>NC_060251.1:0-10000000 GCF_921293095.1 Ischnura elegans | reverse complement strand
AGAATTAACACTTTCGCTGCTGCAGTGGACGCCCCTGCGCATACAATAGGGTGGTTTCCTATTATTTTTTAATTGCCTAAATTGAGAGATTATTACTCCTTGAGTACGCATTTCACGCTCTCAGATTTTTAAATGGCGATATCTATTTTTTGCGATTAAATGAAAAGTGAAAAATTTCAAGCGCGCGGAAACGCGACGGCTAAGTATGAATGCTGGGAAAAGCCCATGAGACGTATTCTGGTTCCTGCTGCCGCCGTGTGAGGTAACCCTGGGGCGAGACTCCGAGCGCCGCTACGGCCGCTACGATGCAGGCTGCTACCAGGTAGCAGAGTACCCTGCTAGCAGGTAGCGATCTGCTTAATTAAGCATCGGCATTAATACCTTATCAAACGAGGAAACTTTCAGGCCATAGGCAGTTTTAATAGGTGATTATTGAGAAATTTTTCCCTGAGCTCTGTGCCTCATGCATGCATTGGTAATCTCAGACGATGTAAAACTCCTATCTACTCGTATAGAAATTAGGTCGCTGTGATGTCACGTGGAGTGGCATCGCATGTGCGCCAGCCAATCTGGCCTTTTTCAAATGCGGTGAAAATTGACCATTACCATTCGTCTAAACTGGGATTGGTAAAACCAAATAATTTTTCCTATTATGAATACACTAATGGTGGGTAACGAATCGCAATCAATGCCTTTCGTTTTTTTTTATGAACCCTAATTAATTTTTTTCATGAAACTACCCTATTGCAGTGCAACTCCGCACATCAGCTTAAAGCAAAACCAATTTGAATAAGTGTAAGTTACGCTCTTTTTTCATCTTGGCAGTGTATTTTAGCAGTAAATATTTTTTCTAGTGAATTTCACTTGCTGTATGGGGATTCCTCTATATCTTGTTACCATGTTATGCATGTCTAATAAAATTCCACCTCAAACAAAGTGATATTAATGGAAAAAGACTTCCAATGTCAACCTTAGATTTGTACGAATATGAATAATTATTTTGAAAACGTATTTTAATTAAATAAAATAGGAAGCGGCTAAACATTTCGTCACTGCTGGAAATTATTTTAATTTATTTGATACGTGAATATTAAAGTTTCTTTTTATTTCATATTTACTGTACTTGTTACAGAATATATTTTGCGAATGCAATTTATAAATAGATTTTTTCATTAGTTGTACCAATTCTAAAATTATTTTAATTAATTTAATGACTTTAATGGCCTCCTTAGCAAGATTGTCTTAGAAGCCTGTACCTGATCCTATTCCTCAGAAGCTGTGCCCAAAATGGGTGATATTTTGTGCCTGTGGCTTAGTTTAGAATAGGGTGAGCTCTGCCTTCACCTGACCAAATAACCCTCCGGGTTGAATCACTAAGTGCGGGATCAAAAAAAAATTATGAATACACTCGGACCGGATTTGAAGTAAAATTTATTCTCAAGCACGCATCATTTTTCCCGCGGCGATTCTCAGGAAAGTCGCAATAAAGAAAATGAGAAAGGCACTGATGTTCTGAGAATGTCTGTTCTGATTTCCAAAGTCTACCACTCGAGCACGTTTGACGAGCTCTGTTGAAAATTATTTTTGCGCGTCTTTTGCGAATGAGTGTGAAAGGTGAAGATGCTCGTGGTATGGTACGGTATTTGTAGGAGGCGACCGACAGGTGCAGTCATTTACGCCATGAGGGAAGGGTATGTAAAGAAGGGTGGAGAGAAAGCCGAAGTCGGCATTTGCCTGCTCTTAACGAAAGGCACCAAGGGGACCACGGCTTAACGTCCCATCCGACGGACGGAGTGTTGCGCTTAATATGTCCTCCACGCAACATTCAAGCAGGTATCGAGCAGTCTCTGAAAATTCTCTGCCACTGCCGGAATATGAACCCGGGCCCATCGCGTGGGAATCCATCACTCTAGCCACCACACCAAGCCGATCCCGATGCTCGCGTCTTTCTGTTTTGCGGTTTGTCGTTTATTTCAGAGAGGATCGCCGCATCTCACCTAGTCCTATGCTCTCACGCACTGAACTCGCATGGCTCCTGGATGTTTACATTGGCTCTAATGGGAGGAATCTTTCGCGATACTCTCTGAAGGAATATATGATATTCTTCAGAAGTCACCGGCTCATGAAAAAAAGGCTTCAAGTCTAGCATTTCGGGTGGAGTTTTCCCGGTAAATCCACCAGGTAAAATTATTCAATACCAGGCATTGCCGACTTTTCAAGGGCTAGCTGCGCCATCGTTCTCAAGCCGTTGAGGTTTCTTTCGAATTTATTTATTGTAAAATAAAATAGAATAAAGAGGAAGTTCTTTTTTCTTCCTTGATCTCCTTTCTATTCCATCCATCGAATTATTTCAAAGACTTACGGTTTCATGATCGAGTCAACCACGCCAACGCATTTAAATTCACAAAATTTTATCTTTGGATAGTAGTGAATGTATTTTTACAATAAAAAATAAGTATCTTTGGACTGGATCGAAATTAAATTTATTCTGAGGCACGGACCCTTTTTCCTGCAGCGATTCTCAGGAAGGGGAGACCATCAAGGGGAGAAGGGAAGAGCGAACAAGTTCCGAGAAGAGCTGTTTTGATTTAAGCCACGTGGGGGAGCCAGGTGCGCTCAGTTGTGGGTGCGCGAACGGAGGAAGCCGAAAGCTTCATCACCCTGGCAACACAACGCAGCGATACTCATCTGTTGGGGATGTTTGCGGTTGACGACCCCTGGTCACTGATCGAGAGTTCCCCGAAATGGTTTCCTTTCATTAACATTCCACCTCTTGCTCTTCTGGATACATCAGAGCGAGGGGATTCTGGGAAATATGCGCAGCGTAGGTAATAAACCCCCTGACCCAATATACTTCCACATACTATGGTACACCAGGCCAGTTAAATGAAGAGCGCTGGGCAAGAGGGTTTCAAAAGCTATCCTCGCTAGGACATCAAAAACAGGGATTCCCATTCTAACTCGCCCAATGAATTGGAAATGCTGCAATTTATCATAACAACTCATCACGAATCTGGCCACCCTACGCTATTGATTTCAGATATCCGTCCGACTTCATAAGGGCCCCTTCATTACCTGTTGTATATCCGAGGTCTTTTTTTTCCTTTCTCTTACCATGCACCTACTTTTCCCTCGACTTTTGCCTACATCAGGCCATCATGCCACAATATATGGTCGATCACGCTGAGCTGTATTTTCCTCGAAGGCTCCTCTTCTCTCCCACTCAGTTTATCCATTTGATTTTAACGGAGACCGATGAAGTTTTTAGATTGAAGATGAAGATTTTATTCTTCATTTAATTGAATTCCTCATGAGGTATTAGGTTAATATTTTCACTGCTAAACTAATACATCGATGAATTATTTAATTATTACGATCCATTATTGACTACGATAAGTTATTACTCAATGAACGCCAAAAATAACACATATATGTTTGGTTTCTACAAAGATATGTTTACAAGGCAATCAATTCAAATCTAACATATTATATGCCGTGAAGTTAATCCTTGAAACGCTATCTAGTTATAAATATTTTACATAACACGATCATGCCGACTTTTTGACACCGATTGATTTATATTTTAGGAAAAAATAAACTTTAGTGAGTGTGTGACCAGGAGTTTACAGGAGAATACAAGTGTACGCTTAAAAATATTCAAAGCGTTTACATCAATGAGGTGCATAAAAACCGAACAAAATAGTAAACTTTCAACCAATTTTCATTTGCACCTAGTCCATTACTCATCTGGATTAATCATTTCATGATGATTCTAGGAATTATGCGGGATAGGTAATGAAGCCCTCAGCACTCTCTACATATGATATCTGTAAGTGTATTCCAGTAACTTCGTAACTATGTACTAGCTGCTGCTAAGCAATACGCTAAGGACTAGCTAAAAGTACTATTCTACTTCCTCACGGCTAGCAGATGTTATATCTTGTTACGTCTAGCAGATGCCAATCACTCAGACGGACGAACGTTCAATTAGTGAGGTCGTCACAGCGTTTAGTTGAGCAGGGTGGTGGTGTGAATTGGCATGGAGATATCGATTTGCTCGCGTCGATTTTCTAAACATAGCGTTAGCAGGGCTTTCGTTGTCATGTTAAAGTCTTCCGACGCCTGATTAATCCAGCCTTGCCTCTTTTTAAAAACATTTTCTTTCTATTCTAGATACTTCACTCAAATTTGCTGCTCAATATCAATTGAGTGGGTTGGTCAAGGGGTACAAGTGATTTCTCGTTTCTTTACAGAGTTAGGTACAGAAATTAGGTATAGAAAACAAACGAGATCAGTTAGATGTTCAGCAGTGCATTTGATTTTCCACTCGATGTCAGCACAGAACTGAGACTCACTCGTTTCCCTTGGCAACCAGGTTTTTGTGTATTTAATCTAACAATTAATTAAACCTAACTCTGTTGAGAAAAAAATCACTTGCACCCCTTGCTTTCCAAACCACTCAATTGTAACCGAGAACTTCGTTCACAGAACAGAGAGCCAAGGATCAACGTCAGCATTATTTACGCGTTTGGGTTTAGTGTACGTAGAACTCAATTTTTCCCAATCAAAAAGGGAGCCCTCGAGTATCTGATGGAGTATATCATTGAGGATTGGAGGGCCTGTATCATCTCAATCGCTTAGCCACCCGATTTAAATCCGTGGGCATCTCCATAGCTACCAACAAAACCCTTCTCAGCTTCCATTCCCCAGCCTCATCGCAGCACGCCCTCTTTAGGCCCAACAGACTCGCACACGGATTTATGCCTTCGGATCGGGAGCCTGGTCACCATGGCGATGAACATAAATAATGTATGATGGTTTCCCCGGTAGAGGCGTTGTGTGCAACGAAGTAAACGGGCGAGGGTGGAGTCCATCGTTTCTCGAGAACAGGATTGCTTTGGAATCGAATGAGCACGGAAAAATAATGATTTATTACTGCCGTCACCTAAATGTTTGAGTATTAGTTGAAATTGAAGACCAATTTATGAGGAAAATTAGACAATACGACCATGCATAGATGGTTCGTGGTTATATTTAGAGGAAAACCTAACATACGGTATCTATTGTGATGGGTAAAGATATGCCACTAAAACTGTGAGTTACAAATGAAGAAATAATCCCAATCTCAAAAAATGGATATTAAACGAGTTAAAACTTATTCAAACAGTACTTATACAATATAGACGAAAGCTTGAGAAGCAAAGTAAGCACCGAAGTTTACGTAAGTTTACGAAATTCCGGTAATGTTGGATCTGATAATAGGGATAGAGGGGGGGTAAGAAATTTCTTACAAAAAATTTCAATTGATCGTATGCAGTTCATTACTGGCAGATATAAGAAAAGATTAAATAGTAAAAAAATAAGATATGGAAAAGTTCTATGATCGCACGAGAAGGGTAGACAAGGCATACGATTAGAGGGATTATGCGAATGGTTCAAATATGATATTTTTACATTTTGAATACGCATCCAATGTTTGGGATCCTCATGAAAAAGGCTTAGTAACAGAGTTAGAACGCGTTCAGAGAGGAGCTGCCAGGTACGTAAAAGGTCGTTACGATAGTCTTGTTAGTGTAACTGACCTCTTACAATTAAATAAACTCGGATGGTAATCTCTGTTGGACCGTAGATTGAAAAGTAAACCAAACCTTTTAGATAAATTCAAGAGCAGTGTCTTTTTTAACGAAATGAGATAGATTGTAGAACAGCCAGATTCAGAATGTCTTTTTTTCCACGATCAATAAGAGATTGAACGGCAGCGATAAAACTCATAAATAGATTGCATGACTTGTAGTGTAGCCTACTAACCTATGTAAAACAATGCATGTTTCTTAATTTTATTATTATTTCTAAAAGTATATGGTAGTATAATTTGTAAGTATACGTGACGTTTTTTGGATCGTGTGGTGTGCATGTGGGAGTCCAATTGCATGCTGTATGCTGGCAATTCATAATAATAATAATACGTCTTTATTGGGCGAGATTGGGACTAGAAAGTCCCATCTTCCATCTAACCCCTAAAAATCTTTCCCTCTCTCGTTCTCTCCCCCTGTCACCCCCTGCCAAACACCCTTGTGGTGGCTCGCACGGTATTATGTACATGTAGATGCAGATGATTTTGGCTACCTTAATCCGTAGATAGAGTTTTGCTTGAAATAAAATATCTAAGTTCCCTGCTCCGGAAATTACTCCGCTAATTGCGTCCGCAATTATTATAGCAACTGCTATTCTGCAAAGCTAAACTTATCTAAGAGTCACCTCTCTCATATTAAGCAATTCAAATAAGGCTGAAATCCCGATGGTAAAAAAAGCAGTGTTGGAGTGGCCATCATTTAAAGTTCTCTTCAAGGGAAGGAATAAAAAGAAACGGTGCGGTCAAAAACAGAACGTCGCAGCTTTGATTTTGCACAAGGTCAAGAAACAGTATTTTACCTAATCACGCGTTGATTACAGGAATAAAAATGAAATATTTATCATGAAAATCTAACGCTCTTTGTAATCCTGTTTCAATATTTTTAATATTTGAGATCAAGGGGAAAATTTGAGAAGGGTCTAATGTATACGGCCATAAAAATTTCCAGCCAATAGCGTTACATAGCACAATAGCACGTAACATTTAAATAAATGGGTCAAGAGGAACGGCTATACACGCGCCTTCGGCGCGCCAAATAATGCGCCGCCCGGGAGGGAGTAATGCGCCTTCTTAAGGGAGCGTAGGTGAAAAGTGCCATCGATCATCGATCGCATCACTCAATCACGATTTTCCATTTCGCAAGCGAACCTTACCCATGGAGCATGAAATGTTTTCAGTTAACTATTATGTTCAGATGAGCTTTTGCAGCCATCCGAGATAGTGCTCATTTTAGATTTTATATTTTTGAAATAATACTAAAAAACTAAGCTTTTACCTATTTTACAACATAATTTCATGCAGCTTCGACCCAAAAAAGATGTTTATTAAATAGGGATGGACGGATCCAGGATTTTTTTCGGATCCGGATTCGGATCGGATCCTTGATTTTTGGAGCCGGATATTTTTGGATCGGATATTTTCGGATCCAAATGCATTTTCAAATTCCTGACGCTGAGATTCCCCCGATGATTATTCAATCTCTTGGGAAGAGTCACACTATGTGCCAGTCGTATTTTGCCTTTTTTATTTTCCACGGCTGAAATTCTCCTACGTAACCTCTGCGAGAGCTTTCAAACAACACAGTTCATGAATCGCATGCGACGAAGCATTCGAAGATAGAATCGGAACTCCGTCCACCCTTATGGGGCGTTGCATTCACTAAAGCTATTATTTAAAATTTTGGATCCACATCCTATGTCTTCCGCGACTTTGGATCCGATGTATCCGATGAAGGGCAATATCCGCGGATATTTGTATCCTAGGTATCCGATCCGACCATCCCTAAATATTAACACGTATTGGCTCCAATTATTGGTCCTTTTTTGCTGAATTTAAGCAGTACGCTTTACTTCAATAATGAAAAAATATTACATTATTGAAAACTCTAACGGATATTTTAAGTTTTCATACTGATTTGATCCCACGGTTTTCATGAATATCTCAACTTTTTTGGTGCTCGGGTTGCTGTATTGGCTATAGTGCTGACTTCGCACCCCGTGGGCCCAAGTTCAGATCCCGGCAGTGGCGGAACTTCTTCTTCCCTGCTTGAGGGCTTTATGAAGGGCACCTCTAAGTTAAGCCGCGATCCCCTTGACGCCTTTCGTTGAGAGCAAGCTAATGTCATAGCCAGGGTTACCATCGTACAATAAGAGACTTGATCATGAGAATAAAATAAAAGAAATAGACTGCAAAACAGAGAGATTTAAAATGTCATTCTTCCCTCGTACTATTAAGGATAGCAACATTGTCTCAATTGATAGGATTAATGGGTCGCTCGCTAGGATACTCATTGCGTGTTTTTGTTTTCATAGTTCTAACCTTGCATGTATTTGCTGTAGGAATTACTAACCATTAGCAATTTTTTTATTAATAAGCATGTATATTTTTCTAGTGTGCGTAATATTTCTATGACCGTGCGGTGTGCATGTGGATGTCTGTGATTGCATGCTGCATGTTGGTGATTTGTCACCCCCTGCCAAGCACCCTAGCGGTGGCTCGTAGATGTAGATGTTTCTCTCCAATCTTCCCGCCCTTAACTTCCCTACGGCGCAAATGACCTCAGCTGCCGGTCACCTCCTCTAAATACCATACCATACGGAAAATTCAAAATATGCGTTCATGTAATCCATACCTACCGTGTCCTCATATTATGAATGCAGGCTGCATAGCATTTCCATGGTGAACTAGCGGACCATTCGCTGGCAGGAATTACTTTCCCAGCGTCACGCTTTCCGTAGAGGTAGTGTGCACCTTCGAGTAGATACATAGCGACGCAGAAGGCGATGGAGAAAATGGACTCTCTCCGATGGAAAGATACTGGGAGGGTCTGATGAGGTGAAAGCGGGCAAGAGGATGAAGGCTGCAGGCAGGAGCGGCCTTGAACACAACTGAGAGTGGAGTAGGGAGGGCCCCATCGGAACACCCTCCTCCCCCGCTGCGAGCGAGAAGAGAAATGATTTAGGGCCGATAAAGAACTACAAGTAGGGGCCGTGGCATTCAAGGGCTCCCTTTCAATAATTGGAAGCTGTATAAATGGGGGGACGGTAGCCAGAGGGGCGAGACAGGATCATAATGACCCTGGGACGACTTAAATTTCTTCACCTGCTGGGAGGGAGGGGGTGAGAAATACATGTCGAGTCCAGCCATCTCATCTCCAAAACTCATCCCCAACACCACCGCACTGCAAGTCATGGGACAGGAGAGATTCCTTCGCAAGCGACGAAAGGCTTTTACTCACCGTCACAAAGCACTGAAGTGAACCTGAGGAAACCAACTAGAACGTTGGCGAAATATTGTCCATTAAAATGGATAGACGCGGAAGAAAACCCGGAGGAATCACTTGGTAGGGTCATAATCTCCGTGGAAGCCTACTTGGAAACGATGAAAGGCTTATTCGCTACTTTCACCAGTTGCGTTCGCAGCAAGCGTTGGTAAGTACGAAGGATAGAAGCAAAAGTTCTCTTCAAGATGGAGAGTAATAAGATTAAATATTAATGACAACAAATGTACCTACGCCTAGACAAAATTACTCCGACATTTTTTCAATCGAGGCCAGGTATTGTAGGAAATAAAAATTAATTTTCGTTATCAGACAAAATCTATCATTTTGCAAGGGTAGCAGCAGGGATGGTACCCAGCAGCCATTTCCTGGACTATGTGTCAAACTTTACGACTTTAAGAGGTGATAATATTTTCCAGCACTATTTTTCATCAGACAGTGCTTTCTCTGAAGGGACCCAAAGTATGGAAAATTAGAATCATTGCGTACACTTGACACTGTTTCCTTCTCCAAGAGGGCGAAAAGATGGTACACTTAAGAATACGTGAAATATTATATGCCATTACGTGTAAGAAATAATACATTTATTCACCAAAAAGTCAAATTAAACAGTGCCTCGTTAATACCTAATTAAGTTTTCCGAAATGGCGGTATGGGCGAAGGGAAAATATTCAAGAACATTAAAATATACGTAACAACGTACCAGGAAACAATTCTTTTCCTCCACTTCAGTTCCACAAAGGAGAGCCTATAAATTTAATTTCTAACAGAAATAACGTCATATGAAAACCTTCCATTCTTCGAATTGCAAACTCTCTTTCAGTGGGATCAATATGATCCACGCAGCCCATTAAGGCTCATGTGATATTTCCATACAAAGTAGTGAGAGTTGATGGTTCTGTTTTTACGCCCATGTATAAAATACAAAATGATAACTACTTACGAAACAGAATGAATTTACGATTCACCGTTTTTCAAACCGGTAAAAGGAAAAAAACGATCCGTCCGGTTGTTCTCAATAGTAGCACCAGGAAGAAGAATTGTAACAAAAAAAGACGTTTTATACGTTATGTAAATTATAAGTATTAGAGAAAGTTCATCTCAGGCTATTTACCTACCAAGTATTTCAATCCGGCATCTAGCTTCCACAGTTTAAGGAAGAGATCAATGCAGGCTAAACCACACACGCGTGCACGCATAACACATTGTGGTTAGGGGGGGTCTGTTCCTTTCCCTGGACTGAATAGCACCTCAACGATTTTTCTGAGGGTATTAGCACTTTCTAAAGCGAACTCGTTGTGAGATAGACCTTCATAAAAAATTCTTCAGGAGAGGATTACAGTTGAAATCATTCAAAGAGAGCAAGAGTTCGCAAGAAAGGCTATTAAAGCATGGGATAATCACTAGAGGAGGAAGGCTATCCTAAGATTGAGTTGATTTTCTCCCGTGCGCGAAGCTAGGCGTAAACAAAAAATAATAATGATGAAAACAATTTAGAAAAATGAAGACCGAAAGCCTTCACCAGAACCAAAGAAATAATGAATCACAGCTGGCGTACCGATGCTCAATGAACCAACAGCAGCCTCAAGAGAAAACCCGTTTCGTGGGAAATAATGATGAAAGGAACGTCTCCTGGAATTCCAAACGACGACTAAGTTCACAAAATTCATCCCACTCTAATCATCTCAGAAATGATGAAAAGCACACAGACGTTAGCTGCTTCAATGAATAATATTAAACTGAAGCATTTGGTCTTAAGCAATGCTTTCTTCCAACCTTGAAAATTAAACACAACATAGTCTCTAAAAGTTTTCTGCCTCAGGCAAGTTTTGAGATCAGGGGCTAAGAATGGTAGATCAGCACTCAAACACTGGCCACCCAATCTATAAATTACTTCATATTTAAGATACCAAGTCCCACGTGAGAATTTTGATAGGAATAAATAAGGTCCTTACCTCCTACCTACATCATGCAACATGCGGTGAAGGTCGTAAAAGTTTTGGACGTCAGTGAAAATAATCGTTAGACGCTTCATTATTAGGCTCTTCATTGACTTAACGAGGATATGTTATGATACTTGACAAGTACGTAATCTAACCGAGTGAACTCCACTGGCACTAGAAGCTGCCGCATTTCAAAAACCTTGCCAAGAATCTTTTTAATGTTCAAGGAGAGAACGTATCTTACTTAATACATTTTAACAATATGAAATTATGAAAAAAATAAGGAAATTCAAATGAAATTTCACTCGCGGAAATACTATCACGAAGCAGGATCAGAGCAAAAATGGGTAATTCTTTATTTACGTTATTTACCTATATTATTTATTATACGATATTACATACATTATACGGTACAGCGTTCATCTTGAATCCTCATTTCCCTGCATTCAAAGACCTATGCGTCGACTTTTGAAAAGAGCTGAATTGGTCGAAGTGCCATCATAAAACAATGACCTTCTGAATCCCAGGCCAAAGGAGAATCAATGGAGCCAAGTGATGAGGGCTTCCTTCCTGGAAATGTTAACGTCTGATTCCCCACGGCAATGATAACCAAGAAAGTTTCTTCAGAAAAAAGAAATCGAAAAATGCTATCGTGGCGCCGGAAGGACTTAAAAAAACTGAAACTAACCGGTAGCAATTTCCACAAACTAATACATTTTATAGCCATAATAATGAAGAGCCATCGGGTGACACCCTTTGCGTGAGAAAACACCACTCGCTTTTCTTCTTCAAGTTTCCCATGGCGCCGAAGATTCCGTGAGAGAAATGGCTATCATTCTCAATGGTAGTGACATGGGTAAAATAAATTAAAAGGAAGGCAATGAATTGCAAATGCATTATACACCTATATTCCTGTTTCCGTAAAAATTTTATAATCATAAAGCTAGTTTAGACTTTCCGCAACCATGGAAAATGATTGAAATATACGTTTAGAGTTCAGCAACTACCCCAACAAGCAGCCCCTTCATAAAATGAATCATTTGAAGAAAACCTAAAGTAACTGCCGCGATAGAAGAAAGCGTTAAGAGATACAGAAACTAACCAAAATAGATTAAAAGATTAAAATCCACTTTAATGAGGACAAATAACAAAAGTGAATAAAGGTTTTCAAAACAAATGTTTGTTGAATCTAATTACTCGATCCGAAGGAAAAATACGAATTTCAGGCAAAAGAGGAATGACAACGAAACACTGCACAGAGGAGGCACAGCTGTTTCTTACACATTTCCAAGCCTCGTTATGACGGAAAGTTGGTAAACTTTTTTGTAAAGAGTGACAAACGAATTATAGGCCTTCCTTCATTTAGCTAAAAAGTTGCTTCGGTTATGAGGGTTGCCTATATTCACCATTTGTTCTTAATTCGCTCGCAATTGGAATACCATGCATTAGATAATCAACAAAGCTCGTTTGTACGATGTTTAAATTTATTTTTATTGTTGATTTTCACCGAAAAAGCTTATGTATATATCATATGTTTATTGATTCGGCGGCAGAAAGAACGAAATGTAAGCGAAGGGAAATACGGAGTTGGCGGAGGACAGGCGCCCCATGACAAGAGGCCAGCTCTTTGGGTAAGACCCGAGTGGTCGAAATCAACTCACCTGGTTCTTCCAAAGAACTACAAAGCAAAGATAATACAGCATGCCCAATGCGAAAAGAAACAACACCAGAGCCAAAGCTTATGAGTTCACTAGTTATTGCCACGTCCTTTCAACAAATTTTTCAACGAGTGCGAGATAAACTTAGCAAAGTGCAACCATATAATAGCGATATAATTTCCTGAAACATGCATTCCTCGCCCGCAGAGCTACACCACTTCTTGCAGTTGAGGGTATATTCCAGTTGAATAGATGAAAATTTTTGTTATTTTCAAGGGCACTTCCCGAGCAAGGGCATTTCCCGGAATTGGCGAGAATAGCTCAATTTGATGTCCGTTAAAGGTGCAACCATCAGAAGGAGAAAGCTGTGCCGATATTTTTTTCCAGCAACGAGACGTGTACACGAGGAATGAATTCATGAAGGCCTCATATCTGTCTTCATCCAGCGTGACCAAACATTAGCCGCGGTGCCTTCCAGGAGAGCAAGGCAAAGGGCAAGGAAAGCTTAGAAAGAAAGAGTCGGCATCATTTATGATGCATTTGGGAAGAAATAAGTGTCCGTTACCGATCACTACCTTGCTTCCATTGTTCTCCGTGGCCACTTCACCACTGCGTGGCAACCTCAGGAACAGCATGACAAATGCCTCCATCAGCCAGCTTATCTTATGCGTTTTTTTGTAGCTATTTAGAAAGCCCTTTGCATCCTCTCAGGATTTATAAATCTCCCAATGGCGATGAGTCACATAATGGCACTCGATTATTACTGAGCCCTGTTTATCTAAAGAATTAGATCCTACATATAATTTTAAGTAGGCATTCAAAATATCGCTATGACTGAAAATATAGTTATATACAATTCAATTACTTTCTTCAAATATTAAATGGACATTACTATCCCTTTTGCAACCAAAAATGATAACTGAGTCCCGAAAATGTTGGTTAAGAATATCAACTGTATATTTCAAATGTTAGGTCAAATATTCAAAGTATCTTCATTAAAAGTAAGGCACGTAAGGAACTTCCTTCTACTGGCAGTACTTCTACAATAATTGAGTGCCTAATACAGTTTACGCGGGAGCCAATAGTGAAGAAACATTTATAAAATAGCGATCAATGTAGCTAGCTCATTAACAGAGTGAAAAACTATAAATATACGTTTAATATGGCATACTATTGATTTAAATATACATAATTTCCCGAAATTCCATCATGAAAATTGCAATGTAAATGCATTATTTTATGTTAACAATGAATAGAATCAAAATTGATAGATATTATATAATATAGGAGAAAAAAGTTAAATGCTAGAAGCAAACTGGCAATGGAGATTCATTATATGTTCCATTCAAGCCTACTATGGTTCCATTCAAGCCTACTACTATGGTTCAAGCCATTGGTGGGGTATATTTAAAAATTGTCTGTTGATCGCAATATTCCATTAAATCATCGAAGGACAAGTAGATAGATAACATAATGGAAAATAAAATTCACAGAACAGGTAATGAAAGATGTGAAAGATAAGAAATACAAAGGTGTGAGATAATTAACTGACAGGAGAAATGAGCGGAAAGCTGCGTCAAACCAAACTTAGAATTTTTTATTAGTGGTGATGAAGGTTTTTTTTCATAGTTCGGTCTTCCTTTCGACATCAAATATTACAAAAAATATAAACACATCCATAAAATGTATGTACCAAAGAGATGATAATATGTCCAGTTGAGAGCATTGCAAGTATAGAAGCTGATTAATATGTCCTCAGTGAGGAATGTTGCCTAGCAAGGAACATATGGACACGCAGAGTAGGCGGCAGGGTGAAAGAAGAGCATTGCGGTTTGCTTGCGCGTAGTGAAGAGTGTAAGGCGAAAGGATTGAAATAGGGGGGAGGGGAGAGATAGAAGCACGGGGATCCGCCTCGCCACGGAGTTCAACGGCTGGCCGGGGAAGAGTCGCCCGAAGCGCAGGGGATTTGAACGCGCGGGGGAGACTTGAACGCCTGCATCACAATTCGAAATGAGGAAGGAGGCACGACCCCTAGGGAGCAGATCGTGATCGTATGGGCGTGAGGGGCAGTTTGCTGATGAGCCGGTCGGGGTCAAGGGGTCACTCCAGCCCACTCCTTTCCAATCTCTCGCGCCAACACTCGGGGATTCGTAGAGCCCCTCGGGGTTTAGGCGATGTGGAAATCGCAACCCAACAAACACATGTACTATCTCACACGCATACATAGTACGAAAAAAAAACCGTTTTGAATCGAAGCTTCCGTGAATACTCATTTTTCTAACGATTGGCAGAACTTTATATTTTATTCAACTGTAATTAAGATATGGTATTCTACATCTACATAATACCCCGCAAGCCGCTTAAAAGGCGTGTGGCAGGGGGTGTTAGGACACCAGCCGTTTACAGCAAAAAAAAAATGAAGTGCCCTAACGAAGTTGGGACTAGAGTTTATTAAAGTTCTTTATGGTCCGGGGAAAAAACGAATTACCATATCTATCCGTTTGGCAAAACATCTCTCTTAATTTATCGCTTCTATCGGACCTGGAAATATAGTGTGGCTCTAATATTATGTTCTCTGTGTCGCTCTTAAAGATATCTCTTCTCAATTGTTCAAGCAATCTAAGCCTAGCGCGCAGCCTCCGAGTCTCCAGCGGCTCCCAGCCTAATTCGCTTAACATGAGGGTAACACTGTCTGTACGCCCGTAGCAGTTTTTGACGAAACGCGCAGCTTCCTTTGTATTTTATTCAGTTCGCGGATTAAGTCTTTTGCGTTGTAAGGAGCGATGCATGGTGGATGGGAGCTCGTACCACCTGTACTAGTCTTTATGTCCCATTTATATATTGTATGCATATTTTTCACGGTCATCTGGGGCGGATACTATTTATTTCAAACCGGTGAATATTTACGCTCTGCCATAAACCCTAGAGATGGCTCGAAGGGTATTGTGCATTTTTTTGCAAATAAATCTTATAATATCCTGAGAATGGGGGGAGGAGATTCAAAGTCATGGGAGGAAATGCCAAAAATCACGATTGCAAGAAATGGAGATTGCGCTCTCTGCGCCCCTCTCCAGAGGTTGCGCTTGCATTTCTTTCTCTCCTGCCTTACTTCCAAAATCATTTGTGCCTTAATGCCGTGAAACTGCTTTATCTATATTGCCTGGCTTCCGACATTATTTCTGCCTTCATGGCATGCAACTGCTCTTACCAGCTCTTAGGCAGCGTAAAATTTAAAGCGGAGAAGATCGATCTTCACCCGCGTCATTCAAAATGATTTGACTTGACTTTTCTGTTTATTTAAGCAGGCCCAGGTGAGGCCACAATCCGGCCCCCTCTTCCTCAGGGCCTGGGCTCTTTTACATGGTATTTGTTTTGGTATTGAACTTAAAGGCAGGAATTGGTACTAATACATTCTTTCGTCTAGTTTTCCATCGACATTTTATAGAATATCTCCTTCCTTGCATATTGTTGAGTCGGTCAAGTCTTTGAGGGGCCTCCTGTAGATGTCACCGCTCAGGAAGTCATGAGACATGTTAGGAATAAAATATAGATGGAATATAAGCCATTAGAAGTTAACACAAACCAGGTTGAAAAAGCATGATGAAAACAATGAATAAAAGAAATATGTGAGGTTTGAAGAAATTAAAAACTGATAACTGAACAAATTTGTATAAAATATCAATAAAGATTCACATAATATTGGCATGATAAAATAATTAAATAAGTACGTTAGAAAGAGTAAAAATAATGAACATTGAAACTCTGAAAACTCTGCGGAGGGTGTTGAATACTAAAACGGTAATTCCGGTAAAATTTTGATTACAGGAATATATAAAATCAACAAATAAATAAAAAGTAGATAGATAATTAAATAAAAAAATCCCCGAGAGCAATTCAGAGAGCCAATAAAATTTTTATTTAGATTTGGATTACGTAATTTCTACTGCTAATATGAAATTTATCTATTATTCAACTCGGACTCGTCCCCTTTGCCCTTGCCTAAGTGACCCAGAGTTATGACACGTCATTCTCTTCCCAAAAAAGATTCATAAAAGAGAGTTAAAAAATAAGATTTATTTGGAGTTTCAACGCTATATAGGCTTTTCATCCTACTGCCACAAACAGCTGTTAGATAGTAAATATATTTACATGACTAGGAGACATATTGTTGAATTATTTTTTCTTTTATATCATTAAATTGTATTTATTCCGTTAAATGCCACTAGATAAATCCTGCAACAATAACAAAAATTCTTAGAAGGCAATCTTCTGCACCTGTACCTCGCAAATAGATAGGACAATTATTACAAAAAGCACTATCCTTTAGTAAATTTGTGCAATAAAAATGGGAAAAACTTAGCAAATAGATATAACAAATTGAAGAAAAGTTTTATTTTTTAAGAGAATCTACCGCGAAAGGCACGGACCTTCCTTGAGCCATCTCAATGTCCACCCAAAAAGAATCTAGTTTCCAGAGGTCATCAGGCCTGTGTAGCTACAGCTAGATTCGGAAATTCTGTTTGCGTTTAATTGTATTTATAATAATTCCATAAGGTTAAGTTTTCATTAATTAATGATAAGGCTACCTGAAGTATTAAACTTCCCGAATATCAGCACGTTGAAGAAAAAAATAGAATATTTAATCTCAAACCAAGAAAGCTTTATCTTTAGATACCCTATTGAGGAGGCAAACATTCACGAAGACAAATTGAGTTATGAGTATCCGCCATTAGCACCGAAACTGGAGAGAAAAGGACCAATCATGGAGAAATTTTAATATTAAATAAATAAATATGCATGCCCTTTAATAGATCTCCATGAAGTGTAAAGAGACACCTCATTTGTAACTGGTCGAAATAAATGCATAAGCAAAACCCGATTCTGGAGACTAAAAATATGTTCAAGAGCAGCAATCTGAAATACATGATTGGGATGTCCACCTTTTATAACTTCCTGGAAAGATACATAGAGCGTTGAAGGATGCCATTCAAGCAGGTTCGTGTCGCGGGTATATGCAAACAAGAGCATTAAACGGTAAATTTTTAGCATCGCTGGGGCAATATCCTGAGGCATTGCTCCTCACTGCTACGCTGGACGAGCAAAGATCTCAACACCGTTATATTTAACCAATGTTATCACTGCATAAATTTATAGTGCAGAGTCCATCAGCGGGTGTACAGAGAGAGCTTTCCGTGGAGAGCCGCTTTAAATTTCCCCACGTAGGAGATGACGTCACCCTTTCCGCCCATAAACCCTCAAAGTCATCTCTCTCTCTCTCTCTCTACCTCTCTCTCTCTGGCGCCGCCCTCGAAGAGTTCCATAAAAGTGTGAATTTCAACATTCCGTCACTTGATGACCTCCTTGCTTCACGAGCTGTTACACCGTTTCTGCGAATTTCTATTTCAACGAGGCGGTGCGATGACCGGCTGGATTTCCAGAATTTGCAGATTTCCCGATACGGACGACATGAGAAGGCTGACCCTCGCCTAACTCCCCGACTCAGAAAGAATTATGTCTACGTGAAGAATGGTAGGCGTGACGTCATTTCGGTTTAGTCTGGCTGAATCGATATGATGGTACACGATATCAGTATTAAATGCAAAATGTACCGTCTATCTTCGACGAACCAGGAGACAGGAAGCCGATAATGAGCCTGTATTTTATTATATATGTTACATATGTGCGCAAAGAATGGAACAAAAACAGTCCCGCAATAACTCTGTTCGGTACTGCTTACGCTTAATTCGATTTTAGTCGGCGAGAAACATTTTTTTGTACAGAAGTTTCCGCGGTGATTAAATCGATGATTGGTCTCCGGGTTAATTTCGCGTCGACTCACTTTTGGCGGACGAGAGTTTCGGGCGCGTGCCTGCTCCCGTCCTCGGGTCCAAATAACCAGAAGACGAAGCGTACATGAAGAACATATTTAGTAGAAAAAGAGCTTATTATCGGCTTCCTGTTTCATGATTCACCGAACGTAGCCGGTACACTTTGCCTTTAATACTGATATTGTGTTCATTTGGATCCGAAAACGGGAGCTGGAACGCGCCCGAAACTGTCGTCCGCCAAAAATGAGTCGACGCGGAATTATCTCGGAAACTAATCATCATTTTATAGTACATATGGAATAAAAATGCTAACTGGATGAATAACAAGTACAAATGACAACTACATTAATGTTAAACATCTTAAACCGTGCCCAGTGCTGACGAATACAAATAACAGGACTCTAAGTCAATACACCAGATTAAGCCATTCCAGGACAATGGCAAAGCTCATGTCTCGAAAAGAGAAAAATATGAAGAGTAAATGCTAGATCAATGACTATAAATTCGGTTTTTACTTGAAAACTCAAGTAATATTAAGTTATTCCTGACCAATATTTCAGTTAAATGGGCAATGTGCATGGAAACTTGGGAAAATCAGATAATATCAACTGTACCTACTCCGTGTAACCTGTCTTTACAGCTCTTGCCTTGAACTCAAGAGCACCATTCAATGCGGAGAAGATGAATATACCCCCACACGACTAAACAAGCCAATAAAGAAATAAATATATCAAATTATTAGTAAAAAAAACTAACATCGTCATTCAAAATAGGAGAAAAGATAATATAGGGCACACATGGAAATTAATATTAGGCATAGATCGGTCAAAACAAGTTATTTTTACAGTTACTCGCCTGCATTCCCAATCACCAACACTTAGACTAACCCATTCACATGCGACGGATTTTTCCCCTTGGAAGGCCGATTCTGTACAAGAGAAATAAAGAACCCGTAGTGAATAGCATGGACACTATTGTTTCCAATGCGCGTGATGACTTTCCTCCACAGCCCCGCCTCACGTCCCATTTCTCGCGACCTTCGACCCGATCGCTCCCACACCAGCAACACACCTGCCCCGCATAGCAGTGCCTCCCTCATCTGCCCATCCAATCCATTCCTCTCCTCACGCCCGCTCAGCCACTCCCATCACGGGAACAGAGAGATTCAAAGAGATAGGCTCAAGCCGTCTCACGAGACAAACCCTTCCACGTGCAAAACCTACATCACCATCTTCGTCGACATACTTCTTGCTGTAACTTTATCCATTTCCACTAGCGTGAATGATGTTTTTACCAATAGGGTGGTTTGTTATTATTTTTTTATTGCCTAAATCGAAAGATTATTACTCCTGGAGTACGTAATCCACGCTTTTAGATTTTTGAATGACGATTTCTATTTTTTGCGATTAAATAAAAAGTGAAAATTTTCAAGCGCGGGAAAACGCGACGGGTAAGTATGAATGCCGGGAAAATCCCGTGTGACGTCGTTCTTGTTCCGCTGCCGGTAAGTGAGGTGACCTTGAGGCGAGGATTTGAGCGATGATACGACGCAGGATGCTATCAGGTAGCTGAGTGCCCTGCTAGCACGTAGCGCTTGGCCTAAATAAGGATTATTACTACTCTATCAAAAGAAGGAAACTTTCCGACCATGGGCAGTTTTAATTGGTGATTATTAACGTATGTTTCCCTGAGCTCTGTGCCTCATGCATGCATTGGTAATATCAGATGATGTAAAACTCCTTTCTACTCGTATTGAAACTAGGTCCCTGTGACGGTCATGTGGAGTGGCATCGCATGGGCGCCAATCTGGCCTTTTTCAAATGCGGTTTAAATTGACCATTGTCTTTCGTCTAAACTGGGATTTTAAAATCAAAATAATTTGTATATTGCTTATACACTAATGATGGGTTACGAATCGCCATAAAGCCTTAAGCTTTCTTTGATGAAGGGAACTACCCTATTGGATCTATGCTCTGATAGCTTCTTTAACAAATACTAATAATATATTCTTTAAAATAAGAGTATTAACATGAAAATGTTGATGCATCAATGTTCAATGAATTCCTGTATAATTACAATTCACAAAACGATATTAATCCCGAGGGAGTAGGGGGGAAAGGGAGTAGGTAAGATTGTCCTTCACAGAATGGGAGGTTCTAATGTGGCGTAATATTTGCTACAATAAAAAAAAACATGGGCTCTCCTTCGTGGATTTGAGACACAAGAAATGAATTGTTAATTTCATTACGTTCTTACAGCATGTGCAGCTAAGTTAGATGAGATCAATTTGATATCCTCGGCCGTTGAAGTTGTGCGAGGTCTGGTTCTTCCACTTTTCAGTGATGAAAGACAAGGCAGATATTATCGCCCACATTGTATGAGTCATTTACTTCAATGAAAAAATTGATTGGATAAGTAAGGGTAGAGCTCACTCGGACTAAGCCGCAGGGTGAACATCTACATCTACATAATACCCTGCGAGCCACCTCTAGGGTGTTTGGCAGGGGGTGATCAATCACCAGCATGCAGCATGCAATTTGACTCCCACATGCACACCACACGGTCCAAAAAACGTCACTCATACTAACAAATTATACTACCATATTCTGTTAGAAATAATAATAAAATTATGATACATGAATTAAGTTTTACATAGGTTGTTAGGCTACACTACAAGTCATGCAAACTATTTATGAGTTTTATTGCTGCCGTTATAATCTCTTATTGATCGTGGAAAAAAATACATTCTAAATCTGTCTGTTCTACAATCTATCTCCCTTATTTTATTTATATGATCTGATCTTCCGAAGTATGTTGGCCTCCGTAATATATGGTTCACTTCGGTATAAAAGACACTGCTCTTGAATTTATCTAAAAGGTTTAGTCTACTTTCAATCTACGGTCCGACAGAGATTCCCATCCGTGTTTATCTAAGAGGTCAGTTACACTAACAAGACTATCGTAACGACCTTTCACATACCTGGCAGCTCTCCTTGCACGCGTTCTAACTCTGTTATTAAGCCTTTTTCATGAGGGTCCCAAACACTGGCAGCGTATTCTAAATGGGGTTTAACGAGCAAGAAGTAGCTAATTTCTCTCACTTTGTCGTCACTCTTTCCTAATATTCTTTTAACAAAACCCATTTTACGATTAAACGGTTACGATTACGGTTCAGGGGCACAAGGGCTAGTTTCTCTCTCCATAGGCCTCCTTGTATTTCAATAGTATTTTTTGATGGTGTCCGTAGGCTACACTCGACATTTGAAACCTTCGATCTGCAGCCAACCGCTCTGCCCTTCGCCCTCGCCATAGAAGAGACGCTGATCCATGAACAATTTACGAGCAAAATAAATCTTCCCTTCGCAGAGGCTTGGCCATCATGTTTTTGCCTGCACGAAAGATTTAACTTTTTCTCCTGAATCGTTCCTTTCGAGCGCAAGCTTCATTGATCGCATGATTTTCTGATGGGAATCCCACCCTTCTCTTACCCCGTTTACACTACGATCGTATCGACGTTGATCCGTACGCGCGTAACCTCTAAACGTCGCGTAAACGCGCAGAGTTACCTTCGTAGGCGTTAGCATATAACACTGCCAAACTTACCATGGTTAGTGCTAGTGCGCCAAGAAAAAAGAGTTAGGAAATGAAGATAGATGAATAAACGATTCTTTCGCGCCGTTGCAACCTTGATACGATAGTTGATGTTTCATAAATAACTCTAATATATCAAAGATACCTATATGGCAACGATTGAAGACATTATTGAGCAGGTAATGGAAGGACATAAGGGGAAAGTTTTTTCTGATGTTCTTTTTAGCAAATGATATCGGATATTCTATACTATACCAGTTTTATGTATTTCTTTATTTACAGGTTAACCCATAACCATGTATCCTTGCCTTATACTTCACAGATGATGGAAAATGACAAAACAGAGAAAATATTAACCAATTAAAATCGTTGTATACAGTATTTCACGATGAAATTCGCCACAAATAACTATAAAATTTAGATGAAGACATGGAGAAATCAATACTTGTGCCGAGTTAAGGAAATCGAAGAATTTTCTTGCTAAATAGTATGAGCAATATGTACTTTCATTAAGGCGTAAACTTTCTTAATTTTTTGACATATTCTCTCAAAGAATCTAGATTCTTAAAGGCTTCACGGACTGTTGTGACTAGTTTTAGTCATACCTCATCATTCTAGATAGCTGGCATCACTGGATAGTTGAAGGCGTTATTGGCTGCATGGTAATTAAAAACAAGCAGGTAAGGATTTGTATAGTTATGACGGGATCCATTAAAATTTACTAATAAAGGAGATAGGAACAATCTAAATAGGAATTGATAATTTTGTAGAGGAATAGGGCATTGTTGGAGGATCGTATGTTGTGCAAGGGTTTTCAAATTATCTAGGAATTGAAGATATGAAGTGTTATAATCAGACAGTGTGATTCCTTAAACGTAATTATTTAATTTGAGAAATTGATTTTGGACACGTTCAAGCCGGATTGAGTCGATATTATAATAAGGTGATCATTAAACAATGTATTCCAATTTGGAGTGTAGCAAAGCGAGTCTTTGCCGCTTGAATATTGTTAAACTTTGGACAGATTCCCATATGATGAATCCTACATTCTTTAAAGTTTTACCGACAGTTCGGTCTAGCTTTGGTTTTAGCACATGAAAACTTTAATATTCTTTTGCTTCTTAATTTCCAGGATTTCAATTTCCTCACGCAGTCACGTCGTCAGTTGTTATCTGACACAATTCCACAAGGAGGGCAGCACTGAGTTACGATGGTAACTTTTAGACGTGTAAACGCGCCGTGGTTCCGATCGAAGCCGTTACGTTCATAATGTAAACGGGGTATCTCTATCACTCGACGCGTCCCTCTTCCCGTCGCCGCAACCATCGCTGAAATCGTCTTTCAGCCAATCAGAACTCGCGACCACTAACATCGAATTTTAGGCCACATTTGGCTTTTTAAGGACTGATTGCTGTAAATAGTGCTCATCTAGGAAAAAGCGATGTAAAAAGGGAGGGCCGAATGAGCGTGTGATAGGGAAAATGATGGGTCGATGAGCGTCGCTTTGCTTATCCCTGAAAAGCTATCGCTGGCGCTATCACTCTGAGGGAGGAAAAAATGAGCGTGTGATTCAGGATTCACACCGAGAATTTACGTGAGAGGAGATACGCCATCGCAAATTTAATCAAACAATTATTGGAGGACCTGGACCGTGAGAAATGCATGATATACATCTTTGAGGAGGACGATAAAGTGGTGTAAGAAAATTATAATTCATCTTATTTGTGGCACCATGTTGGTAAATGCGTGGTGCACTGACAAGAAGTTAGATAACAAGAAAAATCTGAGCATTCTTCTGAGGAATTTTCCTCTTTTTTATTACTTACCCAAAGAAAGACGAATAAATACATCAATGCTGAGTGAAAGTAAATTTTTTGAATCATAGCATCGAGTTAATTAATGCAAAAATTCATAAAAAAGGAAACGTAAATGAAACCTTAAAAAATCTATCTGGCGGAGGACAATTCAGGATATAATACAACAGAATGGCTGCGCTGAAATATCTTCTACAGATCTATGGAGAGTGTGCACCACCGGTGGGTCACGCCGGCGTGAACGTCTTAATAGCTAAAAACTTGATCAAGGCATCATGTGAAGTAGCATTTGCTCACGAAGTTTAACAGCAAAAATCAAAATGCATGCCGAATGAGCCCCAATGCCCTGAGGGAACCAAGAACTGCAACGCGAGAGATGTTCTTCTGAATGTAACTGCTTCACGCTTGTTACCACTGGAAACCTGACAAACAACTCGCATCGAGATACACGACAAACCTTTTCCCTGAAAGGGATAAAAGCATGCGGTCGTCATTTATTTTCCGTTTAAACTTTTAACGAGAAAACACTTTTTGCCGCGGTCTTCTTGAGAGAAGATACTTACTCGCTTTCACTTTTTAAAAGGAATACCCACGCGTTGGTTGGAGATCCGGGGTCAAAATAGCATGCGAGGTTTTTAAGTGGATTTCTCTTTTTTTTACAAGCGAGCACGAAGGATGTAAAACTTTGGGAATCTAGGGAAAAAAACCACGCTAATGCGTGACTGGGAGCGATAAAAACACGATTGGCAGGAGAGAGAAACGAGAACGGAGGTCACAAAATGCATAACCAAATTTCGACGCCTTTTAGAATCAAACTCAAGTAAGAATGATTTATCGGAAAAAAGAGGGGCTAAGTGATTTACAACGCCCATGATTTCCTCCTCGGAGTTCTTTAATCAAAACAAATCCAATGTGGAAAATGTGAAATAATCCTTGGTCACGGCAAACAGTAGATGTGTTTCTAGGGAAAAATATAGCATCGGACAGTGAAAATTTTAACATGGGAAGTTATGAGGATCATGCACTGAATCACTGAAGTCACAAACCTCACTCAGGAGTCGCCTTGCGCATGAGCAACTCGAAACAGTTAGCTGGAAAACATGCCATGAATAGGAGCTCTGAGTAACCTATTTGAATGGCGTCTTATTGGGGGTTCAGATTGGTGCTGGGACCAACTGCCTCCATAATATGGTTTATAGAAAATCATATTTTATTCACGTACACTGTCGAGGAATATCTTCCATTCTTCAAAAGTGAAGGTGGGCACTTATGAAATTCTAGAGTCCACGAAAGAAATTCTCCAAGAGCGAATGATACAAATGTGAGTAAAAGGGAAGCCTTTCGATACGCTAGGATGACGAAACTTCCCACCAGTACGATCTGAAACAAGGGGCGTGGCCTCTTTAATTTGAAAAAAAAAAATTCGAATGAAAATAGGCGTATTAGAGAATTGATTATCAGTGACGTAACCGAGCACGATTAGCCGCTGCCATTACGAGACAATAATGACAAAAATTACGCTGATAATACGGCTAGTAACGAAAACAAATCATGAAGAAGAGCTGTGTTTCACATTCAACGACGACTAAAAAGTATCTTGTTGATAAAAGACTGCTACGAATTCGATACGTTAGTACTAAACATTTTTCGAGCAATCATTCAAATAAATACATGTCATTACGAAACAATAGTATGAATACTAAGATAAATCAATTCTGTGTGCTACAGCGGAATTTATAAGCGACCATGATATCTTACCGTAAAAAAAGCGAACAGACATTTGTTGCCTCAAACACAGAGCAGCGTTCATTTCTTTTCATTGCATCGAGAGCCTTAATTAATAAAAGTTGAATTTTCTAAAACAGTTTTGTTAAAACCCATTTTTGCCCGAATTATTTTTTTGCTACAAATTTTAATTTTTTGGAATTTTTTGTTAGTTTTATTTATACAACTAGTTATATTTACAAAACTCGTTTTTACAAGAAATTTCTACCCTTGGAAGTAAAGTAATACTATGCTCCAATTTTGGAACACTGGGAACGAATGGGAGCGTAAAAAAATCAGTTTTTATTTACTGAATGTTGGTCGTAATATCACGTTTTCAAATGAGAATACACTTACTTCACATTAGTATTCCACAAGAAACTTTTTGACTTACGTATCCTTCCACATGAAACATGACTTAGGCATCCTTCCTTTAGCTGTTGACCTCCCATATTTCCTCAAATATACGTGAACAACATACGTTTTGAATCGTAGAGTATCAAAAGATCTTTGCTGTTTTTTTCCTGAATAACTGCCATGCATTGTGAGCACAAGTATCCAAATAGAAGCAGAATGAGAGTCCCCACCGCTCCATTGATCCAATGGATATCCTTCAGTTTTCAATGTTTTCATCCAAGCTATCCACTCCTCCATGAAACGGTGGTATTTTGGCACAACGTGTGGCTGAGGTATTACCATTTTTTCCTTTCAACAAATACCCATCTGCTGGCAGTACCGATGAGAAATGCTGTTCCGCATGAACTTATTGAACTTAACATGATCAGATTCAGATCAGCGTCGCTCATATCAGGTTTCCTAGTAATTTCATAGAAAATTGCAAAGAATAACAATTTGAGAAAATATCTGCGCATCGTCTGCTATAAAACATTTTTTTCCGTAAGTAATAAAGGAATAAATGGGCAGCCCCAAAGGTATATTACAAAAACACCAAATTGCATTAAATACGCATTTCTGCTGAAGAATAACCGCCAAACAGATATGTCCAGTCCCGAAGAGAATACTTGCCATTGAAAGTGAATAGGATGAAAACACCGCACGATGTATGAAAAGCGCGTCCAAAATAAATCAAACACTCGCTCCACCCCGTGAAAGTTTAAAATCGCCTGGGTGCACACATCGCGTAAATCAGAGTTGGAAACGGACAGCAATTGAAACATCAGCTTAGGCCATACCCCACAATTCCAATGAAAACTGCCACCTCTACCGGAAGAAAAATGAAATAGAGGTACACTTAATCTATGTGACACTCCCAGGCTACGCCTATTTCGCTATTCAATGGTCCAAAAAAATAGGTGTCTGTTAATAAATAGAGACTAGAGATAAAATCGTTGGATAGTTATCAAAATTCGTAGGGAAATTAGGGAAATTTGTAAACAAATCTACCTGTGAAATTCCACTTACCTAGGTCTGAGTAAAGGCAAAAATGTTTAGATTACAAAACAATTAATCGGCAGATCTACGCAGTTTTAAAGGATAATAATTTACCAAACCGGAGTATTCGATGAAAGCACATTCTCACAAACTAAAGATATTAAATAAATATCATGTCGTAAAATGTCACTCATAGACCGCGATAGATTGTGTCAGCGAGACTGAAATGAATGAATAATTCTCATTCCAAAATATAACTTATAATCATACTGTTGGATATGTCAAGATACTCTAAGGCGAGCTCAATAGAATTCATTATTCTTTTTGGGCATTACAACACCTACTTGAGAGCCTAAATTTATCTTAAAGGCATATTGTTCCTTTAAATTGACGGTAAGAGTCGAAATATTAGGGCTATCTTCCATTCACTATATTCATACAAAGAAAATATAAATGCAGGTACCCAAAGGGAATAAAAAAGGACCAATGAACGCGGTAAAAGAATTTAAAAAAACTCTCCAGATGGGAAACTTGGTTGGACATAATACGCATGCATGTTATTTCATCCTAAAGGAAAAGTCAAGGGAAACATATTTCAAAATTTTGCAAGGAATGTTATTACTTTTCTTATCAATACCAATTTTAGTTCGTTACCAGAGAAAAAAGTTAGGTTAGTTAGTTAGTTAGGAAGCTGGAGTACCGAAATGCGGAATTGCTATCCAGTGAGCAGAAAATAACAGGATAACGGCAACATGGAAACAAACAAGAAGATGGTTCGAGTTTCACGGGCAGTACTTGAATCACATGGACGCAGAAATTTCCAATGAAACTCAACGTAACGCAGTGGATATGTTGAAATAGTTATCAAAAGTTATGGAGTAGAAAAAGGACACGAGGCCAAAATTGACGAAACAAGTGACGCTCTCGAAATCCAACTTTTATTCTCGACAATTTTTAATCAAGGCCTGGCAACGATCCGCAACTGGAGCAGAGAACACGCACCATTCACAGAAACAGCAAGAATTTTATTTGCAGAATAACATCGACCATAGGTTGATGAAAAGGAGAAAAATGTTCCTCTAACTTGACACATGGCTGGCAATCATTTTCAAAAAATTAAAAAAAATGACAATTGGAAAAAGCCATATTTCTGGGTGCAGCTAGCCGAGAAGATATAAAATTAAAACCGATTTCGCTGTTTTTCGTTACATATCATCCTAAGGAACAAACCAAGTTAGTCCTAACGATGGGTAAAATTCCCCATATAACATGTACTTCGCACAGAATACCCGACTAGCCTTTAACAAAATGACACATAAATTGACACCGTAAAACCCTATGAAATTAAAGGAATATAGAAATTTTTTCGATAGTTAAATCTTTGTGAAAAGTATGCCCGTTCCCTCGGTAGACTAGATATTTTGATCCAAGTGTTTTCAAAGAAGCATAGAGCATGTATAATAATATACGATATAACATTTGTAGATTTTCAAACCCGAAAAGCAAACCAAGTTTAACCCATTGGCTTAGTATTTTTTGAGCGTTTCCCTTACCGAGGATTACGATTTATTTCAGCCAAATTATTTAAATGAATAATATTTTTTATCTATGCATATAATGTTTCTATTTACTTGAAAATTTCACTTACCTACAATGAAACAATTTTGAACGTTATTTAATTTTTTGTTACAAGAATTTTGAATTTACAAAGCGATATTATTAACAATAGCAAAATTGTAACTTTTTACAACAATGGTTGTAATAATGCAACAAAATGAAATTTTGAAGGTAAAATTGGAAAAAGTAATAGTGATATGTGTGTTTATATATATATTTCTTTTTAACAGTGATCATGTCACTGATATGGAAACAATCAAACGTTGAATTCATTTCAGGAAATCTGTAAAGAAAAATTTGACTTTTCAGTTCCTTGAGTAAAAGTTGCCATCGTACTTTGTTTTTATGCGTATTTAATGTTAAATGTATTTTCTGGTTGGTAGGTACTCTGAACAATTATATAAATTAATACTATTTAATGCAAATTTCGTTACTTTCATGGTTTTTTGGTATGAAAATCCTTGAAGCATTCGGGTATTTGAAGAGCAACACAGCACTGCTTACAGTACCACTGCTTTCACTGTATTTCAAACTGGAGACAGTATCCTGAGGAACTTTCACAAATGTTGTAAAACTTTATCCCAAATCTACCTCTCTTGTTGGGGTTATACTGTCTAAAACTAAGTCTGCCGCGAAACTTCATAAGGCTTTCATCAACAGCAAGATTTTGTGAAGGGCAATATAGACTAAAATTTTATGTTCACGTTGGTACTGAATGATGGGAGAAATTTTTCTTATCCTGTCATTTTCATCGAGAGTTGAATTATCAGTGAAATGCAAAAATTTAGACAGCAATAGAAAGCGTCAATAGGGCATTACTTTACCGAAGAAAGGAGTTTCAGTGACCGCTCGCGGACTCCAATACTTTTGAATTTTATTTTTCTTCACCTGTGCCATCAAAACACACAATGCAAAATATGCTCGTAATTCTTAAGCAGTGGTTGGAAACCATTCGCCCATCAAACTACTTCTGCGATTCATCGCTGCATTCAAAAAAGTTTCAGCAAATCTGTTAGTCTGTTGGCAGATCAACTCCCAAAAGTCAAGTTGCAAAAAAGCGTAAAAAAAGTCCCGTTCATTGGCATTTTCCGGTAAATGCCGAAGCACTCTCGAGTTTATGCCAGGTGCACCACAAAAATTAAACTTTTTCACGAGGTTATTACATGTATTCAAAATGCAGCTGTTTCCCTTTACTTTTTTTCTTGACTGGTTGACGCTCAACCTCTTCTTCACTAGAGTCCTCGCTACCTGTCTCACAGTCCGTGGTTTCATTGGTGCTCCCCCGCTCATCGGACGAATCTTCATCACCACTACTCATACTATCACTCTCAAACAGAGCATTCTCGATATCGGTACTCTCACAGTAATTCACTTTTCTGCTTGCCCTTTTCGCAAGGAGCACAAACACCGCCGAAACAAAGCCTTACGTGCTTCCGAACTGACCATCTGAATGCAAAACCCAGGGTTTATATAGCCGTTGAGAAGAGAAGAATGTCTTACAATGTGATTCGTTCTGATAATGAAACGTGAGCAACAAAGTTCTGAGTAAGAAGCAAATTGATAGAAAAAGCGAACGATAACAAAGTAATTGCTTCTCACCAATTTTCAACCCAGAAAAGAAGGTTCTCAAATTAACTGCGTATTATAATGACAGAGACATGAATCCGATATCAAAACACAATTGTCAGCAAAGTATAAAGAAATAAAACACCTGTATAAGGGTCAGGTTAGGCACCTGCAGTGGAAGTGAAACACAACACTACGTCAACATTGATAGTAAACCGATAGGAGATTTTGAAAGGGAGACGGGCCTCTGCGGCCATTTGCGGGAGAAAGAGAGGTTCATAATCCGAAATGAACTGCTCACTTGCAAGGCAATAATACTTAGTGAATCGTGAAATTGATAACTAGACATTACAAAGTAATATCATTACAGTCGTCTGTCAGTCTTGTCATAAACGCACGAAGCAAAATTTCAGTCATTTCAATGGGTGCGTCAGATTCCACGAAAACGAAGTCGTCTCGTTTATGCGTCCTTCTTATCGTCAGCAGAGATGAATAGACAGTCAAAAAATCTCCTCCGATAAATACTAAAGGTAATCACTTTGAAAACAATTGCATAAACAGTGAATAATAAGTGCCTATGAAAGGCAACGGGTAGGCCTTCATCTGTAAGTAAAGATAACTGGCGGAAAGACGCACCCCTAAAAAATGGCAGTTATACATTTCGAGGTAAAGAGTAAAAATACTGTAAAATGATAGCTGCAAATGAATTTGACCTAAAGAACAATGTTTCTGTGATACAAACGTTAAGATTTCATCTAAATATTTTATTCCGTTAATTAATCAGGCGTGTTGAAAGACAGCGCTGCATTCAACCGGCGAATCGCCGGCTCTTTAGTTTACGGCAAAGTCCCGCAGGCCGGCGAATCGCCGTCTCTTTAAGCCAATGGGCAACCACGTAGAACCAATTGGATAAATATTGCTCTTCAATAAGGTATTATACGAGGCAATTCCAAATATTATAACAAATTAGAAACAAACATTCACAGCCAATGACAGCAGCATGTCATGACGATTACTTCCTTTTTCAACTGTAGTAGGAGATCACTTGACTGTGACACAGTTATTTCCTAGAATTACAAAAAACTAAGTCCACCTCTAAAAATATTTCCAAACAAGATTCACTTCAGCCCGCATTTACGGCACATATAAGCACATACAACATCCATTTGAAAATAACATATAGGTTATCAATACTAAGAGTAGTTTGGTGTGCGATAGTCGGATGCGGAAAATAGGCCTTCAAACAATCGTTACGATTTCGAGAAATACTGAAAGGCAACCATTAAGGAGGAACTGTACTTTTTCGTCTTTACCCCTTCGAATTTCCCCGGGTGAAATTTTTACGACAGGCCTTAAAAAAGATAAATATCAAGGCACACACATCGTAGAGTGCCCGCAATTATCTCACAAAAGTGCATCGCAACCATCGCATCGCATATGGTTCATCGGAACCATCGCATACGATAGGGACTTTCAGATGGTTGCGATCTCTGTTTTTGAATTATGCACACGTATTTGAATGAGGGCGATTTCGATGACTGGATAAGGGTGGAAAGGGTGTAGATATCCACATAATGGCTTCCACCCCACAACCGTTAAGTCTCGAGCGAGCAGAATAATTAATTATCACACAAAACACTTCACATGCTTAGGACACTTACGAAGGGTGCAAGGAGAAAAAAACGTGAAAAAATCTTGAAAATGAGGAGTTGATGATGAAAACTTGACCCAAATGGACGCCCTGACCCGCTGGACGATCCGAAAAAACTTCTTGAAGCAGATACGCCGAGAAAACACCACATTCCAAAAGAAACAAGCGTTATTTTTTCTATAAAAAAAAGAAAACTGTCGTAACGATTATTTGCTAAGAGTTGATTCAATAACACAGTTTTGCAGGTCAAAATACATAGAAACTCCATTTAAGAAACCGCATTAATAAATACCTGCCTCTACTATGCGGTAGATGCGACCCTTACTACAATGCAGAAAGATGCAGACAATGTAAAGGAAATTGCTTTTTACAAAAACCGATGTAAACTGTGCGAGAAAATGCCATGAGGTCATGAATAACAATTAGCTATTGGCATTATAAGTGATTTCCTACACCACGCGACCCGACCCTCTCCAAGGCACCTTCTAACGTAATGAAATAAAATCAATTCTAAATCCACATAATAATAATAGTGGTATCTTTCCTTCGGATAGTGACTTCTCGAATATTCTTTTCTAAGTAAGGTGCGATCTGTGGAGCTAACTCCTTGAGGACACGCGCGGATATTCCCTCCGGACCCGGAGATTTACTATTCTTAATCGATTGTAGTTTTTTAGTTATCCCATCATGTTGTATAGAGATTTCTACCATCGATTCCTCAGTATATGGGATGTCTAAATTAAATTAAAGGTCACCTTTGCTCTGCAGTACGTTTTTATGCCATCTTGCTAGATCTCTCTGCGTGTTGGATGATACTTGCCTGGGTCATGTCTGTTTCCCTTTTTGACAATCGGTGTAACTCTTGCAATTTTCTAGTCTAGCGGTAACTTTCCTTCAAATTGTGACTTCTTGAATATTATCGGTACAAACTGTGGAGCTAACTCCTTGAGGACACGCGCAGGTATTCCTTCCGGACCCGGAGATTTACAATTCTTAATAGATTTTAATTGCTTAGTTATCCCATTCCTTTGTATTGAGATTTCTTCATTCGATTCCTCTGGACATGGGATGTCTAAATTAAATCGAGTATCGTCAGTGGTCTAAACACTTTCGAAGTGGGAATTTAAAGCGTTAGCTTTGTCAATATTTTCGGTGATAAGTTTACCATCTTTATCAAATAAAGAATCTGCGGTTGAATGTTTTCTATGAAGCTCTCTCGCGTACGAGCAAAAGGATTTCGGATTTTATTCGAGTAATTCACCGAGTACTTTTTTTCTTGAATTTTCGCAATGCAATTAATCGTAGAGGGCGTAACTTGGTGGAAATCCATAATAGCACGAATACAAGGAAATCCATAATAGCAAAGTTCTTGATCCTTGTATTCGTGTTTCGCAATGCAGTTTGCATTGATTTCTTGGTTATTGAGCGTTTTGCAGCGTAACCTTCTTGAGCTTCAACTTCCTTTGATTTATCACGTAACGTAATGGACTTTCTGCTCACGTTGTATAGTTTTCACTCTTTCCTAAGTTCCCTTCTGACATCGTTGTTGTACCAGCGTGGTTCCTTATTATCACATTTCAGTTTTTGCGGAATATGTTCGTTGATTCCTTGGCGCAGAATCTCTAATAAGTGTTCTCACGTTACATCTGTGCTTTCTATTATCTTTCTTTAATTGGTGCAGTTCTACTAAAACCAATAGAAATCCCTGGAACATTAAAGCTAGGAAAAATTCGATCGCTTACTCGGTAAATAAACGTTTATATATAATTCCAAATGCAATACCGATACAGCGTCAAGTATACATTTTGTGAAATAAAATAAATGTAACTTCAAACCATAACGCAAATTGGACACCCATTTTCAAACCAAAGATCAATGACTTAAATACACAATGGATAAATAACCAAAATATCCTTACTGCCTATCTAATCAATTTAAAACTGTATAGCTAAAAAGAATTCCCGAAGTCTCTAGCGATATCGGGGGAGCCATCTTGTGGCTTCATATTGACAAAGTTCACAAATTATTCACGACACCACCAATATTGTATCAGCAGCGTCTGTCCTATGCGTCCTGATGATCAAATATCAAGATGAAGGCGTCGGTTTAAAAAAAAGTTAGTGCGAGGAAAAAGGGCCAAAAAACGACTAGTTGACCAAGAGTGATGTGTCATTTTAAGAGTGGCCAAAATGGAGGTTATGTCCCTCGCCAAAAAGGTCCTCTCAGATTAGGAATAAATTATCTACGAAAGCACTTCACACCCCTTAAACAGTTTATTGGAATCGTAAGGCAAACAAAATTGCGGGGGCCGTCGTGAAAAAACAATCGACAGTCTGTGGGCGTAAGTATGGGTCAGCGCTCGCTTCCGAACAAATAGGACGCAAGCAAACGGAACGGTCGAACTGAATTTCTTCGCAATCATCGCCCGAGAAGGCAAACAGAATTCAGGGAAATCTCTTGGACACATGTTGTTTTCACACGAGAAGTGAGTTGGGATTGTTTGACAGGACGACCCGCAACCTCAAAGGACGAGAAAACCAGACAAACTCTAATTGCCGACCTGAAACCAACCTATAAATCATAAAATAAAAATACTTTGTTCTTTCCACACTTTATTTTAAATAGTACGACCCGGGTTTCTGCATATCATGCTATCATCAGGTACAATTCGGTGGGTGGCTTGCACTTATGTAGAAACACTGCATGCACTTGCAATATGCAGAAACCCGGGTCGTACTATTTAAAATAAAGTGTGGGATAGAACAAAGTATTTTATACTTTGTGATTACTCAAACTAACGCGGGAAACCTTGTCTTATACCAACCTATAAAGCTCAGGGAGGAAAATTTCAGAATACTGCATCTCTTCCAATTTGGCTCCAGGCACAAGTTTCCTTTCATTAAAACACTTCAAAATATACATGGAATTATAAAAGCTAAGCCATCATAAAAACAATTTTATATTTATGGTGTAAATGGTGTAAATTTATATAGATCACATGAATTTCCGCTGTCACCATTCCTTCCTTTCATATAATTGAATGGGTTAGGATGCGTTTCGTGGGGCCTTGGAGCAGGTAGTCCTAGGATGGGTATTCTTTTATCAGTGGCTCTAGCACTATTTCCCTAAACCTCTCGTACGAATAATCAGAAAGCCTTGCGGAGGCCGTCTAAAAATTCGTCCAATATTTTTCGTTTGAATTCATTCAATACCTCCGTAAGAGTTTCCTTCGTCTCTGTTTTAGATTTGTATAATTGTACCGCATTTCTTCTATTTTTTGACAAGAAATACGAACACGTGTCTTTTTAATGTTGGTGTGTATTCATGTTAAACACTTTAGAGATTCTATAATGTTAACAAGCTTGTTCCATGCCCCAAGGTTGATAATAGCGTCTTTGAAATCAGTGAATTAGTTCAACGGCTTCAACCCTAAAAAATCCGCCTTATGGAATGAATAGATCCTTCTTCTCGACGCAGGTTATCTATCGGAGACCATGTGGAAGCGTAAGGTATGAATTATGCGTCTTATGGTCACTAATACCAGCCTCAGTTCTGACTACGCACTCTGCAATATTCCCTGCCAAGAGGTCAAGTATGTTGTTACCTTTGGCAGGTGTATGTACTTGCTGAGTCAAGGAATAGAGCTGAGTTTAGGGGTCATCAATGAGTCGTCGTCATGGCGAGTTACGCAATCAATGCTATTAATTGAAACACCGGAGCTATCGTTTGTAGTACGAGGAAAGAATGGCATTTAGAGAGCCTGCGAACTTAATATCAGTACTTAGTGACTGAGAGAATACCCTGTTAAAGTAACTGAAGCTTCGGCTTGGAAATGAGCAATACGTGATGGCCAAACCATGCTCATAACTCAGTCAAACAGCCCGCTATCTTGCCCATTCCACAGCGCTGTTGCCATTTTCCGGTGGTCCGCAGCCACGTTTTTGGCAAAGTTAACAAAAATCGTTATTTTTCATCGAGGAAACACGGTTCAAAGACGTATTTGATCGCACGGTTGGCAGGAGTACGATGCTAACAATAATTTTTTGATGATTGGATTGATTTTCAACTTGCAGTCAGAGTGGTCGGTAGGGAGGCCCCCAGCTCGGAGGGTCAAGGAGATGGGCCAGCGAGGGTGAGCGCGTCGAGGAAAGGGTTCCGGATAAGTAACGGAGGGTGCACAACGCCCATCCTAGCACTACCTGATCCATGGTCCCACGAAACGCATCTTAAAAATTATTATTTTCTATTTTTTATAATTTTCTATCAGTAGCCGTGAGAATGGGTAGCGAGTCGGTACCCGAAACGTCGGTGCTCTATTATAATCTTACCCACGCGGTATCCCGAGAAGATTTTTCAAAAGTTGTTCGCCGGGAAAGTGTTAAATCATATATTATAAGGATATTATCTGCCAGCTCTGCTCACAAAATATGTGACAATTTTTACTGAAAAGGACAGGGATATCACCAAATTAGCACCAGCAACTCAAATAGGATTCATCCACAATGCGAATCATAGGCAAAGAAAATAATAAAAAGGTATTGCATTATTCTGCAACTAAAGGATACATTTTGATCCACATTATCCACAGTCCACAGTCTACACTTGTTCTTGCTAGCTCCACGAACGATTGAAATGTATAAACTGGATCGATTGTGTTTCTACTTCATGTCTCAGACAACAAAATCTATGCAACCAACACTTATTAGGAATAATCCCTATTACTTTTCAAATAAGACCTTCATTTGACATATTCCTTTGATTTGAGAGGCATTATTACACAATTTTAACAACTAATTCATTGTTTCAAATAGCATCCGCACCAAACAGAGGAGAAAATATTCTTGATTTATTAGCGACAAACATTCCTCATCAGGTAGTAAACGTGAACACCGTCGAAGGAATAAGTGACCATAGGGTAGTAAATGCAAAGTTTTCTCTGGATACCACTGAAAACTTTAAAAATGAGCACTTGGCTGACGATTTGATTCTTTACAGCTATAAATACTCCGCTCGATTAATTCTACCTTTCCGATACACAGTGAACGATTTTGGGAAGATATCATTGTCTGAATCATCATCTATTTGCCAACTTCCAGTTCCAAAAATTGTGTTACACTTCGTACTATGAATTAAATGGTGGAATTCGGGAATCTTATTTCTTAAACTACGGCAATTAACCACAGCCACGATTAAAACTTCGGAATTAGTATTATTGCAATTCGGGACTAATTCCGATTTGATTTGCCATTCGAGAGACGCTCGTATTGTCGGTAATATCTCGTTCGAAGACAGCGGGATACGACACCTCCAAAAGACTCTTTACTAGAAAAAGCTTATCAGCAAAAACGAGTTTGCCGCGATTCCTGGGGAATATCGACTCTAAAAATATTAAAATGTTCCAAATCTAAAAAAATAAGTAAACCGTCATGTAAAAGATATATATTTAAATGCGATACGTTTTGACACTTGAATAGTTGAGAGTTCAGCCTGTACGAAGTAAAGAATAATATTGATTATAAATTATATTCCCGTATATGGTGCGAAAATGCATGCACATTTAACTTATTGTACGTTGGTGAGAAATACTCACTCCCTGCTATACAACCTGGTGGTAACTCACAAGGTATCACGTATTAAGACGACACATTATAATTTTCGTACAAATAAATCAATGCATTTAAAAAATTTTCTTTTGTCTTCTTTAATTGTAAAAAGCAAATCAAATACATTTTAATAAAAACATACGCCGAAATAGCAAGTCAAACACAGCTACTATTTTTTTGCAATAGATTGTTAACTGTTATTGTACTGCCTTACCCGGTAGCTTGACTTTTTTTTCAAATGACGATCACGGAAAAGGGAGAACGTTAGAGGTTTGAGGAGTGTGCTGATTAAATTAGCATTCTAACAAGGACGTGGCAGATATGGAAATCATTTTACGATATTATATTTTAAACTATGTCATACAGAATTAAAAATCTTTCGTTTTCTTAAACTATGCTAAATACATTAAAAATATCGCAGTAATAACATGTTGAGAACAAATTTTAGAAGCAATCACTGACTTTCACAATTCTACCGTGCAAAACCTTCCCACAATTGTGGTATATATATGTATCAAATAACAAATTGAACGCTGCTTTAAAATTCGATCAATAGAAAAAGGAGCATGTAGAGGGGTCGATGAAAATGCTAATTAAATAAGCACTAAAAACTGTAAGTCATCCAATCAATCAAATCTTCGTGTACCTCCGGAGACGCGGCAAAAATGTGTGAGTCATTGGATGGAAGTTGAGTAAGTGCGATAACTGTCCTAGCTCAATTGGCCAAGGAGCCAATGTGAACGACCGCATGATAGCATCAGAAATTATATTCTTCAAGAGAAATCGTATGCTTAATCACATCATTACTCATAAATATCTTCTAGGCACTAATTAAATGTTTATAATCGACCATAACTGAATATGGACAGCTAAGTAAGTATCATACAATTTACTAGGTAGCAATCAGCCTCCAATCAAAGACAAGTATGCGCATTTCCAACGACAGCCAATAGACCTTCTGAAGTCGTAAGATGCATATTTTCGTCATCTAAGCCTGAAAAGAGATTGAATTTTAACGAGTCAAACAATGCTTCCAACTGGCGACCCGATACGAACGCCCAAAAGAGTACTGCAAAATTTCTTTCAGAGAAATAACACGGTAGGAAACAGCAATACTCCTAAATTTCCACTGCGTACTCACTGCGAATTGCACTTCATTAACTTCTAGGCTTTAAGCTAAAGAAGAGTTGGTTATTGGCAACAAATTGATTGTAATTTACAATGAGAAAATATGGACATAGATCATCCAAGTGCAAATAACTTGCTGCTAGTGAGAATTCAACTAATGATAGAAAATTGGTTCACCTGAGACAGCCAGATAGACAACTGTGCTAAAGGTGCCTCTCTCCAGAATTGAAAATTTCGTGGAGATTTTAGCTATCCAATCTCAGCCAAATAATATAATAATAATATATTTATTCCACATTATGGCACATGAAATTTTAACAGTTTACTTAAGCATGAGTTTTTATAAGGTGGAATATAGGCTCCCCTGTGGTATGGACCAGTGTTGGAGTTGCCACCTCTTAAATTAACAAACTAACAGCTGGCTGGTGCGGCCAAAACAAAAGAATTTGCCATAACTTATGAGTCAAAGTACGCTTTTCTTTAACGTGTGTCCCCTTGAGAATATTGTGAAGGATTGAAGCATAAAAACAAATGAAAAGAAATGCACGAATTACCATTATACATAGAAATATTCCACACACTGTACAGAAATCAGACTAATAACATACAATGTTAAAATAATGTACAAAGATAATATCTACAAGTACTCTTCAATATTGTCTATGGAGGACAACCATATTTTCAATTCACGCAAAAACAACGTGAAGGACATTATAGAGGTAATATGAAATAGTGGGAGGTTAAGCATCTTAGTAGCACAATATAAGTAAGACCTTCTAAAAGCTTCGTCATTCGGTTTTGGAATAGGTACTCAATTCCGTGGCTTCAAGCTATGGTAGGAAATAGTTACATAGCTAGTGACATTTCTGCCTCTGATATAAAACATGCGTAGGACTCTATAAACATTTAAATATCTAATGGGTAAAATATAAAGTAATTTAAATGATGGAAAAGGAGCGTCATCTCTTTTTGCGCCCATTATCATTCTTATTATTTTCTTTTGCGACAGTAAAACTGTATTTACTTTCGAGATATCTGTTCCACCCCAACAACAAAGACCATACTGCAGTTTTGAATTAACTAATTGATAAAAAAATTCTCATCGTGATAGTAATGATCTCAAATATCTGTACGAGCCGAATGCAGCTGGATAAGTGGACTCGAGGTCAATTCGACCTCGGCTAATGATATTACTTTCGGGAGGAGCTACGTGCATAGTTGAAAAACGCACTCGAAAAAAAATGGCGCAGTTCAGCGAGATGAACATTATTTGGGGGAAGGTGAAGAAATAAGGCTTACCTGCATGTACTAGGGATCACGGAGAGAAGTAAATAACTGAAAGTGAAGTACAACTCTAAGTTTATTACTCTTCTTTCCGGGAGGACAAAAGGCGGAGCTCAGCGACATTGATGGGGTGTTGGGGGGAAATAGTGATGTTTGTATGTACGGAGGATTACGGGGAGAGGTATTTGGTCGTGGGTGAATCATGGGAGTATCAAAGCTGTGGAAGAAGATCCATCAGGAAAGGAGGAGAGGGGGTGGGGAAAGAGTGGGTGGGGGATAATTGGAAGGAGGGGGGGGAGAGGAGGTAGTTTGAGTGAGCGCCTAGAGAGGTCAGTCAACCGATAAATGCGGAGGAGTGAGGGTTGACGGGGCGAATTCCAAGGGGAGGGAGAAGGGTTGGGGGTGGAGAGCCCTCGGACGCTAGGGAAAGAAAATGAGGGGAGATTTTTAAGGGTTGGGGGAGGGGGGGGGAGAGTAAGGGTGGGGTGGGTGGAGTAACGGGAAAAGAGGGCGTTAATTTATTTCATTATTTATTGATTTCAATGTTCGCCCAACAGTTTAATGTCAAGTTTGTTCGCATAAAGTTCACTCCTATATTGAAATGGATGCATCGGAGGCAGAAAATGCTGAATTAACTACGCAGGCAAAGAATATAATTACAGATTGCTAATAGGTTATGACCGCCCATCTGTGTCTAATCTAGGACACTCCTCGTGAGCTCAGTTTTCCCGAAAACTTAGATTTTATAATTCTATATTCACAGCATCACAATCACCTGTAAATGAGGGTAACTGGTAGATGCGTTTGCTGTACCACACTGTCACGCAGAGCAACATCTTAGCGTATGGGACCCTTACGAAGTAGGACTAATAGCTGAAATCAATCGAGTACATCGCAGGGCGGCAAGATTTGTGATGGGTTGTTACGACAAAAAGTGCAGCGTTTCCAGTATGTTAAACGAGTTAGGATGGGAATCTTTACAGGAGCGTAGATCGAAGTATAGGCTTAACTTACTTTGGAAATTCAAAGAAGATATTTTCTTGGACGACGCGAATCACAAATTCGTTTACCATCGTACTATAGTAGACGTGATCATGAGAATAAAATAAAATAAATAGACTGCAAAACAGAGAGATTTAAAATGTCATTCTTCCCTCGTACTATTAAGGATAGCAACGTTGTCTCAATTTATAGGATTAATGGCGTCGCTCACTAGGATAACTCATTGCATGTTTTTTTTCATAGTTCTAACCTTGCAAGTATTTTCTCAAAGAATTACTAACCATTAGCAAGTTTTTTATGAATAGCATGTATATTTTGCTAATAATCGTAATATTTCTATGAGCGCGCGGTGTGCATGTGGCAGTCCTCTTGCATGCTGCATGTTGGTGATTTGTCACCCCCTGCCAAACACCTTAGAGCGGCTCATAGGGTATTATGTAAATGTAGATCTTCCTGTAACCAAGGCGAGGAAGATTTTTTTGATACGAGTCACAATAACCAAATTAGAGTGAAATAAAAAATGCAGTCCATGGCTTATATTTTTTTTTCAATACACCTGCAACGAGAGGGGTGGGCGAGACAGGGCTTGCCTCTCACTGGACGGAAATTTAAATGGGAAGGAACCGGAAGTTGGCGTGACGGGAGACCGGGAGGGATGAAATGCGTGGGTATATAATAGAGGTGGGTGAGGGGGGTTGATGATGACTCGACTGCTATGTGCCGGGAGATGGACATCGTGAGTTGGATTACAGGGGTCAGGGTCTGCCTCCAACCAACCCTCCACTCGTGATTCGGGGTTCTCAGAAATAATCGTCCACGCCTCGCACGAAAGAAAAAGTTTATCTCCCAACCCCAGCGGGTCATTAACGACGACGGAGCGGAATAGGACTGGAAAAAAGGACGAGGCGGAGAGGAAAGGAGATTCCCTTCCAGAAGCTTTTGAATGAAAATCCTTTGTTCTCTCCCAACTCTGATTTTTTTTCCTCCCAATCATTTCCCGTTCCCTAGGACGCGTTCCGTTTCCTAGCGACGGTGTCTCCACCCCCACTCCACCCCGCCAAGAATTACGGTGCATGGCCACTTCTGATTCGGTCAGGGCCTCCGAATGCCTTCCGAATGCATCTCGGCTGTCTTCCGAAGCAAGTTCCATCACGTAAGTACTTTTAGCTAAGGTTGAGAAGACACCGTCAGGAATTCACTGCACCATTGGTGTAAGACAGCGGTTCCCAAACTTTTTCTTTCTGCGACCCATTTAAGCCCATAAGTTTTAGCCGCGACCCCCTAAAAATGGTTGTCTAAGTTTAAGTACATAGTTCACTTTATTATTCGTATACATCTCGCGGCCCCTTTCCGAACGGCCCGCGACCCCCCTGGGGGTCGCGACCCCCAGTTTGGGAACCGCTGGTGTAAGAGATTGTGTCCAACAGGTAATGAAAGTCGGAAATTGTTGCTGAGGGACGATATTAAGGGTGATTAAATTTAGGTTAATCGAGTTTATCCGAATGCATGTTGGACAGGTGCATCCGAACATTTCACATGGAAACAGTTGCAAGAAGACCAATCTTTGAAGGTCATTCCAGGGATCGGGTGTACAGGAGTAGTGGATGGATCTTTTTTCTACAAGCGTTGGGCCCGCGTCCTCATTTTCCCAACAGACTGAATCTAGTGGTGAACTCTTCTCGGAATCTGCACCGGGTTTATGAATTTAATGCTGCCGACGTTTCCAATTATGCATGACTTCTAACTTTATCTCGCATTACGGATTTCACAAAAATTTTGTGAATCAATTCATTTTCCCTTTAGTCAGTTAACATCTAATTGATTCATTGAAATAACTTGTGAACTTTTGGCTGCAATAAATCCGACGCCAATAAGGCACACGGCTTTTTAACTCAGTTCCTTCCTACTCTAATCTAAACTCATCTCATCTCCTAAATATACTCATTCGTCTATTAAATGAAAATATGTAAATCAACCAAAACAACTAGCCCGAACAATTATCTAAATTCTGACGAAGGGCATTTAAATAAGTAAATATCTAAATGACAAATGACGATCAAGCCTGGCTTACAGTGTAAATAAATAAATATGTATTCGTATATAAACTAATATGCTCATTCACAAAACTAGTGCTAACTCTATTGTATTGCATTGTGTATTAATTCCGATCTGTAAAATTACAGCATTCCACACCGGCTAAGCAAAGGACACCAGGACAACGCCTTCCAGACACCACTTGACTTCTTCTGCAACATCATCATTCATCATCAGCTATTACACGGCGGTCTACGTGGGGTTTTGCCGCTTTCCCTCATGTCTCGGACGAATGTCGAACCAATAGCCATCCCGGAGGAAAAGAGTTCCAGATAAATATGTATTACAGTTGCTGCTACAAGCTCACAAACACTTGTAAACTTAAAATACCTATGACAAGCCCTGAGGAGGAAAATTGTCCTAAACCAGGGTTCATGCTGTAAATATGTCTAATACTACAAATATTATGTAAATATCCTTGTACCCTGGCAGCATTGGAAATAAACCCTATTTGAATTGAATGAATTGAATCAGGTATTGACTCTTCTACAAGGCAAATGTCATGAATCTATAGTCTGTGCGTTGGTTTTCTACGGACGCTGGTGGCAGTGGCGCAGCGAGGGGGAATTTTGGGGAAATAAAACCCCCTCCCCCAGAGCTCAGAGAAATTTTTAAGTTTAATCCATTTTACTTATTTGGATCAGTATTACTTATAGAATAGTGTTAGGATTAATAAAATATTCCTCAGGAGGCCGTAAAACTCATCATTTTGTACCATTATTCTCAAAAATTTTCTAAAGGAGGGCCCCCGCAACTCCTGCTTACCCTGGCGGGTATGCATAACCCCACACCCCAAAGTATTAGTTGTGCCTAACCCCCCCCCCCCCTAGCCTTAATTCTTAGCTGCGCCCCTGGCTGGTGGTGGGAGATTGGTCAAGCTGCGACCGTTGGACTTTGGCATCTGACCGTCGGCGTCGCTCTGAATCGTCGGCACCATTACATTCACTCACCCGGTGAAGAGCCCGAGAGGAGTTCAACAAATCAATTCGTCGGAAAAGCGTAAAAACTTACTTTACCTCAATCTCTATGTTAGCCTGCGAGCCACCAATTTGTCAGGAGGTTCATCTTCTCAACATGCCCTTAGGTAAAAGTAGTTATTGAGAAAATTTTAAGGCACAATTACGAGCTTGAGGTTATTTGCCACTTACCATAAAAGATATACCCAGTAACCTACGATAAAATACGTTGACCCAGATGAACATGCATCACAAACTAAGAGAATGAAAGAAATCATACGGCTTAATTCACTATTTATTAAAAATGGGCATTTTATCCTGTAATCTTACGTAAAAGGGGACTAAAATGTTTTAACGAAAGACCGTTTTTGATATTGCTGTGAATTCTGTGGTGATATTTTATCATTCTAGAGAAGAATAAATTCTCGAACCTCACCATTCTCATATCTAGCTCCCTGATTTTGTATTCTTCATATAATTTACTGAACTCTCATCCCATCCTTGATTTTGTTTTCAAATAATTCACCTCGAACCCCGTCTACCCTGACACCTGCAATGGCACCGTATATCTTTCCAGGGAATCCACGGAACTAACGATAAGGTCGCACCTTCATTTTAAAGAATGGGGTTTGAAACGGTAGAGCAGTTCAAAAGGGAAAAATGGGGAAAAAATTAGGATTAGGGCTTCGATCACGATATTTGATAGTGATTTACCCCACAGTTTTTATACTTTTTTTTTATTTTTGGTTAATCTAGGAAGTAATTGCTTTCAGGTTCTCCAGAGTCACGTCCGATCTTTTAATGGTCGGTCTATTCACGGTGGATGCGTCGATTAAGGAGAGGGTTGGCTGCGCCTATCCCACGGAAACTAGCAGTGAGAAAGACCCACCCCCTATAGGACCCTACCACCTGCATCCACCACTCCAACAAGCGAATGGCAATCACCGCTGTGCCCACGGACACGTGAACCAAGGGGACTACATTATGGAGGCCTCGCTCATTCCATCCAGCACAAACTAGATTTACGTTTCGTAGAATAAAAAAATGTGCACAGCACAACGATGAACACACAACGATCCATTTATTCCCAATGGCTGCCAGCGATTGACAGGAATGTGACTGCGTTGGTTTCCGCGGTGTCGAGGTTCCAAAATCTCCATTCTTCCGGTGCTACTGCGTCAGGTTGTTTCTTGATGGCAACACTTTTGCTGGCACTGCTGCTAGCGCCTTCAGGTCGAAGATGTAATAATGTCATTTCTTATAGGTAGGTGTAGATTTCATCTTCGACCTGAAGACGCTAGCAGCAGTGCTAGCGAAACTGTTGTCATCTACAAACAGCCAGACGCGGTAGCACCGGCAGAATGGGGATTTTGGATTGACACGAATGTTAATTTTCTAGTTCCTAAGCCTAATCTTTCTATATTTAAAAGATCGTTTCTTTATTTGGAACCTATCGTTTTTAATAAATTACCATTTTCGATTAAAGAGTTAAAGAGTATAAATATTTTTTGTAAAAAGGCTAAAGATTGGTTGCTATCCCATGATGATGTAAATGTTCTTTTTTGATGTGTTTGTGAATACATACCTACATATTATTATGTATTATTTTTTATATTTTTTTGTGAGAGGTGAAAAACTAAATTTATTTATTTTATACTTTGTTCTTGTATATTGTAAGTTTTTTCACATATAGGTTTCATAAGGTTATCCTTTCAGAAAATTATATACTTATACTTTCTTTTGTTTTCTGGCCTGCATTGAATTAAATTTTTTTAAGGATGGTAGCTTCAACGCTGGTTTTTGTTTTACCATTGAAGCTACCTAAAGCTCCTCTTTATTTTGTGCTGTTAAAAAAAGTGTACATTTCAGTTGGAGCAATAAATTCACAAATTCATTCATTCGTTCAATTCAATTCACAGCGTTTGCGTCACAGCGAAGGTAAGGTGGAGAGAAAACCAGCGTCGCGATTAGCGTGCTCTTGACGAAAGGCGCAAAGGAGACAATAGCTTAACGTCCCAACCGACGGAAGGAGAGCTGCACTCGAAGGGTGCGGTCCGTTGAACGCTACGAACGCTACCAATGCTTCGGAGCGCCACCATGCGGTCCGTTATTCGCTACGGAGCGCTACAGGTTAGGCCAGCCCCCTAGGACGCCCTATCCCAGCCCATTGGATTCCATGTTCCTTTTTGAAGCCAGTTCCTGCGTTCTCCGCTTTGGTTTGGGGGTAGCGCCACCAGTAGAAGAGCCCAAGCTTAACCCCTTCCACTTCGATTTATTTTCCGAACATGGTGCTCCTAATCTCCATTTATTTTTTTCTCTGGCTTCCTTTTAAATGGCAGGTAATTAAATGAAATTTATTGATTTGTAATCAACGCAGAACCGTATAATAAAATGTGATTATTAAACATGGAGAACACAGCTATCGCTCCTTCAAGAAAATCATTTTAATCAATCCAATACCTCATGTTTCATGAAAGATGAACTATTTATATACATATACTGTGAATGTTTTGACATTGTTAAGCTTTCAAAATAATTATATTGTTCCTCTAAATAGCGCTACAATAATGAAAATCCGATGACGAGATACACTCGTCATTACGTGGTTTGGCGTCGAAAGTTCGTGATGAGCTAGACTCGACATTACAGTGCAAGGGGTTAAGAGCCCTGAGCATTAGATTCAGCCTGAATTTCTCTTGAGAGCATATGTATTTAAAACACTTATTTGAAGATTGAGCGAGCTGCTGACGTTATTTATCGCTATACTATAATTCGTTTGTTCCACTGAACATAAAAATAGTTTTTATTTTGTGAAAATTCCGATTATTAATCCCTTTCGGAGGGATGCCGTGGTCATATGTTGTGCCGAAGTGTTCCACCAGCTATGGCAGTTCGAAGACGGAATATTCTTTACCATAAGAGCCGTCGAGCCCCAGAACAGGGGAAAAGGATGGATAAAAGATGCTCGTTTATCAGAGTGCTGTCCTGGTTTTCAATAATTTACAAAATTACCAATGCTCTCTAGATTCTGATTCACGACAGTCGCTCTGTTAGATATTTAAATTGGTGTTTTTATTAATTAATGGTGTAGCGCTGGTATAGCATTGTCGTGTTCATTTCTGATAATATTCAGGTCATTTATTTCCCTTCATTAACTTTTAAACCGACTTTTTTCACCTCTTTTGATAGCACCTTTGCTAGTTATTCCTTGTTTTCAGCTACTACGTTAGGCTGGGGCAAACGGCAAACGTCACACACCTGTTTCCCACCTCGCTCCAGACGCTCCTGTGAAAACTTGGGTCAGCTGAGGAGCGAATCATTTTTTGGTGGAAATTCGAAGTGAATGCACTGTGGCAATGGAGAGTTTACTCACGTTGCAGATGTTGGACGCTGAATGTGGACGCCTTTTTTCAATAGAGGTGACTCCGAAGTAACGGAGTAGGCGTACATAGTAAATAGATGCAAATTTAACTGTGATTTAAATAAATATATAGCAAGCACTTTTTATACGTAGACACTCTCGTATCTACCCCAAAATGAACTCAGATGTGTCTGGAAGCAGCCTCTACATTCATAAGGCATCAAAACTTATTAAAAGGGGCATGTAGAATGATAAACGATTGTAACAACACATATCCACAAATTAATTCTCATGTCACAAGTTAGCATCCGAGGAAAAGTAGGATATAAAAATAATTGGAATGGATTAATTCCATGTTATCGTCGTCGACCATTATAAGTTAATATGTTTCAAGTGAGTAAACAGTAGAATACCAAATATTTACTTTACTAGGGTAATGAGATTCATTTAAAAGGAGTATGCAGGGATAGGTGTGACAAATACAGTCCAAAGTTTCTTGGTTTACTTTGTGGAATCTCGATACTGGAAAATAAAATTCATTTGAATGATATTCGAACATAATCATTAGTATTCAATGACCATAATCGCCTCAATTTGCAATCAAAACCATTTCTTCTATTTTATAAGCCCAGTTACTCAATCACAGTTACAGGTTAAAATACTACACTATCTACTTACCCCCCGATAGGACAATGCCAGTTATTTCGTAGAAAGAAAAGTTTATTCTCACCGTTTTTCATATTTGACTCTTCCATCCCACGGGAAAATAGATGGAATTCCTCTGTCGTGCTGCCCCAGATTGGCGTCCGACAGTAACAGAATCAAATCTTCCTGTCTCATCTTATCCATTATTTTATTTTTTTTTGGGGATTTAATGCTTTGTTGAATCACAAGAATATCAAGGTTATGCGGTTTTGTAAATCATCACGAGCGAGGAATATGAGACTGCAGATAAAGGTGGGTGGTGAAAAACTTGAACAGGTTGAGCAGTTCAACTATTTAGGAGGTACGTCAGAGGAAAACGGATACAGTAGTAAGGACATTAGGAAGAGAATTGCATTAGCAAAGGAGGCGTTCATGAACAGGAAGGAGCTTCTGAGAGGATCGTTATGTAAGAATTTAAAGAAAAGGTTAGTGAAGAGTTCGATCTGGAGAGTACCTCTCTACGGTACGGAAACGTGGACATTGAGGAAAGATGACGAGAGAAGATTGGAGGCATTCGAGATGTGGGTATGGAGAAGAATGGAGAGGGTGAAATGGACGGAGAGGAAAAGGAACGACGAAGTGCTGGATATGGTTGGCGAGGAGATGCAGCTTTTAGATGAGGTAAGGAGGAGACAGAATGTATGGATGGAGCGAGTACTTCGCGGGGATGGGATGTTGAAAATGGTGTTGGAGGGTAGAATGTAAGGGAAACGAGGGAGGGGAAGGAAAAGAATAGGATTTTTAGATAGATTGAAAGAGAGTAGGCCTTACAGTGAATTAAAGAAGGTAGCGCTGGAAGGAAAGGGAGGCTCCCAAATCACTTCTTTAGTACTCCATGGAAACCTACCTTAATCGGTAGAATACTATAATAATAATAATGCTCTGTTGACTGTGCTGGAACGCCTCGAATGCATGAAGCCCTGGCTGTATTTTTTTTCTGTCATGTTGTCTCTCCGTGAAACTTTATCTCGGTTGTTCTACGGTAAGTTTTGATTGTATTTCAATCTAAAGAATTTCTATAGCGCTGTTGCTTTTTCATTGTTATATAGCGAAATTAAGAGAAGCCCAAGGCATTGATTGGCTTTTGCGCTTCATCTGCTTTAGTATTCCTGATGTCTTCGCAGCGTCCCTAAAAATCCATTTTTAAATTCCCGTAGAATTATGAAGCTCATTGTCAACTGATTTATATAAAGCTGATTATCGTCACAAATTGACATTAATTCCTTCGCAATTACATGACGACACACTTGTAGTGTAAACGAAATGGCATAATTTACTATAGCTGTATCGAAAGTAGATGCATGCCTTTAGGTATTGATCCAATTTTATTAATAAAAATTATGATTATATGATGGAAATAAATGGAAATGAAACATCAGTCAAAATTATACGTATATTATGACAGTTGGCATTCTCTATTCGGTTTCCATATGTACTGCCACTAACCGCACCGTTAAATTTATTTTCAAATGTCGCCGCGCGCATCGCTAGCGACAGAGCAATCTAAATGCTACGGGGAATAATCTAAAGGCAGGGCTGTGAAAGATATAGCGAATATTAAATGGATATAAAATGTATACCGATATATATGGTCGTAATGATGTAATGCGTTACCTTAGCAGCTTTTCATTGATATTCCTTGTGATCGCCGAACATAGTTTTGGTGTAGTGTGCTGGCTTTATACTTCGTGGGCCCGGATTCAAATCCCGGCGGTGGCAGCGAATTTTCAGATGTTTCCCGATCCCTGCTTGAATGTAGCGCGGATGATACTTCGGGTGCGGTCCAAAGCACGCTACATGCGCTACCAGACGCTACAGACGGAAGTTCTCCGGATCACCGGTCCACAGGCGCTACGTTCGCTACGAGAATTTCTTTTCGGACCGGTCAGGAGCGAAGTCAAAATGGCGGAAATCAACGAGGCCTGGAGAAATGCATCATTAAAATTTATTTAACGAGGATGTGAACTACCAAGAGCGCGGATAAAAAGTGTCAATTGGCCCCGGCAAAAACACAATCATAGAGGAGAAAAAAACAGGATCTTGCGAAAGGGACAGTGGTTTCGACGAGAGCAAGCATTCGGACGCAAACAGGCTCAGTGAGAAGACGCCGAAGAATAATTTGGTTAGTCCTATTTCGCCTCTTTGACACCCACGTCCTCCGAACCAAGCCACACATTCCCCCAATCCCTTAGCACGCGAGGGATAAGGCTTTTAAAGGCTCACGACGCATTGGGTTTTGAAAGGCTGATCTAATTACGAAGAGTGCAAATTGTCACATTCCGGAAAAGCTGATTATTTCGAGAAAAATGTATGCTTGATAAAAATTATACGGGATGAGAATAACCAATCAATTCCTTTTTCCTCGAAATCCACTTTTCCTCGCTTATAATTTATTCTTTGCCAATGTCAAATTATAATTATTAAAATATTCTTCCGATTAAGATAGGTTTCCATGGAGTACTTAGGAAGAATCCTACCTCCCCATCAACCAATTCCCACTTCAGCTCAACATAAGGCCTACTCCATTTCATTCTATTTAAAAATCCTATTCTTCTCCTTCCCCTCCCTCGTTTAGCTAACATTCTACCCTCCAACACCATTTTCAACATCCCCTCCCCGCTAAGTATTCATTCCATCCATACATTCTGTCTCCTCCTTACCTCATCTAAAAGCTGCCTCTGCTCACCCACCATGTCCAGCACTTCGTCGTTCCTTTTCCTCTCCTTCCATTTCACCTCCTCCATTCTTCTCTATTCCCACATCTCGAATGCCTCCAGTCTTTTCTCGTCCTCCTTCCTAAGTGTTCGCGTTTCTACACCGTAAAGCGCTACATTCCAGATAAAACTCTTGACTAACCTTTTCTTTAAATTCATACATAGCGAACCTCTAAGAAGCTCCTTAGTGTTCATGAACGCCTCCCTTGCTGATGCAATTCTCTTCCTAATGTCCTTACTACTGCATCCGTTTTCCTCTAACGTACTGCATAAATAGTTGAACTGCTCAACCTGCTCAAGTTTTTCACCACTCATCTTCACCTTAAGTTTCACATTCCTCGCTCGTGATGCTTTACAAAACCACATTACCTTGGTCTTCTTGTGATTAATCCTCATCCCATACTCCTCACAATGCTCCTCTAGCGCATCCACTAGAGCCTGAAGCCCCGCGCTGACTGGCTAATCAATGCCTGATCACCCGCGAATCTCACTGATTTGAACATCATTCCCCCCACTTTTATTCCGGCTTCTAACTCATCCCTCGTTTCCCTCACCATCTCCTCAGCGTACACGTTAAAGAGCAGCGGTGAAAGAGGTCGCACTGTGCTTTGAAGGAATCCAAGACGTTAGTGTACACGGCCAGTGTGCAATGCCTCGTGCAATCCTACCTCATCCGGCAGAATGCCTCAATAAAAGTAAGTGTTAACCAAGCAAAATATGAGATGTGGAGCGTGAGCGATGCGACTTTTCTTAATGAGTTTGCAATGGACTTAAGCCCCTCCTAATCACCAGCCTCGGTTTCAGTAATCGCCCCTCCTCTCTCCTCATAATCCCACGGGAAGTCACCCTCAATCAGCGAGAGTCGCTCCCCGCACACAGGGGGAGGAGAGAGCGAGCATCCATCGGCTGATATCCGTGCGGTGAGGGAACTTCCGCCCCACCGTGATGCGAGGAGTCACGCCAAGGGCACGAGAGGACAAAGCATGATGGGATGGGAGGATCACCACCGTGATCGGATGAGTTGAAGGGCAGAGCACGAGGAATCCATCATCGTGTGTACATCTGAGGGCAAAAAAAAACGTTTGTATGAAACGGGGTGGGTCGTGGAGATGAGAGGCCGACGCACAGTGGGCGGAAATTGAAAAAAAGCTTGACAAAACCCTACATTTTCACTATTTTTTTTGTAAGCAAAAATGGTACAGTCCGATAGAATAATGTCCAAGGATCAAGGAACTATGCCTTAAATATTTGGTTCACCCATTAAATCATTAGAATTCGTTAAAAACGAGAAAAAATTCAAGTCTGAATTTCTGCAAAAATCGAGTATTTACTTTCGCTCGTAAGCCGATAATATGGTTTTCCATAAATTTCAAAGCATATTTTCTGAAAGACTTAACCTTTCCTAAGAATTATACGGGATATTTTATTTGTTTTTATCAATTTTTCATATAATAATTGAACATTCAAAAGTGCATTGTTTTTGGACTATTTTTGACAGAAAGTGGAAAAAAACTTTATGAGGGCGACGAGACTCGATCGTAAAATTCATATGGAAAGAAAGACCTGAATCTTGACTATTTGATCCAAAAGAAAAATCTTGCTCCAACTTGCTACCTTGCTTTAAAAGATGGGATATGTATAAAAAGTCAACGCAGCCGCCCGGCCCGGCTGCAGAATAAGCTCCCCACAATACGAATTATTAACCCCTAAAGGACCAAGGGAGGGCTAAAAAATGTCCACCTTTTTATTTTTTCAATATTTTAAGTATTCATTCACCCAATACAGAGTTATAACTTCGTAATATTGTCAAATATAGTTTTTAAAAGATAAATACATCTTGATGTAGGTATATTTAACATTTTGTTCATACAATGTTATGAGAGCGTAAATACGCGGTGGACACGAAGTAACCCTCCCTTGGTCCAACCTGTGACATGTTTGTCGACCGAATGGAATCGTGCAATGGGACAAATAGTTTTTTTGGCATTATAATTTATAACTTAATTAATTTAAATTAAGCATTAACTTTTATTTTAATTAAAAAATAGACTCCACATTGCATTTATGTATTTTAACTATATGATGTAATTACTTAGTTTGATTTTATTTGACAAATTTTTACTTTACATACTTTCAATTGTTATAATATTCTAAGAAATCAGATTTCGTAAAAATATTTTTCAATGCATTTATCTTACGTAATAACTAATTTTCTTTAAAATATTTGAACTGCATGTGTAAATAATGACTCTCTGTTTATATTCACTTTGCTTACTCTTTTAGATTATGCTTGGCAGAATTATAAACTGATAAATTATATTGAAAGAAAGCTATTGAAGCTATATAGCTAAGTATGTATTTTATGCTTAGAACAAGTCTTAAAATGTGCATATAATTTAAGTTATAACCTAAGTTGAATAAAATGAGAGAGATAGATTCAGAATGTCTTTTTTTTCACAATCAATAAGAGAGTATAACGGCAGCGTTATAACTCATAAATACAGTAGATAACTGTAGCCTACTAACCTATGTAAAACTTAATGCATATTTCTGAATTTTATTAACATTTCTAACAGCGTGTGGTAGTATAATTTGTTAGTATGCGTTACGTTTTTTGGACCGTGTGGTGTGCATGTGGGAGTACAATTGCATGCTGCATGCAGGTGATTGATCACCCCCTTCCAAACACCCTAATGGTGACTCGCAGGGTATTATGTAGATAACTATAAAGTAGGATTTGGAACCAATGCGGCCTTTTTATTTCGAGTCAAAACGCAGATTCTTCAAATAATTTATTTTTTTAAATTTATCTTAATATTATCCACCCGGAGACTTCATTTGAAAATGCTAGAGACCCCGTTTACATTTTTTAAGGTCGTTAATTGAAAAGGCCGAGGTTTCAAACAGGAAAGAGTAAACTGATTCATAATCACAATATTTGCTGTTTCAGGGGAATGTATTGAATGAAAAATATTGTAATCCACGCGTAGAAGAAGCAATTTGAACTTTTTAGGCTCGGAAAGCTAAGAAAACTCATGAATATTTTAAATACTTAGAAAAACAAATTCCACCTCAAACACTTTTCATCTGCATACGTGCCTTTCTCAAGCGAAAGTTTTTTGAGTAGTTTTCCTGTTATTATTATTAGCTGATAGCACATTGCAATAGCCACTTGACCAATACTTGATGTCTGCTGACAACTTCTCGATGCAAAACATTTCTATTCTATTGGTTTAGTTATAATTAATTTGGAGGTGAGGAGTACTCTCAATGATTGGACTATGGAGTTTATCACTTCAGTCGACGCCTCTGAATTCCCAACGCGATGGCAACAGAGAGAGACATTCGCTTGTAAGAGTGTGTCCCAATGGCTTTTAAGCTCTCCTCATTCACAAGAATTTCAAATGGAAACTATCCTTCATCCCATTCTGAATGCTTCTTAAGGTTTTGGGTCACGCCTTTCATGCCGTTGCATTATATTCACTTTGCGCCGTCGCCTCGTTTTCTGGAGTCAAAGGATCAAGGGTGTGCAATATGGGAGGAGTATTTCTTCACAACTGCCCCAAGGACATTTCTCGTCTCAATAGCCTCAGATCACAAGCCATCCCTTCACCAAACATCACTCTCGCTTCTCACAACATAATCGCAAGACACGAATAGGCGTAGGAAAACCTAGTATATCAATGTTTAAAAAAGTATTTTTCGCTTGTCGTTATTAGTATTATTAAAGTATTCAACCGATTATGGTAGGTTTCCATGGAGTATTCCACCATTATCCCTTCCCTTTGAAGAGTCCCCTCTTCAATTCACAATGAGGCCTAATCGAGATATTCGTAACGAAAAATCGACTGTCTTAACCCTTTCGCAAATAAGTTGATGACGTCACGAACGCCTGTCATGCATGTTCCGGATTCATTGCTTTTTTTAGCCTCCCTCACGTGATTAGTTGTTACCTGCGCTCTTTTGAGGGTTTCATTATCTCAATGAGAGGTTTTCCCTAAGCGAATTAACTATGCGTAACTCTAGTGACGTCAATAACTCAGGGAGGCAACTTACGCCCTTCTTTTTTTTTTCTAGATTTAAGAGGGAAGATTTGTTTCGCGGTTTCTCAATTGTTCCCTCAATACTTCCGAATTCTTTTGTTGAATATCGATTTCGGAGCAGAGTGAACAACCGGATTGCTGGCACTAATATTACGCGCTTCATACTTATCTCACTATCCATCAGAGTGCCAGAGAAGCATTAACACCCCTGTTTCGAAACATTTGAGCAAGTATTCTCTGCGGCAATCTGCGTGGCAAAAATTTCTCCCCTTAACAACGAAACAAATAAGTAAAGCTCCTCACTTGAAATGAACTGTGTTCGGTTTCAACAGATTCTCAGAATGACCCTGGGGCGTACCGAACCCCATCTATGAGTTTTCTTAAGCACTAACAGCCGACTGCTGCGCAAAATGCTTGAAAATTGAGTCCAGCCAGTACTTAGTTATCCCAATCCTTTTCCAGAGATCATTACATCATATTCCATAGCCATATTCATGTTCTCTTTCAGAAATTGAGTTATGCTAGGAAAAAACGCTACCGCCTATCAATTGCTCTTGTAAGCGAAGCAATTGAGGGGACACTCTCATAAAAAATCACATATTCCTCTGGAAAAACAACCCTAGTAGATATAATAGGAAGGGATACTTTTGATACTTCTGGATAATTATTAATGTCCACATTCCAATCGATTGAGATTATACTTTGCAACACACCTGTAAAAAAGGTTTTACCATGGTCGCAATGTCTCAATTATACGTCTTATTTTCTTAAACTTTACACAATACCCAATTATAATGCAAATTAAAACAGAGTCAATACACTTGACCATTTATTTCTCATCACTGATGTGTTCCCTGGGAAAAATCAAACCATTGGTCATATGATATACATTGTATGACATCTAGGTACATTGAATTAATGAAATGTTCTTACAAAACTAGCAGTAAATAATATTAAACACCCTGCTATGGTTATGGAAAATATCTTCATATATTCCCACCGCGTTGGTTGCGACATGAAAACGACTTTTGCTTGGCTTTGTACCACCCATTCTTCACCAATAACATTCACCACTAACATTAGATTATTTTCCATTCATTATTTTTTTTATTTGGAGAGCTTAGTGGTGGTAGGTAGAGCGCTTCACTAATGATCTAATGATCTCAAGTCTCCGGTAAAAAAACCTTCAGCAGCCCTGAAACATAAAAATCATCGAATCATCGAATTACTAGGTGGCCAAGGCTAAGGGAAGTGCCCCCTGAATATAATATGTGAAATTTACGCGCAATAGCTTGCTCTGTGGAGCTATACCCTGGCATGCCATAACTATCCTTTGGGTTGAAGCACTGAGTGCTTGAGCCTCTTACAATTTTCACGGAGGCCGAGAGAGTGGTTTGGCAAAACCTAGCTTCAAATCAGCTTTTTTAACTAAAAAAAATGACAATGCTCAAAAATAGCCAATAGGGTAGTTTCCTTCATCAAAGAAAACGAAATGCATTGATTGCTATTCGTTACCCACCATTATGGCTTTCATAATATACAAATTATTTGGGTTTAGAAATCCCAGTTTAAACGAATGGCAGTGGTCAATGTTAACCTCATTTGAAAAAGGCCAGATTGGCGCCATGCGATTCCTCTCCATGTGACGTCACAGGGACTTAGTTTCTATACGAGTAGATAGGATTTTTACATCGTCTGAGATTAACAATGCATGCATGCGTCACAGAGCTCAGGGAAACGTCTCTTAATAATCACATATTGAAATTGTCTAAGGTCGACAAGTTTCCTTCGTTTGATAAGGTAGTAATAATCCATATTAAGCCAAGCGCTACCTGCTATAAAAGCACGGTCCTCTGCTACCTTCTAGCAGCCTGCGTCGTATCAGCGCTTAAGCCTCGCCTCAAGGTCACCCCACAGGGCGGCTGCGGGAACCAGAATGACGTCACACGGGCTTTTCTCATCATTCCTACTTAGCCATCGCGTTTTCGCGCGTTTGAAAATTATCACTATTGGTTTAATTGCGAAAAATAGATATCGCCATTCGAAAATCTAAGAGCGTGAAATTCGTACTCCAGGAGTAATAATATTTCGATTTAGGCATTAAAAAAATAATAGGAAACCAACCTATTTATGTGGTATGAGGGTCGTTTAATAAGTCCGTCACTTTTTGAATTTCCCGCGGAGTAACTATAAATACGACATTACTTCCGTTAAATACCATCTTTTTTGAGCAAGCAGCTGTGAAATTTTGAGTTATTTCCGTCATTTACTTTGCATTTGACAGCCATTGAAAGCAGACAACCTTGGTAACTTTAACGGCAATGGAAAAAAGCGAATTTTGTGCGATACGTAAACATTCGTTTTTGCGTAAAATAACTGCCACCGAAACAAAGAAAAGACTTGATAAACACTATGAAAACCCTGCGCCATCAATTTAAATGGCGAAGAAGAGGTTCACTGAGTTCCGTTGTGGTCTTACTAGCTCAAGTGACGTCGAACGTTCAGGACGCACGAAAGAAGACGTTAAAATATAAATCATCGATGGAATCCATGGAATGATATTGGAACATCGAAGAATGAAATTTCGTGAAATGACTGATGCTATAGGCATCTCAAATGAGCGGGTACATTACATTTTACATTAATATTTGGAAATAAAACAAATATCCCAGCGATGGTTGCCGCGATTACTCAAATTTGAGCACCAGAAATAAACACTTTTTTGCCGAAAAAATATATTTTCTACAAAAAGTCACGGACTTATCAAATCACCCTCGTATTTTCTATTTTTCAATAATTTCAGCGAATCTTTGTGAGTCGGGAAATGCATTGAAAAAAATTCGTAAAATAGTGCTCAAATCAGGGTTATCTTGTTTTTTATCTGGCGATATTAACGGACATTTGTAGATAATGGACGATGATTTCGATTGTATGAAGCATTTGAATTTTGCGTACGATTTTACTACAGGAGACGAAGACGGTGAATTGTTCACAATGCAGATAATTGACAAGGATTCAGATGAAATTTTTTACCATGTTGGGTTGGTCTCGATAAATGTTTAGTCGATTTAGCAGGCCGAAAACATACTAATTTTGCCAGCGAGGTAGGTAGATAATAAAGTGTAAACCCGCACTTTCAATTCTCGAGGAAATATGATAAGAATTTAAAATTTATAAATTGATGCTCGAAGGTTTTCCCGCTAATTCACGCAAGTAATTGTGGCTCATTTTCCTTGTCCCGCGGCGTCGCCAGTGGTAACTTTCGAAAAACCCATTTAAATTCGCGGTGGTAGAGAGTGCGATTAGTGGCCCACTATTGAATACTCAATTGTAATATAGGGTGTTTATAAGTGAATATCGGGGTTTTAACGTTTTATAATATTTATTACATTATACTTGCAATTATAAATTATATGTAAAATGAAAGAGCAACTCAAAAAGTGTTGTTATTTAGCAGCAATGCACATGTGCGTGAAATGTTTCCGCCGCGATCCGCTAGAAAGCGGTAGGAGCAAAGATGGCGACTAGTGAACAGAAAGCGTTTTGTGTTTTACAGTTTGCAAAGACTGAATCTGCAGTTATTGTGCAACGTGTGTTGCACAGTAACTACAAATACGCACATTATGAGTGTTTACATGTCCACTGAGGTGAAAGGTCGATTCATCACTGAAGGCAACATGATCCAGAAAATCATCATAGTCATGAAACAACATTTCCATGGTGAAATTGGCAGGTAATCCGTGGTCTGTAGGCTTTAGAGCCTGTATTAACTGTAACCGATAGGGACGTAGCTGTAAGCGTTTCCTTAAAACTTTCCAAGTAGTCGACAAAGGAATTTCTAATTCACGATTAGCATTTCGGACTGATTTCTTTGGGCTACGAGTGAACGACTCTCTGACTCGCTCAACAGTCTCATCGCTAACTCTTGGTCGTCCCCTGCTCTTCCCTTTACAAAGACAGCCTGTATCTTCAAACTGATGATACTATCTACGGATATTATTGTCACTTGGAGGATCACAACCGAATTTAATGCGGAACGTACGTTGCACAGATTCAGTCTTTGCAAACTGAAAATCACAAAACGCCTTCTGTTCACTAGTCGCCATCTTTGCTACTACCGCTTTCTAGCGGATCGCGGCGGAAACATTTCACGCACTTGTGCATTGCTGCTAAAAAACAAAACTGTTTGAGTTTTTCTTTATTTGACACATAATTTATAATTGTAAGTATAATGTAATAAATATTGTAAAGCGTTAAAATCCCGATATTCATTAATAAACACCCGGTATATTCGTGTCAAAAGCCAGCACACCGAATGGGAGAAGGAGTCGCCTAGCAACCGAGGCTGACAACCTTTCCCACTGACATCACCACCGGAAGAAGGAGAGCACCAACTAAACGGCAAAAAAAAGGCGCGCTACCGCAGAAAGCACTCTACACCGCTCTCATAATTTTTTCACCGCGAGTCTTTTCCGATTCACTCGACCGTGCAGCTAAAGCACGGAGAAATAAACGCGAATGGGGATGGGGTTATGGCTCATGCCGCAGCTGAGTGCTCAAGGTTAAGATGGGTCGCCGGCTGCCCAGCTGATCTCCCGCGAAACGGGGCCACGGGGGTGCATCCAACACCAGCAGATTAAGAGGGTGCATCACTCCTAGGGTCGTCTCTTTTTGATGACATATCAGCCGTTTTAAATTAATGCTTTAAAGTATGGCTGTTCAATTACTATTATTTATCTGTATTCCAAAGTTTGCATATTTTAAATTTGAGTGGGTTGGAAGCAAAGGGGTACAAGTGATTTCTCTTTTCTATACTGAGTTAGATACAGAAATCAGGTATAGAAAACAAACGAGATCAATTAGATACTTAGTAGTGCATTTGATTTTCCACTCAATGTAGGCACAACACAGATACTCGTTTCCCATGGCAACCAGGTTTTAGTGTATTTATTCTAACACTTAAATTTACCTAACTATGTTAAGAAAAGAAACACTTGTACCCCTTGGCTTTCAAACCACTCATTTGAAGCATGCTTTCCTAAGAAAGTGGCCGTTCGAAGGTTTCGAAAGAAATGTTTGAAGGAGGGTTTCGAAATATGGCACTGAGGAAGTCCTAAGAAGAGTAGGAGGGAAGGGAAGCCTCATGAAAACATTGATAAGAACATGGAACAGCAACCGTCTTGTCCATATCTTGAGACGTGATAGCCTCATGAAGACAATCGTCGAGGAGCAAGTGGATGGCAAGAACGGAAAAGGGAACAAAATATATGGAACAGGTAAAGAAGACGTGAAAGAGAAGAAATACTCAAATGCGAAAGAGTTTGCTGACTGGAGAATGGAGTGGAGAGCAGTTAGGATAGTTGAACCCTGATGATGATACATAGTTCGCCATGAAAAAACCTTCTTCTTGAATTAAAAATGAACTTCATCCTTTGCTGTATTTAACTTTGCACCCGTGCGCGTGACTGCGTACAAAGTCACTTGTTCCTGCAGTGCTTCTCAATATAAATATTGAGAATAGTGGTACACAAGACAAATGTCTACTCTTAAGCAATAACTTGGTTAAGCCTTACAGAGAAATGTACGAACCCTTCGTGTGGCCTTCCACCTACAAGCCAGTTTCGATTCAACTCCAACAGCTCCTCTCCCCTAAATTCATTACCCACGGCCAACGTGAACTTCCCACCCCACCACTGTGCTCTGGCGAGGCTTAGATACAATTTGGAAAGCCAAGGCGGTCGTTGAACTCAGAGCGAGAACTTTGAAAACCTTTCTCTCACCCGTGCTGCAATCCGCCCCTCTCCTCCCTTTCCTAGGGGGACTAGGCGCCAAGCATCATTTGCCACCCCAACCCACCCACCATTCATCTAGCGGTGGCCAGCATAGCCAGTCAAGTTTGCGTAAGATGAGACACGAAAACCCCTTTGTCGGAAAACGAACTATTTTCTCCCATCAACGCGAACCGTTTTCATTTCCTCCATCCACGAATGTTGGCTGTATGAAAGTGTAAAGTAAACAAATTGCGCGAAAACTAAATTAAGCTCGTAAATAAAACACATTTTCTGTGATTTCGTGTTAAAGTAGACCACAAAAATGAGAAATAGATACATTTTTTCTTGAAGTAAAGGTTCCACCTTCAATTCAATTTAAAAAATTTCCGAGTTATCTCACAATCATAAGAAAAAAGACTCCTCTTCATCGTTCTCTAAAAGTCTTTGTTACAATTGAACACTTCTCAATACCATTGAAATATCCTCCCAATTATTGCCGCCAACAACCACCAAACACTCACCTGTGCCAGAACGCATTGGGAAATTCTTGAAATGCTAATTTCGATATAAGTTTCCCCTTCAAAATTTCAAAAAACATTTCAAAATTCTTGACGAAGACAATACATAGAGTAAAAATGAATGACCAGCCTAAAATGCCTTCACAATAACGAAATCATCAGTAAAAAAAACCTCTAAATGTAACACAGACACAACTAAATTAAATAAATCAAATAAACAAACTAGTTACTTAAACCTAAACAGAAAATAATTATTGAAGTACACTTTCTTTAACGAAGTTGACTCACCAATATTTCGTATAATAATCGTTTTTAATTGCATTAAACTGATGCGCATCAGATGAGCGAACATACTCAAATAATGCATCGCACGCACGGGAGCTGCTGCAGCGTAGCGCAATGGTGCGCTGATTATGAGAGGATAAGGGGAGAGAAAACTAGCAAAAACTGCAGAGGACGCGTTCAAACATCAGAAAGACAAAAGATTACGGGTAAAAATTAAATCTTTATGAGGATTCGACTGAAAATATCATGAAAATATAAAAAAACGTCTTTTGTAGACAAGTAATATGTCAGGAAATCAGACTGGTAAAGTCGGAGTGAAAATCATCATCAGTGGTCAACAATCTTAAGATTGGTTTGACGCAGCTCTCCACTCAGTTCTCCTATCAGCTAATCTTTTCACACCTACGTATTTCTTCTCTTTCACATCTCTCTTTACTTGCTCCATATATTTTGTTCGAGGTCTTCCTTTTCCATTCTTGCCTTCCACTTGTCCCTCGACGGTTGCCTTCATCAGGCCATCATGTCTCAAAATGTGGCCTATAAAGATTTTCCGTCTTCTTGTAAAGTTTTTCATGAGGCTTCTCTTCTCTCCTACTCTTTTTAGGACTTTCTGGTTACTAACTCGTTCTATCTATTTGATCCTCATCATTTTTCTGTAGCAACACATTTCGAAGGCCTCTATCCTTGCTTTCTCCGTGGCTATCATTGTCCATGCCTCACTTCCGTATTTGGAGCATACTCCAAAAAAAAGTTCTGATAAACAATTTCCTTACTGGAAATAAAGAAATAAAACTTTGTAAGGTTCACTATTTTTTAATTATGGGCACGACCAAAGTTACGAAACCCGGGTTGTGCCCATAATTAAATAATAGTGAACCTTATAAAGTTTTATTTCTTTATTTCCAATATGGAGAGGTTTCACAAAGTAAAGCCTAAAGTTATCAGTCTTATTTCCTAACTCCTATTTTTAAATTTCCCGCCGAAAGTAGATATTTTTTCTCTTGAAATGCTCTCTTCTCCTGAGAAATTCCGCTGATTATATCTTTAGTGTTACGTCCATCGCTATTTAGTATGTCTCCCAAATGACAGAATCTCTTTTTGTTCCAGTTTTCCTATTTTTACGCGAGTCTTCCCTTCCTCTCTCCAGTCAGTTTTTTTAATAGTTTTCTATCGATTAAGGTAGGTTTCCATGGAGTACTAAAGAAGTGATCTACGAGCCTCTCTTTCCTTCCAGCACTGCCTTCTTCAACTCACTGTAAGGCCTACTCCCTTTCAATCTATCTAAAAATCCTATTCTTTTCCTTCCCATCCCTCGTTTCCTACCCTCTAACACCATTCTCAACACCCCCTCCCCGCTAAGTATTCATTACATCCATACATTCGGTCTCCTCCGTACCTCATCTAAAAGCTGCCTCTCCTCGCCAACCATATTTACTTATTATTTATACTATTCACTATGTTCACTATTATTTAATTATGGGCACTTCATCGTTCCTTTTCCTCTCCGTCAATTTCACCTTCTCCATTCTTCTCCACACCCACATCTCGAATGCCTCCAATCTGCTCTCGTCATCTTTCCTCAGTGTCCACGTTTCCGCACCGTAGAGAGCTACAATCCAGATCAAACTCTTCACTAACCTTTTCTTTAAACTCTTACATAACCATCCTCTCAGGAGCTCCTTCCCGTTCATGAACGCCTCCTTTGCTAGTGCAATTCGCTTCCTGATGTCCTTAGTACAATAAGGAAATTGGACCGGTAAAGCCGGAGTGATGGTACCGACGTTCGTACTCTCATATAGCTGATTTCTTGGCCTGCGGCGGGCGTGGACTCCCTTTGCATTCATTTTTTTCGCCAATCGGGAGGGAAGGCACCTTTTTTATTTCACGTGGGCACTCGAGATGAGGTCAGCGGGGGTCACGCCTAGAAAGGTGAACAATGCCGGAGGGAGAGAGATGACGCAACGCGCTCCGTTTCAGAAGAGAGAGTTCCGCGATCGGGAGGGAGGGAGGGAGAGAGAGAGAGAGAGAATAGGGGCGAGATGAAGAGCTACAATCCACTGCGCTCGCGTCAAAACGGGAAGACACAGTTACTAGGAAGGATAACATACTACGGCCTCGAACAAATTCGCGCAATAATGGACTCGCTCGATAATTTTCAACCATTGCCGAAACACATGGGATTTTAAATTCAATGACACTCAAAGTATTCTATTTCTCGATCTATACCGCCCATTTCTCGAACAATTCGCGGCGAGAAAACGGGGAGACACAGTTACTAGGAACAATACATACTATGGCCTCGAACAAATTTGTGCAATAATGGACTCGCTCAATAAGTTTCAACCGTTGCCGTAACACATGGGATTTTAAATTCAATGGCACCCAAAGTATTCCATTTCTCGATACATCGCCCATTTCTAGAACAATTCGCGGCGAAAAATCGACGGCCAAAACCCTTTCCAGAGATAAGTTGATGACGTTACGAACTCATGGCGAGTGGATCGCCCCTTCCCCGCTACTCTTCGAACTCGCAAATCGACCTCCGTTGGTTAGCGGCTGCTTACGCTGAAATTCCTTGCCTCAGTAAAAAGTTTTCTATGCGCGAATAAACTGACAACTAGTCATCAAGTTATGAAAAGTCACCAACCAATGTTGGAGCAAAGCACAATTGAGTTACCCTTGAAGAGGAAATATTTAATAATATTCCAACAGAACCTAAGTGCCAATTTGACATAAACGCTGTAAGTTACAGGCACCTATATTTTCAACAAAAACAGCTGCTATAAAATGCGAACTGGGAGTCATGGATTTCCTTTTTTCATAGCGTTGCAATTCATACGCCCACAGCGTGACTGATATGGACATAATTGTCTCAAAAGTCAGTAAGTGCATTCAATGTGCAATTTCTCCCTTTCCATCTCCTTTGAGAATCTGTGAATCTCTACGAAATTAAAATTTGCAAAATTTGTAGTGAAGGTGAGCAGCTATGAAATAATTAATTTTGGCTGCACGAAAAGAAGTTACTTCCCATTTATGAGTTACCAATGTTGGTGCTTTGCTCGAAAATCCTCAAGAAATGGTTACTTTTTCGTTAAAGCCGTCGTTTATGCCACTTTAATGTATTCCTACAGTTAAAATTTTGCATAAAACGGCACAAAATTGAATAAGGAAAATATTGACGCAGTCATTTTTAATATGTACTTTTTATTTTTTATTTATTCACTCCAAAATTGAAATCACCGAATTCGGAAGCCGATAATAGGAGAAGGTGTCTGCTGGAGAAACAGAAATGGTGATCACTTCCTGCACCTGAAGCCTTACGAATTATAAAATGTCCACGCAGTGTATTTTTTATTTTATTTTTTTATTATTTTTTATTGTATTCTCAAACCACCAAATACAGCTCATATTGACCATTTTACATCGGGGTATTCAACAAATTTAACAACTAAACGTACACGAACAACCATACCTTGGAAAGAAGAAATCTACCCCGGCGGGACTCGAAACCCCGACCTCTTGTTTGGCAGGCGAGGACGTTACCCCGCCGCCACCGAGGCCGGCAAAGCTGCAATAAAGCTGTGAATATTCTGTTCCCGCGTCTGACTCATTAGCGTTCCCGAAGTATTTCCGATAAAACGACGCATCGTTATTAAATAGCGATAGCACTACCCCCAGTATAGAACAAGAAGTCTTCGGTGGCGGGTTTTCCTCAGATGAAAGTTTTTTTCCCGTCTGCCTACAAAAGTAGGCGCCGCGGTGCGGAAAGCACGTGGGCGAAGCATTCTTCCTACTCATTGCGTCGTCCCTTTGTGCTGCATTCCCTCCACGGACTAGTTAAGTTGTCAAATTTTCCAAAGTGGAGGAAGAGGCGGGATATTGATATCCAAGCCGCGAGCTCCCCCATTCCTCAGAAGGCGCTAGGGTTTAGTTGACTAGTTGACCGTTAGAGGCGCACCTTTGTTTATTTTAAAAGCGTTGATTTATTGAGAAACGTTCTTCCAACGTCCGGCACTTCGCCACATCATGGCCAACAAATGGTTTCTCACTCCATCGCTCGCCTCCGTGAGATGGGGAGATAAAAGAGGTCATTTTCACCTCCGAAGGTTGCGTAGGCCAGACACGCGGCAGAACTATTAAATTTGAATACAAAACACCACGGGATCTATAGACGCGAACTTTGTGTGGAGCCAAAAGGAAGTAAGTGCAAAAGTTACATGGTGAAAAAATTCCATTTGACAAAAGCGGGAGCAGTAACGAGCATATCAATTCAGTAGAGATGCGTGAAAATCGCAAATGCGATAAATGCGATATAGATGTGATGTGCGCAAATAAATGCGAGATAAATGCGATGACTGGACTTTAATGATATTTTTAAGCAAATTTGCCTTTTCGACGGCAAAATTCGTACAGTGTGTGCCGGGCAAAGTTTTTTTAAATTATATTATGAGTACATTAATTATGGGTAACGAATCGCAATCAATGCCTTTCGTTTTCTTTGATGAAAGAAACTACCCTGGCTACCCAGAGTTCATGGGAAATGTAGGTGATTGATGAGGAAAAGTGAGTGCTCTAGGGTAGAAGTGATTGGCGACCCTTTTCCGCTTGATAGGGCCCGCTTGGGATTGACCCCTCGGAGTCACTCTGCGGAAAGAAAGGTGAGCAGGAAGACGAGTAGACTGTCTCCACGGCTTCCTTTCCCACAGGAATCAGCAAAGCGTTGAGCGGAACCCATAACGCGGGACTCCTGCTTTCGTTTCCGCCTGCAGCCGGCAACGCGTAAGGGGACATATCCCTCTCAACTGCCTCCCTCTAAATCACTCCGAGCATTTTTTTTCTTCCTTGGCAAGATAATTTTTCTCTCAATCTCGATCGCTTGGAAGATGCTGTCTCGTTGGCTTCCGTGCATTTTTTTTGTTGCCGAGACATCAGAACCAATAGGGTAGTTTCCTTCATCAAAGAAAACGAAAGGCATTGATTGCGATTCGTTACCCACCATTAATGTACTCATAATATACAAATTATTTGGTTTTCGAAATCCCAGTTTAGACGAATGGCAATGGTCAATTTTAACCGCATTTGAAAAAAGGCCAGATTGGCGCCCATGCGATGCCACTCCACGTGACGGACCTAGTTTCTATACGAGTAGATAGGAGTTTTACATCGTCTGAGATTAACAATGCATGCATGAGGCACAGAGCTCAGGGAAACATCTCTTTATAATCACTTATTAAAATTGCCTTAGTTCGGAAAGTTTGCTTCGTTTGATAGGGTATTAATAATCCTTATTTAAGCCAAGCGCTACTTCCTAGCAATGTACACTTCTACCTGCTAGCAGCCTGCGTCGTATCAGCGCTCAAGCCTCGCCTCAAGGTCACCTCACAGGGCGGCAGCGGGAACTAGAAATACGTCACACGGACGTTTCCCATCATTCCTACTTAGCCGTCGCGTTTTCGCGCGCTTGAAAATTTAATCGCGAAAAATAGATATCATAACTTCAAAATATAAAGTCGTGAACGTACTCCAGGAGTAATAATCTTTCGATTTCGGCAATAAAAAAATAATAGGAAACCACCCCATTTCTCTTACTAAGGAGTAGTAAATAGAAAAACTTTACAGCATTCACTCAGTGATTGAAGCCGAAGTTTGGCTAGTTTAGGTGATGTTATAGCTCTCCCTGAACGCCAGCGTCGAGCTCACAGGCGAAACAGTTTTATAATGTTGATAAGGCTTTGTCGTCCAAAATGGCCATAGCTTTCATCCATCACAAGTTCGCATCATAAAGAACCGGAAAAGTATTCACCGTATTTAGGAAAAAAATCATGGACATAGAAGACCTATAAAACGGAGAGAACTTGATAGATAAATTGGCAAATGAAAATTGCACTTCAGCAGAGATTTAAAAATATTTGACGTTCTTTCTGCGAGAAATGAAGGGTTCTCGCTTGTGGCGTAGATATAAAGTGTTCAGAATCGCTGCAAAAATGTTTGTAGCTCTACAGAGGATGATAAAGATCGCCAAGGCCACGTCAAGGAAGTCTCTGTGACGAAGGGTTTTTAGTGTAGTAGCAGTTTGAAGAAATGCAAGTGAAGAGTTAGATATAGAATGCAGCGATTTATAGTGCGGAAACATGAAAAATTTGGAATATGCATAGTAAAATACTGGAAGCTTTCGAGATGTTGGATTGGCGAAGAATGGAGAAGGCGAAGTCGACGGAGAGGAGGTGGAACGACGAAGTGTTGGACATGGTGGGTGAAGGGAGGCAGCTTCAAGATGAAATCCGGAAGAGATAGAAGGTATAGCGATAGATAAGCATCGCATCGCATCGCATCGCATATTTGGTGACTGTGTGAGCAGTCAATGTCACGATCTTCAGCTGAAGCTGGTAATCAGTGTTAGGCATGTTTTATGTGTTCGGCGGTTATGTGTTTATGTGGTCATTTAGTTTTTATTGTTTGGGTTGTGTAAGGGCTCTTCTAGGTCGATGGTACTTGAAGTGTGGGTTGTCTTGGTATGTCCAGATTGGTGTGAGAAGTTCATTTTGTGTTTGATGTAGGGAGTCTTCGAAGGCTGTGGCAATGTCGTGTAGGAAGTCAGGTATTGTTTTGATTTGTAAGTTGTTGTGAATGTAAGTGTTGCGGACGTACCATGGTGCGCCTGTGATTGTTCTCAGAGCCCGGTTCTGAAGGACTTCAAGCCTGTTTAGGTGGGTCTTGGCGATGGAGCCCCAGGCGGGGTATCCGTAGGTAATGATCGGCCTGATCATGGCTGTGTAGAGGATTTTCTTCGTTTCCAGAGCTATGTGGGGACTTTTGAGCAAAGGATATATGGCCGCAATCGCGCCTTTAGCCTTTGCAGTGGAGGCCGTGGTATTTGCTTGCCACGTCAGTTTTTCGTCCAGGGTTACCCCGAGGAATTTAACTGTGGAACTACGGTTGATTCGTGTTCTCCCGTAGTAAATTGGGGAAGAAAGCGATTTTTTCCTCTTCCTGGCGAACTGGATTACCTGGCTCTTCTTCGGGTTAAGTTGGAGCTTCCAAGATGTCATCCAGTCCTCGATGTTGTCGAGGTGATCCTGGATGTGTTCTGCGGCCGTGTCTGGATCGAAGGACTTCGAGAGGATTGCAAGGTCGTCGGCATAGAGGTATGTTTCGGTGTTGGGATGGGATGGCAGGTCATTTATATAGATGTTGAAGAGGGTGGGGGACAGTATGGATCCTTGCGGTACGCCGGAAGAGATAGGGTGCAGTACGGATTGGGAGTGGTTAACTATGGAGAAGAAGGTTCGGTCAGAGAGGTGCGATAGATAAGGCAAAAGTACAGAGATATATAAGGATATTCAAGACAGAGTGAGTAATTGGAGGGGAGGGGATGTTGATAAAAGTGTTAGAGGGTAGAATGCTAGGTGAACGAGGGAGGGGAAGGAAGAGAATAGGATTTTTTTTAGATATAATGAAAGTGGATAGATCTTCCAGCGAACTAAAGAGGGAAGACTATGAAGTGAGGGGGTAGACTGCCACAGTACTTCTTAAGTACTCCACGGAAACCAATCTAATCGGTAGAATGCAATGATAATAGCTTTTAATCATAGAGTTCCACATGAGCAAACACTTTCGCTCAGAACGTCATAAGAGTCCCTCATCAATTTAACTAGCCGCCTCCATTGTCTTTATGCGGCTGGATGGATCGAAATACTAAACGTACCACTGACAATGAGACGATGTTTGCGTACACTACACGTATAAAGCACGTAAAATATTTACGACAAGACTCATCCAGGATGGGAGGATGGTATGTCTTGCGGGGAAGTACATTTGAACGACCTCAGTAATTTATCCCCACCATTTCGTTCTTCTCCCCTTCATCATTACTCCCTCTCTCCAAAAAGAGAAAAGACGGCTTCCTCATTTCGGAGGAACGTTTACTGCCGAGATAACCTCTTAAATACATATCTACACGAGGCCTTCCTCCTGAAAACACCAGCGCCAACTGGCGGTCCCCGGTGGAAGTTCTACTCCTCCGCCGTTTTATGGCATATTAACACAGGCTGCGAAAAACGGTGGGAAGGGAACTCGTAACTCGAACCTGTAAAAACAAACAGCCCTTATCAGGTCGCCTCGGGAGAGCGACCTTAATATTTCGGCTGAAAAGCGGCGTGCCTAGCAACGCATCGCCCCGTATCCAAGCGACCAGACCTCCTTACCGCGTACTTTTCTATGATTATAAAAACAGCCTCAGGGCATAGCTTCACTAGAACGGGGGAAAAATGCGCGGCTCCTTATGGCCGATCCTAATCCCTGAATCGGTGACGTGCGGTCTGAGAGACCTCTATGTTTTTAAAATTATGAATATTTTCAAATTGGCTGTTTGTAAATATCTAAAATCATCGTCAGCTACACATTTTTGTATATTAAGGATATAACACTATTAAAATTAAACGTTTTTATTATTAAATTCTGTAAATCACGTCACGCCTGCAGAATGCATCAAGCAAAGGAATAAACGAGACATATTCAATTGTTTCCTATAAGTTAGCCATATTTCTTTGATATTTTAGGCGTTATTTTGAGTTATGGCGTGATATTGACGCTTAAAAACGATAACTATAAATAAAGTGTGTTTGATATCAGTTTTTGGATCCTGTTTTAAATTACTTTTTTTGCCGAAAATTTGATTCGTATTGGTGACGCATAAAATATAAAGTTTGGAATAGTTTAGAAGATTAAGAAACATAAACTTAAGCAACAAAAATGGCGTCGCAACATTTCCTGAATATTTGATTTATTGCGGTCTCCTAGACAAATATTTCACGTCACTGGTTAAGGGTTAAAAGTACCTACCTACTAAACACTTTCGTTGAAATCATCGAAAAAATAAGTAATCTGCAATCCGGAGGAAAGTCGCTCCATTACAATATTATAAGAATTTCTTCTTTACTATTTTTAGTATATTTTGTCCCCGCAAAAGCATTTCCTGAGCTAAAAGCATATGAATACTCTTATCTAGATTCAAATAATTTCTTCACAAAGGATAGTGGATTTTAATTTACGGTAGCGGCCAATGCTATTTACGGCTCCATTATGCAAGAGCCGCTCAATAAGTCCACAGAATCTCCGAGAAATTGCTCTCTTAGTAACTTACAATTAAGGTTTCAGTTACAAAATTCACCGTATTCACTTGATTTGGCTTCCAGTGACTTTTTCATATTTCAAAACTTGAAGATATGGCATAACGGATAAAGTTTTACGTCAAAGGAGGAGGTAATCACAAAAATTATTGCCTATTTTGTGGGTATACCGAAATTCTACTATTTTAGGCGGCTTAAAATGCTTGGAAAAATGCTTACCAGCCTTATCTTTACATACGTTCCACCGTCGGCTGAAATCGAAAAGAGCTGGCCAAAAATGATTTTTTCACTTTTATATTTGAAAAAAAAACGATTATATTTTCAAATTAAAGAATAATCAGTGACCACAATACTGAAATAGTTTTATTTTTATGTAATTTTTTAGAGCAGGAAACTTTTGTCAATCTGGTAAGAAGTGATCTGAAAAAAATTCTCTTTTTTTTTTAAATTGAATAAAGATTTTTGGTACTGTTGCGTTATGTTTTTAAATACCTGAATTTAAATCATTCTGTAATAAAGGTGAACAGTTGTAGTAACCGTTATAGTAAAAGTTTTAATAATAACGATAAGTTTTATTTACTTTTAATTAAAAAATTAAAATGTCCTATTTTTCACGCGTTTTTAACACAGTGTAGTGGAAAACTTCATGTTTTCACTTTGCTTCACAAAGTGTTTTTTACCACATTTTAAAAAAAAGTGTCAACTTTAATTCTCCAGTGAAAAATCCTGCCCCAATATGCCACCCCGCCTCTCCTATCAAGTTATGAGCATGATTGTCCTACCGCCCGACGCGGTGGTTAGATGCGAACACTTGTGCAGATGTTTAGTCGAGGATAATTCGCTAAAAGTGAGACGAAATTACAGCTTTCTGCACTCGCAGACATTTAATATTCCATATTAGCCTTCTTGTTCCAATTTTTCAATGGGCACGTTACGCGATTGCGCGGGTAGGTCAGAAACTTGTCTCGGGGAGCGGGCGCCTGCAAAAAAATTCTAATTCTTGGAAAACCCAATTCTAACCACTATGCACTCGCACATTTTGCTATCCATACTCTCCTATGCTTTTTATAGTCTCTATCACCTGGTTTCTATCACCTCGGGCTGGCATTACCCTACCGACCGCGTTAATACCTATTGTGACCGTAAACCCAACCTCCGTATAATGATTCATATCTAGCGTTTAAGAAGTTCTGTAATCGATACATAGCTGTCCATTTGTAGAAATGCCGCTAATTGCTTTATTTCCCCGGTCTATGAAGGGGTTTTTGCATTTTTGAGGATCCCTTCCCTTCGACATCCGCGTAGGTGGTTTATACGAAGTAGCTCGCACGGGGTTTTCCACAAATAATTCTTTCCAATGGGCAGAAAAACATTCCCTTTCACGATTTCACCGAGAAAATTAGTCAGTTTATCTTCCAGATCTCAGTGCTTGTGCTAGGAAAGCGAAGAACCAGGGTTTATTTTCCCTAGATCGTGAAATTTCGGCGTTGAGGCCGAACTACCACTAGTGAAGGATTTCTCGTAACGATAAAAAGGTATGTTTGCCAAGTAAAGTATCTCAATGACTGTGTGTGTATTATCCGGGGAATTTTATTCTAATTCCTTGTTCAGTGATTTAGATTGTTGATATTTCGGATGGGAAAAAATGGAGCGCATGAAAGTAACTCGCAAAGAAATACATGACTTTATTGTTAATCGAAGTGGAAATTGGTAAAGAGTTCTCGGGATCGCCACCGGGTCAGGAACTCCATATCTGCCAACGTTTCGATGTCCGACTCGGTCTTCGTCCTCATGGCTGTGAATGTCGAGTGAGAATTTGACTTGCTTATATACAGTCACTCTGGTGGTCAGGTGACTGCTGATTGGCTGTCGTGCCGAAGTGGAAATTCATTGTCTTCAAAACGTAATTTGGCCCTTCAATATCTTCATCATAAATTAAACTTGGGTAAAGATAGGAGGACAACGGTTATTTTGAATAACGTCATGAAGAAATACTTTTCAATAGGTATTTTCAGAAATTAGAAGAATGCAAGAGAACAAGTTTGAAATAAAATTTCGACTCTAGTTGGAGAACGATACACCGTTCCCAGCAGGCATGCATAAATTTCTTCTTGAGACTCCTTGCTCAGGTTGGTACCTGTATTGTTTTAACGTATTCGCATTTACTTTACCGCTCGAATGAAATAGGAGATCTTTTTCGAAGGTTCCTCTTTACATCGGATCCTCTTATTCGCGATTCCAGCCCGAAAGACGCCAACTACCGGCGAAAAATGTAAGCAGCGCGATGAAGATGGAGTGGACTGTTTACGTGCAATTCATACGCCGAATATAGGCTGCGTTGTGCCTTATACTAATCGCAGACGCCTTTTGGCTTCTTGCCTGACAATCATCCCTCTTTAATAGATCTTTCGCTTATCTCGCATTTCTGTGATACCTCCAAAACTGTATATTTTATGTAACTCTTAACTGTAACGTAACTGAATTTTCTTTTCTCACAGGTCAGCTTCTCACGTATTCGAACTTTGCTTGCAGTCATTTCCATTATTTTGTCTCGGGCATTAACTGTAATAACCTCTTAATAAGTCTCGAGCATTTATAGTTAAATTTATTTCACTCCTTCTTTTTCTTTTTCTGTCATCGTACACTTTCATTTCTATCCGATATTTCATTCAAGAGGAAAATGAGCGGCAAGGTGACTGTCTTTCGGCGTCATGTACAAGCTTTTTGGTGGAAATACTTCCTTACGTGACGTGCAAATACGATACTTACGAACTCGATGGATATTAAGGAAAAATATATCAGATGATGGAGCAAAATAGTCATATAAAGCTCGTTGCGATCTAATCTTGCAACATACTTTATCACAAATGTGTCCGCCATTTTGGAAAATTACGTCACCGACGCTAGAGCCGCTAGTGGTGATTTGAGTGGCCAATACCCAATAGGTATTGGCGGTATAGGTAAGTGGATGTGTTGAAAAAATGTTGCGAAGGATATACGAAACTTACTTTGAATCCGTTGAAAACTGGTAGTGGGCTGGTAAATTTATTCTTTATGTTTTATGCATTCATGTGAATTTATTACGGTTCATAAATAATGTTATGTGGTATGTTTTCGATTGTATTTTTTCAAAATGCATGTGTTGTTCACCAGGTGATTTTTTATGTATGGTCTCTCAGAAAATGTTGACAGAAAGTTCAACTGTTAATTGACTTCATCTTCACTATATATAATGATTCAACTTCATCATATATAATGTTTAAAATAATAATTTTGTATATTTCATAGGAAATGTTTAGTGAAATGATTAAATTTAATGTTGAACTACTTATTTTTTTATTGCTAGCTATTATTTTCTAAGAAATACTCCATTTCCACTGAAGTGGTCCGAAAAGTTGATGTCGAAAGTAAGGAGTTCATCTACCTTAGAAAGTATTTATCGCCTTAGAAAGAGAAAAAAGAGAACACAAGATTTGATGATTTTATCATATTATTAAATGGTGAATTTCTGATGCTAAAAGTATGCATGTCCTATCCCTCGACATAATTCTAGCCATAACTTAAACAACATGAAAATGTTTACCAGACGGGAAAAGCGATACGTAGGTAATGGCCCGGTAGTCGTTAAGAGCGAAATCCCGAGTTTCGTATTTCTACGCTCGCACTAATTGGAGCGAAATTTTGAAATGCAAGCGACCAGAGTTTCCCCTTCCAAAAGAGCTGCGAATATAAGGGTTGAAGCTATAACTGACTCTCCGACACGTTTAATTAGCGTCATAAATGGTGGCATCACAAAATATAGAACGCTACAATTTCAGTAAAAAACACACCCCAGATTCTTCGAAGAAAAGAGTCATAATAGGTTTATGAGTATCTCACAGCCATATCATGAGCAGAGTTTCCAATTGTTTCAGACTTACAACAAGTGATTAACAATTTCATTGTTCTGGATAATGACTTGCGATTAAATCTCGCTTTACATCCAGAATAATAATAAAAGGATCCTCCTCCATTCTCTGCGGAGCGTCATGAGATGCTATCGTCAAAAAAAAATTTAAGACTCATTCAGAGGAAGTTGTAGCAGGGTTATTCCTGGGTTGATACGTATCTTAACATTTTAACATAGGTCACAATGCTATATCACATTAAAGAGATTGAAGTAATGAATACGAAAGCCATAATGAAATGCTAATTAGTGATATTATAAAAATTATTTAAACATCTAAATACATGCAGACTTCGAGGAGAAAGAGAACTTATCACTACATGAGGTGATTGAAGGTGAATTAAAACTGGGACAATTCAGAAAAATCAGTGGGACACGGATATAAATCTTTAATAATAATGAAAATGGATAGCTTAAATCTCGCGTCATTTCAAATATTTATACGGACAGGCCCAAGCAATCCTTGAGCTGGTCCATTTATCTTGTGATTCAGGCAAGGATGGTACAAAGTAATTCAGTCCTAGTCCTTAAATCCATTCTTCGGGATAACGCACGGGCATCTATAACATCAAGTATGATTCACGTTTCACTCCATTTAGATTATTTAACCTAATTCGAGTTCATTGAATTTTCCACTAAAAACGAACGGAAAGCAATGAGGAGCTTTTACGAGACTTTGGTCGCAAGCGGCCTGAAAGCTGAGCAATAGGCTTCAACTACTTCAACTACTAGGAACTGCTTTCCTCCGGAAAGACTCAGAAAACAACATTTCGTAATAAACTATTCCTAGATCGGACAGAAAAAAAATTGATATAGGTAGTTTGACGAAGTGATGCATAAAGGAATTCGATTCCCCCGAAAAAACTTACGACTTCAATAAATGATCCTAAATAAATCCTTACTTTATTCATTACTGTGTCTGCGGAGAGTGCATTAACGAAGTCATTCCAACATGCTGAAGTAAGACTGAAGAACCACTTACTGGCTAATGAAAAGAATATCCAGCGCGTGCATTTATACGATAATATTTAATATCTCAATGTGCTCTCCATTTTGTACATGCCATTATTATAAATCCAGCACGAAAATAAAAAGGAGACTTCGTTGATTTCCACCGATATATTTCGTCCGTACGACATGTTTCGAACCATAGAGGTCATTATCAAGTACCTCTATGGTTCGAAACATGTCGTACGGACAAAATAATTCAGTGGGAATCAACGAAGTCTCCTTTTCATTTTCGAGTACTAACTTCCACATAGTTGAGCCTAGTACCATTGGACGAATAAATCTAGCATTTTATGCTACTATTATTTACTCCCGATATTCATTTGTCTTTACTTGTTGTTTGCTGTATACATTTTTAGTTTGTATCCCTGTACCCCTAAATTTTGATAAATTGATTTTTTTATATTTTAATGATTGTATTAACGGGAAGATTCCCACTGCAATGGATAACTTATTTGTCTAACCATCTCCACCCCCGTAAACTGCACTCAAAATTAAAATCCTTGCCCTCACCATCTCCCCCTCCTTCTCCCCTTTGACCTTTCTCCTTCACGCCTGTGTCCCTTCGCAGCCTCGCCACGCCCTCCCCTCCCTTACTTTTCATTACCTGCACGCATGCACCATTTCCACCCCTCTCCACCCTCCCTTTAAAATGAATAATTTAAAATTTTGCAATGACCACCGTGAGATGGACTCTTGGGAGCAGTTAAAATTTTTTTAAAATTATTGAAAGTCAGGACAGTACTCCTATAAATGAATATTTCTACCCATCTCTTTCCCCTATTCTAGCGTCCGTTTTAAAATGCATCAAGTAACTAGGTAACAACAATAAGATAAACAAATCATAATTTGCGCCTGAAGATGATGATGATTCATTGAAACCCGGGTCGCGCTCTGTAAAAAAATTAGTGGTGTAAGTAATTGTGTGATACCCAGGAAAACTTAATAATGGAATACCACAATGTTAAGCAAGAGTTAGCGAATTTTGTTCGTGGGATTACTTTTGAACAAAATCTTGCTCACTTAAAATTACATTTTTACATATTATCTAGCTGACCCGGCAAACATTATTATGCCATATAAATTATTTCTAGTGAATATTTTGGTAGTCAAATAAAAAAGAACTGACTAATTGTTAGTGTGTGGGGATGTGGTATATGACTCATGGAGGTAAGAAGCGCTGTGAACGATGACGACCTGTAAAAATAGAAAAAAACTAAAGATTCGTTTGTTGAATGCATTGTACTTTTATAGCCTTAATCAATAAATTTCAAATTACACCTCTTTAACCCATTAATGCCCAGACGTATCTTTAGATACGCCACACTTTAAAAATTCCTAAATACTCTGTGGTTTGTTATTAATGCGATTTCTTTACGTAATATGACAGAATAAAGTCTTCAAATGGTATACAAGTGATTTAGATTATTTAAGCCAATATTAGCAATTGTTATGCTTACTTACACATGACTGGTCATGAACTACTCAGAAATCGCTATGCTATGGTCATGTGAAAATTAAATTTTCACATAAACCATTGAGTTATCTGAATCCAGTTTTGACCTGTATTATTTTAAATGTATAAGGAATATTATCTTTTTAAAGAGATTCATTTTTCTTTCAAGCTCATAACAAAACTAATCAATGAAGTTTTGACGTATCTAAAGATACGTCTGGGCACTTGTGGCACCAAAGAGTCAAGTTTTGACTTATAGGTATGTTTCATTCTATTTATTGATTGATGAACAAGTAAAAATTTTATAAACCTAATTATGTGATAGATCGAAGACAGTTTTATATTCCTGCCATTTCATGAAGTACGATATTGAACAATTAGGTAAATACAGCAAAATAGGAATTTTCTCAGAATTGTTGTGTATCCTCATTTGAATTGTGATAAAGTACCTTCATTTGAAGCAGAAAATGAGTCAGTATTGGATTTCTGGAAATGCAAATACTCGCAATATCAAGTTGCCTATCCTGGCAAAGTTGCGGATACAGAAAAGAATTCAAGGGGGGCACAAAAGATATCTTGAGCTATCTTTACTTGTATCGTAATGAAAAATAATCAAGTCACGTGCAAAGTTTAGGAAAGTTTTATTTAAAATGATTATAAACAAGGCATTATTATTATTATATATATTATATAAATATTATAAATAATTTAAGTTAATGTCAATACACACAGAGACACAAAAAAGAAACACTCACATTGGATAAATAAACTTGAAGCTATCGAAGCACTTCCGGCTTCTTCGTCAGCTGAAGAATGAATGGTGAGGAAAGGAGAGGGTTGGAAAAAGGAAAAAGAGGGGTAAGGGGAGAGGTGTATGGGGAGGGGGGAGTTAGGAATAGGGGTTAGGATGCAACGTTCAAACCCGGGAAACTATTGGCTTGAAAGTGCCAAATGCACGCCAATTCGAGGGTGTGGAGGTTGAGGGCGGAGTCGGTGGGAGGGAGGGAGGCAATAATGGATACTTTGTAGCATTGATTGAAAATGGAATCATGTGAAAGACAATGTGTGGGAACTGGTAGAGAGGAGTGGGGGGAAGATGGACAACAGGAGGCGCGATGATTGTTAATTCTGAGATTGAGAGGGGTAGTGCATAGGCCTATATAAAAAGCGGGGCAGAAGTTGCATTGAAGGAGGTATATGATGTTGGTGGAGGTACAGGTGGTGGAAGGAGATATCGGGAGGAATTTTAGTTTGGAGAGGAAAGAGGCTGGGGGTGGAGAGAGAATTTTACAGGTTTTACATCTAGGACGGTTGCACGGTGAGGGTGGGGTAGTGGGGGCTGAATTCAATTTTTGAAGGGGGCGGGTGGCTTTGAAGATGGTGCTGAGGTTAGGTGGTCTCTTATACGTGATCCGTGGAAGAGAGGGGAAAATTTGTGAGGTGGATTTGTGGTTGGAGAGAATGGGGTACAAGTCCTTCAGGATGTCCTGTAAGGCATGAGCACCGGGGAAGTAAGTGGTGAGAAGAGATGGAGAGCAATTCTTTTCCGCACGGGGTTTATCGGACCTGTAGGGTTTTTTTCTAATTTTGTTGATTAACAGTTTATCGGGATACCCGCGGCGTAGAAGAGAAGTGTGTAGATTGGAAAGGAACTTCTCGAGGTCTTCGGGGTTGTTGCAGATTTTGTGACCACGGACGGAGAGAGAAAAAGGGATTGAACGTTTGGTATGTGGTGGGTGGCAACTGTCATAGTGGAGGTATTGCTGTCTGTTGGTGGCTTTGATGTGGACAGATGTCTTGAATTTGTTATTTTCGGAAAGAAGAATGTCCACATCTAGGAAAGTGATGTTAGTGTTAGAGATGGAAGAAGTGAAAGAAACTGAGGCGGAAGAGTTAAGCGAAGAGACAAAGGTGTTAAGGGAATTGATGTCATGCGGCCAGAGAATAAATATGTCGTCAATGTATCTGAGCCAAAGGAGGGGTTTTAGAGGGTAATTTGATAGGAAATTTTCTTCGAACAGGCCGAGGAAGAGATTTGCATAGGAAGGGCTAAACCTACTTCCCATAGCACAGCCGGAGATTTGCAGATAGTGGTTGTTATTAAAAGAGAAGGCATTGTGGGTGAGAATGAAATGGGAAAGATCAAGAAGAAATTCAGTGCTAGGGTTTTGAGGAGTGGGTCGTAATGAAAGATAGTGGCGGAGAGCAGCGAGTCCCTCAGAATGAGGGATTGAAGTGTAAAGTGAGGTTACATCAATAGTGGCCATGATAATGGGCTGATTTGGGGGGAGGGAAATGGAATTGAGTCTAGAAAGGAAGTCATGGGAATCTTTGATGTATGATGGAAGGGACTGAACGAAGGGTTGGAGATAGAAATCAACGAAAGCCGAAATGCGCTCCGTGGGAGAGTTTTGAGAGGAAACTATGGGGCGGCCTGGGTTATTCGCTTTATGAATTTTTGGAAGGATGTAGAAAGATGGCGAAGTGGGGTGATCTGGTAAGAGAAGGGAAATGTCTGACTGGCTTAGGCCCTCGGAGGGAGCTTTTGTTTTTAGTAGGGCGTTCAATTCTGTGTGAAAATCAGAGGTAGGATCTGATGAGAGAGGGGAGTAGGAGGAAGGGTCTCCTAGTAGTCGGTTGCACTCTGATATGTAGTCACTGGTGTCAAGTACAACGACAGTGGAGCCTTTGTCGGCCGAGGTAATCACTATGTTGGGGTTTTTTTGGAGTTTTCTGATGGCGGCGGACTCCGAGGGGGACAGGTTTGGCGGCGGGTGGAGGGAGCGTAGGAAAGATTCACTCGAAGCCCTAGAGAGGAGACAGTTGATAAAAATTTCAAGCGGGTGGTGGGGAGGAAGAGGTTTGGGCTGGTGAGAGGAAGGGGAGCGGAATTTGTGGAGGGCATTTTGAATACCCTCCGGCGCCTGTTGTCTTGTGTGGGAATTCCAGAAAACCTTCCACCGAAGGTTTCGGCAAAAATGCAAAATGTCCGTGAGAAGAGTGGTGGGGTTAATCCTAGGCGTTGGGGAGAAAGAGAGTCCGCGGTTGAGGACAGAAACCTCGGCGGGGCTGAGCTTAGCGGATGAAAGGTTGACCACTTGCTGGTCGGTGGGTTCCACTGGGTCCTGGTCGTTAGGGTCAATTGGAATGGGATCGCGCCGAGGAGGCCGGGTTGAGCGCTCCGGGGCTACTATGGGTCGCGGCGGAGGTGGGGGTGGAGGGGGGAGTTTAAAAAGTGTGGCCAGGTCTGGTTTGACGCCTATGAGAGGAGGGGGGACTTGTGCGTGGGGTGAGAGACGCAGTGGGAGGGAAAGGCCATCTCGGAAATGTGAAATGCATAGGGAAGAGAGTTTGTGCAGTGAATTCTCGCGTTTCTTCTCGAGTAAGAGGTGCGCCGAAACTAGAATCGTGTTAACTTCCTTAAGAAGGTGAGGAGAACAGAGTGAAATTAATTTTATGAGAGAGAGCAGAGAATTATAATATTGATCAACTAACCCTTGGTATTGCGTGAGAGTGAATTGGCATAGGGAAAGCGAGTATTGAAAAGAAAGAATGTGGAAGGAGGGACGCAGAATAGGTGGAATGCCAGAGACAGCGAATTTCACTCGAAGGCCATTCGGAAAAGTACCTAGTGAAATGCAGGATGAGAGAAATTCGGTGTGGCAGGTGTATTGGGCTAATTTGAAGGCGAATTTTTTGATTCGTTTAATCCAAAATGTAGTGGGTTGAACGTGATCCATTGCAAGGGAAGTGGGAATAGGAGATGAAAGAGAAATGAAGAGAGGAAGGATGGATTAAAGGAAATGAAAGGAGAGACAGGACACTGAGGGAAGTCAGCTACAACTCACAGTACAGGAACCGAAGAGGCAGCCGATGGACGGACGAAGAAGAAGATGAGGCGCCGATCCAGGCACAAATACACAATGTATTGGAAAATCCGAAATGCACGTGGCACGTAATATAAATAATTTAAGTTAATGTCAATACACACAGAGACACAAAAAAGAAACACTCACATTGGATAAATAAACTTGAAGCTATCGAAGCACTTCCGGCTTCTTCGTCAGCTGAAGAATGAATGGTGAGGAAAGGAGAGGGTTGGAAAAAGGAAAAAGAGGGGTAAGGGGAGAGGTGTATGGGGAGGGGGGAGTTAGGAATAGGGGTTAGGATGCAACGTTCAAACCCGGGAAACTATTGGCTTGAAAGTGCCAAATGCACGCCAATTCGAGGGTGTGGAGGTTGAGGGCGGAGTCGGTGGGAGGGAGGGAGGCAATAATGGATACTTTGTAGCATTGATTGAAAATGGAATCATGTGAAAGACAATGTGTGGGAACTGGTAGAGAGGAGTGGGGGGAAGATGGACAACAGGAGGCGCGATGATTGTTAATTCTGAGATTGAGAGGGGTAGTGCATAGGCCTATATAAAAAGCGGGGCAGAAGTTGCATTGAAGGAGGTATATGATGTTGGTGGAGGTACAGGTGGTGGAAGGAGATATCGGGAGGAATTTTAGTTTGGAGAGGAAAGAGGCTGGGGGTGGAGAGAGAATTTTACAGGTTTTACATCTAGGACGGTTGCACGGTGAGGGTGGGGTAGTGGGGGCTGAATTCAATTTTTGAAGGGGGCGGGTGGCTTTGAAGATGGTGCTGAGGTTAGGTGGTCTCTTATACGTGATCCGTGGAAGAGAGGGGAAAATTTGTGAGGTGGATTTGTGGTTGGAGAGAATGGGGTACAAGTCCTTCAGGATGTCCTGTAAGGCATGAGCACCGGGGAAGTAAGTGGTGAGAAGAGATGGAGAGCAATTCTTTTCCGCACGGGGTTTATCGGACCTGTAGGGTTTTTTTCTAATTTTGTTGATTAACAGTTTATCGGGATACCCGCGGCGTAGAAGAGAAGTGTGTAGATTGGAAAGGAACTTCTCGAGGTCTTCGGGGTTGTTGCAGATTTTGTGACCACGGACGGAGAGAGAAAAAGGGATTGAACGTTTGGTATGTGGTGGGTGGCAACTGTCATAGTGGAGGTATTGCTGTCTGTTGGTGGCTTTGATGTGGACAGATGTCTTGAATTTGTTATTTTCGGAAAGAAGAATGTCCACATCTAGGAAAGTGATGTTAGTGTTAGAGATGGAAGAAGTGAAAGAAACTGAGGCGGAAGAGTTAAGCGAAGAGACAAAGGTGTTAAGGGAATTGATGTCATGCGGCCAGAGAATAAATATGTCGTCAATGTATCTGAGCCAAAGGAGGGGTTTTAGAGGGTAATTTGATAGGAAATTTTCTTCGAACAGGCCGAGGAAGAGATTTGCATAGGAAGGGCTAAACCTACTTCCCATAGCACAGCCGGAGATTTGCAGATAGTGGTTGTTATTAAAAGAGAAGGCATTGTGGGTGAGAATGAAATGGGAAAGATCAAGAAGAAATTCAGTGCTAGGGTTTTGAGGAGTGGGTCGTAATGAAAGATAGTGGCGGAGAGCAGCGAGTCCCTCAGAATGAGGGATTGAAGTGTAAAGTGAGGTTACATCAATAGTGGCCATGATAATGGGCTGATTTGGGGGGAGGGAAATGGAATTGAGTCTAGAAAGGAAGTCATGGGAATCTTTGATGTATGATGGAAGGGACTGAACGAAGGGTTGGAGATAGAAATCAACGAAAGCCGAAATGCGCTCCGTGGGAGAGTTTTGAGAGGAAACTATGGGGCGGCCTGGGTTATTCGCTTTATGAATTTTTGGAAGGATGTAGAAAGATGGCGAAGTGGGGTGATCTGGTAAGAGAAGGGAAATGTCTGACTGGCTTAGGCCCTCGGAGGGAGCTTTTGTTTTTAGTAGGGCGTTCAATTCTGTGTGAAAATCAGAGGTAGGATCTGATGAGAGAGGGGAGTAGGAGGAAGGGTCTCCTAGTAGTCGGTTGCACTCTGATATGTAGTCACTGGTGTCAAGTACAACGACAGTGGAGCCTTTGTCGGCCGAGGTAATCACTATGTTGGGGTTTTTTTGGAGTTTTCTGATGGCGGCGGACTCCGAGGGGGACAGGTTTGGCGGCGGGTGGAGGGAGCGTAGGAAAGATTCACTCGAAGCCCTAGAGAGGAGACAGTTGATAAAAATTTCAAGCGGGTGGTGGGGAGGAAGAGGTTTGGGCTGGTGAGAGGAAGGGGAGCGGAATTTGTGGAGGGCATTTTGAATACCCTCCGGCGCCTGTTGTCTTGTGTGGGAATTCCAGAAAACCTTCCACCGAAGGTTTCGGCAAAAATGCAAAATGTCCGTGAGAAGAGTGGTGGGGTTAATCCTAGGCGTTGGGGAGAAAGAGAGTCCGCGGTTGAGGACAGAAACCTCGGCGGGGCTGAGCTTAGCGGATGAAAGGTTGACCACTTGCTGGTCGGTGGGTTCCACTGGGTCCTGGTCGTTAGGGTCAATTGGAATGGGATCGCGCCGAGGAGGCCGGGTTGAGCGCTCATATAATTATTATATATACAAGGCAATGCCATCTTATGATATGAAAGAGTTACAATTGTGGTTCTGCCCTGTTAGGCAATGCGGGCGGCCACGTAAGAGGGGGGCGCGCTCCCCCTTCGCCCCCCATATGTATCTGCCACTGTCATGGCATTACTTGTATTCTGTATCGCCGACGGTGGAATGGATTGATTACTTTGTTTCTCGTTCATCTTTCCCTTGGCAATAATATCCTATTTGCAAGCCGGAAATCAGTGTACGAAATAAGTAACTTTGGTGAACATTGATAAAGAAACTTTGTACTACGCTCCATCACCAAAAACTCTGTACTTTGTATTCAAGTTCGAGTCTCCGAAAGATATACCTGACATAAGGAGGAATCTGCGCTTTAAAGACTTTTCAACCGTCTCTACTGTAAATACTTTTTTGTTACTTTTGTTGCACACCCCTTGCTACATAAGTCAAGAAAACAGCATAGGGGCTCCCATTTACCGCTGAGAAGAGAAGACGTACCTTAGTGATGGAGCAGAGGTGAAACAAATCTGAAATAGCTCTAACATCAGCGCTGTCAGCAAAAAAAATTCAAGACAAATTTTATGAACAATTGTTAAAAATGTTGGTACATTCTTTGTACGTACAAATCGAAGTGAATTATGAAGTGTTTGCGATATTGCCTCTCTCAGGTCACCGTCTACTTAGTTGATGGCTTTATCGGAGGTCATCTCCAGACTGCACCATCGAAATACTTTCTCAGTCGATGCGAAGGAACAGGTTTGAAGAAATGTTAAGGTTTCTGCATCTGGCAGATAATTATTATAATGGGAAGAATGATGGCAAGGATAGGCTATATAAAGTTCAACCTTAGTTTGAGGTTTTGAACTAGACTTTCAAAATTGTAAGCGCTGGAGAATATTGTTTGGTGGATGAATCAATTAACCTCTACTATGGTAGATATGGCTGCAATCAATGTATTAGAGGGAAACGAGTAAGATTATGGTTAAAATTATGGTATATATTCGAATCAAGTCACCCTTTATCATGCTGTAGCCAACCTTCAGAGAACAGATCTTGGTCAAGGAGATGTACTTTTAGGACTAGTGGATGAGTGAAAATTACCACCAGGTACAAACATATTTGCTGACAACTTATTCATATCAGAATTGATTACTATTAGCATACATAAAAAAATGAAAACTCCTGTTTGTTATTCTGTTTCCGAAATGCAAGTGGCAATCGCAGACTACAATTCTCACATGGGTGGAGTGGACATGTGTGATCAATTCCTGGCAAATTACCGGACAACAATCTGGAATAAAAATGGTGGTTCAAATATTTTAGATGAGACTTGGATGTATCAGTTGTACAGGGATGGTTACGGTATGAAAAACTCGGATACAGTATCACACTGCTGTAAAATTTCAAAATGTAAATGTAAATTGTTCACGTTATAATACTATAATAATACTCAAAATTATATTATTTGATGCATAATAATACAAATTCAAGTATTAAATACTACTGATGAAGGCATGGGTAATGAATAATATAGCAAAAACGAGCATTAACACAATTAAATGATAATGCGCATTTTTGACCCCTTAAGTGCCCAGATGTATCTTAAGATACGTGTAGGATTAAGTACTATGCAAATGTTAGAGATTTTTAAAAATATTTTTTCCCGCATCAGGTATAATGTGTAATCATAATTTAAGCAAAAAAAGTAAAATTTTTAGAAAAAAATCTTCTGGGCATTAATGGGTTAACAAACTATGAAAATTAAAAAATAAACAATTTCAGTATCATAGTGCAATGGAGTATATGATATTTTAGTGAGTCCAACTTTAGCCAACACAAACAAACTGGATGGTTTATCCACGCGAGAGTAGGCCACGAATAATTGTTGTACCATAATCTGAGCCGCAAACGGACATCGTTTGGCCTAGAGACTTAAGTATTGAACGTCATTGCGAATGCCAATCTAATTTGGAAATGAACCCCTTTGAATTCAATTGCCACATCTGTCGGAATAATAGGGATTCTTAGTAGTAATAATTGTTCTTCTTAGAGCAATTAAAATGTTCGAAAACGTTTTTCATCATTTTTTAAATGACTAATCGCGTGTCATTGCACACCCGTGGTGGGTTCAAATTACGATGCATATTAACTGGAGATCAAACCTTGTTTTAAATGGTGCGATGGCATGCCTGGAAAATCCAATAAATTCTATAACTCAGGAGGATACTTTAAAGCTTCGCAAACTGTATCGATAGAAGGGATATCAAACTATGTAAAAAATACTGACGGCCGTCTAGGAGACAGTAAACCAAAAGCGCTGACATTTCAGCATTTTTATGCACTGTATTTTAAATTTCACCGTTAATCACGTGAAAAACGAAAATCGACTGCATGAATAATAATTATTATTATTTATTTTTCCTTTCAATGGTATATGTTTGTGCCATATGTGACCATTATCACTATTTAAAATATGCAAAAGAAAAAAGGTCTGCAGACTTACATGCATTATGTAACATTTTACACTTTCCCGGCGAACAACATGTATAAACTCTTCTCGGGATACTGCGCGGGTTGGCGATTTTTCATAATCTTACCCGCGCAGTATCCCGAGAGGAGTTTATACATGTTGTTCGCCGGGAAAGTGTAAAACCTTACATAACAAGCCTCTACGGGGAGGATGTGCATCGCAGTGTACGTAAATTTGTAGGAATGCGTAAGGAAAAGGCGAGACTCCTCAGCTCTCTTGCCTTTCTGCAAAGAGGAAGTCATCAGTGAAGTCACCAGGTGTGAATGAATGAATGTGTGAATCGGATTTTGAAACGGACAACCGTGGCACTGATTCGTGAGAGTATTCATACATAACTTTTGATGAAATATCGAATCGTCACTAAACTACAGAGATAAAATATCAGGTAAAGTAATGGAATTTCGAATATGCACGGGCTCGAAAATAGGCGAAGATGTTGAAATATGACTTGATTTGAGCTTTATTTAACCTGGCCCGAGTGAGGCCACAATCCGGCCCCCTCTTTCTTTGGACCAGGGTTGAATGAGGAGTTGGAATGTAGACGTCTAAAGGCAGAGTAATTTGCCAAGCATAAAATCTTGTAAATAATAATCCTGTAAATATTATAAATAATAATGTAAAACATACTATTTTTAACTTTAACAGGAATATATTTTTGTCTTCAGAGATGAATGAGTCGAATGAGACGCTGGGTGTTTTTAACTACATGAAAAAATGAACAGTACATCCTTTGACTACTAAGCACATGCAGTATCCATCAAAAGTGCCATAAAATAGGATTATTTGGATGAATAGTCAATAGGCGCCCAAAGCAATTATTTCTCCAAGAACTTGGCTTGTAGAGAACCTGGAGGAGAATAAGAGAAGCCTTCACTCACGAAGTATTTGCCTCTAATCATATGTGGAGAGAGTAAAGCAAACGAGAAAGCCATTAAATGAAGACGGGAAAGTACAAGTATGAATTAAACGCACATGTTAAGTTATAAAACGTATTAAGAGATTATGAAACAGCATAAATATCGAAAATGAGAAAAATCTCAATTTATGTATTGAAACAGTAGAAATTCATGCACAAGAAAAAAAAATCATATGAAAATCGATGAACATTCCTACCTAGCCGGAAGTTAAAGGAAAAGCTAAGTTGGTTTTCAATGGAATAAAGAAGAAAACCAGGAAATACGATTAGGAGGATAGTTAAAAAAGGTTAAAAAATAATGGAATATATATATAATGAGAGGTAAAAAGAGCGAGGTCGAGATAAGCGTCTCAAAATATGAAATAATGGCCTAATGAGATTACTGCTTACATTTAGACACGAAAATATACCGTAAGAATAGAACTTTAGTAAAAAGATGATTCCTAAGTTAGAGGTAACAGCGATGCAAATGTTCAAAATTCTTTCCATCAAGAGAATGAAACAAGGCGTCCGGAACATGATTTCGGGACACAGGTTCAAATTACCCCTTACTTTCGGGGCACTATTATAAAATTGGTAAGGCGATTTTTGCACCAAATATTCGTATTTTCCTTCGATATGAGTACAAATAACATCTGGGGCCAGCCGTAACTTGCCTATGCATGCACGCGAGGGTGTTCATCAGACCTCACAATTGAAGTCCATTCATTCCACCCTACCACACCTTTTTATGAAGTTTATCGGCAATAAAGTAACTGGCACCGACTTCAACTTCTAAGATTTCCAAGAAGGAGTGTTCTAGGTGCCTGAAACTCGAACTGACCCATGACGGCAACGAACTGATCGATACTGTCCCGGGAATGAGATCCAGGGCCTAATCATAACGATACTTTAGAGACGACTTCGTCGGGAAACAAGAACAAAGGAACGTTTCACTGAACCGTTCTTATGAGGCGTATCGCTATTTAAAAGCAGCGAGGAGGATCATGGCGTTCGGAGATGGAATTGAGGAGAGGGAGGGGGTAAAATACTCGCTTGGCTTCTTCAAATAGAGATTAATGGTGGAGTGGTGATTCATGCCCAATGAATGGATGGGTTCGTTCATCTCGCCCGCGTAGGCAGATGCTTTTTCATCGCAAGCTGTGGGAGATGGGGGGAGGTGAAGTGGGGGAGGGGAGAAATACGGGGGTAAGATACGGTTGGGTATGACGCGGATGAGGGATTTTTTTAGCACCTCGATTGCAGAAAAAAAGAACACTTCGAATGCGTGAATAAGTGTATAAATGTGTGTAAGAATAACTAGTTCCAACAGTTGCGTGAAAAACAGAGTCATTGAAAGTCTTCTAATTTCCATTCATTTAAAAACCAAGATAGTATGTGCAGAATCCCACAATTTGTCTCCTGATCTCATAACCGGTAACATTAAAGATGAAAACACCTCCATGAATCACGACATATATACATATATACGTACTTACTCATAATTTTTGTGCCCCTCCCGGGACATATTTCACTCGAAGGATTCGAATAATTTCCGCATCTTCACATTTAAATAGAGTTAAAAAGCACGGAGTTCATTGCTCAAATATTACTGGATAAAAAGTTCCAGAGGACTCCGAAAAAAGAGGCGAAAGAAATTCTAGCATTGAGCCCATATAGAAGTGTATCCCTATCATTAACGGCCGTTTTAAGCACAAAGTATACCATGCATAATTTACGAGGGTGGTTCGAAAGGTTCTTGGAATGGAATAGAAAAAATGTTCTTACATCACTGAAACTTATTTTATTTTTCAATGTAGTCTCCTTGTAGATCACTACATTTAGTCCTACGATGTTCTAGTGCCTTGTTACCATCTAGAAAATGAGATTTCTCTAGGCCTGCAAAATAGTTGTCAACTCCGGCTATCATTTCTTCATTTGAAGCGAATCATTTTATCCACCAATTCCACCATGGAAAAATTTCAGCTTCAATGGGAAGAGATAGAAGTTTGACGGAGGCACATCAGGTGAATAAAGCGGAAGTGGCAACAATTAACACCATAATTCGTGTTATTTTGCAATGGCGACAGCACATGTGTGCAGGCGCGCATTGTATTGATGGAAGGTTCTCCCTTACTAAACCTGGCCTTTTTTCACCTATATTTTGTTGCAATTAGTCTAAGAGGTTAGCATAGTATTTCCAAGTATTTTTTTGCGTATTGGAGAGACAATCTACAAACAAAATCCCCTTCACATCCCAGAACACTGATAGCATGACATTTCCAGTCGAAGGAATTGTATTTGCTTTCTTAGGTTGTGGATAATCATTATGTTTCCACAGCTTTGGCTGTGTATTTGTTTTTGGGGAATAGTATTGCACCTTAGCTTCATCTTTGGTCACAAATCGGTGCAAAAAAAACTTGTTCGTTTCTCCTTAAACGGGTCAAACATTGTTCCGATATGTCCATTCTCTTGCGTTTTTGATCCAGCGTCAAGAGTTACGGCACTCATCTTGCAGATATTTTTTTCATTTCTAATTTTTCAGTTAAAATATAATGTACCCTATTAGCTGACATCTGGAATGCAAGAGCAATTTCACCCACTTTCAATCGGCGATCCTCCATGACCATTTTGTGCACTTTTGCAGTGATTTCTGGAGTAGTGACACTTCTTGGCCGACTTTTGCGCGGACTATCATCCAAATTCTCACTAAGCATCTCAAATTTAAATTCATTTGTCCTCTAGGTAACAGTTGACTATGAAGGAGCAGAGTACCCTAGTGTATTCTGAAAATCGGCATGAATGCCCTTTGCTTTCATACCTATTTTTTGCGAAGTACTAAATCACTGCACGAATCTAGATTTTTTCCATCTTCGCAAATCACTATGCGGGAACAACAAAAACGCCACGTCACCGCCAAAGTTCTCTTCCAGGAAAATTGACGTGGTATGTGTTTACAGCGAACAGTCCTACGAATATCACGTCAAAAGCACTAGTGCTGACAACTCGTAGTGATTCCGAGAACTTTTCAAACCTCCCTCGTATAAATAAAAAAAGATAAGGTAATCATCGCTACTTTTTAACAGTGAAATTACTTATACTAGGTGTTTTTGTTTGTTATAATTGCTGCAGTGCAATGAAGATCAGCCGTACAGTTATTGAGCAGTGAAACATGAGGATCTTTGTATGCCTTGATGAAGAAGCCAATTAATATTTCGTAAAGAGAAGCAAAACAGCGTAAAAAGGCCGATATTAGGCATTGCACTTGAGGATATCAATTTTCTAACTATTTTGAAACACTGTAAATGCTAACGTTCTAAATAAATCCGACCTAAAAGAAAATTCACCACTTTAGTGTAGCACGTGAAGCAGCAGTTGATGAAACGTATTCCACAGAGACCACATGGGAACTGTCGCGGGAGAAACAGATAAATCTTTCACAACACACTTTTCATAACTCTAGGATACGAAGTAGGTTACCTATTTCAACGGAGCGCCGTAGGGAATTTTTTGTAGTCCTCGATGAATTTACGATAACAGCAAAATTATAACTTCTCATCATTTCATAATAATAAATATTTTTACTGCAAAATGACGGAAATGTCAGCGAAATAGCCTAATTTCATACGCATAAGATGGAATGGTAGAAAAATTCGTGACCTAAAACCTTCTATAATAAAGATGTAATTAGGAAACCAATTTTCCGTTAGGAAAAATATTCTTGAATGGTATGCCCTGAAGTATACTCTAAGTAGCAGGAACATGTTTTCTTCGATTTCAATTTCAATTAATTTATTATCGTGGGCCATTTGGCCTATGAGATAATTTACAAGTGCACAACAATTCAGTAAAAATCATTTGACAACGGTTCTAAGAAAAAAAAAACACTACAGCAAGACTCAGTAAATGCAAAAAAATAAAGAAAAAATGTGAGGCAGGTGAGATGATAAAGGCGACGTTTTTTGGATTTCATCGAGTTTAGCCGAGCATACGAGCTGCTAATTCGACCCCACTTTTTGAGGTCAAAAATAAATCGTATTGTCGAGTTCATTGTCACTTGTAATTTGTTGCTGTTTTCCTCATCTATATTTGTAAGCAGGGAAGAGCAGTAATCCAGGTGTGGAAGGATTATTGTTTGTACAAGGATGGTGCCTATTTTTGGGGGTATAATATTCTTTGATCTATACAGCTGGTGTAATATGCTTAGGGTTTTCTGTTTAGTACTTGTTGCTTCCAAGTAAGATGTTTATCAAATGCTACACCTAGGTTTTTTATTGCCTCTTCATATGGTATTGTATTTCTCCGTAATTTTTACTTTGATAGTTGACCCTTGTCCAATAAGATCTCACTTTCAGACCACTGTGCGTCGTGACCAATACGCGGAACGATTGTCGTGAGTAAGAACACGAAGTGAGTAATACTCGGAGAGTGATGCGGCGAAATGGCATTTTTATGGGGAGACAGTCTACAGAGGACTGGAGAGAGAAGATGATGATGATGATGGGTTCAAAGAAACTCAAGCCACTGAAGTTACACTCAAACGCAACGGGGATCGGCCACGCTCGGCGACAGTCAGCTGTTTTATGCGGGGCGGAATTATAATCGGAGCGAGACGGGATGAAGCGGGGGGTTGGGAGGGGGATCCGCAGAAAAGGGACGCGAGTGGAAGCCGTCAACTGCGAGGGAATTTCTCGTTTTTTGCCAGCGCCTCCGCACGAAATACAGGGAGAGAGAGAGAGAGAGAAAGCAACCCTTGATGAGATGATGTAGTGCTTCGTTTGCGGCGATTAGGGCGCGCTGCTTGAGTGGATAATGAATCCATTAAGGGATGACTGCATGGAGGCGAATCAACTCCTCTCTCGTCACTGCGAGAGATTCACGCGGGAAGATCTTTCGGCGCACTCTAGAGGAGTTAAAGGCAAATCCCCAGAATAAGCGTAAAGGAATGGTTGCTAGGTAAATAAATATGTGCCTTTTATTAAGAATTTTCACTCTTATTTTATTACGAAGAGTGTGGTTTGATGTACATAATATATATATATTGTCTTCAAAATCGCATTCTTTTTTCTTTCTTCAGCAGTGCTTGTAATTTTATACAGTTGTTATAGTGGAAATAGGAAAGACTTTACAGTATACTGATTTTCATACAATATCAATATTTAGAGAACCACAGGCAATTGACTATCACTTAGGCCCATATTCTTAGTCGACCCTGCACATCCGTCCCTACATAACAAGAGGCCCCTACATGCGTTTCTCAGTCGACCCTACATAAGTGGTGGGGGGTGATTCCGTCGTCAACTTCTCTGAGATGACGTAGATGATGACCAAGTGCCAATTTTCCACTCTGGTTGCTCTCCTATGAAACTAATATCGCTACAAATACTCTCATATCAAGCCAAAGAATCATATTGTCTTAAAGTTACTTCAAAAGCGGTATGCACAAAATAGTGATAAGTACGGGGCAAATATGATCATTGACATCAGAACTTACGTTGCATCATCAAGGTTCGTCATTCGCTTTCACCTTCCGTAGTTAAGTTTTTTATGTGGCAAATAGTGGCATGAAAATACATTTTCTATGGTTATACGTAAACGAAGTATTGGTTTCCCAAAAGTATAACAAGAGCCAAACGTGAAATATATTATGATATATTCGTAGAAACAAGGTGCATGTATACCGCTATATTGTTCTTATTAGTTCAGTCTATTTTATAATTTATTTAACTTAGTGGCTATAATGTGGTAGTATTATTACCTTTCCGCTGTGTTACTGTACATTTTAAAATGGTTTGTGTTAGCTCGTCACCCTTAATATTCATTGTAACGTGGATTCTTTAATCGAAGTGATCAACAGACGATATTTGGCCGCCATGTTTTTGTAGGGTGTACAAACACAAACTTTTATACAATTCCGCGAACAAAATACTTCCCGAATTCGGATATATACGAAAACTATTTTGTTAAATACGTGCTGCAACAGCCAAAAAATTAGTTACTTACATTCAACCTTTTCAGAGATGAGTTGAGCAGTTGGATTATTATGATCATGCCGAAAAAACCATAGTAACATACCTGTAATGAAAAAAAATTATTCAAGTTAAAAAATGAGGAATTTTAATGAAGACATCGTTCATTATATATTACTAACATACTTGCAAAATGTTACCACACACCTTCATGCAGCAAGAGTAAAACATCGACGAATTTTAAGAGTGTGTTTTCCTCATAAGGAATACAATTTAGGAAAAATAAGAAAGATACTATTAGAGGATTACACTAAATGATTGCGTATTGGGCATATAATCAATCCCACTACTCTATGCAGTACAAAATAAGATCTAACACTTTCCCGGCGAAGGCATTGAATCCATTTCTTCCGAGTTCCCCACCAGGTGAGTTCTTCCTTCACTGCCAATGTTTCAACACCCGATACTCGAGTATCGTCATTAAAGCTGAAGATAATCATTCAGCCCTGATGGCAAATAATTCAGCTAACATGACTACATACACTCTATTCGGACGTCGAAACGTAGACATTGATGGAAAAACTGTACCGGTGGGATACCCGAGAGAATTTTATCTTGATTAAGTTTGTAATCAGAGAATTAAATTATAACGCTCTAGTAAATACCAGGCTAAACTACGGTGTATTTAGTTGGGGTACAGCTTATAAAAATTCCATAAGATCCATTGTTGTTCTGCAAAAAAGACTTAGGGCCGTATTTTTAAACAATACTCTTATCGCCGGAGTGGGATGAGAAAGAGTTGTATCTCCACCTACTATTCGCAGTCAAGAACGTTCCTACAGCAACACCAAACTCTTCCTCTTCGAAGTAGTGGGTGTTGAGTTGATCGCTGAAATTCTCATATCTACGTCATGCTTTGTGTGACGTTTGCTGCCCACAGTTCATTGCGGCAGGAACGCATCAACAAAAAGAAGATCGCTTTTATTAATAAAACTGGAGGACAACAAGATGGACAGGCGTACAAGGGAAGAGACGAAGTTGTTGATTGGCGTCATAACTAGCGTCTGGAGGTGTTGGAAAGCAAGAAGACGGATGCATTATGGAAGGCGAAGAAGGCGAGAGCCTAGTTGAATGTGCAGGACGAATTTAATTCGAACGAATTTGTTCGGAAGGTAAGTATGTTTGTTTGGAAGTATGATGGTGATAAATGCATTGTCTGATAGTTGAAAAGATTTTTGTTTCAATGAACAATTAATTATGAAAAATGGTTGCTGACTGATCGCTAACTATTTATCAAAGTCATAATTTTAAAACTATCTATAAATTCGGAGACATTTTCATGAAGAGCCATTCTGCAATTGCGACTATCCATGCTCGGCAGTTCGCGAGACAACTTGCTCATTTTCAACAAAAATCTAACATAACTCGTGTAAGTCTGTTGGTAACATCGACGTAGCTCATTCTAGGTTCGTAGCTAGTTCATTGGTTTTGGGGTTTAAAAACCGGTGAAAAGCTATAACTTTTTTTAAAAATTCTTTGCTGAAATCCTCATAAAGTGCACTTTGGTGGTAGATTGCAAAAAACCTTCGTGATTATGTCGCGGCCAGAGATTTTCCACGAAACGTATTTCCCTTCATTTCCAATACAAGATTAGACGTGATTCGCGCCATGCGATACAAGTAAATCTTATTTTCCTGCGCCGAAATCAAAAGCTTCACAACAATAATTCCAAGTTAATGGAATGTTAATGGAATTATTATTGTGAAGCTTTTGGTTTCGGCTTGTAGCGGCGGGGTAGGGGTAACAATTAAAACGACTCCGCAATGGTGGCGGAGTTGCTGTAATTGTTATTTAGTGGCAAAGTAAATAAATTCGTGAATATACGTAGTGTACGTGTAGCATTATCAATTGTGGCTGTAGTGATGGATATTTATTTTTGGTTTGGTTACAAGTCCAGTGATATATTTTGTCGTAAATCTCAATGTAACGGATAATTTTTCTATCTCACAGCGTACCGCCAAGCAATTGAGGAAGAGTTGCGATAATATCAAGATGAGGAAACGGGAAGAGCTGGCGAATGAAAGGCAGGAGATGATGAAGAGTGGTGGCGGACCAATGACACCCACCAGTAAGGAAGATTTGCCACCAGAGATGGAAATAGCCTCGCCGTCCGTCTCCTACTCTCCGGCGAATGCTGGGGACTCTGATGCGTTGGCGGTCCCTAGCGTTTCCCCGGTGGGTAGGGATGGGACCTTGGATTGTTTGCTTCCTCTCAACATTTCTGAGATATCAGGCAAGTTGATTAAAAAAACGGGTACGTTCCTATCATTATTAAAGGGAATTCCTTAGTGTTGCACTGAGATTATTATCAAGTAAAATATTATCATGTTGCATCTGTCAGTCAAAAAATATAAAATGTGTACAGTACCATGATTGTGCTTAAAGGAATACAACTTCGTTAAAGAGAAATTGACCTGCATCATACTAGCCTTTGTGTATTGTGTGGTTATTTTTCTGTGACCTTTATAAAATGTCATTGCATATCCAATATAATCATCATGGTTGAAGTTAAGTTGAGTTACTTGATGCTATTTCCAGGAATTATGTCACATGATTTTCATTAATCAACGTTATACTTTCTTATTTTTCCTCTGAGTTAAATGACCACCATCGAGAGGAAGCATACACTCCGAGGATGCAATCTGCAGGGACTTCTTGCAGTACAAAAAGAGCATAATTAATCAGGGAAGCGGCCATTGAGAAGGAGATGGAGGCTAGGCTGGGACTCATGGCATCTTACAATGAAAAGTAGGATGCCATCCAGCGGATCCGGAAGAGGGAAGCGGAGATTGCTTGTGCTATTAAGGAGCAGGAACTTGCCAATGCCAAGGCTGCTGGAAACATCATCCATATGGAGGAGGAATTTAAGAAGTGTATCCAAGGCATACAGCTTCAAACAGAGGAGGCGAAGTTGAAGCGTGTGGTATTTGTTATGATATATTTTGCTTGGTGTTGCTTGTGCTTTCATTTTAAAATTCTCCATTATCTTGATGTTTTTAAAGTCATTAGCAAATGATTATCTGCCAAAGGTTATTCAGGGAAAATATATTCATTGCAATTACCTAATTTTAGGGATAATGAAAACAAAATAAATGTAGTTAGAAGTTTGATGCACGTTTCAGTTTGAGCCTCTGCAGAATAGGCAAATTAGTGATGGGAATTCAAACTTAAAATACTGGTACTAGCCTTAGGCTCAGTTTATGGAGGCTTTCAATTTTGAAACCCAGTGTGATAAAATTGAATCCATGCAATGCTCTCTGAAATGAATTATTACAAATGAAGATATTAAAAGCATGTGAATGATCATTGTGTTTGCATATGGATATTAAGGTATAATGCATGCTTTGAGAGACCTAATTATGCCTGTATTATTGCATGGAGTTTATATGTATCATATGCTTATATGCCACTTCTTTGCAAGCTTTCAGATACTCCTCTATGAATTCCTCCTCTTCCTTGACATTGGTCAGCTCCTGCTCCTGCTTCTCTCTCCTGGGCTGCTGGATACCTCGATGTCATGAAATATGCCATAACTCTGCTGCCTGCTTCTATGCCTTAACCTGAACCATTTCCTGTGGTGATGGTGCCCTCTCTGTAACTGGAATGATAACTTCTGCACCTGCATGGCTTTTCCCCGCCTTCATTACTCCTGCCTTTCATAAGCCATATCCCATCTCTTCCTCATCTAATTCTGCACATCCAACTAGCAATTTTGCCTTTTTTGCATTAGATTTTGCATCGTCTTCTTGCTATCGGAAATGTGTTTTGTGATTTTAATTTCAGTGCCAGCCAACAACTTTGTTCTTCCTTAGTAAATTTCTCTTGTTTTTGTAAATGTGTTTAATTTTCATTTAATAAAGCTAAATTCAATTGAATCTGTATAATGTTATTTAGCTGCATTTCCCAATCCCTATATATGTATATCTTTCTTTCAATCTTTTCAGGTAAAATGGTGACATAGGTAAAGGCAAGATGTAATGTAGTATGCATTCTTTTCATACAGTGAGTGGTCAACATCAAACGTGCAGTATGAGGTTCAAAATGAAGCAAATATTTTGGATAATTTTAACATGTTGGTGAAGGTAACACGAACTAATGGTTGGAAAAACTTTCGTTTAGCAAATTAAGTGAGTAATATTTATGTTAACGTGTAAGTTATTACTGCCTCCAGGTCAATCATTGCTGCTTTATCAATTTTATAGTTGCTTTCATGTAAAATTGTAAAAGACGTTTATTCATACCACCCATGAGTGAAAATAATTTAGTACTAATCAAGTAGTATGCTTGAACAATTCCACTAATTAGTCATTTCACTTCTTACTCAAGGCATTACTGCCTTTAAAGGATCAAAGTTTTTAAAAATTCCATTTTATATTTTAAGTAGTATCAGTCACATATATCAATCGTCACTGAATATGAAGGTTGATTGAGTATGCCTGCGGACTTGATTCTCCTACGTACTAGTGTTCCATTGCTGACATAGAATTCCTTATTTACATTCTTGATTACTTGATCCATGTTGTAAGATATTAATAGCCAATTCAGAATATGAATAACAGGGGTAGGCCTTCCATTACCTTACTCTGTAATTCCTTCCTTCTATCAGCCCTTCCATCAGACAGTCATGTTTCATTATCTGGCTGATTACCACTCCATTTTTTAATTAAAAGTGATTCTGCTAAGGTTAGTTCAAATATTTATAATTTTAAAATAGAACTGTTTAATTTTATTTATTTCTTGAAATTACATTGCTAAAATCCAATTTTTTGGCATAATTATTATTATCACCCATGCATTATTAATGATTATTTATGCATACCATTGTATGTATGTCCCTACAAATATGAAATGGGTACTTTGAAAGGGCCTAACATAATGAGATAGGGTATTAAATTAGGAGAATGAAGTACCCGTGACAAGAGATAACTCTACCTATCTTCATGTTGTTAACTGTATTTATACATTGTAAGGGACATGCAAAGGAAGTGGGAGTCTTGGGCAGGAAAGGAAAATGAAGGAACTACCTATATGGATTTTCATTGGAATAATATAATTTTATTCAAGACTAAACAAGACCCATTACAATGGAACAGTACAGTATGGAGGTGTGTTTCGGAAGAGCTTTATGTATCAGTTAGAAAAATACACTAAAGGGATAAGCAGAATCCCATTTATTAAGAAGTAGAATTACTCAGCAACCACGGTTTGCCTCAGCTTGATATTTTCAAACCATAATATGCCTTGAGATGAAGCTGCCAATTTCAACATAAGATACGTTGTGATAAACTTGGTAAATAAACATTTACATACCTTTACGTTTAATGAAAACCATATGATCTATTCCGGTTTCCGTAAAATTAGCCTAACTCTCCCACCGAACTCACAGTCGGAACATAGGTGCAGTCGATACCACCCAATACGTATACTCTAGGAAATCAACCTTTGTCATAAAAAGATGTCTTACATCTAGCAGTATTTTCCTCTGAAATTGGCAACTTATGTTTACATTTGTAACGAGGTATCAATGCCACCAGGTCATTACTGATGCTCTGTAACGGTTACCAAATATTTTGAACTCAATACCTTATAACACTTCCCCTCCAAATGGAAAATTTTCATTCGTACAATTTCCAAACTAAGGAGAAATCATACCTTAATTATTCTCAACACCGTCCCCTGAGCAACTCCGGGTAGATCGCCACAAACGAGATTTAATACTGTGTTACATAATCAAAGCGATAATATAAATCTTGCGTAAAAATACCACATACCTGGAATGACCCGGAGGCATAAAACCTAAAGGCAATTAGCAGTTTTAACATATACGGAATCGTCAGAACACGATTGCTTAAATGTTCACTCCATTCAGAGGGTAAAATAACGTCTGTTACGGTTCATATTGTGAAGCGATACCTCTGGAGAAATTCCTTTCTGAATAGTAGTACTCAATGATATTCTACCTATCCCTTAAGTGTATTCGTCCAACATAAATATACGACTCTTTCAACACATACCTTGAAAATTTAGCATCCATTTCATAACAACGGTTGTTTACTTACAGACTTAACGCTTTTTTCGTTCTTTTTATACGTTTCCTCATAACAGGCATATATTATGAAACAAATAAATATCATCACGTTAAAAAAGCGTAATTTTTATGGAATTTTGATCGCATACTGCAAAATGTGTCCGGAAAAAAATGACAAAATCCGGAGGTTAACAACGCATTCCGCCATATTAGGCCTTGAAACAGTTCCTACAATTTAGAAGGGTGGTCTGATCCATGCTCAAAATAGTAGGGAGAAATTCGGTAAGCTTGTAGATGGAGTTGATTCTACTAAGAAGGAGGTACGTTTAAAAAACGCTTGGAGGTTGATTTCCCCCTAGTAACGCGTCACACAGGAAGAGTCGTTCCTCTAGGAACGTCTTAAAATACGGCCCTTATTAGTGTAATTTTTAAAAAGAGCCGTCTTGAAAGTTCCTTTCCTTTATTTTGTAGTATAGGTTTGCTTCCCTTGAGACATCTTTTTATTTACGTCGATTTTTCATGAGAAGTGGAAATGCGGAGTTAATATTATACAACCGTCCTTCCTTCACTCTACGAAGATCACGTATTACTTTACCAAGACCTAACCTTACGCTGTATAAACGTTGTTTCTTGTCTATAGGCCCAAAAGTGTATAACCTATTGCCTGATTCATGTCTGAAAGCAAAAAATAATAACGCAATTGTGATAAATATGCTGTCCTGGTTGTTTAGAATGCAAAGTATGGAGGATATTTTTCTTTGATATAATACCATGTAATACATGTACGTACTTACTTCAATTCAAATACTGTGCCTAAAATGTTTCTATGTCAGCATGACCCTATGTAAATGATGGTAGCCATAAAAGAGGTTGTCCTTAATGGCTACCTAAAGTTACTCCTTTTTATGTAATTTATGTAATTATTTATGTTGCGTGCCGTATGAAGCTTTTGCTGGGCATCAGGGTGTAACACTGCCGCTACCTCGAGGAGAAGTTCGCCCTTGGCTGACGTAACAGTCGCTCTGGATATAATTAGAGGTCAGAGAGTCAATTCGTTCGAAGAACAAAACGATGGGAGCCGGAAGGAATCAATCCAATTGATGCACGTGGAACTCAACTCAAGTCCAAGGTTAGAAGGAAGACCTCACAGAAATAATAGGGTACATGCTAACAATCACCACAATCCACAAAATTATTGCTAAGCTATCGTGGTCAAAGATGCACGTCTAAAGTTTTAGACAAAATTAAAACCACAAGAGAAAATAGAAAATCTTTGATTTTAGATTTTTCAACGATTATATGCACCAGTTCAGTTTTTAAAAAATTCGGGTTTATTGCTGTGAGTAATGAACTTCAAACGCTCAGTTTTCCGTCGTTGGAATACCGGCAATGGGTTGATTGGGTTCGAAAGAAATAAATTCAAATCCAATATATTAAAGTGGAGCATAGAAAAGAATACACAAAGTGCTGACTGCGACATCCATAATTTTGGAAAGGCATCTTTTTCACGCACCACTCAGATCCATCCGGATAAATCTCACTGAGTTCGCCGACGACGTTCCCAGTTCAGTATGTAAAGTTCACGCGGCAGTACTTTCAAAAATGGATTGCATTCGAGGAAAAAAAAATTAAAACCAAATAATGAGCACAATATTTCATTCAAACACAAAAATTGAGATTTGAGGCATAGGTTGGTATAACTAATTAGTCTGTGGACTCTAATGGATAAAGACATGAATGTAGAGGTGTTAAAATAAATGAAAAAAGAAGATTAAAAGTGAAAAATTTTAATTTTTAAACTTAATTTCACTTGACGCTCGAAAACATCTCAATTGCGGTTGAATTAAAATTAAATTCGCATCCAACCACAGTTCAATCGTTCGAAGGGATTACTTATCGAGTTAATTCATTGTAATCGCAATAAAAGGCCCATCGTAGTGACAACGACGGCGGTAGACAGCAATATTGAGTGCCTATATACGGCGAAAGAGTAATCACCTCGTGTTCTATGAAAGTGGCAATTACGAATTTGATGTACAAATTTACCAAAAAATGGATGGTCGCCAAAGAAGTAGGCATAAGGTAGAATTTTTATAAGAATCCTGAATAAAAAGGGAAAAAAATTGTATAAAAACTTAACGAGTCTACGTCCGTAAATTACATAAATGATGAATGCATAAAGAGAAGAGATATGAGCAAATTGCATTAGAGTTCCTAATAAGTCACTGTTTTGAAGGGAGAATGGTTCCCCTGCTTTCCGCAGCGCCTTGGCGGTAGGTATGCAAAGCCTTTTAACAAATACGCGTCTGCCTAGTAAAGTGGCTTTTTGGCATTTTGCATTTTCCTTCGACATCGTTAGTTAATCTGGTGAAATAAACACTTTTATGGGAGGGCCTCTTTGAATATTCACATCTTTTCAATTTTCCAGGAATTCCATTCTGCGTCTCCTTCACCGATCGACGCTCCGATCCATAACAACCTCGTGAGAAGGAAAACACCATTTTTATGTCAAATGAACGAATGATTAAAGTTGAATTAATCCCCGGGTAAACAAGTCAAATAAACAGAGGGAATATGTATGTTAATTTCTGCTCAAACAATGAAAATAAAAATATATCTGGCACAACTATATTGGGAATAAGACGCACAATTATTACACAAAAGTAAAAGTATGTTAACTGCATAGTAAGAATATTAATAATAAAAAAGAAGAGTAAAATATTTAAAAAAAACATTCCCAGTTAATTGGTAATAAAACGAATATTAAGACGAATGCAAACTAATTGAATTCATTGGCGTAAGTGCTCACCGAGGTGATAATTAAAGTTTTTCTTTGAAAATAGACGAAGAATTTTTTTATAAATATTGGAAGGGAATTCCAGATATAACAACCAGAGATAAGAAAAGACTCAAAGATTTCACGGGGACAAGAAGGGCCAGTTCTAGTGGTTCCAGAATCAAAGGCTGATTTTGGTTTGAGCATTGAAAAAAGATGCGCTGGATTGTCAGTCTTAAAAAGAGTGAAAAGAAATGAACCAAGTAAATATTTCCCCCGAGAAGAGGCTCACGACGTCGAATCTGATGTGGATTGATGATGATTAAAGCTGGAAATTCATTAAAATTGCGTGATTGACCATAATTAGCAGCCCAAACTACCGGGCCGATCGAGCTGAGATTTTTTGTGGTAAAACTAAAAAAATATTCATCGGGAGAAAAAATCTGAAAATGCCAAAAAGTGCGATACTTTTCGAGATATATCGATCTACTTTAACATGGGCTCTTATGGAAAAAAAATAAATTCGCGATATGACCTACTTTAAATCGCCGCACGCGGACGACATCCAAATGGGAAACATTAGTTTTTTGGCCGATTTTTTTGGCATGGGTTAGAAGCTTCCAAGTCGAGCCGATTTCGAGATATCGATTTACACGCGTTCTTATGTGATTTCGATTTGACAGCTGGCGAACGAAACTTAAGCTATGTAGCTCGCGAAGATGTTGGCACAAGCCTAACTATTCGTTAGACTTTGGGTTTTCTTTTTTAATTAGGTATCGTAATAGTTAATGAATTATTTCATTTTGAAATTTTCCCAAATTATTTTTTTGGCTTCCCGGCGATCGCCGCCATTCCTCCCCGCCAAACGGCAAGTGGTCGGACTCGGTAAGAAAAACTCGCATCGCCTTATAGGAGGGAGCATGGCAGTAGACATTGGGAACTTGCATTGGGTATGTATACGGAGATTCTTAACCAAAGACCACGGTCCATTTTTCGAAATGCGTTTTTCTATTGTTTCCAAATTAATATCTGCTATCTCATGAATATGGATATGCATATGAATACAGGATGGGTAGGACCATTGGCTCTTAGGGTCCCCTATGCCGCCATTGAAAAAAGCAAATGAACATAACTCTGTTGGTGTTTAGGATAGACCAATGAAATTTGGCAAACGGGTACATCTTGGTATTCTCCATACAGCAATGTTTAAATGACTACTGTTGGTGAGTTAACGTCCGATATATATCGAATCTACGTTTTCTTGAATATTATCGAGGGCTAATAACTTTTTGGAATATCCATCGCTTGAGATGGTTGTGCCAGCATAACATGAAGAATGACATACTAATGGAATATAACCCAATAGAAATGCGTATTTCAGAGTACCGGTGTCAGTTTAATCGAATGTTCGATTCGATTATTTTACCAAATACGTAAATTGGCATAACTTGGTAAGTATATTTGTAAGGCCAACGAAATTTGGTAAACTGATGCATCTTGGTATTACTCACAACCTGTTGTGTAAATATGTTTGCTATGTAGTCACACAATCGATATATATCGAATCTGCGTTTTCTTAAAATATATCGAATTGCTATAATACATAGGATTTAACATCTACGGGCAAAGTTGAGAAGGAATATTATAGTGTAAGACCACAGAAGGTAATTTGAATAAGTACCTTTGCGCATTTTACTCAACAGGTGTCATTATAATCGAGAGTTCGATTCGATTATTATAGCAAATACGAATATTTGTATAACTTAATAAGTAATACTGTTAGACCAATGAAATTTAGTGAATTGATACATCTTGGTAATACACATAATGCATTGTGTAAATATGTTTACTATGTAGTCTTATATTCGATATATATCGAATCTGTGTTTTCTTAAAATATATCGAATTGCTATAATACATAGGATTTAACATCTACGGGCAAAGATGAGGAGGAATATTATAGCGTAAAACCACAGAAGGTTAATTAAATCAGTAGGATTGCGCATTTTACTGTACACGTGTCAGTATAATCGAAAATTCGATTCGATTATTATAGCAAATACGAATATTTGTATAACTTAATAAGTATTACTGTTAGACCAATGAAATTTAGTGAATTGATACATATTGGTATTACACATAATGCATTGTGTAAATATGTTTACTATGTTGTCTCATATTCGATATATATCGAATCTGCGTTTTCTTAAAATATATCGAATTGCTATAATACATAGGATTTAACATCTACTGGCAAAGTTGAGGAGGAATATTATAGTGTAAGACCACAGAAGGTAATTAAATCAGTAGCATTGCGCATTTTACTGTACAGGTGTCAGTATAATCGAAAATTCGATTCGATTATTATAGCAAATACGAATATTGGTATAACTTAATAAGTATTACAGTTATACCAATGAAATTTAGTGAATTGATACATATTGGTATTACACATAATGCATTGAGTAAATGTGTTTACTATGTTGTCTCATATTCGATATATATCGAATCTGCGTTTTCTTAAAATATATCGAATTGCTATAATACGAGGGATTTAACATCCACGGTCAAAGTTTAGGGAGAATATTATAGTGTAAGACCACACAAGGTTATTTGAATCAGTAGCATTGCGCATTTTACTGTACAGGTGTCGGTATTATCGAAATTTCGATTCGATTATTATACCAAATAAGTAAATTGGCAATTCTTGACATGTATTTATCGTAAACCAACCAAATTTGGTAAATAAGTACATTTTTGTATAATCCTCATGATGAAATTTGAGAATAGGTACTGTATGTAGTCTAAAATTCGATATATATCGAATCTTCGTTTTCTTAAAATACATCGAATTGCTAAATCACATAGGATTTAACACTCACGGGGAGAGTTGAGTAGGAAATATGTAGTGGATGAGCAAAGAATTGAATTTTTAACACTAGCAATGCACATTTCACTTTACAGGTGTAAGTTTAATCGAAAGTTCGATTCGATTATTATACCAAATAAGTATATTGGCATAACTTGATAAATATTTTTGTTACACCAACGAAATTTGGTAAATGAGTACATCTTGGTATTCCTCATGATGTACAGTGGGAATACGTAAGTTATGTAGTCTCACATTCGATATATATCGAATCTGCGTTTTCTAAATATATATCGAATTGATATACCACATAGGATTTAACATCCACGGGGAAAGTTGAGTAAGAAATATGAGGTGGATGACTAGAGAATCAAATTTGAATGAATAGCATTGCGCATTTCACTTTACAGGTGTCAATTTAATCGAAAGTTCGATTCGATTATTATACCAAATAAGTAAATTGGCATAACTTGATAAGTTTTTTCGTTACACCAACGAAATTCGGTAAATGAGTACATCTTGGTAATCCTCTCGACGTACATTGAGAATAGTTACTGTATGTAGTTTCACATTCGATATATATCGAATCTGCGTTTCCTTAAAATATATCGAATTGCTATAGCACATAGAATTTAAAATCCATGGGCATACCTGATAAGGTAATAGATAGTGGATGACCATAGAATGAAACTCTAATCAATAGCTATGAGCATTTTACTGTACAGATGTCAGTATAATCGAAAGTTCAATTCGATTATTATAACAAATACGAATATTGACATAACTTGATAAGTGTTTGAGGTAGGTGAATGAAATTTGGTAAATGGGTACATATTGGTATTCCTCATAATGCACACGGTAAATATGTTGTCTATGAAGTCTCACATACGATAAATATCGAATCTGCGTTTCCTTAAAATATATCGAATTGCTATACCACATCATCACCATCGAAGGGCATAGTTGAGAAAGTAATAGATATTGGATCAATAGAATGAACAGAAATGGATAACATTATAAAAACATGAATAGAATTGCGTATTTTTCAATACAGATGTCACTTTATTCATTTGATTCCATTATTGTAACCAATATTCAAATATATATATTTTCATAACTATATCAGTTAGACCAATAAAATTTGGTATGTGAGTACATATTAGTATTCCACGTACTTTTCAATAGAAATCAATGCAGAGGATGGACTATCTTTCGATAAATATCGAATCTGCGCTATCATAAAATATATCGAATTGCTTTGACATTACGTGGTGGAATTTTAGAACTTTTCAAAAACGTATGGACACGAGACTCGAAACCACGTGACACAATTATGTTTTCTCTACCCTCTCCAACCCGCTTGAAGAATTCAAGCACCCATCCACTCGTGATTCGCCGATCACAATCGACTCGCCATTGAAAAACGCGAATTTGCACTACTTGGTTGGTATTACAGGTAGACCAATGAAATTTGCAGGAATGGTACATCTTGGTATTCTTCACGGAGCAATGTTAAACATACTACTGCTGGTGGGCTAACCTTCGATATATATCGAATCTACGTTTTATTGTATTTTATCGAATGCTAATAAGTACTGGAATATTCATAAATGGGGGCAGATGTGCCGGCCTAACATTGAGAAAGACCAAGAAATGGAATATCAACCAATGAAATTGCGTATTTCAGAGTTCCGGGGTCAGCATAATCGAAAGTTCGATACGATTATTATACCAAATACGTAAAGTAGCATAACTTCTTAAATATTTTTCATAGACCGATAAAATTTGGTTATTTGGTTCATCATAGTATTCCTCATAATTCACTGTAAAAACATAATTTTTATGTAGTCTCATATTCGATATATATCGATTCTGCGTTTACTTAAAATGTATCGAATTGCTATACCACATAGTATGTAGTATCGAAGGGGTAAGTTGAGGTGGTATTAAATAGTTGATGAGCCTAAAAAGAATTCTGAATCATTAGAATTGCGCATTTCACCATACAGGTGTCAGTGTAATCGAAAGTTCGATTCGATTATTATACCAAATAAGTAAATTGGCATAACTTGATAAGTATTTTCGTTACACCAACGAAATTTGGTAAATGAGTACATCTTGGTATTTCTCATGAAGTACACTGGGAATACGTACTGTATGTAGTCTCACATTCGATATATATCGAATCTGCGTTTTCCAAAAATATATCGAATTGCAATAATACTTAGGATTTAACATCCACAGGCATAGTTGACAAGGTAATAGATAGTGTACGACCATAGAATGAAATTCTAATCAATAGCTATGCGCATTTTACTTTACAGGTGTCAGAATAATCGAATGTTCGATTCGATTATTATAACAAATACGAATATTGACATAACTTGATAAGTATTAGAGGTAGTTGAATGAAATTTGGTAAATGAGTACATATTGGTATTCCTCATAATGTACAGGGAAAATATGTTTCCTATGTAGTCTCACATTCGATATATATCGAATCTGCCTTTCCTTAAAATATATCGAATTGCTATAACACATAGAATTTAGCATCCACGGTCATAGTTGAGAAGGTAGTAGATAGTGTACGACCATAGAATGAAATTCTAATCAATAGTTATGAGCATTTTACTGTGCAGATGTCAGTATAATCGAAAGTTCGATTCGATTATTTTACCAAATACGTAAATTGCCATAACGTAATAAGTATTACTCTTAGAGCAATGTAATTTGGTGAATTGATACATCATGGTATTATACATAATGTGTTTTGTAAATATGTTTACTATGTAGTCTCATATTCGATATATATCGAATCTGCGTTTTCTTAAAATATATCGAATCGCTATAATACATTGGATTTAACATCCACGGGCAAAGTTGAGGGGGAATATTATAGTGTAAGACCACAGAAGGAAATTTGAATCAGTAGCATTGCGAATTTTACTGTACAGGTGTCAGTATAATCGAAAGTTCGATTCGATTATTACATTAAATACGAATATTGACATAACATGATAAGTATTTGAGGTAGATGAATGATATTTGGTAAATGAGTACATATTAGTATTCCTCATAATGCAAAGGGGAAATATATTCTGTATGCTGTCTCACATTCGATATATATCGAATCTGCTTTTACCTAAAATATATCGAATTGCCATACCACATAGAATTTAGCATCCACGGGCAACGTTGTGAAGGTAATAGATAGTGGATGACCATATAATTAAATGCTTATCTATACCTGTGAGTATTTTACTGTAAAGATGTCAGTTTAATCGAAACTTCGATTTGATTATTATTAGAAATACGAATATTAATATTACTTAATAAGTATTTGAGGTTGATATATGTAATTTGGATTATGGGTACATATTGGTATTCGTCATAATGCGCAGCGGAAATACGTTTTTTATGTAGTCTCACATTCGATATATATCGAATCTGCGTTTCCTTAAAATGTATCGAATTGCTATATGACGTAGAATTTAGCATCCACGGGCATGGTTGAGAAGGTAATAGATAGTGGATGAATATAATGAATAGAAATGGGTAACATAATAAAATTATGAATAGATTTTCGTATTTTTCAAAACAGATGTCACTTTTTTAAAGTTCGATTCGATTACTGTAGAAAATATTCAAAATGACATATCTTCATAACTATTTCAGTTAGACCAATGAAATTTGAAGTGTGTGTGTACATTAGTATTCCTCTTACTTCCCAGTAGAAATTAATGAAGAGAATGGACTACCTTTAGATTTATATCGCATATGCGTTTTCATACAATATGTCGAATTGCTTTAACATTACGTGGTGAAATTGTCGAACTTTTTACCAACTCAAGAACCCAGGACTAGGCTACAATTGACACCTCCTTATCTTCTACCCTTTACACACCCGCTTGAAGAATTCAAGCACCCAATCGAGTCGTGGATTGTGAAGGTGATGGGAGATATGATCATCCTCGCGAAGGTCAAGGACATAAAGAAACACGATAATTTAAGAGCCGCCGAAGTTCATCATCAAATTCAAATGCTACATAATCATAGGTAAAGGTGTAGTAATCAAGAGGGGGAAAAACGAGCGTTGAAATTAGCATTCTACGAGTAGCGATGGGAAGAAGGGATTTTCGTTACTTCAGCCGATATAAGGTTTTATTGACCTTATTAGAAATTTTATTTATGTTATTATTCCACGATATTTTATGAGTAAGAGTAATCATGCATATCAAGATTTCTAATAGTATTCCTGAATCCAATATCGGTGTCTCCAACCCCATTTTTTCACAGTGTTCCAAATTTGGAACAAAAATCGTGATCTCAACAATTGACTATATCTTTTTTTCGTCAGATTATTTTAAAATAATATGACTTTTTTTAGCAGGGGGTAACATGAATACTGCCATCATTGCAATTTGACCGATTCCCCGAAATTATTTTTTTTAAATACCAGAACCAGAATTTATAGTTTAAAATTTCTTATGCTATGAATACTGATTTTTGAAATATAACAATTTTTGATACAAGGACATTGATTTTATTTCTGGTCATTATATTGTGCAGAATATCTATTTTATGATTTAAGACAATTTGATAAAATGTTTTTCATGCACAGGAAAGCTTAATAAATAAAACGTTTTTCATTTCAGGAGAGGTTAAATGGCAAAGTGAATGTTTCCGAGTATTCTGGAGTAACCAAAAGTGACTGACTGAGTTGAAAACCGAAACATTTTCATGGGCCCACGCATGGATGGCTGAAACGTCATTATGGACCGGGGAAACAACAACTGCATATTCATTAAAATAGGCATGAAAATAACTATGGAGGTCATCGGCATAAAGCATGTGATTTCAGCAACCAAGGGTCTTTGCCATGCCAAGGATGTAAAGAGTTAATGAAAGACCCCTAAGTACTGGCCCTCATGGCAAGCAGCACAGTACAGTACACCAAGTTGATATGCTTTTGATTGATCCTAGAACTGCCCGAGCTCGGTTTTCAATATATCAATGCAGCCAATTTCAAACTAACGGGAAAAGTTGAATTTCTCAACTTTTGCAGGGCAACACGGTCAAAGTGTTTGCTGAAATCAAAGAGGATCATAATGGCTACCATCCATTGCACTACAGATATCATCTATAGCTTTAAGTAATGCGGACTGTGTACTGAAGCCTTTACGAAAAACAGATTGAAAGGCCCCCCTTTACGGAAAGATAACCACTCACTTGGTAGTGAAACATTTTCTCTAGGGTTTTGAATGAGGCAAAGGGAATCGAGATTAGATGGATATCAGCAGGAGAGGAGGACTTTCGTACTTTATTGATGGGTAGTATGTTTTTTCTATAAGATAGGAAAAACTGGGTTTAATTAAGAATAGCCGTATATTTCAAGCAGTAAAGATGAAAGATTGCCAGATCAATTTACGAATGAAGAAATTTGAAATTCCATCAACTCCTGATGAGTGGGATAGGAGATCTTTGTAGATAGAATGTCAGGAGTTATTTGGAATTCATTTACATTAGAAATACATGCAACGTTCGTTCTCAATGCCTGAAGACCTTTTTTCTTATGCTTATTTAAGTTATTGATAATGGTCACACCTAGTTGGATCATATACCATTGGAAAAAATAATAAATTCAAATTCGTATTCTTATCATTGTTATTCGATTTCCACGTGATTTGCGGTGAAATTTGAAAAAAAAAATTCATAAAAATGCTGAAATTTTATCATTCTCGGCTAAAAGCCCCCGTGACAACCTTAAGTATTATTTGTGTAGCTTCATATCTCTTTCTAAGTTCATCCTTTGTTATACAAACCTTCATTACTGAAGGGAGTCAATACGTGAGATCAAAGAAGTCTAATTTAGATAAGGCAACGTAGTAATAGAAGCACTGCAGCCATTTGTGAAAGCTAATAAAGTCACCCCAATTGAATTAGCACACTTAATGTCAGGACAAATATCCAATCTAGGATAGTTATAGAGCAGCTGCGTCAAACACAGGGCCAAAGAACAATCGGCTCATTACCACGTTTCAAGCGAAGGTTTCGTAATAAATGGCTCTGATGGGCCACCTGATTTCCAATGGCCAATGGGGGCGAACTGCACCCAGTCAATGGGTTTGACCTGTGACGACGACGACACAATGTCTCCTACGACGAGTGAGGCAACGATAGAAGCGATGGAACGCTCAGAGGTCAAGAATGCATTCTTGAGAGGATCAGTGAGGTGCTGGCACACGCGTGTGACATTATTCACCCGAGGCCTTGAAACCCATAATCCCACTTGAAAGTAGACCGCTGGATAGGGGTAGTGTGCTAATAAAGAGGACAGATTACGAGAGTGAATAGGAAATATAATAAAGATAGACTGTTGCATGTTCCACAGAAGTTTTAATAACCGACCCGGTTTTCGACAATACACTATGTCATTTTCAAAGGTGAATACGGAAAATAACATAGTGTACCTATACATAATACACATTTTAGAATGACACAGTGTACTGTCAAAACTTGGGTTGGTTATTAAAACCTCTGTGGAGCATACTACAGAGTATCTTTATTATGTTTCCTATCCTAGGTCGGATATTTGGTGGTGAATAGGAAAAAGAAAACATTGTATCGAATGGCAGGTGCGTAAAGACACAAAACAGTGGAGAACCTATGGGAGGAATTTGATACGTTTCGGAATTAGTGTTTCCAAAATGTAAACGGTACTGCACAGATGATCTGTCTTCAAGCTCAATGGCACAGAAGTACGGATACAATTTATCAAATGCTACACATTCAGCATATTTCTTTATGGGAGCGAGGCTTGGACTTTGGTAATAGCAGATGTCAAGAGGGGAAGCAAACGAAATGTGTTGTTGAGGATAATAATGAAGAATGATGAAGATGAAAATGGATCGACCGAATAGGTAATTAGGAAGTACTCAGCTTAGTAAAACCATTTGTCTGTTTCCACACACTTTTATTTAAACCGACAATGGTTTCGGCAACTCGTGCCATTATCAAGGCATAAAAAGAAGGTTTTGACATTGGCTCGAGTTGCCGAAACCATGGTCGGTTGAAATAAAAGTGTGTGGAAACAGACAAGTGGTTTTACTAAGCTGAATATCAAAGATTTCCACCGTATCACGCCGGACTTTGTATCTTTTAATCAGGAAGTACTATGAAGCGTGGAAGAAAAGAGAAGTCTTCTCAAATTCCTAAGAAGAAGATAGGAAAACTTGCGCGGCCACATCATGAGACATGACGGCCTGATGAAGACTATCGTAGAAGAATAGGTGGAAGGGAAGAAGGGCAAGGGACGGCCCCCAATGAGTTACTCAGGACAACGTGAACCCATTATTCCCCAGATTGTATTCGGGGTTTTTAACTTCGGTTGTTTCGCCTTTTCCGATTTATTTTTGCATAATTAAGACGAATTTTTGGAAAAAAAATATTTTCATCATAAAATATGATTTTCGTAATGCTGCGTATACGCAACGCTGGGAAAACTCCGGTAATAAATAAATGTTAAAAAATTAATTTTTTAAAACTTGGGTTACATCTTTTATTTTTTATCTTGATTTGCACCCTCGAGATCATCGCTGGGAGTTATCAGTATTCCTTTGGAGGAAATGCCCCATTCTGCCTTGACGGCCATGCTGGGGTATGTGTCTCGTATGTGCGCACCGATTTCTATGCCAAACGTCATCAGTAATTAAAATACAATTATTTAAAAGAAAATGTTGGTGAAAATGTCAAAATTGGAACTAGAGATACTTAAAAAAAGTCAGCAAATCGAAGAAAAAATTATTCCGAAGTAGATACTTGTTCTGAGAATTAGGATTCAATAATATTGCGTTAGCGCAACGCTGGGGATTAATGGGTAAATAAAAGATGAAAAAGAGAAGAAATTCAAAAAAATGAGGCTATGAAAAGGCTACCATGTAGGACAGCGGGATGGAGAGCTGCGTGATTTATGATGATGATGACGGTCGGTAAAAGATATTGTGTGAGGATTCTCTGAGAAATACTTCTCTCGAGTAAATTAGCGCGTGCAAGAAAAGAAGTTGAAATTTCCTGTAGGCGCATATAACATTCGATAATCACAATAACGCGTAATTTCCTCTCCTGCATAGAAAATGAATAAATAAGTAAGAGTGTAAGTGATAATAGGACGCAGGAACTACGTTGGCCCAAAGCAAACGGCAAATGACAAAGGTGAGCAGTTGCAACCGCCAAGGTATTAGCTTTAAGAAATACGCTAGGTGCGACTGTGCGACCGACAGCTTTAAACGAAATTTCAATGATTTTTTTCAGCAGTAACATCGCAAGAATATTCAATCGTACCAAACGTCCGTAGTAAAAAGTGGACATAATATTGTGAAGAAAAGAGGTATGAAAGTAATCCACAGTGGAAAAGGAACAAAATGAAGGGCACACATTCAAATTCTTATTCTTATCGTTGTTATTCGATTTCCATGTGATTTGCGGTGAAATCTGAAAGAAAAACATTCATAAAAATGCTGAAATTTTAGCATTTTCGGCTAAAAGCCCCCGTGACAACCTTCAGTATTATTTATGTTGTTCGATATCTCTTTCTAAGTTTATTCACAAAACAAATTCTTTGTTATACAAACCTTCATTATTGAAGGGCACGTTAACAGCAACAACGGAGGAGGCGATACACAGAAGGCGTTTATTTTGATAATGGGAGGCAGAAAGTAATACACACTAAGTTGTTTAACGGAGATTTAAAACGGAAGGGAACCTGCACGAAGCGGAATGAGTCCAAGGTCACTAAGTTCACCCCAGGTTTGGGTTTGCGTCATTTTCACTGGAGACAATTTGTGAATAATAGAGGCGCTTGGCCTCCAAAACCCGTACTTAAACGAAGTTTTTGATTTGCATACTAGATCAAAGCTTTCGTTCATCGGGCATATTCAGTAGTAGAGACCGCATCCGCAATGAATCACCTCTGAATTGAAAGTAGTAATGGCGAGAAAACAAAGCTGGCAAACTGCGAGGTAAGCCATGCACTTATTTCCTTTAAAACATTTAGGTAAGAGAATTTCTAGTAAAGAAGCTAAATGGCAATATGAAACAGCGACACATGAAACTTGAATCTTTATTTCAATATAAAAGTAAAAAATACCAAACTACTTGACCTATTGTTTTCGTTATCAGACTTAATTTATGCTATTGGTTCTTCCTACTCTACCTCATGTTCCTATTCAATTTTTAAAAATATTTGCGCAAGGTCAGCCCATATTTGCTAATTTACCCTTGGAATTATCTCCAGCAATTTTATAGCGCATTCATATTCACTGCACTTACAAGAAATCTCCCCTTCGTTTTTATATTTCAGTTTGCTTCGTTATTTTCACCTCTTCTAAAGAAATCTGGATTACTGTCACAGATATTTCACTCAATGTACAATTTATTTCACTCGCAAGGCTTATTGTGGTAATCAGAAGATACCCTGCTTGGCGGGAAAGGAGGCGGGATGCTACTCTTCCCGCCCTGTGGTGCGTGGGTCCAAGGAGAATTTCTGAGAATTCGGACCATGCACTAGGGTACTCTACCCCCCTCCCGCTCCAACCCCCATCCAGCCACCCGCACCCCCAGGAACTAGATAGATATAGGGAAGAAATTATGTCCCGCGGGAGAGAGTTTTTAGGCAGTACAGTGAGTGTGGTGCGCTAGTGCTAGGTCAGAACGAGTTCGTCGTTAGAGGACTTCTGCGATTCTTTTCCGGGGACTCCGGGGACGGGGGAGCTGCAGTAGATCTCGACCGACGACTCGTGTGGGACTCGAACCGGGTACGACCAGGAATATGACCATCAGCATCGCCTCTCCCTACTCGCCGCCACGTAAGTTTGATACCCCAGACTCCCACCTCCGTGCGCGCCAGTCTCAAATCCCCCCCCCCCCCGGGCAAGTGTAAGGAATGAAGATCAAACGCCAATAAAAGCTGAGTATAGTAACTCCCAAAGAGTATTTGATTCGCTCTCCCTTCAGCAATCTTATCCCCTTAGTACCAAGTACGTAGATTGTAAAAGTCCTCCCGTCACGACATTTTCGTGGCAGTTGTCCCGTCACGACATTATAAATATAGCTTTATTCTTATTTTCGAATTAATTTCAATTAAAACCAATGGATGAAGTTCACCATGAAAAATATTTGACTTAGCCGGGATACGAACCGAGATCTCCCTATTGCCGGTCAGGTGTGTTAACCAGTTCCACCACCAAGCCATTTTCTCAGAGCGAACTTCGGAACCCAATCCAACCCAGTGTAGCACACTTAATTGGCAATCGGAAATCCGGGTTCGGCTCCCGGCTAAGTCAAAAATTTTGTCATGGCGAACTTCATCCTTTAGTGTATTTAACTTTGCACCCGTGCGCGTGACTGTGTACAAAGTCACTTGTTGCTGCAGTTCTTTAATTTCAATAACGTTCCAATATATTTTTATTTATTTATTTTTCATCTCCCCGAAAACAGCTCATTTAAGGCCTTTTACATCGGGGGAAATAACATATAACAACAACAATCACACACAACCATTCCCTGGATAGAGGCAACTTACCCAGGCGGGACTCGAATTCGCGACTTTCGGTTTGGCAGGCGAGAACTGAACCCCGCCGCCACCGAGGCCGGAAAACATGAAATTGATCCCCTGATTTGGTTGTGAAATAATATAAAATAGAAATATCGCATATAAATGACAGGCGTTCCAACGGAGAGGAGTGGACAGATGAGTTGCAGAGATGGAACAAAAGAAAACTGGTGTTTCCCCCGAGCTCAAGGCGGTCGGATGTACGTAAAAATAATGTCTTTGCTTAAGGAGGGTCGAACCAGATATGCATTTCCTGTAAAAACGGTGAGAACGCATCTCCCAGAAGACTGCAAGCATAGAACATGGCATTATGCAACATCCTGTCCGTAAAGCTGGACTCGAAAATGTGTCATTCGCATGCCATCAGAAAATATTGAGGATATATTTTAGAGGGGAGTATTCATACTCAAAAGCCACCGTCATAAACTTCGAAAGCCATGTGCTAAAGAGTGCTCAGGAGGAACGAAAGCAGATTGAGTGCATCCGATGATTGGATTGAATGATACGGTTTCCTGCGAACATGCATGCATAGAAGCAATCACAAGCGGAAAACATACCTATTTTTTACAGCGCAGCGGAATCTAAGTGATGAACAGATGCCTTCCACATCCATGATAGTACTCACTCAATGTGCTTAAACTTGAACGCGTTCTTGGGTAAGTGATGAGAAAGGATGAGGAAAGGAAATGGTTTTCCTGGTTTCACTAGTGGTAGGACCCGCCCGCCTTGGTGACGGTGCGGGATTCCTCGTCCCATCCCTTCCTTCCCTATCCCGTCCAAGGGCTCCTATCGCGGCGGCGCCTCCTTCCTTTTTCCTTCCTGTCCTCCCCCTTCTGTGGTGCAGAGGTGATAAGCTTATAGATTTAGACTTCGGCCCAGGAGAGTAACCCCGCGAGCCCGCCCCAGGGTTTCGAATCCACTGATGAGAAAGCTCATCAAAGACTAAACTAAGAGTAAATCGCCAATTCAGGATTAGAGGGACAGGTCCTTTCTCTTGGCAGCGTTGCACTATCAACATTTTCGGCTGGGGGTGCCGGAAGGGCTGATGTGAAACTAGGATTTTCCTGAAAGATCTGAGGTTTTCCCGGCGTATGATGATGTTGAAGTTGTTTCGGGTTTCCCACCGGATGAGGTTCTCCATCTCTGCCGACGTTTGAATGGCCGTGTCGTCCACCGTCATCAGGGCGTGAAATGAAAAGAGCCCTGAGAAAAAAGGAAAAGTGCCCTGATGACGATGGACGACACGGCCATCGAAACGCCGGCAGAGAACCTCATCTGATGGGAAACCCGAAAAAACTTCAATAGGATTTTCCTTTTCAGAAGAAAAGAGCCCTAACCATTAGTTTACCACACTCCCCACCATTGCATTAGCATATAAAGTTATAAAAAGAATGGAAAAGGAAAATATCACAAATAATGCATGGAACTTGCATGTAAAGGAACAGACAAAATAGGTAGATATGCTGACCTCGGTGGCGTCGGGGAAAAGTCCCCGCCATCCAAATCCAAGGTCGCGGTTTTGCTTGGCTTGGTTGCACCTATTCGGGGCATGGCCGTTCGGAATATCCTAGGCTGTTAACATTTGTAAATTCCCTGTTGTAAAGGCCTTAACTGTGCTATTTTCAGCTGGACGAAGAAATGAAAAATGAAATTAAAAGTAGAGAAGAATGTTAAAGAGAAATATAGTAGACGTAAAAAATTAGCTGATAAGGGAGTTGGGTGGGATCCATGCATAAAACTATAGTCTGTTCACTTTATGTCTGCGGGTGAGCTTTCGTGAGAGCCCGGATGGCTTCATTGATAGGGGAGGGGTAGTACCGAGAGAGAGAGAGAGAGAGAGGAGAAGCGAACATAACGTTGCCAAATGTAAATAGTCGACCTACTTTGTCACTGAAAACGTGTGAGTCATAGGTGGCCACATATATTTTGGCCCCGGCGCCGAGACAATATACCTACTCATTTGGAAGGCATTGGGGATAATCCTTTCACAGAAGCCCATGACATTGTCAGCTACCGCGCTGAATGAGGCGCCGTTGGTGGAAGGCATACTTAGTCACATACAAGGAGAACGCGTGAAGTTTGGCAACACTGCTCCACGAGCAGATTCACGATGTTCGCTCGGTGGAGGTCTGAGAGCGACTCACTGAGGCCACGCCTACTGTTTGCTTATTGGCCAAGGGAAAGTCGCATGTCGAGAAACTTTCCCTCCCCTCATCTGCAATGGCTTTGGCCACACCAGCTCACCCGCAGACATAAAATGAACAGAGTATCATCTATGACGCTTGACCGGAGATGATGAAGATGAGAGAAAGTTCAAAGGGAAATAGAGTAAAATTAAAAATAGGCTAATTTTCCCAACCATTTTGCGAAGTCGATGATATCACACGGAGATTAAAGGGTTATGGAATAAAGAGATGAAAAATAAGATTAGAGAGCTTTTAGTGGTAGCGCTGACAACCAATGATTATTGTTGGCATAAAAAAGAGGAAATTGCGTTTTATCGCGCCATCAAAAAAAAAGCTCGTACCGCAAAACATTTGAAAAAGAGCTGTTGAGGTTGATGACGGCTGTCCAAATGAATTACCTCGTCAAATGTGCTTATGAATGCTTTCGGCTCCATTTGAACCAACCATCATAACCCTAGGGTATGAAGAGTTCATTGCTCTTGTTCAGTAGCAAAGACCGTTCGGAGTCCGATTTCTTCCCCTCACTGGATGCTGAATCTCATTGCGCCATAAATCTCACATTCTCCAACCCTAAGGCTCAATGAAAACAGAACGCTGAATTTATCATCGTTGTTATGACCACGGTGAGTTAAAATTTTTACGGGTCTAATCTGATTTATTAGTGGGATAGTCATGAATAGCAAATGAGTAGTCATAAAAGAGAATATATTTATCTAGTATAACTCAATCCAAAAGTATAATATTCAACCACTCCTCTGTAATGATGGAGTCACCATCGATAACGTCAATTTTATACTTCAAATTATGGAAAGATTTCACGATCATCTCGCATAAAAATGGTTGAATGACGAATTCGCTCCGTGAAAAAGCAGCTAGTACTAATGTGACGATGCGTAGGAATTCTTCTTATCTAATGATATAGTTAATTTTGAGTTAATTTGAAACTTAGCATACTCTTCAAATATATATTATTATTCAAGTATTCAACCGATTAGGATAGATTTGCATGGAGTATTTACGAAGTGTTCTAGCAGTATCCCTTTCCCTCATGGAATTCCCTCTTCCATTCACAATTAGGCCTACTCCCTTACAATCTATCTAAAAATCCTATTCTTTTCCTTCCCCTCCCTCGTTTCCCTAACGTTCTACCCTCTAACACCATGTTCAACATTCCCTCCCCGCTCAGTACTCGCTACATCCAAACCTCCTGCCTCCTCCGCGTCTCATCAAAAAGCTGCCTCTCCTCGAACGTTTATATGTATAGCATTTCATAAAAACGAATGCACGCCTTCCTGTATGATCATCTACTATGGACTGTCACGTCATGAAGTGGACATATCAACGTACTTTTGCAAGGAAAAGGTATTTACACTATAAAATTATTTATAACTAGTGTTGAGGGCCCATAAAGGGCCCTCCCTGGTGGTCCATTTGCTAATCAATGGGTTTGTTTCACCAGTTTCATTTCTCGTCTTGAAAATTACATTCATTCAAATAGACGTTTACGCATTACATTTTATAATTATTGCAATCCATTTTTCTTAGCCTCTAGCCCTTTGCGGGAGATCACGATTTTAGCTGATGATTCACTTATTTTTCTCTGATGAAATGAAAATGAAAGTTCAATTTTCACGTATCTATAGTCATCATCTATCACGCGATTTTGCTCAGAGAAGAGCCAAAGAAAAAATATCTACTTCAACTCGTCAATTCAGACAGTATCACTCATCTTCACGCATGGCAGAACAGAGCGCAGGGCTTCTAACTAGTCTCCATCTCTGCGGCGCTCCCGAGACCAGTTTTCGAGCCGCTCGATGATGTCGTGATATAAGTTGTTTCGGTATTAAATTACAAATTGCTCTGGCCAATGCCCTTTCTGAATAACGCTCCCGAGTGTTTCAATAAGAGGCCTACGAATGAAACTCGAATCCACGTTTTCAGAAAGAAGCATTTATATCGCCAAGATACAGATGGCGCTGGACGCATTCTCTCTGAGATGAAGCCAGGGGGGTGTCATGGGGGCTCCGGCCCTGCCGCTAAGGCGTCAGCGTTTATGAACGTTCAAAATGGTAGGAAAATACTCGTTCGAATCACTTGGAGTCGTAGGAAACAGCAGACGTCACTGGCGCAGCGAGGGAGGGTTTTGGGGGATAACCCCCCCCCCCAGAGCTTAAAATAATTTTCAAGTATAATCTATATTACTAAATTAGATTGATATTACTAATAGAAAAGCGTAAGGTTTAATAAAATATCCCTCAGAAAGCCGTAAAACTCGCCATTTTGAACCATTTATCTTATAATTCCGCAATTTACTACTCTCGCACCTACCGCTTATCCTGGTGGATATACCATACCCCCACACACCCCGGTATTAGTTGCACCTAAACCTTCCCCAACCTTCCTGGCTGCGCCCCTGGCAGAGGTAGGTGAACTTCTTACTCAAAAATGATAATGGCATGCGAGATTGATTTGAGATCACGTTAAGTCACGCTAAAAACCGTGATTGCAGCCAACGAAAAACGTGCGGGAAATGATAGCTGGTGCGGAGGACGGGAGCACGAATTGCAGAGCACGTGTCAGATATCGTGGAAGAGGGACAATAGCCTAACTGCGCCTGCGCAGTGGTCGACTCCAATCTCCAAAGGCTCTCGGGATTAATGGCCAATTTTCTTGGAATACGGAAGTCCCCGCTCCAAACCTCGCTCGTATTGCACCATGAGAATGGGTAATATTCCAATCATTCTGAACCATTGAAAACTTTCAGCAGTCTGAAAAAGTGTACAAATAAACCGGAAAATACGAGAAATAGGTTTGCAGAAGCCTCATAATTACCCACGACAAGGGCAGTATTTATCTTCATCTACATCTGCATAATACCCCGCAAGCCGCCTAAAAGGCGTGTGGCAGGGGGTGTTAGGACACCAGCCGTCTACGCATGAAAAATTAAGTGCTCTACGAAGTTGGTACTAGCATTTATTAAAGTCCTTTACGGTTCGGGGAAAAAACGAATTCTCATATCTATCCGTTGGGCAAAGCATCTCTCTTAATTTATCGCTTCTATCGGAACTGGAAATATAGTGTGGCTCTAATATTATGTTCTCTCTGTCGCTTCGAAAGATATCCATTTTCAATTGTTCAAGCAATCTAAGCCTAGTGCGCAGCCTCCGAGTCTCCAGCGGCTCCCAGCCTAATTCGCGTAACGCTGTCTGCACGCCCGTAGCAGTTTTAGACGAACCGCGCAGCCTTTCTAAGTATTTTATTCAGTTCAAGGATTAATTCTATTGTATTAAAATGAAGAATAATTAAAAATATGCCACTCGCTTCACATGAATACAACTTCAAACTCTGATTTAATTTTGTAAAGCATGTTTTCTAAGTATACCTGAAGGGAAGAAGTTCAGAATGGCGTTATTTTTAAGATCAACGATTGAATATAGAGAATGCAAGCAAATATGTGTTCTTGCCTCGGCCCAATGCCACAATGTATTCAAAACTTTTTTTGCTATTCATGATTCAAAATATAAGTGGAATAGATTCAAAAAAATAAAAAAAACAGTGAAATTCCTCAAATTAGCGCATTAAATATTTAAACAAAATGACGAAGGCTTTTTACACTGTATATCTGCTTGAATCGAATCTTGAAGCTTTTACGTAGTGGAAGGGCTCCATATTAATAATGAAAAACACTTTGTTACAGAATCTGTGAATTTTGTGGAAGTAACAAAGTGTTTTTCATTATTAACTGTATATCTGCTGTTTTCACCAAATAGGGTCTAAAAGTCCCTGAAAAAAATTCCCAAAGTCCCAAATTCATGATAAGAATTTGTTAGATGGAAGGAAAATACGCAAATATGAAAATAATCCTCCCCGTTCAACCATACTCTGGATGGGAGATTTATTGCCCAGTTTTTAACCCTTAAACGGTGATGTGCGGTGGTCTGAGAGACCGCTGCGATTTTTAAAATTATGAATATTTTCAAAATGACAGTTTTTAAATATCTATAATCATTGTTAGCTTCATATTTTTGCATAAAAAATATGTAACACTCTTAAAATGAAACTTTTTTTAATTTAATTCTGTGAATTGGCAAATTAATTTGATTGATGGTCTGAGAGACCTCATTAGTCGCGCCTGAAGGATGCGCCAAGGAAAGGATTAAATGACTTAAATTCAATTGTTTTTTACTATTTAGGCATCCTACTTTAACATTTAAGGCCTTATTTTGAAATATGGCGAGATATTAAAAAAACGATAGTAATAACTCAAGTGTTTTTGACGCCAGTTTTTGGATCCTGTTTTAAATTACTTTTTTACCGAAAAATTTATGGGTATTGGTAACGAATAAAATGCAGAGTTTAGAATAGTTAAAGAGCATATAGAGAAACACAAACCAGAGAAATAAAAATCACGTCGTGACATATTATGAATATTTGATTTATTGCGGTCTTCCAGACCGCACTCCACTGGTGGTGCAACAAATATTTCACGCCACTAGGTTTTCTAGGTTATTTCTAGGTTATATTTCTAGGTTAAGGGTTAAAGAGTGGGTGACGTCATTGGATTTCAACTTCATTTACTCGTTCAGGGAAAACATCCCATTGATGGAAGCAATCGAGCGCAAGAAAAAATGCAGCAAAACAAACCACGCAGGCTCAAAACACAAGGCATGGGAGTAGATAAGGAGTATCCCTCTCGGCACGACATCGTGATGCCATCAACTTATCTGGGGATTACTCGCAGAACAGATGGAGAAGAACGGAATAATTTAGGTTTCTTCATTACATCAAATTCTATCGCAATCGACATCAATAAAAAAGTGGAGAATATAAAGAACAATGTGGATTTTTCTATCGTTACGCTCCGCGAGGCACAACCCATCACAGCAAGCCTTTCGCACAGTATTTACTTATTATTGATTTTTTGTATTCCTTTGAAAAATTCCGCATTTCATTCGTTTCCGTTCTCAGTCTAAGAGACATGGGTAATTAATTACATCTCCTATCAATACCGAAACAATCAAAATAATTCTAAAAACGGCAACTGCATGCCATTGCACTCACTCCATTTCCTGAGTTTGAAAGCAATCAATGTGAATGAACGAAACAACCTTGTGAAACCTCTTTTGATTTAAAAAAATCCGTAATAATTAATCAAAATTGCCTCAAGGAATCTCTGTTGTTCCGACTATGGTAAAATAGCTCATACATTGATGAGAAGTTTTTCCCGTAATAACAACGCTCAGTCTAACAAACACAGGAATTAATTACGATTGATATATTATAGCACACATATCTCCCACCCTACTATAAAAATACACAAAAGCCAGGCGAGGGAGAGTAAATAAATGATTCAAAAGATACGAAGCCTAAGTGATATAAATAAATCGCTAAGGATACGCAGAGATACAATAGATGATGCGACGCGAATTAAAATCGAAGTTAGGGCATTATTTAGTCTGCCTAGTCGGTTTGAAAACTATAATCAAAATGAAAAATTGCGGATATTTTGTCAAAACTTATCTCTTAAAATAGCCAGTCATGGATAAATAGGTGTAGAGTCAAAATTTGCGCCTGCTGAATGATATGAGACGGGCAGGGTGCGCGATTGACACGGAGGTTATATTTCCAAGCAGCCGTGGAAATGACGACCGCTTATGTTTGCTAATTACCCGTTATTTCGGTGAATATAATGCAGCGATTAAAGGAGTGGGAAACGGTTTTGATAAAAACCAGTTGAAATGTAATCCCTACGGTATTTATAGCAAAATACATTACGTCACTTCATCAGAAATTACGATAGGGTGGTTTCCTTCATCAAAGAAAACGAAAGGCATTGATTGCGATTCGTCACCCACCATTATTGTATTCATATTAAACAAATTATTTGGTTTTACAAATCCCAGTTTAGACGAATGGCAATGGTCAATTTTAACCTCATTTGAAAAAGGCCAGATTGGCGCCCATGCGATGCCTCTCCACGTGACGTCACAGGGACCTAGTTTCTATACGAGTAGATAGGAATTCTACATCGTCTGAGATTACCAATGCATACATGAGGCACAGAGCTCAGGGAAACATGTCTTAATTATCACCTATTAAAACTGCTTATGGTCGGAAAGTTTCTTTCGTTTGATAAGGTATTAATAAACCTTATTTAAGCCAAGCGCTACCTGCTAGCAGGGTACTGTGCTACCTGTTAGCAGCCTGCGTCGCAGCGACGCACATGTCATCACCCCAAGGTCACCTCATACGGCGGCAGCGAGAACCAGAATGACATCACTCGGGATTTTCACAGCATTCATACTTAGCCGTCGCGTTTTCGCGCGCTTGAGAATTTTCCCTTTTCGTTTAGTTACGAAAAATAGATATCGTCATTTAAAAATGTAAAAGTGTGAAATACGTACTCCAGGAGTAATAATCTTTCTATTTAGGCAGTAAAAAATAATAGGAAACCACCCAACTTAGGGCACGGAGTAGAATTTAAACTCAACTTTTCATCGCAATTCAGAACCTATTCATCAACATTTCATGGTTCCCATATTCCCAACGAACTTCATTCAACTAGACGTGACGATATTAAAACTTTAGCGTCAGAACATCCACTAAATTATTATTATTATAGTACAATGGTAAATGAAGAGCAAACTTAGTGCATGTCCACAGTAATTTTATTTGGTACGACGCGTTTCAGCGACCTTACTTCGCTATCATCAGGTACAAAATGCCATATTTTCGTCAAGAAGTCATATATATATACAATCATGCAAATGGGAGGGGGTATATTTATGAGTCGGCGGAAGTGGGAGAGGGTTTGGGGGGGGTAAAGGATGGGGGAAGGGGGTGGGGAGGTGGTTGGGATACGTAAGGATTTGGGGTTCGGTTGAAGGTTTTGAGAGGGGGGAGGGCTAACAACGGGGAATGACTCAGGAACTCAATGTCATTCAAAAGATTTTCCTTGCGTTTTCTCCTCCTGGTAATTTCCCATTGCTCGAGTGCGTCGAGCCGACGTCCTTTTCCTTCGAAGGCCAGTATTTTAGGTTGGAAACTGCATGAATGGTTCTCGTTGATAAGGTGAGTGGCTAGCTGGGATTTGGTGTCTTTCTTATCAAAACATCTTTTGTGCTCTGCTGTCCTTACTTTGAAATTCCGACCAGTTTGTCCTACATATGTTGAATCACATGAATCGCAGCTGATTGCATAAATCCCGGATCTTAAAAGAGGGTCCAATTTATCTAATGATTTGTCAAATAATTTTTTAAGCGTCACTAAGGAATAAAAACAGAATTTAAAACGGTCTCTCGGGAAGCACTTGGAGACTTTGTATGACTCTTTACCTACGTATGGTAGCTTCACCCACTTCTTTGTGTTTGAGGTCTGCTTAAGGTCTGTGATTTCTTTAATGGCTTTTTTCCTTCGTGAATTCTGCAATATCCTTTCAATTAGATACCCATCGTAGCCGTTAACAGAAGCAATGTGATGAATGTGGTTTAGTTCTTTGGCAAAGGACTCCCGTGAAAGTGGAATATTCATGAGTCTGTTAATCATAGAGTGGAATCTTGTTGATAAAATTGACCATTCTTTTGGAGGTATGTGTTAAACAAAATTACTTTCTTTTTAATAGTATATTTTATCAACAAGACGAAGGCTTATCAATGGGGTCCCCCCTTTCCCCATTACTAGCCGAAATTTTTATGGACAATTTTGAAAGAAAGATTTTTAACTCTAATGACTCACTTGTAAAGAACGTATTTTATTGGTTTCGATATGTCGACGATATTTTATGTTGTTGGACCGGAAGCTTACGGCAAGCCAATAATTTTTTAAATCTTTTAAACTCATGCCATAAAAACATTAATTTCACGATGGAGAAAGATACATCCCTCTCCATTCTTCTCCATACCCACATCTCGAATGCCTCCCATCTTCTCTCGTCTTCTTTCCTCAGTGTCCACGTTTCCGCACCGTAGAGAGCTACACTCCAGATCAAACTCTTCACTAACCTTTTCTTTAAACTCTTACATAACGATCCTCTTAGAAGCTCCTTCCTGTTCATGAACGCCTCCTTCGCTAATGCAATTCTCTTCCTGATGTCCTTACTACTGTATCCATTTTCCTCTAACGTACTGCCTAAATAGTTGAATTGCTCAACCTGCTCAAGTTTTTCACCACCCACCTTTATCTTAAGTCTCACATTCCTCGCTCGTGATGCTTTACAAAACCGCATCACCTTAGTTTTCTTGTGATTAATCCTCATCCCATATTCCTCGCAACGCTCGTATAACGCATCTACTAGAGCCTGAAGCCCCCTTGCTGACTGGCTAATCAGCGCATGATCATCCGCGAATCTCACTGATTTGAACCTCATTCCTCCCACTTTTATTCCAGCTTCTAACTCATCCCATGCTTCCCTTACCACCTCTTCAGCGTACACGTTAAAGAGCAGCGGCGATAGAGGGCAGCCTTGCCTCACACCTCGGCCAATGCTTGCCCACCCGGATTCTCCGTCCGCTACCCTCACTTGCGCAGTCTGGGCCATATACAGATTACGAATCAGTCGTCTATCCCTCCAATCTACACCTATTCTCTTCAGAATATCCATTAACTTTACCCAGTTCACCCTATCAAACGCTTTTTCAAAATCCACGAAACACGCATATACGTCCTGGTCGTATTCTAGGTTCCTCTCCACGAGGGACCTCATTATTGCTATTGCATCACGAGTTGATTTCCCCTTTCTGAAACCAAATTGATCTTCGCCCAAATACTCGTTTGCCCTCGCCTCCATTCGTCTGTTCAATATCCTCAGCACCACTTTCGCCGCGTGCGATATTAAGCTGATAGTCCTATAATCTCCGCATTCCTCAGCTTTCTTCTTTTTCGGAAGCGGAATTAAAACCGTCTTCACGAAATCTTCCGGCCAGGATCCCTCCTCATAGATCCTGCGCACTAGTTCGAAAAACCTTTTCTTACCTTCCTTCCCTAGATTCTTCAGAAGCTCACACGGGATATTGTCTACGCCTACTGCTTTCCTAGCCTTCATATCACGAAGTGCTCTCTCTATTTCCGAATCTAATATCCCCGGCCCAAGATTATCCTCCTCCACTGCACTTTCCTCCTCTAGAGTCAATCTCTCTGGTCTGTTCATTCCGTCATACAGGTCCTCCACGTATTCCTTCCATCTACTCTGTACCAACCGATTATATTAACAAACTGTCATGGCTGAAACTTGACTCTCGACGCCGGCTGCATACTCTTTCTCTCCTATATCAAATTCTAAACACAAAAACACCTCCTTACCTATCATGCGAATTCAGGAGTCTTGACACTGTCCATATGACTAACACAAGAGGGAATCACAATCTTGTTATACCTCATCACCGAACTGTCATTTACAACAAATCATTTACCGTTACTGCATGTAGGGAATGGAATAATCTTAACCTTTCAATTAGGAACTCATCATCATTGGCATCTTTTAAGAGGAGGCTACACAAAGCACTTTTCACCTCACAACAAGTAGGTATACATGACACTGAGCAGCACCTGCGACAAAGTGATATGCATCACTGAATGCTTGTATATATATACATGTTATATTTTATATCTTAATTGCTTGTGTAATATTTGTGTATCCTATGTATCTCATGAACTATGTTGTATTTTGCATGTAACATGACATTAGCTTTCACTCAGTAGGTTTTCGCAGGTTTTTCACGCCCCCCTTCTTGTGTGGGCGTTTTCCTGCAGTGGGTTTTTTCGCTGAAGGATATTACATCCTTATCCTCATGTTTTTTCCCACCAACTTAAATCTTTTTTACACAAAAATTTCACATATAATTGTTTATATTTTTTGACATTTCACAAACAGTGTATATTGTATATTCTTGGTACTGTAAACGTTTGTCTAATATTTTATAATATGCTTGCATTGACGTTATCGAGGGGTTAGGTGGAAGAGGGGACTTTCCAGTCTCAACCTCGCCCGAATAAAGGCATTTTATTATTATTATTATTATTATTACCTCTTCTCGCTCAGTTAGCATCCTCCCATCTTTCGCCTTAATTTTAGACATGGCTTGTCCTCTTTTGCCGCCCGATAGCGACTTAACTTTGGTGTACAACGCGCCTATTTCTCCATCCTTCTGGAACTTTTCCATTTCCTCACACTGTCTTTTCCACCAAGCCTCCCTTTCCCTCTTAGTTTAACGTCGTAATCGATTATTCAGTTCCCTATACATTCTTTTTCCCTGTTCTGTGTCTACGTTCTTCCACTTCCTCCTCTCCTCCATTTCCCTTATCATGTTCTCCGTTATCCACGGCTTCTTTATCCTTCTACAGTCAACGTAACCAATTGACTTCTCCGCCGCTTTGACTATTCCCGTTTTAATATTATCCCATCTTTCCTCAACAGTCTTAGTACTTTCAATCTCCCGTATACTAATGTCAACTAGTTCCTGATATTCTCTCCTCATACTCCCCTTCAGGGCTTCTACGTTCCATTTCTTCGCCTTCCTAACTTTCATAAGTCTTTTGAATCTTACGTTGCATTTCATGAGCACTAGATTGTGGTCCGAATCAGCATCCGCTGCGGGGAAGCTGCGCGAGTTTTTCACACTGTTCCTAAACCTCTGTCTTACCATAATGTAGTCTATTTGATATCTCCCCACATCCCCTGGACTTTTCCACGTGTACCTTCGCCCTTTATGATGATTGAACCACGTGTTTGTGATGAATAATTTTTTTCTCCTACAAAATTCTGCTGCTTTCTCTCCCCTGTCGTTTCGTATTCCTAGACCAAAATCTCCTATTTCGTGCCCATCCCTCCCTTCCCCCACTGTGGCATTCCAGTCCCCCATCACTACCAGATTTTTTTTACCCGGTGTGTCTCTAATTATTTCCTCGAGCTGTTCATACACCTCATCTACTTCTTCCCTATGATTGCTAGTGGGCATGTAAACTTGGACCACCACAAGGTTGGTGGGCCGCGCCTCAACTTCTACCACCAGAATCCTATCGCTTACCTGGTCTATACCTACCACACGCTTACCCATCTTCCCGTTTAATACTAAAGCTACCCCTCGCTGACTCTCTTCCCCTCCACTATATATAACCCTATACCCATCACTCCAATAGTCCCCGCCATCCCTCCACCTCACCTCGCATAATCCTAAGATATCTATCCTCCCTTTATCCATTTCCCTTTTGATATTTTCTAACTTCCCCGCCCTCATCATAGTCCTCACATTCCACGTCCCTACATTAATAGCCGACTTCTTCTTTTCCATCTTCTTGGTATTCTTTTCTTCCTTCTTCATTGCTGCTGCAGCTGATGATGATGATGATGATAAGTCTCTGCATGGATTTCGCATGTTGGCGACCCCGAGGACGTTGACGACCTCGCTGCCGTGCCCGACACCCGCCCTTTGCGGACGGGTCCCGGGCGATGAGATTCCGAGGCTCATTTGGTTGTACTCCATGTTTACAGGGAAGAGATAGTTGGTAGGGTTTCCCACTTCCATTCCAACAGTGTTTTTCACGTGACACCATCACGTGGACTACCTTTCGTCTGGCTCCTACCCTTCGACCTATCTGGCATGGGTGGCCCTACCGGGAATAATTTAGAATTAATCCCGCCAGTGCAGCTCTAGGGGTCATAGGAACGCGCAAGCCTTTCCACCGCGACAAGGTTGTAGCCCAAGGGAAAGGATCCACTAAATATCACAGGAAAAAAATCACATCCTGGAATAAAATCACAATATTTCGGATTTTTTTTATTATCAAATTCCCCGCAAACAGCACATAACGGCCTTTTACAACGAGGGTTTCCAACATTAACAAAGTACAACACAAACATCCATGCCCTGGAAAGGGATCACCTACCCAGGCGGGATTCGAACTCACGACCTAAGATTTGGCAGGCGAGGACTTTTCCCCACCGCCACCGAGGCCGGCATCGGACTACATATATTGTGATATCGGATATTTAAATCATGCGATATTTTTATTCTGGCTATAGGCAATATTTAAAGACAAACCATAATATAATGTGAATTCTCAACCTTCGGGACCGAATTCCCTATTAACATCAATATCATAATGTCAATAGGCATCGATAAAACTCCCAGACCGACATTTGACATTACAATTAATGGACACGTTTAAATAGTGCAAGAAACGGCATTATTTGATTCGTGGATTCAGTGGAATGGTTGCAAATGTTTTAAAGATTAATATTCAATGCATGCAATATTTTCCTTCACGGGGCATTATTATTGTTACCTAATTTTTGGCTTGGATAAATACGTCACCCCGAACTAGATTGAGTGCATTCTTTCTAACAGGTCACCTCACAGCGCGAGAAATTCTGTCCAAAGGATATCCAAAGGTTGTGCATCGCAATTCTACCTTCAGAACCCTTAGGCTATTAACTGTGCATTCCACCCGCTAATTCCCTGCGCTTTACTTAAGGTAGCAGTGGTACAATTAATAACCGTATCATATGCGCTAGACCATTAAGTACTGCAACTAAACCGGAGAATGCGGGGAAAAACATCACATGTGATCAGGCAGATTATTTCCTTCCATGGCAATTTGAAATGTGAATCAACATCCATCAGTGAACTAATTACAAGCTTCTAGATGACTAGGCTAAAATTATTTTATTTCCAACTTTTCTAGCAATAGCGGTAGGTGATTGGATTCCGTGTACATAACCCATTAGAGGTAATTGAAAAGGGATATTTTTCCATTCGAATGACTAGGTATCTAGGTTGGTACTCAACTTTACCTGTCATTTGACCTTAAAATGGGAACGCAATAATAGAGAGAAGTCTTAAAGTCAAAAATAGAACGCTTAAGAATTATAGAAATCTGTATTTGCAATGACATTTATCAATCGCGCGGGCCACACTGATCAACTCTTTGTTATTAAGTTCAACAGATTCAGGCTTCAATTGGTGGAAGTTAGTCATATTGAAATAAATAAAAGATCGTAGCACTTTTCCACAAGTTTTTTTAATGCGTACAACGCGTTTCCGCACACTGAGCCATAATCTGATCCAAGACAGTGCAAAACATTTGATAATCTCCCTCATACCCTTGAGAACTGTATCTACTCTGTACGCCCGCACCCACCCCCTCCTTCAAAGTTGTCAAATCCTCCCCAACCCACCTTTCTCAAGGGTATAAAGGAGATTTTAAATGTTTTGCAGTGTCTTGTAACAGATGATGGCTTAGCGAGCCAAAATCGCGTTGTACGCATTAAAAAAATCTTGTGAGTAAGTGCTTGTGATCTTTGCAATTCTCACGGAAAAGCAAATAAAGCTGTCTTTTATTACATGCCTATATAATTTCACTTTCCTGATTAAGTAAATGTTTATTATATGGCTTTGCAGAAAAAGTGCAATTATATTCCTTCCTCTCTCTCTCTCTCTCTCGTTTACCCAGCGTTCCAATACGGTTTTCGGCATCCCCTTCCAGCTCACTCATCACCCCCTCCACCCACCCAAGTCTCTTCTCTTCACCCACCATACGGTCACCACTTGCTCAATCCATCTGCCAATCTCATCTTCTCTGTTCTCTTTTGCTATTCCCGCTTTCGTCTTTCATGTAACTCAATTAACTCGGAGCTTAGCCTAAAACTGCCGCAGATTAAACTAGCGAAGGCTCCCGTGCCAATATTTTGCAACGCTACAGTATGTAATTGAAAGCCGATAACATCAGAACATTTAAAACGAGTGCCGAACTCACTGAAATGGAGCCAGGGGTTAAAACGCGAAATGCCGCGACGAAGAGTAGCTATCGCTCCTCGCGCGGAGGACACATGAACAAACAAGTCCTTGGAGACCAGGCGATGGCAAACAACATGGACGGCAAACAAGCGCAGCACGAAATTAGTTCCCCGTCGTCCCTGTAACCTGACATCATAACGGAAGCGGGTCCCTTTGAGGAGGGTGCTATATAGAATTCTACACTTGGTTGCCACCGAAATATGCGCACAGGTAACTCAAAAATGCTTACTCGAACATGCTCGACCATCGATTGGTCAACTATAGATATAGAGGGTGGGAGGAAAGCGCTATGTAGGGAAACAAGAACTAAATACCAACATTTTCAAGAAAAAATATGCTATACCCAGATAAAATAAATAGGCGTTACATAATTTTGCACTTTTTTCTTTTTAATGGCCCTCTGACGATTCTATAAGACTAACGCTGAAGAATTAAGGAGGCTAACAAAAAGTGCGTATTCTTTTACAAAAGCATGGCAAATAATTATAGAGTAAAGATGATTTTAAGATATGCCATTCAGAGAATCTAAATTTTTTTAACTGAGGGTGTTATGCTTAATATAGTGAAGCCTCTCCGTAATGCTATATAAAAATACTCCATTCTAAGTTTGATGTGCTAATTTGTTAGTAAAGGTCTAGATTTCATATCACAGTGGCATGATTAGAGTCGACTGCGGCATAGTGGAAATCTCATGATAATATTTGAATGACTACGGCGCAACATTTCATCGCGTCACTTGGAGTCGCTACGTGATGTAACTTGGTGGGATACCGGGATTGCATTCACGGGTGAAGTCTGTGAACTCTGCCGACAGAAATCCTTGGGGTGAGATGTGGCCCATTGAAAATCCCAGACTTTAAAAATGTTAAATTTAAAACCTGTGCGTTAGTCTAGCGTGAGCTCAACCTGAATAGGGTGGTTTCCTGTTATTTTTTATTGCCTAAATCAAAAGATTAATAATCCTGGAGTACGTATTTCACGGTTTTAGATATTTTAATGACGATATCTAAAGTGAAAATTTTCAAGCGCGCGAAAACGCGACGGCTATGTATGAGTGCTGGGAAAACTCCAGTGTGACATCGTTCTCGTTCCCGCTACCGCAAAGTGAGGTAATCTTGGGGCTAGGACATGTGCGCCGCTGCGATGCAGACTGCTAGCACGTAGCAGAGAACCCTGCTAGCTGGTCGCTTGGCTTAAATAAGGATTATTAATACCTTATTAAACGAAGGAATCTTTCCGACCATAGGCAGTTTTATTAGGTGATTAATAAGACATGTTTCCCTGAGCTCTGTGCCTCATGCTTGCATTGGTAATATCAGGCCATGTAAAACTCCTATCTACTCGTATAGAAACTAGGTCCCTGTGATGTCACGTGGAGTGGCATCACATGGGCGCCAATCCGGCCGTTTTCAAATGCGGTTAAAATTGACCATTGCCATTCGTCTAAACTGGGAATTCTAAAACCAAAAATTTTTTATATTATGAATACATTAATGGTGGCAAACGAATCGCAATCAATGCCTTTCGTGTTCTTTGATGGAGGAAAATACACTATTATCCACGCCATCCTCCGCGTAGAAGCAATGAGCGTGAGGGCAATAGAGGAAAGAAAAAAGGGAATCAGGCGACATGTAGAGTTTCTCAATTTGCAGTGAGTGACTGGGGGAGCAGGTAATGTACAAAATTCTGCGCGCAGAGAGAAAAAAATATTATGGTCCATTACTAAGTACGAGTAATTTGAAATTTCGTTGACTTCATAGTAAAACATTTTTCAATAAAATGTCTCATAACGAAAATACCGAAATCGATATCACACTGCTAACTTGGGTGCATTGTCTATTATAATAATATTAATAATAAATTGCCTATATTGATAATAATAATAAATAATGTTTTTAATAAATGGCCGATCAATTATCACCGATAAACAGTCCATAGAAATAGACCTGCTCTAGTAGTGCAAGATAAAATTCACAATGAAACGAACTTGATAGACATTGCCGTACCTAATTCGCAAAACATCACGACAGCCTATACCAACAAAATGGAAAAGTATGAAGAACTTAAAGATGAAATTAAGATATTATGGAAATCAGATGAAGTACACATAATATCAACCATTATCTCTGCCACAGGAGTAGTGCCTCATTCAATTCATCAAGCTCTCAAAACTATTGGACTCCCGAAAAACTTGTTCCTTACAATACAAAAAGCAGCAATTTTAAATAATGTCGGATTATCAGAAAATTTTTCAGCACAGAGTAAAAAGACGAGAGTGCTTGGTGATACCCGTACCTTGCCTAAAACCAGCAAAAATGATGTGAAGCCAAAGAAAGAATAAAAATAAGATGTCTTCATCCGGGCGAGGCTGAGAATAAGAAGTCCCCTCTTCCTCCTTACCCCTATGTCATCAATAACCCGCAAATACATTTAAAATAATATCGAAAATCTGAGGAAGCTCCTTAATGGACTTCACCGTAAAATTTAATAAAACATATCCTACGTCAAAACAGACCACAGTTCTGGGAGAGAAAAATATAACAAGGATATGAAGAAGTGAACTTGAGAGGCCATTAAACCCACAAACGCGATAGTAGCGTCAACATTGAGTCCACGATGTGCTAAGCAAAAAAAAAACTGAATGGCTCAATCAATTTTCGAGCTCCGCGTTTATTTTCCAAAGATACTGGGCCGGTAATTTTCGTTTTAGAATAAAATCGAGTTTTGACAAACTCCGCGAAAACTGATGAACAAATTTCACTGATTCGGACAGCTTTGTTCCTGGAAAAAAGTGAATTAATTGAAAAAATCGGCCAAAACTCCATCACAGTCATAAGAATCGATCAAGGTCAATAATACGGGATTGTAATCAATTCATAACGTAGGCTGGCATCACCACTCCATACGAGAATGAAAGGGACTGAGATAGGAGTCTTAGAAAGAACAAATTTTGCAAACAAATTATTAAAATGAGATAAATCAAATGTTTGCCGCATGGATATAAGCCGCGAATGCTCGGGTAGCAACCCTATGGAGGCATTCGAGTGATTTGGCCTGTTTCTCTCCTTAGGCTTCGTCTAGGAAATCACTCGTGTTATCAGCCTACATGCAATAAGGTCAAAATTCAAGGGGATAGAGAAAGTGGCAGAGACAGGTTTCAAAAAGGGAAAAGAAATCCGGATAGACAAAAGAAAAGGGAGAGGGATTCCAGTCGTGGATGTGGGCTTTCGGATATGTACCAAATGAAACAGGAGCCAATGCAGAAAGGTGGAAAAAGGTGGACTATCAAGCCATACATGATTCCAACGGTTATTTCGGGAATAACATACTAGGAGAGTATAGCATGCCCACCTACCGTTAAACACTACCATTGAACATAATTCCTGGTTGAAGGAAATAACCGCAGAGGTATATGGTATGGTATTTGGAGGAGGCAACCGACAGCTGAGGTCATTTGCTCCATTAGGGAAGGGGTATGGAAGGAAGGGTGGAGAGAAACCCGGCGTCGGCATTAGCCTGCTCTTAACGAAAGGCGCCAAGGGTTAACGTCCCATCCGGCGGACGCAGTGTTGCGCTTGAAATATCCTCCACACAACACTCAAGCAGGGATCGGGCAGTCTCTGAAAATTCTGCCACTGCCGGGATTTGAACCTGAGACCACTGGGTGGGAAGCCAACACTCTAGCCACCACAACAACCCGATCTCCTAACCGCAGAGTAGCCAGCGGCGGCAAGTCTCAACGGTATCATTCGTAAGGTTGCGAAAAGTCAAAGGAGGCGAAGTCGTTTGCAGAGAGAGTTCGTCTGATAATTATAGGAAACTCGAAACGGTGTTACAAATAATATGGAGGAGCACGAATGCGCTTCAAATTTTTCATCAAGAATGGAATGGAAAAATATCGTTTCCGACTACACACTATGCCTACATGCAGATCATAGCTGAACGATCCCAATGTCAATTAATGAATAAAAGTGAAGGAAAGCGTGGAATCAAAAGGGTAAGATTACCTTGGCCCTTCATCATCATCATCACCACCGGTCAGCAATCCTAGGACTGGTTTGACGCAGTCCCACCCAGTTCTCCTATCAACTAATCTTTTCACACCTACGTATTTCTTCTCTTTCACATCCTTCTTTACTTGCTCCATATATTTTCTTCGACGTGTTCCTTTTTCGTTCTTGCCTTCCACTTGTCCTTCGACGATTGTCTTCATCAGGCCATCATGTCTCAAGATGTGACCTATAAGATTGTTCCGTCTTCTTGTTAACTTTTTTTTTAACCCAGAGCCGATTCTGGGAAAATAAATTTCTCTGACTTCTCATGTGAAAAATGTGAAAATTTTCTTTTCAATCATAATTATTGTGGTAGCTACAGATTTCGCCACAAAAATATGCAGCACAGAAAAATAACTAGTTTAAATCTGCCCTGAATATATGTGAAAATGTAGACATTTTTGATGTTGCTTAGAAGCAACATTGGATTATAAAGTGTTAAGGTTTTCATGAGCCTTCTCTTCTCTCCCACTCTTCTTAGGACTTCCTCGTTACTAACTCGGTCGATCCATTTGATCTTCATTATTCTTCTATTCACCGTGGCCCTTATAATCGAGAATGAGGAAGTGAGATAATTCTAAAAAATTTAAGAGGAAGGAAATAAAGGGGGAGATTGGCACGAGAATACTCGACGGAGCTTTTTCCATAAATTCGTCAGAGAGACATCATTCAATCAAAAGTGTTCTTTTGCACTCTTTCATATACGATTTAAAGTGTACCATTACATGCGTAAAATATCTAGTAATTGAGCAAGGGAAGGAATACTCTCGTTTCAAACGAAAGAATAGATAGTCGCTGTTGGGCGATCGGCAAATTTCCTCGTCAGAGAGTGCACGGCGAGTGTAAAACGTGACAGCGAGTAGGAAGAGTCACTCACTGATTCGATTCATCCCGCTGCGATCAGATTAGAGGCGAGGAAATTGCTCCAGGCCTTTCTTATTTTTTGCATTCACCGCTCCCGGAGGAGCTAATGCAGGAGCTCCCATCGAAGCCAAGCATCAAACGTACCTTCTCTAATAACACACGTTCGCAGACTCAACGGAGTAGCAGAGGACGGCTTGGAGAGCAAGCCATCTCAAAGATCGAGGGGCCAAGATTAGTTACCGAGTCAATTAATCCTAGTCCACAATACATACTGCATAACACTCACGGTTTTGTCTGCGAGAAAGGCGAAGAAGTCTGACTCGCGTACACTTGTTTGAATTAATTTATTTTGATGAAGTAAAGGAAATTTGAAATCGTAGTTACACACTACACAAGAAGAAAAATTCAAAACTGTGATACTCTTCCAAAACGGTATAATTATGGACTTTACATATTAACTTTAGTCATTTACATAATTTAGCCGGCAGTCATGTCCGATAGTAATGTGTCATTAAGTTAACACTTGGAGAAAATATTCAAAAGAAAATTCGATGGCCATACTATAAATATATTCCAATATATTATTACGGTTTTACAAAAGCTGTTAGCGTCAATCAAGATATACCTTGTATTTCAATGGAATTACAGTCTATAAGTTACGTACAAGAATTATTGCCATATTTTTCCTGATAAATATCAGCATGTCCACAATAAAACGAATAATTCTAGGAAAATATACGCAAAATCATACAAAAATATAAGCATATTCATAAAAGATACAGTGTCCGGCGTGATGCGGTGGAAATCTTTGATATTCAGCTTATTAAAGCTACTTGTCTGTTTCCACACTCTTTTTCCAACTCTTGATCAATTTATAATATCAAATTATACCTTGATAATGGCACAAGTTGCTGAAACCATGGTCGGTGAAAATAAAAGAGTGTGGAAACAGACAAGTTGTTTTAATAAGCTGAATAAGCATATTCGTAAATTGACAGATCTTTATATCATTAGATTACAGTCCGGAGAAGTGGCGTCATGGTCATTCGAACCTCATGATCAATTCAATTCAGTCTTTCCAACTCATGGATTCAATTCATGAAGCATCCAATGGGAACTCCGTTTTATTTTCCAATGGCCCAAATTGAAATAAGTTCCCCAACTGCAGCACTAAATTTCGTACACCATCCCAAAGATCCTCAATAAATCACATGACGAAGAGGATTGACATACTAGTGAAAAGCGACATCACTTGATTTGGAGGGTACACAATGAATTATCACTTTTTTTAAAGCAAATAACTCGTGTTCTTGAATTACGCCTTCCGCATACTACGAGTAAGACCTGCATACCGTGTACACGTTTGCGTGTCTTAGATATTCCATTCGCATCCAAGTATCATTTTTTACATATCTTTCTAGCTATTCAACCTCAACAAGAAATTTCCTCTCGTTTTTTTTGTCCCCGATGAGGAGACACGATGTCAGGATCTCCAAGCATATATACAGTTATAAATGATGGAGGAGGAATCGGTAATGATAGCCATGAATCACTTACAAACCGGTTTACTCTCAGCTTTCTTTAAATGCGTTGAGCGAATGGAAAACGGAAACGAAATGCAAAGCACTCATTAAGAAACTCACGCTCCGAACGATAAAATCTTGAAAAGTTAGGGACGATGCATAAACAAGGGAGTTACTTTAGAAAATCATTATGAATTCAAGAAATAAAACAATGGGAACCGAAAAGGAATAGGAATTTTTCAAGAAGTAAAGAAATTCAAGACACATATCAGGGATTCATGATTATCAAAAGATAACGATTAGATGACATTTGCACGAACATAAAACCGAAAACCTCATAAATAAAATACTCATTACCTATTACGTCTTACAAGGAAATTGTTTGTAATGAATTTAAAGAGATATGTCAATTATCCCTGCCTCATCAGTGAGCGCTTAAAAAACGTTACGGAAGAGCATTTTTTTGCAATAGAGATTATTTTTCAAACTCAAAGCTATTTCATCCATCCCAATAAGTAGACGCATTAGATAAGAATTTTACTCAATTTCTCTACCACTTGTAAGAGTGTATGACACTTCCATCGAAACAAACAGGTAATTGCTTCCTCAAGTAATACAAGGCTAAGTAAACGACTTTCGAATAAAAATATTGTAGTGCAGCTCTACGATATTGATAAATCGATAAATTATTATATACTGATAGATTTATAAGCAATTTAAAAATATAATCACCGGGTAAAAAAGAAACCTCACACGAAGAACATTTTCAAGGACAAATATGATATTAGAGTGTGCTTAAAATTTATTTAATTGAGTTTTAAGTACACTACTCAGCGAATAGAGAAAATGGATTATAAATAGAAAGAGTGCCAAGAGAAACGTGATGTAAATGAGCTTACAAAAGAAACGACTCTCGGAGAAAACAGGAACATCGTAAGAAAATAAATTATGGGGATAATATTACACCTGCGGCTAAACTTTATAAGTTCAAGAGATACAATGAATTCAAACCCTCTCTTGACACTCGGTAAAATCATGGATATTGTTTTCACCTTCTACAGGATCCATTGGGGTGCTCTCTTAAAATTAAGAAGGTGATTTTTTCAACATGTCAAGATAAGTAAGTTAAATTTATTACCGTCTGTAAAATATGACTTCACAATTCTCAATATTCTTGTTGCTACAGAGCTTAAAAGCTCGCAAAAATTACTAAATTCTTTCACGCTACAAAAACGTCTTGTGACGTCAGAATGCGAGTAAACATATTCGCTCCGTGGCAATAACAAAGCCGTAACGGCGATAACCAACATCAGCGACGATACTAAATCATTACTTGAAGGGTGTGTCAAAAACAGTTGTGAATAGTTTAAAAGTTTTCACGGTACTTGTTTTGCGCAAATGCTGACCCCCTAGTTTTGAACAAGCGTGCGCCTTTGCTCACTGCCACTAATAAAGTACTGGTACCATTTGCGGGATGGAATTAATTCATTGAATAAAAATGTCTATCGTGAGTTTACCATTTCAACGTTAGACGTTACATGAGCAATAGTTGTTTCCATTACACCAATTCACTGCGTTTATTCCCAAGGAGTTTCCCGTATATCTAGCGATTTATTGCACAAGGGCGACAACTACTTCAGAGCATCACACGATTCGCATTCGCATAAGTTTTTGTCTGTTGAGGGTTACCTGTTTGTGTTTCGCTATTCACAGTTTAAACGAGGACTATGGAACTAGTACTCATTTTACATTTCAGAATAACTATTGAGTCTTAATCTAATCTTAATGTGTGTCATTCTGTGAGGCTTTTAGTAATTTATTTTGGGCCAGTTTTTCTCATTGCGTGTCTATAGTAATTTCTGAATCGGAGATAAACGTATCCTCCTAGTTACCTGCTAAGGATTGCCTGTTTAAGCTGACCAAATGAGAGTGTAAAGCAGATATATGCAGCTAAAACTTATCTCCTCAGTCAGAATAATTGCGCTGGAGTTCCTAGGAGGAGCAAACGCCGACTCGATTGTCTGCATCGCTAATTTTTTTTTAGGGACGGGTACCTATATGTAATAGTATGTCAGGCAGCATGCCGCTTTGCGATACATTTTTGATGATCAGGACGTAAGTAACTTCTTTTTAATGTAGTAGAGCTAATAAAATACGACCGCTTGGAGACGATAGAAACGCATATTCTATTCCTTCTAACGGCAAAGTTTTGTGTACATGGGCTTGCTAACTGGCAGTCAACAAAATTAAAAAGCTATAAAACCGCTTCTTAGTGCTCAATTCAGTTTAAGTGCTTTTTAATTCGTTGTTCCAGCGATCAAGAATCGTATTTGGCTCAAAGTAATTTCGCAATGCTGGACGAGCGGACACCCACAAGCACCATCTCTCGGCAGTTTCCTCGCACGGAAGCTTTTGCAGCCACCTAGCGGCCGGGAGTGCAGGGGGCCGGAGGGCGAGGAATGGTGAAAAAACAAGAACAAAGCGTAATTGATGTCGTCCAGATGAGTACGGGGCAGCATGCGGTTCATTAGTTCCTCTCCCGGCCACTCGGAGGCAGCACCACACGGGACCAATTACGGAAAACCTTTGCCGCCTTTAATCATAAGGATCCCCTCTCTTCCGTTCGCACATAAAACTTTCTCGAGGGCCTTTTACGACCCGAGTGCGGGCCCCACTCATCAAACGCATTCACTATAACGTCCACTTCGGAGAACTGTCACGCAGGAAAACCGCCCCCAAATGTCCGGTCGGCCAATGACAGCTCGAGAAGGGAACCCCCTTAAACCGTCACAACTTTTCGGCAGAGGTGTCTGCCGAAAGGTCTCTGCAACCAGAAAGGGGGGGTCCCGGGACCCCCCCTGCTACTTTCCCCCCATCAGAGGGGAGTCTTAATCCCCCCCCATGACATCGTCCTGCTCGTCAGTTGGAGACACATGAAATTTCGTTGGAGGCGTTTGCGCCAATATGCGCGGAAGGGTGTGGGGTGAGCAGGAAGTGATGGAAGGAGCCACAATTCATTGCCTAATTCACCCTTGCGAGAGGAGCAGAAGGGAAATCGCATTCATCCGGTCACACACACTCAACAGCCAGTGGCGGCTTGCCCATAAGGACTCTCGGGCACCGCCCCTCCCAAACATTTGAAAAAGGAAAAAAATAAATACCCATTCCATTATAATTATGCATCTAATTAACCAAAGCGTTATTTTTTCAATCGCAATCATCGAAAATGTAGGAAAACACGCAAAAATAGCGCGAGAAGTTCGCATTTGTAGCCGCGGGGCGCTGGCCAGAACGTCCTAATCCATCAACATGCAGTTATATGAAGAGTGGTAGTGGTGGGGGCTGGAAAATAAAAATTCATTCAAAAAGCTTCCTGCAAAATCTTCCTGCAAAAGCTTCCTGAAGGAGCAGAGACTACTTATTTATTTATTATTTATTTGTGAATGTGGCTGTCCTTGTTATTATATTATCGTAGTTTATCCTTCGCACGTTAATATTTCATAGTTTATTGTACCGTGGTGGCCTGACGGCGGTTTTACGGGTTTCCCGTCGTCCTTAGGGTAAATGCCAGGCCAATACCACTTCCGCACCAGTGTTCAACCCCAGTAGTGCTGAAGAGGCGCAAGCCTAAGCAGCTCCGCGAGATATATATTGTTATTTTGTTATCCTGTTATATTTTATATATTGTTAATCTCGCGAAATAAACCTTGTTGAACTTGAAACTTACAGGCGTCCCACGGTTCATGATTATAACAAAAAAACACGAAGGCAAGGCTCATAAAAAAATGAATACGAAAAAGCGTGTTCTCGCTAATTTCATCACGTAATATCCGCACTATTTCTATTTCCCCGACGAAAAAATACTCAATTCAATTGCAATACGGTATGTGTGGCTGTCTGCAGCCATAGTTCTGAAGAAGACGATAACTTAATCGCCCACATCTTGCGAGATGTTGGCCGAATGAAGACAAGGTACAGGCGGGATGGAAGAAAGGTAAAAGGTGGACCCGAATGAGTTACAGAGGCTAAGTTATTAGGGATTAAAAATAGATTAAATTAGTTAAAATAAAAATTCTATCAGATATCTGAGCAAAGTGGAGAGCTTCGTGAAACCAATCTTCGGATTATTGATGATCTTGTGATGAGGATGAAAACGTGATTGAACTCTCAGTAAAAAAAAGTATCTGCCGTAATCACGCATAAAAGCACTCTACCAATGAATTCAAACATGGACGGCTGTTTTGTAACGTCAAGAAAAAATATCAGTTCAAACAGAAGAAATTCGCTTCACAAACAACGGTGATAAAAATACTATTCCAAGTGAATCGTCGCTCGTCACAGTGGGATGAAACACGGGCGAACCGCCTGGTACAAGATAGGAAAAACCATATCTCCCGAGAAAGGAAGAATGGAGATTTTGTAAACATTAAATATACAGACTGTCCCAAGGGTCGTGTGTCATTTTTGACCTGTAATTTTAGTAGCTTTGCATCGAGCAATATTCATGAAAATTGGCACACTTATGGGGAAAGGTCCTAAGTTTTGTTGAGTGTAAGCAAACTTTTTAAATTCTGACTTTTTGACCTCACAATGTGGGTCCACACCAAAAATTCGAATTTGCCTTATGGGGGTTTCAATGTTAAAAAAATCGAGATTGAAAAAAGTCTGAATTTCATTGACCAAGATGTCAATTCATCGATTTTTAGATTCGAGAAACCCGAAAATAACATTTTTATTTACGAAAATTCAACCGTTGACCCAGTAACGTCATCGTCAAGGTCATAAGGTTGGCAAAAAGAATAGCGTTGGATGCTGATCTGACGATGGAAGGAAAATAGGTGCACAGAGTGGCTAGGCACAGGAAATGGCGACGAGAGGACAGCTTTCTGGAAAAGGCATTTGCAGTGGAAACCGCAGTGGATCATGGAAGCTTAATATTGCCGGAGGACAGCCATGAAGAAGATCAAGTTCAATCTCCTCGAGATTGGCGAGTCAAGGAAATGAAACGATGACTCAATTCCACCGTTGGCTCTCTCATACACATATATATATGTATATTTTTTTAATAAAAAACTGTAATGGGAAAGGACTTTGCTGACTGGATTTGAAATCCCATTTCTGCAAGCCATCAAAACGCTCACGCAAGAGATGATCCCTCTCCGCTTCTCAACATTCCAACGAGAGATCCACCCGGATTAAATCTTGCTCAAATGAAACAGGGACAGATGTGCCCAGGGGCATAGCTGACCAAGCGGTATTATTACTGCCCCAGTGAAATGCGATGGCGGATATTACAGGGAAAATGAAAAGTTTTCTCCCGTTTTGTTGCGGCTCAGGTAAAAAGACAGGTATGCAACTTATAGATGAAGTAAGCGCCTCATGTATATATATCGCATACTTGCAACTTAACCCAAAAATTTTAGATAATTATATGGAGTGCGTATCTTGAAAAACTTACACAAGACACCCATTAGTTATGACATGCACTCTATAATTATCTCACTTAAGTTCAACATTCCTTTCTTTTTTACTTTACAGATTAAAAAATCAAAACTTGAGATGCCTCAATTAATCTCTTAAGATTTGATAAACCGATCAGTGAGTGCCGAGCGATAATAAAATGAGGATGATTTACAATACTTACATAGGCATATAGAATTGACCATCTACTAATAATTTACTGCGATATATCAACGCAGACACTTCCATGGAACACTCTTGAGTAGTATTTCTACTTAGAATACAAACTGTTCATCATGTTATTCCATTATATGACTCATAACACTCATAATGCCTTTATGATTCCCCATGAAAAAAACATACATGAACCAAATAACCATGAAAAAGCCGTCCTCGTATGCTACTAATGCCATTATGTCTTCGACGAGCCAAAATACTTTCCATGTTACCATTTTCTTTGCAAATTCACACTGGGTGTAAATAGCTCTGCACCCGTGCGCGCTATTACACACTAAGGTGTAAATTTCGTGTAAAATTTTCTCAAAATATTCTGGAGTACAACTAGCAGGACTCGATAGCACAATATTGTTTTATTATACACGCAAAATTAATCCCAGCGATTGAAGTTGAGTACATAATTTTCCTCGGGATAATATTTCTCAAGATAATACACTTGGACAGAGAAAAATAGGAAACTCAAAAATAAACTACTACTTTTCCACAAATCTTTTATTATTAGCTGTCAACTAGTTTCAACGTTTATACCGTCATTATCAAGACTCTTGATAATGACGGTACAAACGTCGAAAAAGAGTCTTGATAATGACGGTATATACGTCGAAACTAGTTGACAGCTAATAATAAAAAGTTTGTGGAATAGTACTGGGTTTTGTTTCACCATTAACATTTCATCGGTCCACCAAGTAACGCCCAAATCAGTTGATTTTATTTAAAAAAACTAATGTGACTGGGTCGCTGCGTGAGGCCACTGCACCTTAAATGTTAGTGCTAAGAGTCACAACAGAGGCGAGAGAAATCGAAGACGAAGAGAAAAGCTCAGAGAATAGAAATAAAAACAAAAAACTGAAAAAAAGAGTGATGCAGGCGGAGAAGGAAGTGGATTTTCAAAAAGGTGCACAGTCGAACGTAATCGGGACACGTGAAATATATCTGCAGTGGAATAAAAAATATTGAAAGAGGGAAGAGAATTCCACGGAATAGACCAGAAAATAAATCTCCATCCTGTCGTGGAGTGAGGGGACAAGATACCGGTTTTACAAGACGACGAAGGTGCATTGGCATAGCAGGGAGTGGAGGGAGATAAAATTCATGCGAGGATTCGTAGAGGACAAGACACAACCATTCATGTACGGGCTTTCTTCGATAACGGGCTATGTGCTTCCAAAGGGACTTAACAATTTTAAGCACTGGAACTGCATAAATCAATAGAATTTTGTAGCTGATGGAAGAAACTAGTTGAAGGGAGGTTGTTGTGCTTGTAACCTCGTTGCAAAATTAGGAAATAAATAGCTACAACACGTTATGCGGCAACCATTACTGCATTGCTGTTCTCGGATCAAAAAGAGGTTTTGAGTCTCATTTTTCAACATAGGTACATATTTAACTGTTCCAAGTCCATAAAAAAGCCAAAATCACAATAAAATTAGTGAGTAATTCAAAGTATTTTGTGAAATGGATGATTTGGCATTGTCCATTTACTTAGAATTTTCAACTTCCTCCTGATTTTAGAAAATATTACATGGTGTTATTATAATTGAAAATTGAACATCGAAAAACGGTAATCACTATAGTGAAAGTGATTTCCGGTTTTCAATGTTTTTGTGTACTTTTCAATACTTTTTAATGTTTGATGATGCAGCTTCTTAAGACAAATATCTGAGTTCAACTGAGAACCATTTTGGAAACCCATTAATTTTGATATCGTTGATAGAAGTGTGCCTATAATTGGAAAGCATTAAGGAGGACACTGAAAATAAGTTGGCCGCGTGATCAATGCGTTGATAAAAGATTATTTAAAGCTAATTTATGATACTAACTGCAACTATTTTTCAAGCCGTACCAAATCATACGCTCACACGCTGTGGGACTCCTAAATAAGTGCGAATAAAGAACGATACCATTGAATTTCACCCGTTTATTCACTGCAAGCACGTTCGAGTGGGAATATGCACTTGCACCGAGAAAACATTCGTTTGGGAAGTAACACTCTATGGTAAAGAAGCTTGGGCCTCCGGGAAAAAGTATCAGAGAAGGATAAGAGGCCTTCGAAATCTAATGCTGGACGAGCATTCTGGCGATAAAATGGAGGGATAGGAGGAGAAATGAGGAAATATATCGAAGAATAGGAGAAAGGACACTATGAATCAGGGGCGCAGCTAAGAATTAAGGCTAGGGGGGTTTTAGGCACAACTAATACTTCGGGGTTTGGAGGTATTGCATACCCTCCAGGGTAAGCAGGATTTTCGGGGGTCCTTTCCGAGAAAATTTTTCAGAATAATGGTTAAAAATGGCGAGTTTTACGGCTTTCTGAGGGGTATTTGATTGATCCGAACACTATTCTATAAGTAATACTAATCCCATTAAGTAAAATGGATTAAACGAAAAAATATCTGTGAGCTCTGGGGGGGGGGGGATTTATCCCCCAAACGCCCCCGTCGCTGCGCCACTGCTATGAATTGCTCCTCGCCAAAGAAGAACACGATGGATTGGTCACGTAATGAGATGAGAAGATAATGCGTGGGAAACATAATTGAAAGAAAAATTGATGGAAAAGTCCCTTGGGACAAGTACGTATAGGAGAGATAAAGAAGGATTTGTGGGGAAGAGGAGTCTCTGAGGAGGTAAAAGAACTGGCGTGGGAGGGATGGAGGTGTGCAGTGTGTATAGGTACCCATCAGAGCATTGCTATACTCTGTACTCAAAACGCTCACCGTTCAATGCAAGTACGTGTCCCGTGCTACGTTTTCATTCGAAAAAGTTATTCTTACGCAGCACATCTCTAGCCTTTTCGCGCCGGACGTCGGGTGGAGCCGACGGGAATTTTCATACGCAGAACACCTGACGTCGGGTATAGCTGTCGCGGATTTTTCAACGCAGACGACCGGACGTCGGCTCTGGCCGACGCGAGGGAAGGGAAGTGACCGCTGTGATAGCAATTGTCCGATGCATTCAGGCCCGGCCTGAGACTCAGCTTTGCGAGTCCTTAGGGTCACTCCTGGGCAATAAAGCCCGACCCTCCCACTCATTTATGACCACCCTCACTGCAGAAATCCTATGCATAGTAGTTACGTTTTCAATAGTTTTTTCAGTGATATTTTTTATTCCATACTACTATTCTTTTATACTTTAAAATGGATTGTTCGTTTTGTTCTGTGCCCAAGCAATTTTAAACAGAATTTTAGCGTTAAAAATAACGGACTTCCGCACTTATAGCCTTATTACCTTATATTTACGCTAGAAACCCGTTTAAAATTCCACAATGCTTAAAAAAGAGTTGGTAATTCTTTTAGAATAGTAAATCATTTGAAATCAACTACAATGTTTGGTTGAAAACAAACACAGGTAGTAATAAGTTGACCATGGATTTGTGCTATGATAGGGTTAGAGGGTGAAATCCAGTGGCTGAGGTAAGAGACGCTGGGCCCCAAATCTGAGGGACGAAAATACCCAGGCAACTCACCCCCAAAAAAGAGCTCCGTACAGGGAGGTTTAAAATATTCTTATGGTACTCGTAGCACGAAAACGTTTTTCTATTGTAGGCTCCGGCAGGAAAGGGCTAGGAGAAGAATAAACATTTTAAGGCAAAAACAGAAATTTCTAGCAGATATACGAAAAATGCTTTCAAATGCAATTTAGACAACAAATCTATCAAATTATTTTGCGATAAAAATTAATACATCTTATCGTATAGTTAGAGTACATCGGTCACGGATGAATGCATCTTCGCTCTGCGTGATCCACTATCTACCCGACCCTTCGAGGGATTCTACCTGACATTAACCTGTTTCCTCTCAAAAGTAGCATCCATGAACAAGAGCCCAATAGAAGTGGAAGAGCACTGGGTCAATGGTTTGCGAAGAGAGGACAGCAGGAAAAGATGCGGAAGTAACCGAAAATAGGGCAAGAAGCACAGAGGGAGGAGCCCATCCCGTTATAAATCCATTTTTGATTCCGCTTCAGGACTATTTCAATTGGCTTTCAAAAAAGTCGAAGCGATGAGCAAAAAGCGGTCCATTTATATATTTGCCTTACATTATATACAATAATGAAAAGTAGCATCGAAAAGTTAGGAATTTAATAGAGTACATCATCCAAAATATAAATTTCGTTTAAAAACGTCTAATATTCCTTTATTTTTCCCGTTGAATGCGGATCACTTTGCCTGTCAGCGTCCACAGTGGCGACTTTTGTAAGCGCATTGATATGCGCAGTGAGTTGCTGCATGTCAACACATTTAGAGGCCGATTCGTAGGAGAATAGAAAGAAGGAATGAGAAAACAGAAGACTGTCGGAAAGAAGTGGGGGAGGACCCAAAACACGGAGGAAAGATGAGGGGGCGGGGAGCAAGAGGGATGAAATCTGTTTGGGACGCACGCGGAATGCAAAAGAGGTGGAGAATCTGAGAATTACGTTTTCCCTTGAAAAAGTTATTCTTACGCAGCAATGCTCCAGGAGACGAATAAAAATTTTAAGACAAAATCAGAAATTTCTAGCAGATATACGAAAAATGCCTTCAAATGCTAATTTACGGTCTTATGAGTTTTTCACTTCGTATTGCAGCTTTGCAAGCAGCATCCTCAATTTTCCTACATGTGAAATCACTTAACACCTTTGTTCAGTGCGGGAAGCGCCAAAAAATTAGACATGCCATATGAAGTTAGACACCCCGTTATATACTAAATAAAGATTATGAAAGTAAGGGGAAGCAAGGTCATCCACATGAACTGTAAAATGCGGACGCCTTCAAACGATTTTCTTCAAAGGGATACAAGGATGAGAAAGGCCTACGCGGCCATCGAAACAAATTGTGATAGAGAAGAGAGAATACTTCAAAAAATTTAAGATATTCACGCATTAAAGACAGTAAATATTGCTCTTATTATTTTACTAGAAAAGGCTCAGATTTCCTTAACTCGGCACAAGTATTGATTTCTCCATGTCTTCATCTAAATGCTATAATTATTTGTGGCGAATGTTATCGTGAAATCCTGTATACAACAATTTTAATTGATTTATACTACATGCATTTTTGTTATTTTGCAACATCTGTAAAGTATAATGTAAGGGTATATGGTTATGGGTTAACCTGTAAATAAATAAATAGGTACATAAAATTGGTTTAGTAAAGAATATCCGATATCATTTGCTAAATAGAACATCATAAAAACCTTTCCCCTTATGTCCTTCCATTACCTGCTCAATAATGTCTTCAATCGTTTCCATATATATTTGGTATGCTAGAGTTATTTATGAAATATCAATTGTCATATCAAGATTGCGACGGCGCGAAAGAAATGTATATGCTTCGATCTTCATTTCCTAACTCTTTTTTATTGGCGCACTAGCGCTAAGCATGGTAAGTTCGGCAGGGTTAGGTGCTAAGGCCGAGAATTATTTTCAGAGACTGCCCGATCCCTGCTTGAATGTTGTGTGGAGGACATTTCAAGCGCAACACTCCGTCCGTCGGATGGGACGTAAAGTCGTGGTCCCCTTGGCGCCTTTCGTAAAGAGTAGGCTAATGCCGACGCCGAGTTTCTCTCCACCCTTCCTTCCATACCCTTACCTCATGGCGCAAATGACCTCAGCTGTCGGTCGCCTCCTCCAAATACCATAACATACCATACTAAGGCCTACTATGGTGACTCTGCGCGTTTATACGACGTTTTGAGGTTACGCACGAGGTCAATACGATCGTAGTGTAAACGGGGTATGAGAGAGAGAAATGAGGGAATGGCGTGAGGCGAAAATCCGAGGGAGAAAAAAGGAAGATGAGGTTGCGCTGAGGAAAGAGTTCGTTCTTTCTGCTTCCTTTTTTTTAATAGCTGGAGAGAAGAGAGGTGTTTGTGGCAGAGGACAAAGGAGGCGATGGCGTGGAATGGGAAATAAGAGTACAGGAGCGAACGGTCTCCGGATAGGAAAGAGAGGAAAGTGGTGGAGAAGAAAAAACACCGCTCCTCAAGAAAAGATGAGGTCGGTGAACATCCCGACGGTTATGGACGGACACGGAACCTAATACCTAATATTTTCCACGGAACCTTTACACTCCTTTGTCTTTGCTTCACTGCTTCGGAGTATGGACTTTGAAAGCATCCTCAAAAAAATAGATGAAATAATATGCAAAAATATATGAAAATATAAATAAAAAATAGATCAAATTACAAAAAGAATAAATTTAACAGTGTGCCGCAGAGACATGTTGAACCAAAACTCACAATAGGAAAATTCATTTTGGAAATAAACAAATAAAAATTTGTAAGGTTCATTATTATATAATTATGGGCACGACCCGGGTTTCGTAACCTGGTGACATCGTCAGGTTACCAACCAAGTTACGAAACCCGGGTCGTGCTCATATTAAAGTAATAGTGAACCTTACTAAGTTTTATTTCTTTTTTTCTAATATGGAGAGGTTTCACAAAGTAAAGCCTGAAGTTAACAGAAAATTCATTTGTTATCATCGGGATTTGAACCCAAATCATTCGAAAGGGAAACAGATCCCTGAGTAGTTCAAGAGGTACACAGACCTCTTGAAAAAACAAATTGAAATAAAAAAGCACTCCTCCAGAGAAGAATAGGTTGGCATGCGTATATATTGATGGTTATCCTCTTCAGTCGCAGAGTATCCTATATGATGTATACGTTTTTTTTAATCGTCTCCTGATCTAAGAGTATCTCCAAGTGCTGAGCGCCGCTTGCATGGGATTCTATTGATTCTGTGCTTGAAAATACATAGGCGTTCCTAGGCGGCAGACGAAAGATTCCAGTTTTGGTGTTATTCCACTGTGAGTGGTGTTTAGAAATGGGGGTTCCATTCATTGATACTATTTTTTTATATTATTTCAATGACATGGCCTTATAACATAACATCAATACTCTGTATGCATGCAATTTTTTATTTTTGCATAAAACCCTTTTCTTGCAATTTTTGCATTATTTTTACGTACCATCGGTGATACAAGGGGTTACTATCGCTACAATTTCATTTTTTTAAGCGGATTAATATTTTTAATTTCTATTTCTGTAGAAAAATGAGACAAACGAAAATTTTCTGCGGAAAATATGTACACGTCCTGGTGGAGAGGTTATGGGCGGACCCAGAACCCCAATAAATCTCAGCGCTATGACTCTCTTTTCTCTGTTCAAAGCTTCTAGAGAGTGGAAGGTCTGTGGTTCGATTGAACAGTCACAGCGAAATTTATTACATGTGCTTGCGGTCACCTTTTCATATCCATTCCAATTTGTTTCCAAGGTACACATGCTTCCTGCCTCCATTTTTCACCGCCTCTTTCAATTTATATTTTACTTGCGTCCACTTCTGCAACAAAAAAACTCTGAACTGATGCTTCAGAGAAATAAATGTAACAACTGTCTCAAAATTAGACTTAATTATTAGCAATATGCGACGAGTTTATACGCAAAATTAGCTGAAAGTTTACATGAATGTAATGCATTACATGCGAAAATTATGAAATTTGGCATCAATATTACGTATGAAGATGAAGGATTACATCACCCTCAAAGTAACTCCTAATAAAATTTTCCGCAGACAACCTGGAGGAACTGCCTGGTTGTTTAAAACTCATGATAACATTTTAAAACTATAGGGTACATAGAACAGATCCTAAATTCCCCTGTGTTTTGCGTTTGAAAATGTTGCCTTAATATTTACTCTGTGGGGACATTTTTGTACTTGAGATGCTTCCTTAAAAATATATATATACTCCCACTTTTAATTTCTTTAAAAAACATTCATTCCAAAACTTTAGGAAAATTGTTTTGCTTGTTTCAAAAGAAAATTCTACTGCGTATTTTACGTATACCGAGACCCTGTCACAAAAGCTTTACCTACAAATATTTTTAGAGACGAAATTCTGTTCCAATTGGTGGGGGGAGGCTGGTGCTATGGATAGGGGAAGATGATTTGAGGAAATTCATTCGTTGATTGTGAGAGACAGGTCAACAACTCAAGCATTACACGCGGAAGAGGAGAGATATTATAAAGGGTGATGAAAAACAGACCCGAATGCTTCGGGACTTTCTCGAGCTAATTTTTACGGGGGTCGGAGAACAAAAAAATGATAACGTACAAACTGTGGAAAATATTATGAATCCAGGCTCATAGAAATTAGGTCTGGGAGCAGCCGTGAAAGAATAGATCCACTAGAGTTCAAATAGATTCCCGATCTGATAACAAAGAAACTAGTTCACGAAGAATGGCTAGTCTCTTTTTGTACGCTACGAACCTGAAATAAGAGTCAGCACCGTGAATAATTGTGTCCGGAAACATTCACAACATGAATATTCAAATGAGAACACTACATTATGCAGCGGGTTTCTAGTAGATAGGTGCATAAGGAAAAACTATGGGCACATAGAAAACTTCAACGATGCAAGGCGGAAATGAAGACATTTGTTTTGAAATAGAAATAAAGGGAAATGTAACAAGTTGAAGATGTAAATGAGAGAGTGACTCTATGGAAGAACAAAAATAGGAAGCAGGAATAGAAAGATCAACAAATTTGCTATTTCTACATGGTAATTTATTGAGACCTATCATGGTTTCGTTACAGAGTAGCATTATCAAGGTGAAGAATTGCAGGTAAATTGACAATATATAACAGAATATTTAGGTATTTATATATAGGATAATATTTCTGCCTCTGTCAACTTGCATGGAGCAATTCATGATCGGAGACGGCTCACACTGCCAGCTGCCATCTACATCTACAAAATACCCCGCGAGCCACCTCTAGGGTGCATGGCAGGGGGCGATCAATCACCAGCAAGCAGCATACAATTGGACTCACACGGTCCAAAACACGTCACGCATGTAAACACATTATAATACCACATGCTGTTAGAAATAATAATAAAATTTAGAAACATACATGTTGTGATAATCTTACTCTGTAACGAAACCATGGTCGGTCTCAATAAATTACCATGTGGAAATAGCAAAGTTGCTGATCTTTCTATTCCTGCGATTATGGATTTCCACCAAGTTACGCCCGCTTCGATTAATTATAAAAATAGGAAGGCTTCGTTGGAGGGATGAAAGATTTATGAATATGCTGAAGAAAGCAACTAGTATCACTTTTCGCTTTTTAAATATCGGTAACTTCAACAAAATACATAAAGCATTGATTATTTTCATGAACGACAGGCTATATTAGGCCCATAATTCTTTATATCAATTTTGTTTTTTGAATCGTGCTAAAGTACTTGAAAATCACGTTTCCAGCTGAATATATCACATTTTTGATGGAATCAACAAACGATTATTCCTTCAAAACCATTTGTATTTATAATAATGAATAGTGATTACTACTAGTATTTTAGGTGCAATTTTGAAATATTATCTCCCGTGGGATAACATCGAGAGTTTTGAGAGGGTACGCTTCTACAACTAATGCTCTCTCGAGTAGTGCTCCATGTATAAGTACTGAAGTAGAATACATGTAGAAAAGCAGGACGGCGTCTGCTAGGTTTTGCAAGCATTGTGGACTGCTCGCCAATATGTGATAACACAACCCAAATATTCGAAGACTTTCTTCCGAAAAAAAATTACAGGAATGCTCCATCTGAGAAATAATTTAGCACGGCAAGACTATTAATTACGAAAGGAGCGTACAATGACAAGCCGAAAACACTTAATACACATTTTTATGCGAAATTTTTTATCAGCTGAACTTCCTAAACAAACTTACGGTGGTGGTCGGAAAGCCGAGAACGAGGATATTGGCGGCCTAGGATCGTGTGGATCGGTATCGTGCAAGGAATCAGAAAGGAAAGGTTGCTTTAAGAGTGAGAGATGCATTCAAGATCGTTAATCAACAGTCCTAAAAGTCACTTGATACCATCCCGCGGCTTAGGAAAAAAAAACGCTGGGAAAATGTAGAGAAAGGAATGAGTGAGAGCATTAAGACTCTCAAGAGCGCTTTGGAGGCGAGCGGAGGAGACTCGGAGTCCCATGCAAAAGCATCAAATGAGGAGGAAAAGGTTGAAGGAATGACTAACAGGCTTTGTTCGCAGAGCTTATAAGACAAGCCCAAGGGAAAACACGGAGCATTTGTTTCGAGACAACGGGAAAATCCTTAGAAATGTGAGGGAACTTCAAAAGCTTTTTTTTTTGAAAATTTGTTCGTTCAAAAAATCTTTGAAAATTGTTTAAATATGGCGGAAAATTATTCTATTGCCAAGTAATTTCAAGTATTTATAAAAGCAAATAAAGCGAGACGAATAATGTAAACTCATTAAACGCTCTCATCTTGGACAACGTAGTCTATGTACCGTAAACTCCGTAAACATCTGCTTATATCTTAAATTTGAAGCTCTTACTTTTACTTTACTAAATAAAACTTATACTTCAACATTCTCTCAGAAGTTAAATTGATGCATCTCAGATTCACGAAAATGTTGATACGGTTTTCCCCAATACACCCTGTAAAGCTCAAGCATTAAGTACCATGAGTTTTAAACAGGTAGCGCGCAAGGAAGAAAACATAGTATTACCATTTGGGCCGCAGTGACGAATTCTGTTCAGCCAATTGGATCCTATTTGGTGTGGGAACCTCAACCTGGATTGAAAATAGGGTAGTTTCCCTGGTCAAAGAAAACGAAAGGCATTGATTGCGATTCGTTACCCACCATTAGTGTATTCATAATATAAAAATTATTGGGTTTTAGAAAACCCAGTTTAGGCGAATGGCAATGGTCAATTTTAACCGCAATTGAAAAAGTCCAGATTGGCGCCCATGCGATGCCACTCCCCGTGACGTCACAGGGATCTAGTTTCTACACGAGTAGATTGGAGTTTTACATCGTCTGAGATTACCAATGCATGCATGAGGCACAGAGCTCAGGGAAACATCTCTTAATAATCACCTATTAAAACTGCCTATGGTCGGAAAGTTTCCTTCGTTTGATAAGGCATTAATAATCCTTATATAAGCCAATCGCCACCTGCTAGCAGCCTGCATCGTATCTAATATTATATATTCTAATACTAAATATTATCTAATATTAAATATTGTAATACTACTCTTTGGACGCGGTCGCTCAAAAATTCTCTTATCCAGGAAATGACATCTTCGTCTAGACCGTAAGATTTCAGTTTTATTATTAACTTTCCGTGGGGTACTTTATCAAATGCCTTTTTGAAATCAAGAAAAATGGCGTCTACTGGAATGTAGTCTTCCCCGGAGACTAAAATATCGTGGGCGAAAAGCGCCAACTGAGTTTCGCACGATCTGCTTTTCCTGAATCCATGCTGAGTGGCCATCAATAAGTTTTGCGCGTCTAGGTGTTTCATTACCGAGCTGACTACGATATGTTCAAGGACCCACCCTAGAGGTGGCTCGCAGGGTATAATGTAGATTTAGATGTATGACCGTGTGGTGTGCATGTGGCGGTCCTCTTGCATGCTGCATGTTGTTGATTTTCACCCCCTGCCAAACATCCTGGAGGTGGCTCGCAGGGTATTATGTAGATGTACATGTATCAGCGCTTAAAGCCTTGCCCCAAGGTCACCTTACACGGCGACAGCGGGATCCAAAATGACGTTACACGGGCTTTTCCCAGCGTCCATACTTAGCCATCGCATTTTCGCGTGCTTGAAAATTTTCAATTTTCATTGAATTGCAAAAAATAGATATCGTCATTTAAAAATCTAAAGGTTGCAATTTGTACTCCAGAAGTAATAATCTTTCGATTTAGGCAATAAAAAATAATAGGAAACAACCCTATTACTGCCGATGGTGCAGCACTAGGCGTTGTTGGAAGGCTCAAGCCTATTTATGTATCCCGACAAGTTTGTAGCCTAAGGAGAAATGACCACGTGTCATAAATTCGAACTTGTAACTTCGCCGTTTACTCGGAGATAAAATTGAAGTAATCCATAAACAAAATTGTATCAAAAGGAACTTTTCCACTCTGATAGCACAGAAAATTTCAACAGAAAGTAGTTTTAAAAATTTACGCCAGGGAAGAAGAGAAAATAATGAAAAGTTCCATACTTGTATAATACCTTATGAGCCCCCGCTAGGGTGTTTGGCATGGAGTGACTAATCACCAGCGAACAGAAAGTAATTGGAACCAAAACTAATGTTCGCATTCATTCGGGTGATGAGAGCTCCCAACAAGGATGCATCGCTTAATATAACCTGACTGTAGCACATACACAATTCATTCCTAGGACGTCTCTTAATTCCTAGGAAAGCACTATATTTATGGGTCCGACAGAGACGCTATAACCCTTAAAGGACCAACCTTTTTCCGGTTACACCGTGGACCAAGGGAGGGTTAAAAAATGTCCACTTATATTTTTTCGTTTTAACTAATCATGAAACAGAGTATATCTTCAACAATTGTGTTTTTATATTGTTAAAACATTTTAAAAGTTGTTTATCCAGCTGAAAGTCATAAAATCGCAATAAAAATATTGGAATTTTCAAATCTTTTTAAACCGATCATTAACGAAATTATGATAAAACTTCTTCACAGAGGTTCTGGGTTTCATGCACTTATTTGAAAATCAAGTTTCTAAATCACCGATAACTGTGCATCTAAAATAACAATAAGGCATAGTATTTCAAATTTAAGTCAATTTTCAGCAACCGTACTCCAGGACAACAATTTTATAATTATTTAAAATAAACCTAAAATTTTCCACTCCGTTTTCAGTTACCTAATTTAAAAGTACATTATAAATCATAATACGTCTCCTAATTAAAAAAATTATGTTCTACATTGTTCGTAGTATTTATTTATCATTAACCATATCATTCTGATAAAGTTATAAAATTATTAACAATAGCAATCACTTATGAATAATCAACTCGAATCTTCTGATAAGGCAGCATTATTGCCTATATTGTATACGTTAGTTTTTATGCCATGTTTACCGCAAATATAACTGTTACATATATTAGTACATATAGTCATAGATTTATTATTTGTTTGGTTTTTCTCTTTTTGATGTGAGTGCGTTGCTGCACGCGTGGAAACTTCCTGTGCCAATCACTTTGACAGCAACATATGACGGCTGTATTTTTCTATCCGCGACCCCTTCCATCATCAATAAAATGTGCTTCTGTAAATCGATTGTCTTTTCCAACTAATACTGTATTGTGGCCGTATAAATTCAAGGCCCAACAAATATGCCAAAATGATGTCTCCTTTTAATTTTTTGACATTTTACTGAGGAAAATGGGTATAAAAAGAGAGAATCCATTTAGGGCAGCAATGTCAATTAGTGCAAAGAAGACAGATTGGCCAACTTCTTGTAGATGTTTTGGTGGAATACTTGCATAGCATCTGATCAATAACTCAACTCCTCCTTTGGTGTTGTAGTAGAGAAAATTTACGTCACATTTATTTTTGAAACAATTATTGACATTTATATCGGATATGAACGGATTTCTATATACCATGAGGATAGAGATACGATATTTTTCTTAGGCTTCTCTTTGGTGATGAATGATAAGAGTCACCGGTGGACTCCCAGATCTCGGGTCTGTAAATTCAAACAAACTTGAAAAAATCTTCTGACTAGCTGTTCCCTACGATTGTTCAGGAATACGTTTTCTGTTACTCTGCATAGTTCCAACCATAGTCAATCCATAAAGTTCTTCTGCTGGCTCCACAGAATTATAGTATCTACCCATTGACACATTTTCCCCGGAATTCTTGATTGGGACCACCAGGCGTTCACTATTTCGTTTGAACCTCTGCTTGTTGATGGTTCATTATTTTCTCAGGCAACAATTTCCATGTTGAGCACATACCTCTCATAACAGTTGGTGAACATTCTTATAAGTATCCCATACTACCCTGGTTATTGTTTCATGAATACTATAAATCTACATCTTCCCCTAAACAATGATAACATTTCATCAACTACCATGTCAACGAACATATCGGGTTCACAAATGTAATATTTGGCTGATATCGCATTGACCATTTGGAATACCGAAAAATAAGCGCAACTTTGTCTTTTCATTTTTGTCTTTCCCCGAGTAGACTTTCCATCAAATAAGGCAATAGTTCCAGATATCAGTTTCAACTCTTCGCAGCAAAATAGGAGGACATTCCAAATCTCTGTAACCACCAATCATGCAATTCTAACTTGCTATCACCGTTTGCACCGAACAATATCAAAACCCCTACGAAGGATTTTAGTTCTACCGCATCATTTTAGACTTTGAGCTCGTTCAACTTCTTCATTTGTATGCCGTAAAATCATGTCAAGAATTTCAGGGTTGAAATTTTTTCAAATGACTTGCGCATATCCTTTTCCTTACCAGCAGGTAGTAAACATTGCTTTTTCCGCAATGTATTTTGAATGGTTCGCCTAGTCGCGCGACGAGGATCACTCAGGTTTTTCCTTGCCATTTTTGCAACGTACTCGATATCTTCCTAGCTGCCTTATTTCCTACAAAAGTCACTTCCTTCACCTGCCTTTCTGTCATTATTTGAACTGATTTCACTAACATGGACTACAGTATCACTCAATTCTTCATTACTGATTTATTCTGTGTCACTTGTAATTTCCAATTCTCATAACACGTCACTCTCAGTCAAGTAGATTAGCAGATAGGAAAACTTTTCAAAGATATAAACCCTTTCACTCAAAAGCCACCGCATAGTAGCTCTAGGTGTCAACATGAGGACCAAAATTTCACAGGAGCTTTGCCGATAGCATGCCATGCATCGTAAATGCTCACCGTATTATAGGTAATTTTGGGATTGTATCCTGATTGTATAAATTGCATTATATTGTATACAGATTGCATCTTGAATGTCCAGAACTCAAATCACGCGGCAGCTGAGGGTGAGGGTGAAGGTTTTGAGTAAATTAGCCGGTGTGTTATAACTTTAAAAACACTAATATCACGGTAAGAAAGTGGGCTAGTTCTTGTTGCACTCATGTTTTCACATCAATGACATTCCAGTTTGACATGAAGGTAAAATACTTCGAATTCTTGCGAGTCTGATTAGATAGGTAACCAAAGTGTTTCCGGGGTATGCAAAAAATTCTGCCAAGCAGAGCCTAAAAGAGTAAGCAAAGTGAATAGAAACAGAGATTAATTATTTATTCATGCAATTCAAAATTTTTAAAGAAAATTAATCATTATGTAAGATAAATAGATTGAAAACTATTTTTACGAATTCTGATTTCTTAGAATAGAATAATAATCGAAACTATGTAAAGTAGAAATTTGTGAAATAAAATCAAAGTAATTACATCCCATAGTTTAAATATATAAATGCAATATGGAGCCTATTGTTGAATTAAAATAAACGTTAATACTTAATTTAAACTAATTAAGTTATAAATTATAATGCCAAACAAAAATATTTGTCCCATTACACGATTCCAATCGGTCGAAAAATATGTCACAGGTTGGACCAAGGGAGGGTTACTTTGTGTCCACCACGTATTTACGCTCTCATAACGTTGTATGAACAAAATTTTCCATATACATCAAGATGTATTAATCTTTTTAAACCTATATTTGACAATATAACGAAGTCATAAATCTGCACTGGGTAAATCAGTACTTAAAATATAGAAAAAATAAAAAGGTGGACATTTTTTAGCCCTCCCTTGGTCCTCTAAGGGATAATGAGAGAGACCTTATACCGATCGGATAGGTGTAGGATTTTCAAGCAAGCTAGCTGATATATATTGCTACATTTTATTAATAATTAATTATATAACAGTTCAAATTGAGCCATTTTATATTGAGTATTCCAAAAATGTAACAATTAATTACACGAACAACCAAGCCATGGATAGGGGCAACCTCCCCAGGCGGGACTCGAACCCGCGATTTCTTGTTTGGCAGGCGAGGACATTACCCAGCCACCAGCGAGGTCGGCGGCGTGATGTGGACGAAATGCCTGTTTACATAATGACGATAACATTTCGGAAAAGGTGTAAGCTCAAAAGGACCTTCCATTTCACAGGCCTATTTTTTTCACCGCATGAGAGAGGAACCGGCCCGCAGAAGTTGGCTACTAGTATTTTTAATTGGCTCGCAGCCATTGTGGTGTCACATATCAACTCAGACTGCGACCCCTATTCCAGCGACCCGTATCAAATTTATCATGAGTATCAAATTTCTCCTCGGAGTCGCCGCGGGCGAAGTCGGGAGGCGAGTTGCCTTCCCCCCCTTTCTCTCCCTCGCGGCGCTGCTTCGGTCTCCATGTTCCGGCGCTGCGGCCAGAGGGCTTCGTGAGCCGTTAATTAGGGTGGTTTCCTATTATTTCTTATTGCCTAAATCGAATGATTATTACTCCTGGAGTACGAATTTCACGCTTTCAGATTTTTAAATGACGGTATCTATTTTTCGCGATTAAATGAAAAGTGAAAAATTTTCAAGCGCGCGAAAATGCGACGGGTAAGTATGAATGCCGGGAAAACTCCCGTGTGACGTCGTTCTGGTTCCCGCTGCCGCAAGTGAGGTGACTTTGGGGCGAGGCTCTGAGCGCTGATACGACGCAGGATGCTAGCAGGTAGCTGAGTACCATGCTAGCTGGTTGCGCTTGGCTTAAATAAGGATTATTAATAGGTACCTTATCAAACGAGGAAAACTTTCCGACCTTAGCCAGTTTTAATAGGTGATTATTAAGAGACGTTTCCCTTAGCTCTGTGCCTCATGCATGCATTGTTAATCTCAGACGATGAAAAGCTGCTATCTACTCGTACAGAAACTAGGCCCCTGTGACGTCACGTGGAGTGGCATCGCATGGGCGCCAATCTGGCCTTTTTCATATGAGGATAAAATTGACCATTGCCATTCGTCTATACCGGTATTTCTAAAACCAAATAATTAGTATATTATGAATACACTAATGGTCGGTAACGAATTGCAATCAAAGCCTTTCGTTTTCTTTGATGAAGGAAACTACCCTAATGGGGAATTCAAACGCTAGGGCGCCCCCTAGAAATCTAGATGCGATATAGTACTCGGATCTCATTCGTCTTTTATGTAAATGTCCGTGGCCCCGGCAACCCTCGCCACTGCTTGCGGAGAGTATTCAGATGTAGGTACACAGAGAATGTAAGCAAAAGCTTTCTCAACGATTAATGAGGTACATAAAATGCTAGGTTAGAATAACTAAATGAGTTCACCGCGATGAAATAAAGGTCACAGTTGAAGGGGAGTGACGCGACATCTTAGGAATATTTCGTTTTGTTTACATAAGGAGGTGGGAGGTGTAAGAATGAGGATGAATATGGAATGGGAAGAGAATGTAAGAGGAGATTTGGAGTGCAGGGATGGCAGGAGGGGGTTGGTAGCGCGCAGGGCTTGATAGTCAGCGGGAGAAGAAGAGCGTGATATGCGGTCGTTCCGTGAATCTGGGTCACGGCGAGGAGAGTAAACAGCTTCGGCCCCTTCCCACTTAAACACAAAGATGGATGCTGGAGGGGAGGGATACGTGTTGCCATGGAGATGGGGGAGAAGATGCCCCGAAGTCTGTGCCCTTTGCAAGTGACTCCACTGGCCATTTTTGCTATCGACGCTCTTTGACGGATTCTCACGCAGGAAAATTACCGGAAGAAGTTACGCGATGAGAGACTAAAGAACTTCTACATCGTAACTTTTAGTCGTCATCAATAATTGGAAAACAATTTTCCTCAATTACTATTAAAACTATGTTAATCGATGAAGAATTTTCATTGAAGTATCATCTCTTACCTTTTTCATCTACTTACGACATAATCGACACTTTACATTGGCGGCAAATGGTTTTATCTATGACTCTATTTAATTTATGCCTGGAAAATTGAAGTTTCAGTGATTTGAGTTTGATTAGTTTTAATAATCTGAAAACGTTTAACCAGCTGAATTCAATAATTATTCCAATTTGATGAAAACGAGTTTGATTCAAGTTAACCCATTAGTTCATAGCGTCCGATGTATCGGACACTCGAATTTAATTTTTTTCTGGGCTTCAGTTGACTTTTGCTACATTTTGATACTATATTGAGTTCAAATGGATGTCTTTCTTCACCGCCCCGCTAATATTTTAGTTGACACCTTGAATTTATCGACTTGAGGAGCAATTTTGTGAGACAAGGCATTGAAAGAATTTTCAGTCACCCGCACGGGGTAAGTAAATTATTTTTTATTGCAGTATGTTGCTCAATATGTTGATAACTTTTATCTCATTTTTCTTCTAAATGTAATCTTTTTATTTTCTGTAATATCAAGTTTTTGTATACTATTTTGAATATGTAATCAACACTGATAACTGACTGTCCGATACATCGGACGGGCTGTATTATTTAAACTAATGATTGTAAACATTTTAAAATTGCAGAAATAAGATAAAATGAACCTTATTAGCCAGAATAATTACTTTCTAAATGAATATTTGACAAAAATAACTTTATGCACTAATGGCTCAATTAAGCCATGAAAATAAGGCAATTGGCAAAAATTGGCAATGAAAAAATAATTTTTACTCTAATGTCGACTTTTTCGTAGATTATACAGAGATCGTCATGGCCTCCGACTGCATCCAAGAGACTTTCCGTTGGACAGATATTTTAGCGGGTTCTTATGAAATTTCATGGGTTCAGAGTGCAGCTGAAGTGGGAGGAGTGATTGGCATGCTCGTTTGTGCCAGAGGTCCGAAACACCTGCCGATCTTTATAGGTTTAAGTGCAAGAGTGCATTCCGGTGAAGGGGAGCCATTCGGGAAAAGATAAACTAAAACGTATCTCTGCCCAATCAGTCCACCCCGCTTCTCTCTGGAGCCTTCTCTAGTTCTAACGACCACAGATTTATCTTTACGGAGCATTATACTTATACCATGGCAGTGGCTGCTCCTGAGCCAAATCTTCGGGGGGGACACTTAATCGGGGGTCAAATTTTTTTAATATTTTGTGTATTTTAGTGAGTTTTTAAGACTATAAAGGTATTAAATTTGTTAAATTTAAAATGATATAAGTTAAATATTTATAATAATAAAATTTAATCCAAAACAAGGTATTCTGCAACACTGCAGCACCAAGTAGACGCCAGATTATAATGCCACCAGCCATAGCGGCGATGTCATCTCACTAGATACGTCGCTCTGCGCATGCTCGGACGGGCGGCGTTCCAAGACTTCATGAGGCACAAGCTTAGACGCGTCATAGCACCAGCAGCCCCCACCACTACCGCTCTTAATATAACTGCATGTTAATGGATTAGGACGTTCTGGCCAGCGCCCTCCGGCTACAAATGCGAACTTCTCGCGCTATTTTTGCGTGTTTTTCCTACACTTTCTGTGATTGCGATTGAAAAAAAAACACATTGGTTAATAAGATGTATGATTATAATTGAATGGGTATTTATTTTTTCCTTTTTCAAATCTCTGGGAGCGGCGGCGTCCGAGAGTCCTTATGGGCATTGCAAGCCACCACTGTACCATGATGGAGCGGTGTAACGAGATAACACAACAGATTGTCATCAAAGGACAATATCAACCATATTACATGTAAAATAGATTAAAAAGATAAAATATGAAACTTTAATAAAGGATCTTCTTCTATTAGTGCTAAAAAATTGCTGCAATTTTTTTCCGATTATAAGTCACTGCTAAAAATGAGAATGCAATATGGAGGATATTACTCTAACAAGGAAGCAGTAGAGTAAATTACTCACTTACTAAATTATTTTCACGAAAAGGAAGACGAGTCAATTCTCAATGGGAGGAGAAAGAATGGAGGGACAACCGAACCGAAAGCCAAGAATCGAGGTCAATGTATCATAATAATATCCTCTTCTAAGGATATATCTTCGCAACATGACCGTATTTCGACACGAAGTTGGAACTCGATTACTTTTAAGTGTATAATTATGAAAGTAAATCGATCAAAAAAATATGCTATAATTGCATGAACGGAGACTGTTGCATGGGTAAGAGGGAAAGATAAAAATACTCATCCCTTCAAAAGACCTCTCCCACAGGAGCATAAAACACGAAATCATGGCTCCAATGGAAAGAATAATGCTCCTCAAGCGTCCACCCTAAAATTCGTCATTTAATACGTCACGATTTGAGTGTATCACCGCATGCGTGGATGGAGCCGAAGGACGCATTTAAATCCCCTTCCCGTCGTCATGGTGATTCGGCCCCGCCCTCGCGGCCAGCGGCGCACGTGGAGGTGAGCCAAACCTCAAAAATTGTGTTGTAGGATCGCTGGCGACAGCTTATTACAGGAGTCAAAACATGGTAAGGCATGCGTCAAAACAAATTACTCAAATTGAAAACGTATGTGATGCAAAATGATAGTTTAAAATAAACTGAAACATTGGCTAAAACGTTTTTGCATCACATACATCTGACCTATACTCCGAGAACTATTTTACCATTAATTAAACGAGGTCATGATAAGAAGAAAAAAAATTATCAAATCGAAAACGCTCCTAGCTCCAACAGAACTCTATTATTCTCACTCTGTCGGCCTCGGTAGCGGCGGGGTAACGTCCCCGCCTGCCAAACAAGAGGTCGCGGGTTCGAGTCCCGCCTGGGTAGATTTCCCCTATCCAGGGCATGGTTGTTCGTATACGTTTAATTGTTGAATTTGTTGAATATCCCGATGTTAAATGGCCAATATGAGCAGTCAAGAATATTTCAAAAGAGTCGGCCTTGTTAACCACCGCGCATTTAAATGTGTTTACAAAAGTCGCCACTCGCGTCGCTGACGGACAAATTGATCCGAGTTTCACGAGGAAATAAATTACAATAAGCGGTTTTAACAGAATTTATTTACATAATAATGTGATCTATTAATTGCATAAAAGCTCAATTCTATTCCTCGCAATTACAATGATTATACTCAAAATACTGAGAAAAAAAAATTGAATCGCATTGTGCTCATCAGCGCGCCGCGGACATTTTTGAAAACCAATTAAAATGCGACCGAAGTGGCAACAGAAATCACTCTTCTTTGGGATGGAATTGGGCCTCCTCTATGCAGTCCCCTTGTGAGCTGTATTCGGTGGTTTGAGAATAAAATAAAATAAAAATATTGTTCGCTAAATTTTTAAGACCGTTGCGACATAAACTACCCATTCAACAAAATAACTTTATATTAAAATTTACTGTCCACAACCTTGCCTTTCTTAGTAAATGATGAAAGAATAATGGCCATTAACTTCAATCATTTCATTAAATCACATATTTGGGTATAAATACAATAAATGAATCACATCTCAGCATCCTTACTGTGTGTGACGTAGATGTAATTGATTAAATGCCACTACAAGATGATTTAAAATGGGATAGCCAGTAAGCATACGTAGACCCCAGAAGCCAAGAGGGTAAACGGATGTATTTGGCCAAATACAGTTAAATGCAGAATGTATAGTAAACAAAATCATTCTGTTGAGTGGCAAAGAGATCGAAGCGTGAAACCTCTTTGAAGCACTTTCACCCGTTTGCTCCTGGGGTCCACAATTGGTTGTGCTATGCGCATAGGAAAAGATGACTTGAGTTTCACTCCTACGCAAGAGGCAGCTCTATTCGAATGCGTGGGCTGACTGGCAATGGGAGCGTGCGTGGATATGCAAACATCGCGACATAGAACGGGTTGGCAGCGAGCCAGAGAATTCGTTCGCTCCCACTTGCTGCCCACTGGATCATCCCCTCACACTCCTCCTCCTCCGAGTGTTATGAAAAGCAGCAGCGGGCGTTGACTCGATGCTCGCCACTCCAACCGCCGATCTATCCACTGTCCATTTCACACGAATCCGAGCACAGGCTGCTATTCAGCTTAATAAAACCACTTGTCTGTTTCCACACACTTTTATTTAAAACATGGTGCGCGGCCTTGATAATGGCACCAGTTGCCAAAACCATGGTCGGTTTAAATAAAAGTGTGTGGAAACAGACGAGTGGTTTTACTAAGCTGAATATCAAAGATTGCCACCGTATCACGCCGGACACCGTGTCTTTAACAGACTGCTATTCTAGTTTGCATGACGTCCACTAATATCACGAAACCAAATTCAAGGTTTTCTCGAGTTCAATTCAACATGCAAAAGGATTTTGAAATTTGCAATCTACTATCAACCTATGATCTCAAATTCGTTTCCCAGGACCATACAAAATGCAATTGCTGATATTTTATTCGTGCGACCAAATGAACACTTTGGAACTAGCATGAATAAAGGTAATGAAACACCCGGATGAAAAAGGTACCCGGATGACACATTATATCACTATTAATGTCTATTATATAATTGTATAATACTTTTGAATTCAAAAAATGAGTTTGATTTTGAATTCAATAAATGAGTTTACTTTTAAATGCACCAAAAGATGAAGTTTGCCATGAAAAATATTTGACTCAGCCGGGATTCGAACCCGGATCTCCGTATAACGGGATTGCTGGTCAGGTGTGTTAGGTTTTTTTTTGGTTGGTCTAGTCACACTTCTCCTCGTTGCGCGGAGCGCATAGAAAGTTAGATGGCAGGAAGATCGCGTTTATTTGTTAAAATATTCGCGTTTATTCGGTAATTTATATCGTAACTGACTAACACACCTGACCAGTAAGCGGGAGATCCGAGTTCGAATACCGGCCAAATCAACTATATTTTCATGGCGAACTTCATCCTTTGGTGTATTTAACTTTGCACCCGTGCGCGTGACTGCGCACAAAGTCACTTGTTCCTGCAGAGTTTACTTTTGATGCTCAACGCTTTCATTGCCGCTTCGCCGCACTCCGTGACATCTGAGGAGACCGGAAGTTAGCGAGTGGCCCCTATAAGTGTACGAGAGGGCCCTCCACTGGCGCCATAAATTCTGAACTCCGAGAGACCTTCGCGCCCATCCCCATTCATAAATCAACGAATACACGCGATCCTTCCGCCATCTAACTTTCAATACGCTCCACGCCACGAGGAGAACCATGACTTGAGCAATAATTGCCGATTTTGGAGGCTCCATTTAAAAAATCATGAAAGAGCTACAGAATTTTTCTCTTTGCTGCATCCTGAAAAAAATAGTCAACGACCTCCTTAACCTCCGTAACCTCCTTCTTCCTAGAAGGTTGGGACTATAAAATAGTATCCTATTATGAAAAAACGGCTTACATGTAATACTTAAATTTTATGCTGACGATATTCCAAATAGTCAAGGCTAAATATAAAATACAAGGCTAAAGATAAAAAAACACGAATGATATAAGGAGACAGACATTTTGTGAAATTTTCCGGAGGTGGTAGTGATAAATTCATGAAAAGTTCGGTTTAAAAGCTTTATCGAGGACCGGGGCTTTGACGATATGTCATCTTCAGGGGCGGAAACAGAGTTTGTGCATAAGAATAGCAAGAAAATCTAGACCATATCAACCCCAATCATTCGCCGGTGTAACATTAGCGCTGGTCTAATATCCTTAATTGATATGTTTTCACAGAAGGGTTATAACACTTCACAAGGAGAGATTATTAATTGCTCAGGCATATTTAAGAACATATTCAAAATTACTGGGTTAAAATACTCCATTTAGTTAAATTTATTCACTTATTATACGAGCTCTATGTTTATCGATAAGTCATTTATATTCCATATATCGAAGTAGAGACGAACTCGTTTTGGCAAACTGAAGTTATTAGCGTTTTTCGTTTATAGTTGGATTATGAGGCTATTTCCAGATACGTAACTGCAAATCCAGAGACATGTAAAGTTCGGACCAGTGGAAAAATTGGTTATTGTTGAAAATTTTTGTCAACTCGGCGTAACTTCAAATCAATCGCATCAAAGGAAACGTGTTGAAAATCCAGAGTTTTATGAATCGCGTGAAACTAATTATACCGTCGAAAACGTTCCATAGCAACACCCATTAAAAGCAAAGCCGTGAAAACGCCTGAAATTCTTCGAAACCACAAATTAATATTTGAGGAACATCAAAAGTCAGAATTAAAATGAATTTACGACATTATTGCTTCTAAAGAGTTGGACATAAGACTCGATCGATGTTATCGTCGCAAGCCACATTATTTATCCAATCATAATAACAACGATTGGCAGTAAAAATCATTGTCAGATGAGTCATAAGGAATAATTCAAATGAGACATAATACAGGAGACATTAAAAACTCAAATCATGGAAAATAAACATAAACACAACGAAAAGATAAAATAAAAGATAAGGATAGTGCATTTGAAGTATATTTTTCCTTCTTGCATAGATATAAATAATGACGATTATTCTATATTTAGGACCCTCGATATCGGATACATTAGCGTCCTACGAGCAATTAATTCGCTGAAATCTATCTGAACTTCGATTCACGAATTAGCATTATATCTTGGCGTGGCATTTTGAACAGGAGTGAGCTTATCACTGAGCGGAGAATGTCCATTTTTCCGGAGCTCCCCACGTAGTTTTGGAAGGAAATTACGTTCTTCACCCCGAATCAGACTGATTGTCTACGAGTTGGCTTCGTGGAAGACCATGGATAAGAATAAGATGAAGATAATAATAATTGAAACAGCTTAAGTAATTTGCCACACTTTTTTAATCTTTCTCGACCAGTTTCAATGCTTACGCATCATTTCATCGTCATCTCAGAGACAGCTCTGGAAGTTCTTCTCTTGTACGAAGAGGGAATTGGGATTTTCAGCAGTGCAGGAGAGCGTGACGAAGATTATCACGAAGACTGCAGATTATTAAGCGTAGCGCTGCGAACCGGAGGCACATCTCCGATGATTGAATCGCTGAATGCCATCCTAGCGCTCCATAATTCTACGTGCGGAGGTCGCATGTCAATCGGATGAAGTCGGAGGAAACGTAGCTTTTCGTAGGATACAGGGTTTTCGGAGCGGAGTGTGAAACATGCCTTCCTGCGCCACGACCCAATATAGTTGATGTGCAGGGTTTCCAGTGAACTGTAAATGAACTTATAAATCTTTTATATGCGTACCTTCGAAGGCATTCAGGAAAAAATAAATGACATGAAATGGCATGTTTACAAATTTCACCAAGGATACAAAAAAATTACACCAAAATTCGACTATTTTTTATCTTTCAGTTTCCACAAATTAAGCCTTTTCTACTACACTTTTACATCATTTTTTCTATTACACCTTTTCTACTGTATTTTTTAAGCCATGCTCAGTCTGCGTGGACACATGACAACATCTCATTAAGCTGACATGACTACCACATGGCAACCAGAGCCAATTAAATTATTTATAAGTACTACTTATTACTACTTCTAACCAGGGATGTGATCCGATACGAAAAAGCACTTTAAAGCACGATATTTCAATAGTTTCAGACCGCTGTCACTTTAAGGCACTAAACCGAAAAAGCACTAAATCGAAATTGCACGAAATGAGATGGCACGAAACCTCCTCAAATACGAAATGGCACTTTAAGAAACAAACTGCCGATCCGAAAAGGCACGATAGTTTTGTACCATAAATTGGAATATAGTTTCGGATCTTACATCTCACTCACTCAAAGCCTTAAGTTTAGAGAGCTGTTAGAAGTTCTAACAGCTCTCTTAACTCAAGAATTGCATTCGTTTTAGCCCATGTATTGCTGTTCACAATTGAACGATGCCCATCATGAATTCTATGGTTCACAGGGCAAGAGGAAAGGACTCTTCGAAAATGGACACGCCGATCATCAATAAAATCGGGATTGAAAGCGCGGCAGCAAAATCACCTCCGCTCCCTGCCCAGCATTAATTCAGTGAGACTCCCTGCTGGTCCGCGCAAAACTACCGTTCGCATTGTGTCGTTATAGTGCGAGGGAGAGCGGAATGAGAGTCCGATTGGACACGATAATCTTCATGGGCGAGGGGAGGGCCTCTCTCTAGGTGCTCGGACGAAGAACGGAAAGAGAGGCGTCATCCATCATGAAACAACGACATCCGAAGATCGTTCTGGCGAGGAATCGCACGAAAACTGTTGGAGCGTGGCACGCGCCAAGTTGCAGCAGCGGGAGGCAGGCGAATTACGACCTTCTGGGCGGAAGTACGGTTGCATCGGTGGAGGCGAAGGAAATGGCGGCGTGGCGAATACATCTATAGCATTCAGCTCCATTGGAGAAGCCATTGAGGGGCTTCGGGTGATGGAGTGGACACCAGACTACATTTCAGAATAGCCGGATAAAAGACATTCGAAAACTCGAGAGTTCGTTGGCAGCTGAAAGCCTGCTGACTTAAGAAAACGCATCACTCATCTTAACTTAAGAAGACGTATCTCGACGTATCGGCGAAGAAGACTCACTCTTCTTAAATAGCATTAATGGCAAATACAGATCATATGACCTTTCTTTTTTTCCGCTTCGTGTTCCTTCGCGCACGACGAGGTCGAGTGAACTATTTCATTGTTTCACCCCCCGCCTTTCTGTCTCCAAATGTACTTTTCTATTAAGACTTTCCTTCTTCCATTAACTCCTATCCTAAATGTGTTCCAAATTTTGATCCTTTTTTTCATCCCTCATCCATCTTGCACCATCAATATTGTAATTTTCCCCCTATCCCTCGCACCAGCCGATGAAATTTATTACTCTTTGTTATTTATTTGTAAATACAGGTGAATATTTTTTGTTCATTATTGGTTACGTTGCTTAATATTATTAAATTGTTTCTCCTGTTATTGTGAGTCCTCTGTAATTTGCCTCGAGCTGTTTTTGGACTGGATTAAATAAATAAATAAATAAATATCAAACTTTACCTATCATAGTGACAGTTCCACTGTTCGACCAATGAACAAGATTTTGTAAACATCGAAACAACTTTGAATGTGAGATTCAAGAGAAAACAAAGGTAATCGGGCACGCGCTTGAGCCGAAGTAGCAACTCAACTGTTTTGAGAGAACATTCAAGGAGAACGTATAAAACAGGAAAGACATCAGGATGATAATTGAAGTAGGGAATGAGGAGTTCGTGAATATGAAAGAGATGCTGAAAAGGACCGCATTTAACAGCAATACATGACGATTCTCTCCTCTGTAATAGACATTTTTTTTACTCTCAATCTGTGAAAAATGTACCATGTGCCTCACAGTAAAATCTCAAGTTAGGAAGCCACCTATGTAATCTTTTGAAGAGACAAAGTTACTGATAGGAATTTAAAACTATATCTGAAGAGTGGTAGTAGAATAGAGATGGGTTTAAAAATAATGAAATGATGAGAAAGAAATTGGAAAACAATCAATACCACATTCCCAGCACTTCTAAGATTCAATTACAAATACTTTAACGAGAATTATCATTATTTATTCTTTGTAAACTACAGTCCAAATTTGATAAGTTTATTAAAAATGTACATTGGTGAAAGTTATAAATATTAAATAACCGCACAAGTAACGCAGAAGTCATGTATCTCATGCACTCATGCATTTAGTAGGTGTAAGAGATAAACTTGCCCAATTACCTACAAATTGCTAAAAAATTACCAAAACTGCGTGTTAAAGTTAATTACTACTGTGCGAAAAAGAGCGACATCTTTAGATTCATAAAATATATGAATTATCAGACATAGAGCAACTGGGTCTGCGCAACGATTTCTTAATGTCCATTTCTAAATTACCCTAATTAATAGTTCAGACCAAAATTACTAGTATGTACCTGTATGCATTACTTCGCAGGTGCGCGGGAAGGCCTCATTAAGTTTGAAATAAGGAAACAGAGAAAATGACAAATATTGAAGGAATATCACATCTTGCACAATCACTCCTTAGCAACGTAGTAAATATAAACAAAAACACTTTCGTCGAAATCTTGGAGTGTAATGGTAGACAGCTTAATTCCAACGGTAAGAAACCCGGAATCAAGCTCATTCAAATATGTACTCATTTCCATAAGTAAGTACACCTGAATTAATCAGTATTTTATTCTTATCATATGCGTATTGCCGAAATTGCATTTTTCTACAGAAGGACAGGCTCCTCGTCGGTCGTTAAATTTCCGCTGCATCCATGTGCTTTGAACGGGTTCTAGACTCCTTTTTCCTTTGCCACTTACTAACCATAACACGAGCAATTATAACGCTTATTTTAAAATTCAATACATTTTACCCTAGTGTGTGGTATTACTATGGTGTCAATAGATCCGAAAAACAGTATTTCCACAGATAATTGAACATTTGGTGCTATAATATCTTCGGTACTGAAGTAGTTCTAAAGAATAACGTCAAAAGATTGTATTTTTTTCCGCTCTACTCATATTATAGTTGGCTAAAAAATATTTGTTTTGGCGAGAATACCTTTCATTTGCAATAAATGAAGAAGACTCTTTCGGTTATAATTTTTCACAACAAAAACGAAAGCAAGGGACATAACCTAAAAAACGGAATATGGTTCTCAAAGACCCATAGAAATCCTTCATAACAATTTACGAAATATGAGTTTGTCACATAATTGGTCTGAAAGCATTTAGTTTTCTTTTAGCATAAATGTAATTCAAATTTTGTGCATTCATAGCTTTAATTGTGCTTGGAGGAGCCTTGTTGGAGGAACTGAAGCTTCTGAAAATGGTCTACGAAATAGAGAAGACCTTTTCAGAACTGGACGAAAGGTTTGCGAGAGGAGATATGCTCGATGATGGAACTTCTAACAAACTATGCGAAAGGTAAGTTCTACGAAAAGGAATACAGGTAGTGAAGTTAAAGTTAATAGTGCAAGAGAACTATTAAAGAAAACTTAGCTCTAGAAATTTATGCATTTTTCCGGAGTGAGGTTATTATTATTAGCCATAACTTTTCATTTTCTAAACCAATTAAGCAATAATTTATCGTACGTTTGCAAATTTAGTCTATGGTATAGTGCTTGAAAATAATTAAGAAACCCGAGTATAATAAGTCCTATTGTCCAACAGAACCAATCAGTTTTAATGCAACAAAAAGCGTAAGAGTGACCGTTAATATTCTAGCGAGAACTGTCATTTTAAAAAATTTCGGCCCCAAATTATTTTCAGAACACTAAAATTAGTAAATACACATTTTATTTTGGAATTTAAAAGCTTTATACTAACTCTGACTCGTTATAAAAAAAGTAACCTTGTACGGCCGTTCAATATTTGAAAGAAATAAATTCCCCAACATCTAGCGAGAACTGTAATTTTAAAAAATTTCGGCCCAAAATTATTTTCAGAACACTAAATTAAAGAAATACTAAGGGGTCGAAAATTTTGAAGGTGTAAATAAACATACAACAAATATTTCACTTATCGTATAAATAAGCTGTCGCACTTCCGGATTCTGCTGAATTTACATTATTTGATTTGTTTGAACGACAAAGATCCTCCAACACTTTTTTAGACGGTTAAGGTAAAATGACCGTGTATATAATGCAAAGCTAATATTTAAATACAAGAAAAAATTGCATATATGTAGTCTTGGAATATAAGATAAGAAATAAGAAGCGAATTATTCTATAATTACAAGTATACATAACATACTAAAATAAATATTTCCAATCTCTCACCTTCCATTTAGTGTCATGCACAGCTTTCCAAAGGACGAGTGCCTGAATTACGGTCAGCTAGGAAAGGAGTGCTACTGGCAGTACCAAATATGGAGGGAGAATATGCTTCAGTGCCCCGTCAACGGGAGTCATGCAAAGGTGGCAGAGGAACCGCAGGATTGCATCGACAGCCACAGCAACAGCAACGGCACGTTGAGGATGGGGGAGTGGGTGTGGCCAGTGATTCGCGAAATGCAGCGAAAGAGGGACGATCTGGAGAGGGAAATGCCCAAGTACCACCCGGCCATCAGTGCTGCCATCTCGTGCATAGCCTCGGCGTTTCTCTCGCCCTCCAACCTTTGGCGGAGATGTCTGATCCACCCTTATCCTTGCGTCTAGATGTAATTAGTTTATGGCACCTGAAAAAAACTATGAGGTGCATGCAGAATCAAGTGAGAGACTTAGAAGAAACAGACTTACCAAAATGGTATGCGAGGCTTGTAACTGAATCGTACGGAATAACAAACGCAAAAACTACTTTCCATAAAGCTGCCTTTGTACTGCTCCAAGCACGTGTTTTCAGAACTACCCAGCATTATCTATTCAACACATCTTCTAATAAAATCTTTCAATAATAAAGAGAGTAATGAATTTTTTTCCGTTTCAATGGAATAATCAGGTAACATGAGCTACTAATTGGTTTAAGAGAATGTGTCCGGGAAGACAGGTAATCTTAAATTGATAATTTTAAATAAGAAAATTCCAATTAGAGCTGGTAGAAAATAATACCCAAAACCCGGTTTTCAATTGACATGAGCGAGGCCTAGTCCATAAAAGGATCAGAGACTTGATTAACGTAAAAACCAACCTTACAAAGGGTGAGAAGCAATTCTTTGCCAGGGCAATCAGGTCTCCATATAATATACGGTGATTGATGAAAATATTTCGACTTCATTGGTAAAAAGCGTTTGAAGCACGGTTAATTCAATATAATTTTAATGTTTCACGAGCGCAGGGTTAGTTTGGATCGAAGAGCAGAGGGATAACACCGAACTGAATCAATGGATATGATTTTCACACATTTAGGACAGCGAGGGCCAGTTATTTTCCCAAGTCCATCTCGCACTTATAGGGTTTTTAATTTGCCTGGTTAAAGACTTCACCAAACTCGGATAAAGCAATAAACTGTCACTTCGATTAAATTCTTAAATTATAATTCAAGAATTTGATCGAAGTGACAGTTACTTGGTTTATCCGAGTTAAGGGTAAAGGAAGGAATCTTTGTCGGACCAGACATTTGAAAACTAATGACAGATCCCAACTTTGTGGACAAAATGGAAAGAAAAGAAAATCAGCATGGGCATTGACATGGACATGGCACAACATGGACATGGACTTTTAAATTAGTTGTTACCGGTTTCCTAGGAAATGAAAGAGATCTTAAGTACAAGACACTCGTCGCAGACATGCTTAACAGCTTTAAGAAGCTGGGCTGTAACATGAGCATTAAAGTTTATTTTCTCCACTGACATCTTGGCTACTTCCCTGCCAACCTAAGTGATGTCAATCAAGAGCAGGGCGATAGATTCCACCGAGACATCAAAGAAATGGAAAAAAGATATCAAGGAAGACGAAACGTCAACATGATAGCGAACTACTGCTGGGTGATAAAAAGAGATGATCCTCAACAAATCCACAGACGGACAAGCAGTAAAAGAAATTTCAACAGATAACGAAAGGGTTATCATAAGGACTTATGAGCTTAAAGAGATTTGGGAGTGTACTAGAAATGCAGTTTATAAAATTATTTTTTTTCCTTATCTTGACAACGTTTAATACATGCTAAAATATTTCTTGGAGTGTAGATCAACGTTGACCTACATATAATAATAACATTATAATTTAACATGTTTATAACATGATTCATAAATAAAATAACATTTTATAACGTCGGAAAAAATGTGAAAAATTGCATACATTTTGTTATTATACCCAAACATACTCCCTACTTTTTGAGAAAACTTGACATGATAGACAAAATTGGATTGAATTTTTGAAATCAGCTCTGAAAAGTAAATAAAAATCAGTTATCCAATTGCAAACAACATTCAAAAATATTTTTACAGGCCTTTATTATACACCCCACCCTCTGTCCACGAGTCTTCTGCGCCTGCAAATCCAAATGGAGCTACGAACACAAGCATTCGAGCCTCTAACACAACTGACCTTTGCTTAGCCGAAAAATTCATAGTCATCTGCTCCACTAGGAAACTTATTTCGCTATAACAAAAAAAAGCGAACTAAGACAAATCCAAGGCAGCTGTTTGATCAAAATAATGTCTCTTAGAAGCGTAGAATAAGGTATTATTGCCAACTTACACTTTGAAACAAAATAAAATCAATCAACTTCAGATATAAAATAATAGATTCCAGATAATAAAAACAGAAAGTATTCTAAATTCATAGACACGCAGCTTAATAAAATCATTTAAATGTATTCTCATTCTCCGGATTTCGAATTTGTTTAATATCTAATGATAAATCGAAATAGCACTTAACTTTAGTTATTGTACTAGATCATTTATTCATGTATAAAATGCATTATATTCGAATGGGAGACGCTTTGGTACTACAAAGATTACTTAAGAGCACTAAGGCATGTTCAAATTCAAAAACTAGTAAGATACACCCGCAGGCGTCGCGTCGACAGGAGCGGCCTCTTGCCATTGTTTTAGTTGTGGCGGTTCACAACTTTCCTCGACGTCTTGGTGGTATTTAATACCTTACAAGTAGCCATGATTCGACTGCTTAATCAAGTGGCTTTTAGATAGCGATTCAAATATATTTAACCAATGGTTGTTTAGCTGGCGAAATAAAAGCTGCATTAAAGATCCACTTAAATTACTACCATATTTTCTATTTTTACAAAGGTTGGTCGACCTCCCCTCTCCCTTAATCTGCCCGTGGGGGTACTTTAAAATGTGTTTTCATTCCAATGAGTAAGAAATAGTAATTAGCAAATAGTTTTGAACCGTACATTCTCCTCTCCAAAAACCCTCGCATGGAGCTGAGGAAGGATGAATGGGCGAGAATTGTGGTGCACAAAAGAGTCCACCAGAGAAGAAGAAAGAAACGGCAGCCATGAATCTAACCACGTCCACTTCGAGGAACAAGAAGAAAAAATAAACACTTTGTTGGAGTACCGTTTGGAAACACTGGTTTCTCTTAACGGTAACAGAATCAGGATTTGCCAAAAACAAAAGGAACAGTATGACACATTGGTACCCTGAGCAAAAGCTGTTTAGGGGCTAAAACAAATGCTTTAATGTTGTAAATAAAATACAGTTCCTAAAATAAAGAGGATTGCTTTTTCCCAAGGTCCCAACCGTCGCCAAACAAAACCACAATTACAATCCAATTACGCTCCACGAAAATGTATTTTACATGATATCTTGTAAGTCCGTTGTAGCGCCACGTCGCAATTGGAAGCGAATAATGAGCACTAAAACACGTCAAGAACAACAACAACGTCTCCCGCCAAATGTGAAGTGCGCGCTTTAGTTAGATTCTTTCATGCAGAGGCGTGAAATGCTGCCAAAATTCGTCGGCGAATGAAAAATAGGTAGGCCGAAACTTTCATGGATGACCAGTGACGTGCAGAATAGGGTCGTTTCTTTCATCAAAGAAAACGAGAGGCATTGATTGCTGTTCTTTACCCACCATTAGTGTATTCATTGTATACAAATTATTTGATTATAGATATCCCAGTTTAGACGAATGGCAATGGTCAATTTTAACCTCACTTGAAAAAGGTCAGATTGGCGCCCATGCGATGCCACTCCACGTGACGTCACAGGGACCTAGTTTCTATACGAGTAGATAGGAGTTTTACGTAGCCTGCAATTACCAATGCATGCATGAGGCACAGAGCTCAGGGAAACATCTCTTTATAATCACCCATTACAACTGCCGATGGTCGGAAAGTTTCCTTCGTTTGATAAGGTATTAATAATCGTTATTTAAGCAAAGCGCTACCTACTAGCAGGGTACTCTGCTACCTGCTAGCAGCCTGCATCGTATCAGCGCTCAAAGCCTCGCTCCAAGGTCACCTCACTCGGCGACAGCGGGAACCAGAATGACGTCACACGGATTTTCCCAGAATTCATACTTAGCCGTCGCGTTTTCACGCGCTTGAAATTTTTCACTTTTCGTTTAATCGCGAAAAATAGATATCGTCATTTAAAAATCTAAGAGCGTGAAATTCCAACTACAGGAGTAATAAACTTTCGATTTAGGCAATAAGAAATAATAGGCAACCACCCTATTCGTTCAGAAACTTTGAAGCTGGCCGTACAGATCTCCGCAATGAAGTCGGTCTTCGAAGGACGCCCGTGTCAACCGTTGATCTTGCTCAGCGAGAGGAACAGCTAATCGGGGAAGATTGTCGTTTTCAAAGGTAATATGTTGGAAAAGTAAAAAAAAATGCTTCTATCCAAGAAGAGTGATGACATTGAAAAGTTGTAGAAAGTTGTCACGCAATCATGTCCAACATCCGTCATTGCATCTATCATTTCTTTCTCATTAGGATTACGCACAGCGAAATTAGTCTGGCTGTCTCTGTTTCTAGTCTTTTGCTATTATTCATTTGTACATTAAAAAAACTGTTGAAACATGAAGACTCATTCTTTATACTCGGTAAAAATGTCTCAACATCAGGAGCTGCTTTCTAAAACTTGATGATTATCACAATGCAAGATATAGTCTGGGGTAAATATATTCCACCATTATATCGGTAACTGCACAAGTCCCTTCAATTCGCAATAAGGCCTACTCCCTTTCATTCTATCTAAATCTAATATTCGCTTCCTTCCTCTCCCTCATTTTAAAACACCGCATTCATATTCCCCTCCCCGCTCAGCACTCCCTCCATCCATACTTTCTGCCTCCCCGTCTCTCATCTATAAGCTGCCTCTCCTCACCCACCATGTGCAGCACTTCGTCGCTCCTCCTCCTCTCCGTCCACCTCACCTTCTCCGTTCTTCTTCACACCCACATCTCGAATGCCTCCAGTCTTCTCTCGTCCTCCTTCCTAAGTGTTCACGTTTCCCTTACCTGGCACTCCACATCAGATTCGTCACTAATCTTTTCTTCAAACTATTACATCACAAACTTTCCATCAGCTTTTTCCCAATCATGAACGACGCCTCTGCTGAGGGAGTGAAAAAATATGCAGGTTTATATCTTGGCGTTTTCACACCACGCCAGCAAACTTGAGCTGGACGCAAAGACAGGGGAAGACAAATCTCTGGGACTAGAACTTGTTCTCCCTTTACACAACCCATTCCTGAATTGAAAATCTCCTCGTAGGATCTCCATTCTTTCCTTCGATCCCGACACCGCGAACGCGGTCCACAGTGAAGATACAATGAGAGAAATGGTAGAAGGGAAAGATGATGTGGAGACATCGTGAGCGTAAATCAAGCGTGCGACACGGGAGCCCCCACGCGGTTGTTTCGGGAACAATTCACTTGGTTGCTGAACATTCTGAAAGGCCATTGTCGCCTTCACGTCTTTCATGTAAGTACGTACATAAACACAAAAAACCCCTATCACACTCTCTTTCTATGCCATCCAAAGGTCGTAGGGGTAAAAGGACTTGTACTTCAAAACAATCTCATTACAAAAGAAAAACAGCCCTGGATTTTGAGGAGAAATTTGCATGAAAAATGCTTATAATTTATTTTAAAAATGTCCCAAAAAGTGTCAGGAAATCTCATAAAAATAATTTGCAAATTCCAAGCTATATAGGTAAATTCGATCTCAAAAATACAATTTCATATTTAATGAGGACTTTCAAAGAAGAAAACCAGAAATACCACACAAAAATATTCATGTTTTGAATGCTTCATTCATGTTTTCACTCCACTCGATGACAAGCATTTCAGCAGATAGAGCATTGAAAACAATTAATTTTATTATTAGCTCCGCATGCGATAGTTTTAGGATGGAAAGAAATAATGTTAAAATTTTATTTGTGGAGTACGAATTGAAAAACACTCAATTTGATAACATTCGGATGAGAATGATTAAGTAACGATTTCAAGTAAATAAATACTTAAATTTTCTCAAAGCATTTGCATAATGTCACGCGATTAGGGAATATGGACTCAGAAAATATATTCTTCATTAAATACATTCTGCATCATAGAATTGGTGAAGATTCGCAAGAAAAACCTTATCGGTCCCCTTTATTGAAAAGTCAAAAGATTTTTTCCGCACTCTCTCATAAAACCCTCAAATATGGAGGAAACATTATTTTAGCGAAAATATTATAATTTCTAAGTGCGTTTCAGGATACGTGATCAGTGAATACGCGTTACGTGATGCATTTGCCGCTTCCAATTGAGGCTAGTTCGATGTGCAACAGTAAAATTACTTTATTTTTCGTTGCAATAGCAACAAAAAATAAAGTAATTTTACTGGCAACAAAATGGAATAATATCTCTTCTAGAGATCGAATGTATTTACTGGACAAAGTAAAAACGGCCCTTAGTCTACTTTATTTTCCGGAGATAAAGAATTACGCTGCTAAGTATATTTTTCAACAATCCAAGAAAATCCATGTAATCAATCACGCCTTTACGGTGTTGCTCGTCTTAGCTTAAAAATAATGAAGAATACGCCTGAAATACAAATATAGTACATATCTGAAAAACACTGAATGCAATAGAGACTATGGCATGATACGGAGCTATAATGGAATGACGAAACATCACTAGATCTTCTGATGCAAGCATCCAAAAACTGTTCCACCAGATGTTCATCCGAATTCATCCGCCATTAGCTGGTTAGACCCAAAGGGAGGGTATGCAGATGACCTTGGAGGACCAAAATATCCGGATTAAACTGGAATCGACTCTGGCGATACACCATAAGCATAAATAAGCATAAAGGGACCCTTAAAATATCCAAGGACAACGCATTGGTGTAAGAGCGTGCATAAGTGTGAGGCAATATTAAGTCAACTTCCGCCCAGGCGACGGTTTAAAAGCGAATGCAAATTTTTCTCAAGGCAGAAATAATGGAAATTTAAGCTAAGAATTAGAAGCCTCGTTTTCCAGCAAAGATAATACATCGGGTTCACGGCCGTGACGCATAAGCAGAAACACAAAACTGACGTCCATGAAGCGGGTGGCGAGAAATAAAAAACTTATGAAGAAATGCTGTTCAACAAAAATACTGAAATAACAATTAACTCCACGTCTCCCAAGTTCCCTTAAATTAGATTCCCAGTTAACAGCCAAAATAGAGCTCAACTACGGATAAATTCCTTACTTCATCAAACACGAGGAAATGCAAAAAAAATTAGTTAAGCGCAAAACAAGCATGATCATAAACTCTCCCTTTTCACTATTCAGTTTTAAACTGCGTAAAAAAAGTCTTTACCGCACTCACTAAAAAAAACATGACGCTACATGTGATACGCTAGTCACGCAGATTACGCCAGCAACAGGAGAGGCTAATAAGATGTTTAACCCCCAAATGCCCCAAAATATCAAAACAGGAGTCTTTTCGGAGAATTATTATGCTACCATGATATCTATGGAGACTCATACTTATTAATGATACTCATCGCGAATATATTTTGTAATATTTCAATATATTGGCAAATAGTATATTATTTCTCATGTGACAGATTTCTTTTAAAAATCAACACCCTTTGGTGTGGAATGACGGTACCATAATGACTCCTTCAAAACCTTTCCCCAGATGTCGCTTTGCGTCAAAGGGGAGACACCTCTGAGGAACCCGGAAGAAAGTTTCGAAGGGGGCCCAGCGAGACAAAGAAGAAAACGCACACAATGGAACAAAGATTCCGAGTGTTGCATTCACAGAGATCCGTCTCTTTTCATCTCAGAACATAACTGGACCAAGAGCAGGAGAGGGACCTGCGAATGCCTTACCCTTGGAGGAGAAAGACTCTGAAAATCGAATAATGCTTTTCACTCACAAAAAGGAGGCCTTAAAAGACGCATAATAGGGTAGTTTCTTTCATCAAAGAAAACGAAAGGCATTGATCTTTACCCACCATTAGTGTACACATAATATACAGATTATTTGGTTTTAGAAATCCCAGTTTAGACGAACGGCAATGGTCAATTTTAAGCGCATTTGAAAAAGGCCAGATTGGCGACCATGCGATGCCACTCCACGTGACGTCACAGGGACCTAGTTTCTATACGAGTAGATAGGAGTTTTACATCGTCTGAGCTTACCAATGCATGCATGAGGCACAGAGCTCAGGGAAACGTATCTTAATAATCACCTACTAAAATTGCCTATGGTCGGAAAGTTTCTTTCGTTCGATAAGGTATTTATAATCCTTAATTAAGCCAAGCGATAACCGCTAGCAGGGTACTCTACTACCTGGTAGCAGCCTGCATTGCAGCGGCGCACATACCCTAGCCCCAAGTTCACCTCACACGGCGACAGGGACCTAGTTTCTATACGAGTAGATAGGAGTTTTACATCGTCTGAGATTACCAATGCATGCATGAGTCACAGAGCTCAGGGAAACGTCTCTTAATAATCACCTATTAAAACTACCGGTGGTCGGAAAGTTTCCTTCGTTTGATAAGGTATTAATAATCCGTATTTAAGCCAAGCGCTACATGCTAGGAGGGTACTCTGCTACCTTCTAGCATCCTGCGTCGTATCAGCGCTCAAAGCCTCGCCCCAAGGTAACCTCACTTGCGGTAGCGGGAACCAGAAATACGTCACACGGAATTTTCCCAGCATTCATACTTAGCTGTCGCGTTTTCGCGCGCTTGAAAATTTTCACTTTTCATTTAATCGCGAAAAACAAACATAGCCATTTACAAATCTAAAAGCGTGAAATGCGTACTCCAGGAGTAAAAATGTCTCGATTTAGGCAGTAAAAAAATAATAGGAAAACACCCTATTTTCTCTCGACCGTTCGCATTTTGCCTATTTTGCTAACATATAACTCGTTTGAAACGTAAGCAATCACCTTAAAATTTCAGGGCCTCCTTAGAGTAGAGGACTCCTTTATACTCAATTGCCTTTTTCTCAAACAGCGTAGGTTCTCATTTGAAAAAAAATATATACAGCAGGATGTTTACGACTGTAGTCGTTTTCCTGTGCTCAGCTGCCATTTCTTTGTGCCATTACACACCTATAATTCATCATTTTTTCCATTACTCTCTTGCGCCATCCATCCTATTATCATGACCAAACCAGAGTAGTTGCCTCATTTCCACCTCGTCGACTCTATCTTCATTATTAAATAATTTCTAGATTTATCAAGCCTACTCTTTCTGCAACTCATGTAATAACCCATACCCTTTCTATCCGTAGTATTCCACTCCATATTTTATCACACTTTCCACATTGTTATATATATTGGTACGCTCGTTTTTCTGCTCCGATGCTGGTCTCATACAATAAAATTTAAACCTTTTAGAGTAGTTCTCCCCTTCGTAATTCTGTTGCTGGTCTCTTGGTTACCACTTTCGCTTTTACCCAATATCGCTCGTACGAGCTTTACTGTGGTTACTCTGAGAATCTGAGGAAATATTAAGGTCTAATGTTGATATTTTTGACACAGTAAAATGTTGACCCCTGTCTCCTTTATCATCATTAGATATGCGTGAAAATCGCAAATGCGATAAATGCGATATAAATGTGATGTGCGCAAATAAATGCGACATAGATGCGATGACTGGACTTTAATGATATTTTTACGCAAATTTGCCTTTTCGACGTAAAAATTCGTACATCTTGTGCCGAGCGCAGTTTAAATGCTCCGCCGCGCCGTCACTCACCGCTTAAAGCATGTGAGCGACTGTCCAGCTCCTAGTTGGCTGGGACTCTACGTGGCCGCGAACTACAAGTGGGCGCGGGCTAGCTACACCTCCGCCACTATTTGTCTTATTCCTTTATTTATTACAACATAATTATTTAAAATATTCTGTATTTTGTCATATTAGTGTGTTTCACTACATTTTATCGTCATCTACCTCATTATGAAAAAAAATATATGCTACAAAATGCGATAAACTGTTATTGAAGGTGCGATATTCACGTATCTATAATCATCACCAATAGTCATTAATACTCAGATAGGTGTGACTCAGCTCTCCACTTTCTCTCATCGACCAATATTTTTACATCTACTTTTTTTATACTTCTCCTTTCATTACCATCCCTCATTCGTGGCACACCTCTCTCGTTCTTCCCTTCTGCGATAATTTTCATCGTCTCTCATGACTAAATTGCCGCGTCTTCTACGCATGATTTTAAAAGACTTGGAAATAGGGCGTCGGACATGCCAATTCATCAATTATTTAAATTTACTATGAAGTGTTGATTTCTTCGCGTTGATTTTAGCTTGAATGTAATCATTATGTTTTCCATAGTTAATAAATAGCAGGATTTTTCAGGTCCCTTTCCCTGTATCCGCTGTGACTGCATTGTCATCGACATTTTGACGCTAATTTCTCCACCGTGGACGTTAATTTCTCACAACTTTCTCTTTTGTATCGTAGATATCAATGAATACATTGATAATTATCAGTCTGTATATACGGGCAGTTGAAATTTAAAAATTTTATCTTAGTAGCTACGCGGGTGTAAAAATTTTATATTTGAGACAGGCTAATATCGAAAAAACTTTACTTCATATGCCCTGAAAACATTCAGATCATTGCGTAAGTTTTATAAAAGTAATTAGACACGAAACGATACAAAATTCAACCGATCGAGGCTATTCATGGATAGCTCTCTGAAAGCAGTGGAAAGCGGCTAAGGTCAATTTCGTGAAAGCACCTTGAAAAAGATTTGAGACGATAATATTTTTATTGATTGAATTATTTAAATTAGCAACAACGCACTATCTGCCATTTTATCAACTTTTCCCCATGCTAATACGCGTTAAATCAAGTTAAAATAAAATCTTTTTATTCGTCTAAATATTTATAATTATCTAAGTATAATGATAAAATATTTTGCACATACACGATATACATCATCATTTAACTTTACAAGGAGATACTTCTGTGTCATGAAGTATCTTGAGTCAATTCTTCGCACGGCATTAACAATTTTATCTGGGTTATATCCCCCCTACGTCTAACGTTAGCATTCATACATTGTTAAGAGCCCAATGGGTCAAGCAGTCAACACGACTAATCACCTTACACTATCAGGAAAACATTTCAAAACCATCATAGAACACACTCCTATGCGCATTTCATAACAGCCGGAAAGAGATAAATAATAGTCTTACCTGTTCGTTGTGGGTTCCTAATGGTGGTAGCTGAAAAAAAGAAAAAGAATAGGTTAGTCACATACAGAGTGCTTTCAAGATACTAAAGCATGCATTGCTACAGACAATAAGGAAAAATATTTGTCTTTTATAGTATGACCGTCACCATTTGTTCTGGCCGCCATCTCTCGCTCACAGGCCTTAATTGCGGTTACATCGGTCGATTTGTCAGAGTGATTCTCAACTCATTTTTGGTGCTGACAGGCAAAACAGATTTGTACCTACTTAGTTTTTCTTATTGGTAAAGGTTTTATTATGAGATTATTAGTTATCATTGTTGATTATTGTAATACTTGTGATATTGAATATTTCTACTTTGGAATACTATTTGATTGAACATCACTTGTAATTTTGACACAGTTGTTTCTCTGACTGCTGATTGTTCTTGTTTTGTGGAGTCTTTCCCTCATCCAGTTAGTGACAGACGATCGGAATTCCCTGTGTCTGGGCTTACGTTACGAATCTCCAAGATTCAAAAAAGTAACGCCACAAATTTTTCTTCCAGATTCGAACCTACGACCCTCCAATGAGTATTCCAAACGATCTACCTACTACGATAATAAGTTTCCCTTTCGTGAAAAATAATGGCCCACAACTTGCGTGGATTACTCCCGAGGCTATTTTATTTCCTTATTTTCTCTCGGCTTCTCTTTGCCAATCCGTTTCCGCAGCGGAAACATTCTAAGGAACAGCTGACGCGGCCGAAAAAGGAGGAAAAGAGAGAGAAGCATAACACAAACTACGCTCTCTTCGACAGGAAATTGTCTCAAACCGAACAAATGAAACCCTGGAAACGTGAGCACTCACTGAGACTGACAGCGCGCACATTTTGTGAATCGGAAATTGTTGTAGATAGTAAGGAAAGAGAATTTTATCCTTTGGCACGCACATTGTCCCCAGCTGATCAATCGGCTTCAATACTCGATAAACATACGGTTACCGCCACGGAAGAGGATTCTCCGATCACCTATTGGATGCGCTGTCATCTACGTCGCATTTAATGGGTGTACGAAAGTCACAAATCGGATTGCTGACGGCATAGAGATCCGAATCACACACAGAAATATCATTCATCAGGCTTGTTAACCTCAATTTATTCTCACGATGATATTATGTACCATTACCATATCATCTACCCAATATATACTATTCCTCGCGCAGCCGTAACACTATTGCAAATATTGGATCGCTCTTGGCTCATCGCTTCGCTTTGTACATTTTAGGAAACCGATTCAACCCTTTATAACCCAATGTTGCTTCTAAGCAACATCAAAAATGTTTAAACTTTAAGCTGTGCTAAGGAGTTATCTAAACTGCATATTATTTTTTATTGCAAATTTTATCATCATCATCATCACTGGTCAACAATCCTAGGATTGGTTTGACGCAGCTCTCCACTCAGTTCTCCTATCAGCTAATCTTTTCACTCCTACGTATTTCTTCTCTTTCACCTGAGGAAATATCTAGCTGCCGGGATGATTATTATTGAGTGTAAAATTTTCAAGTTTTCAAAATGCAAAATCTTGAAATTTGATTTCTTCCAGAATCAGCTCTGTGTTGGAAAGAGTTAAAAAGCGAGGAAAAAGGTGACTCAATTAAGTCGCCCTTCAGTCGAATCACTGCGAGTTCCGAAGAGAAAAAAATGTAGCAGGACCTACCCTATTGATCACAAGGGAGAGAGACTTACAGCCCTGAGGACGATGGCCGAGTCGGACATCGAAACGGCGGCAGCCACGAAGTTCCTGACCTGGTGGCGATCCCGAGAACATGTCACGAATTCTATTTGCCGGGAAAGCACTAAATCTTTACTTTCTAAACGTCTTTTCTTAAGGCCGATTTACGCGGGGCACCAAATTGCTCAGGTTAGAGCTGCATTAAATTCTAAAATGGCGTGGCATTGCGCGAATGCATGAACGAAATTAGAACAGGGGCTATTTTGCAGTCTCGCATCCACGCATACTCGCATGTGTTCTAGCAATTTACCGCTTTACACGACGCAATTTTGACTGCGCCTTCGCAAACGCGTCAGATTGCGCAATTCCGTGTACCGTGTAAAACGGTCTTTAGAACACAAACAGCCTTAGCGCATGAAAATAGAAGATATTTTGCCCTCTCGTGGGAAACTACTCCTTAAAACGAGCATCAATATGCCGGATTGGGGCCTCCCCTAGAAGCAGTCTCCTTGACAAATCGTCTCCATTCAAACAAATGAAACGAAAATACACATTGAGACAACCGGCACGCACATTTGGAGACTAAAATAATTCGACGTAGAATTTCATTATTCGACTCCGGGCCAATCTCTCAAGTGTTCAATCCTCGAGAAACATCGTCTCTCGCCACAATCTAAGTCCCACGGTCCAGCAGTGGATGGGGCGAAGAGAATGAGGGAGGAAGAGATGTCTTTCGAAAGGCAACTCACTCCACGGAGAACCGCGGCTCCGCACTGTCTCCTCGATTGGCGTCAGAAGGGGCGAATGCATGTGAGGCGATGGAGGCAGTAGGCGGCCTTCCTCCTCCCTGCGGTATTGCAAAGTCTCGATAGTTTCTCTCGGACAGAATGCGTTCCTTCCAAATGGCTTCTCATCTCGGAATGCGAAGTCGGGAGGAAGACGCGCAGAATGGAAGAGAGAAAATTGGGGAGCCAAGAAGGAACGTCTCCCGAGCAAATGGCACTATGAATCATTAATACGAGCTTCCTGTGGGGCTGGGCTCAGTAAACGACATATTAAAACTGTCACGAACGGCAAAGAGGAAAAGAAATCGAATCCTGCGATGTGAACAATGAGTGCCTACGAACGAAATGGTGAATAACAGAACCATTTAGATCGAGGTCCGTACACTTCCGTTTCATTCACAGTGCAATATCCCGGTGAAATATACACATGCTTGTTTGAATACTTTCCGCTGGACAATGGAAACTCAATTTCATTTAATGATTTTCGTGACACAACTCTTCTACACACCGATCCATGCATAATAACACTTGAACCAACGTCATCTTATGCGTTTTCTTAAAACTTCATCGCACAATTTTTTGCCTGGGACAAGATCATTTTTTGATGCTTTGACCGTCATTACAGCCCTTTTTACCCGGTGAAATATTTTGGAAAAATTGATGTACGAGGGACAGTATACTTTCCTGAACATCATTACTAAAGGTTTAGGTCATTTTCGTTCATTCAATTATGCAATTCGACACTTAACGCGATGCAGTTTGCAATATCAAGGGCCATCAGCAAGTGTTAAAAGAAGAGTTTGTGTAAAAACATGTACCGCGTAAAAACGGCTTTATTATTGTTTACACTGCCATGCAATCAGATCCTCATTGGATCACAAATCCGTAAACTTCACTGCAGTTGCTGCAGTTAAATTAGAGAATATGTATGAAAATGTTGTAATTTACATTCAGTTGTAATACCTCTACATTATATAACTTCAACTGTACATTTATACTATTTACTTTCAAAGAATGGATGATCGAACGTTACATACATTTAACTGATCAAACACGAAATTTATTTGGTTTCATGCCAATGTTCTTTTACACCATTTCAAGGTTAAATGGAAATCTATCGTTAATTCCTCTAAAGCAGGCATTACAACTGGTTATCTCGTACATTGCTTCGAGTCTTGAGTGGAACTTGTTTCCTTAAGACACCTGTTTACATCACTTTGCGCTCTTAAATAACCAAGAGTTCACGGATCTACCAAATGAAAGCACCACACCGATCAAAAAGCTTATATAAAATCGTTTCAGGTTTAATTTTGTGGAATAATGCTATATCCATGATAAAACACAAATGGTGATTTCCACACTATTTTAATAACACTTAACGACCGACCATGGCTTCAACACTTTGTGTCATTTTGAAACGATGTGTCGAAACCATGGTCGGTCGTTAAGTGTTAAATAAAATAGTGTGGACATTACCATTTGTGTTTTAATCAAGAAGGTTTTGTTGATAAAGGGATTTAAAGAAAAATACGTTCACAGGTCGATTTTCTACCAGCTCAGGTTTACCCCAAATCCATTTATTACAAAAAATAAATCGTCTAAGCGTGACAGGCCAGTTTAAATATTATCATTCCATTAGCCTTATTCTTCGTCAGAATCCAATGCCACCTTTTGCAACCCCAAAAGGTCAACAAATCTGTCCATCACATTTGTTCTGCAGAGTAGGTCCGTCTCCTTGCGGACCAATATTGAATGAATGCATAAAAAATGGTCATTTTGAATTGACTCAAACGGAAGAAGCAAGGGAGAGTATGGAAGCGAGTGATTTGCGGGGAGTGGAGGGAAATGGAATCGGACGAGGTACCTAATAAATAAAAGCGAACAAGGGGAGAGACTATTTTCGTGTCCGAGGAGGATTTCCGGGCCACAACTCATCCCACCGATTGAAGAGAGGGTCGCGACGCCCACGAGAAGTTTGATTTTTGCTCTCAACACTCGGAGTGCAATTTCATCTCATTTCAAAATAGTCCACAGCGCGGCGTCAAGCGCAGAGCGATCCATTTAGAGTAGAATAGAATAGGGTGGTTTCCTATTATTTTTTTATCGCCTAAATCGAAAGATTGTTACTCCTGGAGTACGCATTTTACTCTTTTAGATTTTTTAAATTACGATATCTTTTTTTCGCGATCAACTGAGTGTGAAAAATTTTAAGGGCGCGAAAACGCGACGGCTAAGTATGACAGCCGGGAAAAGCCCGTGTGACGTCATTCTGGTTCCCGCTGTCGCCGTATGATGTGACCTTGGGGCGAGGATATTGCGCGCCGCTGCGATGCTGGCTGCTTGCAGGTAGCAGAGTACCCTACTAGCAGGTAGAGCTTGACTTAAATAAGGATAATTAATACCTTATCAAGCGAAGGAAACTTTCCGACCATCGGTAGTTTTAATAGGTGATTATTAACAGATGTTTCCCTGAGCTCTGTGCCTCAAGCGTGCATTGGTAATATCATACGATGTAAAACTCCTATCTACTTGTGTAGAAACTAGGTCCCTGAGACCCCACGAGGAGTGGAATCGCATGGACGCCAATCTGGCCATTTTCAAAAGAGGTTAAAATTGACCATTGCCATTCGTCTAAACTGGGAATCCTAAACCCTAATAATTTGTATATTAAGAATACACTAATTGTGGGTATGGAATCGCAATCAATACCTTTCGTTTTCTTTGATGAATGAAACTACCCTATTTCTTCGGACTGCGGAGGCAGTGTGCTGATCGCTGAAATTATCTTGTGCCCATTGACTTATGGGTAATTCGTCATTGCTTACGTCACAGTATTTCGCCAAGAGAACGAAGTTACCCAAACTGAAGCGATAGGCGGGGCGAAAAGAACGAGAATAATCGCGCTTCGCTTCGAGTTGCCTTGCCCCTCGTTCACATTACGATTGTCCGAGCGATCGTCCTAACGATCGTTGGCCGAACTAGCCGTGTGAATGCATGTCCTGACAATAGTTCACGTAGTTCCGAACGTTGCCGCTTTACGATGGTAAGGCGCTGGGAGACTGGAAATGGTAGCGACAGAGAAAGACGAAAAGTTCGTGAAGCTCTCTTCGCTATAATTTTTTTCCATGAATTTTCCCAATCAAGGAAGAATATGGGCGGAAGAAAAATTATACGGTAAATACACGTTGAACACAGTCATATCTTGACAAAATAATCACAGTAATATCTCGTTTGCTTGACGCAGCTTTCTCCTCAGTTCTACTGTCAGATAATCTTTTTACACATCCAAGTTTTTTTCTCTTTCATGTCCTATTTACCTATTCCAAGATCTTCCTTTTCCGCTCTTGCCGTCCACTTGTCCCTCGACGATTGTCTTCATCAGGTCATCATGTCTTAAGATATTACTGGTTAATACCTGTACAGCTTTCCTAACCGTCAATATCTCGTTCACTTTAGATGTCAGCACTAAAGGGCAGCACAGGTTTTAACCATCATCGTGTGAATGCACGATTGTTCCCACGATAGCTGGAACAATCGTAATATGAACGAGGCATTGGCGAAGCGTGAACCCGGGCGAAAGGAGAACGAGAATCAACGACCTGCGGTTTTTACGCTCGTCTCTGGTAACAGCTCGTCTAAGTCTTACTTAGTGGCTGACTGGAGGATCATTTTTGTAATATTCTAGGTATGGACACACTCTTTCTCCATTGCTTTTCTCTCTCCCCTTCTTCTTTTTTTTGAAATGCCTTTCTGGAGACAATCCCGCAGGAAATAGATGGAAACGAAAGCGCGCGATGGGTAAGGATGTTATGAAGGGTGAAATATGCGGAGGAGAGGTGGAATGAGGAGGGTGAGAAGAGATTTACAAGCGAGGGGAGGAATATGATGGGCTTATTCCGTATGAGATGGGCTGGGGCAAATACATTTCAAGTTGAGAAGGTTATGACCCCCACCCAATGAAGCGATGTCTCTTGCAGCAATGCAAACTCAGTCAGAAGGGCCGTTGCGTCTAAATCTATATACTGACCTTCAACCCACCTCAATAGTATTTTTTGACTGTCCTTCAATAGCCTTTACAGGCTGTTGTGGTGACATTCAAAAAAGCAAAAATCCTCCGAAATTTTCATAAACTCAGAAATTGGTAGGTAATATCGTAACCCACTGAAGTTCATTAACAATGAATCAAGCGCAAAACTACGGATAAATTGAGAAGCGAGGGTTGCATAATCTTAAATAATATATAATTTTCCAATACTTTCCCCTTCTTCGACATCATTCAACATTGTAAGCTGCATTTTCCGGGTTTCACCGCGTCGTGGTTGTGTTGGAGTCAAAAGTTTCTCCTGCATTCCAGCAGGCGTATACCGGCCTACATTACCAGCGCACCGCGGAAGCCTTCGCACCATCATTCAACATTTCCCGAAGTTAGTATTGTTTTCATTTTTATGTATCTGTGGTTTCAAACATGCTGACTCGCATAATATTTTGATAAAGTTTTCTCAGGATTCCCTCCGGGTTAAAGAACCCAGTTTTGCCTTTGTCGTTTCGAGGTTCGACTCGATGATCATCCTCAGGGCTGCAGAGCGTAATCGTTGATCATATTCAGCCGCCCCAGGTCGCTGCTCAAAACGTCAAATGAGGAAATAGAGTTTTTAACCCGGTGGGAATCCCGAGAAAACTTAAGCCACATAATTTGTCGGGAAAGCGTCAAATCTTACTCCTGGTATTATTGCTTTTAATCAATGGGAAAAGCTAGGTAACAAAATTGCGCATCGGACAGATTGATGTTATTCACCACAAACAATCGAAGCATGTATTTCATGAATTCATCTAGCTATGCTTCTCGACAATGAGACATAATTGGAGACGGCGCGCATGCTACAAGGTAAAATGTATGTGCAACACCCTCACAGAAATGAAATATTTGCACAGGAATATTAATTCCTTATTCAAACAAGCTTCAATCTACTTCCCAATAATGCACAAGAATTCAATTTCAACGCTTCACTTGGATAAAAACACAAGATTAACACGACGAAATGGCAAGAGTCTTTATAAAAGTATTGCACACTCACTCGATGTTTTAATCTAAAATTTTGTTTGCAAAGTTGAGGATAGGGATGAAACCCAGATTGAACTCCAGGTGTTTCACAACTTCAGGTTGAGTTCCTTTCCTGGACCACTTCACACTTCGAGGGCGCGGCGAGAGTCTCGCCTGGGTCGAGAGTCTTGACGAGAGTCGAGAAGTCTCACCTCTTCGATATTTCTCGAAACCGGTCGAGACTCCCGGGCAAGGCGAGAATTTCCGATGAATACCGCAATCAGCCGACGATAGAGTTTAATAAGGTATCCCTTGCGACTTCGATTGGATTTATTCACATTTTAAAAATATTTTATCTGATGATTTACCCTCTGCATCCAATTTTTTAAAGAGTGTGCACGATGATAGTAGAGTTCCCAACGAGGGATTTGGAAAAACAATTATTTCCTTTTCCTGACCCCAATATTTAATATAAAATTTGAATCTTGGAGTGTAGGTCTTTAAATTGAAATGTAAATTTTGCCGACGTTTCCGTTTATTTACAAACCATTGTCAGGGCTTAAAATGAAATTGAGCAAATAATTTTGATACATAGGCATATAAAAGGGTTTATCCATGTTTCTTAATATAGTAATATAATAAAAAAAGAAACATTCACTTGTAAATTTACAAAAAAGAAGAAATCATAATCTAATTCTATAAAATTTTGCATAATTCTTTTTGCAATGTTTATTTATGGTAACTAATGTTCATAGTTACCGATCAATTTAGGCTAGTTATATAATTATTATTATTATAGTATTCTACCGATTAAGGTAGGTTTCCATGGAGTACTAAAGAGGTGATCTGGGAGCCTCCCTTTCCTTCCAGCACTGCCTTCTTTAATTCACTGTAAGGCCTACTCTCTTTCAATCTATCTAAAAATCCTATTCTTTTCCTTCCCCTCCCTCGTTTCCCCAACATTCTACCCTCCAACACCATTTTCAACATCCCCTCACCGCTAAGCACTAACTCCATCCAAACCTTCTGTCTCCTACGTATCTCATCTAAAAGCTTTCTCTCCTCGCCAACCATATCCAGCACTTCGTCGTTCCTTTTCCTCTCCGTCCATTTCACCCTCTCCATTCTTCTCCATACCCACATCTCGAACGCCTCCAATCTTCTCTCGTCTTCTTTCCTCAGAGTCCACGTTTCCGCACCGTAGAGAGCTACACTCCAAACCAAACTCTTCACTAACCTTTTCTTTAAACTCTTACACAACGATCCTCTCAGAAGCTCCTTCCTGCTCATGAACGCCTCCTTCGCTAATGCTATTCTCTTCCTGATGTCCTTACTACTGTATCCGTTTTCCTCTAACGTACTGCCTAAATAGTTGAATTGCTCAACCTGCTCAAGTTTTTCACCACCCACCTTTATCTTGAGTCTCACATTCCTCGCTCGTGATGCTTTACAAAACCGCATTACCTTAGTTTTCTTGTGATTAATCCTCATCCCAAACTCCTCGCAACGTTCGTATAACGCATCCACTAGGGCCTGAAGCCCCCTTGCTGACTGACTGATCAACGCCTGGTCATCCGCGAATCTCACTGATTTGAACATCATTCCTCCCACTTTTATCCCAGCTTCTAACTCATCCCACGCTTCCCTTACCATCTCTTCAGCGTACACGTTAAAGAGCAGTGGCGATAGAGGACAGCCTTGCCTCACACCTCAGCCAATGCTTGCCCACCCAGATTCTCCGTCCGCTATCCTCACTTGCGCAGTCTGGGCCATATACAGATTACAAATCAGTCGTCTATCCCTCCAGTCTACACCTATTCTCTTGAGAATATCCATTAACTTTACCCAGTTCACCCTATCAAACGCTTTTTCAAAATCCACGAAACACACATATACGTCCTGCTCATATTCTAGGTTCCTCTCCACGAGGGCCCTCATTATTGCTATTGCATCACGAGTTGACTTCCCTTTTCTGAAACCAAACTGATCTTCGCCCAAATACTCGTTTGCCCTCGCCTCCATTCGTCTGTTCAATATCCTCAGCACTACTTTAGCCGCATGGGATATTAGGCTGATAGTCCTATAATCTCCGCATTCCACAGCTTTCTTCTTTTTCGGAAGCGGAATTAAAACCGTCTTCACGAAATCCTCCGGCCAACATCCCTCCTCATAGATCTTGCGCACTAGTTCGAAAAACCTTTTCTTACCTTCCTTCCCTAGACTCTTCAGAAGCTCGCACGGGATGTTGTCCACGCCTACTGCTTTCCTAGCCTTCATATCACGGAGTGCTCTCTCTATTTCTGAATCTAATATCTCCGGCCCAAGATTATCCTCCTCCACTGCACTTTCCTCCTCTAGAGTCAATCTCTCTGGTCTGTTCGTTCCGTCATACAGGTCCTCCACGTATTCCTTCCACCTACCCTGTACCTCTTCTCGCTCGGTTAGCATCCTCCCATCTTTAGCCTTAATTTTAGACATGGCTTGTCCTCTTTTGCCGCCCGATAGCGACTTAACTTTGGCGTACAACGCGCCTACTTCTCCATCCTTCTGGAACTTTTCCATTTCCTCGCACTGTCTTTTCCACCAAGCCTCCCTTGCCCTCTTAGTTTCACGTCGTAATCGATTATTCAATTACCTATACATTCTTTTGCCCTGTTCTGTGTCCACGTTCTTCCACTTCCTCCTCTCCTCCATTTCATTTACCATTGCCTCAGTTATCCACGGCTTCTTTATCCTTCTACTGTCAACGTAACCAATTGACTTCTCCGCCGCTTTGACTATTCCCGTTTTTAAATTATCCCATCTTTCCTCTACCGTCTTGGTACTTTCAATCTCCCGTATACTAATGTCCACTAGCTCCTGATATTCTCTCCTCTTACTCCCCTTCAGGGCTTCTACGTTCCATTTCTTCGCCTTCCTAACTTTCATAAGTCTTTTGAATCTTACGTTGCATTTCATGAGCACTAGATTGTGGTCCGAATCCGCATCCGCTGCAGGGAAGCTGCGCGAGTTTTTCACACTGTTCCTAAACCTCTGTCTTACCATAATGTAGTCTATTTGATACCTCCCCGCATCCCCTGGACTTTTCCACGTGTACCTTCGCCCTTTATGATGATTGAACCACGTGTTTGTGATGAATAATTTGTTTCTCCTACAAAATTCTGCTGCTTTCTCTCCCCTGTCGTTCCGTATTCCTAGACCAAAATCTCCTATTTCGTTTCCATCCCTCCCTTCCCCGACTGAGGCGTTCCAGTCCCCCATCACTACCAGATTTTTCTTACCCGGTGTGTCTCTAATTATTTCCTCGAGCTGTTCATACACCTCGTCTAATTCTTCCTCCCTATGATTGCTAGTGGGCATGTAAACCTGCACCACCACAAGGTTGGTGGGCCGCGCCTCAATTTCTACCACCAGAATCCTATCGCTTACCTGGTCTATACCTACCACACGCTTACCCATCTTCCCGTTTAATACTAAAGCTACCCCTCGCTGGCTTTCTTCCCCTCCACTATATATAACCCTATACCCATCACTCCAATAGTCCCCCCCATCCCTCCACCTCACCTCGCATAATCCTAAGATATCTATCCTCCCTTTATCCATTTCCTTTTTGATATTTTCTAACTTTCCCGCCCTCATCATAGTCCTCACATTCCACGTCCCCACATTTATAGCAGACTTCTTCTTCTCCATCTTCTTGGTCTTCTTTTCTTCTTTCTTCATTGCTGCTGCCACTGATGTTGATGATGATAAGTCTCTGCAAGGATTTCGCATGTTGACGACCCCGAGGACCTTGCCGACCTCGCTGCCGTGCCCGACACCCGCCCTTTGCGGACGGGTCCCGGGCGATGAGATTCCGAGGCTCATTTGGTTGTACTCCATGTGTTCAGGGAAGAGATAGTTGGTAGGGTTTCCCACTTCCATTCCAACAGTGTTTTTCACGTGACACCATCACGTGGACTACCTTTCGTCTGGCTCCTACCCTTCGACCTATCTGGCATGGGTGGCCCTACCGGGAATAATTTTGAATTAATCCCGCCAGTGCAGCTCAAGGGGTCATAGGAGCGCGCAAGCCTTTCCACCGCGACAAGGTTGTAGCCCAAGGGAAAGGAGTTATATAATAAAATATGCTTAAGTTGTCAATGTCGATCTTATATTACAACTATTTTTAGTTTTGGAAATATATATGACGTCTTGAAATAATCTTTTGGTTAAAATATTTTTTCTATGCCTAAAATAGAAATAGTTCCTATAGATAATGCGTCGAAATGAAATTCTCGTCTCGACCAATGAGACTTTCGGGTGATCGAGAGTCTCGCACAGCCCTAGTCGGAAGGCTTCCCCCCTGCATTTAACAACAGTGCACGGTTAATATACATACACTATATTCGAATGAAGGGCTTCGTCAGACAATCGAATAAATTGCCATTCGGTCGCGTTGTTTTTCAGCTAATGACGAAGCTGTGGCGTTATGGTAATACTCTGGGCTTCTCCGATCTTTTTACGCTTCGTTTTCCTGCTTCTCTTCATTAATGGAGCGTAATATTTGCTCGGAGTCATACATAAATTCATAAATTTAATGGCAAGAATGGAAAAGTAAGTTCTCGAATAAAAGCCTTGACAAGAAGATGGTACAACCCCATAGGCCATATCTTGAGACATGATGGCCTGATGAAGACAATCGTCGAGTGACAATCAGGTGGATGGCAAGAGCGGAAAAGGAAGACCTCGAATAACATATCGATGGCTAAGTTCTAACAACACGTATCTCCAAAATAGCAAATTTTCAGGAGTGCAAAAAAAAGATAAATATTTTTATTGTAGACTGAAATTAAAAACCAAAAGTTCATAAAACTGAAAAAGAAGCATTCACTTGCAAAAAAAAGAGATGTTTTTATTGTATTTTATTTTTTAATGTTATTACACTTTGTTTAAGATACTTGTCTCAAATCGGCCGAATTTGAGATACGTGTTGTTAGAACTTAGCCATCGATATTTGGAACAGGTAAGAAGGGTGTGAAAGAGAAAAAACTTGGATGTGTAAACAAAAGATTAGCTGACAGTAGAGCTGAGGAGAAAGCTGTGTCAAGCCAACGTTGGCAGTGTTGACCAGTGATGATGATAATGATATGCATTCATGCTACTGACATGGTGCATTCCTGTGATCAGATATTGAAGGTATGTTGCAACTTAATAGAATTCTCTCAATTTGCAGAAGTGCCTCTCCCAGATTCGAATTCGAAATCCTCCGATCAGCAGTCAATTTCTCGTTCCACCAAATAGGCTGCCACGCTCCCCTGAAAGTATCAGAAGAAAGCAATAACTCCCTTTCCATTCGCGCTGGCTGTCATAAAGAGAGAGAGAGGGTGTTTACGGAGTGTGGCGCGGACGGATTGCCGGAGAATGAAAAAAAAACGAGTCGTGTGCGTCCGGGTGGAAGCAGCAGAGAGGCATAAAAGGCCACTTGGTCTCACAATTCGATCCTTTATTCTTCACCTCATCGTAAGATCGCGCGGAATAGATTCGTTTTACGACCACACATGCAGTCTCAGTCAGCACAATACAGCTCCCCACGTCACTCTGCTGCAAAACGCGCCATCCGCTATGATTAAACCTGGAGTGGAGATAGAGGCAACGCCACCCACAAAAGATGCCTGGCGGATAGAAGCATAAAAACGATGCGCATGTACTATGCAACGGATGCGATAGATATAGACCATCACCATAACATGAGAAACGAACCAGGAGAGGGGACTCAACTAAAGGAGACTGCTGTCGTTCTTATTTTCAGGGACTCGCTTTTGCTCGCTTGCATTTGGGTCGCTTACTTTTAAGTTGGCTAGAGTAGATAAAAGCAATATTTCCACTTTCACGTAAAACGAGCAAATGGTTCGTAGGCTACACTATGAAAACAAATATTTATAAAGAGAAACGTTTTTCTGATGGGCTAAAAAAGTAAAATAAATTTCTAGAGTCTGAAAAAGTCTCTTCCACTTTATCAAAATAAATAAAAGTGCTACAATCTTTTATTTATTTAAATATGCCTAACGGTCACAAATTGAAGCCTAAATCTTTTGAACTTATTCACTCTACCATGTAATAAATAATTTGCATTTCTAAGATATGCCGAAGAATGGGACTTTTTGCAGGTGGAATGCGTACGAAGCTAGATAACTTTCCGATGCTTACACTTACAGATAGTGCGACACTCCAGCACTCCTTCATTTAGTTTTCACCAATGGATAGAATATTTCTTCTGTTACCTTTTTAGTGATGATACCCCACATGGTTTCTATTTATTTTTCTTATCAAAGAAATGCCACTTGTCTCCTGGATATGGCGCACAAAACAATTACCAGCTGTTCTATGTTGGTTGTTTGGGCTTTTCGTTTCCAATCTGTGAAAATCGTTTCATGTATGATAAAGATACCTTAAGAAAGGTATATTTCTATCTTTCGTCTTTAGATGTTATTAGCAAATAGAGATTATTACTAACATTCTTGAAGATATTACAGCTCTTAGTTCATCAAGTTACTCGTTTGGAAATAGCTTATCCAAATAACTTGAATTTTTGAGTGTTAGTTTTTAGAATAGTAGAAAGTCTAATACAATTTTGTTAGTGCATTGCGGTGACAGGAGTCAATAATGCAAAGGATTTTAATTTACGTCTTAAATTCCATTGCTTTTCATATAGCTTTAAATGATACTCAGAGTTGTGTTTGAGTTTCATTAATATATAACCCACAAGCTTCATCGCACGATATTCGACCCTCCCGAATCGCATTCGAAAATTTCGTATATATTATACGTAAAACTTCCTACTCTACACGGACGAACCACGGGGTTTTCCTGTTTCTACGGGAAAAATTGCGGTTAACAGGCACAAAAATAGTTTCGGTGATAAATGTTACCCTTCACAGTGACATTCTCAAATTAAAGTACATGTTGCACTAAGTTGCGAGCAAAATTATTTTGAGTTCCTACAAAAATACTAAGAAATGCAGCAGCATTGCTCCAACATAATATTCGTTGCCATTAAACCTCTAGCAACTTCGCACAAATTTTTCCCGAATAAACCTTAAAGAAATATATCAAACGGCATCTCGAGTAGAACAAAAAAATTGTTTCCAACCACTTTCTTGTCAGTGATACGACTTGATGGAAAAATTTACTTTACCGCCAGTAACGTGAGGGATGGGCGAACGGTAAAAAAATGAAAGTCCAAGAGAAAATATCTGCCAAATGTCAAATGGGGGTTTTGAATTCCTCAAACTCTGCCCACGACCTTGCCCAAGCTACTCCGCTCAAATGCAATAAATTGTTGAAAACACAATTACATCGTGCCTCTATTTTTAGCTAGCTTTTATATGCGCCAAAAGCTGATCGTTAAAAGAATAAGGTAGCTTCCTTCATCAAAGAAAACGGAAGACATTGATTGCGATTCTTTACCCACCATTAGTGTATTCATAATATACAATTATTTTGGTTTTAGAAATCCCAGTATAGACGAATGGCAATGATTAATTTTCACCTAATTTGAAAAAGGCCAGTTTGGCGCCAATACGATGCCACTCCATGTGACGTCACAGGGACCTAGTTTCTATACGATTAGATACGAGTTTTACATCGTCTGATTTTACCAATGCATGCATGAGGCACAGAGCTCAGAGAAAAATCTCTTAATAATAACCTATTAAAACTGCCTATGGTTGGAAAGTTTTCTTCGTTTGATAAGGTATTAATAATCCTTATTTAAGCCAAGCGCTATCTGCTAGCAGGGTACTCTGCTACCTGCTAGCAGCCTCCACCTCAGCGGCGCTCATATCCTCGCCCCAAGGTCACCTCACACGGCGACAGCAGGAAGAATGGCGTCACACGGGGTTTTACCATCATTCCTACTTAGCCGTCGCGTTTTCGCGCTTTTGAAATTTTCCACTTCTCATTTAATCGCAAAAAATAGATATCGTCATTTAAAAATCTAGAAGAGTGAAATTCGTACTCCAGGAGTAATAATCTTTCGATTTAGGCAATAAAAAAATAATAGGAAACCACCCTATTCTGTTATCACATTCTGACTGGACTGGGCGTAGCCATGGTACACAAGCAATCCGAGCTGTTTGGACAATTTTCACCAAAACACGCACCAGAAGCCATAAATGAGCCAGCAAGACCACCACTCACGCTCGCTCTGGGCAACGTTGGTGTATCATACCATTCATTTTATGGCATTCGCAGTGTCGTTGCGGCCGGCCAATTCCTTCCGAACGGAGGAAGACGTGTGCAGAATATGTATATGTACTGCCACGCCCTAAAAACATCAATGACAACTTATTCTCCAAACACATCCGAAGGAACTTCTCCGGAAAATGCCCTCCATGATAACATCAGCGGCATAGCTTCCAGGAACACTTGGTAGGCGCCGCATCACTCCCGGAGAGTTTTGAGAGACAATAGGGAGGTTTCCTGTTATTTTTTATAGCCTAAATGGAAAGATTATTACTCCTGGAGTACGCATTTCACGATCTTAGATTTTTAAATTACGATACATATTTTTCGCGATTAAACGGAAAGTGAAAATTTTCAAGCGCGCAAAAACGTGAAGGCTAAGTATGAATGCTGGGAAAACACCGTGTGACGTCATTCTGGTTCCCCCTTTCGCCGTGTGAGGTGACATTGGGGCGAGGCTTTGAGCGCTGATACGACGCAGGCTTCTATCAGGTAGCGCTTGGCTTAAATAAGGATTATTATTACCCTATCAAACGAAGGAAATTTCCCGACCTTATGCAGTTTTAATAGGTGAATATTAGAGATGTTTCCCTGAGCTCTGTGCCTCATGCATGCATTGGTAATCTCAGATGATGTTAAACTCCTATCCTCTCGCGTAGAAACTAGGTCCCTGTGACGTCACGTGGAGTGGAATCGCATGGGCGCCAATATCTGGCCTTTCCAAATAAGGTTAAAATTGACCATTGCCATTCGTCTAAACTGGGATTTCTAAAACAAAATAATTTGTTTATTATGAATACACTAATGGTGGGTAAGGAATCGCAATAAATGCCTGTCGTTTTCTTTGATGAAGGAAACTACCCTATTCTAATATGGAATAAGGCTCATAAAAGAACAAACGTCGCGCAGACGTGCGGGAGGGAATGCATAAGCAATAGGTGATGCACGGAACTAAATCGTCGCACAAACTCCCACAAACAATCTTGGACCCGGCGATCCATGAGTAGGTACTGCATAGTGGAGGCCCCATTCCATGCTGTAGAAGCGTGATTTACGATGATACTTCGGAAGCATTTCAATCAGTTTTCAAAACTGTCCACAGTGCGGCGTTGAACGTAGAGCATTTCCTTTTTCCCAACATCTGCAGAGTTGTGTTTGCACTCGAGAGCAACAGCATTGAACAGTTATAAATTCAATGTTAGTGAATAATCTGAACTGGAGTGTAGCGCTTTACGGTGCAGAAACGTGGACACTTAGGAAGGAGGACGAGAGAAGACTCGAGACATTCGAGATGTGGGTGTGGCGAAGAATGGAGAGGGTGAAATGGAGGTAGAGTAAAAGGAACGACGAAATGCTGGATATTGTTGGCGAGGAGAGGCATCTTTTAGATGAGATACGGAGGAGACAGAAGGTATGGATGGAGCGAGTACTTAGCGGGGATGGGATGTTGAAAACAGTGTTAGAGGGAAGAATGTTAGGTAAACGAGGGAGGGGAAGGAAAAGAATAGGACTTTCAGATAGACTGAAAGGTAGTAGGTCTTATTGTGCACTGAAGAGGGAAGTGCATGATGTAAGGGGAGGCTCCCGTAATTCTTCTTAAGCACTCCATGGTAACCTACCCTAATCGGTAGAATACTTTAATAATAATATCATCACGAATATAAAATTTAGCCCTAACTATAGATTATTTCCCCGCAAAGATCGAATCCCACCACAATCAAAGACGCCAGTACGAACTTCTGTAAATAATTTTTCGATTTCGGATATAAGAATCTTGTGATGAGCCAGGTCGGTGGTTTCATTGATGCCGATCACCGTTCACCATTCACTTGAGTGACCAATCGCGAATTGTTTATCACTACTACGAATACGAAGACAAATGTCGGTCTTGAACACTCAAAAAGATTCTGTTCGTTGGAGAGATACCCTTCGTCAATCGATCCCGAAAAAGATTTCGATCAAGTACGTCGGTTGCTCGCCACCGACCCATCATTATGAAATGGACGAATGAAGAATATCCTATCGTAATATTTTCCCTGACAGCAGCAGCAGAAAAACAACTAAAACTCGCATCGCAACTAAGGCTCACATCGCTTCCAAACTTTGCGAGGGCACCCCGTAGCGAAGCGCATAAAAGCAGAAACTCTCGCGGGGGGCGGAGGAGAAACAAAGCTGATGACTCGCACTGGGCGCGCAGAGACTCTTGGGATAGCTTGAGAAATAATCGAAGATCGGCGCAGATTACCCGAACGCTCGGGCGAGGATCGTAAAACCCAGATCTGGAAATAAAAACGATCTTTTACGACGTTCGGAAAGGGGGGGGGAATGCAGCGCCGTGACGGCAAAGTATTAAACCCTTGGAAAGAGCGGGGGCAGGGTAGAGAAGAAATGGCAGAATATAAGGCGAAGGGTGTAAGGCAGGGGGTGTTAGGCAGGGGAAATGGGGGAGGGGAGATATGGAAGGGTGGAGGTGTTGCCAGGCGGGGCGCGAGGAGAGGCTAGATGGAATAAATAGTGAGTGCAAGTGAGTCAGTCTATACGAAGGGGGGGGAAAACACCACGGCTATTTTGCCAAAAGGAACTTCGGACTGAATCACTGTGTCAGCATATCTTTCGATATCCCACGTTTTATATCCGTGTATCCAAAATGAGGACATACATACCAACATTAAGTTTTATTTTCAAACTGACAATTAAACATTGGAACTTATTTAAAAAAAGTTTTAGAGCTAAAGATCATGGTGATGCAGGTACTTTTTTCCATTAGGTCTGCTTATAAGATTGAGCATTTGGCTTTAACCCTTAGAGTGCCGGGGATCGCTATCGCGCTCCTCCTATCTCTCGCGAAAAGTGCCAGGAGCACGATAGCGCCCCTCATGCAATGTCCCTCTTAATTGCTGATTGTTCACTAATAATTCAATAGCCAGTATTCATTTTATTTTAACATTAACTATTTTCTTTTAATTATAAAAAAATAACTCATATTACCAAAAATTCGTCAAATAATACATTAAAAAGGTGAAACCACTTATAATAAAGATTTCTTAAAGTTTTTGAATATATACCTTTAGTTCTTTTTGAGACCTAATTTTTTTCCTAACCTACTTCAAAATCAGCAAAAATTCCTCGGCACTTTTGGATTAGTACCTAGAAAATCGGTTGGTACTCAATGGGTTAAAACTTTTACCGACCGAAATAACAGTTTTGACTACTTCACACTTTTAGGATGACAACTAGTCATCGATAAATAAATATCACCTGCTCATTAGCCTTGCAATCATCTGAGCATTAACTTCGAATAGCTACACTTCCGTTCTTTGAAGATAGATTTTTCCATTTCTCTTGGTCCAGTCAAGTGAATAAGAAGATAACTCCTCTTGCTTCAACTTATTGTGAGGATTAAACCTTAAGGTCACTATGGTTTCGCTAAGATTACTAAGAGTATAACTGCGGTTCGGTGTTCCAAGTTTGAAATGGTAAGAAAAGAACGATTCGAAGAACGTATACTTGAGGGCTGAAGAGTTCTCAAGACGTTGATGGTGCAACAAATAGAGGTGCCTATAATAATTATGACTTAAAAGAAGAAGTTTAGAAATTTGCAAACCTTTTAGAATAACTTAAGAAAAATTGGAAACAAAATAATGTTAATATTGTGATATTTTTTGTGAAAGCAACCGGTGATATCTGCACAAAAAAGACTGCTATTCATCATAAATAAATAAATAAATATAGACACCGGATAGTAAAGCAGAATTGGTAGGGGGGGGGATAATTTATATCCATTCGAACTCAAATGTGGAGAACTTCTTTCGGGAAAAAGTTGGGAATTATATTAAGACATACATCCATTATTAATACCTAGATATATAAGACATATGTATGGGAAAGAGTTCGGTTCCAAAAAACTTTTTAAAAGATAAGTATAGTTTATGTTACTCACCAGCAAATTTTTAATTTGGCATCGCACACACAGAGACCCTCCTACAAAAATCGCGTTATAATAAACGCTGGTATGCATGATATTAAAATTTATGCTTCATTTGATTGTTCCCTTTTATAAATGGTTATCTATATACATAAAGAAAAAAAAACTTTATTAACAATATGTATAATATGTTCGTAATCCTTTATTTCCTTCTCTATCAATTTATTCGTATGTTTGCGCTTACTCGTGGCTGAGCTTTAAGCCACCGAGTTCGTCCACCGGGTTGCAGACACATAAACATGCCTTAATAATCAACTATTAAAACTGCCTATGGTCAGAAAGTTTCCTTCATTTGATAAGGTATTAATAATCCTTATTTAAGCCAAGCGCTAGCTGCTAGCAGGGTACTCTGCTACCTGCTAGCAGCCTGCATCGCAGCGGCGCACGTACCCTCGCCCTAAGGTCACCTCACACGGCGACAGCGGGAACCAGAATGACGTCACATGGGCTTTTCCCAGCATTCATATTTAGCCGTCGCGTTTTCGCGCGCTTGAAAAGTTTCACTTATCAAATAATCGCGAAAAATGGATATCGTCATTTAAAAATCTAAAAGCGTGACATTCGTACTCCAGGAGCAAATGTTTCGATTTAGGCAATAAATAAATCATAGGAAACCACCCTATTACTCGCTCCAAAGTTATTTTTAGTATTATGGCTACAGGAGATTACACAACGTTTCGCTGTTTTCCTCACTTTAATCAAACTTACACCGAATTACGCTCCAACGGGTAACCGCCATTCCCAGGACGATAACTGAAGTTTGTTATTCCATCAGCTTGAAATTTTTATAGTATTAATAGTAGACTTTTTTCAACATATCCTTGTTTCGCTAGCATAATAAATTTGCATTTGAGAAAATATTGAAGTAATATAATAAAATATAGGAAACATTGAGGTGAAATATTCAAAGTATTCTAATTTGAAAAACAAACTAATGTCGAGAAAATGTCAACTGTAAATTCGACGTGATAGAATAAGGTTTGAGGGAGTATTTGTCACTGATCGAGGTGGAAAGGCCAATAATGTGACGAAAGGCGGGGACGAGTAATAGAGGGTGCAGGCTGAGGGATGAAAGCTCAGTCAGCTATCTCGGGGGCGGGAAATCGTAGCTGAGCCATTGAGCAGCGAGAGGGGGTTGGTTGATGGGACGATCCTCCGTGAATGGGTGGGCAAAAATCGGGAAGAAGGGCTTTTGGGGGGTGGAAATGGAATTCCGTCGGGAAACAAAAGGACGCCACGGGGGTTGGTGAGATATAGACAGGGGGTGGGGAAGATGACGAAGGGAGAAGGGCGATGGCGAGGGTGGATGAGGGATGTAACATGGGCACGGGGTCATATGGCCGGGGAAGGGGGCAAGAGGGGGCTATTTAGGGGGTGGCCTGACTGGAAGGGGACGTTTTGGATTGCTCTAGGTCATATGCACCGTGCAATGACACCACAGCTAGATGGTGGAGACAGACTTGTCCATATTTGGAAAACTAAATATAGTATACTTACTATGGTAAGTATATTTGGAGGAGGCGACCGACAGCTTAGGTCATTTGCGCCATGAGGGAAGGGTATGGAAGGAAGGGTGGAGAGAAACCTGGCGTCGGCATTAGCCTGCTCTTAACGAAAGGCTCCACGGGACCACGGCTTAACGTCCCATCCGACGGACGGAGTGTTGCGCTTGAAATGTTCTCCATACAACATTAAAGCAGGGACCGGGCAGTCTCTGGAAATTCTATGACACTGCCGGGGTTTGAACCCGAGCCCACGGTGTGGGAAGGAAATACACTAGCCACCACGCCAACCCGATCCCCTACTTACAATGATTCACTTCATTATGTTTAATGGGCACAATACGGGATTTTGTAGCGTACTTACAACATCAGGGCCTACAGCTACATTTGGTTCGTAACTACGTGACTATATCCTGTTGGTATGATGGTATTTAGAGGGGATCGACATCTAAGGACATTTGTGCCAAGAAGGATAGCTAAAATGTTTTTTTAATCTCTAACCCGCCGTTTTATTATTTTATTTTGGCACTCAAACCGGTTTCTAGCATGATAAGATTATGTTTTTTGTCTCAAGTAATCTGCGAAGTAATACGTCAAATATAACTATAAGCATCAACTTGACTCAGTAAAAAAATGTAAACTACAATGCTTAAGTTGTAATCTTACAAGACGCCCACAAGAAGAGTGCTGTGCGGAGACAATTTTGATAGAGAGAGGGGACTAGGCAACCAGGGAGCAGAGGGGTGAAGCACATAGCCATGTGAAGGGGTTGCAGTTTTGTGAATGTGGGGGACGAGTGAAACGTCGCAATGAAGGGTGCGCATTTCTAATGGTTTTAAGGGATAAGAAGAGCCTGGGACGTTGTCATTCTGACGATGGCATTACCATGGGAGGAGCAGACGGGAAGCGAGGATAGGGCCACGTGATATATATAAACCTAGATCTCTCATCAGGCGGCGCTGGAAGCAAATCCCTAAATACTGAGTACACATGCACAAGCAATGTAAAAATGGTTTGCAGCCAACAGCTGCAGCGCTCGGTCGGAGGTGGAAACCCAACCCATATTAACCTCGTTACGATAACCTCGAACCTCTCGTGGGGAACACAATATCTATGGCATGGCCCTGAAGAAATTAGGATTCGTCAAGCGTATTGTGGGAAGATTTTCGGATGAGAAAGTGAAAGAAAGGTTCTATAACGACTCGTCCGTCCGCACCTTGAATATGCAGCGAGCGTATGGGATCCGGTGCAGAAAGACTTAATCCGCGAACTGAATAAAATACAAAGGAAGGCTGCGCGTTTCGTGGAAAACTGCTACGGGCGTACAGACAGTTTTACCAAGATGTTAAGCGAATTAGGCTGGGAGCCGCTGAAGACTCGGAGGCTGCGCGCTAGGCTTAGGCCGCTAAGGTCCGCGAGGCTCTCTCCTTCGACCAATGGAGACTTTTTTATCTACGGGAGTACAAATTACGGAAATTTAAGTAAATCATACCAAGATCAGTCAGTTGTGTCCCGAATGACAGGACGCAAAATAGACAGTGTTACCCAGATGTTAAGCGAATTAGGCTGGGAGCCGCTAGAGGCTGCGCGCTAGGCTTATGTTGGATTGCTTGAACAATTGAGAATGGATATCTTTAAGAGCGACACGAAATATTAGAGCCATGCAATATTTCCAGGTCCGATAGAAGCGATAAATGGAGAGAGATGTTTTGCCGAACGGATAGATATGGGAATTCGTTTTTCCCCAGAAACATAAAGGACTTTAGTAAATGCTAGTCCCAACTTCGTAGAGCACTTCATCTTTTAAGCGTAGACGGCTGGTGTCCTAACACCCCCTGCCACACGCCTTTTAGGCGGCTTGCGGGGTATTATGTAGATGTAGAACCCATTGCGATATCTATCAGGCACCATACAATGGTCAAAGAACCTCTTGGTCAGGCAAGTAGCCAGGGCGGGGGACTTAGTGGGCTGCATACTGCTGCCGCCCCCCCTCCCCCGAAATTCTAACCCTGTAAGATAAGGGATATTTTGAACTACTATGGGCGACGCAGCTAAATGCGAGTATAGTCCTCGAGAAAATTTATAGCATGCACAGAATAGGGGGGTTGAACAGTGAGTGGAAGCAGTATGAGAAATTAAGGGAAGGGAATGTGAGCACACGACAGGCAGAAAATAGTAACTTAACAAACAAATGGTGATGCGATGTGTCGTGTCTCATAATGTGGGAATTGAAGACTGCAAGGAGAATATACGTCTGCACATAGCAGACCTTCCGAGCTTCCGGACGACGATACCAGCTCTGATGACAACTCCGAGCCCGAAGAGGAAGCGGACTCCGTCTCCGGTGACAGCGGTCAAGGCGGTGACGATCAGGAAAACGACTTCAGTGCCGATCGGCCCTGGTTACACCGGGGAAACCACCCGCCGGACGTCCCGGAGGACCTGCCGCCAACGCAGGAAACATTGGAGCAGGCGGTAAGAGAGGAACGAGCCAAAAATGTTAAATGTGACCAAAATGTTTCAGTGATTAGGCCCTATAATTACCCATCTGCAGTGAATTCTTTAATTTCACGGTTCGGAGCTTCTCTCCCGAGGCCTTCAGATGCCCCATTCCTCTCAAGAAAGACTCGTGAAACGCTAGTATTACGGAAATTCCTAAAGTGTTTTTTATCTGCAGAAATTATTGTACGCGTGCCTGTTAAATGTTCTTTTCCGGCCTTCACAATTGATAAAACTGATGGTGGTTTTAGATTTATTCATGACATCAGTGCTTGGACTAAATATGTAAAGACTCCAAAATTCGCCCTGATGGGCCCTGCAAAAGCTATTGCCAGTATTCCTCGGGATTCATTCTTAGCAAAGATAGATTTGAAATCAGCCTTCTACCAAATCCCGATTTTAAAGAGGCACTGGAAATATTATGGTATTAAAATGAATGACGAAACCTTCGCATTTACAAGGTTGCCCATGGGTCATCCCTTATCCCCATCTATTCTGCAAAGATGGGCTTTAGATGTAGCCATTTTAATTGAAAAATGGTTTCCTGAAGTGAAGGTTATTGTATATCTTGATGATTGGTAGATTTACAGTGAAAGATGTTTTCATGTTAACGAAATAATTACCCAATTGGTAATTGAACTGGGTGTCACAGTTAATGTATCTAAATCAGTGACCGACCCGGTCAAAGAGTTAAAGTATCTTGGTGTAATAATCAACACGGAAAGGTTAACGGTGAAATTGACCAAGCATTCAATCAAAAGAATCAGACAAATTCTAGATGTTTTACCCCGGCTAAGACAAGAAGACCTGCCGCGAGCGGCGGGATACTTATCCTGGGTCGCATGGATTTTACGGTTACCGACCACTATGATATCCCAGGTGTTCCTACGTGACAGTGAGTGGTGGGAGTACTTTTGGGGTCAAAATTTGTTTTCTAAAGAAGTGTTTTTGCCACAACCTAGTGAAGTGATCAAAGTTTATAGTGATGCAACGCTCAACGCAATTGGAATTTCCATACCTGAGTGGCAGTTAACGAGAACCATCGCCATGCCGGCATCGGTGTCGACCATAAATCAAGCGGAAGGCATCGCGGCTCTCACAGCGATCAAGGAGACCCTATTACTGTTAAATGATTTTAATTTAACCAATGTTATTATTGATTTGCACACAGATTCAAATGTGGTATTGTATTCATTGCAACGTGGCCGGGGCCAACTTTTTCATTTCCCCTTGTTCAAATCCATATACAAAAACATATTAATAAATGTACAGTCACGCAGGGTGACCTGGTCCCGGGTATCCACCGACTCCAATCCGGCCGACGAGCCCTCGCGGGCCGTGCCTCCCTGAACCTATGTACGATCTCGATCGATTGGCGATGAAAGAGCAGGAAACGTAAGGAGAAATAAACAAATGTGAGGAAGAAAAGAAAATATGAAAGAAAGACGAGACACGAGAAAAGAATCTCCGAGCTCGAAGAGGCTTGGAAGACGATCAATAAAATGACAGAGAGCAAAGCGTCCTTGCCGATAACCCAAAAAGTAATGAAATTCTTCATCGTCATCCTTACAGCAACGCTACGAGAAAAACGATCAATTTACACGTTAAAAGAAAACCTTTTTCCATATCTAAACATGCTGAAAATATAAGTAGCTACATTCAAGACAGTGTCTTCATCCAAAAAACTAAAAGTAGTCTACTGAGAAAAAAAAGATAGAGACCCCAAAATCAGCTAAACAAGCAGCTGACGGAGGGTGACTAACGAAAAGGTTGAAAAAAAAAAAACAGGGAAACTAGATGAGTGATTGTAACCAAGCCAGAGTGGCAGGTCAGGGTGATGAAAAGTAAGAAGAGGGAAGGAAGAAGCCAGGAGAAAAATGAAACGCACTCGGCAAAAGCTTGGACAAACTGCATATAAAATGTAGAGGAATTTACGAGAGGGACGGTGAAAATCCTTTCTCAAAACGTGGTAACTAGGCCAACGATAATCACGAGAAGAGAGAAGCAAGCCAAGGAGAAGGAAGTGAAAGAGAGGACAAGACAGCGGAATAGGTAGAGAAGAAAATGCCGTTAAAAAGAAAAGATGGTCGGAGGAGGAAAGGCGACGATGGCCGGGTTGGACGGCGCGGGAAGATTGGTACAGCGAAGCGATAAAAGGGTTGTCTCTAAGAGCTTTCCGTTGTACGGGGGTTTACTGGAGAGGGGGTGGGAAAGGACTATGAGGGAAGAGAGAGGATTGGGAAGGCAGTGATGAGGGAAGGGAGGTTGAAACAGGACTGGCGCACGCTGAGGGAGCTTTCCTCATCCGATGAGAGGGGAGTGCTTCTCAGGAAAGTATTAAGAGTGAACGGTCGCAAGCACAGTGGCCGGGCGAACTGCTGACAGCGTGCGACACTATGATTTGCCCTGTTTCAGACTTAACTATGAGAGTTTCATATCCAGAAAAAACGTCCTGTGAGAATAATCAAAACTTGACTGAAGCGCGATTATTTGTTATTTCTCACGATTTAAAATTTAAAAATTGATAGTTAAATGTTCCTCCTACATCAAGACTGAATATATTATAATTTATAATTAACTAAAATGCGACGGGAATCGCGTATTTATGAAAAAAACTGGGTTTTTATCACTTTCCCCAGAAGACTATAGAGACGGGAGAACAAAGATGGCGGATTTCTCAATTCCCATAGTGGAAGTGTATGGAGCGACTCGGCACTATGAGGGAGTAGTGTAGAGAACTGCTATCCAGAGGACTCTGGAACTGTTGACAGCGTGCGACACCATGGCTTGGCGATTGTGCGCCTGAACTATCGCTATGGTTTCGTAATATAGTTTTGATTAATAAAAGTTATATCGGAAAAAATTATTTCATAACTTGTTTAATGTCACTCAGTTGATATCTTTAACAATAAATAGGAAAAATTGAATATGTGTGCTTCTTCTGTCTCACCCATTGACCAATCATGGATTTTTGAAATCGGCCAATGAAATTTCGTCTCCTCATTTCGAAAGTTTTGATCGTTATGAAAACATCTGCTAACTGTGGACCGGTTAGAATGTACCATTTTTAGGCGTTGTTTGTATATGGTTGTTGATTCTATTTTAGTTTAAATCTCTCTGCATCAAGTTTTTAAGCCTGCGTATGGTATGTGGTCGCAAGGCAGCTGCTGCTGGACCAGGATGCTGCGTGTGAAGATGGGAGAGAGGAGGAATCCACGAATAAGATGGCGGTTCTTAAGGAATGGAGAGGAGGCACGGAAGGGGATGTTTAAGGCCTGAGAAATCCTTTCCACCAATCAGCATTCCGACCGTCCTTCTAGCAGAAATGCTCACGGCACAATCCCTCATTCCCTTGGTGAGCCAGATGGGCTGCGGTGGCAGTGACGAAACGCTAGAGTGGTTTGGATGAGAGATTAACTCACCAGTCAGGGTCATTGAATGAGCCTCGCGGACATGGATTATGAGGGAACGTATAAAATACAAACACTATGGAGTGTGAGATCGCGAGTCGACTGAGAATTTCAATTCCAAAAGAAATAGCATAAATATTGCTTATGAGGCTATATAAACCACATTATATGCGTAAGAGCTAACGTAAATTTATCATAAGTTCATTATTTACAAACATTAAATCACCTAGGTCACGTATAGCGCAAGAATTTTACCAATGACTCCAAATTTTTCTAATTTTTGCAATCAAATTGTTTCTTGTTAAATATCATAAATTCAAATATAACTAGAGATGCAAATAGAATAAATTATAAATTTTTATAATAGAGTCATTATAAATACTTAACAAATTCCGTTTTCACAAATACAAAATGTTTAAAAACACACATAAAAACAAGAAAAATTGATTCATTTTCGGTCCTGCTAAGCTGTGCGTTACAGCCTTTGTTTTTCATCTGGATAAGAGAGCAATTCACCAGCCGGGACTTACTCCCTTTGTACTCTCGATTAATATTTATATTATCCCTGTTCCTTCGAATCTGGCACCGAAGAAGTAATCCTCCCCAACTACGATTTTGTTTTTTTTTATTTCCATAAATATAGTTGTTTATTTCCATTGCTGCATTACCAGTGCATTTATTTATATATATGCAGAGTGACTTGGCCAATTACAAATTGGCGCCTTTGCTGTAAGTAGTTATACTTCTGGAAAATGAACGAAAAGTGTGATTAAAAACACAACTTGTTAGTTGGCTCCCCACCCTTGAAAATCCAAATTGTCGCTGAAATCGATCGGGGTATTTAAAAAGTTGACGGAAACTATATTCTGTAAGCACGTTTAAACTACGGAAATTTCCACGAAATATAGCCTTTATCCATTAATTTAATGACCATTAACCTCAGAGGACAATAATTACATCCATTAAATATCAATTTGTTAGAATAACCATCAAAACATATTGGTTTTGCAATACAAATATGGAAATCTGATTGGAAATGAACGGATATAATTTGTTTACTGCACGGGTTGAACATTCCGCATGGAGGCGCAGCAGGAGAGCGGAAGAGAGAACGGAAAAACAAGTCCGAGAGAGAAAGAGGAAAATCCGAGTCACGACAGAAAGAGGGTCTCGGAAAATAAACTCGTCGCGCGGGCCGTTGGATGTTAACCGCGTCCGACGGGCGGAGGTTGCTTGCCTATCCGCGGAAGGGGGAGCTAGTGTCAGCGCTTATCTCCGTCAACGTCTTCTCTTAGAGGGACGCCAAGCGCTCGCTTGGAGGAAAAAATAAGCAAGAGACGTGAAAGGGGCGCTTAGAAAAATCTTTGGAGACCTAAAGGAAATACCTGTCCCGTCATTCGACGCGAACACTACTGCTCGAGTTCTCTACTTTCGCCATCCAAGAAGGAAAAGGTAGTCAGCCGCGGTATTGCCTAATGGCGATGATTTAGAATGATATGAAAATGATTCCTTCCACAGATGACAGCATGATTGATCTCATTTATTATAGGAGGCATTTTCCTCTCTTCATCGATGTTAACTACCGACGAATGACGGAGTGTAAACAGCGGGAAAATGGCTTCAATCCTGATGGTCCTTGTTCCAACCATAAATATCTCACTAAAGAGGACCTTTTATGCGAATGAATTCTTTATTTTCTGGTTCACAAAGGGTAGGCACCTGCAAAATTCTTCCTAGGCAGCCATAATGCCTCATGTGAATTTGGCAAGAAAAAATCATGAGATACCTCATTTAATAAAATACCTAGATAACAGTATTTATGTGTCAAATCTCGGCACAAAAATATCAAATTACCACTTATACACTTCATTTACCATTCCATGAAGTACTTAACTCCCTTCATCAGCACTTCAATAACAAATTCATACAAAGATGTTCCCTTAAGGTATTATTTTGTATATTTTCCAGTCATATTTCACAGTAAATATAATAACTAATGAAACGTTAAATTTTTTACCACAGTACTTCGAGGTCCGATTTTTTATGAATCAATGAACCCTTGCCTGGGTAAAACAGTTTCTGGTCAAAGTTACAAACTTGCATTCAAGCTATTATTACCAAAATAGTAATTTGTCACATTTTATTTCGCGAATGATGCATGAACAGGGAGTAAATAATATATTAATTTAATTCCTGATGCATGTGGTATTTTGTAAGAAATTTATTAGCTGAAATAATTAATGAATAATTTTCCATTGTAAAAATTGAATTAAAAATTCGGAAATTTAATCCTTCGGAGGAAATTTCATGTGGCTCCGCAAATAAACACGAATGAATCAGCTAAAAATATGGCATTCGAGTGTTTGAGTTCAAAATTCGTGTAATTAAAGGATTTTATCCCGCATTGGAAAATATTAGTCCTACAAAAGCATATAACAGGAGTTTTTTTTACAGTTCACTCGAGTATAAGAACTCGAGTACCCATCATGCGTCAGGATATTCGAGAGATTAGATCAGTAAATGAAAACGCAAGCCAGGAGAAAATATCTGATGAACTGATTCATATATCATGGTAAAATAGTTCTTGAAGAGTAGGTCAATGTATGTGATGCAAAAAAGTTGTTAGCCAACGTTTCAGTTAATTTAAAACTATAATCAGGGCTATGAATGAAAACATGAAAACAATATAAAATACGATGATATACAATATATTTACATAAATAAATGCTACGAAAGAGTTTTTTACAATAATATAATAAAAAAAGAAATATAAAAGAAGAGAACAAACAAAACATTTTGACATTCCTTAGCTTTGCACATATTTATTGATATTACGTCACCAAGCTATTACCAAACCTAGCTAAATCTAGATAATGGAGCAATGGAGTTCCGAAGCGTTGCCCTCTCCCTTTTCACTAAAAATGAAATTAGAGACCTGATCTTTAAGAAATATCTACAAGTATATAGAAAGGTCAAGGAGATGACTCATTCTGTTAAAATTTAATTGAGTTTATAAAAAAAAACTTTTGTATGACGACTAATCTTTTTCGCCTCTCCTTGCGATATCACAAAAAATATTGCAATCCTGCAAGGCAAGTTTCACGAAAACCTGCACACCAAAAAAAATGTCCCATCAGCTTTGAAAGTAGAGAAACACGTTCGCGGCAGAAGCGGGTTCGCGACGCGAAACTAAACGAGCAAACAAAGAGCAGTGAGAGGCATTCATTCGGGCAGACATGAGCACGCTCGAAATGAGGGTTGGACGGAGAGAGGGTTTCTTCGCACTTCGCACACCTCTTGTTTTTTTTTTATCGTCCCTCTCCTCTGGCACGGAAACGTGCACACTTGGCCCGCAAGATTCTGGCCATGACGGGAAGAGAACACGGACAACGGCGCGCCTGTGAGACAAAGCGAGGAGGAGGAGGACCGTGTGGTTTGTTTACAAAACGGACTCTCCCTAACAACGAGGAATAACTGGCAGAGACGAGACGCTGAAGGTACTGGCAAATGAGGAAATGGTAAGAGGAATTTCGAAGCCGAATCTCAGTGGCGGCTCGCGAGTCAAATGCTGGGAGGGGCACACTCCACCGAGGGGTCAAAAGTTTTTAATATTTGAGTGAGTTTTTAGGGAAATCTAGGGACCATTATGACTCACTAATACACAAAACAATCACTAACTCTAAAACACTAAAAATCACTAACTCGATTAACTCAACTACAACTAGGCCTTTTACATTAAAACAATTTACACATAATAAGCCAACTGGTCACCAAAACAAGGTATTCTGCAACACTGCAGCACCAAGATTATGCGGCCGCCGGCCGGTGCGGCGATGTCAACTCATGCCTCATTCACATTACGATTGTTACAGCCATTGTCGGAACTATCGTCCATTCACACCACGATTTTTAAAACCTATGCTGCCCTCTAGTGCTGACATCTAAAGTGAACAGGAAATTGACGGTTAGCAAAGCTGTTGAGGTATGCATGAACAAGATATTACTGTGTTCAACGTGTATTTATCGAATTATTTTTCTTCCGCCCATATTCTTCCTTCCTAGGACAAATCCATGAAAAAGCTTCACGAGCTTTTCGTCTTTCTCGTGTCGCTTCCGTTTCCGGTTTCCCAGCGCCTAACCATCGTAAAGTGGCAACGTTCGGAACTACGTGAACTATTGTCAGGAGATGTATTCACACGGCTAGTTCGGCCTAATATCGTTAGGACGATCGCTACGACAAATGTAATGTGAACGAGGCATCACTAGATACGTCGCTCTGCGCATGCTCGGGCGGCGTCCCAACACTTCCATAAGGCACAAGCTTAGACGCGTCATAGCACCAGCAGCCCCCACCGCAAACACTCTTCATATAACTGCATGGCGATGGATTGGGACGTTATGGCCAGCGTCCCGCGACTACAAATGCGAACTTCTCGCGCTATTTTTGCGCGTTTTGCAACATCTTCGATGTATGCGATTGAAAAAAGACTTTGGTTAGTTAGGGACAATCTCAATGTTTGTGCTACATCCCTGATATTTGACCCAATTCCACCAAAATTTTCCTCAAAAGATATATTTAGGACTTTTGCAGCACGCCTTACCACCATACATCCCAGGGTTTTGGGATATAAATTTATAATAGCAATGCTAGCATCTTCAAATTGATACCGAAAAGTACTCTAAATTTTGTCGATAACATTGCTCCTTCAGTTCTTGAGCCAAAGTTGGATATTCCAATTATTTAACTTTACACACTGCAAAAATCCCACTTTAAATTTAAAAAATACAATATATGTCTCATTATATATCATACTGGACGACGCAATAAGAGCAACGTTACCAAATATAATAGTTAGAATCACCGCAACCGTTATAACCGAGTCAGCATGTGCCTAAAAATCCTTAGAAATTGGGAAATCACGACGGTAACCTCAGATTGAAGCATATATCTTCGGCAGGCTTACCGTCTTTTCAAAAAAGGCGTCGATTTAGACATTATAAGCGGGGTATCATCATCATCATCATCACTGGTAAACAATTCTAAGATTTGTTTGACGCAGCTCTCCACTCAGTTCTCCTATCTGCTAATCTCTTCACACCTACGTATTTCTTCTCTTTCACATCCTTCTTAACTAGTTCCATATATTTTGTTCGAGGTCTTCTTCTTCCGTTCTTGCCTTCCACCTGTCCCTTGACGATTGTCTTCATCAGGCTATCATGACGTGGTGTACATAACATTTAAGAATAATAATGATAAAATCTATCCATATTTCTATCTCACTAATAATCATCACCACGGAATCAGTCTCGATTGATTAAATTGCGAATAGATAAGAAGTCTCCGCCGACTGCGAAGAGGCTCCCGCTATTCATCAAAGGGGTGATTTCCAAAATTTCATCCCCCGCTCCCGCTGAGTTTCTAATGAAGCCCACGTGGAATGACGGTGGAACGTCTTCACCCTTATCGCACAGAGGCGGAGGACCATAGTCAAGTTTCCAGAGATGATTGCCGACAGGAAACCAAGTCCCTCGAAGGGAAACACACGACGGCGAAGATTGCGAACGGTTGATTAAGTGAGGGCTGCCATTACCAACGGGACTACAAATACAGATGGTTTGTCTCTTAGAGGCTTCATTCACTTCGCTCGCTTTTAAATCGGCTTTACAATAATGTTCGCTGAAGCGATCTATTTGCTGTCAATTTTATGCAGTACAGCTATTCCTCTCGTGACGATCAGTAACAAAAAATCAGATAACAAATCAGATAGATTGCATTGTCACAAATAATAATTTCTGTCGACAATTGTTGTCTAATATTTTTGTTAATTGTTGTCCGATAATTGTTGTCTAATATTGTCTAAAAATTATTATGAGCACTCATTTACGTTGCTTGTGGCCCTAAATTTGTTGCCACTAAGGCATTTGTATTTATTCAAAGCGTTTAATTTGTTTTATGCCGTGGAAACATGCCGAGTGGGTGTGACAAATATAAATATAATTTAAGGAGTGAGTCTTTGTAGTATCAAACAGACCTAAGTTAACATTATATGAACGCTGTTTTCGGAATGAGAGCAAAGTCCTTGTGCATTGAATCGCGGGGCTGAGAGAGGGAGAAAATGAAGGAAGGGGGGGGGAGTGATGGCGAAGGCACGCCTTCATCATAATCTACTCCTTTGCCACCCACCCTCAATTCACTCTCTCCCCCTTTAAGTACGCCAGATTTCCTTCCTTCCGATGCAAACCGGAATGCAGGCCGGAATCACCCAATCGCCTCGCCACTGCACACACACCCCACAGCGAACGAAAACGCGAGGGTGCTAACGGTCGCTCATCCGATACTGACATCTGCGTCTGCACAATCCGGCAAATAGACAACAGGACGACGAATTACTGGAAAGGTAGCTTCGACAGCATTTTAACATGCGCAAAACTCAGAGTAGATACACCAGACAGTACAGAGGTAAAACGCTTTGTAAATTAGTGAATAATCTTTTCTCGGGCTTCCGTGCGGGACGAAAATCTAAGGCGTACAAAATGGAAATCCATAACCTGAGAGTACTCATTTGTAACAAGCGTAAGGAAAAGATACAATAGATTTCGCTTGCAATAACCACCTTAGTTTTCACTTCCTTCCTCTTTCTCGTTCACCCAACATTCTCCCCTCTAACACATTTTCAACATCTCCTCCCCGCTAAGTACTCACTCCACCCATACCTTCTGTCTCCTCTGTATCTCACCCAGAAGCTACCTATTCTCACCCACCATATCTAGAAGTTCGCTGTTCCTTCTTCTCTCAGTCCACTTCACCATCTCAATTCTTCTCCAGACCCATATCTCCAAGGCAACCAGTATTTTCTCGCCCTCCTTACGTCCACGTCTCTTCACAGCGAAGCTGAGCAGTCCATATAAAACTTTTCAATAACTTTTTCTGTAAAATATTTCATATCCTGTTATAATCCTGTCATCAGCTCTTTCTTATCCATGAATACCTTGTACGCTAACGCAATTATCTTCCTGATGTCCATACGGCTGTACGCATTTTCTTCCGATTTGTTTTCCAAGTAGATAAAATAGTTTTTGCTCCACCTGATCTAGCTTTTGACAACTTACTTTAATCTGAAATTGTGAATTAGGCTTAGCAACACTGACGAATGCTTAGTCTAGATTTTATTCAGGCAATAAATGGCTTATTTATCTCTGATTATATTAAAGACAAGGATAAATATCACCTCTTCTCCATTCAATGATGCCTCTTTTGCTAATGCAATTACCTCCATCACGTCCTTACTACCACATCCGTTCTCCTATTATATAATGTCAGCCTCAACACCACCGCCGAAAAAATCCGCAGCCTTGTAGCCAGAGGAATAAAAAGATAAATTACACTTTACCAGGACATAAATTAATATTTGCTTTCTTTCTCGTGGCTGTGACTCGGTTTGCTTTGGCTGGGGTCGGAAAAAATCCACGGGGCAAATGGGTCCACAGCTGTTATGGCGTCGCAGGCACGGCGGCACTCACCACTAACCACCCCTTCCCATAAACCCTTGTCGGGGTGCTTTCTTACTCCTCCCACCCCGACCATTCTCCCTAACTACCTTCCCCCAGCGTATTCAACTCGCAGCATCCAACGGTAAATGCCATCCGGCCCATAATGCCCTCAGCGCATACGAGAACCGACTCCCTTCCGCTTCCTATCACCCAAGCACCACCCTCAACCACCCCCACACAAACACACGCACAATGCATAAAAACACTCCCTCACTCAACTCCCCGGTTTCCATGGCCGTCGAAGAAGAAAAAATTCATCACTATCTCAGAGAAAATACAACAGACAAGAGAAGTAAAGGCCACCATGCAGTAATGAAAAACAGGGCGCAACGCAGAAGCCGACAAATTCAACATTAATAGGGGAAATGGAAGCAGTAAGTAAATAGAACCTTGATTAAAGCACAAATGGTAATATCCACACTATTTTATTTAGCACTTAACCAACCATGGTTTCGACACTTGGTGTTATTTTCAGGGTAATCCAACAAAAAACTCTCTCGGTAAAAATACCCAGGCCAAGGTAGGAGGTGGGGGCAGATGGAATTGGAGTGAGGGGAGCGGAAGGGGGAAACAGTTTAGGTGAACAAATGAGTGAAGGCCGAGACCAGAAGATATACAACAAGAGGAGCTTGAAGGTCAGGGTTTTGACGTCATGGGGAAGCTTAACTTTAACAAAGGTGAGTCCGTACAAAATAAAAGATCATTACAAAGTCCACCCGGGTTGTTGGTAATTTCAAATTTTTCCATAAAATCTAATTTAAGCCCTAAAAGTAAATAGAACACATGATTAGATTGAATTTAAAATCCTGACAACCCCTTTATTTTTTAGCTATTAATTATTATTCTAATTAAAAAATTCCACAAATTAAGATAGGTTTCCATTATGGAGCATTGACGAGGTATTCTGGCATCCTCTCATCCCTACCTTGATGACCTTCCCTCTTCAGCTCATAAATAAGACCCACTCACTTTCCTTCTATCCAAAAATCAGCATTCTCAGCTCCGACACTGTTTTCAGCATCCCATCCCCGCTCAGTACTCCCTCAATCCTCACCTTCTGTCTCCTCCGTGTCTCATCCAGAAGTTGCCTCTCCTCACCCACCATATCCAGCACTTCGTCGTTCCTCCTCCTCTCCGTCCACTGCACCTTCTCCATCTTTCTCCACACTCACTTCTCAACACCCACGAAAGCCTCCAGTTCTCTCGTCCTCCTTCGTAAGCGTCCATGTTTTCGCGCCGTAAAGCGTTACAAAGCACTAAATTTAATTTGAATAAAAGTTATAATGAAAGCAAACAGCATATAAACAAAATCTATTGACGAAATCATCCTACCAAACCATGGTTTCAAAATATCTCGGATTTTGTCCTTTAAGCTTTGATTGCACTTGCAATGCCAAAATCACTTTTTTACGACTAATTTTAGCATAACGTAAAATACCTAACGTAGCTAAAAATTGAGTGAGGCGAAATCAAAACTCTAGCGCATTTATCTATTCAAACGACTGACTTTCAGAGCAGAGGGTGGAGGTGTGTAACTTCCCATGTCATAATCAGATGTTCGCTTTGATAGGGGAAAGTAGAGCTTTATTAGATTTGGCTACGTCAGAGGATTTTACTGTGGGGATGTGCGAAGACTTCACCCGGATGAGAACCTGGAATCACTGAGTCAGAAGACAACAGCTCTAGCTTGTACGCCATCGCACTCCCCCAAACTATATCCTTACATATCGTACGTCAGGGGCACAGCCAGGCTGGGAGGAGTTTCAGGGGCAACTAATATTGGAGTGCCTGGGGACATGGCATATCCGCCAGGGTAAGCGGGAGGTGCGAGGCCCTCCCCAGAAAAAATTAGGAGAAATAGTGAGTTTTACGGCTTTCTGACGGTTATTTTACAAATCCTTACAAAATTCTTTAAGTAATATTAATGCAATTAAGTAAAATGGATTTAACTTGAAAAAAATTTCTGAGATCTAGGGGGTTTTATCCCCCAAACCTTCCCCCCTCGCTGCGCCACTGCCGTACATATTTCAGCATTCAACACTGTGGCATAAGAAAAATAGCGAATTTACCTCAAAAATTTTTCAGGATTTCTCTAGGAATTAAGTAGCCGGCAAAATTAAAATAACGACGGAAAAAAATGGTGAGGAGAAAAGTGATTGATCGAAGTAATGCCTGCGAAAGCACACGAGGCATGATGACAACCCGGTAGAGAGGCCAAGGACCAAATTTACAACATTAACCCGAGGGCTAATGAGTGCGAATAGTCAATGAATTTGGCACGCTCAACAAAGGCGGAAGAGCAAGCGAGTGAAAGGCGATGGTTACGTATTCATAAATATACTGGCACATGGACACCTCATCTATTATTTCAAGAGTGAAATTTTGCACAATATCTAATTTGCAATATATCTCCCTTATTTCCGAGGAAACGCCATTCCTGGTGATCCGTATGCTAATACTTGGGTTGGGTGAAGCGGTTTCATTTCTCATCACTGAAAATTACTTTCACTATAGACAGGGAGCTGAAATTTTTTCGCCACTTTGATAAATAATTGAGGTCTATAATTCTTTCAAAATCGCCCAAATAAATTTTCTTTGGCAACCAGTGATGATAAAAATGAATATTGATTTTGACTTTGAATTGTGATACCATTTTAATTAGAATTGCGTCAAGTGGTGGAAGTTCCTCTTCCAATAAGTATTGGGGTATACTCTATCAGGTCAACGCCTGTCATGTCTTGCTAGTTCTATACAAAGGCCAACGGACAGAATGCGCTGAGAAGGGATGGAAGAGAAGCACGGCAAATGGTGGGAAAAAGCTTTTAGAGGGGTGGGTGGAGCAGTTTCCTTGCATTAGGGGCTGCGAAGGCGAGATAAGTATTGGCGTTGTCGGTTTCACGACACACCCACAGACACTCGAAAGCAAAACGAAAAAAAGCAAAAAGAATAAATAAAGAAAATCTCTATACAGAAGCCTCAATAAATGACATTTCTTTAGACCAGCCGGAACTCAGTACAGCAGCGAGTCCTAGAATACACAAGAGGTTAAAGCTACTTCCGCCTTCGGGGCAGGAAACTTATCAAAAAATGAATAGCTAAGCAATGAGGAGAGGACTCTTATATTCAAGATAGAGAAATGCTTAGTTGCCTCCTAATGCTGATTTTTTTTAAATATGGCAAATGAGGAGGAAGGAATGGCCGTGTTCAAGGAATTTGTTCGGGAAATGAGCGTGGAACAGCCAGCGGCGCATGCCACCACCGAGTGACATGCTAAGTGCGAAATTCCACAGAGGAAAAATCACATATAATTTTTACATTGCGGGTGACTCCGTAAAAATATCACTGTAGCTAGTCCCGGCATACTTAAATTAAATAATTTATCATGACCATAATTAGAACCCGGATACATCGGTCGAGACAAATGATTTCTTTCTCAGTGTAATTAGAGAAAATGACGATTATCATCATATTAATGAGTTCAATTGATTATCTTATCACCCTGGATATGTGCACACGTCAAGTATCCAAATCCTAGCTCTAATTTACTTCAGTCCAACCTTTCTTCCAATCCAGTAATAGTGCCCCTGCATCCCTGAGGTATTTCGTCTTCATAGCATTCCAGCCTTCCCCCAATTACTTGTGACTAACTATCTTGGTCATTATTGGAATAGGCGGTTGTCATGGATTTCCAAGCTTCAAGAATTCGTTCGTTCCTAATTAAAATCGAAAGGGATGTCCACCAAATTGTAGCTTGAACAATAGCACCCGAGAAAAACAAAAGATAAGACAAATTCCCACAGAAGTTTTTACGCCCAAACATCCAACGATCGGTTAAGAGGCATTTTATTGAAATCATAGCCGAAACATTTGATCGAGACTTCACGAAAAATAAATCACATCTATAATAGTAGACTGTCATTGAAGAACAATTTTTAACTATTCTATAAACTCAGCAAGAGCCAAAACTACTCGAATTCCTCTCAGACGAGAATCAGGAGTTGGCACTTTTCTCGATATATTTTAGTCGAGTTAAAATATTAATGAGATAATAAAATATTATTTTAATAAGATGAACTACAATTATGTTATGCCACAAGTATAACTTCAAAATATCCTTCTGTCACTGTGCAAGCCGAAATGAAGGCAATTTCTCTAGACTTACATGCTTACTTTCACAATTTTCCTAGTCGTTATGTGTGTGACCCATTAATATTCTAATTCGTTCATTTCTATCTCCAATTGTACGCTGGTGAAATAATGATAAATATGAATACATATGAGAAGTAAAGTTTTTTGATTGAACTGAAATTTAAATAGCAAAAAGCCATGCGGGAATCATTCTTCAGTCTCAAGCCTCGTGTCCCCCTGCAGCATAACCCATTATATCGCGTCCATCGAGTCGTAAACTCGCTCCTCCCCTCATTCCGAAATTGCGAGGTATGCACGTAATTACCTTTTCCCCCTGCTATTATCAAGTCAATCAAAAATGATAGGCGAAACGATAAATCTAAAATAAAGCATCGCCTATAACGACCGAAATGCCGCGAAATCAAAGCAAAAATTGGCTGACTGAGGGGTTAACTATGCAAAAAAAAATACGCATCTAATTCCAAGAATGATGTGCAATGAAGGGTTCCAAAGAGAATACATATTTCCAGTTTGCAGTGCTTTACTCGATAAGGGGAGACTCAATGTAACGCTTACATGAATGGAAGAGCAAAAGCTTTAAATGACGCATCTAATTGCTCACAAGGGTATTGAATGATATTCGGTTTCCTATAAATATTATTGAAAGATCCGGGTTTTCTACTGTATGCCATCTCTTTCTGTCTCGTTAGAAAGTACAGTCCAAGCAAGAGGTTATTGCAAGGTTATTAAAAGGTTACTGGATTGCGCAGTAAACGACTTTTTGAGGTAGGTGAAGTCAATAACCTAAAAATCCAAAGCTATCGATGGCTGAAGGATAGGACCTGTGCACCAGAGCCACTAGGGTGTCAGATGACAAGATACCTTTACTGATAAGTTACTGTTTCCGTGAATCAATGTCTGGGTTGTAACAGTGAACGAAATAGAAATAAAACCTACAGTAAAGGCAATGAGCGGTCATACCAAAATATCCATAAGACATTCTTCTAGATATAACAGCCAATCAAAAGTCTCGAAAGAAAAAATTACTAATTTTTCTCACTCTTTATGTCATTCTTTGAGTCAATAGAATTTCTAAACAAATAGCCTGGTGCCGCTTATTATCGTGAATATTTGATTCCCTCAATTACCGTACATGTTATTCCTGGAAGGCTACACCGAGGAAGATGACAATGGATCGAGATCCCAACATCGTATTGCTCTTAAGCGAGATCACTGACGTCCACCGCTGAAGGGAAAAACAAGTAATTAATCCATTGATATTTTAAAAAAGCATGAAATATTTCACTTGGAGTCCCACACACTTTTAGTGAAAAGTAAACAAATACACCCATTAATATATATCACCCACCTGCGCAACCAAACTTATCGAAGACAAATCGTGGGATGATCAAAAGTGAGTTAAAGCAGGAATTTTGAAGGCAAACAACTTTCTTCATCTTATTTTAGATATTAAGAAGTGTACACGATGGGTACAAAGATAAATGATTCGAAGGACCAGGCGGTTTATGATAATTGAAATTGCAATACTTCGGTTTGATGATATATTACAAAAAAAGAAAAGGGAGAACTCTCCCGTTCAACCGTTCTACATGGCGACCAAAAGCTGACTGACTACCCTCGCGCCGGAACACGTGGGGCAGTTACAAAATTTGACTTAACACAAATTTGACTTACTCTGTAAATAAAAGAAGAATGAATTGAATTGGTGGGAATTCAAACTGGATTACAAAGACTTCAAACAAGAAGTTTAACTAAAATCACATGACCCGGTACGAACGCGCGTTACTGTGTAATGGTTCTCGCGGTTCATCGAGACCAAAGAATGCTATGCCACGAAAGCGGGATATGAGTTTTTCAAAAAGGGACCACTCTTTTGGTATTGGCACGCTTCTGATACATTAATATTAATACCATCAGAAATTTATAGGTACGAAATACACGAAATTCAGATGCTGAGCAATTCATTTTGTTTTGGACATGACGGAAGGGTTCAGCGGTCCATTCATTCCTCGGAGTGCTCATAGGCAGATATTTCGAAGAGAATAGGATTCATACTTGGAAATATAGGAAAGACTATAGTAGCTGGATTAATTAACAAAAGCTATTTGCAAGCCTGACCGGAATCGGATGAGACCGGTAATGAAATAATAATAGGGTAGTTTCCAACATCAAACACAACGAAAGGCATTGATTGCGATTCCTTACCCACAATTAGTGTATTCATAATATCCAAATTATTTTTTTTTTTAGAAATCCCAGTTTAGACGAATGTTAATGGTCAATTTTAACCTCATTTGGAAAAGGACAGATTGGCGCCCATGCGATTCCACTCCACGTGACGTCACAGGGACCTAGTTTCTATACGAGTAGAGGGGAGTTTTACATTGTCTGAGATTACCAACGCATGCATGAAGCACAGAGCTCAGGGAAACATCTCTAAATAATCACCCATTAAAATTGCCTAACTTCCGAAAGTTTCCGTCGTTTGATAGGGTAGTTAATAATAATCCTTATTTAAGCCAAGCGCTACCTGCTAGCAGGGTACTCTGCTACCTGCTAGCAGCCTGCATCGCAGCGGTACATATACCCTTGCCCCGATGTCACCTCACACGGCAGTAGCTGTAACCAGAAATACGTCACTCGGGCTTTTCTCAGCATTCATACTTAGCTGTCGCGTTATGCTTAGCGCGCGCATGAAAATTTTCATTTTTGGTTTAATCGCGAAGAATAGATATCGTCATTTAAAAATCTAAGAGCGTGAAATGCGTACTCCAGGAGTAATAATGGTTCGATTTTGGCAATAAAAAATAATACGAAACCACCTTATTGCAAGAAAGAGGATAATTGAGCTCTACGTCCTCAAAGATGCAATATGGAATGAAAAACCTCCATTGGCCGTATGTTATCTCCTAACAATCGTCCTCCTTCGTTGCGGTCATAAATACTCTACACAAGATTCTCCACTCTCATGGTTCCATTGATTCCCACCTGTCGCAATAAAATAGAGGCGTTCCAGTCGATAGGATATAGGTAAACATACGTATTCCACTTCGCGTTGAATGTAATCGTTTATTGCTCAAAATAAAGCTCAGCTAATTAATATTAAGCTTATTTTCATATCTAATAATTAAAAAGATGCATGCAAACATTTATGAGTGCAGTGTAGTCCCTTCAAAAGATACGTATTAGCCCGCATTACGTGCTTATAAATATGGTCCAGTGGTTAAGGTAATGGAATACCATTCTGAAGTTCCATATTCGATACCCACCTGTGGTAATATTTTTCATAATTTCCCACCACTTTTTCTTTTTCAGAAACCTGCTATCAACAATTATATTCATGATTTTCACTGAAAATTTTAATTATGCGCGAGGAAATGTTTTTTTACACTTGCTACGTCTGATGATATCCAGAACAGACAGATTATGAGATATTCTCTCTCTTGGTTTCTGCGGCGGGACCGAAACACCCAAGGCAAAATTTGCGTCTTATTTCCAAGCCGTTAAAATTTGCTTGCTTGCGTGTATCAACGTATTGAAATAAAAGCACTTTTCCGCCCGAGAATTTTCCCTCTGCGTGCAAGAAAAAGCAAGGAGCCCGGCCCAGCGGCGCCGAAATATTTTTTCCAAAGATCAAAACCTTATAAGTAACTCCCTTCAGAATTGATGAAAGTTAATGATTTTTTCGCTAAAAATAACTTTGTAGTTTTCTTCCAATTTGATACGGAGCTTATACGGATCTACGACGTAAGAAACGTAAGTCAGTAAGCGACTACTTTTTACCTTGCAAATATTAAAATTTTCTTGTCCTAAAGGATGTTACGTCAACATAAGAACATTTTAAAGCAATCACTGTAAAATTGGTGAAGACCTTTAAAGAGAAAATAGTATGAATAATTTTGTGCAGAGGGTTCAATTTAATACAGACAACGGTCAGGAAACAATTACGAGAAGTAGATAAAGTAAAAAAATACATGTTTTTAACGAAAATTTAAGGATATTTTTTATAGCTTTTGTTATAATTTTTATCAAAAACTATTGGCACCAATTAATGCAGCATTTATTTCTACATTAGAATGCAATTTTTAATCAGTGCATAGCGCAACATTAATTTTCATGCTGTTGTTGACAACACCGCGCTCCCGGCCTTATGGAGATTAACATGGGAAACGATTCTCCATAAGAGCCCACACTGTCAACTAAATGTGGAACGCTCTATAGCTGGTGGTAGACGTACACACACGTAAAACAGATGAACAGATTTACTCACCCACAGCATATTTCATGCAGTAGTAATAATAACAGTGAAAATAATAATTATATATAAGGATATGAAATCCGACATCTTCCTGCCGCAGTAGAGCAAGAATAATATGCCGTAAAACAGGTATGCCTAATATTTTTCCTTATTGCTTTTATGAAGCTCAAGATCAACTGGCCATTTTCCGTGGATCATTAATCAGAGTGTAATCTACTCATCGCACTCCGCCCACAACTCCCTCCACCTGTGCCTCTCTCCGGTCGTGTTCCTCGCCTGCTCCTGTAATTTGTGTATACGTGCTTCTTTTCCGTATAACCGCCCCGATTTTTGGCGTATCTCGTCTTCATTAACGTGAAAAATGGTGTGAGGAGGTGATTATTATGCTTCTGGGAGTCTGAAAAATGAAACAGCCATCGTATTGTATCGTGTGTTGGTTTCTATTCATATTTTCGGGGTTTTAAGAATTTCCAAGAGGATATTTGCCCACCACACACGCGTGCTGAGAATATGGAATTTTAATCCTAATTAATCCCCGCTTGCTACCCACTTTCGTATTATTCGTTGTTCCGCGATTAGCCCGACAACTTAATACCTCTATTCGCCTTGCACGCATTGGAGAGTTAATTACTGATTAGTCTGATTAGTGCATAATCATTTTCATAACTCACATACGGACCATGCTCCTTTATGGCGGCGAAGTATAAACGATAATGAAGCAGAGAAATCAAGGGTGGAGGCATTGGCAATCAGGTGCTTCGAAAGAAATCTGACATTCAAATGAATGCACCGGGTGAGTAACAAGGAAGCACTATAAAGTGCATTAGAGAATAGATGTATCGTGAAAACTTCAAAAAGAAGTCGGAAAAACCTAATCGGCCATGCCTTGAGGAATAATGGCCTGATGAATGCATTCGTCGTGAGATTAAAACACATCTTTGAGCCCGGGAGGACAAATTAAGGCACATCAAAATGAAATAAAACACATATTAAAATATTTTAGTATTTACTCATATATGAAAGGTCGCCGAGTTTTCCTCTAATGTTTTTTGCGCCAAAATACGCATTAATATTGTGCCATTTGCTAACAATAATTAAATCACGTGACACGATACCAGTGACGTGGTCAATGCATGTCGGGACCAAGCTGTAGTGATGTCGTAGTCGTCCTCACTACGAGATCATCCCAGTCTTAAGGCCGTTTTACACGGTACACGGAATTGCGCAGGTTAGAGCTGCATTAATTTCTAAAATGGCGTGGAATTGCGCGAATGCATGAACGAAATTAGAACAGGGGCTATTTTGCCGTCTCGTATCCCCGCATTCTCGCATGTGTTCTAGCAATTCACCGCTTTACACGACGCAATTTTGATTGCGCCTTCACACGTACGTCCGACTGCGCAATTCCGTGTACCGTGTAAAACGGCCTTTAGGCCTATCAACACTTGACGAACGTGGATCACCTCCCGTTCCAAGGCATCTAATAGAAACTTCGGGTCGTGAGGATTGCACGTGGACTGGAACGGAAAAAGTCTTATCGGGGCATCATTTTTTTCAAGAGCATAAAGCAAAGGATGGGTCAGCGAAATCCAGAAAAATACGGTTCTCGGTTACAATTTAGCGAGCGAATAATTCGCAAGCCTTGGCCTAAATCAGATAACCTGATATAATAAGAGGAGGAAAACATGAATACTTAAACTACTGAGAGCATTCACCGAAAGATAAAAATTGGGGGCTGATTTACCGCTATGACGATGAAGATTACGGAGGAAATATCTTCGCTTCCGAAGCCAAAAAATGAATTCTTGAATTTTGATGCCCATTGTAAACTTTCAGCCAGAATTTTATATTTAATCCGGGAGCATGTCAGGGAAAGATTTCTGCTGGATACATTACTGCTCCGATGAAATCTTGGGAAACAAGACACCCTCCTTCCGCGTGAAAAAAAGCTTCCCAATGATGTAGGTACGTGCTAAAGATATCCGACTGCCGGCACTTGAACCGGATATAAACACCAGGAAATCGGCCCGTGCATGACCTGTAACCAAGGCCTCATTAAAATTTTCATTATCACAACGATATTATCAATTCATAGCGAGCTTTTACCGCGAGGGATGTTCGAGGCGTGACAGCAGAGGAAAAGAAAGCTGAGTGAATCATAATATCATCCGCCAATCGTGATATCAACATTAAAATTAGGCATAAAAATACCACCATCAACATCCACCGTATTCCCGAATGGTTTTGAGGAGGAGAAAGAGAGCATTTGTAAATATTATTGCAAGATAGAGAAAATTTCAACTCAATTCCCCAAAAAAAGATTTCACCGTATTCTACTGACATGAAGGCGGGACGCAGGGCATTGGTATTTATTGCTTGATGTTTCAAAATAGATGTCTGTAAAATAGTTTTCAGCACTTTTAAGCTTTTTTTCGCACTTGATTATCTGAGCTCAAGTTATTTAGAGCTATTTTAAGTACAGTGAAGTTGAATTATACATAACCTTGTCATTGAAAGCGGAAACTGTAGTTATACGAGGTGTGCTAGAAAAGTAATGAGACTGATTTTGTACTAGCTAAAGTTTTTATTTTTTTTAACAATAATGTAATCCCATTCAAAATAGTTCTCTTAGGAAGTTATATACCGATGGAGTCGCTGTTCCCACTCTTGGTAGCGGCGCTGGAAGTCTTGAAATAGTAAGGCTTTTAAATGGTCGGTCAAAGTCTTTTTAACGTTCTCCGGAGTTCCAAAATGATGTCCTTTGAGGATATGTTTCAATTTTGGCAAAATGTAAAAGTCACAACGACTCAAATCAGGTGAATAGGGGGGTTTAGGCACAGCAGAAATACATTTTGAGGTCAAAAATTCACCGATGGAAATGGCCGTGTGACACGGGGCATTGTCATTGTGAAGCATCCACGCGTCTGCACATGAATGACTCTTGGCAGTAATTTTTCACATGTTCAATTCGTCCGTCAAAACTTGATGCACGTTTAAAGTGTTTAAATTTAACTGCTAACTCATCATTCTTAATGTTGAACGACGTTCTGAGAATACAAGAGCAATCAAACTTTCGACGTTTTCGTTAGTTTTGAAGTGAGAGTCTCTTTGAGCGAGGTTCGTCTTCAACGTGATTTTCGGCCTTACAAAAATGATTTTTGCCTGCGGAAAACTTGTGCTCTTGATGAGCTACGTTCCCTATGGGCCATTTTCAACTTTTCAAGCCACACTCGCGGATTCACCAAGTTTAACACAATATTTTAAGGTATACCGGGACTAGCCGCGGTAATAACTTTTTACGGGAGTCACCCGCAATGCATAATCGTGCGAAAGATCCACAGAGAAAAAATCGTCGCCTTGACCGGGATTCGAACCTGGCTCCCCCGATTTCCGGTCGAGTACTTAAGCGAGTTCAGCTACCGAGAAGTCATTCTTCCCAGTGGATATTTGTGGACACTACCGGACAAGGTGTTGCTGGACTGCAGAGCATATGATGCCACAAGCAGTCCAATCGTGCGCACAGAGCCACAGCCGGAGGGCAGGCCCGGACATAAGAGATGAAAAAATCGGTCTATCACAGGCTGATAGACACAACGTTGCCAGTAAGCCCGCAGTATTGTCAATCTCATTACTTTTCTCACACACCTCGTAATACCCGTTATAAATTTACTTTAATACAAATAACAGCAACTAGGGACATTAAGATAATTTTGAGAAGTAAGTAAAAATGCTTAATTGTACAGAAAGGTATAATAATACCTATTGCTTACAAATTTCCATTCAATTTCAAAGTTTCACGGATCAAAATATGAAATAAAAATGCTTATCGCTGGCAGAGCCGCGCAGCTTCCTGCGTTAAAAAAAACTCACTGAAGCCGTAAAAATGTAACACGGAATCTTCAAATGCCTCGAGCAACTGAATAAAATTTACAAATTAAAAGGAAGCCTCAGAGGAGACTAACATGAAAATTTCAGGTGCAGATTGAAAGTTGAAAAATAAATTCCAGGCCCTCATCAACAAAGGCTATCACTTCTTCGAATCCCCAGGGAAATTTTACTCTTCCTTCAAATGAAGATAAGATTATTATAATTATGATAGTATTCTAAAACTCGGCAAGAACGTTGAATGTGAAAAGAAAGTACAGATGTAGGATCAAAATGGGAAATGATATGCGTATAACAATCTGGGAGGTCATCATCATGTTCATTCGTAATCAAGACCAGCAAATGAAATTTAAACGTCTCATATCTGTAATCCTGAGTATTTCGAGAGTGATAAAAAGATACCATCAGACAGAGATTTCCAACTAATTTCCCTATGTATACACCCCGCCTAGAAAGCAATAATATTCATCCGAGACAATTAATTCATTGACCAGGAGTTTGAAATAATTTTCAATTAAGTCTACGGTGCAATTAAAATTCAAATTAATGAGCAGCTAAATTTCCTAACATTCTTGCTCAGAATTTGGACGATTATAAGCACTCACACGGTTCAACAATTTCTAGAGCTAAACGGACTAGAGGAAAACGAATAAAAATGTTTAGAGGAGAATCGTGTTATGAAGTGGGGCGTTCATGATTATGAAAGAGCACGTGAAAGGATCATTTTGTGCATAAATAAAAGGCTAGAGAAGAGTCCGATCTGAAGTGCCGCGCTTTACGGTGCGGAAGCGTGGATATTTAGAAAGGAGGAGAAGAAAAGACTGGGGACCTTCCAAAGATGGAGTTTTGGAGAAGGGAGAAAGAGTCAACCATCCGGTATACCCGATAGCAGCGCCAAAACGGAAAAATAAACAACTACGTGCAAGTACGCACGGCCAACGGTGGAATCTACCAAAATGGTTTACTATTTCGCTCGATTTATTAAAATATTATAATGAGCAATAAACCAAATCTGACGTTAATAGTTGAGTCCACCTAAGAGGCTGACTCTTTCCATCGGTTAGATTTGAGTTTTGTATTGAGAGTTTAACCAACTTCATTGCTCATATAGTTGAGTTTACCTAACGGGTTGACTCTTTCTGTCGATTATTTTTAGAATCTCGTACTAAGGAATCATCCAAAACCATTGTTTACATTTGAGTCTACCTGAGACTTTGACTCTTTCTGTCGAGTAATTTTGAATCGAATGCTGAGGAACTGATGAAAACTATGAGTCTACCAAAGAGGTTGACTCTTTCTTTCGATTTGTTTTGATTGTACTACTGAGGAATAACCTAATTGTTTATAGTTGAGTGATTATAAAAATTTAAGCCTTTCATTCAGATTCAGAATTACCCGCCAGTGTTTTATCCTTGCTTGTATGGTTGCACTGCGTACTTGCACGTATTTGTTTATTCTTCCGTTTTGGCGCTGCTGTCGGATATACTGGATGGTTGACTCGGTTGACTCTTTCTCCATTCGGAACGACGGGTATGGAGAAGAATGGTGACTTGAAATGAGAGGAATGACGAGATGCTGGACGTGATGGGTGAGTTCCTAGATGAGACAGAAGGTATGGATGAAGGGAAGGGGATGCTGAGCCGGAGAGGGAATCCTGAAAATATAGTTTAGTTTAATAGCGCTGAGGGAAGAGAATTGAATTTTTAGATTGAATGAAAGGGAGTAGGCGTTATTGTGATTAGGGTAGTTACCTTCATCAAAGAAAACGAAATTAATTGATTGCTATTCGTCACCCACCATTAGGGTTTTCATAATGCACAAATTATTTGGGTTTAGAAATCCCAGTTTAGACGAATGGCAATGGTCATTTTTAACCTCATTTGAAAAAGGCCAGATTGGCGCCCATGCGATTCCACTCCACGTGACGTCACAGGGGCCTAGTTTCTACACGAGAGAATAAGAGTTTTATATCGTCTGAGATTACCAATGCATGCATGAGTCACAGAGCTCAGGGAAACATCTCTTAATAATTACTCATTAAAACTGTCTAAGGTCGGAAAGTTTCCTTCGTTTGATAAGGTAGTAGTAATCCATATTTAAGCCAAGCGCTACCTGCTAGCAAGGTACTCTGCTACCTGCAAGCAGCCTGCGTCGTATCAGCGCTCAAGCCTCGGCATCAAGGTCAACTCACAGGGCGGCAGCGGGAACCAGAAATACGTCAATCGGACCTTTCCCATCATTCCTACTTGCCGTCGCGTTTTCGCGAGCTTGAAAATTTTCACTTTCCGTTTAATCGCGAAAATAGATATCGTCATTCGAAAATCTAAGATCGTGAAATACGTACTCCTGGAGTAATAATCTTTCGATTTAGGCAGCAAAAAAAAAATTGGAAACCACCCAATTGAAAATAGAAGTCTAAGTTGGGAGAGGCGACAGGGGGGCCAGGGTGATCGGCAAAAGAAAGAACATAGAAGAAAGGCCCACATAATTTTCTTTCTCCATCTTATCACGCACTACGCCTAGCCCTACTAAAATGAGATTATCCAGAGAAAATACTTACATTTAGCCCAATGCCGCATGTAACGCGGGGAAAATACATTATCAATAATTTTCATTGGTAAACGTGATTTTTATTACTCTCTAAATCACTGAACCTACACCAAAACCATAGGAAAAAAATATCGCAAAATATGGATAATTTTTCTCTCATAGGAATGATGATATGAAATCCATCCGAAAAAAATTTAATCAGCTCTCTAATTGCTGAATTATTAGTGAACAAACACAACGTCAAAATCTTTAAACCAAAGCGGCAAACTAAAGTTGACTTTGAGTCTAGTTGAAAGGAGAGCTGAAGAGATGAATATCCGTTGATGGATTCCACGCTCGCCGGTAGCCATAAAAACAAAAGAAGGCTACAAGCGTATACACACGTACTTACTCTCCCATAGATCTCCAACCCGGCAGGTCGACCCCGTCAGTTGAACACACGAATGCTATCTTGATAGAAAATCAGTTCATGGAAGTCACACCTAAGAGGATCGGTACTACCTGCCCTTAGATGATTTCGCAACGCATGAAAACGGAGAGAGGTCGGAAAAGGCGTAGAGCAGATTCGAGGTTTGGGAGAGGATGAATAGTGAACGGCCGAATCAGATTTTAAAAGCACAAGTTGCGGAAGAGACGCAGACATTTCACTCCCTTCTCAAACGCCTGTGTATACAGCGTTCGACATTCGAGTTTCGTTGCTAAGTGACGATAGGAGAGGGAATTGCGTGCGAATATCAGAGATTAACATCAGGACACTAACGATTACTTTCGCCAGTGGTGTCGTTCACTCACTGATCCGATGAAATCGTTATTCTTGGAGAGAATCGAGAAAACGGGAGAGAAAGATGAGCTTGGACGAAAACTTTCTTATGCGGCCATTCGATCGTCAGGGTGGAGTTAAAGAAAGTCAATAAAAAGTTGTCAATAAAAAATTTCTCCCTATTTTTCAAGAATTGGTGACTTAATCAACAATCTGGTTCATTCACTAGTTTTAGGACAACTTTTCACTGGGAGTGTCAAACTTTCGTTCTTCCAAGAGTTGTTGAACATATTGGAATATGTATAACTATTGTTTGCGAGGTATTTTCCTGGCGTGCAATTTTCCCAGCATGTTATAGGGCTAACAAGGACATCCATACTAAAATGGAATAAATGGACATGTACTTCAACCAAGAGGAATAAAAGGTGTTGATGCATAGGCAGCTATATTAATTTTCACAAAAAGCTAGCAATCGCAGCAAGAACAAAGAGATTTCGGAGATAAAAGTGCCTACTTTCATGGCGATACAATCCATATAATAATGAAGAGATCAAAAAAAGTTCTGAAGGAAGAAATAGAAGATTTAGAATGTTTCGTGAAAATAATAAATTGTGTCAGCGCTTCATAATTCGTTAAGTCTGAATTGCAGGAAAAGATCATAGTATAAGTGCTTCCCCGTACTTTGCCACCAGCTTTTGATAATTTTTTCAGCTATTCTCCACTGATTTCATTGTTTATTATAAATCCTATTCTCTTCCCGATCTTGCCCCGCCGATCAAGCAGTCTACCCTTTGGCACGGTTTTTAAATAACCGTAATTACAATGTGTTCAAAACTGGAAAAAAAAACTTTCCTTTGAGCTGCTAAAAATAATAGGAGAAATTATCTCTATCGGTGTGTCTACCGTCCGAGGAAATTGGGTTTAGATATGTATCCTCATCATAGGCGTTCAAAAGCAAACTATGGGCAGATGGAATATAAATATCATAAATCACGAGTAAAATTAAATGAGGAGGATGAAGTGGATGAAATTTCTCTTGACTAATCTATCCATTGAATTATACGCATGCATTTCTGACGGAATCTCAATACATTTTTACCTCGCCGACTTTACCTCTGACCTTTCCTTCTCAACTTCGTTGACCTCCGAATATGATAAACGTATTTTCCCTAATACATTTCACTCGGCATCATCCTTCCAAATCTACGAATCTCCTCGTTCTGATTGGTTATTCAGTGCCAATATTTCCTTTCCCCGGGGTGACTTCCCACACAACGTCGCATTTGATACGAAATATGCGCTGAGGAGTAATTTAATTCCATGAGCCTTCTCATTGGCTATTGGTTCCCTTCCATTAGTACGATGACAGTAAAAACTACCCTCATATGGTATTTATCTTTTTTCGAGCTGAATGATGTCTTGCACCTTCATATATTCTTCATGTATCCCTGAGGATGAACTTACTCAGGTCCGAAACGTTGGCTAAGAAAATTAATTTCATTACAGGACCTTTACCCGGAATATAATGTTAAATAAGAGGTCAAAAATAAGAAGACGCCAATTTAGTTGTCCCGTCTTCCTCTTAGGGTTTGTAGAAGACTTATCTTTTCTCCTACTACCTTAGAAATTTCTCATTCAAGGGCGTATTCAGGATTGTTTCTGGAGGGGAGCACATGGGTCTCACAGACAAACGATCGCACAGTGGGCTGAAATCGAAAAAAGCTGGACAAAATTTGTTTTTTTTTGAGTGCGGAAATTGAAACTTTGAAGAATTGTTGTCATTTCATTAGTGCTTTTTTTGGCGCAAACCGTTTTTCATGGGTAATTTTTTAAACAAATTACTTGGCCTCAAAGTTGAACAAATTTCGCTAAAATTGTCCTCATTGAATTTTTTTCGAAATTCAACTTGTTAAAACTAATGCCAGACTTTCTGTAGTGATTAAATAGCAACAAAAATTCACAATATTATTATGCAATTTATTATTGTTAATTCTAAGCAACTTTCACGACTCAGTTGTATTATTTGTGGCCGATACGATAACAAAAGGCGGACCCTGTTTTTCGTAGAAATTCGTGTTCGTGTAGGATTATAAAAAAAGAATCACCAAGTTACCTCGAGATATTTACACCACATATTTGCAAAAAAAAACCTAAAGAGTATAATATCAAAAGGAGAATCGCGACCACCTGTGACGCCGAAATTAAGATCGATTTTTCGAACGTGCTGCTCAGTTCGGAGCTTGCTCCATGCCACGGCTACCGTGCTCGACGGACTTTAGAAAGTGAATCTTTTAGCAAGTGACTTATGTATAAAATATAATTTATTTAGGGCCACATTTATTTTACATTTCTTATAACCTAATTTCCTCGCTGTCTTGCGACATTTATCGTCGATACGATACAAATTGGAGGACTGTTTTTCGTCGAAATTTTTGTTCATGTAAGATTATAATAAAAAGGATCACCGAGTTACCTCTAGATATTTATGTTAAAATACATCAAAAGTTTCATAGTGCCCATCCAAAAAAATCAACTAAGACCGTTAGCATCAAGCAAAATAAATATCGATGTTTTGTCCCGCGCGCTGTCTGCGGCAGATCCTCGATGTTATGGAATGCCGTGACGCGGCGTACTTTAAAATTTGCTGCGTACAATATTATAGTCTTTGATGCGGATTTATTTACATTTAATTACTTGTAACCATTTTATTTCACATGGGATTGATGGCATTGGTTGATAGGGCAATGAATTTCCTTCTCAACCCATAGTTGCGCACTAAGCACCATTTTTCTATTAATTTCCGAACTACCTGGAATCAAAATCTGACAATTTCGTGTGCACATTTTAACCCTTTGTGTGGGTAACACCTCTTTTTTAGGCTATTTTTAACCTCAAAGATGGAATCGTGTTTACAACCTTCCGGCCAGCCTACTTCTGGTTGGTATTTGCCCGTCCACCCCGCCAAGATTGTTGCAAAAAGGTCCTTTTTATGACCCCGTATTCCTTCTGTGTGTTCCCTCTGGCCTATTTTCGTAAATTCCGCTTTCTGACAAATGTTTGAATTTAATTTCGCACACTCGTTAGAAGAGGAAAGTTGTGCTCCGGTGATTTTTGGTTACACTCGGATACACGCATTTTGGTCATTCAGAACTCCGGAGAATCTGATAGGGACTCTTCTCTAGCTGCCTTTGTGGCATCAGTCATTCACCTGAGATATCTATTATCCAAACTGGTACCTAAGAGATTTTCATTTGGAGTTCTTAATAATTTAACTTGCTATATATACGTGGAGCTGGAAATTTCTTTCTTTTTATCTAACATGGACGCCTCTCAAATTGACCCTTTCTTCAATTTCGACGTACATTTCGTGTTATTGGTTACTCGTTCCCTGATATGGAACCAGAGTTGATTTGAAATATGAAACAAATGTGTTTGGGGAAAGCATTAAAATGCTCGTTCTCGAGGTTACCCTTCCAATGCTATATAAAAATTGTTTAATCCGGAATTCAAAAGGTTTTCGTAAGATGTGATTATTTTGATGCGATTAATATTATACGAATTATGTGATGGAAAAATTCACTCACAAGAAAACATTTAAGACATCAAGGGTCTCAGTTATATTCTCAAGCGATATTTTTTATTTGATTGCAAATTAAATGGAAATCGTAATCAGAAACCACTCGAGAATATCTACTGTAACTATGAAGACCTATTTCGCCAGCTCCTTCGAGCTTCGATTCCATTAACATCGAACACCGCACAGATAATTACAAAGAAATCCCGAAGCTTGACGATTGTACTGATGAATTAACTCTTATTATTAGACGATTGGTTTGACATTCTGCAGCAAGGAAGTGGAAGGGACTGTTTTTCTACCGAATCCAAATCATGTAATTACTTGTGCGGTATGTCCAACAGCTATCGACCTATCTAGAGCTAATCCTTTATTTAAATGGAGAAACAGAGAAAAATTAACCAATGTATTGACAACAACTCTGCAAAGTTTCAATTTCCGCACTCAAAAAAATCGATTTTGAGATTTTCTCCAGCTTTTATCGATTTCAGACCACTGTGGATTGTCTCATATATGAGATTAAAAACAATGTACAGCAATTACGAAATATTCTCCCTATTCTCTATTTACTTTATATGAAAGTTATTAATATGAAATTTAATGACTGAGGCTCCGTAGTACACAAAACCAAACGAACGTAATGATAACCGAATTAAAAATCTTTTTCACTACCTATGTAAGCATCTCGGCGGAGGGGGGCACGTACCCCCGTACCCCCCTCCCTAAATCCGCCTGTGTCATCATTACTGACTCAGCCGATCCATTTTATCTTTATCGTTTTTCGATGTTCCGCATTATAAGCATCTAATTAATTGTTCCCTTATTTGTATGCTTATATTTTCAGCAGAAAGTAGATTTTTATTTTGGAAAAATCAGCTTTTGCGTCTGCTATTCCACCATTTCTTTCTCGATTCCTCTTTCAATGACTATTTCTACTGTTGCTTTCTTGTATTACTAAATTAAAATTCACCAGCAATTTTCCACAAGTATTTTTATCTCACATTTAAATATAACGAAGGAACATTAAAGTGTGCTTGGAAAATTTGCAGTACTTTGAACTCTCTAAATCCGCTGAAATTCCACCTGATTCAGCATAAAACAACCCTCTGCTCTCCAATATGATGGAATAAAGTCCCGTTTACAAAGCCTTTACTCGGCATCGTCTGACTTAAATTGAACTAGACCGACTATTGCTACATTTCTCCAATCACAGAACAAACCGATCACATCAACCAAGACATCCCGTTTGGAGGATACAACGAGACTTTCATTGTTTTCCATTGACAAAACTAACTTCCTTGCAACTAGTCAATTTCACGAGAAATCTGCGCTTTTCCCGACTACTGACTAGCTCTGAGTCTCTGAGTTACGCCCTTTTTAGTAGCAGCAAACATCCTTTCCGATTTTTCAACATCACAGCTGAGCCAAAGTCATTTTTTGTGGACAAGGTCTAGCCTTGAAATTATCGATACCGATGTTTTATTAACCACTTCTCCGGCAAGAAGGACGGTTGAATAGACGGAATAACTAAATTTTTCACGACCATTGTGAACTATTTCAATGGACAGTCCCTTCAACTTTTCTTTTACCTGATATTACTTTTTATTCTCAGTAAAAAGGCCATCCTCACGATGTATTCCGGGCAGAGCGTCGGGACCTACTCCACACAACGATTAGCAAAAGCCGGAGACAATAGGTTCACAAGCAAAAGTTTAAAAAAATATCACCTATTTCCCTTTTGCAATATCGCTTCGTTGAATTAATCTAAGGTGAGGGGGCAAACCCGTTTAGGTGATGGCGGGGAAAAGAGATGGAAAAAAGGGGGGTGGAGGGGAATGGACAGCGGGTTATCAGGCGGTCGGAATCTTTTCGGCGAGTCACACACCACAGAATGAGCCACGCATCTTATACCATGGGTCACTCAACACACGTACACGCACCGAAAAGAGGATAAAAGAAAACGTTCGGTCACACGCACACAAAAAACATACAAGTTAGGTGGGTGGCATAAAAAAGAGAGAGATGCATATCTTCTTTGTGAAAAAAATAAGGAAATGACGAGAGTCGACCCAAAGAACCCATTTACCCGCTCTCACGTGCACATCACAACACTCTTTCCCCGCCCTCCATTTCCCTCCTGCTTCAATAATTATGGAATATTTCCACCATTTCCTACACTTGACTGCCGTAGCCGCGATTCCCAGAGCTTCACAGACACTATCTTCAACGGGTCTACAATGGCTGCATCGTGTCTTCACGGTCTATATTATATCTACACCGTATCTACACTACCCTCACCGTCCCTAAACCGCCTGCACCGTGTCTACACTGTCTACGCCGAGTTCAGCGTAATAACCGAGTGTAAGAGCAGTCAACTTGAACGCGTAAGGCAGGCTGTGGCGTTGCAAAAGAGAATAAAACGCACCTCGTTTTCAGTTGTTATAAGAAGAAACCACGATGCATTGGCCAAGGACCCTCGTTAGAATGTTAGAGATACTATACGTATAAAACCAAAAATGTGGTGTGCATTCGCATAAAATTTGTCAATCGAGAGTTATAAAAATCCATCATCATAGATTTCACATTTTAGTTGAAAGTAGCATTGTAATGAATATTTACAGAGATATACTTAGGTTTTGAAATTTATGGGCACCAAGTTCTTGGTTTTTAGCATGTAGTCTATCATCTATGAAATCTGAACGTGTGACCTTGAGCCAAAGCAGGGAGGCTTATTTCCTTCTTTGATGTTCGAATAAAAACGTGTTTTAAAATTATTGTTCAAACTATTGATATTTTATTCTTTTTAGCTTGAATAAAAGTGTGTTTTTAGATTATTCTTGAAGCCCATAGTAAAATTATTTTCTCATTACCTCTTATAAAAGTTAGGCGAACAAACTTTTACATAAAAAAGTACAAAATAGCAGAGCCTAAACTATGAAAGACGCAAAAAGCTTAATTGTAAAAAACACTTTAAATATAAAGAATAAGTGAATTCCCCGCTAGGATTTAAAGCTGGAATTTAACATACCTACGCAGGCAGAGTCGTTACCCGTTGCGCCCAAAGGCGCCGGCTAAATATTAAAGAATCAAATCGGTGAAAACGTTCCCTACATTCCTGTGATTAATATACTCGTTAATTTTCCGATATGGTGGCTAAAACTCCCTCTGGAGACATAAAAATAGCGTAAGAATGCATTCTCATCCTGTACTGATCTGCACTGAGAATTTTTATATCAATAGCTAATTGAGGAGTGGGTTAAATTTGATCCGCAATGTTTTCTCTATTAGAACAAACAAACAAGAAAGCGACTTCATGCAAGCGTGGTAAAATACGAGGTACGTTCATCAGAGCGGCAGTAGAGCGAGTTGTCCCGCGGGCCTCCTGATTGCGCCATTGTATTCGGCATCAGGTTACGCCCACCTACGGAAGCAATAGCGCCCCCACCGCTTTTAAAAAACCATCAGCATAGGAGGAATGCGGTTCTCTTGTAATGAAAATCATTCGCAGCCACAATTTCCCCCACGGACTTGATAGGCGCAAAGCACGCATGGCTCCCCTCCAATAGGATGTAATTGGCACCATTGCAGTGTTGCTATTTATTTAAATTCCACGTGCGAGTTTAGAGTATTTTTCGGTGATTGCATGAGCGCCCTCAAAAATGCATTCTCCTTTTTTAATAAACATGAAGAAAATGCCTAAACGAAAATAAAACAAAAATACTGGGTACCTAAATTTGAAGAAGAATAGAAATTTCTTATGCACATATTACCACCCACAATGACAAAATTTCTGCGACAGACTGTCCCCAGGAACATTTATGTGTTACTGAGGGAAGAGGAACAACAGACTAATTAAAAAGGTGAATTAATAAATAATGATAGAAGCTTAAACCTTTTATTGTAAGTGGCTTATTTATATTTACTAGTTACTAATGCCTTCGCCTACTTTGTTTATTTTAGGATTTAATTTTACACTTCATACCAGATTGTTTGGATTTTAAGGCTAATTTTGAACACCTTTTACGAATCAATTGAAACATAAAAAACATAGAATAAAATTTAAATTTGAGTGAATAAAGCTTTCGTTAAACTATTTTTGATTATTTCTAAATTGGCCGCAGTGTAAATGCCTTTGTCTTTAAAGGCGTTTCTTTCAAAATCTCTCCAAAGTTTTGAAAATTTTTGAACCTCATGGAAGAGGCTAATATCCTCTCTGCTAATCCGTAGAATCCAATTTGAAGAATTTAATTTTACCCGGTCGCATGCGACGATGAATTTCATCTCAACCCGAGAACTCTCGCGTTTTGCGCGCGGCGGTAGTGTCGACATACCGACTTTCTTTTTAGAACTACAGTCTTCAGGTTTAATATTTATCCGATTTTTGAGAAACTACGTCAATGAGAATCTGATATCAGTGCGCATTTGAAGGGTAAAGATCCAAAAATTAATTTTTCGACCCATCCTTCTCGACAGCCACGAACTGAGGAAGGCAATCTACATAAGAAGATGAGAGAAACATATAGAAAAAAGACGAGGTTAGGAGAAGATGGCAATAAATTGTGGAGCCGCGTAACAGGTAACATAATGACAGGAAAACGTTTGAATGGTCGAGAGAATTTTATTACACAGTGACCTAGGATTCAGTCTGTGCGAAATCTAGGAGTTTCGCAAGATAATAAAATTCTCTGGACCATACATAAGTTCTTCTGTCTTCATGTTACCCGAGATTATAGCCTATCGTTTAGAAAGAGCTTAGTACGTCAAATAAATGAATCAAGTTGAATGTTTCGACGCAAGATGGGGTGGTTTGAATGCGTAAGAGTGGAAAAGAGGGACTGGAGATAGTAATCGTGTGCCCACTCGAGCGAGAAAAACCTTGCCTCGGATTTCTACGTGGATTGGAGGGAGAAAGAAAGGGGTTGAAGCAAGTATAAAATTCAAGAGGAAGTGGGCCTCCCTCAGAGCGGAAAATGTGCCCCAGGAAAGGAAATAAAAAAAGGCTCACAGAGTCGCAGTGGGTAGCATAGCTCGACATCATAAAGCACTCGTCATTTCGCCTAATGGAATATTTTAAAGCCTTCCCTCTCTCATCTCCTTCCTTCCACTAATCCTCCCTTCCTTGGCAAGCGACACGTGGAGATAATTTGCCGAGTGTTTGACCCCATGACGGGCACAGGGTCACGCCCAACTAACTGCCCAGTTGGAGAGCGAAGGTACCATTCAATGGAGAGAGGCCGCTAGGAAGAGAGAAATAATATTTTCTCACGTCGACGGCTATTCAAGACTAAACAAATAGAATGCCCATATATGTATACATATAGTAATATTAAGAAATAAAATACTGAATAAACACGAAAAAAATAAGTTCAACAGATTAAGGCTCCAATTGGTGGAATTTCGACATATTTGAATAAATAAAAGGTTGTAGCACTTTTCCAAAAACTTTTTCCTGCGTACAACGCGTTTCGGCTCACTGAGCCATCATCTGGTACAAGACACTGCAAAACATTTGAAAATCACTTTCATGCCCTTGAGAAAGGATTAGTGATGTTTGAAGAAGGGGGTGGGAACTAGCTAGAACTTATAGCTAGAGTCCTCCTTCCACCGTGGGTTCCACACATCCCTTAGTTGTATTTTTTCCCACTGTCTCCAATCTGTACGCCTGTTCCCACCCCCTTCTTCAAACAAGTCAAATCTTCCCCAACCCCAAGTGTTCTAGTGTGTCTTTTAAAATATTTCTCAAGTGTGTTCCCCACGACAGGTTCGAAGTTATCGTTTAGGTACACCACCTCATCTGTTGCCATTATATTTACATAATCCACAGCATATACATCGGGATAGTTGGAAGACCCTTACAAGAAATGTACCGCCGTGCATCTGCTCTGATTAAATTGGAGTCTCCACTCCTGACTCCACAAATGAACGTTGTTTAAATCCGATAACAGAATTTCAACGACGGAGTGATCACTAATTTCGCGATAGATGACAGCGTCGTCAGCAAATAAACCTATTTTAATAGTAATTCAGGAGTTTATGTCGGGGGGAAATACGGGCCGATTACCGGTTGCCGGTGGGACACCTGATGTAGCTTTAACTACATCTACATAATACCCTGCGAGCCACCTCTAGGGTGTTTGGCAGGGGGTGATCAATCACCAGCATGCAGCATGCAATTGGACTCCCACATGCAAACCACACGGTCCAAAAAACGTCACGCATACTTACAAATTATACTACCATATGCTGTTATACATCAGAGCTAATTCGAAAACGAAATTCTTTTTGCTTGCGATCATTCAGAAAGTCTTTTATCAAGTTTAATACTGCTTTGGTTAGTCCACATGACTGTAATTTACATAAGATATGGCGAGCCGAAGTCTATCTTTTCTTCTATTTAGCCCTTTCTAACCCAGAGCTGCTTCAGGGAGAAATCAGATTTCAAGATTGTTCATTTTGAAAATTTGAAAATGTTGCTCTCAATCAAAATTATCGTGGCAGCTAAATTTTTCTTCATTACAATGCACACCACAAAAAAGTACGTAGTTTAGATATTCCCTAAATAGAACAGAAAACTTATACACTTTAGAAGTTGCTTAGAAGCAACACTGGGTTATAATGGGTTAGGGATGCTTCATTCCTTCAGAAAATGATTTCTAGAATGTTATCCCTAAGATCTCTTAACGAAAGACACCAAGGGAACCACATCTAAACCAACACTTGCATAAGGGTGGGCGAGGAGTGTTACAAGGGAGGAGAGAGGGTGAGAATGAGAGAGATTGAGGGAGAGGGGCTGGCTCAGCAAAAGCGAAGGCAGCATTGGGGCGAGTGGGGGTTAGGGGCTGAGAGGTAAGAAATGGGGGCTGGATGGAGGCAGGTCGCTGAGGTCATCACTCTTGGAGAGGATGAAAGGGAATGGAAGAATGAAGTTGGATGGAATTTGGTGACATTGGGCCTCACTTGGAGGGAGCGCAGAGCAAGAGGAGCACCGGTTGGAACGCGGAGAAGAAGCTGAGCGTTGATTGGGAGTTGATAATGGAACGAAGGGTGAATGGAAGATTAAAAGGCAAGCGGAGAGTAATCCGATGCCGGAGAAATGCTGACATGGTTTAATGGCATCAGCACACACCTTTCCTCTCTGCGCACCACGGTTGACAAAAAATCATTCCTACTGAATCAATTGCTGCTCCTCCAAACCCAGCAATGAACCCTCACATTAACCACACAGTATCACCCATAAATTAGCCAATAACATTAAGTCCAGGCTCGGGGCGACAAAAAAATACACAATACAAACTAACGGAATTACAACACAGTAATGCCAACAACATACAAACTGCCTCAGCAAATTACTCGCCTATGAGTCTATCTTATGTCTTTCTTTCTAGTAGAATAATCTAAATATGCGAAACAGAATAAATATGGCAGCATTTAAAGTTTACCTGATTGGCGAACGGCGTAAATAGATTCGACGTACATAGGTTAAGATCGTTGACTAAAAATAATGACTGTCTTACCATGCGAAGGAAAATCTATGAATTTTGATAAAATAAAGAAAAGAATACATGCTTTAAAGCTACTTAAGAGTCCTCAAAATTGCGTGGTTCCAAGAAAATTTCCGCAATTGAGATATTTAAAAAATATGTAGCTAGCTGATAAGTAAACCATGAGCAAATTCTTAAATTTTAATTTTAACCAATACCAAATGCATCAAAAATACCTTACCCACAAACTAGCCGCTCAAGAGAAAATTAGAGGGAAAGGAACTCACCTGAAAAGAAAGAAAACATGATAATTAACCGTAAAGCCAAAAAAATCAAAATCAAGAGTATTCATTACATCGAAACAAATGAAAACACACATACTGGCACCTATTTCTATTTTTATTATTAAATTGTATGGTTTAAAATGAAATAATATATGCTTCATTATGTTACGAAATAATTTCCGAGAATATTAATTCATGATTGTTTTTCGGTTTAATGCGGCATTAACACGAAAAACTAACGTCCATATAATCACCGCGGAAGCAACTGTAACAATAATAATTCGTGATATAAGCTAAATGCTAGGAAAATATTTGCAAACAGTCTCTACAATTGTCGCCGCTGCAGTAGGTTACAAGCAAAATTATTACGAAAGTCTTTTCATGCTAAATAGCTAGTAATTTTCCCAAGACGAGGGGTTATACTAAATAATAAAAAGAATATACAAGTTAAAGTTTGATTCTTTACGCCAGCTGAGATTAAATTCTCTTTCAAGCATCAGTTCTTCCTAACTATTAAACCGGTTTTGTAGTGCTATGCACAGAATAGCCAAGATCAATCCTTAGATAATGTTATTTTCACAGCCTAACATATTCAAAGCTACTCTGAATAATACGACTCCATAAATCTCTCTCGGCCTAAATTAAAAGCAAGATAATCCTCTACGGCAAGAGGAAACATCTCCATGGCTGTTTAATAAATAGGTAGCGATGGCCATATAATCAAACCATTGTGAGCTTTGAAGAAGCAATAGCAGGAAATGGAGATAAATCGTCTAATTATTTTTCCGTGAAGTCACGTATACCTTGAATTAAAACAAGAAAGCAGAGAACTTGGACACAATATCTTTCTCACATAGAATAATCCGACACGAGCACTGCATAAAACCAAATTCTTCCTTCACGCTAAAACCTCCTCAGGCCAGGTGAGGAGAGCTTTCCACTAGGAGGGGAACAGTTCAACAAAACTTACATGTGTATGCTTCTCTGTGGCAGCGACAAATGGGAGACGACAACAGCAGAAAAGTGAAGACATTCGAAAGGAGATGCCACAGAAGACAGATAGACATATAAAAGAGATTGGCCAATCGAGCAATTAGAAGGTAAGGAGAGAAAAGTCGCTTCGTGAAAACTTCAAGAAGAAGATGGAGCAACTGTATTGGCCATCTCTTGAGGCATGATGGCATTCTGATGAAGACAATCGTCAAAGGACAAGAAAACAGCAAGAACAGAGAAGGTTAGCCTCGAATATAATACACGGAGCAGGTATCGAAGCACAAGGTAGAGAAGATAGGTGTAACCAGATAATCTAATAGGACAGCTGAGGGAAGAGCTCAGTGAAACCAATCTTTGGATTGCTGATCAGTGTTAAGGATGACGACGATTAAGTAAAGAAAAATTTGAGATATAATAAAGAAAATTAGGCTCTAAATCATTAGAAAATTCAAACCTTTATCGCCAGCACAATGACTAACGAAGTGCTCTAATGATACATTGGTAAGCCTAGGTTAATGAAATCTACTAATTTTTCCCGGCCGTGACGCTAATTAGGCGGAAATCCGTTTGAGAAAAATCACCTCTCTCCCCTACTCCAACATTCAATTGTTCTCCTCTTCTTTCAATCTGCGCCACGAAGTGGATTCTAAAAAGCCTCCACGTCCCTGTCTTGATGAGCACCAGCACAAGCAAAGAGAGGGGAGCAGAAAAAGAGAGCATCGGAATGCAAGTCTGTTTCGATTAAGAGGGAGGGAGTACCATTAGCATTCTCATTTGCATTTATATCCCCGATGGATTTCGTACAGCTAAGGGGGACGAATCTACATTTACATAATACCCTGCGAGCCACCTCTAGGGTGTTTGGCAGGGGTTGATCAATCGCCAGCATGCAGCATGCAATTGGACTCCCACATGCACACCAAACAGTACAAAACACGTCAAGCATACTAACAAATTTTACTACGATATGCTGTTAGAAATAATAATAAAATTAAGAAACATGCATTAAGTTTTACATAGGTTAGCAGGCTACACTACAAGTCATCTAATCTATTTTTGAGTTCTATTGCCGCCGTTAAAATCTCTTATTGATCGTGGATAAAAAGACATTCTGAATCTTCTCTTCTACAGTCTATCTCTCTTATTTTATTTATATGATCTGATCTTTCGTAGTATGTTGGCGTCCGTAAGATATGGCTAACTTCGTTAGAAAAGACACCGCTCTTGAATTTATCTAAAAGGTTTAGTTTATATTTCAATCTACGGTCTGACAGACATTCCCAACCGAGTTTATCTAAGAGGTCAGTTACACTAACAAGACTATCGTAACGACCTTTCACGTGCCTGGCGAATAATGCAACGTAGAGACGTGACCACCGAGGCTTCCCCGCCAGCAATTCAGCCGGTGAAGCGTTATAGTGTGTCATTCATAGTCATATTTAAAAACTCCATAATCTCCAATCACATGTTATGCGAGTTGGTGGTCACGGTAGGACGGCGGAGTGAGGCAGATGGCTTTGCCAACCACCTCTTGTCATTCCAGCATCTAAGTATACACTAAACAGGAAGGGAGAGAAAGCTACTATGCCGGCGAGAGAGTCGCCGGCTATGGATTTATAGCCGGGCGGGAGTGAAAGAGCGAAGATTTGAAAGCAAACCTAATTCAAATCATTTAAACTGCTCTACCCACGGCCAAATTCGCGATGAAGTCACAAGGAGAATGAAGAGACGTTTGCAACAGTTCGACGTGCAAGTTTCTTCGACTTTTAGTTTCGAGAAAATGTTATTTCGCAAATTATTATTACAATAAAACATTTCAATATTTCCACTGAGTTTTGAAATATTGCAATGTCTTGTTTTAATAATATTAAGAACTTCCACCTAATCGTGCCCAACATCATACAAAAATTATTTTACAAAGTTGAGAGCAACACTTATTTAAATAATAGATCACGGTTATGATAGAAACCCAAGGTTAAAACCCTTAGAAAACCAAGGTTGATTGATAATAATATTCTGTGGACAACACAAACGTTTTTTTCATTATTACAGTATGTCACCTGTTACACCGTTCAATACACAATATCATCATCTTCTCTTGCGTTCGTGACATAATTTTTGTTTGGATGCGAATGACATAATAACTAAGAGAGAGAGAGAGAGAGACATGGAAAATGAGGACACTACAATTTCTCATACTCAGACATGTGCTGTTTCAGACTGGCACTTAACTTTAGAAATACATGTTGACATCTTTCATCATGATCGCTCCTAAAATTGTCCCCGTTTTGAGGTTGCTCGAGAATTAAATATGGAAAGTTTATGTCACTGAAGGCGGTGTGTGGCGGCTCGTGAGTCAAATGCTTGGGGGGGTACACTTCACTTGGGGGGGTCAAAAGTTTTGAATATTTTGCGTATTTTAGTGAGTTTTTAAGGCTATCTAGTAATTAAATTTGTTTAATTTAAAATGATTTAATTTAAATATTTATTGTAATAAAATTTAAACGAAAACAAGGTATTCTGCAGCAATGCAGCACCAAGTTGACGCCAGATTATAATGTCGCCAGCCGTAGCGGAGATGTCAACTCACTAGATACTTCGCTCTGCGCATGCTCGGACGGCGTCCCAAGGCTTCCATAAGGCACAAGCTTAGACGCGTCATAGCACCAGCAGCCCCCACCACTACCACTCTTCATATAACTGCATGGCGATCGATTGGGACTCTCTGGCCAGCTCCCCGCGGCTACAAATGCGAACTTCTCGCACTATTTTTGCCTACATTTTGTGTTTGTCCTACATTTTTGATGCATGCGATTGAAAAAAACACTTTGGTTAAGTACATGTATAATTACATTTGAGTGGGGATATATTTTTTCCTTTTTCAAATCTTTGGGAGGGGCGGCGTCCTACAGTCCTTATGGGTAAGCCTCCACTGCTGGAATTTTAAGGAAAAAAGCCTAAGTTTAAATATAATAAGAGAGGAAATGGAGGGCAGGTCAAACAGGCGCGGTGTCCCCTCAACAGCAGTTTAATTTGAACGGCTCCCCCACCCACCCACTCACTCACACTTCCACATTTGTTGGCGTTCCGCCCTCGCATGACTTTCCTTCGGGCGGAAGTGGAGAATTCGGTTGGTTCATCATTCCACACGTACACGTCGCTGCCCGAAAAAGGTTGGCCAAGGTCCTAATAAGCCGTGCACCACTGAACACACGACAGCGCCCCCTTTTTAAAAGAGTAAACGGAAGAGGCCAAGGTGAAAGAAAGGCTGCAGAGCGTATAGGTGAAATGTGTATGCACATCGGATGGAACGACTCCTCAGAGAGAAGTCACAACACTTGTGGGATTCGGCTGCCAAATACTGAGTTCCTGAAACAATACTATTAAAGTTCATGAGACAATATTATTCGGAATCTCTCGGAGATTAAACATATACGAGAAGTATACGGGAAAGACTATTGCGAACTTGGATTTGTGAAGAGGATTCTTGGAAAATGCAATTGAAGGTTAAAGAAAGATACTACCCGACTATAGTAATACCTAACTTAAAATGTACAATAAGGCGAGAATTAAGTCTAATTTCGATGCCGTAAGTATATAAACGCCGTAAGTATTATGGGGGAAATAAGTGTCCAGACGCAGTAAGTGTTCAGTGAGTTATCAGTTTCCATTCTTAGGCTAAATTCAGAACTAGGTAAGTTCATAAACATCCCATCGTGTCCCAATATTAAATCATAGGAGCTGGAACAGATACAAACCACCTTGTCTGCCTGTAAAACGGTTCGCGCTCGTCACCTACAAAATGTCGACCCTTATTCAATGGCTAGTAAATGTTCTCTTAAACTCGTGAGCCGAAATCACCCCTCATGTTTCCAAACCAATTTTTCTTCACAAAAGGTCCTGGTCTTGCACTCAGGCAAAGTCCATCTATTCACTCGCATTTAAGTCCTCTCCAGCCCACTCCTTCCAGTAACACGACTAATGAGGGAAGAGGAGACTCATTTGAAATTGGGGCTGACGAAGGACTCTTCGTCTTCGTCACGGCTCAAGAAACACGACAGGAGAAGAATGAACGTTGAATCGTCACGCACTGTGATCTTCAAGCACGCACAACAAATTCCACTACAGCCCGCATTATAATGTATTGATGACATAAAGGTCCTCCGCTTTGCACGTTGATATTCCATAGTTTATTGTACCGTGGTGGCCTGACGGTGATTTTACGGGTTTACCGTCGTCCTTAGGGTAAATGCCAGGCCAATACCACTCCCGTACCACTGTTCAACCCCAGTAGTGCTGAAGAGGCGCAAGCCTAAGCAGCTTCGCGAGATATATATTATATTATTGTTATTTTGTTATCCTATTACTTGTTATCCTATTATCCTATTGTTAATCTGCGAAAATAAACATTGTTAAACTTGAACTCGAAAGTTCCCAGGCAAAGAGAGCATGTATTACAGAAAGGGGTCCACTTGAGCTGAGAATACAAATAAGTAAGCAAGGTCAGATTCAAACGGAACTTAACATCAGGAGCATTCTTCTCTAAGATAGCGAGGCATGAACGAGACAGCTGCAGAGAAGTGGAGAGTGGAAGCATTCAGAATGAGGTGCTACAGTGCAGTGGCGAAGTGATGGGGGGTTTTGGGGGCTAAACTCCCCCTCCCCAGAGCTCAGAGAAAATTTTTAAGTTAAAGCCATTTTACTTAATTGGATTAATATTACTTATAGAATAGTGTGAGGATTAATTTTAAAAATCCCTCAGAAGGCCGTAAAACTCACCATTTTGGACCATTTATCTTAATTTTTTCTGGGGGAGGGACCCCGCACCTCCCGCTTACCAAAGCGGGTATGCACCACCCCCAGGTCCTCAAGTATTAGTTGCACCTGGACCCCCCCCCCCTAGCCTTAATTCCTTGTTGCGCCTCTGCTAAAATGGAATGGTAAAAATTGGACAAAGTTAGAAATGAAGGTGTCTTGAGAGATAAGAGAGAAGAGCCTTATAAATACTTTAACAAGAAGTCGGAACAACGTTATAGGCCATATCTTGAGACATGATTGCCTGATAAAAAAATTATCGAGAAACAAGTGGTTTGCGACATTGGAAAAGGAAGACCTTGAATAAAATACATAGAGCCGGTATAGAAGGATGTGGAAGAGAAGAAATACGTTGGTGTAAAAAGTTTAGCCGATAAGAGAATTGAGTGGAGAGCTGCGTCAAATCAATCTTAGGATTGTTGACTGAAGAAAATGAAGATGAATCAATACATGAGTCATCCATATGTCCACTAACGCGTTTTTTATCACATGCGTCCTCCGATCACGTTGGAGTAAGCACGTGTGAATAGGCCGAGTCAGAAGAAGCCGTGTGAACTCTAAAAGCAGTGGCCACAAACATCTTTAGCCGAGGGCAATGAATATGTAATGGAGAGTAGCAGCGACTGCTGTTAGTCCCAAGAGCATAAGAGAGCCAATGTGGCCTAATACACGACCCCAGGGGGAGCTGTGAGTCACATCATGATTCACTAAAGTCTATCACTCCTACTCACCGTCATCACGGTGGACTGGGTGTAATGATAGATACATACCTCTGCCTCTATGGGGTTGCGACATAGCCGAGGCTTCCGTGTTTACGCTTTCAAAGGAAAAAACTGGAAAGGTGAAATGCAGACGGTTTAAGTACGAAACCTGTGGTAGAAGACAAAAGCCAGCGCACAGTTTGACTGCGTAAATGAAAATCAGACAATTTCCCAATTTGCTCTATATTTGATGTATGGTTTCAGAGGAAAGGAAAAAGAGAAGGTTTAGTGATAGTAATATAGAAACAGCGATGAAATAAGAAGAAAATAGAGAACGGCTATGAGACATGCAAAGAATTACAGCTATGTGACGTGAAGAAGAATTCACGAGTTTTAAAATGGAGCAGGGCTCACAAAACTCAGGGCCGTGGGCCCGCTAAGGTCCGCGAGGCTCTCTCCTTCGACCAATGGATACTTTTTAATCTACGGGAGTACAAATTACGGAATTTTAAGTGAATCATACCAAGATCAGTCAGTTGTGTCCCGAATGACAGGACGCAAAATAGACAGTGTTACCCAGATGTTAAGCGAATTAGGCTGGGAGCCGCTAGAGGCTGCGCGCTGGGCTTAGATTGCTTGAACAATTGAGAATGGCTATCTTTAATAGCGACACGGAGAACATAATATTAGAGCCACACTATATTTCCAGGTCCAAAAGAAGCGATAAATTAAGAAAGATTTTGCCGAGCGGATAGATATGTGAATTCGTTTTTCCCCCGAACCATAAAGAACTTTCACAAATGACAGCCGTTATTTCGTTTGAGCATTTGCTTTTTATAAGCAGACGGCTGGTGTCCTAAAACCCCATGCCACACGCCTTTTTAGGAGGCTTGCGGGGTAGAATGTAGATGTAGATGGATCTTCGACCCGAGGGGCCAGGTCAAAGTCTCGAAGATAAGGTGCAAGCGCTAAATGGTATAAAACTCAAGCGTAGGCTATGGAAGGTTTTTATTCAGTCCTGGCTGGATCGTAGTAGAGGCTGCAGTTGCTGTGGCTTGGAGATTGTTCCCCGAGTACAGAAGATCTAGACTGTTTATACCATACTCTTGTTTCCAGGACGATTAAGTCAAGGAAGAGATGCAGATTCCCATGGGAACATGGGAACACGCTGACAAGGGAGTGCAACTGCATTCCTTGGTCAGCGTGCAGGTGGCCCATTAATCACAACCCTTGATTGCACATTTAAATGCCAACACGGCTTTAGTGGTCGTCTGCCAAAATTACGACGTCTGGCACGTGAAACAGCTGAGCGACCCTTCGAACGACCACGCGGCCGTTAAATCTTCCCTTCGCCCTAGACAACACGACTCCTCGGACCGTTCTCGCACTGAAGAACTCTCAAGGCTCTATAAATCTGTAATAGGGTAGTATCCTTCATCAAAGAAAACGAAGGGCATTGATTGCGATTCTTTACTCAGCATCAGTGTATTCATAATATACAAATTATTTGGTTTTAGAATTCCCAGTTTAGACGAATGGCAATGGTCAATTTTAACTGCATTTGAAAAAAACCAGATTGGCGCCCATACGATGCCACTCCACGTGACGTCACAGGGACCTAGTTTCCATACTAGTAGATAGGAGTTTTACATCGTCTGAGATTACCAATGCATGCATGAGGCACAAAGATCAGGGAAACATTTCTTAATAATAACCTATTAAAACTGCGTAAGGTCGGAAAGTTACATTCGTTTGATAAGGTATTCATAATCCTTATTTAAGCCAAGCGCTACCAGCTAGCAGCCAGCATCGCAGCGAGCAGCGCACAATATCCTCGCCCCAAGGTCACCTCACACGGCGAAAGCGGAAACTAGGATGACGTCCCACGGGTTGTTCCCAGCATTCATACTTAGCCGTCGCGTTTTCGCGTGCTTGAAAATTTTCACTTTTCATTTAATCGCGAAAAATAGATATCGTCATTTAAAAATCTAAAAGCGTAAAATGCGTACTCCAGGAGTAAAAATTTTTCGATTTAGGCAATAAAAAATAATAGGAACCACCCTATTGAATTACTCAGGCAGTTTACACCGAGATACATTAAGAAGAAGAGGGGCCGTAATGTATGACAATTCGCCGCTTCCGTGGACTTAAGATTAAAGATTAATCGAATTTACCGAGATTTGACCTATCATTAGAGCTCCAAATGTATTTCAGATGATTTAATCGATCAATGTAACAACTTTTCCATGGCACTACTAGCGAGTTTCAAGGCACTACTACAATTTTGGGAAAAAGTGGATCGCTACCGTGTAAGATATCGGTGCGGAAGAGTAACGAAAAAGAGCCAGAGATGGTGGATGAGGAAAGGAAACTTTGAATAGAGTAGTTTCCTTCATCAAAGAAAACGAAATGCATTGATTGCAATTCGTTACCCACCATTAGGGTTTTCATAATACACAAATTATTTGGTTTTAGAAATCCCAGTTTAAACGAATGGGATTAGTCGATTTTAACCTCATTTGAAAAAGTCCAGATTAGCGCCCATGCGTTTCCACTCGACGTGACGCCACAGGGACCCAGTTTCTATACGAGTAGATAGGAGTTTTACATCGTCTGAGATTACCAATGCATGCATGAGTCACAGAACTCAGGGAAAGATCTCCTAAAAATCACTTATGAAAATTGTCGAAGGTCGGAAAGTTTCCTTCGTTTGACAAGGTAGTAATAATCCATATTTAAGCTAAGCGCTACCTGCTAGCAGGTTACTCTGGTACCTGCAAGCAGCCTGCGTCGTATCAGCGCTCAAGCCTCGCCTCAAGGTCACCTCAAAGGGCGGCAGCGGAAACCAGAAATACGTCACACGGACTTTTCCCATCATTCCTCCTTAGCCGTCGCGTTTTCGCGCGCTTGAAAATTTTCACTTTTCGTTTAATCGCATAAAATAGATATCGTCATTCGAAAATATAAGAGCGTGAAATGCATACTCCAGGAATAATAATCTTTCGATTTAGGCAATAAAAAAATAATAGGAAACCACCCTATTAAGATACATCAGAGGCACAGGCTTTGAATGAAGCAAGCACCACGCGCTGAAAATCGTGTTTGGGGGAAGAATGTTGGGTGGACAGGGGAGCGGGAGCAAGAGAATTGGATTTATAGACCGAATTAGTAATAGGCATTACTAGGAACTAAAGAGGAAAGTTCAATTTACGGAGGGAGGGGGCTGACGTCCGATTAAAAACATATTAAAATCGGTGAATTAATTATAAAATATGCAGGAGGCCTAAGAGATGACAATGAGAGAAATGAAAGCGTAATCTAAGCTCATTAAATGGTATATTTTGACCGATATCTACTCTTAATTAAAAATACAGCTTAACGTTCTTTAGTGACAGCATAAAATTAATTTTACATTTTTTTCCGATACAAAATATAAACTAAAAAAATAAAGAAAATACTTGATCCAAATTAATTTTTCCATTAATTTTAAATTTAAACAATTAATTTACGGCAGGAGAAATGGAAAAAAATACTTGTGACCGTTCCAAGAGTGAATATTAAAAATCATTACATCCACGATAATCCGACTTACCTCAGTGGAACTTAGCTGGCATTTCATGAAAAAAGTAACTCCTTGATAAAAACCCTAAATATTCATTTATTATTTTGACTTATGCTTAGAAAAGTGAACCGCATTTATAACGAATCAATCATTTCTGTTTTAAAGACGATAAAAGTATTGCATGCGTTGAATGTTAAATTATCCGATCCCATACAAGAAATATGTACATATTCGATACTTAATGTCATAGAGCCTATCCTACAGCCTTGTCGCATTCAATTGTAGGTATACATCAATGTTATCAGTTCTTTCTTAACTTTAAATCGAGTTGACCAACAAATTGTGCCACAAAGTATTTGATGATTCAAAAACCAAGAGCGAAAACTGTACACAGACGTAATGTACGTAATCGATGATCAAAATTCTTTTAGCTCTGTATAACGTTCAAAAGGTTTCGCTTCCTAAGATTAGCTACCTATTCGTATTCTACTTAGAGTTAAGCAAATTTGAAGAACATATTCCTATGAGAGCAGTTTCATTTCAATACAATACAACGTCACCGAATCATTGTAGAAAACAATAAGCTTCCAGCCTGGAAGCTCCAACACAGGTCTTATTCTAGCCCTTCTAGTCATTCATATACTGACACTTCCCGTCATTGTAGTTTGCTTAATCGCCACCAGTTGACGCTAGCCCCTAGAGGATTCGTGACTGAACGGCACACTCTTTGACGACGCCGCTGCCATCTATGTCCAACTTTTTAAGTATACAGTTGCTCTCGCTGTGTTACGATTTGAAATAAACCCGGTAATAGGGCATCCGGCTGTCTTGAGGAATTTTCTTGAACTTCTTAAACAAATGCAGAGAATAACCACGTCACTATGGGTATTAAAAAGGAATCGCGAGTAAATAAAAATGCTCCTATTAGTTAAAAAAATCTTAACCCTAGTGTTATTTCGTTTTTGCCTTAAAAAATGGGGAAAATACGATCTTCATTGAGATACACGCAAAAATTACAAGCATCACCCTAAGCTCACGAAAGGTAATCACTCATTACGCGCGGAGTAACCAACCTTGTGAAATAAACAATGCTCCGGAATTTTGACGCTTAGTGAAGCAAATAAATGAATTGCACTTCAGATTTTCCACTTAAGGTGCAAGCCAGAGTGTACGCACTTTCTTTAAATATCCGTCAAAAATCGATAACTTCAGCTGATCACAAAAGAAAAAAAAACAGTTAGATCCAATGTCATACATTTTGTGAGGCCAATCAAAACGTATTCAGAATAGAAATAATGATTCTTGACGTTCACATGACCAATAAATAAAAGATCGAAGCACTTTTCCACAATCTTTTTAACCGCGAACAAAAGAACGTTGTGGAAAAGTGGTACGATCTTTTATTTGTTTAAATATGTCTAACTTCCACCAATTGAAGCCTGAATCTGTTGAACTTATTCACGTGGCCCTTGAAGAATACGATGAATCACTTCAGGCATACTTTAATTTGATGCATAAAATTCTCTAATATTTTAAATAATACAGATTGAGAAGCATATGTAGTTACGATGCTGTGGCATATTTAAACGGAATTTATTCGTAATTTTAGGGTGTAATTGAATTTTTTAGGTAATAATTTAATTTAATTATAATACGATGGTCGTTGCAATATGTCCTTAGAATTTCCGTGAGTTTGCTATCTTAGTTTAAAAGACGAATTTATTCCACTAATCAGCACTAGAGACAGCAGGAGTCAGCTGCAATAGTCTTCTGTCATATCAATCCCATATTTTCATTGTTGTTATCGATGAAAGTAAACAACTAACATATGTTTACGAAAATCAATAAAATAAAGTTTCAAGAGGTGATCAAACACTTGTTTTTTGAAAGGATAGTATTGAAAAAAAAATCAAAGTTAAGTTGAATGAAGCTCATGGATTATCTATTTGTTCGGGTATTTGCCACTGTTTACGATTGGTTTAATAAATTAAATCGTGAGGGTGGGTATATGAAATACCAATGCTGTTCCGGACGTCCTTTAGAAGTGTCTGTCTCCGAAATTATTGACAAAATCCACGGCGTAGTTAAAGGTGATAGACGAACCAAAGTGTGCTAAATGGTAGAGGCCTCGAGTATATCGCATTGCAAGGCACATTCTCTAGCTTTTTTAACGAAAAATTGTGTCTGAAAAAAACTCGCCTGGATGGGTGCCGCGTTTATTCATAGAGGAGATTCAACGCAATTAAGTGGTCGACTTTGAGGCTGTTTTAGCCGTTTTAAATACCAATAATGAGAATTTTCTGCACAGATTCATAAATTTTGATGAAATTTTCATTTTTTTCTTCATTAAAAAGACAAAATCACACTCAAAACAGTGGACAAGGTTATGAAACAGTCTTTTGAGATTCACACAGAACAGTCTTCATTGATTAATTGAAAAGGGAAAAATTATAATAGGAGTATACTAGAAACAGTTACTGGACCGGTTGAGCGAAGAAGGCGAGGAAATAGGCCTCATTTGTAAATGGAAAAATATCCTGTTTAACAAGACACGGCTGCACACCTACGCTGCTTAAATGCCAGAAATTGTTCGTCATCGTATTCACCCGATTTGCCCCCAATGACTTTTTCAGACTTACCAACTTGAAGAAATGTCTTGGCGGACAAAAGTTACGACTATCAATGACCTTATCGCCGAAAAAATGCCCATTTTGAGAATCTTCCGAAATTCTACTTTTTGGGTGTTTGTAAATATCCTCAATAAAGTATGTAAGCCAGAAAGGAAACTACTTTTAAAAATATATAAAAAATTGTTCCATTATAACTTGTTTTTCTTCCTTTTCCTGAAGACTTATTGAACTACCCTCGTATTTCATCATATTATAATCTACTTTCAGGATACCATTCTCGGATTTAAATATTTTCTCAAGCCCAGAATATCTTTTCTCGCAATAAACACGTTTCCCTCCCTATTGTAAAAGTTCAACCTATCACCTATATGCTTATGAGGGGCCTAAGGACTGCATCTCACAACACTAATGAAGTCATGAACCTCACAAAAACTTGACTCCGTTGCCAAGCTGCTATTCTGAGAACTCACTAGAGTTTCAAAATTCCCTCAGAGTACACTCTACAGTGGATAAGTTGAATGCCTACTTAATACTACTACTCCCAAAGCGTAGGTCGCGGGTTCGAATCCCGCCTGGGTAGGTGGTCTCTCTCCAGGTCATGAATGTTTATGTGGTGCTTTCTTAATTCCTCAGTTGTAAAGGTCTCTCTGTGCTGTTTACGGGGAAGTTGAAAATTAGTAAAATAAAAATGAAAATTTAAGTCACTTAATTTCAATATTCCTCCAATTTTTGCAACGAAATAACTCTCGTAAGAAGTCCTCCACAAGTGACGCTGTAATCCAGGATTAAAAGTCTTCGATAAGCAGGACTGTGAGTGAGCATATATACGTGAATATTGAAGACTCATGATTGAGTCAGTCAGGTTCTGGAATGCCGCCATGAGTTTTTTAGTTTTGTCTGTGAGACCATTTCAATGACACGCCTATTGCGACATCAAACTGCGTTTATCGAGCAACTAAATGAAAATAATAGCCAATTGTAAACTTAAAATTATATTTAGATATAATAAACGTACTGGGGTGGATTCGTCACTAGTTGAAATAAAGGTGATTTTAATTCTTGCCTTCAGACATTGCATATAGTGAATAGATTAAAGTAGGTTTGAATGGTGCATTAAATAATCATGCCGGCAAGTCGTGCGTGCCATACTGAATGTTTTTATAAGAAAAAGAAGAACCCAATGCTTCAGCTAAAGGCATCGTATGGACGACGGTAGCTATTCTGCTCTCCCTTCCCCTGTACTCTACATTCTTCCCTTCAGCACTGTATTCAACATTCAAAGCATCAAGGCAACAAGCGCCATTTCCATGAGGCGTTAAGGCCGCTATACACGGCGAATGATCTGGCGAATGATCATGCTGAATGATCATGCGAATGAAATCATTCGCCGTGTATGACGGAAAAATTCGCGAATGATCCGTCATGCGCATGATCATTCAACGAAAATTATAACATGTTCTATTTTTGAACGCATGATCCTGTGAATGATGGATGTGCGCTAGCGCGCGGCGACCATCTTCTCTGTTTTTGGAAACGGAACTATGGATGAAGAAACGGAACCAGTGAACCATGACTTGCCCATGGAGTTTCTCATATCAATATACGGAAATTCGACCGTCTTTTATTAAAAAAGCGGTGTTTTTCACTAGGAGTAACGGGACTTCTGTTGATAATTTTGATACGGTGGACGCTTTCGCAGCAACAGAGACGGAAAAATGGCTTGGAAAAAGGACGAAAACGAAAGAAAAGGCGTTGAAACAAGTTATAGTCTAATATATATGTCCAGTCCGTCCGTGATTTATCCGTGATATGTCCGTCGTGAATTAGACTCTAGAGAGCAGTTGGAAATTTTGTAAATTATTGAAAACCAGGACAGCACTCTGATAAACGCACATCTTCACCCATCTTTTTCCCCTATTCTGGGATTCGACGGCACTTTAAGTAAAGAATATTCCGTCTTCGAACTGCCATAGCTGATGGAACATTTCGGCACAACATACGACCACGGCATCCCTCCGAAAGGGATTAATAATCGGGTTTTTTTTACAAAATAAAAACGATTTATATGTTCAATAGAACAAACGAACTATACTACAGAGGTAAATAACCTCAGTAGCTCACTCTATCTTCAAATAAGAGCTTTAAACATATGTGCTCTCAAGAGAAATTCAGGCTAAATCATATGCTAAGGGCTCTTAAGCTTGGGCTTTTCTGCAGGTGGCGCCACCCCGAAACCAAAGCGGAGAACGGAGGAACTGGCTTCAAAAAAGGACATGGAATCCTGGGATAGGGAGTTCTAGGGGGCTGGTCCAGTCCAAGTATTAAACATACAAATATGATGCATTATTATTAATTTTTAATGAATTTCCACAAAATAAACGCGCAAATATTGTTTTTTTTTGGACCCCATAACCCGTAGGCTGAAATTGCATCAAAGAAGCTTTCCAGATAAATGAAGTGAAAGTTCCAGTCCACTTAGCTTAGTTGGCTTAGGCACCCAAATAAAAGACCGCACCTATCGAAATACACGCTCAACAGAATGGTATTTATCAAATATATTTCTGCATTTAACTCTATTTGGCCAAAATGTTACTTTGACATCTAGACGCCCTTGGGGTTGCCCCTCCCCTACTTACAGCACACGTCTTACCTGCACTATTTATTTACACTAATCTTCATTTAAGCTATTTTTCCATTCTACGATGGTTGTTTCAAAAATAAGGTTCCCAAATTTTTTTCAGACACAAAGAAATTTTTATTCGAAAAAACGATTACACCGTTGGAAACGTTGATATTTCAGCTATTTTTCCACAGAGTCGCCATTGTTTCTATGAATTTTTTTTTGTCGAGTAATCCACTTTTGCATTCCCGCCTCAAAGAAGACGGCCGCCAACCCGTTGAGAATCTTGAAAACTTCCTCTTGCAACTCCTCGTCCTACCCTAGCTTTTCATTCAAAATCCTTACAATTGAAGCTCCAGAAACCTCGGGAATTTGGACAGCCAGTTGCCGAATGATGATTTGCCGATCTTCAAGCAGGATTTTCTCAATTTTCGCCACAACTTCGTCGGAGATCGACGGCCTCCCGCTTCATTGCTCATCGTGGACGTCCGTGTGGCCGTCGACAAACTCCCCACACCATTTGCGGACATGCTGGATGCTCATGCACGTTTCCCCATACACTTCAATTAATTTTCGATGAATTTCCACTGGTGTTAACTTTCTAGCGTGAAAAAATTGGATAACCGCACGAATTTCGCATCTGGCGGAGACGGAGATGACGGACGCCATTGCGTTTGGCTGTCAGTCCGGTAATGAGCGTCGCAGAGCCACGCTGATTGCTTGAATCGGCGGTGGAGGATCTGGCGAACACGGTAGTGTAGCCAGATTTTGCCTTGCACCACGTGCGGAAAAGTTACCGAGTTGGGAACTTTACTTCTGAAACAACCCTCGTAGTTTGGAAAGGCTTGGCCTTAACTTCATGCGCGCTGGGCACAAAAATAACCATTGCCCTCTTTTTTTCCAACTCTTCGAAGTGATTCCCTGAGTTGCAAAACGGCTATCGTCTTTATGTCCTTATGGTTCCACTTTCAGCGGCTATCCGGTGAGTTTATCGCGACCACTTTCCATTGATGGCTTCCCCATTTGAGGGAAGTACGGGCACATCACTCAACTACTTTCTGAAAGACTTTGTTATCATCGCACGGTATCTAATGGACGAAGAGTGTCTGAGGGGGCTTCACGAAAGGCATTGCTGCGAATGCGTCCATCTCTTATAGAATGATGGCCCCGTGGGTCGATCCCTCTTTTAGGTTAGGGTTTGACGGCATGAGAAATCTAGTCTTTTACCAACACCCGTAGCATGAGCCACGCAAAGAGGTATCACTGAGAGAAACATTCAAGAACGAGAGAAATTTATGAAACCACACTCTCACTAAAAAAGTTTATTTATCGATAATTTAACGTAGAAATAATTTAGTAAATGAGATTCTTGAGCACTAATTCTAAGTTGAATTTGTTTTTTATTCATTCTCTTAATAGTTGGCCAATAAAAGAATACTAAATTACTCGATAACATTTCCACAAGTATATAGTCATTCCTATGCTTTACATTAACATATTAATCTGAGAGTCAAATATCAATCATTTAGCATTATAAATGACCCCATTGGCGGATTTAGAGGGAAGCCCGGTGACACGTGACCTCCCAGACGCTTAAAAATACACAAATTTTTAATACGGCTACCATTACGTTCAATATATTTTTTGTAACACGGAACCTCAGTCAATTAATTTTACATCAATAAATTTCATCTCAAAATAAAGAGAATATTTTCTACAGTAATTGTTACACTATATTTTTAATCCAAAATATGAGAAGACCTGTTAGACCCTTGTGTCCCCCCAGAAAAAAATCTTGGACCCGCCCCTGAATGATCTAATAGCAACAAAAAAACTAAATAACAATTTCATATCATTTATGTCAAATTCAAAATAAATATAGTAAACATTTTATGCTAAAAAATAAATTAGAGATTTTAATCTCCGACTCTCATACTTATATCCAAAGCCCTAATGACAAGAATATAATCGCCCAAAATTAGGCAATGAATACACATTTTTGTCACTATTATGTCTATTTTTCTGTCGCACTCTTTTATTGATAAACCCACAATATATAAAGAACCCTTTTTTTTATTCATCATCAATAAATACATAGCTACCTATAATAGAAAGTGACTCATCGCGTTTAGCCAAAATTCTCCCATCACGATATTATAATTTTTAAAGTTATGTATCATCTACATTCATGGTGAAAAAGTAGCAGATAATCTTGATATAAAATATTCCCCCAAATAATAAGAAAGGAGAAATACTTGCTTTAAAATTATAAACATTGACGCTTAGAAGTATCTTGAGCTTAGCGATCCGAAATTTCTATAAGTATCTAAGACAATGTGTAATGCAATGAATCAATGCATTGAATCCCGCAAATTGTTGTGTACGCGTAGAAAACGAGGAGAGCTTTGATATGATACGCATACCAATATATTTAGGGAGTGCTCAACGTAGCGACCTAAAACATACAAACCTTGTAATCTTAGGAGATCGGTCCACAATTATTTTTTAATCTACCAATCCTACCACGTACGTTTCGCAATAATTACTTTTGTAACTTTAGGGTTTGAGACAATTTTTATAAATAAATACATTGTTGGCACTGTTCTCGAATTCCTCTAATGCGAAAAATCCACAGAGGAAAAATCATTCGCCCAGACCGGGATTCGAACCCGGATCCCTCGTTTTCCGGCCGAGGTGACGCCGCGGTAGCTTAACTGGCTAAAGAACTCGTCCGGAAATCGAGGGATCCGGGTTCGAATCCCGGTCAAGGCGAATGATTTTTTCTCTGTGGCTTATGAAAGTTAGGAAGGTGAAGAAATGGAATGTAGAAGGTGACCTTGGGGCGAGGATGTGTGCGCCACTGCGATGCAGGCTGCTAGCAGGTAGCAGAGTACCATGCTAGCAGGTAGCGCTTGGCTGAAATAAGGATTATTAATACCTTATCAAACGAAGGAAACTTTCCGACCATAGACAGTTTTAATAGGTGATTATTAAGAGATGTTTCCCTGAGCTCTGTGCCTCATGAATGCATTGGTAATCTCAGACGATGTAAAACTCCTATCTACTCGTATAAAAACTAGGTCCCTGTGACGTCACGTTGAGTGGGTCGCCAATCTGGCCTTCTTCAAATGAGATTGAAATTGACCATTGTCATTCGTCTAAACTGGGAATTTCAAAACCAAATAATTTGTGTATTATGAATACACTAATGGTGGGTAACGGATCGAAATCAATGCCTTTCGTTTTCTTCGATGAAGGAAACTACCCTATTGAAAAATTCCGCCGGGTGACATGGAGGATTTTCCGATTAATATCGATTGGAAAGCACTGCGTTCGTTCCTGTTCAGCCCGTCAGTTGAGCGGGGAAGACATCTCTCTCAAGGTTTGCAATTCACTTTCCGAGTTCCCCTCTGCTGCTGCTGTTTCGCCTTCGCTCCCATCTCTCCATACCTCTAATGGACCCCACTTTCCCTTTTCCATTCTCACTTTCACTTCACTCCTTTCACCACTCTTCTTCTCCTTTAATCTTCATAAATATCCTCTCCTCTTTTTATATCGCATCCTTCACTTCGGCGACCGTCTCCTGCACCCTCAAGCACATTCTTCGCTTAATTCATTTCGATCCCAAGAATTTTTCCGGAGAGTACCTTCCGTACCTTCTCCTCCCCTTACTCTTCTTGTGTGGGCGTTTTCCTTCAGTGGGTTGTTTTCGCTGAAGGATTCTACACCCTTATCCTCATATTTTTTTCCCACAAACAGAATTCTTATTTACTCAAAATTTTCACGCACAGTTGTTTATATTTTTGACATTTCACAAATAGTGTATATCGTTTGTATTGTAATCGTTTGTCCACTATTTTTTAATATGTTTGCATTGACGCTATCGAGGGGTTAGATGGAAGCGGGGACTTCTTAGTCTCAACCTCGACCGAATAAAGGCATTTTATTATTATTATTAGAAACCTCAAGCTTTTAAATTTTGGATCAAAGTTGAATAAAATGAATGTCTTAAGTCATAAAATCAACTGATTCGGGCGTTAACTCGGTGGAACGATGAAATGTTCATGGTGAAACAAAACTGTAGTGCTGAGTTTAGTAGTACAACAGTACTGCGTTTTGTTTCACCATGAGTCTTATGTCATTTCATAAATTATGACGTCATTTGTAATTTTATGAAACATAAAATAAAAATACTTTGTTCTATTCCACACTTTATTTTAAATAGTACGACCCGGGATTCTGCAAGTCATGCTATCATCAGGTGATCCTGGATATCAGGATCTGGCATCAGGATCAAATGATGATAGCATGACATGCTGAAACCAGGGTCGTACTAAAAATAAAGGGTGGAATACAACAAAGTATTTTTATTTTTTTATTTTATGATGAAGCAGTTCTACAAAGTAACCCCGGAGACCGTGTCTTATATTTTATGAAACATTTTACATTCTAATTTTAAAATCATTATTCCTTCATAAAATCGTAAAAAAATATTTTTAAGTGTATGCTCTAGTATACGAGTTTAAGGTACGCAGATTAAATTTAGAGTCAGCATTAAGGAGTGCGTCAAAGGATATTGTGTCTTGTAAAGAAGCACTGAAATATGTATTTATTATTTAACTCCTTGTTCCTTTACGACTGTAAGTGATACAATAGAGTAACTCTCTGTTGATACTCTCGTGAACAATATCTCTCATAAAGCACTGCAGGAACAAGTGGCTTTGTACGCAGTCACGCGCACGGGTGCAAAGTTAAATACACCAAAGGTTCGAATCCCGACTCAATCAAATATTTTTTCATGGCGAACTTCATCCTTTGGTGTATTTAACTTTTCACCCGTGCGCGTGACTGCGTACATAGTCACTTGTTACTGCAGTGCTTTGAAATTCGTCGTCGCAGACCAGCGACATAAAATAAGGGCTTTTCACCCCGACAGTGGCTTAGTAAGCACTACCCTCGTCACATGTGCCACAAAGTGGACTTGCGACGTCAACTTCTTGTTCGCTAAAATCATCCCGAAGTTCGCTCTGAGAAAATGCCTTGGTGGTGGAACTTGTTAACACGCCTGACCGGCAATCGGGAGATGCGGGTTCGAATCCCGGCTAAGTCAAATATTTTTTCATGGCGAACTTTATCCTTTGGTGTATTTAATATCTCCCATAGTCGATTTAGAAACTTGAGCCGGATACTGTTCAACTGTTACAAATACGGTGCATTGAAATCATGAGTGTGCGTACTTCTTCTCGCCACTTCTTACCACTCCCGTTGGTTGAGAGTGAATACAAAACTGAGGGTGATTAGTGTTGCGTTGATATGAGTGTCAAGTAGGGAAAGGATTATCTCAGGAAAATTGAGAATGCCGGCGTAAAAATTTAATGAACAGCAAAGATGGATTAATTTCATTTCCAGCAATGATCTATTACGTTACTTATTATTGAATCAAAACAAGCTTCATTAATGATTCTCTAAATGCCATACTATGGCATCCAAAAGTATGTCCCAAGTAATGCATAAAAATATTAATTTCCTTAATTCTGAAAAGCCATTTCTAACGGGTAAATTTTTGAATTTTCGTTTTTAAATAGGACGCAAAGTTCCCGGCCAATGATATGGGATGCATATTTTTAATTTCGTTCGACTCTTCATGCATCTGTGGGCTCCATCGACGCTAATATTAAACAAAGAACCCTTAACAGAACGAAATTGCTCCTAATCAGACACGAAAATATCTGCCTGGCTGAGATTTAAAGAATAAAATCCAACGGATGTTGTCGCTGGGATAGAATTCCAAATATTATCCCTCGGTAACCATGGTGAACGCCTCACTTGGCGACTCAGGCACTCCAGTGCAGACGAGGATTAATATGCAGACTTCAAACCACGAGCGATAATAACTGAGGAGGAAAAATAAAATATAAAAATGGTATGCAGCGAGAGGATTAAAAAAAAGCAGGACGGAGAAAGGGAAAGTTCCCATGAACGCGGTTTCTGCATCGCACCACTGCACCCTCGCGTGCATTCATCCCCTCCTCTCTTCCATCCCCCTCGCCGTCACATCGTTCCTTTTTTTTTAACAACCCCAGCCCATTCTTTTTAAATATCTTTCTTCTCGGCTATTCGCGGCTCGACTACGTAAGGAGGTCTTACATCTCCAGGGGAAACGACATGGTAGGTATGGAGGAAAGAAGTGAAAGCAAAAGTGATAAAAGAAAGCAGAAAGACTGCGACGGGGAGTGAAAGCATAGGAGGGAGGAATGACTGGCTGGAGATCGACATCCTTGAGGCTCATCCCAAAAAGACACAGCGCTCAATGAAGAGACTCAGCAACCCTCCCGCCTGATTTGAAAACGTTGAGAGGAGGAGACGATTCTAACCATCTTTACAAATGAATCAGTACCTTTTTACCGAATGAATGCCTTCCAGATGAGTAAGCATATTGCCTCGGCGCCGGGGCCTAAATACCTGTGGCTACCTATGACTCACACATTTTCAGTGACCTGGGTCACTGAAAACGCGTAGAGGGGCCATGTACTTTTGGCAACGTTAATTTCGCTCCTTCTCTCGGTACTACCCCTCCCCTATCAACCAAACCATCCGGGCTCTCACGAAAACTGACTGCAGACATAAAGTGAATAGACAATAGTCGCAATCCAAAACAAAGTGAAATCGGGCGGTTTCCTATTACTTTTTTATTGCCTAAATCGAAAGATTATTACTCCTGGAGTACGCAACTCACGCGTTTAGATTTTTAAATGACGATATCTATTTTTTGCGATTAAATGAAAAGCGAAAATTTTCAAGCGCGCGAAAACGCGACGGCTGAGTATGAATGCTGAGAAAATCCCGTGTGACGCCATTCTGGTTCCCGCTGTCGCCTTGTGAGGTGACCTTGGAGCGAGGATGTGTGCGCCACTGCGATGCAGGCTGCTGGCAGGTAGCAGAGTACCCTGCTAGCAGGTAGCGCTTGGCTAAAATAAGGATTATTAATGCCTTATCAAACGAAGGAAACTTTCCGACCATAGACAGTTTTAACAGGTGATTATTAAGAGATGTTTCCCTGAGCTCTGTGCCTCATGCTTGCATTGGTAATCTCAGACGATGTAAAACTCCTATCTACTCGTATAGAAACTAGGTCCCTCTGACATCACGTTGAGTGGGTCGCCAATCTGGCCTTTTTCAAATGACATTAAAATTGACCATTGCCATTCGTCTAAACTGGGAATTCCAAAACCAAATAATTTGTATATTATGAATACACTAATTGTGGGGAACGGATCGCAATCAATGCCTTTCGTTTTCTTCGATGAAGGAAACTACCCTATTGGTGAGCGAGCTCATAGAATCAAACGCGCGTTGTGAAAAATCCCCAGGCGGGGATAAATATTTGCATTGAGCTCAGGGCACCCCTTTCATTTGAAATTCGCCGCATGGCCGGGACCCTGCCTCGGATTATCGGCCTCATCACATGTCTCCGACTTGCAGCGCCCAGACGTTCCACCGTAAGGGTGGATGAGCTCTGTATTCATCAAGAGGGAGGGCTTGAACAAAAATCGGAAAAGGATGAATAGGGGTGGGGGACGTCTCACCCTTTTCTCTATTACACTATATTGAAGAAGTTTCCGAAGAAAAGCTAGAAAATTAATGATGATCTACAAAATTAAAAGGAGACTTAGTTGATTTTCACTGATTTAATTCGTCCGTACGACATTTTTCGAAACATAGAGGTCACTATCAATATAGAGGTTATAATGACCTCTATGAAACATGTCGTGCGTACGAAATAAATAAGTGGAAATCAACGAAGTCTCCTTTTAATTTTCAAGTGTTAACTTCCACATAGTTGAGCCTAATACAATTGAACGGATGCTCTAGAAGGTCATGCAATGGCTAATACACATTTGCCAACGGCGATATGATATTCATATTATTGCATTTGGGATTATAGGAAAATAACGGGAAAAAATATTTTTCAAATTAATGGTATGCTTCTTTTCTGCCAAAATTTACGGTATTCTAGTCTTTAGTCTTGCGCCAACCCATTTAATTGAAATATTTCTACGCCTGTATCACCAATTTCTTGACTATTACCGATTTGATGATCAAAATGCCGGAATAATAGTGATTTACCCGGGGGATGACCAAAGAAACGTTTTCTCACATTGTTAAAGATACAACTTTAAAGGGTTGATAGAAGTTGTCCGTAATAGTAGTTGACGGGGAATCGAACCACGACCTTCTACTTTACGGGCGTATTCTCAGGCCATAGAGCAATCAAGGCTTGTCCTATCTAGTGTTTTCGGCGGGGGTTTATGCGTCAAATTCCCTACAGATGTGGCCCAATTTGTTGGCCAAAAGATGGCTCTGATGAATTGAACGCTAACATAAGAGGAAATGAGATGAGACACACTCAGCAAAACCGGAGCTTTCGAAGCAAATAGCTTCTTTTTTTTAATAAATTGTCTTTTTGCGCGTTTTTATTCATTGCTAGCCACTGCTCGCCATTGTTTTATTATTATGAACTACTGGCATCATTTTTCGATTATATTGATTACATAGAACTCGAGCCCAGAACCTCCCGATTGCCAGCCGGGTGATCTAACCAGTGGCGCTAACAGGAAGCTTAGATTTACCATGATTTCGGCGGGGGTTTATACAAAGAAAACCCCCTTTGCTACGGCCCACAAGAGTAACCCATAGATGGCACTGGGGCGGCTCACCACTCACCAGCAGAAGAGCACCCTGCCGGCAACCGGGAGGTTCTGGGTTCGATTCCTAGTCAGGTAGCATTTTTACCCTCTGATTTCTGGCTTTTTCCAGGGTTTGACTTCAGAAAAAACTTTTTCCAAGGCTCTGTACCACGCTGCAAGAAGTCCGATGGATCACACACGCCATTCCTAGATTGCACACCGAGGGTGGCTGTCTCTTTTACTGTTTTTTTTTCAGAAGGGTTCAAAAAATCGGTAAAGTATGTAAGGTGGGGAGAATGAGAGGGCCCAACGCCTCGAGGGTTGAAAGGGAGAGTAGTAGGAGAAATTGGCTCACAGTTGTTTGAATATTTTTCGGAAGTCTAATTTTTATTTCAAACATCCCATTTCTCTTTGTGGAAAAGTATTCCCCTAGGCCTCGCTGGGTGACAAAACACGAGAATTTTTACTGCACTTGATACGCTGGGAAAATCTAAGACCTTACATGGAAATTATTCCTTTCTCGGCGCTTTATATTTATTTATTTATATCACACCAAAAAAAGCACTAAGGCCTTTACATTGGGTTAATAAACAAAATAAATTATGTAAATATAATTAATAAACATGCATAGAAATAAGATCATAAATAACAACCATTTTCAACAAATACAATACATAAAAAAGGTCGGTGTCAAAAAGATACTCGTTACTAAAATTGGTGCAGGAGGCATAGATGTCAAGAGAAGAAGAGGTATTGGAGATTGAATTGAAAATAGAAGGTAAGCGGTGAAAGAGATATTGCCAGACGGAAATTGGGCTGGTGTAGAGCTTCAGTATTGCTAGTTTTGCGAGCTGGAATGCGTAGAGAAAAGAATGTTAGGAGATCACTGGATCTGAAGGACCCATTCATGATGCGGTAAAGAAATTTGATGTCTGATGTCAATCGGCGGTGGTTGGGGTGTAATAATCCATGTGAATGAAGTATTTTGGCACGTGAAGAGAATCTGAGGTGAGGTATGCGATGTCGAACTATTGCTAGGAAGAAATTGAAATAAATACTTCTCGAAAGACTGGCCGAGTTTGAATGTATTCTGCTGACGTTTGAATCGATCATCGTTTCGTCGTGCTTAGCAGAATAAGACAACGTAATCATTAAGGGATTGAGGAAACGCAAGCGTCTCACTTACAGCGTCGCGTGGCTTCAACGTTGTGTGTCTGGGTGCGTAGTGTCGGGCGCATCAATAGACGACGTCCTCCGAGAGAGAAGAGGTGGAATGCTGAAAGAGGCATTTCATTTCCATCGCAGGTTTTGCAGAAGGGTTTTAAAACCGGAAAATAATGATGAGAAGAGGAGAGAAGTGGATGTTGAAGGTAGGAGAGAAAGGCATTCTTGGATTCGATATTCACGTGCATTCCTATTTTATTACTGTTTGATCCTAGTTGACTTCCGCATGCAAGCTGCAGAGTCAATGATTAAATTTTCAGTTGCTGCAGATATATGAGTAAATTGGACGTGGCAAAGAGAGAATATGAAATCCTTTACCTCAAAGAATAATACCATCGCAGAGTGCATACTAGAAAATGAGCTAGTTAAGACGAGAGTAACCATAAGAATCATAGAATAAAATAAAAATTACTTTGTTCCATTTCTTTTCGTTTCTTTGTTGTTTGTTCTATTCCACACTTTATTTTAATTAGCGCGACCCGGGTTTAAGCATCTAATGCTATCACCTGATTATAGCATTAGATGCTTAAACCCGGGTCGTGCTATTTAAAATAAAGTGTGAAATAGAACAAACCAGATGATGGCTCATTGAGCCGAAACGCGTTGTACGGATTAAAAAATCTTGTGCAAAAGTGCTACGATCTTTTATTTATTTAAATATGTCTAACTTCCACCAATTGAAGCCTGAATCTGTTGAACTAATTTTATTTTATTCTACGATGAAGCAATTCCACAAAGTAACGCCTGAGACCGTGTCTTAAATTAACCACAAGAATTTTATGGTAACATGTGTCACCACTACAATATATCTTACGTAGCGTAATCAATAGGCACTGTAATATAGATGATTGCCCATATTTCTTAATAAGATGCATCCCTAATGTCGTCTGCTGAGGTGGTATATATCTGTGGCATTTACAGAGTTATATTTCAAGACCGCCCAAAAAATCGCAAAAGGGTGAACACAGAGAGGCATGGGAGGGTGTCATTGGACGGCCGGAGTGATGTGGCCGGGAAAAGGAAAGTTATTTTCAAAACATAACATTACAATTTAAGAGAAACTTTTGAAGTTCAGAGATCGTTTTATTTTAAAACTCTTGGATTAAAATTCTTTCACATTTACCAGCCAAAGTAGCTTGCACGATGCCAGTGTAAATTAGCCTTTGAGAGGAAATTTTCGGTCACTCGGGCTTGTTGACAGATAGATACCTACTTGGCAAATAGTGTACAACAGAAACATCGCCATGGTGAATATTTATTGATTTTTTATCAATGCACACTTTTGATTATTGGGGATAGATAACAATTTTTAGTCAACCAATTCTCTTCCCGAAGGTTCGCAAAATTTAACTTCTCTTCTCCAGAGCTATTGAGTGTTTAATAATCTATCTCATAAATGAAACTTTGAAGTCGTCACTAATCTTGAACTTTCCAGATCTAAAGTTTAATGTTCAAGTACAATAATGATTTTGGGCAATATCGATTATCTACTAAATTTTAAACAATTCTCAAACCTTCTAGATGCAAAATTTAATTCCAAAATCGTGAGCAAGACGTATGGTTTATTTTTTAAGAAGTGACGTATATCCATAAATAGATAGGTTAATTTCATAAATAGAAAGGTCCATTTCAGCAAGTCAACGCTTTGAGATTTCATGCGCCACATAATAACAAATCAGTGCATCTCTTGAAAATGAAGTCGGCTGGTGCATCAAAAACGCCAGACGATGCACCCACAGCAGGTGCACTGAGAGAGAGAACGCTTTGTATGCGCAGTTTTTTCAGGAGGGTGAAAAAATATGGGAAAGGGATGAAAAGAGAATGGTGGAGGGTGAAAGGGAAAGGGGGTGAAGATGGAAAGTGCAAAAGAGAGGGTTGGGCGGAGTGGCAGTGCATAGTGAAAGGGAAAACGCAAAGGAAAAAGGGAAAGTAAGGGGTTTCTGAGGGGGGAGGTTGGAAGGGGGGGTGGTTGGTTGTTTGGGGATGAAGAGGGTTGGCTAAAAGGGGAGCGAAAATAAAAAAAAATGTGCGCCGGAGGGTGAAGTAGCAGACTATGTGCTTCAAGTGGTCGCCATGAGGATGCGCCACCAGCGAGGGTGGTTCCCAGCAATAGCAGTGAATAATGAGGAGATCTTATGCATCGGAATACATCGATTCCGTCTCGAAAAGCGATTGGAAAATCAATATTCAACAATTCGGTTCGATGTAAGACCGACATCACCGACAGTTAATGGGAATTTATATGAATGGGTTGGAAGCCAAGGGGTACAAGTGATTTTTTTCTCAACAAAGTTCGGTAAAGTTAATTGTTAGAGGAAATACGCAAAAATTGGTTGCCAAGGGATACGAGTGAGTCTCAGTTCCGTGCTGACATCGAGAGGGAAATAAAATCTGGTACTAAGTATCTAATTGATCTCGTTTGCTTTCTATACCAAATTTCTGTATCTAACTCTGTATAGAAAAGAGAAATCCCTTGTACCCCTCGGCTTCCCACCCACTCATATGTGATCACAGGCGGATAAAATAATAAGAGAGTAATGTCGATAGCATTTGAAATGGGCTTGTTCACCAACTATATTTTACTGTACATTTTGAATGCATTCGACGAATAAGAGGGGAGCGTAATTTTCTATTATCCGCGTACTTCGCTTACTTCTCGAGGCAATCGCGGCGAAAAATCAACTACCTCAGCACTTTCAAAGTTGATGATGTCACGAACTACCGCCGAGGAGGGTCGCCTCGTCTTAGATACTCCTGAGCCTCGGACTCGCGCGGTTCGCAAGGGATTCCTTCCCTCAGAACAGGGCACTCCATGAACGAGTACCTGAAACCAAAGCACAAATGTCGCCACCGACTCACGAAAAGTGGGCGAAAAAGGGAATGAAAGATTTTCATCACCAGTCTTCCTCTCCCACCAACCAAATGTTGAATTTCTATTTTGCGTCCGAGAGGATCATCCGATTCAGTATTTATATGTAAAAAAAAACTTATTTGGTGCGCAACTGATTTCACGCTGTTTTTTTTAACGAAAATACAACTTTATCGTGAAAAAATTGTTATAAATGAATCATTCAAAGTATTGTCCATAGTTAGCTACAACTTTTCCCCATTAATTTGGCAGAGGCCAATACCGTAACGGTTAAAGTGTTCTTTTTTTTGAGGCTACCCACGAATCATGTCATTTTTTGGTGTCTTCATATGAACGAAACTGCAGATCAGCAAGACTATGTGCCATATAACAGAACAAGTAATAATCGAACAGCGTAATATCTGGGGAACACAGCGGGGGGTCAGGACTTCCCATTTGAGTGTTAAAAGGGAGGTTTTAATGGGTTTTGCAACGTGGGGTCGAGCGTTGTCATGGTGTAGAATCACTTGGAATCATAAGGAATCCAAGCTCCTTGCTTTTGCATAAATCCCAGCGCATCCAATCGCTTGGAAATGGATTGGTGGGTAACTCCTAATGCATAAGCAAGCTCTCCTTGAGTTTGGTACTCATCTTTATCGAGCAATGCCTCCAATTCAGTGTCTTCGAACTTATTTGGTCTTCCTTCGCGTCAGCATTGGAATGACCGTCTTTGAAGCGACGCAAGCAATCACGGCACGTTGTTTCACTTAGAGCAGCATCTTCGTAAACTTTTTGGAGCTCTCGATGCAATTCAGCCTCTGTTTTCTTCCAATGAAAAAAGAAAATAAACGCTTCCCGCAAATGACGGTTGCCTGGCACAAACGCGGACATTTTCACGCAACAATAAGGATATGACGCTTAAAAAAACTCGCCATTGTTGTCGAGCTGTTTGTTTACCAAATGTCTAATCTTGATTCGTGACGTTTCCGATACGCCAAAATCGAGTAACTACTGCTAGAGACATCTGTTAACAAACAGCGGGAACTTAGTCGCGCACCTAAGATTATAGCTGAAAATATCACAAAGGAAAGATAAGCGGAATAGACCCTGAACAATGTGTGAACATACATTAGTTAATATTAGAATTCAGAAAAGCTCCTCGAGTGATATTTGATTTGTGTGGAAAAGTAAGTATTCTTGGGTCTCAATCAGTTCACTTGTAAGTAACGGAAGGAGAAAAAATATCCATCCATATTTCTAGCGCTGATTTCTTGGTTTATCTTTCGATTTTCAAGTTTTAGCAGAAAAAGAAATATGCAGCATTGCATTTTTCGAACAGATGTCTTTTCATTTTTTTGAAAAAAAAAGACTCCAAAAGCTCTGCCCACTCAAGCGCTCGCTTGCATTCACATTAACAGACTTAGTAGCTCGAGGGTTCCAATTTTACGCCCTCATTTTTTTCCCCCGGGGATGTAATCGTAAAGGAAACAAGAAGAAGGCTTTTCCCTTTCCTACTCCCTCCGCATTTGCAGGCAGGGAAACCGCCAGACCGGAGGGATGAGAAAATCGACATTTTGTGCACCAGCGTTGAGTCCCAGCAGCACATGCATTAGCGTATGGCAGAGGGGATGAACAGACGCGAGGAAAAATTACACAGGCCAACAAAAAAAATTTGTTTGAAAACTTTTTTATTTTAATAGCTGATCTTCATAGATTTTGCTGTGCCGAATCCAAAGCTGGCCTTAGTTTATTTTGTATCACCCATAGATTCCAAGCAATATCAATTTAATATTTAGTCTAATATCCCTATAAGGTATATGGAAAAATCTATGAAACACTGCGTTTGATCATAAACTTGTTTGTATTTACTGTTCACGACATCGTGATAACATTGTTCGTATTTACTTCAGCGTGATAGTACAGGGTTCACTTGTCAACTGGAATTGGTCTACATTTTCTTTCCCTTTTTTCCTTGAAGCTTCTTGTGTAGCTTTTTCTGCGATGAATTGCTTGCTGAACTTCTCGGTGAAGCACCAACAGCAATCCCCATTATCTTCGTTCACCTACTTTTTCAATATTATTATAACTATAAAAAAGCTGTTAAATTCTAAAAATATTGCTTGATTTCATAGCTTTAACTATAAAATGTGAATAAATGGTGGATGATACAACTTTAAAACCATCATATTTGGATTCAACAACTTTAAAAACATAAGAATAAGGTATTTTCAGTAAAAAAGTTTTTTCATTGTTGGCATGTGTTATTAATTAGGCACAAATTAAACTTATTAATATTATCAGAAAACAACTCGCGAAATTTCATTATCAACAGCTTTTTATTCAAAATAGCACATGCTGCATCAATCACAAATCGAGTTACACACCGTTTTACACGTAACGTACGGAGAGAGAGTTCTTGAACAAAACAAAAGAACGGCGAAAAGATAATCAACTTCACAGATTCAAATTTATATGACACAAAACATCAATGTCAAAATATTAACTCCAATACCTCCCCTTGTCATGAAAATTTGAATACAAGCATTACAAAAAATCAAACATCAGTAAACAATTCCCAACAATTTTCGGAACTTAGATATTGCCTCCCCTGACAATGCCTTTGTAAAAATATCAGCCACATTTTCCTTTGATGGCAAATACACAAATTTGACTAACCCTATGGCCACAATATCTTTAAGGAACAAGGAACGAGCATCAATACGTTTTGTTTTATCAGACAGCGCATAAGTAAGAGAGAGTTTTTGAACAAAACAAAAGAACGGCGAAAAGATAATCAACTTCATTGATTCAAATTTATACGATACAAAACAACAATGTCAAAATATTAACTCCAATAAAAATCTGCCCAATTAACATCATTATTATTGATATTATCCATAGCCCAAGTGTACAGAACTTTCATTTTACTTTTCAAGGTTTATATTTATACGTGCTTAACAACCTTGACCAATAAAGAACAACAAGTACTTAAATTAAAACAATGCTTAGAATTTACTTAACAGAATGTCTTCCTAGGCAGAAAATTTTTAAGCACCGTGGGGGAATTAATGCAGACATGCATGTACTAGAATTTACTCAATTGATATTTATGTGTGATTATTTGTAACGTGGAGCGATTTCTTTTTTCGCTGTTATAACTGCCACATTGACAACAGATAAAAAGGCAAGATTAGGCGATTAAATGAGGTCATTGGTTTTCAGGGCCGATGATTTTTCAGTAAAATAAGTTTATTCATCCATCGTATCACGAGGTTTTAATGGCTTATGGACCATTCAAACAAACTAAACACATTTTTGACCTCTCCCCTTCCTAATAGAAAAGCGATAATTAGCATTCGCCAAGCGTCTCTACCTTCTCCCCACTCCTTAAATTAGATTTCTCGATTTTTATACTTACTTAATACAAGTAAACCAAATGCACCATTCTGTTTCATGCACCCCGTTATTTTTAGCAGTGCCGTACGCTTACTATAAAAAACATGCCATTAAAGCACTTAAGTAGCATTTCTTAGGAAATAAACTTCATTAAAGTAAGTACAAGTTTTAATTCCTTTTCATTAGTGCTATAGAAATGGAGTGGAGTTTTGGTCGGTAGGGAATTCAAGAAAATATTTAACTTATCGCCAAAGTTCAGTTCACTAATGTGAATGCATCATCATTGCTACATACAAAGTACAAAAGTAAAGTAAAAAACTGATACTATACGACTCGTAAGTCAGATAGTTTTTTTTTACGATCAGGTATAACATATTCGTACTTCCCATGCCTCCATTTTTACATTTAATCCACCAATTATTTTACATTACTTTTGTAATTTAAATATAGTCCTCATGATGAAGTCCGGGGTAATATCTACTTTTTTCTTTACGTTTGCGTAAAAAAAGGGCTGAAAACAGGCTCCGCCATTTTGTTATATATCTATGATTATTGATGAAACAAAATCTTTAAAATCCCTTCAAATGAAAGAAAAATAAGTGTTAATTAAGATGGTATAACGGTTTTATCGAAAACACTATTCATGAAACCACTGTACGAGGATAAAGTTGGCAATCTTCTGAAAAAATTGAGTGTGGTCGTTTTTCGCTAAATTTGTTCAACTTTGACCTCACATATATTGTTAAAGTGAAAACACAGGACCAAAATAATCTGGGTAGTTATGCACAATTTATTTGAGAATATTTAAGCGAATTTTCAACTTCCTATCTCAAAAAAATCGTTTTTGAGGTTTTGGCCAGCTTTTTTCGATTCTAGCCCACTGAGCGGCAGTTCAAAAAACGAACAAATGCGAGTTTTTTTCTCTAAAACTATCGACTAAAATCAAACTACATATCTATTTATACCGTTTATTTGCTGTCAACGCTGTCATCTATCGCGAAATTAGTGATCACTCTGACTATGAAATTCAATCATCTGACTTAAACAATGCTCATTTGTGGAACCAAGAGTGGGGACTCGAACTTAATCTGAGCAAATGCGTGGCGGTACATTTCTTGCGGATTTCGTCCAACTCTAACCATGTTTATGCAGTCGATGGTATTCACATAAGGGCAACAGACGAAGTGAAGTACCTGGGAGTTACGATAACCTCGAACCTCACGTGGGGAACACGTATAAAGAATATTTGCGGAATAGCCCTGAAGAAATTAGGATTCGTCAAGCGTATTTTGGGAAGATTTTCGGATGAGAAAGTAAAAGAAAGGTGCTATTTCGCTCTCGCTCGACCGCACCTCGAATATGCAGCGAGCGTATGGGATCCCGTGCAGAAAGACTAAATCCGCGAACTGAATTAAATACAAAGGAAGGCTGCGCGTTTCTTAAAAAACTGCTACAGGCGTACAGACAGCGTTACCCAGATGTTCAGCGAATTAGGCTGGGAACCGTTGGAGACTCGGAGGCTGCGCGCTAGGCTTAGATTGCTTGAGCAATTGAGAATGGATAGCTTTAAGAGCGACATAGAGAACATAATATTAGATCCATACAATATTTCCAGGTCCGATAGAAGCGATAAATGGAGAGAGATGTTTTGCCGAACGGATAGATATGGGAATTCGTTTTTCCCCCGAACCATAAAGGACTTTAATAAACGCTAGTCCCAACCTCGTTAGAGCTTTTCATTTTTTTGCCGTAAACGGCTGGTGTCCTGCAACACCCCCTGCCGCACGCCTTTTAGGCGGCTTGCGGGGTATTATGTAGAAGTAGATCTAAAATCAACAACCGGCAATTGAAAAAAAATGGTAAACTATGCGGTAGTTTCAGAGATATCACTCCGTACGATGGAAATGACATTCTTAAAAGAAGTCCCAATCATTTCCCCTAAAAATAAATAAAATATAATAAGGCCATTAACAATGCTGAATGTTTACAATCCATGAGTATTCGAAATGCAGCAAGCAGACGTGTGGACAAGTTTCCGGATTTTGTCGCATCGATCGCGAACAAATGGCTGCTTGAGCGCTGATGCTGCGAGGCGGAGAAAGTTGGAACTATTTGAATGACAGGCTCACGCAAGGGCGGCAAATTTTAGCTTACAAATATCTCCCGCGCTAAATAAAATCATTAATATCCACACATTTATCCATTCTAATGGATCCAAGAAATAGATAGAGAATTGTAAACAGATGTATTGATTGGAAAATGACAGATTGTAAGGTACCCGGTAAGCCAAAAAATTATCATTTCCAAATAAAATTCTGCCTTATTAATACTTTCTCACATTGAAAATTAAATGGCCATAAAGCACTGCATACCGCAGTTTTGGAGCTACAGAAACGCCCCAAATTGTGGCAGCAATCGCACACAGTGATAAACAATATATAGCAAGTTGAGGAACATGCATTTATTTATTATTATGACTGACGTGGCATTTGGTGATGTAGAAAAACTGTGAAAAAGATTATACTTAATAATTGGAAATTCTTCTAGTAAACGGCGGCATCACACTGAATCATTGACTGTGAGACCGAAGATCCTATTCTATCACACTGAGGCCGACTTAACCAATTGCTCTTTCGATCAGGAGGGTCAAGGAATTCTTAGACGAGGAAAAAAAAGAAGGACGATATTCCAAGTTGCGTACGAGGATTGACGAGCTTTAAATTCAATTTGTAACGCTACGTTTCTCAAGCAATCTTAGGCACAGCTGTATAAGCTCGCCTCAAAAAAACATTCGTCATAGCGAATTAGAACGTGTAACAAAACAAACAAACCCAATTTAAGCACAAGGAGAACAATTATGACATATTATGGAATGGGGTCAAAGACATGAGCGTGGAAATCCATACAGAAGACCCCTGTCCGTCTCGTGAAGGCACGATTAATAAGCCGCCACGTGAGCATAGGAATTCACGCATCGCGGCGATGGCACCAAAGCTATCTTATTTATCCATCCACAATAGTTTAAAAACACTGACCTAATTGCAATAGTGAGAAATAACATCGAAAAGGTACGAACTCGATAGATTATATATCATCTAGAACAGAAATTGCTGTTAAGTAGACCTAACTATTGCGCCTATATTTTCTCGTAAAATGCGGATACGTCTGTAAAGGAAGTATCTACATCTACAGAGTACCCTTCGAGCCAACTCTAGAGTGTTTAGGAGGGGGTGACAAATCACCAACATGCAGCATGCAAGAGGACCGCCGCATGCACACCGCACGGTCATAGAAAATTACGCATACTAGCAAATTATACATGCTTATCCATAAAAAAAACTTGCTAATGGTTAGTAATTCCCAGAGCAAATACATGCAAGGTTAGAACTATGAAAAAAAACATGCATTGAGTGATACTAACGAGTGACTCCATTAATCCTATCAATTGAGACGACGCACAGTGGGCTAGAATCGAAAAAAGCTGGCCAAAACCTCAAAATCGATTTTTTTGAGCTAGGAAGTTGAAACTTCGCATACACATTCTTAAATAAATTGTGCATTACTGCCTAGATTATTTTGGTCCTGTGTTTTCACTTTAACAATATATGTGAGGTCAAAGTTGAGCAAATTTAGCGAAAAACGACCACCCTCGAATTTTTCTGAAAATTGCCGACTTTATCCTCGTGCAGTGGTTTTATAAATAGCTTTATCGAATAAACTGTTATACCATCTTAATTGGCACTTCTTATTCTTTCATTTGAAGGGTTTTTAAAGATTTTGTTTCATCAATAACCATAGATACATAACAAAATGGCGGAGCCTGTTTTCAACCCATTTTTTTACATAAACGTAGAAAAAAAGTAGACATTGTCACCGGCTTACACTAAGTAACTTATATCATGTCGTTCTTTGAAGCTTTTATATTGTGAATCTAAAGTCAAACCTTGCACCAATTTGCAACCCCGAATTTTAAATCGTTTTTTCGAACGCACGGACGACTCCGGTTCTGGCCGGCGGCGGCGGAGAGTACGGCGACGCGGCAAGCGGGTGGATGCAATATGGTCTCATTCACTTTTATGTGTGGATAGCAGATATATTAGTGACAGAAAATAATCACCAGAAAGTAAAATTTATAAATATTGCTACGAATGACTCTCATTATGCAATCGCTGGGCACTGCAAGAGGTGCACTGAAAGGTTTCTTTCTTTGAGTGCATTCCGTGGAGAATGGACTTAAATCGCGTGCTTTAAGTGGGGAAACGGACTCTTTTACTAACTAATAAACTTTTTAACAATAACAATTAATATATTCCTTAAACGTGATGGAAAATGGCTCAATACAGTACTTCATTTTGCCGAATTTTCCCAAATCAAGTACTGTCTTGGTGCTTGAAGAGTTCATTATTCTTATCCAGTAAGGTTATTTAGTTTATATTCTTGATTTAACGCAATTAATAACTATTCCTTATGCAGCACAATTTACATGTTGCTCTAGTTTAGCCAGTGCAGATGGACGTCAATTCATGTTTTCAGGGTTGTATCGAGAGAACGAATAGGAGGAAAACGAATGCAAAAGGAAGATACAGTGACCATCCTCGGAGGTAAGAAGAACTCTTGCTAAGTGGATAAAATGCAACCCCAAGTATTATGTTATGTCAGATTAAGAGGCCCTCTCACTAAGTAATTGTTTCCATGCAGCTCACACAATTTCGGTGTAAGGGTCTTCGAAAATCTGAAATGCCAGGGATATAATATTAACCCCAGCTATGAGAGAGTGACGCGAGCATATGATTTCATTTGCCCGAGTGAAATAATTGTAGCAGAAGTTACATAAGAAGTTTCCAAAAATGGTTCTGCATCTTACTGCGACTCGAATCTTAACGTGCATTTCCACAGATCCAAGTTTCGCGTCGAATATAAAGTGCACTTTAATTTGCAAACACGGCTTTGACAGCAGTTAGGACATGCGCAATATAATGGCACGTGAGAACGAGGGCCTATGTCTCATGAATTATTGCTCGTGAACACCTTTGTGCCTTCTTGTTTAGGTAAAAAATGCTGTTCGTTGGGCGAAGCACGAAACAGGCACGAGTATTCAAAAGTCATCATAATTATTCTATATTTCCTCTCCAAATAATTTAATTTTCTCTCTCTCTCTCTCTCTCTCTCTCTCACTGACGCTTTAAATACAATTATGGTATGCCACCAACCGTACATAAGGTCTTCATTCATGGAGCTGACATTGCAAAAGAGTCCATTCTTAATTGCGACAACTGTCAGGGGAAGCAATACAGGCACGGTATAAGGACGTGAGAAAGTTCCGTGAATGGTTGACTAGAAAAATGGCACGAGTGGCCACAAATAGGGATTTATTCCGAAGACAACTCCTAATGTCATAACTGATAATGACAAAAATTACGCCAATTAAACTGGAGGAAACACACAGCTTGCCGAAAAATGTAATGGATCTGTTTTTGAAAAAGGAAAACTATGCTTTAGCTCAGACAATGAAAGTGATAAAAACTCGTCAGATAGTGAATGAAAAACAGTAATCTTTTATTCCTGACAGTGCTAATTGCAGTATGTTAGTTGGGAAAAGAGTAAATTGTGTTGCTTTTGTTTGTGTTATGTTTGTATGGTAAAATATTTCTGAAAAATAACCATTTTGTCAGCAGCACAGTTTATTAAGAATAATGACGTCGATATATAGGTAAGAGATTTAAATCAATACTTTAAATTGAGCATAAGACATAGATTAAAATGAACTGTATTTCTTAGAAAGAATACATTATTCGATGTGAGTAATATGCCTTCCGAAACTTTTAAAGCTAGCAGGAGTTCAAACCAAAAACAAATTCGAAGGGCTCGGCACTACAACAATACTATAAAACGACCGTTGTCAGAAGGCCTTTAAATATGTATGGCAGGTTAGGAAGTGGAGGCCATGGATCATCGAGGGCTCTTGCCTAGAAATAGAGCTTGTTAGTTAGTAAAAGAGTCCGTTTCCCCACTTAAAGCACGCGATTTAAGTCCATTCTCCACGGAATGCACTCAAAGAAAGAAACCTTTCAGTGCACCTCTTGCAGTGCCCAGCGATTGCATAATGAGAGTCATTCGTAGCAATATTTATAAATTTTACTTTCTGGTGATTATTTTCTGTCACTAATATATCTGCTATCCACACATAAAAGTGAATGAGACCATATTGCATCCACCCGCTTGCCGCGTCGCCGTACTCTCCGCCGCCGCCGGCCAGAACCGGAGTCGTCCGTGCGTTCGAAAAAACGATTTAAAATTCGGGGTTGCAAATTGGTGCAAGGTTTGACTTTAGATTCACAATATAAAAGCTTCAAAGAACGACATGATATAAGTTACTTAGTGTAAGCCGGTGACAATGTCTACTTTTTTTCTACGTTTATGTAAAAAAATGGGTTGAAAACAGGCTCCGCCATTTTGTTATGTATCTATGGTTATTGATGAAACAAAATCTTTAAAAACCCTTCAAATGAAAGAATAAGAAGTGCCAATTAAGATGGTATAACAGTTTATTCGATAAAGCTATTTATAAAACCACTGCACGAGGATAAAGTCGGCAATTTTCAGAAAAATTCGAGGGTGGTCGTTTTTCGCTAAATTTGCTCAACTTTGACCTCACATATATTGTTAAAGTGAAAACACAGGACCAAAATAATCTAGGCAGTAATGCACAATTTATTTAAGAATGTGTATGCGAAGTTTCAACTTCCTAGCTCAAAAAAATCGATTTTGAGGTTTTGGCCAGCTTTTTTCGATTCTAGCCCACTGTGCGACGTTGCTATTCTTAATAGTACGAGGGAAGAATGGCATTTTAAATCTCTCTGTTTTGCAGTCTATTTCTTTTATTTTTATTCTCATGATGGCGATTCCTCTTCGAATTTCCTAAATAAGTTAAAGCTATACTTCGATCCTCGCTCTTGTAAAGATTCCCATCCTAACCCGTGTAACATACTGGAAACGCTGCACTTTTTGTGGTAACAACTCATCACAAATCTGGCTGCCCTGCGCTGTACTCGACGGCGACGAAGTATAAGCGTCTTATGTAAACCAATTTATATGCGGAGAGAGTGACAGCACATTTAGTGGCCAAGTGGAAAGTTTTTTTTTGTGAAAATCGTGGTAATGAGCATATTTATTAATTATATTAATATTTATTCATTTAATTAAAGGCAGTTGAATCCGTGAAATGTCTAGGAGTTATACTCAATAATGATCTATCGTGGATTTAACACATTCGAGAATTAACCGGTCAAGCTAATCGTAAAATGAGTTTTGTTAAAAGAATATTAGGAAAGTGCGACGACAAAGTGAGAGAAATTAGCTACTTTTCCCTGGTTAGATCCCATTTAGAATACGCTGCCAGTGTTGGGACCCTCATGAAAAAGACAGAGTTAGAACGCGTGCAAATAAGAGCTGCCACGTACGTGAAAGGTCATTACGATAGTCTTGTAAGTGTAACTGACCTATTAGATAAACTCGGATGGGAATCGCTTCCAGACCGTAGATTGAAAAATAGACTAAATCTTTTACATGAATGCAATAGCAGTGTCTTTTCTAACGAAGTTAACCATATCTTACGGACGCCAACATACTACGGAAGATCAGATCATATAAATAAAATAAGAGAGATAGATTGTAGAACAGCCAGATTCAGAATGTCTTTTTTTCCACGATCAATAAGATATCAAAATGGAAGCGATAAAACTCATAAATAGATTGCATGACTTGTAGTGTAGCCTACTAACCTATGTCAAACTTAATGCAAGTTTCTTAATTTTATTATTATTTTAAACAGTATATGGTAGCATAATTTGTTAGTATGGGTGACGTGTTTTGTACTGTGTTGTGAGCACGTGGGAGTCCAATTGCATGCTGCATGCTGGTGATTGATCACCCCCTGCCAAACAACCGATAGGTGACTCGCAGGGTATTATGTAGATGTAGATTTATTTGTTTTCTTAAAAATATACTATAATACTCCTACTATAAATCGGAAAAACGGATTTTTATTCCTGAATTAATAGCTAGAATATTAATGAGAGTAATAACATGGAACTTCACTATTATCAAATCTTTCGACAACAACATTTATTCATGAAATTATGATACCTCAATCCGTTTCCTGGCTAAGAAGGCGAAGATGTGATGCACTTCCGTGAGCTATAAAAATGCCCTGTAGTTCCGTTTAAAAGCACACATTCATTTTCTATTAGCATCATACAAGTTGGCATACCAGCAATACAGGCATAAATAAAAATGATTTAATTTGACTTAATTTATTTTAAAATCAAAATAATAGTCTTTATGTAATACAGCAGGAGCAACGATATTGGTCTTCAAACTCGGGTAACAGATTTTGTCAACTGGTAATAGGGTGGTTTCCTCTATATTTTATTTCCTAAATCGAAAGATTTTTACTCCAGGAGTACGCAGCTCACGCTTTTATATTTTTAAATTACGCTATCTATTTTTCGCGATTAAATGATAGTTGAAAATTTTCAAGCGCGCGAAAACGCGACGGCTAAGTATGAATGCTGGGAAAAGCCCGTGTGACACATTCCGATGACCTTAGCCAATTTTAATATGTGATTATTAAGAGATGTTTCCTGATATCTGTGCCTGATGCATGCATTGGTAATCTCAAACGATGTAAAACTCCTATCTAATCCTACAGAAACTAGGTCCCTGTGACGTCACGTGGAGTGGCATCGCATGAGTGCCAATCTGGCCTTTTACAAATGAGGTTAAAAATTACTATTACCATTCGTCTAAACTGGGATTTCTAAAACCAAATAATTAGTATATTATGAATACACTAATGGTGGGTAAGGAATCGCAATCAATGCCTTTCGTTTTCTTTGATGAAGGAAACTATCTATTAGCTGTGCTACGAGGACCTCTATCGCTTAAGTTACATTTAGGGGGTCAAAATCTACTTCTCACAAAGCAACTCTTCCCCATCGAGTTCTATATTATTAGATTATATAAAGGTCTCTTATAGGTGAAACCATAGAACAGCGCTAGAATGGAAAGTGTATCTTGATCGAGGAATACCCAAGAATTACGACAGAGGATGGATGGGTACTTGCGTGCATGTGTCTTCAAGGGTAAAGGAAAGCGGGTAAGTTAACGTTAAGGAAGCATGAGAAAGCACGGTTTAACTAAATGCTCAACGCACTGGAATGAGGGCCTCGTAAAATAGGAGGAAAATAAGCAGGTGGAATGCGATGTAAATGATAGCCACCGGCGAAAGAACATTGGAACAAAACAAACTTATTGGGAAGTCACAAAAATAAAAATAAATGTTTTCTCGCTTTCTGTATTAGACCGCTCGCCGGGAGGAATTTACGAACAAATATTTTCGAACCCTTGTCAAAAAAAAATAAATATTTTTAAGATACAAGTACAAAAATAAGTTCAGAAAGGAATACAGACAAGTGGTCAAGGACACATTATTCCCAAGCACCCATTATTATTACATCAAGGACAATCATAACCGTATAATATATACTTGGAAAATGCCAGGACACGTGAGAATATTTCAAACGGACTATGAATTAATGAAGCAGATATTTAGAAACCAGGTTAAAGAGAGCAAAATCTGTACCCGGAGAAGATATCGATGGCAACCATATTATGATGAGGAAATACCATTTAAAATTCAATAAACTGAAGAGGACTGTGATATACGTATGGAAGGTAGAAAAATTGGAGGAGGATCAATATCAGATGTATTTCAAGAAACAGTACAGAGGAAATAAAAGAAGATGTTACGTAGTAATCAGCGGAAGAAAGTGGGAAAGGCATTAAAAATGGTCTACAAGATGCCGCAAAACAAATTCGTGGGAGAAGGAAAACAGTCTATAATAATCATCACGGATGAAGTCATACAACTTATTGATGAAAGACGAAGGTACAAAAATGGTGAAACCGGAAAAGAGTACTAAGCCACTAGAAAATAAGGACGATTTGAGTCGAAAGAAAGCGAGGAAAGCTAGATGTTGATAAAGGATGTCTGCAATGATGTGAAGAGCAACCTATCACGGAGATAGGTTGAAGTAGACCAGTTGAAGCTAGGATTGGGAGGAACCACTTCAAGGACCAGAGTGAAAGAGGCAATGCCATCAGAAGCAAGGACGGAGATCTACTGATTGAAAATGAAGAAAATATGAAGAGATGGAAGGAATATCTGGTAGAGGTATGACTCCGATATAACCTTGCCTCACCAATAATTAATAAGGAGCATGACGTCGAAAGGCTTCAAGCTTCATGTGGGAGCTTCAATCTAGAGGTCCGAATTAGACGCTGCAGTCAAGGATATACGGATGAATAAAGCGTATAGAATTGTCGATATACCAATAGAGATTATAAAAAATCCAGGAGAGAAGACACTAACTCAACTCCACAAAACCATCTGATCAAGCTTGACAATATACTCCGAGAAGAACATCATAATTCCCAATCCGAAAAAGAAATGAGCGGAGATATGTGATATTTTAGAACCATTTGCCTAACGATCCATTCGTCAAATATATATACGCAAGATTCATCCACAGGAAAAAAGAACGGACAGAAGATGAATACTTGGATGAAGAACAATTCGATTTAGGAAAAAACAAAGCTATATTGCCCCGTATGCTGTTCGTAGAGAAGAGAACGGAGAAGAACAGACCGTTGGTGGACTAAGTAAAGACTTTTGATTACGTGAAACGTAAATCAACGCTTGCTATCCTGGGAGAAATTGGAGTGTTAAATAATTGCCGGAGAATTATTCACAATATACAAATAAAAATCAAGAAGAAATGATTAAATCTGGATCCATCTGTGGAGGAGCAACAATATGGAAATTAGTAAGACAAGGGTGTACTATCACTCCAGAAATTTTGACGTGTTCATTGAGAAAGCTACCAACGAGATAAAAGAGAAAGTGCTAGGCGTTGAAATCCATGGTAAGCAAATAAGCACGCCGCTACTTGCCGATGACATAGTGGTCAAAGCAGAGACACAGAGAGATATGAAGAAAATTCAATTGATAATGGAATACATGCTGACAGACATAAGCTGAAAATCAATGCCAAGAAAACAAAGGCGTTTGGCTGAAGTACAGGAGAAGGGGCGAAGACAAAACAGACAAGGAAACCACAAGCATGAAAAGATGAAGGAGTTCTGCTCCTTGGGAAGCCGAGAGACCAAAGATGAACGAATCACGGAGGAAGTGGCGAGTAGAATATCGAAAACGAAGCGGACATTCCTCAAAAAGAAGAGTCTTCTTACTACTGAATACACGAGCGTTGAAGACAGGTTGTTGCTTCCTTATGGTATTGAAACATGTACGATGATAGCAAGGAAGACATCAAGAATTGGAGGCTATTCAAACGAGTTGCACCAGAACGATGATGATGATCAAATGGATCGACCACTATCAGTGCTGGACAGACCCAGTGCTTGTTTCTGTTTCAAACCCGTCCGAGGTACACGAGGAAAGGTATAGCTCGCCGTCGCACGTTTCTTCGGGGCCTTTCTCACGTAATCTGTGATCGCCGTAAGTTCTTCACGCAGCGAACCATGTCAAGACGGGAATTACAAACAGCTATCTTTTGAAACTCCCTTGTTCTGTGTGAAAGCGTTTGGTATCATGTGCTCTTAATTACTGATTAGTGATTCAGCGGCCGACATCATAAGAATAATATTGTGTTTACTCGAAGATCCAAAGTGTCTTTAGTATTTCTATTTTTCGCTTTTAGATTGTATATTTAAAATCTGTCTAGTGTTTGAATAGAATTCTTAATTAGTTTTCATTTTTTTTGCTGAATTAGGCGCAGTTAAGCGGAAGTTTTTTTGTTTTTCAGTGAGCTACGCATGTGAATATGAAAACAAACTGAGGGGAAAATTTTCTCGCGTCAGCACTCATGTGAGTGGAGGCGGAGGAGATCAACTCAAGAGACAGATGCGCTCTCGTGGATGAATACCTAACTCTCCAAAGCGCGGATGATAAGTAGAACATAGCCATGGGCATTGAAACTAATAAAAACTCGAGACCTCACATAATGAGCTGAAAAAAATATTCTGCACAATCGGAAAACGCGGAGAAAAGACGGCAATGAATACTAGAAAAGAACCGAAGCGGAATAAATGTGAATGGATTTCAACCGTAATGTGTTTCTAGTGAGCGTAGGATTTCAGCTGCTATAAAAATATACACGGTATCAAGAAAGGAAACTATTAAAGAGGTTTACGACTGCGTCAAGTCATTAGCTTCGACAGAGGCAGGTACGACAAAAGAGAACCGCTATTTCAGGCGGTAAATCCAGATGCTTGAATAATCATCCTTTCAAAGCCGCGGGCGAATAAGTAGGATACGATTTCATTCTTCTTCTGCGTGTTTCCTCGGCCCGCTGCGTAGGGAATGTGAAAGTGTGACGGGACTCTTGGATCGAAGGAGGACACGAAATACAGCGAAGGGTGAGTGTTTGAAAGATTAACTTCGGAGAGTACTAATTCATGGTAGCAAGAGTGTTCACATTGATACTGACAACGCAAACGAAGTACGCGGGGTCCACACCACCCAAAAGTATCGAAGAAGACATTATTTTGGGTTTCTCACCAGACGACGATTTGGGTATACTGTCTCGACACTTCAACGGCAAAAACCGCCATTGCCTTCAGGGGTGCACAGATAAATAACACAGGCCAACAAAAAAATTTTGTTTGAAAACTTTTTTTATTTTAATAGCTGATCTTTATAGATTTTTATGTGCCGAATCCAAACCTGGTTTTAGGTTTTTTGTATCACCCATAGTTTTCAAGCAATATTATTGTTATTAAGATTTTTTTCATAGCATTTTTGCTGGTGTTAGGCGAGGTACGGGTATCACCAAGTACTCCCGTCTTTTTACTCTGAGTTGAAAAATTTTCTGACAATCCGGCAAGTATTTAAAATTGCTGCTTTTTGTATTGCAATAAACAAGTTTTTCGGCAGTCCAATAGTTTGAAGACCTTGATGGATTGAATGAGGCACTACTCCCGTGGCAGAGATAATGATTGGTATTATGTGCACTTTATCTGATTTCCACAATCTCTTAATTTCATTTTTAAGTTCTTTATACTTTTCCATTTTGTTGGTGCATGCTGTAGTGATATTATGCGAATTAGGTACGGCAATGTCTATCAAGTACGTTTCATTGTGAGTTTTATCTTGCACTACTAGATCAGGTGCTATGGACTGTTTTATCGGTAATAATTGAACAATCATAATAAATCTTACAGTGATCGTTTTCAAGGATGATTTTAGGTGTGTACTTGTAATAAGAAACTCCATTTTCTATGAGTTTATACTTTAGAGCTAATTTCTGGTGGATGATATTGCATATTAGATTGTGAGGGTGCAGATAGCCTTTTGGGATAAGTCAGTGCATCCACTTGTGATGTGCTGTATCGTCTCAGAGGCATTATCACATTTTCTGAATCTGTCATCCATTAAATTTGGGTTTTTAATTATATATTTTTCATATTTTTTTTTGTTTTCACCACCTGGTCTTGTATTGCGATCATAAATCCATTTGTTTCTTATTATTATTATTCCTCTCTAACTGTGAATTTTGAAAGCTTCCAACTTCAATTTGTCCACTACTGTGACTGTGCTAGACCCAATATCTCTAACGTAAGAAAGGACTCCTAATCTAACTTCTGGTTTATAAAAATACTTTGTAAATCAACAACGAAAAAGATTCATTCTGAGCATGATCGTAGGGTAGGGTAGGATCACAAAGTTTTAAGATCCTTAAGAGATGTCAGCAAATAATCAAAGAAATTAATGCTAAAATAAAAGTATCAAATTTATTCCCGGATTCTAAAATAATCGCAAGTATAGAAATGAGGATCTTAGCAGATGACATATTTGCCTGATTTGTACGATGTAAATACTAGAATGGTGGAATAGTTGACATTGGGTTGAGTCAAAGTACTGGCAATAAAAATGTCTTGGTCACGACTCAGTTCGCCATGAGCTATGAACGATGGAAAAGGTTATCTAAAATATTTTCACACCTAAGGAGAACAATCTGACAGGACAGCTCGAAAAGATTTTTAAATAGTTGTAACATAGAAGTACCTTCTCTCAAGACCTCTTCGAAAGATTCCGAATTCCTAAAAAAATGAAAACTAATTAAGAATTCTATTTAAACAAAAGACAGATTTTAAATATACAATCTAACAGCGAAAAATAGAAAAACAAAAGATAGTTTGGATCTTCGAGTAAACACAATATTATTCTTATGCTGTCGGTCGCTGAATCACTAATCAGTAATTAAGAGCACATGATACCAAAAGCTTTCACACAGAACAAGCGAGTTTCAAAAGATAGATGTTTGTAATTCCCGTCTGGACATGGTTTGCTGCGTGAAGCACCTACGGCGATCACAGATTACGTGACAAAGGCCCCGAAGAAACGTGCGACGGCGAGTTATACCTTTCCTCATGAACCTCGGACGGATTTGAAACAGGAACAAGCACTGCGTCTGCGTTAGACAGCATGCCCGATAGTAAAAATATTACGTATGAAGTTCTCAATCTACATGAGATTTGAAATGGGAAGCCCTTACTGAGACTTACCTTCAGCAGCAGCGCCCAAGAAAGAAGCAGACAAAATTCACTAACTATTGATTAACATTGTTGTATTCTCTTCTAAGTTTTCATGGATATCACACAATTACTTATACTACTTATTTTTTACAGAGCGCGACCAGGGTTTCAATGAATTATCATCATCTGTCATCTACTAAGGTCCTCATTTCTATACTTGCGTATAGTCTATAAGTAATTTTGTGACATCCAGGAAAACTTAGAAGAGAAGCAGGCCAAGAGAATGGATATGAAGAAGGAAGCAACGGATATAGGGACGAGTATGATAGTGCACTTTGAGATAAAATGAAAGGGATCAGGTCTTACTTAATGTGTATTGAAGAGGGAAGTGCAGGAAGGGAGGAGAGACTGCCTGAATACTCCGTTAATATTCAATGGAAACTCTTAATCGTTCGAATACTGCAATAATAACGAAAGCGTCACAGAAAATATTTAACCCTCCCCAAAAACAACGACCTTAATAGGCTCCTGTGTGTACTCATTAGATGTTCTCTATAAGAAGAATGTTTCAAACATTTATTTTTCCTTTAGTAAGCCACCTAAATGGCAACCTGTAATTATAGCTGATATAGGAGGGAAAAAAGTTATGCGTTGGAAATTGAATGAATTCTCTAAGATTTTTATGTCTCTTGGTGAATATGCGAACTCTATGATTACATTTAGGAATTCTTCTCGGGCTCAGCACCAGGTAAATTCAGTAGTACTGGCGGAAGTTTCGGGAAACGATTTGTCTTCCATTTTCAAGGCACGTTACCGTATGAATTTCTAAATTCAAACTCCATCACGATCATCCACTTTGTGTGAATTTCGACATTCAGACAGTAATACGCCATGAGGACGGGAGACAAATCGTTTTCCGAAACTTCCGCCATTACGACTGAATTAACCTGCGGTAGAGCCTAAGAAGAGTTTCTGAATTCACAAAGAGGTTTAAAATATTACCAAATTAATATAGAATCTAATTAAGCATGTTTTTTTTACATATTTTGCAAATTATTTTAAGCTGCTATTCAGACAGCATTCCTCGAGTCCCGAGTCGCGAACGTGGACTAACTCAAATAAACTTTTGGGTGAATTGCATTGAGGCGACGTAAATACTTAGTACCATAGAGTAAGTATATTCTAGAGGGCTCACGGCATAGGAGGAAATCGTATCGACTGTTTTAATTCTCAAACAGCCGATAGATGGCCCCTGGAGTGACGAGCTAGGGGCGAGAGAGTCAGGTTTCAAGTTTCCCAGCTTCTCCCCTTTCCTTCCCGCCCTCCCCTCTTCCTCTCTCCCGAACTCTGCCTCACAGTCTCCCTCGCATCGAAGAAAGGGAAGACGCTGGCTGAGAGAAGGTTGGGCAATAGGCTGGGTCCTATAGGGGATTTTTTTCTCGCCTGGTGAGCTGCGTCTGACACGAATCTTCCCTATGCTTGGCTTTCCTCATTCCAACTGAAAACAGTTTTACAACATGCAGCTGTAAATAAGTGTTTAAACTGTCTCATGCACCTCAAAGATTGCTCTCCGAAAGTCAAGCAGGAGAGAAAGGGAATTTTCGGTGGGTCCCGGGCCCTATAAATATATATGCGGAGAAACATTTATGATAATAGGAATTGTTGGTTTGGAGATTCTTATTTCAGAAATAAAGGACATATAAAACGTAAAAGTAATCGAACAACAACATGCGAATAAATATACAAAAGATTTCACATTTATTTAAATACAAGCTGGTAGCAATTTTCCACAACATTTTAATGCGTACGATGCGTTTCGGCTCACAGACCCATCATCTGGTACAATTCATTTATTTATTTATTTCATCCAAGTTTATTTCTGTGTCCATAATATATATTTTTATTAATTAAAATGCTCATTTGCAAACTTTGTTGTAATCCACACAGTATGCATTAAAAACCCAACCGGTTTCCTTCTTTTCAGGGCTTTAGCGTTATCGTAAACCTCTAGATAAAGACCTGAAAATATCGTAACCGGTTGAGTTTTTTCATTAGTACTTTATTGCATACTAAATGGTTTAGTTTTGAATTTATAATGTCACCATACCGCAAAGTGAATTCACAAAACATTATTTCAAATATATTTATACGTTCGTGATCGTCTATTTCATCGCCTGGTGTGGTCTTAAAAGTAAAAATGAGCAAAAATTGGTCTCGATAGGCGATGGAAACTCTCAACTAGGAAATACGTAATAATGAGTTGATCTTTAATAAGAATGAAGCGATATTTAGAATCGCAATACAAGGAGGGATGTTTTGGAAATAATAAAAGATTTACTTAAGGTATCGAGACCGAATTCTACAGGTTATCTTTGTGTCGGGCATGCAATCCGAGCAAGCGAGCAGCTGGAGAAATGACAAATATGAAATGACGATTATTCCTGTGAAACACTACAGCCGCCCGTTTCTATCACTATTATTATAGGATAAGGACCTTATTTTAGCAACTGCTAGATTAGGAGAGGAAAAATGTGATTTAAATGCACGTTTACAGCACTATTCATAACATCTTCTCAACCACAATATCCATCTAATTATTAATAATATTTTCACCGCAGGAATAAACTGCCTTACGTTTGTATCCTGCCGTTTTATTCTGCCCTCAACCTTGCTGTTAAGGGACATGCAAATATCCTCACTCATCGTAAATTATTATCGATAATATACGGGAACATCGGCGACCAACTCCTTCTCCATCATGTTTAGCATGCTTATTCCAACGCTTTCATACCCCCTTTCCAGCCAAGGCCAAGTTCAGCATTCCTTCTGTTTTCTTTTTTTCGCCTCTTTAATGTTCAAGAGGCCTGTTCAGACAATTTCGCCTGCTAAAAAAGAAAGAATCCTTCACTTCCATAAGCTTCCAAATTTGTTTACATAAATATCGTCTTTTTCCTTTTCGTCCAAATTATATGCATCGTGGGACACCCCTGTCCAGTTGCATCAAAATATTTGCAATTTGCATCAAACTTTTTGCACAAAAATTTTGATGCAAATTTGACCGTGGGACACCGGCTTAACCTATGTGGCCTCTGTGTCAGCGCTTGGCGATGCTTTTTTGTCAAGGGCCCTGTGAATGGTAGGTTTCATCCTATTGGATGAAAATTTAGAACCTGCCCTATACATTTTGACACAACGGAGTTTTGTACAAATGATAGTACGAAAAGCCAGTTGGATGAAATTTTGACCGTGGAACAGGGTGCGCGTTAGTTGCATCAAATTTTGATGCAAATTTGACCGTGGGATATCGCACAGTGGGCGGAATTCGGAAAAATCCGGACAAAATTACAAAATGACTTTTTTTGAGTTATAAACTTGAAACTTCGCAGGTATACTCAAAACTGATTGAAATTTAAGGATATGCACTTCATTTGACAAAGATCCTACCCGATTCTGAGATACACAGGCTTATACGTGAGCAACGTTCCATAAAAACGCCCGTCTTCAATTTTCTCTGAAAATCTTCCAAAATAAGTAGAAGGTGAAGTTGTAGGTGGATTCATGCAGAATAAAAAACCACATAATCTGTCGGCATGGTGTTCTTTCTTTAATTTTCCGTAATCTTTAAGAATATCATCGATAAATTCTTACCGTGAAGTTACAAAATGGCGGATACTGTTTTGCGACAAAGTTCTACATTGCGGTAGAGTTTCAAATGATTTTTCGGCAAAGTCACGCGAAGTAACTTATATGAGATCATTCTTTGAAGATTTTTTGAGGTACTTATGCAGTTATCTTGGGAATAAGTTTGCGACGCCGAAAATTACATTGATTTATCGATCGCGCGGCAGGGTTCGTATGCGCGCGTCGGGAGTTGGATTAGCAGCGACGCGGTTAGGTTATTGAAATTGTATGGGTTTTAACGCACAGCATTCACCGTTTTTAAGTTTTTCTTAAAGACACCGGTTCTCAAATGGTCTATGGTGAAAACAGTGAAGGTATTTTCGCCGAGGTGAGTGCACGTTTCATTGAATTTCATTTCGTTTTCTTTGGATACGATTGAAGACCATGCTTCTATTAAAAGCGTTCAACCTTCGAAAAAGTGACATGTTTTACCGGGAATCATACAAAAAGACCTACCAGACAGATACTAGCTGAGACTCATACCTTTTTAACTCTCCGATCCCACACCCCCAGGATTCTACTGCGAAAACAGTCGTTTTATGACGCCGCGGAGCGGAGCATTTGACCGTCTTAACGGGGTATGTCCACGGGAACGTCTAATATCTAATAAGAATATTTGTATACATTTGTACTATTTCAAATTCCTCTAAATCATTAAGCCTTGTGACCTTACTGAAAGGGTGGAGAAAATTCTGGTTGAAAATGACAAGAATGAAAAGTCTGTACCAAATGTTTGGCGAGAGTGACGTTTCATCCCAATTTCCCGTGTTCTTTCATTCTGATAATAAAACTTCTGCCTGTTTGACCAATGAAACACAAGTTGAATGATTCACAATTAACTTTATAAATGCCGGATTGATAGATCAATCTATGTAACATAGAATGAAAGGATGATAACTTTTGGGAGGTTGGATGGCATCAGTAACTCGGAATGATTGTATCACTATAGCAAGGGTTTCTGTATACACCAAATTCATGTTTGTCACCAACTATGGATATGGAGAGATCGAGAAAGTTTAGTTGCTTTTTGGATTCTATTTCTACTACGAAGGTAATATTAGGATGTCGAGGATTTAAAAGATTCACAAAATTATCTAATTGTCTGACACTTCCGGTCCAGCGGCAAATGATGTAGTCAACATAACGGTATTAGAAGATGTTGGATAAGATAGAATGCCCGAATCAAATAATTGGCGTTCTGAAGTGTCCGTAAATATTTCGCCTATTACAGGTGAAAGGGGGGACCACATTGCAAGGCCGTCTGTTTGGTGATAAATATTCTTACTGTACAAAAAATAATTTTGGCTGGCATGCTGTTCCATTAGACAATGAAGTTCACAAGACACACTGTTTTTAATGTTGTGGTCTCTCAGTAAGTCTCTCATAAGTAACAAAGTTGTTTGTACAGGTACAGAAGTAAATAGGTTTTTTACGTCAAAAGAAACTAGCTTGGAGTTGGATGGTAACGTATGAGATGTTGAAGTTTCTGTGGCAAAATGATAGGGCTGTTAATATTATATTTTGGTGAAAAACCAGGCAATTGCCTAAAGATGATATTAAATTTAGTGGCTAATTTATAAAATACAGCAGGAAGATAAAGCTTTTTTAACACTTTTTTGGAATCTATCCGTTGGATCACGGGGGGAATCACGAATGAGGTATCCTCCAATACATCATCACATTTGGCGATGCATTATACCTTATTACGGATTAGCACACTGTTCCTTTTTTCTGCTTTGGAAATAATCAAATCTTCTTCGTTTACCTTCTAATTGATTGATCAAAATCAACTTGGTTGTGATTAATTTTCATACGGTGAGATGTACTTGCATTAGCAAAGGTAATATAATTATATATATCGCACAATTTTGTTTTCCTACATTCTCGCGCCGCAGGGCTACTTGTACGTCGACTCCGTCGAAATGTTTTTACATCAGATGGAAGTTTTTTAACCTTCTAAAAACACATAACTAGTTTTTACTCGTCGGGACATAAGTCCCCAACAATGGAGAAAAATGAGGATTACACCTCGGGAAAATCATTGATAGATGACATTTCAGCCACAGAGGAAGTATCTCCGGAAAGGCTCGTCAACAGGTCGGTAGCAGTTCGAAGTTTGGACTTAAAACTTTATATTGCATGAGCTCTGCCTTCTCTTCGGGTTTCCACCGCGTCCGTTGCCTTTTGGCGAGAACAGTTTCGACAAAAGCCAACGGACGCGGTGGAAACCTGAAGAGAATGCCGAGATAATCTGATCAACGCCGCGAAAATCTTCGAACCAACCTTATGTTGCATGATTATAACAAATCCTGTATTAGTGTTGAAAATCTGTATTTAAATGAATAACTTGTTATCAAAGACAAAAAAATAGGTTTTGGATTGTTAAATTGTGTACGAAAAGCAATCAATATCTAATATACCTATAGAATCAAATGTTTTATAACAATTAATGAATGGATAACTCAAGATTCTAACGCGATAACATATTTTAGCCTATGGATTAGGATTCCCCATGAGGCCTACGAAGCAAATTTTGCTTGCAGTTTCGATTCACAAAACTGCATAATAGGAGGTGTAATTCCGAAAAAGGGGAGGGCGGATAGTTTTGAATCGCCATATTTTTCTAGTGCCGCAACAACTTACAATCGGAATATGCCAAAAATACTCCATTCGATATTGCTAAATGATTCATTGATAAATGCTCACCGCGTAAAATGTATTTTTACATATTTAGTTTTTCGGCCCCTGGGAGAAGGGATTCATTCATATAATGAGGCAAGAATTTAAGCAATGAGTGAACCTGGGCCCAATTGCAGCCGCTATTTGTTTTACTTTTAAGAACCTCAACTAAATGCTAACACTTAAAACAAAACTTTCCTCAAACGACAATGCGTCTTGTTATTGACGAGACGACGATTATCACTACTATGATCAGAATAAGGCCTCAAGGAAAGACAAAAACATGCATTAGATGATCCCCGGCCTCATACGTAAGACCCGAAGTAGAAATTTGGTAGAGCCGAAAGAAACCTTTCCATTTTCGACGTGGTAACAGAATGGGGCATTACTCATCTCGCTAGCGAGCAAACAAATCAAGGTCACCGACCACCCCTATTCCCAAAAACGCTTCTGCTGATCCATGCCTCTTTGTGTTCGTTTGCAGCTGCGCGCTTAAGAATTCATTACCAAGTACTTTTAAGCTTTAGTTACTAACTGTGGTGAAGAGGCTATGACCGTTAGCGAAATGCAATCAGGGCATTGTTGTTCAGTGTAGAGATCCAATCTCGCATTCCCTTTTTATTGTAATATTCCGGCACTTGGTGTTGTAAATAGCATTTACACGTCACCAAAATGAGGTATTTCCTAACTGAAGTTCTGAAGCACACTACGCGAAATGTATTTCATTCGTTATGTTGATCGTTCAACGATGCGATGACCATCAATAAGATTTATATTGTCTATTGAAGCGAAAAGATCTTCCCTCACGGAAAATCTCTTCCTCGTCAAAACAAAACCCTCACCTCGCCCACCCTTTCTGATGGCAAAACGAACTCCTTAGGAGGCGGGCGCTTTCTGCGTAGACCCAGGCCAGTACGGAAAGCCTGACGAGGTGCGGCCATTAAAAATGCATAACTCCCCTTGTAATAGAGATAAAGTTACAATTCTTTCACCAAAAATAAATTTATAGTTTTGTCCAAATTTCATACGCAGCATATATGGACCTATATCGTAAGAAACGAAAGTTAGCAGGCGATTGATTTTTACCCTGCAAAATTCCAGATTTTTCGTCTGAAAGATATATAAACACACATAACAACGTTGAAACTGAGTTATGAACAAATTAAAGTTTACTAGTATGGAAAGAAATGTGCTATGAACATTTCCTGCAAGTTTCAACTTTATACTAAGAACAGTCTGCCGGAAAATGGATTAGGAATATACACTCGGAAAAGTGAAGTAACTAGCCGAAATTCGAGAAAATATTTTTATAACAATTGTTATAAACAAAATTGAATAATTAATGTCTCCACTAAACGTAGCAACCCTTTCTGCTTCAGAATATATTTTTAGACTTGTGGAACGAGCAAATTAAAAAAATTGCCAAAATTCTTCTAGTGACATCTGGTTAACTGCTCTAGAACTACACCAAAAACTTATACGATTTTTGTACGTGTGGTGAGCTCTCTATATATACTTACTCTATGTTAGTACTAAATAATATTAACGAGGAAAGATCCATCTCAGATTTTATACATAATTTTAAGTACTAAAGGAGATCGCTAAATAAATTAAAAATGATGAGCGTTTATTGGCTTTTCCCTTAAATCAAACTGCATCGCATGTTATTGAACAATGAAAGAATACGGCTCCATTTTACTTTAAAAACAAACGGTGAAATTGAAACGAAAGGAATAAATTCAGCAATTAGATTTTCCAAAACCCTATGAGTGAGTGAAAACCAATATTTGTCAACAGAAGGAAAACGTCAACTCTACGGTAAATAATTTTTCAGGGAGTTTAGCCAAGAAAATCATACATTACTACTACAATTGTGGAGAAGAAATAATCATTAATTTTTATCATCCATGATAAAAACACTACGTTAAATTAAACAAAACATCGATTAATTCTATCTTTCCTGAGACAAAAACGTCATTTACCTCGAAAAATAGTTATAAAGAATAGATTATCCGTAATTATATGAAGAAAGTTTTCCGAGGCGGAGTAATTTAAGCACTATTATTAGCTCGTTAAAATGCAATTATTAAGCCCTTATCGTGAAAGAGGTTCATCATTGCTCGAGATTTTCTTTTTCTCTCATTTTATGAGATGATAAAGACTTACTGGCACCGTCGAGTGGTGATAAAGAAATCAAAGCTTGGCAAATCTTCCCACGAGTGTTATCGCGCGGACGACTGAACTTCAATCCCTTCGCTCAAAAGCGCACACTTCTCATTCGACCAGAAAGACCACAAAGAAGAGACGCAGCCCTTCTACTCAAAGAGTTGGGGCCTCCTCTATGTATCATGTGTTATTAAAACATTATACTGTTTAATATCCGTTATCATGGAGCATTTACTAAGTGTTCTTGCAGTCCCTTCACGTACTACTCTCTTTAATTCACAATTAGGCCTATTTCCTGTAAGCATTTCTATCTAAAAATCTTATTCTTTTCCTTCCTCTCCCTCGTTTATCAAACATTCTTCCCTCTAACACTGTTTTCAATATCCCCTTCTCCGCTAAGTACTCGCTCCATCCATGCCTTCTGTATCTTCTGTTTATCACCAATGAGCTGCCTCTCCTCACCCACCATGTCCAGAACTACTTCGTTCCTCCTCCTCTCCGTCTACTGTGCCTTCTCAACTCTTCTACAATCGTCATTTGAAGGCCTCCAGTCTTTTCTGGTCCTGCTCCCTTAGTGTCCATGATACCGTACTGCACCGCAAAGCGCTACACATCAGATTAGAAGTAGAAGACGCGATGAAAAAAATTCTGCGTTGGAAATTGTATGATTTCTTATTAAGTTTCAAAAGAATTCCAAAATGAATATAAAGTCTACTTTAGCATATGTTTTGCATAATTTTCCGGCATCATTCAGCTACATTTATCACTGAAACAACGAGGGGGGTTTTGGAGGATAAACCCCCCCACCCCCAGAGCTTGGAGAAATTTTTAAGTTTAATCCATTTCACTTAATTGGATTAATAATACTTATAGAATAGTGTAAATATTAATAAAAATGTCCCTCAGAAGGCCGTAAAACTCACCAGTTTGAACCATTTATCTGAAAAAATGTCTAGGGTAGGGCCCCCGAACCTCCCGCTTATCCTGGCGGGTATTCCACACCCTCAACACCCCTTCGCCTGAAATTCCCCCTAGCCTTAATTCCTAGCTGCACCCCTGACATTTATTACGTTCCAGGTATCCACGACCACCACATATATATTCACTCAAATGCTCGGCCGTATAAAGAACTATTTTACTTTTACATTTTAAAAATTTTGCATTTAAGGAACTATTTTTTTTTTATTTTTCCACATGGGACACTTTCAAATATGTTTTCAAAAATTTCCATAGCGCATCGGAGAGCAAAGAACGGTTTAATTATTTTATTTTATTCATCGTTAATTAATAATATAATCGTTTGAGTATTGCCCATCGCGATGAAAAGCCATGCAGATTTATGAAACTCATAAACTATACATGTAATTATGAATCGAATATGAGTAGGCAGCCCTAATTATAGCTTATTAATCGGATCACTTAGTCGTCAGTTCCTTGAGAGGCAATTTTTTCACACTCATTTAACACTTTAATGCCCAGCTGGGTCAATCTGACCCAAAAAAGAATATTTCTACATCTACATAATACCCCGCAAGCCGCCTAAAAGGCGTTTGGCAGGGGTTGTTAACACACCAGCCGTCCACGCATAAAAATGAAGTGTTCTACGAAGTTGCGACTAGCATTTATTAAAATCCTTTATGGTTTGGGGGAAAAACGAATTCCCATATCCATCCGTTCGGTAAAAATCTCTCTCAATTTATCGCTTCTATCGGACCTGGAAATATAGTGTGGCTCTAAATGTTCTCTGTGTCGCTCTTAAAGATATCTAATCTCAATTGTTCAAGCAATCTAAGCCAGGCGCGCAGCCTCCGAGTCTCCAGCGGCTCCCAACCTAATTCGCTTAATATCTGGGTAACACTGTCTGTACGCCCGTAGCAGTTTTTAAGAAACGCGCAGCCTTCCTTTGTATTTAATTCAGTTCGCGGATTAAGTCTTTCTGCACCGGATCCCATACGCTCGCTGCATATTCAAAGTGGGGTCGGACGAGAGCGAAATAGCACCTTTCTTTCACTTTCTCATCCAAAAATCTTCCCACAATGTGCTTGACGAATCCTATTTCTTCAGGGCTATGCCGCAAATATTCTTTATGTGTTCCCCCACATGAGGTTCGAGGTTATCGTAACTCCCAGGTACTTCACTTCGTCTGTTGCCTTTATGTGAATACCATCGACTGCATAAACATGGTTAGAGTTGGACGAATATTTATGTTGATTATTTTTAAAGGAAGAAAAATTTTAGACTCATATTTCATGACTTTTAACTTTTTAGTATGGTTTACCACTGTGCAAAAGATAGACCTGATATTATTTTTTTTCTATTTTTCTCATCACTTATACCTGCCATGCCCGGATGCCTCATTTTGACCCAGGCAATTAAATCCATTTGAAGCCTCTCTGATTTTCCATTGTATTCGATGTAACGGTGTGATTTATACTGATTAATTGTCAAAATGTTATTGTAATTTTTTTTTAACCTGATACCATTGAAATACATTGCACCTCCCAAATCCATCAGAGGAAAAGTGATAGGTATTCATAAATTTGTGGAAGCTAGTTTCCCATAACACCATTGAAATTGTAGAACAACTACAATTTTAATATTTTTCGTTTAATTAAATGTTCTAATCTCCTCCCAAATGCTTTATAAGCAATATTAATAAATAAACTGGTAAGGAATTAATTATTTTGAGTAAAACATGCAAACATGGTCATATTGAGTCAAAATGACCCACTCGGGCATATTAGGGTATTAGGATTGGTCGGGCACGCTGGTGTGAAGTGCGCAGTGGTTGATACCGCACTTAGTGGCCGACAGGAAAATCATCTAGCACATTGATATTTGCGCGTATCAACAATCAAAGCTAATGGTCCCAGCATAAATGGACCGCTGGCGTCACGAAATTTATTTTAGGAGGTTATTAAGTTACAGTAGATGAACTCCCCTAATCAGAACTTCGTGAAATGTTTTTAAGCTAGTTGTTTTGAGCAACATGCGAAGCACAACTCCTACGGCATGTGGCGAAAGTGGTAATGATGAGGAGAGTGACTACAACAAATTTTTGAACAGAGGCCATTGAATGCAATGCAATGATGAATCTCTTTCACTTTAAGGACTTAATAATTGCAAATTAAGGAACTAATAATTGTTTCAATATCCTCTGCATGAGCAAAAAATATTTTCCTATCTTTACGAATAATCTTCTTTTAACTCATATGTTTACGTAAAAAATAACAATTTGTTCTCCGAAAAGATTGAAGTGATCAACTTTTGGTTCCATTTAACGGATTTTTTTTCATCATGGATGATATAAATACGTAATTATTGGTTTTCAACGCATTCAGTAATAATATCTAATTCCATTGACTAAGCGTTATTAAAAAAGTAATATTTTATCCTGTGGAGTTAATTTTATCATCCTGAGGATGAGTATTAGCTTTTACTCACTCATGGTGTTTTTTCGAATCAATATAATTAACTGTTATGGAGCAGTGTTCAGAGTAAGTCGTTCCCATGAATTCATATCAAAATATTTCCATGCTGAGATCTATATTAGCCTTAGCAACGCTTTCACTGTTTACTTGATCGAAGTTCACTCCTCAGAACAGTTGCGAAACGGGCGCGCAATGTGGTTCACCAGGGGGCGCATTAATAGGGGGCAAAACAGACGAACGGGAAAAAATGCAGGCGCCCTTTAGCGCACTCTCTGGGGAAATAACTTTCAGCTCCTTCAGCTTATCCGAGATCTGCTTCCCTGCTTAAGGGAGTGGGCTGCTCAAGAGGGATATCGGATCGCCAATAAGGAAGAATATACATATATATCGGGCGGTCTTTGGCTTCGTCGTTGCACAAGGAGGCTTACGCTATTAAAAAGTCATTCCGCGGTGACATAGCGGGAAGGGAGGAGTGCGGGGCGAGAGAAGATTTAAAGCCACTTCTTTATTTATTTCTAGAGCAATCGGTTTGGAGTTGAGAGTGAAATGGCTTCGAGAGTGTGTATGCATCGGTTGCATCACTTTGCAAACTGCCAGTCGCCGTGGCATGGGGGCACGAGTACGAATCTGGAAATTGGGACGCGACCGACAGGTTGAGCGATAGCTCTTATTTGCGAACGAGCGAAACACGGCATTACACATGGCTTGGGCTCTTGCGTGCCTATAGGACACATTGGAGAATCATCGGAGAGCTGCAGAGGCAATCCCATCCAACCCATAGAAGCTTTAATTATGTTGCCGCTAGTATTTACTATAAATATTTTGCATTGGCGAGTATTAGAGTTGTGTGGGCGTCAGCACATCCGAATGGATTATCGCTATTTTAATATTAATGGTTACATGACTTTTAAATGAGATACGGAGGAGACAGAAGACATGGATGGAGCGAATACTTAGCGGGGATGGGATGTTGAAAACAGTGTTAGAGGGAAGAATGTTAGGTAAATGAGGGAGGGGAAGGAAAAGAAGAGGATTTTTAGATAAAATGAAAGTTAGTAGGTCGTATTGTGCATTGAAGAGGGAAGTTCATGACGGAATTCTTCTTAAGCACTCCATGGAAACCTACCTTAATAGGTAGAATACTTTAATAAAATAAATAATGGTTACATGCACGGGTACAAAAAATTCTCAGGGGAACACATTGGATAAGAAAAAGAAAAAATCAGTAAGAGTGCTGCATGGCAGTATCATTTCACAACTGCACTCATTTTCGGTTGTTCTATTGGGATAATATTAAAAAATATTAAATGAATTACTCCGTCTCTACGGATGTTGGTCATTTAACAGTTCATAATTACTTCCCTCCCTCGATTTTTCTCAACTTAACTCGCGCCCACCTTAGCATCATTCAGCATTCAAGCATGGCAAACCGATGCGAGACTACGCAATCAGAAATGGAAAACTTGATGAAATATTGCTTGAGCAAGAACTGATTCCAAACAGTGTCAATAATAGAATTAATTGCGAAATATTGTAAACTTAAGATGGCAACTTTTATCTATATCTCGACTATCAATTGGATAGTAAATGGATTACAAAAATAATTAAGAATATAGTTAGAAGTATTTCATAAGTAATCAGAAAATTAATAATAATTTTATAAATGAAGGTGAGAAATAAAAGAAAGGATAATGCCATTGCTTGCAACTGATTGACCTAGATAAAAAAAAAAGATTCAACAACCAAGTGGTCAAGAAAACCGTTATTATTCAAAAGATGGCAAATGACAACAAATGATAATCAATCAACAATTGAACATTTCACAAATCCATTGCTTCCTCTCATTCACTGTAGTTTTAGTAGAGTACCGTTTTTGTGCCTGGAAATAACACTTACAAATAAAATGTTTCGCGTTCACAATAAGGCACTCTTTGCAAGCATTACGTAAAGACCTGGCAATGATACGACGTAACAACTGCATTTACCAATCAATAAAAAAAGTCTTCTTCAAGAGTTAAGGGTGGAGAGAAAGGAAAAAAGAAGCACTGGCTGCACTTTTTTAATGAATCGGCTCAAGTCGCCGTCCAAACAAGGACATTCCAAGACCCAACTCAGCGCCGTATGCCTGCGGAGCCGATTCCCGTTTTTCACTCCCCACCTCCGCACTCATTAGTCAGCACAGAAAAAAATTGCCTCAATGGGTCGATTGCATTGGGAGAGAAGCACACGAAAGAAAAAAAAAGAGTTAAAGAAGGCGGGTGAAGGCTTTCCTGTGTCTGTGGAAGGTTAGACGGCTCAATTCCAGAGAGGCAGGTCCTTCTTGGTCGATCCATCAACGAGAGCACCTTGATGAATGCCTATGCATACATACATATCGAGGCGAACTTAAGGGTCTGAGTTGAAGTCAAATTCGGGAAACGCACAAATGCAATCCAATTCAGCGTTCGTGGAACCTTCAAAATAAAACTTTATACACTTTTGTACACGTTTCATAACTGATTTCCAAGCTTGAAAAGGTTGAAAATGTGGAAAAAAATGGCATAAGTTTGAATTTATTTCTTTCATTAATGTTACCTTACTGCCATTAATTATTGAGGTTTCCAATATCAAATCACTTCGATACCACGTTCTGAAGAGTAATTAAAAGTTACAGCTTCATACGTGTCAGTTTGCAAAACAGAAGCTGATACAGCAATGCCGACAAGTAACTTTGAAGTGACTATCTTTAGGGGAAAACTGAAAATTGTAAGGTGATGAGAGTTTCTCGCGTAGAAACTTAGTTAAAGCAAAACATGAAGCAATTTGCAATTACTAGTTTTGCCGTAAAATTGTCACTCCTTGTAAACAAACTTCGATGAAAACAGTGCCTTTGTTGGAATGGGTAGGTTTACATGGTGGGGTGAGTCACGTGGTTTCAGAGATTTCAACTGCAGTAGGCCGAATGGGCAGAGATAAAAAAATAGTTCTTCCTTCTCATCCTTTCACTTGGGGCTCAAATCGGACGGATGGAATGCTAAAAAAGACTACAGAAACTGTGTTGAATAAACAACATCAAAAGGAAACGAGTTTTTCGTCTCACTTCTAGCGAACCTAACAAGCACTCAAATGGGATATGTATAGTTTACATTTTTTTGGGATAATGTTTGAAGAACTTCCCAGACATTTCCACTTCGATGATCGCCCATATTGTATGCCCATGGGTAAGCTTACGGGACAATCTTACAATCGCAAGGATTCAAGGCTGTTATGCGCAGCGCAGTTCGGTTCATAGTTGACAGCGCACCTCAAGGCGACGCTAAATGCATATTTTGTTTTTGGAAACAATTTTTGGTACTTTCTACCGATCCTCCACTTTATTCACAAGACACATTCCCGGTGCACACGAATTGGCGAATTTATCACGTGTTCGAACGGAATACTGAATGCGTGCAGTTTTGCTGGGATCATGTTTGAGGGGCTATCCAACTGCGATGCCCATCCTGGCTCACGTACGGTCACTGGCTCGCGTATAGGCAACACGCAAGAATCAAAGGCCCCTCAATCCGCCGAAAAGCGGCACATAATCGAAAGTGTGCAAGGCTTTAGCCAGGAATACTTTGGGGACAGGGGGAGGGGATGATTATCTGGAGGGGGGAATCATTTTGGGGGCGACCATTCACCTAATATCCGAAATATTTCAGGGCGAGTTTATCTGTAAAGGCCGTTTTACACGGGGCACGTACTTGCACAATCTGACGAGTGTACGAAGGCGCAGTCAAAATTGCGTCGTCGTGTAAAGCGGTGAATTGCTAGAACACATGCGAGAATGCGTGGACGTGAGATTGCAAAATATCCCCTGTTCTAATTTCGTTCATGCATTCGCGCAATTCCACGCCATTTTAGAAATTAATGCTGTTCTAACCTTCGCAATTCCGTGCCCTGTGTAAAAAGGCCTTAAGATCACCACCACTACCTACGGCCTTGGCATTTTGTTAGATGAAGAAGCATGATGCGGAGTTTTTTGGCATCACGTTAGTGGCAGTATTCAATGAACATCCGTATTATTCACTATGTGTTCATAGTAGGCGCATAGACAAATACTTTACGCGTCCAATAATAGGTTGCTACACGCGAATGGCCATTTTTGCTCATTTTCTCAATCACTAGGCAGCGCGATTCATCACGTGAATGGGAGGAATCCTGGTCTGGGCACCCACTGGTAAGCGGCAGCGAGCACTATTGCCAGGAGACAGAGGATGCACAGCAGGAAGGGAGGCTGCATCTCCTCGTGGTCCAGCGCCAGATCGTCGTGGTCCTCCCAGGAGCTGGCCTTGTAGCGGACCCCGCTGCCCCTGCGGGCCTTCATGCGGGCCCATCCGCCCTTGGTGGGCCTCCCGTCCGGCCCACGGACCCCGGCCTCCTCCTCGTCCGTCTCCACGTCCGACCACTCGTCGTCGTGCGGAAGGAACTCCAGCACCTCCGGCACGCATCGGAAGCGCACCCTCAGGCGACGGAGCCTCAGGCGCCGCCTCCGCTTCAGGAAGAGCAGACCCTCGGAGGCGTGCCGGTGGAGGCGCCAGTTGGCACGCTGCTCCTCCTCCGTCAGCTTCATGTCTGCCCGGACACGCGAAGAAACGTTGTCGTGACCCAGGGTGCTCACCCCACTACTCTATTCACGGATTATTGGGAGGGGGAGTGACAATGTTTCAATTGGTATTATCGTTCCTCTAACGCACATAGTGCATTCGTCGATACGCTGTCATGTTTCACTATCTAATTCTCAGGACAGGATATCATGGCATTAGGGAATCATTCAAAAATCACTTTCAATAATCTCTCCTCGCAGATTTTGCGTAGGGATACAATGACACAAAGGGAACCTATCGAAACGTAGTCATGTCCCAGGATGCTTAGTTGCCACTTCGCTCCCCTATTCAAGGCTTATTGGGTGTTATCACTGGGTGAGTTTGTTCCTCGAAGACGCACAGGGCATCAGCGGATACATTGCTGGTTTTCCTTTCGCTCCACTCCTCTTTTCAACTCCTCTCTTGGAACGGACTTGGGGAACTAACACTGGGAAATTTTGTTCCTTATTCTCAGCGACTTTGTACAGTATTTGGTGGCTAAGACACGAACGTTACTGTTGAAAATTCTTCTTCCTGAACCCAATTCTCAAAATTTGATGGTATGGGATTTAAGAGTCAGTCGCACAGTACTTTTGATTCTTCTCTTCACGAAGCTTTTCCGCAGGGATACAAATGGTGAGGGCATGAAAGGGAGCCTATCGAGGTATTTCCGTAATCACGGTTCCCACAAACTTATCCTACGCAATTGTCAGCAGTAAACGGGAGGGGATCAAAGGATCACCTTCATAGACTTCTCGAAAACTTTCACTATTTTCCAGCTCATACGGATAAGATGGGATAGGTGAGGGAGGAATGACACCTGCGGACACGCTGCGGGGAAACAGAGGGCACTGGCAATCGACGCATTTGTCAGGGATTAGACGGCTAGAGACTGGAGAATCACTTCAAAACCAATCAAAAGGTAATTATTATCCCTCTTCTCAGAGCTCCGCTAACAGCTAAGGCACGTAAGTCAGCAGACGAAATGTTTTTATGTCACAGGGTGGCTTTTCCCTCGCTGCAGCTAAAACTCAGGATTAATAGAGAGGGGATCCAGAGAAAAGCACTAAGGTCGCTTTCTGCCCGTCCATTTGAGCGGAGTTAAGCGCAAAATAAATCAAACAAAACGTCGCCGCAACACAGGAGTCCACCTCCTCCTCACTCCAATTGCGTTCGAGTTCCTGGACCGATTCAAAAGGACATCGGGGAATCACTTAAAAGGCACTTACACCTCTTCTCCAAAGCCCCTGCGTTGTGCAAGGGCCCAACAATCAACTGATAAGGAGGGACGGGAGGACCGCGATCACAAAGCACTCGCCTATATTTCATCTACCAACCGGACTATTCACTTGAAGTGAGTACAAAAGAAGTATCGCTCTAAATTCAGTTTTGCGCCTTCCCCTGAAGCCCTTCACTGTGAATCTAACCACTGATTAGGAGCAGTCGGATGAGAAGTGGTGGGGGCACGGAATGATAGAAAGAGTAGCGACCAATTATTCTTCTGTCTCCCCGAAATTCTTTATGACTCAAATTTCGCTGCGGAGGCGGCAGTTCAGGCGATTTGGATGAAAAATACATTAGCAACAAGTGCCAAACGTTAAGAGCATTAATTCAACCACTCCGAGTAGCTATGTGGCACCTCTAACTTTTGCCATCAACCGGCCCAACGGCATACAACCCCAGTTAATTTAGGCAGTGTAAAAGTAATTAACTACACATATGTTAGTGATTTACTATGTAATAATAGCAGGTACGTCTTTTTCAAAAAAATTGGCAGAAGTATAATTATCTTTATTAGGAATTCTACGAAACCGAGAAAGTAAAAGAAACCAGATTTAGTCACTAACGTGTGGAACCTGATATATGACTGCCTGTTTAAGCGATAACACAATTAGTAAGTTATATTCTTAATTACAAAGGAATCATTCATCATGAATGCTATTTTTCTACTACTTAAGTATATATTTAACATCAGTTGCAGCGTTGTGATGAAATAGGAAAATTCAATTCCATGCAACTTTTAAATACGGAAACAAAATTAAATCAATGAAAGTAATAGAATAATAAAAGGATTTGAGGACAAAATAAATCCATTTCACACTAAAATAAGGCAAGAAGAGGTTATTTTATTATGCTTTAGTCAGCAAAAAGAGCAGTTTTAACATAGAATGTATGCGAATGCTGTTGAAAGCAAATGAACTCGGAAATAGTCGAATGAAATGCGTCAGAATCACGCTGGAAGCGAGCGGGGTCAGCACAGCCTCTGTCGTCGCCACGGAGATGATGTTCCCACCGTTTCACAACAAACGCGTTTTCTTTCGTTCGAGAGGGGAGGGTGGGAGGGGAGGGGAAGGAGGTGTGAGGTCACTCCCCGCTTTGAAATCTCGCGACGTCTCTTGAAATCAAAATTTTCAAGGTCCCCCTCCGCTCAGCTGTTTGCCGGCGACTGAAAATCTACTCTCAACGCATCCGAACTACACCCGCTTCTATAACGACACAAATTCAAATCACCACATCACTCAGAAGGGCTTAAAATTCCGCACAGTCACCCACGAAAGGGGACAGAAAAAAACTGGCCATTGGCAGGGGGGAAGTTCAAGGCGCCGCAAGGAAATACAATGGAAGGTGACAGAGTTAATGCACTTTCTCTCTAAAACCAGGATTTTTGATTCAAAGAACTAACACGCGAAGATCGCCGCAGCTGAAGGCACTCGAATGCAATGCAGACAGAGGCGGGCGGAGATTTGTCTCGGTGGGTGCCCGAGACGGAGGGACGGAGAAACTTTGGTGGAGCGCAGTAGTTTTTGAGGGCAAACTCACACCCCCAACATTTCTTCGAGACAAAATAAGCGCTTCAGACACAGCAGCACACACGCAAGAGTAACTTGGCGTTGGACAACGATTAAGAACTCACTCACTCACAAACCCAAGCCTGCCTATATTCCTTGGAGACAAAGGAAGTGTTTCGAGCACGCGGTGAAAAGCCGCAACACACTTATCGCTTGTTGCAGAACTGTGTTACGGCACTAGACCAAGTTTCTCAGACGCGATATCTGTGCTTAAAGCGGCAACACACGCACAAGAATAACTTCGTGTCAGAGTTCACTCACTTCCCATATATAGTTCATTTTTCTTCGTGACAAAGTTCTTCAAATGGGCGCGAACGAGCCAAAACGGACACAGGAGAGTAATTGGGGGTAGGGCAGTGGTATACGACGAGGACACATCGGCATCGATGGTTTCTTCAAGATGAAAGCCGCGTTTCAGACGCGCTGTGAACAACCGCAAACCATACGCAACAAGAGTAACTCGTTGTAGGAGTGTGGTTTGGAGCGAGCGTATTATGTCAAGATGAAACTGCTCTGCTTATCCAAGCGTTCGGATCGCAGTGGACCTCCAAAAAATCCCCTGAAGATGCAAAGGAACTTAGGGAGGGTCTTGGTAACCACGGGAGCGAGGTCCGAGCGCGAACAAACGGAGCGGAGCGGAGAAACGTCGTTCGCAGCGGAGTGGGTCGTGCAGCAGGCGGCACGACGCACGACAGACAACAGTCGACATCACGTTGGAAAACGAAGAGATAGAGAGAGAGAGGGAAATATATGAAGGGGAGGGGTGAGGGGTAAGGGAAGGGAGTGTTGGAGAGCGGTCGTATTGGTGGGATTACGTTCAGAAAGAACTCTATGCCGAGAGAAAGAGGGGAAAGGGGGAGGGAGGGGAAGGAGGTTAGGTTGGAATTGAATGGAGTTGGGGAGGGAGCGACCTCTCTATCCCTCTCCCTCTCTCTCTCTATAATGCAATGCGAGCATGGGTTGGAGGAAAGGGGTGGAAAAGTGGATGGAACGAAACCGTGAACTGTTAGCACGACACAAAACTTCGCCACAAGTTTTATTAGCGGCATCTAAGGTATGGTATGGTATGGTATTTGGAGGAAGCGATCGACAGCTGAGGTCATTTGCGCCATGAGGGAACGATATGGAAGGAAGGGTGGAGAGAAACCCGGCGTCAGCATTAGCGTTCTCTTAACGAAAGGCGCCAAGGGAACCACGGCTTAACGTCCCATCCGACGGACGGAGCGTTGCGCTTGAAATGTCCTCCACACAATATTGAAGCAGTCTCTGAAAATTCTCTGCCGCTGCCGGAATTTGAACATGGGTCCACCGGGTGGGAAGCCAACACTCTTGCCACCACACCAACCCGATCCCCTGGCATCTATGCCGCTAAACACAGCCACAAATATCGATACAGTACACTGTATATCATGTTATTTGGTCGACTACACGGTTGTGCTTTCAAGAAGCTGCATACACCTCATTTTACTGAAATGGAGAGTTATTATAATGCAGATCATTGATTCATACCTTATTTAATTATTATCCATTGCATATAAAAAGATGCTATAGAATATCGAAGCGATGATTGTTAAAGAGTTTATTTGTCTAGGAGGTCTTGATGAGTGACAATTAATTGACTTTTAATGACGATGAATGGAAAAATACCTTGTTCTTCCCGAGTGAAAATTACTAAGAATATTTTTGGAACAATTTGTAATAATCATCCGCGATTCCTTTAATGTGCACGTAGCAGAGACGATTGATGGCTTATGAGATCAAGTAAGTATACTTTTGAAAAACCATTCGCCTTGTGGACGTTTTCCAAGTACTGGCTGAGGTAGATGGGGAATGAAGAGGGATCTAGCTGGCGTTGAGTGATGGTTTGGATGAGGGTAGGAGTGGGGCGCCTCACTAAAGCAGTTAAGTACTCTTGGATACATGCCCAGCAACATACCGTACACAGCTCTCCCTTAATTTCGAAGAACGTAACTAGGCATGCATTAAGATAGAAAGATCTCATTTTATGCCTCACAGGGCGAAAATTTGGATAGTGAAATATGTTGAGGCAGTAAATTGGTACCTACTGCCGATTACTTAACTGATTTAGCGAGGTGTGTTTTGGGTGATGAATGCATGCATGATGAATGTGCGAATATTAATTGCTATGTTTACCGCAGGAAGCATTTTTTTCCTTAGAGCTAAACGTGGATTATATCCATTTGAACATTATACGGTACATTCACGCTACAAACTAAATCCATTAGACTGGTAGATTTTTATAGCTATAGAATATATAAATGATTTTTGGTAATGAGACTCTCAACATGGATAGTTAAGGTCACTGGAGCGCAAACGATAAATTAACTATCAAATTAAGTTAAAAACGCATATTGAAAAAATAAATCAAAAATAATTATCCCTAGAATTGAAATATTCGGCATAACGATGCGAATATCGTCCAAATTTGGAGGGAAATAAAACTGAGGTTAAATTCAAATAATAGTTACGAAGTAGTACAGATAAAAATTTCAGCAACTTTCAAGGAAGAAAACAGACTGAACAGCAAACTTCTAATTACGTAATAATGGGACACGTACCATTAGCTTAGTAATCAAAATAACGTCCCTCTTCAATAATGAAATAAATTCTCGGAGTGCCTTATTGCGAAAATGTACGTTAGCGACGCACTATCGCCTATCAGTAGCTTCATGTTGCGCAAAACCTTTGAAGAACCAGACCATTGACTATCTGTATGCCTGCGACATATGTGTTGATTTTTCCGACGTTTAAAATACTAAATAACTTTAGTCTCATAGGTCCTACAGCAAATATATAAATACAATTAAAGAAAAAACAATGAACAAAATATTGAGAATAAAATCTCATGCTACATACGATGAAATGATAAAGGAAATTTGAAGGTGTCGGGTTATATATGTTAGAAAAGCACATCATTGTAAAAAATTAAAACCTGTTTACCACCTACATTCCCTCGGTGTTTCAACCCGAAGGTTGGTTTGAATAGGAGAGGGGGCAGAGCCTAACCTTACGCGTATGAATTCTCACATTCAGGGTAGTGGCTACTCGGGGGGTAGTTACTTTCCCTGGACCACCTAGCATTACAAGAATTGGAATTTAGGAAGGTCCAGCAAGGCTTCAGACGGGGTTGGTCAGTAACCACCCGCTCCACCCACTAAATAATAATAATAATAATATAATCCACAAACAGATTACAAGACAATAGCAAAATTGAGTAATTTTAGGTAGCCGCGAAGGATAACCTATTTGAGGCTACCATCCAAAATAATAATACATTATACTTTACACATAGTGTAGCTCATTTTGCGTTACCTTGGTAATCTAATAGATGCTAACAAAGTTTAAGTGCGTACATGAAAAAAAACAACTTAAGTAGTATTTATTATTCATTTACATCAATATTTTACAACAATATTTGTTCTACACTATCTTTAGTGAGAAGCCAAGAATATGCATTTTTCAAAAACTTTTTCAAAGACTTTGAAATAAAGCATGACTGGGGTAACAAATTAAAAACCTTTGGTCCTACATACAAGAAACATCTTTTAAACAATGTCAAATTAAACTACCACACTCTTCTTTACAAGCTGTACCTACGAGGAGAACAAAACTTTTCTCCGGTACAGAATGAAAGCAAGACTGAGGAAAGAAGAAATAGAGATAATTTAATGGGCAGAACAGGTATTAGCAAATTTTAAGGTCTATACAAAAAAATTGCAAATAGATAAACTATTTCATCTCCCTAATAACCTTAACAATTATGTGATTTCGAAATTATAGCGAGAAAAGCATATTTGCAAAACTATTTATGCTGTAAGAAAGAAAATATTCATAGAGCCATTACAGCAGAAGTTGGAATTGACGACATGTATTTCATCATTATAGCTTATGCAATTCATATAAAAAATTGCTAGCAAGAAAAAAGCTTAAGATCTTTCTGCTTGGGGAGGAAAACCTGATTACCATTAATTTAATCGCTAGAACCTGTTCCGGAGTATGAAATAGGTTTTATATTTCATAATAGAGAGGGAATAGGAAATAATGTATAAATAGTATGACGTGAATGAAACAAAATCACACCATATTTCAGTTCACATCAAGCCAATGCTTAAAGGGAATCGTGAGAAACAAAGAAAATCCACCGTGAATTAAAACGCATCGAGAAACTCCCAAAAAATGCTGCATTCCTGCGATATGGAGAGCAAATTTAGCCGAGTTTCAAAATTAAGAATAACTATAATAATATAGGTCCTAATGTAAATGTTCATAGAAAAATGCCAAAAATATCCATTAAAAATTCAATGAGAATAACACTTTCAGCATAGGATGGAACCAAAATAATGAATGAAAAATTGTTGATGAATACTAAAGTAGAAAACAAATAAACTAATTCACCTCCCAAAAGAGTATAGTAAATGGCAAAATGATAATATCCGGAAACTATCAGCGATGAATATTTCCGAAATATCTCAATTCAATCATAAAATTTTACCCTACAAAAGTGAAAATACTAGTCTAAAATGCATACACTTTGTGTGACTACTGCCGTAAAGAAAGCATATATCATTGTGAAAGGGCCAAAACAATTTTCTTAGTTTCACTTTCCTTAGGAAATCGCATTTTCAACAAATTACCAACCTTATTATTACCAAGTATTAAAAGAAACAGATTAGCATTTAGTTGGATTCTAGAACCTGTTTCATGCTATAAGATCCGTTTTATGGCGTGCCATCTCTAGACTGGTTTGATAGAATAAAATTACGTACCTACCAAGAATATGACGCAAATGATACAAAATAAGTACGACTAATCTCGCATCAAGCTAATCTACTAGAGAATCGTGAAAAAGAGGGAAGGCATTTGCATAGAAAGGAAGAAGCAGAAGGAAGTATTACGGCGACCAAAATCTCTCATTTCATTCTTCAAACGCAATAGTTACCGACAGTAAAAAGCAAAATACACGTCAGTCAAACACATTAGCTTTGACCACTTAATGGGAATCTTTTATCGAGAGTGTCGCAAAAAAGGCATATTTTCATCACGAAAATGAAAAGGAAACTTCGTTGATTTACACTGATTTATTTCGTCCGTACGACATGTTTCGAACCATAGAGGTCATCATCAAGTACTTGACGACATGTTTCGAATCAGGTACTTGTTAATGACCTCTATGGTTCAAAACATGTCGTACGGACGAAATAAATCATTGGAAATCAACGAAGTCTCCTTTTCATTTTCGTGTATTAACTTCCACATAGTTGAGCCAAATACAATTGAACGAATTTTCATCATAGTGAATAGTTCATAATAGTAATTCATAATTGCTCACTGGGGGCACATTTCAAGAATCAAACACGCAAATCAAATGGAGGGCGAACAGGGAAAATAGTTTCGAAAGAAAAAACACAAAAATGAGCAGCTACATCCAACGGAATTCAAGAAGTGGAATGAATACGTCTTCCGCGCCATTTCAAGATATCGAGCGGCATGAGCAACTAAAAAAACATCTGGATGACAACGGTACGTCCTTGATAGGGCTTTGGAACAGGACCTGGTTGCATCAGAGATCAGTGCGACACCCTTTCACGGCTATGCACTGCGATGGCTTCCACTGAATTGCATTACGAGACACTGCACCGCAAGAATAAAAGCAAATGCTATTAAATACGATCACAGATCAGCATTCTGCAAATTATAATCGCTTTTCTGGACAATGAAATCCTAAACAAATCTTCACCTTTATAAAACGAAGGCGTCGATTCTCTAAACATAAATCACTTAATCATAAAATAATCAAAATATTTTGAATTTACAAAAATAATTTCATTAATTTGCGATAAATTACTTACTATTTAAACATGGAGCTCCACCAGAGCCAGGAAGTATAAATTATATTACAAAAATAAAACGTAATTAATCCATTAAATATAGAATTATCAAATTTAAAAAACATATATAGTAGCACCTTCAAAGCTATATTCTACCTGATAACAATTTTAATAATTCATCTCTCCATGCCATTTTAATAGTTGATTGTGACATTTTACTGTTTTTTTCTTCTCTTTCCTTTTTAAAAATGTAATTGTGTAACTAGGCAAGACTAGTGTGCGCAAAAATATTTGAAATAGATTACTAAAACTTTGTATACACACCCATCGGCGACTCAACAACGAATAAAATTTAACCGCACAATCAGTTTACGAAAATGTACACGTTCTTTTCAAGGTCTGACCCGTCCCAATTCCTTAAATTACCCATGCCATGTATTTTTCGAAAGTAAATTCTTGGCCCTTATTCATGGAGATCCTCATACTTGAGATAGGAAATGTTGACAGCCTTTTCAAGATAAACTGCCAAACTTCCCTGCTCAGAAGCAGTTTCAAGACTCCAAATAATTTTATTAGCGTCCAACGCCCTTCTACTCCTTTCTTAATTAATACAAAAAAATCATGCTTTTAGCTCCGATTTTTTTTCTCCCAAACGGAGGCCATAGTGCAGTCATTAACTTAAAAATACGGGATTATTACCCAAGATAGTATATTTGCACATGCACAAGGTATCAGTCTGCAAGATAAGTATTTGCTTGGGCAGAGAAATAAATACACATAAAAATATAAAGGCGATAGTTGTTTTAGCAACACATGGTCGATAAACGTTAATAATTAAATAATAATCTACGAACTTCAAAAACGTGAACTAATAAATCTTGATTTCACCGACAACCGCACGCACATAGATTCAATATATTTGCTCAGCCATCACTGAAAAAGCTCATTCAATAGAAAATTCCAGAGCGGCGATTAATATTTCCCATAAAATCGTTTCAAGTTCATTCTAGTTCAAACTATGCAGCGGGCGGTGAGGTAAGTTATAAACTCAAATGCCTGAACTTCGATCCAATTTTAATACCATGTATGAAATGCATGCAAATATTACAATTTTACTGCAAAACTGTATGTGTAGAAATTAGCCTGTCGTCAATTCCATTTCAAATTATATATCTCATGGAATAGAGGCTTGCGACGAAAGCATTATTCAAACTTTTTTTTATAGTATTTCTTTTACCAATGCTTCGGCTTGTTTTCCCGAGGTATACAGAAAGTAAATTAACATTACAACCGCTATGACTCAGGCGAGAAAATTAAGCAGGTTTGAAACAAAATAAAATGTTAATTGAAATGCATAACGATCGTCAACAAATAATATGATGGATGTTGAGTCAGCAAAACATTGATTCGTCAGCTCGAAGATATCGTCGTCGAAGAGCATCACCGTTTCATTAAAACAGTTCGAGCCTCTGAGATTTGTTCTCAGTCCATCAAGGAGTTCATCCAGGTTTCCTTTCAGGGCCGTAAATTAGATCAAGTTTCGATGGATTAAGACTCTCACGGGAAATAAATGCGGGTGATGAGTGTCAGTGAAGCGTGAGTGTACGGTGTCACTTTCCCGTCGGTTTACGACCGTGGGACATGCAGAAAGGTAGTGAAAATAGGGGTGGGATGGACAAGCACATCAATCGAGCTCTAGCCGGAAGATTGTGTCTGAGCGCAGGGCCGTGTGTGGCAAGCGTTCTAAAGTACAGCTACATGTGTACTAACGGAATTCTTATGATATATTCATCAGCCACTTTTTCAACAGTGTACTCTCTGGAAATATTTTAGAATATTTCAGAATAAAGCAAACGTTTCGATGAAAGTTTTTACTTTAATATAATAGTAATTTGACTTATAGTAGTAATTTGGTACAATGTGATCAAATGCCTGCCTCAGAAGTCGAATCCATCAACGAATCCCCACGAATAACACACAGATTATTGGGTGAATGACAAACAAAAAGTATTTTCATATTCGGAAAATACATCGAAAACTCATGAATTTGGTGCGCGAGTACTTATCCATCCGGGTAGTTGATTACCACACTAGAATACTTATAGACAATAGAATAAATTGGACAAGCACCCGCCCCCCCAATGGCACTGTATCAAAAAGGCAACTAAGTATTTAGGGAATACAGAGAATTTTATTCAAGAATAGAAAGCTGAATGTTAAAGAAGGCTATGAAGGATGATAAAGAGAATTTATTTCTAGCAAAATGTGATTTCCGGGGAAAGAAATGTATGTGGCAGACAGCGAAGGCATATGCCCAGATATTCGTTATAAAGAAGGGCTACGAGGGCATTGCTAGGCTAGTTGGGTCAAATTTAGACCCCGATTCGTAACTCGTAGACAGGTAAATATAGAGAAGGAAATTAAATATGAACTATTTCACAAACGAATAATATCCTGCTGTAGTTATCACACATCTTTACATTGAGTAATAATGTACATTCAGCAGAATTGTTAATTCTGCATGATTAACCTGATCAGGATCACTCAAATCGTATTCAAAGTCATAATCTTTATGAAAGCAATTACTACACCTAAAAGCTGCAAAGAAAGACTTGGCAGGATCGTAAAATAACTGTCTAAAATTTAACGCTTTCAATATTACTATGAATCTCTTTCGGGAATAAACTCTATTAAATATTGATCATGATATTTTGTGGCCTTCGACAAACAAAATAAATTTAAGTTGAAGTGCTGTGAAATCAGCCCAGATGACCGTACGATTTCAATCCGAGTTCGTAAAAATGTACACACCTATATAAAATTTGCGTTTTTTTTGTTCGTCACAATCTTAAACTGAACCTCTCTATCATATAAATCTTTGTTTTTACTTACATATTTTGCAAACTCCTCAGCAGAGGAACTTTTCAAACACGAGTGAAGTCAAATGGAGTACACTTACCTGAAAAGAGAAAGAGTACATTTAAATTTCAGAATAACATAATAGATGGATAATGCCAAATATTATTAAAATTCAGCACTCATTATACAATCGGCGAGAAAAAATTAGCAGAAACAATATTCAACAAACTATCTGAGGGAAATAATGCATTGCCATAAAATACTAACAAATGCAAAACCTCCGCATTGGGTGTTTATTAAAAAAAATAGAACCAGTGGAAATACATAATGTATAGAAAGGGTGGAAGAGCTCATAATTCCATTCTTATATTGATTGGAGGAAGTAACATGACGAAATGTATCGAAAAGAAAAACGAATTAAAATCCACACAAGGGTGACGGATACTGGCCAAGTAACGCATGGGCAGTAAAGGAAGATGGTTTATGGAGAGGATGAGTAAAGATTGGTCGGAAGTATCTATTTCCTGCAACTGCCTTTGCTGAAAAATCAGTGATAGAAAAAATGACCATTTTAAATTCAAGGGACTCAAAATTAAGGAAAATCTTCCCACGCCCATGATACCCCACTCTGCAAAGGCCAAAGCGAAATTGTGATGGAGATGAAAGAATAGGGTAGTTTCCTTCATTAAAGAAAACGAAATGCATTTATTACTATTCGTTACCCACCATTAGTGTATTCATAATATACAAATTATTTTAGAAATCATAGTTTAGACGAATGGCAATGATCAATTTTAACCTCATTTGAAAAAGGCCAGATTGGCGCCCATGCGATTCCATTTCACGTGACGTCACAGGGGCCTAGTTTCTACACGAGAGGATAGGAGTTTAACATTGTCTGAGATTACCAATGCATTCATGAGGCACAGAGCTCAGGGAAACATCTCTTAATAATCACTCTTAAAATTGTTCTAGGCCGGAAAGTTTCCTTCGTTTGATAAGGTAGAACTAATCCATATTCAAGCCAAGCGCTACCATCTAGCAGGGTCTCTGCTACCTGCTAGCAGCCTGCGTCGTATCAGCGCTCAATCCTCGCTTCAAGGTCTCCTCACAGGGCGGCAGCGGGAACCAGAAATACGTCACACGGACTTTTCCCATCATTCCTACTTAGCCGTCGCATTTTCGTGCGCTTGAAAATTTTCACTTTTCGTTTAATCGCGAAAAATAGATATCGTCATTCGAAAATATAAAAGCGTGAAATGTGAACTCCAGGAGTAATAATCATTCGATTCAGGCAATAAAAAAATAATTGGAAACCACCCTATTACCGTATGTTTGGATCATGAAATTTCGCAATATAACTCTACTGACTCCAGTAGAAACAAAAAGATGTTGCATTTCAATAAATACTAATGAGGGGTATGCTAAAATTAGAGCTCATAGGACCACTATCGCCAAACGGCGCGGCCTGATAGAAAGTCGGGAGGAAAAGCGAAAAGCTTCTCAAAACGAGAGTGCGTTTCTCTGGGAGATTGGGGCGAAAATCATAATGGATAATAAAAAATAGGAAATAAATAAAAATAGGATCGATATCTTCCTCAAATGAGATAATCGGATTGTCTAGCCTTCATCTCGTGCACAGGCAAACATTCCTTTCTCCCGATGGATGAGTACATGAGCTGCTTGGAACGTTAGGAATGGAATGTTTTTAAATTTTGAAGTGCCACGCATTCCGTTTAGTTATTGTTCTGAACCGGATAATGAATTTAGTGGGAAAAGTAGGAAAATAGTAAAGGAAATACAGGACGTTATGAAATAAGGGAAAACGTGAAGGATATCCATTGATTTCAGGAGGTAGAGTACGCCGTCGTCTTATAGATATAAATCCCAAAACGTATCTGTTTTCTTCACCTAGTTTATTCATTTTGGTGTATGAAATTTTTTAGCGTGCATTTAGAAATATGGGCTTAATCAAACAAATAATTAGCGAGATAAACGCAAGATCCCAATGAAAGACAAAAGAACCAAAGCACGTCACTGGTGCGAAATTTAAGAATCACTGAGGCTCGCTATTCATTGATGATTTCCGTGATTATCGAGAGCATTTGAGTTTCTGTTAGTCATTATTTTAGTGAATTAATGCCCAGGGTTTCACGCCAAACGATTTATGCTAATTTGGTAAGGCTTATATCAGTGCAGTAGTCAGATTTGCAAGTACGATAGAAGTTGCTGATGTTGTGAATATTATACCACCTAATACTCCATATTGAAGACATGATAAGTGTGACATTGGAAAGAGATGAGGGAATAAGTATTGGTGGAGTAAAAATAAGATGCATTAGATTTGCTGATGATATGGCGGTTTTAGCAGAGGGCACAGAGTCATTGCAGATATTGGTAACAGCGTTGGAGGAAGGAATGGTAACATATGGAATAAAAATAAACGTTAAGAAGACTAAAGTGATAAAAGTGAGAAATGTAGATGGTATGAGGGTGAAGAGAAAAGAAGGTGAAATACAGAATGTGAGAACCTACAGCTACTTGGGAACTTTGTTAACTGAAGACTGGAAAAGTATTGGAGAAATAAAAAGAAGGATAGGAATGGCGAAAGAAGTTTTCAAGAAGAAGAAGAGAGCCTTGTGCAACAAGGCACTGGAATTAAAATTGAGGAAGAGATTGGTGAAATGCTATGTGTGGAGTGTGCTTATGTATGGATCTGAGACTTGGACGATGGGGAAGAGAGACAGGGACAGGATTGAAGCATTTGAGATGTGGGTTTGGAGGAAGATGGAGGGAATACGGTGGACGGATCGAGTAAGGAAGGAACAAGTGTTAAATAGGATAGATGAGAAAAGAGCGTTGATGGACAAGATAAATCAAAGTAAGGGTAACTGGCTGGGACATTTGATGAGAGGGAATGGAATTTTGAAAGTAGCTTTGGAGGGAACGGTGGAAGGGATCAGAAGAAAGGGAAGAAGAAGGCTGAAGTTTATCGACAACGTAAAAATTGGAAGATATGGAGACTTGAAGGAGATGGCCGGAGACAGGAGGGAATGGAGACAGCATGGGCGCGGGGGACCTGCCTACGGGCAGAATGCCACAAGAATACTCCATATGAGTAAGAGTCAAAGATTTTGACAAAGCGTTGGAGTGTAAAAGGAAGAAACCTAATCGAGAATAGGAAAACTTCAGGAGAATCTCATGAAACACAACCTAAAGTTAAACAAAAATCCTACCACTGCAAAAAACCCTTCCACTAAATTCCAACAACGTAGAATCGACTATTCAAGTGCGACATAAATCCATGGGGATCAGGTTTTTGTGGTTCGGCGAAACTTTTTATTCCTGAGGGCCCCGGATTGAATTTTGGCGACAAAGGCTGACCCGTTAGTGGGGCAGTTGGAGTGTATCACTCCATCCTTCGATTGGGATATATATATATGGATATCGATTGGCTAAACAGCGATGCCTTTCGCACTCTTATTTTGGAGTGGGTTATAAACTGACTCCAAAACTCCCTCCACCCTTCATTCATTGTGATAAGACACGTGCTTCCTCAAACTAAAGATACTGTGTACTTCATGTCAGGTTTTGCCAGAAAAAAAGAGTTGGCCTATTTGCTACATCATACCACACCAATGTAATCGAAGATATTTAAAACAAAAATAGGAAATGTAGATTAAGTATCGTGTTACCGGAATATAATGTTTTTACTGCATTAAAATCTTTCCAAAACTCTACCAGCAGCTTAACTTCAAAGTATTTCGAAGAAAAGCGAGATCGGGCGTGTTTTTGGAAATTTGGTTATGTTTGGTCCTCTGTATCTTAGAAACGGATGAGATCTACGAAAAATGACTTATTATTTCATGACCATCAATTATTTTTGAGAGTCAAATATCAAGTCTCTACCCCAAAAAACGCTATTTCGGACTTTAGTCCGGCTTTTTCTGATTTCGGGCGACTGTGAGTCGCCTACTTCTCGAACTATTTTCACTTTTATTTACTTTATTATCATAAGAGAATGCTTGATTGAGAAAGGTTTCTTTTGCCTTTACTTTTCTTTCTCTTTCATCTATCGGATTCTTTGAATTGGCAATTCATTAAATAAAATAAGATACATATATTGCGATTTCTGGTTCAACAATCGTGAACTGCTACTCAATCTAATTTCCCTTAGAAATAAAGATTCTCCAAGTTATGAATAAGATTTAATATTTAGCGCGAAGACTTCTCGGGTATCCCACCGGGTCCAAGGGTTCAATTCTTCCGACGTTTCGCGGGCGTGATCTGACATCATTTTCTGGCTGATAGAGCAGCTAGAAAGTTCTTCGGTTGGATGATTTGCTCGCGGTGCTCAGCTGGAAGCTCTGGCGATTGAAAATGCATCGGCTGCTATACAGAAAAATTTCAATTCTGAATGCCGGTCAGTAATTGCATTCAATGAATCTCCAACCGCCAGGATATGCATTTTGAGGACCTAGTTTGTGGGATTTACTTAGATAACTTATCAAATGCGTCAAACTAGTCGCAGGATATTAAAAGGTATATTGAGTGTCATTCCACAATAAGCTAGCATGGAGCAAAGAAGCGATGATGAAGAGAAAAAATGTTGACGCAGAGAGAAGCACACGAGATAGGGTCTTCATAACAGGCATGCTCGAGAATTCTCGACAGCTGCATTATTACAATAGGTACCTTCTTGCACAACATGCGTCGCCACAATTTAAGAGCGGACAAAAGACGTACGCTGAGCGCATGAATATTGTGTAGCAGTACTAGATAACGGCTGATAATGGCATGGAAAGCGGGTGGGGATCTAGAGCGAATGGTAGTGAAGAAGAAGGTAACGGTTCCGACATAATAGCGGAAATCCTTTCAACGCCATCACGGAAAATATGTTTCTTAGATGATGGTATCATTGCATTCACAAACATCGCTCAATCCCCAAAGATTACATTTTGAAATTATGTTTTTCATGTGATAAAATATAATCTATGAACTCACTCAAATTCATTGAAAAATTGTGATTTATGCAAAAATTTGAATTGGAATAAGATTTTTTATGTAAATAAGATAAAGTTTTGATTGCGCAAAAAGAAATCTTTTTACTTTTTTGTTCGTGGTACTGATACAAATTAGCATAAATACTCTACACTATAGTAAAATAAACACCATGCAAATTAGTTTCAGAGCTTCGGGGGGTTTATAGGAAATATCAGAGAGAACAGGACGTCATCTATCACTATTCTGTAATCAACATGAACTATAAGAGCAGTAAACAGCTGCCAAAAAGGTATTGAAATTTATTATAGAAGTCTCTTGGCCGCATCGATTTCTTTTCCGGTGTTTACTTTTTAACTCCTTGTTACATTTCATTCCGAGGTGTCTTCTTCCACGATTAGTGTTAGTGGTTATTCGTATAGCACTGGAACAAAGCGCAAAGTGAAAAAAATGAACGCGGCACTGCGCGCTGCAAGATTCCGCGCTAATTTTCCAGTTAATTTTAAATCGACCAATAAACCCCTTCTCGCTAATTCTCGCGCCGATTTCATCAGATAATATCCACGCTAGTTTTTTTTCTGTGAACGTCGCCATTGACGCATTGGGGATTGGAATCTGTCGCTAAGAACTGCGAATGGATAACACAGGTCAAAAGTGGTAGCAGATCCTTTTCCCTTGTGCAATAAAAAGTAATTTTTTTACCTTGTTCCATTAAATTCGTTTCATGCATCCTTGAAGCTAGTAGTTCAGATGCTTCCTTCGATAAGTTCAATTCTTTAACAAGGTCGCTTAGTTCGTCTTGATTAAATGGTTGAGGATTTGTTGATACTGCCTCGTAGTAACTGTCACTATCGTCAATAGAATCAGGAATGTGTTCACATAGCTCATATTCATCCTCACAAACATCTCGTAATGTCTGAAATACTGGGATTGGGATTTCTTCTGAATGTGGTACCGGGCGTCTAGCTGAAGGCAAATCTGGATATTTCCACTTGTGGCAATTGTTTCGATCAATTCCCGAAACATTTACCATGCAAAAATAACAGTCGTCAATGTGGTTTGTAGGTTCTCTCCAAACCATTGGCACACCAAACTTTAAACTCTTCCTTTTTCCTGTAGCCCACTGCCGATGATGTTTTGTACATGTTTCACACACAGCATGCGGTGCCCACGTTTTATCTTGGTCATCAAGCTGAAAACCAAAATATCCCAGGTATGCACGTTTCACGAAGTCTGTAATGTTTTTCCTATTTTCATTTAACGTATATTCCCCACTAATGTAACAAAACACATCAAAATGATTTACACAGCTTCTTCGAATTGAGCTAATTTTTAGAGGTTGATTAAAAAAAAACTTTGAGAATTTGACCATTTGTTTTCGGGAATACCCTTACTCCATACTTACTCCCGCCTCTCCATTTTCAAAGACGCCTCTCTTTTTACCCTATCCTCCATTTCTTACTCTTTTCCACCCCCCCCCCCCCGTTTTCTGTGATTCTTCCCACGTATCGTTATTCTACAGTTATGACTAGGGTCCTTTTCCACCGTGGGTTTCCCACATCCCTTAGTTGTATCTTTTCCCAGTGTCTCCACTCTGTACACCTGTCTCCCCTTCTTCAAACACGCCAAATCCTCCCCAGCCCCTTTCTCAAAGGTTTAAAGGTGATTTTCAAAGTAAACACTGCAGAGTGGTTATGTATTAGTTTATTTATCGATTGATTTAAATTTGAAAAATACTTTCTGAAATATATCAAATATTTAAAAGAATCTAATCATAAAATGCGCCGTTCATAAAAAAGTAGAGCTGTTACATAAAAACGGATATTTGGATTCATCACCACACATATTGTTAATATCAGCTCAAAAACTCCCGGCACCAAAAAAATTTTTTTGTTGGCCTGTGTAATTCACCGCTGATTCGTTTGCATGAAATGGCTCTAATTTCCACGCAATCGTCCAAACCGCGTCTCCACTTGCCCCTTCTCTCCTCCAGGCAGATATTCTCGACACCTACTTGTGCGGCACACGCCACGGTTACACAGTCAGCCAGCCAGACTGACTGGCTGCGTGCGCTTGTAGATGTGTGTTACTGTGTTAGGGTAGCGGGTCAGCGGGGCCTTTCATACGGGCCCGGCACCGGTGGCGACACCTATTTCTTCGCCATAAGCAGCGCACCCACGCCTGCAGCGCACTCCGAAGGCGAACGAAGGAATGCAAGTGGTTCTGTGGAGAGTTCTCGGATTGTGTGTGTGGCGGTCGACCTTGGGACAAGGACGCATCTCTTGCCGCCGTATACTCAAGGGAGAGCAAACAGCAGCAGGAGGGGAAAAATATGATAACGACTCACTAGCGATGACTTATGACTTACGTAGATTGCCGGCACGAAATCTCTTTATTTCCATAGTCAATGCAGAGAAGTAGGGAAAAAATAAAGGCGGGAAAATAAAGGATTTAGAACTGAAATAAAAAATGACAGTGATTTCATTCTCCAACTGAGGGCAACAGAGCAATAATTGAAGGCTCAAATCTGAGTAAGGCCTTTCAGTACTTAAAAAAAGAAACATTTTTTCCCGAAACGCGGTGAATGGAAAGAAACTTTCCCACCACCCGGAATGCTCAATACACCCCCCTGACTCAATGCGGGGAGAGGTATACCCCCACCTGTCCAAACCAAAATTTGCTGGGTACACGAAAGAGAGGAAACGGTTTTATTTCTCTAGCTATTCTCTATTTCTTTTGCCCTCGCAATTCACATTTGCATTAACGCAAGAACCATCTCTCGGTAATATTTTCTTGCTCCGTAACACACGAAGCGGAATTCCGATTGCACTCACGATGGGACATTGAAATGATGACTCATTCAGAGGAGAGGGGGGGGAGACAAGGACGAGCGATGCATTCTTATCGATTGACTTTGAAGCCAGAGGGCATTGGTGGGACTTTGGAGCACCAACCGGACCGACCCGACACACGCCAAAGAGCCGCCAATGACCCAAAACCCAACCACATCTTAGCACCCGCGAGCTGATTCAATGAACTTATTCGGACATCAGCCTTTCACGAGAAAAAAGTGCGTTTAGGAGTAATTTTCAGCACAAGAGTTCGGAAAAAAGGAATTCCATTCGACAAAGAAGCTCTCTTATTTCAGTGTGTCTGTCGGACTTGGAAATGTAATTCATACGATGATTTTCTCCATGTCGCCATAAAAAGATATCTGTTCTCAATAGCTCAATCAATCTAAACCCAACACCTATCTTTCGAGTATTTAGTGGCTCCCAGCTTCTATCGTTTTAAACCGCTGTAAAACTGTCAGTAGGTAAGTGAAAATTAACGCAAAAGTTAAATTTAAAATTGTGTAACTGCTATGAAAAACCTACTATCTTACCTAAATAAAATATTTGAAGAACAGCGACACGTAATTCTGAAGGAGACATTAAGTACATAGATTAAAACACACAAACCAAAGAGGCGGCGGCCGCAATTAATTATGCGGTCGGCATTACACGCCTTTGAGCTGTGGGACACGCGCCGGCTTGGGAAGCGAAACGCGCAATTAGGACACGGACGGATTTCAGTATCAGTGGGTTCAATCAATGCAGGCGTAATCTTACCGAACGAGACGAGACATAGTGGGTGTGTGCATATTCATAATCCCCTGCTTGCCGTCTCAATTGTAATCGAATTAGTAGTTTTCTTATTACACTTTCACAAACTGAGATTGACATACAAACAATAAATGAAAATCGGCACCTCTGAGGAAATACCTCCTTCGGCGGGGTTACAAGCTCACAACAATAGGTTTAGATAGGTTTACACTAGCTCTCTCAGTAGGTTTTCGCAGGTTTTTCACGCCCCCCTTCTTGTGTGGGCGTTTTTCTGCGGTGGGTTTTTTCCAATAAGGACGACAGTCAATATCCTAGGGTTTTCCCACTTTTGCTAACATCTTTTTACACTTGGTAAATGGTAACTTTTTTAACTTATAATTTTATTTGTTGATTGAAAATGGAACTTCTATGTATCTTTATGTAATTTCTCTGCATGTAATATCATGAGCAACTTCATTATATATTTACCTGCATAAATTTAATGTTTGACGAGGGATTCGATAGGGAAGATGGGACTTTCTAGTCCCAATCTCGCCCAATAAAGACGTTTTATTATTATTATTATTAACAATGAACCTGCTGGAGACTAAAAATAAATACAACAGCGTTATTATTACGAGAGTCATAAAATTTTCATGCAATGGGACAATCAGTGCAAAAACACATTGTGAATTAGAAAAGAATCTATCAGTCAAACATTTTGCACAGTAAAATCCATTAAACTAAGGAGTATGGAGTCATAGCACAAATGAACAATAAGAACAATCAAAAAATAGACTATGCAATTCGTACCCTCCATGGCACAACAGAATTAAAATAACATTCAATATAGCATATATGGTAAATAACCACATAGTGATTGGACGCTATCCGTTTAAAAGAATAAGGAAATAAGTTGCAGTGATTTGATTACTGAATTACGCCAACCATGTATTCAAGTCCTTTATTTGTCGGAAGAAAAACGAATTCCTATCTGTTCAGAAAAATACCTCTCTTTATGTTATCGTTTCTGCAGGGTATAGGAACATTGTGAGGTTCTAAGATAATGTTCTCTGTATCGCTTTGAAAGATGTGTGTTCTTAATTGCCCAAGCTATCTGAGCGTAACTTGTGAGTCTCTATCGCCCTCACCCTAATTCATTTTCACGCTCTCTGTTCACTCCTAGCAGTTCATACAAATCGTGCAATTTCTCTCCGAACTTGGTTTGGTCCACGGATTAAATTTTTCTGCGCAAATATTGACTCCCTTAATGTTCCCTTCCTAGATATCTCCTCCTAATTAAGAACAAACATTTATAACCATGCTATGACTTAACTAAGGTGTCCGCCGTGATACGGTGGAAATCTTTGATATTCAGCGTAGTAAAACCATTCGTCTGTTTCCACACACACTTTTATTTAAAACGACCATGGTTTCGGCAACTCGTGCCATTACCAAGGTACATAGCCTCGGGTGACAGCCTTTTTATATTGGTAGAGTTTTTCTCGCATATTGTGATGATAATAAAAGTGGGGTGTATGAACTGATTTGTGACGATTGTGAAACCAAATATATTGGCCAGACTGTAAAGCAGTTTTAAAACGAGAATGAGAGAACATAGACGATGTTTTTAACTAACGACGACACATCAGGAATTGCAAGACATTTGAATGATGAACACCACTGGTGCAATTTTGATGCAAAATTTTACATGTAAATGACAAGGGGCGGACACTGGATTTATTAGAAGAGTTTGAAACTGTTCATTGCCCCGCTAATTTTAAATTATGTAACGACCATATGTTTCCATTTCACTCACCCCTCCTGAACATAACCCTACCTCCCACCTATCGCCCATTAACGTCATCATTAACCTTGGAATGAACACACCCCAATAACCCTTCCCCCCTCCTGAAAAAAGTCTACCACTATAAAAAGGCTGTCTCCCAAGACTATGTACCTTGATAATGGCACGAGTTGCCGAAACCATGGTCGGTTTAAATAAAAGTGTGTGGAAACAGACAAGTGGTTTCACTAAGATGAAGAGCAAAAATAATTTCAAAAAAGATCTTTAAATCCAAAAAAAAATCGAGAGGCTCTTAGGAGGCAGCAATTGGCTATAAGGTACTGCGGAATAACAGCAACTTTAGAGAGGCATCTAATTGGACGTGGAGTCTACGTTAAATCCCGAAGGTTCACCGCGAATATATGATGAGCGCAGCCTCATGAGTGAGAAGTAGAGATGAGCGAAATTCCGCCGTAATCGATTAATCGTATCGAATGATCATCGATTCAGTATAAAAATCGGGAAGGCATAATCGATTATTTTGAAAATCGGTAGAATCATATGATTATTTAGTAGGCATCGAATCATACGATTCTACCGATTATGTGCACATCACGAATCATATGATTTTTAGTAGGCTTCGAATCATGTGATTCTACGGATCATGTGAAGGCAACGAATCATTTGATTCTACCGATTATGTGCAGGCAACGAATCATACGATTACCCCGATTCTATGTTGGATAATCGTGAGGATATCATACGATTTTTTGATACGAATTTTCCCTATCACTAGCATTTTAAAATATACTGCGATATAATTGCTATATAAAAATGTAACCACCATTACTTGATTATCACGCGATTAGAGATATATTAAAACAACAACTAGTTCCGATTTTTTCAAGTGAAGATCAAGCTTGAATAATTGATTCAACGATTAAATCGACACCCCATAATCGATCACATAATCGAAAAAATCGGAACACAATAATCGATTATCATCGATAATCGATTATTTTCACCCATCACTAGTGAGAAGTAACACCTCTCATTCGCTCCCATTTTCTCCCGAAAACCTCTCCACACGAGCACACAAACAAATCGAAATTGGCCGCGCTTAATTATGCAGACGGCATTCCACACCTCGGGGCTGTAGGACACGGGTGCTTAGGATGTGAGACGCGCAATTAGGCCACGAGAGGATTTAATCCATGGTTCAATGTAAGCGCACATAATCTAACCGACCGAAAGGGATGTGAATGTGTCAGCCATCGCGACAAAAGATGTAAAGTGGTAGGACAATGAGACAATGACAGATTAAGCAATATGCCTGCTAAAAACTCCAGAGGCTGAAGTATGGGTCATTCACAAGAATGAACCACTCATTGAACAGAATTTTGAGAAGCTATGAACGCTCAAACGAGGGTTATTCTTTTTAAACATCCAATTGATTATAAGATTCAAAACACAGTGAAAATAAAAAATTTCCATTTGGGAAGACCATTAGGTTATTACTCCGCAAAAATCCCTATACCAACTTGCATTTACTTCACTCAAGTATTTATTTGCCGTAGCGTGTGTGACGATTTTCCAACGCTCCCGTTATGGAAGGTCGGCGCCTAAGCTTCCAGCCAATTGGGTGGTTTCTTATTATATTATTTAATTGCCTAAATCAAAAGATTATTACTCCTGGAGTACGTATTTCACGCTTTTAGATTTTTAAATGACAATATCTATTTTTCGCGATAAAATGAATAGAGAAAATTTTCAAACGCGCGAAAACGCGACGGCTAAGTATGAATGCTGGGAAAAGTCCGTGTGACGTCGTTCTGGTTCCCGCAACCGCCGTGTGAGGTGACCTTGGGCATTGGGTATGTTCGCCGCTACGATGCAGGCTGCTAGCAGGTAGCACAGTACCCTGCTAGCAGATAGCGCTTGGCTTAAATAAGGATTATTAATACCTTACCAAACGAAGAAAACTTTCCGACCTTAGGCCGTTTTAATAGGTGATTATTAAGAGACGTTTCCCTGATCTCTGTGCCTCATGCATGCATTGGTAATCTCAATCGATGTAAATATCCTATCTACTCGTACAGAAACTAGGTCCCTGTGACGTCACGTGGAGTGGCATCGCATGGGCACCAATCTGACCTTTTTCAAATGAGGTTAAAATTGACCAATGCCATTCGTCTAAACTGGAATTTCTAAAACCAAATAATTTGTATATTATGAATACACTAATGATGGGTAAGATTTCGCAATCAATGCCTTTCGTTTTCTTTGATGAAGGAAACTACTCTATTGTCTTCGCTGGTCTGCAGCTCCTTTTGTACGGCCAAAAGGCTCTCCTTCAGCCAGGGTTCCACGGGAGCAAAAAGACAAAAAGCAGAGGGGATGTTTGATTTCTCTGGATGACAGTGATAAAAGATATGAGGTGCTTCAACGATGAATAGTTATTGACACGTCTGAAGTAATGAGTGTTGGAATTATGAAGTCTAAGGGAAAGTATTAGACAGGTATTTTGACAACTAAGGAGTCATAGGGTATCAATGGAGTAAAGAGTGCTCCAAAAAACAGAGCATTAAACTTCTGGAAACATTACATTTTCAGAGGAGATAGCATTATTTATTCGCAATATGACGAGACAGGTGATCAGAATGCCAAAAGATAAACTGAAAAGACATCAAGAGTTCAGTTCAAGAATAGTTATCTCCACGGACTCGAACCAAAATTTCCCACGGAATGATGCTTTGGGATAAGATAGATATCAATCTGTTATGGAACAAGGTTCGCGGATATAATATGGAATGGTAGGCTTATATTGCGGACCTAGAAGAGGCATGTGTGACTAACAAAGTGAAACATGATAAGAAAAATTCTCAATCGTTGCAGATTACTCTGATGAGTAAGGAACATTTTTGCTTCATAACTGCACGATGGGCGTAAAACAACCTTGAAAATCAACTTAAAAACGACACATTCACTAAACCAAGGAGAGATTATTCTAACGAGATATCATAAGGTTCTGAATTCAGTGAACATACACATGGGAATATGCATTAAGATCAGATAACTATTTCGAGATTTATGACCAATATTCGATTTTCCATAGTATATCAATTTTTTTTCAATTCCACATTCAAGTCGATATCCTCTAAGTCACCATATTCGCCGCCAATCAAATGAATAATCTTTCCTAAACTAAATATACGCGCGCACTTGAAAGCAAACACATCGAGAGGATGTGTTGGGTCCACGTCCAGAGGTCAGGCAAACGCTTATACGACAACAGGAAATTCCTTAACCAGTACGCGATTACAAACATGAAATCTCGACAGTGCTGATAAAAAAAAAAACACTCTCACCGACCGTACAAAAAGAGGTTTATCTCTCGAGACAAGCGTTAACATTTCGATGAGGACGAGGAATGGTCAAGCGCAAAGTCTACAAAAACGCAACGATATCTGATATCAGAAGGCACATATGACTATCATCATTTTAAAACATCTTATGAGTGAGAGAGTGAATTGGCAAATTGGAGCCCACAGCAACAGAAAAATAAGGAACGAGAAAAAAGCAAAAGGACGAAAAAAAGCTCATCTTTTCCCGATTTACGCTGGTCAACACACCCTGAAATTCAACTTTCTACTTATATAATTACTGAATTGGATGGATGAGGCAGGTACTTTGTGGAGATCCATCCTGAGATATGAAGTAAAACACTTTGCACTTTCCACATAAAAATTTATTGAACTACAGTCGACATGTTTCGCTGCACTGCAGCATTATCAAGACTAAACCAAGAAATTAACCATACCAAGATAAATACAAAATTACACACTCGCAAACATTTGAGAAGGTGGGGTGGAAGGAGGGAGGGTTGGGAATTTTAAACTGACCGTTGGGTTGGGGTGAGGTAGGGGAGGGGGGGGGATGGTGACTATTTTCAGGTGCTTGGAGGGTTTTTTCCCCATTAGCTGAGGTAGGTCAAGGAGCGGAGAATGGAAGGGAAAAACATTGTCATTAGTAATAATAAAGCTTTCCTATTAACAGCCGAAACGATGTACAATTGCTCCCAAATGTCCATTTTATTCCTTTTTTCCCGTTGCAGCATTTCTGGGATGAAGTCAGCCCGGTGCCCAACTTCTAGGAGGTGAGCCGCGAACTGGGATATTCCCTCCCTGTTTTCAAAGTCCCTCTCATGCTCTTCTGCTTTAACCTCTATATAATTACAATTTCAACTTCCTTTACCACTCAATTCACATTATTTTGCGAAAAAAAAGACCTTTCTTTGCCCATTAGGACGATACTTCCTTTAAAGTTTCTCGCAGTACGCATGCAAGGTTCTTAGAACCTTGGTACGCATGTATATTCTTCTCGGGTTGTCAACTGGTTGAATGGCTCTATCTTCAACGTTTCTTCAGCTTGCCTTTCCCTGCTACCATCTTCAGGGCTGCAGAGGTTCGGGATTGCCCAAACGTTGAAAACGGAGCTCTTCTCCCGGTTGGCAATATGAGAATGTCTGCAACTCATTTATCCCTCGCACCCACGGCTTGCTTGAGTTTTATTCTTCATGGAGAATTGGCGTCGAATGCGAAGAGTCGCATGCCACTGCGGCGGGATGAGATCGCTCAAAATATTTTTCTTTCTTAAATGAAATATTAACCATACCAATTTATATTAGCTTGCAGACGAGGGTTCTATCTATAATTTATGGAAAAAGAGAAAAATAAATATTTCTCCATTCTTTATGTCATCATTCTTATCCTTGATTTTTTGGGACGATAAATCACTTTAAGTTGGGAAGCACATCTGATTTCCCCTTCATATGTCCCATTTAAGCATTGAGATACCCCAAATTCTTGGGCCTATATCTCTTCTGTATAATTCTTTGGCTAATACCTGCCTTGCTTATCATTAATGAAGTCATATACTGTAGGTATGTCATTGGTGTTGTGTGAATTTGGTATTGATTTTTGAGTAGCTTGTGAATTATAATCTGCAGTTCCGACAGTAATTTTATGTCACATTCAGACTGCAGACCGGATGGATTTTAAATATGGTTTTGTTTAGAGATAGATTATGTAATGAAGAGGTTGTTGTGATGGCTCCATTAGGAGGTTCCACAATTCAAATCGGCTTCAAGCACTCATTTTATGAATGAGACAGTCTGGAGCTGATAGTATGTACACCACAATGCGCAATATATTTACCTATATATGTTCCTATTATCGATATACATTATCAATGTTGACATTTTCAGTTCAGACAAATTCAGTTGTCCATCTATCCCCGATTTCCTATTCCTTTTCCCGATCTGAAAGGAAAAGCCATTCTTTGTTCGTTCAGACACCAGGACGTTTTCTCCTATCATGCCAAGCCACAGCGTCTCATTGCTGCTATTCCGAGCACCTATTTAGTACGAATTTGCTTCGGCAGTCGCCTTTGATAGCCGGCTCCTTTGTTCCTTTTGACTGCATTCGGAGAGCAATGCTCTGCTTCCTTTCAATACTCCCTCACTTGCCATTGAAGCTCACTCGCCATTTTAAACGGATTTCACTTCATCCAATGATTGAGGCTCTCGACGGACTGACCACGAATGGTGACTGACCGCAAGTCAACTCATTTACGGCCGACGGCAATATTCCGAATAACTTCTCCCGGTAATGTGACCGCACAAGAAGCACTACTGCCCATTGTTTTCCCGCGCAATTTACGTTCGATCGTTTGCTTTCATGCCCTATTTTTCCGCTTGATTCATTCTCCATTGTTGTTGACCAATTACAAGCTTTCGATCGTTTTCCCTTCCCTCCGTCGACAATGGCCAATTTGTTTTGTTTCACAATATGTTGTCCAATCACGTTTTCATCTCCAAATGGGAGATCAATCCAATAAATTCCATTACACCTTCGTCTCTGATCATAGCTTCTGCATAAGTGTTTTTTGAGAGTTACTATTCGATTGAAGTTTATAAACATTCGAAACTAGATATGCACTAATAGTCACCTTGATACGTTTCCCTTGGTATTTTCGTCGTCCCGCTGCTAAGCTTAACACTTTGAGTGCCGGCCGCTAATTAAAAAGCCCTACTGAATCATCCTGCCGTTTTTACTAATTTCGCAATTTATTTTAAACATTAGCATCAAAAATATATTTATATCGATGTGTATTTCAATAAAAATTGACTTTGCTATTCTTTATGAATGAGTTGAATAACATTTATTTCTTACTTTTAAATAAGTACTTATATATTTACATAATGAGAACCTACTGTTTTTGAAAAATAAAAAAAGTTGCAACAAACGAAGTTCCACCATAAAATGCATAATAACTTTTTTATTACTCTCAATTCGAATAATTTAAACCAAGGAAAAAATAAAAAAAGCATAGCTTCAAGCAAACCATTCCAAATCTCGTATGACAAAAAGGGTCACTGCACCCTCGACGAACGGTTCTTTCCTCCAAAGAATTTTCTCACAAAGTGGGCTCAAGATCAGGGTGGCGGTAGATACAGAAGACTTTACGTCCTGACGACACCAAAAGAACTCTTTTTCCATCGAGCAGTTGATTTTTTAAATAACAGAACCACTAAGCATTGAACTGGTGAAGTAGCAAGGGCGAAATATTTCGCCTTCACGCAAAAAAAGTCAATAAATTAGAAAGACGTAACATTACGTCCATGGCATTCCTCAGAAGGATTAACAGGACATAATATTACGCCCATGGCACGCAAAGTGTTAAAGCCACCTACGAGTGCTTCCACCGAGTTAAGGGTGTTGTGTCGACCTCTATAAATAAGATGTAAGCTGCGAGATAAGCGAGTTTACTGGTGGAATTAGCAGTCGCGGAAAAAGGCGACGGCGATGAAAGGCAAGGAGGAACCACCAACGGCGATGGAGGACGTAAAAAGGAATGGGGAAACAATCACATTATTACCCCGAGGAGCCATAACTGCTCCACTCATTTTCACACAAACACATGATGAAATTATTATTAATTAAGTAAAGGGTAGTTTCCTTCATCAAAGAAAACGAAAGGCATTGATTGCGATCCGTTACCCACCATTAGTGTATTCATAATATACAAATCATTTGGTTTTAGAAATCCCAGTTTAGACGAATGCCAACGGTCAATTTTAACCACATTTGAGAAAGGCCAGATTAGCGCCCATGCGATGCCACTCCACGTGACGTCACAGGGACCTAGTTTCTATACGAGTAGATAGGAGTTTTACTTCGCTTGAGATTACCAATGCATGCATGAGGCACAGAGCTCAGGGAAACATCTATTAATAATCATCTATTAAAATTGCCTATGGTCGGAAAGTTTCCTTCGTTTGGTAAGGTATTAATAACCCTTATTTAAGCCAAGCGCAACCTGCTAGCAGCCTGCATCGCAGAGGCGCACACATTTTCGCCCCAAGGTCACCTCACTTTGCGGCAGCGGGAACCAGATTGACGTCACACGGACTTTTCCCAGCATTCATACTTAGCCGTCGCGTTTTCACGCGCTTGAAATTTTTCACTTTTCATTTAATCGCGAAAAATAGATATCGTTATTTAAAAATCTAAGAACGTGAAATACGTACTCCATGAGTAATAATCTTTTGATTTAGGCAATATAAAATAATAGGAAACCACCCTATTCTACCAATTACGCTAGGTTTGCATGGCATATAAAATAATTATTTCCGCAGTCTTCCCTTCATGGACTTCGCTCCTCAATTCACGATAAGGCCTACACTATTTCATCCTTTCTAAAAATCCTTTTTTTTCTTTTCTCTCCCTCGTTTACCCAACATTCTATCTTCTAACACTGTTTTCAACATCTCCTCCCCGCTAACTACTCCCACCACCCATACCTTCTGTCTCATGGATATCTCAGCAAGAAGCTGCTTCCCCTCACCCACCATTTCCAACACTTCGTCGTTCCTCCTCCTTTCCGCACACTTCACTTTCTCCATCCTTCTACACACCCACAACTCTAACGCTTCCGTTCTTTTCTCGTCCTGATTTGTAACTGTTCATGTTCACAGTTCTTAATTTTATTATTATTTCTAACAGCATATGGTAGTATAATTTGTTATTATGCTCGATGTTATTTGTACTGTGTGGTGTGCATGTGGGTGTCCAACTACATGCTGCATGCTGGTGATTGTTCACCCCCTGCCAAATACCCTAGAGATGGCTTGCAGGGTATTATGTAGATGTAGTTGTCTCCGCACCGTAAAGCGCTACATTCCAGATCGGACTTGTAGCGTCGGTAGCGCTTCCGTACCCTTTTCTTTGAACTCCACTATAAAGATCCTATCATAAGCTCCTTCTTGTTCAAAAAAATATTCTAACGCAATTCTCTTCCTGATATTTTTAATGCTGCATACAAATCCCTCTATTGTGCTGCTCAAATAGTTGAATGCTCCATATTCTCGAATGCTTTTGCCCTTCCACTTTTCTCTTGATTATTGCATTCCTATCTCGCAATTTTTCACAATAGGTTTAGGCCCGTATTCATATTCGACCCTACGTATCCATCCCTACATAACAAGAGGCCCCTACATGCGATTCTCAGTCGACCCTACATAAATGGTGGGGGGTGATTCCGTCGTCAAGTTCTCAAAAATGATGTAGATGATGGCACAGCGCCAGTTTTCCACTCTGGTTGCGTTATAAGACCGAACTATGAAACAAAGAAAAGACGTCCGATAATTTTCGGGCGTAGAATAGCCCTGGCGAAGAGAGAATTCCACCAAAAGAGAGACCTGCTACAGCGGGAAACTTAAATATGGAAGAAAAGAAACAATTTATAAGAACCTACATTTGGAGTATGCTCCTATACGGAGGTGAGACATAGACAATGACCGCAGCGGAGAAAGCAAGGATAGAGGCCCTCGGAATGTGGTGCTGCAGAAGAATGATGAAGATCAAATGGATCGACCGAGTTAGTAACGAGGAAGTCTTAAGAAGGGTAGGAGAGAAGAGAAGTATCATGAAAAGCCTAACAAGAAGACGGAACAACCTTATAGAACACATCTTGAGACATGATGGCCTGATGAAGACAATCGTCGAGGGACAAGTGGAAGGCAAGAACGGAAAAGGAAGACCTCAAACAAAATATATGGAACAAGTAAAGAAGGATGTGAAAGAGAAGAAATATGTAGGTGTGAAAAGATTAGCTGATAGGAGAACCGAGTGGAGAGCTGCGTCAAACCAATCCTAGGATTGTTGACCAGTGATGATGATGGGTAACGGCTGAAGGTAAATAAACAATCGTTGTCGTCCACCAGGTCTTGTCGGTACATTAGTTATCGCTACAAATACTCTAAGAATACGGGCCTTGGTCTTCTGGTGTGCTTAATCTTAATGTCATAAGACATATTCCTCGCAACGCTTGTCTAACGCATCGACAGCAGTCCTCTCGCTGACTGACTACTCAACGGATGATCATCTGCAATCTAACTGAGTTTTACATCATTCCCTCCATTTTAACTCCTACCTCCAATTCATCCCACGCCTCTCTTACCATCTCCGCAGCGTGCACGTTAAAAATTAGTGGCGATCGTGGACATCCTTGCCTCATTCCTCAATCAATGCTTGCCCACCCATATTCTCCGTCCGCCAAGCTCACTTACGAAGTCTGGGTCTTATTAGGGTTGAGAATGAGTCTTCTATCCCTAAAATCTCCGCCTATTTTCTAATGAATGTGCATTAGCTTCCTTTCACCTTGCTCTTTGTCCAAGTCCTTTCACTTCCTTCTCTCCTCTATTTCTATAATAATTTTCTCCATCACCAATGGTTTATTTATCCTTCTACTGTCAATATAGCTAATGGACTTAAACCACCACTAGGTTGGTGGGAAGCGACTCAGTTTCTACTAACAGAATCCTATCACTTCGTTGATATAGACCAATAGCACATTATAGAAACCTATATGTGACAATAACTACCATATACAAGAACAAAGTAAACTTATGGACAAAATAAAATAAATATCTTTTTTCACCTTTCACAAGAAATATAAAAATAATATATAACAATATGCATGCATTCATAATCACATCAAAAAAGAACATTTACATCATCATGGGATAGCAACCAATCTTTAGCGTTTTTACAAAAAATATTTATACTCTTTAACTCTTTAATCGAACATGGTAATTTATTAAAAATTATAGTTTCAATCCAGAAAAGTATTTATTTTGGCGTTAAATATCAACTTAATCCCTTCCTCTACTCAGAGTCATAAAAAACGTGCATATTTATGATTATATAAAATTATTTTGACCAACATCTGAAAATTTTATTTGATTTTAAATAAAATTTAGTCAATATCGATCAAAATACGCCCCAAATATAAGAATGTGACAACATAGCGGGATTTCAATGAGGTTGAAGGAATGATAATCATTTCAATTGAGAATAAAGATAAGAAGGGTTAGTCTCGCAAACTATAATTGAACACGCGGATGGAGGTTCGCAAAATGTAAAAAATTTATGACTTGCTAATGAAACTCAACGAGATGCACTCGAGGGCACAAAGGAACGACACAGAGGTTAGCTAATCAAAAGACGCTTCGAGAAAGCGTCATAAATTATAATTGTGAAACGCAACACCTTGAAAGGTCTGATAGACGAGAAATAAATTACTGAGACGCACAAATGGGTGAAATTCAGGTCGAAAAGGTGGTGAAAAACTTCCTTTGAGCCACTGGGATGCAAAATACATGGGAAGACGAATTGCGCCATTTGAAACCAGCGTTCTCTATCAAAGGGACCACGAGAATCAAGTAAGAACCATTATTTATAGGAAAATTCCACCATGGAATGCTATATGATACTCCCTCGATTTCTTCGGAGTAATTTGTGGTAGCTGTGAAATACTTGCAAAAATAAATACCATAATAAAGCAAAACGCATCAGGAAGAGACTGGTTTCTGATTTCATCCAGCATTAGGTGAAAACCTTCAGTTACATAAGCGGCCTTAATTTTTAAATCGATATTACCGTGGGGGATGTCCCTAATTGCTCTGAAAAGTTATCGCGAATTCCAGAGAATTTTAATTTTCTCCGCAGCTACACAATATCTCACTCAACTAACAACTAATATTATCAAGTGTATATCGCTAAGAAATAGCTTTAAAAACCTTTTCCTGAGTTACAATAAAAAACATTCCTTTCACGTAAAAATAAGTCAATCCGCCATTCTCAGTTTTTGTTTTTATTCTGTGTGCACAGAATCTGGGATCCAGTGATTTTAACTCCCCTTACAAAATGAGGTTGACCCAAAAAATTACCATTGGGGAGCAACGAAAGCACTCTCAGTGAGAAGAAGGTGACTGATCTAAAAATATTTCATCACTTCTCTAAAAGTTGGTAACATCGATTTCTTTAACGCCGACGAGGCGCCAAATAAGGGACAAGTCGTCTCACTACGCATCCTTTTTTACCTTCTACCATCTTCCGATTTATATTATCAAAGATGAACGCCCTCCTAGCAGCACATGCGGGATGAATTTTGCTGTATTCGAGGCGTGGGAGGGGGAAAAGCGAGCGGGGAGGGGACGGGATCGGCCTGCCGCTCCTGTATCCGCGACGCTGCGTGTGCGTTGGAATATTTTCTTCGCGGACGCGAACTCAAATTAGGCATTTTGTGGCTAAACGGTGGCAGATACGTCAAAATGCACGAACTCTTTGTCTTGTAAGAACAGTAACTCGGTAAAATCTAAAGGAAATGACCATAAAATATTATATTTTTAGAATTTTGACCCTTCCCCCCTAAATTGCACTTGAGCGAGGGTCAGGGGTTCTCTTAAAGGTCTCTGTCTCTGTCTCACAACTTTTTTTTAATTGGGCCAGATGGATTTGAAAAAAAATCGATTTTCCCGATCCGCCCTAGTGAGTAACCCAGCAAAATATTAACTCGTATTAAACTGCAACCAATAGATGAATATTGGTATCTACACCAAATACATTTCCTGCTATCAAAAATATTTTTTTAATTCTTACAAATCCTATCGTCGATATAGACATCAACCATTGAAAATTAGAAATTACTTGAGTGCACCCCCAGGTTAGAAAACTTAGGTATCATCATAATCGGTAAACTGACCACTATTTTATTAAATCAGTTTCATTATGAAAATTGATACCTACAAGTTAGCAAAAAGATGGAGTTTTGATCTTAATTGCATGTGCAGCGATGAAAGGGCATGTTCTAGTTTTTCTTCAGAAACAGATTACAAACTTGAGAGGGAAAATGATTAATATTTTTGCAAATTAGAGGAAAATTGACACAACAGGAAGAATATCAGGGAGATAATTCCGTAAGCCAAACAGGAGTTAGTGAATCGGATGAAAGAATCGCAACGCGGGAATGTAAAGGAAATGCTAGTGAAGTGTCTGGAGGCGATGGAGAAGAATGGAAAAAAGTGAAATAGACGAATACGAAAAAGAACGAGGTAGTGCTGGACATGAGCGTCTGGGAGAAGAAACAGAAAGGCCAAAAAAATTATATAGTATATCCAGATATAATTGATTTTAGTAGTTGGAACAAAAGCATAGAATAGAGAAGAATCATACCGTTTCAATTATTAACAAAACGGACACACCAAGTATAACAAAACAACACAGATAAACAATGAAAATTTTTTACTATTTTATCATCTAGAGAATAAAAAAAAACACAGAGCTTCCTCCTTTAGCTACTTAATACAATTTAATGCTGAATATGGCCTGAAATTTCGCCCTTATAACCCTGTGTTCAGGTTTTCCTCAAATATGGATAAATTAATAAGATAATATAAATAGATAATTTTTAAAGCTAAAAGAAGATAAGCTGGAACTGTTCCTCGATGCATTGCTGAATGAACACGTTTCCCATTTTTTTTTAATAATCTAATAAAACGAACAGTTTTGAAACACATAATTATTCCCAAATCCGAAATGACACTCTGTGATTATCGAGACAAATTGTCTGTCTCTTTCAATTACTTAAAAAAGTGTAAAATAGCAATTATCCAGCCGGATATCAGAAGATAATGGAGCTCTGATACCAATCAAAACCTTCCACTGTGCCTACAGATTAAATCAGTTCTCTCAAACCATAATTGCAAATTTCAACTCGAACTCTTGGACCTTCCAGCTCTAACCATCGTATTTGCTAGAATTGCATCGCGTCGTAGGTATCCGACAATTTCCTTCGGCGGAAATTAATCGCAAATTCCTCAACGAATGCGGTGTACGTGAGCAGCACGACCGCAGCATCTCCTCCTGCCCTTAATAGCCAGAATCCGTGACCCTTCGGGAAAAAACGATCGTGAAGGTGGCACTAACTCACCCCGTGAAAACCATTTCAGGATGTGAGAGCCCGTGACACAAATTCAAATCAGTAGTCACGTACGAGTCACCGCTGTTAGGAATCGCTATACCCACGATTTCGCACGAATCGCGACGTTTAGTGTCCACGTCGCAGATGTTTTACATTATGATCGTCCGAAATCTCCTTTAAGTCAAATTCTCAGCATCAATTAACCAACATTGCGAACAACAGCTAATTACCTATAATTGAATGAATTTTTACATACATTATCATACACTTTTTAGTTTTCTTATGGTCATAATTATCTTTCCAGAAATTTGTCCAAATTTTTATGAATTAATGCAGGGGAAAGTTGCCTAATTTGAACGATTTTTTTTTAATTTTCTTGAATACTCTCATATCTAGTAATTCTAAATCAAACTTTAATGTGGTATTATATATCCCGTAGTATCCCCTTTCATTGATTAGATCTTAAGCTGCAATAATAAATTACGTTGACAAAACCGGACTAATGCAAATGGCCCAAGTCGGGAAACCCGTATCCTAAGTTGGACTCATGTTTTACTAAGTTGTACCAGAGGAGGGAAACAACAGAAAATAATTTCGGATGTTAGAATATGTAAGTTTATAATAATAGAATGAATAAACTTACTTTAAACCCGGATTCTTTTCCATTTAAAGTTTTGGAGTGATCCGCGATTTACTACAATTTCATTCTCCAATCACATGATTGCACCGTCTCCTTGAACGGACCGGAGCAACTTAGGCAACACACGTTCCCAGCAAACTATAAGGAGCGCCTAACGAACATAAAATCTCTCACTATCATTCATGTTGTATTGTTTTTAGAAAACAAAACGCCGGTTGAGATTGCACCTTTGAAATATTATTTACTTTAATTTACTTGAGACAGCAGCTTACGCACTGAAGGTAAAATAATGACCATCCACTACTACAGACAAATGATGACTCCAAATCTCTGACTATCTAGTGTCATCACGATAATGGTGCCACCAACTTGTACTTACTGCAGACTAAAATGCATGGTGTATTCGCAGGGAATGCTATTGCTGTCCAGTTTAAGAAGCGGTCCAACATCAGCATTTTCATGTAACAGAATTTCATCTCCCATAGTCAACTAATCTAAATATCATGCACATCAATGGATGTTCAGTGCATTTATACTAGCTGAACATGAGCAATAAATATCTATTTACTCTTGGCTTAGTAATATTTTATCTAATCGGATAGTCTACGGAAACTTGCAAGATATGTTTTATTTACAATAATAATTAATTTCATATTAAATTTTAAAAGTTCTCGAAGAGTTGATTGGATAATCGAGAAAATGCCTTTTGATTTGAAAGATTTTGCTTCATTTACAAAGCAACCTCATACTGAGACAATTGATTCAAAACAATTTATTTTTTCATAGCAATTCGCAGTCCACTAACTGTGTTTATACATTTCTTAGATCCTGAGGATGCTTTATTAATAAAGCAAAACTTTGGGTCATGAAGTTTATTTATTATTTGACCAAACTCTAAGGAATTTTACAAAATAAATATGAAAAAAGAAGATGATAATAAGTGTGAAACACAAATGTTTCAATCAATGGCACTGAAATAAAAAGGGCTATCCTCGACCGAGGCAAGAAAACGACATTTTCAGTCAACATGATGGTCATGCATACGAATACGAGAAGGATAAGATGTTCCAACGCAGTAATTACGAATTATTTTAAATAACATCTCTTCTCCTTCGATCGATAAAGACAGATTGGTTGAATTGGGTTTATACATTGAATTACGTTCTAGTAACAACCGTCACTTATTTCAGCCTAGTGAAATCAGAGGTACTGTAATTCAAAATGAATGAGGCACTCCAAAAGGCACAGAAAAAGTATTCTACGCTTGAAGAACTAAAAATTGTAGCTACTTGACTTCAATGCCTAAAAATTCACAAGATCATTGAGTTTAGAAAATAGACTCACCAAGGGTAAAATGAGAAAAAAATACATATTTTCCGTGATAGTTCGAAAATTAATTTTTTGCACAATACTTGGAATAATTAGTTTTTTATGACGGAAAAATAGTATTTTTCGGTAATTCACTAAGTAAACCTAAGTAATAACTGACTTCAATGTCAATTTCTAAGACTGTTAGTCAATTGTTAAGCTAGAACTTGATTTTTATTGCTAAACTCTCTTAAAACGCAGAATCTCTTCTCTCAAAATCTCTTAAAATGCAGAATTTCTCATTCATTTAAACTAATAAAATATTATTTTATAATCACCTACATTTTGCATATACACGTCATATATCAATTCTTAAGCGCATTTTGGATTTTTGGGACTGGAAGATAATGGAAAAGTAAAAGTAGACGGCAAATAACATTCAATCCGTGGCTCAATCTAAAATGTTCTAATTCTAATGTTGACCAAGTTGTCTGACTAATGTAAATTAGATGTTACAGTTGGCCTCTTCAGATTCATTACATCTGGTATCATCACAACGGACCTGATTGCATGTCGGATGGATCAGATGTGATACGTTTATATCCAACTTTTGATTCCAGATCAGACCTGATATATATAGATCAAGTGTTCATGCGAGCTCATAAGATTAGGTGGAAAAGGAAAATCAGTTATGAAGAAAACAATATTCCACATTCATCAACTCTTTCGTGAATTTAAAATATAAGCACGTCAAAGTTGTCGACCACTTGGCGACGTCATAAGATCTGTGGAGGAGTCGCCCTTGCTCAACGAGAGAAGGATTCGCTCATGACAATAAAGAACAATGCAAGATCCAGGAGTAGCTAAGAAGCGGCGACCCGCGCGGCAGAAGTTTGTGACGTCATTAGCGCATTTTTGAAGGCCTTATCGACGTCCATTTTCATCGAGGATTGCTGGAGAACGCGAAGGAATAAAGAAGTGAAAAAACGGGTCTCTCTTTATTTCAAACTCTTGTCGATTTAATAATTTTCCGAGCGATTTCATTGTAATGTCTAATACATTAACCAAGTACCTACTTTTTGGTGCACTCTCACAGTCTCCCATTGCCAAGCACAAAATCTATCCTCGGAATAAGTATTCCTGTGCTTTCTAACAAGAGGCAGGGCAGTTATGCAACGTGACCAATGGTCACACAGCTGTCCACCACGATATAAACCCGCTTTCTTTGAGAGATCATTACGCTCACAACGGCTCCTTTTGCGCAACCATGCCTGGAAAAAAAGTACACTGCCTTATAATCGGTAGAAAATTTTTTTGTTGACTATAAATTGGAAACGGAAAGATAGATGGAGTATTTAATTCAGAAACGGATTGGCAGAGTGGGTAAAATTAAATTTGAGAGGGTGAATAGCAAATAGGAAATACTGAAGTTGCGCGAATCATACTGAGGATGCTAAAAGAAGAATTCTCGTCAACAAAAATATGGAAGAGAGAAGACTAAAAACTGAAACCCCTTGGTTATATTGCAACTGCATTATGTTTATATGCTTGCTCATTACCTACACCACATAAGGAAAGTACATCAAATAAACGCTTCCTATATATCATACGTCAATGTTGTTCCAAGATACCTCTGTAAAGAGAAAAGGTGCCCACGATCGGAGGTGACTTTTTCACAGAACCTATCATCAATACCGAAATTAGGTATCAGTCCAAAACAAAAAATCTGTCTTTTCTCAATAATCGCAATGGGCAATCTAATGGCTTTCCTGGAGAATTGAAATTTCCTACATAGCTGTGAGAACGGCTTCCGAGAAGGTAGATAATGTAAAACACAACTCGTGCTCTTATTTCACGACCTTCCCCTAATTTGGTTAATCGAGAGAACAAGTTGACGCATTATTCGTAGATTTTTAAATAGCATTCGACAAGTTACATCTGAAAAAACTTACAGATATCAAACTAAAGCGAGCTAAAAGAAACTGCAGTAAACGGGATACGCAACTTTCTGAGGGATCGAAAGTAAATAGTAGCTCGTGATAGAATTAACTCTAATGTACTTAAAGTGACAACAGGTGTCCCACAAGGAAGCGTAATCGGCCCTATTTTCATCCCTTTGCTCATTTCATGCATAGCAATAGCAGTTAAATACGTTTTTTTTTGCTGACAACGCTGACATCCATCGCGAAATTAGTGATCATTATGACTTTGTAATTCCATCATCGGATTTAAACGGCGTTCATGCGTGATGCAAAGAGTGGGAACTAGAACATAATCTGAGTAAATGAACGACGGTACATTTCTTGCGGAGGTCGTCCAACTATCCCCGTGTACATGTTGTGGATGGCGTCAACGTAAAGGCGGCATATAAAGTGAAGTATATGTGAGTTACATTTGAATCATGAGTGGGGAACACACGCAACAAATATTTGTAGCAGAACCCTGAAGGAGCTAGGATTCGTGAGGCGTATTGCGGGAAGATTTTCGGATGAAAATGTTAAAGAGAGGTGCTATTTGAATGAATGAATGCATTTATTACTCCAACTTATGTATTTTTTTAGCAACACAAAATAAAGAGGAGCTTTGGTAGCTTCAATGGTAAAAAACAGCGTGGAAGCTACTATCCTTAAAAAAATTAAATTCAAGACAAGCAGAAAACAAAAGAAAGTATACATAATTTTCTGAAAGATTATCCTTATTTAACCTATATGTGGCAACAACTTCCAACATACAAGAGCAAAGTAAACTTATGAACATAATAAAAGAAATTTCTTTTTTCACCTTTCATAAGAAATATAAAAAATAATATACAATAATATGTATGTATTCACAAACATATCAAAAAAGTACATTTCATGGGATAGCAACCAATCTTTAGCGTTTTTACAAAAAATATTTATACTGTTAAACTCTTTAATCGAACATGGCATTTTATTAAAAATCTTAGTTCCCAAATAAAGAAACGATCTTTTAAATATAGAAAGATTAGGCTAAGGAACTAGAAAATTAACATTCCTAAGTAAGTTATAACCATGCTCGGTTCCAAAAATTGCTGGAAAACTACCCCTTTGCAAAAAAAATAGCTTTGAAGTATTACAAACAAACATGTACCTAAATGGCAATAACTTAAGACTAACAAATAGGGGGTAAGAAGGCTCAAAACGAATTTTATTGGCAATTATTCTAATTAACTTTTTTTGGAGTACCACTGCAGGGTTCAATGCCGTTTTGTGGGCCCCATCCCAACATATCAAACCGTAACTTAACTTAGTGCCAACGAAAGCGTTGTACAATATTACTTGATCATTTCGCACTCAACCAGCCACACCTTGGATATGCAGCGAGCATATGGGATCCGGTGCAGAAAGACTTAATCCATAAACTTAATGAATTACAAAGGAAAGTTACGTGATTCGTCAAAAACTAATTTGGACGTACAGAGCGTTACACAAATGTTGAATGAATTAAGCTGGGACCCTCTAGAGACTCTTCGGAGGCTACGCGCTAGGCTTATAAAGCAAGAGCGATAAAGAATAGATATCTTTAAGAGCGACACGGCAAACATCATATTAGATCCACAATACATTTCCAGGTCCGACAGAAGGAATACATTAAAAGAGATATTTTGCCTAACGGATTGCTAATGGAATTCCTTTTTCTCCCCGATTAACAATCAGGGATGTGATTCGATACGAAAAAGCACTTTAAAGCACGATATTTCAATAGTTTCGGACCGCTGTCACTTAAAGGCACTAAACCGAAAAGGCATTAAACTGAAATTGCGCGAAATGGGATGGCACGAAACCTCCTCAAATACGAAATGGCACATGAAAAAACTGCCGATCCGAAAAGGCACCATGGTTTCATGCCATATAGTGGAATATAGTTTCGGATCTTACATCTCACTCAATCAAAGGCGAAGAGGGTCTGGAAAGGAAGAACATTTATCTATAAAAATTCTAGGAAAGAGAGAATGGAGGGAAAGAGATGGAAAGGTCATTGTCCACTCAAATGAGGTAGCAAGCTGGGGAATTCCGCGCGGGAAGGGGCGGGAGAACGTCTGATTTCGGGACTCTATGGAGGGATTATACGGCACATGCAGGGGTTGTCCACTCATAAAGAACAATAAAGACTTATTTAAATGCTAGGAGGAACATGGTAAGAGCAATTCCTTTTTAATTGGTCACGGTTCGTTTCCTAACACCCCCTGCCGTACGTCTAGTAAGGCGGTTTGCATATGGGGATGCAGATGAAAACTGGATTATAACCGACCGCAACAATCACTACTGCGACACATAAGCACAAGCCTACTCCAAACTCCACTTCTAAGCGGGAGATAACGGTGGAAGTGCCGTGGATACTGTCAACATCAGGAAATAAACAATCGGCGAAATACCAGAGCTCATGGTCAACCCTTAACTCCGGTGGGATTCAAAAGTTCCCAAAAAATTGGTGTTTCATCTTCCACATCATCTGTAAATAACATATCAAAAATGTTTTTGATAGAGTTGATTGTAAGAGCGACGGAATGTTATCAGAGACGCTGGTTCTAGAGCAAAATGTCCGGAGACGAAAGCCTTTTGAAAGTAAGGATAAAAAATAGATATGCGCGCAAAAATTCACGCGGAACGAATTTTTCGCTTAAGAGCGGGACTTTGTAACTAGAAAGGTAAGCTGCAGGCTAGTCAACGGACATCTTCTGAAGAAAAACAGAGACTCACTCGTTTCCCTTCGCAACCAGGATTTTGTGTATTTATTCTAACAATTAACTTTACCTAACTCTGTTGAGAAAAAAATCACTTGTACTCCTTGCCTTCCAAACCACTCATACACCCACGTATAGGGATAGAATTTTAGTACCTATATAATTTATCATTCGCCGATATGGCTATCCGTTGGCCGACAAAAAGCAAAAGATCAACTTAAAACTACTTTAGAGATAGATCGTAAAACGTATCCGCAGACAGCAACGATAAATGCACGCTGAGACAAACAGGTAAGTGAGGTCTATTCCAGAAGGTGCCTAGGGGCACATTAACTCCTACGTCTTGTCCTTAATGAGGTTAAACCATTGCTATTAATCCCACAGCAATTTTGAAGCGTAATTATGTCGCGTTCCACATGGAATGCTCTCTAAATATGGAAGAAAACCTTCCTGCCGTGCATTTTTGCTCTCCTAACGACATCATTTCGAAAAGAGTTGACCTGTTTAGTAATAAAGAAAATGGTCATCAGGCCCAAAGGTTCAAAGTCACCCACATTTTTTAAGAAGACTTGAGGATAGATTCGTGGTCGGTAAAAAAAATCTTCGCAGGCGAGGACTTTACCCCGCTAAAACCGAAGCATGCGTAATGTAAAGCCTAAGTAATTTAGGGTTCGTTCTTGATTGTCAAATGTTAAGCATGTTTCCACGATGTTTCTGCCTGTCGCATAGTTTTCCGCGTTCTAAAGTCAATTAAAATTATACAGCGATTGTTTGATGGGGACATGCAATTATAAAAACTAAAGAAAACAACGTTAGCACTTAATAATATAGCCTCCACTCTATCCCCTGAAAATAAATTTTTTCCAAATATAAAAATTCTTCAGGTATCAATAAAAAATCAGACACGAGCATAGGGAGAGGAAATGGTCTCGAACGAATGGTCTAGAATACTTGGTGTTCGAAGCATTTGCTTCATTAAAGGTGCTTATTTCAACCAGGTTACTGTCGGGAAGAATAATTTTTTTCATGCTTCAAAAAGTTATTGGAAAAATATATGTTAGTTATAGAATGACAATTCAAGAGCAAAGAAACAGAATTATGCTCGGATTGCACGATATACGAGCACGTACGAGGTAATGTCTGTTTGTATGACCGATTTTCGTGAACCAGAACGGAACATGTACAAATTCATGAATCAAATTAGAACAGTTTCAATTTTATGTTCATGCATTCAAAAAAGTTGAGTGGTTACAGGGTGCATTTTTCGCGTTCATTCTTCAGTTCATATATTTAGACATTAACTTGTACGAGATAATGTACCATGTAAACATGCCTTAGGATCTTGCAGGCGAGCATCAGTGTTTCGCAGTGTACCCTGTCCCGGTTTAGATATGGAAAGTGGACATACTCTCATAGGCTCATTTTTGGGTAGGAGAAAAAATAATTGCAAATATTAATGCATTTCAATGTACTCCACGACTTTTATTCTGGCATTTTTTCCATCCGATCAATGTAAGTCTACAGTTGCGCAACATTTGCTGAATAATATAATTTATTATTCCATGCATACATATTTTTTTACAGATTATTATATCCATTCAAGGAAGTAAGGAAGCCTATAAGGCAATAAGCCTGTGTCTAGGCTTACTTCAAATTTCAGGAAGTGTGGAAATGGAAACACACAGAACCAAAATACACAAAACCTTGAGGGAAAAAAACATTTTGTGCGTAATAATATCATTGCTGAACTGACCGTAAGATGAAATACAACGTGTTATGTACAAAACATATGATGACAAGTGTGTTTAACACAATATACCGACCCTTGACAGTAACTTTTCGATGTCATCAAAAGTCATTATCCATTTCTTTATCAACCTTTTGTATTTACCAAAAAAATTTGTTTCTTTAATTGTATTTGGTATCATATTATCCAATTTTGGTCCCATACACAAAAAAACTCCTTTTGTACATCGTTAAATTAGGCTTGTGCATAGGGGTCGAGAAACCTCTACGAAAATTAAACAACACATCACTCGCATATATTTTTGGGCTGTATCCACTACGCAAAAAAAATTTTTTTTAACACTTTATCTATTTACCATAAAGACCACTTATGACCACTCACTCACTCACTCATACAAATGTTTGGGGTGCACGAGATGAGATAAGGCAAAAAGTCCAATGAAGACCCCCTCTAAAATTGTCTGAAAGCCCAGGAAAAATTATGAAAACTAAATTTACAATTATTTATCTGTCTATTCATATAAAATTGAGTAAGGGGATTAGTTTAAAAAATGGCCACCAAATTGCAATGGCAGCGCGGCAGTCATACAAACGAACAAGCATAGCAACATATTTGTTTATGCAAACAAGAGGAGCTAAATTGGGAAAGAAGATAAAGGAATTAAAACGAAAAACTGATAAATATAAGGAAGGACATTAAGAAAGTAATATTTGAAGTGTCTATTTCTTTGCGTCTTCTTTCCACAAGAACAAACATCTGTTTAAATCAAAGCGCATTCAAATGAAAAGCGGAGAAATATTAGGTAGGAAATCAGTCGTTGTTTTTGGTATATTACATCGAAAGTGTGGTGGTTATTAATTTCAAAGTTAACAAGTGCTCTAAATGCCATATTAGAAATATGATTCGTGCTGTTGACTATAGTTCGTATCTTGTTGGCGATACACGATTGTAGTAGAAAGACTTTTAAACAAGTCTTACATAATATAGGTAGGTAAAAATGATTTTATTTTCATTTTTTGTGATGGTGATAACTTTTTATTTTTGTTTACGTTCTTTTATCCGTTAATGTCCTTTTTAATGTGCAATGTTATCCGTGAGCTGCAGGAGTGAATAGGCAGTGAATAATAAAATATGGAAGATATGTGCAAATAAAGGTATTTCTTATTCAATTATTTGTCTTGCGAAAATCACGTTTCCTTGAGTGACTAAGTTATTCAACTGTGAAAATTATCGAAATCTTAACATTCACAATGTCTTGTACACCAAAGGCTGTGATCCGTTACTCACCAGATTTATTGCGCATTGCGTTGGATATTATAGCTGAGATATTTGTGTATCCCGATTCATTAAAACTTTAAATAGAGGTATTTCTGAAGTGAAATCATTCGCGATCACGATAAATAATATTTCGATAAAATTCGTCACACTAGCCCCAATTCATGCTAAGGCATTTGTTCTAGATATTGATATTCAGTCCCTACGTAATTCGCTTACGAAGGGGAACAGCTGTTACATCTTATTCGTATATCAAGAATTTGGTTGAGTTTTGTGGAAAATAATTAATAAACGTGTTTTTCATTGTGATACGTAAAGTCGTTATGCTATGATATTACGTATGCATTGGGTGTTACAGTGGAACGTGGTCTCAACGTTTTTTGTATTTGAATTGAATAAGTTCGAGAAACTCGTAGAAATTTATTTTACTTTTTTAGCCCCTCAGAAAAACGTTTCTCTTTATAAATATTTACATTCATATTGTAGCCTACGAGCCATGCGTTCGTTTTACGTGAAAGTGGAAATATTGCTTATACCTAAGCTAGCCAGCTTAAAAGTAAACGATCCTAAAGTAACAAGTTGCAAACAAAAAGTGTAAGACCTCCCACAGTGAGCATAGCAGGCCGCAGGCCTTTTTCGAGGGGTCCCAGGGGGGGCAGAGCCCCCCCAGCGAGCAAAGCGAGTAACAATACATATATCTTTAAGGGAGTATGTTAAGTTCAATGAATAAAGGACGGGAATGCCTGATGATGGGAATGATGGGAAAAATCAGGGAGAAGCTTACCTCGAGAGGAGGAAGCGCTCTCAAGAATACAAACCACGCGATGTGTAGGCAACAAAAAGAGGAAATTATCGAATCTCTAGTACTTCAAATCGGATCATAATCTATATTAAAAGAAAATTCGGGCACATTCATACGAAGGAAATGGAGGAATGAACTATGGAAAGCAGGCCGTATAAAATTACCATACTCTGACTCTATTGCTTAGAGAATGAAAAAAGGAGAAACAAATATGGACTCCCATGTGATTCTTAGTGCGTCATGAGTGATCTCAGAGGTCATGCAGATAATGTCTCGGTCTAAAATATATTTATCCTCCACTGAGAGTATTGACCTCTTTTAAACGCACTTTGATTTGTTGAGAATTTCAAAAGGATTACCTAAATTAAGTGTGATACTATTATTCAATGAACGCAACCCAAAAAAACCGCAGGTAACAGTGAGATCTATTACTCATCACTACAACACGAGACTCCCATTAGCAGGTCCAATATATTCTCTATCCTCATCTATCACCTTCAGCATACTATATTATATCGTTTCCATCCGCCTATCGTTCTCACTAAGCTCATTTAAAGGAAATGCATGCCAGCATGCCAGACTCTTTGCTAGAGTCTCATCCAACCACGCTTTCAACCAAGTGTCCAACCATAAAAACGCTCATGTATAATGTAAAGGTATTTAGTTAACTCAACAACAGAAGTCAACATAGGCTAATCGTTGCTGCATGAGAAACTTCTGGTGCCCAAGAAGGGGAAGAATTTGGACTACAATCATTTGATAAGTGGTTATGCGCAGAGAATCGGAAAATATACTCCAATTTGCATAAATGTATCAGTACCTAAACAGAATTTACGATTATCTCATAGGATTCAGACACGTTACCCTCTTCATTTTCTTTGGTTAATAGTCAATAGTGTAAAATATTCAATTTAGCTTTAAAATAATTGGAGCAAAAACAAGAAATAGAGATTAAATTGAAAAAATTTGGGTACTGATTACAAAAGACAAAGTCAAAATAAAGTTGGGGTTCTTGATATGGTCACACAAATTTTTCCTAATAGTACAGCATAGTAATTAGTACAGGGAAAACAAACCATTTCTACATCTCATATGAAAACGACGCAAGACCTCAAAAATATGTGTACGCCTCATTCTGGAATGCCTCTGTTATTTCCGTTATTTCACTAATGTTCACCCTGCAGGGCTCTTTCTTCCGGTACCCTATCAAAATCATTACCGACTCGACCATTCCTAATAATTGGTACAATAAAGGACAACGAGTAACGGGAGAAGTAAGAAAGAAATTATCAGCAGAATAGCCCAGGCAAAGAGAGCATTCCACCAAAAGAGAGACCTGCTTACAGCGAGAAACTTAGATATGGAAGTAAAGAAACAATTTATAAGAACATACATTTGGAGTATGCTCCTATACGGAAGTGAGGCGTGGACAATGACCGGAGCGGAGAAAGCAAGGATAGAGGCCTTCGAAATGTGGTGCTACATAAGAATGATGAAGATCAAATGGATCAACCGACTTAGTAACGAGGAAGTCCTAAGAAGAGTAGGAAAGAAGAGAAGCCTCATGAAAACCTTAACAAGAAGACGGAACAACCTTATAGGCCACATCTTGAGACATGATGGCCTGATGAAGACAATCGTCGAGGGACAAGAGGAAGGCAAGAGCGGAAAAGGAAGACCTCGAGCAAAATATAAGGAACAAATAACGAAGGATGCGAAAGAAAAGAAATATGTAGGTGTGAAATGATTAACTGATAGCAGAACTGAGTGGAGAGCTGCGTCAAACCAATCCTAGGATTGTTGACCATTGATGATGATGAGAGGACAATTGGTGGGTAATTTATTTAGCCTCATTCTTGAGACTACATGTGCTGCTAAGCAATTTATTTCACGAATAGATAGATAGACCTTACACCACAAATCTGACTTTGCTTTCCTCACGCGTTCACCTTTGTGGGTAATTATTATGTTTACCGAAAGTTAACGGTATTAGCCACATAATACCAACCTTTCTATGGGATATTTTTCATCAATGAGAAATATTCAGACAAACAGTAAAAAAAAACTAACCGAATCAAAATGTGGCTAGTGAAGTCTCATGGCCCTTAAATGAGACGAAAAAAAAAAACGATTACTAATGCATTATAGATAAAAAGATAGAAATATATCAGAGAAACTCAACTCAAATGAGTTTAGTTTAAAGTATACCGGGACTAACCGTGGTGATAACTTTTCCGGTTTTAACTTAAACACCTTGTCCGGTAGTGTCCAAAAAATATCCACAGGGAAGAATGACGCCTCGGTAGCTTAACTGGCTGAAGCATTCGACCGGAAATCGGGGGATCCGGGTTCGAATCCTGGTCAAGGTGAATGATTTTTTCTCTGTGGATCTTTCACTCAAATGAGTTTACCTCTTAAAAACCAGTAGCTTGATTTTACATGACAGATACCGGTAGAAGAGAAATTATATTAAGCATGCTTGACTCATGGGAGATTATGAAGGACGAAAACTATCAGGTTATCAAGGTATCAACAAGGTATCAAGGTATGAACTATCAAGGTAGTCATATCTTATCTACGGAGGAAAAAATTGAGTTCTTTCTGCAGCGGAAATATGTGTAGCTTTCTTAATTCAATCATTCAGAAGTACATTGATTATTGGTGATAATCTAATCACGATAGACTTATCAATAAAAGTAATTCTCGGGTCTCAATGCTAAATCTATGGTCGATTTCATTTCTAATGGCCATGTACGGTAAGCTTCAACGAATTGGTATGGAGAATTCTATACTAGCACAAAAATCAAAGAAATTAGTTTTTTTAATCCTAGAGACTCTTAAAAACAAGAAATTCGGAAGCTAAAAATAAAATACATTGTTCCTGAAAAGATTTTTATATGGGTACTGAATCATGGATAATCAGTATTGAATAATGAATACAATAACGAAAGGTACTCCGTCATATGGAGTAATATATGAGGGAGATGCGAAAACTTCAAATATACCTTGACTTTACTAGGGTTTTATTTTATCTGGCACAGTATTAGACCACATTCTGGTCCATCTTGGGGAACACATATGCGAGAGCATCATGAAATACTAAAGCCCGTATGACACTTTCCAATTTATTGACCGATAAATAGGCGCGCAATATTGTTTAAAATATTGGGCGTTACGTAAAGTGTGACACGTATCAATATTTACACCAACATTGGCCGAAGTAGTTCTCTAATGTCCCGCTAGAGAACGCCATTGTATTTCGATGATTTTACGTTGCATAAGCATTCGTGTGATTTGTGCGCTTCAATCATTATTGAAACAACTTCTTTCGTCCACATTTTAGAAACTTCAAGCGAATTTTCGGAACAAATCCAATGTTTTACAGCTAAACCTGATGTGTTTTGCGAAGAGCTTCTTGTTTTGGCCACTAGGATTCAACATAACTGACTTCTGATTGGAGATTGCCAGCGAGAAAATAGATCCTGTTCTAAAATCCAAATTGGACAAGAAATTGTGTCCAATATCGTGAAAAGGATATTGGACTAAAAATTGGTTTGTGTCAGTTGGATCACAATACAATATCCAATGAATTTGCCAATAAATTGGGAAGTGTTATACGGGCTTAAGGAAAGAAACTTAAAACTTAATTCCTCAAAAATAGCCAACAGAGTCTTACAGATTTTGCAATGACTAGGCTTCGAGCCGCAAGAGGCTGGAAGGCAAAATGAGAGGATCATCAGAAAATATCATCTTAGATCCTAACTATGTTTTCTAGGTCCGACAGGTTAATGCCGAACGGTTGAAAATATTAATTCGTTTTGCCCCGAATATTGAAAGGCTTCTATAATTGCCAGGTGGGATTTTTTTTTCAGTTATCAAACTCCTCCCAGGCTCAATTTCAGTTCGTGACTATCACTTGAGAACATGCTGAAGGGCCACTAGCACTAAAAGAATCGATCAAAGCTCTCGAACTGGAAAAAACACTACTATCACTTTCCACCGATAAACAAAACGCAATTGTTTTCTTCAAGTTCAACAGCCGAGAGCGATGAATGAGTCATCTAAATCGGGAATGAAACTTTGGAGGAGAAGTCGGAGAACAATTATGAAATCCCTATCAAAATTCCATTTCAAACGGCCTCAAACGATAAAGGCAGCCTTGCCAGAGATAACTCGAAGTATGCCTGTAAAAACGTACAGTTCCCCCATGTCAATGGCCCACAGAAATGATAGCCGAAAGGGAAAATTATCTAGAACATTTTTTTCCACCAAAACGAAATTTCCGATTGTTGGGGACAACCATATTCAAAGGCATTATCCACAATAAGGAACAAGAGTGGTGAATCATGGAAAGACAATGAATTTAATTGGTGGGAGATGGTTACGGATAGCGATGATGCACGGAAAAAAAAGATTTTAATAAAACCATCAAACTGGTGTGATAGGGAGTATTTTTGTTAAATATACTTAAACTTTGATGTAAATTATTAAGCACTTGATTTATTTTACCAAACGCTCTTGATATATTTCATCAAACATTTTGATATTTCATAATTTGGTGAATTGGACGAAAGAGTTTGGTAAAAATAACTGAATTAATTCAATATGACTCAGAGTTTGGTAACTTTTAACGAAGTTATGATTAATTTTACGGAGGTTCTTACTTGTTTGGTAAAAATTATCAAAGTCTACATTGTTATGCGAATTTGGTTTTGATAGAATTTACTGATTGTTTCGTAATCTATCGAACGGTCTGCCGATCCTCTTTTGTTCCCACGTTTAATGCTTCGTGCAGGCTTAATTTTTTCTCCAATTTTTTTGTATTCTTTTGCAGAAACTTACGTTACACTCTTCATTTTATGATTTTTAATCAGTGCAATGTTTTTTGTGGATATAAAATATTTCATATGTGCACGCTACATCGGTTTTCATATCCTTTTGACTTTGGTAGTTTTTATCGAACTGCTGCGGCCAGTTTGATAACAATTACTAAAACAGTTTGATAGAATTTATCAAAGTGGTGTCATAATTGTTCCTGAATTCTTCAATGTACCATGTGAACCGAAAAGTTTGATAAATTTCATCAGAATTCGATAGCTCTAACTAAACCTTTTTCCGTGTGGACAATTAAGGACCATGTGTGGGTAGAGAGCTAAGACTTAGTCGCGTGATAGGCAAATGGTTTAAAATATGCACGGCATAATAATAAAAACAGCCTAGGAATTCCGCCCTAAACAATAAGTCACTGAAGGGAAGTCCACCGAGGGACAGCAAGTTTCCTGCGAAGTGTTGAGTTGTTTTTTCCCATAATTCCACCATGTGTACGCCTTGAGGCCGATGTGCAGAAGGATAACACCCAGAAATATCCCGTGCACTAAGCATGAGATTCCAGCGGCCAAAAGGCAATGAAATCAAAGCGGCCTTAGAATGAAATTAGTGCGGATATTACCATATGAGGTGAAATTAGTGCTAAAATTAGAGAGAAGGGGTTTGACCGATTTTCAACTACCGGGAATATTATCGTGAAACTTGGAAAGGCTCAGTGCCTTTTGTCATTTTCGCATGCACTTTGCAACCGCGTTTCGTTGGTCCTAACCAAAAAATCGCGGAAGAAATCACCTCGGAACGGAAAATAACGCACATGCAATGCGGCATTCAGGAAAATAAATCTATGGAGAAAAAAATAGCTGTTCAACTCAAATTCAATACTAAGCGTGTGGCAGTTTGAGCTGTTATGGTTCGGCTGAAGAATTACAGATGGACCTAGTAGAGCTCCATTTTATGTTGGGAGAAATAATAAACTTTGCTTTCTACAACATAACCTTAAATGGCCGATTAATTTGGATTAACTGCAAAATTACTCATTGAATCATCAACACTAGTCTTGAGAATGATTCATCGCACATGAATCGAAACTTTTCGACGATTAAAGGTTATGTTGTAGAAAACAAAATCTGTTATTTTTCGTAACTTATCTATTTTTCTCATTATTCCTAATGAATAGTGATGTCTACTTTTTCAATAAAAGCGCATTACCCTGCTCTCCCCCTCACATACCCTATCCCGCACCAACGCCATTCATCTCCATTCTCTTCCTCTGCTTGTTTCCCCGCCAGCATGTTTAAAAGAAAGGTTTTGAGATCACATCATTTTAAGATAATACAAGATGAAATGGTACCGGTCGTGAAATTAAACAATTGCAAAACGTAACCTGTACTTTACGTAACATCCATATGTTACAAAATCTTACAATCCCACGAGAGTAAGCTAATAACGGATACCAATATTTATAAACACTCTCTATAAACTAATATGAAGTATTTAAGCCTCAAATATCTTTTGCTATGTTTGCAAATACTCCATTATATTCGCGAATTCTTACTCTCTCTCTCAAATATCCCTCCCACAATCACGGTTCCCACACTCTTATTTACACATTCCTTCTGACCATACCCTTTGCCCCCTCTTTATGTCCTCTGGACGGTTTCATTCCTTCGCCGTCGCGTCTGAGAATTTCTTGTTTGCCTTTCCATTCGTCCATATCAAGTTAACCTCCAGCCTCTTTCAATTAACCTCCAACCAATCAACATCTCAAACGGCACCGCGGCCTGCTCCCCCGATACAACTCTTCCACACTCTCTTCCTCGGCTTATTCTGTTCAATTTATCCTTGAAATACAATCTCAGTCTGAACGTTTTCCGGCGAAAAAATCCTAATGCCGGTATAATCAGGGTAATATTGTCTAAAAGTTATTATGAGCACTCATTTCCGCTGTTTGTGGCCCTAAATTTGTTGCCACTGAGGCATCTGTATTTATTCAAAGTGCTTAAATTGTTTTTTGTCAGAAGTGGAAATATGCCGAGTGGATTTGACAAATATAAATATAATTAAAGGAGTGAGAGATTTACAGTAGCAAACAGACCTAAGTTAACATTATATAAACGCTGTTTTCTTTACATGGGGCCAAAGTTATTTCATTAACTGAAATAGCCCGCTGGAATTAAAAAAATAAATCCTCAAATGTAATGTTAAGACTTGCTAAAGACTGGCTTTTCTCGCAAGAAATCATTGAAAATGTATTTTGATGTTATTTATTTAAAACACTCATGTATCATTTACTTCATTATTATGCTTTTATTGGCATACATTTTGTTATTTGATGGTGGCTCAATTCTGGTCCTATGACCTTGGAGACCACCTAAAGCTCCTTCTATTGTTATTTTTGTATTGAGATGTAAAAACAAAATGTAGGAGTAAATAAATTATTATTATTATGATATGAACAAAAATTATGTCCATATCCAAAAGCAAATAGTAGGTGTTCTACTACAAACGGTGCACAAATAGAAACTTTATGTTACAAATGTACATGGCATGATGAAAGCCTCTCTGAGGTATTGAAATTCATTTGTAAATTCATTAGGGCTATGGAATTCTATCCGAACAACTGAGCAAGAAAGACTAATATTACAAGCATAAACTTACATTTAAGGAGAAAGTTGCAGGTAAGGTATTTAAGAAATGTCTTTCACGCTCCTAAATTGAACAAATAATAGAAATATCCAAATGGGAGAAACGCAAGGCAAAGGCTATCAAAGCGAGATTACAGCTCATTTACTCCGCAATTATATATTTGAAGTTAAAATAACGCGAAAGTTATGCATTATAAATATGATATGGTACAGTTATCATTCATCTGGTGGATATTTTACGGCGGAATTAAATTATTAAGGAAAATAATTACTATTTTGTGGTCTGAATTGCATTGCATAACACAATTTCAATATTGTGTCGTCGTCCATGAAAGTTTATGAACCAAGACAGCCATAATATTGACAATATGTAGAAGTGTCCATCAATATAGGAGGAGTATATTTGACTGAAATCCTTCTCAGAGCATTAATTGCAAATACTTGTGGAACTTGTGGAACACACGAGGCAGCGTAAATGCACACATTTTCAAATACCAAACCATATTTTTCAAAATCAGTTGACGATTAGGCGATAGAGAAGACCAGTCTACAACGAAAATCAACTTGTGCTAGGCCTACGACGCTAAGTTTACTACGACCACCGCGTAAATGGGGCTTAATTCATCTGGCTATCCAATATGTCTGAAGGTTCGAGTCCATTTTGGGTAGTAAAGTACCTGACCAGAGTTTCAGTGATCCTCCACGATTAATTAACAATTATAATTAGGGACTCCAAGGAACACAATCACGATTGACTCTTTTAAAAACATTTCAAGTAAACAGCTGCGGCTAACAAACAGCATTTTTAGGTGCGTACATGCAAAATGGTATGGTATGGTATTTTGAGGAGGCGACCGACAGCTTAGGTTATTTGCGCCATGAGGGAAGGGTATGCTATGAAGGGTGGAGAGAAACCCGGCGTCGGAATTAGCCTGCTCTTAATGAAAAGCGCCAAGGGGACCACGGCTTGACGTCCCATCCGACGGACGGAGTGTTGCGCTTGAAATGTCCTCCACACAACACTCAAGCAGGGATCGGGTAATCACTGAAAAGTCTCTGCCACCGCCGGGATTTGAACCCGAGCCCGCCGGGTAGGAAGACAACACTGTACATGCAAAAGAAACGTCTCCTCTGAAACCATTCAATTTCATACCATTTGATCTGCATTGAAAAGGTTATTTCGTACATATGAAGTAACTAAATGAAAATCGGTAATAAATATTACGTTCAATAAGCTCTTGATTTCCTATACCAATTGATTAAATTCTCTCAAGGTTTTAATTTGAAATTAAAATCTGACATGTGCATAATTGCCTACGCATCTTCCCTTTTCTTCGAAAGTTCTGAGAGTGCTATTAGAGGCGATTAAAATGTGGGTGTGGAGAGAATTCGAGAGGGTGATGCAAAAGGAAAAAGGAGAGGAACGACGAAGTGCTGGAGGTGGTGGGCGAGGAGAGGAAGAAGGTATATATTACTTATGTATTAGACAAAAGGTTTGCATGGAGTGAGTGCAGAGCGAGGAGGGATGTTAAAAACAGTTTTAGAGGGGGGTAATTTGGGGGTGTCGTGGGACAGGAAAGAAGAGAATAGGATTTTCAGATAGAATGGAGAAGAGAGGGCCATGAAGCGAATCGAAGAGGGACTTAGGAAGGCCGCAAATCTCATAAACACTCCATGATGAGTCGTACTGGACCCCTTCTGCTCCATCAGGCTTACTAGGTCTCATTTGGTGAAGAATATTTAAAACATTTACGCTTCCATCGCTTAAAATTTTCACGATAGAATGAATAGGTCGGTTTCAATACTTACCTGTATTTTTATGATTATTATCATTATTACACCTTGCTGCAAGTAGGCCAATTCCTGGTGGCAGCATTAGACGAATGAATACGGCATGAATATGAATGACGACATGAATAAAAATGTACCTATCTAATACAAAGTTTAGAAACAGAAAAGACACCCATGGTACAAAATAATAAATTAATTCCAATCTCATACTACTAAGAATTTGGCATTGTCCCAATAAACCAATTTCAAACAATGAATTAAATACATTAATTCTAAAATAATACAACTAACAAATGAACATTGACCCAATTAACCCAATTTCACATTCTCCCTTTTAAACCACTGTGTAATTAACCAATAAGTTATGAGCACTTCTTCCTAAAAAAATTCACACTTGCAGGGAAGATCTTAAAAATAACTTCAGGTAGGTCGTTCCACTTCTTTATTCCTCTATGGAGGAAAGAATTTTTTCAAAATGTCTGTTTTCTGTTTTTTTTGTATCTTTAATCTAAGGCATTGTCACCCGAGAAAATGCTGACGTAAAATTTTATATTATGAGGCATTATGAAGTTAACTTAGTTCAAATTTATATACCCTTAAAACGAAAATAGGATAGCAAATGTGAACAATAATAGTTCATCACAAGTGAGTCTCCATATCCAAAAAGGACATGCCGTCAAAATAAATGGATGCGTAGATATTTCTGCTGAAATTAAAGACACGTGCGGGATGCAGTCAGATGATGTGTGTGCAGTGGTTTTATCGAAGAGAACCATACTGAATGAAAAAGTAAAAAACTGAAGAAGAAACTCGACCTAGAAGGGATTCTGCCGATTATACAAAAAATCTTTATCCCAGACACCTGACATATAGTGACAGTGGCGCAGCGAGGGGGGATTTGGGGGGATAAACCCCCCCCCCCCCCCCGAGAGCTCAGAGAATTTTTTTAAGTTAAATGTATTTTATTTATTTGGATTCATAATACTAATAGAATAGTGTTAGGATTAGTAAAATATCCCTCAAAAGGCCGTAAAACTCACCATTTTAAACTATTTATCTTAATTTTTTTTCGACGGAAGGCCCTCGCACCTCCCGCCTGGCAGGTATGCCACACCCCCAGACACCCCACTATTAGTTGTGCCTGAAACCTCCCCATTCTTCTTAATTCCTGGCTGCGCCCCTGCATAGTGAGACAGGTCGTCTCCATAGAACAAAAGATCACATATTAACTTGAATCGGCCCGTTTGCTACGTAAAAAACCTTGCGAAACACAAGGGATGACATAGCAACAACGTAGATAGTAATAACGATGGTATTTCTTGCGCAAATAGGTGTTTAACCATAGCGACGTTTTTTTTCTCACGCCTAAGAAATCCACCCATCGATAGAAGTCGCTGTCGTCACATGTAAGGCTAACTGCAAATACAAGTGAGGTGGTCTTTTCTGAGTTCACAGTCGCGCGATGCGAAGGAGAGAACACGATGAGGCGCTCAAGAGATTTTTCGCGCCACGTGGAAACGCTCAATATTGTGCTGCTCTCTATCAGCAGTTGCTTGAACTGCGAAGACTTCGGCGCCGCACTCATGGATTCGCACCAATTTCAAAAGCGTCATCTGATCACGAATTTCGCTTCCCATCCTCACCAGCTGATATAAAGGAAAATCTATTTGTAAACATTTAAAATGGGTACGCCATCATCATCACGAAAAAATCATAATTTCATTTTTATATTTCGAGGCACCAAGGCATGTAAAATAAACGTTCTAAAAACTAAATTTAACTTCAGGTTAAAGCATGCCAAAAACGTTACTTTGGCATTACTCAGAGCGTAAAAATATCGCAGAAACGTAATAATAAAAAATGTCCACATTAAATCTTTATTACCACAACAATATGAGTCGAAGTAATTCCATGGGATACGTTCATCAGGTTTTGAGCCGAAAAAGTACTTTCGCTGCTAATACTACATGTTGAGTGTGCCATATGCAAAGACAAAGAGGAAATCGAAATAGCCTCGTTCTAATACTGGAAACATCAAATATTTTTCATCGCGAATTTTTGTCCTACTGTGTGCAAGTATAGTAAAAAATAACTTCCCAGCTATTTATCGTTGCAATCACGCGTGACCGTTTATCGCCGTTGGAGAGAGCAACACAGAGCCACAGAAGTCCGATTCCAACATGCCGCTCAAAACTTATTCAAACCTTTTCAATTTCTCTTTGTTTTTTTTTTTTAATTCCTCCATTCCTAAAGATATGCGCACCTGTAATTTCAACTAATAATTCTAGAAGATGTAAAATTTTAATGATTGAGATGTAAAAAAGTGGACAAATTTTTATACTATGCACACTGAAAATGTTAATAAAATAGGAAATAAGGAAAGTGTTTTGATTGAACCCCCTTGGGAGAAGACGGATAGATTTGAATCGGCCGCATCGTGAGACGGGATAGAATCATGAAAATCATATTTAAATGACATAAATGGAAGAGAAAACCTACAGCCTTAAGTCATGGGTAGAGATGCGTGAAAATCGCAAATGCGATATAGATGCGATGTGCGCAAATAAATGCGACATAGATGCAATGACTGGACTTTTATGATATTTTTACGCAAATTCGCCTTTTCGACGGCAAAATTCGTACATTTTTGTGCCGAGCGCAGTTTAAATGCTCCGCCGGCACTCACCGCTTAAAGTATGTGAGCGACTGGCCAGCTGCTAGTTGGCTGGGACTCTACGTGGCCGCGAACTACAAGTGGGCGCGGATAAGCTACATCTCCGCCGCTATAGGTTTTATTTCTTAATTTATTACTGTTCTACAACATAATTATTCAAAATATTCTGTACTTTGTCATATAACTATGTTTCACTACATTTTATCGTCATCTACCTCATTATGAAAATAAAAATAGACGCTATAAAATGCGCTAAACTGTTATTGAAAGTGCGATAAAATAAAAATGAAAGTGCAGTTTTCACGTATCTCTAGTCTCGTATCACGTATCATGAGTATCATAACGCAGGTGATGAAGGATCAAATGCAGCAAAATTATGAAGGTGTCACCAAATAAGCTGATCGGAAAATTGAACAGGGGGTGCTTTTAGGGGGGGGGGGCACTCATGGAGTGTTGCCAGGTGCGAAGATGAAGCTTTCGTTTAAGCATTAAAAATAACAGCAGTCTTGTTTAAAAGTACTTTTTCGTTGTTCCTCCTTGTAATATTTTCCTTTCCTAAACACATTGTTGCGATACAAATTACAAAAGTCACTATCATTTCGTAATATTTTTCATGGGCCAGATTTGAGGAGGTGAAGCGCGACACGTTTTTACACCACCTTCCCCTCTCCCCACCCCTCCCCCGGCGCACATGACTGTTCATGCAGAGAGAGAAATATTATGCATGAATGGTTTGGAAGCCAAGGGGTACAAGTGATTTCTTTTTTCTATACACAGTTAGGTACAGAAATTAGGTATAGAAAACAAACGAGATCAATTAGATACTTAGTAGTGCATTTGATTTTCCACTCGATGTCAGCATAGAACAGGGACTCACTCATTTCCCTTGGCAACCAATTTTTGTGTATTCCTTTTAACAATTAACTTTACCTAACTCTAATTTAATTAATAGTAGCGAGCGTAACTTTGGGAAATCCATAATTGCAGGAATGGAAGGATCAACAACTTTGCTATTACCACATGGTAATTTATTGAGACTGACCATGGTTTCGTTAGTGAAGGTGAAAAATGCAGGTAAATTGACAGTATATACCTTCTGCTATATATACTGCCAATTTACCAGCGTTTTTCACCTTGATAATGTTACTCTGTAACGAAACCATGGTCGCTCTCAATAAATTACCATGTGGAAATAGCAAAGTTGTCGATCCTTCTTTTCTTACCAAACTCTGTTGAGAAAAAAATCTTGTACCCCTTGGTTTCCAAACCACTCATATGAAACGACTAATCCGACACAAAAAATATGATCAGGAAAACGGGAGCGATGCGTAATCTCAATGCTTCTTCAGTTCAATTTTCCCTTCAGGGCACCGAAGCTCCGTGTGAAGGTGACCGAGTGGCCTAACACGCGTGGGAATCTTCCGTGGAATCCACCCCCCCGCGCTCGGACGTACATTCCCGGGGGAGCGATGTGATTATTTAATTAAGGGAAATTCCACCTCCCATCCTTGGCGGAATAACTCGATCGCAGGTCGGAAGGGGGAACACTGTGCCGGAGTAGAACGTTACCATGGAAATGGTAGTAGGTACATACCACAGAGATTTTTGAGAGGGCGTTAGCCAAGTTTCCTATCCTCGGCACGTGAAGCCAGGGGTCTGTTCCATTGTTCTACCAGAGGTTAACAATGTCTTATGATAAAATGTGTCTCCAAAAACCCAATATTTTCTCTAACGACGCGACGGTACATTAATCCCTTTTCAACGTACCCCCAAGTAAGTGAGAAAGATGCGCTACCTAAAATTATACATATTTTAAATTCTTTTCAAAGGTAACAATTACCAATTATGATGACGAAATGCATGATTGAAACATAAATATTTTTCGTTGCTTTATAAAGATGACACATCGATGATGTTGATGATATGTATAGTTGAACGTAATGCTAAAATTCACTAACTCTAGCTTTACTTTGTGGTATTCCATTATACGTTTTCCTGGATACACACAATACTTATACCACTTATTTTTTATCGGAGCGCGACCCGAGTTTCAATGAATGACCATCATCTTCAGGCTTGTTTAAACAAATCATAATTTGCGCCTGAAGATGATGATTATTCATTGAAAACCGGGTCGCGCTCTGATAAAAATAAGTGGTATAAGTAATTGTGTATATCCAGGAAAACTTGAACGTAATACTCTCGGAATACTTCGGCAGCCTCGGATTACTGCAGAATCAACGATTTACTAAGCATTCAAAACTAACGGGAAACATAGCGATCAAGATAGAACACTATGGCGGCCGAATCGGCAAACAGGCTTCTTGTGGATTCACTTCACGAAAACGACCTCCGTCCACACTCCTCTATTGGTGAATGCGTGAGAAACGTGCGCAGTTGAATGTTGCGCAATGAAAGGGAATCCGTATTACTTGTCCATGAAATATGGCACTTGAAGGCAGGCAGAGTCGGACGAAATGATGTGGAGGTGAGCATAAATATGCAAGCATGGGTGTGTGGCAGCAATAATAGGGTCAAATGGAGGTGAGTTAATGGAAGAGGAAAGGGGTTGGGGAGAGAGGTCATTTGATTAAGAGGGAAACTTTGGGGAGGCCTTGCAGGGGCAAGTTTAATTGGAAAAAAAGTTATCGCGGAAAAATTTCCCCAACCTCTAGGGGTTAACTCACCCCTCTCATATTATACTAGTCACTACACTCGGGCAAAAAATTGGAATGGTTCACCTGTACGGTCATTAACAATTCCTGTTTGGCGAAAAATTAATAAAAGTTTTTATTATTATTTCATTGGATCAAGAAATTTTAATTTCACGAAAAATTATTTTTACGAATGAAGTATATATCTAACAATAAGATGTATTCAAACATAATGCATAAAGCAAGGAAGAGCTATTTAATGAAAAAGCTCCCAGGTCCTGTTAAAACATTTTTGTTAATATTCGATTGCGATAGAATTTTAACTTTAAGAGACCCATACTTTTTCATTCTCTTGATCCTTCTCCTATTTTTTTAGCAATTCGTGACGAAAAGTCGACGGCCTTCACCCCTTCGCTGATGAGTTGATGACTTCACGAGCTATTTTCGCCCCCGCCTCTCTCCTCATACTTCTACATCTACATAATGCCCCGCAAGTCGCCTAAAAGGCGTGTGGCAGGGGGTGCTAGCATTTATTGTAGTCCTTTATGGTTCAGGAAAAAAGCGAATTCCCACATCTATCCGTTCGGCAAAACATCTCTCTTAATTTATCGCTTCTATCGGACCTGGAAATATAGTGTGGCTCTAATATTATTTTCTCAGTGTCGCTCTTAAAGATATCTATTCTTAATTGTTCAAGCAATCTAAGCCTAGCGCGCAGCCTCCGAGTCTCCAGCGGCTCCCAGCCAAAATGTGTACCTGTGCATGGTCATCGCGCGGTGTGTCACCGTCACTTGTCAGCACTCCTTCCATTCACCATCAAAGGTTCTTCCTGAACGAGACTGTGAATCACAACTCTAATGACGCCATCAACTCAGGAAAAACGCGGGAAAGTTTTTTATCCTTAATTCAAATCTCACGAGGTAATGGCTGCGCTAGGAATATTTCTTTTGTCTAAACCAACTTATTACCTCCATTTACTGAATGCATTGCGATTTTCGCTCTGAAAGAAACACGCCATTTCGTCGACTTGAATGACACTCATGCCTCTGATTGTGAGTATATAGCGAAATCAAGCCATCCGCGAAACTCTTGACTGGAAGTAAGAAATTACTAGTTAGGTAATAATGAGGTAAATTCTCGCCTCGAAATTTTTCAATTCCACAAAAAGACGACATAAACAATATATTTTTTTGTAAATAAAAAGATGAATTCGATTTTATATTATTAGTAATTGCATCATAATCGCTGATTACGAAAGAAAATGGAGAACAATTAAATGTTTTAATGAAGAAGAAAGAGTCAATCTTGATTTTTCAAAATATTTCCGTTGCTGATTCAATCATCTCTACTTAATTTAATATCTCCAACTATGAGCACATTTACTGATGGAGAGTGAAGGCACAACATCTGAATTGGTTAGCATTAAATTTTCCCGATGGGCACGCAGGGAAACATTGGTGAGAGGGATTTTTAATTATATGCATAGCCAGATGTTTGACGGAATGAGCAGAGGGTGAGAAGGTAATTAGTTCCCACATCAATCCCCAGAGGCGCTTTATGAGTGGGAGCGCATTCCTGCTAGACAGCTGATCCCTGAGCGGCGGGAATATGAACCCTTGGGCGAGGAGGAGAACAAAGGGTACGGCACTGACTTAAAAAGGGGTCAGGGTGCCTTCAAAAAGTGGGTTTCCACGAAGAGTATTAGAGGGAAAGGAAAGAGAAGCCAGGGAATAGGAGGCCGGGGTGGTTGGGAGATGAGCAGGAAGAGCCTGGAAACCGACTTAAAGTTGCCATGGCAAAAAAACCCCACCCCCGATACGAGGAAAAATTAAATGCGCTAATCCATTCCTGTTTAAAGCAAATTTGTAATTACTTCCTCCACCTGCTGAACCCTTGAGATGATATAAGCTCTATTTAACATTTACGACAGGAGTGAGTGTCATGTGAATTGTGAAAAAAGAGGGCCTTTTAGGGCCCCCCGAAATGAGGAAATTATGAAAAACATATAATTGTAGCCTGAATTGCTTTAATGAGTAAGATGAATTATACGCAAGGGTACTGCCGCAGCAGTAGGTGATACTCCGTCGCATGCATCGTTCATGGATTTTCATGCATAAATACCAAACATATCTCGAAATAATTCTTTTAATTACAACTTCAATTAAAACCTTTGAAGTGACAGATAGCATTAAATTTTATCACTGAGAAGGAAAAGAATCCGTGTATTTTCAAAAAACCACAAAATGTTTTGGGCAAATACCGAGGGCGGAAGAAAAAATCCAATTTTGCAATTCAAAATTATTTTTAACTCCATTTTGTTTTGACAGATTATAAAGGATATGGTGAATATAAAATTTTCCAAAGGATGGCGAATGTATATTTTATGCATAGAATTTCTCCCAAGTGAAACTAAATTTTTTTTAAATTCTTAATCGATTGTTCAATATGCTCCCTAAACTCCACCGATGGAAACGAAGCGGAAACAAGTGCAGCATGGAGACAGCTGTCCATTTCAAAAGGTATAAATATCCGAGTTTGAAGCTTTGTAGTAACGTAAGGGTTTGTCCGACTTGAATATTATTAAAATTAAACAAAGGTTACTGAATGTTGTGGTGAATGCTGACGATAAAAACGCTGTATTATTTTTAAAGGTTATATTTATACGGTGAGACAAGAATAAGAACCTTTGTTTCGACACTTTCGGTGTCATCATGAAGTGTGCGACCCCATAAAGCCTAAGCTAATGGTCATACCACGCTGAAATCAATACCAATGGTACATAATACTTTCATTTACGTAAAATTTAAATTTCTGGTGTACACTATTATTTATAAATACGCTATTGCGAACTGTGAAAGGTAATTATTTTTCTCGGAAATGAGCAGTAGGAGAAAATTATGCCTTGCACCGTTGCCTTTGTCTTGAAAATTTCAGTGTGATTGAATCGTATTTTTACTGTGAAAACAGTAGATTACTTGGAATAGAATTACGATTTTTCAATTTTTCGCTTGGACTCTGGTTCTGGGCTTTTGAGATTTATGGTATAGAAACTTATGACATAAGCTTCATTCCGATGTTAATAGCATTCAAGTCAAACATACAGTAACTCCTAAACAATGCCTCAACCTCGGTATCAACACTTTCGAAAATCATAGTCAGCATACGTATTAAAACTTGAATAATATTACTTACAACTTTTTACAAAAAAAACTTGTTTAAATAATAACTAGTTAAATGCCTTTAAAGAAAAGTGCAATAAATATCATGAAACTGCCGAAAACACTGCAATGAATTTGAGTTATGCTGTAAGTGGGTCAAGTGATCTCCACCTTTTAAAAATCTGGCAGTCAATTTCAGCAGGAATTTTTTCTTCAAATATTCATCAATCGTCGCATGAAATTTACAATAAAAATTCGTTACTTCTAGGCATTTCGCGATCTACGTTATCAAAGATCTACGTTAATAGGATTCTTAGTGTTAAAATAACCTCAAATGAGCTCTAATTAGGTCAAGGTTCCATACTTTATGAATGCATTATGCACAAGGATGGCTCGAAGTGAGTTAAAGACAAAGGGCCAACCAACCCGCGTGAAAATGGTGGCTTGAAAAAAAAGAATGTAATGAGGGCAGTAAGATGCGGGGTGAGAAAGGGGAAAGAACAGCTCTGCAGAATATGTGCGAGAAATCGAAGGCATTAAAGGAGAAAATGCATTCCAATACAATGGCCCTCTCGTGTTTAAAAAAATATATTTTCTACTTGGGAAAATGGAGTTGATGGGGGGCACTGGCTTCCCACCCTGTGGGACCGGATTCGAATCCCAGTATTGGTAGATCTCTTCGAATGAGAGCTTGAGTAGAGTTCTTGGAGGACTCGAACTCCCTCTATTGTATGAAGACGCCTTGAAATTTCAAATAGAGGAACACCTGGCACGTATTCGGAAGATCATCCTGAACATAGCTTGAACTTATCAATATTAGCTTCAGCCTTAACTTATTTCTTACGTTAGAGTTACAAATTGTACTTTCATCTAGAAACATTACCGAACGTGAGGGGAATCAGGACCAATGGGACCCACTTTTTTTGTCATGGACCGAAGTGATCATTACGATCGCAGTTCTTCATTACAGATAAAACTCATTTTAGATTCACTCTCTCTATATATTTTTATCCGTAATACAACCAATAATCTGCAACTGATAAACGAACATTAATGGTTAGACAGTAAATGCATAGTTAAATATCGAAAGAGTCAACTCGTTGAAGGTAGACAGCAGTAAAGCATAGAATGGGAATAGAAGCGGAGATTTTTTCTGCTTCCTTTTTTGAATAACTTCAATTCGACATTATATCATTTTAATTTTAACGCTAGGTAGAAATAAAACTAAAGTTTCTCATTCTTACACTTGATATCTATCATTGGCTTTATTTCCATCAAAAATTACGGTTTTAAGTCCGGAAGCACACTTTACCGCCTAGTGACCAAATTGGCTATTCGTATGACGATTATACCGACCAAAGTCTGTCACTAGCCGTCCTAATTTTCCAATTTTGTTCAAAATTTCCTGACGTTGAAAACCGAATCACTGATCAAAGTATTACTCCGGCCGGGTCTGATCGAAAGAGATCATTAGGACTATGGTATCGACCAACAAGTTATCAGTTATAAGCACAAGGTAAAATAAAATTCAAATGAAAAATTAATGGCGTCATCCTATCTATTAGAAAGAGACCTCACTAACTAAAGAGATATTTCTCCACAGAAAATTGCATGTGAACACTAAGGGCATTTGGAGCCATTAGAAAAGCATGGGCATCGGAGCAGAAGTTTTTCATCAAGTTAATTCCACCAAACACATAATATTCCAGTTTTAACAGTTAGATAGATGAGAGAATACAAATTCCTATTCTTACATTTAATTTTCGCTAAGTTCATCTTTTCATTAAAATTACTGATAAAAAAACAGGTTTTTTCACGCATCTCAACAATGCAGTGAGATTACCTTGGTGACCTTTAAGATTTGCGATTTTAAGCGATATAAAAGGATGGATTTTCTTTGTTTTATAATGAGGTCGGGGAGACCGAGTGGACGACGTGTTATACACCCAACTCAATTTAGTCGCATTTTATAGGTAGGTTATGAGGAGAGCAGGGCCGAAGCAGTTCTTAATATGCCCGCTAGGGGCCACACTATCCTTGCACGCAAACTCAGGAGGTGTGATACGCACTGGACACAGCCGACCTCACTTTTTCACATTTTTAAAATTCAACAATACTCGCAACACTGACTACTGCTCATTAGTCTGAGCGTATTTCAACTATTAGCAGGATGTAACGTAATTGATGTATGTTCAAGGCTTCCTCATGGTGATTATTTTCCTTGATATGATTGAAATTTTAAAGAATGATATAACATAATTTTTTAAATGATGTATTGCCATTTTTATAAATATCAGCATGTTTTGAAACATTTCATTTCCACAAATTAATTTAGCATTATTTCAACTTGAGCATGTAAAAGTTTAATCTCATGTAAATTTAAACCTTTTTGTATTTATTATCTTCCGAAATGTTTTCTTCTTCTAAAATTAACGGAAAAATTGTTACTTGCTTAATAGCATTGAATTATTTTTAAATGTCTTTTTTTGAGGATGCTGAGGTAATTATGGCACACGACAGATGATCGAATCATTTATCACGCGAGCGATTCGATAAAATTTCTAAGGAATATTTTGCAGGATAGAATCCCTGATCCTGAAATTTTTCTTTAAAGTTCTAAATGCTTACGCATGGTTCCATTAAAATTACACCAGTGAGCAAAATATAAAAAAAATGGTTTTCCATTTATACCACTAAAAACTTGACCCACAAAACCATTTGTCACTACATTCAAATGAATAAAATAATTGATATAACACATACATTAGATATTTTTATGATGTCCCGTGTCAGTAAATTGCATATTTATTTTGTAATAACGCTATAAAAAATTACACATGTAAGCATACCATTTTATTAGCAATTTAAATTCTTAGTAAACACGTTTTTGGAATGATAACTCCTAGTATCGTATTATAAAAGCATGGAGCGAATAATTTGAGTTCAAAAAATCAACGGAAGGATAGCCTACAGAAATAAAGCACTCATTCTTGAAAGAATAGTGTTCCACAATTACAAACGAAGGAACGGTTACCCGCCATTTCTGATGCACCCAGATACGTCAACACTAAAGAGCTGCGTACAAAGCTATGGGAAATGATGATAATACCTTGCCTGCAAATGGATAGAGGCAGGGGTCGCGAGAACAATGAACCGTCAGTGGAAGTGGATACAGGTGAGAATCGCGCGTATAATTATCACTACTCGGAGCTTGATGATTTCATTTTTCAGTATCAGTTGTAATGGACAGTGGAAGGCAATCGCTACTTTAACTTCCAATGCGTCTTCTTGCAATTCTTCTTAGAGTGTGCAGTGGAAAAAGAGTATAGCGATCTCATTCGTTTGGAACGGAAGTCCATCCTTAATTCACCATCCACTTTAATTAACAGTGAATCTTCCTGTGGAATTTTCTTCGTAAAAACGAGATGGTTTATGGTGCCAGGTGTACAATGTCAAATGATTAAGGTCAGAGCGCCGTAGTGGATAGGCAAGAGTGAGAACTTTGGTTCAATGGTACTAGGCTCAACTATGTGGAAGTTAATACTCGAAAATGAAAAGGAGACTTCGTTGATTTCCACTGATTTATTTCGTCCGTACGACATGTATCGAACCACAGAGGTCATTATTAAGTACCACATTAAGAAACATGTCGTACGGACGAAATAAATCAGTGGAAATCAACGAAGTCTCCTTTTCATTTTCGTGAGAACTTTGAAATCCAGGGCCGCAGATACAACTAAAGGAATGACTAGGAATAATTAAGACAAACATGACGATGTCATCTTCTAGGAATTTTCCAATTTGCGCTGGCTGGTATAAGTAAGGCTAAGACCACACAAGTAAGTCTGCGGGTGGATATCGTGCCACGGGCCTGCACACGCGATGCGCGAAAAAAACACTATATACAACTCTCCTCTGTAATCGCAAACGAAGGAGCGTTAGAGCAAACATTAATCCTTGCTGTGCAGGTTTAACCCTCAACCAGAGACGTGCAATTCTTCTCAATTCTTGTCTGGGAGACCGCAATAAAACAGAAATTCATAAATCGTTGCAGTCATGTTATTGCTTAGTTTAATGTTTCTTTGACTTCTCAACTATTGTAAAACTTATATTTAATATTATGCATTCCCAATACGAACCAACTTTTTCAGTAAAAATTGTTATTTGAAACAGGATAAAAAAACTGATATCGAAAACACTTGAGTTGTTTATTATTACTATCGTACTTTTTTTAAATAAAGAACTAAATTATCCGCGTTATGCAACTAGAAATCTTCCATGTAAATTGTTACTAATTATTATTATTCTTGAAAAATCCCTCGGAATTGTGTTCAACAACTTTTTTGAATCACTTCCACCCGCATTACATTTATTGGACTACCAATTTAGTGACGTGAGGTCTCACAGACCGCTACTAAAATTCAGTTGCAAAGTTTCAGAAATAAATAATAAGAACGTTAAATTTTAATTTGCTATTTCCTCATTATACAAAATTATGACGCTCACGAGGATTATATATATTTTGAGATAGCAATTTTGAAAGTATTCATAATTTTAGAAACGCAGCGGTCTCTCAGACCGCACGTCACCGGGGGGAAGCCATACGGCAGTAAATTTAATTAGTGCGCTTTTAGCTAAAAGTCGACGAGATTAAATTCTGGATTCGTCTCCTTTCCCGTGGCATATTGGCGAAAGGGAGATTTGTTAATTCATATGGAACACTAGAGAAAGACTCGTTCAATGTCGAGGTGACCCTTGCCGAGCAATAATAAAGAGAACACAGCCAATACCTTCAACAGGGTGACTCGGTGTACCTTGGTCAATTTCTCTCATCTAAGTAAATTGGCATTAGATTTGACCGAAAATTGTGCTAGATTAGGCTCTTTGTTAAGTATTTTTAAGTGTGAGACTTGTTTTCTTAGCGATACATGAGAGAGTTCTTAAAGTCTTGGATCTTGATCTCCCAAGCTGGAAATTACTTCCTTCTTCTGAGATTTTATATGATAAATTTGAAATATGAAAGTTTTCCGCTACATAAGTGCCTCCTCCTATTATGCTAGGTGATCGCTGAAAATTATAAACGGCGTTAATTGGATCTGCAAGTTTTCCTGCCCAGTAAATAAATGTAGTTTATTCTATGAGACAAATTCACCCCATGACGAGGAGAGATTGTTACATATTTTTAAATACACACGGCTTCAAGAAGTCAACAAAAATTCACTAAAACGTCACTAATTGTGGTGTACTTCAACTCTGAAGCACGGAAAAAGCGTCTTTAAAGCAACGAGGCACACCGCGGTTTTCCGGCCGTGTAAACACGTAAAATTGTAAAATTTAGCAACGAAATCCATTCGCCCCCCATATTTTACAGCAGGAGCTTTGAAAAAGCGCTGTCTACAATATAAAACCTGTAGGAAAACCCGCCGTTTGAGGCAAATTGCATTGCACTCGATGCCGCTTGTATTTATAGCGTTTTCTTGCTGCATATCTAAGAGAATAGAGAAAAGATCACGCGTGGCGGTAGACTGAAGACTCGGATCAGGAAAAGCACGACGGCAGACAGCTGCGCGCATGTCTGCGTGACATATCGAGCGAATAGCGGAGGTTGCGTTGGTCCAGCACTTTTGGCAGCAAGGAATGGGGTCGTTAGGAAGGAAGAGGGAATGATAACGGGAAGTTTAAATAGGCGAATAGTGCCAGGTGCACTACATAAGTGGCACAAGGACAGTAACCCGGAAGCAAGATCTCTTTAAGCTGTTGAAACGAGCGAGAAGCTTCCCCCAATTCAAGGCGACCTCCTTCGGCAACCTCTAAAACACATAATGGAACGAGCGCACCTCGCTTTTTTGGAGCACACGAAACATTCAGCGAAAATACCACTAGGCCTTTGCTTCTATTACTTCAACCGAAACACTTTCATGCGATAAGTGGTTTTTCCAAAAATCTTTCATCACATTCGATACACCGCTTACTCCATTAGGATACATTAAAATACAAAGAAAGGCTGCGCGTTTCGTCAAAAACTGCTACGGGCGTACAGACAGTGTTACCCAGATGTTAAGCGAATTAGGCTGGGAGCCGCTGGCGACTCGGGGGCTGCGCGCTAGGCTTAGATTGCTTGAACAATTGAGAATGGATATCTTTAATAGCGACACAGAGAACATAATATTAGAGCCACACTATATTTCCAGGTCCGATAGAAGCGATAAATTAAGAGAAATGTTTTGCCGAACGGATAGATATGGGAATTCGTTTTTCCCTCGAACCTTAAAGGACTTTAATAAACGCTGGCGATGTTACGCACTTCTTTCCGACATGACTCTATTTTTTTAAATTTGACTTGTTAGTGAAGAACATTTCCTAATCCAACCACAAAGCAAAGGGAGAGAAAGAAAAGAATTATATCGTAAGAACAGGAATCACCATCAATAACAAGGGAGAAGAAAGTTTAATTGAAATAACAGGCTTACATTCTCATAATCTAAATTTTTGTCGCTTCTTGGTGACAAACGTGATATTTTTTCCGTCGTTATATGCAAGCTTAAACTTCCTATTTGTGAATCAGGTGAACAGGAAGAGCCACATTTGGGAACGCTTTCTTTTGGCAACGCGAAAAAAGGTTTGGGGACTGATGCTGAGGAAAATTACTGACCACATATTTATTCGTGGTCTTAGGTCTCATACAATTTGACCATTCTCTTAGATCACCCTGAAAGTCATGGAAAGACGGCATTTCATTGTCTCAGAATGTTGGGAAAAATTACAAAATAATATAAAATGCATATAGGCTGCAAAAATAAAGTGGCAACTTATTATCATTGTCTTATGAAAAGTACCTGAGCATTCTCATTCCAAGGTGCTATTCAGGCATTGCTCCTCAACTTTTTATGTTCCTATTTACAACGTGAATACCCTTAAAACTCATAATTTTGTTTTATAATGGCCATCCAGCCTTGCGAGCTTAATTTATTTCAGGCAATTAAAAAATCAGCATTTTAATTAGCTTAAGAGCATACAGAAGTAATTTTCATTGCACTCCTATCAGAAGGGAACACTCATAATTAAATTTTGGTTTTCCATATTCAAAACCAAAAACTTATGAATGAAAAAACCCAAAGGCCAATTTTCAGGGCTCAAATTCGGTTTTAACCTGAGATAAGTAGCTTTAAAATTCCAGTAAATTTGTTCTGGCTGATACCAGAAATGTTATGGCATTTTCAACAGAGACTCTGGGCAATTTTTTGTTGTCTCAAAACGAAACATTTCATTGCAATCACATTTTTTCAAGATGGAATGTTTATATTTTTGAGTGAAACAGTAATCACGGCAAGTATCCTAGCTGCTTTATTTTGCGAACATACCATCGTAAAATCCTTTACCTAATACAGCTTTTTAGCTTCCGAATGTAAAAGATCAAACTTATAAAATAAAAGTGAATCATCACAATCAATATCTTTCCCCTACTAGCTTTTTTCTTTCCCCCTGAAGAGAGAAAATTCGGGGTTTTCTCTGTTGCTTTGAGGATTGGCATTCCAATTTCGTTGACACAGCATTTTTTTAACCAGAGGCCTCGCTTTGGTCAACCTATGTTCCTGGTTATTTCTCAAGTCAATTTCGCACAGTAAAAAATGATAAATTGAAAAAAAATTCACTAACTCTTTATCAACTTTGTAGTATTCCATTATAATTTTTCTTGGATATTTCACTATTTCCTATACCACTTCTTTTAAAAGCAAGTAATAGTGAAATATCCAAGGAAACTGATAAACTAATGCCATCAAAATGAAAGACTAACTCAGAGACGGGGATATTTACATGAAAATATCCATGATTTCTCATACATTTGCGTCAAAGTTACAAGTACAGTCAATTTCAAAAGTTTTAGGACAAATTTGTGGCACCACTTATGCTTCTCAGGGGAATTTAGTATCATTTGCTTCTTTCGTAGTTTTAGGCTGCGCTCCGAAAATATCCCGCTTGTGAGTGAACATACGTATATGCACTCAAAGAGAGAACCCGAGCGCAAGGTAGAACAACAAATTTTACATTCTCCTTCTATTTATGTAGGATGTAATGATTACATGCATACTTTCACCGGTTTTCACCCTTAGTATCTATAGTGATTATTAAACACAATAATTTACGAGACCGCGGTGGCCTAGTAGCCAACGCTTGCTGATGGGATAGTGAAGATTGAGTAATCGGGAATGTCTCTCGTAAATTTTTTTCCTATTTACACTGTCAGTCAGTCAGTCAGTAATTTTACAGTTATATTCTTTTAATTATTTACAGTTTTTTTATCGCCGTAATATCGCTGCTATAGCTTTGTATGCTTCTATTAATTGTAATGCGGCTTTTAAAATTAGGAATTGGACAATAGCTAAGGTATCCTTTATCTCCATGGCTATGTTTTAGGGACTTGCGAAAGTGGTTAACCCGACGGCAAATAGTGGATAAAATACCGGGGTTGGCGCTAACGCATAGTTGAAATTCTGGCGAAAAGAGTCACACATAACGTTGTATTATTTGACACTTATTCTGTTTCGATTAATGATAGGTCGTACGAATATTCTAGCTAGTATTCATTCAGAACGCATTTACTTACGGTTCCTCTGTTTTGTGGCACGACTTGCTAAGTTATCCGTGTTTTTTTATTTACTATTTGTGATTCTATTTATCAACCTGTAGAAACCCTCCGGTGTCAATCTTGTTTATTTCTACTATTTGTGAGTAATACGATATCTTAATATTTCCTGGAGTACAAATTTGAGATTATCATGCGTTACTTTGTGCTATTTAACATTTCATCAAGTTTGCGTCGAAGAGCCTTTCCGTTACAGCGGTTGGCTTTTTGAGCGCAAGGTAGGAGCAAAGAGTGAAAACCAGGGAAAATATGAAGTAAATTCACGCGAAATAATAATTAAATCCAACATTAATTGAAGCAGAATGATAAATTTGCAATCACAAGTAAATATTTCCCGTTGAGTGCGTATATATTTAAGCACATAATATATATTTGCGATATGTGGCCAAAGGCAATAAAAGGAGTAATGGGTAGTAAATCCCTTTGAGAAGCAGAAGTGACTTAGATTAAAATTGTCCTCACAAATTCTATTACAGCCTATTTCTGATGGAATATGCTATCTCCGTGCAGCGTCGTACCACCGCATTCTTCGGTCTGGGTCGTTTGGCACAGCGAAAAAATATTTTTCTTATGGTTTAAAGGAGGTAGATTCACATCCCGGTACACAACAGTATACTTAAGGTTTTCTCCCTTTCATTTAAAATTTTACGTTTTATCTATTATTTATTTATACTCGAAATAACTTATACTGCAATGCGCTCCTTATGCAAGCAATGCAGATAGAATGAGGTCCACACGTTATCAACATGGCGTCGCTCGAGAAATGCGTTTTTGGCGCGGAATTCAAGTTGAAACTTCAAACTACACTAGGGGCGAAATTAATGATCGCTCAGTGGTGAAATTTTTTGATAGCTTTTTTTACACCCATTTAATTTCTGCATTTTTTCAGGGTTTTCTTCGGCGTCAGCTTGGGTGTATACAACAGTTTCACAGGCGAAGGTCGACCTGAAGACGCTGGCAGGATAGCCATAGCCAGCGAAACTGTTGTCTAGAAACAAGCTGACGCGGAAGAAACCCTAAAGAAGTGCAGAGATCAGACCATCGCCGCGGAAACCTACGTTCTAACACCCATTTAATTGTAAATCAAACACAACATTTGGTAGTGTAATCCCTTCTATTAGCGTTTCCCGTAAATATGAATATGCGGTGAAAAACCGATAATCAAATGAACTTAAAAAGTGGGAAAATTATTCGGAAAGTCCGGAAAAGTCACGACATTTCTGGTTGATGTTGCAGCGACCACTCATGTGCGTATGGGATGCTCTCTCGCAGATAAATGAGAAGAGAAGCACAATACTTCGATCCACCCCTGACTCAGCTGTGGGAGCACTCGCTCCTTCGAATTAGAAATTTAGGTCATGCTTAACTAATCGGGTTTCGCTGTTTGCATACACTTTTTGTGGACTCTCGATGAAAAGATGGCTGGATTATTACTTTTTGCTTTCTGATCGTAGAATTTCCGCAGCCAGCAGGAAGGTTCACCGGTGTTGTTGGAACCCTTGGGTTTGTTTTGACGACAATAAACTCGACTGAATGGGATTAAAACATTGAATATAACCATTTTTCGCCGAATATACTAATTCCATCGTGTCAGGCGAAACATTATGGAAATCCTTCATGCTGAATCAATAAAGGAAAGACAATGGCAGTTTCCACAATTTAATTTAAATTGCCTGCCATTGTCTTTCCTTTCTTGAATATACTGATTTCTTTGAGCTAGAATATTTTAGTATAAGTATTAAGAAACTGATATCCCTCATTATATATAATACCTTCTCTCCTAACAATAAGAATTGAAATTTAAGAATTATAAAAACGACTAATAAAGCTATATACATAAAGCCGAAACACTTTTTCCTGTTCTACTAAATAAGTCGATCGTTTGCTTTTCCGAAATGATGTATAGTAACACTTTCCTCTGTGCTGTGTTTACTGAAATATCATTCATTTCAGGCGTCAATGAATAAAATTCGGTTGCCTGACCTCTTTCGTATTTCTATTACAAACGGGGAGTCATGGGTTCCAGACTCTGGCCGTTTATTATTTATACACAAATATACATATATTATTATATGTGAGTGTATGTGTATGGATATACACTAATATACACACTATACTAACATATACCATATAAAACTCTGTGAGACAAATTAATCTGAATTTCGTCCCAGTGAACCCACGCCTACTGTCAGGTATATTGTAAAATGTTTACATTGAAGTATTAATATTTTTCTGTTCATAGCAACCACAGGCTGGAGAGTTAGCCGCGGTTTTTTATTTATTAATTTATGTCATTGCGGTTCGAAAGAGGACAAATAAGAGAAGTTGTCATGTTTTGATTTGAAAGTTTTTTTTCTTAAAGTCGTTTTAAAATTGCGTTACGACGTTAAAAAAATCACTGAAATTTCGTGACCATTAGAAATCCTAAGCAATGGGAAAATTGTTTTTATCATTTTATTTATTTAATTTTAATTGTATCCTTGTAAAACACGAGATTTAAAAAAAATAGCTATCTTATCTCAAGAAAACATGTACAACAGGAATATAGAACGCTGACCTAAATGTGAAGATAGTGATTACGGATAGGTGATGCATTAAATGTCCACCATTTGCAGGTTAACATAGATGGTTGGGTTTCAGTCAAGAGTGATATGAATATGTGGGAGGAAGTTAATGATCTGCAAAAATCAGCTCTACATAGAACGTCAGAGCTCTTCTGCTATTCTTGGAAAATGGAGCAGGAAACATTGTGACACTCTTTGCTGCCTCACAGCAGCCCTTAAGTATTTTCCTGCTAAGCATGTACGGGTAAAATTAATTTCCAGCGTAATGCTTTTCGTGCAGGAGTCTAGAAAATGCAAGCCATTCATTCTCAATGTTTCGTGAGCGCGCGTAATGTAGCCAGGGCAATGAAGAGAGAGACCTCCACCTTATTCTATTCCCATCATAAAGAGACTCGCTGAAGAGCTTGCATCCCATAAAAAAATCTTTCCACACACCTGTGCCAACAACTTAGACGCTTCTCCGGAGGCCGAAGCTGCAACTTCAATGCTTTTGCTGGAACATTTTCCACCATATTTCTCAAAAACAGTCGTGCCTTAGGGATTTCATATTTCGGAATAGAATAAAGCGAAAGATTAACTAGCACAGGCACGACTCCTCATGAGAAATGTGATGGAAAATATTCCAGCCAAAGCATTGACAGCCATCAGAACAGCGTCCAAGTCGTTCCTTTGGATAATTATTGCTCGTCGGGGGTTTGCTTAGAGGGCCGTTAAAATGTGTGAGTGAGTTGATAATCTGAAAAGGTTAATTCCAAATTCCACGCATACAAGTTATTACTGCCAAATCTGGGGCACTAATCATTGTGACATACTTGGCTGCTTCACTGCAGTTTGATAATAACGATATCTCGCCAGATTATGCAAAGAAAGATGATCGATAACAAAGGACGTCTTTACGACTGCTTATTTTGTTGCCATGAATTGTTTCCGAAAAATAGAAATGAGAATAAATTTTTAAAATTTGGCAATTTACTAAAATGGTAATGACTAAAAATGCGACATAGTACACAGGAAATTTCAAGATTCAACTTTACCCAAGCATGGGTTTTCATTCCGAAATATACATTTCTGGTTAATAAATTCTATCATTTATTTGAAAGTTGATTCGATTCAATAACGCCGAAATTTAAATCTTTAATCATATACTGCTAACGCTAACTACGTGAGATTCATTTGTTTGACGTGAATAGATACGGGGTGTTGGGTAAAAGTTAACCGTGGAAGTTTTTTCTACGCAAATGCCTATTCGACTCCGTCCTCACATATTCACATGAAAGTATTATTTCTTACTTTACAAACGTTCTATTCTTTTACAAGGGATCGACTTTTTCCTCAGCATTGACGTATCTCACACCAATCTACTTCAGGGCTACCCAAGGAAAAGCTGAAATACTAACAGAACGCTGTTAACCAAAACAAAAGACACATACTTCGCCTGGTTGCTATATTACTCATTTTTCTGCGAAAGTATCATTCGAGTAAATAAATAAAACCCTAGTGATGCTATCGTCATCATCTCTAGGCAACAATCCTTAGACGTAGTCATTCATTCATCCAGACATCTAATATTTTCACACCCACAAACTACATTTTCACTTTCGTCTTTAGTACCTGCTACATATATTTCATTCGAGGTTTTTCTTTCTGTTCTTGCTGCCTACTTACCAAAATAAATTTGTTTCTTTAATTGTATTTGGTAGTATATTATACAATTTTAGTCCCATATACATAAAACTCCTTTTTTACATCGTTAAATTAGGCTTGTGCATAGGGATCGAGAAACCTCTACGAAAATTAAACAACAGTTGCTCCTATATATTTTTGGGCTGTACCCACTACGCAAAAAAAAACATTTTTAACACTTTATCATCATCATCATCATCATCACTGGTCAACAATCCTAGGATTGGTTTGACGCAGCTCTCCACTCAGTTCTCCTATCAGCTAATCTTTTCACACCTACGTATTTCTTCTCTTTCACATCTCTCTTTACTTGTTCCATATATTTTGTTCGAGGTCTTCCTTTTCCATTCTTACCTTCCACTTGTCCTTCGACGATTGTCTTCATGTGGCTATCGTGTCTCAAAACATGGTCTGTTAGATTGTTCCGTCTTCTTTTAATGCTTTCAAGAGGCTTCTCTTCTCTCCTACACTTCTAAGGACATCCATATTACAAACTGGGTCTATCCATTTCATCTTCAACATTCTTCTGTAGCACCACATTTCGAAGGCTTCCTCTCTCGATTTCTCCGCGGCAGTCATGTCCATTAGGGTAGGCCGAAAAAAGGTTTCATTTCCTGATCAAATTTTCCCTTTGCGAGAAAGTTGCGAAATGATATCAGGATATAACTTCGTATATTGTCATCCCAGGTACTAATGGTGGTTGTGTTACCTCAAGGGCTTCCCAGTCCACCAAGTCGATATAATCTTGTGCATCGAACTTTAACTTTGGAATTTCGTATTTCCTCAATTCCTCACGCTGAGTTTTCCTAAATTTCAATATCTTTGTGATAGCTATTTCACGAATTTTCAGTTGGACCGTCAAGTAAATGGAATTTTAGAAACGATGATCTTCGCAGGAAAAAATGATTTGCGTTATGCGGGTGGTCTATACTCTAATTATTGTTTGAGCCATAAATTTTGTCAAATAAACTTAAAATTTCAATTTTGTAAACTATAGAGATATATGCACTCTTTAATATTATTCATTATCCCATATTAAATAAAATTAGTCTTCATAACCGTTTGATTTTTAAATAAGCCTGATTTTTTGCAAAATTTTAAACTTTAGAGCTCGGGCGGCAGTGGTTAATATCATCCGATTTGAAAAGCATTTTGGGTGCGACATCCTGATATCAATTTGAAACTCTCGTATAGGGAAAATTTGATCAGGAAAGAAAACCTTTTTTCGCCCCACCCTAATGTACATGACAGCCACGGAGATATCGAGGGTGGAGGCCTTCGAAATGTGGTGCTACATAAGAATGTTGAGGATAATGACGAGTAAGTAATGAGGAAGTCCTAAGAAGAGTAGAGAAGCCTCTTGAACACCTTCATAAGAAGAAGGAACAATCTAACAGATCATATTTTGAGACACGATAGCCCGATGAAGATAATCGCTTAGGAACAAGTAGGCAGCAAGAACAGAGAGAAAGACTTCGAATGAAATATATGGAACAGGTAGTAAAGACGAAAGTGAAAAAGAAGTGTGTAGTTGTGAAAATATTAGATGGCTGGATGAATGAATGACTACGTCTCAGGATTGTTGCCTAGATATGATGACGATGGCATCACTAAGGTTTTATCTATTTACTCGATAAGGAAGTCCCTTCTACCGAGTTGTGGAATCGCTGAAAAGATTGCAAACAACAAAAAATGACTGAGGATTCGAGAGTAGATGGTGAGAATAAGACTAATACCTACAATTTGCTAATAATGAAGTTTTGCTCCAAATATAACGATAAATTTATGTGTGTAAAGTTTATGTAGCTTTATAATATCTATATTTTACACGCATTAATGGCAGATTATATCAATTGAGTGCGTACTTTTTTTACTAGGGTGAAGTCCACCGAAGAAATAAATTCATTTCACTTTATTTTTGGGTGTGATTGAACAATATTTTTACATTTTTCGATCCAACTCTTACTTCTCGAGGTATTTGGGTCGAAAAATCACTGACCGCCATCATTTTGCAGTCAAGTAATTTACATGAGTAACTCATGCGCAGCGTGTCACCGCTTCTCAGCTATTCTTCGGTCTCGGACATGGGCATCGTGTGGTTCGTTGCTGTTCACACTCTTGCCAGCGATTCCAACACTCAGTGGAATCAGCATATTAGAATGTATTACTAACGCATCTTTCTTGCCGTCTCATTCAACAGAGTCGCAGTTCCGATTGGTATTCAGAGACCTACTATACTCTGTTCATTTCATCTCTGCGGGTGAGCTGGTGTGGCCAAAACAAGAGGAGATGAGGGGAGGGAAAGTTTCTCGACGTGTGACTTTCCCTTGGCCAATCAGCAGACAGTAGGTGTGGCCTCAGTGAGTCGATCTCAAACCTCCGCCGAGTGAACATCGTGAATCTGCTCGCGGAGCAGTGTTGCCAAACCTCACGCATCCTTCTTGTATGTGACTAAGCATGCCTTCCACCAACGGTGCCTCTTTCAGTGTGGTAGCTGACAATGTCACGGGCTTCTGTGAAAATATTATCCCCAATCCCTTCCAAATGAGTTTGCCGGGGCCAAAACACCTATGGCCACCTATGACTCACACGTTTTCAGTGACAAAGTAGGGCGGCTATGCACATTTGGCAACATTAATTTCGATTCTTCTCTCTCTCTCTCTCTCTCTTGTTAGTACCCTCCCCTATCAACGAAACTATCCGAGAGTGTCCGGGCTCTCACGAAAGCTCACCCGCAAACATAAAATGAACAGACTATAATCGGCTCATATTTATTACGTCCGACCGTTCGAAGTTTCCTACTTGCCTACCCAAGTCTCTTTTTTGTGGTTGAATTCACCTTAGTGAAAAAATTGCCCAGCTTGCATACGCCCTTAATAGGTCTACAGCCTTTAAATAGATGTTACTTCAAAACTCATGGTGATAGCATGTACCTCGCTATCATTTCTTTCAGAGGGACATGAGGAACATCACCTTAAAATCTCACCATATTCTCATACCCAACAGAAACGAAAAGATAAATAAGAGAGAATAAATAGATAATAATTTTTCCGAATGGATTGGTACTGGAATCCCAGTCCAATAAAGGAAAATCAATAAATAGGCACTTTGGGGGACTCAGTGGTAAAATACATCCAACGCGTACCATCCCTTTTGGTAAATGTCTGGTGTCTTATCACCCATCACCACATGACTGTTGACGCGGCTAGCTAAGATAATATGAATATGGAAGATGCCATAAAACATCAAAGCTATACACGAGAAAAACATATCGTTATCTAGTTGACCCAAGTGATTACAGAAAATTCTTCAGCAATTTAATGCAACTTTATTTAAATTACCCTTCATACGACGCTAAATAAGGACAGATTAAGGATAGTGAGAATGTAAAATACTGATCTTTGATAAAATACAGGGGCTATTAAAAGGGGGTCAGCCATCGACAGGGAGACAAGAAGATACGAGCTTCATTTTCACCAAATTTATGCTCGTGAAGGGTGGCTGAAAATCAAGGAGCGTCGAACACTAGCAGCGCTGCAAACCGGGTGGAAAATTTGGAATCGCTGTGTTCCATCCTATTACAACCACAACAGCATGGCTCTGCTCAGCGATATCCACACGTGGAACACGCGACATGGAGGAAACAAATTTCTCCATCCCAATCCATAGGTCCTCGCGTATGGTGGCATCATTTATTACATGCACTTTGCCCGCTCATTTAACGCCCTCTAGGATGACCAGAGACGCGACTGGTCAAGCACGAAGGTGATCCGACAGCTGGCAAAAAAATACTATGTGGCCTAGCTACATAATAATATAAATTATCTATCATCATATTATTTTTTTTTTGCTGATGACTGTATTTCTTCATTTCCGTATCTATAACCTTGTAAAGAGAGCCCTGGCCCAGAGGAAGAGGGGGTCGGATTGTGGCCTCATCTGGGCCCGGTAAAAGAAATAAATCATATCAAATCAAAATGAAATGAGGGGCGACCACCGCATTCCACATCTCGATAAGAAAATCGAAAAAAAAAATCCCGAGATCTGGAATGATTAGTCATAATGAGGGAGAGAATGAAAGAACAAAGACGCTGAAAGAGACTGATACACCAAGTGTATGTGCCTGCGGATGTTTGTATCGGAAAATTGGAATTGAAGGTGACCGACAGCTATTTTTGACGTAATAGAAGAGTATTGTGCACAATAGAGACAATAAACGCAAAAGGAGACCATCTGTTCCAAAATTTAAGCTATAAATAAAAAATAAAAAAATAAACTGCATTCATTTAAAAAAATTGCTTCAAGACTATACTACGTTAGTAAAGGCGCTCTCTCATATAACGGCTAGTTCCAATGTTGATTACCTCTTGGTAAAGAAATTAAGTATATCAGTTCCAACGACCTTCAACGGTGATACTTCCCTACGGTGATATTTCAAGGGGGGGAAAACCTACGTCTGCTTAGGTCCACAAGTGGCGCCAAAAGGACCACTGATTAAGGTCCATCCGAACTACCCTCCACACGTACTGACCGTGAAAAAGTAATTGAAAAATATCTGCCATCTCTTGAATTTGAACCAGACCCTCGGAGTGGAAAGTCAACGCTCACATACACTGGGGAAAAACGCCCTCGATAAGAGACGGAGATTATTTGATAGGTGGTCTGCCGGTGACAGGGAGACAGCAGGAAAGTAGCTTCATTTCCAGTAAGTGAAAGGAGACCATAACTTCCCTCGCCTAAATCAACCACTGATTTGTAGGAGAACCTTCTTGGGCACTTACTACCTTCTACTCCCGTGTGTTTGACGGTCACTGTCGTAAGCGAGAGCTTCTCAAACCTGTGTGAGTGAGTGCGTGCGTCCCACGCGGACATTTGTTCCTTGGAGCAAATCCGCGAGGTGTGTGAGTGAGAGCGTATTTTTCTTAATTTTATGGTTTTATCTATTTTTTGTGTGTGAGTGGGTCACTGTCGTAAGCGAGAGCTTCGCAGACCTGTGCGAGTGAATGCGTGAGTCCTACGCGGACATTTGTTCCTTGGAGCAAATCCGCGAGGTGCGTGAGTGAGCTGCGCGATTGTTTAATTTCATAGCGTTTTAACATGTTTTCCGTGTATAGCCCCCCTTTTCAGCCTTATAGGTTCTCACCCCCACTTTGTCCACCAAATAGTACAGCCCTGGGGAATTAATTTTCTTTCAACTGTTCAAAGGCCGTCGTTCACTTATATCATATCTCAATCACTTATATTATAAATCAACCACGATATCGAACTGAGAAATCAACAGACCCGTCGGAATCGTCGACCGTAACGAGGGAGATAGAGCAAGAGAAAAGAAAATGAAAGGTACGGAGCAAGATACCTACTTACCACAGTCAAGTACTTTTTACCAGTACAATTACAATTTCCTAATAATTTTGTGACGTAACACTGCGTATTACGCACATAGCCTGTGTTTTTTTCTTTTTCGTCTGTTGCTGCTCCTCGTCTGGACACAGCCGGGAAGATACCTAGTGATAAAAGCATACGCAGCGACAGGGCCCATGGACATTTCTCTCATTCCTTTTTTCCATCTGTTTCCATTTTGCTCTCTGCCGACACTAAGGAATTGTATTTTATATTTTCTTCATTTTTGCTATTCAAAATTTTCTGAGAAAGCGGGCAAGTAGTTTTATCTTAATTTTTAAAATATATTTTGTTCTCTTGAAATTATCCATTTCGAGTGACCGTGTATGTAAGCTACAATTGTCCAACTTCGTCCTCCTCCCTCGTGTTCAGCCTGCATTGATCCCCCACTGACAACAGTTATGTTTTTCTTGAACGGTTATTGCCGGAACCTCGTGGTTTTGGTCACAATTTTAAATACAGGAATGAGATCAATTCGTGTCACATAGTTATGCTCAGTTTCTAAATTGCATTTCTTTTTAATAGAGCGATCTGTACTTCTTCCCTCCAGCAATTTATAGTATCGTTTACCTGTAAATGGGGAAACCCTCCTATAATTTCAATTTTCGCAAGAAATATGACTAATCATAGTAAAATTGCTTAGTTATCGCTATTTTTAAATTATTAATACAGTTTTCTGTGATTATTGACTGTGGAGGAGTGGTGACCAACATCTTAGGCCATTTGAACTATCACCGAAGGATAGGAAGCCTAGATCTAAACACAAGGCACCGAAAGAACAACGGCTTAGCGTCCCATCCGACGGACGATAACTGTACTTGAAGTGACTTGCACACAGCACTGAAGCCAGTGAAAGATATCTCAGAAAAATATCTCTCATCTCCAACGCTTGACAACGAACCCACAGGGTGGGAAGTAAGGTTTCACCAAAGAAAATCTTATTTATGCCTTAAGTTTGATCTGAAAATTATTTATAAGGCAAGAGTAGATAATTCCAAAACCGCGCTGAAAACACCCATTGATAACTGGAATTTGCCTATTGTCAAATGAAGCTCGAGCCATTGAAATACCTATTACGAAACGAAAGTATAAATAATGGATTCCAACTGTAAAAACTTTCCCTTTGTAACGTTTCATCCTCTAAAAGAAGTATATTTTCTCAATTCCAATTTCCTTTCTCAAATATTTTTTTTATTTCAACGGGCAGAGTCGTCCGTGATTGAATGGTTTCAGCCAGAAGAGGTTTCACTGCGCGTGAAATGTAACTAATGTTACGAAAAAATTGAAATGGATGACTTGAGCACAAAGGCTGCGTTCGAAGAAGCTGATGCATGATGGACGCACATAGCTAGCGGCATGGTAGTTCACTTTCTCAAGATGAACAGTGGATACGAAACCCTAAGGCGGGCTCGCGGGGTTAGAAGGGGGAGGACAGGAAGGAAAAAGGAAGGAGGCGCCGCCATGATAGGAGCCCGACGACGCCTACTGGGACGGGATAGGGAAGGAATGGATGGGACGAGGAATTCCGCACCGTTACAAAGGCGGGCGGGTCCTACCATCAGCGAAACCAGGAGAACCATTACTGTGCCAGCGATTTTAGAGGATTATGTATGAGGTAGAATAATCCAACGATCAAATCGCTAGATTCTCATGATGAACAACCAATTATTCATTCAATTCCAGGTGTCATAAGACGTAAGCACACCATGTAACAGATGCATATGAAAGCAGGTATGTCATGTGTGGCCAAACAAGATTCATGGGCCTTCGCCCGAAACATTTTGCTGAACATGCGCTCCCGCAGTTGACATTTGCTCGTAATTTTTGTCTCTAACAACATACTCTGCGGGAGCTCCCTCTCAAGCCACTCTCATCACATACGGACCTCATGACAGATAAACATGATTAAGAGGTTATATTTTAAGTACATATGGAGGGGTTCCAAAAAAAACACTCGTTGAGAGCATCAATATTTTTTTCTGAACATTGTTAAGCTCTTGTGGCCAACATGAGTCCAACAGAAAAATCACAAGTCCTGAGGAAGCGAATTGTACATTTATTTTGCAACAGTCAATAAGATAGCCCTACCTCAAACGATGAATTGCATTTGAGGAAATATAAATATAACCTTAATTAAAGTATTCTTTCTCCCGAGGTTTAAAGAAAACCTGTAGTTACGTTATCCGACATTGGCCAGCACAAAATAATTATTCTTAGTATTAGATAGATTTATCTAGCATCAAATCTATCAGAGAGACTATGGAAAAAGTAAAAATACGAAACAACGGACAAAACACCTCTCTTTTACAAAACCGTCCCCGCCCATTGCTCCATGCGAATGTCCTCCTTAGAAAAAAAATATTTAAAGCTGCTTCATCTCCACATTTCCCCTTCAGGCGTCCCCTCCATCACCACTTGAAATGGGTGAAAAAATTAGATTTACAATATTATTTTCACTTCAGAAGCAATAAAAGTTATTGTGATCAATAGTTCCTCTTCTTTTCACTGGAAATAGATTTGAGCTACGCTTCGGAAAGGTGGGTCGTAAAAATTATATCTCAATATTCCAAAATCACAGATGCTAAAGATTTTGATTTATTTGAAATTTCGTAAAAGTAATGGATACGACCGTTTTTGAAAGAGAATATTGCACTCTGAACTCTAAAAACTACATTAATATAATATAAAATACAAAAATTAACTGATAAAAACAATTATACATGATTATGAATATTGCTACCTTTCACAAAGTGAAACGTGATGTTTTTAAATATATACAAAAAATAACCCGTACAACACACCTCACCGGTGATCTTTAATGACACTCCGTAGACTGTAGGCGAACTTCAAATTCCTTTCCTCGAAAAAGACAGGGACACCCCCTGCCATCCGCCGTAGAGGCCTTATACACCCTCGCACTCCGCTTCAAAATTCGTGTATGTGCTTTTCTAGTCAATGCAAAGCCAACACCCACAGAATAATAATTATTTAGCACGAGTAAACTCTACCCAGCAAGTGCTATAATAGACTCGTGTCCGGGGGCTTTAGTAAACCAGCCATCTACATAGTAATATAAATTAAAATGAAAGCGGTCGTTGGAGCTATTTGACCACAAAGTCCCACCTGATATATTTTTTTACTAAACAGGCGATCAACAAATTCCTATACCTATAGGTTCCAAGAAATCTTAAACTAACTTTGCATCCTTAAACTCCAGGTCCAATTGTACTGCATCTGTTCTCGATTTCTCAAGCAATCATAGCCTAGGACCTAACCTACGAGTCTCTACCGGCCGCCAGCCTACTTCTACCCATTTTTGAGCCAAGTTCAATATGATGGCCCTAAATAAAGCTCAAACGATACATAACATGTTTTAATGAACTTAATTCTTACATTATGCATAATTTTTCTCTATGACTTACTTGTAAAACCTGGACGGTAAAAAACTTACTTGTAAAAACGGTAGACTCCCGATTATCCGGCTGAGGTATATCCATGTTGTGGATTATCCGTGCATGATTTTCACTCTCGCTCAATATTGTCCGCGATCTTAATAAAAAAAATTAAATCGGAGGCAAAATCACCGGAATTACTGCATTTGAATGCTAGGAAACACCGGGCATATTATTTCCATTAGAATCCCCTTCGTACAGCGGAACGGCGCTAGCTGCATTCACGGGAGCTCCGCGTTCCTGCTTTCCAAGCTTCGCAGTGCGCGATCGCACTCCGTGATCACGGAAACACGTCCCACAGCAGTTGCTACCTGAGCAACTTGTGCGAGACGCGGCTAAGTGGCGTGGTGCCTGAAAGTGTTGTTTCCGACGTCATGCAGTTGCAGTGGTTTTGAATCATTCGTGGAAACTACTTTTCTATATCCGTGATCACGCAGCCGCCGATGCGTGGTTTTTGAAACTAGGCCTTACATGGAGCATTAATAATTCCAGAACAACCTTGTTATCGCCGCTATAAAGATCGCGGGTTGGTGAAGAAGGCTCACAATGAGTCCCGGAAGCACTCTAAAATGACAGAATAACTGCATTAGTAGTAATATATTGTTTGTTTTACGTAAATTATGAACAACACAAGACATTGGAGTGAAAGTTTGGGTTATCCGTGTTTTCCGATTATTCGTGCCGTACATCCCCATCATTAGCGCCGATAATCGAGAGTGTGCTGTACATCATACCGCTAAACCCAAATTAAGAAAAGTTATTGTAAGCATTTAAGATTTTGCACTTCGACATTGAGCAATGAATAACCTCAGCAGCTTCACTTATTCGCAATGCTGCAAGGTATTTCGCGGATATAGTCGGGCAGTAAATTGGAGCATCGGACACCACCTGCCAGTCTCCCTCGAACGCCCACGGCTGCACAACTCGCGCATGTAGTCTGCCGACACCTCTCAGACCACCATTCGCTTTCCTCCGACAGGAAACCCTTCCCCCGCCCGCCCCTGTATATTGATCCTAGTCCACCCGGTTACGGAGTCCGTAGTGGTGGTGGGGGTGAGGGGGGTTGGGGTGGTCGAGGGGGAGAGAGGGGTAGATCGGCTGGGAAATTTCCACTGCGCTTCGCTCCTCCCCCAACTCCGCCCATTTAAACGAAATCCCACCCTCTTAACACCACCAGAAAAAAGTCACCCCTTTCCACCACCCCTCATCAAAGGACTTTCACCCCAAAGAAATAAATTAATGAGAGGTTGACAAATAAGCCAGCAGAGAATCTTCCGGAGTTACACAGCATGAGATGATGGTTCAAACTAAAATTAAAAAATAGGAAGCTACACATCAAAACGCTTCAATGGTGGTAAAAGGATTTTTGCATCACGTTCTCTTTTGCCACCCCTATGGCCACCCATGTGACCTAACAAGGGGGTCTTGGTTGTACTCTTCTCAAAAAAAATTGTTCAATTGTTTACCCAATAACCGCGGAAAATTTCACCAAGAAATACAGATTTTTCTCTCCATTGAAATTTTTATCTTACAAACCTCATCAGGCAAAATCAAACTAAGTGTTTGGACCCACATTATGACGTCAAATGGTGAGCATTATAAAATTTGGTTTTCCTCCAACATAATTCAAAGCCTTTTCTGATGCACGTTTTTTAATAACATTCGGCGTACCACCCTTATAGGTGCGGCTTGTCACCCGCTACATACGGCATAGACGCCGCGAGGTAACGTTTCACAGAAGTAATTCTTACAGCTAAGAGAAGAATGATATAAGTATACGTTTTTGTGCGTACGTCAGAAACGTAACTAGCCACCATATTCACTGCTAAGTTTAATTGAAAAAAGCAAAAATGGGACAAAACATAGTTATTCTACAAAATGTGCGGCTTCGCTCCCTGATTTACCCTAAGCCTTAATTGAAGCGAAAAATTCGTATGCGTGTTTACTACCTCTCTCTATAGGGTGTTAATATTTCCTTAAAATGCTAAGCACACATATATTTGCTACTTTTATGCATACGAAAAATAATTTTACAATAGATAAATGTTATTATTCACACTAAATTTAATTGAGAGTGAAGTTGAAAGCATGCAAAATCCCAAAGGAAAACAGACAATATTTTCTGACGCATTAGCCAAATTTCTCCAAAATCGCACAACTTCATGTACTAACCTAAAATTTTATACCAAAAACCGACACACGATTAACGGGACAGTCTGTATTAATTTAAATAATCGTTTGATATTAAAAAAAAAGCAACCGTATTTATCGGGAGGAAAATAATTTGCGAAAAAGACATATGAGCAAAACCGGTTAACTAACACTTAAATCCTAAACTATTTTTCGGCAATATTTTATATAACAAAAATTTTAATTTTCTTTAACACGGCAATAATTATGTTATTAAATTATTGAAGTATTCTACCGACTAATGTTCGCAAGCCTTTCCACCGCGGAAAGGTCGCAGCCCAAGGGTAACGGAATAATTACGTAGCACATTTTTAATTAAGCAGACCTGTTTAAATCGATGAAAAAATGAAAATTGTTCCCCAAGACACTGGAAGAAATGCTTTTCTATGAAGAGCATCCACAACGATAAATTTACTGCGATAACATACATTCCTGTACTAGCGTAAAGCACGCCGATTAGTCCACCGGCATTTACATATTGAAATTGAAGGCTTTTAAAAGACCATAGGAGGAGGCACAGGAAGTCACCCCTTTGTTTTTAACTAGACATCATTAGGAAAATATAGAGAGAGACCGTCCCACACTGATAGTTGAGCGCCTTATCTCGATTTCAAGTACGATGAAACGGGGTCAAATGGGGTCATTCACTCGGAACCTATATCGAATTTGATTTAAAGAATTTAATAGACTAAAGAGAAAGTTAAGTCACGATAGGAAACAAAATCTTCCCCAATTCTTCACAATTTTGATATAAAAGCACAAAATTCTCCTCCAACTAAGTTGTTGACGTCACTAGCGTTTCGGCTGATTAACCTGTTCAAAGAGGACCGAAGACCGAATGAAAGAGTCGCTCACGAGAGTGAAAAACAAAAAAGGAAGGAACCACGCAAAGCGGATGATTATCTGAGACGCGGTAACACGCTCGGGAGGAGTTTTTGACGCCAACAACTTATCACCATAAGGTTTGAATTTCCTCCAATTTCCGCCGTCAATGGCTGAAGAAGTGGCGACGGATTGATCAACTAAGAAAAAACCCTTCCTTCACTGCTCAATCTCCAACACACTAGATGGTCGATAGAAGTGTTGCAGGAGTCCATTGTGCCGCTGTCCCAGCTAGGGAATGATGAAAGACGAAAGAGGTGATATCTTGAGGTCTTACCTCTCCGCTGAATTCAAAGAAAAATATAATTCCGGCTGAACCTAAAGCTTATAATTAAAAACTGATACCCAAGGGTGATTGATGTCGAGGGTGGGAAGCAGAGAGAAAAACTGCAGAGGGGATGAATGGACTGATGCTAAAATGCCAGGAATGTGAAGGAAAATCTTAAAATTTCTTCAAAAAGTAATTGTTTTCTAATTTTTTCCTTCGTACCAGCTTCAGTGCCATTGCCACTACATACCGAGAAGGGTATTATTACAGAGATTCTTTCAAACAAGTAACATTCAATTCGCGTGGATGTTGCTCTCTGGCATGATTAAGCTATTGTCGGGAATTAGCATAAAACAAAGGGGATTACTTAATCATCACAAGGCAGCCTCCAGGAATATTCACCGTAATAATGAGCTGATCAACGTTTCATTCAATTTTCATGTATTCATTACGCTACCAACCAACAAGAAAATAAAGTTTTTAAAAATGGGAAACACTAATTGACTCAAATGAATGAGAGAAAATACAAACGAGGATATAGCTTTTGTAAATATGGCTAATGGGATGAATTGAAATTAACAACAAGGACACGAAAAAACTAGAAATGGATGTTCCTCTTGAACCCCAGAAGGATACACGGACTAAAAATTTATAAGTGAGTCTTAAAAAATTGACACCGTTATGTTTCTCTATGCTCTTTAGTTTAATCCTGCTAAGACAAGGATTGATTTAAGAGAACAGGACGCAAAATCGCTTAGGAGGAAGAGTGTAGTTTCCATTTCAAAGTCTCCATTTATTAATGGGATACCTGCTATCCTTTCTAATTCGAGTAATTTCAATATTTTTCAAAATTATCAACAAGAATTTAAGTGAATTTTTTAAGGGGAAACCCATAATTTTTCCTGCTTGTGACGCCTGGAGTGCAGATGAAAGAAAGTAGAGAAAATAAAATGATTTCACAATTTCCCACCAAACGATTGAAAAACTGATGAAATGAAGAAAAAAATACACTAAAAAGTTCTTTTCACATAATAATTGGCGTCTGTCTGCTACTGATCAATGCATTCACCTCCACCCCTATGAGTTTATCCAATTATGCTAAACAATAATATATACATTTTTGCTATCCCTGCCTCATAAAATTCCTAACTATAGTGCAATAAATATTTTCGGAGCCGCTATACTTTTACTTGCAGCTCCACTTTCAGTCCTTAATATGATGCATCACCCTCTCCTAACCTTCGTATTTACTGCTCTATCATCGTATCTATCATGTAGAAACTCTCCGACTAGAGATCTCAAATGCAAAATGTTCACAGCCAAGAAAACACTACGGCGAAATTCTATAATTTAAGCTACACGAAATACTGACATATTGGGTCTGCATTCTATACCTCAATGGTGGAACGAACATTTATCCACTGTTTCTAACAAGGTACATAAAACATCGGCACAGATCAAACAATTCAAATGCCTAACCCCAATATAAGTACGAAAAAAATTGGCAAATACCTTGCTGGTTCCACATATGGACAATTGTTCCCATGTTTTTTCTGACCTAACTGGTGAATTATATCAGAAATTACAAATACTTTTATATTCTGTGATTAGATATATAAATGATAATAATATCTGGCTGCTTTTAACTCCTTACTACAGAAAGTTGCAGTGGTTGAAACCCCAACAGAAAACTTATTCCTCCTATTCGTGTTTGTATATAAAATCTTGTCATCCAAAACTCCTGATTATCTTTATAAAATGATTATATGTCACCAGAGTGAAACTTGTAGAATAGTACGAGCTAGAAGACGCTTTAAAATTCCGAATTGCCGAATACGGTGTACCAATTGTCAACCTTAAACTCTGACATAAGAATATGGAATGAAATACCGGACGAAGGTGTTAGCTGTAACACTGTAAATCAATTCAAAATGAAAATGTTTGCGTATTTACTTGAAAAATATAATTGTAATTAAAGTATTGTATATATATATCATTAACACTGTAAAATTGTATTTTCACTTTTGCTTTGTTGTTCACTGCTGAGACTTATTTGTAAAATGTGATATGTTCCATAGGGCAAGCTCCTAGAACAATAAACTTATTAAAATTATTATCATTACATCCCCTGAAATTTTTTCGATGATTTTAGAATGTCTAATTTGTCTCGAAAAAAATTAATCAAGGAAAGATTCGCCCCCTTAACAAGGTCCTCCAGAACATCTATGCGACCCTTAACCTGCAGACAGCAGAAGGAATAAAACCAACAAATCTCAGAGGATCTCAAATGGCACTCTCACAGCTTGCTTGCCCCATCTCGACCACACATTCAGTGGTATCATCCATATTAACGCATATGGCCTGGATAAAATCCGACTAAATTTCAATTTGCCCTAATAATATTATGCACAGGAAATTAACGGATAATTCTTGGAAAAATATAATTTTCGCTGAGTATGACGTCCAGAGGATTGATAAATGCTAAAATTAAAACGAATATTATGAAAATACATCAATGTGAGCGGTTAGTATTCAAATGAAGTGAAATATCAAATGGGAAGGAAATGAATCCTTTTCAATAATTGGCGTTCGTCGAGTACCGACCATTTCATTGACCTCCATCAATTTTATCAATGATCTGACACTTTCCTCAAATCACCAAATTCCTGTTTCCAGTGCACCTCTTCCTGGAGTTTCTCTACCCTTTTAATGTACTTATATCTTCATTTTCAGTCCTCAGAAAATGTTCTCCGTAATCAATGGTCTGTCTGGCAAACCATCACCTCCACAGCAAGATGACGGGCAAGGAGGAAAACCAACAAATCTTGGGGGGGGGTCCCCCAAAGGACTCTCTCGGGCTCATTGCTTTCTCGTCCCTTTTGGGCCACTAATTAAGAGAGATCATCAATCTCCATTTGGTTCGACGGATGGACAACACAGCCGGCGACTGGAGAAATGAAAGTTAAGCTCTCAACGCATCCAAGTGGGAGAAAATAAAGGTGAAATCAATGAGAAGAGATCAACAGATACATCCGTCTAATTACATTTCACTTACTTATCTATACGCTGAAGCATTATTTCATGCGAGACATAACATTATCATACTAAAGATAAAAGTGCTAATAGAGAGTAATGAGTTCTAGAATGTAGGAACTAGTATTTTCCTGGCATATAGCCCTATTTATTCCCGACTTCTCTACCGCGTAAACGAGATTTCCGACGTGCGGAGACCTAAGTATGATTATACACCCAGGCGAAGATACCAAATTTCCTTGTTGAAACGAAGGCAGCAGCCGCATAACTTGTTGGATGGGGAACCCATGCAGACATCATTAGCAGAAAATCTTGAGTTCATTCATGAAAATTTTCGCATCATCTAAAATATAGGAAAGAAATGAGCATAAGTATGTTGATGAGAGATGGACAAAACATGACTTCGTGATAAGGTTCATTGGCAATAACTTGTTCGAATGTCTACGGGAGCACATAACAATCAGAGAAAAACTAGCCGAGTCTCGCAACTTCGTATACAAATCTCGTAAAATAATAGAAAATAATCAGAGACATTTAGCCATTGCTACCCATATGATGAAGTTATGCACAATTATCACGAACAATTAAAAACGAATTTCAATTAAGATTATTTAAAATTAATCAATAGTATTTAAAACAGATGATGCACAAAGATGATGAGACGCATATAAGTAGAAATATTTTCCATTCATGGGTATATTGGAGTATAAGAATATTCCAGCTGTTTCTAAAAAAAATGCCTGTCCTTATATCCTTCCAAAGAATCTACAGCAAGGTCTTCTTTCCCGAACTAGGGGCTATTTTCTTTATTCTCTCTCAACATTCTTAAATGTACGACCCAGGTAAGTCCAATGCCAGAGCACGTTTTGAGAAACTAGGCCTCCGATGAAATTTCCCAATAATACTCAGCAATTTGACTCAATATCCCGAATAGAATTGACCTTTATGTGTATCGATTTTTCAATGTCTTCGTAATTTTACTCGCTCTGAAAATTTACCGTCTCTATTCGGATTTCCCCGTTACTTTTTGAAAGGAATAACAAGAAAGGGGTCTGTATGGAGGAACAAGCAGCGATAATGAGGCGAGATAACAACGCCACGTCGCACACAAGCCAGTCATATTCTGAAGGTGACACCGAAGACCCTTTTGCCTTTTTGCCGTACCTGGGACGAAGAGGGAACTTATCGTGGAAAAAAATCGCTTCTCGTACCAGGAGATCAAAGGAGTGCAGTGCCTTGGGCTGGAGGCTTGAATTTAATCGCTTCAATTCCATAGTAAGGAATTTGTATTCCATGCCCCAACACCATCGTGCAATTTAGTTTCTTTGTGTTCCGCTACCGATGAAGTAAATCAAACTCAATTCATAGCGTAAAAAACTAACCAGGAAACTCTATCATTTATTTATGATATCAAAAAATGATATCAAAACCACTTGAGTTGTTATTATCATCGTACTTTTTTTTATCTAAGCACTTAATTATCCTCGTTATGCAACTAAAAATGCTTCTTTACAAATTATTAATTATTATCATTCTTGAAAAATCACTAGGAATTGTTTTAAACAACTTTTTTAATTATTTCCACCAGAATTACTTTCATTGGTTTTTCCAATTTAGTAACGTGAGGTCTCACAGACCGCTACTCAAATTCAGTTGAAAATGTATAACAATAACGTTAAATTTTAAGTTGTTTTGTCCTCATTATACAAAGTTATGACGCTCACGAGGATTATAGATAGTTTGAAATAGCAATTTTTAAAATATTCATTATTTTAGAAACGCAGCGGTCTCTCAGAGCGCACGTCACCCGTTAAGGGTTAATCTATTGTTTCCAACGGACCTGGAAATAAAGTGGGGTTCCAATATGTTGCTCTTCATGCGCTCTGAAATATATCAATTCTTAGTTGCTCAAGCAATCTCAGTCTAGCGCGAATCCTCCGTGCATCGCGTGGTCCACTCCTTTAAATTAGTCCAACCCAAAATTCATCCCTTCATACCCATTCGACCAGACCCCCACTGGAACCACCAGGCCGGAAGATATGGATGGAGAAGCACATGCACAAATGTGGAGGATGGACTTGCGAGATGGAAATGAGGGAGCAGAAAATAGTCCCTGCCGAATCAACCCCTCTCCACTTCACAACGATTACTACGAGGCTAATCTCAATGGCGGTGAATTAAGGCCTCGCGTGCCAACCTCAAGGTCGCGGCTTCGATTTGAATGAAGAATTGAAGACAAGAAATAATGGACAGTTAATGACATTTGGCCATCTTCAACTGTACATCAATGAATTCGTAAGCATTCTGGTGGCCTTTGTAACATCAATCTTGAGATTTTAGTACGATACGTTCAATACGCCAGGTTGTAATTTTGTTAGAGCCCATTTCCTAGTCTATATCGTGTTAGGCATGATCCAACTTATCTCCAAGTGATATTCTCCCATCCCCTAATCCTACCCCCCACTCCCTCTCCACCCTTTCCTTCTCCTCCTCCCGCCCCAGTGGTCCCTCTGATCCGTAACCTGATCAATAATGGGAATCCTGTCAACAGATTCGGTGACAACGATTCTTTCTTCGACTGCACCCCGAGATCCTCATAAAACTCTCCACTCAATCCCACTCCTCCACAGAGACACTCCCCCTCGCCTTCCTCCCTCCCAGCTGACTCCTCTTGCTCTATCCTCTTCAATCTCGCTCCCTCCTTCCTCAAATTGAGTCTACTCTCTCCCACCCTCACTCGCAGAAAGGAGACTAACACCGCGCCCAAGCTATCAATCTTTTCTCTCACTTTTCATTGATGATATTGGGATATAATTTACTGCTCAAAATTATCCTTCAAAATCAAGGTAGAACAGAAAATTACTACGGGAAGCAAATTTAAAATCCAACGGCTAAATTTTAAATTCGAATATTATCTATAAACACCAATTTTAAGGCTGATAAAATATCAATGAGTACAGTCACCATACAGATTGTGTGATTGAGTATTAATTCAATTTGCCACTTAATTATCGTTACCTATTTTTACTTGCTGCTTTGACATTAGAAACGAATAAGTATAGTTTACAGTATGTAACATAAAAAGCCAGGGATACGGTAGTATATCGAACTAATGTACAGCCTTTCCCAAAACCAATCTTCGATCTTTAAAAACAACTAAAAAACTCAAGGAAAGGACTGCTTTTGAGACTGAAATCAAGATTAAGATAAAAAATCAATCTTATTTTTTATTTGATTCAAAGCCTTTGGTTATGATATAAAACATTTGCTTAGAATAATAATGCTAGTACCTATAATAAATTGATTTGACATTATTTTATTAGAAACATTAAAAATGAATTTTTTCATCTATTTCCTAAATGAAATTAATATTCACTAGATATTTTTCTAAGGTCTCGCATTGAAACCGCTTGTGGTCTAAGCTGGATTACACACGAAATTCTTGGTCCAAGTGAGCTTCTGCCAGTGACTATCGACGTAAACTGAAGTTAAGGTTTCAAGGTACTTGCAAAACGCTAATGAAGTGCATTCATAACGGAACGTCTCAAGTTTCCAACAAGCTTATGTTCTTCCGCACATTATTACGAAAGTAAACAAGTTGAAAACTGCTAGAATGAACTCAACTGTAGACCTACCAAAACACCACTACCACCTGGACGTGGTTTTTGTTCTATTTGATAAACGAATATCCCATTACACAAGAGCCTCGCGGAAATAGTGGTACACAGTTGATCTTAACACCTAGGAAGAGAGCCACAAAAATTGTTGTGAATGTCATTGTCATGTCAAAAATTTTTAACTGTAAAATTCTTTTATCTCACGTCCCAAACTATTCTCACTGGATAAATCCCATTTTTTCATTGCATATCCAATGTTCCTCAGAGTGAAACAGTTCTGTAATTTTTGCGGTTGCGAAGGTTGGGACTGTATGGATTTTCATTTAAATCAAGGGTCTACATGTTTTGCTGAGAATCAATCCCAGGTCAAAATTATCCCACTGTTTATGGATTTCAATTTTCGCCCTGTCCACATGGGATTTTCAGTATATTATTCTTTTTCTTAAATTTTAAAGTTGTTCATTTCGAAGTGATAACCTTCAGCAGTGTGTTCTGCGACGGTATAGCGATCTAAATATTGAAGTCTGATAGTCTGCGGATGTGCTCCTATTCGAGTTTTGATGGTTCTTCTCGTTTTACCGATATTAATGCAGTTACACGTTTTGCACGTGGCCCGAAAATCTCCCTCAGTTTTTAATTTGTCCCGGCCTTTCGAGCTCCTAGGGAGGTCTCATATTTTGAACACAGGTGCAAAAGTAGTTTCAAAATCAAATTTCATCGAAATTCTGGATTTTTTCGTGGCACCGTTTGTGCGAGTGTAAGGTAAAAATAAAAACTTTTTTTAAGATTACTGCTCATCGAGGTCAATTTCACAATTGGTTGTTTTGCTGAACTTCCTCACTTACTCTGAGATAGATCTGTTGATTCCGATAGCTTTACCATAAATATTCTTCAATTATTAATAAAAATTATTGATTAAATTATTTATTTATTAATAAAATTAATAGTGGACAATTTATAATGACTGTAAAAAATAGAATAATCTGTTCAGATTTCAATGTTTTCAAATGTCATCAATTTAGAGTAAGTTTTTCTTAGCACAAACAAAACACTACACTGTTGATGAAGTCTTCACGGGAAATCAGCCGGGTCAGGACGGATTTCGCTGCCAACGTTTCAATGGCCTTCTCTGCCATCGTCCTCAGGGCGAAAACGAATTCATTCAGGCATTCGCCCTGAAGACGATGGCATAGAAGGCCATTGAAACGTTGGCAGTAATGTCGATCTTGACCCGGCTGATTTCCCGAGAAGACTTCATCAACATGATTCGCCAGGAAAGTATCAGATCCTTCACCAAAACACTACACTCACAACACAAACTAATGCGCAAAATAATAATTGTTTTGTATAGTGGCTGGTAGTGGTGGCGAACTTGGTTCAGAGGGACGGCTGACACGCGCCTCAGGCGAGTGAAATAATGTGAGATTCCCCAGTATATTCAATTGATCCTATAGATGATTCAAATCCGTTTTAGAAGGTGCGAACTTTTAAACATAGTTTCTAAAACATCGTAGATCTCGTCGACCACTCGTGTAAAAGGCGTGTAAAAAAGAAAAATAAAGACTAGTACTGACCTCGTCGGGTGGGATGTAAGCGCTGGGCCCATGGACCGTTGGCTTTGGCACTGGAACTCCCCGCTCCTGAAAGCAAAGAAAAAAGGGACGAAAGTGAGAGAAACGCAAGAGATAATCTAATCCTTTCGCTGCTGTTCAATCTCCGAAAACCTTCTCCTCACATGCGGCGATTAGGTTAAAATGCGTTTCGTGGGTCCATGGAGCAGGTACTTCAATAATAGACGTGGTACACCCTCCAAAGGGTCGCTAATCCGTTAAACGATTTTGTTAACTTTGCTAAAAACGTGGCTGCGGACCATAGAACCTCTATGATGCGGACCACCGGAAAATGGCCATTTTAGCAAATTTAACAAAATCGTGTTTTTCATCGCAAAATCACGGTTCAAAAACGTACTTGATTGCTTGATTGGCAGGAGTGCGATGCAAACAATCATTTTTGATGATCGGATTGATTGATTGATTTTCAAATTGCAGTCAGAGCGATCACTTTTCGGGAGGGAGGCCCCCTAGTAGGGTCGATGAGACGGTCCTGCGAGGGTGAGCTCATCGAGGATAAGGTCCTGGATTATAGGGACCTTCGAAGTGCTTCGGCGAAATGCACAGGCGGGATCGCGAGAAGACGATTAGAAAATAGACACAGAATTCAGGTGTCATTCTTCCCCCGAACTTTCAGGGGTAGCCATGGTTTTTTCAGTGCATAAAAAAATGCATAACTCACCTGGACAACTGATTGCATATTTTTCTTTTTCAATTTCTGTATTTTTCGATCTTTCTGCATTTTCATTGCATAGTTTTTCTCTTCTTCGTCATTGCCGAGTATTTTTTTGACATTATTTCTTCGCCGTAAACTTTCAACCTGGTTCTAACTAGGAATGGATATTCTTTTATTAACAACTAACATATAGAAAATTTATTCATTTATTTCCATTACCCCCGAAAACGGCACAATGAGGCCTTTACATCGGGAGTTTTTCAACAGTCAACAGCAGACGATCACACACACCTATGTCCTGGAAGGAGAAACCTATCCAGGCGGGACTCGAACCCGTGACCTTGGGTGTGGTAGGCGAGGAATTATTCCCACCGCCACCGAGGCCGACATTAGAGCTTAATACGAGAGAATTTTGTGAAAAATCTTAGCTAAAAATATGCACCCTTTGTGAAATTTTACGCCACCTATACGAATTGCATTAGTTTTATTATTGCTATTTTTTTAAGAATATATGAGTATGAGGCCAACTTGCTGTATGCTGGCGCTTGCTCAGTCCCTGCCAAAACCATGAGTGGTAGCCTGCAGAGAATAATTAAGATGCAGACAATGATTACATAGTGGTCATTGGGACGCTTGTGAGAAGACCACCCGTAACCAAGTATCAAGGAACTCTCCCTCCTCTTGGGCAGCATCCATTTTATACCTCTTTATTCTTAATTTAGTTAACTGAATAAAATCAACTGCTTTGGGTGTTACTTGGTGGAACGATGAAATATTCATGGTGAAACAAAGCTCAGTACTATTCCACAAATTTTTGTTTTAACAGTCTACTACTTTCGACGCTTATACCGTCATTATCAAGCTATAATTGATAATGACGGTATAAACGGTGAAATTTTTCAAGCTATAAGTGATAATGACGGTATAAACGTCGAAACTAGTGGACTGTTAAAATAAAATTTTGTGGAATAATACTGAGTTTTGTTTCAAAACGAATATAGGTAACTGTTTTAAATAAAATCAATCAATGTTCTAGCCAACGTTTCGTTCTATTAAGTGTCTTCAAGGCTTCAGAAATTCTATAAATTCGAACATATATATGAAACTCTTCAAAAGCCTCCACTTAAAAAGTAGATGGATTAGAAGTTCAAGTCTAGTTTACAATAGCTTAAGTTAAAATGGGTTATCTATTTTTTTTAATCTACTCTCCAGCCTCGAAGAATTCCAAAAAAACAATGAAACTATGAAGAGTGACTCCAATTACAAATATTGTCTTTGTAGACGCACACAACTTAGCATCATAAACTGAATTCCTCGCTGTCTCAAAGGTAACAGTTAAAGATAAAAAGTTCTTCAAAGATAACTGTTGTTAATACAGAGCCGTACTACCTCGCAGAGACTTCGGTTGCCGGAGCACGTACATCACAGCTAATCCGATCGGTAAATGCGCCGGCTCCACGCTTCTTTCGGCGAGATGCCAAACGACCAACACAGACCCAACTCTTCTGAATTTCCCAACTCAAGCGTCCCAAATTTACCCAAAAAATTTTGTTGAAATTATCCTAATCATTACATGTTCCACTGTCACTATTAACGAAAGATAGAGCTACCGACTGACATATATTAATCTTGAAACAAAGACTTATTACGTGATAACAGCAACGGAAGGAGTCCATTCAATGGGGAAGACTTTTCTTCGGAATTATGGCTAAATTACGCTGGTAGATACCGTTTATTGGACTTTATATGGTTGTCTCCTCTGATTATTTAAATTTCAAGGGAAAAAAAGAAGATTTTACATTTTTTCGAGTAGCAGTGACTAAATAAATACATACGTTCAATACGTTGGCAGTGTATTCAAAGAAGAACTCCTGAAAATTTTTCAGTCAAGAATAAGAATAGTGAAATTGATTTCAAGGTGATAAGTCACGTGATTTTCACCCTGATGGTATGCTGATATAGATGGTCTGAGTAGTCCTAGCTTGTACGAAAAATACCGAGACGTATCGGCATCGTTACGCACATATAAGGAAGAAACGAAAATCGCGATTTACGTCTGAAAGAGTATTCCAATAGACCTACAAAATAGCCTTCTAGAATACGCCTTTAACAATTTATTACCAAACACCATCAATGTATTACCACCATAAATGGTTGGAAAGGACAAAACTTCATACGATGCATTGTGGTATAAAAGCCAACCAGATTTTATTCAATATACATATAATTTACTCAATTATATACAAAAATATAATTTTAAAAAATATCTTCCCTCATAACACAATCACCTTACCCGTACTTTTCGCCAGGTAAAAATGAAAACACTTCTTCTTATTTTTCTTTAACAGGACGGGGATAAGTTGCGGTATTCTAAATTTAGGCAGCACTTGTATATCTAATAAACTTAAAATTGTGGAGTAACTGCAATATCACTTGTAACGAGTGAAAAATGACAGAAAATCCTTCGCCGCCGACACGGGTGAACAGAAAATGTGGAGAAAAAAATATTGGAGTACTATGAAGCTCGAAGCTTCGAAGTGCTCCGAAAATTTTATTTGTACTATTTGTGCTGTAAAAATTTACCAAAAGACTCTGATGTTCCTCTCTCTTCCTCGCGCGATGGGTTATTCGCCAGAAAAATCCTAAATATCTTCTCCGCTTTCTTCGATGATGGTATTGTTCGGCTGTGTGGGGGGGGGAGGGTTCATGGGGCCTTCCCACTTCTGAAATCGTGTTTGGGGCTCTTGGTGAGGGTTTAAGTAGTCAAGTTGCATCATTTGCACACCCCGATCAAGTCAAATCGATCCTCAGTGGACAAGGAACGCGTAAGCAATACGCGAAGGCTGACTTCGGAGAATAACGGAGACGGCTGCGCCGGGTAAGTGGACCGACTTGTGAAAGTGAATGTTCGTACACATATGGATCGTTCTCATCCTGAAGGTTATACGCTCTTTCTCACCAATAAAGTTGTGTGGGTTGCCTGTAGACTAGGGCGGCGCCAGCTGCACCCACGAATGTTCCAATTTCCGTTACTGCTCTCACCAGAGTATGGGGGGATTCGATACACGTGACGGAGATGGATGGATAGATGTCTGCTTCACACGGTGAGGAGGAAATTAAGCCCTCTCGTTGGAGCGAAGTTTAATGTGATAAGGAATGAGTTTGCATAAGGAGCTTCGACAGAGATAATTCCCACCCATGCTCAGTAAAGGGATAGGTTTAAGTCAATTAGGAACAAACGAGCAAAATAGAAAAGGTATTTGCAACCAATGTAAGCAAGCAAAATGAAAGCTGAGGGTGTGACCAGATGTTCACGGACTAGCGGAACAGCACTCAAAGAACCAAAGAGGCTGGAGAAATTCAATTGAAACAGCTCAGTATTCAAGCAACATTAAGGGTGAACAAATAACTATGAAGGCCTTTGCACACTAGGCCACCATGTAAGCGCCATTTTGGAAGCGCGTTTGGTGGCGAGTAACCTTGAGTGGTAAGCCACTTCATCAGCCACCATACTTGCTCAGTTTACTGTCTCCTATTAATCGTGATGTATGTTGAAGAAGCTTGTGGAATATCTTTATGTTTTTTACTTGCGGAATAATAGGAAAAAACAAGGAGAAAATACTAGATACACCCGTTTTTACGCTTTAAATCTCTGTTTGAGTGCACTTCATCACTCATGTCCCACAATTCTTGCATGTTTTGCACTTCTAAGATAAAACGTTCCACGTTAAGCCTCGCCATGATCACAAGTTACACTGGAGAAAAACAAAACAAAACGAACCTACTGGTGTCGCCACAGAGTAGCGCTAGTGTATAATGCTCCATATGATTCAATGCTTTTCGGCTGGTGGCGAGCAAAGTCTGCTCTGGTCATCGCAAGTTTCGTCGCGCTTCCAGTAGCGCGATCATGCCACCAAAGTGGCCCAGTGTGCTGCTGTACATAGCTCAATCACTTTCGTGATGGCGCTTCCATGGTGGCGCCACCATGGTGGCTTATTGTGCAAAGGCCCTAAGTATTGACTACTTGTGTTCCTTTCGGGAAATCCTGCGTTCGAGTGATTTTCGCTCATGGTTCCGTTGTTCGTCCTGGGAGACTTATGGCGAGATTGAAAAATTTGGAAATGTCGGCTAAAATTGATACGAACGCAGCATTTCCCGAAAGTAACACGAATGAAATAAGCTGTGAAAACGTCCAGGGAAAAATAAAATTAATCTTTAATGGCCATAGGTAAGTGATATACTGAAGATTAGATACACTGAAGGAAATCCATCCACAATTAAATCCCCCAGAAGACTAAGGTTCAAGTAAAACTAAATTTGACAGCCATAGCGCACGGTGCCATGCCATGACCTAGCCTATGCTTTGAGGCCATTTATTGGTGTAGGGCCGCCACGGTATCCAAAAAATACTGAAGTTACTGGTCATCGAAGGCGTGACTAGGACACTACAAACAACCCTACAAATGTATGTTGACGGTACTCAGATCGCGGGTACATCACTGAAGAGAGACACCAGCATAGCTCAGTGCACTCTGCAAACTTAAATTCTTGGACGAAAATGGAAAGCATAAATAAACGCATAAAAAAGTCAACATTAACATTTTTCACGACGAGATTGTATGCAACAAAACTAACTCTACACACAAATAGACAAAATATACCATGAGAAAGTTTCCACATGTTACACGGCGAAATTATGGTCAACAGCCTAACTTTCAAAACACATCTAAATTCCTGTCTCGTCAAAGCAATAGCCGTCTCAATAGCACCAAACCATATCAAATCTCTCCTCCTCCACGACTGAACTCTTCAACTACTCCAGAATATAATATAAACTCTATACCAGTACCCCAGGAGTACTATATGCTTGTGAAATCTATGTCAATGAATCTATGGCCTATCCGTAAGATTTTCCAAATATATCATACCTTCCCTTCTCCTTGTATTTACAAGATTAATAAGATCATATGATGCCCATGACGCTCATTCTTTCCCTTAAACTACAGCGTCGTCACGGCGGAAAGGCTTACGTGTTCCTATGACTCCTACAGCTGCGTTGGCGGGTGAAATTCTCAATTACCTCCGGTAGGGAAACCCATAAGTTAAAGGGTGGGAGCCAGACGCAAAACATTGTGCATGATGGTGTCAAGTAAAAAACACTGCTTGAATGGACGTGGGATACCCCATCAACTATCTCTCCCCTGAAACCATAGAGATTAATAAAATGGGCCTTGGATGGAATCGCGGAATTCGTCCATCGATGGCAGGGTAAGCTAGAATATATAAAAAGGAAAGTTGAGAAAGACAGAATAGAGACTTTTCGAGAGTTCGAGGTGAGAAGGAGGGATATTGGGGACTACTAGATTGATAGGTTATCAATAGTAGTGGAGGGAAAATTAAGCGAGGGGTAACATTAGCGTTAAATGGCATTTTTGGGTACGAGAGAGGTAAGCAATGTAAGGTTTGAATACAAGACTCTCATCTGGAACGTGGCGCTTTTTGGAGCGTAATCGTGGACCACAAGGAAGGAGGACGAGAAAAGTGGAGGATCTTGGAATGTGAACGCTGAGAGGAATGGAGATGGTGAAGTGGACGGAGGATAAGAGTTACTGACAAAATAGAAGTCCGTGTTGTACTTTGAAAAGGGCGGTCCAAGATGGGACTCACATGCTCCAAGCAAACAAGCTTTCGCATCCGTTACAGGGCGCATCATCAGGCGATGGGCCATTCATCGCCTGATGATGCGCCCTGTAACGGACGCGAAAGTTTGCGAGACAAAGCGCAACACGCAGCTGCACCCGGAAGCCGTTAGCGACGATGCCCCTCGCTGCGAAAACCTACGTTCAAAGCTCCAAGCAAACCCACGTTATTCGATGGAATATTTCCAATCGTCATTTTAGACCGTCCATTTCATAAGAATAGATGTCGAATTTCGAAACATAGTAGTATTGTAACGAGTCGTCCGAAAAAAAAACGTCATTACATCGAAATAAATCTTAGTCTGTGCATTTTAAAAATTTCCTTCGCCCAATTCAAATGCTAAAAGGGAAAGAGTAACAGAAGATAAAATAAAAAAGGAAAGTTCTGAAATTACGAACAGAGAATAAATGCGAAAGAAGGATGTTAAATTGAGGATAGGGCGAATTGGATGGCAAAACGCGCAACTTCTTTGAAAACTCATTAAAATGCGCTCTTAGTTGTAACATATATAAATAATTCTTCGGATGCACTGGGTCTTCGTCGATGCGGTATCCTCGGGCTAATTCATTGCCATTGGCATCTCCATTCTCATCAACAAAATATCAGCGTATGCGACCCTCTACACATTAAAGCTCCGTCTGGAGTCAATTTCGGAATACGTGCCTGCGTCTCACTGTAATACATCCTGCATAACTAGACAAAAGGGTGTTATAATTTTTGTTTTTTTTCCAGGCGAACAATTGCAGTGAAGTTTTCTCGGGTTTCGCACCGGGTCAGGTCCTCCATATCTCCTTCCAACGTTTCGATGAACAACTCGCCCATCGTCATCAGGGATTCAAGGAATCCAATACCAAATCCTCAAAGCCTCAGGGTAAACATACAGAATACTGTGGGTGAGGGCGGTTTAGCGTCTCCTGATTGACAAAAGGGTGTTTCATATTTTATTTTATTTTATTTTTCCCTCGCATTTTTTATTTCTATCTCTTAATGCAGGGGTCTCCAATTTACTAGTCCACGAGGGCCACATTCCAAGATCCGAATCGCCCCGCGGGCCGGATAGCAAATTTACCGATGACTGAAGTATTCGGTATCAACGTCTGTATCTTATTTACCAACAGTTGAAGGCGACTTTGACGTGCAGTACAACGCTGCAATGCTCCTAGCGGCGTCTCACGGAGTTAAACGAGCGAGAATCACGCGCTACTTGAAACGAGTGCGCGGGCCGGATGAAAGCCCTCCGCGGGCCGTATCTTGGAGACCCCTGTCTTAATGTATATGTACATCTAAAAATGTATATGCAATGTACATGTAAAAATTTCGCCCGGATTGCATAACATTTAAAGGTTGCTCAAAGAAAATAAAAGCAATAGCATTAAATTTTACCGATTTTAGCAAATTACATCATTTTCAAGGGTAACGCGCAATTTTAAAGTGCCTTAGGGCCAAAATTTGCTCCATTTTAACGTCCGCTCAACAGTTTTCCAGGAATAATACGATAATTTTCCGCAAGTTGTAGCCGCGCGTCACACCCCTGACGGCGATCTGGTCGTTCGCAGGCTCAATCAATCAGAGGGTGGTCATAATTACGAGAGGAATAGAGGAAAACCCTTCGCGGTAGAAGAATACTAACGACAGTATTGAAGTCAGCATGCCTATTATACCCTAAACCAGCTCAAAAGCTGAAGTCAACAGAAAATTAAAAATTAAAGAAAGTTAAAAATTGTTCCTCAGTGTGATCATCGTATAGCGTACAGGTTCCGTTCGTCTAATGTGTGCCTTAGTCTTTTCAAAAGATCCTTTTTCCCTTGGAGGCTTAATAATGTAATAAACGACCAAACAAATTTATAAAGGAGACATTTCGTACAAATTTCCTTAGATTAGCTAAACAATGCTTAAAGTATTGCATAGACATTGAAAATGTGATCCGGTATAAATTTTCATTCTCTTGTGTCGCCAAACTAAAGTTGTACGATGAAGAAAGTTTTTTTTTCTGTTAAAATATTCCTATACATAACGAGAAATCCTGACATAACTTGAGTAATGCATGTAAAAACTTGTTGGTACTCATATATAGGTCTGTTTTCCAGTAGCGCACCTATTTTCCCAATATGTTAATAAGACTTGTATGAATGAATTTTTTGGAAGAATAAATTATAATTATAATGACACCCAGAAGCACGAGTCAAAGTGATCATACAGCACCATATTAAGATATTATATCGAGTTCTATGGATTCTTTGAAATTGCCTCAATTTAAGCTAGGACACTGTTATCACAGGCTCTAATGACGATTCAAAAACCTATTTCCACGACATTATGCAACATCACAAAGAAACGCCTCAGTAACGATGAAAACAGTTGATGTAGCCATGACAACAACCAGCTCACACGCTCGTAAATTATTTTGCAAAACAAATCTACTAAAATAAAAGCAAAAATCAAAAAAAAGCGTTTCATAGCATCAGTAATGAGCTTAAATGATGCAAAAGTCACAGATCAAGGCTATCGGTACCTCTTTGTCTAAATTTGGCCTGGAATTAGAATGGCCATAAAACTAAAAAGCGAAAAAGGAAACGAAGCAGAATTCCGCCAAGCTCTTGAAGCGGTAGAGTTTAATGCCATTAATTTTATGCCGAAAGGTTAATTAAAAGAAGGTCTGAAACCGAGGTATGTAACAAAAAAACAAAACTCGTAGATAAAATACTACACGGAATTCCAAACGAAATATCAATAGACTTTCAGAACCCTTGTGTTTTTAGTTAATTTCGCAGTGAAAACGTTTTCACAAAACGATGGACAAATTAATTATACTTTACTGAGGATGCATTTATTCTAGGAATTATCACTAAGTACAGAGATTATTACCGTACGTTGCCGGGGTTAGATAGAGGAGAGATACGAGGTATATTCTTTTTTCAATGCCTGATCAGTCATAACTTTAGAACCACAAGAACGATATCATTATCCTCCGTCGATATATATCGTGCAGTGTCTCTCCTATGCCCGATTAACGCCTCAAGTACCAATTGTTTATTCTGAGCGCGCAGTAAGACTTAAAAATGCCTTATAAACACTTTCTCCCGCTAATTGTAAGTGTAAATTGCGTGCTGTAGTTTAATTTCTTCCTAATGATGCGTGAAATTGATGACCCAGTTATAATTACGGAAAACTTTCATGAGTAACCAACAGCGAGCGGCAATGGTTCAGAACTTGGAAGCAATTCGTAGAGCCGGTCATGACGCAGGCGGTCAGGGAAGGATGCGAGTGGCAATCGATCATCTGGTACAATGAGTGGATCAGGTTATCAGGGAAGATCGTTGCATCACATTTTCTGAATTGATGAGTAGGCTTTCTCTGATTTCCAGCTCTTAGCTCCCATGAAAAGCTGGCTGCGACGAGAGTATTTAAGCCAAAACCAGGGAAGATGACTGGCTGCAAGCGCATGCAGCCACTTACTATGACGGCGGATCGGAAAATTGTTATCAGACTACAGCAAACGTCGTCTAAAGTATAGAAACAACGATAATGCAGAAAATAGGCAGTATGGCATAGCACTGCTGTAGCAAGTAAACATCTGTTTCGTTTAATCCGCAAGCAGTAGTAAGTTTACAACTGTTTCGTCTAATCCGCATGGCTGTAATTTGTTCAAAAGTTTGTTGTGAGGTACCGTGTCGAAAGCTTTCTTAAAATCTAGAAATAATGCGTCAGCTTGTCTTTTCGATTCTCCAGATTTTATATCATGGTGAAGAAAGAGCAAGAGCAGTGTTTCGCATGATCTATCTTCTCGGAATCCGTGCTGACAGTCATGGAGGATGTTACGTCCGTCCAAGAAAGTCATGCTATTGCTAACGACGATATGCTCAAGTATCTTGCCTATAATGGATGACAAAGAAATCGGACGGTAGTTGCCTGGTTCATGTCTGTTTCCCTTTTTGAATATGGGTGTAAGGCTTGCAATTTTCCAGTCTAGCGATAACTTCCCTTCAGAGAGTGACTTCTTCAATATTATCTGTAAGTAAGGTGCGATCAGTGGAGCTAACCCCTTGAGGACATGCGCAGGCATTCCCTCCAGATCTGGAGATTTATTATTCTTTATCGATTGTAGATATTTAGTTATCCCATCGTATAGAATTGAGATTTCTTCCATCGGTTCTTCAGCACATAGGATGTCTAAATTAAATTCAGTATCGTCAGTAGTGTACACACTTTCGAAGAGGGAATTTAACGTGATAGCTTTGTCAATATTTTCGGTGACAACTTTAACACCTTTGTCAAGTAACGAATCTACGGTTGAAGATTTTCCCTAAAGCTCTCTTGCATACGACAAAAAAAGAGGAGAGGGGAGGCTGCCAAAAATGCCTCTAAAGTACTCCATGGAAACCTGCCTCATAGGTAATTTAGTACTTTAATAATTAATTAAATCTTTTCCTACCTTTGGTTGCAACCTCTGGAATACCCAGTTCTTATATATAAATAATTCCTCTTCTCCGTCTATTTTCAAAGAAAAATTATTAAAATATTACACCAGTGAGTACTTACGTCTATAAATTGAATTTAACTTGGTCCAAATAATTTGCAAAATATTTGTCTGATTTTTCTCTTCCTACTGATTATTACGGTATGCTCTCATTGTGCGTTCTGATTAATTTTACTGCGGTTTAATACATGTGCATTTTATTACCAAGGGAATCGTGCCAGATACATGGTTTTAATTTTTATCGCTTGAGGAGAAATTTTTAAATTTATTTGTGTTCGCTCTTTTTTGGAAGCGTAGAGCATAAAGTTTGTTCGTAAACTCAGTCTTAACCCGTACCGTACGTCAGGAGAGCTTGAAAGTTCGCGTAACTCTATATTACAACCTACCACTATCTTTCTAAGGCAAAAATGAATTTTGGACAGTTCCGTTTTGAATTGATAATTTTGCTTGAAGAGGAGCGAGAAGGAGACGAAAGATTGAGGGAACAAAGAAAGATAAGCGAGAATAAATGGATGCGCGGAGGATTCGAGTTCGAATGCAAACAATCACAGAGTTTGATTGACGTGAGGAACGAATGTTTGCCCGTCGATCACTTATGGCGAAGCATTTATTTTGTCTTTGAGCGCACGCGAAAGGAACGAGGGGATCGATAGAAGTCTGGGATACCCGACGGTAAAAAAATTACAAAGCCAAACTATGCCATTACATGTGCTGGAGTCACCTCGAAATATTTTATACATTTGTAGCAGGAGTCGATGTAGGCTGCTAACAATGAAGATTCGATGGAATGGTTTGGACGATGTTTATTGAATTGTGTACTATTCCACACTGAACTGCCGGCCGAAAGGCCGCAGTATTTATTCAGTTTGCCAACTTCCAGTATGTTCTATCTTGCTGTTCTTGAACATTAAAGAAACTTCTAGAAGGGAATTCTAGAAGGCCAGAAAAATTAAGTAATAAAACTTTCCGGCACGGAGAATCGAACCCGGGCCGCCCGCTTGGGAGGCGACCGCGCTACCGCTGGGCTATCTGGACTGTTGGAAAGAGGCGATGACGGAGCGCGCTTTAACTTGCCTCCGGGCAAGCGGTGTGGCGGCGAGGCAGGAGGTGCGGCCGCCACACTACTCCCCCCCGGGGAAATACAGCTGGCGTTGTAGCGTACAGGTGAACGAAGAGTCCGACCCGAGCGCGTCGTTGGAGGGGGGGCGGCAGAGGTGTCCGCGGGCGAAGGCGACGTCCCGGTCGATGGCGCGGAAGATGGTTTTCCGGAAGTCGGTTCAGCAGGTCTCGATGTCCTTTCTTGAAAATCGTCCGGCTGGAGAATGTGCGCAGGCTTAAGGCGGTCGATGGAGACGACTGTTGGTTTCCCGTTGATGTTGATGGTGAATGTTTTCTCGCTGCGGGTGATGACTGGATATGGCCCTAGATATGGTGGCTGGAGGGCCGTCCGAACTGCGTCTTGTCGCAGGAAGACGTGCGACGTCGTGGCTAGAGCTTTGTGAACAAATATTTTCCGGCTGTTGGAATGATGAGTTGCAGGAGTTGGTCTCACTTTTGACATGTGAGTACGCAACCGAGAGACCAGATCCTCAGAACCGATGCTTGCCGGAGAGTCGGCGAAGAAATCACCCGGGAGACGCAGCCGTTCTCCATAGAGGAGTTCCGCTGGTGAAGCCTTCAGGCCCTCGCGCCAGGTGGTGCGGAGTCCGAGGAGAACCATTGGCAGTGCGTCGATCCAGGACTCCGGGGAGTGCGTCATTAGTGCTGTCTTGAGAGGGCGGTGCCAACGTTCTAGCATTCCATCAGCTTGAGGATGGTAGCTTGTGGTAGGGTGAAGAGCAATGCCCAGGGTGGCGCAGAGCTTTTTGAAGAGTCCTGATTCGAACTGTCGTCCTCGATCGCAGGTGAGGCGTTTTGGACAACCGTAGTGGGCAACCCATCCCAGGAGAAAACCTCGGCAGACGGATTCGGCAGTGATGTCGGCGAGAGGTTCTGCTGTCGGCCAACGTGAAAAGCGGTCGATCATCGTGAGAAGATATCGGAACCCAGAGGCGTAAGGCAGAGGTCCGACGATATCGACGTGGACGTGGTCGAAACGTGCTGTAGGTATGGTGAAGTTAGCCAGAGGAGACAATACGTGACGATGCACTTTGGATCGCTGGCAAGGAAGGCAATTGCGAACCCAAGTGCGACAGTCCTTGGACATGTACGGCCAAACGTAGCGGTTGGATATGTTTTTAAGAGTGGAGTTGGAACCGGGATGATCAAGACTGTGGACTTGATCAAAGACACGTCGACGGAACGGTGGTGTGATATAGGGTCGAGGCGTGTCCTTAGATGTGTCACACCAGAGTTTGACGGTTGTTCCAGGAATTGGCATTTGAGAAAGCTTGAGTGAAGTACCGCTGTCGAGGAGTCCACGAAGTTCTTCGTCGGTGTCCTGCGAACGGGACAAGGCGACGAAGTCTAACGGTGTAGAGGCGCTGACAGATTCCACTCTTGACAGACAGTCGGCGACGACATTGTTCTGGCCGGAGACGTGGCGTACGTCAGTTGTGAATTGAGTGATGAACTCCAGGTGTTTGAACTGACGTGGCGAGCAGCTGTCAGCGTTCTTGGTACGATGGCTGAAGGCGAAAGTCAACGGTTTGTGGTCCGTAAAAATGGCGAAGTCGCGGGCTTCTACCATGTTACGGAAGTGTTTCACTGCCTGATACATCGCGTAGAGTTCTCTGTCATAGGTGCTCCACATCCGTTGCGACGGCTTTAGTTTCCGTGAAAAGAAAGCGAGCGGTTGCCAATTGTCACCTGAGCGTTGTTGCAAAGCAGCACCAATCGCGGTCTGGCTGGCGTCGACGAAGAGGGCCAGGGAAGCTTCAGGGTCCGGGTGAGCTAGAATGGTAGCCCGGGCGAGACCGGTTTTGCATTCTTGGAAGCTGTGAAGAAGTTCCTGAGTCCAGGTGATTGGCGTGGAACTCTTGACTGAAGGACCTTGCAGGAGCGCGTTGAGTGGTGTCTGGGCTGAAGCTGCGTGTGGGATGTGGGGCCTGTAAAAGTTGAGCATACCCAGGAAACGACGGAGGTCTCGAATGGTCTTCGGTTGTGGAAAGTCGTTGATGGCAGCAACTTTTTCGGGTAGGGGTGAGCACCCATCAGAAGTTACGGAGTACCCGAGGAAGGTGACTTTTGTAGCTCCGAAGACACATTTGGCTGGATTAATGACGATTCCATAGTGAGAAAGGCGTTCGAAGAGGGTGTGGAGATGCTGAAGATGCTCCTCTTCCGTTTTTGAGAACACAAGGATGTCGTCCAGATAGGCGTAGCAGAAAGGAAGTCCTTCTAGAGCTCCGTCGATGAAACGCTGCCAGGTCTGCGCGGCGTTCCGAAGTCCAAATGGCATGAAGTTGAATTCAAAAAGGCCAAATGGAGTTATAATGGCTGTTTTGGGGATATCCTCTGGAGCCATGGGAATTTGTGTGAAGGCTTTTGCGCAGTCGACAACGCTAAAAATGTTGCAGCCGTGGAAGGCAACGGAGAAATCTTGCAGAGTGCGAACTGGATAGCGATCTGGGATAGTTCGACTGTTGAGCTTCCTATAGTCACCGCATGGGCGCCACCCATCGTTTCGTTTGCGGACCATGTGCAGAGGCGAGGCGAAGGGGCTGTTGGAGCGACGTGCCGTTCCCTCGCGGAGCATGGCATCGAACTCAGCTTTAGCAGCGCGGAGGCGGTCTGGGGCCAGGCGTCGAGCTCGATGATATATGGGAGGTCCAGGTGTAAGCTCGATGTGATGCTGTGTTTGATGGCGCACTTCTCTTGGAGCGCCTGGAGGTTTGGTGATTTCAGGAAACTTGGCGAGCAGGCGGTGATACGCTGTTGTGCCGGGGATTGTCCGAATGCTGGCCTGACGAGAAAAAGCACGGTGTCCCTGAGCACACAGGCCAGTAACTTGGTCGATGAGCTGGGCAGTTTTTAAATCCGGAATCAGATGAAAATGATCGAGGAAATCCGCTCCAATGAGTGGCTCGCTGACTTTGGCGACGGTGAAACGCCAGACAAAATCACGACGAAGGCCTAAGTTGAGTCGGAGTGGCATCGTCCCATATGTGCTGATCCGGGATTCGTTGGCCGCGGAGAGATCGTAGTTGGTTTCGACTCGTCTGTCGTTGCAGAACTTTACCGGAAAGATTGACAGATCAGAGCCGGTATCGACGAGAAATCGATGACGGGAGTATTTATCAGTAATGAAAAGGCGGCTGCTCCCTATAGGGCGGGCGGTGGCCGCCGTCACTGCTCGCCGCTGGATTTCCGTAGCTCGGGAGCAGGGCGCTTGGCACCTCCTGGCTGCATTACCGAAGCGCCGATGGTAGTAGCACAAGCTGGCGTCGTCGGCTGGGTGGTAAGTCTGGGAGGGGCTTCTGGACCGTGAGGGAAAATAGTCTCGGCTGCGGGAACTGCTGCGCGAGCGCCGGTGCTGATCGTTTAGTTGCGAGAGGAAAGCCGTTAGCTGTTTTTCGAGGCTCCCCAGTCGTCTGGCCAGCGAAGAGAAATCTGTTGAGCTTGTTGTAGCGCAGACGGCGGGAGCTGAAGTGTCCGTTGAGCTGGCAACAGCGTTGACGGCTAGGGCTGGTGGTGGAGGCAGCGGTGTGATCTCGACGATCCGATCGGCGATTTTGGCGAGTTCGTCTAGCGGCAGTGTTGTCTGTGCTTGCAGAATAGCTTGGACGGTAATTGGAAGGCGCGTCAGCCATATTTGTCGCAAGAGTGTATCCTGGATTTGGAATGATCCGTTGAGTGAGCGCAGATGGCGTAGGAGTTGCGACGGCTGCCTATCCCCAAGTTCTTCAGCCTGAAGGAGTTGCCTAACCCTCTTTTCCTCGGAGAGTGAAAGGCGGCGGATAAGTTCATTCTTCAGGTGTTCATACCGGTTTTGAGCTGGTGGATTTGATAGGATGTCTTCCACTTCCTCAGCGAAATGGTTGTCCAATATGGAGACGACGTGGTTGTATTTAGTCTCTTCCCGTGTTATGTTGGCAAGTTCGAACTGCGCCTCGGCTTGTGCGAACCAAACTGAAGGCTTACTTGGCCAGAAGGACGGTAGTTTCACGACTACGCGGCATGCCTCCTGTTGATTGGTTGCCTGGAGTCGTGCGGCATTTGCTTCGGTGTCGTGCTGGGGTGGCGGAGGTTGCGAAGGCTGCTGCTGCGGTGGTTGCTGTGGCGGCAAAAGTGGCTGCGGTTTTTGCTGCTCCGCCGCAAATGCCTGTTGAAATTGTTGGGCCTGATGGGCGAGGGCCTGCTGGTGTTGTCCCACAAGCGCCTGTTGTGCTTCCGCGTGTTGCATAGCCGCCGTCTGGAGTTCTGTTCGAAGGTCGTTCAGTTGACGAGTAAGCTCGGCGATTTCTTCGTCCTTGCTGGGCATTGCTGGTTGCGTTCGTAGTTCGGGGTCACCAATGTAGCAGGAGTCGATGTAGGCTGCTAACAATGAAGATTCGATGGAATGGTTTGGACGATGTTTATTGAATTGTGTACAATTCCACACTGAACTGCCGGCCGAAAGGCCGCAGTATTTATTCAGTTTGCCAACTTCCAGTATGTTCTATCTTGCTGTTCTTGAACATTAAAGAAACTTCTAGAAGGGAATTCTAGATGGCCAGAAAAATTAAGTAATAAAACTTTCCGGCACGGAGAATCGAACCCGGGCCGCCCGCTTGGGAGGCGACCGCGCTACCGCTGGGCTATCTGGACTGTTGGAAAGAGGCGATGACGGAGCGCGCTTTAACTTGCCTCCGGGCAAGCGGTGTGGCGGCGAGGCAGGAGGTGCGGCCGCCACACATTCTTTAATTTTGTTTATCATTCTTTATAAGCAATTTTGATGTGAATAGCTCCGTTAACAAAGTTTTTGAACTTACAACACAAGAGTTTCTAGGGTTGATTAAACGATGTGAGAAATTAAGACAATGTTTTTAGTATTTATTTAGACAAATCTAAAGCTAAGTTCCATAGTTCGTTCGCTTCGGCCTGAAAAATCCCATGGAGATTAAAGATTTTAAAAATGTTTTATATAATCTTTTCATAAAAATTACTTTTCCAGCGACACCAGTGTGTAGCTACAGACAATTTTCTGCAGGAAGTAATGCTTTATTACGGAGATGTTAAAACCTGCTCTCTGAGCATGTAGAACAATTGATCTTTCTGCATGATAATTTGGAAAAAAAACAAATGTTACGTTATTCATTTACGCATATAGTCTTTATTACAATTGTTACAACAAATTTTAACATACATTAGTTTAAATTAATCCCGAAGAAAAGTTTAAATATTCTGTTCACCGGGAAAGTGTAAAATCTTACATATATTAATTTAATTGACGACATTACTAGAGGTTAATCCATTTCAAATGTGCTTATGCAACTTTTTAAGAGACATTTATTAATATCCTTTCCAAATAATGACACAATAATCATCAATATCCCTCATTATCTTTTCTGTGGACATCTAGCTAAGCATTCAGAATAGAAAATTAACAAGGGAATTGGAAAAAATGACAATATGTTGAAGCATGCATTGTTGTGTTACCTGGTCCAGGAAACACCATACTCGACTTGAGATCAAAAAGTACTACTCGCACATCCCTAATGCATATACAATTGGAATTTGGATTCCTGTCATAGGATTCATTCAAGCTCAACTTAATTACTCCAACTAAGCCGTACGCGATCATCAATCATCCACCACTTGAAAAGGAGACGGGAAAAAAACATCCAATCAGATGACATCACCTCCGCCGGCCTCAGATACGTATCCGACAGGAAATTCGTCAGTCGTCAAGGACGACTGCAGCGTCAGCTGTCTGCATGGAATCGACTCTAACCCACCAGAATGTGTGTTATCCACTCTTTGGGCGTTTCCGATAAAATTAAAAACATCTCTCTCATGCGAGACACTCCATCACCACAGCAACACATTTATTCCGTTGTATTTACCACCATAAATTAACACCATGTACAATACGTGACTTAGCGAAAGGAGAAAGAATGCGTACGTAGCCGCCGTGAAGCTAAGGATGCGTACCTTAATGGCACTATCATTCGCATCGTCTTGCTTACCTGAGCATGGATATACGACTCAGGCGAGAACACCATTGATCACAACAGATATGCACAATTACGTTTAACGCATGTATGATAAAAAAAACAGCATCTCCCGCAGTTCGGGAGCATTGACCAGCCACAAATACCGCAAATAGACCCTACTGTAGAACTTCGTTCATACTTAAAATGGTTGGCCATTTTGCGGTATCAGATGCATTTAGATGGAAAGAAAAGCTCAAACATCAACGTTATTCTTAAATACGTAGTTGGAAAAAACCATTGAAAGCATTTTAAGCAAGTTGGAAGGCTCATGGGATTGAAACGTTCACCAAGGATTCGAATCTTCTATCAAGAGTCGTTGGTTGCTATTAGGGTAAATTTTCACTCGGTAAGTGAAATGCTACTTGAACAGTCTTCCAGGTTACTTATGGTTGTCTTAGCTTTACTCTTCGAAGGAAAGCTGGTATACGAGAAACATTTTCCTCAGAAAAGGTAAGATTTTCTTGAGAGTACTGCGCACATTTTCCTTTTAATCTCGCTTAAAGCTTCAAAATGACCTATTTTATGTTGCCAGTTACATATTAAACGCATAAAACTGCACCGGTAGATTTTAAGAGAATTTAAAGAGCGATAAAAAGTTAAGATTTTCTGCGAATAAATGCGATATTGAGTCTAATTTTTGATGCTCCGCGATGAATGATAATTTGTGCAACATAGGCATTCAAGCTCCCACTGTTAACCCAATATATTGAAATTTTTACTCGAGTATATGCCGAAAAACAGTCCTCCGGCAGACCAAATAACCCGCTCCGTAGAGCTGCAATGCGAATGTGACGGATACCGGTGATGCCTCGATGTCCAGAGGTTTGATGTTATAACATACTACCTTCGCCGCGAAAATAGACATCCACAATTTGTCCTATAATACTTTTGCGGGATAAATGTTATATATGTACAAACTAAAATTATATAAAACTATTTGTGGGTTGGGAATACATTTAGAAACAGATACAGAGGCATAAGTTAAACATATGGTGCTTTGGCGGCGAATAATCTGTGCATTAATCTGTCGCATTTAATATCGAGTATTTAATTTTAACATACCGTTTTCCGAGATAAAAAACATGCAGCGCTGTACTAACTATGTCTTTCATACAAATTAAAAGGTTTTTATCAATTTCTGCTGAGATTATTACTTATTCGACACATAACTCGTTACCATCGCCAAAGAAATAAATTATGCGTATTGCGTAAAAAATATGCGATGATTCCACCGAATTTCAATAAAAGGCCGCTTTATGGTAAAATTTAAGAATTGAATATCCGCATTGAGCACTTAGCGAGAAACAACAAAACTCATACGCCAATAATTAATTAATTAGTTAATCGGAAATAGAAGCACAGAACTTCGTGAATTCAGGGCCAAATTAAGGGTCGGTCGATTTTGAATGAACGGGAAAGTTGGCGAGAAAAATTGGAATGCGCAGTGTAGTTGTCATTAGTTTTATTCGCTTTGCGTCCATTTTTTTATTTGAAACCGTGATTCGTGGGATAAGACACCTCAGAATTAAAAACATGGAATTGTGATGTACACTCCGGAAAAGACATTTGCAACGAAACAGCTACACTCATTTTCAATATGGACCATCTTTGCGGCAGTTTGCTGCTATAGTTAAAAACAATTAAGATAGATGGCGTCCAATCCACGTAAATATTTTTTCTATAAGCCCCGCCGCTATGAGGCTAATGTTTTCCTTAATCTTAACAATTATATTTATTGCTATTTTTTCCCGAAACCAGCTTTAAAAGAGCATCGCTTCTTGAATATAGCACATTATTATCCGACTAAAATAAAAAATGGGAAAGATGCGAGAGAAATACGATGCGGAGGAATGTGGTCTAATCAAAGCCTCAAACCAACAGGTAAACGATAAACAGTGGATTCGAAACCCTAGGGGGGGCTCGCGGGGTTACTCTCCTGGGCCGAGGTCTGGAAGCGTTAGCTTATCACCTCTGCACCGCAGAAGGGGGAGGACAGGAGGGAAAAAGGAAGGAGGCGCCGCCGCGATAGGAGCCCGACGACTCCTCCTGGGACGGGATAGGGAAGGAAGGGATGGGACGAGGAATAACGCACTGTTACAAAGGCGGGCGGGTCCTACTAACAGCGAAACCTGGAAAACCATTTCTGTGCCAGCGATTTTAGAGGATTATTCAATGAGGAAGAATAATCCAACGATCAAATCGCTAGATTCTCAGGATGAACAACCAATAATTCATTCAATGCCAGGTGGCATAAGGCATAAGCACACCATGTACAGACGCATATGAAATCAAGTATGTCCTGTGTGGCCAAACAAGATTCACAGGCCATCGCCCGAAACATTTTGCTGAACAGGCGCTCCCGGAGTTGATATTTGCTCGTAATTTTCGTGTCAAACCACATACTCTGCGGGCCTCCCTCTCAAGCCACTCTCATCAGATATGGAGCCTTATGACAGATTCGAAAACCATCTTCTGTATCACAAAAGGACAAACGCAGTGGGTGAAAGGGGATAGCCGCTCTGGTTTTGCTCCTAGCATCACAATTCCAGTCAAAATAGATATGCACGAGCGAAAAATACGAGAGAACACTAAGAGGTGACCATTAAGATACCATGAGATGTCACAATTATAGCGATTTTAGAGATTATTCTGTGAGGAAGAATAATCCAACGATCAAATCGCTAGACGCAAACGATAAAGAATGAGGAGGGCACGCTCGAAGGGTGAGTCATTCGGTGATTGGAAGGGAGAGGCATTGAACCTGGCAGCAGGACACGTGCCGTAGGCCTCAAATGAGCAGAGGAGCAAGAGAATAATAATAAGAATAAAACGTCTTTATAGGGCGAGATTGGGACTAGAAAGTCCCATCTTCCATCTGACATCAACATGAAATATATGCAGATAAATGCATAAATAAGGTGCTCATGAAATTATACGTGGAGAAATTACATAAAGAGACATAGAAATTCCATTTTCAATCAACAAATATAATTATTAGTTAAAAAGTTACCATTAACCAAGTGTAAAAAGATGTTAGCAAATGTCGCGCGCAGATATAGATAACAATTATGCAGCCGGCGTCGTGAACTAGGTTTTAACCAGTTGAGATTGTTAATATAATTGGTGGTATGATATGATATTTGTGAATTAAATATGAACCTAATGCAGGCGTTGTAGGAGCGGTGAAGTTTATTCGACAGCACCTGAGATACGTCTTGAAAGGTAACATCGGCTAGTCAAAATGGAGAAGTATTAAAGTCGAAATTAATTGCTTCTTTAAGGAGAGAGGAATAATGCTTCTGAAACGAATTAGTGGGAATAATGACTTATTCACTGCTTTACATATCTTAGTTACATGAGATGTCCAAGACAGACTTTCATCAATGATGAATCCTAGATTAGAAACTTCGTCGCAGTAGTTTATAGGAGAATCAGAGATGCGCAGTTGCGGTAATTGATCCCTATCGATTGAGTTGAGTATTTTAGGATATCCAATTATAATAGCTTGCGACTTACTAGGGTTAATGCTTAGAAACTTGGATTTGCTCCAGTTGCTGATATTTTCTAGGTCATTATTTAAAGTACATATTCTATTGAACACGCTTTTAACATTTGAAATTAGGTACACTGGGAGATCGTCAACATAAAGATGATAATTAGAATGATTTGTCACTGAAGGGCAATCATTAATTTACAGGGAAAATAGCAGAGGTCCTAGAATAGAGCCTTGAGGCGCACCTCTTCCTGTTCCGATTCACCTTGAGCAGGAATCATTTGTAATTACTCGCTGATGCCGGCCTGATAAGTATGATGCTATCCAATGGACAGCCGTAGGAGGAAGACCTATGCCTCTCATTTTTGCTGCTAGGATATCTTTGTCTAAGGAATCAAAAGCTTAAAAAAAAAACAAGCGAGACGATTACTGAAACTTTACGATTCATGGAGCGTCCAAAGTCATCGGTGATTTTAGCTAATGCGGCAGAGTGCTCGAGAGCAGGAAGGCGCTTAGGAGCACTTAATTCGGTCACTGCCGCGAGGAGGTTAAGACCGCGCTATGCACATGGGAGGAGGAGTGCAACCGGTTTTGCTGGCTGGATGAAGAGATAGGAGGGCAGAGTGTTCAGAGGAGAAGATGTACGCTCATTAAGGCACGACCGAGACCTTGGAAATCGAAACGATCAACAGATAACCATGCCAATTAAGAGGTCAAAAGCGACGTGGAAGCGAGGAAACAAGTGCCTACTATTATTAAAAAAAAGAAGGCACCCTCATCACCACCATGCATCATCAAACAGAAGATATTCAAAGATACAGATACTCAATACAAGGTACATTTTAATGTAGACTGCATGTCACTAGGAAGAGCTATTCCTTAACAATGTTACTTCAAAGTCGGGTTTTGATACCGAAAATTCGCAGGTATTTTCGTCTTTTTTCCATTATGACGAATTCAAAAGATATGGAAAATGATTTCCAATCGAGAAAATAAATTACAGATAAGATCTTAATTTTGTATCTGTTTGAACCTACCACCCATCCTCATTAGGTAAAAAAATATTGGGAAAAAAATCACAATTCCAATTACTCTTTCGGATTCTGTGGGACCATATTTATATATAATGCAGAAACATTTTCAGAACGTATTTCTGTGCTAATTAGGCCACATTCATTGATAACTTGGCGTCAGTAGTCAGTCATATAGGATGTGAGTGGCTCCTGTCTACATTGAAAAATCTGTGATGTATCTATTTCTGTAATATATATTTAAATATGCACGTACATCATTTTAATTTTACGTATTTCCTCTCTATTACATCCTAATCACTTGTCCAACGTTATTGTACAGAGGAATTCCTCTTTCCATATACTTTCTCTTCGAATATTGCCTTAATCATGTCCCAAGGTATGGCTAATTAAGTTCTTCCGTCTTCTTCCAAGTGCTTTTAGAAGACTTCTCTTCTCTCCCATCATTCATGGCACTTCCTCATTTTTTGCGTGACCCTTACGTCTATGCCTCAATTCTTACATGTAAGAATATACTTCTTTCCACAGAATTCCATCTTAGCCTGTGCAATCGTTCCGACTTTTTCTCCCTTGTTTCGTGTATCGCTGATAACTCGGCATCCGAAGTATCGAAACACATTGACATGATCAAGCTCTTTTCCTTTGTTTAATAACTATGGAAAACCGTTCTATAACATTGAGCATCATTAATCATAATCCCTTCATAATCGTTTATCTGAAAAGTGATGTGCAATATAATTCAGCTTTATCAGCATCACACGTTGTCAACATAAGGTTGTAGCAAATGTGCACTTCTAAAATCGCCAAAAATAATATTTTTTTGTGAAATTCTGTAGAAAAAGAAAATCTGAATTCGTTGCAAAATGTGTCTCAAAAAACTGATAACTTTGATTAAGCCAATGTTTGATACTTTTGGGTAGATAACAATCATTTTAAAATACAACACGCAGCTTCTTCTCGCCAATGGATTAAACGAACTCAACCTTTTCTCAGCCTTTTGCGAAATACGAACTACATGGCATACCAACTGTTCTCAACTGAAATACACAGTAATTACGAATGACGAAAAAAGTAAGTCAGTAGCGAGGGAGCGGCTTCACGGTGAGGCTATTCAAAGACAATGAAGTTGGATAGCAGGGTGTCTTTCATGGAAATGAGAGGCCAGTTTAGAGGCGTGACACAAGGATCTGAATTAGGGCCACGGCCTCAAGAGCCCTCTGTATCCCTAGAAACGAGGAGGCAGCGGAAAGGTCAAGTGTAAAGCCAGGTTCCACGATCGATGAAAAGTAAAAAGCTCTTTTTAAGACTGAGCCATTATCGCAAAATGTATTAACTTATAAGGAATGTAAATGACTGTGTTCAGGCGAGACATGATAGAATTGTTCCATGACAAATGAAAGACTTGCAAACGCGAAGCATCGAAATATTTTTTATTAACGTTGACAAGAATTCATCTTTGCTTCTGCAATCACTGCGTGTTTTTTGTAACCATCAAATGAATATTTCCTTATGAAATTTTTGAATATACTTCGACTACTACTTGTAGCTCTGAAAATTTGTAGTCACCAAATTACTCCAAAAGTTATACATAATTTAATTATCTTATTTGCCGTGACCCTAATCGTAATTACCTTCTTTGAAGTTCGTTTGGATACTGTTTAGATCCACCGATAGAGATAGCAATCTTCCACTCTACTGGCGGAACTCGAGAAAAAATGAAAAAATTTTACGTTTTCTCAACTAATGACACTGCCAAGTCAAGTTATATCGCTTTGAATTGCTGCGAACGAGAAAACGATCAATGTCATAGCAACGCCAAATCCATTTCCAGTTTTTTATTTTGGTTTATTTCATATCCAGATTATGTAATAGGATAAATAAGTGCAAAAATATATTTTAACTAAAAAATTGCAATATTTTCCTCAAGAATAAAACACCAAATATGTACCGCTGCGCCAATGGCTTTTCAGCTAGTAATTATCTTTATGCCTTCCACGTCCACCGGATTTTACCAAATTTGTAATAAAGCCAATGAAATATTTGTACAAAGGGACAAAATTACAAAAATTTTGAAACAAGGGAATACTGCGCTTAGATACCAGTTAAATTCTCAGAAAACAGAATTGAGTAAAATTTAAATGAAAACATTTAAATTGAAATCATTAGTAACGTATGCAGTGTTCGGGTTTGCGTCTGGGTTAGATACTCTCTATTGATCCTTGGCGTCGCTTCGATGGATGAATTATTCATCATCATGAGGACCGTTGGTGCCGGTTCTCGAGTGGCCAGGTTAATATATAGGATTGAGATCTAACCCGGATGGGAATCCAAGAGGTGTTTCCGTCAGCCATACGGAGAATGTAAAATCTTTGTAATCATTCGTCCTTTTGAAAGAGACTAAACCCAAGATAAAATTTATAGAAGCTTCTTCGAAGGGAAATGGTACCAAAAAGTGAAATAATACAAGTAGGTACGGTTAAGTTTCGCTTCAGCTTCGATGGCGGCTTGATCGATTCGTGGGAGGAAGATAAACCAGAGCAGGTCCTAGAAGTTAAGGGAGGAGAGGAAAAGTGGATTGAAAGAAGGACACGGAGGTGGAAACAATTAAACGGCGAGGAAAGGGGTAGTAGACAAAATAATCAAATAAATTCTTCATTATCTGAACTGTGGCACTCGAAGCTTAGTTTAATTACGTTATCCGTATTGATGTAGTACCAACAGCGGAATCTAAGTTCTGCAAAGCTCTAGATCCGAAGAAAAAAGTCTTTTAAGTGAGAAATTCTACTTTAAGAAGCTTCTTTACCCTTACATGAAGATGAACTTAAGTGTTAACAAACGTGTTATTTCATTCAAAATGCCATTTGGAAATAAACCCACGGACTAAAAATTTTAAGTAATATTTTTTCGCAAATAATACAAAGAAATTGCTGCATTCTGCTACAGTAAATTTAATTATCCTTGAAAATTTCTAATTAATAATTTCCCCCAACAGCACAATTACAATAAAGTAAAGGTAGTTGTTTAAAAGTAAGTGTTCATCACCATTTTATTCCTTTTGGTAACATAAACGTAGTATAACCTAAATCAATAAATTTAAAACAATAAATAAAGTTATTGGATTGAATAAAATATAATATATGCGGCTAGACAGCTGTAAATACTCCTTGATTGAAGACTTGAAACGAGACTTGGCACAGTTGACCGGGGGCTACTCCATTTGTCACGCTGCAGTTCTGTTCGCATTAGCGGCGTTGTACGCCTAAGATTGACTTACAAGCAAACAGATAAGCGCGGTGGAGATTATTACGTCGAACAAAAAAGAAAGTCGTATAACTGAAGGAGATACTTCCCATTGAATTGAAATATAATTCTGCATGTTGGAAAACCAACTTTCGTCGTAAAACTGAGAGAGTTCACACAAATGAGTTTCCATCGGAGCCACTTCAATTGGCAAGAGATGCTGGGACATTAGCCGATTACAAAATTGTGTCGCGCGTTGGAATGATTTGAATACTGATAAGACAATGCGGGTCCTAAACTTACTTTACTAAAGCAATATGCCATTCGGGAGGAAAATTAATTACGAGGGCTGTTTTTTAAGTAAATGCCGTTTTGCCGTACACAGTAGTAGTTCACACACCGTCCGTAACGAGTGTGTGTGCCGCCTCCCGGTATTCCTTGCAAACAACCACGTGTCAGTTGCAGTTCTGTATCTAACCTTTACGCTTTACTGTGGATCTTTTAAATGCTTAAGATTATGGAATCGCCCGCCGCGTGTGAGATTCGGTCAGTGATACGATTTTTGACTTCAAGAAACATGTGGGCAGCAGATATTCACCCTCAGCTTCGTGAAGTGTATGCTGCTAATGCAATGAGCGAAGGTCAAGTGCGGAAATGGGTCGGAGAATTCAAAGATGGCCGCGAAAATGTTCACGATGACGATGATGATCGCTCAGGACGGCCATCTTTGATCACAAACGTTGTCGTGCTGCAAAATCATGGCAACGGTGTTCTGGGACAGGCGCGGTGTTTTGCAAGTGGACTCTATGACCCGAGGAATGACGATCAACTCAGAAGCCTACTGTGCAACCCTGGCCAGGCTCCGACGCGCCATTCAGAGCAAAAGACGCGGCATCTCGCGTGAACTCCTGTTTGTCACGGCAGGCGGCAAACTTCTTTAAAAAGGTGGTTATAAAACTTAGTTTTAAGGTATGATAAGTGCCTAAACAAACGAGTTAACTATGTGGAAACATTAAAAAAATGAAAATTCTAAAAATAAAAGAATTTTGAAAAAACTAATTTTGGTTTATTTTATATAAAAAACGGCCCTTACTTAAAAAACAACCCTCGCACTATATTTATCCATTCCACAAAATATCTCTGTCGATTTATTATTTCTGATGGATATAGAAACATACTGATAATCTAAGATGATGTCATCCGGGTCCCTCTAAAATAAATCGGCAAAGATATCGGAAACACGGTTCCGTTGACGGCTTCATTTATTATGGCTACCATGGATAGAAGTTTCTTAAGGAGTGGATAAATGGATGAGGAGTCCGAAAGTTAAGGACGGAGAGAAGAAGTTGATTGGAAAGTAAAGAATGGAAGGCGCCGATGCGATGGGGTTGGTGAGAAATTAAGAGGGACAGATTCAAGAGGGAATGATCGAATTAAGTCTTCATTTCGGAGAAAATTAAAATTAAAAGTTTTTTGTGAGCATGAAGGCGATAAATGAACTCCTAATATAAACGAACACCAATTTCATGGTGAAGTCATTATCTGAGGACTCCTCCTACGACTAATCCAAAATGTACTGTGCCAGGAAAACTAGATTAACTTTCGCATATCTTCAGTTTTTATTGATTAAAATTTAACCAAACCCACAGGCCAGACCAAGCTTTTAATGTATAGCTAAAACTCAAACTAAACATAAAAACAAATTGTATTGACTAGGTTGCAAGTTCGATTGACAAATGAAGAAGAGTACATATTGAGAGTGAATCGTGCTCTCGTAGTCCTGCTTTTGGTTGCGTCCGACGCGCCCTTTGCTTCTCCCCATTCATAGGCTATGGTTCAAGAGAACTTTTCACTGTAGCACTCCCTTATCCCCTATCTATGGCTGTGACAATCGGGAACGAAACCAAAAAAGTGCGATCGCACTAATCGCAGGCGTAGGGGATGAAGGACATGTTCAAGGGATGCCTCCCTCTGCATCACGCGGTCGGCATTCGCGTGGATGAGTGAGAAGGCCAACGCGCTAAGAATCGTAACGGCGGCGGCGACTGGGCATCCGTCCAACGAGAACTCAATGGCAAAGCAAAGAGAATAAAAACACGACGGGAAAGTATTTCTCTTGTCTCTGTGGAGGGGATGGATCGCTGCTCACAAGATGTGGAATGTGGGCGAGTTTTTATTTGGTGCCCCAGATACTTCTCGACTTGAAAACAGTGCCATAACCGCATGATGGAAGGGATCTCTCACCACAGTTTGCAAACTATGTAAGAAACAACCCCTTCCGAAAGGAACCCGTGCCTCTAAGAAGTACTGCGTTCACTTTGCGAGGATAATTTGTGGTATTTGCTCAAATTCCAATTACTTCATCTTTGATACGTTAGGTGGACCAAAAAAAACAAATTAAAGCGTAAAAATCACAATATTCATCCATGAGATAAAAACTGGACGTTTCACTGACTACGATCTCTTAAAAAATATTATTTCATGCATAATTTGGCAAAAAAAAACACAGAGAAGCAAATCAATCATGAGACGTGAAGCAGTACCTCTTCGGCAAATGTATTTAATAGAAACAAGATATTTCATTTACCGCAACCCACACGCTATGCCTCCTCAGAATGATATTTAAATGCATCGATGAACTTAGGCTGAAATAAAAAACTTTGCGTAATAGTCGTGTTTTCAAACAGCTTAATAAAACAGATATTCCATGTGTAAACTATGACTGAGGAAAAGATTCAACTGCACCAATGCTTCTGAGAATGCTTCTCGATGGCAGCAAGGTATGGAAAATTAGACTGGTAGAGAAAGCAAGAGTGAAAGCTTTTGAAAAGTACGGCCGCAAAAACATAACAAAAAAATAACCCTTAGCCGGTGACGCGCGGTCTGAGAGACCGCTGCGTTTCTAAAATTATGTATATTTTCAAAGTTGCTATTACGAAATATATATAATCCTCGTGACCGTCATAATTTTGTATAATAAGGACATAGCAACTGAAAATTTAACGTTCTTATTATTTATTTCTGAAAATTTGCAACTGAATTTTAGTAGCGGTCGGTGAGACCTCACGTCACTAAAGTGGAAAAACCAATAAACGTAATAATAATATAATATATAATATATAATTTATTCCATTTACAATCAAATATTACATTTTAGAACATACTTAAATATTTTGGAATATATAGGTACCCCTTTTAGTAGTTTTGGGGCTACCATCATAAACTTTTTACATAGGTCTGGTGCTAGCACACATGAGAAGTAAAATTTCTTTGTATTCAGTTATTTGTTCTATTGCCGATTGCATTCATTATTACAAAACGTATTTCAAATATTTGGACAAGGATAACTATTTTTCTTATTTTTCTTATATAAACGCATAATTACATACATAGAATATACAATATACCTTTTATTGTAAACTTTTTTAACCCACCTTTCTTAGTAGAAACTCTACTTCCTCACACATCATAAGCCATTTTTTAACGGCGGATTTAAATCCCCATCTTTTTTCCGAGTTTGCTACATTACTCGGCAACATGCTAAACAATTTAGACCCTAAGTAATTGTATGACTGTCGATAAATTTCGGTCGTCGGCCTAGGTATATGGAAGTTTCTCCAAGCTCTAATGTCATAGTTTTGTGGTCGGGCCTTTTCACCACTACGGTTATAGAATATTCTAAGGACTTTATAAATGAATAAATGCCTTAGTGGGAGGACATCTAATTTTTTGAATAGAGGAAATGAGTGGCTTTTCCTATACGATCGTGTTATAACCCTGATAACCCTTTTTTGCGCCACTATCAATGGTTTAATGTTGATAAAATATGCTCCACCCCAGCAGGCTATTCCGTATTGCAATCTTGAATTAACGAGAGCATAATATACCATTTTTAACACTGATTCAGGGCATATGTATCCGAGGAAGTAGAATTTTCTTACAATAGTAATCATTTCTGATTTTAATTTATTTATGTGAGACTTCCATTTACAATTTTGGTCAAAATATATACCTAAATATTTTATGTGACTAACCTGTTCGATCAAAATACATTTATCACAGGAAGTAACATTATCTTTTATACAATTTGCACATTGATAGTATAGTTTACTTTTGTTTGAGGTAGATTTACTCATGCTAAACATAATATATTTCGTTTTTTCACTTAACAACATATAATTAGCCGAAAACCTCATATTGAGTGTTAATAGATCACTTTGTACGTGTTCATATAGATCATCAACACTATTAACAGAGTAACTTAGTGCAGTGTCATCTGCGAATGACGTTAATTGACCTTTAAACCTGCCAGCACATAAATTGTTTACATATATTAAAAACAGTATGGGTCCCAACACAGAACCCTGTGGGACACCACAGGTGAGTCGAATCTTTTCACTGTAGCAATTTTTGAGACGCACACATTGATCTCGATCACAAAGATAACTTTGAAACCAATCATATGCGGTTCCACGTATACCCGCTTCCCATAATCGATTCATTAGTATGTTATGATTAATGGAGTCAAAGGCTTTGGTAATGTCTACAAATAAGCCAGCAACTCTACAGTTCTTATTCAGTCCGTCGTTCAGCTCTGAACAGAATTTTAATAATGCATCCTCTGTACTCTTACCACTCATAAATCCAAATTGGTTTTTATTGAAAAAACTATGCTGATTTAGAAATTTAAGAAGTCTGACTTTAACAACTTTTTCTATTATTTTAGCAAATACAGATAATAGGGATATTGGTCTGTAATTATTTACGTCCATTTTATCACCTTTTTTAAAAATTGGTATCACTATTGCAGTTTTTAATTGTTTAGGAAATATTCCAGTATACATACTTAGATTAGCAATATGGGCAAGGACCTCCGAAATATTTGCATTTACTTCTTATATAACTTGTGTGGAAATATTATCAACACCTTTAGATTTTTTAGACTTTAATTCCTTAATAATGCTGCTAATTTCTTTCGCATCAGTAGGAACAAAAAACAGTGAGTCAATTGAATTGGAGGTTGGGAATATTTCTTTGTATTTATTCGTATTACTTTCAAAATAATTGTTCTGGGTCAATTCTTGAATTACTTTACCATAATGTGAACTAAATTCGTTTACAATGTCCTGGCACTTAGTGACAACGATACCATTACTAGTTCTAATTTTTACACAATTCTCATTTCCTTGCTTTCCTCCCGTGAGTGAATCTAAAATGCGCCATTGAGCAGCGGTATTATTGACATTACTATCAAATAGGTCCCTGTAATACTTTTCTTTGCGCTTTTTAATATCATATTCTAATCTTTGCGTGTACGATACATAGTACCTATTTAGCTTTTCATTTTCAGGGTGTTTCCTCATTTTTTTATACAGAAAATTTCGCCTAGAAATTCTCCCGCACAAAGCGTAAGTCATCCATGGCCTCTTCATTCCTCCCGATCTGTTACTGTCTGACACGTATTCAGCTTTTTCAATGCAGCATTTCAGTTTATTTATAAATATTTCATAGGCTTCATTGACATTTTGTTGTGAATAAACATCATTCCAGTCACATCTTAGCAAACTATTATTTAGATGGTTAAAGTTTATCCGGCAATGGCTTCGATAAACTCGTTCGTATATATTAATGGGTACATTAATATTTAAAGAACATGATACAGCATGATGGTCTGTTAAACCCCAATCGTCCGCTCTTCCCTCATACTTATAGTTATCTCTACTTCTGCAAAAAATGTGATCTATACATGTACTACCCGTTTTGCTAATTCTAGTTGGTACTCGAATAAGCTGGTCCAGTCCATGACTAGCCATAAGGGTTTGATATTCAAAGGAAATATCGTTGGGTTGTAATAAACATAAATTAATATCACCAATTACAATTAAATTCCTCTCACTAGAGATGGTTAATACATTCTCCAATTCACTCAAAAAATGTTCAACAGGATTAAAATTAAGTCTATATACACCAATAATGCTTATCCAAGAAGAATCATTTATCCCTACTGATATTTTAACCATATCAGCAGTTTTTAATTCACCCAGATCAATAGAAGAACACTCATAAGTATCTGCTACATATGCAATAACTCCTCCAGCCCTATAGTTATTGTTACACACATCAAAACTCCGATAGCCAGTTATTTGATACATAGATACTTCAGTGTCATTGACCCAAATTTCTGTCAAAACAATTACAGCGGGTTTTATATCGAGATTAATTAGTTGAAATACAAATTTATCAAAATTAGCTCTTAGACTTCTTATATTTTGATGCAAGACAAGGAACCTGCCACCATTAAATCCATTATCATTAACAGTACTCTGCATTTTGTTAGTAAAGATAGGTTGAAGACATACATAACTCACTCACAGAATGCTTACAGTTTCTCCAGGTCATCAGAGGATTTCAGAGTGATTACTTGATCATTCTCCTTCTTCCTCATGAGTATTGTCCCATGCCTTAGCCATAAATATTTGTATCCCTTTTCTTTCTTCGCAAGACGCGCAGCAGCGAAGAGTCTCCTCCGACCTGGACTCAGGCTCTCGTTTATGTACACCGGAGTATCGGTCGCCAAGCCCAGGTGCCGTGTGGAGAAGGTCCTTTTCACTCGCCTCTTTTGAAGAATTTCTTCTTTTGTATACCTACGGACGAATTTGACTATGATACCTCTCGTTCCGCCTTCGTGTCCCTTCTTTCCCAATCGGTGGCATGTGTTCACCATATCGTCGGTTATTTTAACACCAAGGGCGTCCCCCACACTTTTCACGATTTCTAAGGTATTTTCATTTGGTTGCTGGGGAATGCCGTGTATTTCAAGGTCATTAACGCGAGAATATTGCTCTTGGTCGTCTAACCTCATTTCTAATTCACTCACTCGAGATTTTAAGCCAACATTTTCTTGCCTAAGTAAGTCTATTGTCGCTAAATATTCAGCAATCTGCGTTGAGTTTTCTTGAAGCACTTTAGTATTTTCATCTAATCTATTGTGCACAAACTCAATAGCCTTGTTCAAGTCCAATTCCATGCGTTTCCTGTCCTCTTTAGCTTCTTCTAGAAGGTTTATAATATGAGAGATACTAGCAGTGTCCGTATCCGTCAGTGGAACTACTGACATGCTCTTACGTTTTTCCGCAGCACAGGTAGGACAACGCCAACTTTGCTTTTCAGCGCCAATATACTCGATATCCTCTTTGGACAAGTGAACACAAGTAGCGTGACACTGAGTTTGACATTCACTGCAGGTAATCCTTAGCTGGCGCTTAAGAACATTCACATTACATACACTGCAATTAGCCATTTTAAACTGCGGTTTCCACTTAATATTAGTAACTCGAGCTTCTAAATTGAGTAGGAAGTTATCCTCGTAATTGAATGCACTTATACTCTGGACGCAACTGAATCTCTGAACGCAAATCACTAAGGCACCTGCCTGTCTCGAGCGAAGCACCAGCCCACGTCTGTCTCGCGTGGAAGCTCAACCATGACTGGTGGAAATTATTCAAAAATTTGTTAAAAATAATTCCTACTATTTTTCAAGAATAATAATAATCAATAATTTGTAAGGAAGCATTTTTAGTTACATAAGGTGGATAATTAAGCACTTAGTTTAAAAAAAGTACGATAATAATAATAAACAACTCAAGTGTTTTTTATATCAGTTTTTTTATCCTGTTTCAAATAACATTTTTTACTGAAAAAGTTGGTTCATATTGGGAATGCATAATATTAAATATAACTTTTACAATAGTTGAGAAGTCAAAGAAACATTAAACTAAGCAATAAAAATGACTTTGCAACGTTTCATGAATTTCTGTTTTATTGCGGTCTCTCAGACCGCACGTCACTGGTAGTGTAACAAGAATTGCACGTCACTGGTTAAGGGTTAATTAGCCGATTAAGTAATCAAGCATTCTAAAAATATTAATAGAAGAATAGTTGCTTTTGAGTACATCGAGGATGAAAAGGAACTAAATCAGCCATTGCTTGAGTTATGAAGACCTGATGAAGATAACCGCAGCGGTACAAGTTGATGGCAAGAACGGAAAAAGAAGACCTCGAATGAAACAGATAATGAAGGATGTGAAAGATAGGAAATGCTTAAATGTGAAAAGATTAGCTGATAGGAGAATTGAATGGAGAGCTGAGACAAAAGAATTTAACGAACGAAACTATGCACATCCGAGTAAGCTGATTCAAACATACCACAATATCTGTGTATTTTGGCTAATCAAGAGGAAGAGGAATTCCAACAGCAGCAAGCTAATGAAATCAAGCGGTAGCTCATATCACGCTACATAATCTTCACCCCCGATTTTTTGTCTGATATTAACGTATAAATTAGGTAAAATTCACGCAATTCTTTCAACGATACACATCTAATTGAAAAATATGATTAATATCTATCCCTCCCTCCAAAATAGCAGAGTAAATATTTTCGATTTCGGTATTAAATCAATTTCGATTTTTCTTAAACAGCCGAAGTACTCGACAAGCTGTAGATAAATGACGATCATTTGCTTCAGATGTATTTTTAACCAAGCTAGGCGTCACCAAGTAGAAGTATCTTTTATTCATGACAATAACTTGTAATTAGCTGCACGAGTAATAATTTTAGCATTGTACCATGATATGTCGCAAATCATTGGAACTATTAGCAAGTAGCACCGATTAATTAAAATAATTGTGGACAATTTAAAGTTAATATCATGAATATCGTCTAATTAACGTCGTTTTATATAGATGGGAGTATTAAAGCTGATTTCGAGAAATATTGTGTGGCTCAATTGTAAATGCAAACCATATGAATGGCCGTGGATGGTTGGGACAAAAACTGGGCGATTACTTTAGGAATTTCGTGAAAGGAACGAGTCGTAATTTATAAAATCATATAATTCAAGACATTTAAACAAATACTAGGTAAAATTTGCCATTAATTTCAGCCATGATAAAAAGAAACAAAGTTTTTTTCGAGAGAAAATACTATTCCCATCAATCAGACGCGTCGGCTGCATAGCCTTGACTGCCACGTCGCGACGCGCATTTAACCGTCTGCTATGCTCCATTGCTGCATTGGTAAGGTCAATGCCAACTCTTCTTTTTGCTTCAACCCCTCGCTTTCTTGGCTTTCACTCATTCAGATATTCTCTCCTTTCAACCTCCCAGACCCATTCCGATGTGACAGAAAGGAATTACAGGCGTCCAAGGCACTTGACAGCTGATCTCTGTATCTTGTAATTTCAACCCTGACATTCGAGAAGGGCAGCAGTCGAGAAATACGTCCGCAGTTAAACTTTTCGGGACCTCTCCACTGCACCAGGGTTTTCCAAGCTCTCTCTCAGGTTGAAATGCACACCGGGAAATGATCAAATCCACCAAGAAACATCAGAAGCGCAAAAAACGTTTTACCCACCACAAAGCTCAGGGAAAAATTACCTCCATGAGGGATCGTCCAGTCTGCCCGGATCTCTTCATTCTCAAAGCGAAAACATTCCAACTATTCCAAGCACTAACCTTCAATTATTTAAGGACTCTCTTTTATAGTAATGCCTGAGATCCTAACATCTCACATATACAGTACAGACATTAAATCAGCATCGGCGGCGCAGTAAGGGCAGTGGATGCAGACAGAAGGTTAAAAGTGAACGCGATCACGGCAGACCATTAATTAATTAAGCAACATTCGTTTTGAGATTTTAAAAAATGTGCCGCAGCTCACGTTTCCAAGTAAATACTACTGATTGTTGCCCAGTCAAGCCATGCGAGTATGGATTTGTGAGACTGTGATGATGGTATTTTTATGATTTTAATGCGTGATTACGATCGAATGTTATAAAATTAAGGCTAGATTGATAAAATAACCGAAGGTCCGATTGAAAATTAGACGCGCAAGAAACAGTTTACCCACCGCCAACTCTGCAATAATTATGAGCATGACTGATCCTCCAGTCGTACCAGAAATATTCGTTCCTTAAAAATAAATACAACAGCCCCAACATGACTAAATCTGCTGAACTGTCTTCAATGTGATGTTTACAGAGGTTCCGAGGAATAATGGAACGGTTTCAATCATAAAATTCCATTTTTTTTCTTTTAAAATAGGTAACTCTTTTTGGTGACATTGAAAAAATAGGGTTTCCTAACAATAATTTTCAGATAATGATTTCAACGCCATTGAATATCCATAATATCTTTCGCTCCTAATCACCTGAGCACAGTGATTATGTATATAGGACCGAACGCTTACATATAATTTTGACAAAAATACTAATATAACGTGCGCCATATACTTTTATAAATGTTTCAAGTCATTATCACTAAACATAGACACACAAAAAGAAAAACTCACACAGGAAAATAAAACTTGAAGCACGGTGAGGTTGGGGTAGTGGTGATGCACCACTACCCCACCCTCACCGTGCAACCGTCCCAGATGTAAAACCTGCAAGATTTTCTCTCCACCCCAGCCTCTTTTCTCCTCAAACTTAACTGCTCCTGATTTTTCCTTCTACCACCTGTATTTCAACCAATAGCATTTACCTTTTTCATTGCAACTTCTGCCCCGCTTTCTATGTACGCCAATGCACCACCCCCCTTAAAATCCAAATAAACAAGCCTTCTGCGGTCCGTCATCCCCCACTCATCTCTCCCAGTCCCCACACATTTTTTGTCTCACGATTCCATCTTCAATGAATGTTTCGTACTATCAGTTATTGCGTCCCTACCCCCCTCTGACTCCGCCCTCAATAGCAAGTTGAGTTCAATTTCTACTGTAGCTGTAATATATGCTGCTTCCAGGATATATTAAAAGAAATATTCATACCAATGAACTTGCATATAGAGACCTGTTCAGTACACTTTCTATCTATCCTCACAATACAGCTTTCCTTAGGAATACCAGAGTATGAGAACCAAATCATCTTAGTTTTGTTCACATTTATACTAAGATGATTATCAGCAGACCAGTTATTTGTAGATTACATTTCTTGATTAGATTAGAGTAAGATGGATCAGAGATAATGACATTTGTGTCATCAGCATGAATGAGAGAGATAATCCCATCAATTTTCTTCAAAACCAGAGGAAGATCATTTATATACAACAAGAACAAGAGAGGCCCAAGGGTAGATCCTTGTGGAACTCCTAATGTCATTGGTTAGGAGGAAGATAAGTATTTTAGTCCATTGATTGATAGTGACACAGCCTTCATACGGTCTCTAACAAAGGAGCGAATCCAATCATTAGGCACACCTCTTATACACAATCTCTCTAATTTAAATAGAAGAATGTGGTAATTCACATGATCAAAAGCCTTGGATAAGTCAAAAAATAGTCCCACTGTTTCAATTTTTGATATGGAGAAAGAATATTTTACTTTTCCAGGTAAGAAACTAGCTTATTATACTGACTATTAGAAATGAAATTTTCAAATATTAAAAAAAAAAGTATTTTGTACAGCTATTGGTCTAAAATTATTTAGGTCATTGGAACAGCTCTTGTTTTTATAAACAGATATAATCTTAGATGTTTTTAACTGAGATGGAAAAACTGCTTGTTACAGAGATTCATTAAACAGAAATAATAATAATAATGTAGTTTTAATCAAATCGTACCTCGAAAAGATCACTTTATCCAGTACTTCGCCACTATCCCACTTCCCAAGTTCCCGTGCAATTTATTTGTTATGGAAAGAAGTTCAGATGTTGAACAGGGATCACAGAAAAAGGATAAGTTGATGGAAGTTTGTAGAGGTTTCAAGTCAGTGACTGAGAATGATTTTTGTTTTGTAAAATGCGAAATAAATTGGTCAGCCATAGCACATAAACTATTGCCATCTGTAATATTTGGAAGGAATCTTTTTTTTTGTTACACCCTTGTAGCTATTAATGATATCTCATGCAGCTTTAGTTTTGTTATTGGCCTTAAGCAATTTCATATCATTACAGATTCTTTTAGCAGTGATTAGGATTTTACGATAATGCTCTTTTTCAATTCACTGTACTTTTTCTGCAGTTCCTTATCATAGGAGTATTTCAGTGGTCGGGCTCAGGTTTTAAGAATTCTAGACATATTTCGGATATAATTTGTTATCGAAGTTTCAGAATTGTTCCTTTTCTTTTTCGATTGTAGAGGGAAGGCAATGTTAAAGTTATGAATATCATAAAAGTCAGAGAAACCTTTTTCAAATGAGAATTCTGAGTATACAATCTCCCAGTTTGCTTCCAGGAGCAGGGCCCTAAATGTATGAATAGCTTCATCAGAAAAGTTCCTGACATAACAGGTTTTCACCGTGGAAATGGGATTCACTTTAAACAAAGCTAAGAGAGGTATGTGATCAGAAATATCATCATTTTGCTCGCTGATATTAATTAATTTATAATCAATAATAGTTATTATAAGGAAAATCAAAGTTTGAGAATTAGATGTAACTCTAGTGGGTTTGAAATTAGTAATATGCTAATTAAAAGTTGCAAGGACATTGAAGAGCTCATTACCTGCGGTAGTATTATCTAGCATATTACAATTAAACCCCCCTGATATTATAAACTTAGGACATTCTTCAACACCATGACTTCTTTCAAGCAATAGAGTAAGTCGTTTTACGAAAATGTTAAAATCCCCAAGTGGAGATCTATTGATATATATAATGGTAAATATAGTACTGCTGATTGATAAATTTACTGCAAAAATCTTATCTTCATTAAGGATTTATTGTGGAAAGGATTATTAGTGCTTATAAAAATATCATGTTTCGAAAGAATCATACTACCACCGTTTTTTTATCTAGAACGAGAATATACATCACAGACTGTTAGTCCCGTCAGACATATTGAGTTACATTCATTGTGTTTAAGTAGATGCTCGTTAATGCATACAATGTCAGGTTTTTATTTATCAAATAAAACCTCTAGATCAAGCAGCTTATTACTAATGCACTGAATATTCAAGTGCAATCGGTGAAGATTGGTATAATCTTTTTTCTATAGTAGCCTTCGGTTTAACAACCCTACACCCAATGAAAGAATAAACGTATTTAACTTTGCCGTCATCATTACACAGTAACCAATTATTAACCATTTTTAGGCCAACAATTTCCAAAATACACTGAGTATCAGAATACACATATTTATGACAATTATCTAGTCATGAATAATTATCCTCAATTACTGCAGTATTACTTTTAAGATCAGTCTCGTTGATCTTTTGTGTTTTAAAGAATTTGAAATCTTGAATATCTGTATCTTCAGGCTATATACTTAAATCATATAGTTGATCAACAAGTTTAAGATCAAGAGATATTTTAAAAGATGCATACGGACCTTTGCCATAGCATCAGAGTTAAGATGTACTTAACAGGTAGACCATAAGCAACACTAACTCGGACTTGAGCAAATTCACTGTGAACTTCAGGTCAACGCACCTTAGTTGAATAGGCTGAGCACAGCATTTGACTCGGACTAGGAAGAAAAAACGCGTAAAAATATATTTACAGACTGGTATGCTTGCTAATACATCTACATCTATTTACATAATACCCCGCAAGCCGCGGGAGTTCCAGGCGATCAAATAAAAGATACTTATTACCGAAAGGATAGTTTTAAGTATTCCTTTTCTTTACACGAACAATAAAGGATTTTGATAAACGCAAGGTGGTACTCAGTAGACAATTAATCTGACGCTCACTTATTTTATAAACAGCCAGTGTCATAACAACCCCTTCTAAAATTAATAAGAAGAACAATGGTCGTAAATTTGTGAATAAATATTAATGTGAAAGCATAAAGTTCTTCCTCTTAATTTTAATAATGAATCGCTTTCACCAAGTTACGCCTCAAGCAATCATCCCCTATTAAGGCCGATTAAGGAGTAACACGTGGATGAAGATTACCCTGCCCTCTCATCTCATGAGCAGTACGGCAAGTGCCTCTCGCGGGTGAGATTGGAAATGGTGTCAAGGTGTCCAACAAGAGTGAACAGGAGAAAGAGAGGCAGAGTGGGGAGGGAGGCGATAGCCTTGGCCATGATTGAGAGCTTCCTTGGGCGAGGTCAGCGTCGCCAGTGGGGGACGAAACGAGGAAGAACATCCACCCACACCAAACTCCCACACACACACACACAGTGCACTTCTTCAACCATCTACGCCATCCCTCACTCCAATGTGGGCAGATTGGAGGAGGCGACCCGCAACTCAAGCCATCTGAGAGAAAGGAAAGGTGGAGAGGAGAAACCCTGAGCCTGCTTTTGACGAAACGCGCCGTGGGGACACAGCTTAACGTCCGATGCGACGGGCGTAGTGCTTTACTTGAAGTGCCCGCCGAGCTGGGATTCCCCGAAAAATCCTCCGCTATCGCCTGGATTTGAAGCCGGGCTCACAGCGTTGGGAGGATATACGACAACGCTATCCTGTGTTCCTCATCTCCCGTCCGGTTGCACGGGGCTACTTAAAGATATCCCTCGAAGTGCAGTTAGGCCCTTGACGAGGTAGCCAGGCGACGTCGCCAGCGACAGTAGCTGGTGACGCACTGGCTACTAAATCTAGTAGCCAGTTATGTAGCCAGTTCAGTAGCCAGAATTTTATCCGTATTGATAAAAATATTTGTTGTGCAATCTCACCGAGTGGCGACGTGAGACTGGCGACCTAGAGTAATAAGTTCCGTATGCTACACCTACAACGCAGCGTCGCCAGTATGGGTAGTCAGTGGCGACCAAAGTGGCGACGGGTCTCGGTAGCCAGTCAGTCGCCAAAGTGTGGCTACGTCGCTGGCTACCTTCGGGTAATAACATCCATAAGAATCAATGACCTATGACTAGCCGAGTAGCCAGTTTCGTCGCTGGCGACGTCGCCTGGATACATCTTATAATAAGGGCAAGTCCAGAAAGACAATCGCATGATTGACGAAACATTTTCCGCTGCAATACAACGAACCTAACGTTGCTTTTTTCGCCGGGGTGAATAAATGAATGTATAAGGGTGGGAGAGTGAGGAGCGGTGGCGAAATGTAGGCAGAGATGTATCTCAGAACACAACGAAGGGTATGCTAGCAAAACGGATATCAGAATAAAATTAAGAAAAATCGATACATGCAATCGATACGTCCGTGCTATAGCAGCAGAGAAGTCTAGAGTGGAAGCATCCGAAATGTGGTGCAACCGAAGAATGATGAAGAAAGAATTTATTTAGCGAGTGAGCCATGAGAAAGTGGTAAGAAGAGTGGGAGAAAATAAAAGTCTTCTATAAACCCCTCGTAGAAAAGGAGACAACTTGGCCATATTATGAGACGAAATGGCCTGATGAAGACGAACGTTGAAGGACAGGTGGACGGGAAGAAGAGTAAGGGATGGTCCCGAATGAGTTACTTTGGGCAGGTTCTACCTAAAGGATGTAAAAGGGAACTAATACGTCACTATAAAATGACTATCAGATAGCGCAGCGTAATTGAGGCCTGCGTAAGACGAATCTTCGGACTTCTGATGATGATGAACCTGAATTATTAAAAAGTGTGAAGGACCTAAGTCTTAATAAAAACATAATTAAGAGAAAATTAAAGAATAAGGCTATGTACACTGTTATCTCTGTGGACGATGGACTCGTCGATCGTCGAAACGTCGCGTCGGTATCATTCCATTTCCTGAGTCCTTGAGAGGCAGTCTCGAGAACTTTCGGCATTCGTCCGGGAATCATCCAACACTTTTTCAAACTTAAATAAATTTGAAATCCGCGGACATATGTCCAGTAAGTTGCGGGAAGTAATGAATTCCTCAAGATGTCTCAGTAGAAGTAAATAGGCGTGAATAGGTACGAGGCAGGAAATGCGAAAGCAGACAGAAGTAGGAGAGGAGAGGCGATAGCATGAGTAACGGAAGGGAAAGCGTCACGACGCTAGAAAGTCCACCCAGGTGACGAAACTCTCGAGGTTGTTTGTGTGAGCGGATCCATGGATACGAGGATGGAGGCGTGATGAACGGCCTAGGGCGAATGCAACAGAGGCTTGGATGAGCTGAGATGCGCGACGCCGTTAAACTGGCGTGAAACGCATATAAAACGCGAAGTCACCACACACTAATGCCATGGAACTTGACGTTTATCTCTCTGTCTGGGTAAATCATTTCCGAATACTCAGACTGACAGTGTTGTGGATGAGATACTCTACGGTTGACAAGGTTATTGCCATAACTCGTCAAAACATTAACTGCAGCAAGAAAAAATATCTTCGAACATTAAAAGAGTCATTAAGATATTAACATCTTCAACATCACTAAATACAACATTTTTCTCGGCCAATGCAAATTATTAAATGGCTTTTCCGATGGAATTAAAATAGGTGTTAGTTTTTCCACAAAATTTCTCTTACTTGAGTGTTTCTCATTTTATCCAACCTTGTGCAGCCTTTCTCTGATCTTAAAAATTTCATTTCCGATGATTCTGCCTACCTTAATTCTTTTTTGGTAGCCAAAATTCTGATCCGTAGAGTACAGTAGGGACTGCCATCACTTTAAAAAATTTTATTTGTGTTTCTTTTCTTGTTTGGTAAATGTTTTTGTAATTTTGGTAATGTGGACCCGGAACAGGCTTAGTAGTTTAATCCTGGAAGGAAGAGCAAGAAGACGTTTTTCCACGAAAAATAAAGGGCTTTGGTAAATACTAGCTCGAAGTAATGCAGCTAAATTTCTCACCACGTGAACCTTAATTTCATAAGTATTTCCGCACTGGTTGAGTGCTGGTGTCATAATCCCTCCCTCTGCACCTCTAACTGCAGGGTACAAAGAAGGTTTAGATGATACGATTCTGGGTGGCTGGTAAAATAGAATTTTATTAAAGAAACTGAATAACTTAAAGAATAGGGTGGTTTCCCATTTTCTAATTGCCTAAATCGAAATATAATTACTCCTGGAGTACGTATTTCACGCTTTTAGATTTTTAAATGACGATATCTATTTTTCGCGATTAAGTGAAAAGTGAAAATTTTCAAGCGCACGACAACGCGACGGCTAAGTATGAATGTTGGGAAAAGCTCGTGTGACGTCACTCTGGTTCCCGTCTTCCCCGTGTAGGGTGACCTTGGGGCGAGGGTTTATGCGCCGATGCGATGCAGGCTGCTAGCAGGTAGCGCTTGGCTTAAATAAGGATTATTATTACCCTATTAAACGTAGGAAACTTTCCGACCTTGGCCAGTTTTAATAGGGGATTATTAAGAGATGTTTCCCTGAGCTCTGTGCTTCATGCATGCATTGGTAATCTCATTGTCAGACGATGTAAAACTCCTACCTGCTCGCATAGAAACTAGGTCCCTGTGACGTCACGTGGAGTGGCATCGCATGGGCGCCAATGTGGCCTTTTTCAAATGCGGTTAAAATTGACCATTGCCATTCGTCTAAACTGGGATTTCTAAAACCAAATAATTTGTATATTATGGATACAATAATGGTGGGTAATGAATCGCAATAAATGCCTTTCGTTTTCTTTGATGAAGGAAACTACCCTATTATCATTTGGTCTCTCGAATCCTTTCCCTCATTGTTACGCGGCTCCAAGTCGACCTAAAGAATGACAATGTAATGTGTAGGAAACGTCCTTCACGAAAGAAAAGCAGCGAGGAAATATTCCGAGATGATGAGAGCAGATTTCTGCAAAATTCTGCAGCCCATCACTAAACAGTAAAGATAAGATAAAAGTATCAGCGACTAATGCTTGAATTGTATTTCAAATTTCTGCACGGTATATCTGAAATATTTTCAGTTATTATGAAAAGATCATTTTGAAAGCATATAACTTATTTCCTCATCCATTTTCTGCTCTTTTGACAGTGTTATTCTGTTCTGTTAATCAAAATCCAGTGAAAATGATGAAGAAATAAATCTCGGAAATCGTGTGACTAGGGCAATTCTCAGAAAGGAATACAAAAAGACGTGGATATAAAAGTCGAATCAGCATTATTGAAACAGAAATACAAACAGAATTATCCCATACATTAAATCCGATTTTTAATAAGAAATCACGTATTCAGAGAAATCTATAGTGCGTAATAATCATACTGAATCTTGAATAATCAAATAAATACAATCAAATTGTTTTTTACCCAAAATCATAAAATTATGGCATAACTTTGTCACATTGTAATTATGGGTACAGTGTTTCTGTAAAAAAATGTCAATTATGCCACAGAACTCATGAAATGGCACAGAAGATGAGATATGCCGAAGATACTATGTTTCAGAATTAAAAAATTCTTATCAATTTAGATAGAGATGATAAAGTTCACCTTGCCATTATGACGATATTAAATGTAGAATTTCGTTAAGTTTTCAACATCAAGAACTTATAATGAATTATCTTTTATGCTTTTTTCTTCTAACCACCGAGAATCTTTATCATCATCTTTTAATCAACAAATTTCGTCATTTACACACATTGGCATCATGGAATGGTTTATCTTGATTCAGTTTCTAACCCATTGAAAGCGCTTTTTAAAGACTTTCTCCGGGTTCAATTCGTTGTAGACCGAGAAATTAAATTCCAATGCGATTTTCTTAGTTTTCAAACCAATGCTACAAAACCAGTACCAATGGCCATGACCACAAAATCTCTTCATTCCCTCACTCAGCCTCTATATGAAGTTGCTCTCATGCGGTGAGTTAACGTGGGGAAATTTACCGTGTGCTAAAGCACGGATTCCAATCGCTCATCTGGAAAATGAATGAATGGCTCCTTTTGAAAAGGGGCAATGATTTACATTTCCAAGTGATTCATTGGTTGTTCACAGCAATGCCAACTTAGAGGTATCTGTCGAAATAAATAAAATAATTACCACCGCATTCTAGTTCTCTTCAAACTTAATCTTACTCAAACAAAAGAAATAGTAAGAGCTTTATTCGATGAGAGGCGGAAAAATGAACTTGTGACGCCCGTGGAATAACATTCAGTTGATTGCCAATTGCAGATTGGTAACCCGGGTAAAACAGGAAAATAGTAAATTCGATTAGTGACTTTCCGACTACATAGACTACGTGCTATTATTGGATTAGCTTGAGTAATTAAGACCGGATGTCTTTCACATGGACACCGAGACATCAACTAAGAATCACACTGCTCAACAAAAAGAGGTACAATAAGAAGTATTTTGCCGAACTAATAGGCATAGGAAGTCATTTTTCCCGCATATTAAGATTTAAATAATTGCTAGAGTTAAATTACCCTAACGAGCAACTAAAATTTAGTTGAATCCTTTTCATAGCCCTCCAAACTAAACGGCGAAAGGATGACACCAGTCAGTCATGTCGACTATCGTCGATATGGCTGGCAAGGTAACAGTAAGGGAAGGTGGTTACAGTAAAGGCGTTAAATCCTATTTACATCGGTTTGCTAAGCTAAGCGCTTTTGGAAAAGCATCGGACCGTTTTCGGCGCAGTAAATTGTCCCTAGGGCTAGGAGTGCAGAGGAAGTGGGGAATTTGGCATCTCGACTCTTTCAGCAACGAGAAGGTGAGTACGTCATCCTTGCGAATTAATCCGAGCAAAATATCGCACAACTGCTCTCCGCGTTTAGAAACGAGTCGAGACGGCTTAATTGCGCCGCTGTGATCCCCTGCTTCTCTCGCCAAAGACGGATTGGCTAACATACTCCATCCTTATTCACGCATATAACTCCTAAGTACCAAACCAAGTTGGGAGAATGCTTCAGCTAAACCCTAAAATACAATGAGCATTGAACTGTCAACGGGCGAGCAAAGACTTCCATACATCATAACAAGCCGACGCACAGTGGGCTGAAATCGAAAAAAGCTGGACAAAACCTCGAAAATGATTTTTTTGAGTATGGAAGTTAAAACTTTGCAAAGTTGTTGCCAACACATTAATGCATTAGTAAATTGCCCGCTTTGAATTTTTTTCGAAATTCAGCATGTTTAAACTAATGTCACACCTTTAGTAGTAATTCAATACCAACCAAAATTAATAAAATTGTTAAACGGTTTGTTATCATCGATTACCATCAACTTTCACGTCTTAGTTGTTGTATTTGTGACCAATACGATACAAAATGGCGGACCCTGTTTTTCGTCGAATTTTTGTGTTTATGTAGGATTTTAAAAAAAGGATCACCGAGTTACCTCGAGATATTTACATCACATATACAACAAAGTATATAGATTACGATAATCGGAAGTACAGCTGCGAACACCTGCGACGCCGAAATTAAGATCGATTTTTCGAACGTGCGGCACCGCCCGGAGCTTGATGCTGGGCACGGGAATTGCCGTACTCGACGGATGTTGGATAGTGAATCATTTTAAGCAAATTTATTGTATAAAAGCTATGATATATTATTACTAAATTTATTTTCCTTTTGTTGTAACCTGATTTCTTTACTCTCTTTTTATATGTATCGTCGATGAGGTACAAAATGGCGGACGCTATTTTCAGTAACATTTTTGCCCGTGTGTGGCTATATAAAAAGGACTCCGAGTTGCTCTCAGATATTTACATCGTAATTGCATCAAGCCTTTTAGAGTCTCCAACCACAGAAATAATCTGCGACCCTTCGCAACAAACAAAATAAAATCGATAGTTTTACCGAGCCGCGCAGTCCGGGGCAGCTCCCTGGGCGCATGGAATGTCGTGACGCAGCGTACATGATAAAGCGCTAAGAAGTCTTTGCTGTGGTTATGTTTGATTCCAACATTTATTACTATTTCATTTCAAGTTGGTTTGTTGACACTTTAGGTAAATGAATTCGCTCCTCTATCCATTTTTACTGACTAGTGACTCTTTACCAAATTCCCAAATGCAAACTAGCTGACTTGAAACTCTGACAATTCCGCACGTGCATTGTACCCCTTGGATGGTTAAAACGGCTCTATTAGCCTGCTTCTAACCTCAAAGACGAAATAGATTTTACAACCATCCAACCAGCCCACCGCTGGTTGATATTTGCCCGTCCACCCCCTACGGTAGTCACGAAAATGGTCTTTTTATGACCCCACGATGCTCGTGTGCGGCCCCTTTTACCTTTTTCGGAAATTCCGTTTCCAGAAAGAAATGCATATATGAATTTAGTTAGTCCAAAAAAATATGATATACTGAGAACCAAAGATATGAAAACATTTAGTGTCCACGCCATGCTGATCAAAGTGGCCATCCCATTAAGTTCTCGAAATTTGTGTCAACATCTTTTTAGTGTCGCGTGATGCGTAATTATGGCTGGGAAATATTTCAAGAATGAGGAGTTTGTGAGCGTCAGACCTAAACCTGGCCTATCTGCATCCCTCAAAAAACACATTCCAAACTGCATAATACCTCAAATTAATGTCATTTCCGTACAATGTGGGTTCAGTCCAATAATTCCTTCATTAATGACTACACTTCGAGAACGCGAAGAGCATATGCGATCCTGCGCGGAAAGATTTATTCTGACAACTTTATCGAATGCAAAGTAAAGTGATGATCGACTCGTCGCAAAGTGCTACCGTATAAGATAGCGATAAACAGGTTTTACATGAATATGGTCCGGCAGCCGCAAGGGACTCAAAGGCTGTATGCTAGGCTTGGATTATTTGACCCATTTACCACAGATATCTTTAAGAGCGAAGCGGAGATCATCTTAGAACAAACTACCTTTCTTAAATCCGACATAAACGATGGATTAAAACAGATAATTTTGCGGAACGGATGGACAGAGCAATTTAACCCCCAAAACAAAAGAACTATGTAAGACTCAGTAGTCACATAATTTCAACGCTCACGTCTTCTTTTCTCTTTTCTGAGTACGGCTGATATCCTTACTTCGCACGCTTGTTGAGGCAGCTTGCGTTGAAGAATGCACTCGTAGAGTAAATAATTATCAATACGATCTAACAACGGATTTAATGGAGGAGAAAATCATGTCATAAACATACTTTTTTGGATTAGATGAGATTTAGTCAATGAAATATCTATTCCAGATTCAGGACTGCAAATAGGGTAGTTTCCTTCATCAAAAAAACGAAAGGCATTGACTGCGATTTGTTACCCACCATTAGTGTATCCATAATATACAAATTATTTGGTTTTAGAAATCCCAGTTTAGACGAATGGCAATGGTCAATTTTAACTGCATTTGAAAAAGGCCAGATTGGCACCCATGGGATTCCACTCCACGTGACGTCACAGGGACCTAGTTTCTATACGAGTAGATAGGAGTTTTACATCATCCGAGATTACCAATGCATGCAGAGGAACAGGCTTCAGGGAAACATCTCTTATAATCACCTATTAAAACTTCCTAAGGTCGGAAAGTTTCCTTCGCTTGATAAGGTATCAATAATCCTTATTTAAGCCAAGCGCTACCTGATAGCAGGGAACTCTGCTACCAGCTAGCAACCTGCATCGCAGCGGTGCACAATATCCTCGCCCCAAGGTCACCTCATACGACGGCAGAGGGAACCAGAATGACGTCACACAGGCTTATCCCAGCATTCGTACTTAGCCGTCGTGTTTTCGTGCGCTTGAAATTTTTCACTTTTCATTTAATCGCGAAAAATAGATATCGTCATTTAAAAATCTGAAAGCGTGAAATGCGTACTCTAGGAGTAGTTATCTTTCGATTTAGGCAATACAAAAATAACATGAAACCACCCAATTATAAAAACCATTGAAGGAAAAGAAACTGAATCTCTGGCTATAAAGGATGGGGATGAGCGTATTAGTGAATCGTTTTCTCGTCGTCGCCGACAAAGGTGAGCGTTTGCGACTGGGGAGACCTGTGGAGCAGCAAGGGTGAAGTGTGAATGGATGAGGCAGGGCGGCTATTGTGAAGGAAGAGGGAAGGGGCCGATAGACATCGCGGAAGGTGGCACGATTAAGGAAGCGAGGCAAAAGTGGATGCACTCAAGAAACCGCTGACGACGTCTCCATTGCTACGCTACGTCCCAAAGGTCGACTTCGCAACCATTGGACCATAGTACATAAACAATTAATTTCATAATTTTATAAATATTGTCAAAAATCAAAGCCAACATAAGTGAATTCCTTAAATGAAAAAAAAACAATTAATATTAATTTGCACTCTTACTTGTCAATGAATATATTTTTAGATGAGAAAAATTATTCATATTTTACCCACTGTAAAATTTGGTAAAAGTAGCATTAAACACTACAAAAAATGAAAGGCATCTTGATTACAGCTAATATATCTAATGCCTTAATTTTAGCTTCAGCGCCAATTCAAATCTTTAGCTCAGTTGGGGATCGGGTTGGTGCGGTGGCTAGAGTGTTTTTGCCTTCCCACCCGGCGGGCTCGGGTTCAAATCCCGGCAGTGGCAGAGAATTTTCAGAGACTGCCCGATCCCTGCTTGAGTGTTGTGTGGAGGACATTTCAAGCGCAACACTCCGTCCGTCGGATGGGACGTTAAGCCGTGGTCCCCTTGGCACCTTTCGTTAAGAGCAGGCTGATGCCGACGCCGGGTTTCTCTCCACCCTTCCTTCCTTACCCTTCCCTCATGGCGCAAATGACCTCAGCTGTCGGTCGCCTCCTCAAAATACCATACCATAGCTCAGTTAATCGCGGCGGCTGGCCACCGTGATTTAGGTCTCTCCAGCGTCGACGATATTTAGGGGAACCAAGTGGACTGATTGAGTGGACTCTCAAAGAACGAATTCGGGGAGGAAAAAGAGCGATCCAAGGAGTACATAGAATGAATGCATCGCAACCGCCTCACCAATCTCGCCCAGTTTCCTTCGAGTAGATTGAGTGGTGACCGGTTGAGATGCTGGGGTTGAGAGACTGCTGCGAATTCTAACGTTCCAGCGAACCAACATAGTGCCTATTTTGTCTCGTACCTGCGGATTTATCCCTAACGTTACGGCCAAGGAGAATGCACACAGGAGACCCAATTCCATCCAATAGACGGCTGATTTCTGATGCCACTTCGGTCACATTTTAAACGGTTTTCAAAAATTTCCGCGGCGCGCTGATGACTGTAATGCGATCCACTTTTTTTCCAATATTTTGCATTGTAATATTTGTAATTGCGAGGAATAGCATTGAGCTTTTATGAATTTGATAGATCACATCGCCATGTACATAAATTTCTGTTCACCCCCCTAATTATACATATTTCCCCGATAAACTCGGACCAATTTGTCCGTCAGCGACGCGGGTGGCGACTTTGTAAACCCATTTAAATTCCCGGTGGTTGACAACACATTTAGAGGCCGACTTGAGGATCCTCTATTGTAATATTTATGGTTACGGCCATTGAGGACAATTTTCTGGTTGACCTAGAATTCCATTCCTCTCTTTCGCAAACGATGCATTGGAGAAACAATTTTTTTTTTAATATATGAAAAGATTTTGGAGTTAAAGTGCACGGTCATAGAAGAATAATGACAGTGTATGTGTATTGTGGAAGGAAAAATACACGAAGGAGACACTTTTCCATCACATTATGGTATCCCGAAACGTATGCTCCGATTGAATATTACCCCAACACTCACCGGTACGCCTTTAGCCAAGCAAGCTTCGAATTGAATTCACCTCGCACTAGAAACGATAATTCATGCAATAGGGTGGTTTCCTATTTTTTTTATTGCCTAAATCGAAAGATTATTACCCTTGGAGTACGTATTTCACGCTTTTAGATTTTTAAATGACGATATCTATTTTACGCGATTAAATAAAAAGTGAAAATTTTCAAGCGCGCGGAAAACGCGACGCGTAAGTATGAATGCCGGGAAATCTCTCCGTGTGACGTATTTCTGGTTCCCGCTGCCGCCCTGTGAGGTGACCTTGAGGCGAGGCTTAGAGCTGATACGACGCAGGCAGCTAGCAGGTAGCTGAGTACCCTGCTGGCTGGTAGCGCTTGGCTTAAGGATTTTTAATACCTTATCAATGAAGAAAACTTTCCGACCTTAGCCAGTTTTAATAAGTGATTATTAAGACATGTTTCCCTGAGCTCTGCGCCTCATCCATGCAATGGTAACCTCAGACGGTGTATAACTCCTATCTTCTCGTATAGAAACTAGGTCCCTGTGACGTCACGTGGAGTGGAATCGCACGGGCGCCAATCTGGCCTTTTTCAAATAAGAATAAAAATTTACCATTGCCATTCACCTAAACTGGGATTTCTAAAATGAAATAATTTGTATATTATGAATACACTAATGGTGGGTAACGAATCGCAATCAATGCCTTTCGTTTTCTTTGATGAAGGAAACTTCCTACCCTATTAGGGTACACCCGCTTTGAGTTGGTATTCACGGAGCAAACGGCATCAGAGTCTAAAACAGTCGCTCAGAGATACCCACACTGGGCTCTGTGTGCTTAGTAACTGTTAACACTGACATAGCAACGGAGAAATTGTTTCCAGACAGCAAAAAGTTGGGAAACTTGAAAGGACCTTTCAATATTACCGAGGATGTTCGTCACCTTCACAAAAGAACATGTGTCTCCAGGAGTTGAAGCTACATAATTAAAAGGACTTCCATGATAAACTACATTACTTCTGAAGCTGCTAGGCGCTCACCTATAACCTGACACAAATTATTTTGCCAAGAGCTGTTTTCTATGAGCTGAGCTTTAGTAGCTTCCAATATGAACATCAGATCATAAAAAATTAATAAGTGCATTTAAGGTATAACGTCAGGCTATCCCGCGGTGTATCACTCTGCAGTAACCAGCGATAATTCCATGGAGAAAAAATCGTTTGCCTTTGCCGGGATTACAGTCACTTTTCTACATATTATTAATATTAAAGACTCTAAAAGTATAAAGAATATTGCACCAGTGTTCGTCAAAACAACATAAACATAAAGACCAATGCTGCAGAGGTAATCAACATTTCCCCGATACTTACAACAACTTGGCACAAGGGAGAACTTTTATAATACGCGTGAGCAATAGGGCAGTTTACTTCATGAAAGAAAACGAAAGTCATTGATTGCGATTCGTTACCCACCATTAGTGTATACATAATATAAAAATTATTTGGTTTCAGAATTCCCAGTTTAGACGAATGTTAATGGTCAATTTTAACCACATTTGAAAAATGTCAGATTGGCGGCCATGCGATTCCACTGCACCTAACCTCACAGGGACCTGGATTCTATACGATTAGTCAGGCGTTTTACATCGTCTGAGATTACCAATGTATGCATGAGGCACAGAGCTCAGGGAAACACTTCTTAATAATCACATATTAAAATTGCCTATAGTCGGAAAGTTTCCTTCGTTTGATAGGGTACTCTGCTACCTGCTAGCAGCCTGCATCGTAGCGGCGCTCATAGCCTCGCACCAAGGTGGCCTCAGACGGCGACGGTCGGAACCAGAATGACGTCAAACGGGCTTTTCCCAGCATTCATACTTAGCCGTCGCGTTTTCGTGCGCTTGAAAATTTACACTTTTCATTCAATCGCGAAAAAATAGATATCGTCATTAAAAAACCTAAAAGCGTGAAATACGTACTCCAGGAGTAATCTTTCGATTTAGGCCATAAAAATAATAGGAAACCACCCTATTGAACACCTACTGCGAGAGGGTTCTTGGTTCTATTAGAAAATAGTCTTCGCAATACAGCCACTTCTCGAAAGAAGTAGTCCTCCTCAGATAGCAAGCATTCATCAACAACGACATGCGAAACCCTTGTGCTCGATATAATTTCTTTTTTAGAGTAAAAACAATTTAGGAAATTAGATGGAACCATTATATTTATGCAAAGTAATAAAAACCTTCACATTAAGAAATGCCAAAGTGTAAGGGACTCCCTTGCCTTGAATGTGTGAAACTCAATTTGAGTGGCTTATTCTAAAATGCTCTCTACTCCTTTCTAAGCCAATATTAATGATGAACATGAATATATTTTGTCATAGGTGTCTTCCCAAAATAGGCATCTGTTCGGCTAGGAAATATTAGTTGCTCATCTGAAATTAATAACATGGTAATCAAAATCGTGCAAATATGTATCTCAAAATTCTCATTAATAAGATTACACGTAATACTGAAGATAAGCGCAGAAATTCGCGGAGGAATTTAAATAGCTCAACAATTCGTCCGTGGTGGATATATAGATCAACTATTAGCTAAATCCTACGGTCAAAACACAGTAAAACGTTAGCACGCTTATCTGAGTAGTGGGATGCAAATCTTAATTTCAGATTATGCAATCGAATAATATGGGTTTTAAATATGGCTCCCACTTAGATAAACAAGCCGATGAGTCATTTACCCCTTAAATTTCCACCGCGATGCACCATAAGCTAATTTAAAAAAATAAAACTTTGTAAGGTTCACTATTATTTTAATATGGACATGACCCGGGCTTCGTAACGTGGTTACATCTTCAGGTAATCACGTTACGAAACCCTGGTTAAAAAAATAGTGAACCTTACAAAGTTTTATTTTTTTACATACAATATGGAGAGGTTTCACACAGTAAAGCCTGAAGTTATCAATTATACCATAAACTAAGTTGGCATTTAACAAAATCAGCCACTCAAATGCTAACTTCTCGAATCCCATACAATGTTATCATTTTGTGAACTTATCATTTTCTATTTCCACGGATGATATATAAATATCATTGACAGAAAACTGTGCATAAAAACGGCAGAGCAATTATACCACTGAAAGGCTTTTGTTATCGCTTACCTGTCTTGGCCAAAAGGCTTTCACACATGGGAGATGAGAACATTTACACGCGGGGTACGTTTACACACACTAGTCAATGCTCGAAACCATTCGCAAAACCTTATCACTAACTTAATGCTTTTTCCCATTTGCAGTTTTGAGAGCAGCATACTCGTAAGCCTCTTAGCTAGAGGAAACTATTTCCATTTTATTAAACATAAGAGTAAAAATTTTAAAGCAATTATCGGCATTGAGTAAGTCAGAACTCACAAATCAAGAGTAAGTTGAGTGAGTCAGTAAAATATACTGAATTGCGAGCATTCAACTGAAAGCTAGAGATTAATTCTTATTCATTTCGTATAGAAAAACCAGCTAAAACTTTTATAATGATCACGTCGGCTAGAGTCGAAGAGAAAATTACGAGGGAATACGTTTACACGTGTAGCCCCATGGTAATTTGGTATATCACAAATCAATTTTAACTTCATTCAGGCTAATCGGTTATAAGTTTTAAATTTCAATTATAACCATTGATAGCAATCTTGTTATGATTCAGATTGAGCGCAATTACATTCTACAATTTTCTTATGCAAATATTGATAATATTCACTGGTACGCCATCTGCCCGCATTCACACTTTTTTAGGACTAAATAATGGTTAGATTTCTTAATACCTAGCTTTTAAATATTACAATGCCGTCGTTTACAGCTAATATACAGGGCTTAATTTATAAAAGTTAAATAATAAAGTTGCGCAAACGTGCCTCAGAGAGCTGTGTAAACTTTCCTAATTCGCGTGGTCACCTTACACACTTGATTTGGGCTTACTAATGATTTTTTTTCAATAATACACAAATTAATGAAAAACACATAAAATTAGGCAAAATCTATCATATAATTAATTATATTTAATCCACCTTACTTCATTTTTTTATAAATACACGAGAATTAGATGAAAAATATCAGTATCTAAATCCGTATGAATGCGTTCCAGTCTCCGCAAAGAAACGCTAACATAGGAAGGAACTCTAGCAAAAGCCTCGCACGGCAAAGATAGGATCTCCCGCCTCAATCACCCACCCGAATCTTCACGAAGCACGAGATACGAAATCGTTGAGAAAAATCTCCGCAGAGACGTATCTCCCTTGTACCTTGTTTTCGCGACTAATAAATGTCCTATGTACGTCCTACAAGTCAACCAAGAACCATGGGCTCTTTCCTCTTGTAATTACGTAAGACGGTGGGTTACCCAAGGACTTCTTCTTTAATCCAGTAGGGGCTATTAATACGTAAAACGGGAATCAAAACTTTGCCAAGATAGCGGGAGGAAGATTTTAAAAACACGACTAGTGACTTGATTCATTACTAATTATAAATATGCTGCACGCATTTATAAGAATCTATGCCCGCCTGCTTGTCATTTCTACATTACTACATTATCTGATCACCGATGAAGTTGGCATATCAATGTTTAATTCTGATTATATGTTTTCTGCCATCTAATTTGTTCAAACTGGTCCTAAGGGGCCCCTTTGTCGAGTGTTCATTAGACAAGCCTTGCTATTAGAAGAGGGATTTCTTATTTTTCTTTATAAGTACTTTAAATTAACTTTATGAACTTTAAAATTGTATTCGATGGCTAAAAATAAGGCGTTCATATTTTTTTCCACCAACTTTCTGCACTATTCGTATTTCCCTAAGAATTACGTTTTTAGCTAAAACTCTCACATTTTTCTTTGAAAAGAGGAACACCACAATCCTATACAAGCAGTTATAATAAGATCCGTATTGAAACAAGTTGCCTTACTAATAAATTCCTACCGGACAACCATTATTTAATCGTAGTCATGAGTAGCGATTATGACCTTGAAATATGGAGAGGTAGAATAAAGACTTTCAGGTAGTACTCCTAAAAAACAAAAGCATCCTCTCTTGCGCTACAGTTCTACGAAATTATAAGAAAGTCAAAATAATTCACTCAATCATTCGCAATGGGCGAAGATAAGTAATTTCGCATTTTGCACCAAAACATACGAATCCATCAACCAACACAGCTTTCCGAAGTAACCAGTCAATGCCATCAAACGCTTTCCTCGTTAAATTAACGTCTTGGAGTAGAAACAAGCTGTTTCCTTTTTAGCTTGAAATTCAACAACAGAAATTTTTTAAGACTCCTCAACCAGGCTCTTTATAGTTGTAAGTTAGTAAACGATAAACCTAGAAGCTATTTAGAACTCCATAAATGACTAAAATACACTAAATGTCAACCGATTTCCTATAACGTACCATAAGACCATATAAATATAAAGATATATCTCTCTCAATAAAATTGTCTTATATGTCAGTGTGTGCAGTCATAGATACACCACGGAAAGTCTCCTGCGAAAAAAAAGACAGGAAAAAGACCAATATAACTTCAGGCATTTAAACTGCAAGAATTTGCTAATATCTTTAAATTGAACGCATTTAAATGAATTTTACTGGAGCCTTTCAGGTTTTTTCAGTGTGCAGTAACGTTTTACGGAATAGTAAACGTTTTTAGGACATCTAAAATCACAAGACATAAATGAAAATTTCGCCGTTTTCTAGAAAAACAGCTTAACAGTCATCAGGTGTGAAAACTTTTGAAAATAAAAATAATGTCATCAATATAAGATCCACTGTAAAATCCTGTCATCAACCGAGATCGATTCAAAGTTAAACTAACGCTCTTGCGAAAGTACCAGAACGTTCTTTAAAAGAACACATAAGAGATTACGAAAGTATAAACTCGAATTTCTAAAGTGTTATTGTTTTACATTTCAATCGTAAATTAACTCATAGCACACTTCCCAAAATTTCCTTGTCGAAAGCAGCACGCAAACAAAGGCAGTGGCCTGAGAAATCCTTGTGCAAGGTCTATCGTCACATTGTTAAGCGAATTTCCCAACAGACATGAGCCGAAGATGATGCGATTATTAATTACGTCCGCCAAGTGATTATCGTTACTTGACAAGCTTCTCTCAAAAGCCTATTATATCGAAAAAATTAAGACAGGCTATAAGGAACAGGGAGGGTGAGGTTTTAAAATAAAACTGTAATGGTAAACACCCTCCATTTAGCATTTTCATTTTAGAAATCCCGTCAAGAATTCACGTGAATAATTCACCGCGAAAACATAGCATCATATCTTAATTACTGTCGGTTGATTTTGAGGGAGTCATTAATAAAAATGAAAATTTCTCCGTCATGTTATCAATCGCCAAATTCTCCATACTATTACTAGACGAGATTATCCACAAACATTGGTGCGACAGAAAATATGGAACTAAGCAAAATCTTCATCCTACTCTGGTTAGAATGTTCTCTACACGCTGTTTACACCAGTATTGCATCAGTATGAGGAGTAACAACATTACGAATGATCAGAAGTCATAATTGCAAAATATGACCTGAACTGCAACGACTGTTACAATTTATTGCGTAAAAAACGCAAAAAACAGACTCATTCAAAAAAATTTCTTTTATTGATGATTGAGATATTTTACTATTATTCTACCTATTACAGTACGTTTCCTTGGAGTATTTACGAAGTATGCTAGCAGCATTCCCTACCTTAATGTAATTCCCTCTTAAATTCACAAGATGGCCTTCTCAATTTCAATCTCTTTAAAAATCCCATTCTCTTCCTCCCTCTCCATTGCTTACTGAACGTTCCACCCTCTAACACCGTTTTCAACATCCCCTCTCCCCTGAGTACTCAATCCATTCATGCCTTCTATCTCCTCTGTATCTCATCTAAAAGCTTCCTTTCCTAACCCACCATGTCCAGCACTTTGTCGTTCCTCCTACTCTCCGTCCACTTCAGCTTCTCCATTCTTCTCCAGGCCCACACCTGGAAGGCCTCCTTCCCAAGTGATCCGCAAAGTAAGGCGCTACATTCAAGATCAGACTCTTCACTAGCTTTAACTTTTCTATAAACTCTCACATTAGGAGCCTAACATCAGCTCCTTCGCATTCATGAACGCCTCATTGGCAAACGCGATTCTTTTCATTTCCTTACCGCAGTATCCGTCTTCCTCCAAACTGCTGTTCAAACAGTTGAATGTCACCTCTTACCCATTCTGTACCATTTTCGACTGTCAATGAGTTTGAAAAATAAATATACCGTTAATGTTTTTCATTTTTGTCCAAATATGACTAACAGCCGCCCTTCTAAGAATAACATCCTTTTTCAATATTGCTATAAGTAATTACTAAAATTTATCATAGAATAAAGTAAAATTACTTTGTTTTATTCCACACTTTGTTTTAAATAGCACGACCCGGGTTTCAGCATCTAATGCTATCATCAAGGTACCTCAGGCTATCATCACCCGATGATGGCATTAGATGCTGAAACCTGAGTTGTGCTATTTAAAATAAAGTGTGGAATAAAACAAAGTAATTTTATTTTATTTTATTCTATGATGAAGCAATTCCACAAAGTAACGCCTGAGACCGTGTGTTATACTAAATTTTATGTCTACAATAGCATAGTATCAGTACTTATTATATACTAAGTCGCAAAATTTCAGGGAAATATGATGGAAAGCGAGAGTTGAATTTCATTCCGTACATGTCTTGTAAATGGGTCAAAATCCCACCCTCCTGATGCGTTAAACTTGAATAAAGACAGGGGCGGAATGAAAAAGGGAGTGTGATTCTATTGTTGCGTTGCCTTGCCTTGTTCTCCTCCGCGTTGTTGTTGCTGGTCGCGGCGTTGTTTGATCCTGGGACGAAAGCGGTGAGGGCCAGCCATATCTCGTTTGGGAAGGGGTTGGAGTCGAGGACGTAATCCCAGGGGCGGGTGGGGATCAAATTGGGGTCTTCTTGGGAGAAAGCCAGCGTGGTGGCTCGACAATCGCACCAACACGAGAAAGCGTCGCGGGTAACTTCCAGGGTAATTATGAGGCGGGCAGTTCACTGCGACACGCGCACACACACTCACTCGCAAATCAAACGACGAGATTCACTGAAGAGATATTCCAAGCACTGAATCCAAAGGCGATGTCTTCAGCAGGAGACTTGAAGAGACCAACGGCTGTGATGAAGTTGTACTACACTTCACACGATGAATTCGTTGAAAGGTAATTCCCAGAAAAAGAACTAAGGGGTTGAAAACGCGATAAATAATATGGGTGAATTAAAAAATGGAACTACAAGAATTTCTCCAGGCAGACAAATTAGAATATCAATCAATTTAAATAATTCGTATACGTAATGATGATTCGGGAAGAGAGTTAGCAAATCTTTCTCTGTATTATTTAAAATTTAAATAACTAGGACGGTCGCTGAAGATATTTAAATTTGAATATTTTAATGCGAACTATAGCATACAAATTAACACAGGATAACAGCCGCGATATCAACACGACCACTTAAAAACTGCCAAGTGATAAAAGTTGCATGTTATTTCATAAAATAGGACAATAATGAGCGAAAATTTGTAACAAAAGTTTGAGCGAGGCCTGGAAATATCAATCCGAGGAGATTCAAGGGTGAGGCCTTCAAAAGAGTCCCTCGCGATAACTTTTTACGGGACCAACGACCGCGGATAAAACTCAGATGGATAACAAAAAAAACTCTTGAGAAACTCAAACACAATGATTCACGATGTGAAGGGTATTTTCGCGGGAGTAATCCTCTTATTCCCACACAAACAGGGGGAACGAGAGAGAGCATTCTTGAAACAAGTGAGGTATGTAGAAAGATAGCGTTGGAGAAAAAAACAAGACCACATCCCACACGGCACCGTAACTCACAAGAAGCAGGGAGGTCACGAAGAATGTGTTTATTCGCCCCAAAACTCACTCTAGAGTTGAAAAAAAACACTTTTAAACACGCCGAGCGCACTCAATTCAAACATGAACCATGATCCAAAAGTGGGCACAAACGAAACATTTCTTCTCTAAGCACACAGTAAAAAGGATGAACTCTCACTGCTAGAAGCATACACCGCATACACCGCATACAAACATAAATGGTTTGGAGGGGGGACAGGTTGATTGCACTTAAAGGACACGGAGCAGCCGGTAAGGCGAACAAAATGATAACGATGGATGGTGACTTGGGAGATACACTGGCAATTACGAAAGCAACTCGGAAAGGTGTAATCTTCGCAAGAGAATCACTGCCGATGCATAGACAGAAGAACAAACTGCACCACTGGCTAAAGGACACACTCAATCTCAAACAAAACAGGACGCAGGAAGGCGAATGATTCAAGGCGATTTGTAAAAAACGCCGAATGCACTCGGGAACGGCGTAATCTTCGCACAAGAGATTCAAGGTCGCTTTGTGGATGGAAGCACCGTTGTTGTGTTTCACAGCTCGGAGGGGGGGGGGATAGCCTCACAGGCTCAAACAAAATAGGACACAGGCGAGAATGCCGAAATCAGAGACGGATCAGCAGATTGCAAAGCGCACGCGAATTGCGGCGAATGGGCTCGCACTGCCTCCGTGGGCCTTCGTATCCGTCGTCGCCGTGGCTGGCAGGGCGCCCGAACTACCGACACCCCCCACCCAACCCCTCCCTAAGCGGCGACGTGTGTTTCCTCCCCCCCCCCCCCCCCAACACAGACAAACTTACCCCCTCCTCCCCCCCCCTCTTAAGGAAAAGCAAGCCAAACAAATAGACACCCATTGGATAAAACCAACACGTCTCTTCGATGGATAATTTTATCCCCCGCATTAATATAACTATAAATAACTAAATGATCGACAACCGAAAACTCGATTGATGAGACGACGTTTCTTGGGATGCCCACTGGAAAAATTTCGCGATGGGGATCGGGTTGGTGTGGTGGCTAGAGTGTTTGCTTTTCACACCGTGGACTCGGGTTCAAATCCCGGCGGAGGCAGAAAATTTTCAGAGATTGTCCGATCCCTGCATGAATGTTGTGTGGAGGACATTTCAAGCGCAACACTCCGTCCGTCGGATGGGACGTTAAGCCGTGGTCCCCTTGGCGCCTATCGTTAAGAGCAGGCTAATGCCGACGCCGGATTTCTCTCCACCCTTCCTTCCATACCCTTCCCTCATGGCGCAAATGACCTCAGATGTCGGTCGCCTCCTCCAAATACCATACTCATAAGTTCACTAGGCCTGTTCACCAATTATTGAACAAAAATTTGAAAAATAAATAAACTCGTATTTGTCTGTTTCTCTACTCGTCGCCTAATTTTAGATCAAAATTTGTGTAAGTATAGAGCAAAATATAAAGACAGCCATAATCTTTAATAGGTGCATTAATGACGTCAGGAATTCCTATCGAGCTCTCCATCACTTAGACGACAGAGGTATATCTCCTCACTTAGTTACACACAAAGTAACCCCGCGATTCAGTCCTCCAGGTATGGCAAAATACGTAGGCTAAAATGGGAAAAAGATTCTTGAATCAAAAGCTCGGGGCATTTATAGCCTTATTTCCAGAAAAGTAATCTACCGGTGGAGGTGGGTTTACATGGAAATTTTTTGCATAGAAACCCGCTGCCTGCCTCATCTCCCAACTTGTACTTCCCGCTTCAGTCCACAGTAAAGCTTAACTCCCTTTCATTCAATGCATAATCCTTAGCTCGCCCAAGATTCTTACCCTCTTAATACTGCTTTCAACATCCCCAACCTGCTCAACACTCGCGCCATCCAAACCCTCTGCCTTCACCATAAACCACCTAAAAGTTCGGTTATAATATACACATTATTCATTATCAATGACATACCTTTAAAATCAAAATAAACTCGGGCACGCATGTCAAATAAATGTACGTCGAAATCGAATGAATGTATCACAAACTATAATTATTGCACATTTATTAGTTCATTATCATTAATACGTTATGGTTTCACTTATACAGCCGTAAGTGTACTTAATTCTAAAACATTCGATTTTCATAAAAAAAACTGAACAATAAAGTCATGATAAATGATCGTAGTTTTTCCCGGCGAATAGAATGAATAAAATCTTCTCGGGTTAAGCACCGGGTCAGGCTTTTTGAGGCCTCAAAGAGCCTGACCCGGTGCTTAACCCGAGAAGATTTTATTCAATAAAGTCATGTATAAAAATAAAGAAAATTATAAAGAGCGGGATAAAACTATAAAGTATTTAATCGAAGCATTTAAAATCTCAACATTTCAATGGTTAAAAGTGCAACATTACTCAAGCCATAAGTTATTGAACCCCACTATTGCGTTTAAAATTGTCCGATAACAGCTGTTTAGAGGCCTTAAAATGGTATCAACAATTATTTTAATAATATGTGGCCAACTGCGTCCAAAATAAAGCATCACATTCGAAATAATAAATTCTGAGGACGATTTGACCAGCGGCCAAATTTCAGTGAGAAGTGGAAGTTTACTGTGGCTCTCTCTGCAATGCTCATAAAAAAAAGCCCAAAATATGCAGTATATACTCAAACAACCGTTTAATTAGCAGCCTCGTTATCATAAAACAAACGTGTCCCTTAAAACCACAATTAATTGCGTCCGTGCACAGCAGAACCAATGACCTCTTCAATTGAAGAATTACAAAGTTCTAGGCATACGCACTTAGAATGCAAATTTAATTTTCCCACAAGTGTTCCTATATAACTGAATATATTAATAAAAAAAATAATTCTCTCACAGACGTAATTACTCGCAAGCATCAAGATATATTCTTATGGTAATTCTGTTGGAATACCGTTGATTACTAAAGTAATACCTCGCAATCTGTGAAATCAATAGTATTGTTGCATCACAGTAACGCTTAAAGTTGAATTAAGGCACCAAGAAGATGGAACGGTACAACCCCGTTCTAGTCTTTTTAATGTTGGGGATTACCAGCAAGGACAACAGAAACACATCAAAAGACAGAGAAGGCATCATTACCCAAAAGAAAGCCTTCCTCCCCTACGTGAAAGGAACGACAGATAAGATCGGCAATATCCATCGGAAGTTTGACATAAAGGCCATTTTTAAACCACACACCCAAGTAAGACACCTCTTGTGAAATGTCAAGGACAGGACGCCATTTTAATTGGAAGGAGTGTACGAAATACCCTGCGGGACTTGCCATAAGAAATACATCGGGGAAACGGGACGAACAGTCAAAACTCGAAGAGAATAAGCGGGCCATTCGACTGGGGTACTCTACGATGTCAGCTGTAGCGGAGCACGGAGCAACGGGACACGCGATCGATTAAAAAAAATCTAGAATCATTGCGAGGGAAAAACATTTCAAAACCCGACTCATCCGCGAAGCCATAGAGTTAAAGAAAAACAAAAATAATTGTAACAGATATACTGGATTGAGAATTAGTAATACATGAAACCCAGTCATCCACAACATTTCTTCATCCCTGCAGTCCTCACTCTCACCCCCTCCGCCGCCTGAAACAAAAAGGCAGCAGACCAAAACTCCATCACCATTCCCTTGAAGATGTGGCCAGCAGTCGGTCACGAAACGTCGGGGCAATTCCGACCATACACCCGAATGTCTCTCATAAATCACCATGAGCCGTGAAAGCTATAATCAAGAAATATCATATGCTCCTATTAAATCGAAACTTGAAGCTTTTACGTGGTGGAAGGGCTCAATATTAATAATTAAAAACACTTTGTTACTTCCACTAAATTCTTTTTGTGAAATTTTGCGGTAGTAACAAAGCGTTTTTCATTATTAATATAATATGCACCTATTTACTAACTTTGGTCGGAATCCGTGCAGCCGTTTCAAAACGCATGGCGTACAGACATACATGCATCATCTTTCTTAAATATAGACATGCATCAATGTGGTCAGTACCGAAAGGTTTTTTTCAGACAAGTTTTTAATTGCGCACGGCACGGCACCTGCTTGATAAGGTTCTAACTAGCCCTGATGACGATGGACAAGTCGGCCATCGAAACGTCGTCAGAGATGGAGAACCTCATCCGGTGGGAAACCCGAAACAACTTCAACGTCATCAAATGCCGGGAAAACCTCAGATCTTTCTTCAGGTTCTAACTAACATTGCTTATGATAACTCTCTGTGATAGAGTGATTTTTGGGCATAGGAAAATGAATTTCCCCTGGTATAATTGCAGACACATTTACCTGTTCAACTGTGGAGTAATTTAATTTTTACCTGGTATGCTTTTAAATAACATTCGGCGTATCACCCCTATAGGTACGGCGCGCCGTGCGCCGCGGCGTGTCACCCGCTGCATACGGGATAGACGCCGCGAGGTAATGTTTCACAAAAATAATTCTTACATCTGAGAGAAGAATGATATAAGTACAGTGAAACCTCGGTTAGCGAACGCCTCTGATAACGAACGATTCGGGTAACGACCAAAATTTTCGCTAAAAATTCGCCTCGGATAGCAAACAAAATTCGGTTAGCGAACAGATGTGTAGCGGCCATGTGTGTGTTCGATGCTGTGCGACCCCAAATGGATACAATGCAATACAATGTCTACAATAGTTAGTCTACAAGTAATACAATGTAATAAAATACCTATAGAGCCAGTAACTTTCATATAATAGAGAGTCAATAGGAGCAGGAACCAGTTATTCCTATTTCCTTCATTTCTAATGGGGAAAATTGTTTCTGATAGCGAACATTTCGGATGACGACCAGACTTCTGGAACGGATTGTGGTCGTTATCCGAGGTTCTACTCTATATGTTTTCGTGTGTACGTCAGAAACATGACTAGCCACCATATTTGCAAGTACGACGAGGACAAAATATAGTTATTCTACAAAATGTGCGGCATCTCTCCCTTTACCTAATAAGAATTCGTTCATCCTCGGAAAAATAAAGACCTAAAAGTAAAAGCTAAGTAGGACTCAGTACCTACTACCTTTTTCACTTTTCTTTGCTAACGCCCCTTGCCACAAGTTTATTGATGAGGCTCGCGGGGAAACGTGGATGAAATCAGGTGCGTCGTTGGCAAGAGTTCTTTCCACTTGGCCCCTTCCAATCTCAGCTCGTCTTTAAATGCCCGATCAGAAAAAAGAATTTCTCGTGTTGCCATTGAGTAAATAAGGGGAAGGAATGCGGGATACAAATCCTGGCTGCTTTAAACTCGATAATAAATTTCTCTCTACTCGCCCTTGGGGTTGTTTGTGCGAGGGGAGGAGGATTCGCGTGGCTAAATGAGTGCAATGAACCTCTACTATCTCCACACCACGTTACGACGGGAAGAAAACTATTCCGTCGCGAACCAACGACGCATACGACATATTTTTGTCGCGGCGATCTTAGGAGGTAACGTTCGAGTGTAAATTTTTCAATATTTTTCCTCAAAAGCCATTGCAATACGGGGGAAAGTCGCTAACTGGCATCGATATAAAAACAAATATAATTATAAATATTCCACAAATATAAAATTCACCTACTGAAATCAATATACTGCTTAATCTTAGGGCCAATATAGCTTATTGAAACGGGTAGAGTCTATTTTTCTCGGGAGAAAATTGCCTTTTGATTTTTTTACTGCGAATATGCAACCCTGAAACGGCTATTTTAAATAGCATCGATAATAATGTATGATTTTTTTCTAATGCTGAGCCTATGTTACCCATGCAAAGATCTTAAGGCCGTTATGCACGGTACACGGAATTGCACAGGTAAGAGCTGCATTACTTTCTAAAATGGCGTGGAATTGCGCGAATGCATGAACGAAATTAGAACAGGGGCTATTTTGCCGTCTCGCATCCACGCATTCTCGCATGTGTTCTAGCAATTCACCGCTTTACACGACGAAATTTTGAGTGCGCCTTCACACGTACGTCAGACTGCGCAATTCCGTGTATCGTGCAAAACGGCCTTTAGGATAAGTTTTGTGTGTTTTATATCGCAGATACTATTTTTAAAATAACATTTCTCTATAGAAAGACAATATGATTACGAAAATATGTATCAATCATTTTTTAAATACATTAATGCTTAGATAATGCCGGCAAAATTTTGATTTTAATTTTTTAAGATGACCTCAACTGAAGGAGAAAAAAATATTCCTGACATCACAAATTTGACAGATGTAAAATGAAAAATGTTTCTCCCTAAAAAAGAGGCAAGTAAGATACTGAATTATTACAATTGATTAGGATATTATTTTTGCTTTCTACTCCTATTTTTGCAAGCTCTCTTAACCGAAGGAGCAATCCCAATTATAAAATCGATTATTCTTAGCATTTATCTATGGTGTCCGTTACCTGCTACCACCGTGTAACTCCATTTACACCAATAAAGTATAACAATTAAATTCGTAATGATCTTATCAGAAGTGCTCTGTAGAGAAGATAAAAGAGAAGAGAAGATCCCCGTAATCCAAACAGAAAAGAAAAAAATATTTCAAGAAGAGGCATTTGCAAATACCACAAGTTCAGATGAACTTAAAAGTAATTATTTTTAAAACGGTGTTAAATGCCTCTGTTGCAAGCGCTGAGTATAAAAAAATAACCTGGATGCTAGATTATAATGAAAATTTTACAGTTCTGATAATCTTGACTCAAAAAGCGACCGTAAAAACAAGAAAAGAATCGAAGCACCAGGGATGAGTACTTAATGGCTTTATTTACGACGGTGGAAAACAAATAAAGCCACTTGGTGTTCACTGACCCGCGAACTGAAAACGTCAATTCAAGCCAAGGACAAAAGAAGCGCGGAGAAATAGAACGACGTAAAAAAAAACAGAAGCGTGCATTACAGCCGTGAGATCGAGGCAAGCTTCGATAGATGCGGATGGGTTGCTAGGACAGCACTTCCTCAAACAACAAAGTAAACAACGCATTCAAAGAAACTCTTCCTGCTTGTGTGCTTTGCACCAAAAGCTCCCATCTTTGTGGTACTTGAACGCACTTCCAGACTACATCCAACCCGCTTCTCGCTTATTGAGGCGTTACGTTTATCAGTAATAGAGCACAAAAAAGAGGAAAGCATTTTAAATGCACATACTGACGACGACAACGAACCTAAAAAATAACCGGCTTATATATCCGTGGATGGTCCTGCTGCCGGTGAGTATTTATACCACCTCTTCAGCGGCGATGATTGTACGCAAACTGCGCACGCGGGACAATTATGACAATACAACCAGTAAGGGACCTGTGTAGCCTTTCCAGTGTTAGTGAAGGAGAATTAGAAAGACAGGCTTCTAGTGAGCGCGTGCAAAAGCACTCTAAAATTAACAAGACTAAACCTAACCTATATCGGAAGCCGGGAACGGCCCTGATTGGCCAAAAACATGACATTTTCACAAGTTCAATATTTTTCAGGATTTTTCACAATTATATCATTTTTTTTGGTGCATTAGTATGCATTTTGTTCATTTTATACTTTTTGCATATATTTTACCAATTTAATCATTTTTTGGTTTCTTTTGAACAATTTAATATATTTTTATTTAAGCATTTTCTTCTCCATTTTCCTTTCAAACCAGAATAAACGCTTTTGACAATAATAATAATAATGATATTGAAAGCAAAGACATAGGAAAGAATTCGGTACTAGCGAATTAATATTTCTTTTGGCAGTCTGTAGCTTTTGAAGCGTTTAAATTGTAATGGGTAAGTTTTTCCCATAGTCTTTCCATAAGTGGGTTGTGTGAAAGGGAGTTTTGAAGTCGAACAGCTTGTGACTTAATGAACTCGTGTATTTTTGGTATTTTGTGAGCGCGATTTAATCGCCTGATTTCAGTTCAACCTATCATTTATGAAAGCATTTTACACCTCTCAAGGGAAGAACTAATTCCTATACCTATCCGTTCAGCAAATTATCCTGAATTTATCGTGACTGCCAGAACTGGAAATGAAATGGGTTTCCAGTACGATGGGGTTCAAGTTGTGTGTTCATGATACTTAAGCAATCTAATTATGGCACGAAGCCTCTGAATCTCTAGCGGCTCTCAGCCTAACTCTCGTAAAATATTTGTAACGCTCTCTCTTCGAACGTAGAACGTTTTGACGGATCACGCTGCTTCCCTTTCATTTACATCACGACTTAAATTTTCTGCGCCCGACTCCATTAGCTCGTCAACTCATCTTCTCCGATTTTTTCCTACTTTAAGGATCATCGAGCATTCTAGGCTTGTGACATTCCCACAATAGGGTGGTTACCTATTATTTTTTTCTTGCCTAAATCGAAACATTATTAAAGAAGTGAAAATTTTCAAGCGCGCGATGGCACGACGGCTAGGTAGGAATACTGCGAAAACCCCGGGTGACGTCATTCTTGTTCCCGCTGTCGCCGAGTGAGGTGACCTTGGGGCGAGGGTATGTGATTCGCTGCGATGCAGGCTGCTAGCAGGTAGCAGAGTACCCTGCTAGCAGGTTGCGCTTGGCTTAAGTAAAGATTATTAATACCTTATCAAACGAAGAAAACTTTCCGACCATAGGCAGTTTTAATAAGTGATTATTAAGACAAGTTTCCCTGAGCTCTGTGCCTCATGCATGCATTGGTAATCTCAGGCGATGTAAACCTCCTATCTACTCGTATAGAAACTAGGTCCCTGTGACGTCACGTGGAGTGGAATCGCATGGGCGCCAATCTGGCATTTAAAATGAGGATAAAATTGACCATTGCCATTCGTCTAAACTGGGATATCTAAAACCAAATGATTTTTATTTTACTGAGCTCTGTGCTTCATTCATGCATTGGTAATCTCAGATTCATTAAATGGCGGTGAAATACCATTTAATATGATTCACAGAGTAACAAGAGAACATAAAAGAAGAAAAAATAGAATTGGATCCGAAATACATAAGGGGCATCTAGAATCTGCCAGAGACACACCAAAACATTACGCTGGCGTCGATCCAACCCTATCTTCGACGCAGTTGTGTCTCTTCAGTAAACAAGTTGATAATATTGGTATTCTAATAAAAACTCCAAAGCTGGACTATATGTCAAATTCAAACTGCTGACTACACTTAGCACCATAGTCGCCCAGTGAGGAAACTCCATTCTCATCCAGAAACAGCGGTATAATTCAGGGAATGAGATTTTCCTTTTGAAAATGTAACGACTCCATATAAAAAAAATTATAATATGATTCCATACGATAAATAATACAGGAAATTACGAAAAAATGCAACAAGATATCATGTACTTAACTTTCATCATATACGGGCATTTCCATGAAAATGTCAACTTTTTCTCTTAAATTAAAATTTAGGCTGGAAATATTTTATCTTGATAAATCAAAAGTTAATATTTGGATTTTATGAAATCAGTGTTTGAAACATTATTTGGAGTGTCATTAAAAGTTTTCAAATTATACTTCGATTCACAGAGTTTTGAAGATGCTTGAAAACATTGAACTTAGGAGGTTGACCTGAGAGTGATTCCGTCACATGTTTATTTAATGCATATTTAGAAGGTATTTTGATAATTAATTTTGTTTCTGCATATGAAAATCACCTTTATAAATGTTTTTTGATCATGCACAGAAGTTTTTCATTTTTTGAACGTCACAATTTTAACGAAATGCCCTATTCCACAGTTTTCTCGTAAGTTAATTCCGTCACAAATGGAATTGTCCATACCTAACGCCTATATCTCTACAGAAAAATAGTATTTCAAACTGTATTTGTGTGTGTTGAAGTAAATATGGGAGGAAACGTATAATGCCCGGGCTGGTTTTGCAAAGGATGATGTGCGTCACGCAACAAAGGTAGAAGACCAATCGGAGTCATTAATTTTCAACCTTTATGTCTATCACCAAAGTTATGCACCCCCTTAATCTCAATCGTCTATGCTTTGATCGATTCATAAGGGAATTTTCCATCATAAAATTTTACGCCGTGACACAAATCTCATAGCCTAACATTCCACGAAGTAGAAATTTCAAAACATTAAAGCAGTAGGACTGTATGACAAGCGAAATATTATTTATCCTCGATTTTGACCTCGAAAGTTATCATTAATTTTATATTATTTTCACTAGATATTCTTCAAATCCAAAATCATAAAGCAATGGTGGTATACTGAAATGAGAAAGCCAATTCCAAGAATTCCTCCTCCTCCAGCCGACACTCATGCATGCGACTGATGCAAGCGACAAGTGCACCGGATCTCAGCGTCCAAATCCTTTTCCGGAATATCCGTTTGCAGTCACCTTGACACGATGGAGACCGTCCAGCACCGGATTGGACTCGACGGCATGGCTGAGATTTTGGTCCCAGTTTTATATTTATAGATAGAGGATGGTTCACAATACTACGAGGGGTGGGGGCTGGATGGATCTAGGTAAGTGGGAACGCGGAGAGAGTCTATTTCCGAGCGGTCTCCTTAGTTCTCTCGGGCAATTACGAAATAGCAGCACTTGACTCACTTCATTAAAGACTCTCTAAAAGGCATATCTCTCAAACAGAATGTGCTCATTCTCCTCTAAATTATCAACACGAGGTGCAACTCCCAATTCAAATTGATTTTTTGTGACAACTCGCTAAAAACTTAATGTTTCTCCTTGGAATATTCAGGGTGGATATGTAAAGCCCTCGGGGGCAAAGCTTAAACGAGTGCGATGAACGGGTTGCGGATTGTGGGTCGACCTCTGGATTTAGAGGTTACTTGCGATATAAGCTGGTTTACTCGTCGAATAAGCAGTCGTGGACAAAAAAAGCGACGACATTCCGAGGTGGTATGGCTTTATCCATAGATAAGAAAGGTCATCTAAATGATTGTTAAAGCCTTTGAAGATGCCGTGCCATGACGACGTGAGGCCGCCAAAAATTATGCATTGTTACATATGGAGCATGTTTCTCTATGGAAATGAGGCTTGGGTGATGAAAAAAACAGAACTATCAAGAGGGGAAGCATTGAAAGCGCGTTCTACCAAAGAACGATGAGGATAAAATGAATCAACCGAACAAGTAATGAGAAAGTTCTAAGAAAAGTGGAAAAAAAGAGATGTCTTCCAAAAGCCCGAAGGAGAAGATAGAACAACTTGGTTGGCGACGTCATGAAGCATGACAGTCTGATGATGAGATTCGTCTCAGGACAGGTGGACGGGAATATTGGACTTAAGTTCTTCTTCTGCTCCATAATAACTATTAGACACAGTATTAATGTAAACAGAATTTAAAGAGTTTAATGCATAAATAGGAAACTATAGGAAGGTGTAACACATTAATCGTCCGTATTTTGAAGTTTGAAATCCTGAAGCATAGTATCGGTCGACTCCACAAGATACATCTCCTTCGAGGAAATCGGAATTTTAAATATTGCCACTCAAGTATTCCATGAATGCTGCTGTGAAATAATGGACTTGGTCCCCGATTCTTTGAATAGATACTACAGAAAAAAATATTCGCAAAACAAACATTTTGTATCATAGGTAATCAAAAATAATCATCAATAGTAACTGAAAAAACCGCACTATGAATCAAATGGAAGAATCAAGAAATAAATAATAAGCAGAATATAGCAGGCGAAGAGAGAATACCTCCAAAACAAACGTCTGCTTACAGCGTGAAATTAAAACATAGAAGTAGAGAAACAATTTATTAGAACTTCCATTTGCAGTATGCTTCTCTACGGAAATGAGGCGTGGACAATGACATCAGCGGAGAAGGCAAGGATAGAGGCCTTCGAAATGTGATGCTACAGAAGGATGATGAGAATTAAAAGGAACAACCGAGTTAGTTATAAGGAAGTGCTGAGAAGATCATGGGAGAGATGAAGCCTAATAAAAACCTGAAAAAGAGATGAAACAACCTCATAGGCCATATCTTGAGACATAGCGACCTGATGAACGCAATCGCCGAGGGACAAGTAGGTGGCAAGAACGTAAAAGGAAGACTCCGAATACAATGTATGGAACAAGTGAAAAAGGATGTAAAGAAGAAGAAATACGTAAGTGTGAAAAGATTAGCTGATCGGAGAATAGAGAGGAGAGCAGCGTCAAACCAATCCTAGGACTGTTATGGACCAGTCATGATGATGATGATGAATCAAGCGACGAAAGGGCAATAATTAAAACATCTAATCTCCGACAATTATGTGGCGCACATGATGCATAAAAATGAAGATAGTGAAACAATAATTTAGATTTCCTAACTGTTTCTAAGGCACAGAAGGGAGAAACCAAAATAAATTCAGGAACGCCATTTGGAACTTGAGACATAAAATCTTTCGCAGGCATCTCACCCGAAAGTTGTCCTTCGTGAGAGGTTGGTTATTCCACGGCATCTTTCATCAAGCGAGTCTCACGAACAGCTACAATAAATAAGATGGTAAACGAGAAAAGCTATCCAAGAATATAGAGGATTGCATAAAAACACACAGGTGAACAACCTAGAATGTGCGAGTCAACCTTTTTAAGAAGCGGGATGTATAGTGAAGCGCCAATCCTCCAAAATAATTAAACAAACGACTATCATCGCTCTTTCACACCCTTCGAGATTATTAATGAGGTTTACGAGAGCCAAATTGGCGTCAGTTGGGTGATCTCCCTCTCCTCCGCATTAATAACGAATATTCAATCCTGCGCCACTCACTGCTTACGCCTAACGAAAGTGGCGACGCACGTGGCCTTGGCTCAAGTCTCGCAAACACACGGTCAGGGAGGAGCGAAAGCTATGGAGTCACACAACCTCATGTCAATCCCAAACATCATAATCTATTTCTAACACAGCAGACTTTCTCACAGTTGCAAACTCTCTGAAACCAATCGAGTCAAAGCCAAGTGTTATCTTGCTACCCATTGACCTTAGCAATATGGATGAAAGACTGCTTCGCGCATAATATTAGTATTTCTCCATGTAATATAAAACATTACAGTATATCTAGAGGTCCAAAGTATAAAAATAGTCTTTTTAATTGAATTATTATTATAGTATTCTACCGATTAAGGTAGGTTTCCATGGAGTACTAAAGAAGTGATTTGGGAGCCTTCCAGCGCTGCCTTCTTCAATTCACTGTAAGGCCTACTCCCTTTCAATCTATCTAAAAATCCTATTCTTTTCCTTCCCCTTCCTCGTTTCCCTAACATTCTACCATTTTCAACATCCCCTCCCCGCTAAGTATTCGCTCCATCCATACATTCTGTCTCCTCCGTACCTCATCTAAAAGCTGCCTCTCCTGGCAAACCATATCCGGCACTTCGTCTTTCCTTTTCCTCTCCGTCCATTCCACCTTCTCCATTCTCCTCCATACATCTCGAATGCCTCCAATCTTCTCTCGTTTTCTTAATTTTTAATTGAATAAAACACCGAAAAATGTATCCAGTAAAATTTCTCAGGTGAAAAATTACATTCGAGGTACGCATTGAAAACATTGACAGTTTCAAGCGTAACTAAGTGAATCTTGTGGGTCAACTTGAATTTCCTACGTAACATCCATTTCTCTATGCCAATGGTTTCTACGTCAGGAAGTCATCCTCAGGTCCATAATACAACAAAATGATGGTATATAACACCCTCTCTTTTAACCCAAGAATTCGCGCGATCCGAAATCCCACCACCCCGGCCTTTTTCACTACAATCAACCCCCAACCCTCCCATCTTCCTCCCACCCCCACACCTATGTATCCGAATATCCACCACTAAATATTTCTTAATATAAGTGAAAAATCCACCATTATGTTGATCAAATAATGATGATCTGACGTCGAAACCATGGTCGTAAAAAAATAAGCTCTATGATGAAAATACAAAGTCTACAGTTCTTCAAGGTGAGTATGTTTGTACTTTTTCATGAATAACAAAAATACTCCAATCAAAAGGGTTTTATCAAACACAAATTAAGAAATAAATAAGCTGCCAAAAGGAATTTTTTCGCATCTTATTAGAGCATATACGCTATATTAGAGCATGTTTGATAAGGAGGGCTTTCATATTGGCATGACATTACCCTGTTTAGTATATTGAAAGCCGCTAAAACATCAAAAAATTTCAACCAAACGCAAGCAGCTCAACTTGGCCTTGACTCAAATCTCAAAGTCATGATCAAATCGCAAAGACATAGTAAAGGAGTGGGCCAAAAATAACAACTAGAGTGTCAAATGCTGAGCATCCCTGATTAGGATTGTAACGTTTTTAAAATATACACTAATAACTTAACAAATAATTTCAGTACAATTCAAAAACAAGCTCTATATTTTGAAACTTGGGAGCAAAAAACAACATCAAAAAGCCACCATGACTATTACAATACCATTTGTACTACCCGTACTACCACTCACTGACCCAATGCCATGAACTATACCAGTGGGGATCTTGAGTTCTGCCGTATTCCTTTCCTCCCGTTCTCTTCTCCTCTCGTAGGCGCCTCCTTTTCTCTGCGTTCTCTTCTTCTCCCTGCCGATCTTGAATTCTGCCGTATCTCTTCCTCCGCTCTCTCAATAAACCGCTACTTTAGTCTTTCTCCCGATGTTTCTTTATAACACGTCTACCTCCTCCTTCTCTCCATACGCGACTCCCCCTTTTCCGTTCACAACAATCTCCCCGTCCCTCACTATCATTGTTAGTTTCAAATTATTTACAAACAATATGGTGGCTTGTTTACATTATGTTACAGGATGTAGGGAAATACGGAAAAAATTTCATGGCCCTCCTTCAATTCTCACCTCGAAATGAAAGCCTTGAATGCACTTTGGCGCAAATCTCGCAAACATAAGAGAGAGAGGTCGAGAAAGGACATCTAGGATCCCTTACACTGCGAATTCCAAAAAGTTCTCCTTGAAGAAAGATTCCAACCGTAGCGAACTCCCTCAAAACCAAATCGTATGAAAGCCAAGTTTTGACTTACGATTCACTGACCGTAAGGTTAAAATGCCTACATGAAAGACTTCAGTTCAATGTTTCATTAGGGTAGTGAGCTTTAAAAAAATCCAGCCTTTTGTTTTTTGCATTTCTCTAGTCTTCACAATCACCACAACATCCACACATAAATTTTTTGATTTGAACTTTTGATATTCTTGAACTTTTAGCATCCAACTCACACTTATATTTCAAGGGAAGGGAAAAATAAATGGCCTAAATATGTGATTCGTCAAAGATGGGACATTAAGGAAATTGTAATTGTAACATACGATGACCACCGTATAATTATGACGTATGGCATATACATGTCCTAATAAATGATGACGATCGCTGATTTAAATGCTTTGATAGTACAAGCCCATGAAAAAGATTAAGTTTTGCGATCATAAGTCGGAGACTGAGGTGTTTATCATGAAGCCCTGAATGTTAGAAATCCCATTTTCGTATCTAAGTTTCCATTAACCTCATCAAACGATGGCCATTGAGAGCGGGTAGAGGTGACACATCCAAAGGATAACGACTGGGAAGAGGAATGGATGAGACGACAAGCCACTGAGGAAGCACCGAATGATGAAAGCTTTTCTGTCGACATTTATCATATCACGTTGAATATTTATGAAAAAATCAGGCAAACAGATATACAAATATAGTGTAGCCGGAAATTATGGAAATAAATAACTGAGTTGAATATTTTCACAAGGTAGAACAGTATATTACTACAAAAAACAACAGTTACCAGTAAATAATATCAATTCATTCCATTAAAGCAAACTTAAAAAAGCACATTAAATAAATCGGCAGATTTTTCAGACTACTACATCAAACGGATTGTTGTAGCTACTCATAAGGTTATAACTCTTTACGTAGATAATTTACCACGCAAAAGGCTATACAATATCCTAATAACAGTAATTCACATCCACTGAACATAGGATATATGTAGGAGGAAGCATTAATTTCAGTACCAAGGCCAAAAAATATATATATATACTTTTAGGATAATTTGGACCCTGCCTGCTAAATTACTGCCGTACTGTACACTGGCAATGACATGATTCTCTACAAATGATTGACGGAGTGTCAGCCACCTACGGAACTGAACTGCCTTATGAATCACTGCCTGTCAACCAGTTGTACTTGGACTTTTTGGCGACGCCTTTGAAACTAAAGCTATCATCTTAAAATTCTCAGAGTTCAGTGAAACTTGTATTAAACGACCACCGACGCGTCGCGTCGCGACGGTTCCCATGAAACATGGTCGCCATGAGAGGTGATTGTTCGACAGGGATGAAGAGCTCTGTTAGTTGAATATGCACACAGAGTATGCCCTTGCCAAACTCGCTCGTATCGAAAAAGTAAAAATATTTCACACTGAGAAAATAAGGAAGATTTTTTTAAGAGTGACAAATAGGATAGCTTTGGCCAGGATCGATATTATATAGGCTTAAAATTTTTTTCCATCAAATAAGAGTGATGGAGTGGAAATTTTGTGTCACCATAATGCATTATTACTATAATGCAAAGTCGCGTTAAGTCATTTAATGAGGTCATTCACTCTGAAATTATAGTGGAATAAATTTCATTATTTTATAATTTAACCTTTTCAGTCCGATTTTTTTCTCTACGTTGTTGAAAATTATTTTTTTTCCTATTTAACCTTAATTATGGTGTCGTGAGCACTTTGCCAAGAGGATTGGCTATTTTTTGCAAAGTAAATTTTATTATAGTATTGGACAAGTATACAAATGGGGAGGTTAAATTCCGTAAAAGTCATGTCCAATTTAATGGACATTATGACTGAAAGGGTTTATAGACTTACAGTACGATGATAAAAAACCATTCTGCTCAATCATAACTCCAAATGCCGATACAGCCAGCGACTCACCTGGAAAATATGGAAAAAATAAATTTGTAAATGACAGAGGAGTAAAATACACAACAAAGTCAACTAAGGATAGCAAATGTTTGTTCGGCATTTTTCATTGGAGGAAAATTATGAAGATATACTGCAGCCCATTGGGCATAAATAAATATGTTCACCCTAATGCAAATATCACATGCTGGAGTTATTATAATTAACGATATCCATTGTTTAGATATAATAGTATTATTGAATACCATAATATCATAAAAACGGAGCAAGGGCTACAAGCTATTCACTGTCTTTAAGGTTGCGAGAGTGTCATTGGCTGAAGTCAAGTGATCTACTCGGGCTACCTATTATTTACGAAAAAGTGTCACCAAAAAAATTTAAACAAAAGAAATCATAATTAAGAATTAAATTTGAGTGCAATTTTGTCCCTAAGAACAATGCAAACGTCAAAAATGATTTTTTTTTAAGGTTTTACAGCACCTTGACTTCAACAGTCAACTTGACTAGTTTCAACACCGCTTCAGACCTTTGCACACTGAACTGTTGATGACATAAGTTGACTATATATTAACAAACTAAGAGGTAAACGTTAAATAAATATATTAATTTAATAACAAGAGACATATAAGACCCATTTAAAAGCTGGGAACTGAATATATTTGCGTAATTTAGGCCAAGTAGGTGTAGTGGTTTTCGTTTTGCGATATTGATACCACAGATCCCGGCGACCAGGTAAATAATTTCAGGCAGTTTTTCTTAAATATCTATCTTATTTTATCATGAGAATATACTTTCCCGTACATTTTAAACTCTTTCACAAAGGTTTGCTTCAAACGAGTGCCATCTCGACAACTTCCTGTTCCAAACGACTTCGCTAGCTCGATTGAGAAATGGTACATGGGAGTCCTTTTTCTCTGGATCATTGAAAGTGCGCCTTTCAATGAATACGAGCGTGCTGCGCCCGCTCCCGGAGGGCTTCCCCCGCTCTTTTCAATGCAGGTCCACAGAGGGATAGGCGCGTTTCTAGTTTAAAAATGTAGAAAAAAAGGCAGGGTCTTATTTACAAATTTAATTGGAATGTTCATGTAGAAATTGAGGTCAGAGGACCTCTATAAACACAACATTGGACGTAATTACACTATCCTCTGTTAAACGCACATGATGACTCATACTTACGTATCAACAGGAGACTTGAATGTGGAATCAGCCGCATTTTGATAAAAGTTATTTAACCCTTTTAGTGCGGCGGGCCGATATATCGGCTTTTGCAGCTCGGGCGAAAAGTGCGGCGGGCCGATATATCGGCTCTCACGTAGTACATTATATAATTTGATATAACTTATTACATTGATATATTTTATTTCAGTAAACGTAAAAATATTTTGTCAATGCTAACCAGTTTAACCTCAATAATTAAAAAACCGCTTATGGATATGCAATAAAATATCTTCGTAATGTTTTTTTTCCTTGTAGCTACAGTTTATGAAAATACTCTCCGCATTTCTCGCCAGTACCCCAGGAAGAAGAATAGCACTAAGAGGGTTAAAGAATGCAAGATATTGTTGCAAATGAACAAATGTATCAGTTTGTGCGCCGTTAACGTCAGGAATATTTACCGATTTTTGTTTTTTTTTTTTTTTTTTAAACCAATTTTTACGAAACAATATCAATATTTAGGAAGTAAGATATACCATTGCATGTTCTCTGATAAATTCTAGAGTTTGGTTGCGTATAAGTTGATAAAAAGGTATCTATACAGTAGAAATAATATAGAAGATGTGGCCAAAATTTCATCAAAGTCTTGTTACGTCTACCGAGGCGCCAAAACAACTTTAAGACTCTTACATGAGCACATTTATGTTATTCTAGATGTGCTTCTTTTCTCGAGGATTATTTCCAAGGGGATCGTTTACCATTTTTATTTAAATGACCGCTGTTGTAGAGTTAAAATATGAGACACCTATTTTTCCCTTTATCGAACTACACGCTACCAAAAATCGATGGACACGTTCACCACAACTCTACTTGGCGTGAATCAACTCACCTCACCCAAACCTACGAAATATTCTTCCACTCACAGCTAAGGCCGTGGCTCAATCGCGAAATTAATTTAAAAATGTTTTGGAGAGCTCATAGGACTGTCGACAGAAATTGCTCCCTTTCTAACTACAGACAAATTTTAAGAGACATTTGCGGTTTTCACAACTAATAACTCTTCCAAGTTAAGTTACCGCTCCTTAAGATGTTGGGAACCAGCAGAAGATCTTCTCAAGTTCTCAGCTCCATTGTAAGTTTGTAAGTTAACTCAAGTTGAGTTGCTGTGAATGAGGCCAAAACTCTTTGGAATAGAAATCGATGACATCACCGACGACTGGCGAGATATGTCCTAGCAATTCCTCGGCCTTGTCTATCGACCTCTCGTGGTCTTCTGCTGTTCACACTCTCAAGAGCGATTCCTTCCTTAAATGTGCGATTCATGAATGAAACTCAAATGAAGTCACCAACTCATGAAAGATAACTGGCAAATTTCGCGTTTTTATGATTAACAATTAAAAGAGAATGATTTGGTTAAAAATAACGCGGTCCATGAAAGCCCAGAGACGTTTCCCTTGTGTTATTTCTCTTGTCAATTATTAACCTCACCCCCATGATGATACATACACTCGAAGCGCAATTGAGGCACATCATTTCTCCCTGAGGAGGACTTCAGCATTGTGGGCAAAACTTAGGCATTTTAATACTCACTTGATGCTGGAAAAAACCAAAAGGAACATGCGATTTTTTAAGTCGCAAATTATCTTTGCCTTCCATATACCGTATGCTTTTAATAAATAATTCAATGAATGAATTACTGCATTTTCGCTCCTGAGTGAACAACCCCTTCGGCGATATAAGCAGAAATGTGATGAAGGACCTGATCTGGGAGGGTGGCAGGAATAGAGGAAGTAAGCAAGAGGAGTGAATTGGAGCGTAAAAAAACTATTGATTCGGCGTAGAAGGAGTGAAATATTGATAGGTGTGCTAGCGAAAGAATTTCACGGCTCATTTTCGACGCGTGACCGCGGGCAAAAATTATTTCCCCGAAAGTGGAGATGGCGGCAGGAAATTCCATTGCAAGCAGGCATATTAAAATCCATACGAGGAAAACGTGAAATATCTTGCACGTGAAATTAAATAAAAAGAGTCACTGAGGTAGAATGGAAAGTGACCACGCGAGGGCATATATATGAAAAGCTCCGAAAAAATATGACACGTGGAGCATTCTAAATATTTTACCTCGCAGCATTCCTGGAAGTTACGGAATGCATCAGGATATATTACCATGAAAGGCTTATTGAAATATGATTACGACTAATCCCATTAAAAATGAATCGATGAATCATGGAATTAATAACGGTTTGCCAAGTATTCGAAGAAGCTCTACGGGAGTAAAATTTGATCATCAATGAATCAAAAGGGTATAATTTGGCTAAAAACATGCTCCCAGACTACTTCTAAGGTAAGTAGCGGTTTTTCCTTGTTAAAAATACTAAGAGTTCTAATTACTAATCACGAAGTTCTAATAACGAAGAACGAATAACGATAACCAATAAGTTCTAATCACGAAGAGTTCTATTAGTTATTTAGGAAATCAAAATGCAGGAATTATAGAACAGTTGAAATGTTCATTTATGAGAGTTTTCCTATAGAATCTTGAATAGAATATTTTAGGGTCAAAGTGATATCAGTTGCAGGGATCCGGAAGAGATTGGGAGACTTTTTCTCGCCTTAGAATACCTAAGAAATTTAGAAGAGATATCATTCAGACCAACCAGGATAACATAATTATATAACCGCACTAAATTCCTCGTCCGAAGAAGAGATGAATTAATAGAGTAAGGGCATAGTCGGATTAGAGTGTGAAGTGGGTGAGGGAGAAATTGGAATCTCAACGCCGCGGAAAATTTCGTAGCCATACAATCAGCCCAAAGCATTCAGTTTGAAAACGCAGCCTTCGGCTCCATTAAGGTCTAGTTTCGCTGGGGCGTCCCGCGGCTGCGTCCGACTGCTGTGTTCCGTCGTCGCGGTTGGACGCTGTGGCAGGGTGGTTTCTTTCGGGCGTCCCGGTTGCAAGACGGCGGCGGCCCAACAGCATTGTTTTGAGCACGAAATGCATTTCAGTGGCTTTTTGCCTGTCAAGAGCATGGTGGAAATGGAAGACTATATTCTCCTGATACCTTGAGCCTTCGTAATTAACATTGGGGATATTTTTTTCCATTTTAAAGCCGTGATTTTCACTAAATGGTTAACTTCATCGTCTTCTCATGTCTTTAATTATTGCCAATCTCTCCCTTGCTCTCTCTTCAAAATATTCGGTCAGCCTTGAAGTAACACTTTGCTGTCTTCGAAGTCTTTCTCAATTTCGTACACTTCTTTGTATAATCGGAGTCTGGAGTTTGCGCTCTTGATTCGTCTAAATTTAGTTTCTTCTTAACAATTTCTCTATCAATACTGACAGAGGTTCTTTGACCTAATAGCTCAATGGCGATGCCTTACTCTCTTCATTCCCACAATACCGTTCGCTCTTCTTCAGGCTCCTCTTTCGATGTTGTCGTCTTCTTTTCAATTCTCGCGACCCTAGTTGGGCTTGGCAGCCATTATGCCCCCCTCCTCCTCTTCCTCTTGAAGCTCAAACGCAAATAGTTTCGCTTTCGCAGCTGTTACATCTCATCCCCTCGCCCATCCTCCAGCCCGCATATCGCTTCGTTTTTGTTTCTCCCTTCCCTTACACGTGAACATCACCGCGCACGAGATTAATCTCTCGGCCCTATGGAGATGGCGCCTCTATTGCTCTCCTCACGTCGACAGAATAACTACTCGAAAAGATAACTGTAGTTCCCTCACTTCTACTATTTCTATTAGGATAAGGATTTTTTGCATCATTATTATTCAGGATGATAATTTCAACAAATACACATTCTAGCTATGTTTGGGTTTAATGGTCAATGCAGTCGACGAAATTCAAGTAATAAGGTATAGTATACGTTTTCCTGGATATCAGACAATTACTTATACCACTTATTTTTTATCAGAGCGCGACCCGGCTTTCAATGAATTATCATCATAATTAATCGTAGCGGGCGTAACTTGGTGGTAATCCATAATCGCAGGAATAGAAGGATCAAAAACTTTGCTAATTCCACATAGTAATTTATTGATAATTGAAGTGATAATGTTACTATGTAACGAAACCATGGTCGCTGTCAATAAATTACTACGTGGAAATAGCAAAGTTGTTGATCCTTCTATTCCTGCAATAACCATCATCTTCAGGAGCAAATTATTATTTGTTTATCTTATCATTGTTACGTAGTAAATTGATGAATTTTAAAACGGACGCCAGAATAGGGTAAAAATATCCCCTACTTTTCCCCTATTCTGGCGTCCGTTTTAAAATTCATCAAGTAACTAGGTAACAATAATAAGATAAACAAATCATAATTTGCGCCTGAAGATGATGATAATTCATTGAAACCCGGGTCGCGCTCTGATAAAAAATAAGTGGTATAAGTAATTGTCTGAATATCCAGTAAAACTTATAATGGAATACCACAAAGTACATCAAGAGTTAGTGAATTAGGTATAGCATATTTTAGATTCTATGCCCCAAGATTAACGAATTTGGGAGCAGAACTCTTCGACGTTTATTTAATTTGTCTTTCTCGCAACTATTAATTCTCTAAAATAAGTTATCTGCCTAGTATGATATTGTTACCTGAATAAAGTATCTGTACGAGAGCATCTGGGTCGGAGGAAGAGGGTTTTTTTCGTCCAAATCTGTCCAACGGGGGGGAGAAGACAAGAGAAACGTATCGCGTTGTGTTACACCAAGACACACTGAAATATATCCAAGGGATATTTCTTTTGATGATGTCTCTTTGCTATTCTGTACCATTATCTCCAAATCATATTGAAATTAGCATCAAATTTGTAGCATCAACAGGCTCAAGACCTACTTGATAATAATTGAAGGACTTTAATATAGGGTCTGTGGGACTCAGACAGTCAATTTAATGAAAGCGGGTGACTATATTTTTAGTCTATAGTCTCTTACAGGTAAGAGGCTGGTTTCATCAAAACCCACCGATTGAGGCGACTTGCGGGGAAGAAAATACATATTGGTGGATTTGTGACACAGATTAACCAAGAGCTTCATTAAAATCAGGGTAAAGATTAAAAAGTTCATTACTCAAGCAAAAACAAGATCAGTTTTTCCTAATTTGGAAGATTCTGTGACAATTTGAGTTGTAAAATATTCTGACAAACAAAAAGAGATTTAATAAAATGCTACATCTAAGCATAAAACCACAAGATTCCCATTGCATCAAATATGCCTTCTTAACTTATCAAGTAAAAACTTAAAATATATTTGGGAATCGGGAAGTTTTTCTTGCAAACGGTGGCGCTCTGAACATATAATTTTAAATATAAAAAAGTAATGTAATACATTTTGAAAACGATGGGAATATGGAGGATGAAATAACCGTCCATAATTGATAAGATAGTTCATCCAGTTCGCGGAGAACTCAATTTTTCACCATCATAGTTTTCCATCTTTCCCCCGTGAAACCGGTGAAAACGAATTCGTTTCGGAATTGCAAAAGAGAAAGGCGTCCTCAGTTGAGCCAAAAAGTCGCTTCGCCGCAAAATCCGCGTGTTTTGTCTTCTTGACGCCCCTGCCTTGGCATCCATCCCTCTGTCCCTCAAATTCACTGTCTTGTTCATTTTCGGCTCATTCGCCAATCCTATTGTATACCACGACTTCCTAATGCCTTTAAGCCTCCTCTCAAGGACACTTAACAAGCACTTGATATATACTCTGAACACAAGGGACACTAGTTCAACCAAATCGGCGGATGAAGCGACACCGTTCACTTTTAAAATGTTCTCTTTTCCACACCATCGTTATTCAAATATAATTAAAAAGTTAAACAAGCATTCATGCAAATATTGACAGACCGAAAATATTTCAAATACATAGAAGTGGGTAAGAAGCCATGGGGTAGAAGTGATTTCTTTTTTTATACAGAGTTAAGTTCAGAAATTAGGTACAGAAAACATAAGAGATCAATTGGATGCTTAGAATTGCATTTGATTTTCCACTCGAAGTCAGCACAGAACAGAGACTCACTCGTCTCCCTTGGCAACCAGGTTTTTGTGCATTTATTCTAACAATTAACTTTACCTTACTCTGTTGAGAAAAAAATCACTTGCACCCCTTGGCTTCTCAACCCCTCATAAATAATCCACGTATATTCAATTTCCAGTACAGAAGAGGAGTACGATATAAATTTCGGGAGATTTAAAGAAATCACATGCAAATTATATTAATATTAAACATGGCTCGAATCTTCAGCAACACATTGACTGAATCTGCAGATACCTCATACTACTAGATCATTCGGATGCTCAAGCTAGAGGAGACAAGGGAGGACTGGGACACATTTTGGAATACATTTTTTGTGTAAATTTTAGCAGCTTCAATCAATGCTATCCTTAGCTACCTTGACCCTTCTAATATCCATAGAAAATTCCTCGAAAAATTAAAATAAGTCCGCACTGTGGAACTAAGCATTTTCTGAACATTTGACATATGTCCCAGCCCTCCCTCACTCCGGGAGGAATGGGACACTAATGTAAATGGGCAAAAATGGCAAGAAAAAATAAGAGATTGATTCAAAATACATAAAAGATAGATATTTTAGTTTCTCTGACAATATTAATGCGAATTATAGTATCAGTTTTAAATATAAATAAGGATTTCACTGTTTCAGTGCCCAGAACAAAATTGGAGAATTCAGTTTCAGGAGATTATTTTTTTCTCTATGAAACTAATGTCTTTTTGTTGAAGGAAGAAAAATTTTATATTGGCTCCCCTTTTTCGCATGAATTATATATCATATCCATCATCATACTCATTGATAAAAACTTTCCCTATGCAGCACAAAAGAGGAAAACCATTCCACATGTAAAATTACTTTGAAAAATTACACTGTCCCTTTCCTTGGATTCAAATTCTTTCATTAAATACAGTGATAATTCCGATTTTTATGAACTCTTTACTCTTGCCACAGCTCTCACACTTTTGCCTTCATAACAAACCATCTTCACAGCTTCCAGAATTGTACAATTTATCACTGGTGCCATATCTGGATAGTTTCCCTCCACTTATGAGGAATAGTGACGTAAAACTAAAAATTAAAATGTCTTATAAAATAATAGTGCTTGGGGGAGTGGGACGCTGTCCCATTCCTTCCACATATCTGATGTCACAGGCCCTCTAGAAGGGCCATTTTGTATTTCACATGCATTATTGGGCTTAAAGAAGCAACTAAATCTTTATAAAACTACCAGTTATACAACCGATGGGTATGTATTTTCATCAGTGCTTCCAACGACATAAAGTCATAATTTAAATAAAAGAAATTTAAACTCAAGCATTTCGCGAAATATAGCAACATTGATGTAAAAACCAATATCCTCTTCTTAATTCGCAATCAGCCATGAGCCATTTTAGGAGGAAATGCAGCTACTGCTTCTCATACATGTGAGAAGAGCGAGAGCTAAAAACCTTAAATCAAGAGAGGGAAATTTGAACTGTCCCATTCCTCCACTGCTTCCCATACTGTCAAGGGTTAAAATTTTTCCCAAGCTAATTCATCACGCGTAGCTATGCTACAGCGTAATAATGGGATCTAAGTATACAGGATTAAGGACATTAGGAAAAACGTTAATTGCAATGCCAATGCCAAACCAGTAATTTATGCTTTAACATGATTTGGCATCCGCCTGATTTAATACACAGATGACCGCAGCGGAGAAAGCAAGGATAGAGGCCTTCGAAATGTGGTGCTACAGAAGAATGATGAAGATCAAATGGATCGACCGAGTTAGTAACGAGGAAGTCCTAAGAAGAGTAGGAGAGAAGGGAAGCCTCATGAAAACCCTAACAAGAAGACGGAACAACCTTATAGGCCATATCTTGAGATATGATGGCCTGATGAAGACAATCGTCGAGGGACAAGTGGAAGGCAAGAACGGAAAAGGAAGACCTCAAACAAAATACATGGAACAAGTAAAGAAGGATGTGAAAGAGAAGAAATACGTAGGTGTGAAAAGATTAGCTGATAGGAGAACTGAGTGGAGAGCTGCGTCAAACCAATCCTAGGATTGTTGACCAATGATGATGATGATAATTACTAACCTTTAAAATTCGCCTATCGTATGAAAATGTTCAGTGCATGTAGATTAGAGTCTTGTCTATACTTATTAGCACCTCAAATATGAAAATTTTACATTTCATAAAATAGCAATAAAAATTATCATATATGAGATTCAGAAAAAGGCGTCTACATATCCTAAAAAGTTCAAGATAAAATTGTAAGATGTGACTTTTGATACTGCTTTTTTCCACATAAATCTTTATTTAAAAACATATTCATTTTGGAAAAGTGTAAAAGGACTCTTAAGTCTTTCACTCAATACGCGGTGCAGTGATTAAGCGAACAGTATAAATGACTTCATTTTCGATTCTCTGCTAGCTATTCAATCTAACAATTAACGAAAATTTGAGACATCGATGAGCATGTTCGCGTTCTTCTCTCCTCCTAATTTTCTTTTCTACATCTTCCCTCTCGTACTTTTAGCGAAACCTCAAGTAGCCTTCAGTGAATCATGCTAGCTGACATCCGACAGAAACGGTAAAATATGAGAGGTGTTTTTTTGACTGGATATGCAAAGGAATTCGTTTTTCTCGAGCAATGAAGGACTTTATCATTTCTTTTGTGGGAATCAGGCAGTAAATTTAATAAAAGTGGCGACTATGTTTCTTTTTTATAAACTCGAACAGGTAACAGGCTGGTATCCTATCACTTCCCGCCACCCGCCGACTTAGTCGACTTGCAGGGTAGTTAGTAGATAGAAACGTGCGACACAGGTCAGCCAAGGGCCAAGGCATAAACCTCTGAGCAAAGATTAACAAAAGTGATAATCGGCTTCGTAGCATTCGATCGTGGAAAAATCCGAGAACACGTGATGGGCCCGATAATCCTGATTGCCTGATCACGACGAAATATTTAGGCTGCATGCTATTTATATCGATCGTAAATTTTATTTCCACAAAATTAAAAACTCACTCGGAAAATAAGTATCAACCTTGCAAACTACTTTCATTTCCCAAAATAATATGAAAGCTATATTTTCAATGGTGGTCTTTGCTTTTTGTTACCGCGCTGCCAACATTAGAGCTTTTTTATGCACCCTCGGAGGTCTTACACGGTTCGCATAGCAACGAATTTGAAAGTTTGGTCAGTGAAAATTAATGTAATTAAATTTCTCCCCTCCAGCCAAGTGAATGATGCCTTTATAATTAAATCCTAATTCCAATATACAGCAACATATATAGAGTAATTCCAATAACGGGGTAGCTGAAATATTTTAACGGAAACAATTCATCTATTCCTATTAGTATCGACGGTGATAAAAATTTAAACGCATGAAATTATCGGAAAACCTTCCTTATTTAAAAATGTAAAAAATATCTTTTTTTGTGGTACTGCCGATCATAAGTTTCCCTTTGTCAATTATTTTACCAAGGAAATTGTTAACTATATTTCCACAAGCTTGAAGTAAAACAAACTCATATAATAATATTTGTCGTTGTTTCTCCGCACAGATTTAATCCGAAAACGAAGAAAGTATCTTCAGCCTGCTGGTAATTATTCATACCGACTAGAAAATTCTTTTGCAGCACAGCATCTTACACAATTTTTCTGAATAGATAAATATTTTAAATGTTTACAGAGAAACAAACTTTTCTGTCAACAAAAGAGCCTTTGTTAAGGAATATCTGGGATAAACGTTACTTTAGTCATGAAATTATATGGATGATGGCGAAATGGATTCCGCAGTCAAATTCTTCTCTTTTTGCTAGCATGCTAATACAAACGAACAAGATTTCATGCCAACGCTACACTCAATAAACCACGAGGGAGGAAAATAAACAAGGAATACACGGCATGCAAGATGCTTGGCTAAGTTTTAAAAGAAATTAAGCGTTTTTTTTATCCCGAGAGAAATCCATCATGCGTCATTAACTGCAGACAGAAAGGTATCTATCTTCATCGTGGGCGAAAGCATTGCAAGAGGATACTCGACCGAGAAGGGGGAGTCAACAAGAAAATCTCAGAAACATCCAAGCACGAGGAAAAAAACGAGGATCAGAACGAAAATAACAAGTCAAGAAGGCGTTGCGAAACTAGAATATAAGTATATCACGAGCAGAAAGGAGTTACGAAGCAAGAAGAGGAGGGGAGCGTTGAATAAACAAACATAACAAGCACAAGATTTTGAGCCACTGAGATGTAAATAGTGCGGTAAATTATGAGTGGCGCAGTTGCGTTGGATCTCTCAACTAGTACTTCACTTTCTACTTTCCTCCCGTAAAATGTTACGGGATGATCCCAAAAAATACTTTTTCGTCTACATACTACCCCAACAGACGTATGGAGGGGGATGTTAAAAAAACACCCGCTGAGAAAAAAAGAGGAGGAAAGAAAGTGCGTATTGACTATCGAGTTCCATCTATTCATTCATGTTTAGGAATGTAAGAAAGGCAATGCCCCGCCCCGAAGGAGTACGTGACGCCATCAACGTATTTGAGATTGGGTTATGGCCGTAGATTTTTCACCGCGAATAGTTCGAGAAGTAGCCAACGGATTGAGAAACGGAAAACAATGGTGACTTGTCTTTCAAATCTGAAAAGGAGAAAGGGACGGAGAGGAGGAGGAGCGACGAAGTGCTGAACATGGTGGGTGAGGAGAGGCAGGTTCTAGATGAGATACAGAGGAGACAGAAAGTATGGATGGAGCAAGTTCTGAGCGGGAATAGAATTAGAATTGTAGGTAAACGAGGGAGAGGAAGGATTTACAGATGGAATGAAAGGGAGTAGGCTTAATTTGACGAGGGAAGTCTATGAAGGAAAAGAGGCTGCCAGTATAATTTGTTAATACTCCATGTAAACCTACCCTAATCGGTAAAATAAAATAAACTATAGTCGAAAATGAAATGAAATTGGCGAATGAGGCGATTATGACGATCAATTTGGGTAAAAAATGGAATTTATAACGAAAAGATCACGAAAAACCACAGAGTGCTGTTTTCAAAAACCACATTACTGTGAATAGAGTCATCTCAGGGAGAAGTTATGTAACATTGTATTCGAGCACATATCGACAAAAGGTTTCTAAAACGGAAATTCGGAATCAAAACAACCACAGCTTCATTTGCATTTGTCTCTCAGAGAGATTAATTAAAAGAAGCAAAATTCACGTTTCAATCCCACGATGCATTGCGCTCGCTCATCCGACGAGCACGGATCACAAACCATCATGAATCATGGATGAAATTTTTCATTTCAAATTCCCAAAGTCATCGAAATGCATGAAATGCAAAGAATAAATTCACGCGTCGAAGAGTATGAAGAGATACTACAAATGCCAGTTGGAAAAATAAATCCAAAACGAGTATTTCAAAGCTGGTAGCTTTCATGTAGAGGGATAACACTTTAAATGTCAGGAATGACAAGACAGATATAATGAGATTGAAGGTATGTACAGGGCTAGTTAACCCTTAATCAGTGACGTGCAATTCTTGTTACACTACCAGTGACGTGCTGTCTGGGAGACCGCAATAAAACAAAAACTCGTAAAACGTTGCCAAGTCATTTTTATTGCTTAGTTTAATGTTTCTTTGACTTCTCAACTATTATAAAACTGTAAGATTTACGACCGCTACTGGTCCGTCAGAGGAAGTACAGGGAACAGAATTGAAAGATTTTGTGAGATAAAGACCATTCTTTTATTGATCCCCAACTTGATGTTGCTCTCTCTACATCTCGCGCTTGACTCCCTGCTGCCAAGCTGCTTAGACTCCCAAGTCCACCTTAGGCGTCCCCACGTGATCGGTATTCACCTCTCCGATTCGTTGCCATCGCCGTGGCATGTGAGGCTCGTAGGTCGCTGATGTTGCAGTACCTATTGGTGGGAAAGGAGCGACCGGAAACCAGAGGGATGTGCAGGTAAGGTGCAAGCAGAGGAAAAGAACGGAGAGAGCGTGGGATGCTTAGGTAGGTTCCTTCAATATGAAGAGCCAGCATCCGGTCTCCTACATCGCCTTCCCGCAAAACAAAATTGGACACACAGTGGACAATTTTTTTTTTTAAGAAGACATTCAAGATGAAATACCACAATAAACCCAACACTCAATAAAACGTCTGTAAAAATCATACAATCCCGTAATACATAATCATTCCGACCCTTGATCAACAATACAAAGATTAAATACTAATAAACCCAGCATCAACAAAATTTCATTAAACAATGTTCAATCTCACAAGACACAATTTATTTCTTATTATTACGTGGTCGTAGGTTATATGCACCTTCGGCTCTCTCCTCGTTCACCACACTTTCTGCTGGCACATTTACACTAACGTCCTCGTTCTCTGAGCGTGGTCCGGCTTGGCCAGCCGCTCGCGACCTCAAAGGGTAGGGAGAGCGCGCGGGGAGGGTTGGTGAGATAAGGGAATTGTCGTCTGCGTCGGTGCTCCCGCAGTCTCCGCGGCCTTCCGCGGAATGTGCTTGCGCACGGAATGGGGAAGCAAGGACGTTGGTATCCTCTTCGCGGTCTTCTCTGGGATGTGCGTACTCTTCCAGATTATCACTCTCGCTGGTCAGGGGACTCGCTGGGGGCACTGATGAGGTGGAGGGATAAACAACACTGGGAAGGGGAAAACAGGGGGGGTCTTCCACACTTGGACAGGGCGCACAGCTGGCTCCTTCGTCCTCCATCGTCTGGGTTTTCCGTGGGCGCCCTCGACGTCGCTCCTGGAATCTGCTAGTTGAAGTGGGAGGGGAAGTACCATGATATGGTTTAAGCCTATTTTTGTGTACAACAACATTTCGAAAGGGAAGCTTCAGCCGCACATTTGTGTCCGAGAGAACTTCAATCACTTCGTATGGCCCCCTCCATGGGCAATGAAACTTCTTAACTCGGCCTGACTTAATTTGGGCATCACTCAAATACACATACTGCCCACACATGTACTTCACATCCCTGCATTTTTTATTGTACTGAATCTCTCGTGTTCTCTGCGCACTCCTACAACTATTGCGGCACTTCGACCTCAGATCCATCAGGATTTTCCGAAGACCCGTAACATAATCGCCGACAATCTTTTTACTCTCTCTGTCCAAACACTCGAAAGGGGTTTTCATTGGAAACCCGAATACAACTTCATGTGGCGAACATGTTGTACTACTATGCGTGCTACTATTATATGCTGTAGTTGCATATTGGAGTAATACATCCCAGCTATTGTTTTTAGAGTTTACGTAATGGCTAATCATAACCGCAATTGTTCGATGAACCCTCTCAATTCTCCCATTGCATTCCGGATGGATGGGTGTTGTGCGTAACTTCGTAATCTTCAGTAATTTACACATATTTGTAAACAGTTCAGACATAAAATTAGATCCCTGATCGCTCAAAAGCTTACTTGGCACACTAAATTTCAAAACCCACCTATTCACGAAAGCCTCAGCTACAGTCACTGCCGACTGATCCGCCAAGGGGACCATGACCAAATACCGCGAAAAATGATCTAATATGGAGAGAATGTATCTGTTTCCACTCTCCGTCACGGGTAGGGGTCCTACCACATCGACCGCTACGAAATCAAAAGGGGCTTCGGCTTCAGGTAACTTCTGCAAAGGCGCTCTCGTTCTACCATACGGGCTACGGCGATTGCATGACACACACTCTTTCACCAACCTTTCAACATGCGCTCGCATTTTAGGCCACCAATAGAGAGATTCTATTCTATTGAATGTTGACTGCGCACCTGCGTGGCCAAACAAAGGGTGCTCATGATACTGTCTGAAAACATCTAATCTCATTATCTCCGGAACCACTAGTTTCAATCCATTACGCGTATCTTTGTATAAAAACCCTCCCTTTTCTTCGAAACCTTGTGATGAACGCCACTGTTTACACTGCATATCCCTTACTTGCATTTTTGCTACGTCATCATCAAATATGGTGTCGACGAGCCTCACTTTACGACTCAAACAATCCGCGTTCAAATGTTTCTTCCCCGGTTTGTGAACAACGGAATAGTTATATTCGCCGAGCTTTAACGTCCATCGCATCAACCTACTAGAGGGGTCCTTCATACTGAAAAGCCATTTCAATGCTGCGTGATCTGTCACAATTTTAAAATTTTTCCCAAATAAATAAGGCCTCCAATGCTGAACACTCCAAATGATCGCCAGCAATTCTTTTTCAGTCGTGGAATAATTGATTTCCGCGGTATTTAGTTGCCGAGATGCATAGGCTATTGGATGCTCCTCTCCCGCGACCTCTTGTGATAAGACGGCCCCAAGCGCAAAATTACTTGCATCCGTGGAGAGAATAAAGGGTTTGTTAAAATCAGGGTATACAAGCACAGGGCTACAAGTCAGTGCATCCTTCAAAACACCCATTGCGTGTTGACAATCCGGTCCCCAGATAAACGCTGTCCCCTTCTTCAAAAGCCTTGTAAGGGGCCTGGCCAGCTCGGCGTATCGATCGACAAAGCGTCGGTAATAGTTGGCTAGACCGAGAAAAGATTGCAACTCTTTCACATTCGTTGGGGTTGGGAAGTTTTTCACCGCATCAATCTTTCCCGGGTCGGGCCGCACACCCTTTTTCGAAATAATATGGCCGAGATAATTTACCTGTTCTAAGGCAAAGTGGCATTTTTCAAATTTTAATGAAAGTTTTGATTCCCTCAATTTTTCGAAAACTCGTCTCAATCTCTCGGAGTGTTCTTTAATTCCGCTACTGAATACAATAACATCATCTAAATATACTAAACACTGTAAGGGTTTTAATCCGCGGAGCACTCCGTCCATCATTCGCTGAAAGGTAGCAGGGGCATTTCGCAAACCAAATGGCATTCTAGTGTATTCGTAGTGCCCACTCTCGACAACGAAACCGGTTTTAGGCTGCGATTCAGGGTGCATGGGTATTTGATGATACCCGCTGGTCATGTCTAAGGTCGTGAAATATTTACACCCCCCCAAATAATCAAGAGTATCGACGATATTTGGAATCGGATAGACATCGGGTGTTGTGATGGAGTTCAATTGCCGAAAATCTACACAAAATCTAAAATTTGGCTTCCCATCTGTGGATTTCTTAGGCACGATAACGACTGGTGATGCCCATGGGCTTTCACTAGGTGTAATTATCCCAGCCTCAAGTTGCTCTTGCACAAATTTCTCTACCAATGGCTTCTGATGGTACGGAGTGCGGTATGGGCGACGATATATGGGCTTCGCCTCATTAGTAGGTATGTGGTGGTACGCGATATCTGTCGCAGGTAGATTTTCCTTATGACTAAAAAGGTCACAATATTCCTCCAGAACAGGCCTCAACACATTCACCTCATCAGGCGATAGGTGACTTAGCTTGTCAGCAAAATTTAATTTATCGGTGACATTTTCTATCGTCCCTAATTGGCCAACTCTTACCACATCACTTTCGCCCGCCAACCCTGTAACTAGCTCGTCTACCGTAGCCAATAACGTCCCCTTTGGGAAATTTAATTCCTCTGTCCCAAAATTCGCCACTTGAAAGATAACAGAGTTATCTTCGCCTATGCCGCTCAAACTACGAGCCACGGCACACCCCTCAACATCCGGAATTATGGGTTCCACAATAACTTCGCGACCCTGAAAGGAGGTTTCACTTACAATTGTTGTTCTAATTATTTTTTCGCTACGCGGCGGCACAGATATAGGATTTGCTAACCTCAACTCTACATTTTTAATAGTTTTTTCGTGTCTTTTAGAACTACTGTCCTTCTTATTAGGGCTAATCTCGTCCTTCAGGTCCTGTTTCTTCTCTACTAGTTCCCCTGTTAATGGCCAACTATTTTTGCCAACAAAAAGTTTACTCCCACTCACATCAATTGATGCCCCATATTTCTTAAGAAAATCCAAGCCTAAAATCCCGTCAAATTCTGCAACTCGCTCAACCACTTGCATATTTACATCATACTTCACTGCCCCCACAAAAAAGGTCACTTCTTTCTCCCCGTAATTCCACATTTTTCCCCCAGCAATACCCAAAATTCTGACCGCAGGTGCTCTGATTTTGTCTGTTCCACATACAGCGCGCCTGATTAGGGAAATCTGAGCCCCCGTGTCTATCAGCATTTTACATTTTCTTCCTAAAATATTAACTACTGCCACCAAATCGCATGAATCCCCCCTACTGCCCACACGAGGTAGGATTACACTTACCAGGGGCCGGATTCGGCGGCTCTTCCGGCCCCAGCGCCGTTTAAATCTCCCGCCTGTTGGACCCCGCTGCGGCTCCTACAATCACGGGCCAGATGATCTCCCCCTCCGCAGATAAAACAGCGCCTTCCTCGGCTGCACTGCTTGGAAAGGTGACCGGGCTGCCCGCAGTTGAAACAGACGCGCTGGCTAGGGGCATGGAATACTCGGCGGGCGGGTGGTCCATCCCTTGGTCCCTCCGCCGGCCTCCTCTCAGTCTCCTGGATCCGGATGGCGTTAGCGATGGCAGCATCGAAGGTCTCAGGGGCAGTCAGTCGACACTGATGGCCAACCTCCCCAGTTAGCCCACGTAGGAACGTGTCGAGCGCCCGCTGATCCGCCTCGACACGTCGCTCCGCCACTCGTTCTGCTGGGCCCTCAGTGGAGTAGGTTCGCGCATTTATCGCCCGCACTCGGTCAGCGAATGCCTCAATGCCTTCGCCCGGTGACATGCGGAGGTTCGACAACACCTCCCGGAAAAACCGCGCGCTCTTTTTGGAGCGGTACCGCGCCGTAACGAGAGCCTTAAAAACTTCGTACGAGTCTGCCTCGCGGCATTCGTCTTTACTACGAATGAAAATATTAGCGTCTCCGAGCATACGCAGCTTAGCGACTCGCAATCTATCGGCATCGGACCATCCACCGAGATCTGCGATTCCCTCCAACTTTGAAAAGAAGGCGTCGACATCCTCCTCGACTTTTCCCGAAAACTCGCCAACCGCCGTGAAATATGCGAGCTGTGGTCGAGTTTCTGTCGCGGTTGCCGCGCTGTTATTCTTCAGCCTCTTATTTTCCGTTTCGACCACGCGGAGTCGTTCGCACAGTTCGTTCATGGCCTGCTGGAGCTCCACCTCTCGTCCACCTAAACTGATTCGAGAAGACATGGTCTTATCTTCTGATATGTATCCTCCTCTGACTAAAATCCGACACTTCTGACACCAATGTAAGATTTACGACCGCTACTGGTCCGTCAGAGGAAGTACAGGGAACAGAATTGAAAGATTTTGTGAGATAAAGACCATTCTTTTATTGATCCCCAACTTGATGTTGCTCTCTCTACATCTCGCGCTTGACTCCCTGCTGCCAAGCTGCTTAGACTCCCAAGTCCACCTTAGGCGTCCCCACGTGATCGGTATTCACCTCTCCGATTCGTTGCCATCGCCGTGGCATGTGAGGCTCGTAGGTCGCTGATGTTGCAGTACCTATTGGTGGGAAAGGAGCGACCGGAAACCAGAGGGATGTGCAGGTAAGGTGCAAGCAGAGGAAAAGAACGGAGAGAGCGTGGGATGCTTAGGTAGGTTCCTTCAATATGAAGAGCCAGCATCCGGTCTCCTACAAAACTTATATTTAATATTATGCATTCCCAATGCGAACCAACTTTTTCAGTAAAAATTGTTATTTGAAACAGGACAAAAAACTGATATCAAAAACACTCGAGTTGTTGTTATTGTCGTACTATTTTAAATTAAGAACTTAATTATCTACGTTGTGCAACTAAAAATGCGTTCTTACACATATTTATAATTATTATCATTCTTGAAAAATCACTAGGAGTTGTTTTTAACAACTTTTTGAATTATTTCCACCAGCATTGCTTTTATTGGTTTTTCCAATATAGTAACGTGAGGTCCTTCAGACCGCTACTCAAATTCAGTTGAAAATTTATAACAATAACGTTAAATTTTAAGAGTGCTATGTCCTCATTATACAAAGTCATGACGCTCACGAGGATTATAGATATTTTGAAATACCAATTTTGAAAGTATTCATAATTTTAGAAACGCAGCAATCTCTCAGATCGTACGTCACCTGTTAAGGGTTAATAATGGCTTTCTATTGAGTAAATAGGGAGTTTAAAAACCGCTGCAACCATCGTGAAATAATTCACAATAGATAATGTGAAGATAAATACGATATTTTCAATGGAAAGAGCTACGAAGATTACGTGTTTTCCAGAGTCGTTAAAAGCGACTAATTTCACATCTTCTGTGTGGTTTTTCGCTGCAACTGCCAACAGAAAGTGTGCCAAATCTGAGCGTGGACTCTGATGAGATATATATTTCGTACGACGACTTTAGAAATACATAGTGGTACGTATATGATTCGATTCCGCCGCAAAATGATCAGGAATTTCAGCGTCGCGGCCTTTAGTGGCATCTTCTGATTACTGCTCCCGAGCAATACGAAGTCATTTTTCAAAGGACATCCTCACGATGCATCGCGGCAATGCTCGTATCAAACATCCCGAGCTTCAAGGTGCGCTTCGTAAATAAAACACGACCTTACGGTCTCCTTAATCCGGTGTGACGGAGAAACAACGTGTGCCCGTATAGCGGCCACACTTTCCGACAAGATAAAGACGAAAATAATACCATAAGGAGCCATCATGTCTCGAGTGGAGCACCCCCACATCCAACTGTACGACCCCGCAAAGAAGACTAGATCGAAGAATTTGATTGTCGCTACTAAACCTTCCTTTGATACATTGCATCATCTGGAGAAGACGTAAATAGTTTCCTGTCCTCGCTGAAGTACCGTATATCACCTAACTAATGGAAATTTCACCTCAAAAAGCGCTATACCCATGTAAAGTAGTTACACGCGTGTTTTTCCCAAGGAAAATCGCTATTTTTCATTATTTGAGGAACTTCCTAAATTGTTCCGATAGAGCCAAAATATATTATGCCCAGTATTGGAACAAAAAATTACATAAGGGCAGATAACTTGTCGTTAATATGTGATTTTGCGCATCCGGATAGCAGGGGCGCAGCTAGGAATTAAGGCTGGGGGGAGGGGGTTTAGGTGCAACTAATATCGGGGTGCGTGGGGTTATGGCATACTCACCAGGATAAGTGGTAGGTGCGAGATTAATAAATTGCGGAATTTTAAGATAATTGGTTCAAAATGGTGACATTTACGGCTTTATGGATATTTTTTATTAATCCTTACAATATTCTATTAGTAATATCAATCCAATGAAGTAATATGGGTTAAACTTAAAAATTTCTCTTAGCTCTGGGGGGGGGTTTATCCCCCAATCTCCCCCCCCCCCCCTCACCCCCCCCCCCCCCCCCCCGCTGCACCACTGACGGATAGCATAAAAACACCAAGTACACTTCATAACAGCACCGTACGCGAGCTTAACTCAAAACTCAACCAATTAGAGCATATTCCGACCCTCCGACATTAAATTCCCACTATAAAAATAGCACAGCACGGCTATTGACACAAGCAAGAAGGAAAATTCACGGAGAAGTGAAGATAATCGCTGACTCTGACGTCATTTCGTGGACAAATATGCAAACTGTCGCAAGACAGGGTTTCGAATTCATCTCAGTTTTCCGTAAACGGAAATTGGAAAGCCGAAAAATGACGGCCATTTAATTTATGACCGTATGATGTAGAGGGAATCATCGGCGAAACTTTGTGTCTCAAGCAACAAAAAAATACGCAATCAGAGCCCCGAAAACTTGTTGACACCAACAATTTGCCGCGAAAGCCTTCGCTAATGATATGAGCATGACATATCACCACAGTCACGACAGATAACCTCTACAAACTATATGCACAGGAAGTTATTCAAGAAACATTTTACCTGACGGCCCCCGAATGTACACAGACAGATAGCGGAATTTCACAGCCAATACCGCGCCCATAATACACGTGATGCAACTTCAACTCTCTTCAACTCAAGGGTGATTCACTCTCTACGCCTTGTTACATGGTACTATCGTTTTCAAAAGTATGTAGATACCCAGTAGTCCCACTTAACTGATGGAGCCGGGTCGGTGAAAACTTGTGAGGTTGGCACATAAAGCGACCTGCATCCCTCACTCGTACGCCACCAAGAGCCGACGAGGACGGAGGTGGACGCGAGCTAGCTACCGAAGCTGGAGTCAAATCCAGGAGCATAAGTCCAATCGGCTTTAAGATTAGCGGATGGAATGTACTGGTGTAACTCACGTCCACACTCACGCTGGGCTGTCAGAGTGTTTTCTTTCGGCCTCCGTGCGAGGTTTTTCCTATCTTTAGATTCATATTTAGACTCATCTTTTATCTCTTTCTAGTACGTCGCTCCGTGGCCGAGTAGGTCTATATTGTGCGCGGTAATATCGGTTAAGTTCTGGGAGGGTTCTAATCCGAAATCAAACTATTTTTTTACCTTTTAACAGAGACATCCTGAAAATCAGCATAGGCTACGCAGATGACTCAAGAAGAATTATGTACTGAATTTTTTTTAGCGTCTTAAGTCATTAAAATGATGACTTCATCTACCTTAACACATATCTAGACCAATTCATTCACGGAGAAGAAATAATCGGGGAGGGGGTGAGAGTAGTTGTATCTTCGAGTCTTTTCGGCTCATTACAGTCAAATATACGTTGAATGTAATTCATACATTCCACAGTAATTAAAATTATCTCAAAATAATCAGATATTCTCGTATTTGAAATCAATTATATGACCTTAGAATATGAAAAATAATTGTAGTTCGATCGATAGTCATAGTTTTTACATTTCTTGTTCTTTGTCAAAAAAAAAAGTGGGAAATAACGTGATTAAAAGCGCCGACGCATTCCTTTCAGTGGAAGAGTGAACCACAATTAGTATAAGAACCACATGGAAATAAATTGGTTTATTTCATATAACCCTTGGCAACTTAAGAAAAACACCAAAGTCTGCTCATTCACCTCACCTAAATATATCATAGCAAACTCTGAGGTGAGCGCGATTAATAAGATTGAAGATATGGGTGATATCACTTGCGTTCATAAGTGTAAAATTATTAATAGAATTTCATCATCATTTTAATACATCAGCATCTACATACTACCCTGCAAGCCGCCTCAATAGATGTTTGGCGGGGGCGTTAGGACACCTGCCTTTTACACAGAAAAAGAAATGCTCTTACGAAATTACGCCTAACATTTATTAAGGTCCTTTATGGTGCGAGTGGAAAAAGAATTCCCATACCTATCCGTTCGGAAAGATATCTCTTTACATATCTTATCGGACCTGGAACTTCTTCAGAACTTTATCTTTACTTAATCTGTTGCTTTTATGTTGAAACTATCCAAAGCACATACATGGGGATAGTTATACGACCTTCGCAAGAAATGTAGCGCCATGGGTATTTATGTATATAATGAACGAATCATGTCTAGTCCGGTAATAATGAATATAAATGACCATTTGAGTACGTTTTACAGTTTTCTCTGTTTCTTACATCGTTGCTGTACCATCGAGGTTTATTTGCTATCAATCTCAGTCTTTACGGATTATATAAGTTGACGTAGAATTTTTAAGAAGCATTTGCATGATGCGTAGTGATTTTATTAACTGCTTTAGCTACGAAGTCCGAGTACGATTTATCAAACTTCTTGCCAAATTTAATGAAGTTGCATGTATCAAATAAATATTCCGTTTTGGTTTTAAAAACGAGTCTACTCCGATTTTTGAGGTTGTAAAAATTACTCAGTGATCACTTACACTGTCAATAACATTGATTTGTTTTATCAACTTATGGTGGCTTAATCCTAAAAAGACTAATATTTTATTTCCTCTCATAGGCTTGTCAAGTAGTAGTGTGAGTGAATTGCTTGTGCGTTGTAAGATCATGCTAATTTATTTCCCTATTCTTTGAATTCGATTTTCAGAGAGAGAATCGTAATTTACAGATGGGAGATTAAAATTTCCCCTAATAATTATTACACTTTAGCTGCCTCTCAAAATAAATGCAGATATTTGATAATCTAATTGGTAAATAATATCAATTTCGGAGTATGGAGGTCTATAAAAAGAGCTAATATGTAATATGCCATATGCTTGATTTTTGCGCTCTTTTTTTAATGCTACGACAATTAACTACGGCAAACTTGATGTCATATTTTGTAGATTGACTTTCGGTACATTCTTTTCCACGCTTGTAGTCTAGGTGGGCGACTTACGCTGGGAATGCTTATTGCATTGATGTAATTGCTTCCCTGGAGTACACGTTTTGGAATTTTCGTTTTTTAGGCATTACCGCCATTAGTTAATTTGGCGTTAAAAGTTTCGCAAAGCGGATTGTATCGGAGACTACTTTTAGTTACATAAATTCAGTCATTTAGAAAAAAATTCAGTGCTACCTTTTTCTTGAATCATCTGCATAGGTTATCTTGATGTTCAGGATATCTCTTTAAAAAGTGAAAAAGTATAAAACAGCCGGATTCGAACCCTCCCTGAACTTTACCGTAACTAATGCGCACAGTATAGAGCTACTCGGACACGGAACCACGTATTGGTGAGAGGTAAACGGTGAGTCCGAATATGAATCTTTCGATAGGAAAAACCTCACCACGGAGCCCGAAAGAAAACACTCCCACGGCATAACGTGATCGTGGAAGTGAGTTACCTCAGTGATTCCATCGTCTAATCTTATTTTCATGCTCCTGCAGTTTGACTCCAGCTTCGGTGGCTAGGTCGCGTCCGCCTCCATCCTCGTCGGCTCTTGGTGGCATACGAGTGAGGGATGCAGGTCGTTATGTGCCAACCTCACAAGTTTTCGCCGACACAGGCCCATCAGTTAAGTGGGACTCCTGGGTGTCTACATACTTTTGAAAACGATAGTACATTAACCCGTACAATTTAATATATTCATGAATGAGCTTAAAAATGCTCCGTGTAGCCAAACAACTTGTTTTCAATTCATGTGCGGAAAATAGAACTTGCTCTAATTTGGTTCACGCCATTTTCTGTCCCAGTAAACCGAAATCGTTCACGCGTTTAGACATTAAGTCGTGCGGTTAATGTACCGTGTAACTGGGCCTTAAAAGATAGGAAATATTTTGCCTTATTCACATGAGTTCGTGACCAGGAAAGTGTAAATACCTTGATCTCACTGGACTAGTTTCAGGGTTGCTGCTGTTCCGGTAATCTCTGGGCGTCTTGGTTCATTCCACACGATGATAGCGGCGGCAGAAGCAAATTAACTAGAGCAATTATTAGGAGAGCTCCCTGACGTTCGCCTCTTTGCGGAGGCCTTCCCTTCCTTTGGCTCGTATATCCTCAATGCCAGGCACTTCCTTCTCGGAGAACGACCCGCCTTCGATCCTCGCACACACACTATGAAGAGGAACTTTCGACCGAAGCCCCCACCCTTTCCCTTTCCCACCCTCCCCCTTCCGTTCCACGAGGACACCCGTTCCATTGCCACTCTGTCCACAGTCAGTTGAGAAGGCCAGAGTCGAGCGTTCCCGCTAGAGCAACTACAGTAGATTCCGTTTAATGGGTCCACCGGTTACTTGGGGCACCCGCTTAATTGGGGCAGATCTTGAAGAACAGAACCCAATAGAGGAATATCCCAGAGTATTCTCCGCTTAATTCGGACAGCATGCCGCTTTATTGGGCCATGAGTCTGCGACATAAACTCTATGCTCGCGACTAAATTAATTTTTTTTGTTTTCTGAATAATATTTTTTTTATTTTCCTCCTTTGATTTACTCTTTTTTACATAAATTCTCCTATTCTTGCCCTATTTTGAAAGCTCTTGTTGTTATATTATCCGCAAGAGGATAGGACTTTTCTTTAATAGAAGTTAGTAAAAGACATTCATTCAGCGTCGCCCGAGGCTAAGTATTTTTAACTAAAATGTTATAATTCTTAAAAATGATAATAAAATAACTAAACTCGCTGATTTATTAGTCAAATTAATAGTTTAATAAACTTATGTTGCATTGTAAACATTCTTTAGTCTTCTTTCCATCATTTCAACGTTTTTTTATGCCCTTATACAGGATAGTTCGCTTAATTGGGGCAGCCGCTTCATTGGGGCAGAGTGCACAAGCCAGGATATGTCCCAATTAACCGGAATCTTCTGTACTTCCTTAAACTTAGAGGCCCAGGGTCCTTTCGCTTCCTCCCGTATTTCAGAGTGAGATAAAAGCTCCGGATAATAAGTAGGCATTCTCACCGACTAGATATTAACAGGTATTCTCACAAAATTCGGTGAGTGAGAGAGAATAGTAACGGTGATTTTGGTCTTAACGTTATATATTTACATTTATATTCACTTTCGACGACGAATTTAGACAATAAATACTCTCAAACCATAATTTATTTTTTTGCTAATATTTGTTATATTGTTCACAAAAAAGAATAGGAAAGGAATATATAAGAAAAATAGAACGAATCCGGAAGATTTTTATGCTCAGGCTTCCGAGCCAAAATAAAACATATGTCGATGACATTTTTGAAGAAGATCATGCGTTGTGAGGCTTCTAAAAATTTACTTCCCTGACGTTCAACACATATTTCATTGCCAGTTACTTCTTAAGTAACGAACTTGTTATCGTCTAAGCAAGGCCGCATCCAGGATTTTGTTCTGGGGGAACGTGCCCCCGTGACACCCCCTATATCCGCCTATGGATAAATACATAAGTGATACCCCGAGGAAATTCTCGGTAAATTCTACCCGAAGAGGACAGCTTTCAATTACAATAGAGCCAGAATATACGATATATGCAGTTTATAGCAACCATCTTCCGTTTACAGAGGTTTACAGAGGGATGTGTTCCTCTCTAATACTCATTACAGTCACCGGAAATAAAATAAAGCTGAAGTATATCAATGAATGTGCTCCACATCTAAATTTTGATGAAATAGAATTTATTTTTTTAACAATTACCTACAGACTAATTCTAACATTTCTGTGATATGACCAATTTTTCTTGCGAGGGCATTTTCTTTCAGTGGGTTTTATTTTAAGTAAGGACGAAATTCTACGAATAATTATATCCGCGGAAAGCAAAAAGAGAATTTTCTCCATTCAAAATTTTAAAACGACAGCAGTGACTAATTAAGTTAATGTGCATTAAAGTGGATAAAAAATGTTACTGCCATCCTTTGTAACTGAAAAAAAATTGGTCCGGAGAGGTTCCAATTACCGACTACGGATTGTTGCCGTGGTAAGTCTTCTCCTTAACGACTAGCTCATCTCACTCACTGACTCTAAAGTGGATTCATTACGAGCTTTTTCAGGCAAGGTAATGAACCAGTCTTCTAGTGTCACTAAATCAAACTGAATTTAAACACTCAGTGGCATTATTTACTGTGATATTGCGGCGGCTTTTTTATATGAATGCTATGTTCGCTATCGCCGAACGAAAAGCTTCAGCGTTAATAGGCTAGTTTCCTTCATCAAAGAAAACGAAAGGCATCGATTGCGGTTCGTTACCCACCATTAGAGTATTCATAATATAGAAATTATTTGGTATTAGAAATACCGGTTTAGACGAAAGGCAATGGTCAATTTTATCCTCATTTGAAAAAGGCCAGATTGGCGCCCATGCGATGCCACTCCACGTGACGTCACTGGGACCTAGTTTCTATACGAGTAGATAGGATTTTTACATCGTCTGAGATTACCAATGCATGCATGAGGCACAGAGCTCAGGGAAACATGTCTTAATAATCACCTATTAAAACTGCCTAGGGTCAGAAAGTTTTCCTCGTTTGATAAGGTATTAATAATACTTATTTAAGCCGAGCGCTACCAGCTAGCATGGTACTCTGTTACCTGCTATATAGCATCCTGCGTCGTATCAGCGCTCAGAGCCTCGCCCCAAGGTCACCTCACTTGCGGCAGCGGGAACCAGAACGACGTCACACGGGAGTTTTCCCGGCATTCATACTTACCCGTCGCGTTATCGCGCGCTTGAAAATTTTCACTTTTCATTTAATCGCGAAAAATAGATATCGTCATTTTAAATCTAAATTCGTGAAATACATACTCCAGGAATAATAATCTTTCGATTTAGGCAATAAAAAAATAATAGGAAACCACCCTATTGTAAGACAATATACTTCGACGGATCGGCCAACTTACGAGATAAAGGTAAATTGACGTTCTGGACGTAGATTTATTATTCAGCATGAGCTGCATAATTTAGGTGGTATTAAACATTGCACATATCCCGCATACATTTCCCTTTAATAATGTTGTTATAAAAATATTTCGGGAGGTGGGAATGTTGTTCAAATTTCCCTCCCACTCGTACTATAGAAAATACCGAAACTCGGTTTCGAAACTGCGGCGAAAGTGGCGCCGCTACATTTGTTGCAATACTTTAGAATCCGACTGTACATGCAAACTTAAGAGCAAATCTTTATTTTCGATGAAGCATGAAGGTTTTTGCAAAGATATTGCTAAAATAATTTTGAAAATTTTATATCTGATTTTTTTCCTCCAATATAATTATTGACGTGATTTTTTTTTTTTTTTATTAGACCAAATTTTTATATCTAATCTATTTTCATAACTAATCAAGTTACTTTTAAAATTACAAAAGTAATGAAATAGAAAAAAAAATCAAAAACTCGAAAATATTGAAAACTTAATACTGGATTTCATTAAAGCGGTCTCTAAAACATATATATGAATATTTTGGGGTTGTTAGTAAAAGTTTTGGACTTCTGTCCGTCTTAAGTGTGGTTCGGCACCTAATGAATGTAGATTTACTTCTAGACTTGCTCTATTACCATCTAAGTACCTTCAAAGAACTTCGCGTCTCATAAAAGGCAATATCTCCACGTTTGTTTAGAGGTCGAAAAAAGAAATGTGAAGGGAAAAGCTTTAAACTATCCTGATCATTTAGTTATAAGATGCACTCACTTGCATATCAGAAGTCAGATTTGCAGTTCTTTGCGAGTATTCGCTTTGATTACACTAACATCAAAATTCAGTGAGAGCAGAACGTTCAGCAAAGATGAATATCTCAACGCAAATGATAAAAAAGCATATTAATTAACTGGGTACCGAGTCATATGCTAATTTTACGTGCCACATCTACCGTTAGCATTTATGTCCCGATCAACAATAGAAGTCACCTAAGATAAAATTTTCATATTCCTCCCTTTAAAAATGCGTACCAGCCCCGTTGAGGTTATACGAGTGGAGGCATGAGAAAGGCTTTCAAAATGAGAAGTTAATTCGACGAAAATCTGCGCGTTAAAGAAGAAAGAAGTAGGCTCCCCTTGATTTAGAAGAATAGGCGAGAAAACTTATGAATAGTCTGGCAGTGAAATTTATACTTAGGTGATCTTATATCTCAGCCTCATTTTCTATCCCATAGACATTCGAGACCCCATTACAGGAACAACTCGGGCAAAGCCAGATTAAGGGGTTTTACTTCAACCAAATTCATCGATTTCAACATTTTTAAACCGTAATCACCTCATTCATAATATTTGTAGATTTTCAATTAGTATTTGATTGGCGTGCTAAAATACGAAAAAAATTAACGCAAAATATTCAAATTTAAAATTTATATCCAAAATTGAAAACAAATGATGATGAAAAAAATCTTAGTACACGAACACTGGCGACAGCCAAATTCTGACGAACTGTAAATTAAAGTAATGGCTAATAAATAAGATATACTATTTCGGGCAACAAATTTGGCATGTCGGTAGGATTAATGCAGAGGAAAAGGTAGAGGGTTCCCTTTGGTTTATTCATGAAAATAGGGGGTATCCACATACGTTCCCATATACAATCTTTATTTATCTTGCACTGGAATTCCTTCCTAATCAGGGGCGCAGCTAGGAATTAAGGCTGGGAGGGTTCTAGGTGCAACTAATATCGGGGTGTGTGGGGTTATGGAATACCCACCCATATAAGCGGTAGGTGCGAGATAGTAAATTGCGGAATATTTAGATAAATGGTTAAAAATGATGGATTTTACGGCTTTCTGAGCATTCCACCAAAAGAGAGACCTGCTTACAGCGGGAAACTTAAATATGGAAGTTAAGAAACAATTTATAAGAACCTACATCTGGAGTATGCTCCTATACGGAAGTGAGGCATGGACAATGACCGCAGCGGAGAAAGTAAGGATACTATAGAGGCCTTCGAAATGTGGTGCTACAGAAGAATGATGAAAATCAAATGGATCGACCGAGTTAGTAACGAGGAAGTCCTAAGAAGAGTAGGAGAGAAGAGAAGCCTCATGAAAACCTTAATAAGGAGACGGAACAACCTTATAGGCCACATCTTGAGACATGATGACCTGATGAAGACAATCGTCGAAGGGCAAGTGGAAGGTAAGAATGGAAAAGGAACACGTCGAACAAAATACATGGAACAAGTAAAGAGAGATGCGAAAGAGAAGAAATACGTAGGTGTGAAAAGATTAGCTGATAGGAGAACTGAGTGAGAGCTGCGCCAAACCAATCCTAGGATTGTTGACCAATGATGATGGTGAGGGATATTTTATTAATCCCTACACTATTCTATTAGTAATATCAATCCGATTAAGTAAAATGGATCAAACTTAAAAATTTCTCTGAGCTCTGGGGGGGGGGGGTTTATCCCCCAAACCCCCCCCCTCGCTGCGCCACTGTTCCTAATGATCTTTACTTCTTAACCTGACTTCCTTCTCAATGTCTGACCAGTAGGTAGATCACAGGCAGTGATACTTTGGGTTCCCTGCCAATAAAGATGCCGTTCACCGTTTGATTGGGCCAATTGAGTATGGAATTCGAGAAGCTCGAACAACGAGACGAGATGGATTGATGCGATCGACCTCTGCAACCTTCAGCATCACTGCCAAAACTTCTCTCACCCGCAGTGGCCATGGAGGCGGCCCCCCTGGTGGCGACCACTGCAATCAAACGCCGTATAGCAAAAATAACGCATCGCGTCTAGTGGACAGAGCCACGTCCACGAGTATGACAATGAGTATGTAGCAGATTCTATAGCAGACCGATACATGTGCTGTTCACCTGGCTGTCGTCTCACACAGCGCATTTAAATGGATTTACAATCGACAATGACGTCGCTGAAGGTAGATCGATCCGAATTTAACAGGGAAATACATTATAGCTCAAAACTGCATAACTCTGTATCTCATCCCAAGTTTTCTCTCCATCAAATTCACAACTTTCAAATGCTATTTTTTGCGAGCGCAAGTACTCTGTTGCAAATAATGTATTCCTCTTCACTCATCGCCGTGCGAATCGAGTATTTTTCACGTCCGAGTGAAAGGCGTCCTGAATGGCCGGAATGAATCCACATCGATTGGGGAAATCGATACGAAAACCACGACTCACTTTGCAATTTAAGCGAAAGTTTGACTTCAAGAGGCGAGTATAGAGCTCACCCCAGACTAACCTGCACCCGACCGAGTACCGCACTTTCTGGGTGATGGGAGCAAACAATAAATGAGGGGTAGGATTAAAGCGGTTACCTTGGCCACGTCATCTTCTCCATCCATTGTTGTTCTCCCCAGGCGACACAGACGGCGGGCTCTCAAGATGGTCTAATTTTAAACGGAGGATTTTATGGGCTGCTAGCCAGGTCGGAGGGAGGTGGACGATGAAGGCGTTCTATAGTATTGATAGAGATTGGGGACGAAGCTCAGCGGACGAATTGGTGTGGTCTAGTCGTCCCAAGTGGGTCACGATCAGGAGTCAAAGTTGGGCTTCTAATTCGAGACGGATGGAAAGTGAATTATAATCGGTCCATTAGCCCTCTTCAACGATCATCAGTGAAATGATTGCACGCATGCATCGGGTGGTCCACACTCACCCCAATACTGACGCGAAGAGGGATAAGTAGAGGAATACAATACTGAGACACACACTCATCTCCCACGTGTGCATATTTGCAATGGGTATGAAAGCACCTATATTTAAAAAAATTCAAATATTCAATAAAACCTTTTCGGCAAATTCACCTGCCTTATAAAAGCGAATAAAGCGATTAGACTCTGTAATTCTGTCAAAAGCATTTTCAAGAGTCAACTACAAATAAGATTACGTGGTAACCTAGTCATCGATATCGGTAGTATTTTTATTTAATGACATTAATTGTTGCACGCGTAAAATTGTGTAATTGTGTCAAAGTCCTAATAAAATCGAGAATAAAGGTTTGGTTATTCAGAGTTGCTTTGCAATTATTTCACTAGGATATTTTACGTAAGATTCTTTTCTTATTTGGTAATATTATCGTATTTGGCTAAACTTACTCTGCAGTGGATTTCTTTGAAACGCTTATTCGTGGATTTTCATCCGTTATCCTCGTAGATCGTTTTCCACAGCTTTTTCAAGCACCCGTAAATAAACTCGTCACAGTAACTGCTTCAATACCAAAATATCCATTGGTTGGCAATTGTGAGCAATGCTTCGACTAGCCCCAGCCACAATTTTTCGGTACTTAACCCATCTCAGGTTTTGAAGGTACTAGTGGTGGATGAAGACGTCTTCGTGTGATTGAAGATCTTGCTAGGTTGACGAAAAGAGAGAATTTAATCTCTCCAGTGAGTAACATTGAGCATTCAAATAGGGGACTCTGGTATTACGGAAAGCAGATTAAAAATGACTAAGAATAGGTTTATTGTCCATTACCAAACGTGACATTCACTGAAAATGAAAGTGAAAGTCGAAACTCTAAAATATTCAAGATATAAAAATACATAAAGGGAGATTACTAATTGCGAGAATTCTCCATTTCTATTGATGCTGCAGCATTGAATGAAATATTTATTATGTGACTGCTGCTGTACAATTATTTCTAAAGGAGAGAAGACTTTCTAAAGAAGCCCTTTAAACGGATACGTCTTATTTCTAAGAACTATACAGTTCGATCTCACTTTGGTATCGCCACTGAAAAAAAATTATTTTACGAAAATAATCGTGGATTATTACTGAGAAGATAAAATATAAGGGAAAATGTGGAACGAAAAATTCTGGAGAGCCACTCCTCAGACTGATTCACGCAGAGTTTTTATCAGTGGGGGTGATCACCATTTCATCTTTTAATGTAAATTAATTTATTTCCCCCCTAAATTTATTTAAACTTTGTATTATAATGACTAATACAAGCTGGTTCCCCTCTGCCCCCTGCCCTGTCCCTTTGCCCCATACGAATGAACATATCAATACAGGCATCAACAAGAAATTTTAATTAAAATGAGCAGATAACAAAATTGTAGTCATGCATTTATAAATTTTAAATCACTGAATACAATGTTTTCACCAAAATTTAACTATATTAATGTTTTAAGTTCTGTGTATAGTCCTTTTTGGCAAATTTAGTCACTGTCTTCTAAAATTTTAGCTATGTCTTCCATTTGCAATCCCTTTTTCGAGTCGTTTACTATGAAACTCTTTCATTTTCTTGAAATGTTTACCCTACGTTCATTTGTTAACATTTTCTTAAGAGCTGGATATTTTTCCCCCTTTCCTTTGATGACAATCATTTTCGAGTCTCTTTGTAACAGGTGCATTCGTAGGGATCTCTGATCTTTTCTTCTGTCTAGTATTTTTAGATATTTGCCTGATTGATTTTGGGAAAGGACGTATATCCTCAGTAGTACAACTTTGCCCTCTAAAATCTAAATTTTTCCCTCGGCTTTCGAGATTCTCCTCGAATTCTAAGTGAAATTCTAAAGGTGCAACAAACTGATCTGTGACAGTGGCTGGGGCAAAGTCTTTGTCATTAAAATACTTGGGTTAATAGAGCATGTCCCGGTTGAACTGAAACCAAAAAATAAGATTAAAAGGTATAAATACTTTTCTATATACAATACCCACTAACTCAGCCACGTTTCAAATTGTGATTCTCTGTCCTGGGTGGTTTCTAATCCATTCGCGGTCATTTTAGTATTTTTCGAAGGGGAGAACACAGCATTACACCATTAGAATCACGATTAAAACATAATGTAAGCACTAGAGGATTAGAATTATTTAAATGAGTGCGCAAGAAAAACCAACTGGTTAAAAGCAACAAAAAGAGATGTACTATTCTCTTAAGTTACCAGTATTTAATTTATAACTGTAATCGAAATAAAGTAACTATGATTACATGGAAATGCCACCATAACCAGGTAAAAATCGCGAAATAAGTAATGACTTAATGCTATAATAAATTAACTTTAGCATTATTTTTAATCTAATTTTTCTTTTCAGTCACCATAACACCGATTAAGACAAAAATATAAAAATGAATTACAGTAGATACTCGGATAACGACCACAATCCGTTCCAAAAAGCTGGTAGTTATCCGAAATGTTCGCTATCCGAAACAATTTTCCCCATAAGAAATAAAGAAAATAGGAATAATTGCTTCCTACCTCCTATTGACTCGCTATCACATTAAATTTACACGCTATATAGGTATTGTATTACATTGTATTACTTGTAGACTTACTATTGTAGACATGGTGTTACTTTGTATCCATTTGGGATCGCACAGCACCGAACACAAACATGGCCGCTACACATATGTTCGCTAACCGAAATTTCATTCGTTATCCGAGGCAAATTTTATTAATTTTATGCACTCGTAAATTATTAGTTTTTGGATTACAAAGTCGCGAATCAACTAGCATCAAGGAAGTATAATGAAATTTCCGCATTCTTGTTACCGCCAGTTGAAAAATTCTACGTACTTCTTATCGCCCTATGGCGTTCGGCAGCCAGCTCCGTATGGGGACGGTCTACTCAGCAAGTAATGAGGAAAAGGACGAAGTAATGCCCAAGGGGTATTTATTTCATCGGCTGGCGAGAGGACTTTCGCCGCGAGGATGTTAATTGGCGCTCGTGAGCGACGGCAGCGTGGATAATGAAGTCGGCAAACCTGAGGGGTGGCAATTTGACGTCAAATCCTCCTTCACCCATTCTGATGTGTTAGCTTCATTTCGTTTGGCCACAAGGGCGCTTAAATCTCTTGGGTGCGATGATCTGTTGCTAATGAGCCAGCCACCTGCGAATATTTCCATCGCAAAAACTCTACACCTAATAGCAACGAAGAAAGGATGAGACTTTTCTCCCAAACCAGGGAGACAATCAATACCTCGCCCAAATCAGTTGATTAATCATGTAATTTATTGTTGAGCGACGCATTATGACGATTAATAACTGTATCTGTAAATGTAATTAAAACAAAGTTCACCCTTTTACATCTGCATGATACCCCGCAAGCCGCCTAAAAGGCGTGTGGCAGGTGGTGTAAGGACTCCAGCCGTTTACAGCTAAAAAAAATGAAGTGCTCTAAGTAAATTACGACTAGCAATTATTTAAATCCTTTATGGCTCGGGGAAAAATTGAATTCCCATATTTATCCGTTCGGCAAAATATCGCTCTTAATTTATCGCTTCTATCGGACCTGGAAATATAGTGTGGCTCTAATATTATGTTCTCTGTGTCGCTCTTAAAGATATCCATTCTCAATTGTTCAAGCAATCTAAGTCTAGCGTGCAGCCTACGAGTCTCCAGCGGCTTCCAGCCTAATTCGCTTAACATCTGCGCAACACTGCCTGTACGCCGGTGGCAGTTTTTTACTAACCGCGCAGCCTTCCTTTGTATTTTATTCAGTTCGCGGATTAAGTATTTCTGCACCGGATCTCATGCGCTCGCTGCATATTCCAGGTGCGATCGGACGATTGTGAAATGTTACTTTTGTCAACAATGGAAAAACATAGAATGTATACAGTAAATGCGCCGAGACATTTGTGCTACGAATGTATTGAATTTTCTTGAAGACATTCATGAGAAAAATCAAAATTCCGATTTCGACGCCGAAAGGTGCGCCAGCTATTTGAACAAGCCGCGCCGTCGTTCGACTATCCCGTACGGCTGGCCGTGGGAAACCCGCAACTAAAGGAGCTTTTAAGGGTGATTACGTTATTTTGGTGAAATTTTCCGTTTTTGAGGTGGTCTAAAGTAATCATCAATTGGTAAGGTTCCTGTAGATATGTAATTTGCTAGATATCATAACGAATGAATGGAAATTTGACGCAATTGAAGTTATTTCTTTTCACATTCCCTATAAACACTTTTCTCGTAACTTTCTCACTTATTTTCGATTCTAACCCATTGCGCGAATGCACTCCTATGCACTCGAGGAAAAGACGCCTAAAGTGCCACGTAATGAATGGAGTAAAGGAAGAATAAGAACTGCAGATGGAAATAAGCGTGAAACCGGATCTCTGTCGACTGCGATTAGTTTCTCTCCATGGTCACGGTGGAGCCTCGCTCGATATCTCGCAAATCCTCATCCAAAGAAGAGTCCCTTATTCCAAATACACGCCACCCTGATCCTATGTAATTCTATTGTTACTATTGACGAATCTAGCGATTTGATCGTTGGATCATTCTTCCTCATAGAATGATCCTCCAAGATCGTTAGAACTTTAATGGCTTTGCCAATTAGTTGGGCCCTCTTCGCTTCTATAGCGTTGAGGTGTTATCCCCGTACCGTCCCTTCCAACCCTTTCCCCACCCCAGAGGCGTCGTCGGGCTCCTATCGCGGCGGCGCCTCATTCCTTTCTCCTTCCTGTCCTCCCCCTTCTGGGTGCAGAGGTGAAAAGCTCCCACTAACAGACCCTGTCCCCGGGAGTGTATCCTCGCGAGCCCGCCCTAGGATTTCGTTCCATTGACTTGAAGAATTACATACTGTACTGACATTGAGGAATCTAGCGATTTGATCGTTGGATAATTCTTCCTCATAGAATAATCCTCTAAAATCGCTGGCACAGTAATGGTTTTTCCTGGTTTCGCTAGTGGTAGGACTCGCCCGCCTTTGTGACGGTGCGGGATTCCTCGTCCCATCCCTTCCTTCCCTATCCCCTCCCAGGAGGCGTCGTCAGGCTCCTATCGCGGCGGCGCCTCCTTCCTTTCTCCTTCCCGTCCTCCCCCTTTTGCGGTGCAGAGATGATAAGCTAACGCTTCCAGACCTCAGCCCAGGAGAGTAACCCCGCGAGCCCCCCCTAGGGTTTCGTATCCACTGTTACTATTGCAGGTAATCTACCGTTCAATGCATTTAACTTGATGCAATTTTAGATAGGCTTTTTACACCTAAACTATCGTCATGGCCTATGTACCGTTAGTATTACTTTTACATCACCAGGGTTTGCCAATTCTTACAAACCAACAAATAACTGAAATATTTTCCACCGCTACATAAAAAATTCAAGCTCAGTGGAAGGGTGCTACATTTTTAATTACATGTAATAATAAAATGCTCCAGTGCCGATGATGCAGCAATAAAACTTGCAGATTATACGGCAAGACGATTGTGTAAGTTTTGAAAGTACTGACCGATCTCCGATTAAAATCAAAATATATGATAAATAAGAAAAAAGAGTTCAAGAAATATTTACCATTATATGTATAGTAAAATGGAACACACATTCGTTTTTTCTATTATAATCTTCTTTTTTGCGCACTCCATCTTTAATTTCCATACTCAGCCAACTAATACTCATTACAACCCCGGAACCTCTTCAGATATCATGACTACAATTATTATTTCACGACCCGGATATAAAATTAAGCTGCGTATAGTTTATTTACAAAAATTTGAATTTTTTATAGATCAAAAACCATAACTCAGCAGTTAATACACTTTTCGAATCAAATATTACTTACTAACACGTTCCCTGTCTCTGAATTTTATACAAAATTTCGCACTGCGTGCAAGGGTTTATCTTTCTTCTTTCGCTTTCATTTTTGGATCCTTGATTTGGATCGTTAGAGGGAATGTAGAGAAGTCTCTTGACCTAATAATTATTAGTGTGTAACTTTCAGATTAACGACTATTTTTTGTAGAATTCAGTTTGTGCTTAGTCCTGAAATAGTTATGGGAGGTAAGGCATTTTTATTACAAACAGGCAAAACCCAACTTCTTCAAATATGATAAATGCTATAATCCTCTGAACTAAAGAAAATCTTGGACTTAATTATTTTTTATCAGTTTGAAAGTTTCATATCCGCAATCTCAAAATGCACAAACCGAATTCAGCAAAAAGTAGTCATTATGACTGAAAGTTACATGCCAATAATTATTTGGTCAACAGACTTTTCTATATTCGCTCAAATGACCCAAATCAAGGATCCAAATATAAAAGCGAAAGAATAAAAAGATAAACACTTGGACGCAGTGCGAGATTTTGTATAAAATTCAGAGACAAGGGACGTGTTAGTAATTAATATTTGATTTTAAAAGATTTTCATACTGGATATGATCATGTTACACGTAGCGTAACATTTTGGGAGTAAAATAGTTAAGTGAAATTTTAAAATTTTAGACTTGTTTGCTTCGTCCATTGTTGGTAATTCGGCTTTTCAGATAAGATCCATTGATTCGTAATCAGACATAGCTTAGTCCCAAGAAGATACATTGAATGAATTACACACCATTTGTACGCTGAAGATGTTGTTATAACATTGAAATCTATGTCACAATAACTTATATTATTATCAAGGAAATTGCTAGTGTTTATTTCAATGTGGAAAAATTCCGATCCATCAAGTTTGTATCTTCGGATTTTATTTGTAAATTGAATTAAGTATCTGTTTTTATGTAGAGCGTTTGAAAATCATTAATGGAGGAATCAATTTCTTCGTAACGCTGCTGTCGCCATCACCTGCGAATGAAATTACAGTATTATAGTATCTTCCAGAACAATACAACTGAAGTATTCCGTGACTTATATTATCGTGCCAATTAACCAATGATATTTTAATTTGCGCATCTTTATACCTGTTTGAACCCTTCGAATAATATGTCAGCTTTCATTGCTGTCGAGGATTTGCTCCAACCTTTGTAGCATAGCTCTTTCTCCTCCGATTTTGTAGTCCTGCTTCTCGCACTAAAACCGTAGTATCTGTTCTTCACTTCAATAAACAAGACCATTTGAGTTCGAAAGCCAACAATAAAGGCCTGTGAAATGAGAGAGAATTTTAATTTTAATGCTATCAAAATGTAGTTTAAAATAAAAAAATTACATCCAATATTGTCTCTCACATACAGCACTACAGAAGAATCCCTCTCTAACTCCAATAGTGGATATAAATGCCAATGTGTTGACAAACTTCATGCTGCTACGTTTGGGTATTAGTAAACATTGTTGGACAAGTATGCTTCTGGATATTTCTGCTCTTCTAGGTACCGAGGGCCACAGCCGAAGATGAAAATTATGAACCTTGCATAATGAGTGAATCCAGCAGTACTTCATTGCGATTTAAAAACTACGAAACCAACGAGAATTGAAAAATAAAGGAATATTGCTACCTTCAGCCAAAATTCACCCATCCATGTGCACTTCCCTCGGTTGAGCCACTGACAAAAATGAGTCGCGTGGATAAGACGTTAAGTGCATTGTAACATGGTTGAACCTTTTGTAGTTGATCCCAGTTATTCGCAGCTCATTCATTCGAGATTATTCGCAACACGCGGTGTTTTTTTTCACTCGCGCTTCCCAGGGAGTTAGTGATTAATGGATTAATGGATCTCTGAAGCTGCCTCGTCAGCGTTCAAGTCGCCGCGCGGCGTGAAATTGCTATCCGTACGTTGCTAACACCGCACTCGCGCTGTCTTCAGCGTAGAATTCTCTCTTTTGGTCGGCGTTTTTTCTCTGCTCGGATAGGCTTTCCATGAAATTGGCTATAAATGAAATTTAATGAACTAAAAAAATCATTAAAAAAACGCAGGAGCAGCACGATTCGAGCGGCACGATTCGACCTTGAATATGCAGCGAGCGTATGGGACCCGGTGCAGAAAGACTTAATCCGCGAACTGAATAAAATACAAAGGAAGGCTGCGCGTTTCGTCAAAAACCGTTACGGGAGTACACACAGTGTTACCCAGATGTTAAGCGAATTAGGTTGGGAGCCGTTGGAGAACCGAAGGCTGTGCGCTAGGCTTAGATTGCATGAACAATTGAGAATGGATATCTTTAAGAGCGATACAGAGAACATAATATTAGAGCCACACTATATTTCCAGGTCCGATAGAAGCGATAAATTAAGGGAGATGTTTAGCCGAACGGATAGATATGGGAATTCGTTTTTCCCCCGAACCATAAAGGACTTTAATAAACGCTAGTACCAACCTCGTTAGAGCACTTCATTTTTTTTAGCTGTAAACGGCTGGTGTCCTAACACCCCCTGCCACACGCCTATTAGGCGGCTTACGGGGTATTAAGTAGATGTAGATGTAGATTATAAAAATGGAATTAGTGAGAATACTGAGGAAATAAGGAATAAGAAAAGAGGTTAAAACATAGAAAGCACTATTTTGCATAGGGAATATATTTTCACCTCAAGGGTTTGTTAAATTAATTTGCATGTAAATGTAGGCGTTGAATTTTTCCTACCCACTTCTTTTATTAAATAGGATTGAGAGATTGAGTATTGGTAAAATAAAAATACCTCTTCCGGTCAACGTTTCGCTCTACAACATAAGTGCCATTTGGAGTATTTAACCACAACAGTATATAATATTTTAAATGACATTAGGTACTCAAAAACCAAATCTTATACCTACCGCTGATGACCATTCATAGGCAAACAAAGTTTAATTCACAAAGTCCTCCAACAACAATTCACCAAACACTCGAAAATTTATATGAGTTATAACCTTCCGCATTAAGAAAAACTCGCATTGTGAAGAAAAAAATCATCCACCGACACTTGTTCAGAAAAAAAACCTCAATAAAGTAAAGGATCCCTCAAAAGTGTTTCAACAACAACGAAATAAGAGGATACCCATGCCTTACGTGGATGAGAACCAAGAAAGGTGACCCGCACGGTGAGAACCAGTGATTTCATCGACTTATCGTCGAGTGGGTGTCTAGTTTAAGACGCAAATAGTTCAAAAAATAGGCAACGAGTACAACAATGCAAACATTTATTTTTCTATTTATAAAATAATGAACTATCCCATTGTTGAATCATTAAAATGACATAAAGCGAATTATTTGCAGTGATTAGAGGAGTGCATTTTGACAGATGGCATAAAATTTTCGAAAGAAATAAATTTCTTCATATTTTTTAATCGATCATATTTTCACGCATCCCTTGCCATTAACTCCCACCAGAGCTCCAATCATCGCAAATCAGATAGGATTAATACGAGAACCTGATTCCTCGGCGCTTCTCAACGCAGACGGCAGCGTAATTAACTCAAATATTCGCTCGCAAGGCGCTTCTGAGTTTTCCACTACGAGTGATTACTGCCTCCGCGACCGATTCCTCCTTTTCCCTCATTTTCTCTCATCGCCAACGAATTCCAATTCCTGTTCCAATTTTTATAACGACTTCGAGCTGAGTTTATGACATTTATGCTGAGCTGGTTCCGCCTAGAAGAGCCCTTCCAACGAAATCGCTCATCACGGGGAAGCTCTTTTCATTCCACTTAGAGTTTCATCTAATTTTTCTCCACCGTGTGAGGGTGAAGTGGACGGAGAGGAAGAGGAATGACGAAGTGCTAGACATGGAGGGCGAGGAGAGAAAGATTTTAGAAGAGATACGAAAAAACAGAGGATTTGGATTGAGAGAGTAATGAGTACTGATCGGGAAGGGGATGCAAAAAATCGTCCAGAGGGAAGATTGCTTGTTAAGGGGTGGAGGGAAGAGAATAAGACATACTGGCAGAATGAAGGAGATTAGGCCTTATGTTCTGGATTGAAGAGAGAAGCCCAAGATGGGAGTGAAGACGGCCACAGCGATTCTCAAATGCTTCATACAAACCTACCTTCACCGCTAGAATACTCAAGTAATTAACGCTTATGAGAATCCTGAATACGCCTACTGGAATCCAGGAGAAACTGTTGTTTACAACACAACCACGACGCGGTGAAACCCTGAAAATGCAGCCTACATTAGAAGACCAAGAAGATGGAGAAGAAGAAGTCGGCTGTAAATGTAGAGACGTGGAATGTAAGGGCATTGATGATGGTGGGGAAGTTAGAAAATATCAAAAGAGGAATGAATAAAGGGAGGATAGATATCCTAGACTTACGCGAAGTGAGATGGAAGGATGGGGGTTTCTATTGGAGTGAAGATTTTAGGGTTATACATAGTGGTGGAGAGGAAAGTCAACGAGGGGTAGCTTTAGTATTAAACGGGAAGATGGGTAAGCGAGAGGTAGGTATAGACCAGGTAAGCGATAGGATTCCGGTTGTAGAAATTGAGGCGCGGCCCACCAACCTTGTGGTGGTTCAAGTTTACATGCCCACTAGCAATCATAGGGAGGAAGAAGTAGATGAGGTGTATGAACAACTCGAGGAAATAATTAGAGAAACCCCAGGTAAGAAAAATCTGGTAGTGATAGGGGACTGGAACGCTTCAGTCGGGGAAGGGAGGGATGGAAACGAAATAGGGGAATTTAGATTAAGAATTCATAACGACAGGGGAGAGAAAGCAGCAGAATTTTGCAGGAGAAACAAGTTATTCATCAAAAACACGTGGTTCAATCATCATAAAGGACGTAGGTACACATGAAAAATTCCAGGGGATGTGGGGAGATATCAAATAGACTACATTATGGTAAGACAGAGGTTTAGGAATAGTGTGAAAAAACTCGCGCAGCTTCCCTGCAGCAGATGCGGATTCAGACCACAGCCTAGAGCTCATGAAATGCAACGTAATGTTCAAAACACTTAATAAAGTCAGGAAGGCCAGGAAGTGGAGTGTAGAAGCGTTGAAGGGGACTATAAAGAGACTATTAGGAACTAGTGGACATTAGTATACGGGAGATTAGAAGTACACAGACTTTAGAGGAAGGGTGGCATAATATTAAAACAAAGCGGCGGAGAAGTATCTTGGCTAAAGAAGCCTTAGGTTACGGCGGCAATGGTAAATGAAATGGAGGAGAAGAGGAAGAACGTGGACAAAACAGGGCAAAAGAAAGTATAGGCAACTAAATAATCGATTACGGCGTGAAACTAAGAGAGCACGGGAGGCATGGTGGAATAGACAATGTGAAGAGATGGAAAAGTTTCAGAAGAAAGGAGAGGTAGGCGCGTTATACGCCAACGTTATGTCGCTATCGACCGGCAAAAGAGGGCAGGCAATGTCAACAATTATGGCTAAAGATGGAAAGATGCTAACCGAGAGAGAAGAGGTACAGAGTAGATGAAAGAAATACGTGGAAGAGAAGTATAACGGAAGAAACAGGCCGAAGGTATTGACTTAAGAGGAGGAATTCTCTTTCTTCTTCTTCGTAGATTCTCCAATGATGTTTGACGCTCATTACGCCAATGAAGTCAACACTACTGACCGTGGGGCTTTTGTTTGGCCGTCTATACACTCGGTGAATTTCTCATACTCTAAAGGCCGTTTTACACGGGGCACGGAATTGCGCAGATTAGAGCTGCATTAATTTCTAAAAGGTCGTGGAATTGCGCGAATGCATGAACGAAATTAGAATAGGGGCTATTTTGCCGTCTCACATCCACGCATTCTCGCATGTGTTCTAGCAATTCATCGCTTTACACGACGCAATGTTCATCGCGCCTTCGCACGTACGTCAGATTGCGTAATTCCGTGTACCGTGTAAAACGGCCTTAACACTAAACTATAATTATCATATAGTAAGGGATCACAAACAACAAATTCAAAACATGAGCCGATTGCTCTTTGAATCGCCTCATCCATGAGATATGGATCAACTGTTGATTTCTTAAAGATGTTCATCGATACCCTTTAAAATGTATTTGGCGATACGAATGCACCAGGTTAGACGACACCAATGGTCAACGAGCCAAGGGTGGAGTGGCAATTTTTACTCGGGAATCTCTTTACTCACACCGTGTACATCTAACTTCTCCATTTCAAGCGGCAGCAGTGACGGTGCACGCCCCCGAGGCGATTACGTTATTCAACGTATATCTGCCGGAGGGAGCACCGGTCACACGTTTGAATTTAGAATCCCTTGTCCGGCAACTGCCTCGGTCTTTCATTATATTAGGTGATTTTAACGCTCATGATGGGTGGGGTAGCACAGCGGCGCAATGCAACCGCCGTGGACGTATTTTATCCAGTTTTATTGCTGATTTTAACTTAGTTTTATTGAACAACGGGGAGAAAACCCGCTTCAACTCCTTCAATGGTGATTCCTCCGCTATTGATTTAACCATTTTATCGAGCAGCCTAGCCAAAAAATGTCATTACGTGTTCACAACGATCTATGCGGAAGCGACCATTTTCCCATTTTAATCTCTAAGGACCGAAATTTTAACCCTGATTTTATCAGACCGGGAAACTGGATTATCCAGAAAGCCGCCTGGCATAGTTTTAAAGAAAATTTTAAATATACATGCGTTGAAAAACGCGATAGCGTTTCTAATACTAAATGTTTAACGAGCGCTATCATGAACGCGGCGGATATAAGCGTGCCACGAACTCGGCGAATAATGTCGAGACCTGTTGTTCCGTGGTGGAACGGTGAATGCGCAAAGGCTATCTGTCATCGTAAGAAAGCGTTGCGAATTTTTAACAAGTACCCCACGGCTAACAATCTGTCTGCATTCCGGCGGCTGAGATCGAAAGCCCGCCAAGTCGTGAAAGAGGCAAAGAAGGTTTCTTGGATGAAATATGTCACTGGCATCAATATCAGAACACCACTAGCACAGGTATGGTGTAAAGTGAAGCAGATTTTGGGCAATCGTCAGCAGTTGGGTGTCTCGTACTTGAAAGGCAATGGAACCACCATCACATCTCTCTCTGCTATAGGGGACGTCTTCGGCCAAGACAAGCAGCAACGAAAGCTGTGACTCTTCTTTTCGCCTTTTCAAACGGCGCTTAGAAAGTATCCCTATTTGTTTTGCGGAGTCTCGGACGACGGCGAATTATAACTTCCCGTTTTCTTTATGGGAGCTGCGATCAACCATCCACGACTGCCATGATACCTCTCCAGGAACAGACGGGATCCACAATGCGTTTCTACGTAACCTCCCAGGATCCGCGTCGCTGGAAGTCCTGCATACTTATAATCAGCTATGGGCAGAAGGTACTTTTCCATCGTCCTGGCGGGAGAGTGTCATAATCCCCATACCCAAGCATGGGAAAGATAAGTCAGACCCAAATTCCTACCGTCCAATTTCTCTTACCAGCTGCTTATGCAAATTAATGGAGAGAATGGTAAATCGGCGGCTCATTTGGTGGTTGGAAAGCCGAAACCTTCTCTGCAGCATTCAATGTGGATTTCGAAGTGGCCGCTCCACCTTGGACCATTTGGTGAGGATCGAAAACTACATCCAAGAAGCCTTCCTCCTCCGCCAACACGTAGTTAGGGTGTTCTTCGATCTAGATAAAGCCTACGATTGGGTGTGGCGTAGAAAAATCTTGCGCACTATGCATGACTGGGGTTTTTGGGGCAACCTACCGGTTTTTATTCAAAAATTTTTATCACATCGTAGTTTTAAAATAAGAACGGGGCAGTATCTAACGCATTCCTAACCTCTTGACAACGGAGTACCTCAGGGCTCCGTTTTGAGCGTGACGCTGTTCGCTATTGCGATCAATGATGTGGCCAAGTGCATTCAGACGCCGATAATGGCCACGCTGTTCGTAGATGACCTGGCGATTTTCTGCAGGTCATCTAGGGTTGTTAGTGCATCAAGATTGGTCCAGCTCACGTTGAGCAAACTAGACCAATGGACCCATAGGAGCGTCTTTCGGTTTTCTATTGAGAAAACCAAGTGCGCATACTTTCACCGCATCAGAGGCATCCATGTAACACCTACGCTTCGTCTTAGCGGAAGAAATCTCCCATTTGTAGAATCGATCCGTTTTCTTGGGCTAACGTTAGATCAAAAACTCAACTGGCGAGATCAAATTAATAATCTGAGGATAAGTTGCTCAAAGTCTATTCATGTTTTAAAGTTTTTAAGCCACGTATCGTGGGGAGCAGACCGCACCACCTTGCTCCTACTGTACCGCACATTGGTGCGGTCTAAACTAGACTACGGCTCATTTGTTTATGCGTCCGCTCGCTCATTGTATCTACGAGTGTTAAATTCTTCCCACAACACGGCGCTACGACTCTGCACTGGGGCCTTCCGAACATGCCCCGTCCCAAGCATCTATTCTGATGCAGAGGAACCTCCCTTGTGCTATCGTAGGACTTGGCTGCTTTGCAGTTATGCATCCAAAATTTTATCCATGACGAGTCACCCTTGTTACGACGTACTTTTTAAACCCCGTTTTAAGAACGTTTTTAATCGAAGGACTAGGGCAACGAGACCTGTAAGTATTCGTTCAACGATTTTATTCTCAGATGTGATTTGCAATTACCCGACGTATACCCTGTTGCGTACTCTACCCATGCACCTTGGTTGACTCCCACACCTATTGTTCATATGGCTTCACTATCTCGACCAAATTCCGCCACTACCCCATCGGAGTACCAGCGTCAATTTCTTATGTTTCGGTGGAACCACCCCAATTTCATCCCCATTTACACTGACGGATCAAAGTGCAACTCAGCCTGTGCATGTGCAGCTTTCTCTACTCGCCATGGAGCTATGAAGGCGAAATTACATACTCTGTGTAGTATCTACTCAGCGGAACTTTTCGCAATTAAGATGGCTTTGGAATCTTTAAGTGACGATGGTGGCTCTTTCGTCATTTGCTCCCTTACCTCCCTACTCTCTCTTTCTGGCTTCTCGCCCATGCACCCAATTCTCCAAGATATTCACTCAACGCTGCTGACCCTCAAGAGAAAGGGAGTCATTGTATGCTTTCTCTGGGTTCCGGGACATGTGGGAATGACGGGCAACGGAAAAGCAGACGTCTTGGCCAAGGAAGCTCTAAGCGAACGAAATGCACACATCAATGCTAGTTCCATACGAAGACTTGAGAGCGTCCCTTAGAAAAGCTGTGCTTGAACAGTGGATGGAGTCGTGGATGACTCTGAACGATAATAAATTGCGAAGCATCAAGGCGACAACTTCAGCTTGGCCCTCCTCGGTCAGAAACAATCGAAGGGAGGAAGTGGTAATTACTCGGCTGAGGATTGGGCGCTGTCGCTTGACTCATTCCTTTCTCTTTACGGAAGAGAAGGAAGCGCCTCAGTGTGATGAGTGCGGATGTCTTTTAAGCATCCGACATATCCTGACAGAATGCGACAAATACTGTGACGAGCGGATTCGGCTCTATATAGGGGGGGACCTTGAGTCCCTCCTCGGAGACAACCCGACTAATCTGAATGGTATAATTTTGTTTCTCAGAGAAACGGGTCTGTTAAATCAAATTTAAATTTTTATAAATAATGTCTGATTGTTTCTAACCTATATAAATAAATTATGCAGAGACGATCCTTCTAATTTACTACTTGAAATATTGACTGAGTAGTGGTGCAGAATGACCTAGCCGTCGACGCACCCTAACGACCAATACTACTACTACGAATGCACCAGCTTACAAATGTTCTGGCCTCGGTGGTATTGGGGTTAAGTCCTCGTCTACCAAACCAACGGTCGCGGGTTCGAATCCCGCGTAGGTAGGTTGCCCCTATTCAGGGCAAGATTTCCTCGTTATTTCCCCGTTATGGAGGCCTTATTTTTGCTGTTCTTGGCAAAGTGAAAATAATTCAATAAATAAGACCAAGTCAAAAATAGGAAGGGAGTGTCGGCTCCCGTTGCTTATGCAACATTTCGTACAATGGGAGGGGGGTCATTTGCTGCAAACGGTGCAATCATTCATTCTAGTCCAGCACTCTCACCATCAAAATGTTTTTCCAATTCCGCAAAAATGAGGAAAAAACTTGAATTTCAACCAGAGTTACATCTGCAGTAACTTTGTCATATTTTAACACAAAAGTCCTCCGTATGAAACAGAAAAGAAGCAGGCTACACGCTTTAGGCTAGATAAATTAAAAATACAATTTTCTGCAGTAATTGTTCTTAAAATACGATTTTTGTGGTAATTTGTATTTTCTATCTAAATTTATTAAAGTATTCTGCCGATTAAGGTGGGTTTCCATGGAGTGCTTAAGAAGAATTCCGAGAGCCTCCCCTTACATCATGAACTTCCCTCTTCAATTCACAATAAGACCTACTACCTTTCATTCTATCTAAAAATTCTATTCTTTTCCTTCCCCTCCCTTGTTTACCTAACATTCTTCCCTCTAACTCCATTTTCAACATCCCATCCCCGCTAAGTACTCGCTCCATCCATACCTTCTGCCTCCTCCGTATCTCATCTAAAAGCTGCCTCTCCTCACCCACCATGTCCAGCACTTCGTCGTTCCTCCTCCTCTCCGTCCACTTCACCTTCTCCATTCTTCTCCACATCTCGAATGCCTCCAATCTTCTCTCGTCCTCCTTCCTAAGTGTCCACGTTCCTGCACCGTAAAGCGCTGCACTCCAGTTGAAAAATTAATTTCCCATCTCCAGCTACAGGGTGTTTATATTCGCATTGAAACGAAAATAATTTGGTACATTAAATCATCGCCTTCATAAAATTTGGTTAACAGTTCTCTCGTAAAATTGCATCGCTCCGCCATCAGCGTGTGGTGACTTTTGTAGTACTATGTGAGTGCGTAGTGGCTGAAAACACATTAAATGGCCGAATGGATTGGAGAATCGTCCACTTCAATATTCGTGAGATCATCCCTCACCTCGTAAAAGTAAGCATCAAAAGACATTCCTAGAGCTCAATCATCGGTTAAGGAATTTTAAATCGATCCGTAATAAGTCTTACCTAAAAGCTCCAGGTGGCGAAGTTTACTAACACTACTTGGAAATCGGCGACACGTTCGACCGATGGAAGATTTTGGACTGCATGCCAATGCTATCAACCTCACGCCTCAAAGCAATAAATCTATCATTTCGCTGTCAACGCAAAAGTTTTCACGCAGCTGATATACGAAGCAGACGCCTGACCTCGAAGAGGATAACAAGCAAGCCTCGTCGCTGGGGAATGCAGGTTTTGACGGAGATACGAACAACGACCAGACAGGCAGGGGGAAAAGGAGTTTACCGTCGTTCAACGAACCAATGGCTGCAATACGCCAGCAAAGATGCAAAGAAAACGTCTGGAGAGAGAAGAAGGGGGAGCTAGAATACATACGACAATAAAGAGATGGGTTGCCAGGAGAAAAGAGAGATGCTTTTGCTGTTTCGCAATTTGGCCTCAGGAATGCTTCCTACGAGGTTCGTACGAAGAGTGAAGGTCAAATGGTATTTATAAATACTTAGCTAATTATTAATGTTAACCACTGGTTTCATTTATGCATTAATCATCACATATTAACGTATTACTCCAGCAAATTTGGTACTAAAAGAACTAAAGCATGTCTATTTATTATTAGGTTAGGGTAAAAGAAATCCATTATTTTGTCGGTTGATGGATATTGTGATCGATATCTCATAAATTATCAATCTCACGATTTCAAATTTTAGGCTCGTTGTCAAGGGGTAAATCCACGTCAATTCAACACAGAAAAGTGACATTTTCAACCCGACCATGTCAGATTTCTTTCAAATTTGGTGTATTCAATGGTACTGGTAAGTGATGGAAAAATACCAATTTGTAGAGGTCAATGATGATTTTGACAAAAGTTACAGGTCCGCAAATGTTGTGAATTTATGGAAATTTCAGCGTGTCTCTCTAAAGATAAATGACTATAATCCCGGTTCTATTCAAGGTAGAAAAATGAAACTTATGGTTTTGGAAAGGTAATCTATAGGGCTTTACAATGATATACAACACGGCCTATTTATAATAATTTTAATACTCGAGGTCATTGACCTTGACCTTTGACCTTGATTATCTCAAAACACCCCCCCTTCAATTTTTTTTATAAAAATATATGTTAATGCTCATACATTTTTCTACACGCATACAAAATATCAAGATGGCACATTTAGGGCGTCATGCCCAAAATATTATTTGTCTACAGAACTACACAAGCAAAATGCAAGAAGTAGGTACCACTTAAATATTAAATGCCCATTGTTGAACGGTATAGGTCATGGCTATATCATTACAGCGTTACAGAAAACAATGTGATGGGTAGCTTCAATGAAAATACAGTTTAAATTGGTAAAAACCAGGGGTGGTTGCAAAGAGGAGCTAGGGGGGGCTAATCCCCCCTTCGGTATCCAATTTACACTAGATAAAATGGTAATTTTTTCGGGCCCCCTCCACTGCTGCAAGATTCAGGTCAATGCCTTCACTATTATTGCCACGATGAAAGAGAAAGAAAAGCAGACGATAATGAACCACTGAGGAAAGCAATCAGCGCCCCCATGCAGAACACACAATCGCTAAGAAAACACATAAATCGGAGCGTGAGTGGAAGACTATCTTCTGTGAGGGTCCACCAGGCGCTGCTCCTAAAGGAAGCATCCTAGCATCAGCTGGAGAAAATATCATTAAAAAATACGAGCACGCAAACGAAGGCAATGAAGAGGCACAGAATGAAAGCAGGCAGATATATCTCATATACACTTACTAAAAGTACACAAATGGAAGTGTAAGAGATAGGAATTCTTAATGAAAGACTCGGACGCCTTTGGTCTATCGCCCACGCTTTAGGCATGGCATTTAGAAGACGCATACAGTGCGTTGCGCACGCTTAGAGAGGAACTACGGGCATTTATAGTCACGCTTGAGTGGTTAATCTAATTAAGACTAATTTGCAGTTAACCTAATTACATACTTTCATTATTGAATCAAACTGTGAGAGACTAATCTGATTAGATTCAGAGGGTTTAATTTAGAGTGAGAATCATACAGTCATTTAAGCTACTTATCTGTTGCTTGTCCCATGGATGTCACTTCAGTAGGAACTACAGTGAAGTGTATGTGTGAGAATCAGACAGTCATTTAAGCTAATTATCTGTTGCTTGTCCCAGGATGTGACTTCAGTTGGAACTACAGTGAAGTGCATAAGTGATTTTTAGCACTATTTCTTTTATGTGAAACATTAGTTTGTGAAAAATGGCTTTCAAGTCAAAAATGTACTGTTGCAATCCATTTAAAGAAGAAGGCCATGCAAGAGTAAAGAAAAATTTGAGAGACGTTCAGGATTGGATGGCAAATGAATCACCTAATGTATTGATAGGTGGGAAAATTTGCAGTAAATGCCGAAAAAAATTATCACAGAAGTTATCAGAACATGCTGAAGTAGCCTCTGCCATGCCAGGGACTTCCAAAGAAGATGTAAGTGAAGATGAAATAGCACCTGCTATTGCCCTGGATTATTTAAATAGTAGCCTTCAGTGTTTAGGTGCATCCCCTGTGAAGAAAAAGAGACTTCAAAATGAGAAAAATTACCCAAAAGAAAAATTGAAAAAGGTAGCCTCAGTTTTGGAGCATACTTTTTTGGAGCAACCTGAAAAAGAAGAGAGTGTAGAACATGCAGAAAGTGAAATCATAGCCCAGCTCAAAGATAAGTTTCATTGTTCAGACAGTGTATGTGACAAGGTACAGATTCTGACTGTGCTTCCGAAGAGCTGGAGTGTTAGGAAAACCATGAAAGAATTTTCTGCCTCAGATCACATGGTACGGAGAGCCAAACAATTAGTGGCAGAATATGGTATTTTAGTAACACCAAATCCAAAGCCAGGTAAGACATTATGTGAGAAAACAGTTCGATGTGTACGTGACTTTTACTGTGACTATAACATGAGCCGTATGATGCCAGGAAAAAAGGACTATGTGTCGGTGAAAGAAAATGGGGTTAGACTGCATAAGCAGAAGCAGCTAGTGTTGCACAATCTCAAGGAAATGTACAGATATTTCAAGGAAACATATCCAGATTTAAAAATTGGAATCTCCAAATTTTGTGAATTGCGGCCGAAGCACTGTGTTCTCGCGGGTGCTAGTGGAACCCATTCTGTTTGTGTTTGCGTCTCCCACCAAAATTTTAAGTTGATGTTTGAAGGATGTAAATTAAAGGAGCTAACCAAGCACGAAGAACATACGTTACCATCATACAAGCATTGTTTAGCATTTGTTACATGCAATCCCGCTCTTCCAGCATGCTTCTTAGGTGCATGTCCCTATTGCCCATGCGTAGAAAAACTAAATGATTATCTCTTTGAACTCTTCCGTAGAAATGGCATAGATGAAGTTTCGTATAAGTGTTGGTTAACTACTGGCAGGGCAGTTTTAGAGACTTTAACAAAATCAACGGATGATTTCCTAGAGGCATTTTCATCCAGTTTAAAGCAGCTAATACCACACTCATTCATAACACAACAGCAGTCACAATTCTTTAAAACTACAAAAGAAGAACTCAAAGTGAATGAATATCTTGTGGTTTGTGATTTTGCAGAGAATTACTCCTTCATCATTCAAGATGAAGTTCAAGGATTTCACTGGAATAACTCACAGGCCACAATTCATCCATTCGTGGCTTACTATCGAGACGTTACATCTAATAAAATACAGCATGTGTCATATGTAGAAATATCTGACTGCCTTCACCATGATACCGTATGTGTCTATTGCTCCAGCGCAATTTCATCAATTTCCTGAAATGCCACTTTTCAACTCCAAAGTACATTTATTATTTTTCCGATGGATGTGCTGCCCAATATAAAAATAGAAAGAATTTCATTAATCTGAGCTACCATCAGGAAGACTTTGATGTCACTGCAGAATGGCATTTTTTTACTACAGCTCATGGCAAAGGACCTTGTGATGGGGTTGCAGGGACCGTAAAAAGACTAGCCACACTTGCAAGCCTCAAGAGACCTTTCGATAACCACATATTGACAGCACGAGAGTTGTTTCAGTGGAGCAAAGTAAATATCCCTTCATGTACCTTCAATTATACACCGGCTACCCATCACGATGAAGACATGGCCAGGCTAAAGCATCGTTTCGAAAATACTAGGACGATTCCTGGTACCCATAAACTTCATTGTGTCATACCTATTAAAAAAGGTATAGTGAAGACAAAGGCATATTCCATCTCATCAGAGTGTAGAGAAGAGTCAGTGACAGCTGTGGTGAGAGAAATGCTGTTTACAGACATACATGGATTCGTTGCTTGTTTATACAATAATCACTGGTGGGTTGCATATGTCGAACACACTTACCAAGACACAGATGAAGTACAAACCCGATTCTTGCACCCACATGGACCATCTCCATCGTTTGTGTTCCCTACCAAACCAGACAGTCATATCATCAAAAGATATGACATTCTCACAAGGCTCGATCCTTTGAAACAAACTGGAAGGACATACAGTCTCCCTGGATCAGACCTGGCGAACATCAACAATTTAATTGGAAACTTATGAGGTGAGTTGAAACAAAGTTTCATTATATTTTCATTGAAGCTACCCATCACATTGTTTTCTGTAACACTGTAATGATATAGCCATGACCTATACCGTTCAACAATGGGCATTTAATATTTAAGTGGTACTTCTTGCATTTTGCTTGTGTAGTTCTGTAGACAAATAATTTTTTGGGCATGACGCCCTAAATGTGCCATCTTGATATTTTGTATGTGTGTAGAAAAATGTATGAGCATTAACATATATTTTTATAAAAAAAATTGAAGGGGGGGTGTTTTGAGATATTCAAGGTCAAAGGTCAAGGTCAATGACCTCGAGTATTAAAATTATTATAAATAGGCCGTGTTGTATATCATTGTAAATCCCTATAGATTACCTTTCCAAAACCATAAGTTTCATTTTTCTACCTTGAATAGAACCGGGATTATAGTCATTTATCTTTAGAGAGACACGCTGAAATTTCCATAAATTCACAACATTTGCGGACCTGTAACTTTTGTCAAAATCATCATTGACCTCTACAAATTGGTATTTTTCCATCACTTACCAGTACCATTGAATACACCAAATTTGAAAGAAATCTGACATGGTCGGGTTGAGTGGTGTGTTGAATTCACATGGAATGACCCCAAGGTGACATTTCAAGCTAAATAAATTCAGTTTATGTTTATTGTTTAGTCCATTCTGTTGTTAGTCACAGGGTGTTAAAATGGAGGTGAACAACAAGAAAAGTCGGTAAATTGTACATTTTTTTCTTTGATAAAGGTGAAAATGAAAGCCAGGCGGTTGAAATTGTGTATGATGATCATGGTTCCCATACTAAAACAGCTAATTATGTGCAATTTTGATTTCGTCAATTCCGTTTAGGAATTTTTGGTGTTAAAGATGCACCTCCCACAGACAGGCCCGTCGTCGAAAATGTCGATTAAATCACAGAAATAATCGAAGTTAACCGGCATAATAGTGATCCTAACATCGCCCAGGAGCTCAAGGTCGGCCATAAAACAGTTTTAAACCATTTGCACAAACCCTTATTGAAAAAGAAGCTCGATGTTTGGGCGCAACACCAATTAGCACCGAAAAAATTGATGATTGGTATTTCCATCTGCGAAGCCTTATGTAAACGGAATGAAAAAGACTCATTTCTTAAACGGATGGTGTCTGGGGATGAGAAGTCGGTTACATACCACAATAGTGTGCAAAAAAAGGATCGTGGTCAAAGTAAGGTGAAGCTGCTCAATCAGTGGCCAAATCAGGCATTGAAAAAAAGGCATTATTAAAATACCATTAAAATCACCACAAATTATCAAACAAAACGGTGCATATTTGACCCAAATCGGACAATCCAAAGCACGATAAATAAAGTCCTGCAATTCATGCAAAAATAATGGATTTCTTGTTCACCAACCTATTATTTGTGACTTAATCTGGTGAGGCTTATAAATAAATACTATTTGCTTCGAGAAGTAACTTTTTATTAAGTCGAGAACATTTATTTTAACCATTCAAAAAGTAATCATTTTCTAAGGCTTTCGCAACGACTCGACGTTAATGTTGCGTTCTTAAAACTCTTTCTGGATGCTATTGCGTTGTAGTCGAGAGGGGACAAAACATCCACTAGTTGCTGACCTCGTAAGATCGAAGAACCGAGTGCAGAACAGACACGAAAATCAACACTGAGGTTTACACGAACAGTGAAAAGAGAGTATCACGAAGGCATAGAGGGTAAAAGTCATGTAAGGTTTTACACTTTCCCGGCGAACAATATGTAAAAACTCTTCTCGGGATAGCGACGTAGTCACGTCCTGGTCGCGCCGAAGGCGCGATTTAAAGCGGTACCGGTGAGCCTTGACTCACCCCAACCAGCCAGTTTACAATGATTAACTTAAAAATGGCGCACGTATTCTGTTGTGGGTGTATTGTGTTGTTCGTGTGAAATAGAAACTTATAACTAAAATATTTTTAAACAGAAATATTGGCTTTTTGTAGCCATTACATTGGTACAACATATATGATGTCATTACAATATATAAATATTTTTGTTATTATTATTATATATTTTTGGATATTATTTTTTAATATTTTTTTTGCTATATCTTTTTCTTTAATTATGTAATTTTTTTAATTAGTCTTTGCTACATTGCATTAAAAAGCAAAGGTAAGATTATATAAGAGCGCGGTATCCCGAGAAGAGTTTTTACAGGGTAAAAGTCGTTTTGAAGTAGTTAATGTATAAAGCCACGTATCACACTCATTATCGAAGGAGTTTATGAACAAAATCAATAGATTTGGGCGTTATTTGGTGGAACGATGAAGTGTTTACGGTGAAATAAAATCCAGTACTATTCCAAAAACTTTTATTTTAACTGTTAAAATAAAAGTTTGTGGAAAAGTACTGGGTTTTGTTTCACTATGGAGTTTATGAACACAAACTTTGACAAATTTGGTACTAAAAGAAATTATGACCTGAATTTTAAATAGTCACAAAAATAATCGTTTCAGGATTAACGTTGGTTACATTCTTGATGAAAAATAGCTATGAGTGTAAAATAAGACTAAATTTTTAAACTTACCATGGTTTTTTACACAGAAGTAACATAGATCGACACTCAGATTATGGCATTAATGAATACGGTATGGAAGCCTGAGTCTTCTTCTTAACCTCTAAACCACCAAAACTTACATGTAATATTTCGAAGCCTGCCGCGTAAACGCTGGCGAAATATACCTGAATTTTCATGAGAAAAAATTCCCCAATACCGGGAATAGAACCACGGATCTTTGGCTTTTCATAAAAAAATAACTGGCAACTCACGCAAAAACCCAACAATTAATAAATAATCTGTAAGGAGAGACAAAACTTTTTTTACGACAATCGATTAAGTACAATAGAAGACTGGGAATGGAATTTACGAAAGTAGCACCTGGAGAAGGCCCCCGTCCCGCTTGTTTGATTAACGCTGCCACTTTCAGGGGAAAATATTCGGTTGTAAAAATTACCCCCATTAATGACGTAATTAGCCACACATTGTTCGCAATTGCGAGGAACTTTATATTGAAAAGCTATGAATTTGACAGCTCATATCATCAAGAATATAAATTTTGGTTCTAATTATAGTTCATTTACTCACAAATAGGGTGGTTTCCTATTATTTTTTTATTCCCTAAATCGAAATATTATTACTCCTGGAGTACGCATTTTACGCTTTTAGATTTTTTCATGACGATATTAATTTTTCGCGCGAAAACACGACGGCATAGTATGAATGCTGGGAAAACACCGTGTAACGTCATTCCGGTTCCCGGTTCCGCCGTGTGAGGAGATCTTGGGGCGAGGATATGTGCGCCGCTGCGATGCAAGCTGCTAGCAGGTAGCGCTTGGCTGAAATAGAGTATATTAATGCCTTATCAAACGAAGGAAACTTTCCGACCATAGGCAGTTTTAATAGGTGATTATTAAGAGATGTTTCCTTGAGCTCTGTGCCTCATGCATGCATTGGTAATCTCAGACGATGTAAAACTCCTATCAACTCGTATATAAAGTAAGACCCTGTGACGTCACGTGGAGTGGAATCGCATGGGCGCCAATCTGGCCTTTTTCAAATGGGGATAAAATTGACCCTTGCCATTCGTCTAAACCGGTATTTCTAAAACCAAATTATTTGTATATTATGAATACATACTCCTCCTATGACAGCTCCCTCGTCTAAACGAAGCAACTAATTTCAATGCAGCAAAAAGCATAAGAGACACCCTTTATTTACACTTCGGTTCATAGGTTTTTATAACCCGCAACGCCGCAGTACTTGTAGTATCAAATGTTTTCTGAAAAAAGTGCCCGTTTTTTACGCATAAATTCAATTTTCCCAACATTTAGCGCTTGGTACTCCCGTAGTTTTTTCCCATACCTAAAAGTTATGGAATAAAATGGCTGAAACTATTTCTAATCCTTCGCAGAACACAAATTGTCTGTAAAACAAATTAAAGAAGTTCTCGTAAACAACGCAAACCTCTGTTAACTTCGAAGCCAATGACGAGTTTGAATCGTTTGCTTTAGAATTTAAGTAATGCAGGAAATTAAAAAGCGCATGTTTAACATTACTTACATGATGGCCAATATCCAGGGATGCCGACTTTAAAAAAATATTGGGGGGCCCAAACCGGGGATCTTGCCCCGGGAAACTTTATAAGTAGTGAGTTTTAAGTTCTTTAAGCATTTAAGAAGAGTCATATGATCAATATTAGCACCCTGATAACTCGAATCTCGATATCTGGACACTACGGGGAAAATCGGCAAGCCTGACACATTTTTTCCTCTCACCCATAACGAATTTTTGAGGGGGCTCGGGCCTCTCAGGCCCCATGGAGTCGGCGCCACTGCCAATATCGTTTTTTATCTGTATGCATGCAATGGTTAGAGTACTGGTAGCTCAGCCGTGTGAGACGAAAGAAATAGTCGCGTGGTTGCCACCAACATAACGACAACTAACAGTGCTGCCACTTCTATTTGTTATGGTAGCGGCCGACTGGAGAATCCTCGACTGTAGTATTTGCGAAGCATTATTTGGTTTTGTTATCCGCGCAAAAGTTTGACGAGGCATTTGAAAGGCACCTAACTACGGGGAATTGTTGGTGAATGACCTCTGCTTAGCTTTTCACAGCAGCAGAGTGCACGTCCGTGAGTCTGTTTACCACGCGCGGCACGCAACATCTCTTTTACGGCCTCTCCAAATTACCCCGAGGAGCAATAAGAGCAGGCGGCACGCCCCGCACAAATACATGTACCTAATCCAGAGACAACACTTTCAGAACCCCGGCTCAGGAATATTAAAGTTCCCCATTTTAGCGCACGTACATTGGCCATTTGATTCATACCAAAAATTCAATTGTGCGGCAGCGTCTCATCATTCAATTATATGCTTTGCGTAACACATAATAATCCATTCCAGCCATTGGCGCCAGAATCATCTCGAATGTATGTTTACGCTGTTCGGGAGAATAAATCACCACCCAGACGAATATCATGGGCCAATAAAAGTAAATGCATTCAATTGTATTAGGCTCAACTATGTGGAAGTTAATACTCGAAAATGAAAAGGAGACTTCGTTGATTTCCACTGATTTATTCCGTTTGTACGACATTTTTCGAACCATAGAGGTCATTATCAAGTACTTCTATGGTTCCAAACATGTCGTTCGGAGGAAATAAATCAGTGGAAATCAACAAAGTCTCCTTTTAATTTTCGAAAACTAAATGCACCCAATGAAAAACGTTGTAAAAAATGCAATTTCAGTGAAAGGTACGATCATATAATGAAAAAATCCAAATAAGTGACTTTGGTTAGGTTTTCCAGATGATTTGAGAGCATTTCATCAAAACCCTCTCGATATCTTAATGCAGGTGAGTGCAAAGGTTTTGTATGGCGCTTGAAAAACCCTGTGGCAATGAAAACCTCTGGGATTGACGAAAGATATTTATTTTCTGTTTCCAGAGACCCTCATAGGAGTACTATTCGATTAAACAATTTCAAAACCTTCACAAATGCTCTTAAACACCTCATTATGGAAATTGCAATTTAGCCAACGCATTTTTATTCGGTACTTCTGAAAACCTCCGGGTAGACTCATGGAAATCAGCAGAAAATCCCTTTATTCTGCAATATGTTCTCCAAAGTGGTTTCCATTGAGATCACAAAGCCTCTTTCATCCAAAAACAGACATTTTCAGAACCCTCTTGAAGTTTACTAATTGAAATAAGAAAAGATCACACGTTAACTTCTTTTTCTGCACCCAATAAAATCCCAACTCATATATTCGAGATGAACTTTGAACTAAGGACTACTAGTGTGAAGAATGGGTGCGATTCAGTACGCAAAGCGCGCCCCTAGAAGTACGAGATTTCGTAACTATCAGACCTATGTAAATATATAGATTATTAACATCACAATAAGTAAATACCTAAAGCCCAAAACATAAAAAAGGATACCTAATATATACTGCTAGATAACTCACTTTGTATTTTCACAAAAAAACAAAGTGAGTAATTCACTTTTTCTCAAACTCAAACAAACAAACAAAGGTTTGGTTATCGCTCAGTAGCGTAATATCAATTAATATGTGCAGAGCTAAGGTATGTCAAAAGTTTTTGTGTTCTGTTCTTAAAATAAACTGAAACGTTGAATAGAACTTTTTTGCATCATTTACATTTGACCTATACTCCAAGAACTATTTAATCATTAATTAAAGGAGGTAAAGATAAGAATTAAAAAAATTAATTGTAAAATACATAGAGATCGTTAATTGCACACAGCATGATATATATTCCGAACTCGTTTTAAGTAAGAAAGGTAAATAAACATAGCACTTGGCTCCCTCTTTATCCATGTCCATCTATCTCCTCTGGGTTGTTCCGTGAACCACGAGCGCGGAGCACGCCAGAAACTACGGGAATAGCCTTTCCCCCCGCTCCCCCCCCCCCCCCACCCTAACGCTAGTAGCGGAATTAGCGAAGGAGAGGAAAGTGCTGCCGCCGTGACGCGTGAGAGGACGATTGGGGAACTAATAACCTCGAAGGGAAAGGGTTTGAGAAAAAGTAAACACCACTTGCGCAGAAATAAAACTAAGGGTTGTGGCAGGCAAAACTCGATAACCAAATGCAAAGATCCGATAAGGGAAGTTAGGGTGTTTCGGAAAAAACGAAAGTTTGATGTTGCAGGGGGCAACTCCATTTCCATGCGGAAAATCATGAAAAGGCATCCCAATGAAATGTCCAGCTCAATCGGAATATATATTTGGACTGTGACGCAACGCAATCGAAGTTCATTAATCTCCACTTTCAAAGGGCATAGCCGGATAAAGAGGGTGGAAAGTCCCCCCTCCGGAATTTCTCCCGTACTTGGGGTATGCAATTTGGGATCAAATAGGACAAACCTCCCCACATTTCCAGCCCGCTAGAGGCCCACCAGGGCCGGCTAGATCGAAAATACGATTTTCACTCTTTTTTTAATATCTCGGTCAATAAGGCATATTTTTTAATGCTGTTTGCGGCATTTGAAACCTTATTTAATGGAGCAAATTTAAAAAATGCGTTAGAAATTTTCAAATCAACGCAATATCTTCTTGTCCCGCTCAAAGTTCTTGAAAACAATTGGAAATTGAAAAAAAAAGGCCATTATAGAAACTATTTTTTACACAGACCGACTTGTGCGTTATACGTGGATGGATTGATAAGTAACGCACAACATATCTTTTCCGCCATGTTATTATGACTGGGGAAATGAAATTTTGCATACATTTAGTTTGAAGGTTTGCGCCAGAGCAGCGATATTGCGGCAGGATCGTGAACTACTGAACTAAGATGGCGCGCGTGTTAGCATCGTCCACCCGCGAAGAGCAACGAAGTGTAGTTCGTTATATCATTTTTTTATGCTATAATCTTATATTTTATCTCATAATAGGGTAATGTATCCCTATAAACCTCTTGGTACCCTAAAAACAGGCCTGATGCCTTGTAAAGCACCTAATTTCCAAATATCCCAATATAATAATAATAATATAATGTATGATTCCTTTCGTTTTTGAAAGAAAAATTATTATTATAATTATTACTGCTATAAAATTTAATGCTTCAAAAAGTAAGGCATTTGAAAAACACTAGGAGTTTATAGGAGCGCAGGGAAAATTTATTGCACAAACGTCTATAATTTGTAGAATGATAATGCTAGAACGATAACAATTTCTCAACTTTAAGCGACTACTTACAGTAAGAAATACATTGAATATTGAATTTGATACGCCATTTCGATTGATTTCTTTTTGCGTTAAAATAAAATTCACGGACAACGTCAAACTAATTTCTATTATTAACGCCGAGCAATTAAAAAAAAAATAACAAAGACTCAACTTTTTCCCTCTCCATGCACAAAGGCACAGAGTATGTAATCCCACGATGAATCTGTAACTTGAGAGAGTGCTGCGAATAAACAGCTTTTCAGAAGGGGAATGATGAAATGGGAAGATGAAAGAGAAAGTTAGGAGAAGTAGATGCTAGACGAGCGATAAAATCTAAAAACAGGCGGCAGTTATTATTCAAACTCGAAGCAGTGCACGCGATCCGATAACGGTGTCCGATGCTGCAGGTGCAATGCACGCGGGGAGGGAAAGGAAACCGCTGCCCTAGTCGTCGGGACACACACGCCTTGACCTCCAGACGTCCCGAGACTTTGACCTCACCCGAAGAGAATAAATACACAATGGCTACCGCCGCGTGTTGCTTTCCAATCGGGATTCCACCTCACTCTTGAAGATTCTCTACTTTACACGCTATGTTCTCTATGATGCGGTTGAAATTGACCATTGCCATTCGTCTAAACAAGGATTTCTAAAACCAAATAATTTGTATATTATGATTACACTATTCGTGGGCAACGAATCGCAATCAATGCCTCTCGTTTTCTTTGATGAAGGAAACTACCGTATTACTGAGTCCCGGCCCGATGCCTTGTGACCTTCTAAGGACCCCCCCCCCCCCTTGGGTCCTCATTGGCGTGAGCGTGGTTCATCTTCTATACTTCACAGACATCTTTCAGCAATTTTTTCAACTTCATCCTTTTTTATGCACTGAAAGCAATTTTTCGGGAAATTATAGCGCAAATTATTTTAAATGTATTTCCCGTAAAAATACTTCAGTATGCCCTACCGTCCATTTAATAGGAATATCTCATTTCTAATGCCTCTAATGCCCTTTAGCATCGTTAGGTAAAGCGGGTCCGTTGATTGTTGACAAAAGTAATCACCATTTCAAATATTAACTTAGTAACACCGCAAAAAATTGTCATTTTGCGATTAGAACAATGGGTACTATAATTGCATATAATTTTTGCATTTTTTTTTGGTCCAATAGTAATCTTTATTAAATGCTTGTGTAATTACATATTCTTTCGTCAACATATATTATTATTCGTCCTCTATTAAAAGGAAAATGTCTCATTGGTACCAATATTTTCTTCCGCTATTATTGGGGATATCCAAAGATTTGTTTTTCACTTCCATTTTAAAATAGTTATCCATAAAAAAACTTGCAAAAAATATTTAGTAAAAGAAGAAAAATTTCGATCCAGCCATTTCTCAGACATCATATAATATACAGGTAACGAATCGCATTATGTTTTACCCTCTATTAAAATTAGCATAACCGTAAAACGGGATCAGAAACATAAAGAAGATACTGAGTCAGCGAGCGTGAGTCACCTGACTGCAATTCCTACCGCCCTTGTTTTTGCAATTCTACGCCATTATCTCTTCGTTCCATTTCTCCTGAAGGATAGCTGCCCATTGTTTGCCGTTTTGAAGACCTCGTAAAGGCCTTTTTTCTATGAAGAGTTGGCGAAAAGGGTTATTTTCCTCCTTCCAGACGCGTATCCCATCACGATCGTCGGGTATCGTGGTAAATCCTTTTAGTGCAGTCTGCGAGAAACGCGAAAGAAAACACGGCCGCCAGACGCTGCGTCTTTTTTTCCTCTCTTTTCCGACTCCCCGTGGTGCTTGCATTCCGCAGTCAGTCAGGCGCTGCTTGCGTGTCCACGACACTTGTCTGCGCCGTCCAAATAAACTAAATACTACCCGGCAAGCCGCCGCAATAGGCGCGTGGCAGGGGGTGTTATAACACCATCCGTTGACAAAAAATTGAAATAAAATAAGTGCACGTCGGTGATATTTCTCTACTAAATGCCACTTAGTATTTATTTAAGTTCATGAACAGGAAGGAGCTTCTGAGAGGATTGTTATGTAAGAGTTTAAAGAAAAGGTTAGTGAACAGTTTGATCTGGAGTGTAGCTCTCTATGGTGCAGAAACGTGGACAATGAGGAAAAAAGGCGAGAGGAGATTGGAGGCATTCGAGATGTGGGTATGGAGAAGAATGGAGAAGGTGAAATGGACGGAGAGGAAAAGGAACGACGAAGTGCTGGATATGGTTGGCGAGGAGAGGCAGCTTTTAGATGAGGTACTGAGGAGACAATGTATGGATGGAGCGAATACTTAGCGGGAAGGAGATGTTGAAAATGGTGTTGGAGGATAGAATGTTAGGGAAACGAGGGAGGGGAAGGAAAAGAATAGGATTTTTAGATGGATTGAAAGGGAGTAGGCCTTACAGTGAATTAAAGAAGGCAGTGCTGGAAGGAAAGGGAGGCTCCCAAATCACTTCTTTAGTACTCCATGGAAAACTACCTTAATCGGTAGAATACTATAATAAATTTATTGAAGTCTTTTATTGATCAGATGAAATCACTTTCCTATCCGTACGTCAAAATATTACTCTTATTTCATCGATATGCTGGAACATAGTGAGGTTCTCAGAACATGATATGTGTGTCACTTTTAAAGATATCAATTATTAATTGCAATGCGAGCATATCACGTAGCTTACGAGTCCATAGTGACTCGTGTCTTATCGATTCGTGTCAAAGCGGTGTAGCGTTCTCTGTTCCTCCGCAGCAGTTTTTGGCGACTTTCTCGGCTTCGATTTTTTTTTATTTTACTCAGTTTGCGGATTTATTCTTTCCGCTCGCTGCGTAGTCAAGGTGCGCCAAGACGATAGCCAATAAGGCACAACCTCTCTTTCACTCCGTATCCTCCCTCCAACCAATGGATAGCAAAGGGAGAATTTCAATAATGGTGAACGAAACAAACTACGATTACAACGAATGTTTCGAGGGCTTTATAACATGCTAAATCGAGTATTGTCTCGTTTATCTGAGTATAGCTTTCACGTCCATCCAAGGGCGCAGCTAGGAATCAAGGCTAGGGGGGGGGGGGGGGTTTTAGGCGCAAAACATTGGGGTGTCTGAGGGTGTGGAATACCTGCCAGGGTAAGCGGGAGATGCGGGCTCCCCCCCCCCCCCAGAAACTTTTTCATATAAATGGTTCAAAATGGTGAGTTTTACGGCCTTCTGAGGGATATTTGATTGATATTTACACTATTTTATATGTAATATTAATCCAATTAAGTAAAATGGATTTAACTTGAAAATTTATCTGAGCACTGGGGGGGGGGGGGGTTTAACCCCCAAACCCCCCCCCCCCCCTCCAGCCGTCCAGCTGTATCTCACGATTTTGTCACGAAACGCTTAATCGGAACATCGAGAGACAGATTAATGAACGAAAAAGAGGGCCGCGGAAAAATATCGTATTTAACCATTACTATGCCAAAAAAGACGCCAATAATTATCCAAATGTTTCCGTTCCAGCATCAACCATTGCATAGAGATACTTTTTATAAGCTTTTTACCTCCTCGGCGCGTGCAGTGAAAAAATAGAGCAACGAAATTCCTGCACTAGCGTGATTATAGATCTACGATTTAAGCAGTTTTTCGACGCAATCACTTTCAATAAATTCTTTCCATATTTCTGATTCGGGAATAGTAAATACCGCTAAAAAAAACCACTTATCCAAACTCTTAACATTTCATTTAGTGGCTCCATCGGTAGTTGAAAAAAGTTTTTCGACATTCTAAAGCTAAAAAAAACTTTGCTTTCGTTCAATTAATCTCGGTCTTATTTGCTTCTTAACTTATATATAATGTAACATTAATGACTGAATTAACTAATAACTGCTTCGAGATTTTTATACTGTGAAAATTTACATCCCAAAACTACACATATTACTTTGATGATTAATACTAGCATTTTAATATTATAAAATTTAGTAATTTAACGCGAAAATGTTATAATCTGGAAATCAATCATCAAGCCCTGCAAAAAATTAGACGCCTATAACCTCATAGTATGACTACCTTCGGCTAAGAGCAAAAGCCAGAGCATTAAGGTTCATGAATAACAAAAATTGTATGCAGGATAACGAAAGAAATTAAATGGTGTAAATCAAGCATGAAACATTGAAATTAGCATCGCACAATCATTTCAATTGCCCGGAATACGTTACCGAGTCTCCCAATAATTATAACAGTAAGCCATCCGATTTTTCGTCGAGTCATCGTATTTTCTGCGTTTGTATTCGTAAAAATGTACCCATTCAACGGTAGACTTGTTATTAGTACAGAAAGATTTCATATTTTCGGCCCCATTTCGATTTTTCAACTTTATTTAATGCAAAAGTCTAAATGAACAATCTCCTATTAGCATCTTATGATGAGTTTATTTAACAACTGATTCTTCACTCAACCAAGCTTTTATAAGCATTTCTGAGGTACTGAGGCACATCACTTTACAAACCGGATAAAAAATTAAGACTGAGACCTATTAAAAGACGAACCCAATGTTGGTAAGAAGTTTTTTTTCTCTATTTTCCTCTCAATCAAGCAACATTCTCTCAACTCGACAACATGTGATAGACCAAATCAAAGGTAAAACATTATCAAAATAAAATAAAATTCAGGTATATTACACTAAAAACAACAACGATTGATACTAGAATTAAATCAAATAAATGTTTGCAAACTTTGATTCTAAAAGCCGTGGGATACAAGAGCAAACAATGAATAGTTCCCGTGAATAAAATAGTTCCCGTGAATAAAACGTGACCTTTCCAAATTCAACACAAATACTCCTCTTAAAAAAAGCATTAAAAATATTCTCCGATACTTCACTCGTACCAATATTTCCCTCGCTGGGAGACTAAAAAAGGAAGGAGCGGCAAAAGAGGAAGCAGCCAAAAGTCACGTGCTACACTACCGAGAGCGTATGTATGTACTATCATTTGCAAAAGTCTTGCAACAAATCGAGCGGCGCCACTTTCGCTCCACAAAGATTGTGCCCGGAAATTGTATGGTTTCGGGTGTATGCAACAATCCAATACTAGTCTTCATGGTTCAATGCATGGAGAACGGGTCATTGGGTGGTTGAGGTATTTTGTCATCCTTTTCAGTCTCGGGATTTGACCGCTTCCATTTAAGTGAAATTAATGTTCATGATATTCCCCCAAACACATTGTAGCAATGAATGCAGCAGGAAAGATCGAAGGTAATTCCTCGGAGAGATTTTAAAAAGTTGGTAGCTTGGCTCTTTTTGAGTGATCTCAGCTCTTTTCAGAGAGCTGGAAATCACGAGTCGTTCACTGTGAACATGGCAGACTTTTGTTTACATCTATCTACTCGGGTTGATGTTTTAATACAATATCTACGACATATGATACGAGGCAGCTTTGAAATTCCCAGTGTTTCATCATATAAATATCTGAGCAAACACGTAAAATATGAATTAGCTAAGCTGATCGGCATTAATCGTTGCGTAAGTAACAACAAGAGTTCTCCGACGTCCGTCAATCGGCAAAGATGTATTCCTTTCCACTTATTCAAAGTATGACGAGGAAAACTTAATTCCAGCTAAAAGTCCCATTTTTAATGATTGTCGGATTTCAACAGGTATTGTTTGATAATATGTTCTACTGCTGAATTAGTGTGAATGCGAATAATAACTCTTAGATGCTATATCGTTGATGATTAAGTTATCTTATTTAGATGCAATCATTTACATATACACTGATGAATTCGGGATAATGTAGGATACTTACTTAGCATTATTAATTGAATTATCTACTCCCAGCCGGCACAGCCCATACCGCATCTATATGTGAAGTGGATGCAATGCGTGACAGAATGCGCTAGGTACCAAATATCCTTCTGCCATCCTTTGCTAGTTGCGCCTATGAATGCCATATTTTTCATGATGTGGTTTAATACTTAAAAATATCTGCAAGTCCTCGCATTAATTATTATAAAATTTCAAGAACTATTATTATTATAATTATTCATTGTATTCAAGATTTTCACGGACATACGGAACTACCAATGACTACAGCAGTAGGTATGGACTTGTCGTCTTGTAGCCATCTATCCCTATCTCAACGTGTTGGAGCCTCGTAGATAGAGTGTTGTGTTGGGTATGTTTTATAGTGATATTTTTTAATTCTGACCATTGCAGCAATTTTGACTAATCTCCCGGTGTCGACCCTCGCTCACTCATAGGCCTGTACTCTCCTGGATTTGAAATCTGCGTTTGTTTTGTACTGCGATGGATAGCGATGTTGTACCTCGTAGATTAAGTGTTGTGTTGGGCGTGTTTTATAGTGATATTTTTTTATTCTGACCATTGCAGCAATTTTGTCTAATCTCCCGGTATCGACCCTCGCGCACTCATTGGCCTCTACTTTCCTGGATTTGAACTCTTGCGTTTGTTTTGGACTCCGATGGATAGCAATGTTGTACTGAAGTTCTCATATGTTGTCTTGTGTACGCCTGTATTCCTGTGTTCGCCTGCCTCTTGTTTTATGCTGAGTCATTAAAGTTATATTCATGAAATAAAACGTGCTCTGATTTATCCCGAGTAGTGTAAAACAATCACGAGATAAAGAGAACCAGATAAGCAATATAGGAATACTAGTATGACCGAGTTCAATTTTCCGCCGTTAGATGGCAGCACTTTCGTGCATCCTCATCCTCACGGCATCTCTCTAAGTGCGGCGGTTCATCCCCTCGGCGGTGGACCGGCATATGGATGGCATCTGTATAAAAGGATGCACTCATACTCTTTGCATCTGGATGACATCCAGCTGCCAAAAAGAAATTTGATGGTTTGTGCCGGCTGGGCTTGCATTAAGTAGGTTACATTGTATTAGGAAATGTGTTTGTTGGCCATACGTTTTATGTTTAAGGCATCAGTGGAACTGCAGCTCATTTCATAAAACCTTTCAAGTCGAGTAAGAAGGACGTAAGCAAATCCTAACAGAATTTCTTTTGTAATGAATGTATAAGCTTGCTTCATTAGAAATACAAGTACCGAGCTTGGAACATAATAACAAATAATAATAACTTAAAAAGACGATACCATACCCAAGTCGCAGGCGACAACATCATTATATTCCTATTGCATGTACTAACCAGCCGAAACATAGAGTATGCGAAAGCCTCCGTGCTCAAGTTATAATCATATAAACGAATAAAAGACTAATATACCGAGAAAGTGACTATTTTGATCAAATTCGTTCAAGTGAGAAGCCGTAGGAGAAGCACATGAAGGAGCTCAGTGTTACAATAATAACAAATAATGAAAATTACAATAGCTCAGCTGAGCTAGTAATAGCTCAGTGGATAAGCAGTCGGGCTGGTGATATGAGGGGTTCGCGTTCGAATCCTTCCCGCGGCCGAAATTTTTTATCCTCCGCAAAGCCGTATTTTATTTTAAAGTTTTTTTATTTTTGAAATTTATGTTAAGAGGGTACCAGCTGTTGAATTTGAGCATTTTTTGCAACAATTTCTAATTTAAATGACCGTGCGACGGGAATCATGCGTAGTTAGCGCGGTAGGACGAATCAATTGCGTTTTCTTGAAGGAACTCCTATCAGAATCACTGGTGAATGTAATTCCTAGTGCTATATGGTTTCCTTTACAGGTCCGTAACTGCTCAACATTATTAACCTTTGGAATGAGAACTATCGTAATAATCTAAGGTTCCATATACGTAATTTCTTAAATAGATCAATTTTATCTGATTAAAAACAAAATTATGAATGATATTTTGCAGCGATTATGCTGCCCGCCTATGTTGTATGCTGCCTATTTGTCATCAACTTGTCGCCATTTCCTACCAAGTTAATTTCTCCAGTAAAGTTTTTCAGAACAATTTTACCCTTTTTCGTTTCGTAAATGAGCAGTGACGGAAAATTTTCTTAGAGATAGAAAAAGATATAAATTAAGTGAAGAATTTTACTTTTAAACTTTAGGCTTCAGTATTCTACAATCAGTGTTTTTTTAATACAGTAATTTTGTTGGAAAGGGACAGAATGTGAGACCAGCTGATCTACTAAGTACAATCCTAGGAATAACCTATGTAATGGTAATCCTTAATCGTGCACCCACCACGGCCCTTATTTTTAAATACAGGAAAGGCTTATCTTGAGGTGTTTATCAACTATTTTTCTAGTGCGTATTTTCTTCAAGCAAATTGTGGCATCAACATGTATATATGATAGGGCTACAAATTGGCCCTATTTTCACTATTTTGGAAGTACGTGAGAATCACTTACGGCCTGCAAGTTTTACTCGAGGTAACCTACTTCCTCATCCCTGGCTGATAAAGTTGGGATGAAGATGTAGGGCAAGACGAGGTGCAGGACCTATTAGCTGACGTAAAGAACTATTTAATGCCAATCAATTAAATATGGTGGAGACGACAGATTCGTGTTTGTTTTTCGGAAAAAAGCCAGTTAATTTTTTTCATTTATTAATTCTTCTATATCGACCAAATATTTCAACAACTTAGTATAAAGTCTCCTGAACGACGTTGAATCCCTAAAAAAAGGGTTACGAGCGAGTTGATTTCCGTGTTCCTAATGGCGAAATCGTGCCCCCAGCCGGCCTTTTGGGGTTTACCATTGGAAGCCAGGCGTCATAGGTACCCACTCTTTTAACGGGTAAATATTTTCAATTATCTACTCCAGTCAACTACGGGTACAAAAATAATCTCAAACGCCTTAACAACATCTACGCTCGTTTACTCAACTGAACATCGTAATGATTTCCTACGTCTCACTCCCGTGTCACGATGACCCGTTCGTGAGTCGTTCCCGAGCTACCATGAAGATTCATACGTAGATAGTGATCATTCAATCTTAATGGTGGCCAGAAATCGACAATGGAGCGAAAGTGGCGCCGCTCGATTTGTTGCAAGACTTTTGCAAATGATAGTACATAGCAACGCAACGCGCCATCTCAACCACGCGGGCGAATCACAATCTTTGTCGACGACTTCGTCCGGAGCCGCGTTTCCTCGACTTGAACGGAGCCATTCAGAGAAGCAAACATTACAATTCCCTTTCCCCAGCATTTGCCTTCGTCAGCTCTCAAGCACGTGCATGGGGAAGTTTTGGCTTCCGTTACGCTATACACAACTTCGCTTAAAAAAGACCAATAGCCGAACATGGAAAAACGATACCAATATGAGGTCCCACCAAATGAGCCAAGCTTTTCAATGCTTAATTTCCAATCACCAAGGAGCACTGAGTAAGTTATAAATTGCTGTCCTGCTCATATTCCGCTGGCGATCTGAGTTGATTAAACCACCGATTACTAGGATTATGTCGGAAATTATTGTACGCTAATACATGACAATAACTCAGCTGTTTAATAACTCAAAGAGCCACTATTTTAATTTATGAACCTTCCCGGGATTCAACTCAGAAGTAGACCCATCATCTTAGCACAGATCCCTCGTCTGATTATGAATTTAGACTGAGATTTTATGCTAAGTTACTATTCATTATGAATATATCTAGCCACCTCAAAGAGAGAAACGATTAATCATAAATACTCTTTGACTTCATGCACAATCCATGCGATATTATACAGGGTGTCCCATTTATCTTGACCACCCGAAATAACTTTTTGTCCAGATGTAAATTCAAAAATGTGTCAAGCAAATGTCCACTAGCCGTCAGGGGGACATTAATTAACATGATTGCCTTCCTTGTAGCTTTTTTATTTACAAAGATATGAACAGCGGTATGCCTTTTTTGAATGGCACCCTACATTTTTTATTTGGCAATTCATTTCCTCACGTAAAGACTTATTCAAAAATGTAGCACAGTGGACCATTTACATACATACAGAGTTATGAAAAATGACTCGCCTACAAGCTCTTAGTGCTGGCAGAGCCGGCCTTAGGGCGGGGCGACCGGGGCGACTGCCCCGGGCCCCGCGCTTTGGGGGGCCCCGCGTTCGTGAAAAAAAATTAAAATATACGATAGTTTGAAAACGCAACTTCAACTATTACTGTATTGTTAAGTCCGTGCTAGAAAAAAATAATATTATGAAAAAGGAATAATAATGCAGTAATTTAAAGTAAAAAGCGCGCTTTTTGTTTATTTTATGTTATAATTTTATGAATAAATATAATTATAAATTTTATTTGTATTATACTATTTTGAACTCAACTGCGTGATGGTATCATAACGGCGTAATTACGAAGTCTGAATTTGGGAGGGGAACACATACTTAGCCAGAGAGTGGTAGGGATTCAAAATGCTCGAGTTTGTAGATGGGGTATAGAATTTAATGTTTTAAGTGAAGGGCCCCGCACTTAAGGTTCGCCCCTAGCCCCGCACCTGCTAGCGCCGTCCCTGAGTGCTGGTACGCGGGTATTGGAACTACTCTACTTACTGACGTTGACAGTGAACAAATGAAAACATAGTAAAATGCACACCAATCATTCAGTCAGCCATCGTCTGGTGAATCGTCCAAAGCTACAAGGAAGTCAGTCATGCTGATTAATGTCCCCCTGAAGGCTAATGAACATTTGCTTGACACATTTTTGAATTTGCATCTGGACAAAAAGCTATTTCGGGTGGTCAAGATAAATGGGACACCCTGTACATGAAAATTAGCTGCAAACCGCGAGTAGATTCTAATTGAAAATCTTATACAACAAATACCAAAAGAAAAAATCCGAATAACAAATAACAAGCGTCACTAGTTAAAAAGGAGTCTCTGGTTTCTGAACGTAGTAATTTACAAATGTATTCGATGAGGCGCATAAATATCATGATACTTCAGCCGGAGTTGCGCCCTAAGCTCTTTATCCAATGTTACTGGGCTCACATGACAGCCAGAAGACCTTCATGACTCTCCACCACTAATAACATCAATAATTTTTTTCCTTTAATAAGCTACAAATCTTGATAACAAACAAGGCAAAACCTTCCTCATATGATAAACATCTTCCACAGTAAGTGGCGAAGATAACACAAAATCTACAATCGCCTATTTCGTAGACCGATTATTTCACTTCAACTGCACTCCCCTTTAGCTTTTTCTTTCGTGCCTATTTTACGTATTGATGGCTTAGTTTCTTTTTATCGCCTCATCTGAACTAAAATAGGCCACTCCACTTTCACAAGCTCCAGCACTACGGACACTGCAAATACCCAACTCAATTTTTTTCTAGATATATTTCTCCACGTCCATCCATGAAAACATAAAACTGAGTTACAATGATAATATTATTTTCAAAAGTGATAGTACCGCTAATTTGCAAACAAATTAAATTAATACGAGTGATAACCTGCCAGCCATGCAAATTTCGAATATATTTATTTATTTATTGAATTATTCAAAAACAGCCAAAATGGCCTTTACATTGAATACACAACAAAAAATCTGCAGCTTTAACAAATATAAACTATTAACAGGATATAAAGAAAGAAAAAAAGGGAATCAGAAGATGGCTTTTCGCAGCTGCCTCTTCAATGATCTGATGGGCATTGAAAGATCCAGGGAAGGGTTTGTGGTGGAAATGGTATTGAAAGAGGTAGTGGGTCTGTAAAAAAGTGATCTCTGAGAGAGAGAAAGACGGAATTTCGGTAGGTGTAGACGGTGGTTATTACGGAAGGAGCGGGTGGGAATGTGGAGTGAAAAGAAAGGCAGTATTTCTAATGATCGGAACTTGCCATTCAAGGCATCGTAAATGAAGGAAATATCATGAAAATACCTATGGGAGGATGATGAGTGGGACCAATGATAGGTAGCTGTAGTGGAGGATTTTTAGAGACAATCCCCGCTTGAATGCTTTGAGGGGGACAAAGTAATCCGTACAGTACCCCGTCCGTCAGAAGGGACGTTAAGCCGTGGTCCCCTTGGGGCTTTTCAAAGGAGTAGGAGGCATACTTCGGTCGCACTTCGTCTGTATAGTGGAATGGGATCTCTAAATACTTGGTGGGCGACTAAATCGATCCGGCCACTTTGAAAATGCCACCATAACACCGATGGCCACGCATAATATATCGACGGATTATTTTGGAATAAATGGATTCACAAGTGATGTCCGCTCTCTAAAGCGGCCATTGCTGGCTCCGGTTATAAAATTGGTAATGGGGTGGCCGCTTTATGGGGAACTTGGGGGTAAATCACTTAATACTGACTTATGGGCATTTAAAAAAAAGAGTATAATGTAATTTTTTATCAGCAATTGATTATGTATCCGGTTAGCAATTATATTTACTGTAGTGAGTTTTTTTTCTTGATCTTTTAATTAATAGTGAATGAGTTTTTCGGAGTGTACGTCATGTGTTAAAAAAAATTAAAATGCAATTTTTGTTGACGCTTTGGAAAATTAATTTTCCTAAGTCAGGCCTTGACATAAATATTGGATTTTAACAAAGTATTACAGTAATTTAGAATAAAATAAAAGACAATTAGATATATTAACAAACTATAAACTATAATTTTGGCACATACTTTTTATGAAATGTTTGTTTTTGGTTACTAAGCTAATTTAATGTTTGGATATCTATCAATTTTTATTAACTATATAATAATGAATTTCGCTAAAACTGTCTATGTCTAATCTTTTGATAGATTTATTTTGGGATACCATTTCCTTAAATAATCATTTTGATAAATTACAGTCAGTAACTCAATTTTTCTTTAAAAGTCGAAAGTCGTATGGCCGTTGTTTAAACTGTAGTTTGCTAGTGCAAATAGTTGTATTTTATTTTTTTAGATTATTAATGTTGGGAATATCTTTTCTTCAAATATTGTGATGTCTGACCTATGTAGCAGCTGTTACATTCGAGGCATGGTATATTATGTATGACATTATTTCTAAGGTTTTTAGAGGTTTCTCATTTTATTAATATGAAAAGAAGCTCGCTTAAAACCAATTTTATCATCTTGAATATTTCAGAGGAAGCTGAGTAGGCATTAATCGGAGTAGAGTGTACCCTGTTTCTCAATTTTAATCGTATTGCATCCCAGGAAATTCTGAGGAAAAGTTTTTAAATTTGAAATACAAGCAAATGCTGATCAGAGTCTACCACGTAACCCTGAAATTTTAAATGTGATAGCAGCTTGAGCTAAAAAGCGAGAAAACGATCGCCACGAAAATCCCGGTCGAGCACAGGGTACGTATGCGTGCTCCTAAAAGCAGGATAACCCGGTTTCTCCCCACACTTCCTCACCTGCTGTCGACGTCAAAATGATGTGCCGCTGTACTTTGCAAATTTATATCTAGACTTCAGCGGATGCCATGATGATGAATAATACGTCATTTAAAAGGAAATTTTATTCAAAATTCAGATTAATTTTTTGTTTACTGAAAATTCAAAAATTTAGACACGCCAGTGCAATAAACGACTCTGCGCACCATAAAATTAGCCGTTTTGTCAACTTCATGAACTTTGTTACTCAACCTAGGGAAAACTACTACGTCTACAACATTCGTCTTCCACAATAATTAGTAAATATTAATGTGTATTAATGAATTGGCTTTTGGGTATTTTAGAACGCATATTTTTTTTAATATTGAAACTTTTTTTTATTTGCAATTTTTCTATCATCCGAAAATACATGATTTTTATGTAGTGTAAATTATATATGGGCATTAAAAAACTACTCCGGAGCGAACGAATTCTGCGTTGTCACGTCTCGCGCGCGAAACTTGGCTACCTGGTAACCGGCACTAGCCCCGCGCGGCCCTGTTTGGCAACATGACATTAATCGAAGTTATTAACATTCACAAATATAAATATTTTTATATATTATGGATAGATTATGGATGTGGGACCAGATAGTGTTTAAACATTTTCGTTATTTTACAGCACAATATGCGTTCTAAAAATACGTAAAAGTCATTTTATTAATCTAAATTAATGTTTGCAACTTATTGTGGAAGATGAATGCTGTAGACGCAGTATTTTTCCCTGGGTTGAGTTACAAAGTTCATGAAGTTGACAAAACGGCAAATTTTACGGTGCACAGAGTCATTTATTGCACACGCGTGTCTTGATTTTTGAATTTTTCATGAGACAAAAAATAAATCAGAATTGAGAATAAAATTTCCTTTAAAATGACGTATCATTCATTATTCTGGCAGGCACTGAAGTCAATATGTGAATTTGCAAAGTACAGCGGTACATCATTTTGACGCCAACAATAACCTTACCTCAGGATACTAAAGAAATAAAGCTATCACTTGGTCGCTTCCTGTAAAAACCATGCCAACGAACATAGCTCAGACATGCCGGTAATTTTCGCTGTGTTGAAATATTTTTTAGAAGTTTTTGATTTTTTCACTTCGCCGTATGAGTTTCAACTGCGCCCATAATTTATATTTTCTCGCTTATTATTCCACGAAAGAACAAGAGGAAAAGTCAGGGAGTGAAAAAATAAGCAGCGCTATCTACTTTCCTCCCAGGTTTCCTGCTAGGCACGCGCTCTGCTTTTTTTATTCATCCGGCAATCCGGCATTCACTGCGGTTTTTTTTACCTCCGAAATAACTTTTTCTGCTCACTTTTATGGCAGCTCACATTGATTGCTCCAAGCAATCACAGGGAGAGGGAGGTTATAAAGGGTAAGTATTTGTTTTAGGAGGAAATTCAACAGCCGACGAAGACTTTTCCTGGATCTGTTCCCAAATGAACTGAATTTCTATTTGATGACGATAAAAAAATGCGAGCGCCGCGCTTGAGTTGTTTTCGCGAAGTTAACGAGGAAAAGTACATTTCTACGAATTCAACGTTACCAGGTGGTCTTCACAAAGCAACTTAATTGCTTCAACACACCTATAAAGTTACCATTAATTAATTAAAAATATTAATTTGAGCCAACACGTAGAGAAACGATCGAATTATTACTCAAAATAGATTGAATAATGCAATAGTTTTAATTTACAGTTATCTCTGAAGTAAATTTACTTGAGGGTTACAAAGGAATCAATAATACGTAATAACCACCTACTACACCAACATAAATTCCGTCTTTCTCTCTCTCAGAGATCACTTTTTTACAGACTCCCTACCTCTTTCAATGCCATTTCGAGTACTCACCCTTCCCTGGATCTTTCAATGCCCATCAGATCACTCAAGAGGCAGCTTCCAAAAGCCATCTTCTGAATCCCTTTTTTTTTCTTTCTTTATATCCTTTTAATACTTTTTTTTTATAATTCATATTTGTTAAAGATGCAGATTTTAAGTTGTCTATTCAATGCAAAGGCCGTTTTGGCTGTTTTTTAATGATTCAATAAATAAATAAATAAAATTAGTCACTTCAACTCGGCGACATGACGAAAGCAACGCGCTCAACTGAACAATCACCGCATAGTAACCAATTTAAAAGAATCGTCTTAAAAGGAGACGAGTATGTGGGACAGATCAGGAAAGGATGCGGGGCAGGGCAGAGAAAGGGCGGTGAAACAATCTTGGATAGGATTGCAATACTATTAATAAATGTTTTATTATTAACAAGGAATTCATAGTTTGATAAATTATGCAATCGCAAATATGTCAATCCTAATTATTGCATATTTACCCTTGAGAAAAGGATTACTCTGACGTCAGCGACGACAGTGGCAATCCATCATAATGAGCACGGTTCGACATCACTACCGGCGGCCTCTGAGAGAATCCTCTCATGAAATATGAATTTATGGTCGATTCTAAGACGACGTCCTTTGACATATGCATAAAGGTGCACGTAGACGTGGTCTCCGATATGCAGACGCCGGAACATCCGAATTTCGATTGTCATCTGCTCGAAACCTGCACAACGAATGAAAACACCAATAGCCAGCGCGCCACGCAAATTTCAAATGTAACCTCTCATGGGCATGGCTAAGATGGAGAATTTTCAGAGAGGGTCCCCATTTTTTGTGGGCGGTCAGTATGGGTATGATTTGAAAATTTCCTTACTTAACGTCATCTGGGCGGCTAATGATTGGTTATTCCCCTAATTACGTATATGTATTATAATAATCAAGAATAGTTATCAAACAGTACACACTAATGGCTGATGAAGCGTTTTATACCGTTGTTTTCCAACATATATTAGAAGGACTCTCAAAGAAACACGTCGATAGGAATGTTTTTTATTCAACTTTTGTCTGCTTATGTATTTCCTCGGGATACAATAATGAATTGATATAATGACTTTAATAATCACCCATAAAAAAGCCGTAAGATTATACGTCATCGTTTATTGTTCTCGAAATCCGTCCCTTGAGCAACGTTAGAATAATGGTATCCCGAGTGCGCAAACATTTAAATTGTATTATATTGGCACGTGAAAAGAGGCGAGCGGCAAGATATTTTACTGATTCAACTGCCTATAATTGGGTGCCCCGAATGATATAGCTATATTGTAGGGAGTTATTCTTCTTCCAGGAATTCATTACTACGCATTTTTTTTCAAATTTAATTCTAACTGCAATGCATCGCACCACGCTTTAATAGCAGCAAGGTCATTCGTTAGTTTATCTCTATCTTTGCTGGAACGGATTTCTCTGTAAACTACAGCGTCGTCTGCAAATAATCGTAACTTACTGTGTACTACTTCGCCAATGTCGTTTATATAAAGAAGGAATAGGAGTGGGCCTATGACACTACCCTGAGGGACGCCAGAAATCGGAATAAGGGCATTTCCCGGGCTTCGCACCGGCCGTAGTCTCAATGAAAGAGGGGCGGGTAATGATGTCCCGGCCTGTATATGCGAGGACCCTTCAGATAAGGAGGTGGCAGAATGCAATGAGATCTTCACCTCAGACGGCAGGCGCGATTCCTGGCGAGCCATCCCTTCACTGTCTACAGGTGGCGCGGCAGTAAAAGATCCTCGCGATGCATAATTCAGGAGGCCTAACCACATGGCTCGGGGTGCTCACTTCATCTCGGCAGGCAAGTCGGATGCGGAGGAAACCGCCTACCATTCCATTTCCACATTCCTTTTCCTCATATTCTTCCAAAATCAAATGCTACGTCTCAAGCACCGGTCTATCCCTTCTACAATTTATACTGAATATCTGCGGCTTCTTCTGCCATTAATCTGCCAACTAGTGATGGGTCGATCATGAACGATTCGATCAAAAAGATTGAATCACTAGGTGAATCAAATGACTCATGATTCATTTCGTTAAACAAGTCGATCATCAATCATCAATCACTCCGACTTCCGGTTTCATATCAATCATCTCGGTTTCCGGTTTGCTTCAAAATTTGGAACGATCGATGCTTGATCTCTTTTCCTCAGGGCAGAAATAGTTGTGAGAAAATTAAATACTATATTATGAAGAACTGAATACTTGTGTAATCTTTTTCTTAAATGTTTTCCAGCAGTTATCAGTATTAATAACACCAATACACGTAAAAGGAAAATATTAAGATGACTCCTGTAGGAGAACGTTAAGAAGTAGAAGTTAAAGCTAGTTACATTTTATTGTGCCGTTCATAAAATTATCCTGCAGATCAATTCATGCATAGTGTGTGGTGTATTTTGTGTTATATTTTGATCAACTATAGTTAGAAATTATTTTATAAGAAACTGTGGTAGTTTTGCCTTTCCAAATATTTTCATGACACTACTTCCTTCATTTTTGCAATCTAATTTACTTATCTAGGAATTCACAATCAAAATAGTATATGAAATGATAATATGGATAGCAATCAGCGTTACCAATGCTCTTCGCAGATGAGGCAATATTTATTCGATTATTCAAAGTGATTTATTACATCCATTGATTGAGTCTTTTCGATCTTGATTCCTTTTGAGTCTTTTCGATCATGATTCCTTTTGAGTCTTTTCAATCATGACTCCTTTGAGTCTTTTCGATCTTGATTCCTTTGAGTCTTTTCGATCTTGATTCATTTGAGTCTTTTCGATCATAGTGATTGAATCAATTGATTGAATCACTTATGTGACTCGAGTCAAAATGATTGAATCACTAAAATGATCGACTTTGCCCATCACTACTGCCAACACATGAGGCTAGATTCTCAGCCTTTTCGTAAATACGGTATAAGTGGACCACTGCTTATTCCAAGAAAAATGTGTTCCCAGAGAGGACATCAGGGTAGATCACGAAGTACAACTGAGGATTTAAAAATAAGGGTATAAGCTTACTTTTTAACAACTATTCATTACATTATTACTTTCATAAAATACATTCATTACACACGTTTACTTACAATTATACTTAAAATCGGCTCGTGAACTTTATTTTAATTGGATTCATTTTTTTTTATGAAAATGTTTTTATACGGCTTTGAAGATTTCATTCAATTTCGTCGTATTTTCAGTGCTTTTCCTATCAAATTTAAGGAAAAAGGTTATTTCAAATGTTAATTTAAGCATTCTTTTCGGGGGAGAAATTGCCGTCCACAGGAGTGACCTCTACTATCAGCACAAAAGAGTATCAATACCAATTATGATGCCAAAAATAGAAAAACAAAAGAATATACTGTAGCGAAAGAAGAAAGAATAAACTGTAGCGTAGTTACTCGGACCAATTCCGCTTCCGATACAACGGTTGCCATTGTTATTTCTCCTGAGGTTATTGCCGAAATGCTTCACATTCTCTAAAACATTGAATCTAGATCGACAACGGCCTACAGATTCGTCATTTCTTCGTAGTCACTGTCTTACTGAGCTGAAAATAATGGAGTGTTGATACCCCTTCTAAGTTATGCCAAGAAATTGCGCGGTTGGCCATCTTGAGGAATTGCTATTCCCTATAAAATTGCGCATTGTTCAAATACACGGGAATTCGGGTAACTATGAAATTATTTTTTCTCATCTCGTATAGCTCGGATGAGATAGCGACTTGGAAGATAAGCTACTTGGATCCCAAGCGGCAGTTTTTTCATTTTTCTATATGAGATATGGAGGAGACAGAAGATATGGATGGAGCAAGTAGTTAGCAGGTAGGGTTAGTTGAAAACGGTGTTGGAGAGTGGAATGTTAGGTAAACGAGGAAGAAAGAGAATAGAAGTTTTATATGGGATGAAGGAGAGTGAGTCTTATAGTGAATTGAAGAGGGAAGTGTTAGAAGGGAAGACAAGCTGCCAGAATGCTTCTTAAGTACTCCATGGAAACCTAACATAATCGGTGTAAAACTTTAATAATAGTAATTGGGTATTGTCATATTTAACCCTTTCTAACCCATAGCTGTTTCTGGGAGAAATCAAATTTCAAGATTTTTCATTTTGAACACTTGAAAATTTTACACTCAATGATAATTATCCCGGCAGCTTAATATTTCGTCATTAAAATTTACACTACAAAATATTATTCAGTTTAGATATCTCCTGAACAGAGCTGAAAGTTTAAACATTTTTGATGTTGCTTAGAAGCAACATTGGGTTATAAAGGGTTAAGATGCATGGAAGTCGGCCATATTTGGAGGATCCGTAATGGCCGCAGCAGCCACCTTCGTCGTCTAAGCGAAGCCGTTTCGGTATGGTGTTGAGAGAGCCTATTCCCCATTTCTGCTCCCTTGGACGTCAGCCATTCATACTTGCTCCTGTCCCTTTCTCACCTTGGGCGTGTCTTTGATGCTCCTTCCACTGCCTGAGGGCCTTTCACCTCCTCTGAATATAATCCCTTCATCATCAGTCTCAAACAGAGATGGACTTGGAACCCCAAACTCACAACGGAGGCATTACATCAAACACGGATTTTTCTTCCCGAGAGAATCTTCGCAGGTGCACTCATGGCATCGTATGATACATGGAGGAGACTTACTACTCAGGCCATTTGCGGAATGAGGGAATATTGGATAGGAATAATAGATTAACCTTGGTAGCACGACAAAAGAACGGCATTTTAAATCTCCCAGTTTTTTCAATTTATATCCTTTATTTTCTTCTGGTGATAACGCCTACCGTAGTGCGACGGTAAACGAGGGATATTTTCACGTCGCCTGAGATAAAATCTTCTTCTAATTTGCACAGTAAATTTATTCCACACTTTGCTCTACACTACTCTAAAGATTCCCATTCCAACGCGCCTGACACATTGAATCGTCTTGTGAGTAAGCGAAGTGAGAGGCAGGGAGAGAGAGAGTGAGAGAGAGAGGGATCGATGTATAGATAGAGTGGTGTATAGGAGAAGAGGAGGAAGACGTTGAAGAGAAAGAGAGAGTGCATTCTCAGAGAAAGTGGTGAAAGGAGGAAAAGCAGTGAAGCATTGAGGGTCGAGCAGAGGTCGATGCTAATTTAAAAAGGTCAACGGCTCGGAAGGACACTCACTGGCCAACCAACGCTTCAAAGGGAGCAGGAATGAAAAAAGGCAGCGCAGGCAAGTGGGAAAGGTCAAAATAGTTGCGTTACTTGAGTCTGCACACACTGAGTTTAAGTTCCCCGCGTTAACAATGAAATTTTTCCCACGTTTCATCACCCGCATGGAGAAAGCCAGGGAGAAACTCCCGTATCCTGGTCAAAATATTATCGTAAAATTCATTAGCTTTCCCCCGTCAAAGCAGTGTAAACGGGTATTTGTGGGTTTCTTGTCAGCTCTCAAGTAACAGAAATGTTACATGAAACTGATATTGAATGATGAATGTTGATGAAAAAACTTATTATTAATGCCATAGACTCAAGTTGACTGCTCCATTCCGCTTTTGGGATCGCAGCTGCGTAGTTGCTCTAATCCCGGAATGAAGAGGTCAAATATTCGTCGCGGAAATTTCAAAGCCAATAACAAACACAGATATTCTATAGTAAGGCTATACTGACAGTAAATTTTTCATAGCGGATGTAGATAATTCATAGATAAATTCAAGATCAGTGTCTTTTCTAACGAAGTTAGCCATATCTTACGGACGCCAACATACTACAGAAGATCAGATCATATAAATAAAATAAGGGAGATAGACTGTATAACAGACTGGTTCAGAATGTCTTTTTCCACGATCAATAAGAGATTATAACGGCAGCGATAGAACTCATAAATAGATTGCATGACTTGTAGTGTAGCCTACTAAACTATGTACAACTTAATGCATGTTTCTTGATTTTATTATTATTTCTAACAGCATTTGGTAGTTTAATTTGTTAGTATACGTGACGTATTTTGTAATGTGTGGTGTGCATGTTCTAATTGCATGCTGGTGATAGATCACCCCCTGCCAAACACCCTAGAGGTGGCTCGCAGGGTATTATGTAGATGTAACATACTGTTAATCTGCAGACACAATCCGCGAAAGTTTCAATATTCTGACGGAGATTGCTGGTTTTCCCACCCGCTAGCATGGATGGCGTGTCGACTCAGGCAATTCTCCATCTCCGTCGTCCGCCCTATGATCAATTGATGCTCAATGCGCATCCCCACACAGCATCCGCCGATGGAAGGAGGTGGGCGGGGACTCTCTGTGGACACATTGCCGCATTCGGACGGCTGGAAATTTCCACTCGGCCACACCTCTCAAAAACTCATCCGAACACGTGCACCCGAACATCGATCCTTATGTAACGCCTTGAATCTCTTTCATCTACATCTACATAATACCCTGCGAGTCACCTCTTGGGTATTTCGCAGGGGGTGATCAATCACCAGCATGCAGCATGCAATTAGAACATGCACACCACACAGTACAAAATACGTCACGCATACTAACAAATTATACTACCAGATGCTGTTAGAAATAATAATAAAATTAAGAAACATGCATTAAGTTTTACATAGGTTAGTAGGCTACACTACAAGTCCTCTAATCTTTTTATGAGTTTATCGCTGCCGTTATAATATCTTATTAATCGTGGAAAAACAGATATTCTAAATATGTCTGTTTTACAATCTATCTCTCTTATTTTATTTATATGATCTGATCTTCCGTAGTACGTTGGCGTCCGTAAGACATGGTTAACTTCGTCAGAAAAGACACTGCTTTTGAATTTATCTAAAAGGTTTAGTCTATTCTTCAATCTACGGTCTGACAGAGATTCCCATCCGAGATTATCTAAGAGGTCAGTTACAAGACTATCGTAACGACCTTTCACGTACCTGGCAGCTCTTCTTTGCACGCGTTCTAACTCTGTTATTAAGCCTTTTTCATGAGGGTCCCAAACACTGGCAGCGTATTCTAAATGGGGTCTAACGAGGGAAAAGTAGCTAATTTCTCTCACTTTGTCGTCGCACTTTCCTAATATTCTTTAAACAAAACCCATTTTAAGATTAGCTCGACCGGTTATTTCCCGAATATGTTTATTACACGATAGATCATTATTGAGTCTAACTCCTAGATATTTCACGGATTCAACAGTCTCTGATTGGGTACCCCGAACTATATAGCTACGTTGTAGGGAGTTAACCTTCTTTCAGAAATTCATTACGACGCATTTTTTCAAATTTAATTCTAACTGCCATGTATCGCACCACGCTTGGATAGCAGCAAGGTCATTCGTTAGTTCATCTATATCTTTGCTGGAACGGATTTCTCTGCAAACTACATCGTCGTAGGCAAATAATCGTAACTTACTGGGTACCTACTACTTCGCCAATGTCGTTTATATAAAGAAGGAATAGGAGTGGGCCTATGACACTACCCTGAGGGACGCCAGAAGTTACTCTAACCTCATTGGAGACTGCACCGTCTAATACTACTCTTTGCACGCGGTCGCTCAAAAGTTCTCTTATCCAGAGAATTACATCTTCATCTAGGCCGTAAGATTTCAGGTTTATTATTAACTTTCCGTAGGGCACTCCATCAAATGCTTTTCGAAATCAAGAAAAATCGCGTGTACTGGAATGTTTTCCTCTCCGGAGACTAAAATGTCGTGGGTGAAAAGCGCTAACTGAGTTTTGCGAGTCTAGGTGTTTCATTACTGAGGTGACCACAATATTATATATTCATGAATATGCATCCGTTAAAAATTATCATAGTTAAGTATAACTAAGGATCATTTGAAAATCCGTCGCAAGAACTCGAAGCTAAAAGCAGGTTAAGCTAAGAATTTTAAAAATATATTAGTAATTATACGAGCTTTTTCTGCCACCCCCTCTCCCCCATTTATGAAATCATTCCTTTTATTGCTCGCAGAGGAATTGACGAAATTGAAATGGTTTCTCTAGGTACCGTATGATTACTTACTATAAGGAATTTTAGAGAAAACAAACTCAAAGGGATAATACGATACTAACCGGTTGGGAAAGAGGCGAAAGGGCTTCATTGTGCATTCGTGGTTGTTGTGCCTTCTATGGCACTCAACAGGCCTTGCACACGATGACATTGCTCACAATCAAATCATTAAGTTTTTTTGCAAATCATTAACAAAATATTATGTCGCCAACAAAATATTACACTTCTCTTAAGCCTACGTGAAAGTTACAAACATGATTCATATGACACACACATTTCACAATACTATAGTCATTAAAGACAGGCTACTCTTCACCAGAAAAGATATTTCGTATTTTCCACTTCAGTGCGTGAAAACTGAAGCGGTCGTACACCTCCATATGTTAAAAGAAAGATTTATTTTCAATTTTGGACAAATTTAAAGTTACTTCCGCCACGAGGAATGAAATTTTTCCTGGGTTAAGTTAGCAGCGCTAGACTGACTACTTATTAACTGCGATTAAATATACAATGCAATATAGATGCTGTAATAATAAAGTCCAGTAAAATTCTAAACTGAAATTCCCTTACACATCCAGGATTTCCATACTAATTTAAAAAATTTATAGACTATTTGATAATGTTTGTTACTGATAATTAATCTTTTCAGAAGATAAAATTATGCAATTCACAATTTGAGTAACTTTAGGAAGAATTTAATAAAACACATGAAATATAAATAATTTTTTCACATCCATGAATCGCGACCTGAATGACACAATAGAAATAGGATGTCCAAATATCGAAGGTACTTCCACGGCTATAAGAGGGTGTAATGAGGGTATATTCATATGGTTGCCGCGCATTCTACATGCGTACTGACGAGTTCAAAGTAGCACATTTCTTTTTTATTTTGCCATCCGAAAAACTTCCCACTTCACCCTTGACGAATTCAAGCTTCTTCTGGATTATGCAACAAATGATTTTCGCAGTTATAGCGAAAAAACATGAATTATTACTTAGATTTTTCGGGACGCCTGAGTTGACAAATGTTTCACTGGTGTTATTCGGTTGAATAAAATCAGGCACTGCGCCCAAACTCGTAAAAGGGTTTGGGGAGCCTCATTGTTCCCAAATGATTACTCGAGAACAGAATACCGGGCAACATATTCAGTGGAATAGATGGATATTTTGATAATACGCACCATAATGCATCAAAATTGCAAATGAAACGTTGATAAACGGGTCCTTTGTGCTAAGCCATTGAGAACAAATGAATTTTTACAAAGCAAAGCCGCATTGTTCGTTGTTTCAATCGCATTCAAAATTATTTAGCCGATCTCCAAATCGGGCATCAAACCCGAGCCAAAACGCCGATGATTTTTCGAATTTCACTCGTAATCATTCAAAGAACACACCCAATGCATCCAATACAATGAATGGGTAATTAGGTGCTCCCATTGGTCCAACTGTTGAAATAGCACGAGGGCTTTTATGAAAATGAGCGATGCAAATTACGCAACAATGAGCGAACCAGAGAAAAAGAAGCTTTTGATGAATTATTTATCTATATATAGATTTAATGCAGGAGCGGTGAATTGATGCAGGGTGAATATGACCCTTCAAATATTCTCAAAAACACTCTATCTACGGAATTAAAGTCGGAGATGAAAAGCAAGAGAGTGCTCGTGAAATTTATGATTTCTGAACTCATCTGTTATATATCCTCCGTACAAAGGATAGCAGTGGAAAATTACTCACCATTTGGAATATCTAAATGAAGAGTTTTTCACAAATGTAATTTCTCGAAAGCGGCTTACCTGAAAGTGAAAAAAGAATGGTTGTAAGAAAAATTGATTTCATAATGCATACTATCTACTTCTAACCTGTAAAACTATAAAATTGATGGACATTATCACACAAGAGATTCACAGCGCAGATATTGACGATAAAATTTCAAAAAACGAATTTAAGTACTACTGCATCAAAACTTAATTAGCCTCAATAAATGACATTCATCATCATCATCATCAGTGATTACTGTCCTTAGACAGGTTTCCACTGGACTTCTCTCCATCTTTCTCTATCCTGAGCATCCTCCTTTAGGTCTTTGTATTTTCTTCCTCTTCTTATATCATCCAACATTCCCATCCTCCTTCTTCCTCTTCCTCTCTTTCCTTCTATCTTCCCTTCTATTATTCTCCGTTCCAAACAATTCCTTCTTAATATATGCCCTAACCAACTTGCCTTCCTCTTATGAATCATATGTATTAATTTTCTTTCCTCGCCTATTCTTCTTAGAACTTCCTCATTCTTCACTCTGTCAGTCCACTTCACTTTCAACATTCGTCTCCATACCCACATTTCAAAACTTTCTAAATATCTCTCCTCCTTCTTTTTAACAGTCCATGATTCATATCCGTACAACACTACACTCCACACAAAACATTTCATAAACCTCTTCCTCATCTCTATTGGAATTCTTTTTGCTGTTACCAATGCTTTTACCTTTCCATACGCTCCTTTACCTATTGATATCCTTCTTCTTATTTCCTCAGTACAACTTCCATTCCATCTTACCGGACTTCCCAAATATTGGAAAGTCTGTACTTGCTGTATGATATTTCCTTCTAAGGATATACAAACACAACCTTCTTTTCTGCTGATTCTCATCACCTTGGTTTTATTTATGTTTAAGTTCATTCCAAATTCTCTCCCCACATCCATTATATCATCCATCACTTGTTGTAAATCTTCTTCACTTTCTGCCAGCACTGCCTGATCATCTGCATATTTAATTGTTTTTATTCTTTCTCCTCCTATTACAACTCCTCTAGCTTTTTCTAAAGCTTTCTCCATCATTTTTTCTGCATAAACATTGAAGAGCTCTGGAGAAAGGCAGCACCCTTGCCTCACTCCTCTTCCTATGCCAATTTCTTCTGTTTCATCATCTCCAATTTTTATAACTACTACCTGCCTACAATACATCTCCTTTATTAATCTCCTATCTTTCCAATCAATGCCAATGTCTTTCAAAATTTTCAATAACACATTCCAATTAACCTTATCAAATGCCTTTTCCCAATCAATAAAGCAAATGTACAAATCTCTATTCACTTCCATCATTCTTTCTCCTATCATCCTCAAGCATCCTATTGCATCACGAGTCCCTTTACCCTTTTTAAATCCAAATTGATCTTCTCCCATATTTTCTTTATAATGAACTACGAAGATTAACTGATAAGGCAAGAGAGGAGTGGATGGAGAGAGAATGCGAAAAGATGGAAGTCCTAGAAGAACAAGGGAGATTAGAAGAAATGTATAAAACAGCTAAAAAGTTCACAAAAAGAGAGCCAAAGAAAATAAGTAAACAAGGAATGTTAAATAAATACGGAAAGATAACAACAGGTGTTGAGGAAAACAAAAACATATGGAAAGAATATGTGAAAGAACTATATGATAGTAAAGATGATCATTCTGAGATGGAGCTGGAAGAGGAATGGGAATGTGAAGAGGTGAATAGAGGACCAAACATACTGAGAAGAGAAGTGGAAAAGGCAATCAAGGATCTCAAGGAAAGGAAAGCAATGGAAAGCAATGACATTATGAATGAAAAAATGACATTGATACGTTTTAAAAGTCACACTTTTCCACAGCAGTAATACCAAATTAACCTTCCGTATTTTTACAGATAATTCTATGGTAAACATAAAAAAAGACTTTTAGACAAAGAAGGAAAATTCAATAAAAAAAGTTTCCCTAAATACAATTAACGACGGCAAAATGGACGAGAATGTTTGATAATTATTCAACGACATTTCCTGGTCGGGCAGAGGAAAAGAGCCATTTTTTAATTAGCTACAGTTTGCCAAATGAAGCCAGGTGAGGGAAAAGTCACTGGAAAATCAACGGGAGGCAGATAAGGCAGATGAGGATTTAGGCGAAACTGTTCCCTTAAAAACGTCGATTCGAGTCCGAAGAGAAGGGAATACATTTCAAGGTTTACACATTTTATGAGATGGATTCACGATTTCACCATTCAAAAGATATACATTCCGACATTATATTTTCATAAATTATGAAAGCTGCCATCCGCATTAGGCCAACGTACTCTGCTCAGTTCATAGATATTTTTGTTCGTAAAAATATCAAAATATTTGTGAGATATTATTACCATGATAGTATTTGGTTTCTTATTTTGGTTTAAGTTAAAATTATATCTACGAATTGGGATTGACGGATCAAGGATTTTTTTCGGATCCGGATTTGGATCGGATCCTTGATTTTCGGAGCCGGATCTTTCGCATCGGATATTTTCGGATTCAAATACATTTTCACATTTCTGCCATTAAACGAAGTAATTATTCAAGTACTTTCCTTCATAAAAGGAAACAAAATATTGAAAAATCATGAATTTACAATAGAAGTTTTTTTCGATAATGAAGGGTGTTAAAATTAGTTTGAAACCCTCTACTTTGCACCATGTTGTTTAATAATTTCCTACCCTGGTTTTGGACCCCCCGCTAACGAAGACAATGATTTATGGTCCGTGTTATTTCGGAAAAAAAATAGCAGAGGCACGGGCTGATGGACGGCCGAGGGTGGTTTTCTGAAATCTGCGACGTAGTTACTTTTGGCGTGGTTTTTATCCTACGACGCTGAGATTCCCCCGATGATTGTACTTTCTCTTGGAAAGAGTCACACTATGTGCCAGTATTATTTTGCCTTTTTTTATTTTCCACGGCTGAAATTCTGCCTCGTAACTTTGGATCCAGATCCTATGTCTTCCGCGACTTTGGATCCGATGTATCCGATGAAGGAATAAAAATATCCGCGGATATTTGTATCCGAAGTATCCGATCCGACCATCCCTATTTACGAATTCAAGTGATTTGCGAAATGATGCGAATGGATATTGGCGAAATCTGACTAAAACTAAAGTGATCATAATAGCATCATTTCTGATATTTCAGAATTCTACATGACATTAGACACGCCGCTCTTTCGGAAAAAAGTGCATATAATTTTATTAATAGGTACTTATCAATTCAGAATTCTACAAGTAATGATCAAACGAAGACATAGTGCTAATCAATTCTTCTACAAATCATTACAACTATGCCTACGAATGTGAAATGATGTAAATAGCCTCGTTCTTGCATAAGGCAAAAGATCACCCAATGATATGATGAAAGCGTGGGAAATCACCATGCCGGGAAGAGACACTAACCATTCATGCGCTGAGCTTTAAATCGCGCGTCCCAAACCTCCCTTTTCGGGGACGTCGCTTTAATCTCCGCCAAAATGCGCCAATTCCAAATGTCTGCAGCCTAAGTGCAGTCCCTGACCTATAAATTCTCTCTTCATGACCTTAGCAGTCACGATGCTGGCTATGGGCCATATTCAAACCCCAGATCGTGCCAGATACAATATTTGTGCTCGACACAGGAAAGTTACATATCTGTTACAAATTTAGAGAATATAAATTGCATAATACTTCCCGGGTCAACATCTTTTAATTTCTTTCGGCAGCATGACGTTCTCAGATTAGATATTTTAAGTGCAAGACTTCCTAATGATTCGCCATTTCCTCTTTGAAGAGATCTCGTCAGGGCTGATTGACGTCAGAAGGTTTCGCATCATTCCATAACTTCAGGTCGGGGGAGAGGGTGGTAGAAGTGGAATTTTCTGAAGTTTCTCTTATTTCGCGACAATGGTAGAAGTCAGGAACGACTCATCAGTTGCCTTTAGTATCTGTTAAAACTCTAATGCTGATTAGAAGGGCTCCCAGAAAAATTCTTGTTTTTAAAAGACTTGGACAGGATGACAGAGTTTTGACCGCGACTTTGGCGTCCATATGGTTTCAATCTTCCAGTTGCAAGGCTTTGGCTTTGATATCTAGGTGTCCCTTGATTCATGTAATTTCGAGCTGTTCATATTCCACTTTATGTTGCTAGAACTCAATATTTGTTACACGCTCCGAACGTGCCGCTCGTTAAGTAATAAAGGCCGTATAAAAGACACAAAAACGCATTCAAATAATATAAAATAATTAACAGCATTAATTCTAGATCTCTGACATACACTCAATAACACTCCAGATACCTCGTTAAGACTGAATTAATAAACAAAGCTAATTTGCAACATTAGAAATTTTTATCCCATCCAGCGTGTTTATATCACAAAAATATAGGGCTGGTTGACAAATTTTGTTTTGCTCTTTATTCATAGTTTAATAATTATATATATGGTGCATCATCCTCATTATAAGGGCGTAAAAAGATTTAAACAGGGTATTTATTAGGGACTACAGATAAAAAGCCCTGAATAACTCAATTGGATGCTGATCAAAGAAGAATGTCCAAGATATCATCAGCATCATATTTTTTATTGGCGCTTGTGATCCAAAAGTTGAAATTGTGTTTTGTAGCACTTTATGGCTATATTCATGCGTAGCTCTGACGAAGTACGAGAAAACACGCATTGCACGAAAATTTTATCGCATATGCAGTTAGCATATATGCATGAAATTCGTATGAAATTTAAGGAAAATTGATGCTCATTTACATTCAGATAAGCCATTGGAAGGAAATCGTTGAAAAATTATAAAATCATTAGGATAAAATTTTTGGAGGAAAACTTAATACACACTGGGGTCCAGCGGACCCCAGATCATTTATAACATTATTTTTGCATTACACATGGCATGCAAATGACTACACCACTCACATTAACTGCTTCTCAAAGCATGAAACGGAATTTACATTGGGGTAAGCTGCCCATATTTCACTTTTTGAAAAAGTAACAGTAAAAAATAAATTTTCTTAGGTCCCAGTGAACACTTCTCATTTTTTTTTTGTTTTCACAATTGAATTCGCACGAATCGCATCGTAAGTCAATCGTTTATTATGCGTATAAAATAAATTAATTACGTTCACGTTGAAACGATTTTGCAGTAGCGTAAATGCAATGATAAAGATGGTATCGCCTTTAAATCGCTTTTAGCGGCAATCATGAATTCACTTCCTCCTCCATACATATGACACTGATTGGCGCGCTCACGGAAACCTTTCCCGTACTAGACATGCCCGTACCAGCCACCGCGGAACAAGATTTCTCCAGGTCTTCATGCGAAGAATTTCTCATGATGGAGCACGTCCCTCCGTCGTAAATAGTGTTTCGAACTGACTATAGCTTTAATCCAAAAAAGTTTAATCGAATAGTCTAAAGCAACAATTCTTTGATAATTTCAAAGAGAACTGAGAATTGCTGGTTATCTGTCAACATAAATAAATCAATCGATTTGGCTTTTACTTTGTGTATATCCATATTGAAATGAAAATACACAGCCCTGATAACTTTTCACAGGAAAATTTTAATAATTTTATACATAAATATATAAAATATTCCATAAAATGACGGAGACGGTGACGATATTGCAGTCAATTTGCATTCAACTTGGAATATGGCAAACCAATGGGGAATTCCACTGAAAATGGATGATTATTTGAAAAAAATATCCTTCGTGCTGAAAACTACTGCGAAAGCAGTTCATCTCTAACATGCGTATTATTCGTAAAATTCCAATTTGAAAATTGTCTTTCAATCTTGTGCTCCAAACCACCCGTCGCCATGTTGGCTGATCTTGACGTCTGAGTCCACTAAACAATACGGTATGGTATGTTATTTGAAGGAAGCGACCGACAGCTGAGGTTATTTGCGCCGTGAGGGAAGGGTAGGTTAGGAAGGGTGGAGAGAAACCCTGCTCCTAACGAAAGGCGCCAAGGGGACCACGGCTTAACGTCCCATCCGACGAGTTGAAACAGTTTAACAGACAGGTTGAAAGAATGTATGCATGCTGGAATATGAAGCACAGTCTTGACAAATAGCGATTACTACTTTTTCATCATCCTTATATACGGCGATTTCCACAGTATTAGAAAATTACTAAATTAATCTACCTTCAGAATGTTCCCAGAATGCGTCTTTTTGAAGTTGCGCAATACACGCTCCGTAAAACTATTAAACTATTCACAACTGTTTTCACACACCCTTCAAGTTATTAATCGGTATCATCGTAGATATTTGTTATCGTCGTTACTGACGTCACAGGGCGACAAGTTCTTGTAGTGCAAAAGAATTCAGTAATTTTTGCGAACTTTGAAACTAACACAAGGAAGAGCACAGTATGTAGTTGGTTTAGGTTGAAACGAGGGGGGAGGGGCTGGAGAATATCAATCTCACGATTGATAAGTATTGATGAAAGAACCACTCCTGCAGTCTCTATTCTTCCCTGTCCAAATACGAAATTTCTCAGATTGGTAATATAAAATGAAGTATATGCCATCGAATTCATGTAATAGGGTGGTTTCCTATTATTTTTTATTGCCTAAATCGAAAGATTATTACTATTGGAGTGCTTATTTCACGATATTAGATTTTTAAATGACGTCATCTATTTTTCGCGATTGAATGAAAAGTTAAAAGTTTCAAGCGCGCGAAAACGCGACGGATACGCAGGAATGATGGGAAAAGCCCGTGTGACGTCATTCTGATTCCCGCTGTCGCCGCGTGAGGAGACCTTGGGGCGAGGATGTGTGGGCCGCTGATATGCAGGCTGCTATCAGGTGGCAGAGTACCTTGCTAGCAAGTAGCGCTTGGCTTAAATAAGGATTATTAATACCCTATCAAACGAAGGAAACTTTCCGACAATAGCCAGTTTTAATAGGTGATTATTAAGACATGTTTCCCTGAGCTCTGTGCCTCATGCATTCATTGGTAATCTCAGACGATGTAAAACTCCTATCTACTCGTATAGAAACTAGGTCCCTCTAACGTCACGTTGAGTGGGTCGCCAATCTAGCCTTTTTCAAATGAGATTGAAATTGACCATTGCCATTCGTCTAAACTGGGAATTCCAAAACCAAATAATTTGTGTATTATAATTACTCCAATGGTGGGTAGCGAATCGCAAACAAAGCCTTTAGTTTTCTTTGATGAAGGAAACTACCCTATAGCAGCCATAGCATTGCTAACTTAACTTGATTTCGCAAAATAACACTCCACTTAACGCATGAATTCATAACGAACTTTTCAGAAAAGTCTCAGACATAACCCCATATGAAAATAACAGCATCCTGGATGTTTGAATAAGAGAGCATATTTAAACAATAGATCTTTGTACTTGATGTCTCCTTTTGCCCCTTTCAGAAGGAAAAGAGACTACAGGAGTGGATTCCATGAGCGACGCATGTTTCAAATGAGGATCTGCCAAAGAAAATTGCGCTTTAAAACATTCAAGAACTCTTCACCTACGGAACAGTCCGTTTCTCTCTAAAGGCATGAGCTTAATTTTAGATGTGGAACGTTCCTTTCATGCGAGAATGTTGGCATATTTTTTACGTTAATTTTGTAACTTTCACTACTTGGGCGTATTCTATGAACAAGATAATACGAACTCGTCTTAAAGTATCGTTTCTCATGAAAACAGATAAGCCCACAGTAGTACTCGAAGCGGATCTCAATTGATTGATTCGATGAATTTCTTCATAAAAACTTTTTTTCGCATATCTCAGAGAGTACCTATTTATAAATCAATAAAATATATATTTACATACATGAAAAAATTAAAAAGACGTTTTCAAACTTCCCATTAGTACATTTAAAAATGAAAATTTATTCATAATCCTTTATATATGATATAATTATTTTTTTTCTACACTAGTCAACATAAGAATTGGGGCAATAACCGTAACCACACCAAAAAACAAAACTGGCACAACCACCAAAAGCACCAACAAAAATAACGATTTATAATAACTTATTGCTGCTTCGAAAATCTCCATTTTCTCATTGCGAAAGTTTTAGCCATAGCATTTATGTTCACAAGTGAATAATTCTTCTATTGGATGAATTGGATTACAGATGACATGGTAATAAAAAAGGACGCTTCGCAAATCCCGTGTCAATTGTTTATAGTATACTGTGGCTCCGATCGTAAGCGCGCCAAACAATCGCTCCGAAAACCTCGGCTCTGTGCGTCCCCAGGACTACTTTAATCGATTGTGAGATGGCGTTGTGCGTGAGGCATGATTTGATCAGAAATACAGGGGAAAATTGTCAAAAAGTGGCAAAATTTTCCAACCAAAAAAACCAAAGAGAAGCAACAGAAAAGGACGGAAAAAATGAAGAATATCGAAAAAAAGAAAAACTGAAATAATTGAGTAAAATGAGGCAAGTTTGACGGTAATTTAATTTAATTAAATCGATCTCTCCATAGTTCTAAGTTTCACACTAACTCTCACAGCAAATGCGCTAGCAACATCCGCCCAAACATCTCTCCACTGGCAGCTCTGGCTGCTTAACATGAGCAATCCCGAGCGGCGCACAGTGCAGTGGGCTGAAATCGAAAAAAGTTGGACAAAACCTCAAAAACGAATTTTTTTAGTACGGAATTCGAAACTTTGCACATGTGTTGTTTTACTGCATTTGTTGTTTGTTGATGTTGTTTTAGTGCAATGCAGACATTAGTCCATTTTAGACGCAAACAGTTTTTCACAAGTAAATTTTTTAAACAAATTACTTGGCCTCAAGATTGAACAAATTTCGCCAAAATTGCCCTCATTGAATTTTTTTCGAAATTCAGCACGTTAAAGCTAAGGCCACACCTTCTGTAGAAATTCAATGGAAACAAAAATTTACATTATTATAATGCGGTTCATTATTGTTCATTCTTGGCAACTTTCACGACATAGTTGCATTATTTGTGACCAATACGACACAAAATGGTGGACCCTGTATTTTGCCGAAATTTTGTGTTCGTGTAGGATTATAAAAATAGGACCACCGACTTACCTCGAGATATTTACACCACTTATACAACAAAACCTATAGAGTATGATACCAAAAGGAGAATTGCGACCACCTGCGATTTTTCGAACGTGCGGCGCAGTTCGTAGCTTGCTGTAGGCCACGGGGATTACCGTGCTCGACGGACGTTGGAAAAAAGAATCTCTTAGCAAGTGAATTGTGTATAAGATATAATTTATTTGGTGCCAAATTTATTTTAATAATTTAATTAATTTAATTAGACGCCAAGTAATTTGTTTAAAAACATTGTCAATAAAAAACTGTTTGCGTCAAAAAATGCACTAATATATTGACAACAACAGTGCAAAGTTTTACTTTCCGCACTCAAAAATATCGATTTTGAGGTTTTGTCCATCTTTTTTCGATTTCAGTCCACTGCGGGGCGTCTAAATGCGCAATAATATTGTAAGTGGCGAATTGTTCATTTTTTCATCCCTACCCTTCCATTCAAGTAATTTTTCTATTTTTTTCATTCAAGATTAGAAGATAGTACCCTATTTTTTCTAAAAACTTTTCCTTTTTTAAAGCAAAGCGGAGGTCTTTCGTAGCGTGTAAAAAGCTGCTTTTACATTAATATATTCATGCAAAATCTGCATCAACTATTTACTATTTATTTATTTAAATCTTTTTCACATATAGCCGTGACACTAATTCAAAGTGAAAAATTTAGCAAAAATGTTTATAATATATATGCATTGAACCGCGCGGTGGACCTACCTTAGAACCAACATTAAACAGATTCCGATTAAATAATAATACGAATACGATGTCGACAAATCTATAGAAGAGAATAAGCCAACCGATGTGTCCGATGTCTTGTGGTGTGTGGAGGGGGTGACCAAGAGCCAAGGACATTTGCGCCAAGGAATGAAGGGTGAAGGGTAACCCGAACTCACGTGACCCAAACAGTGGCGCCGACTCCATGGGGCCTGAGGGGGGCCCGAGCCCCCTCATAAATTCGTTATGGGTGTGAGGAAAAAATGTGTCAGGCTTGTTGATCTTCTCCAGAGTGTCCAGATAGCAAGATTCGAGTTATCAGGGTTCTAATGTTGATCATATGACCCTTCTAAAATGATTAAAAACCTTAAAACTCACTACTTATAAAATTTCCCGGGGCAAGATCCCTGGTTTGGGCCCCCCCAATATTTTTTCTAAGTCGGCATCTCTGGAACACAACTCCTTCAGTTGGACCACGAATAAAAATAAATCTGCGCATCTGGAGCATCGCTGCGGTTACAAGCTGCCGTCTTGGGCCGTCTGGTGGAAAAGTACCACGGCCGCTGCATGGCACATGCGGAACTCAATCGCGCAGATGTGGAGCCATCTCTCGATACATTCACGCACACCACGACATAGAAAAGACACGACCCTGATTCGACCGTAGTGGATGGGGGTTGGCGGACGTCACACAGTGACGGAAGGAGCAGCCACAGTCACGCTGATTCGAAGCCATCCTCCAAATGAGAATCAGTCTAGCCTCGGGCACGTGACCCAAATGGGCGAGGGTGGAAGGGGGTGAAGGGGAGGGGGTGGAGTTGAGAGGGTGGTTCATTCTTCCTCTTCATCTGGCCGTCTCTTTCAACATCGCTCGGCTGCAATCGGAGGTCAATCCTTCGGCCTGACACCAAGGTCGGCCTCGTCTCTCGATCTGCCGGACGACAGACGAGGTCGAGAGAATGAGAGAGGATCTCCTTCTCCGCGAAGATGAGAGAAAAAATAATTATTAAAGGGAATGAGCTGGATAATATTTCCCGGCACGCAACGAAGGAGGAATCAATTGAATAAAGCAGCCGAATACGCCAAAAAATATGGGTCACACCAAGTGATTTGATTAAGCCAAGTATTTTAAAAGTAATCGAATAACTGTTGACGATTATATCTTTTCTCCTTTATACTTCAAGACGACATATTTTTTGAACTGTAGATTTTCATTTGAATTTACTCATACATATTATACCGTATATAATTTGAGGTTTCAGTCGAAATGGAATGGACACGGAGCATAATGAAGAAGCAGCAGCAATTTCCACAAATTTTATATTTTATTTATAATTTTTTTTTAATTATAGATATAGATTTTATATGAATATAAAATTTGTGGAAATTGCTCCTGCTTCTTCATTATGCAATACCGTACTTATTTCTATTTCATCACCTGCTCTATATGTCATCCGAGGTCCTCCTCTTCCCTTCTTATCTTGCAATCGTTATTCAACGATAATTTTCATTATTCCATCGTGTATCATGATACCGTCGACATATTTGTCCCATTTCTTCCTATGATTTTTATACGAATTCTCTCCTACTATTCTTAAAATTTCCACATAACCTCACTGAGGGTGAAATTCGCAATGAAAAAATATTTGGCTAAGGCGGTACTCGCCATGAAAGAAGATGCTTGGCGGAGTGACCGGTGACCACGTCTGACCAGCAATTGGAACACTTGAGTTCGAATCCGTTAACATTTATATTTTCACGGCGACTTTTACTCATAGTGTGTATTTACACCCGTTCCCGTAACTTCGAAAAATAATTTTTTTCATGCACTGCTTTCTACATAACCATCAAACTGATTTATCTTCATCATTCTTCTGTCAATTCTTGGACCCACGGTTAATGTTTCCGTGGATTTTTTATGAATATTTCATGAGTGCTCTTGTAGTCACACCGCGCATGCGCACGGTGACATTCGGTAAATGTCTGAAATTTCTGCAGATAATACTAATTAATAATAATAATTAACTCATTTATTGTTTTAGGAGTGAACTCCTTTGGAACATAGAAATTATTAAAGTGGTGCGCAGGACAATTAATATGGCAATAAACTAATCAAAAACAAATAATGGAAGTGGTCATATGCATTGCTACCAATAGACATTTACAATACTATCATTTAACAATCCATTGGAAAAGAATTTAATTTCTTTGTCTACCAGAAAAACGAACATTAAACATACCAATAATCAAATAACACAGCTTTTAAAAAGGAAATTTAGCTTAACAAATTAAAAAAGAACTAAATTGCTACTTCTCACACAAAAATGGACATCAATCACATCAATGAGCTGATAAATGAATTACATGATCAGTGTTCATGGGTCGCCAGAAAGCAAGTGGGTGTAATCCTTTTCTTTAAAATTTCCTGTTATGCACTGTCTTTTACCTGTTTCGGCAAATCGTTCCACAGCTTTGAGGCAACAACAGTAAATGATTTTTGAACTATTGCTGTGCGGAACTGTGGGGCATACAAAAAACAGGGGTCTTGTCTTGTCACAATATTAAAATGCGGTAACTCTGTAAACTCTCAATGAAACACGCTCACTGATTGGCTCTATTGAGCGCATGCGCCTCTTTCCTCTTCCATTCAAGAGAAAGGCAAGTAGGAAGAGAGGCAAACGTTGAGTAATCCGCCATTTTTTCGTCCGTTTCGCGGAAGAAAAAGGGAAGTTTCAAACACATCGGTAATGAGGTGATTTGTAATATAATACGATATAAATACTCATATATAACAATTCATTCGTCGGATAAACTATTGTATTAATAATGAGAAAGTGGTTGCAAGAGTCAACGGCATTGCTAACAGAAGAAGTCAATAGTAAAGCTTTCCTTTTCGAGGTGAAATATCCGAAATACCACCACCGACCTACGATAAAGGAAGCCATGGATGATATTGCACGTGTAATTCCCTGTCCAGCCGTCAGCCAACCAGCGCCAAATTAATAAATTTTTTCCTTCTCTAGTGTCAAAGGGTGTATTCTCATTCATTTATACAATAAAGAATTCATGAATAAAGAGCGAAAAAACTGACCGAGGGAGAACAGTTGCAAAACTTGTGCAAACACTCGCCCGGTGAGTGCATGATCACAGCGCCACCTCGCAACCGATCCATCGCCTTGACGACAGCGAAATGAGCAAGAGATACCTCGTTCACATAACGATTGTCCCAGCGATCGTCCTAACAATAGTTGGCCGAACTAGCAGTGTGAATGCATGTCCTGACAATAGTTCACGTAGTTCCGAACGTTGCCACTTTACGATGGTTAGGCGCTGGGAGACCGGAAAAGGAAGCGACAAGAGAAAGACGATAAGTTCGAGAAGCTCTCTTCCCTCAATTTTTTTTCATGGATTTGTCCTAGGAAGGAATAATATGGGCGGCAGGGGCGCCGACTTATAAAAAATATTGGGGGGGCCCATACCGCGGGTCTTGCCTCGGGAAATTTTCTAAATTTTAGATGAAAAATAGTGAGTTTTAAAGTTTTTTTAAAGCCTTTTAGAGGGGTCATATGATCAACATTAGAACCCCGAAAACTCGACACTCTATAACTCAAAACTTCGGGAAACTCTACAAGCCTGACACATTTTTTGGCTTTGAAAAAAGAAACAAAACATCAACAGCACAGTATTTTGGTAAAAAGCTAATTTCATTTACAGTTATAATTACGCTCATAGACTATTACAGAGCAGTGAATATATAGCTCTGAACAAGCTAAAATTATATTTAAATAAATCCTAAACTATCATACAAAGAATAAAACATAAAATATTGCTGTTGCTCAGCAATAGCACTTTAATTAATAGGTTATATAGGTAATTTAAGTTTACTTTGAAGAAGACTCCGCGGTTCATTAAATTAAAACAATATCTCAACGTTAATCCTTTAAAACAGTTAGCAACGTTTATAAAGTACGCCTAATACTTTCAGTCAACAAGTATGTGAATAGCGGGTTTTAATTGGGTCTTACACTCTAAAAATACTGAAGTACTTGAAAATAAATAATACAGTGCTATAGTACGAAACATAGATATAATCATAATAGAAAAATACAGTACTGACCTAGCACTAACATTTTGAAACTGAAAATGTAACATTCTGTATGTATATAGAATATATATATATATATTTTTTATATCTGTTTTATAAAGATTTTTAATGTTTCTATAAATGCCATTATTAGTGCAAGAGTGTATTTAGAAAGGTGCAAATGTCGACCGTCTGACCGGATTACTGTATATGAAGTCGTTGATGACTGGTCGGATATCCAATTCATCCAAAACATCACGGTGGGCATGGAGAACAGCCAAGTTGTTCAATCGCTTCTGTCCCATTGTTGATCGAAGATATGATTTCAGTCGTCTAAGGGAGCTAAATGACCGTTCTGCTGTCGCTGTCGTTATTGGAACTACTTGGAGAAACTTAATGCACTTCACTACTTCGCATAACATTTCTCCAACTGCAGGCTCTTGTGTAATGTACTTTCTTACATCACGCATGTTTTTTAAGACCAGCTGTTTTTTATTAGCGATGTCGGCTAACATATGCAAGTGTAGGCGCAATCTCTCAATGTCGAGGTCATTTTTGAAAAACTCAGTTGAGTTTACAAAATTTGTTTCCCCTCTGTTCACTAAAAGCAAACACTCTTGCTCAACTGCAATAACCTGCGTGAGTCCAGTGGATGAAAATCGCTCATTAATGCAAGATTGCACCGTTTCACAAACTTCAATGTAGATAACTTTGTAGTAATCCTTTGGAGTTTTGAAAGTGTGCGGTGAGCTGGCTTTGTCGTTTTCATATTTCTTTGTCATAAGTCGATTACGAGGAAGCGAAGGATCATTAACTTTTGAAGGTTTCTCTTTTAAACACAATTCCCAAAAGTGTTCAAACCTATCACGCCTTCCATTCAATATATAAATCAAGCCCTCATATATTTTTCCGAGATCAGCAACACATAGATGAGGGCATTGCATTTTTTCATTGACATCCTCCACAGGGTTCATTACATGGCAATAAAGACGTAAAAATAAATGAGTCTTAAATTGTAGCATTGACTCAAGGTAGCCTGCACATTTGTAACCAGCCTCTGTTTTGTCCTCTGCACTAAATGTTTTAAAAAACTCTAGAAGTTCTTCTAAGTTTTTCACTATTCTCAAAATACTGGAAGCTCGCATTGTCCATCGAGTGGGGCAAAGAGGTCGTAGACCAGGTTGATCGTTGGCGCTGTCACAGCGTATGCTTCTGAAAAGTCCCATCCTTTTGGTGGATTCCCTTACGGTGTTTATTAAGTCCTTGGCAAAAGCCATAATATCCCTCATACACGTAAGATCGCGGAGACTGTCTACAACTGCCAAGTTTAAACTGTGAGCAGTGCAGTGCACATAACGTGCTTTTGGTTGTACATCCAAAACTAACTTTTGTAGTCCTTTGAGCATACCTCTCATATTCGAGGCACCATCATAGCACTGTCCTCTCAAGTTATCCATTGACAAATCAAGACGAGCCAGAACGTCTTTTATTATAATAAATAGAGTCTGTGATTCAGTGTTGGGGATCTCGTATAAGCCAATAAAGTCTTCGTTGATGATTAAGGAATCATCGACAGTACAAATACAAAATGACACTTGTTCGTGAATCGAAGAATCACTTGTTTCGCCAACTATAATAGAATAATTCTCAGTCTTCTTGATTGAAGCCAATACCTTTCTCAACACAGTCTTTCCTAGTGGATCAATGATCTCGTTTTGAATATCGTGGGATGTCCACTTGTACCCCGAACGCCCTAACCAATCTTTTAACTCAGGTACGTCATTCTTTCGGAGTTCCAACAATTGAAAAAAATTTGAGTTTACATCTTCGTGCCCTCTAATTGCTAGTCCTTGCCGGCATAGAAATTGCACGGTAGTAAAAATTGTCTCAAGAGCTAAACGGCCTTTCGTCATATCATTATCTAACTGTTCATTCAGTTGGGAGACCACACTTCGGTTAGGGATAGAATTTAGTCTCAGAACACCTTCTTTATGCGTAAACGTATTTTCATGAAGACGGAATTTTTCCAAAGCCTTTTTCCAGTTAGAAAAGCCTAGGGAAAGAAATGCATCTTCTTTTTTTGAAGAAAATTGCAATAGATTTTTAGCATCTGCCTCTTTGCAGGTTTTGCAATAAACTTTTTCGGTAGATGCTTCATATTCTAACCATGCATATTTGGTTAACCAAGACTTCTGAAATGATCTTCCCTTGCCGGATTGTACAGTAGGGCGGATCGCAAAAATCGATTTTTTTCAAATCCATCTGGCCCAATGAAAAAAAGTTGTGGGGCCGATCAAAAATAAGGCCTGAAAAATTTGAGACCTGTACGTGAACCCCTGACCCTCGCTCAAATGCAATTTAGGGGGGGAGGGTCAGAATTCTAAAAATATAATATTTTATGGTCATTTCCTATAGATTTTGCCGAGTTACTGGCCTTCTAGGACGAAAATTTCGTGCATTTTGACGTATCTGCCACCGTTTAGCCACAAAATGCCTAATTTGAGTCCGCGTCCGCGAAGAAAATATTCCAACGCCCACGCAGCGTCGCGGATACCAGAGCCGCAGGCCGATCCCTTCCCCTCCACGCTCGCTTCTCCCCCTACCACGCCTCTAATACAGCTAAATTCATCCCGCGCATGCTGCTAGGAGGTCGTTTATCTTTGATAATATAAATCAGAAGATGGTAGAAGGTAAAAAACGATGCGTAGTGAGACGACTTGTCCCTTATTTGGCGCCTCGTCGGCGTAAAAACAAATCGATGTTACCAACCTTTAGAGAAGTGATGAAATATTTTTAGATCTGCGCACGCAGGAAAGGAGACTACGGTCTATGAAGACGACTCTCGAGTGGCGTTGAAGGTTTGGGAACTTAGGTTATGCACTTCTATTCCGGTATTGTCCGACAGCTGTGACTAAATGGATTTTGGGTGAAGGCCGCCGGCGTCCCCTCCCCGCTCCCCCCTCGAACGCCCCAGATGCACCAAAATTCACACCAAGTGCGTCTTTCTTCGTTAGTCTTACTATTTTTTGATGTATCAGCATCGTCCGGTGAGGAACAATCACGAAAGAATTACTCAATTACCTGCTTTCTAGTCTGTATTTCTTATGTTAGTGTCATTCCTCGTCTTTTGCTGCTGTCAACAAAGTTTTGGTAAATTTTTTCGCGAATCTCTCGTCCGTATGTATAATAAAAGGAATATTTAAATTCAAATTTGAACTTTCATCAACAGATTTTTAAATGCCACAGCGCTAAGCTCAGATATAGCCGAAGGAACCGGAGTCTCTCTCCAATATATCATCAGCGGGTAGTACTTTACGTCGATTTTAAAATCCAGCAATTAAAAAAATCTCGGATTGATCGCCAAACGCATCCTTGCAGAAACGCAAATTGGGTCCCTAGATTACCCTCCCAACGTTTATGTCACAAATCCAAGTCAACATAGTGCAATTAGCAAATAGACCACTGTTAGGGATGAAATACGATTTGATGCTTTCCTGGCGAATGATGAGGGTGAACTCTTTTCGGGGTTCAACAAAATTTATCCCCGAGGATGAGCCCCCAGTCGGAGCTTGAAATGTTGGCCATAATGGAAAAATTAACCCGGTGGGAATCCCGAGAAGAGTCTACCCACACTGCAAGGGATATTGGAATTATGCTTATAGCAAAGGGATGATGCCTCCTTTTTGGACGGTATTTGCTTGGTATTACCATAATCAAATCCTTTTTAATTCTGTGTATCTAATTTTCACTCGGAAAGGAATCGATAATCGCAGATTTTGTAACATTTGCTAATCCTCCGACGGGGGAGGCAAACCTCCAAAAGTGGGAACCTGTTTCTTCAACTAACACCACACATTCCCCTATAAACTTGTATTGATAAGTCCTCTTCCCTTTTTTCATCAGACAAGAGTATAGTCTTTCATTCCAATAAAATAAGGCCCTTTGATGAACCCTCTCTTTTCTTATTCACAGTAATTAGCATCTTTTTCTGTCTACGTAAGAAATTCTGGTACACTAGCTTGAATGTATCTTACGAAGTTATGACTTTTGCGTCAGCTAAAGTTGCGGGAACGATCATTGCTATTGCTTGGTTCTTGCATATACCTCTATCATAGTTGGCAGACGCATTTTCCCCGAAGAAGTTCCAATTTGAGTTTATAGTCCTTAATGTTTATTTTATGAGGAAAGTAGAGATACAAATCGGCTAATTTCTCGCCAGTTTAATTTTCTTCGGATGAATTGATGAAGAAAAATTTTGATACTATTTTCCCGTACAAGAATTGACGATGATGACTCAACGCTCTCCTACGATTCCCTTTTTTCCTCAGTTGTCGAGTTTCTTCAGGGTTCAAGCCAGCAGCCATCATCTTTCTTTTCGTCAGCTTGTCTCTCAAAATACTTCTTCATTGGGGGAACCTTATGCTCCTCCATGCACTTACACGCAAAAATATCGCATAATATAAAATGTTCCTTTAAATTTTTTTGAGTCTTATACTGTAATAAAACCCTACTTTTGGCCTATTACGATTTTACGTAAGTTTTAGTACTTCCTGTGGTACCGCTAAATCCATTTAGTCACATTCATAATGGAAGAGAAGCGCGTCAACATAGTTCGCACACCTTCATAGCCACTCGAGAGGCGTCTTCATAGATCGTAGTCTCCTTTCCTGCGTGCGCAGATCTAAAAATATTTCATCACTTCTCTAAAAGTTGGTGACATCGATTTGTTTAACGCCGACGAGGCGCCAAATAAGGGACAAGTCGTCTCACTACGCATCGTTTTTTACCTTCTACCATCTTCTGATTTATATTATGAAAGATAAACGACCTCCTAGCAGCATGCGCGGAATGAATTTTGCTGTATTAGAGGCGTGGGAGAGGGAGAAGCGAGCGTGGAGGGGAAGGGATCGGCCTGCGGCTCTGGTATCCGCGACGCTGCGTGGGCGTTGGAATATTTTCTTCGCGGACGCGGACTCAAATTAGGCATTTTGTGGCTAAACAGTGGCAGATACGTCAAAATGCACGAAATTTTCGCCCTAAAAGACCAGTAACTCGGCTAAATCTATAGGAAATGACCATAAAATATTATATTTTTAGAATTCTGACCCTCCCCCCCTAAATTGCATTTGAGCGAGGGTCAGGGGTTCACGTACAGGTCTCAAATTTTTCAGGCCTTATTTTTGATCGGCCCCACAACTTTTTTTCATTGGGCCAGATGGATTTGAAAAGAATCGATTTTTGCGATCCGCCCTATTGTACAGGTTTCGGCTGTGAGCACTTCTCGCCTGAAGACGATGAAGCAATTGACGACACAATAATTGTCGGAGGTTGACTTGCAGTACCATCAACTTCCAAGCGCGCCTTTTTGGTAACAAATTTATCCATTGCAAACTTAATTCACAATGCACTAAGAGACTAAAGTAAACAAATAATATATAGCCACATAAAAGAGTCTCCTAAATACTAAAGTCGAAATGCTAAACACGTCTGCACTGAAAGGAAATATCCACACTGAATGACTGCTCCAGCAGGGTGAACTCCATATTGCCGCGGCGTCGTAATGTCTTGAAGTGTCAAGGCGCCGCGATGCGGAGGCGCGCAGGGTTTCAGGTGCTTCTGCTTTCTGATTCAGTCCTTTTGCAGTCGCCGCGACCGCAGCGTTGGCCCGCAGGGCTGCAAATTGGTCATTATTACCATTATTGGCCATTATTTCAGCTGATCTTGATCATTAAAAGTCATTATAATTCTAAAAAGTCTCTAAAATTCAATTCTATACCGTATTAACTTACAAGTAGGATGAGGATTCTTGTCGCTTTTTAAATCGGGGTTGTTATATGAGCGCGAGAGAAGGATTCGCGGCAGACGACTCCAAGCTGCGTATGCTTCGGAAGCGAACGTGTAGATGAGCCCGGTGTGGCAGCGATGTCATCTGATACCCATAGGCGCAAATCGACCATTTCTGGCTAGCATCTTTGTTGCACCTTCCACAACAATGTATGTAGTGAGGTGGATTGACCAATCCATCAACCAATATCTCCCGCATACTTTCTGTTTTGGTTGGCCATGAAGGTAATGTAGCCAGGCAGTCAGGCGACAGATGAGTAGTATTATGGTAGGGGTGAGATTACAAAATGTACGAAAGTAGCGAGCGAATGCTTAACCTCCACAACTAAGTTTTATTGAAGAACAATACAATGTTACAATACGGACAAGATCTTACGTAATATGGTTCCAGTCCCTCGTTACGTAAGTCCATGTAAGACAATCCTGACCCCCACTCTCCCTCAAAACGTCACCCATAATACTTAGTAGGAGCAAGAAGGTCCAATTTCTTTTTTTCTCTAAAATTCTATATTGCTCTTTTTTCAAAGCCATCTTATGTGTGAGTAACAACGGTAACACAAAGGGTCCAAAATGCCACAAACCTCCCATTATTATCTGGCCGGTTTCAGTAGGGTTTATGTCGTATTTGGTCAATTTGTGATCATTATTGGAGCAAAAATAAGTCATTCTTCCATTAAAATCAACCGGGAGGCAGCTTACATCCCTCTTGGCCCTCCAGTTTGTACCCGAAGGAAACACACACCGGGAAAAATTCAAAGTGTGTCGCAGCCCTGAAACACTATCACGATTCACACCACTTTTTTCCGTTAACCTGTTTAATACCGTAATAATTATTTGTTTTATATCATCACTGAATGTATTTTAAAAGGTTACTATCGCCAAACAAGGAAAATAAAAAATACCAACATATTTTTGTGATTTTACAAAGCATAATATAACTTAATTAATTTCTTGAATTATTGGGGGGGCTCCGCCCCCCCAAACGAATTATTGAGGGGGCTCGAGCCCCCTCAGGCCCCATGGAGTCGGCGCCTATGATGGGCGGAAGAAAAATTATTCGGTAAATACGCGTCGAACACAGTAATATCTTGTCCCTGCATACCTCAACAGCTTTGCTAACCGTCAATTTCCCGTTCACTTTACGTGTCAGCACTAGAGGGCAGCACAGGTTTTAACCATAGTCGTATGAATGTACGATAGTTCCGACAATCGCTGGAACAATCGTAATGTGAATGAGCAAGAGAGTGACGCCTCGTCGCGTCGCCGCAAGAAAGAGAGAGCGCAGTGCAGAAAAACAGCGAAAGGGTATGGCGGGAAAATAGCGCAACAGGGCGGAGGCAGGGGAGGGGTTGGGAGTGGAGGGGGAGAGGAGGGGGACGGTCACTGCCTCCCCTTTCCTTCCCCTCCACCACTGCACCTATAGCAAGGCCAACGGCGAGAATTCACGATCACTGCCAAGGCTAAACCTCTAAGAATTTCCTTCCTAGGCACTACAAGTTGGTGAGGAAAAGCAATGATCAGGTAGAGCAATTGCGAGGAATATGGCATGAGGGTAAATCACAAGGTGACAATAGTTAATAGTTCCGATGACAATTTCTCTCTCGATTTCCGTTTTACTATTCTAGCTTCCCTGTTACTAGTGTCCAAAGTTGGCGGTGGCTGTCACCCACTGAGCATTCAAACCAATTCACAAATATGCGACGAGCGTCGCGTCGCTAACGCCAGTTACAATGACTAGTAACCGAAATATAAGTTCGTAGAGATAAAATTCATGAAATTGATAATTTTATTGCTATTCATCTTGATATAAAATGATACATTCCACAATATTGGGAATAAATGGATCTCTCCGCGTTCATTTATTTGTACCACTGGAAACAGCATCATTGACCTTTTACAGTTTTTTCTTTTACAGTCTTCACAGTTTTTAACTTCACAAGTAAACGTACACGAGCAAACATGCATGATTAGTGCATGAATGAATAGTGCGGTTTTCATCGCGAACCAGCGATATGAGTCTCCAGATAAAAGTAGATGGGGAAAAACTTAAACGAGTTGGTCGATTCAACTATTAAGGCAACGCAGTATATGAAAACGGATACAGCAGTAATGACATCAGGAAGAGAACTGCCTTAGCAAAGGAGGCGTTCATGAACAGGAAGGAGCTTATGAGAGGATCGTTATGTAAGAGTTTAAAGAAATGATTATTGAAGAGTTTGATCTGGAGTGTAGCGCTTTTCGATGCAGAAACAAAGACCCTTACTTACACTTAGGAAGGAAGACGAGAGAAGACTGGAGGCGTTCGAGATGTGGGTGTGGAGAAGAATAAGAAGTAGACGGAGAGGAGGAAGATCGAATAAGTGCTGGACATTGTGTGTGAGTAGGAGCAGCTCCTGAATGAGATACGGAGGACGGAAGGTATGGATGGAGCGAGTACTTAGCGGGGATGGGAATTTGAAAACAGTGTTAGAGGGAAGAATGTTAGGGAAACGAGGGAGGGGAAGGAAAAGAATAGGATTTTTAGATAGATTGAAATTGAGTAGGCCTTACAGTCAATTGAAGAAGGAAGCGCTGGAAGGAAAGGGAGGCTCCCATATCACTTCCTAAGTACTTCATGGAAACCTACCTTAATCGGTAGAATACTGTAATAATAATTTCTACGAACTTATATTTCGGTTACCAGTCATTATAACTGGCATTGGCGACGCTCGTCGCGTTTTTTGTGAATTCGTTTGAATGCTCAGTGGGTGACAGCCACCGCCAACTTTGGACACTAATAAAAAGGAAGCTAGAATAGTAAAACGGAACATAAGAGAGAGATGTTTCATCGGAATTTATGTTCAAAGCTTCCTGTAATACATAGAGGCTTTGCCTTTACTAATCACTAAGAGGCCTCGTGAAATTCAACTTGATTTTCAATGCACTAAGGGTGTGACGGAGATCAATAGCATGGCAACTTACCATCACTATAACAACCAAATCCACCGGATGTTATGGAACTCCGCTTCTGGAACAAAATGTATTATTATTATTACAGTATTCTACCGATTAAGGTAGGTTTCCATGGATTACTAAAAAAGTGATCTGGGAGCCTCCCCTTCCTTCCAGCACTGCCTTCTTCAATGCACTATAAGGCCTACTCAATTTCAATCTATCTAAAAATCCTATTCTTTTCCTTCTCCTCCCTCGTTTCCCTAGCATTCTACCCTCTAACACCATTTTCAACATCCCCTCCCCGCTAAGTATTCGCTCCATCCATACATTCTATCTCCTCCGTATCTCATCTTCGCCAACCATATCCAGCAATTCGTCGTTCCTTTTCCTCTCCGTCCATTTCACCCTCTCCATTCTTCTCCATACCCACATCTCGAATGCCTCCAATCTTCTCTCGCCTTCTTTCCTCAGTGTCCACGTTTCCGCACCGTAGAGAGCTACAATCCAAATCAAACTCTTCACTAACCTTTTCTTTAAACTCTTACGTAACGATCCTCTTAGAAGTTCCTTCCTGTTCATGTACGCCAAATGTATGCGTTCTGAAAATTGAAATACGTTTCTGAATGGACTCAATTTTAACGCCAACTTCCAAGCAAAGAATTTCCAAAATCGCCGGCGATTGTGGTTATGAAATATGCATTTGGGAATGATGCGGTGATAATACATATTTGGCAATACGTGTACTCACTCTATCAATGTGCGACGCTAAAAATAAATTGGTCACAGTAGAACTTCCCACGCCGAGCCACGATTAAGACCACCATAGACCTAAACCTGAGAGTCCCCTTAAGTACATGGGAAGCTGACATCCCAAGTAGGAGCGAAGCAAGGAACAAACGGTCATGACATTAGCACACTTGAGAAGAGTGAATCCAACGAATAGAATATGGGGCACTCAGCGGAAATAAAACAGGGTAGGAAAGAGAAACGCATGTCAGAACGATGGCAGCTATTAAAAGGTAATCAATCCACTCCTGTTGTAAAGGTAAGGATGAAAACATTGAGACCACAATATTAATTTGAAGGCCGTTATAGAATAACTACAAAAATCAATTTTGCTGAAGAAAGATAAACCAATTAAGAGCATCAAACCGATTAAAAAAATACTATGATCACGTGGAAGAAAGCGTGGGAATAAAAAGCAGAAGGGAAAGGCCAAATAGAATATAAATAGACACTATTATTAATAAAAATAAATGTGAGACACTTGAAGCAGAAGTAGACACGAGCTGTAAGAAAGTCATGCGTTTACAGAATGCTCCATACCGTCATAGACACTTAAGATCATAGTAGGTGGGAATAAATTGGGGAAAAGATCATTTCACTTCGTCCTTATAACACATGGAGTAGCGGAACGAGTATATTTATTTTATTTTCCAATTTAGTAAGATAAGAAATTCCGGAAACAAAGAAGCAATTATTTTAGCTCATGAGGCGGAAAAAATGAACTGTTGAAGATAATGAGAAGTGCTTATGGAAGACTGGAGGCAGAAACGAACAGGATTTAGGATGACGAAAAGTTTTCGTATGAAGAGAAAAGACTGCAAAGATAGAAACACGGAAATGAGAAATACAAAGGTAAATTTAAAAAACGGCTACACATGGGAAGGCGTTTTCCTTCCACAGACACCCAATACTACTGATGGAGAAAATACATAAATTGGGAAAAATAATTGAAGACAATTCGAAAAATAAGCTTATTGAATGAGAGATATTGTGCTCTCCAGCCAGAGGTGATAGTGGCCTGGCTACAAAGCAGACCACCACGCTATTCAGGCCACTTAATTTCCATGCCAATTGAGGTTCCTTTTATTAGATTTAAGGCCTTCAAGGTCCATCAAGCGAGGGATCAAGGACTACAGAAATAGAAATTGCATTCCATAAAAATTAACCCATTATTGCCCAGACTGTATTCAGGGCTTTTAACTTGGGTTGTTTCTCATTTTCCGTTTTATTTTGGCATAATTAAGACGAATTTTTGAGAAAAAAAATTATTTTCATCATATAATATGATTTTCATAATGCTGCGTAAAAATAACGCTGGGAAAAATCCGGTAAATAAATGTTAAAAAAGTAATTTTTTTAAACTTGGGTTACATCTTTTATTTTTTATCTTGATTTGCACACTCGACATCTTCGCCGGGAGTTATCCAGTATTCCTTTGGAGGAAATGCCCCATTCTGCCTTTCAACGGACATGCTGGGGTATGTGTCTCGTATGTGCGCACCGATTTTCATGCGCCATCAGTCATTAAAATACGATTATGCAAATGAAAATTTTGGTGAAAATGACAAAATTGGAACTAGAGATTCTTAAAAAAGTTAGTAAATCGAAGAAAAAATTAGTCTGAAGAAAAAACTTGTTCTGATAATTAGGATTCAATAATGTTGCATTAGCGCACCGCTGGGGGTTAATGGGTTAATGTAAGTATCAATGTGACAGGAATAAAACGTAACCACTTATACTGCTAAGCGCGGCTTTCGAGCTGAAATAGGTTTAATCTTGTGGTAGCGAGCGGCTTCTTGGAACCCCTTGCGTTGCCATCCACGAGAGACTGCAAGAGCCAAGCATCCACTACCATGAAGCGCAGAACAATAGGGTGGTTTCCTAATATTTTTTATTGCCTTAATCGGATAGATTATTGCTCTTTGAGAACGCATTTCACGTTTTTAAATTTTTAAATGACGATATCTATTTTTCGCGATAAAAGGAAAAGTTAAAATTTTCAAACGCGCGAAAACGCTACAGTTAAGTATGAATGCTGGGAAAAGTCCGTGTGACGTCATTTTGGTCCCCGCTGTCAACGTGCGCGGTGACATTGGGGCGAGAAAATGTGCGCCGCTGCGATGCAGGCTGCTAGCAGGTAGCAGAGTACCCTGCTAGCAGGTAGCGCTTGACGTAAATAAGGATCATTAATACCTTATTAAACGAAGGAAACTTTCTGACCATAGGAAGTTTTAAAAGGTGATTATTAAGACATGTTTCCCTGAGCTCTGTGCCTCATGCATGCATTGGTAATCTCAGACGGTGTAAAACTCCTATCTACTCGTATAGAAACTAGGTCCCTGTGACGTCACGTGGAGTGGCATCGCATGGACGCCAATCTGCCCTCTTTCAAATGAGGTTAAAATTGACCATTAACATTCGTCTAAATTGTGATTTCTAAAACCAAACATTTTGTATATTTTGAATACACTAATGGCGGGTAACGAATCGCAATCAATGCCTTTCGTTTTCTTTGATGAAGGAAACTACCCTATTGCCATGGAAAAGCGGTACTCAGACAATGGAATTAGCTTTCTGAAAATTTGCATTCAAGAACGACGGCAAGGGTAAAGGCAATGAAGATTACGAGTCAATGTAGATAAACAGCCATGATTTTGAAATTCTTTCCATTAGGATGCCGGGAAGCGAAGGAAAACCTTGCGAACTATAAAAATCCGTAGAGTTAGTTTTTACGGCAATATCAATGGCTCAACCTAGAGCCACCTCCGATATGTTGGACATGGGAGGAGCTAAATAAGTAACACACATAAAAGTGCATTGGTACCAGTTCTCATTCAGTTGTATAAAATAAACTATTAAAGATTTTTCATCGAGTAAAGATATATTAGGTATGGAGGTACTTATTTACGAAAAGTTGGAAGAGATGAAATATTGATTACACTTCTGACAGGAAGATTCCCAGGCGTTTTAAATTAACAAGCCGTAACAGGCGATAGAAATCATATGTGTCAAGAAATTGTTTAATATTTCCAATATATTTATTTAAATTATGACCGGGGAATCAGTGCGGCTTGTATCAGTGAAAACTGAGACTTTGAACAGGGGACAATGTAGATTGAGATTGGAAAATGTGTAATAAGGGCGAAAAAATATCGAGGAAAGCAAAAGAAAAAACAAGTGAAGAATGACGGTATTGGAGAAATAGTTAGGGTGGAGGAAATGGAGGAATTTCCGGCGATCGATGTGGAAGCATGGAGGAGACAATAGCATTTCAAGGAAGAAGAAACGAGACATCGCCAGATATACATCTACATAAACCCCGTAAGCCGCCTAAAAGGCGTGTGGCAGGGGGTGATAGGACACCAGCAGTTTATAGCTTAAAAAAAATGAAGTGTTCTAACGAAGTTGCAAATAGCGTTTATTAAAGTCTATGGTTCAGGGGAAAAACGAATTCCCATATCTATCCGTTCGGCAAAACATCTCTCTTAATTTATCGCTTCTATCCCACCTGGAATAATAGTGTGGCTCTAACACTATGTTCTCCGTGTCGCTCTTAAAGATATCCATCCTCAATTGTTCAAGCAATCTAAGCCTAGCGCGCAGCCTCCGAGTCTCCAGCGGCTCCCAGCCTAATTCGCTTAACATCTGCGTTACGCTGTCTATACGCCCGTAGCGGTTTTTGACGAAACTCGCAGCCTTCCTTTGTATTTTATTCAGTTCGCGGATTAAGTCTTTCTGTACCGGATACCATACACTCGCTGCATATTCAAGGTGCGGACGGACGAGTGCGAAATAGCACCTTTCTTTCACTTTCTCATCCGAAAATCTTCCGTTAATACGCTTGACGAATCCTAATTTCTTGAGAGCCTTGCTACAGATATTCCTTATATGTGTTCCCCACGATAGGTACAAGGTTATAGTAACTCCCAGGTAAGTACTTCACTTCGTCTGTTACCTTAATGTCAATGCCATCCACGGATTAAACATGGTTATAGTTGGTCGAATTCCGCAAGAAATGTACCGATATGCATTTGCTCAGATTAAGTTCGAGTCCCCACTCTCGGCTGGGATGTGAAGGAATGAGAGCCAAAGGAGGGGAAAGTGAAAGGAGTGGAGGCAGACGAAATGCTAGGAGGAGAGGGGTGTGAGGTGAGGGATTGGGGGGGGGCGAAAAATTGCACTCGGGAAGATGGAATGTCACTCTCAGTCTCAGAAGTAATATCAATGAGACTAGGGAATATTCAAATCCACAAAAACAATTAATCTCCCATTCGCCATTATCCTATTTCAAACTGATTGTTGACTAGTTGACTTTGTAGAAGTCCATGCATAGTGATAATTGAAACAGCATTATTATTTTTCCATACTTTTTTATTCTTTATCGATCGGTTTCAATGCTTACGAATCACTATCAAGAGCTGTCTATTGATAATGATGTGTAAGCATTGAAAGCGCTCGAGGAAGAATAAAAACGTTTGGGAAAATACTACTGCTCATTTAATCATCATTATCCTATTTGATAAATCATCGCATCACATAGTTAATCCAGTATTTTGTTCGAGCCTCTTTCATTTTAATTACGAAATTTGAATAATAAGGTTCACCTTAAAAAATATTATGCACTTTGCATGAATCTGTAGTTGAAAACCAAAGTTTTAATTATGATTGATAAAAATATATTTTACTTACGCAATTACGCACTAAAAATAACTAAAGACAACGTTGATAATCAGAATAAGTTAGAGAAAAAGATTACGAAGACAATGAGAAATACAGCGCTTTCCCCGCAAAAACTATTTATCATTTATTTCCCCACACACAAAAACAGTCTTTATGTCCCATAATGAAGGGGCTTATAGCATAAGAACGGAGAACAAAAAAAATACCTACGCCCAGAAACTATGAAACTCATTATAGGCTCCAGCAGCAATGCTTGTCTGAGCATCACTCAGAGAAAACATTAGTAATTTAACACGCTTTTATTTTGATAATTATGATAATCGTATGAACTATATCTTTTGAAAAAAATGAACGAGTATCGATAGTTTGATATTCCCCTTACCATAACATATTTTTCATTCATTATAATAACACCTTATGGAGCTAAAGGATATTAATGATGATGACAAGGATCGGCCATAAACATCGAACAGGAAGGTCTTTTGAGGGTCAATCATCCATAATCCTAGGGAAAGCAGTCCGATGAAGGCCTCTATCGATAGTAAAGTGGATGGGACGAACGGCAAACGAAAGCCAGGGATGAGCAATGAAGAAGAAATTATCAAGGGTAAAGAGTATGAGAAGATTATGAGTTATACATGTTTATGAGAAGATTATGAGAAGATTTTAGCTATGACAGAATTGAAGCGGATTGGGATCCTAACAGGAATTTGCGACGTAACCCTACTAAAGCCGGGTCAACAGCGCAAGGCTTTATACTTTGCATCTCAAGAGATGGAAATAAGAAAAAAGATCATGACTCATTTGTGAGGCCCTTTTGGAAGTGATAGGAGCGAAGAAGAGGAATGGAGGAATCTTACGTTGTCACTGAAGTGACGCAAGCTAACGCTAGCTACGCTAGGTTTGACTGTACTATACTAGAGGAAGGAAGGATTACTCTGTGGAAGATATGGCCTAGAGATTTGTCTCCGTGTAACGAGAGTTTTTGTTAATAGTTTATGCTGATCAAACTGACGGATTAACTGACATTCAATGTGATTATCAATAAACCTAACAAAAGAGGAAGTGTGGTTGTCTGTCCGCTATGCGTTTCAATGCGGCTTAACGGATTACATCCATGGGTTAGTACGTAGGTGCATCTTATTTTTACAAGCTTCACAGTGCTACTTTCGGTTGCTTCCGACGAGTCCTTTTCGTGGTTTTCTGATTACTCTATGTTAAGTCAAGTCATACAACTTCTGCGGTTGGATATCCTACCGGGTAGGTATACCTTTTGACACGATCGAAAAGAAAACACCCTAACATTTGAATTTCCCAATTTAACGGCTCACGAAGGCCTCTATCCGCAGCGCCGGGGCATGGAGACCGAAGCCGAAGCGCCCCGAGGATGAGAAAGGGGGGGAAAGGCAACTCCCCTACCAACTTCGCCCGCGGCGACTCCGAGAAGAAATTTGATACTCATGATAAATTTGATACGGGTACCTGGATCAGGGGGTCTATTCTCTAACTCGAAGCTCCCGTCGTGGTAGCTTCGAACTAGCTACCAGAATTGGCTACCAACCTTATTCTCTAACAGGGAGTAGCTTTCTCAGACCGAGAATTTCTGGTAGCTTTCTCAGACCGGATATGGGGTATGAGAAATATTTCGTGCGAACTCAGTTTTTACTCTTAGAACCAATGAAATCGCTCGTTTCATTTCGTAACCTGCGGGAAAATCATAAATGTAGTCGTTCTCGGCTGACTTTTTCTTCTAGTTGAAATTAATGTGCTTTGTAAATTACGAAATGCTGAGTGCCTTCAGCTTTCATTATTAATAGAAATACGTAGAAATAATTATATTTGGCTAAGCGGCTTTTATATCAATTCAATAGTTTCGATCGATGCAGCAGTTTATGTCACGATTGATAATCATGTAGGCCATGTAAATATAATGAAGAGAAAATGTTAGTAAACTACCAACACATTAAACCAATGCTATCACATTGTCGTTCTAATTCCCGAGAACTTTACACTCAGCGCTCCTTATGCTTTTGCCTGTTTGATGCAAAAATTTTGATGACCAACTGTTTCTGTGCAGAGATTGTTCCTTCTTGCACTGCGAGAGAATATCGCAATAACATGTGCATACGATAAGTGTATATTATTTCGGGAATATCTTCAACAAAGTTAATGGGAAGGTGGAGAAAATTATGTTTGAAAGTTACGTCATTTCACTCAGATTGGCCTAAGCAATCATTTTAGGCTCACAATATGCTTCAAACGATATTTACACAAAACTCTACTGTCGTGCCGTTCTCACGACGGCTAAATTAATATTTAAATGGTTTTATGAATAAGTATTATATGCCAACCGCCAAGCTTGCACTATTGCAAGCGAGGGCGATTCATTAGAACTTGACCATATTATGAAAAAACAACCTATTAAACGTAGTTCCTTCTCCCAATATTAAAGTCATATTATATTATTGTTTTTGTGTTGACTTCCTCCGTGGGCTTCTGGAATACCCATGGCTACACTTTCTCAAAATTCAAAACAAATACACCAACTTAACTATAGTCCGGCACTAAAATGAAATGCGTATATACGGCCAAAGACACACAAATGAAAGCAGAATGATATCATGAACACATTTATTCATTGGAAGAGCAAAAAATTTAATAATAACTATCATGAAACACCTTACATTGCATTATAACACAATAATATATCCACCTCTCTACGGTCTGCATCTATGTAACACTAAACTCTCTTCACACAATCACTTCACAACAAAGATCGTTGCTAATAATGCACGGTAAGGTTAATCATAAATGTATAAACACTTGCAAAAATAAGACATCCATCTCTGTGCAGTGGATACATAGGCATTGGTAATGATTTCAACGCATCAATTTGTACCGTCACTACAACAGTCTCTCGCAACATCAATAATAATCACTGTTTTCGGGGTTTTTCTTCTCACTAGTAATGACTTCATGCAAAATAAGATTTCACGTGATATAAAATGATTGAAAGCAACATTTTTCTTCTCCAAATAATGAAATCAACTAGTTAACGCGATCGATAGTTCACTCCGAAACATATATGTTTAGTCACGAAATTTGTTACTCATGCCCACTACTTTGTTAAGAATACAATAATTGAAGGCTTCAAATAATTTACGCAGCATTCCGGACCTCATTAAAGAAAATAATTACGCAAAACAACAAAAATAGTCAACACTTTTCTTGTTTACCACTCAATCGCTAGCCGTGTCAAGAAAGACTGATGGGATAGAACAAAAGATTAGCGACACGCGCCACTTGGTTCACGGCGGTTCATAGGAATTCCCATGGCCCTATGGGAATTCCCTATGTATTTTGATGGTAGCTAGCTGAAGCGCGGGGTTCGAGGGCGCGCTTCGCGAAGCTACCGTGGTAGCTAGTTTGAAGCTACGGAAGTAGCTTCAATTCCCATAGAGAATAAGGGTTGGAGCCTAATAAGCTACCGGTAGCTTCTGCAAGCTCCCTTCGCCGGAGCTTCAGCGTTAGAGAATACAAGTGGGAGCAAGTAGCTTAATTAAGCATCTTTCCACCAGAAAGCTACCGCGCTTCGAGTTAGAGAATAGACCCCCAGGGGTCGGAGTCGGAGTTGATATGTCACACCTAAATGGCGGCGAGCCAATTAAAAATTGTAGAAGCCAATTTATGGGGGCCGTGTCCCTCTCTCATGCGCTGAACAAATAGGCCTGTGAATGCGAAGGTCCTTTTGAGTTTACACCTTTTCCGAAATTGCTGACGATGTTATTCTTCATTATGCAAGCAGGTATTTCGTCAAAATCGCGTCGCCGACTTCGGTGGCGCCTGGGTCAAATCCTCGCCTGCCAGACAAGAAATCGCGGGCTCGAGTCCCGCCTGGGTAGGTATCCCGCTACTTGGCCATGAATCTCAAGTCCCACTTCCCTGGATACTTCCCTTCCCGTGCAACACTGGGTGCCTGCCTGATAGTAAATAATAGAATAGGGAATAGAAGAGCGACATATTTCCCATCCATTCCGAGCAATAAAAACCGATATGTAATACTCCACAAGGAGGGCGAGAGGCTTCTCCGAGAGAGAGAAAACGAGGCGCACATTGAGCCACAATAGGGTAGTTTTCTTCATCAAAGAAAACGAAATGCATTGATTACGATTCGCTACCCACCATTAGTGTATTCATAATACCCTAAGTTTTTGGTTTTAGAAATCCCAGTGTAGACGAATGGCAATGGTCAATTTTAACCGCATTTGAAAAAGGCCACATTGGCGCCCATGCGATGCCACTCCACGTGACGTCACAGGGACCTAGTTTCTATACGAGTAGATAGGAGTTTTACATCGTCTGAAATTACCAATACATGCATGAGGCACATAACTAAGGGAAACATCTCTTAATAATCACCTATTAAAACTGCCTAAGGTCGGAAAGTTTCCTTCCTTTGATAAGGTCTTAATAATCCTTCTTTAAGCCAAGCGCTAACTGCTAGCAGCCTGCATCGTAGCGGCTCTCAAAGCCTCGCCCCAAGGTCACCTCACACGACGGCAGCGGGAACCAGAATGACGTAATACGGGCTTTTACCAGCATTCATACTTAGCCGTCGCGTTTTCGCGCGCTTAAAATTTTTCACTTTTCATTAAAAGCGAAAAATAGATATCGTCATTTAAAAATCTAAAGGCGTGAAATGCGTACTCCAGGAGTAATAATCTTTCGATTTAGGCAATGAAAAAATAATAGGAAACCACCCTATTGAATATCGCTCCCTCCTGCACTTCGTAATCTCCCTTCCCGTTTCGGAAAATAGCACTCACAATCACTCTAAGGAGTACGAGGACTATTCACTCCCGACTGATCCGATGCACGCGATTGTAAAGGCTCTCCAAATCCTCTTATTACATATTGATAATCATTTGAATGTCAGTTTATCAGTAAAAACTATTTGCGATAAATCTGACAGTCTACAAATTATCCTAAGGAACTCTCCTCCACATTCTCATGTCATGCGGAGAAAAATCTCTGGACCATCTCTTCCTCTAGTGTAGTACAGTCAAACCTGACTTAGCTAGTGTAAGCTCGCGTCATTTTAGTGACGGCGCTAGATTCCTCCATTATCTTGCTCGTAATTTTGTATTCGTGCGCCTTGCTTTCATTATTAGCTTTACCTTATAGCACCAGGAAAAAATCAGTGAGTCTTCCATTATTAGATTTAGCGTATTTACCACGGAGTCCATATAGTATCACAATTTTTGATAGCTTCTGAGTACAGAAGTATTAATAGCTGGAATAATATTTATAACAAAAGCCTCCCTAAAAAACTAACGATGAGAAAAGTTCCACTATAATCATTCACTCCTGCAAACCTACCCATTCTACATTTTAAATAGCGTGTATAAAGCGGTGAATTGAAGTGAAGGCTGGCTATTCGTCTGCAGCCTGCTTTTAGTAGCGTCTACGTAACAATGACGCCAATTTAAAATAAAATATGAAACGAGTTCTTTCACACTGTCATGGCGACGGAAACAGAAATTCTGAGAACCAGAGCGTAAAAAAACATGCACACAGGTAACAATAAATATCCATTTCAGCATGCGGCACCGCAGACGACATTCATCTCAAAACTTCGAAACGCAGTGAAGATGGAAACGACAAGTTAGAGAGCTAGATTAATGGTGATATGAAAAAGCATAAAAGTACGATCGTATTTTCAAAACAAGTTTCTGAGTACGACACAAAATTATTAAATGGTCTGGTTAAAGTTGCGTCGCAGCAAGATTGAAAGCATTCAAAGACAGGAAATACCTCGAGGGCCTTATTAAATGGGAATACCGCAAACCGATATTTCAATTGTGGTAAAGATAGAAGCGCGTAAGCCCACTTGAAGAGTCGCAGGATGGATTTGTGGAGGAGCCCTCACTCTACCGCCTTCGCATAGCAACGACTGCTACTAACAACGGCGGTCGCAGCATCCATATCAAGATCCATACCTCACTCAATTACTGCGAGCGATGCAGTGAATAAGTACTTCGAGATATTGATTCTTCGCTGAGATATTCCCATCGCGATTCAATATACTAAACACTTATTCTAAAAATATCCTCTCCGATGAAGCAATACATGGTTGCTGAAATGCTGGATTCCCACTGCGAGAGCTTGGGTTCAAACCCAAACGGTGGCATAGATTTTTCTGAGACAAGCCGATTCCTGCTTCAGTGCTTTATGAAGGGCGCTGCAAGCACAACACTACGTCCGTCGTTACCCAGCAGTTAATTCTCAAGGAATAGAAACCTACTAGTTAGTTTCGTATCAAACTCAAAAGTCCACAAATGACAAATCGCTTATTCTGAGATATGGAGAATTATCAAGCACTTAGAGCATAAAGAAGGGCAATTAAATGACACAGAACAATGAGCACGGCAAAACGATTCACGGCTACATAGGAAGTAAAGCCTAAATGATTTACCTTAAAGATGATAAGACTTGCAGACACAAAATGTAACAATAATATTGCCATCTATAAACAGGCGATTGCATTAAAAAGAGAAAATTCATAAAACAATATACGAGTTTGACTAATCTTTCATGATGATTCATTTACTCTAGAGCATTTCATTACGTATGCCGAACTATTTTTAATCAAAATAAACTGACTGGTAACTGTGCTAGTCAAACGGAAACATTAACAAATGTTAATGAGGCCGTGAAAATGAAAGAGACAGGACGTCAGAGTCCTCTGCACGGCCATCCTCAAAACTACTCCGTTACCAAGAGGAGTTTCCTCCAAAATTGGGATAGGGGTTATAGTCTATTCACTTTATGTCTGCGGGTGAGCTTTCGTGAGAGTCCGGACACTCTCGGATGGCTTCGCTGATAGGGGAGGGGTGCTAACAAGAGAGAGAGGATTAGCGAATATAATGTTGCCACTCATATTTTGCCAAACATCTCTTGGATTCCGACCACACAATCGATTTCGAACTATAGGTATAATCGCGATATTGTCCATAACCACGCGCGTGTCCACCCGGTCCGCCGAATTTCAAAAGTCAAAAGATAATTCGCCGATAACTTCCAGAGGCAGAATGCTTCGATCCGATCTGTTTTCTGAATCGTTAATGGCTCAAATTAATCGTATGAAACTATTTATGGATTATTGAAATTTTTCGACCATCCCTATGGCTCAGCGCCTCTCAAAAGACGATGCAGCTTCGGATCAAGGTTTCCATGAAAAAAAGTTTTAATTAATGGCTAAAAGGTCACCCTTCATTATTGCCCTAGGAAGGCAACCGTCGAGGGACAAGTACAGGAAAAGAATGGGTGGCTTATATACGTTTTATATAGAGCAGTTAAAAAAGGGTGTGAAAGAAAAGAAAAACGTAGTATGAAAAGCTGATAGGAGAATTAGGTGAAAATATGCGTCAAACCAGTCATAGGATCAATGATGAGATCGCCCCTGCAAATCATTCACTGCTTACATAATAGAGAGTATGGTCCAGGAAGAAATTACTTCATTCAATTTATAGCAAAGCAGGAAACATATAGTGCACAAATTTAGCCGAAGTCAAGTACCTCAACCGTTAGAATTAAAGTCGCGAACTCCTTAGCGGATGGAATAAAAACCGTGCTGCTTCTTGGAGCAGAATGCTTTCCTATGGTGATGCGCGGGATTTACTAAGTAAGATGATGGGTTGTAAACGCAAGGATAAAAGCAAGCCTATTAGGCAGAGACGTGGGGGGATAATGCGATTTGTAATTCAGATGCGAGTGGTGCCATCTCTCGACGTCAAAACAAACAATGAAGGGAGGGAAGCGCTCCACTCGTATGGAACAGAATCCAATTTCACCGCTTTCGCGGAAATGGAATGAAACGAGAATGCACGCCGTGAGAAAGAAGTGATTCCACTTTGAATGTGTGCCAGCGGATTTTGAGTGTGCACTCCAAGCAGTCATAGTACATATTCCGCCGAATACAATCATTAATTCAAGAGAATGGCTGTAATGACTGTGTGTCTGTGACTGTGTTCTGTGTATCATTAATGTTATGTATGATAATTTTTAATTTACTCTTACGTTTTGTTTTTACCTCTGAATAGAAAAAACAAGAGAAGGAGCTTTAGGTGGTCTCCAAGGTTATAGGACCCGAATTGAGCCACCAACAAATAACAAAAAGTATGCTTATAAAAACATAAAAATGCAGATAATGATACATGAGTGTTTTAAATAAATAATATCAAAATAAATTTTAAACTTTTTCTTGCGTGAAAAGCCAGTCTTAGCAGGTCTTAACATTACATTTGAGGATTTTTTTTTTTAGTCTAGCGGGCAGGAAATGAAATAACTTTGGTCCCATGTAAAGAAAACAGCGTTTATATAATGTTAACTTAGGTCTGTTTGCTACTATAAATGACTCACTTATGTGTACGACGAAGGATCGGGTATTTTCGATGTGCATGGTATGTCTTTGTTCCAAAGTGCGAGACGTTCATTTTATCACATTACTGCCGTCTCGTCACCATATTCGCCGAAGGCAAGGGTTCCCGCTCATAAATTTGGGTTATCGGTCGTCGAGGCATATGTGGTCAGCGTCTCCTCGACCAGTCGTAAACGTCTAAATTTTCTGGACACGAATGGTCATTGTCTCGCTGACGAAGATAAGTTGCTCACTTTCTAGGATTGGGTCGAGTCAAGCCACCCTTCCTCTGGTCTTGGAGGTGTTGACCTGTTCCCTGACGACACGAGCGCGGAATTTTTGGGCAGCCTGTGGGTTGACACAAAAGCGACGAGGGGTGCCTGCCCGTCGCAGTTACATTTGTAAAATCATCACGAACCTCACTCAATTAACCTTCTCTGAGATCTGATTCGCGAGGATTTCAATTCTTTGGTGCCCTAAACCCGATTCCGGGAGACGCAGCCACTCGAGTCTCCCTCCTTGATCGTGTCGATCACGAAATGGCGACTCAAGTGTTTCACTGAACTATTCATCTAAGCTCCTGGTGAACCAAAATTCGCTCGAAAGACTCTAGAGCTTTCCATCACTTGATTGCATTTTGTTAACATTCATATGATGAACAGGTCACTAATCATCATTATTATTTAAGTATTCTACTATTCTACCGGTAAAGGATGGACTGCATGGAGTGTTTACGAAGTATTCTAGCAGTATCACTTCCCTTTATATACTTCCCTCTTCAATTCACAAAAAGGCTTACCTCCTTTCATTCTCTCTAAACAACCCTTTCTCTTCCTTCCTCTCCCACGTTTACCTCATATTGTCCTATCTAACACTGTTTTCAACATCCCCATCCCGCTGTGTATTCGCTCCATCTATATCTTGTCTCCTCCGTATCTCATCTAAAACTGCCTCTTCTCACCCACCATGTCCAGCACTTCGTCGTTTCTCTTCCTCTCCGTCCACTTCACCTTCTCCATTCTTCACCATACTCACATCTCGTATGCCTTCAGTCTTCTCTCGTCCTCCTTCCTTAGTGTCCAAGTTTCCGCACCGTAGAGAGCTACACTCCAGATCAAACTCTTCACTAACCTTTTCTTTAAACTCTCAAATCACGATCCTCTCAGAAGCTCCTTCCTGTTCATGAACGCCTCTCTTGCTAATGCAATTTGCGTCCTGATGTCCTTGCTACTGTGTCTGTTTTCCTCTAATGTGCGGCCCAAATAGTTAAACTGCTCTACCTGTTCAAGTTTTTCCCCACCTACTTTTATCTTGAGTCTCACATTCCTCCCTCGCGATACTTTACAAAACCGCATAACCTTAGCTTTCTTGTGATTAATCCTCATCCCATACTCCTCGCACCGCTCGTCTAACGCATCCACTAGAGCCGGCAGTCCCCTCGCTGTTTGGCTAATCAGCACCAAATAATTCGCCCAAGAAACCCCAAGTATGTTCATTCCAGAGATGTCATGGCCCCTATAGTACGGTACGTAATACAATTACATTCTCCATATTGGGGTGTTTGCTAATGTATCACAGGTATAGAAACAAATTTCGGACTTTTCTGCCAACTGCAAGTTAGTGAAGCGAACTTATCAATTCATAAAGGAAGAATTACAATGAGTCTGAGAATCACATTGTCCGTCGCTAAGGGAGAAGAAAGAAAAGGATTGTAGGCAAGAAAAAGGAAAGGGATTCAGAATTATAGAAAAACGAAAGTTGACATGATTAACAAGGAATATTATATTTCATGCCTGCTTTTCCACTTTTCGACGAGTAACTCAACGGATTGATCCGCCAATTATAGCGTTTAGTTTCGTCAATCATAAGATTGCAGATAAAAAAGGTTGGAAATATAGAAAGCACGCAACAATATTGAGATATTTCGTGTGCCAAATTGCGTGTCTGACCTCGAAACTGCAATGCAAAGTCGGATTTTCTGGATATTCTAACTTTCATGCATATCGGTAGCTTTTACGAGGATATTTTCGGAGGTCAATACCTATGTAATCCGCAATAAAAGTTAAGAGTCGTTTTTCAGATTGCGCGCTATTAACGAAAGGTTTCCACCTGCCTCATTCAGTGACGAAAACAAACCTTAATGACGATCACCGCTGGGTACTTCAATCTTTCTTTACATTCGATCTAGATGGACCATGAAATTAGAACCCACGATGACAAAATACATTTTTAAACTCAAAATATCGATTCCAAAGAAATGGTTTTAATTTAATGGCTCACATTATTAGCGTGTAATACGCAACAAACAAAAAATTATACACCAGGATTGACGATTAAATAAACGATGAATTTTCCGCGACGCCTCCAGGGATGTAGATTCCATACTTTTTTCCATCACTCGGAACGTTCCTTTTTCCGTCGCTGGAGCCTTCGTCATTCAGCCAATCAAAACGCACGGCCGCTAAGAGTGATTGTAACCCTATGTTTGACTTTTAATTTAATGACCGACGTAAGTGCAAAAATCCGTGGAGGAAGCTTTGGTGAAAGGGACGGTGGGTGTAATTGCCCGATTTGACTTGGCTTTTGTTTTATTTTACCTGGCTCGGGTGAGGCCACAATCCGGCCCCCTCTTCCCCCGAGCCAGGGCTCTTTTACATAGGCATTTAAGTTCATTCTTACAGTACAAAATATGATATCGGTATGTATTATTTTCTTCTTTTAATACATTTGCTTCAGCTTCATGGGCATTCAATGGTCATTGGATGTCGGGCTGGTCAAGTCTTTACTTTGCTTCATTCGAGTTCATCTCAGGAAATCTAGCATATACGATATGTATATGAAAAATAAATAAAAAAAATAAATAATCAATTGAAGCAATATAAAAAAACAAATACCTTGAATATACATAAAAGTATAGGCTGCATTCTCACCAATCATTGAAGGACATGAAACGACTCAGACCCTTGCAAGTATTACGGAGGACCGATATGGAGCACATGGAGCCAAAGAGGCCGACAATAAGGAATTAACCCCTCCTTCACGCCTAATTGCTCAACCACGCATAATTGACGGTGGAATCCATATCAAGACTTGCTGGCCAATACCAGCTCGAGGGCCCAGGCGGCTAGTTGTCAACAATATCTCTGTTCATGCTACAGGGCTAACACAATGAGCTGAGAGAACCATTAATACCAGGATCAAAGGACACAGGAGACACCTTAGGCTCTGCCAACCGGAAAAATCCGCTGTTGTAGAACACGCCATTGAATCTGATCATAGGGTGAAGTGGGACCAAGCGTAAATTCTATGCCGTGAGACTAAATTCTGGGAAAGACTGATTAAGGAATCCATCGAGATCCGGCTGACAAGTAACACCCTCAACCGTGACGCCGGGTGTTCACTAAGTAATGTATGGAAACCGGCATTTAGGAAAATAAGATTGGCTTCCTCCCGACTAATCACGTTAGAACTTACAACCAATTGAAGATTATATAAGCTGGCAAACTTCATCCGCACACCATTAGCCTTGAGGATGGAACCCGACTCGTGTTCCGAAAAGTCGGCAGAATGGAGGGAGACCACCCGGCTGGAAGCCCGAATAGTCTTTTTCGAATATATTCGCCGGGAAAGCATCAGATTTTACTTTACAGTGGGCAGAGCATTTGTTTCGGAATGATTTAGAACATTCTCAGCGATAATAGTGCGTCAAAAGCTAAAGGGATGATCAACAGGTCAGGGACCCTCTTGTCTTACAACTGAAACTATTTTCCTAAGTCCAATTGAGACTATAACAGAAGGAAGATATTTCACAGCATGAACAGATATATGTAGGATTTTGCTTTTCCCCCATAAAAATGCCACGTGAGTCTCGCACTTTTTGTTTAATTTTTTTTTCTACTGACAAGCGGGGTCCTAACTCCCCCCTGAAGCCACACACACATTGGGGCGGCTTGCGGGGTAGGACGTTGATGTAGACTAAATAGTAAGCACTGACGACCAAGGCAAGGGCTGAAAAACAACACGTACCGCACTAAAAAAATCACTCCACTGATTGCACAATAGACGAAACTGATTTACGACCAGCCCTTTGTCATTACACCCGTGTGCGGACAGAAGTTTTGTTTCAGTTGCAAACTGGTTGCAGACGCAACTGATTCCCAACTGTTGTTACAAAATAGTCGCTCCGTGTGCGCTGGGCCTAAATGACAACAGTTCACGATCCAAATGAAACCTATACTCCGTCCACCATATCGCCATCGCAGATCGCCCGAGGAAAAACATTAGCGAACGCTTGGAGGACGTTTCCTAGTCCCACACAAATTTAAAGTTGGTCGCTGGATAGGATCGATTATTATTATTCGCACAGATGTCTCTCAAGGTATCCAGTGGCGAGCAACTCCCCCGTAAACGAAACGAGGCGGCGTAACAGGTCGATAAAGCATTTTAATCGAGGGAAATTCAAGGGAATGATTTCATTCGCCCTCTCGCAACAAAACTTTAAAGAGAGCAGTTATAAAACGGGGATCAAATCTACGCTCACGGGTTCGGGGAATAGGATGGCAGGGACGACCGGGATGATGATGTACTCCGCAATAACGCCCGACATAACACATAAACTGCTCGCTACGTAAAGCTGCATGAACGACTCGTTAAGCGAAATCGAGCATTTATTTATTTATTAGCATTTATTCAATGTTTCGAAAATATAAGTGAGTTACTTTATAACATGTTCTTTGCCAATTACATGACTCTTTCATGCACGGATACCCAGCAGAGAATCTCATAGTGAATTTTGTTTGATACTTATATCGCTTAGAAACGCTTCCAATACACACATTTACACGAGAGATCTTCTCAAATTTCACTGAAAAGAAACTTATGATATTAACCAGTTTTTTTTAAGTCACCAGAGGAAATTAGTTAGAAGAACTTGAATTTATCTCAAAATTGATGTACGAACATGGCATCAGCCGGAAAAATGGTAGCTGCCACTCAAGTGCAACGAAAAATATCTCCTATATTATTTTTACCGTATAAATACCTTTTTCTCAACTTATACGCAACCAAAATCTACAAATGAGGTACCAAAATGCACAGAATTATCAGAGAACATGCGACGGCATACCTTACTTCCTAAATATTGCTATTGTTTCCTAAAATTGGTTTTTAAATAATTAAAAAAAAAACAAAAAAAAAACAAAAAGAACAAAAACCGGTAAATATTTCTGACGTTAACGGCGCACAAACTGATACATTTGTTCATTGGCAACAATATCTCGCATTCTTTAAATAACTTTTATCAAAATGCCGCTGATTCCACATTAAAGTCTCCTGTTGATACGTAAGTATGAGTCATCATGTGCGTTTAACAGAGGATAGTGTAATTACTTCCAATGTTGTGTTTAAAGAGGTCCTCTGACCTCAATTTGTACATGAACATTTCAATTAAATTTGTACATAAGACCCTGCCTTTTTTCTATATTTCAAAATTAGAAACGCGCCTATCCCTCTGTGGACCTGCATTGCAAAGAGCGGGGGAAGCCCAGCGGGAGCGGGCGCACCACGCTCGTAATTAATAAAATTATTTAACCAGTGGATTATATCAGGCATGATAAGACACTCAGCGAGTTTTTCAATCATTTCGTCAAATTTACCCCTCCTCTCCTAAACCATATTTATAGGGACGATATTATTTATAATTTTTCGTTAGTAATATATAGCTATAAGGCAACTAATCGACTTCATCAAAAATGAGTTACGATTGAATAACTACAGCACAGCATATTTAGTTTAATGACTTCCATTCCTTCATGTCCACTTTAAGGCTGTCATAATTAGAGTTATGAATTATTTATCTCTCTTCGATTTTCCTTCTCCAGAAAACTCATAAAGCATAAATTTGGACACATATTGCAGCACTAAAAACACAATAATGAAGCTAACAGCAGAACCGTAATATAAGTTAGAAACAATAGTTCAAAATGTATTTCAGACATCTAAGAGCGCTTGTTATACATGACTTGTCGGAGATAGTTCTCTCCTATGGGTAAAATAATAGCTGAAGGCAACGTTGCAGTGCTTTTTCCACATTCTCCTAAGTGGTACAGGGAAAAAATATCGCACAAGGAAGACATTCTCAGAAAAGCCATCAAGGAAATAGAGCAATAATATCGTCGTCGAGTCATCTCCTATTTATGTAGAAATGTTACAGTCCCCATTCAGTCTTTTCAAATCACAAGAAAATGGAATGGAGCAGCCATCACAAGATTAAAAGTCAGACGAATACATAACTATATTTTTTTCTCCTTAGATAATGAAAACACCATGATTCTGAAAAATTCTTGCGTATTTTTAGGCATGCAATACTCTTTCGTACATGGCATTAAAAAAAACCTGGAAGTTGACTGCAGCAATGGAAAACCAGGTACTGAAGTAAGAAACAACGGTATTCTGGTCTCCATATAGACACCGAGCACTGCAACAGTTGAAGCTAGTTCGGACGCTTCTAGCAAATACACCTCAAATTCACAAAATACGACTATAAAGATCATTTCTTTGAGAATAACATTTTGGGATGTAACAATTGTCGCAATTATAAAACTAATTTTCAAAAGTCGCAATTTTATAGAATGAGGCGGAAAATCAATTTTGCGTGATTTCCCTCGCAATTAATTTGAGCGTAATTCTAGAAATGGTCCTTTTTCAGATGGCCAAATGCGTATGTACTGTATTTTCTTCACTTAAGGATAAGGACTGCTGTATTCCATAGTGTAGATTTAAGTGCATCGTTTGTTACAATATTCTGAAGAAGGGAATGATGCGTGCCACAGTAAAAACACAATCACGAAGCTGACAGTAAAACTATAAGATAATGAAGAAAGTGCAGTTTTAAAAGCATTCGACTTCTCGTTACACGTGTATTACTGAAGATTACCATCTTCAGTAAACCACGTGTTACAGTAAAATGAGTAAATGAGTTCAACTTTCAACTATTATTTTACCCTGTTCTGAGGGTAAAATAATAGTTGAAGGTAATGTTTTAGAGTTTTGCCAACGTCTTTCTGAGAAGTTCGGGGAGGAAGTATTGCACAAAGAAGTTATTCGCAGAAAAGTCATCGAGGAAAGCGAGCAAACATAATTCGCCATGTCACTTCTTCCGTCTTCAGAAACACTTGACCTTCTTTTGAAAGAAATACAAAGGAGCAGTAATCACCGGATTTAAAGTTAGAATATTTCAAAAGTATATTCTTCACCCTTAGCTGCTGAAAAAACTGCAATCTTCTGAATATACAACGGTATTTTCTACATAACATCTACTTACTTACGAGACACTTAGCTTAAACCGAAAATGTCATAGATAATGTCAATCTAGGTGATTTTCGAGTGATTTGAGAAAAAAAATCATTCAACACAAAATTGGGTCTTTTCTTTGAGGAAACATTTTATAGCTACGGGTGAATTATTGCAATAGCTGAAAGTAAAAAAATAAAGGGACAATTAGGAATAACTTTTCAAAAAGCCTGAAGGCGATTTTTTTTATTTTTTTATTATATTTTTGGAATATGAGATACTAAATCGATGTTAATATGTCAAATATGATTAAACAGGTCGAGTTAAACTACCAACATAGCTAAAACTTTCTTTCGGAGAGGGAAAACTCCTGACATCCTACATGTGAAAACACCTCATGAAAAGAGTACAAAGTATATCAAAATAACAAAAGGGTAAAAATGAAATGTTGGGTGCGATTTTACGATTGGCCGAGCGCCTTCGTTATACATATAGTCGACCATCGTTAACCACCAGTCGTCGCAGAGGAAATTGTCTTCTTTTAAAGCTTGCTTCCTGAATAGATGAGATAAAATCGAATTTTCAGCTAATGCGACATTAAGATAAGGACTGAAAGCAGGGTTACGATTGCAGAAAAGCAAACTGATAGCTAGAGATGAAACTGGTAAATCTGTTCGGTTCCGCAACTCAGTTGGATGCAAAAGCTTCGAATATTGCCACACAAAGCGTTCATTCTCTATTTTTATTTCTTTACAAAATCTCTTCTGGTTAAAGTAACGACACACATGGCACGCCACAAATAAGCGTGGCGGGTATAAATGCCAGACTGTCTGCAACGGGTCGTTATCCTAACAAACCAACTCTAGCGGGGAAAGCACATCCTATTAGCTCCTCCACTCAGACTGTATTTACGGTCCCTTTTATGCTCAAGTTCACGGTGCAGCCTTCACGGCCGTGCCGTTAGGGACGATTGGATCACTTTGAATGCACGCAACGCGTGTTACCGCCGTTTCGGACGTGACATGAATGCCACGTAAAAAGCGGACACATTCGGAAGATTCTAGTTTCAGTCATTTCGGTTGTTGAATGTTTTTAATGGATTTGGTAAGACAAAGCAGAGGAAATTTTACTACAAACAAAATAAAGGAATATTAGCAAATGATGGAAAAAATGAAAAATATTGTTAAGAAGAGATTTAATGAAATAATTAATTTAAATTAAAATCTGTCCGCATTTGTTAAAATAAGTGTTGTGATTCGTATTTATCATTTTTTATTCCAATTTTTCTACAAAAGCAAACGACACAAAGCAAACAAAAAAATCCGCTCAAAATGTATTCAGTCGTAAACTGGAAGGTAAGGGTGAGTATTTGTTTACCAGAACGGTGCGCACAGCAAATTCGTACAAGAGGAATGGCCAACTGCTTATTATTATTAAAGTATTCTGCCGATTAAGGTAGGTGTGCATGGAGTACTAAAGAAGTGATCTGGGAGCCTTCCTTTCCTTCCATTAAGTATCGCCTTCTTCAATTCACTATAAGGCCTCCTCCCCTTCAATCTATCCAAAAATCCTATTCTTTTCCTTCCCCTCCCTCGTTTCCCTAACATTCTACCCTCTAACACCTTTTTCAACATCCCCTCCCTATGATTGCTAGTGGGCATGTAAACTTGAACCACCACAAGGTTGGCGGGCCGTGCCTCAATTTCTACCACCAGAATCCTATCGTTTACCTGGTCTATACCTACCACACGCTTACCCATCTTCCCGTTTAATACTAATGCTACCCCTCGCTGGCTTTCTTCCCCTCCACTATATATAGCCCTATACCCATCACTCCAATAGTCCCCCCCATCCCTCCACCTCACCTCGCATAATCCTAAGATATCTATCCTCCCTTTATCCATTTCCCTTTTGATATTTTCTAACTTTCCCGCCCTCATAATAGTCCTCACATTTCACGTCCCCACATTTATAGCCGACTTCTTCTTCTCCATCTTCTTGGTCTTCCATTCTTCTTTCTTCATTGCTGCTGCCGCTGATGGTGATGATGATAAGTCTCTGCGAGGATTTCGCATGTTGGCGACCCCGAGGACCTTGCCGACCTCGATGCCGTGCCCGACACCCGCCCTTTGCGGACGGGTCCCGGGCGATGAGATTCCGAGGCTCATTTGGTTGTACTCTATGAGTTCAGGGAAGAGATAGTTGGTAGGGTTTCCCACTTCCATTCCAACAGTGTTTTTTACGTGACACCATCACGTGGACTACCTTTCGTCTGGCTCCTACCCTTCGACCTATCTGGCATGGGTGGCCCTACCGGGAATAATTTAGAATTAATCCCGCCAGTGCAGCTCTAGGGGTCATAGGAACGCGCAAGCCTTTCCACCGCGACAAGGTTGTAGCCCAAGGGAAAGGACCAACTGCTTACGAGAATTAAAATGGCTGTAGAGGTATAATGCAATAATATTAAAACTGGAATAGCCAAAGAGGCTGAGTATTCCATTGGCTACGTTGACAGTAGAAGGAAAAATAAACATGGAATAACGGAGGAAATGATAAGAGAAATGGATGAGAGGAGAAAGTGGATGAACATGGACTAAGAGCAGGGCAAAAGAATGTAAAGGGAACTAAATAATCGATTACAGCGTGAAACTAAGATGGAAAGGGAGGCATGGTGGAAAATACGGTGTGAGGAAATGGAAAAGTTTCATAAGGAATGAGAGGTAGACGCGTTTTACACCAAAGTTCAGTCGCTATCGGGCGGCAAAAGAGGGCAATCAATGCCTAAAGATGGTAGGATGCTAACGGAGCGAGAAGAGGTAGAGAGTAGATGGAAGGAATACGTCGAGGATGGAACAGGGGTAAATTATCTTGGGCCGGGGATCTTGGATGAGGAAATCGAAAGACGCCTTTATGATATGAAGGCTAGGAGAGCAGTGGGCGTGGACAATATCCCATGTGAGCTCCTAAAAAATCTAGGGAGGGATAGTAAGAAAAGGTTTTTCGAACTAGTACGCAGGATCTATGAGGAGGGATGTTGGCCGGAGGATTTCGTGAAGACGGTTTTAATTCCGCTTCCGAAAAAGAAGAAATCTGTGGAATGTGGATATTATAGGACTATTAGCTTCATATCACACGCGGCGAAAGTGGTGCTGAGGATATTGAACAGACGAATGGAGGCGAGGGCAAACGAGCAATTGGGCGATGATCAGTTTGGTTTTAGAAAAGGGAGGTAAGTTCGTGACGCAATAGCGATAATGAGGTCCCTCGTGGAGAGGAACCTAGAATATGACCAGGACGTGTATGCCTGCTTTGTTGATTTAGAAAAAGCATATCATAGGGTAAACTGACTGATTCGTAATCGGTTTATGGCCCAGACTGCGCAAGTGAGGGTAGCGGACGGAGAATCTGGGTGGGCAAGCATTGGCCGCGGAGTGAGGCAAGGCTGCCCTCTTTCGCCGCTGCTCTTTAACGTGTACGCTGAAGAGTTGGCAAGGGAAGCGTGGGATGAGTTAGAAGCTGGGATAAAAGTGGGAGGAATGATGTTCAAATCAGTGAGATTCGCGGATGATCAGGCGTTGATTATCCAGTCAGCGAGGAGGCTTCAGGCTTAGCTGGATGCGTTATACGAGCGTTGCGAGGAGTATGGGATGAGGATTACTCACAAGAAGACCAAGGTAATGCGGTTTTGTAAAGCATCACGAGCGAGGAATGTGAAACTTAAGGTGAAGATGGGTGGTGAAAAACTTGAGCAGGTTGAGCAGTTCAACTATTTATGCAGTACGTTAGAGGAAAACGGATACAGTAGTAAGGACATCAGTATGAGAATTGTCTTAATATAGGAATTATCCATGAACAGGAAGGAGCTTATGAGAGGATCATTATGTAAGAGTTTATAGATACGGTTAGTAAAGAGTCTGATCTGGAGTGTAGTGCTTTTCGGTGCGGAAACATGGAAACTTAGGAAGGAGGACGAGAGAAGACTGGAGGCATTCGAGATGTGGGTGTGGCGAAGAATGGAGAAGGTATAGTGGACGAATAGGAGGAACGACGAAGTTCTGGACATGGTGGGTGAGGAGAGACAGCTCTTAGATGATATACTGAGGAGACAGAAGGTATGGATGGAGCGAGTGCTTAGCGGTGAGGGGATATTCTAAAAGTGTTGGAACGTGTAATGTTGGGTAAACGAGAAAGATGAAGTAATATAATGGGTTGTTTAGTAGGCTTTATCGTGATGTTTGGAGGGAAGTGATTGATGAAAAGGAAGGCTCCCAGAGTTCTTCTTAAGTTCTCCATGGAAACCTACCTCAATTAGTAGAATACTTTAATTATAATATTTTAGGCAGGGACCTTCTCATGCTAGGAGTTTAAATTAATTACAGTGAAACCTCGGTTAGCGAACGCCTTTGATAACGAACAATTCGTATAACGACCAAATATTTCGCTAAAAATTTGCCTCGGATTGCGAACAGATGTGTTCTGTTGCTGCAATGTGCTAACTGCTGGGAACCAATTTTTCCTATATTCTTTATTTGTAATGGGGAAAATTGTTTCGGATAGCGAACATTTCGGATAACGACCAGCTTTCTGGAACGGATTGTGGTCGTTATCCGAGGTTCTTTTGTATAATGTTCCTTATTGACAATTTATAAAAAATAATGAACGTTTAAAATACGATATGAAATTGTTGCTGACTCCTCCCTTCCTTATCTGGATAACATGAGAGAGAGATGAGAATGGGTAATAAGAATGTGAAGGCATTGATGGAATTGCTAGCACTGGAATTGATTTATCATCGCCTGTATCGTGAGGCCGCCACACTGCGGTTGTTGCCTCAGGAGAAGAAGAAAGAATGAACGTCGCCAAATGATCTTCGCAGCGAGCGAAGAGTTGATCCCCGTAGCAACCTCTTTCAATCCTCTTAATCCGAGACGCCCCGAGAAAGCTTTCTCCTTAATCCTTTTCCTCCATTCTTTCTCCCGTCGCACGTCACACACTGGGCATTTCCCCTCAACACATCCGCCTCGCATTCCCCATCTGTCTACGCGTCTCACGCAGCCAGAGTCGATGTGAAAGAGACACAAGAGACTGAATTCAATATTATCAGGCGTAACTTTGCGGAATATCATCAGGGAATAAAGATTAAAGCAACTGCGTTCAAATCTACGATAAAAATCTTCTATTCGGTACGACTAATCACTGCGTCATCACCGGGCACCATATAATAGGGTAGTTTCCTTCATCAAAGAAAACGAAATGCATTGATTGCGATTAGCTACCCAACATTAGTGTATTCATAATATACAAATTATTTGGTTTTAGAAATCCCAGTTTATGCGAGTTTTAATGGTCGTTTTAAACCTCATTTGAAAAAGGTCAGATTGGCGCCCATGCGATGCCACTCCACGTGACGTCACAGGGACCTAGTTTCTATACGAGTAGATAGGAGTTTTACATCGTCTGAGATTACTAATGCATGCATGAGGCACAGAACTCAGGGAGACATCTCTAAATAATCACCTATTAAAACTGGCTATGGTCGGAAAGTTTCCTTCGTTTGATAAGGTATTAATAATCCTTATTTAAGCCAAGCGCTACTTGCTAGCAGGGTACTCTGCTACCTGGTAGCAGCCTGCGTCGTATCAGCGCTCAAAGCCTCGCCTCAAGGTTCGCGCGCTTGAAAATTTTCATGTTTCATTTAATCGCGAAAAATTAATATCGTCATTTAAAAATCTGAAAGCGTGAAATGTGTACACTAGTAGTGATAATTTTTCGATTTTGGAAATAAAAAAAATAATAGGCAACCACCCTATACACTCCCATTTGATGACGCAGTGGCATCTGCTCTAGTTGTACCGAATGAAAAAATTGGGATATAAACATAGCTGCTTTCATCTGTATTTTAGACACCAGACTACCTTCGGGATCTCAAACAGGTATTGTCTTCGCTCTAGAGTCCATTGCTTAAAAGGCGGTCATATGCATATACAATTCATTATTGTTAAATACATCATATAAGACAGGAATTGCGTCAGGAACAGAATGGTGGGAAATATTAAGGAGATGTCCTTCTCGGAGCAAATATTGTCAGTAACTTACACGAAAAGGGCCAGCTAAAGACGGTCGCAAGGAAGAAGAGCGTCAGGGCAGGGAAGGAACTTGTTTGTACAAATATAGGGCTACAATAATCCCCTCTCAGGATGGTAGAATAATTGAATTTAAAACAGTATCTTTTAATCAGAAATAACCTGAAAAATAAACGCGTTATTAATTTCTGATTTAAAATTATTTGCTAATTTTTTACATACAAGTCCTCCGCCTCACCATGTGGTTATCTTTGGCTAGTTACCGTTATCGCGAGTGCAACATGTGACATCTGGCAAATACTCATGACAACCAAATTTTCTAAAAAGTGACAATTCAGAAGTTCGAAGATCAAAAGTTCAATCGATTCATATTTTTTGCAGCATTAATTGCAAGTATTCTGAGTTGGACGGTAATAAACAAAATCAATGTAATAATTCAGATATTTGTTTGCTTATTTAAAATATATAGAAGTTTCCATTCAGAACATCATTATATAAATAAGTATTGGCGAAAAGGTGACGCAATACAAAATAATGCCGTTGAACTCATAATGAATATAAAATTAAAGAAAGGCCTCCAATGAAGACCATCTTTGCTGGTATCTTCACATTTTTTGTTATACAATAGAACCTCGGGTAACGACCACAATCCGTTCCAGGAAGCTGGTCGTTATCCGAAATGTCCGCTATCCGAAACAATTTTCCCCATAAGAAATAAAGGTAATAGGAATAATTGGTTCCTAGGTCATATTGACTCGCTGTTATATGAGAGTTACAGGCTCTATAGGTACTGTATAACATTGCATTACTTGTAGACTTACTATTTTAGACATCGTATTACTTTGTATCCATTTGAGATCGCACAGCACCGAACACAAACATGTCCGCTACACATCTGTTCGCTAAACGAAATTTTGTTCGCTATCCGAGGCAAATTTTTAGCGAAATTTTTGGTCGTTATACGAATTGTTCGTTATCAGAGGCGTTCGCTAACCGAGGTTTCACTGTATTTAGGTGAGTAGGGAGATAGATAGCCAAGGCAGAAGGAAGTGATGCTGATGTTGGAAATGAGTGCTAGGGCAGTGGAAGTGAGAGGAATCGTGACTGAGACATTATCTTCGCATCATCGCAGTTTTTTTGTTTTTCCTTCTCACCCGCATAGACGCTTCCCTCATCTCGGATAAAAGGATACGGAGGGATTAGCATCAGCAGCGTAGGAAAGGTTCAACACAACCTCGCCCCCGAGGATTTCAACGAATCAAGAAGGGCAGGTTTCCCTATGGGCACAAGTCGCTCGATATTTCTAGGCATCGAAATAAAGCGTACGAGGCAAATCGATAAATCTCGATACAACCACAGAGAGAGAGCACGAAATAATTGCAGGGATGGAAAATTACATTGCAAAAGCGTGCACAGATTCAACCCTAAAAAATTGGAAACAAGCAGCATGAAATCAAACTGACTTCATTCATTTCGCAAAACTAACATTTCGCTTTAAAAATACAAAAAATCGAACAAAAACTTTGCCTTGGTATGTCAAGGGGTGACCACTGTCAAAAATTCTAGAGATTCGGCTTCGAATGTCGGCCAAGGCAAACAGCGTTTTTCCAGAGGAACTCTGGCACAAAGAACGGTAAAATTAAATGTAATACTCAATTTGATACGAATGGTTTTGAGAAAGAACGGAAGCGACACGGTTCCCTTTTTCGGAATGCTTATTAAAATTAACGCATTCACGGTAGAAAATAATATTAACGTGGCAAAATTCGACACTAAATAGTTATGCAAGTACATATTTCAAATATTTTTGTACCTATTCTGATTTTCGAGGCATTAGAGAAATTTCGCCATATTCTTCTGATCAATTTCCAAGTATGTATTGATATCGTGTTCCTTATATGACATGTAAAACTTCCAACCCATTTGATCAATGTTCTACCTAGCGTTACAATAGTTGCAATACAACCCGTACTCACCGCTTCACACATATTTTAAAAAGTATCTTTCGCGTTTTATAAATTTTCCGATAGTTAACGGATTATAAAATGACAACGCGTATCCCAGTAACCTGTACATAAATTTTCCATTTAATGGCAACTTACACCATCGAAATGGGTTATCAGTAAAATTAAAATATAATTCATCCAAAGATCAAATTTAATTTTAATATCAAAGTTTGTGCTTCACATAGGTATTATCAGAACATTTAAAACCCCGGAAAATTCGATTCTTTTAAACTGATCTAGCACTAAAAACAATAACACAAGGAAGAGAGAGAAGAATGATTTTTCAAAAAGAGTGAGTAAAACACTTGAGTTACAAGCTCACTCCAAAGCACATATTTTCCATTGGTGGGGCATGTTCCCGAATGCAATGCATACGAAAGAAGACAATGAAAACAGAGGATATATTACTGCCACGAGACTCATGAAAACAACTCGTCCTACTTTGAGCACAATTAGTTTTTTTGACACCTATCCAGTGCTTAGAAAAGGACAACAAAAAGTAGTAGAAATGCCTTCCACTCCTTCCCGGGATAAAAGAGTGTGAGGCTTACTTAGCAGGTGAGAGAGAAAAATAAAAGTGCCAACGCCTCACCCTTTGATTGTGGAAAAGATCTCGAAAATTGAGGTTAAGCTTCGAGACAAAGGAAAACCCGTCCCCATAACCAAAAAATCCACTAAAGAGGTCCTTCAAAAATGACACGAATTGTTTTTGCCGCAAAAAAATACTGACACATGAGAAATACAATAGTTTGAGCGTTTCCACGTCTCTTATTTTCTGTTATCCTTGTGAATGTACCTCTCTATACAGATACAATCGAGCGGTACTTCAACAATGTCGACACAGCTTCACTCAGAGGAATGTTAGTTGCCACAACGACAATGACATAATAGCATTCGTTAATGCAGCAATGTAACCGCTCACTCGGATTCTGAGAGCTCAAACCATTTTTTTAAATTCGATAGTTGCCAGTAAAAGATAAGTAAAGGCATAAAGTAAGTCTTCCTCACACAGACATTCTCGGGAAATGACATTAATGGCAAAAAATTTGAACGTTATCGCCCACTCTTCGCGAGTTGGTGACGTCAAAGATTCTGATGTTTCATTTTCTGGGGCAGAATGGGGCCGTTAATTCATATCCGAAATCTTAATTCAATACAAGGTTCGGAAGACGAAATAGCTAAGTTAAGAAGACTGAGCTCGCTGAAGCATTTTTCTCCAATTTGTTCCTACAGCACAACTAGGCTTACCTAGGCTTAATTTTCCCTTGACCTATTAGTAAAATATTCAACCAACCACAGCTTAGAAGCGCAGGAATGAAGGTTTATAGATTGTGAATGTTTAAAATTAAGAAATGCGATGCTACTAATTATCTTATTATAAAATATTGGCGAAAGGGTTGCTAATGATAGTCAAGGTACGCGAAGTGAAGAACCAAGATAAAATAAATGGAGAAAGACCCCTTAATCAAACCGCTATATGGCACCCATCCATCAGATGCAATGCGAATGTACTGCATTTCTATACTCACCCCAAAAGGTTTCTTTTCCATTTCGAGTGAATAGTATTGAAAAAGATACAGTAGATATAGTCGAGAGCAGGATACACGGAAAGAACAAACAGGACTCACCTGAAAAGAAGGATAAGAAAAAATTTAGATGCCAATTAATCACATTAACTCAAATTTTAAATCGACACATTGATGAGATGAATATTTTAGGAAAATGATATCCCTTCAAGAAGAGATTGCGCCGCATCCAACAAATTAATTCCGAATTGGTAAAATACTTATAGTGGTACTTACTATAGTAGCCACCATTAGGCATTAAGGATTTCTCGTGGAGTACAAAGTTACGCGAAGTATGCGGGAAATCCAAGCGTAAACTAGGATTAGTAAAAGCAACTCTCGGTAAATAAAAAGCTCTGTCATAGAAAAGTGAACTAGATAAGCCACCTGACTCTAGTAAGGCCTCAATTGGAGTACACTGGTAGTACATGGGACCCTTATGAAGTAAGGACTGACGGCTGAAATCGATCGAGTACAACGCGAAGCGGCCGAATTCGTATTGAGTTGTTTCGGATATAAGATCATTTCCACTGCATCGTTTCCGACATATAAGGTGAGTAAGGGTGGGATTCTTCACAGGAGTTAATAGCAAAGTATAGGCCAAATTCAATTAGTAAATTCGCAGAAGAGTTTTCTCAGACCACGGGAAGAACATACTGATCACGAGAAGAAAAAAAAGGAATCAGACGGCAAAGCAATGAGATTTAAAATATCATTCTTCCCTCATAATACTATTAAGGATAGCAACGGTATATTCATTGATAAAATTAATGGCGTCACTAACTAGGGCGACCCATCGCTTATTGATTTTCTCCATTGTTCAAACCTTCCATGGATTAGCTATAGGAATTAATAACCGTGGGCAAGCTTTGCTTTTGCATGAATGTGCACATATACTTTGTTATTATACGCAGTACTTGTAGGATTTGTGCGGTGAGTGTAGGAATCCTCTTGCGTGCTGGTGGTTGGTCACCCCCAGCTATATACCCTAGAGGAGGCTTAAAAGTAGATGTAGATGGAAATGGAAATTAAATTCCATCTCATAACATTGCAAAGTTAAGAGAAAGCATTTACTGATTTTTCTTCAAACCTCATTTTGGCAGATTACTTGTCATTGATTTTTCTTTACTTAAGCTCCTTTATTGCTAAGACATTTACTGAGTATATGTGCCATCTAGGCATATATTTCTGAATACCTAACTCAAAGCTGCTTAAAATTAATATAACGATTATCTCGTTTGACGCGCTCTAATTCAAGAAACACATAAAATAACCACTAAATCAAGGTAGCAAAGAGAAATACAACCCAATGATTCACTTTCCGTTCACAGGCCACTGATTAATACTCAGAAATAAATAATAATAAAACAGTTTGAGTATCTACCTTTTCAGAGATTATTAACGAATATGTTTACCGATTCAACTTCCGATTTCAGCAAATGCTCACGACATCATTTTAAGAGGTTATATTTAAATAGAAAGTGAATTACATATTTACAGAGTATGCTGTAAATGCTTACAGCGATTCGTCCTCCGTTTCAATACAATGCTCACGATATAAGCAAAAGAGAATAGATATAAATGGAAAGAATATCTCGCCACGTGCAAACATGACCAACCGATGCGAGAACGACGCACAGGAAGATTTAAAAAAAAAGTGTTCCCGTAAGAGCGATTCCATTGGGTTGTCGTGTACACAATGGGAAGATCCCACTTGTTTGCACACGACTGGAGAGCGACGCTGCCGCGTGGGAGAAATGAAAAAACACATTAAAAAACAAAACACTCTCCCTACCTCGGGAGTGACCACATTTTTCAATGTTTGACGACGGAGACCATATGGAAAGATCGCGCAAACAAATTCTGATTCGGAGAGGACAGAAATGAAAGAGAAAATGTGGGGAGAGGAAAGAGGCGAGCCAATCTCATTTGAGCTGCGAGGGATAGGAGCGGAATGAAAAAGGTAATTTTTCGCTCGTAAAGAGACCCGCTGCGACCACCAAGTGGAATGACAAGATAGACTAAACAGCATTAATATACTTTAATTTCTCTTCACCAGCCCGAAAACAATGTATTAAAGTCCATCACAGCAGCGGAATACACCTACCCTACACTGTAATAACAACGAGAGAATAAGCACCGGTATTTTCATCTCACAGTGATACTTGACAAGTAGCCATGGAGTAGTATGGCACGGAATGGTATTTGGAGGAGGCAACTGAAAGCCAAGGTCATGAGGTAAGGGTGGAGAGAAACCCGGCGTCGGCATAAGCCTGCTCTAACGAAAGACGCCAAGGAGACCACGCCTTAACGTCCCATCCGTCGGACGGAGTGCTGTGCTTGAATTGTCCTCCACATTATACTCAAGTAAGCATTGAGGGAAACCTCATTAAATTATCTACCGACAACGGAGTTTGAACCCGGGCACAAGGGGTGACAAGCCAATTTCATTGCCACCAAACCAATCGGAATCCTATCAGCATCCATGGTACGTGAATTAATATTTTTCTACGGTATAAGAGCATTTTTTGTAGTATCATCATCACTGGTCAACAATCCTAGGATTGGTTTGACGCAGCTCTCCACTCAGTTCTCCTATCAGCTGATCTTTTCACACCTACGTATTTCTTCTCTTTCACATCCCTCTTTACTTGTTCCATATATTTTGTTCGAGGTCTTCCTTTTCTGTTTTTGCCTTCCACTTGTCCCTTCGACGATTGTCTTCATCAGGTCATCATGTCTCAAGATGTGGCCTATAAGGCTGTCCCTATGATTAATGATTGGCCATAGCAACGCTATTAATTTAATAAATCGTGATACGGCTGATGTCCTTAATAGTAAGAGGAAAGAATGACATTTTAAATCTCTCTTTTTTGCCGTCCAATTCCTGTATTTTCTTTTTGTGATCCTGTTAGCCCAAGTATGACCATACATGAAGGATATTTGTTCACGCTGTCTCGGAAAAAAAATCTTTTCCGATGTTACTCAGTAAATTTATCCTGTAGGTACTTTGCGCTAAGCTCCTGTAAACATTCCCATTTCAACTCACCTAGCATGTTGGAAGCGCTGCAGATTTTTATCGCAACAACTCATCACGAATCTGGCCGCCATGTGCTATGGATCTATATATCACTGTAATCCTTGCTTTTCAAACACTATGATCAGCAAATTCCATTAAGCCAAGCCTGATCTTCAAGAAAATTATACATCTTGTTCTTCACTTCTCCTTGGGGAAGCACAACAGACATCAGGCATCGAATAGCCCAAGCTAAGGCGGCGCACAGTGGGCTGAAATCGAAAGAAGCTGGATAAAACCTCAAAATCAGGGAAACAGGGTCCACCATTTTGTATCGTATCGACGATAAATATCGCAAGAAAGTGAAGAAATTAGGTTGCATGAAATTTGGTACTAAGATATATGGTACTAAGATGTTATACAATTACAATTTAAAAGATTCAAGGTCCAACCTCTGTCGAGCACGATATTCCCCGTGGCCAACAGCGAGCTGCGAACTGTGCCGCTTGTTCGAAAAATCGATCTTAATTTCGGCGTCGCAGGTGGTCGCAATTCTCCTTTTTCTATCATACTCTATAGGTTTTGTTTTATATGTAATGTAATATCTCGAGGTAACTCGGCAATCCTTTTTTTTATAATCCTACACGAACACAAAATTTCGACGAAAAACAGGGTCCGCCATTTTGTATTGTACCTGCCACAAATAATACAACAAAGTGATGAAAGTTGCCAATAATTAACAATAATAAACCGCATAATAATATTGTAAACTTATGCTACTATTGAGTAACTACAGAAGGAGTGGCATTAGTTTTAACATGCTGAATTTCGAAAAAAAATTCAATGGGGGCAATTTTTGCGAAATTTGTTCAACTTTGAGGCCAAGTAATTTGTTTAAATATTTACACATGAAAAACGGTTTGCGTCAAAAATTAACTAATGTATTTGACAACGACTGTGCGAAGTTTCAATTTCCGCACGAAAAAAATCGATTTCGAGGTTTTGTCCAGCTTTTTTCGATTTCAGCCCACTTTTCCGCGTCCACGGCAAGCTGGTTGCCATTATACCTGCTTGCAGAATATGAAGATGGAGACGAGGAAACAGTGCGTAAAAAACATTCATGGGCCAATGGCACTCTATGGGCCAGAAGTTTGGACATCAGAAAAATGGCTCAGAAAAGAATAGAGGCCTTCAAGGATGTAGAAGATAGAATGGACGGATAGGGTAAGAAATGAGGAGGTATGTGGGAGAATAGGGGCAGAAAGGACACTATGGATCACTGTACGGCTGGGGGCGGTCATCAAAAAATTTTTTTTCGAAAGTCAAAGTTCAACATATGTCAAAATGTAGCCCGAGGTACCAAATGAACGGAGAAAAATTTTGTTCCTGTAGGTTGATATCCTACGGTGGCACCAGAGCCATTTATGTCGAGCTTAGGCAACCCGCAACACATACCCTCTTTTTACACTATTTCGGCAAAAAATGTCGTGATTTAAATGTTTTTTTCAGCCGATTCTACACCAGTCATGGCTGAAATTGTAAAGGTAAGCAACATAGATCGAATAATTACGTTTTTTTACTCAACCACCGGTATTAAAATGCTAAGAAACGGAAAAAACTGAAAATTTCTTAATTAATGACATATATTTTAATTTTTTGTACTCGAATGGGCATGATCGCACTAATATGACCCTACCGTTCATAATATGACCCTACCTACAGTGTACGCCAAAGAAGTACACGGTGTATTCACTACGAAATGAGACAGCAGTTACGTGGGAAACATAATTGAAGGAATAATTGACGGAAAAGTCCCTAGGGAAAGATCAAGGGACAAGTACACGGGACAAATGAAGTGGGGTAAGGGGATGAAGAGACCCTGGGAAAGAGCAAAAATAACCACGTTGAGAGAGATAGGGAGAAATGGAGTGATGCAGAATGTGTACCAATCTTAAGATCTTTATGCTGCTATGATGATGCATATACGCTCTAAAGCACCTCTCATACGTCTTCCACAGCTAAACTAATTCATTCACAGTTATAAAGGTATAACTATTTTCTATTCCATCCATGTATTAGCTCGGCATAAGGACCACCATTACTGGTGGATACCTTACAAGCGCAACGAAAAAAATATTCTCAATGGCGCTGAAGGCATGTCCATGGTAATGACTAAAACATGGGCTCATTCCACAATCTTTTATTTTTGTTGATGGCTAAAGAGTTTCAAAAAACTAAGAAGCCGACAGTTTTCCGTTTTGCAATACGTCACCTACTTCTCGAACTATTCGCGGCGAATAATGAACGGAACAAATGAGCACACCGTTTCGTAAATAAGTCGGTGACGTCAAGAACTTGCACCGCTCCTCCACCACTCCTCGGTCTCACCCGGAAAGCGTCAATTATCAACAATTCACATGTCGTCACCAACTACTGAAAAGTGGGCGGGGTAACTAACGCGTAACTTATGGGGAGAATATTTGGGTGATTGAAATGAATAGGATCAGTCTTTAAGATGACTTCTTTTAACATTTCTTCCCCCTCATCTACCATACTCAGTCAATGAATAGAGATTTCGCATCAGAGTGAACGATGTCTTTGTATGGGCTCGTTATTAAGGCCGTTTTACACGGTACACGGAATTGCGCAATGTGACGTACATGCGAAGGCGCAATCAAAATTGCGTCGTGTAAAGCGGTGAATTGCTAGAACACATGCGAGAATGCGTGGATGCGAGACGGCAAAATAGCCCCTGAGTTAATTTAGCTCATGCATTCACGCAATTCCATGCCATTTTAGAAATTAATGCAGCTCTAACCTGCGCAATTCCGTGCCCCGTGTAAAACGGCCTGTATAATAACTGTTATGGACCATGCACGAATAAATCCCACCGCTCTCTTAGCCCTCATACCGTGACGTGCGGTATGAGAGACCGCTGCGTTTCTAAAACTATGAATATTTTCTAAATTGCTATTTCAAAATATCTATAATCCTCGTGAGCATCATAATTCTGTATAATAAGGACATAGCACTCTTACAATTTAACGCTCCTATTATTTATTTCTGAAAATTCGCAACTGAATTTTAGTAGCGGTCTGTGAGACCTCACGTCACTAAATTGGAAAAACCAATAAACGTAATGCTGGTGGACATTATTCAAAAAGTTGTTAAACACAATAACTTGTGATTTTTCAAGAATAATAATAATTAATAATTTGTAATGAACCATTTTTAGTTGCATAGCGTGAATAATTAAGTACTTAGTTTAAAAAAGTACGATGATAATAACAACTCAAGTGTTTTTGATCCTGTTTCAAATAACGATTTTTACTGAAAAAGTCGGTTCGTATTGGGAATAAATAATATTAAATATAAGTTTTACAACAGTTGAGAAGTCAAAGAAACATTAAACTTAGCAATAAAAATGACTTTGCAACGTTTTATGAATTTCTGTTTTATTGCGGTCTCCCAGACCTCACGTCACTGGTAGTGTAACGAGAATTGCACGTCACTGGTTAAGAGTTAAAACTCCCATCCGAACACATAGATTTCAAATTCCTCTCCAAGCAGCAGTTCGCGTTTCGTCAGTCCCTCCTCATTCGTCGAACTCTCCAAAAGGATACTCCACGATCATTATCATCCGCTATCCTGGGCTCCTCTTCCTCCTCATTATTTTCACACTGCCGACTTCCGTACGTTTCCCTTCGACCACCCTCCCTCCTGCCCTTGTGCCACTGAACATAGAGAAGAGAAATTAAGACATAAATTTCACCCGCCCAAGACAACTCAGACAGGAACCGAGTTGAAACAAATGGTCCCACTCCGGCCCCTGCCTTCTTCCTCATCCTTCTACTCTCCCTCCACCCTTGGGGTCAACACCAACTCACCCAACACCTCCAAGACCCTATTCCACTCTCACGCAATCCCCCTAGGGACTCCTGAGAAAAGGGTACCGTTCCCTTTCTTTCTCTCTTAGTAATATGACACCAGAGACAGTGACGACGTCCAAACGACTCCTACAGACAATAAAAAAAACACTCTCTCACGCAGAGTTACAACGAAATTCAATCAAGAACCACATCCAATAACTTGTTGACCCCAGCAGAATCGCTGAGAAAAACATGAGGTGCTAATGAAAATTAATCGGCCTACGCAATACAGTTAGTTTTCAGCACCAATCCGATTGTGCTATACTTCACAGATCATGGGAGACTGAGTTGTCCCGCCATCCACCCTCTGAAGTGAGAAAGAGGTACTGTGGTCCGAATTAGTTCATTGAAATAAATAAAAGATTGTAGCACTTTTCCACAAATCACAAGTATAACATTACATTCTCCTCATCAGCGCTCTTTAAAATAAGAAAGTGATTTCCGCGGCCAAAGGACTTCAGCGGAAAGGGAGGCAGAGCCACTGGAAACTCAACGGACTTCAATCATAATTTCACGAAGCTATCTCGGATAAGTAGATTATAATTAAGGGATGCGAATTAGGGGTGTGCCTACAACACAAAGGATGTCCAAGAAGAGGCAAGAAGAGAAGTAAGGAATGCGGCAATCCCTCGCGACAACTGGCGAGAACATTCCTCCCGATTCTTATTGTATGAGAATTTTTACGCGACCAATTTGACTTGATTACTTTTATGTCTGAAATTCCGTCCCAAAGAGAGGAGAGATTGCTGATGGCGTCTGTTCAACATTAGTCACCTCTCGACCTTAACTACCTCAAGTCTCGGAGGATTCTATTTATTAATCGAGAAGAACTCCTACATAGACATTTTAAGCATAGGCCTCTCTCATCGATAATAATTTCCTTATCATAAATAATATTTCCTCCGCATTCCATTACTATCTAATGCTCATGAGCAGGCGAGAGTGAACAATGTGAGCAGGTATTTAAAGAACGTAATAGACAGGACCCTCATTTCCTCCGGCTCCAATAATGTTTATTTATTATCCCAACTGTAATCCAAGAGGACGAATACCTCATTCTCGATCGGTGTTTTTTGGTGACGGATTAGTCGCGAAAAACTTACGCTATCACCTTGAGAGTTTCAGGGTAAGGAGAGTAGACCCTGTTCAACCTTTTCTCTATCTCAGCTATACATAGAAAATTACATCGAAGTAAATAGTTAAAAAGTAAAAGGCTAAGTAATCACATGTGAAATATAGGCAAATGTTGACAAAAATGTAAAGGCATCAGTTTTAACCGAGTATCCAATCCGTCACCAAATCAGACCAATAAAGAAACTGTGGACTGGGTGGCGGCGGGGTAAAATCCAACAGAGTGCAATACAATGCATGACGGCTCAGGGGAGCCCTTCGAGGATACAACGCACCGCGGCCGGGAACCAAGCCAGTGGCTTATACGCCCAATCACCCGGGAAGGGGCTGGAGAGGAAGGGAAATCGCCGCCGCGATAGGAGCCCGACGACGCCTCAGGGAGAGGAAAGGTGCGGAAGGAACGGGAGAGGGAAAGACACCTCAACGCTATGGAAGCGAAGAGGCAAATACTATTAGCGAAACCCGGCAAAGCCATTAATATACCAACGATTTTGGTGAATTTTCCTATAAATGAGAAAAATCCATCGATCAAATCGTTGGATAGAGTGGAATACAGTGGAAACGAGACTCCAGGGCGGGCTCGCAAGGATACACTCCTGGGGCAGGGACTGTAAGCGCTAGCTTTTCTCCTCTGCATCCAGAAGGGGAAGGACGGGAAGGAGCAAGGAAAGAGGAGCCGCCGCGATGAGAGCCCGACGACGTTTCATGGGAGGGGATAGGGAAGGAAGGGAAGGGACGAGGAATCCCGCACCGTCACAAAGGCGGGCGGGTCCTACTACTAACGAAACCAAGCTTACGCAATTAATATTCTACCGATCTTAGTGGATTTTCCTATGAGGAAGAAATATCCATCGATCGAATCAGTAGAGTGCACTACAGTGGAACGTGGTTATTTCGACCTCGACGGAAACGTCAACTCGGATAAGACGTCATTCGTTCGAATAAGTCTCACCTTAAAGTACCGCCAAGCATTGATCAAATCTCGAAAATTTATCGTCAGTAGATTCCAACAGGGCTATTCTGTATCTTGGGGGCGCTTTATTGCGCCGCCGCTATTTCCCTCTTTCAAATGGCATCGATTTTGATTCTGCAAATTGCATCGCGTTATATTACGTCGATTTTGGGGGGCGTAATATATCGCCCCCGTGAAATCTGTAGTCGGTATGAAAATTAGTGTAGGGCAAGTAATAAAAGTCGAGTAACTCATTAATTTATTTATAAGTATCTAATTATTAGACATAATAATGATTAAAATATCTTTTTTTAATTATTCCATCGTTATCTAGCGGTCAGCGAAAGCCAATTTTAGGTTTTATGATATTACCTGCAAATCCAAGATCTCCGAGAGCAAGATACAAATAACGGTCGAAAACAGTTCCGCGCATTGCAGACGACGAAAATTTCTTACAGTATTTATGATCAAGCTCATCAGCAGAGAATGGGATTTAACATGAAAATATCTCTCCTACCTTAATAAATGCCCTTGCGAGCATTCTATCACACAGCACAGACAGCACCGCTGCAATTGACAATGCATACTAATATATACTAATAAGTACGTACCGTGATTCCCAACGGAAGAAAGGGGCAAATAAACAGAATGATTGCTCGAAACAAGGAAACATTTAATGAATTATTCATCATAAAACTGCATATATTTCATTTCGACATCATTCCTCTTGCGGCATATCACAAATTTACACTGTACTAGTATATTTAGTCCGAGTCATATCAACGCTAATAGTTGTTTGAAGTAACATGGAAATGGTATAAAAATGCAAACATGATAACACTTCCATAATCATTGCTCGAGGAACTGGTATTAGAAACCGTAAAGTATGTCACACGAGTTCACAATCACAACACTCGCGATGATTCCTTCCATGACATCCGCGTAATCTAGAAAACAGCTGTTTTCCTCAACGGATGTATTTTAAATGGCCTAAAATGTGATTTCAAGTGACAAAAATGTTTTATAATTAAATAATTACCCATGTGGACAACTGTGGATTAACTGTGGACATCGTGGAATTACGGTGAGCAATGAGACAAACGATGTAAACAAGCCGTGGCTGAATATGAACGTACTAGTAAAAATAATTTCGTCACCACTAATCATAAGAGTATAATCATTATAGGCGTAGGTGAACGAATAGTGCGTAGCGGACGAAATCCTCTTCAAGACAATTATACTTGTAAATTCCGATATATTAAGCTCAAAAATTGGCGATATTCTTCCGTCGTCGACTGTTGAACCCTTGAATATAGACGCTTATTAGTTAGGCTAGAAAATATCCGATAGAAAAAGAGCAAAATCTCCAAGCACACGCCACGTCGTATTTTTAACTTCTTCCCGGGCTGCCGAGTATCCTGCTGCGTTTTCGGAGTGTCTCATTTGTTTATTGCAAAGAATCGAGAAATATGATTGGACGTGTACAAAACTCCGCCCCTGGTAGGGGCCGCTATCGGAATAACGCGAGCCAAATGCTGGCGTTATTGTCGATGCTATAAAGCGACCCCAAATTCCGCTTAGGGGCCGCTATTTTGAGATAGTGAATCGGGGGGGCGTAATATTGCGCCAGAAATAGCATCTTCGTCGTGATAGCGGAGCCGCTATCTGTTACAGAATAGCCCTGCAAAACCTCGCATATAACGTCGACAAATTGCGGCTCCAAGCAACAGAGGACTGTCCAAAAGAAAATTACAGATTTCTTTCAGTAGTAGGACTTCATTTAAACGTGCTTGTGAGTTTTTTAGATTTTTATCAACATACTGTTTTGTAACTTTAGTTAACCATAATACTGAATACGTTTCGTACAAATACTTCATTTGATTACTTTTAAAAATAAAATTTAAATAGCGCAACACAACTTATAATAAATTTATTTTTATTTACACCAATAAGTTTGCACCGATTGCAGTATTTTATGAAAATTATAACTTTTTAATTCTCCTGTGCTATTAAACCTTTTAATTTAACTTAATTTTTACCTCAATAACCCTTTTAAAGTGTCACTTTGATATAGCGTCAAAAATTTTACGGTCCCTTAAATGACGTTATAACCAATTTATACTGCACATTAATAAACCAAATAGGAAGAGGAACCACGAAGAGCTTGACCTGGTGAGCGGGGAGAGGAAACTGCTTGAGGAGACAGATAGTAAAGACAGGGATGAGAGTAAAGATTAAGTGTATTACTTGCTTAAAGTATGCCTAAATATTTAAAAAAAAAACTGCTCATCTACTCACCGTAATTTATCGCTCCAAATAACTCGGGACACATTTTTCCATCCCAAGGCCCAAGAACCCTATATAAGGACGGTAATGTCCTATCTGAAACATGTTATCAATGGCTGCGCAAGTAATTCAAGTTCCTACTTTGGCCGCTGTGGCGCCGCCCACCGCATGCGAGGCTGGTAGCAGACGTTACAATAGGGAAACAATGTTATTTCTCAATTTTATTTAACCGAATTACGGCGAACATTGATGAGTTTTACCAATTTTTCTGATAGGATGAGTTAGATTATAGTCATATCTCTATTTGATGGGATGGAATAAACCCAGATGTCTGTGATAGTACAGCGAAGTGAAATTATATTCGCACCGGTGCCATCCGTAAGAAACTGTTTTAACTGCCTGAAAAAGTCGAAAATCCGCCAATTAACTTCAGGTGCACGATATAATCAAGGAAGGAAATCGATAAATGAATGAATATACAAGAAATTTGCAGCATGCAGGTCTGTTCGCCATGATATCTTGACAGACTATTTCGAGAAAGCTCAGGTGATAGTGCAGCCTACAGACACATTTGAAACATGGCGGATCATTGTTTACAATCTTTCGGCACAAGCTGATGACTTTAAACCATTATCTCGGACGCTATACAGGCATGGAAGCGCTCACATTTTAGGTATGTATAGTAAATGACTGATTTAACCCTCGAAATATAATATTTACGTTGTGGGAGCAGTGATTAACTTTACTAATTTCTAATTTTACACTCACATTACACTACGTCATATGAATACATTACGAATTTATATTTATTCCTTCATTTCACGATTGAAACAAATTGCTTCGATATCACTCATTAAAAAAGAGGTATACACGGTCCATAGGTATCCACGATTGAATAAGTAAATGATTCTGAAATCGAAGTATACTTAAACAACTGCTCCGCTATTCAAGATCGATGCATTGCTATTGAACCCAAATTGCATTGTTATGCGGGCATTCTTTCACGTACACAGACAGCATCGCCCATTGAAAATACAACACTCTCACCCTCACTGATGCCGATATCGATGCGCACGGATTTTGTATCAAGCAATACTATTTCTTTCACCATAGGTACTAACCGAACACCTAAAACGACTTTAAAGATTTTCTTCATTTTAAGATCACCGAATACGTACCTTGCATTCCAACGGAATAAACGGGCAATAAACAGAATGATTGCTCGAGACAAAAAGAAATTTAATGAATTACTCATCTTGAAACAGCATACATTGCACTAGAACAAGGCAGAGTCTTCATACTTGCAGCGATATATCACAATTTTACCCTGATCCAGTCTATTTAGTAATTTAGAGTCTTATCCTCGCAAAGGCAGTTGAAGTAACATACGAATAATATCAAAATGCAAACATTTACACTTCAACAATCGTTTCTAAAAACACTGAAATTATAGCTTTGTTCGCGTCGCTGCAACTTCTGCACTTTCCTGCACCTTTCTGCCACTTTTGCGTTCGCGTCGCGGAAGTTGCAAGTGACGAACGCTGTTCGCGTCGCGGGTGCAGGTTCAAAAGGTGCAACTTTTATCTGCACCTTTTGCACCAGCTTCGGAGGTGGAGCAAAAGGTGCAACTTCAGGAATCATGGGTAATAGCAGACGAAAACAGGCGGAAAGCAAATGGCCATGATAGATAATTGGAAGGTATTTCATTTTGACGTTACTTCTTCGGAACTAAAACATCTGATATTTGAAATACATCTGACTGGGTGAAATATTAATAATAATAAATTTTTTCAAGTGGTTTAATAGTAAACACAAGCGAACTTATAATATATAGTCAAATGAAATGGACGCTTCTCATTAAACGTGGCGAAAGTGCTTATTCGAATGAAAAATACCTTAGTTTTAGCATAGTAACCTATCAATAAACAATTTTCTAAAACGATTTGTTCGCGTCGTCGACTATACATTTACTATAACTCCCACGGAGGACTGATGCCAATCCAACAGCAATTTTTTAAAACGTACAGTAGGTATACATTCTTTTCTCGTGAATGAAACAGTATCGTGAGTGGATCCATGTAGTGTTGTTAAAATGACAGCTATACCAATGTAGACAAGCACAATGAATTACTCTTCGATGAGGATGGAGTGGTATTTGTCGCTATGGTAGGTGATATTGTGATTAATAAAAATGTTTTTTTGCCACAACTGACCACTTATGACTTCGAATAATATGACGTCTTTCACACCACCAACCTTCTCAATGAAATCCACTGATATTCCGTTAGTTCGATTCATGAATGTTAATTAATCTTTCCGCAGTATTGAACGAGTTTTTCATTATTTTTCACCATGATTTCTATGAAATAGATGGTCGTTTACAACGATAAAAATACTATCTCAGATTCTAGATAGGGGCAAAGATTTCCTCGACGATCTTGGGAATACAGAGGTAATACTTATATTATATATACGACCCTGAGGCCATTGAACCAACGAACCACTTGGACCAATATGGAATGAGGCAGCAACAAATATCCTTTCATTCATATGGGCAGTATAGGTACGAAGGAAATGCCAGACACAAAAATATTCGGACAATGCCTTCCAAATGACCAAATTGCCTTTGGTCATTACACTTAAGAATTTCATTACGGACCACTTCGTGTTCCCGAAAAATTCGAACGAGATTAGAAAAATTGTTAGTCCCGGTGGTCACGAATCCTTTTAAAAAAGTTGTCAAGTAATTTTCCCTATCTACTGGAAGTAATCGAGTAAAGAAATTAATGCGTAATAAAAATGCAATAGCCTTTAACAAAAACAACTAGCATAACTAAAAGGCGTATATGAAGTGAAAAGGCAATGTTTACATCTAAATGGTAACTTCAGCTCATTGACACCTTTCTCACACCAATTAATAAACTTAGGTCTAGGATATCGATATCAAATTTAGCTTAAAACCTTATTCTTAATAAAGGAAGACGTAGAGGCATTTGCAACGCAATGCCAATACAATCAAACAACAAACAAGCAATAAACAAATGTGTTCAATATTAGTTCAACCAGAATCATAACAAACCCGAGTAAATCGCAACAATTACTGGAATAACACGTTATATCTATCCCGCGGCTGAATGAAAGCTGGGAAAATAACATTACAGTCTTCATAAAAATCCTCTTCGACAATGTTTATTATAATCATGTCCCGCGCCATTTTTGTTGTTACGTTGCCGTTCGCGTCGCACGAGTTGAACCTTCCTGCACCCGCCTGATTTTCATTACACCTTCCGGTGCAGAAGGTGCAGATGGAGCAAGCGACGCGAACAAAGCTATAATCAGCGGTGGTCGGCGCTGCCATCGGCGGGATTCACCATATTAACTTGCGACACGAATTTTGGACAAATGACGATCGGAGCGCACGAAGACAATCGTCCTTATGTAGGGTTCTTGCCAAGGCCTTTCAATAATCGCCATCACCCATCAACCGAGGCGCTTTACGTATTTTTAGTCATTAATGCAAGTAAAGCAACAACAGAGAACCTAGAACTTATGTCAGGCTAACTAGAGAAGCAGTGAGAGAATGTTTGCTAATGCTTAAGTCTTTTATTAAAGGCTACTTCATTTCCACTCAGAGAACCGATTCATATGGAATCACAACTAGCGGTATCACATGTAAGCAATTACAATCCAAGTGTTTCAAAACCTAAGACCAATTGATCCTCTGAAGTGGCAGTTTTGAGGGGACCTTAGACTCATTGATGACAGATGCGCTTCCAGCGGATACATACATACATTCATCTTTTTATATTAGGTGCGCAACTAAGTTCCCTTTGTTTGTTAACAGATGGCTCGAGCAGCAATTACTGGTCGATTATGACGTATCGGAAACGTCACGAATCAAGCTTAGACATTTGGTAAACAAACCGATCGACAACAATGGCGAGTTTTTTTTAGCGCCATCCTTATTGTTGCGTGAAAATGTCCGCGTTTGTGCCAGGTATCCGTCACTTGCGGGAAGTGTTTATTTTCTTCTCTCATTCGAAGGAAACAGAGGCTGAAGTGCAACGAGAGCTCCAAAAAGTTTACGGAGATGCTGCTCTAAGTGAAACAACGTGCCGTGACTGCTTCCGTCGCTTCCAAGACGGTCATTCCAATGCTGACGCGAAGCAAGACCAAATAAGTTCGAAGACACTGAATTGGAGGCATTGCTCGATAAAGATGAGTACCAAACTCAAGAAGAGCTTGCTTATGCACTAGGAGTTACCCACCAATCCATTTCCAAGCGATTGGATGTGTTGTAATTTATGCAAAAGGAAGGAACTTGGATTCCTTATGATTCTAAGTGAGTCTACAGCATTACAACGCTCGACCTCGCGTTTCACGGAAGTCCTGTGTTCCCCAGATATTACGCCGTCCGATTATAATTACTTGTTCTGTTATACGGCACATGGTCCGGCTGATCTGCAGTTACACTCATACGAAGACACCAAAAAATGGCACCCACGGGTAGACTCAAAAAATGAACACTTATGCTGTTACGGTTTTGGCCACTGCCACATTAATTTGGAAAAGTTGTAGATAGCGATGGGCAATACTTTAAATGATTCATTTATAACCATTTTTTCTCGACAAAATTGTATTTTCGTTAAAAAACGGCTGGAACTTAGTTGCGCACCTAATATATTTGCCTCCGAAGAGTTTTTTTTTAATCCTAGCCCTATGAAAAAGGATGCACCGTAGCAGTGGAACGCGTTGACGTCATCAACTCGTGTTTATTCCGCATCCTGTTTTTCCGGTGGCCAGGCTTTTCTCATCGGAGGCGTGCGAGAGAGGAAAATGGAAGCAATAAGAGCGACGCTGCATCCAAAAAGAGCGAAAAAAAAGAAGGGGAACATTGAAAGGATCCGATCGTCCCGATAAAATTGCTTCAATATAGGCACGAAGAGTTCAAAAGGATATGTCTTCAAAGCGACGGAAATACATGTTCAGGTGAACGGTCGGTGGACTTCAATGGATGACAACGCCAAAAATAGCGCCTAAATATTGACGAAAATGTCATGGGTGAAGACCCTTCCGCGATTTCCGTGAATAACTATTCCGTAGTAATGGGTCGGCCATGATCGACCCATATGCGCTATCGAAATCCTTTGTGTGATCGATTTATGAGCGCGATCAGTCCGGCGAACGACTCAATCCTTAAATGCCTCGTTCAGACTACGATTGTTCCAGCGATCGTCGGAGCTATCGTAAATTCACATGACGATGGTTAAAAACCTGTGCTGCCCTACAGTGCTGACATCTAAAGTGAACGAGAAATTGACGGTTAGCAAAGCAAAGTTGAGGTATGCAGGGACGAGATATTGCTGTGTTCATCGTGTATTTACCGAATAATTTTTCTTCGGCCCATATTCTTCCTTCCTAGGACAAATCCATGAAAAAAATAGAGCTTCACGAGCTTTTCGTCTTTCTCTTGTCGCTTCCTTTTCAGGTCTCCCAGCGCCTAACCATCGTTAAGTGGCAACGTTCGGAACTACGTGAACTATTGTCAGGACATGTATTCACACGGCTAGTTCGGCCAACTATCGTTAGGACGATCGCTCGCACAATCGTAATGTGAACGAGGCATAAGCCTTTTGTTTTTCATCGATCATTCGCGGTCGATATCGTTTGTTAGACCGATATCGATGATCGAAAGTTTGACATCACTTGCAACTGGCATCGGTCGCGATTGCTTTTAATCCGTAAACTAAATAAATTACAAAGTAAAGCTGCGCGATAAGTAAAAAAACAGCAACGAGCATACAGACAGCGTTATCCAGACGTTAAGGGAATAAGGCTGGGAGCCGCTAGAGACTCGGAGGCTGCGCGCCGCCTGAAGGGTGTTTGGCAGGAGATGAGTGTACACCAACACGAAGCAAGCAATAAGCTGCGTCTTCGTAGTCATCGATAAAAAAGCCATATCATATACACATGCCAGTAGATGGTGGGAGCGATCACCGATAACGTATTGCTTCATGCAAGTTGGCACCAACCGCGCAAGAAATACATCTACATAATACCCTACGAGCCACCTCTAGGGTGTTTGGCAGGGGGTGACAAATCACCAACGTGCAGCATGCAAGAAGACCGCCACATGCACACTGCACGGTCATGGAAATATTACGCTTACTAGCAAAATATACATGCTTATTCATAAAAAAACTTTCTAATGGTTAGTAATTCCTAGAGCAAATACATGCACATGCAAATACATGCAAAAAACATGCAGTGAGTGATCCTAGCGAGCGACGCCATTAATCCTTTCAATAGAGACAGCGTTGCTATCCTTAATAGTACGAGGGAAGAATGACATTTTTAATCTCTCTGTTTTGCAGTCTATTTCTTTTATTTTATTCTCATGACCACGTCTACTATAGTACGATGGTAAACGAAGGATATGATTCAAGTCGTCTGAGAAAATATCTTCTCATTCCAAAATTATTAACTGGATAAATATCCATGCAGCTGCATGAATTAGTTAGAAGCTGAAAAGGAAAACAATGACTAACACACCCAAGCCAGGAAAGGGAAAAAGATTTTAAAAATACAATCATTCGATAGACTTAGCGAGGGCAGCATTTGTTTACAATTGATGGCACATCGATTACTAGCCCTGACAGTCCAAGGAAAGAACGACATCTTAAATCTCTCTGTTCTGCATTTTTAAAACTTTTATCTCCCACCATAATAAGACGGTAAGTGAAGTATATCTTTCATATCATCTGTTAGCACGTCCTCTCTGAATCTGCAAAGTAGGTTCAGCCTGTATTTTGGTTTTTGCTCAAGGAGCCTAACTCACCGAGCAAAACGCTCACGCTGCTCTGTTTATCTTAGCAACCCATTTCAAATGCAGTTTGCCTGCGCCTTACCACAGCCACGTAGAGAGAAGGCCAGATCGCTGGCGTGAGACGTCACTCGTTGTAGTGCTACCACCAGAGCAAGTAATCAAATCAAAATAAGCAATATCCCCGAAATGTGGTAAAAACGTAACGTAAATTCACTCGTAAACAATGTGGTCTCCAACGGCACAGCGTAGGACTTCTCGTGCTGACGTCAGAGCCAAAGCCGTCACTTGTGATCGGGCCTTCTCCCTAGGTGGCTGTACCCTATTCATTTCTTCAAACAGTCTTGTCTCTCTCATACTCTCACAGTCCATTGAATCATGTCTTGGAAGTAATAACTAATTTCTAGTTAAGGAAATATATTGACTAAGCAGCTACATATGGAGTATGTTTATCTATGCATGCGAGGCTTGGACGTTTACAGTAGCAGAAAAGTCAAGAGTGGAAGCATTCGAAATGTGGTGCTACCGAAGAATGATGAAGATGAAATGGATTGACTGTGTAAGTGATGAGGAAGTGCTAAGAAGAGTGGGAGAAAAGAGAAGCCTCTTTAAAACCTTAAGAAGAAGACGGGAGCACTTAGTTGGTCACATTATGAGGCATGATGGACTGATGAAGACAATCGTTGGAGGACAAGTGGAAGGGAAGCTATGAAGAGGTTAGCGGATAGTAGAGAGAAATGTAGAGCTGCGTCAAACCAATCCCAGGATTGTTGACCAATGATGATGATGAAGCGGCCATGAAATAAACAGCCACTCCGAGATTTTCAACCTGGTGGCACCCAAGCAAAAAGGTACTGAGGTGGACACCATTATTCAGGCATCCATGGCAACAGCAGTGTGCCCCCCCCCCCACTCGTCCTCCCCCGTCCTCCAACCGAGAGAGTATGTACCTAGCTGCGAGGAAAGAGAATAAATCTCTCCTTGCTCTTATTCGGGGTGACCTGCTTTCTGGTTTTATCGATTTTTCACAACACCCATCCACGATATATGTGGATAAGACCCCAAAATCCAAACCCTTACGTACGCAGACAACTTATTAACCCAACTCAACGGTAAAAAAATGTGGCAAACATCTCAAGGGATAGTAATTTAGCGGGGCGCGATACGGTTTGTTGACGTAATTCGGGGTTCACGACAGTCGGGAGGCGTTGGATTGAAAGACGGGAGTGGCATTTATTTTCCCGCAAGCAAAGGACATCATTACCCAGACAGTGGTCGACTTCAGCGAACACGTAGTCGCACGTACCTCATTGTGCGACTCGACCATCGCTACAACTGATTAATATTAGGGAGGGGATGTACCGACACAGCAAGTATTTAAAAAATAACTAACGCGAAATATTCTAGCTAAATATTATTTCTATACTTATAAACAATTCTAACTAATACATTAAAAGTTACATACGTACTAAGGTCTACATGAATATATTAAAATGTAATATTTTCCATGTCGTGACTTGTGTTTTTGAAACGAGGTTGCGCCGTGGGTAGAGGCCACATCCACCGAGGAAGGTTACACGGGATTTCCACCGGGTCAGGTTCTCCAACTCCATCTCGGCCGACGTTTCGATGGGCGAGTTGTCCATCGTCTTCAGGGCATCCCCGTGTAACCCTCCACAATTCTATACGCCGGGAAAGCCTACGATCATTCGTCACATCCACCGCTTAATCTGAAAGTGTGAAGTCTTCATGATTCCAGGGTCTAAAAGTACAGTTGCTATGGTATTTGGAGGAGGCGACCGACAGCTGAGGCACGACCACCGAGAGACAAGGCCTGAGCGCTGAATCGTGACGTCACGAGTCGTAGGCGGACGGAGGGAGTAGCGAAGGCTGCCATTGATAGCGCCGATTGGTGGGGAATGCGTAAGAAAACCAAACGATATGTGAACAGACATTTCTCCGGCTACAATTTTCCTTATATAATATCATATGTAATTACATTTAAATGATGTTAACAGTAAATCCCTACCTCGGGAAACATAATTGTTTCGACTGGACCAACGCCTTCGCCGAAAAATCTTCTTTTAAGAGAAACAGCTTGCTTCCAAATGCATTCGAAACCTCGAGAATATCATTAAAAGTCTTATATTCAGTAAAACATTTTTTACACATCAGTGGTACTTATAACATAGAAGTCATAGGATATTTACATCCTTCATGGGGCTTCTATTTTTTCAGCATAGCTGCATTAAACGATGATGAAATAAAAAAGTTATGTTCTTACACATGCGCAAGATTAGGATAAAACTAGATTGTGCTTCTGTTAAATTATATAGAGATTGTTTTGATTAGACCTATCTGCAAACTATAATTTCATGGCAATTTAATCACTTAATGGGGCGATTTGTAGCCTTTTAAGAAACGGTGAACTAGGATTTGCTGCTTTAAAGTACCTGGGGAAATTGTTTTGAATGGAAAAATACCATGTCTTACCTGATAACTCAGAAATTTGGCATATAATGCATTCAGTTGGGAAAATAATAGTCTTTCTTATTGATCCAGTTGTTGCGAATACATTTAAACTTATGGACAGAGTCAAGCCTTTAGAGTAATGGTCAAGAATGATGAGAAGGATGTGGATAAACTATACTCAGCCTTGGTGGATTGGTGAAGAGAGACAAATCCAATGAAAAAAATAGAGCTTCACGAACTTTTCCTCTTTCTCTTGTCGCTTCCTTTTCCGGTCTCCCAGCGCCTAACCACCGTAAAGTGGCAACGTTCGGAACTACGTGAACTATTGTCAGGACATGCATTCACACGGCTAGTTCTGTCAACTATCGTTAGGACGATCGCTCGGACAATCGTAATGTGGACGAGGCATAAACGAAAGACAGCGATAGGTTGAGTGGCCAGGGTTCTTCGCCCCTCCAAACTATCACGTATCATCTAGACTGCTCAACAGTACGGTGGGCTCTCTCCTCAAAACTCCTTCAGGTGAAATCACTGAGAGCAATAGGGTGGTTCCCTATTATTTTTTCATTGCCTAAATCGTAAGATTATTACTCCCGGAGTACGAATTTCACGCTTTTAGATATTTAAATGACGATATCTATTTTTCGCGATTAAATGAAAAGTGAAAATTTTCAAGCGCGCGAAAACGCGACGGCTAAGTATGAATGCTGGGAAAAGCCCGTGTTACGCCATTCTGCTTCCCGCTGTCGCCGGGTGAGGTGACCTTGGGGTGAGGGTATGTGCTTCGCTGCGATGCATACATCTATCAGGTAGCGCCTGGCTTAAATAAGGATTATTAATACCTTATCAAACGAAGGAAGCTTTCCGACCATCGGCAGGTTGAATGGGTGATTATTAAGAGATGTTTCCCTGAGCTCTGTGCCTCATGCGTGCATTGGTAATCTCAGACGATGTAAAACTCCTATCTACTCGTATGGAAACTAGGTCCCTGTGACGTCACGTGGAGTGGCATCGCATGGGCGCAAATCTGGCTTTTTTCAAATGTGGTTAAAATTGACCATTTATATTCGTCTAAACTGGGATTTTTAAAACCAAATAATTTGTATATAATGAATACACTAATGATGGGTAGAGAATCGCAATCAATGCATTTCGTGTTCTTTGATGAAGGAAACTACCCTAGCCGTGGCAAAGCGAGGGAAGGAATCGCTCACAGGAGGAGTGGAGACAACAAGTGACCACGCGAGGCCGATGCGTGAATTCGAGGAGTGGCGTAGAGTGCAGCTCGCTACGCGTGCGTCAACACATTACTTTGCAGCGAACAGCTCTATAATGGGACGAAGGATCGCAAAATGAAAAAATATTTTTTTATCTCAATACTTAACAAATCTCTATATTTCACATCAATGGACGGAGAGGAAAAAGGATGACGAAGTGCTTTGTTTGGTTGGCGAGGAGAGGCAGCTTTTAGATGAGGTACGAAGGAGACAGAACCTATGGATGCAGCGAATACTGAGGGGGGAGGGGATGTTGAAAGGGAGGCTCCCAAATCAATTCTTTAGTACGCCATGGAAACCTACCTTAATCGGTAGAATACTGTAATAAAATATTTCACATCATCACCACTGGTCAACAATCCTAGGATTGGTTTGACGCAGCTCTCCACTCAGTTCTCCTATCAGCTAATCTCTTCACACCTTCGTCTTTCTTCTCACTCACATCCTTCTTAACCTGTTCAATATATTTCGTTCGATGTCTTCCTTTTCCGTTCTTGCCTTCCACTTGTCCCTCGACGATTGTCTTCATCAGGCCATCATGTCTCAAGATGTGGCCTATAAGGTTGTTTCGTCTTCTTGTTAAGGTTTTCATGAGGCTTCTCTTCTCTCCTACTCTCCTTAGGACTTCCTCGTTACTGATTCGGTCGATCCATTTGTTTTTCATCATTCTTCAGTAGCATATTTCGAAGGCCTCCATCCTTGCTTTCTCCGCTGCGGTCATTGTCCATGCCTCACTTCCGTATATGAGCATACTCCAAATGTAGCTTCTTATAAATTGTTTCTTTGCTTCCATATTAAAGATCCCGCTGTAAGCAGGTCTCTCTTTTGGTGGAATGCTCTCTTCGCCTGTGCTATTCTAGTGATAATTTCTTTCTTGCTTTTCCCGTCACTAGTTAACCTGCTTCCCAAAAAACCGAATTCATCCACCTCTATCATATGCATCAATAAAATACATTCAAGAAGGAGCCGATTAAAGGTACAATTTTCAAAATTGAATATTTTTATTTCTGCTCTGAAGTATTCCCCGTAATACGTTTCATCTCCTAAGAAAGCAATTATAAATACAATGATAAATGAAGGAAAAGGCAGGAAAACAATATCTTTGAGCTATTGTACGTCCTTTGCAACAATCTCTTTGAGCTGTTGTGCGTCCTCTGCGAGGATGAGACCGGAAATTCAATTCTCTCTACGCTGCCCATGGCACACTCAATTTTCTTCCGCGAAATGCAATTTCCGCAGAGAATGCAAGGAAAATCACAAATGAGAAAGACCTAGAGATGTGTTGTAGATGGTATGTGCCTCACGCACTTAATAGAGGAGAAAATCGTACGAGGATAGGTATTTTTTAAATGAGCATCAACTGGGAAGTTTTCAGTAAAGCAACTGCTCAGTTTTAATAAACATATATTTCATACTTTTTGTCTCTCTGATTGTATTTTTCTTTCTTGCTTTTTCTGTGACAATAAAAACAATTCCACAAACAAATAATAGATTACACAAGCTTCAATAACCCAAGATGATTATATCATCATCAAATTCAAACGCATTCGGGCGCTCTTCCTAGGGATTATCTCTACTCCAGCATTACCATTTAGCAATCCTGTGTATATCATTCTGTAGCTTCCACTCCAGAAGTCTCCTTTTTGGGGCCACTTCATTTCGCCGACGACTGATACGTCGAGGTTCTTTCTTCGTATCTCCACCTTCAAGTTCTCTAGCCTACCGCAGGTACGAAGTGATCCAACGTTCCATGTTCCTGTCCTTAACATTATATCACCTTTGACCAATGTACCCTCTCGAGTAGTCCCCGCCCGGATATCCGAATGGGGGACTAGTTTACCTCCGGAATATTTTACCCGAGAGAATTCCATCATGTCATTAAATAAATTGAGTGGAGTAGCTGCGACTCCTCGGGATGATAATGTAGTGGTTTCCCCTTGCCTTCCACATCACAGTACTATTGCCGTTTAAGTAAACGTTACCACGCCTGAAGTGAAATGTGTGTCGCTCTACCGACCAATATCGCCTCCACCTTCGCAAATATGAAGAGGAGCTGCTGCCCTCTCCCCTGGGTGATGAGAGGCATAATTGTTGGCGACCCCCAGTCGCCAAGTCACGGTATCTTCACCGGTTTACTGTATCATTTAAATGGGCTATCTTACCAATGGATAGAACCATACCACCTCGGAATGCCGCCGATTTTCGTCTACGACTGCTCATTCGACAAGTTAAATCGCTTATTTCGCAGCTTACCTCCATATCTAGAGGTTGACTTACCATTCGCACCCCGGTGCAAGCACTCGGTGGCTTAAAGCTCAGCCGCGAGGATGATATTATTTATTAAATTATTTACATTTGAACAATAAACCAAATTAATTGACTGTCGAGGAGCGTGGTGGCCTAGCGGATAGAGTGCTTGGGTAGGTACTTGCCAAACTCCTTAGAGGTGGCTCGCAGGGTAGTGTGTAGATGTAGATGAACTTTCCAAAGTGTCGCGTGTTCAAATCCAAGGTGAAGCATTCGGAGTCCCAAACGGAGACACAGTAGTGGGTCATGGCGAATGATGATATGGGATGGCTACAATATAATGAGGCAGTGCTTGGAAGCAATACTGCAATCGATGAAGTAGTAAGTTGTAAATGTATTGCTCGTGACAAGAAGCCATTTGACCCTAACAGCATCTGATACCCTTTTGACAAATTGTGTTGGCTGATCGATAAACGGAGGAGATAATGCACAAGTCGAAAGCTTCTAAAAGCGCTCTCGAAAAAAATATATAAAGAGCTCATGAACCGCCTTTAGTAGCCTCATATTCCAAAAAATTACCTATTCGTATCCCGACGTGAGTAAAATAGCTCAAGAGAAGAGGGCGTTCCCCAAAAATAGGAGTCTTGGAATATTAGAGTTGAAGTCAGGAAGAGATTCATTAGCAATTTCATTTGAAGCATGATTCATGGTATGCTAGTGAGGCAAGGACGATGACTGCAGCATAGATATCAGGGTTAAAATCTTATGAAATGTAGTATTTTAGAGGTATGGTGAAGATGAAATGGACAGATAGCGAGCGGAAGATCTATGAACAGTAGAAAAGAAGTCTTTCGAAAATATTGGGTAGAGGGCGGGGAAATTTAATCGGCCACATTGCGAATTGAGACAAACAAGGAATAACGAAATTGATCGTTGAAGATCAGTGGAAGAAAATGAAGGCAGATGGGAGAGGAAGGCCCCGGATAGCAGGAGATGAAAGACGCTAAGCAAAAGAATTACGTAGGTGCTAAAAGACTTGCTCTTTCTGATAAGACAATTGAGTGTAGTTCTTTGGAAAACCAATCTTCGAATTTCTGACTAATTGATGATTGATTGACTTGATGTCTGATTGATTTCTGATTGACTTGATGATTTTTCCCCGTACATTAGTCATTGGAAGAGCCGAGTATGTACTTAATCGCATTATAAGTCGAAAGTATGAAACTTTAGTTGAGCTAAGGTACCACCTTAGCGCAATGAATTGAAAACCTCATTTCAATGCAATTTTATCGAAAATATTTTCATTCGAATAATGCATAAAATTCATGTCAGTCACACCGGTTTTCTTTTCAGCTATCCATGTTATTAGTATCGATTATTCATACATATCGATTTTTGAAGTTGCGCATTAGGACAGTATAAGAAATGCTTAATTTTCGTGTATTTTAATTTTGACAAAATATTAAGTCAGCAACGGAAGTTTTAAAGATAATTATCAACATCATTAGTCAACAATAATCTTAAGATTGGTTTGACGCAGCTCTCCATTTCTCTCTCCTATCCGCTAGCCTTTTCGTAGCGACGTTTTTTCTTATCTTTTACATCCTTTATAACACATTGTCCTATGAAACTCATTCGGGGCCGTCACTTTTGCTACATACTGATATCTCGTCTTCTTTTTGCTGAATTTATTTTAAAGACAATATTCACATACAATTATCGAATAAGAAAAATTTTCAACCTTTCCTCTTCATCTACATTTAGGAAATTTTAGATCAAACGAAACACCAAAAATGTCTCCAAATCGCACCGTGCGATAAATAGTAAAAACACAGGGAGGTAGACCAAATGTTCATAAACTAATGCCACATTTTTGATCAAGCAGGAAGATAGGTTTGGAGGAGAAAGGCCTGGAGCCTTCCAAGTAAATTAACTGTCTCTCTGATGGTTATTAAACTCCCGCTCAGTGATCGCTTCATCTCTCTTTCTGTAACCCTTCATATCTCATAATAAAATGGCTCCAATGATGTCACTCATTACCACCACTATCATATATTTGGCAAAAACATTCAAATACACCCATAAGTTAGTTTTCCTAGGGCTTGTTTCAACCGATGACTTCACCGCCACCGAGGCCGCCTTCTCAATTCTTTATCCCTCGCCCACCACGTGTGACACTTCTTCTCCATTTCACCCCCACCATAATCCTTCAAACCCACTTCTCTCGAACACATTCTGTCAATTCTCCGACTCCGTCCAAAACATTCTTTGCACAGCGATGCTTCACACAGCTCTTTCCCATTACTAACAACTCGTTTGAAAACTACTCCATAGCCTATTGATATATGCTATATGCTTTCTCTAGTTTTATCCAGTTTATTGCCCCATCGATCGTTCTAATTTGAAGAAACAAGAGATTTCGCCCTTTCCTAAGACTATCAGGGATAGTAATAGATGTGCCTTCAATGTAATCAATCACTGCTCTCGCTAGGTCGACCAAATGCATCTATTTTTTAAATCTATTTTTCCTTTCCTGGTGTGGATGTGTTGGACCTTGTTTCCCTTTTCAGCTTCTAACTGGTTTTATGCCTCTGAATTGATTTTTATCCACTAAATAATTTCGTATTTTTTGCATGGTTGGTGCCAACTTTCATGGAGCAATTCATGATCGGTGATGGCTAACGCCGCTTCCTGGCAAGTGCATGTGCCATGGATTTTATTCTCTATGACTACGACGACGTAGCCGGCATTTTGTTATGTATACACTCACCCCCTGACAAACACACATTGATTTTATGTAGATGTAGATTGTAACCCAAAAATTACCGTACAAAACAATCCCGGGGCTTGGCAGGAAATTAGTCATTTTGCCCAACGTGCCATCATCAATTCGAGTTCTTCGCTCAATTCCCTTCGATGTGATACTTGAACGCGCAATAGCTGTGGAAATATTCGGGGAGGTTAAGAGTCATAATATCGATCCGATATATCTAGGAGACCTTCACGTGATGCTCACCCTTTCCGTTGGATGACCTTCAAAACTTTCACTTAAATCTATTTCCCACGCCACACCCAACCATCGCTTCACTCTCTCTACCTCTCTCTCTCCAAACAGCCGCAATGCATCACGGGACGGACACTCCCTCCCGCGTTACTCGCACAAGAAAGGCTTCTTCGGTCAAACATTAATTAGAAATTAGAAGTGTTTATTCTTTAGGATAGTCTTTTCACGGCAGCTTTTTAAGAATTCATACATAAGCACAGGTTTAGAGGGACGAGGTGCGATTTAGGAGCGACCACCATTTCATATGAAATCATTTCCACTGCCTACACACGTGATCATACCACGCTAATAATAGCACTAAATGAAACGCAATAGACCTCAGAAATATGAAATGCAGCTAAAATTATGTGAATACTACTAATTTGTTTTCAATATTCCTGTAAATAAGAAGAAAGGAAAAGCAGAAGAGACACTTATTTTCTTAATGCCTACGCACATGACTTTTACCTACACTGGTGGCCACAGTCGAAGTATGGTGTGCTTGGTGATGCAGGAAGTTCTAAAGAAAGACATTAGATTGCATATATATCTAGCAAATTAGTTTATAGGATGGTAGTGCAATTTGGGAAGCGGTGAAGTTAAGAATTAAGAACTCTTAAAAAGCTGCCGTGAAAAGACTGTCCTAAAGAATAAACGCTTCTACAAAAGACTTGTAAATTTTGTTTCAATTATTGTAAATTTTTATGAAGCAAAAAAACTTCATTTATTATTAATGTCAAAGATATGACTTATTTAACTTTTTTCGTTCCTTCAGTTACGGGTATTTTAATGCAAATTTTTTCTCTGTTAAGGGATCTAAAAAATAACCTTAAATAACTTGCCTCTATGCCTCTCATTGTCGTTGAAACTTCATTTCCTAATTTTGGCCTCCAGTGGTGCGATTTGGGAAACCGGTTGCCTAAGTCGCACCGTTAGCAGAGGTTTGAAATTGAATTTTTATACTTGCGTTCAACTTGGAATTGATTGTCCTCAAAAATGGTGACAGAAGTAGACATTCCATCTCATTTAAACAGCATTAAAAACTAATATTGCGTCAGTTATTCTTGAGTTAATTCGTATTTTTCCAAAATCGGTGCGATTTAGGCAACTATGAAAATTACTGTGACTAAGTTCAGTTACTTTTTAGTTACTCCAATCATCTGTGAATATGACACACATATCTTGGGTGTGACAACAAATTCAATGGGCCATAAACCTTCTCCTTGAAGAACTAGATTTAAACATATGCAAACTTTCATGGCGTTCGAATTTATGGCGTAGTAATATGTATAGAACATGCAGGCATAATTCTTTTCCTATGCGTATTAGGGAAAATGATACCGTGATACTCCTATACTTCTGTACAATATAATTCGGATGCCAGAGAAAAGCGATAGGCTACCTGGCTCTAGTAAAACCTCACTTGAAGTATGCTACTTGTGTGTGGGACTCTTACGAAGTTGGACAGATATCTGAAATCAATACAGTGCATTGGAGGGCGGCCAGATACGTGATGAGTTGTTACGTCAAAATTGCAGCGTTTTTTATATGTTAGGCGAGCTAGAATACGAATCTTTACGGGAGCATAGAGCAAAGTATAGGCTAATGTTACTAAGTCGATTCGAAAATCATTTTTACACATACAAAGTGCAAAATATCCTTCATTTGACGAATGATCGCAGGTTTTCCCGGTATATCGAATCGGAAGGTTATTCGGGAATTTTAGAAATTAAAAAATTTCGACGAAAAACAGAGTCCTCCACTTTGTATCGTATCGACGATAAATTTTGCAAGACAGCGAAGAAATTAGGCTATAAGAAATGTAAAATAAATGTGGCACTAAATAAATTATATCTTGTATACAATTCACTAGCGAAAAGATTCACTTTCCAACGTCCGTCGAGCACGGTAATCCCCGTGGCCTGGAGCAAGCTCCGAACTGCGCCGCACGTTCGAAAAATCGATGTTAATTTTGGCATCGCAGGTGGTCGCAATTCTCCTTTTGGTATCACACTCTATGGGTTTTGCTGTATATGTTGTGTAAATAACTCGAGGTAACTCGGTGATCCTTTTTTTATAATAGTACATGAACACAATATTTTGACATAAAACAGGGTCCATCAGTTTGTATCGTATCGACGATAAATATCGCAATAAAGTGAATAAATTAGGTTTTATGAAATGGAAATGAAATGTGGCACTAATATATTATAGCTTTTATACGATTAATTTGCTCTAAAACATTCAAGGTCCAATATCTGTCGCGCACCGTTTTCGTGATCCTTTTTTTTTTAATGCTAGACGAACATAAAATTTCGACGAAAAACAGGGTCCGCCATTTTGTATCGTATCGGCCACAAATAATACAACTGAGTCGTGAAAGTTACCAAGAATTAACAATAATAAACCGCATAATAATATCGTAATTTTTTGTTTCTATTGAACTACTACAGAAGGTGTGGCATTAGTTTTAACATGCCGAATATCGGAAAAAATTCATTGAGGGCATTTTTTGCGAAATTTGTTCAACTTTGAGGCCAAGTAATTTGTTTAAAGAATTTACCTATGAAAAATAGTTTTCGTCAAAAAATTTACTACTGCATTGACAAAAAATGTGCAAAGTTTCAATTTCCGCACTCAAAAAATCGATTTTTTGGGTGCGATCGATCGAGGGTTTTGTCCAGCCTTTTTCGATTTCGGCGTCGGCCGAGATAGCGCTGGAGAACCTGACCCGGTGGATTACCCGAATAACCTTCCACGATATCCTTCATTTACCGTCATGCTACAATAAACGTGATCTTGAGAAGAATATAAAGGAAATAGACTGCAAAAAAAACAGAGATTTAAAATGTCATTCTTTCTTCGAACTATTATGGATATCAACGGTGTCTATTGGAATGATAATATTAATGGCGTCACTCGCTAGGACCACGCATTGAATGTTTTCATTTTTTTACATATTCTAACCATATATGGATTTACTATGTATTTTTTCAAGTTTTTCCTTTGCACGAATATGTACTTATTTCTTGTTATTATGCGTAATATTGTTATGACCGCGTGGTTTGCATGTGGGGCCCTCTCTCATACTGCATGCAGATGATCGATCACTCCCCGCCAAACATCCTATAAATGTCTTTGCAGGGTAGGTATTACGCAGATAAAGTGAAACACCGTATACTAGGAAGGGGAAAGAGAGGGCACGAAATGAGGATTTATCAAACCCCACCTTGATAAACAAGAAAGGAAAGGGTCTAGAAGGTTAAAGTCTTGAAAAAGGTGAACTAGTGTCACTTAGGCCGTTTTACTCCGGTCACATCATTGCGCAATCTTACGTATATACGAGAGCAGAGTCAAAATTGCTTAAAGTAAAGCGGTGAATTGCTACAACGGACGAGAGAATGCACTGCTGTTAGAAGGGAAAAAAGGCCCTCTTCTAATTGCAGGCTGGGATTCTCGCAATTTCAGCAAATTAACCTGCGCAATGATTTGCCCCGTGTAAAACAGCCTTAATGCATATTCGAAAAGACGATATACCATTTATCACCGCTTCTGTCATATTCGCGCAGTAATTAGGAAATTAAAGCTTAATAGTTTGGTTATAAACAACAATTACGATTAATCTAAGTGTGATAGCCATTGTTTGTAGTAATGTTTATTCTTAATCAATAATACTAGAAACTGATCAACGATGGCTCTCAACAATCAAATCTAATATCCTCCTGGAACACACTCAGAGTAAGGATTGGGGTAGAGGGCGCTTTCAGGCTGCGCAGTAGCAGATTCTTGTAGTCAACATGGTTACCACGTGATCGTGGGAAGTAGTGCGGGAATCCCTTGTGGGAAGAATTGTGGGAAGTGTGGGATGTATATGCTGTATTTGCGGGATCTTGACTACATGCGCAGTAGCCAAAGCGCACTCTCCCCCAACCTTACTCTGAGGGAATACATAGATATAAATGGCGCAAAGCAGTTATTCGTGTGTTTGACCGCGTTTCATGAATTTTAAAAATCTGAAAAAAATTAAGATTATACTTTAAGATAGGGGTAACAACAACATATATTTTTTCTGCGTGTCTATTGTTTCCTAAAATGTTCAATTTCATTTTGAAAATTTCAAACTTATGTAAAAGTTTAGTTTGCGGTCAAAAAATTTTGAAACAAATCTAGATGATAGAACGTAATAGTATATACACTTTAAAATCAAGAAAACGATTTTGCAAAAATACAAACTGGAGATATGGTTAAAAAACTAAAAATCGTGCTTCAATTTTTTTGGTGTTATTTTCATTTGTTTAAGACCTGAAACTTTGGCGAAACACATAATTTTGGATGCACTTTAAGTTTATATTTTTTATTTTTCAAAATATCTGGGGCCACTTTTAATCATCTTAACCTGCGAGACCCTTTGTTTGTGATCGCGTTGGTAGTTTCCTCCGTTATCGCGAAGACCGATAATTCTCTCCATCCTATTATAAAACAGCGTTATCGCTTGGGATGATAGGGAATGCGAGGACCAAGGGGACTGCATTGAGGAGGCTGATTCCTGTTGCCTTCACCTCGGTCGCATTTTAATCGGGTTTCAAAAATGTCCGCGGCACTGTGATGAGTACAATGCGATCCGCTTTTTTTTCCATATTTTGCAGTATAATGTTTTTCATTGCTTGGAAGATCATTGAAATTTATGTATTTCATAGATCACATCATCATTGTGTACAACTTTCTGTTAACATCCCTAATTATTCCTCATTTTCCCGTGAAACTCGGATCAATTTGTCCGTCAGCGACGCGAGTGGCGACTTTTGTAAGCCCATTTAAATGCGCGGTGGCTGACGGCTTTTTTAGAGGCCGACTTGAGAATCACCAACTGGGAGAAGAGGCGTGGATGAGTTGACGGCAGCAGACGGAGAGAGCGGAAAGGGCCAAGGACCCCATCGACTCGCAAGAATTGTCAACAAATTGATTAAGGAACGTGTTCGGCCACCGAGAGATCAAAAGGCGCCCGTGCAGCATAAACATCGCCACTCGGACGGGCGATGCCAATTCCAAGGACGGCCCTCAGACGAAAATAAGCTCTCTCTCAGAAAAATAAATCTTTGCCGAGCGATAAAACACTTCCGGGAGAGGAGGAAACGAAAGTAATAACCCGAAAAGGAAAAACAATAGCAATACTAACTCGCAAGCTGAGGAAAGCAACTCACTTAGTGTTTCAACCCGAAGGTTGGCTAGCTAAAGTGTGGGGTAGAGGTCACCCCGAACTAAACGTGTAATAATCACTCGTATTATTGAGATATTCGCATAAATTATTTAGGATAGTATTGCTAAATGTTCAATCATATCATGAGGGGCCGATTACCCTGCCCCATATTTGCTACGGGTCTTTACAAAAATATATAGTTTCTATCAAAAATTATAGCAAAAGAGTCACATTTAACATTTACATTTTGAACAAAAATGACGGCGCAAAAGATCACGTCATCAAGGTTTCGGCTCATTGACTGGTTCAGAGAGAACCGCTCCTTGAGGGAAGAGTGGCTCACAAAAATAGTAGACGGCAGCAGATCACGTGAGACCGACGAGAAGTCGATACGCTCGGCTGCAGTCGGTGACATCCTCAACTACACTCCGGAAGGGCTATGGACGCCAATTTTTCCATCAATTCGAGAAGTAGGCAACAGTTCGAGAAATGGAAAAATAGATGCTTGATTTTTCAAATTCTATCACAAGTGACAACGACAGAAAAACTGGCAAATGAGCGAATCATAATTGCACCGCGGACAATAGTCGTATGAAGAGCATTTATAGCCTACTAAAACAATTGAGTGGCTTGCAAGCCAAGGGGTACAAGTGATTTTTTTCTCAACAGAGTTAGGTAAAGTTAATTGTTAAAAGAAATACACAAAAATTGGTTGCCAAGGGATACGAGTGAGTCTCAGTTCTGTGCTGACATCTAGTGGAAAATCAAATGCACTATATCAAATGTCTAATTGATCTCGTTTGTTTTCAATACCTAATTTCTGTACCTAACTGCGTATAGAAAAAAGAAATCAATTGTACCCGTTGGCTTGGAAAATACTCAATTAAAAAATTATCTTCAATGACAGCGATGGAGGAGCGCGGATTTTCTGCGACAAATTTTCAGCGCCATCCAGTTAAAAAAAACAAGGTTCTTAGAATGGAAGGTATAATAATAAGGATAAAAATCCAGTCCAAACACGATCCTTAAAGATTCGACCTTCAAGGTAGGAGAGCTCGTAAACAGCTGACATAAGGTCGTACAAACAAACACGGATAACCTGTTCTTACTTCGTCTCAAAGGAACACACCCTCCACGGTAGTCTCCCCACATTAAGGTGACCTCGGGAAAAATGTGCGCTTATAATAACATGGAGTCAACAAAATATTTCGAAAATCAAAATATCTCTCGACTACAGAAACACTCCATTTTCAGCGATTCAGTTGGTAAGGCAGGCAGTGTCCTGGACTAAATATTTTTTTTCTAATTTTTCCTTAAGAGCAGTGTATTTTCTAACGAAATTAGCCATATCTTACGAACGCCAATATACTACGGAAGATCAGACATATAAATAAATAAGACAGTTAGACTGTAGAACAGGCAGATTCAGAATGTCTTTTTTTCATGATCACTGAGAGATTATAACAGTCGCGTTAGAACTGACAAATAGATTAGATGACTTGTAGTGTAGTCTACTAAGTCATGTATACCTTAATGCATGTGTCTGAATGACAGATGCATTAAGGTATACATCAGACTACAATACAAGTCTTTTTTTTTCGTACGAAGATTTTCACAGCTACTTTTATCAATGTTGAAACTCCAAGCAGCGATCGAGTATAACTACAGTAATATGCTTTGATTCCCTGTGTCAATTGATTAGTCATTTTCAACAGGAATCAGAGTTTGATCACAAAATGTAAAAACCAATATTTTTAAACAAATACTTCTGGCAATCTAGGCATTCTCTTAGGGTTTTCACCGCATCCATTGGGTTTTGGACGCGGTGAAAACCCGAAGAGAATGCAGGGATCATCTGATCAACGCCGCGGAAATCTTCGAACCTACAAATACTTCAGGCAGTTGGTTTACACTTCAAAATTAAAAGATAATAACTACCCTGAGACAAAATATCATATGCAGCTAAAATCTAACACTGGAAAGGTTCAAAAAATTTTAAAGGTAATAACCCAAACCGGCATAGGATAAATGTGCTCCATCTAAGTTATACTCCATCACAAGATATCGCAAATGCGATATAGATGCGATGTTCGCAAATAAATGCGACATAGATGCGATGACTGGACTTCTATGATATTTTTACGCAAATTTGCTTTTTCGACGACAAAATTCGTACATTTTGTGCCGAGCGCAGTTTAAATGCTCCGCCGATACTCCCCGCTTAAATCATGTGAGCGACTGGCCAGCTGCTAGTTGGCTGGGACTTTACGTGGCCGCGAACTACAAGTGGCGCGGGCAAGCTACACTTCGGCCACTATATGTCTTATTCCTTAATTTATTATTGTTCTACTACATAGTTATTTAAAATATTCTGCATTTTGTCATATAACTGTGTTTCACTACATTTTATCTTCATCTACTTACCTCATTATGAAAATAAAAAATGGACGCTATGCAATTCGATAAACTGTTATTAAAAAAGCGATAAAATAAAAATGAAAGTGCGATTTTCACGTATCTCTAGTTATGATACGCACCAGCAAATTTTCAATTTGGCATCGCACACGCAGAGACTCTCCAACAAAAATCGCGTATTAATAATAAAGGCTGATATCCATGAGATTAAAATTTATGCTTCATTTGATTGTTCCCTTTTATAAATGGTTATCTATATACATAAAAAACTTTATTAATAATGTGTATAATATGTTCCTATCCCTTTCTTTCCTTCTTTATCAGTTTATTTGTATGTTTGCGCTTACTCGCGGCCACACAGATGCGTCCGCCGGGTTGCGGACGGTGGGTCATGCTCTAGATATAGAGGTTAGCTTCGATATAAGTGAGTTTACTTGTCGAATAATATCTCATTATGAAAATAAAAAAATAGAAGCTACAAAATGCAATAAACTGTTATTGAAAGTGCGATTTTCACGTATCTCTATCTATCACCAATGGAGGCGCTGGGCTCGGCAAAGCGAAAGTCGACGTACGGAAGATTACATGAGATGAGGCGACAGTGCGGACTGTGTTGATACAGGGGCTCAGGACGTGTGTCGTTTTCGCGAGCTGTTGATGCCGGGTGGCGATGATGTTTCTCGTCCTGCGGAAAGCATTCGACTCTTTCTCGACGTCCTTGCAGTGGACGGACGGCGGCGAGGGACGGCGGGAGAGGAGATCTTCCTCCTCCCCATCGCAAAGCCTTGACAGTGAACTGGAGAAATGGATGGAAGGTCGTGTGTGCAAAAGGGAGGGAGGGGAGGGGGGCTGGCTTAAAGGAGACCCTCTTCCGTCTTGAAGGGGAGATGGCTGCCGGGTGAAACGCCCCATGATCACTCGGGGAACGGTTGGGAATGAGCGCCGCTAAGCGGACGCAACTGGCAAAATTAGGAGCATATTCATGACAAAATATTTCATCCTCAATCCCCAGATATTGCTAATCCCCAGATATTGCCGGCCTCGGTGGCGGCGGGGTAACGTCCTCGCCGGCCAAACAAGAGGTCGCGGATTCGAGCCCCGCCTGGGTAGATTTCCCCTGTCCAGGGCATGGTTGTTCGTGTACGTTTAGTTTTTAAATTCGTTGAAAACCCCGATATAAATGGCCAATATGAGCTGCATTCAGTGTTGGAGAATAAAATTAAATAAAATTTAAAAAATTAAAAATAAACCTTCAGAACTTCGATACTCGCGAACCTGACATTTTGCGACCGGGTCCGCTCGGTATGGTATTGTATTTGGAGGAGGCGACCGACAGCTGAGGTCATTTGCGCCATGAGGGAAGGGTATGGAAGGAAGGGTGGAGAGAAACCCGGCGCGGCGTCGGCATTAGCCGGTGCCAAGGGGACCACGGCTTAACGTCCCATGCGACGGACGGAGTGTTGCGATTGAAATGTCCTCCACACAACACTCAAGCAGGGATCGGGCAGTCTCTGAAAATTCTCTGCCACTGCCGGGATTTGAACCCGAGCCCGCCGGGTGGGAAGCCAACACTCTAGCCACCAAACCAACCCGATACCCTCCATATACTTCCTAGCCTTCTGTTTCCCGTAGGAACCAACCACTTCCATCAAACCCAGAGAAACAACGCGACTAATGGTCGTCCGCCCAATGCACTCCCCCACACCCACGAAATCCCTACCTTCCGGCTACCAACAAACCCTCCCCCCCCACCACTTCTACCCTCTTTACATTTACATACGCGTGCCCTTTTAACCTTTTGGCGCTCGCACTCCCATAATGCAACTCGCGTGCGCCGGTGGAGGAGAGTGCCGGAAAGAACCAAAAATGCATCCACACAAGTACCTATCCGAGCACCGATACTGCCTTCAATATCGAAATGCATTCGTGGTAAGAGATGCAGCATCTGGTTTCCCTCTCATTGCTCATCTATCGGGTAAATGAGGCAAGAGGAAACTTAAAGAAGAAGACGGAACATCTTGATTGCCCTTATCTTGAGTCATGATGACCTGACGTCAAGAACGGAAAAAGAACACCGCGGATAAACAAATGGCACGGGTAATGTCGGATGAGTAAAAGATGAAATATTTAGGTAACCCGATCGCCAGGGTCCGCTCGACTGCACGAGTTTTGTACTTATGTACCGATGATATAATGAAGGGCGTCACACGACGAATTCAGATCGTGTGCGAGCAGTCCATCATTCTTCTTCATCTCATTCTGCTCCATCGAACTCGTCGCTCTCCTATCCCTCCCATTCCATTCTCTCCTGAATAAGATGCCCACTTTTCCTTTCCCACTTGTCTCACACCTCCATTGTTCCCATCCACACGTTCCTTGCTTTTTTCATCTCTTCCTTTCCTTTTTTTATGATCTTGTTATTTTTTCCATCGTGGTATTGAGAGGAGAAAATAATAATAAAAACAGAAGAAGGTCGCAGGGACCCCTCCTCGCTGACTCTCGTTGGAAGAGGCCTTTACACTTCACTAGGGGGTGGCAAACGGGAGACACCCCTCCCCTCCCTCTTCCCCTTGCGTTACTTTCACACCCACACCCACACACACACACCCTTCACTCCGATGCGATCCGGAATTGAATTTTCCGATGACGGGAAAGCCCTCCAAGGTCTCCTCCGCCGCCTCCATGTTTCTTTCTGGTCCCACATAATACGTACATGAGCAAATACCACATGGCCAGCCAGACATCTGTGAAAGTGCGAATGTGTCTACATCGATACTTGCCTCGACCTTCCATCTTGACGTAGTCATTATCGCAGTGTCGCAGCGAGGGGAGGTTTGGGGGATAAACCCCCCCAGGGCTCAGAGATATTTTAAATGTTGAACAGAAAGGAGCTTCTGGGAGGTTCGCTATGTAAGAATTTAAAGAAAAGGTTAGTGAAGAGTCTGATCTGGAGTGTAGCGCTTTACGGTGCAGAAACGTGGACACTTAGGAAGGAGAGGAAGACTCGAGGCATTCGAGATGTGGGCGTGGTGAAGAATGGAGAAGGTGAAGTGGACGGAGAGGAGAAGGAACGACGAAGTGCTGGACATGGTGGGTGAGCAGAGGCGTCTTTTAGATGAGATACGGAGGAGACAGAAGGTATGGATGGAGCGAGTACTTAGTGGGGATGGGATGTTGAAAACAGTGCTAGAGGGAAGAATGTTAGGAAAACGAGGGAGGGGAAGGAAAAGAATAAGATTTTTAGATAGAATGAAAGGTAGTAGGTCTTATTGTGCACTGAAGAGGGAAGTGCATGATGTAAGGGGAGGCTCCCAGAATTCTTCTTAAGCACTCCATGGAAACCTACCTTAATCGGTGGTAGAATACTTTAATAATAATCCATTTTACTTAATTGGATTAATAATAATCATAGAATAATGTAAAGATTAATAAAATATCCCCCAGATAGCCGTAAAACTCACCATTTTGAACCACTTATCTAAAAAAAATTCTGAGGGTGGGCCCCCGAACCTCCCGCTTACCCTGGCGGGTATGTAATACCCCCAGACTCTCCGGTATCAGTTGTGCCTAAAAAAGCCCCCTAAACTTAATTACTAGCTGCGCCCTCATTTATCCAACCAAAATAGACGGTTATACGCAGCTGCTCGCGACTTGAAGAAGGAATGAAAACTCCCGACGTCTGTGGGTGCGAAACGGAAGCGCGTTTGCCCGTGTCCATGGCAGTAGCGAGCGTATTCCCACCGCCGCGGAGGAACTTCTAAACAAACTATATTAGCATGAGGCCACAACGGCCAATATATGATGAGCCATATTGACGAATACACCCTGGACTTCGATTGAAATCATACAGACAACATCTGTTTGACAGAAAATTGGCTAAAACCAAGTATTACCGACGAAACAGTCAAACTTCACAAATAGTACCTCCATTTACATGATAGAATTTGTTAAGTTGGTGGTGAACCTTCGTCCACAACCACCTCAACTCAACAGTCCTCACAAACACCGGAACCTGAATTTATTGTGATGGAAATAAAGGGGGTTAATCTTTCAATTCTTACAGGTACTTGTACATCGAACTCCAAAGGTCGGTCATATCTCAGATATTGAAAATGTATTCATTAAATTTAGTCCATCCTTTAATAACATTGTAATTGTCGGAGACTATAAGGCCAATATGTTCCGTGATAATTATTATAGCGCATTCCTACATGAATTTACATATTCAAACGATCTCTATCTGCTTCGTCTAGACGCTACCCATCAAACTGAAAATGCAAATGATGAAGGAAATCTCTCCTCGACCCCTGTATTCTTGATTCGCAAAATATGGTTTCCTCCTTAGGCCAGTCCCCTATTCGTTTTCCCACGACAAGATAACCATGACATTCAAATGTACTACACCTAAAATGATTCCGTCTACTATTCCCTTTAGATTAAATAAATTGCTGTACTTGCATCAGTAGAAGAAGATAAGTAACGGGAAGGACATAATCCAACTCAAATGGGCTGACATGGGATATAAATTGTCCAAGGTTCTCATTCCGTTCATCATTCATTGATGACTTCAGGGAAGATGCCCGCAGCTACCTTACAATGACCACGATGGTTTTCCCATGAATTCTGTGCATGTTCTAGAAGAACTAGAGCATTGTCAGAGAAAAGGAAAAAAATATGAGCCTATTTAAAAGGTGACTGTCCGCCCGTCTGCATTTCGCTAACATAATTTTTCTTATCTTTTGTTTATTTTATTCATTTGCTGCATGGATATTTTTCATTATTAATAACAATTGGGTAGTTTCCTTCATCAAAGAAAACGAAAGGCATCGACTGCGAATCGTTACCCACCATTAGTGCATTCCTAATATAGAAATTATTTGGTTTTACAAACCGCAGTTTTGACGAGTGGCAATGGCCAATTTTATCCTCATATGAAAAAGGCCATATTGGCGCCCATGCGATGCCACTCCACGTGACGTCACAGGGACCTAGTTTCTATACGAGTATATAGGAGTTTTACATCATCTGAGATTGCCAATGCATGCAAGTGGCAAAGAGCTAAGGGACACATCTCTTAATAATCACCTATTAAAACTGCCTAAGGTCGGAAAGTTTCCGTCTTTTGATAAGGTATTAATAACCCTTATTTAAGCGAAGCGCTACCAGCTAGCAAGGTAGTCAGCTACCTGCTAGCATCGTGCGTCGTATCAGCGCTCAAAGCCTCGCCCCAAGGTCACCTCACTTGCGGCAGCGGGAACCAGAACGACGTCACACGGAGTTTTCCCAGCATTCCTACTTAGCCGTCGCGTTTTCGCTTTTCATTTAATCGCGAAAAATAGATATCTTCATCTAAAAATGTAAAAGCGTGAAACGCGTACTCCAGGAGTAATAATCTTTCGATTTAAGCAATAAAAAATAATAGGAAACCACCCTTTTGTGATTGGATAGGGAGAGAGAATGTAATTAACACAGATTATTATAAATACGAGAACAAGGGAGTGGAGGCGTAAGGAGGGAGGAGCGAAAAGGGGAGAAAAATCCAACTGTCACGAGCGAAAGCGTAAAAGGGAACGTACAAAAAAAAGAGACTCGAATGGCGTAATGCTTCATTCAAACCGACCGCGAAAGTTTGGCAAAGACATCTCCGCGCATTCGCATGAGCGGCTTGAAATAATGGCGGATTTTTTCGACGCCCCAAATGGAAGGAGACGCAAACTGCGGAGAAAAGTCGATGGTTTCCACTCGGGCGGCCCAGGACAGAGCTCCCCTCGGCGGAAACACACGCGGTGAACACTCCCCGAATTTCCTTTTAATTTTAATGGAAAAGATATTCCGAAGTGGATGTGATGCGCCAGAACCCCAAAGCAGACTGCGGCGGTTAAAGCAACTATTCAATCAAGTACTATGCCGTCCAGGAAAGTGCGGTGGCGCACAGTTGGCTGAAACTGAAAATATTCTGCTTTAGATGCTAAGATGAAACGTGCCTTGATCGAACAACCTTTCCTCAGGAGAAACATAGATGTGCCCCAAGTCAGAGGAAATCCTACTGTCTGTAAAAAAAGCAAGATACCCGAGTTTGAGGACCTCTAGCGCCTAAACGAAGCAATCAATTTCAATGCAACAAAAAGTATACGAAAGAGAATTTATTTCTACGTATCGTGTACTTTAAAAAAATCTTCGGCTAAATAGTATTTTCTGTACTTAATTTTTCCTGAAAAAAGTACCCGATTTTTGCGCGTAAAATCAAGTTGCCCAACTTTGAGCGCTTGGAATTCCCGTAATTTTCGTTCCTGTAACTTGCAATTTTTATATAAAGAAGCCACATCTATTATTAGTAGTTTGCCGAAAACGAATTGTTTATACCACTAAAATTAACGGAGTTTTTTAATCAATCTTTTTGTAAACAAACGGGTATCTTGCTTTTTTGACAGACAGTAGGGTCCATCAGAAACGTCACTGAGTGTCGTGAGATAGTTCGGGTGTTTGAGGATAGATTTCACCCCGGACTAAGCAGAAACGTGAGCTTTTAGGGAGGGTGGGTGAGGGAGGTAGGGGGAGACCCCATGGAGACAGAATGATGAGTAACTGGCCACATATCAATCTAATGAAGGAAATTCAATTCGAGGGAAGGGGAACAGGCCGCCGCGCCGTGTAGTTCAGTAAAACAATTCGCATTGTCGTCCATATTAACTCACCTTCACTGCAATAAATGTTACCTGCAATAATGATTATCTTGTTATACTCTCACATTATTTCCCCAATATTTCACCAATTATTCTTTATTTTTCTTCTGAAATATATAAACTTAAAAAAAGGATGAATACTAACAACCGTAGCAATTTCATACGATACTTTGAAGACCACTACATAAATTTTCGCTCTATGATTGAATAGAAGTCAGGAAGCGATGAAGTAATCCCCGTGGCATGGCGGAAAAGAGGTCAATATTGGGACAATCCAAATACATAAATCACGGCGCAAAAAATTGAAAGCAAACGCATTGTAAGTCATAGGAAGGATTGCAAAAAGGACGCGAGAAGTGAAAGGGGCGAAAGACGAAAGAGAGGGTTGACATCGAAGCGGATGAAGAGGGAATGTGGAGAAGAGAGGGCGGACGGTGGAAAGAGAATAAAGATAGGGTGAAAAGAGCAGATAGAGAGATGGAGAAGGGGAAAGCGAAGAGGATGTATGAGATGGGGTGAGTGGTGGAAGAGTCAAGAGGAGAGAGTCGTACGAAGGGAAGAGGCGAAACTGGAAGTACGCTGGCAGTGAAAAATAGAGAGCTCAATTCGAAAGTATCGACGTGGAAGAATATTCCAGGGATATAATATTGAAAAATTAATTTTAATTTGACAATCTTAAAATGCGTGAGTTGAATTTCAATAGCGTGGTTTCCTTCACTAAAGAAAACAAAAGGCATTGATTGGGATTCGTTACCCACCATTAGTGTATTCATAATATACAAATAATTTGGTTTTAGAAATCCCAGTTTAGACGAATGGCAGTGGTCAATTTTAACTGCATTTGAAAAAGGCCACATTGGCGCCCATGCGATGCCACTCCACGTGACGTCACAGGGACCTAGTTTCTATACGAGTAGATAGGATTTTTACATCGTCTGAGATTACCAATGCATGCATGAGGCACAGAGCTCAGGGAAACATCTTTTAATAATGACCTATTAAAACTGCCTATGGTTGGAAAGTTCCTTCGTTCGATAAGATACTAATAATCCTTATTTATGCCAAGCGCTACCTGCTAGCTGGGTACTCTGCTACCTGCTAGCATCCTGCGTCGTATCAGCGCTCAAAGACTCGCCCCAAGGTCACCCCACACGGCGACAGCGGGAACCAGAACGACGTCACACGGGGTTTTACCAGCAAGGGACTAGGTGTAAGAGAATAGTGTATTATACCTCAAATATTGTGTCGCACACTATTTGAGGTATTATGCAATATACGGGCACTAAATCTACGACAATGTATGAGGATAGAAAGCGAAGACAAAATATTTCAGGAGAGAACACGAGAGAATGGAGGGAATACCACAGAGACGAGGAGGAGGGACTTAGCGTGTGGAGGGATGAGTCGCGGGAGAACCAAGAGGCGGAGAAGAGAAAAACGTTCGCAGAGGAGAGGTGCCTTCCACATGGGAAAAAAGGCAACCGCTACACGCGAGTCGAGTGGACGTAATTTCATGTCAGGGCGGGAGAACTCCAATCGTGAGGTCATCGACGCGGAAATTTATGGAAAAGCAACACAGACTGGAGAGAGGCTTGCAAGTACCTCCTTAGACGTTATTATCCTGCATTTTTAACATTACGTTTACGGTTTTTTAATTTCCTCCCCATGGGGGTTGATACTAGCGGAAAGATTATCGACGTGGAGATTTAGTGAAAACGTTCATGCAGCGTAAGCATATGCAACGGTGAGGCATCAATACATTTCAAACATCTAGCAAAGATAATAGAAAAAAATCTCATTTAATTTTCTTTTCTAAAGACCGTTTTACACGGGGAACGGAATTGCGCAGGTTAGAGCTGCATTTATTTCTAAAATGGCGTGGAATTGCGCGAATGCATGAACGAAATTAGAACAGGGGCTATCTCACATCCACGCACTCTCGCATTTGCTCCTGCAATTCACCGCTTTACACGACGCAGTTTTGACTGTGCTTTCGCACGTACGTCAGATTGCGCAATAACGTGCCCCGTGTAAAACGGCCTTAAGGAAAAATGTACCAAAAATGTACAGACGTCGTTGAAACATTTTCAATGCCGATATAATATGTGTTTGTTAAATAGTAATATAACCATAAAACTAGAGACAAAATTGCATGATTCCAGAGAGAAAAAAATGCTTAAAAAGTTTTTGCAAACGACAGTACACCACGCATATCGCCGGCTTCCATGCCTCATTTTTGCATTAAAGTGCAGTAATGCATTGCATTAAAGCTAACGTATACCAATACCTAGCTATCAATTGCTGCACACTTGAAGAATAGAAATGTGCATAGCTTTTCTATTAGGACAGCCTTAATAGTATAAGAAAAAGTTGAAGCACTGAATGCAATATAAAATCATCAATTTGGGGTTCCGTTTGTGGTGGTGGATAGTGCGTTGGCTTCCCAGCAGGACTGGACAATATACAGGCCGAAAATGACTTAAAAGCAAAATGCGATCGCATGGAATCTTTAAAAAACCTGTAAAAAAATACAACCTGTTTTAGCACTTCAAGGATAGTAACAAACAGTACACGAAAAATGCATGCGCTTGCAAATAAATATTTAAATAGCTGATCACCTCCAAGTCAACGCGGGGCTTTTTTCACGATTATTGGATAGCACAAAGAAGTCATCATCCTTTCCAAAACTTGTAGTGTCACAGGTATCGTACTGGCAATGAATGACTCTAATGAATTCATACAGAGATTTTGAATGCATTTTCGCTCAGTTCCCCTGGCGAGAATCCTGAAGAGACTCGACATACAGGCCATCCACAAAGCTCCAGAAAAGATCCGGGACATGCTCGTTAAAGCGAAAGATCCGGTAGGATTGAAGTTCCTAGTGGGATCGATTACTGAGTTCCTTGTGGGTGCGAGACGGGTCGCACTACAGATACGCGGCTCAAGGGGCCCAAGCCCATAGGCGCAGACAGGGCAGCCCGAAAAGTCAGCCATCGCAGAGCATTGGATGGAGCTATGGGGTGCACTTTATGATCGACCATTGCTTCGAAACTTTATTTCATTATCACGGTTTATATTTTTCTTATATCGACGACCGTTAGTTGAACGTTCTCACGTTGAAATCACTCAGGTGGTCTCAGTAGAGAAGGAGTACAGCAGAGTCTCGTCACCATCGAACTTAAAAGGAAGTAAACGGCGATATTTTGTGGAACCGTGTAGCAGATGACATAATTACAGAAAAGCGTTTGCCTTATCACAGAATTGTATTATTACCCGTTCTAGGTTTCTACAAATTAAGCTCTTTTTGTTATAATCGAGCAAAGGAAATAGAAAATGATGGGAGTTCTCAAAACTTAGGTTAACTGTAGCATCCAGCAGCCATTGCTGCTCGTGAGCCTGCACGTAGGCATATTAGTCCAAAGTGCAAGTCTACGAGATGACCCGCTCGTGATCGGCGGATGTCGGTCCAGGGGTAGATAAGAGGGTTTTTTGGACCTTCCCTTGGGTAAGATTAAAAGGGTATGCCTAGCTTTGCTTGGGGCTGAGTTGTGGCGTAGTGACTCGCTGGGCTGGTCACGGCCAAGGGGCTGGGGAACATATTTCTTCATTCTTAAAGGGAATAAAGTCACTATTATTTGGATCAGAGTGACTCCTTTTATTTCCGGCACCTGAACCCTCCATTCGAGAGACACTCGTATTGTCGCTAATATCTCGTTCGAAGACGAGCGGGATACGACATAACTGACAATAAAATTTAGTGGATCATACAAACGTTTTTCTGTCATCATGTTACCGCTAGTAATAATGATTGTTTCTTAAGGCACTGAAATGTTTATTGGGCCTTGATTAAAAATAGAAAGCAAAGAGATATGTGCGTTTTGCAAATTAGGAAGAATACGAAGATGGAGTGCCTCTAGGAAGTAAAATAAGTAGTTAGGGAAAAAGAGGAATGGTGCTGACGATTTGAGGGCTGCCAATCTTAGGATTCCAGTTCTATGAATAAACAAGTAGTTGATGGTTGAAATCCACGCATGAAGCTAGAGCAAGGTGACAGACAAAAGGAAAGGCAAGAGCAAAAGGCACTAGAGGAAAATTGCGAAGCACATCCACCATAGAGGACGACCCGCACACGAGGGTGGACGCGAAAGACCATTTTAAAAGGGATCCGAAATGAGGCGAAAACCCCAAACCAACCCCTCCCTCTCCCCCACCCTTTCTTCTTCCTTATGGAACGAGTTTTGCTCTTGGAGAGGAGACTCCACCATAAATGCGAGCGACCCCGACGCGAAATTTATGAACTGAGGCGCACATGGGCTGATAAGGCTCCAATCTCCCCTCCTCTTCGGATTTCCCACTTCGGGAACGACCGGACACTAAATAGTGCTCGGCACTTGCCTTGTCTACACTACAGACTTAAGTGACTTCACTTAAGTCTAATCTTAAGTATGGTGCAGTAGCTACACTTGAGCTTTAAGTCGACTTCAGCGCCGTGATTGTCCGTATCGGGAAACAGTTATGTTGACAGATGAAGATCTAGGAGAGCAATTTAGTGATTCTGTGACCCAAAGCCACTGACATTTGAAATAAACTTCCAAACTCCGTGAATTAACCATTTTGGATGTAGAAGGTTAAAAGGAAAGACCGATTTCAGTCCCTGAGCAAACGCTATTTGTCGAGAAGTGATGGAGCCAGAGGAATTTAGAATTAATAAGCTTGACTTCGTGGAATCCATAACGTAAACGAAAACACTGAGTCAAATTCTTATTTCCACTCCTTTATTAAAACCATTGATGTTAAATTTTAACCTTCATTTCCTCCCACTTCCAATTAAATTGCCACAAATTATCCCCCTCGGCATCCCTAGGACTAAAATTGAAGCCCTGTGCAATGGTTTCAATAGCAGTGTGTGGGATTTTACGAAGTGCATTCGTTTACGTTATTTTCGATTATGACACCATGGAAAATAAACTGTTTTACCGGATCCTCTGCCGTCGTCTCATTGTCAGTCTTAAAATTCCTTAAAACGTTTCTAAGTTTTATACAACGGGTTTCACCGTGATCAACAGGCATAGAAATTAGTTTTCACGGAAATAAAACCAACAATAAGATGAGAAACTCCACATAATAAATTCGTCGATTTAATAACCCCAACACTAGAAAGTTAACTACCGAAATAAAACGCTCAATAACCACATCATGGAATACAGCACAACTTAGAACATAATGAACGGGATGATTCAGGGGTGGGATGGGTATTATTATGTGTTATTATGTGCCATTTACAACACTTGAAGAGCGTCAACCGTGCGGAAACAGTTGTCTGCGCAATTTAAGTATGGGTTCTAAGTGACTTAAGTGGAGGTGTACTTAAGGAAGCTGGTGACACCCACACTACCACCTTAAATAGAGAGCCAACTTGAGTGGTCACTTATGCCGGGTCTACACTAGTAACTTAAGTGACTACTTAAGTTGGCTCTGTACTTAAGTTGGTAGTGTAGGTGTCACCAGCTTCATTTAAGTACACCTCCACTTAAGTCATCTTAGAACCCAACTTAAATTGCGTTGGCAACTGTTTCCGCACGGTTGAAGCTCTTCAAGTGTTGTGAATGGCACATAATACCCATCTCACTTCTGAATCATCCCGTTGATTATGCTCTAAGCTGTGCTGTATTCTATGATGTGGTTATTGAGCGTTCTATTTCGTTAGTTAATTTCTAGTGTTGGGGTTATTAATTCGACGAATTTATTTTGTGGTGTTTCTCATCTTATTGTTGGTTTTATTTCCGTGAAAACTAATTGCTATGCCTGTTGCTCACGGTGAAACTCGATTTATAAAACTTAGAAACGTTTTAAGGAATTTTAAGACTGACAATGAGACGACGGCAGAGAATCTGGTAAAACAGTTTATTTTCCATGGTGTCATAATCGAAAATAATGTAAACGAATGCACTCAGTAACTTCCCACACACTGTTATTGAAACTATTGCATAGGGCTTTAATATTAGTCCTAGGGATGCCGAGGGAGATAATTTGTGGCAATTTAATTGGAAGTGGGAGGAAATGAAGGTTAAAATTTAACATCAATGGTTTTAATAAAGGAGTGGAAATAGGAATTTGACTCAGTGTTTTCGTTTAAGTTATGGATTCCACGAAGTCAAGCTTATTAATTCTAAATTCCTCTGGCTCCATCACTTCTCGACAAATAGCGTTTGCTCAGGGACTGAAATCGGTCTTTCCTTTTAACCTTCTAAATCCAAAATGGTTAATTCACGGAGTTTGGAAGTTTATTTCAAATAATAGTCGCTTTGGATCAAAGAATCACTAATTGCTCTCCTAGACCTTCATCTGTCAACATAACTGTTTCCCGATATAGACAATCACGGTGCTATAGTCGACTTAAAGCTCAAGTGTAGCTACCGCATCACATTTAAGATTATATTTAAGTGAAGTCACTTAAGTTAAGTCTGTAGTGTAGACAAGGCATTAGGGGTATTAGTGTAGACCCGGCAACTGCGAGGGAAAACGCAGAACCAAAAACAAAACGGTGTGCGGCGTGGCAGCAAGGGGAGTAAATGCAGAAACCCCATAATGTCCAGAAGAAGCTTGATTCTTCGAGTGCCACCGTTATTTTTCTGTGGAATTCGGATCGCCCTGCTGTCGGTGAAGTGCTTTGGACACTTATCTAAAACCATTACAATGCGCGCTGGGTGGCAGGCGAATTCCTCATCGTGGCGACATTTATGAATTGAGGCGCAATGGGGTGATAAGGCTCCAAAATCATCAGCCCAAAGCTCCGTTCCTATAGTGCGAAATTCGGAACTATTCGGAGTGGACACAAGTTTTGTACGAGGGGGAACGGAAACAAACCTCTCGGGCGTGTGTGTGTGTGTGTGTGTGGGGGTGTGTCGCAGGTGTGAAATAAAGGAAAGTCTCGGTCGCCATTTTCGGGGGATTTGCATGATTGGATGGGAAGGGAGGATCGTGCTCTTCTTCTTTTTTTCCATCCCTTTCAGCGAGTATCGACCCGTGAGGTCGTATCGCGTGAAAAGCAGTGAGAGATGAAAACGGAAGCAAGTGAAAGGATGCGAGAAGATATGATAGCAGGATATAGCAAAAGGGGAGGAGAGACAGAAGAGGGAGCGTGGTGCCGAATTCTGGCGGAATGGAAGGCAAATAAAAAACAAGTGAAGGCGAGAAAACAAGGCCAATAGTCCTGTTTACACGTCGAATGCGTACGCCGCGTCATACGTTACTTTGATATTCAAGCGTACACACTGAAAATTTAAGAATGTACATCACACTAGAATTCAGAATTCTAGTGTAATGTAGGGATGGTTGCCTAACCGAAACCGAAACCAAATTAACTCAAAAATAAGCGACGCAATATTAGTTTTTAATGCTGATTAATATGAGGAGGAATGTCTACTTCTCTTACAATTTTTAGGGACAATCTTTTCCAAGTGGAAGGCATGTATAAAAATTCAATTTCAAACCTCTGCAAATTTTGGCAACCGGTTTCCCAAATCGCACCACTGGAGGCCAAAATTAGGAAATGATGTTTCAACGACAATGAGAGGCAGAGAGGCAAGTTATTACAGGCTAATTTTAGATCTCTCAAAAGACCAAATAAGTGCATTAAAATACCCGTAACATAAGGAACGAAAAAAGTTAAATAAGTCGTATTATTGACTTTAATAATAGATGTACTTTTTTTCTGGATAAAAAATTTGTAATGACTGAAACAAAATTTTAAAGCCTTTTGTAGAAGTGTTTATTCTTTGGAATTGTCTTTTCACGGCAGCTTTTTTAAGACTTCTTACATCGAACAGGTAAAGACAGACGTGGTGCGATTTGAGAGCGATCACCATTTCATACGAATCATTTCCACTGCCTAAACACGTGATAATACCACACTGTCAATAGCACTAAATGAAACATAACAAACTTCAAAAATATGGCATATAGCTAAAACTATGTAAATACAACTTATTTGTTTTCAATATTCTTTAAAAAAGACGAAAGAAATAGCAGAAGACACACTTCTTTCCTTAATACTTGCGCACCTGACTTGTCACTGCACTGGTGGCCGCAATTGAAGTTTGGTGTGCTTGGTGATGCAGGAAGTTACAAATGCAGCCATTAGATTGCATATATATCTAATACATTGGTTTCTAGGATGGTGATGCGATTTGGGAAGCGGTGCGATTCAGGCAACTCTCCCCTACACGGTAGTAGTTCTATAAAAACACACTCCATAACTCAGATACGACAATGTAAAATAAATTTTTTTATTTCTCCACATTATTTTAATTTTCTCAGCCGATTTCAATCATTCTGAGCCATTAAAAAGGGATTAATTGTTCAGAACGAGGGAGTAACAACCCATAAAGCACCGCAATTGGGGCGGGAGGATTAAAAATCTACACACTACACCGAAAGTCGCCTCAATAGGTGTGTGTATGTGTGGCAGGGGGTTTTGGAACTCCAGCCGTTAACTAATAAAAAGGAAATTCTCCAGCGAAGTTCCCCATTAAAGTCCTTCACCGTGCGGGGGAAAAATCAATTCCTATACCGATCCGTCCGGCAAAATGCCTCTCTCAATTTATCGTTTCTGTTGGACCTAGGAATACAGAGGGTTCGAATATGGTGTTCTCCATGTGGTCCTGAAAGATATCTATTCTCAATTGCTCCAGCAATCAAAGCTTAGCGCGCAGTCTCCGAGTCTCTAGCAGTTCCCAGCCTAATTCGTCTAAAAATATGTGTGACGCTCTCTGTACGCCCATAGTAGTTTTTGATGAATCGCGCAAATGTCATAAAACAAATGATGAGCACAAAAATCAAAGGTTAAGATGCAGAAGGAAGAGGGATGAAAATAATGATGTTGAAGAGTATGGATGGAAAAAACGAGATCGTAAACATGGCTAAAAGAAGTGAAGACGAGAAAAAGATTCAAAAGGCCTGTGAGTACGGCGAAAGTGGCGTAATACATGGATGTGAATAAAAAAAATGGTAGAAAATAAAAACAAAACAAAAAAACAGAAAGGCAAGGGCATGAGATCGAAAACTTTCCTATAACCTTAGATGAATAACTTAAATTCCTTTGCGTCTTCTAACGTACATAGGAAATGAAATACGACCACATGGTTCGAATAAAAATAGGGAACTATCGAATAAAACAAATTTAACGAATAAAAGTACTATCCCGGAATACTGTAACAACACAATAGTAATCACCGTGGTTTCAACATAGAGAAAATCATTGTTGCATCGCTTAAAACTGTATATATTTTAATGAAAGGCATTTGAGTAAATCAGATAGGGAAAGGTGTTCACAGACAGTTGGAGCGATGAAAATGAAAGTAAGTGAAAAGACGATCCGATAAAAGGATATTGGAAGAATAAAAAAGCCGTTATAAGCCACTTTGCGGGGGAAAAGTTGAGCAATAGGAGGAGGACACAGGTGGGAGTAAGATTTCTGCCTGTCTTGGCAAAAAAAATGTCTCCGAAATTAATTAAATACCCTTCGATGGTTGTCTTTTAACCTTTCGATTATTTTATGTTTCTCACGGTTGAATCCAAAGACGACAATTACCTTTTTCAATCGCGCGAAATATTTTTCAAATTACAAACATATTTTTCAAATTTTAAACATAGCAAAAGTAGAAACTGATCATTGCCTGACTTATAAAAACATTCCAAGCAAAACTAAATTTCTACTGCCAATACCTTATCCACTAGGTGAGTAATTGGATGCTCAAGATAAGACGGTGGACAATTTTGAGCAGGAAGAGTAACTCAACTACCTGGGCACCACTTAAAAGGGAATCAGAAACAGCAGTAGTAAGGACATCAGGACGCGAATTGCGTTAGCAAACGAGGCATTCAGGAACAGGAAGGTGCTTCTGAAATCATCGTTATGAAAGAGTGTAAAGGAAAGGTTAGTGAAGAGTCTTACATGGAGTGTAGCGCTTTACGATGCGGAAACGTGGACACTTAGGAAGGAGGACGAGAGAAGACTGGAGGCTTTCGAGATGCGGGTATGGAGGAGAATGAAGAGAGTGGAGTGGACGGAGAGGAGGAGGAACGACGAAGTGCTGGACATGGTGGGTGAGGAGAGGCAGCTTTTAGATGAGATAGGAGATATGGATGGAGGGAGTACTTAGTGGGGAGGGGATGTTGAAAACTGTGTTGGAGGGAAGAATGTTAGGTAAACGAGGGAGAGGAAGGAAAAGAATAAGATTTGTAGATGGAATGAAAGGGTCTTATAGTGAATTGATGAGGGAGGTCCATGAGAGGAGAACGTATGACGAAGTGGTGGACATGGTGGGTGAAGAGAGGCAGCTTATGGATGAGATACGGAGGAAACAGAAGGTGAGGATGAAGCGAGTACTGATTGTGAGGGTGGAGGGTAGAATGTTGGGCAAACGACGGGAAGAAGGGAGGAGAATGGTGTTTTTAGACAGAATGAAGTAGGCCTTATTGTGAATTGAAGAGAGACTCCAAGTTAGAATGGGAGATGGGTAGAGTTGACTATGCTCCATGTTAACCCACCCTGACCAGTTAGATACTTCAATAAAATACAAACAGGCAGATATAGACGTGGAGAGGAAAATTTAAATCTAGATAACAAGTAGAACATAATTTTTTACAGCGGGATTCAAATCGATAATTTAACAGCGAGAAAGTAGCACTCAAAATATGCGTCCACCAACCCGATTATAATTAACATTATTGTAATCGCAGTCTTCTCACTTGGTTTGTAGAAGGTCAAACGTTCAGAAACCCATAAAAACGTAAATCTTTGCAGATGCAATAAAAAACTACATGCACACGTGTCAGAGAGCATATACGGCTTCTGGAGGGAGATATTTTTACGTGCAGAACGTCAGCGGTAAGAGAATATTGACACGAGGAAAGGAGGTGTTTGGAAAGCCGATGTCCCTTGCAAAACAGCGCTCGCACAATAAATCACTCGATGGTTACTCAGGCAGCTAATTGGTCATAACAAGGTAAACGCGCGGAAATTAAGTTTTCAGGCAGGCCCTAATTTTCATACTTAGCGACGCGACGTAACTAGCCACTACTGTCGGCGTCCAAATGATGTGCCGCTGAACTTTGCAAATTTATATCTAGACTTCAGTGCATGCCATAATAATTAATGACGTCATTTTAAAGGAAATTTTATTCTCAATTCTTATTTATTTTTTGTTTAGTAAAAAATTCAAAAATCAAGACACCCGAGTGCTATAAATGACTCCGCGCACCGTAAAATTAGCCGTTTTGTCAACTCCATGAACTTTGTTACTCAACCCAGGGAAAACTACTACGTCTACAACATTCATCTTCCACAAAAAGTTTCAAACATTAATTAAGATTAATAAAATGGCTTTTGCATACTTTTAAAACGCATCTTTTGGTGTAAAATAACGAAAATGTTTAAACATTATCTGTTCCTACAGTTTACGACGAAAGAAAAAATAAAATTAATAGAAACACTTCTTAATTTATTTGCAAATTTTCTATGACCTGAAAATACATGATTTTTATGTAGTGTAGATTATATATATGGGCATTTTAAAAAATACTCCGGAGCGAACGAATGCTGCGTTGCCACGTCTTGCGCGCGAAACATTGCTTCCTAGTAACTGGCACTGGCCCCACACAGCCCCGTTTGGTAACATGACATTAATAAAAGTTATCAAGATTATTAAATATAAATATTTTTACAGATTATGGATAATAGAAAAATTTTAAATAGTGTAAGACGTGTTTCTATCAATTTTATTTTTTCTTTCGGGGTAAAATGCAGGAGTAGATAGGGCAAAAGCAAATTTCCGTGTATAAACCGAGGAGGTTGTACATACACATTATATACAACCTTCTTTTTATAAGCCCCCGCCGAAATCAGATCAGGGTAGATCTGATGGTAGGGAGGATCAGGGTAGATCGTGAGGATACGAAGTACCCTCAACGGTTTTATTGTGCAGATTCCAAATATTCATTTGCAAAAGTATCAAGCCCTAAATCTGAATTGAAAATTCGCCTATCTCGACAATTGAAAATCGAAAATCGTTTATTCCTAGGAATTGATTCGACGTACGGAAATTCCAAAATAGTAAAGAATCAAGCACAAAATCTTGTATGTTGGGTGTCAAGGAATTTGTCCTCCGACAATTGTAAATTGGTCAAAAAATATTCCAAAGTTAAGCCCATAATAAAATTATTGGAAACTTTCAGAAAATCAAAAAAATACTTAGTATCCAAATATCGCAATGAAAACTTTACCAAAAAATCAATCAAAAAATATATTTATTACACCGGTGGAATTTCATGTTCCCGAAACATTTATAAATACCCGGTAATAGTGAAAATGTTTTAGTTCCATAATGCTCTCATGTTAATTCAAGTCGACATATTTCGAAACCTTTCCCTTGGGCTACAAACTAGTCGCGGTAAAAAGGCTTGCGCGTTCCCATGACCCCTAGAGCTGCGCTGGCGGGATTAATTCGCAATTATTCCCGGTAGGGCCACCCATGCCAGATAGGTCGAAGGGTAGAAGCCAGACGAAAGGTAGTCCACGTGATTGTGTCACGTAAAAAACACTGTTGGAATGGAAGTGGGAAACCATACCATCCATCTCTTCCCTGAAAACATGGAGTACAACCAAATGAGCCTCGGAATCTCATCGCCCGGGACCCGTCCGCAAAGGGCGGGTGTCGGGCACGGCAGCGAGGTCGTCAACGTCCTCGGGGTCGCCAACATGCGAAATCCTTGCAGAGACATATCATCATCATCATCTTTTTCAGCATCAGCAGCAGCATCCCAGGAGCAAGACAAGAAGACCAAGAGGATGGAGAAGAAGAAGGCATCGATGAATGTAGGGACGTGGAATGTGAGGGCAATGATGAGGGCGGGGAAACTACAAATAATCAAAATGGAAATGCAGAAAAGGGGGATAGATATCTTGGGTCTATCCGAAGTTAGGTGGAGTGACGGGTACAGGGTTATATATAGTGGTGGGGAGAAAATCCAGCGAGGGGTAACTTTAGTATTAAACGGGAAGATGGGTAAGCGTGGGGTAGGCATAGAGCAGGTAAGCGATAGATTTATTGAGGTAGAAATTGAGGCACGACCCACCAACCTTGTGTTGGTTCAAGTTTACATGCCCACTAGCAATTATAAAGAGGAAGAAGCAGATGAGGTGTATGAACAACTTGAAGAAATAATTAGAGAAACGCCGGGTAAGAAAAAGCTGGTAGTAATGGGGGACTGGAACGCTTCAGTCGGGGAAGGCAGGGATGGAAACGAAGTAGGAGGATTTGGATTAGGAATTCGGAACGACAGGGGAGAGAAAGCAGCAGAATTTTGCAGGAGGAAGAAGTTATTCATTATAAACACTTGGTTTAATCATCACAAAGGGCGAAGGTACACGTGGAAAAGTCCTGGGGATATTGGGAGGTATCTTATAGACTACATCATGGTAAGGCAGAGGTTTAGGAATAGTGTGAAAAACTCGCGCAGCTTCCCTGCAGCGAATGCGGATTCAGACCACAATTTAGTACTTATGAAATGCAACGTCAGATTCAAAAGACTTACGAAAGTTAGGAGGGCTAAGAAATGGAATCTAGAAGCTCTGAAGGGGAGTATGAGGAGAGAATATCATAAACTTGTTGACAATATCACCCGGGAGATTAAAAGTACTAAGACTGTTGAGGAAAGATGGGGTAATATTAAAACGGGAATAGTGAAAGCGGCGGAGAAGTCAATTGGGTAGTCGGACAGTAGAAGGATAAAGAAGCCGTGGATAACGGAGAACATGATAAAGGAAATGGAGGAGAGGAGGAAGTGGAAGAACGTGGACATATAACAGGGCAAAAGAATGTATAGATTAATTAATAATCGATTACGGCGTGAAACAAAGAGAGCAAAGAGGCTTGGTGGAAAAGACAGTGTGAGGAAATGGAAAAGTTTCAGAAGGAGAGGTAGGCGCGTTATATGCCAAAGTTAAGTCGCCATCGGGCGGCAAAAGAGGGTACACCATGCCTAACATTAAGACTAAAGATGGAAAGATGCTAACCGAGCGAGAAGAGGTACACAATAGATGGAAGGAATACGTGGAGGATATCTATGAAGGGAGGAACAGACCAGAGAGATTGACTTTAGAGGAAGAAGGTGAAGTGGAGGAGGATAATCTTGGGCCGGGGAAATTAGATTTGGAAATAAAGAAAGCACTTCGTGATATGAAGGCCAGGAAAGCAGTAGGAATGGACAATATCCCGTGTGAGCTGCTGAAGAGTCTAGGGAGGGATAGTAAGAAAAGGTTTTTCGAACTAGTTCGCAGCATCTATGAGGAGGGGTGATGGCCGGAAGATTTCGTGAAGACGGTTCTAATTCCGTTACCGAAAAAGAAGAAAGCTGTTGAATGCGGGGACTATTGGACTATTAGCCTAATATCTCACGCGGCGAAAGTGGTACTGAGGATATTGAACAGACGAATGGAGGCGAGGGCAAACGAGTATTTGGGCGATGATCAGTTTGGTTTTAAAATAGGGAAGTCAACTCGTGACGCAATTGCGATAATGAGGTCCTTGGTGGAGAGGAACCAAGAATATGATCAGGACGTGTATGCGTGTTTCGTGGATTTTGAAAAAGCATTTGATAGAGTGAACTGGGTAAAGCTAATGGACATTCTCAAGAAAATAGGAGTAGATTGGAGGGATAGGCGACTGTTTCGTAATATGTATATGGCACAGACTGCGTAAGTGAGGGTGGCGGACGGAGAATCTGGGTGGGCAGGAATGGGCCGCGGAGTGAGGCAAGGCTGTCCTCTACCGCCGCTTCTCTTTAACGTGTACGCTGAAGAGATGGTAAGGGAAGCGTGGGATGAGTTAGAAGCTGGGATAAAAGTGGGAGGAATGATGTTCAAATCACTGAGATTCGCGGATGATCAGGCGTTGATTAGCCAGTCAGCGAGGGGGCTTCAGGCTCTTGTGGATGCGTTACACGAGCGTTGCGAGGAATATGGGATGAGGATTAATCATAAGGAAACCAAGGTTATGCGGTTTTGTAAAGCATCACGAGCGAGGAATGTTAGACTTGAGATAAAGGTGGGTGGTGAAAAACTTGAGCAGGTTGAGCAGTTCAACTACTTAGGTAGTACGCTAGAGGAAAACGGATACATAGCAGTAAGGATATTAGGAAGAGAATCGCATTAGCAAAGGCAGAACATTCTGTTCATGAACAGAAAGGAGCTTCTGGGAGGTTCACTATGTAAGAATTTAAAGAAAAGGTTAGTGAAGAGACTGATCTGGAGTGTAGCGCTTTACGGTGCAGAAACGTGGACACTTAGCATATGCTTGTCACCATCGGTTTCGAACGTGATAGGCCGATGACGTTCGCAGTGTGATAAAGACGATCACGGTTTCATAATCGCTGTTATCACCTTCCATCGTGGGAATCGCGTTGCCCCTGGCAACGACATCGCTCTCACCCTTCTCACAGTTACATAATCAGGGTGCTGGAAGCCTCGGGAAAGATAAAAACATAGGAATCTCTAAAAATTTCCATTACAAGTCTTCGAGGTTTGAAGTTTTTGATCGTGTGTTTTACATTGGGTACCTTCCCTTTTGAGAAAACTATATTAAATTTAATTAAATGAATTATCATATTCTACACGAAGTATGTATTTTTGTAGCATTGAACCATGGAGAAAAACCCTCACACAGACCTTCCTTTCCCCTCTTCTTATTGCACTTCTCTTGCGATTAAATCCCTGCAAAACTGTTTCCGCACTCGGCCACAATCGGCTGCTAGTTAGCAATTTTACATTTAACATTATTGGGAGAACATGGGCGAAGATCACGCACTCTGGCGGAGAAATCGGAAAACTGCGCCCGAGTGCACCTACGCTCGACGACGAACCATCGAATACAATCATCTGCTGTCCGATTTCACTTACTTCTATTTCCTGCAAAATATTGGAACATATTATTTTCAGTTCGATTATGGGTTATCTAGACAGCCCAAAATCTGTTAGCAAAGGAACAGCACGCATTCAGAAAAGGGAGGTCTTGTGAAACTCAACTTGTTCTCTTCGTTGAGGCTGATTCAAAAGTTGGAAGCATACGGTATAGATACACACGTAATTGGTTGGATCAAAGATTTCCTAAACTATCGCAAACAGAGGGTTGTTTTGGATGGAGTTAGCTCGGATACAAATCAAGTTACCTCAGAAGTACACCAAGGAAGTGTTATCGGTCCTCTTTTGTTCTTTCTTTACATTAACGATATTACCACCGTGGTCACGAGCAAAATCCGCCTCTTCGCAGATGATGTAGTTGTATAAGGAGAAGATTACGACCATAGCGAAAGATTAGCATTAGAAAAGGATCTCGTTGTCATAACGTTGTCGTTGACATAACGTTGTCGTGACTGGTGCAGAACGTGGGAGTTAGCATTAAATCTAGAAAAGTGTAGGGTATTGAATGTTAGGGAAAAGGATTTATCTTCAAGAAGTAGCTACACCGCTAATGGGATTCCATTATCAAATGCCGAATTCGTAAAATACTTAGGTGCCACCATTACCTTGGTTCTTTCGTGGGGTAAATACATAGGTGAAGTATGCGGGAAAGCTAACCGTAAACTTGGATCTGTAAAAAGAATTCTCGGTAAATGCCCAAAAAAGTAGAAAAAATGAGCTACCTGACTTTAGTGAGGCCTCACTTAGAATATGCTGCTAGCGTATAGGACCCTTATGGAGTAGGAATGATAGCTGAAATAAATCGAGTACAACGCAGGGCGGCCAGATTTGTGATGAGTTGTTATGACAAAAAGTGTAGGGTTTCCATTATATTACACGAGTTATGATGGGAATCTTTACACGAGCGTAGATAGAAGTATAGGCTTAATTTACTTGGTAAATTCGAAGAAGATATTTTCTGAGACGACGTGAATCATATCCTTCGTTTACCGTCGTACTATTGTAAACGGGATCATGACAAGAAAATAAAACAAATAGACTTCAAAACATAGAGATTTTAAAATGTCATTCTTCCCTCGTACTATTAAGGATAGCAACGTTGTCTCAATTAATAGGATTAATGGCGTCACTCGCTTGGATGACTCATTGTATGTTTTTCTCCATAGTTCTAACTTTGCTATTACAATCGACCTGCTGATCAGCTTCTTAGTGAGGTTAGCTCATGTGTGACTCAACCCGTGTAGGGCGCCTGTAAGCGGAAGGTGTTGGTGACGAAGAATCGTGGTACGGACGACTCACGATAGAGAGACATGCCCGCCGCATTGACTAGCACCTGATCAAGCCGCAAAGAAGACCCTCGAGATCTTCTTCATTCTCCTGGGACCTGGCAAGGACTGCGCAGTCGAGCATGGTAGATGTTTCTCGATTGGTTATAAGGCGTAAGCGATAGGCATCAATACATTCCAAAAACCGTCATTTCATTGTTTTACAACCCCAAATGGAAGAATTATAGTGAGTTCCCTCACCGCAATCCATTCAGCAGGTCTTTTCTCCTCGATTTTGACTCCAGTTTCACTTGCCCGGTCTCATCCGCGTCCATCCTCGTCGGCTCTTGGTGACGTTAAGGCAAGGGATGCAGGTTGTCTCATGTGCCAACCCTCCAAGTGTTTTACCGATTCGTCCCCATCAGTAAAACGGGACACGCGGGTTTTCATATTATTGAAAACGATAGTACCTACCTGAAGACGACATTCTACGACGAATCCCAACGGCAGTGTCCGTAAATTACGTAGAATTACCTAGTGTTTCTTCTTCGATGACAATGATAAGCTTATTCCAAGAAGTCACGTCTATGGAAATTTACACGAGAATCATTTTTCTTCCTCTTCCTCAATTTGTTCAAACTTTCTCATTTCGTCGTTGAACTTCAACGGAAGTTATTTCCCTATTTCGAACTAAAGCGTAGGTTGCTATATTTTGTGGAACTGAGTAACAGGAAAGATAAAACCAGAAAAAAAATTATATGCATCACAGAATTTTAATAATTATTTTACAGGTGCTTCGAAGAATAACGAAATTTTCAAGGACAATGGCAGGAATTATCGACATCTGGGTATGTTGATAATAAAATTCTGTGGATCATACAAAAATTTTCGGCCAGTACGTTACCTTTCCTGCTCTCCATGGAACAATGAAGCCAGGAAAGGTGAGTTCGGCACTGAATCGCCCGATTCACTAGCACGTATGCACGGACGTCAAAGGGAGGCGGGAACCCCCCTTTGCAGCGTCACTAGCCGCCATGCAGTGCACGCCCCGTGGTGAGCGGTGCGGTTCGCTTCAGGGGTTGCTATCGATCGTGCACGTGGGGAGAGGAGGAGGGAGGAGAGGGGTGAAGTGGCCAACCAACCCTTTATTTCGCATTTCACTCTCCAAATCTTCTACATCCCCACTCCAACCCATCCGCAGATCGCACCAAAACTAAAGGACGCAAAGAGAGTGAGGGGAGAAAGCGGTATTCGAAAACTCATAGTCTACTTCTGGAAGGCTTCTAGCTATCATCCAGAAGTCTTCCCAGTACGAATAAACGCATAACAAACATCTGGAAGGCTTCTAGAGGTACAAAAAACTGAGCAAGGATTCGAGCTTACCGTACAGCATGTGCGTGAAGCAGGGGAAGGGGGTGCAGCTTGAATCCAAGATGCAGTAGGCTGTCTGTGTCATTGTGTACTATTTTTCCATCTCTGCTGCTTCTGTTGTGCTCTCTTGAAAAATATGCTTACTTCTTCATACTATATTAGCTAAAATTATAAGCAATACAGTATATAGCTTTTACTTTTATATACTCCAAGGCCTATTAGTAGTTTCTTCACGGTTAAAACATTATTCTGTTTCTTTCCTTAGGCTACAATTTATTCCCGTTCATCAAATCGATGGACGTACATTTCCCAAATGACTTCGTCCCTTACTATCTTGAACTTGCATACTTGTTCTCTATCTTCACTAAATTACTAAAATAAATTCAAAATACTCATTTAGAATGTATGATATAGTATGCATAGGATATTTCCTGCTACATTAGAGTTATAATATTTCATTCAAAGTTATACATATATAAAATAATAAAGGCACTATTAGCCATTTGATTTGCTCAAAAGTCACAATATTTCAACACCAATATTCTACCTATAATTGCCTAACGTTTAACTTCCCCATGCTCACATCAGATTATAATCAGTGAGTGGAAGGAATAAGAAACCTTAAAGTTTTAATATAATAAGTTTATTAAGAAAAAATGTGACATAATAATATTATTGAACATTACGTGGAATATTCAGCATCCAGAAACTTAAGAATCTGAGCTCCAGCAAGCTCTTTATTCCCCATGGTTATCTCTTGCTCATAAGTGCCTCGTATTTCTCTTTTTACCCGATAGAATTGTACATTGGCGTTTCATACAGTTAAACGTTTCTCTTCTTCCTTCATCTATTATATTCAACCCTGATTTACATCACATGCCTTCCTTATTTTTGCACACAGTTTTGGCTGAAAAAAATTCAGAAATAAATTATATTTTATACTCGTTATATATTATTTGATAAAACAAAAGAAAGTATTCCAAATTTCAGTTATTCATTTCAGCTTTATTTAATAATATCATAGTGAGTGAGGAAAACATACAGAATGCAATAATTCTACAAAGATAACTTTCATGAAGTGATATGAAAACATTTTTTCAAGAATAAAAAGAATTATTTTTAAAACCAATTCTCTCTGTGTTATTTCTGGTCTTCCCTAAGGGACTTTTATAACTGGATAATTATCTCAGTCATCAGTCATAATAATTTGCTGTGTATTACATTTTAATTTTTTACAATAGAATGTTTTATCATCTCAGATAAGTCCATTTTATTGCAGAGTAGGATTGTAGTCTCGGCTGTGAGGACTAAAAATGCAACTGTAAGGACTAATGAATAATTATTCTGAAACAATATTGATAGGTCTTCAAAATATGCTAGTATTCTTCAATCTCAGTCTTAATGAGTTCACATACTTGCATTTATTACTGAAAACATCAAATTTCTTACATAATTTGGGCATGGCAATATTGCTACAGATTCGATTGTTCTTCAATTAATACATATTAAAATAAAGTAATTTGTTTATCATAATGTATAATAGTTAAAGAAAAAATGAATACTTAAATGATGTACGTGGAATTCTGGTTTACATAACCTTTAAGATTGACATACCATTCCAGGATATTGGTAATGGTAGAATGATCGCTTTCATTACAATAATATTATTCGTTAGCTAGGAAAAATATTTTCCTTCAAAATCCTCAAGTTCACTTTCACCAATTTTCCAATAGAAAGAGCACTGATCCTCATGAAATGCATCGAAAACATTCTAAATAAATTGAGCTAAGAATTTTGACAAGATTTTCATGCGTTATGACATGCTGAGCACACCTGTAGTAGGCCAAATGTTTACTATAACAACGCAAAAGTAGAGAAGAGGTACTAGGTACTAGGGTGCCTCATTTTGCCAATTTTTATAGGAGCGAATCGTAATACCCGGCATAAGGTGCGTACCCGAGTGGGTATTACAGATAAGACTTTTTTTCAAAATCGGTTAATATCTTCTGTTCGCCATTTTGTCTTGAAATTTCGAAATTTTTAACGATAAACGTAAATAATGTAAATAATTCAAATTTGGCGTTATCAAGCACTAATTTTTTTCAATGGAGTATAACATTGGTCTTTCCTTGATATTTTTGACCAAATACGTCAGCGCTATTGCTTTTAATTATCGAGATAATGATCTTTTATCGTGTCCCCGCAACCTGTTCTTGTGGGTAGGCAACCCACGACACGCCGCCTCATTTTTACGCCATGCATGCGATAAATGACGCGAAATAGAGATTATTTCAGTCAAAAACGTGGAAATCATGTCTGAAGTTGTCACCGGTAGTCACTAGGATGAGAGTATGCTCCATTATGCGATCGTCGACTATATTGACCATATTTTCGCGTACGAAGGTATCAATGAAGTTTCTATCAAGGTATGTGCCATTTGGAAAAAAGCATTTATTCCAGCAGAGACGCAAACCAGATTACTTCAACTCGACTCATCTCTACACGTGTTTATTATTGAATGAATAGTGTAGGACGATACACTATTCCTATGCTGTCATTTATTTGGAAATTTAATTTTGAGGACTGGTTACGAGGTTTCGTGAGAGCAAAAAGAATCTCTCACTCTGCGATCAAGTGAACATGTTTTTACGATGTTTTTTAGTCGGGATTCCTTTAAGTGCCCTATAATATAGAAAAGACCATATAAGGAAATTTTGATAACCGAAATTGCTACTTTAAAATTTTGTTCCAGCATTGTTGCTATTTTTTTGTGAGAGCTTTTGCATGATTTTAAGAATGGTGGTACTTAACAAGAATTCTGATGTGTATTGAATGTACCAAGTTGTATCTTTTTGACATTAAGAGAGGACGAAATCGTATCTTCTAACTACTCATTAAGATAGGAATGTCTTTGAAATCGCGACAGGAACCGCAGTGCCATAATGTGTTCACTCCGAGGAAAGGAATTCCGTGGATGCCATTGTCCCATCAGTCACTCAATTTCTGTCGTTCGCCGTGACGAATTCAATTGTCTCTCTGCACGGATAATGAAGGTTCGTGCGGCGCAGGAAATTTCATTTTTTCCGGGGTGTGAACCCGACATCCATTGTTCTCGTCCTTGGCCAAGGCTTTCACTTAATCGATGAACGAACTCGCGAGGAACTCCTCTCTCTTAAACATCAGCTACTCCGCAGTAGCATTGCTCAAATATCAATTTCAACTAAAGCGATAGACATCGATCGCCCGAGCAATGAGCTATTAAATAACTTAAGTACACATCATCTATATGCGGGAACGGTCGCATTCAAAATTATTGCAACGAATGAAGCGGCGCCACTTTCACCGCATTTTGGGAATTGAGTTTCGGAATTTTCTATTGTGCCCGCAGAAGGGAAATTTGAACAACATCCCCACCTCCCGAAGTATTTTTATAGCTTCAACGTTAAAGGGTACTATTATAGGGATATGTGCAATCTTTAACACCACATAAATTATGTAACTTTCTCTCGTAAATTGGCGGATCCGTCGAAGTATATATTTCCATGATTAACGCAGAAGTTTTTCGATTAGAGATGACGAACATGAAATACAAATAAATGCACAGATAAAGAGAGAAAGGGATAGGAACATTTAATAGAAAAAGGACGACTACAACGGCACTGTAATTCCCCCAAATAGATAAAACGCGCTTTAAATCCCCCCCGTGGCGACGAGTCTCTTTCCCGATTTCTTCCCACCTTCCCCACCACCAGAAAATCAACCCTCTTCGAGGTATATAGAGTCTGTATACCGAACAAATATTCCAACGACACATACACTGCCTCATCTAGTTACTCTTCTATGAGTCTTTTCTATGCCTTGACCTCCTTCTAATCTTAGGTTTCATTATCCATGAATTCAATGCCAACGATATATATTTGTTTGTAATTAAAAAAAAAATATATAAAATACAATGAATCTTTTGCTAATTAATGCAATGTAGCAAAGATTAATTTTTTTTATTTACATAAAAAGAAAAATATATGGCAAAAAATAATAAAATATGAAAAAAATAAAATCAAAAATATATAATAATAATAAATAAACGAAAAAATATCATTATAATGCAATGATATCATTAATGTTGTACCAATGTGATGGCTACAAAAAATGTCAATGTTTCTGTATTAAAATATTTTAGTTGTAAGTTTCTATTTCACACGAACAACACAATACACCCACAACAGAACATGTACAGCATTTTTACATTGATCATTAAAGAGTTCGAGTTTGGCCCTTCTAAAACTTTTTATAATTTCTCCTTCATCAGTTCACTTCAACATCTTACGCACCATGTATTTCGGGAAAGGCACAACACTTGCCTCAACTAACTATAAGTCATTCCTAAGCTTACCCTCAATCTAACATTATATAGTGCTCCAAGAACACATAATAGCCCTTCTTCAGTAAAAAGGAACAAAATCTGCTGTTAAATGAAATCATAAAACAGAAAATCGCATGATAAGTCGAAATAAGCCGAAACTTTGATTGTACAGAGAGAAAATACAAGATATGAAATCCAAACATTTTATGCTATACTTTCCGCTCCATTTGGTCGGCATCACATTCCTTTCTTAAATATTTGCCCAAACCCGGTTTAGGCATTCACCACAAACTGTTTTAAGGGAGTTGTACCCCTGATTATGGTGCAGTGAACGCAGAGTGTACGGTAAAGGGTGAATGGAAATCTTTGGGGAAGTTTAACAAGTTTCTCCCATTTCTCCCATTACGCCATAGGTCCACAAGGTAGATCTGAAAACAGTCGTAGTATGGACAATCTTCCCTGACCCAAGGACATCATTCCGCAAGAGCCATATGAGGGATTATACAAGGTGCCTTGCTCCTGCGGAAAATCCTACATAGGGGAAACTTGTCGCTCCATGCACGTAAGGATTAAAGAACATCAAAGGGCGACCAAGAACAAACAGTTTCAACTCTCCGTCATCGCCGAACATGCATGGTCGGAACCTGGCCACAACATCCAATTTGAGGAAAAGAAACTTTTAGCTAAGGAGTGCCGATACTTCCCAAGACAAATCAGGGAACCAATAGAAATTCAAAAAACACCGTTGAATTTCAATAGAGAAGATGGATACTTCCTTCACAGCGCCTGGAAAAGAGTCATCAAGGTGAGAGCCAATCAGAGAGAAGCGCCCAGTCAGACAGCCAATCACAGAGCAGCTCCCATTCAGCCTACGGTATATAAGCGAGGCAGAAACCAACATAACACATCCGCAGAGGACAGAAGTCGACAGGAATTTCCATTCGATGGAAGAGTAAGGGAAGTGAAATATCCAATGCGGAATAGAGCAGAGAGAGAGGAACACACACAGAGATAGTGCTGACATGATGAAGGACGAACCGTAGGTGAGGAGAGAGGGATATTTGGTCGGGGAGACCTTATCAATTCAGACTGGAAATGTGTTTCCAATCCCAGGGCCCCTCATGCTGTCCTCGGCGCATGCAAAAGCCACGCCCACACTGGCCGTCCCCATGGAAACACGCCGCTACACCAACGCATCCAAAGATGGCTTTCGGTCGCCTGGAATATAGACCCAGAACTTTTTTTGTCGATGTCAACCAATCCCGCGTCCTTTAATGGGAACTGACAATCGATGGTGTTTTTATTTTAGGTCCTGACTACGCCTCTCTCCATACCTATCAATAACGCCACACGAATTTCTTCACAAAATATGGAGAATGGAGAGACGACACCTACGATCTATGTTTCAAAATAAGGCAATGTTTGGGTAACCAAGCGGTGTACACAGTAAGTAAAGCGGCTGCAGCCAAAGAGGTGGTGCGGAAAATAGCGAAGAAGTATTTTGACGATCTGGAGGACACAGACAACGAAGCAGTTAAAGAAGTAATTTCCTATAAAAACACATACAGAGATAGATTTCGACGACCAGAAGATATCTTAAATATATAAACAATAATAAAAAAATGACGAACGCAAGGGCGTAATACAAAGACGACAAGGATGAAAAGAAGTCAGAAGACATTCAGTATCCATACTAATCAAGACCACACGCCTTCACAAAATATTATATCCCTTTACCTGCAGGGACCTGAAACCTATCCTATCGACCTGAAGACGCCGGTTGGAATACCGGAGAAACTGTCGACACAAAGAAAATCCACGCGGTGAAACCCAGAAACATGGAAACATCATCCAAATGGTACTGTAAATAAATTTTGTTTTTTTTTCTGGAAAAAAAACTGACGCATGGTGTTTTATACAATAAAAAGCACGAGAAACTTATGGTTTAAAGGCCTGTTAACACGTTACATTAACAGGTACGAGTAAATTTCTGATTTCATGAACGATTTTTGTGGACGGGAACGGAACACGTACACATGCCGTATACATAGATGTATACATTTTTTAATTTAGCAATACATTTGGAGCCAGTGTTAAGAAATATATCAGACTTCATAAAATATAGCTGCATATATTGATAAATCAGGATAATACTTTAAATACACCTGCACACTATTCGCACATGCCTATAAGCTGAAGACAAGATCTATTAGTTTAAGGAAAATGGCACTGCGGACAGTTAAAAGAGTAAAAAAAATCTTCATAAAGAAATGCAACGTACAAAAAACAAAATACGAGCGTTCGTGCTTGAGTGATATGTAAACTTAAACCGAAAAAATGGGAACTCTCATTATTCAGAGTTCCGAGCACTTACGTAAAGCTATGAACATACAATTAAAAACTGTGAATATGCTGCCGAAGTGAGTTAACGTGGTTTCAGTTGAAACTCGGCAGTATGGAATCGAGAGCGTCCTCAATTGCTATGGATTCCCTTCAAAAACAGGTCAAGAGGAGAATCTCTATGTCATGCGAGCCTTCAGTGAATCGATTCGGACGAAATGACTTTCCTGATTAGTTCTTCCGACGCCGCTGCCTGCCCATGCTAAGGTTTCAGTGACACGACTCCCATTCCGCGCAGTTATGAGGTTGGTTGCCCGGCCAATGAGAGGGCTAAACTAGATCATGTGCATGACGTTCAAATTCGATTGGAAATTCGTCCGGCAGATGGAAGTACCAACGCTATTGAGATGCCACGAAAACTGCAATAGAGATTCCTGCATTGGTTTCTGCGATGAATGGAAGATACGATCAAGTTTCCTTGCAAATGCACTGTTTGATATTTCCATCTAAGGATTCTCCACTGACCATTCTGCCACCCTCGGCGAATGGAAATGCACTTAAGTAAGTCTCCACTCGCGTCGCTGACGGGAAAAGCGATCCGAATATCATGGAGAAGTAAGCTTTAATCAGGGCTGTTGAACAAAATTTATATTCTTGATGATGTAACCTATCAAATTCAAATATACAGCAAACTATTACATTGAATGAAAATTATACTTTGTTTTCCCACATATTGATGAGTCATCATGAGCAATGTCCATAAAGTAACGCCTGAAACCATCCACTTCATTAACTATTACATTCATACTATATTGCAAAATATTGGTAAAAAGTGGATTGTTCGGCACTTATAGCCGCGGTAGGAATACCCTTGAGAAGCAATCGAAAAGCCGCTAAGAGGGGAAGATAAATCAACCTTCTATGGGATGAAATGCGGCCTCCTCCATGTAATTTCCTTACTCAGCGCATTGAAATGGGTTTACTAAAGTCGCCCCTCGCGTCGCTAGCGGCAAAGGTATCCGAATTTCACGGGGAATAAGCAATTATTTGTTCTTAATAATAAAACGTTATTGTACTTTTCCACACGATTTAATTAATACGACGAGATGATGTAATCTATCGAATTCATAACTTTCTCTCGTAAGTTGAAACTAAGAAAGAGCGTGTGTTGACATTTACTTTTCATGAGTTGGAGTAGTAATTAGGTGGCAATATGCATGAAAGGCGCAAAAAAGGGCGTTTACAGTAACGAACCACACGAGACTTATTCACAAGGCCGAGGAGTATCTGGAAAGCAGTGACCCGCTCGGAAAGAGTTCGTGACATAACAAACGCATCTGGAAAAGGATGAAGGCCGTCGATTTTTCACCGGAAATAGCTCGATAAGTAAGTCTAGGGATAAACACACGACAAAATACGAGTTCCGTTCCATTTTAAATCCATATTATTTCGAAAACTGTCGCAGCCGCACCATCTCTTAGTCAGATTTCAACGAAATAGGATGTGATAAGAGTGCCAGCGTTAGTAGCACCAGAGACATCAACTGAATTCAAAGGAAAAATTAGTCCCTGATACATAGGCAACTATTCTCCGTATTTCTCGTGAAAACATTATTTTACGCCATTGTATTCCGACCCATAGCAGGCTTATTTTACTTAATAAAGAAATATATAAATTATCAATGAACAGTCTACACAATAATGCCAACAACAATGGACTTGACTCACTAAGTTTTACTACACCAATAAATATGTTGGTTGCAACAGGGTTCTTGGTTGCAACTAATAGCTTCCCGCGTAAAGACATTTGTAAAGAAACATGGCTATCACCAAGTGGGGTTACCAAGAACCAAATAGACCGAAATCGAATAATCTAAAAGCGACATATAACATCAGTCGTAGATGTAAAAAGCAAACGGGGAGCAGAATGTAGCACAGATCATTATTTTTTATTGTAAAATATAAGATAGAGAACAAAGATTTTAAAGAGGACCAAGAAATCAGTAACGGAGAAAATTCGCTTTGACAAGAGGAAAACGGCAGAATTTCAATTGAAAATTGCCAGCAGATTTGCCGTCCAAGAAACCGAAGACGTGGATGAAGTTAACGAGGAAACTGAAATTTAGACGCTTCAGCAAAACTTTAAAATATCTGTAAAAGAAGTTGCTAAAGAGGTATTTTCAAAGAAAACTTGGATTAATGATTGGTGTAGAGAATTAGTTTTCAAAAGGAAATAAGCTAAAGATAGATTCCTAAAATGCCAAAACACTAAGAAAAAGAAACGAGCAAGTGAATAAACTGGAGAGTTGATAACACCTTACGAGGTGAAAAGAGAAAATTCAAAAATGATAAACTGACTGAATCAGGATTCAGCATTGAATGACTAAGGATTTCCAAAAGACAGTACTATCTCCCAAACAGGGTGTTGTCCTACTATTTGGAGTCAAGGATCAAGAACAAGGAGTGTATACACTTTATGAGAAGATTACATTCCACTCTAATGGTACAAAATAATTTGTAGTCCTCCAAAATAAGAAACATAGGACCCCGTGCTGGATAAAAATATGTTATTTCACTTCAATTAAACGTACTATTTATGGCAAAAAAGAACTGCGAGCACAAAAATAACATTCAGAATGAAATCAGTTTCAGGCGTTGCGTCAATCCTCAAAATAAAAACGTCAGATGAACATCTTTAGCATCATTTATCCGCTACTTCAGAGAATACTAGACAAACCTTCCCAAGATATTTATCGCATTTTTTCGCCAATAGGGATCAAGCTAACGTTATATCGCTGAGAATTAATCACTTTCCCTGCCTCCACTCCACCCACCAGTCCCATTATGATTCTATCGCACTTCCAATGGCAAGGAAAACAAGACCACGATAAGCAGCAACGAGGATAAATCATAGTAAAAATAGAATTCTAAATCTGAATACTACCCGCCTCAACGTGCGTGCGATACCAGCGCTGTACGAAAGAAGAAAGGTGCGCGTTTAAGTGGGAATGTACTGAGTCCTACCAATTATTTATTGAAGTCATGTATTGCTTAAGGAAAAAACGGATTCCTGTTCTTATTCGTTCGGCAAAATATCTCTCATAATTATTCGCTTCTGTAGAAAAGCGGCGAAGCTCAAAGATGATATTCTCCGCGTCGCTCTCTAAGATATTAATTTTTAAATAGAACTGTTTTATTGCTTTGAAAACAATATACCATAATATTTTCACCGATATTTATCAACAATACAAACATGTTTACACTGATTGTAAAAAATGTACCCAAATAGAGCTCATGTGTCTACATCTTCAGAAAAATGTAAATAAATAAAGGGAATATTGACAATAACATATATTCCAGTACGGCTATTCTACTAAACGGGGCCTGATACGAAATTACTATACCAATTCCACTCTCGAGGAACCATATCATGTGTCACGGCCAAAAGAACTGAAGCCCTTTCTACAGGCGAATATGAAAATTATAATTGGTACTACAAGTTCGGTTCCCTTTGTTTGAACACTGGTCATTTTTTGAGAAGGTAACTTGTTCCAACGAGGAGTAAAAAATCAATTGTATGGTCCTCAAACGATATGGACTCTTATTAAATGACAAATTAGGTCTTTCTTTAAACACTGGTCTGGCGGCAGACGCTGGAGAGCTTCGAAAAAATTGTAAAGCGAAAATCACGGGCCAGAAAAATATGTACCGTACAGCAATTATAATATTCGTGAATTGTACATGTAATGAATAGAGTGAGAGCGTGAGATCTCCTTGTAGTTTTCTTGGATATTAGTTCTGAACCCCTTCCTCTCCTTCCAATGGCGTTTAAACCAATTCCTCATGGGAGCAGTCAATTGCCCCCAAAAGCCATAGTACTCCACCCAATGCACGAAATCTAAAGATGAAATTGAAGCTTTAAGTTTCATTTGTCAATTTTATTATCGCAGGCTTAAGTTTAGGTAGCTGTATAAAATTATAACATCAATATGAAATAAACATTCTTTCCTTGATTTGTGGATGGCATTTGTCCCTTATGCATCCACTAACTGAAGATTTCCTTACTGCCAAAAAAATGTCTTGTCTTCCGCTTCTTTGATATCCTCCCTCGTGAACCGTAATGCAACGAGAACCTTACAAAATAACACATTTCAGAGCGGATACTTCAAGTTATCTACAGCTCGTCGAAACAAATAAGTAAGAAATCTACAAGTAAAAGTAGCACAGAAAGCAAATAGAAGCCCGTTCCTCCGTTCACTTCCGTAGAGCATTGATTTAAAAAGTATCACGTTTACACGCATCCCTTATCCTCCTCCTTTCCACATGAAGTCGACGTCTTCTTTCATGCATAGGGGAAGGTTGCCTAAATCGCAGCGATTTTGGAAAAAAACGAATTAACTCGAAAAATAAGAGGCAATATACGTGTTTGATGCTGATTAATACGAGGAGGAATGTCTACTTCTCCCACAACTTTTGGGGACAATCAATTCCAAGTTGAACACATGATTAAAAATTCAATTTGAAGCCTCTGCAAATTATGCGATTTAGGCAGCCGGTTTCCCAAATCGCACCACTGGAGGCCAATATTTGAAGATGATGTTTCAACGGCAATGAGAGACAGAGAGGCAAGTTTTTAAAGGTTATTTTAGATCTCTTAAAAGACCGAACATGTGCGTTAAAATACCCGTAACATAAGGAACGAAAAAAGTTAATTAAGTTATATCTTTGACATTAATACTAGATGTAGTTTTTTTGCTTGATAAAGAATCTGAAATAATTGAAACAAAAGTTATAAGTCTTTTGTAGAAGTGTTTATACTTTGGAATAGTCTTTTCACGGCAGCTTTTTTAAGACTTCTTAAACGCACAGGTTTAGAGAGACGTGGTGCGATTTGGGAGCGTCCGCCATTTTATATGAAATCATTTCCACTGCCTAAACACGTGATGATACTACGCTATTAATAACACTAAATGAAACACAATAGACTTCAAAAATATGATATGTAGCTAAAACTATATAAATACAACTTATTTGTTTTCAATATTCTTGTAAAAAGACGAAAGAAATAGCAGAAGAAACTCTTCTTTTCTCGATACCTACGCACCTGACTTGCCACTACACTGGTGGCCACAATTGAAGTGTGGTGGGCTTGGTGATGCAGGAAGTTACAAATGCAGCCATTAGATTGCTTATATGTATATATAATACATTGGTTTCTAGAATGGTGGTGCGATTTGGGAAGCGGTGCGATTTTGGCAACTCTCCCCTATGTCCAATGCCCGTTGAATCTGCATGCGCATCCGCGCAAGATTCATTTATTTCTTACAAGATCGCTAAATAATCGATGACACTTGGTAAATTTCTTTTATAACTCCTTAGGTGTGCAATGTTCTTTCGTATGGCCCGTGTTACGACGGCCTCCTAGCCAGGTCATAATTTTATTACGGCCCTTGGGCCTTAGCTACCGTCCAACTTACGGCCTTTCGCTCAGAGGAGAATCGCTCGAAGCCATACGTACGTCTCAAGGCCGTAGTTATGGTCAATTTCGACTTTTGGCCCGGCCACACGATTGGTGGAATAACCCTGCAGGTACTATTACCTTCATAATCCAATTTAAATTGGTATTTAGTCCACGAATTAGTCCTTAATTCTTCAAGAGAACTAAGACTACCACGCAGAATTCGACTCCTAGTAGCTCCCAGCCTACTTCGAGCAAAGCCAACCCTCTTTGTTCGCACGTATCAGTTTTGACGAATGGCGCATCGCAATACGACGACAAGGTTTGTAGTGAAAACTGCTTCCAAATAAACACGGCTTAGATGACTACAAATTATATCAATCGATTCAGGTGAGACTTTTTGGAGCATCGTTTTACATACATGTAAAAGAATAGTTTTCCTATACCAACAGTTATTTATTGCACGCAAACTAGCTATCCGTATAATAACGTTTTTCAAAACTATTGTGCTATAATATACTATTTAAATGGGCGTAGTTAGTTTCCATTATATAATAACAAAAAATCGGCGGTCTTCGTTCACATCTTCAGATTGCTTTGAGAAAATGAAGAGGAAATAGAAAATTAGATAATTCAGGTAGTACTACCTTCAAAATTCATTTTGATCACTGTTAAGTCCATAAATTTAATTCTTTCATTATAGCTGACTCCGTATCCATAGCGGTGACTTTGAAATCTCTAAATGATCATCTAAAAAGTTTAAACATGCCGTTAGCATTTTACGTTTTGCATTAAGCAATTAATTATTCTTGTTCCCTTGGCAAGGGAAAGAAATCCATTTTCTATGGTTGTCTTGACGAAAAGGTGCGGATAAATCGCATTTTAAAAGCATGCTTTTTTTTAGTTCCGTAGAAAAGAGGACCCAAAAAAGTGCGTGGCTAAATGTTAACGAAGCGTGAAGGAGAGTGGACGGATGTGAAAGGAATGGCAACATCGCAGCGCCACGAACCCAACGAACACGCGCTGCTAAGGAAACGCTCCGCGCGAGTTGTTTGTTTTTTCCGGCAGCGCTAGCCAAGGAAACTAGAAAGAGACAAGAACAGGAGTTATTTGGAAACGATTTTTTGGAAATTATTTGGGTATGCATATGTACATATATTGTGGACAGGGCGCTCATAAAACCTTCCCGGCCAACATAAGCCAACTCCTCAAGCAGTATATTCCCGCGTCACCAACTTCCCTGTCCACACAATTCCAACTAAATGATAGACAATCGCCCTGATTTGTTACGTAGGTGCCATCTTACCACGCAAATAATATTTTGAAGAGGCTGAAATCGGAAATAGGAGACAAATAAAAAGAAATAAGCCCCACGTAATTGTCCATCAGACAAGCTGGTTAACCGCGCAAAATATTTCTCTCTCATTTCAAACCAGAAGAATGGTTTATCACACCCCAAGCAAGGCGTGGTCCGAGTTCCTCTGCATGGCATTCTCAACACTACTTCATAGCAAGGATGAAATCCAACATTAAAAAATAGTTTACCTTAGCCTGGTTTCGAACTCAGATATTCCGATTACCGTGCTTCGAAAAAAGTTCGTCGCGGTACAGCGACTAGGTGGGACTTTTCCATCCGACGAAAGTGGCTTAGTGACCACGACCTCCGTTTCCACCGTAACAATGTGGATTTGAGATACCAACACCATGCTCGGGAGATCCGGGTTTGTTCACGACAAAGCCAAATGAGATTTTCACGGCAGATTTCACACTTAGAAATAGAAATAGATAAATAACCGAATTTGGACCCAAAACTAGCAAATCCTTGGGTGAATAAAAATAATTATTTACCAAAGTTTGTGACAGGAAGCTTTCGAAATTCTTTCCTTTCAACAATAATTGGCGAATGGATTCTTCGGGAAATTGAAAAAAAAATCATTTTGTATAAAAATAACTTCTCAGAAATTCAAACCTTATGTGATTGAGTGTGCCCAATTATTTAAGTATATGTTTAAAAATCCCACATGCAGCAAAATGGCCATTATATTATGCCACGGATGAGATGGGAAGGTGATGAAGGACGCAAAACAAAAGAAAAACGAAAGCGTAAGAAGACTACTTAGTTGATAGAGGAATTGATTGGAGAGCTCTATCAAACTAACCTTCGGATTGCTGACTGTTTGATGATGACGATGATAAACAATCACTATGGTCGAAAACACTGGTAGAAAACGTATTCAGCATTCCCACTGGGGTACTTTGTAAGCCACGGGCTGCCTACAGATCTGACCGAGACATTCACAAACCAACACGCCTAGTTTAACACCACCTAAACCCTTAAAAACATATCTATCTTGAATGGCTCTGAAGAGCGGATAGATACCCTGCCGCGAGCCGATTACGCCCGCGTAATGGATTCGTGAGGACTCCATTAAACGGATGCCCATCATGGTCCGACAAAGGTAGCCAAAATGAACAAATGACCACATCTTACCCAAAGGAATTCCATAGGAAGCGCTTGAAAGATGTATTCATCGGCGAGAGAGAATGCGCAACACGGTGAGTGGTCCCATGTAGTATATTCATAGGATAAAAGGGCCATAAATTCGCCAGCCTCAAGAATACCACTCTCGGCTGGGTCACTTAGCGGAATCACATGCGAATGACGGATAAAATGAAAAGGTTCAGAGGTGAGAAGATTACGATGCGATTATATTACTACACGTGAACCACACAAAAACAATTGAACCCAGACAGCTAAACACTAAGACATGGCAAACTTGCCATCACACAGCAATGGGGTGGTTACCTCTTATTTTTTTATTGCCTAAATCGAAAGATTATTACTGCTGGAGTACGCATTTCACGCTTTTAGATTTTTGAATGAAGATATCTATTTCTCGCGATTAAAAGTGAAAATTTTCAATCGCGCGAAAACGCGACGGCTAAGTATGAATGCTGGGAAAAGCCCGTGTGACGTCATTCTGGTTCCCGCTGTCGCCGTGTGAGGTGACCTTGGGGCGAGGCTATGAGGGCCGCTGCGATGCAGACTCCTAGCAGGTAGCGCTTGGCTTAAATAAGGATTATTGATACCTTATCAAACGAAGTGAGGTGATTATTAAGAGATGTTTCTCTGAGCTCCGTGCCTCATGCATGCATTGGAAATCTCAGACGATGTAAAACTCCTATCTACTCGTATAGAAACTAGGTCCCTGTGACGTCACGTGGAGTGGCTTCGCATGGGCGCCAATCAGGCCTTTTTCAAATGCGGTTAAAATTGACCATTGCCACTCGTCCAAACTGGGACTTCTAAATCCAAATAATTTGTATATTATGAATACAGTAATGGTGGGTAACGAATCGCTATCAATGACTTTCGTTTTCTTTGATGAAGGAAACTACCCTAATGCATTTTAGGGCATATTTTTGAATCAATGCTTCCAGATATCCGGCTATAGCACCCTGAAGAAGCAAAAATATTCCAGTGGAATGTATTGCTGGTAGCCATGCGGGAAGCTATTGAAATGTAGTCTAGCACTTCCGCGCTAAAACGATTCGATGAACCGAACATGTGGGAGTAAATATTAGTTGCCCACAACATGGATGGTATATTCAGCTAAACAAAGCGACGAAATGCAGCCATCTTTGAAGTGCTAAGACCACGAATGCTATACTTGAAGAACTGAGAGCAAGAACCATATAACGGCCAATTCACGCAAATATGACTTTTCCACAAACACATTATGGCCTTCGTTCCCTTTAAAAGCAGATATTTTCATTATTTTAACAATAGGTTCGAAATAAGTTCAGCAGGCATTGTTCCAATCTTGCGTTCTACCCTCTGAGAGCAAAAGTTTTATTTTTTAAAGTCATATTTCTCGAAACTTAACGTTTGCTCATCAGGTGTTATTCTTGCGCTCACGCCTTCAATTGAAGAATCTACAGTCGGAAAATGTGTGTGTTGTCACCCACCACTCACTGAAATGGATTCACATAAGTAGCCACTCGCGTCGTTGACGAACAAAGCGGACCGAATTTCGCGGAGGCATAAGCAATGATTAGGGATGTTAACCGAAACATAAATTCGCGATGATGTGATCCATTAAATTCATAACTTTTTTAATGCTCTTTCGTGCGAATTCAACGGCTGCATTGCAAATACATACTGAGATTAATAAATAGATCCCTCTGCATCCATTGCCGCAATTCGGACTTGTGTGGAAACCGATTAAAATGCGCCCCCTCATATCAAGACGTCACTAACTGTCAGCGCCGAAGGCGCGCATTCTTTCGCTGTACCAGTGAGAACAAAACTCACCACAACCAGCAAGTTTACAAAAGAAATTAAATAAATTGGCGCATGTGTATCGTTGTCAGCGTAAAATGCTGTTTGAGTAGAAAAGAAAATATTATGAAACATTGGCATATATATGCATACACATATTTTTTAACAATTTTTTAATTAAATTATAACCTTTTTTCTTTTGCTTAGATAATACAAATATGTGCTTTGCAAGCAACAAAAAATATAAATTTTTAAAAATTATTTTATCTGTCTCTTTTGAAATTCCATTTGCAAGTTAATGGAAAAATAATTGCCTCGAAAAAGCAAGGACAATTTAAATCCTGTGATTGGAAGAAGGTAACACATACGCAAGACACATAGTCGTGAATAATAATTTTGGGCAGAGTAATTTGTATTTGATTAAATGTCTGTAACAGTTTTAATTTTTCCATGTAGCCTGGACAATTATTGGGAATGGATAATGAGAAGTTGTGACAATAGGAACGATTTTTTTTCGGCTATTGAAGTTAGAGAGGATAGATGTGAATTAATACCTAAGCACCACGAAAGGAGGCCCTCATATAAAAGGGGCTCAAATACATATACTATTAAATTGTAAATATGTAAAAAAGTTAGAGAGGATAGATGTGAATTAATACCTAAGCACCACGAAAGGAGGCCCTCAAATAAAAGGGGCTCAAATACATATACTATTAAATTGTAAATATGTCAATACTCCAATGTAACCTTAATTCAAAATGTAATCAATCATATTAACAGTTTAACAAAAATATATATGCTATCCTAAAATTAATAAGAATAGTTATAAGTTTCTGCTAACACAAACAAAATACTACACCCACAACATAAACAAATGCGCTAAAAAATTGTACAAATGTTATCTAGCTGGTTAGGGTGAACTGGTTTCACCGGGACAGCAGGAACGCGCCTTCGGCGCATCACTTAATGCGTGGTATACAGGGTGTCCCATTTATCTTGACCACCAGAGATAACTTTTTGTCCAGATGCGAATTCAAAAATGTGTCAAGCAAATTTTCATTAGCAGTCAGGGGGACATTAATCAGCATGACTGCCTTCCTTGAAGCTTTGTTATTTACAAAGATACGAACAGCAGTATATGTATTTTTTAAATGGCACCCTATATTTTTCATTCGGCAATTCATTTCCTCTCCTAAAGACTTGTTCAAAAATGTAGCACAGTGGACCATTGACATAAACACAACGTTATGAAAACATAGGAAGTGGACTAGTTTCTTAACACATTCGAAGAAACAGTAGTACAATGCTCCTTCTGATAAGATGGAAAATTATTCATTTTAATAGTTTTAAAACACAAAACCTCAGATGTAGGAAAACTCTCGAAGCCACCGATATTCATTGTAACATTATTAGGTATCCTTGCAAATAAAATAGTGAGCCAATAAGAACCTTGGACATTGTGATTGTTACCAACAGCAAAAGTAAACTTAAATCCAAATAGAGTTCCAGAAAATAGTTAACTTATTTAAATACTTAAATAGTTAACTCGTCCACTTCCTATGTTTTCATAACGTTGTGTTTATTTCAATGGTCCACTGTGCTACATTTTTGAACAAGTCTTTAGGAGAGGAAATGAATTGTCGAATGAAAAATATAGGGTGCCATTTAAAAAATACGTACTGCTATTCATATGTTTGTAAATAACAAAGCTACAAGGAAGGCAATCATGCTGATTAATGTACCCCTGACGGCTAATGAACATTTGCTCGACGCATTTTTGAATTTGCATCTGGACAAAAAGTTATTTCGGGTGGTCAAGATATAAATGGGACACCCTATATAGAGCTTCTTCGGGACGGACTTAAGAGTTCCTCGTACGTCGCATAAAATGCTCCTATCCAGTCAGCACCGGATGCGCTGATTAGGCAATTGCTCCCATCATCGACACTTTTCCGTGAGAAGTGAAGAGAATTTCTTAAAATGAGAAGAGCCCGTTTGATTAAAGAGCGGTGTGCCCCGGATATTTCTTTGATTTAAGAAAAGGGGTTGATGGCAAAGGAATGGTAGTCCTAAGAAAATATTCAGAAATCAAGAATATTGACTTACAGAAGTGTCCTATGCCCTTAAATTTCAGTTAGCAGATTTCTGGTCCACTTTTTAATAATAATTCAATTTAATCAGGGCTTTAGGTCCTTATAAAACATGAATTAAAAAAAAGCCATTTGGCAGACGTTTCGGATATTGTATTTTCCATCATCATGGATGGAAATGGATTGGAAACATCAATAATACAAAGCAAGTCAGATTCACAGGCAATTGTCAAAACAGAAAATGTAATGTTGGACATGGATTAAAGGCAAAAGATACAAATATGCTTTTACATACCAGTTCTTGCAAGCTGAATCCACGTGGCATGACGCTTTCTCTCTTGAAATTGTGATATCTATACATCCTTAAGATGAATTGGTGGGTTGACTTCGGTAAACTACTGATGATTTCTTATTTCTCCTTGTTCTAATATTGAGTTGGCAGATTTCTTGACCTGTTTTTAGTATTTATATTATTTGATCATAAGTTTTTTTTCCGTATCGATAATACCCTTTTGGGAGATAAGTATGGTATTCTAATATTGAGAAAATTCCATTAAAATCCACTGATTTGGGCGTCACTTGGTGGAACGATGAAATGTTCATGGAGAAACAAAACCCAGTACTATTCCACAAACTTTTAGCTGTCAACTAGTTTCGACGTTTCTACCGTCGTTATCAAGACTAGTCAAAACTAGACGTTTATACCGTCATTATCAAGTCTTGATAATGACGGTATAAACGGCGAAGCTAGTTTACAGATAATAAAAGTTTGTGGAATAGTACTGGGTTTTGTTTCACCATGAAATGCCATAAAATATTATAGCTGATTTCCCCGTGAAATTCGGATCAACGAGGGGACTTTGATGCTCCCATTTTGATGACAGCATATCCTGTGGAGTCTGACTATGGAATACCCCCTATCCTAATAGTCTTGTTTCTTTTCCATGTCTTTACGGCCGTGACGTCAGAGGCGAGAGCTGTGCACAGCTGCGTGAATACGTATCGGCCTCTGGTGAATGCAGGGGAGGGGGGAGAGCGCAAGGCACGCTACGTAGGCGCAATGTGGTCAAAGGGAAGAGAAGACGCCTGGGCTCCGAGCCAAACAAGTGAGCATCGCGCACGCTCAAAATAAACGCGCACTGCCGCCCGTTGTGATCCTGGAGGCTCGTGCCCTCCTCCGGAGCGATTTCTCCTTTCCACTGGAAAATCTGGGGGTGCAGTCTGCATTCAAGCAATTGGATCATCAAATGAATCTTTCAACGAGTCATTCATCGCTGGAGGAAACAGCAATGAAATGACACGATGGAAATGACCCGTTCCACTTGTACTGAGCCGTTACTCGCGCGCTCTTGGCAGTCAATGGTTGAGATTAAAATAAAATAAAATTACTTTGTTTTATTCCACACTTTATTTCAAATAGCACGACCAAGGTCCACATTTATGTGACGAAAACCATTGGTGTAATTTTGAACCCAGGATTTTACATTGAATTGACAAGGGGACAAAAATGGACTTCTTAGAACAGTTTGAGATTGTGAATTGCCCCACTAAACTTTGTAATGATCATATGTTCCCCTCCCAGTCACCATTGCTTTACGTCACACTACCATCCCCCTACGACCCTCAACCTTGATTCCCTCATGTCTTTTAAACCTTTTGAGAATCCCTCCCCCCTTTATCTTCTTCCCTTGTCGTTTATCCCATGCAAGCCAGCCCAAGGCCTTCCCCCACCCCTTTCTTCAAAAAACAGCTTTACCCGTCATCAATGTTCCTTCCCACCCACTTTTTCATGCCCCCTCCTCCACCCACGGTTACCTATTTAAGAGCAAGCCACCCATCGAATTGTACCTGATGATAGCATAAGTTGCTGAAACACGGGTCTTGCTATTTAAAATAAAGTGTGGAATAAAACAAAGTAATTTTGTTTTATTTTATTTTATTCTATAATGAAGCAATTCGACAAAGTAACGCCTGAGACCGTGCCTTATAATGGTTGACATTTTTCAAAATGCTAGACTTTAGCTAAATACGTGACGTCATCTGAATGTGAGATTAAAAAACACAGAATAACCCCCCAGTAACCAGAGACGAGACAAAGGCATCACCAAAGAACCCCGTCGCCAGCAGTTATTCCCATTGAGGATGGAAAATCACAGACGCATTCTTAAAATAGTTTTTTTTATAAAACAATTCTTCGGTAAAACGAAAAATATCGAGTCATCACGAGTCAAGGCTGCACAGCTTCAATACGAATTACGCTGGGACCCGCTAGAGACTCGGACGGCACCTACTTGCTAAGCTTAGATCGCTTGAGAATTTAAGAACAGGTATCTTTCAGATCGAGACGGGAAAACACCTTTCAAGTACCTCAACATACTTCCAAGTCACACGGAGGCGATAAAACAAGAGACGCGGAGGTCGGGGCACACCTTTTTCACCCGTACAATTAAGGACTTAAATAAATGCTACATGGAATTTGGTAGATAAATCAATTCAACACGTGCCTTCTTTTCTTTTGCACACGGCTGGTGTCGTCGCACACTCCGCCGCAGGTCACTCAGCTAGCTGACAGGGTAGTCTGTGAGTATGAAGGCACACATCGCCGTACAGAGAGAGTGAATTCTAAAGACTAATTTAACCCACAATAGAACCAAGACCTTGGTGCACCCAGAGGGGAAGAAACATACTCTCAGATTAATACGCATATCTCTAAGTCTGTTTCATAACGAATTGTAAAGCTGACTGCATAGACAAACGGTAATCATGATAAAATATGAAAATAAATGATAATTAGTGATATGGTATGAGTTATTTTTAAGCGATCTTTGAAATTAGTCAATGAACAAAAAAACGGCTAAAGGTAGTTTTGTTGGGTGCACTGACTTACGATAAAGAGGTGCGATTTTCAGATTTCGTGAGGTTCTTCTGTGTGGACTAATAAGTATTAATATTAAATATGTGTCAAAATAGTATTTAAGTGACTCTTTTATTCTCATAAAAGCATGGCTAACGCCTTATAACTTTTCAATTATGCATTATGATTATTCAACATCAGATTCTTCTGAATCCCACCCATCCTCCTCTTCTTCGAATTCGCTCGCAGAATTTTGAGACTCTTGCAAGACCAAGAGATAACGAACCTCCTGCGGAAGAACTTTAAGGCCCCGGCATTTGTTCAGTTTAGTTCCTCATGTGCTAATAAAAGGATCCGATGTTAGGAACATTGTACGGAAAATATCCTCATTCGTATTAAGTCGAGATATTTTTCTGGCACGATGCTCGCGATATTTTCTGATATCTTTATTGCGATATTCCTGGGCCTCGTCCGACAGTTCTCCGATAGGAAGAAGAGCCGACTCGATGACATGTGCACCATGTATTGATACTTTGTGCACTGTGGGTGGCATGTAAAACTATTCATAATGTCTCACAAAATTTTACGCTGTATCCATACAGAACTTTTAAAATTTTGCAGGATCAATCAAATATTCGCAAGACAGAGACCTCAAAATCGTTGATAATTGAAAGATTAACTCTTCTTCTACTCCTGAAAATTAATTGACTTCAAGCAAGTCTTGATTTTAAAAATCAATATTTTAGCAATTATTCTTTCATTTTCAATAATTTTGGAGCAACAATTCACCCTTATTAAAAATTTTTGTGGTTAACTTCGGCTTAAGGGATTGATAAAATGCCTGTCAAAGAAGCATTTGATATCAAATATCCGCAGTGGAATTATCGACGAAGATGAATTTGATACAATAATTGGCTCCCACGGGCGAAAAATGACTACTTCACAGTTCAGCCCGCGTTCGCATGAAAGAGTAATCCCTTGTTATTCTAGGATGGGTTCCAAGAAGTTTTTTTCCCCCGAGGAGAAGAGAGATACGAATTTAAAGCGCATGTATCTGTCGCTCTGTTTCCTCAACATGCGTGGTATATCTAATCCTCCGGAGTGACTCAACACCTTTCGTTCCCTAACTCATGGCGAATGAAAACCAGAACCGGTCGCGATGACCACAAGAGATATAGCACGGTGGGTGAGGGATGGAAGTTAGCATGAATACGAAAGCCTTCAGACATGATAGGAAAATGACGGGACTAAAAAATAGATTGAATGTACTCATGCCGAAACGTTGGGATAAAAATGGCTTCTGGCAACGTCGATAATAGTTACAAAAATGCTGCAACTGTTGCCACTAAATATTTTCGAATAAATTTGTATAATTTATTTTTACAGAATTTATTCAATAAATTATTCAAAAAGATCCGAATTTGGTCTAAATATTGGATAATACACTCAAATCTCTGCAGCGTAAACAAATATGACCTATGAAAGAGATGTAAAAAAGAAAATTGTTCCATAGGCGGCATTCGTAGAGAATTGAATGAATGAAATAGTCATAAAGCCTCGCACTCAAAAAGAAGGTTTAGATGGAGGCCAGAACTCGTTTCAAATGTCCCGCCCCAACAAGCAACACTTTCTCATTTGACCTCGACTCCTCTTGCACGCAATCGAGAGAGGAAAACTAAAATCTCATAATCACGACACTCATTCATCACTGGGGGCGTAGCTCAGATGGTAGAGCGCTCGCTTAGCATGTGAGAGGTACCGGGATCGATACCCGGCGCCTCCAGAATTTTTTTCCATTTTCTTCCCTATAAGTTAAACGTCCACATTGGGAGAGAAACTATTTATTTTCGAAGCCGTGTTTGAAAAGACTTTAAAGTATCTGCTACGGTGGTGGTTTGAAAAGTTCTCGGAATCACCGCGATAGGACAACGCTAGCGCAACGAGTTGTTTACGTGATATCCATTGCATTGCTGAATGTAAACACATGCAACGTCAGTGCTCGTGGACGAGAGCTGCCGGGGTGACGTGGCTCTATTATTGTTCCCGCGTGGTGATTTTCGAAGATGGAAAAAATCGAGATCCGAGCAGTGATTAAGTACTGTGTAAAGAAAGGTATGAAAGCAAAGGACATTCATGTCGATTTCCAGAATACACTGGGGTACTTTTCTCCTTCATATTCAACAGTTGCTAAGTGGACAAATGAATTTCAATTTGGTCGGGAGAGCTTAGACGATGATCCTAGCAGTGGTCGGCCAAATTGTGTCACTACTCCAGAAATCATTGCGAAAGTGCTCAAAATGGTCATGGAGGATCGCCGGTTTGAGTGCGTGACATTGCTCAAGCTTTCCAGATGTCATCTGAAAGGATATTTTAACTGAAGAATAAGATATGAAAAAAATTATCTGCAAGATGGGTGCCGCGACTCTTGACGGCAGATCAAAAACGTGTGAGAATGGACACGTCGGAACGATGTTAGGCCCGTTTTAGGAGAAACGAGCAAGAGTTTTGCGTCGGTTAGTGACCGCAGATGAAACTTGGGTGCAATACTATTCCCAGAGACCAAGAAACAGGCAAAGCAGCCGAAACATGCTGATTCTCCGCCACCAATTATAGCACAGGCTGTTGTTTAGGCTGGAAAGGTAATGGCATCAGTGTTCTGGGATTTGAAGGGGATTCTGTTCGTAGATTATCTCCCCTCTAGGCAAACAATTGCCAGAGATCACTACGCAAACCTTCTGGACAAATTGCAGCGAAAAATACGGCAAAAAAGGCCAGGTTTAGCAAGGAAGAAAGTCATCTTCCAACAAGGCAATGCGCGCCCGCACACGTGTGCCGTCGTTATTCGTCGTAATTAAATTTAAATGTGTCTGTAGCACAGTCGCAACATCAAAGGGAAATGTATCTATTAAGATCTCTCTACCCAAAAACGTTACGAGGAACATAAGATGATGATTGTTGATGAATAAATTTATCAAGAACATGAACAAATTTCCATGAAAATTATCACAACCTCAGACTAAATACACGAAAAATAGGCCTCTCACTACAAGCACCTTCCTATATTGTACTCCTAATGCAATCATATTGGCCAGTGTCAATAACTAATCAGAAAACACATGAATGTCATGCTTATTACACAGTTTCAAACGAAAAATATTCTCAGGAATCCATGATATACTCGTGGATCGAGTTTTTATGGTTCTGGAATAAATGCTAATGGAACAGAATATTTTTAACACTATAATTAAGGATGACATTACAACAAACGATGGTCATTGGGGATTTAGATTTCGGTAAGAAATAGATTTCAATCATCCGATAAAAATACGCTTTCGATCACTAACCTACGTGTAATGAAAAACTATAAAGCACCACCTTTCCAAGGAGGGATCAATAAGCAAAACATGGGAGGAAATTGTCTATTCCACAACTCATCACAGCCCATTTTCCACTCAGCTCACAAAGACTTCTGAAAGAATTTCTTCAAAAGGAAAAGTCCTTTATGTGAATGAACTCAGAGCATCAGCGGAGAAAAGACGTTGGCAGCTAATGACTCAACTTCTTTATTGCAGGCATACAAAAGAATTGTTCCCCAATATCCACTTCAGAAACTCAAAAAGGAAAGATATTTTCAGAAGCATTTCTTTCTCACAAGCAATTTATTTCACACCCATCCATTGGAGAGGAGAAATTTTCGGAGGAGATGTTGTGTCTGGATGGACGGGAGAGCACAAAGGGGAAAGGAGATGCGGTTATAAAGAGTGTTTGAGGGAAGAATGTTAGACGAATAACGTAGTTTCCTTCATCAAAGAAAACAAAATGCATTGATTGCGATTCGTTACCCATCATTGGTGTATTCATAATATACAAATTATTTGGTTTTAGAAATACCGGTTTAGACAAATGGCAATGGTCTATTTTAACCTCATTTGAAAAAGGCCAGATTGGCGCCCATGCGATGCCACTCCACGTGACGTCACAGGGACCTAGTTTCTAAACGAGTAGATATGAGTTTTACATCGTCTGAAATTACCAATATATGCATGAAGCACAGAGCTCAGGGAAACATGTCTTCATAATCATCTATTAAAACTGCCTATGGTCGGAAAGTTTTCATCGTTTGATAAGGTATTAATAATCCTTATTTAAGCCAAGCGCTGCCTACTATCAGGGTGCTCTGCTACCTGCTAGCACGATGCTCTGCTACCTGCTAGCAGCCTGCATCGCAGCGGCGCACATACCCTCGCCCCAAGGTCACCTGGCGACATCGGGAACCAGAATGACGTCACAGGGGTTTTCCCAGCATTTATACTTAGCCGTCGAGTTTTCGTGCGCTAGAAATTTTTCGCTTTCATTTAATCGCGAAAAATAGATATCGTCATATAAAAATCTAAAAGCGTGAAATACATACTCCAGGAGTAATAATCTTTCGATTTAGGCAATAAAAAAATAATAGGAAACCACCCTATTGGGAAGATAGAACATGGGAGGGAAGATCATGCATGAGTAAAATAATAGCAATAGCCCATGCGCTAATCCTCTCAAACTAGTAACTATTATCTATCTCAATCCTCTCAAAAACCCTCTCTCCCTGACCCCGTACATTACTTTTCATGGTGACAATAATTAAGGACCCTTATCGAAGTTAGAAGAAGACCAAGGTAATGATGTTTAGGACAGAGAGGGAGGCATTGGTGTATATTTAAGCCATGTCATAAGGCATTACGTGAGGAATACAATGGAGGGAAATTATGAAAGAAATGTCCTTCGAGGAAGACCTACAGATCTACACCTGCATACTATCCCACAAGCAGCCTTAATAGGAGTGTGGTGGGGGGTGTTAGGACACCAGTCGTTCACTAGACAAATGCACAAACAAAATTAGTTACGACTAGCATTCATCAAATTCCTTTATTATTCGGGAGAAAAGCGAATGCCTATACTTATCCGTTCAGCCAAATATCTCACTTAATTTATCGTTTCTGTCAGACATGGATATAAAGTGGGGTTCTAATATGATGTTCCCCGTGTCGCTCTTCACGATATCCATTTTCAATTTTTCAAGCAACTTCCCGCGTAGCCTCCCAGACTACAGAGCCTCTCGGTCCCTTTCTTTAAACATTTGTTTAACGGTTTCTGAACGCCCGCGGCAGTTTTTGTGGAAGGCATTCTATGAGCCTAAAAAGGAGGACATGAAGACGGATAACATCCCTATAGATAGAAATGGAGAGCTGCAGAATGCCAATCATACGATTGCAATACCAGGGGGGGGTTCCAGCGGCCCCCTCTCTATCCGACCCCCCTAATTTCGGAAAATTTTGGAAAATTGACATTCTTATGGGTTGACGAAAGTATACCCTCACCGGCTTAAAAAAAAAACAATGTTTAATAACAGTTGATGACTACCTAAGAGCCCCTTGTTTTCGTGCAACACAGCTCGGGCATACTATCGCTGGGAGGTACTGTGCACGTAGGTACCGCCACGACATCTTGGGTGGAAAGTCATGAACCCCTCCTGGGCAACAAAATAATAATTGAGTGGCTTGGAAGCCAAGGGGTACAAGCGATTTTTTTCAACAGAGTTAGGTCTAGTTAATTGTTGGAATAAATGCACAAAAACCTGGTTGCCAAGGGAAACGAGTGAGTCTCTGTTCTGTGCTGACATCGAGAGGAAAATCAAATGCACTGCTAAGTATCTAATCGATCTCGTTTGTTTTTCTATACCTGATTTCTGTGCCTAACTCCGTACCCCTAGCTTCCAACCCACTCAATCTTAATAATCACGATATCGCGAACTAATAAAAAAACTTCCAAAACGCTTTGCAGAGCCGATCAATCGATATGGAGCTCGTTCACATCGCGATGACTAAAAATAAAGAATCGACATTTTCCGATATAATTGTCACGTTCCCTCGCTTTCCCTTACACGCAACCTCCTCCTCCTCCCATTGCGAACGCTTTTCTTCTTTATTTTATTTTCGCATATTCCGTCCCCTCCCTCCTCACAAATCTCTTCGCCGAGGGATTACGTCCACGTGGGCGAGTGGAGCGCCCGAAGGTGGCAGCGGTCATCAGAGGAATTATCGATTACCAGACGTGCGAGGGTTAGTTGGGGGAGAGGGTGAAAGATGAGAAGGGGAGGGGGTTGTAAACACGAAGGAACGCAAAAATAAAAGGAGAGCGGAGACAGGCGTTTCCCACCGATTTCCAGCGGCTTATTCTCTCATTCACCACGACCCTAAAGATTTATCCAGTAGTAACAAGGATAACTTCCAGAGATAGGGAATTACGAAGAAAAAGTAACATGAGTAAGCGGTAACTATTGCTTATCTTGTGGTCAGGTAATATTTATTAGCAAAAATTACATTGAAAATCGTATTCCATTACTAGTAATCTAGTGGTAAACAATATACTGACACATACCATAAAAATACCAAGGTTCTTAGAGTACAGTCTAAGAACCTTGGGAAAATACTATTGCAAAAACTGAAAGTGACTACCATTCTAATATTCATCACTTAAACCTTACTATAACAGAGCTCATTATATTAAAAAACAACTATTTATTCACCGATTTACAGCCTAAATTAGCCCAGGCAAGTGACAGGTATTTACTTTTCTCACTACTATTCGTTGATATAATAGAAAAACAAACTTCACACACAGTTTTGATCTTAATAGCTTGATCGTGAAATGTCATATCTGTGGTGAACAACGGAGGTGAACACGCCACTGACAATTTTTACACCACTGTTAGACATTTATCGATAGCCAATTAGCACTTTTTACAATTCAATCACGATGAAACACTGATAATTACAACTCTTTGCCGATATTTTTCAACCTTGTCAAACTTTGTGCATTACAACCACTGGCACTGTAATTATTAGCAGTGGCTTAACGGTAGTTGTCACGTTGAAAACAACACTATTTTGGCACAAAATATGTTCCTAGAAATCTACAATTAGCGAGCAAAATCTGCATTGACTGGAATTCACCTAATAATACAAGCACAGAAAGTCCTAAACGACGAATTTTCCGGTACGTACAAAGAAATGAATGACTTTATTGTATATAAAAGCATAGCGGACATTAGAAAATATCAAAATTGTTCTCATTGCACACTTAAATGAATGTGCTATGCCGTCGATAACATCAACTTACAATTAACGTATCCCCCTTCCAACGGCCGTGGCTCAGACTCCTACAACGATGTTATTTAGGTATTATCACACGTAGATCACATTATCGCCGCATACCAAGAAAGCGCCGCGTACGGCATTGAAGCGACTCATGAAATATAGGAAGTGCGGACGTCATTTCGCACCATTATCTTGCGATAAACACAAAGGCGTACCCAGGATTAAAACAAGAGGGGGAAGCCATGGTTGTTCACGTTATAGGTAAGATTTAAGCATGGAAAAGGTGAATGAAACCAACATACCTTATTTAATCTGTACGTCAACGATACCCCAACCTTACCTCAAACCAACCTCTACCAGTATGCAGATGACACTACCATTCTGGCCCAGGGTTCGGATCCGCATAGAACAGCAGACATCATCCAAGATCATCTAGATGAATACCAGGAATGGGCCGACGAATGGAAGCTGAGCGTCAACGCCATCAAATGCACTCATGTGGTTTTTTCGCGTCGACCAAAGGCTGGCGAAGGACATCAATTATTCTACGATAACACGAGAATCCCGAAAAGCCAATCTGCCAAATACCTTGGCATAATTCTAGATAAACGTCTTACTTGGGCCAGCCACATTAAGACGCAAACCGACAAATCAATTGGAATCCATGCCGCTCTATGTCCCCTCCTAAAATCAACATCTCCGTAAGCTTTAAAAACAAATCTACTATTATATAATTCCACAATCAAACCGCTATTAACTTACGCTTCGCCAGTATGGCTTCATGCCAGAGCTTGCCATCTTAAAAAAATACAAACTTGCGATAGTAAAATAATCCGAAAAATCATAGGTGCTCCCTGGTTCATTAGCAATCGACAAATTCGCAATGATCTCAAAATCTGTCCGATTCTAACTTCTTTAAAATCAGCTCAGACTCAATTACAAAATTCCTTCAAAAGAACCAAAAATAGATTGAGAATCTTTGGGACTATGCATTACCTCCTAAACCTAAACATAGATACCCTAAATCAGCCCTAATCCCTTCCCATATTTCTTTCCCTTCCTAATCCCGCAATGGTCTGACTGAAAATTTTCATCAAAAACTCCAAGCATAGTATAATTTCAACCCCGTTCCAGCAACGCCGAGAAGACAGCTGATTGGCTGGGAGCTTGGAAGAAGTGTATATAAGAAAACTCCGCTTGGCCTGGGAAACCCACAACATCTTAAGAAAACTGTAACAGCTCTTTATTAGTTTTTTAAATTATTTGCTTGAAAAAATATTATTTTCCTTAAAGACATTTGCAATTTTTGCTTATAGGGGGCGGCAGCTGCCCCCTCCTGCCCCTCGCTGGGTACGCCCATGGATAAACATGCTAAATACCCCATATTATTTAATTCCAATGATCGAAGGTTTTACCTCGAGCTTCACGCCTTATACATCACAGCTCGAGATCTCGAGATCCTCAGCAAGGCCTTCGAGATCTTCTGCTTGATGAGGATGCTGAAGATAAAATGGAGGAATAATAGGGTGAGAATTGAGGATGTATGTGGAAGAATAGGAGAAGGAAGGACGCTATGGATCACAGCAGTTTACACGTGGGAAACATAATTGAAGGAAAAAATGATGGAGAAGTCCCCAGAGGAAGGGCCAAGCACGTATAGTAGAGATAAAGAAGCATATATGAGGAAGAGGGGCCTCAGGTAGGTAAAAGAACTGGCGTGGGAGGGATATGGATAAAAAAGAGGTGCAGTATGTATGCCAATCTTAGGATTGTAAGTATGTAAGTAGGGAAATGATGGAAACCGTGAATCTGATTACTAGAAAAATGGAGCATAAAAAGGCGTACTAAAAATAGACCAATGATAAATTCATCCAAACGCCCCAAAAACTATTTAGGGAAAATATGAGATTGTATAATCAAGCCTCTGAAAATCTGTGTAAAGAAATTTCTCCACTCTTTTTATTTATTTATTTCCCACGTCTTCGGAAACAGAACATTGCGGCCTTTACAACGGATTTTCAATATTAACGAAGTATAATACATACATCCATGCCCTGGTTAGGGATCACCTACCCAGGCGGGATTCGAACCCACGACCTACGGATTGGCATGGAAGGACTTTACCCCACCGCCACCGAGGCCACGCAACACAAAATGCCAAATATTGTTAGATGGTCCCATTAACACAACACGGAAAATTTTGCCGACGAATACCTAAATTCAGAAGACGCGAGATGGGAGTCGGAGTTGAATCGAGACTTAGTTGAACGGAAATCCTTCCGTTGATTAGAGTGAGGGAAATGGAGGGTTGCGATCGTCCATTCGGGGAAATTTAACCAGTTCACCCAATGTTCGCCACGCAACACAAGATGCCATATATATATAAGTGATAATAGGTAATTCATAGGCCATTAGGTAATTCATAACTGAAACCGAATATTGCCAGTTAAAAAAAATATTATTCTCTGTTCATTTTATCTCTGCGGGTGAGCTGGTGTGGCCAAAGCAAGTGGAGATGAGGGGAGGGTAAGTATCTCAACATGTGACTTTCCCTTGGCCAATCAGCAAACAGTAGACGTGGCCTCAGTGAGTCGCTCTCAGACCTCAGCCGAGTGAGCATCGTGAATCTGCTCGTGGAGCAGTGTTGCCAAACCTCACGCGTTCTCCTTGTATGTGACTAACAATAAGTACGCCTTCCACCAACGGTGCCTCATTCAGCGCGGTAGCTGACGATGTCATGGGCTTCTGTGAAAGGATTATCCCCCATGCCTTCCAAATGAGTAGGTATATTATTTCGGCGCCGGGGCCAAAATACCTGTGGCCACCTATGACTCTGAACACGTTCTCAGGGTAGGGCGGCTATGTACATTTGGCAACGTTATGTTCGCTCCTCCTCTCTCTCTCTCGGTACTACCCCTCCCCTATCAGCGAAGCCATCCGAGAGTGTCCGGGCTTTCACGAAAGCTCACCCGCAGACATTAAGTGAACAGACTATAGTCCGCGACGAAAGAGAAATGGCAAATGCCAAGCTGACACGGGGCCGTATTCCAGAATCAGACTCAATCTTCACTCTCTCAAGCTTAAGTCGTATTTGAGTTCGTATTTAAAGCCTGAATCACACGAACATTTTCTTTCGTCGAAAAAGTGATCACTAGAGCGATCGCTTTTCGCGACGGGAATTTATGTGATAACTGTAGTGATCATTTTTCTGAATCACACGGTCCCTCCCGCCGTCGCCTATCGCATCACTTCCAATATCACAGTTCGTTGTCATAGGACCCGCATAACGAAAATATATAGCGTGTTTGTTTATCTAAGTCGTTCCCACGATTGTCAAACGTTGCGCTGCAAGCGCTCCATACGGGCATGCGTTCCGATTGGCTGATATGGAGTTTTAGTGACGGAAAAAGCGACCGGACGAGTGATGAAAAGTAGTGATGGAAATCCTGATCGCGATAGTGATCACTAGGAAATGACGGTTAAAATGATCGAGTGATTCAGGCTTAAGTAACTAACTTCAACGCAGCTCATTTAAGCCAGATTAATTGCGGTAAAATTCCCAAAATAATGCATATCACTAAACTATTTTCATTCATGGTCTCCTGCGCATCAAAACTATCATTACTGGGGTACAACACAACACGTGGAAGTACTTTCACGAGAGATATTTCATTTTTAAAACGTGAGGCGACGGCGGCGGACATCTTGAAAGTTGGCGACTCGATTTGAATTCAGCTTTACACACCCCAATCGTCTACACGGAATACGACACAGCAATTTTATAAATCGGTCATCGCCCCTGTCTATCCTAATTTCCACAAAGGGTATCTAAAATCAGCCTTTTACGCTTCTTCCAACACATTGGCCTTGTTCCTCTCATTCTACTTCCTTTCCTTCCTTATCTACCTTGGGTTCCTTTTCTCCATAATTGTTAAATTGAATTTTTTCAACCTAAGTCGCCGTGGTTTTCTAAAGCGTCGCGAGCAAGAAATGCGAGGATCCATGTATGCAAATAGATGGGCATACAATTAAGGAGAAGGAGCATTTTGACTACGCTAGAAGGAAATTGAATAACGGTCACAGCAATAAGGTTATCGGAAAGATAATAGCTTTAGCGAAGGAGAGGCTCAGGAAAGATGATGAAGCGAAGCTAATAAGCGAATCGTTGTGTTAGAATAGCTACAGAGAAAATGCTAGGGAAGAGTCTGGTCTAGAGTGTACAGCGAGGAATAAGGATGGAGGACGAAAAGAGGCGTTCGACATGCGGGCGAGGAGGAGAATGGAGAAGGTGACGTGGACGGAGAGGAACGACGAAGCGCAAGACATGGTGGGCAAGGAATATGAGATACGAAGGAGGCGTTGAGGAGAGATGATGTGCATGGACGTCGAGCAGCAGACAAATCACGGATGGAAGCTGTCTGTATTTGGTGCCACCGTACTTTTGCCCTTTTGAACATCGTTCTCCTCGCACACCATGTCTATCACTTCCTCTTTTGTTTTCCTCTCTGACCAATGCACATTCCCTGCCACACCCTTATCTCAAACGTCTGGAGGCTTTTCTGGCCCTCTAAATACACTACATATCTAACTTCATGAGTCCATATCAAATCGGATGATCTTTCTTCCGCGGAATCGTGTTCATTTTGAAAGATGATTATGGAAAGACGAATAAATTAGGGGTGGGAGACATAAGCAACTCGAAGGATACGCAAGCATGCCATTATGCCTTTAGGCAAACATACCACCTCTCCCCCTCACACAATATGATATTACAATGGTAACTATGCAGAGCAATTAAAATAAACCAAGCTGTGAAGTTTTTTTCTCCAAAATACAACTTATTAATCTCTGACTCGGTCCTTCAACACAATATTTGGTTTGAATATTAGTTCAATAACACATGGCAATATTTCCACTGAATTCATTTTGGCACATCGGGTTACAACAACATTTTCAAGTGCTCTGAAAATGTTGTTGCAACAAGGAAATGCATCGTGCGAAAGCAAACAGGGGAAATATTGCAATGTCTTATTTAACTTATTCCACCACGTCGTCATCTTCACTTACATCATCTTAAGTTATAGCTATGCAAGTTAAAGATGAGAGAAAGAGAGAGGTAATCCCAAAGGATTGAAATCACCAAAGAAGTAAATTTGACGAATATTCCTTAAGTGCCCAAAAATGTACGCTCACCTCACGTCACCGAGGTTATGCTCTGCATTGAAGTGAAACCAAGTTTAGTTTTTAAAGAGGTTTAAAGTTGTTCATGAAAGTCCTCATAAGGAAGCATACATATAAGGAGAGGCCCAGTCCCATTCCCCTCAAATGACGATATAGGTACCACTAACTAGAGGCACACTTTCAAGAAAAGATATTGCAAAGGTTTCAAAAGAAATGAATGAAACACCAACAAGCAACTACATAAGCACTATAGTGCGGGGGCGCAGCTAGGAATCAAGGCTGGGGGGGCTTCGGGAGCAAAACACTGGGGTGTCTGAGGGTGTGCAATACCCGCCAGGGTAAGCGGGAGGTGCGGAGTTTGCCCCTCACCCCATAGAAAAATTTTCATATAAATGGTGAGTTTTTAGGCCTTATCCATGATGTATATATTATATTTACACTACTTTATAAGTAATAATAATCCAATTAAGTCAAATGGATTTAACTTAAAAATTTATCTTAGCTCTAGGGGGGGTTTGATCCCCCGAACCCCCCTCCCCCCCTCGCTGTGCCGCTGCTATTGTGGGCTGGGAACTCCCGACAGTTCAAGAGATTTACAGAAAGCAAGACCATGCTGCATCTGAAGCCAAAAGGCAAAGCCTTTACTTAATGGAGAAGCACACAAGAATTGCATATTGAGTGAGATTATTGATTTCCATTTTCCCTGTAAATATGGATTAAATTAAGGTGTCTCAGAATTTCTTTAGAGTGAAATTGATAACTCCTCAGAGCTAATTATGAAAAAGTAGACATCAAATAGATGTTGAACAGGCTTAAATATTTTTTAGGAACTTTGAACATTTGACCATTCTAGGAACTTTTAATGTACCTGTTTACCAAAAGATAATACTCATCCATATAACCCCACATTTTTATGTAATTACAAAAAATTCAAACACTGTCACCACTGGGAAGAAAACAATGTATGAGAGTGTTTTGCAAAAGTGAGGCCAGCTCCAAACGTGTGAACGATATAGACCTGACAAACCAGGAGGTTGTAATGTGCTAGAGCCATGACCATATTTAAGAAATTTAAGAAATTCTGCAATTTAAGAAATTCTGAGGAGCAATGATGCAACAAAAAAGCATAGAAAAATACAACACATTGAGAATGTTTCTCACAACAAATTGAGAATGCACTCCAAACAAGCAATGGAGAGAATAAATAAAAAATAATGAAAATGTTTGAGAAACTTTAATAAAAGAACAACAAAAATAAAAACAACTTACAAATATTAATTATAAAAAACAATAGGAAGCAATGATAAAAATGACAATAAAATGAAGTAACAAGAATTCTTCCAGACAGGTACTTTGGGCTTCGAATATATTTAGAAGTGTCAAAGATGTCAGTCAGTTTAGTCAATGTCATACCTGATCCATCTTCAGGCATACTCATTGTCAGTAAGATTACTGACAAATATTTTCAATGCCATGAAGGTTAGGTGACTTAAAATCATTAACATTCAAAACTTTTCTCATCAAAAAAGTATAGGTGCATTATGTGGAATCATGTACCAGTAATTCTATTGCTTCGCTGAGTCAATATCATCAAGCCCATGAACCAAAGCAACATGCTACGTTTGATTAACAAATGATCAGTAAGCCTGTAGTCATCTTGAAACATCCTGGAAGCACACAAGCAATACAAATTAATACCAACTTTTGCCAACTGACTAAAAGCAAAATGGAAAGCCCAAAACAAATATGATGAAAGGCATTATAAGAGGTAGCTTCAGTACAACACCACCGCTGGAGGCTGTAAAAGCAGTAATTAAAACTCATTAGGGAATGAACTGCTATGTATGCATTCAGCAAGAGAGAAAGGTATAACATGCACTGAGCTAAAAATATGATTACTTCCAACGCGACAGTAATGCACAGAGCAAACCATTCCTTCCAGAGGGCTATAGATTTAACGAACCCCTTCCTCAACTCTTCACCCACTCAGTGATTCAACCTGATGGTTGGTTGGTTTGGATAGGTAAGGATAGATCTCACTCCATACGAAGCCATACACACGTGAATTACACACATACATGGAGGGGGGGCCGTGCAACACTTACTTAGAGGATTTATGTTTGGGAGTGCCCAAAGGGAATTGAACCAAGGGTTCTACTATCAGCAGGCGAGCACTCTAAGCACTACGCTTCCATGATCCTCTTCTCTTCTCACATGAGAGTCATCCATGGGGAAAATATTCCTTGCGCAAGTCAAAAAGTAAACACACACCATGATGAACTAGCTATGATGAAAATTAGGAACACTTGAGATTATCGCATTTAAGAGGAAGAGATGCATCGTATGCAATACCTAACCCAAAAGAGAAAGAAATATCAAGCAAACATTTATATGCAACATATCGATCCCTCCACTGCATAAACTCTCAACAATCGCCCACTGGATCAAATTCGCTCATCTAGATAGCCCTTATTGTACTAGATGAGCGGATTCTATTCGGTGGGTGATTGTTGAGCGTTTATGCAGTGGAGGCATCGATATCTAATGCCTAATATAGTTCTTTTAGACCGTAAGTAGTCCTTTTGTCTTCCTCCAAAATTCAGGGAAAGTCAGATTATCTTTAAGGTCATGCTTCGACTAGAAGTTTTGCTGTGATACAGCATCATAGATCGAAATGTCAACCAGAAAGTAATAAAACCAAAGCATTTTTATTACTAATAGAAAACGTTGATGAGAACAATGAGTGTTCATGGCATATCATGAAACACTGAGAATGTCAGCACAAATTGCAAGAAATACTAAGTAGTTTAAAAACATTAATTCTCTTATGTTATGGACCACTCATAAGTAAGACCTAATTTGCAATATGCATCTACGATATGGAATCCTAATTATAATGAGCAAAATGAATGCCCTCAGAAGGGTAAGTATTAATACCTATGTGTGATTAACTTTAAGCTCGTAAATGAGACCTTAACTTTAAGACCTATAAACGATTCGGTTGACCTTTGTGATATAATAAGTGGCAAATATGATTGCCAACAACTATAAAGAGTCATAAATTTCAGAGTACAAACTAATAGATTGCAAAAAATCGAACCATGACTTTTTCCTTCACAAACATTCCACTATTTTCTGCCTTGTCCAGAATTCAGAGATAGATAGGTACATAATATTTACAAGGATTCAAGCACAAAAATTAGTATATCAAGCAAATACAGAATTCCCCAACATTTTAAGCATTTTCGCATGTTTGCCTTCACTGGCTGATCTGAGATAGGGGCAAGGGGGGTGGGGGCTAAGAGGGGGGTAACCTACCAGCAGTAGTGGGGGTTCGAACAAAATAACCATAGTATCTAGTGTATATTGGATACCCAAGAGGGGGGGGCTATAACCCCCCCCCCCCCCGCCATAGATTCGCCACTGTTTGTATAACTGATCTATATATATGTACCACATCAAGTTACTACAGTGTTTCTAATAATTGTAATGCATTACATATCGCAGATAATGTGTGCTTGATTTGTAATCACAATGGTTTGCACTCATTATTCTCCCAATTGAAAATTAAATTGTTGCAGGGCCAATAGTAGGTACCACAGCATGACATGTAATTGTGCTATTGCACGTACTTAGGTGGAATGAAAATGAAATAAAAATGAAATACCTCAACAAGTTTCAGGATGGTCCCGCATTTGACGCGGACATCTGTGAAGGGGCAGTTGATGGAGAGCCTAAGGACAGCGGGCAGATGTATCATCACGAGGTCCAGGTACTCCTTAGGCACTATTTTCACATTTCCATTGGTCGCACCACTATCACCAACTCCATCAACTTCATCCACACAATGACCATTGGAGGGAATCGCACAAGATGCACCTCCAGGTGGAGAGGAGGACATTTGGTTTTGGTTTGTCTGAGGGCAATGATGCTTCGGACTCCCGTATCCGTCCAGCCAGCCTTCGACGGTCTTCCCCATCGTCTCCAACGCTATCTCCCGCACTTGGGAATCTCTTGAACACAGAGGCATGCAGAATCTCGTCACCATTTCCGAGTACCCCGAATCTTCTCCGTCCAACCCGGCATCCACAGAATTCTTGAGATTCACAGAGTTCATTGCGATGAACATGTTTGAACTCTTTATTATTTCGATTGGAAGAATGAATCGAAATCGCAAGCAAATTCCTACACAAGCGGAGAACACGTTAAACACTTCACACAACTTCAAAGGGTTCCACTTCGAAGAGGATAGAGACGCACTGTAACTTCACGAAGTTACGTTATTAAAGGGACTACTAAATAATGATATGAAATACCTTAGGAGGCTTTAAAACAGTAGCATCTGCCAAATATGTAGTAATAAGGACAAAAATAAGACTATCAACACTGTAGCTACTCGATCTCCACCCAGAGAGCAAAATGAAGTCACAGATTACAGAATTATTCACTTAAATTCCCCAGTACCGATGGGCTAAATGACGTCAAAGCTATCTAATAACTGCTCCAACTTCACTACAGGGGAGTCCAATGCATAATTTCTGTATATGATTTGGTTGGATACAATATTGAACGGTGGACACCAGGAGTCTCGAATAAAATCACACTTAATGAACTCGTAACACACAAGAGGACGACAATGGAGAAGTAATACAGCACAGATTCCTACGAAAAGGATGACAATAACACAGATTTCCTCGATATAACTACCCAGCCGACGTTCTCTGAGTTGCACAAACGTGAATAAACACCTTAGCACCTGCAAGTATGTACTAGTCAGCTGAGCAGCAGAAGCGGAATAGCTCCAGCCGGTGGCCCTGCAGTGAGCTTATGTAATTCCGATACACAGGTTGTATTTTTAACTAGCGTACGAAACGTCACACAAAAATATCCAGAAACTGCAGAATTATGCGCAAATATGAAACTTTGAGCAATCAAATTTAACTCTTTATGCTCTTTCGGAGCTCAAATAGACTTAAAACACACTTATTTTCGCAAAACATCTGATACACTTTTCGCCGCCTCTAGCTGACGGAAAATTGGCGGAATCGCTGGTGCTGCTACCCTCGTAGGAGAGAAGAACCATAAAACAACAGAACATAATAATCCGTCAAAGAAGCGCCAAATTTAAATAACGATCGAAGACACTACACATATGTGGAACTCTGAATGAAAGACTTTCTAATTAATTTGGCTGAAAACCTGATTTTATAATAAAATTCAATTTATATTTGAGTTTAATTTAATATTCTCTCATAAACAAAAATTGTCCTTTAACAATCTGCTTCACAATTTATAATTAGGACCAAGGACGTTGCTAGAATTATTTCTCCAGGGTAGTGCATTTGAAGAAGGGGTGTTTATCGGGAGTATAATTTCGATGGAGCATTTACAATCATTTCATCCATGCAAATGAGGGGAAGGGTTAAACCTCGTGAACCCACTCCTGCCACTCGCAACGACCTTGATTATGAAGAAGAAATTTTGTAGTACCACCTCTCAATGCATAGCTGCAACATTATTACATACATTCACACACAGCGTAGGAGCTTTCATGATCCAACTTTAACTTGTTTTATGGACATTAAAACTCCCACTTACTCAGACTTATTTCTCTTTAAACCATCAACTCCTAAAAATATCCATTGGTTGACACACATCAAATCACCGGGCTCTTATGATAACGCACAAATTCTTATCAAAGATCTTTAAGAATTTTTAATTTTGCTGTATCATGATTTTTCTGTTTATTTTTATCTCACTCCATGGAAGTTAATCCCATTTTCACCAGTTTCATTCTTCCATTCTGTGTTTTGGAAGTACCTAATTATCTATGTAACGGATATCGAGTATGTATTAGATTAGATTTTGTATGATATCTATCAAGATATATATATTACAAAATTCTATTGTACAATCCTATCCCTAAAGTCCCTATCCCACAGAATTCTTTACCCACTGCCTCAGCAGTACTCTTAGATCATTGTCAGTAACAAAAATGATTATTTATTCCCTATTGAAAATTTCTTATAAGTCTTACAGAAATTCTTATAAGAATTCTGTAAGACTTATAGGATTCTATAAGTCTTACAGAATTCTTATAGGATTCTATAGGTCTTACAGATTTCTTATAGGATTCTATAAGTCTTATAGAAATTCTTATAGGATTCTATAAGTCTTACAGATTTCTTATAGGATTCTATAAGTCTTATAGAAATTCTTATAGGATTCTATAAGTCTTACAAAAATTCTTATAAGAAATCTGCATTTCTTATAGAATTCTACAATAATGCTGCGCGGGTCGCATACCTTTTAGGTTTTTATCCAGCAGGCGTGTCACCATAACTTATGTTGGCAATTGATAATTATTTAAGGAATTCTACATAAGATAATTTTTTGAAATTATGTATAACTCTTTTTTAAGTAATGTTCTGCTAATTTCCTGGTTTTTTTCAGCATGGTATTTGACATTAATGGTTCCAAGAAGCGGAGGCTTCTTTAATGCGACTTGTTAGTATATATAGCTGAGGGCACATGAAAAATTGTAGACTTATAAGATCTCTCTGTTTTGAGTCTACAGATTCCTGGAGCGATGGAAGTTCGATATGGGCCACGAATAACCACGATGTATACTACGATTGCATACGTTGCAGGATACTGTTAACATGGTTCCCTAGCAACCTAACAACCAAAACTTGTTTGGTTGTTAGGTTGCTAGGGATTGCTTTTATATGTTAATCATTCACTATGTCTTTGTGATAGCAGTTTAATAAAATAAGTCGTGTGCTTCTAACCAAAATAAGGCATTGACCTCATTTGGTAAGTATTAAAAAACTGGCATTCCTAAAATTATGTTACCTTAAACAGATAGTTTCGTTGAATTTTAAACTTTTCATCATTAATTTAGATAGACATGTATATTTTTCAGATTGTGGCATATCTAACATAAGAGGAAGTTTTAATGAAAACAGTGTTTTAATGGACAAAGTGAGTGATTTAGTCGTCTCTGAAGAGAATGAGAATGAATTTGTATGAGTATGCCAAAATCTGCACAGTTATTATTTTATGGAAAATACATCAACTATTATTCTCAATCAGTGTTTCTGTGATTCCTATTAATTTCCCTAAATCTTGCACTTATTGTTAGCCATATTCTACGTTTCCTTTTCTCCAAAATGGCATCAAATTCCATTTTGCTTTGCTTATTTCTTTCATTATCTATCCAAATCTGTATGTAGAGGTCTCATTCTCTCTGGTATCTTAAATAAACATTGCTCATATGCATTTTATTTATCAAATTTTACTCTTCCTTCCCATATAATTTCTTGAAGTACCTATCTCCAGTTGAACTTGAATTTTATTTCATTTGCTTCTTCAATTTTCCAGGTTAAATCATATTCCATATAGCAATTCCTGTATCTTACATTGAGTAATGATTGCCAAAGTTGTATTCAATTATCAGTCCATCATTCTAGGCTATCGTTGGTTTCATTGATTTTAGTTTCTTTTAGCATGTGGGGACATTAACCTTATACAGAACCCATGCCCTGAAAGACCTCTATGGTATCTCGCCTTGTCTGGCCAGCCAGGTGAACTTTACAGAGCTTCAATGTCCTTTTTGATGTACACTGATGATAGACATCTACATTTGGTTCATGGGAAATCATTAGGTTTGCTGTATAAGATATAGGCATCTACATTTGGATTGAATTAGGTATAATGCTAACTTTGCACTCTCAGTAGGGATGTAAATCTTATGTAGCTTTTTATAGAAGTTTGCGCAAGTGTTTTAAGCATGTTGATATGATATTTATAATAAATATTTCCATCAGAAAATTTGTTATAAATAACATTTTGTAACTGATAGTTAGAAGAAATTTTCTTATAAGAAATATAAGAAATATGCCCAATTTCTGATAAGAAATTTTCTTATAGAAAAATTCTTATAAGAAATTTTCTTATAAGAAAAATGCCCAATTTCTGATAAGAAATTTTCTTATAGAAAAATTCTTAAAAGAAATTTTCTTATAAGAAAAATTCTTATAAGAAATTTTCTTATAAGAAATATGTCCAATTTCTGATGAGAAATTTTCTTATAAGAAATTTCCAATAGGGTTACTTGAAAACAGAGATGAATCCAATGGTGGTGGGATAAAGACAGTACATTTCCCCCACAAAAATGTGCCTCAATATCCCTTAGCCATTCTTTTTTCTATTTTCCGCGATAACAAATTCCATGCATTTTACCTATATGGAAGGTGATGTTGAATGTGTGGTAATTAATGTCTACTAACAAAAATTTAACTGTTGAGGAAGAACCTAAGGTGATGGAATGGACACATTTTCTGACACTCCCATTATACTTCTGAGTCAGTGGTGATGGGTGGTCTTAGGACAAGTTTTTGTGTGGGATACATATTTGATGATTTCATTGAAAGAATCATTACTGAGCATTTATCTTCATTGATAAATCTATTGTTCAACATATCATTGCAAAAACTGAATGATATAGACTGTAGGTATTAGTAATAAAAGTTTTGTAACCCATGTGCATGATTTAAAATATTAAAGACTGTATACGAAGAGAATGAAAGATAAACTTACCACATTGACCCACTCATGCTAATACAGTAAAACCTCTTTATATCGTAACGGTGGGGACCAAAATTAGGGCATTTTTATGTATGGAGGTTCACTATAGAGAGGTTTTAGTGATAGGCACCATTCTTTAATATCCTTCGGAAATGAAAGGCACTACTGTCTATTAAACCATTACATGTATGTGTTTAAACAAACATGCATGCATTAGTGAACATATATTTATTACCTATATACATAATAATTACAGAAAGCGTGTGATATCACATGATTTTTACTATGATTTGAGAGAAAACGATGTGATCCCTCTTTTTCAACAGTCATTTAAAATGATTAGGATAGTTGGATATCTTTTTTCTTATTTACTGTAAGGTATGCTCTCATATGGAACAAAATGTCCACAACTAATGATCAACGTGAAAATTATAGCATATTAAAGGTATATAAGAAAAAAATAATAAGGGTGAAACATTTATCACTGAAAATGCCATTCCATGTACGTAATCCCGGCTGCATTAATGGTCTCTAGTTGTCTCGGTTTGATTTGCAGAGGTAGTTCGGCCGTCTCGGGGGTATCTCCTTGGTATGATAAGTGGAGGTTTTACGATATAAAGAGGTTCACTACAAAGAGGTTTGCCTATAAATTTACATGTAAATCTTATGGGACCGTAAGGGTGGTATGAAGTATGGAGGTTTATGATGTAAAGAGGTTCACTATATAGAGGTTTTACTGTATAAGTCCCTATGATATGTAATGTGGATTGGCTCCAGGGTATAATATTTCTAATAATAATTATTTTATATTTTATGCCTTTATGCATCTCTTTTTTGTCATAGGCAAAAGTCTTAATATTGCCTATTTAATATTTATCTTTAAGATATTTCATATGGTGCAGAAGGCCCTCTGAAAATACTCAGCAAGGCCATGCTGTCTATTGTCATGGTACAATTCCTGTATTTTTAAATCAATAGTATTCTCACAAGCCTTGTTCCACTTTGTTTCAGTGACATTTCAGGAGAAAATTTGAATGGTTTCCTTGAGTAAATAGGTTTCATATGAGTTAACAACGTTGGTAATTGCAATTCTTCCTATGTTTTCATTTGGAAATGGTTTGTGCTGGTGATTATGTTTGAATCAAGAGAAAAATGCTGAAATGCTATTCAAAAACCACAGCTAAACATTTTCTCTGACTGATGGAGTGCTCAGGGGGGAAAAATTTATTATTTTCTCCAGCCCCTTGGTGTCACCCATCTACAATAATCTTGAGGTCATATGGGCATACACCAGTGGCTTTTAGATATTCATGAATTATTTTATATATTATTGGTCAAGACCGAGAAAAAAAAATTTCAAATGGAGCACCATCTTCAAGATTACCATCTTTTCAATTTTTTCGGAAATTGTGCCATCCCCTATATTCCACCATTGCGAGAGTTGTGCTTGAAGAGCCTTCTGAATAACCACCACCTCTGGTACCTACTCAAACTCAGGCCCTCCAAGTAGAAATCCAACACTCCAGCTACCACACCAACCCAATCCCCAAAATAAGGCCAAGGAGTAGGTACCCGAGACCCACTCACCAGAAGGATTCAATATGTACTCCAATCCATTACTACCCATGGGGAAAGAAGGAGCTGCAGGTAGAATAGGAGTCCCAACCCTTTAACCTGGCATTACTTGTACGCCATACTCTGGACTCTCCACTCCATATTTCACTGTTCTATGCCTGCACATATCCTCCGCAGTCGCTGGAATACTAGGTACATATATGTTTTCAGTCAAACGACACCAAAAATCTCAGACACTGCATTTGTGGAAGTCTTGAAAGGATTTCATGTTCATGCCATTCAATTTTATGCTGCCAATTTTACTCCAAACATTATTGCGTTCTGCCTAAACTTTGTAAATTAGGCATTTTGGTTACAGTATGACATGTGTTCTCGCATTTTCCTATTATCTGCTGGCAAATGCTTCTTGTATCATTCGCATTAATTTTACTCCCAACTTATCTCATGTGGGGTGTTCTGAACACCCCAGTAATTTCTTACTTATACTTACAGCAATGCAAGGAGAAAGGAGAAAATCCATGAGAAAGGGATATTCACTCTACACCTAGGAAAAATGGTAATCAGAGTAGATAATACAAAAAAATATCTTAAATAATCATTTAAGCAAAAAGATTTCTTCCAACGGCCGGTGTCTGCAGCCTTGGGCACAGCTAAAAATTAAATCTAGTGGGGTTTTAGGCGCAACTAATACTTCGGGGTATGGGGGTATTGCATACCCGCCAGGGTAAGCAAGAGTTACAGGGGCCCTCCTCCAGAAAAATTTTAAGAAAGGTGCGTTCTAAATGGTGTGTTTTATGGCTTTCTGAGGGATATTTGATTAATCCTAACACTTTGCTATAAGTAATACTGATCCAATTAAGTAAAATGGATTAAAATTAAAAATTTCTCTGAGCTCTGGGGGGGGTTTTATCCCCCAAAAATCCCCCTCGCAGCGCCACTGTCTGCAGTAGATGTTACATTTTAAGGTAGTATAAGTATGCAGAGTTGATATTCTCTGGGAATGCTCCAACAAAATATATATTGGCAAAATCTTCTTGTATTCTCAATAATTCAACAAAAGCATCAATGTGAACCCAATCACCTGATGTAAAGAAAAGCCACCATATTTTATTTGAATTGAGTCTCTCCACCATCTCATCCAACTTAATCCAACAACTGACTTTTTAACAGCGTACTGATCTAACTCCTTGGTCGTATTGTGACAACACTCCACATATATATCAGCTGCATTTGGATAATATAATGTAGGCACTCTGTAATGATGTCTGGTTTTGGTTTGTGTGAACTAAATTTGACATTGCAATTTGTATTTTGCCATTTCTTTTTTATCCAAAATAAATTTACAAAATATTTCATCTCAGTTTCACAATTCACAGAAACATCAATTGTACATTGGATTCTATTCGAAAAGGTCAAATTGTTTACCTTTGTAGGGCTCTCAGGTGTAATAAAGAGTATTTTTCCCTCCCTCAAACAGAGGTCTTGGTATGGTAACATTTAGAGTATAATATTTTGTACCCAATCATGGAAAGCCTAATTTCTCTCCACTCAACCAGCAGAAGAGAAAATTTCATGAGTTAGGCCTTATATGTATGACCATTTATGATCATTTACGTAATCTATCCATGAAGAAAACAATGACAAGGTATTCCATTCAATGTCTTCTGTATGAAGTTTCCCAATGAATGACAAGGCACCACAATAGCTTTCATTGAAAATGTAGGATCTCCTTCTCCTTTCTTGGTATGTTATTTCAAGGGGTCAACGTGAGGACCATTATTTCGCCAACAAAATACAATCTCCAGCACACTCATGACGTTAGTGCATTTATACATAACTACATCACTTGGATCATGACCAATCAGTGTGGTTTATGTCACTTGGCAAAGTAGCATAGTAACATCTGTATTGTAGACTTATGCTTTCTGATGGGTTTCACTTACCATGGATCACGTATACGATCCTAGCTGATTTTGTGAGCATTTATTAAAATTTCAAATTTTGCAGACTTTGATTCCATTAGCACAATGTATGTAGAGTCGATTGTGAAATTCCATGCCTTATATGTAAAAGAAATTCATTTTTTAACAGAGCAACATTTACAAACTACCACCCTCCCGACCTGATTTGTTTGGCAAAGTGAATTGGAATTCAGGCTACTTTTAAGAGCACTATGAAATTTCTCCCTAAAAATTTGCAAAAGTTTGTAATGTAGTGGAAATTAGAATGAAATGATTTTCAAAACCAGTTCTGGATTTCAAGTGTTGAATTCTATCTCCATGGGGATCTTGGAATAACACACACCAATAGGAATTCAAATATTGTCCGAGAGCAGATTTGTGATGCCACTGCATTTGTTGACAAACTTGCCCCAAAATGCATCTCACATGATTTCAAGTAACATACATGTAATTAACAAGCTGGACCTTTGAGTTAAGATAATATTCTCATACACCTATCCTGTTAAATATTTTCATTATAATGAGTTACTTTGTGAGAAAATATCCTTGAGCACATCCAACAGTCTCTCTTCTTTCATTTCTTTTTTTGAATGGAGGAAACTCATTCAGTTAGCAGCCAGCCATCTGACCATTCACTCCGGGTTTGGTTGTGGTGTTCATCATGGCCTCTGTCATGTGTCTCTTCTTTAATCTCACGGCAATGGCTGCAATCAGGGCTGCACCTTTCCCACTGCCGTCCTCCGCCAGCATCAGTTGAAACTAATCAGAGTAAAATATGCAATCACACACTGTGGCTTCAAAAGGGGCATCCATTAATTGAGCTGTTTAATATTTCAGAGGGTTTCACGGAATCTCACCAAGCATCATGCATGAAAGAGGATCTCAGCAAATATCACATATGTGCTCTTTCTAACCCAAAAAAGCAGAGTAACTTTAATAGCGTACCAGTGTGAAAAGTGTGACTCTCAATCATTGTTACATGTCAAGCTCTACCGAGCTTTTGTCTGCAGGCAACAATGATTTAGAGTGACTGCATGATAGCAGGGTTGAATGAGCAGATGATGAAGATTTAATAGATAGAATGTGTGAAAAGTGGAGGAATTCTAAGACAAGTCTTTTGAATATCTTGGGCAGAAGAAAAGTGAATTTAATTGTCCGCATCATGAGACAAGATGGAGTAATGAACATTATCATTGAAGGACAAGCGAAAGAGAAGAACAACAGAGTTGGTTCTTGGATGAAATGCATAGAGCAGGTGATAAAGGGAGTAAATCAGAAGAATTATGTAGGTATTAAAAGATTATCTAGTAGAAAAATAGGTCTGCCTTAAACCAATATTAGGATCGATGACCGTTGATGATGATGAGAAATTGAAATCTTAAACCATGAACAGCTTTTCCAACTCACGCTATGAAATCAAAATATTTAAGTTATAACAGCTATAATCATGAACTACGTAACACAGAAATGTAAAAATAAATACCTTTCTTCCTGGAGCCAATAAACTTATGTATTTATTCATAAGAGTTGGCAGACGTGGGTGATTTTTGTACAATGAACCATCCACAGCAATTGTGGTGTCAGGGCGACTCATTCTCCGAATAAGGGTTGCCAGACCTGAAAATTAATTCAAATCCTATTAACAACATGCATTAAAGCAATTCCGTTACCTGTTAAACCATCCAGAATCACAGTAGCTACTACACACTTCATCCAATCAATGTCAATCATGGAATAACCTTAGAGAAATTCATTAGTTGGCAATAAAGCCACAAATGTAGTGCATATCTGTACGTGATTCGAATAATTTGAGATTTTTTTTAGCATAAAACTTAATTGTAACAGAAAATTGTGAGAAACCCATCAACATAATTTATATTTGAAGTCGTATGCAAATATTTTGCTTTAAAATAAGCTGAAAATCATGGTCCAATGGCAATGGGGAGCAGATGATTCAGGAAATTATTTAGTGCATTTTAAATCTTCAAAAAAGAAAAATGAAGTGATACAGTTAAACGTCTTCACATCGTAATGAAGGGGACCAAAATTTAGGAAATTTGATTAATTGAGGTTCACAATACAGAGGTTTTAGTGATAGGCTACATTATTTCATATCCTTCGGAAATGAAAGGCATTACTGTCTTTTTAACCATTATAACAATAAGTTTATACAAACATGCATGCATTAGTGAACTTATACATTTATTACTTATTATTAACAGAAAATCGCGTAATTTTTATGGTATTCGCATTATTTTTATCATGATTCAAGAGAAAATGATGTGATCACTCTCAACTCTCAACTCTGAGTGATTATAATTGACATGATGACTTTTATGTTTATGTCTGTTATATATTGCAATGATGATTATAATTGACATGATGACTTTTATGTTTATGTCTGTTATATATTGCAGTAAGGTTGAAACATTTATCGCTGAAAATATCATTCCATTTATGTAATCGTGGCTACATTAATCGTGGCTGTTACCTACTTAGAAGAATTGTCCCTCTGGTTGATACTGCTACTGCACTCTCAGTCTATTATGCATATATCCATAGTCGATTGATGTATGGGATTGCAGTATGGGGCCATTCCCACCATTCTACTCGTCTTTTTAGGCTCCAGAAATGGGCCATTAGAATAATAAAAAACATTCCTAGGCGAAGCAGCTGCAAGCCCTATTTCAAATCCTTAAGGATTCTTACGCTACCTTGCCTATACATTTTTTCTGCAATTACCTTTGTTCAACAAAATAAGCAGTTTTACAGTCTCAAAACCAATGCTGATATCCACAACTATAACACAAGGGGTTGTAGTGATTTAAGAGTTACTGTACATAAATCAACCATGTTCAGCAAAAACCCCATATATGCTGGGTCAAAATATTTCAAATGTTTACCTCTAAAGATTAAACAGCTAGATTCATTCTCCAAATTCAAAGGTCAACTTTATCAGTATTTATGTGACAATCCCTGTTATTCAGTGGATGAATTTATGTCTTTATAACCTGTCTTTTGAAAATGTTACTTTTATGTTTATGTCTGTACCTATCCTTCTCGCCTTAAATATTATTTTTTAATGCCTCATGTATGTACTATTCTTGTGACTTGTTCCATACGTGGCTCAGACACGTCTCTGGGAACCAATAAAAATATTATTATTATTATTATTATTATTATTATTATTATTATTCAACAGTCACTTATACCTTTTTTCTTATTTACTGTTAGGTATACTCTTATATGGAACCAAATGGCCATAACTAATGGTTAACATGAAAATTACATCATAATAAAGGTGCATATGAAAAAAAAAGGTTGAAACATTTATCGCTGAAAATATCATTCCATTTATGTAATCGTGGCTACATTAATGGTCTCTAGTTGTCTCAATATGATTTGCAGAGGCAGTTAGGCCATCTCGGGGGTGTCTCTTTGATATGAAGTATGGAGGTTTTACGAGATAAAGAGGTTCACTACTTAGAGGTTTGCCTATAAATTTACATGTAAATCTGACGTGACTGTAGGGGTGGTATGAAGTATGGAGGTTTATGATGTAAAGAGGTTCCCTACATAGAGGTTTTACTGTAATTGAATAATGAGAAAATCCTTAATGAAATGATCAATAATTAATAAGCTCCTCTAAAAGTGATTTTTCTGAGTGCATTAAAAATAATGAAACTTACAAACAGAAAGAAGTAATGCAGATCGATTGGATACTAGTTCACAGATGTGTTGTACTATTAAAATATCATCTTTTGTGTACTGTAGTCCAAGTCTTTGGAGTATCTCCTCGGTGTTCTTGGTATTGTCAATTAACGTATCCCTGCAATGAAAAGGAAGCATAAGCTTAGTTGTGAAGTCACTGTCACTGATTACCCTCTTATATTTTTAATAGTTAATGAAGTACTATGGGATAGATAGTTACTTACTCTTCTATACATGAGATGTCTTTGGTCTGGAAGGAATTCTGCTGTAACAGAGCTGCTGAAGGTTTTCCATTAAAAAGCAAGCCATCTTTGCTGAGCTTCACTAATATTGATCGGACAATTGCACCAAGATACTTTCCACTTATGTACTTTTCAAACCTGCAAAATAGTAAAATAAGCAAGTTAGAAAAAAGTTCCTCAATATTTACATTAATATAATAATATTGCTTCTCCCTTAAAAAAATAAATGTATAAATGAGATAATAACAAACAATAAATATTTTCAGCAGCCCTTCACAAGGTAAATAAAATGCCAATAAGCAGTGATATTTCCATTCAGATTCGCCTTAAATCCAACTCATTAGTATAAATTTATTCTCCATTTAATACATACATAGTAATCATTAATTCTAAATAATAACAAATCTCTGTTTGAGGAGTACTAGGAGGAGGTTAGCAATAGGATTCTGGTGGTAGACATTGAGGTACAGTGGCAGAAAAAATTAATGCAAGGCTCATTGGCATTCGAAAGTGGCCAGTTCAGGAACTACTTGTCTTCCAAAATTTTGCCCTCATTATGCTCTCATAGAAATAGGAATTTTGAAAAGCTATACCAGGGAAATAATCATATCCATCGCATTATGACAATGCATAAAAGACCAGCTACGAATTCTTCCCCATGTTCTCCGAAGTACGCTTCGCCCACGACTCACCTAGAATGGAGTTAAATCTCGTCAGTAAATCTGTGGACACAGCCAAAATATTGGGCATTGAGACACCCTTAGGGCACAAACAGTCCGGAGGTGTAGTGGGTAAAATGTCATGCAACGAATCAGAGATTCCATGGATTGCGTGTTAGTGTCGGATGGTTTGGTGCTGCACACACATTGTGGAAATTTTTATGATCTTAAAACTTTGAAAAACCTATCACGAGGTCCAGAGGATGTTGCATGGTTATTGAATTCTTACTTGCATATTTATTTGATGAAATTCAACTCCTATTTTGCATAACCTTAATGGCAGTCAACTGTGGAGTGAATTTTGACTACATATTTGGACTACAGTCGTCAAAAATCAACAATATGGATCCATGAACTGCAAAACTGTCTCAGGCACTGTTTAAAACCTATGGTTTAACACGTTGGTTGTCACGATGGCCCAAAGTTTACCTCTATGACCTTTGACCTCTGTATTAACCTTGGAGGTCGATTAGTGGATAATACGGGTATTAGGACAATGCCATTGACTTGGGTACCCTTTAAAACCCATGGATTGACACCTTTGTTGGTATGCTATTCCTTTTGCCACCCTTATGACCTTGACTGTGACCTTACTGGGTAAACAGTTGAATTTCCGGGTACAATAGTGTTATTTTCAGTTTTCTTGTGCCCGAAAACCTAAGAGTTGACATCTTGGTCAATGAAATTCAGACTTTTTTCAATCTCGATTTTTTTAACATTGAAACCCCATAAGGCCAATTCAAATTTTTGGTTTGGACCCACATTGTGAGGTCAAAAAGTCAAAATTGTAAAATGTTGCTTACACTCAACAAAACTTAGGACCTTTCCCCATCAGTGTGCGAAGTTTCATGAATATTGCTTGATACGAAGTTACAAAAATTAGGGGTCAAAGATGACACACGACCAGTGAGACAGTCTGTATAAGGATACTATACATTATGGATGAAATGATACAAAGAAATGGAGGAGAGCCACCGACTAAGGTAAAAGGATGTATAGGGAAATAAATAATTGATTAAGGTGAGATACCAAGTGGGTGAGGGAGGTTTGGTGGAAAAGACATTGTTAGGAAATAGAAAAGTTTCAGAAGGGAGGAAAGGTAGGTGCATTGTATCCCAAGGTAAAGCCTCCATTGGGTGGCAAAAGATGGGAAGCCAGGTCAAACATTAACCCTTTTACTGCCAGCCCATTTCATGTGGGATGTACGAAGACTGCCAAGGCTATTTTCCAGAATTAGCATCATTTCAGATTAAAAAATTTTTCAGCTGCTTAATTTTATTTAATACGTCTAGATTTTTTCCCAATTCTTAAGATATGCTTACACTTTATAACCATAGATAGATTAAGGGGGTTAACAGAAATGACAGCTGTTGAAAAGGCCACTGTCAGGAAAAAAAAGTGAAATAATTCGGGCCGATAAATCGGCCCCTGGCAGTTTTCGCTCAACCAGCGAGGGCCGATATATCGGCCCAGTGGCAGTGAAAGGGTTAAGGCTAAAGACAAAATGATGCGAACGGAGCACCCAAATATTCACAGCATATGGAAGGACTTTGTGGAGGATGTACATATATGAAAGCAGAAGCAGACCCGGAAGATTGAACTTAGAGATGGGAAGTGGAGGGGAGGAGAATAATCTTGGGCTGCAGATCTTGGAAATTGAGAAATGGGAAGGCTAGGAAAGAATTGGGGTTGGACAATATTCCACATAAGCTGATAAAGAATCTTGATACATATGGTAAGAGAAATGTTTTTGAATTGCTGTGCAAAATCTATGAGGAGGTACCATGGTTGGAGGATTTTGAGAAAATGTTTGAATTCCGCTAGAGATAAAGATCATTAAAAGGGGATTCTACTGAATCTCTACTGCCAATAACTTTTGGATGTTTCATATCATGCTGGGCTTTGGTGAACACTCAACATTTATAAAACTATGTAAGCTGCAGCTATTGAAGAGTCCAAATTTCCAAGCCGATTAATTTTTGTAAAAATATATTTATTAACTGAGTACTTACGTGAAAGTTCTTGCTAATAATGAATTATTGTCCACCTCCCTGTCAAATTCAGTCTTCAGAAAATCAAGAACTCCATTGTCTCCAAAAGCTCCCCATTCAATGTCTATGATAACCTATAATTACAAAATGAGAAATAGTGAGAGTTTAAATCCAATTCAGGTATGTGTTGTTCCACATTATGTCTACATGAATAAGAGGCATCAGTAAAATAAGTAAAGGTAATTCCCTGGTAATCCTAAGGAAGTACCATTTTTCTATCACAATTAGCTTGGTTTCAATTTATGACTTGTACTTCTTCCCAAACCTCCCTAGGATAATTAGGTAATCAATGGAGATCAGCAAAGCAATCAATCAACTTTAACAGAGAAGATTGCTACCACCAGGAAAAATTTTATTCCAAAATTTGGACCAATCATGGCTTTCAGAGGGAAAACATGCTCTTAAAAAAAGATAAGGCTGGATTGGTGATCCAGGCACTTTGACCTAAAGATGCTTGGAGGAGACCGAGTGGAATTATCATCAGCATACATATGAACATGTATTCAATGGGCACCTGATACATGGTCTACATTTCATTCAAGAGCCAAGGGAAACCTCTGCCAAAACACCTTTGTCTCTTTCCAGTTGGTGGGATGAAGTCACCCCAGCTGAAAGCAATATGCTCAGTTGGTAAAAATTTGGTTGAAAATATAATAATTCAGGGGGTTTGAGAGTGCAGAGCTCTTAATTAGGTGCTACAGGAGCAGATCGATACCCTAGTAGCACCAAAAGGATTATGTCTGTATATTTTTAAGATTTCAAAATTTATAATTTTACAGCTGTCTATTTGCAAATCTAGATTTGCAAATCTGTATAATATACATATTTTAAACATGTCTGATGATCCATGGTCCTTTATGTGTACCAGAATCATTAAAATATACAAATAATATCCTTACGGCGTAACCAGGAATCATCAGACATGTATAAGATATGTATAATATACAGAGTTACGACGAGTTATACGTATTTAATACGTATATATAAAATCCATATTTTGGCAGCAGATATAATACGTATAATATCTAGATACTATCTATGTGGTAGAGGACATTTGCGTGTATTTCATACAGATAAAATATGTATACTATGATCTATATTAAATCTAGATATAATCCTTTTGATGCTACCAGGGTATCTACATATGTAGTAACAAACATTCTCAGCCTCTGTCAATGGAAGAAGTTGAGTGCCAACTTCGTAGTGGCTTTTGAATTATCTAGTAACAGTCCATTTGTCACCTGGAGCTAACATTTGAGCTTCCTCCCATCAGTGAAAAGAGCTTGTGTAAATATGTAGTGGCCAAAAAGATTGCTCAGAGAAATGAATGAGTGCTCACGCGGAGCTGCCATGAAGTGGAATTGCATTCAGGGGGAAATTGCTCTGAGTGGTCATTCTGAACGAGCACTCCCAATGCTCACCTCCACCTCTCCATGCCTATCACCCTCCCAGTGTCCAACCTTGGCTGCCTTCTCGATGTAGCAAGCGTTGGATCCAGTGCCGATGATGAGGCCGATGGCAGTCCTTGAGTCCAAGTTGGCACCCTGCACAAGGGTTCCTTAGGAAACAAAAATGATTCCATTAAATGATAAAGGGAGAGAAATGACAGAATCCTTATTTTCTATTGAGACTTCTAAGGGATTATTTTGCAACTGTCAGCATTGGGCAATGAGTGATTTACTGTGAAAACATCACGTCTCGAGAGGGAAGTGGTGTAACTATGGGGGGGGGGGGGGAATGAGGGGGTAGATCCCCCCCAAAAGCATCAGAGAAATAAAAAAGTTATTTAAAAATATTGCCTAGTTTTGAAATATAATAACTGTATCTGCTTAAATTTAAATTTTTATTTCCAAAATTACATAAAATGCATATTCAAGAATGTAATTTTTCAAAATTTTTCCCGCCAAGGACATCTCATCCCCCCAAAAGCATATTCCTAGTTACGCCACTGTGAGAGGGTATAATCCCTACAAAAAACTTTGTTTTGTTGCATATTGTAAATAATGCAAGCCATTTGAATAGCAATTATTTTGGATGGATATTGAAGAAGCAAAAATGTGGTCTACCATCACAGGCCCTGTTTGCATGGATAATGTTTGTTCTTCTAATCAATTTCATAACTAAAACAACAACGAAGCCCTAATAGCACCAAGGGCAGACTGGTTATCCAATAGCCCAGGCGACAATGTAGTCTAAAGGGCCAAATTGGCAAATTGCCCTTAAAATGTGAGATGACACATTCAAGTGAGCATGTGCGTGTCTTGCTTGCAATATTTTTTCATATAGAGCAGAAAGGCAGTTGGCATCACAGTTTCTGGCTCAAAGCTTCAAAGTGCTCAAACTATGGAATTGAATGCGAAAACTAAACTGAAATAGAGAAGGATGGGGCCACACTGTATCTTGATAATTACTTTCTTCGAGCATTGACAAGTGTGAGGAGAAAATTATACACGTAACCACTGCAGCATGTCAACATGAGATCACACATGTCCTTTCAATTTACAGTTCACATACTTTCTTGCAGGGCCCAAGGAAAATCGAAGGTTGTGAAATAGTCCAAGGCTACATGAGGCCATCTCCGGGATATTTGATTATGATCCCGGCAGGGATTCCCACCAGGCTGCCTTTGCCAGTCTGCCCCCGAATCGAGTCAAGAGAGGTGAAATAGAGAAAATGAGCACACTAGTGCCATCTGCTCTCATTGCTACTACCTGCCAGAAAACACGACTTCAATAGCACTTCCAAAGTGCAGTGAACTTCAGCACATTTTCATTATATTGCAATCCTACTAGTATTGCCTGCACTCAGCTAGCTTGCGTGCTCCCTTCAAGCACTTAATCTGGATGAATTTTTTTAGGATTTCATACAGGTGAGTGTCCACTATCCCCGTTGATTTTTGATGTGTGTGCTGAGGAGATAATAAAGGAGGTGTGGGATAAGTTGGAAGCAGGATTTAAATCGGTGAGGTTCACAGATGATCAGGCATTGATTAGCCAGTCGGCGATAGGGCTACAGGATCCAGTGGGTGCATTAGACAAGGTTGCGAGGAATATGGCATGAGGATTAATCATAAGTACACCAAATTTATGCTGCTTTGTAAAGCATTGCAATCAAGGAATATGAGTCTCAAGATAAAATTAGGTTGGCAAAAACTTGGGCATATAGAGCAATTAAACTATTTGTGCAACACTTAAGAGGAAAATGGATACAACAGTAAGTAAGTCAGGAAGAGAATTGCATAGTATGTTATCATAACAGACTGGCATTACCAAAAAATATTTCTGCATGGCTGTTATTTAATTGACCTTATTGGTTAAGGGAGGCAAATGCTGTACCATGAAGGGAGTCAGTTCACCCTCTCCAAAAGTCATGAATGACCACTGCCATGTTGTACCATTCACCTGCAGTTGCTGGATTGCAAGTCGTCCCCTCTCTGAGGAAATATTAGTCAAGGAAGCCACAGCTTTTTTTTCTACTGAAAGGGGCAGAGCAGGTGAACAGACAGTGGCACCGTGGAGCCTGATGGGGCCCGAGCCCCCTCAAAAATTCGTTCTTGGTGAGAGGCAAAAATGTGTCAGGCTTGTCGATTTTCCCCAGAGTGTCCAGATATCGAGATTCGAGTTATCAGGGTTCTAATATTGATCATATAACTCTTCTAAAATGCTTAAAAAACTTAAAACTCACTACTAATAAAATTTCCTGGGGCAAGATCCCCCTCACCCGTTTGGCCCTTCCCAATATTTTTTGTGAGTCAGCATCTCTGTGAACAGACCCTTGTAATCAATCCTCTTCCCCCTAATCCTTTTCCTGAGGTCCACGGAAAGAACCCACAAACCAAGAGATGGATGAGAGGAATATCACACAATTTGGTGAAATTAATTTCATTATATATTATTACATATATGTATTTCATTGGCCAAAATCTACTAGACAAAAAATTGCAAATCCAAACAAAGTGTCAGACACCTGGCAGCCAAAATTCAAAGTTACGGAAAAGGGATCACATGAAGAATGCTGTTTGATCGCAGGGAATTTTTTTGATTTTTCAGTGGTGTCCTTGAAGATTGCGATTAATGCTATCAATACATTATGAGATGGTATTGCTACCATATTTTAATAAAAAAAGCACCAGTCACCAAAATGCAACGCATTTGGCCAATTGAACTCAATCGCATCCCAACCAGTGATGGTGCTGCCATTGGATTGAGAATAATATGAAGTTCCTATGTAATTTCCTGTATAATTTGATACCAAACAACAATGAAATAGGTAATTTATTACCCATATATATAGTTTAAAACTTTTACAAGCACCTAATTTCTGACATCCAGTCTTCAGGGCACATTGAGTGGACTACTGAAGGAAACGCTAGCACCTCACCGCAATGGAATGCAACGGCTAGTAAGTGAGGGAAGGATGAGATTTGGCAATAAGGAAGGGTTTCCAATACTCCATTATTATCCAAATATCCATTCATGAAAGAAAGAGTTTGGGCCATAAAGATAAGAAGTGAGAGCAGGTGGAGAGGAGATGGAAAGCTTCGGGGACTGCAGGAAAACGTCAAGTGCATTTCAGTCACAGTACACTCATGCATATAAGTTTCCCATAGCTGACAGGTTAACTCGTTCATCTTGCTTCAACCTCAACCACTCACCAGTCGTGTCGTTCAGTATGGCTTGAACTTCCACATTCAGATCTCCCCTGCGGTGTATGGCATCTTTAAGCATTTGCACGGCGTCACGTCCCACTGTATTTGGGCAATTGTATGATTTAGTCCACGACACAAGTATACCAACATCTAAGGCATGCTGCTCCATTGGAAATGAAAATGTGAAACCTAAAAAATACACAAATAAAATAGAAATTAAGATTAGCATTTTTTGAGGCATCAATGAAATCTATTTTGGGAAAAATATGGCAGCATGTTAGCGTCCAACGATTATGTGCAATTTTCCCAAATTGAAAGAAATTATGTATTCAAGACAACAACTGTGGACTAGCCAGTAATATACTCACATGGAGTCACCCACAGGTGCATGGGAAGTGTTACAATTCCACAGATGAAATTTGACATGATTCAAACCCAGATATCTTAAATTCGTGCCAGGTGATCTGGCAGTGAGGATTTCTTGGGTCTCACACAGGTAAAGTCCTCCATTATCTCCTTCGAATGTTTCAATGTACAACATGCTTATAGAATTTCTGAATCCTTGAGGATGATGAGCGAGTTGCACATTGAAACATCAGAAGATTATACGGAGGACCTTACGCAGTGAGACCCGAGAAACTCAAGTGATATCTCCTCAGCAGGTTTTTTCACACTTTATGTACACCTGCGAGTGAAACCATAAAGGTCTTCCACTGGTTAGTCTGCAATTATTTCCTTGGATGATGTCTCCAGTTAACACACTTTGTTAGAATGAAAGAGTTTGGGCCATAAAGATACTTTGTTCACTAGAGACATTATGAGGCCTTGGGTGGAATGGGGAGAGCCTATATACATTATTTACTGTCAATTCCAACCACTGGTGGGTAGGGAATATGGTGGGTAGGGAATGGTGCTATAATTTCTGAAAAAATTGAAAAGATGGTAAATTTTTTAGGTGGCTCTCAAATGAAAGTTTTTATTCCACCATATAGACAAAAAACTAAGATTTAAAATAATTGATAAAATCTAAAAGCCATTTGTCTGTGCATGTCAGACAAATAATCACTAAAAGGCATTGCATTCCACAAATGTACCACTAAAAGAAATATAATGCTACCCCAAAACAGCAACCTCATTCCACCCTTGATTCTCACAGTATCGAAAATCTTAAATTTAACAATAAATTTTATTTTCATAGCAGTAAAATTTAAACTGATCATTGATTTTTGACCTGACCACCAAGCAGGGGCGGATCCAGGATTTCTTTCTGGGAGGGGCACAAGCAAGGCCGTATCCAGGATTTTGTTCAGGGGGGGGGGGCACAAGGATACCTTGTTATACAAAACGAACGAAATTATAACGGGACCGTATTAAAAAACTATCATATTTTTAAGGGTCTGGGGGGGGGGGCACATGCCCCCGTGCCCCCCCTCTGGATCCGCCTATGCCACCAAGTGCATTTGTTTCCAAAATTCAGCTGATTTTTTTTAAACATTAAACTACAGGGCTCTGGCAGCAGTGCTAAATAATATCCCATGTTGAGCAAATTTCAGATTTGAGATCCTGATGTCAGCCCTCAACTGAAGTACCTATAGTTGAGAGGAAGTCTGAGGGTAAGTAGCTCTGGAATGGTATGAACCCCAAGAGGATGTGTCGTGCCACTCAATGCTTTTGAGGAATTTCATCACATTGTCCAGGAAATTCGTCTTCTGCCCTAAGATTGTGGATTGCCCATGAAATCCACAACATGTGGCAACCCTAGGATATGGAGGAGGAGGGAAGACAAAGCATTCTTGCTAAAAGCAAAGTGAGGCATAAGTATGAGTAATATGCAAGTACGTGCAAGTGCAAATTCAAACCAATCTTTTAGTTTGGATCACTGAGTGTGTACACATAAGTGTGATATTGGTGCTAACCTAGGGGAATTGGCTCCTTCCTCTTATGGTCCTCTTCATGGTAGAATTCAGCCATGAAGTCATGGATACAATATGCCAGGTAGTCAAAGAGTTTTGTCCCTTCTCCAAGGCGAAGGACCTCCGGCACGTCATACCGCTTCACTTCTTCCCTGAGTACAATATCCTGAACTTGACCACCGTCTGGAGCATGAGCCAGTTCCAGCAGGATGACTCGGAAATTTGTGCCACCCAGATCCAAAGCTAGGTACAATCCCTCCTCTGTAAAAAAAATCAACGGCATTATGTATGTACTTGGATTGATTTCACTTCACACATCATCAGTGGCTTGTACACAATACATTAAATGATCAGTAGCCTGAAGCCAGTAGTAAATAGGTGCCTCATCTCAGAAATATATAAGAAAAAACACAATAATATAGAGCATATATCAAATTAACAAATATAACTCGCCAACAAAATTTTCAATCAGTTCTTAACTCTTACTGTGCAACAGGGAGCAATACCTTGCTCCTCCCATCTCTCGCGAAAAGTGCCAGGAGCGTTATCACACTCCTCATGCAATGTCACTCTTAGATGCTGATAATTAACTAATCATACAATTGTCAATATTCATTTTATGTTAACATCAACTATTTTCTTTTAATTATAAAAAATTAACTCATATTACCAAAAATTCGTCAAATAATATAATAAAAAGGTGAAACCGCATATATTAAGATTTTCTAAAGTTTTTGAACATATACCTTTACTTGTTTTTAATACCTAATTTTTTTCCCTAACCTACTGCAAAATCAGCAAGAATACCTCGGCACTTTTGGCATATCGGTTGGCACTCAAAGGGTTAATATACCAAAAAAAATTTCCTACACATATTTCAGATGCCAGAGTCTACTGCTTCAAAAAGTTCTTTTATTGAACAATGGAATCTTTTGAGTAACATGCTATTTTGCTCTTGTCATGTATAATAGATTTTCTAAAGATACTCTCAAAGTTTTTTTTACCCTTAGCTCATTCACACTATTGATTTCTTTCCCATGTTTAGTGATGGGTCACTATAAAAATTTTGGCCATCACTGCAAGCAAGGTGACATACACTATGCTAGATATTTAAATTTCCAGGGGGGTCCACTTACCAGGTGAGGCAATTATGGTCATTTTTCAACCCTGTCTCCCACATTGTTGAGATATGGGTTGACTCCCTACATTATAATTTATCATGAAATTTTTGAAAATCAATATTTTTAGCATAAATATATTAATATGTATTTGATTTCATTGATTTAAATTTTTAAAATGACATCATTTAGTGGTGCCCAATTGACAGCAATAAATATTATAGTTTAGGATTGAGCCTTATTTTTTGTAGAAAGATGTTTTACTTAAGAAGGATACGATGCTTTTCTGGTGAGCCAGAGCAATGAGTTTTTCTCCAATGGTGTTAGGCTCTCCATTTCTGTCAAAGATTCAATGGAATACTTTTTCATAGTACCCTAGGAGAGTTGATAAACACAGCCAGAAGAACAGAACAAAATTCATTGCATTTTTGACTGAAATGAGACCAGTTGTCTCCCAATTGTTTGTTGGGGAAAAATTGTGATATTGAACTCACCCCTAGCATTACATTGGGTGAGATTTGGCTCATTCACCCCCCCCACACACCAAAAAGCCTCACACTAAATGATGGACTATCACCACATATCCAAATCACCAAGGCTCCCCTGGAACCAATACGGTAGTTTCCTTCATCAGAGATAACTAAAGGCATTGATTGCGATTCGTTACCCACCAATAGTGTATTCATAATATGTATACAAATTATTTGGTTTCAGAAATCCCAGTTTAGACGAATTAAAAAAGGCCAGATTGGCGCCCATGCGATGCCACTCCATGTGACGTCACAGGGACCTAGTTTCTATACGAGTAGATAGGAGTTTTACATCGCCTGAGATTACCAATGCATGCATGAGGCACAGAGCTCAGGGAAACATCTCTTAATAATCACCTATTAAAATTGCCTGAGGTCGGAAAGTTTCCTTCGTTTGATAGGATAATAATAACCCTTATTTAAGCCAAGCGCTACCTGTTAGCAGTCTGCATCACAGTGGCGCACATATCCTCGCCCCAAGGTCATCTCACTCAGCGGTAGCGGGAACCAGAATGACGTAACACGGGGTTTTCCCAGCATTCCTACTTAGCCGTCGCGTTTTCGCCCACTTGAAATTGTTCACTTTTCATTTAATCGCAAAAAATAGATATCATCATTTAAAAATCTAAAATTGTTAAATGCATACTCCAGGAGTAATAATCTTTCGATTTAGGCAATGAAAATATAATAGGAAACCACCCTATTCATCTCTTGTTGAGTAACCTTTGAATAGATATAAATTTGCACAGAGAATCTTTTACTCCCCTTTCATGCATGCACACTTTGCATTGCACACATAGTATTACAACCCTAAGGTGTGCATGCATGTATGTATCCATACTGCACCCCAATCCCTCCCATGCCAGTTCTTATACCTCCCTCTCGTATGCTACTCTTCCCCATACCTTTCTTTATCTCTCCTACAGGTACTAGTCCCTTGGTCTCTGGGGACTTTTCCATCATGTTTCCCACGCATTATCTTCTGTCTCTCTTTTTGTGGTCAATCCACCATGTTCTTCTTCCTTGACGTACAGCGATCCATAGTGTCCTTTCTGCTCCTATTCTTCCACATACCTCCTCATTTCTCACCCTATTATTCACCCATTTTATCTTCAGCATCCTCATTAAGCAGAAGACCTCGAAGGCCTCTATTCTTCTCTGTTCATTTTTTCTGGTCCTAGCTCCTGAACCGTATAGAGCCACTTCCTACACAGATGTTTTCATGTACTGTTTCCTCGTCTCCAGTCTTCTACCCTTTGAGTATAGCAGTGGCCTCTTTATCCTTTCGTTACTCTCCATTAGAACTTCCACCGGTGCTCATAACTATAGTTGAATACTTCATGGATACATGTGTGTGTCACTGTTTCAGGTATTTCATTGATCACATTATGAAATTAATTGAGGTTTTACAATTACTCCTACCTGAGAGAGGAAAAGATGCACGTTGACAAGGAAAAATGTGTTCACCTTCTGTTTTCGCACGAATATCTTTGAAGGTTCATTTTCACTTTATTCAACATGCATGCTTGAGCCTACAACTCATGCCTCTATTTTATCAGACGAGTTGCCGCTAAGATTTCGGGAAACACAAATGCAGCTACTGGCAATCACTTCCTTCTATGCCCCTGTCCATTCTTTTCATTACGTAATTAATTGTTTATTCATTGAGTAGGACTACTATTAGAAATTTAGATATGGGTTTCCTCTTTGGTTGAAATAAAAAATATACTGCTAACTGTTTTCCTGACCTGATGAATGACCTGCTAACATGATCAACGTAACTCTTCTCATTGTGACACAATCCCCATGCCAATTGAGATTTAAATAAGATCCAAGCTTCAGAGGAGCTATAAACTGAGGAAATAGAACAATTACATTATTTTTCATATTATCAGTTTAAACTGCATTTGTTTGGCAAGCACATGGGGAATTGGGTTACTAGAATATCAAAAAAGAGGTTCTTTGATAACAAGAATCATAAAAAACTTTTATTTTATGGTGCCCGACCTTTAGGTCAAATTAGCATGTGTGTAGAGCATGGTCCTAGGAAAAATGATGAAAATGGATAGATTTTAAAGGAGAAGATGGAATAAACAGGGTAGATAAAAAATCAAAATGAAATCAGAGAATATGAACATGGTTGTAACAAAACCTCCAAATTCAAATCCCTTGATGAAGCAAGCAAGAAATGGTCAGTAGAATAGCAAAGCAAAGAGGGCATTCCTCAGAAAAGGAGTCTAATAACAGCTGAAAATATAAGCCTTGAAATTAAGAAGTAATTTATTAAGGACTTATATTTGAAGCATGCTTCTTTAGGGTATTGAGGCACGAGCGATGACAGCGAAATAAAGGGTAGAAACTTTCCAGGTGTGGTGTTACAGGAGAATGATGAAGATCAAATGGATACATTACGTAAGCCATGCGGGAGTTCCAAGAAAAGTAGGAGAGAAGTCTTTTAAAAGTCTAGGCTAGAAGACAGGACGATTTAATTGGCCATATCATGAGACTCGTGAAAACTATTGTTGAAGGGAGGGCAGGCGGTAGGGAAGAATGGGAGAGGATGAGTTGGATGATTGAGATGGGAAGCGATAGATTTTGCACTAGTGGCTTTAATGGAATAATTGACCAGAAATAATAACAGCAACAATTATAATCTTGACGTAAGAGATAATGGACTTATACTTCATGGTTTGGAGGTTGGTTGAAAATATCAGAAGCAAAATACATATGTAGTTTTTTTTCTTTCCGATGGGTGTTCTTTCAAAGTTGTCTGGACCTCTGTAATCCTTCATCCTATGTACAAGATCTCACATACAAGTCTGTAACAAGAAAAGAACTTATTGGATGAAGTAAAGTGTTTACATTAAACTTTATCCTCAACAATTTTTCTGCCCATAAACAAATGTTACCAACGTGAACCTGCATCAAAAACTGTTAAATGGTCAATAGTTCAATAATTTGGCCTTTAGATTTATTGAGAAAAATATGAAACATTCCAATATTTTTACTCGATTACCAAAAAATGGGTTCTGTGTTCAGCTCCAGGGTGTTGATATGCTACCTATATGTTTATTACTCTGTAACCACTCAATAGCTTAATTAGTTTGAAGACCATAAATTTAATTCCAATAACTTCGCAACCAAAAATGTTTAGAGGTATACTTTATTGGAATTGTAGGCACATCCAATCCAGGAGTGGTGGGTATGCATGGCTTCGCAATATCCTAACGGTTTTCCTGTATTTTATTTTTTCATCCTTAAGATTATGTTGCATTCAACTCGCGCGTTGTTTGCGTGGTTGCAGATAACGAGGCGTAACATAAAATGGCAGTACACTAAATCTGTACGTTGGACATAGCCGAATGTAGGTACTATTTAGCTCGAATATCAATCATAATTTTCAAAAATCCTAACGTAGTACCGTTTAGCAAGTTCCATATGGAACATATGCTATTGGAGGAAACCTTACCGCTATCCTAGGATGTGAAAAAGCTACATAATTTAGGTAATTCAGGGCCGGCATTCGTGTTTTCGTATTAGTACATGACTTCATCACAAGTAGATTTCATCAATCACTGTATCTTCCGCTTTTTATGGGAAGATGCTTTTATACCTCTCGCAATGAGTGACTTTATTCAACTGTTTTCTTCGGAAGCCTCGGATTTAAGCCGAGCCTCAATCCTCAACCAACTGATGCGCTATTCCGTAATTTAACCAAGGGTCACCTTCATTTTAAGTCACTTCTCTAAGATTATTTCCGAAAGGTGGCCTTCAGGAACTACTTCCATTATTTTTCAGATCGCTGCATAAAATATATTTCATGGGAATTTCATGTTTTGAGGATAATAAAAATTTGATTAAGTATAGAATTATGGAGCTTTTTCGCATCCTAGGATAGCGGTAAGGGTTCTTTGACCCCTGTCACAATTTAAATTTAATTGTGACAGGGGTAAATTAATAATTAACTTAATTCAACGTTTAAGGATACAAAAATATAGTAACGTTATGTAGGCATTTTTCTGAATTTGGTTATTTTTGGCTTATATTTTTGTATTAAACATTTCCTTCGAGAAATGTACTGCGATAAAATGGAATTTCTGTTCATTTGGATGCAATTTAAAAGGATACAAATGCTTTACTTCTTACCTGTAAATTTATTTAAAGAGACTTGACTTCATGTTTTGCATTCATCGATACTTAGGAGGCCTGTTAGAAAATATCCGACCTCATCTTATTTTGCTAGCGAGCCGCATCCGAGTGAGGTAGTCCGCAGAGTTTTCATCAGTTTTCCATCGCAACTAAAATGGCGGGAAGACTGGACAAATTTGGCCAGAAACCGGGCGAAAATCCAGATAGAAACTATTCAGAAGATATGAGCAGCTTTCGTTGACGATGATATGGGCGTTACACAGAAAAAGTAGTAGCACAGCTGATGTACATCTATATATACATAATACCCTGCGAGCCGCCTAAAAGGCGTGTGGCAGGGGGTGTAAGGACACCAGCCGTCTACGCATAAAAAATGAAGTGCTCTACGAAGTTGGGACTAGCATTAATTAAAGTCCTTTATGGTTCGGGGGAAAAACGAATTCCCATATCTATCCGTTCGGCAAAACGTTTCTCTTAATTTATCGCTTCTATCGGACCTGGAAATATAGCGTGGCTCTAATATTATGTTCTCCGTGTCGCTCTTAAAGATATCCATTCTCAATTTTTCAAGCAATCTAAGCCTAGCGCGCAGCCTCCGAGTCTCCAGCGGCTCCCAGCCTAATTCGCTTAACATCTGCGTTACGCTGTCTGTACGCCCGCAGCAGTTTTTGACGAAACGCGCAGCCTTTCTTTGTATTTCATTCAGTTCGCGGATTAAGTCTTTCTGCACCGGATCCCATACGCTCGCTGCATATTCAAGGTGCGGACGTCAATGCAAAGACGGCCGACATCGGTGGAGAGCGAGTAAACCTTCCGTTGACCGTCGGCATGCCGAAATGACCTGGCCATTGCCAAAGCGAAACCTACGGTGACGCAGAGCCGTCACGTGACTATCCCAGACATTGCGAAGGAGGTGGCCACATTACAGAGCGCGACCCGGGTTTCAATGAATTATCATCATCTTCAGGCGCAAATTATGATTTGTTTATCTTATTATTGTCACCTAGTTACTTGATGAATTTTAAAATGGACGCCAGAATAGGGGAAAAGGATGGATAGAGATATTCATTTATAAGAGTACTGTCCTGACTATCAATAATTTTGAAAATTTCTAACTGTTCTCTCGAGTCCAATTCACGGCGGTCATTGCAAAATTTTCAAGTATTAATTTTAAAATCGCTCAATGGCAGTTGCATATTAAGAGTTGCAAAATTACTTTTTTCATCTTTGTTATATTCGTAAGCACTTAAATGTTCTTTCTTCCTGATTTCAAAAACTTCTTCCTGTCGGTCCCACGTAGGTATACACCATTGCAATCGCTGCATTTCAATGAAGATACCCCACATCTATCCAATTGGTCTATCTGTTCCTTTCATTTTCATATCCAGGAAAACATATAATGGAATACCACACAGTAAATCAAGAGTTAGTGAATTTTGTTTGGGAAGCGAATAATCACTCACAAGTATTTAAAGTTTCTAGCCCAAAGTTTATTACCCATTTAAGAATCCCTATTTCCAAATCAATTCAAGCGAAAGGCATGAAGCAATGATGAATTTTTGCGTCCGGAATAGCGAAAAGTTATGATATTACCAATGTCTCGGGAAGGAGAGGAGCTGCTGGTGATGGCACGGGTGGATAGCAAGGCGCTTCGGTCGCGCGGGACATACGGCCCGCGCTTCGACTCCAACTGACGGCTAAATTGCTGACTGACCAATGGTGAATCTACTGGTGACTGAGAAACCGAGTCCAGTAAGTGAGTGTGATACTGAGTGCCAATAGCATCGCCACCGTGCCATTATATAGGGAAGTGGAACCAGGATATTTTCATCAAAGAGGAAGGGAAGGAGAAAGGTTAGGCGTTCTTGAAAGGGAAAAGGTACAAATTCCGACGCATAGTTTGTCATAGCTGGCTATTCTGAGACGTCACACAACAACATATTTATGCATATTTTGGAAATGGAAATCTTCCATTTCCGGATCACTAAAATTGGGTTTACAAACCCTCGGGGAATGCCAGTTTTTTCCCCCAGCCAACAGTGGGATACTTTTGGATCAGACCTAGTGGTATTTCATTCAACTGTCACACACACACACACTTCGAAGATGGTAGTACGGCAGTACCTGTTCCGTTGGGCAGCTCCGGGATGTAAGTGTTCTCCATCTGAAGGGAGGAGAGGTGTGGTCCACCAGGGGGCCTCGCCAGCCCCATCTCGATCTCGCTCACGAAAGTGCTCTCGACGCGACGAACCGTCTCCACGCTCAAGTGCAATCCGCTCACCTCCGCCTCCACCTGCCAACACACACACACACACACAACAAGATCAATTATAATTAGGGCGGCTGATTGTTCACAGAATAAAATGCATTGCCTAAAAAATAAATTTAATACGTTAAGAAAATGGCGAATAAAGGCTGCTCCATGAAACAAATTAGCAATAAAGACGGATTAGCGAATAAATTAGCTTCACAGCTTCATATAAATAATCGGCGAAGACTAGAACAACTCATTACAATTTCAATGACTTATGCGCACTGGCAGTTTGCTATTATGATAGTTTAGAAGAAGTATGATATATGGCGTACATTAGGGTGGGCCGAAAAAAGTCAAATTCGTCCGAGCGAGGACACGTATGTCTTAAAATGTGTATACTAGCAGTCGAATAAACGGCATAAAATATTAGGTCTGAGGGATAATATCCTTAGACTGCGGATTTTCGCTGCCTATTTCGCTATTATAAATATATACTGCGATAGAGTTTTTTACAATAATTTAATTTAAAAATATATATATAAGAACAGAATCCACAACAAATTTTGACATTTTCGATAGTTTATCGTAACATTTATTTATGTAAAAATATTGTACTTTCTTATATTTTATATTGTTCTCATTTTTTTCATTCATAGCCCAGATGATAGTTTAAAATAAACTGAAAAGTTGGCTAACAACTTTTTTGAATCATATGCATTTGACCAATACCTACTCCAAGAATTATTTTACTAATTATTACTACAATTTCAATGCACCGGTCTGAGTTGAGGTGAGCCGCTGCTTATAAAATTGACCTAAAGGGAGTATTTACGAATATTGATTGGTATGAGGGTAATAAGACCAATTCATACGTGAAAAGGTCTGTGAGGAATCTACCTGACGTAGGGCTGACTACTTCTGACGCAGCATTTGAAGCTGTCCGCTGATTCAGGACGAAGAGAAATCAGGCGGCGGCATCGAAACGTCTTGAGAAGCAGCATTCCTTAACGTAGACTACTTCTCGCCGCTGCTCGTAATTGCCCAAAGAGGATCTGAGAGTGGAAATGGAGAGAATCGTTTATAGGAATGTGGGTCTTTCCACTTCCATCTTAGAAACAGCACCGCCGCTTTTGCTCAAGACTGGGAAAAAACCTATAACCTCTTGTCCCACACTCGGAACGAATCTGAAGCACACGGCGAAGTTTACTTCTGGCTGATCACCTCACTGTGAGATGACGCGTTGAATGTTCTCTTTCTTTGAATGGTTCCCACGGATGTCAAGCACCTAACCTAATAATTAGGGTCAGTCGTCAGGACCCGAATTCGAAGTTATTTCAAGAGAATCCAGAACATAGAAGTAAAAGATTTGCTACGACGAAGATCTATATTTCCCAAGCAGCAAATCTTGATAAATATACGTGTGAATTACGGCGAACAAAGAACGAATAAAATCCGAGAGAAAGGCGATATCGCATATAATCGCAATAGATGGAAGGAAAATGTATATCAATGGTTTACCAATGAGTAGAGGTGGCGAATTTTTACGATTATCGGAGATCATAGAATAAAGGATACACGAAGGATGTAAAAACAGAAGAATTACGTGAGTGGAAATGACAAAAAAATTGCAATTTTCACTTTCAGTTTCTTTCCACCGTGGAAAATTTTCACACAATGTCCCGCGTAACCGCTCGGTGAATTGAGTTTGTGTTAGAAGATGGGCTGACGTGAGAATTAAGCGGAGAGCTACGTCAAACCAATCTTTGGGTTGTTGACTGTCGATGGTGAATAATCCCATAAAATCGCTGAACCAGTTTTCCAGGTTTCGCTAGTGGTAGGACCCGCCCGCCTTTGTGGCGGTGCGGGATTCCTTGTCCCATCCCTTCCTTCCCTATCCCGTCCCAGGAGGCGTCGTCGGGCTCTTATCGCGGCGGCGCCTCATTCCTCTTTCCCTCCTGTCCTCCCCCTTCTGTGATGCAGAGGTGTTATGCTTATGGCTTCAGACTTCGGCCCAGGAGAGTAACCCCGCGTGCTTAGGGTTTCGAATCCACTGTCGATGATGATGAAGCCAAGCCATCAACAACGGTGAGAACTAATATAATTACCACCTAATTCATTGGCGCCACTATTGTTCCAGAATGTCGGCCTTTTTGTCTCGTCTATCACGGATAGTTTTGTGATAAAATTTCAGCATTCTCTACTTTAATTAATCCGCTATTGCATGCAATTTATATTGGAGCGAATTTGATGGAACATCGTTCTTAAGGCTTGTGCATGGATCCTTCGGTGTATTTCCCTCGTCAGGTTATCCCCTCGACATTTTCCTTTGGCGCAGAGGCGTAAATAAGGGGCGTCGAGGGTATCCACCCTTTCCCTCCCCTGAAGTGAGGAAAATAGAGAAACATTAAAGTTTTGCAGTTTAAATTATTTTAACGAATCTTGCGCGAGGACATAGTCGCGACATGCAGCTACACTCCGTCGTATTATTATTTTATTAATATTATTCGTACATGTTTCAAGATATAATATAATTAAATATCCTTGATGAAAATTAGTTAACCTATCCTTTCATTGAATTTGGATTCTCTCACATATCCACAGTCACAAGTTAGAGCTGACCAGGGTACACGGTAGAGGCAGAGAGATACGAACCACTTGGGTCGCTGTCACGTGAAAACTGAATTTGACGAATATTCCTGAGATGTGATCGCAATGACTGACTTGGCGGAGGGGGGGGGGGGGCAAAGTCAAAAACTGACTGTACAATTGAGGAGATAGGGTGGTTTCCTATTATTTTTTAATTGCCGAAATCGAAAGTTTATTACTCCTTGAGTATGCATTTCACGCTCTTAGATTTTTAAATGACGATATCTATTTTTCGCGATTAAACGAAAAGAGTAACTTTTCAAGCGCGCGAAAACGCGACGGCTAAGTATGAATGCTGGGAAAATTCCGTGTGACGCATTTCTGGTTCCAGCTGTCACCGTGTGAGGCGACCTTGGGGCGAGGCTTTGAGCGCTGATACGACGCAGGCTGCTAGCAGGTAGCAGAATACCCTGCTGGCAGGTATTGGCTTAAATAAGGATTATTAATATGTACCTTATCAAACGGAAGAAACTTTCCGACCATAGGCAGTTTAAATAGGGTGATTATTTAGAGATGTTTCCCTGAGTTCTGCGCCTCATGCGGTAATCTCAGACGATGTAAAACTCCTATCTACTCATATAGAAACTAGGTCCCTGTGACGTCACGTGGAGTGGAATCGCATGGGCACCAATCAGGCCTTTTTCAATTGCGGTTAAAATTGACCATTGTCATTCGTCTAAACTGGGATTTCTAAAACCAAATAATTTGTATATTATGAATACACTAATGGTGGGTAACGAATCGCAATCAGTGCCTTTCGTTTTCTTTGATGAAGGAAACTACCCTATTGTTGGCATCAGGCTCACTATGGACACCCTTTTTCCCCCACTACCCCTGGCCCAATCGCACCGTTAGGGCCACTCAAACATACCCTTTCAACGAATTACAGACCAGTCGCATTTTGACAGTGAAGTGAAGGGCATTCAGTTTGGTAAGCAGCGCAGAAGGCATATTTCGGAAAAATAATGATTAAGCTATGTTATTCTGATTTTTTTAGTTAAGGTGCATCAAGGCAGACAAAAATCTGTTTGCTTTTGTCACTTACTCTCCTATTTCGTCCTCAACATTCCAAACATAACATTCATCCTCTTGATGCCTTTCTTTGGGTTCATGAACACTGCATCTAATTTATAGCATCAGAGCTGCACAGATCGGGTAACCAAATGGAAGAATAAAATAGCATAAGAACACATTTAGCTTCATAATGCTTTTTATTCCACCGATAAAGGTAGGTTTCCATAGATCCTGAAGAAGTAATCTGGGAGCCTCCCTTTCCTTCCAGCGCTGCCTTCTTCAATTCACTGTAAGACCTACTCTCTTTTAATCTATCTATAAATCCTATTCTTTTCCTTCATCTCCCCCGTTTACCTAACATTCTTCCCTCTAACACTGTTTTCAAATTCCCATCCCCGCTAAGTACTCGCTAAATCCAAACCTTCTGTCTCCTCCGTATCTCATCTAAAAGCTGCCTCTCCTCACCCACCATGCGATATGATGATAGACATATTTTGCCGAACGGATTGACTTGGGAATTCGTTTACCGTCCGAATCATAAAGGACTTTAATAAATGCTGGTCGTAAATTTGTTTGAGCAACATTTTTTATGTAAACGGCTGGTGTCCTTGCACCCCCTGCCACACGCCTTTAAAGGGGGCTTGCGTGGTAATATGTTCAGGATTTGAACCCGAGCCCACCGGGTGGAAATCGAGAGCACTTTAGCCAGCACCGAACGATCCCCTCGGAAAGCTGTAGAAACGAGCATAACGGAATAAATTCACAGTCGGTTCTTTACTGGAAAAATGAATCAACAAAATAAGTCGATTCTAGGGGATGAACCGGGGCCTCCTGTGTGCGGTCCCCTTGTGATTGCGATTCGAAACATTGGCGGCAGTCACGCGCGAAGGAATAAGAGACAGAATGTCGCAGCAATCCGTGAACTTGACCCAAAGTCGTCCGGTTATCTCATCACACGCTCTTGCTCGTTTTACGCCGTCTTCTTGGAGAGGGCAGAGTTCAGAGGGAGGGTGGCCTTGAAGTCACACTCAACTTCCGATGTGAAAAGGGAAAGATTCCTCGAAATGATTGATTGGGTCGTTAAATGTCCAAATGAACCGCAATGAGATGAGAATATGGAATATATAAAAGACCTGGGTGGAGAATGACAAACGATTAAAATATATAACTGCCCAATTATGATTTAAAGCTCTCGTGATACGCAGACGAACTCTTTTAAATAGGCGATAAGATGCTGGATGAGAAAATAAATGCAGGGACTTTGATCCCAAATAATAACCAAGCAATTTGAGACATTCGGTGGCCGATTCAATATCAGCCTCATTCATGATCATCGCTCAAAATTAACTCTCATGCGTAAAAATCTTATTTATAATAGATTTTAGAGTAGCGGCGACTCTTAAAGGTACAAACTTGGCGTTTTCCCTTTGCCTTGCTCATTTTAATACGCATCACCATCAACAGTCTTCAAACCAAAGATTGGTTTGACGCTCTCCTCCACTGAATTCTCCTATCAGCATATATGTTAATAACCATCACCATCATCACTGGTCAACAATACTAGGATTGGTTTGACGCAGCTCTCCACTCAGTTCTCCTATCAGCTAATCTTTTCACACCTACGTATTTCTTCTCTTTCATATCCCTCTTTACTTGTTCCATATATTTTGTTCTAGGTCTTCCTTTTCCGTTCTTGCCTTCCACTTGTCCCTCGACGATTGTCTTCATCAGGCCATCATGTCTCAAGATGTGTTCTATAAGGTTGTTCCGTCTTCTTGTTAGGCTTTTCATGACACTTCTCTTCTCTCCTACTCTTCTCAGGACTTCCTCGTTGCTAACTCGGTCGATCCATTTGATCTTCATCATTCTTCTGTAGCACCACATTTCTAAGGCATCTATCCTTGCTTTCTCCGCTGCGGTCATTGTTCATGCCTCACTTCCGTATAGGAGCATACTCCAAATGTAGGTTCTTATAAATTGTTTCTTTGCTTCCATATTTAAGTTTCCCACTGTAAGCAGGTCTCTGTTTTAGTGGAATGCTCTCTTCGCCCGGGCTATTCTGCTGATAATTTCTTTCTTACTTCTCCCGTCACTAGTTATCTTACCGAAGCATAATTCTTCTGCTTAACATGATTTCCTTTAAAGACCTCATCCGAGGCAAACCTCGGCCATTCTGCCCTTCCAGTCTCCTTCGACGATCATCTTCATCAGACAATTGTGCCAAATGATGAGGTCATGTAATGAGGTCTTGAGGTCTTCTAGCCGAGGCTTTCAATCGACTCCTCATACCTCCATCTGTTCTTAGGAATTCCGCAAAGCTATGTGGTTTTGTGAAGCATCGCGAACAAGAAATCTGAACCTCAGGATAAAAGTAGGACAAAAACTTGAGCACGCAGAGTAACTCAACTATTTTTGAACAGCACATTGAGGAAAGCGCATAAAGCAGTAAGGGTATCCGGAAGAGAATTTCGTTAGCAAAAGAGGCGCTCATCAATAGGAAGGAGTTTCTAAGATAAAGCTATAGATGAGTCTGATCTGGAGTGTAGCGCTTTACGGTGCGGAAACGTGGACACTGAGGAAGGAGGACGAGAGAAGACTGGAGGCATTCGAGATGTGGGTGTTGAGAAGAATGGAGATGGTGAATTGGACAGAGAGGAGGAGGAACGACGAAGTGTTGGGCATGGTGGGTGAGGAGAGGCAGCTTCTGGGTTAAATATGAAGGAGACTGATGGTTTGGATGGAGCGAATACTTTGCGGGGAGGGGATGTTGAAAACTATGTTGGAGGGAAGATTGTTTGGGAAACGAGGGAGGGGAAGGAAAATAATAGGATTTATAGATAGATTGAAAGGGATTAGGCCTTACAGTGAATTGAAGAAGGCAGTGGTGGAAGGAAAGGGAGGCTCCCAGATCACTTCTTCGGGATCCATGGAAACCTTCCTTTATCGGTAGAATAAAAAAATTGTGAAGCTAAATGAGTTCTTTTGCTATTTTAATCTTCCATTTGGTTCCCCGATCTCTGCAACTCTGATGCTATAAATGAGATGCAGTGCTCATCGACCCAAAGAAAGGCATCAAGAGGATGAATGTTATTTTTGGAATGTTGGGGATGAAATAGGAGAGTAAGTGACAAAAGCAATTCAGTGTTAGAGGGATAGAAGGATGCTGGATAGGCGAGCGAGAGGAAGGAAGAGACTAGGATTTATAGATGGAATGGAAAGGAGTAAAGCTCCTCGTAGGGGGAAGTTTACGAAGGGAGGGAAGACTGCCAAAAAACTTCGTAAATACTTCTAGAAAGCCTACCTTAATCAGTGTTAATAATAAAATTACTAATAAAGTATACTAAAAATACGCACCCTCATACCTTAATAAATAAATCAATTTTAATTATTTAAATACTAATTATAAAATATGTATTACAAACAAATGCAAAAATAAACAAGTAATACATTTCTTGGCCCACCATATCTTTCATAATTGTGTCCTTGTTGTGTTGGGTTCTGATCGTTAACAGATCCGGTGATTCAAGCATCAGAGAAATATCGTTGAGAGAAATTGCATGCATTTCATCCTCATTGTGTGACAAGGGCAAGTGATGAAGAATGTAAGGCGAAGGAACTATATAAGAGTTAAAATATTAGCAGATAGGAGAATTAAGTGGAGGGCTGCGTAAACTAATCTTCAGATTTTTTACTTCTGCTGATATAAAATTTTCATTTCTGTTATTTTAAAAGAATGCAATGACTTTAACTTGAATTTCTCTTACTGCTCAATAGTTCAATATGCATGCAAGTGATAAACGAAAAATCAATGAACGCTAGATATATTGTATTTTCATGCCTTCAAAGCCATAGATTACCAATCAAATGAACTAGTTATACTGTAAAAAAAATTGCGATAGAATGGAAGTGGTAATGGCACTTACAAATCGAAGAACCAAATCAAAATACTCACCGATATAACCATAAATACTCTATATATTTCCATCCTTATCCGACGAGTGTATCTGCGTGAGAGACAATCTGGATATAAAAGAAGGGGTTATTCTCTTCAAAATGTTTGTACATTAATCGAGGCCTTTAACTGTTGCGGAGTAACCGCTTTTGACGATCAGGATAAGTCGTAATAATTTTGCCTTACGGTTATAATGGGTCTGATATTTTGGTTTGTTTTTGGACGGGAGAGAAGCCAGCGGATGTCAACAACCTTCTCATAATCCATCTATTGCGCGACGCGGGCCTTATCTCTCAGATCCTGACTTTCGTCGACCATATATTTTTTCCCCTATCATCCCCGTCTGAATAATGAAATTTATGTCTAAGGTCGTTCCCGTTTGTCCTCCAGAGTGGTCCCTCAGCAGTTACATGAATGACACGAGGCGTTCGTTGAAAATGGGTAATACGCTTCGGAAAAGTCTCACGCTTTGATTTTTTTGTTGTTTAGGACTTCATACTTCTGACAAATATGATGAGATTTCTTTACAAGAAAGTCGTATATCTTATGTTGATTATCCATGAATTTGATGCGTAAGGTAGAGCATACGAATAAGCGTCGGATAATATTGTTGCCTCAAACCCTCTCTTCTGAGTTATCGGGAAAGCCGTATTACATGGATATTCAAGTGATTCATTCTAACTGCCTATATCAATTATGAAATTTCTGAAATGGCATCGGGCGGGCTAGGCTCTAGGATGATAGGTCATTATGCCGCACGGGGATCGAACCCTTCACCCCTGTGGCCGCATTCTAAAAGGGTAGTCAAGTCTTGATCTTGACTCAAGCCCGAATCAGTCGCCACTTCGGTTTTGCGAGACCTCACTCGAATATCAAAGTTCGCTCGCTATCTGGCTATACTCCACCACAGTTGATAAGCTGAGCCCCAACACAAATTGAATCGCCTAACTCCTAGATTTACGTCGCCCCACGTTTCATAAATGAACACCCAGTCGTAAAATTGCTTCCACGAGTGATGTTGAGTCATTTTTTTTCGATGAGCGAATACCATGAGTGACTAGAGTTTAAGTTACTTAATTAATTCGTAAATTTTAACTCTTAACGTTACCACAATCATTCTAACCCAAGTGAGTTGAGTTGAATTTATTTCCTTAAATACGAACTCAACCTCAACTTGAGTCCGAGATCCGAGGTAGAGTGAGGGCTGGAGAATGAGTAAGGTTCTGGAATAGGTAAGGCACCATCACTCCCTGCTCGTTAACACCACTTCTTATCCCCTTTGATAATTTCCCAAGACAATCAATCGAAAAACCTGCGTCAGAGATCTTCGAAAGTATTCACTTTAGTCAATTAGGAGCTCATCTTGATTATTCTGTTGCTACGTTCACTTAACATCAGGCGGTACACCATAAGACGAAGCTTCGACGTATGCATCATGAACTTCTTAGGTACATACTGTAGTCAGAGGGACTAAAAAAAAGGATCGCCACCTATACTCCAGATATCATTATCAATGTATTATCTTATGGCCCACTACTAATCAATAATCGTTACTTAGGTCTCATTATGCATCTGATTTGCCAAAGAGGAAAATTTGATGAGCAGTTCATGAGGCCAGTGAGTATTGAACCCAGCTGGAGAGCTTAAAGCTTCCGTTTTTGCTTCAGAAGAACGGGCAATCAATTTTAATCATAAACAGATTTTTTACTTATTTTTGCAACAGCAATCGGTGCTGATATGAGAATAGACTAAACAACGAAGGTACTTCGGGGAGGAAGTCGTCTATTTATTGATTTGAAGGTTCATTAGTTTTGCTATTGTAGCACTTCGATGGGTCCGACTCAAAACAAAATTCGGAAAGAGTTGCATAAGCCGAACTGGTCCTCTGGCACAAGCACAATCTAGTTCTCTTGCGTTCGCATCCGGGTCAGATGTTTTGAAATTTGAAGATCACAACCATTCATCCCTCTACATCAGACATACTGATAGCAGCTAACGATGCTCCGAATACATCCACCACGCTCAAGTTCCGGCATCGCGCAATAGACCATCATATTGACATCCGTCGGTCCACAATATTACAATAGGGGATTCTCCATCCTGTAACTATATTTTTTTCCACCTTCCTCGCATTTAGCAGAGTTTACAACATTCGCCGCTCGCGGTACTGATGGGAGAGTGATCCTAATTTCACCAAAAAAGATGCTGTAAAAGGGTCCGAATAAATAAATGTGTGAACGATTGATTTTGATAATTCGCCCACTGAAAGGGAAAGGTATTTTACGAAGAACAGAAAGTCTACCACCGAGACGCTCCCATCAATGTCGGAAATAAGATAACACGAAATTTGCCGCATACTTTGAATTGGACTTTATGTCAACCGACAATTATAAAAAAAATTGGAGAGCGTTAGCCATAGTTGTCTTGAAGGTCCATTTCGATTGAGTTTAAACACTTTTATGGGTCCGACTCAAAACAAAATTCGGAAAGAATTGCAGAAGTCGACCTTATTCTCTGGCACAAGGTAATTTAAACTAAAGTGGAAAGTCACTCAGGTCAGAATTACCAAAAAACATTTCTAAATACTGAGTAGGCGGTAACCGTATCGGTTTATTTCGTTGTATTGCTCCTTTTTGATTTGTAGTGTTAATAGCTACTTCGTCTCATTTTTATCGATACAAATGGAAATTATTGTGTAAAAAAGTCTTTAAAAAATATAATTATACATAAACAGGCCTGTCCGCTGGATAACTATTGAGTTTTTTCTACAACTTCTTTTGAAAGAGCACAGACAGATTTACTGTCCAACCATAATAGTATTCGCAATTTAAACATCGATCGAATTGATTACTTTTTAACGTTATTCCCCACGAGTTTTTTAATTCTTTATTGTCAGTGATGTTAAAAGTACTGACAATAAGTAACTGGGCTTCATTAATGTTACTCCATACAAAAAGTAATTAATTACGAGTACAAATCACTGATTTTAAAAAGTAATCAGTTAAATCATGGTTAAAATTACTTCTTGTAAGATTGTCTACTCTAGAGACCACTAGGCCACTGTCGAATATTGCATTACAAAATGTGGAATGCTTGAGCGATAGAAATTGTTAACGCTGCAATTTCACTGGCAATGCATACAATTGTAATTGGTGTAACAGCATCAGGGGTGTCATAACCCATCGTAAGTAGGCTACAACATGAGATTGACTGAACAAGCAAGTTATGGTGCCCTGGGACTCTTAATTTTCTGTAGGCCTAGGTATATCAGTGAAGTAATCGTTGATTACGAGCGAGTAATGATTACAACTAAAGTATAGATTCCTCTTTAACCGTAAGGAGTAAATTATGTATAAAAAATTCATTTTGTAATTAGTAATCGCTTCAAGTAAAAATTACTGCCAAATGAATCACATAAGTAATCAGATTACTTTTACTCGATTGCTTACCAACACTGTCTACTGCAAATATTGTGGATTGGTGGATTGCTCTACGCTCATAGTCGCGTTCCGCACACATTTTCGAAAAAAAATGAAATACCTTATTAATGTTATTAATAAATAAAAAGAATATTAAAAACATTGTTAGAGGAACATTGTTAGGGAAAGGGAGGAAGAGAATTAGATTTTTTGATAGAATGAAAGGGAGTAGGCCTAATTGTGAATTGAAAAGGCAAATAGATGAAGGAGAGAGATTACCATAACACTTCTTAAATACGCCATGCACACCTGCCTCAATTGGCAGAATACTGTAATAATAAACATATGCATTTTGAGCTTCCCAATTCGAAAGTAAGGTTTGTTAGCAAAATTTCACGAGGCAAATTAGCAGAAATAGGGAATAGCAGGCCAAAAATTGTCACTTCCTTTCGCTTTTTTTCTATGATTCGGAATTTATCAACTTTCAAGGAATAAATATCTGAATGCTTACTCTGACCCTCAGGTTGCTTCCTTAGCACCCTTCCACTTTCAGCCTTAGTTTAAAAATGACTTCCCTTCTGTGCCGCGATCCATTTGCTAAGTTTAAATGACTTTTAAAGCAATGAGAAGCAATGGCCGTGGAAAAATCACGACCGGAAAACGTTTTTTTTTTAACTTTAATATCGCAGCAACCTGATTTATTTTTCAATTTATAATTTCCTGGTCTTTGGGATCAATGATAAGCCGAAATTCAAATCTATTTTATCATAAGGAAGAGAAGATGAAAATATTTCTCATTCGCACATCTCATTTCTTTAGTTTATTTCTTTAACTGTGTAAACACACCGCCAATTGATTAAAGTTTCGGCCAGTGAGCGTGAGTTGGATTGTAATTGTCACGGTGCGGCGTTCGGATGTGCTTTTGCTCCCGAGTTTTAAATTATAAAACGTGTTAAACTGTATAATAACAATGTTTGTAAGACATTAAAGAGAAGATAATTAAAGGTACGTTACAACTGCAAAATGCAAAAATGGGGGTTGAGCTCCTACGGCCTCGGAACTGTAGAAAGGAAAAAACTCAAATGGGCTTATAATTCTCGCACAGCTCGTCCACCTTGCAATTCTTAATTGTCACTGCGTTGGTGTGCGGGAAGGGGGAGAAATTCACCGCAGGGACCAAACACCGGAAAGCCCAAAACACACACACATTCACTCACAACAAACATACACAACAAGATGCTTTGTGGGGGCTGTGGGGACCTCCACTAAGAATTCTCGTTCCACAAAAAACCGGGAATCTTCACAGGATGGGCCTGTTAGGGATAGCCAATGATTTGCGGAAACACACGCGCTCAATAAGCAGAGACTCACACATTCACTCACCTACAGATGGATTCAATTTTCCGGGAGAAAAAAAATTGCTCCAAAGAGAGCGTCGTCTCGGATCAGGAAGGGGACGAGGAAAACACACGTATACGTATTTCGGCTACAAAGTAGCCCTCTTCAGCGTGCTGAAGGAAAAACCAAATGCACTTACAACACGAGGCTGAAAGTCACTGGACGAGCCGTGGGAGAATTTTACGGCCATTTCAGTATTTTCCTTTCTATATTTCTTTAACCTCTGCCATCAAGAAGTGTATGAGCACAACAGGGAAATTTGTCTGTTTATAAGATAAACGAGTTTTTGAGCCACTCCTCATAGCCGACAACGTTATTTAAACAAGTCTTTAGCCACGTACTAGCATAGGCAGCTATCGTGGTAGTTTCAACGTATTTCTGTCGCTTGATTTGCAAAGAAAGCCAATGTTGAAATAAGTATAGGAAGCAGAAATATGGCCTCCGGAGGATTACTGATAACTCCCTCCATCGTTCGTGACCTTAATCTCCGCTCGATGTGAAGTAATTGCTCAGTGTGATGACACATTCCTTGCTTCGTTTCACCACGCGTCTAATCTATCACATAACAATCCTTCACCTTATTTAAGGTCACCAAATTTTCCTCCATAAAGTTGTCATGCGATTTTTTAAAAGAAAGATAATGCAACCGGAGCGATCAATATTTCACATCTACAGCGTAATAATTTTTCTTTATATTTTCATAATAAACTTAATCTCATGAAGGTATATTTGAGGATGGCTAATTGTAAATGATAGTCACTGATTTGAGACACAATTATTTCCGAGCGTCGGTCGCGTCCATTTTCCCATAATTTCCACAAACATTTTTGAGAATTGTTGACGATGTCCAATCAACGATAAATGTTACTTTACCGAAAAAATTTTCGTGTTGAATTCGGAAATATTCAAAAAGTACACGGAGTTTATTCAGCATGTGTGAGCGTGCCGCTATAAATTAGTATTCGCCGAGGTAATACTTGATACTGATTTCAGAGATGAATACATTTTTAATCAGATCGGTAAAACGCTGGCGAAATATGAAGTTAAATTCATCATTACTTTTTAAATCGCTATTTAAAAAATAATAACGCAATTTTTATCTTCACAGGTCTGTTCAACATTATTCACCGATATTTTATGCTAAACTTATAACTGAATTTCATTTAAAAATTCATCGTAGGTTAGTATATGTGATGGCATATATATCGCCAATTTAAGCCTCAGGCGAGTCAATGACACGTATTTAAGGAAGGGGTGGGGAGACCACTTCACGCTTGAAGGATTCCTTTTACTAGGGTCCGAAGGATTCATCAAAACTTCGAACCCGGTAGCCCCCGATTAGCAGGCAAGTGCTATCTTCAGAAAACTACCACGCTCTTCTCAATGGAAATCAAAAACCTAAAAAGAGATCTTGAAATTTTCATTGCAATATTAATTATTTTTAATTCTGCAATTTATTTCTATTTATTGAATATTTAGGGGCGAGAAGCTAAAGTCCCGAGTTCAAATACCGATTTCGCTTTTGAGAAACCTCGTTTAGAATTCCTATTCATAATATAGTAGAGGTTTTAATAGCTGTTTATTATAGAGGTTTTCCTTCAAGAAGATTTATCAAGATGATAAAATAGACACGCGTTTTCCTAGATAATAGGCATTTACATACTTCATATCTTATGTGATATTTCCACAGTGTAGATATACCGTTGAATCTGCACAAGACGCACACCACTGGCGTTCAAGTACCCCCTTCATGTTGGCTTCTGATCAGTCGTTACGTCCTTGAGGATTACAATGGCTTCCAATCCGAATGTTTGGCCAGCTGAGGTTATATTTCACTCCAGCTTAATCTCACGTGAGTTTGAGTGCGGGTCGCCATAATCACTCTCATATAATAATACTAGCTACAATTATACATACAGATATTGTAGAAAATGCTGACGTCACAGCAGAGGGTCCCTGAAAACAATTACAGAGTCACTACTGCGCTCACACTCTTGATGCGATGGACCAATTATTTTATTCATTTTTATTTTTTCTCCATTGAAAATTTCCATGCACAGAAAAATTGTAAAGTTAAAGTGGACCAATAAAAACAAATACATGTTCAAAATCGAATAACATAGCAATGGGAACGGCAACAATTCGCGTGAAACTGAATAAAGAAGTCACACTATTGAGAAAATATATGTCATTCCGCATGAACGAATTCAAAGGAAATAAAAAAACAAAACTGTACCAAATCTCAGTTAGGAAAAAAATTATGCAAAGATATTCTAAAAGAAAATAAAAAAATAAAGAACTACCTATAAACAAACGTCACTTCAAAAGTTTTTCAATCTACAATTTTTTATGTGCCATTATATTTTACGTAAAGGTTATTTTAGTTCGAATGCCTATTGGTAGATTAAAGTTTGCTATTTCACACAAACTGCACCAAACACCGCCGCTGCAACCATGCGCAAATATGGAAAGTCTTTGTGAACTGGTTCGTTGGGATGATTCACTGGACTTAGGTAGTAGTGAATGTGAGCGTCATGAGATGGTGAGTGATAATGAGAGAGATGAGATAGAAGCAAGTGTTGTGAATGCGAGATAAAGTGGATGGACGTTGAGAGGAAGATAGGCACTTAAGACGAGAGGGGATCAAATTGTTTGCCAGTAAGCTTTGATTTACTCTTGCTGGCGCCATGGGAAACGTATATGGGCCTCGTCCTAACTGACCTCACCTCCTTCTGTCCCTTCCATTTTACTCCTCAACTTCATCATCACGTTCCTCGTCTTCCTCATTCATCGTCTCCCTTCCAGTGGCGGATGGTCCATAAGGACTCTCGGACGCCGCCCCTCCCAAAGATTTGAAAAAGGAAAAAAATTAAATACCCATTCAATTGTAATTATACATCTAATTAATCGAAGTGTTTTTTCAATCGCATACATCAGAAATGTAGGAAAAACACGCAAAAATAGCGCGAGGAGTTCGCATTTTTAGCCTCGGGGCGCAGGCCAGAACGTCCCAATCCATCACCATGCAGTTACATGAAGGGTGGTAGTGGTGGGGACTGCTAGTGCTATGACGCGTCTAAGATTGTGCCTTATGGAAGTCTTGGAACGCCGCCCGAGCATGCGCAGAACGAGTGAGTTGACATCGCCGCGCCGCCCGGCGGCCGTATAATCTTGGTGTTGCAGTGTTGCAGAATACCTTGTTTTGGTGACCAGTTGACTTAATATGTGTAAATTGTTTTAATGTATATAGGCAATTCTTTGTGTTTTAGTGTTAGTGATTGTTTTGTGTATTAGTGGTCTCTAGATTGCCTGGAAAACTCACTGAAATACACAAAATATTCAAAAATGTTAACCCCCCGGTGGGGTGTGCCCCTCCCAGCATTTGACTCACGAGCCGCCACTGTTCCCGTCCCGTATCTTCCTTCCTTTTCCGTTATCACTTGCCCTACCATCTAATTCAACTGCTTCTGTCTACAATGACCACAACATCTAACTCATTTCACAGTTCCTTCAAGTCTTTGTCGCTCCTTATTCTACATGTCTCTCTCCCTCTTCAATGTCGCCGAACATTCTCCTCTTACACCGTCAGCGCTGCAAGTGGCGAATGTTGTAAACTCGGCTAAATGCGAGGCAGGTGGAAAAAATATACTTACAAGATGGAGAATCCCCTATTGTAATATTTGTGGACTGAAGAATGTCAATATGACGGCCTTTAGGGTTGTTTCCTATTATTTATTTATTGCCTAAATCGAAAGATTATTACTCATGGAGTCAGGACCGGCCCTAGCAGGAGCGGGGCTAGGGGTGAACCTTCAGTGCGGGGCCCTTCACTTAAAATATTAAACTCTATACGCCATCTACAAACTGGAGCATTTTGAATCCCGACCACTCTCTGGCTAAGTATGTGTTCCTCTCCCAAATTCAGACTTCGTAATTACGCCGTTATGATACCTTGATTCAAAACTATCGTATATTTTAATTTTTTTTCACGAACGCGGGGTCCGGGGCGGTCGCCCCGGTCGCCCTGCCTGAGTACACTTCACGCTTTTAGATTTTTAAATGACGATGTCTAATTTCCGCGATTAAATGAAAAGTGAAAATTTTCAAGCGCGCGAAAACGCGACGGCTAAGTATGAATGCAGGGAAAACCCTGTGTGAGGTCATTCTGGTTCTCGCTGTCACCGTGTGAGGTGACCTTGGGGCGAGGGTATGTGCTTCGCTGCGATGCAGGCTGCTATCAGGTAGCAGGTAGCGCTTGGCTTAAATAAGGATTATTAATACCTTATCAAACGAAGGAAACTTTCCGACCATAGGCAGTTTTAATAGGTGATTATAAAGAAATGTTTCCCTGAGCTCTGTGCCTCATGCATGCATTGGTAATCTCAGACGATGTAAAACTCCTATGTACTCGTAAAGAAACTGGGGCCCTGTGACGTCAAGTGGAGTGGCATCGCATGGGCGCCAATCTGGCCTTTTTTCAAATGCGATTAAAATTGACCATTGCTATTCGTCTAAACTGGGATTTGTAAAACCAAATAATTCGTATATTATGAATACACTAATGGTGGGTAACGAATCGCAATCAATACCTTTCGTTTTTATTATTAAAATAAGACATTGCAATATTTCCACTGAATTTAATTATTACACAACGCGTTTCGTCGTCACAAACGACACACTTGATAATGTCGCTTGTGACGACGAAACGCGTTGTGTAGTAAAAAAATTCAGTGGAAATATTGCCATGCCTTATTTTAATAATATTAAGAACTTCCACCATATCGTGCCCAACATTATACAAGCCTTTCGTTTTCTTTGGTGAAGGAAAGTACCCTATTGCGCGATTCCGGAACTTAAGCGTGGCGTATGTGTTCGGGGCATCGTTAGCTGTTATCAGCACGTCTGATGAAGAGGGATGAATGGTAGTGATCCTCAAATTTCAAAACATCTGACCCGGATGCGAACGCAAGAGAACTAGATTGAGCTTGTGCCAGAGGACCAGTTCGGCTTATGCAACTCTTTCCGAATTTTGTTTCGAGTCGGACCCATCGAAGTGCTACAATAGCAAATGAATGGACCTTCAAATCAATAAATAGTGGTCAGTCAACTTATTACTTCGTTACTGCCTTGGAAAGCGCTGGTCTTCTCTGCCTCCCCAGAACTGAGGGATTATTTTTTTTAAATTTCATTCTCAAACCACAGAATACAGCTCATATCGGCCATTTTAAATCTGGGTATTCAAAAAATTTAACAATCAAACGTACACGAACAACCATACCCTGAACAGGGGAAACCTACCAAGATGGGACTCGAACCCGCGATCTCTTATTTGGCAGGCGAGGACGATACCCCGCCGCCACCGAGGCCGGAAATTAATTTCAAATTATGGTTGATCAATTGTTAAAGCTGTAACTACTAAGTTTCCTTTTTCGTAATAACCACACTACACACGGATAACGCAAATAAATGTAAAAAAATTATTGTTTTTTATAAGTTGCCGTTTGCCGTGTATCACTACACCTTATCCAAAACTACATCCCTACATCCAATTCATCGTGGTTGATCTCTTAGAAAAATTTCGGTCAGGTTTTATTTTATTTCCACGTAAAATTAGGTTCGCTCCGCCTTCAGCGTCGCCGGTGGCGACATTATTCACTCCATGGAAATCCACGGTGGGTGTCGACACACTTTGTCTCGACTGCAAAATCCTCCATTACGTGTGACAATAGTGCTCTCCAATATGGAGTGTTTCCCACATGAAAAATCTTCAAGATGAAAAAAATAGACCTATATTTATGCTCAATAGGCATTTAAATACTCTATCTCTCACCTTATCTTACCTAAGAGAAGATAGACCGTTGAGTGAACTTAGCTATACATTTTAGTCTTCGCTCGCATTCGCAAAGATGATTTTCTAATGCAAACTAATTTGAATGTATAATTGAAATGTGTTGATCCCAAGAAATTGTAAATTGTATGTATTTGTATTTTTCACATTGTTTTGATATTGTGCATAATGTTTTTTTATTTATATGAAGCGTAAACAATGTAACATTACTGACAAAGCCATGCATAATTCATGTGCTTATAGTGACTGAATAAATTAAATTCAAATATTCCGCATTCTTGGCACCGAATCTGTCTTTAGTTACAAAAGGCTTTCAATCCGCACATTTGCGCCGATCAGCGCCACCAATATAACAGCAACTATTACGATTCATTCTGAGCTGGTCTGACTCAAGGTCTTCCGCGGAGCGAAGCAGAACAGCACGCACGAGGCCTCGAAACAAGTTTTAGGGCTTCTCCGCACGGCACTTCCAATTCTTTAGCCGGCTAACAAGGGGCATCGATGTCGAATGTACATGGAATGACTGAAGTGTACTCATGTCCCCACTAATATCTTTATATTTTATATCTTAATTGCATGTTTAATATTTGTGTATACTTTGAACCTCATTGACTATATTGTATTTTACAAATAAGACGACTTTAGCTTTCACTCAGTAGGTTTTCGTAGGTTTTTCACGCCCCCCTTCTTGTGTGGGCGTTTCCCTGCAGTGGTTTTTTTCGCTGAAGGATACTACACCCTTATCCTCATGTTTTTTCCCACAAACAGAAATCTTTTTTCCACAAAAAATTTCACTTACAGTTGTTTATATTTTTGACATTTCACAAATATTGTATATCCTTTGTATTGTACACGTTTGTCTACTATTTTTTAATATGTTTGCATTGACGCTATCGAGGGGTTAGGTGAAAGAGGGGACTTCTTAGTCTCAGCCTCACCCGAATTAAGGAATTTTATTATTATTTAAAAAAAAATATATTTTCACAGCATTTTTGCTGGTTTTAGGCGAGGTACGGGTATCACCTAGTACTCTCGTCTCTTTACTCTGTGTTGAAAATTTTACTGACAATCCGGCAAGTATTTAAAATTGCTGCTTTTTGCATTGTAATAAACAAGTTTTTCGGCAGTCCAATAGTTTGAAGACCTTGATGGAGTGAATGAGGCACTACTCCTGTGGCAGAGATAATGATAGGTATTATGTGTACTTTATCTGATTTCCACAATCTCTTAATTTCATTTTTAAGTTCTTCAAACTTTTCCATTTTATTGGTGTAGGCTGTGGAGATATTATGCGAATTAGGTTCGGCAATGTCTATCAAGTACGTTTCATTGTGGGTTTTATCTTGCACTACCAGATCAGGTCTATTGCTGTGGACTGTTTTATCGGTAATTATTATTATTATTAATATAGCCACCAATATTACGATTAACAGGAAATCTCAAGTCTATTTGCCACACAGAAAGCCACCGCGCATTTAAATTTAATGAACAAAAGTCGACGTAGGTGCTCGTCGCTGGCAGTTGATTGACACTGGCAGGCAGCTGAGTGCAGTTGATTGACACTGATAAACGTGATGAAAATATCAATAGGATCCATAACGTTTCAATGCAATTCTTCGTGCGTGAAAATACCCTTTATCAAATATTGAGATTACGTACCTTCACACACGCCGTTAGAAATCTAGAGTATGTAGAGACTGGAAATCACGAGGCCTATGATTGATTTAATTTGATTGTGTAATACTTTGAAAAGAGTGACTAGCAAATGAAAGATTGGAAATAAAGTGAAAACTCACCTCTTACATTATGTGAACTTTTGAAGGATGTGCAGCATAATATGCACTGTAGGACATATTTTGTCCGAGGTCTGAATATATGTATATATTACGTTTGTGAGGACATATTGTAAATCGTGAAACTTTTAAATTCTACACTTACTATTACGTTGCTACACGAGATGCAATGGTTTGGTTTTCTCCTGAAATAGATTCCCGAAGGAAGAATATGGGCGGAAGAAAAATCATTCGGTAAATACACGTTGAACACAGTAATATCTTGAGCCTTCATACCTCAACAGCTTTGCTAACCGTCAATTTCTCGTTCACTTTAGATGTCAGCACTAGAGGGCAGCACAGGTTTTAACCATCATCGTGTGAATGCACGATAGTTCCAACGATTGCTGGAACATTCGTAATCTGAACGAGGCATGGTTGGTGAAAGTGATCTGATCCATGACAACGACCGTCCTCTGAGCGCTGGTGCACCTCAACTGCTCCTCGAGTGAGCTCCAACGGAACATTTTCGATCAATGCCGATCTAACGCCGCGAGACTCCCACCTTTTCGCTTAATATGAAGATGTGACTGGGAAAGAAACGTTTTGAAAGTGACGATGAACTTCGGGACAACTTTAAAATCAATTGAAAATCATTGGCGACGAAGGTCTATGAATATTGGAAATCTTTTCCACGGAAACGATCAATGCCTCTCGTCACGTAATCACCGCGCAGAAGCGCGAATATTAGGACTGTACCGGTGAATCAATCTCACCCCAACCAGCCGGTTGACAAAAGAATACCAAAATGGCGCAAGTGTATCGTTATCGGAGTAAAATGTTTTTCGTGTGGAATAGGAAACTTAATTGTAATAACATTAGCAGCAGTTAAGGTTTGCGTTACATTTGCAAAGATGATTGTAATTATTTATTATAATTATTTGTTTTTTAATATTTTTATTTATATATATTTATTATTATTATTATTTTTATGTGTTTATTATTTTTTAAAGTTATTTTAAGCGCAACAGACAAATCTGTTGTGTGATTATTTTTTTTTCTTTTTTTAAATATGAATTTTATAATAGAATGATTTGGAAGCCAAGGTGATTTTTTTCTCAACAGAGTTAGGTAAAGTTAATTGTTGGAAGAAATACACAAAAACCTGGTAGCCAAGGGAAACGATTGAGTCTCTCTTTTGTGCTGACATCGAGTGGAAAATCAAATGCACTATATCAAATATCTAATTCATCTCGTTTGTTTTCTGTACCTAATTTCTGTACCTAACTCTGTATAGAAAAGAGAAATCACTTGTACCCCTTGGCTTCCAGCCCACACCATTAAATATTTTAACATTGATTGCACTTAAAAAGTTCTACACAAATGACATTGTAAACTTATACGCCGAGCCGATTGCGTAGAAATGTTACCAATAGCGCTAGGAGCTAGATTTATAAATGAAATAATGTATATTAACGTAGTCTTTGACATTCGTGACCCATTGGAGTCGAAAAGAACAGGCTTCCCACAATGATTGAGAAGCAGACTTAAGTGCGTGTGGCGCGAGGGCGTAGTCGTGTTATTGAAATGCGCGCTCCGTTATTAATCCGTCCTTGAAGTGAGTCGTGTGAGTTGGGCAGCTGGCGATGAGAAGAGACGACGCGTCGTTTAAAGGTCGCGCTGCTCACGCGTCGATGGCTTATCTATCGCACAGGTAGGTACTAACACCACTGCTGCCATTGAGTACACTTATTGTGATTTATTAGCTCCGCAATGACTTCAAACTCTGGGAAGAAAATAGATAATTGCATTGACCTGCGAAGGTGCTTTAGTCGTCCGATGCCCAATCACTTGCAACGTTTACTGTGGATTAAAATCTTTTTAGGATCCCGATGGGTTACAGAGACTTTGATGCAGCATTCAATTCACGATAAATTCCAAAATAGGAGCATTGGAAACTAAAAACGTCAAAGTGTTAGTCAAAATCAGCAACAAATAGGTATAGTTTTTATATTATACTTGACACAATCTTTTTGGAATACATGGAATAAAAATTCTAAAATAGGTGTATTGGTAACTAAAACGTCAAAGTGTTAGTCAAAGTCAGCAACAAATAGATATAGTTTTTTTATATAATTCTTAACACAATTTTTTTGGAATAAATGGAATAACTGCGTATGATCCAGCGGCTAGATAAAGTTTTGCAGAAACGTCCACAAGTGCCCAAGATTTGCGAAATTTCAAAAGAGGAGAAGTAGTTCCCCTTGGCTTGGACCGGGATTAAATCGTGATCGCCTAATTCGCGCCGCGTCCTTCAACCAATCAGCACTTCCCTCCGCTGATTAGAGTGGTGGCCGTGGATCCGAGAGTTTCCGGTTCGAGTTTATGTCCAGACGAATGACTCTTGCGATGTGGAATATTGGGCTCTTCAGTGAAATTCACCTTTAACGTGAACTTCTCTCGTGAGATGTCACTAACGCTCGTTGACACATTCACTAGAAATGTACAAAAAATTCAAATCAATGGGTTTAGTTTCAAAGAACTGAGGGATGAAAAGTTGCAATAATAATAATTAAGAGTAACACACAACGCAAGAAGAACTTTTTTAGACCTTAATGAGCTCAAAAGTATCAAAAGGAGAGAAACTTGAAATAGCTTTATAATTCAGAGAGAAAATGTTTAGTTAAAACCACCACACTGATCCTGGGTGAAACCTTCCTCGGTACAATAGCGGGAATAATGTTTGAAATTACAAGAATCTTCGCTCGTGTTGGAAATCTTAGTCTAGTACATATTATGAGCCGGAAGTTGGGCAGAGCCGGATGCCTGGTTCATTTTTGTCAGGCAACGGCCATTCTAGTATTAGGTACGCAAAGGCAGTGTCCCGCGGTAATTTTTTTCGTAAATTTACTCATGAAAAAAATCAATTACCATACATGTAGAAAAATCTAACCGGATTATTTTCAACTGCACGATGTTGTAGTTGTTACCATGAATCCAATTGATACTTATTTTATTCGCAGTTATTCTAACTAGAATTATTTTTCATGTGATCAGTTTCAATTTTCATGTAATCAAGGCAAGAAGATGTCTGTAAAAAAACAAGACGCCCGATTTTGAGGAGCTCTATCGTCTATACGAAACAGTCAAATTCAATGCAACAAAAACTATAGGATAGAGAATTTATTACTACGCGGGATCATTTGCTTCAAAATTTCCGCCCTGCAGAATTTCCAGTTCTTTCAACAAAAAAAATTACCCCTATTTCGCGCGTAAAATCAAGTTGCCCAACTTCGAGTTGTTGGTATTCCCGTAGTCTTCCTTCCAATAACTTGGAATTTTGATACAAGAAATCCAGATATAATAATAATAATAATTGTTTATTACTCCAAAAAATAAAAGTACAGAATAGAATTAATTACAAAAAACGGAGTAACTTTAGGTAGCCATTAAGGACAACCTGTTTTCTGGCTACCATCATTTGCATAGGGTCATGCTGACGTATAAACATTTGAATTGAAGCAAGCACAACATTTAAACTGAATCAAGCTCAACATTTGAATTGAAACAAGAAAGTACACATATTACATGGTATTACATCATAGAAAAAATCCTCCACACTTTGCATTCTAAACAGCCAAGACTGAATATTTTTCATAATTACGTTATTATTTTTTGCTTTCAGACATGATACGGGTAATAAGTTGTACACTTTTGGCCCTATAAACAAGAAACAACGTTTATACAGCGTAAGGTTAGTCCTAGGTAAAGTAGTACGTGATCTTCGTAGGGTGAAGGAAGGATGGTTGTATAATAATAATCCCGTATTTCCACTTCTCATGAAAAATCGACGTAAAACCTTGCAAATGAAAAGATGTCTCAAGGGAAGCAAACCTATACTACAAAATAAAGGAAAGGAACTTTCAATACGGCTCTTTTTTAAAATTACTCTAATAAGAATTTTTATAAGCTGCACCCCAACTAAACACACCGTAGTTTAGCCTGGTATTTACTAGGGCGTTATAAATGAGTTTCAAAAAATATGTTGGGCATTTGTTACGAATGAAATAAAAATTTGATATAGTTTGCCTCATATTATTTTCAACATTTTCAACATGTTGACGCCATTTTAAGCACTCATCCCTCATATAATATTAACAGTTTGCAGGAAACAAATTGTGTATTTCACTAAAATTAATAGATTTGTTGTAAACAACGCAAATCTCTGCTAATTTCTAAACCAATTCGATATCATCATCATCTTCATCTTATGGTGGTCTGCCGGTCGGCAGGTCCCCCGCGCCAATGATGTCTCCATTCCCTCCGGCCATCTCCTTGAAGTCTACATATCTTACAATTTTTACGTTGTCGATAAACTTCAGCCTTCTCCTTCCCCTTCTTCTGATCCGTTCCACCGTTCCCTCCAAAGCTACTTTCAAAATTCCATTCCCTTTCATCAAATGTCCCAGCCAGTTACCCTTCCTTTGATCTATTTTGTCCATCAACGTTCTTTTCTCATCTATTCTATTTAACACTTGCTCCAAATACCCAAAAAAAAATTGAAAAAAATCTGACGGTACCGTAGGGGTGGTATGAGGTATGGAGGTTTATGATGTAAATAGGTTCACTACGCAGAGGTTTTACTGCATTTTCTTGTTATTTTAATTCGATATCGAGTGTTTAATAATTTTCAGATAAGCAGTTGAAAATTTACTTCATGGGCCCATATTGCGGTTCAGTGAGTCCTTAGAGTCGCACACTTTCTTGTCACTTACTAGCGGTCTTCATCATTAGAAGATGTGAAGAACAAGAAGCGACAATTAGAATAATTTAGACAGTCTTATTCCTGAGAATGTTTGTTGTCATGATATTGTGCTTTGTGTGTGTCAATTGTTTTAAGTGCTGTCTACAGCTCCCTGAATTCATATGCTCACTCCTGAATAAACGTTCGTAAGAACATGACATTTTTGAAGTAAGAAAATCCCATTTCTTTGACGCTGGATCAGACTTGGAAACGTTCATTTCGTATTAATTCCGAGCCAACACGGGATAACTTCTCTTTTGCCCACAGAGCCGCTTGTCCCCGTAGCATGGGATGGACTGAGAAAGTTCCCAACAGATAACCATTCTTGTCGCAAAGTTCGCATGTCAAACATGAGTTTTTCACGATCCAAACGCATGTCAATTCATGAGACTATATTTTTTTAAAGTCAATTCTGCAGACGGGATGTCAAAGTTCGTCTGACCTGGAAGACGGCGCTCAGAAGGGCAATGCTTAGATAACCCACATCACCTTTCAGATTGGAACTTGATAGCTGAGGGAATAAGGCCGTGGAAAAGGTTTGCCTTGTTGAAGTCGAATGAATTGATAAGGGTGGAAATATACCTACCAATTAACTGTATAATTTATCCGAAAGATATGCTTTCCTGTTGTTCTTTAGTGTCATGTGAATCAAACAACGAAAACTCAGTGTTATGGAAAAATAGTGGTGAAGTATACAGCACTGATGGATCTACAGGTGAATTTTTTTTTAAGTGAGGCCTAAAAGGCTACAAAAATCTCGAACGTAAAATAGTGAGCAATGGCAAAGCCTAAAACGATGGGAGACGAGCGAAGCCGATTACCCCGCCCCTATTCGAGCCTAGAATCTTCTGACGAAGTGTACGCCGCGTCACGAGTGTTGCATTCTTTCCATCGAAAATATTGATCGTTGAAACTAATGCTGCAGTAGAGCTATCAATACAAATGTTAATTGTCGAAAATGGTAGCTCATACTGCCTCTGAAGAAGAAGAAAAAGCGTAAGAATGTACTGCCATCCGATTCACATCTGTGCTGAAATTTTTAAGTTGAAAGCTAATCGAGAAGTTTGTTTAAATTTGAGTCGCGATGTTCAATCCCGGAAGAACAGACAAATAGACAAGAAATCGTAGTAAAATAGCCGGAAAAGTTGGGCAGAGGGAAAAGGAATGGAAATGAGAATGAATGACGAATATTCTCCTCTTAGGGGTGGAAGAAACAGCAGTGACGGCTAACAATAGTAAAAAAAGGTCATTTAACAACAAATTTTTGAATTGGCGATTTCCAGCATTACCACGAAATCGAATTTTACTCCCGCATTTCCTCAATTAAGGGATGACGTAAATCATTATGACTGCCACTTTCATACCGATGTTTTACGAAATTGAAGGCACGGTCTCCTTTTTTTTCTCCTGTCACTAAACAAATGTTCTCTAAAACGTGTTTGGAAATTAAGGCCCGTTGGCATATTACAGTTCCTGGATTCACAAACTATAAAAGTAAGAAAAAGTGTACACAAATGTACGCGAACTAGAATTTCTACGGGTATGATTCTCGAGAGTTTCTAGGTTATTTTTTTTCTCTTGCCCTTGACCATGGAATAGAGCAGATCTCGACAAGTCTCACAAGAAAACGTTTTGAGTACTTCATCAATAACAATGGACGTCAATAGCTGGAGGAGGGCGAACTCAGAATAACGGAAGTAAAGAATCGACTGTCTTATTCCGAAACAGACGAACAGATCGAATTCTCAGCCATTGGTAGGAAACGTGAAACATATCTCTGGGCTTCTTATACCCTTAGATATGAAATCATGAAATACAGCAAAAGAGAAACATCATCACGGTCTCTCCAGCCTTGATTTACTCGTACCCTACAACGATAGTAACTTCTTCTTCCAACACGTAACCCCACACAACCTTCGTAAAACGTTATCTCTTTCTAAATCCTACTCAATAGGAGTCGACGGAATCTCAGTTAACTTCATTAAGGCCTCGTCAACTGTACTGTTTAATACTTGATATCTTTAATTTTTCCTTAATGTCATCTCAATGCCCGATTATGTGGAAATCATCACTTTTAACACCAATTCAAAAAGTTAAAAAACCATCATACCCCAGTGATTACGGGCCAATCTGTATTTTGCGCTCTCTCTCTAAATGCTTAGAAAAGATTGTTTTTCAGCTGGTTACGAATTTTCTGAACCAAAACAACTTGCATGATCCATATGAATCTGGGTTTCGGAAAAACTTCTCTACGCAAACTGCGCTACTCAAATTATTGGATTACGTCGAGGAATTGATAAACGGATTGTTACATTCCTGGTCCTATTTGATTTCATTAATGCTTTTGGTCTTGTTAATCACGCCAAACTTCCCCATAAGTTGAAAAACCTGAACTTTTCCTGTTCCTCTTTTAAATGGTTTTACTCCTATCTAAAATATCGCCAATAGGCAGTCAAGGACGCGTATGGGAATACATCGCAATGGACCACTGTCCCCCAAGGGTCAGTTCTTGGTCCTCTCCCATTTTCCCTGTGTGACCTTGATCTGCCCAAGTGTATTATAAACTGTAAACAGCTTTTATATGTCGACGACCGACAAATTTATCTTCACTGCCATTTCTATGAGCTTAATGATGCAATTTCCAAAGTCAATCAGGACGTTCAAGCCATATTTTCATGGGCTGTAGACAATAAATTTGGGCTTAACCCTAGAAAAACAAAGTCTATGTTACTTGGTACCTCAAATATACTCAAACATGTTGAACTTTGATGTTTTGCCGAAGATTGCTGGTGATGCTGAGATATATTATCAACCTCCGTTAAAAATCTTGGGGTCATATTGATGCCTAATTTGTCCTAGCAAAGCTATGTTCAAGCCATCAGCAATAAGATTAATATGATCCTGTTTCAGCTAAAAACTCATAAAAACCTTTTGCCCCCTCATACCCGCAAGCAACTTCTATCCTCACTAATATTCCCCCATATTGATTACTGCTGTCCTGTGTATCATGACCTAACTGAAGAAATTAACACCCTGATTCAACGGCAATTAAATAAGTGTGTCAGGTTCATTTATGACCTTAAAAAAGATGAAAATATATCCCCTTATTTTTTTAAGTCAGAATGGCTTAAAGCTAAAACAAGGAGGGAATACATGCTTGCTTTACTACTTTTTTGCTTCCTTTCTATTTAAACTTACCAATTGTAAACAGCAAAAATATATCATGCAATTTTTTGAGTCCCAACAGGAAAATCGAAATGTTGCAACTCGAATTTCACCAGATTTTTTTATTGTTCCACAACATGGAACCACTACATTTAATAAATCCTTTTCTGTTGTTGGGGCAAGGATTTGGAATAGTTCTCCAGAACTAATCAAAAACTCCAAATGTGTCGAAATGGAGACTCGGAAGCTGCGCGCTAGGCTTAGATTGCTTGAACAATTGAGAATGGATATCTTTAAGAGCGACACAGAGAACATAATATTAGAGCCACACGATATTTCCAGATCCGATAGAAGCGATAAATTAAGAGAGATGTTTTTCCGAACGGATAAATATGGAAATTCCTTTTTCCCCGAGCCATAAAGGGCTTTAATAAACGTTAGTACCAACTTCGTTAGAGCAATTCTCTTTTTTACCTGTTAACGGCTGATGTCCTAACACCCCCTGCCACACGCCTTTTAGGCGGCTTGCGGGGTATTATGTATCTGTAGATGTAATTTCTATCTTGCTCCTTCCTTCGCTGGCTATTCTGCTTCCCGAATAAAAGAACTCTTAATGTTTTTATTTCCACATTTTAGCGATAGCTAGGGATTCTTCTCTTCTGTTACATCATAATATCATTGTTTTTTTCCGTACTGATTTCTGAGCTGATACCTACCGATTGCCCTTCTCATTTTCCTGAATCATCCCCAATTCCTCAACTCGGTCACCACTATGTCATCCACATACCTATTTTTTTAATACATATAATCACTCCGGAAGCCCTCTATTGACTTCAGTAATAAAACAACTATTTATTTAAATGTCGCGTATCTCGCGGTTGAGGAATGCACTTCACGATTGGGTCCGTGACATCTCGCGCGTGAGCATGCTAGGCTGGATACGTGCATACGGAACTTAATGAGGATGTCACGTGACTCTCAAGATTGGGGAAAGAGGCATCATGGGCCAAAAGGGTCCCCCCCCCCCTCTGATCGTTGCCCCTCAGAGCAACCACGACCACCCCTCCATTCCCACCGCCCATTCATCGGTGAGCTTTATACTGCTCTCGCCGCCCGATGCCCGGGACAACAATTCAGAGTGACGTCACTGCGACTGCGCAGAAAAAATACCTCGCGCACTGCGGCCGATCACAACTTATAAGTCGCCCAGTGGATGCATGTCCTACACCGCCATTTCCGCCGGTCTCTACATCAGAGCTCCAATCCATCATCAAGCAGATGCCGAAAAAGAAAGCCCCAGGCCCGGACCTCTTCTCTAACCACCTGATCAAGCAACTGCCTCCAAACTATACCCTGTTCCTCCGACACCTCATACACTCCTGCCTCAAGTTATCATACTTTCCCAAACTTTGGAAGACCGCTAAGGTCATTCACATCCCAAAGCCGGGAAAGTCTCCACTGGACCCGAATAACTTCCGCCCAATTAGTCTTTTATTGGCATTTGGCAAAATCCTAGAGAAGACTATATTAAATCGCCTGTTACCTGAGCTCAACGACAACACCATCATACGGGAAGAACAAGCTGGTTTCCGCACTGGTCACTCCACTACCCACCAGATTACCAGGCTGGTGGAATACATCCAACTGGGGTTTAACATGAAAAAATACATCGTTGGCGTATTCCTTGATCAGTCGAAGGCATTTGACCGTGTCTGGCATCAAGGACTTATACTCAAACTCCACACCTCTCCCATCTCCTCATACCTCACCAAAATTATTTTATCCTACTTATCTGACCGAACCTTCTTTTCATCCTTTTCCAATTCAAAATCCAAATTATACCCTATCAACTCTGGCGTTCCCCAAGGATCAATCCTCTCTCCTACCCTATTTAACTTGTACATCAACGACTTGCCATCCCATCCAAACACCGATACCTACCTATATGCAGACGACCTCGCCATTCTCTCCAAGTCCTTTGATCCAGACACGGCCGCCGACCACATCCAAGATCACCTTAATGATGTGGAAGACTGGATGACCACATGGAAACTTAAGTTGAATCCTTCCAAAAGCCAGGTCATACAATTTGCACGCAAGAGGAAAAAATCCCTGTCCACGCCCATCTATTACGGGAACAAAAGAATCGTCCGAAGTACCACCACCAAATTTCTGGGCATCACTCTAGACGAGAAACTCACCTGGAGCGCCAACACATCCGAAGCCATCCGAAAAGCAAGAGGCGCAACAGCGGTAATCTACCCACTTTTAAAAAGCCAGCACCTGGCGCTGGACACCAAGAAATTACTCTTCACGGCGATGATCCGGCCGTATCTCACCTATGGCTACCCGGCTTGGGGATCAATAGCTCACACACACTTACACAAATTGACAGTTCTACAAAACAAGGCCTTAAGGACAATCACTGGCGCCCCCTGGTTCGTCCGCAACCAATACTTACACGACAACCTCAAAATTAAAACACTTACACAATGCCTACACGACATTGCCAAATCTTTCGAACACTCTCTGTACAGAACAAACAACACGCTACTCACACCAATTTGGAACTACGAAGAAAACCCACACTTTAAATACAACAGACCCAAAAGAGCCATTACACATCCAAACCGCTGAACAAAATTGATTAATTAACCAAAAACCACAAAAACGCCATAATAAACTAACAACCAACACGCCGATTACCAGCTGATGCTGAAGATCGAGACATTAACTATCACAGTTAACCAAAAATGCGATGCGATGTTGTCACCCACCGCGTATTTGAATGAGTTCGCAAAAGTCGTCAACCACGCCAATGCCCGGCAGAGCTATCCGAATACTACAGAGAAATAAGGAATTAATAATCGGAACTTATTATGTACGCTTGATGATTAGAGATGTGTGAAAATCGGAAACGCGATAAATGCGATATAAATGCGATGTGCGCAAATAAATGCGACATAGATGCGATGACTGGACTTTTATGATATTTTTACGCAAATTTGCCTTTTCGACGGCAAAATTCGTACATTTTGTGCCGAGCGCAGTTTAAATGCTCCGCCGACACTCACCGCTTAAAGCATGTGAGCGACTGGCCAGCTGCTATAGTTGGTTGGGACTCTACGTGGCCGCGAACTACAAGTGGGCGCGGGCAAGCTACACCTCCGCCACTATGCGTCTTATTCCTTAATTTATTATTGTCCTACAACACAATTATTTAAATATTTTGTATTTTGTCATATAACTGAGTTTCACTACATCTTATCGTCATCTACCGCATTATGAAAGTAAAGTAGACGCTATTAAATGCGATGGACTGTTATTGGAAGTGCGATAAAATAAAAATGAAAGTGCGATTTTTAGGTATCCCTTAGTGATGAAGAATCTATCAAATTCACTTTTCAACGCTAATTCTAGCGATTACAAATATTTTAGAGCAAATATTGAGAGAGAATGGATCGCTTTGAACTCACGGCCGCACTGCGCACATTCTTGAAAACCGACGACTATTCGGCCAAAGTGGCGACGAACATAAATAAAGGGGATTGAAGGGGACCCTTCCACAGGCAGTGCCCTTGGCGACGGCAGACGGGCTCTTCAAACACAAGGGGTAGCCAGCCCCATCTGATGGTGAATGCAGTTACCTGTAATTCACTCGAAAAACTCAGGTGGCGTCATCCTGCATATGTTCTATGCACCTCGGTCCACGCATTTGAAAAGAATGGTAATAAAAGAGGATTATCATTCAAACTCTCCATGATATGCGACCGGAAATGGTATTTCATTACCAAATAACAACCAAATCACAAAATATACTCACAATCGCCATTTATTACTAATCAGTACCTACAACTGGTTGTCGAGGAGATATTTTATTTCCGAATTAAAATAAAATGTGAGATTTCAGGCAAAAACTTTTTTCAGGAAAATAAGAATGATATTAAAAATAAAGCATAGGAGCGTAAAATAGAAGTAAGGAAACAAGCCATCTGACATGGAGCATGTTTCTCTATGGAAGCGAGGCTTGGACGTTGACAGCAGCAGAGAAGTCAAGAGTGGAAGCATTCAAAATGTGGTGCTGACGAAGAATGATTAAGATAAAATGGATCGACCGCGTAGGTAACGTATTTAAGAAGAGTGGGGGAAAGGGGAAGTCTTCTAAAGACCTTAATCAGAAGACGGGACAACTTAGGTGGCCACATTAAAAGAGACGTGAAGAAAACAATCGTAGAAGGAAAGATGTAGGGGAAGAGGGGCAAGGGAATGCTCTGCATGTGTTATATAGGACAAGTTAAGTATAAAGGATGTAAAAAAGAGGAAGAACGTCGATATGAAGAGTTTATTGGGCAGGAGAGAGAAATGGAGAGCTGCGCCTTATTAGGATTAGATAGATATTAAGATTGCTGACTAATGATGAAATTGGTGGCTCTTGCCGGCCGGTCACAAACAATTAGATGGCACATAAAGCTACCTAATTGACTTCACCATAAAATCTCACTTTGTTTCCAGGTCTAACTGAAACGATAATTTAAAGAAAGATATTTTATCGAACGGATAGGAATTCGTTTTTTTTTTTCGAAGAACAAAGGTCCTAAATAAATTATAGGCCTTACTCAAGCTCTCAATTCTTTCGCAATTCTCACATATTTTATAGTGGCAAATAGGCACCAAAATCCACCCTCATCAGGACGTTATAGTATCTAAAAATTAATAGAAATTGACCTGCTATCATCTACACCTACATGCTACTCCAACACACGAGAAGGCCTGTGCAGGGTGATATGCCGATGTATTATGCTGTATTTTTTAAAACAGACTTACGAAAAGGATGACTATAGCATTCACCTGGTGGTAAAACCTTAGGATCATTGACCCGACCAGTATAATCACTCAAACGGTTGGCTCCCCTGATCGCTGTCAGAGTTGCAACCTCATATCCAATCACGCCCTACTCTCTGAATTTCCGCTGCTTCTCGTCGTAAAAGTAATTGAGGAAAGTAGATAACCCTACAAAGCGTTTCTGTTAAGGAAATTACGCCCTTCACGGGGTGTATCTAATTTGGAACCCCCAGCCCCCAATCGATCAACGAAGTTTATCAAGTTCTGGATAAGGAAGTAATTACTCAATTAACTGTGCTTACCCATTCATTGTTTCACTCTAGGAAAAGGCGTCGAAAATATGTGACTAGAGTTTACATTAATATCTTCAGTTTGGAGGAACAGAATGGGAATCTGATAACTCATTATAGATCCCCATGCAATCACTAATTTAGTTATGTGGTGACGTCGGTGTAAACGAGAGGAGCAGACGATGTGAATAATTTAGAGTTCTGGATCAGGAAGTAATTATTCAATTAACTGCTTACCCATTCATTCAAAACAGAAGGGCTCTAACCATGTATTTAATTACAAATTATACTTGGCTTTACTCAATGAGAGCGCAAATAAACTCCTACATAAAATACGGCCAACATATTCTGTGTGTTGTTAAATTTCAATCCTTGTTTACATTTCATTTCTTTATTAATTGTGTATCTAACTACTTTATTGTTATTACTTGATATTTTCAAGAACTTTGTGCTTTTGATGAGCCAATTATTATAAATTGTGTTTTGCTCCAAGGATATACCCAGAGCATGAATAAATATATATGTTATTCTATTCTATTCATTGTTTCACTCTGGGAAAAGGCTTCGAAAATATGTGACTAGGGTTTACTTTAATATCTTCAGTTTGGAGGAACAGAACAGGAATCTGATGACACATTATAGATGCCCATGCAATCACTAATTTAGTTATGTGTTGACGTCGGTGTACCCAAGAGGAGCAGACGATGTGAATAATTAAGAGTATTGGCCAATTAAAGTTTTGGAGAAGTTGGAGAGAGTACTCAAATTACCGAATTGATTACAACATTTTAAAGTGCTCTTATGAGAGCTGAACGTGAATGTGCGTCGAAAAATGTGCCAAGAATAGCATATTCCCGCCCTGCACAACAAAGATAAGCGACAGAAAACATTTTTTCCGAGTCCTCCATGACTTTGCGTTTCCTATGTTGTCACTGTCTTCAGGACACCTTCCTCATCGTCGAATTCGAATTGCCAGCCCCGCGGCCCGACCAAAGAAAATTAGAAGATTAGAACATATCGGGAAAACGTACCAGAAGAGTTTGTTTTTGGACTCAAAATCTACCTTATGCACAACTATTTGATAGCTTTAACGTTATTAACAGTAGAAAAAATTCCATATTTTCCTTGATGTTTCCATAACAGAATGTAGGCGTACCACTGCAGAGTTTGCTTCCCGCATCAAATTCGCCTATTTTAATTGTTATCGCCCTTCTAAACACTATAGTGGCCTACATAATCCTAAAAAGGTAGAATTGCATCTACGATACACAATTTGTAAAAAGTTTCGTTAATTTACTAATACTTTAGACCAGGGGTCTCCAATTCACTCTAGTTCCGAATCGCCCCGCGGGCCGGACAGCAAATTTGCCGATGACTGAAGTATACGATATTCGACACTTGAAACGAGTGCACGGGCCGTATTTTGGAGACCCCTGCTTTAGACTCTAGCGACTTTTGGCCAGCTTTTTTCAATTCTACCCCACTGTGCGCCGTTGCAACGTTTTAGGCTCGGTTCCTTATCCCGAGGTGAGCGTCCGCTTTTTTTTTATCAACACTCCTTTGATGGTCTTCCCTCTGATTTTTGCGTTCGCCATAATTAAACGTCGAGTCAAAAGGTTCAACATTCCTCACACCGAACTAGCAAGTTCATAATGCAAGAGAGAACTTGGATCTTTCATAAGTATATACCATATCATTCTTTGCTCAATTTAAGATGGTCTTTTTTATGTATCACGTGCCCATGAAAGTTAAGTAGAGCTGCGAGCTTTTATCATCATGGATATTAGACAGTCTGGATTAATGCACTTTGGCAACATACAAAATTAAAACTTGCTCTTCCTTCTATATCCTACACCTTTAAATTTGTTCAGACTCATAATTTCTAAATATACAGATATTGTTGGAATTACCTTAAATTTATACTTAAAAAATCCTTGGACCTAAACTTAAGTAAAGGAATTTAAAAAATACAAAAGAAAAATATAAAATGGACAGTGAAGATGTTTACATGATAAAAACGAAATTTAAACACAAATGCTTCAAGAGGGCAATGCTTTAACACTGGGTTTTTTCTTAACTGAAGGGGAAAAAATACAATTTAGAGTTCTTATACGTTCCATTTTACATTTTTTACGAAAATAAAATAAAAATTCACCCGAATTAAATTTTAAGTAAAATATTATCAGTGGAACAAAGTAAAATTTTAGTTGCCATTAATACAGCTAAGCTCGTTCAATTATCGTAAAAATAAGACTTTTCTTGACCTTTATTTATTTGGTTTTGCGATGACTAACTATGATGATTGAGCTAGTTACATCTAGTTTCATCTATGGTCTACGTCCACCATAAAACATATGCTATGTAGTTATGCATATTTGGTAAAATAATTTATGTTATGACCTTATCTACGTAAAACTTCACAGTCACACGCAAATAACGATTCTATCAACAATAAATTAACATAAATTAATCATTCAAATTCTGAAAATAAATAATTATTAAACCCATCTCACACTCATATAATACATATTTATTGAGTATATTTCCCGAGGTTCGTCCATGATTGGAATTTTCTTTTTGAGTATAATCCACGTTCACTATCTTCAGTCTTACTCTACCACTTAAGTACGGTGAACAAACACTGGCTTAGGGGCTGATTGTTCTTAATGATAAGCCCTGAAGTTATTAAATAAAATCAACGAGATATTAGCTCCATAAAAAGAAAAATAATTGAAAAAACTCCAGAAAAATGGATGGTAAAACTAAATAGATGACTCACTGAGTTATACAGCATCGAAAAAATCAAAAATATAAATCTAAAACTTATTTGGAAAAAAATGAATTTTTATGCACTGATATTCTGAACACCCTATGTGCTCAAAAAACTGGGAATTAACTAAAATCACTGAGTGTCCCCTAAATCACGTACCGATTTGTTTGAGACTACTGAAGCATATCCTCCCCATAAAAACACCCGCGGAATGGCAGATTTACTTTGAAGGGAAATAGAGCCCCACTGCGACATCGACGCATTTTGAAAAGGAAATGCTCTGACGAAAGAACTTCTACATCTACATAATACCCCGCAAGTCGCCGAAAAGGCGTGTGGCAGGGGGTGTTAGGACACCAGCCGTTTATAGCTAAAAATATGAAGTGCTCTAACGAAGTTGGGACTAGCGTTTATTGAAATTCTTTATGGATCGGGGAAAACGTATTCCCATAATTATCCGTTCGGAAAAACATCTCTCTTAATTTATCGCTTCTATCGGATCTGGAAATATAGTGTGGCTTTAATATTAAGTTCTCTGTGTCGCTCTTAAATATATCTATTCTCAATTGTTCAAGCAATGTAAGCCTAGCGCGCAGCCTCCGAGTCTCCAACGGCTCCCAGCCTAATTCGCTTAACATCTGGGTAACACTGTCTGTGCGCCCGTAGCAGTTTTTGACGAAACGCGCAGCCTTCCTTTGTATTTTATTCAGTTTGCGGATTAAGTCTTTCTGCACGGGATCCCATACGCTCGCTGCATATTCAAGGTGCGGTCGGACGAGAGCGAAATAGCACCTTTCTTTTACTTTCTCATCCGAAAATCTTCCCACAATACGCTTGACGAATCCTAATTTCTTCAGAGCTATGCCGCAAATACTCCTTATATGTGTTCCTCACGTGAGGTTCGAGGTTATCGTAACTCCCAGGTACTTCACTTCGTCTGTTGCCTTTATGTCAATACCATCCACTGCATAAACTTCCGATCGAAAGGGAGACCTCGCTCTCCACAAATTGTGTTTTGTCTTCCAAGGTGACATATATTACTCGCTCAAAACTTACGCCATCATACTGAGAAAATATATACAGGCTAAGTACTTTTCTTCGCATAATGGACTTCCGGAAAAAGACGCCATTATCTTGGAAGTTTCAGAGTAGGCATACATAATATACCTTGTCAATTATATAATATTTGCATCTGAGAAAATGCTAAGGTAAAATGGAGACACATGATATTTTGACCAGGGTTTCGTTCAGGCATTCTACCGGACGAGGTAGGTTTGTATGAAGCATCCGAGAATTACTAGACCCGTCTCTCCTCTCAACATTAACTCTCCTCTTCAGTTCACAGAACAAATAGCTCCAATTATAGCGGGAAAAGGAGCATTTCATGGAGTAATTTACCGCGATGACTCCAAGGACGGGGTCCCAACCCTATTTCCACCACTCTAACTCCCTTTTAAATTTCCTTAACTCGTCCTTTTCCCGTGGATGAAACCATCGTCTTTCAGGCAATCAGTGCACTTGGCTGCTAACAGCGATTGTAGCACCACTCTTTGCATTTAATTGAACGACAGTTGTAAATGCGGAAAGTGACGGAATAAGCGGCGATGGAAGCAGGCAACGGTGGGAATAATGACCCGTTCAGATTACGATTGTCCCAGCGATCGTCCGGACGATAGTTGACAGAACTAGCCGTGTGAATGCATGTCCTGACAATAGTTCACGTAGTTCCGAACGTTGCCACTTTACGATAGTTAAGCGCTGGGAGACCGGAAGAGGAAGCGACAAGAGAAAGACGAAAAGTTCGTGAAGCTCTCGTCGCTCTATTTTTTCATGGATTTGTCCTAGGAAGGAAGAATACGGGCGGAAGAAAAATTATACGTTAAATACACGTTGAGCACAGCATTAATATCTTCACCCTGCACACCTCAACAGCTTTGCTAACAGTCAGTTTCACGTTAGATTTCAGCACAAGAGGGCAGCACAGGTTTTAACCATCATTGTGTGAATGCACGACAGTTCCAACGATCGCTGGAACGATCGTAATCTGAACGAGGCATAATTCAGAAAATGATGAGTCGAGCGATCAACTTTTGCAAAAATTTCGATGGGTCCATAACATAATGGAGTGAGCGACCGTGAGTTATTAAAGAAGGAATCTTTTTTAGGAGGAAGGGGAAGGATGGAGTCCACTTGTGACTCTCAAGGCCAAGGGCGCAAGGGAAGAGCGTGTGCAAGGATGGCTTGGGGCGTCCGCTTCGCAGCGACTGATCGATATTTCCCGGGTGCCACGAGTTAGTGGGTCAAGTGCTCGACACCACACAGATTTTTAGACCCTCCTCCTCATCCTAAACTAAAGGGGCTCGTCGTGTCACTGGCGAATTCGCCGCAATTGGTGCTTTTTAAAGCGGGAGAGAATCGCGCCGAGTCAGAACGACGTCATTCAATCACAACCGAATTCGAAGTCAATAGGGTGGTTTCCTTTTATTTTTTTATTGCCTAAATTGAAAGATTATTACTCCTGGAGTACTTATTTAATGCATTTAGATTTTTAAATAACGATATCTATTTTTCACAATTAAATGAAAAGTTAAAATTTTCAAGCGCAAGAAAACGAGACTGCTAAGTATGAATGCTGCGAAAACCCCGTGTGACGTCATTCTGGTTCCCGCTGGCGCCTTCTGAAGTGACCTTGGGGCGAGGGTATGTGTGCCGCTGCAATGCAGGCTGCTAGCAGGTAGTAAAGAACCCTGCTAGCAGGTAGCGCTTGGCTTAAATAAGGATTATTATTACCTTATCAAATGAAGGAAACTTTCCGACCATAGGAAGTTTTAATAGATTATTTAATAGGTTTTAATAGATTATTAAGAGATGTTTCCTTGAGCTCTGTGCCTTATACATGCATTGGTAATCTCAGACGATGTAAAACTCCTATCTACTCGTATAGAAACTAAGTACCTGTGACGTCACGTAAAGTGGCATCGCATGGGCGCCAATCTGGCTTTTTTTAAATGCGGTTAAAATTGACCATCGCCATTCGTCTGAACTGGGATATCTAAAACCAAATAATTTTTATATTATGAATACACTAATGGTGGGTAACGAATCGCAATCAATGCCTTTCGTTTTCTTTGATGAAGGAAACTACCCTATTGTAATAATTCGGTAAACGAAAGGAGAAGATTAACGGCGACACAGATATCTTCCTCATATGGCCAAAATTTTTAAATAAAAAAAACGCCAAAGTCGCCGCACAAATTTGGTAAGTTGGTGACGTCATTACAGTTTCGGCTCACTAACTCTTTAAAAAGGAAAGAATCGCTAAGGACAAGGAAAACGTTGGCAAACAACGGCTGCTCGATGCGCGAGCCGTGGGAGTAGCTAGAAGGCGGTTAATCCACTCGGCATCAGCTCGTGACGTCAACAACTTATCTGCGAAAGGGTAAATTTCGTCAACTGATCGTCGCGAGTAGCTGAAGTAGTAGGCAACGGAGCGAAAAAAGGAAAAATAAGGTTTTCTTTTTATAAATGGTTAAGTCTTATTGAACTCTATAGTGTTAAATGGCAGATATATTTCTTGAGGTTTAGGTCAATAATGAAAATACTTCAGCTTACCAACGTTTCGAACTTGTAATGTTCTACCTCAGGGCTTCAATAAAGTGCTATTAAATTGAGCATGATGCCAATAATAAGTACGAGCGCTATTACAAAAATAGAAGGACATACGTATGATAAACAATATTTTAAAAAGCATTTTAGCAGTGCAAAAATGCACGTATCTAAATTGAAAACCCTTAGCTATATTTTTTTAGTAGAAATGCTACATTTCTGCAATTAAATTTATTGTAGCAGATTATTACAATTGTTACATAAATTGTAAAAGTTCTTGAAAAGTAGAGAAACGCGAACTTAAGTTTTTCTATCCGTGGTCTAGGGGGGGGGAGGGCAAGCCATTGGATTTATGAGATTATTTCCTTGAAAAAATAGTATAATTTTTGTTACATATCTTATACAAATATATACCTTTTTCGCGGGTTTAAAGAAATTTTTTTGAATACTTTCGTTTCAATTCAGTACTGATTTTGCTTAAAGACTTTAGCGAATTTTTGTTTCTAGAGGGGGCAGCTGCCCCCCCTGCCCCTCGCTGGGTACCTCCATGCGAGCGTTGCATCACCTAATTTAATTTTTCCTGGATATCACACAATTACTTACTTATGCCACTTATTTTTTACAGAGCGCGACCCGGGTTTGATTTGCGCCTGAAGATGATGATAATTCATTGAAACCCAGGTCACGCTCTGTAAAAAATAAGTGGTATAAGTAATTGTCCGATATCCAGGAAAAATTACAATGGAATACCACAATGTTAATCAAGAGTTAGTGAATTTTATCACCTAATTTTCCGCTTGAATTATGGTCTGTATAGAATCACGTCGATTGATTTTGCAATATGTAAGGTACAATACCTCATGGTCATTTCCCGCACCGCTCACTCATCTCAGCGTTGAATCCGCCTCCGTTATGTCTGTCTACAATTCTAGTTCCATAAGATCTCGCACGTGGCGCCACGGCCTCTATTCATTCACAACACTATACGCTCATTAATTCAGAGTCACAGCATTCGTGGAAGTGCTAAGGATCAAATTAAATGAATATATTTATTTTTATTTTTAACGAAACCGCAAATCGAACCACCTAACTTCCCAAATTCATGAAGAAGATAGCTCTTTCAGCATGATGAGTCGCCAGAATTCTCCAGAAATTAGGAGACACTCATTGCCGAACGCATAAGGATACGAATTTTTTTCCTTCATAAAATAAGGGACTCCGATAAAAATAAGGGTAAGAAAAAAAGTCAATTTGTATCAACAAGCCCCAACAAAAGATGATTCTCTTCAAATGCTGTAGAAAACTTTTACAATGGATGATATGTGTTTTTCTAGCACCTCAGACTATTTCCGTAGAGCGAAAATTTTTCTACCAGACTTTGATGAGATGCCTTAGTATTTTATCTATCGTTCCGGGCGTTTCGCAAATTTGCGCGTAGATTTGATTTTCGAGTAATGCATTGGATGCATGCATTCGATACCACTTGCATTAATTTAGGATATCCTCAATGTCACAACAAAAAGTTTTGATAAATACAACGATAGCAGCGTTGTAATGCAAAGAAACCATCAGAACTATTTTGGGTGTACTCTCGTTCATAGGGTGCAAATTTTGGATTTAATTCAACGAGATTCTTCCGATCGCCATTGCAAGATACTTTTTTTGTTGAGTAAACGTCTGCTGCTATGATGCATGCGGAAACAAAGTATATAATCGCGAAATGCGATCAAAGTTGAGACGACATAAAGGCTAAGACGGCAGTTTATTTTTTGCGAGATGGATTTCAAGAAGATTCGGATGGGATTTGGTCGTTCGTTACTTGGAACGAAGTCACATTTTGGTCTTGTTCAGACCCAGTTTCTCACGATGACATCCCAATTCCAGATATTATCGACTGCTGCAGACAAATGAGCTGTCAACTTTCTCCTTCTTTACGGTGTCCCTTCAACAAACCAGGCGAAATAGCAGCGGAAATAACTCAAATGGAACAGCAAGTGTCTCCTTGCGACATCTTATTAAGTCGTCCAAATCGCCACACGTCAACACTTCTTGACAATTCATTACGACTTCTGAAGTCTGAAAAAATTACAGAATCGTATGTCTCCCTGCACTACTCACGATATCAAGAAATTAGTAATTATTTTTGACATTTTATCCATTATATATCATCCAACAACCCGAACAGATTTTTTTTTGCTTAACCTCCTCAGTCCCGGGACAAACGCAGTCATTTTTGGTCTGAATTAAATGCTTTCTGGTTAATTAGATGTCAGCAAATAGCATAAGGGATTAATGCGCTTTTCTATGACGCTGTTAGCTGTCAGGAAGCACTGAACAAATTGCATTAACGATATTTAACTTTGGCAAGTGGTAAAAATGTCAAACATGAATGTATTGTATACAATACGCCAGGACCGAGGAGGTTAATCTCGCACCTACTGATTATCCTGGTGGGTATTCCATACCCCACATACCCTGGTGCTAGTTGCGCCTAAACCCCCCCCCCCCCCCCCGCCCAGCCTCAATTCCTAGCTGTGCCCCTGTACGAGCGCTTCTGTCGTTGCGATTCACAAGTATTCCCCGATGATGTACTTGAGTTAGTACGCACGGCATATATTAAGTGGCGGTATATTTTCATTGGAATGACGGCAAAGTCTCCCCCGATTCGTTTGGATTCCTCCTCTTTTGCAAACCCTCACATCGCCTGAACGTCTATCGCTCCTCTCAATTGAAAAATAAGAATAAAAAAATAATGAGGGAAATATGTCGAGCCCATCACTTAATGGTCAGTCCATTTGCCAAGAAACGCGCTGCGCCTGCGAAAACCATTTTCCATCGCTCCATTGGTGATTTTATCGCACGGTCTGATGCAGCGAACGTGTCTTCGCGCGGGTATGAGTCAGTGGCGACATCCACACTCGTTGTGACAGGCAATTGCATGCCGGTCGTTTTATGAAGTCAATGCGCTGATGTCGATTCCAATATGTTGCGCCAATATTTAACTTTGTTGAATTGTTTTTCATTTGTGAATTTATTGATACTTGCAATAATAATGACTTCATCAGTCAGGCGAAATAAGGATTTTTAAGTCCTCTTTCATTAAACCTTTTTGACATTCACATGAATCAAGTTCTGGGAGGCGAAGAAGCCATTCCAATCTATTTTCCTTCGACTCAACTGCATTGTTTTGTTTTTCTGTCACTCCAGCGAGACATTCACCCTACTATGGGTGCGCTAAGTCCGATATCTTAAATTAACATAATTTCTTCCCTTTAAATTACAATTTAAATTTACTTACTGTGTCATTCGTAATAAAGAACCCTTGTTCAGCTTCCCTCGTCATCGTATGTATGCTAAATAACGACCGGTATGTTGATAAAAATAGCAGAACATCACAGTAATAGCCTAACTTATAACTTGGATTTGTTAACGTAAAAAATAAAGCGAGAACTCTTCCAAGACCTATCAGTAAATCGCCACACACTATGTATTTAAATGGAGTTGCTTTTCTCCTTAGCTACCATGCCGCCTTTATTGGAGCTTATATATCCATCACGTATTTATATCCAATTAATTGATTTCATCTTCCCTAAATCACGGCTAAAGGGAACAAAAAATGGATGGAAAGTGAATAAATGACTACAGCACGGCGCCCTCAAATTCTCGCTAATTCGAAATCGACTGCACTGTGTCTTCCGTAAATTTTCGCCAATTTTGCGCGAGTAGTTTTCCTATGGTCGCCGTCACTGACCTATTGGCATTGGAATCACACGCTCCCTAGCTAATCATTGCTCCCTACGCTTAAGTTATTCCTATTTTGTTTTCGTATAAACCAGCCTTAAAGGTTTGCTGTTATAATTGGCTCGGGATATCCGCTTACTCACTTTGCTTGCACTTTAAACCATGTTTTTTTGGAATAGCTTTCATTTTATTATTTCAATTGTCTCACCTGCCCCATCAGCCTACGTCTTCGAGTGAGTTTCTCTTCGTGTTTGCGCACCTAGTGCTTTCATTTGTTTACGTAGCGAGTGGTCTGCGTTACCTCACGACCGTCCATCGCTAATGGATTATCCGCATTTGAAGATACGAGCCACACATTTACACACGTGTCGTTCAAGATGGAGGCTAACAGGAACCCCCTCCCCATTTCTCCCCCTACCAACTATCATTACAATTTTGAGCTGGGACAAAGAGAAATAAACGCATCGAGAGGACTTTTTCTCGGGTATTGTGTTTCATTTTAAACGAAAGATCGATAATTTGCGGTAGACCCTCAGTAATTCAGCTGTCCAGAGTGTGATGAAATTATATTAAGTTTTCATTTTTATTTATTAATAGTTAAGCGAGGAGGGCCACCAGATTATAATGATTAAACTATAACATGTGATAGAGTCTAGTTCAATGGTGACGCACATTGTAAGCGTTTAGTTTTATTATAGAAACTAGTGTGAATACCAGCCAAACATCCTCGATTCAAAAGTAGAAACCTTGATTCTTAATTCTTCATGAACGTCTTCCGATAATTTTTCCCCACCCTGTCCCGAAACCAAATGGTGCGATGCATTGCATTAATCCGCGTACCTCGGATATCGGTCGATAGTTCCTTTGTATAATTCTATGCGTAAATTTTATACCAGACTTTGATGAGATAAATAGGTGTTTTATCAGTCGATAACTCGATCGGTAAGGCCACTTCACCAATCAGTATCCACCAATACTTGCGCACACCGCAATAATTGTTTCAAATAATTACGTGAGGCGATTTTTCAACCGTTCACCCTTCCCAAGGAAACTGATTAACCCATTATTCCCCTGAACTGAATGTAGAGCTTTTGACTTCGGTTCTTTCTCATTCTCCGATTTATTTTTGCATAATTAAGACGAATTTTTGGAAAAAATTATTTTCATCATAAAATATGATTTTCATAATGCTGCGTATAGGCAACGCTGGGAAAACTCCGGTAAATAAATGTTAAAAAAGTAATTTTTTAAAACTTGGGTTACATCTTTTATTTTTTATCTTGATTTGCTCACTCGACATCTTCGCCGGGAGTTATCCAGTATTCCTTTGGAGGAAATGCCCCATTCTGCCTTGACGGACATGCTGGGGTATGTGTCTCGTATGTGCGCACCGATTTTTATGCCGAACGCCATCAGTCATCAAAATACGATTATGTAAATTAAAATGTTGGTGAAAATGACGAAATTGGAACTAGGTCAACAAATCGAAGAAAACATTATTCTGAAGTAGAAACTTGTTCTGAGAATTAGGATTCAATAATATTGCGTTAGTGCGACGCTGGGGATTAATGGGTTAATAAATTGCGGAATTTTAAGATAAATGGTTTGAAATGGTGAGATTCACGGCTTTCCGAGGGATATTTGATTAATCCTTACACTATTCTATTAGTAATATTAATCCAATTAATTAAAATGGATTAAACTTAAAAATTTCTCTGAGCTCTGGGGGGGGGGGGGGTTTATCCCCTAAAGCCCCCCTCGCTGCGCCTCTGCGCTCTTACATCGATGCGGCCGTCTTCGAACTATAAATCAAAACAAATCGCTGAGCGCTGGTCAATGGTGAAGGATTTACATAAAATGTATGGAAAATGCATGACGATTTGTATATAACTGATAGTGTCATTATGTAATTGATGGAGGAATAAATTTGGCTGCGGCATGAAGGATAATTTGTGTGCGTCGACGAAGAGTTCCTATCTTGATGTGGAATATTAAGTTACATCCACCTTTTTAATTTTGAACCACTATTTTACATTTTAGGGTTAGATCATGAAAACAATGCAATAAATTCAGCCAAAATATCATATCCCTACTCGAAAGCTCGTCGTCGGAAGCTAACGCAAACACCGTAAACATACGAGTCAAGAATGAGGCGATATGTTTTCTAAATAAGTGACGTACAGGATAACTCTGTCGAACGATATTGGGCGCTAACGACTGAGGTCTTTCGTCAATCATTCGCGATCGGAGTCGGTCGCGATATTGATATCGATCTTGACCGCTCATACCGCGATTGCGATAGACATCAGTAGTGAATTATATCGAGCGTGATCGACATCGGTCAAGGGTTCGAGTCCCGCATGGGTGGGTTGCCACTATCCAGGTTATATTTGTTCTCCCGCACGTGTAATTGTTTAATTTTCAAAAAATAAGCCAATTTAAAACGCCAAATAGTGCTGTTTTTGATTGCGCGGGAAAAAATAAAACAAAAGCATGGTGTACACGCGGTATCACAAAAGAGTAATCCAAAGGAATATAATCGGCTGTGAGACTTTGTTGGAGTCGGTCGTATTGCGAAATACGAGCAGTGAGGAAAAAGTGTGGGTATAGATCTCGTGTGGGAATAAATCTCGTATGCGAATATACGCGTCGTACGTGTTTCATTTCGAATGGTTCGTGAATGGCGAGGGCAGGAAGAGGGGGGGGACCCAAAAGAATAGAGGGGGGAACGAGGCTTGACCACTACATCGCATGCGGCGGACGTGTTGGAATAAAAAAAATGAATAACGTATAGCGCACGTATCCCGTGTTGACCGCATCGTCGCTGCAACAGGTCACCTTAGCTATCCATTTCTCCTATTTGGCTCCATTCCGCGACCGCTGCAAATGACAGTTTACTGCGACGGTAGTAATTAATGCCTTCGGTCGCTTTGACACGATCGAGCCGCCTTAAAAAAAAACCCATTCGCCGATTGAAGATTCACATTTCCTTGCCCTTGTTTGATAAGATTCCCACTTCTAATTCGTCCGAGATGTTATGAAGTAAACCTGCTACTTGAAGATCTTGTATAGAATGTGGCACAATGTGGAGGAAGTCATTAATTCTAGTTAAATAAGACAATCTTTCCACATCATTCATTTCTGCTAATGGCAAAGTGCTTAACACTTTGCGTGCCATGGACGTAATATTACTTCATGTTAATCTTTCTGAAGATTGCCATGGACGTAATATTACGTCTTTCTATTCCATTGACTTTGTTTGCGTGAAGGCGTAATATTTCGCCCGTGGTACTTTTCCAGTTTACTGCTTAGTGGTTTTGTTATTTCAAAAATCAACTGCTTGATGGAAAAAGCGTTCTTTTAATGTCTTGATGACGAAAAGTCCTCTGTAGCTTGCGGCACCCTTATCTTAGCCAACTTTGTGTGAAAATTCTTTGGAGGAAAAAACCGTTGGTTGAGGGTGCAGTGACCCTTTTTGTCATCCAGGATTTTGAATGCTATGCTTGGAACAATGCTTTTTTATAATTTCCATGGTTTAAATAGTTCAAATTGAGTTTAATAAAAATATTATGCATTTTATGGCGGTACATCATTTGTTGCAACTTTTTAATTAAAAAACAGTACGTTTTCATTGTTAAAATATATATTTAAAATTTAGCAATAAATTTTATTCAATTCATTCATAAAGAAGATCAAAGTCCATTTTTATTGAAATACACATCGATATAAATGTATATTTGATGCTTATGATTTAAAAAAATTTGTGAATTTAGTATAAATGGCCGAAATTTTCAGTAGGGCTTTAACATTAGCGGCCGGCACTCAAAGTGCTAAAAATGCTTCCGCAACGAAGGAACGTGTCGGGCGAAAATAAATGCAGTAGAAAGATTGAAATGTCTTTTTATTAAACTAGTCCTATACGAAAAATGATCTTCTATGAAAACTTGCTTTCCCAGAGAGGATAAGAGGGAGAGAATAGAACTAGTAATCAAATTATACCCAGGTTGACCTTATTTTTTCATAAATAATGCAAATGCTCCAAATAATTTCTTTTGTAATCACCTTCAAATATATTTAAAACTTATCATAAACTTATTATTATTAATAAATACTTCAAAAACAAAGTATTCTTCGATAGAGCCAGTTTTTTGTCATATATTCAAATAGGAAATCGAGAACGCCCCCCCAACGTCCGAACTTCCGACTTTTTGGTCACCCTCTATCCCAACAGACTGAGACATTTTCATAGCGATAAAATAAAATTTACTGAGGTACGTTACCACGAAAAAAGACCACAAGTGATGATTAAAGATACCACGCCACAAAAGCGCTCACGAGCAAGCAATTGTTTGAAGCTTGACCTTATCAATTTCAAAATACGTACATAAAGTAAGTATATTCTTACTCTATGATACGTACCACTAACATGATTGAAACCTCATGGACGACACGGAACACTGATCGGGCCAGCGGTTTGCTTAGTCACATGATGCCGATAATAGCTTTCGAAACATCTTTCTCCAACCACCATTCTCTCTTCATTATTCCAAAGATACTTCGTTCAGGATTTCCCTCGAGTTCTTTCGTGAGCAATCCAGTCATGGTATGACAAGCCGAGAGTGACAAAAATTTCCCATTTCTTTTCGTGGAGTCAGTCGCTACTCGGAGACTTTCGGCGGTGACTCTCATAAATGACGGAGAAAGTCAGCAGATAGGCAGACGCCTTTGTGCGTCAGGATGAATAATAAATGAAGACATTTTAGGGAGGCACGGAGTAGGTAGTCAGCGTAGTGGACACCTCTGAGGAGTCAACCGCAAGTGCGCTTTAAGGGCGAAAATTCCACGCATAAAAAATATTTTATCACGACCGGGATTCGAATCCGAATCTCCTGATTTCGCGCCAGACACTCTACAACTGGTATCTCATTCCTCTGCCTGTTGGACCGCACCGAGCGAAATCGGGAGATACGGGTTTGAATAGGTACCGTTTCAGGCAAATATTTATCCTCTGTGTACGCCCTTGAAGAGATGGGTAAGTTAGATATGCATATTATTATTAAAGTATTCTACCGATTAAGGTAGGTTTCCATGGAGTGCTTATGAAAAATTCCGGGAGCCTCCCTTTACATCATGCACTTCCCTCTTCAACGCACAATAACACAACCTACTACCTTTCATTCTATCTATAAATCCTATTCTTTTCCTTCCCCTCCCTCGTTTCCCTAACATTCTTCCCTCTAACACTGTTTTCAAATTCCCATCCCCGCTAAGTACTCGCTCCATCCATACCTTGTCTCCTCCGTATCTCATCTAAAAGCTGCCTCTCCTCACCCACCATGTCCAGCACTTCGTAGTTTCTCCTCCTCTCCGTCTACTTCAACTTCTCCATTCTTCGACACACCCACATCTCGAATGCCTCGAGTCTTCTCTCGTCCTCCTTCCTAAGTGTCCACGTTTCTGCACCGTAAAGCGCTACACTCCAGATCAAACTCTTCACTAACCTTTTCTTTAAACTCTTACATAACGATCCTCCCAGAAGCTCCTTCCTGTTAATGAATGCCTCCTTTGCTAATGCAATTCTCTTCCCAATATCCTTACTACTGTATCCGTTTTCCTCTAGCGTACTGCCTAAATAGTTGAACTGCTCAACCTGCTCAAGTTTTTCACCACCCACCTTTATCTTAAGTCTAATATTTCCTCGCTCGTGATGCTTTACAAAACTGCATAACCTTGGTCTTCTTGTGATTAATCCTCATCCCATATTCCTCGCAACGCTCGTGTAACGCATCCACTAGAGCCTGAAGCCCCTTCGCTGACTGGCTAATCAACGCCTCATCATCCACATTTCTCACCCAATTTGAAAAAAAACCTGCGATTTATATGACTTACTATGTTTACAACGTACACCAAAAAATTTTTTTATGCTGGCATCGACTCTCTTAATATCTGAAGTTCCGCTGATGAATGACTGATCATACAAGTCCGGCCTTTCAAAGTTCTCCAACAGCGTAGAAGCGACCCAGCTCACCTGCCAGCAGCCTTGCCACACCAACACGTGAGAGCCTTCCCCCGAATTTGGGTCAAATTTCACGGGCGATTTTCACACAGGTGTATTTAAAAAAAAGCTATTCCGGCGTGCCTTTGAGGATGTTGCAAATATTCATAATGAAACTCCAGAGCATAACTCCATACTAAAACATAAGAATCATGAAGAGTTACATTGAGTTTATTCATGGAGTTTTGGTCAAGCTCAAGAAAAAAAATCAAATATAACTCAACATAATTGTTCATGAAAAAAGTGTTTGATACGAAAATAATAAGGCCTAACATAACGTTTAGAGAGTTATTATTTCGTTTCATTATGAAAACCTCTTTTAAAACCGTTCACTTTGCGGAACCACGAAATACCAAATGAATATTTACATGGGACGCATCACATCGATATTTTATCTCCGACCAGGGTTTCGACGAAAAGTATGCCATTATCAGGGTAGTTTAAGAATAGAAGAGAATATATATTTATTCATGCTCTGGGTATACCCTTGGAGCAAAACACAATTTACAATAATTGGCTCATCGAAAAGCACAAAGTTCATGAAAATATCAAGTAATAACAATAAAGTAGTTTGATACACAAATAATACCTGCCAGAAATCATTTCTAGTTACGGCATCTAAATTTTGGAATTCTCTCTCTGAGGATCTAACACAGAAGGGCTCTAACCGTGCATTTAAATATAAATTATACATGGCTTTACTCAATGGAGAGCGAAAATAAACTCCTACATTAAATACAGCCAATATATTCCGTGTGTTGTTAAATTTCAATACTTTTTTACGTGTCATATCTTTATTCGTATACGTGTAATTTAATGACGTTCTCTTTACTTAAATTGCCTTATTTATATTACACATGATTATCTTCTTCAAGCACATACTTTTGTCTCAACCCTTATCAGAAAGATAATAACATAATGGAACACACGAGGCCAATTTTCATTTCCTATTCCCTCCCCGCTAAGTACTCGCTCTATCCGTACCATTTGTCTCCTTCGTATCTCATCAAGAAGCTGTCTCTCCTCACCCACCATGACCAGCACTTCGTTGTTCCTACTCCTTACCGTCCACTTCACTTTCTCCATTCTTATCCACACCCACATCTAGGAAGCATTCAGTCCTTCCTCGTCCTCCTTCCTATAAGCGTTCATGTTTACGCACCGTTAAGCGAGCGCTACAATCCAGATCAGACTCTTCATAAGCCTTGTCTTTAAACTCTTATGGCCGTTTTACACGGTACAAGGAATTGCGCAATCTGACGTACGTGCGGAGGCGCAATCAAAATTGCGTCGTGTAAAGCGGTGAATTGCTAGAACACATGCGAGAATGCGTGGATGCGAAATGGCAAAATAGCCACTGTTCTAATTTCGTTCATGCATTCGCGCAATTACACGCCATTTTAGAAATAAATGCAGCTCTAACCTGCGCAATTCCGTGCCCCGTGTAAAACGGCCTTTACATAACGATCCCCTCATAAGCGCATCGCACGGATCCCTGCTTTGATTCATATTTCCGATGTCCTTCCTGGAGTCCCCTTGTTAGTTTAGGAGAACGCCTTAACATTAAGGAACAATAAAACTTGAACTTCAAGGCCAATTCTTAAGACACCTTCTAAAAGCGACGTCTATTGGGGCTGCAATAATGAATTCTGTGAAACGCTTACCAAAATGTTTGATGTTAGGGAACAGAGCTAATTATTATTAACTTTCGAGACATATTTCGTAAATGAGAATTCTGCCACAAATGGGTCGTTCACTCCGACCCGGAAATCTCAATTCTTAACAAATAAAAAAAAGGATGATAAGTAACAACAAAAAATATTCCTCATTTGACCACTGTTTCGTCATCGTAAAAAAGGAATACGCAAAGTTTGCCGCCCACTCTTGGTAAGTATGTGACGTCATCATAGTTTTCATTGCTTCACTCGTTCAGAAAGAACCTCTCTTTGCGGAGAAGAATCGCTCGCAGCAGTGTAAACCACAACGAACCAAGCGAGAACGCGGTTCGTAAAGCCATGTAGTGGATGCGAATCGGTGATCCGGCATATGAGCTAGTGACGTCAACCACTTATCAACGGAAGGGTTTAAGGCCGGAAATATTTCGTAGCGAACAGCTCGAGAAGAAGGTGACGGAACGACATACGGAAATATAAATGTAATTAACTTTAAAATATAATATAAATGTTCTTTTTTGATGTGTTTGTGAATACATACATATTATTATGTATTATTTTTTATAATTTGTGAAAGGTGAAAAAAGACATTTATTTTATTTTATACTTTGTTTTTGTAGGTTATAAATTGTACCTATATTGTAATTTATAATCACATATAGGTTTAATAAGTATAATCTTTTAGAAAATTATATATACTTCCTTGTTTTCTGGCCTGCCTTGAATTTAATTTTTTTAAGGATGGTAGTTTCAACGCTGGTTTTTTTACCATTGAAGCTCATCGTTATTTTGTGTTGTTAAAAAAGTGTACATTTCAGTTGGAGTAATGAATTCATTCATTCATTCACATACACTTTTCATTACTTCAAACTTTCGCAATTTACAATCGAAGAGTACAAGTCCATTTTCTCGGGAAATGGCGTGCACAATAAGTTGCCGCCCCTCGCGAATTCAGCATGAGGGGAATCCGCAATGCATGGTAAGTTAGTGGTCCTCGAATCCACTCCATGTCGACCACATGGCTCCATCTATTTTTTTATTTAGAATTGTATCTTTTCGACCGACGCTCTTCAGTCCTTTCCAATCGGCCGCTCTTTGGCCACCAGGTCAAAAGGCTCTGCGTCAGTAGGCCTCCGACATTCCGTTTGACTTTTCAGACCCCTATGACGTCTATGCCGATAATATACTCATCAACATTCAGAGATTAAAGGCAGCCTTACATATTTTATTCCATTCCTAACAACGATTAGATCAGAAGTATTCCAATGGAATAAAATAGGTTAAAAATTCGATTATGTTCGTCTCCGAAAATAAACAATGACGGGGAGTGATTTCTGCTCAAAACAGTGGCCGCTGAAGGAATTTGAAGGTGGTGAAGTGCCAGCCTCGCTCTTCCTTGAATATTAGAGGACTTTAACTAATTCAAGGTGTAGCACTGCAGTCAAATAACTCCATCGCGCTTCTTTTCTTAACTTTTCCTTTCTTCAAGTAGAGTGGTGTCGAGAAATCCACCGCAGCACTCCAGTCGAGGTGTCCGGCGGGGAATAGGGTGGTTTCCTATTATTTATTGCTTCAATCGAAAGATTATTACTCCTGGAGCACGTATTCCACGCCTTAGATTTTTAAATGACGATATCCATTTTTCGCGATTAAATGAAAAGTGAAAATTTTCAAGCGCGCGAAAACGCGTCGGCAAAGTATGAATGCTGGGAAAACTCCGTGTGACGTATTTCTGGTTCCCACTGTCGCCGTGTGATGTGACCTTGGGGCGAGGATATTGTGCGCCGCTACGATGCTGGCTGCTCGGAGGTAGCAGATTACCCTGCTAGCAGGTAGCGATTGCCTTATCTAAGAATTATTAATACTATTAATACTTTATCATACGAAGGAAACTTTCCGACCATGGCCAGTTTTAATAGGTGGTTATCAAGAGATGCTTCACTGAGCTCTGTGCCTCATGCATGCATTGGTAATGTCAGACGATGTAAAACTCCTATCTACTCGTATAGAATCTAGGTCCCTATGACGCCACGTGGAGTGGCATCGCATGGGCGCCAATTTGGCCTTTTTTAAATGAAAATAAAATTGACCATTAACATTCGTTTAAGCTGGGCTTTCTAAAACCAAATAATTTGTATATTATGATTTCACTAATGGTCGGTAATGAATCGCAATCAATTCCTTTCGTTTTCTTTGATGAAGGAGACTACCCTATTATCACAGCTTATACTTTCGCGACAAGTGGGACCCTTTGTGTGCAGTATATGATAAGCAGCGCTCCAAGCGGCGAGCGAATATAACAACCGTAATATGACTTACTTTAACGTGTTAATTGATTAATTATCTGCCAAAGCATTATTTTATAAAATGTATAACTTATTATTTTCAAGTAAATACATGAGGCAGTTGTTTCACACGCATTAGAAATACGTAGCTTCAATTATCAATCCTCCTGCGGCTGTCGAAAAATTGATGACTCACACCAGAACTTCAAAATTAAAGAGAACGACTTAGTTGTGTCAAACAGGAAAAGTCTAACTACGGAACACTTAAAAAGTTTGACTTGAAGTAGCCCATATTCACACTCGATAGATGTGCTGTGCTGTAGTTACATTTGCTCATCACCAGAAGCGCTCGGCTCGGTGCTCTGCAAGAGAGAAATTAAGTGGGATGACACGACTATATACAGTGTGGCATTAAGTACACGTGGATTTACCTTCCCACTCTGGTTAACGAATTATTACTTGAGGTAAATTCAATTAGATTTCTTAAATTCTACAACGCACAGGGTGTACCTCCACTTTCTGAGCAAATCATTGATACGAGTGATATATGTATGCGAATGGTATGATGATCATTTCTTATGACGACCCCTGACGACCCAATTCGACCCAACGTGACTCATCCTTCCTACCCGTCCCCTACTCAGCTAAGTGATCATCTGATTCGCGAAATTTAATCACGAAATCAATTGCAGACTTGGACCCTTCTTGCCGTGCACCGACCATGACCCATTTAACATATTCTTTGAGAAGGACGTTTGCCGACATTAAAGTCATAACACATTCGCTCTTCAGACGAATTGGGCGGGAGAAATTTTTTTTGTCAGGACACAAGTTCTAATGTGAACGAATATTAAGTACAAAGAATTCAGCGGGAAGGTTATCAGCATGAGAACTGCGTTAACGAAGGATTTGTTCATGAATACTTCTCTAAATATGTTTAATTAATAAAGAGAATAAAGAGAATGGGATTTACTTACAAATTAACGGAATAATTATGAATATTAAGGGGAAGTCCAATAAGGCCGGGTGGGGAGAGAGGTCTGCGTATTTCGCATAGTACTCAATTTAACACTAGAAGTAGGCGAAGGAAGAAAGTGCTCACAATCGGAAAAGTAATTTAACAAGCTGAAAATGGTGGAAACGGTTTTTTGGTGTCCTTGATCAAAATCCAAAAAGTCCCAAAAAATATCATCGAGGGCAGGGGTCTCCAAAATACGGGCCGGATCCGGCCCGCGTAGGGCTTTCTTCCGGCCCGCGCACTCGTTTCAAGTAGCGCACGATTATCGCTCGTTTAACTTTGTAAGACGCCGCTAGGAGCATTGCTGCGCTGTACTGCACGTCCAAGTCGCATTCAACTGTTTGTAAATAAGAAATACGCCATCGAATACTTCAGTAGACGTTGGTATCGAATACTTCAGTCATCGGCAAATTTGCTATCCGGCTTGCGGGGCGAATCGGAACCTGGAATGTGGCCCTCGTGGCCTAGTATTGAAGACCCCTGATCTAGGGGAACATACCGCCATCTTGGAAAATCGGCCACCATATTAGAATGCATAATATAAACAGAAGGCTTTATTAGACCTGGAGTATATACAACAACTACTCAAATATATTAAAATAGGGTTACTGTATAGAATACTTAAGTGTAAGATGCCAAGGAAACGCTTTATTAGAGAAGCTTCTGCAATCATCGAAGCATTCAAAGCCAACTTTCGACCTTTCCTTTAATCACCATGAAAAAATTTCTGAAATCAAAGTTGTAAAACACATTGAAATGCATGTGCCATTCATTTTTAGCTAACCCTATCTCCAACCAAATGGGATTTTTATCTGGGATACCCAAAGACCATTTCCATCAATTTCCAGCTTGTTTAACTGCATTTTCAAAGTTCAGTGAAATGTGGCATAATATTTCTACAGTAACTAGAAGGACCGGAGTTGGCCTACTACCGGCATTAAACCAGTCACTTTGACGAGTGCAACATATTTCAACTAGCTATTTATGTCTTTTTGATTATTCATATTCATAACATCAGTTAATGCCACTCTAGTTTCATTTCAATTCAAAAATGAATAATTTACTTAGAGGAGAATAGATTCTGTATGCTAAATCAGAGGGAAAGGGCTGTAGGCATAGAGAATTGAAGAGGGAAGTCCAACTGGGAAAGACCGGGTTAGTACACAAATCTCTCCATACAATACACGTAGCAGTACGTATTATCTACCCTCAACGGAAGAATACAACGTACATTGGCACTTTCGACCCACAATGTAATTTCCTGACTTATCTGTAGTCATTCCGCCGCAATTAAACAGGATATGGGCTCGACGAAGGGAGGCTTCGCACCATCTTCGCACGAAAGTTGTCAACTGTTTCTTCTCCGTGGGTGACCTTCGCGAGCCTTATCCTCTTCCGCCTCAATAATACGAACCAAGCAAGTATCTTTTTATTGGTTATTTTTATTCAGCGGCTGTTGCCAACCAAATCACCGCCAAACCGGTACTGGTGTCCATTTTTTTAGGACCGGCCCAAAAAGTGTTTGCATACCCCGGCAAGGTTAATGAGAGTAATTCGCGCACAAGGGCGCAAGGTCTTGTTGACTGCGGTGAGGAAGTTAAGGCTGGCATTGGTATTCATATCGTCTGCATATAAATTTATTGAACTGATCGGCGATAACCGTCGTACATTTTGGTAAATAATTTTCATCTCAGTATTTTATAAGATCACAATAGGACTTGCATGTATTCCAGGAAGTCATAATCCGAGGAACGACATAATTAAATAGCTAAACGAGCTGAGTTTGGAAGCGAGGAACTCGATTGTCAGCCACCATGCCATTTGAAATTAACTCTTCACGGAAAAAAGTTTAGTTAGAACTACCGAACTCTGATGAAATTTATCAAAATTTTGGGTTAATATGGCACATTGAAAAATTCAGTAATAATTACCAAACCAGTTGGATAAATTCTATCAAACTGATTTGGTAATCGTCACCGAAATGGCCACAGCAGTTCGAAAAAACAATCAAAATCGAAAGGAAAATAAAACCGATGTAGCGTGCAAATGTGAAAGATTTTTAATCTAGAAAACACTATTCTGATTGTAAATCATAAAATTTTGAGTTTAAATGAAGTTTCTGCAAAAGAAAAAAAAGGGAAATCAGTACGCCTGCTTGAAGCATTGAACGTGGGCCCCCCGCGTGGTAGCAAAGGACTATAACAACCAGTCTACATCAGTTATCATAAAAAATACTTATTCAAACGCCGTAATATGTATTATTATTGTAAATAATCAACCTTTATTTTGAAATGTGAATAAGGTGTGACTACAGTTTCCCTTTGCAAGCTTAAGGGGAATACTTGATGCACACTATTGCATTACGTAGTTACTCCGTAAGAATATCTAGTGCAAATACGCAAGAAAACTTTATTTGCAGGCTTTTTACATCGATATAGAGATGACTTCAATGTGCTGGGTGATATCCTTAACATGGATTGGGTCTAGTATGACGACTTTTATCACATGTTATTAAAAATGATCGCGAATAATTATACCTCAGGAATACCTCTAATTAAAGTTTTAGAGTGTCGAAATACACAAATATCTATTTACAACCTTAACATCCATGATAATACGCTATTCAATCATTGTCTTTGATGCACCAGCTTATGGAAAAAATTGCAATTTAAAGCAGGAACAAACAGAAAAACATAAAACAAAATTAAAACGTTATCACAAATAATGAAAACAAAATCATTTCTACCAACCTATCTGTTATGTAAGGCCTATTTAAGAATCTTTCAACTGCAGATATGTATTGGTATAAACATAAGAGGAACGACAGACCGTTCAATATAGATTACGAAACGCTTAGTAAATTCTATCAAACAAAATTTGCATAGTAATGTAGGGGTTTGATAATTTTTACCAATCAAGCAATCACCTTCGTAAAATTAATCACAACTTCGATGAAAGTTACCAAACACAGAATCGTATTAAATCAATTTAGTTATTCTTACCAAACTCTTTCGTACAATTTACCAAATTAAGAAACATCAAAGTGTTTGATGAAATATACCTATCAAGAGCGTTTGGTAAAATAAATCAAGTGCTTGATAATTTACATCAAAGTTTAAGTATATTTAACAAAAATACTCCTTATCAAACCAGTTTGATAGATTTAATCAAATATTTTTCTTCCGTGTAGCATTGTCAAAGTGCCTTTCGGAAAAGTATCATGTATTCAATAAATATTTTTAATGCAATGAATTAGCTGCTTCAACTTCCGATAAAATTACTAGGGGAAGATGGTATCCTTGTAGGTATTTGCACTTGGCTTTTGATCAAGGTGTACCGGAATACTATGGATGTCAAAATACTCCAACAGTGTAAGCAGTCCAAAATGTGTATCCAATGGAAAGAAAATTAATGAAAATGTATATTGATATTATGAACATTTGTGAGTTATGAAGAGGCTGCACTGATTTTAATAATGTTTGACTTATTATAATAATTTAAGAAAAAAATCAATAAAAATACAAAAATAAGCACTTTAATGGCTTTTTAGAAATATATTTTCTTTATTCAATCTACATACGGTTGAACGGGACTCGGATTTATTTCAATGATTTTTCTAATTTTTACGTCTTTGGACATTTTTGACATTTTGGTTTTATAAAGCAGTTAATAAAGACAAAATTTCATGAACAAATGGTTGGCCTATTGGTGTTTTAAAGCGTAAAAAATGTTTTTAGGTCCAAGTCTTGCCCCGTTCTTGGTGCAAGTTTACGAGACGCTTGACCGATGGACGCTTGACTAAAATTCAATATCTCGTGAAAATAGCCCCAATGGAGCAGCATTAATATATCATGACTTGTGACGCGTTAGATATAACTCGGTTCGGAAAAGTGCACTGTGTAAACCTGCCCCTGTGCCCGATACGTAAACGTTCCCTGGTCTACCCTACACATCGGTTTAATTTTTTGATTGAGTAACATCTGATATACAACAGTTTTTGTTTTCTTGTCAGGCGGAAGGATAAATAAAGCGGATGGTTGACCAACACGTGAACATGAAACATATATTTGAACACGAGAAAAACATGGCGTTTCTCGATTCAGAGCACAAATACTCACCTTGTGATTTGATAATCGTCATCGCGAATGCTACACTAGTACTCGCAAAATGAATTCGGTTTAATTAAAAAAAAACAAATATCGTTAAAATCCGTACAACCGTTCTCGAGTTATAAATGATGTAACTAACACGATTTTCGACTTTATTTGATATACATAGATATACGAGTATACACTACTTCATTCATTCGCACGACGCCTTAAGCGCAAACATAAAATAAATTCATAGAAAAGGAAAGAAAGGGATAGGAACGTATAATAGAAAAAGGACGAGGACAACGGTGCTGTGGTAGGTGCAAAAAAGCCAGAAATAAGAGAGTAAAAATGCGACCTCACTGGGACCAAGCGGCAAGAGAGGGAAAGCCATACCAAAAAATGATGCTAAGAATTGCCGGATCCCAATTGAGACGGAAGAGATTCAGAGTGGATGGTAGGAGTATGTGTATGGCAGAAGGAACTGGCCAAAAAGGTTGAACAAATAGGTGGAAATGAAGTGGCGGAGGATGATGTTGGGCCGGGGATCTTGGACGCGGAAATCGAGTGAGCCCATGGCGATGTGAAGGCGAGGATTAAGCGTTTGGCATGGACGATATCCCGTGTAAGAATATGAGGAGGATGGGGAAGAATAGTATTTATAGACAGCATGAGATGCAGTCTAGCCTTATCGTGAGTTGAAGAGGGAAGTGTCTATGATGGGTGGATAGAGTGATTCGCAAATATCAAATATCAAAAAAATAATCACCAGTGATGTCGAAGATTGAGAAATTGGCAGTTTTGTATATATTCTAGCCCATGCAGGGACGCATCCCTGTGCGCCCTCCAGCCTGGAAACCTTAGGCGCCCTCCTCTTCCGAAACTGACAATTTTTACAGTCAGAATACCAGCATTAACCAGTCACTTGATTTCAATGATGTCTCATTTAACAGCATAATTAATACCGTCTTGAGAAATCAAAAAAAATAATTTAAATTAATGTATTTTCATCCGGATCATTCTAAGACAAGGCTAATAGTCGATATTGTTGTGTATTTCGACTGTAGGCTTACAAGGGGAATGCATGACCTTCGGGTGGCCGATCGAGCTCAAATTTTTCGATTCAGTAGATCATGGCTATCAATGCAATATGCCGAAGCAAGATGACGCACCTGTCGTAATTTTTCGAGAAAAAAGCAAAGTCGAGCGCCGTGACCACTGGGCCACCGCCGACTCGATAGAGGCGTCAGGAAATACCGGTTACATAACGTAGATTCATTATTTACGATTTTTATTTGCTTCTTTCTCGAAAAATTACAACAGGTGGGTCGCCTTGCTTCGGCATATTGAATTGATAGCCATGATCTACCGAATGGGAAAATTTGAGCTCGATCGGCCACCCGAAGGTCGTGCATTCCCCTTGTTAGTGATGAGCGAAATATCGCTAACTGTGATTGAATCACCGTTACTGAAAAGCAGCAATCACTGTCGGTGATTCAATATTCGAAATCACTGTGACTGGATCACTAGATTCGGAGACGAAAGCACAGGCTGCTACCAAGTGATTGGAGATATATCGCTACCTGTGATTGAAGAGAAGTAGCCGATCACTGCCGGTGACTAAATCACTTGATACTTGAAATTACTATGATTGTGAATACGCTGAAGATAGCTTCTACCACTGCTACCAACAGTGTAATAAAGGATGTCTTATTCATCTGTTATGATGAAGAAGACATTATTTACGAAATATACAGCTATCGGTTTGAATCATGATGGTTTGATTATGAAATATGTTAAAAAAATGCCGTCGTGATTTTAATGATTGCCCCTTATCAATTCCTTTACTTTGTCAAATTTACTTTAAAATTATTTAGGTATGATGCCAAGTAATGTGGCAAACTCGGAAAAAGATGGGGATTTACATCCGCTGTCAAAAAATGGCTTATGAGGTATGAGGAAGTAGAGTTTCTGTTAAGAAAGGTGACATAAAAACGTTTTCAATAAAAGGTATATTGTATGTATGTAATTCTTATGCGTTTATGTAAGAAAGTTCCATGTGTACGTTTTTGAAATATCACAAGTGAATGCAATCGGTAAGATAAAAAAATCACTGAATGCAAAGAAATAAATTTACTTTTCATGTGTGTTTGCACCAGACCTGTACAAAAAGTGTAAGATGGAGGCCCCAAAACTATTCAATAAGGGGTACCTATATATTCCACAATTATTAAAGTGTTTTCTGATGTAATATATTTGAAGGTAAATGGGATAAAGTTATATAATATATTATATTATTATATATTATACTCAATTAACGTAATATAAATTCAGAATCAGAACTATTCCCTCTAAAAAAATATTTTGCCTAATTTTCCAATTTTCAATAAGTTTATTCGTTCCTATTGCGGAGAGCTCATTCATTGTAATTGGACAAAGTAGCAGGAATAGCAGCGCCACAAATCACCGACGACTTTTAAGAGTGATTCTCCTCGGTGATCGCAATCACAATTAAGAATCACCGTTACTGATGATTAGCAGTCACAGGTGACGAAGTGATTGGAGAACCACAGTTCCCCTCATCACTATGGACCTAGGCTACTACAGAATGGATTAAGATTCTTCTTATACCCGCGCGGCGCGCCCTCATAGCAAGTTTGGAGAGGGGATGGAACGATACGTCTGCCGAGGCCGTCTCAATTTCGTCTGCACGTTGATACTTGTCTTTCACTCACTAGACATTTAACTCACGCTGTCGGCCTGCATCTGACTTGAGTGGTGTTTTCTTTTGAGCCACTCTATGCTGTTACTGTTCCTCTCATGCAAGTTTCAAATCCTCCATGATAAAGATAAGTAAGTTTCGTAATTGTTCATATTAACCTTTGAAAAAGTATTAGGATATGTGCACCTGTATTCGATATGGCGCCTAATTTCAATACTTTTTTAGTTTTAGTTTTGAAATAAATTGAATATTAAAAATTGGTGGGAATTATTTTGGAAGCGTAATCTAATCTTTGTCCCTGGTCGTTTATATATTTTTTATTTCTCTCATGTTTGTTAACATTTCCAGATTCATTTTAAAAATATGCTTGCAGCGTTATTTACATAAAAACATGAAATTACTGAAAAAGGAAACCGTAAGGTTGGTATGTTTGAATTCAGTGTTTATTTTGTCACTGTTACGAATTAACGAACATTCAGGCAACTAAAACGCCTAGAGCGAAATTAAGGGGGAAATAAATCTTGGCGACAGATAAAATGCTCACGATGTCTGGACGATATAACGGAATGAACATAAGCAACAAAGTTTTTCCCACCGATGAGGACATATCTTGCAAGGTAACTAAGCGCGTCAACGTCAGCGATTGCGTATACGCCAGAAGAAGAAATTTTATGCACATACTCTTTTTTTGTGTAACTAAAATTTTTCATAAATGTAGATATTTATCTTAAGGAACATTATATTTGTAGTTGTAAGCAAACTTTTTCATTTTTGTAGTTGTAGGCATTATTCTTGTTTTTTCTGGCTTCGTTATAAGAAATTATAAAAAAAACTCCCTTATCAATCAGATCTCAATCTTTGTCTTTCTTTTTCTCAAATTAAGAAAAAAATAATAACTCTTATACCACCAAAGACAACCTAAATTATCTGTTTTACTGCCTAATAAGAAAAATGAGGTATCATTTTCAGTGGAGTGCTACACTATAGTAAAAATAAATGCAATTTTCCCATTTTACAAGAGTTTGGATAAACTTGTTAAAAATCGTACACAGGTTTTCACATTTAAAACTGATTCATTGTTTTTGCAGGTACATAAATTAATTAGGTGTATTTGTTTTAGCGGGGTACAAATAATTGACAAGAAATGTAAAAGAAAAAAGTGGACATGAATTTCGTCAAGAAAAGAGAAAAAAACTTCCCCCCAAGTCTGTAAAATCATGTTCAAAAAAAAATAACAACTTGTTTTTTTAAACCTGATAATCCATCCGAAGATGAAAATCTTGAATTTCATACACAAAACAAAACGCTTGAGGAAGCAGAATTTGTGAACGTGTCTTCACTCTCACACTCATCAAACCTTGATTGTTCCAAAACGATAGAGAACCAACGCCAATGTCAGGTTTCCGATTCCAGTTTTGATAAATTTCAAGAATTCGCAATAGTGGAAAATTCACAAATTCAAGAGGAAGTCCCGATTACCCTAGGTCCTCGTAAACTTGAAGTACCTTCTTTCGTCGAAGGTATTTTTGTTCGAGGATGTAATCCTACAGTACAATCTTATCTCAAGAATCTGCAATAAATTACTTAAAAAAACCACGCGAAAGAGATTTATCGGCATATTTTGATAGTCATCGAAACCATCTAAATGAAAGAGAGATCCCCATCTCTTGGCCTACGCTTTGGACTACATCTGGGGGAATCGGTCGCATAAACCCACCGCCGAAAACACTGGAGATAATATTAGCCTGGATAGCAAGGTGGTCAGAGCATCTGCCCGGAAAGCAGAAAGTCCGTGGTTCGATTTCCGATCGATTTTTCTTCCATGTGTTTTCGGCCTTCATTCCATCTCCACGCCACATTTTGTCATCGTCATGTGTTTGTGTTTCTGTCTCTTTGCTTCAATTTCCATCCGTAATTATTTTTGTTTATTCGCATGCGGCGACTCATTCGAAAAAAGTTATTCATAGCTGCGGGATATTTGAGTGAGATAATTGGTTTGGAATTTGAATCACTTGGAACTGGAAGATATTATGAGTAGCCAAATTTCATGGCGTTGTAATGAATGGTGTAGTAATCCATAAAGGGCAAACAGACAGACAGTGGTTTATGCAAATATATATACAGAAGAAAACCTAACCAAGTGGAGTAGTTGAGCCTTCTCTGAGCTGATAGTAATGTGGTGGCTTCTCATTGTCCACCAAATCCCACTATCGGAGCCGATAGAATAAGTATTACCACGGTATACCAGTAACTATGGTCTCCACGCAACAAAAACAAACACCAGAAGAGGCGAAAGAATTCTGTTATTTGGGTAGCAGATAGGTAACTAGTGGCGGTAGGAGCGAGAAAGAAATGATCAGCGGAATAGCACAGGCGAAGAGAGATTCCACCAAAAGAAAAGTCTAATTCCGCCGAGAAATTCAAACGAGAAAGTAAGGAAATAATATATCAGAACTTACAAGTGGATCTACGGAAAAGAGAAAAAAGGTGGACTGGAGCGGAGAAATCGAGGGTGGAGGATTCGTGGAACTGCGGTGAAACGGAGGAATGATGAGGATCAAATGGACCGACCGAGTAGGAAGAATAGGAGACTCGTGAAGCCAATTTCGGCTATATCTCGACATTCTGACGAAGAAAAGTTTCGAGGGACAATTGGATGGCAAGGATGGAAAAGGACGACCTCGAACAAAATGCACGAATCGGGTAAAAAAGGGATTAGAAAAGGAAGAATATGCGTAGGTGTGAGAGGAGAATTGAGTGGACAGCTGAGTGCAACCAGCCCGTAGAGAAGAAGATGAGGATGGAAGACGTTAGTTGGAGGTGCGATCCAGACTCGACCAGATGTAGGGGATAAGGAGTTGGAGGGAATAGATTCGCGGACCAATGAGAGGGACGCGAGGGCGTTGGGCAATCAATTGGCGCCCTTGCAGGGGGTCAAGGGTCACTGCGATCGACGGGATGCGGGTACTGATGTGAGCACACGATCCTCAGACTCACTCTCTCACTCATTCAAGGCATGGATCTGCCGGAGGTTCGTCAACCTTTGCACTCGAATAGTAACACGTAGATGCCTCATATCCCACCACGAGAGGGTGCCGAATAAGAGCGGACAAGTGTTCGAGGCAAGTGACAGGATGTGTGTACGAGAGTGGTTTTATGTGCAAGGATTATTATTTAAGTACTCGACCGGAGAAGGTTTGAATGGAACATTTGCGAATCACTCTATCCACCCATCATAGACACTTCCCTCTTCAATTCACGATAAGGCTAGACTACCTCTCATGCTGTCTATAAATACTATTCTTCCCCATCCTCCTCATATTCTTACACGGGATATCGTCCATGCCAAACGCTTAATCCTCGCCTTCACATCGCCATGGGCTCACTCGATTTCCGCGTCCAAGATCCCCGGCCCAACATTATCCTCCGCCACTTCATTTTCCACCTATTTGTTCAACCTTTTTGGCCAGTTCCTGCTGCCATACACATACTCCTTCGATCTACTCTGAATCTCTTCCGTCTCGATTAGTACCCGGCAATTCTTAGCATCATTTTTTGGTATGGCTTGCCCCCTCTCTTGCCGCCCGATAGCAACTTACCCTTGGCGTACATGCCTATTCTCATTCCTCCTGAAATCTATCCAATTATTCATACTGTTTTTAACATCAAGCCCCTTTTGTCTATTTGGTTTCCCGCCGTAATCTCTTGTTAATTTCCATTCGCTTCCGCTGCACACGTACCTCCATTGTTTGAACAATGCACATAAATTTGCACTTGAATAGTAATACAATACATGGATGAGTACGTTTCACCACAAAGGCGAACTGAACAGATGAAGCAAAGAGTTGGCAACAAGTGACAGGATGTGTGAAAAGGACCCACATTGCTGGAAGGACCGTTTGAATGATGAAAATTAATTCACGGACGACATCCACTCACCGCAACTCATAAAACATGGTCATGACTAAAGTAGCTCCGTCGTTTGCCGTATCTACTTGTACGATGTAAAATACTAACGTAATTTTAAAGCCGCACTATATTTTCAAGTCCAAAAGAAACTCCAATAATAGAGGTACAAATTTCCCATGGGATAAGCATGATAATTTGCTTACCCATGGACAATGCACAGCCAAAAAAATGATGCATACTTTTATAATCGCACCCATTGTTGGAAAGAAACGTGCATTTCGCAGTGACAACTAGCCTATAGCGTAAAACTCCAAACCAAGCACCAAAAACAGAGGAAAAATATTAGATTTCTTTTTGATTTTCCAATAATCTAATACATTTCATTTAAGCTCCTCTGCGATTAATTTTTTCGGTAAATAATAAAATAAATACTGCATAAAATTTAATACTAAGTAATTCTTTTAATTGCCATGTAGAGGTGCATATGTTTTCCATGGGAATTGATGTGTTTTTCAGAGTCCCATCCAGTCTTAAAAATTACTAAAGGCCTTTTTGGGTACAAATTGCTCAAGGGGCGAAATTCCTGGCCACAGAAATAGTTGCCAAGTAATTTAAATGCTCTGTGTAACACCTTGAGACGATATAAACTCATCTACATCGGCAAGTTACCCCAATGTGAGATGAGGTTCAATCTACAGTCTACATTTTCCATAACAATTCATATCACATGTTCATGGAAATAAGAGAAACAGCTACTATCATAATATCCTGATCTGAAAAAATTACACCATTGTTGGCAGACTTTATTTCCTCCTACAAACGATGTCTACCTTAAATACTGTCAACATGACAGTGAATTCTACACGAAGAACTACTCTAGATGGAGAGCGCAGCAGTATAGCACTGTAGTCAAAAACGCAAACAGTTCTGCTGACTAGTTTCCAAATACGAGCTGCAATTATTGTAAGAATACTTCATGAAGACTATCAAGTGAGCAACTTTGCTGTTAGGAAATTCTTGTAATGGAAGTGTAATCGCAGAGGGGCTTCCATTAAATGGATTAGATTATTGGAAAAATAAAACGAAAATCTAATAGTTTTTCCAATGCTTTTGGTGCTTAATTTGAAATTTAACGCTATATTTAAGTTTTCGCCGCGCACAGTACGCGACTAAAACCGATTTTTACGTTTTATTACAACCATGGGCACGGATATAATAATAAATAATAATAATAAATAATTTTATTACTCCATACACAAATTACATGGCAGTAGCAAAATTGAGTAATTTTAGGTAGCCGCGACGGATAACCTGTTTCAGGCTACCAATCAAAATAATAATACATTATGCTTTACATATAGTGTAGCTCATTTTGTGTTACCTTGATAATCTATACTAAGAAAGATTAAGTGCGTACATGAAAAAAGCAACTAGTGTGGTATTTATAATTCATTTACATCAACATTTTATAAGGGAAGTCCGGTAGAGATGCCCCACCTAAGGAAATGTCTTCATATCTATGACTGAGGTAGTAGTAAGAATGTAGGACTTCACGATATAATACAACATTTATTGATTATTAACAATATACCATCAAATTTTGATTAAAAAATATTAACCCCAAAATATTTAAACTTTTCCATAAATATGCATTTTGCCATCTCTCAAAACTGTCCGGGTGAGACGCCCCACCTCCTCGGGAGAGATGCCCCATGCAGCTCAAGCTGAATGCAATCAGAATTAAACCTGTTTTATAATAACACATTCAAATTAACGTAAACTTATGATAGTAATATAACATTTAAACACATTTTGAATCAACGTTTGTAAAAGTATTGTTCAGAATTGCATGATTCCAGTGAAAATATTCTTTAAATATTGCACTGAAACTCGTATGAACTAATGAACGACAACAAAAGAAATAATATTTTACAGGAGCTTCTTACCTAATTTACAATTGTTTAAACATTTCTCGTCTTTTTTTTCCTCGATCAGTTTGGTTCCACGCTTGTTTGCAGAGATTTCCGTAAATTGTGCATGATTCGTGCAGCCAATAATCGCAATCGAACATTTGATCAAGTTTACTGTTAATTTTGTGGTAAAATAGTTATCCTCACATTCCAAAAATCTGTCCTGGTCATCGTCAATGATCAGTTTTTCCTTATTCTTTTCCGAATTTGCTATTTTGGAAACATTTTATTTTTTACTCCTCGTACTTATCTTTCCTTATTTTACATATTCGCCGAACGTCAGTACTTTCGCTGTATGTTTCAATTTTCTCGAATTTATTTCGAAGGTGGGAATGGTGATATTTGATTCAACGATTTTTTAGGTGCCATTTTTGAATTCTGATGATCTTTTACGACTTAAAAGTTGCTTAAAGGCCTCTCTGGATTTTTTTCTCTGCAGCCTAGTTCAATGCCTGGTGTTCCAGGCATTGAACTAGGGTCATGTACTCCGGACAGTCGCTAAGAGCTTTGGGTTTCTATCGCTATTATTCCATAACTTATGTTGAATAATGTTAAGGTATTGTTGATGGGTCCATAGGAAATATGTCAATCTCCCTGAAACCAGAACTTGGTGGGAGTCCATTCAGACTCTGTAAATTCCTTTTCCGGCCTTTGAAAATTAATGCCGGAGGAAGAACTTGGTCTTCAGCGTTGCAGCACGAAATCACAGTGCTGTTTTTTCCTCTCTCCGTAGATGTCAGAATCTGAACATCTTTAGCACCTTTTGTGGATAAAATCTTCCCTAGGACGTTATTTAGCCGACAACCACACTCGTTCATTCTGTAGACTTCGGCCGGCCTGGTAACGAAATCATTCTCCTGAAATAATTCTGAGAGTATTTTAGAAAAGTAAGTAACGCTTTCTCTATTTATACCTTCACCTCTACCAGCTGACAACCCTTAAGACTGCCTAGCACTAATTTTTCTTAAAAAATGAATTAAGCCAGTCATAACCCGACACCTTCAGTTCTGCATTGAAGGACTCGTTTTTCAGCAAACTGATAGGCTATTGATATCCTAGTGTCTCAATCAGGAGCAAACCCAGATTTTTCCAGGCGTTGATTATGACTGACAAGTCGCTTTTCCTGCTGCATGCCAAATGGACCCAAAGAAATTTTTGCTTGCATTACCCTCTTCCTGCATCGGTGAAGAGTCCAAGAGGGGACTAGAAGTACCTCGCAGCCTCACTTATTCCGCTATTACCTGCTCTCAGTCTCATGAAAGGTTGTTTAAATTGCTCTTCGGCATGATCTAAAGTGAAATTTTTTTTAAACAATCGATTGAATCACTCAAGTGAATAGTGAGCGATGATTGACATCACCTAAACGAACGACTTAGTCAGTCACTAATGGAGATGGGATTTATATATTACGCTGGTCAGGAGGAGGCAGTGCTGAGAAGAGAGATGTGTCTGCTGCAACAAGTGATTTCCTTTAGAAGATGATGATGAATCTGTTGGGAATGGTTCTATCATTATTTATTTTGTATCCTAGGTGGCCTTTCTGATTTTTTTATGCTTTAAGCAATAAGTCATGGGCTAAGATTGTAAGGGGTATAGCATAAAAAGCTCTAATAAACTGATTCGATGATATTGGAGATAGTCTCCATACCCATCTCCACAAATTAGACTGTATCAAAGCAATTAAAAAATTAGGAGGCACTTTTCATTTTAGCACTCTTCCATTGACGTACTTACTAATTACTTCTAACCAGTGGCGGATCCAGAATAAGGACAAGGGGAGCTAAGTGTGGTTAAAAATTCTAGCAGTAGGGAGGTCGGAAAATTACCATTCTATCTAGTGTAAATTGGATACCCAGGGGGGGGGCATGGCCCCCCCCACATATTTATTAAAGTCATCCCCCCCCGCAGATTCCCCCGATACATCAGCCACTGCTTCTATCGTATTGGTTATAATTGCTTGAAAACAATACAGGTAGGGCATCTATACCTTAAGGTAGCACTGGGGCATCTCTCCCGAGGAGAGGTGGGGCGTCTCTCCTTTCAGTACGGGAGAGTTGCCCTTAAAGCCAGCGGGCCAACACATGGTCTAAGATGACTTGTCACTGCTTTTGGACATTTGATAAACATGCTGCTACAAATTTTCACCCCTTAATTCAAAGTATTCAAACATTTTAACTGATGCCGACCAGAACCATTATGCTCTTTCTTATAGCAGAGCGGATAATTCGGAGTCTCACTTGTAATGATGTTCTAAAGTAGCGTAAAAAATAACGAATCTCCGCGAAACTTTTGAGGCTTGATATTAGCTGTCAAACTAATTAACGGACACCACCAGCAGAGCAATCTGATGTTTATTTTTAAAACTACCATAATCGGGGCATCTCTCCCGGTGGGGCATCTCACCCGGACTTACCTTAACAACATTTGTTCTACACTTTCTTTAGTGAGAAGCTCAAATATATAGCTCAAATAGGCACTTCTGGGGACTTCTATTCGAGAAAATCTGGTGCCTGAACTAAAAGATATACAAACACAAGCATTCCTTGACCAATGCCACTATGTATAATGAGAAGCGAGTCATAACAGAGCGGGGATTTGATGAAAGTGGGTTGAAATTTTGGAGGTGGGCCAATGACCTCACGCCCAAGGGCCTCGATCTGACAGAGAGCCCACATGGACCCCACGTGATAACTTCGCAGCCGGAACGAAATTCGTGTGCTTTCACATTCGCCCGATCCAAAGTCTGTTGCGGACATTGGCCGCCAGCGTCTCATGGAGCCGAATCAAGATGCGTGCGTCTCGCGTAATTTATTTGATAAAATAATATTGCGACCATAACAGATGTTGATCATGGAGATTCAAAAGTGAAATTAGGGAGGTGAAAATGCGTATAATCGAATCCTTATCTTTTTTAAGAGTATGTTCATCCAACAATTTTAGCTGACTACTGATTCATTTATAACTAATATGACACGACTGCGATTACAACATAACGAAATCAGCTGAAATATGTAGCTGGAATTTTTTTTGTTTAAAAATAGGAATATAAGTACCCACATTCCAGGAGTTCAAATATCGCTTTGATAGCGAAATGTATGCCGCCAATGATGGGAAACACTTTCCTAGATTTCTTAATTTTCTTTAAAAACAAGAGTTTAAATAAAATGCAAGTGCAATGCATGATCTCGAGTACGTCGCTTCACGGTGCAGATACATTGACATTTAGGAAGGAGATAGAGAAGGGACTTGAAAGACCTTCGAGATGTAGAGGAGGATGGAGAAAGTGAAGACGACGGAGAGGAGGAAGAACGATGAAGTGCTGGACATGGTGGGTGAGGAGAGGCAGCTTCTAGATGAGATACGGAGGAGACAGATGGTGTGGATGGAGCGAGTACTTGGCGGAGAGGGGATGATGAAAACAGTGTTAGAGGGCAGAATGTTGGGTGAATGAGGGAGAGGAAGGAAGAGGGAAGTCCATGAAGGTAGGGAAAATTGACAGGACACTTCGTAAACACTCCACGCAAGCCTACATTAATCGGCAATATACTTTCATGATATTTTTATCAAATCTGCGGAAAGCATCCGCGAAATCCGGTTCAGCAGTAAATACAACTCAGGGACAAAGAGACGGCAGGATACAAAAACATAGCAAAGGAAAACATCGCTTATTTTCGGACCAAAGACAGAGCCGTCTTCAGGCGAGGAAGTTGAGTCCATTCTTTTATCGTCTCTTTTTATTGAGTGTTTCGTTTACTACTCTCTCTTTCTCTCTGTCCCCGAGTCGTATTGGTTTTGATATTTAATCATCCGTTCGCGATAAGCGCTGACATAGAGAAGAGAAAGGAGGATCAAAGAGAATTTCGAAGCCAAAGAAGAAGAGAGGAAATAAAGCATTCAGATACAGAGATAGCATCAATCAAAAGTATTTCTCGAGTGCAGAACAAAAGTATGTGATATCGGAGGTTCACGAGCAAACTCGTTTGTGAAAAAATACTTCTTCTCATTGAACATAGGTAAAGCAGGAAAATGCAGCGATTCAATGTCCACAAGAAATCTTTGCCATTCGCGAAACACACAAAAACGGTACAAATGTTGTGAACACGCTGCACTGAAACTGGCACGATTCGCTGGAAATAGGATATAACAATGACAGTGCAGGTGATATTACGAGTGGTTTCCAACTTTAATTAGTTAACTAAATGGCCAATGAAGACTACTTTTCTGTTTCACTATTGAGACCTTGGAGCTCACCCCACTTGTTCTATAGTTTTCAACTTCCTCCGAACTTCCATTCTAAGATGTTCTTTATTTTTATTATACTTCCCTGGGATAACTTCCCAATTTCCGAGAATAATGCTCAGGAACCGAGCCACATTAGTACTTTTTTGGAAATTGCCGTAAATGAAAACGGTACAATGATGTAAAAAATTGAGGAATCATGGTGGGCAATTCTCCCGTACGTCAATGAACAGCTTTTTTTAATTTTTTAATAAATTTTCTGTCAACAAATTATTTAATATAAATGAATGTATTTAATAGAAAACAACTTATGATAATAATAATAAAATATTGTCCGTGGGCAAATACATTTGCATGGAGTCGTCAAAAGTGCATACAACACATAAACTTAGCAAAGTCAATTACATTACAAAAATACAATATAAACAACTTGGTCGTGTCAATAACATATACAAAAAAATATGCATAAGGAAAAGTGCATCTATATTGAGAACAGCAAACAATGCATATCCTCAAAAGCGATACTTCATATATTCACCTACATTATAAAACAAATGTTTCCTCAGGACATTTTTAAAACAGATGTTTTGAATTTCTTGTATTGTAGGTATTTTATTGCAGATGGTGTTTTGTTATAGAGGTTGGATCCCTGATCTGTCACTCCTTGCAATTTTTTAGCTGTTCTATGGCTTTTTAGATCCATGAGTTCTTGGTGTTATAGTTATGGAAATATGAGTTTTTTTTTCAAAAGACATACGGTTCTTGTGTATGACGGAGACTGTTTCTAATATGTAAATGCATGGTACTGGTAAGGTGTTGAGTTCTGCATATCGATGGCTAAGTTCTAACGGCACGTATCTCAAAAATAGCAACTTTTCAGGAGAGCAAAAAAACAATTAATTTTTTTCAACTTGTACTCTGAAATTAAAAACCAAAAGTTCATAAAACTGAAAAAGAATCATTCATTTGCAAACAAAGAGTGGTTTTTTGCTTTTATTTTATTTTTTTCGTGTTATTAGACTTGTGTAAACCTGTCTAAAAACGGCCGAAATTGAGACACGTGTTGTTAGAACTTAGCCATCGATACATTGGTTTTGTGGAAGTTCTTAAAGGAACTTGTTTTATTATTTTTAAAATTCTTTCCTGCATCTGAAATGTTTTTTTCATGAAGGATCCCCGTAGGATAATTTCCTGTATTATTCTTGAATGAATGTGGCCACAATAAACTACCTGAAGAACATCAAGGTTTGTGGATGTTAGCCAAGATGCACATTGCATAGCGGAATGAGCTTAATTTTCCCATTAATTTGGTTACATGTTCTTCCCATGATAAATCACAGTCAATCCAAATACCTAGAAATTTGGTGTGATGCTCTTCCTTTATCGAGAAATTATCTAGCATTATATTTATTGGAATTTTCTTATGTCTCGAGGGATTAAAATCTATAAATATTGTTTTATTAACATTGAGGATTCACTTGTTAGACTGTAACCATTTTTGTTAGTTATATTCCATTTCGTTAATTCTTTGCAGTAGTACTTCACAGCTGTTACCTCTCAATACAATGTTTGTGTTGCCTGCAAATAAAACTGGAGTAGTTTGAGAGAGATATTCTGGCAGGTCATTAATAAAGGCTAGAAACAGGATAGGTCCAAGAATTGAGCCTTGGGGTACCCCACATTTCAGAGGCAGGGGATCTGAAAAAACATTATTTATTTCTGCCATTTGCTTTCTTTCTTGCAAGCATGAGCGAAACAATTTGTTAGCCTGCCCTCTCAAGTTTATCTAATTTCTTTAGGAGAATGAGATGATTTACTTTGCCAAAGGCCAAGGGAACATCGAGATGGTGAGTCCAAAAATCACCTCTTTCGGCAAAACAGTTCTGCTTACTACGAAGCCCAGTAACTAGCGTAGGCCAAAGCAAGATAGAAATTACAGAATATCACAGGCGAGTGGAGGATTCTTCGAAATAAAGAATTTATTTACAGACAATGCAGGTCAGTCTTCTCTTATGTGAAGCAACGTGTTCCGACTGCCTGACTCATGCATCCACTCATTAACCAAACTACTCAAGATACAGCCGTTCAAGTTGCAAGCATGACATGGGCATGTTGTGGATCTGGTTGGTCCACGCCAACACCTACATCACTAACCACATTCAAAGTACAGCAATGTTTCACGGTTTACGACATAGATTTAGCTAAATACATTTTAATTTCCACTCTTTCATATATTGACCAAACACAATTCAAAAGGTCGAAAATTGAAAGATCTTACGTGTTGGGTATTTTCGAAGGAAGAATGTTCTTTCCATGCTATTAGGCACTCACTGAGTTCACAGTAGCTTGCATTCAAATTTTTAGATAGTTCAACAGATTCAAGGCTTCAATTGGTGGAAGTTAGACATATTTAAATAAATAAAAGATCGTAGCACTTTTATTTTTTTTAATATTTTAGATAGCTATTAATATATAGAAGGAGAAAAATATTATCTGATTGAAGCAGGGAACCCTAGCTTTTATTCAGACTCTCAGCACCAACTGTCGCATATAGCCTATCTTTTTCAGTCTTTGAGTTATTTCCATCTAAACTGTGGATATTTTTGCTGGTGAAACGACCAAATTCATTTTTCAGGGAGCCACTGACAACATAGACTCGACGCGAACAGGTTTTGTATAAGTTTTGAAAGGTGCTAGCATCAGAGCAGTCGACCGCCCGCCGCTAAGAGCGATTGCACTAGTATTTTATATCCATCTACTATTGCCATAGTATTTCCGTACCTTTTCAATTTGTACATTTATTGCAATTTTCAAAATTTCAAGGAGTACGCAACTTAAATTACTTATCCTATAACTCCACTTATTTCTACTATGCCCACTAGTTCTCTCCCAATCTATTACATGTCCCGGGACGTCGCATGGCTGCGCATGATAAATAATTTCTCGTAAAATCTTGTCAAATATGTAGTAACTGACGTGGCAGTAGAAATTTTTTTATAAAACAAGTAAAATAGAAGCAGATTATACAATTATTATTATTCGTTGAAAAACCTTCGCGGCTACTCGTCATGTTAATTGAAAAACTTTTCGCCACCCGAACATTAAGGCTACGATAATCGGGTGGCCATCCCAAAATTGACATTATTATGTTTCCCGGGAGTAAATAAAAATTTCTCCAAATTTTCCCGAATTCGTCTGCATTCTTTGTTTCCTCAATTACTGTTTTATTTACCATTTTAAACAAAACTACGTAGATTTTTTACCTGTTGGTGCGTAACTCCTTTTATTTTTTTGTGATGAATAAATTGCTATCTTATGACATTTTATTGGCATTATAATATATATGTAATTTTACTTTTTGTCATTAAACATGTGCTTGCAAATCATATGGACATAATTTTTTTGTTCTGATGGATCTCCGGAACAATAACAACTTCTTCCGGTTTCAAAACTTACTTTGAACTTTCCCTTCCTCCCCGACGAAAATATATTCTACAAACGCTTCTGATGGAAATTAATATAGAATGGCGATCACATACGACGCGGCGCAAAAAACAAAGGAAGGCTGAGAGATCCGTGAAAAAAATGAAACGAACGAAAAGAGTTTCACATATTTGAAAAGCATCAGGCTGGGAGCGGCAAAAGACTTGCTAGAGCAATTAAAAACAGATATCCTTCAGAAAGACACAAAGAGTGCATCACATAAGCACCTCATCATATTTCCAGGTCCGACAAAAAGGATAAATTAAGAGAGATATTCTGCCGAACGAACTGATATGAGAACGAATCGATAGCTATGCCATAGCATCTTCATTTAATACATATCGGAAGGGTTGCATACCTACCGCTCGACTGATATCGCTTGGGGAACTCATTACTCGCTTCCTCTTCTTTGGGCTTGCCGCCGAAAGGCTTACACGTTCATTCGGTCTTACAGCTGCACTTGCGATATTACCTACTTCTAAATTACTCGCGGTAGAGCCACCCCTTTCCAGATAAGATGAATTATGGTCTAAGGTTAGGAACCAGACGAAAGGTAGTCCACGTGATGTTGTCACGTATAAAAGAGTTTTGGAATGGAAGTGGGAAAGCCTACCAACTCTCTCAACCTACCTACTATCTCTTCCCTGAAAATATGGAGTACAACCAAATGAAAAATCGGAATCTCATCAAACGGGACCCGTCCGCAAAGGGCAGGTGTCGTTCACGGCAACGAGGTCGGCAAGGTCCCCGAGGTCGTCAACATGCAAAATCCTTGCAGAGACTTATCATCATCATCATCATTACCATCAGCAGCAGCAATGAAGAGAGAAGAAAAGAAGACCAAGAAGATGGAGAAGAAGAAGTCGGCTATGAATGTAGGGACGTGGAATGTGAGGACAATGATGAGGGCGGGGAAGTTAGAAAATATAAAAAGGGAAATGGATAAAGGGAGGATAGATATCTCAGGATTATGCGAGGTGAGGTGGAGGGATGGGGGGGACTATTGGAGTGATGGTTATAGGGTTATACATAGTGGTGGGGAAGAAAGCCAGCGAGGGGTAGCTTTAGTATTAAACCGGAAGATGGGTAAGCGTGTGGTAGGTATAGACCAGATAAGCGATAGGAATCTGGTGGTAGAAATTTAGGCGCGACCAACCAACCTTGTGGTGGTTCAAGTTTACATGCCCACTAGCAATCATAGGGAGGAGGAAGTAGATGGGGTGTATGAACAGCGTGAGGAAATAATTAGAGACACACCGGGTAAGAAAAATCTGGTAGTGATGGGGGACTGTAACGCCTCATGTCGGGGAAGGGAGGGATGGAAACGGAATAGGAGATTTTGGACAAGGAATACGGAACGACAGGGGAGAGAAATCAGCGGAATTTTGCAGGAGAAACAAGTTATTCATCACAAACACGAGGTTCAATCATCATAAAGGGCGAAGGTACACGTGGAAAAGTCCAGGGGATGTGGGGAGATATCAAATAGACTACATTATGGTAAGACAGAGGTTTAGGAATAGTGTTAAAACTCGCGCAGCTTCCCTGCAGCGGATGCGGATTCAGACCACAATTTAGTACTTATGAAATGCAACGTCAGATTCAAAAGACTTAAGAAAGTCAGGAAGGCGAGAAAATGGAGTGTAGAAGTGCTGAAGGGGAGATCTGTATGACGGATGGAACAGGCCAGAGAGATTGACTTTAGAAGAGGAAAGCGCAGTTGAGGAGGATAATCTTGGGCCGGGGATATAAGACTCAGAAATAACTTCACTTCAGAGAGATCACTTCGTGATGTGTAGGCTAGGAAAGCAGTGGGTGTGGACAATATCCCGTGTGAGCTCCTGAAGAATCTAGGGAAGGATAGTAAGAAAAGTTTGTTGAACTAGTACGCAGGATCTTTGAGGAGGGATGTTTGCCGGAGGAGATGTGGGTGTGGAGAAGAATGGAGAAGACGAAATGGGCAGAGAGGAGGAGGAGGAACGACGAAGTGCTGGACATGGTGGGTGAGGAGAGGCAGCTTTTAGATGAGACACGGAGGAGACATAATGTATTGATGGAGGAGGTACTTAGCGGGGAGGGGATGTTGAAAACAGTATTAGAGGGGAGAATGTTGTGAACAAGGGAGAGGAAGGAAAAGAATACGTTTTTTTTTAAATAGAATGTAATGAATTGTGGGCCTTAATGCGAATTGAAGAGGGAAGTGATTGATAGAATTGGAGGCTCCCAGAATTCTTCTTAATTACTCCATGGAAAACCTACCTTAATCAGTAGAATACTATAATAATAATAATGGACAAAAAGTAAGTCTTTACAAATTTGAATACTGCTGGTGCCCTCACGCCTACTCAGGCGGCTTAAACGATGGATACTTAAACGATGAGTACGTAGATTAGAGCGTTGCGAAAAGGTTAAAAAAATTTAATTTCAGAGCTGCTAAAAGTGGGGAAAAATTGTTAAAGCTGAATACTTAAAATACGGTAAAATGTAATACCGATCGCTCAAATCGTTTGAATATTCGAAAAAATAGCGAATTCCGCCGTGTTTCCGTAATTTCTTGAAGAATATCTCTCATTTTTCTGCTATGCTATAGTAAAATAAGATATGACTAATGGGGTTTAATACGTAAAGTATAATACGTGGAGTTTCTTATTTAAATAATAACTCTCAACCGCGCAAACACATCAATAAAACAAAGAAAACAATTCCCTTGTGTTTGGATAACAAATTTCTTACTTCATTAGGATCCACGATGGATACAGAGGTTACCTAAAAACTGAAGGATTTTTGTTTAATGAAAATGCAACCATAACTAAGTATTGTCGTGGCTAAGTTAATAATGGAAAAGTTTAATTCAAATGCTTACAACTTGGCGAGCCAGAAAAAGCATTACTGTCGGTCGGTCCCTACCTGACAACACTGCATCGCACATTATTATAGGTGCGTGAATGAATGCGGATCACCATAGCCTACCTTTCTCTGCTTTTCGGCGCTCTGCGGGCCCAGATGGAGCGGTTTGACGTTGAGGGCGTTCTCCAGTGGGTCCACCGCGCCGCCGGCCGCGTGTCCGTTCTCCGCCGATCCCACCTTCAGAGCGGAGAGCGAGTCGCACACATCGCCGACGGGAGTTCGCTTGAAGCCCTTGGGCAGGCCGACGCACCCGTTACTCGCGGACATATCTCTTTCCGCTGCGAGAATACGCAAAAACACACACAAGAACCGACAGAGAGAGAGAGAGACCTTTTTCTACACTTTCTAAGGCTTCCGCCACCTATTAAGGTTTCCGCCACTCAACAGGACAGTGATAACCCACGTGTTTCCAAGTTAGGATGTACTGACACGTGCGAAATCGATGCTATTCGACCAGCATGCGCTCTTCCTGCCCTCCGGCCTGTCGCTGAGTTTTCGTTCGGCCGTAGGTCGTCGCGCGCGAATGAATGAATGAATGGGTGTGTGGAAGGCTGCCCCTGATGCGTGGCGTCGACGGCAGATAGAGAGAGACTGCGTTGCCGGTTGTTGTGGCGCGGAGTAGGCGTGCTCCCCAATCAATCCAGCCAGCCGGTTCTCTCCCCTTTTCCTTCTTTTATTTTATCCGTCAGAGGGGAGGAGGGGGATGGGGACTTAGAGAGCGCGCGGCCGACCTCGCAAGAATCCGTCGCAGAGGAATGGTCCCTAAGGAACGCCTCGATTTATATATCTCGCGCCCACAAAAAGGGTCGTGTCTCCCTTTCGGGGGGGCAAAGGTCCTCCTGGCCCCTGCTCTTCCCAGTGGAGATAGAACTTATCGCCACTGCCAATAATGGTATTTTCTCGCGATTTGCGAGCGCAATAGCGCGGCGGGAGCGATGCAGTGAGGGAGGTGGCGCCGCCGTTGGCGACTGCGGCCAAACGGGGAAGCGCGTGCGCGAGGAGGCGTCGCGTCGCCGCGAAATATTTGTCGGGAGGGGGGGTAGGAGAGAGGGTGGGCGGGGAGGGGGGAAGGGGTGTGTGGGAGGTGTGGCGATTGCGTAATCCAATCAATGTGACGCAGCGCGATGCAATTGGCGCCGGGAGCACTCGCGGGAAAAGTTTAAAACACTTTTTCCTTCCTGGTTCTCAAGGTTGAAACGCTACCAATGCACTAGTCCGCTAGCACTAGTCCGAGTATAGTGGTGAGAGGAGTCTATTGACTCGCGGACATGGATCCTCATTTTGAGAGGGGCGGGGGAGGGATGAGAGCCTCTCGGCCCCCTTTTTTTACGTTCCCTCAGTTACAGAAAAAACTCAGGAGGGGGGGGGGCGAAAAAGATGTCTTGAGCTACCTAAACTTTTATCGAAATGGGAAATAATCAAGTCACATGTAAAGTTTATGCTTATTTAATCTGACTATAGAATAGAAAATGAAATTTATTATTCCGGGACAAGAGTGTCCCTTAGGAACGTACATGATAATAAATATATCAGAGTCAGAAATATTACAAAAATATGTAGATTTACATTATACATCGATGTCACAGAATGCGACTTAATATATGACAAAATAGAACAAAAAATACATTTGTATATATAATTATCAGCAATACAAACGTATGAACTCATAAATACGTCTGATTTTATTGAATTAAGCACAATAATTAGTTAACTTACAATATTCAATTTACATGTAGCAATATTTCATAGTATTTCTTTTGGAATTGACTTGCATTTTTCGATTTTTTAAAAATTGTATGACAATTGATTCCATAATTCGCAAGAGGTGACATAGAAAGACCAAGCATAAATAATGTTCGATAGTGTGGTATGTGAAGTTCTTCCATGCGGCGTGTTGGACGTTTATTTGTTCTAGCATTACATTGTACATTTTGGTGTAAATATTTGGGAAGTTCTGCCGTTATTAACTTGCACATAAATGTTGTCTTATAAAGTAAGCGCCTATCTTGTATTTTTAACCATCTTAGTTTTTCAAAATATGGTGTCACATGTTCATAATATGTGATGTCAAAAATATACCTTAAACAGGAATTCTGAATCCTCTGCAGTTTCAGATTAAGTTCGTTTGTAAGGTCAGAATATACCACGCAGCAATAATCTATATGAGGGAAAATAAGACATATACAAGACAATGCCAACTTATGATATTAAAATAGTTACAATAGTGGTTCTGCAATATTAGGCAATTCGAGTGAACCCGGAAAGGAGGGGGGGCGCCCCTCCCTCTGTATCCGCCATTGCATTCCCCCTACGATTTTCAACAACAAACAAGGTGAACACAGACACAGAAATACCAGAAAAAGTGGAACGAAGACTCTGCCCTGCGGATGTTAGATAACTAATCAAAGGAAACGTCGGCAACTATGGAGGTTTTAACCCAATGTAAAACCCTATACAATTACGAAAAGGCCTATGAAGGAGTACCTCGACACACTGCAGACGTATCCTGACGTATAAATCACAATTTAAGGCGGCACGCAGTGGTCCCAAATCGAAAATCAAGTCCAAGATAGCTTTTTATTGAGATAGTTTCTTGAAACTTTGAAAAACTACGCTCAAATTGTTAGAGATTAAGAAATGGTTAGTTGATTTTAACAGGTATCACTCGTTACCTAGATGCAGTGGCTCAAAATTGTTTAATTCCTACAAAATGCCCGCTCCCATTTTTTTCGAAAATATTAAAAGTTAAGCTGTCATGGGAAGGAATGGATGGACTTTCAAGAAATAAAAAGCATTACGATTTGTAAACAGAATACTTTATTTCTGCTATGCACAAGGTTAAGATAGTTTTGATGTAATCTGAGCAACTATATGGCACAAAATAGTGTACCCTTTTTTTAAAATAAATTGGCTAAATCGAAACTGTTTGTCAATACATCTCCTTTATCGTTACCCAGCGAACGTGCGGTAGATCGTTTACCTTGAACTTCCCTAGCGTAAGATCAAAATGCTTTTGGGTTATACCGTAACTGCTCTACAAGTGTTTTTCCTTTAATATTCGTGATAGCATTCCTGAACGCTTCCTTCGTGGCGGCTTTTGACATCATACATTTTTTAACCATTAACTCGCGTTCATTAGCAACAAATCCGAGCTGACTTTTTTCATTTTAGCATACCACGCCTCAATGATTTTCTCACTTCCGCGTCATACAATCTCGCTAAATTCTTTTTTTGTTTCACCAGGGATGTAGCCATTTACTCCCGAAGTTTCGAGCAAAAGAAAAGCTTTCCAAGTACCCTCTGCATTTAGCTTGATTATTGATTCCTGAAACGCGGGGAGAGCATTTTTCAGATGACTCTTAAACCAATCAATATGAGCTCTTTTAAACATGAAACTTTCCGTTCTTTTTTTTATTTTCAGCAGTGTTTAGAGAAAACTTTGCAGTTACTACCCTATGGTCACTTATTCATTCGACGATGCTCACGTTTATTACTTGATGAGTTATATTTGTCGCTAGTAACTCAAGAATACTTTCTCCTCTGTTAGGTACGGATGCTATTTGAAGTAATAGTCCAGGAAATGAAGCATTTTGGCTTGCAATTTTTTCAAACTGAATCGATTTTCTTGAAATTTTCATAATGAGTAGGGAATATACCAAGAATGAAAATCTATATCATGCCGACGGGCGCTTTTACCCTGGGGGTGGTTTCCACCCCATCTCGGGGGTGGAAATTTTTAATTATATTTTGACCACAGGAATCGATAGAAAAATACATTCTAAGAATAAAATGTTCTTTCAATTTTTTGCGTAAAATTAATATTTTTCAAGTTATTTGCGATTGAAAGTAACAGTTTTTTGACGAAAAAATCAACGATTTTTATCGATTATAGGCAAATAACTTGAAAAGTATTTATTTTATTAGGAAATTGTGAATTACAAAACTGTAGCTTGTAAAAAATTTAATAAAAATCTTATTTTAGATTTCCTTTATGACCAATTCAGACCGAGCTACAACTTGTTGATGGTTATCTATTGTTTGTCATACGCTAAATTTGAAAGATTCAATACTAAATAGCGGGAAAAATGTAATTTTCGAGGAAAAATTATGTAATATGTTTTAAAGTGTTTTTAAAACACTTTCTTATAATGAGAAAAAATATTTTTTATCATGAAATTTGAGCAAGTTATGATTAAAAATAAGATCAGTCCCTACTTTTTTGTACGAAAAAATCAGTGAAAACAACTCCTTATTACCACGCTAGACAAAATTGATCAATGCCCTTCTGTATTTATCTTTATTTAAGTATTGTTAATTGATCCTAGAAGTTTTTTTAATTTACAACTCTAAATTTTGAAAAAATTGAAGGAAAAAGTGAAAAGTCATTTTTTACAATTTCGTTAAAAATGCTCTTTTTTTCAAAATAACTCCAAAAAAGCTGGAGATATGAAAAAAATGCACGAGTGATAAATTGTAGCTCCTTTATTTTCAAATATTTTGGTGTGTTTAAATTTTCTATATAATAAATATTTGGTGAGATATTGATAATTAAAACCTCTATTTCCAAGGGAGCTCCACCTTATTTAAACCCTTAAATCCCTCCCCTTTCAAAATTAATGACTCGAAAAAAATTTAATTCGCATGACCTTGTAGTCAGTAAAAACCCTACAAAATACAATTTAAATGAACTTTCTATCATAAAAAATAAAGGAGCTATGTTTGAAATACCAATCAAATTTATTTTCGAAAAATTCGAAATCCACAATTCAGAGCATAATATTCATCATAATCAGCATATACTTTGTGTAATTTACGTTAGAAGCTAATGATACACTCAAATTTGCTACAAAATAAACACACATACCCATAAGATGTATATATACATACACATATGTGAGTATGTGTGCTCTCGCTCACAGTGACCTGTGAGCATGCATGTGGTGGGAAGACTGGAAGCCATACAGTCTCCGTTTGATTGTGTTTCATGTAATGTCTACATAAATGTACATTTATTTGTTTATGTTACCATTACGAAGTTTGTTCTGTTTATCCTATTGTTATACCTTTTCTGTGCTGTGATTAAAATCATGAGAGAAAAAAGTGAATACATAATGAAAGGAGTAAGAAAGTGAATAACAAGATACAATGTGATACATAATTTTTATTTTTAGGGTAAATAATTTTTTTTGCATTAACCCCCAGCAAGGGTTGATGATTATGGGTTGAAACGCCTTAAAATTCTTTTCCAAACAAAAAAAATAATTATACAAATAATTTAAACTAAATTTTACCCGTATTTAGCTTTAAAATATAATTTTTTAAGTTCCAACTTTTAGGGGTAGTTTTCACCCCTAAAAAATAAAACGCGCCCTTCGGCATAGTATAGATTTTGAAGATCGGGGTATGATTAGTCTAATCCGAAATATTTTTGCAAATCGATTCGGTTTGAAAAACATTTTTAAAGGAGGTATGATTAGTATAAACACAAATTTTTATGCAAATCGATTCAGTTTGAAAATTCTTTTTTACATTAACCCCCAATAAGGGTTGATTATTATGGGTTGAAACACCTTAAAATTATTTTTCAAACATAAAAAAATAATTATACATATAATTTGAACTAAATTTTACACGTATTTAGCATTAAAAAATAACTTTTTAAGTTTCAGCTTTTAGGGGTAGTTTTCACCCCTAAAAAATAAAACGCGCCCTTCGGCATAGTATAGATTTTGAAGATCGGGGTATGATTAGTCTAATCCGAAATATTTTTGCAAATCGATTCGGTTTGAAAAACATTTTTAAAGGAGGTATGATTAGTATAAACACAAATTTTTATGCAAATCGATTCAGTTTGAAAATTCTTTTTTACATTAACCCCCAATAAGGGTTGATTATTATGGGTTGAAACACCTTAAAATTATTTTTCAAACATAAAAAAATAATTATACATATAATTTGAACTAAATTTTACACGTATTTAGCTTTAAAAAATAATTTTTTAAGTTACAGCTTTTAGGGGTAGTTTTCACCCCTAAAAAATAAAAAGCGCCCTTCGGCATAATATAGAATTTGAAGTAGGGGGTATAATTAGTCTAATCCCAAATTTTGGTGCAAATCGATTCAGTTTGAAAAAATTGCAAGGTTTTTCACTTTTATGAGCTTCATTTCCTGGACTATAATGCATTTGATGAAAAGCGTGCAGTAACGCCTCGCAAATCACTTTATGAATGAAGCTATGAGTCTCCCAATCTATAGAAGGTACGTTGAAATGGTATCGTAACACAGCGATAGAATTAATTTTCTGAGCACTACTTATCATTTTATCATTTTCCTTCCTTTATTTTTCTCCTGATCTTTAACGTACAAAAATTATAAAACTTCCGTATTCTCTATTTTTCGTCAAAATCAACAACCCATTATTGTTTTTCCATGGCAACTTTGATACTCGAAGTTATTGAGGGTTTTCTATATGCTTTAGAACATACGTCCGTACGAAATGGTATTACGAGACCTTACTCTAGCCCCAAAGCTTGCTCACGCTATAAAGCGCAGTTGCTAAGCCGAATGCACAATGCATTTGTTCTGTCGTTCCAAGATGTTCTCCGCCGTTGCCTCACGCTTTGGGAATGAACTATCTCTCGTAAAAACACTACCAGTTGTGATACTCTACTCCAGAAATGTCCGTTTTTGATGAACGGGAGAACTTTAACGAAAAAAGTTTAGGTGCATGTATATTATGTTGAAAAAATCAACGCTGAATGTTGCCACGGTTACTCTAGCTATAAAATACGTACTCTAAATCCAACTCAAATTTACTCTCATATCTGATTCTGGAAAACGATCCTGAGTCACTCGCTTTAAGTATTTGATGAGTAGGTAAAAAAAAGAATAAGGTCAAAATGAGGAAAAACAACTGAGGTTTTCTGCAATATGAAGACATCTGTAGTTAAAACCTCAAGAAATTAGCATACTTATTTAACATAGGATTGATTTGATCTCTTTTAATGCATTGCGAGTTCCTATGGTTACAGAGAAGTGGTCAACTATTATTCTTGATTTTCGATTTTTAGTTGGACGGAACCGATATGAAGTGCGCCGTAGGAAAGTACTTTCCTTAATACATGGAAAATGTAAGCTGTAACTATAATATTCATGACTGCAATAAAATAGTTCAAATCAGTGCGAAAGCTTAAACAGTTGAGCGTCGATATCACGTCTCGTAATCGAGAGTTATTTTTTTTCGATCACATGCGCATGATTAAACATTCCACCCTTTTTATTTATTTCTCAGGCATCTTGATACGCTGATTTTACCCTATCACAGATTATTCACCGAACTTCCCTGAGTTTTCAACATGATTGAGCGACTTCAGACAAGTATTTTCAGTGTTTCGCACTCGGAATATATTTTGCCTTTATTCTCAGTTGATAGTTAACTAAAATCATTTGCGTGATGTGTGATATTTCATCCAATGAAGCCTTGAAATTAATTCCACTCCAACAGTTGATTATTTATCGTAATTGTCATTTGTCGAACACACGGCTGTGGTACAGTCGGATTCAAAAGTATTGCAACAAATGGAGCGGCGCCACTTTTGCCGCAGTTTTGAATTCGAGTTTCGCTATTTGCTGTTGCACCAGTGGGAGGGAAATTTGAACAACATTCCCACTTCCCGCAATATTTTTATAACAACATCATTAAAGGGAAATGTATGCGGGATATATGCAGTGTTTATTGCCACATACATTGTGCAGCTTATGCTAGATAATAAATCTACGTCCAGAACGTCACTTTACTCCCTCTCGTAAGTTGGCCGATCCGTCGAAGTATATTGTCGCTTACAATTAACGCTGAAGCTTTCCGATCAACGATAGCGAACAAAACATACACATGAAATATCCGCCGCATATCACAGCAAATAATGTCACTGAGTGTTAAAATTCAGTTTGATTTAGTGACACTAGAAGACTGGTTCATTCCCTTTCCTGACAAATCTCGTAATGAATCCCCTTCGGTGTCAACGAGTGAGATGAACTAGTGGTTAAGGAGAAGACCTACTACGGTAGTAATCCGAAGTCGGTGTTTCGAACCTCTCTGCAAAAATTTTTTTTCAGTTACATGGTATGGCAGTAGCAATTTTTTAAATCCACTTTAACGCATATTAACTTAATTAAACACTGCTGTCGTTATAAAATTTTTAATGGAGAAAATTCTCTTTTTGCTTTCCGCAGATATTATAATTCGTTTTTACCGAAATATCAATGCACCAATAATATGGAAAATATTTCAGTCAGGTAAACTGCTTCATTAAGTCTTTTTTCGTACTACCCGAATATTCTATCGTGACCTTGTGACCTTGACGAACACTTAGTGACCATGTGAGATTGCTCTTGCTGCACTCAAATATATGCATATAATACTGGATCTTACTGCATCTGGTTTTTGGGGTGCCGTTATTTTAAAGTAAGCATATTTTAACATGTGAATATAGACCTCATTTGGAGCATTTTGAGACAACAACATAACATAACAGAAAAACATAACTTTTCGCAATTCTGAAAAATAAGCGCCGGCCTAATATGCATATAATACTGGATCTTAATGCATCTGGTTTTTTGGGGTAGCTACCTTACCCTACTAAGAAGTGACAACATATAAATATAACTAATAACTTACCATCATAGGTGGATCTAGAGGGGGGAACGGGGGCTCGTGCCCCCCCAGACCCTTCGAAATCCTGGATACGGTCGTGCTTGCGCCCCCCCCAGAAACAAATCCTGGATCCGCCCCTGCTTACCATTATATGCATGTACTTCAGGAAATTCCTCGATGAGGTGTATAACACAAAAATGTCCCAGGTTGGGTGCACACATTAAAATACACACTTAAAGATGAAAATAAATAAGTTTTCAGGACCCCTACCACCTTCCTCAGAGTTAGGAAAGATTTTTATTAAATTGCCTTTCACTGTGTGTGCCCAACCTGGAATATTTTCATCTTATATGTATAAATATTCAAGGCTGATATCCCAAATCCCTTCCCCTCCATATTACTGTCTAACAGTGTTATACATTTAAAAAAACAATTCAAATTAGCTCTGCAAATGAGGCTCTAATTTTCATAGTTGAACTTACCTGGCAGATCGCTACCGAGTTCTCAGTCAGCCACATAGCCAGAAAGGTAAGAAGAGTTTTGGTGTTATGTGGGTTGCCTGCACTGATACTCTTTTGTCATCACTTTGGAGGACTCAGACAACGATACACTCATTACAAACTCTTCAGCTACTTAAGGATGAAATAATCTTTCAGCATTATAACAATTCATTGATTACTGGAAGACATAATGAAATGTAGCCACATAATTTGAAAATTGGAGTGCTGGAGGACTTGTGGTCCTCTCAGCAGATGCGTTGCAGGCAGTCACCTACAGGGGAAAGATATGGGGGATTTTTATGCCCACAAAACACCCCTATGGTCATAAAAAATTATGTACATTATTAAAAACAATTTACACTGAGCAAGCATTACCAGTACTATTACACTTATTCACAAAATCACATTCATCCATTGTTATCCAATCCATTTTTAAAGCCCTACCTAACTAAATACCTCAACATGCACGCCTGAATTAATCTAACGCCATAATATGGACTCATTGTCACGATGTCCGAAGGCCTGTCTAGTCCGAGTTATGCAAAATCGACAGCATTATATAATTAAAATATAACCCATATTCTCCTGTTCCAAATCTAAACTGTAACGGGAAAATATATGTTCCTAATCTTTTTTCGTAACAATGTCATATTATCATTACCAAAAATGGATTAACAACGTTAACAAATTGCCTATTTGCATACCAAAGAATGATTTAAATATTTTTATGCAATTGCCCAATATAATTGCACCTTGATGGATGCATTCTTAATATGTTCACTTCATTTAAGTTAATTATCAACTGACGAATGTAAAATTTTGTCAATAACTTAACGGCATTCCATTTTACTGGATTTGTACCAGCACTTTAATTTTCACAAAAGTTACATGTAAAATGTTTTATTTTATGACATCAATCACGAAGACATTAAAACATTTTATTTTTACAACATCTCCTTAGTATTATAGTCCAAGGTATATAGGAAATAGTTTTATTGCCTTTACTTGTACAAAGTAGTAGGGAGAAATTACATGCACAGCACATTAAATTAATAATTTCAAATGCTATTAAAATAATATCATTTAAAAAATCGAGAAAAAATATCAACAACAATAATACAAATCTACCTTAGCAATGAGTACAATTTATTCTGGTCAGGGTGTTACTTAATTATATTTTCATGGTCTCAATATACGAAGACCTGCCTATTCTGAGTCATTTCCTATCAACTGTAAGATGCAATATTAAATCCCTACTTTCCTGCCTCAAGTCCAAACTATAGCTGGAAAAAAATACATGCATCAGTTACAAAAATAAAAAAGGCTCTGTACAATATTATCAAAAACATCACAAAAACAGTAATGAAAATAGTACTAAGCACTGGAATAAAGATCACAGCAACATATACATTAATTCAATGGTTTCACATATTTAAATACAAATCACAAATGCACCAACTGTTTTAGCCAGGGATAAGTCATATTTGCATGTTATCAAATAACCTTTACAATTTGCTACTCATGGGGAAAAACCACAAACTTTGGAAGAAAAAATATTCCATCACATTCCCAATGACGGTACAATTTTGTAAGCATTTGGTGCAAATTAATGACTTATCCCTGTTACACCCCCTCCCCACGATGAGGGAACAGTTTGGATTTGAGGGGGGCATGCACTACACTACGACCAAAATTAATAAGAATAAAAAACTACACAAAATATAATTAGAAATTCAAAACAATCAAGCACTACTACTACTAATATCATTCATTCATTCATAAACCACATTCCATTCACTCATTCATAAAATCACATTCCATTTACTCATTCATCAAACCACATTCCACTCTCTCATTCATAAAATCACATTCCATTCACTCATTCATAAAATTACATTCATCCATTCATACATCCCTGCCTACCTAAATACTGCTTTATACGCCTAAATTAATTAACGCCTAAATACGGCATCGTGGCCACGATATACGAAGACCTGCCTAATCCGATTAATTTCTAATCGACGGTAGGACGCAATATAAAATCCCTACTCTCCTGCCGCAAATCCTAACTATAGCTGGAAAAAATACATGCATTAATAAAAAATACACAAACACTCTGTACAATAATTTCAACAAAAAATGCAAAAAAACAACTATCTTCAGGCTTGGTGTCTTCTTTCTTCCTATCTTCATTCTTCCTATCTCCATTCTTCCTTTCTTCACGATAAAATCCTCAAGTATCTAGTTGTCGGAGCTGTAACCTTCAGGTGTCCATTTCATGGACCTCCACATTTGTCTCCAAAAGCAATCGCTGCCGTTGTCCACAAGGTTGACCTGTGGTAACATAACAAAAAATTCTCATAATCCAACGAAGGAGAGACCTAAAAAGTTAACTCTCAGCTCTGAAATATCATTTCGACGGAGACGTTCAGAAAATATTATCTTTTTAAGAGTCTAGAAATTTTTAAAATTTAAAAAATGCAAGAAAGGGTAATTCCAAATTCTTTGATGCTTATCTAATCGGCGATATTTCAAAGTATTTTCATTATTGTTTAAACATTTTAAAGATATGATAGGGCAACATTTAAAAAATTCCCGGAAATAATTACAGTGACCTGAGTTTGTTATTTATATAACTTTTTCAAAGACTTACTTGGACTTCATGGGTATTACTAAAAACTGATAGCAAAGTATACTATTATATGAATTCTGCATATGTACTATTATATGAATTGGAAAACAATAATGGAATTATAAAAATCAATACGATGAAATTATTTAAAAAGACGAAAACAGAAGTTACAAATATGGCATCCATATTAAGTACACCACACCTATCCAGGAGGATGTATTTTAATGATTTCTTGTAGGATGCAATTTAATAATGAAGTCTTCTGATACGAAAGAAATAATATAAATTAATTCTCAAGATAATACAAAGAGCCATAGGTCAAAGTATCACTTCAGAAACAAAACAGCCGAAAAAATGAAAAATATATACTGATTTTTCCGACACCATTGGCTTAATAAATAATAATAGCAAGGAAAAACGCGTCACCGGAAATTAAGTACACAAAATTAAACAAAAAAGAGTATCAATCATTGTAACATTATTGTTGTGACTTTTTTTTAAATATGTCACTAATACTCGTTTAATTCACGGAAAATTTCAGAAAGGTAGACAATATGACCAGAATCTCATGTTTCTCTCTGGTAGGGTCTCCGAGGAAGTAATTACTTAAGCGCGCATGACGGTTGCTAAATTACCAAAAGCAAGGCCAATATGGAGCCTCGACCTCCACATTACAATGAGAAAATTAAACAGCAAAGTAAATACTTATGATAGATTCACGAAAATCACCATAACTTTCCTTCATTCGAATTATTTTATTTAATGGAAATGAAGTTTAATATCTAAATATATGAAATCAAACGCTATCGTCGTCGTCAACCAATCAATGCCTTGAGATTCAACGCGGGATTAAAGTTTTGTGAATGTTGCAAAAAAGCGCGAGATCTTAGTTTTGGGTGCGGTTTAACTAAATATTTTCGCGTTGAAAAAGTGATAATATTTATTTATTTTCTCACGCAATCATTACTTTTATCATCGAGGTTCCTGAATTTAAAAGTTAAAGTGTACCTATGTGATCACTAAATAATGGTTCTGAACTGAACTCAAAACTTGGAAGAGGAATGAATGAAATCTTACCGTCTGCCTGCGGCGACGAGCTGTATTCTTTCGATCTCTTTGCACGTGCTTTCATCGAGGCCTCGAGTAGTCAACTCACACAATCCAATCCAACGATCTCTGAAATTGAAAAAAACGGACACTCATAAAGAGAAAGCAATGTCCTAGAAAATCGGCTTCATGGCCGAATCAATCAATAAATTTTCTTATGGATCACGGACGTTACAGAGTTAGGCTCACCTTTTAATTAGATTTAAAAAACTTAGAGTGAAAAATAAAATTTCCCGTATTGCAGAGGAAATTAAAATAATATTCAATTAATTAATAATACTTATTATTATAATATAATTCCAATTAAATGGAACTATATCTTTATTTAAATACGAAAAATTAAGGATTGATTTTGAAGTGGGTAACTTTTCACAGGACAAAAAAGTTAAATAATTCTGATTCAGAATGAAAAATCATGATGGAAAACAAAAATTGTAATGAATAAACAGATAATTAGAAACTAATTATAAATAAGTTATTCGGACTGCATTATAATGTGAAAATATTTCCAAAAAAATTTTGGCACAAAAAAATATGCCCGTTGCAATATTTTTTTCACAACTTTTCAATTCAATTCAAAGTTAATATAGGGCAGTACAATATCACTTCCAGTTACTAAGTACCAAATACAATTTTCAAACTGAGTAGTCAATGACTAAATTGAGGAGGACATTAAGTTTATTTGTTAATTTTGATGGTATTATGGGCAAATTAGAAATTCAGTATAAGCATGAGCACAATTGAGTTCCGTTAATGAATGCAACATTGAACATTCTCAAGTAACTCGTTAATTTAAAAATTTATATGGGAAAAATGAACCAAATTTGAATGGATATTATGAGATCATACCGCTCCTTATCTGCTGCAACTCATGTAGAGCCGCGAGAAGCCGGCTCGGTAAGGTGCACCATCCCATCTTCTTCCTAGTGTCTTCTTCCTCCTTATCAGCATGTACAGCAATGACTCGCGCCTAAGGAGAGAGCGGGTTAGTGCATACACAAATAAATAACCCTTCCGAGGATTTGCACCACTCCAAAGCAGCACACAAGAACGTGACAATGGCATCGATAGGAAATCATAAATTTCCTACCTATCCACAGCCACATTCCTGCATGACGCAATGGAATATGTAATGCAAAACCACGGCACAAAAAAACTAAAACTAACGCACGGAAAAAACGCCTAGCCTTACGCAAATAAAATTCAACGGCCAGAAGGGCCCAAAGCTAAGATGTCGTCTTCTTCTGGTCCTGCGATGCCATCCTCTTCTGTCTTCTCTTCTTCCGATGAATCTTCATTCTTCTCTTCACATCCAGCGATGGCTTGCGGACCTAGGGAGAGAGCGGGTTAGTGCATACACAAATAAATAACCCTTCCGCGGATTGCATCACTCCAAAGTAGCAAACAAGAACGTGACAATGGCATCGATAGGAAATCATAAATTTCCTACCTATCCACAGCCACATTCCTGCATGACGCAATGGAGTATATAATGCAAAACCACGGCACAAAAAAACTAAAACTAACGCACGGAAAAAACGCCTAGCCTTACGCAAATAAAATTCAACGGCCAGAAGGGCCCAAAGCTAAGATGTCGTCTTCTTCTGGTCCCGCGATGCCATCCTCTTCTGTCTTCTCTTCTTCCGATGAATCTTCATTCTTCTCTTCACATCCAGCGATGGCTTGCGGACCTAGGGAGAGAGCGGGTTAGTGCATACACAAATAAATAACCCTTCCGCGGATTGCATCACTCCAAAGTAGCAAACAAGAACGTGACAATGGCATCGATAGGAAATCATAAATTTCCTACCTATCCACAGCCACATTCCTGCATGACGCAATGGAATATGTAATGCAAAACCACGGCACAAAAAAACTAAAACTAACGCACGGAAAAAACGCCTAGCCTTACGCAAATAAAATTCAACGGCCAGAAGGGCCCAAAGCTAAGATGTCGTCTTCTTCTGGTCCCGCGATGCCATCCTCTTCTGTCTTCTCTTCTTCCGATGAATCTTCATTCTTCTCTTCACATCCAGCGATGGCTTGCGGACCTAGGGAGAGAGCGGGTTAGTGCATACACAAATAAATAACCCTTCCGCGGATTGCATCACTCCAAAGTAGCAAACAAGAACGTGACAATGGCATCGATAGGAAATCATAAATTTCCTACCTATCCACAGCCACATTCCTGCATGACGCAATGGAGTATATAATGCAAAACCACGGCACAAAAAACTAAAACTAACGCACGGAAAAATCTCCTAGCCTTACGCAAAGTTTTATTCATTGGCCAGAAGGGCCCAAATCTAAGCCACACATATCGCACACGTCTTCTTACGATGCTTCTCTTCTTTCTTCTGTAAATACTTGCGTCTTCAATCTTCTCTTCTTCGTGCATTCTTCACTCTTCCTTCCTTGAAGTCCAGCGATGGCTTGAATCTGTGAAGAGGTAAGATTAGTGCATGCACAAACAAATAAATAAATCGCTATCATGCAAGCCCTAACGCGACGCAACGTAAAAATACTCGCAGCACACGCAAATATAAATAATCACACGCAGAAAAATATCACACGAAATCACACGATAGATAAAAAAAAGCACACGCAATCGGATTCTTGCCGTTCTTCGAGCTCAATTTGATGTCTTCAATCTTCATGGCTGGAAGGGAAAGAGTTACAGACATGTTACAATTAAGTACATAAAAACACTCAGTTCAGGCGAGGGATTATCAATGTCCACTCATTCCCGATACACACACACATTATCTTCCCTCTTCATTCTTCGAGGCCCCCTGCGATGTCTTCAATCTTCGGGGCCTCAGCTACGTCTTCTTTCTTCATTCTTCACTCCTGCAATAAATGATGTTAGTACAAAACCCACCCTAATACCTTAAAAAAACTACACACAAAAATACCCACATGGATTTCCTGCCTAAGAATGCATTCTTTGTCTCCTAGGACCGGTCTCATTCGTAGTAAATAACTTAAGTGCACTTTCTTGTACCTTTGTTTCAGCGCTGTTTCGAAACCTTTTTCAACTTGCTCCTTCGAGCCGTTACCTTTCGTGTACTGTTGTTACCTAGAGCACGTGCTTTGATAATCGAGGGTGAATTCATTTTCCACCAGGAGTCTCTCATAACTCCAGTTGTGTGGTTCAGGTCGGCCCTAATTTACCATTTCAAGTTCAAGATAACCTGATGTAAACCTGATGAAAATATACGGCAATGCACAGCGTCCGAGGAAAACTGCACTCTTCCCAGCCTTCAACTCAAGTCGATGAATGGTGCTATAATTCTTCAATATTCATTCTGAAATTGAAAAAGCAAAAATTTGGATTAAAAATCGAGTCAAAATATCTCCGAATAACATTAAAGGAATTAGCATTGGATGTCCCGCGAGGCCATCGTCTTTTTCTCTTCTTCATTCTTCCTGCTCCACCCTTCATTCTTCCCCTCACGTCCGGCAATGGCTTGCACCTAAGGAGAGAGCAAAAAATTAAATTAAATTCGGGGGTTTAAATATGGTTTCGGGGTTTATTAAATATGGGTCACTCCACCTTAATTCAACAAGCGTTTGTCCCTAAGAGACTCAGATTTTGATATCTGTATGGGTCTACATCAACCTCAAACTAAATACCCTGAGATCTTTTTTAGTGTGGTTTTAATACGCTATCGATTTTTTCCACAAAAATTGCCTTAAATCATATAAATCCCACATTTTAATTATCAAATTGTAGTAGAGCCATTAATTATTGCTTATTTTACAGCTCAGTCCTTTCGGAAGTCACTCTGAGTAAAATATTTATAAAGTGCACTTCCCTATTTTTGTAATATTTAAATAGTTTAAAACATTTTAATCAACTTTTCTCAAATAATCCATCTCAGAATTGGCCCAAGCATTTATTCTTTAGAATGCAGGCTCATTCATATCATTAGAATTACAATAACTAAATTGAAATCAACTCCTGAATGATATTTTTTGAAAATATTTAAACGTTTACTTTTTCTCCGGTGCGGCTTTCCGATTACTTTTAATACCAGTCTATGGACGTGTACTCATAGACTGGTAGTCTATATCATAGTAGCTTGACCTGCAGCTTCAACTATAAACTATCAACCATGAATTCATCAAAATCTGAGACTCTACGGGACAAGCTTTTTTGGAATTGAGGTGGAATGACTCTCTAATGAATGAACAATTATTCCCGTCTGTCTTTAAAAATCGTGGAAATTGATGCTAAAACTAAGGCTGCTCATTTAAAAAGAAGGTCACCCAAAAAATTCTCTAGAATTTCACATATTTGTTCAATGACTTTTAAACAACAGGCTATTTTTTAGGGAGCTTGCTAAATTGATATTGAATAGGGTAGGTATATTAAAATCTCTCGTAAACAGATTAAATTATTATACTTTAACGTGAAATTCTTTATATTCACTCGATGTTAGCAGTGAAAGATTTGTATAAATATGTATACTGACTTAGAAATATATAACTTTAATTACTATAATAGCAACACTAGAAAATTCGTAAACTAAACAGTACCAAAGAAATACATAGCAAACAAACATTTTGGGAAATATTACATCGTATCAACTATTTTGTTTTAAAAAATGGACAGGCAACAAAATTTAAAGCTATTGACTACACGATGTTAATATAATAAAACTTGAAAAAGATTATTTAACTATATTGGATTTGTAGAAATTGAAATTCATAGTTGCTTTGTTCCACCGGGATCACGTTTTAACTTTATCAATTTTATTTTGGATATGCTAATTTTGGATTAATTAGTACGGAAGCTCATTTTTAATCAATAATCAGAGTCAATATTTACATAAAAATTTCCTTCTCTCTTCACATAAATCGTTGAAATTGATACTGGAAACAAAGGAGGGTATCAAGTGAACCTTATTTCTATAGTTCACGGGTTATCTTAATGGTAAAATGAAAAATCAATAACTTAAAACCATGACCCATAACCATGCGTTATTATCGAGACAGAATTTAATGCGTATTTTCAGTGTATATACGTTAATCTAAACTTCATTCGTTACATTTATTAAAAAACAATGTTTTATTATTTTTTATGAAAAAAATTACGTGATACTTGCAAGTATCTGTCTGGTCCCCCACGTGAGATTGGGTGAGAAACGGCTTGACCCCCTCGCACCTCCTAAACGCCATATCTAATTAACCCTTTCGCTACTAACAATGTAAATATTCGCCCGGACGGTTTTAGACACGGAAGAGGAAAGCCGCAAATTTTCGTCTCATATTTTCCTACGCAGGCGAAGGAATGTCGCAAATATCCGTTTTGTTGCCCTTTTATGCCGGCCGCAGCTACGCGAAGTCTCATTGGGACCCAACAAAGCGGGGACATAGGCCGTACCCTCGAAATCCGGGAAAAGGTACCCCGACACCTCGTCTTCTATTACCCCTTTTTTTGGTACCTAAGGGATAGCGATCATTCAGTCAGTTTTTGTAATAAGCATTTGTTCCTTTCTCAAAAAAATATAAACTAATAATTGAATTCTTTGTCTTTTAAGGATCGTTTACAATTTTTAAAAGAAATATTACCGTAATTATTAACTTATATCTCAAATTCAATATAAACATCAACATAGAAATTGTTGATGCATTAAATCCGTTAATTGGGACGATATAGCTCCGTTCATAAGTTGACAATGCACAGAAAAAACCAAGGAATTGAATTCGAAGTCTGCAACATACGGGCAAACAACAATTATCCATGTAGCTAACTCACAAAAACTAATCATGAATTGACCCGGAAGCAATTCCGCTGCTAGGGCTATCATCCCGGAAAGGAGGAAGACCAAATATACTTTGAGTCCGAGATAATGCGGAGTCCCCGCTAGGAAAAGTCGAAAAAGGTTGGCGCTGAGAGTGTGATTATCCGTGAGACCCTTCTTAACCAATGTCCTGCAAAAATGGCCCATACAGAGGGAACGGAAGGGATCCTTGGGGCTCACCAACAGTCATGCTAAGGGAACAACACCACTGTGACGAAAGGGTTAATGGATACCCCCAAAGATGTAATATCCGTTTTTGAATTGGCTTGTATGATACAGAGTAAATATATAGCTGACAGACGAAAGTGGTATTTTGCTTGCATATTGAAAAAATAAGGAAATAAAATCCTTTTAGGAAATTAGGAAGGTGGAGTAGTAAACCAAAGAAGCACTATTTTACATTAACGTCCGAAAAATATGGTTCTTTTGTGCCTACAAGTCAAGGGAAAGGTGAAGGGTCTATCAATTTATAAAGAGAGGAACTTTGAGAATGATATGATATTCGGTTCTCTTATTTTCCACCTGTATAAAGGCTTTAGTATCGAGTACGGACACGTAAAAGATAAGCGTGAAAACTCCATCTGCGAAAAGATTATGAAATTTAAAGTATGAAATGCTAAAGATTGAATAAATATATTTTAATTTATCAAACGTTTCAACTTCAGTGTTGAATAATATGAATAAAAAATAATAAAAAGCACGGTCTTATCCTGTAACTCATGTCATAAAGGATTAGCCTCATTCACTGAATCGAATCACGTATGTACTAGCTTTCTGTACGAGAGAGACTATTTCTCCACTTAATCAGTTTCTGTGCTTATTTATGCTTCATGTGACATTTTTTCCGATGCCCTCTGAAGGTTTTGTTAAATTAGTGCCGACGAGAGTGCGATATGTATCCCGATGTCAAATGCTGACTCAGCATAATATCCAGCCAGCATTGATTGAAAAATCCAAGGAGAAAAAAATCATTCGCCAGGATTCAAACCCGGATCCCCCCGAATAATTTTTTTTCTCAGTGGATTTTAGCACAATTTGTGCATTGTGGGTGACTCTCGTAAAGCTACCACCGTGGCTAGTCCCGGTATACTTATAAAAAAAGAAACACTTATCCAGCCAGCAAACTGAAAAGGTGTTTGGCAGGGTTGGCTAATCACAAGCATGTAAGCTACCTTCCATAAATTTTTACGAAACATAATAGTAATGGAAGAGGAGTTTGGTCCGTGATTTCAAATGAAACTATCGTTGAACATGTAATTCCTTGTTCCTTGTTTAATTAATTGCGTTCCTTGGGTCCTAACTTCCTTTCTTCGCAAGATTTATCGCTCACGGACACTATAAAATTAATATGAATTTATTCATTGGCGGTATACAAAGAACTATGATCAATTTTGTCATGTGGCAATGTTACATCAAATATTCCAGTAATTTTCCTGGGCAATGATAAGTACTTCCCGATTCCCAAAGAAATTATTCGAATGATGGAGATTAATATTATTGTATCAGCTTTAAACTAAGGAGCCCCTTTTCATTTTTTCCATAAAAAACAGCACAAACTTATATTTCAGTTTTCTACGGACAAATAATTATTGAAAAGCTAATTTTAATCAAACAGAATCAATACTTCTATGTAGTTTTCCTATAATTGTTCTCAGTGCATAACATATGACGTTATTTTACTCAACTTTCTTCTCTTCGGCAACCATTATTATCCTCTATATTGAGTAATTCTTTAGAACTAATATCATCTACTTCGGACTCCGCAAAGTAAAAGTTTCAATATTTCTGAATCTCGACAAGAGGGCAGGTGAAAAATTCTAACGGAATGAAAAAGGAAGATAACATGCGTTCTTGTCAGCGTAAAGAAAAGTATTAACTCGAAAGCACACAATATAATTATGAGCGCATTTGTAAAAATTTATACACTGACGCATTTTATCATTAATTAGTCGTTACTCGTCATCTGGGCGTTATTTAGACGGAGCGTTAACTTTTTGCAGAACTTATCCACAACATAATTTAAATTATTTAAAAATTGTTTTGATCACCTAAATCTACATCTACATGTGCACACTAACCAGGAAGACGCCTCAATAGGCGTGTGGCAGGGGGTGTTAGGTCACCTTTGACAAATAAAAATGATATGCTCTAACGAAATGCGACCCAGCATTTAGTGAAGTCCTTTATTGTCGACGGGGGAAAAACTAATTCCCATACCTATCCGTTCGGCAAAGTATCTCTCTCAATTTATCGTTTCGGTCAGACCTGGAAATGTGGTGGAGCTCTGATATGATGTTCTCCGTTTTCGCTTCGAAAGACATCCACTGTCAATTGCTCAAGCATTCCAAGTCTAACGCGCAGCCTCAGAATCTACAGCGGTTCCCAACCTAATTAGTTTTATATCTTTGTAACACTTTCTGTACGCCCGAAGCGGGTTTATCACGAATCGTGCAGCTTTCCTTTGTATTTTATTAATTTCACGAATTAAGTCTTTCTACAGCGGATCCCATACGCTCGCTGCATATTCAAGGTGTGACCTGGCGAGTGCGAAATAACAACTCTCTTTTAACTTCTCATCCGAAAATCCACCCGCTAAACGCTTGACGAATTCCAGCTCCTTCAGGGCTCCGACAAAAATATTTCTTAAGGCCAGTTTACACGGTACATTAACACGTAGGGTCTAAATGTATGAACAAGAGAATAAACGCCAAAATGCACCGTGTAACAACCCAACTTTTGCGAATGGATGCACAGGAAATAGAACCGGTTCTAATTTGGTTCATGCATTCATACGTGTTCCGTTCCGATCCACAAAAATCATTCATGGAAACAAACATTAACTCCTACGTGTTAATGCATCGTGTAAACAGGCCATTATATGCGTTCCCCAAGATAGGGTCGAGGTTATGGTAACTCCCAGATACCTTACTTGATCTGTCCCCATAATGTTAAAAACATCCACAGAAAATACATGGAGATAGTAGGGCGACCCGAGCAAAAAATACACCGTCGTGCATTTGATCAGATTAATTTCGAGTCCCCACTCTTGGCTCCAAACATGGACGTTGTTTAAATTCGTTGATGGAATTTAAAAGCCAGAGTGATCACTAATATGGCGGGATGGATGGCAACGTCGCGACGTTGCCATCTTCACTTCCTTTGTAGCCATTATGTTAATACCAACCACAGCATTAGAATGTTATAGCTGGACAAATTCTGCAAAAAATGCACCGACATGAATTAGCTCAAATTAAGTTCGAGACCCCGCTCTTGGCTTCACAATTGAACGTTCTTTTAATTCGTTTATAGAATTTCATTGTCAGAGTGATCACTAATTTCGCGATAGATGACGGCGTCGTTAACAAATAAGCGTATTTTACTGCTAATGCTAGGGCATAAGTCATTTATGTATATAATAAACAATGCCTAATAAACAAAACCTTCCTAGTGGGGCACCTTTTGCCACTTCAACCACATCAGAGCTAATTCTTGTTACTAACGATTACTCAGAAAGTCGCGTATCCAGTTTACCACTGTTTCATCTAATCCGCATGACTGTAAATAGTATATTAGTGAATTGTGAGGTACCGTGTCAAATGCTTTATTAAAATCTAAGAATAAAGTGTAACCATGTCTTTTCGATTCGACAGATTGAAGGAAATCGTGAAGAAAGAGCGCGAGCTGTGTTTCCGGAAGCCGTGTATAAATAAAACATTTTCTCAGTAATAAGGTAAAAGGATGGATTACATCGAAATCCCTCCGTGAAGGGAGTCAGGGCAAATTTTTGGCAGGTGGCTCCTCAAGTTAATTGAAGCCTCCTGAATCATCTAGTTATGGCAATTATAATATTTCACACAAACATTTTATTTTCGCTTCATATGTTTTCTTATGACGTATGCCCCTGCCTCTCCTTCCCGTACTTCATTTATAGTTAAAGGGTTCCTAGAGCCCGTCCATATTACGATAGGTTTACTTACATTTAACTAAGTCATCAACAATGTATTCACAACAGTGTATCAGCATTCCACGCCTACTTGAATACCTTATAAAAACTGTAACAACTGTCATATAAAGCCTAAATAAGGTTTTAAAAAGGAGTACTGATATCCGCATAAATTATCGGTTATAAACTAGGACTCGACAACAGCTGTCAGCTCAGAGTTCTCAACGCAACGAAAGTTAACAGAAGAATAACCAGACCGAAAACATTTTGCAGTACAAGACTTCTGAGTCTCTGATGAGCTCAGTTATACTCCCAGAACTTTTCCGTATCAACCGCGCACAGTATAGACGTACTCGGCGACGGAGCCACGTAATAGTAAGAGACAAACGGTGAGTCCAAATGTGAATCTAAAGATAGGCAAAACCTCGCCACGGAGCCCGAAAGAAAACACTGCGTCGGCCCAACGTGAGTGTGGACGTGGGTTACCTCAGTACATTCCATCCGCTAATCTTAATTCTGATTGGGCTTATGCTAATGGAGTTTGACTCCAGATTCGCTGGCTAGGTCGCGTCCACCTCCGTCCTTGTCGGCTCTTGGTTGCTTACGAGTGAGGGATACAGGTCGCTCTATGTGCCAACCTCTCAAGTTTTCACCGACCCGGCCCCATCAGTTAAGTAGGAATTCTGGGCGTCTACATACTTTGGAAAACGATAGTACTTTCATTCTAAGTATGAGGCAATAATGGAAAACTTTCCGAGAAGTAATCGCGCGATAACCAAATGAATCCCAATGCAAACCACCTCTAACATTTTCTGTGCAATGCATAGGGCCATCTTACGATTATTCGCGAGTGTATTGGAAATTTTTGGCTTGGCTACGTATATGACTGCGTTGATAGAAATTCCTATTATCAATAAAAAATCGTAAATTACTCTCACTGTAGCGTTCATTTTATTAAAAATGTATCAATGTGAGATGTTAGTTGTGATATCAATTTTTTCGAAATTGAATTCAAAATGGTGTAGCTTATCTACACAAATGACGATGTTGATGTAAATACCTATTCTAATTATCAATCGCTGATTGATAATAATCGTGAAATATTTCAAATTCGTGTCGTTATGGCGTGAGATTTGGACGTTGACAGCAGCAGAGGAAGTCAAGAGTGGAAGCATTCGAAATGTGGTCTACCGGAGAATGATAAAGATAAAGTTGATGAAGCGAATATGTGCTATAGACGAATGATGAATATTTAATGGATCGACTGAGTAAGTATAATGAGGAAGAGCCAAGAAAATAGGGAGAAAAGAGAAAATCTAAAATCCTTAGGATAACACGGGAAAATTGAGTTCGAAATAATATGAGCCATGATAACAATCTGATGAAAACAATCTTACAATTAGGACAGGTGGAAGGAAAGGAGGGCAAGGAAAGTCTCCGAATGTGACATTCGGATAACGGAATGATGTTTTTACATAAAGAATTATTTACTTTGAAATAGAGAAAATTAAAATATCTTTATCGTTAAAAAAAACATTTTTTTATCGTCTGTCATGGAACTTTGTTAAAAAAGGTGGATTTCTGAAAAATATCTGCATTTCTATAGATTGCATTTAATATTCTGTAAATATTTGTGGGCCCTTACGGATGAAGGCACAAGCATTCATCTACTTGACAATTCGCAGTGTGAATGTCTCGTCATCCGGAAAATCATTATCAGCCCGTTGCGTGCGAGAGGTGAGTATGTCGTGTGCGAATCTCCACGTCCGCCTTCAAAAATAATTCAGCGCGCTACCTCTGGCTTCAAGCTAATCTATTTAATGTTAACAGAGTTCTTTGTTGTATTTCACCGCTAGAATTTTGTGTATTGGAGTGCTTGGAACGGCAGAGCAAAACGTGTCTCATCTCATTTGATGCCTCATCTATGCAGTAAATAACCCAATATGGAATAATTACCAAAGTGTACCTCATCGGAGTTTTTGGTTGGTGATCGAGTAAAACTCATCGGATTTCTTGATACGATTACTTTTGCAGTAACTTGTATTAGTAACAATTACATTTTAAGAAATGCAAGTTTTATTTGTAATTTACTACTTACGTTGGAAGAGGAACCGGTACTATCGATGTAATCGTTAATGGCTCCTAATCGACGCTAACATTACAGATTTCACTGATTTGCCTTGGCCTACGTATAACTTCTAATCCTTGAGTGTCATAATTTTCTTGCTTAGGTTCAGCCACTCTTATGTTGTACCCATTTGTGGTGATACTATAGTTATCATTGTATTTATCGCGAGTTAAAGTGCAACTTTAGCTATTTATGACTCTAGTATTCCATATTTTTACTCCAAAATTCGACATTAATTGCCAAGTGGTCTTCAGAGTGGACAATTTTACAAGAAGTAAATATAATTTTACTGATTATTTTTAAAATCAGTAATTTATACCCGTAAATGATTGCCTTTTAAAAAGTAACTATAAAATATTTGACATCTGGTGAGACCTGCCTTCATTTTACATTTCGCTGATTGTCATTTTGGTTCCACTAGATTGGAGCAGCCGAGCTTCTTAACCAGGTGAGATTCTACAGCCTCGAATTAATATTAATTAATATGACTCCCTTCATTCTGTGTAACGGAATTAATTACGGTCGACTTTTTTGGTTACTCCGGTAATCAAACGTTCATTTCCGTGTCTGAAAACTTCGCGGTGCCCCTTCGCTTGATTAAACTGTGGTATTAATTTTAAAGCAACGGACGAAGTGAAATACCTGGGAGTTATGATAACTCACAATCAATCGTGGGGAACACATATAAGGAATATTTCTGGCAGAGCCCTGAAGAAGGTAAGATTCGTGAAGCGTATTGTGGGAAGATTTTCGGATAAAAAACTGAAAGAGATGTTCTATTTTACGCTATTCCTGTCCACACCTTGAATATACAGCAAGCATATGGGATGCGGTGCAGAAAGACATAATCCGTGAGCTGAACAAAGTACAAATAAGAGCTGCGCGATTCGTAATAGAACTGCTACGGGCGTACAGACAGCATCACCCATCGAATTAGCCACCGGAGACTCGGTGGCTGCGCGCTAGGCTAAGATTGTTTGAACAATTGAGAATAGATATCTTTAAGAGTGACATTGAGAACATAATATTAGAGCCCCTCTATATTTCCAGGTCGGAAAGGAGCAATAAATTAAGAGAGATATTTTGCCGATCGGATTGATGTGTGAATTCGTTTTTCCCCCGAACCATAAAGAACTTTAAAAAATGCTAGTCGTTATTTCGTTAGAGCATTTTCTTTCATATGGAAACGGCTGGTGTTCTAACACCCCCTGCCGCACGCCATTTTAGGCGGCTTGCGGGGTAGCATGTAGATGTAAACTAAAGGGCAGTGAGTGCAACGAGGTCCGGTGCTAAGATTGGCTACATTCAGTCCGTGTTCCGCTCCCGTTGGGTATGGATGTGTTCTCACTCCGTGTGGTTGACTCAACGCTATGCATCGCCGGGTGTTAGCCATTTAGTTTCCGGCTAAATGTGTGAAAATAGTTGCTTTCATTGTGTGGAAGCCTTATTTGTGTAAAGAAAAGTGTGATAAATGGAGCTTATATCCGCCAGGCCTACAACATCTTTCTGGCATTAGTTCGAGTGCAAAGTGTAACACATCTACACGGAATACCACTTTCATCAATAGCGATACCTGCCGCAAAACCTTCCATGGATTTTCTCTACAGGAGGCGCTGACATCGAAGGGATTGAATCAAGAGGTCAATCCTGGAAATGTGTGGACTGCAAAAATTTACGAAAGACATCCCGGATGGACAGAAGTACATCGGAAGGTAAATCCCTTCAGGAAATATTTTATTTGTTCGTGGAGGTTATAAAATAACTAAAGATAACGGATCAAAAAAACTAGGGAACACTACTCATAAGCAAGACGATAAATTGGAACACAGATTAAAGTTATTTGAATCGCATAGTAAACATAATAGAAATTTTTAGATCAAATATCCAAATAGTAAAATTAAAATGTGGTGCTTAAGACGCAACTTTCTGACGCACTTAACCGTTCTGATGGCCTTGACAAACGCATGTTAGGTATTAACACGGAAATCCATGGCATCCCCAGCCAATGTGATGAAAATGTGGAAGTAGTAGTGAATAAAGTTTGTGCTGCATTAGATGTAGAAATAAATAATAGCCAAATTGTCTACTACTACCCGGTTAAGACGAAATCTAGTTGGGAAACAGGAGGAATTCAACTCCGACTTCTGAATCAGCACGTAAATGATAACCTGTTAGCTAAGTGCCAAGTAAAAATAATTTTTTTCTATTCGACTCTAGACCTTGTGCTCCGTACCTCCTAGTGAAGTACAATCGTTTTCAATGATATGTAGACATCCACGTGTCCCATTTTAGTGACTTAAAATAATTTCCATACCCTAGGGCTATAAAATGATTTCAACTACGAATGCATCTGGTTAGTTATTGAGTATAGTTGATACTATAACTTGGAATTTTACTCAACGGATATGTGACGGTAATTAGTCGCAAGGAAATTAAGATACAACCACTGTCACTTCCCCTACTTATTTCACCTCAGTGATTTAAACTGTTTAGAAAAAAATGTGTTAAGGTAGATGGAGCCATTATTTTTATAAATGTAGTAAGTATTGCCTCTTGTATACTCTATTATTTTATAAAATGAAAATAATTTTAATTCGAATTTACCCTCCTACATTTCACCACAACAACCGCACATGTAATGCACCTACTTAGCTATGGAGCGACAACTTCGTAAGTCAGAAATGGTCATTCACGTATGAATATGAAAAGAGGATATACCATGCCGCAAAGTCAACCTTTTTCCGGGGAGATATCGCGGAACAAAATATCGAATTGATGCAAAGATATCGTACTGCCCACTAATTTGATTCCACTCCTTACAGCACGTGTTTCGATTCCTATACAGTCATAATCGGGTAAAAAAATTACTATTTCGGACAGAAATATATATCTTCAAAAGTAGCATTGGCGAATACATATGCCCCTCCCTTGCGGGACCGCCCGCATCGCCTAATATTTCAGAACCTAAATTGTAACTTTTTTATATCATAAGATAGCATTGTCTTGCATATGCGTGTAATCATTTTGAATAAAACTATCTTAAAATTTGCATGTGACTTGTTTACTGTTCATTACGCTTAAAGTATTGGTAGCTCAAAATATCTTTTGCGCTCCACCTTGAGTTTTTTCTATATCCGTTACTGAAAAGTAGTGAGGGGAAAGGATCAGAAGGAAGCAGGTGGAGGGGTTGTAGGAGGAGGCACAGACGGTAAGTCAAGAAGAGTTCATCATACAGACAACCTAAATTCCGGATTTGCTGCATGTCACGATATAAAAAAGGTTTTGGGGAAGGAAGTGGGGTTAGGTAGCAGTCAGGGGAGTACATATAAGATAAAAAGAACTATTTCCGTTCAGTAAGTCAAATTTCTTCTTTTTCTTTTTCACTATTTCCCACTTCTCGGCCGCATCCCTTTTTCTTGGAACCGAATAATTTTAATATTGAAAATTTGATGTATGTTTTTGTGCCATTGGGCGCTTTGAAAAGTTGGGTCACGGTTCTCCAAACACCTTTTGCGTTCGGACACACGAGTAAATAAGTTCCTCCCAGTGTGGCCGATATACACCCCCTCAAGTGAGTCTCATCATAGTTTGTACTTGCCGCTGAGCCCGAAAGAAAACACTCCGACGGCCCAAGGTGTGCGTGAATTTCCTCAGTGCATTCATCCGCTAGGGTTTTTGCCCCAGGAGTTCGACTCCCATTTCGCTAGCCATCCGCGTCCGACCTCGTCGGCGACGTAAAGGCAAAGGAAGCAGCTTGCATTGAGTGCCAACCCTGAAAGTGGTCACCGACACTGCCCCATCAATGAAATGGGACTGGTGGGTGTCTGCATATTATTGAAAACGATAATACTTGTTTACATTAATGAAACCCTTTGTGTTGGTAGAAAGGTGGGGTGGCGCAGAATGATAAGCACTGTAAGTATCTTTGGATTCGTGGAGGTGAAATTTATTTGAGAAAAGTAGAAAAGAAGCCAGCAATTGTAGTTAGCATCATGGATGATGTAAAACATCTTTGATCATTGCTTTTGTGATTCATACTGCAATGGTATAGAAGGTATGCCTAGAATATAAGCCTATTTTATGGATATAAATATTAGTGTAAATGCTTTTAATGGAATGAATTCCCTATTGATCGTTCATCAGAATATCCGAAGTGCTAGACGCAATTTTAATTTACTACTTTCACATTTAAATAGCATGTCACAATTACCCGATATTATAGCTTTGAATGAAATATGAATACAATCTGATTAAATAAAAGTATATACAGTGAGTGGGTAGGTACTATTTTTATGGAAATTGTAATACTTCTGAAAGAGCTAGAGGTGTGTTAGCGTTTATAAGACATGACATAACAACCGTACTGAGGCCTTGTCATATAAGCCCTACTGATTGCTTATTGATCAATGTTTCATGCAAGTTTTGATTATTTGATCTCTTTGTCGTCTACAGGGACAAAAAATTTCTATTGATCAATTTGTTATAGATTTTGAACCCTAATCATGGGACATATGTCAAAAATTAGTACTGGTCGGTGATATGAATGCTCAGTTACTAATACCCAGCTGCGATTCCAAGCTGTTTACAAATCTCATGAGTTCATGTGGCTTGACTACCTTAATCAATGAAGCAACCAGAATTACTAGACATAGAATTACAAATTTAATATCCCATTTATGATTTGGGGTTTTTACACTGTGAAACCAAACTCAAGGAATAGAGAAATAGAGAAGAGTTTAGTAAATGCTAGCTAATCACACACTTGCACAAGTACTTGGCAACCTTATAAGAGGAAAATGTTTTTAGACTTTTTAGTAGGAACTCATTCTATGTTGATGATAAAAATCGATATCATTGACGATACTAGTTATCCCTAAGTAACTTTTGCAGCCTTAAAAATATTGGAGTAATTTGTAAAACTAAAACGGAATATTTATTTTATAAATGTTACTTCATTAAAATTTGGCGTGATTCTTGATGAATAAGACTCGGACTTCGAAGCGTAGAATAAAACTGCAGACGAATCATTAAATACTTCTTAGAAATCCTACACCAAGGAATCAACGAATATATTCTACAAATACTGAGATGTGATAGTAAAGAACCTCGCAGGTTACAGAAACAATTTTACGATGGACCTTATGAAACTGTAAAACTTGCTCAAGGAGTCCGTTACGTAAGGTGAAAAATCGAAGGAACTTGAAGCAAAAGAATGTCGCAAGCAAGAGATAGTCAGAGAAAATCTACAACTGTGGACTCGTTATTTAATAAAGATGGGAAACTTGTCAACGAAAATATTAACAAAGACAACGCGTTAAATTACCACTTATAAAGTGTATGCACTATAATGCATGTAATTTTGACGTTGCATTCCCTGAGGAACCGATGAAAGAAATCAATATTCAACGCGACGGCATACAAGTGGTAAAGAATAGTAAATCTCCGGGGCCCGAGGGAATACCCGCGCGTGTCCTCAAGGAGTTAGCGACACGGATCACACCGTTCTTAGTGATAATATTCAAGAAGTCACTATCTGAAGGATAGATAATTATACACTGGTAATTTCAAATACCGATATTCAAAAAGGGAAACATACATGACCCAGGCAACTAATGTTCAATTTCATTAACGTCGATTATTAGTAAATGTCATTAACGTCAAGAAAGGTTGCTAGAGCATATCGTAGTTAGCAATAGCATGGCTTTCCTGTTCAGTCATAACTTTCTCCATAGCTGTCAGGTTTTCAAATTGGTGAATTGGAAAGACAGGTCGACGCACAACTTTAAGTGATTTCAAGAAAGCCTTCGAGACGGTACCTCACAACAAAATTTCATAGTAATTACAATCGTACGGATTAAGCGAAACAGTGGTTTACTCGATACAAGACTTTCGGAGTGATCGTAAGCTAAAAGTAGTTCCTAACGGAATTATCTCTGATGTAGTTAAATTGACATCAGGTGCCTCAAGATGAACCGTAATCGGTCCCATTTTGTTCGTTATATACACAGATAAATGATTTCTGATCTCGTATTAGCAGTAAAATACGTTCATTTGCTGACGACGCTGCCATCTATCGCGAAATTAACTATCTGTACGGCTTTGACATTCTATCATTGAATATAAACAACGTTCATGTGTAGAGAACCAAGTGTCGAGTCAAGACTCTCAAACTTAATCTGAGCAAATTTACAGTGGTACAATTCTTATGTAGGTTTTCTAGCTATTCCCATTGGTATTCAGTTGATTTTATAATTGTTAAAGGGGCAGATGAAGCGAAGTATCTAGGAGTTACGATAACATCGAGGCTATCGTGGGAAACACGTAGAGGGAATATATATTTATTGCTGAGTCCAGAAGAAGCTGGTGTTCGACCAGCTTACTGTGGGAATATTTTAGTATGAAAAGTAAAATAGAGGTGCTATTTCGCTCTCGACCGACCACACCTTGAGTATGCAACGAGCGTATGGGATCCAGTGCACAAATAATTAATTCGTGAGCTTATTGAATTACAAAGAAAAGCGTCGTGATTCTTCAAAATATGGGCGATACACAGATGTTATACGAATCAGGTTTGAAGCCGCTGGAGACTCTGAGATTACGCGCAAAGCTTATATTGCTTGAGCAATTGAGAATGGAATTCTTTCAAAGCGACACGTAGAATATCATAATAGAGCCCCACTACATTTCCATGTCCGACAGAAGCGATGCATTAAGAAAGATATTTTGTCTAACAGGTAGTCATGGAAATTCGTTTTCCCTCGCACGATGAAGGACTTGTATAAAATCCAGGAGTAATTTCGTTGTAGTATTTCCATTTCATGTGTAAACGGCGACTGTCATTAAGTACGCCCCCTGTCACACGCCTATTGAAGCGGTTTGAAGGGTAGTATGTGGATTAAAACACTCTGAAGGCCCAACGTATGCGTGGACGTGAATATTCTGTGCATTCCATCCGCTAATTTCTATCCGTTGGGGATTTTGCTTATGGAGTTTGACTCTGCAGCTACGTTATCTCTGTCGCGTCCGCGTCCGTCCTCGTCGGCTCTTGGTGCTCTGAATGCAAAGGATGCAGGTTGCTTCATGTGCCAACCTTCCAAGTTTTCACCGATCCAGCCACATCGGTTAAATGGGACTCGTGAGAGTGTACACATTATCGAAAACAACAGAATCCATACTAGGATTCGCAAAATAATAAAGGGAAAGTTGAAGCGGCCTACTGACAGGGTTGGGCTAAACACAGGACTAGGAGTATTCGGAATGCAAAATACACAATACCTTTGACTTGGGTATTTGAAAAACCACCTACAAAATAGTATTAAACTATCCCACCTTCTAAATAGTATTATACTATAGTAAAAAACTATCTTTTAAAATACAAAATACCTTTGTATGGAGACTAAAGGATCTTAAAAAGAGATAACCTGCCTAGGCACGTTATGGATAGCAAAAATATTTAGAAATCGATTTGAATTAAAATGAAGCAATATCTGAAACATAATGTCATAGAAGTGATATCGGAGCTACTTCAAAAGTAAATTAGCATTTTTTTTCAAAATGGGAAAATACCAAAAATCTATGTCTGAAATACAGAGTATAAGATACAATCAGGTCGTGTACTTGAAATATCAAACACGTATTACAAATGTATATAAAATATGTACGTGTTTTAAAATACTTTTATTTGAAATACTGCCCACCCCTGCCTATAAAACTGTGAGTAGCCATTTCAAGGAATGGAGTACAAACTTAATACCCTTGCCTTGGGTGTCAACATCCACGGAGAAAGAATTAATATGCTGCGATTGGCTGACGACATAGGAGTCATAACCGAGACAAAGAATGATTTGAAGAAGACTGACAAATATGGAAAGGACTATGGCCAGATATCAGTTGAAAATCAATAAAAAGGAGACTAAAATATTAGTATGCAGCCAAAGAGATGGGTCTATGACAAATATTAGCCTAGGAAAGCAAAAGCTAGAAGAAGTGAAAGAGTTTTATCACCTAAAAAAGCAAAATTACCAAAGATGTACGACGCTCGAAACAAAAAGCAGAACAGCACAGGCGAAGAGGGCTTACTACAAAAAGAAGAATCTCCTAACAGCTGAGAATATAAGCATAGAACTGAGGGAACAGTTCAACAAACAAGGGAGGGGAGAATGCTAGAGATAAATGGATATACAAATTAAGCAATGAGGATGTGCTAAGAAGAGTGGGAGAAAAGAGAAGTCTTCTACAAGCCCTAAGGAGAAGGCGGGACAACTACCTTTTCCACATTATGAGGCATGGTTGCCTGATGAAAACAATCATAGAAGGGCAGGTGGAAGGGAATAAAGGGCAAGGGATGGCCTCGAAAAACTCACATAGGACAGGCTATTAAAGGATGTAAAAGAGAAGGAATACGTCGCTATAAAAAGGTAAGCGGATAGGAGAGGGGAATGGAGAACTGCGTCAAACAAATATTAAAGTTATTGACTTGTGATGAAGATAAGCAGACTCACTGCCTGAAAAATAATTAAGTGCCACAAATCTCCATTAATGTGGTCACGTAATGAGATCTTTAAATACCAAATTCCCGTATAATTCACATAACAGATCGTCAAAAATCTAGATGAAAAAGTCTAACTAATATTTCTTTGGAAAAATAACTCCAAAACATAAAATTCATTTGACGATTATTTCCCATGGCTCATACACGCCGACGGTAACTCTTGGAAATTGTTAAAGGAAAGCAAGACAAATTGAATCCTGCATGGCAAAAGGTAAAATCATTTAAATATTGCACCTCTCTGTAATAGACTTCTTTAAATATTATTGAAATGCAAACACTTACTATTTAATGTCACCTTCGAAAATAGCTACTTCCTGTCATGAATACAATTAACTCTGAATTCTTCTTGATCGCCGACTTAGGAATAAGCGTCACGAAGTGCCGTGCCAATAATATACCTGATTATTGGTAACATAAAACTCAATTGGCATCGAAAGCATCGTAAAAAATCGTCTAATGTAAAGCATTGTAAAAAGTCGTAAATGTCATAATTATTAAGCCAGAAGAAATAATGTTTACCGAACTATTTAGGGCTTTGATAGCCTGTTGCTAAAAATTCACGCAATAAGGAAAAGAAAATCGGTACATGGGGATATTTAAAGATACATAAAATAGTTTAAAAGTGAGGAATATTGACTTACCATATTCTCCCAGGCTTCTCCATCCATGAAATCTCATCGCACTCCCCGCCAAACTCCACCCATTTCACGGAATTGATTCGCCACCCCAATATTACTCGAAAACCTGAAAAGAATTAAAACATATTAAAGGATGCAAATATTAAAGCCCAAAAAGATTACAGTTAACTGAAGCATTGTTTAAGGATGACAGCGCAACTGTGATGCTACAACAGGAGTTCATGCTTATGACACTGTATATCCAATGTTGATCGCAAATATTTTCCAACTTATTAATGTAGAGAAAGCATTGGTCATCAAATTCAAGGACTAATAATCATAGAGCGGTTACACAATTATTAATTAACGCACAGTCGATTAAAGTTAGAAATAAAGCATGTTTGCTACATCGTAACTGAATTGGCGGATTACCACTACGTAGACCTAAATATCTTATAAAGCTTTTGAAAAACCTTTTCACAATCTACTGTTGTATTAACTCACTGTCAGGTTAGCATAAAAAATAATGCATGAAGGTCCAATGAGGGTTGATGTCACTGAAGCCATTGACCATGTGACAATTTTGACGCGACAGCGTGCTCATAATCACGAAGGAAAAAGTGTGGCAGGTATGATACATTATTGAGCAACTACATTTAGCACCCCGCAGTAACGGCCACAGCGATTCCACATTCATCTGCATGATCTTCGTAAAAAAATAAGAGCAAGTTACCACATTACTAAAATTAAGTTACCGGAGAGGGAAAGAGAACATAGTTCCAGGAAAGCAAACGTTGTATTAGATAATAATATTGATTAAGGGTGAAACACGACAAAAAAACAACAGAACGTCTCACAGGTCACCTACACTAGTCAAATGCAGAGTCTAGATCGAAATCAATTACACAGAAGTCTTACACTCGTAAACTATTACATACGAACATGTTAGAGAAGGATAGAAAAAGTAAATTAATGCAGTAATGCTCAAATTAAATCTCTTCGCCAGAAGATAGGAAATGGAACCTGGTCCATAGCCGAAACATTTATCCGAGAAGAAGTTATTTTCATACGAAATTCAGTGTTGAGAAGAAAACTTGGATTTGAAACCGAGTTAAAAATGTTTCCCTATCACAGGCTTCCTTGAAAACATTATGATAATTTTAACACTAACAAATTCCTCGCATAGAATTTTATGCAGAATCATGAAGATGGAAGTCGTAATAAAAATTAGTTTTTCAAAATGATAGTAAATCTTACAACGATTACTTAATAAATCAGAACAAATTGTATTTGCGATTAATCCTCGACTCAAGAATTGAAAATGCACTAATAATGATGAGGAAAGTATCGCCAAAAGAATGGGTTAAGTACTCACCTCTTATCCCCAAGACAGCTTACCGCGAAGTGAAGTCCAAAGAGAGGGAATTCTGATACTCTCAGCCGCATGACGTATTGCTGTGACGTCACGATGTATTCCGATCGATTTATTTTTCAACCAATGAGAAGCCTTAAAACCACTGAAAATCGTATATATTATACTATTCGAATTTTTATAAATTAAAATGAATTTATAAATGTATTCCATATAATTATAAAATTATATCCCATTTTTTGAGGGAAAAAAAGATTTAAAAGTGGCACTGTATACGTAGCGAAAAATTTCGTAATCAGCCAACGGTCACAGCACACGTGGAACAATATTCCAGTATGTTCCAAACATATACGAAGGTCGGTTTGAGTGCAAAAGACGTCATCGAACAGTCACAGCTCGAACAGTCAAACGATCTTCTTAGAGTCTCCATTCAACTGCTATTTCCAATCCAGCCTCCCACCCCTCCTCCGCAACACGCCCTCATTCCCTCACCAAACGTCATTTCGATGAAATCGTATTTGTGCAAGTTTAAAACATTTCTTTGGACTGTTTCACCCGTTTCGTCGTTCATTGAAGTCACCGTTTCATTCCGTAGGAACGAGGATATGGTGAGCGATACAGGAGATCTATCAACAGATATACGAGGAAAATAAGCAGCGGTGTAGACTAAGGTACGTGTGAACATGTAATTGACATGACAGAGTACACATGATTTATTTGTAATTATGGTGTGTTCGAGAGTACACAATTGCAAAAATATCCGTCTCTTATATGGCTTAGCATGTAGAATGATTGCCTATAAAAGAGAATAGCGGAGATTGCGAATTCATAAAGCGGAGTTTTGGAATTATAAGAACATTAGTAAATGCATTATGCGGTAAGTGCAAAAACTTAAAGTATAACGGTGTTCGCATTTGTGCATGAAACGCTCCCCTGTAAACTATACTCAATAGCAATCACCACTTCTGTTTCGTGTGGCCATCGATGTAGAGCTCGCTCATTAATCGCTCAGTGGTAATGCCATCTATTTCTCCTTCGTATCGACGTGGTATATTGGTGATAACATATTATATTCTATAACATGGAAATATTGTACTGATTTCCTAAATTAATTTCGCCTGTGTGTGTATTATTTGTTGTTTTCATAATACCTCTCCTAAATTCAATCCCGCATATGACACAAGTGAATTATCTCTTATCTAATGAATAGTAAAAGCGTAATCATAAAAACCTCATAAGTGTCTCTACAGAACTTTCATTGGCAGGAAGTATCAAAATTGTAATGGCATGTATGTAAGTACCAATGAAATATACAATAATAAAAGACCATGCTGTATGAATAATTATTATATTAGTATTTCAAGTGAACGTTATTGGAATGAAGACTCACGGATGAAATATAATAAGAACCTAATAATTTCTATTTTTTTCTGTTTATTCGCAGATTCGTTTCCTTCAAAATTCAAAAACTGTAGCCATTGCAGAGTTGAGTACCTACTGTCGTAATACGAAATGGAATACCAAGTGATTTATTACGGGCAACAGTGAAGCCTCCATTATCAACTCAAGATATAATTTTCCTTTGAAAGGTGAAGAAATAAAGAAGAATATAAGGACCTTCTGATGGATACAATTTCTCTCTACATGTGTGGTCTTCGCCGTCGATTCGTTTTTGAGGTAAGTAATGTTATGTGAATCTGAATTGAACAGATTTCAAGACAAAAAAATAGCTTGCAGTAACTTATTTGCCTTATAGCATTAATTTAGTTGTATTAAGTTACCTTAAGAGACAATTCTGCAATCTAGGCGCCATTAAAATCTGTGCATATTGAAGTTTCTGAGGTTCTGCATGAACATAAATACAGGAGAAACCTTTAACGATCGAAGTTACTCCAATTTTCGACATTATAATGCCTGCAGAATGCAAAAGAAGTGGTCACGATGTTATTTAGATTATTTCACCTTCAGCGCTCGCCAATTTCATACCGTAGTTATCCCCTCCGAAGTGACTTCCACATTACTAACTGCTCATCAAACGCGTTCATGGATTTTAATAAACGTCTGTTTGCATGGGAATGTTGCTAATGTTTTCATCGGTAGCGCTAAAGCGGCTGGGCCTGAAAGGGTTGTGCTAATCAGTATTGCATATATCATTCGCATCGAATAACATTGATTGGAAAAGTGATCCTTTGTATGGGCATATAAATATATGAGTCACACGGACGGAGAATTTTGCTTTGTTGAATGACCCAACGTAAACTAAGACGTTTTATAGGAATACATCCAGTAAATGTTTTCATATTTGGCTTATATTATGGAGAATTTCAAAGGTTATCATCTATCCCATGACACCGTAATTCAACTAAGTAGAACTTATTGCAATTTGTTTCTTTTCATGGGGAATAATGAGGGAAAGTACTGAATTTTTATATCCAAGAAATTAATTATAGAATTGTATTTTTTTTCAATTCTAACCCACGATAGCACAAAATCACACTATGAAGCCAAATATCACAGGAAATTTTTAATTTTATAAAAACGCCATTAAGTGTAAAACAATTCAAATCCTCGACAGAAAAAATGTGTGCAATATCTAGTTTGGTTTCAAATAATAGTCTCTAAATATGTTTAAGGTTCACATCGAGTGCAGGAGGAGAAGACTCCCTACCTTTCGATTCGATGGCATGTCCATCGGCGGCAGAGCTCAGCTGTCCATCGGCGATTACACAAAATACACACATTCACCAACACTTCACATTCAACACACAACTGACCCTGAATTTCTCCATACAAACTTAACACTTTCACTTCACTGTGTAGCAAGATGAGCACTGCCTTCTGCCAGTGGTTAACGCAGTAGAAATATTCACATTATTTCCTTGGGACTACGTAGCAGACGGCTTGAAAGGGAGCCTTTTTAAGCCTGTATCCAATCGGTTGATGAATTGTATCATTCACTCCTTTCACGTTAAACCTGGAAAATAAAGCTATAACCCAAAAAATACAATGCACCTACGACACTATACATCCAAATATAGGAAAGAAGGAATGGTGACACCAGAAATGCATTCAGTGCATATAAATTTTAGCAATTCTTTAAAACCTATTTTGTGATATATAAGCTATTGTAAGTCCTTGCTTTTCTCTGATCAGTTTTTATGAAGGGAAGCTTGTGCGAAATGGAGAAACAAATTAAAATATATACTATATTCTGATCATGCTTTCGTAAAATATGGGTGGTTAAGATGTAAATTTTCACGTACATTTTCGGCTCATGCATTCCTATACATAATTTCACTTAATATTTTGTCGCATAACCAGCCCCTGATACATAAATTAGGGAATCAAACCCCAAAAATTCGGGTTGCAAAAATTACTATTGTTTTGACTACCTATATCTCAATGCCAAAAAGTATATTGTAATTATATACTTAACGTGCAAAACGTAATAATTTAATAGACATAAAGATAATGGAATAAAATTTGAGAGTTTAAGACATACCTCCACTATTCAGCAAACAGACCATCATCTCTCAACATCGAACGAACAGCTGTGAGACACGGACTTCACTTTAACGGAATGAGGACTACGAGGAAAAACCGAAAGCGGTGCACTGCTTCTTACTCATTGCTATTGGAGGATGGGGTTTTGCTAAGGAATGTAGGGTGTGTATCCTGGCATGAATAGCCCAAAGCAGAGTCAAAAAGTGTTGAACTGAATTTGAGCCTCAGTGACACATGAGGTCTGACGGGTGAGTTTCGGTATAGACGTCGTTGGGCCACATAGCAGGGCAGGGATTGAGTTGGAGGTTAAGGAGAGGTAGGGAAAGACCGTCGGAGAGGACGAGGGTGGGGAAAGTGACTCAGTGCGCCACCCTCTACACATTAAAGCCATCAATTCAATTTAAAGATTGCAATATCACCGCATAAATTCGCTGTATGTGTTCTATCACATTTACTCTGGCTATTTTTAAATCTCGAGTCGAATCATCAGAACAAGTTGTAAACAATTCCTGCGTAAAATTACGACGAGAAATTATTTTCACATTCCTCGTTCCAAATTAAAACAAATTAAATTGTATTTCTTTCTTTGCGTCGTTTAGGAATCACGATGTATCCCATCAGAGATCTTGATTTTCCCTGGTTCTTCATGGAAGGCTCTTATTCTTCTTAGGGCGTAGGAGAACCATGTGTTCCGCTGTTCCGATCGTATTTTAACACAGCAATCAGCATAGACCATTAGATACCGAGAGGATTGTGCTAAGTAAACACTGGTTGGTTGACTATTGTCTTTCTTGTCCTCTAAGATGATGGATTTTATGCCGTATATGCATTTAAATTTTAAAACACAATTCCCCATAGGGTTGTTCCCAATCATCCGGGAAGGGGACCCAAACTGTCGCAAGGTGAATGACCTGAGGGAGGGGGGCGAGAGGGGAGGGGAAGTGCCCCCAACTGCCCCGACTAATAATTCCGTGTAATCTCCAAGTTTCATGTCTTTGTCAACTTTTAACCCAATCAGTTTTTAAGCCTCATTTTCACAAAAACAACACTGAAAAATACAGTAATAAATATGCGCCATGTCGTTCTCTTTGTTCCTGGCAATCTGACTGATTGAGGCGAGAAAGGAAAAATGTACGCGCCCATAGGTGCGAACATGTTTCATGGGGTGGGAGTCGTAATCATCTGTAGCAGATGACGTCGCCACGCGACGAAAGCGGTAGTAAACAATTTACGTGAAATTTACTAATATAATAATAATATAATATAATATCTTTATTGTTCTGTAGGTCATACATGCGACATAGAACATTGTCAGGGAGGACATCAAAACATACATGTTGTCATAAACTATCAGACAAAAATTCATTTACATTGTAATAACCCTTAGGCTGTAGAAATTTTTATAATTCTGTCTTAAAATCATTAATATTTGAAATATGTTTTATACTCATAGGCAATTTGTTAAAAATAAGCGAGGCAGAGTGATGTGGACCTCTTTTGGCAAATAATTGTTTTAAGATATGTATATTTTCACTCCCACGGGTCAGATAGGCATGAACCGAGGAGTTTGGTAAAAATAAGGTAGGGTTCTTTTTTACAAATAATGCACAGTAAAAAATGTACATACTTGGTAGTGTCATTATATTATATTTTAGAGATAATGGCTTTCCAGGAGACCTGATGGACACATTTGCCATAACTTTCAAAGCTCTTTTTTTGCATAGAGAATGCCCTAGCAGCAGCACTTGTGTTTCCCCATAAAACTACACAATAAGCCAAGTGAGAATGAATTTTGGCATAATATATCAATTTCAGTATTTCTAATGAAGTAGTTGGAGCCAATTTACGAATCATATATGTTCCCGTTGCCATTTTGCTAACTAAATCCTCAATATGATATTGCCAATCAAGGTTTTCAGTTAATTTCAACCCAAAAATTTTGTACAGCTAGACTGCTGAATGGCTGTTGATGAATTAGTCTCAAGTAGAGGACTCGTTTCTGGAGGACTAATTTTGTGATGGAAATTTAAAAAACATGTTTTATTACCATTCAATTTGAAGTTATTGCTTTTACACCAGCCAATCATCTGTGCTACTGATGAGCGTGCCATATCAATCACCTCCCCTGTCTTATTACTAAAACTCAGAGTAGTAGCATCGTCAGCATATAAAATGACTTTACTCTGATGCAAATGAGATGGTAGATCGTAAATAAAAATGATGAATAATAGTGGCCCTAGATTAGATCCTTGGGGCACTCCACAATTTGAAATAAGGACATCTGAGTAATTCTGATTAACATCACCATTACAATTAGTGTTCAATTGCACTACCAGCTTACGATTAGTTAAATGGGATTTTATCCAAGCTAAAGCATTGCCATTAATTCCGATTTGGACAAGTTTACTGTACAATATGCAATGGTTAACAGTATCAAATGCCTTTGTTAAATCATAAAAAATCCCAATAATTGCTTTCTGGTTGGCAAGACCTAAGATAATGTCATTAACAAGCTGAAAAACAGCAGACATAGTTGACTTGCCTTTAATAAAGCCATGTTGGGAGAGATTCAATAAATTAAATTTACACAGATAGACAATGATACGGTTGTAAAAGAGTTTTTCAAAGATTTTCGAGAAAACAGAAAGTAGTGCTATGGGTCTATAGTTATTTGAGTCACCCAAAGATCCCTTTTTATGAATTGGGCATAACACAGAAAATTTTAAATTTGTCGGAAAATGACCATTGCAGATTGATAAATTGAAGATATCCGATAGAGGGGTAGAAATAATTTTAGCAGCTAGCTTAATAATGGGCATAGGTACCCCATCACTTCCGACAGACCATTTATTAGCGAGAGATTTTATGACATCTTCAACCTCGGCAGGATCTGAGGGACAAAGAAATATTGAGGCAGAAGTACTCATCGCTTTGATAGTAGATGGAATGCTATCATCATTAACTTGACAGAACTGTTTATTAAAACAATTTGCTATGTTTTTGGGCTTTGAAACAGCAATATCCTTAAACTTTATGAAAGGTGGCGACTGTCGGGTGGGTTTATTATTCGTCTGCTGCTTAATAACATTCCATGCTACTTTGCATGAATTATTAGATAAGGAGATACGCTGGTTGTAATAATTTTTCTTAAACTCCTTGATTTGGGTTTTATAATTGTGCAAAAGTACTTTATACTCATTATAAAGAGATGGATCAGAAAATTTACATTGACGATGTAAATCTCTTACTCTAATACTCATGTCCATCAGCTCCGAAGTGAATTTGACATTTTTCCTTTTGCAGATAGAATTTATTGTTTTTAAAGGAAAGGAATGGTTAAAATTTAATAAAAATTTGTTAAGGAAGGAGTTAAATTTAATATCAACATCAGAAATGTAATTCTCGTCCTCCCAAATTACGCATGCCAAACTCTTAAGAAATTCATCAACGCTGCTATCATTATAAAAACGTTTAGTAATATATATTGGTGCAGTAGATTTAAAATCATCAAGCTTCACCTCAATATCAAGGACACAATTGTCAGACATATGACTAAATATGGTATTACACAAAATCACCTTATTTGGTAAGTTAGTTACAACTAAGTCGATAAGAGTAGAAGATTGAGAAGTTACCCTCGTGGGGACATCGTTAATTACTGTTAAGCCAAAAGATTGAAACAAGGCACCAAGTTCTTCACGTTGGATAGAGGGACTTAATAAATCAATGTTAAAATCACCAAGGATTATTAGGTAGTTAACATTACAACTTAGCACAAATTGAATTGTGTCACTGAATTCCTGTAAGAAAGAAATGAAAGAGGCACTTGGAGATCTATACGTCACAATTACCCCTAGACTGAGTTTGTATGCTCTTAAGATTACTGATGCACATACATGGACTTTTTCAATGTTATGTTTCGTCTTCTTGCATGAAAAAGACAAGGAAGGTTTGCAATAAATTGCAACGCCTCCCCCTCTGTTATCCTGTCTACAAAACGAAGCTGCAAGTTTCATGTCATTGATAGCATAGCATTGTATTTCGTCACTTAACAGCCAATGTTCTGTTACCAATAAAACATCACTCTTCTTTTCTTGAAGAAGGACCTCTAAATCAGTAGTCTTATTTCTGAGAGATCGAATGTTTAAATAAAGAAACTTGAGCAAGTTTCCATCTTCTCCTAGTCACTTAGATTTCGATCTTGTATTATACGACACAGTGTTCACTGCAATTTCCCGAGGCCCAGTTCCCGAGTGATCCTGCGACAACCCAGATGGGTCCACCAAGGGTAGACCTGTATGATTTTCCCCAACACATTCAGCATTTATCATCGATACATTTACCCTATCACTGCGGGCGAAGGGCTTGCGAAAAATAAATCGGTTTATACATGCATCCAGGGGCCAGAGTTCACGACTGAGTAATTTATCAAGAAGAGTTAAATCGGCCTCAATCTTAAATGAAACACTCTTTTTACTTCTTTTAACTTCTTCACACTCAAACTCCCTATCAATAAATTTGCGTCGCAGGAAACCTAATTTCACTGGTAGTAGTTTTTGGATTAATGCGCCCGAGAAATATCCAGGCTCGTCTAGGGATCGCCGTGAAGGTTTCCACTTCCGTGTTTGTCCCAAAAACACAATGATTGTGTTTATTTTTGGGCTTGTGTCCTCTGAATGAGTTCGTCGACTCCTGGTTTGCTGCGCGAGTACGTTTTTGGGTATTGTCCGTCTGCTGATTACGTACCCGTTGATTGGCTCTCCTTTTCTTTTTGGAGATAAACTCTTGAAAGCCGTCGTTCACAGGATCATCAGCTTCATTTTGATTATTGCTAATTTTGTCAGAAATGTCACCAACAGTTCCGATTACTGCATTTTCAAATTCAGCATTTCTTCCTTGCGGGAGAATATCAATAACCGCCGGAGGAACAGGAATAGCTCCAGATTCAGACGAAGCGTTAGTTTCCCCACGTTTAGGAATGATTGTGGAAACATGCGACTTCTCAGCTATACGTATACTGCAGTCTTTAGTAAGTACTTAAGTAAGTACTAAGTATTTTTTACCTAAAACTATCTGCAAATGAAACTTTTGCCCCATTTTACAACAACTTATCTCAGATCCTTCGTCATTTTTTATATGTAGATTGTAAAATAGATTCATATTATAACGAAGAGATCGTTTGTTATAATATGAATCATGCAACAATCGGTATGATTTTAAGCGTTAGTGAGAGGACTAAATATGTGCGAGATGGTATGAAACGGGTGTTATGGGGCCACAGGTCATGGAATAAACAGCAAAAAATGGCCAAAATCGCATATTTTATTGTTTTTCGCGGTGTTCCACCACTTTAATGTTCGATTTTCATTGAATTATCCGAAAGGTATTAAAATACTCCTTCGAAACACATTTTTTCTTTGTGGCCCTCTCAAAAATATTTTATGAAAACTAGCGTTTTAAATTTTCAAATCGACGCCATTTCTCCTTATGCCACTGAAAAGTTGTGAAAAACATTCGGCATCTGCTTCATTAAGAAAGACATCAAATGGCGCAAACTGCATTGAAAAATATTGTTTCTATCCAGAGATATTTAAAAAACAGTGGAAATCGAAATTTCAAGCTAGCCGGCCCTGGCGGGCCTCTAGCGGGCTGGAAGTGTGGTGAGGTTAGTCCTTTCTGATCCCAAATCCTATGCTGCAAGTCCGAAAAAAATCCTGGAGGGGGGACTTTTCAACCTCTTATTCGGCTATGCCCTTTTATAACGACAGCAGTGTTTAATAATAAGTTAATATGCGTTAAAGTGGATTTAAAAAATTGCTACTGCCATACCATGTAACTGAAAAAAATTGTTTGCAGAGAGGTTCGAAACACTGACTCCGGATTACTACCGTTGTAGGTCTTCTCCTTAACCACTAGCCCATCTCACTCGTTGACTCCGATGGGGATTCATTACGAGATTTGTCAGGAAAGGGAATGAACCAGTCTTCTAGTGTCACTAAATCAAACTGAAATTTAACATTCAGTGACATTATATGCTGTGATATGCGGCGGATATTTCATGTGTATGTTTTGTTCGCTATCGTTGATCGGAAAGCTTCAGCGTTAATTGTAAGCGACAACATACTTCGACGGTTCGGCCAACTTACGAGAGGAAGTAAAGTGACGTTCTGGACGTAGATTTATTATCTAGCATGAGCTGCACAATTTATGTGGTAATAAACACTGCACATATTCCGCATTCATTTCCCTTTAAAGATTTTGCTATAAAAATATTGCGGGAAGTGGGAATGTTGTTCAAATTTCCCTCCCACTGGTGCAATAGAAAATACCGAAATTCGATTTCAAAACTGGGGCGAAAGTGGCGCCGCTACATTTGTTGTAATACTTTTGAATCCGACTGTACATTGCACTGACTAGTACCCACTTCCGGTTTAGCGAGACTCTGACACCAGACAAGCTCTGATTCGCTATACGTAAACCATACAGATTTTGGCTTACATTCATTGTGTTATGTCAGTATGATTTCCTCGAGGCTTACGGCTGCCGTCTCTTCATAGATCAGGCATTGGACATTTTTATGCCGCGCCGTAAAATAATTATTCATTGATATTTTTTCATATGCTTATTTTGAAATTTGTGAATTAGTTACATCTAAAATTCTCTATCACTTGGTTCCACATCACACATCCTAGGAGAGGCTCCATCGATTGTGGTTTGTCAAAGAGTAGGCAGTGATAATCATTTCTCGCGACCCCAAATCTGCTAAGCTCGTCTGTTTTAGGGTTACTGTTTCCTAGGGACACTGCTCAACCAATTATCATACCACCTGTCGCCAAGATCTCTTGAATCAAAGGCACAAAGCCCGCAACCAACATTTTTGCTTGTGAAATGGGCTGCATCTTGATCAAAGTTATTAAATTCGTGGATAATATTAGTGCACGCTGTACATGTATATTATAATGTTTACATAACTATTATTCAGCATTGCACTCCTGAGATTGGTATAAATACTGCAGCCTTCCAATTCTCCCGAGCAAATTCATTCTCTTTCTTCTTCATTCTTCTTTCTCGTGTCCTTCTTCAGTTGTCCCGTCTACTCGCTCGATTTTTCCCCCATAAGGTACGTTCCTCTCGTAATTCCAATGCTTTAAGGCATAGTTTATCCATTACGATTGTTATCTAACGACGTTGTAATAACCGATAAAAAAATTAACGATTAAAATTAATCATTAAAAAGTCAACTATCGTTATCGTATCGTTTATCGTTATTTTTCATATTACTTTTTAAATTTTATAGGTACTTAAAATGTCTATATTTAGTGATACAGAACTAACTCTAATTCATCTTAGTCGTTGAGCGTAGTTGAATTTAGATCTGTTGGAATTTGGGCACGGAGCTTGTCGGACAGACAAAGAGGAAAAAAAAGTGGGGGTTGAATGGATTGGCCGCCCAAGGTTTGCTACAAAATCAACTCCTAGCGTATAAGTTACTTTATCAACGGTCTACTTAAAACTGTTACTTTTTCAAGATAATAACTTTAAAGTTTCACTAGTTACTTTTTATCGAGATTGACTTTTAATCAACTAATATTTTTCTCCACTATGTCCTGCACTGCCGTTCAGGGGGGCAGCTAGAAATTAAGGCAAGGCACAAAGGTTTTAGGCACAACTAGACCTGGGGTGTGTGGTATACCCGCCAGGATAAGCGGAAGGTGCGGGGGCCCTCCCCCAGACATTTTTTAAGATAAATGGTTCAAAATTGTTAGTTTTATGGCTTTCTGAGGGATATTTTATTAATCCTTACACTCTTCTATAAGAACATTAATCAAATTAATTAAAATGGATTAAACTTAAAAGTTTCTCTGAGCTCTGGGGAGGGGGGGGGTTATCCCCCAAACCCCCCTCCTTGCTGCGCCACTGCTGCCGTTCACTGTTTTCGGCCGGAATCATTTGCAGTCTTTGATCTCGAACGAGGGATGAGATATAAAAGGCGAACTGCGATTTGCGCTTTCACTAAGCGTGCCCAAAACAAAAGAAGATAGGGCTTCGTCACGCTTATGGATCTCCCAACGCACCCTAGATTATGTTTACCTGCACACGTCCTCTTATCTATTCGAGAATCAATTCTGACGGCGGCGCAAAAGGGCCAAAGAGATATCGAGGAAAAGCAATGTTTTGCACGCCGAGGGAAGATTGTTCACGAAAGGCTAATACGCAGAACAAGCGATAATAATTTAGTCGAGATACACATTAAATACACTCATACACTCACTTGCACAAGTACTTGACAAGCTAGCTAGAGGGAATAATAATTAGACCATTAATCAGTAAGCCATCCTAAGTTGATAAAACAAATCGGTCTCATAGACGGTACATGTGATCACAGAGTAATTTTTGCTAGATTAAAAATTGGAATAGAGTCATCCGTAAAACAAAAACGTAATATTTAATTTAAGGCAATAAGTTCGAAGCCATCGTTTATCCTAGATACTTTACTCCATCTTTTGCTCTTATGTTTACCCCAAAATATTCCCGAAATTAAATATTCCTTTTTTGTTTTACGGATGACTCTATTCCAATTTTTAAGGCAGCAAAAATCACTCTGTGATCACATGTACCGTCTATGAGAATAATCCAAAGAATCCTTATAAGAATCCAAATTTGAAGATGGGAGATTGAAAAAGTAAATCCACATATTTAATTTTCTAATTGGAAAATAATATAATTTCGTGGATTAATTGTGCACCATAAACTTTCTATTTCAATAAAGTTGATACATGGGAGGCGCTGTGTGACTTGACTACTAGAAAAACTCCACCACATCGTGTCGATCGCATCGTGTCGATCTTTAAATATTGGAGGGAAAACTTCACTGTCGCTTATATCCTTCATAAGTCAACTCCCTGTTCCTATGACCATATATGCGTCCTGAAATTTATACTCGATTTTATCACTCTTGATTATAACGCTATGACAATAAATTGCGACAAAGTTAATGCCATATTTTTTAGATGCCTTTCGGCTGGTTCTTTTCCTCGCTAAGGTGTATAAGATGAGTGTATCACTCGGAAAGTGCAAATTAAATAAGATATAATCACTTTCCCTGGAGTAGACGTTTTGGAATTATCGTTATTTCACTGCATTACTGCTCCTAAATTTACTTCATGTGATAAGAGGATTTTCGCAATTTGGATTACCTCGGAGGCTACATTTAATTAGATAACTTTACTCCTTTAAAAAAATCAGTATTAAATTTTTCTTCGTCACCTGCATAGATTATGTTGATATTAAGAATACATCTTTTAAAAAATGAAAAAAAAAGTATTATTACTTCGGGCTCGAGCCCTCGCAGGACTCTCTCGACATTACAGCACATTATATAGACCCACTCGGCCACGTATTGCTAATAGGTAAACGGTGAGTCCAAATATGAATCCAAAGATAGGAAAAACCTCGCCACGGAGACCGAAAGAAAACACTCCGACGGCCCAACGTCTGTGGGGTCGTGATTTACCTCAATGCATTCCATCCGCTAATCTTAATTTCGATGGGGCACTTGCCCCTGCAGTTTGACTCCAGGTTCGGTTGCTTAGTCGCGTCCGAGTCCGTCCTCGTCATCTTGCCTCGAAGGCAAAGGATGCAGGTTGCTTCAGGTGCCAACCTTCCAACCTTACACCGACCGTGCCCCATCAACAGGGTGGTTTCCTATTATTTTTTTATCGCCTAAATCGAAAGATTATTACTCCTGGAGTACGCATTCCACGCTTTTAGATTTTTAAATGACAATATCTATTTTTTGCGATTAAATGAAAAGTGAAAAATTTAAAGCGCGCAAAAACGCGACGGCTAAGTATGAATGATGAAAAAACCGAGCGTCATTCTGGTTCCAGCTGTCGCCGTGTGAGGTGACCTTGGGGCGAGGCTTTCAGCGCTGATACCATGCAGGCTGCTAGCAGGTAGCGCTTGGCTTAAATAAGGATTATTAATACCCTATCAAACGAAGGAAACTTTCCGACCTTAGGCAGTTTTAATAGGTGATTATTAAGAAATGTTTCCCTGAGCTCTGTGCCTCATGCATTTCTTGGTAATCTCAGGCGATGTAAAACTCCTATCTACTCGTATAGAAACTAGGTTCCTGTGACGTCACGCGGAGTTGCATCGCATGGGCGCCAATCAGGCCTTTTTCAAATGAGGATAAAATTGACCATTGCCTTTCGTCTAAACTGGGATTTCTAAAACAAGATAATTTGTATATTATGAATACACTAATGGTGGGTAACGAATCGAAATCAATGCCTTTCGTTTTCTTTGATGAAGGAAACTACACAATTACGTTGGCGGAGGGACACTTCCGGTGTTACATCTACGGTCGGAAATTTACCATTTTGACTGACCACGCCGCGCTCACTTGGCTTTTTGGATTAAAGGGCCCCAGTAGCAGGTTAACGAAACGGACTTTGAAATTGGGCGAGTACGACTACGGAGTCATTCATAAACCTGGTAAGACCCACACAAACGCGGGTGCCTTAAGCAGGAAGATTGGCCAAGTGTCTGTGGAGGAGGCTCTAAATTTTCGTAAGGAGCAGGAACACGATCCCGAATGGAACGGAAGAGAGGGATTCGTGGTTGCATCTGGGGTACACTGTGGAAGGGAAACTACAATGGGGAAAAGAGTAGTAGTGCCTCGCAGCTGCCGAAAGAAAGTGCTCCATCAGTGCCCCGACCATGTACTGTCCGGACATTTAGGTGCACAGGCAACATTAAGTAGGGTTAAGAGGGACTTTTGGTTGCCCCGAACACGTCGCTGTTTCCAGTGGCGCAGCGAGGGGGGAGGGTTTTGGGGGACAAACCCCCCCCTCCCACAGCTCGGAGAAATTTTTAAGTTTAATCCATTTTACTTAATTGGATTGATATTACTAATAGAATAATGTGAGTATTGATAAAATATCCCTCAGAAAGCCGTAAAACTCACCATTTTGAACCATTTATCTTAAAATTCCGCAATTCATTAATCTTGCACCTATCGCTTATCCTGGTGGGTATTCCATACCCCCACACACCTCGGTATTAGTTGCACCTAAACCCCCCCCCCCCAGCCTTAATTGCTAGCTCTGCCCCTGGATGTTTCTTGTGAGCATGAATGGGAGTGTGTGGCCACCCTGACCATTGGATCCGACGACGGGTGGAATACAGCTGAGGAGGGATCGATGTGCAGTTCGGAGCCTCCTTGCATCAATCCCCCCAAAGTGCACCCACTGCAACCGAGCGGTCTCCTCACCACCTCCGATCGTCAGAGCCAAGTGTTCCTTTCAGTGCATCTCAATGACTAACATGGTAATGCATATTTTTTGTGTTAATTATTTCTGAGCAATACCTACTTGCAGTTTCTTTTTGTGCCTGTTGATTTCGGAGAAGGGGTGAGTATATAGGCTCGCACAGGTAACGAGTGATTGGATGTAATGAAGTACACTGACGGTGATCTTGCGGTTTGACATCGGTGGGTGCGGTGTGGGAGTTGTGAGTGGTGCTGAATAGTGACGTGAAATAATGAAATTATAATGGACATCAGGTTGTTCAATATGTATATCTGTAATCACTATTTCTGATTCTTGTATTGTCGTTTATCTATTAATGGTCGCAGGGGCATATTAACCCATTCACATCTTAAGTTTTCACGGAAATTTCTAAAATAAATGCCTTTTATATTTTTCCAAGGGTTTTCATTTACCTATTATTTTATAGAATATGAAATTTTGTCAAGATGCATAGAATTTTATGGGATAACTTTATTTGTTTTTTTTTGCACATCATATTTACTTTTAAGATAATCTTCATTCAATAAAGAATTTTCATATGCAACAACAACAATGACACTACCGGCAGTTCGCCGGCTCTTTACCTTAAGGAAAATCGCATCAAACCGGAGAATAGCCATCTATTTACCCGAATGGGTTAAGGGGTCATTTGAATTTTGGACTGGACTTGTATTTTTGTTTTATGATTGGTGTTTTGCTTTCCTTGAGTTGCTTCAGGGAGTGTCAGCAACTCACTTTGGGGGATGTGGTTGTAAGCGTGGCATTTCATTAAGTTCATTAAAAAGCAGTGAGCTGATGGTGAGCTGACTTTGTCCAAAATACAGCCATCAACACGTTTGTGCTGTCAACAGGAGATATGCGTGGGAACGATCTCTCTTGGCAACTCCACGGATGCTGGCTGATGGCGGGTGGCGGAGTCAGTCGTAGTTGGGCAGCGGGATAGAGTTGGTTGGAATAGAGATCCCTTTAGAGAACATTTGGACATGTCCCCTGCTCTCTTTCCCCCAAACCCATTCACAGTCGCTGGAGACGACTTGCAATATTCACATGAATAAGACATTTAAAAATGCCTGATTATTTTTATTATTATCTTAATTTTTTGATAAAAACACGTTCCATGCATTTTTGTCCACAGTCAAACAAAGTTCAACACTTTTAACAATACCCAAGAGTGGGCATTCTCTGTCTGAATATCAGACACATTAATGCCGCATGCAAGACATATATATTACAAGGAATTCACAACTTTCTGCAAACCATTATGCATTCTTTGTACACATTTTCCCATCACATTAATGCTACCAATGAATTACTAACTGAAACCCACAATATATAATACACTATTCAGTCAAATGACCAGAAATTTAACATTATTTTCTAAACTTAGATAGTAAAATGAAGCTAAAGACTATGTATCTTCAATGAAGAATGATGCAGATAAGTGATACCAGATTAAACCTTGCCTTTCTGTGCATCAAGTTGAAATGAACAGGAGTAAAAATGTTCAACCAAGAATTTCAAGTTCAATAATTGTAAGCAAGGAGATTTAGAGGCTTTCTGTGATCCACATTAACAAGGCTACCCAAGCACCATAGCGATATCATTTTTTATCACTTATTTATCAAAATGATATACCTGGTGATACCACTTACTCATTAAAAATGATTAACTTTTAAATCACCAAAGTAATATTAACCATTTTTATCCCTTTGATGTAAATTAAGTATCACTGGACGATTTCATCCAAATGCCTAAAAGAAGAAACTACAATTGTACATAACATATGAAAACTGCTTTAGCACAACAATACGAAAAATGATAACTGGATAATTTTTGGCTGGTTACTATTGCCTTACCAAATGATATTTTTTTAGTGCCAAGTTTTCATCATTAATGAAGAAATACATTGTTGATGCACCAGGGTTACCTTAGTAATCATTTATTGTGAAACAAAATTTGAATATCCAATTTGATGTTCAAACGATACCACTTTTATATCAACTACAGAATACAGATGTAAAATTGGTATCTTTTGAATATAAAAATGATGCATGATGGATGCTGCTTGGGTATGTTTGAGCAAGGTTCAGACAGATTTCTCCACAATTTTGCAGGCTGAATTTCACCAAGCCCCTCTTAAATGAAGGAATTTAAAAACATAAGAAATAGCCCCTGTAGAACCATGGTTTTGACTGCCATTTATTGAAGGAATAACATTTTTTTTAATTGCTAAGCATATAAATCTAGGAGTCCCAAATGACAAATGTGAAATTTAGCAATGGAAAAATTTACTGAGCGAGGGGAGTTAAGGAGCACATTCCTCAAGAATTACGAGACAGAAGGATATTTAACTGAAATTCAAGATGACTAATGAACACTAAATATTGGTGGACTTAGAGTTAAAAATCAAATTACATACTCATGTTTACTTTGAAGCCTATATTCCAATGACAATGAAAACTTGGATGATAAAACAGATATAACACACTCACAAAGGGTCTTGAAGTAGTTACGATGAGGTTGGAAAAGTACAGAACATTAATGTTCATTATGTTAGCAGCATTAATGTTCAAAATCAAAGTCATATGAAAGACATCAGCATCAAATTTGACAGGCAAAACCATGGTTTGGACAGAAGCAAACAAAATTCAGATTTTTAAGACAAATGCATACATGCCTATGTCTAAACTCTTCTTGCCACTTTCATACGAAATGGAGATATTGAAAAAGTACTTTGGATGCGGGAAAAATCGAAACATTAATTCTGGCTTTCATTTTTAAAGCTAACTTGGCAGAACACTTTTTTGCAATCAATCTGACAATAGAAAACACATGAGCAATGAAATTTAACTTTACAACTGAGACAGCTGACAATAGAAAAACATTCAATGCAGTAAACTTCATTGCAGCATGCAACTAAAAAATAAAGAGTTTGTCATTGCATATATCACTGCACAACTTCAAATTATTTTTTACCCCAGAGAAATTCATCCTAAATTCGAAGGCTGTTTTTCAAAGACAAAATATTAAACATATCATTATATGAATAAGAACAATGGTTTTAGAATAATTCCACAAATCTTAACCCCTAACACAAAATAAAATTATTACCATTTGCTTCAAACTTACACGTCCAATCACTTCCTTGGCATTTCAAAATTTCACCATCATCGTACACTGTCGACAACTGATTTAGCAGATTTCTTCTATCCCTCCTGTTCCTTCAGCATGCAATACACTCATGTGACATCCATGCACACTTACACAGGAGAAGGTATTCCGTCTTGATTAACACAATCACACTAAGTCACCACACAAATGCAGACAGTACTTGGATCAAACGTGAAGCAAGAAGTGAGTGCTGGGGAGTGGATATCCCTCGTGAAGACGATGATTAGGCATGAGAGTTGATGGATGAGTGATGAGAGAAAAATACATACATCAACAACAGTACGTGGGCACTGGCAGTGATGACATCCGTTGGAAGAGCATAGTTAGGAAAATACACACTATGACGACAGCTTATGCCCTGAACTAAATCAAACCAGTCTGATTACAACCACAGAGAAAGGACAAACCACAGTGCTCACTACTGCACGGAAAATGCTATTACGTGAACTGGAGCTCTTCCTGAACCTCAAATGTAAGTGGCAAAATGTAGGGTGATGTTCACGCAGCACACTGCTACGATACTGATGTAGCAGAGGGTTAGTTAGTAAGCCACCTATGTTCCAGCAGTGGAACTATCTCTGTTTCCTGCTTTGGAATTCACATGCAGTGAGCACTCCAGTTATTATTTTCTCCGTGATTCAACTTACTAGCAGTGATTTCTGATGAGCATTTTAAAAAAAACTATGGTGAGAATGAAGAATGTTTACCTATCTGTCTCACTTGTAAAAAAGTAGTTTACATGCATAAATGTGTAACTATTCGTTACGTAGTTTATAAAAAAAAAAGATATGGTCTTCACAGGAGGTCGGAAACAAAGGATGGATTTAATTTTTGGATGATGAGTATTTCCACTATTGAGAGTACACTGAATGAGGGTATGAAGAATCTTCATGACACATCCCAATAATAGTACATAATAGCCTATGTTATTGATTGGTTGGGACAATATGCATTATTTCCTCGCTGAAATAGGTAGAAATTCAGTTTAACAATTGTATTTGGAAGGCAATGGCTACACTTTTATATATATTTTTCAACATGGTTGCTACTTGCACCCAATAACTTGGTGACGATGGAGAAAACAAAATCTCCTCCAAAACTAATGTTAAGGTAAAATAAGGACATATGCAATACTAAGTGAAGGCTAAAATCCATTAAATAAAGAGATGACACACGAGACCAAACATAATTTTAGCTGAATTTTGTGAATGCAATGGGAGGAATGAATTTGCAATGAATCATATATAAACCATTGGTAATAAAAACCATAGACGGTAAAAAAAAGAAAATTATCAGTAAATCGCCAATAAGTACTACAACAAAGACTTTATAAACAGTGGCAGTTCTTGCAGAGTGTTAGTATGTGTATATGCTACTTACTCAATGTTATTGTTCTTAAACAGAAGCCCACATCATATTAGATTTGTATCAGAAAATCGAACACATTGACATTGCAAGAACTCAAATATTCTTAAGAGGGGAGTTATTTTGCTTGAACAAATGCAAAATGCCATCTAAAAATTCCCGAGGTAATCACAATGATGCATGAGGAAGGAAGAGTACAAATTTAAAAAAATCATTAGATATCTGAGGTTTTGAACACATGTATCAGTAGGGAATGGAGAAAATTCAAAATCTGCAGAGAAAACTTTATTTCCCTCCTTCTGATGAAGTGAGACATAAGTTTGCTCTGCCCAGTCAAAACTATCATCTTTTTAACCAAAGAGTCTTTATACAATCTGAAGATATAACCAAGAGAGAATGCGGCTCACAAAAAGAATGGGGAAAGCATTCTTTTTCAAATATTATAATAATCATATACTCCTCATATTTTGCCTTTTGACTAGGTCCAAGAAGTAATTATAGTTTCATAGTGTTAAAAAAGTTTCATAGAAAATTCTTTAGAGATATTCAAGACCCAGAAAGCTCCACGTATATATCAGATATGCATTAAATACATGCATATGGGTATGCAGTGTACACCATATACATGGCATATATGGATATTTAAAGACTACTTGGCGTAAATGGTGGAGCTAGTGTTGCTTGGGGAGATACAGCTCTTATGCTCAGAGCCACTAAGCCCAAAGTTAAATTAAATTTGAATCAATGTTGATGATGCAGAGATAATGAAACTGCTAGTACAAAACACAATAAAATTGGATATTTCAAATACAAATGGTGTTCAAATAGTTCTTAGCTACATCTGACCTAATAAATTTGAATCCCTCATTTAATTTGGTTCTTAGGTCACTCTAAAATTATACTGCTGAAAAAATTAAGGCATTTCATGAACATACAGTGAGAAATATACCTATAACAACTTATGAGATACAACTGATAAAAACTGCCACTTTTACAAAGACCTCATTGCTTCTGATATTGCTCATAGTATACTCAATTATACAAAGATTGAAGCCAATGCAAAACGTATAAATGCTGTTTTAACTAGTTATTCCCAATAAACTATGTATGTATTTTAATGGAATGTTCTCCATTGCCTACACCCATTCTCTCTGATGAATGTTTCCAGACATTACTTTGGGTTTTATATTCCTGCATGACTGGCGTAATGCCTGCCATAATGATGCGATTGAAACCGTCAATTTTGTGAATACCTCATCATTACTTTCCCCAGAACAGACTCATTCCTTGTAGTGAGTCTGAGGGAAACTAGAAAGTATATATGTACTCAAGCGATTCTGCTCACAAATAATACCTCAAACCAGATAATGCTCCAAAAACCCTCGTTAATTCACCAAGTTAATTCGAGAATAACAATAAATTTGAAGGGTTTCAATTATTCCATTATTTGAGCCATAATTGCCACATTCAATGTAGAGTAATCTTTGAACAGGAGTGCACCATATTTAGATTTTCACAATCTCTTCTAGAGTCTTAACAAGGAGTTAAGAAATTAGGCTTTTGAATATGTTCACATGCACATTTTAAATTGATTTTCTAGCATACAATAAATACTCTCTCGTACATACTCAAACAACGGCAACCTTTAAGCCCCCCATCTCAGTCTTTACCCATAATATTACAAACCAGACATTCATTCCAAATTAATTCCAATGAAAGCACAAAACCTTTCTCATCGTGTACACACCAGAAATACAGCCATTATTTTTTTTACAAAGTCACTCTCAATGAATGATAAAATAGATTTCAATCACTTCAAAAAATACAAAACACAATGAAACACTCGCACAAACCTCACGAGATTGCAAGGTCTTAGATTTGAGCTAGGTCGAGACGAAGATAACTCATTTTCTACTCAGGAAACGGGGAAGTAAAAATCAGCGTAGGCCATCGTTGTTGCTAATCAATTACAAAACATGAAACTTCCATAAAGTTAGCGCACACAACCAAATTGGACAGTAATTTCATTTCTTTTAGAATTGGAATACCCTGAATGAAAACTTCACGGTATAAAATGAAACTATTACACAATGGGAAATGAAAAAAAAAATAATCATAATCCATTGAAATCACTTAAAATGTGATTCATTGGCTTAATGAATTCAGATAAGAGAGAAAGGAGAGATAAACAGGGAACATGTTTACCACTCTCATATCTCATCCAAGTTTTAATGTTTGACTCGTATAGGCAAACGCATGCACCCAGAAAACTATTTACACAATTGATACCTCACGACTGGAGAAGTCTTCAAGATTGTTTGTTTTTAAAACTATGTGTCTTCAACGGAGGACAAAGACCTTCCAAAGACTTGGAAAGTTTATTCATTTCTTGGTCAGCTCAAATAGCATTGCCTGTGAGAAAGAAGATTGTATCAGTAACATACTAGCAAGACAACAACAAACAAATTCAGACCATGCCAAACAGTGTAATCTTCACTCTGTGAGAATAGTCAGAGACACACAGAATTCTGCCTCGCTCCAATCACAGGGGTTTCTGGAGAGGGCATAAAAGTGAAGCCAGCACCTCCCGCACATAGAATCAGTAAAAACCCTCTCTCTTTAGGGCTTTTAGTATCTGAGGTAATTTTTGTGAATGGCCAATAATGCAATTTTCTGAGAGTGCTGAAACATTCAGAAAGTAAGTAACAATTATACATTTAATCAATACCGTGGATAATTATTACCTTTTTGTCAAGCAGTTTAAAATATGTATGCATATTTATAGGTTGCTCATCCAACTAAGTATGTATCTTTTTTGCGGATATGTTAAAAAGGGATTGTCATGCTCTGCTATAAGAGAAAATATGAAGTTTTCTTATTCATAATTATTACAAGAACGTGTATATTTCTGCTCCACCCAAAGCAACCTTATCAAACAAAGGAAACTTTCCGACCATAGGCAGTTTTAATAGGTGATTATTAAGAGATGTTTCCCTGAGCTCTGTGCCTCATGCATGCATTGGTAATCTCAGACGATGTAAAACTCCTATCTACTCATATAGAAACTATGTCCCTGTGATGTCACGTGGAGTGGCATCACATGGGCACGAATCTGGCCTTTTTCAAATGAGGTTAAAAATGACCATTACTATTCGTCTAACCTGGGATTTCTAAAAGCAAATAAATTGTATGTTATGAATACACTAATGGTGGGTAATGATTTGCAATCAATTCCTTTCGGTTTCTTTGATGATGGAAACTACCCTATAGTGATTTAGAACATGAGCTGATGGAAAAGATGAAATGCACATATATGTATAAGCACACATACATTTTGGTACAATGTATAGAGATACATTGATGTTTTAAAGAGTTTCATTATGGTTGCCTTTTCCGTGTCACCCACCACTGGGTCAGGCCGCAGCGAAAGTGCTACAACTGTAATGTGATGACCATCCATTCTACAAGTCGTTCCTGCTGATGTGACTACCATTTACACATTTAAGTTTAAGATTACACTTTGACATATAACAAATGGAATTTGCAAAGAATTAGGGTGGTAATAAGCACTTACAATTACTAATGGGTGTCTCTAAATAAAAAGATAGAATTGCCTTCATTCTTGTTCATAGATAAGACATGAAAACAGAATACGTGTGAGTGATACTGTTGATAAGGATGAAAACAAAACATAACTTTACTGTAACAAAGGACAAAAGACTAATGATTACTATTAAATTCAAGGAGAAACTTACCTAAGACAATAAATAAGGATTGCTTCCTAAGGTAAATCAGACAAACTCTCTGTAAAGAGGGTTGATTCCTTTGATTGGTAATGGATGAGCTTCTGTGTTGAACACCCAATCATCAAAGGAGATCAAACTGTCATCACTGAAGAGCAGGTACAAGTACTGAAAAGACACAGTCAATTACATACTCAACTGGATTTAGAGTTCCATGAAAATGATATTTAGGAGCTCAATTAATATTTCAAATCCACATGGACAATGCAATAAAAATAATTATTCTAATTAATTAATTTTCCAGTGTCGCCATGTACATTGAGTATTTGCTGAAAATTGACAGTAATTAGTAATTTCGTAATATGTTAGAGTTCCTTGAAATCAAACTTGTAACAACTAGCAAAAGTTGCACACGGATATTGTGCGTGATGATCATCGCCAGGATGGGTCCTTCCGAGGAATCACAGGGAGCAGATTGAAAGCAGACTTTATTCAAACCGGAGATTGGAAAATTAATTTCGATTGCAATTACAAATTGATTATCTCACTCTAATTTTCTATTGAATCGAAGTCGACTTTTTTTTGAAAAACCAATCAAAATCGATTCCACCCAATTTGAATTTTGCCACCAAGCTTCTCATCCCATGACATGCTCACTCTGCACTCACTGGTGAGGGAATCTTGGAGGGGATGCAAAGCGCTTTGGACACTGGTAAATTGGAGTCACTTACTGTAGGGCTTCGTAGACCACAAGCAAAGATTCAAAATGACAACATGCACTGACATTGTTCCTTTTTGTATATGGAGTAGTTCAGGGGTCTCCAAAATACAGCCCACGAAGGACTTTCATTCGGCCCGCGCACTCGTTTCAAGCATCGCGCAATTCTCGCTTGTTTACCCTGTGAGACACCGCTAGGAGCATTGCCACGTTGTACTACACATCGAAGTCGCCTTCAACTGTTCGTAAATAAGAAATATGCCACCGGATACTTCAGTAGATGTTGGTATCGAATACTTCAGTCATCGGCAAATTTGCTATCCAGCCCGCGGGTCGATTCGGAACTTGGAATGTGGCTCTCGTGGCCTAGTAAATTGGAGACCCCTGGAGTAGTTGATTCCCTGGCTGCATGTGTTTGGAGGAGAATGGAGAAGGTGAAGTGGATGGAGAGAGGATGAGTCAAAACTTTTGGCCATTTTTGGTGAAGTGGATTCAATGGTGGTGGGCTCTTTTCGGGAATTGCCATTTACTACAGCCATCAATCCAATTTGAGGCGCAGAAGACCACTCTCCTCATGGCTCGTCAATCATACTCTCACGATCCCTCTATTCTTTGATGGTGAGAGGAGGCACGGGCAACAAGTCCCTGGCCTACTACAGCAGACTCCCGATTATCCGGCTGCGGTATATCCGTGTTGACAATTATCCGTGCATGATTTTCACTTTCGCTCAATTTTTTCCGTGATCTTTATAAAAAAAAATAAAATTGGGCGCAAAATCATCGGAATCACTGCATTAATGCGAGGATACACCGAGCTTATTATATCTGTTAAAATCCCCTAAACGTAAAACGGAAGCGATCGCACGCTAGCTGCATTCACGGAAGTACCGTGTTTCTGTTTTCCAAGCTTCGCATTGAGAGACCGAACTCCGTGATCACAGATACACGTCCTGCAGAAGTTGCCACCTGGGCAACTTGTGCGAGACGCAACTATGTGGCGTGGTGTCTGACAGTGTAGTTTCCGACGTCGAGCAGTGGTTTTGTAGCATTCTTGCAAACCACTTTTCTGTATCCGTGATTACACAGCCACAAATGTGTGGTTTTTGAAACCAGGCCTTACGTGGAGCATTACTAGTACAAGTACAGCCATGTTATCGCTGCTAAAAAGATCACGAACTGACAAAGAGGGCTCTCATTGAGTCTGGGAAGCACTCTTAAAAGCAGAATAACTGCATAAATAATAATATATTGTTTGTTCTACGTAAATTATAAACATTGCAAGACATTTAAGTGAAAGTTTGGAGTATCTGGTTTTTCCGACTATTCCTGATGTTTCTCCCCATCACTAGCCCATTAGGATTATCGGGAGTGTACTGTGTTTAGTCACTTTGCTGAAGTTCCAATGAAACACACGGCATTCACTGTTCCTTGAGCACGGGCGAATTTTTAGTTGCCACAACAAAATAATTGCGACCAGACCTATTCCAAGGGTGAGTTAACTGTCACCAGCAAGAATAGACCATGTGGATTTTTGCCCAACCCCATGCACAATCATCTATGCAGCTGCTTGATGAACCTTGTTTGGAGAGCATCTTGGGAAGTTTCTTGCTGTTTGCATTTTGAAAAGGTCTCATAGTTTTTAAAGTAACGGCAGTAGACATTGAAAAGTTTATTTTGTAAACCGAGAAGTGCCTATAGGCACTTCTCGGTAGGCAAACTCGGTGCTATACACTCGGTGCTATACACTCGGTGCTATAGCACCATGCAATACAAGTCTCGAGGAATTTCGATACAAAAATTACAAAAAAAAACCTGTGGGTGTTAGTGTGCGAGGAGTTATAGAAAAATGGATGGATCTAGGTGACGTAGAAAAGAATGAAAAAGATTTTTCACTGTCTCTGAGTGAGTGCAACAACAGAAACAGCTTCCACGAATTTTATAGTAAATTTAGGAGAGAGGCAACTATTTAATCGTCAATGAACGATAGCAGGCAACTCATGAGTGAGTAAACTGTTTATGTAGTTGTGGTGGTTAAAGTTGCCAGGGTGCAGGTGCTCTTGAGAACTGGATACTTGATACTCAAATTCATTTATCAATACTTCAGTCAAAAAGGATTGAGAGAGAAATAAAAATAATTTGATTAAAAGACTCCTTTTCAAATTCATGACGAGAGAATTTCCATCCCAGGTGAAACCTTCAGACACACTGAATTAAAATTCTGGCCTGATTGAACCATCCCATAATGGGCATACAATGAATCTCCCCAAGAACTCACTTCAGTGATAACGAGAAACACAACGATAGACAACCGAATAATGATTCCTCTCCTGCATACCTTCAAAGTCTCAGCCAAGAAGAAACTCTGCTGGACATCATCTTTTTGTGGATCTTCCAGGTAGACGTTTTTTATTCCACTGTAGCCACCACTCACTCTGCAATGCTTCTCAATAGCCTATGAAGAAAGGAAAAAAATATCATGTACATATATACAAACAGAATCACATATTTCACATAGCATTTTATTTTTAAAATAGGAAGTTTCGATTTTTGAACACTCTTAATTTAACTAAAATGTTTGCAATAAACAAAAATGGCTGCAATTTAAGGTTTATCAATTAAAGTTTACAATTATTTTCTGTATAACTGACAAAAGTTTTTGATTTATTAGATAAGGCGATCTAGTGATGTAGTAGGAACGATAGACGTACCTCAACTGCTTCCCAGCCCCAGTCTCTGTACTTCTGGTCCTTGGTGAGTCTCCACATGACCAAGTACGACTCAATTACCTCTGGCCTGAGAATGTAATACTTTTCATTCGTCTTCATAGCCTTCGCTTCAAGGGCTTCTGTGAATCTAAAGGATTCTGGGCCAAGTTTGGTGGCAGAGCGATCATACGACTCGTGGCAGGTGTTTGTGATTCCCTTGGCAATGTCCATGTACCTCTCCGACACTTCATTCTTCAAAGAGTGAGCCCCCAGACCCAGCAATCCACCTAAAAAATTCAACAGTTACATTTTAGGAACAGAAATTTCACATAGATGCAAGAGTGGAGGGAATAGGGCACTGGGGAGTTCAAAACACCAGCTACAAAGTTGACTGCTAATTAACCCTTTCGAGATGGTGGAGTTCTCTTCTTAGCATGACTGCTGTACTGAGCCCCAAGAGACTCTTCTTTCTCGTAGTATGGAGCATTTTTGGAGGACATTCGTTATGAAGGGTCTCGCGGAACCTTTTTCGACCCCTCGCTGCTGCGACTTTGCATTATCTCCGACTCCTAGAGTAGTTGTGCTCCCTCCTTTCCAGATTTACTTGCAGCATTGGTTTGCAGTCAACTCATGTATTGCTTATACGTATTTAGCACATGGATAATTGTTGCTTGCATTTAAATTGCAGACTTTGTATTGAATTCCTCATTTTTTTCTGAGCATTGTCAAATTTTAAGCAAAGTTCTAAGGTAAATATTAATGCATTAAATGCAGCAACAATTTCCATGTTGATGTTTATACAGACCTCAAGATATAAGTTAATATTTATCATAGAATTTTGTTTACATATTGTAAACGCAGCTCAAAAGACAAAGAATTCAATTATAAGTTTATATTTCTTGAGAAGAGAACGAATATTTATTTCGAAAACTGACTGGATAAACAATTGCATGACCGTGGTCCCTTACTGCTAAGAGGGGTAAGGGTACCTGCTCCCGGATTCCGAGGGTAAAGCCTAAAGCCCGCAGTGTTAGGTCCCGAAACAAAGATGTCGTACACCCGCGACCGTCATAAAAGGGGGAGAGCTAGGAAACGTATATACATACACGGCTTTCGTTCACTACTGTACGAAAATCTCCGACGAAAATATACAGCTTACGTCGCCAGGGTCAAGAAACGTTCACACATATATTTATGTCTTTAGTAGGGAAAAGGTTAAAGGATCAATTTATGAATGAGGTATCGAATGCTGAATCCAGAACAGAGATGAGCACAGATAATACATTTTGATGGATGCAGTGTCCTGGCATATTTTTTGCAGCATGTAGTGCAAAATTCTGATGGCCCTACAATGCAAATTGCTCATTAACAATTAAAAATTGATTTCCAGGATATAACAAGTGCAGAACTATAATTAAATACATAATGAGTTTGCATCATAGTGCTGCATATAGAGTTTCTGGTACACTCATGATCTTGTTTTCAACCGACTCCGCATTAACATCATAGCTTGGACCAGATAAAAAATTTAACCAAAAACAAACAATTAGATTGGCTGTCTACATCATAGTAGGGTGGTTTCCCATTATTTTTTTATTATATGGTTAGAAGAAAATTACTTTGCTTTTCTACAAAACACACACTTTATTGCGACTAGTTTTGGGGCACTGTACCATTTTCAAGACTAGTGACTAGTCTTTCTTTAGTCTTCACTTTCACTAGTCTTGAAAATGGTACAGTGTACCCAAACTAGTCGGGAATAAAGTGTGTGTTTTGTAGAAAAGCAAAGTAATTTTCTTCCAACCATATAATGGAATTCTACAAAGTAAAGGCCTCAACAATTCAGTGCATATTTTTTTATTGCCAAAATTGAAAGATTATTATTATTCCTGGAGTACGCATTTCACGCTTTTAGATTTTTAAATGACAATATCTATTTTTCCCAATAAAATGAAGAGTGGAAATTTTCAAGCTCGCGAAAACGTGATAGCTAAGTATGAATGCTGGGAAAAGCCCATGTGACATCATTCTGGTTCCCGCTGCCGCCATGTGAGGTGACCTTAGGGCGAGGATATTTACGCCGCTGCAATGCAGGCGCCTAGCAGGTAGCGCATGGCTTAAATAAGGATTATTAATACCTTATCAAACGAAAGTAACTTTCCAACCATAGGCAGTTTAAATAGGTGATTATTAAAAGATGTTTCCCTGAAGTCTGTGCCTCATGCATGCAATGGTATTCTCAGACGATGTAAAACTCCTATCCACTCGTATAGATGGTAGGTCCCTGTGACGTCACTTGGAGAAGCATCACATGGGCACCAATCTGGCCTTTTTCAAATGAGGTTAAAAATGACAATTACCATTCATCTAAATTGGGATTTCTAAAACCCAAAAATTTGTATTTTATGAATACACTAATGGTGGGTAACGAATTGCAATCAATGCCCATCGTTTTCTTCAATGAAGGAAACTACCCTGTTGTTTAAGTTTTTCTAACTTGTAACAATGATACCATGCACAAAGATGTTGGCATCATTTCATTATGGCAAAATTTAGAAACACATGAAAATTATGGTAAGAATAGTTACAATTATCAAAAGGATTTTACAACTTTGTAGAGACACATACATTTGTAAATTAAAGAAAAGCCTCAATGGGCTAAAACAGTCAGTAAGAAATTGGTACGAATTTCTAAGCGGAACTATGATACCCTTAGGGTTTACGAAATGTGTGAGTGATCCTTAAGTTTATGCAAGGAAAGGAATCATTGTTGGTACATATGTAGATGACAGTATGATTACTGGTGAGAAGGAAGAAACTTCCATCCTTAACAAACAAGTTTCTAAACTTGTCCAAGTGAAGGGCCCTGGTGCTGGTAATTCTTTCCTATCGATTCAATTTCAGAGACCAAATTCCTTAAAATATTATTTCCGTTAGAATCCCCTTCGTAAAACGGAAGCACAGGAATTCACAGGAACATTGTTTTCCTCCCTTTCCAAGCCTCGCAGTGCGCAACCGCGATCAGTGATCACGGATACACGTCCCGCAGCAGTTGCCACCTGGGCAACTTGTGCGAGACGCAACTACATGACGTGGTGCCTGACAGCGTAGTTTCCCACGTCAAACATTGGTTTTGAAGAATTCGTGCAAACCACTTTTCTGTATCAGTGATCACAAAGCCACAGACGTGTGGTTTTCGAAACAAGGTCTTAAATGGAGCATTAATAATTCGAGTTCAACCATGTTATCGCCACTAAAAGGATCGCAAACTGGCGAAGAAAGCTCTCAATGAGACCGGGAAGCATTAAAAAATAACAGAATAACTGTGTAATTAATAATGCAGTACACTCGCAATTATCCTAATGGCTAATGATGGGGGAGAGATAGCACGAATAATCAAAAAGCACAGATAACCCAAACTTTCACTCTTATGTCTAGTAATGTTCATAATTTAGCGTATTTCTTCGAATATAGCCCCCCCCCCTAATTTTTAGGCTTCAGTTTCGGGAAAAGTAATAAAAATGCGTTTGAATATAGTCCCCCCTTTACTTTTACCATGGGCATTTTTGGAAAAATAAGGGGGGACCATATTCAGACATATACGGTACGTAAAACAAATACATAATATATTATTATTTATGCAGTTATTCTGTTATTTTAAAGTGCATCCCGGACTCGTTGAGTGCTTTTTTTGCCAGTTCACGATCTTTTTAGTGGCGATAACGTGGTTGTACTCGTATTATTAATGCTCCAAGTAAGGCCTCATTTCGAAAACCACACATCCGTGGCTGTATGATCACTGGTACAGAAAAGTGGTTTGCACGAATGCTACAAAACCTCTGCTCGACGTCAGAGACTACATTGCCAGGCACCACGCCGCACAGTCGCATCTCACACAAGTTGCCCGGGTTGTAACTGCTGCGCGACGTGTATCCGTGGTCAAGGAGCATGGTCACGCACTGCGAGGCTTGGAAAGGGAGGAACACGGTCGTCCCGTGAATGCAGGTAGCGTGTCACCGCTTACGTTTTACGAAGGTGATTCTAACGGAAACAATAAGCCTGGTTTATCCTATCATTAATGCAGTAATTCCGATGATTTTGCGACCGATTTTATTTATTTTTTAAAAAGATCGCGGAAAAAATTGAGCGAGAGTGAAAAATCATGCACGGATAAACCGCAGCCGGATAATCGGGAGTCTGCTGCATATTGTTTGTTTTGCATAAATTATGAACATTACAAGACATTAGAGTGAAAGTTCAGATTATCCGCATTTTCTGATTATTCATGCGGTCTCTCGCAATCATTAGCCTGGATAATTGAGAGTGTGCCGCACTTGACTGAGGTAAACCAAACAATTCCTCACGTGTCCCACTTAACATTAATTTTAAAATATTTTTATAACTTTTTCATAAGAAGTTGAACATTCATAAATAGGTAAGAATGATGGATAACTGGGTCAAAATTGATATTTTTTTCTCCAGAACAAATGAAGAGGTTGATAGTCACCAGAGAAGCAAGCCAAGTGGTCCATCTTGTGCTCCAGGCGGTCAAATTTCATGTCCGAAAAATACATGAGTTTGCTCCTCTGCGATACTTGCAGCATGTGTTGGATGAGGCGTGCCAGGGCCTCGTCGTACATCTCCCTCGCCTCCTGATCCTCCTTCCCCGACTGCAGCCACGCCTTCAGCAGGTACTCGTAAAAGCTGTCTCCAAGCGCACCGATCGACATATGATCTGCAATCAAACACGTTGAAACATCATCCAAAGAAGGAATGCAAGTCCAGTAATTACGTTTTGAGATGTTTTTGAGAGATGGAGAGGGGATAGTTTTGGTAATTATGTATCACGTAATTGTTTCAACAAGAAACAGTGTAATAATTAGTACACCAAAGGATGAAGTTTGACATGAAAAAATATTTGACTTAGCCAGGATTCGAACCCAGATCTCCTGATTGCCGGTCAGGCGTGTTAACCAGTTCCACCACCAAGCCATTTTCTCAGAGCAAACTTCGGGAACTGTTCCTGCAGTGCTTTTAATTATTAGTAGTTTCAGGCGTGACTTTATGGAATCTACTTAACATAATGAAAAGTAAAGAAAACTTTGAAATTCCACATTAAAAGTAAAGTATTTAATTTAATGCATATGGTTACGACGCGGCATGTACCAGACGACGAAACTTAGGTCGTACATTAAAATTTATGTGGAATTAAGTACAAAGTGTCCTTTACTTTTCATTATAAACAGGGTAATATTCCAAGAAAACTGGGTTATTTTAAGGAAAACACATTTTCACACTAAAAATGGCTAAATCGTACACAATAATATTTATCATGGTCATGCAAACTCCATTAAGTAACACAGTACCCCCACAAAGACGAAGTTTAAATAACTTAACCTTGATAGTTGACACGTACTTAGTTTGTCCACGACATTAACAGTGGGAGTGACAAAGGTTAAGAGTGGGAGGGAGGTTGAAGGAGAAGGTCACTGAAGCCTTTGAGTGCCAGCAGCCGTTTGGTGGGTGCTCCCAGATGTGCCATGGGTATTTTGCTAATTTAGTGGGCCTTTATTCAAAACTTAATCATTTGCTTATTTATTTATGTTTTTGCATAATTCTTTTTGTTTTTGGAAGTGAATTCTTTCATGTAAATCAACATTGAAAAATATTTCCTGATACACTATTTGCCTAATTTGTGAAACACAATTTTTGTGACTTAATCTTAATTTTACGAGATTTAATAATTGGATTTTTCACTTTTGACCCAAAAATCGACACACAAAATATGATTGAAAGATGACACGAAAAAAAAAACAAAATAAACTTCATATTGTTTAAGTTGTCAACCTCAAATAGAATCCATTTCTTAAATTTTCTTAAGGGCTCAATAATTATAGCATACAAGGATTTTTTTGTATTAAACCTGGCATAAAAGAGATATGATATACAGTGGAACTTGGTTAGTACGTTCCTCCTTCGTACGTTTTCCTCCTTAGTAAGACGATTTTTCTCGGTCCCGGTACCATCGGTACAAAATACAGGTAAAAGTATTTGGTTAGTATGTTTGAAAAAAATGTTCTTTCCTGGTTAGTACGCTCAATTGCTTGCCGTGACGCAACCCGCAATTCTTTCTCTAGTACATATCTTCTTATAGGTCGTAATCCTCTGAATTCAGGATTTCATTTATTATTATTAGCCATTAACATTCTTGCATTCTTGGCTTCACTCGGTATAGCTGAGTTTAAAGAGACTCTGTCCAAAGCTGCTCAGCCTCAACATCTAGTATTAATATTATGAGGAGCATGGCTATATGCTGCATTATACTCTTTAGATAAAATTATTGAGAACTGTGAGGTATGTGACAGGAATAATGTGTGCCTCCAGTATATCAATTCGAATGTCTCAAAATTCTCAAACCCTTTTACCCAGACAGCACAAGATTTGTAATACAACTGCATTACCATCACAATACAATCATATTACAAAATGGAACTCTTTGTATTCCATTTGTATTCCTATCGTATTACAGTGTCAAATGTCCTCTAATGCAATTGTATTATATTTGTATTACAGGGAAAAATAAGAAAATTATACAGTATTATACCTACGTATTACAAAGAAAATACAAAACTTTTACAAATTGTCATTCTCCTGTAATACGAAACTATTACAAATTGTATTTCTCCTGTATTATCTTCGTATTACAGAGAAAATACGAAAGTTTTTACAAACTGTATTTCTCCTGTAATACCTAAGTATTACAAAGAAAATACAAAACTATTACAAATTGTATTTCTCCTGCATTATCTTCGTATTACAGAGAAAGTACGAAAGTTTTTATAAATTGATTTCTCTTTCATTATTTTCGTAATACATACTACATACATATATGTAATGCAGCAACGGACGTAAATGTTACCGTGCAAGAGCTCCTAAAAAGCTAGGTCACTTGGGTAACAATCTCAAAATAAATCAAGGTAAGAGGGACCACGAGTGACAAGAGACCGCATGGTCTGAAACCATAGGAAAGCAGAGGAATGAAGAAAACCTTTTCAACAACAAACAACAACAAGTCACAAGTAACAACTGAAAATACAATGATGATCAGCAAATGCACAGACACAAATATGAGAGAAAATATAAATTAGTTTTAAAATATTATGTACTTGAAAGTTACTAGAATAATTTAAGCTAATTGTTATTCAACAAATTTTAAATATGTGGAATTTTTAATGTAAATATACAAATATACAATAATACAAAATACAAAGGGAATTGTGGTTTAAAAGATGAAGAAAATAGGCTCAGCTACATAGGTGTGGCTCTGAAAGTCACTTCATAAAAAACAGTCAAGGTGTTGATTTAAGAGCTCAAAAAAAACTGTTAAACTGCGAGGATCTGGGAGCTCAAAGTAAATATTTCAACAAACAGTGAAAATTTTCAATTTCCTTCAATTTGGGTATGCATACAAAGAATGGATGGATGGAAGTGCTGACAGTGAACAAACTCACTTTGGCCCCACTTCCCCGTTTTTGGGTTGAGGTAGTTGGGATAGAGGCCCCTCGGCTTCTCCATCCCTCGGAGAACTTGACGAATGTGCTCCACTTTCTGCCTGTAGATGGGGTTGCCCGTCACATCTGACAGATACGAAAACTCCAAATGAAGGGTTCCAAATTCAGAAAGGATACTTGCTCCACCACTAGCCCATCCATAGTTTTTGCTTGCCTGCAATAAAACACAAATGCATGAAAATACACATGTGGGAACATGGGTGGGTCCAGAATTTTTTTCAGGAGGGGGGCAGGAGGATCTGACAGGCAAGTAGTCTTCTCATATTTGAGATTAAAAGCAGCATACAGCAATTGCTGGATGTAGTTTTCTCTTTCTTTCAATATGAAAGTTATTAATGTGATAGTAAAAGATGGTGGCTCCGTAATACACAATACAAAAATAATGTTATGACAGGCGTACTAAAAATCTTGTCTACTTTTTAATCGTTGGGGGGGAGCACGTGCCCCCACATCCCCCTAAATATACCGAAGGGCATATAGGTAGGCCTGAAGAATGAACGGCAGTAAAATTCACAAAAATAGCCATGGGAAAAATTCTGAGCACAGGGGGACCAGAACATGGACGTTTAGCATTAGCCATAGGTCCATGGTTCAATTCCCACAAGAGTGGAATTTTTTCCCAAAGAAATTTATACCAATTAGTCATACATAAGGTAATGATACCATCTTGATTATCTTACAAACTATATTTAGAGAAATTAAAACTCTTAAATAGCCCTTTCATAATGTCTTTTATTAATGTCATGATTTGTCATGGCATGTTTGTCAAGAATTATAGAAAAGGTGAACCGAAATTGATGTGTTGGCTAGAGTGTTCAATATTTTAAAGACTGCCTGCTTGCATGCTTTTTGGATGGAAATTCAAGTGTAGCACTCCATCCATAAAATTGGTTGTTAAACTGAGGTCGCCTTGGTGCCTTTCCCTAATAGCAAGCTAATGCTGACAATAGGTTTCTCTCCACCCTTCCATGGTGCAAATGACCACCTCCAAATATTTGTACATACACCACCATCATATAAAACAAGTAACCATCAATGCTTAATTTGGTACATAAGTAGATGGGTATGCCACTCCCAACGGTTGGCATTCTCATGAGTACTGCTTGCCTGCACTGCAACCATGTACAACAAGACACCCTTTTACACTAAAAAAAGGTATTTCAATATCTGCCTCTAAGCTTAAGAAATTCTCCTCTAAGGACTTTATTCAAGATAAATATGAGATTTTTCTGCCTGCATAAATGTTTTAAAGCATGAATCAGTTTTTTGAGAAGTCTTCTGGCCACAGGAGCATATAAATGTATGATATTTTGAGTATGTTTCATACATTGTCTTTCCAGATTTGTCCCATAGTTTATAACGCTAAGGCCTTGGAACCAAAATTGACATTGATTCCAAAGTTATTTGCATTGGCATTCATCATGACAAGTCTTGAGACCCAATGGTTTTTCTTCAAGGCAGGAAAAACAGGCTTGATCACGTTATGCTATTAATGACATTTTATGTACAAAATATTTCTTTCTCTCGATTCACTCACCCCAGTCCGTACATTAACAAGAGCATAAGGGATGCCAGTTGGAGTCTTAAAGGCAGGAAGCAGTTTCTCGGCTACATGTTCAGCCTTATCCCGGAACATGACGTCTCCGGTGAGAGCATAGCAGGACAGGAGGCCACCAACAAACCGAATATTTGTCTCAAACACCGAGAGGTCAGCATTCTGAAAAAGGTGACATCATAATTTAAATAAAGGAACTTACTTTAAGATATTCACTCCATAAAACTAACTGGTATGAACTTTTGTGCTTCAATATTTGCAATTATTCAATATAAATTCACAGAAGGGGAAAGAAAGGGATAAGAACAGAAACCAAATATGGACAAAGAAAATGGAGTACCAGTTAGAAAAAAAAAACAGAAATCAGAGGGTGAAATTGAGGCCTGACTGGGTCCCTCTAATATATGAAATTCTCGTTTCACGCTTTTTTATTTCCAAACTCCTCCAAAAAAAGCTGGGCCGATTCCTATGAAATTTGGTTGTGTGTGTTCAGTAGGACTGAGAATATGTTGTTGATTGTTTTTCATTCTTCTCCAGGGCCTATGAGGGAAGAGGCCTACAGTCATTTCCATAAGAAACACATGTAAAGATCCTCATTAATGACTGCAGACCTTTTTTCTTTTGCATCTTTAAATTAGTGATAATGCTCACATTAAGTTGAGACATATAATACCATTGGAAAGAAAAAAATTGCACATTCTTATTGTTGCTCTCGCATTTCATTTTTTCCACTTGATTTACGGTGAATTTAGAAAACAACATCCAAAAAAAGCTGAAATTTTAGTGCTTTTGGCTTACTGTTCCCATGACGACCGTCAGTTTGTTTATGTCGTTTGAAATCTCTTTCTATCACCATAAATTATGAATGGCATGTTCCAAGGAGATGTATTAATATCACGAATCCCTAATATTCCAACAGATGTGACAATTGAATATAAACAGTTTCAATTTCCAATTAGATTGGCATTTGCAATGACAAGTCTCAAGGCCAAACGATGTCACTTAGTGGCTTTGAGGCAAACCGTGTTCTTCATACGGACAATTTTATGTCGTATTTTCACGCATGGGTAAACAATCCAGTTTGTTTGTTTTGGCTAGAGATAAGTTTACTAAAAATATCGTACACTCCATTGAACTAAGAGGCTGACAATGTTTTTTTTTTTAATAGTCATAATTAGTGATAGAGATGTCATTTGAAATGCATTGATTACTAGCAGGCCACCCAGTGTTGCTCAGAAAGTATAGTACCCAGAGAAATGGGAAACTTTGAACTGGTAATTCATGATCACACGGCAGGATTTTTAGGTAAAAGAACAAAGCAGGTCTGATGATGGTATACCTATATAGCTGCAAACAATGGTAACAATGATTTCAGTATATCACGCACGGGATGAAATTACGCATACCCCAGAAAAAAGTTTTCCACCAAGAGTGTTAATAAGAAGGAATAGAATCCTTTTAGTTATTTTTTACCAGGCCATGTCAAGGGTTTTGTCTACCCAGCAGGATAAACAACTACAGAAGTTGCATGAACAGTGGTAATGAAATTAGGACGTATCGGACAAAACCATAAGTAGCACTATATGATTTGGGAACATGAGATGCACCTACAAACTAACTTTGGTTGACAAACAGACATCCTCTTTTATATATGTAAAAGATAATAAAAGTGCAATGAATTTATAAAAAAAATGAATATTTCCTGTTTTGTATCGGTCAACATCGTTCACAGCATCTTCCGCTTTCAGTCATATACCACATCGCCACACACTTACAATAAGTAAGTTATTATTTATTTGACCACCAAAATATTTACTAGAAATAATTTATATGGCAAAACAATGTTTGCCGGATCAGCTAGTTGTGATATATAAAGGGAGTAGGAACTGGAATTGACTCAAAATATATCAATGCATAAATATATATTTCTCTACAAGCATTTATAACTCCCGTAATTATAAATGAATTCCATAAACTACAAATTAGATCTTCCATACAGCAGTAAAAATTCTGAAACTTTCTAGAGATACAGCAAAACTAACGATATGGGAGTGACTTTGAGAAACTCTCAATTCATTTCCATTTAATTATTGAATATTTCAATTGAACAATCATATCACGCATTATTCAATATATTATTGAATCAAAATTTCAAACATAATGGCAGCTCAATTTCGTAAAGAGAGCATGAACCACCTTCTCCACAGACATGAAAACTGCCTCAATCTCCATCACAAAATACATAACAATGAGTGTCCAGTGAAGTCATTATGCATTGTGTTTTGGTGATTTCATGTGACTCATAATCCATTATTACTTAAACCCTCCATTAATTCTGAATTTATCAGATAAAACTCTTGTTCCATCCGACCTCTGCTGTTTAATCAAATCAATAATCAATCATATTTTTTACGAACAGCCATCAGCCAACCTCTATTTGCAAACTAAACATTTGAAAGTAAAAATTTAAAAATTTCCTTTTAAAATTTCAACATTGGAATAGGTATAATTTTTCCCTCTTTATAGGCTAGAGTTTTAAAGAATCATAAAAAATAAACCCACAGAATAGAAAAAAATCAACATATTATAACTATCTAAGGCAAGATGTTCCCATAGAATTGTATTTTGTAAATGTAAAAAATATATGTAGGCCGCATACCCTTCATGCATTAAATATTGTATGTTTCATGGTTTGTCTTTTTTGACTTGTTCTATATTTTACAATGCTAAGTGCTGGAACTAAAAATTATTATTTTTATTATCATTGCTACTCAGCATAATAATTTGAATCCAGTGAATGGCAATATCTACTATAACAACCAGCTGCTATGAAAGTTGGCACATAAACATATAAAACTAGGATGATAAGTTATTTACTCTTTCTTATTTGTCATAAATTGCCCCTTTGTGCTAAAGAGCTCTAAAGTGCTTCCTTTTACCCCTTGAATTTTCCAGAAAGTTGTTATTTCAGCTGAAAACTCACATATTTTTCTCTGAATTCAGCTATAACATATTTTCTGGATAATCAGAGGCAATAATAATAAATTATAACTTTGGGTTTGCAGTTAAACATTATTTCCATTCAAATCGTGTAAAGTCCTGGAAATTAACAAGAATAACCATTCCTCTTCTGATCAGTGTAATTATATACAAGGGCTGTTTTATTTTCAAACTCGAATCACTTAGAAAAAACGTCATTCAAGCGACAGGCAGTTACCGCATGCAGATGACAAATGAGGGTCCTCCATATGACACGCTTAGTCATTTGTAAGGATACGTTGTCAGTTTGAGGTGAGAAGCAGTCACATTAACTAGGTCGCCTCAACTGATTCTCATGCCTAGAGTGGCTACAGATGAGACCAATTCAATGAGACACACCTATGATTTAATATGAAGCAAAGCAACAATAATAACAACATATGTACCAAAAATTACCAAGAAAGCCAAAAAAATTCAGGCGATCCTACAACAATCGAAAGGTAATGCTATGGCATTCTGGGATCAGAAAGGTGTGCTGCTTGTGGATCTCAGGCAGCCGGGGAGAACGATAAATGCAGCTGCTCAGTGTGAAATATTACAGATTGCCGTTTGAAAAAAAAGAAGAAGAGACACGCTGACTTCTGGAAGTGTTCTGCTGCACGTAAATGCGTGTCCTCTCAACACGGCCCAACTGCTCCTTCTTGTGCACTTTCAATGGGGTCACTCACCGTGCAATCCCAACCAAACAGCGAGTGACCTTTTGCTAAAATGAGAATGTGGCAAGGAGGAAAGCGCTCCCCAATTGACCATGGGCTTCAGCACAATGATAAAATTCAATGAAAGTCATTGGCGGCAACTTTCCATGAAGAAAGTATTGTAAAGGTTGTCCATGGGCATGGCCAATGCCTAAATCACCGTGGCTCAAAAAGTAACCACAAGCAGGGGCGCAGCTAGGAATTAAGGCTGGGGGGGGGTTTAGGTTCAACCAATACCGGAGTGTGTGGGGGTATGGTATACCCACCAGGATAAGCGGTAGGTGCGAAATTAATAAATTGCGGAATTTTAAGATAAATGGTTCAAAATGGTGAGTTTTGCGGCTTTCTGAGGGATGTTTTACTAATCCTTACACTATTATTTTAGTAATATCAATCTCATTAAGTGAAATGGATTAAATTTAAAAAATTCTCTCAGCTCTGGGGGAGGGTTTATCCCCCAAAACTCCCGCCTCACTGCACCACTGACCACAAGTGTACTTAAATTTTAGCAATGAAATAATTTTAAACAATAAATTTGTCCACTACTGACGAACCATTGTAAGTTGAAAAAAAACAGCCCTCATAGGTACTGGGAAATATACTCCAAAAGGAGAAACATCCGCCAGATTTTTTAATCAGTCAATAGAATGCATTTCATTTTCAACAATGGACCAATGACACCCAGATAGATCTCAAGTTGTCAAGCACATTCACCATGTTGTTGAGGTCAAGGTTGTTGGCGATCCACTCTCTGCCCTGGTTGAACTCCTCCTCCATGCCCATGATGTAGAGAGTGTCCAGCCCATCCACAATGGTCGCCCCCAACGAGGCCGATCCAAAGATGCTCGCACTGTGGCCACGGCGACTCAACGGCCTCAGCTCATTCTTACCCCAGGCGTAGCGAACGTAGTTGTCCCAAGCATGCTTCATCATCTGCAAATTACAAAAAAATATCACAAAAATTAGACATGACTCCCATCCATGTTACCGGTGACGGAGGAGTTTGGTAGCCTCCAAGGGATAGGGCTAGGGTTATTGATTGGAGGATCCCAGATCCAAACTTTGATACAGAAAATCTAAAGTATTTATTAACGCTTTCTATACATGCCAAAGCTATAACTAAATGATTATGTAAGTAGATTTAGTCAATTTTCGTCATCAATTTCTCCTATTCTATTGCTCTATTTATAATTTGTTGATTTATTATGCATGTAAATACTACTTCATCAATTTTCACAGATTTTATAGCTCTTTTAAAATTAATTACCACACTTTATAATGTGACCAACCAGGTAGGAGTTATTGACTTCATTAACACATATGCATCGCCATCAAATTTTCATAGCGAGAAGTAGCTGTCAACAGAAAAGGCTAGCAAAGACCTTGATCTGGAGGGTAATGCTTCACAGTGAGGAAACGTGGATGTTGAGGAAGGAGCATGAGAAAAGACTGGAGGCATTCAAGATGTAGGAGCGGAGGAGAATGGAGAAAGTGGAAAGGATGGAGACGGAAAGAAACAACAAAGCGCGATGGACATGGAGAGAGGCAGATGAGAGATGGAGGAGACAGAAGGATTGGATGGAGGGAGTACTGAATGGGGACGGTTTGCCAGAAACTGTGTTAGATAGAAGAACGTTAGGAAAGAGGGGAAGAGACAACGATTCCTAGAAGCAAAGAAACAAATCAAGATTAATTATTAAAATTAAAAAGAAGAACTATGTGCTTTCACATTAATATTTATTCACGACCATGGTTTCAACGTTAAACGTCATCATCAGGTGAACTCTACAGGGGTCCATCACATCCTTTTATATGAAGGGGAGGGAGGAAGGTAACTGGGTTGAACGGATTGGTCAACAGAGAAGAGGGAGAGGGAAATAACTTGGTCATATGGTATGAAAGAAGTTAGGGGGAGGAGGCTCCCTTACGGAGGGTATGGCAGGTGGAGGGGGGGAGGTTCAGGTGAGAGAGAGAGGCTGAAGGGTTCGTCATGTCGTGTTAGCCCAGGAATTTAGGAGTGGGAGGCTTAAAAGAGGGGAGTGGGAGTCATACAAAAAGTCGTTTACAATGTTGTCATTGGAACGTACATGCTGCAAAATTTCCATCTTTTCCAAAGCGTCTAATCTAGGTCCTTTAGGTTCAAAATGAAGCACATCAAAAACAAAATCACTTTGATGACTGTTATCTAACAAATGTTTAGCAAATTGAGAAGTAGTCTTTTTATTTCTCATGCAGGCTTGGTGTTCTTTCACCCATTCTTGAGATTTTCGCCCCGTTTGCCCAACATACACTTGCCCAACACACTGAGTTTCATTCACAGTTTAACCTATACACCCCACTAGGCAAGTAGGCAACACATTGTAAAATATAAAAATATGTCTCTCCATTGTTCAAACTATGTATATCAAAGTCACACTAAAATACAATCAGTGAATGAGCAATTTGCATACAGAGTTGATGCAGAGTACCTGCTGTGGCTTTTGTTAAGGAGTTCTTACTTATTACTAAGCCTGGACAGAAATAGAGAGCAAGGTCAAAATGTGAGAGAAGATATTAACCCTAGAAAAGGGACAAAAAGAGAAGGGAAAGTAAAGTAAGTCCCAGTGCATAAATGGACAATGATAATAGTAATGTAGGTATGTAAAATAAAAATTAATTGCTTTGAGCCATTTTGAAAATCTGGTTAAGAAAGGACAGCCTCTTAAAGCTTGGGAGGCAGGGTGGGGGGATGGACAAAAGAAATATGAATTTAGGTTAAGTAATTTCAAATAAGTACGGCACAAAAAATAGTACAGTACTAGAGGATAGTCAGGAGTGCTGCGATAGCTCAAAGCATCAGGAAAGAGACAGACGAAACACAAAAAAGATTCCTCATGAAACATATAATTACATGGAAACATTTGCATGGTCCTTAGATGTTCATTATCCAACCTATCTTTTGAGATTAACTGTTTCTATCGAGGTGAAAGGGAAAGACTTTTTCTACATGGATAATGAGAATGGAAATGTATTAAATAAATGGTGATCGGTGATTTTGACAAACTATATGTCATTACGAACCATCACCTTGTTGAAACCTGGGTTGGTTAATAGTAAAAGCTGAGGACAATTCGCTTATCTGTGATTATGCTACCTGCCTCACGGTCACTCAAAATACAGCCATATAACTATGTAGTTGGAATATTTCTCATTTCTTTGGCCCTTTGCCACACTTAATATGTGTAAAAAATATATGTCCCCCATAATAACCACAGACGGCGGAGGCTAAATAATTTATGGAATATTTAAATTTATCATGTTATGTATTCCAAATCATATATGGAAGCCCACCCACAGTGGAATAATATAATAAGGAAAAAAGCGAGACTGTCCCTGCTCGTTCCATCCGCATTCTGCAAACGAAATGCGAAGCCGGGCGAATAATTTGCAAGCAAAATGGACCCAGGCGACTGGAACTATTCACAAAGGAGGAAATGTGACCAAGGGGAGTACATATCCCAGACGGCACAGGAATTTTACGCATCTAAATACGAGGGTGGACCCTCAAGATACAAGAAATCGCGCTTAGGAAGTTACTACAAGGTTTTGTTTCTTTATTTCCTTAAGTGACGAAAGAAGATACAAGAGGACTGGCAAATTCATATCCATCGATAAAATTGTATCTCACCGATAAAACTGTATCCGGTCTGGGACTATTTTCTTTCGCGGGTGGTGCCATATCCTCCTAGAAAGAAAGCCTTTGGAGATCGCGTTGTTTACGTTACGTCTCATCACATTTCAGGGATTTTTATGGCTAAGTTGGTGAAAAATAGAGTGTCTGGTAATTGTGAAGTTTCCCTTATTCTTTAATTTCATTCACTGGGCTTCAGAAACGTGATTGTGAGGTATTTTTGTTAAAAATGCCTTTCGTGTGTGTATTGCCGGGATGTTAAGGTAACTCCGGGACATGGTTCAAATTTTAAGCTTTCAAAAGATCCTGAGTTGAGGAAGAAGTGCATTTGGGCATTAACAAGAGAAAATTTCACCCCTAAGATAAACAGTAAAGCATGTACCCATATATATGTGCATAGAGAAGGCTCCAGCCAGTCCCCTTGAACCTCGATTTACGATTACCATTTTAATCAGTTGTCTCAAATGTTCGCATCGCGGCGATAATGGGAGAGCGAACCACGCATTCTCAATATTTGCGATTGAGTATTTGAACTCGTGAGGAATAGCATTGACAAGTTATGAATTCCATAGATTACACCAAGAAATATGAATTTTGGTTTAAAGGCGTAATTGCAGCCTATTCGTCCGTGAAATTCTGATTGCTCTGCCGCCAGCGACGCGAAAGGAGACTTCTTTTTTTTTAACAAATTTAGAAGTGCAGTGGGTGACAACCAGAGCTGGGAGAGTTATCAAAAACATAACTGATTAAAGTTAGAGTTGATTTGAGAAGGAGAAGAAAGAGGTCACTTTGGAAATGCTAACAACGGATAGGAGATCGGAGGGGAGGGCTGCGTCAAACGAATCGGATTATTAAAGCGAATTATGACGATGGAGGTGAATCGCGGTAAAAAGTAACTAGTTTAAAGTTCAGAGTTACTTCACGAAAAATTTACTGATTACAGTTTTAAAAGATTCCATGCCATCCCAGGCAGCATCAAGAGTCGGTCTTTTATCACTCTGATATCGTTTTGATGTCACCAACATCACATTTACATCAGGTGAGTTTGCCGACGTAAAACCGACGTATATATGTTAGATATATTTTCCCGCCGTAAAAGTGATATCGTTCGAAGTATCTAAAAGTGATATTCAATAGATATATTAGTCCGACGTAAAAATGATATCAGCGGAGGAGAGAAATAGAGGGTGTAAAAATGGTACGAGGCCTGAGGACAGAAGAAGTGTGGTTTTATTCATGAAAGATTCTCATGGGTATGTACAGGTTCTGTACTTGTTTGGGCAAATTACCATGTAAGTTGGGGGGCAGGCTCCCCCTGCCCCCCGCCCATGCCTTCCCTTACGATTATGAACACTGATAATGTTGCTGGGGATCTGTGAGAGAATTATGGGGAGCTAAAAACTCATATGAGTTTTTGGCTCTCCTTTCTCATGTTCAGCAACCACTCCGATATACTATATATGTACTGCGATATCGCCGAGCAGACATTCGCGCCATCGCGGACGTTGTCTTTGAGACAATTCTTGTCTGGTATTGTATTGTATTTGGAGGAGGCGACCGACAGCTGAGGTCATTTGCGCCATGAGGGAAGGGTAAGGAAGGAAGGAAGGGTGGAGAGAAACCCGGCGTCGGCATTTGCCTACTCTTAACGAAAGGCACCAAGGGGACCACGGCTTAACGTCCCATCCGACGGACGGAGTGTTGCGCTTGAAATGCATTCCACACAACACTCAAGCAGGGATCGGGCAGTACCTGAAAATTATCTCCCACCGCCGGGATTATTCTCGTCTATTCTCGTGTATTCTGATGCCTCATTCAAATTATGATGCCACTGCCGGGATTATTCTCGTCTATTCTCGTGTATTCTGATGCCTCATTCAAATTATGATTGTTCCAGCGATTGTCGGTACTATCGTGCATTCACACAACGATGGTTAAAACCTGTGCTGCCCTCTACTGCTGACATCTAAAGTGAACGAGAAATTCACGGTCAGCAAAGCTGTCGCGGTATGCAGGGACAAGATATTACTGTGTTCAACGTGTATTTACCGAATAATTTTTCTTCCACCCATATTCTTCCTTCCTAAGACAAATCCATGAAAAAAAATAGAGAGAAGAGAGCTACACGAAATTTTCGTCTTTCTATATTGTCGCTTCCTCTTCCGGTCTCCCAGCGCCGAGGTTGCGCTCTGAAACTCGTTCGGCCAATCCACCCAACACCGCTTTTGTTTTGATGTAGTCGTCTGGGCCTATTCATTGCATTTTTGGATACCACTTTTCATTATCCCCTTCGTCTGTTGTACAAGCTTAGAGCCCAAATTGGAACAGATGGACATTCGTGAAAATTTAACGAAAATTAACAATAGTAAGTTTTGAATGAGTCAATTAAAATTTTAATGAATAAAGGTAGAATTTTATAAAAATAACGATTTAACTAAGAACGAAACTGAATTTTCGATGAGTAATTTTCCTCGTAATTTTTTTAAATCGCGTATCCCAACCACCACAGTGACAACGCATCTTTCGAAAGGACTGGAGAATATTCCATGGTGTAATATTCGTTGATGGAATGGAAAAAGATCCCCTCGCGAGAGGAAACGATCACGTGGTCCGGTCACGTAGGTACCGTCTGTCCCTTCCCACTCATCATAATATTCCGCGAATTCCTCCTGCCCCTCCATCTCCCTCCTTCATATTCAATTTATCATTTTTTTCGCAAGAAAGGGGACCGAAAAAGGAAAGACAGAGGCTCCTCTGCATGCAGTTCGCATCAAATTTTCATGCGCCTCGTAATCTCCTTCATCCTTCCACCCTCCCAACGAGTCCTCTGCACGCACGAGAATAATCATCAATCATCGCCGATGCCGTTTTTCTCCCTCTCCGATTCGAACATTTGGACGGACCACACCTCAGTGAACTCTAGGGCTAAGGAGGGCAAACACACCAAGGCAATAAATGGGGCAAAAGGAGCCACGGTAGGATAGTTTTGCACTCCTAAGATTGATATACCGCATCCCTAGGATGGGGCCACACTCTCAGATCCGATACAGAATACTACATTTCATAAAAATGATTCGGTGGATGGGAGGGGAAGATAAGTACGACTAAAAATCTTCCTCGCAATCAGTCACTCAGGAGAAGGGAGGAGGCACTCACTCTCACCACGCCATCAGATCGCCACGCAGCATCCCATCGCAATGGAAACAGTTGAGTGGGCTCGCGCTACGTACGGGCTTTCTAATGCCTCATTCACATTACGATTGTTCCAGCGATTGTCGGAACTATCGTGCTACTTTCGTACTACTACTACAACTATCGTACTACACAAAAAAGAAATTATGAACCCGAAAATATGAAAAACACATGTTTAGAGCCAAATGCCATAATAAACATGAAATGAATCAGCAGAATCACGCAGATAACGAGGTAGAGGGGCAGCGGAAGAATTTTCTAACGTCTGAAAGGACAAAAGAAGAGAAATAACCCTTAATAAATGCTACAACAGAGTTTTTCCAGGGAAAAGCTATAGGTACGGACAGTGCACTTCATCAGCCTGAATGAAAAACGAGGGTCTCGCCCGTCAATTTTTATTTTATTGTCAATTGTGTAAGAGTTGTAAAAGTAAAGAGACCGGAACCATTCTGTCTTGAGATCCATCCCCCATTCCTCCCCCAGCTCGGAGAAAAATCAGTGCTCGACCACTTCAAAGGTAAGTTGATGACGACACGAACTCATGTCGAGCGTGTCACCGCTTCTCAGTTCCTCATAAGCCTCGTTTATGGGCCTCAGGTGGCCATTTTTTTTTGTTCACACTCTAGCGAGAAATCCCCTCTCCTTTGAAAGGATCTCCCTGAACGAGAAAACGAACTAGAATTTTTAAAAAATGATGAGTCAAAATTGAATCATTAGTTAATTGGATGCAATTGTTATTTTGAAATTCAGTAATTTTTTTCAATGATGCATGTTCTCCTATTGATTAAAGCGATACTGTTCAGAGGAAACAGTCTTAGAAAAGTATTGGATCTAAATTTGGGTCTGGAAAGTCATGGAAAATGCCATGGGGACATTTAAGGAATCTTGTATTAATGTATTGAGACTTCATGTAAACATACAGTTACCGGTATTATTACCGTGAATATTTTAAGTTCTACGTGAAAAAGAGGAAAATGAGAGGCCCAACACAAAACCAAGGCTCTCGTGAAGTTTTCTCTATTCAAAATTCTGTTCTTTTTGATCTGCACTTTGCGGGCAGGGACACTGCTCTTTGATCGCTACACTTCCTCCTCCCTCGGCCTCCTTCCCTTCAAACGGGCACGCATTAAAAATGCAAGCGCAAAGCAGCGAGTGCTCTTCAGGATCCGCGGCAACTCTTTCGAGCCGTGAACCGCTTCAAAAGTGGATGACTTGCTCGAGAATGTCTCATTCGGTGAAAGAACGACTTCGGCCCGCGCTTTCCATATATGAAGCCGCAACAGTAGAGAAGACAAGCTGAAACGAAGTACTTCGGAAGGGATCGGTGTAATGGCGCATTCTTAAATGAATCCGCAGGGCCGAGCAAAAATGGACCGTGAGATCTCGTTTTCACACTTATCACTGTCTTGACAACCTTATAGCTCTTTCATGAGTTCGCAATCATTGGAATTTAAACAGATGAAACACACTGCAAAAGCTTTTTCTCGGAAAAACTGTTTTTTGCAGCATAGTCCATGTAAAGTACTGAAAGAGCAATAGCTATTTAAATAAGTTATGCTCACAGGTGTACATATACACTAAGGATTTAATTCGCTATGAAAAAATCATTTAGATTTACATAGATTCGAACCTGGTTATCCCAATTGGCGGTCAGGCATGTTGCACTCTTACATCTCGTGTCATTAAATTGTATCTGCGAAAGAGTTATTTCCACATTTTTCACACGCTCCGATTTTTCGTCACGAATAGCTCATAAATTAGGCGACGAATCGAGACATGGAATAATGAAGTCTCTTCCTTTCCATACAATATCATATTCGCCAAAAATGTACAATTGATGGAAGAGCCTATTCTCCATGGAAGACCAAAGTTATGCGGTTTTGTAAAGCTTCGCGAGTAAGGAATGTGAAGCTCAAGATAAAAGCAGGAGGGCAAAAATTTGAGCAGAGAGAGAGAGAAATTCTACTGTTTGGGCAGCAAATTAAGAGGAAAACGGATACAGTAGTAAGGGCATCAGGAATATAATTGCATTAGGCCTCCATGAACAGAAAGGAGCTCATGAGAGGATCGCTATGTAAGAGTTTAAAGAAAAGGTTAGTGAAGAGTCTGATCTGGAGTGTAGCGCTTTACGGTGCAGAAACGTGGGCACTTAAGGAGGACGAGAGAAGACTCGAGGCATTCGAGATGTGGGTGTGGCAAAGAATGGAGAAGGTGAAGTGGACGGAGAGGAGGAGGAACGACGAAGTGCTGGACATGGTGGGTGAGGAGAGGCAGCTTTTAGATGAGATACGGAGGAGACAGAAGGTATAAATGGAGGGAGTACTTAGCGGGGATGGGATGTTGAAAACAGTGTTAGAGGGAAGAATGTTAGGTAAACGAGGGAGGGGAAGGAAAAGGATAGGATTTATGGATGGAATGAAAGGGAGTAGGCCTTTTTGTGAATTGGAGAGGGAAGTTAATGAAGGGAGGGGAAACTGTCAGAATATCTCTTCAATAATCCATGGAAACCCACCGCAATCGGTAGAATACTTAAATCAACTATCCGAAATCATTACTGCAAGAACTTATTTTCATTTTACCGCAGTCAACTTCACTGCCGTAGTTTTTCGCGGGGGATTTTTTTTTGGATACCTGAATCAGTTCTTTAGATTCAGGTACAACATCTGCAGAGTCCATCACCTACGAAAAGCATCCTTTCGCAAGAAGACTTCACACGACCAGAATATCCGCAACTTCAAACGTATTTTCTTTCGTCATTCCATCCTCGAATACACGGTGACTGTCGTTCATTTTTTTCCATCGAGAAACTCAATTCAACCTGTCATCATATTAATGACAGGAATTTTTATGACACGATTTATTCATTTCATGCACGCTGTCGAGTAGTTTTTTATACCATTTTTGGTACCGGCCTAGATATGCCATAAAGAATTCACGCCGACTCACAAGGCATCTGCCTCTTCCATCTCAACGCGTCGAGTCACTCGCTCAAGGAATCATAAGGACGCCATTGCCTTTGATCTTCTCAGCCACGATTCTCGAAATGTACCCACTCTGTTTCCTTTTGCATTTCGGAGGTTTAATGGTGAAAATAATGACTCCTGATTATCGTCATACTTAAAGCCTTGTTGACACGTCGAAGTTGACTGCTATAGCAATCGAACATGACACTATGACCCCCGACAGAAAAGGATAGACCTACTGAGTATTAGGAGGAACCATATCAGGAAGCTGGGTGTTCACTTTGTATCCAATAAAAAAAATTACCGAGATTTACAGGCTTCCCAGCGGAACTACTGTTTTCCAGAGTGCTATCAGTCCTAAACAAACGCATTTTTTAATAAATATTGCTCATGGGGTGCACATCACTGAACACAAGAATCCTTCTTAAGTCCTTCTAAGGCTGTAGTTACCCCGACATGAGATGAGTTTCAATTAACCTTCTACTTATTCCAGGCATCAACTCACATATTAACAATCAAGAGGATAAAACAACACAAGCATTATCATATTATCCTGTTATTTACTACCAATAACACAGCAGAAACTCTTTCCTAGCCCCTCCAAAATATTTCTATTTAAAATGCTCTCATGAAAACAGAATATTTAGCACCATAAAATATCCAGATAAAAATTGCAGGGACGCTGATCTGACGTCCAGAAATAGTTCTGATTAAGTTTTATTTTTATTTAGTTAAGAGCACAAACTGTTCTGAAAACTAGCTATCAAATATGAGCTGTAAGTAGTAATAAAGTAATAGTAAAATTAAGCTAATAAGCGATGGATATGAAGAAAGAAACTATGTTAAGAGACAATTGTAGCATTTCACTGCTTTCCTACGGACGATGCTGCTGGAATCAAATGCCGATTTTTCCAGGAGTTTCGCCGAATTGCCAGTGCGTTTCCACAAGACCGAGATTCCGCGATTACTCCAGGATAACTATAGCTATCGGTTTCTTTTCAGCTGAGCGGACGGACATCCATGGCGTACGTCGACTCAAAAGACACTCACATGCCCCCACCCTCCCTTGCACCCCGAAAATACCCATTCTCACCCCTAAGATTTCACCCCCTCCCTCGTCGTCACATACCAGAGTTGGGGAAGTAAAAAAAATACTGATTAAACTTAATTTTGATAAAAAGTAAGTAGATAAAGTTAAAATTTTATTTTCTGAAAAGTAACCAATCAGAGTTGCTTAAAAGCAGAATATATAGTGAGTAAAAATCATTCAGTGAGTTTTTAAAGCATATTTTTTTGAAATTACGATTAAATCCCAGCAAACAAGATGAAGAATAGTTTTAATTTAATTTTTACTTAAAAAGCGACACTCAAATTTCAAAATTTCAACGAACATCCATCCTCTCTCTTGACCGAAAAAAGAATTTCTGACCACTTAACATCCTTTCACATTTTACTGATGGAGAACTATCAGTATTTTACTTGATGTATCTAATATAGTTTGAGAGTTCGCCAACAGACAAACACTCGTGAAAATATCTTACTACTTCCGCAACATGGGATTCAAAGTGTCTGGTCCTGGCTGATGGAAGCCGGGTGATGCTTAAATAAATATACTTATCCATCTCAGAAAACCTTTCGCTTCCGCCTCATTGTTGGATATAGGTGAATTTATGTTAGTTGAACTTATATTTTCTCCTTTTTATGTTGGACGAGATTTGTTCCCAAATGCGAACAGGTCCATATCCGCCATAATTACGCGAATAAAATGCACTGCAGTTAGTTTCGAATCATTTAATGGAATTTGTTAACGAATGAAAGCTCAAATTTAACTTTTTATAAAAAGTAACGCTTAATTTAACTAGCTAACTATATTTTTAACGACAAATTTTTATGGTTATGTTTTTTATTCGTTAATTCCAAATTATGCTGCATAAATACCGACGCACGACATTGAGCTTTTCAGGAGCGACTGCAATGATATTGTGTCGATATTTGCTGATTCATTAAATTGTTTAAAAAAAGTGGGAAACTCCAATAAAAGTGGCTAGCGTCATAAACGGGTTCGATTCGCGCTATTTCGAAGGGCCGTAATACATCACACTTAAATTTTCACAAATACTTCCGTGAAGACTTTATACGTTAAGTGACACCGGGTAAAACGTTGAATTACATGAATGGCTGAAGGAAAAAAATGGCACCTGTTCTAATTTCGTTCCGACAAGTATACAATCTCACGTTTATTCGTTAGAACAAAATATTTCACCAAGTAAAACGGTTTGAAAACTCGTTCCGAAAAAGGCTGGTATAATGCACATGATAAGTGCCATTGCTACAGCAAATAGCTGTGAGCATGATGTGAGCAGAATACTGAGAAACATATTCTAACAAAGTGTACGAAAAGAACCTGCCCCTGCCAGGAAAGGATCGATGTTCTGGCTCCACCCACCTCAGCTTGGCAGACAGAAAACAAAGGAAAACATTTTGCCCTCATATTTGTATGATGAAAGGAGAACGTCGGCCCATAATGATATGACGACAAGTCGGTACAGTGTTTCGGAGCAGGTCTCATTCCATTCTTCTCGAGGAAATGTTATGCTCGAGTCCGAAGTTCCTCTCGTCGTCTCGGATGTCGGAGAAAAAAATAAAAGAATCACGATGGGCGAGCCACGCTCGCTCTCAGGGCTGAGAGAAATGTTTGGATGGAAAGGGAGCAAGGAGCAAGAAACTTGGGACGTCCTGGAGCAAGTGAATTAACCACCATCTTCGCCTTTCACGACAGTAAAGCAGTCCCGAAGAAACTATGCAACCAGGTCTATCCACACGAACGTCGAAACTGGTAAAATGGGCTCGATCGCAAATTTTCTTATAATGTTTGTATGCAGAAAAAGAGAGAGGAGGATAAGACAAACACTAAAACAGCAATACAAAATCTTGAACAAGTGAAAGAGTTTTGCAACCTTAGAAGCCGACTAACCGACCAAAAAGAAGAATCTACTTGCAGCTGAGAATACAATCATTGCAGTAAGGAAACGATTCATCAGATACTACATATGTTTCTCTATGGAAGCGAGGCTTGAACGCTCACAGCTGCAGAGAAGTCAAGAGTGGAAGCATATAAAATAAGGAGCTACCAAAGAATGATGACGATAAAAGGGATCGACCGAGTAAGTGCTAAGAAGACGGATAGGAAATAGAAATCTTCTAAAAACCCTCAGGAGAAGAAGGAAAAACTGGTTGGCCACATTCTGAGACACGATGGCTTGATGAAGACTATCGTTTAAGGATAGGTGGAAGGGAAGGAGGGCGAAGGACGGCCCCGAAGAAGTTACATAGAACAGGTTAGAAAGGATGTAACAGAGAAGGAATTTATCACCATGAAAAGGCTAGAGAATATGAAAATAGAATTAAGAGCTGCGTCAAACCAATCTTGGAATGCTGATAGGGCTTATAGGAAATAGCTTATGACAAATAAAGATACAGGTACTTTCACTCTTGCAATCCGTCGCCTACTTCTCTTTAGATTCGTGGCGAAAAATATTGTTCACCCTTTCGCAGATAATATGATGCCTTCATGAATTCATGCCGACCAAGTAACTGCTTCTGCGATACTCCTCGGCCTTGTGCATCGGCCTCGCATGGCTCCTAGTTCTAAGCGCTCTTGAAAGCCATTCGTTCCTTCGACCTTCAAGTCTATGATCGAGTCAATGATCCGAAGTCTCTCCGATCCGAGTCTCTCGCCAGAGGAAATATATAAAACGAAAAGGACCCCAACAATGACGAAGCAATGATAGATAACCCAGGTTGGGGAAAGTATCAACAGCAGCAGCAATAGCGGTCTAGAATAAATGAAAACGGTCTAACAGAAATAGAGGTGATGCAGAGAACAGAAAAAAGAGTAAGCAGCAATCGAGTAATCGGGCTAAGAACCGCTTTATCTCATCGTGGCTGTTCAAGATGACAACAAGGCGACCGTAAATCGTCTAAATTAAATTTCGGCCCGGCCTGAAAGGGAAGCCACTCGCGATTAAATGATTTACGTGCGGGTGAGCACGGAGGACAGCAAAATCGAAAACATCGATTGAGATGGAATAAAAACGGCATAGCATTCTTCACTCTTATCTGACCACAGAAAACCAAACCAACGGAGAGCGGGGGGTAATAACACAGTGATAAATGAGGCGCCCTAGAAGCTTGGATTATATCGCCACTTAGGGCACAACTCAATCAGTAATGAAAATGCCCGATAAGGCAGGGCGATCCACTTAATCCCAGGGATTGCGATAGAGTATTTGCAATCAAAGCAAAGAAAAATTAAGAATTCGATAGATTAGATCATCGTTAAACAAATTTTGATTTCCAGCTCATTTTATCACTTATTCTCTTTTGGAGCGAAAGGAAAAACTCTTTTGAGGCAAGATCGGTGCCGTAGGGAGGATGAGGAACCAGGAGATCCTCGGTAACGCTGGATGCTATCAAAGTGGATTGCATCCATGCATTACAATATATAATATAGTATATTTATTCACCTTTAATATTACAAGGCACCGATATCTCCACTGCACAAACGCTCAACAATCGCCCACCAAATCAAATCCGCTCATCTAGTAGCCCTAACAGTACTAGATGAACGGATTTGATTTGGTCGGAGACACTTTACAACCTTGAAACCTACGCCATAACCTTAAAAATTGCACGTATTTAGCAGGCATATTCTTTTGTTTTGGCCGCACCAGCCAGCTGTCGGCTTGTTAAGTTAAGAGGTGGCAACCCCAATACTGGTCCTTACCACAGGGGTGCCTATATTCCTCCTTGTATAAACTCATGCTTAATAAGCTGTTAAAATTTCATGTAGCATAATGTGGAATAAAATACATTATTATATTCTATTATTATTATTATTATTATCATAAATAGACAATACTTTCGGCCGTGAGGGTGGCAATTCCGCGTCCTTTCAATGCGCTGCTCAATTCGCTACTAAATACATCCACCTGCTCAACGTTTGAGGTCACCTACACGCATGAATAGCTGCGCCTTGCTCTCCAAACTTGAAAGAAAACGGCACAATCAGTAGTTGGTGCTGTCGTTCGCAGACAGTCAAGTTTTTTTTCAGGCATAGCGTGGAGTAAAGGGATTTGAGCGGATTGTTAGGGAAGAGCGTTTATTAGTAACTCCACACCACGCCTATGATTTCCAACTTTCATCTCAAAGAATGAATAAATATCCATCGTTTCCTTGACAGCCCGTCGTCATCTTTCGAGACATTCGCAGTACGATCCTCAGGGCCACCGAAGAAGAACACCATCGTCCGTTCTCGGGCTGGACCCTTGCGGCCTGTCAGAAGCATTCGTCCCAACACACCGCGTTTTGGGGAGGCCCTTTGCCTCCTCAGTGAACCGGGGTAGGATCTTCAAGGGTCCATTCTCACACACTTCCTTACACCTCACACCCTTCACTTGACTACCTCTCCTAACACTCTTCTACCACCCTTATAAAAAACTATTACATTCATAATATTCACCGGATGTTCACTGCGTAGTATTAATAAATTTCCTGAGTTTTCCAGGCTTACTAGGGCGCTACCCAGCATTTTGACTATGTATTACACATAAGGGTTCAAATTGCTGACCACAAGAAGGGTTGTCTAGTCATTTAATGCCCTGTGTAACGACTGCAAGCGACTGAACATTATCTACACAAGCCAGTTGCCCCAATAAAATGAGGTTCAATAAACCATCTATGTAGTCCATAAAATACAGTACATAATCAAATGATCCTAATATTTAAAGATAATAACATGGCGGCCATTCTTTACTTCCTCCTCCAAAACATGTCCACCTCAAATGTTCTCAAAATGCCAATGAAACACCATTAAATGCCTCTTAAAGGAACTGCGGAGACTTATCACGGAAATCCATTTCACAGCAAGTTCAGCAAAATAATTTCCAAATATGAGCCGTAAATAAATATTGGAACAAGAGAAGAATATTCAGTAAGCAGCTATCATATCACAATTTGTGCGTTTCAACGGGTTTAGGCTCATTGACTTGTTTTGATTTGTTATTTGTCTAATAATCCCAGAGGATGCTAAATAAATAAAGCGAATCGTAGGTCTAGCAGGTATAATTTATAGGGTGAAAGTGAAGAGATTGGTCCGATGAATTTACTTTTTCGAAACATTTGCGGCGCGCATTCATCTTATTTTTTCTGCACTGTATGATGGGGCAGAGAGGCCGAAAATATTTCGACAAAAACCCTTATTGAAGACACTCTCGTACTTGTGACTGCGGGCTGAAATCGATACAAGTCACTATTTAGAGTGATAATCATTCAAACCATGAAGTATAGCTACAAATAGCCCAGTAGGTGGATTTTGAACTGAAATAACTACATAAAGTATTTCTGAAACCATAATTAGTTTCGCAATCAAGGTCATCAATTGTAGCGTCGCTCAATAATTGCAGTAGAATTTTTTATAGCTACCCTAAAATAGAGAAATACGAAACGAATCCTAAAACACCATCAACCCATCACACATTTCTGTGTTGCGGGTTGCAAGCGACACTCCAACACACCCGAGTGAGAAAAGGCGAGGAAAGATTTTTTTTTTAGCTTACCACTCACAGGTAAACGAGGTAACGGGGAAACGCAGGACAAGAGAATCTTGATAAATACTTAAATTCTCGCCGAAGTCATCGAGGAAATCATGGGGTCTTTTTCCACTTTATCACGCCCTGTACCATTCTCTTTCCATCTGCTTTCAAAAGAGCTCACGGATTTGCACTAATTATTTTTCGTTAAAAACAATGAATAGATAAAATGTTGACAAAAACAAACTTGCTCACTAAATTGACTCTGCCTTTTTTGTGACCAACTACACTAATGTGGCTCTAATCAAACTAGAACCATCTCTTCATTCTGCAAGGCAAACATTAATTATCTTTCCTTTACAACCTCGTCGCGGTGGAATGGTTTGCGTGTTCCTATCGTCCCTACAGTTGCACGGGCGGGAGTAATTCTAACTTATTCCCGGTAGGGCCACCCATGCCAGATAGGTCGAAGGGTAGGCACCAGATAAAAGGTAGTCCACGTGATGTTGTCACAAAAAACACTGCTGAGATGGACTCGAGAAATCCTACCGATTATCTTTCTCCTGAAAATAGGAACAAAATCAAATTTACTTCCTAGATAAAATGAAACAGATTCACTTCCTTCTGAAGATAAGATAAGACTTCTGATAAATTTTTTTACGACCAGTGGTCAGTTAGCAATTACTCCTCCGCAATACATGGGATTTAAAAAATTAATTTCTCTAGAATGAAATACTACCCCGAAAACTGCCACGATAGGCGTGTGGAGAGGCGCTGTTCGGAAAAACAAACCAATTAAAGTGTTCACAAAAAAATAAAAGAAAAGTACATCCACTTTGGAGTACTTAACTAATTAGTCCCTAATAATGTATACTCCGTTTAATAGTATTGTTTCTGTTGGATATAGAAACTAAACGGGGTGCTTATCGTTCTTAAAGTTTTCGTTCTTAAGCTCAAGGAATCTAAGCATTGCTAATGTTTTTAGCAGTTCACCGACTAACTCGAGTAAAAGCTGTGCAACGCTCCCCATAGGATCTTAGAAGTCGTTGACAATTCGTAAATATTCCATTTTGATCCGGTTTATGCGTATAATTTTTAAAATTAACGCTTTACCGAATGCCTAAAAAGACATGGCTACTCTGGATTTGCCTAGGCTGCTATGGATTTAAAAAAAAATCGCTATCTTTCCGTATGATTACGCCGGGAGACGGTAGGAATTCATTATTCTCTCGCATCCCCCTGTTCCGCAAACACGAAACCACAGGGATAGATTTTATTCCTCAAAGCACACACCTGTTGGGACATCGTTATCGTGTTCTGGGATTAAAACGGCCAGAAACCCTTAACGTTCGCGAGGTGGAATAGCTGTGGCTCAATGAAAAAAAATCATACAAGAGGATAATTTTTTCACGAGAACATGAAAACACGCTATTTACATGCACCACAAGAGTTGGTCGGAGCAGTCAGCTATGCGGGCACTAACTATTCTCGTCGATAGCTAACTATTCATTGGAGAAGGTTAAGAAGTATAAAAGGAAATTATTTTCGTAACTCATTGGAGAACGGCCGGGTCATAATTTGCTAATGATTCACTACTATCTGTCGAGAAAAGAAAAGGGAATGTTTAGTGAAAAAGATAAACATGATACCAGTTCTCTTTTAAAGACCGAAATTCACAAGGGAGATATTCCGAAAAAAAGCACATCGGAAAAAAATATCATGATAAAAAAATGATTTAACTCAAATTACTGCAGTGAAGTATTTTACGGAAGAATTGCATGTTGATTACGTCGGAAGGTAATTAACAGAAATCGCTTCGAAAAGTTACAGACGAACAAATTACAGAATTAACGAGCTATACAGGTATATTCAGCTTTTCAAGGATAGAACTTATTCACTGAACAAAATGAAATACATCTCAACCGCATGAGTAAGAGTTAATATTAGTGTTGTGAAACAAATAAATTAAGGTTTTTCAATTCAAGTTGCATTCATAAGATAAAGATATTACTCAGAGGCGTTTGCAAATGCATGTACTATCATACACATAAAAGAGAAAATTTGCCCATTCGAGATCAATTGATTTCCACAGCGTTTCACCAATCAGCACGAAAGTTGACAAATGAAAGTAGTTTTGCGAGATGTTTTTCGAGCCATCAAATATATTGTGACAAACTAGATGCCACGAAATTAGATGTGTTATAGCAAAACGCTGAGGCAAAAAGATGCTTCCCCTGATGACTCATATGCTGACAATAAGTATTCACTTGAGAAGAGGGCTAGTATTTACCACATGAAGGAATAAATAAAGTTTGTACTTCTTTTACTCAATTTCCTTTAACCGTTCGTATTTTTCTGAAAATACAGTTTTAGCGGACAAATATTACAATTTATCATAAATTATCAATGTGAGATTTCCTTAACGACCAGTCATAATAATAAATTGTGTTAATAATAATGATAGGCGCTTAGAAATTGAGCTTCAATTGCCATTAATTTCTTTTCAATTTGGTTCCGTTCTCAAATTTCAGATTTACCAATAACTCTTTCGTTAAAACGCAAAAGAAAGTCCATTCGCATTTTGCCGAATACTTTTACCTGACTATTATAAATATTTCCCCTTTGTTAACATAATAGAAGTGTCTATTTTCCGAGGCTATATTGGCTGAACTATACAAACTCAGCCTTATGAAAAATAAGCACTGAAAATTACTTTCACGCCACTCAGGATCTGGGGAAGAAAGCAATTTTAAAATGTCGATATATTGAAAGAGATGGAACAAATAATTCGGTAGGTCACCAAAGTAAACTTAACCAGATTTTTCCGCCATTTAATGACAGATTCATGCACTGCTTTTCCGCCATTGCAGAAGAGAAACAGATTTGACGAACGAGAAAATAAAGTTAAAGGGATTGAAAATAAGCACAATGTAAATATCTACTAGCTCCACAGCTATATCAAAAGTTCGCAATAAAGACCGGAAAGAGGGAATGAAATCATCACAGCACAGCTTTCTTTTGTGGCGATACCATTTGAAATCCTTCAGTTCCCTCTCTGATGACGCAAAAGTTACAGCAGCGTTACAATCTCCAAGAAATCCCAGTGATTCTGTTTCTCGAGTTGAGTTCATGACAAAACGCTTGCAGATAAGTAACATCCTATTCGCCGCGAATTTAAAGAATATGGCCAAAAGAAAATCATAATAGGGTAGTTTCCTTCATCAAAGAAAACGAAAGGCATTACCCACCATTAGTGTGCTCATAATATACAAATTATTTGGTTTTAGAAATCCCAGTTTAGACGAATGTGAATGGTCAATTTTAACCGCATTTGAAAAAGGCCAGATTGGCGCCCATGCGATACCACTCCACGTGACATCACAGGGACCTAGTTTCTATACGAGTAAATAGGAGTTTTGCATCGTCTGAGATTACCAATGCATGCATGAGGCACAGAGCTCAGGGAAACATCTCTTAATAATCACCTATTAAAACTGCCTATGGTCGGAAAGTTTCCTTCGTTTGATAAGGTATTAATAATCCTTATTTAAGCCATGCGCTACCTGCTAGCAGCGTGCATCGCAGCGGCGCGCATACCCAAGCCCCAAGGTCACCTCACACGACGGCAGCGGGGACCATAATTACGTCACACGGGCTTTTCCCAGCATTCATACTTAGCCGTCACGTTTTCGCGCGCTTGAAATTTTTCACTCTATATTTAATCGCGAAAAATAGATATATAATAATATATCACCATTTAAAATCTAAAAGCGTGAAATGCGTACTCCAAGAGTAATAGTCTTTCGATTTAGGCAATAAAGAAATAATAGGGAACCACCCTATTCCCTAAAATAATATCTTCCTCATTTAACTGTTCTCCAGTAACTTTAAAATAAAACGTGAAATTTTTATCCCACTTTTGTGAGATGGTGACACAATTAGATTACAGTTTAATTACCACGTTCAGGTTGAAATGAGCACTTGGAGACTGAATTGCTAGCAAGGGTGTGCGAAAAAGGAATCACACGGGGCCAAGGTACGAGGTCCAGGGGTAGCAGAGGCACTGTGATCCACCTCATGACGTCATCAACTTATCAGGCAAAGAGTTAAGACCGTCACCACGAATAGCTCTATAATGAAGCCACGGCTCGGAAAACAGACAAATACTGATCTCTTAGTTTTTCATATTCTATCACAGTGAAGGAAATTCGGAGAATTATGCCATTTAATCACAGGTTCAACCACAACCTTTCGAGGAGGAGGTTCAAATAAAACTAACCTGGAAACAATGGTTAATTACATAAATTTAAAGAGACTTCAATTAGGCGTATTTAATGATCGACGGTTATAATAAAATGCATTACAATAAAAATATTAATTTCACCGTAATTAATACACACCAACGCAAATATGAAATAAATGAAATCAGGAACCCCAGAAGATATAATCTTATTCAGGGGTTTCCATTCAATGAAATTAATCATTTCCCGGAAATAAATTTGTCAACATGGAGGCAAAACAAAAATAGCTCATTCATGACTCGCGAAAGTAGCGTGTGACTGATTACTACGAATAAAAGTATGTGTTCCACCAAGGCGAAATAAAAAATAATTGCAATTAAAAAGGTAATAACAGAGAAACATCCACAAGGAAAAAAGGATACGGACGGAAATTGAAGAATAATGGAATGGTATAAACACTGAACACAATTAGCGGTATAGTCCGTAGAAGATAAATTCAATTTCCTTATAAAGAAATAAACAGCCTCTCAATATATTACATTACGCAAGGAACTCCGGAAACGCAATGAAATCAGCACGGCGCAGCTTTCTGCTCTGGTGACACAATTTCCTCTCCCCCCCCTGATGATGTGTCCGTCACACAACAGCGCATCCTATCTCCAAGAGATAGCGGGCAACCTCTATTTGCTCTTGAGCGCAGCTCACCACAAATCGCATAACGCTCACTAAACTACCATTTCCCCCCAATTAAGCGCAAATCAGGAACTCCTCTTTCAGCCGTGTCAATGTCTCCATAGCCACAAACGTTTCCGCCCCAGACCCGCGAACCAACCATCTTAGTGTCCGTGTGAGATTTTGAGAGAAAATGAGAGAAATTGATGTTCCCGAGTCGGAAGCAAAAACGGTTGATGCCATGGGGATATTAACCCGACTGAAACCCCGAGAGCATTTCATAAATATCGTGCGCAGGGAAATCACTTCGTCATACCTAACGCAAATCAATACATGGGAGTAATAACTGCATTTATTCACCCTTTACTACTAATGTCCTAAGTCATATGAAACTCAAACACTAGTTTTGAACGATAGGAGCGTCGAGCGTCGAGTAGTCCGACCAAATTTTACCGAGCAGAGAACCAAATTTCAACGCTGCACGATGTTCTCGAATATCAGCCATTTAAAAAATCGATGAGTCAAAAAATTCTTCGAATGTAAACTGTCACAGTGGCTCGCTGCAACCGTCTGTATCCACGCCGCACAGTGGGGCCAAATTCGGAGAAAGTCGGCAAAATATCAAGGACTTGTCTGATTTGCATAAAAATTCATATGATTGCATATTATGGGCTGGTTATTAGGAATATGCAATAAAATTTTAAGAAAAGGAAAAGCGGAAAAATTATACACAAATTAAAAAATTTGCATTGAACTTTTAATTGTTTTTTTTACTGAGAACGGAAATAATATCATATAATAACCTTGAGAAAAACACGTGGACATATATAATCACATTTATATGTTTATAAATTTTATAAATATTGTTTTACAAGACAATTAATAGTTTAAGATATAAAAATTCAACTTCCAACATAGCTTTCACTACATAAATTTCAAGTAAAATATCAAATCAATCACTTCTTCATACAGATAAATACCTTTTTCAAAATAAATTCTAATATTAACAAGTTAAACGCTAAACAAATTCTTAAACATGTATCAGAAAAAAATTTGATTCACTTTGAATTTTTATTAATCGTTGTCTTCGCTTTCACTGTCCGTTGTAGATCTACTAACACTCTGAAAAAGAGCGCAGACATCCGGTTTTAGACTTCCATTCTTTCTCGGAGGTAATGGCCGCAAGGATGAGATAAGTGGATCTGACGATACCATTAAAATTTTGAAAAGATCTCTATTAGTATCTTCTCTGGAGGTTTTTCTGCATCTTTTTTTCCCGGAATCTCCTGAAATCTTTATTGCGCGCCTCCACAGCCTCTTCACTTAACATTCCTATGGGAAGAAGTGCAACTGCTATTACATCCAAACCATGAATTAATATTCGGTGAACTGATGCGGGCATTGGATACCATGGGTAGAGACGGACAAAGTGCCTAGCTGTATGAATTGCATACTCTTGGAATGCTTGCAAATAAACAGCGTAACCACAGGAGAGAGTTCGCAGGATTGTATCACACCGGCTAATTAGTTCCTCATCTAATTCAGTTACTGCGGCTGACTTTGAAGCTTTCAGGAAGAAACGACGCGCAGTATTTCCGTCGTTACTATTGCCTTTACTATTACCTTGCTTGACGATGTCTACTAGAAGACCCATCTCAGACTTGAACTTTTTTTGAATTTCAATTTTCCTTCTCTGTATTAGATCTTTAGTATCTGTAGTTTTTTCCATTCTAGAGTCTCTAACCGGTAGCTTACGTGTAAAAGCCATTCAAAGAATCGAATATAGGCATGGAGAGTTGAAAGTCCATATCGAAACGATTCTGTATTAACTCCCCTTTCCAGAACTTTGTCGATGTTGTTCATTTCCCGGGGAGTGCGCCACAAAGGCAGCACCGTTGAGACGAAGTGTGTGTAATGGCGTTGCATACCTTACCGTCAATCATTGACATTATTGTATGGCGTACTTGAATAGGACCACAACTCGGTATGACAACATTCGAAGGTTCTAGTCTATCAATTTGTGTCTGAACGTTTTGCTGTTCATAAAGTACTGTTTACTTATTTTCTTATTTAAACTCTAGCTTATAAATCCTGCAATACCTTGTAGATGAAGGGCGAACATACTGCCACACCACTACCTTTGCTTTATTGTCTTCTTTGTAGTACAACTGAAGAGGGACGACACACGTCATTATAAGATCACTGTCGATAAAGTTGTGTTTAGAGACCTGTTTTTACATAGATTGGGAGCTGCTACCATCAAGCCCCCACACGCAGATCAAATGTAAATTTTGGAGAACGATGGGAGAAAGGGGCTCCATAACGTCCGCTTGCAGCTTGGCGATTCTGGAAACAGTTATGTCAAGTAAGGCCTGTACGTTAACTTCAGCCTTACGTTCAGTGATTATGACCGCAGTGTTGCACGGATAACACTTCTGTTTGGCTAAAAGGACCTTCTTATAAGAGGGATATAGATCTGATCCCCTTTCTATTGCCTGCGATCGTAAGGTTTGATATGATTTGTGAGACAAATCGGCTTCAATCATGAGAGAAAGGGCTTCTTCAGGGGAGTATGGATGGATGAACTTACTCTCTTTCGACTGAGACTTTATCCAAGTATCTGCTATTTTTGATGCTCGAGTGGGAGTAGAGTGGAGAGCCTCTTTCACCAGTCCAGCCTCTGCATCCCTGCCTTGAGCACGGAGAGCCTTTTCGGTCGCAAACGTTAGGGCCGGTGTACTCGTAGTTGCCGTCATTTCCTCCACCATTCTCATCTTACTGCGGTAGCTACTCTCCTCAAAGCCTCTTCTTGGCCGACCGCTGCCTGCAAAAATGTAATCAGCAATTTGATTGAATATACAAATACATTATAGTGTGCAACAGTACAAGTAATATGTCGATCAAAATATTTTAATTAGAATGTAAATACAAAATTATTACGTTGAAAATATTATAAATACCTGAAGTTTTTGTGGTCGTTTTTGTAGTTCCAGGAATATTGATCACAATTTTCGCATCCAGCCAATCACCATGGTAGCGAAGAAAGTCCTTTTCAATGCGGTGAGATTCCATCCATTTCTTTCGCACTTCCCCACAAAGCCGCCGCACCGTCCTTTTCATTTTCTCCTCTATCATATTGTCTTTGGGAAAACCAAATACTTCATCCAAATGAAGATATACACGCTGGTAACGTTCTTTCCATGGAAGACGTTTTTCCGTCATCAACAGCTTATATAACTCATGCCTCGATATCGTTAACATAACCACGAGCACGTTTTAGAACACCGGAGAACCCTACTACCACTGGCCCTATCTCAATCACCATCGAAAAAGTAATGGACAAAATCTTCTCGGTGGCGATATGTGAGAGGTTTTGTTGCCTCCTATACCGCGGCGCGCGCCGCGGAGCGCTTACCAAAGTAATACATAGTTGCACTCTAAAGCAATTATCTCAAAAACCTGCGCGAACCAGCACCCAATTTTTTTCTGGCACTTCGAGCACATAACAAACATTTGATTCAAAGTAATATATCGATCCGACATCGTTAGACATTTTTTGTAGCTCAAGTGACATTTTGTGTTATTCTGAAACTTGTAGCACATGTTATGAAGGCCCAAAAAATGACTTCTTCTAGAAGTACTAGGGCCTGATATTTAAAGGTAGTGATCATCAAGTATTGGTTATCTCGTGAAGAGAAACACTTTTTGCTGGTACTTAGCAATGGCCGTGAAGAACTTGACGAATGAAACCAAAATCTGCGCGTGCTGGCGATGCATTTCTGCATCACTCATGTTTGTAGGGTTGCTGTCTCTACATTAATGATTGAAACGGAAATATTTCTTCAGATTCCATTGCTCCTGACATTATAATACCTAAGAAAAAATATTTAAATAAAATCCGGACATTATGAATTTTAGGGTTTTGGCAGACCAAAACGGTTTTCGCCCCACTGTGCGCCGTGTCGCATACTGACTCAGAAATGATGAAATAACACCCATCTAGTGGAAGAAGCCCGAAGTGTAAGAGTGACGCGCGCATCGATTTCCCTCCGGTTATTTATGGGTGTCCCCCCCCCTCGCACACTGTAATTTTTCCATCTCAAAATACAAAAAGAGGGATCTAAAGAGCCTTTAATTAATATTTTTTTACTTTTAATTTTATTCCCAAACCACCGAATATAGCTCATATTGGACATATTAGATCGGGGTATTCAACAAGTTTAACAATCAAACGTTCACGAACAACCATGCCAGGGATAGGGGAAAACTACCCAGGCGGGACTCGAGCACGCGACCTCTTGTCTGGCAGGCGAGGACTTTACCCCTCCGCCACCGAGGCCGGCAAATATAGAAAATACAATGACTATGTTTTTCTGAAAATCAATGCAAAAAAAATAGCATTAATCAGCAGTGGAAAAGTGTAGGCTAAGATCGGCCTTAAATTCGGAAGTCATGCACGTAAGGAGATGAAAACCATGGTTAGACGACGGGAAAATTGAGTGGTTCACATCGTTAGAAACGATGGCCTGATGAAAATTGCCGTAATTTCACATATGGTAGAGAAGATTGGCAGAGTTAGGTCACGGGTGAGTTATCAGGGTTCCCATTGTAACTGAATTATAAAATTCACGGTTTTTTCCAGGTTTTCACGGTCCGAATTGCGTCAAATTCACGGTCTGTTGATAAGCCATTTTACGAAGAAATATTGATCACATAAAAATCACTGGCTGCACGTTAACTAAAAATATAGCAAACGCAATAAACGCCGGCAATGCAAACGCAGTAATGAAAGTGCTCTTATGACGTCACCTATCGTTAGCAAAATTTAGGGCCGGCTAAAGGTTGTGAGTGGGAAAATAGAGGGTGACAGGGAAGGGAAGAGGTGTCTGATTTTTCGCCAGGGTTAATGATCACTTTGGTTAAAGGTCTTCCAGTCACAGCCTTAGGGTCTGTGTGTCCCCATAGCATATGGACAAATAATTGCGCTTCAAATATACGTGAGCAGATAAATGCGTGGACAGTGTCTGCACGTGACTCGGCCTTGAAACATGATCGAAGCATCGATTTTTTTTTGTGATCTGTCAATCGTAGATCTACAATCAAGTTTGAGAGGTTTTTTAAGGTTTTACGACGAAATTCACGGCTTATTCACTGTTTTGAGGTTTTCACGGTTGAGTAGGAATCCTGATTATATAATGCAGGCGATGATGGATGTAAAACAGGAGAATAACGTAAGTCCTAAAGATTAGCAGATGAGTAGAGAACTGCGTGGATACAATCTTCCGACTGATGACGGACGATGGCGATGACTTCAAACTGTGATTCATTTTACACCAGAGAACTAAATGGTTCTAAAAGCGTGAACCGCACGGCGTTCCATGAGGAAAAGATTCCCAACGGATGGAGAGAGAGAGAGAAAAGGAGCCAGAACATTCGGGAGATTGGCTGGACGAATGAATGAGCCGGCTCCAAGAAAGAGCCTTTCTTCCATTCTGCCCGGAAAAGACCGCTAAGGGGGAGCTAATAAGCATCACACACACGATGAGCACGTGAAAGCCCTCATGCGGTTCCTTTCGTCGCCACCTTGCGCGCTCGAAGATTCCTTGCCCGAAACCCACTTCCAGTCAATGGTCCCCCTTCATTCGGAATTGCAAGCACGGAAAGCGAGATAGGGAAGGAGAAATGACTCCATTGATCACGGATCTCCCAGCGTAGGTTTCGGCTTTTTTATTCTTTGCCACACTCACGCAATGCTTCATCCCAATGGGAACCACAAAGAGGAGACCCCAGTTCGTCTCCTTCACTCACACCACGAATAGGCTGACAAATTATGACTATGCCATTACTTAAAAGGGTGGTTTCCTATTATTTTTTATTGCCTAAATCGAAAGATTATAACTCCTGGAGTATGCATTTCACGCTCTCAGATTTCCGAATGACGATATCTATTTTTCGCGGTTAAACGAAAAGTGAAAATTTTCAAGCGCGCGAAAACGCGACGGCAATGCTAACGGCAGCTAAGTAGGAATGCTGGGAAAAACCCGTGTGACGTATTTCTGGTTCCAGCTGTCGCCGAGTGAGGTGACTTTGGAGCGAGGGTTTGAGCGCTGGTACGGTGCAGGCTGCTACCAGGTAGCAGAGTACCCTGCTAGCAGGTAGCGCTTGGCTTAATTAAGGATTATTATTACCCTATCAAACGAAGGAAACTTTCCGAACTTAGGTAATTTTAATGGGTGATTAATAAGAGATGTTTCCCTGGTCTCTGTGTCTCATGCATGCATTGGTAATCTCAGACGATGTAAAATCCTTATCTACTCGTATAGAAACTAGGTCCCTGTGACGTCACGTGGAGTGGAATCGCATGGGCGCCAATTTGACCCTTTCGAAATGAGGTTAAATTTAGCCATTCACATTCGTCTAAACTGGGATTTCTAAAACCAAATAATTTTTATATTATGAATACACTAAAGGTGGGTAAGGAATCGCAATTAATGCCTTTCGTTTTCTTTGATGAAGAAACTACCCTATTCGACAAACAGCACGGAACTCCAACATTAGAAAAAAAAGGATTCCACGATCTGGCATTTTCTATTTTCACCAATCGCGCATTGAAATATTTTCATAAGAATCGCCACTCACGTCGCTGACAGCCATAGCGGTCCAAATTTCACGGCGAAGAAAGACATAAACATGGCTGTTTACGGACATTTGTTCACGTGATAGTATTCTAAACCGAAATCTTAACTTTTTAAACGCTTGTCCTTGGAAGTGCTAATGCTATTCTGCACATGTTGGATCGCTCATGGCCGCGCTGTAGACATTATTGAAAACCGATTACTGTACAACCTGAATGAAAGTTGGACGGAATGAGTTCTCCTCCTTGGTCGGGAGGTTTAAAAATATACACACCACAGACCCTGCTCCAGTCATTCCCGCGGATGCTTGAATTATTTATGCCTCCACGCACGACGCATTCTAATCGATTTTCAAAATTGTCGATGCGTGAAAGCCTCCGCGGAGTGCTTCCTTAATTTCGATTCTTGGCAAATTGCTTCCGCTTTCTGCCATTAGGTGGCGATAACAGATTTGTGGGTGATCCCAGAAGCCAGTTCTGAATAACGAGACTTGAAGGGAAGGTCTTGAAGACGAGGAATCGCGAAACTGTAGTCGCTGCTACATAGTGGCTCAACGCGAAAGCAATGCCGACATAATCGATAAGAAGAAAATTGCAGATGCCTCGTTCACATTACGATTGTCCGAACGGTCGTCCTAACGATGGTTGGCCGAACTAGCCGTGTGAATTCATGTCCTGACAATAGTTCACGTAGTTCCGAACGGTGCCACTTTGCGATGGTTAGGCGCTGGGAGACCGGAAAAGGAAGCGGCAAGAGAAAGACGAAAAGCTTGTGAAGTTCTCTTCGCTCTATTTCTTTCATGGATTTGTCCTCGGAAGGAAGAATATGGGCGGAAGTAAAATTAATCGGTAAATACACGTTGAACACAGTAGTATCTTGACCCTGCATACCTTAACAGCTTTGCTAACCGTACATTTCTCGTTCACTTTAGATGTCAGCACTAGAGGGCAGCACAGGTTTAAACCATCGTCGTGTGAATGCACGATTGTTCCGACGATTGCTGGAACAATCGTAATCTGAACGAGGCAAGAGCGATTCACTCATTATTAATATTTAAAATTGAGCTTTTGTACTCCGAGGAATAGAATTAAGAAGTCATGGGTTCGATAGATTAAGTTATTTCGAATGTAGATTTCGGTTTATTAACTAAGGAGTATTATTTTCAGAGCTTTACCCCATGAAATGGTGAGTGAATACCAAAAAGAAGTGCGAGAGGGCTAAAATATACATAATATCGGGTTCGTATGTAAGTTGACACACCCTACGACCAAAGCCCTTGTTGCGCACGCCGGTATGCGCTGTCCGGATCCTCCCCTACCTGCACTACCCAATTTAAACACCCGTCCTCTTTATATGTGAGCACTCATTTGTTCGCCGTTCCCACCTCAAATACTTTCGGTCGGCTAAAATTGTTATTTTTTAATAAATTCGAGGACGTATTTCGATGATGGATGCCATGAAGTTACCTCGAGAATAGGCCCACAGCATCCACGGGTTACACCGACCTGTTTCCATTCTGGGCAGCGTAAATTGTCGTTTCACAAAGTTTCGCGCAGGCCCTACGCTTTTTTTTTTCAATTACGGCTACAGCCGTATTATTTCCAGTAACAATGATCCGCAGGTGACCGTACTAGGGTTTTAAAACGCTTACCCTAAAAAAAAAAAACTATTTCGGCTAAAATTTTTCGCTCTCACATTTTAATTATCGTGTTTCATTTTCTTTGTAATTGGCTCATTTTTCGAAAAAAGAGAAAAATGGCCATTTTTGCCTCAATCGACTCCGATTTTAATATAAGCACGTACATACAGTGCTAAAACGTCACAAACAATGCATGCCCTGTATACTTATAAAATATTATTCTTAAATATTGATTATTGCGGTGATTACGTTCCTACATGGTCCCTCCCGGCCGTAATATCGTCAACACAATGCCTCACAGGTGACACAGACAGTATTTGGCCATTAATTCGGAGTTCCTCAAGGTTAACTCATAAAAGTTTTGAAAATTTCTCATTATTTCTAGTTTCATTTTACATAACTAGCTTCAAATTACAATGGACCCCCCCCCATACTGGATTTATTAAAGAATTAAGGAAAATAAAATCTTTATTTCGAATTAATGGCTAAACAAATGGATCGCAACTGTGAACAGTTCCTTACAACTTTTTATTGGGCAAACACTGACTCCATGTCATTCTCGAGGAAACTACTTCCCTCAAGAATTTCCTTTTGCACTGAAAGGAGGTAGGTATGTATTTCCCTTTAGATTAGTTGACATGTGAGTGCTAAAAATCAGACGGGGTTCCCCAAATACATATGTTATGCGGAATCTACAAAGTTTCGATCTATTTATACGGCCATTAATTCGGAGTACCTCAAGGTTAACTCATAAAGGTTTTGAAAATTCATCATTATTTCTAGTTTCATTTTACGTGATTATCTTCAAATTACGATGGACCTTATCCCTTCGATTTTTATTAAAAATCCCTTCGATTTATGCGGTAAAATTTCCTATATTTCCCCGATCATTTACGATTTTAATAAAATTGGGTACGTAAGGTGCTTATACATGAAAAATTATGAATGCATTTTTTTCTAAAGGCCTGGTTACACGGTGCATTAACCCGTACGGGTTAATGTATGAATGCGTGTCTCTTTGCATGTCTGAATTCATGGACGTTTGCGTGAACGAGAAGCATGAATGAGCGGTTACACGGTACATGCGTTCGCACAAGTTTTCACACATTTTCTCGTAATGCGAGGCGTTTAGTTTTTGTTTATTCCCTTTATGGTGCGCTAAATTTAAATGTGTAAACAGTATCATTAGGTAGAAAGCAGACGATACCTACCAAAAAATAATTCCCTTTTCGTTGTTTCCTGTAGGACCAGGAAATTTCACATAATGGTAATATCAAAGCACTGAAGGAACAAGTGACTATGTACGCAGTCACGCGCACGGGTGCAAAGTTAAATACACCAAAGGATGAAGTTCGCCATGAAAAAATATTTGAGCTATAGAGCTATATCCCGGCTAAGTCAAATATTTTTTCATGGCGAACTTCATCCTTTGGTGTATTTTACTGGTAATATATTTGCGCTGCCGTGTAAACAGTGGTGTTCATTGTAGTGGCCGAAGTTGTTTCATTTCGTGCCAGTAATATTTATTTATATTTAATATTTATCGTTATCGCTCGCTTAATGTTATCTCAATAGTACTCTATTTATATCAAAACGTTATCAAAGTTAATACTTAGGCAGAAAATTTGTAGACGCATCTTGCTTTTAAGCCGTGTTTACTAGACATTTTTCTGTCATCTGTTTCACTCAGTGTAGATGATGTATGAGAGTAGATATTTTTAATACTTTGTTCTACTTTTGTCCGGGACGGTTATAAAGTTAAGAAGATATTTGCTGTTGATGGAAAAGATGTTGGTTTAGAGGCCTTGTCGATTTATGAACTTTCGTAATGTGAGTCGTATTTTTGTGGTGGGCCAGCGCATTCCCACCTCGGACGTATAAAAGGTAGAATTGTCGATAATTCGTATGGTATAAATTATGTTTAAATGTGTTCTATAAGTCGTATGATAGCCGTTGTATTTCACAAATGTCGTGTTGAAAACTGTGACAACCTCATCGATTGTTTTGTTTCGGCATAATACAACCAATAAGATACCATAGGCATAAACTTGGTATGTCCGGCATACATACAGTTACTGAATAGCCAAGACGGCCGTGGAATAGCCCTGCAGATGACAACTAAATGTGTCGTTTCCCACCAGGTGGCTCTGTTATCAACTTGTGCGAATGCATGAACGAAATTAGAACAGGTTCTATTTTCCGTTCACGCGTTCATGCATTTGTACATTTTGGGGTGGTTACACGGTGAATTTTTCCGTTCATTCTCGCGTTCATACATTTAGACATTAACCCGTACGGGTTAATGCACCGTGTAACCAGGCCTTAAGAGACTGATGATTTCATGAGTTAAGGTACATTTTTTATTTATGATTTACGCAATTTTTCTTCTTTTTGGGAAATTTCACAATTAATTCCATTTGGCTTTAAATCCTTTAAATGATATTTGATATAATTTTCTTGAGTTATTGGCTATTTTTATCCTTTCTCGTTGCTAGATTGCCATTATTGAGGTTGAGGGAAATTTTTTGAAGAGGCTCTACAAGCTCAAATATTTCAAACTGAAAACATAAAGTAAAGACGTAATTATGTCAGGTAAAAAGATAAGTTGAGGGGGAACGATTCGTCTTTCCAAACTGAAGCATCACTCACCTTCAAATTATCGTCCTCAGTTTTGCTTCCAGGCGTATTACTCGTTTCGAAAAGATGTCATCTTGAAATGTTTACGATAAAAATACTAAGAAGGCCCCGGATAAAATGTTCCCAATTCCCCGTTCACATATCCTAGGTAGAAACCGAGATCCGTAGCCCTTAACCACCGTCAGAATGTGCGTTGCTACCGAGATATCAGTAGTTCGTATCTTAACCGCGGTCACCGCTGCTGGCGTGTCCGAAACCGTAAATAGGAAGCATGAAGAGGAAGGCGATATGAATATTCATTCCGAGGATTGCGAGCGAAAACGGAAAACGTGGAAGAAGCAGCTTCAGCGAGGATGACCTTCTCCTTCAGTTACACACCCCGATTTTCAAGAAAGGTAAGTCGCTCAATTTGCAGTGGAAGGTAATATGGGAATAAAAATGTCAGAGACTTAGGAAGACAAAAATTGGAAGGATATTTTAAAACGTTAACGCAGACTTCCCCAAACATCGCTGGACAACAAAGATCTCGGAAGTGTTGACAAATTGAAAATAAAAAAGGTCGTGCTAGCAAGTGAGATTTTGTCAAGTCACTGATTTCCGTTTTTTTTTTGAGGTGGCAACACTGAGTGAACGGGAATCCACACTCATGAAATTTCAATTTCACATTTCCTGTCTTCAAGCACATCTCCAGTTTTTCAACAGGGCAATTTTTTCCCATGACCAGGGAATTGCTCGGGAGAATAAATACGTTGTGTCCACTTTTTCTACCACAGAAGAAGAAAGGCAGGTATTGGCGGCGAAGTCAAGATAACAGAAGGCTTTCGGAAAGGGGTAACAAATGACTGACGCAAGCATTCATACGAGTTTCTTTATGCATCGATGCACACTCGAACTAGACGGATGATTGGGGGTAAATAACTTCCCGGATGTTGAATCAATCAGGAACGATTTCCGCTTCGAATTTCAATCACTCATCACAGTTGCGTGGGAATGTTAATGCATTTATATTGGCTGGAAAAGCAAGAGAACACAATGAAATAAAACGAATTTGCAATATTTGTGGCTGGAACCACGAGTATTTCAATAGAGAATTCTCCACTTGGCCTCTAAATGAGCTGTCAGCCGTTGCTCATTTAATAGGTTCGCAAAGGTAGCGGCTAGCGTCGCAGATATACAGGGCGATCCGAATTTAACACCAATAAAGACTGTTAACCCTTTCGGTACGGCTAGAGGTAATCAGTCATATTGTCGCACCACTGGTAAATTCGCTCAAATGCTGGCGATAACTTCACGGTTAATTAGAGTCAGGAGAAATGAAAAAAATCATTTTCGGCAGACGTTGTATTTCTCGAAGCTTGAAGACGAACTCAAAGCATTACAGCACGGTTATAACCAATAATTACGATTAATCTAAGTGTGATAGGCATTGTTTATGTTAATCTTTATTCTTAATAAATAATATTACAACCTGATCAACAAACTTTGCTTTCAACAATCAAATCAAATATCCTCCTGGAATACATAGATGCAAATGGCGCAAAGCAGTTATCCGTGTTTTTGACAGTGTACCACCAGTTTAAAAATTCTGAAAAAAACATTAGGATTTTACTTTGATGCAGGGGTAACGACATATATTTTTTCGTAAAATTTTTAATTTAATTTTGAAAATTTCAAACTTATGCAAAATTTTAGTTTTCAGTCAAAAAAGATTGAAAAAAATCAGGATGGTAGAACATAATAATGTATACATTTTAAAATTAGGAAAAATATTTCAGAAAAATAAAAACTGGAGATATGGTTGGAAAACGAAAAATCGTGTTTCAATTTTTTTGGGGTTAATTTCCATTGTTAGGGCCTGAAACTTTGGGGAAACACATAATTTTGGATGCACTTTAAGTGTATATTTTTTATTCTTCAAAACATCTGGGGGCACATTTCACAATCTTAACCGGCTAGACCCTTTATATTCGTGATGGTGTTATCTATCAAATTTACTTATTATTTGTAATTTATCAAACTTTACAAAGCTATCCTTGACAGCTGAAAATACTATTTTAAATATATTGTGAATAAATGCAGTCTACACTCGTCGCTGCGTATGCGGACATTTTTGAAAATCGATTAAAGGCGCTGAAAGTGGAATATAAATCAAGGTCGGATTAACCCTGGTAGGTACTGCATGGTCTCCTCGGTCGGCACCATGGCATGAAATAATGAGTGAGTGGAAATGGAGCAAGTGAATTAATTCTCCCCATTATGTAACAGAACTAAGTAAAGCCGCAAACGTAAATCAGTGTAATCAACTGTACATCTACGTGTTTCTCCGCAAGCTGCCTCAATAGGCGTGTGGGGGAGGATGCTAAATCATCGGCCGTAAACATAAAAAGGACATTCGCGTACGCAGTTGTGCCTATCTTTAATTTAAGTCCTTCGGGGGAAAAAAGAAATCCTGTACCGATCCGTTCGGCAAAATATCTCTATTGATAATATATCGTTCTTGTCTGACCTGTAAATGTAGTGAGGTTCGAATAAGACTGGTTTGAATACATCATCATCATAAATGTACATTCATCTGGCCAGATCATGAGGTTGTTCCAAAAGGTTACGCCATCCACCAGGTATTACATACGGCCTCAGATCTCTTCTCCAAGATGACGGAATCCAATGAACGATCTCTCAAAAGATCGAAACAGAAAGACATGACGTCTTGACGTTCGGAAATGTTCCTTCCAGACCGAGCGCTCCCTTTGAGATTCCGAGGGCTTTGTATGTCCGCTCCGGGCCACGGACGGATTAATTACATATCGAATCGGAATAAGGAACACTATAATCGCCCACAATGATCAAAGCGTTTGATCAAAGAGCAAAGGGATGAATTGAACCCCGGGATGACTGGGATACGTATACAACGGCGGCATGCCTCGATGGATCAATTCAGCTCACGAGTCAAAGACAGGGAGTCAAAGAAAATTTCCAGAAATGGGAATCATGGATTGAATCCAGCTGGAAACAAATGAAAGGCATAATAATAGAGCCCCTGAAAATGTCGGCAGAAGACTTGAGTTATGTTCACATTATTTCAAGTAGCATACCATAGAATTACAATTCAAAATTAAGTATTTTTTACATCTCCATATAGTCGTGAAAATACTACAAAATTAAGTGACAAAGGATTTCAAACCTAATTTTTACTATGAGGAAGATGGTTCAATCCATCATAGGTATATGGGAAACAAAAGCTTGGCTACTAAAAAACTACGAAGAAAAATATGCGTGTACCATTATTTAGTACGTTAACATAAACAACGGGTTTTGACTGTAAAGCCAATTCTAAATTCAAAACCGGCAGTTCACTTGAATCTGAAAATCTGTGCAACTACCAAGTCATTTTAATGCCAATGGGCCCTCCCAATACCCTTCAATTTCTATCGAAATTAATGTTAACTATGATTTAAGATAAGTATTAAACATTAAGAGAGACCAAACTTAGCCTTCACGCCAAAGGGCTTTTCATATCCGATTGTATATCTCCACTTCATGGCCGTTCGTTACCACGAAAATGATAAGAGTGAAAATAAGGAATTCAAACGTTCGTAAGTGCTAGCCATCAACCAAAAACAATTTCAAAAGCAAACTATTTCATGACATCACTCGCAACACACAAAATTAATCAGCCATTCGGGTTTGTAGTAAATTTTAAAGTATGACACTTAATAAGAAAAAATCGACAATTTGTTTAACACATTGGCTTAAGAGAAACAAAAAAAAACACGGTTGATCACTGTGGTGGCCGAATCGGTAAACAAGCCTCCACATGTATGCTCCACTGCCCTCTTCAGAAACATCTTGGCATTCACTTATTACCCGACCGAGGAATTGCGACTCTCCCTTTACTGTGAGACATCTCCTGACAGAGTGTTAAAAATACCGTGCAGTGCGCCATCGGGGACTAGCCTTTTCTTTAAATTCTTACATAGCGAACCTCCCAGAAGCTCCTTCCTGATCAAAGGAGGCGTTCATGATTGTATTCCTGTTCATGAACGTCTCCTTTGAACAGGAAGGAGCTTCTGGGAGGTTCGCTAAGTAAGAATTTAAAGAAAAGGTTAGTGAAGAGTCTGATCTGGAGTAGACGACAAAATTGAAATTGGCCGAGTAAGTTCCCTGAAATCGACACATAATCTCCGTCGTTGTTCCCTTCACCTACGATTCACTAGTAACTTGTATTATTTTAAATTTTCCATTAACTGAGTACAGCTACGACGTTAAGACACTTTCGTCTGAGATTGCATATTCAGAAAATTGATTAACTTAGATTAACAAATTGATAAAAAGATAGAGTGGATACGAAACCCTAGGGCGGGCTCGCGAGGTTAATCTCCTGGGCCGAAGTCTGAAGCTATAAGCTTATCACCTCTGCACCGCAGAAGGGGGAGGATGGGAAAGAAAAAGGAAGGAGGCGCCGCCGCGATAGGAGCCCAACGACGCCTCCTGGGACAGGATAGGGTTGGAAGGGAAGGGAAGAGGAATCCCGCACCGCCACAGAGGCGGGCGGGTCCTACTATTAGCGAAACCTCAATTTAATGCTTCTACAAAAAAGAAAGATTTTCCTATGAGGAAGGAAAATCCTACGATTTTTCGTAGATGATAAAAAGATACAATGTGAACAGAACATTCGGGAGGGATACAACCAGAATAGGTGGACGGTGGAATCAAGACCTAAAGATAGCTGTGTTCAATGAACGCTGGTAAAGTTAACGCGCCCAGTCAGCTCACATTTCCTTTTCAGATCAGACTGACTTAAGTTCAATTGGTAAGCCTAGTGATTGACAATATAAATCTCAAGGAGCAAAAAATTCAAGCGTTATCACGGCAGGCACGTCGGATCCTTCCTACGCTACAGCGGGCGCAAAGGCGCGAGTTGCAAGCTGAAGCTTAGACAACCTTTTTAGAAGAAACGGACAGAGGCTCGATCGCCACCACACCCAATGGCTCATAAAATATTCCGTGCGAGGAAACTGCATCGGAGGAAACTGCAAAACGCATTCGGATTTAAATGAACGATCCCGACTTGCCATGACATTTGTTACGACGGAATGACATCCTTAAAACTTCCTCATGTATGACCTGGGGCTGCGATGGGAAACCCAACAAGGTTTCTAGGAAATCGTGTTCTCAAGATTGTTCCTCGGCATTCAGCTTCGCCACGTTTGGCATAAAATACAACGACATTTACAACTATGGATCTGATTTAAGTCCGAGGAGAACGTAGTATTGCGATGAACAACCGCAGAAACGCTGCAGGGATTGCAGGCCCATGGAGACTCGCTCAAGAAAAGCAGCTTACACTTGGCGACTGAGAAGTCCTCGGCTGGTATTGTATTCCTAAGGTGGTGCGTACTTCCCGCATTCTACCACGACGACGATGCGGGTTGGAATGAGAAAATTTCAGGGAAATTTAGTTCGCTGACGGCGAACATAAATCAAAGAGTATTTTAAGCAGCAGGAAGTCCACCATGCATTGGAATTGATACGTTCATTTAAGTCGTTAATATTAACGTTAGAGTTACGTTTAGGATTTGGAATTGTTAAGTATGGCACGAAGACATACATTTCCAAGTCTTCAATCTATGATACATCAACAAGCATTTGAGATGTGGGAGAGGAGAAGAATGGAGAAGGCGAAGTGGGCGGAAAGGAGGAGGAACTACAAAGTGCACGATATGGTGGGTGAAGGAAGGAGCAGCTTCTTGATGAGATACGGAGGAGACAGAGGGCATGGATGGAGCGAGAACTCATCGAGGAGGGGGTGTTTAATCCGTGCTAGTGGAGGGGATGTTTGGAGCGCGAGGGAAGGAAAGGATAGGAACACAGTTTGCAGCATGGCACCACTAAAATAGTAGTGACATGGTTTACGGATAGAATAAAATGAAGTCGGCCTTTGTGCATTGAAGAAATAATTCCACAAAGGGCGGGGAGGATGCCAGAATACTTCATAATTTATTTATTTAATCCAGTCAAAAAACTACACAAGGCCAATTAAAAAGGACACAATAACAGGAGAAACGATTTAATAATATTAAGCAACGTAACCAATAATGAACAAAAAATATTCAACACTATTTACAAATGAATAACAAAGAATAGCTAATTTCATCGGGTGGGGCGAGGAATAGGGGGAAAATTACGATAGTGATGGTGAAAGATGGATGAGGGATGAAAAATAAGGATCAAAATATGGAACACATTTGGCATAGGAGTTAATGGAAGAAGGAAGTCCGAATAGAAAAGAGAGTTTAGAGACAGAAAGAGAATGCGTATATTGGATTCAAATACCAGCAGTGGCAGAGATTTTTCAGACTGGCCAAACCCTGCTTGGGTGCCTTGTGGGGAGCACCTCAGGAACACTCTATTTCGTCCGGTGGGACGATAAGTCATAGTCCCCTTGGAGCCTCTCCACCGTACTACGGAGGCTGTCGATCACCTCAACCAAATTTTATCATTTTCTAGATCAGTAGTCCTTTCTCTTGGGCTACAACCTTGTCGCGTTGGAAAGGCTTGCGCGTTCCTATGACCCCTAGAGCTGCACTGGCGGGATTAATTCTAAATTATTCCCGGTAGGGCCACCCATGACAGATAGGTCGAAGGGTAGGAGCCAGACGAAAGGTAGTCTCCTTAATACTCCATGAAAACCAACCTTAATCGGTAGATAGGTATAATAATAATATATCAGTAGTCTCCAAAATACGGCCCGCGGATGGCTTTCATCCGGCCCGCGCACTCGTTTCAAGTAGCGCGCGATTCTCGCTCGTTTAACTCTGTGAGACGCCACTAGGAGCATTGTAGCGCTGTACTGCATGTCAAAGTCGCCTTCAACTGTTCGTAAATAAAAAATACGCCACCGGATACTTCAGTAGACGTTGGTATCGAATACTTCAGTCATCGGCAAATTTGCTATCCGGCCCGCGGGGCGATTCGAAACTTGGAATCACGAATGCAACACGAATTGGAAATTGAATACGTTTAAGCTCAAAAGGGAATATGAGTTGAGATCATGGAATCTACGGAATGAGGACTTCCTCACCGTTGAATTTTCCTTTGAGTAAAGTTGCGTGAATCACATTCATTACCAATTTTTTTTAATCACCAAACACGTTCCGTTGGATAACACGTCGGTTGGTTTAGGCTTCGAAAGATCATGAGCACAGAAACTACATTTTTCTGTAAATCGTGCCTCGGTAAGCCAGGTACGTCCAAGGGCTTAAATATTCAGATAGATAGTTGGTGATTTCGTCTTCGTTTGTTACACATTTAAAAGATTCGAATCCATGCAGAGTACTATTTGAATGATTTGAACTATTTGAATTTACCTCGTTTTAGTCATCCACATCTTCGTTCTTGCTCGCTAAATCAACCATCTTTGATTCTTTTGGTGATCAATCATATTCTGGAACTCTTTGTTGATGAGCTCACCTTCCGCTGAAACTAATTTGTAATCATTCCAAGGAAATGAGTTAAAACTACTCGATTCCTCGACAGGAACACGGACATTACCGTTTGTCAACAATTGCTTGGAGATTTGTTTACAAACACGGTAGTGAAGTGTCAACTCGAGCTGGGCCACGGCTGGGCTTACAATTAGCTCGAATTAAAGTTTTTAAATGTAATTTCAATTTAATTAATATTTTGAATATATTTAGTAATTAAAATGTTATATTGTTACTAAATTCAGTTATTAAAGTGGTAAAAACAAAACAAATTATTTAATTTATAGTTTTGACCGACTTATCAATTGTTGTGTTACTATAACTCCTAAAAGCATGTCCATAGGAAAGAGATGATTTTTTTTGTGAAATTATCCTTTTTTTAATGGCCTATATGTTATCCGGGCCTGAGACGAATCGAAAGAACCAAATCTCATTGAAATCGGTGCAGCCGTTCTCGAGTTATAAGTGTTCTAACTAACACGATTTTCGACTTTCTTTTATATATATAGATATTCACTTTCTGATTTTACTTAGGCGACCTCCGTTCACCCCTTGAAAATTGAAAGCGCGCGTATTGCAATTTTCATCACCTTCGATTCGTCCCTCGGTTAAAAATTGATGATTTCTTCCGAGCGACTCCACTCTCCCGGCACGAGGATCAAAACTCGGAGCGGCCGTGATGAAACACTGCATATTTAATGCCTCCCCGCTCGCCTCCTTCCGAAAAGCCTTTTGATCGAATCCCGTCGTGGTCCAATGCAGCCAGGGCGGAAAGAGGTGAAATATTTAGACCCTAAAACGCTACAACTCTGCCCTTGCCCGTTGAATTTTTGTTTTGACCAGGCCGATGCATCATGCCTTACTCTTTCTCCACAGTCACGATTCCGTCTGCGATTATCACAATATTTAAATTAAATTAAATATTTCCATGGGTATTATCCGTCGGGAAAGGGAGTAGGTATAAATACGATCCTGATTCGGAACCTAATCAACGAAAATCATGAGGCGGAGTCGCTAGTTTATGATTTCACAAGTAAATCAATCCTCTATTTCTTACACGCTTTCAGTTCATATTCATAATTGTAATTGCACTTTTCCTCTAAACTTTAACATACTCACAACAGGTTTCACAGTAAATCGGCATCATCAGGTACATTTCAACTACAGAATTCTTGTTTTAGTGCACCTAATGATGCCCCCCAGCGGTGAAACATGTTGCACTAATATTTAAGTTAGAGGAAAAGTACGAATTTACAGTAATGAATATAAGTAATTACCACGAAGTGAAGCCTGATGTAGATAGACATAATTTTTGGATTCTTGACTGAACATAGAAATGTCGGGAATTATTAAAGGATATTTCTTTATTCTTATTATAGCTAGAAAGGTAGCAATCTTTTGGTTGCGTGAAGGAGAGGAGATTATAGATGATCTCCTGATGATTCACTGTAACCCTAGATGGCTAAAATTACGAAGAATACTCGCCCCGACAACATCTGAGGGTTCTCCAGTCAAGGAATGAATACCCATCGCGCATTTCAATTGATTCACAAACTCCTCCACTCACGTCGCTGACGAGAGAGTGATCCAAATTTTCGAGAGAAATAATAATCAGTTAGGGCTAATGAATCAATATTCGAAATGATCTAGAATAGAATAGAATATATATTTATTCATGCCATGGGTATACCCTTGTAGCGAAACACAATTTACAATAATTGGCTCATCAAAAGCACAAAGTTCATGAAAATATCAAGTAATAACAATGAAGTAGTTTGATACACAAATAATAAAGAAATGACATGTAAACAAGGATTAAAATTTAGCAACACACGGAATACGTTGGCTGTATTTTATGTAGGAGTTTATTTTCGCTCTCCATTGAGTAAATTAATGTATAATTTAGATATAAATGCATGGTTAGAGCCCTTCTGTTTTAGATCCTCAGGGAGAGAATTCAAAAATTTAGATGCCGTTACTCTATGGAATTCATAACGTATCAATGCTACTCCCCGCGAGTGCAAATCCATTGCTGCAATTTTTTTTAGAATGAACGCATCGTCGTGCACTCATCGCCCGGCTTCGGAGATTTCTGGAAACCAATTTAAATGCGTCACACATAGCAACAGAAAAACAAACTTCTCCGCCACGGACTGCGGCCTCCTGCATGCACTCCCTCCTTCCGTCCCTCTCCCTTCGCAGTACATATTTTGCTTTTCTATCTACTGTTTATCCACGTATCCATGCAAGTATTTTGGGGCTCTGCGATGTTCCCTTGATGCACTCTTCGGGGGAACTCATCGCTTCAGCTCCACCGCTTGTGATTTCCGGACGCATTGCATATTTAAATGTGACCCCGCAATCTCCTTGAAATATTTACGTCACAGAGAATACAGCGCTTCTCCGCTCCAAGAGTTTAAGGTTGGAGTCATGGACACACCAGACTCGCAAAAGAGACTCACAAGAGGCCGATGCCATCAAGGCAGATGTAGCTGAGAAGCAGTGACCCGATCGGCATGAACTCCGACATCATCAACTTATCTACGAGCCAGTTTGCGACGCTGCGCAGAAGACGTTAAATTAATTTTACGGGAAATCGTCTTTCTAAGAACATTTTCCTAACAGATAAAGCAGCATGTACTCCATCAGTTAACAACCAACGCCCTAGTAAAACATGCGAAATATTCTTGCAGATGGGAATAGAGTAAGGGACAGGGCAAAAATGCAGTAGACTAGACATCTTCTCACACGACATATCGATGACTAAGTTCTAACAACACGTATCTCAAATTCGACCGGTTTGAGACAGGTATCTTAAACAAAGTACAATGACATTTAAAAAAAAATAAAATACAAGCAAAAATCAACTCCTAGTTTGCAAATGAATGCTTCTTTTTCAGTTTTATGAACTTTTGGTTTGTAATTTCAGTTCACAAGTAAAGCAAATTAATCGTTTTTTACTCTCCTGAAAAGTTGCTATTTTTGAAATACGTGTTGTTAGAACTTAGCCATCGATATGTATATAGCATAGTGGCGCTACGCATGACGGGTGGATGGAAATACACTCCGAAAAAACCAAACCAAATCCTAAGCCCTTTCTCGCTCGGATGAAAGAAATTCTTCGGAGCAAATTGTAAGCAATTACCCCGCCCCCTTCAGTAAAGGCGTTCATTTAAGTTAAGCCGCATGCGTATAACCCACGGTGCATCATACTTTTACGAGGACGCGCAAAGAATGGAAGATGGCAAGAAGAAAATATACACAAAGCATAAATTAAAGGTTTTCATATCTTTCTCGATCTCGGAGGACGAAACGGCATCAAATGCAGGAGACATAATATCTAACCGAATGGGTTTCGCGTCATGTGAACCCAAAACTCGACATAAATCAGGTATAATCGGTTCGATAAACTACACCGTGATCGAAGCAATAAAAAACTTCGCCATTCAATTTCTCCCATCACAGGCGATAGAACCGGAATCATTGGATTCCGGCACATGAAATGAAATCCAACTGAAACCTCAACGCACGATCATATAACTTTATACGACTCCATTTACCGCGGGTTTGCGAAATTGCACCCGAGAAATAATCCCCTTAAAAGTCGCTGAAATGGATAGAGATAAGTTGGACCAGCATCGCGTTGCTACGCGACGGAGGAACATTAGCCCATCGCTTGCGTCCAGCAGCAGGATTTCTCGCTTAAGAGAGGTTCTCTTAAGAAGGGGCTCAGCGACTAAAGAATCCTCAGGAAGAGGACGAAAGCGTGTCGCTTCGAGTCACCCAATACCGCGAAATGCCTCCGGAGAACTTGATATTTGATGAGACGCAATCCTAAGCGCTAATCTCGTTCGGATTCGAAGGATTCTTGGGTGAAAGCGGAGTGAGTCTCTCCACCCCCTTCGCTTGAGACATTTACGTTTCATGAAGGAGGAACTGGGGAGCAAACTGCACCCCCCACCTTAAACGAAAGAGAATTGAAGATAGCGAAACTCGAGAATCACAGAAAATTCAAACGTTTCGGTTGATGCGGGAAACGAAGCAAATTAAATCTTCATGAATACCTTCACACACAATGTGCTCCCTGCAATGCTCCATCGACTGATGGACACGACAGAGACTATAAATTTCGGGAATTGCTTTTGAAATTCCGCATCGCTACGTTTATTAAGGCAGGACATGCCCACAAATGAGAAATGTTGCACAGAAATGTTGATTACGACAACAATGTATGACATTTTGGTCACTACGACCAAAAAAGTTCGTTCGTGAATACCTTAGGAATCATGATTTTAAAAATTACACATGTTACCGTTATATTTTTTGAGTTATTGCCGGAAATCAAATGCTGAAATTGAGTTCAAGTGAGGTCAAGATATATTTGAAAATGGAGCTAGGGTCGGTTAAAATGACTCATAAAAATATCAACCAGTAAATATAAGAATTGAAACCCACTGTCAGCGTACCCTTGATTTATCACCTCCATGGATGCAGTACATGATGGAGAAACATATTTTAAAATGAAATATCGGAAAAAATCTAAATTTTTAACTAGATTTTGATGTTTCTTTGTTTCTGTATCACTTGTTCGCTCACATACCTACATACCTATTTAAAATGAGGAAGAGATCTTCTCGAAAGGCAAAAATTTGTTGATAAATACGATTCTAATTCCTGTGGATCTGCTGACGTCATTAATAATGCATAGCCTAAGAGGGAAGAGACCAAAAACATGATTCAGAGACGAAAGAACAATCCTTCCCAAGGTTATTTCAGCAAACGTTAATTATCAGATAGGTACCATAGTGAGTCTTTCCTTATTGATTTTTGGTAATCCAAAATAATCACTGAAACTTGAATTAGTAAATTTTAACTAAACAAATTAATTCCTTTTTTTAATGCCTTAATTGGTGCTGTCTCGCTCGGATTGAAAGGAAATCTTCGAGAGGAAAGTGTCCAAACATTGTCCTGCCTTACATCCTACACATAAAATTTCATTTTATGTTTCACGAAGGCTCTGGGAAGCAAAACCCACCATCGGAAAATAATGCGAAACTCAAGACTCGTAGAAAATTCAGACGTTTCGGTTTAACGGGGGTCGAGATATTCGAAACATTAGATGCCTCCGAGATGTGCGGCTTTGCTGACGTCAACTTTAAGGCAACTCCTGAGAGATTATTAGTATGTAGGTAACCACATATGTAATACAGAGATGAAAGATCAAGCCCCCCCGGCGCCAATTAAAAAAAAGTTTCATGAAAAACCGTGGGTGGTCGTAAATGACCACATACAAAACGATGGAAATATTCTTTTCAGGTTACGAACGGGAGTAAACTAGAGATGATAGCCTCCTTGCTGAGGACCACCCCCTTATTATTACCATGACCAACAGATCCCGCTGACACCAATGACTCGCCACTTGCATTTGAACATAAAATTCTAGAGAGACCCGCAAAGAGGAATCTCATGCATCAAGGAGAGAGAAACGAAATGAAAACCACCACTACTCATGTGTATATTCTGCACGCTATAACATTTTCCACCCCCGGTGGCGGAGACAGTTAACATTTCGAGTGCCGGCCGCAAATTTTAAAGCCCTACTGAAAAATCCAGCCATTTTTACTAAATACGCAAATCTTTTTTTTAACATCAGCAACAAAAATATATTTATATCGATATGTATTTCAATAAAAATGGACTTTGCTCTTCTTTATGAATGACTTGAATAACATTTATTGCTAAATTTTAAATATATATTTTAACAGTGAAAAACTACTGTTTTTTTTAATTAAAAAGTTGCAACAAATGATGTACCGCCATACAACGCATAATATTTTTTATTACGCTCAATTTGAACTATTTAAGACCATGGAAATCATAAAAAAGCATTGTTCCAACTATAGCATTCAATACCCTGGATGACAAAAAGGGTCACTGCACCCTCAACGAACGGTTCTTTCCTCCAAAGAATTTTCACACAAAGTAGGCTGAGATAAGGGTGTCGGTAGCTACAGAGGACTTTTCGTCCACAAGACATTAAAAGAACTTTTTTTCCATCAAGCAGTTGATTTTTGAAATAACAAAACCACTAAGCAGTAAACTGGAAAAGTACCACGGGCGAAATATTACGCCTTCACGCAAACAAAGTCAATGGAATAGAAAGACGTAACATTACGTCCATGGCAATCTTCAGAAACAAAATTCACTAACTGTTGGTTAACCTTGTGGTATTCCATTATAAGTTTTTCCTGGATATACACAATTATTTATATCACTTTTTAATATAAGAGCGCAACCCAGGTTTCAATGAATAATCATCATCAGGCATGGACGTAATATTACGTCCAAGGTACGCAAAGTGTTAGTGTGGTACCCGGAAACATAAATCACAGTGGACGAGGTGTGATAGAGAGGACTTCCAAAACCATGGGATTAAACACGAATTCCGGAAGAGGCATTAAACCCCCTACACAACAGCATAACTTAGCGTAAGACGGCTCAATGTAACTAAAACCCACTTCACCAATCACATATCAGACTCCACATCATCCACAAACTCAACTTTTGAGTGCTCACGATAGCTGTTAGAACCCTCGATAGGTGATGCTGTATCCCATTCTTTAACCTATAACCCATGGAAAGCTGAGCTCACCTCAGGTAGCGATTAAGCTCAGCAGAGTTTCGCCTCATTCCGTTGTAGCAAAGAAGTAACACTCTCAGCTTCAGGGTCAAGTTGTGCTAAGCTCAGAGTCAAGTTGTGATGAAGCAGACTTCAGATGAAGCAGGCTCGTAAGTTTTTTTTCCCAAATTGGTGCGATTCAGACAACCTTCCCCTACTACTACTACTACTACTACTACTACTACGAGTACGTAACCTGAAAATTTCAAGACGACTGCGATATTTTTAAACGAGTAACACGTCACGGCTAAGGACAACATATGAATAGCCCTCTTAAGCATGAAATGAGGAGCCCTCTTAAGCGGGCTGCGACTCGTTTCTTTACTGCCGCGTTGCATGGTGGGTGGGAGGATATGGGAGGGGTCGTAAACGGTCTTTTTATAAATAAACGGGGGCATAAAAAGGCGACGTGTGGTATCCCGGTGGACACTTGACTCCGGGAAATTAATAAAAGCGAGCCTCGGAGGAATGCAACGCGCGTTTCAGGAAAGAAAGAGGAGCCTTTGACGCGAGAAGCGATTCCGCGCCTTCCTCCCTCGCGACGCGTCAGCCGGCATCAGAAGGGAGAATTTTCCCCTGATGAAAGATTTGAGGCTTTCCTTGAGGAAAAAATGCTGAAATCCTTCTCGTGTTGTCAAACACGAGGGGGCATGGCGCCAATTGCAACGGAATATGCATCGCTCGGTGTGGCAAACTATTTTAAAAATACGCGTAAGCTCGCTAATGGGGAGTAACTCAATGGGGAAAACATTCACCTAAATCATTATGAAAAATGATAGGTTCCATAATTCAAGGGATTATGGAATCCCTTGAAAAAGCGACCAGCATCGGTCGGGAAACGTTGGGGCCACCCAAAGCATCGACGCGGCGACATAGCCCAAAAGATTTTAATCATAATGAAGAAGTTATCTGGCAGCCTCCCTTTCCTTCCAGCACTGCCTTCTTTAATTCACTGTAAGGCCTACTTCCTTTAATTCTATCTAAAAATCCTATTCTTTTCCTTCCCCTCCCTCGTTTCCCTAATCTACCCTCTAACACCATTTTCAACGACCCCTCCTCGCTCCATACTCCATCCATTCATACAGTGGCGTAGCCGAAATATTATAACACAATTATTTTCTTTCAGAAAATAACAACAATTTCAAAATTTCTGAAAGAAAATAATACAAAATGTTGAAAAATCATGAATTTTTAAAATCTTTTTTTAACAAATAAAGTTTTTTCGATTATGAAAAGCGTTAAAATTAGTTAAAAACCCATTACTTAGTACCCTGTTTTTTAAAATATTTCCCCTCTGGTTTTGGACCCCCCCCGAACGAATTTCCTGACTACGCCACAGCATCCATACCTTCTGACTCCTCCGCATCTCATCCATAAGCTGCCTCTCCTCACCCACCATGTTCTGCACTTCGTCGTTCCTTTTCCTCTCCGTCCATTTCACCCTCTCCGTTCTTCTCCATACCCAAATCTCGAATGCCTCCAATCTTCTCTCGTCTTCTTTCCTCAGTCTCCTTTCCTCCCTCTTTCCATTATTACCCCATAAACGAGGTGATTCGCATTTATACATTCACTTTTCATAACAAACCATTTACGAAATTTACAGTTTCTATGGAGGAGAAAAAAGTTTCTTTGCTAAATTTCACGTAAGAGTTGGGTGGGGAAAATTTAATCTTTCCTAATGAAATTTTGTGCAGCAGCGTTCATAATCAGAGCGGAGTCACCAGGGATTATGACGCAAATAATTTTACTAATCGGGCACTTTCCACCGAAAAAGTCCTATTTTTTCAGCAAACCGAAGCCCAGAAGGTACGCGACCATTACACATTTTTCAACACCATGGATAATTATAACGAACAATCAAAAATATGCGCGTTTTTTTATTGATTGTGAGCATCCAACTAGCTTTCTAAGCGTGTTTGTTGAAAGTGGATCCTCTCCAGAGAAAATATTTATTTTTATTACATTTTTCATGATAGTCGGTGTAAATCTCCTTAACTAGAGGTATCATATTTTAGTGGGGCCCCTGGCTTCACCTTTCCGCGGTAGGAGGAATAGCCACTCGACATGCCTGTCAGAAGATCTACACGAGATCGACATTAAATTGTTTTTCGCGGTTACGCGACCGGTTCCTGAGTATTCACTTCAATTACCATATTTCTAAGACTGAAGATTTAGAAAATTTGCGTTACATATACATATATTTCCCATTCTAGTGACATAACTATTACCCATTAACTAAGGTCAATTGCTGCAAAATACTTTGGTCAAAGCAGCACAGTGAAAATATGTAATATACCTTGAAAATAATAACATGCAGTATCTTGAAGTAGGCATATCAGCAAATGCTTTATATTAGTCATTGTATTACATACTTATAAGGAAAGATACATGCTTTATCAGATGACATCATGACAGTTTATTGGCATCATTTTATAATCAACAGCGGCATATAAATATTGATTAGCCCTTTGAGTGCTAACGTATTTCCTAGGTACTACGCTGAAAGTACCGAGGCATTGCTGCTGATTTTGCAGTAGGTTAGGAAAAAAATGAGGTCTCAAAAACAACTAAAGGTATATATTAAAAAAACTCTAGGAAATATTTATTGCATGTGGTTTCACCTTTTGAATGTAGTATTTGACGAAGTTTTGGTAATATGAGTTAATTTTTACAATTAAAAAAATAGTTACAGGAGGAGCGCAATGGCGCTTCCCGACAATCTAAGGGCTATAGAGCTACTTTTAGACATCAATTTTTCATCATCTGCAGAGTTATCAAACCCTATTACCCAAAGTGACATTTCAATTATAGAAAATTTAGATTAACCAAGGGATGCAGACATATAAGTGCTATAGGCGAAATAAAATTGATATATTTTAGACTTAAATACGAGGTACGACGGTTCTTTGGGGGAAGAAGATAGTACATTTTTTTTCGAAAAACGTCTTCCAGCTCGTTCACACAACAGCTACTTCAGGAAAACAACCGGCGAATATGGTGAAGCCCCTCATGAGTTTTCTTTCACGACAAAATAAATAAGTTTTAAACCGACATATCGAAGGCTTCCATTGAGAAAGAATGATACCGACACGACCCAGGAGTAAATGCAAAAAAAGATTACCACCAGCATCTAAAAATAGCCACTCCACTGCAGAGTAAAGTCAAGGGCGAGGGAGTGAGCGAATCACTGAAAACCGGTCAAGGCGCGATTTCATTTTTGCCTTTTCGAAGAGAGAGCGTCACATTCAGCGCCACGGCGAAAGGCGTGAATCTATCGACAAATTTCAACGGCAACCTCTTTTAAACAAAAATTTTATGTATAATTAACACATTCAGTGCGGAGCACATCGATTGACGTGGTCCCTTCCAAGCCGAAATACGGAGCACGTCATCACGCGTAAGTTGACGCGCTCTGCCGGTCGGACGGGGGCTTTTCTCCGCCTCAATACGTGATTAATATCCACATCTGAGTCTTCCGAATGTGTTTACAGCCTTCAGCAAGCTTCCCTCTTTCTACCCGTGTAAGCCATTTGTAAATATCAATATTTGAACGGAAGTTATGGCGCGAAAACCTCCCTCTATTTTTCTTTCTTATTTTAAAGGCCGTATTTGACGACGTTCATGAAAATCGGTCCACAGAGGTTTCACAAAGTAAAGCCTGAAGTTATCAGTTATAATAACGAGGAATTCAAACGCGTAGTTGGTGAGATCTCATTCAGTGCCCGACTGGAAAATCCTCCATCGGATTGTAATATTCACGGAGAAAAAAATAAATGCATCAATCAGATCGATTGTTGACGAGTGCACGAGGAGGAAATAATAAAGGGCTGTTAACCGCTCTAATCCAACAAATCCGTACCACTCGCAATGCTATTCCTCGCGACTGAAAATAATATTCCCCAAATATTGAGAATAAATGGATCGCTCTGAATTGGACGCCGCGGTGCGGACATTTTTGAAAAGCCCCTTCAGTAGCAACATAAATCAACGGGACGGACTGGTACCTCTTCTTTGCAGCAATAGCCACGCGATAGATGAGTTCGCACGAATCCGATTTCTTCCAGCGGGAAGATGTTCCAGGCTCCAAAATCGACGAAACGAAATTTTAGACTCCAAATATTTCAATTAGCATTTTATCATGCCAAGTCTCAATGAGAAAAACTCGAAAAATAAATTTGGGATACTACGTAATATTTCGATTGACACGAACCAGCTGAAGTAACAAATAATGGCGGGCAGTTAACTTACTAAATACCAGCCAGGCCACAAATAAAAGAGATTCAATATTTCTTATAATACTATATATATAGTATTATACGGTATACGGTATACACCTTGAGCGTCAACGCAAAATCTTATCCGAAGGTGAAAAGGAGATAGAGGAACTGCGACCCTGCGAGTGGATTTCACACAATTAGCATGAAGTGAGATATGCTTTCACCGATTCCGAACCAACTTTTAGAGTGGAATCAATGAGAAGAGAGGGAGACGGAGAAAAAAAATGGATGAATTCCAAACGAAAATAAATTTCAAGAAGAAGACTCCATCAATCAAAAATAGCCTCAACTCATAAGTCATATTATACGAATATATTAATGGTCCACTTGGTAAATGGTAAATTTACCCCTTATTTTTTCTTATGTTTTATATATTTATGTTAATTTATAATGGTTCATAAATAATTTTATGTGGTGTTGTGATTTATGGTATAAGTTGTTTGCTAGGTGATTTCTTATGTGTGTTCTCCCAGACAAAATGTTGACGCAAAGTTAATTGACTAAATCATTAATAATGTTTAAGAACATTTTATGCATTTAGTAGGAATTTTTTATTTAAATTATTGAAAAAAACAAACTTATCATTTTTTATTCCTAACTATTAATTTCAATTTAATGTTCCCTCTCTACTGAAGCGGTTCAAATAGTCGATTTTTGTTCTTTTTCCGACACAATGTCATTATATTCATGTTATATAACCTAAACAAGACTAGTAGGAAAAATTTCATTGGGCTAATTTTAAAAATATGGGAGATATGATTTTTGGCCAGCTTTTTTCGATTTCAACCCACTGTGCGGGGTCGGCATTAGCCTGCTCTTAACGAAAGGCTCCAAGGGGTCCACGGCCTAACGTCCTATCTGACGGACGGAGTGCTGTACTTGAGGTGTCCTCCACAAAGACATTAAACAGGGCAAGTCAACGAAGAACAATCTCCGCCACCGCCAGGATTTGAACCCGGACCCACTGGGTGGGAAGCCAGCACTTCCCCCCGCCACATCATAGAGAGGAGAGGATCGTAAATGGCAGAACGACGCCTTCCTTTCGTAAGTGACCTTCCAACCCACACTGGGTCGCCATTCAACACTTCCCACACCGATCCTCAAAGGTGACACTGAAAGAAACAAAGGAAACGCAAGCGGCGGGACGGTGCCAGCGACGTAACAACTTAACTCGGCGTAACTTGACTTAACCGACTTACAATCCACTGGTCACACTCCAATCGAATCTCAGTTGAAAAAAAGATTTAAGGGAAGTAGAATGTGTAATGGTTCATATAGCTGTCGACAGATTTTACTACCTCGCTCGCAACTGGCAACTGTTATTAGTATTATATTGTTCTTTCCTAAATTATGGCCGTTTCAAGTCGAACATATAAGACACGGTCTCAGGCGCTACCTTGTGTAACTGCTTCATCAAAAAATAAAATAAATTACTTGGTTCTATTCCACACTTCATTTTAAATAGCACGACCCGGGTTTCAGCATCGTATGCAATCGCAGTCGGCGTGGACCCGTCTGCCCACCACCCGCTCAAGCCAATTTCCACACATCCATTCAGGTCGCCATCCACTCGCATTCGTTAACAAAACCTCACCCGAACACTGAGCGCTTAAACAATACGGACCGCCGCTCGTCAGTTTTTTGCTCTCCTCGAAAAAGTCATCGAATGGATTCATTAGCTCGACGACTCGTTCAGAAGGCACCGATATGGAGTTCGACAAAGAGGCCGACAATTTAGATTCAACTCCTCCTTCACGCCTAATTGTTCGCTAACTCGACCACCCTTAATTGGTCGTGGGTTTCTCGACCATACGCCATTACTACGACTTGCTAGCCAACACCAGCACGACGCGAGGCGCCCAGTTTTCCACACGATTTCTGTTTATGCTACAGGGCTACCATAGTAAGCAGAGCATTTATTTAGGAAGGATTGGGTGATTTCCCAGCGAATATATTAAGCGAAAATTCCACGGGACAGTCAACAGGTCAACGGGGACTTACATTTTAGAACTTCCCGATGTTTCTAGGAGCAATTGCATCCATAATACCAGAGAGGCATTTTTACGAACGGATATGTAGAGAAATTTGTTTTCCCCCGAAAGATAACAGATTTTTATAAAATCTAGGAGGAACCAAGTAGTACAATCACTCCAACGCGCACACCTTTTCTCGTAAACAGCTGATTTCCTAACACCCCCCCCCCCCCCGACACACGCCTGATTCGGGCGGCTTTCGGGTTAGAATGTAGGATCTCGATAAATTTTAGATATATCAGACGCACCATCTCAATATGGTTAAGTCACACATCAGGAGCAGTTCCATCGTAAACGAGAAACGCATACACATGAGTCTGTATCATAACGACCCGGACGTTTGATGAGAATCTCGCAAAAACTGACCATATCCCCCGAATGGACTATAATGGCTTTTAATTCTGCCAAAGAATATAATCAGTAAAGGAGGATAATTAAGCTAACTAGAAATAACTAGGTTGAAGGCACTTGAGGCAATTACATGAAAGGCTCAGCGGATTAAAGGGGCCGGAAAGGGTGAAAGCGCTCATTGGAGTGATATACAAAGGCAGGCAGTATAAGAGTGAATGAATAAGAGGAGAGGGCGGTAAATGAAATAATTTGAGGATCCTTTGAGTGGCAATAAAGTTAGAAGAAAAAAACCAACGGATAGAAATTACGAGATCAAATGGACTCCTTCGCCAAACGATTCCACCAACAGTCCTAAATGACTAGAACCGCAAAAGTAAAAAGTTTTTCATTTACTTTTGATTAGGGCACCTTCTACTTGAATTGCAGACAAATAAGTTTCGTACCCTTTAAAGAGGCGCCAAGAAAGAATGTAACGAGGGGAAATTTCAAATTAATATAATTGAATTTCAATGTAGAAAGTAGGCGTCTCTTGAAAAATAAATTTAATCCGGGTATTCGTAAGGCTGTGTAGCAGACAAACATTTAACAACGTAAGAACCCGTGGTACTGTTAAACACACATCCTAATACGAAAATCAGGACCTTGAAAAAATTCTATATTTATATAATAACACATAAGGTAACGCATTGAACTTAACGCTAGTGTAAATTCTGAAAATTGTGGATAAGTAAAGAGTACTTGGCTCAGCTAAGGCATCGCCGCCTGGGATTTTGTGGATCGAACCACTACGGCACAAAGCGAAACTCCCCTGCATAGGCATACAGAAAGGCAAAAAAGGAAGTTAAAAACTGTGACAAAGCAGCATAAGCCGCCGCCACCGTCTCCACCCGATCGAGTCATTATAACCTTACTGACGAGGCACTCGACGATGCCTTAACCTCTGCACACTCCAAGGGCCTTAATGTTGCGCCTACTCCAAGAAAACTACCATATATGGACATCATAGCGTAGGAGGTGTTGAGGGCGCCATTCGCAAACATTCCCAAAAAGAAGGGATTACCAGCCGCATTAGTCATAATTAATCGCTACATCCGTACACAAAAATAAGGGCAAAGATATGCATCAATAAATAAATAAGTACCGCAAAGGGTATACCCCAGAAGGCGATGGCAGACTCAGCCGTTGAAACGTTGGGAAAATTAACCAAACACCACACCCGGAGGGAAACCCGAAAATATTTTCATCGAACAAAAAATCGTCGGGAAGAACTAAAATTCTACAAGGTGCGTTTTTATTTTCCTTTCGAGTCGGTCAATAAAATTGTATATTAATCCCAGCCCAATGTGTTGAAACAAAATGTGGAAGGCCCTAGAGGCTACACTTGCACCGCTTGAGCTATTACGAGCAGATTTTTAAAACTCTTTACATTTCCCTTACCTCCGGAGATACTGCGTCTAATGCGAAGACGCTTCCTTGAATTGGCAGTTTTACAAAAATGAAAAATCTAGTAAACCGGCGTATATGGATTCAAAAAATACTGTTAGGCTTTCGTTCTCTAATACATTGAAGATGATTTACCAAATTTGGAGGAATAAGTGGCCCAAGGGGTTAAAAGCAGGTCAACATTTGATGGAATGACCCAATTACAACCACGGCTGAGCAACAAACTACCCTGAATTACCTTTGAAGACCTTCGCCTTCAGACTTAAAGAACCAGCTGACGCTACGACGCAACTATTGTTTCTCTTTTCCGGCTTGGTGGGCCCTGAAACCTGCTCCCAAGGCGACTGTCGCCGCGTGCAACTGGCTCCACGGTAACGAGAGTCTGTCTGCCCTTGAAACTGCTCGCACGCGAAATATCCGCTGGAAGGGAAGACCGACCACTACTCAACACATGGAAGGCCATCTACCGTTAGAGTAAAGGCTCGAGTAATAAGTCAGCTGAGTGCCTGCGCGTTGACCCAGAGAAAAATCCATCCGTGAACTGCGCACCAAGCGGTTCCTTGATGATGACATTACCATATGATTCCATTTATGCCATCCTACGGCCTGATCGGCATCTAGGATAACTTCTCTACTCAACGCTATCCCCCAAGGTCAAGCCTCTCACGCTATCTCAGGAGTTTGGACACAGCGCTACATCAGAACAATCTCTTTGTTCAATACTGGAGTCGGATTTTCTCTTCCACTCACATAATCCAAGAGATAGGTAACTTAAAAAGAAACGAAACACCGAAAACGTTTTAAAAGTTAAGAAAAAAAAAATGTTTCTTTCATTCAAGCTGAAAAAATCCAAATCTTAATGTTATGTAAGAATAAATCTACGCACCCTTGTTTTCCAACTCCAACATCCAATAACTCGCAATAAGAAGCAAGGAACAGCACAGTCAGTACAGAAATATGTCGCTGAATTAGTACTAATTTCATAATTTTTAAAACAGAAATAAATCCTCAAATAGAAGAGCGTATTTATATTAAAATACTGGATAATGAAAAATATGAACTCTCATCCAATCAAAGTGTCCCCCCCCCCCCCCCCCGCGCGTGCTCTCTCCACCCCACCCTCCCGCCACCCCATATGTTCACACACATTCTTGATTCCATGACCTCCAGCCCCAACACAAGCGCGTGCTTTCATTCAACGGGGCCAACGGAAGCAGCCAAGCATGAAAGCTTCCCCGCACCACCTCCCTTCATCCTATGACCCGAGTCTCAATTTTTCCATATGCACTCGAAGCATTACACGAGCATATGAGTACGCGGATGCCGGAACGAGGCGTGTATGTATCGGACATTGCGAGAGGGGGTCATCACCAACCGCATTGCATTCAAATGGATTCACTAAATGTAGGTCCAAAGATTTTCGCGGCGTTGATCAGATGATCTCTGCATTCTCTTCGGGTTTTCACCGCGTCCGTTGGGATTTGGCGACAACCGTTTCGCTGACATTGCAGTCAGCGTCTTCAGGTCGAAGGTGTCCTTCAAGTTGAAGTCTTGAAGTTCACCTTCGACCTGAAGACACTGACTGCAATGTCAGCGAAACTGTTGTCGCCAAAACCCAACGGACGCGGTGAAAACCCGAAGAGAATACAGGTATTCACTTACGTCGCCACTCGAGTCGCTGACGGTCAAAGTGATCCGAATTCCACTGAAAAATAAGCTATAATCAAGGATTTTAGCCAAAAGTTACATTGTCGATAATGTTGTCTATCAACTTCTTAACTACACAAATGCAACTGCCTCGCAATTGCAAATACTGTTGTGCAAAATAAAGTACATCGCTGTGCCCTCATTGCATCGTGGCGGACATTTTTGAAAACCGACTAAAGAGCGATAGAATTGGCGAGAGTACTCAACCTTCATTGGAATCGAATTTCTGAGCATCTTTACCACCTACGGCGATAATCTTTTTTTTAATTGAGGCGGTATATTCATTTCGCGTGCAAATTTCTGTTTAACCCATAACTTCGGGAAGAAGAAACCATAATTTAAACACAATCCGTTTTTAAAGATTTACATCCATGATATTGCTTAAATATTGTATTTCTGAGAATTTTCTATTTTGTGCACTAATTTTTTCTTGTAATATATATATTTTATTATGTTTCATTATGCAACGTTATTTTTGTACAATGATTTAACACCCGTAAAAATAAACTTTGTTATTCATTTATTATGAATATTCATTTTCCGTTATCCACTGCTTCATCAGCATTTCCTCATGTCTACTGGCTCCATCTTGGTCTCAGATTTTCGCGTCCGCGAAGACAAGTTGAGTGCTGTCTATAAAGAAACGCGAGGAGTAGATATAATTATACTGGTCCTTCCTATAAATGGGGCAGCTGACCATTTGGTCAGCGCATGCGCATTGACAGGCAACATTAAGCGGGGAAGAAGCGTTCATGGCCATCGCAAGGGAAGCTACACTTGAGAAACACTCCAAAGACACCCCCCTACTCGCTCACAACTCCACGTTGAGTGCATCATCTCCAATGCTAATTAATTTCGAGGTCAACATGGGGGCGGAGGTCGCGGCTCCCTCCTCGCTCGACCCAATTCACTAAAAATAACGACAACCCTCAAAGGATACGGAATGAAAACAAGGGACAAAAAAGGGACGCAATCATACGTACGCCAAAGAGAAGGGCGAACGAGATGCAAGTGTCCAATATATTCCGAGCCACAAACTCAAGACTGCAGACGAGCCGGTGAGAACGAAATGGTTTCCTGAATAAAATGAAACAACGTAAGAGCCCTAAGCGAAAGCAAGCATGCGGATGTATGATGAGCAGACTAGCTGCATAAAGTGCATTCGTTCCGAGTATCAATGAAGAAGCAATTGCACAGTTAAATGCCTACTGCGCAACGATACGTTTCAGGTCGAAATACAAATTTCAGCTCACCTACCGACTGAAGACTATCGACAGGGTGTGAGAACGAACGAATATTATTTTCTTGAAATATGAGACACTATCCATGAAAAAATGCGACGACATTGTTTTAATGCACAGAAATCAAAGAACTTACAGAATCAGCTGCCCAAGAACATCAACATTGCGGTGACTGACGAGTGACTATGCTAATATGACTAAGAAGAGTCACCTGCGACAGTCATTCCTCCACCAAATATCATCCTTACCTGCAAAGAGAGAGAAAACATGTCATTAACATCTAAAAGGTACAAAGACGTGATAATTAAGCATAAGTACATCTTATTCAGCAACCGATACGAGGAATGTCTAAAGTGTCATGCAAAAGCAAAAAATGTCACCAGTTAAAAATTAAACGTAAGAAAATAGTATGAACGTAATGATAGAAAAACTATCTATTTTCCAAAGAAGTTTGCTTGCATCGCACAATGAGTTTCACCACAATGTGCCATAATCACATGTGTCATTGTGGTGAAAATGGTAAAAGAACACTAAAATTCTGGGTCATCGTGTAGGACAGGGGTCTCCAATTTACTAGTCCACGAGGGCCACATTCCAAGTTCCGAATCGCCCAGCGGGCCGCATAGCAAATTTGCCGATGACTGAAGTATTCGGTACCAACGTCTACTGAAGTATCCGGTGGCGTATTTCTTATTTACAAACAGTTGAAGGTGACTTTGACGTGCAGTACAGCGCTACAATGCTCCTAGAGGCGTCTCACAGACTTAAACGAGCGAGAATCGCGCGCTACTTGAAACGAGTGCGCGGGCCGTATTTTGGAGACCACTGGTGTAGGACATTATAATTCATTGACAATACATTGACTTCGATTTGGATCCATGACAAAATAACTGTGGTACAAACGAGAAAACGAGAGTCACACTAAGTTTATCCACACAATTGAAGTTCTGAATGAGCGTTCACATTTACTCGATGCAAACAGCGAATTTCTTCGTGGAGTCTTGCTTTCCAATTCGGCCGTAGCTCTCCATGCACATTGCAAACAAATATCTCAGGAAATGTATCGAAAATACATCCCTGCTGGTATGACGGGTTTTTAAATAAAGGGAGAATTGGGTATTTCCCAGGAAGTTGAACAAATTGTCGACACAAAATATCCAACAGATACGCGCGCGCGGTAAATCCAAAATAAATATGATAAGCAAACGTCCGCCAGTATTGACAGGAGCGAATGTCCGCAATGGAATCACAATTGATGAGTAACTGCTACACACTAGTATTGCTGAAAAAAAAACGAAAAATTGTGAACCTTCTTAATGAGGGAAGGAATCGCTCTAAAGAGTATTTGCAACAAAGGACCACGAGAGGCCGATGCGTCAGGACGACGAGCAGGCATTGTCCCGCTAGGGTGCACGTCAAGACACCACTATTTTATTGGGGAAAGGGTTAAAAGCCACGATTTTTCGTCGCAAATAATACGATAAATAGGTGAAGGTAAAAAAATGGAAAAAGGATCTCTTTCATTTTTCCAACTCAATCGCAAGGATCGTAGAAGGCCTTACTGTGAATTGAAAAGAGAGGTCCAAGTTGGAATGTCTGACACGCCGGGCTAACTTGCACGACGGTCCACGCAAACGTAACCGTTACAACAATAGTGATAATCAAAATCGATATCTATTGGAATAAAATTGGCTAGATAGAGCATGCAAGGCACAGAACCTCTCTCAGCGGATGACAAAAGAGCCGTCTCGCGAAAACTTTCGGCAGCAGCGCTGGACTCAATCTAAGTTCGGGCGGAGAAGATGGAAGAGGGAAAGTGATGAAGTGTTCTCAGGAAGCGACACGGAGGAAAGGAGGGGCGAGGCAGCCACCGGTGGGTTGTAAACAAGGGGTCCCCGCCCCACCTGTCTCCCTCAACAACAGATCCGCTATCCACTGGGAAACTGATCACGAAAAAGTGCGTGCGGCCAACTGTCAAACCCCAACATCCCTCCTCAGGCATCAAAGGTATTCTGCGCTGGTTAAGAGTTCGTATTCGTTACTTTGAAAATGTAAATATGATAGCGCAAGGTTTGAAGGAGAAGTACTACAAAAATAACGAAATAGGAGCAGTCCTTCTTAAAAGGACGCAACACTCTTCATATGTATTTTTCCTGGCTTTTTTCCCTTGAAACTTATGCTTTCATGTTGGAATTTTATGTGTAAATAGAAAAGTGCATTTGGATCACGCATCTCCAAGCAAGTGAGGAAACGACAGCAGCAGAGAAATCAACTCGTTCAACAATTCTATTCCCTCGCAGATTTCGATATGGTTGGAATGATAATAAATAAAGACACCTTTAATATTCCGTCGTTTGACCCGTCCCATCTCGGTCACCGAGTCTCAGCTGCGCCTCGGCCTTGTGAACTGGGTGGTTTCCTATTATTTTTTATTGCCTAAATCGAAATATTACTACTCCTGGAGTACGCATTTCACGCTTTCAGATTTTTAAATGACGATATCTATTTTTCGCGATTAAACGAAAAGAGAAAAATTTCAAGCGCGCGAAAACGCGACGGCTAAGTATGAATGATGGGAAAAGCCCGAGTGACGTCATTCTGGATCTCGCTTTCGCCGTGTGAGGTGACCTTCGGGCGAGGATATTGTGCGCCGCTGCGATGCTGGCTGCTAGCAGGTAGCGCTTGGATTAAATAAGGATTATTAATACCCTATCACGCTAAGGAAACTTTCCGACTTTAGGCAGTATTAATAGGTGATTATTAAGTCATGTTTCTCTGAGCTCTGTGCCTCATGCATGCATTGGTAATCTTAGACGATGTAAAACTCCTATCTACTCGTATAGACTAGGTCCCTGTGACGTCACGTGGAGTGGCATCGCATGGCCGCCAATCTGGCCTTTTCCAAGTGCAGTTATAATTGACCATTGCCATTCGTCTAAACTGAGATTTCTAAAACCAAATTATTTGTATATTATGAGTACACCAATGGTGGGCAACGAATCGCAATCAATGCCTTTCGTTTTCTTTGATGAAGGAAACTACCCTATTGCCTCCTGCTTCCTTGTTGTTTTTACTCTCGCGAGCGATTCCTCCTTTCCATTAATATTTCTCCTTGAACGAGCTAATGAGCCTTAATAACTTCACCACTAAAGAAAGTTGGGCGCAAATCTCGGGTCAGTTTTTTTTATATTTTAAACTTACCAGAGAACCGCAGAACGGGGGTGATTTATTTTTCGTCGTAACTTACCTTTCCCATCCATCTACCCAATTATTTCAATTAAAATTGATTTCGAGTCTCATCGAACGACCTCACTGCCTTAGCAGTCTGATTTCTTGTTATATTTTCACTTGTACCTTCAGCCAGTAAATGATAGGTTAACGTTTTTGTGTGAAATGTTTACCTTGATATACTATTTCAAGAAGAATATAATATCTTATTATAGCATATATTTAACGCATTCTGTCCAACTAATGCTTAGCTTATTTAACTTAACCAAAACGCACATGAATGGCTGAACGAGACAGTTTATTTTCGTTGTAACTTACCTTTTCCTTCCATCTTCCTTTTATCAACGGTAATTTCAAGCATGATTGAACTTGCCATTGCAGCTCAAAAGGGTCATTGGAACGCGAAAGCTTTTCCAACTCAACGAGGAGCTAAGCCCATAGGAAGATCTTTCTCCTTTTACTCGCATAAATCAGTCAGTCTGTCGAAGTGAGGGTCTCGTGTAGGGGTAGGGTGAGAGAGAATGTGTCGATATATCTCTCTTTCGCAACAAATGTGACAGCCGATCAAATGATAGCAATCGTTGCCAACTGCTCCCAATTCGCGAAACTTTAAAAATATCCAAGCGGCCATTTCACGGCGACGGCTTTTTTTAAACGGCTCCGAACACATTTAAACAAGTGAGGGGAGCGGAAGGAATAACGAATCGATAGCTATGTAATAGCATATTCATTTAATACGTATCTGAAGGGTTGTATACCTCCCGCACGACTGATATCGCTTTGGGAACTTATTACTAGCTTCTTCTTCTTCTTTGGGCTTGCCACCGTTGAAAGGCTTACTCGTTCATTCGGCCTTACAGCTGCACTTGCGAGATTACCTACTTCTAAATTACTCGCGGTAGAGCCACCCCTTTCCAAATAGGTTGAATTTTGGTCTAAGGTTAGGAACCAGATGAAAGGTAGTCCAGGTGATGTTGACACGTATAAAAGAGTTTAGGAATGGAAACCCTACCAACTATCTCTTCCCTGAAAACAAGGAGTGCAACCATATGGAGCCTCGGAAACGGATAGAACGGGACCCGTCCGCAAAGGGCGGGCGTCGTTCACGGCAGCGAGGTCGGCTAGGCCCTCGAGGCCGCAGTCAGGCAAAACCCTAGCGAAGAATAGGCCTTACTGTGAGTAAAAGAGGGAAGGTATACTAGCAAGTCCATGATGGAAGGGGATACAAGCAGTAAACATCGTAATTACTCCTTAATCGGTAAAATACTTAAATAATAAATTAAACAAATGAACAATATAACAAGCAAAATAACAAAAAAACCAACCATAAGCTATCATTTTGGAATTTTCAGGGCAAAGAGAATAGACCCTAGTCACTGTTACAGAATGGATTATTATTACTCTAGAGTAATTACTATGCGAGTAACCCGTCAACAAAAAGATCGATTTGTCAGGAGGTTGACGCCCTCAAATGGCGTCCTTAATATACACAATTAACACCTTTTGAGGACAATTTGGAAAAATTGACACAAATATTTCGATATATTTCCGATTTGAGTGAATATTAACTTCGGTAAAGAGATGAATGCAGTCAATTCTGCTAGTTCCTCTCTCCTGTAGTATTTACTCCCATTCTAACCTTCCTCACCCATTCTTTAAAAATTCTCATCTTAAAAAAAAAGAAAATAATTTTTTAAAATACGATAGTACGTATTTACCAGCTTTTTACAATGAGAAGACTCAAGGTAACATTTTATTCTGCACCGAAAACAAGAGGAAACGGACTCAAGTTTGTAATTTTGCAATCATCTACCGTTGAAGGCACAGAGTAGGTGATAAAAAAATTCTCTGATGAAGAACTCTCATAAAATTATTCATAAATAGTATAAAATGCATTTCATTCACGAGTAGATGATGAAACAGTTCCACAAGATCACCCTTATCACCTTGACATATCTGCAGTCATGATAAAAATGGTAACTAAGACATTTTAAGCCAGAGAAATGTAATTAACTCTGTAATACACATCTAAGGCGAAATGAGTACAGGGTACAAGGAAGTACATTTTTCGTCACTAACAAAAGAATGATAAAACATTGTGCATAAAGAATAACTACAGTGAATAGATAAGAAAAATGAGCGAAGCAATAACCTCCCAAATTTGTCCAATCCACCCAAAACTTCACATTAGAAGGTACAACTTAGACTGAAATCTATGTTTCAGAAAAGACTGATAATTCTCGCAATAATGATGCAGAGTCTTCTTCCGGAGTTCTCGTCGAAGACAAACTTTTTAATCCAGAGCAAAGCCGACTCTTCAGCGAATTTACTCGCCATCCTCAGGGACAACAGCTCAACATAAAACCACACGAAATAAAATCATGCGCGAGAATTTTGATAAATATCATTGGTAGTAAACACAAATACATGTAATTCAGGATACCATTAGAAAACAATAAAAAAGCCTCCGTAATTATAAAAACTACAATTTAAATACCGTCAAAACGCCGGCATTAACGCTACGAAATAATTTTTTTTCCTTAGAACAAAAATAAAAGACTTATTATTGCTCGTAAAAAGTGGTTGATAAGAAAATAATAAATTTAATTCTCATAATCCCGTCCTTGAGCTGTTAGAATTGATGTGCACTGTCGCTCGTTCTCATATGAATACTTGAAAATATCTCGCAAAAGATAAATTGCTTCGTCCTTTGCACGTGGCCGTGATCAATGACGGAAGAATTCAGTCGAGAGCAAAGGCACTCCTTCGTCCAGAATAGAGATGGATGAAATTCCGTCGTAATTGATTAATCGTATCAAATGATCATCGGTTCCCAAGCATCGATTCAGTGTAACAATCGGGATGGCATAATCGATTATTTTGAAAATCGGTAGAATCATATGATTTTTCAGTAGGCACCGAATCATATGATTTTTAGTAGGCATCGAATCATGTGATTCTACCAATCATGTGAAGTCAAAGAATCATATGATTTTTCAGTAGGCATCGAATCATATGATTCTACCGATTATGTGCTGGCAACAAATCATACGATTATACCGATTCCATGTTGGATAATTGCGAGAATATCATACGATCTTTCGATTCGAATTTTCCCTATCACTTGCGATTCAAATATACTGCGATATAATTGCTATATAAAAATGTAGCCATCGGTACTAGATTATCACGCGATTAGAGATATATTAAAACAACAACTAGTGCCGCCGATTTTTTCAAGTGGAGATCGAGCATAAATAATCGATTCAAGGATTGAATCGACACCCCATAATCGATTACATTATCGAAACAATCGGAAAAAATTAATCGATTATTTTCACCCAACACTAGTTCAGAAGCACCGCGGAACGCAAATGCGTCCAGAGAGAGTTGGAAACCGAAAATGCCTCTTGACAAGAAGACAAAACCCTCGCTGCACTGTCGATATCCGCCGCGCGCCCTGACAGATAGCAGCGCCTCCGAGTCGTCGCCTGGCACGTGTAAAAGGAGAACACGAGAGGGGAGGAAATTGATGACTCGAGAGGGGATTGTGGGAATATAAGACTCATTTCTCAAACATCCGTGCGACGTTCCCGAAAGGAGGCGACCTCCGGGAATAGTCCCCGCACTTAGAGAGGGCGACACACACACAAAATATACAAGATTCAAGTTCCGGAGGAAGACATACACCTCTAGGTTTCCCCGGCACATCATAGACATGGGACCATCCACTCAGAACCGAAATCGCAATAGGGTAGTGTCCTTCATCAAAGAAAACGAAAGGCATTGATTGCAATTCGTTACCCACCATTTGTGTATTCATGATGCACAAATTATTTGGTTTTAGAAATCCCAGTTTAGACGAATGGCAATGGTCAATTTTAACCGCATTTGAAAAAGGCCAGATTAGCGCCTATGCGATGCCACTCCACGTGACGTCACAGGGACCGAGTTTCTATAGGAGAAGATAGGAGTTATACATCGTCTGAGATTACCAATGCATGCATGAGGCACAGAGCTCAGGGAAACATGTCTTAATAATCACCTATTAAAACTGCCTATGGTCGGAAAGTTTCCTTCGTTCGATAGGGTATTAATAATCCTTATTCAAGCCAAGCGCTACCTGCTAGCAGGGTACTCCGCTACCTGCTAGCAGCCTGCATCGAATCCGCACTTAAAACCTCGCCCCAAGGTCACCTCACACCGCGACAGCGGGAACCAGAATGACGTCACACGGGCTTTTACCATCATTCATACTTACTTCCGGGAGTAATAATCTTTCGATTTAGACAATAAAAAAATAATAGGAAACCACCCTATTATTCATGAGAATCCGGATTATGGGATCGAGCGAAATTAAAAAGGACGAGATAAAAAAAGTGGAGATGAAAAAATATTTTATTTCCCCGCAACAGCAAGCCCCTTACTTCGGAGGATGACTGTTTTTGTTCGACGGACATCTGGAGCAGCGATGGGTTCCCCCTTCTCCTCAGCAATTGCCAGCATATTTCTCAGAAGGCAATCCAGAATGCCATGTACAAACGAAAATGTGGTTTGGATAATTACTTATCGATACTTTTATTATTAGGACGCGCTGAAATAAGGAGCTGGAAGACTTTTATAATTATATTTGAACGATCATATAAAGTCATGATCGAGGTGGAGGAAGACGGAAAAATTCCATTTGGAAGTCCTTGAGGAGAGGTTTGTCAATCTTTAAGGTTTTCCTAGATAACTGGAAACCATTATTCAATAGAACGCTATGCCATGCTTGCATGCTTCGATCTAGATAACCGCGAATTCAAACATCCCGCTTATTGATTACGAACAACAGGCGAGAATTGCTGGAACGTTTCAGATGCTTCGCTCGATAAACGTATTTAAGATTTCTTCCACTATTTTAGATTTCAGCCGGTACGGTACATGTGGGACGGTAAAAGAAAAGGTAAGTAATCGCACTTTTAATTTAAAACTCTGTTTTCCACGATTAACAGTCATTATTACGTCAAAAGATATATTGGCAATCAACGTTGACGGTTAAATGTCACTATCAAATATGGTTAACCGTCGAAACTTGGGCCGACTTTTTAAAATTAAAAGTGTGACCAATCACAAGGAAAGTATTTTATTCTACCGTCATGACTGAAAAGGTACACAGGGGAAAATCCGAGGCGACTGTTTTCATTCGTTAGGCTAGTTCACCGACCTATGCCACAATATTAAATATTCCCTGATGGCTCGCTGGAAGAATTTTTCTAAAATTTCCCAGAGCTCGTAACCTTCCTGAAAATACAACGCTAATGATAATGGAAAACAATCTGAAAAAGAGAAATCATCAAATATTGATACAGCACCTCATAGCCAGGGCGTGAGGTGGTGGTAGGAACCTCGCAGACGCACGGCGTGACGCGCACAAATTGCGGAAAATATGGCACGAATAAATCAAGGAGCGTGATCGGCGAAGAAGATATGATTTGGGGGGCGAGAGCAGACGGGGAGAGGGCGCTTTCATCGCGAAAGAGGGTAGAACCACAAGCCGCGTCCCACTTGCCAAGCATGCTTTGGGATGGCGTGACGTCGTGATGACGTAAAGGCGAGCATTCTTGGAGAATTCTAGATTATTTGAGTGCTTGCGTTTTCGGACATCTTCGCTTTAGAGACAGCAATTCACAACTGACTAATTTCGTAATTATATGGTGGTCATCAAATGATCGGAAGCCATGCGCACAGATTTGGAACATCGACGTATCGTTAGAAACCGGTCGAGGTATGGCACAGACATTACAGTGGAACATACAAAGCTGGTGAAATTTCCCGTAAAATGAATTTACACAGAGTCAACTCACGAACGATTTTATGAAAATTAACAGGTCTAAAAATACAAAAACGTACTTAGAGCATTAAATTTAAGCATACTTAGATTTAAGAAAAATATTCATCGAAATTTATGAGTACCTGGAGCGTGTTTCGTTAAGGCAGCGACGCGTGGACTTAGTATTGACCGAGTAAATCGTGAGGAATTTCTAAGACGAGTACAAGAGGAGACGGGGAAAGAATTTTCGGAAACCAAGGGACAACTTTATCGGACTCACATAAGGGAAGACAGTCATTGGATCACAAGTGGGCGACAAGAATGCATGGTCTCGCAAGAGGAAATCATTGCGATAAATACACAAGGAGAAAACGCATTAAGGGTTTAAAGGAAAAGAAGAAATGCGCACATTAAGGAACATTAAAATATTAGATAATTAGGGAACGAACGAAAGGAATAGCTGCGTCACACCAATCCCAGGATAATCATACATAGCTCTAGTCGAGATATGAACGTAAAGGAAACTAATTTTGCCAATTCCATATTTTAAAAAATATTTTCTAAAACTAATAACTTCAACGTTTAACACTCTTGATTACGAATACTTAACAGAATACTTGAGTATACACGCCGAAACGCGAGGAAAGCGAAATAATTAAAGCATGAATCGCACGACCATCCCTTTATAGCGATAGCTCCAATGATGGTGGAAATAAATGATCGTTTCCCGCGATCATTTCCCACGATGGCTGTAGCGGTGGCAAGTCCCATCCCTTTTTCCATTACGTCCACCGCTGGCACCGTCATTCAGCCAACGAACGGCCACTAATAGCGATTATATAGCCACTCTTGGCTCTTAAATTAATGACAGATGTAAAAATTGAGCACGGCGAGAAAAGCGGCGGGAAAAGCGATGGAAAAGGGAAGGGTCGGCGGAATGATTGAGAGAATAATGGGTGGTCAATGAGCGATCACTGTTTTGCCCCCTGAAAAGTTACAGCTGGAGGTATGACTCTTATTCAGCTTAGTAAAACTGCTTGTCTGTTTCCAAACACTTTTATTTAAACCGACCATGGTTTCGGCAACTCGTGCCAACCTTGATAGTGGCACGAGTCGCCGAAACCATGGTCGGTTTAAATAAAAGTGTTTGGAAACAGACAAGTGGTTTTACTAAGCTGAATAACAAAGATTTCCACCGTATCACGTCGGACACTGATACTTATTACTTATGAGGCTTATATGGCAGTGACCAGCGGGAAAAAACGTGAAATACCACCACGTTTATCATAGACATCATCGAATTGATGAGTGTGCTGATAATTCATCATGACGATGGCATCCAATGGCACCGGATTGGGAGTAGACCAAGTGCGTCAAGCACCCTTGTGGCTGGTGGGAACTTCAAAAGGCACCAGTGGCGATGGAGGGCGTGTTCATTCGCACACGGTATATACCGGAGGCCCTTTCTCAGAGAGAGAACCGCCCAGAGTATTTTTTCCCAGCTCCCTTATCTATTTGCTTCGCTCGAGTGGCTGCGACACATAAACTGATGTCGCGTCAAAACCATTCCACTGGAATAATCACCTCACACGGCGCATCCCTTCTGGCTAACGCCTCATCGCTTTCAACTGTTCTATTTAATATTCGCACCTTCATTCATTCAACTCTCCCTTCAAAAGACGCTTTTCCCGTATATTATGCATGTTTATCTTTTTCAATCCGAAGTTTTTTGTTCTTTTCGCACTCTCAAAGCCTTGTCCCTCATACTGTACTCTGTATTTTCCTAATAATTTAGTAAAAATGAAATTCCCGGATATTTTCCTGCTATCCAGAGTACTACTAATTACCAGTGGCGTAGCCAGGGAATTTCGTTCGGGGGGGGGGGGGTCCAAAACCACGGAGGGAATTTTTGAAAAAAAGAGTACCAAGTAATGGGTTTTAAGCTAATTTTAAGACTTTTCACAATCGAAAAACTTCATTTGTTAACGAAATATTTTTAGAATTCATGATTTTTCAATATTTTGTTTTCTTTTATGAAGGAAAATGATTGTTTTTTTATATTTCGGGGGTGGGGGTCCGGACCCCCTGAACTCCCCCCTGGCTACGTCACTGCTTACGAACCTGTATTTGGATAACACTGCGCGTTACCAAGCTGTACGGACAGGCAGTTAAAGGCGAAGCAAGCGTTCGTATACGAATATTTAACCAAGTGCATCAGGACTCGTCGCACGTAAACGCACGGCATTGGGAAACAACGAAGTAAAGTCTTCGGGAGAGTTGAGCGGAGAAAAGCAGCGCAGCAACGTCCGACTGAAACATGGACGTAACAAAGTGCCCGTATATCAACATGACATCCCCGGATTCTACGGCGTCGGAGAAGGGAAGGCGTCGGAGCGCAGAGAGAAGAGTGGGCAAATATTCGTATAGTGTGAGGAGGTGAGACGGAGAGAGAGAGAAAAGAGAGGGGGGTTGTATATCGCACGAGAGATAAGGAGGAAGAGCACGCTTTCCACCCCAAGGCTAATATTTCACGGAATATAGGCGAGCATCTCCCATAGCTCCTCTCGTGCTGCTCAACATTCACAAAGGTAAGCGGGGTTAGGTCATCGCCCGCCTAACGCAGAATTTGCGTCCCAAGGAAATCTTATGGCGTCCTATTTGAGAGCAGGCCGAATGCAACCCCTTCAGCTGAGAGATGAGGAAATACCATTAAAAATTTATAATAAAAATACAAAAATGTCTCTCGGGCTTTCAGTCGGGTGATGATTCACAATAGCACCCATGTGTCGCGGTACTCTCCGCGGCGGAGACGACCGACGCTCGAAAAAACGATTTAAAATTCCGAGTCGCAAGCACGCGCAGGATATCATGTGATTTTTCCCTTGGAATTCCCATTCATCAAGTAGAGGCCCAATGGATTCGAAAGCCTAGGGCGGGCTCGCGGGGCTACTCTCCTGGGCCGAAGTCTGAAGCCTAAGGTCAATACCTTTGCACCACAGAAGGGGGAGGACAGGAGGGAAAAAGGAAGGAGGCGCCGCCGCGATAGGAGCCCGATGACGCCTCCTGGGACGGGATAGGGAGGGTAGGGATGGGAAGAGGAATCCCGCACTGTCACAAAGGTGGACGGGTCCCACCACTAGCGAAACCAGGAAAAACCATTGCTATGCCAGCGATTTTAGAGGATTATCCAATGAGGAAGAATAATCCAACGATCAAATCGCTATATAAGTAGAGGCCTAGTAGAATGGCGAGGGGGGTGCAACTCGGTGGCATTCTGTACGATCTCTCTACATGCACATCAAAAATTGTCCGAAATCAGGCCCCCCATTTTGCTATGTATCTATTGTTAAGTATGAATAGAAACAATAGAAAAATCACCAAATAGAAGAAAAAGGGCTACATATTAAAATAACGTAATAGTATTCTTATCAGGGCAATACTTGAAACTACAACAAGAGGCTACATTGGGTAATTTTCAGAAAAAATCGAAGGTGGTCGTTTTTCGCAAATATTTTTCCGCTCTGACCCCATACATATTGTTAACTGCCGATCACAGGAAAAAAATATAGGGAATATTATGTATAAATTATTTGACAGTGCTCATACGAGGTTTCATCATCTACTACGAAACATCTTCTGCTCATCGAGTAGGCCTTCGTATGGACAGAAGCATCTACGATAAGCAGTCACGCGCTCTGGTGGAGCTATGGGTAGAGCTAGACTAATGGTAACGAACACTCAAATATGTACGAGTTAGTGACCATAGTGTCTTGTGCCTTATGTTGACGTTCACTGTCAAAACTATAGTTGCATCAATAAACTGTACGGAATAACCAAATCTTCGCTTTTCAATCACAATGTAGTCCTCCGATGATAATAAGAAATATATTGAAACCGATCGTGTGGTAAAACTTTTTGCGAAACTAATCCAGTTTTATTAACATGCAGGATGGTATGGTATTTGGAGGAGGCGACCGACGGCTTAGGTCATTTGCGCCATGAGGGAAGGGAAGGTAAGAAAGGGTGGAGAGAAACCCGACGTCGGCATTAGCCTGCTCTTAAAGAAAGGCGCCAAGGGGACCACGGCTTAACGTCCAATCCGACGGACGGAGTGTTGCGCTTGAAATGTCCTCCACACAACACTCAAGCAGGGATCGGGCAATCTCTGAAAATTCTCTGCCACTGCCGGGATTTGATTCCAAGTTCGCCGGGTGGGAAGCCAACACTCTAGCCACCACACCAACTCGATCCCCCAAAAACATGCAGGAATTCCACGACAAAAAGCCCAAAATATACGCCACTGAAAACTAATTATTTCCTTAAGCTGAAGACAAGAATTCATTCGGAGAGTCACCGGAGCAGTATTTTTGACACGCGAACGAAGCAAAACAGTGAGAGTCAGGGAGGCAAAGTGATGAGGGCCAAGAGCATAGAATGATATTAACAGGTGAATGAAGCGAGTTAGTTACACACACACATCCCTCCAACAGTTGTCTTTTAGGATCTCGTCGGGGCAAACGTTTCCTTAGCCGAGGCGAGGCAAGGAGCGATGGAGGGCAATTGAGTAAGGCGGGAGCAAACAGAGGAAAGAGCAACTGACTCGAAAGAGCACGCACAAAGAGCCCCGCTGAGCAAATCCCGTGCGTGGAGAATCACGATTTTTATACAGAACCATCCTAAAAACAATGACGAGCAACCTAAAACGGTGAACGGGATTTGATTCCTCTGCCATCCCACAAAAAGAGGTTTTGAACAGCTGGGTATGTAAGGTAAGAAAACAATTTATCAGTACTTACATTTGGTGCACGGCTACGAATACATCGCTTGCTACAGTAACTAATCTATAATATTTTTTCCATCAAAGTTTAAGCTTTATAACGCATGTTCGATACGGTGCAGAAGTTTTCAGATGCGAAAGTTATGTTTGAAAAATGTAAGGCAACCTCCAACCCTGCTTTTTATTATTTTGTACCTTGCGCATATCCGTTAAAGATAAGTTGGAAGTTTAGGAGTACGTAGATTATTCCTCCTTATCAAGCAACCAACGTAATTGATGTTCATCAAGCATCACTTGTAGGCTTTACAAGAATTCATTGCACAAATCTTCAAAATTGGGTAGTACTTCCAGGTGACATAAGTTCTAGAGTACCAAAAAAAAAGATTTCAGATTTTTAGTGTACCAAAAAATTTTGATTTTTTAAAGATTCAAGAACAAATTCGTAATTAAAGACCTCAAAACCATAAAAATACAAAAGCCTGGTTTCGATAGGTTACCGTGCAGAATTCGCCAGCCTTCTGGACCACTGCGCGATGCCGCCGACTGAACTGAAAAAGAAATATTCATCTCGCAAAATACACTCGGTACCTACTGGAATTAAAAAAAGTCAATAGTTGATGATATTTCAATTCTTGGAACACAAATTTCAATCGTCAGCGACCGCCGTAGAACCATCGGAGTGGTCCCATTAGGGCCTCGCAAGCCGCACTCCCAATACCGTCTCATGTTTAATGCCTCCGAAAGTCACTCCCACATGGAAGAAAATGTTCATAAATTTCCAGCAGCGAGTAAAGCCAGGGGGGTCGGACGGCATGACGAGGTGGCCTCAAAGGGTGCGGAATTCAAAGTCTTGGCGTGGGCTTTGGCGACGCGAAACTCGAGCGTGCGTGTTTAATCATTGGCCGTAGCAGCGGAGGCGGCGCTAGAGTAGGGGGGATGAAGGGTTGCAAGAGAACACACGGCACGAATGGAGTCCCTGGAGACAAACCCCAAAAGGGTCCTCGAATGATCAAAGGGCTGAGTCCACTCCAGCCGCAAACTACCCACTAATGATAGAGAAATCGTGTGAAACCGCAGGAAAAAAGATAAGGTCACAGAGGAGGAAGGGATAAAAAAGCGAGGCCAGGAGGGACAATGTTTAACGGAATAATTCTCACAGGGTAGAAATATTTACCAGGAGGGAAGGGGCTTTGGGTTCCATTGGTATGATATAGGTAGTAATATCAACTTACCAATACACTTCAAAAACCTTTATTCACACTAACGGTTTCTACACTTGCAAGAAAGCTAAATGGCACACATGAGCATTCAGAGTTCAACTACACACATGAAATCAACGGTGCGAGGTGAGACGTAGTGGAAAATAATAATTTGAAATGAAAAACCGAGAGGATTGCCCGAAGATGTCGTATGAACGTGTCGAAATTAGTTGTACGAGTCAACATTAAAGTGGACGTATTCTGCACCCTTTTCATTTTTCAACTGTGCCATTATCAAACGTGCAATTCCATCGTAAGAGTCGCCAACACCAGCATAGCATGAGAGCTGTATCCTTGACGTAGAAAGTGCCAAAACCAGTCGAGATTAAATACACGTCCTGTGGAATATTAAAAAGTTAGCACAACAACCATCAACTTGGCAAAATTTCACTATGGAATAGAAACTGAAGGTGCAAAGGCATGTTCGACCCAAAACCTATTTTCAGAAGCATCAAAATACGCTAGTAAAACGGAACGGCAACTCCCCATTTCCAGCCAGTGTCATATGCTATAAGTTAGAATTCGACCGGATATAGGCTGAAAACACTCCATTTAATTACAATTAGTGGCTTCAGAATCACATCACCAGTGAATCCGTATTATCCAAGATTTTTACCACATCTAAATTCCCTTACTTCACTCTCGATACAATATAATTAAATAACTATACCTTTATCTTACTACATCAAAAGAGCAGCACAGATAACATCCAATCAGATTGATCGAGTTGACCCATAGGAACGTTTGTGAGAGGGAGGCCCATAGGAATGCCTTCAATGAGGCTCCGTCTCACACGAGGAGGATAGAGGAATAGTAAACGGAATGGAAAAGGAGTATTAAATGTGCGATGGAGAAGGAAGTGGAGACGCTCTCAAAAGTAGAGCAGTAGTAGAGTAAACGCCTGGAACCCACATAGTAGAAGCACAACTTCGCATCTACAAGCTAATTCACTTCGCTTTTGCCGCGGAAAGCAACTGCTCGGACGGCAAACTCTGAGTTTAAAAGTAACTAAAAGCCAAGGAACGAGAGGAAATGAGTGTAGGGATGAAGGACCGGAGTGAAGAATAAACAACTTCATCGCTGGCATCGCTCCAATTCTGCTAAAACCAGGCAATCGCATAGTGGCCAAACGTAAAAAAAGACAGCATCTTAAAAGGGAGAGAGGCCTGCACTTGGAGACATTTGAAAATGAAATTACACTAGCTTCTCCCCTCAGCTTATTGTTCCACGAATAAGTACTTCTACTCTTTCAAACCTTAATTACCTGTGAAAACAAGGTCTACTGTCTCAGCAACCTCCAAATAAAACGTTGCAAAACAACATAAAAGTTTCTGCGAGGGAACTTATCGGAAAAATTTTTATGATTGCTTGGAAATCCTTTCATCATGCGGATCTAATTTGATAGCTAATTACAAGACATGGAAGGCGTCCGCCAAATGAACGCAAAATGTGCCTTCACAGAGGTCCGAGGGGTATCCAAGGATACAACGACAATCGAGGCCCAAACTGGGAAGATTCAATCGATAAGGAATTACGTGTTCCATATACATATTTATTTCGCGATAAACGCATTCTACGGATCAAGTTAGATTTACATAGAGCGCTTTGTGAGTTATCCCGCCCTAACTCCACCCCGCATTCGAACTTCCCCTTCCCATTTACAATGACGCTAACTCCCATTTCATTAAATATCCTATATCTCACTTCCTTCCATCTCCCTCTCTTACTTCCCACATATTTACACCAAAATGTACAATATAATGCTAGAAGAAATAAACGTCCAACACGCCACATGGAAGAACTTTACATACAACACTATCGAACATCTATTTACGCTAGGTCTATGTCACCTCTTGCGAAATATGGAATCAATTGTCATGCGATTTAAAAAAATCTAAAAATGCAAGTCAATTCAAAAAGAAATACTATGAAATATTGCTAAATGTAAATTGAATATTGTAAGTTAACTGATTATTGTGCTAAAGTCGATAAAATTATATGTATTTATGAGTTCATACGTTTGTCTTGCAGATAATAATATGTACACATGTATTTTTTGTTCTATTCTATCATATATTAAGTCGCATTTTGCGGCATGGATGTATAATGTAAATCTACATATTTTTGTAATATTTCTGGCTCTATTATATTTACAATCATGTATGTTCCTAAGGGACACACATGTCCCGGAATAATTAATTTCATTTTCCATTTCTATTTCTCTTACCCAACATTTTTTTCCTCAAACAGTTTCCTCCCCACTCAGTGCTCATAGCTTCAGTCTCCTCTCTATCTTCTAGAAGCATCCTTTGCTCACCCACCATCTCCAGCACTTCCTTTTCTTCTTCGTTCACTTCGCCATCCTCGTCCAAACCCACATCTCGAAGGCTCGTCTCGTCTTTTTTTGTCTTCCTTCCACGTTTGAAGCTAAATAAAGATGCATGATAGCCAACGAATACATTTTGCAGCTCAAACTTCTTCCACCGGCTTAATTTTACTATTACGCTATTCCCTATTATATTATGTACACCCGATCTTAGTTGCACCAATACATTACTAATAGCCCCGAATTTAGTAATATTGTAGGAATAGAGAGATCATTCCTACATCGACTGCTATGCTATGGCGCAATTTTTCTAAGTCTCCTAAAGCCAAAGTTTTTCAACAACTTATCGATTGAGTACAAGTTGAGGAACATTTTAAAATTATTTCCAGAAATTACACTACATTATCAACAACGTGGAATATCTTTCACTCGTAAGGCATTTGATGGATATTTATGAAATGCCAATGGATGATTCATTTTTTTCCCTCGGGAAACGATCATTCTTTAGTTAGCCCCGCGGGCAAAATTTAAAATGACAAAGATGGGGAAATCATGAGCAAGGTTATTATGCCCTTGAAAAACTTTGCGACTGATTTGGGAGAAATCTCACTTTGCGGGAGTTTGCGTGGGAATAAAAATAAGGACGAAAAAAGAAGATTCGGTTGGCGGAAAATAATGCTTTGTTTCATAAGACCCTTCCTCGAAGTGGAGCGCTTTCGACATTAGGTACTTTTTTTTCGAAGATAGTTCAAAAATAACTTTGAAAAGGAAAATGTGAAAAAAAATGGAAGAGAAACATTATTTTTTTGGTTCGAAATATCACCGCGATCAAAAACTACACGCGACGAGTTCAAGAAAAAAAAATGAACAAGGGAAAGGCGTTTCGTTCGTTTTTAGGGAAAAGTGGCGCTTTTTGCCATTCAGAAAGTTCTCCACCAACCATTTAGGAAATTCTCTTTTATTATACTATAATGAGTATTTATTAACTTCGGAATAAAACTATACATAGAATCGCTCCGAAACTGACGATTTTTTCCTCAACTCCCCAAAGTGCTTTGCGCGTTTTGTTTTTATTTCAGTGAATTCTGAGAGAAATACTTATCAACTACGGAAATACTCTTCAATGCCGATTGATATGAACTCGTGATCCTCCTGCATACGATTCGTAGCGCACTGCAGCCATTTGGTCGCCATATTTCTCAACTACGGTCTACGGAATTTGGTCCGTTTAATGAATAAAGTGATATAGAGGTTTTCGGGTCTTCATCGTCGGTATCGATAACTTCCTATTCATTAAATTTCACGAGCTATGTTAACTTAGGTCTCCTTTATCATCTGCAAATGGACGTGGGATACAATTTTTTAGATATATACTAGATGGTAATGATCTCTGTGGCATGCGGGGTCCATTATGGCAATGACAATGCTGGACTGTTTTTTGGGTTTCATGTATTTCTCCACTACGTGAGCTGCGATTAGAGGGACACATTTGGAAGGATGAGGAAGGTGTACAGTCGGTTGCTAGAGATGGCAATCGGGAGCGAAGGATAAAGAAGCCTGAATTCTGGCACGATGACATCGCATTCTGCCCGTCTTAGTGCCAGAACGCAAATACATCAATAGGAGTTGAGGGGGGGCAGACGTTTACAAAAAAAGGAGCCCGTTGGGAGAGATTTAATCACTTATATACGTACTCTAACTCTCGTTATTATTATTTAAGTATTCTCCCGATTAAGGTAGATTTACATAGAGTATTTATGGAGTATTATGGCAGTCTCCCCTCCCATCATGGACTCTTCTCTTCAATTCACAATTCCTCCCCTCTGACAACAACCCTCCTCGCTATGTTTTCGCTCCATCCTCACCTTCTGTCTCCTCCGTATCTCATCTAGAAGCTGCCTCTTCTCACCCACCATGTCCAGGACTTCGTCGTTCCTCCTCCTCTCCATCCACTTCACCTTCTCCATTCTTCGCCACACCCACATCTCGAATGCCTCCAGTCTCTACTCGTCCTCCTTCCTAAGTGTCCACGTTTCCGCAACATAAACCGCTACACATTAGATCAAACTCTTCACTAACCGTTTCTTTAAACTCTTACATTCAAACGATCCTCTCATTAGTTCCTTCCTGTTCATGAACACCTCCTTTGCTAGCGCATTTCTCTTCCTGATGTCCTTACTACTCTATCAGTTTTCCTTTAATGTGCTGCCCAAATAGTTTACCTGTTCATGTTTTTGACCACCTACTTACATCTCGAGTCTCATATTCCTAGCTCCCGATGCTTTACAAAACCGCATAACCAAAGAATTCTTAAGGCCCTTTATTATTCGGGGGAAAACCAACCCCCTTACCCATCCGATACGTAAAGTATCTCCGTGAGGGGACAAAAAGACATGCCCTTCATTGCTCAATGCCATCTAAGCCTAGCACATAGCCTCTGAGTCTCTAGTTGCTCCCAGCCTAATTCGTGCACAAGCTTAATAACGTCCTCGGTTCGCTCAAAGCAGATTTTGACAGAACTCGAAGCTGTCCTTTGGATTTAATTTGCTTTGCGGATGAAATCTTTCTGCTCCGGATCCCTTGTGCTCGCCTCGTATTCAAGTTACGCCCTTATGAGTGTGAAGCCGCATGTCTCTTTAGCACCTGACCAAGTTACCACAGCACCACCGTTTCACAAGTGCTCTTTGCTATAACATGTGTTTTATTCTTACGGTGAATTTACATCGTTTATTCTTTCCATCCCTCCCTCCCATTTGAATAAGTGGCTCACTTTCCCACTGCGCTGGCCTTTCATGTGTGCTCGGCCCTTAAATTGAAGGTGGTTCTCAGGTTGTTTTATGGGCTAGAAGGGGACTGCTCAGGGAAAAGTAAAAAGAGTTTTTAGGAGGGGGAATGATGAAGATTCCACGTTAGACCCCTCTTCAAGTCTCTGGGGGACATGGAAATGGAGGGGGCGTTTCCCGAAGTTTGGTGGACCGTAAGTTTCCCTCGTCGCAGGGATATGGTCCAAGCGCTGCCGTTATTCGGATGAAAAAGTAATGATCATTACTAGAGATGCGTGAAAATCGAAAATGCGATAAAGATGCGATGTTCGCCAATAAATGCGACATAGATGCGATGACTGGACCTTTATGATATTTTTACGCAAATTTGGCTTTTCGACGGCAAAATTCGTACAATTTGTGCCGAGCGCAGTTTAAATGCTCCGCCGACACTCACCGCTTAAAGCATGTGAGCGACTGGCCAGCTGCTAGTTGGCTGGGACACTACGTGGCCGTGAACTACAAGTGGGCGCGGGCAAGCTACACCTCCGCCACTACATGTCTTATTCCTTAATGTATTATTGTTCTACAACATAATTATTTAAAATACTCTGTATTTTGTCATATAACTGTGTTTTATTACATTTTACCGTCATCTAGCTCATTATGAAAATAAAAAAATTGACGCTACAAAATGCGATAAACTGTTATTGAAAGGGCGATAAAATAAAAATGAAAGTGCGATTTTCACGCATCTCTGATCACTACCCATGGCGCTTACTTATAAATCAAAGGAAAGGGAATACTCCTCCATCAACATAAAACCGTGCGCGAAACCTCTTGGGTGTTCCGCAGCGGATGACTAATCAACAGTTTGAAACAGATTCCCCACATGGTTATCAAATATATGTACATGACTATGAAAAGTTTTTCTACGAACGCCATTAATGGCAATTAAGGGAACTGAAATCTCACGCTCCATTCGGTCAACTTACTCTTAATATTGTTTTGACTGTGATTTGGTGCGTGCGTAAATGTTTTCTCCGCTTCGGGTGTGGGGAGGTTTTAAAGGACGCAGGGTGGGGAAAGAGAGAGAGAGAGAGAGGGCAAAGCCAATGGGAGCGACAAAGTCTCGAGTGCGTACACCTAAGGTTCACCGACAGACCTTTTCCGTTCCCGTTGGTTCGCTCTTGGGAGTCGTACGCATGGGTGGTGTAAGGGCACGCAGAGGGCGGCCACTGTAAATAACCCTCCTCAACTCAACTGCCCTCTCAAACCATTTGATCTGCCACGCCCCACGCACTCTCCTTCGCCAAGACCAGGGGAGTGCACGCACGGCATGTGCGTCGCGTCTCAAAGACTATTGCGCCATTCTTGTTTGTGGTATGAGTTTTTCTTCTTCTTTTCTTGACCTTTCATTTAATAGCGAATGAGTTTCTAGGAGTGTACGTCTCGTGTTGAAAAAATTAAAATGCAACTTTCACCGACGTTTCGGATACGTAAGTTCTTTTGCCATTTCGCTTTTCTGCAACGTCTGCTTACGATTGAAAAATAAAAAAATAAACATATACAAAAGCCATAAGCAAAAATTGGAGAAAAGCGAAATGACGAAGAAAAATAGATATCCGAAACGTCGGCAAAGAATTGCATTTTCATTTTTTCAGCTCAAGAGCGACACTACAAGAAAATCATTTCATTCACGGTAACTGCGGCAGACATTAGAATGTATAGCCAACAAGATTTTTTCACAAGTCAATTTTTTCACAACCCCTTTTCACAAATTTTTGACAGTGTACAAACGATGCACTTCGACTACAAAGTCACCATCAAATACGCTCCAATGGAGTGAGATTGAGATTTTTGGTAAAGACTTGATACTATATACGAGTCGTAAATAAATGAAACTTGCTCAGATGTGTCCTTTTGTTGTTTGATTTAAATACTGCAATTTAAGATAATTTTTATGTACCTACTTAAGTCTAAGATATGAAGAAGTATTACATATCGAAACGAAAGGCACCCACCACCTTGCAGATGAACGCGTAGCAATGATTTTACGGACGTAGTGATGTGGCTTTAAGATTATTGAAGCAGGCGTATACGGTTAGCATGGCTAGAATGAAAGCAAAATGAGGAAAGAGTCGCTAGCTATTCTGTGATTCTTAGAATCTAAGCAAACATATTTTGCGAACCTTACTTCGATTCTAAATAAAAACTTGTACGCTTACGTTTCACCACCATAGGTTAAATTCCTTGAAGTTCAAATGGCTAATTAAAGTGCACAGCATTCGAAGCCCTTATATTTTTCAGTTTTTGACATATTTCAGCAGTCTATTCACAGCACTATTTTCGCTATGGGTTTGGGTGATTTGATTTCAGCAATACCATGCATAAACTAATACCTCAGTATATAGTCTGTTAACGAATTAAAATTCCATTTCATGAAGTGATTACTTATGAAACACCGCATAAAACTGCTTTGTAAACGTGTATTCTGGATTATAAATCATTACTTTTCGTGTGGTCGGACACATCGTAAAGAAGGGGGTATTAAAATACGAATATGGTATGGTATTTGGAGGAGGCGACCGACAGCTGAGGCCATTTGCGCCATGAGGGAAGAGTATGGAAGGAAGGGTGGAGAGAAACCCGGCGTCGGCATTAGCCTGCTCTTAACGAAAGGCGCCAAGGGGACCACGGCTTAACGTCCCATCCGACGGACGGACTTTTGAGCTTGAAAGGTCCTCCACACAACATTCAAGCAGGGATCGGGAAGTCTCTGAAAACTCTCTGCCACTGCCGGGATTTGAACCCGAGCCCGCGGGGTGGGAAGCCAACACTCTAGCCACCGCACCAACCCGATCCCATTTTATTCAGGTTAAAAATAACCTTTTGTAAATTTAGTTCTTTTAGACGGACTCAAATAAAAAACAACTAATTACAGTCACGAATAAAATTAAAAATTCTGCCAATCCCACAAAAAATATAATATTAAATTAAATAATAATTAGAGTTAATAGTTAAAAAATTATTTAAGTTTTTGCAATGTTTGAAGCCGAATGAGGAAGATAGTTTTTGTAAAAAAAACTATCTTCCTCATTCGGCCACTCTCCTATAAATTCAAGATAAAAACATTTGAAACCTGCCGCCCACTTTTCATGAGCATTGAAACAGATCGCAAATATGAGCACTTCGAATTTTCAAACTAGATCACAATCGGAATGAAAAAAAAATTGGTCAACTACCCCACTGTCCATATTAATCGTGGAAAAGCTCAAGTATATTCTCAAAAATGAAGTATAGCCAAATTCAGTGCCGTAGAAGCTATAAAATGAGAAATTCACCAGTGAATGAAATCCCAAAACCATTGATTAGCATTTTTGAAACTAAATCGAGAAAAATATGAATATTTGGTGCAGTTTATGTAAACAAGGAAAAGTACGAGGCTACACTAAATACACCGTTCGCAAGATTAGGCGTGATCAGAGATATTTGAGGCTCCTGGACAAGTAGATGTATTTAACGGGACCGTCCATCCACACCAAATCGAGTGTTGGCGAAAAACTTGCATTTTATTCAAGAAGCGTTTAAGGATACTCCCTGGAAAGTAGTCTCTAATAACAACGATTTCCTCGACAAACTCGCAAAAAGAACGAGTAGGGGTGTAGTATATCACATCAAGTTGAATTTAAGTGCAACTAAACTACGTATTTTCATTCATGGTCTCGGATAACAGTCACTAATAACAAGGATTCCCTCGACAAACTCGCAACAAGTATGAGCCGGGGTGTAGTACGTCACATCATGTTGAATTTAAGAGTAACTAAACGGCGTATTCTCATTCATGGCCTCGTGCGCATCAAAAACTGGCATTACCTGAGTAGAGTATCACTCGTAGAAGTAGTATTTTTATTAAAGATATTTAAAAAGGTGAGGCGATGACAGGCGACATCTACTTGGCGACTAAGTTTGAGTGGGGACTAGAGTGAGATCTCTTAGTATCATGGCAACCGACTCGAGTTTGAGTCTGGATCTACACTTTAGTTACGTTCTGTTACGGCCCTTAGAGACGTGTACCAAGCAGGGATGCCGACTTATAAAAAATATTGGGGAGGGGGGCCCAAACCGGGGATCTTGTCCCGGGAAATTTTACAAGTAGTGAGTTTCAAGTTTTTTAAGCATTTCAAAAGAGTCATATGATCAACATTAGAACCCTGATAACTTGAATCTCGATATCTCGATATCGCCTGGGGGCCTGAAGGGGCTCAGGCCCCTTCAGGCCCCCAGGCGCCACTGGTACCAAGTGTTCTTAAGCTTTGCGCAAGCTCCTTTCGTATTCACAAACTTTACTTCCAGTTGAGTTAATATTTTGTACAGCGCGCGTCTCTCAGGGCCAAAGGCACACGGGGAAATTTATACCCCTGATCTGAGCGTAGGAAGACGAACGGACATGTTAGGCCAGGCGCTCCGTCGCCAGTTCTTTGCTTAACTCACCGCTTTTCAAACACACTCCGTAGCTGTAAGATAAGCCAGCGTCCCACTGCTGGAAAATCATGGAGAAAGCTACCATTCCGCAGGGAGGAAGAGGTGAGGGTGTGTGCTTTATCTGCGGGTTAACTCTCGGTGAGCGAGGATTCCGAGCTGAGAACCCAAGGAGCACTACAGAAGGATTCCGTCGCTCGGGCCATATCACGAATACCCACTCCTCTCTCAACCATGAAAATTTTTACACTGGTGACATTAGGGTAGTATCCTTCAGCAAAGAAAACGGAAGGCATTGATTGCGGTTCGTTACCCACCATAAAATATACAAATTATTTGGTTTTAGTAATCCCAGTTAAGACGAATGGCAATGGTCAATTTTAACCGCATTTGAAAAAGGCCAGATTGGCGCCCATGCGATACCACTTCACGTGACGTCACAGGGACCTAGTTTCTATACGAGTGAATAGGAGTTTTACATCGTCTGAGATTACCAATGCATGCATGAGGCACAGAGCCCTCAGGGAAACATCTCTTAATAACCACCTATTAAAACTGCCTATGGTCTGAAAGTTACCTTTGTTTGATAAGGTATTAATAATCCTTATTTAAGCCAAGCGCTACCTGCTAGCAGCCTGCAACGCAGCGGCGCACAATATCCTCGCCCCAAGGTCACCTCACACGGCGAAAGCGGGATCCAGAATGACGTCAAACGGGCTTTTCCCAGCATTCAGACTTAGCTGTCGTGTTTTCGCGAGATTGAAAATTTTCATTTTTCAATTAATCGCAAAAAATAGATATCGTCATTTAAAAATCTAAAAGCATGAAATGCGTACTCCAGGAGTAATAATCTTTCTATTTAGGCAATAAAAAAGGATAGGAAACCACCCTATTGAAGGTTTTAAAACATTATGCAGCAATGCTAAAATCGTAGCTGGAAGGGAGAATGCTTGGTATAGGGAGAGATTAGGAATTAAAGATGGAATGAAAGGGTATAGGCCTAGTTGTGAAGATGGAAGTGCAATTTCAGGAGGGGATACCGGCGGGGATTGATCACAAGTGCTCCATGTACATATACCTACCTTAAAGGATTGAATACTTTCAAAGAAGAAGTATGGCCAATTCTACCATTTCTACAAGAGTAAGTACAATTAATAATAAAATCAACTGCGCTCATATCTAGAGAATGGTACGCATTACTTGCATTCCCGTTTCTTGCTTAATCCTCGCTAGGAGAATGAATGAATGATTTATTTATATTCTGGGAAATACGAATAAAATTCCTAAGCGTATTTTACCTTCTGCTCAAAAATACATTAAAAATGAAATAACATTATTTTTACAGTATTCTACCGATTAAAGTAGGTTTCCACGGAGTACTGAAGAAGTGATCTGGGAGCCTCCCTTTCCTTCCAGCGCTACCTTATCTCAATTCACTGTAAGGCCTACTCCCTTTCAATCTATCTAAAAATCCTATGCAGAATGAAATAAAAATTACATAAAGAAGAGTATACAACACAAATATTAAAAAATCATAATAATCAACTCAGAGATTCTGACAACTCAACAACAATGTTACAATTTTCACTCAAAATATTCAGGAGTGAGGTAGCATTCTGTTAAAGAGGTAATGTATTCCAAAACTTAGATGCAGTGATCAGGAAGGAATTTAGGTATTAGTTGGTACAAACTTGGGGTATGTGGAGAAGGGTTAGGTCAGATCTGATTCTCCATGGGAAGCACTAGTTCTGAGGGTGAATACGCAATGGAAGTTTTCTTGCATATGGGTATGAAAGAGAGAGAATTGAAAAAACCAAACCAAGTAGTTCTTTCGAGAACCAAGAGGCAGCCACTTCAAGGCAAAAAAGAACTCAGGAGCATGATCAACTCTGCGAAGGTCGAACGTAAATCTAATGCAGCAGATAATTAATCGCTGGACACGTATTTCAAGAACATTTGTTAAATCGCCATACAATAATTGTATACATTGATCCATAATTGGAAAAATATATGAGGTTACAGGTGCAATTCTTGTGAGAACAGGTAAGCTTTTCTCTCAAAGCTTCAATAATTAGAGAATTTAATTTCCCTTTTTGCACATTTGCAATACATGCTGGTCTAATGTTAAGTAAATGGAAAGGGTGATGCCTTGGTGCCGAACAGTTTTTTGGATACGTATGATGGAAACTAATGCGAATAACTGCAATACCGAATAAAAATCCTACTCCCGTCTTAACAAATTCATCAGCCATGGCGAGCAACCCCCATTCTCTTGCACATCATTCCCTTCGAGTGCGTAAAAAATAGGGAATCGCTGCTTATTTCGTACCACTTAGAATTGTATCGAAGACTGCCCCTCTCCACAAAAAAGGTTCTTCCTATAAGGGCCGCCTCCAGTGGGGATTCTCCTCGCTTCCATTCCAGGGTTGACGCGAACTCAGGGACGACCCTGCAATCGTACCCTTTTGTCTCTTCGCTTTTTTTCTTCGGGCCCTTAACTTCCCAAGGGTGTGAAACGCCTTCGCTGGCGATAAGTTACTTGTTTTGTGGGGGTTGATGGTGATTCACCGCCCGGATACGAAATCTGATGGTCTCGTCCTCGAGAGAAGAAGAGGATAGGGTCTAGAAGAGGCAATCCCTTCCACTCTCAAAAGGTTCACCGCCAATTGAGAAGTATGCTCGTCATCAAATTGACGTTCTCTTTCTGTAGCCTTCCTAAAACCCGAGATCATAAAATGAATTCGGTAGATGGAAGGGAAAGATAAAACTGGACGAAAAATACACACGGTCATTCTCTCGCAAGTTAGAAATACGAAAAAGCCAAATCTGCCGCCAACTTTTCACGAGTTGGTGACGTCATTAGATTTCTGGTTCATTCACTCGCTCTGGGGGAACCATTCCTTGAGAGATGGCATCGCTCAAAAGAGTGCAATCAACAATGAATCTCGAGGAGAACATGTACGAGGCCAAAGCTTAACGCAAAATAGGCAACCCGCTCATCACTAGTTCTTAGTGTCATCAACTCACCTGCAAAAGGGTTAACGCTATTAAGTTTTCGCCCAAAAGTAGATGAAAAAGTAGGCGACGGAAAAAAGCGGAAAATTACGGGTATCCTTATTTTTCAAACCCTAAAACAAAACAACAGCGATATAAAATTTTGAACGATCCCATTGACCACCAATGGCGGAGAATGAAATGACTCGACCAAGGCTGGAGGTAGACTACGAAAAATCGAAAGCTTTCGCCACGGAAAATATGAGCTTCCCTAATTAGAGCGAAAGACTAAAGACAAAACGCCGAGAAACTCCAAAATAGACGACAACTATCCGCTCTCTCACACTTGAAATAGACTTTTTCACGAAACTCACACACAAAAAACGCAAACAGAACTTCGCCCAATCAGAACAAGCCTCACTGAAAAACGACCGCAACCACTGCGACACAGGCCAAATACAGGTCAATTTTGCATCAAACTCCACTCATGACCTCAAGTTGCTGGCGGAATTGCAGGCGAAACTTTCGTCGTCAGACGTGGAGCGAACAACGCGGGGGAAGCCCAGAAAAATTATGGCAACAACGCGGAGGGCTTTCCAACGAGGAGACTTGGAAATAATATGTTGCGCTCAAATAGCTTTTACTCGTCAAGAATCACCAACATTCTATCACTCCGCTTATTATATAGGTATCATGAAGTATATTAATGCACCTATTAAAGCCAATTTCAATAGAAATGGTAGGAAAAATTATTTTCACCGAAATCGGTTTTTTTCGCTTGGCTAGGCAACCACAATCGGAGAGGGGAATGCGTCCGATGTCGTAGTAAGAGTGATATCCATCCATAGTATCTAAACCCTTTCAATGCTGTTCAATCTCCGAAAACCTTCTCCTCACATGCGGCGAAAAGGTTAAAAGACGTTTCGTTGGGCCATGGAGCAGGTACTTCCAGGATGGGCGTGGTACACCCCCGTAGGGTCGCAAATCCAGGACCCTTTCCTCGACGACCTCACCCTCGCTGGCCCGTCTCTTGGGCCCTCCGGGCGGGGGACCTCCCTATCGACCACTCTGATTGCAATTTGAAAATCAACCAATCAATCCGATCATCAAAAAATGATTGTTTGCATCACACTCCTGCCAATCAACCGTGTTTGAACCGTGTTTCTGCAATGAAAAATAACGATTTTATTCACTTCGTTAAAAAAGGAATACCTGGAGAAATTATACAACGGGAGCAAACTTAGCTCAAAAGTTCTCGAAGAGGAAAGTGAAGTTGAAAAGGATGACATTGGAGCAAGCATCTTGAGATCGGAATTCGACGCTGCAGTAAGAGACCTGCGAAAGAATAAGGCCCAAGGAGTAGATGACATTCCAGCAGAGCTAATCAAAAATGCAGGAGAAAAGGTCTGACTTAACTCAACAGCATAACACTATCTGCGATATGTACTCGACAGGAGATTTACCTAGTGAATTCGAGAAGAACATCATCATTCCCATACCCAAAAAGAAGAGAGCTGAGAAGTGCCAAGACTTTAGGACCATAAGCCTGATGACACATGCGTTGAAGATTCTGACAAGAATCATTTACAGGAGAATAGAACGAAGAGCAGAAGAATTCCTGGATGAGGACCAATTCGGATTTAGGAAAAGCAGGGGCACAAGGGAAGCAATTTTGGCTCTTAGGATGATCATAGAGAAGAGAATGGAGAAAAACAAACCAACCTTCATAGCATTTGTCGATTTAGAGAAGGCCTTTGATAACGTGGAATGGAATTCAATGCTTAGAATTTTGAAAGAAATCGGCGTACTCTACAATGATCGTAGAATTATTCATAGTTTGTATAAAAACCAAGTAGCTGTGATCAAATGTGGACCAAACGGTACAGAAGCGAGAATAAGAAAAGGGGTGAGACAAGGTTAATGTGCGCTTTCCCCCTTAATTTTTAATGTTTACATAGAGAAAGCCATCAACGAAATCAAGCAGAAAGCTTCGGGTGTCAATATCCACGGAGAAAAAATTAGTATGCTGCGATTTGCTGACGACATAGCAGTCATAGCCGAGACAGAGAAGGATTTGAAGAAGACGTTGACAAACGTGGAAAGGACAATGGCCAGATATCAGCTGAAAATCAACAAAAAGAAGACTAAGATATTAGTTTGCAGTAAAAGAGAGGAGGCTAAAACAAACATCAACCTAGGAACGAGTGGTGAACGAGTTCTCTTACCTGGGAAGCCGAATTACCACCGATGGACGGAGCAAGAAAGAAATACACAGTAGAATAGCGCAAGCAAAGAGGGCTTTCTACAAAAAGAAGAATCTTCTTACAGCTGAAAATACCAGCATAGAAGTAAGGAAACAATTCATCAGATGCTACATATGGAGTATGTTTCTCTATGGAAGCGAGGCTTGGACGTTGACAGCAGCAGAGAAGTCAAGAGTGGAAGCATTCGAAATGTGGTGCTACCGAAGAATGATGGAGATAAAATGGATTGACCGTGTGAGTAACCATGAAGTGCTAAGGAGAGTAGGAGAAAAGAGAAGCCTCCTAGAAACATTAAGCAGAAGAAGGGACAACTTAGTTGGCCACATTTTGAGGCACGATGGTCTGATGAAGACAATCGTTGAAGGACAAGTGGAAGGGAAAAAGGGCAAGGGACGGCCCCGAATGAGTTATATCGGACAGGTTATAAAGGATGTAAAAGAGAATAAATATGTAGCTATGAAGAGATTAGCGGATAGGAGAGAGAAATGGAGAGCTGCGTCAAACCAATCTTAGGATTGTCGACTAATGGTGATGATGATGATGATGATGAAAATAAAGTGGCTGCGGACCACCGGAAATTCACCATTTTAGCAAAGTTAACGAAATCCTTATTTCCCATCGCAGAAACACGGTTCAAAGACTTACTTGGTTGCCTGATTGGCAGGAGTGCGATGCAAACAATCATTTTTTGATGATCGCATTGATTGATAGATTTTAAAAATGCTTTTGGGGAGGAAGGCTCGGAGGGTCGAAGAGAGGGGCCAGCGAGGGTGAGCTCGTCGAGGAAAGGGTCTGGGATTATAGGGCCCTTCGAAGTGCTTCGGCGAAAGCGCATGGCAGGGAGGAAGAAAGAGTACTTACACAGCAGTCTGCCGTGCGAACGCACCAGGTACATTCATAGCAGTGAAAGGGCTACGAAAGAGTTGGTGAATTTTGATATCCATCTAATTTATTTATATTAACTCTCAAGTCCTATTATTAAACGCTTGTAATAAGCTCACTCCACAGAATCCCTACAAAAATGTTTCACCTCAACGGAAACAAAAATCAAAAGAGAGAGGATTTAATAAGAAATGCACGAACTGAGGACGGCACTAAGCCTTGAATTTGGATATTTGTTCAGCCAAGGGCCCAATAGCAGTGAAGCACCAAATGCATTAGCCATTCGCTGTACTCAAGGACCCCAGGAAAATGAAGACGAGGAAAGGATAACCTTTGTCGAGAGAAGCTCATTAGTCCTTCCACGCTCCACTCCCTCAAAATGCATCGCCCTCTCATTCACAGAGTGAGAGAGAGAGGTTGTGCAAAGCATGGGAGAGGAGTCTTGATAGAATTGCGCGCGTCACTTGTGAGGTGCGCCACGAGTGGAATAACGAGAGCGCAAAGACTCGAAGCGATATGAAAGACCTCCTCTCTCTCTCCACGTTACGCTAGGGCTATACATCTAGGATACTAGAGCGGTGATTACTACTGCTCTCGCGGCGAATCATAATGGAAAGAGGCTTATCTCACATTGGGGAACGGAAGTGGTGGCGCAATGCTATTTAGGAATGTAATTCTTCAGCATTGAATATCATAGGCACGTCAATATTTCACGTGAGCATTATTTTATGAAATTGTCGTTGATTATTAATTATTTATATGCATTAACTTACGACACTGGGAAAAAATCAACCACTTGATATCACGATTTATTACTATTAACTCCAAACCTGTTGCAGCTGTGTTGCTACATAATTTATGTTCAAATATTAAATGGTTGAATAATGAATTCGGTGAATAGTAAAATATATATAGTATAGTGTAGAACTGGTAGAATAAAATTAATGCTGCAGAGCCATAAAATTTATTACCATTTTTTTCCTTGCGTGGAAGTAGCCACAAACTTAAGCAGGTGCAGCAGCAAAACCACTAAGGGAGTACATTAGAAAATAGCGCGTACTACAATATGAACATCAAGAAGAGAACTGCTTGAGACTAATTTTCATTCGTGCGTAGTACAGATGATGTGAGGATCGTTATATAAGAATTTAAAGAAGAGGAAAGTGAAAATTGTGATCTGAAGTGTGGTCCTTCACGGCGCAGAAACGTGGACACTCGGGAAGGAGGAGGAGAAAAGGCGGGAAGTCTTCGAGATGTGGGTACGGAGAAGACTGGAGAAGGTGATGAGGGGAGAGCTGGATAAGGCGGGTGAGGAGGAGAGGAAGCTTGAGGATGATATGAGGAGGAGACATAGGGTTTGGATGGTTGGAGTACTGAGCGGAGAGGGGACGTTGAAAACAGCGATAGAATGTACGAGGATGGAGAAGGGAGAATAGTATTCATTGATAGAATGAAATGGAGAGTACATCAGTGAATTCTTCATTCATCAAATCTACATTAGCCGATAGAATACTTTGATTTTATAATAATGTGTTTGAAACCATAGGAAACTGCCTTTATCCGTGAACGCTGCTAGTAAGAAAACACAACCTCCGAGAACAACACTAATTTAAGGCTTCGCACATGTAGATTAATCCCAGTCGGCTGTAGTCAGATTAATATTTCGAATCCAACATTATGGAAATAACAGATTATATATTCATGACTTGGGGAGAGAAAGCGATTTTCGCAAGGACACCGCAGGCAAGCTGAATTCAATCACGATTAATTCCACGACAGAGTCATATGCGCGGAGTTCCAGTTAACGTGCTTGGATACTGCACAGAGATCGCATCATCATGAACGCAATGGGATATTCAAGGAGCCGCACGGCTGCAGTCATAGACGGATTCACGGAACTGTTCTCTCATATAAATGCATATTCGGAGGTTAAGCGAGGCAAGCCGCCCAAGTTTAACATCACAGAGACTCAAGATGATATGAATTCAAATCTCAAAGGCATTCGCTTTGGCGCGCACAGCCGAGAATGCAGATCACGCTCTTATTGGGGGCCTAAGAAGGTAGACGATGAGACACGCAGTTGCACGCGAGAAGAAACAGCAAACTAAGGATTTTCTCATGGGGCGATATCGACCTCTAATTTTAAACGACCGACGTTTCGACGCAGAGCGTCATCAGCACCTAAAAAAGAACTGCGGTCACAAACAAACAAGCAAACAGGGATGTCCTTACAATTATGCTAAAAACCATGTTTGTATAAAAATATAATGAGGATTATGAAGTTTTTTTGCTTCTCAATCTCAATTTCCAAGTACCTCACACCGACGATAATCTGTAACCATTGGTGCTTTACAATCGAACTGTTTCAAATGCGGCTAAAATTGACCATTGCCATCCGTCTAAACTGGTATTTCTAAAACCAAATAATTAGTATATAATGAATACACTAATGGTACACGGAAAAAAAAAGATTTGATTAAAACTATCGAACTGGTGTGATAGGGAGTATTTTTGTTAAATATACTTAAACTTTGATGCAAATTATTAAGCACTTGATTTATTTTACCAAACGCTAGCGTGAGCTCTTGATATATTTCATCAAACATTTTGGTATTGCATAATTTGGTCAATTGTACGGAAGAGTTTCGTAAAAATAACCGAATTAATTCAATACGATTCTGAGTTTGATAACTTTTATCGAAGTTATGATTAATTTTACGAAGGTGATTGCTTGTTTGGTAAAAATTATCAAACTCTACATTGCTATGCAAATTTGGTTTGATAGAATTTACCAAGTGTTTCGTAATCTATCGAACGGTCTATCGTTCCTCTTATGTTTATACCAATACACATTTGCAGTTGAAAGATTCTTAAACAGGCCTTACATAAAAGATAAGTTGGTAGAAATGATTTTGTTTTCATTATTTGTGATGGCGATAACGTTTTAATTTTGTTTACTTTCATTTTTCTGTTTTTTTCCTGCTTTAAATTGCAATACTACCCGTTAGCTGGTGCATCAAAGACATTGATTTAATCACATATTATCATAGACATTGAAGCTGTAAGGAGATGTTTGTGTATTTAGACACATTAAAACTTTAATTAGAGGTATTCCTGAGGTATAATCATTCGCGATCATGTTTAATAACATGTGATAAAAGCCGTGATACTAGACCCAATCCATGCTAAGGATATCACCCAGCACGTTAAAGCCATCTCTATATCGATGTAATAAGCCTGCAAATAAAGTTTTCTTGCGCATCTGCACTAGATATTCATATGGAGTTACTACGTAATACAATTGTGTGCATCAAGTATTCCTCTTAAGCATACAAAGGGAAACTGTAGTCACACCTTATTCACATTTCAAAACAAAGGTTAAATACTTACAATAATAATATATTACAGCGTTTAAGTAACCATTTATTATGACAACCGATTTAGACTAGTTGTTAGAGTTCGTTGCTACCACGGGGAGGGCCCACGTTCAATGCTTCATGCAGGCTTGTTATTTTTCCACTTTTTTTTGTATTTTTTTTGCAGAAACTTACGCCAAACTCCTAATTTTATTATTTTCAATCATAATAGTGTTTTCTGGGTTGAAAATCTTTCACATGTGAACGCTACGTCAATTTTATTACCCTTTCGATTTTGATAGTTTTAATCGAACTGCTGTAGCCATTTCGGTAACAATTACCAAATCAGTTTGATAAAATTTATCAAACTGGTTTGGTAATAATTACTGAATTTTTCAATGTGCCATATGAACCCAAAAGTTTGATAAATTTCATCAGAATTCGATAGTTCTAACTAAACTTTTTTTTCCGTGATAGGTAACGAATCGCAATCAATGCCTTTCGTTTTCTTTCATGAAGGAAACTACCCCATTCCTTCCCTCCCTCGATTTTTCTCAACTTAACTCACGCCCACCTTAGCATCATTCAGCATTCAAGCGTGGCAAACAGATGCGAGACTACGCAATCAGAAATAGAAAACTTTGAGCAAGAACTGATTCCAAACAGTATAAATAATAGAATTAATTACGAAATATTGTAAACTAAAGATGGCAACTTTTATCTATATCTCGACTATCAATTGGATAGGAAATGGATTGCAAAAATAATTAAGAACATAATTAGAAGTATTTTATAATAAATCCGAAAATTAACAATAATTTTATAAATGAAGATGTGAAATAAAAACACGATTTGAGTTGCAAGATTTGAAACGGACAAAATGCCAAAGCGAGTCTATAAAAATATACCACAATGAGGAACTTAGCTAAATGAGGAATGAAAGTCTCAACTATAAATATGAGCTAATGAGCATCAAATTATAAATGTTTAGTTCCCGCAAACTTCCTCCATGGGAAAGTTAATCCTTAAGGTACACTGACTTACGAATCGAACGCAAAAGAAACTGCGTTTAAAGTCAATAGACGCAAATTAACCAAAGTACAGTAACTCCCAAACTTAACAGGCTAAATTGGAAAAAAAAAATGAAAAAAGACGAGATATCACTTCCAACCTCCAAACAGTAAACAATACATCCAAGTTATGTTTCACTTATCTTCGTAATGATAAATATGGAATTGGGGTGTTTTTTATCAAAGAAGAGAAAATTTAACACTCACTGGAATCTTAGGAATTCAGTTGAGTGCACTCCGCCAGAAAACTGTTTCCTTACCTAGGAGAAGAAAATATAGTTAATTACACCCTTGAAGCAATAAAATATACCTATAAAATAAACTATGATTAACTTAAAGCCAAAATTACAAGCTTATAAAAAATAACATGCGTACGCTACTGCAACGGATTAATCAAAAAGTAATCCTAAAACGACAAATACAAAATTTTTAAAAAATCCCTACGAACGTCAAAGCTATTCATGTTTCCACTTTTTTATGTAAGTACAGCAATTTATTTATTACTGTGAAAAAGACCGTTAAATTAGTACGCTTTGAACAACGGAAAATATATTAAATCATTCTCTGTGGAATAATTAGAGCAGCTATTAGAATAAATAACACTGACTTAAACAGGAAGAATTCAAACATTTAATTTGGATTATAAACATTTTTCATTGCCATCAGTAATCCACAACAGAAAACATATGCATAAAAAATAAATATTTTTTTGCATTATTCCAAATTATAATTATATAGGACAGACGTCGCAATACCTAAAAAGCAGTATTTTACGGACGTAAATGGTCACAATAGCTAAGCATGCAAGTCACTACCAACACAATTTATACTTCGGAAACACTAAGATAATAAACCTTATAAAAAAAAACTCTAGACGAAAATTGTAATAAAATAAATTATGCATTTAGTCCAAGAATAAGGCCTCTATAATAAAATAAATAAAAACACTAATCTAGGAAGTATTAATGTCTCTAGTTCTATCTGATTCGATCATTTCAATGAATCATCAAACATTCACCTACGTGCACGTACGATCTGAACACCACCATATATATATATATCCCTCAAAATAGGAACTAAACGAAGGCAACAATTAAAACAAACACACACAACGAAAAAATAAAATAAAATTCGATACAATATTAATTATGCATAAATAAACGCTACGTAGGATAACCTCCTTTTTATGTTCAATGAACTAACATTCAAGAATATATTGAAATTAGAACTTTTTCTTATATTTGGAAGTTATGATTATTAAATAAACCTTCGAACTTCCACCGACAGCAAATGACGGGTAGGAATAATAAAAATGAACTATAAATCCCCTTGAATAAACCGATTCCTCTTCATGAACGTCGCTATGGAACGAAGAAGGTTTATACAGAGGATTCGTATCCCATAGTGAATGAGATCTACAATTCTACCAGCCACGTATTTATACGATATATATTCTGATGCAGTTCAGTTAATTTACATTCCTAGAGCCAACAGGGATGCGAATGGTAATCCACGATCCAGAATAGAATACGATCATTTATCCGCATGATTCGCCGTGGATAAATCGATTCAGCTTTTTTGTTTCTATCCACTAGGATTCCGCCAGGTTCCAGCAACCGGTGAATACTTATTAAAAAGAACTCTCGAGGCTTCAGCCATTGTTGCCGTTATGGCATTCGCAAAAAGACGAAGACGATGAACGGAGGAAATCGCAAACGTGCACTTGAGAAATAGTCAGGTACCAACTGATAGTCGTGGTACGGTGAGTGAAGCAATTCCACCAACGGGGTGAAAAGAGCTTCAATTCGTTTCCTGCAGTCTTGTTTCGTTAAAAAAATAATCCCCCGTAATTAAGCATTCCTCGAATCTTTCTACATCCAACGCCTTTAAGTTTTTTTATCCCTCGGGGCGGCAGTGAGACTATTCCGTATCCTGCTTTATTTGAATTTCTGCAGTCTAGGGTTCGCTGGAATAATAGAAAAAGAATTTCTTTACATTTATTCTTGGCACATTCCAAACCGTCTGTAAGATAATTATTTCGCCTTAATACGAGACGTGAAGAGTTCGAGTGGGGACAAGCGTACACACAGAACAAAAGACAGTCGAGTGATTTGCTACGAGGAAAGGAAAATGTCCCAGCCATGCAACCTCCGACGTAATTAGTTTGCTAATGTGTGAATATGAACGGAGCTTCTTGATATTCCCTAGGAACCATTGAATGCCTACGTAATAAGACCTCTATTGACCTTAAGAGGACGCATACAAATCACTGGTCGGGTCCTTTTCGGTGTCGCATTACTCGCCGGTTATACTGCACCGGTGAGACCAATAACCAAAACCTTCTCGTTTGCACATAAATTGTGTATTTGTTCGCATTGTTATTTTTACGACTGTTTTGCGTGAAAAAGAAAACTTATATCTTACTATTACTTACTGTTTTGACGTGGATTGAACACTTCGTCATTGAATTACAAATAAACCATTTAATAATGGAATTGTAATCATTTTACCTCACTTTATATTGCTTTTTATTTGTTAGTTTATATTTTCTCTTTTTTTAAATCACCATGAAAGTTTCAGATCATACTTGCACATATTCCATATCATATGTTTAATCGTGCTACTCACATTCATCCATGGTTATCCTCATTAAATCTCCTCGCAGAGGTTAAGATAGGTTTTCATGGAGAATTTTGCAGGCTATCTACTTGGACTCCCTCTTCAACTAACAATAAATCTTTTCTTTTCTTCCCCATTTCCCGCTCACCTCCAATGTGCTTTTTAAATACCCCCTTTCTCAATACTTCCTTCATCAAAACTCTCTTCTCCGTATCTCTTCTAAATGCAAAAATGGGGGTTGAGCTTCTACGGCCTCGGAACTGTAGAAAGGAAATACTCAAATGCCGTATAATTCTCCCACACAAATCACACAAACGCCATTCTATACTAAAACCCAACTCGCCGATTACCAGCTGATGCTGAATATCGTGACATTAACGAATACGTTAACCAGAAATGCGATGCGATGCGATGCGACGGCACGTCCACCTTGCAATTGTCAAAATTGTCACTGTGTTGGCGTGCGGGAAGGGGGAGAAATTCACCGCAGGGACCAAACGAGACTTTCGGCCTCGTGTTGTAAATGCATTTGGTTTTTCCTTCAGCACGCTGAAGAGGGCTACTCTGTAGCCGAAATACGTATACGTGTGGTTCCTCATCCCTTTGCTAATCCTCGACGACGCTCTATTTGGAGCAATTTTTTTCTCCCGGAAAATTGAAGCCATCTGTAGGTGAGTGAATGTGTGAGTGGCTGCTTATTGAGTGCGTGTGTTTCCGCAAATCACTGGCTATCCCTAGCAGGCCCATCCTGTGAAGATTCCCTTTTTTTGTGGAGCTAGAATCCTTAGTGGAGGTCCCTACAGGCCTCCACAAAGGATCTTGTTGTGTATGTTTGTGTGAGTGAATGTGTGTGTGATTTGGGCTTTCCGGTTGAGAGGCTGGTGTTTGGTCCCTGCGGTGAATTCCTGCCCCTTCCCGCACACCAACGCAGTGACAATTTTGACTTGCAAGGTGGACGAGCCGTGGGAGAATTATATGGCCAATTGAGTATTTCTCTTCTAAAAGTTTCCCTTTCCTAGGCTTACCATGTCTAACACTTCCTCCTTTATTTTTCTCTCCGTCCACTTCTCACCATAGCAATTCGTCTAAACTGGGATTTCTAAAACCAAATAATTTGTATATTATGAATACACTAATGATGGGAAACGAATCGCAATCACTTCCTTCCGTTTTCTTTGATGAAGGAAACTATCCTATTATCAGTGCAGTGCAATTTCTGTGTGAATTAGGAAACTCAAGTTCAAGTATATTTATTTTTTTAGTAAAATATCTGCGCATGCTTACATGTGTACTGGTGCCAGAGGGGCTTTGCCGAGGCGATGCTGACTTCTGAATGGCCCGTGCATGGTTGGAAGATGGAGCTTTTTCCACCATTCCAAAATATGGCGACACCATCCCGAAGGAATGTCAGGAGTAAATATTTTAGCAAAACCCCAATGAAAGGGGTTCATTTATAATGGGAAAAATCCTCTGCAAAATTCTTAGGATGACATGGTTGTGTTCCCCTTTAAGTTGATGGGATTATGTATATTGATAAATGCGGCGCGACATCACATCCTTCGCTGGATACGTCGTACGACGATTTACAAAAAAGCAAAACGCGCTCGGTTCGTGACAAAAGAGATGTCATATCCGCCGCTCCCCGATATCAGCCGCGGGCATCTCTCGCAAGTGAGCGGAGGGGATATTGTTTAGTTGGGTGGGTGGACAGGCGAGGAAATCCAAGTGGACAGCAGACTAAGCGGTCTCTTTCCTGCGAAGCGTCACGCCTCGGACTCGAGCAATTAACTCGCACGCCCTCGAGGCGTCTTAAGCAGTATTCCGGGAGAAATAGAGAAGATGCTAATCGTCAAGGTGACTCCCATTGCAAGGTTTTTACTTGAATTAATAGCAGCGGGCGTAACTTGGTAGAAATCCATAACATTATCAAGGGTCCTTGGTAATGTTGCGCTGTAACGAAACCATGGTCGGTCTCGATAAATTACCACGTGGAAATAGCAGAGATGTTGATCCTTCAATTCCTGCGTTTTTACTTTAGTATTTTCTCTGGCACAGAATTTTTATGTTTGGGGTGAGAGTGTGTGTTACTTAGGGTTTAGTCTATCATAATCATGGTGAGTGGCCATCAAATGACTTGACGCGGCCCTCCACTCCATTCTTCAGTCAAATCTTTTGGCACCTAAGTTTTTCATCTCTTTCACATCCTTCTTTACCTGTTTTGGACATTTTGCGGTGGCCTACAATTTCCATTCTAGCCATCTATTTCTCCCTCGATGATTGTTTTCATCAGGCCATCCTGTCTCAAGGTATGGCCGTAAAGGTTCCGTCATCTTATCAAGGTTTTTACGAGGCTTCACACCTCTGCTACTTCTCTTAAAAATTCCTCATTTCACTTCACTCGGTCTATCCATTTGATCCTCGTCATTCTCCTGTCGCACCGTGTCTGAAATGCCTCTACCTTAGATTTTTCCGCTGTCCATAGCTAAATTACGTACCGAAGCATTCTGCAAATGTACTGCGCGATAATCGTGGAAAATTGCAAGAATTTCTTTTAAAATTCTGACGAATTGTCTCCGTTTGAATTATTCGCTGATAGGGGACTCTTCCTTTTGTGCTATAGGTATTGTCTTTAACTGGGGTATTGTGTTGTTAATTTCTCTCTTTCTCCTTCCACCACTGTATAATCTGCTTCCCAAAAGAAGGGATTATCACAACCCTTTCAGCGTTGGTGTCTGAATATCCTGAACATTTCCTGATTTATAGTATTAGATTTTAAGTAGTCTTACGTTAGGAGAAAAGGTGACATTGGTCTAGCGCGACTGATGCCTCCTCTTGGAAGAGATTCCCTGAGATTCCATCATCATTGCTGGATTTGTTGAGACAGTGTGCGTGGGGGCGTGGCCAAACAGATTTTCATTTCAGGCACGCCGATCAACAACTTACGTGATGGGCTCTCGCATCTCAGGGCGGGAAGTTAAAACACGTCACCTTCCTTGACGAATTATGAGCCTTTCACCGGACAACGTGACGCGTCCATTTCCGGCTCTAAGAGCTCAATGAGGAACGTGAAATTTAAAAAAAATATTATGGTGAGGACAACCTCTATTGAATGGGTAACTCAAATAGTACAGATGTGTATCTCCAACTCTATGTATATTTCATAGAGAAAATGTGAAAGACTCTCAAGTGGCACTTTGCAAAGCGGCTGTGATGGGCTTTTCCTGAAATTCAACGTTAGGATAGGTAAGAGGTAGTGGATTAAGGACAATTTTATCGAAGTGAGGGAATGATGTTAGTATCATTGCTCATGTAATCATCGGGAATTCGTGCGATACAATCATGGATTTAACCAGCTCCTATCTGTTCATAAACGCCTCATTTTCCCTCGTATTCTTCTGGATGTCCCTACTGCTTTTACCGTTATTCTCTAGTTAGAATGTAACATAAAATATTATAAAATAAACTTAGAATTTACAGGTTTTTTTCTTTTAAATATCCTATTTTTTAGGGTTTATGTTTAAATTTCTCTCCAGATTGTTAGGGTTTTCTTGGCTGCCTTGCGCCTCGGCCCAATGCAGACACGTCTGCGTAAAGGCTGTTGGTTTGCTGGTTGACACTACGACACTAAATTTTCTAGCCAAAAATAATAAAATTTTAAACGAAAAAGAATCATGGGGAAGAGCGTGGTTGCGTAGCGCTTTTCTGCCGACCACAGAATCCCGAAATCAAACCCTCGTTTGGCATCACCAAGCAGACATTGTTGAAGTGCCAAAAAAGGAAAATCTGCACTCACCCATAAGATGAATGGGTGAAAGATCACTCTATCCTCACAAATTCTAAAAATCATCATCATAAAAAGTGTGATTCATCATAGCATTCTCACGAAAAACATGATGATAAAACTTTATTATTTATCCATTATAGGTTTTTTAACAATCACTTTACTGATTTCTTGTGCTGTCCTGATCAGTGCTCGCTCATATAAAGTAAAATGTCGTGGCAGTTGGAACTTTGGTGTTGTTGTGGACTTTTTCCGCTCCGTGGCGTTATATTCGCACGGATTAAACCCCCGCACCATCTGCTACTTCTCATGGAGCGATGCCCTTTTCTGTATCCTTTACTCTTCGCATGTGTCCCACCCCCCCCCCCCTTGCGGTGTGACGTTTCCTTCCACGGCGCCTTTTCCAGAGCCTCGAGTCCTAAGCTTCTTGTGTCGCGATTTTCCCGCCATCTGGTGGGGAACCTTCCTCACACTCACCATTTCGATTCGATCTGAGATCGACCATAATCCGAATTAGAAAAGAGCCCTGTTAGCGTGAGTGAGTGCGGATTTAGTGGCGTGGAGATGGAATGAATATTAATCCCTTCCGATGTCGCCACAATCTCTGTCATACATTTTAAGACCATCTGTCAACCTTTGGATGGCGAATGGAAGGTGGAATTGTGAATATTATTATAACGTGGTGATTCTTCGAGGAATTCCATTAGCTGCCGACCTCGGTTGCGCCGCACCTTTGGTGATGCACCTTTTACTCATCTAAAACCAACGCTGTCGTCTGAAAATAGGGTGGTTTCCTATTATTTTTTTATTGCCTAAATCGAAAGATTATTACTCTTGGAGTATGCATTTCACGCTTTTAGATTTTTAAATGACGATATCTATTTTTCGCGATTAAATGAAAAGTGAAAATTTTCAAGCGCACGGAAACGCGACGACTAAGTATGAATGCTGGGAAAACCACGCGTGTCGTCCTTCTGGTTCCCGCTGTCGCCGTGTGAGGTGACCTTGGGGCGAGGGTATGAGCTTCGCTGCGATGCTGGCTGGTAGCAGAGTACCCAGGTAGCGGGTAGCGCTTGGCTTAAATGAGGATTATTAATACCTTATCAAACGAAGGAAACTTTTAGACCATAGGCCGTTTTAATAGATAATTATTAAGACATGTTTCCCTGAGCTCTGTGCCTCATGCACGCATTGGTAATCTTAGACGATGTAAAACTCCTATTCACTCGCATTGAAACTAGGTCCCTGTGACGTCACGTGGAGTGGCATCGCACGGGCGCCCTTCTGGCCTTTTTCATATGCGGTTAAAATTGACCATTAACATTCGTCTAAACTGGGATTTGTAATACCTATTAATTTGAATATTATGAATGCACTAATGGTGGGTAACGAATCGCAATCAATGACTTTCGTTTTCTTTAATGAAGGAAAATACCCCATTATCTTCCCACCGCGACCAAGGAGCTACTCACCGTTTTGTTCGGACTGTAGAGCGCAAAAGATTTTAAAAAATAATCTCGCCAACGCCGCCATAATTTCCGCCAACGTGAAGAAAGGACCCCATATTTCACCACGGATTAAAACCATAGAAATGTAAGAGCGGCTCATTATTCCACCTTCCCAAAAATGAAGAGACAGCAGAAGGCGAGGAGAATTGAATCGTCCCTTATGCATATAGCACCACGTCGAGTGCATATGCCAAGGCTTTGTTTTGCCATCACACACCTCATCGGCATGCGTGATGTTCTGTCTCGCGTGGGATGATGAGGAGACGCAGATGAGTCAACGGGCGTGTCTGCCGTGGAATATACATGCGCAGACATTACGTTGCAGACTATGACCACGTCCGTCGGCATTCCGGAGGGAAGAAAAATACACGACCACAGATATCACAATATGGGGTTACCGAATGCGAATGACGCTACTCGCGTCGCTTACGAATACGAATTTCACGGGATAAAACAACTACCACCAGTAGGGCTCCTTGATTTTCGCGAATAAAATTGTTCATGGCATCATATTATATTATTATATACATTTCACGCAATTTTTTAGTAATCGAGGCTTTACTTACGATTCTTTCCACTAATATGGAAGGTGTTCGAACTTTACTGCTACTATTAAAAATAAACTAAAGCATTAATGAGAAAATCAAGGAGTCCTCACTTTCAGAGATGAAAATTCGTGATGACATGATCTATCCAATCGATAAATTGCTATTCAAAGCGAGTGCTCCATTGCAAATATTAAGAATCACCGCGTATCGGTCATTTTTGATAACTGATAAAGATGCGTCCACAGGTGCAATATGAATTCAGCTCCCAAGGGATGGCCTCTTCGTCAATACAGTCTCCTGGTATGGACCTCAGCTGAACTCAAACGACATTTACAATCATCTAACGAGCAGCGAAGGAGAGAATCGTCAATTCGATTCAGTCATACTTCTGGAGTACGCCGAGGGTCTTTGGGATCCAGTTTTATCAGATAGAGCGCATATCAGCCATGGGCATTTCCATGAAAATTTCAACCTTTTCTCTCAAATTAAAATTTATGTTGGAAATATTTTATTTTGATAAATCAACAGCTAAATTATTAAAATTTATGAAATCAGTATTTGAAACATTATTCAGAGCCTTAAAAAAAGTTCTCAGATTATACTTCGATTCACAGAGTTTAGAAGATGTTTGAAATCATGACACTTAGGAGGTTGACCTGGAAGTAATTCCGTCAAGTGTTGATATTGGGAATATTTAAAAGGTATGTAGATAATTATTTGTGTATCTTAATATGAACATCACCTTTATAAATGTTTTTTGATCATGCACAGTGAGAGGTTTTGCAATTTTCTTGTATTTTACAATTTTATCGAAATATCCTATTGCATAGTTTTCTCTTAAAGTAATTCTGTCACAAATGGAATTGCCCAAATATAATCACTTAATCACCAATCCGATGAAACAATTATGTTGGACGTTTGCAGACCGCGTTGTAAATCTTAAATTAATATTTAGATAGATGACATTGCCAAAAACATTCGAGACTAAATTGTAATGGGAGATTTTATCATGATCACTAAAGAATTGTTTGGGTAAAACATTGCACATTTTTCTTTGCAATTAATAAGAATTTTCAATGGCTCATTTTAAAAACAATACATTTCTATTATATGCTGTCGCGGACCATAAATACATGATATCAGAAAATTAGGTAAATAAATTCGAAATAGAAGGAACCGTTGAAAAATGTAAATGAAAATGAGAATGAAAATATGAAAAACTGAAGCATGAAGTATGCTCTTCTAAATTATTTCCATGGCCACTGGTACCTCACTATTATACTCATTACGACTTCAGCCGCGAGTCCAGCAGCTCTTCACTTCACCCATAGCTTACAGTACCTAACTTTATAAATTAGCGAAGATCTATAAAGTATTAACTGTAGTGACAACAATCATACTTCAAAGAATTTAAACATAAATTAAAATGAAGACGTGGGTAAAAAGAGAATGAGACGATCATAAGTCGATTCTCTATCTCCTGGTACCTTTTACGGTTAGAGGTAGTTCGGTGGGGCCAAGTGGAGCTAGGTATACCGAACCCACACACCACTCGAGCTCAACCCTTTTCCGAACCCTTCCTCGGGCTCGCAGGCAGGCCACGCTCTGCCTGCGAGCTGCAGGGTTGAGCTCGAGTGGTGTGTGGGTTCGGTATACCTAGCTCCACTTGGCCCCACCGAACTACCTCTAACCGTAAAAGGTACCAGGAGATAGAGAATCGACTTATGATCGTCTCATTCTCTTTTTACCCACGTCTTCATTTTAATTTATGTTTAAATTCTTTGAAGTATGATTGTTGTCACTACAGTTAATACTTTATAGATCTTCGCTAATTTATAAAGTTAGGTACTGTAAGCTATGGGTGAAGTGAAGAGCTGCTGGACTCGCGGCTGAAGTCGTAATGAGTATAATAGTGAGGTACCAGTGGCCATGGAAATAATTTAGAAGAGCATACTTCATGCTTCAGTTTTTCATATTTTCATTCTCATTTTCATTTACATTTTTCAACGGTTCCTTCTATTTCGAATTTATTTACCTAATTTTCTGATATCATGTATTTATGGTCCGCGACAGCATATAATAGAAATGTATTGTTTTTAAAATGAGCCATTGAAAATTCTTATTAATTGCAAGGAAAAATGTGCAATGTTTTACCCAAACAATTCTTTAGTGATCATGATAAAATCTCCCATTACAATTTAGTCTCGAATGTTTTTGGCAATGTCATCTATCTAAATATTAATTTAAGATTTACAACGCGGTCTGCAAACGTCCAACATAATTGTTTCATCGGATTGGTGATTAAGTGATTATATTTGGGCAATTCCATTTGTGACAGAATTACTTTAAGAGAAAACTATGCAATAGGATATTTCGATAAAATTGTAAAATACAAGAAAATTGCAAAACCTCTCACTGTGCATGATCAAAAAACATTTATAAAGGTGATGTTCATATTAAGATACACAAATAATTATCTACATACCTTTTAAATATTCCCAATATCAACACTTGACGGAATTACTTCCAGGTCAACCTCCTAAGTGTCATGATTTCAAACATCTTCTAAACTCTGTGAATCGAAGTATAATCTGAGAACTTTTTTTAAGGCTCTGAATAATGTTTCAAATACTGATTTCATAAATTTTAATAATTTAGCTGTTGATTTATCAAAATAAAATATTTCCAACATAAATTTTAATTTGAGAGAAAAGGTTGAAATTTTCATGGAAATGCCCATGGCTGATATATAAGTACCAATTATATAGAGGTTTTGTCAACATTGATGAGAGACTTAGTGATTCATTCGCCAAATTTTACTGGATTTACCCAGTGCTCGTACCCACTCGTACCATTTTTTCCATAAAATTATCATGGATTCTGTCAACACGCATAAAAAAGAATCAGAGCAGATAACATTGTGACACGTTGGTAGAGACTTAATTTACATAATACCGCAATGCAAGTCGCCTCAATAGGCGTGTGGCGTGAGGTGAAAGGTCACCAGCTACTTATCAAAAAATATTTCGGTAAAAATCTGCTCAAAATCTTATAAAAAACGGAGACCAAATATCCAAAAAATATTTGATACACTCCGAGGAAAAGGAAGGTGAACGAGGCACTATAATGCCCACTCTGAAATCATTGAAATGACGGTTTTAAATTTGAAAACTCTGCATTGCTCAATGCATGTTGAGGGGATAATATGGGAATGGAGATAATGCGAATAAATAACATCATTTGAGCGATGGACGCTCTCCCTAATGGATGACCACTTTATTGTGAGACAACTCGGTCGCTGTCATTAATCACTAGACGTTTTAATATCCAGCACTTAGGTTCATGCAGCTATAAAGCCATTAATTACGATTTGGAATGGACACGTCAGGAGAGTTGGACGGATTATCACCAACGACAATACTGTCGCCGCTTCAATGACATTGGCGCAGGTAGAACGAACGCTAAAAGCAGCGGAAAAAATAGTACCACTGGACTCCAACAGAGGGACTAGCCGCGATTAACCGATTAATCTCTTTCGGCTATTGGATCGACGCAGGTACTGCGACAGGCATAGTGCAATGGCTGCGATCCATTTGAATAATTAAACAGAAAGCACATTTGCACACATAAAAACAACGACAAGGAGGGTATCCGGGCATATTCTCAGCGTTATAATCGCGATCATTACGTGATTTATAGAAATCAACTTTTTTTAGGCTTCGAGCCATTTGAAATCTATAACACCGAAACCTAACTATATAAATTCCAGATTGATTAATGACATCTACTTGTCATGATTAATAATAAAAGGATACCAATAAATCGCCTAAATTCCAGGAAAAATCAAAATGATAAATTAACGCCCCTCACATTGTGCGTATACACCCCTGGCATTCATGAATTCGGTAAATTAATCACTTGCACACGGAATCTTTAATCAAATCTCAGAATAAATCTGAAAAGAGTGGTCATGAGGAAAGTTGTACTCTTAACTCAAGCGAGTTTTACATAAATTATTTTAAGATATTGCAATGAGATTAAGTTTTATATTATTATAACGAATGCGAGCTTCCATTAACCATTTCTGCGGCTGTTCCCAAGAGATTCACATCTCACTGAATTAACTCTTTTGCTCCGTTCCTATGAGTATTTTTCTTTGTGTGCATGGTTTCGAGACTGATGGGTCACAATTAAGGAATCGCCTTAGAAATCAATAACACCAAATATTAACAGGATGAATTCAAAAATAAATAATAACAGCTAATTTCATAGTTGGCATAATAAACAATTAACATCATTTTTTATTTGTGATCAATTTTTGAGATTGTTAAATCACTATTAAGGAATCGCCTTAGAAATCAATAATACTTGGCGCTATGGTTTGATGCTTTCCCGGCGAATAATGTGGGTAATCTCTTCTTGGGATTCCCACCGGGTTAATTTTTTCCACAATGGCCAACGTTTCTAGCTTCGACTCGGGGTTCATCGTCACGGCTGCTGGTCATTCTGACTCGGGGCTTGAAACGCTGGCTATCATGGAAAAGTTAACCCGGTGGGAATTCCGAGATGAGTCTACCCACAATACCTATCTCTAACTGGAGAAAACAAAGCTTAATTAATTGCAACTAATTTTCATAATTAACAATAAAAAAGAGGAATATTCTTATCATATCATCCTGAAAAATGCAGCAAGTTGCTAAAGATACCACTTAGTCCAAATGTATCCAGTTTATAATAAAGTGATTTAACTATGAGCTGCAAAGGATTTTGCATTCAGTACGCCTAGGACTGATTACTACCTACCTTCCACTACATTATTATTATCAATATTCATAACAAGCTGCAAGCATTGCTTTTATCTGTGAGCTTCGTTCTGATTTCCTAATATACATGAGCTATCGTTACATGATTCTACTCCAAAGTCATTAATTCCTAGAGCAAACATTAGTATTCTATTCCAAGTTCAAATCAGCACATGTTTCACATTGCAAACAGAGTTCCATAGTATTTTCTCAGTTACTAGGATCATAAAACGGGGGTAAGTTAAACGCAGTTTTAGCCATCGATGCTTTGCTCGAAATTTGAATGTAGCGATGAGTGAATACTGAGCAGGTGGCCTCCTGTGGAAGGCTGATTACAATCGCAGGCGGAGATGCCAGCATCATCTGCTGATGATACGGACAGAGGAGCACAAGGGACAGCTTTGTACGATAGAGATGAGCCGAGAAGGAAGTCAAGCAATAGTGGCACAAACAGTTGTGCCTTAGGAAGAAGTTAGATTGCAAGGGAGATAATTTCCACACGACTGGCAGCTTCACATTTTTTTCCGCTCCAAGATTGTGCTCCAGCATTCCAGAACTACGATGTGAATCTTCAATACCCACATATGACTCAAATTTAATTTTTCGACAAGCCATGAGCCACAGGTGATTGCAGGAATCGGCAAAACTAATCAGACTTGCTACAAGATTCCTGAATTCAAATTTCTCCACTTCTCCCTGAAAAATTCATTTACAACGTAGATGTCAAATTTCAAAGGAATGTCAAAATATCATCAGGGCAGTATGTATATATAAAATTTCATCAGGGTTGCGTGCAGTAACTACATTTATTGAGTGTTCCCTTAATTTACTCTGACTTGTTCAGTCTCCTTTCATTCATCACTGATCTTAGAGATAAAATATTCATGAATTTAGAAAAATCTTAAAATACATATACATTTATTTTTAACCCAATTTCTGTAAAAAATATAAAAAATCAACTTGTTAACTTAGTTTCATTAAAAAAAGTAAAAATATAGCGTAAATTTAAACTAACATACTGAACCAGAAGTATAAGCAATAACACATAAAGGCGGCAATTTTATATACTTGGCTAAGTCAGTTACTCTGAAAAAATGACTCTAAATTTTCGAAGCAAATTCACAGCATCCTCCTGCGTCATAGACGCAATTTCTCAGCAGATCTTATAATTCGAGCGTCAGTTTTCTCTGACGTAATTTTCCTGAATGTTCTCTAGTTTCCAGATCTGTAAAAACCCAGATGATATTTTGAGTGTCCCCAGCAATTTATTTTTATAAAAGGAGCGGAACACATATCGACGGATCATCAAGAACTAGGATTAAATGGAAAAAATATTCCTTACCGTTTACTCCTAGTATCGGCTCTATGTGTATCGACAATTCCAAACATCTCTTTTGTCACTCTTAACACATAAGGTTTTGAAAAAAATACACGGGGAGAGTTCCCAATTCAATTAGTTGAACTCCATGGTATATTTTGATCATTGTACAGCTTCACCTTTAAATTTCAAAGTATTTTTAAGAAGTCTCTCTCCAAGCCTTCTCCAAAAGATTTCGGTGAATAAGCGTACCACGATCTTAACGTTACCAAGCTTCCGTGATGCTTTCCTTGGCATGAGGCATGGTCGATGAAAGCAGAACATAAATCAAGGGTATCAAACATATACAATGTTGTTCTACAAAAGTATGATGAAAATCAGAGGATAGAAAAAAAAATCAGAGTGAAAAACGAGGATGCCCTAAGAATGGTAGGAGAGAAGAGAGGACCGGTGAAAACATAGACACGAAGGCGGAACAACTCAATTGGCCATGCACTGAGGTATCATAAGATAACGAAGACAATAGGAAAACCAGGGAAAGAGGGTTGCAACATCACCAAAGGAAATATATATGGAACAAGCGATAAAGGGATCAGGTTGGTGTGATGGCTAGAGTCTTGGCTTCCCAACCGTGGGCACGGGTTCAAATCCAGGCTGTAGCAGAGAAATTTTAGAAACTTCCCGATCCCTGCATGAAGTTAAGTGAAGGGCACTCCAAGCGCAGCACTTCGTCCGTCGAATAGGACGTTAAGCCGAGGCCCCCTCGGCGCTATGCTCTAAGAGCAGGCTGATTTCGATGCCAGATTTACCTCCACAGTTTCTTCCCTACCCTACTCTAATTGTGCAAATGACCTTAGATGCCGGTCGCCTCTTCCAAACACCATACCATATCATATCATGAAGAATGTGATAGAGAAGAATCACTTTGATGAGAAAAGATAATTGATTGGAGAATCGAGGAGAAAGCTGCATTAGACCTATCTCAGCAGTATTGACCAGTGATCAATATTAACTCTTTAAACTAGGAATGGACGGATCCAGGTTTTTTTCTGATCCGGATTCGGATCAGAAAAAAACCTGGATCCGTCCATTTGATTTTCGGAGCCGGATCTTTCGGATCGGATATTTTCGGATCCAAATGAATTTTCTAATTCTTGACGCTGAGATTCCCCCGATGATTGTTCAATCTCTTGGGAAGAGTCGCACTATGCGCCAGTCGTATTTTGCTATTTTTATTTTCCACGGCTGAAATTCTCCTACGTAACCTCTGCGAGAGCTTTCAAACAAAACGGTTCATGAGTAGGACAAGAATCGCATGCGACGGCACATTCGAAGATAGAATCGGAACTCTTTCCACCCTTATGGGGCGTTGCATTCACTGAAGCTACTATTCAAAATTTCGGATCCAGATCCGATGTCTTCCGCGACTTTGGATACGATGTATCTGATGAAGGGCAATATCCGCGGATATTTGGATCCAAGGTATCCGATCCGACCATCCCTACTTTAAACTCAAGTTAATAATTACGCATATCGATTGACTACTAAGTAGGCTTCATTTAATGGGATATAAGAAATGAACTTTTAAACTGATAAAAGAAATTAACTATCACATGCCTACTCGAAGAATGAGCCCTCCGTGGCAATTCGCGGGAGAGAGTGGCTATGGCATCGAGCAGACAAGAAAGAATCTGGGTTAACCGCGCGCGCCAGACGACCCACGAATCTCAAAACGGGGATTCCTGCTTCGCCTCGTTCTCTCAAATGGATTAATCGGATACGGGAGAGAGCCAAGGAGAACGGAAACACGAAGAGAATTCATGAAAAACACTGATATCAGCCCCAATACATAGCATAAAACCATTGGAAGGGTTGAAATGGGAGAGAGCAGTGTTTGTAGCAATTCAAGTAGGAAATTCAAGATTCAAGGAAGTTCAATTCAAGGGCGGGAGATTTTATAAAGTTATCCCCTAGGCAAAGCTACTATGACGCAGTATTAATTGTAATAAAAATAAAACCAGCACGAGCTATGATTTTGATAACTGCAACATCGTTATATGGTCTACATTAGCATATTTTGGGAAATTGGATGGGGAAACGGTGATGTCAGCCCTAATCCACAGCAAGGCAATCGATAGAAATAAAGGCGCGGAAATGGCGAGGGTTGGGGAGAGAGAAAGAGAGCAGATTTCATCTAAAATTAACAAATGGAGATTGACCATGAAAATAGGGAGAGGCGGGCTAGAAGAGGGAACAATTAAAAACTTTTATTAAGAAATAAAATCTACCTACAAGATAGAGTGATTGTAGGTAACAAAAATAAAGCACAGTAAGAGTTAAAAGTTTGAAAATCTGTAACGTCGCCACATTTTTTCTAATTATTAACCATAACCAAATCTTGTCTCTTTTCTCAAGAGTATTCGCGTTACACTATTGTGTTGTGTCGAGCTATCCAAGCTTCGTACAACTCAAACCGCCATGAGTGCGCGTTATTTTAATTCAATTTTTATAGCCGTGCAAAGCGCGCGAAGCGTAAATATTGCATGCTGCTGATAAACCACTAGGGCTCCTCGATTTTTGCGATGTTAAGCATAATGTCGGTTTTTACGCGATTTGTACGGTTTATAGCATTCATAACGACTTTTACCGCGATTTGGAAAGGTTATTCGACAGTTTTGCAGCTTTTGAAGCTTGCTGCGTCATTTTCATCCATGATGCGATATGAATTCAAACCAAGGGTGTCACGTGACGAGGGAAATAAAAAAATCAATGGGCCCAGGGGGACACATACACAGGCGACTATCAGAATGAAATGCAATAAATTAAAATATTTTTAACTTAACTCAGCTGTGACAGGTCATTGAGCTTAAATTGAATGATTTATCTTGACAGCCACACGCACAGTACAAGAGCAGCATATCCCTACTTTTATGGAATTCACGTGGCACAATACCACGTTGCCATTGAGACGCTCGGGGCATGCTGGGACCAGCGTCACTCTAACGGAGGAATGTATCCCCTTATGCAGCAACAAGAAGCAAAGAGACACCGACTGACATGAGACGGAGAGCGCCGATGAGATCATTTCCCTCTTTCATTGCATCAGCCCCATTCCTTGTTCCCCGTCTGCAGAGAAGACGAGAGCGAACCCATTTCGCTTGAAGAGAGCGAATGGGCCGTGGCGCCACGCATTTAGCGCGGCCAACGCCTCGTTTTCTTCCCCAAGCGATCGAGAGAGACAAGGTCGCAGCAGCGTAGACCACTTCATACCCAAACAGTTGATTGAGTGAGGGGGAACGACGTCACAAGATGGATCAGTACCTCAGAAGAAGAAGGGAGCCAACTTTAGCTTACTGTCTATTTCGATTGGTTATCAAGATAAAGAAACCACCCCAAATATAATAGCCCGGACAATCAGGCATTGACGCATGCTTCAAAATAATAATCTACTCAGAGCAGGGAATACAGCACAGTGGTATGGAACTACAGTTAATAAGAACTTACATCAGGAGCCATATTCCAATAGCAATGAGGCAATTACATCATCGGCAGAGACGCCATGGGTGGAATTATTCGAAATTTTCGAAGTTGGAAAAGAATGGTGAAGACCAAATATATAGTCCGAGTGAGTAACCCTAAGTCCAGAGTTGGAGAAAAGGAAATTCTTCCGTCAACTTTAAGAGTAATACGGGAGCACTTCATTGGCCATATTGTTAAACATAATGGTCAGACAATCGTCAAAGGTCAAGATGAAGGAAAGGATGGCAGAGGAAAACCAAGGAAGAGGTATGCGTAAAGGAAGATGAACATAATACCTAAGCAGCCATGAAAAGATTAGCAGATTGGATAATTAAATAGAGAGCTGCGTCAACCCAATCACACGATGGGTTCGCTCGCCAATTTTATTTTTATGGCGATAGTGATAGTTTGAAAAATAAATAAAGAGACCCATATTTTTCCGTTTTTCGATCATTCGCCTCTTTCGCGCGCTAATGGCGTAGAAAAATCGTCGGTCTTAGAAGAGGAGTGCCAGGGTTGGGAAAAGCACGGCGCGTGTTTGCCGTGAAAGCAAGACACGAAAATAAATCTACGATGAAAATGAACTGTAAAAACCTCACGATCCAACTTTCTTATCCTTCGCTCCGGCTATTCAGAATTTTAAGACTAAATTCTGACATTGTGTACATGCAGTCACTTCACAAAGAAAAGCCCCCTTATCGTCTTTCTATCAAATGTTAAAAATTGATTAGCTTTAAAAATCGCAAACGACTTCGCGTTTCGCACCCAACACATCGACCTGAATGTCTCAACTTAGATGCAAAATGCATGATTTCTCGTCATTCATACCCCGTCCAATTGTATCTCTTAAAGGAAATACTTAATAGGTCAGTTAAAATGAAAGTACTATGTCACCCCAGGATTGTAAAGCAAATCGTATCTCATCGTATGAATATAACACTACTAATCGGACAGTTACATTACCGGAAAGTGCTAATCCAAAGATTTAGGATAAGGATCGTTTGTCTGGCGGCCTCCCCTTCCACTCCGCTCTAGCCGGGCACAAGTAGGTCACTCTACGGCCACGAGTGGCAGCGCTCATGCAATCCAAGGCATAATTTGAGCACGGGACGAGAGTCGCCCCTAACCGCACGCCAAAACGCTCGAGACATTTGAAGTTAATCAGAATTTTAATAGCCGAAAACGCTATCTTACAGTCACGGGAAAGTTAACTAGCTATTTTCTGGGTAATTAACGAATACGAGGCTCATTAATATTCGTTAGGGGATGCAGGTGCCAAAAGACAGGATATTCACGGCCTGAGCATCGTATCCAGCCCCAAGTAATAAAAAAGGAACGATATATTGCGATTTGAAATTACAAATTTCCGTACGTGTAAGTCTGTAAGTAAACCTTGTAAATTGAGTAGTTTCTCTCTACTAGAAGAATCTCAAGAACGCTTACATCATATTGCACTATCATCCAATCATCGGCAATCATGTCCGCAGAAATTTTGATGCAACTCTTACTCGAAACTAAAATTATTGCTTCTTTCTGTTCGATTACTCTCCGAAGCATGTGGGGGGAGCTATTCCAGCGGGTAGGTTCATCCTGTATCATCCTATGCTGCGGCAGTCTTAGCTGAGTTTGACAGGTTGCCAATAACTATGAGTTTTTTTGCAGAATGTTTGAAACTTCCCACAAGTTTCTTTGTTTTCTTCAGTAGAGTCGTAATTATTTGGCTGTTCATTAAGCCATCTTTAATTATCAGTAGCAGTGTATTCGCCACACATGATATTGCTTTGAAAAGGCAAGGGAGAGACTGATATGGAAAGAAGAGTTTAATGTGGACGCCAATGAAGAAGTATGATAAAACGCGGCAAGGTAATGACGATATAGAACAAGGGCTGGAAATGCAATATTTTGGATATTGAATGCAGGACTACACTGCCATACGCCTATTATTGCCGCAGATACTATGTGCACTCGAGTTACTACACGGAAACGAAAAACTTAATGAAAAAGGATAAAGTAAAACTAATTGCATCATTATTTCCCTAGTTCAATAATTCTCCCACTCCGCCCACATCCAGTTGCCTGAGGGCGTGAAGTCAGCAATCCCGAAATTACCCTCAGTTAGAGATTTGTCCGTTTAAAGCATTCACTCTGGTGAGTATTAAAACGGAATGGATTAAATACACTGGCTAGATTTTTCAGACAAATATCTGCAATGCTGTGATGATACGGGTTACAACGACACCAAGAACGAAACTCTACGACGCCACAGTTCTTTTTACCAGCATTTGTTAAAAAATGTAAATAGTAATCTTTGTGTAAATGATAAGTTACTGAAAATTTTAGCACTTACAACGTTGTTGAGTAATTAAGCAGAAAAGGAGCTTAGTTGCAATTAATTTACTTGTATTTGAGCCATTGGGTTACCAAAGCTGGTGCTTCGCTCAAACACCTTAAAGCACAAATGGTAGCCGTACTCTTTTCGTTTCAACCGTATTAATGCTCTTCAAATGCGCTTCTTTAAAAAAGATTTAGCACAGCCGAAGGAAAGAAAGATGATGATGATGCAATTAGTTTATTTCCGAGTCTCCAGAGCTCTGCGTGAGTCTGTGCGAGTCATTGCTTCACCGAGAGCGCGTTATGAGATCCGACGAGCCCCTCACCCACATCTCTACGAGACACGAGCACTTGGTGTCGGTGGCGAACGAAGCGAGAGGGTGCACGGAGAGGCCAACATGGGGACAGGGTCAGTCATAGCGGTTCTCTCTGCATTCCTTTCGCTTGGGAACAACCACTGACGGATAATGCACGGTCGGATGATCACGGCTGCCGGGATCGGCGACACCTGCTGCCCCCATAATGCCCGTCCTTTCTATGATTGCCGCGGCGGAATCGCAAGCGTCGGCCAACCCGGATGCAAAGACCACTGACCAAGTCACTAGGCCAAAGACAAATGCACACATGCATGCGGTGGATATTGCAAATTATTATAGAATGAGAACATTCGCGTGGGCAGCGGCACTCGACAGTTCAGAAGATTGTACCATCGGAAAAAGTAGAGGCCTTCGAGGCCTATGGAGGAGGATAATAAGAATGAGGGCTCAGGGGAGCCCTGCTAGGGTACAGCAAACTGGGGTCGTGACCCAGCAATCGTGCTGATACGCCCGATCACCCGGGGAGGGGGAGGAAAGGAAGGAAAAAGGAAAGAGGGGCCGCCGCGATAGGAGCCCGTCAACGCCTCTGGGATAGGAAGGGACGGGACGGGAAAAAACACCTCAGCGCTATAGAAGCGAAGAGGTCCCAACTAAATAGCGAAAACAGGCGTCAGCCTTTACTGTGCCACCAATTTTAGAGGATTATCCTATGAGGAATAATCCAACGATCAAATCGCTAGATTATGGAGGAGGATACTGAAGATAAAATGGAGGGATTGGGCGCGGAATGAGGTCTTATGCAGAGAAATAGGAGAAAAGGGGACACTAAGGATTACTGTACGCCAAAGAAGAACGCGGTAGATTGGCAGAGACAGAGAAATAAGCTTAACATACGTGGGAAACATTCTGGAAGGAAAAATTGATGGAAAAGTCCCTAAAGACAAGTACCACAGGACAAAAGTATAAAGGACAGATGAGGAAGGAGAAGGTGAAGAAGAGCCTCAGGGAGGTAATTAACTAGCTGTGGATATGGAATTCTACAGTATGCCAATCTTCGGATTGCAAAATTGTGCATGTATGTGCGTATTTAGAATATATTATAAGCTTAAAATTCTACTTTTTAATTGGCACTCTAATGCATACTTCATCGAGGAAGAGATTTCACTAAGAACAATTTAAGCCACTTAATAAATTCTCATTTATTTCCTTAGTGTAGTGTATTTTTTAAAAAGTGGGACAACCTTACCTCGTCATAATAATAACAACAAAATAAATCGCTCCTCTCTCCTGACGTCGATGCTGGAGTCGAGTATCGAAACATCGGCCATATATCATTTGATACGGTCGTGAGTCTGAAAGGGATATATTCAGCTAGTTTGCTGGAAAAGCCAACGATCTTATTTTGTATTTTACTGATGGTGTCATACTTGGAGACTAACCATAAGCCAGACAATTTTGGTAAACTCAGTAATTGGTACAACATGTGGGATATGTTAGCGACTTTTTTAGTGGCACGATCATTTCCTCAATGAAGGCTCAAAGTAAATTCTAACGGGATGGGTTTGAAAAAAAAGCAAACAACTGAACTTCGGCCAGAAAAAATAAAGACGGAATTAGTGGAGACTATGATGAACATACGCATGCTAGTATTTTAGCCACGTCCAACTGCGAAGTAATTCTCTCAGGGAACGCAGATAAATTACGGAGAGAAATACTACTTTTGTAAGCTATTTCCCACTGATAGAATTTCACCATTACCATGAATAAACCTCAGATAGACCCCATTACCTAAAATTATTATTAATGGTCCCCGGATGAAGGTTTCCAAATTTAGCGTTTAAACATACTATGGAGAGAGGCACTGATATAGGTAATTCCCAGATATTAAAAATTGTAAACAAGTTAACTTAGAAACGTATTACGGATTATAAATGAAACCGGTCAATGATTCGACTGGGCTACAGTCATCATCAAAATATTTGAAAAACCAGTGAAATAAATTATAATTGATGGCTTCAGCCTTACGATGTGAAATCAATTCATATAGGAACAAATTGAAACTTTTTAAGGTTCAGATAACGAAATTTAAAAGGCAAAACCTGGGTTTCATTACTTAGTTACACTGTCTGTGGATAATTGACCTGGCGATATAACTAAGTAAGGACATCTGGGTTCTGTCAATAAAATTTCATGAAGTAAACCATACAAAATACTAATTCTTGAATATTATATACCATGAAATAAATTTGTTCATTATTTTCATTTTTCATTGAGAGCATTTACAAGACCACAAAAAAATTTGACCCCAACTTACCCTTCAAACAGATATAACCTTAGCGAACGATCGTATACAGTACTTACAGTGGTAACCGTTAAAGGATATCTACAATACATCCACAGTCGCACAAGTCCAGTAAGAATAACGTACTCACCTGCAACAAAGAGAAAAACATAAAATTAATCCAACGCCAATAGGGACAGCTATTAATAAAAGGGAGAGCGAATGTTAAAATGCAATACTAATTAATAAGTTTTACATACATCACATACTTCAATGTTTGTAAAAACACGAAAGGCTTGAGTTAATAATACTGCAATTGTTTTTTTCATGCTAGACAAAGTGGGTTATGCTACGCAGTTTAATATAATACTTTTTAACACAAATTCATTAAGCAAATTATTGTCCTGAAGAGGTAAACAAATGTATGGAATCATCCGCTATGGGATTGGTTTCTTTTATGAAATATGTAGGGTCACATCTCAAAAATAACAATAAGGTAATACTACTGGTTCTCACCCGTTGAGCATATATTTATTACATAATATTTAAACGGCATACTTTTACGGTGCATGAAAATACAGCGCATTGGAAAATGATCACGGCATAGAGAAAATCACTTGTTCTGGAGATTCCCTACAATAGTGTAACACCACTTACCATACGCTTTTCAAATTATTCTTTCTAGGCGTCACGATGTATGGCTAAACGATCGGTAGTAATATGGCCGAAATAAAAGAGCTACGTTGAAGGCCTTTAGAGAGAAGTGGCACTTTTCGAAAAGTCAGCGATCTAAAGGGTGCCGTGTATTTTAAAAGAATTTTTTAAACGTGAGTAATAGTATGTTTCAGGAAAAAAGCCGTTAGATAAGAAAGCCTCCTCAGCTAAAATATGGCTTCTACCCTTGACCGTGGCGAAGAGATTACGCTGAAAATAACAAGTCCTTGAAAACTGTAAGGCGTCTTACAAGTTATTGAGTAAAAGCAGATGGTGAAACAGGAAAACAACATGTTTTAACCTTGAGACAGAATATGTGTCTACATCTATGAGAAGTGCCTCTTACGATAATAATCCGATTGCCATGAGCAGTGGGAATACTGAGCGATGAGAAATAGTAAGGACGCGCATAAAGCTCGGCAACTAAACAATTAATTCATGAATGGGTGCACAATTGGCCGGCCCTTAATTTTCAGAATTGAGAAAAGCTATGTTTTCCTGGTCTCAAAATGATCCAAATGAGGTTTATATTCACGTGCTAAAATTTGGTTACTTTAAAATAACGGCAACCCGTGCCCCAAGGGCCCTAAGTACTGAGGACCCTCAATCGAGTTTTTTGAGGTCGAAAAAGTGCTATTCCTAAGAAAATCGTAAGAGTAAAATCCTTACATTCCGATTTTCTGTTTGTTTTAACCTATCTCTAAGCGTTTACGAGATATCGTCCGTCGTAATGCAATCCACCCCCCAGGGCGCTACCCCGCACCGCGGCGCCGCTGAGGTACGGCCCGGACCACTTACTAGAGACTTCCCCTCCACCCCCTCCCCTTCCTCGGCAAAGAATTTGCTCCTGATGGCAAGACTTACATGCTAGTGGTATAGAATTGAACAGGTTGTGTCACGTGTATGTTGTTTAAACCTGCACTGTCAATTTTAACCTTTCAACGCCGTCCTATGAACTGGGTACCAACACCTTAACTCTCCGTCAGCCGCGTCACATTTTGGAACGGTAAAATAAAAATCATGTAAGTAGAAAGTTAAGTTAAATATCAGTTAAGGAAATAATAATAAGGGTTTAATGTAATAAGGAAAGGCATGAAATAAAGGCTAAATTCAGACATTGAACTGGTTGGAAAAGAAAGTGAAGAAATATTTGGCTCAAATTTACTTACAGGGAGAGAGGTACTGTGTGTTTTTCTATCACCTAATGGGTTTGAAATTGATTAGACTTAGTGCGAGAAAAATCGTAGAATATGCGTTTCATCCATGGAACCAAACGAGAATTCCTGTTATCACGGAAATTAAGGCGATTGAAAAGTTAGAAAAATTGCACAACGAATGGATGAATGTGCGACGACATAAAGAGAGAGGGGGAACTACCGCGGAGATGAAGAGAAGCATTCGTAACATAAATTGATTATTCGTTCGACATTGCAAGGAGCGGTGCCATTGAATTTTTGACCCACGAGGAGGAAAGCGCAGTTAATCTCTCGGATAAACGTGCTTGGGCCGAAGAAGTAAAATTCTTACGCAATCAAAGAGGAGCACGAAATGCAGTTATTGGTGGAATAGATTTCAATATGTTCACGAAGAAATAAAAAGATGTGGTTCTACGCTCCTTGTGGTGCATCTGCTCCCAACAGTGACCTGCAGTTCCTAAAAAGACTTGTTAATTACGATAGTGTTATCCTGGGCATAGCGAAAGCAGCACAAAAAGTTTTCAAACCACTTGTGGTACCTGAGTGAGAAGTACCAGGTAGGCCTGTCGTTCTTTGACGGATCCTTACCTAGGCGTGAAAAGGAAAACGTGATACACCGCATGTGATCCGCCGAAGAAGGCGTTGTGTTGACATTAAGACCTGACTAAGGTATCTATATCAAATTTTTTATTTATACATTGGCTATATGCACTGCATTCTTTGATGTGCCCACGCGAGAATGGGATGAACATACTGATTACAAGAACGATTTGCAAATTATTCGGGGTCGTCAAATGGTGAATGATTATTCCGAGAGAGGGGTGAAACTAATTCAAGATTTTAAGTCAGCCACGTAAAAGGAAGAGAGCTTTCAAAATTTATTAATGAGTGTGAATCTTCATCGTAGGAAAACCCCTAAAGTGCGCAAAGACACTTTAGTTGCCAAATATGAGATGTCAGTGAAAGATTAGATATACAGCGAAAATTTATTATATTTTGTTTAATATGTACTTCAATTAATGGACAGAGTGAAAATAAATTGATCACTTGGATTGGAGATGTTGTCACGGCAATTAAATTCTTTCTAACGTAAGCACATTTCTTCAGAGGCTAGATCTCGCCATCAGGAGCAAATTCTTTGCCGAGGGAGGGGACGGGGTGGAGGGGAAGTCTCTAGTAAGTGGTCCGGGCCGTACCTCAGCGGCGCCCCGGTGCGGGGTAGCGCCCTGAGGGGTGGATTGCATTACGACGGACGATATCTCGTAAACGCTTAGAGATAGGTCAAAACAAACAGAAAATCGGACCGTAAGGCATTTACTTTTACGTTTTACTTAAGATTAGCACTTTTTGACTTCGATTGAGGGTCCTCAGTACTTAGGGCCCTTGAGGCACGGGTTGCCGTTATTTTAAAGTAACCAAATTTTATCACGTGAATATAAACCTCATTTGGATCATTTTGAAACCAGGAAAACATAAATTTTCTCAATTCTGAAAAATAAGGGCCGGCCTAGTGCACAACCGTGGATAATCCATGAGTAGGACAGTTTACGCCGCACCGCTGTAATACATGGACGACTAGTCGATTCTTAGACCATTTAAACTACGCCCGCTATTCTTCTCACGGCCGTTTTTTTGTGGAGTATTGATCGTTTATAACTTAGAAAACTTATTGTCATATATTGCCACAGTATTGAGTGTAGAACGTGGTCAGCATTTGCCTGCATCAAAGATTTGATACTTTAACCTCAGGATTTTTCCATGTTTAATTTTTTTATTTCAAGATTCATTTAAATTTAGACATGGCTCTACACGCACTAAAAATACCAAGGTGGCATTATTTTTAAACAAGAAGCAAGCTATGAAAGGCAAAATACGACTATTTGAGCAGGAATAATCCTTAAAACAAAATCGGACCAAATAGCAGCTGGATGTGAGGTGCTCAGTTTATGACAAGAAATCTGCTGACGCGGCGGACGCCTTGACAAAGTAGCCAGAGAGTTTGTAGAACAGGAAATTTATTAGAAAAGACCCGCGATGTGTAGCGCTTACGAAATTGCAATTCAGCAGAGAAAAGGTATGGAGTAGACCGAGGCTATTTCGATCGAATTAACAAATAACCTCACCCCACAAATCCAAACCTAATGCAACTTCAGCGGTTTTTGGTTATTCGCATGAGTAATGCCTCATTGACTGCCAGCCGAATTTCACAAAAGCATTCAGCGTTAACAACTGCGGGATAATCCTCAAAAACAGTGATATCAGGAGCTCAAATCTATTTCCAGACACTAATGCAACTTTCGGCTCAAATGAAATACGTTTTGAGATTCTTAATTTATAGCTTATCTAAGCTTTAAAATTAAAGACGACCAAATAGAGAACCAGCGATCAAATAGTCAAACAACTAAGATTTCCACAACCTACTTATATCCGAGTATTTAAGTGGTAAGTCTGAGCATTAAAGTAATTAATCCTAGAATGTCCAACGGTACTATTTCGATCAAACTCTACGACAACGTTTCGATCAATTGATAAGTTGTTCAGGGCACTTTACGACGATATTTAATCTCGCTAGATTTTTTTCTTATTCAGAATTTAGTTCGAAACTATAAAGGTAATGATTAATGTCGCAAAAGATAGGAAAAAACCGTAAATGACTATATTGAAGTGCCGCATAATATTCCAGCGCCAATCCTCGTGGGGTAGAAGCATTTTGAATTGATAATACTTAAAATATTTTTAAAATGTTAATATTATTATCTAATATAATTAATATTATACTCTTAAATGTTTTCAATGATACAGTGTGGTTAATTACTTTCCTCTTTAGATTAACATAAAACACATGAAACAGTATTTGGCGATACCCGTAAAAACTAAAACTACTGTAATACCCCGTCAGTTTCGATATTTCATATTTTATGGTGTCTCTCATACCGCCCTATCGGCCAACGTTTATAAATTATGCAGTATTTCAAGCCACACAGCAAGCAATGTTCAAGCTAAAATATGGCGCACACATGAAATTTTTCATAAAATTACCACAACTTTTTCCACTGCAAAATGATGTGAAACGATCAAAATAGCCCCGGCATAACGAACTAGATACACCGAACAATGAGATCCTATTAAGCCTCTCGAGCCAAATGCACTTCACTATGAATATTCACGCCGACTTAATTGATCTGGAACATGGGAGCGAACTCATAGGAGCATACTCCGGTAACTACTTCCGATCCTCACCAAGTTGTTCTCAACGTGTTACTAGAAGAAAGGAAAAAGGATACACTCACACAGAGCATGAAAACAAAGCAAAGGGACTTGTATCTGAGCTCACAACGCAATTCCAGAGTTTAATGCGAGATGCATTCGTAAGTGCTCCAAATGGATATGAACCGAATCCTAAAAATGATACTTCCAAGCCTTCCATCTGATTGTAAACATTCCCAAACGCTAACAAGGAATAGCGCTTCGAGGGAAATAATGGATAGCCTAACTTCGCACGGAACTTCATTAAGATTCCGTGACACGCCGCTCCCCTGTTTAGCATCTGAACTTAAAGCTGCATCCAAAGTGGGTATGCATTTCTAGCCCTATAACTTCAGAAACGCAAGGCCACCAATCAAAGAGCATTCCGTCAGTATGCGATGCATTAATACAAAGATCTGGGAATTGCTTGACTTTAGAGAAATGGCACTCTACGGGAATGTTCATCTAGTAAAATCACATTAAGACATTTGAAATAAAAACGATACAACATTTATGATGTATCCACTATCTATTCAATAATTATGACACTCAAGTTGAGGATTTGAAAACAACTATAAACGTGAGACTCAAGATAAAAGTAGGCGTGTACAAACGTGAACAGGTGGATCGGTCTAACCATTTGAGCAGCACATAGAAGAAAGACGGATACAGCATTGCGGATGGCAGGAAGGAAATTGCATAAAAAAGGGGGGGTTCACGATTAGGCACGAGCTAAAGTGAGGAACGTTACGTAATATTATATAAAAAGAGCAGGAGAAATAATCCGTGTTAGAGGTAGAATGAAATGTAGGTAACGGATTTTAGATTTTCCACGTTCAGTATAAGAATGTATCCGAAATATGGAAGCTGAATCAACAAAATAGAACACATAATAAGAATGTTATTTTTATCAAAATTAGTGAGGGCAGTACCAAGGTTTACATTAAAGTCCTTTAATGAGTTTAATGATAAGGAGAGGACTGATAGAAACGTTTTCGTGAAACCCAAAACACCTAGTATTCAACATGAAAGGAGATTAACTGTGAAATCATGGATCCACTCGCATATCACCTGTACATGAGTTATAATTTGCAAATAGGAGTGGCAAATGAAGCACGGAAATCACAACATTCGACAATAGGGTAGTTTCCTTCATCAAAGAAAACGAAAGGCATTGATTGCGATTCGTTACCCACCATTAGTGTATTCATAATACACAAATTATTTGGTTTTTGAAATACCGGTTTAGACGAATGGCAAGGGTCAAATTTTATCCTCATTTGAAAAAGGCCAGATTGGCGCCCATGCGATTCCACTCCGCATGACGTCACAGGGACCTAGTTTCTACACGAGAGGATAGGAGTTATGCATCGTCTGAGGTTACCAATGCATGCATGAGGCACAGAGCTCAGGGAAACATGTCTTAATAATCACCTATTAAAACTGGCTAATGTCGGAAAGTTTTCTTCGTTTGATAAGGTATTAATAAACCTTTTTTAAGCCAAGCGCTACCGTTCAGCAAGGTACTCAGCTATCCGCTAGCATCCTGCGACGTATCAGAGCTAAGCCTCGCCTCAAGGTCATCTCACCGGGCGGGAGGGGGAACCAGAAATACGACGTACGGAGATATTTCCCGACATTCATACTTAAGCGTCGCGTTTTCGCGCGCTTGAAATTTTTCACTTTTCATTTAATCGCGAAAAATAGATGTTGTCATTTAAAAATCTAAAAGCGCGAAATACGTACTCCAGGAGTAATAATCTTTCGATTAAGGCAATAAAAAAATAATAGGAAACCACCCTATTATTTAAAAAGGATTTGTCAGAACGTAGCCGCACCAGACTTATTACTACGAAAAGAAATGTTCATCAGAATAGGCTCTGTAAGGTAGCAACACATCACTGAAGGAAAAAATGATCCATACATAATATAGATTAGTACAGTGGCCTTGCAAGAGTCAGGGTTGGATTTTTTTCAAATTATAGTATTTTCATCGTTTTTCCCATGCCGATAAATATACAAAAAGCCCTTTTTGCGAGCAAATTACTACTTTTCTTTTTTGCAATTTTTATGACTGAAACCCCATAAGGCGAAATAAAATTTTGCGTTGCGACGATTAGTAATGAGGTCAAAATTTCTAAATTTAGTCAATAAGAAACAAAACTCCCTTTGCTGATTTGTGCGCGAAATATCATCAACATTGCACTATTTTCAGTGGCTAGAACTATGGATCAAAAATGACACACGAATAATGGGACAGTGCGTAATGAAGCAAAAAGGGCGAAATGACAATAATAGGACAAAAAGAAAGGGAATATTCAAACGCGAAGGGCAAAATGATTTCACATCAGAGCATTCTACGTACTGTTCAAACAATTAAGAAGTTGTGTAGATATTTAGATGAATCTACTTCAAGTAAATGAGGCCTCTAAGTCCTCTAAGACCAAGGCAGATGAGATATAAATACTTGGAGAGATTCCACAGCACAGATGCAGTAAGAAAGCAGCGATCGCATTTCCTTATTGCGTTTCGTTCAACACGTCCGTGAGGAAATTAAAGGAGTCCGTCTAATCACTGAGGAAATAACTTTGGGATTCCGTTGAGAAAGTAATCACCACTGTAACTAAGCATCTAACCTTCACGAGATATTCAGGACTGACCGTGAGAGCTTATTCACGTCCATTGCCTCAGAAAACATTCCACTGGTCTAGGAAAAGAACCATCGACCTTGGTTCGCTATGTTTTAAGCAATAAAAGGGAAATACCCAATTTTAAGGATATGGAAAGAATAATAACTGAATCTGAAAGATTGAGAAAAATTTCTGGCGCAAGAACATAATAAGATTTCGCAGGCAAAGAAGGAGGTACACAAATGAGAACTGATTCCCAGCAGACGGAAGATTTATGCGAAAGTATTTTGCACTGGAAATGTTCCGCCGCACATACTTCCAGGACGGGGTCGCGGACGAGACGGGGTCGTCGGAATGGACAAATTGTAATCGAGGACGCGTGTGAAATTACCAGACGCGTAGAGAAAGTAATAATCAGGCGATTATTTTGTTCCACTGTCATATCTCCAAGATGAAAGCTAGTAATATATATTATAAAAAGCCACAAATATACTGGGAAACGTTTGGGAGCGACAAGTAAATATTGCGCGAAAACGATTTATTCTATCCTATTATTAATCTTATTTTTGGTCCCTAGTTCCCTTATGGTTATAAAATATGCTCGTCTAGAGATTAGCACAGGTAGACAACGCATAGGTGAAGTTTATTTCGTGAAATACATTAAATTGAAAGGGCGGCATCGTGATTCTTCAAAAACTGCAAGGAGCGAGCAGAGAGATTTCCACAGATTCCTCGGGAATTGAGCTGGCAGCCGCTAGAGACTCGGGCTCTGCTTACTAGGCTTACTCAATATCTTTCAGAGCGACACGATTACTCCATCATAGTATTCGCACATTTAAAGGTATAACAGATACAATAAAATAAGAGAGATAATGTTCACAGATGGGTATAGGGATCCGTTTTCCTCCCTAGCAATAAAGGACTTGAATAAATTCTAGGAGGGAGTCAAATATCTCAAACGCTCTCCTTGTTCTTAGAATGCTGCTGCTGCTTTCCTAAAAACCCCCACCACACGTCCGTCGAGGCGGTAATCGGGGAAGTGCGAGATAGATGATGTAAAGTCACTTTCAAAAGTTTTAGGACAAAGTTTGCGGCGCCACTTCTGCTTCTTGAGGGATTCTCGAGGGATGATTACGGCAGTCAGCAGTGGCTCCACTTGCGTATAATGACTGCGAGGATTTATTTGTGACAGAGGCCTGCATTCCTGCATTATATGAAGAAGGCCTATTCTTGGACAACTCACGAGGAAATAACACCCTGTCACAACCTTTGCACGACATTTTCAGAAAAAATACTGCGCGTCTCATTTCAACGGAATGAAGACATCTCGGAACTTGATTCATTATTACCCAGTCCAAAAGAAACTACCCGTCGCTTCTTAACTGAAAACCAAGGAGGCAGCATGGATGAGGCTTCTTGTATTTCCATTCGATCTGGATTTATGTCGCCCCACACGGCGTGTTTTAGGTTTCCAACAATATCCGCAGCAATATCAGCGATGGGAACAGAGCGATACATTCATCCAGAGTGCTTGCAATATTGCAATTATTTGCACTTCCGAGGAATAACATTCACAATTTATAATTTCGCTTTGTTATATAAACACGAATAGAAATATTTTGTCGACAGACAATTATATAGTATATTTTATATAGTATAGGGGAAATAAAATATACTATATTACATAGTATAGTTTATTTCCCCGTGAAATTCGGGTCCCTCTTCCGACAACGACGCCAGTGGCGACTTTAATCATCAAAATGCGCGGTGGATGACAACACATCTAGAGGCCAATTGCAGAATTCTTCAATGCCACATTCATGGAAATGGCTTCTAACAGGTATTATGGGAGGCAATGCCGCGAATTGAGTTTCCACAGTATGGAGACAAGATGGAACTTGACACCCTTCCCAAGGGAACGCTGCTCATCCTAAGGGCGGCGAACTGCGGCGTGATTTTGTCGACGATGCGGCATCACAATAGCGTATCATCTTGCTCGATGGACAAGCTAATGCTGATCTTTTACTCGTTAAGACCCGCGGCGTTATAGCAACAAGCATAAAAATATCCGGCCCCTGAAGAACCAACAATAAAATGAGAGCCAGCGTAGAGGCGAATTGATAATAACATGAACATACTACCTCAAAGATATTGTATCAGAATTTGAAGTTTAGAGTGAAGTTAAAAGCGCAAACTAAGGAGACGGCAAAAATGAAACTCTTAGCAGCCTCTGTGTGACATTGGAAGTAACTATTCTAGATTTAATGCAGAAATGGCGGCTTCCGTTCTCAAATAAAGATGATATTCTTAAAAAACCTAAAAATGAGGGCTTAGAGGAGATTTTTCGAATAAATAAATACATCGTATATAGCAATTTGTAAGCAGTAAAACCTTAATCTTCAGTCATTTATGGGCACTACCTTAATCTGCTTGATGCCACCACATAGTTTCATGGCATATTTGTCATTATTTGGCGGTATAAATGTAAAAAGTTTACAGGAGATAAAAAAGTGGGGAATAATTTTCGAGTTTTAAAAAATACAGGTTAATGTTTACAAGGCTTCACTCTATGAACAATGAAAATTTAGGTTGAAAATAAGTATTAAGGTAAGATCAGTGAAGGGGTAATTTATTTATTTATGATTTGAGATTTCACGGGAAAGTCATTTCATATCAACAAAACGTTTACAAGAGCGATAAGTGTCTCCATAGCACATTGACCGACGGAAAATGAAATTAGACGAAGGGGGGGGGGGAGATATTGGGAGGAAGCGGGGCTCAAGGTGAGCCACTCAGTGAGCAAACAGAGTTGAAGCGAGGGAAAATGGTTCAAGGATAAATTAGGCACATTCATGAGAACAGCACTCGAGTGTACACAGGGCAATTTGAGAGCAAACGAGGACGTGAATCACGTAGCGGTACTTGGAGAGCCGCTGTTCGAACCGTGATTTTCCATCCATGCCTGACCAGATACCTATCTGTAACTGACGATTTTGAAAGCATAAAAATTTTCGACCCCGAATGGGTTACGACTGGAGTCCTAATGAAGATTTTCCACAAATACATGACATTATCCTCAAGATTTCGGTTCCGAAAACACGAATATATTCATATTTTAGGCAAATTGATGCAAAAACGCCAAAAAAAATTGACCTCTTTTCCCAAAACCAAATTAAAGGTAGCTATATTATTCATAAATTTAATAAAAAGAGATGGTTTTAAGTAAGCATCAGACGAAGTACACCAGAATTTATGTGTATACTACAGTGGTATGACCGAGAGGAGGGTTTCAGTGTGAAGACTATCCAATTAGATAATAATAATTGTCAGAAGATATGATAATCCTCGATATAACTATTATTAGTACTTCTTAAATATATTACATATAGTGCTATAAAGTTTCCAACGTTGCTTCATAAAAAATAACTGAATAAATGATACTGAAATGATAAAAGTTTATATGCGCAATAAACACTTACTTTGGCTTTAACGAGGTAAGAAAAACAGATCATATCTAAAACCGATATATAACTTTTTATAATAAAGTTTTTACCGAAGATATACAACACCCTTAACAGAACCAATCACACATAAATATGACCAGGTGAGAGGTATTCGTCGTTACTGATGGAAATTATAATCAGCAGTACATACTATGGGTTGCAGCAATTAATAATAATTGGCAATTTAGTTCAGGAATGACTCCCACGGACTACAGCTAGCTTATTACCGAGAACGCACTGGAATGAAATGAAACCTTATTATTTGCTTATGTGCCACAATAATAACGATTTTATTACTATTAAAATACCATCACTAGAACTCAAAAAAAAGACCGCCAGCACCTAGCTACACGCTTCATTCGAGAAACTTAGCTTTATGACAATGAACTCATTATCCCGTTCAACGAGGAAAAATGTGAAAGTATTTTCGGTGCATATATCATGGATTCTATTCATTTTAATGGTTAAAATCTCTGGAACACTTATTGAGGCGGTTTGTGCAGTGGCAAATTCATGAATGCACCAAACTAATTTAACGCAAGTTGGTATACAGCCACATGTGCAGGACTTGTAACCATCCCGTCGATTTTTTTTTTCGAATAATAATGCTGGCCCCGCATCCAACGCGGTAACAACATGTCTCGACTCCCAATCTGACGTAGTGATATAGGCGCGGAGTGCGATCACCTCGGGCACTTAATCCACGCGACAGAGTCAAAATAATGCTGGCGGCGAACCCGAAAGACTGGTGGGCAGCTGGCCTAGGAGAGGAAATGACCACCAAGATGAACAATGAAGACTAGGGGAACAAAATAAAACCCGAAATCCCACCCCAATGCAACCTCCACCTACACTCCACGCTCTCCACCACAAAATGACCTGAGCCGCGAACTAATTATAGCGTTCCATTTCCGAGAGCGTTTTCAGGGGCTAGGTTGGGAAGGGCTAAAGCAGGGCCTTCAACCATTTTTAATACAATGGTCAAAAATCGATTAACATCGTTCGGAGGGCCACAATGCCCCACGTTACTTTACCACCACATCAATTGAATTTTTAAAAACATATAAAGTGCAACACAGTGCAATAATCTTTACTGGTTAAAATTTTCAATTAATCAATGCGGTTTTTGACATTGTTTATTTCTGACGAATATTTCGGCATTTGGTTTCATTTTTATAGTCGCAATACAATATTTTATCCCAACAGTGGCAGAGAATTTTCAGAGACTGCCCGATCCCTACTTGAATGTTGTGTGGAGGAGATTTCAAGCGCAACACTCCGTCCGTCGGATGGGACGTTAAGTCGAGGTCCCCTTGGTGCCTTTCGTTGGGAGCAGGCTAATGCCAACGCCGGGTTTCTCTCCACCCTTCCTCACCTACCCTTCCCTAATAGCGCAAATGACCTCAGCTGTCGGTCGCCTCCTCCAAATACCATAACATGGTATTTGGAGGAGGCGACTTTTAACAATATTTTCCTTAGCCTCTAGGGACCCCAAGAAATTAGTCGGCGGGGCGCACGCGGGTTGAAGACCCTATGGTTAGGCCATGGGGAGGAGGAGGCCCTAGTTCATCTCGTCGACACTTGACTCATGTTCGCATCGATTTTCAAAAATGTCTACAGCGTCTCCCTCTATAAAGAACTCAAGCAGAGATCGTGCAGTCTCAGAAAAAACTCTACCACTGCCGGGATCTGAACCGGGGTTCATGGAATGGGAAGCCAACATCCTAGCCAGAGGAACAACCCCACTCCCAGAAAGAAAAGAAAGCTAGACAAACTTGAGTGCTAAATTATGTACCATAAGACCTCCGCGGAAACTTGTTCTTCAGAAAATGTGTGTTCATGGCATGTGAGTGAATCATCTATCTCATATTTATTGAATGTGTGGCGAAGGAGAAATGTTCACAAACCTGAAAGCGTGAGTGCACGAGACCTGCGTATAAATTTACTCCAACGGCAAATCAGCAGCTGGGCGAATAAATCGGCGAGTTAGTGCTTTTGTTTTCTGCAGGTAATATTCTTTTTCTCCCATTTCTTCATTATATTTCTATTTTCTTGGTATTTTCATAAATTCTTTGCCTTCTCACATCGAATCCTTAGCTCTACCACATTCCCTTTCCTTGATCACCAAAGAGTGCGGCGCAGGGGACTAATTTCATTCAACCGCTCCACGGCCGTAGAACTTTCATTTATTGATATAACATCATTATTATCGTGCTAACCTTCACGCGTACAAGTGCGAGGTACTACATGATACTTATTCACTCACAGGTTTGAAACTTCCCGCCGCGCACACGAGGCAGCCGGAGCTGTGGCAGTACGAGACAGGCTGAAGGGTTGCTGACCTAGGAGAGGAAATGACCGCGAATGCCCAAGGTCAACAAAGAAAAAAAAACGCTACGACACGCCCGAATTTCCATCCATTCGCTGTCTCTATCTCTCTCAACACTGTCACCCGCACTCTTAAAAAAATATAAATAAATAAATGAAGGGTGCCGAGTGCTGGGGGAGATGTTATGACGTGGTCAGAGATACGGGGGATGTGCGTTGCCTGGATACAAGGTTCTCGCAGAGTGACATCCTGTGGAAAATCACACCGAATTGATAAGCGAGACGGGCCGAAAGCCCTCGCTCACTGGCGGCAAGTCACCGAAAAAAATTATTATAACGGCAGAGGTCCCGGACGCACCGAGAATGACAACCGAACCAGACTCAACACAGACGACGAGATTTGGGGAGAGACGAGGACGGGTTAAAATCAGCATTATGCACACACGGGAGAGCAGAGTTGCGTCTACACGACACCCTGAGAGTCACCTCAATGGAGTGTGGCAGGGGGCAGTATTTCTCCGCGACATGTACTCATCTACATTTAGGAGCTATCACAATAGGGTAGTTTCCTTCATCAAAGAAAACGAAAAGCATTGATTGAGATTGGTTCCCCGCCATTAGTGTATTCATAATATACAAATTATTTGGTTTTAGAAATCCCAGGTCAGACGAATGGCTATGGTCAATTTTAACCGTATTTGAAAAAGGCCAGATTGGCGCCCATGCGATGCCACTCCACGTGACGTCACAGGGACCTATTTCTATACGAGTAGATAGGAGTTTTACATCGTCTGAGATTACCAATGCATGCATGAGGCACAGAGCTCAGGGAAACATCTCTTAATGATCACCTATTAAAACTGCTTAAGGTCGGAAAGTTTCCTACGTTTGATAGGGTATTAATAATCCTTATTTAAGCCAAGCGTTACGTGCTAGCAGGGTACTCAGCTACCTGCCAGCAGACTGCATCGTATCAGCACTCAAAGCCTCGCCCCAAGGTCACCTCACGCGGCGACAGCGTGAACCAGAATGACGTCACACGGTTTTTTCCCAGCATTCATACTTAGCCGTCGCGTTTTCGCGCAATTGAAATTCTTAACTTTTCGTTTAATCGCGAAAAATAGATATCGTCATTTATAAAATCTACATGCGTGAAATACTTACTCCAGGAGAATTAATCTTCCGATTTAGGCAATAAAAAATAATAGGAAACCCCCCTATTGCACGTACTTAAAATTAAGTGGCAGAGTCTTGCTCTCACCAAGCACGTGCCATTCATTGCGGCAACCAAGGCAGTGCTTGGTCCCCAGATAGGCATGCATCAAAAACTTAGGGCAGGTAGCAGAAACAGCAGTAGAAATCTCAGGGAGTTGAAGGGACGACAAACACATAATCTATTCGTGTTTGATGGAAAAAGAAAAGCAATAAAATGCATCAATAAAAAATAACTCGGGAAAAGTAGACGATGATGGATATCTGATGTTACTGGCAGCCTTGATTAGTATAAAGTTACCATAAGCAGCGAAGATCATGGGAAGATAATTCCACCGTCTTGAGAAGAAAAATAGCATAACAAGTAGTCAACGAGGAATTTGCTAATCTTCTTCTTGGATAGAGTTATTCCAGCCCGAAGTGACTGAATTTGTAACCGCAGTACACCGATTAGTCGTGAAACAGCAATGTACAGAAAATTCTTCCCTGTGATTGAGTATATCGTTGGCCTATGGTAGTCAAGAGGTGGGGAAAATAAATAAGCCTTTAAACTCAGTACGAAAAGAAAATCTGCTTGGTTCTTTCCGCACTCATACTCTATATCGGCCATGGTTACCACGTTATTGTTCTATTATCTAGGATAGCAGAGACGAAAACATAGCTGGAAAAAAGCGTCACAGTGGAAAGTACCAAGTGTATTTTATTTTCCAATTTCGTTAGTCAATAAAGAACCAGTTTAAGCTTGGAGGTGAGGGGACTGAGATTTTAAGCTCACGGAACAGGCGCAGCAACGTTGCAACAGTTTTTTTTTAAATTCCCTCAGATTGGTGGACGTATCTCCAGGAGCTGTTATTCTACTTCGCCGTTAAAGCAAGAGCGTAAGAGGACGATTAGCAAAGGAAAACTGAAGAGGAGCGGAACATTTTGGTGTTACAATGCGTCGATTAAAAGGGTGACAGCGGCCATTTGGGTAGTGACCACGAAGCATTCATCCAAAGAAACGATAAGGGATGGGATGCGTGACTAAAAGAGAAACAGAGACGCCGGCAGTCGAAGAGGACACGGGCATTCGATAAAAACGACAGCGACGGATGAAAGGAATGTAAATAACTACTTAGCTCTCTGAGGAGAAGCAAAAAGTTATGCATTTTTATCAACACTACTATGGGTGGCAGAAACGATCAAAGGCTGATAATCACAGCCGTGTGGATAAAATATAATTCAAGCAATGCCAGCAATGTCAGACACAAAAAAGAAAACGACAGTTAGACGAAAAAAACAAAACCAACAAATATGCGTTAAAACTCTTTACAATGAAAATGTAAACACGATTCAAAAGAAAAGTTGACGATTAAGTTTCAGCTGGCGTTGTAACACCTACCACCACACGCTTTCTGAGGTGGCTTGCGAAGCTCTGAACAGTAAACAATGGAATGCAGATATAAAAATAAGCTAACAATATTACGCATCTGGCCACCATGAAAAGGACCTCCAGAGATAGGACTCATTTAAATACTCGAATGGGAAATCGCACGACTCCGAATTTTTTTCTCAGCACATTCATTTCGAATGAGTTTGCAACTTGGAAGATAAATTATTTGCATCCCAGAAAACAGTCTTTCCGCTCAATATGCACTATTCTTTCAAACGAACTCTGCGCATTCTTCCACTTAATTGAATAGATGGTAGTCGGATACGTTTGGAGGTTCGGAACGAGCTTCAGCTTGGCTTCAACTTCCGCAGGGACGACCGCTCCACTATGCTTTCAGTGCAGTGGTGTACGGCAGTACCTATATAAATTTAGAAAAAAAGAATGAGTGAACAACAGAATTGATGCTTCGCAGTGTTCCGTGAAGCCATGAAACGCATTCGGCCAGTCAATCCGCACGAAAATTCCAAAGTGCGGGGAGAATAGAAAAGCATCGGAGGGGTCACGGAGGATGGAAGAGTTTTGATGAAAACATTGGTACATGGCAACATGTATTAAATTAATTTTAATGCCATTTGTGTTTCACTTGCGCAAAACATATATAAAATAGGATCGTTTACGTTGCGCTGCATGAAAATTAAGTACTGTTGACACAAAAATTCAACCATGATTCATCTTAAAAGATCCTTATACCATCATGATTTATCGGAAAAACTTAATACGGGACGTAACAATGAATAAAAAATTCTCTCTTCATAAGGCCAGCTGGCTAATCCTTGTCTTTCCCCGCCGATACACATATCACAATGTTATACTAAATTCCAACGCCAATTTGACTAATGACCAGGGAGTTAAGTATAGCTTCACCGAATCTCATTTTTTTTGCTTTCCGAGGAAGCATATTGTTTTCCTGACGAGTACACCAAATTGGAGTTTTTGAACTATCCCTGTGACGGTATGTTTCAATTTTCAGGCAAGTGTTTGTCCTCGCAGGGTCACGACTTCAAGCAGAAACTCACTGCCTTTTTTCCTAATCATCGTGCTACAAATTTCAGTGATTCATTGGCTGTAATGTCTACAAAAAAGATTTTTAAAAAGTAAATTATCAAGCGTCACATAAATAGGTTATTAGCCCTAAAAATAAATAGTATGCATTGGATAAGTTTGTCTATCGCGTTTCCATTCGGGAGTGAGAATCCATCTCGCCCGACGATTCGAGATGCGTTACGCAGGTTTACGTCCTCAGGGAATGATTGCAGGGTCACGAGAGAGAGACTGTGCGAAAAATCCACAGAGAAAAAACCATTCGCGTTGACCAGGATCCTAATGAAGGCCAATGATTTTTTCTCTGTGGATTTTTCTCACAATTTGTGCATTGCGGACGACTCCGTAAAGATATCACCGTGGCTACTCTCGGCTGTCTCTTCAAGAGGCATGAACTTTATTCCACTTTGCTGAGAGTGCCATTCCCGAAACTCAAATGTGGATATTGAGAGTGAATATTATGAAACCCGAAGATTTAAGCGAGATGCGAAGGAATTGGTCCACCACAACATTTTCCATGCCATTTCCCCAACTACCCTCCTCCCATCCTCTCCCCCCCCCCCCCCCAAAAAAAAACTTCCCACCATGTGTACGATCGAAATAGAATACTAACATTTCAGGTAGGTTTGTATGGAGTATTTACGAAGTATTCTGGCAGTATCTCCACCCTACTTAGATTTCCCTCTCCAATTCCCAAGGGCCTACTCCCCTTAAATCTATCCAAAAATCCTATTCTCTTCTTTCCCCCCCCCCCCTTGTTCACCAAAAACTCTCCCTTCTAACACTACTTTCAACATCCCTTTCCCGCTAAGTAATCCCTCCATCCATACCTTCTGTCTTCTGCGCATCTCATCAAGAAGCTTCCCCTCCCCGCCCACTATGCGCAACACTTCGTCATTCTCAATTTCAACTACTTCCTTTAAAATATTAATACCATGGCAACGTTAAACACCGTGTGTACCCTGACGATAATGTAGTACCACTGACACCAAGGTCAAAGTTAACAGTAATTTTTGACGAAAACTGCACCAAGATAATCTATTGAGAGCGGTTATTATTAAAACACTGCCATAAATGCGTATGTATCCCATTACGGGTAATACGTTCAAAACCACGCGACATAGACGCATGAATCGTGTGAAAACGTGAACCAGAAGGTTATAAATAGTAGACGATCATCACTGCGAACGATGTAATCTGGACAGCGGAAATAGAGAGAGTCACGAAGCAGACGAGAGGGATGCGATGCACGGCCGGAAGGCGGAAATGGTTCCATAGAGAACGCTGCCATTAAATAGGCACTCATCTGAGCGTGAGAAAACATGACGGCGTGGCGCAATTTTAACAATGCCGCGAATCAAGGTCACACACTGAACACGATTCACGCCTATATGTATATCATACATTGCGAGCCACCCCAAGCTTATTTGGCACACCAAGCACATCACCAAATATTCTTTTACTTTAAGTAATTGCGATACACGCTCCTTATTCCTACAGATTCACTCGAGTCGTTAAGAAATTGCCACAAACATTTACAAATGATTGCGCACGCGTACAGATATCGAAAAATAAAAAGATAAAATTGGAATGTTACATCGATTAATACACTATCTGGAATTATATTTTCCGGAGAATAAGTGAAGAGTTTACGAGAAATAAAGAGCTCTTGAGAGGATCGATGTCTAAGAGTCTACAAAAAAACATGAGAAGGGTGTACAGCGCATAACGGTGCAGAAACGTGAACGCAACTTAGGTAGGAAAACAGAAAAAGGGTCTTTATTTTAAATCGTATCGATTAGAAATTTTAATCCCAGCGACTTGAAAAAAAATTGATGACCGCCCATATACTCGGATGTGCACTGATAGCTGTCATTTCTCATCGTGTATTGAGGCATTGTGTCCCATGTATGGCCACTTGCTCAACCGCTAATGATACAAGGAAAGAGTCAAAATTTCAAATGTTTACAGCAGGCTGTGGTCGTAAAAGTCAAGGATGATGCGTCTGGTATATCAGGCCAGACGGTCAGTTTTTTTGCGAGGAACGATAGGTCGCCAATCATTTTTTGAAATATCTTCTTCGCCGTCGCTCGCAACGAAGTCTGGCTATTTCGGTGAGACCACTTGGCTCGGAATTCGTTTGCCTCCCCACTCCCCCTGTCTCCCACTTACGCATTCCTGAGAGCTGAAGTGGCCATGTCCTTCAATCGAACACACAAACGAGAGAGAGAGAGAGAGATCGGAAACACCCCTCTCGTTGACGTCTTTCCTCGTTCCACGCCTCACACGCAACCGAATGGACCGCAGCCTCGATCCGACCTTCCCAACTATTTCCGCAACTTTCTACACTCCCTCATTATGTGTGTTTACGGAATACCTCCTCTCTTTATGGGAGAGAAAAAAGTTGACTAAAAGTAGTAAAAAAATTACCCTTAAAAGAAATTACGTAAATTAAGAATATAATAGGATAGAAAGAACCTTCTGACAAGACATATGGCTTAGATGGACCTAAGTTTGTATATGCTAATAAAGGCAATTTATCATTAAGTCATCCATTTTATAAAATGACAATATGATATATCTCAGAAATTTTGTATGTATTGCAAAATTTTAAAATTTGCGACTATTATTTTGATTATATGTTAAAAATGGCTATTTTTTACATTTTTGTTAAAATATTATTTGAAAATTTAACTATCAAATGTATTAGTTATTTAAACAATTTTCATTGTAACCTTGTAATAATAACAAACCATGCATTTATTATTAAAAATAAAATTAATGTAATGGTTTTCGACCATTGCCAGGATGACATGCTTAGAATAGAATGTTCAGTTAGCGAAGACTTACATACATCGACATAATATCCTCCAATATGCCTTAATAGGCGAGCGGCAGGAGCTGTTAGGACACCAACCGTTGGAGAAATGCGACTCCTGAGCCTCACCGAGCCTCTATTAAAATTATTATCCATCATTATTAGTGGAAAAAACAAATTCTCACACCTAATAGTTAGGAAAAATATCCCTCTTATTAAATTCTTTCTGATGCAACTATAAACATATTGAGGTTCTACGATGATCTTCTCAGTGTCGCTCTCAAATATATCAGTTCTTAATCAATAGCGCAAGCAATCTAAGCCTTTCACGTAGATTCCTACAACTGAAGCGACCAACAGCTGCGGAAACTTTGCAACGCTCTCCGTTCGATTGTGGCCGTTTTTGAGGAATGACTCACCTCTACTTCGCAATTTTCATAGTTCACGGCGAAAATAGTTCTGCGCCGGATCCCACATGCTCATTGCGCCTTCGAGGTGCGGCCCCAGGGGTGCTTCACTTTGTCACTCCCACAACACGCTTCACGAATCCTAGCTCATCCAATACTATTCCACAAATATTTTGACTTCACACGTTGTCTTTACTGGGATGTATGAACGACCAACCCAAGCGTAAAAGGTTGAAGAAAAATCACCATGACTTTTAAAACATTTACGATTTTCCAATACCGTTCTATCATTTTACCAGAGACATCATGATTTTCCATCTCTCACATGAGTAGCCACCTTGGAAATAGTATTCACATATTAAGTCCCAAAGTGTGGAAATCCATCATGAAGCTAAGATTTACAACAATTTGGTAATTTCTCCAGGATGCATTAAATTATGTATTTATTTAGAACGGTACTTGAAGGCTTTGTCAAAACAATAAAGATAAATAAATAACAAACTCGGCCGGCATAAAGATAAGAATATGCTGTCAATTATTTGCGTTGATCGACTATACTCCAGAATTGCGCCTATAGGTACTCTTGAGGACAAACAAAGTGAATACTTGGGTAGTGATGGGCGGAACTTCGATACTCCAATCACTTCGTTACCTGTGACTGCTAATCATCAGTAACGGATATTCTTAACTTGATTGATTCTTGATTGCGATCACCGAGGAGAATCACTCATAAAAGTCAGCCGTGATTTGTGGCGCTGCTATTCCTGCTATTTTGTCCAATTGCAATGAATGATCTCTCCTCAAAAGGATCGAATAAACTCATTGAAAATTGTAAAATTAGGCAAACTATTTTTGTTTTGAGGGAATAGTTCTGATTCTGAGTTTATATCACGATTGATTTTGATTGTGAGTAATCTTCCGATTATGATAATACAGTAAATTTGATATGGTGAAGGGATTGATAAGTGGCAACCATTAAAATCCCGCCCGCATTTTTTAACATATTTTATATTCAAACGGTTAGCTATATATTTCGTAAAGGATATCTTTTTTATCATAAAAGATGAATAAGATAACCTTCATTATACTGTTGGTAGTTAGTATCAGCTGAAGCTATCTTCACCGTATTCACAGTCGCAGTGATTTCAAGTATTCATTGATTTAGTCACCGGCAGTGATCGGCTACTTCTCTTCAATCACAGGTAGCGATATATTGCTCATCACTTGGTAGCAGCCTGTGCTTTCATCTCCGAATCTAGTGATCCAGTCACAGTGATTTCGAGCATTAAATCACCGACAGTGATTGCTACTTTTCAGTAACGGTTATTCAATCACAGTTAGTGATCGCTATGCTTGGGTACGTAGGTTGGTTGCTTTTTTGCCACCAGTTCTACCACAAATTTACAAAACAGATATGAAAAATACGAGGAAAAACCAACAATCATAATTCAGTCTTAAATCAGGCTTCGCCGAAACAAATTGTAAAGCCAAAAAATACCGGAGATCGGAGTACAATCCCGGTCAAGGCAAAATATTTTTCCTAGGCGTCATTGTCACACTTTTAAGTGCACTAAAAGTTCACCGGTCATTTCCTTGAATAAATGGAAAAGTATTCCCAAAATTAATTCACTTATAACTAGGGTAACAGTGTGGAAAGGAGGAAGAATTTGAGAATGGTAAACCTCGTTGTTCACACGAAAACAACAAACTGTGGAGAAGGCGAGACAATTTTCGATTTTAATTTCGAGGATAATCTTGATAGCAGCGGCGAGACTTGAAGCTTCAGAGATTCAACGCGGGGACAATGGTGCAACGATTTGTCGACCTTGAAAATACCCACAGGCAATGGCTCGCAATCATCATTCCCACCAGCGTGTGACGGCGAGAGTTTGCAAAACGGAGTGAGAATAACGAAGCGAAACTTCGACAGTAATATCAGGAAACAAACGAAATAACATCGCATGCGAAGTTCCAATAAAGGCGCCAATGCATTAAACATTTACAATTGGCCAATCCAATAAAAACTCTCATGAAAAAGGGAGACATTTTGATTTTGGGCGTTGTGTCATACTTAGAAGATGATTTAGAGCTCAGTGTGCTTATGAGAAGACTGCTTCTGACATTTTATACTTTGCAGAATTGACTCTACCCGACTGGATAATTTTTTTACTAGCAGTTACCATTACAAGCAGAGCCTATCAAATGTAGCTGAGAATCTAGATGAAAATAATAGACTGAAAGTTAGTAATTGCAATGAGAATGATAGAAAATTAAGAGCTTCAGTGCCATCTAGGCATTAAATAGGACGGGCTATAGTTATTACATGGAATATACAGCAAATGGGATCGCTTGAGGCATTATACTGAGATATTGCTGAGATTTTGGTAACGGAATTTAAAGAATTGAGTGAAGCGCACAATGGCAGCAAGAGTTTATTTTTTATCAAATGGGCATTGCGAAGATAAAATTGCGATACCGGCAGAGATTTTAACTAGAATTGCAATGACTGAAAATATAATAACATGCATCAATGAAGATTCAGAGGACGAATAACCTTTCGATATCCATTTTCATTGATACCCTGGAGGGATTTTTATAGGGAATATTCACCGAAAATCCATCTGTTTGACTAGTTATTGTTCATCTGAATGTTTCAATTTATATGACAACACGGAAAAAGTTGAAAACTTAAAAAAAATGTCTTCTCATTACAGCACCCACCTATCATTAACTTATGGTGGAATAACAAGGATTTAGCTAGGTGGGGTAGTCTCAATGAATTTATATCTGACAAAGGGGACATCGATGACGCTGAATAAATCCTCGTGGTACGTTTCCCAATCAAATCTATTCATGATCAAATAATCAAGGTTTGAGAGGGGCTGCTTTAGTTCAGCTTGGAAACTTTGGCTTACTCGGGCGTTTCCAACGCCCCTGCAGCAATTTTCGGCACCAATTTCAATACAATTCCGTCCCTTTGGTGGGAATTCCTATCGTTATGTGTTTGGGCATTCTTAAAAGGACATTTTTGTATAAGATAATCATGAACCGGGAGTGATGGAGGGTCAGAGCAGAGAAACTATATATATACTAACAGAAAGGCATTAAAAACGCCCCCAGAAAACATTTTTTTCTATGTGGCACTCTCAAAAATATTTTATGAAAACACGCCATTTATTTTAGAAATTTTCAAATCGACGCCACTTCTTGTTGTAGAGCTGAAAATTATTGAAAAAATTTGACATCTGCTCCATTATAAAAAGCTTTCAAATTCCGCAAACCGCATTTTAAAATACGCTTATATGGCCAAGATATCTAAAAAAAAAAACAGCGAAAATCGTATTTTCGAGCTAGCTGGCCCTAGTGGGCCTCTAGCAGGCTTGAAGTGTGAGAAGGTTAGTCCCATTCGATCCCAAATCGGATGCCCAAAGTACGGGAAAGATCCCGGAGATGGAACTTTTCACCCTCTAATATGTACAGCTATACCCTTTGATTTTAATGCGCGCGGAGCGACAACAATTGTAGCGGCGGACTCGAGACAAGTTTAATATTCGTGGAATCAGATATCCCTGTCGTTCGAAAGTTTCTATTGGCTTAGCAGTCTCTGCAATAAGCATGACTTCCGCTACGTAATTAACGAAACTGGCCCCAGGGAAATAAAAAGGTAGTATTCTCTCCTCGGGACGCAATCAAACACGAATAAATTAGCACACAGTGATGACGACCCGTCCGCTGTTATCATTTCAAAAGCAAAAAGCACGAAAGAAGACGAACTTAATTTTCACTTAGATCTAGCGTAGACATTAAGAATTCACTCGCATACGAGCAATAAATTATCTGGGTCATTAGAGCTGCAACAGATTATTAAAAGAGGAGCGCAAGAAGACAAGAGTTAATGAATGTAAATCATATTCCAAGACCCCGAAGGAGATTGCATTCCCAAGTTATAATCGACTGCTGATGGAACAGAAATGCTAACATGGAAAGTTCGTGTTACCAAGAGAATAGAGTACAAAGAAAAAAGCAGTCTCATCAAACCAGAGCCGTGAAACAATGACAATCATGGAACAACCCAATTGTAATGCTTTCGCAATCGTTATCCTTTACTTACTTCCTAGGTAAACCTGTGAATGACTACACCAAATGTAAAGGCTGCTGTTTCATCGGTCGCTGCAAGAGGACTCGCCTCTCCCTCTGCATTGGCTCACAGTTGTCGCAAATCGAAAAATGCTGGCCAAAAAGTCATTTTTTCGACTCGATGCATGGAAGTTTTATTCGTATATTTCAATTCCACAGGATTTGATCCACAAAGTACGCTACTAAGTTGGTATTTAAGTTGATCCGAGCGGTCCCAGGACTCGGCAAACGATTTAAATCCGAGAATTTCGAAGAAGTTCACCTTTACCAGAGACAAAGATTAGAAAATATATTCGGCCGTATTAAATCCTTTTTTCGAGGCGTATTGCTTATTTAAAACTCACGATTTTATTTTGGAATTTTAGGGCACTGAGAGCATTGGCGTATGAAGAACCTAATTCCGGGAGACTTCCTTTCATACGGCCGTCACCATAAGCAAGCAACTCCAAACAATGGTTCAGCACAAATGCAGAGCAGTAACCTGAGTGAGGAGAGGCGATCGCGACAGTCAGAGGAATATTTCCCAAAATGGGTTGGACCATCGGGTTATCTCTCACGCGTGCCTTGGTCAGTGAAAACTAAAGGCGATAGAAGAGGGGGGTCTCATTGAAATCTCATTAAGTAGGAAAATCACGATGACACGAGAGCACAAGATTCCATTAGCGAATCTTACAGAAGTGATTTGGGGACATCGACCGAGACTAACACCACTCGCGCATGAAGATGCTGCTCCCAGTCGATGAAATGAAAGCCAGGTGACTGATTGGGGAAAGCGGAAAATCTCATTGAACGCCGCTGTTGAAATAGATTTACCACAACGGCATTATTACGGCAAAGGCATAACACGTGCATGCCGCATAAAAGTCATCCCAGTAGCTGCTTTGCATGATGAAAGCAATACAGACGCATAATGACTTTCCGATTGAAGATCGAGAGGTTATTACGAGAAAAATGTTATTAAAAATATATTGGCGTGCAGGAGAAGAGTAAATTTTAAAGCGGTGAAGGCGGTGGCTTAGCCCAAGAGCCGATGGTCGCATTCTATCATATGGAAAACATTACCTTCACATGAATTCCGATAGTAAATCCATAGCGATTAAAAAAAGCAATTTTTTCCTTTTTCGCATTACATTATTTAAAATAAAGTAAATTGATTTAGTAGATGAGTTTATAGTAACATTTGGAATAATTTTAAAGGTAAAAAATGGAGTTAAAAGTTTCGTTCTTGGAGAATTCACTCATATAAATGACACCATTTTCAGCTGATCAAAAAATGTTTTCAGCTGTGATCTGAGGTACCCATTTCACTAATGAATTCATAAAGAAAAAGTCAACCTATGGTCACAAACCCGAAGCTTCCATTGAAACCAATTGAAAATTTCTAAGGTTTTCAATCAAGATGTCTCCATGAATAGGAGGGCGCACACATATACCGCGAAGGCCTCATAAAACATTCCAATACGTAATTTACCGTCGTAACAGTGGAAAAAATCAGGAGTTACGAAGGCAAGTACTTCAAGGCGTATTCTAAATCAAAATGAACGCGACAGGGAAGTCGAAGATGATGACGAGGAAGACAATGGAAAACATTTTGACACTGAATGAAGATGCGCTATGTTATTTTTTCATTAAAATTGGATATTTTTTACTAAAGATTTCTCTTATCTAAGGTCAAAAAGTTTTTTAACTCGACCACACTGAAAAATGCAATAAAATAATCTTGCCCACTAATGGAATGAAGATACCTACTCCTCTGCATGAATACATTACTCGGTTACTCCTTCCTTGTGTTATCCAAATCATTAATTTGTTTTTTCTCGTAGTAGGAGACACTTCTTACATTCCTCTACCCATTCAGAATTTACAGCAAGAACTTAATAAAAGCATCGCTTAATCAATATGCTTATCCTTTCACGCGATGGAACGTGATAGCTACTACATACTTGACGAAGCACCGAAGCCAGAAATTCAGCGCCAATTCACGAAACAGCACCCAAAGGAGAGGATAGAAAGGGGGGGGGATCATGTTGCACTTCTTAAGCCTCAAGGCTAATCCCAAACGCATAAGAACACCCCTCTCTCCCTCTCCAACTATTTTGCACTTTCTTAACTGACGCCATATTGGCTTGAAATTCATTTTGTAATTTTCGGAGAGTAGAGTATATACGTTTAAGGAAATACTAAAGCAAAATTTTCAAAATTGACAGACACAGATGGCCTACCAACCCCAGAAATTTCAAGACGACGGCACAAGTTTTAAGGGAGTATTCCGTCACTGAAAACAATCCGGTCGAATGGATGGCATGCGCTATCTTAAGCCATATTTGGAGATATTGATGATCCAGTGCAGCTTTGTCTTTGAACCACGAAAGGTGGTTAGCCTACGCGATTATTTATTCCACATATATCCTAAACATTTATCCTCCGTATTTTAGGCTTCTCCAGATCAATGCGCCCTTTTAATTTATTTTAAACTAAATTTTATTGAATTTACTGGTTTAATTGCACCAGACGAAATAAGTTGCATTAAATGCGTAAATAATGAGCAGGATACTTTGATTGTTTAATTAACACGACAAATCATTAGCACAAATCGTTCCCGCCCGTCCGAATTCCAACGGTAAATTTCCTAACTGATTTAGGATGAACGGCTATTATTACTCATTTTATCCATGAATCATACTCCCTCCCAAGAGTTACCTTTAATTAGTGTAATGATTGACGACAACGACACTAGAAGCAAGGAAAAAAATCCTCAGAACTTCAATCTGGGGTATGCTTCTCCACTGCAGTGATGCATGGGCGATGGTGATATTGAAGGATACAAAAGGTTGAGGTTTTTGGAGCATGGTGTAATCAGAAGAAGCGATCCTGCGGGAAATAATTGAGAAGTCTCGAGATGATTGGGAGGAGAGAGGAGTCGAAACAGAAAGCCATAAAAAGACAACAGTACAACTAATTCGTTCACCACATGGTCAAAAATTGGTCAAGGACGAAGGTGATCCGACAGCTGGCAAAAAAAAAAATACCATGAGGCTCAGCTACATAATAGTATAAATTATCTATCATCATATTAATTTTTTACGGATGACTGTATTCCTTCATTTCCGTATCTATAACATTGTAAAGAGAGCCCTGGTCCAGCGGAAGAGGTGGCCGGATTGTGGCCTCATCTGGGCCAGGTAAAAGAAATAAATAATATCAAAACAAATTAACATAAGACTACATCGGCAAATAGAGACAATAACGGAGGGGGAATCGGACGTGAGGAAAGACAAGCAGACACACTCAACAACAACGATCCTCGCGAGTCCGCACGGATTAGGACGGGATTAATATTATAAAAAATAATGGTGAACGAGGCCATTGGTAGAACATTTCACTTACACAGCCAGGTGATAATAATTCAGCTGTTAAGCCGCGGTGTACGGCAAGCCCACGAGAGATAGGCAGGAGACCCAAACGGGGGACCTGCACATAAAATCAGAGATCACTTTTTTACAGACTCCCTACCTCTTTCAATACCATATCGACTACTCACCCTTCCCTGGATCTTTCAATGCCCATCAGATCATTCAAGAGGCAGCTGCGAAAAGCCATCTTCTGAATACCTTTTTTTAAATATCCTTTTTATAGTTTATATTTGTTAAAGCTGCATTTTTTATGCTTTCTATTCAATGTAAAGGCCGTTTCGGCTGTTTTTGAATAATTCAACAAATAAATAAATAAAAAGACACGAAGTTTGACGCGAAGGGATTGTTTACCTCCTTGACCTTGTCCCTCTTCTCGGGGTCGGCGAGCCCCGGGAGCAGCGTGGGCACGAACCCGGCGCCGGGCGGCGTCGCTTTCGACGTCTCCCCCGACGAGGACGCGGCCCTCGGGACGACGCCGCCCATGCCGGGCAGCGGAGGCGACGAGGGCGGCGAGGTGGCCGTGGGGTAGGGCAGGCTGCGGAACAGCAGGGTGATGCTCAAGGAGACGAGGACGAGGGAAGCGAGAAGAGCGGAGATGGCGCGAAGGGCCATCGCGGAGGGAGCAGCCGACAGGCGTAAGTGGACGACGACGGCGAGCACACGGGCGGGATATCCACGGCGGAATCAAACTGACGACAGCGGAACTGATCGAGTGGCGAGGCAGTGGTCTCAGACGAGAAATTGTTTCTTACTGCATCAGCGACAGCGGTGGGGACGACTGCACTGTTTTGCAAAAGTCATTCGAAGCGTTTATGTCCACAGAGTAAACGACGGATCAACAGGAAAAATGGTCAACGACAGCGGCAGTGATGAGCAAGGCAGTGTGTCACAGCGGATACAGCAACCGAAGGAAAGTCCAAGATCTGATAATTTTACTCGCACAGATTCAGCTGATGGAGCATACACCACCCTTATTCTCCTCGTATAAGGACGAGGGTAGATCTTCACCGATGGAAATACTATCTAACCACACAATTAAGTTCCAAACGAAGACGACCTTTCTTGGAGAGATTCAAGTGATGCGGTATCGGCTGCAGTCGTCCAGTACGTAAAAAGAAAGAACGGAAAGCGGTTTACTATAATCTCCGATTGAGTGCCAGGAGCAGATAATTTTCTTCTTTGCAGAAACTTGATTGATGCGACGATGGATTTCCACTTCTCAAGCAGATGGCTGCAGCGCGGATATCGCTGTAAACGTAATGGGTCGATATGATCCTTGAAATGACTTCTATACAATTAGATGGTGAGGTCCGTAGGTGATACCACTCCGAGTTCAGACCATAAGGGAGCTGAGATATTAGTGGCGAGAATAGAAGTCAAATGACATCAGGAAGAGCAGCTCTTGGTAATCAAGGAACGAAAAAGTGGAGGCTAAAGCACACGATAGATTAATGCAGACACCAGCAAGTAAGACGGGAAGCTAATCCACACGATATTAGCCGCCAGCACGGAAGTCTTAAAAGGTTGGACCAACACAAATAATGACGCACAACACGCTGCTTAAGTGGCCGAGCGGTGATTCCGCAAACACAGACACACACGCGGCCTTCGGAGTGTCCAAGAGCGGCTGGGAGACGGCTGGAGAGCGGCTGACGACGGGGAAGAGGAAGAAGCACGTGGCGATTCACCGCCGATGAGTGATCCCCCTTTTCCGGGAACAAGCACAGAGGACAAGTGAGCTTTCGGAACGGGTATGATATCGAAGAAGCAAGCGGAGGGGAGGAGGAGGTGGCGGTGGGGCAGAAATACGGAGGGAAGTTGGTCTTTTAGTTGTCCAGGGAGGCTGAGAGAGAGAGGGAGGTGTGGAGGGCGCAGATCCCGGCGGAAGACTGGCGAGCGGAGGTAGGAATGAGTCTAGCAGTGCTACTGCTGCTGGCAGAGGCGCCCGCGTGTGTGTGTGAGTGTATGCGAGAGGCAGGCCCGTGCCGCGCCGAGGATGGTCGCGCTCAACTGCGACCGCTTGTTGGCAATGTGGGGAGAAAAAAAAAGGAGAAACTATTTCTTTTTTGCATGCATCGCGGATGGGGAGGGCGTGCGTGGTGGGGGAAACTGGACGTGGAAGAGGAGGGGGGTGGTGTACGTGGGAGGATGCGGAGTCGGAAAGACTTTGAGTGTCGCCAACCGTCCCGAATACCCCTCGCGGCCAAAAGGGGGGAGGGGGGGTTCCCTTTTTCATACTGCTCTCTCTCTCTCTCTCTTTCTCTCTATTTCGGGACGAACGGAATAGTCGACGAAGCGCTCTTGGCATTGCGGCGTCGTTCATCTTATGTCAGCGGAGAAAATAAATTCGTGTCCACGCCATCGTGGAAATTGACAGTACGGTACTAAAGTCCGAAACATAAAACCCCTCTCATAGTTAGTCCAACCAAAAATATAACAGCATTTATTGGTTACTGATTCCACATCGAAATAATTATTTAGCTATTTATGTGCTTTGATGGGGGAATATGGTGGAAGTTTGTGTCCTTCAACAAGCGCATAGCACTATGCAGTCCTCTGAAATGACGGAGGATAGGAAAGGGAGGAGGAAAGTTTATGGAATGCGCCAATAAACATCACATTCAGGAAAAAAGTGTTTATTTAAATGTCGAAAATAAAGGAATAATTTCAATTCAAAGGACACTGACTTTCCTATCCGTTAAAAAATAGACGATAAACTCGAAGATAACTTAGTCAAATATTTTACGAAGCAGCACAGCTCAAAGAAAAGGGGCCATCTTACAAAAAAAAGCAGAATAACAAGTGAGTACACAGGACCTCAGCCTGACCCTACGCTCCCGTATAAAAAAATAACAAACAGACCCTTGAATAGGGTTGTTTTTCCCTTGTCGATTCAGAGTAAACAAACAGGTTGGTATCTCCGCGAAAGTCTCCGCACGTGTCTTAGGTGACGTAGCACCCACAAGACGAAGGGTTTCGCAATGAAGGTAGGGTAGCGAATGCGCAGTAAAAAAGGAGACAGGATTTCCATTCTTAAATCAATAAAGAGAGCAAAAGTGGATGTTTTCCTCGTCTCGGGAACACAGAGGGGATGATACGTAAAGTAACGAGATTCCCTTACAACGTTAACGCTTCAAATTACTAACAGAAATAAAAGAATCCAAAACCAAATCTTCACTTCGGAACTCTACATAAAAACGCACTTAAGAGAAGAATACCTACCATTTTTTAAGATCAGTGAGCACTAATTAAAAGCCACGAAAACCTGATTAGAGACACTGACCAGAAATTGATCGGTGCTAATTAAAATAATTCGACACAGACCAGAAATTGATCGAAGCTAATTAAAGTAAATCGCCGGATGGAAGGGAATAATAAGTGCATAAAAGGTCTCACTCATTCAGCCGTCAACTCGTTAGTTTAAAATAAAAATTCGTGAAAGTTTTCGCCCATTTTCTTGAGTTGGTGGCGATACTTAAGTTCATTAAAACGTTCGTGAAAAACCGCTCATTGAGGAAGGGACTCGCCATTCACGGTTCAAACGACAGCTAATCACGGTGGGAACATGCCGAGCCGAGGAAGTGGCTCAGAAGAGGTGTAAAGCCCTCCGAAATAGCTGGAGACGTCATTAAATAATCTCCGAAATGGTAAGGCGAATTGTTTTTCGCCGCAAATAGCTGGAGAAGTAACCGACGGATCGAGGAACGGAAAAATTCGAGTTTTTATTACTTCCACTCCAATAATCTTGGAGAAGAGACTTTTTCTTTCAAGTTTGCTCTTCCACAAAGTAAAAAAGTGAGACAGTAAAAAATATGGTGAGCCTCCAATCACTCAATCCATAGTCAGTACATAGAAAAATAGAGAGTACATTCAATAGTAACTTTAATCAGCTCCATTGTTATGGCACCCTCACAGAAAGCGAGGTAGGACGTCATCATATGATCGATAAATACTCCTGGTATCGTTCGAAATGGCTGGTCCGAAGCATAGAAGTTTAAACCTCAGGTACCAACTTAAGAGTTTACCCTCATAAACTCCTCAATGCCGTGACGTTCATAGGCAATGAAACATAATCTGTAAAGATTTTAATCATATTAAAAGGAGGAGATGCTTATAAAAAACATAGATAACAAACAAAGAAGAAATATAAATACGATTTTCCATCACTTACATGAAGTATGACCGAAAGGCGAAAAACTATATTAAATTATGAATAAATTCACCGCTTTAAAATAAAAATTTATCCGAAAAAAACATTGAGATATGTATATAATATTTAAATATGCCATCATAAATACGCACTATCGTCTTCAAACTGAGACAGGGTGGTTTCTGGGATAGATCAAGAGGAATTATTGCCGCTCAAGAACAAAAACAGAATTTGACAGTAAAAACTAACGATATAGGATGAATAAAAAAGTTCTTTTAATACACTTACGGAACCTGGTATTAAGTAGACAATAAGGAATGCTCACTGCTAACTATTTAATAAAGAGCACAAATATTTTACGAACAAAAAGTTTTATGAATAAGCAAATCCCAAGGGAATACCACGCAAATAAAACTTTCATTTCGTTGCTGACAATTCTTCATCAAAACCTTCACGTGCTCCAGGCAAACATTTAACTCCGCCAAATGTTGACCCATGGAAGGAAGACGGGCGGGTTTCGGGGACATCTCCCCTTCAACGCTGGCCTGAGTCCAACGCCCTTAAAAATTGGATACTGTTTCCATCTTAATTCATCCTTTTTTTTAACATTTTATATGTACTAAGAGACATCTTTCGTAATTATTGGAGGGAAAAAATAATGTTTCTTGGTTTACTCAAACTAATAACTCAAGGTTTTCAACGAAAATCCTAAAGTTATGGTACCAGAAAATTTTTCAGCAGCCATAAATCCTCTTTTTTTATAATTTTACATAAAATTTCATCCTATAGATCGATTCGTGGAATACGCAGGTTATTCATTAATGCAAAAAGTAAAACAATTAAGGTAAAGAGATAATTTTACCATTTTAATAATTCAGGCGTTGCGATTTGACTTTCAAACTTTTTTTCGAGGGATTACGCGGAATTTTATAGGTGTTTTTACGAATGTAAACGCCTTAAATTAGCCTGCAAAGGGAAGAAGCTAAAATCAGACCTTAAAAATGCGTAATTGGGTTTTATGATAGTAGTTTTATTGGTCACACACCATATGCACAGAGCGAATCCTGCCCCACGATCTCAATTACAGGACTTTTCTATCACAGAGGTCGTCCGACATGTTGAGTAGCTTCTCATTCCCCGCGTCGATAATAACGGCCATCCATGAGCATTCAAAACGTGCGAATATCCCTTAAAGAAATCAGCAGCCACGGGTGATTAGAAATTCTTAGAGAAATTGATGAATTGCGAGGGCATAAACCAGTTACCTTGCAATTCCATCCATTACAACTTTTTTATGAGCCAAAATTTCCAACTGAAAAACGACTTTATAAAAATTCGTCTAACAAATTAACAGCAAATTGAACTACATACACGGTAGCGTACGCAACATCATTTAATAATATCCCTTAGAAAACGGAAATATTTGCAGCCTTAAAATGCGGGGAAGCCACACGATGTGGAACAAACACGAAGACGCCAGCAAAGGGCGGGTTTCGCTCACGGCAGTGAGGTCGGCAAGGTCTTTGGGGTCGCCATCGTGCGAAACCCCTGCATAAACTTATCATCATCAGCAGCATCCAAGAAAGAACAAAATAAGACCAATAGGATGGAGAAGAAGAAGGCAACAATAAATGTAGGGACATCGAATGTCAGGACAATGATAGGGGAGGGTAAGCTAGAACATATCTAAAGAGAAATGGATACAGGCAGGATAGATATCCTGTGATTAACCGAATTGAGGTAGAAGGATTGTGGGTACTAATGGAGTGATGGGTATAGGGTTATATATAATGGTGGGGAGGAAAGTCAACGAAGGGTAGCTTTGGTATCAAATGGCAAGAGAGTGGGAGTTATATTTTAGGTAAAGCCTGAATCACACGATCATTTTTTTCGTCGCGAAAAGTGATCACTACTGCGATCACTTTTCCCGTCGCGAAGAGCGATCGCTCTAGTGATCATTTTTCTGAATCACTGGCCGTCGGCTTTGGCATCACTTTCAATAACATAGCTCGTTGTCATGGAACCCGCATCACGAAAATATACAGCGTGTTTGTTTATCTATGTCGTTCCCACGATTGTCAAACGTTGCGCTGCAATCGCTCCATACGGACATGCGTTTCGATTGGCTGATATGGGATTAAGGGACGGTTTTAGCGACGGAAAAAGCGACCGGACGAGTGATGAAAAATAGCGATGGGAATCCTCATCGCGATCGCGAAAAACAATTGCTGGCGGCGATCATTTGCGAGTGATCACTCTAGTGATCGCGATAGTGATCACTTTTCAATACGAAAAAAAATTGATCGTGTGATTCGGGCTTAAGCGATGGGGCTCTCGTGGTAGAAATAGAGGAAAAATTACAGTATGAGAAGGTTGGCCGATGGGAAATTGCTTTGGACATCTTCGTGAAACCATTCTTGGGTTTGTTGACCAGTGCTGATGATTATCCAAGTCAATGTAAAGTTAAAGAAGAGAAACGCCCTCGTAACGATCGAAAGCATCCCACTCCAAACTCGATCCGCATCGGAACAACACGATGTCTTCGTCGGTTGAACGGGCGTGCACGAGGCAACGTTGGCTAATCACGCGAACAAAAAAAGAGAGCTCGCATGCATGTGCGATTGTGATTCACGCCAGGCCGGCGTCCAAGTGGGGCGCCGCGCTCGCCCACGACAAATACAAATGCATCGGAGTGTAGAGTAGTGCCGTACGAGAGTCTTGTCTCGGCGGTCGAGACGAGACTTTCATTTCTCGGCATTGTCGGGACGAGACTCTCGGCGCGGCGAGAGCCTCGCCTGGGTCGAGAGTCGAGAAGTCTCGCCCCTTCGAGGTTTCTCGATACCGGTCGAGACTCCCGGGCAAGGCGAGAATTTCCGATGAATACCGCAATCAGCCGATGATATAGTTTACTAAGGTATCCCTTATGCCTTTTATGGATTTATTCACATTATAAAAATATTGTATTGAATGATTTACCCTCTGCATCCAATTTTTTTAAAGAGTGTGCACGATGATAGTAGAGTTCACAATGATGAATTTGGAAAAAAAATATTTCCTTTTCTTGAACTCGATATTTAAAATAAAATTTGAATCTTGGAGTGTATGATTGTAGGTCTTTAATTTTAAATGTAAATTTTGCCGACGTTTCCGTTTATTTACAAACCATTATCAGGGCTTAAAATGAAATTGAGCAAATAATATTGATGCATAGGCATGTTAAAGGGTTACATCAATGTTTCTCATTATAGTAATATAATAAAAAAGAAACATTCACTAGTCAATTCACAAAAAAGAAGAGATCATAGTCTAATTCTATAGAATTTTATATATCTTTTTGCAATGTTAATTTATGGTAACCAAGGTTCATGGTTATCAGTCAATTTTGGTTAATTAAATAATAAATATGCTTCAGTTGTCAATTTCGATCTTATATTACAGCTATTTTTAGTTTAGGAAATATATAATATGTCTTAAAATAATCTTTATGTTAAATTATTTTCAATGTCTAATATAGAAATAGTTTAATTTTTTTCGAGAAGCCGGGAGTCTCGACGGGTGTCGAGAAATCTCGAAGGGGCGAGACTTCTCGAGTCTCGTCAAGACTCTCGACCCAGGCGAGACTCTCGGCGCGCCAAGAGTCTCGTCCCGACAATGCCGAGAAATGAAATTCTCGTCTCGACCGTCGAGACTCTCGGGAGGTCGAGAGTCTCGCACAGCCCTAGCGTAGAGGCGTGTTTCCACGCTGCACGGCGGACAAAGTCTTATCACGCCACGACCAGCGAGTTTCTTTCCTCTCCTCCCAAACCTCTCCACAGTGCTCGAGGAAAACTGCAATCTACCTGGATAAGGCCGGAATACCTTTATGGCAGCGAAATATTTGGAGAAGGTGAAGTGGACTAAGAGGAGGAAGAACGACGAAGTGCTGGACATGGTGGGTGAGGAGAGGCAGCTTCTAGAGAAGATACGGAGGAGACAGAAGGTATGGATGGAGACAGTACTTACCGTGGAGGGTATGTTGAAATGAGTGCTAGAGGGTAGAATATTGGGTAAACGAGGAAGAGGAAGGAACGGAATAATATTTTTAGAAAGAGTCAAAGATGGTAGGCCTTACTGTGAATTGAAGACGAAAGTCCATGAAGGGAGGGGAGCCTTTCAGAATGGTTCTTAAGTACTCCATGTAACCTACCCAAATGGTGGAATACTAAAGTAATGATAATACAAAACCATCCAAAATAAACATGAAAATTACCAAAAAATATTCACACGGTATGTTACCTCGACTTCGAAATTTATCCGTTTTCCCGTTGCCTTTGTCGTCCATAAACTCGCTACAGTAAATCATTTCATCAGCCACTAAGCCAATAATTTTACGTTCAGGCTTGGGACAACTAATAAGACTCTCCTTACAAACAGTTGGAACTACGATCCTACTGATCCAACTACATACTTCATGCCTCACGTTAAGTTAATTTAATAAGAGTCTTTCCCATCTTTTTTAACTTTCACTGGTTTTAATAATTTTAATTGCTAAATGATTTCATTATATGTGGAAGAAATAGGAGGAAGATTACCTATTTGAAATAAGGAGTACATAAATGATAGTAAAGAAAGGAAATAGGAATTAAATATTAAAAAGGAAAAAATAATATAATCCGTAAAAATCAGGCTGCATATGTTAAAGGATAAGTGTACTAATTCATATTATCAATGTTTAGTATTAAGTTTCCTGCTGCCAAAACAACATAATGCACTCTTAAAACAAACGCACCAAAATCTAATGCATACTAATGAAAGCCGGCAGGTTAGAGTGAGCAAATGGTTCACCGAATGATTAGTCACGCAATAAGAGGATCGCACGCCCTCCTCTGCCACTGGCTTACAACATTCATTCTACGGCTTTCACTGCTGCCGCTATTACGCGGTGTGACATCGGCGCTTCTAAGGGTGCCTTCACCTTTCGGCGTTGCGTTGACGCCGCGGCTCGCGAGCCAATCAGAGCTCGTCTTAGAGGATTGATGACGTCATGTCGCCAGCTCGCTGAGTCGTCGCAGAAAAATTGAACCTGTCGGATTTTCTCTGCGTGAAGGCGGCAGAACGCCGACGATTTCTATGGGAAACTTAGGTATAAAAATATGCAAGATTAGCTCTAATGGGAGTGACAAATACTATTTATTTCATTATTTACTGTTATTTTGAAGTGTTAAGTATAGATATTTCGTATCCTTCCTAAGCATAAGATAAATGATAATCCTAAATTAGATTGCAATCACTGAGGAGCATAGATTAGCATAAAACATACCCGTCAATGGTATCACAAGCTAAATACAAGGTAAGAGCTCCTTGTTGGTGACTACGGTCGTTTAGATTCCAATTGATATCTAATAACTGTGCCCTCATGATCTACTCAGTTGGAGCTATTTAGATAACATGACTACTGTAGTAGGACAATCTGTTTGAACAACAGTTATCATTTATAAATATTCCTGATAACATACCACGTTACTCACGTTCACTGAGTGTATGTAATTAGCTATTTTTCGAATATTCCGAGTTAGGAAATAAAATTTAAAGATCATAATAATGCATAGGCAAGGGCCATCATTAAATGCATGATAATCGACATTATGATCACCATATTAACTTAAAATGCTATTTATAGTTAAGAAAAATATTTTAAGAAATAAAATTGCGTAAAAATGACAAACAACGTATGTATTGTGCGTTTGGATCGAAATCATAAGATGATATGCTCCCAGGCCGATTTTTATGAGCCGACGCTTTTTGCCTTTCATTTGTTTTCGCACCCCCGGGCCGTGAAGGCACCCTAACCCTTTCGTAGTTAACCTATTGACGTCACATGATCGAGCCGACCGGATACCAACAACTTCTTTGGACTTGCGCTTGGGCCTCGGGTAGTTCGCTGTCGCTTTCACTCCGGTGAGCGAATCCCTTCTACAACGAAAGTTTCCTCCTGAAGCAATCAATTAGCGATCAACCTGCTGAGAAGTGCGCACCCCCACATTTGCATTTTCTTGCACAAACACAACAGTGTAATTGCCGAAACGGGAGTTTTTATACATTCGTCGATACATCTTCCACTCCCACCTTATCTAATGAATTGCGATTTAGGACCACTGTCATAGACCTCATCACTGCGTTCACTATTCTGAAGGGAGAGCATCGTTCTTTCGTAGGCGAGCACATAAAAAGCTAAAGAAATGAGGATGAGAATAAGGATGTAGGAAGGATATTTCCGATCAGTTGGTTCGCTGTCGTTGCCATGTATGTATCGGGTTCCCATTGACCCATACAGGACTTGGACGCTGGAATGCGGAGACATTAGGAGGTGGAGGGGGGTTGGAAGCGGCAGCTGGCCAGATGGGGTGGCCGCCAACATCATCTCCCTCGCAAGGGAAACAAGACGATAAGTAGAATAGCCCAGCCCAGGATGGGAGTACTCCAGAAGGAGAAAGATCAACGCACTGCTCGGAGTTTTGCCATACAAGCATGGGAAAAAAATCGTCGGAAATTACTTCTGGAGTATGTTCCCTCTTTGGTCACGCGGCATGGAGGTCGACATCGGCGGAAAAATCAAGGATGGAGGAATTCAAAGTGTGGCGAAACAAAAGAAAGATGATAATCAAATGGATCAACCGAGAGCGTAATGAATAAGGCCCAAGAAGCGTAGGAGAGAAGAGGAGCCTTATGAATGCATGAAAAAGAGGACATAAATCGTGCATCTCTCCATTTCCCCCTTTTCGTCGCGTTTTGTTGTCAGACAAAACGCGGCGAAACCCCAGGGAAAATGGAGGGAGAGAGATGCACAAATTCTGAACGCCACGGAAGACTACGAGACAAGAGGACAGAGACACGTCATTGGCAATTACTGGAGGCATCAGACATATCCGCACAATCAGATACAAACACAACACTATATCTGTAGCATGGCCCTGAATAAATTAGGATTCGTCAAGCGTATTGTGGGAATATTTTCGGATGAGAAAGTAAAATAAAGGTACTATTTCGCACTCGTCCGTCCGCACCTTGAATATGCAGTGAGCGTATGGCATCCGGTACAGAAAGACTTAATCCGCGAACTCAATAAAATACAAAGGAAGGCTGCGCGTTTCGTCAAAAACTGCTACGGTCGTACAGACAGCATTACGCAGATGTTAAGCGAACTAGGCTGGGAGCCGCTGGATACTCGGAGGCTGCGTGCTAGGCTTAGATTGCTTGAACAGTTGAGAATGGATATCTTTAAGTGCGACACATAGAACATAATATTAGATCCACACTATATTTCCAGGTCCAACAGGAGCGATACAGTAATAGAGATAATTTGCCGAACGGATAGATATATGAATTCGTTTTTCCTCCGAACCATAATGGACTTTAATAAATGCTAGTCCCAACTTCGTAGAGCACTTCATTTTTTTATGCTTAGACGGCTGGTGTCCTAACACCCCCTGCCACACACCTTTAAGGCGGCTTGCGGGGTATTATGTAGATGTAGAACACACAGGTGATGCCCCCAATGCATATCCACTCCAATCAAAAGTGAATTTTAATAATAATAATGTAATTATGAACAATTTTTATGAACAATTATTTGGAGTTTTGGCTGAAGAAAGACATTAATATTCGGAGCAAAGTCAAATAAAGTTACCTACTTAGTTACCTACCACTTCTCATCCCCCTCTTCAAGACTTAAAATACAAACAAATCCGTATACGAACATAAATGTCAAGCCCGTGGTAAATGAAATATGGATACAGGTACCAAAAACACATCTATCGACAGGGAAAAAGTATTTCAGGGAAGTTAACACAGGCTATGCATATGCAACTCAGCTATCTAATCCACCACGTCCACTTAGTTTGTGAGCCTTCGACTTATTAATATTCGAGAGAAATCGCAATCCGGTAACAAGCACCAAGCAGACGCGTATGGTTTATCTGAGGCAGGGGTCTCCAAAATACGGCCCTAGTAGGGCTTTCATCCGGCCCGCGCACTCGTTTCAAGTAGCGCGCGATTCTTGCTCATTTAACTCTGTGAGACGCCGCTAGGAGCATTGCAGCGCTGTGTCAAAGCCGCCTTCAACTGTTCCTAAATAAGAAATACGCCACCAGATACTTCAGTAGACGTTGGCATCGAATACTTCAGTCATCGGCAAATTTGCTACCCGGACCGCGGGGCGATTCGGAACTTGGAATGTGGCCCTCGTGGCCTGGTGAATTGGAGACCCCTGATCTAAGGGGTTAAAATGATGTGAAAGGGCCTGGAGGGATGAATTTCTTAGATTGCTGATGGTTGTCCCCTCAGAGATAAACGAAAGGGAGGGGGAAAAGGAGCCTCCCCCCAAACCACTGATATGACGATCTACCTGTTTATATACGCCACTGGATTACGGATATAATAAAGGGTGGCTGTGGTCACACGGAGGGCATTTTTTTTACAATGGTGAAATAAGACCCGCCATAAAAATCAAGTCCTTCAAACGAGTCGACACCGATCCTCATCCATTTCCTCCCCATGTGGAGTCGCACAGATACCCACAGACGGAAACCATGAGGATAATGACGATGCAAAGGAAGCGAGCAGTCTCGCGTGACCTTAAGCCTCGCTCGAGAAATTCAATCCATCGAAAGATGGCGATGGGCGATTAGATATAAGTTGTGCGCGGGAGTGCTCCAAGACGAGTCTGCTTTACTTCAATGTATTATTATTATTAAAGTATTCTACCGATTAAGGTAGGTTTCCATGGAGTGCGTAGGAAGAATTCAGGGAGCCTCCCCTTACATCACACACTTCCCTCTTCAGTGCACAATAAGACCTACTACCTTTCATTCTATCTAAAAATCCTATTCTTTTCCTTCCCCTTCACCGCAGTCGCGTCGAAACCGCGTTCGCGTGTAAATAAATATATGTGGAAAAACAAAGTACATTTTTCATTCATCATGAGCAACTTCCATAAAGAAACGCCTCAAACCATCAACTTCATCCCACGCTTCCCTTACCATCTCTTCAGCGTACACGTTAAATTAAGATATAGTAAAGGAAGGGTTGGGATGTAATCTTGAAAATGTGCGAATTCTCTTTGAATATTAAAGTTGAAAAAAATAAATACGCCGCATGTGAATGCATCACCGGAATTAATTGGGGGTTAAACCACGATGACAGAGCTTTCTCCCTTGATTTCTGGTTTACAGAGTTGCATTGGGACTTATGGCATTCACCTCGTCAGCTTCCTACTAAATTTACCGATAGACTGATTTTTAACATGGGCAATTTTTATTTTAGTGTGATTCATGCTTGAAATCCAGCATTATCGCTAGCATGGCAGCTAGTATATTTTTGCTTCCATCATTCTTGTCGTCCTAGTTTTCATTTCTACTCTCTCTAGTTCTAGCAGCCATCGACCAATCAATTTTGCTCGTTGTAACTTTGTAAATATCTGTCGTCGATTTTCTATGTAAAGAAAATAAAATACGGATTCCCGGGACTTAATCCGTGTTTGAATTGTATTGCCTTTAAATCTTGATCATCTCCATTCTGCTAAGCGATGCTTCTGAAAATAAGGCAGCTAAGATTTAAAAAAACGAGATAGCACTATGCCAGTCGTGATCGTGTACATGAACACATAATCGCATGATCCAGGAGATACGAGAATAAAAGCTCTGATTCTGGAAATCAAGAAATCATCGGTAGCATCCTTAGATCGGTAAATTCACACAGAGTCCTTTTACCTTTGCATAAATGAGGTAGTATAATATGTAAGTATGCGTAAAGTTCTTTGAGCCATGTGGTGTGCATGCGGGAATCCTGCTGCATGCTGGTGATTTGATCACCCCCTGCCAGACACCCTAGAGGTGGCTCGCAGGGTATTACGTAGATGTAGTCAAGTACTGGTGTGGTATTTGGAGTAGGCGACCGACAGCTTAGATCGTTTCTCACTTGCGTCGTTACAGAAAGGTGGAGAGATAAACTGGCGTCGGCATTAGCCTGCTCTTAATGAAAGGCGCCATGGGTACCACGGCTCAACGTCCCTTCCGACGTACGGAGTGCAGTATTATTTAGAAGAGCTCTCAACGAAGCACACAAGCAGGGATCGAGCACGTAGAGATCGCGTCATTCAGGAGTTTTTTAGAGAGTGAAGGGATAGTGGAAGGGAGGGATGGTGGCAACATGGGCAAAAGGATCGAGACTTGCAATATTGCATGCAAAAACAGCGGTTCAGTCGACATTACGTTCTCGCCACCTACCTGCTCTCGCCGCTGTCGGTGGCGTGACAAACCTAATAACACTTTCTTCCCTCGCCTCACTCAAGGACGTCGGCTGCTCTTTTCATTCCTCTCATCCCTCCCTACGGCTTATCCATCCCACACCTTTGCTCTGCTCGGACCCACGCTCTAATCCAACATCACTTACTCGCGGTCAACGTCCGTTTCCATTGACAAGAGTCACGCTTTTCCCCTCAAGTTGTGGACAAAGGGATAATCTTACACAAGCACAACTTGCTGAGCTTCTTCATACTTTTCCATTTTGTTGGTGTAGGCTGTCGTGATGTTATGCGAATTAGGTATGGCAATGTCTATGCAGTACGTTTTAATGTGAATTTTATCTTGCACTACTAGATCAGGTCTATTGCTATGGACTGTTTTATCGGTGATAATTGATCGGTCATAATAAATCTTACAGTGCTCGTTTTCAAGGTTGGTTTTAGGTTTGTATTTATAATAAGGAACTGTATTTTCAATGAGTTTTTACTTAGAGCTAATTTCTGGTGGATGATGTTGCATATTTGATTACGTCAGTGCAGATAGTCTTTTTGGGATAAGTTAGTGCATCCACCTGTGATGTGCTGTATCGGATCAGAGGCATTACCACATAATTATTATAATTAGTATTATTTAAGTAATTAATAATTGAGGGAAAATTGAAACAGGTAAATCGTGTCTCCCTTCAAGAACACCAACCGTCGGATGAGAGATTTAGCAGTTGTCCCCTTGACGAATGTGGTTAAGACACGGCTAATGCCGACGCCGGGTTTCACTCCACTCTTCCTTCCCACATGGCACAGTGGCGCAAACTGTCGTCTGCCTCCTCCAAAGATCATACCGAACCGAAACTCAAAACGTCGATGCACACAATCTATACAACATCAGTCCGTCGTACAACAACAAGAGACGCTTCAATAATTACTCAGCGTACTGCGTTGTTAAGAGGCGAAGCATATGTCGGAGCTCGACCACATACCGAAGTAATACCCCGTTTACACTACGATCGTATCGACGTTGATCGGAACTACGGCGCGTTTACACGTCTAAAAGTTACCATCGTAACTCAGTGCTGCCCTCGTTGTGGAATTGTGTCATATAACAACTGACGACGCGACGTGACTGCGTAATGAAATTGAAATCCTGGAAAATAAGAAGCAAAAGAATATTAATGTTTTCATGTCCTAAAACTAAAGCTAGACCGAACTGTCGGTAAAACTTTAAAGAATGTAAGATTCATTATAGGAATCTGTCCAAAGTTTAACAATATTCATGCGGTAAAGACAGTAGATATTTGCTACGCTCCAAATTGGGATATGTAGTTAACTGGTCACCTTATTATAATATCAACTCAATCCGGCTTGAAAGTGTCCAAAATAAATTTCTCAAATTAAATAATTACGATTAAGTAATCTCACAGTCTGATTACAACACTTCATATTTTCAATCCCTAGTCAATTTGAAAACCCTTGCACACGGCATCCTCCAACAATGCCCTATTCCTCTAAAAATTATCAATTCCTATTAAGATTGTTCCTATCTCCTTTATTAGTAAATTTTAATGGATCCCGTCATAACTACACAAATCCTCATCTGCTTGCTTTCAATTATCATAAAGCAAATTATGTCTTCAACTCCCAGCTATCCAGAATGATGAGGTATAACTAAAACTAGTCATAACAGCCCGTGAAGCCTTTAAGAATCTAGATTCTTCCAGAGAATATGTCAAAAAATTTAAGAATATTCACGCATTAAAGACAGTACATATTGCTCTTATTATTTAACTAGAAAATGCTTAGATTTCGGCTTAATTCGGCACAAGTATTGATTTCTCCATGTCGTCATCTAAATGTTATAGTTATTTGTGACGAATTGTATCGTGAAATCCTATATACAGGTTAATATTTTGTGTATGTTTGTAATTTTCCATCATCTGTGAATTATAATGTAAGGATACATGGTTATGGGTTAACCTGTAAATAAAGGAATACATAAAACTGGTATATTACAGAATATCCGATATCATTTACTAAATAGAACATCAGAAAAAACTTTCCCCTTATGTCCTTCCATTATCTGCTCAATAATTTCTTCAATCGTAGCCATATTTCTTAGATATATTAGAGTTATTTATGAAATATCAATTACTGTATCAAGATTGCAACGGCGCGGAAGAATTGTATATGCATCGATCTTCAATCCTTAACTTTTTTCCTCGGCGCACTAGCACTACAATACAAAATTGTGTATTGTATCGACGATAAATATCGCAAGAAAGTGAAGAAATTAGGTTGTATGAAATGGGGCACCAATATATTATAGCTTTTATACAATTAAAATGCTCTAAAAGATTGAGGGTCCAACATCTGTAGAGCACGATATTCCCCGTGGCCAACAGCGAGCTGCGAACTGTGCCGCACGTTCGAAAAATCGATCTTAATTTCGGCGTCGCAGGTGGTCGCAGTTGCCCTTCTGGTATCACACTCTGTATGCTTTGTTGTATATGTGGGGTAAATATCTCGAGGTCTCGGTGATCCTTCTTTTAATATCCTACATGAACACAAAATTTCGACGAAAAACAGGGTCCGCCATTTTGTATCGTATTGGCCACAAATACCACAACTGAGTCGTGACAGTTGACAAAAATTAACGATAATAAACCGCTTAACAATATTGTAAATTTTGGTTTCTATTGAATTAAAGCATAAGGTCTAGCATTAACTTTAACATGCTGAATTTCGAAAAAAAAATCGATGCGGGCAATTTTTACGAAAATTGTTCAACTTTGAGGCCAAGTTATTTGCTTAAAAAAGTAACCTAAGAAAAACGGTTGTCGTCAAAAAATGCACTAATGTATTGAAAACAACTGTAGAAAGTTTCAAATTCCGTACTCAAAAAAAATCGATTTTGAGGGTTTGTACAGCTTTTTTCGATTTTAGCCCACTGTGCGACGTTTTGAGGTTACGCGCGTACGGATCAACGTCGATACGATCGTAGTGTAAACGGGGTATAAAGTAAAAGAATGAAGCGCGGCCTTCCGCTTCTTTCTGCAAATCACGGCCCTGATTGCCGTGGTGGCCGAAAACACACGTGAAGAGCCACAACGGTCGAGCGCTACCAACGCAACGGCGCGAAAATAATAAAAACAGCCGATCTCAGGCCGCCGGCAGTCGTGATAGGCGAAGCGGAAACTTTCACACCTGGGAAAAGTGGTCCACGGCAAACGCCCCATTATCACACGCGTCGCCATGGTAAAGGTGGGAATTTATTTTTAAACAAGCTGGCGTTACCGCATTTCATCACGAGTACTGAAAGAAATTTTCGAAGCACAATAGATGGCTCAAAAAATCGAGGAATCTGGCACCTCTCGAGCAGTATTGCAAAGTAAACAGGCGGTGATCTCATCTCCAAACCTCAACTACATCACCTAAAAATTCAACGGAGTAAAAGAAAGAGAAGCACGTAAAAATTATGAACTTTTTCATACAATCAAGTAGGTGAGACAAGGTGACCAGCTCGGTAAAAGTGGGTGACGTAATCAACTTATCTGCGGATAGGATAAGGCAGTCGTTTGCTTTGCCACGAATGTTCGAAAAGTAAACGACAGACCAAGGGACGGAAAATAAAGATGTTGCAATTTCCTCCTCCATCAAAATCAACTATAGAATAAGTTGGTAAATGAAACGATTTGTGACCGAGACGTTATCAAAGGGATGCTAAAAATAGTGCTGGGGGTAAGGGGGTAAGAGTGCTTGCTAGGCCGTTGAGGAAGAGAATGGCATTTTAAGATCAAATGATAGAAAGAGGTCCGCATTGTGCTTTGAAGAGGGCAGTCCATGAAGGATGGGAGGCTGCCAGAGTGATACTCACCTTGGGAAAATTAAATCACAATGAATGTGAATAACGCATTCCTCATATTTTAAAGTTAACAATTTTTTTCACACATCTGATACGACCGTCATTATCACTGTAGTTACGACACTCATTTTCTATTAGCTAAAAATATAGAACTTGCTTATATTTTGTAATTATAATGGTTATTACGATATTTTAAACATTTCTCGTCTTCTGTGCATATTATTGCAGTAATCAATATTTGTCCAATACTTAGACATGAAAAGCCATAGTAGCTAATATGAAATATGGACTTATGAATGCGATTCCCAGAAAATGGAATTTTTTCTGAGGGTAATCGATAAATTACATACAATCCGTGGAGTATACTTTGAAATCCTCATTAAATAACATATTGGCACTAAATTTCTAATAAGAAAAAGCTCCTAATGTGTTTGGGAGAAAAGGCTCGCTTCGAGTTTTCCACTGCATCACCTTGCTCCAAGCACACTTCTTTGTGGAGGCGACACCTAAAGTCGGATGGAAAAAATGGATTAAGCAGACGAACGGCAGAGGCGCCACTGGTCTAGTTAGTGTAGGCATATTTGCATATGGACTAGAGCGCCACGGGTGACGCAATAAACACTAAATTAACTTATCGGCATTTTGAAGGAGCACTAATATTCAAAGGACCAGTTTCAATACATTTTGTAACAACATCAGGTGACGATAAACTAAAATGTACTCAAACCGGTCGTGTGACTGTTTGTGGAAATTTCCCAGTAAGTTTTACCTTACAATTGGTTAGAATCCCACCATATTACGCCCGAATCAAATGTCTATATCATGCAATAAAATTGATAAACACAATTTTCGACCAATAAAAGTTTTCTTACGTTCATATGCTACCTTTATATGTTAACCTATACTTTTCCGACACTTTTCACATTTTTTTCTAATGCTATTTTTTCATGTATCTACTATAACATATAGCACATTTTTTCAAAAAGAAATAAAAAATACGATTCATAAATTGAATTAAAATGAGCACGCTTTCCTTTAAGTTGGAGAGGTACCACATGTGCGCGGAAACAGGACGTGGTAATTAGCATAATGCGAATCTACCTTAACGGGAAGAATTCTTCAATAAATTATTATCGACCGCGCAATTCGACTAAAAACAATTCGTAAGCGTGATGATTCGGGGAAAAACAATACGCATGCGCCAAGTGATAAAAGAATCTTCAAATGACGCAGGAGGCTATTTAACATATGAATCACCTTTCAATTTAACACGATACTCCGCACAGTGCCATGTCATTGGAGTTCAACGCGCAATGGATTGCGAGAACACATAAGATTTATGCAAAGGGAGTTTTTTCCAGGGAAGGAAAATAAATCTGATCGGAGCCATCAAAGGCACGTTGAAAGAATAAAATCCAGCAATCGAGTTCTAGACATGATGATGGCGATGGTGGCGAGGAGCTGATTAGCTGGGAGGAAAGTGGGAAATACCTTGATGACTTCCATATTGAGAACTACAAAGAAATCGACATGATTGGCCGAAATTACGTTTGACAACGACAGTTCTAACCTGACAATCTGAGTGATTTAAGCATTACTTTTTCGCTAATGGGATCTTCCGCCATTTTTAATTTCGATTGCTTATCATGAAAGAGTTTGAAAAATTAACGAACTCCTATTTGTCCGTATTGCCATATTTCGCCAACTTTCCGAGATTGTTTACGGCTAAATATCGATGTCCTCAACTCTTTCACATATAAGTTAACGATGTCACCGGCTCCTGGGGAGCGGGCCTCAGCCACTCCTACTCTTTTGCCCTTATCGGCCTCCCGTGGTTCGTCGTAGTATTCACTCAATTGAGCAATTCCCTCCCTTAATTATCTCTTCTTCCTGAATTAGTAAATGTAGCGAACTCTAATGACCTCAAAAATTCGTTAAATATAAGCGCCAACTCATAAGTAATTTTTTTTTAATCGGCGAATCTACCTCAAGTGGTTCGTTGTTACCTCCTTTATTCGTCTGCTCTCCCCGAACGAGTTAATAAATCGTGAAAAAACGAGTTAAATAAACTCTAATGACCTCAATAACTCAAGAGAGATGGGCGCCAAATAATGCATTTTTCAAATAATCTGCGCATCTTCCTCACGTGGTTCGTTTGCAATTTTTCCAAATTTTTGCGAGCGATTCTTTCCCGCAAAAAAGTTCAGAAAAAATTACCAACACCGACAGCCAGGCTTGAGATAATTTCAAATTATATTTAAAAAGGAATAATACATAGTTACGCCATAAAAATGTCTTTTTATCCGCAACATTTTCATGAAAAATGAAACCCCAAAACGGCGGGATAAATATTGAGAAGGAACCGTAGAGAACATTTGCAGAAATAACTGAATCATCATTTAAATGAAAAGCTAACACAGATTTAAATACATATAATGGAAATAGTAATTGAAAAGATAGATACTTGGGTACATGAGAGATATAGCGGGCGAGAGATATAACCCCTGGGCGGCGAAGCCGCCTCTCAACGAGGAACGGCGAAGCCGTTCCGAGGAATGAGTAGGGCGCTTCCCTACCCCCTGGCCGGCGAAGCCGGCCCCTAGCTGGGGTGAGTTTATTCGAACTAAAATTCTTCGAACGACCACAAAGGTAGACGGCGAAGCCGGAACCGGGGTTTTTAAGGGGCGGAGCCCCTTAACGAGCGCGCGCAGCGCAGCGAGTTCATCAATCTCTGCAGAGAGTTCAAGATAGTTGGCAGTGTAGAAAAGACTTACCCGAAAGAAGAACCCGAGAGAATTTCACAAACCCTATGAAACGGGAAAACTCCAAATCTTATTTTAACAAATGCAGAGTACAATTTTATGAATAAAATTTTAACAATTCTATCGCTTAGTACGTTACAAAAACTATGCCCGCAAGATAGTAGGTATTTAAATGTGCTTGTTTTACCCCCGTACTAAGAGATGTGATAACTCGGGTCATCTACACACTGGTTCCAAGCTAACAAAATAGGAAAGAACTTCTTATCCAAACAAACAGGGAGGCAGGTGTCCGCCTGCTACAGCGACGACAAGTAATAATTCACGCAGGATGGTTTCATCTGACAAAAAAACACGCGAGTCATGAGAAGAACCCACCTACTACCCCGTGATGCCTTTTGACTATGCTCACAGAAATTCCTGCTCCCATAAAAATACAGAGGCGGTTCAAAGGAGTTCACATATATCATCAAGCCACTTCCAAACCCCATGACACTATTTATAATTCTAGATATATAAAAAATCAAAATGCTATGACATACATTGGATTCTTTCATCACTTCGTCGCAATTTTCAATAAATTAAAAAAATAGTTTTCAATCAATGACAAGTGGTCTTCAAAGATATCCTCCCAATCCACCAAGTTCAATTGAAAGCTACTGCATTGACACCGTGGCGCGGCGTAAAGATGTGTGAACCCTATTTCCAAAACCACATCTACATACTACCACGCGTTCGACTAGGCATATAATAAATTACTAGCGGGGAAATCGAAATACTATTATTCTAATAGGGTAGTTTCCTTCATCAAAGAAAACGAAAGGCATTGATTGCGATTCGTTACCCACCATTAGTGTATTCATAATACACAAATTATTTGGTTTTTGAAATACCGGTTTAGACGAATGGCAAGGGTCAAATTTTATCCTCATTTGAAAAAGGCCAGATTGGCGCCCATGCGATTCCACTCCGCATGACGTCACAGGGACCTAGTTTCTACACGAGAGGATAGGAGTTATGCATCGTCTGAGGTTACCAATGCAAGCATGAGGCACAGAGCTCAGGGAAACATGTCTTAATAATCACCTATTAAAACTGGCTAATGTCGGAAAGTTTTCTTCGTTTGATAAGGTATTAATAAACCTTTTTTAAGCCAAGCGCTACCGTTCAGGAAGGTACTCAGCTATCCGCTAGCATCCTGCGACGTATCAGAGCTCGCCTAAGGTCACCTCACCTAAGCCTCGCCTCAAGGTCACCTCACCGGGCGGGAGGGGGAACCAGAAATACGACGTAAGGAGATATTTCCCGACATTCATACTTAAGCGTCTCGTTTTCGCGCGCTTGAAAATTTTCACTTTTCATTTAATCGCGAAAAATAGATGTTGTCATTTAAAAATCTAAAAGCGCGAAATACGTACTCCAGGAGTAATAATCTTTCGATTAAGGCAATAAAAAAATAATAGGAAACCACCCTATTCTAATGCGATGTTCTCCGCGTCGCTCTGAAAGATATGTTTTCAACTGATTTAGCAATCCAAGGCTAACCTAAGTTCAAAGTAGCTTACGGAGCGATTGCGCGAACTTGAACCTTGAGAGATGAGACTCCATAATACTTTCCATACTTCCTACGGAAGATCAGATCATATAAATAAAATAAGAGAGATAGAGTGTAGAACAGACAGATTCAGAATGTCTTTTTTTTCCACGATCAATAAGAGATTATAACGGCAGCGATAAAACTCATAAGTAGATTAGATGACTTGCAGTGTAGCCAACTAATCTATGTAAAACTTAAAGCATGTTTCTTAATTTTATTATTATTTCTAACAGCCTATAGTAGTATAATTTGTTAGTATGCGTGACGTTTTTTGGACTGTGTGGTGTGCATGTGGGAGTCCTCTTGCATGCTGCATGCTGGTGATTGATCACACCCTGCCAAACACTCTAGAGGTGGCTCGCAGGGTATTATGTAGATGTAGATGACCCAAGAATAGAAAGATGCAGTTAAGGCGGAGGAGAAGGTAAGAAAGAGGGCAAATGAGGTGGTGATCGAATCGAAAGGAAACAGGTGGGAGATAAGTTGGGAGGGGACCGTACAAGAAGCACTCTGTCCACGAACTTCAGTAGATTTGAAAGCGGGACCCTATGATCAGTAGCCGAACGTTTTAAGCTGCACGCTTTTCTAGTTCTATCAAATTAAAATAATAAAAAATAGCAAATATGAAAAATATGCAAAACATAGCTCAAGAGAGATAAGCCGATTGACGAAATAAATAGAATTACACGGAATGAAAAGCAATTTCGCTGCCGCACAATGCAATGCGGAAACAGAAGCTATGAACGACGAAACGAAGAATTAAATTCCTCGCTACAATATGAATTAGAAACCTGGGCACGTAGAATCTGGATGGAAATCCAATTATGTGGGCTTGCACTGAATTTGCCGTCCTCCCACCAGCATTGCTTGCGTTAATTGGAAAACGGATTCGGGCACCACTGCACCTCCGCGTAAAAAGCGAAAAGGACTAATAAAAAGGATTTTTTAAAATTGCGGAAACCCCACGGCATATCTTGCTCCAATCCAAAGAAAAAAATGGGATTACGTACACGTGTTTTGAATAATTTTGGCGAGAACAGCACCTAATTGGTGCGACACATGTGTGCGTTGGCTTAGTGCTGGCGAAAGAAAATGGAGAGGAGCCAAAAGAGAAAAAAATAAAAGAGGACAATTGAGTAAAGAGAGCAGGCCCATAGAGAAAATGAAAGATCTATGCTTTCAAAGAGAAGGATTTAGAACACTGTCGAAATGGATCACCAGGACCAAAATTAAAAGGACGAAGTTTATGGATCGAAAGAATCAAATAAACCCATTCCCGATGCAACAGAAAATTATGGGGATTAAATGAATGGATTGAGTGCGAGGAGACAAAGTTTTCAGGTGAGCATGATGGAAGTGATTTCCTTTGAAAACATACATAAGAAGACGGCATAATGCCATCATAAGAAACGATTGAATTTTGAAAATAATCGTTTAAGGACAAGTAAAAGGTAAGAACCGCAAACGAGCTCGAATGAGGCAGAACAGATGATAAATGATGTAAAATAGAAAAATTACTCGTTGAAATGTTAAAATATTAGCTCACAGCATCAATGAGATGAGAACTGCGTAAAAAACATTCTTCGGATTATTGACTGAAGATGATACTGGTTAAGTAGACTTGATGGCCTAATGTGTACATTAATATCACTTCAATATGTCTTCCACTGAGTCATATAACAGCCGTAATAGTTCACTTATCGAATAAACGTACATTTATAAACGTCGTATTTTCAATAAATATGTAAATTCATCGTCTGTAATGGGGCTGTGAGATCTCCTTCCACATGACCTCTTCACCTCACGACTGACCCTCACGATATCGTTAAAAAAACCGACACAACGTAAACGGGATATTGAGGAATACCAAATATATTTCGAGTACTCGCAAATTGAAGTCCATTATTAACGACCAAAATACACTTTCAAAAAATATAAATTAGATTTAACGAAATTAGCTTCACAGCTTTCTGTTTGGATTCTTATTCTTCTTTTTCTTATCCGGAATATTTCTTCACAATTCCATATTATATAAACGTATTTTTCATTCTAGGGTGACTTTCACGGTTAGAACTAACAAAACACGCATGCAAACATCATGAAAAAAACCTACGACACTGCTTTGATGCTCCAAAGTTTCCCGCTAATTTTATCCAGTCAATTCAAAATCGTCCCTTGAAACCCCTTCGCGCTCATTCCAACACTTCGACGCTTTGCTGACAGACATTTCGAATCTCAGTCGCCAAACACAATCGCTGAAATTATAATGAGCCATGATTGAAGGCGAGAAATGAAGTCTCAGGAAATGTTAAACACCAACAATAGACATCAAGAACACATATTACCATTATTACACCCTTCTAACTAACAACGGTTTTTTTTCCTCTTTTCGGAGATCTAAAAAAGATTTAAAAACAGGAATTTTCCATATTTGACTAGAAGGTTTCCATTTTCGCGAGCAGGTAAGAGTCGCAAAGCAGGAGACAGTGAAGCAGAACGCCAAAGCCGACTTCGGATTGCATTGCATTGCAATAGGTATGTCGACAGTGAGCGACGCTGCCTACGGATAACGCATCGTAGACTATGCAATGCGGAAGTTCTCTAAAGGCTCAAGGCCGTGACGGCCAACTACAAACCCAGGACAGCTTAAATTGCAGCGGTAATTAAAAAAGTTATTGAAAGTCTTCCCGTTAAGAAATAAGGCTTCTGGAGTTCTGAAGATACGCGAAGAAATAGGCGAAGCATTGGCAACACCATTGGTTTATTTTACCATTGAACTAACTTTCCGCTCCTTCTGTGTAAGTCCTTAACTTTCCGCTTACTTCTGTGTAATTACCAAATTTCTCTATATTTTTAGACATATATGAAGTTATAAATGCATATATATATCCACCTATTTACTTATGCATTTAATCACCTGTTTATTCACATATTTTTTAACCTATTTATTCACCCTTTTAATTATTACATGTATTCTCTTATACACTAGCAAAGTAATTTATTATACGTTCCTTTAATTGTTTTATCTTTTTACGGCTCTATACACTGATTCCATATGAAATTGACGCAGTAGTGGAACATTTTTAAACATCTACATTTTTTACATTTTTATTGCATTTCAAATCAGTTTTATGAACCTGAGTATTTATTTTAGCTGTATAATTTTAACTCCAATTGATCTCAATTTCACCATGGCTTAGTTTTTTAAAATTCCACTCACCAAAGAAGTTGATGGCAACATATCTTTAATTGTGTTATTTTTTATAACAAAACTTTATATTGTTAGAATCATTTTATTTTAAAATGTACTTTTTTGACTTCTTTTAAATTTTCATTCTGATTACCAGAATATTTAATGTTTTAAAGTTTTTATTCCAACTTTTAAAGCACCTGTTTTTTATTCATTTTCTTCTCAGATTGGTGAGAATGCAGCCAATACTTTTATGTATATTTAAGGTATTTGTTATTTTATATTGCTTCTATTAATTATTTATTTTTTATTTTTATTTATTTTTCATATACATATCGTATATGGTGGATTTCCTGAGATGAACTCGAATAAAGCAAAGAAAAGACTTGACCAGCCCGACATCCAATGACCATTAAATATCCAATGAACTGAACCAATTGCACTAAAAGAAGGATACCGATATCATATTTTGTACAGTAAGAATGAACTTAAATACCTATGTAAAAGAGCCCTGGCTCGGGGGAAGAGGGGGCCGGATTGTGGCCTCACCCGAGCCAGGTGAAATAAAACAAAAGTCAAGTCAAGTCTAACTTCAAAATTGATTCAATAATAATTCAAAATTTTCAGAAATCTTCCACCACATGCATTTAATGGAAAAGAGAAGAACGGGCAGCTCACGACCTATTAATCCTCGAAAGGAGGAGTTCCACCGATCCGTATTATTTCTTCCCCACCGCATGGCACGTCCAATGCCATACATCGAGCACTACTGAATACAAACTTTCGTTCCAGAAACGACTATATATTGATTTGGCATGATTTAAAACTACATGAATTTCCAGAGAAGAAATTGCCCTGGGCCGGGAGTCGAACCACGGGCTTTTGGTTTTCCGGGCAAAACACTACGCTATCCAGGTTCCATAATACCCATGGCAATTGTATCATGGTACTCGAAATCCTTCAAAGATGGGAATATGAGCTTCCAAGAAGCCACGACCCGAAGATGAACTCTATCTCAGGTCGAACGCCCGTGTGACACTTCCCAATTTATTGGCCAATCCATTGGATATTGGTCCAACTGACACACACCAATTTCTAGTCCAATATCCTTTTCACAATTTTTGACACAATTTATTGCCCAATTTGGAATTTAGAACAGGTTCTATTTTCTCGCTTCCAATCTCCAATCATAAGTCAGTGTTGTTGACTCCTGGTGGGCAAAACAAGAAGCTCTTTGCAAAACATCAGGTTTGGCGGTAAAACATTGTTTATTCCAAAAAATTCGCTTGAAGTTTCTAAAATTTGGACGAAAGCAGTTGTTTCAATATTGATTGAAGCGTACAAATCACACGGATGCTTATGCAACGTAAAAAAAATCGAAATTCAGTGTCGTTCTCTAGCGGGACATTAGAACACTACTTCGGCCAATATTGGTGCAAATATTGATACGTGTCCTAAGGTACGTAACGCCGAATATTTTAAACAATGTTGCTCGCCGATTTATTTGCCAATAAATTGTAAAGTGTCATACGGGCTTTAGCGGTATATTTCAATCCCGCCGCGTGAACGGCGGTGATATTCACAAAAATTGCCATAAGAAAAAAGTCCTGCTGCCTCACCATGCCATCCTTGATGGACCACGAGGAATCTAAAATCTAGTACCAAGAACTTCAATAGGGTAGTTTCCTTCATCAAGGAAAACGAAATGCATTGATTGCGATTCCTTACCCACCATTAGTGTACTCAAAATATACAAATTATTTGGTTTTACAAATCCCAGTTTAGACGAATGGCAATGGTCAATTTTAACCTCATTTGAAAAAGGCCAAGATTGGCGCCCATGCGATGCCACTACACGTGCCGTCATAGGGACCTAGTTTCTATACGAGTAGATAGGAGTTTTACATCGTCTGAGATTACCAATGCATGCATGAGGCGCAGAGCTCAAACATCTCTTAATAATCACCCATTAAAATCACCTAAGTTTGGAAAGTTTCCTTCGTTTGATAAGGTATCAATAATCCTTATTTAAGCCAAGTGCTACCAGCTAGCAGGGTAATCTGCTACCTACTAGCAGCCTACGCCTAGCGGCACACATATCCTCGCCCCAAGGTCACCTCACACGGCGACAGCGGGAACCAGAACTACGTCACACGGACTTTTCCCAGCATTCCTACTTCGCCAGCCGTCGCGTTTTCGCGCGCTAGAAATTTTTCACTTTTCGTTTAATCTCGAAAAATAGATATCGTCATTCGGAAATCTAAGAGCGTGAAATGCGTACTACAGGAGCAGAGGAGTACGCATTTCACGCTCTTAGATTTTCGAATTTTTAATTTTTCGAATTCGATTTAGGCAATAAAAAAATAATAGTAAACCACCCTATTGCGATGGAAATTAGAAATTTGACTAGCGCGGTGGTGTGCAGTGGGCCAGTGGAAAACCAAAGGGCCACGATGTCTTCCCAGCCCAGAGGGATTTATCCCGCGGCAATGAATGTGAAATTCAACGCCCTCAGGCACCAGGATTAAACTATTCCAGATGACAATTAAAAAATAACTCAGGAAAACGACAAAATAAGGGGTCCCCAATCGATGCATCACAAGACGATGCAAAATATGCACATGAACAACCTACTTCAACCCTATTTTCCTATTACAATATACAGGGTGTCCCATTTATCTTGACCACCCGAAATAACTTTTTTTCCGGATGCAAACTCAAAAATGTGTAAAGCAAATGTTCATTAACCATAAGGGGACATTAATCAGCACGGTTGCCTTCCTTGAAGCTTTATTATTTACAAAGATAAGAAAGCGCTATGTCTTTTTTAAAGGGCACCCTATATTTTTTATTCGGCAATCCATTTCCTCTCCTAAAGACTTATTCAAAAATGTAGCACAGTGGACCATTAACATAAACTCAGGGTTATGAAATTGACTGACTCCCTAACGCTTAGTGCAGGTACGCGGGTATTGGAACTACTCCTCTTGCTGACGTTGACGGTGAAGAAATGAAAACAGTAAAATGCACACCAGTCATAAGAAACTCGTCCACGGTAGGTGGACGAGTGGTGGGTCCACGGTGGGTGGACGAGTTTCTTATGTTTTCATAACGTTGTGTTTATGTTAATGGTCCACTGCGCTCCATTTTTTAATAAGTATTTAGGAGAGGAAATGAATTGCCGAATAAAAAAATATAGGGTGCCCTTTAAAAAAGACATACCGCTATTCATATCTTTGTAAATAACAAAGCTACAAGGAAGGCAATCATGCTGATTAATGTCCCCCTGACGGCTAATGAACATTTGCTTGACACATTTTTGAATTTGCATCCGGACAAAAAGTTATTTCGGGTGGTCAAGATAAATGGTACGCTCTGTATAGTTCTTTCTTCTCTAATTTTGTAAGCTCAACATAGAAAGCATAAGTTAGCCTTCACAGGAAACCTCAAAGAGACAAAAAGACATATTTTTCATTTGAAAATGTTACCTGAATATAACTCATGATTTAACTAGTAATGTTCAACACTATATATCTCTAAAAAAAAATTATGTCACGACCACACAAAGAAGCCCTATCAATTGGAAAAGGAAAACCTGGCAGGAAACAGCACATTTTCGAGTTCTTGTGAGACTAGGATTAGTAATTAAAATCCCATACAATCAGACGATGTAAAGGGAAAATTACTACCACATCATAAGAACCTTAAACACAGACTTCACCACGGCCTTAAAAATATCCCTAAACTTATCACACAGCAAGACCTTTACGCAAACATATAAACTTCACAGTCAATTTTCCATTAATCCTTCTGGAAGTTGGAAAGAAATTCAATACGTAGTCCATAACATTAACTCATAAAACTACTTACATTTGGGAGGGTTGAAAATCAGACAGGCACACTAACAGCCATTGACAACGTACCTGAAAAAATAAAAAGGATTTCATTATAGAGGGACTTAAATTATACTGAGAAAATACGAAAAAATCAAGAAGATTACATGAAATAACAAACGCAATTGACTATTAGATTTGACATCATGTAATCACTTTGGGGTCTATCTCCAGAATAAAGGGTAGTTCTAAATCTCTAAAAATAAAGGTTAAGAAAGCTTTGCCTATCATTTACTACCTTTAGTTTAAGTACTTTTTTCTGTTCCTCATGGATAAACACAGCTTCATGAGATTAAGTACATTCAATTTTTTTACGCAAAAGAAAAAATAGTCAACTGAAACTAGCTTATTGAGACACAAAACTCTTTTGAACGCTTCTATGAGCTTAAGTAGGCCTTGACATCTAGGAAAAACCATTGGGAAAAATCAGCAGCATTACCGTTATAATGGAACACAATTAAAATTGAGAAGCATAAAGATCCCGGGCAAAATAGTTGGAAAGAGCGCCGACAACCAGTTCGCGATTCTTCAGCAGTTCTGACTCGCGACTCATCTGCCACCTAGCAGCGAGGAGGCCAACTACTAGTAAACCGCAACAACTAGCCTTGGCAATGAACGCCACCCTTCGCAAATGCTCAACAGACGTAAATCAGAGCCGACAAGACGGAACGCAGCAGTGGAAATTCAGGTGCGCAACCGCCTGCTAGGACGCACTGCATATGTGAAGATATGGAATGACCATAGATCCATTGATAATAATTCATTCACTTACGAAAGAATATAAATTAAGCATGGCGTCCATTCAGTAGCGTAACCAGGAATTTCGTTCGGGGGGGGGGGGGGGGCTCCAAAACCAGGGGGGGGGGGGAATTTTTTGAAAAAAAAGAGTACTAAGTAATGGGGTTTTAACTAATTTTTAACACTTTTCATAACCGAAAAAACTTCATTTGTTAAAGAAATATTTTGTAAATTCCTGGTTTTTCAACATTTTGTTTCCATTTATGAAGGAAAATTATTGTGTTTGTATATTTCGGGGGGTGGGTGGGGGGGGAGGTCCAGGGGGTCCGGACCCCTTGGACCTCCCCTGGCTACGCCACTGCGTCCACTGTGAATCAAGTATAAATTCCCTGACGTTTCCTGGTTGGGGGATTTGCTTTGTTTTCCAGGTCACTATCCAGTCCAGAACATAAACTATTTTGGATATACATTTCTCATTGAGTAGAAATTACTGCCTACAAGACCAGTCACTCTAATTCTTTTTGTGACATCATCAGATGATGGAAATTTATCTAAATAAATATTCCCGTACTCTCGATTAAATGAGGTTCAATAAACCACCTACACATTTATCAAAACATAAGTCACACGGGGAAAATACATCACAGGCATTATCACGTTATCTAGTTTATTATTATTATTATTATATTTGGCCAGCGATCTAGTACATTAAACAATCGCCCAGATACAAGGCACGTCAAATCATACAGATTATATACATATAAATACCAACATAACAAACAATATACATATTTCCCTGTCCACATATTTACATTAAAGTGTTAAAAAGCATCATCTAGATATTCATCAACTGAATAATACAATTTATTCAGTAAAAGTTTTTTTTAAACTTGCAATTAGTTTTAAACAAATACTTAACAACACCAACGATAATATCCGCAGTGACCTAGATCTGAAGTATGGCACTGCAAATTCGTAGCATAATCTCATATTTAGAACTTTAGGAAGCGCTTGCGCAAGGAACCCCAAGAACGCGGCACCTACTATCGGAGTCAAAATGATGTGCCGCTGTACTTTGCAAATTTATATCTGAGCTTGTGCGCATGCTAAAGCAACAAATAATACGTCACTTTAAAGATAATTTTATTTTTTATTTTAATTTATTTTTCAAAAATTTCAAAAATGTACACACGCGAGTGCAATAAATGACTCCGCGCACCCTAAAATTAGCCGTTTCGTCAACTTCAGCAACTTTGTAACTCAACCTAGGAAAAACTAATTGGTTTACAGCATTCATCTTCCAATATAAGTTGTACACGTCAATGTAGATAAATAATATGGCTTTGGCGTATTTTTAAAACGCATAGTTTGTTGTCAATTAATGAAAATGTTTAAACATTATCTAGTCCTACAATTTCCTCCGAAAGAAAAAATTAAATTAATAGAAACACTTTTTAATTTAATAAATGATCGTAGTTTTTCCCGGCGAATCGACTGAGTTCAGTCTCAGCCCTGAATACGATGAGTGAGGTACTCATTGAAACGTTGGCCTCAAAAAGCCTGACCCGGTGCTTAACCCGAGAAGATTTTATTCACTTCATTCATTCATTATTTAATTTATCTGTAATTTTTCTATGATCCGATAATACTTGATTTATGCGTAGCATAAATCATATATGGACATTAAAAAAATACGCCGGAGTGAACGAATGCTGCGTAGTCTCGTGGCCTCTATCCGTCGAGCTCTCAAAGAAGGGAGGAAAGGATTTGGAGCGGGAAGGTAGAACGCTTACCCCTAGGCCATAGAAAAATCATGGAGGGCGCGGAGGAAATCCTAGCGAAACCCGGCAACAGCCATTAATGTGCCAACGATTTTGGAGAATTTTCCTATACATGAGAAAAATCCATCGATTAAATCGTTGGATATGATATTTAGAACTGTAGTAAAATGCAATAATCCTTAGATATTCCGCTGGGAACTTGGCCCGTTGTATTTGAGAAAATGAATCATGATCACGTTTCACGCCTTCCTAATATTTTTTCTTTTTCATCACTCTAAATTTGCTCTGATTCCATTCATAGCCAATGGAATGATATTCGTGTGGAAATGGGCAAGTAATCCCATTTCGATTCGTAAGGGGTGGCCACGATGTACACTTACTTCGCAGTGCCAAACGATGGATTTAAGTTGACAATATTTACTTCAAATGCATCTTGATTCATAATTTCTCTACATTCTGGGAACGAAGTCCTCTTTCACACATTAATACGTTGTAATTCACACAATCAACGCATAACTCAAACCCTTAGCTTTATCATTCACTGTTTTCTAAATTCTCCATTCTGCTTGATTCGTCAACTTCTTATTTTTCCGCGCCAAATTGCGAGAAAAACAAATATGAAACACATAGCACGACATTGTGAGGGAGATGAAATGGAACACAAAACTTTGCCAACCTCAACGCCTTAAAGTTTACATTTTACGAAGCAAAATTTTAAATTTTAAAAAATTCCAAAACATGAACCTTTCATCGTAAAACCATTCAAAAGTTTCTACTTGTAGTTACTACTACTAAAACTCTTACAAGACCAACAAAAGTTTTAAGTTTCATATACACTAAAGCGGAATACTCACAAGAGAACTAGAATATAGCATGCAGACGGCAAGGGGAGGTGAAAGGCAAAAGAAATTCCAGCTAAAGAACTTTTGGGGACATAAAAAGTCCCGGACGTTTCCCGAATTCTCACAGAGCGAGAAACTACTTGTCAATAGAAGTTTATCCGGGTTGAGGGGTCAAAGACTCCATTCCTCCCTACTCCACAAAACTCCAACAGCGACAGGGAAAAAGACCCAGGGGTACAGAATAGACTAAAATTCACCAGCCCTGTTCGGCTACCACAAAGACTCCATCATGAACTCTTTTCATATTGACGTATTCCTTCTCTTCCTTAATAATCCTTAATAATACGAGGTGGTAGCCTATTAAGTGTCGGGAATGAAGAAAACTATAAGAGGTACAATAACGCAATTTTTTAAATTGTTTTTCGAAGTACTCTCCACCATAGTCAATGCACTTTTGCATTCGATGGTCGTTATGGCATTTATTCCATTCCGAAGTAGGGGTAGTCAAAATGGCTGTTTTGTAGGCATCGACCGCTTCTTAAGACGTCTGGAAGCGCTTTCCAGGTAGCACATTCTTGATTCTGAATAAAGTGAATGGAATCAATGGGGCTAAAGTCTGGGCTGTATGGAGGATGATTAAGAACTTCGACGTTTTGCTGTTCCAAAAACGACTTTGTGACTCGAGCGATGTGTGAGCTTGCATTGTCGTAATGATGCGAAATGCATCGATTTGGGTTATGTCTCCGAAGCTCGGCGATCACTTCCGGCAAGCTAATGGTTGTATACGATTGAGCATTAACTGCCCTTCAAATTTCCGGAGAAATCGTCGCTACATGCCCTGATTTGGCTACGAACGATGCGACTATTTTCTTGGCAACGCTGCGAGAGCGAACAACTTTTGTCGATTTGAGTTCACTTTGGAAGACCCATACTGAAGATTAGCATTTTGATTAAGGCTCGTAGCTATAGATCCATGATTCATCACCACTTACGATGTTTATGAAGGTACTTTGATGCTCCTGATTTGAATCGTTGTAGAGTATTTTGACACCATATGACTCGAGCTGCTTTCTGTTCTTCTGTGAGGAGGCGCGGTATCCAGCAGGAAATCAATTTTTTAACAGCTAACTCTTCGAGTAGGTCTTTAGAACTGAGGTCCCTGAGAAGTCCAATGTTGCCTGAATTTCACGGTATGCAATATGAAGACCTACCATACCCAGGTTACGAACAGCATCCACATTTTCTTGAGTGACGGCGGTTTTTGGTCGCCCTTCACGCGGTTCGTCAAAGATCCTTCACTTCTTCAAACTTTTGTTTTCCTAGTTTGACGTTTATTCCAGTCTCGTCTTTTTTATTTGATCCACCCATAGCATGTATTTATATTCTTAACTTCAGCAAACTCTTCCGTAAGTATTATAAAAAATAATGCCACCCCAGGGGCTCGTTCGCCAATTCCATGTTATGTCGATTGTGAGAGTTAAAAAAATAAATATCGCGTCGTCAATTTACTTTTTATATATAAATAAACATCGACAGCCTTTCGCGCAGAAGTTTATACGAAAATAGATGGATAGATAAGATATTTTGTCGTCATAACTGATGCTTCCGTCCAGGATATTCTTCTAATTAATTGCTTTTGCCCAATTCCTCCTTTAGAAGGATTCCCCTTCTCCCAACTTTCCTCAACAACTGAGCTGCCCCACTGTACCTTCGACAACCATGCGTGAGACATCTAGAGTACGGAATGCGGCTGATAAATCAGGGAAAAAAGCAACGGAATTCCCAACTACTTGAGTTCTCAGCTGGGGAAAATGCGAGTCCCGAGAGTTCTGGAGTTCACAGAGAGCGACAAACTGACCCCATAAAAGTTTACAGTGAATATGACTGGCAGGTCAAAGACTCCAACGCTTCGCCTGTGATACTCGATGAAACTTCAACAGAGATGGACAACTAGGCCTGGGAATAGGTACGGACAGTTTTTTTTCACGCAAGAAATCGGCACAAATCAATGTAAAAAATATGATGGAGAAAGATAAAGAATATTTGGAGAAATTTTTTGAAGAGCTGACATAAGTTTAGCTAAAGAGGAGGTCCGGAGATGAGACACGGAGGGTACATGCTAGGATTCGATTTATTTGAAAAGATATCCTTCAGAGCGACACGGAGAACATCATATTAGAAAATATAAAGGTTTCGGGACTATGTAGTTAAATACCCTCAACGTATGCGTCAATACCTTTCCTTTTTTTGCAAACGGCTGGCGTCCCAACATCCCCCGCATGTTGAGGCTTGCAGCAGAGTTGTACGTACGATATGCACGGTTCTCTCAGATCTGGTTGATGGGCCGAAACTCCGACGACGCTACCAACTCACGAAAAGTGGGCGGTCACATTCGTGTATGCCTAATTAAGCAAGGTTATAGACAAACAGACAATGGTAAACTCGCGAAGACTATCAGTTCGACGCCCTTTCCCTACCATCAACCGAATTCAATTTTCCAAATGCAATCCCATTTCGGAAGCGAGTTCACGAGCCCATTACTCATGGGCTTCCCCTACTCATCCTAATTATCCAAGGTTCAGTTCTGTCGACAGCCCCGAGCAAGACATCACGACAGATCTAGAACATTTTTGATAAAGAAGAAAAAAAAGCAAAGGAATTCCGAACTTCATGAATTGAGAGCTAGGGACAGTAGGAGTTCCGAAAGTTCTAGAGTTCACACAAAGCGACAACATCCTACCGATTGAAGTGTAATCGGGAACTATGCCTGGGGGGTCAAATATTCCGACGAAATTTCCACAGTGATGGAAAGCTGGTATACGGAGTCCATACGTGAAGCCAAGAGTGAGGGGGGTGTAGAAATTAATCTGAATAAATGCACGGCGGTAAATTTCTTGCGAAGGTCGTCCAAAAATCCCCATCTATTTGCTGTGCATGGAGTGAACATAAATGATATATATTGTGATTGCAGGGACGCCACTCTCTTATTATTATTATTATTATTATTATTATTATTACATACTGCTGCAAGTAGACTATTGCCTGGTGGCAGCATTAGATGTATACACATTAATAACAAAAGTACATATATAATGCAAAGGTTAAAAACAGAAAAGACACCAATGGTAAAAAATAATACATTACTTCTAACCTCATACTACTAAGAATTTAATATTGTCCCAATAAACCAATTTCAAACAATCCATTAAATACGTCAATTCTAATATAATACAACTAAAAAATGAACTTTGACCCAATTAACCCAATTTCACAGTCTCCCTTTTAAACCACTATGTAATTACCCAATAAGTGATGAGCACTTCTTCCTAAAATTTTCGCATTTGCAGTGAAGATCTTGAAAATCACTTAAGGTAGGTCGTTCCACTCCTTTATTCCTCTATGCAGGAAGGATTTTTTCAAAATGTTTGTTTTCTGTTTTTCGACTTAATTTTGAATTTATGTTCTTTCCTTCCTATATAGCAGGGTGAGTCCAGCTTCAGACCTATTACTTTCCAACCCCGCTCATTTGTAAAGGCTTTGTACACCGCGAGAGATGGAGTGAAATATAACAAACCTATCATAGGGAACAAATGAGAAATATTTGTGGCACAGCCGTGAAGAAGCTAGGATTCGTCAAGCGTGCTGTGCGATGATAGGGGAGAGTTTCCCAAATCGCACCACCATCCTAGAAACCAATGTATTAGATATATATGCCATCTAACGGCTGCATTTGGAACTTCCCGCATCACCAAGCTCACAACACTTCAACTGTGGCCATGAGTGTAGTGACAAGTCAGGTGCGTAGGTATCGAGAAAAGAAGTGACTCTCCTGCTATTTCTTTCGTCTTTTCACAAGAACATGGACAGTAAATAACTTTTACTTGCATAGTTTTAGCTACATTTCATATCTTTGAAGTCTATTGTGTTTCATTTAATGCTATTAATAGCGCGGTATGATCACGTGTTTAGGCAGCGGAAATGATTTCATATAAAATGGTGGTCGCACCAAAATCGCGCCACGTCTCTCTTTACCTGTGCAATGTTACAAGTCTTCAAAAAGCTGCCGTGAAAAGAATATTCGAAAGCATAAACACTTCTACAAAAGACTTATAATTTTTTTCAATTATTGCTGATATTTTATCAAGCAAAAAAATCTGCATCTTATATTAATGTCAAAGACATGGCTTATTTAACTATTTTCGTTCCTTATGTTACGGGTATTTTAATGCACATGTTTGCTCTGTTGAGGGATCTAAAAAATAAACTTAAATAACTTGCCTTTCTGCCTCTCATTGCCATTGAAATATCATTTCCTAATTTTGGCCTCCAGTCGTGCGATTTGGGAAACCGGTTGCTTAAATCGCACCGTTTGCAGAGGTTTCGAATTGAATTTTTATGCATATGTTTAACTTGGAATTAACTGTCCCCAAAAATTGTGAGAAGTAGAAATTCCTCCTCATTAAAACAGCATTAAAAACTAATATTACGTCACTTATTTTTGAGTTAATTCGTTTTTTTCCTAAATTGGTGCGATATAGGCAACCTTCCCCTATGCGGATGAAAAAGTAATAGAGAGGTTCTATTTCGCACTCGTCCGCTCACACCTTGAACATGCAGCGAGCATAGGGGATTCGGTGCAGAAAGACTTGATCCGCGAAAGAAAGCAGCGCGATTCATTAAAAATGCAGCGGGCGCATGTAAGCGTTACGTAGACTGCAAGCGAATTAGGCTACTGAAGAACTTAAATAAATGCTAGGGAAAACTTCGTTAGAGAATTTCAATTTGATTTGTTAATGGCTGGAGTCCGAACAGCCCTACTGAGGCGGCATCCGGGGTCGTGTGTAGTTGCAGATGAATCCAGTATGATCCACAGCTTCTGCAGTACGTCATAAAAACAGGTTGTGTGAATTTTCAGTCATTTCCCCAGTGATGATTGAGTGAATTAGTTTCTTTCTAAATTAATAATGAAGATATGGTTGAAAGCTTGAATCTGTAACAGCCCCGTTAATATGTTTATATGAACTTTTTCTCCTTCTACTTGACCAAGTCCATCATGCTGTGCGGCTCAGCTTTAGGTTTCATTTATGAATACGACTAAGGACTGGTCTCGCTTGTCTAATATGTCATTTGTATAGCGAGCTGCTAAATAATAATAATGTCATAATGTCTCGCTTGTGTTGACCGTAACTTTTGTAGCCTTTACTTGAGAAAATTATAAAGTTAAAGTAAATTTCCGTAGTTAATAATAATATTTGGTTAATCAAGTTACCTTAAATGAATGACATTGTTGACTCTCATTTTTATTCCTTGAAAAAACTTAACTACACTATTTGAAAGCCAGCACTTACTATTTTTAGCCAGCGACATGGTAAAGGGGTTACTGTTGTCTGCATGTGGTCCAAATATGAAGGATGTATCATATATTTACCTTCCACATTGGAATCTAGAGTGGGCCTTCTTCAAAATTTCTTTGCGGTCTCCAATCTCTTGAAATGGGTTGTCATGGAGGCATTAAAAAGTTATCATATCCATTAGCAGTGCAGCCTGAATTTGCCGAAGAAGGGATCTCCAAGTCAACATTCCAAGTTGATAAGAACGTTGATTCTGTCAAGCTTCTCCCTTTGCAAAAACTTAAGCGCCGAAAAACACGGATTACCACTCCAAGGGCCACTGTTGCGTGGAGATGTGGAGGAGAAGTTATGGATAGACAAGTAATACCTTACTTCTTTATCCATAAAAATCCATTAAAACACACGAGATGTACTGTGAACGAACGGTAAGAATTGACGTGTATCACCATCGAAAACATGCCGTCGCAAGACTTCAGGGTGGATAAATATTTGGCCAGCGACAAGAGAGGTTGACGTTCGAGCAGCAATAAAAAAAGAGGGAATGTAAGCGAAAAGGGACGCGGGATAGAGGCAAATGAGGAACCACCGACACTAAAATGAGTCATGCCGAATGAGAAAACACATATATCTCTGATTCGGTCAGAAGCGTGTAATTATTTTCCTTCATAATGGAGAAAGAAGTCATGAGGCTTGTAAAGCATCGCGCGAGCATAGAGATATGAGGCTCATGATAAAATTTGGTAAGAAGTCATAAATATAAACAGGTGAAGCACTTCCACTCTCTGGGAAGCGCGTAAGAAAAAAAACGTAAATAGCGGTAAAGACATCAGGAAGAGAATTGCGATGCAAAGAAGACGCTAATGAATAGAAAAGAGCTGATGAGAGGTACTATCGTTTTCAAAAGTATGTAGTCACCCTGGAGTCCCACTTAAGTGATGGAGTCCGGTCGGTGAAAACTTGTGAGGTAGGCACATAAAGCGACCTGCATCCCTCACTCGCATGCCACCGAGAGCCGACGAGGACGGAGGTGGACGCGACCTAGCTACCGAATCAAACCGAGTCAAACTGCAGGAGCATGAGCCAATCAGAATTAAGATTAGCGGATGGAGTGTACTGAGGTAACTCATGTCCACGCTCACGTTGGGCCGTCGGAGTGTTTTCTTTCGGGCTCCGTTGCGAGGTTTTCCCGATCTTAAGATTCATAGTTGGACTCACCGTTTACTTCTTATCAATACGTCGCTCCGTGGCCACGTACGTCTATACTGTGCGCAGTAGTTGCGGTTAAGTTCTGAGTGGGTTCAAATTCGAAATCATAATACTTTTTTCAATTTTTAAAGGAGACATCCTGAACATCAACATAATCTATGCAGATGAATAAAGAAAAAAATAGTACTGAAATGCTTTAAGCGACTAAAGTTATTTAACTAAAATTAGCCTTCGAGGTAATCCGCATTACAAAACTTTAACATCAAATTAAGGTGCGATAGTGCAGGAAAAAAACGGAAATTCCAAAACGTGTACTCCAGCGAAAGCCATTAAATCAATGTAATAGGCACTTTCAGTGTAATTCGTCCACCTAGGGCATAAGCGTGGAAAAGAATCAACCGAAAGTCAGTCCACAAAATATGAAATCAAGTTCACACACACTTAACACACTTATCTAATACACTTAACTATTAATCCACTCGGTACAAACGCACGAATGTGTGAATGATGAAGAGTTGTAAGTATTATAGCAGCTGTGATGTAGCTACTCCTACTCTTTTGCTTCATTAAGACTCGGGTAATAAACTCGATTGTACCTATGTTATAAGTAAGTTAGGTTGTATGCTACATAATCAATCGAGTTTAGTACCCGAGTCTTAATGAAGCAAAAGAGTAGGAATAGCTACATCACAACTGCGATAATACTTACAACTCTTCATCATTCACACATTCGCGCTTTTCTCCCATGTTTTTTTTCGTTCTGCATTCCTTAGGACTACTCTCTGTTAGACAACTGCCTTTATGGTGGCCTTTTGAAATAGAAACGCACTTTGTTTCAAATTATTGTGGCTCCTTCATTCCAGGGCTAGCCATGAAATTCTTTGCGCGCATACTATAATGTTCGTACCAAAATTAAAAATGAACGCGAGAAAAACAAGAAAAGTAATGCTACCAAAATCATATAAATATATTAAAGGGTATGGTTTTTATAATCGTTCAAACTGGAGTATCTATACTTTCGGTACAGACAGAAAGAAGTTCGCCCCTGCGTTATTTCCATCGTTTCATAACCGCTAACATCTCCCACCATATCAAAGTATTTTCGCTCTCATTCATCAAGACCCTTTTAAAGGAATCACGGGGCTTTTGAACCAAAAGGGTAATGGCTTCTAAAGCACTGTGTGACACAGTTCCAGAAAAGAATATTTCATAAATTGACAGTTGAGACATACCACAGAAGAAAACAATATCATTTCAGTGAAGCATTTCCCACTAACTCTGACATGAATGCATTGGAATAAATGTAATCAGTGGCGTAGCCAGGAATTTTGTTTCGGAGAGGGGTGGAAATAAAAAATCAGAGGGGTCCGGAGGATAATTTTTCAAGAACAGGGTACCTAGTAAAGGGTTTTAATATAATTTAAAACTTTTCATAATCGAAAAAATTAATTTGCCAAAGAAATATTTTTAAATTCATGATTTTGCATTAATATATCTTTTATTATTTAATTTGCCTTGTTTTAATTATTAAACAAAAGGGCATTCTTTTTAATAACGGTATAATAATTTATTACTTGTGACTTTCCCCTGCTCCATGGTTAATTTATCTTTTTATGTCTCAATATTTCGGGGGAGGGGGAGTCCGGCCCACCTGAATCCACCTTTATACGCCACTGAATGTAATAGTTACTAACCAATCTTCCGGAAAAAAGTGGAGATTGATATATAACTCAGCAACTCAGAGCTGCCTCTATTTCCGCGACAAACTAAACGACTGATCTGAAGATTTTTGCGGGATTTTCGACGACACCGTCATCATCAGACATTAAATAACGGGGTGGTATTCCAGAAAATATGATTGTATCAACTATTCATCGTGGAATCATGGGGCCTTTTAATGAAAACCGGTATATCATTAAAAGAATAAATACATGTGGCTTTCGGCGAATCTGTTAAAACCTTTAGACTTAACATTAATATACGCAGATCTCGCCATCTATATTTTCCGCCAAGTACACCATGGAACGGATTTTAAAAAGAGTTGCATCGACCATTTCCGGAAGTGTGCTGGGCAAAAGCCTGGAGGAAAGGCTGGATTATGAGTATATTGTCCACCTGGAGCACATTCAACCGAACTTGAATGGAATGCCCAACGAGCTTCTCAATCAGGCAGAAAAATGGTTGATTTACCTGTTCGGAGTGACTACCAAAAGCCTGGAAGAAAAGGAGAGGCGAAACATACACCTGTTCGTTCTCCTCAATGACATGGCATCCGGAACTTTCACGGGTATGCACAAGAACACGAATCCCCCAAAGCCAGGGGAACCATTGCCTCCGCATCCGAGAATGCACTTCGACGACACCGAGGAGGAATCGCTGGCCGCGGAGGTCATTGGTGAAAACCTGAGCGACGCTTTGTGCTCAGAGCTCAACGGAGAGGAAGGTGATGGTGCAAATTCGGCCAAAAGAGGGCGTGTTCAAGAGCATCCAGTGACACAAACTCCTGTCATCACTAGTGACATCTCGCCTGGTGACACAAACCGTCCTTCCATGCCGGCTGAAAAGAAAAGAGGACACGACCATGGAAGGGGTAACACCGACGTTCGTGCAGATTCCGAAGGTGAGGTAATAAATTCAATCCATCCCAAACCTGTGAACCGTTGCTCATTTAATCATTCTGTCGTGCCAACTGAACAGAATACAGAAGGCAGAAACGAGGGAATTGGTCACAAAAATGCGAACCTCAAAGCAAATGATAATTTGATAAAGACAAAAGGCAGACGCGAGGAAACAGATTACACTAATATTCGAGTCAGTTTTGAATTTGTGGTGGTAAATTCTCAGGTTTCCCACCAACAATCGTGGAGCTTCATATCGCTCTTGCGTGCCAGCTAAACGGAAGGCAGAAAGCTGGGATGAGGAAAAGGGTTACAAAAATGGGAACCTCAACGCCAAACGTTTCGCAATAAATGCACGCCATATTGCATCAAAACGAGCTGACGGCTTTAAAAGGTCAGATGGGAAGAGAATAGATGGAGAGAATGTCAGAATGGGATGCAGGTATACACACTTCCATGGCGAAGGAAATATCGTGTATCCTATCGACGTCGACGTCGCAAATGAACGCATTTATTCCGGCAACTATCGAGTTCTTCCATCCCAGAGTAAAGGAATTAAAAGAAAAAATGCAATTGGTGGCGAGGGTCCTCCCTTTCATGGGAACGGTAACGTTATTAATGCACGCCACTTCTCACCAGAGCAAGTTTATGATGTGGAGAATTTTGATATGCCGCCTAAGAAGAAGAAATTGTGCCATACCACACAAATGGGATGCAATGACACTTTCGGCCGTGGTGAAGGTGAATTATCAAAGCCCATGTATATTCCAATAGAACGTGTTGAGGCCTACAATCATCATCATACGTTGGCTGAAGACGAGACACAGGATAGTACAGTTGACTGCGATAGCCCGCATCTTGATACCGAAGTTGACGCTCTGCACCCAAGCAACATACCATCTCAGCATTCGCAAGAGGAGAAAATAGGGGGCCGTGACAAACTAATCGGATGCAATCATGCTCACTGCCCTGATGACGGGGATTTTTTAAATCCAATCTGTATCCCATCAGAACGTGTTGACGCCAACAACTATCCTTATATGCAGGCTGAAGACGTTACACAGGAATGGGACAATAGAATGGACCGCGAGAACCCATACCATCATACCGAAGGTGATGCTAAAAACGAAAAATGCCTTCCATCACAACAAACTAGTGCCTTCCACCATCCTTATGAGCCAGCTGACCAGATGGAATTCTGTACCCATGGAATGGACGCGATGAACCCTCGCTTCCAAGCTGAATATGACTTTGGGCATCCATGCCAACATGAGCCCACAGAAGAATGGGAAGAACGGGAAGGTGCGATGCCAGGTGACAGATTTGCAGCTGATCCACCAGCACCGAGCCGGCCCATTCTGAGTGGCTGAATCTGAGAATCTCATTGTTGCCGCTGGATTATCCCCTTGGTCTAGTGGACCGGACGACCCTTGCCCACCAATACTCCGATCAGACTTCATCTGAGTGCAAGTGCTCCTACCACGCTATCTACCAAAGACATTCATCCGAAAATGTAAGTACATAATTCAAATTGAATTAGAATACTTTCGCCGAGGGTAGAGGGTTTCTTTCTCTTATGAACATACGAAATATGTACAAGAGCGGGCATCAATTTCTGTGCGTGAGAGAAGCTTTGAAAAGGCGAACACCTAGATTCTGCGGTAGATCTGATAGGGTGTTTAGTACGATAGCGTTTTTTCATGTTGTTTCTTTCGATTGGAATTTAATTGAGTAATCACGAAGGAGAAGTAATGTAAATATTTCAATCAACACCGTAGATTAAGTAAGATACAGGTGGGAATAAATAAGAATAATTCATAGCCGATTGCACAAAAATTAAAAAGAGAGACGATCTGCTAATATCCTTGATGGTGAAATAATTCAAAAAAGTTAACATTCTCAATTAAATGACTTAACCGCACAACAAATTATTGGTCTTATCATTCTCTCTGCTTCCGGTGAGTCAAAGGCCAATGCATATCATCTTTGAATCGTAATAAATGGTAATATGCTTTATCGTTACTGATTCTTACGGTATATCTTTTCAAGACGATAAAATGAACAAAAAAAACGAAAATTTGAAATTTTCACAAAGAGCTCGTTTATCATTATTTTTACATTTATTGTGATAACTTTTTAAATATGGAGGGATCTAAATTTTTCCGTTTTTAATTGCGTCACCCACTTCTCGAGTTCTTCGCAACGAAAAATTTATGGTCATCACCCTCTCGCACATACGCTGATGAGGTTAACAGCACAATCCAAGCTCGTCGCCGCTTCTCAGCTACACCCTGATCTTGTGCATTTGTCTCGGGTGGTTTGCATTCTCGCTAGCAATCAGTGGCAGATCCAGAGAGGGGGTATACAATATACACATAATTAACTGTAATTTTGTTCAGTTATCGAATATATACAGGAGAGAATAGCCACTAAAGCGCAAATTACTAAAATGCACATAACTGTTTGTTTAAAAAAATTAATTCTTCGAAAAATTAGTAATTGGACAACGTTAATGTATTGTTACAAGCTTCGAAATCCTCAAAATTTTCGTCATCTCTCCGATCCCCCCAGTGCTGGTAAGTGACCCCCAGGACCGCACCTAGCCCCCTTTGTCCCTATCCTGGATCCGCCACTACTAGCGATAACTCTTTCGATATATGATCTCCTAAAAACGAATAAATGAACCATAAAATACAATGAAGTTACCAACTCGTGGGAACCGGGTGACAAATTTCGTGTTTTCTTACACTGAACTGAAAGGAGAAAAAATACACTAGAGGGATGTTTTTGTCGAAGCTTATCTTAATTTTCAATAAAAATTCTTTCAATGAGTCGCGACTTTCCGTATGAACGACATTATTTAAAATTTACTTCTCTTATTACATTAGAGATCAGCTAAACATTATCCATAACAGTATGTTTTCTTTTTTTTTCACAGACGAATCGCATGGATTACGGCGATGCATGGGAAGGTGGAGAAAGAAGACATCATTCCCACACCATTGCCGTTAATCCATGGAGGATAGAAACCAGTACCAACGCAGAACTGGATATCTGGGAGGAATGCTGGTGAAACTCAGCTGCGAGGAAGACAGCGGAGAGGTACATCAGATATGTCTTCCGATCTCCAAGAGTACAAAGAAATGGCACACGAATTGAAAATACTTGAGAAGAAGAGGAACTCCTTGATAAGGGCATACAACGAAGGGCTGTCTCACTGTTCTCATGTCACAATAGGTGATCCAAATTACATTCCTTTGCTCTTTGTAAATTGAAATTGTTAGTTGCCACGCATCCTGTTCATACAATGGCATGAAAATTGTGTTAAAGCAGTAGGTCATTCACGATGAAATATACTAGCTTAAATAATTACAATAGAACGCTTTCATTTTGGTGATTTTTCAATTCGGTGTGTTAATGTGATTTTTCCCTGCATGGCCAAATTGTCCTACATATCATGATGCATGTCACCAATGGCATCGTCACAATATCACCATGGTATGCAAAGTACCAAATTATATTTCATTGAATGTACCAAGGGATGCATTAAAATTTGATGACGTGGTTGGCTATCTAATTGCATTGCATTATGGCATGAAAATTGCTTTAGAGCAGTAGGTCATTCACGATGAAATATACAAGCTTAAATAAGTACAATCGAACGCTTTCATTTTGGTGATTTTTCAATTCGGTGTGTTAATGTGATTTTTCCCTGCATGGCCAAATGGGAAGGTGGAGAAAGAAGACATCATTCCCACACCATTGCCGTTAATCCAATAAAACCAGTACCAACGCAGAACTGGATATCTGGGAGGAATTCACCCTTATTCTCCCATTGATCTCCATAGATTACATATTCCACCGATTTTCATTATTTGAATAGCATCCAGTACTCGTTAATTTTTATCAACGACCGAGAGCTGTTTGCTAATTATTTGTACAGTTTTTTAGGTTTTAATTATTGCCACTATAAATCTCTATTTATGCCAAATTAAGCTAGAATGACGAGACCAATATCCACGTACTGGTTCAGGGATGGCGAAAATGACTGCTCAAATTATGACTCTCCCACGCAATCATTTTCAGAGATGGCAGGGATGATCACAGTCCCTATTTCCACCATTTTTTCCATTGAGTTTGCCATCACTGAACACTTACGTGGAATTAACCAAAGTATTTTTTCAATCGAATAGATCGAAAATGTAGGAAAAAGACGCAAAAATAGCGCGAAAGCTTCGTATCTGTAGCCGTGGGGCGCTGGCCATAACGTCCCAATCCATCACCATGCAGTTATATGAAGAGTGGTAGCGGTGGGGGTGCTGGTGCTATGACGCGTCTGAAGCCTGAGACACACGATCATTTTATCCGTCATTTCCTAGTGATCACTATCGCAATCACTAGAGTGATCACTCGCAAATGATCGTCGCCGGCAATTGTTTTTCACAATCATTCCAATGATGAGGATTCCCATCACTATTTTTCATCACTCGTCCGGTCGCTTGTTCCGTCGCTAAAACCGTCACTAATACCCCATATCAGCCAATCAGAATGTATTCCCGTTTGGAGCGATTGCAGCGCGACGTTTTACAACCGTGGGAACGACGTAGATAAACAAACACTCTATATATTTTCGTTATGCGGGTTAAAAAAATGGCAACTAAAAGGCAGTAGATATTATTTTCATCGATACACGACGAAAGTCGGAAAATAGGGATTAAAAGTCTTAATACTGCGTTAATACTGAATTATAATATTTTCGTAGAAAGTATCAAGTGTTAGCCGATTGCAAAGTTGAGTAATTATATGATTGAAAAATATTACACAAAAGCATTTAAAATTCCTCGAGAAATCACAAATTTTAAATTAAAAATAAATTTCCCAATGCATTACGAATAAGTAACTTAGAGATATTGCAATCTCTTTAGTGAATGGTTAGCAAATTTTTATGTACAAGATGCTCTTAATTATATGCTTAAAAACTTCATTAATCCCATTAGGATGGCGAAAGTAAAGAAAGACATTCATTAATGCATCGATACTTGTGGAAATAATGTTTAATATATATTCCAAAAAATTGCATCAACTTGTTACCTACGTGCTTTTTGCTCTAGTTGATTCGTTATGTGCCGCTAACCATGCCATTGGTATGGAAACTTAAAGCTTCTTCCGTTCTTCTCTCGTCCGTTTTTTTCCATTCAATTTCCTGAAATACGAATCTGGGGCATTAGCCCTCAAACGAGCGTTTGCAAGTATTACAATTTAGCAGTGATGGACAAACCTTTGAAAGGCTGGGTCGAAAGGAAAAAAAACCATTACCGGTCCCGCATAATTTATTTAAAATATAGATAACAAATTTAAAAAATAGATTTTTGGTGATGATAATATGGGTCGCTAATAGTTTGTCTTTTTTTCTTATTATTTGGTAAATCATTTATTGCCATTGGTATCTTGACATCCATTCTACTTTTACCATAGTTATTATAGTATTTCGGTCATCATTATTGTAACGAGTCAGATTCCTCATTTCCATAGGATTCTTATGACCTTTTTGAATCTTGAACGTTTTGTTGAAATAGTTTTTAAGTAGCAGGACATAAATGTAAAGTTAACTTTAATATTCCTAGTTTCTCATAAAAAGTATTATTTTGTTCCCTGCAACCCTTGTTTTCTCTGTGGGATGTTCCTGTGTTCTAATCTTTTAGTTTTGAGTCAATTCCTGTGTGAATTAATTAAAGTATTTTTTTCTCTGTTGATAAAAGAGTATCCTCATCATAGTTTGCAGGAAGCAGCACTCACGCTGCCATTTCGCGCACTCTGTTACCCTTTCGTGCAATTTGGATCGCTTCGTATATCATATCGAACGGATCGCTCTACCGTCAGCGACGCGGGTGGCGACTTCAGTAAAACCTCTTAAATGCGCTATGGGTGACAGCACATTCACTGGGCGACTGGTGAATCCTCTTTTGTAATACACATTTCGTGCGCTAAACTTTTGTCACCGCTTTGCAGGAGGTTTTGAGGCGATGGGATGGTCTTGGCGGAATGCATCGATCATTCCGCAATCAGTGCTCTCCGGTTGTAAAATGGTCTCGATTTCACCAATCAGAGAAGTCGCCGTGGTCACAGTAGTCGCCGTCGAGAGTAAAAGAAATGCTTAAATACTCTTAATTTTATCTGCTTGGACCAGGTATGCCTCTTCCCTGTCGGGCTTTTATCGGCGGCGCAGCTGTCAAAACGAGGCGACGATAAACGATGAGTTACCCTCTGGGAGGCTTCCAATCAATGCGGATTGAGAACCCCGATAATGTGTCTTAAGTTCGCCGAGTGAACTGTCTGCCTTAAGCTCTTAATGGACTGGGTGCTCTTCGCTAAAAAAATTATGGAAGACAAAGGAAAGCGCGCAAAATACGTTGGCTTGTGTTTTAGATTGTGTGGAGACTGCTGGTGTGATAAATGTGTTGTGAGGAACTATTATGGTGAGGATGCCCCTTCTATAACTCGAGGAGTTCTTAGGAAAATGAGACAATATCATTCAATTATTTAGAGGAATGTGATTGCATTGTACAGTGCAGCATACACTACTGACGACTCTACTTGTAATTTAGATATTACATTCTTTGTGGAGCCGATAAAATAAATCACCATTGAACGCGATGTAATAACTAAATCGCTACAATCAGTATTAATTTAAGTAATCAATCTCCGGTTCCGGAGTGAATACCTGCGCTCGTCCTCAATGATTTAGCGCCTCAGATCGCATGGTTCCTTGACATAATTTTCAAGAAGTCATTGTTTGAACGAAATTAATCAATAGATTGAAAATTTTCAAACGTAAGACCGGTGTTCAAAAAGGAAACATTTGACCAATATTATTGACATCGATTATAGGCATGATTATCGAGCATGCTTTAGTTCACCATATTTTGACTTCCCTGGACACTTCTTGATGATGCGAACACCGCTCGCGCTCTTTCTTCTCGTCCTTCTCAAATCTGGAGGTGAATCGGAAAAACAGTTGACGCATCATTTTTAGATTTTAAGAAAGCATTAGACGTCGTACCTCGCAAAAAAAATTGCACACATTGCAGTTACGCGGATTAAACTAAAAAGTTGTATTCTGGTTGCGCGACTTTCTGAGTGATCATAACCGAAGAGTAATTCGTGACAGAATTAGCTCTGATGTTGTTCAGTGACATCGGGTGCCCCTCAAGGAAGTGTAATCGGCCCCCTTTCGTTCATTTTATTCTGGGTGTTTGAGGAGGAATCTGAAATACACAGCTATTTTTTGTTGCATAATCACGGGGTCGAACCTTCTTAGTTACTCAGCTAAGGCAACGGATACATTTTGCTGGATGCACTATGAAGTTACCAGGAAAACGCTGAATAACGTGATGTGCAGTGATGTAAGGGATCTGAAACTTGTCCTGATAGTGCTTGAGGAATGTTTCGTTCATTTTATGCTATTCACAAAGAGAATGGTAGCTTATTTTTACAATGGACTCCTAATAATCGAGCGCATTTCATCTTTTAAAGTCGTATTTTTTTACAATGCAAGCTTTATTTTCGGAGATAACATAGAAATGTTTATAATTAATTTTTAGGATTTTTTAAATGCAGTGAACATCATTTATCTATCATATTCTGTACGAATTATGGGAAAATTAAATGATATCATAACCGAAATATAATCGGGTGTTTTCCCGGCGTAGGTGTTGGATGAAAAGTTCTCGGGCTTTCCACCGACATTTATGTTGCCCTGAGGATGATGCCCCTGATGGACATCGAAACGTCGGCGGAGAAGAATTTTACTACCCGGTGGAAAGCCCGAGAACTTTTCATCCGATATCATAACCGTTATACAGGGTGCCCCATTTATCTTGACCACCCGAAGTAACTTTATGTCCAGATGCAAATCCAAAAATATGTGTCAAGCAGATGTTCATTAGCCGTCAGGGGGACATTTAATCAGCATGACTGCCTTCCTTGTAGCTAAGTTATTTACAAAGATATGAATAGCAGTATGTCTTTTTTAAATGGAGGAAATGAATTGCCGAATAAAAAATAAAGGGTGTCATTTAAAAAAGAAATACCGCTGTTCATATCTTTCTAAACAACAAAGCTACAATGAAGGAAATCATGCTAATTAATGCCCCCCTGACGGCTAATGGACATTTACTTGACACATTTTTGAATTTACATCTGGACAAAAAACTATTTCGGGTGGTCAAGATAAATGGGACACCCTGTACAGTATTCCTCAGATGGGGGAGAGTCGCAATTTTCCCCGGATACCGAGGCGATTAGCTATAAAAATGAAAGCTTGACTCAGGTGTAAGGAACCGAAGATGAATGATTTCACCACAATGATCAGGTTTAATTCAACAATGGCATCAATCACTGAGTGGATACGATAGCTTAGAGCGAGTATCAACATTACGATTGCGCAACCTCACTCATTTTGAGATTAATTTAACAAAAAGATCGCAGCAGGGCATTACGTGCAGCGCACCGCGGGGAAAAAATAAAATACTCACGTCGCCCGCGCCACGAAAAAAGTAATGCATGCATGTTTATCCTCCACCTCTTGTTTAAAATAACGAAAAATATACACACATAGAGTAGATGTGAAGTAGGGCATGGGACGAACTAAACAAAACAACGGCGAGAGGCGTGCCGCGAAACATCGATCGCCTTGCACTTGCAGGAGAAGAGTAGCTAGCTACAGTCCTTTCTGCTCTCCCCTCCCCTCTCTCCTTTGTGGATGACGAAAAAAAATGACGACGCGCCCACGTTTTTCAGTGGGGTTTCTCTCGCGTCTCGCGCTCATCTGTTTATTTTCCATGGATGCGTGTAGAGTGTGAGTGCATCCCGCGACGCAGCGAGGCATCATCCCCTTGAAAGGGACGGACCGCGAAAAGACAGATAGCAACCCAAAGTACATTTACCAAAGCCTAGTTAACAGAAAAAATTGCAGTAAATTATCCGTATGGAGAAATTATCAAGGGCTTCCAGTACCCGTGGCACTCATTAGTGGCATTCGAGGGAAAAATTGGCGCGAATATTACGTGAATGCTTTAGTGATTTCATTTAAGGATAGTGTTTTAAATATTTTATTATTTATTGTAGGTATTGGTGACTATACATTACATATATTCTATGAAACATATAATATATGTAATGATAAACATATAATGAATGTATTGTAAGGGTGACGATAGTAATGGTACCTGCTGATAAGTATAATGCTTAGCAGGATCTAAACAATGTAAACAATACCTTTTTAACTGTAAAAAAATTAGTATGGCAGGTATAAGTGATGAGAAAAAAATAGAAAAAATATTAATATCAGGCCTAACTTTTGCACGGTGGTAAACCAAACTAATAAATAGTTAAAAGTCATGAAATATGGGACTAAAATTTTTCTTCCTTTCAAAATAATCAACATGAATATCCTCTAATAGGGTCAATTTGACCCAGCTGGGCATTCTAGTGTTAAGTTGAAAAATAAAATTTGTTTAACATAGTAACATAGCTTGTCCCCACTACTTAATGGAAATTCACTTTAAAAGCGTCGTTATGATGATGGAGTTGTATCCTCAACCCGTGACTCAATGACATGACAATGCTTTGTCCACATGTCATCAAGGATTCAATCCATTCCGGGGCAGAAATACAGGCTGTTGACCCACCGCAGACCCTTTCGAGTCCCTGTGATGGAATCAATCCAATTCCTCAACAGCGAACAAGAAAGGAACTCCCTGGCGGCCCACCGCATCAATGAAGACAACCGACTCCGAACAACAGTGATTTCTTCCACACGACCCTTGCGACTCACATGCCGTACATTCAAATGAGATAAGGAACATTCCTTTTCACTAAAGACGAAGGGTTTTTCAGGGCTGCGAGCGAGACAAAGTTAACAAAGACATCTTTGAAGAGAGAGAAGCACACGAGAGAGGGCGGCCGAGTCCTAAAGGAGCAGTGACCCTTACGTCAATTACCTTAACCACCACCAATGTCACGTATCCATGAACACGCCTGAGATTTTTGCGGGAGTTCCCGTAGTGGTTATAAGCGTCCCCTAAACCCCCATTAAATAAAGTGTCTTTCATGAATGATTACAAAGCAAGAGTCATAATCACCATAAACATAAAAAACTAACAAATTGTACTACGATTCAACTTGCCTTAAGAAATCAAGAAAATTTCCTACTTTGTTTAAGTATTACATTTTACATCGTAAAATTAATGAACACAATGGATTTTTATAAGAAAGAACGAACCTATCGAACAATCTATCTTCCCTTCCAACGCCTTTCAACATCTAGACGTCATCACCGGGACAACTGTTGCGAACCAACAGTGGTCAATAGCGAACAGTACGCTATTTATTACGATAACATGCTATTCCACCATGTATTACCTGAATGCCTGAAAGAGGATGAAAGCTACAGCGCCGGGACAATAGAGTTAGGAATCGACGACAGCTAGAAAAATTAATCTCCACCGCAAACTTCACGAAAGACAGGAAATGATAAACATTGGGCCTAACGACGACTGCCAAAAGCTTAAGGCTATCTTCTGACGTAGTAGGTTAGGTTACGGCTTAGGCTAATCGACGGAAATAGTCATTAGCAGCAAGCACAAACAACTGAATTATCAACAGTTAAGGTATGGATGGAGCGAGTACTTAGCGAGGAGGGGATGTTGAAAATGGTGTTAGAGGGTAGAATCTTAGGGAAACGAGGGAGGGGAGGAAAAGAATAGGATTTTAGTTAGATTGAAAGGGTGTAGGCCTTACAGAATTGAAGAAGGTAACGCTGGAAGGAAAGGGAGGCTCTGGATGACGTATTCTAATACTCTAAAGGCTCCCAGATCACTTCTTTAATACTCCATGGAAACCTACCTTAATCGGTAGAATACTATAATAAATTAATAAAAATAACAGGGTGCAATAAATGCATTTATGCATTTTTCCTCATTTATTACCCAAAAAACCATCCTCGAAGCGAAATTTTTGTCCGTTTCCTATCTGATATGGCCCTACTTGTCATCCACCTCGTCTGGATGACGTATTCTAATACTCCTCAAGCCAGCAATTCTCCAAGCGAACAAAGCGAATTCTTCCTCGTAGGGCCGAGAGTCTCCCGCCCACATATTACCATGGACCAAGTTTCACTTAATCCCGCCTCATTTGAAGTCGACGGCGCCGGAGTTAGGCTAAGTTGGAAGGCATGCAGAAGTTTCAGCGTTGATTTGCCCCTTCGCCGCAAGAAGGAATTTCTCCTCCTTAGAAATGCTAAGTCATACGCTAAAAGTTGTTAGAGGTACTGACGGGAATTCCACAACTTGGAGAGAAGCCCAGCGTTGGAAGGGAAGGGGCAGAGGAATAAGGAAAGAGGCTTGGAGAGAACAGAATCACCGAGGCGAATGAGTGCGGCCACCACCAACTTAACAAAAACAAAACAGCATAAAAGTGAGCCACTTGGTTTCCTCGAGGATTTGCTCGGAGACGACGAGGGGTGGCTAAAGAAAAGGATGAGGAAGAAACCCCCTCCCCTCCCCCTCACTGAGTCCAGCGAGAAAGACCACCTACTTCCCCATGCGGTCACTCTCCGAGGGAATGAGGGGGATGAGGGGAACTTTGTGCAGCACGGATCGACGAAAATAAGGTATTTCTGCGGGACTCCAATAAACCCCCCAAAATAACCTACAAGAATTCTGTTGCAAGAATTTCTCACCACTCCGGTTTCCGATCAAATATTTTCAATTTCTCCTTTAAATTTAAATTTCTCGTTCCTCCTCAATTCCTTCCCAAATCCTTTCAATTTATTTATCTATCAACAGTGCAACAGCCAAGCCATATCCAATTGCCAAAAAAGTTGATGTTTCCTCTTTCAAAGCACGGTTCTTCGTTCTCATTTCTCATATTGTTATTGTATTTTGACCACCTCATTTATTACGATAAATTGGTTCCTCTTAGATGCATGATTTTTTCAAAATAAAAAAGTAAAACAAATCAAAGAAATGCCTCTGGGTCCTTTAAGGTAATAATTGAAGGAAACCATACACCAATATCACCGGTAGGGATAAATAAACTGGAAGAAGAGGGAATGAGGGAGGGTGCTAGACACAGTTCTACGTGTACCGACCCAGTTGCTTTCAATGCACCTTCATGCGCCGGGGGGTTCAACTCTCGTTTTGCTCCTCTGAATCAGAGGTTCTAGGTCGTTTCATCGCAAAGAACGCGCGCGCAGACGTCTTTGTCGTCACGTATGGAGCTAATTCCAGTTTCCCTCTCGCATTAGCGTCTCGCCAGGCGCGCACCCTTAGGCTCGGATGTAATACTATCGGCATTTCCGCAAGTCTTTTGTCTCCCACGCTGTGGAGTGCATGAACTCTGGGACGAGGTAAGTACAAACAATGAGTCTTGATTTTGCACACTAACACAGCAGCTCTCACGTCTCTACTGTCGCCCGATAAGCATAACTCAAGTCAAAAACTCTTCTCGGGATACCGCGCGGGTAAGACTACATAAGAGCGCCGACGTTTCGGCTACCGACTCGCTACCCATTCTCACGGCTACTGACAGAAAACTTGAAGTGACCGTTGAAGCTCAGCATTAGGAGGGGCCGGATTGGTCGAGTCCCGATTGTTGTCGCGGAGGACCGTGGACCAGCGTAGACTTAGCTCTGGCAAGCATAACTCTTTTAAGGGTTCTATTCCAAGAGCTGCTGATCGAAAATCCGGTGTCTCTGTTGACATTTTTATTCTCAAGCCTTATTTCAATAGCCTCTTCAGTTAAACGATCCCGAAATTGATTTGTTCGCCAAAAAAAATCTGTTGCCGTCCCACCTTATTTTATGGTCCTCATCCAGGTTACGGAAATGAAGGCATCCAGGATGGACTATGGCCGATTTTTCCAGTTGACAAGTCGAAAATGTCCGATATCGTAGAAATATATTATATAGCCTTACCCGCGCGGTATCCCGAGGAGAGTTTTTACATGCTATTCACCGGGAAAGACTAAAATCATACATAACTAAAGTCGTTTTCCAAATGTAAAAGAGTCGATGCTCGCTTGCAACGGGCTTTCTTCGCCTTAGCATTCCATTATTTTCTATTTGCACATACATACGTTCATACGATTTATACTATTATTATTATTATTATTATTAAATTCAAATAAATTGATAAGAAATAAAATCGGATAGTTATTTCTGAAGTTTACCTAAAAGAGAAAATATGTGTAAGACCATAGAGTAAGTATATTCTATATACTTACTCTATGGTAAGACGAAAAGTAATTTTTCAAATGGCAGAAATTCCAACATTGTTTTCAATATTCTGAACTAGAATATTAGAAACAATATCAATTTATTTATCTTTTGTTGAACAAGCAAGGATAAATGAGTTTTTCCTTTAAAACAAATACGCCATAATAGTACGTTAAACATTTGACAGTAAAAAGGTGTAAGCAATACAAGCGCTTTGGACAATCATTACCTACATGTATCCAATTCCCATTAACCATTAGAAATAAAAGAATACTTAAAACTTTGTAAGGTTCACTTGTATTTTTAAGGTTAAGGTTCACTTGTATTACTTAGTACAAGTAAACCTTACACAGTTTTATTATTTTATTTCCAATACGGAGAGGTTTCACAGAGTCAAGCCTGAAGTTATCAGTTATATCCCATTAACCAGTTTCACTCATTCTTCTTGGGAAAATAGATTTTCCAAACACTACACAAGTTAGTATTTTACACGCCCTTTTCCACGAGCACATGTAACTTAGGCAGATAAAATTACCGTACACCTTCTTTCTACTCACAGAGACTCGGCAATCCACAGGAAGGATATCGAACTTACCTGAAAAGATAAATAGAAATTATTGGTAAGACGATTCAAATCAAAATTAGCAAATCACATTTTAAAAATTATTTGTTAACCATCGGATTAAAATTTTCCCTAGTTACAATGTTCCAAGAATAACTTTATTGGCCTGAAACTAATACTATCATTCAATTCCATAAACTGGAAAAACACCTTCGTAATTAGGACGAGTCAAGACAATAATTTAAGGCGGAGGGATGTCAGTGAAAGAGTAAGTAAGAAGGGATCGCTAGCACGGAAGTGTTCCAGTCTTCGTCTCGGGATAAAAATTAGACAATAGGTGTGGCGCTTAAATTCAAATACATTTATCAGAAATAAAAAAGTCTGATTGTTATTTCTGAACCGTTGCCTAAAAGGGAAAACATTCCTAGGATAAAAAGAAATTTTTCATAAGGGAGAAATTCGAAGCCGGATCTCCCGAAGTCGCGGCAGAAGTACAATCACTTTAACTACACCTCGCGTAAAATTGAGAGAACTTGCTGAAAGTTGAAGAGGTCGAGAAACCTTTCTCATCATTAAATATTCACATTTTTATGGAAAATTTCTCCGATAAGAAATAACTCACTTCTAGTCTTTTACCCTAGAATTTTATTTTTATTAAAACTATTCTGATAATATTTACATTGTAAAAAAATAAGTGAACATATCTACTCCTTCTAGGTTGCCTTCTTCATAGGGGGCGTGACGGTTGGGTGTATTAGTGCTCCACTCAGAATATGATTCCTTATAGCATCTTGGTATCGTCTTCATTCAATCAGAAAGTGCTCAGAGGGGGCTAATATATATCAACACACACTTCTTTGTAGTCCAGGGAAAGCAGACCGCATGAGGAGAGGCACTGACTAATTAATAATTCTCACATTTCGAAAAATATGTCTCCCTGTCATTTCCCATGCAAATTCCTCTGCACTTCGTTTGAGAGGGGAGATTAACATGCAGAAAGAGAGGCGCCAATTAAGGGTCGTCTGATTCCCATGTGTTCCCTCTCTTCGCCGTCAGCATTTCATCTTTAGCCCGACACGGGTAATTCCTTAAATATCCTCCGAAGGGGGAAGACTGTCTCTCCTGGAGAAAGGGGGTCCCTCCCCATGAGGGTGAGTGCGTAATCCCTCCCCTCACATTTAATCGGCGGTGGCGCGCATGTTTGCCGTTCCAGGGAGCGGAATTATTTAAGGGACTCAGCCCCACTGCGCCCCCCATATTATGGAGAAGGGAAGTCCTCGTAGACTCAGACAGGAGGTCCTCAGGAGAAAACGCCATTGAATTCGTAACGAAACATGTAACGCCCTTAACTTTGCGCCAATACTGCTTAAAATTACCGCTCCTTCATCTTTTTTATATTAAAAAGAAAATTAAGCCAATGCTTCGAACTCCTAGTAGTGACCAAACACATTCAAACAAATGTCATTCTCCCCTCGTACCATTTAGGATAGCCACGCTGTCTCAATTGATAGGATTAATGGCGTCGCTCGCTAAGACGACTCATTGCATGTTTTTTTTCATAGTTCTAACCTTGCAAACATTTACTCTAGGAATTACTAACCATTAGCAAGTTTTTTCTATGAATATACATGCATATATTGCTAGTATGCGTAATAATACCGTGCGGTGTGCATGTGGCGGTCCTCTTGCATGCTGCACGTTGGTGATTGGTGACCCCCTGCCAAATACCCTAGAGGTGACTCGCAGGGTTTTACGTAGATGTAGATTTAGATTCTAAAATTCGCTAATTCGAAAATTCGAGTCGAATTAAGTTAAATGCATACAGTTATTTTTGCATTGAAGAGACCCTGAATGCGTAATCTAAGCGAAGATCAAAAAAGATAGACGGCTCACACATGAAAGGGGGACAGTGAAGCTACTTGAGATGTTCGTTGAAGAAAAACTGCTGACCACGAGATAAACCTCCAAAAAGATCCTATCAAAAAAGTCGTATCGATACACGCATGAACGTAGGATATCTTCAAAACTATTCTCACTCCTATTCCTGGCCCTAAGTTGACTTTTGGCAATGCAATCATTTCTATCTTCTCAGAGTTCGGTGGACTCTTTCGAAAGCGACGCAGGTGAAGAGCCCGCCCAGGGACTGAAATTGTTGGCCCTGAGGCTGAAACAACGTTCCTTAAGGCAAACACAACCTCCATTTCCTATCGGTCTTCCACCATCGACGTCCAATATCGTGATCAAATAAAAATTGGCAATATTGAATACAAGCACGCCAAGTTCTCCTCGCACAATGGTTTTACACCAATGACAATTTTAACTTAAAATAGCGATGACGTTAACTTAAAAATACCAATATTTAAGAAAAAAAAGACCAATTTACTTTTCATAGATGACAATCGTTCCGTCAAATACTATACACCAACAAAGTTGAAAAAATGGACCGAAATAATTTTTCCGCCCCAAATTGTATCCATTGAGGAGTTTTCAGCGATAAAAAGTGCATAATTGTCGAATAGCAACGATAATATACTTTTTCGGCGACGATTAAACCACCATATTAAGCCAAACAATTTTATCGATTCGGTTCCAAGTTAAAGAAATATACGAAACTAATTAAATATGAGAAAGAAAGGAATAAGGTGTTCATGCACCTCCACCCTTTGTTTACCAGTGGGTAGGTGTCTATGAACTACTACAAGGCTGGTGAGTCGTGGCTCAATTTCTAACATCAGAATACTATCACTCAACTGACTCATTCCTACCACTCTATTACCAACCTTCCCCCATTGTACCAAACCAACCCCTTGTCGACTTTCCTCTCCACCTCCACATATAACCCTTTATCCATTACTCCAAGAATCCCACTATCCTTCCACCTCACTAGGAATAGTTCCAAGATATCAATTTTCTCTGCTTCCATTTCCATTTTGATAATTTCTAGCTCACCCACCCACTTCCTTGCCCAAACGTCCCATGTCCATGAGTTCATTTCTGCCTCCACCTTTTTCTTCTCCATCATCTCGGTTTAATTTTCTTCCTTCCTGAATTCTGCTGATAAGGCTCACAAGATTATAAATTAAAGGTATTCAAATATAACATGCAAAACACAATGCATCACTCTCCTGCACTCTATTTAATTATGAAAAGGCTTCTATAAAATTACAAGAAAAAAACGTGCTTGGCCCATCTATTTTTGTTCCCTCCGATAAAGCACGACTGTTTCCCGAGAAAATCCTCACCGAAACATTTAAAAAAATACTCGTAAGGATTACAAAAAAGCCGATTACTCAGCTGCCGATCGATAGTCGAGAATTGTGCGAAGAATGAGATATGCAGCCAGCAAGAACAAAACCGCCACGACCTGTAATCCAAGAGAAATTGAAGCGCTGGTCCATTGAGCAAAATCTTTCTTCCCTATTCACATTACACGGGAGGATACCTTTCCAGACGAATTGTGCACGGATTTTCAAGCACGTTAAATCCGAACAAATCCATGAAAAGAGAACTCTGCCGCCGCGATGTGAAATACCAAGAAAACCCTTGGGCAAACAAAAGAGATAAAGCATTCGTGAGATGAGAAGTTGAAGCTTGTTTTTATTCGTGCAGGGAATTCAGATCAATTCGCAATAGAAGAAAACTGCACACGTGTATTCGAACTTTCTGATAGCGCAAGGCACAAAGGTCTAAAAACCCATCGAGAAGAAATCGCGACCAAGGGACCGAGAACGGAATAAGTCTAGAGAAATCTTCGCGGAGATGCAAATCGATTCCAATGCAAAGCACTCGGTTCATCCGAGGGAATAATATAAAAAGCAAAACGAAGCATGAATGAGGAAGAGACAGAGAACGAGACGTGCGACCCTTTTCCATAAAATTGGAGAATATGAGGATATGATAAAAAGACCTTGGGAAGAATAATGCAGATTAGGCACAACGATTTGGATACGGAACAAGGAGTTCTACAGGATGGGGGAAGATACACTATGGTTGGCTAATAAATGAAGGAAAAGAGACACGGTAGCTGTTTGAAGTCTTTGTGATCATTTTGAATCCCACCAATTTCAATTCGTTATTCTTTTGTTAGCACAGTAAGTCAAATTTGGTGTTGGTTGACTGAGTAAGTCATATTGTGGAACTGCCCCACGTTTTCCGGTGCCGTGGGCAGGCAGTCAGCTCGTAGTCGCCAGATAGAACGGTTGTACTCAAGATTTCTCCTTATTATGTTTTTGACATAAATTATCCATATGAAACATTGCCTTTTCTATTATCTAAAACCGCCTGGTCCTTCGGAACATTATCTTCATAACTATCGCGAACCATTATTGCCATTCGTAAATCATTGCTATCACTATTATACAGCTATGACGAATGAAAAGTTTAATCATGTTTTTATTCCTGTAGAGCACTCGTTTAAATTAATAAGGGAAGGAAAATAAAAGGATGCTGTCGAACGTTCCGAATCCAATGTAACACACGTACGATAGAAGTCCTTGGAGTAATAATAGCGCGCGAGGAAGAAAACATGGAATGAGTACGTTGAAATAACGTCCGCACGTATGTTCACAGCTACGAAGGGCCAAAAGAGACAGCGCGTCGTTGGCCCCTGGGCGATTTAAATCAATGCGTTTGAGAACGACAAGCCTGGCCCCGAGTTACCTCGAGCACCGAGAGATTATGTTGAAGAAATATTGAAAGGATTAACCTAGATTTGTTCCAGGAACCCTTCAGTCTAAAAAAACTATACTCATTCGTTCACGGCATAATAAATATCAGAGAAGAACAGGAAATAATGGTGAAATCCCAGTTAATAGTCAGAAAATCCAGATGCAAAGGTTTAGCTTTGCTAGAGGAAAAGAAGAGGAGGTCTGCAACACCGCGGAGTATGGAGGAAACGGACATGTTTACTCAAATGTACACATAAAAGAGAGGTAAGGTTAATTAGATGATTGCTAGCGAGTCCAGAGACACAATACAAGTAAAAATGCACGAAGGATGTTTCCAGCGGCTAAGGACCTGGAGGAGACACGCGTGGACAGGTCTACCGTGATAATAAAAAATAATTTTAAATCGATCAACCATATCACAGCCTACCTCTCATTACAAGTAATTATTTCGGGCACGGCTTCACCTATTTGTTTCTGGTACATTTCAGTCCAACGTTCTACCTCCTCGGCTATCATGCAATAAACACCATAGTTGAATGCAAAAGAATGGTAAAATTCCAATTAAGAGGGAGAAACTCCATAGGGAAGAGCACAAAAAAGTCAAGAGATATTTAACTAAAGAAGGGCTTTGATAGAGGCAAATGAGGAGGTGAGTAAGCGGTCTGTAGCAATTAAGGTAATGGAGGAAATGGGAAAATAGACGACATTGCAAACGAGAAGTTATATCTATACAATAATACCCCGCAAGCCGCCTCAACAGGTATTGGGCAGGGGTTGTAAGGACATCAGACCCCAAAAAAAAAAATTGGTTGCCCGCTTGAGCTAGCTATCTGTCTACCGAGTCCCACCTAACATTCATTATTGATCGAAGAAAAAAAAACAATTCCTTCACATGCCCGTTCGAAAAAAATCCTTTTTTATATCGTTACCGTTGGACCTAGAAAAATAGTGAGGTTCCTAGATGATGCTCTTCGTGCTGCTCTGAAATAAAATGCTTGAGCAATCTAATCCAAGGACGTTACCTCTGAGTCTCCAGCAACTCCCATCCCAATCGTATAAAATCTGTGAAATGTACTCTGTGTGCTAGTAGCTGTTGCAGAGGAATCGTGAAGCATTCCTATGTATTTAAGCAGAGGATTGTTTGAGAGTTCAGGGGGCCCAGAAAAAAGGAATGGAATCGAAGAAAGCACGTCGCCAGGGACTGCAGATGGAGGCAGCGGTAAGGAGACCAGCGGTAAGTGAGTAAAAACAGCGAGCTCCTCTCCTCCTCTTTCCCTTGAGCGCCGGGAGCCCTCTCAAGGGAAGTTCGCCTGCACAGAAACAGCACAAGATTCTCACAAAAGACTTTTTTATTCCCGAGTCAAACTTGCGAAGAGTTTAGGAAATGCAAAGAGACAAAATCGCGTGCCGGCCAACAGATAAAAGTCGAGTGTTTCACGAGCATAAAGTGCCAAAGTCAAAGGACAATGGTCGAATTCAGGTACTCCCTCACGGAGAGTAAGTTGGATGAAGAACTCTCGGGTTTCCAACCGGGTCAGAATTCGATCCAAGCCAACGTTTCGACACCTTAATCAACCATCTTCCGCAGGGAATGAGTGCCTTGACAAATTTTAGATGGTCTCACATTGGTCAGGTTGGCAGAGGAGGTGCATCATGATTGGTGGATTTTCCCTGCGTCCTCTTCATATGCTCCACGATTGGTGTCCACGTGCGGCTGAGCGGGAAACCATTATCTCTGCTCATACTATTCTCCTATAACCATACCGCTGGTATCACATTAAAGGGTGGCGCCTTGAATTGATGACAGTAGCATAAAGTCAGGGTTCCTACTCTACCTAAATAATGAAATTCACGGTTTTTTCCAGGTTTCCACGGTTTTCCAAGTTTTCACGTTTTTTTTCAGGTTTTCACGGTCTCAATGTCGTCAAAATCACGGTCCGTTAATATCTAATCCAACAATAAGACAATCACCGGCCGTATATTAACTAAAAATTAGCGTACGCGACAGGCGCCGTGAATGTAAACGCAGCAAGGAAAAGTGATATCTCTTATGACGTCACCTATCGTTTTCAAAATTCAGGGCCGACTAAAGGCCCAAACTCTTGCCCGGACGTCGAATACCATTGCCTCCTTTGATATGCGAATGCCCTTCGGACCTTCTTACGTCTGAACACCTTTTTTTAATTCCTCGCCGAGAGATTGTTTTTTGCGCACGTTGTTATTACCGCACAGTAACCAAATTTCCCTCACCCAATCTTTCTGAGATCGCGGAAAATATTTTATTAAAATTGTTTATAGAAAGTAATAAATACAAAACAAAATTGAATAAAACAAATCCGACAAAAACTAAATAATTTTTGGGGCATATATTTTTAAGATTTCATGGCGAAATTCACGGCTTTTTCCAGGTTTTTTCACGGTAGACGAAATTCACTGTTTATTCACGGTTTTAAGGTTTTCACGGTTGAGTGGGAACCCTGAAAAGAGACTCATTCTCATCATTCCAACGTGTAAAATAGGGCGCAGACGATGAGGTGACGGTAGAAAGGGCATTAAAAGTTCCTCTTTTTTTGTTAATTACTGACAAAATGAAAGCCTAATATTGGCATTTCAGTTGTAAAAATGACGCGAAAATATTGAGAAAACAGAGTGACCATACATTGCTGAGATATTAAATGTTGCCCAAAATGTTGTCCATTAAGACCGCCTCTGTAAAAGGCATTGAGAATTCCTTCCACTGGGGTCATGAAAAATAAATCTGCTAACACATTTTTCGTGGTTTCTAATTAAAAATTAGAACTAAGTGATAAATAGTAAAAAGAATAGTAATTTTATTTTATTGAATCACATCATTGTGGTAATAAAAGATACGAAAATGAAACGAGATCGGGAAATGGCAAGTTCAAAAAATATACTATTCATCTATAAATACTATTCATCTACAACTGCATACTATTTCATAAGCCGCCTCCACATGCTCTTCTCAGAACACCATCCGCTAGCAATAGAAATGAAATACGCCAACGAACTTAGCATTTATTTAGTCTTTCATTGTCCGGGGGAAAAACGAATTCCGTCCCTGAGGTATATATAATCAGGTTCTTAATAGGGATGGTCGGATCAGATACCTCGGATCCAAATATCCGCGGATATTGCCCTTCATCGGATACATCGGATCCAAAGTCGCGGAAGACATCGGATCTGGATCCAAAATTTTTAATAGCTTCAGTGAATGTAACGCCTCATAAGGGTAGAAAGAGTTCCGATTCTCTCTTCGAATGCGCCGTCGCATGCGATTCTTGTCCTACTCATGAACAGTTTCGTTTGAAAGCTCTCGCAGAGGTTACGTAGGAGAATTTCAGCCGTGGAAAATAAAAAAAAGCAAAATGCGACTGGAACATAGTGTGACTCCTCCCAAGAGATTGAACAATCATCGAGGGAATCTCAGCGTCAGGAATTTGAAAATGCATTTGGATCCGAAAATGTCCGATCCGAAAGATCCGGCTCCGAAAATCAAGGATCCGATCCGAGTCCGGATCGGAAAAAAATCCTGGATCCGTCCATCCCTAGTTCTTAATAATTAAATCATCAGTTTCCATTCGCTAAAAACTGCATTTGGAAACTTCATGCAAGGATGAAAAAGATTCCACTTCGTCGCTTACCTTCCGACACTCAATCGGAAGCTGCTTCGTTTATGCTTACGAAGGTGGAGGGCCGCCGCGCCGCGGGTAGGAAATATATGTATACGTAACTAGTGGCGCGGTGTCTCTCATGCTTTGCGGACCAAGATAAATGAATCGCGATGGAAGGAGGCGGAGGAGGAGGGAGGGAGGTTTGGTGTATGTCAAGGAGCGGAGGTGAATTTCCTGGAGAGCAGGTGAAAAAGCAAACGTCCCCGCAGAGGTCGTTGACTCAAGAGAAGAGAGAGGGTGCTGCGGGGGAGGAGAGAGAGGGTGCTGCGGGGGAGGAGAGAGAGAGGGTGCTGCGGGGGAGGAGAGAGAGGGTGCTGCGGGGGAGGAGAGAGAGAGAGAGGAAATGCGAAGAGAAAGAAGAGAGGAGAGAGCAGACGAGGACTAGGCCTGCGAAAGGAAGGGCAGAAACAAGAGACGGGCGGGAATACGCCCTCTGGCAAAGACAACAACGAGGAGGAAAGGAGAGCGGGGAAGACCAGCATCACAATGAAGGACAAAGACTTCACCGAGGCCGCTATGAAGCTATTGTAAACAGAGATTGAGGTGTATAGAAATAATAATGGGGCCAGAGAGTAACATTTGATAAATACTTGAAATGGTATCACCATATAAATGATTTAGTAAGGGTCTTACGATATTATGTATCGAGGCTTTATTTTATTCGACATACAGGTAAGTGTCCTTACTATATTCAAGTAATACTGTACAACGCTTTGGTTGGCAATAAGTTAAGTTACGGTTTGATATGTTGGGGTGGGGCCCACAAAACGACATTGAACCCTGCAGTGGTACTTCAAAAAAAGTTAATTAGAATAATTGCCAATAAAAATCGTTTTGAGCCTTATTACCCTCTATTTGTTAGTCTTAAGTTATTGCCATTAAGGTACATGTTTGTTTATAAAGCTTATAGTTATTTTTTTGCGAAGTAGTAGTTTCCCAAAAAATTCTGGAACCGAGCATGGTTATAACTTACGTAGGAATGTTAATTTTCTAGTTCCTAAGCCTAATCTTTCTTTATTTAATTTTTCTTTATTTGGGGCTGAAGATTTTTAATAAATTACTTTGCTCGATCAAAGAGTTAAAGAGTACAAATAACTTTTGTAAAAAGGCCAAAGATTGGTTGCTATCCCATGATAATATGAATGTTCGTTTTTTATGTGTTTGTGAATACTTATACATTATTTTATATATTATTTTTATATCATTATTTTATATATTATTTTTATATTTTTGTGAAAGGAGAAAAAAGAAATATATTTTGTTCTGTCCATATATTATACTTTGTTCTTGTTTATTGTAAGTTATTGTCACATATATGTTTCATAGGATAATGTTTCAAAAAATTATGTATACTTTCTTTTGTTTTCTGGCCTGCCTTGAATTCAGTTTTTTTAAGATGTTAGCTTCCATGCTGGTTTTTTATTTTAACCATTGAAGCTACCTAAAGCTCCATTAAATTTTTGTTGTTAAAAAAAGTGTACATTCAAGGTTGGAGTAATAAATTCATTCATTCTAAATTCATTCATTCATTCAAATAAAAGGAGGTCGCGGTAGAAAATAATATCACGTGTGGTTATCACCATCATAGAAGGACATTATCACCATATTCAGACGCAATTGTTCCAGAGAAATAAACCACGACGGGATCGTGATGCAGCCACGATATCACGAGGTACTTCGCTTGGAATAAACATATTTCTTCATATTCCTAGTTAACGAGCAACTAACTATATGGCGTACCTCATTATCGATCGAGGCGGTCTAACTATTAAGTTCCCTCGCTCAACAAATACGCCAAGCAGCACCCATAAATACAATCTGGCCCCAATTATTTCTACACCTCAATCTCCGGTTACAATAACTTCATATCGGCCTCGGTGAAGTCTTTGTCCTTCGATCCGAAGGCCATGGGTTCTATACCCGCCTGGGTTCGATGCCCCTATCAAGGGAATGGGTGTTAGCAGCTATTCATTGATATTTGTTCAAAACTCGCCTTCGTAAAAAGCCTCATTACGCTGTTCACGGGGTGATGGTGATAAATAAACGAATAAATCTCCTCAACTTCACCTCCTCACATTGATCCATCTATAAGCCAATGATCATCGAATTTTATACAAACCAGAACGCATATTATTATAGATCTGATAATATTACAAATTTATAATACAATACGTACATTTGCAACCTGAAAACAAGAACGATAACATGATTATCATATTCGGAAATCAACGAAATGCTGTGACGATATCACGACGGCATCTTTCATTATCGATTGAATCAGTAAAGCCATAAAATATTTTACCTCCCTCAACAAATCCCTCAAAAGAATCCATAAATACGTTCCAATCGCAATTCTTTCGAAATCTCCTCAACTCCACGCGTTCCAATTAAACATTAACTACACCTATTTCCAGTGATGATTATACCATTTTACACAAACGAGTGTGTATTCTATTCAAGGCCTGATACTGTCACATATGTTCTATGCCATGTTGAATAATGCTCAGTTAATGAGAAACGTTATTTTCAGCGATGGACAAAGCATATTTAATTAAGTACTTATATCGCTATATTATGACTTATCCGTAATCCCGCGGGAAAATAATTACAGTAATACCTGTGTATTAATTACTCGTCCTTGAACCTATGATACAAAAATCCTAGGTTATTTATTAAGTAATACTAATTATAAAAAGTTAAAGTCACCAACAAATGACATCTGCGACGCAATACAAATGTGCAAATTTATTAATAATGACCAGTCATACGATTATTCGAACACGAAATTTGTCCGAGCGAGATGAAAGTCTTATAGAATGAGAAAATCTATTAATCTGCAATCCATTGGGGCCAAACGCAGAAATGATATAATTATACTACAATCACCGAGAATACTATCCTTGACAAGGAATTTTCCGTCAGCTTTGTGGTTTTGATGATAATTCTTTTAAAAATTGGGTTAGTTAGTCTTTTACGTAATAATGATAGCCTTTATATGCGGTATGTTAAGACTACGTACTTTCTAGACACATTATAGTTTAATGAATGTTGGTGGTTCTTTACCTAAATAATTATCTTCCTTTATCATTATATTCAAGTTGAGTACAACCTTTCTGGACAAAAATAATTCTACTTCTGGAAAAATTGTTTCCTTTCAAATTTAAATTAAGGGAGTTCATAGAAAGTACATCCACCCATTTTTTAAATATTTTTCTCAAAATTGATAAAAATTTAGGTATGAGCCCAATTCGGTACATTGGGCATTCCCGTCACAGTTAGGCTCCACCATAAGGCAGGCAACCCGCCATACATTTGTTAGATACAAAGGAAATAAATGCATATTAACTACGTATTTACAATATTCAGTCTTACTAGCAAAACATTGGAACATACTTGCTGAAATTTTACCTTCCATAAAAAATCTCAATGCGCAATGTGGAAATCATTAATAACTCAATTACAATCAAACATCAGCTGGCAGCATAAAAAGAATATATGCTAGGAGAAAAAAGTTATTTTTTTCCGAACAGCAAGAAACAATGTACCCTATCCATAATAACGTGTCTGATGAAATTAGTTTGTAAAGTGAAATAAATTTGGAGAGAGTTATGTATCATAATCAAACACTTATTATAAAATGGATACACTATGGGCTGTCATCATTTCAGCAAAACATAAAAATGAAAGGGGAAGCATTTGAAGAATTGCCTTAGATGTTTGGCATAAATAACAGTAAACCGAGTTATTTTTCATTTAATTCATGGAACAGTTGGAATTCTTATTCATACACATGTGTACATTGAATTTTGCCCACTTTTGAAAAACTTTCTTAAGCACTCTTGGAGTCACCAGGAGACTCTGATTCCAAATCTTAATTGCTCGAGCTTTCAACATCATGAGTGCCAAATTGGTATCCTCTGGTGGCATAATCACACTTTGAACAACATCCCTCCTCCTTTTCCCATAAAAAGTTGCGGGGTTCATTTTTTGAAATGCCAGCAGAGTAAGAAACATCTAATAATGCCATGAATAAAAGGGCGAACTTAGCCATATAACTATACTTTACTCTCAGTTTCCATAACTACGACGACATAATGAAGTGCATTTATGAAATATTAGACATTAAGTTTCGATCGCGGTTTATTGTCTTACATTGCTATCATTCCGTGGGAGCCCAATTGGACGAATTCGACACACACCTATTCTTCCGTCAATTTAAAATAATCTGAAATGTTAACATGTCACGATTACAAATAACGTTTTAGTAAACCAAGGGGAATACAAAATAAATTTTAGAAACACATAAAGTTAACCTAGGGAAGCCAAAAACTAAAAGAAAAACTTAGCACGTGGGCTATCTACATCGCAGTTTGCTTTGACTTTTTCCTATCGAAGTTTGAGTTCTAACTTTCCTCGCTTGGTGTCAAAACTTATTACTGTCGGCAGATAAAAACGTCACAATGGGCAATAGTGAATAACTTACTTGAATACTGAGGCAAAATGATTATAGAGGTATGTGCCGAATTCGGCAAACCTGACGTTAAAGGGTTAAGAGGCCTGAAGAAACAATTTGCTACACAAAATGACACACGGATAAAAATCACGACACCAAAAGGTAGAGCAATTCAGGGAATTATGTAATAAAAACTTCAAAGCAAATTAAGGCACCGTATATTGCTACCCTATTGGGATGAAGTTTTCATCCCTCTGGATTGCGCACCACTGCACCAAGGGAGATTTCCAATATCAATTTCGCTCGCAAGTCCAGACCGCCACCGACTAATTAGCGAATTGGAGGCACGCACGCGAAGAAACCACTGCCCTAGATCGATCAATGGCATGACTCAATTATGAACCCCAGGATTCATTAGGCCACTGAAGAGGTTATCAAGAGCGCAACCATCTCCCGATGGTTACACAACTCCTGAATTCTCTTCCCGCTCCACTCTTAAAAGGACCCGACCGGCCTATTTCAATGAGGCACCACTTCATCAACACGTGCGCCGCCGTCTTGGAAATTTTCAGGGTGCTCAGAAAGACAATGCACATAGTCCTGAGTTTGGACTCAAACCATGTCAACATTAGTCTGTATATTTTATTTTAAGTCATATTGTTCGCACAAACTATATCCTTAAGCATGTTCTCAAGCCACTATAGAGATAAATACTTAAGCAATTCAATTATTTTGCATCCTTTTTGTGTCTAAAAAGTGACTACGTCTGATCCATTTCCACACACCACATTGCTACTCTGAAGTCAGCCTAATCTTATGCTTAATGCCTGATTGGACAACTTACTTCCTAAATATAAATAATAACAGTAATACTGTTTATGGAGGAATAAATATAACATATTATATCACTTCAATGCTTCTAAAATATGAAATTGTCACAATTTTTTTCTGTTAGTTTACCATTAATGCATTCTACTGGTTTGTTAAGATAGGTTTTCATGGAGCATTTGCAAATTATTCCAGCCTTCTCCTCACCTCATCCTCTCATAGACTTCTCTGTTCAGTTCACAATAAAATGTTTGCATTGGAGGTACAAAAAAATACTGACAAAGCTTTGCTACAACATTATTATTATTACAATAATCTACCTGTTAGGGTAGTTTTGATCGGAAAGTTATAAGGATTATTCCGGCCTGGCTACTCTCCCAGATATATTTCCCGGTATATCGTTGCTTTCCCGGTATATCGTTCGAGCGATCTGCACTCTGGTCTTACAACGGGTGAGTTGATAAATAGAAGTGGAGCATCTCACCCGGTGGACAAGCTAAGAGAAGTTTACTCAAGTTCAGTCCTAAAAACGCTGTAATATCTCAAAACATAATAAGAGACTTCCTAGTGAACTCCATCATCCAAACCAAAGAGTGAGAATGGGCCACCCCAAATGTTTCCAATGAATATCGATAAGACCTGCGGAAACATTATAAACATTCAGGCCACGATATGCGGGTGCGGTAGAAAGCTTCTATACTTCTCTCCAGAAACTCATTAAAAGGCATCCAACCCTTGCTGGTGGTAACCCCGGCAGTCACTCTCACCCCCAAGGGATGGATCCTGACGATCACCGCAAACCATTCACCTTTCTCCACATAAACTCCGGAGCAAGTTAGTTCGCGCCAAGGATCCAATTGGTCTCGAAACACCAGAAATATACCGCATTCCGTGCGAAAGTGGTAAATTGTATACGAGAGAGAATGAGAAAGCCATGGAGACATAGAGAATGAACGAGCCTCGACTCCACCTCCGCCTCGGTCGACTTGAGACATCGGCCAAGGCGGAGCACAATGTCTTGGAAAATCATTACATCCAATAGGAAGGAAGCACCCAAGCCGGAAGGACCAAGGGTTATTAATAATAGCAATAAAATGCGAGGTTGAGACTAAGAAGTCCCCTCTTCCACCTAACCCCTCGATAGCGTCTATGCAAACATTTTAAAAAATGGTAGACAAACGCTTACAATACAAAGGATATACAATTACACTATTTGTGAAATGTCAAAAATATCAACAACTATAGGTGAAATTTTTGTGTAAAAAATATTTCTGTTTTTGGGGAAAAACATGAGGATAAGGGTGTAGTATCCTTCAGCGAAAAAACCCACTGCAGGGAAACGTCCACACAAGAAGGGGGCGTGAAAAACCTGCTAAAACCTACTGAGTGAAAGCTAATGTCATGTTACATGTAAAATACAACATAGTTAATGAGGTACAAAGTATACACAACTATTACACATGCAATTAAGAGTTATAGGGACAGGATAACCAAAGAAGCTATAGAGATCCGGCCTCATCCCAATAGCATCGAAGCAGCACTTGGAACCCGGTCATAAAAAAAGTGGGAAAGCAACAACCACACCGATCAATTAGGGACCACCTGGGTGAAGGAGGGTACATTTACCGCAACAATACTTATATCTACATCATGAAGATGTTGGGAAATTCTCCCATCGAAATGTCAGCTTACAGCATGCAGATACTAACCCGGTTGTAAATCCAAGAAGTATTCATTCAAGTCTTAATCGGGAAACATTACAATTCTTCATCAAAATCACATGCGCTCCCACGAGTCGAAAGCGCACAAGACAAATAAAATTATATTCTATTCTAATAAGAATTGATGGTTATGGTTTCCCTGATATGGCGCACACTAAGGCCCGAAAAAGTTTACTTATTTTCCTATTAAATCACGAACCACGGATGGCTTAACGAAGTAACAAGTAATTTCCCAACAAAAGAATGAGAAGGTGTCGTCAAATGATAATCAAACAGTTAACGCCGAGGCAATTCTTCCTCACATACAAAACGGACAATTTTTCACGGAAACAGAAATCTCTTGAGAAAACATGAAGTCCGTTGAAACTGGCTGAGAAAAAAAGGGCGCAAATTATAACGCTATTTCGCTAGTCCTCAATGTTAAATTTGCAGGTCGACACGAGCTGAGCAAAGGGGTTATAAACCTGGATAATCGCGAGAGTTGGAATCCTTTCATGAGACGCTATCTTTCCTTCCCGAAGCTCATTAAAAGCCAACCAACCCCCTCTAGTGGCAACCCCAAAGCCACACCCTCGCCCCCACCAACAGGATCAACCGAGGGCGACATAAAATTCATCTCCTTTCCGCTTAACTCAATTAAAGGGGACAAATTTCCACAGCGTTGCGGGGACGGGACGGGAGACAGCTCGACATGGTTTGAACCCATCTCAGCGCTCAACTTTGTCGCAGAGACCATAATACTACGCGATTAGATCGAGACGTTCCAATCCACGCACGGCTTAACCACGCGAACCAGGGGTAAGAAGTGTTCCTTATCTGTTAGGCTGAATACCTACCGGTTCAAGAAGTTACTCGAGTCAATTGGAAGCCATGAAACTTTCTTTCAACCGTTGAGATGTGGTATGAATAGTGGTTGTTTATACTCACTGAGGGAGGAGATTGATAGAAAAAAACAGCGACAAATTAAATTGAACGCTCAACGGAAAATTAGACCCACGGCTCTGTGTTGGACACAAAAAATCTCAAGTGCGTCTTAAGCCACCAATCTCTCTTCTTGGAAGTTACAGCGAACCACCGCGGCGGTGTTTATTGTAAATTCAGGCCAATTTTATTTGATTTTCTAACTACCTCGTTACCTTTACAGAAGCTATTTCCAAATTCCACAATTATATCTACGCTATTTTTTTAATCGGAAATTTCTTCTTCCATGCTATAAGGTTTGGATAAAAAAAACACACACATGAAAAGCGCATGACACACGTGAGTGCGACACAGCGCGTTCGAGCATTCTCAATCTTATTCAAAATCGACCAAACCCCACCACAGTTTTCCCGTCGAGTTAATTGGGTGCCGCAATGATTTTCTCTACTTACCAAAGGGTACTGGAATCTCCGGCTTAATACTCCTCACAGAGAATTTATTGCCATTTTTTCCATAACTCGACCTCAAGACTAGTGAGAAAACAGTGTTGGGGAAAAATCCGTCCATAAAGGTATAAGGGAAGTCCGGTAGAGATGCCCCACCTAAGGAAATGTCTTCATATCTATGACTGAGGTAGTAGTAAGAATGTAGGACTTCACGATATAATACAACATTTATTGATTATTAACAATATACCAGCAAATTTTGATTAAAAAATATTAACCCCAAAATATTTAAACTTTTCCATAAATATGCATTTTGCCATCTCTCAAAACTGTCCGGGTGAGACGCCCCACCTCCTCGGGAGAGATGCCCCATGCAGCTCTAGCTGAATGCAATCAGAATTAAACCTGTTTTATAATAACACATTCAAATTAACGTAAACTTATGGTAGTAATATAACATTTAAACACATTTTGAATCAACGTTTGTAAAAGTATTGTTCAGAATTGCATGATTCCAGTGAAAATATTCTTTAAATATTGCACTGAAACTCGTATGAACTAATGAACGACAACAAAAGAAATAATATTTTACAGGAGCTTCTTACCTAATTTACAATTGTTTAAACATTGCTCGTCTTTTTTTTCCTCGATCAGTTTGGTTCCACGCTTGTTTGCAGAGATTAACGTAAATTGTGCATGATTCGTGCAGCCAATAATCGCAATCGAACATTTGATCAAGTTTACTGTTAATTTTGTGGTAAAATAGTTATCCTCACATTCCAAAAATCTGTCCTGGTCATCGTCAATTATCAGTTTTTCCTTATTCTTTTCCGAATTTGCTATTTTGGAAACGTTTTAGTTTTTACTCCTCGTACTTATCTTTCCTTATTTTACATATTCGCCGAACGTCAGTACTTTCGCTGTATGTTTCAATTTTCTCGAATTTATTTCGAAGGTGGGAATGGTGATATTTGATTAAACGATTTTTTAGGTGCCATTTTTGAATTCTGATGATCTTTTGACGACTTAAAAGTTGCTTAAAGGCCTCTCTGGATTATTTTCTCTGGAGCCTAGTTCAATGCCTGGTGTTCCAGGCATTGAACTAGGGTCATGTACTCCGGACAGTCGCTAAGAGCTTTGGGTTTCTATCGCTATTATTCCATAACTTATGTTGAATAATGTTAAGGTATTGTTGATGGGTCCATAGGAAATATGTCAATCTCCCTGAAACCAGAACTTGGTGGGAGTCCATTCAGACTCTGTAAATTCCTTTTCCGGCCTTTGAAAATTAATGCCGGAGGAAGAACTTGGTCTTCAGCGTTGCAGCACGAAATCACAGTGCTGTTTTTTCCTCTCTCCGTAGATGTCAGAATCTGAACATCTTTAGCACCTTTTGTGGATAAAATCTTCCCTAAGACGTTATTTAGCCGACAACCACACTCGTTCATTTTGTAGACTTCGGCCGGCCTGGTAACGAAATCATTCTCCTGAAATAATTCTGAGAGTATTTTAGAAAAGTAAGTAACGCTTTCTCTATTTATACCCTCACCTCTACCAGCTGACAACCCTTAAGACTGCCTAGCACTAATTTCTCTTAAAAATGAATTAAGCCAGTCATAACCCGACACCTTCAGTTCTGCATTGAAGGACTCGTTTTTCAGCAAACTGATAGGCTGTTGATATCCTAGTGTCTCAATCAGGTGCAAACCCAGATTTTTCCAGGCGTTGATTATGACTGACAAGTCGCTTTTCCTGCTGCATGCCAAATGGACCCAAAGAAATTTTTGCTTGCATTACCCTCTTCCTGCATCGGTGAAGAGTCCAAGAGGGGACTAGAAGAACTTCGCAGCCTCACTTATTCCGCTATCACCTGCTCTCAGTCTCATGAAAGGATGTTTAAATTGCTCTTCGGCATGATCTAAAGTGAAATTTTTTTTAAACAATCGATTGAATCACTCAAGTGAATAGTGAGCGATGATTGACATCACCTGAACGAACGACTTAGTCAGTCACTAATGGAGATGGGATTTATATATTACGCTGGTCAGGAGGAGGCAGTGCTGAGAAGAGAGATGTGCCTGCTGCAACAAGTGATTTCCTTTAGAAGATGATGATGAATCTGTTGCGAATGGTTCTATCATTATTTATTTTGTAGCCTAGGTGGCCTTTCTGATTTTTTTATGCTTTAAGCAATAAGTCATGGGCTAAGATTGTAAGGGGTATAGCATAAAAAGCTCTAATAAACTGATTCGATAATATTGGAGATAGTCTCCATACCCATCTCCACAAATTAGACTGTATCAAAGCAATTAAAAAATTAGGAGGCACTTTTCATTTTAGCACTCTTCCATTGACGTACTTACTAATTACTTCTAACCAGTGGCGGATCCAGGATAAGGACAAGGGGAGCTAAGTGTGGTTAAAAATTCTAGCAGTAGTGGGGGTCGGAAAATTACCATTCTATCTAGTGTAAATTGGATACTCAAGGGGGGGGGCATGGCCCCCCCCACGTATTTATTAAAGTCATCCCCCCCCGCAGATTCCCCCGATACATCAGCCACTGCTTCTATCGTATTGGTTATAATTGCTTGAAAACAATACAGGTAGGGCATCTATACCTAAAGGTAGCACTGGGGCATCTCTCCCGAGGAGAGGTGGGGCGTCTCTCCTTTCAGTACGGGAGAGTTGCCCTTACAGCCAGCGGGCCAACACATGGTCTAAGATGACTTGTCACTGCTTTTGGACATTTGATAAACATGCTGCTACAAGTTTTCACCCCTTAATTCAAAGTATTCAAACATTTTAACTGATGCCGACCATAACCATTATGCTCTACCTTATAAGAGAGCGGAAAATTCGGAGTCTCACTTGAAATGATGTTCTAAAGTAGCGTAAAAAATAACGAATCACCGCGAAACTTTTGAGGCTTGATATTAGCTGTCAAAATAATTAAAGGACACCACCAGCAGAGCAATCTGATGTTTATTTTTAAAACTACCACAATCGGGGCATCTCTCCCGGTGGGGCATCTCACCCGGACTTACCTTATGGTTACATAGGAATTATTTAAAAGATACAATTTATGCGCGATGCAGAATACTACTGGTGTTCAGCAGAGAGAGAGAGAGAGAAACGCCACGTAAATACTAAGGCGAACTAGGATAAGAATGTTGCTAATGGCGGCTGGAATAAAAGCTGGCATTTCGTAATAAAATGAAACGCTTCGCCTTCAACTCAACCACTCACTCCCATGGCCATTTATACCCCAAATGGTGTTTAACCTCGCCAACTGTCTAACTCAAACTCTTTCTAACTTCTGCATCCTCCTCGATGACTCCCATTTTCCCCATATCAATCAGCACCTCATCCTTCCATCTTTTTCTCGGTCGTCTTTCATCAGGGTTTTCTGCCCAGACTTGTTTTACTCTTGCTCCCTTCGTATTATGTGCCCTGCCCATCGCAATCTACGGCTCTTGGCTTCGTCTACTACGCCTGGCGAGTCGAAAAGGTCCCTGATTTCCCTATTGTGTTTTCTTCTCCAGCTTCCATTCTCTCTTGTGGGTCCAAAACTTTTCCTTAACACTTTATTTTCAAAGACAATAAATTTATTTTCCGTTCTTTCGTCGATAATCTATGATTCAGCTCCATATAGAAGGATACGCCTTATTATGCTTTTATAAATTCTGAGTTCGGTTCTGATGGATAAAATTTTCAATGTTAGCAGTTTTTCAGGGAATACATACTTCCACTGGGTGAATTAATTCTGTTTTGTATTTTTCACAATTGTTTGAGCTGATTATGGCACCAAGATATTTAAATTTATTCACCCTTTCAAAATTGTGATCCTATATTGTACTGTTTCTCGAGTTATCATGGTGTACAGCGAAGGACAAATTTAGGTTATCGTCATTGATTCTTAGTCCAACTTCTTGGGTTTCTTTCATCAGAATTTTTGTCATACTTCTTCATACAGTCTTCCTTTTTTCCGCTAGCAAAACTAAGTCATCTGCAAAGGCGAGCACTGATACATGTTTCCCTATACTTATTCCCAAGTCCGTTTTCCTGAATTCTTATAGTGCCTTGTCCAATGCCAAATTTTATAAATATATAATTATATAAAAAATAAAGGTGACAGACCATCTCCTTGTCTCACACCTGTCTTTACTTCCAAGCTTGTGGAGCATTCATTTTCAACTTTTACCTTACATTTGCTATTTTTGACACAGCCTTGCTAACTAAATAAAATTTCTAGGAATTCGAAAGCTTTCCATTTTCCCCGCACTTTTTCCCGGCCTTCGCCTTCAACTAATAGAATTAATTGGCGCGAAGGCTTCCACGTTGCTGCAGAGTGATTGACAGCATCTCCTTGGCTCCCCACCGTGTCCTTGATTTTAATGGCAATCAACGAACACGGTGGGACTCCCAAGAAGATGCTGTCAAACAATTACTAGAATTAATTTAGAATATCTTGTATGATGTTGGGCACGATACGGTGGAAGTTCTTAATATTATTTAAAAAATATGGAAACATTTCTCAGTGGAAATATTGAAATGTCTTAAAATTAAACAATATACAATAATTGGCTCATCAAAAAGCTCAAAGTGCAAGAAAAATTAAGTAATGACGAGAAAGAAGTATGATACACAAATATAAATGACGTAACACGTAAACAAGGACTTAAATTTAACAATACACTTAATAGGTAGGCTGTATTTTATGTTGGAGTTTATTTTCGCTCTCCATTGAGTAAAGTCATGTATAATTTATATTTGAATGCATGGTTAGAGTCCTTCTGTTTTAGATCCTCGGGAAGAGAATTCTAAAAATTTAGATGCCGTAACTAGAAATGATTTCCGGTAGGCAGTTGCACCTTGTCCCCCACTTTCATTGGAACCACACAGAATTGCACACCATTTAAATTAATGATCTATCTTTTCTTTTAACTTTCCACAAAGTAAATACCAAAAGATTTTAATCAGGATGATTCTTTGGGTATCAGACGAAAAATCAAATACTCCTTCATCCACATTCTCTAAATTCACTAAAACATTTCGAGTATGCTCGGAGAAGACCACGAAAAGAAGCCTCATGAGTCCCTAAACAGAACTCTTCGACTCCACCCGGTCATTACGTTACTGTCACAGCAGACTCCACTTAATTTCCCGAACTCGATGAAAATGAATCCAGATGAAGGGTAGTGGCATATCCAATGTTGGCTCAAACTAAAATGCCCGAGGCTCAGCGTAAACTTTCCATGCCGCCCGCCAATGAGATTAAGCAGCAGGCCACAGAGTACCCACTCGGGGTGGTTCACGATAAGGGGCAAAGAAAATTTTAATCAAGTGTACAGCATGCTAAGGGAGGAAAAGAGAGCGTAGAGAAGGTAAAGGAAGGCTTCTCAGTGCGGTCCAATGAGAGAGAGAGAGAGAGAGAGAAGCGCTCGGCCTACACGCTCATTCAGCTGCGAGCTCTTTTGGATATATTGGCAGCTTAATCAACACTCTGATCAAGATTAATCCAACCCTCCAGAAAGGTATAATGTTCTCTCACAACCGAAAGACTAATTCATTAAAATAAATCCGTACATGAAGGTGAAATGAAAGTTATGATGAAAAACAATATTCCTCTTTAAATAAATACATTGATTAGGTGCTCTGTCTATTGCACACACTTTATTTGGTGGTATCTCGACCGGATTCTATGCTCCCGTGAGGCTTTCAAGAGGCTTTGCTCTTACAATATATTTTCTCGTGAAAATGACACGATGGTGTTGCAACTATGATTGAACAAATTCCACCAACCCAGCTCGCAAACCGTTGAAGATTTACAATTCACCCCATTCACCCATTCTCTCATTTATAAAAACAATAACTCTAAAGTTGCCGACCACTTTTCATCAGTTGATAACGTCATTGGGGTTCGATTTTATTTACTTCACTATTTCTGTAAACTATTTCACTGGAATCTTATCATTGGAGAAGAAATCGCCCACAATAACGTTAGCAGCAACTAGCGAGTCTTCACCATCAAAGACTTAGGTGTTTTAATGGATCTAAAATTAAATTACTGTGAGCATATTACAAAAATTAAAAACAAAGCTATGTCTCTCCTTGGCCTCCTCTACCGCTTCTCAGAAATTGCAGACCCGATAGCATTACGCGCATATTTTTCAACCATTGTCATTCCCGTTTTAATGTATTGCTCCCCCATTTGGACCATCTCAGCCCCATCCAATATTTTGGCTCTTAAAAGTGTGACAAATTTTTTCACTGATATAGTTAAGTACAGAGTCCCTCATCATCGTAATATGCCCGCTGATACTGTTTTGCACACTCTCTCTCTTTATCTAATATTCCAAATTTAATCCTCAAATCCGATTTAAAACTAATACCATTCTAAACTCTGCCAAAGACTTTCCTGATCTCGTCTCCAATCTAACTTTCAAAGTTCCATGCAGACCCACTCGAACGCATTTGCTCCTCCACATATTCGCCCATTCCCAGATTGTCAAAACCAAACGTTCCATCCCCTCCCGCCTCTCTTCCCTCACAAATTCTCTTCCAGATCACATTGACCCGTTTTCTTTCCCAAACCACTACTTTACAAAACCGCGCTCTTTCCTATCTTAATAGAAACTCTTAAGGTCAATAAGTTTACTTTCTATGCATTGTTATTTATTTAAATTTATTGTGTTTAATTGTGTTAGTACTTTTTAAGTTTGTTATACTGTGCCACTGCAAAATGGCAACTATGCTTCATGTAGACAATTTGATAAATAAATAAATAAATCACGAGAGGCCGATGCGCAGGGCCGAAGAGAAGGGGGGACCCGATTGGCAGGACTTCGTGACGCCATCAAATTTTATGAAAAAGGGATTCTTTTTTATTCTGTCACAATCGTTACTAATAACAAAATTGGTGAACGTGCCTATTATTCAAACTTCCTATTTCAATTTTCCATTCGTAGTAATCACAGACCCTCCCTCAGCCTTCCCTCCTAATTCATTATCAGAAAATTTGTTTGATTAATTAAAAAGGCCAACGCGTTGGAAAAATTGATGCTAATATTCAGGCGAGAAAAAAATTCAGGAGAGAAAAAAATTCATCTTTTCATTGAAGGCCAAAGTGAAAACAAATTAACACCGGTGTGAATCCACTCGACCCAACGATGCGACCTTAATCTCTTTTAACCCACCGATTTTTTTTTTTCAAAAATAATTCCAACTGAATCGATAGCAAAATAAATTTTAAACAATTTTATCCAAATTAAAGAGATAAAATTTAGCTTTGAAGTTAAAATCATTCGCTTTGTTTAAGGTGTAAAACACCCCCATGTCCTCTTTCACAGCAGTACATACCTCATACCTGCATTCATATCCTCTGGGCTAAATATTTTCGGATATCAGATTTCCTTCCCAGCTCTACAAGGGGGAAAATATGGAGGAATGAATGCACTTACATGATCCGCTTTCACAGTACCAATCTGATTTTCAAGTAGGCGTACAGAGTGTGCCTTGCTCATGAGATAGGAGCTGCAAGAACACTAGACGCCCACCAAGAAGAATCGACAAAGCCTTTGCTCGGTGCATTTCTAGATCGGACACGGAAGCGAAAGAAAATCAGAATGATAAACGTTATTACTTCAGGATAATACAAGAGGCTATCGATATTTCAAAAACAAAGAAAAACATGAATCAAGAGGTCGGGTATCCTCTCCACCTATCATTGAGGACAGGACAAAGATATATAGCCGACGAAAACAAGCAGACGAGAAAGATGGGCCACATAAGAATGGAGCTGCAACACACCACGGACCTCAAGAAGTCAGCAGGATAATTGATGAAACCGTTATCAGCCAAATAATCTGATTCAGCGGATACCCTACAGACGGAGAATCTGGAATTTAAATGCCCGTCCAGTCGAGAGGATCTAATAAACCACATGCTTTCAGACACAAATTGTCACCACCTATTAACAGACACTTTAAATAATAAATTTAGGGAATTTTAGGAAAAAAATAACCGACACCACCTTCCAATGTGCTTAAGTTACATTCAGATTTCTTAGAACCATACGCCACTGTCAGGCGGCCTGAGTAGCAACCAGTCACATTGAAGATCAGGGCTGACAACAAACTTCCTCGTTCCCATTTCAAGAGTAGGGTGGAAGGAATAAAACGCCTAGAAACTGTGTATTGGCGCCCTCCTATTTGGGCGAAACTTCTTTGGATTTCTTAAAGGCTTCGTATAGTTCTCAGGCGACATCGTTCAAACTTATTCCCCAGCGCCACGCCACAATGATTCCCGATTTCGGGAGGAAAAGCTTCGGTGCCATTATCGATGGCTCCTTCGGGAATACCTCAAATGCACACGACAGCTCTAAGTCCACCCCCTTCCGCGCAAATGATCCTAAAATGCAGATTTGAATACGAAAGCCAGCTGGAATGCTATAAGGGGAGGCCCTAAGTTTCAGTTATTCTAATTTTACACTGTAAAAGGAATATTCATTTCACCAGTGGCCAATTGAAATGTCCATGATTTTACTCAAATAGACATAATGGCAAATTACTCAACAAACCAGGAAACTTAGTAAAACACGGACACATATTATAAGATGCAATGACTACTTTGCGTCACACTGTTTCTGTCATGATTCAACGAATATCTGGGTGCCCACGATTAAACCAGCAATTGTGGCTGAAACCCGCACTCAGCACGCACGTGGCAAAGACACACCGTTCATTAAGAAGCAAGGCACATCAAAGGAATAGCGATTATAATTAATAATCAGCCTAAACGGTATTGACGACTAAAATCTTTTCGGGCAATTCCGCACAAAGAGCCAGTTGGGCTAGTTATCATTGGTGGACGGTGAGCTATTCCCATGAGTAGAGCGTCGACTTTCCACCTAGCTAGACTTTTCTCTTAAAGGATCAAATCCGAAATCGCATTATTGAAACGATTCGGGAGATGGAAGGGAAAGTAGTATTAAGACGAAATAACAATCTTACCCACATCGCAGACCTCTCGTAAGTTGGTACGACGGTCATGGGTTTGATTCCTGGCTGCAGAATGTAGGTATAAAAATAAAGGGAAAGAATAAGAAGAATAGCGGTGACAGAAATAACTTGGGCTATCTAGTTTTCTTTCGCAACCTACTACTGCTCCGTAATTACCCACAAAAACCCCACAACCCTCACTCAACCCTCAGGGGTATAATGGGTTTCATATGAGGCTCATTGCTACCACTGAGCTAAACTTTGTGACTCTTTGAGTATTTTTCCCGTATCAGGCCAGTTTCGACGCTCGCTGACTTAAGTATAAGAAAATATTCCGGAAGACAAATAAAAGCATGACACACTCTAGGGCGACGTATCGTTGGTTTTCATGTGAAATTCCTGATCCATATCTCCGCTACACAACAGAAGCCTTCACCACGGACATAACATATGCCTTCATTGAAATAGTTCGCCGAGGCATGGCGCAGTCCTTCATGCTCGCATGGGCAGTTGTTCCAACAGCAATCGAGTTGAGGTAGGCCCTTCAAGCGGCGGCATTCAAAACACAATTCGAGGCCATCCATCATGACGAAAATCCGAAACCTGAATCATCCCACACCTAAAATATCATGACGTGATCATCCAAGTTAATTGAAGAGGAAAAGAAAATCAAGATGAATTGAAGCTAACCAAGTTTCTTCAATTTTGCCTTTCGTATTGCTTGAGATAGTTTTTGACTCATATCGAACAAATTATTTTTTCTTTTTTTTTGTCGTTCTAATTCTATTATTCGTCCATATGAAATCCGTCCTACATCTCGAGCTATTTGCGGCGAAAAATCGATGGCCTGAACCCATTCGTATATGTTCATGTATGGCGTCACGAGTTCAACTCTTCTCAGGTACTCCTTAGGCATTGCGCATTAGTTATTACTCGTGCAATGGATTCGTGTGGTCTCCTGCAAGTCATTTTTTGTATCAATGAAAAGTTCGCCAGGACGAGATAATGAATTAGACCCATTGAGGCGTCACTTATACAAAGAGTAAGCGGAAATTTCCAATTTTGTCCTTTGTTTAACCAGTTATCAAGAAATCTACATCTACATAATACCCCACAAGCCGCCTAAAACGCGTGTGGCAGTGGGTGTTAGGACACCAGTCCTTTACAGCTAAAAAAATATGAAGTGCTCTAACGAAGTTGGGACTAGCGTTTATTAAAGCCTTTGTGGTTCGGGGGAAAAAAGAATTCCCATATCTATCCGTTCGGCAAAACATCTCTCTTAATTTATCGCTTCTATCGCACCTGGAAATATAGTGTGGCTCTAATATTATGTTCTCCGTGTCGCTCTTAAAGATATCCATTATCAATTTTTCAAGCAATCAAAGCCTAGCGCGCAGCCTCTGAGTTATATATATTACATGAAACCAATGATCGAACGATTAAAAGGGGAAAATAATTTTCTACGTAAGTTATATACATCTCTCCCATCGACCAAATTCTTACAATGTATTGCAATATTGGATCTAAGATAATGGCCCCATTCCCGCAACCACCAGGTGAAACAAATGACGCGAAACGCACGTCACATTGCACTAAAGTTTCCTCTTCGTGTAATTGTTCTCCCACTATTTGCAACCACTCAGTCGGAAACCTTTACTTTACACGCGTATTCGGAAGTAACACACGATGCCGTTAGCGGTGACGGACACGGACGTGCTCACCGCACACACACACACGCGTGCCCTCAGGAGCCGTGACTGCTCACTTGCGAGCGCATTGTTTAGCCGTGACATGCCGTTCCCACTACGCATCGCACTCCGCCCTGATTTCAATTAACCGAGAGAAGGCACTGCAATCGATTTGGGATAATGGAAATTCGTAGTCGGAAATCCAAGGGACGGGAAGGGGTGGGGCTTGTCTTCGGATACCTAGAGCAGGGCGGGGAACATCCTACGCGTGGCTTAATGGATAAGTAATTACCCTCAAACGAAATTGAAGGGAGGAAGAAATATCGATCCATTCGCAAGTAATTATTTTCTCTGCCTCGATTAAGTCCCTCCGACTCCATTCTACGCATTAAACCACATGTTCAAGGAAACATTCGAGACTATTAATAAAGACATGCATGCAAGAATTCATGCGTGCACTTTTCAAAGGATTAAGATCACGTTATTGTTCATAATCCTCAGCTGAACAAGTATCCTCAAAAATTTCAGGCTGAATAAGCTAAGACGTAGTTTAAGTTAAATCTGGCATACCACAAGGAAGCGTAAAGGGCCCTTTTTTGTTCAATGCCTGCATATCAAGCCTTTCATCACCAGTTAGCGTAAAAATGTGTTTATTTGCTGACAACGCTGTCATTTACCCCGAAATGTTAACACCGCTTTACACGGAAATCCTCTCTTTGGGAGTAAAGTACGTGCATGTGTGGAGCAAAGAGTTAACCAAGTAAAGGAACTTCGATGAAATTTTAATATTCCCACAAGTAACCACCAGAAAGAACTACCTCAATCATTTTTAACCATAGTCCACAAATTCGTATAGAAAAACAATAATCTCCAATTCAGTTTCTACCAGGTTGATGATTTCATAATTTCCATGGTAATTTTCCACTTAGACTTGGGTTGATGAATTTCATTGCTTTGATTTAAGTACTACTAATTGCATCCGTTTCTCCATGATTTGGTGCATATCTGTATAATCTTAAGGTACAATCACGTACCAGATGATATAAAAGCTGAAACGGGTTGTACTAAATTAAAATAGTTGAACTCAAATGCCTAATGCAAATCAAAATAAATGTGAAATAGGTAATAATAAAAACAATAACATCGTCGTTATTACAAGCAAATTTAAGACTAGAAAATCTTTTCTCACAATTAACTTGTTTGACAGTCACATACATCCATGCCCAGGGTGGTGGTAAATCCAACCATGCAGGATTCGAACCCTCGACCTTTACGTAGGCAGATTTGAACGTTACCCCGGCGCCACACAGGACGGCATATAAAACATCGATGGAGAAAGAGGACCTCCAGTATTTCCAAAGATGAGCTACAATTCAGTCGATAAATGAAAGGAAGTTATTTAAGAAAGATATATTTAATACAAAAGTGTAACGACCGCTAACGTATTCCACTTTTTTCGCCAGTTTACAATGGACGGCTTCCCAGCACGCGATAGGAGTGTCTATGCAAGCACGGGAAAACTTCTTTACTTGAACAAAGGTACGCACGAGCTCAGCGCTAGAGCTCCGCATTAAAAACATCTCCTCTTTAAAAAGAATCACGGGAACAACCGAATTTGCGCCGCCACTTCCGAGAGAAGGGACTAACCCTCCCCCGCGATGCGAAAAAGGATTTTTAAAGCCCGGAAAAGCCGGGATGCGCCCGCGCTCTTCATTTATTTTTTTCCACGACGAGACAATGGTGCCGGAGCTTCCCCAGGTGCAAAGGTGGAATAAAAAGGAGAAAAATGGAAGGAGAAATCCTCGTCACGAAATAAGTGCACAGCCTCGCCGCCGTAACAGTCCGATCCTAGTTCTGCGGAGTTCAGCGACTGGGGTTCCGCGAAAAAAAGGAAGGGGGAGAAGCGAAAATGGGGAGGATATGGCGCCTCTCGTCGGGCGCGCAGGGAAACGGAGAAACAAGGGAAAGACGAGACGCTAAAGGGAAAATAAAAGAAATGATGAAAAGCAGGTGCTCTCAACCGAACAAAAATTAATGACGATTCCAAGAGAGAAAGTGCCATTCAATGAAAAAGCCGATTTTCTATTATGTATACGCGAGCGTAGATTGTAGAATTCCAATTAGGGTGAGGGAAAAATAATACAAGGGTAAAAATAATAAAAACGGGAAACTAAGGAAAGTTTTCCACCACTGTCATCTTCACCAAGGGAGAAAAATAGGGCGCGGATCCAGGAAAACTTGAAGCGGATGTGTATTAACGATGAGCTCATTAATAAAATAACTAAGCCGAATGTGAAAGATAAGGAGATCCGTAAAAAAATGAGATCGAAAATAAGGAGATCCGTACGCTACCATAATCCAATACTTGGCTATCTTTTGGAGCTATTCACGACGAAAAGTACACGTACCTACTTAACCCTTTCGCAGATGCGTCACATGCTCCTGCTGATCCGGTCGCAGCTTTTTCGCTAATCCTCGGCATCTCATCATAGATAGATCATTGTTCATAGATGTTTACGCCATTTTATCGATTCCTTCCCTCAATAATAGGTTCTCCCTGAACGAGTTGATGAACCTGAAATATAATGACGTCATAAACTCATAAAAAGTGGGCGGCAATTTTCGCGTTTTCCGATCTTGAGCAACAAGATACTGAACACCTGGAGAGGTTTTTCCTTTCATGGAAACTTCATCCCTTCTTAATACGGAACTCTTTGAAAGAACTAAGATTTCGAATCTGAAATCGAGTGTCCTTCTTTACTGTAAAATGGAAGAATAACCAAGAGATCGGACAAATGTGCCCGTAAAAGCAAAGAAAACATTAAGGCCAATACCTTGAAAGAAAAAACTGGCGCGGAACCTGGAAAATTTGGTATGCACATCATGCGCCGCAATATATTATAACGACAAATAATCCGTTCATTGAATACCGTGATAACCGCACTCCAAGGATGGTATAAGGCGAAGATATTCACCCAAACAAACCAATATTGACGGAATGGAGAACATTGAGAGTGATGTTCGCACCCTAAATCTTCAACCCCCCTCGCTCACACCTCCCACTCCAAAACGCACAAAAAAGACCACGCCCACGGGCCACAGCCGCCAGAGAGAGAGGGAGATTAAAGGAACGCTTTGTCTCGGAGAGAAAAAAAGTGATAAAAAAAGAGAGGAGGGGGAGAATCGGGTGCACAAAAACAGCTCACGGGCGGCAATCGATAAATAACAGACAAAAAAATCGTAAAATATCGCTTTTCCCGCCCAATTCGTAGACCCATAATGCATATAGGTATGCACACATTCTTTTTTTTTAGCGGCGCCATATAAAACTAGGGTGATAGGCCTCACGTAAGTCAAGGACACGTCCCCGTATGCGTTAAGCATTACGTTATAGGTAGGACCCGCAGGCCAGGGTTTATTTCTCACAATCGCGTAAACTTGTGTAAACGACCGAAAAATGAGGAAATTTCCATTCGGAATGAAAGCGCGCTCGTTTGGCAGAAATCATTCGTTACTCATTCACCAGGAGGGGAATGAAGGATTGAATCAAAGCGCATGGGATGTCGTGGGATGCCATGGGCATATGAAAGGTCCCTGAGAAGTAGTATTACTTTCAACTCAAAACAACCTAATATTCTAAGGGGGAGTGGCTCTAAAAATTCGGATACAGTGAGTTCCTTACCGTTATCTTGAGACATCATCATTTTCGCATTCTCGATCGTCCATGCAACGGCACGCACGTACCAAGAAACAGATTAGAGAATAAAACCACGTCTTCAAGGCTCAAAAGATTAAGATTTAAGTAATCATTTGAAGCGTCCGCCCTGGTCTCTCTTGTGAGACGGGGATCGAACTCGGCTTTGCCGTGTGGGTTCTTGCCTTTGAGTGCCGGAAGCAATGAATTGGTTCAAGCTGTAATTTGTGATACATAGAAAAAGGCACTTTACCTTCCCTGCTAATGCGAAAATTTTTAGGAAGAAAAGCTCAGCACTTATTTGTTAATTACAGAGTGGTTTAAAAGAGAGAGTATGAAATTGGGTTAATTGGGTCAATGTTCATTTGTTATTTGTATTATATTAGAATTGATGTATTTAGTGGATTGTTTGAAATTGGTTTACTGAGAAAATGTTAAATTCTTAGTATTATGAGATTAGAATGAATGCATTATTTTTTAACATGGTTGTCTTTTCGGTTTCTAAACTTTGTATTAGATTTAAACTTTGTATTAGAACTTGTTATTCATGTGTATGCATCTAATGCTGCCACCAGGCAATAGTCTACTTGCAGCAATTTGTAATAATAATCAATGATATTACAATAGAGGATTCTCTAGAGGACCACTAAATGTCCTCTCACGGGCCCTCCGTCACGGACGTCGAAGAGTATTTTAAAAAACTATTGCCTCTCATTGACCGAGGAAAAAACAACATTCTGAATCCATCTGTTTTGCAGTCTGTCTCTCTTTTTTTATTTGTATTCTTTGATTAAGCTTAGTGTACTGGCGTTCGTAAGATAGAAGAATGAAAACGGAGAACCAATATTTGGAGACATTGCTCCCCAGCAAAGCCTAAAAGAATAGAGAGCCAAGGGAAGCTTCGAAAATTTAACTACGCGCTGACCCGGAAAAATAATTATCTACCAAAGCGAGCCCTTACAGAGAGCAGTTTTAGGGAAGTCCATACACCAAAAGGTCACTCTCATCTTCAACATTTAAGCGACAGATTCGGCGAAAGAGAAGAATCACACGAGGGGAACTTTTTTATTTCATCCTTTGGCACGTGGAAGGAGCGCTTCAATCAGTCAAGGGCCAGACTTTGGCTTCAATGATTCATATCAAGAAGGAGGGGCCTCCGCCAAGATTAGTACAAGCATGCAGGTTCACCCCACGCTAGAAAAAAATTCACAGCCGAATACGAGATTGCCGCATCACAAAACATCGCCCTAAGCCTTAATCACATGATCATTTTTCACTTACAAGTTCACGGGATGGCGGCAATGACACTTCAACTGATGGCTCTCTGACGTCAAAATTATCAGGAATGGCAGCATTAAGATGGATCACCGTCCATATTTCCATAATTTGTAGCCATCGTGTTTCACATCATTGAACCTTTATTTGAAATACAACAGCAGACAACCAGTGCACGTGGTTAAATGCCCATTGTGGCAACACCACAGACCTTCGAGATAACGAGCAGTACACGAAGGGTATCTCAAGCGACCGTGCCATGGAGCACTCTGGAAAATCTTCCCACTCAAAAGCACAGCTGAACTTTATGGACTTGTGCGGGAAAAATTATCGAGTGATTCATACTTTAGACGGGAAAAGCTCAAAGCTATAGTCACAGTCACTGAAGAAGATGCAGTGCACCGCAACGGAGACTGACATTATCTAAACGGCGTTTTGCAATAAATTTGTGAGGATAATAAACCCTGAATAAACGAAAATACTTAGCATAATGCAGGCATTTTCAGCACAAAAAGATAATTTTGGCCGGATAATGAATCTTGTAAGTTTAGGCACATTCAGAATTCGCTGATTCACGGCACAAACTCCACTCTCTATGGAACAAGCAAAAATCGACTTAAGTATTTAGACATCTAGTTGATCTCGAAAATAGCCTATTCTTTATATCTTCATCTAAATCTACATACTACTCCGCAAGCCGCCTAAAAGTCGAGTGGGAGGGGGTGTTAGGACACCAGTCATTTACACATAATGCTCTCACTAAATTACGACCGGCATGCACTAAATTTATCGCTAGAGAGTTTCTGCACAGTTGTCGTGTAGATTTAACCTGTTAACTGCGTGAATAAGGTTAACCAATGAAAATTCGTCCTTGTTTTGATTTTTTTAATACCGGGGTTTAACATACTTTTCACAAACGGACTGATGCTCCTAAGCCGCTAGCAGCACTTTTTATTTTATGAGGGAGAGGAAGGAATAGACTCCAGCACAATAACAATGATAAAAATAATACTATTATTTTCATTACTTAGGAAGGAGGACAACAGAAGACTGGAGGTGTTCGAAATGCACGGAGAAAAGAATGGAGGGAGTGAAGTGAAGGGGAAAAGAAAGAACGTCGAAGTGCTGGACATGGTGCGTGAGGAGAGGCAGCATTTAGATGAGATAGGGAGGAGACAGAAGGTACTTATAAACGGAAGGAGTACTTAGCGGGGGGAGGATGTTGAAAACAGTGTTAGAGGGAATAATGTTAGATAAACGAGGGAGAGGAAGGGAGAGAATAGAGTTATCAGATGTGATGAAGGGGCCATGGGAGTGAATTGAAGAGGGAAGTGCATGATGGGAGGCGCGACTGCCAGAATACTTCGTAAATACTTCAAGCAAATTTTAGTAACGGGTAGAATGCTATTGGAAATACTAATAAATAATATACATCGAGTACTTGAGGAAGATAGGTAAGGAGACGGACTCAAAAAAAAATTCGTACGAGAAGGACAGATCTTTCAATTCCTTCCAGAGCAACTCAAGCCCTCCTGCCCTTCCCTGATCAACTTTCCAACGTGACCCAAATTCACGCATTGGCCCCACCCTGCTGTCAAGAAAGAAATCACGGATTTTAGAGCGCTCGCTTAGCATGTGAGAGGTACCGGGATCGATACCCGGCGCCTCCAGATTTTATTTTTTACATTTGCATTATTTATTCTCCCCACATCAATAATCCGAATTTCGTTTGACTTATTGATGATGAGTGTATTTCGAGTAATTCGAGTAAATAATTATAACAAGTTTATTTGATTCCTATACACCTTTTGCTGTACATATACTGCAACCAGTAATCGTAAAAATACCGTATATTACTGAGAAATGGCTTATTTCTAGAATGGTGCCTGCGTAAAATCCCGTAAATAATAACCGAACGATTTATTAAATATGTCGCTAAGTATTGCAGGCATTCTACATCAGTCTTAACTTGCTTAACTACTTCTCAGATTATCCAAAGGGCGTTAATGCCACACGCAGGCTCTATATTAAACTCTCAACGGAATTTCGAATCGTACCTCCGGAAGTTTTTACTTTATACTTTTATTATTACCGAAGATGCATGATCGTTAACGCCGCTTGGCTACTTCCACTCATCTAGCATGAATATTACTGCTGAGAAAGATCTACGATTCAATTTCAAACCAATTGATGGCATCATAGGTATGGTATGGTATTGTATTGTTTTTTTATTGGGAGGAGGCAGCCGCTAGCTGAAGTAATTTGCGCCATAAAGGAAGGGCAGGGCAGGAAGAAGGAGAAACCCGGTTTCAGCCTACTGTTGGCGAAATGCGCTTTGGGGACCACTTTATGCTTAGCGTCCCATCCGAAGGACGGAGAGCTGCTTTTGAAAATCCCTCCAAAAAGCACTCGAGTATCGACCAGCTGACCTCTGAACAATCTCTGCCACTGCCAGGATTTGAACCCGAGTCCACAGGGTGGAAAGCTAACACACTTACCCATCCAACAACAACCCGATCCGATACACCAAAAGAATAACAAAATAAAACATAAAAGAGCTGTTGAATACCGACTCGTTCCACCCGCTCGCTCTCCCTATTCCACCTTCCTATTCCCAGAATCCTCCTGACCAAGCGCTCACCTTTATATCGCCTCTAAATCCTCCCTTCTAATTTTGCTCCCTCCTTCCATAGATCCTTATTACCTGTATTGCAAAAAATTCACCGCACAAGCTCTGTCCCATATGTCTGCCAAGTGAATGTTATATTTTCCCTACTGGTTAATTCTTTCTTTGTTTTTATGTTGTTATTTTATTGTGTCTAATTCTTGTCGTCGTTAAAAATTTCACTGTAAATTGGCGTCACGGCTGTATGTGAAAATTACTTAAATAAATAAATAAAAAGTCAAAATCCGCTTAAGCTTGCCCATAAGCTTTCGTACCCTAAGTGTCAATGAATAATATACATGGCGGCTACAAGCGGTACAATTATTCCTTTTGTTTCCAAATTTTTCGCCCTTTCCATACATTCACCTTCCGCAAATTCACCTTTTGCTTTTCCCGGAAGCAGTTCATATAATTTTCTTCGCATCGCATACCCAATATCAGCATCACCAGACTCTCGTTAACAATCAACTCATCTCTGGAATCAAAATTTTCGCAGAGCACATCTAAATTATCAACTCCAGCTGCTCCAGTCACATGTCCAATGAGTTGGATTCCAGAGAAGGTATTCATGAGAGAATTGGGATGAAAGTGAGAATTAGCCTTAGGTCGCCTAAAAAGGGTAGCCTTTGTGGGAGTGGGGGAGAATGAGCCCTTCTAACCCCCAATGCATTGTGAAGGGAAATCTTCGTGGGGTTAATGCCATCCCTGGCGTTCTTGGCTGCGATCCCAGCACCCGGGAGACGGAGGGTGGGTGGGTGCGGGGGGGTAGGGGTGTGGGAGTGAGACGGCGCCGCGCTTTCTGGCCATTAGTCGAGATTCCGCACAACTTTACGGAAGCACTAGGCACCATTCCGCCTAACCCACAATCTGGGTCACACCCACCCTTCTCTTCCCCATGACTCCACTCCGAGCGTATCATTAGCATGCATCGTATACTCGGGCATGACGTTCCGTACATCACTTAGTCTTTTTATATCTCACAAATGCATACGTTTTGTATTTTTTTAAATATAAAACAACTGTGAACGAAATAAAATCTTTGTGCCACGACACAAACAAATCAAGTTTTCTTTCTGCGAATTAGACTGAAGAAAAAGAAGAACAATAGAATTAGTTTTGCAATTTTTTATGCCATGAAACAAAAATAAACACACGCAGGATGAAAAAGTACACTTGCATCTTAAAGGTGAAATCAGGCGCACAAACATTGAACATTTTTACGTCAAAATAAATTTAACTAATATTAACTAATTAATAATTTAAAAATTGTCTAATTGATGAAAAATAGCTATGTAAACTAGGGATTGAACGCATATTGAAGGATTTTTTCCCTTCTTGAATTCCGGCGGTACTCTGAAGAGCGTGTTCGCCGTAGATTCGACAGAACGCAGACGAATATAGTATCACCGTAAGGAGAGCAATTTTTAACTCTGCTATAACAGTATTTAAAAAAAGCCCATAGGCAGTGATTGATGCAAAAAATTAGAGCTAAATTTAGCATTATAGCATACGCTGAAGTCACCATTTACTTTTCATACATATTTTCCTTTAATAATACATATTTCTATTTATATGACAGACCTCTGCTAATAATAATCACACACCTATTCTAAAAATTTTCGCCGACGAGGCAGCACATTAAATAACATAATAACGCTTCAATTTAGCTCTTCAGGCTATGCAATAAATTAATATGCAGCGACATCACATAAAATCAGCCATCAAATCGAATCGTTTATTGGGATGATTTAAGGATCAACAAATGCGCAGATAGGGCAGAAATAGCATGAAGATGATAAAAGATAAACTTAACTATGATATGTGATCAACTTTTAAAATTACTGAACATGCTTACAAGCAAATCACTTTACTTCGAACATGAAATGACCCTTAGCCCTTGGAAAATTAGCCCTTAAATTCACATTGATAGGGTTCAGTTTTACGGATTTATGCAAACAAGGAAGGAATTATAATGCCTATCCAATATATTAGCGTAATAAACGTAAAAATTCTCATTTAATTCACGTCTACTGTCAAAATTAGATCCAAGTGCCTTTAAAATCGGAATAAACTTCAGACGCGTTATGCACGATCAAAACTTTAAACATTTACGCAATATGCTTGGAAAGGAATTTATCTCTGAGGCAAAACTAATTACACTTATGCTTAAAACATGAATAAAGTTCAACATGTTCAAGTTCAAAGTTCAAATGTAATAAAAACTCACGTCATTTTTGCGTAGAAAGGAACACGATTGATTTTTGATTGAATAAAGTTTTTCACACGAACCGAGAAAGAAGTAATCGGTTCAGACGTAATTTCTCACTGCCAAAATCTCACAGGAGGTTTATAAAATGTTATGTAAGTGTTTTATGTCGTAGAAACCGCGTCGTTCTATCGTATGGCTGATTATATACGCCGTTATAATCATAATTATACATGGTTCAAATAAAAGAGTAATTCAAACTGTTTTTATTCTACCTGCAAGTGATCAATATGAGCACAAATCGTCACACATCACCGATTCAAGTCGACTGGCGGATTCTCCAAACACCTTGATCGATTATGATTAGAGAATTCTTTCCAAAAAACAGAACCAATTTTGTTTCCGAATTCGGCTATATCATCTGGTAGCAACGGCGCGCAGAGGCGCACAGAGTGATATCATATGATCGCTTAGTGATATCATATGATTTCTAATTTTTTTTTAAATTGTAACTAAATTAAAAAAAGACTCTTCGGTTTTGACGAATTTGCACTAAATAACATTAGGAAAGAAACTAATACAAGAGGGCAAAAGATACTTCCGCGAATAATTTCATTTATTCATGCAGTCAATAAAGAGCGGGTGAAAAATCAAATCAACTCACTCAAAGCACAAAATGCACGAGAATGGGGAGATCCAAAACGAAAGCGCGAAAGACAAACTTTCGACGCTAAGTCGAACACCTCAACGGGAAATTGAAATTCGCAAAGTGTTGGAGCACAGGATCTTGCAAGCAAATGGCATTTTATCACTACCGAAGGTTTACCGGTTAAGGTAGGTAAACATAGAGTATTTGACAAATCACCACGGCCTGGCCCATCAATAAACATTCGTTTTCGATGCAAAAGAAAGCCTACTCCGTTCCATTTTATTCTATTCCTCAACCTCAATCGCTTATTTCTTATCTTAAATTCTAACACTCATTCCAAAATTCTCTCCCCTCTCAACAATTTCCCATCCAAACCTTCTTCGCATGTCAACTACAAGTTTATTTTCCTCGCCCACCACGTCCAGTATTTCGTAGTTCCTTTTCCACTCCGTCTTATCTGCATTCTCTTACACACCCTCCACTCAAACACCTACATTGTTTTTTTAATCCTCCTTCCAAAGTGCCCAAGTTTCATCACCGTAATGCTGAACTCATCAAAAAATACCTCTTCACGTTCACTCTTTACTGACGACACATTTCTCCTCAGCTCTTTCCTGTTTATAAATGTCTCAGTAGGGCTCCATTTTTAAGGATGTCTCTTCATGATAGCCCTACTGCTGTGCAGGGGCGCAGCTAGGAATTTAGGCTAGGGGGTTTTCAGGCGCAACTAATACTGGGGGCCATGAGGCATGGAATACCCGCCAGGATAAGCGGGAGGTGCGGAGGCCCTCCGACAGATAAATGGTTTAAAATGGTTAGTTTCACGGCCTTCTGAGGGATATTTTAATAGTCCTCACACTATTCTATAAGTAACATTAATCCAATTAAGAAAAATAGATTCGCCTTAAAAATTTCTGTGACCTCAGGGAGGTTTTATTCCTCAAAACCCCCCCTCGCTGCGCCACTGGTGCTGTGTGGCATTTTCTTAAGCGTCCAACCCAAATACTTGAACTGATCCCTTCAGTTTGCGTCCATCTACTTTTTATCTTGAGCCTCACATTCCCTGCTCACAATACTTTACGAAACTGCAAAATTTGGTCTTCTTAAACAAAAAAAAGTCTCAGCGGGGCAATGAACAAAAGTTATCCACCGAAACAAAACACGCAGCCGTTCTTCATATCCAAACCTCCCAGCGGAATATGTGCACACAGAAGGTACTCTTGGTCGTCCATAAAGGCACCGTAAAGACGGAGAAGTCAAGCAGTGCCTGTGGCGCAGACAAAACAAAACACGCAAAGAGGAACAAAACGCACTCAATGAACGGCAGTCCCAATTATCCTCTAGAGGAAAAAAACAATTCTCGCTCCGCGTTCCATAAATTTTCTTCTTCAAAGCCATAAAAGTCGAGCTACAGGCTGGAGATGTGACTTTATAAACATCCTGCAAGAAAAAAATCGGAAAACGTTGAACTTGGAGAGTTTAATAGGTCCTATATTCATTTCAATCTTAGCGACGGTTGGGTCATCTAACAATTAGAGCCGTGACAGAAGGAATATTCATTCACATTCATAGGTATACCGCATCCCTTCAGTTTTACCTCGCCCAGACACGTTCCTAGATTTTCTTCCTCCATGCATCCTTTTTTTGTCCGTTCGAAGAATTTATTTCAACGTATTTCTCGGGATGGAGGAAGAGCGAGGAGAGAATGTTAAAAAAAACAAGTGTTCGAAGAAATAATGCTAGGCAAGCGAGGGAGGGGCAGGAAGAAAAAAGGATTAATTGACAAAAGGGAAAAGGAGTCGTCCACATTGCGAAATTGAAGAGGGAGGTCCATGTGGGGTGGAATGACAGGCTGCGCTTATTCGCGACGCGCTCCATCTGAAACTACGATACCTTAACCGGTAGGACACACTACTAATAGCAAGAGAGAGAAGTTATTTATTTATTAATTTATTTATTTATTTATTTATTCAGAGTATATATTATCGTTGCAGAGATCTATTCAGAGTCTATATATTGTTAAGTTACCACCGTAATTGATCTTGGCACGCTGGTGACTACTGTTTTTGAGTTTATTCTATATAGTTTATTGTACCGTGTGTTTGGTAATAATTGAGAGAGAGGCCGCTAGGTGTCGGCCTATCTAACAATTACTCCCATGGATAACATAAGAGCTCCCAGGGTATAGTGGAGCGAGGGAGTTCAACTGACTCACAAGTCAGTAGGGTCGTGCGGGCAAAGCAGCACGGTGCATTACGTGGTGTGACGAGGACCGCGAGCCGAACTCATCTGGGGAGAGGAGAGAAGGCATGCAGCGAAAGGTAGGTGGACATCGGGGCGTTCTCTCTCTCTCTCCTATTCCTATTCAGAATAAAGTCCATTTTTCATCTGTTTTTGGGGCGAATTTTAAAATTTCATATTTTCGTGAAATTATATTGGCCCATACACCGTGGTGGCCTGACGGTGGTTTCATGGGTTTCCCACCTCCTTATGGCAAATGCCGGGCCAATACCATTCCCGTACCAGTGATTCCTTCCCAGTAACGCCGAAGAGGCGCAAGCCTATAGCAGCTTCAGGAGCTTTTGCTATTGTTATTGCTGTTATTTCAAATTCTATGTACCTGTTTTGCTCGTGAATAAACGTATTTTGAACTTGAACTGAATGACCCTTGCTAATATTGAAGTGGTTGGATGGGGAGAGGGCGATCGCCCGGCCCACTTCGCATTTTCGTCGCACGAGCGAGCGAAGCAAAGAAGGCGGCGGCGGCATCCGAATAAGGCGCCACCACTTCCATCCAGCCGTGGCGCATATATGCAGACGCATATATGCGCCACACATACATCGAGTGAGGAGAGGGCGTGGGGGAGGAGAGGAGTGGAGTGCAGGTGAGTGAGAGAGTGAGTGAGTGGGATCTACTCGCTGCAAATGGCCACTCCCGCAAATGAAACTCAACTTCCCTCCAACACCTTCATTTTTCACATCCAAAACTCCACTCCCCACTGAGTGAGCAGCAGCGGGAGGGAGCAGCTCGACAAATTCCCATGAAAGAGAGCTTAAGGAGAGAGAGATACGAGAGTCCTCCTAGTTACAGGAGAGCACAGGAAATGCTTCGCATCTGAACACCTGGTAATCCACGCCAACTCGGGCTGGAGTTGACCTCTGACCTCTCAGATTTTCATGAAAATAGGAGTGTCCCACTCAGATAAAACAAAAGTTTTAAGCGTTTAGCAGGGATGGAAAAATTACTGGAAAACAGGGTATTTTCAATATGACTGTTTTTCGCGAATACGGCATTTTTGGATTTCATATTCCTTAGGAATGGAATCAACGGAAACAGAAGTTTGACGACATGTTTTTTAAGTGCTTTTTTCAAAAATGAAACGAACACATTGTTAAAATATTCTATTCCATTAAACTATTTATAGCCAAGCTCGAAAAAACTCCAAAACTACTACCAACTCCTTCTCTCCAACACCTTTAGCCAACATTTTTCCTATCCCTCCCAGTAGTTCCAGGGGGTGCAAAAAGAGAAGTTGGAGGTTGGGGTACGCAGACGACACTAATGGACGAAAAATTCCCAAGAGGGACCTAAAGATAGACGAGAAACGCAAAGCACCTCTTCTTAGTAGCTGAAGAGCACCACCAATACCGACAGGGAAATATTTTGCCTTTTGCCTTCACTCACATATGCTACGCTAGTCTTCGCGCGTGAGAATCAGCGAGAGACTCCAAAATCATCTAGCACACTACCACCCACAGCATTACGACGAAAATTTCATATGCCAAAATTTATCAACCGTTCGGTTGATCTGATGAAATTCCCTCCTCATTCACCCCTATTCTCCTGCTAATCCTAATTCACTTCGCTTCCAACGGATTTAAACCACATGCCATTCATAAACAACACCTCCAATGCAATGCAAAACAAAATTTGCAATGATAAGCATTAAGTGAGATTTTGAAAGGCTTAAGAGACACTGGCAATTACCTTAGAATAAAAAGAAGGGACTGTTCGCATAAAAGCAGGATCCAATTGAAGGCCAATATTTGATGAGGAGCGCTTCTTTGAGGTGGTCTCTCGGCATTAAGGAACGAGGTGAATGCGCGGTTTGGCGGTTTGAAAGTGGAAGGGTGAGGACGCTTGGAACGGCGGATATGGATAGGCTGAGGAAGGAGATTGGTGGGGGAGATTAAGGGACGGAATGGAGAGAGGGACGAAGGGAAGTGCGGAATACGGGGCTGAAAGGAGATTACACAGCAAGAGAAAGCCATTGCAGACGACGAGAGAATGAAAGGTGCGAATAGAGGAGCAACATGGAAAAAGCGGCGAAAACAAATATATTACGGAGCAGCTTGATTCCCTGATTCCTTCCGCTTGTGGCAGCTTATGACGTATTCCAAAATCTCCATTCTTCCGGTGCTACCGCGTCTGGTTGTTTGTAGACGACAACAGTTTCGCTAGCACTGCTGCTGGCGTCTTCAGGTCGAATATGATAACTAAACTAACCTATAAGAAATGAGATAATTACATCTTCAACCTAAAGACGCTAGCAGCAGTGCTGTTGTCAACTGTTGTCATCAACAAACAACCAGACGCGGTAGCACCGGAAGAGTGGAGATTTTGGAACCTCGACACCGCGAAAACCTACGCAGTCACATTATGACGTATTCTGTTTTCATTCGTCCAGCTGTAAGGTTAACGTCCACAGGCAAGGCACCATGTAAAATTAAGGCTAGTGTTGTAGTAAATGCAAAGGATAATGCATGAGGGAGCCATTGGTGAGTATTTCCCAGTGGCCATAATGCATTCGCCTTCTGCACAGTACCCATGGATTCCGCGACGTCACTGACCGAGGAGTGAAGAATGAGGAATGCCAACGGCTGAATTAATGGCCTCCTTAATGGATCGCATGTCTAAACACTCGCACCCCGACTCCCTCCACTCCGAAGCACCTTCCATCAATCCACACCAAAAGCATGAAATCAATCAACCATAGTCTCCGGCTAACAAACCACAAGAATACGTAAGACGCGCACTTAACTCCTCGCGAATATCTAGGATTAGCGAAATCCAGCGGACGTCGTACAGCCCGTCAATTTTTCTACACCTGAAAAAAATTAGACAGGTTAAAAAAAATCAAAATTTCAGGCGCTCAGTCATCCGTCAAAAATGAGTCAGCCCTCCATCTTCATTAATCATTACGAATTGATTGAGGACTAAAAATTAGACGGATGCACGTTCCATTTCATTTGCATACTAATTGATAAAAAATTACCAACTCTCCCTGGAGAAGGTGCTATCACAAATCCAAGCGCAAACTATGATTTTAGAAATTTCAAAATGTCTCCTCAAATCATCACATCGATTCAAGCGAAAGGTTCGAAAATATTGAGCTTTCCAAATAAACTGCAAACGAAGATATGAAATTTTTCTCGGTTCTTATTGCTAGGCTTGTCTTTTCGCTGGTACTATGCTTAAGAATTTATCAATACATTTCTGAACTAAATAGACTAGGGAAATAGGTCAAAACATTTCAACCATGACTTCAAAACGAAATAAAATGCAGAAAATAATCAAAATTGTATGTAGACATCAAGAATTTTATTCGATAGTTTCATTGTATTGCTGACACATGGCTCTCAGTCAATGTTTTCATAATATATGTCGCCATCTCCAAAAATTTGTTCTTAGCGTATGTATAAAAAATAAACGTTATTTCCATAACAGAAGGAATGGAAAATTAGGATTCCTATTCTACTTTATCCACTTACAAAGCTTTTCCGATGATTACCAGGGCAATGAAATAAGTAGACTGAGGCAACCACGCAAACAAAGCTTCGGGCACAAATTTAAGCAAGACAAAATAGATAATACTTTGTTCGAAGGAAAAAGTCATCGATGGAGGCAGGGGTGCAGCTAGGAATTAAGGCTAGGAATTAAGGGTTTCAGGCGCAACTAATACTGGGGTGTCTGGGGGTATGGCATACCTGCCAGGGTAAGTGGGAGGTGCGAGGGTCCTCCGACAGAAAAAAATCAAGATAAATGGTTAAAAATGGTGGGTTTAACGGCCTTCTGAGGGATATTTTATTATTTTTTTCACTTTTCCATAATATTAATCCAAATAAATAAAATAGATTCAACTTAAAAAATTGTCTGAGCTCTGGGGGGGTGGGGGGCTTATCCCCCTAAACCCCCCTCGCTGCGCCACTCGATGGAGGTACATTTTTTTAAAATATGTACTAAGTTAGCATATAATCAGATAACGCTTCCAGGAAGGTATGGACGTAAACCTGAATAATGATAACATCAATGCAATCCACAATTTTGGCTCCAGGCGTCTTAATGCACGGCCCACTCAAGCGAATCCCTGCAGAGCCCGACATCGAAGATGACACACGATATATCATCGAACACGGAGTTTCCGCCGCAGCAAGTGGCGCCACTGCAACTGCGCGGGGAAGAAGCGAATAAATCTTCCCTGTCCGATCGGCGACAGCCGCAGCGGAAGATACTTCCTTCATTCCCCACTTCCTTCAGACGCAGGGGGGTCGCACACAATGCAGAGGGCAGCATGTATACCTGCCCGCCACCTCAAGAAGGAGGCCTGCTACTGATTTTACCTGCAAAAATTAAACGCATAACTCAATTGCATTACGTTAATAAACAATATAGAATAAATCAACGTATATCTCGAGATTTTTCGATAACACTTTGCATGAATCAGTGTAACATCTCAAAATACTCAAAGGCATTGTCAATAATGTAGCTTTGAGTTCATACATGAAGCAAAAGCATGTTGCTTCAATTCGACGATAAAATACCGATTCTCGCAGCTACTACCGAAAATCTTAATTTTTGGGGTCGGAAGTGCATGAAAAATTGAAGTAAAATAATAATAAAAAATACGCCAGTTTTAAGTTTATTTTTCCTCAATGTCAACGTAAAAATGAATATCGTCTCGCAACGACGGCACAGATTTTATTCGCAGCACTCATAGAAGCAGACTAACATACATTAATATCTGCAGATAGCGCTTAGTAAGACAACGTATTCACTTGAAATTTACAGCCCAAAAAACGTTACCTCACCGGGATATTTGTTTAAATTAGTAAACAATATTGGCTTACGACACAGTTGAGCCATGATAAAACTGGAAAAGGTTCAATATTATGTTCATAACATTTGAGACACACATTGCTCACGATGAGCTTCATGGCTCGAACGGATCCACTAATACATTTAAAAAAGCCGTACCTTTCACTAAATCCCCAAAGCTGCGCACAAAATTTTCACCTGAAATCGCCAACCGTGTGGGTAAGTAGCGAAATGGCCAGATAGGGTTTAGCTGAGCAGATGGCTACAGTTGCATGCGGCAGTGGATGGCTAGCTTGTAATCACTTCCCAAGTCCGCGACGTTTTTACGACTAGGAGACCGCCACACCTGTGGCTCTAGAGCAATAGCAATGGGAAACCCAGTAGATATCATTAGCGATAGTCCGAACAGAAGCTGTAGCTCACAAGAGGGAAAATTTACCCACCGAGCCTCGCGCCAATGCATTCACTCACAGCGTTCCAGTACATGAAACAAAGGCAACTTACTGCGAGGGAGAATAGACTGCGGAAACTTCATTGGCCTCCAGGAAATGTAGATCTTTATGAAGCCCCGCTAGAAAACCACCTGGGGTTTAGGCTCCAAACTACCATAATTCACTAGATACCAAAGCGAGAATTCAACCGGAAGGAAAGCCCACCAATGCTATTCCTGGACAAGACAAAAAGATTTGACGAAAAGCCGCAGCACCCACATTTATGAAGTCTTCAATCAATCGAAGCCTCAGTAAGTATTACATTCCGATGAAATCAAAATTGCGTCCAACAATACAACTACACGCGTCTAGAGGGATACGAGCTTACCAGCTAGCTTTGTCCATATGTGCTAATCCGATAGATACGAATTTCTATACCACACCTCACAAGCGTTTTAACTCGAAGAGTTCACTCAGCCTCGAAATCGAAATTCAAGGAAATAATTCGGTGGACGGCATAATCCACTCTCTCCAACTTTATAATACAAACAGACGACCCTCTCCAACTTATGACCTTATATCCATTGAGTCAGCCGAGTAGAAGGCAGGCTAAGCCTTCCTCGTTTCCCCGCCATGGCCAGCCTTCAAACTTCTTTCTCTAAAAATGGGCGAAAAAGATACGTTTTATCCCATCCTTCGAAAAAAAATATACGCACAATACAGGTAATGTACACGAATCCTCATCTTAGGCCCTTTCTATTTTCCATCACGCAAATATTTCCTGAATAATATTATGCATCATCGGCTGCTAACGATTCTACAGTTTTTTTGGCGAAGTTCTCCTCTTATTTCTTGTAAAAGGTTATCATTTCTCACATACGCAGCTCTTATTTTCATATATTTCATATAAATCGCCGGTCCAGATAGCCGGCCTACCGAAGTAATTTATCTCACCTCCTTCACAGGATAATATTAGTGAATTTAGATCATCAACCAGGATATTCGCCGGCCTCGGTGGCGGCGGGGTAACGTTCTCGACTGCCAATCAAGAAGTCGCGGGTTCGAATCCCGCCTGGGTAGGTTTCCTCGGTCCAGGGCATGGTTGTTTGTGTACGTTTACCTGTGAACACACCGGGGTAAAATGGCCAATAAGATCTGTATCCCGTTGTTTGAGAATAAATAAATAAATAATTCATAAAGTTTTCAATATATTTTCCCACCAACCAACATTTGCCGTTCTGCCAGACCTCTTCTCTCACACTTGATTTTATCAAGCTGCCATGTCTAATTATGTGATGGAATAAGTTTATCTTCCTTCCAAGGTAGGATTTCTATTTTCGATAATATTTACACCTAAAATTTATACTACTGGCTCAATGAATGAAATACTCTCCTTCCATCCTGTATTTGAACCTGAAGATGTCGCACTTCCACGAAACTGGTTGTTACTAAAATCATATGTGAAATTTATAAGTATTTTATTTAACATGAGATATTCAAAGTCCGACCATCGCATACTGCAGTCCCGATCGCGTGATCAGCCTAGAAAGTGGTGTTGCGTCAAATTCATACCTACTGCTTTGGCGCCCTCGCGGTTTTTCGTCTCTTAAAAAACTAATGAGATGATATTCTCATAAGGAAGATATTTTTTCATGAAAACCAATCTTTCCCTTTCATCTTCGAAAGAACTACGATTTCGGGTCTGAGAGAAAGACCCCGTCCAACTAAGAAGGTTACCTTCCTTATTCATCAAATCAAATAAAAAGTACCCTTCCCGTTTATCACTAATATCTTCATCAAACTGCTTGGATCCCATCTCCATTCGCCACCACTCCCTCGCAAGGCCATTCGGTAAACCCTCTCGCCCCGCTCCACTTCTTTCTTCTGTCCATCTCTTCCACCAAACCAGAACTGCCCAAACTTTTCGCCCAATCTCATTCCACAAAATAGTAGTGCATGCTCTACACGTGTTGTAGGTGCGAGAAAATTCGATTCCAGATTAAGTTGCTCAGAGAGTCCGGGCGAGAAAGTTCGACCGTAAGGAAGTTCAGCGTAAACGTGAAAAGAATTCATTTTGGAGATAACAGAGAGAGCGCTAAGGACCAAATGAGATCCCGGACAACAGCCAGGGCGGGCAGTCACTCACAACGGTCACTCACTTAGGATCAACACTCGTCAAAGATGCGGGAAAACTTCGCTCTAACATAGCCACTGCACGTCTCCAGTCTTCTGGAAGGTCCTTAGGGTAAGCCAAAGATATGAAGACACTCTGATCGAGCTATAGAGTAACAGTTAATTACAGATATATCTCTCCATATAATAGAAAAAATGGCGACTCTGTAGAAAGATAGCTGAAAGATCAACATTTCCAATGGTCTAATCGTTTTTTTCTTTTTCGAATAATAAAAATTTCCTTGTGTCTGAAAAAATGTGGGACCCTTATTTTTGAAACAACACTCGTAACAAATATATGTCTCCATATTCTAACGGGAATATCGTGTCAGGAAAGGACGAGGACAACGGTATTGTGGCAGACGGAAAAAGTCAGAATTTAGAAGGTAAAAATGCGGCCTGACTGGGACTCGAACCCAGAACCTCCCGGTTGCCGGCCGGGTGCTCGACCAAACCAAACTCTCAAGGTAACAAGGATAACATTATTTTCAAGCATTCCATATTATAAGGAATAACTATGACTATTAAATAAAATGACTGAAACATTGAATGAGGAGAAGAGTTAGCGAGAAAAGAAGGCTTATTAAAAACCATAATAATAATACTTATTAATAGGTACTTAAAGAGGTAAAGTCATACAGAAAATAATACAAAACACAAAAAAATCATATCTATAGTTCGTTCATTGTTTTTGCAAAAAGTGATCAAGATATCAATTTAAAAGCTATGATTCTAAATCACCACTGACAAGAAAAAGTATATAATATCCAATGCAACAACATAATGAATGAAACAAATTCAGTTCTCGAAATAAAGATAGAATGATTTATAAGAGGGGGCATGGGGAGGAAGGGCATAGGATTTGTGCCCGGAATGAAAGGGAATAGATCTATAAGGTAATAATTGAAGAGAGAAGTTCCAACTCCGGAGGCCGGGCGAACTGGCAAATCTCGGGAACCAATTCCACCCGCAGAATAGTGATTCAATAATAAGAGATGACCCCTCTGCTGGTTATGCTGGATTGAAATGGACGAAGAAAACCACAAATATAGCAAAAGGTCAATAGGGGTGTTTCATTTGCCGGCCTCAGTGGAGGCGGGGTCAAGCGTTCGCCTGCCAAACAAAGAGTTCGCGGGTTCGAGTCCCGCCTGGGTAGATTGCCCCTATCCAGGGCATGGTTGTTCGTGAACGTGTATTTGTTAAAATTGTTGAATGGCTGAAGCCTTGTCAATTTTTAACAATTTTGTTAATAGGTATTCTTAGCATATGAACCACCATGAAGGGTCCTTTAGGAACCTTACTGTCAGCTCAAACTAATAGCTATAGTGTTAAAACCATATCCTTACAGTAGTTCATTAACGTGCCATCATTCATTGCGATCGGACGCATACTCCTAGTTTATACCTTCTCCATGTCACACGCGCGTCGATAATCCCAGCATGCTTTCGAGATGGAAAGTATTTTAATTACGCCGCGTGGATTATTATACGCTTCGTATTATACGTTTCTAATTTTCAAAAATCCTTCGATGAATGCAAATGTTCTCCCACGCTCTCTCCTTTTGAAACTTCCTCTTATACAGGAGCCGCTCAATACAGCGCAAACCTCGTTTGGAATTCGCCGCATTCATGCCATTTATTATTACTCAATTGTCGTAAGCATTTCTATTGAACAAATGACAACTGAATGTCATCCAATTCCACCATTCGTCTGCGCACGTAAGCATTCCTTTTTTTTAATCACGTAATGTGGGAGGATTTGAGTTCAGCACCAGGAAATGGCAGCCATGCACGCCCGGAATGCTGGGAATGCGAATTTAAAACCTCCGGAAGCGTCTTTATTATTTATTTTTCCTCTTTCGAGTCAAAATCAATATTTCGATGGAATCTTCATCGTCTACATTGATCACGGAAATAAAAGTATGGCGATTTATATTTTTTGGAACATGCATTGGAAGTGAATTTTTTTAAATCTATTTCCAATCGAAAGTTTCGCGGATGTCACGTTAATTCCCTCTCCGTGAGAGAAATTATCCGTCCATGATAAATTACGAGTTCGGAGTCGAAAAAAATCAAAACAGATGTTTCAATTGCGTCAAAGAAACACGATTGTTTGCACTACCGATTGAGGTCTTGGGTAAGGTTCAATTTGGGCTTGGGACGGGGCGAGTTATATTATTTATTGATTGCGAAGACAATCCCGCCGTTTTTTTTATCTCGTTTGCTTTATTTTTGGATTAATCTTGCCACAGAGACAGAGAGGAAGAGAAATATCAGAAGGGAGATGGATTTCGATGGCTTTGCTTTCATTTTTTGGGATTATTACAACGAAAACCCAGAGTGGAATCTAAGAACTGCATAAAAATTGGTTCCCGGGTGGTGAGTTATAGTGTTCCACGGACTATACGTTTAAATGTGAACAGTTAAAGGGAATGTTGATGGGGCACGGTGTGCTTAAAGCATGTTCACCCTCTAACGACATCTTTAATTCCCCATTTCGCGAATCAAAATGTTTGTTTCGTAGGATCGATTATCACCCGCGCTGTTCCAAAAGGCCAAATGTGAAGGATTATCATTAATGCTAATTACTAAGTGATCACTTACTAGTAGTAGTGACTTATCACTAAACTACGGAAGTCTTCACTGAACGTAGGTAACTAAAACAATTGCCAACTTTTTTTTAGAAGATACTTATTTTAGTAACCTACGCACAGTGAAGACTGCACCAGTTTATCCCCCATAAGAGGGTTAGTTTACCGAAATAATTTACACAGCAGACAAAAGTAAAAAGATATTGCGAAGATAATAAAGCATTGAACATGAGGATACAAATGAATGGCCACTACCTCAAACAGCTGGAAATTTTTCAACATTAGGGAAAAACGGCATACGTTTAATTAGATGCTGAGGAAAGAGGATAAGAGAAGGCTGGAGGCTATTGACATAAAGGAGAGACGTCGAAGAGAAACAATGTCCGTATCTACCGCAACAAAAGGTTGCAAGAAACAAAATTATCTCTATTATTACGAAATATCCGATGAGAGGATCGATACGTACGGGTTTGAGGAAACTCTAGTCAAAAGACAAGTATGGTATGGAGAAAGTGAAACAGACGGAGAGTAGAAGAAATGACGACATGATTGGCATAGTGGGTGGAAGAGAGGGCTTCTAGATTATACATAGAGGAGACAGAAGGTATGGGTGGAGCGAATCGTGCTGAGCGGGGAGAGGATGGTGAAAACTGAGGGAGGAATGTCGGGTAAACGAGGGAGAGGAAGGAAGAGAATAGGATAATTAGATCAAATGAGAGGAAATAGGCCTTCTTTTCAATTTCAAAGAGAAAAAGAAGCAAAATACTCCATGTGAATACGATTAACTGGCAAAATACATTTTATAAATTAATTTATCCGAAATAGTTGTTATCTTCACGTTTGTAATTACCAGTTAAATTCCTTTTAAATATATTCCTCCTCCGTCGATGTCTGAGTGGTGGATAATCGAGATCTGTCCTATTAGTGGTCACGGAGTTTCCATATTTCTTCAGTCAACTTTTTTCTCACTTCCAGGATTTAAACCGTGTCGCATCACACTCAATATTTAATTTTGGATAAAAGAGAAGTTAATCATGGTAGGGGAGACGGGCTGGGTGATTCGTAAAATATTCCACGTAAGCCTAAAAAAAAATCACAAATGTAATGATAATAATTATATTTCACCAACAAACTTCATCAGAGATTTATCTTGCCAACATGAGTAACATTAGGGAGCCAAGGAGGACGAATTCCTGAATTTGGACGACCATCAATTGATAAGCTATTTATGCGCTCACACACATATTTGAGAATGGAAATTCGTTCAAATAACTACAATCAAATTATCATTTTTTTAGCGAAATAAAAACTATTAACTGATTAGATTACGACTTCATACCCTCCTCAATTCTTTCTGGAGTTTATAGCTAAGGATGAAGAAGTATTTTAAAATAATATTCTCAGTCAACACTCAACAGCTAATTTCCTCCTTCTTAAACCACTCTTAAGTTTTCAACAGCTCATCATCGCTTGCCTCGCCGGCAGATTATGAAAACATCAAGCCTCCTTATAAAAAATGAACCGAGAGAAAGAGAGCAATGGTAAACGGGAGAGAGCTTAAAAGAGAAGATGAGGTGCAAGATAAAAGCGAAACGACGAGGGACACTGAAGAGAGCAATTACATTACTCCATGGCTTCTCACGCATTCTCTTTCGAGATGGCGTGGAGGGCGGGCAGATGAAGTTAATTGGAGGATTAAAAAAGAGGGGAGGCTATAAAGCATGTAAATTGATTTGCCTTTTAAACGACGCCGACTAACGTCTCTATCCGACCGTATCCGGCATTAGCCCTCTTCAGACCCATCTCGTTACTTATTCACAATCCCTAAGCAAGTGATTCCTTTGAGGTGGGGATAGCTCGCCGCGAAATGTCACTAGATCTTCCACAGTCAATGAGGCTACTATTAAAACAGTGAAACGTGGACACAACGAGTGTAGCGTTAAAGGCAGTGATTTCTACATCAAGGGGTGTTGTCCACTCATACCAGAAATCGCAATTCCTTTGGAGGCTGCACTAACTTTCCGGAAAAATGATATTCCTTATTCAATCGATCTCTCTTCATTATCATCAATCATCCTAAGATTGGTTTGACGCAAAAATTCCATCACATTTTCAGGTTTTCGGAATACATTTCACTAAAATAAAGTAATAACAATGAGAAATATTATTTTTAGATAAAAATAGAAAAATGTTATGCATTAATATTGGATGATGAAATTCAAATATTATTTTTGAACTCGCTAGGCGTCCTGTAGATCTCCAGAACGCCTGCAAGCCTGATTTGTATTTTTCCATATTCATCGCAGGAATTGCAATGGTACAATTGGCACATGGATCAAAGGGGGAATTTTCTCTCAAGTGGCACTGAATGGAACAAATTCCAGGAATATGTTAATGCACACAGGTGGATGGTCACTGGGAATTATCACTGTGAAAGTCCCTTTATGGGGTTGGAAAAGAGGGGGAATTTGTTTCCGGGAATTCACTACCCTATGCCCAAATCGTAAATGAAGTACCATTAGCCGTTTTACCCTGTGCCCTCGCCAATCCTTCCTTTCTCCTCCTGCATTCCTACCCTCATTAACCCCACGTTTCCTCACCTAATTATCCCTCTGCTGGTCGAAGATCCAACAAAACTGTGAAAAAAAATCTACAGGGCATTTATAAATATATGCTCTGAGATTGACGCGCTATTAGCCTAATAGTACTTGCAGCCGACACTATACCCTGTTTGAAAATGTATAGCCTAAAAACTATGCATATTACTTACGCAGGGAGAAATAGTACTAACCGGTCACATCATAATCGCAGGGAGTAATAGTACTAACCGGTCACATCATAATGCATGCGATTCCATCACCGATTGAAGAATTTTTTTTACACATCTAGTACGTATAAGCCCATTTTATCCGGAAACTGAATTAAAGTTTCAAAAGTGAAGATATATTTTTAAAATTAAGACTATAACAAAATAGTAAAAAACCCTATTTGTAAAAAGTTGTACTTTAAATGGTTAATCACGTCACTCAATGGATATTGTTTATTTGTTTATATTTTTATTCATCCACGTAATTCATTCAATGACCTCCCAAAAACTATATCGCCATCATAAGGCCTCAAGTTAAAGCCCTGTGAAGCCATAATAACGGCCTCAAACTTGCCGCATCACAAATACTAGTATCTTTTAAGTTGCAGATAAAATTCAGGTGTGCGATTATCTCTTCATATGCGATTCAGGAAATCAGTGCGCTCCTCAATCTGACTTTCAAAATCATTTCAAGAGAGAGGAAGGGCACACATCATCGTAAAAGTGTTTTTCTTTCAATACAATGCGAGCTACGAAACCTGGAAAATTCCATCACGAAAACGAGAAAAACTAGCAGAAGCGCTTCCTTTTAGGCGAAGAAGGGGAAATGAAAAAAAAAGGATACAGAGATTGATAGTGTGTGTTGGAGGGGCTGAAACGAAAAAAGAGAAGTGGGATGTGCGAACGGCATGACTAACACAGACAAGACAAATTAACGCAAACAAGTATACAATACACATTAGAGAGAAACTGACATCAATTTTTTACAGATTTAACTTAAAAGCTTTCGTGATTAATGCGTAAGCATATTGTACATAAGTTATACATTAAGCACTCTTTTTAGCAATTTAATTTTATGCATAATATTTGACAAAGAGAAAAACTTATTACTACATAGGAAACAGTTTCTGGAGTCACTCCGTGGAAAGATTGCATATTTATGGCGAAGCAAACACTGATAAAACTACAAACTTATACAACATAGAACTTTGGAGGTGAGGCGAAGCACTTCGGACTGACCGAGTCAATCGCAGACATCGAATTCGGTAAAAACCCAAACAAAAATGCCAATTCGAACTTGCACCCCCGTTTGACCCTACTCCTTCATAATAGACTCGCCCATACACAAAAACGACGTCCGCGCAGGGGCCACCAAGTCACGCGCGAGGTGTACACCTAAAATTCAAGAAGGCTTTTCAGCCAAGAAAAAGATGACGTACGAGAAATATGCAGGGAAATGCATAACGTCACCATCATCTCTAATATTTGTGCACGCAGAACGCCCATTAACTGTGTAATGAGATTATTCAGCTTCTTTCTTTCGGGATTCCGTCGCGTTGTTGTTGAATTCTGACAAAAACGCGATGGCATCCCGATATTTAGTGCCCCGAAGGAAACAAAAACGTCGTCACGAAGGCATAACGACCTCCAAACATCATAGCGCAAAAAAATACATTTGAACGGTATATTCAAACGTATTTCTTTCTAGTAGTTATTACATCAGCAGTCCAAAAAGGCTTTTGCGACAAGGAAATAAACAATTTAAAAAATAACCAAGCAGCACCGTTCGACTCAGAGCACGCATAAATGAATACCGAACATTATAGAGTAATAAAAAAGGTGAAAATAAGAAATAATTTCCATACTTAAACAGAGTCTACAATATTACAAGAATTTGAGTACAGTTCGACTTGTGATAGGTTATCAATCGTTCGATTTAGGAACAATAAAAAATTTTGAAACACAAAACAAGGTCTCTTCACGAAACAATAATTTGTAGCACTCCATCCATTTAGCAAATATACTAAGATCGGATTGAATATTTTGACTTATTACAGGGATAATGAAACCAGGAAGATTGAAAACGTAGCTGACAAAATAAATAAAATAAAAATATGTGTTCGCCATTTGAGAGAAAGCAGGAGTGATCACCATCATTATTCTGTGACACACATATGACGCGAAGGTAAGTTGAAATTCCTACCACTCACTCCGTGACCGAGCCCGAGCTTTGGCATGGATAGATAGGTGAGGGTAGAGGTCACAATAGAAGATCCGCGTTTGTAGGGGCAGGTATGGAAGAGGAGGACTGTTGAGGGGAAAGGAGGAGGGTGTATGGCAGGGGGGCAATGGAGTCGATAATCGCGTTCCCGGAGTTCCGGAATCGAAAGGGAGGGAGAGAGGGGTGCGGGGAGGGCGGCGATGGGAAAGTGAAAGGGGAGGAGAGTGCAGGAGACGAAGAAAAGGGTGCGACGAAAAACAAGCGAAGGGCAAGAGGCGAAAAGAGATTAGACACGAAATGAAAACGGGCGTGTGAATGATAAAAAAAAGGAAATGGGAAAGAGAAGAAGAAACACTTCAGGGAAGGCGAGGGAAAAAACACACACATAGATGGCAATGTCAAGAAAACGATTTATCTAGTATATATTTCTACTCTTTTTTAATTCTTTTTCTCTCCATGAGAATGATCAACGATTTTTCCGCGAGTTAGAGCTTCTTGGAGTATTGAAGTATTTTTATTAAGCAGTAGAGTAATATTCAACTGTCAAAAATTAAAATAAAAGTCTGATGACGGAATAATAACATTCTAAAACGACACGTCAATTCGATTAAAATTGCTTCATTAAAGTACTCCACGAATTCCAAAATTTACAATGCAAATCAAAAGGGAATACCATATTGATAGTTTCATTATTTTTCCGTCACGACTTATCACCACGTTGTGCTGCGCATTCACGGTTGAAAAATCAGAGAATGTGAACATGACTTACTTTGACATTCCTTAAAACAAAAAGTATCAAAATACTATCTTTTTATTTTTTTATTGATAGAAGAGCATTTAAACTACCCACTCAGAAATTTTAAAGCAAATAAAAGGTGGCCTTTTTTCATAATTAATTGCTAAATAATGACAAATTTTTAGTGTTTGAACAAGTCCAATTTGTTTATTATTATTTCAAAATACTTGAAAGTTATTTCAGGATGTGCATAAATGCATTTTCTTCAAAATAAAACAATAACCATTGCTTTATTGGCCATGGTTCCTTAGTAATCAGCATTTATGAGATTTTTCATTTTTTACTCTGAGGCCTGACCCAGCAATGCTCAAAGGGTAATAACTTTATAACGATTTACTTCTGAGATTAGATAAAGTGATCATTATTCATCATAAGGATACTACTTACACATACATAACTTTTAGAGAAAATGGTGATGGCGACCTGACATGATTTTGCACTATCTGCCTGATTTGAGATGAAATGACCCGAATGTCACTTCCCCAAACTTTAATACTCAAAAGATTATTAACATCTTGCTAAATGTAAAGCTCTAAAACACTTCTCCACTATGATTTCTTGCTCCATTCAAGTTCCATCCACTTCCACTAGTACCTACATTACGATCTCCATGCCTAAGAATTAACTGCTCATCGAGGGTCAGGGCAAGTGGTAGCTGAGGGTGTTAGCAGTTCGCGGATAAAAAAATTCCTGAGAGCGAAAAAAGAAACGAATGAGAGGAGGCGAAAAGAGAGGAAATGAAAACGGCCGGAGGATAGAATGACAGAGGAGGGAATGAGAATGGAACGCAGAGGGCGAGGTGAGAAAGCTCGATTGAGAGAAATACCTCTCCACACACTTTTCCCTTCTCCCTTCTAACTGTTAAATTTGTATTCTATAATGATTCTTTCAATGAAGAATGATCGAAAACCTACTTGATGCCACATCGACAGAGATACAATTAAGGACTATTCATTCTCTTCGTCGGGTAATAATTAATTCTTCAAAATACTCAAGACTCGAGTAATTCTTCTTCATTAAAATAAACGTTCGCCCTGATGGAAAAATCTACCCTAACAATCGAAAAAACGCAATCATCCACCGAATGCCGTAATTTAATATGGAATTAATAAATATATGAACAGAATAAACAAATGTACAATCATATTTGAAGGGGGCACGGTCATTTTATATTAAGAACTTTAAACACAAGAGGAATAAAAGGAGTGAATGGCGAATATCCATGTATCATAATTACATGAAAATTGCGATAAACTATCAGAAAAACCTCATCCACGCATCGTCAAGGCTCTCAGTAGAGTTTACTTACATAAGGCTGTTCTTCATAACGGATAGAGCACGTCTACACTTACGTCTTCAACGCCTTAAAGGCTTGGATGAATGCAAATCAAAAATTTAAGGAATAGTAAAAAATATTTTATATTCAAAAGTTGGGTATAAAGGAATACTAAACACTAAGGGAAAAAACTGAAAAAATTGCCACTGCTACAATAATATTGAACTCAGAATAAATTAAATTCGTACTGCAGAACTGTCCCGCAACGGATGAAGACAAAAACGCCAGTACATCAATCATAGAACACGGTCCGATCACAAGCGCTGCCAAATAATGGACAGCAAATATCATATTATTCTTGCACAAAGACAAAAATGGCCGACTAAGCGACAGATATTAAAATTAAAAATATAATAATACAATAAACTAAAAATTAATATAAAACTCAATTGTTAATTCCGACTAAAAAGAAGAAAATAAACCACCCCGCGTTGGCCCAACGTCCTACGTTTAAACTTTACACATATAAGACTGTATGTCGCAAACGTGTTGCACATTCGCTCTAGATTTGAAGCTGAAGTGATTCATCATCACATATTTGAGATGCTAAAATAGAAGCGCAATATGTTTTTTGTTTTGAATCTATGAAGCCTTCAAAAGAACGCATTATCCATTCTCCTAGAAAAAAACTAAAATAGTTCAACATACTATTTTAATTCAACTATTTCCGGCTATACTTGTGGATTTAGGGCATGTAGAGGGAAATAAAAGGCTGAAAATAGTCCACAAATTTGTCTGATCAACCGGTTGCGATTTTCAAGGGTACGACTCTTTCCAAATTTGAACCACTGAAGGAAATTTTATTAAAGCGATCTCCTGTTGTTGTACGCAATGGACGAATACATCGGGAGTAATTAAAACATTTTGTTGGCGTCCCTGATGACCCCTCGATGGACTCTGTTCATTTAGCGACTTACAGTTAATTACTTACTAAGGATAATGCATTACCGAGAAGTCAATAGGTTATTAATAATTGAAAGAAAACAAGGAACATTCGATACTCAAGTGAAAGTTAGAGCTACTCTTAAGTGATAAACCGAATACGTTTAAAAGAACAAACGCGATTAATCAATGTCGAATCTAAGTGCGACAATTTCAGAGACCATATGACAGCGAGGGACAAAAATAACTGGGAAATAATCTCGACTTTCAGGAGACTTGTGTCCGCGAGGAAAAAGCCGCGCCGAAGCGCTGATTAATGCGAAGGCCATGCATACGTCACCGGCCGCTCTAATTAATCCGAAACCTTTTGGCGAGAATATCCCACGGCGCGCGGAGGCGTGAAGCATTCTCCATGCGAAGTCCGCGCACCACTACCGTAAGCCAAAATTAATTACGAGAGAAAAGATATTTTCACACATTCCGAGATACTTAACTGGTAATTATTTTTTAATCACAAGCCAGAACTATCACAATTTACAAAAGCGATCCACGTCAGGGTATTTTAATAACTCACGTCACAGTTATCATCAGGTAGATCTGAGATAAAGATGTGGATGGTGAAATTAACAGAAAAAAGCATAGAATAATTATTTCTATGACCAGCTGTCAGAACTACCTGCATTAAGGTGGGCTTCACCGCGATAATTATTCACCACGTCACACATATTACCAGCGACATCTGAGATAAATACGAAATACGTGAAAGTAAGATATTTCATTGGATACTATATTAAGTGCATACTATGATTTCATAAATACTCTTCATTTTTGGAGCACTATCCTAGACATTTCTAAGGTATAATTATTGATTAAAACCGTATCATTTTAATTTTATCTTAATCATCATCGCCATTATACACCAATGCGAAGATGGTTCGGCGCAGCTCTCATTTCTCTCAGACTTTCTCACAATACCTGCATACTTATTTTTCTGCCAAACACCCTTCATCACCTGCTCTGCATGCGATCAAGGCCTTCCTCTGCCATTCTTCCCTTCCCTTAAAGAATTGTTTTCCTCAGACCATCGCGCCTCATAATGCGGCCGATCAAGAAGTCCCGTCGCGAAGACGAAGGAAGAAGATTTCGAAAAGACTTTCCACGTCTTCTTAGAGCACGACCTCATTACTCACTCGATCTATCCATTTGATATTCATATTTATCGTGTAAAAGTTTAACAAAAAAATTACGGATTGACTTGGGCCATTGTGGTCTAATTAAACACATCTAAGCTCACAAGAATGGATTTTGCCACATCCTCGTATCATTAAAAAGATTGCTGCCACAAATAGACGAGCTCTAACGCATCTCGAAACACGCACAAATAGGGATGGTCGGTTCGGATACCTCGGATCCAAAGTCGCGGAAGATATTGGATCTGGATCCGCAATTATGAATAATAGCTTCAGTGAATGCAACGCCCCATAACGGTAGATTCCGATTTCCGATTCTCTCTTCGAATGTGCCGTCAAATGCGATTCTTGTCGTACGCCACTTTTCAGGGGTTTATCCGAAGATTTTTCCTATTTTCATTTCCAAACCCAAGCGTAACAGTTTAGGTCCTGAGCGCGTAAAGAGTTTAAAAAAACAACTTGAAAGCCTATAAAAATGATTTTTAATTTGTAAAAATATTAAAATGTGTATGAAAAAAAGCATTCCTTCGATTGTACGTACCCAGAATAAACTTGAATAATTACTTCGTGTAATAGCAGGAATTTGAAAATGCATTTGGATCCGAAAATATCCGATCCGAAAGATCCGGCTCCGAAAATCAAGGATCCGATCAGAATCCGAAAAAATCCTGGATCCGTCCATCCCTACGCACAACAATATCTTTGGGAAATGTATTATAACGTCCATGTTACTTTTTTCATCCCGAAAAAATGAACGAAGTACAAAAGTCAGACAAACAACTGAAACAGACTCTGCTATAAAGAAATTGGAATTAATTTAAATATAGATTTCCAACGCGTTTTACCTTTCCTAGGCTCACCTCCCACTCGGAGGATTATCATTCTGGGCGTTCGAATAAGGCGTTTACGCGGGACGTGGCACCTTCATCCGCACCTCCACAAATTAATAAAATACCACACCCCTGTACCTTTCTTATATTACCTCCCGGATTTCGCCGCGGCATCCAAAAGCCAAAATCTTCGTTCCACGAAATCACGGACAAAATCATTTTGAATAAAATCACGATTCGTATTTTATTTCCGCCAGCGATAGGTTTCGTGCTGAAAGACCGTGACATAACATGGGCTCCCCTTATAAAGGCCTCAGAGGCCAAACCAACGACTCGCATTCGAAAGAAAGTGTGAAACCCTCAAAGGAATAGTATGCGACTCAGTAACGATTTTATTCCTCGAGTAAAATAAACGACGTGAATATAAATCGGCATTCTAGAAAGGCGACCTCATAACATTCCCCGAGTGTGTCCCAAAATGAAAGGGAAATTTCAGACGGGAATAAATGGCAGGGTATACGAGACACAATTTCCATAATATAAGGCAGAGAAACAAAAAATAAAAAAGGATCGCGGCTGATCCGGCGCGTCTCTTTAGCCATTTCGTTCGTTTTTGACAGGGAGGGAGGCATTATTACGTCCCAAATTTGGAACTCCTCTCAAGATATGCCCAATAAGAAGTCGCAAGAAATGAAAAGATGATGCGGCGGATAAATTTCGTCCTTTGAATGGAAAACTGAACTGTCATTCTCAATGCAAACGTACCTGCAATAATTCGTGGCAATCTTTTTCCATAAACAGAGATCACCAAAATACAGCCGCATTTGACGGACAGGTATGAATTAAATCAGCCTTCGTATAGAGCTATGCTTTACTCGAAGTAAATATGTTCTCACCAAACAATAGACAACAAGACTGCCAAATAATACAAAACCGCATCAGCAGCATTTTTAAACTTCATTTAAGGGCGATTATGATTTCAGCAGCATGAAAGGGCACTTCTGAATGAGAGGGTGAAAAGTCCCTCCTCCGGGATTTTTCTCGTTCTAAGGACATACGATTTGGGATCAAATAGGACTAACCTCCCCCCACACTTCTAGCCCGCTGGAGGCCCACCAGGGCCAGCTAGCTCGAAAATATGATTTTCACTGTTTTTAGATATCTTGGACTTGAACCCATATTTTTAAATGCGGTTTGCGTTTTTTAAAGATTTTTTAATAAAGCAGTAGTCCATTTCCTTTCAAGAATTTTCAGTCAGACAAGGAGAAAGAGCGTCAATTTGAAAATTTCTAACACATGCTTTTATAAAATATTTTTGAGAGGGCTTAAAAGAAAAAAAAATTTCCGGTGGCGTTTTTTAATACCTTTCGGCTAGTGTATTGGAAAAAAATTTAGGTGGGGAACATGTGGAAAAAAATTATGATAGTTACGCCATTTTCGGCCATTTTTTGCTGTTTTTTTCAATGTCCTGGCCCTACAAAACACTCGTTACATGCCATATTACATATATTACGTCCTCTCACTAACGCCCACACTCATGCAGATTTTAATGCATTAATAATTGTCTAATTCCATAATTACCACCCATCGCAACCGTCAGGACAAAACCCTTGTCCTTCCAAGTAGAGTGGCATAAGTTCGCGTTGTATTTTTCTGAGTGAACCGACAGGAGAAGATATACTTGAATAACGTTATCCCATGGTGCTCGATCCAGCAAAGTGTCAACTACCTACTTCAAAATTTTACTTTGACGACTTTACTACAATTAACTCCCATCCAGCTTCGCGGGTTTTCAACCGAGTGAGGGCGTACACGTTTCCCTGGTTGGCTTTCCAACATTCACTCCCTTTCTCGGAATCATTTCGTTCGATAAGTATGCTAGCGAAACGTCGGCATCCATCAAGAGAAGCAATAGCCGGCTAAAAAACACAAGAATTATACACCGGAATAATTCACCTGGAAAGCCTTAGAAGCTTCAATAACTCAACTGTGGCATTGGCTGGATTGGCCAACGGAAATCGCAGACAATAAACGTGAAAAAAAGTAGTCGTACCCTTCAGGAATGACATCATTTTAGACAGAGAGTGAACATAAATTTCCAGAAGATACCATCTGATAACTGATCTCCGGATCAGATAGCCCAACAACGCAAATACCACACCCTCTGGCGACTCAAACATGGATTTTCGCGGGTGTACGTCCTTGTACACGTCTGGAGCAAGAGAGAAAGACGAATGGACCCCTTGGGAGCAAAGCGAATCACCATTAGTTCAGACAAGGTGCGAAAAAGGATTATCACCACGGCAAACGACTGAGAAAGCATTTCTCCCGCTCGACCGGTCTCCATTGGTGATGAATTAATGGATTTAAAAAAGTTGCAATAGTGATCCTCGATAGCATATTCCTCTATCTCACTTCAGAAAATTATGCCCTCGCATTTTCTCAGATGCACCTATTTTACACTTAAAAAAACATGACAATGCTGAAAAACGTCATATCTCTATACAGTGAAACTTAAAAGTAAATGTGTAATTAAATACATAGTGATGGAGTACGTTTTGAATCATCAATACTAAAAAAATGAAGCTAAATACTCCGGGCAACAGGGTGTGAGGAACATGCGTTCTCTAAAAAAGATTAGCATAAAACATTGCATAATAATTAGGCATGGTCGGATCGGATACCTCGGATCCAAATATCCGTGGATATTGCCCTTCATCGGATACATCGGATCCAAAGTCGCGGAAGACGTCGGATCTGGATTCGAAATTTTAAATAATAGCTTCAGTGAATACAACGCCCCATAAGGGTGGAAAGAGTTCCAATTCTCTCTTCGAATGCGCCGTCGCATGCGATTCTTTTCCAACTCATGAACCGTTTTGTTTGAAAGCTCTCACAGAGGTTACGAAGAAGAATTTCAGCCGTGGAAGATAAAAAAGGCAAAATACGACTGGCACATAGTGTGACTCTTCCCAAGAGATTGTAGTATCATCGGGGTAATCTCAGCGTCAGGAATTTGAAAATGCATTTGAATCCAAAAATATCCGGCTCCGGAAATCAAGGATCCGATCCGAATCCGAAAAAAATCCTGGATCCGTCCATCCCTAATAATTATAAAAAAAGCCAAAGGGAGTGCGTAACAAAAGAATAAGGGAAATTCTAAATACAGAAGTTTTTTATTCGAATTCACAAATAAATTGATACAAAACAGTGGACATAATTTAATTCCGACGACTTGGTTTAAAAATACGGAAACGAAAGTCCGACCCTATATTCTACGAGAATGGAGGACCTTAAAAACAGATCTGACATGATTATGATGACTCAAAAAATGACAGTGAGGATATATCAAAAACACAGGCACGACAAAAATTCTCAGGTACTATGCATTTCCGTCCTCAGAACAGATGTCACCCACAAAGACAGGTTCACCCGCCCTTACATTCGTCAAAATCAAAACTTTCAACCATCAAAAACTAAAAGATCACATTATAAATAGGAAAAACGTCTCACTCATCGAAATTTCATTGCAAGTTTAGAACGTGACTTGGAAACCCAGTTTTCAACCACCCCTGTCCAGAAATCAACCAATGAATATATCCTTCGAATTTTTTAAAGTTGACCGATGGATTAACAGTCAACCTAATTTCTACTGGGCCAAATGAGATAATTCATATTTGCAGTGCGAAAATTTTACTGAGTCTATACACAATGGTGCCTTTTCCTACTTCCATTCAGAGGCAGCCTAAAGGATTTATTTCTGGGATCAATAACATCTGAAAATGGTAAAATTTACAATCGACCATTGAGTAGCGTTTACTTCGAACCTGTGATCCGTAGTTGTTTCCACTTCCGCTGACTATTGGTTACAGTTGCGAAAATGTTTGGATCTGCTTCAAGGCGGAGTGAGAATACTCACAGTAATTGTGAGAAAATATTTACTCGATACAAAGGTTTTGGAGGAACACTGGAAAATGCGAGTACCAGTGAACCTGCAAAGATAACAGATACTTGCACACACCTCTAACTAGCAAAACAGAATAATTCCCGAGAATGGGAGGTAATTTGCCGACGAAGACTAAGATCCTCCATAGACAGAATTACCAAGAGACCCTCTGCTACTTAGAAAGGGACGCCGCAGTTAAGGCGACACTGAAAACTAGTCCACTAATAGTCAAAAAGGAACTACGGGCTCAGGACTTCAATAGTGATGATAGAGCATTGAAATTGATACTGAGTACAATTGGCACTGATTTCAACCCTCACAATACAAATAAAGGAAAATAGTTACAGAATAAATCACTCAATAAATGACTCAGCACCCACAAAAAGAATTACAATGCATGTGCTCAAGGATTCCCTCTCAATATTTCACTAAGTAACAGCCCCTGATTAACTTAACAGGTTCTCCTGCTACTTCGATTATAGGTACTACTAAAATTACTAACGAAATAGGAAGTGGAAAAAAATTTAATGTACTTGGATATTTCTTTTGAAGAAAAGCCCCCGCTAGAAATTGGGAAAACGAACCTAAAAAGGAAAAATCTCCAACCTCAAGTAATACAATTCTTAACTTCAAGATGCCGAAATACCTAAACCCCGACATAAAAACATGAGAGAATAACGACACGAAATATTGGCCCCGAAGCACACATGCTAATGCGAGGCTCATGTTTTTTAAGGGCGGGGGAGGGCAGAGACGAATAAGGCATTTCTTTAATAAGGGATTCGTCAGAAACCTGTCCACCTTTTGAAAGGGACGAGCGATGACATGAAGCTGTCGCCAAGCAGGTCGCCCGTGACCCACGCTTCCATATTTCGGGGCCGAGAGAAAAACAAAAGAGGGACGGATCGGAGCGTGACATTGATTTAAAGCACTCGGGCAGATATGAAAAAGGGAGGAGGTGCAAGAGGAATCCCTTTATAAGAAAGTTATGTCTGGCCCCTTAGTCCTTTGGGGGACCAAACGGAGTGCGTGCAGCACAAGATGAAAGGGGACGAAATTCAAGAAATCATTTATTAATGGCAGGAAAAAAAGGCATGAGGTACAATGAGATCGAGGGAAAAAATTCAAATAGGAAAAAGGCATTATGAGTCAGATTTTTTTCAACCAAAGGGATTATACACATTAATTGACAAGGGGAAAAACATTCCCGAAATCGCTTTCGCAAAACTGAAGTTTAATTTGCGGGAGTAAAAGAACCCGAACTCCAATGACATTACCAAAACAAGAAATGTGAGCGAAAACTTTCCTGTCTTTTTTTCACTCGTAAATAATTGTAGAATGAGGAAAATTATTTTTTCGTCTGAACTTATCTCTAAAATTCCAGGTTCCTGTGAATGCTACTGGAAGATTCTCATCCATTCTACGTTTCCGCACCATGGAGAGCTTCACTCCATATCAGACTATTCACGGGCCTTTTATTTGAACCCTTGCATTACGATCCACTCATCAGATATTTTGTATTCGTGAAAGAATCATTTTCCATCACAATCCTATTCCTGACGCCCCTATTACTGCGTCCGTTTTCCTCTTATGTTCTTCTTACCTTAGAAAGAAATTTAAATAGAGGATACGTGTTGTACGGTTTACGTTTTCGTACTTAGCCCTCGCATTATTTTCTCGGGATAAATCAAGCGTGGCAAGTCCGAAACTGGACGACTGGAACAAAAGAGCATTTGAGAGAGGGAAGCTCGCACACATGCATCGGCTTCATTTCCTCCGCAACTTCATGCACACGCCCCAAGCATGTGTAGGTAATCCACCGCTCGGCGTGGTTGGAATCATAACCGCTCCCCGAGTGGGGCGATCCCATTGCAACCGAAGCCAAATGCAACGCCGCTTCGCACACAGAGGAGGGCAGCTCCATCACAAGGGGAAGACTTTGCTCATTTTCCCAGGAAATCGCGGAATGCATACGGAATCCACCACATCGGAGAGAAGCTCATTCTTTCTCCTGCTTATTCGCACTCCGACAGACCGATGAATCACTCAAATCTACAAAGTAAGATGCTTATTTATTTATTTCATCACCAAAACGGCACAAAGGCTTTTACATTGGCTGCTCCTTAAATAAATGATACCCAAAAGATAACAAACAATAGCACAATAAATTAACACTAACAGAAAACAAAATTTTTAAACATAAGAAGGGGCACTATTGAGGCACTAATGGTGAATTATTCAGATGGAATTTTAAGGTAGCTTTGTAACTAGTGGCAGACGAAAATAGGTCCAGGGAAGGGATTTTTGAAGCTATGGAGTTAAACAAGGAGGGGATTCGGTAGAACAGAGAGCGTTGAGAGATGGAGAGACGGAATCTCCAATGTGAAGCAGAGAGTTATTTCGTAAGGGGCGAGGAGGAATATGAAAACGGAAAAGAGGGAGAATTTCGTTTGTCCGTAGAGAACCGCTAAAGATTCTATGCAGAAACATGAGATCAGATAAGACACGGCGGCTTGTAGGTGTTACAAACTGCCACCCCATGAGCGTAAATAGAATCGGACACCACTGATTTGAAGTATTTTAAGAATTTAGCTGCCGTCTTCGATTTAATATGATTAGGTTGATTAACGCAAATTAGGTCGGGATCCGCTAAGGACGGGAGACTACGGACAAGGCTTCAGTTGCAACAGCAATTCAGAACAAACGAACACCTTTTTAAGGTGAATACCGCGTATTGAATAGTGGGAAGAAGCGTCCGTCAAGAGAGAGGAAATTTCCATAAGAGTGATAAAAAATACACGGAGTTCCACAAAACAAGAAGTTAATTTGAAATCAATTGTCCGCAAAAGATTCAATAAGTTATTCAATTAAGAGCAGATACCTTCTAAGTGATGGCACTAAGAGAATATCATCGGGACATTCAAAATCAAATCAACGACAAAAAGTAATCATCTAAACTAGAACGGGGATCGGGTTGGTGCGGTGGCAAGAGTGTTGGCTTCCCACCCGGCGGGCTCGGGTTCAAATCCCGGCAGTGGCAGAGAATTTTCAGAGACTGCCCGATCACTGCTTGAGTGTTGTGTGGAGGGTATTTCAAGCGCAGAGGGTATTTCCGTCGGATGGGACGTTAAGCCGTGGTCGCCTTGGCGCCTTTCGTTAAGAGCAGGCTAATGCCGACGCCGGGTTTCCCTCCACCCTTCCTTCCATATCGTTCCCTCATGGCGCGAATGACCTCAGTTGTCGGTCGCCTCCTCCAAATACCATACCCTAAACTAGAACTAACACGATTTATTTCGAAGTCCGTATGTTTGGTGACTTCAATACATTAACGAACAAAATACAAGCTTAAGGAACTCTGCAACACTTAAGAACAAAGTTACAGGAAGTCTAATTTGGAATATGGAGTGAAATGTCAGCGTTTCCATCAATATATGAGCTACTACAACCTCATCTATAGCAAAGCTACAACAGCAACTCACGTAATTGTTTATAGAAATTGAGCAATATATTGCAGAACAACGTGTACTGTTCCTATAATTCTTTTAATCTGAATCATACAGAGCTCACAAGATATGACCCCATCTTTCAGTTAGTACCGCAAAATATTTCCAGATCAGACAAAAACAAAACGATAACATAGAAATTTTGTAAAATGAGGAGTCGTAGGAATTACATTTTCCCTAAAAAAAAAAGGAAATCATAAATGCTAGAGCGAACTGGGGACATCCAGACTTAACACAGGAACGGCGGGCCTTCAAAGTGCGATGCGTTCAAATTGATCCCGTGTAAGTTAGCTGCAAATACATGCTTTAAAAACGTACTGTGGATTGACTCCTTTCCTCAGAAACAATTTCACAGAAGAGTCTAGAACTTCAATTTGCGACAGAAATTACGTTATATCAGAACCTCCCATTATTCGAAATGCAATATTTTACTGCACAGGAATTAATTTGATACCTGCGGCCGTTAAAGGTGAATAAAAAGGGTTAAGTCACGCAAATAAAATGACTCTAAGACCCACCGAGTGCAAATGGCATTCATATTATATGTAAAAAAAAAAAATTGCAAATGGACCCGCCAGGCCGTTCTAACGTTAAGGAAATCTATTTTTGGTGCATCACGCAATCGTCCTTCTGTTTAAACTGCTCTAAATATCTCCAATTAACTCAGATGAATATTTTTTTCTAATTAAACCACCTTATTTTCCAAGACAACGCTGGGGATAAGCTGATGGATCGTCGAAAATACTAGAAATGCGTACTAATCACAATGAAAGTAGAGCTCTCGTGAGATTTTACCGATTTCCACGCGATAAGGCTGAAATTCAGAAAAAAAAGACACGAACTTGAAATCCTTCAACGTCTAATCTTCTCACCATTTCATAACGGGACAACTTAAAAATTTGAGCACGTGATTTTGGGACTGCGGAGCGAAACGAGAGAAAATTAAGAAAAACACGTCGCGTTCCGCACGCACGTCGCAGTGCACGAAAGGCCTTTTTTATAAAACCGATTCCCTTGCTTCCGTGTGCGCCACCATTATCAATGAAAGGATCCAAAAATAGCCATCTCCTTCATTACGCGAGCGTTTCCAGACAGAAAAGAAGCGATCACGAATCATGGGGTGATTTATGCTCGGAAGTGAAACTGCGGCTGTACGCTGACTGTATCACGGATAGCACGATGATTAGGGGTAGAAAACTATTCAGGTATTCATTCTTCTCTCTGAACATAAACGCCAGTCTCATTTCCAACCGAAAGCTTTGAGGAGAAAATCACAAGAAATGAAACACATGCCAACTTTACCATCGCAAATAAAGCCATTCCACCAGGCACATCAAGACAATTACACTTCCACCACAAATTAAAAAATGTGCGTTCCGAACAACTATTTTAATTTTCCGCGGTTTTGATTATCAAAGTTTCAAAAAATATTGGAATATGCATTCATGTACAAAAAAGTATTAGCTTTACGCTAAATTTGCATGCATGAAATGCAATGCAAATTAAAGGCATGATCAATTTTGTAACAACCAAGTTAGTTCTGAAGTGTTGGCCACTATATCTATTAAATGAAAATCGCTTATTCTCGACGCAAACGTTTTGTCATTTATAATAGCTATCATAAGTGCTACACCTGTGGTATTAACCATTCACAAAATATAAAAACTTACAGAAGAATTAAGAACGTAAAAGAATTGTCGGAACTGCTTTCTCGGAAACTGAAGGAAAATAAATTTAAAATATCTTATACGAACTAGAACACACAATAAAAAAATTTTAACACTCATCTTAAGATCACGAATCCAAAAATTATTAATGAGGAATATTTAGAATTCGAGACGAGAATCGAGACGAGACCACTTTTTCACGACACGAGACGATACCACTTCCACGAGACTCTCGAAGGTCTCGAAATACAGATATATATCCTTAATTAGTATCTGGTATAGCTTCATCCATAAACTTTATCCATAAAACTATGTCCTTATGTTAAGACGAAGTAACGTTAACGTTTTCATTAAGCATTAAATTTGAAATATTATTCATCAATAACTTTTCGATAAATTATCCAACTTTAAAAAAGAATTTTTGCTGAAAGATCAATTTCTGAATGCATGAGCATGACTTCTGAGCAATTTTAGGGAGTGTTGATGGCTGACTACTTTTCCTTGTTTCCTGCGATAATAGCCTTGGAAAAATTTATCCTGCTGAAATTGAATTATTTTCTAAAAAGGAAACTTTCAGCTCTTACTCCTACGACCAAAATATCTTGGATAATACTCGCATATGTGTAAAGTATCGCTCAGCAGCACTTGCAATCCTTCTCATAGTTTTCTTTCTCCGGAAAATGATGGCCCATTTCGCATTGCGCAGAGCACATTACCTCGTCAGAAAGACGGATGATAATTGAAATAACTATGTACCTCTCCCTGTACGATATAGCTTCCGAGATTTGTGAGGATAAAGCATTAGGATTATAGCATGAGGATTAGCATAATGTCGCTAAATTGTGTTGAGGATGTTACTATTAAAAAAGATAACTACAATGGCTTTCCTTAGACTTATTTTGCTAGCCAACAGTCCATTTAATCAAAAAGTCCATACTGGATCATCTGATCGGCATTTATTCATCTGCCATTCATTCTAACTCCATCCATCATATTACTCCAGAAATAACAGTTAGCGGAGGGAAATCTCTTTCAGCAGCATGCAATCCATTCTAAAAGGCGCCAGAAACCTCTAGAAAAAATCTATTTGCAGATTTATGCGAAATTTCTGAGAGGAAAAATCATTCGCCCTGACCGGGATTTGAACTCAGATCCCCCGATTTGCGGCAAAGTTACTAATTACTCTGCTTTTTGAAGACATTTTTATTTCATTCCAATAAAATATACTATGAGTTTATTCAATGATCATCAATAAAATCAATAGTTTTATAGACATTGACGTGATTGGTGTCCACATCAATATATAGGACCTAAAATTTACGAATATGTAGATAATAGAACTATAACACATAATTAAATTTTATAAGCTGTGAAGTTCCTACTTTTCATATTATTTTTTCTTACAAATTTTTATTTTTTCAATTTTATCTTGTTTTTTAGAGCCAGAAAGCGAAAAAATCCATTTCCTGCATGCGAAATCCTAAAATTTTCCGGGGGGAGGGAGAGGGCGGAGTGGAGGCGAGCGAATCCTCCGGTTAGGCGGGGAGCTTCATGAGCTCCAGCCGAGGGCCCCCAATTACCCCAGACCGCCCCTGGTTTTAAGCTACGAGTTTATTCATAGAGTATCAATAAAATCAATAATTTTACGAGCATTGACGTGATTGGTGTCCAGACTCACCGGCCTCGGTGGTGGCGGGGTTTAGTCCTCGCCCGCCAAACCGATGGTCGCGGGTTCGAGTCCCGCCTGGGTAGGTTGCCCGTACCCAGAGAATGGTTGTGTGTGATAGTCGTTGTTGAATGTCATTTCCCCCGATGTAAAAGGCCTTAAATGAGCTGTTTTCGGGGAGGTGAAAATAACTAAATAAGATCAAAATATATATTAAATTTATTTAATGGCTTTCTTATTTCGAGGTACCGTTTTAGCGATTAAATAACCAAAGGAAACAATGTTTTATGTTATTTAGGGGGTAACGAGACGAGAAGATGTCTCGTCCGAGACGAGACTAGGGGCTCACGAGACGAGACTCGAGTGCGAAAAACGAGACTGAGACAAGACTAGCGCAATTCTCGTCTCGTCGCGTGGCGGCACTGTCCTGGGCCGATCTTTGAGTGCCCCGCAGAGCAACTCAAGCCCCCCTGCCCCTTCGTGATCAACTTTCCAACTTGACCCAAATTCACGCATTGGCCCCACCTTGCTCTCAAGAAAGAAATCACGGATATGATACAACAGAAACACGGCACATTCACAACTGGGGGCGTAGCTCAGATGGTAGAGCGCTCGCTTAGCATGTGAGAGGTACCGGGATCGATACCCGGCGCCTCCAGGATTTTTTTATTTTTTTACATTTGCAGTTTTTTTTACATTTCCATTTTTTTATTTTTCCCACATGTTCAAAACTTAAAAAGTCTAATGACTAAGTCTACTCGACTGACTAAAACCGACCCCAGCTATGTAAAAAGACTAAATCATTCTTCCAAATTTCATTTCTCGTGGTGATGAAAAGTGCATTTCGAGTAAATATTAAAGTATTAACAAGGTTATTCTATTCAAATACGTCTTTTACTATACACTAAGGGTATACTCTACCAACCATGAGGAGGAAAGTACATGAACGAAAGGATGTCGTAATACTTTTTAATTACTCCATGGAAACCCACTTGAATAGGTGGAAGACTATAATAAAAATGATTTCTTATATTCTCTACAAGAGTTGTATTAGTGTTTATGAAAGGAATTAAATTAGGGATGACACTTTCTTGGGATATACTTAGATACTTTTTTTCAAGAACGCATGCCACTGATTTTAAAGAATAATTCGATAATTAGAGCGTAGTCTAAATAAACAAATGGCCTTATTTTTCTTCAGAAGATAACAGAGTATAGTCTCGGCCAATGACAAGATATATAAATCGATAATGACAAAGCCTCTCTGACACCCAGGTGGGTCCAACAAAACTGTTGTGAAAAGTCGTTATATTAACAACTTTTGTTAAAGGTTTATTTTTAGAGACTAATCACCTTGAGGATTCCGTTTGCGTAGAAGGGGGGGGGGGGGGGGGGAATACCTGAGGTGGCTATTTGTAATAAATATTACACCTGATGACATTAATAATGCACGAATAGTAAAAAGAGTGAAAGAGAGTCCATACCATCAAACAAGCGACACAACAAATCCAATGGAGACAATACACTGCTCCAGCTGCCGAGAATAGGACTCACCTGGAAAGGAAGAACACAGGTAATTAATATTAATCGTATTACAGAACATTTTCCCAAATTATTACATTAAATACAAATCAAATTGCAAAATTTAGTTAGCTAGTTAGACCAGCTTCCAGGAACTATTAGATTTATTACAAAATTAGGTTAACACAATAATTTCCACGCATTCATTCCATATATGCTTTTGAATCCATTGTTCTTCTCTAAATCAAGTGTAATAATGAGTGCCACTCTATAATATAGACAACAGCAACTTGGAAATAGTTCATTGTGATCAATCAATTGCCTTCTACTAAATAAGCTTCATTTCAAAATAACACTTCAGTGACCTACCCGTGGCCTTAAAAATAACATGCAAAGAAAATAGCCACACATTCATTTCTCCAATGTTTTCACTTCCATCGTTCTTCATTAAATCCACAGCACCAGAGATTTTCCATCAGCGAAATAATATTAAAGTGTAATTCAACCTTGTTCGCCCCCGTGTTTTCCCAATGTTCGCCCCCGAGATTTCCCAATACGTTGCTCGTGGACTGTAGCTGAGAATACATCACTTTGACAAGGATTTCTTCCACGCAAAACCGAAATTAAGACGAGTGGAGGGACGGAAGGAAAGACACGACATTCTGCACGAAGCGGTGATTTCTGGAAGCGGCAAAATATTCCCACATTACAAACCGCATTTATTTTATGACCTTGGTTTGATATTCCGAAGGGAAAAACTGCAAGAAACTTGTTTTTTAACAAAAGGAAGCACAATTAGAGAAATAGCCACGTTTAAATCATATCACAGGATCTAAGGCTTTCCCGGGGAGGGATTCGGGTGAATTTCTCTCGAGGTTTTTACCGGCTTAGCGTCCGCATGATGAATACCGACATTTCGACAGCTGCATGTCCACCTGGCGACAGCAGACACCATCAGCCCCAAGGATGATGAGAATTGCTACAAACGAAACGTCGGCAATCATCATCGTCTATAATCCTATGGGAAACCATGGAAGAATCCAACCCATACCATAAATTAATTGATTTCAACCGATCGAGCAAAAATCAATTTAAAAATTTAATGAAGCGCAACAGCTTTCCCCAAATGGCTACATTTCATCAACATAAGAGCTTAGTAGTTTGAAAAATCGTCTAGATATGCAACAAGATTAAATTTCAAGTAAACAGACATGCAATCTCCACCATTTTTGAAAGTCAGCGAAAACACTTGCTTTTCATGATAAAAATCTGTTTGTGTATTTAATGGAGGAAGAATGATGTTGGAAAAAATATAACCACCATCAAAGTTTTACCGCATATCCCAATTAATATTTAAGGAGACTCTTCCACGTGCGGAAACATAATTTTTTCCGTACCAATGCATGGGGAGAGTAGTATGGTGAACAAGAAGATGCATGATCACACCAAGGAATTCAATCGCTGTGGTTTTAAAATAGGCGGCTACAACGAATCAGAGTCGTCATAATACAATATGAATGGTTGAAAGCAGGAAAAGTATGACTATTATAAATGAATTATTCAAAAGTTATCATAAAAGCAATAAATAATCCCCACAAGAAACAGTGAAGGCATGTGAAAAGAGCAAATGCATATTTCTTCACCATTTACGAATTCAATGCCCTTTCCCCCGCCAATACCTTATTCACTTTCTTATCTATACTCAATTCTCTATACCAACCTCTTTTATTACCATTTCCGTTTAAGTATTTCAATTTACAGACACAAAATACGGTATACCACTAGTGTTGCCGCGAGACGAGACGAGACGAGACTTTCGCCAGTCTCGTCTCAGTCTCGTTTCCTGACCTCTGGTATCGTCTCGAGTCTCGTCTCGTGAACCCCAGTCTCGTCTCGGTCTCGAGTCTCGGACGAGACTCTCGTCTCGTCTCGTTTCCCCCACAGTAAATTTAGCGTCGTTTCCATGCGTAAGCGTGCTGAATCGCTTAATCGATAGTCTTAAAAATAGGAGAGCCATTAATATAAATTGCAAGCATATATTTATCCGGACACCAATTGCATCAAACTGGTGCTAAAATCATTGATTTTATTGATAATCAATGAATAAAATAATAATATAAAACGAAAAATGTCTAAAAATGGAATGTAGACATAATCCTAATCGATCACCGAAAAAAATTCAAAAAATTGTATTATCTTAAACATTGTTTGAACTTGATTATTATTAATACGTACTTACAATTTTCAGCGCCGTTTACTTTTGCCTGCCCCCTGTATGCCGTGTCTAGTAGTTCAAAAGTCTGTGGGGTTTCTCAAAACACAGGTTCCTGGGCAGTTTTACATCTGTATCTTGTCTCGTATCTCTTTATGTTTATCTCACTCACTGCACACTTTCTTCTTTCAACCCTATATGTTTCAATTTATGGGTTTTGTTGAACAAAATATGCCGTCTGGTTGATCGAGCACTTTCCGTATCGGTATCCGAGAACCGTCCTTTGTGCTGTTCTGAATTCTGTCCTGCTATAATTTTGTTCACTAAGATTCAAATATTCACTAATGGGCGAAAGGTTATACTGAAAGCGCATTTTTTTTTGGAATTTTCTTAGTAAATTTTAAATAAACTATGCCACGTAGCGGTTTGTCTCAGTCACTATAATTGTAATTATTTCATCATCGAAAAATAACTCCAATTCCAAGTATCCTTTTTACACGAATAGGCGATATTTCTTTTCAGCTAAATCACACGCAAAGGTTAGAGGCGCGTCTTCACGGCCGATCTCTTCCCAATTATTTTCTTGAAAATTCACGGAAAAATTAGATGCTATAAATCTTCGAACCTGGACTCAAGGGAGTATCCAATTGTAATTTACGAAATCGTATCAGAACATTCTGCACTCTTTTATTCCAGAAAGTCAAGCACACTGTGATCGGACCACTCACGAGAGCTAGAAGGCATGGTCAACTAAGAAGGGGTTCAGATACGGAAGGGGCCCAAGGCCGAAAAAAATAAAACCACCAAAGCAAACGCAAGCGCGAAAAAAACTCCAACCCTCAGCTTCCAACGTCATAAGTAAGATACCAGATGCTGGCAGGTCTCCGAGGTTCCGAAAACTATTGAGTAACAATGCCTGGACGGTCAAAGCCTTCACTATCATTGCCACGATGAAAGAGAAAGGAAAAGATGAGACAGAAGATGAGATGATAATGAACCACAGAGGAAGGCATTCAGCGTCCCCACATTGAACATACAATCGCTAAGAAAGCACATAAATCGGAGCGTAAGTGGTAGACTATCTTCCATGGGCGTCCACCAGTCGCCGCTCCTAGAGGGAGCATCCTGGCATCAGCTGGAAAAAATATTCTAAAAAAAGTCGACCACACAAACAGAGGCAATTAAGAGGCACAGAACGAAATCAGGCAGATATGTCTCACATATATACTCACTGAAAGTACATATATGGAAGATTAAGAGATAGGAATACCTAATGAAACTTTCAAACTCATACAGTGTGTCTTTCACGCATAGGAACGACCACGCAAGGGAACGACCACGGGAATTTAAAGTCACGCTTGAGGGGTTAAATAGCAATAATAGTACTCCCTCGTTTGTACCGGCGAAAAAATACCGGTATACTGGTACATTCATAATTTATAAAATTTGTTAATAAGTTGAAAATAAACGTTCGTATTAATCTATTAAAATTATCCGGTGTTTCCGAAAATTAGATTATTATACAGGACAATTACGCTGAAAAAGTCATTCACAGGTATTTATACGAAAACCCAACGGAAAACTTCATCAGAGGCTCGATTATCGAATTGTTGAACGGTGATAGCGATGTAGTTGTCAAAGGCAACGTTATACAAACGATTTCGGGGCATACGTTTTAATTTTTGGTGTTTTCCTAGCGAATGATAAATTTGAAGATCTCTCAGACAAGAAAAAGACACTGTCAGCAGAACGTCCTCTTATTCAAACACCCGACGGTGTCAATCCGACACAAACTTTGGCTACTTATACAACAACCACTCACCTGGTGCCCGAGAAAGCTTTTGTCATTTTAATTTCTGCTATATTTATGTGTGTAAAAATATTTTTACACTTGTCTCATGTAAAGACATAGTAGTTTTTACATTTATAGAATCGGAATTAGTTATGCCTAAAATACTGCGATCGAATAAAATTAGATGTGTAGGCCACATTTCTGTTTAATTTAGAAAAATATATACATTTTACGGTTCAATAACTGATTCTCTTGCCTTCTGCGGCTAAAAAAATATTTTATGGCCATAATGATAAACAGTCAAGCATGTAGCCATAGTCAAAACACGTAATAATTTTGAACAGGATATTTGGCTGAAATTCTCGTAAAATTACTTTGCAAGTCATATTTAATTCGAATATTTTCATTTATAATTGATACTATATTTATCCCTGTACATCGCGGTGCGGCCAACAGCAGCCTCCTGCCCCCCGCCACAGGCTTTTCCCGGCAAGTGTGGCATAACTGTGTACGACACAATTTTCCACAGCCAATTTTAAAAATTTATTAAAATTGTATGTCTCTCCATAAGTTCTTGAAATATGCAATATATTGAAATAATTATTAGCTCACAGCCGCGCTAGCCACATTGTTTTGCAATTACATGCGGATCAAATGTTTCCGGACATGGCCTTAGAGATGGGACTCCAATAGGGTAATGAGATAGCAATACACGAAGATACTAATACCACCTCGAAATACCCTCTACGAATTATGAACTGATTCGAATTTTTTCTCCCAGAAAAGATAAAATGCTGAGGCACGACTATCATTTTCTCCGAGTATCTTCAAATGAGTGAGATAAAAAATTGAGGATACCATGACTCTTCAGCTTACTGAGATTTTAGTGCCGATGAAAGCACCACATACTTCATAGTTAAGAAAAAAATGAAGTTGGCAGGATCTCAGAGGAGTTCAGCTTGAATAACTATATATGAATTTTAATGAATATAATTATAAACACGTTCATGTCTCTCATGAAATTCACTAATTGTAAAAATTTTAGAATTTTAATATATTTTTCTTACTTAATGCATAACTTGGAGTTAGCACGGCGTGTGAAAACCTTTCACCAATGGAGTTGAAGCGATCGAAATAGAGGTAATTTAGGATTCCTCTCAGCTGCAATAAAAATTATATTGTCGTTGCCATCTTAGGAAAAATTTAGAAATGAAGGGCGCAGGAATATGTATTACTGAAGTAATATAAACGTGAATTTTGTGATGGATTGCTAAAAAAACGGTAGAAAGAAAAAGGAAACAGCAATTTACGAAAGTCATACACGATTTCTGGCGTTCTCGTAACGATCTATTATGTTGTGCAGTATTGCTTACCGACGCGGAATAAGTCTCGTCAGGCGTCCTAATTTTATATTTGTATAATGCAGTCTTTTGTTTACGATACTTCGATGCTTTCACTAGTGCAGAATGAAGAAAGACCTTGGAACCATGAAGAAATCAATGCAGGGAATACCCAAAGCAAAAGATACCGAGCGAGGGGCTGACCACCCAACGTAACACATTTTTGTAACACAATGCTGTGGCTCTCGAAAGTTTAGCCAGAACTTTTTTATATTAAAATAAGGCTCCAATTTTCCAAATTAATTATCCTGGGAAACAAGAAAAAGTAGTCAGCCATTAACACTCCCTTACTTGGCTCCATAAGTGTCGCTCATGCATTCAGAAATTGGTTTTTCAGCAAATATTCTAGTTTATAATTTGATCATGTATCGAAAATTTATTATTCAGCTGTATTTAAAATATAATGCTTAAGAAAAACGTAAAATGTGTTTCATCCTAACTGAAGGATATAGTTTTAAGCATAAACCTATAAACCTCTAGGCATAAAACTATACCAAATATCAATTGAGGACGTCCATCTAAATTTCGAGACTTTCGAGAGTCTCGTGGAAGTGGTATCGTCTCGTCTCGTCAAAAGGTGGTCTCGTCTCGAGTCTCGTCTCGAATTCTACCCTACGGTCTCGTCTCGAGTCTCGTCTCGAAAACGAGACGAGACTCGAGACGAGACGAGAAAGTCTCGAGTCTCGCGGCAACACTATATACCACGGCCATTGCTCTAATGAAAATCATTCTCTGCTTCTTCTTTAGATTCCTTTCTCCAATTGCCATACATAATAATTAAAACTGTCATATTACTACGGCATAATACCTTTAAAACAATTTTTACTCAATTATAAATAATCAGTTTCTCGCAAAATATACTAATAAATCCTGAGAGATAATACGGCCTTCCTCTGTCACCATCAGCAGTCCAATCAAAGAAGCGATAGTTATTTTTCATGAGAAAATGATATCGAAGTAAGAAGGTCTTTTGGATATAAAAAATGTGAATACCAACACTGAAGAATCAGAATGGACAGTTAGAAAGCACGGTAACTCATTGGGGTTGTTTGGGCAACACACAAAACACAAAGGTACTAAGGCATTGCATACACTTCAGGGTGCAAAGAATTTCCTAATAGATTGAATACCTGCATACTAAAATGGCACTGATAATTTGCAAAACTAAATTATATTTTTTGAATTGCGATCAGTTTAAATTTTCTCATAAATTTCCGTTATATATGTTAAGGGGGCAAATTCTTTCTCATGGATCAGTAGTATTTTGTCTGTCTTTTTGGTGGCATGTTACTTATAAAGTTACAAAACTTATATTATCATCGGCAAATTTTTTAGTACATTGAGGAGATCTTTGCCAAAATTAGCATGATTCTAAACTGCAAAAAACAGCCTCCAAGTAATTACTGGCGTAGTATTTTAAATTAGCGGTACAGAAAAATATTGACCTATGTCTACTTAGTATGTCCTGAAAATTTAAGGCTGATAGAGCCAGTTTTGAGCAAGTGATCCGTGATCAAAAAATAAAAAAGATAGTTATGAGCGAGATTAATGGATATGTCCCCATGAATGAGAAACTTCAACGAATAAACAATGCAACATAGGACACTGTCCCCACTGATTTCGACTCCGAAAGCAATTTCTAATAGTACCTTATTAATGGCTGACGTACAAAAACTAGATGCTTCGTTTGTGGAAAAGGGTAATGCAAGTAAAATCAGCACTGAGCAAATATCGTGGTAATACATACAACAATAATTATAATGAGCCAAATGCATTAAGGAACATCAAATCCTCTCCCACAATCAACTCATGAAAAATTAATAGCTTGAGTGAAAGAAGGGCGGGTGCAACCAAGTGGGATTCGAAACCGCGACCCTTCAGTTGACAGGAGAGGACGTTACCCAGCCACCAGAGAGGACGAATGTATACGGTATACCACGGCTACTCCTCTAATGTAAAACCATTCTCTGCTTCTTCTTTAGATTCCTTTCTCCAATTGCCACAAATTATAATTCAAACTGTCATATTACTGCGACATGATACCTTTACAACAATGTTTTACTCAATCATAAATAATCATATTGAACAATTTTTCGCAAAATATACTTATAAACCCTGAGAGATAATAGGGCATTCCTCTGTCACCATCAGCAGTCCAATCGAAAGGAGAAATAGTTATTTTTCACGAAAATGATATTGAAGATAGAAGGTCTTCTGGATATAAAAAATGTGAATACCAACACTGAAGAATCAGGATGGACAGTTAGAAAGCACGGCAACTCATTGGATGTAATGTAGAGGATAATGAGGAGGATTATGAGAATTTTTACATTCACTAACCACACCGGGAAACAAGAGATTACCATTTGAAATATTGGTTCCAATTATATACTCCCTTAACTCGATTCGTATAGTAATAATAGTCTTCCTAGAAGTAAAACCGTGCGAATTTATAATAGGCTCATTCACCTATTTCCCTGTTGTCTACAAGTGTTTAAGTTGCGAAAATGAAGAGAGACACATTTTTCCGTTTTCCGACCCGTCGCGACGAATATTCATCGGCATTCGAACCTGTTACCAGATACGCTGATGACATCTCGAAGTCGTAGCGAGCTGATCACCGCATTTCAGCTACTCCTCGTCCACGCGCATTAACCTCGCGAGGTTAATGATCGGATGCAAATTTTATACGAACCATGTTCTCACATTTACAATCAAATATTAACACAGATTCAATAGTCCAGGATGAATTTATAGTGATAACTACGCTTCTTATCACCTCTATGTTACTCAAAATACATATCCTAACATTATACACACCCTATCGTACCTACAAGTACTCCTATCAACATACCTAGGTATGGTAATATAACCACGAAGTCCTTCAAAAAGCTCTTTAGAATTCTGACAACAGTTTTTACACGCTTTTCAACAATGCCTTCTCTCAGTGAACAATTCTCCTAGAACGAGAAAATAACATGAGCCATAATGACGCCACCAACACATGAAAAGTGGGCGGCAAAAACACGCGTTTCCTCAAGAGATTTTTTCGTCGTAATCTATTTTTCTGTTCCATGTACAGGATTATTTCAATTAAAAGCGATTTCGTATCTGAGTGAACGATCTCCATCTTGTCAGGAAAATCGCGCGCTACACATATCCCAAGATATAGCCATTCATATGGTAGGAAAAACATCACTGCTACGGCTGGTGACTCACTCTTCGACCGAGAAACACAGCAGCACACAATCCGGACGCATTTTAATCGAAGGCCGCAGTGGTGAGGGGGAAGCCTTAGGATCTGTCCCTGGACGTCATAAGAGTGAGTGGCAGTAGGCTTTGACCCCATGCCCTGCTCTCACTTGTGGGTCTTCCCTCTGTTGTTGCTGTAAGGGATCTCACAGCCTTCGGGCAAGGCCACCATATCGTGCGCCTGCAACACGAACGGCGGGATTATCTCTTTCCAGGAATCACAATGTGGCATTTTTATTTCCTTACGCTGATCTACCATTAGCGTCCCATAGAGTGCCTCGTCTTGCCACTTTTTTTTAGGAGCCAATCGTAACACCCGGAAAAATTTGCGTACCAGGATGGGTATTACAAATATGAACAAAATTCACTAACTCTTGCTTTACTTTGTGGTATTCCATTATAACTTTTCCTGGATATCAAACAATTACTTATACCACTTATTTTTAATCAGAGCGCGACCTGGGTTTCAACGAATTATCATCATCTTCAGGCGCAAATTATGATTTGTTTATCTTATTATTGTTACCTAGTTACTTGACGAATTTCGGGCGCCCGTTTTAAAATTCATCAAGTAACTAGATAACAATAATATGATAAGCAAATCATAATTTGCGCCTGAAGATGATGATAATTCATTGAAACCCCTGGTTGCGCTCTGACAAAAAATTAGTGGTATAAGTAATTGTGTATATCCAGGAAAACTTATTACAAATATGATTTTTTTTCCACATCGGTTACTACCTTCCGTTCGCTATTTATCCTTAAAATTTCGAAAATTTCAGCGAAAAGCGAAAAAAATGATTATAATTTAAATTTAGTTTGAGCGAGCACACATTATTTTGCAATAAAGTACAACTTTGGAGTTTATTTGATTCTTTATACCAAATACGTCAGAAATATTGATCCTAATTATCGAGAAACTGGCCTTCTATCGTGTTCCCGAAATATTTTTGGGGCAGGCCACCCGCAACACTAAACCAAATGTTTTCCGTTAAAAACGTGGAAATCATGTCTGAGAATTCAAGGGTAGTCACAATTATGGGAGGTTCCCGAATAATGGCATACATTGCCTCCTAAAGGGCAGCAGAAAGGGTCATTTAAAGTGCGAGTAGTACCTAGTAGTTTTTCGAAGTCTTAATAGTTTTATAGCTCTTTCCATTCTTGCCTTTTCCTTCACCTTGTGGGAAGTAACAGTAGCGCAACATACTATGTCTTCAGCTCACTGCAAATATTGCATTTTAGATTTACCGACCCCTGAATAAACAACCTGCTCGCTGCAAGTATCGCCCCTCCCCAATTTTCTAAGTTAGCCTTGGATCGTGAGACGAGCTGAACGTATGAGGTTCTTGATTTACCCATTCACATTTATCACTACACTTAGCTTGCAAATCATTTCGCTTGTTAAGTGAATATTCTGGTTTGTGAATATTCTGGTTCGCTTCTATTCTAGTTACAATACACTTGGTTTGCATATGTTTCCTAATATTTCACTGCATATCCGTACGCTCTGGTTTGGCACTTATTTTCATTCAGTCTGGAGCATGTCGCTTGCAGCTGTACAATGGACTGATTGGAGGAAGGCCTACTCCTCCACGTCACTACATTTCCGACTCGAGGTTTCCGCTGTGGTTTCCGAAATAGTCGATCCGTAATGGAGTGGGACAGGAGGAACATTACGCCCCCCCAAGGTTTCAAGAGCGTTCTCGCCACGCTCCTGGGCGATCGAAGAAACCGACACGTTAGGATCAATTAGCCTGACCTGCAACTGACGGGAGAACCGCAGCGCCGGGGGCGGAGAAGTGCAAACCACCTCTGGAGCTACCTCACTTATGGCGGGCACTGTGGGCGGATTCATATGATAATTCCACCAAGCAGCAATGCAATCACGAGTTTAAAAGTGCAAGTGCAATTCAAATAACATCAGGGATTTTCAGAAGCATTATAATATTACGGGAGATATGGAGGAACTTTATCATTTTCATAAAAAATATGGATAAACAGTCACTTGAGTTTCACAACCAGCTTTAGTGCACTTTTAGTGCAACGATTTGAGAGACGAAAAATAATTTACCTAGACCAGGATACAAACCCGATTCTCTACGAACGCCCTAGCGTTTAAAATTGCATTACAGCGACTAGCTCTCCAACGCTTTGATGAGGTAATTTCTCCGGAACTCACTCTCAAAACCCTCAACAACTTATCAGAACACACCTGGAAAAATAACGACCAACGCCACCGTGACACAAACACAGGCCCATTCTGCAATAACTTCTGACCAGAAGATGACGGCGTGATAGCCGGCGTCATCGGACAGGATACAATAGGGTGGAAGCTCATGAAACACGATCGCATCAATGACTTATCGATGAATCCTTCGCAATAATAATAATCCAGCCGCTTGGGTTCAAACTCTCAATTAAAGGCAGGGCATCCCGCCAATTATACCACTAAGAAATTCTCTTTACATAAATTTTCCTTGAGCGAAGGAGATTTGGCTGTGGTAGGCTTCGGTGTTCTGGAAGCGAGAGCATAAGTCACCGGGAGAAAGAGGACGTGGAAACGCATTACGAACGGTCAACTTGCGTTCCAATGGAAACCCGAGGTCCAGGGTCACAGACACTTTTCCATTATTCAGCACTATCCTTCCTCATCCGCAAGGGCTATTCTACCCTCCCCCTGCTCAACCAACGTCCTTCCCTACACCACATATGCTCCCCTTCAATTATTAATCTTCCCAAGGCAGAGGACTGCGCGAGCCAGGGCCCCTCACTATGAGCTGTAGCTTTAACAGCTAATACTATGCACCACAAACAAAACGGGACATCTAAAGCTAACTCCTCATAAAACAAGGGGTTCCCATTAAAGTCAAAAATTTTCCAACCTAGCATTAATTTAAGGCTTTACTTCAGAATTAGGAAGTTTACGAGATTCATAAAGCCTAGTTCACACAAAATTCACTAACTCGTGATTTACTTTGTGGTATTCCATTATATATTTTCCTGGATATTACGCAATTACTTATCAACACAATCATTAATCACAATTATTAATTTGCGCCTGAAGATGATGATGATTCATTGAAACCGGAGTCGCGCTCTGTGAAAAATGAGTGGCATGAGTAATTGTGTAATATCCAGGAAAACTGGTTCACACAATCATTTTTTCCGTCCCCCAGACTGATAGCTCCAGAAATAGCTTTTCTGAGGCCAAAAAGTGATCGCTCATTGACCCATCATTTTCTGAATCACTCGGTCATTCCGCCGTCCCTTTTTACATCGCTTTCCGCATTGAAAACTGCCATTCCACCGAAGCCAAACTAAGCCTTACAATTGCTATTGGAGGACATGCGTTCTGAAGGGCTATATGGATGGATGGTTTCAGAGACGGAGAAATAGATGATGGAATGGGACTTCCTGGAGCCATTGCGGAAGAATACCTTTTATTGGAAACGTTTTTAAGTCACCTTTCTTAACAGAAACTCTACTTCCTCATAACTCATAAGCCATTTTTTGATAGCGGATGTAAATCCCCATCTTTTTCACATTACTTGGCAACATACTAAATAATTTAGGCCCTAAGTATTTGTGTGACTGTCGATAAATTTCAGTCGTCGGCCTAGGTATCCTAGATCTGATGTAATAAGTTTGTGGTCTGGGCTTTTCACCGCTACCGTGATTTACTTTATAAAACGATCTACGTTACAGCACAACAAAGCCAAAACTACAGTGTCGAAATCTGGGGGTTGGTTTGTAAATTGAGGGGTATTTAACGAAATTATTTTGCATTGCGAATAATAAATTCAAACCTAAATTCAGGTTCATATGGTAAATACTTGAAAAGTTCCAAGTTATAATGCCATAGTGCATAAAACAGGCAAAACAAAATGTTTTTTTCAACCTTCATATGTTACAGGGGGTTTCCAGCAATACCTGTAAAAACTAACCTGATAAGAAAATATAAATAAAATAATGACATAAGTAATACTATAATCTATATGTATAAAAGAAAGTCGAAAATCGTGTTAGTTAGAACACTTATAACTCGAGAACGGCTGCACCGATTTCAATGAGATTTGGTTCTTTCGATTCGTCTCAGGCCCGGATAACATATAGGCCATTAAAAAAAGGATAATTTCACAAAAAAAATCATCTCTTTCCTATGGACATGCTTTTAGGAGTTATAGTAACACAACAATTGATAAGTCGGTCAAAACTACAAATTAAATAATTTGTTTTGTTTTTACCACTTTAATAACTGAATTTAGTAACAATATAACATTTTAATTACTAAATATATTCAAAATATTAATTAAATTGAAATTACATTTTTAAAATTTAATTCGAGCTGATTGTAAGCCCAGCCGTGGCCCAGCTCGAGTTGACACTTCACTACCGTGTTTGTAAACAAATCTCCAAGCAATTGTTGACAAACGGTAATTTCCGTGTTCCTGTCGAGGAATCGAGTAGTTTTAACTCATTTCCTTGGTATGATTGCAAATTAGTTTCAGGGGAAGGTGAGCTCATCAACAAAGAGTTCCAGAATATGATTGATCACCAAAAGAATCAAAGATGGTTGATTTTGCGAGCAAGAACGAAGATGTGGATGACTAAAACGAGGTAAATTCAAATAGTTCGTACTCTGCATGGATTCGAATCTTTTAAATGTGTAACAAACGAAGACGAAATCACCAACTATCTATCTGAATATTTTAAGTCCTTGGACGTACCTGGCTTACCAAGGCACGATTTACAGAAAAATGTAGTTTCTGTGCTCATGATCTTTCGAAGCCTAAACCAACCATAACTATCCAACGGAACGTGTTTGATCATTAGAAAAATTGGTGATGAATGTGATTCACGCAACTTTACTGAAAGGAAAATTCAAAGGTTAGGAAGTCCTCATTCCGTAGATTCCATGATCTCAACTCATATGCCCTTTTGAGCTTAAAAGTATTCAATTTACAATTCGTGTTGCATTCGTGATAACGATTAAAAAATCGCATGGTCATTCTTTCAGTTTTTGTGTTGTTTGTGCTCATGTGCTAATGAAAACCCATGATTTTCTCATGGTCAATTTAGCGTGCTATGTTCACGAGTCGATAAACCATCCTCTGTATTTCTTCCTTCGCTTCAAGTGCGTAGCTAGGATAGGGGGTTTTGGGCGCAGCTAATACCACGGGTCTGTAGGGTATAGAAAACTCGCTAAGGTAAGCGGGAAGTGTGGGGGCACTTCCCCCAGACATTGTGGGGGTTGATAAATGGTTCAAAATAGTGGGTTTTGTGGCTTTGTGAATAGTTAAATATGTTTTGTTTGTTAGTCATCCGTCCCCCTAATATTAATAACAAAATCTTTCATAAAAAAATTCTCTAAGCTCTTTATCCCCCAAAACCTCCCCTCGCTGCGTCACTGCTTTGCTTCGCTATATTTATTTAGCTTCATCCGCTTCATCTTGCGCCTGATAAAAAAACAAAAACTGTTGTTTCTCAGAAGGTACTTGGCGCAAGACATTAAACCCGAATGTGTAGGGCTCACCGTGGTGGGTTTACGCATGCAGTACGTTTACGCAGTGCATGTTTTCCAAACAGAGATACTAAAACTGGCGCGCCTTAAGTCATTTAATGCGAATGCTGCTTCATAGGGGCTTTTCTTGCACGATTTTGAGCATCAGTCAAGCGTCGGTCAGGGGGCGTGTCAACCCGCCCCCTGAATGGGCCAAGTGTATGCAACAGACTTGGACCTAAAAACATTTTTTTACAGCTAATAACGCAAATAGCCAACAACTGAATGCGTATAATTTTTATTTCATGAACTGCTTTATTAAACCACAATGCCCAAAATTTCTTAAGCTAAAACGTAAGAAAAGTTTTGGAAAAAATCCGCGTAAACGTGCTCCGATCCACCCTATGTAGATTCAATAAAGAAAATTTCTTTCTGACAAGCAATTTTGGTACTCATTTACGTAGTTTCATTGAATTCGTATCCTTATTTTATTATAATAAATTAAACATGATTAAAAACGATACAGCCACTCTAGATTTATAAATGGTGTAAGTAAACTGTAAGTTCATTGATTGTTAGGCGGTACGAAGTTCGCCGGGTCAGCTAGTAATAAATAAAACAAAACATGGCATAATATATTCAGAAATATGATTTGAACGTAGTTGAACATGAAACCATTCTCTTTGTTTTCATCTGTACACCCGTTCCCACAACCCCCCCCTCCCCCCATCCTCAAAGATGTTAAGTCCTCTCCTAACCCCCCTCCTTTCTCAAGGGTATAAAAGGGATTTTCACATGTTCTGAAGTGTCTTGTACCAGATGATGGCTTAGTGAGCCGAAACGCGTTGTACGCATTAAAAATTCTTGTGGAAAAGTGCTACGATCTTTCATTTACTTAAATATGTCTAACTTCCACCAATTGAAGCCTGAATCTGTTGAACTTTTTCGTAGATGTAAACGATGAGTCCAAAAGATGAAACTTTTGAGTTAGCATTTTCAATTTTAACCTAACCCAGATGGCGCAAAAAAGAGAGTTATCTGTTTTTTATGGAATAAAATGATAAGCAGCTTATGTGCCTCGCGGTGTTCGATTGTTTCAGACTAAGGAGGCAGTGTGTTGATCGCTAAAACTATCTTATTCCCAATGACTTACGGGTAATTCGTCGTTGCTTACGTCACACTATTTCGCCAAGAGAACGAAGTTACCCGAACTGAAGCGATAGGCGGGGCGAAAAGAACGAGAATAATCGCGGAGAAAATTTTCGCATCGCTTCGAGTTGCCTTGGTGAAGCCAGGATTCAAATCCAGTAGCTGGCTTAGGGGCACGCACGGCACAAGGCAAGCTGACTCTCCATCGCCGCGGCGTTCAGATTCGAGGGAAGGAGAGGAAGTAACCGTAGTGCCTGCAACCAATTCAAACAGCCTCCATCCACTTGAAAACTCGCAAATGATATGTATCAATGGAGTACTTGCAAGACGACGTCGGAGATAGACGATGAGAGATTTATATGAAGCGAAACTTTACTTCTGCAGTGAGTTGGCGTTAACTATTCATATTTTAAAGAACAAAAGCCATTACAGTAGGGATTTTTTGTATGGATACGAAAGGAGCAAAAAAGTGCCCTAATGTCATGAAATGGCCCTGCTTCCATGACCATAGTAGAGGACAAGAAATAAAAATGCCAATTAAAGTTGGCATTAACATGTCTTCGACATCAGGTTTTCGTTTTAAGAACTTTTTATTTATTTAATTATCAATAACATCAGAAACCCGTTCTAGTCGGACAGTTAACCAACTGAATCTAAAAAATTAATTCACCGCTCGACTACTAATAAGAAAGAAAAAAAAACGAATTCCAAATTTCATTACTTACTTTTAAAACTTTTCTAGGATCCAGAATCGTTACTTTCTCGTTACTAAAATCTATGGTTACGTGGTTTTTCGAACAATGACCTCAAATATCAAATGCTGACGATCGAACAAACATTACCAAAAACATTTTCTCCTTCAACGTTCCACGCATATCCAATAATATGAAAATTCACTTCATGGAAAGGCGGTGATTTCCCACTATAAATGTGGAGGCAAATTAATTACGCATGGATAACGCTGGGTTATCCTCATGAAAAGAATAAAACCAAAATGTAACCCTGATTTATCCTAAAGAGTATATCCACGACGAGCACACTAAGTTTCCCCTTTTGAGATCTCCGCAGAGAACAAAACACGAGCGATAAATGGTGTGCGGAGTGGAACGACGCGCCACGAGAAAAAATAGAGAAAAGCCGAGTTGACCCAGTTCCTGGAGAAAGAACACTGAGAGACGGCGAGGCAAGGGTCAAGACTACCCACGACCGCAACAATCGACAATGGAAGGATTCCCCATTAGCGCTCTGTATAATATGAGGCAGTGGGTAGTCCTTTTAATGGTTAGGGTGTAATTTTTATAAAAGCAGACAGCACTACGTTTTAGGAAGAGGTTCCACAAGGTTTCCTATGAAGTCGTGAACTTTTATGAGCATAAAATATCTTCGAAACCACACTAAGAAGATGAATATAAATTTTACGGAGAGGATTGATGAAAACAAACAACTCATCAACAATTATATCATCAAATAAATCATCACCAGCCAAAACTTCTCTCTTTCGCATGAATACCCAAGTCAATTTCACGACGAAAGAATTTTTATAAAACTAATTTCAGACTCAAAGCCTTATGCGAATGTGCAATACGAATCTTTATGTGAATATATAATAATAATAATAATAATGTGTAATGTAATACTGAGGCATTAGCAATATTGAAGCATGTACTGACGAAGCGAACTGAGATTTTAATTCTGCGAAAGAAATGGATGTGACTCCTGCATCGTGTGGAGTCGATATCTATTTTTAGAGCTATCGGCTTTGCTCGCTCCGCGAGAAATGGGCCGCACATCGTAACCCACGTAAGTACGTTTAAAAAGCAAACAGATACGTGGCGCGCAACTTACGCAGTCCGCAGCAACTACATCAGTGTTCTAACCAGATTTCCTTCAATTTCCCTGACCCCCAGTTTAGAAGTTTTTTTTTCTTTTCCCTGTCATTGTATCAATGGATACGGCAGTGTTGTATGGGAATTTTGTAGAAAAATGCAGCAAAGTAAATTGGGAAAAAATACATGTTTATTAATAATAATAATAAGTTTATTGTTCTAGGAGCTTATCCTATGGAACATATCACATTTTACAAATAAGTCTCAGCAGTGAACAACAAAGTAAAATTTAAAATACAATTTTACAGTATTAATGATACACAAAATCACAGTATTTTGATTACAATTATATTTTTCAAGTAAATAAGCAAACATTTTCATTTTGAATTGATTTACAGTTTTACAGTTAACAATGCCGTCCGGTATTTCATTCCATATTCTTATGGCAGAGATTAAGGTTGACAATAGGGTAGTTTCCTTCATCAAAGAAAACGAAAGTCATCGATTGCGATTCGTTACCCACCATTACTGTATTCATAATATACAAATTATTTAGTTTTAGAAATACCGGTTTAGACGAATGGCAATGGTCCATTTTTATCCTCATTTGAAAAGGGCCAGATTGGCGCCCATGCGATGCCACTCCACGTGACGTCACAGGGACCAAGTTTCTATACGAGAAGATAGGAGTTATACGTCGTCTGAGGTTACCAATGCATGCATGAGGCGCAGAGCTCAGGGAAACATGTCTTAATAATCACTTATTAAAACTGGCTAAGGTCGGAAAGTTTTCTTCATTTGATAAGGTATTAATAATCATTATTTAAGCCAAGCGCGACCAGCCAGCAGGGTACTCAGCTACACCCTAGCAGCCTGTGTCGTATCAGCGCTCAACTCGCCTGTAGGTCACCTCACAAGGCGGCGGCGGGAACCAGAAATACGTCACACGGAGAGATTTCCCGACATTCATACTTACGTGTCGCGTTTTCGCGCTCTAGAAATTTTTCACTTTTCATTTAATCGCGAAAAATAGATATCGTCATTTAAAAATCTAAAAGCGTGAAATACGTACTCTAGGAAATCTTTCGATTTAGGCAATAAAAAAATTATAGGAAACCACCCTATTGGTACACCGTAGCTCGGCAATTTCGAATTTTAAAACGCCTTCTAGCTCTTAATATTCTACAAGTTTCACTCTGGTGACATATAAACATTTTATAAAGATAATCAGGTGTTTTGGATGACAAGATTTTACATACAAACACAGCAGGAATTTAGTTTTCTGTTGTGGTTTCAACCACTGCAACTTTGTGTAGTAAAGAGTGACATGCTCCCGGATATTTATATCATATATGTACATCTAATCACAGAATTTAACAATATTTGTAATTTCTTATTTAATTCACCAATTAGATCAGAAAAAAACAAGGGAACAATAGTCCATATGTGGAACCAGCAAGGTATTTGCCAATTTTTTTCATACTTCTATTGGGATTAGGCGTTTGAATTGTTTGATCTGTGCCAATGTTTTGTGTGCCTCGTTAGAAACAGTGGATACATGTTCGTTCCACGTTAGCGAATTTTATTCATTCCGAGAACATAACATAATTTGGTGGAATTAAAAAAAAAATGTGAAATCAGAGCCGTCATTATCTAAAAATCTGAGATTAAAAACACACAAATATTCAGAAAAAGAAACGTATCCTCACCTGGCCATAATTACAGCAAACTGGTCATCGTTTGAGTTGATAGCCTTCTCAGTTCAGGTTATCCAAATTTTGTGCCTTCTCCTCGCTCTTTTTTACAATGCAAAAATAAAACCGCTCGCTCGAACCCAGAAATTATCCTCATTTAAACCACCATTTATACCCATTACGAGGTGCCTAGGAAGTTTTCTTCGTGACCAGAATTAAATCTTCCCGGTACTTGTTCAGTATGAGCCCTGCGTATGCGGTAAACAAAATTATGGCAGGCAAATCATTCGTAAACATACATAAAAATTTCCACAAGTTATTTAAGACTCAAACATGATGAAGTTTCAAACATTAAAATATCACTCAAAATAAAAAATAACGTAAATTTTGTTTCAAAACCTTTACACAAAAGGTTAGCAATATACATTTAAAATACCGGCTTTCAGCATAATTTTGTAAAGAAGATGTTACGCTCTATCTTCTCTAGAAGCAGTTGTTGACAAATCGCGTCGCTTGTATTTCATTTAGTTCACGGATAAAATCATGGTAGCTGCCAGAGGAAATAACGAAATCGCAGGCAAAATGGATGGAGGAGAAATAAAGAAATGAAGCTAGCCGCACTGTGAAATGAAGTGGAGTTACGGCCAGCAAGGGGAAGAAGATAAGTAACTGCATGGATAGACAGAAGAAAGATTTGATGCGTAAAAACTACAAAATCAAAGTTACTCCGACATATTTCGCAATCATTAAGCAATACCATTTTTTTTAAGTATCCGGATTGCGATCAGGCTACATACATAACAGTTGAAGTATCAGACCTTCAGCATTTCCAGTATTTAATTATACGCTTTATTTGGCCTACGATTCCACTAATTTCCTGAACCTAAACTGAATTACTTTAAGTACTTGAAACAATACGTGTTGGGAAGTAAGGTGCACCTCTATCTTGGTGTGAGAGCAAAAATACATTCCCTCACAAACTCCCTCTATCACCACGATCCCCAGAGAGACTACGCTGATATCATTTACAAAATGGTTGCACTTAAATACAACTAATTTTATGGAGCGACTTGATACATGTATCACGGCAATTTTATACGAACCATGTTCCCACATTTACAATCAAATATTAACACAGATTCAATAGTCCAGGATGAATTAATAGTGATTACTACGCTTCCTATCACCTCTATGTTACTCAAAATACATATCCTAACATTATTCACACCCTATTGCACCTACACGTACTCCTATACCTACATTCCAAGGTATCGTAACATAGCCCCGAAGTCCTTCACAAAGCTCCTTAGAATTCTGACAACAGTCGCTCTCACCCTTGCAACGTTTCTTTCCCTTTATCACGAACTCCATTTACATTCGTATGCCTCGTGATTTCCTACGAGAATGCCTCTCTCACGCCAACACGATTGCAACCACAATCTCATGCCTTTACATCGATTCATTCTCCTTAGCAGCCATGAAACCCCACTTCACGCACACGACACACCCCGTCGAGATTACAGAGGCAAAAATATTCGCAACGAGACACCTAGGAAAAAAACATTGGTGCACATGCTGGTATTCGAAGACTCCAATTGAAGCTTCACTCAAAACCTACAGCTGACTATAAACCTAGGTAAACATTTGAATTACATCTTAACATTTAAATATAGCACACAATAACCCAACCATGAATGAGAACTAATGGTGCGGAAATCGTACCGGTAGAGCTTTGAGAATTATTACCACCAAACTCGAGCGCAGACGCTTTCAGCGGCAACTGTAAGCATTCTTTTCATTCACGATCCAAAATACATACAACGTTCCATCTTCTCTAACACTTTCTCACGAGAAATCCCTTTGGACTTTCATGAAAAAGCAACGAAAACATTTCTAAATCCACGGATAAAGTGTATGATACTCCCAGGTATTTAAATAATTACTTGAAATCAAATGATGATCTGCAACATCGAAGGCCAACTTTTCGACGAAACCTAACTGTTGAGTAATTTATACATTATGAGGCTCTAAATATTTCATTAAAAGTTCACTTCACCCACGCCAAATTCATTTTTTCTCTTGAGCCGTCTCGACGGGCATATTGGAAAGGCGTTTGAACAAATAAACCCGTTTAAATACAAATTAGTAAATGTGATTTGACAACGGCCTATCATTTATTAAAGACCATTTTTTATGCGATAAGAATTTTTGGAGTTCCTGTACCTATCCGCCCGTCAAAATTTCTTTATAGTTTAAGTCTTACGGAATTTTAAATGTCATTACATGGCCCTACAATTTTAATTTTCCATGCATAAATAAAGTCCAGATGATGCCCAAATAAAGTTGTCAAGGGGAAGGCAGGTTCGACAATTAATTATTCATGACATTAGCTTCAATTCAAAGTATCACCTTCAGGCACTTTATCATTTCCATAAATATGTAGTAAGTTGGACAGTTATGGAGGATGAGGAGGATTGGTTCACTCCTTACCCTCCTTAACACCCCTTCCGAAACTTACTACATGTTTATGGAAATTATATCTATCATAATTGATGATGATCCTTTGAATCGAAACCGGTCGCATCAATAAATAATTGTGGAAGCTGCCTTTGGCTTTCCTTTCTGAACCATCATGAAGAAGTCCCATCATGCTTCGCCCGACACTATTCAACTTATGAAAATTGTCAAACGTTGGTCGCCTCAAGGACAGTTCCTCTTTCATTTGGCCCCTTTTAATTTCCTAAGACGCATATCTGCTCTTGCTCCAGCGAAGCATTCCGGAGCCTTTCCTTGCATTCACACACTTCCTCACTGAGGCATTCGGAGCACACTGCTTCTGATTATTACGGAGACAAAAAAAACACACGCCACGCGACAAAAGCTGCGGACAAAAAGGAGACGGTTGCGCAGCTGTTAAGCATGCGAGACGACAGTCAGGTGGGAATGTCGTCTCTCTACTATGCATCTTCCGCCGTCCGTCCCAAAGGCCTTCTTCCCTTCACACCTGCCGCACAAAATAGATGCGGAAAAGATTCCTCCGGGACATAGTGCTTGGAAAAGTTACTGCGGCGGGCAAGATCTGATTGAAATAATAAATACAACAAAGTCTCTGCAAATAAGGCCCTATGATAATCCGACTTATCGGCCGGTCGAATACGTAAGTAATTATTCGTTCTTACAACGAGATCACTGTTACTATATTGTGTGTGGCAGTAAAGATTGCCCGAGCTGGCAGGGAGAAAAAATTGTTTACAGTCGATTGACCACTACTACGTACAGAAGAGACTCGGAAGCTCCGTGACAGGTTGAGCAATTAATAACAGAGCGACACGGAGAACATCATTCTGGAGCTTCAGCATACTTCTATGTCCGACAGAAACGATATAATCCGAGAGATACATATTATTCCGAACGCATAGGCAAAGTACTTCGTGTTTCCCAGAAAAGGTACGAACTTCAATAAATTCTAGGAGGGACGCAGTAGTCATATCAGTAATTAATTGATCAAGCGGTACATTAAACGCTAACGTTTTAAAAGGAATAGGAGAAAGTGTGCAATGTCATCTTGCAACCGTTTTCCGGTCCTCACTTCCTTCGTAGCTGGAGGAGAAAATGAAAAAGCACGGGACGAGACGTCGAGGTGAAGGAAAGCTGGAAAAGTGGAGCAACCGGCAACTGAAGAGGGACGCGAGGTAATAAGTGAAACCAAGGGCCCCCTCACTCACTCAATTCAGCAAACGAATTCCGTCCATTTCTCGTTTTTTTTTCGCGCGGCGCTCGGGAGGGAAGCGAGAATATTCCGCCGTCGACGACCTTTGACAGGAATACCGCGAAGCCACGTGACCGGCCGCTCGAGATGGCCGATAGATGGAGGCGCGCATCACATACAAGCGAGGGCGGTTTTCAGTTTACGGCTGAAGAATCGATTCGTAAACACTATTTTACAGGTGACACACTTTTACATGTTACCCACGATAGGTTAAAATGAACTAACAAAACCAGTAATATATATTCACAGTTTTTTTTTTCAAATAATCTCTATTGTTATCATTTCACAATACTCTCGAGGTTACCAATCAATTTAAGAAGCCTAAAGAATTCAATATTTTACACACAAAAAGGTTTATTTGATTCAATTACTATTATTTATTTATTTTTTATTTTATTCTCAAACCAGCGGATACAGCTCTTATTGGCCATTTTACATCGGGGTATTCAACAAATTTTAACAAGAAAACGTACACAAACAACCATGCCGTGGTTAGGGGGGATCTACCCAGGCGGGACTCGGACCCGCGACCTCTTGTTAAGCAGGCGAGGACGTTACTCCGCCGCCACCGAGGCCGGCAAGTTAGTCATTTTTCTATATTTCACTAGTTATGTTTCTGATTCGATTCAGTTCTAGCAATCTAAGGTAATATTTTCAAGGCAATTTTCTTCAAACTGAAACACGGAAATGCTGAAAAACGAAGTCTGAATTCGTAGACTTCGAATAAATGGACGACAGTCACAACGAACTAGACGCTACACAGAGACAACGATGGATGAGTGTTTACCGAAACACAATGTCAAAAGCAATGAGCATCTCTCTCCTCCCTTGCCGTTCTCGTTGCAAAGTAAACACGCCGCGAAAAAATCTCTCGCGCGGCGGCAGTGAAATTTTCATCAGGGACCGAGAGGGGTCTTTCCTCTCCACGAAGAGAAATTACTCCTTTGTCCCAACAGTGGACCTAGCATAATGCTTTCCTCCTGGTTTTTATGAATAGATAAAGACTGCCCTATAGAGCCACAGGGATCAAGCGAACGGCCAATTAAAAAAAAATGCAGCGGACTTAAAGATAAAACAAAATGCCATCGCGATGACAGAACATGACCATCAAGCAGGCGCACACGGACCCGAAGTGAGAGAAATAAAGGAAAAATATAAGTAGGTACCGGAATCTGAATAACCTTAACGAATCATGCGCGAGGTCGTGGCAAAGCACTATATATTACTAATTGCTAGAGATGCGTGAAAATCGCAAATGCGATATAGATGCGATGTGCACAAATAAATGCAACATAGATGCGATGACTGGACATTTATGATATTTTTACGCAAATTTGCCTTTTCGACGGCAAAATTCGTACATTTCTTGCCGAGCGCAGTTTAAATGCTCCGCCGACACTCACCGCTTAAAGCATGTGAGCGACTGGCCAGCTGCTTATTTGCTGGGACTCTACGTGGCCGCGAAATACAAGTGGGCACGGGCAAGCTACACCTTCACCACTATGTCTTATTCCTTAATTTATTATTGTTCTACAACTTAATTATTTAAAATATTCTGCATTTTCTCATATAACTGTGTTTCACTACATTTTATCGTCATGTACCTCATTATGAAAATAAAAAATAGACGCTACAAAATGCGATAAACTGTTATTGAAAGTGCGATAAAATAAAAATGAAAGTGCGATTTTCACGTATCTCTACTAATTGTATATATTCAAACATAAAATGTCATGGCATAAAACACTTATTTCAAATGAGTTCCGTTCCCTTTCTGTTGACCCATGCCCTTTTAACATTATCGATCCGTCGCGTCATCTTAAGAAATTTCTAATCATTACTAGCTCGATTACGCGCCACAGACAGAGAAAGAGGAGACCCCAAGAACCGAAATCGCCTAATTGAATTTGACGAATGACCTGGGGCCTCATTCAGGAACAAAGCGGAAATGTCGCACCGACAACGATAAGCCGTCGAAGATCAGGAAATCGCGTTCCGCGCTATTCACGAAGCGAATATCGAGGACTCGATGAATTTATAAGGTGGGAGAAATTCACGCTTGTGACGTCATGGATTATCGAGGGATTGATATTGGATGCTCTTCCTTTTTCCCAAGACTTCTCGCTCGAACTTCAATTGGATTCCGAAAAGAAAAGTAAGTTTGAATGTTTCTTCGTTGGTATTCAATGATTAGGGAAACCAATTGAAAAACATTTTCATAGATTTTGGGTAAATGGTGAATTGTCTCAAATATAATAATTGGGGTAGTTATCATAAACTAGTATCGACGTACATTTTCTCTAATATAAGACAATGATGCGTGTTATTCAACATTCTAACCCCTATGCTTGATAATTATTGTAACCTATACCGTAACATTGTACATTGCAAGCATCAACGATTTTCCTCAAATGCTAAGTAATAGAATAAGTTCTTCCACAAGGTTTTAGGTAAATATGTGGACCTAATTACCAATATATTATACAGAATAAGACGTAGCGATATCATATGATAGTTATAGATAGCCTTGTGCCACGGGGGACCACGGGGATCAATGTTCAGAACGGCTGATGGCCGTACCCTCAGCATGCGGCACCCCTCCCCCGGAATCGAGGGTCTCTATACAACACTGATATCAACCTGCAGCTTCCCTCATACCAATGGACAAAAATACCGACACAATTTACTTAAATTTAAGAGCAGAAACGTTCCATAAATGCATGTTAGCAAGGTGTATAGGGTATCTATTTTAATATTATCTCCTTCGTAATATCCCACTCTACGGGTTTTTTTTATAATCTACAAGTATTTAATCGTTTACAAGTCGTAAACTGCTGTCATCGCCTCCAGTTGAGCACACCGTATAATAAAAACTCGTATACGCCAATACAGACCAACGTGGAAAAAGTTATAAAATGGAAGAAAAGTTTATTTCCTTTTAAATTTACCATTTCAAAATTCTAAAAAGCGCATTCACCATTACTAGAGTTTGTCTAGGACCGTTTCAATATATGAAAGGGGAAAAGAAAACGGATACTTCTTTTTAAATTTAGCTGCGCTTGATATCAAGGAAATCAAGGAAACTGGAGTCATTTGTTCAAGCCATAACTCGATAGAAGACATTTGAAGCAGGGACCCGGAGCGCAGCGTTTCTTAAGAGAATTCCACTGCGGATCAGTCGACTGACTGCAATGATCAGCTCCTTTGCCGGCAGTCAAAGTGGGCTCGCTTCTACGGCTGTGAGACGCATCCAATATTCCCCCTCGCTTTTTTTATGTTGCTATATAAATCCATGATCAACGCTATCTTCTACTAACATCTTCTACTAATTTCATTATATCAGTAAAAATTTCGATTTCAAGCGATATTTATAAAATAAAAAATTCTGTTCTCTAATATGCAGACTACCATTAGGAAACTTCTTGATTATCATTTTCTTACTCTGTAATACGCAATTTTCGTTTAAGTATACTTCGAGAGTACAGATTTTGATTGTGCATCATGAAATATATGACTACTATTAAATTAAATAATGCAATACTGTCCGTTGGTTGGTTAATAATAGTTATGGACATATTGATGAAAATCGGTAAACTTTCAGAGGGATGGTATTATTATGCAAAGAATCCGATGTTTCTTTATAAAGTGACATATTCCAAATATAAATATTAAGGAGGATAAACATATAAATACGAGGTGAATTCCAATTAAATCTCGCATTTCCATTGCATGCGAGTAATCCTTCATCATATTTATATGCGATTAATTATGGGAAATGCCTACTCGATATTCCATATAAGCAATACGCCAACTATCGGCCGAATTCGGAAGTAGATCTCTGAGGATACTAAGCAATTACATAAGGACACCACGTTGAAAAATCATTAGGATTGTTTGTTATTTTCTGATTTTTCTAATTGTATTTTTAGCAATAGGCTATCAAAACGTAGTGAATGATATATTTCATGCATTTAAATTCATTTAAAATGCCTTTTAGTTGCCATTCATTGCTACAATTCATTTACTGAGACGGTGGTTTGTTGGTTTAAGGCATTTGGGGTAACCGACGTATTACACTTTTTCCTTTCTAACCTGCAAAGAATAATGTTTTACATAAGAGTCTTGCATTTAAGGTCATTAGGAACCCTTTGAGTAATTGCAGTGAGACAGTAGAGGATTTTTCATGTAAAATTGATGGATTCCTTAATCTTAACTGCTTTTTGTCGTTGCCCCTAGGCATCAAAATACTTCCTAAAAGCCAAGAAAAACCTCCCTCGATATTTTCTACTTTAATTTTCGCATCGACTCGACGATTCATCCTATTTCACCAATGTTATCATCAAAAAAGTATCCTCTAAGCGTCAGCCATGTATGCAAATTACGTCACTGCCTTCAACGCCGCCATCAGTGATTTGAGTCTCGCATTGGAAAACACGATCTTCCGAGGGGCAATATAATTTCTGGAGCAAAGTTAACCTAACAGACACTCCGAAATACCGGAGCGGAGCAGCATTAAAAGCAATTCGCTCCGCTCCGGGAAACTCCGAAATCCCGCTCCACCCGAGTGCTCCGCTGCCCTCCGGCCGGCGGAGCAATGAGCACCTCGGAGCGACAATGCAAATTCACTCCGCTCCCCTGCTGCTCCATATGCCTGCTTCAAAGTGAACCTCGCTTAAGCCTGAATCACACGATCATTTTTTTCGTCGCGAAAAGTGATCACTCGCAAATGATCGTCGCCAGCAATTGTTTTTCGCGATCGCGATGTCGATTCCCATCGCTATGTTTCATCACTCGTCCGGTCGCTTTTTCCGTCGCTAAAACCGTCCCTAAAACCCCATATCAGCCAATCGGAACGCATGCCCGTATGGAGCGATTGCAGCGCAACGTTTGACAATCGTGGGAACGACATAGATAAACAAACACGCTGTATATTTTCGTTCCGCGGGTCCCATGACAACGAGCTGTGATATTGAAAGTGATGCGAAAAGCGACGGCGGGAGGGACCGTGTGATTCAGAAAAATGATCACTAGAGCGATCGCTTTTCGTGACGGGAAAAGTGATAGCGATAGTGATCACTTTCGCGACGAAAAATATGATCGTGTGATTCAGCCATTAAGGGGCAATGTGGGTATCTAGCGTTAAGGTGCACATTATTACATTGCTGGGTTTTACATCGAGTCTATTGGCCGATCTTTCGCACTAACACTTCTCCAACATCCTTCGAGCAGATTTGAGGGCATCTCTTGTTTTATCTGAGTCACTAGGATGTCATAAAAATATAATATAGACAGACTAACCAGGTGTAAAACCCGAGAAAATTTTACTCACTAAATCCAACGGGTAAGACCGAAATCTTGAGGTACACATCAGCAAACACAAAAATACTTCAATAACCTGAAGAGAAGTGATATCCATTCAAATTTAAATATTTTCAAGAGAGCGGATAAGCTGATCCATTCTGCCTGCGCCAAGATAATCGTCCATTCTTCCATCGGAAGATTTGACTTCGAATCTACTCCAACGAGATATCGGATACAGCAAGATAAGGACGATTTTAAAAAATTTGCAGCCACCTTCTAGCGGTGGCTGAGTGTAAATTGAAGCATTAAGGCGTTCATTAAAGGCGTATAAACATTACCTCCTTTACCCCAACAAGAGTTCATCCTTTAGAGCACGTCATTTCCTTACACTATTCATTCCTTCCCATGTAAATTGGTCCCTCTCCTCCACAACGCCCATTTGAAGCGCGACCACCTCAACATTCACTCTCATCTCCTCAAACCCTCCCCCCCCCCCACACTAATATTCCCACCATTTCACCTTCTTCTCCGCCCTTTCTCCAACTCCACCACTCCCTCCTCACATACATACCATCGAATGCACCCCACCAAACCGTTTTGCCCTGTTTACGCTGCGCACGTATCGATCACGGTCCGTACCATGGTACCCTCAACACAAGTCGTGTAAACGCGCAGAGTTACCATCGTAGACCTTAGTACCTAACCCTGCCAACTTACGATGGTTAACGCTAGTGCGCCGAGAAAAAAGTACGGAAATGAATATCGATGCATGTAATTCTTTCGCGCCATTGAAATCTTGAAACGATCATAGATATTTCATACATGAATCTAGAATATGGAAGATCTATGGAAACGATTGAAGAAATTATTGAGTATGTAATGAAAGGACATACTTAGGGGGAAGTTTTTTTTTGACGTTCTATTTAGCAAATGATAGCGGATGTACCACCAGTTTTATATATTTCTTTTCTTAATTTACGGGTTAACCCATTAACCATACTCTTATATTAAACTTCACAGATGATGGAAAGTAACAAACAGACATATGGAACAATCCAATTAAAATCACTATACGCAAGATCAAATTTGCCACAAATAACCTTTAAATTTAGACAAAGACATGGAAAATCAATACTTGTATCTAGTTTATTAATCCAACCTTATCCTAGTTAAATAGTAAGAACATTATGTGCTGTCTTTAACTTGTGAATATTTGGCATATTCTCTAGATGAATCCTAGATTCTTTAAGGCTTCACTGACAGTTTGGTCCAGCTTTAATTCTACCTCATCATCCTGGATAGCGGGGAATTGAAAGCATAATTTGCTCTATGGTAATTAAAAACAAGCGGGTGAGGATTTCTAGAACTATGACGAGGTCCAATACAATTTAGTAATGAAAGGAGATAGCGACAACCTTTCTAGAATTAATAATTTTGTCGAGGAATAGGACAACGTTAGAAGATCTGTCGTATAAGGGTTTGAAATTTACAAAGGATAGAAGATATGAAGTGTTTTAATCAGATATTGAGATTCCTAATCTGTAATTATTAAATTTTAGAAATTCATTTTGGACATTTGGGTAAGTATTTTATAACTTGGAACGCACCAGAGCTACAAATATCTACTGTCCTTTAAGAATGAATATAGTTAAACTTTGGACAGATTCTCTTAATGAATCCTACATTCCTTACTTAAAGTTTAACAAGGAGTTCGATCTAGTTTAAGTTTTAGCCAATGAAAACATTATTATCCATTTCCCACTTAATTTCCTGGATTGCAGGATTGCACTGCATTCCTCACGCTGTCACCTCGTCAGTTGTTAGCTGACAAAATTTCACAACGAGGGCAGCACTGAGTTACGATGGTAACTTTTAGACGTGTAAACGCGCGAGTAGTTCCGACCATGGTCGGTACGTGCGTAACATAAACGGGGCATGTGCGTTGGACGCATGAATAAATTCCTTTACTTTCGTCGCAAATTTATTATTTCCATACAGTGAAAAAAAAAGTTCTACAGTAAAGAATTCCCTCAAACTCTCGTTTTAATCCTCACCCGTCATCCTACTCCACAAATACCAAGGGTGTCTACAACAACACATATCAACAAAAACCATAGAAGCATTTTTTTTAAACACAACCAAATAGCTAACGAAATCGAATCGAAACAATGAATACCGTTTTAAAATACAAAATCCATTAAATAATTATTCATCGCGGTTTAAAAAGTTGGATCACGCATACTATTGAATGACAAAATGCATGGTCCCCAATCGTATAATGTAAAAATTCCTGTGTGACTCTCATAACATTCTATTACGAAACTGATTACACGTAAAAGTAAGGACGATGCTACAGCAATGCTTATAAAGAAGACCGGATGCTCTCTCAACTCAAACGCCCACATAGCACATAGTGTTACATCTTCTAATAAGAAGTTATCAATAAACACAACAATAAATGTACTGACATCCTATTTTGACATATAATGCACTTATAAATACTTGAATAGGATGCTTAAAACTGTTGTCGCCAAAACCCAACGGACGCGGTGAAAACCCGAAGAGAACGCAGAGATCACTTGAATAGGATGCTATCCATGCCAATGCCAAGTGGGCGAGTTTCGCCTCACGCAAATAAAAAAAGAAGTCAGGGCGCCGTGCTTTCAGAAGCGAAAATATTCCGGGTTGAGGGAGGAATTGATGCGTTTCAGGTCTCAAAAAAGTAAATAGAGAGTGAAGAAGAAGAGAAGCCTCGGAATGAGGAGGGATTCGGATGAGCCTTTGGCTTCACGCACGCGATACGCTCCCGCAAAGGGAACCAGAGCGAGGAGTACGCGATTCAAAAAAAAAAAAAAACTTTAAATAGGAAACGGAAGAATTCACCCAAAAACCCCTCCGCCGATTCCAGGGGAGCAAAAGGAGGAGATCCCATTCGAGCTGAGAACTAACCCGAAAAAGCGCCGGAGCGGAGTCTTCATCAACTATTCAGGACGCGCGGCGACCGTCTGATTCATCCCCCTTCCCGCTCTGCCTCCACCCCTAACCCTTTCTCTACTGCCAGGGTTCCTGCAAAGGTGGTGGCCCCTTCCCCTGGGCACCACCCGCGCCCTTATTCGGACTAATTACACCAAAAAAGACGGTGAACTCCGCACGGGGAGAGAGGAACGCGGTGGGAGTGAAGAGAGTGGAGGGATGGAAAAAAACGTAAGCGATAAAACCAGAGCGCCACTTGGTCATTGGCTCAAAGGCTAAAGGACACACGTAAAGCACACTTGCCCCTATTTTCCCCTTTCATCGCTTGCACTTACAATTAATTCCAAAGCATATTCGATTTTTCTCCATTATGAGGTTATCGTCATGTACTAGTTTAAAGAAAAGGCTTGTCAAGAGTTTGATCCGGAGTGTAGCCCTTTACGAAGCGGAAACATGGACACTTAGGACGTTAGGACGAGAGAAGGCTGGAGGCCTTGGAGATGTGGGTGTGGAGAAGAACGGAACGTCCCTCTTTGCCCACCATGTCCAGCACTTCTTCGTTCCTCTCCCTCGCCGTCCACTTCACCTTTCTCCATTCTTCTCTACACGCACATATCGTACTTATCCAGTCCCTCCTCGCCCTCCGTTTTGAGTCTCTACATTTCCCTACCGTAAAGCGCTACACTCCAGATCAGACTCTTCACTGGAATTTTCTTTAAATTCTTACACTATGATCTTCTTCCGTTTCTTCCTATCCATGAATGCTTCTTCTGCTGACGCAATTCTCTTCCTGATTACAGAAAGGAAAATTTCAATCTGAAGGTTAATGATTAAAAAATTTGGCGGGATGATTTGTTGAACCCGGGTTATAATAAACCGGTAGTGAGTGAAAAGTGCTGACGTAAGCCTCACCAGCGTGGAGTGGCCTCATAGCGTGGACTTCCAGCGCGCCTCTGCGTGTGACGGAGAACGCTGCTCTGAAAAACGTCCTCAAACTGGGATGGAACTACGCAAGAGAGTTCCTATTCGTCCTCACAGGCATCGAACCAATTGAAGATCACTTCAAGATAATCGCCAAGGAATACTTCGAGGAAGCCGAAGCATCAAACATCGCGGACATCCGACGAATTGCAGCTGAAAAGCCGTCCACACATGACCGCTATAAGCGACCATGCTCTTCAACTGGCTGGGAGGAGGAACTGCCGCCGATGACGAGACGGAGGTGAAGGACCCTCGCAAAGAAATGGACGGGAGAACCTCTCCGAAGGAAACAACAGCTGAAAAACAAAACGTTGGAAAGCTGATAGGCCCAGGCACTTAGGACTGCCTGGCCAACACACCACCCTGGTTATGTACACTGTATCCTTTCCAAATTGACATTGGACCTTGAATTGAATGGTCATCCACGGACCTTAAGCTCAACTCACTTCCATCCCCAATCTATTGCGACACCTTATGGCAACAAACATATACGAAAGATTGGCCCTCGGAGCTGTATTAGGTTCTCGATATGGACGCTTGCACGACGCTGAAATGGGGTTAAGGATAAGGGACAGAAGCAGATGTAGTTTATGACTTGCTGCCTCAATAAGACGAATTCCATTGAGTTGAAGGACGATCGTTCCACGAAGTACGGAACAGAATTACACCCTACCACATGGAACAGCTGAGTTGATTCTTCAATCATTTTCCCATAAAGAAGACAAAGCGAAATTCTTAACTAAGTGGTGCTGATTTTTGATACCATACAAGTTTCCTGCACGCGAAATTTGCTGTTATTTCATACAGATTGCGAAACTATTGATTTCCTAAAATAAACTATAAATTTCACTCGCATAGTTGATGTCGACTGTTCAACGAAACCATGGTCGAGTAATAAATCATCCCGTGGAAATTTACCAAGTTATTTTCCCGTTTCTTAAACATGATTCATAGATTCCTCAAAGTTATGCCAGACACTATCTTACTTCGAAATTCATACTCATTGAAAGTTCTTTCATAGCCCTAAATATGAAAAATTAGCCTCCATAGGCGTCTGTGTCAAAAATCATTTTGCATTAAAAAAAACTTAAAATTTCAGGACTTGAGCGGCAATGTTAAACACATTATTCAATTTTAATTTTTAAAAACTCGGATAGTAAACCCGGATATCAATCCACAACCTTACCGCACAGGGAAAAAGTGACCCCCCAAAAAAAGGTCTATTTTCGGGCCACTTGAGTGCAGAGAGATCTCAGACACAGAGAGTTCGGGAAAACATGAAAGAGAAGTCTAGTCACCTTGACATGAAGCCATCGACATTCGAGATGAAGACAGCATGTAGAGTGGATGAAAAGCTGGGAAATGAGATTTCCAACGATTGGGCCTTTTTTCGCACGGTACGAAAGATATTTCTTTCTTTTTTATTTTCGTATCAACGATTCCAACAGAAATACACAACGCCTGGAACATAAGGTAAAAGGTATGGGTTCATCTGTTCGTCACTCTATGGGGTTTTTCGGTTTGAAATATTGAGTATACCGACTACCCGAAGCTATAAAAACACCTGAAAAAAATTGAGGAAAATACATTCTTACTATGCCTTCTGCATTTGAGCACGCTACGGAGCCTAAGTCGATGAATTAAAAGCATTCCATACTGTAATATAAAAGCGTACATTGAAAATATTTAAATTAAAATTGATGTTGAAACAGTGAATATGGAAAATCTGATGGCGATCACGATTAGCATTTGCTTCATTCTGATTTATAAATACCAAAAAATGTATCGCATTCTTCATTTCTTTACCGTTTTCACGGGTATACGCATAAAAAACAGACCAAACTTTAAACAAAGGAAAAAAAGGTAGAAAATTTTTCAGGAATGATAAACTTAAGTCATTAATAATAAGAAAACTAACAAGATATCATTATGCAGCAGAAGATTAGAATGGACATTAAGCAACCGAAAGGTTGAAGAGGCCTGACATCAACAAGAGCGAGTAGCCAGCGATGGACAAAGTAAGAAAGAGACAGTCAATAGAAAAGTACAGGCGAAGAGGATTAAATACTTAAGAAACTACTTTCAACTGAAAATAGATGGATTGACATATTAGGGAACCATTCATCCGATGGTACATTTGGAGCATGATTTTTTTACGGCAGCGAGGCATGCATCCTGACAGCAGCAGAAATGGTAAGAGATTTAGCTCTCGAAGTGTGCGGCTACAGAAGAAATGTGAAAACATAATAGATCGAATGCGTAATGGGGACGAGTGGGAGCAGTCTTTTAAAAACCCTTCGAAAAAACAGGAAACTTATGAATCACGATGGCCTCATCAAGATAACGGTCCGAGTACAGAGTGACGAGAAGAAAGGCAAAGGAACGAGTTACATCCGATAATTTTAAGTATATATTTTTAGCTTAATTTCAACTGATTCAGTGAGCGGGGTACACCCAAAAATAACACAAACCTCCGCGAATGATTTAATCAAAATAATTTTAATGATCAAAGAAAATAAATACGTAAATGTGAAGAGGTTTTCTGATATGACATAGAACTGAAGAATTGAGTCAAAGCATGAGCCGTTTGGAATGTTGGCTTACGAAGACGGATTAGAATATTTTATTTTATTTTATTTTCGAACCACCGAATACAGCTCACATCGGCCATTTTACGTCGGGGTGTTCAACAAATTTAACAATTAAACGTACACCAACGACCATGCCCTGGGCAGGGGAAACCTACCCAGGCGGAACTCGAACCCGCGACCTCTTGTTTGGCAGGCGAGGACTTTACCCCGCCGCCACCGAGGCCGGCAAAAACGTCACACATTTTCACACACACGGCCATATCACGAAACGTCACACATTTTCAACGCATGCGACAAGTTGGTGTCCTTTCTGCAGTTATATCGAGTGATTCACGGACCCACGCACAGATCCTCCGAATGAGACTTCACAGAACGGCTCAAATGCTCCTTGCCCTGGACCGACACGTAATCTCACACACGGGATTTGCGACTCGAACCCGGCCGTGAACTACAGTAGTTGAGGCAATTCCAACGCAAAGCTAGGCGCTCAATAATCGCACCGCTCTCGGGACAGAGAGGAAAACTTTGAAGCCCCCCTCGTAGGGTAGAAGGTAAAGTCAGCGATATAATCGGCCCAAGGGTGGATAACGAGTAGACCATTGCAGGACACGCCACATGTGTTCCATACTCAAATGACCCGACCAAAACGAAGACATAGAAGTGACAGGTCAAATGCACTCTCTACTAGCGAGGGAGGAGGCCATATCCAACTAGCAGGTTAATTTCCGTTTCCTAGCACCTACAATCAAACAAGGAGACCATTTTACTAATTTAAGTACAGTAGAAACTCGGATAACGATCACAATCCATTCCAGAAAGCTGGTCGTTATCCGAAATGTTCGCTGCCCGAAACAATTTTCCCCATAAGAAATAAAGGAAATAGGAATAATTGGTTCCTAGCTCCTATTGACTCGCTATTATATGAAAAATACAGGGTATACATATAGGTATGCTTTTTTAAATGGAAAAATTGAGTTAAATATAAATAAAACATTAAAGAAAGCATTTAAACATAAGGAATCATAGGAAAACTAACCGTTTTACTGCCGTGTGATGGCGTGAGTGGATGGAGGTATTACTTTGTATCCATTTGGGATCGCACAGCACCGAACACAAACATGGCCGCTACGCATCTGTTCGCTAACCGAAATTGTGTTCGCTATCCGAGGCAATTTTTTTGCGAAATTTTTGGTCGTTATCCGAATTGCTCGTTATCAGAAGCGTTCGCTAACCGAGGTTTCACTGTACACCGGGTGATAACTTTACGGAGTCACCCGCAATGCACAAATTGTGCAAAAAATCCGTCATTCTCCCCAGTGGAAATTTATAACTTACACAACATAGAATTCTCAAGACACCCCCAAGATATGCGGATACTCATCGCGCATTTTAATGAGTTAACGAAAGTCACCACTCGCGACGCTGACGGCAGAGCGAACCGACTTCCAAGGAGAAATAAGCTAAAATCATCATGAAGCAGTTCCACCATGTTACGCCATCCACCATCGTATTTACGAAGAAATCACCTTAGAACATCACAGTATTTCTCGGCCCAACGGAAACGATGAAGTACGTGAGATATTAAGCTTAACGCATACGAATTAGTTTTACCCTTGAAATCAAACGACCTTATCGAAAGCCACGGGGAATCAGCAATCAAATCATGCTAACGCGCACAATTTTTGGTAACCATCTGGTACCTCAAACTCCCCCCCAAAACGTTTATTGAGGCGGCTTGTACGGTAGTATATAGACGATTCCCAGATTCTCTTACCTCATTGAAAACAGTGTACTATAACAATTAGTGAAAAAAATTAGAAGTAATATTTTTTTATAATATATGCCAGTCATGGAGTTGAAAGGGAGATTAATAGCCTTTAATGCAACTCAACTCTCACATTACGGAAGATACTACGATGTAATCAGCCCCAGGGGCGCAGCTAGGAATTAAGTCTAGGCCGGCGTTTTAGGCGCAACAAATGCTGGAATGTCTGGGGGTGTGGTATACCCGCCAGGGTCAGCGGTAGGTGCGGGGGCCCTCCGCCAGAAAAAAATTAAGATAAATGGTGCAAAATGTTGAGTTTTACGGCCTTCAGAGGGATATTTTGTTAATACTCACACTAATCTATAAGCACTATTAATCCAATTAAGTACAATTGATTTAACTTAAAAATGTCTCTGATCTCTGGGAGGGGGGTTTAATCCCCCAAAACCCCCCTCGCTGCGCCACTGATCAGCCCTAAGATTTTAACGAGGGTATGTGATTTACTACAGCCGCGGAATATAGCACAACTTTGGCAGAAAATTCCGATATATAAATAATTTGCGACGAAAGATTTCTCTTACAGGGCCGCACAGAGCATTAGATTGTTTCCGAATCATTTTATTAGACCTAAAAGAACCTTTCAAACTTCTCTGCAGCATTCATCCCACAATATCTCGCAAAATGTAAAACTTCACCATCCAATGCGTACATTATGCTGAGAATACACTTTTCTGGCTCAAGTGATCCTCCAAATGAGGAGACACGATAAGAAATACTCATTAAACTAATAACGCAGTTAACGAAGAGATTATCTCCGTTCATGGTCAGCAAAATAATAAGTCAGTCTCTAATCAGGGTATCCATACCCTCGAAATACTGTGGAGGGCAATTTGGACGTCAATGTCTACGAAATAGAAAGGTATCCCAATTATCTTATAAGTACCCGCATTCAAAATATACATACTCTTTATCAATACATTCTATTTTATTACAACTAACATTAAATCATAATTGGCTGAAATCGTTTCACAAGTTTATCAAACAAGCTCTTTTCCCCAAAATAAATGAAAATGACTCACGCGAATTATTGCTCACATGCACATAGAGAATCTTTATCTTTCAATCGAGGACATGGAACTTACCTGAAAGAATAAAAGAATTAAATTAGTACAACGGTTCACATCAATGTACAATAGAAAATTTTAACGTCTTTCAACCCATCGAATATTGCCAAATCGAACTGTCTATTGATACCAGCAATAGATACATTTATATGATAAGACAATATGATAAATACATTTGTTTAATTCTTATCAACGCAAGCTTCATGCAATTTATCTCATCTACATAAAGTATTACGAACGAAATAATTCATTGCAAGGACAAAAAAGCAGCATTGTTCTGACCGAGCAGTCAGTTGTTCTAGCTATTTTTATAATGAAAGGAAGCTATTAAAAAAATGAAAATAATATAAATAAAAAACAAGATGAGATCCATACGAGAAATCCTTTTTAGCCTTTTATAATGCAGTATCAATATTCTCGTGACCGCCGAAGGCTAAAAATAAGATACGAAACAAAATTATTCATAAACAATAATTTCAATCTTTGTTAAAAATATTGGCTCAGCAAAGAGTTGTTAAAGTTTTAATTCTTGACACTAATTGGTTCAGCAACGATGTCAAGGTGTCCCTCAGGCTAAGAGTACAGTTCAATTCGGTAAAAATCAACACACCGGAAGGTAACAGTTTGAAAGGGTCGGAATTTTACACTTTAAAAAAATCAATTCGCATTATATAAAATGAATTGTAATAAAAAAACAAAAGTTGTCATATGCAGCAGTATAAGGGTGAGATATTAAAAACATTATCAGCACTCTTTCACGCACTTAAAGCGTCCAAAACCCTTTCATCCCTTCTAATTGCTCCCATGACACGGGAAAAGGGCACAAGGGGTGAGGAGGTTCTCATAGGCTCAGTGAGCGAAAGGGATCCATCTCACTCTTGAAGGAGGCAATCAAACGCCTTCACTTGGAGGACGGTCCAGAGAAGGGTCAGTCTCGAGGAAGGAGGAGGAGAGAACGGGAGAAGTGAAGAGATGAAAGTCGGACGCCCGGGAATGCTCGGGAGATGAGCGTTAAGTTGGGCAATATCAAAGGCCATGAGATGAAGAGGGAGATTTTTCATAAATTAGGATCGAACAATACAATATACTTCTTCAATGATTGATCACGAATTATACAGGAGTCATTCGAAAGTGCTCTTCGAGAACCATATTCCACAGAGGAAAATTAATATACCTTGACCGGGATACGAACCCCAACATAATTCACAGTGTCCGGCGATATATGGTGGAAATGTTTTGTATCCATGAGAATAAAATTAAATGGTAAACTTCCACGCAATTTTATTTACAAAGTACCGACCCGGTTTCGACACGTAGTGTCATTATCAAGGTCGAAACCGGGTCGGTACTTAGTAAATAAAATTGTGTGGAAGTTTACCATTTAATTTTATTCTCATGGATACGGACCCCAAGCCATTGGATTCGCACAAGATGCTCGGCCACTTTAACTACCAAGGCATCTTCTAAAGGAAGAAGATGATTTCGTATTCCAAGTGGTAGAATCACGGTCAACGCAAAGGAATACCCGAGATCAGGTAAACACAATGAAATAAAAATTCTCTCATGGCTAAGCGGCCAGTCGTCTCCTCCAATTAGCATACCATGGCGGAATACCAACTTCAATGCTTCTCAGAGAAGCGATCAGGAGAAAAGAAGAAAAAAAAGGTTGAGGTAGGTTCCTCCTTCCGATTCAGCATACGTCCAAAACACACGTCCAGCGCAACCACCAACCGCGGAGACACAAGCATTCCAACAGACCAGAGCTCCACTCAACGCGAAATCCAATAACGCGAAATTTCACGTCCATCCAGACGGAATCGATATAATATAGAAGGAGGCGGCAATGTAGAGAGGACGAAAATTTGTGAGGACCCTGAGGACGAAAATTTGTGGCGTGGGCTGCGGAAGGGCGGGTTCAGGGATAGAGGTCAATGGGCGAAGGTTAACGGGTATAAAGGTATGCACATGAGGATAAAGAGGGGAAAAATGAGTTAACTGGAAGGGGCGGGCATGGGGATAAGCACAGGAAAGCTCTCATAACGAGTGACTGCCTTTCAACGTACCTTTGGAGGACGTGATTGATTCATTCAAATACGTATTCCTAAGATTGGTGTACATAGTTTTAGGGTGGGAGGAAAATTCTGAAAAATTAACAAAAAAGGCGTTTAAAATGTTATATCGCGAAGTGCTTCAGAATGATGTAAATAAAATGACAGTTTGGGTGTCAAAAAATGGTATGGATACAAATGTAAAAAAGTACAAATTCATCACTTTTAGCAGGAAACTAAATGGAACTGGGAGGGAACACTGAAAAGCGAATGATGTAAATACTTAACGGTGTATTTAATGAAAGATTTAGGGTGGGTGGCAAATGTTGACCAATTAACAAAATAAGGCGTTTAAAACGTTACATTGGGTGATGAGGAATCTGAAGGAAAAAGATCGTAATACAAAGGAAAAGGCGTATAAGACCTTAATCCGACCGATTTTAGAATACGCGTCACTAGTGTGGGACCAGTATGAAAAGGGACAAACTGAATCCATTGAGAAGGTGCAAAGAAAGGCAGCAAGGTACGAAATGGGGAAACGTAAAAAGACCGAAAGTGTCAGTAAAATGCTAAAAGTACTGGGATGGGACTCACTAGGACGGAGAGGAAAATAAGTAGGCTTTTCGCACTCTTCCGCACAGTTAAGGGGGAAAAGGCATGAGGGAACTACGAAATAAGATTGAATACACGATCTATATTGGTAGGAATGATCACCAATACAAGATGAAATGCCGGTCACAAAGGACAAACGTACAAAGAAATTCTCGTACCTCAACAGGACGATTACTGAATGGAATAGACTCCCTGCAGAACTGTTTAAGCCCTACCCTAGCAACATAAATATTTTCAAAAAGAGGTGTAAAGGATTTATATTGGAAAATTAATATCATCGTATTTAAAATATTCACTATCTAATTTCATTTTGGTGATGTACTTTTCATTTACTATATTTTTTATTTTATATAAACTGTTACCACCTGGCAAATAGCCGACTTGTACCTTGTACAATAATAATAATAATAATAGTGCAGCCCTCCATTTCTCCCTATCCCAAGATCCTCTCTTCCTGAAACTCTTCTTCCCCGTGCCCCTCTTCACCTGTCCCATTGGTCTCTGGCGAGCTTTACATCGATTTTTCTTTCCATTATGTCGACTACATTACCACTGTCTTCCTTTTCGCGGTCAATCCACCATGTTCCTTATTGGCGTACAGCAATCCATAGCGTCCTCTCTTCTCCTATTCTTCCACATACCTCCTCATTTCTCACCCTATCCGCCCATTTCATATTCGGCATCCTCCTCCATCGTCAGATTTCCAAGGCTGCTCCAAGGCACGATGCTTCTAAATAGAAGAGGACACGGACTTCGAAAGCAGCAAGACAAGGCTTTCCGGAGCATCCTGAATCTCCACGAGGAAGCTCCACCACAAGAAATCAACCGGAAAAACCACGGCAGGCAATGGGTGGATAGCTCTTGAATAGTTGGGACAGTTTACACAGGCGACATTTTAATGAAGTTTCAATTTTTTACAGACTTTTTCTGCATTTTTACTGACATTTCCCTTACTTTTAAGAGGTCTCGAAAATTTAACGACTTTCCCAGTTTTTTAAGACTCGTACAAACTTTGAGTAATGTCACGAGCATTTCCATAGCTCGAGAATGTGATAGCTTAAGCCATAATTTACGATATTCAGACGCCCTCATTTGGATCGTAATGGGTTGATTCACTGAGGCTTAAAACATAAATTCATGAAAAAATTAAGGTATATGGAAGAGAAAGAGGAGGTGAGACGAAAAAATATCATTCCACTTCAGCCACTCTCTCGCAAATCCACAATAGGAAAACGCGACCCCACTTTTCAAGAGATGGTGACATCATTATAGATCTGGCTAATTGAATACTACAGGGTGAATTTTCCAAAGAGGTGAGGAATCGACCACGCGAGTGCAAAATTTATTATCTGAATGGTTTGTTCACATAAATATGTTTATTAACTTCTATTATATAGGCTCGCAAGAGTAACTGAGGAGAAATTTGATGTAGCACTATTTACGGATAGTAAATAGACAATGCATTCTCGATTGGAGGAAATTAGAGCCAACCAATCACTTCATAGAATGTTCTAGGAGGAATAACTAACTTCGGACCAAAAGCAAATTAAATAGTCACACTAGTAATGAATGCAAACCATTTACCACTGATTAACCGAGAGAAATCATTGCTTCAATAAGGCCTTCTTCGATTAGCATGACTAACAGACGCGTTCACGCACCCAACTAATGGCAGATCCTGATACCGATTGGAAACGACGAACCTCAAGTGAAATGGCCCCGGATATTGAGCCTTAGGATATCCCAATCGATCTGCGGAAGTCTCCGGTCAACGATTAAAAAGACATATTGGAGGAAGGAGAGATAATCGCAGGCAATCGTGGCCTGATTCGCAAAAGACCTTTTCGTGGAAACTTAAAAAAAAAAAAGCAGCGAGCGAGTTTCGATGAATTGAATGAGGGGCCCGTGGGAGAGAGGCAAAGATGTTTCCAATGTCGAATGGAGATGTAGCAACTCTCGGAAGAAACGGAGGGAGTCTCAATGGACCAGTCACAATTCACGAGAGCAAAGCATTACCATGTTTATTTCCAAGCGAAAAAAATCCACCAGAAATACACAAAGAATTCCCCTGGATCGGGAATCGAGTCACGGATCTTCTTTGTCTTTTTTCCAGTACAATGGAAAATGGGATGTCCATGTCTCCAAACTTATTTCACTAAGTAATGCACTCCTCAATATTTTGTTTACGATATCTAAAATCCTCTGTGTCAATTAATATTTTAATTACTGTTAATTTTGGCCATTTCCATATCAGAGCTACCTCTTGCATCCTCCTCTGGGGTGGCTTACCCACCCTATTGAAATAAAGTCTTTCTCCTTCAGAAACGTGCCTTACGTATCATTCTAAACCTGCCCTGTAGACCCCAAGCTCATAAATTACTCACATTACCCTGTTCCTATATCCTAAATCTGTTACTCTTCATCAAACAAAACCTCCACCTAGTTGAATCAAATGCAAATATCCATGCTCATTACAGCCGCACTAGTAAACATATTCATCAGACCCATCATCTCTCATCACTAACATTACACAGTCCCTTAGCTATTGGAATTAAATTGTATAATAATTTACCTGTCGCACTCAAGTTAGTAAAATAACTAAATGTATTCAAACGTAATCTCAAGAACCATCTGTTATTAAATGCTTTCCATAGCTTGGACGAATTCAGTGCAAAATGCATAGAGGCATCCTTCTTTTGTCTATCTGCAATTAATCTTGTTTAAATCTCCATATTTGTATCGCTTAATTTCCTTATGTTTGAAAAAATTATGTGTTTCATTTTGATGCATCCATCATCTTTGTGTTCATATCCATTTGCTCTTTTTTTCTAATGTATCCCATGCGCTTTATGTCTGATAAAATTATACGTATCATTTAGGCGTGCCCTATATTTGCTTTTTGCAAATGTTGGGTAAATAAAGATATTATTATTATTAAGTAGCCTGAGTCACTACGCAGGCTATCCACTTCTCTTGATTTCCGAGGATATTTACCGAGATTCGTGGTGCTGGACGTTAGGCTCTAGAGACCCATCAAGGATGGCAAGAACGCAGGGAAAACATCGGCTTCCAAAATGCCACTACCATTGATGAACCCATCATCATAGCTAAAACCACGCCCGGCAGTATTTTAATATATCTCACTCCTGCCGCGATAACATCGGTGAAAGTCAAATTAATTGCCACGAGAAAATATTCCCGTTGATCGGGAAACGAGCCACGGGAATATCCACTGCGAAGACAACTAGTCTATCCACGTTCATAATTCCAATTCCAAAATAATATTATCAAATTGAAAGGGTTGAAACTGATGACTGATAATAAAGATACTCCACCACAACATTACCATCGTTAATTCAGGGGGAAGAATAGAACGCTCTTACCAGGAATTCGCGCAAGGTGAATAAGCAGAAATTACTCCAAACTACTCTGACATCAAACTATCAACGTGATCCGCAGCTGAAGAGAGGTTTTCAGATGACTAAACACTTCATTCTAATTCAAATTCATGACATGCCAAGAAAAATCCTTTAATTTTTCTGCTGAAATTTTACCGCTCAAAACTAATTTTTCATTAGCATATCTCCGGACTCAATCGAACAGCAGGATAATAAAACAAAAAAATAAAAAAAGAATAAAAAATTAACAATAAATTACGTCCTTCACAAGCACTTCTTTTTCAAAGAAAAGAGGAGCAATTAATTTTTCGATAAATATCTTGAAGTAATCTCTAATCGTTATTGCATAAAGAATACATCAAGCAATTTGGGCCGAGACATTCACCTCCAAGGTCTTATAAAGATTTGATGCCAAAATGGGCACTTATCAGAAATTAATAACCCCATGGTGTCCAGAAGCCGGGGTCAGATTTTCATTAAAAATCCAACAGCAGAGAGTAAAAGGGATATGGGCGTTAATTTTGGCCACACCCTATCGGAATTAAAGACGATTATGGAGCTCTATGAGGAGCTGAGCAAATCGACGAACTGACGCTCGTGGACATGCATAAAATGAGCTCAACGTACTTCAGAGAATCACCAACGACCTATAAACCCAAGGATCCTAAAAGGGTTTATACCAACTAACCATTCCCGATTTCCCGCCTGAATTTCCCCGACTTTACATCAATGGCAAAGCACTCATACTCAGAGACTTAGGATGAAAATGCTGCAATAGACACAGTGAAATAAAATTCATTTATTCCTGAAGTGGAGTAACATATTCCAGCCGAAATTCAAAAACAAAATAAAATGTACAATCTAAGCATTCCTTGCTTAAAAATCTGAGACTGTTTAAAATCACTCAATTCATCTGAAAATAAAAACGAAACTTATTCTTGGCTTGCTATCATTGCAGCAATATGGTAATCGCTTGCGCTGATTCCCGCAGCCTACTCCGTTGCCAGACCCACAGCTCTCTTGGCCTCCAAATATTCCAATAATGACATCGCCTTCGCCTTCTTGCCTCTTTTCTTTCCTAACAAAACGCCCACCTCGCCGCTCACATGCAGAAATGCTCCGTGGGGTGGTCAACTACCATTTTCACCTTTATGCTGCCTATCTCAACATTTTCCTTAACTGCCGGCCCCGAGTTTCATTTCCCAAATCAGGATGAACCTTGCCTAAAACTTATTCATAAAATGGTATGGTATGGTATTTGGAGGAGGCGACCGACAACTGAGGTCATTTGCGCCATGAGGGAAGGGTATGGAAGGAAGGGTGGAGAGAAACCCGGCGTCGGCATTAGCCTGCTCTTAAAGAAAGGCGCCAAGGGGACCACGGCTTTAAGTCCCATCCGACGGACGGAGTGTTGCGCTTGATAGGTCCTCCACACAACATTCAAGCAGGGATCGGGCAGTCTCTGAAAATTCTCTGCCACTGCCGGGATTTGAACCCGAGCCCGCCGGGTGGGAAGCCAACACTCTAGCCACCATACCAACCCGATCCCCTTATAAAATGGTAGTTTTTCTTCTGTGTGGCATTTACCAGCTGAAGAAAAAATCTTTTACAACTCACTATAGAAGAGGTCGCCAAGACTAAGAGACTACCGACCCAACGACGCAATTGTTAATCTCTATCGTAACAGGCTCAACTTTGTGGAGGTTCATTCTAATAAATAAAAGCGAACAAACTATGTATAAATCCACCAATACATTTTTGTGGTACTACTAGTTTCGACGCAGCGGCGTCATCATCAGGTACAAAGGCTACAAAGAAACAAACATCCTTATATATCATGTGGTATCGGGAGGAAGAAGGTAGGTGGAAGGTCTCTCACCACCCTCTCAAGGTCTCTCACTCTCTCTCAAGGTCTCTCACTCACTCAAGGTCTCTCACCACCCTCCCACAACGCCCAATCACACACCTCAGATTTCCCAGCCACCCCTTCCACCTACCTTCTTCCTCCCGATACCACATGATATATAAGGATGTTTGTTTCTTTGTAGCCTTTGTACCTGATGATGACGCCGCTGCGTCGAAACTAGTAGTACCACAAAAATAAATTGGTGAATTATACATAGTTTGTTCGCTTTTATTTATTATTATGACGCAATTGTTTCTCGTCGCATTCCATCGGCACCATTCGTGGTGCTGTTTGCCGCAGAATTGTCAACATGAAGCCCGTTGCTCGAAGGCAACGCCCGGCTCACTCAAGGAGGGAAAAATAGCATCAGCTCCCTGACGATGCAATGGGCTGAGGAGACGATGGCGGTCCAATTACGGAGCCGATGGACCCAGCAGCACGCAGATCAATAGCCACGACGACGTGGAATGGCGAGAGGATCGCAGTGCAGCCACAGCTGGACGTTCAGCGATCGATGATCATCGCGAGGTATCCTCGCCTGAGGAAGATAATCCGTCCCATCAAATGACTACGACTTCTGGCCTACATTTTCAGTCAACGCATACATTTACGTGGGGATGTTTGGCGAGAAATGTCCGAGCCCTCCTTGTGTGAAGTATGGGGGCCTTAAATCAAATTATTTCTTCCCAAAGGAATAGCAACACTGCACACACTAGAGAATACTACTGTTCAACAGCCTGAGAAGTGGTCTCACGCTACGAGGTAAGGTCAACATCTCAGCATCACTGGTCAACAATCCTCGGTTTGGTTTGACGCAGCTCTCCACTCAGTTCATCTTATCAGCTAATCTTTTCACACCTACGTATTTCTTCTCTTTCACATCCTTCTTTACCTGTTCCATAAGATTGTAAATACGAAGAAATTATAAAATAGTGCCAATTTCAGTGCCGTAAAGATCATTTCTATTATCAGATACTATTCTGAAGACAACACATACTAACAATGAACGAGAAGGACGACAGTGACTATTTTGCCACTTATTCGTAAGGGAATATTTGTCAAGTAAGGGAATGTTGTGGTTCAGGTGAGGTTTAAATAACCATAAACAATCTACAATAAATTCAAATTTGAGGCTATCATTGGAGACGGTAACATTTATCACCAAAAGTTGATTTCGCAGTAAATAACCGTAAAGTTTGTCATAAAAACCTGAAAAAACTAGAGGGCCACTCCAATAGAATACCCAAATTTCGACAAAATACACGTAAAAATTTCGAACACGATTTTTCAGGGTCAAATATAGGGCGATCAAGATTATTTTTTCCTCTTGCTTGTTTCCGAGTGTAGCTACACAAAAAAAACAATTTCGAAGGAGACACCACCACAATGATTTTAAATTCTCCAAGGAAAGCAACCTTATTTAGTATAATATTTAAATAATAAAAGTTGTTATTTCCTACACTCTCATTTCATTTGAAATTCACAACGATATCAACAGCTGCAGTAGAGTTGGGGCGCTTCAAAATCAATAGTTGTCGCTGTTGGATAACTACAGCGCATTATATACTGATTTTCAAAAACATTTTTACAACTAAAAACTGCAAAAGAGGCATTATTTATTCATCGTGCATAATACAGCAAATTCAATTAAAGGAGTGGAAAAGTATACATTAATATTTCCGAAATTTGGCCTCATTCAATTAACATGATCATAAATATAAATTTTGATTTCGTCCTCGAGATCTCCATTCAATCACCTTTTACACTTCGCTTCAAATTTTAACTTGAAAAGGAGTATAAAAATTCTCCACAAAATAGCGCCTCAAAGCGTCGATTTAGAATAGAACGAATGAAAATGGTACACATAGAACAAAAGGCGCACTGGTTTTGCACGGATTTTTAAGCTCCATTCAGTCCGAACATAACGCCGCCGGCGCAGCAAAATGCCCCGTCATAATGGCCAGAGATAAAATTACTCCGCGCATTTATATAGCATTCGAACGGGATAAAAAGCACGTTTCAAAAAAAAACATTCACAGGCAAGCGAATACATACGAATACCTCCGTGTACTCTCACGTACGGACAATGCATGCGAATGGCATTTCCTATCGGCATGAAACGAAGAAATTCGCGCTAATAATTGATTTTCACGTGGAGGCACCGCGCTCAGCTCCCATATTTCATCGGGTGAATATAAAACATCGAACTGAAAATTGCACGGCAGGAATGCCAAATCAATTCCACGCAGGTCCCAACGAGTTTTAGGGAATTTCCGCCAAAAAAGGACATTCCACGCACCCCATTCCGCCCAGTTAGTGACCAGGCTGCAGTATTAGGACCCAAGTATTTCAGATCAACTGCTAAAACGTTGAAAAAGTTGCCTTCAGAACTAGGTTCTGCTGTATTTTCAACGTTTGTCAATAGGTATGTTGGGACGACACCATCAAAATATTAACACAACTTTAAAGAAAATAAGAGGGCAAGCCACATCAAACATTAGCAAAAAGAATGGAAGGTCTGCCATCCTTGTGCGTTTAGTATTTCAGTGGCAATATGTCTTTAAATATTTCCTCGGCACATATCCAGCCGCTGTCTAGATATCTAAACAGACGAAGAATTTTTCATCCATTTGGATTCATCGTATAAATGAGGAGTTAGTGGCGAAAGAGCTGAGGTTTTCCCAGCGTATGATGATGTTGAAGTTTTTTCGGGTTTCCCACCGGATGAGGTTCTCCATCTCTGCCGACGTTTCGATGGCCGTGTCCTCCATCGTCATCAGAAGCCATGATGACGATGAACGACACGGCCATCGAAACGTCGGCAGAGATGGAGAACCTCACCCGGTGGGAAACCCGAAACAACTTCAACAGGAGTTCGTGGCGTTTTTCAAACAATTCGCTAGCTAACAAATTTCCTCAAAATTCACAATAAAAACTCATCGAGTCCTTCCGTATCGCATTAACTGAATGACGATTAGAAACTAAAACTAGCAGGAACAAAGCAAATTCAATTTCTATAACTGCCGATTTGGTTCCACCCTTATTTCAACGGAATGCCAACGGAAGAACCACATGATAATTAACATGCGAAATTACTAAAGTATCTTTTACATGAATTGGTGAAAGTTCAATTTATGCATGAGGACTTTATTTTCCATAACAGCGAGAGCGCAAAAAAATATGCGGACAACTTTTGGACGAGAAATGATCAGTGAAATGTGAAAACTCCGATAAAATACTGGCGCAGAGTTCAAACATTTCAGAAACATGTAAATGCTAAAATAAGTTAAACTCTACATTCCCTGAACATTTCAAGACAGCTCAAGTTTTGAACAACTACAGAAACAGGAAATCAGAACGGTTGATCGGGAATTTTGCGCCCTCTATAAGGGATTGCGGACAGAAAAATAACAAAATATGTCATAATAAATACAATACCACATCATCATCATCACTGGTCAACAATCCTAGGATTGGTTTGACGCAGCTCTCCACTCAGTTCTCCTATCAGCTAATCTTTTCACTCCTACGTATTTCTTCTCTTTCACATCTCTCTTTACTTGTTCCATATATTTTGTTCGAGGTCTTCCTTTTCCATTCTTGCCTTACAATACCACATAATAAACTAAAAAAAAACACTCGGCTAACCAATATCTTCACCCCAAGTCTTTCCAATTATTTGAACAATGTTTAGCCTCGCTACCCTGAGGAATCGAAATATCCTGATTAATAGCGAAATACTGTATACGCAAATGAAACGACAAGGTAAAAACCATGAGAAATGGTAAATCTTTCGATGTAAGCCCTGCAGAAGAGAAAAAACCGGATATATCCTTCATAAGTATTTCCTACATTCTCCTTTACTTAGTCCAAGACAATTATTTCCCCACCAGCGTAAAAATAAATGTGCGGACCACCTGGAGACGTGAATTGCGCGGTGAATGACACGCCGGAGGGAGATGAATGATGACTCATCGCACACCACCCATCCTCCTGGGTTTCGGCGAAAAATGAATCCGGTGCAGACGGAATCGCATTTTGAATGGATAAAAAGAAGCATTGTACACCTTCTCCTATTCCGTGCGATAGGATCTGAAAAAAATTCAATTTCCGAACCGCTGATACCGAACGGAATGGGAGGGAGAGAGAGAGAGCAAAGAGAGGCTCTCCCAATGCAGAAGGCTGAAAATGCATTAAGTTGAAGAGGGAGCATTGAAATAATGATCGAAACCGACCCATTGCCCACCACCCTACACATTAAAATAAACTCTTCATACTTCAACAGTATTTCTGTCCTTTAAGTGACGCGTCTCAAGGAGATTTTTTCTCGCCTTCTTCTTGGTAATGAGCTATTGGCTACATAAATCAAAAGATTACATACACTCGATTTTTTTCAGGCTTAACTTTGTGAAAATCCATTGTAAACAATAAAAAGGTATGGTTATTTTTCAAACAATTTATTTAAGACGACCGTTTCCGTCGCAGAGGCGACATCTTCAGGTACAGAAATCGTTATTTTTATAGTTATTTAATAACTACAGAAATCGTTATTTTTATAGTTATTTAATAACTATACAATAACTGGTTAGTGGTAGTTTTCTGGGGCCAAGAAATGGTCAGGTATACTGGACGGAAGGGCGAACCTTTTTCGAACCCTTTCTCGGGGTCTCAGAGATAATCCGGGTGCTCAGGAGACGGGCTTCACAGTATGAGGTAACCGCTGCCGATATGACCTGTCGTAGTACATTTTTTACTTTACTAATGTCAATACTTGGAGGTAAAGAAATACACCCATCATACTCATTGTCGTTGGGAGATTAAATGCGTCTTTTGATCGAGGTTCTACGATGAGAAATAAGGATTTTACGAAAAGGCATCAAATTTACGCCCATTGCCTCCGCTGAATTGGCAACGCCGAAATTTTGTGAGTGGAGGGGGGAACGCGAAAAGCTCCTTTTTCTCCCCCCTCTCCAACTTTAAGCTTGTCCACGTGTATGAGTGTATCCCGAATTCTTGTGACTAAGTTTCGCAAAGGTGTTTGGCAGGGTGTGAGCTTTCGCTGACCCTCACTACTTCATTTATTCTTCTATATCTACATAGCTCCATGCGAGCCAAGGGTGCCTGGCAGGGGGTGACAAATCACCAACATGCAGCATGCAACAGGACCGCCACATGCACACCGCACGGTCATAAAAATATTACGCATACTAGCAAAATATGAGTGCTTATTCATTAAAAAAAACTTGCTAATGGTTAGTAATTCCTAGAGCAAATACATGCAAGGTTAGAACTATGAAGAAAAACACGCAATGAGTGACCCTAGCGAGCGACGCCATTAATCCTATCAATTGAGACAACCTTTGATCAATTGAGATATCCTCAATAGTTAGGAGGGAAGAATGACATTTTAAATCTCTCTGTTTTGCAGTCTATTTCTTTTATTTTATTCTATGATCACGTCTACTATAGTACGATGGTAAACGAATGATATGATTCACGTCGTTTCAGAAAATATCTTATTCGAATTTCCTGAGTAAGTTAAGCCTATACTTCGATCTACGCTCCTGTAAAGATTCCCATCCTAACTCGTGTAACATACTGGGAACGCTGCACTTTTTGTCGTAACAACTCATCACAAATTTGGCTGCCTTGCGCTGCACTCGATTGATTTCAGCTATTATTCCTACTTCATAAGGGTCACGTACGCTAGCAGCATACTCTAAGTGAGGCCTCACTACATCTGCTCACAGCTGAACATTCAACCACTTTTGGTGATAACAATCATAATTTCACGGATGACATTAGCATTCGAAAGGGTCCAATTAGCCTGAAAAAATACTTTAAAAAATCTTAAATAGTGAATAACCTCTGTTCCTTTGCTGTGGAGGAAACGCTATGCCAATGATAATTCATGTCATATTTCAACGTTTATGTAATGATGAAAACGATGGGAAAATCGCATCACATTTTCTAATTCTCTATACATTATTTTAATGCTCACATTGAACTATTTTACACATTTTGTACCGCGACTCGAATACCGAACGATTCTGATCTGATTATGTACTGTAATAACTTAATTGTACATTGCCTTTTTTCTTTAGGTTTATTCAATTTTTTTTATAAAATAAGTAGTTCCTACATGTCGATTTCATGCTGTAGCGCGTGGAGTAATTTACGGTATACTTTTATCCAAATAAATGGAATATATAACAAGCTGACAAGGCTTTTAGCTAGACTAAATAGCTAGAAAAATAACGATTTCTGTACCTGAAGATGTTACCTCTACGACAAAACCGGTCGCCTTAAATAAATTGTGTGAAAAAGTACCATGCCTTTTTAATTGTATAGATTAAATACAATTTAAGAGCAATTAATGGCTGTTTAGGGAAACCCAATTAATCGATGAAGATACAGTTACACGAGGAGCCCAGCTCGAAACTTAAAAATAGCGACTATGATAAAGTTCAATTATTACATTTACCTTTAGCAATGGAAATTTCCCGGGAAAAAAGAAATGTTGTTAAATATATAAAATCCGGAGCAGGCCATTTGATTCCTTAATATCTTTATATAACAGAATACAGAATATATAACAGAACAGCACTATTCTTTAACTAGGAGTAATTATGAAGCGATGTGTGCTTGGAAGAAGTTCACTCCATCCACTTTCACTTGGACGTGTTTGATCTTTTTTCCAAAACAATGAAACGAAGATGTAGGAGAAAATAGACACGCAAGACATCGATAAGGAAAGAATTACGCAAGTAAAAAAGTTTAGATGATTATTCCCAGAGGTAGGGCGATCTCTTTAATTTCTCCGATCCAAATTCGTGTCCAAATACGAAGTGATATCGAATCCCTAAAATCATAAATGATAAATATGGAGCAAATAATAATAGAAAAAAATTGAACAGCTACACTCTATTACAGTTAAATATATGAATTATTTTCAAAGTTACAATGAATTCAATCAGAACTTGCTGAATAATATTGGATCCTAGAGTTCTTTTTTATCATAAACATCGGTCATCCTGACACTGATTAACTAATATTAATAATAAGATTTTTCAATGGGCAGAAAGTTGGGTTTTCAAATCTGAGAGCTTACTGAAAGATACATAACTGAGAGCTAACGGGGTGAAGTTACATTTTTCGATTCGAAATATTTGAATGTTTATAACAGCACAAATATTCGAGTACAAGATTTTGGCAATTTTTTGTTCAAGAATCGAGTGATTCGAGGGAATCAATCGTCTTAACAATGGAATGCTGATATCCCCTCCCCTCAAGACAAGACAAAATATTTTGTATCTGATCATCTTCACAAGGACCTCGACTATGAAACTCCATTTAAACGCGTTGGAAACAGACTCATTTTGATTTGTCCTCCGCTCATATAATTCGCTATTAGATGAGATACGGAGGAGAGAGAATGTATGGATGGAGCGAGTACTGAGCGGGAAGGGTATGCTGGAAACAGTATTAGAGGATAGAATGTTTGGGTAAACGAGGGAAGTGAGAATAGGATTTTTAAATAGAATGAAAGGGAGTAGGCCTTATTGTGAATTGAAGAAGGTAGATCATTATGGGAGGGAAGACTGCCGGAATACTTCATACATACCCTTCAGAAACTTACCTTAACCAGTAGATTGCTTTCATAAAAATATAATTAGGATGATGACTTGGAAGAAAAATTTCTTGGATCCCACACGACAGTTTTTTCACCTCAAAATGCAGTTCCATCAGATTCAAATGTTCCTCATTTTCCCATTCACCATACGAGTTGAAGGAATTACAACTTCGCAGTTCTCAAATTGTTTTTTTTATTCTTTCCGACCATGGCTTCGTTAAACAGAAACATTATCAAGGTATCTTGGAGAAAATCACCTTAATAATGTACCTTTGTGACGAAATCATTAACGGTCGGAAAGAATATGGCACCATGTGGGAACAGCAATATTTTCATCCCTTCATCTCCCACGATTAAGGATTTCCACTAAGTGACGCCAGCTACCATCACTCACATCGGCATTTATAAAACATGGAGTGGACCATACTCGCACGACCCATTCAGGGTGGCTTCACATGCTCCCGAGCGCGGTGAGTAGCAACTAGCATTCAAGTTCATTTAAGTTCAGTGGATCTCTATTTCTGCCGTATCGAGAGAAGCTCTAACCAAATGGAAGACCGAAATTCTCCAGCTAATCGCTTGATCTTTGGGGATGATGATTGGAGTCTGGGAAGAGCCCGTCAGACAGGACAGCTGCGCAAGCAAGCACCAACAACACACGGCGAGCACAGCGTAGATTAAGAGCAGCTGCTCCATCTCCCTTCGGGATAGCTTTTAAATCTAGGTCTGCTCCTATGAGATCACATAGAGAGGAGGACCTAGTCCGCTCCCACTTTTAAATCAGTTTTCAAAGCTATTCGCAACACAGAATAGTCGATTTATTCTCAATATTAGATAAATAAATAGATAAATAAAAATATTTTAAAAGGGGTATACCTATTCACAAGAAAGGAATGGTATTGAAAAGTCTTCAGTTATATATTATGCAATATTTATATCATCGCGAATATGATATCACCACCATTATTAATTAATATCATCGCGAATATGGATATCGGTTGACATTCCTAATAATAGCTTCCTTCCCGGTCTTGTTCGTATAGCTTTGCAGTGTGCGACGCGAGGGGCGACTTTGTAAACCCATTTAAGTGCGCGGTCGTTGACAACACATCTAGTGGTCGACTGAAGAAACGCCTTACGTCACACTCGTGATCTCTCTAAGAAATATCCCGCAAACGAAAGCCTACCGCCCCCGCATGAAGGTCGATAAAATGAATTACATGACCAATTCTTATAAATTGTCTTATTTGGGATGTTACCACCAGAGGCAACGCCACAATCACAATGTTTGGTTGGTTGGGATAAGTGAGCTTATATATCGTTCCATGCTAAGACATGTGAATTCAACACATTCAACCTATAGATTATTTTCCTACCGCACTAGACCTAAGCTATATCACAGAAAAAAACTTCAAAAAATATCTTTCACGACATTCAAAATATAAAATTGAAGCAAAGATAGCCAACTATACTCCAAGTCCTCATATTCCCTAATAAATAAATAGCTCTTCTTTTCATGAAGTATTGTAGCCAGAATGAAAAATATTTCATGAGTAATACTTCAGTAAAGAAAGATAGTAATTTACTTCCAATGGAAGATCTTTCATTCATATCGGAAAGATTTCGCTACATGGCACCTGAATCAACTAGTTTTTATCTTAGTTATGTGAGGATTATAATATATTGTTCAATAAATTTGAAAACTGAAATTCATTGGCAATATGTGAAACATTATTTTTTAATGATAAACATTTATTATCTTCCAATCTTTAAAAAAAGATCACTCTGAGAAAAATAGTTTTCTTATCACGGAAGTTATGATTTTTGAGATGGCCTAAAAACAGAGACAAAGGAAAAGAGTAAATGAGCAGGTTAAGATGAGAAATTAGTTCAAATTACGTATAAAAACAGTCTCCTCTCGGAAGTAATAACTTTTTATTTTTGAATGAACTCCTGATGTCTAAGTCATTCATAAGCAACATTTTTGCCGACGTTTCGCGAATTTACTTTCCATTTTCACTGAGGCTTAGCAGTGCACGAAAATGGAAAAGAAATTCTCGAAAAATCGGCAAAATTGTTTTTCATGAATGACCTTAAGCACAATAGTTCATAATTCAGTATTGAGAAGAGTTCCAGAACAAAATAAGTTTATGGAAATTCTCAATTGACATCATCAAGTTCAACATTCGAAAATAAGTTAACTGTACCGTTGCGTTCCATGCATGCTCCAAAACAAATATACACCGAGATTCAAGAGAAATATAATTGCAAAAACTAAAAGCAAACATTTTGGGGTTGAATGAGACATCAGTATCAAATGGTAATTTCCATCCTCAGGGACAATGTCCCAATTTAGTTTGCGAGATGTAGCATTTCAGACACGAACCATTGGCCATAAACGCCTCCCGAGCGGAATTAGCACGGCCATAGAGGCATTGGGGAGGAGGGATGCAATGGTATAGTGGGGTCGAATATTGGCACCGGGGGCGATTATGAGGCCAAGGAGGCACATCTGAGGAGGAGGAAGGGGAGGGGGCAGTGCTGAAGACGAGGGATGCGCCATCTGGCAGACGACGACCGAGACTGCCTGGCCACGAACGAGAAGGGGAGAGAGAGAGAGAGAGAGAGGGACGATGACTTAAATGAACTACGCGCGGCCCGACATCTCCAACCATCATCACGATCCCACAAAACACCTGCAATCATTTTACAATGACCCAAGTAATAAAAGAACATTCCATCTATTTGAGCAGCATATTTTAGGAAAACGGATACCACAGCAAGAACGTTTGGAGACTCCTCAACTGTAATATTCGAGACTTACAATTAGTGAGTTCAAAAGGTATTAGGGAGTCATCTTGGTGGAGATATGAAGGAAACGAACCCTATAAGTTAACCGAACTACTTATAGAGGAGCTATTCAAGAGGAAGGGAACTAGAGCAAAATGTTTGTTCACAAAAGGTTTTCAGGTTTTCCGAAGTCAATTAGGAGATTCTTATGGGGATGTAACGTGACGCCATGAACAAAGGCGAAATATTTAAATGAATATAGAGAGTGATTTCAGGATTGACTTGGTTTAAGTGTAACATATCAGTAACGCACTCACAATTATCCAAAAAAATGTATCACACAACCGGCTTTCAAGAACGAGAAATAATAAATATCTCGTATTTCGTACCATCACCAGGTACCTATAGCGATTACACGAAATGTATAGCAACCGGTTGTGTGATAGAGGAAAGCGAATAAAATAACCTATCAGTTTTCCTAAATATCTTCATAAATCAACGATCCTAAGATTGGTTTGACGCAGCTCCCCATTACTAATATTTAAATAAAATAATTTTCAACGCAATTCCATATTAAAATTTCAACTTAATGTTAAAAATGGCACGTAATTTTTACGTTACAAAAAACAAGGGTTTATCCGATGTCCCAAAATTACGCTTAACTTGAAATTAAACGCTATTGATGACATGAAATGATCCCTTAAAGAATGATGACACACAAATCATACGATTGTACCATCAAATATTCATTACTGAACATGTTTAATTTTTAAGCCACAACCTGGCATTCGGTTGGAACTACAAATAAGAAAGCCGAAAAATAATACCGAGAGCATGACTTCTTCGCTACGTTCTTCTTTCACTACTTCTACCGGATTTTTTAATCGAATTGCGATATCTGATCGCTTCTACCGTGATGTTTCGTCAAATCGCATTAATGAAGGTGAATAATCGAATTTGGAGTCGGTATAAACTGGGAAAATATTTCACAAAAAACTGAGGACGGAGTCGCGCTCACGGCTGGGGATTGGGTCACGTCTCCACAAGGTTCTCTTAAAAAAAATAATCATTAAAAAATAAAAATAAAAGAGGAGGACTGACTGGGATCGAGAGCTAACGCTCACCGCCTCCATCTCATCTCTACATCCCGAGTTTCGTGGTCTCCATGGAGACGCTTCACTCCCACGTCACGGCTGCACACGTGCGTCACGTACGCGTATGACGGCGCCACCGCGTCACTCCGTGCACTGCACTGCACTGACGTCTAGCTGCTCGTCTTCTTCGTAATTAGCCCGTCGCCCACCCTCCAAGGACCCTCGGGCTACTCTTCCCGCGGATCGAACTCCTCTCTGAAGCTCCAATATCGTTTACGGGCAGTGCAAATGGCATGCGGGAGAAGAGATCGCTGATTTGAAGAAAAGCGAGGAAAACTACGTGACCTGATTCTTTACTATTTCTCTCGAAGAGATTGAATTAAAATAAAAATGAATTTTTTATGACTTTTTTTGTGAATTTTTATGAATTTTTTATTAAAAATGAATCTTTAAAAACAATTGCGGTCCTCAGAAAATTTTATTTAGACTCTGATCCATAATTACGTGCGAGAAAAATAATTCTTACATTTTCCGGCAGTATTCATGCGGCCAACACCCAAGATTTTTACGATTGAAGCCCACATAATTCCATATCACTGCACAGTGGCGCCGACTCCATGGGGCCTGAGGGGGCCCGAGCCCCCTCAAAAATTCGTTATGGGTGTGAGGAAAAAATGTGTCAAGCTTGCCGATTTTCCCCGGAATGTCCAGATATCGAGGTTCGAGTTATCGGGGTTCTAATTTTGATCATATGACTCTTATAAAATGCTTAAAAAACTTAAAACTCACTACTTATAAAATTTCTTGGGGCAAGATCCCCGGTTTGGGCCTCCCCAATATTTTTTTGTAAATCGGCATCCCTGTCACTACATCAAACCCACCCGAATTTTACCCCAACCCGAGATTTAGATTAAAAATAGCATTCCCAACATGTATATTCGCTAATGAACCTCAAGATTATTCTTTACTCCGAGAACTCGAAATTCCTCTCGCTGAGTAGATCGTCCGGCAAAGCAAAAGCTGTTACGATCCTGTCCTCTCCCGGAAACTGCGCACTAAAATTCTCTTACCAGGTTATTTTTTTGAAACGAAACAGGGTAGCGTAATTCGATCTCGAAAGTGAAATTTCTCGAAGAGTATCCGTAATGTTGTAAAGAGGATGAAGGAAAAATCAAGGGAAGCTCACGATACACCTCCAGAGGTAAGCGGACACCTGTCGTGTTCTCTCATTTCTGTCGCTCCGGATATCCAACGACCTCGTTGCTACCCTGTTGAATTGATACACGTCTTCCACGGCTGCATTTTCATCATTTTTTTGTCTTATCCAAAGTAGTATGATTCCAAGTACCAATTTTAAAGCAAACTACTTGGCCCAATGCAGAAGATTATCTTCTAGGCATTTTTTCTACATTTTTACAAGGATTGTATAAAAATTAACCTAGACTGAGCTTGTGACGCCCACGTAAAGCGTACGCAAACTGTTCGTTGGTGCTATGGTGATGGCGGGGGATAAAGGGAAAGGTAGCGGTCCCGAGTCAATTGCCTGCAGACGCTTGGGAGGGTTAGCATCGTGCGAGAGCGCAGTGCGTGTTCAGCGTCGGAGTGAAAATGGAGCGTACCATCGAGCAACGTGTTTACACCAAAATTTTTGTCAAACTAAAGAAAACTCCTACGGAAACTCTTCAAATGATCAATTAGGTTTACGGTGAGGATGCTGTATCGAGAACTCAAGTCTTCCAGTGGCACAAGAATTTCAGAGAGGGCCGCGATGATGTCCACGACGAACAGCCATCCACCGAGAAATCCACGGACGTCCATCAACCGAGAAATCGCAGAAGAGGTCGGAATTGATAAGATGACCGTTCACGATATTGTTAAGAACTATGTGGTCACGAGGAAAATCAGTGCGAATCTGGTGACAAGGAAAAGGAGCGTCGTGTTGCTGCCACTTCGGAAATCCGTGATCGCCTGCAAACCGAACCGGATATTTTTGACAGACCGGCTGCGGCACCACCGGACTTCTTCCTATTCCCCAAGATCGAGAAATTACTGGAGGGGACGCGGTTCGGGACTCCGGAAGCCGTTCAACTCGCTACAACGAGGGCTTTAGACGCCTTACAGATGGTCGACTTCCAGGGTTCGTTCGAGCCCTGGAAAATCCGGTACTAAAGGGTTATCGACTCCAATGGGGACTACTTCGAAGATTTGTAGAAGAAGGGTGTAGAAATTTTGCCAATGTTTTCTGAGCTCAGTCCGGTTACTTTTTATACAAACCCTGTAGCATTATTGAGATGAAATTTTCTAAAATGAAGACATATTCGAAGTTGTACATACGATTCACATCAGTTTAAGAAGCAGTAATAACGATGACTCAATAGTTGTTGGCTCCACATCGTGGAATTTCGTCATAATGACGGGAGTAGTAACGACAACGTTTACTTGACGAAACCAGTTTACACTGTCACTGTGTATTTCTCATGGGTACACGATTAAATAAATGGAGAGTAGAAAATTACAAAGACGTTAATACCCCCATTATCAAGTAGTATAGCTCCAATAAAATGACCTTCATTCTTATTGGACCACAAAAATTAAAAAGCTAACTTTTAGGTAGGAAACGAATATATTATATTATCCCCGTGAGATTAAGTAGAGAAAAAAAGTAGGATTCTTTAAAAAAGGATTCACCCCGAAGTCATACGGTGTGAAGAACAAAGAGGGAATTATGGTAACGGAGACGCAGAAAGTTGTAGAAAGATGGAGAGAATATTTCTGTGAACTATTAAATGAAGAAGGAGTGGACATCACACCTGACTACGATAACGAAGATATCTACTATCATGTACAACCCAAAGTAGAAATACCAACTAGAGAAGAAGTCAAAGCAGCAGTTAAAGCCCTAAAAAACCATAGAGCTCCTGGTAAGGATGAAATATCTGCAGAGCTATTGAAGACGGGAGGAGATATAGTCATAGATAAGCTATGTGAATTAATGAAAATAATATGGGAAAGAGAAGAAATGCCAAAAGACTGGAGGGAAGCAATAGTTGTCCCCATACACAAGAAAGGAGAGAAAGTAGAGTGCAGTAATTTTAGAGGAATCTCACTCCTTAGCATTCCTTATAAAGTCCTATCTAAGATAATATTAAATCGTATTGAAGAATATACATGTGAAATAATTCTAGATCACCAGGCAGGGTTTGTAAAAGGCAGGTCCACAACAAATCAAATATTTATTCTCAAAGAAATTATATCGAAGTACTGGGAGTTTAATAAAGATTTTTTTGCAATATTTATCGATTTCCAAAAAGCATATGACAGTATTAATAGAGAGAGACTGTGGGAAAAGTTGGACAAGTTCGGAATTCCAAAAAAGCTAATAAACCTCGCTAAAACAAGTATGACAGACTCCACATGCTCAGTACGAATAAATGCACGGGTGTCGGAACCTTTCAGGATAAAGGCAGGAGTAAGACAGGGTGATGGACTATCCCCAATCCTATTCAACTTAGCAATAGAAGAAGCTCTTCAAAAAGTAGCAAAAATGGACGAAGGCGTAACAATTGGCTCCAGAATAAATATTCTTGCTTTTGCGGATGATGTGGTAATTTTAGCAGAAAATTTAGACGACATTCGCCGGCTTACAAAACTTTTCATGGAAGAAACAGCTAATCTAGGACTAAAAGTAAATGATGGAAAAACTAAATATATACACTTTACAAGAAATGAAATGAACAGAAATCAAAATCCTCTCTACATAGACAACCACAAATTTGAAAAAGTGGACTCCTTTAAGTATTTAGGCGTTTTTATTTCAAGAGAAAACAAAGAAGCAATAGAAATACAAAACAGGCTAAATCTGGCTAACAGATGCTTCTACGCCTGCAACAAACTCATGTCCTCAAAATTACTATCGCACACTACTAAAATCAGAATATATAAAACAATCATAAGACCCGTACTGTTATATGGAAGTGAAACTTGGAAACTGGATAAAAAGGAAGAAAGAAAATTAATTGTTTTTGAAAATAAGATCCTTAGGAAAATATATGGACCAATCTCTGAAGGAGGAGAGTGGAGGAGAAAACACAATAGAGAATTAAGAGAGCTATACAAGGATCCAGATGTAGTGTGCGAGTTTAAATGTAGAAGAATTAGATGGGCTGGGCACATTTTGAGAAGAGAGGACACTAATCATTTAAAACAAGTTATAATGAGGAATCCTGAAGGAAGAAGGCCAAGAGGAAGACCAAGGCGAAGGTGGTGGGACCAAGTGAAGGTAGACCTGGAGCGATTAGGAGCGACCGAGGAGGACGCAAGAAATAGAGATAGATGGAAGAGGATTGTTGGTGCGGCCAAATATCTACTTAGATATGTATGGCCCTGGGAGTAAGTAAGTAAGTATCCCCGTGAAAGGTGCGAAAAATCCACGGAGAAAAAATCATTCCCCTTGACCGGGATGATTTTGATTTTTTTCTCGATTGATCTCCGAATGATTTTTTTCTCGTGAATGTGAATTTTTCGTACAATTTGAGCATTGCGAGCGACTGCCGTAAAGATATCACCGTGGCTAGTCCCGGTATACTTAAATTCACCGAGAATGGTGTTATTATATGATATTATCAGGGATAACCTCGTAAAAAGCCGAAGGTTTGAACTCGAAGGTGAAGGTATGAAATCCCTCCATGCTGTGAGATCATTTGTTTTTTTTTTGACGGCGGGTGGAGTTTGAAATCGATAGTTCCAAACGTCACTCTTTAGACAGTAAAGTGAACTATTTATGACTACCATTTGAAGCTTTCACACCCTTGTTTATCTTTTAGAGGAGCCTGCTGTATTCAAAAAGTTCAGAGACGACTTAGGGCCATATTCCAGACTTTACTCATGTCTAGGTCCAAACTCAAGACACAAACAAGATTCGACTTCCACGTTGGTATTGCTATCGAGTCCCGAAGCTCGCTCTGGCTATAATCCACAGTGGATAATATAACTGATAACTTCAGGCTTGACTCCGTGAAACCTCTCCATATTGGAAAAAAAAATAAAACTTAGTGTAAAAAGTAAGCTTCACTTGTATACAACAAGTGAAGTTTTATTCTTTTTAAGTACTGTGGATAAGTTGAGAGCCAAATCTAGCTGAGTCTATAACAAATTCCAAGATGTCCGCTGCCGTCGCCTTACATTTTTTAAATTCAATATCTCTCTCGTACGAACACGTCCAGGAGAGAGATTGTACCCCGATGAGGCTAGTTTATGATGAGCATGAGGCCATGAGTGATAAGGGTTTAGGTAAACGTAGGTAAAAATTGAATCGAAGTTGGTTCCTGAAATGCACTCCCCTACTCAAACTCAACTTGAATCAGAGATGTAAGGTTGAGTGAGTACTCAATGTTGAGTAAGGTTCTTATCCCTTAATTGTCGACTACTCTGAAAAATGTCGCACACGTCGGTAGCATACAGGTGCATACTTTAGTAGTCCTCTCCGTCTCTGCATTGAGGGCCAGTGGTCCAGATTCCCACCCTGCTCCGTGGTTCCATGTTGGCCTCTCTTTCGCTGCCTCCGCGTCAGTCCCATCTACCCCACTGCTACACCGATTCCACACCACTTCTGATTGAGCGACATTGCCTCCTTTCGAATGGACGTCCCCTGCCGTCTCTCCTCTTTCTCCAGGGGGCCGTCTCCACCCCCCTCTCCCCCCCCCCACCCTCCTGATGCCATTCGATCGCTAATAAGACCTTATCCCCTGTCCTCTCAGCGACTGGTCAAAGACACGAGCACAGATACGGCGCCACAGAGGGAAATTTCGGGGAAAAATGCAGACAGACACATTCTCCTCTCCTTGTGCGAAAAATCCACAGAGAAAAAATCATTCGCCGGCGAATGATTTTTCCTCTGTGGATTTTCGATCCCGGATCCCTTGATTTCCGGCCGAGTGTTTTAGCCAGTTAAGCTACCGAGGCGTCATTCTCCCCTGCGGAAATCCGGGTTCGAATCCCGGTCAAGGCGAAAGATTTTTCCTCTGTGGATTTTTCGCACAATTTGTGCATTGCGGGTGACTCCGTAAAAGTCCCGTGTCTTTATCAAATTCCCACGTCATGATCCCACGCACTTTTGCCAGTTTACGATTGACATGCCATTTGAGGGTAGGAATTTCCAGCACAAAAGTGTGGAAGCCAAATGGAAAAAAGGCTGGAAATTTGGGGACACAGTGTGTGAGTGTCTACGTCCAGGGAAAATAGATAAATAGTCGGGAATTTTCAGATCGCTGGTAATTTATGACTTGAATAGGCAACTTTAAATAGTTCAAGCGGATAAATCGTGTGAGTAATGTGAAAGTTTTGAGAAAAGAGAAGTATTTTAGGTCGGAGACAACGCGACAATTTAATGGGACACATGGCGAGACTCGATGGTCTTAAGAAAACTATCGTTGAAGGGTTTATGGGCAAATAGAGAGTTATTCGACCATTTTCAGTTCGCTCATGCCTCGTTCAGATTACGATTGTTCCATCAATCGTCGGAACACGACGATGGTTAAAACTTCTCCTGCCCTCTAGTGCTGCCTCCGCGACATCTAAAGTGAACGAGAAATCCACGGCTAGCAAAGCTGTTGAGGTATGCAGGGTCAAGATATTACTGTGTTCAACGTGTATTTACCGAATAATTTTTCTTCCGCCCATATTCTTCCTTCCTAGGACAAATCCATGAAAAAAAAATTAAGCGAAGAGAGCTTCACGAACTTTTCGTCTATCTCTTGTCGCTTCCGTTTCCGGTCTCCCAGCGCCTAACCATCGTAAAGTGGCAACGTTTGGAACTACATGCACTATTGTCAGGACATGCATTCACACGGCTAGTTCGGCCAACCATCGTTAGGACGATCGCTCGGACAATCGTAATGTGAACGAAGCATCAGACCTCATGGTATCGATCAAGGTGACTATTATACGCACCTTGGGTATCGATGACGAATTTAAGATTGTATCGTTTGAAGGATCGACAGCGATGACTTAAATCTTTTTGAATTGATGAGTTTACTCACATAACGTGATCGATTTACTGATGGTTGGAAGTAGTAAGGAAATCAAAGGTGAAAACTTAGGTTCTTTGAATCGTCAGCGGTTCGCAGATCCGAGAGGCCCTCTGGTCTATCGTGAATGTTGAAAGCTCTCTCGGCGTCCTGTTTTTTTTTCTCTTTTGCTGAATTATGTAAACAATAAGAGAACAAATACCTAGATATGCAAATAACTAGATCTAATTTTAAACCAGCACACTTACCCATGGTTATCTAAATCGGATATCTCATACTCCTCCCATACATTGCTTTGCTACATACGAATAGAACTAACTAATGTGATCATTTTATTGATTGATTTGCATTGCAATATGGATTTAGCTAGAAAAACCCTCAACTCATTGAACCTTGAATAATAGTACTGTTCCCAAATAATAATAGTACCATTTAATCTGTAATTTTATTGTTAATTTAGCCGAGAAAACCGACATTATGTCAGAATTGTGATTGGAGTATCAATTAGAGTTTAGGTAGTGAACATTTTCAAAGATAACGGGTTTAAAAATGTAATTAAAGAAGAAATGTTGCGTTTTTCAACTAATCTATCCAACTACAACATTTAAAAAACAATACTCGAATTTTAAAATTGATTCAATCCGTTCAATTGGAAATGACGACGTTGGCAAAATTAGTTGATCGAACGATTCTCGTCAGAGGAATAGATATATCGAAGTGCGCCCGTAAGTCGCCCGATACGTCATACCGTCCTGCGATGCTTTGTCGTAGATAAAATCGAAGTCAGAGTAGCCTGTTTAGTAGCGTGATCGAATCCATTGCACGCCGAAAAATGGCTTCACCAATAGCGGCTGACGATTGACGTTTCACATTTGATGTCTCTTTGCTTTATCCTTTTCATCCTCGGCCAACCATTCACCGAAAGTCGGGGTGACATCCGACATTAAATCACTCATTCTGCCTTTAAGCTTTTGCATTGAGGGAATGAAACGCATTCAATTGAAAAGTATTATTACGCATGTTGATCTAAAGATCGCATTGTCACCCAGAACACAACTTAGATTTGAAAAGTGAAATTTAAAATTGCGCTACCATTAAAATTGATTGGCATTAATAAACCGTATGTTAACGATTGAAACTCTTCACCAATAAGGCGGAAATCTCTGCCAGCATTAACGACATAAGCAGAGTTACTTCGCTTCTTCATCCTATTATCCGTACCTATCTTCATCCCCTATTGTTCCCGATTTAATTACGCGAATAACTTCCTTAATAATGAATCAGGGTCTTCCTGTAGGAGCGAGAGACTCAATGAGCACAAAATACGCGAAAAATTTATTTTCCTGTTAACGAGGGACGCGTTAAAACCAATTATGGCGTCGAACAATATGCACTGTTTGACGCCGAGGCATCGGCTCATTCAGTTTTCAAATCGTACCTAAACCTAGTTATAATTCCAAGAAAGGCATTACTCACGCCCCAAAAACAGCCTGCCTTGTTTAAATACTGCTTTCCCGACATTAATCGGGTTCCATTCGAGTCACATCGAGAAAATGATAGTGGGCTTCAGGCCAGAGAGAGAGAGAGAGTCAAAGCATTAATAACGCAGGAAATTGAAAAGGCTCGTCTCAATGAATCCATCGCTCCTCAATTCTTTGCTTCGCGCGTCCAACATCGTCCTTGATACGTCAACAAGAGATGAGATATCAGCGTCCTACATTTTATGGATTGCTTTCGAGAGGGAAGGGAGGATAAAATCGACCCCCTGCGATAACGTTATCGTTGACACTCGACCCAACTTCGGCGAGACCATTGATTCTTGTCATGGGAATTGGGAGAAAATAAAAGATATGCAACGAGATAAAAGAGTTCGCTGGCACTGTGGAAACATGAGACTTAAGTTTTTCAGACTTTTCCTCAATATTCTTTCATAATACTCCTTTCAAACGTAACATCCGAAGAAGCTTAAAAACTAGAATATTTTTAAATCCACACTTCCCATAGATTTTACCTTCCTCGAGCATCAATTTGGCGATGTCTCCTTGGTAGTACAAATCTCTATTTATATCTGCGTTCTACCATGGTGACATTTTCTAGCATCAGAAGATTGGTCTTTGAGTCGAAGCTCATCTGTTCGATGGACATTAAGAAAAGTGCATCAGAATTGGAATTAGAAACTGAAACCATTGGTTGCAATACTTTTAATATTTGCGAAATGGTGCAAGTCTACAGCGAGGAGAGGCAGACATCCACAATGGCTATAGAAGCTGAATTGCTTCCTTGCTCATTCTACCGTTCCATAACAGATGAACGATTCCTTTGAGAAGAAAAAAACTGCAAGTTTATTCCATGCGAGCGAAGGGAAAGGAAAGCATCTTTTCCGATGAGTGCGTAAGACATCGACATCATTAGCCGTAGGGCGGAAACTCACCGGACGAGAAACAACGCAATGATCGCGTTTCCGAACCCGTTGCTACATCACGGACTGGAATACTATAATCCAAACAACAGGACTCCAGTCCATATCCAGTTACACCACCTAGCCATTTTGTTCTCAGAGCGAACTTCTCTCGAGCAGTGCTTTGAAATTCGTCGTCGCGACAAAATGAGGGGTTTTTCATTCCGACAGTGGCTTAGTAGGCACGACCTCCGCAACATGCGCCACAGAGTGAAATTGTGACGTCAGCACCTTGTTCAGTAAAACCCACCCCGAAGTTCTCTCCGAGAAAATGGCTTGGTGGTGTAATTGGCTATCACTCCTGACCAGCAATCGGAAGATCCGGGATCGAATCCCGGTTAAGTCAAATATATTTTCATTCCGCACTTTGGGGTATTAAAATTTTTTTCGACCTCGACGGATGCTATTAACTACGGCAAGGCATCGATTTTGGTTACACACGGGGAAATTAAGAGCAAGTTTTGAATGTCGCGATGGTGTACTCACGCTCTCCTTTCCGCTGAAGAGAGAGGAAGGAGCTTAATGCTGAAAACAGAGAGGACTAGGGAATAACGAAGAGTGGGTATCTTCGCTGGGAAGACAAAAGCCTTCCGTGGAAATAAGAAAATTAAATTATCGCCGCCGACGAAAAGGGTAGGAAGTGCTAAGACACCCTTTAAGGCTTTCTGCGGACGGCATTTTAATTATGAGATCCCAAAATTTTGGCGACGTCGTCCCCTTAATTTCCTAAACGCTCCAGAAGGGGGGAGGTAGGGGGTTGGGAAGAGAACCCCCCCGACCCCCAAAAGATCAACAAGGGTCGTCGACCACGTACACAGGCCTCCCACTCCCATCACAAAAGACTTCGAGAGAGCAGTCTGGAAGAAGAGAGGCCCGCTCACGCATTAAGCAAACATCTCAAAAATAAAAGAGTCAAATTTCAAGAGAATATCACAACGGATTGTGAGTACGAACAGTATACAAATACATGTGTTATCAGTGAGCGAAATACGAGGTCTTATGACAACGGCTCACTCCCGTTCTGGCGGTCGTAGCATCACGCGACATAAAACTACGACTAAATTAATACCATTGTATTACCATTAATTTAAAATGATTATATTACATGACTTAAGTATTCTACCAGTTAAGATGGATTCAAACGGAGAATTCTGCGAATTACCGACGGCCAGTCTATCCACCCAAATTGGACATCTCCCTTCAATTCGTATTAAGGTTTATTGTACTTAAATCTTCTCTTTCAATCGATCCATCTATAAATTATATTCTCTCCCTTCCCCTCCCTCGCTCGCCAAACATTCTTGAGGATAAGAGGAGTAATAACAGGAAAGCGTGGGTAAAGAAAGCAATCACTCAAAGGGATAAGTTAGCTCCAGGCATACAAGGAAGGAAGCGAAAGAAAATAGCTCTGATGGGGAAAATTTTTGCGTAAACGGGGATAACTGAAAGGCCCCATCAAATCCAGCTAAAAGAAATTCCTTCAGGACATCACGAAAAGTAATTCATAATGAAACACCTAACATCATGAGCTAATTTTTACAATCTCTCCATTTTCCCCATCCTGTCTATGCCGATTTTACTCTCATAGAATTTCATTTCCAGCATTGGAATAAAACGTCATACTTTCGATTCACTTCAGCGAAAAAATTGGCTGGCTAGCAAATCACCTTCATAGGAGTAGGTCTCCAAAAATAGGACTTCGTTTCCAACCATCCGAAGTTCTTTTACGCAGGAGTCGAGCAACTATCTAACAACGTTGAGAAATGAGATATGTTACCAAACAGATAGCAATAGAAATGGTTTCTCCAAGATAAAGACTTTAAATTAATGCTCTGCGGGACTCAGTAGCCAAATCATTCAAAAATTATGTTCTATTATATTATTTAGATAGCGACAAGTGCCCTAACACCCTGGCGGTTGCGGGAAGGCATCTACTAGTAGATGTTGACGAATGCATGTTACACCGTAATCGAAGGAAGAACGAAACATAAGAGATGGAGTGGGAGGTAAAAATAAGGGATAATGGACAGACAAAAGCGTAACTGATTATGCAGAAATGTAGAAGGACATATAAGGAGGATAAATAAATCAATTTGGTGAAACCTATAACATGAAATCTCACTATAACCATAAGATCATAAGATTACCTGAAATTATGGCATTGCACGCATCCAAAGTCTGAGGGAGATGCTTGCGTTACACTACATTCCAACAGTCTTTTATTCACTGAAACCACTACTTAAGGCTTCCGCCGTAAATGACAATGATCTATAAGCACGTAATGTTCGAATTCTCGTATCAACGTTCAAATACGGAGGATTTTTTTTCTGTTCCCTTCATTCCTCCTCCTGAAGCACAGAAATGAAAAAATGCAAATGACATAAGCACGAGCATTATAAGGGCTCCTCTCTTTCCTCTCCCCAAGGAGTGACGTCTCCAAAACTACTTTTTGTTCCGGAGCGAATTATGCGGAACACTTTGATTAGGCCCCGCGGGGACGGATGGAGGAGGAGTCCGGATAGAAGGAGAGAAAGAAAACACAATTAGCGGAAGAAATAAGATCACGGGGCGGTGGCTCCAGGGGAGGAGGGGGAGAGAAAGTGAACTTCAACCCCACCGCACGGAAGGGGAGAGCAGGAAAAGGCCTTTCCACACGAAAACAAAAATAATTATCAAACTGATTTTCGAGACTCCAACATTCTTTTTAAGTAGTACCGAAATGAAGAGTAGACGGCGATCTCCCTCGGAACGGTGTAGCAGGTAGCATAATGACAGAAAACGTGTGTATGGTCCACATATTTTAATTTATCGACAATTATGCCACTTTCACGGTAGAACTACACGTGATGCCAATAAATTGACACCATTTTCGGAGGTGGATAGAAGTGCTTATAAATCGGAGGAATGAAAAATATTGGATAACTTTCTCACGGAGGTAGAGGGAATGAAGTCGTGTACAAAGGAGACTAGAGATGAGAAGTGGTTAGACTACAAAATGTCATTTACCAAAAGTACACTTTTGCACTGACTTACCATAAAAATTTCACACTGATCTAAAAAGTCTACCTTTTTCCCATAACATTGGTTGTGGAGATCCTAGGCATTAAAAGCATGCTTATGTTCAGCATCTGGCAAATGCCTGGCAAAATTAGAGGTACTATCACTTACGTCCCAAAAATCCTCCTGCCCCACTAACCTTGCTTTAATTTCACGTCCACTCATACCCACACAGTGTGAATTAGGGAGAGATGCCACGTATTTTTTAAAATAACAATATTTTGTCCTATTTTGCTTTCTCGATGAAACTAAGTCGTAATTATGGTGACTAGTCTTGTTTCTGACGTACCTACACACAAAAACGTATACTTGTATCATTCTTCTCTCAGATTTAAGAATTATTTTTGTGAAACATTACCTCGCGGCGTCTATCCCGTATGCTGCGGGTGACACGCCGCACCTATAACGGTGATACGCCGCATGGCATTTAAAACGGGCTAAAACTGATTTCGATATTCTGTAGCTTCATTTAAAAAGAAAAATTGTCGCATTATTGAAATTATGAAGAAAATAAAATATGCAAATACTTTTGATATGCATTTACTATTGTGAGGTAGCTTGTTTATTAACAGAGGTAGCAAGGATTATTACAGCACTCGAGTGATACTCCCTTAACAAAACTCGCACCGTCTCTCTACACACATTCCGCGCGACTGACTGCGCGTCACCCTCCTTACTGGCTCTACCGTCCGAGTTCCTCGGCGTCCCCCAGAGGGGCAGCACCTGCCGGACCATTTCGAACAGCCCGTTGATGACAGTCGGCCTTTCCTGATTTCAGGGCCGTCCTCGGCCCGCTCTTGCGGTTGGCTGACCTCTTCTTCTACAGCATCGGATTCCTCTTGAATCGGCTCGTTGGTTCCCTGGTCTCCGAGGCTGCATGGGGTTGGGTTGTCATCTTCTTCTACAGCATCGGGGTCCTCTTGGATCTGCTCGTGGGCTCCCTGGTCTCCGGGGCTGCATGGGGGTGGGTTGTCATCTTCTTCTACAGCATCGGGGTCGTAGTCTGGTGGGGGTTGGCACCATGGTTTCATTCGATCTGCACAAAAGACCGAATGAAACCTCCTCTGGGTTCTGGCTGCTCCTGGGATGTCTGTCAGCAAATATCTATCCCTGGGGAATACCTTCTCCACCCTGTATGGTCCCTTAAATTTGGGTGCTAGCTTTCGAGACGTTCCCGTCGCCTGGGCTTCTCGCTCGACTAACACTAACTCTCCCCGCACGTATTTTCTTGGCTCCTTGTGAGCTTCGTCAAACCTTTTCTTCTGCCTCTCCTGACATGTTACCATCCTGCCTAAAGCTTCCTTCCTAACCTCCTCTATCACTTCTTTGCTCACTTCATGTTCATCTTCCTGCAATGTCACTACAACTCGGTTCCTTAACGCATTCCGCGGGCGGTACGCGAACAACAGTTCATGTGGACTGGCTCCCACCGTCTTGTTCTTCATCGAGTTCATGGCAAATTGAATGTCTTTCAAGCGCCCATCCCAATCACTTCCATCCTCCGTTGAATTCATCATAGTGATAGCTCGAGTAATTATGGCGTTTGATCTCTCTACTTGTCCATTTGCCCTAGGCGTTGCAGTGGCGTTCTTGACGTGTTTTATCTGATGCCCCTCGCAAAATTCCTCAAATTCTCTCGACGTATATGCCGTTCCTCTATCCGAAATGATACGGTCCGGGCAACCAAACAAACTAACTATCTCACTCAATGCCTCACAGACTGGTTTTGACCTCGTGTTTTTCACAGCTCGTAGTACTATGAACTTCGTAAAATTGTCTTGGTACGCGAGGACGTATTCACTGCCTCTTTTGCTACGAGGGAATGGTCCTAGGTGATCTATGTTAACGGTATGAAAAGGCGTACCCTCGCGCTTAGTTGGGTACAGTATTCCTTCCCTTTTCCCGCCTGGTCTCTTGTGGTACGCGCATTCGATACAGGCTGCGATATATCTCTTTATCCTTTGTCTCATCCTCGGGAACCAGAAATATCTTCTCAGGTGTTCCAGAGTCTTTTCTTCTCCGTAATGTCCCATGTCATCATGGCTCCCCTTTATGATTCTCCAAATCGCATCTCTTGGGACCACCCAACGACTTCCCCCCTCCACTCTTCGACATATTCGATGGTCTCTTACTACATAATCAGTGTGCACTTGCTTATCCTCGTTTGTCTGTGCTGGCTTTTTCAATGTCGCATGTATTTTCTGGAGACTCGGATCTTGCAGCTGCATGGTCAACAGCCAATCCTCCTGCTGAATTCTGGTGGTGAATATTTTTGAGTCCACCATCTCAGGTTCTACCGCTTTTTTCATGCTCTCTCTTTTTGCGTAAGGCAGACGATACGGACGTGACGTCACGGGTTTGTCGTCATTCAAGTCAATGCTGATGCTGGTGAAGTTCGCCTTGCCTAACTCGCTTAAGTTTTTAGCAAAACATCCCCTGAATTTATTTACGAGGTCGCATAGTGCCCCTTCGTCTTGCGTCGTCAGGTTCTCGTTCATGTGTATCTCGTCTTTCTGGATCCGTGACTCCTCTTCCACCTTCCGCACTTGAGAATTCTTTCTTTCACTAAGGTCGGCGTTTTCTCTGGAAATGGTGAGTCTCCCAAACTCCTTTTCGACCCGAATTCCTGGTTGGTCTAAGGCACTCCGCCCTACAATGATAGCATCCTCCTGAGAATTTTCTGGGACAATTAAAACCTCTACTTCCACATTCACATCGTCTACTTTCAAGATCATTCGTTTCGTGCCAATAGCTTCACAACCCCTTGATCCAAACCCAACTAAACGCTTTTGGCTCGCCTCATATTCGACTCCTAGTTCTTGTGCAACGTCTCTTCTCAGGGTGACAACATCGCTTCCTAAATCAACGAAGCCAACCACCCTGTCGTCGTTTATCTCTATCCACTTGTGGTACTCGTCCTTTATGATGCAATTGGGTCTAGTGATTTTCCTAACGTTCCACTTTTTCTCATTCTGGGTCGTTCTCGGTGTTGCCTGCAAACAATCTTTCTGCATATGTCCCGTCTGCTTGCACCGGTAACAAATTCTCTCACGGGCAGCTACTCGGCACTCCCTAGCGAGGTGCCCCTCTTTTCCACAATTGAAACAAACGCCCTGGGTAGGCGTCCTTTCGCCCCTCACTTCCTTGACTTCAGCCCTTTTGTCAATGGTCACAGGAGGTCGATTGTGAAAGTTTGCCCTATCTCCCAATTTGGCCCTATCAGTGACACTCTCGTATCGTCTTATCTTGCGTAATAGTCCTTCTACATCTTCAAAGTCACACATAGTCAGCAGCTTCACTAGTTCCTTATCCCACATGCCATTTAGAATGTACTTGATAAGGGAGGCTTCATTTACTTCACCACGCCTAGCGATAGTCTTCATCGCGTAAACATATGACTCATGCGTCTCGCCACGCTGCATTCTTCTCTTTGTAAGACTCAAGTGCACGTCGGCTTGGTCCTCCACTGATGGGAAACAATATAATAGTCCTTTTTTGAACGCCTCCCAAGAGTGTACTTCCTCGGCTACGCTATTCAGCCATAGTTTCGCCGCTCCGCGTAACTTACTAACGGATTGGGCTAACAACATCGACTCGTCCCATCCGTAGGCTGATGCAATGCTCTCTACTCGCCTGACCCACTGTACCGCCGTGAACCCCAGGGTTAGCGAAGGTTCAAACTCCGGCAATAATTGCTCTGCTATTTCTCGATAACCCACCATACTTTTACCAAGAACTAACGATTGCCCATTTAAAAGATCTCGTTCACGTTCTAGAAGTTTCCTTTCTCTCTCTAACAATTCTCTCTCGTGTTGCAAGAGCGCTTGTTTCCTCTCCGCTGCGCTTCTAAGGACGCCACTCTCTCCGACAGGATACCGCCAATTTCCCAACGACGGTTCTCTGCCCTTAGTAGGCCACACGACAGTAGCCTCGCGCGGTTGCTCACCGGGTCCTCTTGCCTGTATATCCTCCTTAGCCTTGTCTCTCGCGGCAAACGGCGTCGACGCAGGCAGAACCCACTTAGCGGTAGCCTCTCGGTGCATCTCACTATGCTCCCTGGCCACGCCGGCCTCGCTCTCCTGCTCTCGACATGTTCCCGCCAATTCAGTCGCGCCCCTTCCTTCCGCAGAATGGACCCCGTTGAAGCTACCTACGCGACACTCGCCATCCCACGACGCATTCGTCGGACTGGTCATTGCTACACTAGAACCACACTCTCTCACCTTACTCAGTCCGCACTGGGGTTTTTGATGTTCTATCTATTGATGGCTGGATGTGCACGAACAACTCCACCGCAGCTCGCTGGTCGATCCCACTTCTGAACTGTGAGGTAGCTTGTTTATTAACAGAGGTAGCAAGGATTATTACAGCACTCGAGTGATACTCCCTTAACAAAACTCGCACCGTCTCTCTACACACATTCCGCGCGACTGACTGCGCGTCACCCTCCTTACTGGCTCTACCGTCCGAGTTCCTCGGCGTCCCCCAGAGGGGCAGCACCTGCCGGACCATTTCGAACAGCCCGTTGATGACACTATTTTTCTAATTAATAGTACATGCCTACAATTTTAATGCAACTGAAATGCAGGTTGTAAAACTAGAGCTATGTTTACGTTATTACTTTATAAGTATACGCATATAAAAAGCAATAAATTTAACTAGCATGCGCTTTATTTATCCAATTTTTATTGAAAAATAGGAGTTGAACGGAAGAAATTCAGTTAACAGAGACTTAATTTAGGAGTTTTTTTAGAAGTCCAAAATACAAGTTGAAAAATAAATTAGGGCAATCAATTTAAGTTATACCTTGCTTAAGTCAAAACTTGCTGTTGCCTACAAACTGAGCATAGTAACGTTCAAAATATGCATACAGATAATTAAATACTACACTTCACAAAAACAATTTTTAGTTTCAGTATACACACTAAAACATTAATATCGTTGCTATAAACGTGTTATAATTCATTTGATATAATTTATCATTTCCTGCGGCGTACATGGCAAATGAAAGAAATGCGGTATGTGTACCAAAGTTCAATGCGGCGACTAACCCTTTCTCTACGAATGAGACGCATCACATCGTGGCTCTATGACCTTTAAGGCCAATATGGCGATACTACACTGAAAACATTCCATGCAGAAGTTACTGTTGGCGTAAACCTCAAACAATCGCTATATCGCTAGCAGTTCAACGTCCGATACGGATTTATTACAAGGAGAGAAAACATTTGAAGGTAAAATACCAGAATTATCTCAGTATTTGCTTTATAAATCTGTAAAACCAATGAAAAACAAACGGAGCATCCTCACTAATCCCTGGTATCTACTCCGCATCTGCCCCGCAATCTGTCGGGAAACGCCGAAACTATGGGGAGTGCGCAGTCTCTACCGTATGCGGCTTCTCTCCCAGATATACCATACAATGGATTCCAGCTGTTGTTGAATATCTCGAATATTGTTTCAGTACTTTTATTTTTTAATTAAAATTTTTGGTTAAATAATTTACCACAATGATCACAATAAAAACATGATAAAATTCATGATGATGTAAGTGATTGTACGAACTACGGCCGTTGAACAGTTGAAAGAGAACAAATTCCCCAAGGCCGTACTCAATGGTGGGCAAAGTGGGGGGTTGGAAGTTAAAAGGCTGACAGGGGGGGTAAAGCACGAAAATCAAGGAGGTGAAACACGGAAGCTTCGCAAACCTGAATGAATGTGTGGGTGAATGAGCCCTTCGCAGAAATTTGTTCCTAAGAGCAAATCTGCAAGGTGAGTGTGTGAGCTGCGCGACTGTTTGGTTTCATAGTGTTTTAGCTGGATTTCCGTGCTTTAGCCACCCCCCCCTCCCCTCCCCTGTCAGCCTTTTAACTTCCCACCCCCCCACTTTGCCCACCAAAGAGTACGGCATTGGGGAATTTGTCCTCTTTCAAATGGTGAAATTCGATTCTTTAATAATGCAATTCACAGATATCACAATTTTCTGGCTTCGGAAATCGAAATTTTCGAAAATATCGAGTCACGGGAAGCGTCGCGGACGAAGGTAATATAGTTTCGGAACAAAACGCCCGCCCGTAAAAAAATGATGCGGCTGTTGCTAAAAATAAATGTTTCTTTATGAAAAGGTCGATGAGCTGCACTTGATAGAGGAGAGTAGTGAAAGCAGTAATGGTGCACATTGACGATGAATAATGGTTATTTAACTTTTATGTCTTTTGTATTAGGAGCATAAATTGGCGAATGAAGGAGGAAAAGGACCATAGCATCACAGCCGGGACTCGCCCACGGAAAGCGGAAAATCGAACACCAGAAATGTGGGCGGAATTAATAACAGAGCAAGTTTGGGAATATTACTCCAGAAATGTCTGTGTGAAATTCCGTGAATGCGACCAAATTCCCACCGAATATTAATGAACACAATCGCGAACACGAAGCGAAACACGAACGAGGCATAATGAACGTCCGCTATGATTGCATTCGTCAAACTGAGGTTAAGTGCGTCATTAAGGGTTCGGCGAATAAGAGAGGCAGTCACACACACAAAATTGGCCAATTGGGATGGTTCACAACTGATTGCAGTTTCCACGATAGTCACGGGAGAGAAGAGAAAAAAAAGATTCAAACATTTGAGTGTACGGCTGTCACTGGCGACAGCTATAACCACACGACATCGTCAGTGACACGTGAACTCAGGGCTTCAGCCTGACCTCAACAGCTCCCGTGCGCATAACATAAGAGACCAGCTTTCCATTCTTCACAGTTTAGTTCGATTGAGGAAGTGTTCGATGTTGTTCCCATCATTGCGTAGGGTTTTAGCAGTTCAACTTTGAACGTAGAAGGAGTCAATGGTTTAGGATACGTCACAAGAGAAAAACGATGATTTAACTATGCAGTTCTTATGTAATAATTATTCCCTTTTTTGGAATATATATTCAAATGCTGTATCAGAATTGCTGATTGAGATTCGTTCATCTACATATGTATGAACACGTAAAAAATTGAAAAAAAATGTATTCCTTTACTGAACTGTAACTGTTATTTAATTTTTTGAACAACTGAAAATTTTATGTTAACGTAAATTGCATGTTCTCGTAACTTATAAGGGTCAATAAAATGATTTTTAAGAAAATCCTTAGCTTAAAATTGCTATGTGTTATAATTAAACAGCGTAAAAGATTTCTGAGAGCGATACCGCATATTCTATGCAGTGAATGTTATGTATGACCTACCAAGTAAAGTATGTCCCCCTCCCCTCATACAGTTTTGTAAAGTGAGGTGTTTCACATCGGTGGTTTTCTTACACCATAGCAGAATTCGTATTGTTTCCTTCCCGCTCCACGCCGTTAAGACGCCTACGACAAGTGCCCAAATGTACATCCGTTGTTAAGAAAGGAAGAAGGGTTTCCGTGGATTACAAGGGTTCATCTAAAGCGAGGTTGTGAATATCTGGAGGCGTTGTTTCCCAGTTTTTGGCGTGGTCAAAGTTCAGCCATCTTGGTTTGACGACTTTTGGACTCGGTCCCCGACTGATATTTTGAAGTGGCTAAGTTTTGTTCTGAAAATGAACTAAATTAAGAGAAAAATGCTACCATAACCATTAGTATTTCGCCGGTGATTGTCATCGGATTTTTTCTCACCATTTGCGATACTTCTATTAATGTATAATCTCTGTGTCTGTAAGCCACTTTACTGGTGGGGATAGCCTTGAAACTGTGCTTTATTACTTTAATTGTAAAATTTAGGACAAAGATTGACTCACAACTGTGTCAGGATGCGCTGATTCGGAAATGAGAAATACCACACGATGTACACTCACCTGGAAAAAATGAAAGGATAATTAGAAAACTTTTCACATGAGATATAGAAATTAATAATCTTACGATGAAGTAATAGATTACCAGAGGTTTTGAAGAGGAACATTCATACATGATAAAAATATTTATGAAGCTTTGGTGGCATTTTTTTAAAAGAAAACTTTTCCTTGGAAATCTACCCTCCTTGAAGAATCTGCTCTCTGCGGAAATCCAAGCCTGCGGACTTAAATGCAGGATTTAGCATGATAGGACCTTGGCGTAGAAGTCCTCCGTCTCCGTCCGCAAACTAAGATTTCCGCAAAGAACTTCGATTCAAAGACTCGGAGACTCGAAGTCTCAGACCTCTATCACCGTTCTCTGTCACGATCTCTGTCACCGTTCCTGTCATACCAGCAGTTCAACAGTTAATTACCAGTCTTGCAAACAATTACATAGGTTTTGGGAATCCAGGGGAAGGCGGTTCAGAGGCATTGTTCGCAGTTTATATTGAGAAGTAAGTAGTCCACATTTCACCAATTGAATCTCTCTCTTCCTTCACGACCTCTTCCTACCATTTCTCCCCTTCCTTGGCAACCAATTGCTATTCTGAATTTACCTCACCCCATCTGGAAACTGATATACAGACATGTGGAGAGGGATCCGTCTCCCACACGCTGTGGTGCTTCCCCAACCATTTTCGGCTTATGAGAAGTGTTCCGAAGTTGCAGTCAACCCGGACTCAAAATTAGGCAGAACGTCAGCTGTTCGAATTTCGGCCAACGCGTTTGCTAGAGGCTGCTGGTTAGTTACCTCATCCCATCGCCTAGTGATCGCAGGCAATAAGTAATAATTCATAAAATTTGCTGATTACGGGATAAAAATGTATTTATTTTATTTATTTCAGAAGCCCACCTACAGCAATATTTACAATTTATAGTGGCCCAAAATAATACCCACAATATATATTCATGAAAATGAGCATACAATAATATTTTCTTAGTGAAAATTACTTACTGATGAATAGGTATACGTAATGCATTTGCGCTATGCCTAAAACTTCATAGGGGAAATGTTTTTCAACCACCAATTACGTAACTTACACTAATCATTCCAAATGAAAGAAACAAGTATTTTGCGCAGGAACATATTTCTCAAATCCATAGTGACTTCAAATTCTCATAAAATGTTAAGCAGTCGCGCATCGCTCCATTCATTTGAGAAAGAAGAAACTGTTCTACGAGCTATAACCACATTAGGCCTCCCAGTCGTACAAATCAGAGATCTCCGTAAGGTATGCTAAGTTCTATTTAAGTCCGGTAGAACCCCCTTGTGAATTGTAACCCCTTGATAGGATTACATTTGTAATTGCTTTCCCCTACTCCGCGCCTTGAGCCAACTCAATGGCCCGGGAATTAAAGTCACGGAAAGTTAGGCAAACTGCAGCTGACGTCACATCTCCCCCCGTCCAATACACTTGCGCCGCCCAGTCAGGAATAGGGCTCAAAGATAATTGGACGATATTGAGCGATGCGGAGGGTATCTCGAACAGTAGCGAGAAACTTCGCAAACAATCTGAGCTCAGAAAGTGATACGAGGACACGATACTCACCCTTTGTTGATAAGATCCTGAAAGTTTTAATCATTGACGAAATTGACCTGAGGTGAACTCTATAAAAAGGGAACCAAAAGTCAGCTCCGGTTTCGAGCTCTTTCTTCCGGGCATGACAAATATTGCAATGAAAACGAATTTTGGCAGTGTTGCAAGGAGCGGCAAGTAACTAATAATTTCACCAAAATAAAATTGCAAGGAACTCAATCATGCCGTCCATAACTAAGAAATAAAGGCAAATGAATTCCTCACATTGATGCCCAATTGAGTTCCTAAATGACTTAAACAAAGGTTAGGAAAATGAAACCCTCAAACTGACTTATTTCCACAATTCTACAATGAAAATCATGCTATTCCACTTTAAAGTATGAAGATATTACGCAATAGCTGCAAATATTTCATCTTAGTGGTCGACTGAAAACAGCATACATTACATTCCTTAAGAATAAAAAGCTGTATCACCAACTTAATTCAGAACCATTTAGAGATTTTTCACCTTTTGCACGGCGTTATCGGTGCAACTCAGAATAAAAGTCTATGTATCCTAAAATAGACTCGTGTACGTGCAAACGCAGTGCTGCAAGAGTTTTTATGCAAAAACACAGATCCAAATTCAGCTGCTACTTCTCGAAAGATACAATTTCCGCCAAAAGTGGCGTGGCTCCTCAAAGCACCCTCCGAAAGACTTCAGGAGGATAAGGTACTTTTACACAGCGACCCTCTCCTCAGGTCTTTCCTATTCAGAAACGCCTTCTTCGCTATATGTATTCCCTTCTTCATAATATAACTACTGGGCTTGTTTTCCTATAATGAGCTTCTCAAGCTGTTGAACTTGATTTAAAAATAGACTAAACATTTCAGATAAATTCAAGAGCAGTGTCTTTTCTAACGAAGTTAGCCATATCTTACGGACGCCAACAAACTACGGAAGATCAGATCATATGAATAAAATAAGAGAGATAGAAAGTAGAACAGACAGATTCATAATGTCTTTTTCTTCCACGATCAAGAAGAGACGGCAGTGTTAGAACTCAAACATAGACTAGATGACTTGTAGTGTGGCCTACAAACTTATGTATACCTTAATGCATGTTTCTGGATTTTATTATTATTTCTAACAGCATGTGGAAGTATAATTTTTAGTATGCGTGACGTTTTTTTGGATTGTGTGGTGTGCATGAGGGAGTCAAATTGCATGCTGCATGCTGGTGATTGATCACCCCCTGCCAGACACCCTAGAGGTGGCTCGCAGGGTATTATGTAGATGTAGATGAACTGTTGCTCGCTGCTTCTGCTCCTACCTATTTTCGTTGTAAACATCTTGGTCCCGGCAGGCAAGGCAAATCTCATTGCTTTAATGGTGGAGTATGGGCATAATGATTTATGAATTATAACAGTGAAGGCCTTTCCGGCCGCCAGCCAATCAGCGCCAAATAAATGAATTTTTCTTCCTCGTGCGACGGAAGGTATACGCGTCAATGTAACAGGTTTCATCGAAGAGCATGGCATCACTTATGGCCCAGGGCCGTGGAACCTACACTGTAGAACCACCAGTAAATACGCGAATTTAAAGAACGAAATTGTTGATAATGCCCAAAGCAACTGCGTGGCTTTTTAGGAACCAAAATTTGGTTCGCTAACTGATTTAATGACTACCAATGACAACAACATATCCGGGGATCAGTGCCCAACATGTAAACTGAGGTCACCACCGAAAACCACGTTACCACTAATCGCTCAAAACAATACTCACCCAATTTACGCAAATATTTAACAAGGGGACACCGACATAACAAAAAAACTCGCAAAAAACAACTTGAGGATATCAAAGGGAATAAAAACACTTATTTTTAGAGAATCAAAAAGGCGCGGAACTCGGGGATAAGGTCTTCAGAAACATGCGCCCGGCTCTGCGTGCAGAAGGAAGACTATGAGAGGACAGTTCAGAGGAGGGAGACGGAGGAGGGGGATGTGAGAATGAATATCAATGGACTAAGCACGAGTCGTGCACCATACCCACTCCTTTGATCGTTTTTTTCCTCTCTGCGCTCTCTGTTTTTACTTCTCGATTCTCTTTTCCTCTCCACAACTCTGAGGGTAAACAACAGGAGCGAGCGATCTGGATAGAGTACAAAAGTGGGCGTGGTTGCAGGAAAATACCGAGAGCAAAATCGTAAGTGACGGGCGAATCGGGGTGAAAATAATCATAAATACACTACGACTCAAGCGGGAATAAGAGGAAAATATCTTTCACAGTGGTTTGCACAGAGATTCAACCCGAAATTTGATTGGCATTGGTGACGGTTGAGCTCAACTCAGACTAACCACAAGCGTTCAGTGCTCACATTTCCCGGTAAAGGAGCAGGGCATTTATTCCAATTCTATAATCGCTAAGGCTTACTTAGTTACAGCTTAGGTACTATGGTGCAAGCATGGAAACTTTCTTATGTCGCGGAAAATAAAAATTCAAATGCACTATTTTTCGTGAAGAATAGATACAGGCAAATATCAGAAGATGTCGCATAGCGACGAAACGAACCCCGTTTAGTTTCTGAAAATAAATAGAATAGAGTTATTATCTTACGTCAATTTAAAATGCTTTCACCAACATGTTAATGAATTACGCCGCCTGTTAGAAAATCATGCGTTTGTCCATCCTGTCTTCATCCCTCTCCTATGTTCTCTCACCATGCTCTCTATTAATTTTCTTTTTTTTTTATTTACTCACCTTCCATGCCGCCTCTCTACTTCCCGTCTCCCCACGACCGAACCCCTAACGGGCTTGTTCACCAAATTCTTATTTTATTGTCGATAGTAATAGAGTGTTTAACAAGTGAAAAGACTTTCGTCATGTTCCCAGCCATCGCCTATTTCTCGAGCTACCCGCGACGAGAAATCGAACTCCTCAACCCTTTCGCAGATAAGTTTATGACACCGTGCGCTCATACCGAGCAAGCCACCGCCTCTTATCTACTCCTCGGTCCTGCGTATGGGGCTCGCATGGTCTCTTGCGATCCATTCCTTCCTCAATGAAAGTGTCTTTCTAAACGAGTCTATGGACCATAATAGGGTGGTTTCCTATTATTTTTTCATTGCCTAAATCGAAAGATTATTACTCCTGAAGTACGCATTTCATGATTTTAGATTTTTAAATGACGATATCTATTTTCCGCGATTAAACGAAAAGTGAAATATTTCAAACGCGCGCGAAAACGCGACGGCTAAGTACGAATACTGGGAAAAGCTCGTGTGACGTATATCTGGTTCCAGCTGTCGCCGTGTGAGGTGACCTTGGAGCGAGGCTTTGAGCGCTGATACGACGCAGGCCGCTAGCAGGTAGCAGAGTACCCTGCTAGCAATTAACGCTTGGCTTAAACAAGGATTGTTATTACCCTATCAAACTAAGGAAACTTTCCGACCATAGGCACTTTTAGATGGTGATTTTTAAGAGATGTTTCCCTCAGCTCTGTGCCTCATGCATGCATTGGTAATTTCACACGATGTAAAACTCCCTTCTATTCGTATAGCATTTAGGTCCCCGTGACGTCACGTGGAGTGGTATCGCATGGTCGCCAATCTGGCCTTTTTCAAATGCGGTTAAAATTAACCATTGCTATTCGTCTAAACTGGGATTTCTAAAACCAAATAATTTGTATATTATGAATACACTAATGGTGGGTAACGAATCGCAATCAATGCCTTTCATTTTCTTTGATGAAGGAAACTACCCTATTCGGGTGACTTCACCTGCTCATGAAAATTGGACAACAACTTTCGCGCAAGTGGAGACATTTTCTTTCTCGTAACTTATCTTCCATCTACCGAATTCTTTTAGTGAAGTGCGGGTCGAGTTCAGAGTGAACGACCCCGTTGCGATCCCTGATCTGATTCCCACACGAGAAGGACCATCACCACTGACACACGGCAAACTCACTTAGCGTCCGCGTTCATCCCACTAGGGAGATCACTCCCCCACCACCCTTTGCGGGCGCCCTCCACCTGAGCTGCGCCGTCGTTTGTGTATAGTCTGTCTGGCTCTTGTTTGGACAGCTCGCATCTGGAGCTATCAGCTGGCTTCCGTTCCAACCGAGGGGAGCAAAGGAGTTGCTGGTCGTCATTACCACATGTACTGAAGAGTATTCCCTTCACATGCATTTGCTCATATAAATTAAAGTAATCGTAACTTTAACAGACATATTTCTCATTTAGACTATTTGATTATATTATATTAATATGAGGCATTATTAACGGGATGATTAATTTAGAAGGAATGACAATCTGGGCTAAGATCTTGCCAGCAAAATGCCAGTGTTTAATAATAATTAGAACTTCTAATGTAGTCCTACGGGCCTAGCCAATGCACGTCAACCAACCACATTAAATGGGACTTATAAAAAAAGTTCCATCAAAAAGTGTATCATTATAATCGAATTAAAAGATTAGTATTGCGTTACACAATACTAAATGGCATGAAATATGGAGTTTACGTTCTGGCAAAGTCTACAAAATGTGATTAGGTAAACGTACCAAGGCACGTTATTAAAGCATGTTCTCCTGCATATCCAGCTATTGCTCTGCGGAATAAACACAATAGAAGCCGAAAAAAGAGGTTAAAATACCTTACTACCGAAATTGGACAATGTATCACGATATACTCCAATATTTTCGTCTTTGCCATCCTTTTATAAATGAAAGATGTGGAGAGAAGTAATATAGGAAATAGATTTCACCATGGAATACTTACGTCAAATAATGCAGACGATTTCCTTTAAATTAATGGAAATGAGATTAAAGAGACAAGAAGAATAGCCAACCAGTTTGTCTGCAAGTAATATATATAATACCTCCCTCATATACACGGCACTATGTTGAATATCGTGTTAGAGCTATCGAATTTATCGTCTACCCACGCACGTGATCGCGCGAAGAGCCAATTAAAAAAATACTTCTTTAAAGCAAAATATCAAGCACCTACCAGGGATCCTAGATTCTGTTTTGCTCTAAAAATCTTTTGATGTTTTCAATAAAGTTGCTCGAAGAACTTTTTCACCATGATAACAACACCCTTTTTTCGGAACTTTCCAGAATAAAGACCGTAAATTAGTTTTTGAAACTTAACGCATTCTCTTTCAATGAAGTGAATCACATTACACCATCATTCAAAGAAAATTCCCCATGATTTCGGTTCATGACTTACTATTTTTAATTAAAAGGTTTCCCTTTCCAACGATTTCTTTTTCTTTTTGTTTCTAAGGCAAGGAAAATTCAGCCCCCTATTTTTAACCTAACTTTTAAAGCAAAGAGTTTACCAAACTAAAGGTTTCTCAAAGGGTTGGATAAATCACACTCTACGCTGTGGAAGAGCGTGTTAATTAATTTTCAGTATTTGTACATGCATTAGCTTTGATAACCTTTTGCATTGTTCCGTGAATTTCCATTTCATCGTAGAAAGTAATCGCGTATTCCTTCGCCAAGTGAGTGTCACCTGATGAACTTCTAAACAATGCAACAAGAAGCATGGAGCCAAATACTGCTTTCAGTGATATAAGAGGCGAATTTATTCAACCTGGGAGCGTGAAAGGCGTGAAATACGTACACCTTTCCGTACAATAATCCCACCGTACAATAATCTTTTGATTTAGGCTATTAAAAAAATAATAGGAAACCACCCTATTCCATAGAATGACTGAATCCATAATGAATTGAATATTAAAAAAGTACTGGACATTGTCACGAAATAACTGAGCAGGAAAGTGGGGATTCAGGATATTATCTAGGACAGAGACACACATCGATGAGCACTGTGATGCCGGTCGCTGTGCAGAGCGCACGGGAGCAGTTGAACCTGAGCTGAAATACAGTATCAAAACGTTCCCGACTTTCATGCATTTTAAATAGGAAAAAAATCCTTCCCGTAATTTTGTTTTTCTTTTTCAACTGCATTCTTGTAAGTTCATGTTCGAAAATGATTTAAAACCATTATCAGCCATTATTATTGGCCTCTACTTTCAAAATGTATGAAAAATTATAACTTAAGTAAATGTTTATGCTTAAAAAAAATTGAAAACATAGTTGGCAAAGATTCTCTGGAACTGGGGCAACTTTGCCAACGGAGTTATATCCAGCGGAAACCTCAATAAAACAATGGAATACATAATTTTAACTTAGAAAACTCTTAAATATAGAATGGCACACAAAGATACTCAAAACATTGAACATGAACTACTATGGTCATTCCCCTAATTTTTCTTCTATTTACAAGTTCCTCCAATATGATTCTTGGTGGAGGTGCTTGGAAGTGATCAAGACTGATTTTTCCACGGTTTTTCCAGGGGCTACATTAATTTTTCGTCTTCATCTCTATGGAGAACTTTTGTTTGGATTTCGACGATAGGCTTGAAGATAATTCATAAATGAAGCACTTACTCTTGTAGGAGTGTCATTACGATCAGTTTTCTATGCATCCGGAATTCAAGACTAAACTTCTTTGGTATTGAGTGGCACGATGCCACGTTTCTCGAACCCTGATGTGATGTTTGAGATCATTTTGCATCCTTCATCCAAAGCACTGAGAAGTTTTGCCAAAAGCGTTGGAAATGCACTATTTTATAGAGTTGTATGTCTAGGAAAGTTCCACAATTTATGGTCTGTCAGTATAGCTCTCCATTTCATTTTTTACGAGGAGCGAAGACTGAAACATCATAGGGTTGCTTTGTGAGGTGAAGGAATCCAAATCTCATCCGAATTACATGGGCTGAGGGAAGGGAGAGAGAGGGAATTTCTCATTGTGTAAGTAGCGTGATTTCCCACGTAACTCTCGAGGTATTTTATTCAAGAGACAAAAGAAATATTTGAGCTCATTAAGGTAAACATTACAAATGACCATGGTTTCCTGACATCAGATATGGAAGAATTGGTGAAAGGAATACTACTCTGGACGGGCAACATTTTTCTTTAGCGACGCATCGCTGAGGAGGATGCGCATGGAATGAAATGTGTGGGCGACCATTATTTGATCTGCACTCCGCGTTAACATTCATAAGACTCGGTTGTTTCAGGCTTATCATTGTGAAAATCAATTTTAAACGATTAAAAAGATATGGTACTCTTTCACACAATTTATTTAAGACGACCGGTTTCGTCGCAGAGGCGAAAACAAAAAAAACTAAAATAAATAAACCAAATATACAACTATATAACTATAAAAATAACGATTCCTGTACCTGAAGATGTCGCCTCTGCAACGAAACCGGTCGTCTTAAATAAATTGTGTGAAAGAGTACCATATCTTTTTGGCTGTTTATTCATAAGACAGCAAACAATACAATTATTGGAGTATTTCACCAGTTAAGGTAGGTTTGCATGGAGTACTTGAGAATTACTCTGGCCGTCTCCACTCTTACCTTGGACTTCATAGCACAACATGGCCTACACCCCTTTCATTTTCTCCATAAATTCTGATCTCTTCCGCCTTGGGAAATTTAAATCAAAGAATGCGCCCAAGCGGCTCTTCTATTTTTTGTGCTTTGGGTTTCTTTCCGCTTCAGGGCGACTTCTTTAGAACGCTTGTGTACAGCAGTTGCAGAAGTACAAATGAGGAGGAGAATTAGGTTGCTGGATTAAGAGCAGTTCTATATTTGAGAAGATATTTGATAATGAGCACCTCGTGTAAAATATATAAAGAAAAGGTGATGACGAAGCAGTTTTCACTTTATCAATTGTGGTAAACTTTGGGCAATATTTTTATGTAAACATGATAGGGTGCTCTGAACAGTCGTAATGGTTTAGGCTACTATGGCCTGTTCAGATTCAAATTTAAACGTGAGCATACGAAAATATCTCTTATTTCGAGCGTATGTTGATCGAAATGCAAGAATTTACTTGCCAGGGGTAGAGAGAGAATTTAGACTGAGTATGGGAACCCAAAACTTCTCGTATCACTAGTGAAATATTCCGCATGATTGCTACCTCCGGAAACATCTTCACACTGGAAAAATTTATCGAATTCCTCTCCTAAGAGAATCAATTCCTTATGGTCTCCCCACGAAGTTGGTGTTTGATTTATTAGTGAAGAGTTTGATTTGGAGTGTAGCTCTCTACGGTACGGAAACGGGGATACTGAGGAAAGAAGAGGAGAGAAGTTTGGAGGCATTCGAGATGTGGGTACGGAGAAGAATGGAGAGGATGAAATGGACGGAGAGGAAAAGGAGCGACGAAGTGCTGGACATGGTTTGCGAGGAGAGGCAGCTTTTAGATGAGATACGGAGGAGACAGTATTTATGGATGGCAGGAGTACTTGGCGGGGAGGGGATGTTGAAAATGGTGTTAGAGAGTAGAATGTTAGGGAAACGAGGGAGGGGAAGAAAAATAATAGGAATTTTAGATAGATTGAAAGGGAGTACGCCTTACAGTGAATTAAAGAAAGCAGTGATGGAGGGTGAGGGAGGCTCCCAAATCAATTCTTTAGTACTCCATGGAAACCTACCTTAATCGCTAGAATACTGTAATAAATAAATAATGGTCTTCCCGTTTTCATTTCTTTCCTTTACCCGTATTTTTCCGCACCTAGTGTGTTCTCGGACGTCGCGTCACGTGACCTTTCCCATCACGCAACGCGAGAGAAGGCGTTTCCTCCATCATCGGCCACGTTGAGAAGAAGGCTTTGCTGTGCTCGTGGATTTCCTGTTCCTCTCTCGCAGCCATTTATTCTTGTGATTTTTAACCTTTCGCACAAACCACTCTCCTGTTGGGTAGGATGAGAACGATGGAGGGGTAGAAATTATCCACTTCCTAAATCTACCGTATAATACACGAAAGTGAGCCTGAGCGGAATGGTGTGGTTTGTTAAAGAGGGCAGATTCGGTCGCCCGGGAAACGAAAAAAGTGGCGCTGGAAACAGGTCATCTTTAGAACGTCATGTTGATCACTCAGTTTCTAGATTGAAAATTACTTTCTTGATTGCATTGCATTGAAAATTATGGAAATTAAAACAAATGCGAAAGAGGAGATGAAAATAACAACTTTACACGTTTAACAAATTTTCAACGACAGACCCTGTTTTTCAACTGCGTGAGTCTTTATTAAGGAAGCATGATATCATGTATGTACTATCATTTCAACCGGAAAACCAAGTAGACCAAATGCAAATTATAAGACCATTGCTAATTGAATTATGAAAATTTCAAAATTAAATTAAAAATTTGAGGAAACATTAGACGCACCGAAAGAAATACATATTGTTGCCCCTACATCCGAATATAATCAATCCTAATTTTTTTCAGATATTTAAAATTGGTGGAACACTGTCAAAAACACGAATAACTACTTTGCGCCATCTGTACCTATATATTCCACGAGGATATTTTATTTGATTGTTGAGCGCAACGATTGTTGATCAGTTAGTAATATTATTTATTGAGAATAAAAACTGACAAAAATACGCCTATTACCCTGATAATAATCGCAATTAATGTTTATAACCATACTGTCTATCAAGGGGGCACTTTTCACATCTTAACCTGCAAGACCCTTTTTGGTGCTTCGCAAGCACACTGCCGCAAACAAACTAGAAACGAAAGGAGTCCTCGTATCCTAGAATCTCTGCTTGGAATTATGCCATCGCCTATATCATTCACATATTTCTGGCACATCCGACTCCTGGGATCGATAAGTTTGCGACTGCATTCCCGGTGTATCGGAGAGTCTCTTTACCGTCATTTCCAGCGCTCCGGCTTTTAAAGAAGGAAGCGGTGCATCATACATTAAAGTTGAATAGGCTATGGCATATATTCTTACATGAAAGAAATCCCATTTCTTCTGCGCCGGTTCGCAGAAAATAGTCCCAATGAATACCAATCAAAATTTCGTGTTATCGCCAGTGTAATTTGAAAAAAATTCTCGTGCGGAAGTTCAAATCCGATTTCCGTAGATTTACTTTCCCAGAATAGAACGAAAAGCATGAAAGCTGGTACGACAAATGTTGCATCAGGCGAAACTTAGTGAAATCAGTATTCAGCTCAGCAATAAGTCTTGTCGAAGACACATCATTATACATGTATAGGTATATGTGATTGCTTTGATCATGTTTACCTTTCACCAAGTAACGACTGAAGCTATCAATTTTAACAGGACACGGCGTAGAATAGACCAGTTTAATACGGAGTTACACCGATGAAGGTAATGTCGCGACTGGACGACACTGCTACCTACTGGTAGGTCTTCTGCCTGGATAAGGTCCCGAAGGGAGAGCGAATCAAATGCTCATTGGGAGTAATTAACACAGCTTTTATTGTTCGTTCTTATTCAGTTCTTGCACTTGCACCGGGGGGGATTTGAGGCTGGCGCGCACGGAGGTGGAATGCTTGGGCAGAGAACTTACGTGGCGGCGAGTAGGGAGAGGCGGTGCCGATGTACGTGGATCTTGTTGTACCCGGCTCGATTCCCACTCGAGTCGTCGTTCGAGATCTACCGCAGCTCCCGCGTCTAGGTCCCGAAGACTCCCCCGAGGAGAGTCGTAGCAGTCCCCGAACGACGAACTCGCTCTGCCCAAGCACTCCGCACTTGCTGTACTGCCACGAAAAACTGTCCACCGCGGGCCACAATTTCTGCCCTATATAGCTATTTTCTGGGGGTGCGGGTGGAGGGAAAGGGGTCGCAGCGGGAAAGGGTAGAGTACCCTCGGGCGTGGTCCGAATTCTAAGAAATGCTACTTGGACCCACGCACCCTAGGGCGGGAAAAGTAGCGTCCCGCCTTCTTTCCCGCCACGCAGAGTATCTTCCGATTACCACATCACCCCCTTGGCAAATAAATCTACGGGGGGGGGATTTGAAAAGGAGAGGGGTAGGTTTCATTGCGCTCCAGCCTCAAGTCAACATAAATATTTCAAATAAGAACTCATACGAAAAAAAAAACAATTCGCAAACACAATTGGCAAAAATAGACAATTACAACATACAAAAAACATTGAAAGAAACCAAATGAAAAAATTCACAAAATTTTCAACGAGGGGGAAAATCAATTTACAATGCAAATATCAAGAATAAACACTTAAACAAAAAATACCTTGAAAAACACGAACATTTTTTAAAATCACTGAATGTTGCACTTAATGTGTCCAATGTAACTTTTTAGTCTTAAAATAAAATCTAAAAAGCTCTACAACTTACGCTACAAAAGAATAACTGTGTCCATCGTCACTATAAACTCCTAGAATAAAATATTTAAAGAAAACACTGCACTGCATTTAATAAAAAGAATCTCTAAAATCACTGCACAAAAAATATCACTTGTGTGTCCAAAGTCGCACTGAGGAACAAAACAAATAAGCATAACATATAGAGCATAAAACCGAGTCTTCTGTCCTTTCACACACAAAAAACAAATTGACGGCTCGGAGCACTAGGGGGGTGGGGAATATTGTCCTGGTGTCCTCGGGCGTCCGACGTGTCAAATCGGTGGATCCTTCTCCTCCAACTCGTACCACCGAACGTTTCCACCAACGGGTGGTGAGTCGGAGTGCAGGGCGTTTCCGAGGGTGCGGCATGGTGAAGGGAGTGACTTCTAAGGGCGGATTCCACGACCTGGTAAGGGTCGAAGATTATAAGGATGACTTCGGGGGGTCGGGGGAGTGGGCAGCGACGCACTTTCTTCTTCGAGAGGTCTCGGAGAGGGCGTCCGGCGAGGCTCACAAGGGGGGGAGGGGGATGAGAGATCACTGCAGTCGGCACGGAAAGTGGGTTGCGTTGGCACAGGATCAGGTGGTAGGGGTAAAAGGTTACGGCGGTGGGCAATGAGGGTTCTACCGTGCTGAGTGCTTTGAATATCATAGGTGACTGGACTTCTCACCTTTATTACTTCATATGGCCCAATCCACCGAGAGGCGAGCTTTTTACTCGCGCCACCTGGAAGCTTCATATTTCTCAGTAGGACCATTTGTCCGACCATCAGCGGGGGAAGAGATATCCCTTTATTATTCCTCTCCCTGTCGCTCTCTAAGTTCTCTTTACTGAATTCTGCGGCTTGCGAATGCGCCATTTGCAGCCTTCTTTTTATTACCAATTCGTAGGGGGGTTCCTCGGCGTAAGAAACGCTTGAGGGTTCTAATACGGCATCCCACGGCATTTTAAGTTCTCTTCCGTACATTAAATAGGCAGGGGAATACCCGGTGATCCTATTTTTGCTATTCCGGTATACAAAAAGAGCAAAATTTAAATGGTCATCCCAGTCTGTGTGGTCCTGCGAGACATAGTGGGAAATAACATTCGCGAACGTTTGATGCGCTCGTTCTAGGCGACCGTTGGCAGCGGGGTTGTAAGGGGAGGTAAATATCGACTTAATTTGCAAAAGTTTACAGACATTTTTCATTAGGTTGGAGGTGAAATTCGCACCACGGTCTGTCAAAAGGTATTTCGGTACTCCGTGACGACAGATAACATTTTCCACAAAAGCTCGCGCGATTGTTTCCGCGGATTGGTTGGGAATGGCCACGGCCTCGGGATACCGGGTGAAGTGGTCCTGGCAGGTTAAGATGTACTGATTTCCGCGGGAAGATTTCGGAAGAGGCCCCACGATATCCAATGCTAATTTTTCGAGGGGGTAGGAGGTTTCTTCTGTGGGCTGAGTCGGTATCCTTTGGGTTCTTGCCTTTCTCTTCTTACACGTTAGACAGCCGCTAACATAGTTAGTCGTATCGACCGAGGATCCATCCCAAAAGAAGTGCCTGCGAACAAGTTCCAAAGTCTTCGTCACGCCTAGGTGTCCAGCTAATGGATTGTCATGACATCGCTCCATGATGTATCGACGCATAGCTTTTGGTGCACATAGGGAAAATTTAGGATCGGGTGTGCCGGGGATAACTTTATAAAGGAGTCCATCTTCATCGTAGAAAAAGGATGGGTCATGAATTCGGGCCAAGTCATGGAGGGATTTTAAATGGGGACAGTTTTGTTGCTCATGCAGTATTTTCTCCTTATCCCACGTTGGCTCGTGAGTGACCATCTCCACCTCGAGGGCGTTAATCCCGGGAATTATTCTGGATAGCGCATCTACGTGGGGCAGTTGTTTGCCAGGTCGGTGTTGGATGTCGAACGTAAATTCAGTGATCTCCATGATCCAGCGCGCCAATCGCGGTTTCGGCTCTTTCTGCGTTAGCAGCCATTTTAGCGGCTTATGATCTGTATAGAGGGTGAAGGTTCGTCCGAGCAAGTATACGCGAAATTTTTTAATCATTTCCACCACTGCTAAGCACTCTAGTTCTGTTGCGGAATATGACCTTTCAGCTTTACGCAACTGCCGGCTGGCACAGGCCACAGGGTGCTCACCATCTTCAAAATTTTGTGCCAATATTCCTCCCAACGCTTGAGTAGAGGCGTCCGTGTAAAGAAGAAATGGTTTCGAAAAATCAGGAAATTTTAGAACGGGTTGAGTGCAGAGAGCCAATCTTAATTTTTCGAACGCCTGTTGCTGTTCCTCTTCCCAAACAAATTCGTTGCCTTTTTTAATCAGCCGTGTGAGATGGCAAGAAACGTCCGCGAAATCCGGTATGAAACGTCTATAGTATCCGACGAGACCGAGGAAGGATTGTATTGCCTGAACATTCTTAGGTATAGGGAAGTTTTTTATGGCCTCAACTTTCTCTTTGTCCGGCCGTATTCCATCGACCGACACCACATGGCCCAAAAATCCTACTCGCTCCTTGAAGAAGTTACATTTTTGCGGCTTAAGTCGTAGGTTTGCACTACGTATCCGGCTAAAAACTTCTCGGAGCCCATTGATGTGGTCTTCGGGGGTAGAATCATAGCGTATGATGTCGTCCAGGTAGCAGGCGCAGCCATGGTTGATCATCCCACGAAGTACCTTCATCATTAGGCGCATGAACGTGGAGGGTGCATTCGCGAGTCCGAAGCTCATGCGGTTGCACTCGTAATGCCCGTCTGGTGTACTGAAGGCCGTGTATTGTTTACTTGCTTCGTCCATCTCCACCTGCCAATACCCACTGCAGAGGTCCATCGTAGAAAAATATTTTGCCCCTCCTAATTGATCAAACGTTTCCTCGATATTTGGCAGAGGGAAAACTTCCTTAACGGTGACATTGTTAAGTGCCCGGTAGTCTACGCAAGGACGGTACTGCGGGATACCATTATTTGATGATGACTTCTTTTTCACCAGAATGAGAGGCGCAGCCCAAGGACTCGTAGAAGGTGATATGACACCTTGAGCGAGCATCTCATTAATTTCTTTCTCTAGAATAGGTCGAAGGCCATGGGGGACGCGATAAGGTTGTTTTTTAATCGGTCGGGCGTCACCAACGTTAATAACGTGCTTCACTTGATTTGTACATCCGAGAGGAATGGATCCGTGGGTGAATATATCGGAATATTCGCTGATTAAAATTTTCAGGGAGTCTCTCGCGCCTTCTGGTACGCTATCGAATTTAAATAGTGATAATAAATCACCATCTTTCGCCTCTTCTGGCCAAATTGGTGGTTCTTCCTTTCCCTCCTGAATGGATAAAAACATAATGTCCTCATTTTCTTCTTCCACACAAATCCCTGTTCCAGCTTTCAGGACTTGTTCGGAACTAGTAAGATTTCCTAGAAGAACATTCACGGCTCCAGCGTCGGAAACTTTAGAGACAGAGGGGATTACAAGTGTCTCATTGTCCGCTGCCTCCACTGACACGACTTTTCCAGCTAATTCTTCATTCCAGGCGGCGATTAATACTGCAGAATAGGGGGGAATTTTTTCTCGTTTCTTTAAATATGCATACGTTCGAAACTTTTCTTGTCGGAGATCAGCGTTTTTATCATACATGTCGCATATCTCTCCCTTGGTCACAAGGTCATCTTGTAATTGCCTCTCGGCGGGAAAGATTGCGGTGCACGCCATTTCATCGTCAGTACTCCAAAATTTTCCTGGTAGAGTCCCTGACGGCCCAAAATAATTCTCTAGAGGATCAGTGATGCTTTGCTCATAACCATCGCATGTCTCTCCCTTGGTCACAAGGTCATCTCGCGATTGCCTCTCGGCGGAAGAGATTGCGGTACATACCCTTTCATCGTCAGTACTCCAAAATTTCCCTGGTAGAGTCCCTGACGGCCCATAATACTCATCAATCTCTCCCATATCTCCAAGATGATCCTGTTCTTGCCTTTCGGCCGGGATGATTTCGATAACCTCACATTTATCCTCTCCATTTGACTCGTCCACTGGCGTTTTCTCGTATTCCTCTCCACTTTCACTAATTCTCCTTAAAGGTCCTGAAAATTCCTCAAGCATTATATCATTTGTCTCCCGAAAATTACTCAATCTATTTTGCGTTTCTGTTTCAACCGACCAGGATGTGTCAATGTCGATCAAATTTCCTACTGCGATGGAGGCCTGTTGGGGTAATATCGGTTCCGGTAAGTCCTTAAGTTTTTCTTCTTCCATAAAGAAAAGCAAATCCGTATCGTTAATTGGAATATAGTTTGATTTATTTTCCTTGCTACCACTAGTCTCTTCGAAAGAAATTAATTTTATCTCTTCCAAAGGGGCATCTCTCGAGAGCAACTCCACGGTGTGATCCGGTGTAATTTTGAAGGTGCCGCTAGCGAGGCATATTTGACTTCCATACTGCGTCATAAAATCTAATCCTAGTATACCATCATATTCCGTCTCTCCCAAGTCAACAATAAGAGCATCATGGGGGTATGGTATTCCACCTATTAAGCATGGAAGGTAGCTTTGGCCAGAAGTTTTTAAACAATGACCCGAGGCGCTCTTAATTGGTCGATTGTAGGGCAAAACCTGGAGAGTATGAAATGGAAATTTTTTCTCATTTATAATGGTAACTGCTGCTCCGGTGTCCACTAAAAAACGGTAAGGCTTTCCCAATATTTGAACTCTTACTGCCATACCCGATACTGGTGATACTGCCAAAATTACTTCGTCCCCGACCTCGCGGCCGGGGTTATCCCATTTCCCGGTTTCTCGGAGGTCTTCTTGATGGGGCAATGGAGCGGGCGATGGCCGATTTCTTTACAAATTCCACAACACTGAAGTGGACATTCCTTGGAGAAGTGTGAATTTTCCCCACAATTATAGCAGCGCTGGGCTTGCGAGCGACAGTACTTAGAAATATGACCTGTCTTTCCGCAAGAATAGCAGCTTCGGTTGTCATTTGTTGGGCGATCTTGAACGACAGGTTTATGGGCAGGAGAGGGTCTAGGAGAAGGGTGTGGGCGAAGGCCTTGTCTGTCAGGGATGTGGTTCACTTGAGGAAAGCTGGACGAAGAAAGGGAGAGTGAGGGTATTCTCCCGGCTTGGGGTGAAGGGATGTGGAAGGCAGGGTCATAGGGAAAGCTATCCAACATATGCACATACTGCGCGTCTATTTTTTTGGCGGCGTAACTCTTCACAGTCGCTTCCTCCTGCAGAGCATACTCTTCGGCCTCTAACATACTCTTTGGGTGTCTGACTTGCACAAAGCGACCTATTTCTTCTCTTAATCCCGACAAAAATTGCAAAAGAAGCCTGTTTCCTATCATCGCCGTGGCCACTTCCGAGGACGGATCCGCGAGCGTTTCCAGCAATTGCCTTGCAATTTTCCGAAGCCTTGTTGCGTAGCCTGCTACTGTTTCCAAAGGCTGCTGAGTGCAGCTGGAAAATAAGCGCTCGAGAGACAGAGGTGAAATGCGGGCAGAAAATCTTTGTTTTAAGTATCTAAGAAAATCACTGAAGCTTTTAACTACGTGTGGATTAGCCGACACATATTCAGCAGCGGAACCTGCCAAGCGTAAGCGCGCGACACATAACGTTTGAGGTTCGGTCCAAGCGCTTAAATTGCGAATTAAATCTAATTTTTCTAAAAAAGTTTCTACCGATACGTCATCATCCCCACTGAATAGCGGAATAAAATATACTTGTCCCCCAAGAGTGTGAGGGATGGCGGAGTTAGGTGAAGTGGATGGCGGATTAGGTAAATTCTCAGAATGATTTGGGGTTATAGTATTAACTGATGGACGAAAATCAATTAAATCCGCGCTATGCTCGTGCCGAAATAATGGATTCGTGTTTTGTTTGAAAATAAAATTTTCCTGCGGCCAGGCCATAGTGAAGTAATACCAAAATTCAACACAAACAAAAATAAAATAAAGCACGAAAATAACAAAAAATCGGAATAAATGTCCTTTAGATTATTCACTGTAAAACTAGCTCCCGAAAATTACAATTAATTTTCCACCTGACACCAAAATGTCGCGACTGGACGACACTGCTACCTACTGGTAGGTCTTCTGCCTGGATAAGGTCCCGAAGGGAGAGCGAATCAAATGCTCATTGGGAGTAATTAACACAGCTTTTATTGTTCGTTCTTATTCAGTTCTTGCACTTGCACCGGGGGGGATTTGAGGCTGGCGCGCACGGAGGGGGAATGCTTGGGCAGAGAACTTACGTGGCGGCGAGTAGGGAGAGGCGGTGCCGATGTACGTGGATCTTGTTGTACCCGGCTCGATTCCCACTCGAGTCGTCGTTCGAGATCTACCGCAGCTCCCGCGTCTAGGTCCCGAAGACTCCCCCGAGGAGAGTCGTAGCAGTCCCCGAACGACGAACTCGCTCTGCCCAAGCACTCCGCACTTGCTGTACTGCCACGAAAAACTGTCCACCGCGGGCCACAATTTCTGCCCTATATAGCTATTTTCTGGGGGTGCGGGTGGAGGGAAAGGGGTCGCAGCGGGAAAGGGTAGAGTACCCTCGGGCGTGGTCCGAATTCTAAGAAATGCTACTTGGACCCACGCACCCTAGGGCGGGAAAAGTAGCGTCCCGCCTTCTTTCCCGCCACGCAGAGTATCTTCCGATTACCACAGTAACAAACAAAAATTTGTTCCCTCGAGAGAAATAATAGCTCTTTGTATGGTTAAATTCAGTAAGGACAAAAAAATTCATTTGGTTTCGACGATCCCTTGGAGCCTGGGAACGCCATATCCGATGCCTCACTCTAAAATACAGAGACTAGGAAGAATGGTTTCAGCTGAACTAGAAGCACATCAACGAGGTGTTAAGCTAGAGAAGAGCAGGTGCTAAAACGAAGGAATTTCGTTGACATATTAACTTACCCAATAAAATAATTAACAACAACACTAAAAACGGAAAATAAAGCACTATACAGTGCAATGAACGTCTCTGGCTAATAGACATGATTAACACCTCTGAAAGTCCAATAACGTCGGCGTAGCAGCACCAATTATCGCTCCAAGAATTCATCCTGCTGGAGAACAAGGCAACACAAACGACTCGAATAACAGCTCCTTTGTCATCTCTATAAACTGACCCGCATCCTAAAGTAGATAAGCAGATGTGTACCTAAAATAATGAGAATGATTAAAAAATTAATTACCCTCGCTTTAGTGGCAAATCTCCATCACTTCGTTAATTTGCGGAGACAATGGATTTAATCTCAGCAGTGTATGAAATAAAAATTTGATTTTTGAACTGCTGTTTTAAAAAAAAATGCAATACGTTTCACACATAGAGCTTAATTACTCATCAACTAATATTATTGCCGAAATTAAATGGAAAATGAGCGACTCCCGAATTATGAAACGTGAATGGAGACAGCGTTGGCTCAAGGGACCTGCCGATAGGCAGAGCACCACATGATGATGATATTTCATTTCTAGCATGTAAATTGTAACGAATTTTACACGCTATTCAAGGTTTTATAGCTGGTCGTGTAATTTCTGCAATTCGAAAATGAAATATTATAATTTTTAAACATAAAATCGAATCAGATCCATACATAAACACACTCCAAACTTAACACTTCACCAATCTTTTCCTCAATTTTAAGTCGTCCCTTGTTACACAACACTCTTTTCTTTCTCTTAAAAACTTCTTTCGCCATTCCTATCCTTATTTTTATACCTCATATACTTTTCCAGTCCTCTATTATCAAAATTCCCAAGTTTTTGTAGGTTCTCACATTCCTATTTCACCTTCATTTGTCTTCGCTCTTATACCATCTACATTGCTCACTTTCGTCACTTTAGTCGTCTTAACGTTTATTTTCATTCCATATGTTTCCATTCCTTCCTCCAGCCCTCTAATCAATATCTGTAGTAACTCTTGAGACAACTACTGCCAGAGAGGGATTCGTCAAGAGGCACGCAGCGGAAGGGTGCATCGCAGCCACGCGGGTCGTTTCGTTCTGCGTCCGGGTGAGCATTGCGGTATCCATCGGTGTTAAGGGTGGGCGGGCCATTGCGAGGCATTGTTGCGCGGACGAGGAGGATAACGGTTTCGTCAGGGCCCCTCCTTGGATTCGCGCGCCGCTCCGACTCCATTTCAACGACCCCACTTCCCGCGAACGGATATGCTCGTCCTTTACGACGGCCAAACGGTGCTTATGAAGTAAAATAACGGCGTTTGCACCCCACACTATACAGCCATATCACATTCCAACGCAACGAAGATTCGCTACCGAAGAATAAAGGAATCCTTACGCTAAAAAAAAAAGATTTACAGAGGCTTTAAAGATTCGGGAGGGTGGTCGAAATGTTCGATTATTATTATGAAATGTCAGCGGAGAAAGACGTCCTTTATCATTATTTCCATTATTGCTAGTATTGATTGACTACAGCTATAAATGCTTCCCAATCGAATACCAGTTATCTCCTTCCTACCCCAGTATAAAATGGCCAACAAGAGCTGTATCCGGTGGTTTGAGAATAAAATAAAAAATAAAATAAATAAAAATTTAATTGATTGATTAATGAAACAAACCTTTTCATTACATTGACTTATTTTATTACCTCTTTATTTCGTTGACTAATGAAATAAACGAGTAACGAAGGCAATAATATGGTACGGACTAATGTCTCTACTTCTTACCTTGTGCTAATGACGCCTAATTTAAGAAGTCACAGCGTACTCGACGCACATGAGGAGGCATGAAAAATTAATGAATACAATCGTATAAATCAGAAAAACGGCCAAGGAAAACCTCGAATAAGCCATTTCGGACAAATTTTCAAGTGGGTAAAATAACATAAATAAGTATATGTGAGAAGAATTAGCTGATAGAACAGTTTAGTGGAGAACTATGTTAAACGAATCTTGGGCATGTTGATTTTGGATGTTAAAGATGATCCTGACTATAATTAACCGCTATAAACCAGAATAATATTTTTTTAAACATATATGTTCTCCTGTTCAGCAACTAAGGACTTCATCTTGAGAATAAACAGAAAAGTTGTGAATCACTTAAATGAGCAGTAACCTCACAGTTAAGATATAAACTCACATCGTGATAACTCATTCCCTGCAAAACACCATTATTGACTTCCGGGGTATCAGGGTCTTCAGGGCATCGGCCAGGGGATCTCGATAATAATGAGCTAAATCCCGACTGTAATTGTGTAAACTAAAATTTGCCTAACTTTCACTGCGAGCGCTTGACATCCAGCATGACGAGTCGGTACTACCTTTAGAGGAAATCGGAGTTTACGCAGCGAAAAACAACAGCAAGAATAGGCGTAATAACAGCAAGTGGAGGATTCCCCAGCGGCCAATCACAAGGGCCAACGATCGATCAAAGGCTTTAATAGGAAGAGTATCTTTTGGTCTGCGGGTAAGAGGCGGAAGCCGCCGTCCGTGAAGGCGGGGAGTGGGGAGAAAGAAGTCCTTCCTCTTAGGATGTCAATGAACGTCCGCTGAATATCATTACCCACACTACGTCACCTGCCCACGGGGCCCAGCGGCGCGAATCGCGGAAGGCAACGGAGGAGGAAGGCCGACGTCACGCTTCGCGAAACCTTCCCAGCAGACTACGGCAACGGTGATAACCGTGATATGCTACCGTCGAGTAGAAAATCACAAGATTCCGGAATGGGTGGCTAACACCGTGGTCACGAATCGCACGGAAAACGACAAGTAAACTCAAAGGGGTGATAGCTCAAATGAAATTTACAATAATTACCTTATTGTAGTATGTATATCACCTGTTACGCTATATTCTTCAACCTTTTTCAATAATGAACTTCCCCACTCAATTCGCAAATAGGGCTACTCCCTTTCGTTCTTTCCATCAATGCCAATTTCTTCTGCTCCCGTCGACCATAACCTAAAAGCCTTCCCTCATTCACACATTTCTATCATCTGCTCCCATCGCATCCACCCAGACCCCTGCTAATTTTCCCGTTAAATGATAGATACATACATAATACAATCGACCATACAATCCACGCTACTCCTCGCAGTAATTTCACCTGGCTTCACTCTTTCTTTCTATGAACGCCGCCATTTAATTTAAAGTTACGATTGTCTCGGAGGCCAGAAGTGTCGGCAAAAACTTTCGGGATAACTTTCTTTCCCCCACCATAGTGAAAGTAATTGCTTAAATACGCCACGTGAAGGTAGAGGGCGGGCTGCAAATCGTATGAGGAGGAGCATCGGTTGGCGAAATCTTTGCAGCCGCCGACGAGGACAACCTCGTGCTATCTTGCATGTAACGGTTCTTCGGGAGATGTGGGGAAGCAAGGGGGCCTTCTCTCATACAGCACCCTGCACTCACAACCACCGCTTTATCCAGAGCACAAGGAAGCTAATAGCTGACGATACAAACCAATTACATAACTCTACGTAATTAGACAAGTCCACAACCCCTTACTGGTGGAACACATCCCGAAATAAAGACCGAAAATATCACAATTGATTAACTAAAAAACTCTCAACACCATAACCCTAACTTCTCCTGAACATGCATTTGAAATCACAGTTGCAAATTATTGTCTATGATTTTTAACTAGACAATATTTTCCTATTGTTATTAGATATCCAAAAGATAGAATGAATACTTTAACCACTTTTCTCAAAAGAATACATTTCATACTTATGTGCAAAATAAATTTCTTAGTTATGACATGATTCTGACAAATTATACCAAGGAACAAATAACCTTAACATCGGTCAGGAAAACTCAATACTTTTCAGCCGATATAATTGATTACGACACTTTTATGCTCACTAATTAAAAGCATGCTTTGAAGCCGCGTATTTACGTTATGTGGTCAATAAAATTAAATATTTTTAAACCCGCATGTTATTTTATTAATTTGGGCAAAAACGTCTGGAAGAAATGCATTAAGACAAGGAATACCTATCGTATAGAAACATCTTGCATAATTTCACATTTATCTCTCCCAATTTTAGTTTGCTTGAACATAATTCTAACCTTGGTTGCAAAGGAATTCGTACCAGACATGACGCCTGCTATGCATGGATGTTTTAATAGAAGAATGGCCTTACAATTATCATTCTCATCAGTTACCAAACAAGAACGGCACGAATAAGCCAAAATTACTGTAATAATAATAATTTTTATAACAATTTTGCTATCACAGGGTTAAGAAGTAGCAAGACCCGTACAAGATGAAGGAAGCAGCCCATCCCTCCCCCGGGCAGTACGGGAGAATTGTTGAAAAATAACATTCCTGGATATATATTTGACATCATTTTGGCACCAAAAAAATGAACTTAAAGCAGATGCTATTCATCATCATCACTGGTCAACAATCCTAGGATTGGTTTGACGCAGCTCTCCACTCAGTTCTCCTATCAGCTAATCTTTTCACTCCTACGTATTTCTTCTCTTTCACATCTCTCTTTACTTGTTCCATATATTTTGTTCGAGGTCTTCCTTTTCCATTCTTGCCTTCCACCTGTCCTTCGACGATTGTCTTCATCAGGCCATCATGTCTCAAGATGTGGCCTATAAGGTTGTTCCGTCTTCTTATTAAGGTTTTCATGAGGCTTCTCTTCTCTCCGACTCTTCTTAGGACTTCCTCGTTACTAACTCGGTCGATCCATTTGATTTTCATCATTCTTCTGTAGCACCACATTTCGAAGGCCTCTATCCTTGCTTTCTCCGCTGCGGTCATTCTCCATGCCTCACTTCCGTATAAGAGCATACTCCAGATGTAGGTTCTTATAAATTGTTTCTTTACTTCCATATTTAAGTTTCCCGCTTTAAGCAGGTCTCTCTTTTGGTGGAATGCTCTCTTCGCCTGGGCTATTCTGCTGATAATTTCTTTCTTGCTTCTCCCGTCACTAGTTATCTTGCTTCCCAAATAACAGAATTCATCCACCTCTATCAGTTTTTGCTTCCCCATTTTAATGTTGGTCTTGACTTCTTCTCTTCTGCTGCATACTAAGATCTTGGTTTTCTTCGTGCTTATTTTCAGTTGATATCTACTCATTACCCTACCCATATTAACCAGAATATTTTTCAAATCCTTCTCTGTTTCTGCTATAACGGCTATGTCATTGGCAAATCTTAGCATGCTTATTTTTTCTCCATGTATATTCACTCCCAATGCCTTTTCTTTGATTTCCTTAATGGCTTTTTCAATGTAAACGTTGAAAATTACGGGTGACAATGTACAGCCTTGTCGCACTTCTTTCTTAATTCTTGCTTCTTCACAGCTGGGCCCTGATTTTATCACGGCTATTTGGTTTTTGTATAAACTGTGGATGATTCTTCTGTCATTATAAAAAACCCCAATTTCCTTTAGGATTCCAAGCATTGTGCTCCAATCCACGTTATCAAATGCTTTCTCTAAGTCCACAAACGCAACGAATGTTGGCTTGTTCTTTTCCATTCTCTTTTCTATGAGCAGTCTTAGGGGCCAATATTGCTTCCCTTGTGCCTTTGTTTTTCCTGAATCCAAATTGGTCCTCATCCAAGAAAATCAAATTTAAAAACTAGACAATAGTTTTAAGTAACTTTTTCATTTCTCTGAGGCTTTGGGGGGGATCTATCCCCTCATCCCCCCACAGTTACGTCACTGCGGAGGCGAATTGATTGATGGTGGTTAAGGTGTTTCACACGGTCCTTAAACATGATGGCAAACAAGGGCTCGGCACAATAGCGCAAATGTTTGCGAAGTTCTGGCTCATGGACCCACCTCTACGCACTCATCCGTCGATTCTTTGAGTGAAGAAGCAAAGCGATCCACGGCGAATACATTTGGGGATACGCAAAGGAACCGGTGAACAAACAAATGAATGACGGCTGTAATCGAAAAGAGCTCGTCAAAGTCTTAAAAAACGAATTTTTTGTGCGGAAGTTGAAAATTTGCACATTTTTTGCCAATGAATTAGCGCATGCGACGACTTATGCAATCTTTCACAGGATATTTATTCTAGCAACACGCCTTGAAATTATATTTCCGAAAAGTCGTCATATTCACGCTAATGCAGATATGCAATGCATGTAAAAATACAGAGAGTTAATACACCATTATTCGTCAAAAACATACTGTGACTATCACATAATATTGCCATATTTGCCACGTACACGAAACGAAATGGCGGACTCGGATTTTGTCCAATATTTGAGTTTATGTAACAATATAGAAAAAATGGCATCGAAGTACACTGAGATATTTACAATAAAATTACAGAACATCTTGTAGAAAGTGAAACCGAAGATATCAAGTGCGGCCATCACGGATGAATGAAATAAAATCGACTTTCGATCGCGCCTTCGGCAGCTGTCAGCTGGCCTCAAGGAATACCGTATCTGACGGACGTAGGAAAGCGGACCTGTTTTTGGCACTGGAAGAGTATGAGAGCTATAACACATTAGTACAACAGCTATTTTTCATTTATAACAACCTGTTTCCATGACTATCGTTTTTTTATAAATCGGCGATGACAAATGAGACGATACAGGAGAAAATGGCGGCACTAATTACAGCCAATGTTTTATGTATCAACACAAATATATAAACAGCAAAAAAATTATGCATTTGCACGACATAGTAGCAAAGCTCTGGTATGTGTCAGACAAAAGAAATTATATGCCATCCTTCGAGACACTAAGAATAATATCAGACTTTAACCACTAGGCGCAGTCCGCGGCAGCTCCCTGGCCATGGACGTATATATTAACTACATTACATGGTAGCGAAACATGGACGCCGCACTTTCACAAACTAATTCGCATTCGGAACTTAGCACTTCCAAAATAACATCCCGCGAGAACACGTTCGACATGGCATTCCACTATTTCATACCCGGCGTCGGCAAGAATGTCTGAGACAGTTTTCTCGTAAAGCACCAACATCACCGAGGCCACCAACCAACAACAGAGACAAGAGAAAGAGCTTATTCAAGGGAGAGGTTGAGGAAAAAGCGGTACTCTCGCGGTGTTCCCGGCATTCTCGCAACCAACGTCGAAATGGAAAATCGAAGCTTCAAAAGAGAAAACAAGAAAAGGTTGTTCCCACGAATTTACGCGACGATGTTTTTCTTCCAACACAACACCAACCAAAAACAGGCTCAGCTCATAAAGCAAATGTACACCCCAATACCTCACTTCACCTTTCTCGCGTAAGCAGGACATTATTTCTTTCTAGAAAAAAACACGGCAGTTCCACGAAGTAGATTAAGCTGGCTCACGCTAAGAGCAGGCTGCCAAAGGATATATCCCCTTTAAGAAGCAGTTATTTTCCGGAACACTAAGGGATTTGGAATTCCAAAAATGTTTTTTTTTAAGAGCCTATGCAACATTAAACAATATTACGCATAATATCAAAAGAATAACTTATTATAATACATTAGCTGGATGCATCAAATAATTTTACCTGACTTGGACAAAAAATGATGAACATAAACACAACGAAAATGAATATCTAGGTGGATCTGCATGCGTAGATGCACAACTACAAGCATATCTCTAATTCTATCATTTCTGTCGTAATATATATCTTAACACTAGACTAAAATTTAAATCATTATTGTTCACTGGGTAAGATATTTTCACTAGATTTTTTTTCTTTTTTTAATTCTATTATCCTTCAGGTGGAAATTCTACAAAGCATCACTTTCATTCTCTCGCTACGAGCGGCCAGTGTAAGCCCTCAGAAGACCCAATATAATAGTGCGTCCTCTTTTGTTGTCATGGAGGGAGAGGTATACTCAAAAACAGGGGGACAACTCTGCCCCCGTGAACAGTGGCATTATCTTTAATATGACAGAGTTTGGCTCAGTTTAAGGAGATTGCGTTGCGAGGGAACAACTGGACAAATTATTTCCGGATATTTTGCCCAAAAATAATTTCGCTTCTTAAATGACATCTATTCCTGTAACACAGAAAAAAAAACTGTTCCGAGAATGGTTTAAAGTCAAACCTTGTTTTTAACCTAATAATTTTCATTAAATAAGCGGCATTTCTATAGAAAGAAAGGGATGAGATATGAATCGTTCACCCAATAACACGTATTTGCACACAATGTGGTCTGAACAAGGGCTAGTTGTGCTTGGTTTTCGATGTTCACTTACGTTACCTTCAACGAAGTGACAAAGCATGAAGTTTAGCAAACTTAGGCACTGCAGCATCTGAAAATTTCATAGCAAGTAAACCCTTTGATTTAACAATAGCAAGAGTACATGCACAAAGACAAATATAGAATTCAAACCAGCTGCATCTATACATTCATTAAAAAATAAATTATGCCCACGTACTCAACTATTACACCGTTCGTGCGATCGCTATTGCTACGCCATTGTATCGCTGCTCGAATAGTGTATTAAGGCCATACCTATACTCTGTTCATTTTATCTTTGAAGGTGAGCTGGTGTGGCTTAAGCAGGGGGGTGTGAGGGGAGGGAAAGTTATTCGACAGGTGACTTTCCCTTGGCCAATCATCAGACAGCAGGCGCGGCCTCAGTCAGTCGCTCTCGGAACTCCGTCGGGTTAACATCGTGGAGCAGTATTGCCAAACCTCTCCTAGTATGTCTATAACAAAGAGGTTGTACCTCCTTGGTCTATAATCACGCCTTTCACCAACGGTGCCTCATTCAGCACAGTGGCTGACAATGTCATGGGCTTCTGTGAAAGGATTCAACACCTAATAGATATGTATATTCAATGCCTAATAAATAGGTATATTGTCTCGGCACCGACGTTTTCAGTGACAAAGTAGGGTGGCTACGTACATTTGGCAACGTTAAGTTCGTTCCTCCTCTCTCTCTCTAGGTACTTCCCCTACCCTATTAGCGAAGCCATCCGAGAGCGTCCGTGCTCTCAAGTAAGCTCACCCGCAGGCATAAAGTGAATAGATTGTAATTTTTTAACATTTAATTTTTAGGGGACAATATGGACCTCCCTCGTGTTCATATGCTAAGCATTGGTTTCGGTACAGATTTTTCATTTGTTATTTAAAAAGTACTTTAATACAAGTTAGAGAGCTGAGAATTTTTCATTAGATGCACAAATAAATAATGGCCTTGTTTCTTGCTATCGACTATTTTTTAACTTTCGTATTTTTAAGAAATCATGACTTTATCTAAAATAAAATACACATTTTTCCCTGAATTTAACAACAACATATTTACTTAAGCTCTAGAAATAATAACAATAAAGTCATTTTGACTAAGGTAAAATTCGATTATCGTTTGAACAATTCTGCTGAGTGCTGGGCTCTCATAAGAATAACTATTTTTCTTCAGGTTAGTGTTTTACATACATACTGTGGTAAAGAAACATGATCTTCAGAACAAGGTCTGCCGGGTTTCTCAGCTACATAAAAGTGTTCTACCGATTAGGAGCAGTTTGCATATACTGTATACGTAGAATACTATCACCACCTTTCATTCCCTATTCGATTCACAGTAAGGCCCCCTTTTATTCTATCTATGAATCATCTCTTCCTTTCTCTCCGTCATTTACCCAAAATTCTAACCTCCAACACTGTTTTCAACATCCCCTCCACCCTCACTTCTCCCTCCATCCATAGCATCTTTCTCCTCCGTATCTCATCTAGAAGATGCCTCTCCTTACCCAACATGTCCAGCACTTTGTCGATCCTCCACTTCACCTTCTCCATTCTTCTCCACACCCACACCGTCTCCAATCTTCTCTCGTCCTCCTTCCTGAGAGTCCATGCTCCCGCACCGTAGAGCACAACACCCCAGATCAGACTTTTCACTAACCTCTTCTTTAAACCCTAACATAACAATCCTCTCATACGCTCCTTCCTGTTCATGAACACCTCCTTCACTAACAAAATTCTCTTCCCGATGTCCATATTGTTTTTCTTTCGACTACTTACAAGAATTTACTAAGAATAAGAACCCGTAATTACTCCAAAATGCGTAATATTTATTGAGTCCTTGGTGGTGACAGTTCAGCAAACGCAGTGACCCGAAGAAGTTAAAACTTCCAAGAATTTCACGCGCGAGAGTGGTGTGCCCACACAAAGACACCGACTTCCTTACCTTCGCCTAAATTACCCCCTCGAATGAGATAATCGCCGAAAGATTAGGCGCGCTCAAACAACCCCACCGCGCTTTTATCAAATTCCACTCTGCACGCGTATATCATAATGGGGAGAGCTTGAGAGTATATTTTAGGAGCTTCTGATGTTTCCCAACAAGAAAACTCGGCTCCCTCGCTTGTGAAAAGGGGAATTAACTCGAGCCGCCTCCCGCTTCCACGTAGAAAAATAACCTTTTGCCGAAAGGGATGAAAGAAAGCTTGTATTTTAAATCACAGCACCGTGTTGAGTTTTAATCAAAAGGAAAAGGGATTTTCGAGAACCATTATTTGGATGTAAGCCGTTGTAGATACAAAAAAAATGAGACGCTACTTTCGAACAGAAACTGTTGTCATCACCAACAAACCCACACGGTTGCACCGGAAACATGGAGAAATTTATGATCAATTTATTCAATGGATTATAGAGAATATAAGACGATGAAAGCCATTTCACTGCGCTTTCAATATTACAAATACTTCTCTCTAGAACGGTCATATTTCATCGTTTTTGATGAATTATTTAAAACTAAGGTTATAATGTTGCAATTTGCATTATACAATTATATATGATAGATAATTGTCAGCAATTTCCTGTACATGAAAATTGGGTTTCCCGAAATGCTAAGTCATCATTAAAATATATTAACGATCGGGGGATCGGGTTGGGGTGGTGCCTAGAGTGTTGGCTTCCCACCCCGTGGGCTCCCGGCGGTGGCAGAGAATTTTCAGAGACTGCCTGATCCCTGCTTGAATGTTGTGTGGAGGGCATTTCGAGGACAACAATCCGTCCGTCGGATGGGACCTAAAGCCGTGGTCTCCTTGGCGCCTTTCGTTAAGAGCAGGCTGATGCCGACGCCGGGTTTCTCTCCACCCTTCCTTCCTTACCCTTCCCTCATGGCGCAAATGACCTCAGCAGTCGGTCGCTTCCTTCAAATACCATACCATACCTATTAACGACCAATTCATTCGATGGAATAGAGAAAATACTTGACGACTGACATCAATTCACTGGGCTTTTAAGAAGACGTATCCCTCCTGTTTACAGATCCTTATTTGGTTCCGCATTGCTCCTCCAAAAATTTAGCTATCACCTCGAAATTATCACGATAGCTATAGGAGATCTCGTCAACATTTGCTAGCACTTCAAATACTATAAAAGTTACATCTCCGAATGCTCTACGAAACCGCATAATTTCAGTCTTCTTGTGATTAAGAGTCAGGTCATACTTGCCTAACGCATCCACCACGGCCAGTAACCCTCTCGCTGACTGGCTAATCATTGCTGGATCACCCGTGAACCGCTAAGAGCGAGTAAAAATTTTCAAATTCGAGATGCAGGGCAATGTTGCTCAGGACTTCTTTATATATATGACTGAAAATTTCAACATGATAGCGTGCCTTTTAAGCTTTTTAAGTAATATGGACCTAAAAGACAGGTCGATAGGGAGGGATGAGTCCTCCTTAAGTTAAAATGTTTTTTAAAACCAAACGTTAGCTCCCAAAAAAATTGAAAAAATAATTTCTCTCAAATGACCATCACTAATTGATTTCCTACTAAACGCTGAAAAATAAGTTGAGTCACAAATAATGAAAGAAAAGATTCTATGGCAACGATGTGCCTTTCCGATTTAAAAGTATACATTTTTTCCACTATACTAATACGTATTTCTAGCAAGCCCGAACGATTTAGTAACCAGCATCTCTCCAGTCAAAAATGCACCTCTGGGATTACGAAATGGCAGCACTTACATACACCATTCCTTTCAATGAACGGATATCCATCCTTACGCCCATAATTTAGCATAGTACTATTTCAATACGGTGCCACAATGTTGCCAATATATCGAGTATGGCAGTTTATACGCACAATGGAGATTATTCACCTTTTCATTTCATTATTTCGCCTTTCAATTAAATGCATTAATTTATCCTTTAAAGTTTGCTGTCGCACCATTACCTGTATTACTAAAAATTAACACTTCCTGTAAAAGAATGGAAATGCAAAAAAGGAAATCAGGTTATTCAAGTATTTTTTTTTCTAATCTTTTATTGCTGTCCTTCTTCAATACAAATAAAGAATACAATGAAACTCTGACGGACGACAACGGTTATTCGTGGGAGGAGAGTTAAGACAAATTTCTTACATTGTTTTTCGATATATAGACACGGCCATACGATAGTTACGTCCCCTTCAACCGTTCCGGGGGAGGGGGACTATAGCCTGTGGTCCCTTCTCCGAGAAAAAAAAAAGAAGACAATACGAAGGAAATAAATAAGTAAAAATGATAGAACCTGCTCCGCAGAAAACGAGGATATAAAACACGTGGAAGGAGTGAGGCGTGGATCTTGCTTGCGCACGGGGTGGGAAGGGGCACAGATGGAAGGGACTTGGGGGAGGGGAGAAGTACCTACAGGAGTTGTTGGTGGGGGAGGCGGGAAAGAGGATAAGGGATGGCCGCTCAGGCTCAGAAAAGATTTCTCCCTCCCACAAAGCCTTTGGAATCCTTCCAAGGGAACAAGAGTTTAAGGCAAACCCTTAGTATTGCCCCAAAATCCATCCTCGCACAGCAGGGAGTCCCACAAGGCTGCGGACCGGGCCCCACACATTTCTCCCACGCACGCTCACGACGTCTATTCTAGGAACACCTCACGCGTACATACTGAAAAAAAATCTTTTTTTCCTCATTCTGTTTCTCTTTTTTTCTCATCAACCCTTCCTTCCTCGCAGCATCTAGGAAGTCCGTAAGGTCCACGTGAACGGATTCATCATCACCAGTTGCAAGGAACCGAGGCAAGAATCAACATGATGGTCTGACGCATAATTTGAAAGCCAATGGTTTGATTTTCTGTCCAGCTGTTTTTTTTTTCTCCATGCGCTCATAACAGTCATTTCAACCCCACGCGGTTGTATACATCAGCTTAAACGTATTTTCGCCTAAATTCTCCTTCCATTGGAAGATTAAGTAACGAGAGCTAAGAAAAGGACCTACCCACAGACAACAACACTTGAGTAAGGAGACGGAAGGTAATTTGCTAAAATTGCGCTCTTAGCGACGTTCACCCATTCTTAAAAATTTTATGTTTCAAGAGAGAATCTTTAAGAGCAGACAGCAGACGATCGGGGTCACACTATTTGTTTTTGAAGTTTTAGTGACATAAGCAAAGAAATGGCTTAAGTATTCTAATTTGGTTAACTTATTTGCGGGTTGCTTGAGCGGAAATTAAATTAAATAAAAATATATGTTTTAACAACGGTTAGCGCTCGTGGCTGAGCTTTAAGCCACATTACTTGTCGATTAAGCAGTCGTGGACAAAAAACGGCTGCATTCTGAGGTGGTATAGGTCGATCCCTGAATAAGATAGGCGATCTAAATATTACATTACCTATGAAGATGCCGTTATTTTTGGCGATGAGAGGCCACCAACAATTATGCCTCATAAGTTTTCTTGGATATTAGATTATATATTTTTTATACAAAACGCGACCCAAAAAAATATATAAAAAATCAGCGCTTTAAGTAATAGTGTAATATCCAAGAAAACTTATAATAGAATACCACAAAGTTAATAATGAGTTAGTGAATTTTGATTATGCCTCACATCACACGGGGGAGAGGGCAGCAGCTCTTCTTCAAATGAGTGAGGTGGAGACCACGATGGTCAGTACAGCGACACTCATTTCACTTCAGGCGTGTTAACATTTACGTTAACGGCTGTAGTACTGCCATGTGGAAGGCAAGGGGACACCACCACATTATTATCCCGAGGAGTCACAGCAACTCCAACTTCAAATAATCTGATATGATGGAATTCTCTCCGGTAAAACATTCCGGAGGTAAACTAGTCTCCCATTAAGATCTCCGGGCAGGGACTATCCGAGCTCTCTAGGGTATACCGGTCAATTGTGATTAAGTTATGAGGATAGGTACATGGAATGTGAGATCACTTAGGACTTGCGGACCTTAAGAAGCTAGAGGACCTTAAGGTGGAAATGCGAAGATTTAATATCGACGTGGTTGGGATAATGTTTAAGAAGAGCGCCTGAATGCGTGTGAAAAGCTTCCTACAGTACAATGAAAGGATAGTTATGGTAAAGTTATAGACAATGCCAGCATAAACCGTAGCGGTACAGGTTTACATGCCTACGATAGACTTCGAGGTGGAAGAAGTTGAAGACGTCTACGATAATATCAGGGAAGTATTCAAACAGGTATGGGATGAAGAAAACCTTCTTGTCTTAGGTGATTGGAACACTGTCGTCGGCGAAGGCCAGGATGGAAGAATTATTAAATATGGATTAGGAAATAGAAATAAAAGAGGAGAAAGGCTATTAGAGTTCTGCACAGAACACAAATTAGTGGTTGCCAACACGCTATTAATGAATCACATGCGAAGAAGATACACATGAAAAATGCCGGGAGACAAAGAATATTTCAACTAGACTATATTTTAGTGATATGGAGGTTTAGGAACCAGATGACGCACTGTAAAGCTACCTGGGGACAGATATCGACAGTGATCATAATCTAGTGATGATGAAATGCCATCTGAAATTCAAGAAATCAGCGAAGAACGCATGGCAATTAGAGAAACTAACAGGAATCAAAAAATAAACAGGCCTTTCAATAAGTAATGGAGAGCAAGATAGGATTAGATCAGGGTGAGAAATCAGCGGAGAATTACTGGACAAATATTAAAAGTGGACTTCAGGAGGCCGCTAAAGAAGTTCTAGGGAGAAAAAAATGAGTTAAGAAAAATCCATGGATGACGGATGAAGTCCTAGACCTCACTGAAGAACGGAGAAAGTATAAGAATACGAATACTGAGGAAGGACAGGCTTGCTACAAGAGAATAAGAAATGAGATTTGCCGCAAAGCGAGGAATGCCAGAGAAGCGTGGATGAGGAACATATGCGAGGACGTGCAAAATAACCTCGTACAAGGGAAAGTGGAATGTGGCCTATGGGATAGTGAGGAACCATTTCAAGGAACGAAGCACAAGATGTAATACCATAAGGGACAAGAATGGAAACATTCTAATTGAAAACGAAGACAAAGCTGATAGATGAAGGAATACCTGGAGGAATTATACACGTATGTAAACTTAATTGGAAGCTCAAAAACTATTGAAAACGAAAGTGAAGTAGAAAAGGATGACATGGGAGCGAGCATCTTGAGATCGGAATTTGAGTGTGCAATAAGAAACCTGCGAGAGAATAAGGCCCAAGGAGTAGATGACATTCCAGCAGAGCTAATCAAAAATGCAGGAGAAAAGGTCTGACTTAACTCAACTGCATAACACTATCTGCGATATGTACTCGACAGGAGATTTACCTAGTGACTTCGAGAAGTACACCATCATTCAACATTCCTATACCCAAAAAGAAGAGAGCAGAGAAGTGCCAAGACTTTAGGACCATAAGCCTGATGACACATGCGTTGAAGATTCTGACAAGAATCATTTACAGGAGAATAGAACGAAGAGCAGAAGAATTCCTCAATGATGACCCATTCGGATTTAGGAAAAGCAAGGGCACAAGAGAAGCAATTTGGCACTCAGGCTGCTCATGGAGAAGAGAATGGAGAAAAACAAAATGACTTGCACAGCTTTCGTCAATTTAGATAAGGCATTTGATAACGTGGATTGGAATCCAATTCTCGGAATTCTGAACGAAATCGGAGTGCTCTACAATGATCGGAGAATTTTTCATAGTTTGTATAAAAACCAAGTAGCGGCGATCAAATGTGGACCCAACAGCGCAGAAGCAAGAATAAGAAAAGGAGTGAGACGAGGGTTTGCACTTTCCCCCATAATTTTTAATGTTTACAAAGGGAAAGTCATCAATTAAATCAAGAATAATGCTTCGGGCGTCAATATCCACGGAGAAAAAAATAGTATGCTACGATTCGCTGACGACATTGCAGTCATAAGCGAGACAGAAGAAGACTTTGACAAATATGGAAAGGACAATGGCCAGATACCAGCTGAAAATCAACAAAAGAAGACTATGATATTAGTATGCAGCATAAGAGAGGACGCTAAGACAAATATTAATCCAGGAAAGCATAAGCTTGAAGAGTTGAAAGTTTTTTCTTATCTGGGAAGCCGAATTACCAACGATAGACGAAGCAAGAAAGAAATAGTCTGTAGAATAGCGCAGGCGGAGATGGCTTTCTACAAAAAGAAAAAACTTCTTACAGCTGAGATTACAAACATAGAGGCAAGGAAACAATTCATCAGATGCTACATATGGAGTATGTTTATCTAAGGAAGCGAGGCTTGGACGTCGACAGCAGCAGAAAAGTCAAGAGCGGAAGGATTCGAAATGTGGTGCTACCAAAGAATGATGAAGATTAAATGGATTGACCGTGTAAGTAACGAGGCAGTGCAAAGAAGAGCGGGAGAAAAAAAAGCCTCCTAAAAACCTTAAGCAGAAGACGGGACAACTTAGTTGGCCACATTTTGAGGCATGATGGCCTGATGAAGACAATCGTTTAAGGACAGGAGGAAGGGAAAAAGGGCAAGGGATGGCCCTGAATGAGTTACATAGGACAGGTTATAAAGGATGTAATGGAGAAGAAAATCGTCGCTATGAAAAGGTTAGCGGATAGGAGAGAGGAATGGAGAGCTGCGTTGAACCAATCTTAGGATTGTTGACTAATGATGCTAATTTAGTCCACAATAACATGTACGACAGGATTATATCATGAAATTAGCTCTGAGTTGCCTAAGTAACTTATTCGCTAATCTTATTCTAATATATTCATCTAAAATCATCATAAATCATCTAAACTAATTGTATTTTTTGGTAGCAATCTATAACATTCCAAATAAATTACCTGTGCTCAAGGCCCACTAGTTCTCGAGGGGTGAGTCCATCTCTGCAAACCATTAATATTAAAACCTTTTATCTCATAACCTTAATTATAGTCTTCTACACCTATATATCACGTGATTACCAGCATTTTTTTAAATCAGGTTTACATTTTGTTTTCTCCAATAGACCGATTATTCCTATTTATCTTTCTCCTTCCAAATGAAAGAAGTTGAATAAACAAAGACGAACTCCACAAAAGTACTGAGGACTCGCTTCAAAGTAAAAACTCTCCGCACAGAAATCAAAATATACGTGACTATTCAAACGTCCTGGGCTGAATAAATGTTTACACGTCTTATTCATTGCAAGCACGGATTTCTATAGGCCCATTAAAGCTCAAACGCTCACTGCAGAGGCAAAAGCAATTTTTCATCGACAAATTACTCGGCAGGCTTTTGAAGAGCTTCCAGATTCGGCGGAAGCGAAAAAATAAAAAATGAAACGGATTCAAGCTACGTACCTTTAACGGAATGGAACCCCACGCACGCTGCATTTGTATTTCCTTTTTATTTTTCATTTGTTTCCACAAACGCGCAGAATAAAATTATTCGGACGCTTCGTCGAAATGGGATCCAATCGCAGTCGTCGCTTTGTGCGGGCGGAACCCGTCACTCTTTCGTTTCACCATGTACTACGCAGCGTCCCCGGCAATTTTCCTCCGATTATAATTCCCACCGTCGCCGCACACAAAACCCACCGCTCGAGAAGTTGATGAATATTTAGGGGAGAAGAATGCTGTGCTTCTCCTCCAAATCTAGAGGGCGCTTCTCAAGAGGTCGAACGTATCCTTTTGGAATTCCTCAGCGTCCCTTCAAGGTCGCAATTACCACTCACGCGATACCTGCCTCGCAATCCATCGCCCACCAAAACAGGGAAATAAAAAAACACAAAATACTATTTTTCACGAAAAATTACCAAACTCCAATTGAGGATAACTCGTATCATTGCGGAGAGAAACGGGAAAATTGCGTCGATATTATATTTTTATTTTACGAGTCCATAAATAGAAACGACCTTTATTGAGATAACCGACGAAGTTAATTTCCAGGTAACGGCCACGATCGAAAAGTTTAAACACGAATCTCGCCATCGACATTCACCAAACACTTAAAGGAATTGATTCCAGAAGTAAAAGTTAGTAAAAAATGCTACATAGACTTCATGTTCAAAGAAATATAAACCGCCTCGCTAGTCGTGAGGCGTGGTGCATTAGGACAAAAGCCGTCTTCGATTATATAAATGGTAGTGGTGACTTACAACTGAGATCCACCTGGGATTTATTTAAGTCCTTTACTGCCCGGGGGAGGGGGGGTTGAATGAATTCCTATACCTTATCTCTATATGGCAAAATATCGCTCTATTTTCATCGTCACTGTCGGACATAGAAACGGTGAGATTCTAAGATTATGCTCTCCATATCGCTCTGAAAGATATCTCCTTGAGCTATGTTTTTAGTAGCTCAAGTTATCTAATATGCGTCGTCACTCCCAGAACTGGCGTCTGATAGCAAACGCGAGCCTCACGCTGAAAAGTTTGAAGACCGCTGATTTACAGTATCCATTTTGTAAGTAGTTTGGAAATTAATATTTTGAGGAGGCAATTTTTCCCGCTGTTTATAATATAAACCTCCTTATATTCGATTTTAATTTTTCCTGGTGAATACTTTTGACGAATATTTCTCGTGTTTTCAGCCAGGTTAATGCTTTTATATAAGCCGACGTTTCGGGAGACGACTTGTCTCCCATCCTCAAGGCTCTGTTACTTTATGGAAGTCCAATTTCACAGTAATTTCTCCTTATATTCGTCGTCGTTTCTCATGATAAATTTCTGTTTCAGTTGAAACTATCTAGTTTCCTATTTATCGACATATTCATTGCCATAAGAGTGGGCCTTTATACTGAAATGCAGTCAAGAAAAATGTAGAAAAGCGAACCAATCATCATTCAACGAAACTCGATGAAAAGCTTACTATTAAGAGCCATAATTTTTAATATTCATTAAAAAACAAACTTCCCTTATTTTTAAGTGTACATCCCAAATTGCTTGACAGATAATGCTGTCTTCGGGCTGAATAGCGAGTGTACCCCTGACCTATTATTATATCCTTAAATTCGGCGAACGGAACACAGCGAAGAAAGCAAACACGACTGGAAAATAAGAGGGGAGGACTAATTCCCCTTCCCTCCCACCAGATGCCACCCCAAATGACTCTTGAGCCAGCCAACCCGATATCTTTTGCTCACGCGGGCACGAAAACGAACAAATTACACGCTTCTCGTTCTATTAGGGCCGTTTCGATCGAACAGGCGAGCGAGCGGTGCCTGCTTAATCCTCCGCTTGCGTGCCCGCCTATAAATAGATACGCAATGCGGAGTCGTTTGTCCTTCGAAAGCTCTTTTCCTTTCTTCGCTCCCTCCACTCAAAAGGTCCGACGCTTCACACAAAAAACATACAACCAAACGGAGGTACGCCACGCCGCGTGCCGATCAGATCGATTGTTGACCTTTTCAATGGTGGAAATTCATCGATTGTAATGATACCAACAGCTGCAGTAATTTTCTACAGCATTTCATTTGCTTAACCAGTTTTAATATACATCTACATATACACGATACCCTGCGAGCCACCTCTAGGGTGTTTGGCAGGGGGTGATCAATCACCAGCATGCAGCATGCAATTGGACTCCCACATGCACACCACAAAGTTCAAAAAACGTCACGCATACTAACAAATTATGCTACCACATGCTGTTAGAAATAATAATAAAATTAAGAATGATGCATTAAGCTTTACATAGGTTAGTAGGCTACACAACAAGTCATCTACTCTATTAATGAGTTTTATCGCTGCCGTTATAATCTCTTATTGATCGTGGAAAAAATATCATTCTGAATCTGTCTGTTCTGCAGTCTATCTCTCTTATTTTATTTGTATGATCTGACCTTCCGAAGTACGTTGGCGTCCGTAAGATATGGCTCACTTCGTTAGAAAAGACACTGCTCTTGAATTTATCTAAAAGGTTTAGTCTATTTTTCAATCTACGGTCTAACGGAGATTCCCATCCGAGTTTATCTAAGAGGTCAGTTACACTAACAAGACTATCGTAACGACCTTTCACGTACCTGGCAGCTCTTCTTTGAACGCGTTCTAACTCTGTTATTAAGCCTTTTTCATGAGGGTCCCAAACACTGGCAGCGTATTCTAAATGGGGTCTAATGAGGGAAAAGTAGTTAATTTGATGCTAATTAAAGCTGATGCACGCATGATTCTCAAGAGCTGTTTCTTTCCGTATCATTACTACGTTATGCCTCTTGGATGGGCCACGTGCGACATCAAGACTCGACGGCTAAAAATAATACCATAATCGTCTTTAAGAGATACCAAGCGGACTGCCATTATTTCATTGTAATTAGTATTCACGAATAGGGAGCTGTCGGCGTGAGAATGTCTAAACCATGCAGTCCGGTATAGTATAGAGAAAAGGGAGCTTAAGGCTCACTATACTATGAAGATTACCATACGTTGCACAGGCCGAGAATTTAAAGCATTTCGGCGGCACATTAAAGGAAAACAGGAGCACAGCCAGGAGTGAGGGTGGCGGCAGTGAGGGTGGCGGAGGGAGAAATAGGGTGAGCAAACATCGGCCGAGGAGTGAGGCGAGGGTGTCTACCATAAAAAGGGTGTCTACTCATAGGCCGGCTGCCACTATCGCCATTGCTTTTTAACGTGTATGCCTAGGAGATGGTAAGAGATGCATGGAAAGAGTTTTAATTAAGCTGATGTTAAAGTGGGGAAAAAGATGTTTAAAGGTTAATGCTTCGTTCGCGAATGATGAGGCGTTGGTTAGACAGTCAGCGAGAGGGTTGCAGGCTCTAATGGATGCTTTAAAAAAGCGTTCATGAAATATGGCATTAAGATTCATCACAAGAAGAACGAAATTATGCTATTTTGTAAACCATCTCGAGCTAGGAATGACAGACTACAGATAAAATAGATGGGAAAAAACCTGAGCAAATACAGTAATTCAACAATTTGGGCAATACCTGAGAGGAAAATGGGTACAACATTGGACCACGAGGAAGAGAATAGCTTCAGCAAGGGATGCGAAATGCGATTATGAAATTGGTGATGGAGAATAGCTACTTAAGATCGCTATGCTACGCTCACCCCCTCACACACTAACAAAATGATTTATTTCGTAAGTGGGACGAGCGTTAAGAGAAAAATCTTCACGGCAATTAGAGAATATATTTCATATTGCTCGAAAAGGAGCATTGGATGGAGTGGAAGAGAAAGGACGAGATTCCGCATATGGGGGGCGAGGAGAGAAATGTTTTAGATGAGACACAACAAAGACAGAGGGCTTGGATGGAGGGAGCATTGGGGATGTTGAAAAACGTGCCAGGAGGGAAAAGTGCTTGGTAGGCGGGGGAGGAGGAGGATAGTATTTATAGACAGAATGAAAGGATTACGCCAAATTAAGAACTGAAAAAGGCAGTCCAACCTGGGAAGATGGCTGATATTTCAAATTCTAGTATAAATAATTATAAAAATCTAAACTTTTTGGTTCCACCGGCGCACAGTGGTTCCTAGACCCTCTTTCCATGGACAAAAGTGGAATTTTTCGTTTATAAATTAAACCGGTGTCCCTAATACCAATGCGTAGCAAATATATCAAAGTACTGTTAACTGATGTATTTGTTTTTAAATATCTGTTTATAACAATGCTCTGGCAGCTGAAAGTGCGGAAAATAAAAATGGACGAAATTTTACATTTTTTGAGACTCATAACAGGATGATTTTTTGATGACTTAACATAGACATTCGTCTAATAAATGGGTGTCTTTGTGCCAGTAGAAATCTAATCCGTTTCTAGGAGTTGTTTTGGTAATTATTTCGTAACAATTGTTACCCTAGATACGTCATTTTAAGTCACTGTCATTTACAATGAGAAAATTTTTTTAAGTAGAGCTATAAAAAATCCTGTGCAGAACATGTTGTTCGGATCAAATGTAAAATGCTAGTCAATACTTCCTTTTGCAAATGGTAAAAAGTTTAGCTGCGCCTACCTGCGCCCCTTAGTGTTCAGTGATAAAATATAATAGCTGTTCTTCAAACTTGGCTAAATAGCAAACTCTCATTTCAACTACCATTCGATTTTACGTGGAGGAATATGATAGATGACTTATTAAATTGTACCAAGAAGCTAAAAAATAAAACAATGAAGTGAATGAGGCTTATAAGTTACCACCATTGTTGTTTAAAACTGTTTATTAGCGACCAGACTATTTATGACAACGTCCACCGTCCAAGTTCATCTGATTCGGGTGCATTGTGGGGGAAGTTTGTTAAAATGAAAACAAAAATCACTCTTTTCACAAGTTCACAACACTCTACAATACGACGTGTTTAAACAAGAGAATCATTATTCGGTACCATACTTTGAAAAAAGAGCAATCACATTTTGCGTAGACCAGTGTGCCGCGCGCATCCGTTTGTGTTTAGTCTTTCATTAGTAGTGCTTGGAAAACTGAAAGCACACTGCTTCACGCCACAGAGTAATATCTCTATATATTAATACACTTACTCCAAGATATCGTCGACAAGCTGCTCTTCTTAAGGCCTTTGTAAGTCGTTGTCGTTTTGTGATAAGTAGGAGCCTGAAACGCAGGGAGCTATTTCTGAAGTTGTACTAGATCTGGTCAAGCTGTGATGAAAAGAAAAATCCTACTTTTTGATTATCTAATGTGTTTGCTGGTGAACCAACTAAGACAAGGCAGTGGTACGTCTAACGATAGGAACTATGCCCGTCATACTTTTGAAAATCCATAACATCCGGCATACCTGAAATCGATGCGGATCTGATCTCTAGTCCCTATGAAATAAACGTAAAATCGCTCAGAAAGTATACTTTGGCAGTGGCCGATAGTTTTTTCTCCCCAAATAAATATGTTATAACAAACCTGCGTCCCTTAACAAAATGCTCAGTCACGGATCGCGCATTATCAAAGTCGAACCCCTCCCAATCGGACAATTTTCTGAAGAACCACTTGAGGCTGGACACAAAGACTGTAGACGATATAGAGAATGGAACACATGAAAAATATTCCGAAAAGAATGCAATGAAAACTTATTGCATATGCTTCCTTTATCATCCGATCCGTTAGTATCCAGCTGACACGAAACGCCTAGAAGAAAAACTGGGAGCACACCTAAGGAGGAGGTAATGATACTACAGCCCCCTGAAGATGATTCGGAGGTGTTTGAAATGGAAAATGAAATAAATAATAAGATTATGACAAAGAAAAATTAAGGTTAACCTAATAATACAAAATATTAATAACATTAATTTGTACACATGAATTACTTATTTCTAATTTTATACCTTTAATAATTGCCTAAAGATTTTAATGCTCTCAAAATGAAAATGTTTGCCCAGTATAAATTGTTAAATCAATTTATGATGATGATATAAAGTGAGCTAAAATAATTATTATCTTTGATAAAACTTGAGCATTTCAAATATAAAAATCATGAAATCCAATGGAAATACTTTATAAAATATTAATGCCACAAACCTCGTTACACAAATTTACCTCCAAGTAGATATTGCAGACAGGCGAGCAAATGATCTGGGCTACGAAGGATGCTTTCCCATGCGTAACACTTTTCCATAATTTATTCTGAATTAAAACATGCATAATTTTAAATATATGCTAAAAATCAACTGCTGAAGGATTCAAAACTGATAAACTTGAATTTCTGACAATAAGAAACCCTTTATAAACAATCAAACATGTAATTTCAATAATTTCTAGACTTTTGTCCAACAATGCATGGTCTGGGAACCACTGTGCGGCGTGCGCTTTCGATGGGGACTAATGGATCAGAGAAAAACGCTAACTTGTAAAATGGCAAAGAAACTCACAGACATTCTTATGCGCAGCTTCCGAACTCGGGAAAAGTAATGGCCATAATTGCCTTAACTAGAAAAAATATATATAATTAATAAATAATAGTAACGAGGAAGTCCTAAGAAGAGTAGGAGAGAAGAGAAGCCTCATGAAAACCTTAATAAGAAGACGGAACAACCTTATAGGCCACATCTTGAGACATGATGGCCTGATGAAGACAATCGTCGAGGGACAAGTGGAAGGCAAGAACGGAAAAGGAAGACCTCGAACAAAATATATGGAACAAGTAAAGAGAGATGTGAAAGAGAAGAAATACGTAGGTGTGAAGAGAGTAGCTGATAGGAGAACTGAGTGGAGAGCTGCGTCAAACCAATCCTAGTATTGTTGACCAGTGATGATGATGCGAAAAAATATCAATCAAAGATTAATTACATGGGCACTTTTTCACGATTGAAAAGAGAGAATGTGAAAGTCATAAATTTAAATAAGTACGAACATCGTCAATATATCACTCGCTTATTTTAAACTACGTCCGATATGTGCCAGGCCAGGAGTGAGGGTTAACTACGGAGGGAGGGTAAACTACGTCCGATATGTCTGTGATAGGATTTCACTTAAAAACCAGGGCAAAATTAATAATAATTTTCTCTCTCCATACATAAGCACTGTTAAGGATGTTAAAAACGAGAATAATGTTTTTATCTAAAGGAATCATTGAATTAAGTTTATATAAAATTAGTTTATAATAATAACATTATAGCTATTCACTTTGCATAATTAATAACTCTTAGCTGAACCTCTCCATCGCAAAAACTGATACCTTTGGTCTACTACATTCAAAACAAATGCATTAAAAGAATGGATCACTGCTACGATAATTTTTTTTTATCAGATATATATTTCACAGTATTTTTTTTACTCTGGGTATATTATTATAATAAACGCTTGCCTTCGACATGCAATGATCAAGATACAAGAGAACATTGAAAAAAACACATCCTTGAAGGGTTTGTGGAGATGGAATAGACGGATTGGGTGAGAGACGCGGATGAGTAAGGACGGATACTTAAGAGCAGAAAGGGAGCGGCAGAGAAGGAGCCGTTGGTGGATGGATCATAACACCAGATAGGGCAACTAATCATGAGAGGCGCATAAGGGAAAATTGAAGGGGAATTCCCGAAGGTAGGCCTAGAGACACGTGACCTGGCAGTATGTCACCAAATAACGGACCTTCAGGAAGGGAACACGATACATTTCTATTTGATATGCCAATGAGTTGGCGAGATCCCAAAGATCACTCTGTTGCTGATTTTTATTAGCAAATAAAACCCTTTACACAACAATAAAATTAAATTAAAATAAGAGTATCCTAGTTAATCATCATCAGTACGCCCAATACTTCATCTAGCTGAAATCCCGGCGCTAGTTTTCAAAGTATATTCATCTCTTTGCTAATACAGAATTACGAATCTGGCGAAAATCGAAGTGACCTCAATCCTCACCAGTCAGACATTCTTAATATTCCAAGTGAACAAGTTCTCGCTAAGGTCGATCCATATATTGCAACTGGGCGAACTTACACATTAACAGCTTTGGATACTCTGAGTTCAGAAGAAGCACTTACAAGGAGGAGGCACTAACTAGTTTTTGATTAGAAATCTTCCTGGGTGATGTATAGAGCATTACATTTTATTCTTCTATAAGGCAATTTCTATACAGAAATGCTAAGTTTTTCCATTGAATGTGAAGTATGATGTTTTCACGATTTTTTTACTCCTGTTCCCAAAGCCATCCCTAAAAATAAATGTATACCCAAGATAGAATGCATTTAACTGTTTAACATATTTTTCCCAATAAAATTTAAGATACATTTTTTTTAGATACTCAAGGTCAAAGGTCACATGGCGTGACCTCGGGATAAAAAAATCGGTATCTTGAAATCTAACATTTTTACATAAATTATGTTCCTTTAGCTTTAAAATAAGACCAACAGGCAGTTTTTACCACAATTATTAGCTAAGTTATGATTTATTTTTGCAGAGCATGCGATGGAAAATTTTGCATTTTTTGTCATGTTTGCAACCCTGCTGTATGAATACCGTGAATAGCTGAGGGTTAAAATTTTGCGTATGAGTCCAATTTCATGTGCTGTAACTTCCTACCAAATTCCAAGCAAATCTGAGACGGTCGGGTTGGGAGCTGTGATGCTTTGGCATGGAATGACCCTTTCCGTGTATCTATGTAATCCTTATATATATTTAACCATTTCTCATGGGCAAATTATGGGTAAGATTTTCCATTAAATTCTTGGATACCAAAATTTTGTATGACATATGAGACATAAAGAGAGTATACCGTAGATTAAAAAGTTGATTTGATAGATAAAAGCTGAGGTTATTTTCTTATCCAGAGGCTAAAATTTAGTCAAAAACAGGTCTCAGATCTAAGATAACAAAATGGATGTTTCCCAGTGTTGTTGTATTAATGATAGTGTTTGAATTTCAATGTAAATTTGTTGAATAATATAATATCAATACTAATAATATAACTTAAAATCCCACAAATCGCCAAATAATTCTGCACTGATGAGTATTTTATACAATGTCAAGATTAAATTAGATAGCAATGACAAACTTAACGGCCCATTTAATGGATAAAGCAAGAAAAAAGAAAGAGTGGGCGAGTAGCTACTCATATTGACTCGGGAAATACGACGGTGATTCGCTGTGGAAACTAGACGAGACCTTGACCTCGGCGTCATTATCCCCTGTTACGTAAGCCGCAGCTCTTGACACGATTCTGCACGGAACGCTACGCAAAGCGCGGAGCTTTTGTTTTCACCGAGCGAAGTCAAGATTCGCACTTGTTCAGCTTCCTAGATCAACCTTGTGACGTTACGGCAGCCCAATACTATCTAAGAGAAGTTTCCTGAGGAGGAGAGCCATTAGACGACGAAACCGCCTTCGTTGCTTCTATTAAGTCGCATATTCTCAGCATAAAAGTGCAAAAGGGGTCGGGGGAGATGGTAATATGAGAGCTTTATGTCCCGCCATATTCTTCGGCGAGGAATCATGTTTCCTTTCTAATGGTATGTTTTTTCCGCACTGTTAAAAACGCTATAGGAAACTATAATAAGAATCATTAGCATTATAATTAATATCACTGATTTTTGTGGTAGTTATGCACCATAACCTCTATAAAATACTGGAGTAAGTTACCTTGGAATCTATTGTACCAATGCGACAAAAATCATTGGCAATTATAGTGCTAATATTTCTTACTGTGTTTCCCGAATGTATTTTAGAGCGTTGGCAAATTCAGTAAGGGAGAAATTCGATAACGTCGCGTCGTCTTCCTCTCGTCTCCGCACACGGAATGCGGGCGGACAGCCTGCTCCGAATGAAACAAGTTCGCACATGAAAGCGATGGCGAAGGTGGCTAATTAGATAATCCTCATTTAATTCCTCGAAATGATATTTTTTTATTAACACCTGCCGATATTTAAACACATTCCTCCTCTTCTTGCTGTTTTGTCTTCATTCGTAGCTCCTTATCTTTCACTTGAGTCGGGCAAGCTGCATGAACTCAAGTCTCCGATTCATAAGATATGCAATGAAAGAGGATGCCCATGTCCACTGCGAGGAAATCGCTTTCCTTTCTGACAGTATACCCAGACCAAGTCACGACGAAATTCATTTTTCCTTTTCACATCTTTCATATAGATTTTCGAGTATGTGAATGAGAAGAATTACTATGAGGCACGGTCTACGGCGTTACTTCGTGGAAATGCTTCATAATAAAATAAAATAAAAATACTCTGTCCTATTCCATACTTTATTTTAAATAGTACGACCGGGGTTTCTGCATATCATGCTATCATCAGGATGCCACTATTCAACTAACCAACAGGATGCCTGATGATAGCATGATGCCTGATGATAGCATGATGCCTGATGATAGCATATGCGGAAACCCGCGTCGTACTATTTAAAATAAAGTGTGGAATAGACCAAAGTATTTATATTTTATTCCATTAGAATTTCTCTAGATCTGGTGCCGCACTCGGTCAAGATTCAACGTTTCACTTATACCTCACACCTAGTCCCAACGTTAAAAAGAACGTTTTACAGGCATTAAACAAACATTTACTTATGCGCCACTATTCAACTGACCAACAGAATTACAATTTAGGTAGTCAAGCTCCAATTTAGTGCCTCCACGACTTGAGCACTGAAAAAGGGAAGGAGATGGAGCGTCTTTGTATTTCTCTCGTCGAGAATTTGATCCAAGAATAAAATGCCATCGCAGAGGAAAATAAAAATGTCCCGCAAAGCGATAGTGGCGGCACAAACTTAGTCGAGATACGCTCTTCCACCGCATAGAGCACACGCGCTCCGTTTCCACGCAACCGCGGATTTCCCCGGAGTGACAACCACCGCTTCCCACCGAACAAAGTCCTCCTCCTCCTTCCTTCGACTGACGCGTGCGACGCTGCGGTCGCATGCCATCGCATTCCGATATCAGAGGATCCCTCACTCCCTCTCCACATTATGCCTTCTTCGGTGGCGTATCACTCACTCAAAGCTTATCATAATGAAATTCACAGGGTAGCTAGAAAAGACCACAAAATCATCATAATCCAGAAATCCGAATCACCTCTCCATTTCGCTCTCCACCTTTTATTATAACGTTTCCATAAAGACGTATTTCTTCCCTTTTACGTGTCCCATGTGACTCGTTCAGGGCCGTCCCTTGCCCTTCTTCCCGTCCACCTCTTTACCAGCAAATTACGCCAAATGATGACGCCAGAATCGACATACGCCCCTATCTCAAATATATTTCAAATTTTGGTTTTAAGGTTTCCGCAGCGAATGGATGCACTATTACAATCCATTTTCGGGTGTACATTTTTGCGTCTAGTTATATTGGACGGACAAAACGGAAGATAGTGACAAGGCTGAAAGAGCATGAAAGGGCGCTGAAGGCCAGACAATGGGAAACTTCAGCTATCTCCGTTCATTTCATGTCGGGGCCAGGACACAAGATCCTTTCAAAAGCCATTTCAAGAACATCTGCATATTATCCACGGCTAATTAGAGAGGCGATAGAAAATTCTAAACGGGCTATAAATTTAATAGGGATGATGGATATAATTTAAGCCATGTGTGGAAGAGATATCTTTCAAAAAATTGAATAAGAATATTCCAATACACTCTCCCTCCCATAGTTCAAAATATGCGAACAAATAATTAAATACCATATAACACTGATATGCATAAGATAAATAGGAATCGGGAACTGGTAGATACATTTTGAATAGACTTATTGATTTAGAAAATGTTGCCTTTTCTGGAATATTCCAGCTCATAACAGGCAGAAGTTTTTATTCTATAATTTTCGGCGTATCTACCTCATAATTTCAGAATTTAATTTTAGCGGCCAATAATACATAGTTTTTTTCATAATTAAGAGCATTTAAATATTTCTCCCGCGAGGTATTACGGCTGCTTTATAAAAAATACACAGAGCAAGCATATAATGAAGTCCTATGAATGAACTAATTGTTCAAAATCGTGATGATATAACCAAAAACTGCGATGAAAAGCTATCAAAGCCGGCCATATTAGTTATTTACATTTGTAACAAAATGATTTTTGAGAAATTTATAACAGAACTAGAAATTGCGAGCCAACTTTGTGGAACTTGATAATAGTTAAGTAATTATAATGATAACTTCATCTGTTGCACACCAATTTATTTGGCAGAACCTCGACCGGTTCCCACGTCGTTATCAAGAGGAATTAAAATTAATCTCTCACGAAGAGCCGCCAATGCACCAATGTTTAAGAAGTGGTGAAGGTGGATAATGCAGCTCTAAAATAGAAGACAAATGTGACGTATAGATGTTAACATGTCACTCATGGGGCTGCTATAATTTTGGACAAATCGAACGAAAGGGACGCAGTTCCAGTGCAAGGTCATCATATAAATTTAAATCTTTCATCAATGTTGAAACAAAATCTGTCTGTGCAAACCATTTATTAAATTCTAATCATGTTCCTGATTTTAAATAAGATTATTTTACATTTTTTTGACAAAGGTGCTGAGTTGGATTAATTGAAAATTTTGAAATTATGACGCACGAAAAGCTGATCGACAAGCATCTGTTACTATTCTCTTCCAATGCCCAGAAAACATTTGGTCGCGGCCACACCCAGCCCCTACAATCACCTCTGACCGTCTCCCTCTACAACCCTCTTCCCCAGGATCTGCACATTCCCCTTCTCCTCAAACAGGGATGTTAACGATGTTAGAATATTCCCTCTTGGTAATGATACGGGAGAGTAGAATTCGTTCGAGGTTGAATCAAATAAATTTGGGGCCAGTTTCCTTTTTGTTTTCTTCTTATTATTTCTGCAGAATAGGAAGATAAGTTTTGTAGAATACATTTCTGTGAACAAATTGTATAATAATAAAAAGTATAGTTCAAACCTGAATACATATTTTTTTTTTTTTTTGTTAGATGCGTACTCTGCCCTGCGCTAGCAGGTTATCGTACTTCGTATTCTCGACTGCTCACACGTTGACGGGATTATCTTACAAAATGAGCTAATGGCACTGCTCGTCTGTGGGTAGGAGTCAAGGCGCCATGAATGTGTCTCATTAGTGCACTCAGTGATTCAACAACACGCACACATTGCGCACGCGGCACGCTGACCACCAAGGGATCGATTAATATCGCTCGTTAGATCGAAAGAGGCGAGGAATATCGAGATATCGGTCGACCTCGGTGACGCAATAAATGGAGGGCTAATGCGAAGGACACGCACTGACAATTGCTATTCAACACAGTTCGCTCGTTGTGTCTGGGCATTGCGATCAATAGCATCACCTCGAAATGAAGAGAAATAGATGCTCCAAGGGTGCAGTTCCATTGCCTAGGGTAAAATATTTTCCCAATGCGTAATACACTCCCATTGATTAGCGTCACTAAATTGTAAAACGTATTATATATATTTTCTACCACCACACTAAGGCAAGGAACTTACAATAAATATAATCGAAAGATAAAATTTAGTCAAACATATAATAAGGTACCAAAGTCGATGAGGTGGAACTATTTTATGATGTAATGTTGAATGAAATGCAATTTTTCGGAGTTCTGCGCGGAACAATACAATTCATGCATCGGCACATTAAACACTAATTTTTCACTGTTTTATTGATGATCACTTTGGCTGTAAAATATATTTTCCCAAACTCTCTCCAAAAACTCTCATACGGATGCATAAAATTATCCGCTGCTGCACGAGACACTCGTAGGTGATTTAAATTATTTTCATGAATAAGGCCTAAGTTTTAATTTTTTGGTAATTCAAATTTATCTATTTACCTGATTTCTTTACGCACTCATCAGCTAAATCCAACTGATGCAGCCAAAACCAGTAAATGCCTCGCTATGCTAAATAAATATTGTCTGCCTAATCATTGGTTTCACTATCCTCCCGAAGGAATTTCCTTCATTTACAATGCCTTAAATGGCAAGTTCCGATCCTCATATATGCTGCCTTTCTTTTCACTCCACATTCCCACCCGCTCCTTCCGTAATAACCACCGTCTACACCTACCGAAATTCCGTCTTTCTCTCTCTCAGAGATCACTTTTTTACAGACCCACTACCTCTTTCAATACCATTTCGACTACTCACCCTTCCCTGGATCTTTCAATGCACATCAGATCATTCAAGAGGCAGCTGCGAAAATCCATCTTCTGAATCCTTTTTATATTTTTTATAGTTAATATTTGTTAAAGCTGCAGATTTTAAGTTGTCCATCCAATGTAAAGGCCGTTTAGGCTGTTTTTCAATGATTCAATGAATAAATAAAAATAAATAAACGACATACTAACACTGATCGTAAATAAATTATTAATTGGTTCATAATGATGAACTCCTTTATGAGGAAGGTGATGCTTCAAACGGCGATGTTGTGGGGCGCGGGACCGAAGAGTAAATATTTTTGTATTTGCTTTCACAACAAAAATACATATGCCAATAGTAACATGAACTCCATGAGAGTATTGTATGTATGTTATTGTCTTCCTACTTAAAGCATAGTCTAGGAAAATGTAGATATCTCACTCCGTTTCGTTGCTAAAAGCCATAAGTGCGATTCATCCGTAAAACTATCGGAAAAATACGCATAAATCCCATTTCGGAGCTCACAATGAAATCGATGTTAACATCAAAATAAGAACGCGGTTGTTAAAATTTTACAGAGCAATTAATGTTCATAATAAAACGGGAAATACTCCAAAATTATTTAATACACAAACCAATTCGTGTCCGTCGGCTTTGAAGTAATTACGTGTGTAGTATTACCAGTGTTTTCGCCATGAACGTGCAATCCCATAAAAGTGCAGAGAAAAAAATATAGAGAGGAATGGCGGCGTAAGACAAGTGCAAGTCTTTTTTTTTTTTTGCGTGGTGGTCCTTAGCAGCGGATTCACTCGTCTGCTAGGAGGAACCAAATTCAATGCTCGAGCGAATCGTCCTTTCTCCACTCGAAAGAGCCTTTCGATCCTACAAACCCTTCGCCCTCGCCTATCTCGCCGCTGCAAAAAGTGAAGTCTTTTCGTAAAACTTGCAAAACCACAGTTGAGGGGCGGGGGGAGGAGAAACCAGAGAGGAGTACTAAGATTCCTTACCCAAGTGAGGTCTAATTCAAAATTTTCCCGGAACCTGCAAATTTCCTAAAAGAACTGAGAAATACGGTCATTGACTAGTGATTTAAGCGTAACACGGCATTGAATACGCGGATATTGTTAACAACCATGGTCATGATAACGATTCCTGGTATATTTTCCACACCGCGCCACACCAAAGACCATGGACTAAGTTATGCCATCACCCTAACCTTTGAGGGCAAGGTTTGAGGGCCCCATGCCTTTTGATGGCAGGAAGCCCTCAAACCATGGTCAGAGGAGTGGAAATTGTACCAGTGATTACTTTATTTACGAAGGTCAATCAACAGACACAATAAGTTTCACTTTTATAATCCGCTATCGTCTATAATCCCCTCTAACTAAATGCTCACTGTTTTGAATTCAAGTAATTTTTTATTGAATTGCGATTCTATTTTACATTTTTCATTTATAACTACGGAATTAAACTAAACTGACTATGCATGCGCCAAATAAAGGCTGTAACGTTTATTCAATTCCTGAATGTAGCCATCGAACGAACCAAACTAAAATTCTCTGGAGCCCTCCCCTGGAGGTCCAGGAGCTAACGATTGGTCTAAGTGCTACGGTCTCATTTGTTTTGCTATTAAAAAGCAGTATCACTTAGATTCAAGGAAAGGAATTCAGCGATCACATTGCCGAATATTTATTATATTTATGATTCGTGCGATACAATCTTTTACAATACGTAATTTCCAGAAAATCACGTTGAAATTCTCTTATTTTCAGTTGTATCAACTATAAAATATCTCCTTGAATGCCAATTATAATACAAGTAAACAAAAATTGTTGCTATACTTAGCATTAGGGGTGTGAGTTCCAAATATGTAATACCATTTTCAGGCGGACTACAGAGAATTTTTAGAGAACGTTATAACACTTACATTCATAATTCGATTAGCGTTCAATATAATATAGATTCGGTGGCTAAGAAATATACACCGGTTGACGTCTACCGCTCTTTGCCTAGACGATTGTCTTCATCAGATGAAGACAAGGTTTCGTCATCTTATCAAGGTTTTCACGAGGCTTTCCATCTCTCCTGCTCGTCTTAGGGCTTCCTCATTATTTACGACCCATTTGATCCTCATCTTTCTTCTTTAACGCCACATTTCCAAGGCCTCCACCCTTGATTTCTCTGCTGCTGTCATTGTCCACGCCTCACTTCCGTAGAGATGCACACTCCAAATGTAAGTTGTTTTTACTGATTGATGAATTGTTGCCCTCCTTCTATTTTTCAATCTCTCGATGCAAGAAAAATCTTCCCTCTGGTGGGATGCCCTCTTCGCCTGGGCTCTTCAGCTGATAATTTCTTAAAAAATATGAACTCAACGGTCATGCGAGTATAATGTGGGGGATAAGGGTTTCGACGCTATATAAACCGCATATGTTTCTGATATTCCCGCCAAAGAGACGAACATGTTGTGCTTTTTCCAAAGGCAACTTCTGTAACAGCTTTTTTCAGCTTGGCTGCTTCCACATGGGGAGGGTTTATCGTCTGGAGACCAAAGTTAAAAGGGGTGAGCGAGCGTGGGGGGATGGAAGTGACTCTTAGCAATTAGGGAGACTCCACGACCCCCCCCCCCCCCCAGGTCGCAGAATCCACTTCTTGCACCCCACCCACTTCACCAAGTGCACCCTCGTCCCCCAAACCCCCCTCGAAACATTCTCTGCCACGAACAAATCCCCCCTCTTATGCTTAGACAGACGACACAAAAAAGCCAAGACAGCGAAGCAATCGGAAACATAAAAACACTCAAATGACAAGAAAACTGTAAAAACAATACATCGCATCTGGCCACGATGAGTACAATACAAGATTTTCCATTCGGTCGTCACCAACAGAGCATTACAATACGTCAATACATGTCACCACTAGCGTCGAAGACGGTACAGTTGTCCGAATTTCACGCGGGTATATAAGCTAGAATTATGGCTGTTAACCTAAATTTACATTCATGAGGGTAATAATCTATCGGGCCATAACTTTTCAATGTTATTACTCGCGAGCGCAAATATTGAAAATCGATAGATCGCCCCAGACTCATCGACGCGCTGCGGACAATTTTGCAAACCTTAAAATGTTCTCTAAGTGGCAACATAAGTCAAATGTCCACGGGACGGAATGGAGCCCACTCTATTTAGCCCTTCTTTAGTCCTTGGTTTAGACTATTTAGACTGTACTCAGGGATAACCTCGGATAACGACCACAATCCGTTCCAGAAAGCTGGTCGATATCCGAAATGCTCGCTATCAGAAACAATATTCCCCATAAGAAATAAAGGAAATAGGAAAAATTGGTTCCTAGCTCCTTTTGACTCGCTATCACATTAAATTTACAGGCTATATAGGTATTTTATTACATTGTATTACTTGTAGACTTACTATTGAAGACATGCTATTATTATGTATCCATTTGGGATCGCACAGCACCGAACACAAACATGGCCGCTACACATCTGTTCGCTAACCGAAATTTTGTTCGCTATCCGAGGCAAATTTTTAGCGAAATTTTTGGTCGTTATCCGAACTGTTCGTTATCAGAGGCGTTCGCTAACCGAGGTTTCACTGTATATTCATCGTCATTGGCGATGTACCACAATGTCACGCACGCTCCGATGCATTATTTAAAGGAATGACAGCTTCTATTCCGGCGTGTTATTAACTCTGAAGTAAAAACAATTGAAGGATATGCACTGATATGAAATAAAGGGCCCAATGAAATGGTCCAGTAGTAAGAGATTAAATATACATTAAAACAATGTAAAAGTGCGAAGGCAGTATGTAGCACTCCAGGCACCAAAAACACCAACAGAACGAAAGAGATGACAGTTATTTATAAAATAACCTGAATTATACCCTCGAAACATACGAAACAAATCAAAAGCACATTTGCAGTCGCCCTGAAGGAAAAGTGATTTTTTTTCATTTTACCCTCCTTGTTGAATCACAAAACCAATGAATTTTTACGACAAAAAAATTCAGTTTATAATTCTATTCATGAAATACTGCTGTACAGGGATAATGGAAAGCATAACAAAAAATTTTAACAGTGCAAAGAATAACATATGATATTTAATTGCTGAAGTAACGAAGAATTTATAAGGACTTACATTTGGAGAATGTTTCATTATGATATTGTAGCATAATCTATGTCAGCAGCGGAGAAATCATCAAAGATCATGTCAATCATGCTAAAATTCTTCGAAGATTAGGATAAAATACATTACTTCCGATAAAAGAAAACAAGACGGATGAAAATAAGGATGACGGGTCAAATTGATAGTCCTCATCATCAGATACGAGGTGAAAATTGTCGCTGAAGGAAGAATGGATAGGACGAAAATGGGAAAAACGCGAGAGGAAGGCCTCGGATGACTAGCATAGGGCAAGTGATGGCGGATGTAGAGCAGAATAAAGAATTAGGAATTCAAATTCAAAAGATGAGCTTGCAGGAAAATTGAGTAGACGGCAGCGCCAAATCCATCTTCAGATGACAACTACTCAGAGTATAGGGAAATTAACCACGACGTGTCTACGGATGATAATCCCTACAAACACGCTTCTCCCCACTATCTATCACCCTTACCCGCATGATGCGATGACTACCCCACTGGTTATGCACAGGGTTAAGGGGAGAGGAAATCTGGATGGAGCTAAGGAGAGTAACTTTGACAATGCAATACCACAGAGTAGGGATGTGCGAGTACTCGAAAATTCGAGTCGTGTCGAGTAGTTGGCAGTCTACTCGAGATATTCGAGTAGCATCACAAATATCGAGGTGAATAGTTTCGGTTACAGAGCTGTCGAGGCCAACAAGTTCAGAAATTTGCCGACTGGAGGCGCTATCAATGAAATTATTTAATTACATCGTACTAAAAGTAGATAATCAATATAATTCCTTGAACTGGGAGTTTCAGCTTTTGCATACGTAGCAGTCAACCACCATGGTTGCCGCTGTGGATACCGAATACCTTTTCGTGAGCCGCGGCGTCCTTCTGACGTCTTCCGCCCACCGCGGCGGCGTATTCAGAGGAATCGGAGTGGTCAACAGCATCGCTCATATTTTCTTACGCGATACTTTCACACCCTAACATACTTTCTTTAATCAAAGGCCGATAGAATACGTAAAAATTGTTAGGATTTTTGTGGAAAAAAATGAAACTTTTAGGTTTTCGCGGGTATTACCTGTTTTTCCCGTTGTTTGACGTCACAAGCAGTGTCATCTCTTAGCCTTATTGAGCCCTAAGTACGCACAATGCTAATTTTTGTTTATTCCTTTAATGCGTTCTGTTTCCTTCTTGAACTAACAGAAAATATTTGCTATGGTTGATTAAAAGAAGTAAGAAATAAAGAAAACTTCTTTTTTGATCTACTAGCAAAAGCTCAGTTCTATAGTTCGTTCGCTTCGTCCACTAAACTTCCATGAATATTCAATATCCACATAAATCGTTGATACAACTTCCAATAAAAATTTCCAAGGCTCCCAAACCTTAAAACTTTGGAAATAAAGTACTTATAAAATCGTTTCAGGCACTTTGTGGAAGTTCGCTATAACGATAAATTGAAAATGACACAATGTGTTGAAACCATGGTCAATGTTGAGCGTTGAATTAAAAAAGAGTGAAAATTACCATTTGCGTTCTTCATTACGAAGAAAGTAAAAAGAAATTCCAGCTTCAAAAGTGTGTTGAGAAAGACATTTTTCTGCATGCAGTAATACCGTAACACGATAAGGATGCATACTTTGACGACATTTTACTAGAGGTTATTTAATTCAATTTTGCTTATGGAACTGTCTAAACACATTAATTTTCAGTCACCTCCTAATTGTGACTCAATTACCATCAAAGTTCCTCGTTACTTATCAGCCAACCAACCAACCAACGGCCATCGCCTTCCGTGAAAATTCAGAATCGGGTCAACAATGGGTTAACGAAACCTATATAATTAATCTCGGGAGGAGAACGGTTTCCCTCCCATTTTCTTTTGGAAACGCTCCCAGTAGGAGGAGTGAAACGTCGGGTAAGAAAATGCTACCTACGTAGCTATTCCCGAAAACAAATACCAACATTCCTCGTTATCTTTTCACTTTTACAACAAGCTAAACATTCAAAATAGAATATCCGCTAGGGGATAGGGAAAAAATGAGAATATGTTGGAGTATGCTTTGCTGCATTGCCTAGTTCAATAATTACCATACTCCACTCGACTCGACTCGATACTCGCGAGTAGTTTTCAACTCGACTCAACGAAGTCAAAAAGTGCTACTCCCACATCCCTACAACAGAGCGCGGATTCCCATCAGGCCGTCTAAACACCGCTCAGTGCATCTACATCCACAATATAAGGGGTGGAGAAATCAGAGCCGTGAAATCCACCTCCTCTAGACGTGGTAGGCAAGGAGTGCGGCAAAATAAACATAAATACCTTTGCTTGAATGAAAGACCAATACCTATAATTCCAAACTCGGTGAAATATTGGTAAAGCTTATTTCTACGTTATTATTATTATAGTATTCTAACGGATTAAGGTAAGTTTCCGTGGAGTATTCAAGAAGTGATCTGGGAGTCTCTCTTTCCTTCCAGCACAGCCTTCTTTAATTTACTGTAAGGCATATTCCATTTCAATTTATCTAAAAATTCTATTCTTTTCCTTCCCCTCCCTCGTTTCCCTAACATTCTTCATATGACCTTTAAATACAGAAAATAGAAATAAATACTTGGAGTGTACATATTAATATGCATTCAATATTTATTTGAATTGAATTTACCTAAACCTGCTTATTGTAGGTTTTTCAATGGATATTAGTGCCCTAAAACACAACATCTACTTTAAAAAGAAACGGACAGGGACCAAAAAAATTATTTTCAATGCAAACAAAGCGACCCTTGGCTTAGCAACTTTTCCTTCTTTTTCCCGATCACGCATGCATACTCGCGCAACAAAGGCGGAAAAGGGGAGTGGCGGACGCGAAGATGGGGATGAATGGGAGTGGGGAGGACACGCAGACAGAGGAGAGAATGGAAAAGGGTTTGGCACCGCGCTGCCTCGGCAGTTCAACCAGTTTTACGCATTTACGACATCCCAGTACTTATACTCATATACGTCATAAGTCAAGTCATTCGAGGTCAATATTTCAACCGACAATAGTATTCCACTATTCATAAAATCATTCCACTATTGCCGAAAGGAAGAAATATGAATCCGCGATGGGTACAGAGTTTGGGCATTCCATTTAAAGTGAGCCTACAGAGCAACTTTCACTAATAAATATTTGCGTACAATTTTAACCTAGACATAAATCAAACTTCAATCAATCACAAATTATTATTAACAAGTATTAATCCATCGCCCAATTTCAACATAAAAATCGGAATTTTCTCAAAATAATATCTACTTACGAAAACCTGAAACTAATTAAAAGTGTTGTGAATGAAAAAATATTATTTAAGGGTACTTTTTTTACAACTAACAAATGAACGATAGCCATATAATATGGATACTATTACCAATAATTACACTGCAAATTATTCGCAGCCTTAGAAGATAAAGCTTTTCCGTTATTGTAAGCCTTTCGTGAGAGAATTGGTGGATTGAAATAGCAGGACTGTTACGGTGGAAGTTTCATGTTATTAACCTCAAAAGGTTATTTTACTTACAGCATTACAGAATAATAAATTCAAAACCAAAAGTTCTCCAGTCACTCCCAGAACTAAATCAATTGGATGAAGAAAGGAGAGAGGGGAGAGAAAGCAGTTCGTCATTTCCTCCATTCGCGCTGTTCGTGGATCGCCTTGGTGCGTTTGAATGAGAGTGGTTCACAAAGAAGTTGGGCGAAGGGAAACCGCCCTCACCCCGCCAAATAACCCTGCTTTCCGGTGCGCAGAAGAGAGAGAGAGGAAAAAAAAAGAGTAATTTTTTCTCGCTCCTTTCCAAGAGAAAAGAGAGCGTCCATGAGAACACAGTAGGAACTGGGGGGGGGGGCTTTCCTTTCTCAGTGGGTCGGCTCGATTTCAATGCATGCCTCAAGGAGCGGCTTGATTGAACCAAGGAGAGGAAAAATACATAAATGCCTCGGGCCTCATCACAATTTTACCATTCTTTCGCAAACGGAAGTCGCTTCTTAGATTAACGAAGGTTCAGGCTCCACTTCCATCACATGGGGAACCAAAACAAATAGCTACATAATTCCACGTTTTTATAGATGCAGAAAAGAACCATTTCGAATGATAGCCTTTCTCAGGGATTGAAAAGTTAAAGCAATATATAAAGGACTCAAATAGGCACAGTGAACTGCCGTTAAAACAATACCATGGTGACCGCTGAATTTCAATTTAGTAATTCCGTTGTCATAATTCCAGGTTTTCCAGTGGAATCGCATTGTTTTCCCGCTGCCGCAAGTGAGGTGTCCTTGGGGCGAGGCTTTGAGCGCTGATACGACGCAGGATACTGGCTGGTAGCGCTTGGCTTAAATAAGGATTATTAATACCTTACCAAACGAAGGAAAATTGAGATTGGGCTCAAGAAATAAAAAAGAAAGATACGGTATTAAAAACTGAACTGGTGCCATAAACATAGGACATAGGTCATCATTGATTCTATGCAACATTAATTCAATTCATAACTGATGCCTCTTATCTTATGAACACAAGTCAAGTATTTTTTAAGAATTACCTTATTTTCCACGGAAGTAGAAACGGATAAAATAACATAAATGGAGATCAGTGACCAAATCATTGGATGAACACACAAAAGGAATGAAAAAATTGAATTATAAAAGAAAAGGAGAAGAAGGCAAAATTAAATGTTAAACTTTGGCCACAGTTCAAATTACGTTAGTAAAATTAACTGCGGTTAAGTTAAAATATCTGTTAACCGAATACCTCTTGAAAAATTGTAATCAAAAACTCTATGATATGTATATAATATCCTCGGTAACCAAATACCGCAAATAGCCCATCGCACCACCTTATATTTCAAATTGGCGTTAATACGCAGAAACCCAAGAAAAAGTTTTGCTTTTACTTTTCTGCACTTACGATGAGGCCTACTGATGAGCCAAAAAATAACAACTTTTAAAATGCAAAGAAAAACTCACAGATATTCTCTTTGGATAGCTCCTGCATAAGGGACGAAGCAATGACCTCATTTGTCTTACCTGAAAAAAAAGAAACCATAGATAAATAACATTATAATAAAAGTACATTTTTTCACGATTAAAATAAAACTGATAAATATAAAAATAAAATGAAAATCTACGAATTCGGACATAAAATAGTGATTTCTTATTCCAAACGAAGTTTCTTGGATAGCAGTACACAAGGCCCAAACCTTATTTCATACATATTATATACGTTCTAAATAAAGGTCCACATAAACAATGAATCCCCAGAGAGAATGTCTTCTTAGAGGTTTTCGCAGCATCTTTCATTGATTCTATGCGTTTCTCTCGTGAAATGCTCCACTCGAGCCCCGGATATAATTAGAAAATACTCAAGCATTGGCCAAGGCGGAGGACTATCAACAGCGTTAGCCATGAAAACAGCAACAAGGCAGAACAAATTCAAAAGAGGAGATGATTACAACCGGAGCCTAGTTAATCCTCAATCACTATATCATTTTTATCGTACAAGTTCACTGATCATTTCAGCTGAGCAGCCCTTCATTGACATGAAAAATGAGTGCTTAAGCCATCGTTTTATTTATCACTCGGTCATTTAAGGTGTCCTTAATGGTAAAATAATTCTTTGAGCATAGGTCAAATATATATGATGCAAAAAAGTTGTTTTCCAACATTTCAGTTTCTTTAAAACTATCATCAGGGCTATGAATGAAAACATGAGAACAATATAAAATACAATGATATACAATATTTTTACACAAATTAATGTTACGAAAGAGTTTTTTTTACAATAATATAATTTAAAAAAGAAATATTTAAGAAGAGAATACACAAAAAAATTTGACATACCTTAGCTTTGCACATATTTATTGATATTACGTTACCAGACTATTACCACACCTAGTTACCATTAATTTTGATTAATTAAATAAAAATAAATTTTGCTAAGGTTTTCAAGGTCTGTTTTTCTATTAAAACTGTTAATTGATTTAGATATGTGAACCATTTCTTCGAAAAATGTTTTTCTCAAATTAACCTCATGATCTAAAATTTCGGCCTTGTCAAAATCAAAAACATGGCCATAATTTATGCTATGGCTAGCAAGAGCACACAGTAATGTGATCATCAGTAAGTAGTATCAGTAATTGGTGTCCTTAAATGTTTATCTTACACTTTATGACAATGCTGAATGGCGTCGCCACAATCGGCGTTTGGTCTCGCTCGCTGATTGGCTGCTGATTTGTTTCACAATCGTGTCCAGTGATGGAAAACCATGAAGGCAACAAGTGATGGACTCATAGGGATCCCTATCATTGCTGCAATCCATGAAAATGGTGACGTTGGAGAGTCATTGCCTCCGTCCCTGAACTTGTACGTGAAAAAGGATCGTTTGATTCCGGCCCTACGATTCCTGCCCCTTCCAATGCGCAACGGTCAAAATGCAAATGAGGCAACGGACGTATTATTCCTCTCATAATGAGTGAGACTCATAGGGGCATTTGATGTCACCCATAGAAATGAAGACGTCGGAGAGAAATTGCCGCCATCCCTGAACTTGTACGTGAAAAAAGATCGTTTGATTTAGGCTTTCGTGCATAAAAGTGAAGCCAGGAGAGTTCTGTTTAGCGATGCCGTAGCCACAGTGATCTCCATCATTTATTTTGTTTGTCGTATGAGTGTAAATATATTAATTAGTCAAGTTATTAGTCCCAGTATTCAGAACGTATGTTACAGTAATGTATTTTATCGCCTAATTAGATAAATATTTCCTTTGATAAGCGAAAAAATTAGCATACTTTTAGGTTACGCATTAAAAAAAGTTTTTTGTAAAGGGATTTTGAACTGTTATTTTAAAAATGCGTTTTCGTAACCATATTTTAGAAGACCCAGTGATTTTTTGCTTCATCCGAGGTAGAACAGTATGGCGGACCGCTGTCTTCACTTGCCAACAACAGGAGACAGAGTCAACGCCCAGTCCAGAAAACTCTACGATTTAACTTAAAGTCTACGTGAGCAATTCGATCGTTGAGCGCTACAGTCGCTAGGTAGTGTCATTTCAATTATCGTTTTAATAGCCAACGTCTTGCTTAATTGATACATTTGTTCGTGGTTTCCTGTCCGGCCCTACGATTCCTGCCCCTTCCACTGCCCAACGGTCAAAATTAAAATGAGGCAACGGGCACATTATTCCTCTCATAATGAGTGAGACACGGAACATATATTACTCACATTCTGTTAACGCAACCAGGACGACGAGCGAAACGTTGATCAATAATGACTTGGACGCTGCATATCTCGAAAGGAATGCACAAAGTTAAATCGAAACTAAAAACCATAGGACAAGAAAGTCGCTGAATCCCCAAATCTATAATATTAGCTCTTTAATCGTTCTACTGAATTAAATTTCGAAAAGTATTTTGTTAAAATACCTACGGTTCTCCTCCGTAAGTGATTTTGTAGTGCATATAATTCCATAACTTAAGGAAATTCATTTTTACCCCGGAAACTCGATATTGGTGTTCCGAGGCTACAACTGATAGCCGAAGTGTGAATTAGGCAAGTATTTGAAACGCATATTTTTGTTCCAACCACTGATAAGAAAATACACCAACTGCAATGTCATTGATGACCGAAGATAACTTTCATGCAATGTAGGATAACACTTAAGCACGCCGTAATGTGGAAAGAGGAAAAATACTATGTATCCCAGTAAAAAGCAATGAGTTATCAACAAACTACAGCACAAGGATTCCAAGATCACACACGAGAACACAGAATATGATTTATTAGCCTTGCATTAGCTTGCATACTTCAGACTCGACCTTTGAAAAAACCTTTACTTAAAGAGTTCGATGGAAAAGTATGAAAGCAGACTCCTGCTGGAAAAATTTTCCTTTTCGAAAGACGCAGCCATGCCACCGAATAAAAAACTAGCTCGTGTGACGCACAGGATACAGCTACGATACTTTGCACCGTGTCCATTTGTTTTCGAAGTACACGTGTTCTCGAGGGCGAAATGTCTAACGTAATGCGTAATGCTTTACGGTGCGGAAACGTGGACACTGAGTAAAGGAGACGAGAGAAGACTGGCGGAATTCGAGATGTGGGTGTGGCGAAGAATGGAGAAGGTGAAGTGGACGGAGAGGAAAAGGAACGACGAAGTGCTGGGCATGGTGGGTGAGGAGAAGCAGCTTTTAGATGAGATACGCAGGAGACAGAAGGTATGGATGGACGGAGTACTTAGCGGGGAGGGGATGTTGAAAACAGTGCTAGAGGGTAACGAAGGAGAGGAAGGAAAAGAATAGGATGGGAGAATGTAAGCGAGTTGGCCTTATTGTGAGCTAAAAAGGAAGTTCACAAAGAGATAGGATACTACCAGAATACTTCTTAAATACTTCACGGGAACCTACCTTAATCAGTAGAATACTAATTTAATAATCAGAGATCAGTAAAGATACCGCTTTGAGATAAATTCGAATATGCATAGAGTTCTCTAGGATTAGCAGGATTATTGATAAAGAAGGCTGTCCCAAATTCAGAGCAGGGCTAGTGACAACCTCCAAACCAAGACAACCCCCGCAATTTCCTGACAGTTCCCACAACTCACATCACTTTCATTATTTCACCTCAAATGATTCCCCCTATCTTTCGGAGCGATTTTCCCGCACTTCCAATGAGTCCAGGGAGCTACCCATTCGACCAGGGGAAAAGGAGGACGGGTTGATTTATCGCGCCCTTTACTTCCACCAACGGGAAATCTGCGACAAAAAGAGAGATTTTAAAGTCCTTTCACGGCTCATCACCAACGGCACCGGAGAGAGCAACGACCGGCTCCCAATCGCCCGGAAGCTTTTATATTCTCTTGATGGTGAGAATTTATCACGGTCGGGCGGAAACGGTGGTAAGGACGAAAAGCTCTTGAACGTACGTAAAAGGCAAGTCCTATGGGCGCACATTAATATACGGCTAGAGCATTAGACTTAAGGTAAAATGGCAACATGAAATAAGAATATCCAGTTGTAGCAATAAATAATATAATATTAATAATATCTTTATTTGCCTAAAGATTTGAAAAAAGCAAATATAGGGCACGTCTAAATGATACGTATAATTTTATCAGACATAAAGCACACGGGATACATCAGAAAAAAAGAGCAAATGGATATAAACACAAAGATGACAGATACATCAAAATGAAACACAACTTTTTCAAACATAAGGAAATCAGGCAATACAAACAAAAGTAAAAAACATAAAGATTTAAACAAGATTGATAGCAGATAGACAAAAGGAGGATGCCTATATGCATTTTGCACTGAATGCGTCCAAGCTATAGAAAGCATTTAATAACAGATAGTTCTTGAGATTACCTTTGAATACATATAGTTCTTTTACTAACTTGAGTGCGACAGGTAAATTAATATAAATTTAATTCCAATAGCTAAGGCACTGTATAATGTCAGTGATGAGAGATGATGGGTCTGATGAATATGTTTACTAGTGCGGGTGAAATGAGTATTGATATTTGCATTTGAATCAACCAGGTGGAGGTTTTGTTTGATGAAGAGTAACAGATTTAGGATATAGGCACAGGGTAATGTGAGTAATTTATGAGATAGGAAGTGGGGTCCACATGATTCTCTGTAGGGCAGGTTTAGAATGATACGTAAAGCACGTTTCTGAAGGAGAAAGACTTTATTCAATAGGGTGGGTGAGCCACCCCAGAGTAGGATTAATAGCAGATAATTCATAAATGGTATTTGAATTAAGAATAATTATTATTTTATTAACGATAATTAGTAATATTAGTAATTAGAATTTATTTTCGTGGTTCCACGATAAATACATGGTTCTATTAAGTACTTTTGTACAGTCACATCTCGTGATATTTCACATAAAAAATCAGTGTGCCATTGTAGAAATTAACAATAGTGCTCGCAGATAGATAGGATGTACGATAGTTCCAAGCGACGGTCGTATGAAAAACTAAACGCTTCAAATTTTTCTTATTTAAGGGGCCGAGGTCGCATTGCCCTCATAAACGTCCCTGTTTCAAATCAATAAATTTCTATAGATAAGATAGATAAATTTCTACAGAAAATTAATTTCCAAAAACATCCCCCGGTATCAACCGTTGACGTAAATCACCACTACCATTTAGATTCCAGCCAATTGAAATGAAATCATGTAATAAAACAATGATGATGAAGAACCAGAGGAAAATTCCAAAAGAAGTGTCAAAGAACATATAAAAAAATTAAAATGGTATGTTTTTGGAATGGTTATTCCAAGACAGTTTATTCTTTAAAAAAATAAGCGACATAAAATCTCCGTAATCAAAGTATTATCACATTTTTTACTATATATTTCCTATTTTATCAAAACAATAACACGCTAGTGAATGTTTAAGATATTTTCGGCGGAGTCCCCATGGTCGCATTCATTTTACCACGTTTTATTATTTTAATGTTATCCCGAAAGAGGGCATTCCTCACAAAAATGAGAATCTACTCACAGCTAACAGGAACACGAACACAGAAGCAAGGTATCAATTTATCATAACCATTGGGTACGCTTACCGTGGTGAGTCATGGACGATGACGGCGGCAGAGAAATCAAAGGTGGAATTTGGAAATGTGCTAGCAAAGGAAAATGATGAAGATAAAATAGAGTGAGCGATGACGAAGTCCTAAGACTTGTGGGAGAGAAGAGGAGCCTTATGAAAACTAAAGTAGAGCCTAAAGAGGAACACGGAAAGACTTAACCGCCCTCATCATGAGACATGACGGTCTGATAATGAGTGCTAACTGATGGAAAGAATGGCAAACGGATGTCGAGGATGAGTTTATGAATGAAGTGTTGAAGGATGTGAAAGAGAAGAAAATGAAAAGGTTAGGTGAGAGGAAAGTTGAGCGAGGAGCTACTTCAAAACAATCTCACAATTCTTTGGAAAGAATGCAATCACTCAAAATTTTCATTATTCCCTATTAACACTCCTACGAGAAATTACTATAAGGAATAACCATTAGTTACAGACCAGAGTTACCAGAGTGCAACTTATAATTTAACGGATGATAACAAATATAATTATTTTTCACATATTTTTATTGGAAATAACCTCGAAGGCCGCAGTGGTGTTGGTGGTGTGTTAAAATACCAATGAGCAATCGCGCCCGCAATGGTTTGTACTGTGACTATGATTTAACAGGGTCCTTCATAGTCCAGGGAAAAACGAATTCCTATGCTTCTCCATTAAAAAGCATTTCTACTCTTTTGATGTTTTCATCGGATCTAGAAATATGGCAACGTTCCAAAATGATATTGTGGCTCACGCTTACAGACGCATTTTCCCAACGGCAAAGATAATCGAGCGAGAAGCCTCCGTACAGCATTATAAAGACATATAAACGAAATATAACTAAAATATCAATAAAATATTAAAATGATGTATATTATTATTAGAGTATTTTACCGATTAAGATACGTTTCCATGGAGTAATTAAGAAGCACAGATGCACAATCTCTCCGGTCTGTTCCTTCGTCATACAGATACTCCACGTATTCCTTCCATCTACTCTGCACTTCCATTCGCAGGGTTACCATCCTTCCATTTTCAGCCTTAATTTTTGAATTTGAATACTCAACGAAAAATTTCCTGAATATGTCTGGGGCGTTTGCCAGAACACTAATGCGAACCGGATTTCATAAAACACTACAAAGATGTAATTATAGTAACCAGCCCAACACACTGCCGTAAAATTATGCTTAGCAGCTCCATAGTTGCCTTGATGCCTTTGCTGGGTCATACGCACCCAACCCAATTACAAATCCATGTTATTTTTCATCCTGAGATTTCAGGTTTGAGTTAGCAAAACATGGATGAGTGGGCCAATCAAAAATTTACCAAGACGCCGCACATCCCCAGATTACAAGTTCATTTTCTCGTACATTCATTCAGGTCAAGCGCTCATTTTTCTTTGAACTAATTGGGAGTCCTACGCCAAGAGCTCCCTACCGATAATTTATCGATATTATTTTACTATAAAGAGACATTAACGCTTAAAAAGTAATCATTGGTCGATAATCTTTCCAACGCCGATCAAAATTGATCAAACTCTAGTTCCCGTTCATTTAACCAAGTTTCGCCCTACTTTCCTTCATGAGGGATGCCGCCATTGACCTAAGGGCACAGCAATCTCATTCTAATAAATACGGGTCATACGGTTACGTAATAATTAATAGCAGTTGTTTCTGAATAAACTGGCATTTACATACACATATTTGCATTTGTATAATATGCCTCTAAAAGTTTCAATTGAGGAATTCATCATTCGGGTTAGTCAAATACGGGCCGACCCGTGAACTGAACGAACAAACCGACCCACGCCTTAACTTAGGTCTTGAGGATTTAGGAATAGCCACCTTTAACCTTTCCCAATAGTCATTCGATCCCCAACGCAAAAAAAAACGCCGCAACGCCCACGCTGAAAACTTATATATATGAAATGGGGGAGCAGCTTTTATTGTACAAGCAAGCAGAGAGGGGATTAAACAGACGAAGTGGACCGCTCCCCCGAATACGAGTGATTGAAATTCCCTCTCCGTGGTTTTTAATTCCTCGTGAGTTGCTTTCATGCTGATGCACACGTTCAAGACAGTGGAGAGTGAAAAGTATCCCAACTTTATCCCATGAAAATATGAACAGACGCAAATTTTAAATACACTTATTCTGTTGCATACTGTTAAAAAATTATAAGGCGCACTAAATCCTGAAATGACTAATATTGCGGATCAAATTACTACACATAAACTGAAAATCGACCCAAAGTAAACAAAAGTACTCGTCTACATTTGGATAGGCGAAGACCAAACTGAAATGAGGGTACCAAAAAATCAATTGACCAACGATGGACGAAGCAAATAGTCACTAGAACAGCTCAAGCGAAGAGGGCATTCCTCAACGAGAGAACTCTTCTCACAGCTGATAAAATAAACGTTGCGGTTAGGAAGCCATTTATTTGGATTTACTTTTGAAGCATGCTTCTTCACTGCAGCGAGGGAAAGCCGACGACAGCAGCAGAGAAATCAAGGCTTTCAAACATTGGGTAGAATAAGAAGGAACAATTTATTCGGCCACATCCGGAGACAGATGAAAGTCTCATCGAAACGATCGTTGAGAGACAGGTGGGAGGGAAGATCGACCGAGGAAGTCCATGGATGAGGCAATTTTTCGCTATTAATTCAACAACACTGAGGAAAATTGCTAGATTACAATTAAATAATATTTTCGAATTCCAGCACATAAAAGCCTGAAATAAACTCTCCATAGTTCCAAGTTGGAAGAAAAAGGTGAGAGAATTAAGATGGCGTAACAGTTTTTTCGATGAAACTATAGATGAAACCACTGCACTAGGGTAAAGTTGGCTATTTTCCGAAAAAATTGAGGGTGGTCGTTTTTCGCTAAATTTGTTCAGCTTTGACGTCAAATTTATTGTTAACATGAAGACACAGGATGAAAATAATCCGGCCAGTTATGCACAATTTATATGAGAATATGTACACGAAGTTTCAACTTCTAGTTCAAAAAAATCGTTTTTGAGGTTTGGCCAGCTTTTTTCGATTCTAGCCCACTGTGCAGCGTAAAACCGTACGTAAGACTAAAACACCAAATTTCTTGCAAAGACCTAGCACCTGCAGAAAGAATAAAATAATCAACGCAAGTATTTTTAAAAAATCTTGAACGCGTGCAGCATTGTGTGTGAAAAAAACCCAAAGAGAAATGTTCAAAGGTAAACCAGGAGCGAGAAAAGTAAAATACGAAGTTCCAAGAGCGCTTATTGAAGTCGATTCTTCAAAATGCATCCTCGGCAACGAAAAGAATGGGAGTCGAATAAAAATAAATTGTTTCATCTCAACGGATCTTTCAGCGGGTCCTTCCCATTAAATGCTCAGAGTAATCAAGCTATTGAGTTAAAGGGGAAAAGCTCAAAAAATGTAAAAATGCTCTGCCATTCAACACCATTTTTAGCTTTGATGCGGTCCGCTAGGAGTGAATGACTGATCCTGAGAGAGAGAGATCACGCTTTTAATTTCTTTAATGAGGAATATGTAAAACACACTATTAATAACTATATAAACACATAAGAAAAAAGAATGCACATGAGTTATTATCTATTACAGGAGGTAAGTGATGTGGTGACAGCGGCAAAGAACTGCGAATCGTAACACAACAGCTTATAGGAAAAAATATTTAAAACCCACCAGTAAAAATGGCTTCGTCTCATAATGGAAGGAAAATTCCTTGGCGTTAAATTTCTGCAAATAAATAAATATAAATGAGAGGGTGAGAAGCCAAGGGCTACAAGTGATTTTTTTCTGAACAGAGCTAAGTGCAGAAATTATGTATAGAAAACAAACAAGATCAATTAGATGTTTAGTAGTGCATTTGATTTTCCACTCGATGTCAGCACAGAACAGAGACTCACTCGTTTCCCTTGGCAACCAAGTTTTTGTGTATTTCTTTCATCAATTTCTGTTTCTAGCTCTGCTTAGAAAAAAAATCACTTGTACTCGTTGGCTTCTCGTCCCCTAATATATATTTTAAGTGAGAAATAGATTTCAAGTTCAAATGCTCACAATTTACCATTTCAGCAGTTTTTAAACCCACATTCGTACGTCGTATTTTATTTAAATTGAATTCCTAAGGAATATTTCACGAATTCTTACCTCTGATTGTCAAGTACTTTACGCTGTACGCTAAGTACTTCTGACTGTTAAGTCCTCAACGGAAGAAAAAAAGGGTGCGGACACCTTAGAATGGAATTTGTTTCATGTTCGAGCAAAAAAAAGTTGCTTGCAGATTTAAATAAGCAGTTAGGAATAAAGATAACCCAAGATTATAATATTTCATCTGAGGATTTCTGGGATAAGTCATCCCATGTAATTAAGCTTCTATTATATCCACTGACCTTAGGCGTGCCACAGAAACGATCAGCTGATAGTTAAAAAAAGGAAAACATCCCCAGAAGGAATATAACAGCTCTACTCAAACACCCGACGACTTCAATTGAGAAATTGTCACAGAGGCGCGCGCAAAAAAAGATTTTTCACTTTCCGGAAGTTGCATAGAGATTTATAACAGTATCAGGATCCCATTTGAGAGGAAGATACATACGTATCGCATGGAGGAAGGTTCAAAAAAGTTTTTCAAACTCCCATTTCGTAGATTATAGAATATTCAATACAAATTCATTGACAAAAGAAGTGACCAATTCCAAGAAATATAAAAAACAACCTTGATCGAATTTTCTTAATGTTACCGCAAATTTAATTTATCGATAATCGAAGATTGAATAACAGAAAATTTAGTAGCTAATTCATATTTTTTTCACAAAATATGGATTACTTATCATCAAGATAAAATTAAAAGCCATAAGCGCGAACACTTCGAAAATACCCTCTCATGATATATCATGGAGTAAATACTCGTAACCAATCAATTATTGTCAAAAATTTTATTGGCTGATAAAAGCCAAGCAAACAACTCGAATAGGAGTTTCCGAAGGGGAGTCGACCAAATAAAAGCAGAAAAAGTAAATAAAAACAGACGCCTCTGAACTTGGCAAGTGTCGGCGATAAACTGAAACTGTGCGACAAACAAGCCAAGTTTCCTCGAGAGCCCTCTCGCTTTGGGTGTGCAGACGAATGAAAAGCCATTCCAGTGGTCGGAACCCTCCTTTGAAGTCTCGAATCAATCGATACTTGGTGGCCGTTCTGCAGGGTCAAATTGAAACTTTGAAGCCACACGGGTCAAACCTCAACAACGTCAACTGAGGATGGTCATTTGAGGCGGCAGGTCAATTCCACTCGTCACTTTTCAACAGCCGAACCAAAACTCATTACCAAGCTGTAACAGCAGATGCTTCCTAACAGACACCCACGGACGGGGTCGGTGTTCTTTTTACTTCCGTCGTCGGCGCACGAAGAGTTTCAAAAGCACTCCCATTAGGTACGGCAAAGGGAACGAGAATAAATTGAATGCGTCGAAAAGCAACTGAAATACATGAGAAACTAAATAATAGTCACGTCCTGGGCGGTGATTCTCGTTCTCCTTTCGCTCGGGTCCTCGCTTCGCTACGGCAACTCGAAGCGTAGCGAAAATTTTCTCCGCGATTATTCTCGTTCTTTTCGCTCCTCCTATCGCTACAGTTCGGGTAACTTCGTTCTCTTAGCGAAATACTGTGATGTAAATAATAAAGAATACCCGTAAGTGGATAATTCTCATACCAACAATTGAACGCGAAAAGTGAAACAAACGAAAGTCGGAATTGGAAAATCGAGTGTGGAGTATGATGAAAGGTTTGTTTACGTTTGTTTTGAAGTGATGGTTAGCCTTAAAAACGAAGATGAAGCCAATATTTTCGGTTTTAATCGTTGACGATTAATATGGTCAATCATCTGTGTGTCGTTAAATGAAAGTAATCGCGTCGATTTGTGAATATTTAGTAAGTAAAAGTGTTAATTTTATGAGTGCTGCGATACGAGTAAGCCATAAATTACACGGAGATAATGAATGACTATTTGTGGATCGAATGAAATTGGAGTTCCTTTGCAAGAAATAGTGGTAAATTAACCCTGTTTGTGCTTATTACACGGGAACGAAGATTCTCATTTGTATTGTGAAACCAATTGAAATGGCTTTCTATTGAGTAGACCACCAGAGCGATTTTAGGAACATTTTGTGGCTACAATGTAATCATAATGACGATAAATTTTAATCATACTTTTGCAGTAAGATATATCTTCTTAGCGTAAGTTTGGCCCCTACGCTATCATTTCATCTGCGTTCCTTACGGAATTAAGAATACCTTGCAAGTTGTGTATAATCAAAGCCTTTCCTGTTTTCAAAGTACTCACCATGGCCATAATTTCAATAACAGAATTTATAACCAACCACCGTCTAATAGACTAATTAATCTGTGTTCATTATAAATGATAACGTGCAGAATGACTTCTGTCACACTGAAGATGTCATTGTTATGAACAATTAATTCATAAATAATTCATTGTAATTCCTTTGATTATTTTGTGTTTTTATAGAAACATTTTCAGTTTTATTAAAATGTTCACTATAAGGAAGTATCTTTAGGCATATGCCACTCATGTAAGACACGAAGAGAATTGAGCCATATAATAGTCAGCTAGCAGCAGATATTTCATAACTTTAAATTATCTCATCTTATTTATGACTATATATATATACTGTTGAGAAGCAATATATTTCATGAAATCCATAATATCTGGCAAATAAAATTTAAATAAGGGACAGAACTAAGTTTAAATTTCTTCATTAGAGAGACAAAAACCTGTTGAAACTGTTGCACATACTGTGAAACGTTAGAAAATATCAATGATTCTGATAAATATTCTGAAATATTGTTACTGGGTGATTTTAACTTACCGCAGATTGTGTCCTGGGATTTTTTGGAATCTAATGATTTAATGACTAGAACATTAATAACTCCACCTGTTAGAACTCTACCATATGTGTTGCGGATATCATTCACCTGCTTAAGCTGTAGATAGTATTAGAAGGTATTTGATAAACTACTTGATTTAATTTTTACCAACACATGTTCAGTGACAACTTCCCAGGAATGCTGCTCTCTTCTTAGTTGTGACGTCTATCATCCTGCACTTAATATTTCCTGCACTCTTAAGAGTCACATGAAGTATACGGACTTTGTAGTGTCTAATATAACTTCAAGAAATGTGATTTTGTCTCATTGAACAATTATTTACTGAAAGTTAATTGGTGCAATAAACTTGAAAAGCTCTCTACTAATGAGGCCTTTGATCATTTTTAATCAATAATATATCAAGGTCTACAACAGTTTACTCCAATTACAACTATTAAGTCCAGCAACTATCCCCATTGGTTTAGCTATGAACTAAGAAAAATTATTAGTGTAAAAAAGTCACTTTATAAACAAACTGGTTTACATCGTGATTATGTTAGATTTTCAGAAATTAGGTCTGAATGTGCCAAATTGATAAAAATCTGTCACAATAGTTATATGTCTCAATTGGAGGCATCAATTACTGGTAATATTAAGCGCTTTTGGAGTGATGTAAATGCAATAAGACGTACGGGTAGATTACCAAATTTAATGTGTTTTCAAGATCAAATTGTTGACTCGAGTGAAGGGATAGCCAATTTATTTGCTAAATATTTTTCTTCAGTGTATAGGAAACATGATAATGCTCCTATTCCAGACTACTCATTACATTCTTCTTTTACTATAGCATCGTTAATGATTTCAGTTAACGAAATTGAACATTAACTTGGTAATCTTGATCTAAACAAAGGCTCTGGTTCTGATGAGCTTCCTCCCCTATTTTTGAAGATGTGTCTAACCCCATTACTGTATCCACTAATCATACTTTTTAATAAATCCCTCAGTAGTGGCATCTTCCCTGACTCCCTAAAATCCACTTACATAATACCTGTGCATAAAGAGGGTAAAAGAAATATTATCTCTAATTATCGCCCTATTTGCCAAACTATCAGCATTGGCCAAAGTTTATGAATCACTGGTTGTAGATAAACTTAGTTCTACTATTAACAGCATAATCATTCCAGGAGAACATGGTTTCATTAAAGGTGGCTCTACTTTGACTAATCTTCTTACTTTTCAAAACCATTTGCTGAAAGCTATGGAAAATGGTACTCAAACAGATGTCATCTATACCGATTTTCTAAAGCATTTGACTCGGTCAATCAAAAAGTTCTCCTGGTGAAACTGAAGTCACTTGGCTTTACAGGCACAATAATTACCTGACTCGAAAGCTATTTATCTAATAGATCACTTGTGGTTAATATTAATTCCTCAAAATAAAAAATTTTTTATGATACTTCTGGAGTTCCACAAGGCTCTCATTTGGTTCCGATGCTTTTCAATGTGTTTATAAATGATATCAAGGATGTCCTTGACCCTGTTTCTTCTCTACTCTATGCAGATGACCTAAAGATTTTCCAAACCATTCATTCTGAAATGGACTCTGTGTCTTTACAAAACAGTCTACAAAGGCTTGAAAAATGGTGTAGTCTCAACTATCTGAATTTGAATATTAAAAAGTGCTATACTGTTTCCTTCCATAGAAAAAAAAGCCATTTCAATTTCAATACAAATTAAATGGAATTGCTCTTTCACAACAATCCCATATAAAAGACTTACGGGTAATATTTGATTTCAAGCTTAACTTTCTGCAACACCTGAATTATATTCAAGCAAAATCCTTTAGAGCTCTATGCCTTATTTCAAGATTTGTTAAAAACTTTAATAGTATTGAAATTTACAAAGTGCTGTATACATCTTTAGTCAGATCAAACTGTGAGTACAGCTCTGTTGTATGGTCTCCTTTCTATGTCTCTCACATTAATACCTTAGAGTCCATCCAAAGGAAGTTTGTTTGAATGGTTTCGATAAAGTTTCGACTATTTGATAAGGACTATAGCTATTCTGCCATATTGCCTTTGTTTAATGTTCCATCCATGTTTAAGCGGAGACAGTGCTCTAATATTATTTTCCTTTATAAGCTGTTAAATAACCTAGTTGATTCCCCTGTCCTATTAAGAGAAATATTCATGAAAGTCCCTTCTTACTCCACTAGATGTGACACTCTTTTTGACATTAGCCATCACTCACACAACTACACCTACTTTTCCCCATTGCAGCAAATAATGCGTGACGGCAATTTATGTCTCAAGGTGGACCTATTTTTTGATTCTTTACCTTCTATATTGAGGTACCTGAAAGGAATACCAGATAAGATGTTACCTATTACATAATTAACTATTACAATATGTATATTTTTGTCACTGTTATGATATTTTATGAAGAATTTTATGCTTTGTAATTGGGCCTTGGCCCCTTAATTAATAAAATGTGAAATATGACACCAAGTAGCCCTTACCATTGAAATATAAGGTGAAATATATTTTGATACTGGCTGTCAATAGTGTAGTTGATAGGAAACAATGAAGATACACTTTTGTATGTTCCACAAGAGTTTTAATACCGACCCAGGTTTCGACAGTACACTATGTCATTATCAAGGTGAATATACACAAGACTTGCGAGCTCATATATACCTTAGGGAAGGGTGGGGGTTAAGACAGGGAGGAGGTGGTGATGGTGGGAGGGGGAAGAGCTAACGAGGAAATAGGTTCCTCAAGGTCAGTGGGTTTACTTGCTGAGTCCAGGAGAACGTGTAGTTGATATTGTAATAGGGAGGACAGTGAGTCTTAATGGTAATGCCATTGAGAATGTATTCATTGCCATCATAAAATTGAATTGATGTTCATAAATCACTGATTATGAACATAACTTCACAGTCTAAAATTAAAATTAGAGAAGAATGAATAAAGTTTGAATAACTTATGCATAAGCCTACCACAGTTACTCCAAGGGCTCATGGCCGAGTAAACTTGCCATCCAATTATTAAATAAATGTACAATTTGCAGCAAACCTTTCATACTTTACAAGTAGGCTGCATGTTGTTGTAATAATATGCATCTGTAACAAAATATTGTTGCTCTCTTTGGCTCATAGCTTGGGATGGGGGGTATATTCTTTATGTAAAGACCATTTTTGCAAACCTTGTGTTAGAATAAGTTTTAAGTGCTATCGTAACTAGACTTCATATCTAATCAACTATCAAAATATACTTCAATTTATAAAAAAATCTGTTGAAAAACGTATCTAATCAGAATGAAAGCATTAAATTTCAACTCTCAGTGGTGTTTATGGATACCATACTATACATGTGATACATATTTCCTTTTATTCTCAGCCCACAACATATGAAGCTTTCATTGACCATGTTTGAAATATTTACCTGAGTACTAAATTATACAAAGACAGTAGTGGATCCAGGATAGGGACAGGTGAGGTTAAAATTCCAGCTGTAGTGGGGGTCGGAAAAAAATTACCATTCTATCTAGTGTAAATTGGATACCCAAGGGGAGTAAATTGGATAGCCCCCTTAGCTCCCCCCCCCCCCCCCAATAGATCCGCCTCTGCACAAAGATAGATATTTATATAGCATTTAAAGAATTTTTTTGTATCAAATGTAAAGCATAAGGATTCCATGATGATGACTCCTTCACTGCACCTGTCTTTTTGGGATATGGGTTTTCAAAGGAATTATGTTGTTACCTGTAATTTTTTTACTACCTACTTCTGGGGTCATTCTTTCAAATGCTGTACCAAGTAATCTCTGAATACACCACATTGACATCACTCACTTATAATTAATGTATGTGCTTCCATTATCATAAATGTGATAATATGAATTCCTCACAGAATTTTATCGCACCATGTTCTATTTATGAAGTGATTATAGAAGCAATTTCCCTCACATCCACTCCACTTTCATAGATCTATTAAGGCAATTTGCCTTTGTGACATGATCATAGACTGATTCTCATTACATTCGTTACAGCTATCATGTTAAAATATATCTCCAGCAATGCAGATCGGGGCGAGACAGATAGGGAATAAATAAAAAGAGGACAATTACAGGGAAAATCACAGCACCTAAGTGCAAATAGAAGTCTGGTTAAGAGATATGGAGTAAGGTTTAGTATGCAACTGGTATTTTTGACCCAGAAGAAGGATAAGAATAGAGGTATACAGGAATGTATAGATAAAATTGACAGAGGAAAAGAAAGTAGGAAGTGGGATAAGTGAGGTGAGGGAATTATTGCAGGAGATGAATTAGATATAAATGATGTAGATGAAGTGCACATCAAGCTTGAAATGCTGACAACAGTGATTAAGGTAAGGATTTTGAGTAACAAGCAAGGACAGGGAGATAATGGTCCTGGAATTAATGGGAGAACTATTTATGTTACAAAGACCTATGTCAACCTCAATGAGAAGATCACTTCTAACAGTATGTAATGGAATGAGATATCTAGTCATACATTGTTATAAGAGTTGAAGATATTTTACCTAATGTATTTTTGAACTAGTGTACTCATTAGTGATAGTCCAATGGATGGAGAATGAAAAAATTAATAAAAGCTATGTATGGGATTGAAATCCCAAGAAACTAACATGTGTACCAGATATGTGATGTAAAATGACTTATAGGAATATGTCTTCACTTATCCTTTTGAAAATTATTAAACATATTAATTAGTAAAATGTCGACAAGTAGTAGTAAAGGTTAATATTTTAGGAAAAAACCACGCCAAGAATTCCATTCAAGACTTTGAAAGAGTTATTAGTAAAATTAGAAATTGCAATATTTCCACTGACAATGAGTTTATTATGCTAAAACTCAGTAGAAATATTGCAAACTCTAATTTTACTAATATGAAGAACTTCCACCATATCTTGCCCAACGCCATACAACATACTTTGAAAGAGCTTATCGATGAAAAATTTTCAGTGGTCACTGATGAGCATGGAAAATAATGGGTGGTGAATGCAGTCATTTCCTGTAAATTCAGCCTCATTAGCAAATACATAGGTATACGGACAACAGCTTCCCCCAATGCCCGGCTGGCTCAATATTATAAGAAATACAACTGACTCTGATTGTTTCAAACATTCCATTAGCAGACAAGGATTGAGAACCTTAATATAATATTTCTTTGATTAATCCGGCTTTGATGTTCTATGATTCTTCAGGTGTAAGGGTCCACATTCTCTCCTTGAATTAAGGCTCAATTATGTGGAATAAAATCAAACTTTTTCAGGATAAAGTATCATTTTGTTTACTTTCACTATATTAAAATATTCAAACCTGAAATAAGATAACTAAGTATTGGTAACCAAACTGGCACTCTTATGTATTAATCTGAGGTATCTAGATAGGCACCACTGATTCTATGACTCGGAAGCTACTTTTCATGGTAGATAATTTGCTAGGAGATTTTAACAGTAGTACATAACCTGTGTTTGGCTACGAACAACACTTAGGTTATGAATTTACTATTTTTCCGTTGAAGGCAATGCATTGGAACAGAAAATTTGCATAGAAGGGAAGACTTCTTTTGCTTAAGGTTCATTAAAAGGATGAGAGGTCATTACTTAGTCACAAAAATTACAATAATTAGTAAACTTCCACACTCTAAATGCTCATTTGCCAAACGAGTTCATTTATAATTAATATGTCAAACCATCTTGTGAGCAAATCAGTCATTCTTACTTTTTTTACCCACACGAGCTGTATTGACTGCATCAATTTGCATTTCTCAACTTCCAAGGAAAACTCAAACAGTATCTACTATAAACTACGTACGAAATGTGCAAATTCCTTTCTTTTTCACGCAATCTTTCACTAGCCCCACTCATTCCCATATATTTATCACCAAGAAATACCAAGCCGTACGCCACATATTGCTATTGGATTATTGTTATGGACCTGTAATTTTTATTTTAGTACTTTGACAAACATATCCTTCGGAAAAGGCATAACGAAAACATTCAACATCTTACCCCCTTTCACTTCAAAATATATACACTCACAATTAATTATGAATTCTATAGTTACATCTCATGCTAGTAAATCAGAATGCAAATAGTGGGTACGATCTTTTTCTCACTTTCGATTGCCAATACGAAACTTGGCTGTTCTTCTAATTCAAACTGTCTTCATAAACACCGTCACATTTTGAATTCATTGATGAAGTCAGCAAAACCAAGTAATAATAGATTTATAAACCTACACTCCTGTTTCACCTCCTAGCTTTCCTCTCGGCTGGCACAAATCATAACAAACGCCTCCTTCGGCACAAATATTGCATAACTTCAACATTTTCAGGGGTTGAGCACACGATCTCCGACTGCAGTCCACAAAATAGGCAATTATTTATTGGATGGTGATTATTATCAAAGTTGAGAGGCTTGTAAGGATCTAGTAGCGTATAACCGTAGCCACCGATACGGTATAACCCACTTAATATCCCATTTATTGAATTACGTAGAACGACAAGACGGGTTAAACAACACACAGGCTGTATGCCGAGCATTTGAATAACAATTAAACTAATTGGGATCAAAAATATTACATAATAATGGTGTATGGCTGAAATTAAATCACGAGTCGTTCTCTCACCAATTCCTTCGCCGAGTCGCTAGAGCGAGTTCATTGTCGTCGCTAGCAAAATTCGCTCTTGGCGAATGTTTACATTCGATAATTGCTCGCCAGACAGAACGAGAATAACTTTTTCGTCGCCAGAGGAACTAAGCGAAGCTTATCTGGCGAAATACCTAACGAATGAAAACGAGAATATGAATTTAGTCACCGTTCGCCAATTTTTCCGACAAATCGCGGTTGCTATAGCCAGAAAGAACCAGAATAGACCCCCTGGTCGCGCCGAAGGCGCAATATGCCATTGCTTACATCACAGTATTTCGCTGAGAGAGCGAAGTTAATCGAACTGATGCGATAGGCGGGGCGAAAAGAACGAGAATAATCGCGGTGAAATTTTTCGCTTCGAGTTGCCGCGGCGAAGCGAAGACCCGGACGAAATGAGAACGAGAATCACCGCCTAGGATTCGAATCGCGGCCTAGTAGACTCCGCTCTTCACTACTGACCCCGCCTAATGGTGTACAGTATATATGCAGGGAATTAGAAGTGGAAATAGAAATAATGGCCACAATATGCAGGAGCCAAGTATGTGCAACTTTTTTCGACAAAGTAAACGAAATTAAGTATAATTCCGCAATACGCAGATCAAAAAGCCTTAAATTTGCAGGTAGCAGCGAGAAACACGACCTGAACAGAAAATAATGAAATTGAATCACTCCTCTGAAACACAGAGTCAATGCACTGAAAACTAAATAGGACTCACTACTTCGGCGAAAACGGTCGCAGCAGATGATCGCGTTTTTCCATTTCGTTACCCAACCCATACCATGGGGCACTTACATTGTTCACTACATTATAAGAAAAAGATGTTATTGTACAAGTATTACGTGATATTTTGGAATTGTTATTTAGAAAAAATACACTAAAATCTTAAACGTTTAACATCAGTTTTCCAACTTATTTCCATGCACTTTCGACCACAAAAAAAGCCGTCATTAATGGAGAGACTGTTTCCCAGCGAATTAAAATTGAGACTTGTTCTCGGGCTGGGTGATGCTCCGGTTCGGATTATCCATACCGTAAACGCTTCGGAACAGGAGTTTTTCCACGACATTAATGTTAATCTGAAGAAATGATGTCTGAAATGGCTGAAACTATTGGTACAATTAATAAAAAACTGCATTTTGGTAGATACTTATTGATATATCGAAATATTTCACTAATTTTTGACAAGCGTAATCGATTAAACTCAAAATATGGGTTGCTTGATTCTAAATCATGGGTCATTCCACTTCTATTCAACAAGCTTTAGTCCCTTAGTGCCTAAGATTTCGATGAAACTAACTGTACAGGTCGTCGTATTCACTTTTATCTAAATACCCCGAGGCCGTTTGGCGAAGAAACATTAAGTGCGTTTTATACGCCTTTTAATTTTTACACGTATTTAAGATAAAAACGGCCCTTTTATAACATATTTCCTTCTATTCCACCTCTCCATTGTCGTGATTCATTGCTTATTTCAAAGCTAAGACTTATTGTAAGGCACTGAAAGTGCAAAAATTCATTGAATGCCATTTCCTATTATTCCTACATTTAAATTGTATAAAAATTATTAATTACCTTTCCTCCAGCAATCCATCTCAGAATTGAGCCATGCATTTTTTTTATAATTTGGACACATGTACCTAACTTTCCAAAATGAAATTTAGTAGAAAATCAAAATGGAGTTTTAGAAAATATTTCATTTTTCTCTGGCGCGGCGTTCCGGTTCCTCCATTGCAAATGAATACCGTGGGCATATAATACATGCCTGTGGATGTGATAACTTCTCCTGACAGACATAGAAGTAACGCCTATAGCTCCCACTATAAGCTATCAACACCGCCACTGTTCGTTATCTATATCATTAATAATTTCCTTTTGACGAACTTCATGCGAGAGCGATACTGAAGATATGGATCAGACAAGCATATACTATGACTAAAATTTCAAGTCTGCTTATTCCATAATGGTTAAGTAATAAATTATATATGTATTGATTGACAAATACGAGATATTGTTTTTTATGTTCAAACATGCCCAAAAGTGATACCTGAATAAAAAGTACTCAACTTACTGCTGTGCTCCGCGTCACTTTGGTTAGAATTTAAAGTTAATTCGACATTTTGAAAGTAAATATTACAGCAATTAAGTAATACTATCTTCATTTAAACAATTTTACCATCCCATGGATTTACATTTTGAGACTCCTCAATTGATTCAATGCCAACTACCATATGAAAGTTCCCCAATATATTTTTTTCTGTTTCTTATTTCGTTCAAACAGTAATCGAATTGTGAAATGTTATCTTTGGCATGGTAAAAGTTTTCTTTTCCACAAGTCCACAAAATATTGAAATAACAACACTGCTTTAAATATAGTATATTGTCTTTGAAAGTAAATGCCAATGTACAATGCCATTCGGAATACGGAAGTATGGAACGGAAACCTTCGTCATAAGCTAAGGGTGCAAATGCTATCAATGCCGTGATAACCTAAGATGGCAACCATCCGTAAAACTTCCCATTCGCCAGAATTATATAATACTTGTGTATGGGGACTCCATAATCTGAACTAGGAAAGTGATTCATTAATAATCATAGGTACAGCACCTGAAAAGAAAAATCGTAAATAATACGTTTATATATGACGCATAATAAATTTATAATGCAAGCGTCCTGACATGGGTTACGACAGTGTTACCAATGAAAATAATTTTTTCTGGCCCTCAACCCTGGCAGCCAATACACCCCTGAGATAACGAAATGCCCTTCGGCTCATGCTCCGGTTATCCAATAACGAGCTTCACCAGGAGGTTAGGAACCTCCATTCCCTCACGAATGAAAAAAAACTTGAACAATATAACCTCATTTTTAAACTTTAAATATAAAACCGCGATTCGTTCCATAGCTTCGTCCATGTTAATCACAGAAAAGGAATCTAGGAAATTGATTGCGAAACGAGCTCGAAAGATATAACAAAGAGAAATAGCTTTCTTTTACGTCCTTATGAAAGCTAAGTGCTTCCTTAAGAAATTATAGTTGGCTTCCCAAAAATTTTCCGAATGCGTATATCATGACGTTCAAGACAAAATTAAGACATTTCCATGACTTACTCACATGACACCACTGCTTAAATCGATAGGAAAGCATGCATAATCGAGACTAAAACTTTTATGGCTTTAATTCATGACAATGTCATCGTCATTTTAAAAGATTAGGATTCTTACATGAAACATCAGTTTTGTTTAAAGATTCAAAGACAAAAAAACAAGAGTAAAATCGCACAAATTGCCTACAGTGGAGGTGAAACAAAGCCTACAAAAGTGTTGCGTGGAAGTCGAAGATTTACAGCCCAACATGAGGAAACATGGAAGGAAAGAAGGAAAAGTGAACGGGGATCATCCTCTACGGCTGACGCTCGAAGCGAGAACATTTCCAATTTTTCCAATGCAAGAGAAAAAGGTCCGTTAGCAAAACCCGTGAGACCGGGGAACTGTTGGATGGATAGAAAGATGTAGTCGGAGCCCAAGCCAAGGAGGATTCGAGAGCCGAATAATCGATATTGCCTGGTCTCCCACTTTAATGCGAATTCTGCGCGATGAAGCGGCCACCCAGCACGAACTAAAGCTGCCTTTAAGTCTTGAAAAGTACATCAGCCCACGTCGCTGGCACAATTCTCTCATCATTTCTTTCAATTTGTTTCTTCTTATCTCGACCTTCTTTAATTATTGGTTAAATAGTTCTAGGAGTATAGGTCTAATGTATATGATGCAAAAAAGTCGTAACTAACGTTTTAGTTTATTTTAAACTATCATCAGGGCTATGAATGAAAACATGAGAACAACATAAAATAAAATGATATACAATATTTTTACATAAATAAATGTTACGATAGATTTTTTGCAATAATATATTTTTAAAATATATATAAAAAGGAACAGAATACACAAAATATTTCGACATAAAAATGTCAAAATTTGATTGAACTGAAACTTTGGCTACAACTTTTTTGCATCATATATACTGGACCTATACTCCAAGAACTATTAAACCATCATCTCTTTCTTACTCAGAAACTCCTCGTTTCCTCAATGCTATTCTCTCCCTAATATTTGAACTGCACAATGTCCGGCCTGCATTCCTTTCACGTGTTCCAGAAATGGAAAAAATGGGTTTTGCATCTGCACTGATATGCAACCACCTACATTAACCACGCCACCACCTACATGTGTAAGCCCACAAGCAACGGAATGTTAGAGAGCGTCTCACGAGAAACAATCCCGGCATACAAATTTATACGTTGCACATTGTAAGTTATAAAAGTTGAAAATTTTCAAGTCGATTTATATTGAAGAAACGAAATCATAGTCCGACGTCACAGGCCCCATTTTCATGAGTTATATTTTTTTCGACATAATCCTAACAATAAAAAAGACGTGATGACCTATTGAGGACGTGGCGTTTTATAGTAATGTGCTCAATGGCATAAAGTCTTACTTGCTTAATTCGGTATCGTAGATTGTCAGGGCTTTCCATGACGCAGAAAAACACTAAAGCAAAAAACGTTCACTCCTCAAGGCACAAAACAACGTGGGAAATACACAAAGAAAGCATTGGCTAAAAGTGAGTGCCAGCAAATGTTTACTTACGTCACTAAATGAGGATAATAGCAACCGCTCGTTCCAGTTCACGACTGAAATACGACATCTTAACTGATATTGTCGAATGAATATGCAATATACCGGTGTAATAACTTCAATATGTTTGAAAGCTATATAAGCTTATATGCCTGAAATAGGTATTATTTTGCCGCCTTACAAAAAAATATTACCAGAATTCCGTTGCGGGTCAGGTATGCAACCAGTTAAATAACACACCATCTTCCTCTGATGCGAATTTCAGTCAGGGTGTACCACGCAAGCAGCATGTGCACATGCTGAGGCACAGGAGAAGGATGGGGGTCGCGCTCTCTTAGGCACATAGCTAAGGAGAAGATAGCTCCAGGTTGTAACTGGTACAATAGGTGACTGGCAATGGGAAGATCCGGGTACGAATCCCAGCTAAGCCAAATGATTTTCAACCGAATTTCACACTCGGTGTTAAAATCTCCGCGCAGGTGACCGTGGCTACGTACTCAGTCATTTGTCATAAGGGTTACTCTACTGACTGGAATACTTTTACTAATACCAATATTACCCTGAAACACTAGTCAACGATAACAAGGTCGGCGGGGCAAGATGAATGCACTGGAGCGAGGGATGATACTACACTTGCATCTGCATTTATCTCAAGCCTAACAAGCAATACAGTATCATAGAAACGGTGGAATTTGCGAGGGTCGACAGGAGAAAAGGCATTTACAACGATCGAAAAGGGTATCTCAGGGTGCTCGCAAGGAGAGCGCTCCCTCTGTAAGCCTTACCCTCTAAACCCCCAGCTCGCAAATCACAGGGGTCATAGGGGTGGGCAGGGGTGAGGGGTCGACCGTGGAGCACTTGTGCGGCAGGAGAGAAGACAAGGACCATCGAGGGCCCTTTGATCCCCCACTCCCAACTGGGGACAGGGGCAAGGACAAGTGAAGAGCGGTGAGCGCCCAGGATGATCAAGTACACCCGCTCGTCATTTTTATTGCTCGTAAGCCAAGAGGACACCACTGCAGAACGAATAGGGTGAGAAACCAATAGGAGGGGAATGAACTGCGGAGAACAATACCCTAGAGAATGTCAGAAGAAACAACGATCACTTGAGAAATGCTACATTATTATTATTATTATTATTTAACATAAAAATATCCCAGGTTGGGCGGAAGCACAGGGCACAAAAAGATAGAAAAAACACTCACAGTACTAAATTTTCGGTGGTATCCATCCACCTTCCTCAGAGTTAGGTAGGAGACAGTAGGTAAAGGATGAAAGATAGCTGAGGGAAGGGGAAATAGTGGGGAGGTAGGGTCCAAAGGGGGGAAGAGTGTGCTGTGGAAATTAAGGGATTATCGGTTAATATTTAAGCCGGGAGGAAGAAATACTTTAAATAGCCATATGTAGGTTAATTCGATGGAATTAAGTTTGAGTGGTTGGTCTGTGGATTATTATTTCATTTTTATTATTATTTTATTTTTTATATTTATTTTTATTATATTATTGTCATTATTATTATTTAAGTATTTTAGCGGATATGTGGGCGTAACAAGGACCATTACCAAGGACCAAAACAAGGAATTAACCCGACCTGTCTCCTCTCCTAATTTGGACGTCCCAATTCAAGGCAAAACAGGGCCTCCTCATTCCATCTATAAAGCCCGTTTTACACGAGGCATGTACTTGCACAATCTGACGTGTGTACGAAGGCGCAGTCAAAATTGCGTCGTGTAAAGCGGTGAATTGCTACAACGCATGCGAGAATGCGTGGACGTGAGATGGCAAAATAGCCCCTTTTCTAATGTCGTTCATGCATTCGCGCAATTCCACGCCATTTTAGAAATTAATGCAGTTCTAACCTGCGCAATTCCGTGCCCCGTGTAAAACGGCCTTAATACCCTTTTCTTTGCCATCCAACGCGGTTTTCAGCATTCCCTATCCGTTCAGTACTAGCACCATCCAAACCTTACGTCTCTTCCGCAAAAGAAAATACAATCGAGGGAAACATTAAAGGAAGTTTGCCCTGACGAAGACCGTGAGATAAGTATTTGGGGCATATAAAGAAAGACACGACAACGAGGAGCCTCAGGAAACTAAAGGATTGATTGGGGTGAGGTTAAATGAAAGGCTGCAGTTTCCGATTCTCTTCTCTTATTTCTAAATGCAGATGAGAATGAGCTACGAGCTGGATCCCATAAAGTCGGCTTTCTTCAATTTTATAACCCGGTAGTGATCCCGGGAAAATTTCATTCTAATTATCCGCCGGAAAAGAGATGAATCGTAAAAAAGCTCTTTGTTTGAGATACACGTTGAGGTGTGACTTTCTATAAAAAAAATAGGAGATATTTCAAAATAAACACTCCAGAAAACCAATATCGTGAGTTGGACTACAATCGAGTGACCAGCGTAGGAAAAAAAACGATCAACAGTGTTTTTTAAGGAATGAAGAGATGAAATCATCCGATTTTCAAGTGTCCCACTTCTCCAATTCCGAAAGAAGGAGCGAAAAAATCTCCCAATTCTACTCGCTGGAGAATGTCAATTCCACGAGACCACATCTCCCCACACACACGAACGTCCGCGGCAATATTTGACGACTGCTTTGGGCAAACACATCTTGCACATCCGCCACCAGTGATCGCTTCAATGCACTTCTCTCTCGGGCCGGATTGAACGGAGTGAAGGCTCACACAACGATACCCACCCAATGGACTCCGAACGGAGAAGCAAGCAATAAAAATTGAAAGGAAAAAAACAACAAGATCCATTCCTACTACGTATTGTACATAATCCGCATGAATGGATTTATTAAGCTCCCACGTTTATGGAGATTATTTGCCGCCACTGTCGATTGCCGGCTTAATTTCGCACTTACATCCAGTCCCATTTAAGCACATAATCCTACAAGAATAAAACCACTACCACTGGCGCAGATTACCGTGAACCTACGTATGCATACGAATAACTATAGACGCAAAAACAAACCGCATCATTATTTTCCTCGTTCGATTCTGCCTAGTTTTACAGGTTTATTCATTTTTATTGTTAAAAGCATTTGAAGAGAATTATCAAAAACGAAACATTGTATCGAAAATAATTCCTGCAATGACAGTGTTCGATCGAGGCACTTATTAATATATGGAAAAAAAGGCTTGTTGAATGAGAAAAATTTATTGCAATAAATGTATTTGAAATGTACTAAAGGTGCTTCCACACAGTTTCTTTTTGGCACGTTTTCCTACTGTGGATAAATAAAGATAAGTTTTTTAATAGATTCCGAAGTCTCTCATCACAATCATCTCCTTCCCCAAGACTCCGTTCGGCTCCATCAGAAATCTAGTCATCATCCAAAAGACTTTAAAATGCACCAGAAAGAAGTGAGACTACACGGAAAAAAGAGTTTAGTTGGAACTATCGAAGTCTGATGAAATTTATCAAACTTTTCGGTTCATATGACACATTGAAAAATTCAGTAACAGCTACCAAACCAGTTTGATAAATTTTATCTATCAAACTGGTTTTGTAATAGTTACCGAAATGGCCACAACAGTTCGATAAAAACTACCACAATCGAAAGGATAATAAAACCGGATTAGCGTGCACATGTGAAAGATTTTCAACCCAGTGAAAACACTATTCTGATTGAAAATCATGTCCCCCGCATGGTGGCAACGGACTCTAGCAACTACTCTAAATCGGTTGCCATAATAATTACAATCTCAAACGCCGTAATATATAATTATTGTAAATAATCAGCCTTTGTTTTGAAATTTGATTAAGGTGTGACAACAGTTTCCCTTTCAAAAATAAATCATTTCTACCAACCTATCTTTTATGTAAGGCCTGTTTAACAATCTTTCAACTGCAAATGTGTATTGGTATAAACAAAAGAGGAACGACAGACAGACATATTCCCTATCACACCAGTTTGATAGTTTTAATCAAATTTTTTTTCAGTGTAGTCTAAGGGTTATCATAGACTAGGGGAGAGTAGCCTACTATCGGATATTTTTATTGAATAATGGTAAAAAATAATTTTAATGATTATATTAAAATTAAACAATGCTAATTATTTAAGTATACCGGGAGTAGCCACTAGTTTTCCCACGATGCTAATAATGTAAAATATGATCTTAAGTATAAGTATGCCGTCATACCTTTAAGCAGTTATCTTTAAATCTCTAAGTGTGGTATAGGCTTTTCACCCCATTGACACTTTTCACGCTTGTTCAAAAAGGTTCCTATTTATTGGATAGGTTTCCTATAATCGGATAGGAAAAAGTCATGGGAAATTTAAGTCAGAAAAATGGTTTAATAGTTTTTTGCTGAAATAAATGTATTATTAATTACCAAAATACAGAAAAGAGTTTATATACTAGTATTACTTCATAAGCTTAAACCTTTGTAGTACAATTATCACACACATAATTCTTCCAAATCCTTCCTCCAACATCGGTACACAGTTTATGGGCCTAGCAAAGACAACTGATGCACCACTGTTCCCCTCTGGTGTCCTTGAACGGCTGGAGGCATAACATACATTCCTCGTCAGCACTGTCTTCTTCGTCTGTCATAACTAAGGGTATTTTTGCCTCATCAGACGATGAACTTTGATATTGTGAAATTTTCGATTTAGGCCTATGATTCTTGACTATGGGAAATAATTTTTTGCTACATGATGGTTTTTCCTTAACTGTTTTCTTTGATTCAGGGTTTTTTTTCCCCAAACGTCTTTAGATCAGTGTTTAACATAATTCTCCAGGTTATATTTCGGCACACCAAAAACCTTAGATGCTTTTAAGAAGCCTATTTTCTTCTATTGCACTGCGGTAACAGCTTGAATCATGGCGTCGTGATCCCAGGATTTTCTCTTTTTTCGGTTCGGCCATCTCTAAACATATTTTCCATTCGTTACTAAAAAGGTATCATATTATCGGACACCCGATATTACGAACGCGCAGAATATCCATTAATAGGCAACCACCGGCGTACCAATTTGCTTGAAGATAACCTAAAACTATCTCTCAAATCTAATGAAGTAGACACTGTAGTAAATACGTACGTCCATATACAGTGAGTTAAAATTAATAAACTTCCAAAATGCTTTACCTTTATCTCCGTAATCCAATTTTGAAGTTGTGATAGTAAAATATTTGAGTCATTGAAAAAATCTGTTCGTCTAGCAACACGTGTTCACTAATGAAGGTCGGCCACAACCAACTGAATTGATGGCTCACTATACTGGCGACATGTAGTTGAGCCACCAACCGACAGGCTACAGCACGTCATGGGTAAGAAACGATGGTATCTGATATAACCATCCGATATTAGGCTCCTCTCCCCTACCACCCTCTTTGGTGAATACCTCGTCTCTGTCCTCTTGATGATTGCCTAAGACAAACTAAAAACTTTTTTTCAATAAAGTGGTACAAATACAGCAAGACTGCCAATTTAAAGCGCACTTATCACAGCAAATATCAAATAATTAAATAATTATTTATAACAAATTTAAATAAAATAAAAAAGAAAACAACAAACCCAGCTATCTAGTCATTTATACGATAAATATGTTGATGCCAGGCGAGTAAAATTTTCAGAAGATTTTAAAAGTGTCAGAGCAAACGGATCAATATCACCGGGGAGAGAATTAATTATAAAAAGTGTCTATGGAATAGAGAGCCTGAGTGTAGGAATGTAGAGTAAAAAGGTAGATCGGGTGAGGCGGGAAGGTACTCTAATGTTGAGGAAGGAAACAATGTCAGGACTGTCGAAGTGGGAGTTAAGGGTATTATAGATGAATTGGATGCCTGATTGAAGTCGGAGAAGGGATAGACTAGGGACGGATAAAGAGGATGAAACTACACTAGTAGGTGACTCGCGGAGATTTCGGTTTCTAAATTTTACAATTTTTGCAAAAAAAAGTTGTAACACTGTTAATGGTGGCAAGATTAGTGGGAGCCGACATTGACCAAATTGGGGAGCAATAGTTGATCGCCGGAAGAACTATGGTTGAGAAGTAGGATTGGAGTGCCTTGGTACTGGAGATATCCGTGAACCGGTGGAGTAGTCCTAAGAGTGACATGCTTTTGATTTGATCGCATGAATGTGTTCACAGAACATAAGTTTTTGGTCCACAATAATTCCAAGATCTTTCATGGATGACACACGATTAAGAGGCAAGGAGTCCATTGCATAATCAAAAAGGATAGGAGTTTACTTCGCAGATATTGTCATTGTGGTGCACCTTTTAATGTTCAATTGCAGCCTCCAGAGAATGCACCATACTGTGGTCTTTTTTACGGCATCCTGTAGCATATTACAATCTGCGAGATTATTTATCTTTTTAAATAATTTGCAGTCAGCAGCATAGAGTGATGTATTATGAGATGTGCTGTTTTATGAGATATTGAAACCTCCACCTTTAATAGGCATTAGGATTTGCCTGTCTCTGGACACCTTCACCTGGCACACAAACAATTCACACGACCTTTCCCCTCCCATTATGAGATCGTTGCTGATTCAGCGTGGATAGAGATCACAAATAGATTTTTGAAAAACCGCACTGTCAATGAAATATCACAAGCAAAAAATTGATCATTCGACATAGCTGTCAAACACTGAAAACATTTTTCCTGCTTCGAGGGATAGGGAGGGTTGGAACGGTCTATCTAGGGTAGTTTTTTCAACCCTTCCCGCGGAACCTAAAGACATTCATGAGAATAAAATTTAATTCTAAGGGTGTTTTTCATATTTGTAGGTTAATATGTTTAGGACTAAGTGTACATTTTATTACTTCTGCATGTGTTTATCCGTGCATATGTTTTCCCATTGCAACGTCAAGCATCAACTTGGGTAAAACCAATTCCTGCCACCACCCGACCTAATGGTCTACTTGTAACAATATTTGTTGTATTTAATAGCAATATTACTACTATTACCAGCGGGCAAGTTAAAATCCCATTTTTACCAATCCACCAATTTCACTTTATTGCCGATTACGATAGATTTTGACAGAGATCCGTGTTTCGATACGGCTCCTACTTCTTCAATTAATAATAATAGAAAATAATCGAGGGCCTTAGCCTTTTCATGCCAGATCAATTGATGATGTCACGCGCTCAAGGCAAGCGGGCCATCGCTTCCGAGATACTTCTCGGCAATGAGCATAGGCCTCGAGTGGTTTTCACTCTGGCGTGCTAATCCTCCCTCGCTGAAATAGATATCTCATGACGTCACCAACTCATGAGAAGTGGGCGAAAACTTTACAGTTTCCTTATTTAAACTCATGAAAGAGGAATAAATAGGGAAGATTTTTCACATCGTTACTTTTCTTTCCCTTCCATGAACTGAATTCTTTCAAAGAATCGCGATCTCTGGCCTCAACGTAAGAATGAATTCTCCTTCATTTAGCATCCGCATAGTTACCCCAGAAAACCTAGAAGTTACCCAATACGAAGACCAAAAAGAATGGACTTCAAGTACGTACTCTCGCACTGTTAAACAAAAAAATCAAGAAAAACAGGTGAACGCCGCAGTCGGTTAGAGAGGCCCTCTGCGTTCGATTAAACCCACGAGTGAGTAACTCCCCATACAAACACTCAAGTCAATGCGGAATTGAGAGAGAGAGAGAGAGAGAGGCAAGCAAGCAAGCAACCCTTCACGATGCACGCAAGCAGAATGGTAAGCTGCTCGAGTGCCTCGGGTCACGTTCGTGAGCACGTTTACGCTCAACGAAAGGACACAGACGGAGGAGTGTGGAGAGGGAAAATGGCCGAATTAAATCGACGGCACAATTAACACGGACGAGAAAAACACAAAAGGCTCAAATTGTGTCCATTAAGCATGCAGACGACAACGGGAGCTAGACTAAAATGGAAGGATAGAGACTGGCATGAGTTCCGCTGTGGGAAATGCATCGACAACATTCTGTTCAACCATTTTATATTTATATAATCGGATGATTTTCCCGGTTATCTAGGCTAACAGGAACTTTTTCCGGGTTTTCACAGGGAGGATTTATATATTTGAGATTCAAGACGCAATTCAATTTGAAATGATTGAAAAACTTTTACCCACAAAAAATACAATACGAATGGTTGTACTAGGCAGGAACACTCAAGTGTGTCAATTTGAGAATGCAGACGGCGATACGAGTCAGGCTAAAAGGGAAGAAAAGTGAATGGAAAGAGACTTTTACTACTGCATACTGCTAAGAGGTCTTCGCAGGGAAATGCATTTAAAACAGTCTGATCATCCACTGCTCGGTTTTTTCTAATGTCAACACGCGGAGAATTTCTTTAAAAAACAATAGCCTTCAAAGAGGAGCTACTGTTTCCCGAGCGAAAAAAATTCTGATTAAAAGCCAAATAAAGATTATTAAGGTAAAGATGAGTTGAATACATTGAGCGAACGCAACAAAAGAATTCTTTCAATTCTAGTTTTTTCCATCAAAACCGATGATCGAGTAGGTAGTTAGCGGGATTCAACACTCCAAACTCTGGCATCTAAGCTTCTTGCAATGACAGCGATTCCCTTTGCTCAATCACGGAGAGTAAAGCACGAAGGGCATAAGGGAAATGCTGTTCGGAACAAAGAGGCAAGCAATAGCAGCAACCTTCACGAGAAGGTGTCGCAAGTGACGTGTGAGCTCCATGTCTCCCTTTCCTACGCCACTTCCTTCACTTTCCTCATTAACTTATTCCGTACGTCCTACATAAATACTTAGTATATCCGATTCTTCTACGGGAAACTTTTCCTTCAATTTTCCCGACCATTACGGCCGTTTTACACGGTGAATGATCATTCGAATTAAATGTATTCGCCGTGACCGCTTTACACGGAGAATGATTCCGGTGAATGATTTCGGCGAAGTTTCTGCGCAGAAACTATGCGCACTGGTGCGACTATCGATGTCGATTCTAACGATATTTCCGACCGTTTCTGACAACAAGATTTGTTTTGGAAGTCGCAGACGACGGAATGCTTCGTTTACATGTGCGCTTCAATATAACTTTGTATCGCTTTGACTTTCGGTGGGGCATGACGGATAAGTAATGAGAGAGATTAAAACGGTACATACTGGATTGCGGAAAACCACTTTAAGAAATCGCTGCTCTCGTGCGTTTTGTGATTCCATAACTAACAATAATTAATAAGTTGTTTTCGCTCCAGGGCAACCATGATTATGCTACAAGATAGTAAGCTCTAGAGCAGGGGTGTCAAACTCATTCACCTTGGCGGGCCACATTTGCCAACTCATACAGCTCGAGGGCCGCATATGTATTTCAGGACCAATAACAGGAGAATCATATAAAATACTACCGCAACTATATTTTAATTATTGTAATTTAAAAAGGCAACTGAAAGAGAAGAAAGAGTTTATTTACTTTAATTCCTAGTACTAATACTCCCAGATACTTGACACCTCTTTGCCTGTACAAGTGCATGAAGAAATTCATGTGGGTAATATGGATGAAGTGCCAGTAAGTTTTGATCGTCCAACTGCAAGAGCTGTAAATCTGAAAGGAGCAAAGGAAGTGCCGTTTGCGATTGAAGAAGTCATGGTGCCGCGGGCCGCAGATTGTAAGGGAGCGGGCCATATGCGGCCCGCGGGCCGCGTGTTTGACACCCCTGCTCTAGAGCATGATCCGGAGGAAACTTACTCTTCAAATGATTATCCGAAGTTTTCCCTTCCAATTCAGTAAATTGGAAAGTGAAAAAATAATTCGGGGAAGAACTGTACGTTGTTTCTCGCTCAGAAAAATCCTAACTTTGAGCGACATATTCCATATTGACGCCGCAGCGTCCAGCACCCATAAAAAACACAATAAGCTCAGAGCAAAGGCTTCGCAAGGGTAAAGGCTGGTCGACAAAGATTTTTTATGTTTGAGGTCCCGTCGGGTGCACAGACTTCGCAATGCAGTCGGGCAAAGGTCATTCCTTTGAAAGAGAAGAAAGGTACCGGGAAGAGAAAAAAGGAAGGGACCTCCTCTATTTTCGAATAAGTGCACTTCAGCATCCTCATACTTTCTACAAATAAATTGGCTCAGTGTTATCTCATTACTTGCTACTTCCCCATTACCGTAAGGCTACTAATGCTCTCAAGATATCTTGTGGGATATTGCGCACAATTACAGTTAAAGGCCTTCTTATTATTATTATTATAGTATTCTACTGATTAAGGTAGGTTTCCCTAAATTATACACCACAGAGAATTTACTGTTCTTTAAATATCAATACAGGGGAAGAAAGTGGACTTTGACATTCATGGGTTACTGGGCTAGTTTATGGGGTTTGCCCCTTGACTCATAGGCAATATTGTGACTTCAAGGGAGGGTCAATATGATATAATGGCTCGTTGTCGTTGGAATGCGTTCACCGAATAAACAGAGATTTACTCATTAATTGGGAATCTCACACCAAACATTAGCGTTCAATTCATGAAATATAGTTTAATAATTGCAATTTTTTTAAATATCGGTGCAATCTTGAAGAAAAACTACGTTTTTGTACTTTTGTACCCAATGTTTTTTCCGAATTACCCGCTTTAGAGAAATGGTTTTACGTTCAGAATTTGGAAGATTTAAAGACGTAATGCCACAACATCTAGATTCTCATTTTTAAGTCGATCGTATGCCATTACTCGGAGACAGAGTGAGTTGTCCTAAGAAGTCCTCTGGCGCGTTCCGAATCATCCTCTCTCCTCACGTCAGATTTGCGAACAGCATATCCGAAAGCCAGACAGCGGATCCCTCCCCTCGAAGGAGACCAGTATCCCACGCCACCCTCTCAAATATTGACGCAGCACGTACGAGGAAAATGAGCGGGCTCGCTGCACCAGCAAAGCCAACAATGAAACGAAGAAATAAAAGAAGTGCGATGGAGCGAATAGATATGGAAGGGCGAAAAGAACCGGATGAGAGCGGCCATCCAGCCCTGGACCATTCCTACCCCGCCCCCCCCCCCCCTCTCCCTCCCGCCTTCATTTTTTTTTCTTTTTACCAGAAAATCAAATTGGCGAAGCGATGAAATCGAAGAAGTTTCCGCAGATCACGATGGTCACCAACGACATACTCCTCTCATTTCTATCGCAACGAGATCACTACATGCAAGACAACTGAATGCGTTCGTTAGCTACAAACGTTTTTTACAGGCGGTTGTAATATAATAACAATAAAGAGACCAGTATTTTTCCGTCTTTCGATCCGTATATAACTTCTCGGGCAGATCGCGGCAAAAAATCGACGGCCTAAACATTCCAGCAGTTGATGAAGTCACAAACTCATGCCCGCCACTTCAAAAACTATTTCACACTGCCTCGCATTGGACTCTCGTGGTTCGTAGTCGAGAACACCTTTTTCCAGCGATTCCCTCCTTCGATGAGCGTTTCCCCTTAAACGAGTAAATCAGCTGACGCCATAAACACCAAACTAGCTCATGAATAGTGGGATGGATAATTCCCGTTTTTATTAAATCTATTAATAATAAGACAATAGCTGAACAAGGTAGATTTTTTCCACACAAGTTATCTTCTTCCTGAAGTACTTTTTATGAATGTGCGATTTCGGGAAAGAGTGAACGACCCTATTGTTAATTCCGATGATGACGTTCATATAATATCATGTACTTATACATTTATAAAATAGTTCCCCCTTAAAATGACCAGAGATTTAACTGCGAACTCTTTTCCAACAAAAGGGATTGTTTTTTTGTCTATCAATCAGGTCACAGTTTCTAAGAAAATGAAATTAGTAAAATATTAAGAAGACTCGTACCTCCCACTATACTGGCCTTTTCTGTTGACGGTTCACTGGCTTCACAATAAGGCTATCATCTTTAAATTTCCAGCGGAAACCTTAGTAATTATTTTCCTCTATTTCAAATTTGAGAAATTTTACCTCAGCTTTTGTCAGATGAATTTTTATCATACTTGAGAACAATGCAAAAATTAACCCTTAAAGTGCCGGGGAGCGCTATCACGCTTCTCCTATCTCTCGCGAAAAGTGCCACGAGCGCTATCGTGCTCCTCATGCAATTTCACTCTTAGATGCTGATAATTAACTAATCATACAATTGTAAATATTCATTTCATTGTAACATTAACTATTATCTTTAAATTATAAAAATTAACTCATATCACCAAAAATTCGTCAAATAATATAATAAAAAGGTGAAACCGCATATATTAAGATTTCCTAAAGTTTTTGAACATATACCTTTACTTGTTTTTGAGCCCTAATTATTTCCCTAACCTACTGCAAAATCAGCAAAAATGCCTCGGCACTTTTGGCATAGAACCTAGAAAATCGGTTGACACTCAACGGGTTAACAAAGGACACCTCTACACAATCAGAAAATTTCAAGAACATTGCTTCAGTCCTAAAGGACTAAATGGTACGTCACCGATAAAGACCAAATATGAGCGGTCGCGAGAAAGGGATACGTCCGCTTGCGTCTATCCGCGTTCTTCAATGCAGATTCACGTTTTTTGAAGGGCATCAAATGCCTCGTTCACATTACGATTGTGCGAGCGATCGTCCTAACGATAGTTGGCCGAACTAGCCGTGTGAATGCATGTCCTGACAATAGTTCACGTAGTTCCGAACGTTGCCACTTTACGGTAGTAAAGCGCTGGGAGACCGGAGGAGGAAGCGACAAGAGTGAGACGAAAAGTTCGTGGAGCTCTCTTCGCTCGATTTTTATTTTCATGAATTTGTCCTACAAAGGAAGAACATGGGCGGAAGAAAAATTATTCGGTAAATACACGTTGAACACAGTAATATCTTGACCCTGCATACCTCAACACCTTTGCTAACCGTCACTCTTTCCCGTTCACTTTAGATGTCAGCACAAATTTTAACCATCGTCGTGTGAATGCACGATAGTTCCAACGATTGCTGGAACAATCGTAATCTGAACGAGGCATAAACGATCTCACGTTAGCCATATTCGACTGCCCGAAGCAAAATCGAGAAATGGCGAAAATCGGCAGATCGGCAACCGTAGAATCGTTCACGTACACACAACTTCATGAGGGCGCGGGGGGGAGAACGCGCCTCGTCAGCGATGGTCTCGACTTGAAATACTTTTATTTTTCGCGAGAGAGCGCTGTCGAGGAGAGAGAGGGTTTGGGCGGGGATACGCTGCTGAATCAGGGTTTGTCTTTTCCTCCTTTCATTTTTATTCTAAAAAAAAGAGATAAAGGAAAGGAGTCAAGTGGAGACATCAAGAGGGAGAGAGATGGAATATGATAAAAGAGAGATAAAGAGAAATAATAAAAAAAGAAGAGATGCCTGACTCGTGTTCGAATATCAAGTTGGTAGGTACGAAGCGCCACTTGTAAGCCATTCAAAGTTGTGACTTCATCGAGTTCCACATTCCACATCCCCCCCCCCCCCTTCTCCCTGAGAGTATTTCGAGGAGGGAGTTATCCATTGAAGCAGGCAATACCATGAAAAAAGGGCACGGCACCGACAAAGACTTTTTACCACAATGGTCATTTTTTGTTCTGTATCCATAAATATTGAAAAACAGACGATAAAAAACAGCGATATTTAAGGTTGTTTTTTAATAAAAAATTCAAATTTTGAGCCCGTCACCATTGTGTGAAGGGAAACGAAATATAAACGAAAAGAGTAAATAGATACTCGATTGGCCCAGAGCGTGAATAATGAGAATACGATAAGAACGAAACGCGTATCATTTATCACTAAATATTAAGCATTGTGAATAGATTAGAAATTGATGAGTGAGTTTGAAATGAATATGACTGCCTTTCGCATTGCGTAGAGGGCAAGACGTAAGTATGAATAACTCTTCCCCTTCCGACTACGGTATTTTACATCATCGTCATCGTAAGTATCTAATCTTAAAATTCATCTACATCTACGTAATACCCCGCAAGCCATCTAAGAGGCGTGTGGCAGGGGGTGTTAGGACACCAGCCGTTTACAGCTAAAAAAAATTAAGGGCTCTAACGAGGTTGGGACTAGCGTTTATTAAAGTCCTTTATGGTTCGGAGGAAAAACGAATTCCCATATCTATCCGTTCGGCAAAACATCTCTCTCCATTTATCGCTTCTATCGGACCTGGAAATATAGTGTGGCTCTAATATTATATTCTGTGTCGCTCTAAAAGATATCCATTCTCAATTGTTAAAGCAATCTAAGACTAGCGCGCAGCCTCCGAGTCACCAGCGGCTCCCCGCCTAATTCGCTTAACATCTGCGTAACGCTGTCTGTACGCCCGTAGCAGTTTTTGACGAAACGCGCAGTCTTCCTTTGTATGTTATTCAGTTCGCGGATTAAGTCTTTCTGCACCGGATCCCATACGCTCGCTGCATATTCAAGGTGCGGTCGGACGAGAGCGAAATAGCACCTTTCTCTAACTTTCTCCTATCCGCTAGCCTTTTCATAGCGACGCATTTCTCTCTCTTTTACATCCTTTATAACCTGTCCTGTGTAAACCATTCGGAGCCGCCCTTTGCCCTTCCACCTGGCCAACTAAGTGCCCCGTCATTTCCTTTTGGCAGGTTTTTTTGGAAGACTTCTTTCTCCTCTCGCTCACCTCAGCAGTCTCTCATTTCTCACTCGTTCGATCGCCATCATTGTTCGGTAACAGTACCACATTTCGGATGCTTCTACTCTTTACTTCTCTGCATATAAAATTAAAACCGTTCATTTTTCAGGCGAGACGTGGTGGAACCATTTCATCGTAAATGAAAGAGATTATGCAGTTTCCAAAACAAAAAAAAACTTTTATCGGTAGAAGTACAAGAGACATTTCAATGGATTCACAGCCTTGTCAAGTGACACTTGTAGTGTAGTTAAATTAATGAAGTTTTAAGTAACCTCCTTGATCTGAGGTTTCACAGCGCACCCGTAACTCTAATAGCACCATCGTGTGAAAAATGGCCTTGGTACGTTCTTCAGTTGGAGAACCGCGAGAGGTGGAAATTTTAACGCAGGACAGAAATACAGTAGATTCCGTTTAATATGTCCACCGGTTACTTTGGACAGATCTTGAAGACCAGAACCCAATAGAGGAATATCCAAGAGTACTCTCTGCTTAATTGGGACAGCATGCCGCTTTATTGGGCCATGAGTCGGCGACACAGACTCTATCCTCGCGACGAACTTAAAAATGTTTGTTTTCAGAATGCTACTTTTTTATTTTCCTCCTTTGATTAACTCTTATTTTTTTTACAAATGTTCCTATTCTTGCCCTATTTTGAAAGGTCTTCTTGTTATACTATCCGCATAGGATAGGACTTTTCTTTAATAGGACTTAGTAAAAGACATTCATTCAGCGTCGCTTGAGGCTGTGAAAAATATTTTTAACTAAATTGTTATAATTTTTAAAAATTATGATAAATTAACTAAACTCGCTGATTTATTAATCAAATTAATAGTTTAATAAACTTATATTGCATTATAAACATTTCTTAGTCTTCTTTCTATCATTTCAACGTTTGTTTATGCCCATATACAGGATAGTTCGCCTAATTGAGGCAAAGTGCACAAGTCACGATATGTCCCAATTAACCGGAATCTACTGTACTACACTTGATGAAATACAGTGAACACAGCCTCATTGGCACGGTACGCCATCGCCCTACAAGTGGGTTAACGCCCGTTTCCCTTGTTCCACCCATGTTCAAATAGCTAACCCTTTCCCGACGCCCTATCAACCTCTCGACAACGACCTAAATGAGCTCCGAGGCAAGTGCCTCACATTCATGCCAGACCAGAATGAACCATACTTCAGCAACTAGAGAGAACTTCCAAAGCCCCCCCCCCCCACACAAACACACACTAATTCAGTCTTTCTCAACTGTCTTCCCCTATCCTTGCAAACTTATTTATTTATTTTTACCTTTATGTTTAATTTATCACCTTATTTATGTTTCTTTTTTCATTCGTTCCTGTCTCTCTCCCTAAACCGCCTCACCTTTCCATTCACCATTATTGTGGACTTTTGCGTCCATTCCTCATCATACCTTCAATCAGGACTCATTGCTATGCCTTTATGTCTCCCTTAGGACTGAGTGTGCAACCACTCTACTGTACCTTATTCTTAGGGCGGGGATTGCAGACGAAGCAGAAAATGCTATGTGATCGCGTTCAGATGTGAAGGGCTCGATAACCTGCTGCTGCTGTTCGTCGCGGAGCGGTCCTTCTTAGTTGTGGACATGTTGATATTGGAAATGCGAGGGAAAGAAGATTGCTAACAGGGGTCCCAACCCCCCTAGGCGCAAACTATCCCTCGCACGACCGCCTTATTAAAACTTTGACCCAAAAAATATGTTAAACTTTATCTATTTCTTTGTAAACTTTTTTTGATTTACCAAAACAATAAATAATAATAATAATAATAATAAACACACGCACACACACAATATGGAAAATGTGTACCATTTCGGACTGAAGTCATCACCTCTATTTAAAGCACTAATATCAATTAATAAATCGTAGTTTGGGGTTCGGGTTGGTGTGGTGGCTAAGAAATCTCCCTCCCACCCAGTGGACTAGGCTTCAAACCCCAAAGCGGCAAATTCGTCAGCGAATACCAGAGCCCTGCTTGAATACTTCGCGGAGGGCACTTCAAGTACTACACGCCATCCGTCGGATAGGACGTTAAACCGCGACCCTCTTGGCGCCTTACGCTATTAGCTAAGTAATTCCGACGCCGGGTTTCTCTCAACCCTCCCTTCCGTCCCTATCCATCCCCATGGCGCTGTCGGTTGCCTGCTCAAATACCACAGGATTGCAGTTTCATTAATGACAATGGATACTAGTAAAATAGTGACATAACTAGCACTTCATCTCATCGCATCATTACATCCACATTCCAAAAAAAATAACTGGCAGTTCCCATCGAGATCACTGTGAAACCACCAGCTAAAAACAAAAAAAAAACAGAATCAGCCGAATGGGGATCGATTGAAAACCATACCATGATTGGAGCGGTCGAAACGGTAATTGCATGGCAGGTCGCTTGAAACCGCTCCCATTAAGAAAAATTGAACGGACAAAATATAATTCGACGCCACCTAGCGGATGAACCACAAATGACGGGGACGACGGGAATATGACGTCATTAACGACAACAGGACACGATTGTTTTGCAACGAATCGTTACACGCTGCGGCGAAATCGTTTGGACTAACTGGTAAGAGGATAATTTGGTCACGTACGAGCTCAATGACAGCCACGAAGGCTGATGCGCGCCTCGATTACCGCGGAAAACAAAACAACAACACAAAGCGTAATGAACTCCACACCGAGAACATACAACCGGCAGCCATTCGGTGATAAGACCAAAGATTTGAGATAATTCCAAAGGATGCACGAGCCACTCCAGGTAAACCTGGTGTGGCAGGGGGGTAATGAGGATTAAATGCAAGGATAATGAGGGAAACGGGTTGGAATACTGAAGAAGAAATGGAACTGTAGAACACCATTCAACAAAGAATAACAACATCAATTATTCATGTCAATATAATATAGAGAAGAAAAGTCCCACAAAAGGTGGACCGAGAGAGTGTTTGGGATAGCTAAGACGACTTCAGGGAAGAAAAACCAGACAGAGTTAAAATAAATGGCAATGGAAGGAGAGAAAGCAAGGCTAAATATACCTATCATCCAAATGAACCATTAGGCTTGTATTTATATAAATGGAAATTACAAAAAGGCTCCTAAAAATGGTTGATATGCATAATGGTGAACAGGGCGGTGAGATGCAGAAGATTTCATCAAAGACAGCATTTTTAAAGGCGACAAAACGTTCACATTTCCAAGTTCCATACACGGTGTTTAAAAGAAACTAAGTAAGTACCATTATTGAGCGGCGCGAATCACGAATTCCATGAAAAGTGCCTGGCCTGCCGAGGCAACTTGGAGAAGTTTGTAGCAGGACCAGTATTATGTTCCAAACAAACTTGACATTCTCCAATCAAATTTAAAATGTTTCTCGAGGTATTACCTCAAATGATGACCTACAGCAATTTTTCCAAACTCCCTGCAATTCAGTTACATGTAATTTTTAGCCTATCGCAAAAAAATCAGGGAATATTGAGAATTAACCCGGTGATTAATGCGATTCATCTTTCAAAAGAAGATCAAATTTTATCATCAAAGAACACTGTCATGTCAACATAGCAAGCAGGGAAAAGATAAATGGGAAAAATGAGAAATAAAAGAAGAATTATGTTCGTTCAAAAGTATTAACACGTCCACAAAAAATAAATTACACAACCCGCGAACGAATTTCAAGAAAAAGAAGTACCAGAACTAATCCTCGAGGGGAAAATTAAATATTAAATTAATTAATTGTGGAAAAATAAATCGTATGAAACCATAAGAGTGTAATTTAAAGGAAAAGGCTATCACGATCCTATTTCCTGAAACCAAATGAGGTAATACTACGTATTTATAAAGCAATGATTGCAGAGCAGCAATGGACGAAGCTAGAAGAAAATAATTCTCCGAATATCTGGGAATATAAGCGCTGGCGAAAGCGAGTGATTCATTTGGACTTACATTTGGAGAATGCATCTACATGGTAGTGAGAAATGGATAACTACATACAAGTGAATGCAGATATGACGGCTGGAAGCTTTGTGGGAAGGGAAGGGAAAGGAAGAAATGTGGTGTAACGGAGGACCGATGAAGATAATTTGGATAGATCGTGGGATTAATGAGGAAGTTCTAAGAAGAGTAAGAGAGAAGATAGTAGTCTTTTCCATTAAATTACTCTTTTGAAAACCAAGGGACGAAACCTGTAGGCATCATTGCCTGATGATGACGCAGTGCGTCGAAACCGCGGTAGTGTTTAAATAAATATATATGTGGAAAAACAAAATTCAAATTTTATTCATCATCATTAGACACGAAGTTCTGATTTAAATAACTGATGTCGGACAGGTGGAAAGGATGAAGGGCAGAGGAAGACCACGGATGCATGGAACAGGAGATGAAGGGTGCTAAACAAGAAGGACTGAAGGGAAGAGAAGGATCAAGGACAAATTTTATTAATTTCTCCATCTATCACTCGTCTCCCGAGAGAACACAAAAAGACTCACCGCACACTGACAATTTCAGGTATTAAAATGCAAGGTTTAACTGACGGGACAGGGAAATGTGAATCGATAAAAAAAATTCCAATTAGATTGGCTGTAAAAGCTTTATTAAATAATTCAGAGAGACGGAAAAAATATAGGGCCGATATATTGGCCAGAGAGCGTATCGTTTGAGCCATGAATAATAGAATAAAAGTCTTCATTAATGATGAATGGCATATCCACCACAAACAGGAAAATAGATCGCTTTAAAATGCGTAACAACGTTCATGAAACAAAACGACTCCATGGACAGGAAACCACGAACAAATTTATCAATTAAGCAAGACGTTGGCTATTCAAACGATAATTGAAATGACACGACCCAGCAACTAAAGCGCTCAACGATCGAATTGCTCACGTAGACCTTATGTTAAATCGTAGAGTTTACTGGACTGAGCATTGACTCCTGTTGTTGGCAAGTGAAGATAGCGGTCCGCCATACTGTTCTACCTCGGATGAAGCAAAAAATTACTGGGTCTTCTAAAATATGGTTATGAAAACGCATTTTTTTAAATTACTGTTGTAAATCCCTTTCAAAAAAACTTTTTTAATGCGTAACATAAAGGTATGCTAATTTTTTCGTGTTTCAAAGGAAATAATTATGTAATGACGCGATAAAATACACTACTGCAACATACATTCTGAATACTTGGGCTAATAGCTTAACTAACTAATCTCTTTACACCCATACGACAAACAAAATAAATGATGCAGATCACTGTGGCTGCGGCATCGGTAAACAGAACTCTTCTGGCTTCACTTTTATGCACGAAAGCCTAAACCAAACGATCCTTTTTCATGCAAAAGTTCAGGGATGGCGGCAATTTCTCTCCGACATCTTCATTTCTATGGGTGACATCAAATGCCCCTATGAGTCTCACTCATTATGAGAGGAATAATACGTCCGTTGCCTCATTTGCATTTTGACCGTTGTGCATTCGAAGGGGCAGGAATCGCAGGGCCGGAATCAAACGATCTTTTTTCACGTACAAGCTCAGGGACGGAGGCAATCACTCTCCAACGTCACCCTTTTCATGGATTGCAGCAATGATAGGGATCCCTATGAGTCCATCACTTGTTGCCTTCATGGTTTTCCATCACTGGGCACGTTTGTGAAACAAATCAGCAGCCAATCAGCGAACGAGACCAAACGCCGATTGTGGCGACGCCATTCAGCATTGTCATAAAGTGAAAGATAAACTTTAATGACGCTTCAAATGACAGAGTGATAAAAGAAAACGATGGCTTAAGCACTCATTTTCCACGTCAATGAAGAGCTGCACAGCTGAAATGATCAGTGATCTTGTACGTTAAAAAATGATAGATGACGCCATTCAGCACTGTCATAAAGTGAAATATAAACACCATTGGACTTGATGATGCGAAAAATGATCGAGTGATTCAGGCTCAGCTGTAGCTGACACTCCAGAAACATCTTTGACAATTGAGACCCTGCCGGACAATTGAATAGACCAAATATTATTACGAATACAAGAATCAAGAACTTTGCTATTTCTTGATTCTTGTATTCGTGATATTATGGATTTCCACCAAGTTACGCCCTCTACGATTAATTAAAAATATTATTAAATTCAAACACACATGAATTCAGGAAACAATATATAGAATACATCAATTGCGAGCAAAGCGCTTCTAACTTCCTTCCCTAAGGACATTTCCAGTAATCAAACAAACAAAGAGTAAAAAGACTCGGATTTAGAACCGGCGAGCCTAGAATTCAAATGATAGTGCGACCGTAAAAGACCTCCTCCCCGAAGTCCAATGTTAGTTATCATTATGGAAAAACCGATAGCGAGCACTTAATATCTGCCTCTTTTTTTTCTTGTCTCCCTAAATTTTTTATCCTTGACTCTGCGCATGAAAAGGGTAGCTCCCCAATGAAATCAACGGGTAGTCCTGCACAGTGAACACGCCGGAATCGCCACAAAACCCTTCTTTTGTTTCCCAATGTAATAAATAATTTTAAGCGTCGCGGGTGGAAAGCTTCCGGCTTCCGATGCTCCGCTATTGTCGCCGCAGGCAGCGGAACGGGAGTGGGAGGGGCGGGGGGGTAATTTGCGCCGAGGGTAATTTGACGAGGTCAAAGCGCAGAGGACATGCGCTAGGCCTGGGTGATATTGATTATTTCAGGATCGGATCTTTTTTTTTAACATCGTTAATTGGCGAGAGCCATACATATATAATATTGAGTCGATAAATATCGATACCGATTAAGATATCCGGATCTCTTATCCGATGATAAATCGTGATATTTTACAGGGTGGCAATTTTTTAATTGATTCCGATATTTTCACTGAAAAGCGAACAACTCGAGAAGTGGACGATTCACAGCGGGGCCAGAAGCGGAAAAGGTGGTCAAAATTATACTAACGTGTCAGATTTATTCAAAATTGTAATTTTGACACAGTGATGTTTCAGAATCATTTCAACTCAGACATTTTTCATTCTGCAGCTATTGTTATATAATTTCAACAGAGGTGCATTGCCTCACACTCGCGTGATGAACAATGAAAGTCGTGCGTATGTATTCTAGTTGCAACTACTAATTCTAGAATCATCTAGAATGGAATCTAGAATCATGCAGAATTCACAGAGGTTACAGAATTGGAGTGAGTAAGGACAAACCCAAGCAGTGCCACCCGTGCATGTAACAGAGACACTTTCCTTCAAATGATTTCTCAGCATTCCCGTCCTTTCACCAAGCGAAGGGGGCGCGCGATGGGAATTCTACTGTAATTCCGGTGGGTGGGTGGGTGGGCGGAAACCGCATTAATCCGCTATCATGAAAGAGCACGTAACGATGCGCTTAGATCCCTGGTGGTGGTGACGCCACAGGAGCGCTCAAGGGGGAGTGACTTCCTCCGTGGAGAGTACGAAGCAAGTATATGCACCGAGCAATGCTGCTACCATAGAGTTTATATTGCTATAGGAAGCTCCACTGCGGGGCAGTTACCGCGTTAGTGTGATACCGGCCTCCGCGCATTATTTCGCACTCCAACTTTAGTCACCAGTGGCGCAAGGATCGGTAGCCTTCAGTCTTTTTCTCTTTGAATTCCCTCCATAACTACGAAGGAATCCATTCCGTCAAGGACCAGTGGCTACGGTGTTCGACTCCCACGACTGAGGTTCTAAGATCGAAACCCGTCAATGATACTTTTTTTTCAATATTACTTTCAACTTTTTCTTTTACATGAGCCTGCTTTTCACTATAATTTATATTGTTTTCACTATTTCTGTGCGAGGATTTTTTTGTCCTCATGCGGCATGTGATGTTTTTCCCAATTTTTCTCTTCCAATTATTTAATTTCCTTGTCGCAACACGACGCATTTTAAACATACACATGTACTTGGATTCCTTTCATATTGAATTACTTGCTTGTGTACTCTTACAATTCTGGCCTAGTTTTCGAATCGTTTGAAAAGGACCGTTGAAAACCAGATAGAGCGAGCCAGGGAGGGAATGGGTTCTTCCTCCAGAGTTGGGGACGGTCAGTCAGACGGACGGGATCTTTTCACTCGGTGAGCTGTCACTCATCTAACAAGAGGCTCCAGAGAAGCGTCTTATTGTTAAAGTTTGCTTTTTCCATCAAGAGAATTATCAATTTTAATCATCTAAGAATATAGCTTTTCCTGTTATGTTTTTCCCTACTCGGCAGGGTGTTAGAAGTTCTATTAATAACGAAATGCGGTTATAAAACTAGGCATAAATGGAAAGAATGTGTTGAAAATATTATTTTGTAACATGAAAGGAAACCAAATGCATGTATATCTTGATAATGCGTCGTGTTTCGACACCAAAATACAACAATTAAAAGGAAGCCTCCGTGTGAAAAAATGGGAAAACATCCTACGTCGCAAGTGTACAAAAACATTTCCTCGCACAGAATTAAAATTACCAGTGAAAATCATGAATATAATTGTGAATAGCAGGTTTCTGAAAATGAAAAATGTAGAAGGAAATTATGAAAAAAATTACCGCTGGTGGGAATCGAACATGAAACTTTAAACTAGCATTCCAATACCCTAACCACTGGACCATACATACGATTACATAATGCGGGCTAATACGAATGTTTTGAAGGGACTACATGTCACTCATAAATGTTCACCTGCGTCTTTTTAGTTATTAGATATGAAATTAGGCTTAATAGTAATTACTTGAGCTTTATTTTGAGCAATTAACGATTAAATTCAACGCGTAGTGCATCTCTTGCGGGCTAATACGTATGTTTACCCGTATCCTACCGACTGGAACGCGATGCCACCTTTAGAAAGGTACGTCCGAATGCCGATTGGACTAGGAATAAAAGTCTCCGAAAACGGTTTTTCGGATGGCTACGAAACCAGAATCAGTCTTCAGCTGTCCGAGGAAATGGGACGAAACATTTACTGATGACTGTCGCCCCGCCTAATTCGAGTCGAAGGTGTTCAAAGCTCCCGGTGCGCTCGTATTAGTTTTCAACGAATCGCGCAGCTTTCTTTTTTACTCTATTTAGTTAACATGTCTTCCCTTAAATCGCCTCAATAGACGTGTGGCGGGGGATGAAAGCCGAGAACAGAAATAACGAAAAGGGCCATATTATTTAACGACTGCGTCCCACCCATAATTCGTTAGAATACTTCGTGGTTAGGGGGGATGACGAACACTTACTGTTATTCGTTCTGTCAAATACCTCTCGTATTTTGCTGTTTCTGCCGGAGCTATAAACACAGTGAGACTTTAAGATGACGTTCACCCAGTCTCCCAGAAAGATATCTATATTAATTAATTCATTTATTTGAAGACTAGATTTCACAAGTGAAAATTAAATAATATCTGAAAGCACATACAGTTGGCTACATGCGCGTTCTCAATAGCTCAAGCAACGCAAGTCTAAGCCTAACGAGCACAAATGAGAGATGATAAGGGGGAATTATATTACTAAATACGCGGAAATGAAACCTAACTTCGAAATTGAATGTACTCAAAGGTTTGAATTACATAGGACCTTGGATAGAAAGTGATGGGTCCAAACAAATAATTAAAATCAGGCTCTAAAGATAACTTCTCACTCGACAAATGGATTACGCTCGATTAAACGGAGAACGGGATAATCTAAAGGGATGCTGGATGAAAAAATGCTGAGGTTTCCACTAGGGAGTCTCAGGGAAAAATGCTCCCCTATGCCCTCCCGTTTCTCAATCCATACGTTATGTAGCTTCTAACGGTTGAGGTAGGTTTGTTTTGGATCCCTTGAGAATCATTCCGTCAATCTCCACCCTCATCACGGCACTACTCTCTGTCATTCTCTCTATAAATAACTTCCCACCCCTCCTCCGTCAACGAAGCATTCTTACCTCCAGCACGGTTTTTAAACATCCCCGCTCAGTACTCCCCCTCCATCCAAAACCCCTGTCTTTGGGTGCGGTCCAATAAATGCTACTTTCGCAACCAGACGGAAGTGTTCCGGAGCACCGGTCCATAGGCGCTACGTTCGCTACGAGAATTTCTTTTCGGACCGGTCTGAAGCGGTCTGGAGCGAAGTCAAAATGGCGGAAATGAACGAGGGCGGGCAAACTGGGATTATGAAATCGAAGAGATGGTTTAAGTGCGAATTGAGTCGATTATGGTCATTGAATATTAATAAATATGTTCGAATATCATTAAAATTAATTTTGTTTATCGAGGTTCCACAAAGTATAGCAAGAAACCTTGGACCGTATTTCTCACACCTACCCTCGCCTACCCATCCTAAATGAAACTCATTACCCAAGTAAAGTAAAAAGTAGGTACTCTACCGTTTTCTCACTTGAAACATATTAACTTATTATGGCTAACGACGATTATAAAACATAAATCCATTTCATGTATATCCTATTTTTCTTCAGATTTTAATTTATGGCTAGAGTTGATGTGTCGATATATGTTCTTACATTCCTTTCTTATACTATATGCCCCTTTTAATAATTTTTGTTGGCTTTTGAATGTAAAGGCTGCTTCCAGAGACATTTCAGTTAATTTTGGGGGAGATACGAGAATGTCTACGGAGAGATAGTGCTTGCTATATATTTATTTAAATCACAATTAATTTTACATCTATTTACTATGAGCGCCTACTCCGTTACTTCGTAGTCCTTTTATAGAAAAAAGGCGTCCACATTCACCGTCCAGCAACTGCAACGTGAGTAAACTCTTCATTGCCCCAGAGCATTCCCTTCGAATTTCCGCCAAAAAATGACTAGCTCCTCCGCAGACCCTAGTTTTCACGGGAGCGTCTGGAGCGAGGCGGGAAACGGGTGTATGACGTTAGCCGTGACGTCACACCTTAACCTGTAGCGCTCCGTAGCGAATAACGGACCGCTTGGGAGCTCGTCGGTGGCGCTCCGAAGTATTGGTAGCGTTCAACGGACCGCACCCCTCCCCTCATCTCATCCGTTCTCTCCTCGCTCACCGTGTCTTCGTCATTCCTGGACTTGGTCACTCCTCCTCCTCTCCGTCCACTTCACCTTCTTCTCTACACACACATCTCGAACGCCTCCCGGTCTCTTCTCGTCCTCCTTCATCGACGGCCACGTTTCCGACCCTAGCAATCCACGTGTCAAAACGCTACCTTCAAAATCAGGCCCTTCGCTAGTATTTCTTGACATTCAAAAAAAAAAAAACCTATGAATAAATGCGTAAAAACGGCAACAAAACAAACACTGCCCTTAATCTCTGGAGGAGCATAGCCAACATACGCTCCACACAAGACTGATTATCTTTTAGATTTTCATCATGAGCCAAAAGAAAGCTACATCATAGGAACACAACTGGATCATTATCTCAGTATGCGAGTAAAACATTCCACATTCAGCATGAAATCATCTTTTTTCGTAAGCATAACGCAAACTCCTAGCACGTTTTCTGATGAGACAAAAAATAACACACCGCAACACTTCTAAAGGCCGTTTTACACGGGGCACGTACTTGCACAATCTGACGTGTGTACGAAGGCGCAATCAAAATTGCGTCGTGTAAAGCGGTGAATTGCGAGAACACATGCGTGAATGCGTGGACGTGAGATGGCAAAATAACCCGTTCTAATTTCGTTCATGCATTCGCGCAATTACACGCCATTTTAGAAATTAATGCAGTTCTAACCTGCGAAATTCCGTGCGCCGTGTAAAACGGCCTTAATGGTAATTTCAGTTGACCTTGAAGGACTCGACCTTGAACACGCACCTCGTTTACGCTTGGGAGGAAAATTCCGTCAAAGGGCCAAGGAAGACTTCCGCGTTTCTCTGCCCAGGAAGTTTTATTTCCTGGAGAGATTCGTGGGAAAACAGAATCATGGAAACAAACCAGTAAATAAAACAGTCACTCACATTTAGGATGCCAGCGTTGTCGCTTCACGAGGAGGTATGCGAAGCAAACAGCTGGACCATCTAAAACGACGGAAACAGCTAAATGGATGATGTGTCACCCCCCACCACTTCACTGCCACTACAGAATCAATTTAGCGGAGAGAATATTTCTAAGCGAAATTGCGGGTTTCGATTCTTCACAATTCAGTATCTTTCCCTTTCGCGGGACAAGAATCCCCAACTGAAATGCCCTGTGAAAAAAAATCTTCACTTCCCCGCCTCTCCTTTCAATAATTACGTTTTTCCCCCGAACCATAAAGGAATTTAATAAACGCTAACCCCAACTTCGTTAGAGCACTTCATTTTTTTATCTGTAAACGGCTGGTGGGGTATTATGTAGATGAATTACAAAAAATTATCGGTCAGTTCCACAAACCGAGGCCAAATTCACCATTGGTGCATGATATTTTGAAAGATAAATCGCAGTTCCTTCGGGTTACTTGTAATAGCTTACATCGGTCAATTTTTTTCATGAGAGAAATAAACCGAAGGTGCGTGTCGAGCATAGGAATAATTTGGGAATTGGACTTTCTTCTTTAGGGAAATGGACATCACAATATAATATTGGTTTATACTCATATTCATGAAAAGTTTACATTACTTTGTCTAAATTACGGCTAACGCTTTGGAAGGAAGAAATAAGGAATTTAGGTCATCAATACATAAATGTAATGAATGAGGACTAAGGACATTGCCTCGAGGAATCCTGAATGACGTCATGGGGGAAAAACAATACAGGATGACCTGCAATAAATTACTTTTGAGGAAACTAGAAACACAATTTTTCAATTACAAACACAAATATCGAATCTTTCACTAAGTTTGTAAAGGAGGAGGCTATGATTGATGGAGCCAAAAGCTCTGAACAAATACACTAGGAAGAATGCATGGATGAAATAGTATCGACCGAAAGGCCACATGTGAGTCGCCCAATTGCTTCCACTTGCATGGCAAGAGGGGATTCTAGTTTAGCACTTGTAGCAGAATGTCAGTCACCTTCCCCGCTGAGAGAGAAGCCATTTAACTGAACATAATAAAGGGAATCAAATACATTCGAAGAGCCGCAATTCGACAAGGTCCCCAAACAGACTGGGTAAGGATATCCGGGCAATAGACATAGGCGGGACTTCGAAAGATTACATATTACGCCCAAGTTAACTCAATCACTGTTTCAATATTAATAATAATAATAATGTCGTCTTTATTTCACAAATATATAAATAACAATAGGTTATCAATTTATAATTAAATATAGAAATTGAAATAAAATTTAAAGAAAGGATTAATAAATAGTTATTAATATAATAAATATTTATATATTCAATTAATTAAATGATATATAATTTATTTTTTTTATTAAAGCTTATTTTTCAGAGAAATTAGATATTTGTATGTATGGTAACACAAAAAAATTGAATGACCCCTATTTTTTAGGTTTTCATACACTTTTCATGATGGGAAGGGGAATTTCGAAAATTACTAGTTTTTCTTTTCGTTCATCTAATTGTTCATCCTATTTTTATTTATACATAATATATTTTTTATAGCTTATATTTCTGAGAAATTAGATATTTGTATGTATGGTAACTCTAAAAAAATTGAATGACCCCTATTTTTTAGGTTCAAGGCAGGAAACATAATTACCCGACACTCACGCACTTGGTAAAAAACACACAAAAACGGTTCGTAAGTTTAACAAGTTTCAAAATTTACGGAATTTTTCCTTATTTTCAATAACAATTTCATAAATTTAACAGACTTATGACGGATAAAATTTAAGCACTTCAGACCAAGCGCCACGGGTAATAAGTCGGAGGGCTCTAACGTTGTTTATAGTTTTGAGACCAGTTAGAGGTAGGCAGAAAGTAAGGATATTCTCTCCACATAACAACTCCACCATTCCAAGTAATTTTAAAGACAAAATCTGCGAAGACCACAAGCACAAATATGAAATATGATACTATAACTAATTACAACAAAACAATAAGAAATATAACTAAGATTGCACGACCAGATACTTTCACAGTCTCATGGACATATTAATCATAGTGCACGTGGTTGATAGAGTCATACCATTTAGTGAATTTATACAAATGTAAACTCTCACCTCATCCTTCAAGCCAAGCCTTGAAAGCGGGACATTCGGATACTGGACCGGGCAAATGAATTTTCCTCTGCGGAGCTTTCGCACTTAACATGCAGTCCCGAGTGACTTTGAATATTTATTGCCACCGGCAAGTCCGCGGGTAATTACATTAATACCTAACGACAAACAGGAATATACATTCCTTTATAAATCATGTCTCTCCAATTCCACATTAAAAAACCCCAGTATATTTTATTGTTATATCATATGGTGCGTAATCGTGGGATGAGAAACGAATTTAAATTGAGGGTAAACAGATTTGCAAAATAAAGGTAAACATTCTGTCGACTCCTACGACAATTTCCACTCGCAAAATTGCATAAATTTCAGGCAAATCCTTTTAAATCCGCATTGTTGCGAGGGCACCACAAAAAAATAGAATAAAAACCATTCTCATTCAATATTTATGTATTAAAATCACAGCTCGTTCCCCAGGCGAAAAGGGGATTTTTTTTAGTGGAGGCGTTTACCAGAATTGCGGCGCAGCAGGGAAGTCGATAAAGATTATACATTCGCACGGGGTGCTCGTTCCCGTCCGAAAATGAAATTCTCAAGAGACACGATACGAGATTACACATATGTAAACACAAAAAAACGTCCATGAAGATTCCGAACGTTCACTGTTCACTCTTATTAGCCTCCGTACATAAGAGTCAGAAAATAAGTGAGAAAAAAGATATTTTCGTCGAAATAAAACAATCAATAAGCCACGAATTGAGTGTAGCATTGTCAATAACTATCCAAAAATTTTCCTAGGAGACTGTATGACTGTTGAAGATATTTCGATGACATATATGATTAAAAAACTTTCTCTACAAAAATTAAATAGAGCAACACTTACCTTAATCGGCCGCCTCTGTGACCTAAATATGAATACTGTTCAAGAGGATGACGATAATGAGTACGCCAGACGAAAACCACTCCATCATACTTCAATTAGATGATATTTTAGAGGATGTATTCATACGATTTTTGAAATCTCTGCATGGCTAAAGGGCAAAGACTTCATTGGAGAATATAATTATATCCAAATATCTTTTTCGGTATTCCAGATAGCTTTTCCAGATACGTTAAGATATAGTATAAAAAGGATACATATCAGCCAGTTACTACAATGTCCAGTAAGAAACTAGAAGAAGTATTGAAGATAATGAAGAAAAACGGAAAAATCAATAGAATAATACCAAAACAGCCACAACGGAGAGAAAAAATTATTTAACTCGCTTTCGGGCACCGGCTGAAAATAGGACCGGAATTTAACTGTTTAACGTCACTAATGATTCAAATTTGAAATGATTCACGGTCGAAAAATCGCAGTAATCCCCATGACCGTGGTAAGTAGGAACCAAAAATAATTAGCTTTAAAAATGAGAGTGTTGAAATTTTTCGAGGAAGTAAAGTAAAATTATTTAGGCTAGAAAAAACACTCAAAACAGGAGAGGAATACCATAACGAGGATTTATTTACAATCATGCTTAAACTTCGGGAATAAAAATAACTACTAATGATGACATGGGTGAAGAACCCTAAACTTAAATCTTAAGTTCCAAGCCTACTTTCAGGATATTAAGAAACTAAGTTTACGAAACAACCGAGGACTGCCCAGCGACTGTTTAGTTATGAGTGCACTCCAGGTAGGACTTGGAAAATATTTCAGGGAAGATGACGCTTTGGGAGCGTAAGTGGTTACATTAACACACGAGCTTCCTTGATCGATCCCCTCAGTTTTGATGGGCTTTTATACCCTATATCCATCCAGCCTCCGGTGAGTATATATACCACCTCTTCGGCGGCGGTGATTTTTCTCGCAAGTGCGAAAATCAGGGAAAATTGACGATTTAAGTGTATAGGGACCAGTGTTACCTTTCCAGTGTTAGTGAAGGGCTTATATTTACACACATTTCAGCAAATGATTCCCAACACTTTCCCGTTTTTACTATTTTACAACGAAACTGAAAGAATGGTTACACGGAGGGGCAACATCCGAAAGGTTCTCCTTTAAGAAATGCACGAATAGACGGCTGAAATGAGGAAATGAATAAGCTGCTGGGAACGAGGGAATCAATCAAAGATAAGGCGGGGAAATCGGCCACCATTGACGCGGTAGTGTCGCCCTCTAAAGCCGACGAAAGGAAACGAAGCTATGACGAGCGACGTTGACGCGAACGGTTTAGGGGCCGTCTGTGTTGCATCATAACAACACTACATTGCACTAACACAGCACGTACCACGAATGGCTTCGTTCACCAGTTTCATTTTAATGTACAATGTAATATGTACAGGGTTCCCACTCTATCTAAATTATAAAATTCACGATTTTTTCCAGGTTTTCACGGTTCGTAGAAAAACTATTTTAGGTAGAAATATTGATCACGTAACAATGATTGGATCACGTTAACTAAAAATTTAACAAACGCGACAGACGCAGTGAATGCATACGTAGCGATCGAAGTGCTATCTCTTCTGACGTCACATATCCTCTGCAAAATTCAGCTCCGGCTTAAGGTTGCGAGTGGGAAAAAAGGAGGGACCAGGGTGCCAGGGAAGTTAAGAAGAGTCTGAATTTTCGCAAGTGATAATGAACGTTTTGGTTACCAGTCTTCCGGCTTTGGTGCAGGGTTAAGGTCAATGCGTCATCATGGCACACGGACCAATTATTGCGCTTGGAATATACGTGTGCAGATAAATCCGTGGTCATTTCTGCGCGTGACTGACCTTGAACTCTGCAGGCAATCTGTTCCAATCTACAATTGTTTTATTGAGGTAGGAAAACTTTTTAACATTAGTCCGCTGCGCCCGGCATTTAATTTTGAACTGATGATCGTTCCTACCAATGAAATTAGGTTCTCCCACTTTATTGCTTAGTTCTCTCTATGCTTTATCCCGTTTTATATATTTTATACATACCGCAGAGTCGGTTTCTTTTTCTCCTACCCTGTATGTAGTTTCAACAATAAAGACGACCGTGTTCAGCCAGATTTTAGATCCGTAACCTGATTCTCGATATATTCGCGACGAAAAGCCGATTGGCCAAACCCTGTCGCAGATAAGTTGGTGGCGTCACGAACTCATACTATGCGGATTGGCGTTCCTTGGCCGTTTCTCGACCTCGCGCATGATTCTCGCGTGATTCGTTATTTTAAACACCCTCGTGAGCGAATCCTCCTCTCAATGAAACGTCTTCCAGTACAGAATCAATGAACCAGAACACAAATTACGTCACGGACCCATTCAAAGTGGGCGACAAGTTTGCGTTTTCTTACTTCAAACTGACGAGAGAATGGTTCCTAGCTGGGTCATTCCATGTCAACTACATTCCATGTCAATTTTTAGGTGGTCCCACACCCAATATCTCAGATTTTGATCATTTTTCCCTATTCTTGTTTTCAACCTTAGTTAAGAAAAATCCAAAATATCAAAGACCCATTGCAAGTATTTTCCAAGATATGAGCGTTTGAAGTCAATGAGGCGCACACAAAAATTCTGCGCAACGGTCAAATTATTCATAACAACCATATTTGTGCCGCTGTAAAACCTAAACCAAATATGCCAAGCAATTAAAAATATTAGTGGCTATAAACATGCTGCTATAGTTTTCAAAAATGTTATCAAAATGATTTTCACATGAAAACTTTTTTTTCTATAAATGTTCAAAAAGTGTACTTTTGAAATATTCCGACAAAAAAGTGACATTTTTAAGCGCATGTAGAAATCACCTTTATCACATGAAATCCATAAAAATCTCTGTGAACATGGTAAAGACCACCAACTTTAAAATAAACTGAGGTTTTGGGCAATTTTGAATTTATTTGTTGATAAATCTTATGAAAATTATCATCCCACTAATGTTTTTCGTTGAAAAATGCCACTTTTTCAACTTCTAATAACAAAAAAGGGACACCAATTAGGTGACTGAGTTTTTAAAATATAAATTGCACTATCCTCCCTCTTTCAGGAAAATTAAAAGGATTTTTCATAACTAAGGTTGAAACTAACAACAGGAAAAAATTATCAAAACCTGAGATGTTGAACGTGGGACCCCCAAAAAATTGGTTGAGTTGACATGGAATGGCCCAGCTGTAACCACATCCACTATCAACTCCTTAGGTATATGCTCGCGATTCTTAGCTATATCCACTTCCGCAAACGAGGTGTTGCACTCGATAATTATACAACGATATTCGAAAATTACCTCGGATGTGTTTCCTCTTCCCCCGATTGACCGAGGAATTCATTTTTTAAAATTATGTAATGAGTATTACTTAGGATTCACAATAGGATCAGATACTTTTTTCAGCGTATTGAAGCGTTAAGAAGAGCGTTTAAATAGTATCTTAAGCGGAAGGAGCTAGAAGGATTTCAACGTGTTTGAAAGTTAAGGCCTAAAGTGAGCCCCGCCACGAAATGAGTTCTGGCAGCAGCCTTGAAAATATTGCCGAATATTTGCCACAAATTATAACCTTCATCCCAAGTGAAGTGGATTACCTACTAAGTTTTGAAGTATCTAGGTACATCTGAGATGGAGAGTAACGATTCTTTTCATATTTAATATTGACACATCTACATTTAGGAGCTGTGTGTGTCGTGGATTAAGACGCGGATTGCGTGTTGATGGCGGGGGAGGCACTGCCACTAATGCTACCAAAGTCGCGTCTGCCCACGTAATTATCTCTACGCCTTGTAGTGCGCCGATCCCAGCGCCTCTGGTGGTGAGCGAATATAACTAACTCTATATTACACCATTCGTTTGTTAATTTGTGCTATCTCAAGGAGAAAAATTGCCCCTGTTTCAAATGTTTGCGGGTAATGGCATTTTGTCTCGTCGTAGTTATCCCCTTTAAATTTGAAATATTTCGGCTAAATAACCGATTCTTCCCTAGCCGCAGGAAAATTGATACACGAGGCTATATATTTCAAAAGTTCGAGCCATCCGCCGCGGGTATATGCTTAAAAATATTGATTTTTTTACATTTTTCTAATCTTCCGTAGCATATCACCATGCATCAAATGAAAGCATATTACATTAGGTTTACTCGCCCCTAACCACCGACTGCACAAAAGGGGTCCCACTTGACGCGGCTGTAAACACCATGTACGGCTAATTCGGTGGACGAGACTGACCTTCCGACCTTCTCTGCGGGATCGTTTCGCTCGACAGATTGAATTGAGCAAAGCGAAGGGCAATGCAAATAATTTTTCCGATTGCTTGAGCGGAGGAAAACACCTTTAACAGGAACCGTGGCTACGGAAACAAACGAATGGAAAGAGAAATCGAATGAACGAACGAACGAAACGAAGCGACGTGATCGGCGATGGAATGAATGACAAAGAGGCAAACATCGCAGGGGTGAAAGTTCGCCGTTGACCACCGCTCATAAACATTCGGCTTTCAACACCTTAAAACTCTAAACTCTTAACTTAACTCTTCAAAAGCACTTTGCTTTCGATACGATTTTTAACCTAAGAAGATTTCTTCAGCCAATTCTGTCATTTCGCTTTCAATTATGCCGTTTACACTCATAACAAGTTTACAGAGATGCGATCAGGAAAGGAAATAACGAGCAATAGCTAACTAGCCAGAGCAAACAAATCGCTTATCAAATTGAATACGTCCATAAATAAAACTAGTAATACAAATTACGCTAAATTTAAAGTAAGCAATCGATAATCAAAATTAAATCCGATAATAGTCAACTAGAAAACTCCTTTCCTTTTTATTTCAAGCTAAAGGACAAGGTGAGACGAAAGCTCACAAAAATAGAATGCAAATCTTTGGAATAACAGGGAAGAAAATATAAATATCATTCATCACATTCGACTGGAGATCCGATTGCAGTGAATATGGGAAGCACTTTTAGATATCATTGATCATATCTTACGTGTAAGCATTCATCGCTGAGTCACTTTGGGGTGTCACTTTTTCATAACGTGTAATGCATAGCTTAGTGGATAATAATAGAAGAGTAATTTTTTGCACATGCATAATGGGCTATCTCTAGTAGACTCTACTGCACTTTCAAATGCTGTCACAAATGTGCTTACTAGAGAATTTGGAAACGTCATGTAGTTTCATCGATCCCTGATTACGAGAGATTATGGTAACTTAGCAGCGAGACGAAATATAACGGTGACGCTTCAATGCCAATGTTCATGATATGGAAAAATCACGAAATCTGAATTTCGGACGCTCTAAGGGGAACTAGTTGGGTAGAAGGCAATCGTGTAAATGCCGTTCTTTCACTCACCAAAAGTTGACCCGAGCATGCGAAAGTTGAGAAAATGGGCGCATTACCTGGAAAAAAAGAGAAATTAAAATTATTTTTACAGCAGAGGCAAAGAGAAAAACAAGTGTCGGACATTCCGAGCAAAAGGGGGAAAATATTCCAAACCTCTCAATAAAAGTCACGATCAGCACAAATTCCCCGCTTTCTATTCCAGTGAAGAGTCTGATCTGGAGTGTAGCGCTTTACGGTGCAGAAACGTGGACACTTAGGAAGGAGGGCGAGAGAAGACTCGAGGCATTCGAGACGGCGAAGAATGGAGAAGGTGAAGTGGACGGAGAGGAGGAGGAACGACGAAGTGCTGGTGTTGAAGTGAATGAATTAACCAATAGCATAGCTGATAGGAGAACTGCGCCAAACAAATGTTAGGATTCCTAACCATTGATGAAGATGATGCGCTTTGACATTACTATTTATTTAAATTCTTTAGCGCGTTATTAATGTATGCTTAAATTTCCCTAACCTAAGCAGGTATTTGTAATAGGTTGAATATGTCGGTTACAATTAGATGAGATACGGAGGAGACAGAAGGTATGGATGGAGCGAGTACTTGGAAGAATGTTATGTAAACGAGGGAGGGGAAGGAAAAGAATAGGATTTTTAGATAGATTGAAAGGGAGTAGGTCTTATTGTGAATTGAAGAGGGAAGTGCATGATGTAAGGGGAGGCTCCCAGAATTCTTCTTAAGCACTCCATGGAAACCAACCTCAATCGGTAGAATACTTTAATAATAATTTAAAACTGCGTGGTCGCGATTATGGCCATGGGTTGTTCTAGGGAAGTTCCGTTACACGGAGGTGTACGTTGAAATAGCCGTTTTTGCTTGGAATTTCATTCAAGGTCTGTAGTGTAGTCCATAATACTTCGCCTCCTCCGAAGTTCGCCCACTACAGCCATTCTGTATCCTCCCCTCGCTGGAGTTGTGCGCATTCAGGGACCACCTAGTTTTCACCGGACTAAAGGTGACACCAACGGGATGATCTTCAGCAAAAGGGCAAAAGAAAGTAAAAGGTAAATCCTTCACCTACATGGGGAATGACTCAAATTCTACCCTTTACTCATAGAACATTTTCCGTGCGTTTCATGAAGTGGGCACGGAGCATAAGGTTAACATAAGGTACCACAACGGTGGTGTGGATAATAGAGGACCAATGTGTCCAATGGGAAGAAGGAGAAGGCGCAGGAGTGGTGGAAATATCGATCAAAGCTTCGAAACTTAAGGCACGCGTAAACACACACACCCGCGTGAAACTTTTATTTCTCTAATATTCACGATGTTATTTTTTCAGAATTCTCGACGTCAGGAGGAGGACTTGTTTTCGGTGTCCGCACCCACCTCCAAAACAGAAGCATATTTCGCCCACGCTTTCCAGTACTCGGGAAAGTACGTGCAATTTTGAAAGAATATTATTCATGGGGACAGACGACCACATTTCATTTTCACATTCCTCAACAGCATTTCAACGCGGCAAAATGAAACGCGGCGGTGCTCAATGAAAAATATTCACCGCCATTAAGCGGACGACGAAGACGAATATTTCCAACCCCTTTCAGATGTAGGGAGAGGAGCGAGGGAACGTTCCGGAATGAATGAATTTCCGAGGGGTAAAGCAGAAGGTTGAGGCCCATAATGACGTCACCCCCCCCCCCCCCCTCCTCAGGGGACACACGGTTTGGGTGGCGTGGCCCCTGGTGCAATTCAATTGGAGGGAAAGGCTGGGAAACATGGGATGAGTGGGTCCACGGAATTCTGCGTGAGAATGAATTGAAGAGCTCAGATGGATAATGCCATTTTCCGTCGTACTCAAGAGGAGCATACCCACGTAACAATGGCGGCTCGAGTCGACCGACCCGCCCTATCGTAAGCACAAACACAAACAATTCGGAGGGATTCGGCTATTTCCGCCGGTGTCACCCAATATAGGGGTACCGCTAAAGTCGGTAGCTACCCGAAATTGTTTAATCTTTCTCGGAAATCTTTTTCTAAAGATAATTTCGTCATAATCACACAGGGAAACCTCGACTTTCGAAGAAACTTCTCCGAAAGTAATCAAGTAAACTAATCAAGCGACCGTAACTAAGAGGTATGAAAAAAGTATCGCAATAAATTTCGTGCCACCATTATCGGTGTTCGGCTGTGAAAACATTTAGAGGCATATGTCCTAAAGCCAATTAAAATAGCGATTTAAGTCTCCGAAACAGGTTTTTCTGTTGGCTAGGCAACCATCGCATGGGATGAGAATGCGTCTTCCCATGTCATCGGTCATGTCATTCGGTCCTTCTCCTCCCCGATGATGGCTGCCTAGGCAACCGAAAAGCCTGTTTCGTTAATATATTGACTGGATTTATGACGCAAAATTTCCTTTAAGAAGGCAAGTTATTCTTACGACGAAATCCGACGAGAGAAAATCAAACATGATGACTTCGTCTATTTAATCATTGAGTCGGACAAAATTGTGATTACCTACACGAAGATTGCCCGCCCCTAGTGTAATGCGCGCTGGTTGCTCACGATTAAAATCGAGTGAACCTTATACGAGTTCAAGATTTTGAGCCATGCATGGTGAAAGTGGAGGAGAAAGAGAAATAATGAGAGCAATTGTCGGTACAATAGTTAAACGGAGCATTTCACAGGTATTAAATGATGACTTGCACTTCTGCTGACAGCTCTGAATTTTGGACTCTGAGGGAGAAAGGAAAACAAAAAATTAATACGCACACCGATCATCATCATCATCATCATCACTGGTCAACAATCCTAGGATTGGTTTGACGCAGCTCTCCACTCAGTTCTCCTATCAGTTAATCTTTTCACACCTACGTATTTCTTCTCTTTCATATCCCTCTATACTTGTTCCATATATTTTGTTCGAGGACTTCCTTTTCCGTTCTTGCCTTCCACCTGTCCTTCGACGATTGTCTTCATCAGGCCATCATGTCTCAAGATTTGGCCTATAAGGTTGTTCCGTCTTCTTGTTAAGATTTTCATGAGACTTCTCTTCTCTCCTACTCTTCTTAGGACTTCCTCAATACTAACGCGGTAGATCCATTTGATTTTCATCATTCTTCTGTAGCACCACATTTCGAAGTTATACGAGTTGAAGATGTTGAGTTAAGCATGATGAAAATGGAGGAGAAAGACTGATAGGCTTCAAAATGTTTATATTTATAATAAGTTTCGAGAAGGAGAGAGCTCACCATGACAATGGGGATTCAAATGGGATGAAGGTGGGAGGAAAGAAGAAAGCCTCCGCTAATGCAATAACATATCACGCAAACCCTTTCAATTTCTCTCCACCAGCCACCTCTCGCTAAGCGCCATTGACGAAAACACAAGGGGGTTTTATAGAGAATTAGCTTTCGCAGATGGAATGGGAGTGATTCGAGAACCACCCTAATCTAGCTTTGTTCAAAGAGATGGATGTTTTCGCGCATTTGCATGGTGCGGGCGTGGTTGGGACAGGTCGGCACGAATAGTCAATAGACACGCCCACCCAAAAACACGCCCGAGCCTCCATCAAATGGACTACACGCTCGGCAGATCGGCACTCTTCCCGGCTTCTGCATTGTCAGAGATCCCTGGTGTTCCTGGCACCTGTGTAGGGAGTAATTCTTGCCATAGGTGAGCTGGTTCGACTAGTTGCAGGAAGGAAGGATCGTTTAAGTGCAGAGAACTGATTTGTCCCCTCTTTCATTGCTCTAGCTATTCACAAACAAAACTCTCACAGATGAAGGCACCACTAATTGTAAGTGGAAGAATGACGAAATGGAACAACTACTTCACTCCGTAATTTTCCACGAAATGCATCAAAAACCAAAGGCGGTTTCAAAGCTAGCGGGTCTAGGGTATGCAAACTGTCTGCCTACATAAGGGGCAAAATAGTAAAGCATGAAAGATGACAGCGGCAGAGAAATGAAGGGATATTCAAAATGTAATGCGTGAGAAGAATTATGATAATCAAATGAATCGACCGAGTGAGCAATGATGAAATCCTGAAAAGAGTACAAAAGAAGAGGAAACTCAAATAAGAGGAAGATGGAAAAACTTAAGAGACCATATCTAGATCCAAGACAGCTTCAAGGAGAGAGTTTTCGAGAGACGAGTGATGATGGCCCGAACGGAAAAGAAAGACCTCGGATAAAGAATGTGGTACATGTTTTGAGGAATACTTGGGCGAGAAAATTTTAGCTTACAAGAAAAACGTATCGTTTAAAGGTTATTTACGAGGTCAGGGAACTACTACAACTAGTCCAATTAAATATCTGGTGCCAAAATATATCAATAACGCGAAATCATCGCCAAGCGATATGTCTTGCGCACATTCAAAGTCAGCATCAAGGCCTAAGTTAAGTGTATGTAAAACCCGCCGTTAAATTTCATAGCAATTGTTGACAGTATAGGCGCTTCTCCGATGTGATATATTATAATCAGATTTAAAAACTGCGCAAGGCCAAGGGGCAAAGCTTTAATGGATTAATAGGATTTTAGCCAGACATCTATTATGATATTCCAGATAGATGAAGAAAAAAACCATATGATAAAAATAAAACAAATGAGCACGTCCAAACGTCGACTACTTCAATTCTCAGAAAGAAAGGAGGAGGAACACCGCAGGGCATTAAAAAAACACAAATGAAAAATCCATAATTCAACGCTATGACGTCCACAACGAAAAGAAAAAAGTAATGATTGACCTCGCTTTCGTGCACCGGCTGGAGGTAGGACCCAAGTTCAAACGTTAAACGTCACCACTGATTCAAATCTGATGTGGTGGAGGGATTGCAGTTACGCCATTTACCACGAAATAAGGAACTCGTAATTATAGCCATTCAAAAAAAAAAGATTGAAATATTGTATCGAGGCAATGACAGAGCAAATTCACGCTCAAGACGGAAGAGAATGCAGCACGACTTCGATACTAGAGCCGAGACATTGGAAATTCAAAGCAGGAGATATAATGAGGGGAATTTAAAAAATTACTTGCGCTGATGTCACAGGATATTCTTCCCCAAAGGCTCACTGTGACATTAGCAATGAATTCATGACAAAGTAGAAAAGAAAACAAGAAAGCCGCCAAAGAGGGTGTTGAGCGAAGGCCCTTGACCGTACCACATGCCGCCTCCAAAGCAACTACGCGCGTTCACAAGTCTTCATGATGATCGCCTTCCTTTTTTTCTGTAAACAGCTTTAACGTGACACTACCTGTCACTTGTACACGTAACAAAATATACAGTAAACATATATAAATATCCAGGAAAATGTAAAACAATATTTACAATCACCTTCAGCTATGGTATATTACACTACCAACTTCGATGAAGGATGTTGGCAGCGCCTCGATTAATCACATTTAAATCGATTAATTGGAAAAAAAATATAGGATATTCAGGATCCTTCATCAACTTACATTCGCTACTATGATTTTTATTACAACTATATAAACTCTTAAGGATTGAATAAATACGTGTCCTTTGCAAATACCTGGTGGATAAAAGAGCCGATTCTAAGTGAGTTAATCCTTGACGTTATTTATTGTGCCACTTTTCATTTCTTAGCAATTGTGCTACTCTTAAAAGCTAAAAACATTCATAAAATTGGTTATTCAACCCCAAACTCGCATTTACCAACTGTCAGCTGAAACGCATGAAACATCTAAGGACGACGGTGAAAAGGGACGCGAGGCGGAAATGAAATGGAGGAAGACGAAAAAATAAAAGACGACGTTTTGAGGAAGCTTTACGAGATTCAATCAAGGCGGATAAATAAGCGACCGCATCGGATAACCGTGTCGGTCTTCCCCCAAGAGAGAAGACGTTTTCGCAAAGGCCATGGCTTGATTTCATTTCGGAAGATACAATGCGAATCGTCTGTTGTATTCTGAGATTGAAATTCTTAAGGCTAGAACCCGCAGACTCAATTTTAGAAACGATGCGCTCCATTTTTTGCAAATGGGCCGAAACGATGGCCCGAATGAAATCAAAGTGGTACATGGAAGAGGAATGAGGACGGCGTAGACATCACTACAAAAACCTAAGATGATAATCCCACAACGAAACAAAAAAGGGATCGATCACCCACAGTCAGAACCGAAATCGCATTTCATTGCAAGAATTGTGTTGATGGGAGGGAAAGGCTATGACGAAAAAATACACGGTTCATATCAACTTTCCTCTCCTCTGACTTTTCTCTGATTAACAGGACAAACTCTTCAATTTCCCTGACTTCATACCAATGACACAATGATTAAAAATGCAATAAAGTATATTTTGTAATAAAATTTACATATTCCTGTAGAGGAACTTATTCCAGCCCAAATTTAAAAAAAAACAACACAAACAGGGAAATCTAAGCAGCGTTTAATTAAAAATCTGAGAATATCAAAAATCATACAAATCATCAAAAGACGAAACTTATCCTTTACTAGCGTATTCTGCAGCATCGCGCTTGTCATCGTTTGCACTTTTTCATCGCAGCCTTCTCAGCAGCTGACGCCTCTCAGCGTCGGGTCAGACAAATTTTGCGACTTCGATTTCTCCTCTCTCTTTTTCCGAATGCAACAAACAAAACTCTCAGCTCAGAACACAGCAATGCATTCAACAACCATTTTCACCGACATGCTTTACCTCTGCAGATTTTTTCTTCGCCAGAATCTAATTTTCCTCATTTCCGGTTCCGACTTCTATATCCCTGATAAGTAGGAACCCTTAAAAATCTTCCCAACTCAGCCATTCTCTCGTAAGAGTATTATTATTATTATTACAGTATTCTACCGATCAAGGTAGGTTTCCATGGAGTACTAAAGAAGTGATCTGGGAGCCTCCCTTTCCTTCCACCACTGCCTTCTTCAGTTCACTGTAAGGCCTACTCCCTTTCAATCCATCTAAAAATCCTATTCTTTTCCTTCCCCTCCCTCGTTTCCCTAGCATTCTACCCTCTAACACCATTTTCAACATCCCCTCCCCGCGAAGTATTCGCTCCATCCATACATTCTGACTCCTCCGTACCTCATCTAAAAGCTGCCTCTCCTCGCCAGCCATATCCAGCACTTCGTCGTTCCTTTTCCTCTACGTCCATTTCACCTTCTCCATTCTTCTCCATAGCCACATCTCGAATGCCTCCATTGAGAGTATAATTAATGAAAAAAAACACGAAAGTATCCGCCCAATTTTTCGTGAGTTGGTGACGTCATAGGAGTTCCTATTCGTTAATTCGTTCAGGAATTATAGCACATAGAGGAAAGGAATAACTCAAAAGAGTGTAAAAAAACATCGTGCGACGCGAGGGTAAGGAGTAGGAGAGAAACGGCGACCCGATTCGCAGACGATCAGGACGTCATCAACTTATCGGCGAAAGGGTTGTAGCCACCGATTTTTCGGAGCGGGAAGTCCGAAAATAAAGCGACGAATCGAGAGACGTATAAATACGGATTTATTAAAAAAAACTACCAGAGTGGATTTTTTTAAATTGGATAGCGAGCCTATTATATATCGGGAGGGGATGTTTGCCTAAAAATGCTTCATAAATTATGTAACACTTCCAAGGCATACTTCAAAGAACAGCATAATAACGTAACTTTTGACGCGGTTGATCGACGGTGAAAATGTGCATGAACGACGAGTGTATTAGCGTGAGGGCAGGCAGAGTATTGTCGGAAGGGTGTCCGACAACTGAGGAAGGTGAAGAAGGGAGGAGAGAAAATGACTTTTTGGGGCGAAGATTGACGTCAGAGCAGAAGACGTGGGCGACTACTATGAGAGAAAAAAAGGATATTTGAAAGGAAGAAGAAGAGGAAGTTAATGGAGGAAAGAGAGAGAGGGAGAGAAAGAGAAGAAAATATTGAGGCGAGGGAGCTGCAGCTTCCGGAATAATCATTTACCGCCCACCCCATCTTGCGGCATCACGAGAGACTAAGCAACCCCTATTTCTCTCATTCATAACACGATGGATAATGACCGCCTCCCCTTTTAATCAAATATTTCCCACCACTCACACAGGCAGCGCATCCCACCCACGTTACATTAATATGCCTCGCCATCTCCTAGATTCTCAGCTTCCCTTTCGCCGCTGATGGACGGGACGAAAAGAATCAAGAGTAGTTCAAGTGGAATTTCGAAACCATAGTGCTGCTCCTGATCCACTGTCAACAACCACCCTTTCCAACACACCAACATCTATATAAATACAAACCAATTTACGTCTATCTGTATGATCCTCCATTATGCATCATTAGGTCATCCTTCCGATCGCCACCAAATTTACACATTAATGCTTGATTGCAAGGAAAAGGATCTTATCCTCATGGCACTCTCAGGAGGTTCATAGGATAAATATTAGGTTCGCGTAGTCCTTCCATTCTTACTTCATTAGAAATGCTTTCAGTCAACACAAAGAGCACGGATTTTATCATCAGAAGCATTAAAAAATAATTTTACTACTCATTCAATAAATTTTCTTTTACCCCTAGAATTTGACTGAAATTCATGATTTTTGAGGAAATAAATCACACAATGTTCACTGAAGTCAACGACAGAATATTTCCTCGACAGTTTATGATAAGAGGGTCGTTCAATAAGTCATTAGAATTTCCGAGAGATTGCACTCTTGATATCAAAAATTAATTTTTCCCAGTAAGTAGCATTCTTGACAAGTCAGCTGTTAAAGTTGCAGCTGTATCCATACCATAGTTTCATTCTTGTTGCCGATTGTAGTGAACAACTTTCATTTGCTTATAAAAATTGATAAAACTGAGTTTCGTGCGGTGATCAAATACTTGTTTTTAAAAGGTGTTAACAACGAAATAAATCAAATCTGAGCTGTATGAAGTTCGAGTCACATTTGCTCATGTGATTGCAACTATTTGCGATTGTGTTAGTGAATTAAAACGTGGCCGTAGATCCAAAAGAATGAACATGGTCCGGACGCTCTGTGGGGGTGTCTACCCCCGAAATGATTGACAATATCCACGATATGGTTATGATTGATGCACAAATCGAAGTGCGCGATATAGTTGAGGCCACAGGCATATCGCAGTGCACAATCGCTTCACGTTTGCACGAAAATTTCTGAGAGAAAAAAATCTCGGCAATATAGCGGCCGCGTTTGCTCGCCGAGGAGAATAAACGAAACCGTGTGGCCAACTCCGAGGCTGTTTTGGCGCTTTTCCGCCGCAATCCTGAGGACTCTCCCCGTTAATGCATGACTTTTTATGAAATATGGATTCATCACCACACTACAAAAACATAAACAGTCGAAACAATGAGATTCTGAATGGGTTAATACAAAGCAGGCGAAGATGGTGAAGTGGGCCGGTCAGGTCGTGGCAACGACATTTTAGCATGCATGCGGAATAATATACACCCATTACTTAGAAAAGAGAAAAGCGATAACAGAAGAGTATTATGCATCGTTATTGGACCGGTTATTGGTAGAAATCAAGAAATGCTTCCTCATTTGAAAGATAAAAGTTCCTCCTTCAACAAGACATGGCACGGTTGTACACCTACGCAGTTTCATTGATCAAAATTACCGAATTGATTTTCCAATTGTTACAAAATTCATCGTATTCACAAGATTTGACCCCAAGCTACTTTTAATCGTTAATCAACTCGAAAAAATAGCTTTGCAGACAAAGGTTTATGGAGTAGGTAATCGCCCAAAATAATGCCTATTTTGAAAAGATCCCGTAATTCTACTTTTTGGACGGCTAAAACAGCTTAGAAGAATGCTATAAAATTTACAGAGCTGAAAGGAGTCAAAGTTTAAATATAATATATTTAAAAAATTAGCAAAAATAATTTGTTTTTTTACCTTTTTCTAAAGACTTATTGAACGACCCTCGTGACAATAAGAAATAATTCCTTTTCGCGCACGCTTTCCTTTAATCGCAAATTGACGCCACCCAGTTAAATAGTAGCACTGTGCATAAATATGCTTTGCTTGGCTTGTCGCGATAGCCTGATTTACATCCAAACGGTGCTCTGCATATGTGTGGACTTTTGCAGAGTGGTAGACGTTTATGTGAACTGCCACTACTGTTGTGAACAGTGATTCTATATAATGGTGAAAGAGAAATACACTTTTGCCAGACAGCGACTGTCGAGTTAATGCGAGTTTGGATTAAAAATTGAAAACATCGTCAACTCACCGATATCCAACCACCACTGGAAGAGCAAAAAATTAGTCAGATACGAGTGATATTTCTAACCGGGTTGGATAAAAATAAAATAGCTACATTGGTAAAAACAAAATGACACAAAAATTCTTAAAAAATTTTAGATGGCAATGGACGGAGAAAGTGAAATTTCTCATGATAATGATAGGACTAGACACATTTAATTTCTCTCCGTTCGTCGCGGAGAGTCGGGTATTACCGACAGCGGGTAGCCGCAAGGAGCATCACTAATGAGACGTTTGAAGTATTACGTAATAACTCCAGTGGGAGGTGCAGTCGTGACGAGTTTGCACATATTTTCTGGCAAGTGGGAGGAAGAGGGTGCCACAGTAATGCTCACGTAATACAGGAAGGGTTGGTTCTATCTCGAAACACGAACTTTCCACACATATCACCAGCTTGAATGAGTTCCACTTTTTTAAAAAAATCTCCTCTCTAACGACGAAACGATCAACAAAAAAATTATTCTTCATGCTTCGCTTTTTAAATTATTCTTTCACATAATACTATACATTAAATCGGTTTTAAATTTGAACACCAGTAAGTTACAAAGGGCATTTTTCTATCTACCACCAAAATAGAAACTGGAATTTATTTTTCCCATCACGGAGTACATTCAAGGGACTCAAACAACCCGCTTCACCTGCTTTTCATTTCATTTCGCCTTACTGGCTTATAACAATTGTTTTCAATCGGATCTTTTCAGGGTAGATCCTGGTCAACAATTGCCTGTTACTCAAATTAAAAAATTCAACAGTATTTTCTCAGATTTATTTTTTATATGATTGAGATGCATGCAAATGTTGACTTTCAATTAAAATTTTTTAAACTATGCATAAGTTCTCAACAGGTAATACGCCACCGAAAAGTCCGGTGGAGCGGGAAAAAACATCCTTTTAACCTCTGGGTTTTCATTACTTCACGAATGATTAATCACCGAGCAATTATACAAAATAAATGGGAGGACGGGAAGTAGAGAGAAGCAAAACTCTTAGTGAATTTCCACAGCAACGCTTAGGATAATTGGATACCTTCCCCAAAGTTTCTCCAAATAAAAACTTATAGCCAGAATCATATTATATTCCCATGCACGATGCAGATTATGCTATAGTCAACCACTGACGCGAACAATCCCTCGAAGTAGCATGCCTTATGAGAGGAGAAACTACTCAAGCAATAGGGCCGGATTCAACAGCGTCACAGCCCCGGGAGATTTCATCTCGATAATGCACCTGCTGACGCTTCACCGTTTGCTCATGAAGTAACGTCGCTATTATACGTTGAGCTCTGCTTTTTCCTAGTATAATCCCCAAATAGCTTCATCCCCTTACCTCAAGAAATCCAATTCTGAAAAGGATGAATACGAAATGGCAAACTTGTACGCATAGCTAAACGCCATAAAAGAAGAGTAACTCCATGCTACAGCGTCTTATACGAGCGATCGAGCACCTTTATCCAAATTAAGTATAAAATAATAAAAACACTATGGAGTAAAGCTCATATGTTGATGCATCTAAGGATAAGCTACTAAATTTTCGTTTGATGGAATAAAGATTTGCTGTCACTCACCATAACTTTTGACCTTCTTAGACCACACCATCTTAGAAATTTATGAAACCAATTTTATTCCTACATCAACCTTCCATTCCCTAGCCAATAGGTTCTTGTTCCCGCAATGGAAAGACCGCGCAATATGAATAGGAATTTTGTGCTGCGCCCGCGTTAGCTTGACATACGTCCTCGGGTATGTGATGCAATACTTAATTATCGTCGTGGAGACGCGGTTTATTAACATCAATTACATTCGCGAAGCATACACTAGAATGAATCTATGAGAAAATAGTAAAATAAAATCAAGCTTAAAATTGTAATGACGAAAAGCCATAAGTAACAAAAGAATTGCCAGTAATAATTAAATATATATTAATCAGGTTTATTGAAAATAATGCGTCGGTTTCAAATATCTGTATATTTTAACGGTGTAAGCTAAAAAGCTGCAATATCTCTTAAAATGACCGGTACATTCTCTAGTTTTGCTGGAAAAAAGCATGGCAAACGTACGATAAGTCATGTTTGAGTGGCCCCAACAGCCATTGATGTCAAACAAACTAATGACTACGCAAAGCCTAATCCGGTACTTGTGCGCAACCATACTATACATACGCATTCTCTACTCCAAAGTCAGCGAATTTGAGATATTATGAATGAGGACCTTCCCCTTGAGCTACAACCTTGCCGCGGTAGAAAGGCTTGCGCTTTCCTATGACCCCTATAGAGTCGGATTAATTCTAAATGACGTCCACTTGGGCCTCCCCTGCCAGACAAGTCAAAGGGTAGGAGCCAGACGAAAGGTAGTTTACGTAATGGTATCACGCAAAAAAAACTATAGAGTACTTAAATGATATATTCACTAGAGAGACGGCCAATTACTTCTTTTAAAAATTATTTAGCCTCATCGTAATGCCCAATAAACCCATCACTGGTAGCATATGACGCTGAACATATCACACCAATAATATCAAAATAATTATGACAAAATACTACCAAAAGATTATTCTCACAATCAACTAAAATTAAATTAAACAAGGTGTGTGTAAGACAAAATTTTAAAACTTTTACAGTTTAACCATAACAACGAAGCTCGATATATTTGCGAGTCACACTCATCTGCACGGGACTGCTAGAGCGGGCAAACACGGGAGTCCCCTACAGTAGGTTCTCAGTGGCAAAGGAGGAGGAACACGCGAAACGGCCAAGGCTACGGACAAGGATGTCTTTCGAGGGAGAAACCTTTTTACAACCGAGTCATTCCGAGAAGAAGACCTACTGCAACCCGAACTCTCTTAGATGATTACATCCTCCACATACTAGCCTGCTTCTACGAGGAGCGCCTGTGAGGTGTGAAATGCAGGAGCCATCATACATACACCGACATAAGTAAAGACGGAAAAATTTCTTTCCAATTTAGCAACTATTTCCTAAGTTTAAAATAGAAAACGCGAAATTTACCGCACTCTTTCCATTAGTTGGAGACGTCAAAAGGGTTCCGCTTCATTTACTCTTTCAGAGAAAAAACAGTACAGTTTCCAAAACACCAGTGTCAGAGAGTTTTAATAAACTCGCACCGAACTGGAGAATACAGGCTGAGTAATTCAAAGACTGAGAATTAATTCATTTAAATGAAATTTATCAGTGATAAAAAAACTCAAGCAGTTTCAGATGAATGCTCTTTGGTATCAATACATTCCTGCAGGCAAGTTTATTACCACGCTTCGGACGCTTCCCAGAGTTAACAACCGAAGCATTCCTCAGAGCGCGGGTCGAAACCGCTTTGACAGCATCCAGCGTCCCGTGTTGACATCCTGTGAGGGCGATTTTCACTTTGGACAAGAGAAAAAAGTCTGCTGGGGCGAAAGGCAAGATGGGTAGGGAGGGTGAGGTATCGTGGAAAATGCATCGTGATGCCTTTTTTTTGCCACGAACCCTGGATGCTGTCAAAGCGGCTTGCACGCACTCATGCCCAAAAAGATATTTCGGTCTCCCACTTCCACGGAGCGTAAGAAGCGAGGAAATCCAGCCAGCTGCATTGTGTTGACACCGAAAGAGCATACCGAGTTTGAAGCTATTGCTATTATAAATCTCTTAAAATTAATACTCATTACTTTCGACACACACCGTGAATTTAATAAATCCTCCACAAAAATAATGATGATGTTCTTTGCAAACTACACGCATCATTTCTTTTGATTCGAGTTTATTTCTTTGAGTTTCAGTGCCGTAACGGAGAGTGAAGGATAGGTATTAAAACTACCACGTAGTTTCCTCCTGCATATTCCCCTTGCACCAGACGGGAAAATAAACCCTAGGCAGAGGCTATTAGAACACTACCCGAACCGTGAATGGCGCAAAAGGCAAATTAAGCGAAGAATTTTTAAACTGGCATGCGATGGGATCAGAACGAAGACAAATAAACCCAAAGGCGCCTAGAAAATTGACAGCAATGACATTCCAGCCGTTTAAAGGGGAAAATCACGAATATTACCTAATCATTTTCCAGTGGATGTGTTTTCACGGATTAAAATGGGTTTACAAAAGTCGCCGCAGCATTCTCTGACGGTAAAGAGATTCGAATTTAGTGGGGGCTATGAGCTTAAGTTAGATATGTAAACCGAATGTTATTTTCAATATTACCTAATGTCGATTGTGATGAGAATTTGAAATATGAAGAGAGCAGCATTTTCTCTTATTCCGATCCGCCGCCTTCACGCGCTACTCGCGGCGAAAAATAGCGGCGGGCTAAACGCTTTTGCTGACAAGTTGATGAGGTCACGAACTCAAGCCCAGCATGATGCCGCTTCTCCGCTTTTCCTCTTTCTAGCGAGCATGGTCCTCGCGTGGTCCATGGTTTTTTTATATTCTGAGGAGCGATTGATTCCTTCAGTAAAAGGTTCTCCTTCAACTAGTGAGTAACCAGGAACTGAAAAGTGAGCGGCAACTTTCGCGTAATTTAATGTTACGAGAGAGAGGGAAAGATCAGATTTTCATAGTAACTTGCCTTTTCCTACGCATCATTTCGATCGACCGACTTCGACTTCGGGTGCGAGCAATTCGAAGGGATCTCCCGACTGCCGAACCACCTGCCCGCCCTCCGTGCTGCCTTCCCCCCACCCATTTCGCCTCCGCTATTCTAGGCACGTATTTTATTCACAATGTGCAACGCCCTACTACTAGTAAATACCGTCGTTATTACACAAGGCGGATGTAAACAAAGCTAGCAGTGACTGTCGGCAAGGCTAAATTACATCACTGAAAGAGCAAGATGTCGACCGTTCGTTTCAGCGCAAGAAATGACATAAGTCTTTCAAAATATTATTGCTGAATCATTTAAAGTACTCCGACGGTAAATGTAGATTCGTATGAAACATTTGAGAATCACTCTCGCCGTCTCCACTTCTCTCTTCAATTAACAACATAAGGTAACTATCTTTCATTCTGCCAATATGTCTTATTCTTTTCCTAAGCAGAAACTAAAACTAATTCTAACCAAACTAATTCGAAACTAAACAGAGCACCAGGTGTAGCAGCCGATATTTCACTTCTTCGTACGCATACATGTAACAGTGTTTGCACTTGGGCTTCCTGTCTCCCGAAGTCCGCATCCTCGCAAAACAAAAAACAAACGCGGCGAGACGAACTTGGCCTCCTTATCAGCAAACGCAGAGTGGGAGCGGACGAAACAAGCGTGTCGGATAGAGGCAGTAAAAAAAAACAAACAAACACGACTGCGCGGAACACGTTTTATGACTTGGTGGTGGATTCCGGCTTCGGAAGAAAAAAGAATGGTTTTATTCCCGCCCGCTACCTAGGCGGGAGAACATGGCTTCCGCTGCATATACGTATACACGCGAACTGATCTTATTTCTCCCATCGCACTCCCCCTTTTGCAAGGGCGTACAGCCGTGTCCATGAAGAGAGAGGCCGCAAAAAAAAACCAAGAGAATTCACCCAATCCAATAGGTAATAACTTGCTTAAAAATGATATGCTTTTCATTATCATTTTAAAGACGCTGGAAACGGAGGACAAAAGAATGGGATGTACCGAAAAAAGATATCGATTTGTGTCGTTCATTTCACGTGACAGGGTTGGTAAAAGAATAATTAAAGCGTAATATGATATCTGTGACTTAAGCTGCTCAACAATTCTATTACGATTGGTGAATTAAGATATTAACTAATTAGTGAGAGAGAGAATTGGCATATTTTTAGTCGTTAAGTACAAAAAAGTGTTTGTCAAGGAAAAAATGAATTTTATTTTTCATGATTTGTTAATTAAACCAAAACATTATAAATAATAAATTCAAATTTAAAATTAATTTAAACATATTACTTAATAAATATGTTTAACTTGAACCGTTTAATAGATTTTTGTATAAAATTGTCCGCTTAACTGGAGTACTAATTATATTGGTGTCGTCATTCGCTATAACTTTTTATATTAAGAGGGATGGTCGATGAAGGAAGAATTTTGGTTGAAAATAATGTTTGTTTTGAGTAAGAGTACTGTAAGGTTGGGGAAAAAATACTAAATTGGCATGAAGTTCGTAAATAATAAAATGATTAGAGTTACCGGAAATGAAGATGACGTGAATATATCCTTACAATGAAAAATATTTGAGCAAGTGCAATCATTTCAGTATAGAGGGCGTTAAGTGGCGGAAGATGTAAGCTGTATCCATGAAGTAATACAGAGAATAGCTTAGAGAAAGGAATTACCAAATGTTTAGTATGGAGAGAGATGTGTTGCACCTGCGACTGTAGAAAAGAGAGATGAAAGGTATCTAGAAGATTAGATCTAGAAGAATATTAGGAAAGTGCGACGACAAAGTGAGAGAAATTAGCTACTTTTCCCTCGTTAGACCCCATTTAGAATACGCTGCCAGTGTTTGGGACCCTCATGAAAAAGGCTTAATAAAAGAAAACGCGTGCAAAGAAAAAGCTGCCAAGTACGTGGAAGGTGGTTACGATAGTCTTGTTATTGTAACTGACCTCTTAGATAAACTCGGTTGGGAATCTCTGTTGGACCGTAGATTGAAAAATAGACTAAACCTTTTAGATAAATTCAAGACCAATGTCTTTTCTAACGAAGTTACCCATATCTTACGGACGCCAACATACTACGGAGGATCAAATCATTTAAATAAAATAAGAGAGATAGACTGTAGAACAGACAGATTCAGAATGTATTTTTTTTTTCACGATCAATAAGAGATTATAACGGCAGCGATAAAACTCATAAATAGATTATATGACTTGTAGTGTAGCCTATTAACCTATGTAAAACTTAATGCAATAATTGACTTGGTTGGGGCTATATAACGCCGGAATTATCTCCTCGGAAGAAAATTTTACGGGGAAATGGATGGAGGATAAGGAAGTAGGCTGGGAATGCTAGATCACATTAAAAATGGACGAAGTTACAAAACTTGAAAGACGAAGGTCAGGAAAGACTGCGATCTGTCTTCTGGCACTTGAAACCTGTCGGAGGAATAACCCACAAAGAAGAGACCCATGATCGGTGAAACCGAAATCCTTGAAACTGTGCCGTTTAAATAAAGCAAACAAATAATAGAAAACCGAGGGATGGAACGGCGAACAATTTGACCAAAATCATCCATACTCTACTCAAAATTATAGCAAACACATCCCGCAGATAAACTATTTTTCATCATCACCTTGCTCAAATATTTTCATGACAAATTATATCAGGAGTATGCTCGTCTAAGGCAGCGAGGTAAGGACGATGGCAGTGGCAGAAATCAATGATAGAGGCATTCGAAATATGGTGCTAACAGAAGAATGACGAAAATCAAATGAATAGATGGAGTGAGCAAAGCAGGAAGTCCTCAGAAGGGTGGGAAAGAAGAGGAGCCTAACGAATGCTACGGAACAACTCAATCGGCCGTATTTTGAGGCATGATGGCCTGATGAAGACAATCGTCGATAAGTGGATAGAAAGAAAGGTACAGGATCACCTCGGATTAAAAATATGGAACAGGTTGTAAGAATGTAAAAGAGAAAAAATAACGCGGAGTGAAAATATGAGCTCACTGAGTGATCCCCCTGCCCATGTTTCGCACGTGTCTCCTTCCAACCCTTCGGAGAAATATCACCGGATTCAGAGGGCACTGCCTGGCGGGCGACTGCCGCGCCACCCAACATGACTCACACTCCTTTGTTGAGAATAATTAAATACGTCATCACGCCAATTTCCTCCTTTTCCCCCTCGCCTTTTTTTCGGTGACTCAAAAAAGACTGGGAGTGCTCACACACAACATGGAATGGCCACAACCTCTTTAGCTACTCTCTGAGAATCTCAGTCAGACCGTAGACTGAAAAATAGACTAAACCTATTACCTAAATTCAAATAAATTCAATTACCTACATTAATTCAACCTTAATTCAATTCAATAAATGGCAGCCTTAGGACTCATAAATAGATTAGTTGACTTGTACTGTAGCCTGCTAACTTATATATTCGTTCCTGCATACTTCTGAATTTTCCTAGTATTTCTAGCACTATGTTCGGAAGATCAGATCATATGAATAAAATAAGAGAGATAGATTGTAGAACAGATAGATTCAGAATGTCTTTTTCTCCACGATCAATTACAGATTATAACGGTAGCGATAGAACTCATAAATAGATTAGATGACTTGTAGTGTAGCCTACTAACATTTGTAAAACTTAATGCATGTTTCTTTTTTTTTTTATTATTATTTCTAACAGGATATTGTAGTATAATTTGTTAGTATGCGTGACGTTTTTTGGACTGTGTGGTGTGCATGTGGGAGTCCAATTGCATGCCGCATGCTGGTGATTGATCACCCCCAGGCTCGAAGGGTATTATGTAGATGTACGGTAGATCACATCATATAAATAAAATAAGGAAGACAGACTGTGGAACAGATATATTGAAAATTTATTTTTTTCCGCAATCGATAAGAGACTATAATGGCAGCGTTAGGACTCTAAATAGATTAGTTGACTCGTAGTGTAGCATGCTAACTTATGTATTCGTTCATACATGTTTCTGAATTTTATTATCATTTCTCGTAGCGTGTTTTGTGTGTTCTAGCTTTATTGGCAGATCGCCTCCATGAGCACTTGGCATTCTTTTCCTCTGCATGAATATGGAAGTTTCATTTGTTAGTATGCGTAATATTTTCATGTCCGTGCGGTGTGCATGGGGGAATCCTCTTGAAAGGCCGCTTTACACAGGGCACGTACTTGCACAATCTGACGTGAGTACGAAGGCGCAGTCAAAATTGCGTCGTGTACAGCAATGAATTGCTAGAACACATGCGAGAATGCGTGGACGTGAGATGGCAAAATAGCCCGTTCTAATTTCGTTCATGCATTCGCGCAATTCCAAGCCATTTTAGAAATTAATGCAGTTATAACCTGCGCAATTCCGTGCCCCGGGTAAAACAGCGTAATGATAGTGATTGATCACCCCCTGCCAACACCCTCGAGGTGTCTCCTAGGGTATTATCTAAATATCTTGTATGATATGCGGCAAGGTGTGGTAGAATTTCTTAATATTAGTTAAGTGACAGTGGAAATATTGCAATGCCTCATTCAATTAACATTATGAAATTGTTGATGTACCCTCTAACATTGTTTTCAACATCCCCTATACCCTCAGTACTCTCTCCATCCATACCTTCTGTCTCCTCCGTATCTCATTCAGGAGCTGCTCCAACTCACACACAATGTCCAACACTTCGCCCTTCCTCCTCCCCTACGACCACTTCGCCTTCTCCATTCTTCGCCACATCCACGTCTGAAACGCCTCCAGTCTTCTCTCGTCCTCATTCACAAGTGACCGTTTCACCTTGCTCTTGGTTTCGCCATCTTCAATTGGTCTTCTAATTTTGTAAGAAAAACCCGCCTCTAAAGTCGTAAGAAAAACCCGCCACTACATTCGGATAATTGTAAAAATACATCCCGACCTTAAATCAGGCAGGATATGAAGTTCATTAGTGAAACCCACAACGAAATAGCGAAAACTATGTCGCATCAGGGGTGGACATTGGTGCCTTGTTTTGCCACTTTTTTTAGGAGCGAATCGTAAAACCCGGAAAAAGTTGCGTACCTGTGTGGGTATTACAGATATGATTTTTTTCGAAATCAGTTTATATCTTCTGTTCGCCATTTTGTCTTGAAATTTCGAAATTTTTAACGAAAAACGTTAAAAATGTACATTATTTTAATTTGATTTTAGCACTCATTTTTTCCAATGGGATATAACATTGGTCTTTCCTTGATATTTTAGACCAAATACGTCATCTCTACTGCGTTTAGTTATCGAAAAAATGACGCGAAATAGAGATGTTTTTCAGTCAAAAACGTGAAAATGACTGAAATGTCTGAAGTTATCAAGTGTACACGGAAAACAATTTAGTTAGAACTATCGAACTCTGATGAAATTTATCAAACTTTTGGGTTCATATGGCACATTGAAAAATTCAGTAATAATTACCAAACCAGTTTGATAAAATGGCCACAGCAGTTCGATAAAAACTAGCTAAAAAATCAAGGAAGGAAGAATATCTCCTAAAAAAAGTGGCATAACGAGGAACCCCAGTGGACACTACCGCGGTGACGGAAAGCAAAACGCTGGCAGTGTAATTGATAGTCCTTGATTTTGTACATTAAATATAGCATTAAATTTATGAATATTCATCATTTTTTGAATATACAAATGCATATTTTGAATTTCGTCGTTAACGTTGAGATACATCAACGAAATTCTCGAAACATTCTTGTGCATTTAAAATAATGGAGGAGATAGCTGTTGATGTTAAGGTCTTACGGAACTAATGCCTCCACATTTACATTTTTGTAACAATATTTCGGTTTCATGAGAGGATGCGATGGCTTAAGGCGTTATCAGATAATGACAGACAGATGAGGAATGCGATAAATTATCTCCGAATTCGTGGCGACCGGTGATGATAATTTTTCATCACAAACCCATTCGTGACCCAGCTCTGCAGACGAAAAAATCGACACCACCGGAGAACCGAGGATTAGCAAGTCTGGGGCGCCGCCGATGAGAAAATCGTAATATAAAAAAAGATCGGCAGAGCCAGACATTTAGCGCCGCCACTAGCCGCTCGCCGCACAGCGTGGCGTATTTTTTTCACGAATTATCCTCGATTAAGTGAAACTTTTTTTTTCCTTTTCCTTCGGTAGTCTTAATTTTTCCTCCTCTTGGCAGATGCCAGATGAAGGTTGGTTCATTGCGGGAAGACCGGTCAGAAATAATAAGGGAAGACGATGCCAGATGGCTCCCTGCTGGCCAATTGGAAGATCCCTCGCAATTTCACGGGTGATAATATAAGGGTGAAGGGTCAGAGTAGGCGACAGCACACGCGCACATGGCTATACTTGGAAAATACGAGTTCGCTACAGTAGTACACAGTTAAAGCCACATCATCACTGGTCAACAATCCTAAGATTGGTTTGACGCAGCTCTCCACTCAGTTCTCCTATCAGCTACTCTCTTCACACCTACGTAGTTCTTCTCTTTCACATCCCTCTTTACTTGTTCCATATATTTTGTTCGAGGTCTTCCTTTTCCGTTCTTGCCTTCCACTTGTCCCTCGACGATTGTCTTCATCAGGCCATCATATCTCAAGATGTGGCCTATATGGTTGTTCCGTCTTCTTGCTAAGGTTATCATGAGGCTTCTCTTCTCTCCTACTCTTCTTAGGACTTCCTCGTTACTACTTCGGTCGATCCATTTGATCATCATCATTCTTCTGTAGCACCACATTTCCAAGGCCTCTATCCTTGCTTTCTCCGCTGCGGTCATTGTCCATGCTTCACTTCCGAATAGGAGCACACTCCAGATGTAGGTTCTTATGAATTGTTTCTTTACTTCCATATTTAAGTTTCCCGCTGTGAGCAGGTCTTTCTTTTGGTGGAATGCTCTCTTCGCCAGGGCCATTCTGCTGATAATTTCTTTCTTGCTTCTCCCATCACTAGTTATCTTGCTTACCAAATAAGCGAATTCGTTCCCCTCCATCAGTTTTTGCTTCCCTATTGTAAGTTTCCCTAGTTTAAGCCACAACGAAGTTAATTTCTACATTAGGTCTCTTCCGTTTCGCACAAAACTACCACACAAAAATTCTGGGTTTCCAATTAAAAATAAAGGCAGGAAACGGTGGGTTATCCGTAAGCAAAATAAAGTGGCTTTCATTTTCTTTCAGATTGTGTCATCTATAGGATCCTAAAATGAGAAATAAATACTACCCTACAAGTTCTCCGTACAATCACTAATGCGCGAGAAATCTTTACATAGTATCCATTAAATTACACAAAAGATGTGTTAAAAGCAATATGGTTCTTACTACGATTTTATCCGCTGGTAATATGAACGAGACTAGAAGTGGAGGAAGGGTTCTCGGGTTTCCAGCCGGGTCCAAGGGTTTTTCAGCACCGACGCGTCGTTTCGAGGGAGTCTGCCATCGTCTTCAGGGTGAATGAATTTAATGCACATAAATCTGGGGGTTTATTTAAGGGGTAAATTTCACGAAAAAATGAATGAATTCACCCTAAAGAGGATGGCGGACTTCGCCCTCGAAACGACGCGTCGGTGCTGAAAAACCCTTGGGCCCGGCTGGAAACCCGAGAACTCTTCCTCCAGTCCATCTGCCGGGAAAACCTTAGATCCGAGACTAGAAGTCTTTAAACATTAGATTCGAGACTAGAAGTCTTTAAACATTAGATCCGAGACTAGAAGTCTTTAAATATTATTGGGGTTTCCTTTGTCTTCGCAATGATGAACATTCATAATTACATCCACCAAGAAAAGGCTCCTCGCTAACCACCCGGCATCTCTGGTGAGAAATTGAGTGCAAATGAAGACAGATAAAAATGCGAGGAAACGAACCTTTTACACATAAAAATCTCGAAGAGAAAAGGGATTTTTTTTCGATACAATCAGCCATCCGATAATACAAAACACCACTCTGAGGGTAATTTCATTCGATAAGTAAATGCTCAAACAACGAATGCTTTAGGCCAGGGGTCTCCAATTTACTAGGCCACGAGGGCCACATTCCAAGTTCCGAATCGCCCCGCGGGCCGGATAACAAATGTGCCGATGACTGAAGTATTCGATACCAACGTCTACTGAAGAATCCGGTGGCGTATTTCTTATTTACGAACAGTTGAAGGCGACTTTGAAGTGTAGTACAGCGCTGCAATGCTCCTAGCGGATTCTCATAGAGTTAAACGAGCGAGAATCGCGCGCTACTTGAAACGAGTGCGCGGGCCGGATGAAAGCCCTCCGCGGGCCGTATTTTGGAGACCCCTGCTTAAGGCTATTTACCATGAGGATGGAATTGAATGACATCAATTCCAAAAAAAAAACTCCGCAAGTAGCTACGTATGGATTGGTTTGTCCAATAAAACCTCGTCACATGCTAATTCGACCACCACCAACGCATACCGCTCCGTACTTGTATCGTTTTGCCTTCCACAGGATAAACCTTTCATTGAAGACAGTTATGAGGAGGGTGGACATTGTGTTCCGGTAACTAGCCAATTGAGCGCCCGTTCGCGTTAGGACCACATGAGTAATTGAGATGGATAAGTATTGCCCTCATAATCAACTGCAATGCCACACGAGATCGCTATACCACAGCGAATTCTCTACAAAGGACCTTTCGAGACCGCCTCCACAGCATACACGGCCGAGACGTGAGATGTGTAGCGCGCCATCAACAATTCACTCGTGCGCCCTGACGATACATACCACCAACGCAACCTGCACTAAAACTTACAGCCTAGCACATAAATCTGGGGGTTTATTCAAGGGGGAAATTTCACGAAAAAATGAATAGAGCGAGAAATGCTTTGGCAGATCCGCGAAAGCTGCGCGTGATTGGTCAAAAACTGCTGAGAGCAAACAGAGAGCATTAAAAAGCTTTCAGATGAGTTGGGCTCGTTGGCGGTAGAGACACAAGATGGCTTAGAGCAGGTGCGCAGGTCTTTTGACGATGACTGAAAATTAATTTCAAAATCAACAACAAATAGGGTGGTTTCCTAATATTTTTTAATTGCCTAAATCGAAAGATAATTACTCCTGGAGTACGAATTTCACACTGTTAGATTTTTAAATGACGATATCTATTTTTTGCGATTGAATGAAAAGTGAACATTTTCAAGCGCGCGAAAACGCGACGGCTAAGAATGAATGCTGGGAAAAGCCCGCGTGACGTCAGTCTGGTTCCCGCCGCCGCAAAGTGAGGTGACCTTGGGGCGAGGATGGGTGCGCCACTGCGATGCAGGCTGCTCAGGCAGAGTACCCTGCTAGCAGGTAGCGCTTGGCTTAAATAAGGATTATTAATACCTTATCAAACGAAGAAAACTTTCCGACCATTGGCAGTTTTAATAGGTGATTATTAAGACATGTTTTTCCTAAGCTCTGTGCCTAATCCATGCATTGCCGGCCACGGTGGCGGCGGGGTAACGTCCTCGCCTGCCAAACAAGGGGTCGCGGGTTCGAGTCCCGCCTGGGTAGGTTTCCCCTGCCCAGGGCATGGTTGTTCGTGTGCGTTTAATTATTAAATTTGTTGAAACCCCGATGTAAAATGGCCAACATGAGCTGTATTCGGTGGTTTGGGAATAAAATAAAAATAAAATAAATAAAATTGGCAATCTCAGACGATGTATAAATCCTATCGACTTGTATAGAAACTAGGTCCCTGTGACATCACGTGGAGTGGCATCGCATGGGCGCCAATCTGGCCTTTTTCAAATGCGGTTCAAATTGACCATTGCCATTCATCTAAACTGGGATTTATAAAACCAACTAATTTGTATATTATGAATACAGTAATGGTGGGTAACGAATCGCAATCAATGCCTTTAGTGTTCTTTGATGAAGGAAACAACCCTATTCTACAGCGATTGAGAGATGATAGAGAGATAATCCACTTCCACCAGCGACCAGCTCATTTCAGGCGTGGATAAGCAGAACAGCGATAAACACTAACACCACTAAAAAGTTGCACGTGCTGTCAACAACTCTTGTTTTCTCTCGCTAACAAGTGATAGCAGTAGTTCCGCTTTCGCTACTCACGCGCCATCTGTTGGATAAAATCCAAATACCCCCATCGAGATTGTCTCGACGAAATTGGAGCAGGTTCTATTTTCAGTTCAGCCGTTGAGAAGCAAAGCATACGCGCAGTACTTGGGAGTTAGAATTAAATCTTGAAAAGTGTATGGTGATTAATTTTTGGGAAAAGGATATATCTTCCAGAAGGAGCTACAGTGCCAACGGGATTGCACTATCAAACGCCGAATTCGTTAAATACTTGGGGGTCACCATTACCCGGGATCTTTCGTGGGTTAAACACATACGTTAAGTACCAGGGAAAGCTAACCGTAAACTGGGATTTGTACAAAGAATTCTCGTTAAATGCCCAAAAAATGTGAAAGAAATAAGCTACCTGACTCTAGTGAGGCCTCACTTGGAATATGCTGCTAGCGCATGAGACCCTTGTGAAGTAATACTAATAGTTGGAATCAATCGAGTACAGCGCAGGGCGGCCAGATTTGTGATGGGTGTTACGACAAAAAGTACAGCTTATCTAGTGTGTTACACGAGTTAGGATAGGGATCTTTACAGGAGCGTAGATCGAAATATAGGCTTAACTTACTTAGGAAATTCGAAGAAGATATTTTCTCAGACGACGTGGCTCACATCCTTCGTTTACCATCGTACTATAGTGGACGTGACCATGGGAATAAAATAAAAGAAATAGACTGCAAAACAGAGAGATTAAAAAATGCATTAGCAAGTATTTTTTATGAATAAGCATGTATATTTTGGTAGTATGCGTAATATTTCTATGACCGTGCGGAGTGCATGTGGGGATCCCCTTGCATGCTGCATGTTGGTGATTTGTCACCCCCTGCCAAACACCTTAGATGTGGCTCGCAGGGTATTATGTAGATGTAGATACGTACTATCTGCAGCTTAACACGATACATTCTGCCCCAGGCAAGAGTTGACAAAAATGGTTGTACAAACAAATGAACCTAGTATAACGGCCTTTAACGGCCTTCGAGCCGCAGCAGAGCTTTGCAAAGTGACTCCATCCACACGACCCAATTCCAGGGGCACACGCGTGGCCGTACGCGAGAAGCAGGTTCCACGGCGACGAGAAAAAGAATCAATCGACCTTGCCACTCTGCGCTTTAGGCGCCCGATCACGCGATATTTAAGAGAGTGGGACTGAACAACCCCACGTCTGTACGCAAGACAGTAGTTTACCACCATGAGTAGAGAAATAATCATCACGCTTAATGGTATTAATTTGAGATTAGGACCTAATTGGAGATTACCATAACAGAAGGCCGAGACGCAAAACATTGACAGGCAGATAAATTTGTAAGAGGTGAGGCAAATCTAAATACTATCTAAAAAGAATCTAAATATTCCTTCCCTCAAGGGAGCCCACTAATTAAATCATACGAGAAAAGCAGAGGCATACAAACTACGGCCCAAAGACTGGAGATGCGGATCTCGAGGCCTTCTCGTGCGACCCGCGGACATAGTTTTAACTAAAAAGCACACGGAAAAAAAGATTTGATAAAAACTATCAAACTTGTATGATAGGGAGTATTTTTGTAAAAAATATACTTAAACTTTGACGTAAATTATTAAGCACTTGATTTATTTTACCAAACTCTCTTGATATATTTCATCAAACATTTTGATATTTCATAATTTGGTCAATTGTACGAAACAGTTTGGTAAAAATAACTGAATAAATTCGATACGTTTCAGAGTTTGGTAACTTTTACCGAAGTTATGATTAATTTTACGAATGTGATTGCTTGTTTGGTAAAAATTATCAAACTCTACATTGTTATGGAAATTTGGTTTGATAGAATTTACTAAGCGTTTCGTAATCTATCAAACGGTCTGCCGTTCCTCTTTTGTTTATACCAATACACATTTGCAGTTGAAAGATTCTTTAACATGCCTTACATGAAAGACAGTTCAGTAGAAATGATTTTGTTTTCATTATTAGTGATGGCGATAACGTTTTAATTTTGTTTACGTTCATTTTTCTGTTTATTTCTGCTTTAAACTGCAATGTTATCCGTAAGCTGGTGCAGTAAAGACAATGATTGAATAGCGCATTATCATGGATATTAAAGCTGTAAGGAGATATTTGTATATTTCGACACATTAAAACTTTAATTAGAGGTATTCCTAAGGTACAATCATAGGCGATCATGTTTAATTACATGTGATAAAAGTCGTCATACTAGACACAATACATGCTAAGGATATCACCCAGCACGTTAAAGTTCTCTCCATCGTTGTAAAAAGCCTTCAAATAAATTTTTCTTGCGCATCTGCATTAGATATTGATAAGGAGTACCTACGTAATGCAATTGTGTGCATCACGTATTCCTCTTAAGCTTACAAAGGGAAACTATAGTCACACCTTATTTCAAAACAAAGGTTGATTATTTACAATAATAATATATTATGGAGTTTGTGTGTGATCAATTATACTAGCAACCGACTTAGACTAGTTGTTTGAGTCCGTTGCTACCACGCGGGGGATCCACGCTCAATGCTTCATGCGACCGTATTTTTTCTCCACATTTTTTTTTATTTCTTTTGCAGAAACTTACCTTATATTCTTAATTTTATGATTTTTAATCAAAACAATGTTTTTCTGGGTGGAAAATCTTTCATATGTGCACGCTTCTTCGGTTTAATTTTCCTTTTGATTTTGGTAGTTTATATCGAAATGATGTGGCCAGTTCGGTAACAATTACCAAAACAGTGTGATAGAATTTATCAACCTGGTTTGGTAATTGTAACTGAATTTTTCAATGTGCCACATGAACCGAAAAGTCTGATAAATTTTATCAGAATTCGATAGTTCTTACTAAACTTTTTTCCGTGCAAAATTACGGTAATTGGATTTAGGGGACATCAAATAAATGCCCGCTGTTTTAGCACCTAGGACATAACTTCATGTGTACGTTCGATAGATCCGTTATTAAAAAGTAACCAAAAAATAAACTTTGAAAGAACATGATTAACATGATTAACATGATTTTATGATTAAGAACTATGTTTAATGAACTACGATAGATAATTTTCTATTCACCTCTATTGGTTGAGGGCAGAACAATGCGGATACGCCTGACGAAAAGGACGACAAGACGGAAGATTTTGAATGCATGGAATAAATGCTTCAGGGACTAAAGAATGAATTCAGAGAGCGACTTTTCATAACAAGAGAGGGACATGAAAATGCGCGTGAATTATTTTCCATGATGATGCACAGTAGGCCGGCCCTTATTTTTCAGAATTGCGAAAAGTTATGTTTTCCTGGTCTCAAAATGTTCCAAATGAGGTCTATATTCAAGTGTTAAAATTTGGTTACTTTAAAATAACGGCAACCCGTGTCCCAAGGGCCCTAAGTACTAAGGACCCTCAATTGAGTTTTTTGGGGTTGAAAAAGTGCTATTCCTATGTAAAACGTAAAAGTAAAGCCCTTTAGGGCCAATTTTCTGTTTGTTTTGACCTATCTCTAAGCGTTTAGGAGATATCGTCCGTCGTAATGTATTCCCCCCAGGGCGCCTCCCCGCACGGAAAAAAAAGATTTGATTAAAACTATCGAACTGGTGTGATAGGGAGTATTTTTGTTAAATAAACTTAAACTTTGATGCAAATTATGAAGCACTTGATTTATTTTACCAAACGATAGCGTGAGCTCTTGATATATTTCATCAAACATTTTGGTATTGCATAATTTGGTCAATTGTACGGAAGAGTTTCGTAAAAATAACCGAATTAATTCAATACGATTCTGAGTTTGATAACTTTTATCGAAGTTATGATTAGTTTTACGAACGCGATTGCTTGTTTGGTAAAAATTATCAAACTCTACATTGCTATGCAAATTTGGTTTGATAGAATTTACCAAGTGTTTCGTAATCTATCGAACGGTCTATCGTTCCTCTTATGTTTATACCAATACACATTTGCAGTTGAAATATTCTTAAACAGGCCTTACATAAAAGATAAGTTGGTAGAAATGATTTTGTTTTCATTATTTGTGATGGCGATAACGTTTTAATTTTGTTTACGTTCATTTTTCTGTTTTTTCCTGCTTTAAATTGCAATACTACCCGTTAGCTGGTGCATCAAATACATTGATTGAATCGCATATTATCATAGATATTAAAGCTGTAAGGAGATGTTTGTGTATTTCGATACATTAAAACTTTAATTAAAGGTATTCCTGAGGTATAATCATTCGCGATCATGTTTAATAACATGTGATAAAAGCCGTGATACTAGACCCAATCCATGCTAAGCACCCAGCACGTTAAAGCCATCTCTATATCGATGTAATAAGCCTGCAAATAAAGTTTTCTTGCGCATCTGCACTAGATATTCATATGGAGTAACTACGCAATGCAATTGTGTGCATCAAGTATTCCTCTTAAGCATACAAAGGGAAACGGTAGTCACATATTATTCACATTTCAAAACAAAGGTTAAATACTTACAATAATAATTTATTAGAGCGTTTAAGTTAGCAAGTATTATAACAACCGATTTAGACTAGTTGTTAGAGTCCGTTGCTACCACGCGGAGGGCCCACGTTCAATGCTTCATGCAGGCTTGTTATTTTTCCACTTTTTTTTGTATTTTTTTGCAGAAACTTACGCCAAACTCCTAATTTTATTATTTTCAATCATAATAGTGTTTTCTGGGTTGAAAATCTTTCACATGTGCACGCTACGTCGATTTTATTACCCTTTCCATTTTGATAGTTTTTATCGAACTGCTGTAGCCATTTCGGTAACAATTACCAAATCAGTTTGATAGAATTTATCAAACTGGTTTGGTAATAATTACTGAATTTTTCAATGTGCCATATGAACCCAAAAGTTTGATAAATTTCATCAGAATTCGATAGTTCTAACTTAACTTTTTTTTCCGTGCGCACCGCGGCACCGCTGAGGTACGGCCCGCACCACTTACTACAGACTTCCCCTCAACCCCCTCCCCTCCCTCGGCAAAGACTTTGCTCCTGATGACTATATTTACATGCTAGTGGTGCAGTATTGAATAAGTAGTTCCTCTTGTGTCATGATTAATGTTATTAAAGCCTATAACGTCAATATTAACCCCTCAACGCCGTCCTATGTACTGGGTACCGACCCCTTAAAGCTTGATTTTTTGCCGCCATAGCATGTGATACAATTGTGTCTACGAATTATAAAGGAATGAAGGGAATGGGCATTGAGCATGGCTTCCAGGGCTCCAACAGTAGATAGAAATATTCAAGGAAGACGAAACGAGGTAGTCAGTTCACGGATGTAGATCACTGTAGAGAGATAGTTCTTGTGTATAGTGTGCAAGGGATAGAAAGTGCTGCAAGTTTTTTAGGATGTAAGGATAAAAGTGGTGAAATAAATACTTTATCATGAACGTGATGTTCATTTTAAGAATAGACCAACAAGTAAAGGCGTGTAATCAAGACTAAATCCAGGAATTGAACTGGTTGGAAAAGAAAGTGAAGAAATACACGGCTCAAATTTATAAAATAAAGAGACCGCGAACTACAATAGAGATGAAGAGAATCTTTCGTAAGAAAACTTGATGATTTGTTTGAAATTGCAAGGAGCGATACCATTGAATTTTTGACGCACGAGGGGGAAAGTGCAGTTAATCTCTCGGATAAATGTGCTTGGGCTGAAGAAATAAAGTTCTTACGCAAATAAAGAGGAGAACGAAGTGCAATTATTGGTGGAATAGATTTCAATATATTCAAGAAGAAAGGAAAAGGTGTGGTTCTCCGCTCCTAACAGTGTCAGAAGGATTAGAAATACATTGAATATGTACTTTATTTTGGTTAATGTACCGAAATTCATGGACAGAGTGAAAATAAATTGATCTCTTGGATTGGAAGTATTGTTATGGCAATTAAATTCTTTCTAAGGTAAGCACATTTCTTCAGAGGCTATATCTTGCCAGTGTGAGCAAAGTCTTTGCCGAGGGAGGGGAGGGGGTTGAGGGGAAGTCTGTAGTAAGTGGTGCGGGCCGTACCTCAGCGGTGCCGCGGTGCGGGTAGGCGCCCTATGGGGGGGAATAGATTACGACGGACGATATCTCCTAAACGCTTAGAGATAGGTCAAAACAAACAGAAAATTGGCCCTAAAGAGCTTTACTTTTACGTTTTACATAGGAATAGCACTTTTTCAACCCCAAAGGTTCAATTGAGGGTCCTTAGTACTTACGGCCCTTGGGGCACGGGTTGCCGTTATTTTAAAGTAACCAAATTTTAACACTTGAATATAGACCTCATTCGGATCATTTTGAGACCAGGAAAACATAACTTTTCGCAATTCTGAAAAATAAGGGCCGGCCTAATGCACAGTCTAACTTTCACACATTGTCAGTGTAAGAGTTTCAAAATGCGAAAAAGCAATAACTCACGATAAATACAAAGCAGATGGTAAATTACATCAGCCACAGCCTCGATTAAAAAAAAACAAAATGCAAATCTATTCTAAGGCATGAAAATAGCTCGATAAATGATGCCGTGGGGATTTGAAAAAAACATCTTTGGAAAATTATTATGGAAACTTTTAGTAACTTTACCTAGAGGCAACTTTTAATGCTGCTCATTTTCATTGTGAACTTTGACTTTATCGAGGAGATTCTAAGTTCACAATAAAAAATGAGCACTAAGTGGTCACAATGATTTCCATAAAAATTTTCCAAATATATATTTTTTTAAATTCCCAATGCACCAATTATCGAGCTCCGAGTCTAATGGTGCCTAGATATTGATGATGGCATCATTTAAGCGTAACATCTGAGCCCCTATTAATTCAATCCACGCGATAACATAAGCAACGGTCATTCTAAATACACAGGAGACAGCCACCCACTCTAAGAGAGCACAGGAAGCCGTCTCCAAATAGAAATCTCTGTTCCGCATTTGAGCCACCAAAATCCGGATAGGAGTGTGATATATGGGCTTCACATATATGGGAGGGGGGTTGGGAGGCCACTTTGCAAAGCACAAACAGCACTTTCGCATCCGAGGATAGAGGCGCAAATGTCCTCACGAGAGAGAGATATACACCACTATGTCTCGGGTCCCTCCAGCCACTAGAGTGCGCACTACTGCATGGCTTCAACAATTGAACGCGACGTTGACAGCTTTAAGCAAAGCGTTTCACCGAAACACCACTTGCATTATTCAACAGCGAGACGTGATCTCCACAATGGCACTGGCAACAATGATTTCTTGGAACATCCAGGGAGGTAAAATGAGAATTAACTAAACCCGTAATTTTCGTGAGGGCGGCTTCAACGCCATATATTCAGAATGATATATACCTTCTCTGGCAATAATAAAGGTAAATATTCCGCACCACATTATATTACGAACTTACGTAACCGGACTTTGACACGCGTGATGTTTTGTACTTTAACATTCTATGAAATTTAACACAGGATCTCTCTTGTTTGGACTCTCTTTCATTTCTCAAAAAATACAAGAATTCATAAACAACAGCAAAAATTTCTGTCACTAGTCCTAAAATACCAATAAATAACTAATAAAACGTTACAGAGGATAGATTAAAAATAATAAAATTAAAATTGTGAAAAAGAATAAAAGTAAAGTCCAAGTTTCATTAACGTTAAGCGCTATATTTCAAATCACAATCTTTACTCGTCTTTTCTTCAAATTCTTACATAATGATCCTCTTATCAGCTCCTGTTTACGTACGCCTCTTTTGCTAACGCCATCCTCTTCCTGATGACTTTACTGTTGGTATGTATTACTCTAACGCGCTGCCCAAATCGTTAAATTGATTTATCTCCTCAAAAGTGTGTGACCCCCTACTTATATCTTGAGTCTCAAGTTCCTAGCTAGCGACGCTTCACAAAACCGCATAACCTTGGGTCTTCTAACGGTTTACGTTCACAAAGGAGCAATACGCCACGCAAAAATACGACCGCTGGAGAGGGGGTGTCGACCTCAACACGAGTTCTCATCGCTGCAAAAGGTCCTGCCCCGAATATTGCTCCCTCCCTTCCCCCGAGATTTCCATCACGCGCCCACCATGACATTCCCCGACTAGCTACCCTCTCTCCTTCTTCACAGCTGTGCCCTGATTTTATCCATGACACTGGGTTTTTGTATAAACTGTGGATGATTCTTCTGTCATTGTAGAGAACCAGATAATTTTATCTCCATGGATATTCACTCCCAACGCCTTTTCTTTGATTTCATTAATGGCTTTCTCAATGTAAACGTTGAAAATTACCGGTGACAATGCACAGACTTGTCTCACTCCTTTCCTAATTCTAGCTTCTTCACAGCTGGGCCCTGATTTTATCGCCGCTACTGGGTTTTTGTATGAACTGTGGATGATTCTTCTGTCATTGTTGAGAACTTTCTTTTAGGATTCCAAGCATTGTGTTCCAATCCACATTGTCAAATGCCTTCTCAATGTCCACGAACACAACGAACTTGTTCTTTTCCATTCTCTTCCCTATGAGTAGCCTAAGAGCCAATACTGCTTCCCTGGTGCCACTGCTTTTTCTGAATCCGAATTGGTCCCCATTCAGATACTCTTCTTCTCTTCGTTCTATTCTTCTAGAGATGATCCTTGTCAGTATCTTCGAAGCATGTGTAGTCAGGCTTATGGTCCTAAAATCTTCGCAGTTCTCCGCTATTTTCTTCTTTGGAATAGGGATTATAATGTTCCTCTCGGAACCCTTTGGTATCTTACCTGTCACACACATTTCACTAGTGATTTTTGACTAGTTCGACGTATTTTCACCTGCATTTTTAATTAGCTCTGCGGGAATATCATCAATTCCATATGCTTCTTATCAATTTATTATGCTTATTATTTGTAAAAACTTTTCTCAGGATACCGCGCGGGTATGATTATATGACGTTTCGGGTACCGACTCGCTACCCATTCTCACGGCTGCTGACAGAAAATTTGAAATGACCGTTGAAGCTCAGCATCAGGAGTCCGGTGTCTCTGTTTAAATTCTTATTCTCAAGTCTTATTTCAATAGCCTCTTTGGTTAAACGATCCCAGAATTGATTTGACCGCCATAAAACTCTGGAGTCATCCCACCGTATTTTCGAAACGTCGGCGCTCTCATATAATCTTACCCGCGCGGTATTCCGAGAAAAGTTTTTACATGTTGTTCGCCGGGAAAGTGTTAAATCATACATGCTTATTATTATTTATCCGAAGGTCTCTTACAGCCGCATCAAATTCCGATCTTAAAATTGGGGCTCCCTTGTCATCGGCGTCCACTTCCCTCTCGTTTTCGATAGCATTCGCTCTTTGGCTGCTTCCTTTGAACAAATCTTCGAGATATTACTTGCATCTCTTCCCTTTGTCTTCGTTTTTGATCATTAGTTCTCCGTTTTTGTCCCTAAGAACATTACATCGTACCTTAAAGTGGTCCCTCACTATCCAACAGGCGGCGTCTACTTAACCATGCCTCTACCTCCCTCATGCATTAATAAAACCTCTATATTCAATCGCATGATGATTATTTTCCCAAATTTTGTAGAAATTCCAAAGTAAGCGGTGACTTAAATCTAAAATAAGAAGTTTAACTTGCATCAACCTCCTGCTCTGCGTATATCATCCAGTTCAGAGTTTTGCATTTCGATTAAAATATTAGCATAACAGGCAAAATCGCTTAATCAATAATTAAGGAAAACTCTGTTTCTGTTTGAGAGAATACTAGTTCCAAAATAAATAAAGCGGGAGAAAAGTTTTGACGTACCTGAAAAATTCTACGTAATTAATCGTGATTTTTTATACTGAGTTACCTAAAAATCATTTGCACAAATTGAAGACTGTGCCATAATCTTTTTGATTAACCTATTTTTTTAGTTCAATGATACATAACTAATAACGTTATTTAGGGAATTTCGTCAGAGTCTGAGAATGTTAGGACCTACAAGTACGAGATCCATTTTTCGCTTATACAGCCTTCGGAAACTAATGTTTTATCGCCATTTTCGTATCGCAAGTCATACAAACTAGCGGTGGGAGTGTTGCATATTTGAAGTCTCAATTACACATACACCTCCACGTTCTGGTTTTTAAAGTATAACTTTGCTTCCCAACCTCTTCCTTCAAACTAGAATTCTGAGGAAGCTGGAAAATACTATTATTAAGTCAACGAGGAAGTCCAGCAACACGAAATAGGCAACCGCCCATCGTGGGATTCCCACAAGGTTAGTTCGTATTTGTTAGCTAGAAATACATGCCTAGAATCCGGTGATCATCTCATTGCGTGGCGCGCATTATTGCTGTCCCGGTAAACCAAGTTTACCCCAGTTTACAATATATTTCATATGATGCGCATTTGTTTATTATGTGGGTGTAGTGTTGTGTTTGTGTCAGCGGAAATTCAAAACTAAAAATTGTATTGAACTTTATGAGAAATAAGAAGATTGATCATTTTGAAAGCAGGTTTTTAACTTTTCTTTTTTTCAGGATTTTTTTGTTGGCTTCATTTTTACGAATCGTTTATTTATTTGTCTGATTTTTTAGAAGCCAGCCGCGTGGGAAAAGATGCATCAACAAAGGCAGTTTTTCCCGCATTGTGATCACCACGCCGGCTGCGACGAGATAGCTATCTCTTAAATTCGGCAACAACGCAATCGCGACGGCATCGCAGTGTTGTGATCAGTGTTTTTTTCAAAGCCTCTCGCAGTCTCCATCCCAGCATTCCACCAATCAACACCACCCACACCATAACTCCGCCACTTCCTGGAGGACCTAGATTTCCTGCCCAACAGATCAGGCCGTGAATTTAAAAGCGAGTACAACTGTGGTAGCAAGATCATGAATGGCGTGGAAATCTACAGCAGTCGAAGTCACAGAGGCTTCTGGAAAGAGCGCAAGCTATGGACCTTAGTGTTGGCAGGTGAAGCCGGGAGTCCACCATATTGCTCTACCTCAGCCGAACCAGAAATACTCAGACTATTATCACCTATGATTAATATGGCAACGAAAAAACAAAATGTTCTCTAATGACAGGACTATAAACAGAAGTATAATAATGTATGCGCTAAGAGAGCTAGCTGGATGCGTACTCCAACAATATTTATACATTAAATTGTCTATCATACTATGCAATAAATTCTGCATTACGTCGATGAAGTTTTGAATTTTTACCTAACCTTCTGAATGCTATTAGAAGCTTCAGATTTCAACAAAACCGACGATTTATTAAACATACACGCTTAAGGGAAATAATAAACATGCGTAAGATAACTAAGGAGGCTCTTGTGGCTTCTCTCGTGCACTAATGCCCTCTCCAAAAGCCTCTATCGTAGCAACTACTATCGCGAATTAACAGAACCCATGACAATCCCATCACTAATGCCCCTTAGGGACATGGCATGCGCTACCAAAATATTACATATTCACATTTTTAACCTTCAAAGTGCCTTTCATCGCGTGAACACTTTTTAGGTTCCATTGACAAAAGCTTAGATAAAGATCGATAAATACAGGTCACAAATCGTTAGGGTATTTATTAATCAATAGTTGACAGCCTTCCATAAAAATGGGTTAATCACTGGAATTAAATGTATATACTAAAGAGGCAACCCGAAGGGTCAACAAAAACGATTAATCTATACCTTCTCATTCATAGAGTACATGGCTCATGAATACCCGAGCCTAAAAGAATGAATTAAATGATCAAATACATTTTAAAAAGATACAGTGTCCGGCGTGATACGGTGGAAATCTTTGATATTCAGCTTAGTAAAACCACTTGTCTGTTTCCACACACTTTTATAATAAACCGACCATGGTTTCGGCAACTGGTGTCAATATCAAGGCTATAATCATGCCATTATCACCTTGATAATGGCACCAGTTGCCGAAACTATGGTCGGTTTAAATAAAAGTGTGTGAAAACAGACAAGTGGTTTTACTAATCTGTATACATTTTAGCAAAACCAACTGGTGAAATTGCAAGATAATACTGTTCTATGTCAAATTCTGTTCAATTGTTTTCATTAGTGTGCGTAAAGGATTCTATGAGTTACTTAAGGGATTACGATTCTCAATCGAATATATATACATACCCTCCTTAACGCCGATTTTGATCAATTACCCGCAAAAGACGTCCCTCAACAGTTACACACGAACATTCAACATCGCAAGCCATCACAGTGGGAGAAATAAAAAAGGGGGAGCTTTGGTGTGATTTGACTCCTTAGTTCCACCTACAAGCATTCACTCATGTCCTCCATTGGGCGGGGGGAACGAATCCCTAAAATTACCATCCGTTCGGCAAAATATATCACCCATTCGATCGTATCCGTCGGAACAAGAAGCATAGAGAGGTTCCTCGATTACGCTCCCCGTGTCGCTCAGATATCTGTTGCTAATCGTTCAAATAGGCAATCTACTGTCTGTAAAAAAAGTAGAGCATATTAGTAATGCATATACGTGGATCATACTCGTTAAATGTTAGCAGTATTTTTAATATACTTTGATATTTATTTTAGTTTTGAGCTTTGGTTGTCCCCGTCGTCGCCTGTCTGGTTGTCCCACGACGGAGCTGCCGGTATGCGCACAGAAACATCTAGATGAATAATTAATAAGTGATATTGACGTTATTATTGTTATTCAATAAACATTTTATATGAACTTGAATCTAACATTCTACGGAAGGCAACAGTACCAATCAATTTTAAATTGACCCACTGGTTTCGAAGTTAGCAGAGTTTTGCGTTATTTACAACTCCGTTAATTTTAGTGGTATAAACAATTTGTTTTTGCAAACTGCCAATAATAGATGTGTCTTCTTTATATCAAAATTTCAAGTTAAGGAACGAAAACTATGGGAATTCCAAGCGCTCAAAGTTGGGCAACTTGATATTACGCACAAAAAACGGGTACTTTTTTGAGAAAAAATGAAGTACAAGAAAAAATATTGATCCGAAGATTTTTTTAAAGTACATGATACAACGTAGAAATAAATTCTATTTCGTATGATTTTTGTTGCATTGAAATTGATAGCTTCGTTTAGACGCTAGAGCTCCTCAAACTCGGGTATCTTGCTTTTTTTACAGACAGTATGCCCAGAGTCGAGTCTCTAACGAATTCCCACAACATTATTGTAGAAAATGTGTAACATACACAGTTGCCTCGCGGGAGTTTTGGAAAAATCGTGCTGCTTTCATTTATATTGAACGTAACTGGCGGATCAAATCTTTCAAAACGACGTATTACATATGCCCGTTGCGTATTCGAGTTGCAGGCGGACGAGTGAGAAGTACAGCCTCACTTTCTCATCCTAAATAACTTCCAACAACACTCTTGACGAATCCTATCGCCTTCACGACTCCGCCACAAATATACCGCATAAGGCTTTGCTGATATGTCGATGCGCGGATGGCTTCAGAGGCACAGATTCAAAGCGTGGGCGCCGACACGCAACTTATAAACCAGCGGAAGAGCGGCGTGAAAACAAAACTGGTTGATATTCCGGAGCCGCACACTTGATCCAATAAAAACCTCATTTGCGAAGTCGAAGGGACGTGTCCTAGTGCGCGTGATGATGGGGTGTCCTTTTACGAGCTCAGGAAACCCTAATAAAAACATTTTTTCAATGTTAGGGACTCAAGGTGAAAAATGGCATCGCTGCGTACGGGAGAATAAAATTAGATTCGTAATAATCCACAACAAACCATCTCCAGTATAAAGCAAAGACGCGATTAAAAATATATTTACTACAATGCATTTCCATCACAATGCGCAACCCTCCCTATCCGTTAGAGCCGTAAGATCTACAAACTAACGTAACAGGGCCTCATACTATTTAACGTTGGTGGAAAAACACCATGAAAATGATGTTTTATGGAATTTTCACGAAGCTGACGCGTGACGCTTGCTACGTTTATCAGTATCATACCAACGACAAGGGGCCGGTAAAAATCGATAATGAACTCCCAAAAGCAATACATGATTAGTAACTCAAACCCATTCTAATGCAGGAATCGCGTCGATCTTGATTATTCGAGCTGCAATTTTAAAAAAAACAAGTTATACCAATGTACATTCTACTACTGCACATACATCAACCCAGAACTCAAGTCAGAACCATACACTCAACTCAAGAACTCAACTCAGAATCATACATCAACTCAAGTAGAAACTCTAGTAAATAGCGGTGTAGAGGCAGAGTTCCAATCACGAACATTAGAGCCCAAAGCGTCATTGTTTCGTATGGCTTACGAAATGTCCTCTGATCTTCCAACAATTTTTTCACTATACTGAATTGAGTTCTTCTTTAAAGTTAACAAAATATTACGAGAATGCATTGAAATAGGGTAAAACTCTTGTAGAAATTGCAGACAAAAAGAAGACCAAAAGGCCATAAAATATACTAGCACTTAAATTAGCGATAGATTAACCAAAATTTCAGTCAACTTTCCAAAATTATGAATCAAAACTATACTCTAAACGTCACCTTTAAGAAAACATTTCTGAAGAAAATTAATTATGTACAGTCATGAACAAAAACAATTATCCACTTGTTTGTAACCAATAAATGGACTCGTACTTCCACTTTACGTCATCAAAATTATAAGCTTATTCCGGGGAGCTAAAATGGTAAAAAAAAGAAATTTCCCCAACGTTAAAAAAATTAATATTTTGCGTCTCTAAGCTTAGGTGAGGCTTCTTGTTAATTTAAGCCCCCATTAACTCGACGTCACAAACCAAGTTCTATACCCGGATCCCCATCGTTTTTTTTCATTTACGGCTTCCGTTAGGGCAGGGGCGATAAACTGCTCAGCTGCATAGGTGGAGGTGGTCAAAACGATTTGATCCCCTTCCCGTCAAAACTTTTCGCAGCTTATAAGATAACGCTTAATAAGTTACGTGCAGGGCTTGGGCATGATTCTATAACAGTTGGACCCTCAATTTATGTTTTATGTCTTCATGTCTGTCGTAAGATCAAATGGGGAAAGCAGCTAAAAGACTAATAAATCCCTAACTTTAATCTCGAAAGAAAATTACGTACGCTAAGAAACCTTCAGATCTGAATTAGAGAAAGGCTCACTATTTTACTCGTTAAAAAAATAGCAGGTTGGCTAACTAGTTAACGTGGTGACTACACACGACAGGATCCCAATCATTAAGCCCATGACCTTATTAAGCAGCCCCTGAAATTTTGAGGAGCGATGCAAAAATAAAAATATTTACATATTTATTTATGATAAATACTTGAAATGGTATCATCATATAAATGATTTAGTAAGAGTCTTACGATATTATAATTTTATATGCATCGAAGCATTATTTTATTCGACATAAGTGTCCTTACTATTTTCAAGTAATATTGTACAACGCTTTGATTGGCACTAAGTTAAGTTACGGGTTGATATGTTGGGGTGGGGCCCACAAAACGACGTTGAACCCTGCAGTGACACTTCAGAAAGAGTTAATTAGAATAATTGCCAATGAAAATCGTTTTGAGCCTTCTTACCCCCTATTTGTTAGTCTTTGTTTGTTAATAAAACTTTTAAGTTATTTTTTTGCGAAGTGGTAGTTTTCCAGCAACCGAGCATGGTTATAACTTACGTAGGAATGTTAATTTTCTAGTTCGTGAGCCTAATCTTTCTATATTTAAAAGATCGTTTCTTTATTTGGGGCCTAAGATTTTTAATAAATTACCATGTTCGATTTAAAGAGTATAAATAATTTTTGTAAAAAGGCTAAAGATTGGTTGCTATCCCATGATAATGCAAATGTTCTTTTTTGATGTGTTTGTGAGTACATACATATCATTACATAATATTTTTTATATTTTTTGTGAAAGGAGAAAAAAGAAATTTATTTTATTTTGTCCATAAGTTATACTTTAATCTTGTATATTGTAAATTATTGTCACATATAGGTTTCATAAGGATAATGTTTCAGAAAATTATATGTACTTCCTTTTGTTTTCTGGCCTGCCTTGAATTTAAGTTTCAAGGATCGTATCTTCCATGCTGGTTCTTTTTACCATCGAAGCTACCTAAAGCTACTTTTCATTTTGTGTTGTTAAAAAAAAGTGTACATTTAAGTTTGCAGTAATAAACTCATTCATTTGTCTTTTTCAAATTCAAACTTTGTCGTCGTAAAAATTTTCAAAAAAGATAATCGAAAGTCAACTTATCTACAAAATCTTATCTATTGTATGAAAGGGAATAATGGCTTCCACTGTTTGGCAAAAACGGTTCGAGAAGTAGACGACGTGAAAAGAGTGCGATGCTCTGACGAATGAGTACATGCCGAGGAAACACATCTATGAAGCCTGGAATGGTCAGGAGTTTAGTCACGACAGACAAAAGGAAACGTAAACAAAAGGTGAATGGGAGACGGCGAGTATGCACGTACAACATCCACAAATATTGATTTTTCAGGGGTCCTCGAAAGCCTACCTCAACACCTGAATGAACTCTTATCTTATCTGAAACGTACGCGATAATTCTCAACCCCACTCGCCTTAGTAGCCAAGTCACAGCAGGAAAATGAGGCTTCCCTTGTTGCGAACAAAGAAAAGGCTCTTCCACAATCCCTACGGTTTAAGTAAAAACCAATAACGCGATCCGCGATTTAGATATCTATCTTTGACATTAATTAGAACATGTTTCTGAAAGCAATCGTTGACACTGATATTATTGGCAATAACCATTCCGTATCTCCATATGAACCATAGGGGAAAAAAGGGAAATATGCCTTCTGAGAACCAGAATTATAGCCGAACAGGCCAAAAGTAGAAGCCAAAAATCTGTCGGGCAGGATTCATCATCCAGCATAAACAAAAAAATAAGAAGTCAAGCTCCCAATACAGATAATGACATGCGAATGGATATAACCAATTTGGTCGTGAAATCCATCGAGTGAATCCCGCAGCAAAGGAGTATATACTAGGGCTGTTCAATAGGTATCGGACTTCTGTGAATTAAAAGCGCATTTATTGAACTAGAGCTACTAACTTTTAATCCCCTTCAAAGCAGCCCCCTTGGCGATGCACACCCTTCTCCCAGCGCTTCTGCCACAGTTCAAACATTTCAGGAGAGCATCTTTACGAATACTGTTAAGCTCGGCCGTCACATTCTGTTTAATGTCTTCTCTTTCTTGAAATCGAGTTCCTTTCAGGGGCATTTTCAGCTTAGGATATAGCCAGAAGTCGCAGGCAGCCATTTCGGGGGAGTACGGAGCTTGGCGAACCAGGGGGGTGGACAGGTGCATAGTCGTGATGGAGCTGCCAAGTTTTTGTTGCCCATAGATTCGGTCGTTTGCGCCGCACAGCATCACGTAGGTGACGAAGAACCTCATAATAGTATTCTTTTGTGAGGTTTCGCCGAGTGGTGCGTACTCATGATGCACCACTCCACTCTAGTCAAAGCACACGTACAACATGGCCTTGACCTGCCTGAACACCATTCACTTTCCACTGACGTTTGACCACTTTTGAATGCATTGTACCACTCTTTTATTCAAGTACTGCTCATCGAACACTCCCCAAAGGCCTGTTGAATCTTGCGAATTGTTTCCACTTGCGAATCACCAAGCTTTTCGCAAAATTTAATGATTTAACACTGCTCATTTTATAACTTGATAAAAACCGCCGAGCACAACTGAGAGGTCTACACTACTACTAGGCTGACGGCTAGGCAGAAGGCGCGATACTTTACGAACAGCCATCGTATAGTCCATGAGTCACTGAATACATCGCAGTACGACGTCGACCCTGGAAACTTGTTCAAAATGATGTTTACACGAATTCTCCGTACAGTAACACAAATGCTCAGTTCGGCTAAAAATCTTAACAAGAGTAACCAAATCTTTTGCTCGTCGAAATTATCATACGTCAATTACACTACCAATCCGCAAGATGAATGTTCGGCACTTTAAAAAATATGGACAACATAAAACTAAAAATATTTAAACGGACCGGCGACGCTTTTTACAGGACCTTCAGGCCTGAAATCTCTAATTACGAAGATAAAAGCAGATGTATTATCCGCAGACCAGATGACACGAAAATTCATCAGCTCTCAGGATAGGAGTGAGATAAAGAGCTAAAATGGTAAATGTTTGGTCATTCTGTCGCGTGAAACACTTGAAGACATTGAATCGAATGCTTGAAGGCCATAACTGGATGATAGCGATTGCCCCTAGCAACTCCGCATCAACAAGGAGGGGGAGATGAGTGATTTCACAGATAAGAAATTCCGCGGATTATAAAGAGTCAGCAAAATTGCTTCCGAAGGAAGAAGGGCTTCTGAGGTCACTATATGTTGGTCGATCAATTGAATACATGCTAGGAAGTTTCATCAGAACCGTGTAGGCAATATACGTGAAGGGAACAAGTCAATGATTAATCACAACTCATTATATTGACTGATTTGAACAACGCAAGTTTTCGTAAGGTAATTGGAATTGATTACATGAAAACAAAAAAGAATAAAAAGCTACGCAAAAAAATAACAAGAAATTTGATAGAGATTTTCCAAAAAAAATTTCCTTTAAATAATAAACAAAAGTTATCTGCCGAGATGAATTCACTAAAACGTCCACTAATATATAAAAGTTCAAAAAGGCATTTTCAAAAATATAGGGCTTTTTTACATAACTATGGAAAATAAACGAATCCAGCACTACCGTACACTGAAATTCACGAATTAAATCCAAAGAATAGCAAACGTGAAAATGTGGGAACTGAAGCAGCATGTTGGGAGATTAAATGACTCACAAGAACACGAGGAATGCCTCTCGAGGAAACAAATCCATCCACGCCATGCGAACTCACCTGCAACAGAGAATGACTCAATTAGTAAACATTCATAATCAAATACAACAATTATCACTGAAATTAAGAGCGCCCCTGAAGATAAGGAAAGTAAAAGTGCATTGCAGAGGGGGGCGCCCACAAAAAAAAGGCAATGACTCCTCGTGTTTGAGATGAAATCTTTATAGAACAGGAATCTGAATACACATTAAATCGCAGATATTTGTGAATTATAACATCGCCATATCCACTACTCTGGGATTTAAAAAATAAAACTATTTACTACCCTCGCTGTTGTTGGTAAATATTTACAAATGGGCAATAATATCTGTCATTAAAAAACCTTTCCGTTTATATACCCTTCATCCGGTCGATATTTGCAAATCGGATATTGTGATCACAATTCCTCTTCCCACAAAGTTATCACACTCACACAGCCGGCTCAACCACATCACCGAACTGTCATTTACAACAAATCATTTACCGTTACTGCATGTAGGGAATGGAATAATCTTAACCTGTCAATTATGAACTCATCATCATTGGCATCTTTTAAGAGAAGGCTACACAAAGCACTTTTCACTTCACAACTAGCTGGTTAATACGCATGACACTGAGCAGCGCCCACGACAAAGTGATATGTATCACTGAATATTACTTCCTTGTAAAATACACATTAAATCGCAGATATTTGTGAATTATAACATCGCCATATACACTACTCTGGGATTTAAAAAATAAAACTATTTACTACCCTCGCTGTTGTTGGTAAATATTTACAAATGGGCAATAATATCTGTCATTAAAAAACCTTTCCGTTTATATACCCTTCATCCGGTCGATATTTGCAAATCGGATATTGTGATCACAATTCCTCACTTTTCCTAAGAATTTCAACGGGTGGTACCCCTCTTACTGACACTTCCCCCATAAATGCGAAAACACAGGCTGACTGTTTTCACTCACTGAAGTGACTCAGCAAAACAAAGAACGTCGAGATGGTAATAGGAACATTGCATGAATTAGCAAAAGGGTAGTTTCCTTCATCAAAGAAAACGAAAGGCATTGATTGCGATTCCTTACCCACCATTAGTGTATTCATAATATACAAATTATTTGGTTTTAGAAATCCCAGTTTAGACGAAGGGCAATGCTCAATTTAATCCTCATTTGAAAAAAGCCAGATTGGCGCCCATGCGTTTCCACTCCACGTGACCTCATAGGGACCTAGTTTCTATATGAGTAGATAGGAGTTTTACATTGTCTGAGATTACCAATGCATGCATGAGGCACAGAGCTGAGGGAAACATGTCTTAATAATCACCTATTAAAACTGCCTAAGTTCGGAAAGTTTCCTTCGTTTGATAAGGTAATAATAATCCTTATTTAAGCCAAGCGCTACCTGCTAGCAGCCTGCGTCGTATCAGCGCTCAAAACCTCGGGTCCCCAAGGTCACCTCACACGGCGACTGCTGGAACCAGAAATACGTCACTCTGGTTTTTCCCATCATTCCAACTTAGCCGTCGCGTTTCCGCGCGCTTGAAATTTTTCACTTTCCGTTTAATCGCGAAAAATAGATATCGTCATTTAAAAATCTAAGAGCGTGAAATTCGTACTGCAGGAGTAATAATACTTCGATTTAGGCAATAAAAATAATAGGAAACCACCCTATTAAAAGATAAAATTGCTTTTATAACTAACTTAACTCTTCTTTTGTAGACGGCTAAGTAATAACTTCGAAGGGTAGATATAACAGGGAGGCCTTAAAAGAATATCAGTGACCAAAGAGTGCCAAAACAGTCTCAAAAACCCATAGCCAAGCAGCGTGATCCAACAATAAATTTGGCTCGGACACAAAAGAGACGAGGGAGGCATTGCCCCCTCGCAGCGTGTTTGACCAGCCGATCGCGGCAGTGTGCAACACGTTCCCACATTGCACCCACGAGCGAAAGCAGCCACTGCGCTATGAGGCGTGAACTCGGATGCATACACCTGACAGAGACATAAAAATAGACAACGCTCGAGTCGCGTAAGTATCCGTTCGAATTGATGGGAGTTACGAAGAGAAAAAAAACACAGGGAGGAGAGAGAGAGAGCACCACCCGAACGAAGGACAACGATGAAAATGTTACACAGGACAGCACGGGGATGACAACAGGGGGATTACGCAGCGGATGCCACAATCCATCCTGCAGAATCTTCATTTATGCTGCAACTCACGGCTCATTTTCATCTGTTTTCAAAATTATCCGCGAAGATGAGTACAGAGCATCGATGCATTTAGCAAAAGCCAATGTTTGCAATAGAATATCTGCAATCGCGAGGAAAATTATACTGAAAACTTATGCATTTGATAGATCATATTATCAATAATATAAATTTCGATTCATAATTATGGTTCATTTCCCAGAGATATTGGTAACGCTTTATCTCCATGGACACGAATTGTGACGTTAGTGAGCCCATTAAATTGTGCGATGGTTGACAGAACATGTATTATTAAACAGCACTTGACCGGAGGAAACTGTACAGTATTATTCGTGTCATTTTATTTAATTCCAAGATAGGAGACATTTTAAGTCTCCAGATAGACCCTGAACAGATGGAGAAGATGAAATAGGAGGGCGATGAGCAGATACAATTTCTCCCAATATATGATATCAAATGTTGAAATCGCGGGTGAGAGATTTGAAAAATTATGAAACTGTTGTATTACATCAAATAAATCAGGCAAACAGACCTAGTAATAAGATAGGGAAAAAGATACCAGTGTTCGCCTTTGCAGATGACTTAATTTTGCTATCGAAAAATAAGGAAGACTTAAAAATCGTGAGGGAAATTCTGATAAAAGAAACATGTGAAGTTGGACTGATAATCAATGACGATAAGACCAAATTTATGTCCTTCGGTCGAAACCCTGATAACTCGAGAAACATTACAATGGAGGATTACATTTTTGAAAGAGTGGATGAATTTAAATAATCAGCTCAAACAACATTCAATCATGTGAGACACAAAACATAATAAATTCAGTCAACAGAATTATGTATGCCCTGAAAAACCTGCTATCATCAAAAATGTTATCCATCATACCCAAACTCAGAATTTATAAGACCATACCAAGACCTATCCTTCTTTATGGAGCAGAATCATGGGTTATCGACAAAATAACGGGAAAGAAGTTAATTGTCTTCGAAAATGGTGTTAATAAGTTTTTGGTCCATCAAGAGAGAATGGAACCCGGAAAATAGAATACAATAGGGAAATCAGGAACCTTTTCAACTCGCCAGACGTAGTAGCCGAAGCCAAGAGCCGCAGATTGCGATGGGCACGGCACATAATACGAAGAGAGCAAGAGGCCCTGGTAGAACAAGTCTGGGCAGAAAACCCTGATGGAAGACGACCTCCAGGAAGACCGAGAAAAAGATGGAAAGATGAGGTGCTGATTGATATGGGGAAAATGGGAGTCAGCGAGGCGGGTGCAGCAGTTAGAAAGAGTTGGGAGGTAAACTCTATGGTTGGGAGGCAGACAGTTGGCGAGGCTAAATATCATTTGGGGTAAAAATGGCCATGGGAGTGAGTGAGTGTATTAAATCACCACCAAAATGAATTTCGGTCAGCAAATATGGTTCCTTCATCGCGAGATTCGGAATGCCGCCCAGCCACGAGGAAAACAACAAACAACGCCGCGTGATTCTCATCTCTTCGATGCGCATCTTTTTCCTTCCCATTTGCTAATATCCCTCTCAGACTTAGATTCCCGGCTTTTATTTCTCTGACACCAAGGCTTCCCCGACCGGAATGAACCTTGTCGCAAATCTAGAAAAATGGCACCATTAATTCGGGTTAAAGCGAGCTCTACAAGTGGTAGCAAAGATTGGTTCTGCCGGCAATTACCTAATTTTAATTTAAAGGCAAAAGACTACATGAGTATACTCTATACGTCCTTAAAATTTCAAGATGATTCATTCATTCGTAGCTCATTGCAATCTCATTAAGATTGGTGTACATACTGCAGCCCTCCACGTCTCCCATTGCTATAGTTCTTTTACCGCTCTTCCTGGGGCCCTTCTTCCTTGTATCCTTCTAGATCTGTCTTCATTACTTCCTCTAGCGACTTTTCCATCAATTTTTCCTTCCATCAAGTCTCTCACATTACCACTGTCTCTCTTATCGTGGTCAATCCACCTTGTTCCTTATTGACGTCCAGTGATCCATAGCGTCCTTTCTTCTTATATAATTCTGTATACCTCCTCATTTCTCACCCTATAATCCCTCCATTTAATCTTCTCATCAAGCAGAAGATCTCCAAGGCCTCCATTCTTTACTGATCTCTTTTACGATGGCTCAATATCCTATGACCATCGAGTGCCACTCTCCACCAGGCCAGGAAGTACGTGCAAACAAGTTTCAACGAGCTATGGGTCAAACTAAAGTAAAGACGGTCTATCGGGAATGATGCCCCCTCTTAAACCTTCGATTCGACGATGTTTAAACGACTCACCATGTCCCCATGCTGATATTTGCGGCGTCATCCCATTTAAACGCAACTCCATTTATGATCCTCACAGCGGAACCAGTCAAGCGCGGGAGAAAAATGTCAGAAGGAAAAACCTCATTGAAAACATAATTTAAGGGCTTGAGGATGACAGGCACTAAAGTAGTACATAGGATTATTGATGAAGAAAGCGATAAAAAAATAACAACAAAGTGACAGAGATTTTTGCAAAAACAAGCAGATGTGTAAATCATTAAACAATATTTTTAGTACCCTCTTTTATTACAAATTTATTTGCCTCATTCCCAGGTTTTTTTTTTTGGTTAGACATTTCTATTCACGGAAAATCCAACGTTTCGGCTTATTTGCTCGCCATCTTCTGTGCTTACTCCTCCAATCGATCGAAAAAGCTCTCCATTGAATTCTCCTTCCAGCTTATCTTTTCACGCCTTCGAATGTCTTCTCTTTCACATCCTTATCATATAATTTATCGCGGGCATCCTTTTCTATTCCTGCCATCTACTGGTCCCTTATACCTTAACATATGCTTGTTTCGTCTTCAACTTTCAGCTCTATCAACGTCTTCGTTCGTTTACTCATCGTCCATTTCAACGTCTATCAACTTTCTTTTGACTTCACTACTCCGCTACACATCTTAGGATTCCTCATCTCTTGCTCAGTAGTTAAATTTAATTTTCATCATTTTTCGGTAACATTTCCACAATAATTCTACGACTTTATTAAGAATTAAGGATAGATGAGGCCCAGAAGGTAGCGTATAAATAAAAGCCGAAACGTTGGTATTGCACACAATAAAAATAAGATTCCAAATATTTCTTAATGGAAGCTCTAAGAAGTCATTTAACTAGGTCAAATCGGGACTTCCATTAGTGTACCTAAAAACCATTACCAACAACGTCACATTGAATATATTTAAATGACACTGAATACTTTTCAAACCGTCGAAAAGCTATTAAAATTACAAGAGAATATTTTATTCATTCAGTCGTCAGTTTCAAAATAATTCCAGTACCCGTGAATACGAGGTTACACGTCTCCTGAAATGAACAACGTTGAAAAAATGAGCATCGTAATGCGAGCACGAGCCCCGTTATCGTGTGCACCAAGCACGACCCAATTCAAGAGGGACGCCACGGAATGCTCGAAACGATGACATTTCAATTTCCTGGGAAATCATGAGAACTAATACTCTGCAGCCAGTAATTTATGACTGCCGCAATAGATTTCCCCGATGACGGCATCATCCTACATTAATAAAGACTGGAAATAAATATAATCTTTGACCATGAGGTATCATAAACTATATAATGGAGAAGCTATTCGTAAGGGTTCGGCGTTGATTGGTTTATCGTCGAAACTTATCATCGTAATAGAGCTAGTCCCGGAGTTCAAGGTTTTTAGAGTTGTAATTAAAATAAATTTATATTTTTGCAAACGATACTGAAGGATCAAAAACGGGCTATGAGTGAAAGACCCTTTATGGACAAGGTTTACATGTGTTATCGAAAGCATGACAACGAAAAAATATATATAATTGTTTCAGGATAAATTTTTTGGAATTATAGCATATTAGTACATTAATATTCACTGGTTATTTCCCATAAATATATAAATGTCACTTCTCGTTCGGTGGCAATAATTCTAGTATTATCTTATCCAGAGGATAAATAGATACCCATCGTAAAGTGAAATTACAGCACTTTTGGAAAATCGACAGTAACTTTAACATACTAAAATTTTGACATCAAGAAAAGGTATTACGACAAAATCTTTAAAATGTACTGGGCAAAATGACAAAAAGATGCTTTCCTTGGAGACCGTATTCATTGCCTAAATTTGGTGTCGTAGATACTTCTCCTTAATTAGATATTTAGGTTTTCCGTAATACAGTTTAAAAACACAGCTGCAAAAAGGTTCAGGTACTCGCATTTAAAGATACTTCAAAAATAAATAATCCAGGACTAAATAATCGCGCATTAATGACAATAACCTACACGTTAGTGGATACAAACAGGAGTCGCGAGCACACGGGATCATTAGGAGAAGTGGATACAGTGGGAAAACGCGATCACAAAGTAATCGCTAGTCAGTCCTTTATACTATAATGCACCAGTAGGTATCTGTTGTAAAAGATACCGGAAAGAAAGCCCGCCTCTAGAAAATACGGCCTTGAATAATTTAAAGTGTTCCTTAAAGGCAACTATACCATAGGCCACACCGTCGAAAGTCAAGTACTTCATAGCTCTGCGACCTTGCCACCGTCTCTCCATTCCGCCAGAGGCGCTAAAAGTCAACAACCGACAGTTAACATACGACAAATGTTTCGACTTTGACATAAAACCGGTTTTGAACGCGAGAAGACCTTGCGCCCGCAAATACATATGTTTAGGACCACTGCAGGGATGGAAAAATTAACACAACATTGCCAAATCACATTCAAAGCATATACGGTTTCCGTACATTCCCTACTACGCAAACATCGCATTATTTGTAATAATACAACGTAATCCACACCAAAATGCGACCTCAAGCGCAGGTGCAGAGTGGGGTAGAATCTCAAAAAGTTGTTCGAAAATATAAAAATTCAGGTAGTTATATCGAGTCTGTAATTAGACAGTAGAAAAATTCAAGTTTTATGCATGCAGTAATTTTAAAATTAAAAAATGTCATTTTTCGTTTTGTAATGTCATAAATTTTAGTAAAATGTTGGCTTTGAACACCTATGGAACTAACGATCATTATTTGAAAATATTATTCATATTAAGGGACATCTGAACATTAAAGTATCCAGAATACGAAATTAAATGGGCTCACATATAATATCTTCGTACTCGTTGAGAAAACACCTGTCGCTGTTCTCGAATTTTGCGCCAAGTTTCTTGCGAGAGGTTCACCTTTATAATGAAGGCCAAGTTTTTGTAAATTTCCACCTCCGTCCATAGAACTTATTACACAATATAAGATCCGATTACCTGACTTCACACGCAACATTGAAACCATATTAATTCCTTGTTGACGCTTTGCAGCTTTTTGGCATTCTGTCTCCCGCCCTCAGAACGGTCATCAGAAAATTACGCTGAATACTGATACTTTTTCCAAAACGCAACACACCCAACGGATAGATACATTTACTAAGAACTACCAAACAGTCCCAACGGGTCATTCCACGCCAAATCATCACAGATAAATGGACTTTTCAACCCGACCGTCTCTGATAAGCTTGAAATTTTGTAGGAAGTTACGGCACATGAAATTGTACTCACACACAAATTTTTATCCTCAGCTATACACGGTATTCATACAGCAGGGTTGCAAACATGACAAAAAATACAAAATTTTCCCCTGCATGCTCTATAAAAATAAATCATAGAATATACTTATAATAAAATAAACTTAGATAACAATTGTGGTAGAAACTGCCTGTTGGTCTCATTTTAAAGCTAAAGGAACATAGCTTCTGAAAAATTTTTAGATTATAAGATACCGATTTTTATATTCCGAGGTCACACCGTGTGACCTTTGACTTTGATTATCTAAAAAAAACTTATCTTAAATTTTATTGGGAAAAAAATCATGTTAAACAGTTAAATACATTCTATCTTTGGTATAAATTTCATTTTGGGATGGCTTTGGGAACACAGTAGTAAAAAAAACGTTGTCATCGGATAAATTCAATCGAAGTTAGGCTTACTAACGCCCGTGGACTATTCCACTTCCATTCCTCTATTCCACTGATTTTAACGCTTGGATTGTTCAGCAATCCATATCCGCATTGATTTAAACTCGTAAATTGTCCCGCTCCGCTTTGATAATGATAGTTTCACGGGTTTCTGTGTGTGTTTGTGGACACAAACCTTTAAACCGTCGATCCTGATGATGATGGCGGACTACAAAATCGATACTTAAACGAAACGATAAACAAAAACACCCTAAATTACCTTGTAGAATATCCTTGAAAATTCATTGTTTAAAAATATATAACATAAATAATTTTCAGTGAGAAGTGTGATAAAACAAGTGAGGCAATGAGCAGCTACTCAAGCGCAAATATATACATCGAGAAACAACAACGAGATTCTTTAAAGACAATTATCCCGTCCTATAATATCCACTCTTTAGTTATCCAAATATAAGAATGGAAAATAACCCAAATCAGCAGAGATAAATTCTGCAGTATATTAATCTCCACGGAGACATCAATCAACTTGGACATCAATCTTAAAAAGAAACCTCGATGGCGGTATATCGTCAACTATCGCAGGTGGACTTTAACTTGAAGTGGAGTGGATACAGAAAAATACGGATTCCATTCTCCCCGGTAGCTACGTTCATGATCTACTAAAAACTTTCCCCGAGCTAAATTCCACAAGTTCAGGCTAAAATGTTTTAAATCTTTTTACATTCACTTCGTTCAGAAAGATTACCACTAAAAATAGAAGGCCCTTCTCAAACTACCCTCCCAGATATGTTTCGTAATAGTTACCTTTTTCGTGATGCATTTATGCAAATATTGTTAATAATCATGTTATTATTAATTATCCTATATTTTATTGTTCTTTTACATTTGATTTAATCTCTCTTGTAATTCTCGTATAATTTTTAATACAGTCAAAGTTTAGTGTAAAATATTCAGATATGGCAAAGGCAACAATAATTAGTAAACAACTTTAAGTGGCAGAATTAGATAAAACTATGAACTAGTTAAGGGTATTGCACAAATAAAAGACAACAAAAGAGGTGAAACATACTGGAGACTGGTGAAAAGGAGACATCTGTGCGTCCCTGCCACTTGTAAGGTAAATTCATCAAATATGAGAGTTTCAAACTATGGTGCTTTGCCGTGTAGCGGCAGGAAAGAATCAATTTAATTTTCGCAAAGTATCCACATGAAAAGGTGCGATCAGACTGAGTGCTCACATGATAATTTATGGATTGAACGGAAGAGTAATTCCAGCATGATTTTCCAGCGAAACTATCGGGAAGCCGTTTGCATTCGATGTTGAAACGCGCGCAACATATCCTACATTCATTACATGTCATTTCTTACCCTTGATAGGCCTAGAAGGTGATGAGAGACATTATGAGAAGATATGATATTATTTTGACCTGCGCACAGAGCATTATTTATGCAGGCCGCCGGACTTGAGGAGTTAGCACGCATAGACTTAGGGATCACAGCACCACAACAGGCTATCTCTCAGTTTCCACGGAAAGTATCTTGAACGGGCATGGGGACTTGGAACGGTGATTTCGTGGTGAAGTGTGGAAAATTCCAAATGGACTGATTTAATTTTCACTCCCCTCCGGCGTAGAGCAAGCACCACTGAAGTCGGCTGAGTGAACGAGAAAGCATCGACTGCGGAAAAAGACCTAGTTCTCATCGTCACATGACACTGTGAGCGAGGGATGTTTCCCCTGAGACTCGACTACTCGACAGTCGATAATTTTCCCATCCTCGACCCGGCACATTGGTTCCTAGGAGGACAATGTCCGTATCGCAAAATCAGGTCAGCTATTGATGTCTTTGGCGGCATCGGTGATAATCCAAATAGATTTATATAGATTTTTTTAACTGCTCAAGTTTAAATTATTAAGGCTTTAAGACGCATAATAAGTCTTGAATAAGAGATGGGCACTTTTCTTTCTAAATACATTGCATGCAATACGCACAAACATATGGCTACGAATTTAATATTGTGTTCAATTAAGGATCTTCAGGTTTGGTTTCATTAGTTCTTTAAACGAGTCCGACCAAATCCCCGATCACATTCTTTGACATTGAAAATCCTAATTGCAAATAAATTACGGTGAAACACATTATAATCCTCCCATATTAATGATATACGCCTGACCTTGATTAGAACCTCGTCTTAAGGAGTTTTTCGAGAAAGACTCCTATAACCTACAGGATTACGAAATGCACTGACATGAAATGTTTTCCCTTCACCGGGTAGATATTAAAAAAATTCACATACGTCGGAATGTGATATGAAAGTGTGAGTTTTCCTCAATGCTACGCCAGTTTAACCTTTTAGGAAGTAGGTGATAGCAAATCAGTTAATATTCATACGATATTACGTTGGGGATGAAAAAGCCACAAAAAATGATTACGTCATCGACACTCAAACGAAATTCGCATCGATTTGTGGGCCGAAATTTAAGTGCCTTTACAACTGAACTATTTCCCAAATATATACATATCAAATCCACATTCACACACGTCGTCGTAATGCGCGAATATAGGGACAATGCCGATATATATGCGTACTGAGGGAGGTGTATTCATTCGCAGGCTTTTTTGACTTGAGTATTTTTGAATGCCATTAAGTTCACGGATAAGTATTTCAAAGCCAGATCCCATTCGCTTGGCGCCAATTAAAAGAGGGGGCTGAATAGTGCGAAGTAGGATCTCTCTTTGACTTTCTCATCCATATCTCGCGATGAAGGAAGCCGCCGAAGGTGCAAGTTCTGCAACACGACATCATGCCAATTCTCAGAATATATTTATATAGCAGACCCCCGTCACGTAAGAAGCATTCACTTTGGGACCGGAAACAATGAAGGCCGCTGCCAATACTCCCGTGTATGCAGGCGAGATATGCAATCGGTGGCTCTGAGTGCGTGTTCCACGTGCTCAACCACACTACTGATTGTGAGCTATCCAGAAGGTGCGTATACACTGTGTAACATGTTACATAAAACAAGTTACATAGAAAGTCATTTCTAGTAGCAAACAGACCTAAGTTAACATTGTATAAACGCTGTTTTCTTTACATTGGGCCAAAGTTATTTCATTTACTTCCCACTAGAATTTAAAAAAATAAATCCTCAAATGTAATGTTAAGACTTGCTAAAGACTGGCTTTTCTCGCAAGAAATCATTGAAAATTTATTTTGATGTTGTTTATTTAAAACACTCTTGTATCATTTACTGCCTTATTATTTTTTTTATTGGCATACATTTTGTTATTTGATGGTGGCTCAATTCTGGTCCTACGACCTTGGAGACCACCTAAAGCTCCTCCTCTTGTTATATTTGTATTCAGATGTAAAAACAAAATGTAGGAGTAAATAAATTATTATTATTGTTATTATAAAACAAGGTTTACGAAAAAGTTACAAATCCGTGTAACATGTTACATGTAATAATTTGTTATAAAACAAAAACTCGTGTAGTACAGTCATGTTTTTTGTTTCCCGCGTGTTTTTCGAAACACAATGTTACATTTACATGTTACACAGTATAAACGTCCCTTAACATGCAGGACCACAAACGACGCGATGGACACGCGGCGTGCCTTCGACGAATTTACTGTTCATTGCGATACAAAAAAGGGAAAATTATGAGACCCATGTTTCTCCGTTTTTCGACCTGTCGCCTACTTTTGGAGCAATTTGAGTAGAACAATCACGACCTTAACCCTTTCCCATACAAGTTGATGACGTCAGGAACTCCTGCCGGGCGAGCCGCTGTTTCTCACCTGTTCCTCTCGTCCTCGCGCGTGGTTCGCTATTAATTGAACCAATGCGAGCGATTCCTTACGTATAGGATACATCACTATAGTGCTCTAATCAATGTCTCCTCAACCCGGACCGGCTCGCCTGTGTCAAAGCTAAATCAACATGGACTGACGGCAGCTCTGACCGACCAAGCCCTCAGGGCTATAATAGGGTAGTTTCCTTCATCAAAGACAACGAAAGGCATTGATTGCGATTCGTTACCCACCATTACTGTATTCATAATATACAAATTATTTGGTTTTAGAAATTCCAGCCCAGACGAATTGCAATGGTTAATTTTAACCGCATTTGAAAAAGGCCATACTGGCGCCCATGTCATGCCACTTCACGTGACGTCACAGGGACCTAGTTTCTATACGAGTAGATACGAGTTTTACATCGTCTGAGATTACCAATGCAAGCATGAGGCACAGAGCTCAAGGAAACATATCTTAATAATCACCTATTAAAACTGCCTAAGGTCGGAAAGTTACCTTCGTTTGATAGGGTAATTATAGTCCTTATTTAGGCCAAGCGCTACCTTCTAGCAGGGTACTCTGCTGCCTGCTAGCAGCCTGCATCGCAGCGGCGCACGTATCCTCGCACCAAGGACACCTCACACGACGACAGCGGGAACCAGAATGACGTCACGCGGGGTTTTCCCAGCATTCATACTTAGCCGTCGCGATTTCGTGCGCTTAAAAATTTTCACTTTTCATGGAACCGCGAAAAATAGATATCGTCATTTAAAAATCTAAAAGCGTGAATTAGGTACTCCAGGAGTAATAATCTTTCGATTTAGGCAATAAAAAAATAATAGGAAACCACTCTGTGTGCCGGAATCTTGTGAAACATCTCCTGTACTTATGATTATTTTATTAAATCAATTAAAAAAACACCAACGGCTTCTTGCTCACTGAACCCTCCAATGTCCCGTGCGACACCGTTGCCATTTTCCCCGTCATACTTCTTGTAGCAACACCACGCACACAGAAGTAAGTTAAAGTTATACAGCCACATATAAGTTTACAGATTAAATTAAAAATATTTACTAGCACCAAAAACTTTTAACGGGATCGCATGAACAAAATAATGGAGTGAAAAAGTAAGCATAAATTTGCGCATCGTTAGGATACCTCCTGTACTGACCTATCAATCGATCTTTGCCCTTACTTAATCTCTCCCTGACTCGTAGACGATATTCCCTGATATTTCCCGTTTTCAAACTTAATCATGCACATATCTTTAGGAGCGACACAGAGAACATAATATTGGAGCCACACTATATTTCCAGGTCCAATAGAAGCGATAACTTGAGAGAGATGTTTTGCCGAACGGATAGATATGGGAATTCGTTTTTCTCCCGAATCATAAAGGACTTTAATAAACGCTAGTTCCAACTTCGTTGGAGCACTTCATTCTTTTTTAGCTGTAAACGGCTGGTGTCCTAATACCAAATGCCTGCCACACGCCTTTTAGGCGGCTTGCGGGGTATTGTGTAGATGTTTTGTAGATACAAATTCACGACATATACATAAGGATCATTAAATAAATCGCATGGGCAATTCGTCCAATGATATTCGACTCAATAAGCAGGTAATTCACAAACCGGCACGAAGCTATGTCAAATATCCTGGTTAAGGTTGAAAGATTAAGATTATATTAAAAACAAGAGTGAGCAATTTCCGTCGCTTTAGCTTAATGTAGGACGAGAATCAAGGAGTAACCTATTGCTAACACAAAGTATTGAGTATAAATGGCAAGATCGAATCAATGGGATAGGTATCCTGGCCCACGAAGACGGCTACAGCAAAATCTATCGAAATGGTAGAATGGAAGAAACGAAATTGAAAAGTATTTAAACGGAAAGAAAGAGTTTTTCAATTTCCAATGTTGATGACCGAAAATATCTCCAAGCACAAGTATAACTACAATAAAAGCAATCACCCATGAAAAATAGTGCAAAGTCATTAACCACAGTACAATAAAGTATTTAATTGCGAAATAACATCGAGGTGAAAAATAGAGTTGAAGAAGGGAATGAAAATAAGCATGGCTCGATTCGATGAGGGAATGACTTACGGCGCAAAAGAAAATATATCTTCCCAAAGTCATCTTTAAGTCGAAAAAAACTGTCGTAACGACTGAGCATTTTTACGGTGCAATAAGGATTGAACAGCATCCATACCTGCTGCTTACTTGAGATCGAAGCGCTCCGGTCTTTCAATAACTACGGGGCAGAAATTTATGGCATCGTAATGAAACCCCTGACGATTTTACCACCAGGCAAAATTTATAGCCCGACGCAAAAATGGATTTCAAACAAAAAGAAACTCATGTGATAGAGGAAATAAAAAGGCACAAGGGTCGTTTGGAGCACTAACCAATGGAGTAATGCAACAGCCAACGGAAGATAAGGAAGAGGCAACGATACATACTGGGGATAAGGCTTGGGCCCGAACATTTCGAACGATATATCAAATCGAGTTTCGGGAACACACAAATCGCTTGGCAGCGACTTCCCGCACGAGGATACGGGAGAAAAATTGAACGGCGAAAACACGGGCACGAATAACCATTACACTTAACCATTTGGGACAGAGATAAGATGGAAAGTGGCAAGACCCAACCATGGGTTTTCCTAAGAAATGTTAAACGTAAACCGATGATCACATGCTTGAAACAATATATGTACAGCGAGTGCAAAAAGTATTCGGACAGCACTTGTTTCCACACACTTTGACAATTTTGTCTCCGATACACTTGTTTTCCGGATTCAACGAGAATGTAGTACTATCAATTATTGCTGCTGTGAAAGTATAAAAATTGAAAGAACGCGAATTTGATGTTTTGCTATTAAGTGAGTCCGATTGGCGAATATGCAAATATGTCGCGCGCAAAAAGTATTCGGACAAGTGGTGCACGTTCATTTACACGCGTTTGTCGTTGCCCACCAGTGTCGTTGCTTGATTGCATTGTCGTTGCATGAGAAAATTAATCGTTACGTCCACATGAATTGGTCGCGCCGAAGGCGCGTCAGTAAAAATGTACCACGGCATATTTAAATAAATAGGAGTCAACCCAGGACCCAACCCAACAGGAGTCAACCCAACAAGACCCGCAAATTTTGTCTCGAAGACCGTTTCCTGCCGGATTCTTTGCACGGGGCAAACAGCTTTTTTTTTAACTTCATTTCTTAGAGCAAACCGTCAATCAGATATCAATTTTGACAATTTCATCATTCGAACTCTTCAGAAGCTTTAAATAACCAGGTCATTACTAAAGAAACGATGAGCTCACTGCATTCCTATTTTGGCCAACTCGCATATCACTAAAGAATATCAAGAATGAAAATAATATCTAACACCTGAATGTCCCAACGACTTTTCCCCACGAACTTATTTGGATAAAACACACTCTCTCTGACTATCAACGGGGTAACAGTTGGCTCCATGCCGGCGTTTCGATAGCTGAGCCATAAGTTGATAGAAGAGCCAGCTTTCGAAATGTCTCCACGTGTTTCATCCGCCACCATATCCGTTTCCCATTACGGCAGACAATCCTGTCATGCAACATGAATCCGTATTTTGAACAAGATCATGCACGACGGAAATAACAATTTTACCTATTTAACATAGACATTATAGACGAATAAGTAAGTCAAACAATTACTTTGAGAAGGAAAATCTATCAATAACACCGTCTAAAATACTAAAATAATTCACAGTAATTAGTTGAGTGGGACGCATAATTTTTTCGAAGACAAAGTCCGGTCGATTCCTTCCACACAGCGCGTAATTATTTTTACGCAACAATTGATAAAGAATAAAATGTAGTACATATAAACCCGACTAACGGTGGAGATTAGGAAGCTTTCTCGACTAAAATGCAATTAAAGCAATAATTCTCACTACCATTAGGAGGTACTTTATCTGATTTATGAGAGTCGCCATCTTGTCAGGGTATCATTAACGCAAGTTACGGTCACTGATTGCAATCATCTCGTCAAACGCGAAACTTTCAAGTTATGATCTTCGAAAAAAGCCATAAAAGAAATATTTGGCCCTATCAGCGAACAGTAGACGGCAGAAAACACGAAATGCCATTTTTATACTACCCACGCATGGCGCATATGCCAAACCATCGTTCAGCGGAAACCTACGCCAGAATCATGCATCACTCTCTAAAATGGTATGATTTTACAACCACGTCAAATGCAATATCTACTACGGAAAATCTCGCAAATACATTAAGTCATCATAAAGTTAAGCATCCTACGTTACTATCGTTTTCAAAAATATGTGCCACACACGAGACCCATGTTAAGTATTGACCCATGGGGTCGGGTCGGTGAAAACTTGCAGGTTTTGCCACAACACACACATAACGAGGTAACAACGCACATACTGTTGTGTGGAAGGATGGTCCGACAAAATAGAATATCAATACCCCAAAATCCGTTGTTCAACCACCCTTTCACGAACCCACTATCCGTTGCAAAAAAAATTCTTTCGCCCGAGTTAAAATCCCTCTTTTAACAATGAAACAATCTATAAAAAATTTAAGACCTTTTGAGGTAACAATGGCAGCAACGCTGTTTTAATCCACACCGGTCATTCACTGGCCGCGCCAAAGGCGAGTACCGGCGAGTATTTACAATATCGGTGAGCCAATCTCACCTCAACCAGTCAGACAGAATTACATAAAAAGATGGCGTGCGCATATGTTCTGTTGTCGTTTGAGTAGCATTTCTAGTAAATATAGATGCCACCTGCGTTAAGAGTAGTCGCAGTGGCATCGACACTAGTGATACCAAAGAAAAGCTTAAAACATAGTGCCATCAGTATCCCATTATCATCTTCCACAAGTTTACGCATTAAAAAAACACAGAATTCATAAAACACTTTTATTTCTCCGTTCGATCATGACAAGCAAATTACTTGGTAAGGTCCGACCCAAGTCGCCAGAATGGTCAAATGAATTCTCAGAAATTACTTCTGAGGCTTAAGATGAATGATTTCCAAGCCTTCAAGTGAGAATTAGAATGGAAATTGATCCAGCACGTGACTAGATTTGCGCACGCTGTAAAATTTACAACCATTGTGAGTAGATATTGCTTCTTGATATACCTATTGAGGGAAGAGACAATGTATGGATGGAGCGAGAACTGAGCGGGGAGGGGATGTTGAAAACAGAGGGTAGAATGTTGGGTAAACCATGAAGAGGAAGGAAGAGTGCAGGATATAACTGATAACTTCAGGCTTTACTTTGCGTAACCTCTCCATATTGGAAATAAAGAAATAAAACTTTCTAAGGTTCACTGTTATTTAATTAGGGGCACGACCCGGGTTTCGTAACTTGGTTACATCGTCAGGACTAATTTTTGTAATTAATCTTAATTTGTCTTAATTTTGATAACCAAGTTACGAAACCCGGGACGTGCCCATAATTAAATAATAGTGAACCTTACAATGTTTTATTTCTTTATTTCCAAAGAGTACAGGAATGTTAGATAGAATGAAATGGAGTAGGATTTATGGGGAACTAAAGAGGGAAAACTGTAAGAATACTTCTAAAATACTGCATTTAAGCCTATTTTGATCGAAAAAAACAGTTATACTATATAAATAAATCGAACGTTACAACAGGCGATGTGGCTTCTAGACGAGAACGAATATTTTTGCGGCGAAAGGACCACTGCCCGGGGAACATTGCAGCCCATCCTTTTGTCCTTATGGGAGGCTGCCGGCAGCTCGGCACACGAAAGATACGTTGAATGAATTCGAAATAACATTCCGTGAACATATCATTAATGGATTCACAGTGATAAACTCTAGAGGAAGAGGACGATCGAGGAAACGGTAATTCCGTCGGATCCAGGCATGTAGACACGGAGGGGATTCTCCGGCTCACTCAGAAAATTTCATTCTTTAGCAAATGAAAAAAATACAGATTTTATGAAAGCAAATAGGTCAGCAGTAGAAAAGATGCATATTTTTAATCAGTGACGGGCTGTATTAATAATAAATAAAACGAGAGCATAAATTAATCGAAACATCGAAGTCTTCAAAATCAGATAGTATTAACAAATGCCGCTAGACGCCCAACGAAATCTGCGAAATTACAATGTCTGCGACTTGACAGAAAATTACCAGTACATATATAGAACACGCATAACGCCCTAACCTTTCCTAAATCAAATTTTTGAAAGGGTTCCCCATCGGCAAAAAGATATTCTACAATTCACATTCAATTTTCTACTACCAAGATTATGTTCAACAAAAATTTGCAATATATAATACAAAACTATGGCAATGGAAATAAAGGGGATAACAGTAACTATATGCGATGCTCATAATTGCGTTAAACTTCTAAGACGATTAAAAAGGCTTCAGCCACAATAGATAAAAAGGAAATTTGACATAAAATTGACAATGATCAACACCTCGGCATGCGTATATCTGACTGCCCTTTGGATAAAATGACATAACATACTACAAGATTTATTTCAAATATTGGTGCTCAGACTCTGCAACTTTCACAACTGATCCCACTTCACCTCCAGGTGACAGATGCAGAACAAACTTGGAACTCCATCAATTAATCTAGGGGCGTACATCAGATGATAGAGCGCTCCCTTAGCACGTGAGAGGTACCGGAATCGATATCCCATACCTACAGAATATTTTTCCAATATAGCGCAAGCAAATTTCCCAAACTTTCTCTGACACATTGATATTTTTGTGATTGATTAAACCCCACAAATTCTGACTTATAGTTTTGAGGTTGGCCTTTTTATCCTTTCATTCGATGTGCAAATATTTTGTAAAACTTATAATATATTTCTAGGACTCGGAATGAGGGCATTCGTTCTATATTGATGTTTTGACCTATTTCTCTGCCGTATTCATTTTTTCCGAAAATAAACGGAGGTCGTCCGGATGTACCACGAGTTCAGCGAGGAAAGTTATAGCATTTGTAAACGATCAAGTTGAGAAACGGGAATACACGAATTTTATAACAGACGTTCGTGAATCTCTAAATTACCCGGGTTTTCGCCGCGTTTTGTTGTCAGCGGTGACGTCAGTTTCGCCAGGATTCCACCAGGCGCCTTCAGGTCGAAGTCACCTCTGACAAGAAAACGCGGCGAAAACCCAGGGGAAATGGAGAGAGAGAGATGCACGAATTCTGAACGCCACGGAAGACTAGGGGACAACATTACAACAGAAGATTCTCAAAACAACTTCTAGAGGCGTAGTCACCCTCGCATTAAAAAAGTTTTACGGAAGTTGCCACGAGCGTCTCTGACGGAAAAAGCGATCCCAATATCTACCTACATTCTAGCCCTGAAGAAATTAGGATTCGTCAAGCGTATTGTAAGTAGATTTTCGGATGAGAAAGTAAAAGAAAGGTGCTATTACGCTCTCGTCCGACCGCTCCTTGAATATGCAGCGAGCGTATAGGATCCGGTGCAGAAAGACTTAATCCGCGAGCTGAATAAAATACAAAGGAAGGCTGCGCCAAAAACTGCTAGGGGCGTACAGACAGTGTTACCCAGATGTTAAGCGAATTAGGCTGGGAGCCGCTGGCGACTCGGAGGCTGCGCGCTAGGCTTAGATTGCTTGAACAATTGACAATGGATATCTTTAAGAGCGACACAGAGAACTTAATATTAGAGCCACACTATATTTCCAGGTCCGATAGAAGCGATAAATTAAGAGAGATGTTTTGCCGAACGGATAGATATGGGAATTCGTTTTTCCCCCGAACCATAAAGGACTTAAATAAACGCTAGTCCCAACTTCGTTAGAGCACTTCATTTTTTTTAGCTGTAAACGGCCCTAACACCCCCTGCAAAACGCCTTTTAGGCGGCTTGCGGGGTATTATGTAGATGAATATCAGGTTGAAATAATTTATGAATGGAGTGGTTAGTGGGGAATGGTAATTTTAAAAATTGTAACCATAATAGAGTAAATTTTGTATAATTATAATAAAAATACATAGATATATATAGCATAATAAAAATCGCTCTCCTCAAATTGCAGACAATTTTTAGAACCAATCAAATTGCGCCCGAAGTGGCATCATACATCTCAAGCATAAACAAAATTCGTCGGTACGAACTGGAGCCTACCCTGTACGGTGCCCATGGTAAAAACGAACAGCCACACCATTGTGCTGAAAACCAAATATAAATAGGAAGACCACTAACAGGTTATGCGCAATCTACAAAGCATTTACAAAAAGAAGGATCAGGGAAGGGCCACCTAGCGTGCGTGGTTACAACCAGCGCTGAAAAACATCCACGAGAGGAATTATGAATTATGAGGTGGTACAACTTAATTCGATCTATCAGCGAAAGTGAAATATGTGATGTTTATACGAGGTACGTGCCAATGGCTAGGGATGGCTACGGCACCATCGCCAAACGTTTATATAATTACGCAGGATTATAATATAAAAGGGTAGTTTCCTTCATCAAAGAAAACGAAAGGTATTGATTGCGATTCGTTACCCACCATTACTGTATTCATAATATAAAAATTATTTGGTTATAGAAATCCCTGTTTAGACAAATGGCAATGGTCAATTTTAACCTCATTTGAAAAAGGCCAGATTGGCGCCCATGCGATGCCACTCCACGTGACATCACAGGGACCTAGTTTCTGTACGAGTAGATAGGAGTTTTACATCGACTGAGATTACCAATGCATGCATGAGGCACAGAGCTCAGGGAAACATGTCTTAATAATCACCTATTAAAACTTGCTAAGGTCGGAAAGTTTTCTTCGTTTGATAGGGTGTTAATACTCCTTATTTAAGCCAAGCGCTACCTGCTAGCAGGGTACTCTGCTACCTACTAGCAGCCTGCATATAAGCGGCGCACATACCCTCGCCCCAAGGTCACCTCACACGGCGACAGCGGAAACCAGAATGACGTCACACGGGGTTTTCCCAGCATTCATACTTAAGTGTCGCGTTTTCGCGCGCTTGAAATTTTTCACTTTTCATTTAATCGCGAAAAATAGATGTTGTAATTTAAAAATCTAAGAGCATGAAATGCGTACTAAAGGAGTAATTTCGATTTAGGCAATAAAAAATAATAGGAAACCATCCGATTACAGCTGTTTTTTTTTCAAATAATCTATCCAATGAGGGAACGTTAGAAAACCAATAAATGATAAAAGAGGTGATGAAAATTCATCCATTTCGCCACTGTCATTTCGTAAATTTCCTACCCGTGATATCAAGAATCGAATTGGCACTCTTGCCACACTTCTGTGGTGGTAAAAGAAGCAGGCTATTCCTTTTGAGCTGCCGCTGCAGCACTCTATTTCGTCGTGTAAACCATACTTACAGGGGATAGGATAGTAGGGAGGTGGAACGGTAAAGGGAAGATGGTGGGTGGAGTGCGTGACTGATGGTGGGAGAAGCCGTGGCCGTGACTCGTTCCGAGATAACCCAAGTCGGCCGCACGCGAGAGGGGCGAAATTATATCACGGCCACTCACGCCCCCACATTCCTCACGAGTTGGGAGGCGAGAGCTCGACCGTACAGAACCAACCAACCAGCCACCCACCCACGCACGCGTCCACGAAGACATTGAAGGCCCCGCAAAAGGTTCAACGGCCAGCTGACAGAATGAATACCTCTGCTATCGAGAAAGAGGAAACAAAGAAACAAACGAAAGAGCACGCATTGCTCCCGCTCCACAGCTCTCTAAGATGATGTTTTAGAACACGTTTGAACCTTTTTCCATCATCCTGGAATCTACAGGGTTATGAAGTGGACACTTTCTAACACTTTCCTGCGTCTCAAATTTTAAATTTCACACTCATTCATTTCTCGGAAGTACAATACCATATTTGAAAAGCATAAAAAGTTGAAAAGGGTCAACATTACCTAATCTGAAAATTTCACGATGATATTAAAAGGAGTGATGCGTCAGCAAAAATATAAAATACCACCGGCCTAGAGGAAAAAGTGCGTCCTCTAAGTAAGAAGGTTTATGTATACACGGACGAAAATATGAATATCACGAAAAATTGCAACGATTGCTCTTCTCTATCTTTGATTTGAGATTTCTCGACAACACCGTTGACACGTTGAAGAAAGAAGATGATTAATCATTTTCAAACAGTAGCAAAATATGCAAACATTAAATTAATTTAACTGCCTGCATGGGAACCATAAAGAGATGCTAAGTGTCTCATAAGAATTTAGTATGGGATGGAACCTATTTTGCGTGAAGGGCCCTTTTTTGTTAAGAAAAACATTCACAAAAAGCCCAAATGATACCTGGACGTGGTGAGTGACTAGTTGGATCACCGACACGTGATATTGGAATGCTGCAACAATTGCAACAGCAGCCAATCGAAAATCTATTGGACAAAGATACTAGGCATGTACTGATAAGAAAGATATTATATCTCTTAACGGAAGAAGAAGATAATGCAATACTCCCTTGAGAGAGTTCATAGCAGGAATTGGTATCGGAAATCCAGAATTGATTTCTGATAAACAACTTTCGATTTTAGCTTTTAGAATCGATTTATGACAATTTCGATTCTTTAAATCCAAATAAGTCGAAAACTCGATATTGATATTTATAAATATTATAGTAATCGTCCATATGAAATGCAGAGGCGCTGTTGTAACAAAATGCAAGATATGGGTTAATGGAAGCAGAACCGTAGCCATGGCGCGGCGAGCATAGAGGCGGAGGGGGTGAGGAGGGGGTGAGAGGCGGTGATGGGGGAGGTGGGGGACGCCTGATGCGATCAGCAAGCGGACTCGACCCTACCCTCCCACCCACTCGCACAGCTATCATCCTATATGTCACCCGACCACAATCACCACGATTCGTACGCACAACACAAAATGACAAATTTTACATTAGAACGGCCACGGGCGTCAATGCGATACAATATCATTTGAGACAAATTCCATTAGAGTCCACTTATTTATAGAATTTTTATCACATTGTAATCCACTTTAGCTTTCGTAATAGCAGGACCATGAAGGACCATGAGCAGGACCATCGATCTTTAAATACCACTTCGTATGGAAACATCAATTTCACCTTAAGCGGCCCCCAGAATCAAATTAAACCCCTGCAAGAGATATTGCATTCCGGAGAATAAGACTTTGTCACAAATATATTGTCCACCGGCCGTTCTAGAGTTAAGACATTAAATTAACTCTCTCTCATATTATCTAAAAATTTTCTTCAAATTTAAAAAAATCGTTTCACACTGGGTCATGCTATGTAAAATCGTCGGCGTTTTGAAAAACTGTTTAGTTGTTCATAGTCAGACCGTGTTCCCCCATCTCCGACAGGATACACAATGATACAGAGTAAGAGTTTTTCAACCCAATGGCTAGCATCACGAGTACTTTTGCATTCTAAAATGATTAACTCTCCATTATTAGAGGATAAAGAAAGGTATTAGTAAGTATTCAAGGCATGCAGACAGATATGTTACTCTTGATGGAGCAGCAGCATTGGCGGTAAATGAAGTAGGCTAAGCAAACGTGTTGATTGCGTCAGAGGCGGTAATAAACAGATTAAATAGGCTCAATAAGATAGGAAACCATGATAGATAACTTTACCAAAGATAAGAACGGCAGATGAGGACAACGCATTTAATAGTGTAACGCTTAATCCGATGAAAACTGACTAGGCCAGCGGTTATCAGCCTTTTTTTCCTCCCGTACAACCTTTATATGAATATGCAACCCCAAAAAATGTAACACGCACATTTTATTACATGATTTCACAACAGGTAGGTGTCACTTTTTGTAATAAATAATTGTGTAAATAAAAACTTTGTTTATAATACCCCATGTAATATGCATACATATTTCTTGGTAAAGAGATACACAGTTCCTGGCGTCCGCCATTACGGATTATATTCGGCCCATCCCCGATAGGTTCGTGGCGCACATCACGGTGTACGCGTAGCACCGGTTGGGAACCTCTTTGCAACTCTTAGCAAACAAGTTTTGCTAATTTCAATCATCTCGCACGGATCTTTGTAACCGATCAGAGCACCCCGCAATCGCGTGAAACCAAATTTGAATTTTCCGCTCCGACCCAACGGCTTTCCACACTGACCTCAATTCATTCGAGAAATCAGATTATGTGCCGCTCCGGACGTCTTCATCATCAACTGGGGGCGTAGCTCAGATGGTAGAGCGCTCGCTTAGCATGTGAGAGGTACCGGGATCGATACCCGGCGCCTCCAGAAATTTTTCGTGTATTTTACCGCGAACAGTAGGACTAAAACATTAGACAATTTTGAAGAGAAGCATTAACAGACCGGAATCCATCTTTTTGACGCTGCTAGATATTAAGGAAAAAACACGTTGGTTATTCAACAAAATTCTTAAGTTATTTCCTAGTAATTCCATTATGCGAATTCAAATAATTCCATAATGAATACGAGATATCAAGGAAGGACAAAAATAAAGTCACGCCGAACATCTTGCACTAATAATAGCAGCCATAAGGCCCCCAAGGTATATGAGCATTTTATGGCCACCTTGCCTTACTTCCGGGCGGCAGTCAAAAAAACTCCTGAGAATTCTGTTTCTGAGCGCACAATGAGATTAGTATAAACATCAAAATAGTTTGCATACTGAAAATGAAAGAATTTACTTTGCTAGGTTCACTAATATATTTGAAAAAGCACGACCCGGGTCTCATAACATAGTTACATCGTCACGTTATGAATATATGTGCCCGGGTAAAGCATTTGCAAAGATATTAGTAAACCTAGCAAACTTTATTCTTTTACTTTCCATAATGAATAGTTTTCACACAGTTAAGACTGAAATCATCATATATAGTTCACATACGATCAGTAAACCCTTATAAAATCGTTTCAGACTTGATTTTGTGGAATATTGCTATATCCTAGATAAAAACACAAATGGTAATTTCCACACCATTTTATTTAACACTCAACAATCGACCTTGGTCTCAACAATTTGTGTCAATTTCAAGGCCAAACCTTTTAAATGACACAAAGTGTTGAAACCATGGTCAGTCGTTGAGTGTTAAATTAAATAGAGTGGAAATTACCTTTTAAGTTTTTATCATGGATCAGTAAATCGATCGATCGATCCCCTCAGTTTTGACGGGCTTATATACCCTATATCCGTCCAGCCTCCGGTGAGTATATATACCACCTCTTCGGCGGCGGTGATTTTTTCGCAAGTGCGAAAATCAGGGAAAATTGACGATTCAAGTGTATAGGGACCAGTGTTACCTTTCCAGTGTTAGTGAAGGAGAATTAGAAAGACAGGCTTCTAGTGAGCATGTGCAAAAGCACTCTAAAGTTAACAAGACTACATACTAACGGCGACGGAAGCCGTGAAACGGCCCTGAGTGGCCCCAAAATGACACTTCAAAAATTTTTATGACACTTCTTTTTTGATTTTTACACAATTTTTTCATTTTTTTTTTGTTGCATACAATGCATTTTGTTCATTTTATTATTTTTTTTGTACATTTTATCAAGTTTTTATTATTTTTTTGCTTGATTTTGAACAAATTTTTATATATATTTTTTTTTTGTTTTAAGTATATTTTCTTATTTTTTCAAACAACAATACAATACTAATAATTATTTTGAAAGAAAAGACATAGGAAAGAATTCGGTATTAGCGAAATAATATTTCTTTTGGAAGTCTGTAGCTTTTGAAGCGTTTAAAATGTACTGGGTAATCCCATCCCATTTGACCTTTGCTTTTATGTACGTATGATGCTTCGCAATCGAATGAATCTTTGAGACGCGTCGTCCAACTCGGGTGACACAATTTCTACGAGGTTAACCAGATCCCATTCTCGCAGCATCCAACTCCAGTTCCACTCGAGCATCTTTACACTATCACAGAATCAATTTCATTTGAATCGTATTTGGAGGACCGATAGCTGAGGTCATTAGCGCCATAGGCCAGCGGGGGGACAGAAACCCGTCGCATCTTCGAAACGAATGGCGGCAAGGGGACCAAGGGTTGACGTCCCATCGGACGGACGGAGAGTTGCACTCCTCCCCAAAGTGACCTCCACAAAGCACTCAAGCGGGGATTCCTAGAAAAGCATCTACCACCGCAGGTAATTGATCCCGCCCAATCTGGGAGTACAGGAAACACCAGCGACCACACCAAAACATCCCCTTACCTAGCGTGAGGTAGAACTTCAAAATCAACCGGACATTGCTTACGCGTAGCTAGACTCTCTCCAATTCTATTCCCAAATGAAGATATTACCACACACATGTGATTTTACTTTCATGGTTAATTTTAAATGAAAGTTAATGATCGACGTTCTACCGCTATTAGAGTAAAAGTAAACATTGGAAAATATCATAACCTTATTATTTCACACTGAGAAATCCCTAAAAAACAAGATAATAGAATAGACAATTACAAGAATAATTGCAGTGCTCCATCTGCACCAATAGGTCATTGTTAACCAAAAATTACTTCACATTCCGCGATTCCGTCTCTCCATCTCTCAACGCTCTCTGCTCTACCGAATCCCCTCCTTGTTTAACTCCATAGCTTCAAAAATCCCTTCCCTGGACCTATTTTCCTATGACACTAGTTACAAAGCCACCTTAAAACGCCATCTGGATAATTCACCATTGTCTAATCAATAGTGCCCCTTTTTATGTTTAGTAATTTTGTTTTCTGTTAGTTTTTATTTTTTTGTGCTATTGTTTGTTATCTTTTAGGTATTATTTATTTAATGAACAGCCAATGTAAAAGCCTTTGTGCCGTTTTTGGCGATGAAATAAATAAATAAATAAAAATTAGCTTATTATTATTGCTTCGACCGATTTATTACATCATGAAATTTCAGTTCTAGACTAATAAAACTGAAGACATAATAGTGAGAAAACTACTCTAAAACATCCCACGAATATAATAAAAGAAAGTGATTAGGGCAGGCTTTTAAAGTATACGAATTTCGATGCTAACGATGAAAATCGTGTCAGGGAGTAGGATATCGGTCAACCGTGGAAGAAGAGAAAAAACAGGTTTCATGGATAGAGAGAATGAAAGAAGGTCATATATTCAGAGTTAAGAGAAAATAATCAATTTGGGAAGGAGGAGTAAGTACTGAAATGCACCACGAGACGCAGTCCTTAAACAATTCTCTACATCAAAAACAACAATTTTCATTATTATAGAAATCCAAAAATAACAAAATAGAATTAAGTAACGAATCCATGAACTTAATAAGATCGATTTCAAATAAAGAAAAAAATATGCGGCAAACTGACCGTTCATAAACAGCTTTTCACCAAATGACTGGTTATAATTATAATAACTTGTACAATTACATCTTTTTGATATAGATTCCCTATTTAAACGCATAGTTGGGCTTGAAATGCTCATTATTTATCACGAATTCGGTTTTTGAAGCGTTTTAGAAAGTTATTTTGGATCTTCCTTTTTTAAACGAACATCATACAAATAGCAACTCAAAGTTCGAGGCAGAGGAATAGAGAACTTTAAGATTCCATATTCAATTCTGCATTCGTAACTAAGGCCACATTAAGCAGATTTGAATAATAATAAATCTTGCCATAGCAACGAAGATATTTCTCTGACGATAAGGAGGCAGACTGTTATATACGCGGAAGGAAAACCACGCTTTGAGGAAACTTTCGCTTAATTTCCTAGACTAAAAGACCTGACGATAACTGCGAGAGGCGCACATTTACACCGGCTGCCATTTCGGGCGAGACGAAGAGGAAAGAATATGAAATAATAAATTATTCAGATGACGAAGGGAGAGATCAGTCGTGCAAGTTTTATCGTGTTTCTCACGAGGGGCGACTATCGAAAGCAATTCACCCCAAACAGCATACGGAAATAAGAGAAGAAATCTTTTATTATTAATTAATACCGAAGGTCCATGCTGCCTTCTTTTAGAGATACAGTGAAACCTCGGTTAGCGAGCGCCTCTGATAACGAACAATTCGGATAACGACCAAAAATTTCGCTAAAAATTTGTCTCGGATAGCGAACAAAACTTCGGTTAGCGAACAGATGTGTAGCGGACATGTTTGTGTTCGGTGCTGTGCGATCTCAAATGGACACTAAGTAATACCTCCATCCACTCACGCTATCACATGGCAGTAGAAACGGTTAGTTTTCCTTTGTTTCCTTGTGTTTAAATGCTTTTTTTAATGTTTTTATTTACATTTAACTCAACATGTACTGTATTATTATTATTTTCATTTAAAAAATATACCCATATAGCCTGTAATTTTCATATAATAATAAGTCAATAGGAGCTAGGAACCAATTATTCCTATTTCCTTCATTTCCAATGGGGAAAATTGTTTCGGATAGCGAACATTTCGGATAACGACCTGCTTTCTGAAACGGATAGTGGTCGTTATCCGAGGTTGGCATGTAATCCGGTTATGAAACCCACGCTTATCAGTACGGATATTCTACGGTTAAGCCTAGCTCCTAGTTATTACCTTTTATGATGACTCAAGAGGGAAAAAAGTTTGGAAGCCGCATTTACAGAGGTGTGGTCGGACATTATTAAGTAGAGAGCTTCATGCCGCTGACATCCTCCAACCTAATGCATATCTCAGACCAGCGTTGTTCCAAATTATCTTCTTAATTAATAAGGCAATAATTCACCATTTGATTCTTCAAAGCTTATTCGTCAGAATATCAACAACATACCAGACTTTACGGATGCTAAGGTTTCCGCTCACCATATTCATTGTCAACATTTGCAATCAAAGACTTGCTCCCGCGGCAGTAGCAATGAATAGTGTTGAAATTGATACTTTACATCATTAGGGATATACATTTTTGTCAAAAGACCTAATTACAGCATATTCCTAAGTGAAAGTCGAATAGTTCTACTGTTGACAGCGGCGACTTTTTTAAACCCAATTCAATGCGCAGAGTCTGAAAACGCAGCTAGCGACAGACGGTAGAATTTGCCATCGCAATATATTCGTGATAGCAGGGAGTGGATTCGATAAGGAAGGTTTAGTGGATGAAAAACAAGGAACTGCTCGTCGAGGAAGACAAAGATATAAAAATTGAGCAGGAGATAACGAGTGGAATACGTAAGCGACCTTATCTGTCTATGGGACACGACGTAATGCGGAAACGAATAAAAGAATTGGAAGCTGAGTGTAGTGTGACGCGTTTTCCAGCATGGCGGAGGAATTTGTTCGATCCAGGAGGAAGAAGAGAAATTTGTCACTCTCAAAGTCTTCCCCCGGACATGGGGAATGTTGGTGGAGTGGGCCAAGTTTTGTAAATGAAGCGTTAACACAGACAAACAGAAGGTCGTATTCTTGCTCGCAAAAGTTAAGGTGAGGATAGAATAAGCATCCGAAGTGAATGTGAAATAGAAACTATGCCATGAGGAGGGGATCCTTGAGTAACAGGGACGCAATATTGGATGGACATAAGTGAGATATGGTATGAAATAATTATACAAGTGACTCAGAAGTATTCATGAGCGGCAGATAAAGCTCAAATTGGAAACAAAGAAATGAGACCATAGGAGTAAAACTAGGAGTGGTGGAATAATGGTGAAGGGTACAATCTAGGCAGTTCATAGACATTGTTTGAGCCACATACTTTGTCAAATAAACTTTAAATTCCATTGTTGTAAACTATAAACATGTATCCACGCTTTAATAATATTCATTATAACATATTTCCACAAAATTAGTCTTCATAACCGTTTGATTCTGAAATCAGCCTGATTTTTCGCAAAATTTTTAACTTAGGAGCAAGGGCGGTAAGTAGTGGTTAATATCAACCGGTTTGAAAAAAAACATTTGAGTCCGATATCCTGGTATCATTGCGCAAATTTCCCGCACAGGGCAAATTTGATCGGGGAAAAAAACTTTTTTCGGCCCACCGTAGGAAAGTGTAAGAGGATTAGAAACATGCGATGAAAATATTTGGATCAAGGTGGAGCAAGTGAAAAGAAATAAATGGGTGAATGTACGTATACCTTACTTTCCTCCAGATGCAACACTTCATGTTAATTTTTTTTCAAAAATTGACTCATCGTGAAATCAATAGTGAAATATTCATCCTAGGAGACTTTGACTGCCCTAAATTCGTGTTGTCGATAGAAACAAGAATAAGCATTGAGATGTTGATATTCATGAATTCAATGGATCTGAAATGAAGAACAATGTAGAAAAAAGTTACGGAAAATGTCTTGATTTTATTCTTACGAATGCGGTCGATAGTGACATTGAGACGATTCGCTGTATGTTGCCAGTGATTAAAGGAGATCACAATCTCCCAGCAGCCAGCTTTCATTATGACTGTGGCATCAAAAAGAATCCAATGGATGATTTTCGCAATCCATACAATTTCAAAATAGGTAACCACTTGAAATTATAAGAGGAGCAGCGCGATCAAGCCAGGGAAACAATTATTCACTAGTGTCAAAATTGGATTTGAAAGGTAACTCAGTTACCTCGATGAAGCGATTGATGTATCTACCCCTAAATTTAAAATATCAAGGCACAAGTCTTCCTAGTGGTATAACTACGACTTAATTTTAAAAATAAAGAAGAAAGATTGGCATGGAAAACAATTCAAGAAAACCTGGTCATGTCATCACTAATCAACGGGAGCTATAGTAACCTAGATAGTATATTCAGTATTTGTAATCTAGAATACTATTATTTTTTACTAAGGCCAGTTTATTTTTAAAATTTGGTGCTTATACTTTTGGATGGTTAACCCTATAACTATTTATATGCTGGACGAACATTAAGCACAATAAATATATATAACTTTCACAAGGATATGTTGAGCAGAATTATTTAACTCTCCCAGCAAACAATGCAGGAGGTACCTCAATCGGAAAATACATCAGATAATTAAATAACGGAAAATGATACAATAAGTACGGTCGTGAGGACTTGAACTATGAAAAGCTAATCGCCAAAGAAGGGACCAGTAAATATATAATCAAGTAACACATGACATTTAACTAAGTGAGTAATATAATGGAGGGGAAAATTGAAGAAGTCTCCTTAAGATGAACTGAACGTAAATACTCGGGACAATATTACAGAATAGATTGTACGGAACCATTTAAGGCGGGTGACCAAGGTTCTTAGACGGTTGAGGATTTTAGCGGCTAAGAAATACTTTTCCCTTGCTCCCGGCATTTACACAGAAAAAAAATAATTTGCACCATTACGATTTTTTTAAACATTCTATTTACAAAACGAACTCCGAACGGTTGGCCAGAATGGTTCATTCAACATTATAGTTGAATATCATATTTCCGTCAGATTGATAAATAACAGCTCTGACGACTTGCAGTATTTTACGGTCATAATGATTTCCACAACAGCGCGACTATAAGGACTGGGGGACAACTTATGAATAAAATAAATCAAATCATAAAGAATTTAAATTTCGGTCCATAGTCCGAATAAAGGTTGATTTCCCTTTGAAATTCGGATAGCTACATTATCATTGACAAGAGCGGCCACTGAAATAAAGTTATTTATTTGCGTGGTGATTGACAAGAGTGGCCGACTTGAGAACTGATCTGCTATTGTAATACACGAGGGAAAAAAATCCAAGGTATTTCGCGGCCATTTTGGCCGTCAAAAACTTTAGCAAACGCATATCCTTAGAAAGTAAATACCTCGTGACAGCACGAGTCTAAAACATTGACGGAACTCCATGCAAAAGAATTAGCCGACGATACAGTAATTTGCAGACACATATAAATAACTTCGAAACTAGCTTATCTCCTCGCAGGGTACACAAGTTTCTCCACAAATAACCTTTGCGATAGAGAAAAATTTGAATGCATTGAGAAAAATTCCTCCATATGACCACCAGCGACCATGAGTGCGTTTAAACGTGTATATATATAAAAGAGTAAATTACTGGATTAGATAGCCACAACATAACAGAATTTCTTCGTGCGGTAAAAGAATTTCCTTCAGATACACCGATTGATGTATTCCTCATATTCTACGTTTGGCACGCGTACACCCTCAAATACGAGGAAGAGGAAGTCATGTACGACAACATGATTCTTTAGTATGCACCGCAAATGCACGAAGTAAACATGCGAGGTCCGTTCGTTTCTCTCCTTAGATAATCTCCCGGGTTATTAGATGCACTATGAATCACACATATTATCTCATAACACATACAAGTTGAGAAAAAAATGGGTAAACAAGGAAAGCAAAAACTTTCGTACCTCTTCCGCAGACGCGACAAATTCCTTGTGGGATACTCCCCCCTCGGCGACGGAATAAGGTGTTCATATCAGACACTTCCTCTTGACTCACAATAAAACACGCTGCCAGGATATCAATGGCCCCGCGAGAGACACTGCACCGCTATGAGTTGGCCAAGGCCGCGAACAACGGCGAAGAGGGGGTGATTCGGGCGAATAATGAGAGCTGACCAATCAGAGCAGCGGGGGTTTGGTCGCCACCCCTCCCCCTGTGTCCATGGCGAAGGACACCTTTGAGTTGAGGGGAGGGGAAAAACGACCTTCAAGAAGCGACTCATAGCTTACAGGAACGAGCGTTAGCATAGAGAATTCCGGAAAATGGGCCGCATGACTTTTGGTAACCCGAGGCCCATTTAATGGCTTTAAAAGAGTCACCACTTGCATGGCTGACGGCACACCAAAGCGTTACAAATTTATCGGACAAATCTTTTAAAACTTACTTAGGAAATTCCAAGAAGATATTTTCTCAGACGACGTGAATCATATCCTTCGTTTACCATCGTACAGTGGTAGACGTGATCATGAGCATAAAATAAAAGAAATAGACTGCAAAACAGAGAGATTTAAAATGTCATTCTTCCCTCGTACCGTTAAGGATAGCAACGTTGTCTCAATTGATAGGATTAATGGCGTCGCGACGCGTCGCTCGTTAGGATCACTCACTGCATGTTTTTTTTCATAGTTCTAACCTTGCATGCATATGCTCTAGGAATTACCAGAGAGGAGAATTACTAACCATTAGCAAGTTTTTTTTATGAATAAGCATGTATATTTTGCTAGTATGCTTAATATTTCTATCATCGTGTGGGTGCATGTGGCGGTCCTCTTGCATGCTGCATGTTGGTGATTTGTCACCCCCTGCCAAACACCCTAGAGGTGGCTCGAAGGGTATTATGTAGATGTAAATCCATGCTAACCTAAATATAAATGTACATACTTGTACGAGAGGCCCATCAAATTTTAACTTATCAACACTATTCCTCGTGCGATAAAATACGTATTCTATTGATAATAAACTGATCGCGAGACACTAATCGCCGCGCCGTGAATACAACCTGAACACCGGAAGAGAAAACACGAAAACTGCGGGACAGACTGGGACATCAGCATAATCTCGCCTGGTGAGTGAGTTCTACGCAATCCCCATAGTAAAAATTTAATATTATTATTATAGTATTCTACCGATTAAGGTAGGTTTCCATGGAGTACTCAAGAAGCGATCTGGGAGCCTCCCCTTCCTTCCAACACTGCCTTCATAGCCTAATTAAGACAATCGTGGAATGACCAGTGAATGGGAAGAGAGGCCAAGAACGAATTACACGTGACAAATTATCAAAGGCGCAAAATAAAAGAAATGAATAACGCCTCGAGTGACTTGCAATGATAAAATATCAGGGACTGATAGTCATTAAACGAACTTCAGTAGATGTAGTGCCAGTATATACAAGTAGTTTCTTGTCCATTGTCGTTTTTACTTTCTCGTCAAATGTTGCCTCCCCTTCCTAACCTTTGATACAAACGATGACGATGGGATTTAATCGCCCCTTTTTGTTTCTTAATTTTATTATTTAACTTCACAGTTATGTTCTCGTGATCAAAATCAATGTGTGCCTTGATATCATTTGAATTCGTTCCAACAAAATGCTAGGAAACTTTAATGTTTAACTTGAGACTTTAAGGCGAGATGGTATTTAAGCGATGGATCACTGCACTTCAAGAAATATCAAAGTCACAAGAAAAAAAACAATGACCAATCTCAAGCAACGGGTCAAATGAGACAGTTCACAGTATACCTGCCTGCAACAGGGATCATGATAGAGGAGATAGGCGTGTAAAAAGACGACCTTCTAATTAAAAGCACTGCCGATCCGACATTGTAAATCACTTGGGGAACGGAATACCGGCTTCCTTTTGATAATCAATGCTGCGAGTCCTGGACCGCAGCTCACCACAGAGAGGGATACCATCGTCACAAGGAGACCTCACACAACAATGCAAATGCCACCTCTGCCACGACCACTTTCGGATTTTCTTGGGCGCCCTTTAAAGCTCGCATCCAGCAAACACGGTTCCATGCGACACCGCACGAATTCCATCCGATTTCGGTGACGTCCGATACGTACGAGCATAAATACTCTACACAGGATTCTCCACTCCCGTGGTTCCATTGATTCCCACCTGTCGCAATAAATAGAGGCGTCCCAGTCGGTAGGATACAGGTAAACATACTTATTAGCCTGCAAGAGATGCATTACGCGTTGACTTTAATCGTTTATTGCTCAAAAGCCAGCTCAGTTAATTAATATTAAGCTTAATTTCATATCCAATTGTTAAAAAGACGCAGGTAAACATTTATGAGTGCAACGTAGTCCCTTCAAAACATATGTATTATCCCGCTTCACGTACTGAAAGTATGGTCCAGTGGTTAAGGTACTGGAATTCCATTTTCCACTTCCGTGTTCGATTCCTATAAGCGGTGATTTTTTTCATACTTTCCATCTACTTTTTATTTTTCAGGAACCTGCTATTCACAATTAGATTCATGATTTTCACTGAAAATTTTAATCCTGTGCTAGGAAATGTTTTTGTAAACTTCTAATGTTATTCAATTTTTTCACATGTGAGCTTCCTTTGAATTGTTGCATTTTAAGGTCGGCACACGACGCATTATTAAGATACACATGTATTTGGTTTCTTTTTATGTTGCAAGTGATATTGTAAACTCATTCGTACCATTTATGCCTAGTTTTCGAATCAGTTTTCGTTAGTAGTAATATAAACTCTATGCGTGTGACCCTGATGGCACGGCCATCCTGGGAGACGTGGGTTCGTATTCCGCCTGGATGGATTGACCACCATCCAGGGTATGGGTGTATGTGATTGCCAAACAAGTTAACTGTAAGAAATGACCTAGTTCAGAAGGATATCTAGTCCTAAATTTGCTTGTAATAAAGACGGAATTATTATTATGCATTATGCCCGATATCTGATGGACATCACATACAACGAAAAACACCCACACAACCCGAATCGGTATAACAGGATTGCTATAAGAGTCGAAATTCATGTCCAGAGCAAACAATCGAAGAGTGAGAGGTGTTCACACATGCTTGGTAAATGTTTCGCGTGTCTGAATGCCATTTTCCCTATATGCCACTCAAAACTTTTTATAAACATCTAAAGGAACGATAGATGGTCATCTTGAGCTGCGAATCACAGGCTAATGTCATCGTGACCAAAACAAATCTGATATGAACCGCGTGCGAGTGAAGAAGATAATTTATTTTCGGCGTCTACTTAAAAAAGGAATCGATCGCGTACCGTGCAGAAAGAACCGTATACAACTGCCCGGCCAATCGAGCAGGTGACGAATGATGTAAAACAGAAGAATTATATTATAGACGATATGAGAGAACGGAGGGCGTTGACCCATTCTTTGGATTGATGGATGAGCCATGCATTCCAAAATAGTTCACGGAAACTTCCCGGTTCAGACAAATCTTAATCTCAAATAAGACAGCAGCTCTTGGCTGCTGATCTTATGGGTCTCGGCTTCAAATACCGAGTGAGGCCTTCCAAGAACACAACCGGAATCCTCCAAGTATGAGTTTGGCCAACGGAAGGGAAGTGACTGTCACAAACCTATGTTTTAGCTAATCGTAAAATGGGTTTTGTTAAAAGAATATTAGAAAAGTGCGACGACAAAGTGAGAGAAATGGGTTACTTTTCCCTCGTTAGGCTACATCTGGAATACGCTGCCAATGTTTGGGACCCTCATGAAAAAGGCTTAATAACAGAGTTAGAACGCGTGCAGATAAGAGCTGCCAGGTACGCGAAAAATCGTTACGATAGTCTCTTAAGTGTAACTGACCTCATAGATAAACTCGGATGGGAATCTCATTCTGACCGCAGATTCAAAAATAGACTAAACCTTTTAAATAGATTCAAGAGCAGTGTCTTTTCTAACGAAGTTAGCCATATCTTACGGACGCCAACATACTGCGGAAGATCAGATCATATAAATAAAATAAGAGAGATAGACTGTAGAAAAGACAGATTCAGAATGTCTTTTTTTCCACGATCAATAAGAGATTATCACGGCAGCGATAAAACTCATTAATACATTACATGACTTGTACGTGTAGCCTACTAACCTATGTAAAAATTAATGTATGTTTCTTAATTCTATTATTATTTCTAACAGCATATAGTAGTATAATTTGTTAGCATGCGCGACGTTTTTGGACCGTGTGGTGTGCATGTGGGAGTCCAATGGCATGGTACATGCTGGTGATTGATCACCCCCTGCCGAACACCCTAGAGGTGGCTCGCAGGGAATTATGTAGTTGTAGTGCAGGTGTGCTCTACCCTCAGCTATCCATACCAAAATTCGGGTTGAATCGCGAGTTGAGTGAGTGAGCAATAGTTTTGAATTTTGGTGAGCAAAAACCCAATGGGTCCTAAATATGCTTGAAATTAACATGTCTCATTATCATGTCACATTAACAAATAGCGGATTGTAATGAAAGATTTAACAGAAAAAGCTAGTGTAGAGTCTATATGGAGATTAAGCCTTCGCTATACAGAATTGTGGATTACTTAGGAAGGAAGACGAGAGAAGACTGGGGGCGTGCGATATGTGGGTGTGGAGAAGAATGGAGAAGGTAAAGTGGACGGAGAGGAGGAGGAACGACGAAGTGCTGGACATGGTAGATGAGGAGAGGCAGCTTTTAGATGAGATACGGAGGAGACAGAAGGAATGGATGGAGCGAGTACTTTGCGGGGAGGAGATATTGAAAAGTGTACCGAAGGAAAAATGTTCGGTATGGGAGATAAATGAAGGTAGAGTACTAAATTAACTTGAACTTAACTTATAGGATTTAAAAACGGAATGAAAGGGAGTCAGATCTTTTGTCAATTGAAGAGGGAAGTCCAATTTGGGAGAGGAGACAGACATCAGGGGCTTCTCCAAAATTTTAAATGTAAACCTATCTTAACAGGTAGAGGATTTATTAATAAATAAGTAACTCTCTTCATTGCTTGATGTAAGACGGAGGGTTCGGATTTGGAGGGTCCGGTGTTGATTTACCCATGTAACATGTGTTGATTAATTTAAATATAAGTTGGATGTAAACATTCCAAATTTATGACAGTTTTTTCCATGATATGTGGTGCTAACTATTCGTCATGCGCGTAAAAATATTTGTTTCCAGTTTTGTAAAATATTTGACTTTTTTTTGTTAAATAAAAATTGATAAAATATCATCATGCTTACTTTGTAAATTTTACAATTACCTGAGTAATAGAATAAATTAATAAGTAATTACTTAGGTTTGATATCCATGTAATAGTGGGAGTGAATATCCCCGGTAAAAAGTGAAAGCTGGAAAGGGCAATGGCAAGGTATACTCTGAACATCAATGCACAGGAAACCGTAATATTACTCTGCAGCAGAGGAAAAGAGCCAGGTAGCAGCATCAGAGGAGTAAACCAAAAGCATGAGGAAGTGAAGGAGAAGTTCTCCTTGGGTAGCCAAGAGACTAGCAAAGAGGGCTTTCTTCAAAAAGAGGAATCTATTTACAGCTAGGAAGTAAACATAGAAGCAAAGGATAAATCAAATGGATAGATTGCGTGAGTAATGTGGAAGTAGGAGAAGAATAGGAGAGGAAAAAAACCTCGGGAAGAAGATGGACTAATTTTACATGCCATAACAGGAGACAATAATGGTTTCTTGAAGACAATCCTTGTAGGATAGGTGGATGGGAAGATGGGAAAAGGAATATCTACGATGAGATGTAGCGTAAGTGTTAAAATGTAAGGAGAAAGAGCTGAGTTTATCGTTATAATTGAAACTCATTAGTTCGCAAAATAAAAAACGTACTTGTCATGAAAAAGAGACAAATGCTACACAGTTGCACTCAGAGCAGCCAGGTTCACAAAATGTATTAACCTATCACTATATTATGTAAAATGCATCGGAATTCTTACTTTGCCAAGTGGTTTTTTTCTGAAAGCGGGGGAATCGTTAACAAATGATATTGGTTGACCATCAAATTGTAACAGAAGCAGTCGCAATATATGAGTACATAATATATAAAACATGAACAGGACCAAAATATAATATTTTATAAGAAACGAATCAAATCAAAAATAAACATAAAATAATCAGCCGGTATCAATGAGGCAATGCTTCATGGGTAAGAAACTAAAAAAATACAAAATATATTACACAGGTTTACAAGAGCTCTCTAGCACTGAGAACATGAAAAAAAAACTTTGGATCATAATGAATATCCAAATATGCTGGAAGAGGTTCGCAGGGCACAGCATGCATGGAGACGTAGGCAAACTAAAACTATGAAAAGCGGGTTCGCCATCCTTCATATGTTATGTAGCGTACATGATGAGTAAGTTTACGACACGAAACGTCTCCACTCGACAGAGATCGAATCAAATACTAGGTTCGCCAGACAAATTCGAAACACACATTAATTTTAATCATTATCTTTTGAAGATATTCCCCATTTCCATTATCGTGAACACCTATTACAGCAGGAGCACTGAAATATACCCCCGATGCACACGAACTGCAACCTAATAATAATCGGCGTGCACATTTGTAATTGACTCAGCAGCACAGTGTAGTATGTAACGCGCATATGTTATCAAATCCTTAATCGTGAAATATGAATATGTGGATCAGACGAGTTGATTCAGAGCGAAATAGTTGCAAGGTCTGCTCCTCAGAGCCGCAATAAGGCGGTAAACCGGATACCCCGCAATGAAGGGCACATAGCACCACGGGGAGAGTAAATATTTTCATGGCTATCGATGCTAGGGAAGAACAGCTGATAGACGGAGTATCTTCTACAACCAACGCGACACTAAACGTCTCGACACGTGTCACACGCCGTATGACGAGTGACCAAGACTAGGCAGTTAATCAAAATACAGAAAGACAAAAGGTTTATTTACACTTATTAGCAATATTCCTTGTATCACTAACAATCTCGCTTGTCTGCCGAGATAGCAGCTGAAATTCTATTCGCTGTAAATGTACTTCACAAATAATGGGTTCATCCATAAATTGAAAAAACATGCCGTTTCTACAATACCTCTTTCACTTTGAGACGTCGTTCTTGGGCGATGGGATCAGGATCTTCTCCTTGGTGAGTGTCCGGAAAATGATCACTGGGCGCAGGTGGAATTGTCACAATGTTCTTCTGTTTCTCCAAATTCAAATTATCAACCAGGTTTTCTTCCACTGCATCAACACTCTGAGGAGGCAACAATGACTTCAGCGATTCACTTACACTTCCCACAGTATGTTTCTTCGAGATTCCCATGATTTCAGGCCTTTCCAACACTTTTTGACTCTTAATTTTATCTAGCTCCACATCCTCTTCTATTTTTGCCAATAATTTCGCTTTATCCTCTATTTTATGCGGATCGGGATGATCTAAATCATCGTGCCTAATTAATTTTCCACCACCGGGGATCTCGCTGAAATCGTGACCGTGAGGAGGAACAGGAATAAGCAAGTCAGGGCCTGCTTTTTGCATGTGTTTATAAACATTATAAACACTGTTCACTGTGCCCGAGCTTCCCCTGAACTCCGGCAAGAAAAAGAAGGTACCGAAACACACAACACCAAATGTCAAGAACACTAACAAAATTAAGTACTTCTCTCGGGGCCTAAAGGATCTTCGAGAAAATGATGGCACAGGTACACCATTCACAAACCTTTGATAAGTAGGTAATATGCCTGTTGATGCCATTTTACACACGGCTCAACCACTTCCAACACACTCATACACATTTGATGTAACTATGTCACCTGCTCATCGACGTTTCCGGCAGAGTCTTCAAAAATTGAGATGCGGCATCTTGTGGTGAAGATATAAGTAAATGAAGGATGAAATGCGATGCTAGAATTGAACGCCATCTGTTAGCCAAAGTTTTAACTTCGAACACTTGACGTACGGTTTGCGTCAAATGTTTACATTCAAAGCTGCCGACACCGATTGCACGTAATTTACCCTACAAACTTTCCAGAATTGATTGTTTTTTGTACATATTCTCAGAATATAAGTTCTTAAAACGTAGTATGCTTCTACGATTACTTCGTAATGGTACTATTACCAGTTCCCGACGCAGCATAACAAGGAATTGGTTCGTTAGAACTTTCGCATCGCACGATGGTTGTCCTAGGCTCCCAATTATAATTAAAAGGCAGCATGAACCAACTTTAGCTTTATCTTGTAAATTCAGCCAATTTCCTGTGTTAAGGTAAGTTTTTAGTTGAGTTGGCATAACTTTTCTGGTTTACGGGGATTGTGGATAAGTATGTAATTTTTTAATTTCAGATGCCGCTCTGATGTTTTGGCGTACGAAAAAGCCTGCGATGAAACTCTGGACTCTCTTGCTGAGTATTTTGAAGAATTGATCGATAGAAGTGCACATTTGAAAGATGCTGATGTTACTTATGGCGTACGTAATGCAGACCCTTAAAGCCGCTATACATGGTGAATTATCGCGTGATAATTCACAGGATCATGCGAGCATGTTCTAATTTTCACTGAATAATCATTCGCAACTTTTTCCGTTATACATGGCGAATGATTTCATTCGCATGATCATTTACCGTTTATGAAACAGATATGTAACGCAGTACAATGATTGTAAGAGTAAAGTGGTATATTTTCTATTTTCAGGATGGCGTGCTGACTGTTAAATTCGGTGACCCGTATGGAACTTACGTAATTAATAGGCAAACTCCTAATCAGCAAATATGGCTTTCGTCCCCTTTCAGTGGTCCGAAAAGATACGATTACCTAGGCGGTCAGTGGGTGTATCGTCATGATGGAATCACGTTACATGAGCTCCTTGATCAAGAAGTCCAACGTATTGTAAAATATACTGTAGATTTTAGACGCTGTCAACACAGCAGGCCAACTTCTAGGTAAACTTTTATTTGAGCGAGCAATTATAAGTAGAACAATTGTAGCTGTCTGTGATCATAAGGGTGTTACCTCAACGGGAGTGTTGTAGATGTCATAGTAATATTTTCGTAAAAGCCGCGCTTGTTGAAGTTTTTTTCGTGCAACTTTAATTTCCGCGTATATCGTTGCCCTTGTTTTGTCCATTATAATTTGAATTTGTCCTTTGCCACCCTCTGGGACTAAACTAGATCGAAATGGAGGTAATGGAAGAAGGGAATCTGATGGACAGGGTTCAGATCCTACTGCAGCGTGATCTTGCGTATTACGAAGAACACCAAAAGGTTTTGCAAGAGAGACTGTGCTCGGAAGTCGTGGGTGGTCAGCTTGATTTTCCCCATCACGCCTCTTTCGCTTCCGTCAAGTTGGTGTCTTGGTGGGAAGGAGAGTTCGTCGCGGCTTTCCACAAGCCCTCGGACTTCCTCCCGACCGTGGCGGAAAAGAGTGGTGCAGGGACCTCGGACGATGAAGCTGAGGCCGCCGTCGTCATAACGTCCGTTCCGGAAGAATTTGCTCGGTTGACGGAGTCGTCTGCAGCGCAACTATTGGAGCATCTTCACACTCTAAGCCAAGAGGCTCTTGATCATGCTGATCTCACTGTCCTAACAGGAACATTAGGAGCTGCAGCCTTAACTAGGAATGCTCTGTGGTGCTATAATGAGCTGCTGAAAAGGAGTTCTGACACATCAGGGTGAGGAATGTGGTTATTGCACCCATGGTGAAATATGTTGCAGGAGTCGTATATATTTTTCGAAGAAATTAGTTCATGGACTTGTTGCGTTTGCCTTTAGGCACTTAAATCAGAATATTTCATGAATTGAGTTTTTAGATATATTTTTATTACCAATAGATGATGTAATTAAACTGTTATCTGAAAAGATTCCTTTTTTATTTTCAGCAAAAAGTAAGTACGAAAGTCAATATTTGATAGCACTGCCCTTTTTATTTTTGATTATTGCGAACACACATTAATGAGTTAATTCAGCTCACATGTATATTTTTGTAAAATTACACTCTCTGCCTTCACAGTTTTGTATTTTTTTCTATTTTGCACTGCTCCAATGCAACCCAAACATACCTCACGTGTTCTCATCAAATTTTATGGCCGTCGGGTACATTAAGAGTCGCCGAGAGCAAACACTGGCTTTGGGAGGAAATAATGAGTTAATTTGAACTGCTTTATATAATCTCATTTGCAGTCTTGAAAAATTAGTGGAATGGGAGGGATGGGGAAAGATGTTTGAGGATTGGAAGTTAGGACATAAACCATAAATATTACAGTAGAGGATTAATGGTTGTCACCCTCCATGCATTTCAATATGTTTCCGCAAGTTGCCACTTTGGTTACTGATTCCAGACCAATACAAAGTTCATGTGGAAGGAAGTTTTAACTAGGCTCTTAACAAAACTTTATATGGTGATGATATAATAAATTCATAACTTAAGAATGCTCTTCTTTGCTAGGGAAAATGCTATACTGAAACAATATTGAGATTAAAATGATAGTTCTGAGCTCACTGTTGTGGTGGGGACATTGTTGAAAACATTGAAATGTGCCCTAGTTGGCAGCATTATTAAAGCTTCTGCAGAACAGACTGGGGCCTCCTACTTATATGTTATCCCTTGCTCCTTGTGCTTGAACAGAATAGCTCAATGCATACTGTGCCACCAAACATAGACAACATTCTCTAATGATTAAATGCATTTAACTTGGAATGAAACTATGCCATCCTGAAATTGTGCTATTATCATCTGCCACAATAATTGGCGAAAGTTCTATTTTCTTGTCATAATTCAAAATAGAAAAATGCCAGAAAATATTTATTCATACCATGAAAATTGCATTGATTATCAGTTAATGCTTTTGTCATGTAACCTGTTATTTCTTCTATGTTGGTGGTGGTTCTCGGGTATTGCTGTGTAGAAAAACACTACACAGCAATACCCGAGAACCACCACCAACATAGATGAAAGAAGCTGTGAAAATCTTCAGACTGTTATTTCTTCGGTGGTGAATTTTTTCTCAACTACATTTCAATCATCTTGTCAACCATCATTCAGACAACATCTTAATTCTCACAGTAATGCAAGCGCAAATTTTTCAAAATATTTCTGAGTATTTCTTGAAACAATGTGAATTTCCTAAGTGTTTGCTTGTAGGAGAATAATGGTGTAGGTCTGCTGAATGAAATATCTCACAAGTAGCTTAGAGGTAAATGTTTTCATGTTGGCCCTGTCACTATTAACTGCACCTCTGCACTTTTAGCATATCCACTGGCAGTGCATGTTTTCGGAACAAAAATATTTTTCCTGTTTATTTCAACAGTCCATCCATCTTTTTCCAGGCAATTTTTTAGATGGCTGTTAAATACTTGTTAATTGTTGTTTAAGATCATGTGAAACAACAGGAATTGTCCCTGAGTGCTATCTGTTGCTTTCATTCACCATTATTTTACAAATAAAGGCATATTTCCTAATTTGATGTGTCAATTTTCTAATTGAGGTGCAGGGATCTGTGGTTGTATGTTACCTTATAGACTTGAGATAAGGCTTAATGGTTTTTGGCATTCCTTAACATCAAAGCATTCATGGGCAACATTTTTATTTCTTTTTACCTTTTACTCCAATATACAAATTTACCGTGGGAGATTACTAGCATTTATTGTAAGACAAAGATGTTCATTTTTCTTATTAATGAGGATGATAAGTGAGAAAAAAATATGCAATGATCTGGGTTTTGGAAAGAGATTCAGAATAATAAAACTTGTAATGAGGATTAAATTGAAGTAAACTTCATATTTATGGGAATGAGCTAACATATGCCTTTGCTGAAGGAAATAAAATGTAACATTTATTTTATCATTATTTTTATATTATTATTATTATCCTGTTTAAGGCAAGTTTCCATTAATAATTTTTCAAATCACTCTTGTCCTCGGCTCCCCCCTCATGAATTCAACTTGTCTCTCTTGTTCACTGTCAGGCCTATTCCCTTTCATTCTATCTGTAAATCTTATCCTCATCCTTCCCCCGACTTGCTTAACTGACATCCTACTCTCTGACACTGTTTTGAACAATCCCTGCTACTGCCTCCTCGCTCCAACCAAACCTGTCTCCTTATCTCATCGAGAAGTTTCCTTTCCACACCCACCATGTCTAGCACTTCCTCGTTCCTCTACATATCTGTACACCTCACCCTCTTTATTCTTCATCACACCCATGCATCAAACACGCCCAGCCCTTTCTAATCCTCATTCCTCTGCATCAACGATTCTACACTGTTAAGCATTATTCTCCCTATAAGATTCTCCTCCAATAGCTTCTCCTTAACACACATGCATGACAACCCTGTCATTGCCACTTTCCTATTAATTTTCTCGATTGTTAATCTGTTTTCTTTCCTGATATCCTTTCTGCTGTGTTCATTGTCCTCTAATGTGCTGCAGTCGCACTCCAAGACGTGCAAAGATAGCCTTGAACACCCCAACAATCTGGAGGAAAGTTTGAATTGTAATCCTAAAAACGGAATGGGGAATGAATTGGGCAGATTGCTGGGCTGCTGGTTGCAAGTTCCCAGGTTCAAATACCACCTCACCCCCAATCAATCATCTATCCTCAATGCTCGGGGAAAGAAAGTGGCATCCTCTGAATCAGTGTCAATGCATGCCAGTGGTTGAGTCCAGGGTGAACTCTGCCCTGATCTACCTACAACCACCTTCAAATTGAAATTGTGTGCATAGGTAGATCTAGGAGGGGCACGGGGGCACCCAGACGCTTAAAAAAATATGCAACATTTTTAATACGGTCTCATTACCATTGCGTTCATTTTGTATTACGAGGTATCCTTGTGTCCCCCCCCCCCCCCCAGAACAAAATACTGGCTACAGCCTTGCTTGTGTCCCCGCCAGAAAGAAATCCTGGATCCGCCCCTGATTGTGAGTGAGAAAAAAAACTGGGATAAGAAATAGACATCAAGTATTACTTCTAAATTGTAGATAGTGACTCCACTCACCCTGAAGTGTAAGTATTAATTGTAAACCCTCAACACCATATTCCATTCCATGATTCCATATTCCACACCAGTGGGGGTCGCTCATATTCTCATAAGCACTTTAAATCACATGAACCTATCCTAAACATATCTATGGGCAAGATTCTCCAAGATAGTCCTATATCTTTTTGGTGCTAGTGTGCCATAATGCATGATAGGTTCTTTTGACAGATGGAGAGATGTATGTATTTGTATTCATCTGAAAATGGGGCAGTCGATAAAAATTGACTTCTCATCCTTACTCAAATGAGGGATCTCACATCATGGGATTGGGGTATTTCTTTTTTATAAGGGAGGCAAAGAAAATGATTCATCATTCGGTAGAACTTTAAATGAAATATGTATAGAGGTTGCCACTGGCAGTCAAAATATTGAAGTGAATACTATAATGGAGGCGTATTAAAATGCAACAGAAAACTTCCTAGTTAGAGGTCTTCTACAAAAATAGTTTTTATGCTCATTCAGAATTTGTTGTATAAATTTCCTATGGACTTCAAATTCATTCCTTGAAGCATATAAAAAGTTAAAATGCAAAAGTCACACGCCTCGCTAATTCCCTTCCCTGGGTGCTCTTAAGACCATCTTCCAAGCATTTCAGGGTTTTGCGTTTACTCACTGACCTTCCCCTTCTACACACTAATGAGCAGGATATCATGCTTAAAAAGAATCTTGTGGCTTCACTAAGATAAGAAGCCAGGTCCTTCCAAGAAGGTGTTTCACACTACGAGGCCCGAGAAATTTTATAAGTAGTGAGTTAGAAGTTTTTTAAGCATTTTATAAGGGTCATATGAACAACATAAGAACCCTGATAACTGGAATCTCGATATCTGGACACTGTGGGGAAAATCAAAAAGCCTAACACATTTTGTTGTCACACCAAAAACGAATTTTTGAGGGGGCTCGGGCCCCTCAGGCCCATGGAGTCAGCGCCACTGCTTCTACCTCAAAGGAGTAAAAACTTACCACGGTGAAAAAAGCCATCCGTATGAAATTGCTATCATCAGCTAAACGCTTGATTTGAGAGCTTGCTCTCAGGTTCTTTAGTAAATGACATCCTTGGGTATAATTTTTAGAAGGGTACTTTGAGTTGGTTTTACTTATATCCCAGTGGTATTTTTCCTTGGAAGAATAAAGAAGTAATTAAGGCTGTTTAACCCTCAGAGTGTGAGATTGAGGGGAATAATTTGTCAGAGAACTATGAGGATGGCAGTCTCATCCAGCGGCGGCTATAAGGGGGATAGACCCCCCCCCCCCCCCAAAGCCTCAGAAAAATAAAAAAAATATTTTAAACTATTGTCTAGTTTTGAAATGGCATTTACTCAAAGTGAAATTTTAAGTGCCAAAATGATGTAAAATGTATCTCCACGCATGTAACTTTTCAAAAATTTTCCCAGACTCCCTGTTGCCTCACCCCTAGACCCTCCCATCCCCCCCATAGCATAATCCTAGTTATGCCACTGGTCTCATCTATTGCATAGAGAAGTATTCATAGACAGGCGAGGTGCTAATGTTTAATGCTGTATGCATTCACAGTGAACTTGTTCATCCTTCTCACCAAATAGCTAATTCTCACAAATTCCTGCACCTGGCTTCTAATGGCAAACATGGCTTGAAGTTCTAAAAAAATTATTTGCTTTGAAGCAAAATCACCAGTACACTTAACACCAAAAAGGATCAAAGCCTTCCGTTGCACCCTTAAATCATGTGCTTTCTCACTGATGCATTGCTGATGAACACCAAATTTTATTTTACATTAATTACAATGGGTAAAAAATCTCCTTGACCACAAATGGACCTCTAGACCTTTGGTTTTCCGGGCCACTGAGCAGACCACTATGTTATCTCAGTCCCCTGATTCCATTGGGGATTAACCAAGTTCCAAGAAAATATGCGTTATGCAGGGGTCCATCAAGAATGGAAATGCAAGGGCATACATATATGCCATATGGGCTTCCCAGACAACAGTACCAGTGGCAAACTCAATACCAGCAGTATAGCTATGCTTGGATGCATTTGGAGTTTATTTCAACTCTGCCACATGAGGCAGGTGGAAATTTGCAATGGGAAAAGATTCCCCTGGTATGTGAATCGACCTTTCACTTTCACACCGTAGGGCTGAAGTAAACCCCATGTACAAATGTGTGGATTTAGGGTCGGTATGAGTTTCACCACTTGTACATAGTGGCTTCTTGGTTTTCTCTTATGTTGCTATCTTGGATGTACATACTGCAAGGGGATAAAATCTATTACCATGAACCTCAGCCATGGAAATCAGGGAACTTGGAGAGCATAGTGGACAGCACAGAGGGCTGGTAAACCAAAGGCCAGTGGTTCTATTTCTGGTCTAGGAGATTTTTTCCTCATGGAAATTATTTCAAAAATAGTTCTGAATGAAGTCCTCTTGGGTTTTCAGCAGGGTGAGAGAATTCATCTGGTCCAACATTTTGAGGTCTGTCACATTCCTTGCGAAAGATGGATGTGATAGGCATGCAACTGTTGGACAAGATAGATTCTCTCAATCTGATGGAAGCATAAGAGAACTTCATCCAATTAACTTTAAATTAATTCATGCATTAGGGTTGAAGTATAACAATGAATTTGCAAAGCACATCATCAGAAGGACCTGTGTGTAATATTGAAAGCATTTATTCATTAAAAAAAACAGGCTCTCACTCCACAACAGCTTCAAGCAATTTAATGAGATGGTTGAAGCCTTGGCGGAACGTCTACTTGACTTACACAATCGGCTCTTGTCGCTATACATATTACAAGATGCCGATAGTCTGAATTGGGAGCACAACCAGGCCTTCTTTGAGGGTCAAAGAGGCTCCTTCATAATACAAATGTGGTGGCTTTATATGCAAGGTAAGCCCAAAGGATCTCAATAAGAAATACAAAATCATGAAAAAACAATTTTTATTCCAATAAAATGTCTTTTTCAAGGTACCAGAGAAGATTTGTGGAACACTGTACCTCCAAAAACAGCCCAGAGAGTTTTTGCTGGAATGCTGAATGAATCTTTAACTATTCTAACCGTGCGTTACTCACAGGTAGTTTATTAGTAGCACTGCAATATGATTTACTTTACCTTTTTGATAGAAAAATATTTAGACTTTATGTAATCTTAATTAAAATATACATCAGATGACGTGATAGAAACATGAATCACAGTAGGCTTAGTAATTACTTCATGTATTCCAATAACTATATACAAGCTTGCAAAGAAAGACAGGCAAGGCCGAATGTCAGTCGGCCGAGGGGCTGACCAACAATCAGATGACGACGACCACTGCTCATTGTGGTCCCGTTTCATCGATATATGTATTGTATAAACTCTTCTAAATTTTCCCCATCTGAGGTTGTGAGTGATGGTTTTACTGACTGCTTGTGTGTACACCTGCAAACATAACCAGGTAGTATCTTTAACATGGCCCCTTCAGCCCTGCAAAGGTTATAACCCAGGCAACCGCAGAAGGCCCTCCATTGGCATCCCTTATCCCAAGTTGGTTGTGTATGAGTTTCAATTCCAGTTTAAAGGCTCTCTGTGGTGAGACTCACTGCAATTGCGGCACTACAACGCAGAGACTTACCAAGAAGCCATAACTACTGGACATTCAAATTAGGATGCAAATATCCATGGATGGTTATACCCAGCTTCTAACATTTTATACATATTTCGAGGATATTGCAATATAGAAATCCATTCTTAGATATCTAATGGATGTCCAAAAACTGTTACATTTAGGTATTTACATGTGATACATATTATTATGTGTAAATACCTAAAGCCATGCAAGCCATTATACCTATTGTATGAGGGAACAAATAATCTTTTTAACTCCAATGTGGTGTATGTTGGGAAGGATTAAAATATGGCTTTTGGGTTGTGTTGGGTCATACATAATTATAAATTCATGATAGAGAAATGCATATTTTCTTCTCTTTTTGCCATACAATCAATAATTTCTTGAATAATTATCATTTTAGGAAGTTTATGAACAATTTATGACCAATGAATTGCTTGGAAAGTCACTCTTACTGCTTAATTGATTGGCCTCCCCTCTCTATATACATGAATGATGACATTTGGCATGAGAAAATTGTTTGATGACCGGTACCTACATATTGACAACAAAGGTGTGCTTGTTAATTACTAATATGTATTCCTAAGAGATTTTATAATCAGTGGTGAAAATCCAAAATATCTATGGTTCAATCTTTTTTTGCATTAGATAGATATCTAAATGTGGGAAGTTGGGAAATGAACCCTATTATAAGTAAATAACAAAATTTGTTGATATTTCACCTAATATCTATTGGATATTATATAGATGTGTGATTGGTGCTTGGGTTATTGTGTGATTGGGCCTTGCTTTGGGAAAACAAATTTTCATGACCATAAAAGTCTTTCTATCATATTCAAGCATTAAGAGGCCATATAGAGCTCAAATTTTCCCTTGATCTCAAGTTGAAATGACACTGGCGGCTGGTACATGCTTGTGTACTAAAGAGCTGCAGCCAAATACATATTTGAAAATACGACGCAATATTTTCTGAATATTAACGGAGTGATTTTTTAGTACTGATACATGAATTGAGACTTTAGAATACCCCTCTGGATGTGGAGTAGTATGCTGTGAGGAGTGAGTAGGTGCAATCATAAGCAATGCTCTCCATTGAGAAGAAATTGCCCTCCACAAGTGATGAATAATTTAGCATAGAGGAGTGGCATATGGACTTCATTTTTTGCCAATGAGTTAGTAATTTTAACAATTCCACAAATATTGTTGTGAGTGTGAGGAGGAAAGGAGTTTTGCAGTTAAGTTGAACGCATCACAAACTAATACGGAGTTGTTCATGTTTGATGTTGACTCTGAAAGCAACAAGTGGCTGTTATTATTTAAAAGAATACAATATTAATGGATACTGGTAGGACTTTATTCGTAACGGTCACCATTACAAAATATACACTTCACCAACGACACTTCCGGGGCCAACCGGAAATAACTATCAGTCAGTGGTGCCAACTCACTGACTGTGAAAGGTGCACCACCCTAAGTGTACACTACAACACCTCCCCTTTCACAGAGTGAACCGCACAGGAGTTCTCACTCTCCGGCCACTCTGGTAGTCCCTGGCACTGGATTGGCAGTCTGAGGTTGTGCTCTTGCTGACGTAGAGCACTCACTCGCAGGAGCCCCTGAAGTGTCACTGCTTTCTCTGATGAGTTGAGTTCTCTCATCATTGTCCCTACCTGATTGCCCCCCACGTTCATCTAGCAACAGGAGAGGGTCATGTATGGATACATTTTTTGAGAAATTGTGGCGTAGGTGACATTCATTACGCCTTACAATGTTACCATACTTATTTTTGACAAGGTATGACCTAGGGCAACTATGTTTTCCTGTAATGACACCAGGCTCCCACCATTCACTATTTCTTGCCCTAACCCATACTTGTTCTCCAGCCCTAAACTCCTTCACCTGCCTCTTGGAGGTTCTGTCATAGTGTTCCTTCGCCTTGGCCTGCTTTGCTTTGAGTGCCATATAAATACCCCTTTGCACCTTAGGTCTCAAAGCTTCGAAAGTGACTGGAAGCTTTGAGCGCAATTGACGGCTAAACAATAGGTATCTGGGCTGGAGACACATTGAGCCCTTTCAGTGGGGAATTTCGGTACTCCCTTAACATATCCCTGAAATCTTTCCCTGACTCCCGACTTTTCCTAAGGATTTGTTTCCCAATGTGGACACCCTTTTCTGCTAGCCCATTACTCTGATGGTAGTGGGGACTACAAGTCCTCAACTCAATTTCATTTTCTCTTAGGTATTTTTGGAAGTCATACGATAAGAATGGCATGTTGTCTGCAATACATTCCCTCGGGATCCCATGCGTTGCAAAAATATTCTGAAATACCTCTTTGACAGAGTTAGCGGTTTTGCTAGGCAAGGGGACTAACTCCAACCACTTAGAGTAGTAGTCAACCACGACAAGATATGGTTTTTTCGCAAAGTCTAAAATATCACAGGCAATCTTTTCGAATGGCAACTTGGGTACCTCATGGGGAAGTAATGGCAGTTTTCTGTTTCTTGGCTTGAACTTGTTGCACACTTCACATTCATTGACAATGGTTTCAATATCTTTTGACATGTCAGGCCAATAGAATAGCTTTCTAGCTTTAGCACGAGTCTTTTCTATACCCCCATGCCCTTCATGTAATAATGTTAGCACATAAGATTTCAAATCACCAGGGACTACAATTTTGTGTCCTAAGAAAAGTATGCCATCTTCAACATAAAGATCATCTCTGACTTTATAAAAGGGCTGAAGTTCAATGGGTATTTTACAATGAGCTGCCCACGCGCTTCTGCAAGCTTCAATTATTTCCCTTAAAACTTTATCATTTTTAGTTTTTTGCTGAAACTCTTGCTTCCGATCCCTAGTCATGGGGAGATACCTGCTGATGGTATGAACCATCTCTAGCATTTCAGGCTCATCCTCAACTTCACCCGAGAGACTGATAAAGTGAAAATCGCCCTTTTGCTAAACATGTTGGGTGGAAGTGCGATAGCGCTCTTCGCGACTTTTCCGCTGTCAGAGACGGAAAAAGGCAAATATTTAAGTGTGCTCAAAGCCTTTGAGTCTTACGTTGCGCCCAAAATCAACGAAACCTTTGAGCGTTTTCTATTTAACCAGAGGGTGCAGGAAGAAGGCCAAGGCGAAGGAACACTATGACAGAACCTCCAAGAGGCAGGTGAAGGAGTTTAGGGCTGGAGAACAAGGTATGACCTAGGGCAACTATGTTTTCCTGTAATGACACCAGGCTCCCACCATTCACTATTTCTTGCCCTAACCCATACTTGTTCTCCAGCCCTAAACTCCTTCACCTGCCTCTTGGAGGTTCTGTCATAGTGTTCCTTCACCTTGGCCTGCTTTGCTTTGAGTGCCATATAAATACCCCTTTGCACCTTAGGTCTCAAAGCTTCGAAAGTGACTGGAAGCTTTGAGCGCAATTGACGGCTAAACAATATCTGGGCTGGAGACACATTGAGCCCTTTCAGTGGGGAATTTCGGTACTCCCTTAACATATCCCTGAAATCTTTCCCTGAATTAATAAATTCTCTACAGCTCCAATGACTTTGCTGACTCATGAAAAGTGGAATGTGTGACTTATCTTTCCCTTCCATCAACCATGTTCTTTCAGTGAATTGGGATTTTTGGTCTGACAATGAGTGAATGACCCCCGTTAGTACTTGAGGAAGGATTTAGACTTTCTGTTGAGGAACTTCAAATGTATAAGGTGTTTCCCTAATGCATAGCCATCTTTCTCAACCTGGAATGTTACAAAACTTCACCACCCCTGTGTGGAAGTTACTGAACTCTACTTTTCAGTTATTTCAAGGTCTGTTTGTAGCAGGGAAATGGTGGTTATTTATTAAAAAGAGATAAAATGGAAAATGCATGATGTATTCATTGGTTGTCAAGCAGAGATCAGCAAATAAGTATTTTTAAACATATACAATTACATAAATTTCACCATTAATTCTGGAGGAAATTAGCCACTTAAGCAATAAAGCAACATACGTATGTAAGTGGTGGGATGGGAAGTGCCTGGGCCACCCCCAGCATGAAAAAAAATAAATAACTACTCCTGTCTGAAAGAGTTTAATGATTTATGCATGAGGGCACAGTTACTATGGAAGCAGCGATACTCTGTCTCATGCATTTCATGCAAATTTTAATAAAAAATATTATGGTGTGTTCTTGATTTAGATGAGTTAACTTAGCACTGATTGGATTGATCTTGGACCCCCTTACTGTTCTATATCCATCATCTTAAGTTACTTCCAAGCTCTAGTGCAAGAGAGAGAAAGAGGCAAATCTGAAGGTCTGGTAATCATCAAATTTAGTTAGGAAATTGAGCCTTTCACCAAACTTTGTCAAATTCAGTCATCACTCATCAATACTCCAGCCTGCAAAGGTTAAATGATTTATGTATGAGGGCATATTTACTGGGAGCAGCGATACTCTGCCGTATGTATTTCATGCATATTTAAATAAAACATTTGTCCACTGAATTAAAAAAGATCGTCAAATTTTCTAACTGAATTGACTATCACGATTCGGATCGCCTCTCGTCATCAAGACTACACTCTGCACAGAGTATAATACATTCATTTTTTTATACCGTCTAGGCTACTCCCAGCATGTCGAGGGGTAATCTTGTGGTTATTGACATAAGTAACCTCCTTTTATGTGTGAGGCATTTGCTGCCTGCAATATGCACCAACAAGGCTGAGCTGATCGGGTTGTCCAATCAGAACAAGGTTGTGAGAGACATCCATTCTAAGTGCCACGAACTACTTTGCTGCCTAATCACCAGAGGATGCCCTCTTGCCATCCTCTACAAGGCAAGTATGGTCGATCAATCAGGAACCAAAACAAAATTTAACTAATCTGAAACCTATGAGAACCAAACCAGTGATATTCTATGAAAAGAAAATTCACATAGCGTGATTCACACTGACACTTAATCACTGACCATGGTTTCAACTCCTCTGAAACTGATGATGACAATTAAGTCTTGTGTAAGGCTGTTTGCTGATGGCTGTCATCTATCGGTAATTTGCGAACCACAGCTACAGAGAAGCTTTGTGATGTGGACAGTTTGAAAATATTGGATATAATCAAATTGAACGGACATCAATGTAAAAATATGGACTTACATTCGTTATGAGTATATATATGTGGTTTGTTATTACATATTAGATAACCATACTCCCACTATTGTGCCACTTCGACAAAGCCTACGTCACTTAAATGTATAATCAAACCGGTGACTAAAAATTTGAATGACTATTCCTACATGGTATTTACACGAAGTGGAAATGTTAAGTATTGAAGTGTTAGTGAAGATTTTTGCATGTCCTTATAGCACTTTCGGAAACCTGGAGATCCTGTGCCGATATTTTCCGAGAGGCCGGTCACTCCTGCTCCATGGTATATGGTGGTCTCTTCTCATTGTTTTACTTCACTGCCCAAGGACAAGTACACCACCAAGGATTTACCGGATAAAACAGCAGTGGCCTTGGATCTGACAGTGTTGATGGCACAGCCGGAGGCTTCTTGGCCTTTGCTCCTCAAGGTTGGTCAGTAGCAATGTTTTCCAAATGGGAACGGTGGCACATCCAGAGAAGGGCTATAGGTACCCCCGCCCTGGAGTATCCAGTTTACACTAGATAAATGGTACTTTTGTACAGTTGTCGAATACATACATGAGAGGAGATTCCCCTAGCCCCCCCTTGTCCTTATCCCGGATCCACCTAGGCATGGGAATGTAACCTCCATTGAAGAAAGAGAAGAATATCGATAGAGATAAAAACTCTTATCTGCATTAAACCTGAGTTCTTCTCACTACCACGATCCAGCCTCTTTTACCAAGTGTACACAATGAATGACTTAACTTTACTGACTCATTTACAATTTTATTATTCTAATAAGATTGTGTTGAAGCTATTTTTTTAAAATATGAATTTCTAATATGTACTTCCATCACCATTAGATGGATTATATAGTTGTTGCAATCTCTTGTGTTAAACTTGGGAATAATATTTAACATTAAAATATTTTTTTAAACTCCCATCTGATAGATCGGCCTGTGGCATTCTTCACACAAACCTCTCTGGCTGATAGATAAGACACCTGATAAATATATATTATGAAAAAATAGTTGATTTCACTCAAATGAAACCAAGAATGTTGAATTAATACCTGAGATTGGAAATAGAAACATTCTTTTGTAATGAAATTTATACCGGAAAATTTTCAGGTATTGATGATGAGAAAAAGCCTTTTGTCCTCACTGCTTTTTCATCATCTAATTCACACAAATCCAGCCAAAGAAGAAAAGAGTTTAAGGAAGGAAGCTCCAGCAACAGCAGAAGAAAAATCCAATGCAAAAACCTGCTTAGGATTTCTTTGTGCTGGAAACTGCAGAATGAAAGGAAAGGTAAGACAATCTCTACCACATACAAGGGTGAATGAGGCCTAAAAGACTTACAGATCATGCTCTGCATCTTTGGTGAAACAAATCACTTTTGATTAGTCAGTTGGCAAAAGGCTTGCAGGCTGGCATGTAGGCATGCAACGGTGGTGGGATTTGGGGCTTCAGCCATTCCCCCCTCCACGTACTGCAATGTTTTCCCTCTTAGTGACTGCCAGCCATACATAGAAGATAAATAGCCCTTGGGAGACAAATAGCTCAGGGGCCTCTGAATTTCTCTAAGCTACTGAAAGTTGTGGACTGCGATGAGAGTTACAGATCCTCAAAAAAAAAAGACTAATTCAAAAGTCTGTAATTAGTTATGCTAAAATTTCATTTTAAATTGCTTACACATAAAAAATAAAGAATTCATATTAAAATATTAAAAAATGGGTATGCAACAAAATGTTTCTTCACAAAAACCAATGGCAATATTACCACTTCCCAACGGATCTCTGTTGTGAGGGGGATCACAAATGAGTAGGAGGGTCGGGGAGGAGTAGCCCTAAGGACTTGCTAAGCTGGGTCTCAGGCAGGGATCCAGCGTATGTATCCAACCATCATACCTCAGTGATCAGTTCCCTTCCCTAGAGCCACCCGCTGGTTTGTGTTGAAAAATCCACGCCAGCTGGAGCTGACGCTAGGTCTTTTGCATGCGCAAATGCTCCTCAGCTACTGCCAACGTTCCATATGAAAGGGTTAAGGTCACCAACTAAACCTCCCCTTACATTCCCCCACAACATTTTTCTGGCTGTGCTCACAAAGACGAGGGTAATCACAAGACGTAGGTGCGGAGGAAATTGGGGAGTAAGAAGTAGTGTGGAGGAAGGAAAAGGAATGAGTACGTGCGAGACACAGTGGGTGAGAAGAGCGAACCTCTGGATAAGATAGGGGCAAGATGAAAGGCTTGAATGGAGCAAACACTAAGCGCAAATGCGATACAGAAGACACCACGCTCGAAAGGAGTGTAGGCAAGAAGGGAAGGGGAACAAAGAGAATACGATCATAGATAGAATTTAAGGAATACATAAGCGTATTGCGATCTATATTGGTAGAGAATCTCTTGAGATAGATTAACTGTGATCATGATCAGTGGCACAGCAAGTGGCAAGCAAAATTTTTATTTTGGTTACGAATGTATATAATAGAAATTTTGAGGCAACGAAATTGATTAAAGTGTTAATTGTCTTTTGTGTCTTTTGTTAACCAGTGCCGGAATGGCGTTCCGGCACCATGACATCACTGAATTATCTAGGATGTAGTTGAAACCCTTGGTCGGAATAATTAAGTTTTGTGGAATATTAAATAGTGAGTTAAATATTTTGTTCTATACATTCTCACGATAGTTTAAAATAAAAAAGCATGTAACTTGCCTCCCACTTTTCATGGATTGGAAACGTCATCAAAGTGGGTTATTACCTCGTGTACGGAGAGCCATTCATAGAGGGAAGGAATCTCTCACAAAAAAGTAAAGAACAGTGACCCACGGGAGGCCCTCACATAGAGTAGCAATGAGGAGAGGTGACCTGCTCGTGAGGAGCGTGTGATGTCATCAACTTATCCGAAGTATGATGGGCCATCCATTTTTCATTTTAATTACTTCTAAAAGTACATGACAAATTGGAAACAGAAAATCATCGGTCTCTTTAGTTTTCAAACACTACCTCAAATAAAAAATTAGTGTAAGGTCCCACTCCTATAATAATAGGCAATCTACTGGTAAATGTTGGTTCACATTGAAGATTATGAATCATCACACTATGTGATGACTGATGACAAGATGCTGTTGCAGAACAGAATTGATAGCTTAAGAGAATATGGCAAAATTATGCCCTTACTTGCTGAAAGTTTTTCGCCTTTGAATTAACCTTTACAGAATGATAAAAAAAACATGCAGCTTTGGAGGTCTTCAATATTGTCTAGACCCAGAGTAAATGGTCCAAAAGCATCTTTTGCCTCCTGTTTATATCATGCTAATACTAACTCTCACAATGCACCAAAACTCCCTAGTTTACAGGCGGAGAGTGACGTTCTGGAAAGAAAGGACATGGATATAGTGGTATAGCCGGAGGGGGGGTATGGATCCCCCCAAAATATGAAAACACAATTATTTTTCTTCATACAAGAAAACAAAATATTGAAATATCATGAATTTATAAAATACTTCTTTAACACGTTGCGTACGGATGGCGAGAATTATCGTCATTTTTTCCCCGAATGTTCCATACGAATGACGAAGATTCTTGTCATTTAGGCATGTCAACCTAAACAACTTTAAAGCGTACAATACATATTCGTTAGTACGTTTTCAGTTGTTGTTCGTTATTCATAATGAATTGATGCATCATAACATTTGATTGGGAAAAGTTATATTCTAAACATTAGTTTACCCAGGTACGCAATGTGTTAACAAATTATGTTTTTTCAATTATGAAAAGTGTTAAAATTAGTTTAAAACCCTCTGCTTAGTACCTTGTTTTTCAAAAATTTCCCCCCCCAGTTTTGGATCCCCTTTGAACAAAATTCCTGGCTACGCTACTGCATGGGTACCCTACGAGAGATCAAGAAAGAGTTTAAACATTCAAGGTGGTGGAGGAGTTGAACAGTGGCAGATATTATAAAACAAATGAACATGGGACTCTTTCAGAGAAAATACATATTGTAATGTACATTCCAGTGCAATTAATGAAGACACCGATCTCTCCACAGGATAGGATAGAGGAACCCATGACGCAAACTGCATGTGCAGTGATCCACATTGCAGCCATGGTTGGATGCATTGGCGATTTGGGGGCGGTGCTGCAGCCAGTACTGGAATGTCCCACCTCCGAGATTAAGACTCTGTGGGGTTGCTGTGATGGTCGACAAGTACATATCACTCCAAATGCCTTTGCTTCAATTAACTTCATGATGAATATTGTCATGGAATCTTTATCATTTAAAAAGCATAATATATGTTTGTTAGCCAATATCTCTATCCTACAATACAGTCCATTCAAAAGTCATTATAGCGTGGAGTAGGCAACCTGAAACACATGATAACATGCGATGGTGGTTGGCGTAACATGGTGGAACTCCTTCATGATGCACAAAGGTTAAGAAAAAGACTTCGCTGTTCCACAAAATAAAATATATTTCTGACCGATTTCGGAACAGCGTATCATCATCTGGTGCAAGTAAATCATGTTTCCCATACGCGATATCATTTAAAATATATCCCTGATAACGTTTGTTATTATTCATTAAATTTCCATGAATAAGGTGACTAATACTATGAATCCTCAACTTTTCAAAGTTCTCCGTATTTGTGAGGGAGACTAAAAAATTGTCCTCTTTCATCTTCAATAAATCATCCCACTTAACTTTACTCGGAGAATCACTGTTAGTAATAGTACAGCCCGTGGTGACATTATATTTCGGCATGAAATGTATTATTTTACTTTGCTGAACGAACGAGGACATTTCTGTGGGGGAATTACTTCTGACTACGATTTCGTCCGTGAGAACGATGAAATTTGAAATTCTAATGGAGGCCAGATGATGATACGCTGTATCGAAACCGGTCGCAAATATATTTTATTTTGTGGAACAGTGAAGTCTTTTTCTTAACCTTTGTGCAACATGATAACATTTTTCTGTTTCTGCTTGGAATAACTTGATGACAGTTGAGAGTATAAGTCATTGCAGCAATTTCTTGATGGACATAATCCAAAGAAATGGCAAATCACTTGATTATGATGTATGGTTCTCATGGTATCTCAGGAAATATGTAATGGAACCTCCTCAAATCCTGCTAAAAACTGCTTTCTAGCAGTAGAGAAATCGTGATCGTATAGCTAGGATGCCAGAATTATTTTAGCAAGATTCTTGCAGGTTTCTCACTGGCTCCAAAAACCTCTTAAAATTCTCTGGGAATCCTCCAGAGAACCCATTCAAGCTGCAATTTGTTCTCCATAGAGGTTTCCATTGAGACTTACAAAACCTCTTTACCTCTGCGAAGAAACTTTTCAGAAATCTAATGAAATCTTCTCTTAATTGTATGGGAAACAATGCGGAGGAACTTTCCTGCTCAGATAACCGACAGGCACTACTTTTCCTTGGGTTACAGGTGTGGGATGAGCATGGCCACCCAGCCTGGTTCAAGGCATTGACAAGAATCATGGCCCCTTCCTTGGAGCCTGCTGTCAAGAACGCACTCCAGAACAAGTGCTCCATCAAGGTATACTCCACAAATATAAGGCTTCTCAGCTTGAAAATATGTATAACAATAAATTTAAAACTTACAGATTACTTTGCCTGATCGATTCCCTCTTGGTGTCGTATGGCACTAATATGAACATAGCCATTAGCTTATAATAGGGGTCTCCAAACTACGGCCCGCGGGCCGGATCCGGCCCGAGGAGGGTTTTCATCCGGCCGCACACTCGTTTCAAGTAGCGCACGATTCTCGCTCGTATAACTCTGTGAGATGCCACTAGGAGCATTGCAGCGCTGTACTACACGTCAAAGTCGCCTTCAACTGTTCGTAAATAAGAAATACGCCACTGGATACTTCAGTAGACGTTGGAATCGGATAATTCAGTAGACGTTGGAATCGAATACTTCAGTCATCGGCAAATTTGCTATCCGGCCCGCGGGGAGATTCGGAACTTGGAATGTGGCCCTCGTGGCCTAGTAAATTGGAGACCCCTGGCTTATAACATGTGAATGTATGCAGCAGATGATTATAAGTCAGTGCAGCATCCCTCTAAAGAATTATGTAAATACAAAAGTTGGCATTCAGTACTATGTAGAAGGCAAGAAAACAAGCTCTGCTCTGCTAAACAATTACAGCTAAGCCATTAACTTCGCCCATATGAATCATTCTGTAATACATAGTTAGTTATAAATATTTTCATGGATAATAAAACTTAAGGACTTATCAATGGGTTACCAGACAAGAAAAAAATTCACCAAGCAGCACATGACTATAATATTACATTTAATAGAAAAGGGTTATATATTAGAGACCCAAAAATCTGTAAATTGTTTAAATAATTTTCTCTCAGATATAAAAAATTGATCTTATTCGATTGAGAATTAAAATTGAAGAAATAATTTCTCAACTATTGTTTTTACACAGCAAAGCAAAGTTTTATTGAATGACAAAAGATGTGCTATTTGTTAATGTAGGCACTATGTGCACCCTTTTGTGTACCAATACATATATGCATATCAATTGACAAGAGTTGAAGGAAAGGGATAGGAACACATGTGATATTAAAGGAGCGAGGACAGCAGTAAATGGAAGATGGTAATATCAAAAAATCAGAGGGTAAATTTGTGAGCTTACTAACCCAGAATCTATTAATTTCCTACAGAAATTTTTATTACACACATATTTTCACACACTGATTTTCGGACACTACCATCTTATCTTCACCACTGCCCTTATCAGTTTTATGCTGTGTGTTCCTATCAATTTCTTTCCACTTCTGTCAATTCATATTATGAATTTATATGCTAGCTTTTAAATGAATTAGGCTGGGATCTGCTTGAGACTTGGAGGCCGCATGCTACTCTTGGATTGCTTAAGCTATTAAGAACTTATATCTTTCAGAACGACAGAGAGAACATCATCTTAGATATCCTTCTGTAAGACCTAATAGGTAATTCTGTTTCTGGAATCGATAAAATAAGAGAGATATTTGCCAAATGGAAATGTGCAGGATTGTTTTCCATTGGAAGAATGAAGGACCTCAATAAATGCTGGATCGAACTCAGTAGTCTAGTAATTCCAATGCACATCTTCTTTTCTTCCATTTTTTGTTTGCCCCTGGGGTCGTAACACCCATTACTACATGTATATTGCAGTGGCTAGCGAGGTAACATGTACATATACACATGCATTTGCATGCCGAGAGCATAGCCTGAATGGATGAATGCTTATTGGTATCTACTAACACATCCATCCCCTAAAACTTAAAAGCCTTCATTATATTTATCCCAAGGTGTTGCTTCACGGTGTGGCACAGCTTGCGGAATGCCTACCCACGACTCTGTACGGAGCGTCACAACTGCTCGAGGACGCATTGCCCGCAGACGTGCGACCGCTCGGAGGGTCAGTGCTTATGCAGATGGTGGGAGCGGCTCTCTACTCTGTGATGATGGACTTAGGCAAGGACGAAGCAACGGCAATGGCTGAAGCCTTGTGCAACATGGACAAGAGGAAATACCACAGTCAGATCAAGGAAATAAAACATGCATTTGCAACATGGTTTGTGATTATTATCACTAATGAACTGGTTAAGACTCATTTATATGGAGAAAGGCTGGCTGCATCTAAATTTATGTACAGAGAATATGCTATACTTGCACAACCAGTGGTATAAACATAATTAGATTCATTGAATTGCAGCATGACTTCATATTTATAAGAAAATCTCACTTTGATTAAGACTGTGCCTACTACACAAGAATTCTCGGTGAGAAATAATAGAAAATAACAAAATAAAACATGGCAATTAATCTAAAGAATAGAAATAGAATGAAAAAAAAATCAACTAAGAAGGCTGCTCGATAAACTCTCTTTAATTTCTCTTCAAGCTTTGAGGAAATGGGTGACAAAGGTGATGCATTCAGCACTGTTGAAGAAGTTCCTTACATAGCAGATATCTACGTGAGCCATCTGCTCTTGACTGAAAGTGGTAAACAAGCTCTGAAGGTAAGAAGGACAGCATCTCCAACTTCATGCAATGGATATTTTTGATTACACTTGTAGGTATACTTAGAATTTTTTCACCAAGGGTTCAAGAGTACTTCCTCCTTTAAATTTAGTCTCTTATATTACTTTTCAATATGTATTAACTATTCCACAATTTGTGGCTTAAATTCAGTACAATTATTTTCAACATCAGTGCACCATGATGATGCCAGTAATGGTGAATGGGATAAATCTTTGATGACGGTGCCTTAAGACATCTTATTGCACTGAAGCCCTCAATTTCTCTCTTTCCCAAGCTAACTCCTTCAGTTCCCTGACATCCTACTTCCCTGTATCCTTCTCTGTGTCAAGTACTAGTCACACTTAAGTATGCATGTATTCATATTTTTGTTCTATTTCACTTTGCAGACAATTTACAAGTTCCTACAACACAATATGAAATGGATACTGGGGCAACTGGGAGCTCTTGATCCAAATGAGGTTGTGCCACCAATGAGAACACCCAAACTGAAACCCCCGGACCCCCCCAAACTCCTGCATTCCATGTTCAACATTGGTGCACATAAATTTGATGAGGTGAGCACAAGACTTTAAAAAGTATGAGCCAAGGTGTCTAATGTCCTGCTGATTACTAGAAGATTCCCAGTAATAACCAGGTTCTCCATATGTATATACATATAATAATTATTTCTCCACTGGAAGTATTGATTATTTCTGGTAAATTAGAATGCTTGGTATGTTTTTTGGATGGTTACTTTTAAATTTGGATTACTTTTAATATTATAAACATACATGAAACATAATCAAATAATAACCAAATAGAAAACTTAGAAATAGTTAGAGAGAAAATCAAATCACTACTGATTCGATATTTATTGAATATCACAGTAGAGGTCACGAACAAGTTTATATGTATGAGAGCCAGAATTTGCAATGTATAGATTTGATAAACAAGAATCAACAGCATAAAAAAACTTGAGGAAATGATTTCTTCCCAGGGTAATTGTCAAGGGTATATAAAAGGATAAGAAACAAAACTCCGGATTATAATAATTCCCAGTAAAAGAAGAATGACATTGAAAGGAAAAATTGACTTCACAAGTTTTTGATACAGGCACGATCTCTATGTCCCTCATTTACAAACCATCAGGGATGCCGACTTACACAAAAATATTGGGGGGGCCCAAATTGGGGATCTTGCCCCGGGAAATTTTAGAAGTCGTGAGTTTTAAGTTTTTTAAGCATTTTAGTAGAGTCATGATCAACATCAGAACCTTGATAACTCAAATCTCGATATCTGGACACTCCAGGGAAAATCGACAAGCCTGACACATTTTTTCCTCACACCCGTATCGAATTTTTGAGGGGGCTTGGGCCCCCTCGGGCCCCATTGAGTCGGCACCACTGCAAGCCATGACCAATGAGAACACAATGTACTAATAATGAGAGCATTGTACTTCCTCCCGAAAATTACAGGAGTAAAAAATATGACTTGAGGGCAATTTTACATAACAATTTCCCGAAATAAGCAAATGGTGTCTGTAGATGTTTCAGATTTTGACATAACAAAAATTCCAAATTCAATTCAATAATTCCCAGAGATTTTTTTCTAGTATCTATTTCCTTATCATTCAAGTTTTCTAGACACGACGACCAGGGGCGGATCCAGGATTTCTTTCTGGGAGGGGCACAAGCAAGGCCGTATCCAGGATTTTGTTCAGGGGGGGGCACAAGGATACCTTGTTATACAAAACGAACGAAATGACAATGGGACCGTATTAAAAATCTAGCATATTTTTAAGGGTCTGGGGGGGGCACGTGCCCCCGTGCCCCCCCCCTAGTTCCGCCTATGACGACGACGTGCACACATAATGGCGAAAAACAGTAGACTAATACAAAAACTTCATGAAAAAAGTGCAACGATCAATGTACTGTGACAAATATTTTTCCCATAAATTGGTTGCAACTCATATATTTGGGAACTTGTTTTTTTTCAGCTCCTCACTGGCACATGGAATCTGGATTGGAAAGGACTTCTGCAAACTCCACTGTCACTCACACCAAAGAAAATGTGGACCCAGCTAACGTATCGTCCTGAATTTCGGGAACCACAGTATTTAAATGAGCATGACAAGAAAGTGGTGGAAACAATATCAAAGTACTTTTCCCACCACCATGCTCAGATTAGCTAAATAAAGTATACCAAGTGAAAACACAGTACATAGTATGAGCATTATATCGGTAGTTCATGCACTAGCCTTTTTTTAATATATTCACCGGGAAAGCATCAGATTTTACTTCATGCACTGAAGTTTACTACATACCCTCAGCGGCATAACTAGGAATATGTTTTGGGGGGTAGAGGGCACGAACCCCCCCCCCCCCCAAGGTCTGGGGGTTGGTCACCGTTCTGTATTCACTGACTCTTCTCATGGCCATGATATTAATTAACTCTCTTTAACTCTAAGCAGATGCAGTTATTATACATCAAAACTAAACAATAGTTTTAAATAACATTTTTATTTCTCTGAGGCTTTGGTGGGGATCCATCCCCTCATCCCCCCCCATAGGTACGCCCCTGCAAAACTGCATATGAAGTTAGCACGCAACAGTGTCAAATTATTGATATTGTAACTGTAATTATTTATTCCATGACAGTCCAGGTGATATTTATTCAACAACAAATGCTCAGGCCTACATTTAACTCAAGAATATCTGTGTGCATTTGTTAAGTAAAATAAATTTAGTTTACTTATGTTTCAAGCCTCTCACACCACTCCTGTACCTTGCTCTTTTCCGCATTCACCCATTCCACAGTAAATTAATGTAAGAAAATGCAAAAGTTGCCACCCACTTTTCATAAGTTGGTCATGCCATTTAGGTTCCGGTTCATTAACACATTCAATGCCACTTCCATCATAATGACCGAAGAATGAGTCACTTTTTTGGCGTCTCTTATCACGCCGTTCGTAGGTTTAAGCATACTTGTGTTGAGAAAATAAAAGAAACTCCAAGTATTACTGTAACAACTTTAATGCATGAGAAATTACAGTCAGTGTAGGCATGAAAAACAAAATTGAAGCCACGATGGCTGCAGATTTTCATTGTCGTTTTGCACAAGCGGTGAAGGTTCTTCTCCTACTCAATCAGGTATGCTTCTCCGAGATCCATACACTAATTCCGCATATGTGACACTGAGATCACCATTAAATGCCAAGCGGAGGCCTCAGAGAATTGCTGGTAGAAAATCTGTCCAGCCGAAATGGTATTTGTGGCATCATTCGTGGCTGTCAGTGATGATGCTCCACTAACCCAATGACGGAAGGATGGTAAGCATTTGCAATGAAAGATGATTTGCAATTTTCCACAAAAATAAATTTAATCCGACCCCAGTTTCGATGTTACTACATCATTTTCAAGGTACAAATGGTGCATGGTACAGGGTAAGGCATTGGTGCAAGGTACAAGGTAAGCATTTGCTCGCAGGTATGTGGCTTGCAAGAGGTCGGCCAGCTTCCAGAAGAGAATGCTCTTGAACTGGCGGCCCTGATCAGCTGTAATTTAGCAGGGTGTGCCAAAACGGGAAATTCATTCTCGAAATAATGTTATGACTACTGTCTCCGCCGAGATGCCAGCAATGGGTAAAGTTTCCAGCTAATAGGTGTATTGGACGATCAGGGTTAGGCATTATTGGACACCACAGGATTACGGAATAGCTAGATCCATAAGCACTCGCTCAAACCTGTGGCTGGGGGGTCATTCCATGTCAGTTCAATCAGGCATGACACCCAACTATTAAGAAATATTAGATAAAATAATTTAGCTTGATTTACATATTGCCCCAGGTCAAAATTTGATGTTTAGGCCCAGTGCACACGGTGTGACTGTTTTACAACTACCGTTGCAAACCAGTTGCGCGCACAACTGTTTTGTGACCTTGAAAATGTATTGGAGTGTGGAGGCACACATGACGCGACTGGTTTTTGACGATCTCAAACCAGTCTAAAACCAGTCACATACAACCGTGGGCCCACGGTTGCAGTTGCGTTGCAGGCTTCAGTTGCATGAGACCACGTGGTGTTTTGGTGGTATTTTGATGGCCGTATAGTGTCAATCTCAAAATGAATGATCAAGAAATCAACATGAAGCTCATTGGAGCAGTAGAGAAGCTGAAGTCCTGAACAAATACAAGCTATCTATGGTAGATTAATCAAGTCATAATATAATCATATCAAGCAAGTCTTTGGTATTGATAATAGTTCACAGCGTCTTCTTCTCGATGCCTGACTCAGTGATAGTAAGAGCTGATGGCCAAGGCAAGGGCTAAAAAACAACACGTACCGCACTAAATAAATGCTTCATTGATTGCACAACAGACGAAACTGATTTACAACCAGCCCTTTGTCATTACACCCGTGTGTGGACAGAAGTTTTGTTTCACTTGTAAACTGGTTGCAGACGCAACTGCTTCCCAACTGTGGTTACAAAATAGTCGCTCTGTGTGCGCTGGGCCTAATAGCACCATGTTTTTTATGCAAAATGTTCTAAAATCTTATGAAACATCTGGGTTTAGAGAATTTTCCTGGGATATTTTAAAATTAGTATTTGGAATCCTCATGACATCTACAGTAAACCTGCAAATTTTCATAAGAATTAGATGAAAAGTATGGCCGAGGCGAATTATTTCCTTCTGTAGGTTCAAGTGTCTCTGGAGACAGCATTTATTGAAAAACTGCAGTTTCACCCAAAATTCAAATGGCCGTGGAAAAAAAACTAGTAGAGATAGCCAAGATATATGTACTATATACTCTTTCATTCCTACATGGAAGGATGAAATTTGGTGAGTTTTATCAAAATCAGAGTCGGTGGGTGTCATGCCTGGATGAACTGACATGGAATGACCCTGAGGGGAATCAATGCAACTCCCTGGCGAGTTTCTATCACCATTGACTGTCCACACAATGGCGGATCAGACCATATATGTACATGGGGCAGCTGCAGCGGCATATGTCTTAATATTGATCCTCCTGTCTGGGCAAAAGAGCAATCTTAGTTTTCAAACCCTTGGATTCCTCAAGCGTTTTGGTAAGGGATGACTGACGATGTCAACAGGAAAAGTAACAGGACCCCGTTTGTATTTTCTCTAATGTCTAGAGCTTTCCTAAATATATAGATTTCCCAGAGTTACGTAAGAGATGCGTTCCAGCAGACTGCGTAAGTCGAAATTTACGTAAGTCGAACTTCATTTTCTTTTAATTCCACGGATGGAAATGCCCAAACTTAAGGATACAATTTTTAAATGGTTGAAAGTCGGAGTTCAGGTGTGTATGCTGTATAACAAGCTGTATCCTACAGGAGTGAGCGCAACCACTTCCATCGCTAGAACTGCAAATTTTCACGTTGATTGGTGACTTGGGGTTTATAAGCGATTTTAATTAATGAAAATAATCGAAATTTCCTTCCATTTCCAAATTTCCAGAAATTAGTGAAAATTCCTTTGAGGAATGATTAAAATGGGTCACTTTGTTATGTTTAGCACATAAAAAACTCGATAACTATTCAATATTTTTTCTGCCATTAGGTGTACGAGCGAATATCTACTTCTTCGCGCTCGCATTCGAAAATTAACTTAATCACTAAAATACGGTTATCACTTACGTAAGTACGGATTTACGTAAGTCGAGACATACGTAACTCGGGGGATGCCTGTACCTAAATATGTAGTATGTTCAAGTAGAATGGGTGGCCTGCTAGTTATAAACTAAAACAACTGAGGGCAAGGGTCACTTGCTTATACATTTATTGTTACAAAAAAGATTAAATACCTGAAAAACAACAAAATCAAGTGCATATAAAAATTTCATGGGTGATTGGCAGTAAAGAGAAAGCAAGAACATTAAACTCAAGAAACTGTGATCACATGGATGCATTCACCACAACCAATACAATATGTTATATAAGTACCAATAATTAGTACTAAAACTTTTAAAATCTCCATAAAATTATCTTGTTCCATCATTAATGCAAGCAGTGACTCAGAGAAAAATTAAATAAATGCACCTCATAATCTACGAGATGTCTGGCCATATTTAATGTCATATATATGTACTTGTAAATAAATAATTATGCCGCTGTTAATTATGAGTTATATTTTAATCCTTCACTCTGATTGCGCCTTGGAAATATTCAAAAACACCTTTACTTTCAGGGTTACTTTCTGCACCTCTTTCAAATCAACGCTTGTCATTGTCTTCAAATACTCATACTGCAAGATAAATCCTACGTGCCCATTCTCATCAGACAGGGGAATATTGTTCTCATCTTTCCTGGACTTCAGGCCCATTCTTATGGACACCTTGTTGGTCTTCCTCCATACCACAACCCTAAAAAGGAAATAGGTTCAATGAATATTAACAAAAAAGTAAAAAAGAACGTTAATATGTACATATAAAACTGCAAAACACTCACTCACTCATCGAAACGAAGGATGAACAACTTGGATCTTAATATTAAGCTGATAAGAAGGAAAAAAATGGAAAAGTTTAAAAAAGTGACCTACTAGTACTAAAATAAATTCAACGTCTTAAACCCTTTCTCTGCGGCTCACTCTCCAGAAAGTTAGCTGTCACATACTGCAGAGAAGTGAAGGGCTTCACCGCGTGCTACAGGAAGAAGAAAAAGGTAGTACATTCACAGCAGCCTACATGTGATAGCACCAGTTACGTTCACAGCAGTGAGAAGGTTAAATGGGAAACTGAAAATTCTCTCAGCAAGCTGTATTATTTTATCCATCAATAAAAAAAGGGCCTCAATCTCCAGACTTGGAATATGAAAAGCATAAATGAGGAAAGTTTCTTATTTTACTAGTTATTTCTTATCAATGCATTGCCTTCTATTTCTCATTTCATACGTGATCCTTTGACAACATATCCTCATTTTCAGAAATGTTGCTATAGAAACCATCAACACAATTAATGGCGAATACCCATACCTAAACCAAATACCTTTCCTAAATAAGCTTTAATTCTAGACTTTTTCGTTTGGAGTACCATGTATATGCACTTTATACCAAATCACACAATGTAATCATGTTTCTTCATTCTCTATTAACTGTTAAAATAAATAACGCTTTTATCGAATCATTTTACCAAATTAACCCTTTCGAGACGGCAGATTTTTCGTCTTAGCATGATTGCTGTACTGAGCCCCAAGAGACTTCTTTCTCATGGTACGGAGCATTTTTGGAGGACATTTGTTAAGAAGGGTCTCGCGGAACCTTTTTCGACCCCTCCCCGCCTGGGACTCCACATTATCTCGGACTCCGAGAGTAGTTGTGCTCTCTCCTTTCCGCGTTTACGACCATACCTGTGGCATTGGTTCGCGGTCAACTTATGCATTGCTTATATGTATTTAGCACATGGATAATTGTTGCTTGCACATAAATTGTAGACTTTGAATTGAATTCCTCATTTTTTTCTGAGCATTTTCAAATTTTAAACGAAATTCTAAGGTCAATATTAATGCATTTAATTCAGCAACAATTTCCATGTTGATGTTTGTAAAGAACTCGAGATATAAGTTAATATTTATCATAGAATTTCGTTTAAAAATTGTAAACGCAGCTCAAAAGACAAAGAATTCAATTCTTAGTTTATATTTCTTGAGAAAATAGCAAATATTAATTTCGAAAACTGAATGGATGAACAATTGCATGACCGCGGTCCCTAACCGCTAAGAGGGGTAATAAAAGACGAGGGGTCCAGGCACCTGCCCCCAGATTCCAAGGGTAAAGCCTAAACCCCGCAGTGTTGGGTCCTGAAACAAAGACTTGTCATTCACCCTGAAGATGATGGCAGACTTAGCCTTCGAAACGTCGGTGAAGAAAAACCCTTGGACCCGGCTGGAAACCCGGAACTCTTCCTCCACCATGGAAATTATTCAAGGAAATAACTGTGGTCTAGCTAGTGATGTACCTTTATGAAGTCATCAGCAAGAGCATGTAATGACGGAAAATTCCTCAGAGGAAGAAATCATTGACCTAAACCAGGCTTTAAACCTATAACTCTTGAATTTGAATTCCAGTAAAGGCAAATGGTATTTCCTCTGTGGAATATCCACACTAAAAGTGGACTTGTGGGTGAATCCATAAAAGTAAGCCACTGCCTAGGTTGTGGTTAATACATACTTAGAATGACTCCCCTAAAAGCCCACTAAATATGGTATAGCAGGTTAAAGAGTACAGACCGGCCGCCAAGCGTTGTCCGTTGACAGCTGGAAGGGGTAGGGGGCAAGGTTGCCAGGTAAGAAAGGGAAATGCCCACACCACATGTAAACAAAAGCGTTCTGTGAAGAAAGCAGCCGGAAGGGACGACGAGCGTGAAGGATCCAATGGAAGAATCCTTTGTTTTGGTGATTCGCAGAAAGGGTTGTTTTGTTGGTTCAGGCTTGTTTCAGTGCTTCATATGCATGTGACAACGTTGTATGACTTGGCAAGGGTGTGAAGTGCATTTGGGGGACAGCAATTGGTTGCAAACCATATTCTCCGCCACTCCTTTTAAAGTGCCATCGGACAACTCTCGCTGGCTGGACTGTACCTTGGACGCAACAACCATGAATTTTGGGCCTTGGAAAGCAAAACCTATCATTTCACCCCTATAATATGTGCTCTCTCTGCAGTTAAAAAATATTTTTGCATTTCATACTCTTGAGCTACATTTTCAATTTTTATAACACATTTATTTTTTGGTAATTAAAATGAATGAAAATAATTAGTCTTCGATAGTAATTATTTTTTTTAAGATGAATGATTCATTTTTTAAAGAAGATTGCTTCATCAAGAATTTTGCGGCTGTGCTCAAGGAAATTTCCTGGCACTCCACGCATGTAATTCTAGTACTGGTACTCTAGGTTCATGAAGGGTCTGTGGACATGAGGGTGTGACTCATGTTTTAATTTTTCTCAGATTTTTGGATATTCCTCCCTTGACTCTGGAATAGTCCAAAGGAGGACATACATTAATGAGGGTCAAAAGACCAATCAAACCAAAGGGGAGATCCCTGAAATTCGCGAGACCCAACATTGCGAAATAACAGGAAATAACACAAAATCAGAAAATAAATAAATGAAATTTCACCTTTTTCGCAAATTTTTAGGTGAATTAGCAAAAAAAATCACATCTAATGAGTCATAAGTTACTAAAGCCTAAGCCTCCATTGTTTAACGCTGCCGAAGTTCATTCGATCCATCCCATTACGATTCCAAGGTCAATTGGCTTGTTTAGTCTTGTGCATATTGCATTCAGGTAATATCGTGCACTGCAGTGATGTCTCCGCTGGAATTTGCCGTTAAATTAATCATGGCCTCTCTCTTCGCCTCACATTTATCAATCCTGAAATTCTCAGAAATATCTAGAATGACGAGCTTTCTCTCCTAAAGAATTAGATACATATTCTGAATCAATGAAGTGCTGAAAGAAATTTAATGCAGCCACGAAAGAACGGAAATATAAGCTCACATGCCCGGCAAGTGTCAGTGCCGAGCAGTAATTTCCGATGACTCACCGTGTCACAGTAGACAGCATAATTGGATAACTTGTATAACAGGAAAGCCTTAAGTGTGGGTCTAACTTAACAATTTTGTGGACTTAAACAAGGCTGTTGGCTGAGAATGGAAGGCAGCTTTCACACAAGACGACTTTCCGCCAGCCAGAGGGGTTTGGACCCACTGTGCGTCGGGCCAGATTGAAATGGGCTAAAATTTTCTCTAATCACCGAAATCACATAGTTTTAAAACGAATTTTAACAAAAGATAAAACCACTTCCATGGGCCTCAACCAATCAGCTGACTGTGACAGCGGCCCGTGAGTAACCGGTGTGATGTTCAGCGTAGAACGCACAGGTGTATTCCATACTACAATATGGTACGGAGCCTATAAAACAGTAACTTGGACATAACAATGAATTTTGGGCTTTGTAAAACCGAACTTATCATTTCACCCCTACAATATACATACATACATACACCCTCTACATGATTCCAAAATGTTCTTTGCTATTGCACTTCTTCTTGTTCTTGAACTACATCTAAATGCTAAAAAATTAATCTGATTGTTTTAGCCCAAGGATGCTCCTCCCCATAAATACATTTAGATGATGAAATAAAGAATACAATAATATGTAATAATGAATAATAATTATAATATGGGGATCTTCATCCTCCCTAATATGTGTTTTTCGTAGGGATGGGTCGAATAGCAGATTTCTCGAATTCGAATATCGAATTCGAATATCAAATCATTGCTCGAATATTCGAATACCTCGAAATTCGAATACCTCGAATACTAAACGATGAATGCAGGAATGTTTGACTAGGTCGCCTATGCAGCAAGAAACCCAAGATTTTGGCGAGTAATTGTGATTTCCTTTAAAGGATTCAAACAGGAATTTAGCTGATTGATGGAATATTTTAATTTTATGTAAACAATAGGGTAGTTTCCTTCATTAAAGAAAACGAAAGGCATTGATTGTGATGCGGTGACCACCATTAGTGTATTAATAATATACAAATTATTTGGTTTTAGAAATACCGGTTTATACGAATGGCAATGGTCAATTTTAACCGTAATAGGGTGGTTTCCTATTATTTTTTTATTGCCTAAATCAAAAGATTATTACTCCTGGAATACGTATTTCACGCATTTAGATTTTTAAATGACGATATCTATTTTTCGCGATTAAATGAAAAGTGAAAATTTTCAAGTGCGCGAAAACGCGACGCGTAAGTATGAATGCTGGGAAATCTCTCCGTGAGACTTATTTCTGGTTGCCGCTGTCCCCCTGTGAGGTGACCTTGAGGCGAGGCTTAGCGCTGATACGACGCAGGCTGCTAGCGGGTAGCTGAGTACCCTGCTGGCTGGTAGCGCTTGTCTTAAATAAGGATTATTAATACCTTATCAAATGAAGAAAACTTTCCGACCTTAGGTAACGAATCGCAATCAATGCTTTTCGTTTTCTTTGATGAAGGAAACTTCCCTATTGAAAAAGGCCAGATTGGCGCCCATGGGATGCCACTCCACATGACGTCACAGTGACCTAGTTTCTATATGAGTAGATAGGAGTTTTACACCGTCTGAGATTACCAATGCATGCATGAGGCACAGAGCTCAGGGAAACATGGTTTAATAATCACCTATTAACACTGCCTAAGCTCGGAAAGTTTCCTTCGTTTGATGAGGTATTAATAATCCTTATTTAAGCCAACCGCTACCAGCTAGCATGTTACTCAGCTACCTGCTAGCATCCTGCGTCGTGTCAGCGCTCAGAACCTCACCCCAAGATCACCTCACTCACGGTAACGGGAAGCAGAACAACGTCATGCGGAGTTTTTCCCGGCATTCATACTTACCCGTCGCGTTTTTGCGTGCTTGAAATTTTTCACTTTTCACTTAATCGCCAAAAATAGATATCGTCTAATAAAAATCTAAAAGCGTTAAATATGTACTCCAGGAGTAATAATCTTTCGATTTAGGCAATAAAAAAATAATAGGAAACCACCCTATTTGAGCATTACACCAAAATGCTAAGCCTCCGTCGTATTTCTTTGTCTTTCCCGCATTTATTTTCCTGCGTAAAATGCTTAAATAAACTCAGAAATAGTCTTATTCTTTTTTAAATTACGCGCACATTACTAATATTTCAATCCAATAAAAGTGTAATATCAATTGCCGAAAGTCCCTGTTAGACAACTTTTGGGCTAGTAGATGACTCATGCAGCAGTTGACCTCCAGAAATGGGGGACTTAGAAGCAGGTAAGCAAAAAAAGGCCAGTGTGTGAGCAGAGGGGGGGGGGGGGGGCGTGAATTGTTCTCGTGTAATTTGATATTTTTTTCGAAGCTAAGGTCTTCGTAATACGATCTCTGCGCGAGCTGGGACCTTTTGTTTGATTTCGGAGAAGAGGAAATCATTGGAGGGGGTGGGGCGAACGCTGAATGGAGGGGGATTGCAGATCGTGGGAAATGCGCCAATGTCACTATCCCACGGCCCTGAGTTTCTCCCTATGGTAGTTTCATCTCCTGGGGAAGATTCAAACTAAGTGCCTGTCGTTATTAGCCACAAAGTGCACATGGTAAACACCTCGTCTCATTTTTATCAAAAGATGGATGTATTTTTTCGAAGCTAAGGTCTTCATAATACGATCCCTGCACGAGCTGGGACCTTTTGTTTGATTTCGGAGAAGAGGAAATCCTCAGATTGGGTGGGGTGAATGCTGAATGGAGGTGGATAGCGGATCGTGGGAAATGCGCCAATGTTGCTATCCCACGGCATTGAGGTTCTCCTGATGGGGGACACCTGGGATTTTCGGATTTTTTTCACCCGATCAATTTCAGTTCCCCACGTCGAACTCTTTTCACTGCTCTAACCGCTCTAACCCTCGAATTTGATGTAGTTTGTCAGCTTGCCTAAAACGGTGCTGCATGCACTAAACGACTAGAGTTCTCTTAATTTTTCCGAGTCAACTACCAATGACGTGCGAGCGACAGTGTATGACGCGAAATTCAAAGTATTTGAGGTATTTGAGACGGTATCTTTGGCATAACTATTCGAGATCTTGAATATCGAATACTTTCTAGTATTCGAGGTATTCGAGTATTCGCGGATACTATTCGCACATCTCTAGTTTTTCGAATGCAGAAGAAAATGTTAAGGACCATGCGTAATCAACATTACCGAGCTCATTGCCGACCACTTTTTAAAGACTTAAAGATACTTCCACTCCCATGTATGTGTATTTATATCATTGTGTAGTCTATGTTAAAAAGCAAATGGTTGACTTTTTATTAAATGATAAATATCACTTGCACAAAACTAGGAGATGTAATGATGTGCATGTCCAACCATCTAACTTATCTTTGACTCAAAGTGGACCTAGGGCAATGTGTACAAAAATCTATATTAACTTACCCTTGATAATTAAGAATGAAAGGAGACTGCCTCAATTTAAAAAAGCAGTCTTTTCTTTTCTCACTGATCAAAGTTTCCATAGTATAGACGAATATCTGTGTTTTATAACAAATTGAGATGAACCTCTGTGAATTTGAGTGATTGCATTTGTACTTTTAGTTATTTTAATGTCCCATACATACATGCCCTGTTCATATCAGAGCATTGTGTCTGCTGGCAAATAAAATTATTATTATTATTACAGGAAAATAAAAATAAAAAAGCCACACCCTGGTGAACTTCTTCTTTCAAGAAAAGAAATAAAAAATAAAAAAATGTAAACTTACTTAGGATCATCATTGATGCCATGGTTATCAGTTGAGTCATCGAACTCAGCTGCATCATCGCGAGGGGATAGGAGCACTGCCGAGGGTGGCACCACAGGGTCAGCAACAATGTTGGCCTCTTGGAGGCGGGCAGGGAACTTGATGGTTCCCATTTTACCCTGCAGGGGCATTGACAACGTCAGGGACGACGGCCCACTGCTGCTAATGCTGGCTGGCCCAGACATCTCCTCTGCTTTCTGCAACTGCTGAGCCTGGTGAAACACAAATCAGCAAGGAGCAACCATCCACGCTCATCAGAATCACAAGGAGGCTAAACACTGAGCCAATTAGTTCTCTAAACATTTAACACTGGGAGGACTGAACCCGTCATTTTGATTGGTCACCATTCTTATGTTTTTCAACAAAACTTATTTTAAATGAACTTAGTATATTAGACAATTTGTATTATACCAAAAAATCAATCGTTTTGAGCAGATAATAATGCAACTTTAAACACAAACCTTAAAGGACCAATGCCCGTCAAAAAGTGATGGGTAGAAAGTTTTGCCAATTAAGTTACTCTTAATTATTTTTTCCTGTCACACATAACATGACTTCATTCTGCAACACCTCTTAGGCAATTCTTGCTATATATAGCTGCATTTTATGTGTCTTGAATGCATTATATTTGATGTACTTTTGAAGAGGAGCACACAGTCTTCACATACATCGGCAATTAATCACCTTCCATACAAAGATATCCAGCCATTTGAAAATGCCCTGAGATTTCAGATTTTCGAGATGTTATTTACAGTTTTCCAGAAAAAATACTAATATTTTTGCAGTTAATTATACGATAATGTTTACCAAGTTTTGGATGGTAAAATACAAGGATTTTCATCCTTGCAAGCTTGGAAGAAAATCACATTTCCATTCTTTCTTGGATTTAAATAACGTCACCTTTGCACTCAGAAACAAGATTATAATTCAGCCAGAATTTGCCATTACTAGCATCCATTTAACAATAGAATCAACACCTTACAAACTTGAAGAAATTGCCTCTTTCTGGAGCAATAATCAAGGGTTGATAAAAGTAAAAGAAGCAAAATTCAAGATTCCAAAGATTACAAAAAATGGCACTCCCAATTCAAGGAACCCTAAAGAAATGTGACAATGCGAGGGAAATTTGACATTCAAAAGCTGAAACAAAGTTTTCAGTGGCATTTCATCAACCACTAATTTTCATATATGTAGTGAAAATTATACCTCTTATGAAAATGGTTGAATCATCCTGCCCTGGCAGTGAATGGTTGCACATCTTCAATGTCTTTACAGAGGCCCGCTATCAAGTATTAAGGGCTTTCTCTTTTATACATACATATATAGCATACTCAATGGTAAGCTGCTTTGGTTGTGCATCTTGATCAAAAGCAATAGACTCTTCTCCATTTATTACATGGGATCAGATCTTCTCCAATTTACTTTTCCATCCTGCCCAGCATTTTCTCAGCATTCTCAACGTTCAGTTACCTTCATTTTCATAGCCAAAGAAATTGTTTTATTACTTCTTTAATGGGTTTCAACACTTTCGAGGGATTTCACTTGATTAGCACAAACTTCTGAAAAATGAAAACAGGCACTGAATAAAGGAAAATCGCTATCACGCACAATGAGTATCAATCACATCAGATCTAGAGGAGGTAAAACTGTGCAGATGAAGGGATAGTTCTGAAGCGATTTACTATGCTGAATAATACTTTTGTATGCTAAATAACACACTTGTGTCTTTACTGCTGTGAAGCGTTTATTCTCACTTTGAAGAACAGACTGAAATGACTGAATCATTGTTGGTCCAGACCACTTGTTTATATAGTAACGGCGAAAAGCGACCGCCGTGCTGGAAGTTCCTGGAACATTCCCGATTCTCTCTACTGCGTGTTGTGACGGATATTGCGCCACACTACTCCCCTCCTAGGAAGAGAGGCAGCAGTAAAGACACAAGTGTGTTATTAAGCGTACAAAAGTATTATTCAGTGTAGTAAATCACTACAGTTCTCCCCCAACCTTCAAGGGCCCAAAAGGAGCCTTTTAATACTTTCTCAGCACTGAGTTTGTTGTGGGAGAAAAGCATATGGGCCTGGATACGTATTTCTCAGCAGCAGCAGCAGCTGTGAAATGCTGCAGCCGTATTTGTGTTGATTGTCTACCCTGCTCCCAAAGCACTCTGATACAATTGGTTTCACCATAAAGTGAGATTTTTTGAGTCATTGAATTTCTTACACTGGTTTCAGTCCAGGGTGCGATGGATGCCTTTGTTTATGAAGTAGAAACTTTTGCGTAACAGTAAACATCAGCGACATGAGGAGGAAATTAGAAACACATAATAATGGAACGTTAGCTCCACTCTTGGCTGTCAATTGATTAATAATTAACACTGCTAGAAGAATAAGCAGTACACAAATATTATATAATTAAAATACAATGCATACAAAATAAAGGCCTCCTCCTGTAATTGGGTATCCTAATGCAGGAACAAGACATTAACGTTCCTCCATTAGCATAGACATTTCTTAGCGTACCTCGTACTCTCGCTTCTTCTCTTCCACTTCCCTCTCCATCTCCTCTTCCTCCTCCTCGGCTGTGGGCAACGGGAGGAACTGCACCTTCATCTGATGCTGAGTCGGGTTCACCAGCAATACAATCAGCTTCCCGTCAACGTCAGTGCCACCCTCCTCCCTCATGGGAGCCACACACTTTACTATGCGAATCTCAGGAACCATGTAACTGGCGTACAAAAAAATATTTAATTGTAAACTAATAGAAAATTTGAATGCATTTTGTGCTTGGCATCAATGAGAATCAAATGATTCACTGGGAGAGCAATGAACTTCGTCGATGATCTATAGATATAGGCGATTAATTTGCCTGCATGTTGACCTTTGTTACAATAACATCAACTTCATTCAAGTTATCATCTAATTAAACAATTAATAATACCAAAGACACCAGTTCTCCGATCCTGTTCCTTTGAGAGCACTTTAATATACTGTTTAAACAATTGTTTCCTTTGATATGTCTGTCTGATTATAAGTATTGACTGTAAGAATGTCAATTATATTTAATTGATAATCTAATTGATAACACTGGTCGGCATCAAAATCCTCCCACGAGGGTGAAAGGGTGTACCGGATAGATTTTGAGATGTTGATTACGAATATCTCATCAAGAAAGTTCCAGCACTAAGTTTTTTTTGGCCGGGTGGTGTTTCCATAATCAATAGGGTGGTTTCCTATTATTTTTTTATTGCCTAAATCGAAATATTATTACTCCTGGAGTATGTATTTCACGCTTTTAGATTTTTAAATGACGATATCTATTTTTCGCGATTAAATGAAAACTGAAAATTTTCTAGCGCGCGAAAACGCGATGCGTAAGTATGAATGTAGGGAAATCTCTTCGTGTGACGTATTTCTGGTTCCCGCTGCCACCTTGTGAGGTGACCTTGAGGCGAGTTGAGCGCTGATACGACGCAGGCTGCTAGCAGGTAGCTGAGTACTCTGCTGCCTGGTAGCGCATGGCTTAAATAAGGATTATTAATACCTTATCAAATGAAGAAAACTTTCCGACCTTAGCCAGTTTTAATAAGTGATTCTTAAGACATGTTTCCCTGAGCTCTGCGCCTCATGCATGCATTGGTAACCTCAGACGACGTATAACTCCTATCTTCTCGTATAGAAACTAGGTCCCTGTGACGTCACGTGAAATGGCATCGCATGGGCGCCAATCTGGCCCTTTTCAAATGAGGATAAAAATGGACCATTGCCATTCGTCTAAACCGGTATTTCTAAAACGAAATAATTTGTATATTATGAATACAGTAATGGTGGGTAACGAATCGCAATCAATGACTTTCGTTTTCTTTGATGAAGGAAACTACCCTATTGAAAATTTTTTGACAGACGTATTTTTATTATTTAATATGTGTTTTCCGTGTTTGGAGTGCATAATTCTGAATTTTCATCTTAATCCAAGAAATGTTACTTGGCTACATCCCAGGAATATTCTTTTCTCTAGCTCAAGACCTCCGGAAACTAACCCCCTCCCCTTGGGTTGCAAAGATTTATTGCCGTTCTACACTGCATACACTAAAAACCTAGGCGTTATTGACGGATAAAGGTTTTGTTATCTACTTTCAATCATTCATCGGCTCCCTTTTGAATAGATGACAGACAAATAAAAAGGAGACATACACCACGTCGCGTGAAACAAATATTTCAGTTCCGAGTTTATCATGGTGTTTAATGTGGTGATATGCTGTGTCGTAACACCAAATTGTAACACCACGCCACGTCGTATATCGTGTTAAACAAACATGCCGAGAACTTGCAACAATTCGATAGATTCATTCTGCTACATATGTGGGGAATTGATTTTCAAGGGACAAAGTAGGCCATTGTCAACGTTCCTGAAGACAGCCTACCATCTGTACTTCGGGAGTAAAATTGGCGACCAGGATCGCGTTTGGGCTCCGAAACAAAGTTTAACTCGTGTGCACATTCTCTCACAAGATGGTTGAAAGGTACACATACTTCGATGCCGTTCGTCGCACCTATGGTTTGGCGCGAGCCCCGTGATCATGTTTCAGACTGTTACTTCTGCCTGATTAATATGAAAGGTTTCCCAAAAAACATGAAGTATGAAATACGGTATCCTAACTTGGATTCCGCGAGGAGACCTGTGAAACATGATTTTTTTTCTGCCTGTACCCGTACCACCAGATTCATAGACCCTGCAAAGTGTTTCATCCGAAGAAGAACCAGCTGCCTGTGAGGATATCGCACAATCTTCAAGTGCACAGTCAGACCCCAATTACGCTCCAGTGCCTGACATAATTGAACCACATGTGATAAGTCGAAAGAGCTGAATGATCTGATCAGAAACTTAGACCTTCCCAAGTCTAAGGCTCTGTTGCTTGCATCACGACTTCAACAATAGAACCTACTAAATGAAAATGTCAATATATCGATGTACAGGAAAAGAGAGGTGAGCCTAGTTCCTAATTTTACAAAGGATGGTGATTTGGTGTATTGCAGTGACATTCCATCGCTTATGGGACATCTGAAGTTGAACTACAACACTGAAGATTGGAAGCTATTCGTAGATTCCTCTAGGATAAGTCTCAAGGAAGTTTTACTACACAATGGCAAAGAAAAGTCGCTTATGACTGTAAGAATGCGAATTATATTTCAGCGAATTTATTTTATATTTGCGATAGTCTAATTAGCAGTTAAATTATCTTAACCCTTTCGAGACGGTGGAGTTCTCTCCTTAGCATGACTGCTGTACTGAGCCCCAAGAGACTCTTCCGCCCCCTCCATACAAAGCATTTTTGCAGGACATATTTTTCATTAAGAGGAGTTTTGCGGATAATCACACGCTCTCAGCTCCAACCTTTCTCAACCCCTCCCAGCGGGGATTCCACATTATCTCGGACTACGAAGATAGTTTGGCTCCCTCCTTTCCGGGTTTATGACCTTATGCAACATTGTTCTGTGGTCAATCATGCTTTATTTCTATGAATTAGCTGTATGGATAAATGTTGCTCGCACGTAAATTACATACTTTGATTTGAATTCCTCGTTTAATTCTAAGAATTGTCAAATTTTTAACAAAACTCTATCCTCAATATTTACAGTGAAATCGAGATATTAGTTAGTAATTATCGTAGCATTTTGTTTAAAAATTGTAAACGCTGCTCAAAAGACAAATAATTCAATTCTTCGTTTACATTTTTTGAGAAAGGAACAAATAATTATTTCGAAAACCGTCTGAATGAACAATTGAATGACTGTGGTTCCTTAGCACAAATAGGGGTAATATAAGACAAGGGGTACCTGCTCGCGGATTTTGAGGGTATGGCGCCGCTTTGTTGGGTCCCAAGACTAAGACTTCGCGAACCCAAGACCATCATAAAAGGGGGAGAGCAAGGGAACGTATATTTTCAGCATTCGTTCGCCTGCATAGAAAATTCTCCGACAAAAATTTGCAGCTTTCGTCTACTGCATCAAGAAATGTCCTGCCAGATATTTTTGCAATAAGTAGGGAAAGGGTAAAAGACACTATTTTTAATAATCTAATAGTCTAAATTAACATTTACTTAAGATGATTAATTTGCAAGAAATACATAATTCAGATAATCCTTCAGCTGACTATAAAAGAATAAAGACAGATTGAGATTTTACTGAACCAGAAAACACACAGAACACTAGAGATTCCCCTGAGAAGATGCAACCCACATATCACCAACATAAAAGTCATGATTTTTGCTGTCCCTGCAAATTTGTTTTATGGAGGTTTTACTATATTATCGTGAGCAGAAGGTTTACAAACTCAATACTTTACTACACCTTGCCCTCAGGTCCCTTAGTGGGCTATTTATGATAAATGGTAAGCATTGTGTTCAGGGCAGGCATTTCATTTTTTTATTTCAAAAAGTACTTTTACCAAAGATAGAGAGCTAGGATATTTTCACAGGGTGTATAAATAAATAAAGTTACTAATTCTTTTAATCACTTCTCTTTTACTCCCTAAATTTGCATGGACACCATGATTTTTTCTGAAAAAATCACCTATTTTTCCCTACAGTTAACATTAGCATACTTCCTTCACAATCAGAAATAATGATGATAAATACATAGTAATTTACACTTTGTAATTTAATTCCATTTTTATTAGAATTGTATTGAGTGCTGAATGTTCACATGAATAACAATCCTTTTCTGTTTTAGTGTTTTTATGGACATTCTAGGGAGTAGAATCTCTTTCTCTAGCACATTCTCTTTTACAAACATTCACTTGCACCTGGAGAAATTCTGCCACGTTTTACTTGAGTATTACTATTACAGTAATCTACCAATTAAGGTAGGTTTCCATGGAGTACTAAAGAAGTGATCTGGGAGCCTACCTTTCCTGCCAGCGCTACCTTCTTCAATTCACTGTAAGGCCTTCTCCTTTTCAATCCATCTAAAAATCCTATTCTTTTCCTTCCCCTCCCTCGTTTCCCTAACATTCTACCCTCTAACACCATTTTCAACATCCCCTCCCCGCTAATGATTTGCTCCGTCCATACATTCTGTCTCCTCCGTATCTCATCTAAATGCTGCCTCTCCTCGCCCACCATATCCAGCACTTCGTCGTTCCTTTTCCTCTCCTTCCATTTCACCCTCTCCATTCTTCTCCACACCCACATCTCGAATGCCTCCAATCTTCTCTCATCTTCTTTCCTCAGTGTCCACGTTTCCGCACCGTAGAGCGCTACACTCCAGATCAAACTCTTCACTAACCTTTTCTTTAAACTCTTACATAACAATCCTCTCAGAAGCTCCTTCCTGTTCATGAACACCTACTTTGCTAATGCAATTCTCTTCCTAATGTCCTTACTACTGTATCAATTTTCCTCTAACGTACTACCTAAATAGTTGAACTGCTTGACCTGCTAAGTTTTTCACCACCCACCTTATCTAAGTCTAACATTCCTCGCTCGTGATGCTTTACAAAACTGCATAACCTTAGTTTTCTTGTGATTACTCCTCATCCCATACTTCTCGCAACGCTCGTATAATGCAGCCACTAGAGCCTGAAGCCCCCTGGCTGACTGGCTAATCAACGCTTGATCATCCGCGAATAATATAAGAAAAAAATGCACAACAGGAATTATGTACTTACAAAGCAGCAAGCTGAATTTTGAACTTGATAGAGCTTGGGTTATATTCTGGCTTGCAAACGTTGTGCTCACAAGTGCGGCAACGCAAAGAGCGCTTCACAAGAAGGTGCTTGTGGCGTGGGAGCAGCTTAGATGTGATGGCTGGCTGAAACTCTGGGTGAGCCAAGCGCTGCATCATGGTAGTTACTGGAAGAGAATTAAGTGGGAGAAATGGAACTTCAACTCCAGAAAAGTATTTAAATTGCCTTCAAATTGTTCTAAAAATTTTAACTAGCCTTATCTGAAGCATCAGAAGCTTGTCATATGAATTAGAAATGCCTCAGTTGGGTCGTCTGCATGCCTGCAGCTTCCCATACTCATCTTACCCCTTCGAGGCTTGTGGCATATTTCAGACATTCAGAATAGGGTGGTTTCCTTCATAAAAAAAATGAAAGGCATTGATTGCGATACCTTACCTACCATAAGTGTATTCATAATGTAAAAATTATTTGGTTTTACAAATGCCAGTTAAGACAAATGGCTATGGTCAATTATAACCGCATTTGAAAAATGGCGACAATGCGATACCACTCCACGTGACGTCACAGGGACCTAGTTTCTATAAGAGTAGATACAATTTTAACATCGCCTGAGATTACCAATGCATGCATGAGGCACAGAGCTCAGGGAAACATATCGTAATAATCACCTACTAAAACTGCCTATGGTCGGTAAGTTTCCTTTGTTTGATAAGGTATAAATAATCCTTATTTAAGCCAAGCGCTACCAGCTAGCAGGGTACTCTTGCTACCTGCTAGCAGTCTGCATCGCAGGGAAGCACATACCCTCGCCCCAAGGTCACCTCACACAGTGACAGTAGGAACCAGAATGACGTCACGCAGGGTTTTCCCAGCATTCATACTTAGCCATCGCATTTTTGTGCGCTTGAAAATTTTCACTTTTCATTTAATCGCAAAAAATAGATATCGCCATTTAAAAATCTTAATAGTGTGAAATACGTACTCCAGGAGTAATAATCTTTCATTTTAAGCAATAAAAAAATAAGAGGAAACCACCCTATTTTGCCCAAGCTCTATCCATGCCATGTTGATGTGACTTGATAAATATAACAAGGGACTCCAGTGAATGCCTTCAGATACATCAAACTGTGCCATCCACGACTACAAGCCATTACTGCAATTGTTTCCATCCAGCATGACATAGCACAGTTTGAAGTGTGAAGTGTATCAGGCTCCAAGCCATTTTTCAGAGAAACCTCATGCACCTATGGCATGTGTCATGCTTTGCGATGGCTCAGGGTCTTGCACTGCAAACAGCATAGAGCTAGATTGAATGATAACAGCCCTCGGGGTTACAAGGTTGCGTGGTAAGGGGGTCCTTTGTCAGCAGCCCCTGCACTTAAACCTTTCTTGGTCCATTGTGTCATGCTCACTTCGGCTGCCACTTGCAGACAGCAGCACCAAGGCATGTTTGCAAGTGGCAGGTAGGATGAACATGGGGCTAGCAAATCGGGCTAAGAAAGGCAAGAAGACCAATGACAAAGCCCTCTTTCCCATGCATCTCACAGTTAAGATATGAATGGTAAACCATACAACCTCAGACTGAGCCCATCATTGCTTAACTTTGGTGATCTTGAGATAGAAGTACATACAGTAAAACCCCTTATTTGCATTATCAGAATTTATGTTTTCCCACAAATTGAAAGTTTTTTTGGTTCCCATCAAACTTCCTTTTTCTTAAACGTATGAAGAACCCTCTATTAACGCTGTGTTTTTTTTCGCTTTACAATCACAAAACACAATTTATAATCACAAAACAGCATTTGAAAAAAATTTAGGAGCCATACTTTTTTTTGGCAGCCATTTTTAAAAGGAAGGCTGGGGAAAATTTGATGAAAAACATGTTTAGCAAAAATTTTAATTTCCAAGCTATTTTAAAAGATATCAGAATAATTTAAAAACCAGTGTGACCATAAAAACAACTTTTGAAAACCATTTTTTAAATTTAGCTATCATAAAAGACAGTCGGTCAAAATCTTTCCGTAAAAACTCGGGAAAAATTTGTCAATACTAACTTTTTAACACCATAAATTTTTATGTAGGAAACGAGACTCACCAATAAAATGTTAGATCTGAGTTGAATACTTAAAAAACTACTTGTAGTATAAGTTTTAGCACTGATAATGCACTCCTTTTTTTCTAAAGCTTGTCAAACAATGCAGAAAGCCTTTTAACACCGATTTTTGCAGGTCAATATCTAAAAAGAGACTGAATGAAAACAATTGAAAATTTTACAGGAAGTTCTTTATACACATATTGAAAATAAAGAGCATGATATCAATGGACAAAGGAAGCCCAAGCAGTTGAAAGTATTAGACTTTTTTTCTAAGTAATATGTTAAACAATAGATTGCTTCAATAATTCCTTTTAGCAAGCAACAATGAAATGTACCTGCCATTGTAATTCTTGCATATGTTTGCTATATCTTTTTTCAGTATTCTCAAATAAATAAATAATATTAATCATCTGTTTCAGTTTATCAGTCAGCTCTTTCTTTTTAACATTTCACTAGTTTTTAATAGTAAGTAAAAGTGAAAATTCTCCACTTCCCACTACTTGCATTTTCCTGCAATGTGCAATTTTTTCCTGGGGTCCCTAGAAAAGTGTAAATATGGGGTTTTGCTGTATTTGGGTCTTCCGTGATCTTGCGGCCATTGTTCACTGTGGTGCTCAAGTCTCCTGTCTGCAACTTTTAGGCAGGATAAACATGACACAATTGACCAAGAAAGGTCAGAGTCCCTGGGTACTTGATGAATGAATATATAAAATCATAAAACTTAGTCAAACGTTTTTTTAGCATCTTGAAAATAGTCAAACAGGGGTAATAATAATACATTTTTATTCCTCCTTAAACACTTTAGGGTACTTAAAATTACTGTGCATTCTTGAAGGTTGTGATTCAACATACACTTTCACCACCTGGTGACTGCTGCTTAAATAAAAAACTATGTATATGGAAAAGTCATTTCATTCAAAATCATAAAACTTACTGCAATTAAGATCTGGGGCCTCTGTGAATATCTCAGGTGGCAACTCCTCTACTTGATCCGTTGCCTCCGATGGGGCCAAAGTCTGTTGCATTGACGCAAGAATGGCTTGCTCCTCACGGGCCCTGCCAGATGTCAGGGAAGTCAAGGGGGAAGCACCAGGCCGCTTGCGAGCTAAGATCGCAGCCAAACCAAACTTATCCTATAAAAGCATTAAATTATTACAATTACTCTGAATTCCTGTAGTTTGAGAGAAATCATACGCTTTGCCCCTAGTAAGTGGCTGCTCGTTAAATCAAAACATACTAGGTATACATGATAACTGACATATATATTGCAAAGAGACTGTTTCAAAATCAATTTGCATTATTTTTCTGATCAGTATTGAAATTGTCTGCAGCGTATTCAAGGCCAAAAAGTGAAAAGAGATTAAAAATGCATGCATTACTTTCCGATTGATTGGCTTCCACGTTTTTTAATTTTATTTTGAGAGTAGCTTGCTAACTCGCACATTTAAAGGTTCGTCTGTTTGTCGCTCTCGGCAATATTGTAACATTTGCGCTTTCAAACGAGCTGACAACATTTTTGCTGATTAGCAGAGGCTCAGATAGCCAAGCCAGGTTACCTACGGTGAGTAGCTAAACAATTGAAAAGCCCAACCATGACACTCGGCTAACTTCTTCCAAGCAGGTATTATCCTCCCATGCTAATCACTGTTCTTAATAGAATATATGTAATTGTAATATGTATGAGTCATATTTGACAGGAAGAATACGATTTTTTGTTCAGTAAGTTCATTATTTTGTACCAATAAAGTTTGCACATAAATAACCTTTAACTGACTAACAAGGCAGTTTTTGCCAGACAACAGCTATATTTGTAATTAAAACATAGGTAATTATTTTGAAAGTAAAAATTGTAATACAGATTTACTTAATTCTGGATGAATATTAATGCAAAAAAAGCAAATATTTTACTTTCCATGTTGTGATAACCCCAAATAGATGCAATTTTTGACAGACATTGGTAATAAAGAGTTAGCGTTATAACCAGTGATTTCATTATCTCATTATAATGGACTTCTACTTTAATAACAAGCCACTGTTCGCTGTTGGAGATAGAATCACCTACATATTAGAAGTAGAAGTAGCTGCATTTGTGTTGCACTATTTGCCATGCAGTGATCACTCTTGGCTATTCCATTTTCTATGATAATAAGTGATATGCTTCAGAGGGAAGTGTAGTACATTTTAGATACATACATAATGGATCAAAGAGAAGGGCAAAAGCAATGACTTACTGAAAAGTTGAGATAACTCCTCCGTGGTGCATAGCTCTTCCGTTCCCTCTCCTGACGTTCCTTCTCCTCAATCGCAGCCACCATCTTGTAATGATCAATGATTGTGTTCACACGAGCTGCCTCAGGAGTTTCTGGCTCCGGCCAACCTCTGCTCGCTAATAAAAAATAGGTCATGATAATTTTAAAGCAGACACAAAATATAATTTAATTTGGATGTAAACTTCCAAAGATTAAAGAAAATAGAATATGTGCAACAGACTGGGGTTAAAAATGAATGTAACTTCTAAAAATTTCCCTATTGTTCTAGGAATCCGTCGTTTTACTATTATACATAATCATGAATGAGTCCATTGGCAATAATTATAAAAAAGAAGAAACAAAAACTAATTTTGAGCTCTTTTGTCTTCACATCACGGTCGCAATATCAGAAATTCCTCTGAGGTTTCAGGCGAGATGGAGTGGAAACGTGACATAATGAAAAATGACAAAGCAGGAGCAATTTCCACAAATTTTAAATTTAATATACTACCGGTTTCGCTTTACAGCATCATCAGGTACACTGTATGATGCTGTAAAGCGAAACCGGTAGTACATTAAATTTAAAATTTGTGGAAATTGCTCCTGCTTTGTCATTTTTCATGAGGAATTCCCTTTAGAAAGAGTAAATGATCCTTCCTTCACTACCTAAACGAAAGAGCATGACATCCAAATCACATAAATAATCACAACTTTAGTACAAGCTATTGATGATGTGATTTTTATTATATATTTTGTATTTCAAAGTTATAAATTAGGTAAAATATTACATGTTCTTCAGAGGGACTGAAGAAACTTCTGTTAGATCTATGGTAAGTCGTGCAATAAATCCACAGAGAAAAAAATCATTCCTCTTGACCAGGATTTGAACCTGGATCTCCCATTTTTCCAGTCCAGTGCTTTAGCCAGTTATGCTACCAAGGCGTGATTCTCCTCTGTGGAAATTTGAGGACTAACTGGCTGGACTTAACTGGCTAAAAAACTCTACTGGAAATCAGAAGATCCGGGTTGGAATCCTGTTCAATGATTTTTTCTCTGTAGATTTTTCGTGCAATTTATGCATTGTGGGTGACTGTAAATTTATCAGCGTGGCTAGTACCACTGTACTTAAAAATACAGTAAGTCCTCCGCTTATGAACTCTGGCGTACGAACCTTCAAGGATACGAACATTTAAAAAAATTCAAGTGTGCCCAAAAATTCAAATTAGGCTCCTTTGGAGTTGGCCGATGCGACTGACTGTGTGGCATGGTGGTTAACTTACTCATCTAGGAAGTGGAAGGGAATCTATAAGTGGGCACAAAAAAATCACACATGAAGCTACTTGTTTACTGGAAGAAGAACTGCATTTTAATCTTCCTAATCCTCTCAATGAGACATTAATTAACATTCACTCTATTTTTTTATTTTTTCACAGACAGAGGGATGGCAAACTGGGGGAAAAATTGAAAGGGGCAAAATGTCAATTCATGTTCAGGAGGTTGCTTCTGATAGTATCATTGGATACTTTAAAATGGTCAACTGCGCAAAAATCCATCCTCATAATTCTTACAGCATTTTGTTTTGAGGAAACTCATCTGTGGCTAAAAGACCTTTTTCAGCCCAAAAACAAGCAATTAAAGCTATGTACAGTCGGATTCAAAAGTATTGCAACAAATGGAGCGGCGCCACTTTCGCCGCAGTTTGGAAATCGAGTTTCGGCATTTTCTATTGTACCAGTGGGAGGGAAATTTGAACAGCATTCCCACCTCCCGTAGTATTTTTATAACAACATCGTTAAAGGGAAATGTATGCGGAATATGTACAATGTTTAATGCCAAATAATTTATGCAGCATCTGCTAGATAATACATCTACGTTCAGAACGTCAATTTACCTTCTCTCGTAAGTTGGCCGATCCGATCGATTGAAAACGATAGAATATTCGGGTAATACGAAAAAGGACTTGATGGAGCAGTTTACCTGACTGAAATATTTTCCATATTATTGGTGCACTGATATTTCGGTAAAAACGTATAATGATATCCGCAGAAAGCAAAAAGAGAATTTTCTCTATTCAAAATTTTAAAACGACAGTAGTGTTTTATTAAATTAATATGAGTTAAAGTGGAAAAAAATGTTACTGCTATACCATGTAACTGAAAATAATTGATCCGCAGAGGTTCGAACTGCCGACTTGGGATTGCTGCCGTGGTAAGTCTTCGCCTTAACCACTAGTCCATCTCACACGTTGACTTCATTTTGGATTCATTGCGAGCTTTGTCAGGCAACGAATGAACCGGTCTTCTAGTGTCACTAAATCAAGCTGATTTTAAACACTCACTGGCAATATTTACTGTGATATTGCGGCAGATATTTTATATGTATGTTATATTCGCTATCGCTGATCGAATAGCTTCAGCGTTAATTGTAGAACAATATACTTCGACGGATCGGCCAACTTACGAGAGAAGGTAAATTGACGTTCTGAACGTAGATGTATTTTCTAGCAGATGCTGCATAAATTATTTGGTATTAAACATTGTACATATTCCGCATACATTTCCCTTTAACGATGTTGTTATAAAAATACTACGGGAGGTGGGAATACTGTTCAAATTTCCCTCCCACTGGTACAATAGAAAATGCCGAAACTCGATTTCCAAACTGCGGCGAAAGTGGTGCCGCTCCATTTGTTGCAATACTTTTGAATCCGACTGTACCATGTCCCCACTCGTATTCCAGAGAAAAATTTCTTTGCTAAATCCAAAATTCTCACTCTTTCTTCTTTGTTAATATATCCTTAAATATGCTTGCTTTATTAAACAGGGTTCCCACTCCAACTAAATTATAAAATTAACGTTTTTTCCAGGTTTTCACGGTCTAAATGTTGTCAAATTCATGGTTTGTTAATTAGCTATTTTAGGCAGAAACATTGATCGCATAACAATCACTGGCTGCACATTAACTAAACATTTAACAAACGCAACCGATGCTGTGAATGAAAATGCAGCAATCAAAGTTCTATCTCTCCTGACATCACATATCGTTTGCAAAATTCAGCTCCAGCTAAAGGTTGTGAGTGGGAAAATGGAGGGACCACGGTACTAGAGAAGTTACGAAGTGTCTGAATTTTTGCCAGTGTTACTGAACACTTTGGTTACCAGACTTCCGGCTTTGATACAGGCTCAAGGTCAATGTGTCCTCATGGCACGCAGACCAATAATTGCGCTTCGAATATACGTGTGCAGGTAAATGCATGGACAGTGTCTGCATGTGACCTTTGAATATGATCGACACATCCATTTTTTTTAATCCATCAATCGTAGTTATAAAATCAATTTTAATAGATTTTTAAGGTTTTATAACAAAATTCAAGACTTTTTCCAGGTTTTTTCACGGCAGACAAAATTTACAGCTCATTCACGTTTTTAAGGTATCCACGGTTGAGTGGAAACCCTGGTTTAACCAAACCCTTCCCAATTTCTTACAAATTCTACCTACCATGATCAACCCGCCTGTTTAAGAAATAACATCCAATCCAATCAGTACTCCAGCTCTCAGTGTCTTAATGGTCCCAACCACTCTGCCTCTAGCCTTTACAACAAAATTCCGGAAGATTTTAAAAAATAGCACCTCACTTTCTTTGTTTAAATAGAAATTCAAACTTCTCTTAGCTGAAAAATGCTACTATGTACGTATAGTGTTGCAGAATATTTGGAGGATGCATTTTAAGGTTAACTCGTCGAGGTTAACTGGAATCCCTGAGTTTTCCATGCCCCTGTTAGTGGATGCTCCATGTACAAACCCTCTGCACTCTATTTCAATGTTGTATCACATTTAAACTACTATCTTTTGGAAACCTACGGACTTGATAATGTTCACTTTTCATGCATGTGTGTAATTTCATTAAATCTATTATAAGACTTTAGTCTTACAGATGTAAGAAATGCCAATGGTGAAATAAATTTATCATTACATATTATCATTTTCTCAGCAACTAAAACCTGGGCCGTGCATTCTCTGCAGCTTTAGTAGAAAGTCCAAAGTGAAACTAGTTGTTTTGAGGTGAAGGGCAGGTAAGGGAGAAAATAAAAGGTGAAGGAATGGGGGGATCAAAGGGGTATGTGAATGTTTAAGGGGACTGGTTATGGCAGAAACAGGCAGATAACCCAGCCAAAGGACATTTAAACGATAGATAACCAAGGCTCTACTCAAGTATCAAGTAAACAACGTAGATGAAGCAGGTGTATCCATTCCGTAGAAGTATGAATTATGCTGCCACTTACGGCTAATTTGATCATCTTTTGGAAATTTCCACAGCATGCAACAGAGTGCACAACATTACATTTATGCTCGATATTTTCAACACAGAGTAATTACACTCACAGGGAATGGCATTGATAAGTAATGTATTTGATAGATAACAGCATTCTGAATATAACTAGTAGTTAAAATCCTTAATGACAGCTTACCTTTCCTTGTGAAATTTGTATCGCTCTGTTGTCAATGCAAGTGGTGACATTTGTAAGTCTGTCAAAATGTGTGGTTGATGACAGTATTTAATTAACGTATTTGTGTTTTTAATAGTGACCAAGATGAAAAACATACACTGAAAAATCATTTAAGCTGATCTTGGAACCCTAAGGATTACACGGACCTAAATCTCTATCAAAGCACACTTATGAAACAGTTGCATGTATTCAAATATCCAAAATGTCATCAAAAATTCTAGAACGATAAAATATATCTTCTTAAATGCACAGTAAGATTGACATCTTCAACACGACTGAGCATCAAGTTTTCAAAGTGAGAATACAAGTTCATTCACTTATGATACCTTATAGAAACAGCATGGTACAATATACATATTTGTATTTTAACACTAACGTAATCGGTCATAAAAATTTATAGGCCTTGTAATAAAAGCACACTTTATTTTGACGATGTTTCGACATTGTATGTTCCTCCTTCAGGGCCTTTGATTTTGTAGAAACTATTAATAATCAGACCTACACACTCCATGATTGCATTTATATTTTAAAACAGAAGTCAACTGGACTGTTAATTTTAAATTTTATCATCGCTTCATTCACACAGCCAAGAAAAAGGGCGAACAAATATTCAAGATATGGGAAGCTGACTTCCAGCAAGCCTACGGTGTAAGGTCTTCTTTTTCATTGATCTCGTGCACATTTATCAATCCTAGTGACACACGTCACCAATTCCACTGCATTCCATATTAACAACGAATTTGGTCGCAGACAGCCAGGAAAAACGGACGACAGGCATAATGATACTGATTACCATAATAATTCTCTCCACTGAAACAACTAACACAATCTTTACTTGAATTATCCTTAAAAAAAGACACTTCAACGAACCGAGTAAGGGTCAAAGGGTGCTTATCGATCAAAGCGGCACCACCTATACTTACCAACAAATTGGTCAGGGAGTCCAGCATCTCTGGATGACCAGCGGCAAAACCCACATGAACGATAGTATGCCTTGCGTGCGACAGAAATATTTGGATTATCAGGACTTGGTCCTGTAACAGGAGTCAATCTCGTGGAAACATTACTAAGACAGCTCGGGCAGTCGTAACAAGTAGGGCACCTATTAGGACGAATAATGGCGAAGAAATTACCGAAAATACCACTGAGATTCTATATTAAAAATTTGTGCACTCAAATAAAGCCAGGTTGACACTAAGTAAGTCTGGGAGAGCAATTGCACTAACCTGTTTTTCTTTAGACGAGCTTCAGTAGCAGCAGAGTTTTCCTGGCAATTACTACAATAATGTGCGTCCACCTAAATGACAATAAGAAGACAATGAATAACGGGTTTAATTGACACTAATGTATCCAGTTCTATCGGACATGATGGCAATTGTGGGCGTTTGTAAAATAGCGATTATCTTCTCACCTCATGATAGACGCAATATACGCATCTTATTTTCAGGCAATGGCGACAAAAATAAAGTCGATGGATTGGTTTCAAAGCGCCGCAGGAACAACCATAGCGTACAATGTCCGGCTCAAAAAGGGTTGTCATTGCTGTGGCGATTGGCTTAATGATATGAGTTTAATTTAGCGACCTCCCGTCAAGTCATACTCAATAATGAAAAAGATCTCTTACTTGCTAATATGATTAAATTCCCCAAATTCCCTTTGTTGTTCTTACAAAAAGGAAATGAAAAAACAGGCTTCCAACGAGGGATGGGAAGGGAGGAAGGAAGTAACAATTGATTGTCGATATTACGATGATTACGATTTGCGTTATTTTTCTGTTGAGTTTTGAATCCTTGTTTCTCATTGGAGGACGCGACTGACCAGTTGTACATCCCGCTCGAAGTCGTTTGAAAACTTTTGAAACTTGAAGCCACAAACTTCATGTAACCTTGTTGATACTTCTCTTCTTCCTTATTAGGAGGTAAATAGCCAGTGTTTGGTTTTATAGTATTCTTTAATTTCATTGTTGCAAATAGGTGGTTGTAGTTCTGAAACTGTTTTATATTTGAAATTATAGAGCCGCCTTTTCGTGAAGACGTTATTTACACGTGCCGACCTAGCAATTTTCGCATGAGAAGTTCCTTGTCTTCGGATTTCTTCCTCCAAAATAGGCATTTGTGATGGACGAGTACGTTAAAATTGAGAAAATCGGAGAGGGTAAGCTCGATTCGGTTGTAACATTTACTCCCTCTTTGTACTACGTATGTTTCTTTTACGCTTGCCATATTCATTGAACTCACTGAATTTTCGCTGTTTAGGTACTTATGGCGTTGTTTATAAAGGGAAGCATAAGGTAAGTGGTCATATGGTGGCTATGAAAAAAATTAGATTAGAGAACGAGGATGAAGGAGTACCATCCACCGCAATTCGAGAAATATCGTTGCTGAAAGAACTTCAACACCCAAATATTGTCAGGTATGTTATTCATTACTACTACTACACTATATTTTCCCCTCTGGTGTGGATTTTACAGTGATATTGTTTAATTTTTTTAGCCTTGAAGCGGTGGTTATGGAGGAATCGCGACTCTACTTGATATTTGAATTTTTGTCAATGGATCTCAAGAGGCATATGGACCAAATTCCCAAAGGAGAATACCTTGATCCAATGACGGTGAAGTCTTATCTCTACCAGGTATTATTTTAATCATATTTTCATAATTTTTATCCTTTATTTTTTATTTTTACCTTTTATTTATTTTCTTAGTGGATGCTACGAAAGAGGAAATTGTTAATTCGTATTGTTCTTTTTGGATGTGTTGTCTATTTTTGATACAATTTATTTTCTGTATCTCTTAAATAATGAATTTTAATTGTAATGGGTAGTATTTAATTTTCTTCTCCTGTCGCGGCACCGAGGTTTGCTTATCTCTTTGGTTCGATTGATGAATTTCCTTTTTTCACTTCAATGTAGGATTGATAATAATTCCTTTTCACCACCAGTCTTTGTAATCTGGCTGAGTGCTGTGAAAGATGGCACAGGTGCTCATTTACGTCAGTATTATTTGGAGGTGAATATGCGTTTAATGATGATTGAGTTTTCTATTAAGCGGCGCCTGAGGTTCGGCTCATTTTTCCAGATTTCCCTTAAAAATATATTAACTTCTCCTTACAGTTTCTCTGGTATCATATCAAGAAGGTTTATAGAGGAAATCCTGAAAAAATAAGTTCCTCCTAGTGGTACATGATGATGGATTTAAAGCTCTTCCACACTTTCATGAATGAAATCCATCATTCTTTCCCTTGGATTAGTACATGACCCACCTGTCCTTGTCACATACATGAAACTCTTTCCTTAGCCTCATCATCAAAATTTTCTATCTGTATATTGCTGTCGGACACCCACTCACCAGTACTTCCACCTGCCACATCTCTTTATATTCTCCCAAAAATTTTCTCTCCTCACTAGCAGCCACCTTTCTAGTCTTTCGTGTCATTAATGTGTCTCAAAAATTGATTCTCAAAACTCTCCAATGCTTCCAGCATGTTCTTATCATCTATCTTCCAAAGGCCTAAATGGCAAGGGCCTGACATATAGCTCTATAAGCCTTGCTGAATTACAATGGGAATCAAGGGATGTGGAATAGTGAGTTTCTAGTCTGCACATTGCCTCGGGAAGATTTAGGTATGTTATTTGATTTCTAGTTCAGGGGAATTATTTTCTGCTGCAGTTAATGTGAAACCTCTTTATCAACCAGTTTCACTTATGCCGCTGTGAACCATGAAGACTTGTAAAGTGTAAATACAGTACTCGCCCATTAGGTGCATTGAAAATTGGAACTATCTGTTTTGTTTTCATTTTCAGATATTGCAGGCCATTCTGTTTTGCCACCAAAGAAGAGTGCTCCATAGAGATTTAAAGCCCCAGAATCTGTTGATTGATGGCAAAGGAACCATTAAGATAGCTGATTTTGGACTTGGTAGAGCTTTTGGTATTCCAGTCAGAATATACACTCATGAGGTAATCAAAATGGAGGTATCTCAAATTGGGGATCATAAGCTCAATTAATAACTCTACAACTGATATTGGATATTCTTTTAGATCTGCTAAAAACTGAAAATAATTTTAAATTATGAACCATACACTATCAATTACATTGATAGCCATCAATAATTAAGTACAATTTTCAACGATTAATGCCGTGGTCTTTTTGTGTAGGCCTAACTATGGATTAATGATTTAAGAAACATTGGCAGTGGATAAGTTTTTTTTTTTTTTTTTCATTTATTAAGGCCTAAATACAGGATAACTGAAGTGGTTTTATGAAGCCTACCTTAGGTACATTATACATAAAGTTATTTCAAAAGTTCTGGGTGGATAACATAATTCTATTTAAATTGTGTGAAGTACATATTGTATTTAGAGAACTATTTTTTGAGAAAATAATTGTAGTACCAGTTCTTCTTGGCTTTTCTGGTTCTTAGTGGGTTCATATTAGTCAGGGAAATAAGACGCCGGATTGAGAGTCTGGAAAGTTGAAGGAAATTAGATTATTGTCGGGGAAAAGTGTGGTACTGAGAATGGACAAAATGTCATAAGATTTGACGTATCTTGTACGTGTGAAATGAATCATTCCCAATGCTTGTCTTAATCTTGTTTAATTTTGGTTACCTTATAAACATAAAATCCTGTTGTTAGGTTGTCACACTGTGGTACAGGAGTCCTGAAGTTTTACTGGGTGCATCTCGATATGCCTGTCCCATAGATATATGGTCTGTTGGATGCATATTTTCTGAAATGGCTTCACGAAAACCGCTGTTCCAAGGGGACTCGGAAATTGACCAGTTGTTCAGAATCTTTAGGTAAGTCATGACCAATTCTCACTGTTTACATCAATAAATTTTCCCTGAAATGAATGCAGTTCTTTAACATGTCATTTCTGTGGGGTTCTGTTCTTCTTTTGGTATATCGTTCATGGTATTCTAATGCTGCTCATCCATACAGTATCTGGTCACTGATAATAGGGATGTGCATTTTATAATCATATCATTATACATTTTATTAGCTGTAACATTAAGCAAGTTAAGTTTGTTTAGCGAGAATTAAATCCAATTTTAATCATTATAGAACAACTAGCATTTGTTATTATGACATGCAGTTATCATTCCTCCTAGTTGGGTCCAAGAAATCTTTGTGAATGAATAGTAGTGGTGTAGGGTGGTTATAAATGGTGTTCATTGTAATATTTCATAAGGATTCTAGAAATGTAATATTTTCGAAGCTTCTGCTTTGCTTTTCTTTTTCCAATTTCAGCTGTGATATTTTTCCTGAAATTTGATAGGTAGAAGGTTGACTTTATTCACCTCATGACTTCTAGTGTACATAGGTACTTGTAAATGCAACATTATTTCAGTCTCTATTCCTAAAATTACAGTATCTTTATCATTATTAAGTTTATAGGTGACATATTCACAGTTTGTGGTCCCCTAAGTTACTTAGTACAATCAAAGCATTCAAACAGTTTCTGGTTACAGTCTCTCGGTGTGCTTGCACCAGTCTCAGTTTGTCGAACGAGGAAAAGTGTAGTTAAGTCTGAGCTAAAAGTGCACTGATTTCAAGCATACTGAAATAAGTATTTTTGTACAAAATGACGTGTGGTGAGAAATTTTATCATGAATGGATTACAAGATCAATAAAACAAAGAATATCTCAATCTTCATGATGAAGACGTGCAAAGTACGTGAACATTCCTGGATATTATGCCAGTGACGCTGGTGAAGATGAATTTTTCTTCAGCTTAGAACCGGGAAGATGAGGGAGTACCATAAATTAAACGCAACTCTTAGGCCAGGCTTTGCGAACTGCCATGTTAAGAGGAGGTACCTTGCCTCCCCTAACCACCCCCCGCTTTTTCCTTACTCGACGTAGTACAGTGATTTTCATAGATGGCAGCCCGAAAAAAGTGTACGTGACTGCCGATAGATGGCAGCACTGACAAATAGCGGCAAAACTGGGCATTCAAATATGTCATCCAGTATATACAGTAATATTAATACTCGCATTTCCTGAAAAACAAAACTTTTTGTTTCTTTTAAAGAAAAAACTGGTAATTAAACATTAAGTCATTTTTATTGATAAAAAACAGTAATACATTTATAAAACAAGGCAACATTAACATTTGAAAAAGATCACTGAAAAACAATAGATCACCACTTCAATGCCTTACGTTCGAAACAATTTTATAAAGCATGAAAAAATACTAAGGCATTTAAATAACCTCACATTCAGGGATAAGGAAAGAAATATTGCTCGAATATTAACTCGAACACATTGAGCAAAAGACAGTTGTGAATGCAATGCATTAATAGGTGCATGAGCAATGAATAGCAATGTGACAACTTGCTTATCAAATGCATATGAAGCCAATGGCAGTACACCCCAGCATAACCATGCAAGACAATTAAACCAACAGGCAGTTAGAGGCAATCAACACTATCAGCAAAGGACAGTTGTGAACGCAATGCATTAATAGGAACGTGAGCACTGAATAGTTATCAGATAACTAGCCACAACACTTGCATATGAAGCAAAAGGCAGTACACCACAGCATAACCATGCAAGACAATTAAACCAACAGGCAGTCAGAGGCACTTAAACACAATCAGCAAAGGACAGTTGTGAATGCAATGCATTAATAGGAACGTGAGCACCGAATAGCAATCAGACAACTTGCTTATCACATGCATATGAAGCAAATGGCAGCACACCCCAGCATAACCATACAAGAAAATTAAACCAACTGACAGTCGGGGGCACTTCAGCACAATCAGCAAAGGAGAGTTGTGAACGCAATGCATTAATAGGAATGTGAGCACTGAATACTTATCAGATAACTCGCCGCAACACTTGCATATGAAGCAAAAGGCAGTACACCCCAGGATAACCATGCAAAACAATTAAACCAACTGACAGTCAGGGGCACTTCAACACAATCAGCAAAGGACAGTTGTGAATGCAATGCATTAATATAGGAACATGAGCACTGAATAGCAATCAGATAACTACCTTTAACACTAACATACGAAGCAAAAGGCAGTACACCACAGCATAACCATGCAAGACGATTAAACCAACAGTCGGAGGCACTTCAACACTACACAAACACTTCAGCAAAGGACAGTTGTGAATCCAATGCATTAACAGGCGCGTGAGCACTGAATATAAATCAGAGAACTGGCTTTAACGCTGACATACGAAGCAAAAGGCAGTACACCACCTCCCATCCGAAATATGGGCACCACACTCCAAAACACTACGGTAGTGCTTCATTTTCACTTTATAAAAATAAAGACTTATCACACGGATCACTAGAGCTCCTAACTTGCCAAGAGAACAGATTCAAAACGTGGTCACGTGGTTATAACGGCGCTGGCAGAAGCTGGGACCACGTGAGTTCCACGAAAACCCTCCCCTACTTCCCCCTCCCTCTCTCACCTCCCCTACAACTTCAATACTTCTCTCAGATGGCGTGAGAGTGCAAGTTACCCGGAAGCCCCGTAAGACATCGCACTGGTTGTCGTAGGCCCAGCAAAAAAGTTGAGCCATTTCAGAGCCCTGGTCAGTGTATTTTGGGTCTAGATCATCAGTTCATCTCTTATTCATAACCATCAGTTGTTTTCAGTCAATGATGAATGTGAGTATCCAATCAAAACTCTTCATGGATTTTTACATGCATTTTGCTTTTAGCTTGTTTAACCCTTTCGCGCTGGACCTTTGTTGAGGGAAGTTCTTCCTCAATACGAGTGTCTTGAAAGTTTTCTTTACTCCCCCGTACAAAGCTTTTTTGCGTCGACTGAAGGCTGTCAACTGGCTAAAATAATAATGCAAAATATATGCAAATATTCGTTGTTCGCATCGATTTTTTTACATTCAAAATGAATTTTGTTTTTTTTTCTGAGCGTGCAGAAATTTTAAACGAAGTTCTAACATTGATATAGACGGATTTAGTATATTTAATAGTTGTTCTATAACTCCGTTGATATTAACGTTAGAATTTCGTTTGAAATTTCCATGTGGTCAGCAAAAAAAGATGAATTCATTTCTAGCATTGGATTTCAAAAGTAAGCAACAAATATTTTTTTGGAAAACACACTGCAAATAACAGTAGTTGACCGCGTGGAGAGGATAGGAAAAGATCGACCTGAGCGTCCGAAGAAGGAACTGGGCTCGCGCTAAGGCGGATCACGAGGTGCGACCGATTCCTTGGGTCTATTGTGTCCGCCACCGTCACTTTTTTCGACCTGTGCCACACTGGCGTGGCACTCGTTGGTTAGGGTAGGAAAATTCACGCCACACAGGTGTGGCATTTGTTGTTTATGGAAGTAAGTCCTCGCCGCACAGGTGTGGCATTCGGCGCGAAAGGGTTAAATAGTATACATTTATGATTCTTAAATTAGTGACAATTACTCTTTTTTATAAAAATCTCTCAACCCCTAAGTAACGATTTATTAATTAAGATGAAAACAATATTACTCAAGCTCGTAGCAACTTGAAAACTTTTTTCTGTGGAATTTTCTAAATTTGTGGCTGAAGAGAGGCAAAAGAAGACAAATTTCACAGTGAAATATTTTTTCTTTGAAAAATAATAATTTGGGTGTGAAAGGGTTTATAACCTCTGTATGTTTTTGATCTCAAGCTCATGCATCTGTCTTTTCAGCTATAATCTAATGTTAAGACAAGACTATTGAAATAAAGTGAAAAGCATTTCCTTTGTAATTTCAGGGTGCTTAGGACTCCCACGGAAACAATTTGGCCTGGGGTGAGTCAGCTTCCAGACTACAAAGCGACATTCCCCAACTGGACAAACAACACGCTGAGCACGCATGTGAAGAATATGGATGAGCAAGGACTAGACCTGCTGCAGGTAATTTACTCGAAAATTCCGTAAAATGTTTCAGAAGTGCACATGTTGTGTTGTTATTCCTTTTTGCACTATGGTTTGGCTTTGTGCTATTGAAGTTCCTTATGGGTTTCTCATGTTTATTCATTCATTTATTTGCAAAATTATAAAATTTGGTAAAGTGGAGCAGTTCAGATATTAGGACTCTTTGGTGTATTGTAACAAGTTAATAGCATTGATATAATGTAATATTTGTTTTTACACAAAGTAAACAGTCAACCCTGGTTACCAGCCTAGGTCTTATTTGATCATGAGTTTTAACAGATTATGAATAATTTCTTGTTGTGATAAAAATAATGTCGCTGATAAAACTACATATATCTGATGAACTTCTGTTATATATAATATTTTTCTGATTTTCAAATTAATTGCGGTGGATTTTCTCATGATGCCCCCAGCAGACCTTTATAGCCGAGGTAGACTGTTATACAATATTTGATATGTGGCATGCCGTGGTGGATATTCTTAGCATTTATTAAATGAGACCTTGCGCAACGCTTCACTTTGTTTGTGCACAATTTTCATCGCACACCTCAGCATTTTCAAGTGCCACTACAACATTTTCACCAAGGTCATCTCTAGGTTGAGCCTTTTACCGATAGGAAGGGGAACAGGGAAATGAAGTGTCAGGGAAGAGTGGGAATATTGTGGTGGGAGAAAGGGTTGTTTTAGGGACGATTAAAAAATTACTCTTCCTCCTACGATACTGATTCCCGAGACCCAGTGCCCACCCTATCCCCTATCTGTTGGAATGAGGGGGGGATGTTCCTTGTGAAAAATATTGCAATTGAGAATGATGCAGTGAAAACAAAATGAATCGTGCCCAAATAAGTGGAAAATTGTGCAATTCAAATCTAATTTAATGAATACATCGACCTAGTATGATACATCATATTAATAACAATGTAATCTTGTGGCAAAATGCTCACATATCCACAATGCTGTCTGTTTTTGTTATTTAATTGCTTGCTGGTAAAAAATGGCTGTTTTTTTTCTTTTCAGAGCATGCTTGTATATAACCCTGTCGATAGGATATCAGCAAAGGCAGCTGTTGCCCATCCATTCTTCAAGGACCTTGATAAAGCCAGTCTCCCTGCTAGAGAACCTTAAGGCTGCTGTGTGGGATAAGAGTGAATTTCGACAACCTTACTTGTTTTTGTCATGGTGGAAATTAAAGTGGCTGTACAGATAAGTGAATCATTTGCGAATGTGGTATGAACTAGTAAATAAGTGTTTGGGGTTGAGTTTTCTTTCTGATGTCCCACAGTGATGGGCTTTGTCTTTCTGGGTGTTTGTGCATTTTCATGCCACCTTTGCAAATGCATTTTCGCATTAACACTAGTTCCACCATGAATTTTCAACCTGTCACTTATATTTCCAAGGAAAGTATTATTTTTATCAGCTACCAAAAACTTGTTGAAACCTTCAATCTATAAGCATTAGCGTTAGATCTTTTTACCTTCTCATTTCCTGTCATTTTGTTGTATGTACTATTTTTCTCTTTTGTTGTGCACTAGGTACCAATGTCCTTAAGGAAAGTGGCAAACTGTACAGTGTGATAGTCCAGTGATCATGAACTTGTAATTTTAAAGGCCTTTACAGGGCTAATTATTCTCTTATTACATATCGAGGGTTTTTGTTATCCTCCACTTTTAGGATCTGATGTTGTGGGTTTTTCCTCAAGGACAGACGGATTGTCTCCACTGGGGAGCTCAAATGTTCTTTTTGTACTTTTATACCACCTAGAGTTTTTTTAGTGTAGGATATGGAAATAAAAGCATTTTTTTAATTAATAATTCATTTATTTGTTTGGCATCAAGATTCCATTCCTTCCAAACGAATTTCTCCAATCTGGCCACCCATTTTTGACCTTGGCTCATCCTCAACAAGTTCCTCCGCCTTGCGACCCAGATTCCCTCTTCTAAGCTGAATGCACTAAAGAGCTTAAAAGAGTAGATTTCTGGATCTGGTCATCAGGATCAACCCACCAGTGGCCTCTGGTTTACGGCTAATCCATCATTATTAGGAGGAGGGTCATCATCTCGGATGATTTCAATCTCCAGTGGGTGACTAGCAATGGCACTTTATATCCCTCCTTTACACCTCTCTTGATGGCATTGACACATAACAAAGTATTTTTCAGGGGCTTATGAGTTACTATATTTTTTTTCAAATCTCAAGTCTTTTTGCTGGAATGTTAATCACTGTTGTTAGGAGAATTCTTTTTGTGTGGCTCCCTTCTTTACAGCGTTCACTGATTTAAAGTTACCAACATTTGTTACATATGAATACAGCAGACCCTTGAAGTAAGATATTAAGCTGTTCCGAAAGGCTGATCGCACAGTGAATTCCATTGTATGTTGAATCAGAGTAATTTGTGGTCAAGGAATCTCTATAAAGAGTATCATCACATGTATATGCTATTAATTTAAAAATATGTTTCTCTGAAAATTAAATAATTGATGGCATTGTCTGAGAGATTCCAAATTTGAAATTTTAGACAGCACGCAAAATCAGTTCAATGAGTATCTAAGTCAAGGACTGAATCAATCCATTTCAAGTTGTACCCAATGTAAAACAGAGTCTGCTGTATACATATATTTTGCGATAAACTTTTTGCATATAACTGTTTTCTTTGCATCAGAGTTTTGTAGCACTAGTCCTTGCCTTGCCAATATGGCAGAATCACTTTTAATGGTGTTGGTGGTAGTTGATCGGCTGCATGAAATGAAGGGGCTCTTGTTGAAGCTGGATGATGTCGTGTTGAATCATGTGAGGCTCTGTACTGGGATCATATCTCACGCGAGGTATTCCATTCTTATCAATGAGAAACTTCTCCCAGTTCCAGCGGACATCAGAGTTCTTCATTGGTTTGTAAAAGAGTCTGTCTGGATCAGAGAAGCTCTCACGCGTTGGTGGACATTGTGACTGGTGAGAAATGTTGGAAGATTAGGAAAAACTGGAGAGAAAAGCTGTGGAAATCATCTTACATGTGAGTATAGGTCAAGGTATATCCCATGCATGAAAAATTATTATCCTACGATTGAACTTCATGGTACTGAAGGTAAAAGAAACTGCTCATGGTAAAGTACAATCTCTAAAAATTGGCCTGGTGGTAATTCAGTGGTCCAGGCTGGCAACTGCCTGTAAGCTTAAATATTTTCATCAGTTTTAAATGAAGTACTATTTCATAATTTGGAAAGTGTTTGTTTTATTCTTTCATAATCTGTATCAAGTTTTGCTCGAATGTGACCCACCGGTTCGGAGAGGCATAATAGAGGTACCTTTGGAAATGTGCTGCATATGTAATTTTGCAAGAATGGCCTTCCACAAAGTGAACAATTAATTTCTTAATTAGCATTTCCATATTGGCTAAGTTCCAATAGTTTTCATCCCATTTGCAATTTTAAGACTTTCACTTGAGTTATATTACGTAACTTTTTTTCTAATTCAATTGTCTGCTTACTATGTACAATATTATTCTTCTTTCCTGTCATTACTGTATATTTTGTAATGTCTTTATCAAAATGTACCTTCCTTATGTATATATGTACCAGTGCTTTAATTGCTGTGTGCATTCATGCAGCTACAGTCAACTACATGTGTAACTGTTACCTAATGTAAACAATAAATAGTTATGGTACTTTTCCACACGACTTATTCAAAACGACTGGTTTCGTCGCAGAGGGGACATCATCAGGTACAGAAATCGTCACCTCTGCGACGAAACCGGCCGTTTTGAATCAATCGTGTGAAAAAGTACCATGGCTATTTATTGTTTAAAATGGATTTTCACAAAGTAAAGCCTGAAACAATTGAGTTACCTAATATGTTCAGACGTGACTGTGAGGCTCGACTAAAATCATCTGTTTACTGAGTTAGTAACTATGTATGTATGACACTTCTTACCTTCAGGTATGTGTACAAAGGATGTTCATGAGCCCCATTTACTTCTGTTTTGGCAGTTAGTGGGAAATTCGGTTCAAAACCTTTCCCAGGGCGCACATGCTTAATGCCATTTAAGATCTCAGATGCATTTGATCCGGGCTCTTGCTGCAATTAAAGTTATTCATATATTTTAGTTTTCATATTAATTTATAGAGTTAAGATGCACATACATAAATTTCATCGACAAATCATTGTTAAAAAATTATATCTGCTATTCTGTGTGACTAATTGCTTAACTGAGTCTATTCTGTGATTGGGGGAAATATTTAATTCCTTACTAACTTTTTTTTATATTGCTTACTATAGGAATTAATGACATCCATTCTGATACCACTTCATTTAGTCCAATTTCTCTCAGATTATTCTGAAGTATTTGATGGTCAACTGAGTTAAATGCCTTGTACAAGTCATAGAATAGACAAATGATTATTTCCTTATTGTTTATGGAATCAGTGGCGTAACTAGGAATATGCTTTGGGGGGGATGGAATGGTCAGCGGTGGCGACAGGGAGAGGGGGAAAACGGCAATTTTTTTCAAAGATTACATGCCTGGAAATACATTTTCACTAGGGATGGACGGGTCCAGGATTTTTCTCGGATTCGGATCGGATCCTTGATTTTTGGAGCCGGATCTTTTAGACCGGATATTTTTGGATCCAAATCCATTTTCAAATTCCTGCTATTATACGAAGTAATTATTCAAGTTTATTCTGGGTACATACGATCTAAGGAATGCTTTTTAGATTTTCATACACATTTTTATAAATTAAAAAATATTTTTTATAGGCTTTCAAGTAGTTTTTTTTTAAACATCTTTATATGCTCAGGACCTAAACTGTTACGCTTGGGTTTGGAAATGAAAATAGGAAAAATCTTCGGATAAACCACTGACCAGTGGTGTAGCGAGAGGGGGATCCGGACCCCCCCAAAATATAAAAACAATTACTTTCCTTCATAAAAGGAAACAAAATATTGAAAAGTCATGAATTTACAATAAGTTTCTTTGAAGAATGAAGTTTTTTTCGATTATGAAGGGTATTAAAATTAGTTTGAAACCCTCTACTTTGTACCCTTTAGTTAAAACATTTGCCCCCCTGATTTTGGACCCCTCCCCTTACGAAATTCCTGGCTACCCCACTGCCATAGGCTGAATTCAAATTTTCCTCACGCACGTTTCTCCTGAATTTTGTCACCGTCTTGTGTGAATTGGATACGCAAAGGGGGGAGGGCTTAAGTCCCACTCAACCCCTCTTTGGACCCACCACTGTTGGAATCTATACTACAACTGTTCCTAATTGGCTTATTGTTATTCCTACTTCACACAAATGACTTGCCAAGCATGAATATGACGCAAATCACATGCTTAGTGCCTCTTTTCTAAAGAAAATTTAAAAATCCAATGGAAAGGTTTAACTGGATATCCCAAAAAAAGTTGTACTGAATCTAACAATAACTTCTCATCGATGGCTATGTTCTAACAGCACATATCTCAAAATTTGGCCAGTCTGAGTTAATTTTGTTCATAAAAAGTAAAATTTGAGCAAAAAACAACTCGTTGTTTACAAATGCTTGCTTCTTTTTCAGTTTTATGTATTTTTGGTTTTTTATTTAAATTACAATTACATATGTACAATTAAAAAATAAATTGTTTTTTTAGCTCTCCTGGAAAGTTGCCTTTTTTGAGATACGTGTTATTAGAACTCGGCCATCCTTATGTTATTTTCCATGCATATCAAATATCCAATAATTGAGATAAATAATATGCAGATAAGATACAGTAAATAAGCAAATTTTCTTGGTATAGCCTAAATAGATATCCTGGACTGGTCAAATTGCATTGAAATTTTGTCCAAGCAGTTACATTGACACATTTACAATTTTAAAATGTTGTTATTTGTCTATTATGCTGATATATTTCTAGGTTTATTTATGGTACACATGTTATTTTGGGGAACATCTTTTCATAGTTATAGAATATGCAAACTATAGAAATGGGCAGTTAGAAGAATTGCCAGAGGTTCCAACAGAACTTACTGTAAACCTTATTCACAGTATCCGGCGATATCAGGTGGAAATGTTTTATATCCATGAGAATAAAATAAAATGGTAAACTTCCACACAATTTTATTTACAAAGTACCGACCCGGTTTCGACACGTTGTGTCATTATCAAGGTACCAATTTGGCTTTCCAAGTTCTATATATACCGTCCAGGAAGAGAAATGTGGGGTGGAAAGGATAGCAATCCACCCCACCTTTCTCTTCCTGGACGGTATACATAGAACTTGGAAAGCCAAATTGGTACCTTGATAATGACGCAACGTGTCGAAACCGGGTCGGTACTTTGTAAATAAAATTGTGTGGAAGTTTACCATTTTATTTTATTCTCATGGATGTAAACCTTATTTTATTAAATTAAAATTTATATTGACTCTTCTAATAAAATGCTTTTATTGGGTCGTGATTGATTCTATGAAGTCCCTTCTTAATCTAGCTGATAGGAAACTTGAACTGAATCAAATCAAGATAGTGATTGATGACTGCTGATCAAGAATTTTAAATACTCACAGATGAAAAATGATGAACTGCATTGAAAAACGTAGTGATATTAATTTAAAAAATATGAAGATATGATTTTAATTTTGAATTGATTAAAAAATTGTCTTCTAGACGAGTCTAAATGATTCCTTCCCTGACTCTTAATGTTTAGTGATGTTTAATCATGACAGAATGTTGATTGCAATGCTCACCATGCCAAACTGGTTGCTGGGGATGCCAAGGACGGCAATACCTGGGTAGTTTTCGATGAGTGCATTCACTCCCAGGTAGTGGTGGGTAAAAGATCAGTAAGTGGCCACATTTACGATCAAGAGAACCTGCAAGGAAATGATATTGATCCTAGGATCTTATAACACACTTGTAGCATGTGGGTTCAAGGGTTTTGAAATAAGTCTCTGAGGGGATCTCTGCAATGGCATCAGGGAAAATGTATGTCATAATGCACAAATCAATGTAAGTGCTGCATTTTCACTGCACTGGGGACTCGCATTTTCATGACCTTTATATGATAGGAATTGAGACTGCAATTGGCAGCAGGTACATAATTGTTTTTCCACGTTCATTGTAAAAAAATGAGTTTTAAAAAGAATTTGAATTTATTTCTAAAGGAAGTTTGCATTTTATTGACCCTAACTTTTCAAAAATGTGGTGTAATGACCAGGAAATTAGAATTCAGGAATATTGTAGAAACCCTCCAAAATAAAAGTACAATATCTGGTGGAAGCAGCACATTACATTAAGCACAGTGAATGAAACAAACTGTACATCCCACACAGCTTTATATAATCCCTGATTCATTTTTATATCCAAGCGTCATTTTCAAGGGGAAGGTATCTGACAAAATATGATATATTTCCAGGGGGCAAGCTCAAGCTGAGAGGTAGGGAGAGTTTGCCAAGCACCTTCTCCCGAAATGTCAATAGAGAGGATTTAACCCATAGTGATAAATATTGTACAAGTTCAAAAGTAATTTTTAAAGTTAACCATTCCAAAATCCTTCCAAATTTTCTCTTATAATTGTTAAGAAAAAATTCAATAAACCCTTTGAAAAAAATATATCAAGAAAACCAGGAAATCTTAGGTAATTTTCAAATCAATAGTGGCAGATATGTCAAATGAACTGCTTATTCTTTTATCCTGGGCAAAAATCTAAAATCAGGCACAAAATTCTAGATTACATCTCAATTCTGCAACCTCTTCCCTAAAATTTTGCAAGTCAAATTCTCCTAAAAGTCATTGTGTGTTATATCGATCGCTAAACAGAAAGGTACATATTAAAGTAAATCTGACATGAAGCAAGATGAATCAACATTTTATGAGAGACATAATTTAGGTATGTTCACACCTGTCCTTGGTATTCTGACAGGCTAATGTTTCTCCTCCCATAGATGTCAGGGATGGTGAAGTTGTAAACTCCGTTCCTGGGAGCTTTGAGGCTGTTGGCACTGTAGCTGGAGCACATCCTTGACGCCACTCTGTCTCCAGCTTCCGCTCCGCCCAACCCAATCGACAACAGGCATAGCAGGGGGGCCAACCAATGTTTGGCCTCCCCCATCGTGAGAATGCACTTCGTCTCCTCCTGAAATTAAACTGTAAAAAAAAACCCACTTCAATCCCTCTATTTGGAAGCAATTCAAGTTGAATATGCAAACAACAATGGTTATTAATTATTTAAAAATTCTCGACATACTTTCGAGGAAAAACACAGGGCATAAGTGGAGGTGAGGGGAATATTTTAGTACACTTCTTACAATTATTTATTTATAGTAAAATTCTGTTCGGCATCCTCGTAATATATATGGCAACATGAAATAGCATCCTCATCTCTTTGGCTTCCTCAGGTCCACTGAAGTGTTGATGCAGAACCACCGACACACAATATTGATTTTGACAACGCCTCTCTTCTGAACAAAGAAGGCCGCTACTACCCGAGAATAATCAGGAAGGCAATTGAAATCGCCAAAACGACAAAGAACTTCAACCGTGAAGACGGCTACAATCTCGCCAGCGCGTGGAAAAGGGTCTTCAAAGATCCTGACCAATCGGGGCACACCTCGAGAAAAAAGGCGGCAAACGGGGTGTATATAAGATGAACAAAATTCTGCATCAACACTTCAGTGGACCTGAGGAAGCCAACTGGAACGTTGGCGAAATATCGTCCTACAAATGGATAAACGCGGAAGAATACCCGGAAAAACCAGCAGAATTCATCATAATCTCCGCGGAAGCCTACTTGGAAACCTTAAGAAATAGTGGCCGAATTGGGAATTTTTTTCTGATAATTTAAAATTTCAAATAATCGAATTTCTGAAATAAAACCTGAATTTTTCTTCTATTTACGAGAGCACCTCGGAATTTTTGCGTGACTCTTTTTCTCATTATTAGCAACTCGTCAGGAGTCTTACTCCTAACATTGAGGAATATTTTTTCGCGCTTCACTCATGAAGTGTGACGCTAGTGGTCAGAGCAAGGTCCTCATGAAGAAGTTGGCCTTGGCAAAGGATCTTCTGTTGAAGCAATCGAAGGCAGAGCCATAAATCACGCACATGCATTTTATCTTTCACTTTTTGGAATGACACGATGCGCTTTCTCACTCCATTTGCCCTGCTCGTACAATGTATGCCTCTTAAGCCAAGGTAGAAAATTTAAATTCAAGGCAATAGTTGTGAACATATGTCCTCATTAACGCAAGCCTACAAAACACTCATGACACTGTCTACGGAAGGGCGTGCGAGAAAATAATGCAAATCGGCGGATAGAGGCGTGAGATGAAAGTGATGAAGAGATAAACCTTGAGGTTCTGAGGAGAGATTTGCCAAGGAGCGTGCTCGCAGTTTTAATTGTGCGGTAGACATTTGTGAATGACGCCTCAGCGTCGAAACGCGCGTCATACCGACAAATTATTTTCCAGTAAAAAGTTACCAGGGTTGTGTACTTTCATTTCGAACAAAATTTCGGTCAGCGTACAGATGTGTAGCGGCCATGTTTGCGTTCGCTGCTGTGCGATCCCAAATGGACACAAAGTAACACCATGTCTTCAATAGTAAGTCTACAAGTAATACAATGTAATACAATACCTATAAAGCCTGTAACTTTAATATATTAGCGAGTCAATTGGAGCTAGGAACCAATTATTCCTATTTCCTTTATTTCTAGCGAGGAAAATAGGGAAATTGCATACTTTTTATAAACAGTATGCTGATATACTACAGTAAACACTTAGTACAGCAATATACTTTTTTCCGCTTAAAATTCAGTTTATACCCTAGAAAATGACTCCCAAAAGTCGCCCGAGTTTCGCGGGCTAAAAAATACCGCCCCCACTAATCTTTGGCTGTGACGTCATAGTTCAGTACGAGTCCAAGATCCAAGCCCAGTAACTGCAGGTTTGGAAGAGCCACGTTGCGTTTAAAGGAGAACATGGGTGAAATAAGGAAAGCATACAAGTGGTGCATTGTTCCTCTGTGCAATAACACCCCAGAAAAAAATTTCGTCTGCATTCCCACGGAGGAAATTAGAAGAAAAGCCTCGATGCATGCCGTCTGTCGGGATGAGCGTTTCGGAAAAATAAGAGTATGATAAACGGAATGATAAACCCGTGTGCTATTTGAGCGAAGATAACTTTAATATTAATAATATTTCCATATTTCATTGACTGAATAACTTGAAACTGAGATTTTTCGATAATTCGGCCGCCGTAGAATAAACACTCATCTTCCGAACAAAAATCGAGATAGGTGTTTCTCGATGGTTACAATGGGCTCAAATTATTAAGGTACTTGTTCAATTTCAGTTACGGAAGGACATAGAAAATTCCATGATGTTTAAAATCAAGGGAGGAAATATGAAAATATAGAGCAACGTTGATCCTCATGCATTCGAGTGCCAGCCAAGAAGACAGCGTTTTCTTCTACTGTCGGCGTCAAAATGATGTGCCGCTGTACTTGGCACTTATATCCTGGCTTCACTACATGCTATAATAATGAACTGTACGTCATTTTAATGGAAATTTTATCCTAAATTCTGATTTATTTTATTACAAAAAATTGAAAAATGTAGACACGGTCAGTGCAATAAATGACTCCGCGCACCGAAAAATTAGCCGTTTTGTCAACTTCATGAACTTTGCAACTCAACCTAAGGAAAACTACTACGTTTACAGCATTCATCTTCCACATTAATTTACACTCATCAGTGCGGATTAATAAAATGGCTTTTGGGTATTTTTCGAACTTATATTTTGTTATAAATTAATGAAAATATTTAAACATTATCTTGTCCCATGGTTTACCCCGAAAGATAAAGGAAGTTGTAGATGGAAAAAGAATGGAATCCAGAGGTGGTCACAAAAAATGAATCGCAGCATTCTTTGATTTTATTCTACGCCGTTGCTTGCTTTTCAAAAAAAAAGTTGAGTCACAAGAGGAATGTTCCGCTGCCTTTTGCCGATGTCCCACGGTCAAATTTGCGTCAAAATATTTTGATCAAAATTTTTGTCCAAAAATTTTGATGCAAATATTTTGATACAACTGGACTGGGGTGTCCCACGATGCATCTCATTTTGATCAAAAACAAACGAAAGACGATATTTATGTAAACAACTAGGAAACTTGTGGAGGTAGAGGATTCTTTCTTTTTAAGCAGGCGAAATTGTTTGAACAGGCCTCTTGAACATTAAAGATGCGAAAAAAAGAAAACAGAAGGAATGCTGAACTTGGCCTTGGCTGGAAAAGGGGTATGAAAGCGTTGGAATAAGCATGCTAAACATGTTGGAGAAGGAGTTGGTCGCCGATGTTCCCGTTTATTATCGATAATAATTGACGACAAGTCAATATATTTTCATGTCCCTTATCAGCAAGGTTGAGGGCAGAATAAAACGCCAGGATACAAACGTGAGGCAGTTTATTCCCGCGAGGAAAATGTTATTAATAAATGATGGACATTGTGGTTGAGGAGATGTTATGAATAGTGCTGTAAGCGTGCATTTAAATCACATTTTTCTCTCCCAATCTAGCAGTTTCTAAAATAAGGTCCTTATCCTATAATCATAGTAATAGAAACGGGCAGCTGTAGTGTTTCACAGGTACAATCGTCAGTTCATATTAGTCATTTCTCCAGCTGCTCGCTCGCATTGTATGCCTTCCATAAAGCGTAAAATTCGGCCTCGATACCTTAAGTAAATCTTTTATTATTTCCAAAACATCCCTCCTGGTATTGCGATTCTAAAGATCGCTTCCTTTCTATTTAAGATCAACTGATTATTACGGATTTCCTAGTTAGAGCTTCCATCGCCTATCACTAAGACAAATGTTTGCTCATATTTACCTTTAGGGCCACACCAGGCGATGAAATAGACGATCACGAACATATATATATATTTGAAATAATGTTTTGTGAATTCACTTCGTGGTATCGTGATATTATAAATTTAAAACTAAACCTTTTAGTATTCCATACAATACTAATGAAAAAACTCAACCGGTTTCGATCTTTTCAGGTCCTTATCTAGGGGTTTACGATTAAGATAACGACCTGAAAAGGTGGAAACCGGTTGGGTTTTTAATGCATACTGTGTGGAATACAACAAAGTTTATTTTTGTGTCCATAATATACATAATTATTAATTAAAATACTCATGCAGACGATAAATAAGTTTAACGTATTTGGCCTGTGTGTCAGCGCTTGGCGATGCTTTTTTGTCAAAGGCCCTGTGATTGGTTGGTTTCATCCAATTGGATGAAAATTTAGAACCTGTCCTATCCATTTGTACAAATCGGTGATTTGTACAAACGATAGGACCAAAAGCCAGTTGGACAAAATTTTGACCGTGGGACAGGGTGCGCGTCAGTTGCATCAAATTTTGATCAAAATATTTTGACGCAAATTTGACCGTGGGACATCGGCTTTTGATTTGGAAACTATGGAGATAAGAATGGACATGTGTGGATCAGCAATTTCCATTTAGTTGGTTGTCAGGATAAACCAAGGATCCATTTAAAGGTTGTCAGGCCATCGTATAAAGATAGGACTGATGTGCACCACAGGGGAAATGGTGTGTTTGAGGGAAAGTCAAACCCAAAGTTGCCCAAAGAATGCGCAGTTTTATGTTGCTCTTTCCCCAGTTAAAACCAAATAGAAATTGGATTGGGATGATATTTTCACCACGGGTTCCAGTGATAGTGAGAGTGCAGGTGATCACGGTCATCGTCGAAAGTCATCCCTCTAGGATTTCCGATACCGCAATGGCAAGCCGATCGCAATGACGATGAGCTCGCCTTTAGAGTAGGTTTCAGATATATCGTGAGAAAAGCTCCCAAAATGTATTAAAGACTCTGTTTGGAAAACATGCACATTTTAATGCTAATTTAGGAAGTATTTCATTTCAAAAGTAACTTATTAACACCTGAAGACGTTGTGTTTATTAAATTGATCGAAGTGCGATTGACCGATTCTTTCTGCAGAATAGGAAGTGGCTTCGGGGTTTTTAGTCACAAGATGGTAGATTGTGTTGGAAGTTCGTCTATATTATCGCTACTTAATTGAAACATTGATAGTCTGGCTTCCTCAGAGCTTCCTGTCGCCCTCCAGGCAAGGTATTTTTAAGTTGAAAGTATCATCGACAGCTTCGAGGTGGAAATAAGTTCACCATAAGACTCTACCGGACTGCCAAAAGAATACACATTTCACATGAGTATACGCTTTCGCCAATATTATACGCAAGACTCACTTTGTTATGAACTATAAAACATTACAGATGCACATCAGCTACCTTTCCATTTCTCGGCATCGACTTTCCGAGCCGACGAAGTCTACAGTTTCACTAAAATACCCTGTTATCATGATGGAATCAGTAACAGGAAGCTTGCTAGGATCAGCGTAAGAATAACCATATGCCTTCATCTTTACGCAATCTATCGCTTTCAATGGAGGAGAAATAGATCAAATAATAGCCCTGAAGTCACAATGAACAACTCCGATACGTCTGCACTTCAATAAATGAATCATAACCACGCCGTCGCATGTATTCAATTATGCAACCTATACTATGGCCGTGCCGCCGTGCCTCGTACTGAACTATGACGTCACTTTTCTACCAGCCAATCATCGGGCGTTTTCGCTTCTCACTTGAATTTGAAAATTTTCGTGAACTTTGATGCATTAAATATCGCAAACCACGTCATAAAATAATAAAAAAACTTTCACCGAGGTATGCAAACATATATTTTTAAATAATTTTGGGGCTATTGATTATATCTGAAATATATGCAAGTTCCCTATTGTTGCGGATAGCGAACATTTCGGATAACGACCAGCTTTTTGGAACGGATTGTGCAGTGGCGGCAAATGCCCATAAAGACTCTTGGACGCCGCCCCTCCAAAGATTTGAAAAAGAAAAAAATAAATACCCATTCAAATATTATTATACATCAAATTAACCAGTGTTTTTTCTATCGCATACATCGAAAATGTAGGAAAAACACAAAAAATAGCGCGAGAAGTTCGTATTTGTAGCCGTGGGGCGCTGGCCAAAACGTCCCAATCCATCCCTATGCAGTTATATGAAGAGCGGTAGTGGTGGGGACTGGTGGTGCTATGACGCGTCTAAGCTTGTGCCTCATGGAAGCCTTGGGACGCCGTCCGAGCATGCGCAGAGCGACGTATCTAGTGAGATGACATCGCCGCTACGGCTGGCGGCATTATAATCTGGCGTCTACTTGGTGCTGCAGAGTCGCAGAATACCTTGTTTTGGTTTAAATTTTATTATTATAAATATTTAAATTATATAATTTTAAATTAAACAAATTTAATACCTAGAGCACAAATTAAAAACTCATTCAAATACACAGAATATTAAAAAAATTTGACCCCCCGGTGAAGTGTGCCCCCCCGAGTATTTGACTCACGAGCCGCCACTAGGATTGTGGTCGTTACCCGAGGTTCTACTGTTTACTGAAACCATTAACTTGCATCCTAGATCACCCACAAATGGTGTCTCCGGACGAAGAAATCGAAGATTTAATTATTCTAAGTTACATACTACCTATTCCGTCCTCTCGGTTGGGGATTAAACATCCGTTGCTAAGCTCCGGTGGTGCCAATATCGAAAACCCTGGAGAAACCTTCGACCCCTTGGAGGACGAGAAAAGAATGGAGACGTGGAAGTGGGGAAGAATGGATGGACAATGAACTCTCTGGGATGGACCCATAGGAATTAAGGACGATGAAGCGTAGGTAGCAGAGTACCCTGCTAGCAGATAGCGCTTGGCTTAAATAAGGATTATTAATACCTTATCAAACGAAGGAAACTTTCCGACCATAAAATAATTTGTATATTATGAATACACTAATGGTGGGTAACGAATCGTAATCAATGCCTTTCGTTTTCTTTGATGAAGGAAACTACCCTATTATGCAAAAATAAACTTTTTTGTTCGCGCCCCATAGATGCATTTCCAAAGTGAGCTGCAAAACCATTCTGGTTGGCCATCCATCGTTTATCGAAATGAGGAGGCAGTAAGTTTGATTGGAGCGAGAAATGCTAAACGGGGAGGTGAGGCCGAAAACAGCACTGGAAAGTAAGGGTAAACGTGGTGGAGAGATAGAATAAAAAAGGAATATTGAGAACCGAATTGAGAAGTTCTATTTGGGAGCCGGGGGTGATTGCTTCAGGTACTAGTATACATCTACGGAATGAGAAAAAACTAACATTTTCCGACAGCTCTTTGAGGACAATAACTCTTTGTTTGTTTCGCAATTCCGTGGATTCCAAAAACGGGTCGATGTTAGAGTAAAGATGAAATAGATTATCTAATAGATTTTTGAATAGATATCATGGGTAAATAGCAATGACCCCGGATGGGATATCTACTATTTCGACAACCGGACAGACTGTGTACTTAGGAAAGATGGCCTGCCAACTCACTTCTTCAGTTTATCTCATGATAAGCGACCAGGAAACTGCTACCATGTGCCCCGGATGCGAGCGATAAATAAATATCACTGCTTATTTAGCGGTACTCATGAGTCTGTACATGGTTCATATAACGGATGGCTTTGGCCCTATTTCTGAATACGCACTGCTTAATGAATCATGGGCGAGGGCCTGACCGCTAAATACAGTGATCCTCAATGTTTAATTAATCCTAAATACAGTGATCCATTCGTAGATGTTTATGTCTTAAAAGGATTTTTTTCCTTTTCCATTTCAATCACCTAGATGGTCATTTTAAACTACACATTTGCCACTGATTCTATGAATTCATTTCTTCGAAAAGAAAGAAGATGAATGTTATTTGAAAAGACAAGATGATATAGAAGTGATGCAAGTGACTGCCCTAGAAAAAAATTATACTTCACAAGGACCTCATCTGGACCCAAAACTAATATTATCAATCCATAATCTTAAGTGATATCTATGCAGAGTAAGTGTAGGGACATGGAGGGAAATCCGGTTGGGCCGAAATAAACAAAGCACTGCATTTGACGTATATTTCCGCTTTGTTGCGCGCGATCGCATCTGGTCACCGAGGTAACACTCTCTGCGTTGTGGCGGAAGCAATGTTCGGAGTTGCAAACGGCGCCAGTACTCTCAGGAGCGACCATGGTATGAACTCGCAATCAGAAGCGACCCGAAATGGGAGTCTGAATGCACCACTTATGCAGTAGAAGAAAAGTACAAATAATCAGTGCGAGTGATAAATGACTGCAGATTTCCATAACCCGGATTGCTACGCAATAGAACGAATCCTGAAGAAGGGAGGAGAAATTGTACATTATACTATTCTTCTCTCTCCTTAAGAAACATCTCCCCGCCCATCAACGCATTTCATAACTTGGTTCTTGAGTATTTAACAATACGACTAATAGGATGCTGGAGTGCAGAGATAGACCTCGTAACCAAGGAGCTGAGATTTATTGATTGAATCCACCTCCTAATCATGTGCAGACCGTAACACAGAGGGAAACCCGATAAGAATTATTATGTATGAAAGTCTACGCGTTAACACTCCGTGATTTTTTCCACAATACTTTGATCTGACGATCGGTTTCATTAGATTTTGTATTAGCTTCAGGTACAAACGAACCTGAACACCTGCAACTGAGCATAATAAAGATGTTTGAATCAGGGTGTGATATTTTAGTAGGTACTCGCGGGAAATTACCAATAAATTTTAATGTATTAATAATTTATAATTTAAAGAGAGTGAACCTGAAAAAACTTCACTTTTTAATAATAATGTACAATTTCATCCTACTTCTGCACTGCAATATAGGAAATTTATTTATTACACTTTTATATTGCTATAAAAATATGACCAGCAATGTTACTCAACCAAAAGACACATTTTTTCAAATGCGATCATGGATCACTTATTTCCCATCCCGCCTTCTCAAATGACATTCATCCTATTTCATTTCTAAGAATAACGACGTGGACTTAATGGCAAATGTGTAGCTTGAAATGACCTTGTAAGAGAGTCAGTTTTTGCACATTTTTTTCATTAGTCACAGTTTTTGTAAGGCGAACTGCGAATGAATAATTTTCCACTTCTTACTCCTTTTTGTGGACATTAATCATCAAATACCGTTTTATACTAGAAAATAAAAACATGAAATCGCAACGTTACATTTGAAAACTATTTTCAAAGTGCTGAGCAGCAATAATTTTGCATAGTTGTTCTGTCTCACTCAAATCAAATAACAAAGGTATGCTAAAGCCTATAAATGAACCACAGTGGGAGGGGCTTACTCAATCTTCACGAAATAGTACAGGATTTCATAATAGTTGAAATTCAGTTTTTTTCAGTCATTAAAACATGAAAATATATATATTCTTCCCATTTTTACAAATGCTTCTTAATAGAGTAAAATTCTATTCCTTTTTTCATTTGTATTGCACGTAGACGCATTTTTCTCATATTTACTATCTGCGCTTGTTTTCACCGCTAAATAGTATTCATTCCTCATATTCAGTGCATTTAGGTGCAGCGGTAACGTAAATGATCTCAAGAAATGATCCTATGTGCATCCTCTAACAATGATTGCTTAAAAGCTATGATTCCGACGAATGAAATCCCCACCGACACTCATTCGCTCCGAGTGCTGCACGCTTACCAGTGGGTAGGTTAGACCTAAAATCGCGCTCAAAGCCGGTTGTCGCATAAATCGCTCAAAAAAAGCGCGTAGGTTGGTGGGTCGTAGCCCTTCCCGGTATGCCCTTCCTCGAAAACGTATTATTCTCGGTGTATTACTCCGGATTTGTCCAGCAACTCTTGGGTTGGACTCCTCCTCGCACAGGACGACCCAGAATGATCTGGTTCTCCCTAGAACTCACTCTTCGCTTTCACCCTTCGCGAAACTTCTCCAAATCCACCGGTTAACGACTCATACAGTGGCGGCTTGCCCATAAGGACTCTCGGACGCCGCCAAAGATTTAAAAAAGGAAAAAAAATAAATACCATACAATTATAATTATACATCTAATTCACCAAAGTGTTTTTTCAATCGCATACATCGAAAATGTAGGAAAAACACGCAAAAATAGCGCGAGAAGTTCGCATTTGTAGTCGCGGGGCGCTGGCCAGAACGTCCCAATCCATCAGCATGCAGTCATATGGAGAGTGGCAGTGGTGGGAGCTACTGGTGCTATGATGCGTCCATGGTCCTTATATATCTGCATATAAGGACCATGGACGCGTCTAAGCTTGTGCCTTATGGAAGTCTGGGGACGCCGCCCGAGCATGCGCAGAGCGACGTATCTAGTGAGATGACATCGCCGCGCCGGCCGGCGGTCGTATAATCTTGGTGTTGCTGTGTTGCAGAATATCTTTTTTGGTGCCAAGTTATCTTATTTTGTGTAAATTGTTTTAAAGTAAATAGGCCTAGTTGTAGTTGAGTTAATCGAGTTAGTGATTGTTAGTGTTTTAATGTTGGTGAATGTTTTGTGTATTAGTGAGTCATAATGGTCTCAAGATTGTCTTATAAACTCTCTAAAATATACAAAAAAATTAATAAATATTGACCCCCCTGTGGAGTGTGCCCCTCCCAGCATTCGACTCACGAGCCGCCACTGGACTCATACAGCGATGGATCCTCAATTCAGGGCTTATCTTGCATTCGTCCCCGATGGGATTACCATTAGCATCTTTAAACATCGGTTTTGCTCCGGTTGACATATTTCTTCTCCTTCACATCCTCCGTAATGGATTTGTTCGATGTAAAAAGGAGGAATTAATTTTGTCATGAATTTGCCAGATAAATATTATATCAAGAGAAAGAAAACGTATGTTCCCGCACTGCGATCCTTGCGACGGCACTAACTTCGTTGGGATGACCTTACCCTCATGGTCAATTCGGTGTGAGTTGAATCTCCCTGAGAAGTTTTTCCGATAGCCGCGGCTCAATATCAGTGATCTGGCAGTTGACCTCGACGATAAATTCGCGACTAGTTTGGTGCCTTGGGCTATTCCAATATTCACCTTGAGACACCAAAATTGTGTGTCCGGTTGTGGTGCGCATTTGGTTTTGCTGTCGCAACGAAACGTTGTCAATTGGCCCCTCTTTTAAAGTCCTATAAATGCATCGATGGTACTGATACATACATCCATTGAAACGGAGCGTAATTAGTTACGAATGAGAGGCTTGAGATATTAATGGAGTTTTATACAGTGAATTCCAAGAAGCATTGCAATTGGTTGGGCATCAAAATTGGTGCGATAGCTGGAGTGCTGGCTTTCCACTCAGTGGGTTCGGGTTCAGATCCAGTCGGTGGCACGGAATTTTCAGACACCTTTCGATCCCTTCTCGAGTGTTTTGTGGAGGAAATCGCCTGTGGAATGGGATATTTAATGGTGCATCGGCGCCTTTCGTTAAGAGCACGCTCACGACCACGCCGGGTTTCTCTCCGCCCTTCCTCCCCTCACGGTACAAATGACCTTAGCTGCCGGTCACCTCCTCCCAATACCATGCCTTAACGTAGCAATGGGGTAGTTTCCATCACCAAGGAAACGAAAGGCATTCATTGCGATTCGTTACCCACCATTAGTGTATTCATAATATAAAAATTATTTGGTTTTATAAATCCCAGTTTAGACGAATGGCAATGGTCAATTTTAACCGCATTTGAAAAAGGCCAGATTGGCGCCCATGCAATGCCACTCCACGTGACGTCACAGGGACCTAGTTTCTATTCGAGTAGATTTTTACATCGTTTGAGATTACCTATGCATCCATGAAGCACAGAGCTCAGGGAAGCATGCCTTAATAATCACGTATTAAAACTGCCTATGGTCGGAAAGTTTCCTTCGTTCGATAAGGTATTAATAATCCTTATTTATGCCAAGCGCTACCTGCTAGCAGCCTGAATCACAGCGGCGCACATATCGTTGCCCCGCGGTCACCTCACACTATGGCTGCAGGAACCAGAATGACGTCACGCGGGATTTTTCCCAGCATTCATACTTAGCCGTCGCGTTTTCGCGCGCTTGAAAATTTTCACTGTTCATTTAATCGCGAAAAATAGATATCATCATTTAAAAATCTAAAAGCGTGAAATGCATACTCCAGGAGTAATAATATTTCGATTTAGGCAATAAAAAATAGTAGGAAACCACCCTATTGGTCCAATGAAACGTCATCATAAGTTCCCGCTGACTTGTCAGTGGAATAGGCACAGTATGAACATTGATTCATATTAAAATCAACTTGAACAGATCATTCTATTAGCGTCACTACTGAACTTGCAAAAAGAAGTAGAGGGAAGCAAAGGGTTCCTTTCATATTCCCAATTCGCAGCCGTAAACCCTTCCGGATTCGAATTGGATAAGTCTGCTGGATTCCCCATCACTTGTTCTTCGTAGTGATGACCTTGTGCCCACCCATTCCCTCTCTCCCGAATACGGAGCTGCAGGAAAGCGCGGAACTCGTCGCGGCAGACGTCATAAGACCAAGGTCGAACCTCTCTTTCCTTCCGCGGTTCGGAGATCGTTCTCAAGAACGAAGTCGTGACTGAATAAACAGTGTGATTCACATCCAATGTTTAGTGCTTCGCAAGACGGTATTCATCCCCCACTAACATGGATGGGACCGATACTCCTCAGCCTCCGAGAAATGGCAACGTAAAGAGACGCATTTAGTTTTTACACCTTGGGAAGAAAACGGAGAACTTGAATCGGGTCATCATGATACAAGGGGATCTAATGAAAGTAAAACGTATGATCGATGAAGGACAGAAGGATGGGAAAAACAGCGAAGGAGGGTCTCCAATATGTGATGAAGAATTTAAAGCTTACAAAAGAGTCATTAAAAGACTGACTGATGGCAGAATTGATTCAAGCGTCGCGTCAAACCAACCTTTGGAGTAATGACGCTGCAATAAGTGGGCAAAAATTACGAATTGGAGCTTTTCTATGAAGAAATTGAAATTCACTAATTCGTTTCACTTCCGAAAAAATATTTTGTTTATGGTCGCAAATTTCAATATAAGGAATTAGGGATGGACGGATCCAGGATTTTTTTCGGATCGGATCCTTGATTTTTCGGAGCCGGATCTGTCGGATCGGATATTTTTGGATCCAAATGCATTTTGAAAATACCAATCACCATTGCCATTGGAAAATATTTAAAAGCGCAGGAAGAATTACGGGAAGAGCCGCCTTTATTGCGGCAATATTTATTTCGTCATGACCTTTTGCGCTTGTCGTGATGTCTTTGCGGGCTCTCTCGACTGATAAGGAAGAAATGCAAGAGAAATAAAAATGGTTCCCAGAGACTTTTAGAGAAAGAGTTTAAAAAATGACTTTCTAAGGCGTTGCTCACATTGCAATCGTGGTTAATTTCTTTTATTGTAAAATAATCGAGTATATCTAAATTTATGTTGATTACATTCATATGTTTTTGGCTGTATTACGCCAAGATCACGAATAGTTTTGGTACTACATTATAGTGTGCATCCCGATGGCATTTTGGAAATGTTTGCTTTTGGCGTTACAAGTCATATATTTGACTCGTTTTTGTAGTTATTTGTATTCAGCATATATGACCGGGTTCTTGTGGTGTCTAATCGCAGTTCGAACTCTGTTTCTTTCTTTAATTTTAAGTTTTATTTCTGCCGAAATCCAAGGCTTTGATGGGTGTGTAACGCGAGCAGTCATAACGGAAGCATGAATGTCGAGTGGAGCGGAGAATTTAATGACGCTACTTTTTCACCAATCGAGTCAAGTTCACCGATAAGACACCATTTTATTTTGCAAAGGTCATTCGTGAATCTCTCTTGATGGAATGACTTAAAATCTGTATGGGTAACCGTTTTTGGCATGAAAGCAGGGGCTGTGACCCTATAGGCATTGTACAATATGAACACGGCAAGACATAGGTTCTTTTCAATGTCCCTCCAAACAATAGGGTGGTTTCCCATTATTTTTTTATGACCTAAATCGAGAGATTATATTGTGCTGGAGTACGAATCTCACGCTTTTAGATTTTTAAATGACGATATCTAGTTTTCGCGATTAAATGGAAAGTGAAAATTTCCAAGCAAGCGAAAAAGCGACGGCTAAATATGAATGCTGGGAAAACACTGTGTGACGTCATTCTAGTTCCTGCTGTCGCCATGTGAGGTGACCTTGGGGCGGGGATACCTGCACCGCTGTGATGCAGGCTGCTAGCAGGTAGCAGAATACCCAGCTAGCGGGTAGCGATTGGCTTAAATAAGGATTATTAATACCTTATCAAACTAAGGAAATTTTCCAACCATAGGCAATTTTAATAGGTGATTATTAAGAGATGTTTCCCTGAGCTCTGTGCCTCATTCAATGAATGAGCTCTGTGCCTCATTCAATGAATGAGGCACAGAGCTCAGGTCAGAGTCATTCATGCATTGGTAATGTCAGACGATGTAAACCTCCTATCCACTCGTATAGAAAGTCCCTGTGACGTCACGTGGAGTGGCATCGCATGGGCGCCAATCTGGCCTTTTTCAAATGCGGTTAAAATTGACCATTGCCGTTCGTCTAAACTGGGATTTATAAAACCAATTAATATGTATATTATGAATACACTAATGGTGGGTAACGAATCAATCGAAATCGAAGAAAAAATCAAAGAAAACGAAAGGCAATGATTCTAAACTAATCAATAAGTACCTTTCGTTTTCTTTGATGAAGGAAAGTACACTATTGCAAACAATGCACAGCAGATATAATGAATAAATGGGTCGCTCTGCACTGCGGACATGTCTGAAAACAGATGAAAATGCGTCTTCGGTATCAACGTATCTATTTGGTTCCCTTGCTTCAGCAAAATAGGAGTGCGTCGATAAGGACTTATGCAGTCGAATTGCTTCAATTATTTCCCAACAATTCCCCGTCCATTTTTTGTGTTCACATCTAATTGTAAGCAGTGCTGTAGTGAGGAATAAAATTTAGGTGGTACTCCCCAAAATTTGCCAACAGCTTAACATGCATTATACATCCGGCTGCGATTGAAATGTCAAACTCAAACTCTTATATCAGTTCCAAGTTGTGCCACGAGATAACTCTGAACAAGTGCATAATCATTTTCAGATCATTCTTTCTAAAATCCATTGGACAATTTACGGCAGGGCTATTTTTAACAGTTTTTAAAAGGGAGGTTATCCGGTACGCTTACAACGAGTTTGGATTTTAGGAGGTACGCCGGCCCAACCTCAGCACTGCATCTAAGTATTTCGAAACTACCTTAATAGGAAAGTATTCTCTTTGCTATTGGCTGATTTAGTCGCAATGACCTCAAATGTACACGGCAGGTTAGCGAAAATTCAATGATAACTCTTTTTAAAATTTCTCAGTTGCAACGTTCATAAAATACAGAGATAAGGCCATCTGGTATGTTTACGGAAGTGAACTAATGGAGCAACCGTAAGAGAATGTCAAGGTAGACAAGTTGTACGATTCGTAGGTAGAAGTGAAGTGTTTATAAACAGCTTGCCGCAGTCTCTAATAAATTCTACTGCATGGAAAATCATTTACATAAACATTTATTATACTCATGCTTCATTTACTTAAGAGTGATTTTTTCATACTAAACCAGGCTACACTCTCTCACGCGCCAGGTTCTACTCCTCAGATATAATTGGCTGTAAAATTAAATACTTTGGTACTTGCAATCCGAAAAAACCACAACACAAAATGGAAATAACTTCAAGTAAAATTGTTGGGATAGGTTTTTCCATGTATCAATCCATTCCATGGAACAATGGGCTAAAGTTAATCATTTTACAGAAAAAAATCCAAAGTGAGAGTGTTTCACGAAATTCGTTCAAATTTGACTCGAGTAATTTGATTACCTGCGGAAACAGGAAAATATAACTCGAGATAGACGAGTCATTTAAAACTGCATACGAAGTTCAACGTCATGCCTATGAAAATATTTCAAAGGTTTTGGTCGCCTCTTATTATATCAGTGCAATGTACACATTTTGCGGCGACACTCTGAAATGCGCTGCGATGCGGTGACCCGATCGGCTTAAGTTATTGACGTCATCGACTCATCTGCGATAGGGTGATGGCCGTCGAATTTTCGCCGCGAGTAGATAGATAAGCAGGCGGCGGATCGACAAACGGAAAAATATGGGTCTCATTGGATTATTTTCAACCAATCACAATCTATGATTTAAAAATATTGGTGAATGAGCGCATTGTCAGAAAGTTGTCAAAACAATGGCGTGATTCATACGTGATTTCGTTTATCATATTCACGACTCTACCCCTTCACTCCCAGTAAGTTTCAAACAAGTAAAAGATCAAGATGCATCAACATAAACACTTTGAAAATTAATGACCGCGAATATAAAAATAGGTTATTCTCGGGTCGGTCTCCAGATGAGCTGCCACTCAGCACGCATTTAAAAAGGTTCACAAAAAGTCACGACTAATGGCCGATTTATAGAAATAATTAGCCAAACCTAAATCCTTAGGAGCACTTAATTAGTGTGCCATCCAGTACCAAGATATTAATGTGAGTATACACAGAAAAAAATTAACAGCAGAAGATATTAACTCCAGAAAAGGCATTGTCTGAGGAAAAAAACAAGTCAACTCAATTCCAATTCAGTCTAGAGTAAACTTCTTCACGCCATATACACTTCCAGAGCACGCTAATATTTTCTATGAACGCGCTCCTGTGAAGCTCATTTTTTCGTAAGCCTCAATTTTAATTTTTTTCTGCAAACCTGCCTTTGGGGAGAATCGAGTTTAACGTAGAAATACGATGAAAGTAGGGATGCCTACCGAAAAATTTAAAGCACACGAAACAATCGCTCGAATTATTAGTTCGTGAATGTTATTTTTCGCATTACGTGCAAATGCTCCATTCTTCCGAGAAATAACCGATCGCTCTTCAGTCAGCGCCGCTCTGTGGACATTTTCTGAAAACCGATGCGAGCTCAAGCTCATGCGAGGCGGACAGGCACCTCTCCCATGTAGTCACGTTATGAATAATTTATTTATTCATTAAATCATTCAAAAACAGCCAAAACGGCCTTTACATTGAATAGAAAAATTAAAATGTGCAGCTTTAAGAAATATAAACAATAAAAAAACTATAAAAAGGATATAAAAAAAGAAAAAAAGGGGATTCAGAAGATGGCTTTTCGAAACTGCCTCTTGAATGATCTGATGAGCATTGAAAGATCCAGGGAAGGGTGAGTACTCGAAATGGTATTGAAAGAGGTAGGGGTTCTGTAAAAAAGTGATCTCTGAGAGAGAGAAAGAAAGGCGGAATTTAGGTTGGTGTAGTAGGTGGTTAGTACGGAAGGAGCGGGTGGGAATGTGGAGTGAAAAGAAAGGCAGTATTTCTGAGGGTCGGAACTTGCCATTTAAGGCATTGTAAATGAAGGAAATATCATGAAAATTCCTACGGGAGGATAGTGGGACCAATGATAGGGCAGACATTAGCTACTTCAGAGCGAGAAAAATGACGGAAGTGAGGAACACGATGTCGGACTACTGAAACAAAGAAATTAATTGGGCGTTCAAGAATTTTAAGGTTGGAGGGACAGGCAGGGCAAGCAATTTGAATAATTAAATTCACGTTATGAAATTATTTGGTGCTTATAAAGATGAATAACGCTTAGCGCGGAAAATCGAAGTCCACGAGGGGACTTAATGGTTGCTTGGCGCAACAAGGTCAAAGGGGAACGGGGAAATAGTCAGCCAAGCAGATTGGCATGGTGGGGAAAAATTATTTATCCCGTGACGACAGTAAAAGCATCATGACTTTATCCAAGGAGTCAATTAAATCTGCAACGAATGCTAATTTCGTTTTATGGATGTTGTCAGCGTTGAACTGAAAATTTAAAACGGCAGATTAAGTCTCCAGTCGGCATCTACATGCGTCCTCTCACGCTGCGCATTTTGCAGAAGTCTCCACTGACGTCGTTCACGGGCAGAGTAGGATGCCGACTTACAAAAAATATTGGGGGGGGGCATAATCGGGGATCTTTCCCCGGGAAATTTTATAAGTAGTGAGTTTAAAGTTTTTTATGCATTTTAGAAGAGTCACATGATCAATATTAGATCCCTGATGACTCGAATCTCGATATCCGGACACTTTGGGGAAAATCGACAAGCCTGACACATTTTTTCCTCACACCCATAACGAATTTTTGAGGGGGCTCGGGCCCCCTCAGGCCCCATGGAGTCGGCGCCATTGGGGCAGAGGGATCCTAAATTCACAGAGACATAAGCCATAATTAGGTCAGTGAACTGCAATTATTATTCCTGATAGGGTGATTTATCAAATTCATAATTTTTCAATGCTTTTCCTCACGATTTTAAATATTATATGATATAGGAAATATTGAGAATAAATGGATCGCCCTGAATTTATCGCCGCGCTGCTGACCTTTTACCGATTTCCATTACAGATTTTGATGTTTCAAAACAGTTTCAAAAGGGTTCCAAAGCAGTTGGAAACAAAAATTTTTCCCCGAGCTGTAATCCAGGTGTGGAAGGAATAATGTTGTACAAGGATGGTACGTATTTTAGGGGACGTTATAACCGATATAAATGCGCCGATATAAAGTGTCAGCAGCAAAACTTAACTCTCTGTGGGACAGACTGGTGCTTCGTCCACGCATTGCCATTGGTAAGAAGATTAATAATAAGCATGTGAGACCAGTCGAGTGATGAATCATTTTAGGATGACGTGAATTCGAAGCAGCTCCTCGCGCAATATGTCCTTTCTGTGTGACTCGGGCGAGGGCGCTGTCGGAGCTTGGCGTGTATGCGTGTCTATGTAACCGTCGACCCCAGCAGAGGTCGAATTCATAAAAGGCCAATTTTGACGAAGGGAAGAGTCACGTGCTGTTGGAGTGGCGAGGCGGCGAAAGGCAAAAAGGGTCACTGTCCTGCTCGCCTCTTCGCAAGACGCGAAATCTCATCGAATCCGCACCGTATTTACATCCGAAATATCGTTTTGATTGAAACGAACCACTGAGCTTTAAAAAGTGGAATGCGGATATCTTCCCAAAGTGAAGCTAAGAAATTGCGCATCTGGCCATCTTAAGAACAGTAGCGTAGCCAGGAATTTCGTTCGCGGGGGGGGGGGGTCCAAAACCAGGGGTGAAAATTGTTGAAAAACAGGATACTAGGTAGAAGGTTTTTAACAAATTTTAACGTTTTCCATAATCGAAAAATAAACTTCATTTGTCAAAGAAATCTTTATTAAAGTCATGATTTTTCAATACTTTGGTTTCTTTTATGACGGAAAATAATTGCGTTTTTATATTTCGGGGGTCCGGACCCCCTGGACCCCCCCCCCTTGGCTACGCCACTGCTTGAGAATCACCGACAGAGTTGCGCTCCATTTAAATACCCAAATGGAAAATCGCGAAACTTGTATTTTTTTTCTCAACTCTTATGATTATAGGATGAGATTGATACTTGGAGGATAAATTACTTATAAACAACATACGACGCCTTATTATGCACTTTTCATTTCTTCAGTCGAATATTGCACATTTATCACTTCTAATTTATGGATTGACTCAAACATTTTAGCTTCCGGCTCCAGTTTCTCCCATGCGCAGTACATAGCGACCAGCATTCCATTGTTAAGTGTGGCGAACACAACAATAATCATTGATTTTTCCGCTTATTTATATATTTATCTAATGCAGTCCAAAAACAGCACGAGGCCATTTACAGAGGACTCACAATAGCAGGAGAAACAATTTAATAATATTAAGCGACGTAACCAATAATGAACAAAAAATATTCAACACTATTTACAAATGAATAACAAAGAATAGTAAATTTCATCGGGTGGTGTGAGGAATAGTGGGAAAATTACGATAGTGATGGTGCAAGATGGATGAGGGATGAAAAAAAGGATCAAAATTTGGAACACATTTGGCATAGGAGCTAATGGAAGAAGGAAGTCTCAATAGAAAAGAACGTTTAGAGACAGAAAGGCGGGGGGTGAAACAATAAAATAGGTCTCGACCTCGTCGTGCGCGAAGGAATAATCTTGTTCGCAAGCGCAAAAAGCCAAAAATCTCTATTGTTAATATTAACGCTGAGGATTCCCAAGACAAATATGGAGGGACATCGCCATCATTTAAGTAAGGCACAAGACCCGAATCTACCAAATGGTTTATGAACGTATTATACAATTTCAGGCAGCCAGTAAACGTTCTGTCACTCACTATACTCATTAAAACAGGTTCACAATATTCGCCACTCGCAACTTTGACAATGAACAGACACAATGACAGAGCAATGACGAATTTCACGAGGAAATAAGACATAATTCGGGCAGTTGACTAAAACTTTATTAGAAGTGACATAAACCATTGAAGTCGTAACTTTTAAATGATATTTATCGCGAGTGTAAAAATTCTACTGCAAACATTGAGAATAATTGGATTTTTGCAACAGGCATCGCTGCATTCTTGATAACCGATAAAAATGCGCGCAAAGTGACGAAGTGAACAGGAATATCTTGCCCGCGCGGAAATACGAGAAAAGTTTAAATATGTTTGGGCCTCCATTCATACGTAGTTTATATCAACGCTACCATTTACGTTTTACACAAATGGCGGCCTTGATGGAAAAAATAGCACCGGGTTTGGTGAATGCTGAATCAACGGGAAAATCAGCGCGAAAAAATTGGAACGCGCAGTCGTAGTATTAATATTTGTCATGCGCTTTGAAATTGCGTTTTGTTATTTCTAATCGTGAATCGTGGAAGGAAACACATCGGAATGAAAAATCAAGTGCATATTACTACATGGAAGCAAGGAGTAAACCCAGAAAAAGAAATCGATGCGGCTGAGAATGAACTCAACTTAATTTCAATATCTTATATTGGCATTGGCAGTTCGCTGTCATTATATAGTTCGGCGGAAGAATCATATTTGGCGTCCTGTCTACGCTATTATTTTTCTATAAACGTCCCGAAGCTGCGAAGCTAGTTTTCTTCGTTAATACTAATTTAGATTCATTGCTTATTTTTATTCTATAAATCGGCCGTAGTAAGCGAGCGCAGTGGCAGCACACACGAAGCTCCTACGGGACGGACTGTACTGTGTCATCCACATGGTGGTCGGTCTCCTTGGCCGAACTCGGCCTTGGTACACATACCAACATAGATGTGAGGTGCATAGCTAACGGATTTCTTGGCTCATGGCGGGGTCAAAGCAAAGGGTGGGTTCAACCAAAACACCCAGCCACAACATTACACGAGAGAGAGAGAGAGAGAAGAACTAGGCGAGAGGGTATTTGGATCGAAAGGAATTTGGGACAGCGTCTCCAAACTTTCTCCTCTAGGAATCCTAGGCTATCGCGTTGTTAACCCTTGAGCGCTATTGCGCTCCTCCTATCTCTCGCGAAAAGTGCGATAGCGCTCCTCCTGCTATGTCTCTCTTAATTGCTGATAGTTCACTAATAATTCAATAGGCAGTATTAATTTTATTTTAACATTAACTATTTTCTTTAAATTATAAAAATTAACTCATATTACCAAAAATTCGTCAAATAATATAATAAAAAGTTTTTGAACATATACCTTTACCTGTTTTTGAGACCTAATTTTTTCCCCTAACCTACTACAAAATCAGCAAAAATGCCACGGCACTTTTGGCATAGTACCTAGAGAATCGGTTGGCACTCACAGGGTTAACTATAGAGAGGTGGAAGGGTTACTTATGGATAAACATATTTGAATTGTTATTAATAAGTCATAAATGTCCAATGTGTTGTATTAAAATTGTAACGTCCATTCTGAAAGCTTCGGCAGCCTCAGAAAACTATTTATTTAATTCTGCAAAAGCTGGGTTGATATGGGTGCGTAATCTATGGAACCAGCGGTCAGGGGAAAGGCATCCAACAGATTTCAATCCATATCCCTGCTTTCTGTTGTGGTAGCCAATTGGCTGGTTGCCTTCCTGCAGGCCGCATTCACGAGAACTCAGCTGGAAGCGGAAGATCACTTGGCAGCAGCATCAATAAACAATCTTCACTCTCAAGCACCAAATCTATGATAGCGCCACCACGTGATGAGTAGTGGAAGGGGATTTCGATTGTGTCTTACGAAAGGGCGGCAACAACATCTCCGAACTTTCTCCGCGCTATAGGAAGGCCATCGTGGACTATGGATCTCTAGGCTCACTCGGATATTCCGTGGATCACTTTCTAAACACCTCCTCCCAACTGCCAAAGCAAACATGTTCCCTCCGACTGTGAGAGGCCTTCTCTATTTATCTTTTGCTTGGGAAACGATCAAGCGTCTCTATGTACCTTCTTATTTGAAGTTTTTCCATTCCGAGACCATTTCAAGGTTTTGTTAACCTACCCGTGGCGAACAAAAGGTATACATTTTGGGAATCGATATAAGATGTGATGACCGTTTCGGAAGGTCTAAGATCCCTTTAAATAACTCAACGAGTTTGGTGAAACAGGTGGCTAAATATGTGACTATATCCACGGAAACTCAGGCATGAGTTGACCCTTGACCTATCGGATTTCGATGAAAATTAACATATCTACATCTACATAAAACCCCTGCAAGCCGCCTAAAAGGCGTGTGGCAGGGGGTGACAGAACATGTGTGTTTGCCTCTTCCAATAAAGAAATATCATTTGGAGCTTTTCACGAAAATCGTGAAAACAGCTTCAGGGGAACGGATGATACCTGCAAAAGACTATCCTAAATGTCGGCTTCTATAGTACATGTGCTGTCGCCCGCCTCGAAATAAAATGGGTGCGCAGTAACCGTCGCTGACGGGAAATCAGATCCGAATATCACGGACAATCAAGCTATAACCTGGACTTTCAAACAAAATATATGTTCCTAATGAAGTGATCTATCACATGCATAACTTAACAATAAGTGTTCCTGGATGTCAGACAATTACTTTTACCACTTATTTTTTATCAGAGCGCGACCCGGGTTTCTACGAATTATCATCATCTTCAGGCACAAATTATGATTTATTTATCTTATTATTGTTACCTAGTTAATTGATGAATTTTAAAACGGACGCCAGAATAGGGGAAAAGGATGGGTAGAGATATTCATTTATAGGAGTACTGTCCTGACTATCAATAATTTTTAAAATTTCTAACTGCTCCCTCGAGTCCAGTTCACGGCGGTCATTGCAAAATTTTAAAATATCCATTTTAAAATCGCTCCTATGGCAGTTGCATATTAAGTGTTTAGCAAAGTTACTTTTTTCATTTTTTTTAAATTTGTTGTTTTTTATCTTTGTTAAACATCTGTGAAAACACGACCCAAGTGGCGAGAGCAGGAACCAATCCTTTTTGGGATGGATCGCGTGTGTGCATTGTCCAGGCGAGAATTCTACATTTAGGCTGGGAAAGACATTATTATTATAGGATCAAGTTCGGATGACGTCAAATATTTATCCTAATATGGGCATTGTTTATAAGTTCAGTAAGTGATCGTCCAGTGCGCGTAAGAGACGCCTCCCATTCACGGGAACGGTTCATTTCCGTCAGCAAAGAAAGAGTCATTGAACGATTCACTTGAAGATCCAAAACCTCAAACTGAGCGGAGATGGGATTTTAAAACGGTGGCGGTGGGGTTCTGTCCTCGCCAGCCAAACCGGAGGTCGCGGGTTCGAATCCCGCCAGGGTAGGTGGTCCCTATCCAGGGCATGAATGCTTGCGTCGTCCTTTGCTAATTCTTCCGTTGTAAAGACCTCTACGTGCTGTCCCACCTTACGAGGAAGTTGAAAATAAATAAATAAAATCCGTGCGGGAAGTGAAAAGGCTTGTTAGGCGAGGGGGGAGGAGAAAGGGGTTTATAGACAGGATGAAAGGGAGTAGGCCTTAAGTTGTGCTTTGAAGGCGGAAGTCAAAGAAGAGATTAGATGAGTGGAGACGGTCTGAGTGACTCTTAAATTCTCAATGAAAAACTACATTTACTGGCAGAATACTTAAATACTTATAACAGACCATGAAAGACTTCGTTTTTAAAGTGAAATTAATTAACGGTTGAAATTTTTGGGAACATTTACTGCGTTTGGTAATTACCACTTAATGTTTGCCGATGGCAATTAATTAGGTGCCTATTTTAATGCTAAAGACGCGTTACGTGTCCTTGGAGGTGGTTCCCTCCGTTGCCTTGCGTCACGCCAAGGCTCCTTGAGAAAGTCATCGTCTTTACCACCAAAAAACCGGTCCCACTGGAGAGGCCGATGGTGTGAGGCCAAGTCTTCATAGAAATAGAGACAGTCGCATCGTAGAGAAAGGCCTAGTGGTCCCTATAGGCCTAGTATAAGGCCCACCGCATAAACACCTTCCAACAACAGTGTATAACTTCCTACCGTGAATATCTTCTTGGGCCTTAAGAAAATGCTAAATTTGCTCGGTCCCCAGACATTTAAATGGTTAACTTCAAGAAATTACCAACCTATGATGGCTTAATATAAAAAATTTTGCCTTCCTTCATTGCAAAATTGCATAATTAACAACGGGTCCCTCTTGAATAGTTGTGAGCTTGAAGTTCAATCGTCTCAGAGTTGAGAAAACTCGAAATAAATAATGGGGAATGCAGATAATATATATAATTCAGGCTGAGCACTGAAGAAGCCAGGATTCGTCAAGAGTGTTGTGGGGAGGTTTTCGGATGAAAGATGACGTCAAGCCACACCTTGAATACGCACTTAGAAAACGGGATCAGGCGCAGAAGGATTGAATCCGCGTATCCCTGAATAAAATACAAAGGACAAAAAATTGTCCGAGCGAGCGGAGAGAGCTAGACAGATTTTACGCGAATCAGGCAGGGAGCCGCTAGACTCTCGGATGCTTCGTTCTAAGTTTACATTGGATTTCTTGGGTGAATCAGAACTAATATTTTCAGAGCAACACGGTGAGCAGTGCCTCGCTATTTTTCTAGGTCCGACAATAAAGATTAAATAAAAGAAATATTTTTTTTAACGGGTAAGTACAGGAATTCATTTTTCTCCAGAACAATTAAGGACTATAAAAAATGTTAGGTAGAGTTCAGTATTAAAATCAGTACAATGCGCGCATTCTTTTTTTGTTTGTAAACGGCTATTATTCTTACGCCTTCTCGCTATACTCCTGCTGAGGCGGCTTGCGGGGTAGTGCAAAATTTCTTTCATATTGACGTAAAGTTAAATAAAAATACCAATAAACACTATCAAAACGCAATCCTAATGTACAAGCACAATATTTGAACAAGTATAGTGTTTGATAAAATGTTTGCAACAAGTACTTGACATCAGAATGTAAGGAGCGTAGAATAGCTCAAAACTGAGACGAGGAACATATGGCTATGGCTGACAGTGAGACTTCACGATTCGATTCATAAATGAATTAGGGACGTGGCCTTTACTTTGGAAAAATATTTCGCGTCTTACGATTGAATAACATATTAAACGCCTTCTGTAATGGAGCACGTTCCATCCAGATATCACGGTGACGTGTAATGTTCGAAATTGAAATAATCCAATAAGGAAGCATTCAAACCAGCACACACAAACCTGGTTACTCTGCTTCCTCCCGGTAACCTTAGGAAACAAAATTCTTAAACTAATAAACGAGGTCCTTTTCTATTTTTTCTAATCTAAATCAGTTAAATTGTCACAAACGCTTTGTTGTTCTTTTTTTATGCAAAACCTGCATCACTCATGAAATACTTTTCCTGTGTTCATCATTTCCTTATCTGCGATGATTAATCCTCTTTTTTCAAGTGCAAGCTTCATAATTCCATCCGAGAGGGATCCAAGCAGATATCTAGAATTCGAGTTCCGCCAAAAAGCCTCCAACATCGAACCATTTTGAATTCCACTTCAACAAATGCACCAAATTCATAATTTCTCATGCATGAAGTTATACTAGTGCTTTTTTCCGTGTACGAAGATAAAATCAGTCCATATTTCATCCAACTATTTTTCATTTTTTTATTCTACAATATTTCTGTAATCCCCGTTTTGATTCTGCTACTCTTCCATGTGGCAAATATGGATGGAAAATTTGGAAAACCAAATCATGACTGTGTAAGCACTAGGAAAGTGGTCAAAATAGTTTTCGGATCGCGTTGGGCTTTCGTGTTTTTACGTTTATATCACGATGCTATTGGATGAAAACTTCACAAAAATGGGACATGGTGTCAACTTCATGATTTTTAATTTATTTTTAGGATGTCGAAATCATTGTAAAATGATATATTACAAAGGCTGTGTTCACCACTGTATTCAGAGACCTTTGGCACAGAAAACTGTTGAAGATACATGGCAGCGTAAATCCCTAGAACTTTCGTCGGCAGGATTGAAGAATAGTTACGTCATACCTAAAAGAGGAAAAGGGCATCGGTATAACCGGACCAACCATATCACGCATAGCCGATAATTGAACTTGTTTTGGTGGTAATTATAGGATGAGAATCTTGATAATTACCAAATCAGACATTGCAGCTTTCACTCTTGAGAAAGTCTGTTTGGATCTGACGGCGCGACGGCCTTGTCTGTTATAGAGAGTGTTCGCGGAAATATTCTAGCGAGCAGTCCATTCTGTCTCACCCTCAGTAATTTGCGTGCATACGAATAATGCTTGCGACACAATTTGCTTCGATTAACGGATCGGTGGAAAATTTGATGGTCGTGAATCACTTCGAAAACCATTCCCCATTGCGCAGTTCTGATATTCTACTAAAATTCAATTAACCTCATTTATTACTGGAATTGCATACTTTACCATTACTTTCACAATTATTCTTTGATAAAAATTCCGCCATGAATGTTATTTCCGTAACTGTATAATAATAGGTAGGTTCCTGCAAATCCTGGCATACTTCCTGCACGTGAATATTTATTTTACTAAGTATTCTGTGAAAAACCGTTATTGAAAGAAGAGTGTGGTTCTTCGTATAGTTATATATTTTGAAGGCAGCCCATTCCGAAAGGAAATGACATTGCACAATCAGTCACCTATCACTAATAATAGTAAAAATCGCTATTTATTATTGGTATGAGATATTTTAAGCTGAAAGCGTGATTTTTATATTTATAAGCGTGATATTATCCTGCAGTTTAGGAAAAAAACACTCATTCACAGTTTAAGGTTTCAATTCTGCTCACGTATTCCAAAGAAAACACTAGGTTTCCGACGATATTTCTTTCAAGGCTCTCTAAAGCCTTTCTGCTAAGGAGTGATTTGTATCTTCCTGTAGTTATATAACGCATTTGTGACAAGCGTGCATGCTCTTCCGTATGACGTAGACAGAGATAAAAGGTCACAAAGAATTAAAAAAAAGCAAAATAAGAGAGAATTGTAGATTCGGTCGGTTATGGAGAAGACATTGCGAAATTAATTGCTCACCAAAAGGCGTCGTCGAAGAATCCATTCTATTCCAAAAACGAATGAGCATCTGCTTGTCCTCTACGCATTAATACACCATTCATAAGACCACCATGAAATTCGGCACATTAATGTGCAACTTCAAGAATGCTTTACACCGTCACGGTACTAATATCTGGACCTCAGGGCCCTTGAAAGCCTGGTAGGCCACATGCTAAGCATTGGGTTCGCTGCGTGGGTTCATTTTTTGTCACTCATAAGCACTAAATTCAAAGTGATTACTATTTTCGTCGGATGGATGAAAAGGTAGATTCTGCTTACTTGACTCGAATATCCTTTACTCCTCGAATTTGTTTGATAATCATGATTTAAGCTGCAAAGTCACCCTCTAAAATCATTTTCGTCATCATCATCACTGGTCAACAATCCTAGGATTGGTTTGACGCAGGTCTCCACTCAGTTCTCCTATCAGCTAATCTTTTCACACCTACGTATTTCTTCTCTTTCACATCCTTCTTTACGTGTTCCATGTATTTTGTTCGACGTGTTCCTTTTCCGTTCTTGCTTTCCACTTGCCCCTCGACGATTGTCTTCATCAGGCCATCATGTCTCAAGATGTGGCCTATAAGGTTGTTCCGTCTTCTTGTTAAGGTTTTCATGAGGCTTCTCTTCTCTCCTACTCTCCTTAGGACTTCCTCGTTACTAACTCGGTCGATCCATTTGATCTTCATCATTCTTCTGCAGCACCACATTTCGAAGGCCATCATTTTCATATCAAGTAATAATCAAGCATACTTCCTTGATAGCCTTGATAATTATCTGGAGTGGTGAATTGGACTTTGATATTAAATACCATATTTATTATAATTTTGTTGAATGCTGTTCGCTTACCTTCCATTTCCGATTTGCGTTTTGACAAAGATACTGAGGTAAAGAAACACGTCTCTGGGATTCGTTACAATAAACCTTTATAATATATATATTCGTTATAATAAAACCTTTCCTCCTTCAAACACTGAAAACAATTCTCGGAAGCAAAAATTTTGGAAATGTGATTTGTGAAACGTCCTTCCGGGCGGGAATTAGTCCCATCCACTGATTGGGAGGATTCTCAGCGGCAATAGAATTAACAGTCTCCGCATAACCAAGGAAAGATTACTTCACTGCAGAACGAATTTATGTTCATTTCCTGCCTCATATCCAATTATACTCCTTTAGCCGGAAAATATATTCGCCACTTAAGTTCTAAACGTAAAATCGTTACAAAACTTTTGCGATTTTGCAATCAGAGTGGCGATTCCTAGATAATTAATGATTTGGAAGTCATTTTCATGATACGGTTTGACAGATAAAAGACTGATCTTATTTTAAATTTTTACCTAAGACGACATAGGTTGTTTATAGATAGCATAGCTAATGAGAACAGATATTTTCCGGGAGCTTGGTGTTCATAAAAAAATCACCGAAGATAATTAATTTCAACATATAGAGTGTATATCTTAATTGATGAGAATATGTAAATTTAAAGAAATTTATAATAGATATCGTTGACAAACTCTATCAGTCTCCTCGGTATGCTCTTTCGGAATCAGCACAATACAGCAAGATAGTTTTCCTGGCTTCTTGCGCTCCGAGGAAGTGAAAAATCGAAAGACCACACAGAGAATGCGTGCATGTAAGCCTCTTTGACAGCATCCAGGGTTCGTAGTTCAGTGGCGCAGCGAGGGGGGGGGGGGCGTTTAGGGGATAAACCACCCCCCCCCCCAGGGCTCAGAGAAATTTTAATCCATTTTACTTAATTGTTAATAGTAATCATAGAATAGTGTAAAGATTAATGAAATATCCCTCAGATAGCTGTAAAACTCACAATTTTGAACCACTTATCTAAAACATTTCAGGGGGTGGGCCCCCGAACCTCCCGCTTACCCTGGCGGGTATATAATACCCCCAGACTCCCCGATATCCGTTGCTCCTAAACCCCCCTAAACTTAATTCCTAGCTGCGCCCCTGGTTACCTGACAAAAAATGCCATCGCGATGCATCGCAACGATAGGCTAGCGTCCCTACACCACCAATATTGCTTACTTACAGCGGAATTTTTTCAAAATGAAAACTGCCGACAAGGGACCCTGGATGATGTCAAAGCGATTTCGTATTTTGCACGCATGTTCTGAAGAATGCTTCGACTGTTCTCTTCCGGGGACGGTACGAAGCGCGGAAAAACTTGCCTGCAGAGGATATGAAGATGAAAAATACAAACTTTGGGTACTGATACAGTTTTGTAGCATTATCTCTATAAATTTCTTTAAACGAATATAATCTCATTACTTAAAATTCCCAACCTGTGTTCCTCGAAATTACTTTCCAGCGTCTGCAATCCATTATTCATACTACCACTGCAAAACTTGTTTTAGCTCCACACCACGTTAATTAATTGAGGATATGTACTAATAATATCAGTAAATCTGTGGCTTAAGTCCGCCACTGATTTACTGATATTTTTATTTGAAAATTCACTTTTATAATCGATAGTTTTTGTTTAGGTTGGTTGCTACGAGGCGCCTGTTATCCTCAAATGAACCAGAGATTATCAACCACGCGAAATTCTCTAATATTTGCAAAATATTTATTAAGTATTAATTTCCTTGTATTATTTACGCAGAAGGGATAGATATACGTGTTTATAAGTGGTTGTTTCCTTTTTCTTTGTTAAATCCTCAAGGAAACGAATGATAAAGAGGAAAATGAGAATCACACGACAGCCTCTCAACAACTTAAGGTCGCTGCAAATAATACCCAGTGATTGTACAGATTGCAAATTGTTTCCTTTCACTATGAGATCACATTCTGCTTTTGTGATTCGCATTCCTCTAAGCTCCCATTCTTCCCTGCCTATCGCATTCAATAACATCCACACTCGAGTGGTCTCTTTTGCAGCTTGGCTGAGGATTTGATTCCGGCACGAGTGCGTCATCGCTGATGAGTACTATTTGGAGACAAGCGCTTAAGCCTCTCTCGACAGCCATCACGTGATTGGCGCTCAGCGGTTTCCATGGTGAGCTGTTTTGAATTGAAGGCGAGGGAGCGTTCACTACTTACAGAAGGCCTAGGATGAAAATTTCACGGCGGTCTACGTTTGGTTTTGTCGGTTCCCCTCATGTCTCGGGTGAATGTCGGACCAATGGCCATCCCGGAAGAAAAGTTCCAGAAAAAATATGTTTTTCAATTGCTGCTACATGCTTACAAACAATGTAATGTAAACTTGCAATAACCTTTTGACAAGCCCTGAAGAGGAATATTCATAAACGTGGTTAATACTGTAGTCTGTAAACTACCAAATACTACGTAAATATCCACATACTACGGCAGCATTGGAAATAAACCTTATTTGAATTGACTTCGAAATATTTACAAGATCGAATAATATGGCCTCGTAGTTACCAATGGCAGAGGTCAATATTGAAACCCAAACTTCCATTTGGAAAGTGTAAAAAATTATTAGAGTAATAAAAACTAAAAATAGGTTTTATTACAATCCTGATACTTTTTGTGTGTGACCGTGGCCATTCCCCCGCGCATGATTCATTAAACACCGACTACGCCACTTCATTTTTAGTGTTTTTTCCGCATTTAAAGGCGAGAGGAGGGGGTTTGGGCACTGTGCCTTTCCTCCTTGCATAAGCCCCTGAAATGTACTTTTAAAATACTTACAATATGAGGTTTTAAAGCAGTTACGAGGATCGTTTTTACGTAAAGTTAGCAATAGAGGAAAAATTAAAAGAAGAGAGCGTTTTATACAGGATTTCATGAAAAGGACGGAACTGAAACTAAGCTAGAAAGGACGACGCGATCAGGGAGTAAGTTGAAAGTAAACACGGTCAGACGAACACAAGTCTCCCAACCCAAAACGAAATGAAAGTACAGTGGGGAACTGAATACCTACGTAATTGGACAACACTAAGTTGCGACGGATTTAGACGATATTAAAGGAAGGGGGTGACGAATCATGCAGGCGCACTTCAAATTATTACACGGCCATTACTACAATCCGTGAAACAATTGACAATTTGAATCGAATGCGCTTCTGATTCGTCGGTGGAGGGATCGCTTACAAAACGTTGAAAACTAGGGAGAATGAAAAGAAGGAAGCATTTTTAATTACAACGAAATTAAAGGGATAACCTAAATCATGGGAGAAACGTCACAGGACGAAAAGCACGTCGCCTCAAAAGGTGTGTAGGGGTTGGGGGTGTTACAAGACAGCATTCATTAAAGCCCGTTAAAATGGACGGAGTAAAAACGAATTTCTGATCATGTTCTCTGTGTCGCTCCTAAAGGTCTGATCATTCACACTTCTTAAAGTTTCATTAAAGCGAAATGAAAGTCTGGCAAAAAAAAGTCTTGTGCAAAAACTAAGCACATACTTAATATTTAATGGAGAAAGAGGAAAATAGAAATGAAGAAAGAGAGTAATTTTGGGCGACGAGGTGCAGGCGAAACACGCAGCGTATGTCACGGGTTAGAAGTGGATTCCTCGTCAAATGATTCAGAACCTCACCTTGACCAATCTATGTTCCAATAAATTTCCTTGCTTATTGTTTTCAACTTTTGCTAGAAACCTGCGAATATTCTGCGCCTAAACACCTCTCGTCTTTTCTGCTATGAAAGTAGTATCTTCCCGTGAACAGTGGAGGAACTCAGGCGTTATAAACATGGAAATCCAACATCTTGAAGACGAACTCGTATGCAAACAAACTGACATTTTTTCACTGTACATGTTACTCGCCATTCTAAAGTCATGCTGGACAAAGCATTATACGTAATTACTAATATGGTAACACACTATAAACTTGAAAAACAAGAATTAAAATTTTCAGGCAATTTTGAGACTGAATTTGGAATTTATTAGCGTAATGAACCGGGTGGGCATGGATATATCTAGATATCCACATTACACGAAGTTTCGGGAAAAATTAATGACTTTACATCGACGAATTTTCTTTGAGAACTGTCTGGGTGTTTTCTCGTTTTGAAAGTAGTTTTGTATCCTAGGGAAGTCGCCAGTTTTTGGTTACTTACTTTTGATGATTGTTTGCAAACATTTTCGCGAGATTATCAAGGCAATGACTCGCCGCTTACGTGGCCGGGTAGATAAACAGAGGCTGAGTCTCCGGACGAGGGTATGTCACCAATAGAATAGAGATACCCTTACTCACACTTACCCATATCTCAATAACGGAACATATCTACAAAGAAAATACGGAGGTCAATAGTTCATATGTGTGATACTGACTAGGGTCCAATAAAAAATACGGAAAATTTCCAACATGCTAGTTCGTCAACTTCAAACTACGCTAGGTCGTCGGATAATTATATTCTTTCTGCGAACAAAAATTTGGCCCACAGAGTATTTTAATAAGATAAATATAAAATAATCGGCCACACCATTAAAAGCGCGATGGTCTGATGAATACAACAGGGCAGTATCCGTCATCAGAGAAAACGAAAGGCATTGATCGCGATTCGTTACCCACCATTAGCGTATTCATAATATACAAATTATTTGGTTTTAGAAATCCCATTTTAGACGAATGGCAATGGTCGATTTTAACCTCATCTGAAAAAGGCCAGATTGGCGCCCATGCGATGCCACTCCACGAGACGTCACAGGGACCTAGTTTCTGTACGAGTAGATAGGAGATTTACATCGTCTGAGATTACCAATGCAAGCATGGGGCATAGAGCTCAGGGAAACATCTCTTAATAATTACCCATTAAAATTACCCAAGTTCGGAAAGTTTCCTTAGCTTAATAAGGTATTAATAATTCTTATTTAAGCCGAGCGCTACCCGCTAGCAGGGTACTCTGCTACCTGCTAGCAGCCTGCATATAAGCGGCGCACATACCCTCGCCCCAAGGTCACCTCACACGGCGACAGCGGGAACCAGAATGACATCACACGGGGTTTTACCAGCATTCATATTTATCCGTCGCGTTTTCACGCACTTGAAAATTTTTACTTTTCATTTAATCGCGAAAAATAGATATCGTCATTAAAAAAATAAAAAGCGTGAAATGCGCACTCCAGGAGTAATAATATTTCGATTTAGGCCTTAAAAAATAATAGGAAACCACCCTATTGCTTATGGGAAATGTAAAGTGAAGAACGGCAGAATAAGGCCACGGAATAGAGATGTGTAGAGCAAGAATGCAAAATAGAAATATTATGCACTAAGTGCTGAAAGATTTGCTGATAAGAGAACTGAGTGGAGAGCTGCGTCAAACCTATCTTTTGATTGCTAACTGTTGACGATTATTAAAATATATATCTAACGACGGGATTTCAATGTTTTTTGGAACAAAAAGCACACGCGCGCACGAACAGTTCATGGGGCACAACTGTTTTGAAACTTACGCAAATAATAAAGATATTCTAGAATATGTAAGTAAACTTCCATCGAATTAAAACCTAGATCGAAAGACGCAGTTTTAATTAATTTTAGCGGGGTAAACACAAAATGGTTTGAGAGCAAAATTGGTTCAGAGGGAAGGTAAACTGTATTGAAATTTGCGCACGAAAAAGGTAGGTACTCAGGAGAATTTTAAATTGGCTCCCTTCAAATTTAAATCAATTTCGAAAGACGAGATAATTATTGAAATGAAATTGAACAATGAAAACACATGACGGTTCGAGATCACAATCGGTCCACAGGATAGGTTTAGCTGTATCAACACTTCCTCAACGAGGAAAGAGATGCTGGATTAAGGAGGGGACTCACCTCAAATGTGCCGCTCTTAAGGACTCGATGTCTCCGTCGCCGACAGCAGTTTGACTCTGGAGGGGAGTTGGGGTGGATCTTATAAGGCGTCGCGGATTATAGTTCACGTTTCCTCCGAGCGCGGCGGTGTCTCCTGGACGCTGCCGCCCACGACCTTGCTACTCAACATCCAGAAGGAAGAACTTTCCAGGAGCCACTGAAGCTTCGAGTCGTCCACAGGAAAAGAATCGTCGTAGGGCGCGTCCCCATAATTACTGCCAGCCGAATATCGGAAGGCTGAATTTCCACTACGGCAAATGCTGTAATTTCGAAAGCTGTAACGGTCGACAGGGGTCGGCGGGAATTTTGTAATATCCACGAAAATCAAAATAAGACCAACACTTTTGAAGTCTTGCGAATTCGAAATAGAATAAATCACAGAATTGAAATGATTGTGTGTAAAAGTACAACGAAATCCAATGAAACTGAATAAAATGCAATGATAACGATACGTTTACGAAACTTACGTTCGTCTTGCCCAACGAGAAGCTACCGAAGTTACTTTTGAGTAGAAGTTTATTGAAACTTAAACGGTTGAATGATAACACGAATGAAGCCCAATGTATTTCCAGTTAATTAATAATATTTTTTCAGTGTATCGTCATCGTTCCGTAATTCATTCAAGTACGTGCGAATGATGTAATTAACATTTATGGCTAGAAATTATTATTCCAAACCAGATCTTCTTTTGTCGCGTCTATGCAAATATCCTCCCATTACACGTTGATTTCCACAGCCAGTATGGCCTCCCTTACAATCGAAAGTAAATGACCGACCGATTCCTTTCAGTCAATAAATTCCCGTATTTACTGCCTTTGCTGCTGCTCTAGACCCTAGTAGTACCAAATGATTATATCTAGATTTAATACGTATCATTGTATACATATTACATTTGTATAAAATACATGCAAATGTCCTCTACCACGCAGATTATATTTAGATATTATACGTATTATATCTGCTGCCAAAATATGGATTTTATATATACGTATTAAATACGTATAAGTCGTCGTAACTCTGTATATTATACATATCTTATACATGTCTGATGATTCCTGGTTACGCCGTAAGGATATTATTTGTATATTTTAAAGATTCTGGTATACATCAAGGATCATGGATCATCAGACATGTATAAAATATGTATTATATACAGATTTGCTAATCTGTATACCGATGTATTTCGAAATCTTAACAATATACATATATAATCCTTTTGGTGCTACTATATAGGGGAGCTGTAGCAGCTGCAGTACCAGAAAACGTCATCAATTGAACGTCGTCATTGGCTGCTGACTGCAGGTTATGGAGCACTTACATAGCGTACGGTAAATACATTTCGATAGCTGCCGTTAGGCGTGTCTAGACAGATTACCGCATCCCCCACACGCGATTTTCAAGGGGTATCAGAGTAGTCTGCGAAATCCAAAAAGATCGAGTACAAATAAATGTAAACGTTTATCCTAAAAATCTAGGAAAAGTATTTGGCTAAAGGTTTTACTCCTTAATTCAAAATAAGAACGCGCGAAATGTTTTCCGTCAGCTTCCCACGTCAAAAGAGTTCTGGTACATAATAAACTCCTTCGGAGAGAACATGATGTACAGGTAGCAAATGGCTCATATGCGTGTGAACGACAACGAACCTCGCTAAGCCCATGCTCAAGGCTGAAGATTAGCTGAGTGACCCACTTGGAATGAGCTCGTGACGTCATCAACTTATCCGCGAAAGGCCAAATTCCTTGGCTATGATTTTTATTGCATTTTCCCTAAACCTTTTTTTACAGTGAAAGGCGAAAAATGGATTATATTTTGGTCATCAATTGAAATTGGGCAATAGTGATCATTATAATTAGCTTCATTTTTACAATAACTAATAGGATAACTGCATATACACAATTGAGATATTTTTATGGTAACCTGAAAGTGAATCAATATAGCATAAATAAAAAATATGAGAATAAAAGCCTTAAGAGCGATACACTTTCGTATTATTTTTTGGATTGTGTAATATTTTTAAACTCCATCAGATTGAGTATTTATTTTACCCTGTTTAGTATATAATAAGGACAACTCTTTTTCATTCTATATGTAAACCTTCCTCACGTGCCCACAAATAACCATCCTCTATCAATTCATCATCACTCTAGCTATACCCTCTGTCTCCTCTGTATCTCACCTGGAAGTTTCCTCTCATCACCCACCATGTCCGACACTTCATATCTTCTTTCGCTCTATTTCTCACTTCGCCTTCTCCGCTCCCCACCTCATCCACATCTGGAGTAACAAATGGAAAAAGTATCATTGAGGTCATGAAAGAAAAAAGTCACATTCGTTCATAATTGCCTGGAAATTTGGCAATTCCTGGGAAGTGATCCTACGGAGTTGCAAATATATCGCTTTAATCGAGTAACACAATAGATAATCATAAAAACTCTTTTGTATCGGTTTCTTCTGACAAGCGCAAGCGACTCTTTTGCCAAGTTATTTTAATATCATTTCTGTCCTTGCGGGCGAAATATTGCAACTCAAATATCACTCGTTAGCAGATATCAGATCCAGATAAAAATGCATCCTTACGCTATTTCAGAGGCAGTACGAGCCGCTATTTTTGACAATTAATATTTGTACTGATCGGTCAGTTGCATTATCAATTCAAAAGATTTTAGATAGTTCAATAGTGTTTCCGGCTATTCGGCGCTCATTTAAAATAAACAATCGAGATTAGTAATAATAGTTCAATTGATGAAAAATGGTTTAAAAACCTATATTTTTATTTAAACAATAAAGAGATAATATTCCATAGATTAGAAAATATTTCAAGACCCAAGTCATTATTCGAATTAGAAAGAGGAACACCCTGGCTTTCCACAAGGTCCTAATCATGGTCCTATAGTCCCACGCTTAAATTTTACCGATAAAAGGCTACATGTTCAAAACCAATAACGTGGAGCGTATTCACTTTACATTTGACACTGGGGCGATATAAATTCATCATCATAAATTCGAGATTTTAATTGCAGTATTGTAATGGGCATTTACAGAGAAAGATTTTTTCACTATGTTGAATAGCATTGGATGCGTTTTTGGTTTTGAGCATGTAGTCTTTACCCTATACTTAAACTTGGGACTTTGGACCAAGACAGAGGGTTTATTTTTATATCCAACTAGCTGACCCGGCGAACTTCGTACCGCCTAACAATCAATGAACTTACAGTTTACTTACACCATTTATAAATCAAGAGCGGCTGTAACGTTTTTAATCATGTTTAATTTATTATAATAAAATAAGGATACAAATTCAATAAAACTACGTAAATGAGAACCAAAATTGCTTGTCAGAAAGACATTTTCTTTATCGAATCTACATAGGGTGAATCGGAGCACGTTTACGCGGATTTTTTTCAACAAATTTTCTTACGTTTTAGCTTAAGAAATTTTGGGCATTGTGGTTTAATAAAGCAGTTCATGAAATAAAAATTATACGCATTCAGTTGTTGGCTATTTGCGTTATTAGCTGTAAAAAAATGTTTTTAGGTCCAAGTCTGTTGCATACACTTGGCCCATTCAGGGGGCAGGTTGACACGACCCCAGACCGACGCTTGACTGATGCTCAAAATCGTGCAAGAAAAGCCCCTATGAAGCAGCATTCGCATTAAATGACTTAAAGCGCGCCAGTTTTAGTATCTCTGTTTGGAAAAAATGCACTGCGTAAATGTACTGCATGCGTAAACGTACTGCATGCGTAAACGCACCACGGTGAGCCCTACACATTCGGGTTTAATGTCTTGCGTCAAGCACCTTCTGAGAAACAACAGTTTTTGTTTTGTTATCAGGCGCAAGATGAAGCGGATGAAGCTAAATAAATATAGCGAAGCAAAGCAGTGACGCAGCGAGGGGAGGTTTTGGGGGATAAACCCCCCCACCCCCAAGAGCTTAGAGAATTTTTCTATGAAAGATTATGTTATTAATATTAGGGGGACGGATGACTAACAAACAAAACATATTTAACTATTCACACAGCCACAAAACCCACTATTTTGAACCATTTATCTTAAAAAATGTCTGGGGGAAGTGCCCCACACTTCCCGCTTACCTTAGCGAGTTTTCTATACCCTACAGACCCGTGGTATTAGCTGCACCCAAAACCCCCTATCCTAGCTACGCACTTGAAGCGAAGGAAGAAATACAGAGGATGGTTTATCAACTCGTGAACATAGCACGCTAAATTGACCATGAGAAAATCATGGGTTTTCATTAGCACATGAACACAAACAACCCAAAAACTGAAAAAATGATCATGCGATTTTTTAATCGTTATCACGAATGCAACACGAATTGTAAATGGAATACGTTTAAGCTCAAAAGGGCATATGAGTTGAGATCATGGAATCTACGGAATGAGGACTTCCTAACCTTTGAATTTTCCTTTGAGTAAAGTTGCGTGAATCACATTCATCACCAATTTTTTTAATGACCAAACACGTTCCGTTGGATAGTTATGGTTGGTTTAGGCTTCGAAAGATCATGAGCAGAGAAACTACATTTTTCTGTAAATCGTGCCTTGGTAAGCCAGGTACGTCCAAGGACTTAAAATATTCAGATAGATATTTGGTGATTTCGTCTTCGTTTGTTACACATTTAAAAGATCGAATCCATGCAGAGTACGAACTATTTGAATTTACCTCGTTTTAGTCATCCACATCTTCGTTCTTGCTCGCTAAATCAACCATCTTTGATTCTTTTGGTGATCAATCATATTCTGGAACTCTTTGTTGATGAGCTCACCTCCCGCTGAAACTAATTTGCAATCATTCCAAGGAAATGAGTTAAAACTACTCGATTCCTCGACAGGAACACGGACATTACCGTTTGTCAACAATTGCTTGGAGATTTGTTTACAAACACGGTAGTGAAGTGTCAACTCGAGCTGGGCCACGGCTGGGCTTACAAATTTTGCGATTCATTTTTATATATAAGATATAAAAATGAATCGCAAAATGTGTTGGTAAGCGCATAACTCAACAACGCCTGGACCAATTTGGCCAATTCTTTTTTTAAAATGTTCGTTGAAGTTCAAGGATGGTTATTACGGCGAGAAAAAATCGAATGATTGCCGGGAAAACCCTAAAAACAGCCCTTTTCTTTTTCACATACAAACGTTTTCTAACTAAAACGTAGAATCAATTTGAGCTTTATTGCTATTATATAAAGTTCATATTAAATTACAAGCACTCACTGTTATCTAAGAAATGTAGGTGTGTAATATAACATTTTAATTACTAAATATATTCAAAATATTAATTAAATTGAAATTACATTTTAAAAATTTAATTCGAGCTGATTGTAAGCCCAGCCGTGGCCCAGCTCGAGTTGACACTTCACTACCGTGTTTGTAAACAAATCTCCAAGCAATTGTTGACAAACGGTAATGTCCGTGTTCCTGTCGAGGAATCGAGTAGTTTTAACTCATTTCCTTGGAATGATTGCAAATTAGTTTCAGCGGGAGGTGAGCTCATCAACAAAGAGTTCCAGAATATGATTGATCACCAAAAGAATCAAAGATGGTTGATTTAGCGAGCAAGAACGAAGATGTGGATGACTAAAACGAGGTAAATTCAAATAGTTCGTACTCTGCATGGATTCGATCTTTTAAATGTGTAACAAACGAAGACGAAATCACCAAATATCTATCTGAATATTTTAAGTCCTTGGACGTACCTGGCTTACCAAGGCACGATTTACAGAAAAATGTAGTTTCTCTGCTCATGATCTTTCGAAGCCTAAACCAACCATAACTATCCAACGGAACGTGTTTGGTCATTAAAAAAATTGGTGATGAATGTGATTCACCCAACTTTACTCAAAGGAAAATTCAAAGGTTAGGAAGTCCTCATTCCGTAGATTCCATGATCTCAACTCATATGCCCTTTTGAGCTTAAACGTATTCCATTTACAATTCGTGTTGCATTCGTGATAACGATTAAAAAATCGCATGATCATTTTTTCAGTTTTTGGGTTGTTTGTGTTCATGTGCTAATGAAAACCCATGATTTTCTCATGGTCAATTTAGCGTGCTATGTTCACGAGTCATCCTCTGTATTTCTTCCTTCGCTTCAAGTGCGTATCTAGGATAGGGGGTTTTTGGTGCAGCTAATACCACGGGTCTGTAGGGTATAGAAAACTCGCTAAGGTAAGCGGGAAGTGTGGGGGCACTTCCCCCAGGCATTTTTTAAGATAAATGGTTCAAAATAGTGGGTTTTGTGGCTGTGTGAATAGTTAAATATGTTTTGTTTGTTAGTCATCCGTCCCCCTAATATTAATAACATAATCTTTCATAAAAAAATTCTCTAAGCTCTTGGGGGTGGGGGGGTTTATCCCCCAAAATCTCCCCTCGCTGCGTCACTGCTTTTCTTCGCTATATTTATTTAGCTTCATCCGCTTCATCTTGCGCCTGATAACAAAACAAAAACTGTTGTTTCTCAGAAGGTGCTTGACGCAAGACATTAAACCCGAATGTGTAGGGCTCACCGTGGTGCGTTTACGCATGCAGTACGTTTACGCATGCAGTACGTTTATGCAGTGCATTTTTTCCAAACAGAGATACTAAAACTGGCGTGCCTTAAGTCATTTAATGCGAATGTTGCTTCATAGGGGCTTTTCTTGCACGATTTTGAGCATCAGTCAAGCGTCGGTCTGGGGTCGTGTCAACCTGCCCCCTGAATGGGCCAAGTGTATGCAACAGACTTGGACATAAAAACATTTTTTTACAGCTAATAACGCAAATAGCCAACAACTGAATGCGTATAATTTTTATTTCATGAACTGCTTTATTAAACCACAATGCCCAAAATTTCTTAAGCTAAAACGTAAGAAAATTTGTTGAAAAAATCCGCGTAAACGTGCTCCGATTCACCCTATGTAGATTCGATAAAGAAAATGTCTTTCTGACAAGCAATTTTGGTTCTCATTTACGTAGTTTTATTGAATTTGTATCCTTATTTTATTATAATAAATTAAACATGATTAAAAACGATGCAGCCGCTCTTGATTTATAAATGGTGTAAGTAAACTGTAAGTTTATTGATTGTTAGGCGGTACGAAGTTCGCCGGGTCAGCTAGTATAAGATAAAACGTGAGTTTTTCAAATTTATTATTATTTAATTCGTTTTTTAAATTTATTAAATCAGTTATTATTTAATTGTTGCAATATTTCCCAACTATAATTTTGAAACATTTTATTTCTTAGTCCTCACAAAATATTTCTCTGCTTTGATTTTTTATAATTCTTTGAAATTTTAATAAATGTACAGGTATTAATTTACCACTAAGTATGCGTGCCTTTAGTTCTCTTGAGGGTTGATCAATTAAGTTGTACATTTCTATATCACCAACTTTTCCGCAATCATACTGCCATGCTGGAAATGGGAATGTAATTGTCACTCTGGGATATAAAAGTCGACCATAGCGCTCTTTTTGTATAATTTATTTCAAACACTAAATGATTGATTTTTGTCTCCCAGTGTGACAAATCAATGCTTTCCCAGCCTTGAAGAGGACAATCTAAGTGTGGAAACATTGTCGAGGAATTCCGACCAACTTAACTCATAAATACTTATTAAAATGGTTCCGCGCAGCAAAAAATTAATTTTTCGGGGTTCCCAACCGCGCTTTCATCTCTAAAATTTGTTACGATGAAAAATGAGGCGAGATGTCCAAGGTTAATAGACCTTCGCTGACTTTCCTTTGTGTTTACAGTTTCCATAGTGCTAATGGCTGGGAATGCCGTGGCATCTTTTTCCCTAAATTTTCAACCTGTTTGCGTAATTTGAATACTTTCCTTAACAGACAACGACCAATAGACTGAAGATTTCGTCACCATAATCTCGTACACAAATGTGTTCTCTCCCCTTATATTTCTTGCGAGAAAATAATTACGAAGACTGGAAACTGAGTAGTGATTATTGATTAAATCATGGCAATTACGACTCTATTATGGCAAATAAGCAACAAGGAAAGCCACCCAAGCGTCATTTAATACCTTCAAATTTTATGGATATAAGAAATTTCAGCTGATCGATTTCAGGGGCGCAGCTAGGAATTAAGGCTAGGGGGGATTTTAGGGTAACTAATACTTACGGGTGTGAGGGTATTGCATACCAAACAGGGTAAGCAGGAGTTGAGAGGGCCTCCTCCAGAAAAAAATGAGGAATAATGGTTAAAAATGGGGAGTTTACGGCTTTCTGAGGGATATTTGATAAATCCAAACACTATCCTACAAGTAATGCTGATCCAAATAAGTAAATTCAAAAATGAATTAAACTTACAAATTTCTCTGAGCTCTAGGGGGGGTTTTATCCCCCAAATTCCCCCCCCCCCCCTCCCCCCCCCCCCCCCGCTGCGACACTGATCGATTTGACCTCGGGCTCCAACACACGCACACATATGGCAGGCAAAGAAAATCGATGCATCTAGATATTGCACTCAAAAAGCTTGAGGATGAGATGAGACCTATCACCTGAGAAGCCGAATAATAAACCCTTTGAGAAGCTAGGATGGAATACTCTTAATATGTGGTAAATCAGACTCGAACATCGGATCAAAACCTACACAAGTTTAAATCAATTTATAAAAAATTTTTAATATGATTTTCCTCTTAAAACTCCCCTTTACTATCTCATGAAACATTTATCAACAAAATGACTAATCGAATCTTAAAAGTGATTTGACCATATTTGTGCTCCTTATCATCAATTCATGCTTTCAAAATTCGATAAAGCTTCGCTATAGGGTACCACTCATTGTGTATCAATCGTAATGACCATCATAAGCCTTTTACTAAGTAAAAACAGCCTTTTACATGAGGAAGGCAACCTTTTTAAAATTAGCCTTTTTTTAAAACAAAGAACTAGCTCAAATCTGCGGGTATTGAGCCTTGAAAATCTAAAATTTTCGGATGCCCTCATTAGCAGGGGATGGGATTATTCCGCTGGACACTCTCTCCTTGAAGGGTGAATTAAATAAGGTCATTAATTGGGGGGGGGTTATTTCACTTCTTGCCGCTAAGCCTTGGTGCTATGCATTCCCTCTCAGCGATAATATACATACAAAAATTGTGCTTGCTGAGACAAATTGCTTTCAGTTAGTCTCCAATTATCTTTAAACGTTGATCTGGAGAAATGAAAACTTGCATGGAAGGCCACCTAATATTTCCTATTTTTCCAGGAATTTCGGAGGGAAGGGGCACTGGCCCCCTGCACTCTTTCCCCCCTTAACATTAACCCTCCTCGGTCAAAACTTAGCGCCAACAATCAGTGGCGCAGCGAGGGGGGGTTTTTGGGGGATAAACCTCCCCCAGAGCTCAAAGAAATTTTTAAGTTTAATCTATTTTACTTGATTGGATTAATACTACTTATAGAATAATGTAAAAAAATAATAAAATATCCCTCAGAAGGGCGTAAAACTCACCATTTTGAATAATTTACCTTAAACTTTTTATGGGGGAGGGCCCCCGCCGTTCCCGCTTCCCCTCGAGGGTATTCCATACCCCCAAACTCCCCAGTATTAGTTGCGCCTAAAACCCCCCCTAGACTTAATTCCTAGCTGCGCCCCTGGCCAACAAAGAGTACGAGGGTTCAAGGGGAACCCCTTAAGGATACAACACAGCGGGGCCGGGAACCAAGCCCATGGCTTATACTCCCGATCACCCGGGGAGGGGAAGGAGAGGAAGGAAAAAGGAAAGAGGCGCCGCCGCGATAGGAGCCCGACGACGCCTCTGGGAAGGGATGGGACGGGGAAAAACACCTCAACGCTATAGAAGAGAAAAGGGCCCAACTAAATAGCGAAACCAAACAAAGCTATTAATGTTCTAACGACTCTGGAGGATCATTCTATGAGGAAGAATAATTCAACTATCAAATCGCTAGATCCTAGCGCCAACAATGGTGACAAAGTATAAACGGTTACCTTTGATCCCATAATTTCAACCATCGAAAACATAAAGAGAGTTCCATTCGCTAATTACACTGCCAGTCTCCGAGGATTTATAACTCGGCAGCCTCAAGATTTGTACTGTCGAGGTCACTAACATCATGTTCCTCGAGGAATCGTCTACAAGCTCATCTTCCAATCACCTTCCCATTCGTCTCCCCTGTTTCCCAATCTTGCGCCGCTGTTTGCTTTCCTCAAATAGTTGTCTTGATAGTGACGACGCGAAGGGCCAAAACTGAAGGGGGGAGAGCAAGCATTCTCTCAAATCATAAATCGCCTCTTACAGGACTACCGCCATTGACCCCTTATAACCCAATGTTGCTTCTAAGCAACATCAAAAATGTTTAAACTTTCAGCTCTATTTAGGAGATATCTAAACTAAATATTATTTTGTAGTGTAAATTTTAATTTCGAAATACTTAGCTGCCAGGATAATTATCATTGAGTGTAAAATTGTCAAGTTTTCAAAATGAAAAATCTTGAAATTTGATTTCTCCTAGAAAGAGCTCTGGGTTAGAAAGGATTAGCAACTCTAATCATTAGTTTGTCTCTCATGCAGAGCCTTAACTTCGGTGACGAGAGGCGACTTAATGAATATTAATTAAATTCAGTTCTTAGGCGATTACGGTCATCCTGATTTGTCTCTATCTCTCAAGCTTATCGTGCTTACAAATAACTTATAATAATGGACCGATAATAGCAGTGGGAAGGGTCCAAGTAAGGAGGGTGAGGTTGGGCAAACGCATTTGACACACGGATGCCCCATGATGATTTACATTTAATGATGTATAATTGAGCAGATGAAATCGGAAAGAGCTGATGAGAGAATCATCATCATCAAATTCTGGAGATGGATCTGATCAGGAGTGTAGCACTTGACGGCGTGGAAACTTGGACACTTAGGAAGGAGGACGAGAGAAGACTCGAGGCATTCGAGATGTGTGTGTCGAAGAATGGAGAAGGTGAAGTGGACGGAGAGGAGGAGGAACGACGAAGTGCTGGACATGGTGGGTGAGCAGAGGCAGCTTTTAGATGAGATACGGAGGAGGGAGAAGGCGAGTACTGAGCGGGGAGGGGAAAAATGTTGAGTAGGCGGTGGATATCAGGGGCGCAGCTAGGAATTTAGGGGGTTCTTTAGGCAAAACTGATACTGGGGAGTCTGTGAGTGTGGCATACCCGCCAGGGTAAGCGGAAGGTGCGGGGGCCCTCCCCCAGAAAATTTTTCAGAAAAATAGTTCAAAATGGTGAGTTTTACGGCTTTCTGTGGGATATTTTATTAATATTTACACTATTTTATGAGTATTATTAATTCAATTAAGTAAAATAGATTAAAATTTCTCTGAGCTCTGGGGGGGGGGGGCTTATCCCCCAAAACCCCCCTTCTCTGCGTCACCGGTGGAGAGGAAAGAAGAGAATAGGATTTTAGATCTAATGCAATAAGCAATTGCTAATATATTAATATGTCAAGTATCATTTCACGCTGCGGTCATTCCCTTGCGCATAAATCACTGAACTTATTAAACCAACGGCACTTGACTTTTTTCTTCGTTTTGCTGATTTCGGAATAGGTGCGGGACCCCATTGTCCCTTTTTGTCGCCCTGATGCAATACTCATTCCGTCGCAATCAAATCATTCTATTGAATACTTGGAGGAAGTGAGGGGAAGGTTACAATGGCCACCAAAAAGATCTCATAGTAGAGAGACATTCTTACGCGGATGTGGCACGGACCTTGAATGAGATATAATCATAAGATTTCAGTTCAGTAATCAGAGACAAGCCATGAAAAATATTTTTCAGTCGGGACATATGCAAGAAATGGACTTCGGGTGGAATACAAGGTGTAGATTTTGCGATGACCTAGCAGTCATTTGATGGTGGGAACAAGAAACCGCAGAGATATAACATCGGAATTCACATTTTTTTTAGAACAAATGCGAATATGTAGAGGTACAGAATTGAATACGAAATCGGGAAAAACATTTTATTTCTCTCAGCATTTTGGCCTAAGCCACTTTTATATTTTTCCTAAAGGGGCAAATTTTCACGCGAAAACACCGCAAACAGAAACATAACATTTTGACCAAACGACCCACAGTCGCAGAGCCACAAATGAACACGTGAACGACTTAACTAACGGACTCACTGAAATAAATTCATCTTCGCTACGAAAACGGGAGACCTAAGCGGTGTGTATTGCCTATTTCCTTCCTTTTGTGTCCTGAGTATCCTTGATAGAGAGAACATCACTTGCATCGCTGCATACGGCAGGAAGTGTCTCACCATTGCTGAGACGGAGGAAGCTTGAAATTCAACCACGGCGGCGGCAATAGCGCAAGTTGCGAGACATATCTTCCCTATTTTCATCTGGAGACTGAAACTTATTACAAGAGGAATCCAACCAATTTCATGTCAATCATCATCAGAACAAGTTCCTGTCAGAGGCATTTCGTAATTGCCCAACTTATGTAATTGCCTAAGTGCTCGAAGAAGCATTCCGGATAACTAATTTGCAATTAAGAGATTCCTATCTCCGAGGGAACTATTAATGGGAGGAGGAAGAGGCTCGTTTTCATTTGTGTACGTACTACGGAGCCTCAACTTACTCAGGGCCCCCATTCTATTCCAGAACCTCACTCATAATTGAGTCCTCTTGAGACTCTGCCTCGGTGGTTCAGTCCTCGAACTCAAGCAGAGTGGGAGTGGAGTGATGGGACGACTGAGGATTAGACTGCTTTTGTGACAAAATTGAAGAAGTCGGCATCACTGTATGTTTCTCGTTAGTTAAAACATAGATATATATGTATTAGTTATCGCGGTATTTACTTAAGAAATCAAACCTGATTTCTAAATGTTTGGAGGACCTCAGCATCTTTTACTACCTACCTCAAATCATTCACATAAACCATCGCACCTCGATGGGCGTACCCAGAATCAAAACTAGGAGGGGGGGGGGGGGGGGAAATAGCAGTGGTCATTCAAGTTTGCACAGAAACGGTTAATGAAACCAAAATTTTAAGGAAACTATGGTTTTTATTTTAGTTCCATGTCTTATACTAATATCACTTTTCTTCAAAAGGAAAATTTGTTCATAACTTTTATTCTGAATAAAATTTATTTTCGTTTCTGGGGGGGTCAGTTGCCCCCCGATGGATACGCACACCTCCTACTTAAAGGAAACAAAATTATACAGAGAAAACAACTTAAATAATAAAAAATACAGAGGAATTAAATTAAATATTTCAATCTAACCTTAGGCGAATTGATGCTTGAAAACTCCCAATCAGAATCATTCATTCCCCCAGGAATTAGTGAGGTATTACCTTGATGGATATTTCTCAAAAATATAATGATGTAGCAAAGATATTAAAGGTCGTTTGACAGAACACCAAAAAAGGCTGTTCTGGCGAGCTGGGGAGAAAGCGAAGGTCTATAACTATAATGCAATGTATACAAGGAATGGGAATTGAAAATTTATGCAAAAGGAAGTGATTTCTCAGTACATGGACTTTATGACATTAAACAACTTTCAAGTAAAGGTAGAAAGTAAAGCATGCATCACAAAATTACGCCATATTTGAAGATTTTTATCACATTTAAAAAAATCTTTAGTGGTACCAAGCACAATTGTTTGCAAGCAGAAAAGTATTTTTTAATACCTCCTCTGTAGTTCAAAATGATATTTTTCGGAAACAAAAGTGGCGTCTAAAATAAAATACACAAAAAATGAATTTTCTAATTCTTTCAATCGGTTTTCATTGACCCTGTGCATTTTCCTGAAAATCGTGATTTTAGCTGAAAAATTCCTCATATTTATCTGAAATCAACTTAAACACATTTCATTGGTCATTAGGGATAATAATTACAAATACGTACTTTTGGCATTGAAATTCAAATAAATTTGGCATTGAAATTTATTTGAATTGTGTTGAGTGCCAATGATTTATCTTGTCTATTACTCTTCTGATAATTCTTTAAACACACGTATTTGGGGAAAGGAACATATCCCCTCAAGACAAAGTCTTCCCGCTAATTATAGAGAATTATTTAAGTTTTCCTCCTTCTCACAGTTTTTGAAGCACACATTTTGATAATGTAATTTGCAAACACAGTCATGGTTTTCGGATTTCCTTGGCGCTGTTTGGTGTCGGTACGACAGTTTAGCTGGCAATCCTGCCAGGATCATCACGAAAGGAGAAGAAGAAGAATCTGTCGTCATCACACGTCAAACTAACATAAGCAGGGGAAACCCAAAAACATCATCTAAGATCCACCGCCAAAGCCTTGGCAACGAACTTTCGAAACGTCTTCATGATTTCCTGCTGGATTTCAGAAATTTACTTTCCTTAAAAAAACATACGATCATTATTAATCAAACGTGTTGTGGAACTACATAACGAAATGTTTTGAATATGATCCTCATACAATCCTCTCGAATAATTTTGTAAATAGATACATTTTGATTTTCTGATAAATTTTTTTCGCAATCAGTGTGATGAACTTTGCGGCTAAGATGGTAATAGCACATCTTTACTCGGGCGATGCACCACAAGAGACGCACACCTTGAGGTGGATTAGGTGAGGATGAGATGGATTAGGTGCAGTGGCGTAGCCAAGGGGAGGTCCGGGGGGTCCGGACCCCCCCCCCCCCCGAAATATAAAAGCACAATTATTTTCCTTAATAAAAGAAAAAAATTATTGAAAAATCATGAATGTAAAATGTATTTTTTTAACAAATGAAGTTTTTTCGATTGTGAAAAGTGCTAAAATTTGTTTAAAACCCATTACTTAGTACCCTATTCTTCAAAACTTTTCCCCTCTGGTTTTGGACCCCTTCCGAAAGAAATTCCTGGCTACGCCACTGATTAGGTGAGGTCACCACCGAAGATACATTATGCAGAAGTCGTTTCTAACCACGTCGAGTTTTATGCATATCAATCAAGCGGGCGAACACGGCTAGTGATCGTGAGCACCTCAGCATCCACAATGACCGCTGGGGTTGATGGCGAAGTTCTTAAGAGTTGGACAAGTTAACCAATGACTAACGCACGGATTATCTAGCGATTTGGTCGTTGGATTATTCTTCCTCATAGGATAATCCTCTAATTTCGCTGGCACGGTAATGGCTGACGCCTGGTTTCACTATTTGGTAGGCCCTCTTCGCTTCTATAGCTTTCAGGTGTTTTTCCCCGACCTATCGCTTCCGACCCTTTCCCTTCCTCAGAGGCGTCGTCGGGCTCCTATCGCGGCGGCGTCTCTTTCCTTTCTCCTTCCTATCCTCCCCCTCCCCGGGTGATCGGGCGTATCAGTTGAATTACAGGGTCCCGGCCCCGGTGCGTTGTACCCTCGAAGGACTCCCCTGAGCCCTCATTTCTTGTCGCACGGATTGTCGTGATTATTCTCAAAGTTCTAGGTGGCCTGAGGAAAATAACTTACCCTCTTCTAACCAATTCTATCCTGAATGTGTGATATTAACACCAGGTACCGTTGCTCTTCCCCTGAACCGGGAATCGAACCACGGACCTTTGGCTTTCCGGGCCACTGCGCAGTTCCTAACGCTACCCAAGTTCTTTAATTCTCATGGCAATTATACCGAGGCTCATGGTACTAGGTGTTAGGTCCTCGCGGTCCATCAAGGATGGCAACGCGAATGGGAAAGGACTTCAGAGAAGCCACAACCGGTTGAGAGCCTCAAAACTGCGCAGAAGCCGCGCAAAGCGGTATATGTAATTCGAAGAAGTAAAGTCGTTGTTTTTTAGGGGGGGCATTGTTTTCCGCGACATTTTAGTAGAATGAAATACGTCTCTATAATGCGCCTGAGGTCTGATATGCGTAGACAAGATTCGTTCAGATATTTATCAATACTTTTTTTCATTTTTTTAAGCTGGTGACATAAACACTCTTTGGAGAGCCACCTTAATTATTAAACCATATTTTCCATATTACCAGAAATTTTGGGGTGGTGCGGATTGAGGCCTCCCCCTTAATCCGCCACTAGGCCAATGCACCAACCTGAGGAGTAACTGAAGAGCGGTAACCCGCTTGGCATAAGTTCGTGACATCATCAACTTTTCTACGAAAGAAGTAAGGTCGGTGATTTTTCATCGCCAATCGGGTGAAGAAGTAGGTGACTGATCGAGGAAAGGAAAAATGCGAAAAGCCTCCGTATTTTTCAAACTCTATAACAATCGACAATGACACGAAATTGATGAACTGGAATGACGGAGGAGAGAGAAGGTTTAGATGCAGCGGGTAATGAGCGGGGAGGGGATGTTGAAAACAGTGTTAGAGGGTAGAATTTCAGGTTAAGGAGGGATGGGTATAGGGAGAATTGGATTCACAGGTAGAATGACATGGAGTAGACCTTGTCGAGTATAACAAAAGAAAGTCCAATTTAGGAGATCACACAGGCCGGGGTACTGTGCAAAATGCTCCATGCAAACCTACGTCACAGCGGTAGAATACTTAATAATAATAATAATAAGAATTCGTTCAGGGTAATGCGAGACCTGAGTTGGGGTCTATTTTTCTTCCTCGCCACCGCTCCAAGACACACAGGTTGCAATTATTTTATTATTGTGAAAGGGCGACATACCAAGCGCGAATACTATAAGCAAACGCTCCCCCAAGACTTCTCAGAAGCTGTCTACAACTCGTAATTCAACACCCACAGTCGCACAGTGGGCTGAAATCGAAAAAAGCTGGCCAAAAATCATATCTTCCATATTTTTATAATTAGCGCGACGAAATTTTTCATACTATTCATATTTGGGTTATATAACATGAATATAAAGACATCTTGCCGAAAAGTTGATCCTGGGAAATGTTTTAAACAAATTCGCGGAGACGGAAAAAAACCAAATATAGACTATAAGGATGGCTTCAGTTAAGAGGGAACTTTTAATTGAAATTAATAGTTAGGAATAAAAAAGTAAGTAGTTTAACATGAAATTTAATAATTTAAATAAAAATGTTCATATAAAATACATAAATTATTTTTTTAAACATTATTAATGATTTAGTCAACTAATTTTGCGTTAACACTTTGAAAGGACACACAAAAGAAATCACCTAGCAAAAAAATTATACCATAAACCAAAATGCCACATAAAATTATTTATGAACCATAATATATTAACATAAATATATAAAACATAAGAAAACATTAGGGATACATTTACCAGCCCACTACCAGTTTTCATCGGATTCCCAGCCGCCACTGTCCTCATCAGAAGTTGGCTCCTCTAATACAAGTAAGTTTCGTATATCCTTTGAAACATTTCTTTTAGCATTTGTACATACATAACTATTGGATATTAGATAATCCGAAGTAAGGAGGAGCCTTCGGAAAAGATCTCCCATTTCTTCTAAGAGCAAATTTTTTCGCGTGTGGTGCGCTCCAAATCTTCTGATATCTTTGTGGAGAGATTCCAAAGCCCTCCTAAGAAAATTGGCCAATTGGAAGCACTGCTGCCTTGGCAAGTGATGCTGCATGAAACTGCGCTTTGTACACCGTGGGAGGCATGTAGTATCACGGATACATATCCACAAAAAGGGATGCAGTTTCTGAGCAGTACTCGCTGAAATTGGCGTAATCTATCTCAAGTCCAGATGTCAGAGCTTTTAAAATAGATGCAAACCTTGAGATGAGTTCCTCGCTAATGCCTATTTAAAAAGGAAAAACAGTCCTAACCAAATCCTTCTTCCAAAAAATTTTAAATATTTATCACAAATTTTGGAATCAATAAATAAAAATCTATATAATATGACTTTTTGATGACTTGACTTGACTTAAGTTTATTTAACCTGGGTTGAATGAGGCCACAATCCGGCCCCCTCTTCCCCCAACCCAGGGTGGTAAACATACCGGTAATTTTTTATGTTAGCTTAGGTTCAGAAAAAAAACGTCGGGCAGTGTTCCCATCATTAGTCGTGCCTTGACCATGCTTTAACAAGAAGTCTCAAGAAGAGCTTCATGCATATATGTTGGGAGCGGTATATCCTTCTCTAAACAACATCGAAATTTTACTACAAACCTGACACTGGTTCTCTTGCATTCTTTCCATATCTGGATATACCCATTGAAAACGTATTTATTCATGACATTCTTCAACATTTCCTTTGTATTCTCGTCTTTCCCCAATTTTAACTTATCTTAAAGATTTTGAAGGGCCAATTCACGTTTTGACGACAGCGAATTTCCACTTTCATTAACAATAACGTCATGTATTTCTTTGCGGGTTACTTTCATGCGCTCCATTTTCTCTCATCCGAAATATTAATAATCTAAATTACCGCGTAAGGAAAGCGAAATTAGAACATATTTCCTTAAATAATACACACGATCACAGAGATATTTTACTTGGAAAACGTACCTTTTTATCGTTCCGAGATATCCTTCACTAGTGGTAGTTCGGCCTCAACGATGAAATTTCACGATATAGGGAAAAAAAATCCTCGTTCCTCGCTTCCATTGCACAAGCACGCACATCCTTTCGCACTCACGAAGACAAACTGACTAATTTTCTCGGTAAAATTGTGGAAGAGAATAGTTTTCAACCAATTGGGGAGAAGCATTCGTGGAAAACCCCGTGCGAAGGGAAGCGATCCTCAACAGTGCAATAACCCTTTCATAGATCGAGGCAATAAAGCAATAAGCGGCATTTCTACAAAGGGACAGTTATGAAACGAGTACAGAACTTCTTTAACGCCAGATAAGAATCATAGCACGGTGGTTGGGTTTTCGGGTACAATAGGGATTAACGTGGTCGGCAGGGTAGTGCCCGCCGCCACTGCGCGGGCGGCGCTCCGCCACACGTGTGCCCTTTCCAGTGTTTGAGCTGATGGGAGTTATAAAAGGCCTAGAAGAGTATGGATAGCAGAATATGCAAGTGTGTAGTGTTAAGAATTGGGCTTTCCAAGAATTAATATATAATTCTTTGCAGCCGCCCGCTTCCCGGGACAAGAATCTGACTTGTCGGGGCAATCGTTGAGTCCATTATATGACTTATGAAGGAAATCGTAATGTGCCCTTGGAAAAATTGGAACAATAAGACTAATATGGCATGCTAAATGTATACAGAGTATATAAGTGTAGATAACTGTAATTTCGCCTCACTTATAGCGAATTATCGTCGACTACAGCTAAGTCTGAACAAAGGTTAGCATCTAACCACCGCGTCGGGCGGTTGGACATTCATGCACGTAACTTGATGGGAGAGGCGGGGTGGCAAATTGGGGCAGGATTTTTCAATTGATAACTAAAGCTGACACTTTATTTTATAATGTGGTGCTAAACACTTCGTGAAGCAAAGTGAAAAACATCAAGTTTTTCTCTACATTATGTTAAAAATACGTGAAAAATATGACATTTTAATTGTTTAAATAAAAATTATAAATATTATCGCTAGAATTAAAACTTTCACTACAATGGATTCTAAAAATGTTAATTTCTATTATGTAATGATTTAAATTTAGGCATTTTTAAACAAAACGCAACAGTAGAAAAAAACTTCAGTCAATTAAAAAAAAAAAAATGGGGAAAATATTTTGCGATCATTTTTCATTAAATTGACAGATGTCTCATGCTTTAAAAAAATTAGTTATAAATAAAATTATTTCAGTTATGTGGTCACTGATCATTTTATAATTTGAAAATATAATAGTTTTTTTCCAAATTACAAAGTGAAAAAAATCATTTTTGGCCAGCTTTTTTCGATTTCAGCCCACTGTGAGTCGTATCTATAAGGGGAGGGGTAAAGTGGGCTGATGTTTTAATTAAATATCATATGAAATTAGGCTTAATTTAAGTTCTAAAAAGGTTAATTTAAAAAAATTCGAGGACGAAATGACGGAGATATGCGGGAGATACCCCCTCTTGATGAGGGGGTATCTCCCGCAGGATGATTTTTCACGTGGGTGGATAGGCATCTAGGAAACAAGTACTCCATATACTCAGAGACAACTCGGTTAGCTCGTACTATCGCACAAAACAGATACTCATCGCACGCATAAGGATAATACCTACCTATAGCAAAGTCGTCATGACAAGAGAGCTTTTTCAAGTTCATCCCGAGAGCAAACAGAAGACAGGCAAAGCTCACTATGAGTATGATAAATCACATGGGCGAGGGGGACGCGCGCCCCCTGCAGAACCACAATTATAACTTTATTAATATCATAAGATGGCATTGTCTTGTATATGCGTACTATCAGTTTAAATTATACTTTCTTAAACTTGGAATGTGACTTAATTATTATTTGTCATTACGACAAAAGTAAAGGTAACTCAAGATATCTTTTGCGCCTCCCTTGAGTTTTTTCTGCGTCCGCTACTGCATGTTACAATAAGTATTTCTACCTGCGGTGAAATTACGTTTGCAAAAGTTTTAATAGCAGCGCTTGGCTAATGATCGAAGAGTTCCAGGTTTATCTCGCGAGATATATATACCTGGAACCCACGGACACCTCAAATAAAACTCCGCGAAGGTGGAGGCGGGAAAGAAACTGCCCCCCCCTCTCCACTGGCTGAGTAACGATGACCCCTACTTATCCAACCCAACCTCAGGGTTTACCTCTCCTCCTCCTGCCATGGTTAAACCACTGAGCAAGTGAGGCGCAGTTTCAAGCATTAAATGGACGGATGAGGGAACGACGTACTTACCTCCATTTGTCCACCGAAGTATCACGCCTTGAAATCATTTCTGTGGACCAAGATTGCTGTCCACTGCAGATTTCTCGGCCACGCCATCCTCAAAACAATTCAATGCGGGTGAAACAATCCTGGGAACTTAGCACTGCTCAGCAAATGCTCGCATTACAACTAGGGATGGACGGATCCAGGATTTTTTTCGGATCCGGACACGGATCGGATCCTTGATGTTCGGAGCCGGATCTTTTGGATCGCATATTTTCGGATCCATACACACTTTCAAATTCCTGACGCTGAGATTCCCCGATGATTGTTCAATTTCTCAGGAAGAGTCACACTATGTGCCAGTCGTATTTTGCCTTTTTTATTTTCCACGGCTGAAATTCTCCTACGTAACCTCTGCGAGAGCTTTCAAACAAAACGGTTCATGAGTAGGACAAGAATTGCGTGCGACGGCGCATTCGAAGAGAGAATCAGAACTCTTTCCACCCTTATGATTCCGCTGAAGCTATTATTTAAAATTTCGGATCCAGATCCGATGTCTTCCGCGATTTAGGATCCGATGTAGGTATCCGATGAAGGGCGGATATTTGGATCCGAGGTATCCGATCCGACCATCCCTAATTACAACCCATTCTCAAAAAGGCCCTGACCGTAGTGTGAGTGAATGCGTACCTAGCGATTTCTCCGTCCACATAGGTGGCGCAAGATACCCATCAACCTCCTCGTCTTCCTTGCTTGAACATACGTCACTGCATGGATCCACGCTGGCTCGGAGGCCAGGACTCCATCCAACACACACTCCATCATAGAAATCACTTTGCTCGTCAAATTCCCACCCTCGTTGAGCTACACACTCTCATTCAACCGCACGGAAGAAAAGGCTCCCCTATTTAACCCGGAGTACGTATCTGTTGCTCTCCGAGACGTCCGTAGTTCAGTGGCATTGCCAATTCGAGGCAGACAAGAGCATTTTAGGCTCCAGTGGTTTGAGTTTTGCTCATGGGACTGTACAAACGAATGAATCCGAAAATAATGTATTTTTCTGAATGAAACAAGTGTACAATTCATATGTATCATAACCAATATTTTAGCCGCGGGTGACAGGCGCTTTTCAGACACAATTTAGTGTTAATGATAGAATATAATAAAACGTGATGAGTATGTTGTTCAGCACAGGGGCGCAGCTAGGAATGAAAACTGGGGGGGGGTTTAGGTGCAACTAATACTTAGGGATGTGGGGGTATTGCATACCCACCAGGGTAAGTGGGAGTTGCGGGGGCCCTCCTCCAGAAAATTTTAAGATTAATGGTTCATAATGGCGAGTTTTACCGCTTTATGAGAGATATTTGATTGATCCTAACACTATGGTATAAGTAATACTAATCCACTAAGTAAATTGGATTAAACTTAAAAATTTCTCTGAGCTCTGGGGGGGGGGGGGGGGGTTTATCCCCCAAAACCCCCCCTTGCTGCGCCAATGGTTCAGCATGTCATTCGATTTAGAGTGGTGAGAGTGTATAATTTAAAGGAGTCAGTCATTGGCGGCTCGTGAGTCAAATGCTCCCTGGGGGCACACTTCATCGGGGGGTGGGGGGGGGGTAAATTTTTTTAATATTTTGTGTATTTTGGTGAGTTTTTAAGGCTATCTAGGCATTAAATTTGTTTAATTTAAAATAACATAATTTAAATATTTATAGTAATAAAATTTAAACCAAAACAAGGTATTCTGCAACACTGCAGCACCAAGTAGATGACAGATTATTATGCCGCCAGCCGTAGCGGCGATGTCATCTCACTAGATACGTCGCTCTGCGCATGCTCGGATGGCATCCCAAGGCTTCCATAAGGCAAAAGCTTAGACGCGTCATAGCACCAGCAGCCCCTTGGTCCATATAAGCAACTGCTTATATGGTCTAAGAGCAGTTCCCACCACTACCACTCTTCATATAACTGCATGGTGATGGATTGGGACGTTCTGGCCAGCGCCCCGCGGCTACAAATGCGAACTTCTCGCTCTATTTTTGTGTGTTTTTCCTAAATTTTCGATGCATGGGATAAAAAAAATAGTGCTCAGGGAAACATCTCTTCATAATCACTTATTAAAATTGGCTAAGGTCGGAAAGTTTCCTTCGTTTGATAAGGTATTAATAATCCTTATTTAAGCCAAGTGCTACCTGCTAGCACTTGGCTTAAATATACAAAGCAGCCAGCAAAAAATAGATATCGTCATTTAAAAATCTAAAAGCATGAAATACACACTCCAGGAGAAATAATCTTTTGATTTGATTCCAGTAAAAAAATATTAGGAAACCACCCTATTCAGTGGCGTAGCTAGGAATTTCGTTGGGGGGGGTCCAAAACCAGGGGAGAAAATTTTTTGGAAAACAGAGTACTAAGTAATGGGTTTTAAACTAATTTTGACCCTTTTCATAATCGAAAAAACTTAATTTGTTTAAGAAAAGTTTTTAAATTCATGATATTTTAACATTTTCTTTTATTTTATGAAAGAAATTAATTGTGTTTTTATATTTTGGGGGGGGGGGGGGTCCAGACCCCTCGGACCCCCCCCCTGGCTAAACCACTGACCCTATTAAATTTAATACTATTTGTAAGACTTTACGCATACTATGACTTGAGGTGAAAACGGTGAGAGGTACAAGGGGGCTGGATTACCACTCTCCCCCCAAAATTAGGATGAAGATATTGTGTTTAATGGGCATGGACACTCCAAAGTAAATTTTTATCACAAATTAAATTCCATTAAGTTAAGCTTGAGTTACTTACCCTTTCAAAAGAATCCAATTTTTTTTGACTGGCCGTTCCCTATGAAAGCAAGATATACTAAGCTTAAAAATAATGACTCCATCATTATTACAAGCGTTGCAAATGGAAATTTCACGTAAAATGATCAAAGAACAATTTTGAGTAAGCTTCTATTTCTCTTTTATCAATTCATACAATGAAATATTGATACAAGGACAGTTAAACAATTTTCCAACGCGCAGAAAAAATCCTTAAAACCAAATCAAATGTTCAAATGGGACATTTTTTTAAACATAACTCTCACAGAAAATGTTACAGAATTGTAAATTGTAACCAAGGTTCTTGAGCCAACTTTGGGTGATGAAACATCAAAAAACTATTCCCTCAAAAATAACTACAATTAACTGATTTGGGTTTGTAAGGCCTACAGTAAAAATATCTCATCACGGATGGATAGAGTAATTTAAGTTGGATCCGGGCATCATTCTTTAATATATTAAGAAATTGATTCAAATATTGTCACCAGAAAAGTTACAGCTGAAATCTAGCTAAAGTAGCTCAAAGATGAGGTGATGTCATGACTACCTAACCACAGGCCACTTACATCTAACAATGAGTCACCGGTGGCTCGGTTACCTGATGGGAAAGAAATTCTTTGAAGGTATATCATTAATCAAGGTGAAAATTCACATCTTAACATCAAGGTTTAGTACAATTCACTTTCAGTAATCAGGCATTGTGGTGATCTGACACATCCAGGAAACCGGGCAACCTCAGCTGGCATCCTACCATCGGCAAAAATAATTTCGGCAGATTAAAATGAACGATTTTTCATTACATGAACAGTGAATATTGTCCCAGGCATACCTACTATTCTTATATAAACTGTATGAAAATTTTTGCTTTGTGACCCACTGTATGTAGAGGGAAATGAAAACAAATTCACATAAGGAAATGACTATGACTCGTATTTAAATCACAACGAGAGGAGAGGAAAAAAACATTTTGATTCCTGAATTAGATTTTTTTTAAATTAGGCAAATTTCAAATAATAATCAGACAATTTTCATAATCCGGCCACGTCACGGTTGCATATGTGTCAGATTACTGAAAAATGCACAGTATTACAATTGCTCTCCAAAGATTTTCGAGCGACCACAGCAAAACCGTAAACTTATAAGAATTTGAAAGCAATGATTGACAGGAATGAAAATTTTACTGCCAAAGCTCCAGATCTAAGTTAAATAACGGAATTTTCATCTAACAATTAATACATATCCATTCCCCTGCAATACGGAATGAAAAGAGAAGAGTTATCGATTGACCATTTTACACAAGTAGTCATGACTGATAAAAAAATGAAGACAAAATCTACTTATTCCATTAATGAGTAGGTCATTTGAAACAAAACTATTTGTGCTTTTCATAGTGGTGTGCAATGAAACGATAACAGAGTACGCCCATGGTCAAATGGGTAACAAAAACACTCGAATAAAATTCAAACACCTTCCTCAATCTCTCCACTCACTGACTAGTCCTGAAAACAACATCAGTTAATCACAGTTTCTTAGGGTCCTACACATGAATTTGGATTACTAGATGGCATCTCCAAATGATCAACTTTCCACTCAGACGTATGTCTTCCACGCAAGTGTGCATCAATGAACATTCCATGTACACTCAACACCTCATCCAGCAGGCATAGTGGACACATGACATATTCATGCAATAATAACTTCTATGATGCTTTTCTAGTAGCAAGGAATGCCTTCAAATTGAAGCCTATTCTTTCCTGCTTAAGTTCCTATCTCAGAGCAGTAGTAATTTCTAGAAAAATTCCACGGTCAATGCCTCAAAATAGTTGCTCGTTCTTTAACAAGTGCTTCAATGACAATAAATCATAAAGAAAATAAATATTAAGACAAGAAAGGACCATTAGTTGATTACATAGTGCATTATTTCTGAGGTAATCTATGCCAACTTGAAACAGTGAAATTCGGTTCACTTCCATATACTATATAGTCCAAAGCCATGATTAATGATTTCTTCTTGGAGAAATGTTGGTATCTTATTTAGTATTTTTATATAAAAATTAATATTATGCATGAAGTTCCCCATTATTTTTGGAAGCAGGGGAATTAAATTCATTGCATATTCACACACCCCAGCGTACCTAAAAAAAATAGCATGGGTCACCCTTGACAAATACCTATGACAACGTAACACCTTCGACACAGACAACACACTTTGGCTTATTAAATTCCTAAAATCCACAGAAAAACACACACAACACCATCATAAAATATCGTTCAAATGTTATTTTTTTTAATTTTCAGCCACTTAATTTAAAAAATAAATACAATAAAATTCTGTAAATAATATTAATAATGTAAAATACTTTTTTATATTGATTCAATCTGCTGGACCAGAAGCACTTGCCTCCATCAGAAATTAACCACCTTTAGTGATTAAGATCTTGAATAAAAATTGAAAAATGACAAATAAAATCAACATGTTTCATGCCACTATTTATAAATGATACGAATGATAACAGTGAAGGAATTGGTACTTTGAATATATTTTTAAAAGGCTCATAGTTTTCGGAAAAGCATTATTAATGTAAAATGGAGTTATTTAACCCTTAGACTCTGGGAATGTTTTTATACGTTTTGTACGCTGACTGCGGAAAGACGCATTTAAACGTTTGACCATGGCTCGACTACCTTCTTCAGTTTCCCAAAATGTTTACTGCTACCTGCACAGGATGGAGCTCAAGTGCACTTCATCCTCAATGCAGGGATTGCTAATTAATACGGCTCAACTCCCCCAAACCATCCCAGAAAAACGAAACGTTTATAAAAGTTCTCCCGCAGCCTAAGGGCTAATTATCATTACGTCTCCCAATTTCAAATGAGCTGATTAGCAGCCTCGCTCTCATCAGCAAGAAAAGCATTTTTACATTCTAACATCATTGATAATGATACAAGTCTGATGGAAGTCCAATGCAAACAGCCCCAAACAATCAACATAATTCAAACAACAGACCACACATTCTTAATTAAGTTGTTGCTTCAGCCGCATGTCACTCATTATAAGTACTTAAGAGGATTCATACCCCCCTATCAAGTGGTCATTTTGGTGACAGATTACTCACATTGCACTATTGCCATCATGTTCAAATTTCCACGGTCAGCAGCTTAGACCCTGTTCAATATTTCTCTGTATCTCAAATATTAAAATATTATATTTGAAAAAAATAATTGATGGGTAATATTATCACATTTGAGATGCAGGCAAATATTGATAACAATTTATTTTATAAATCTTGAAAATTTTGAGAAAATGGTGTACGTTTTAACCAAGTAATTTGCCACCAAAAAATACCGGTTGAGGAGGAGGTACATATGCAAGCACCCCCTCTTGATCAGTGGCGACATAATGTTGGGGGATTAAAATCTATTTAAACTAGGCGTTTGGCTTTGGTTACAACCTACATGACATTGATTTTACATTATGGTACCTTAGAGTAAGAAAACAAATAAATGTTCTCCCTCGATTTCATCCAGAAAGAAAAATATCAAGTTATATAAATTAATATGAGAAAATAGATGCGTAACAATTAAAAAAACATCCATTAACAGGCAAGAAATATACAATAAAAATCGTGGTACATATTTAAAATGCTCTTATCACAGCAAAAAAATCCATAGGTAATTTCAAACCTGAACTAGAAAGTTTTTAAAAGGGAACTCAGTCTATAATAAAAATACATCAACAATTAAAATCAATATATGTACATAAATTTATATGAATATATTCCTATGATTCTGCACTAAACAGCAGCATAATTGGAATGACTGAAACATATGTTATGGTTCCAGAAATGAACAATGAGGAATTCGATTGGAATATATATTTCTCCCATAAAAATCTTGTGCTATGCATAGGAAAAAACCTTCTCAACACGCTCATGAGATCAGAGATTTCTGGAACACTAATAAGTCCCATCCTTATTCTCGTTATGCGCGGTGGCAGGAGCCAGTGCATATGATATTGGACTAGGCTGGGAGGTCAGAAATGCATCATATCCAAGGGAGACTCGACACAACATTTACAACCACACGCCGCTGCAAAAAAGATACTTCCAGCCCAAAAAAAAATATACCTTGAGTTGGTGGGGGGTCAAAAGACATCTTCCTCATTAAGTTTCCGTTGCAGCACCAAAAAGCTTTGGTAATTCCTCAAATGATTATGATGATGCACGTAAGCACTCACTAAGTCCATGAGGAAAACACTATTTCCAAACAGCACAAAACCATGCGTTTCACTGAGGACTAAATCAGTGGCAAATAATCAATCCTCGCAGCGAGGCCAATCACGGAATTTTTTCATCTGGTAACACCCAATTTTTCCACGTATTCACAGACACTTTTCCCCCAAGGTGAGCAAGACAGGCGACATAATGGCCGAGTTCACACTTCTGCACATGAAAATAGTCTCTCTCTCTCTCTTTCGGCATTCACTTCCAGTGGCGCACAGTGCCGGGCCTTTTAGACACAGCTGTGGACACGGGCAATCTTCGATTCACGCTCATACCACCCCTTGGACTCGGCAAAGAACTTTCACAGCTCTTTCTCTTCATTTCACTCAAATTGCTGCGAAAGATAGGAGAGAAAAAAACGGAGATTTGAAACTGTGCAATAGTGGTCCAGGATAAGTGAGAGATGATCAATCACGATGAAAGAATATCATTCATGGTTTAGGGAGGAATGTGGTGAAGACTGTTAATATTTTGTTTAAGTGAGATATTGCACAATTTTCCTCTGAAATTATTCTCCCCTTCTGACCACACCATTCTTAAGTTTACAGAGTTTCACAAAGTTTGTCCTTTAGAAAACGAGATTGGGGAGACGGAGGAGAGAAGTGTTGAAAGGTGGGAATATTGAGGATTGCCCGAGAAATAGTCGTTTTTCAGCATTTTTGAAGGGGAAGGGGCCCCCAAACCCCCCAAACACACACTTCCCCCTCTCCACAGAAGAATACCCACCTCACCCTGCAACCTTTCTGTCTCACCCACCCCCGAAACTCTGTTAATGTCGATACATATCTTACTTAACGTATACTTCAGTGCTTTTCATTCCCTGATGTCGTAAAACATAATTTTTTGGGGCTCATCACCTCACGCATCAAAACATTTACAATACAAAAAAGGGCAATTAGAATTATATTAAAAAAACCTTATGATGCTCCCTCTAGCCCCATCTTTAAAACTTTGAAGATCCTCCCATTACCACGTGTCTATTTATTATCTCTGCTAATATTTACACGTAAAAATCTAGAAATGTTTGACATTAACTCCAGTTTTCATAATTAAGAAACCAGAAATAGGCAAAGCCTTCACTATAATACATTTAGGACAAATAGAACTAAATTAGGTCCAAGAGAAATAGGACTCCGAACATACAATAAACTCCTGCACCATTTAAAAAATCAATGTGAGGCATTGGTATCTTTTAAAAGGAAGTTGAAGGCATTCCTGCTTGAAAAGAATTATTATTCTGTTACGGAATACCTGACAGACTCCATGATCTAGTGCTTCATTTTCATGTTTTGAAAATATATTATATGTGAAAATACATACTTGTACATAACATTTCATCTATATGTTTCTAATCTACTAAATTGTACGAATCTCCTTCTCCCTTTTTTTGTGACGTGTCTTACACAGAAGATTCCGGTTTATAGGGACACATCGGGACTTGTGCACTTTGCCCCAATTAGGCGAACTATCCTGTGTATAGGCATAAACAAAAAGTTGAAATGATAGAAAGAAGACTAAAGAATGTTTATAATGCAACATAAGTTTATTAAACTATTAATTTGATCAATAAAACAGCGAGTTAAGGTAATTTATTATAATTTTTAAGATTTATAACAATTTAGTTAAAAATATTTTTCACAGCCTCGGGCGACGCTGAATGAATGTCTTTTACTAAGTCCTATAAAAGAAAAGTCCTATACTCTTGTGCATAGTATAACAACAAGAGCTATGAAAATAGGGCAAGAATGGGAACATTTGTGAAAAATGAGAGTAAATCAAAGGAGGGGAAAAAAAATAGTATCCTGAAAACAAAAATTTTTAATTTCGTCATGAATATAGAGTCTATGTCGCCGAGTCATGGCCCAATAAAGCGGCATGCTGTCCCAATTAAGCGGAGAATACTCTGGGATATTCTTCTATTGGGTTCTGTTCTTCAAGATCTGCCCCAATTAAGTGGCTGCCCCAAGTAACCGGTGGACCCATTAAACGGAATCTACAGCATCTTTTTGTAGATCCTTGCACAAATAAATTACTATTATTGTTATTATTATTATTTCCTCCCTCTCCCCTCTAGAGGCCATCGCCACCAACAACCCTTTCTCCCACAACCCTCCCACTCTCCAACACTTCCACACCCTCACCTAGGTATTTCCTGCTGGTAAAAGCACCTCCATTATAACTCAACTGAACCGGTGGCAACCTGGGGCCTATCATGCAAGGGACAGGAAGGAGGTGTCCGACGAGAAACAACCTCGTTAAAAACCCAGGGTCCACCTAGCTCTGGATGGAAGCACCCTCTAAGGACCCCTACCTAAGGTTACAGGAGAAAAAAGGGCCGATGGCTCCAAAAACAGGAGAGTCCAAAAATGCGTAGGATGCAGAAGAGCCTAGACCCCACTGCTTTGCGGAAGGTGGAAAACTTAAAGGCTGAGGGAGAAAAGCTGAGACCGAGGGTGGAAATCCCACCAAAAGGATCCGAGGAGGTGGGCTAATATCTTCTTGAATTCATAATGAAGAAGCAGGAGCAATTTCCACAATTTTAAATTTATTGGTACTAGCGGTTTCACTTTACAGCATCATCAGGTACAGTGGCGGAAAAAATTAACGCAAAGCTCGTTGGCGTCTGAGAGCGGCCAATTCAGGAACTACTTGTCTTCCAAAATTTTGCCCTCGGAATGTTCTCATACAACCGGGATTTTTAAAGCAATATATCCCATATACCGGGGAAATATTCATGCCCTTCGCATTATGACAAGGCGCAAAAGATCCAGCTACGAATTCTTCGCCATATTCTCCGAAGTATGCTTCGCCCTCCATTCACCTAAAATGGAATCTACCTACTCTCGTCGGGACATCATTGGACACAGCCGAGATATTGGGTATTGAGACTGCCTTAGAACCCAATCGTTCCGGTGGTGTAGTGGGTAAAGTATCATGCTTCGAATCGACGTTGCATGTCTATTGAATTCTTACGCGCTAATTTATTTGTTGAAATTCAACCACCATATTGCATAGCCATTTGGGCAGTTGACTGTGGAGTGAATTTTGACTACCATTTCCGTGTCGTCCAGCACCGCTTCAAGGCCCCTAACTATTAGCTGCATGTGCGATGTGTCATGGCCTACGCTTCCTCTCCCCTTCAAGGGAAAATTCCTATAGAGTTCCTCAAAGCAGAATGAAAGCACTTTATTGAGCCACCTCCGAGAAATCAGTTGTTTGTTTTCAGTTCAAGGCTATTAGGCGATTCTCGAATTTATTTCGTTTAATTCTAGTGAATACTTCTTTTACTCAAATCCGATCTTTGATGCTAGCTTTCTTTATCAATTCCTGCATAATTCTCCTCCCCTCTGTAAAACACATGCTTTACCTTGCAGTCATTTACCTGTCTACTCCGTTTTTGTGTCCGAATTGTTTTCCGCAAAATATTTAATTTCCTCAACTAAACTCATTTACTTTTCTTTTGCTACTTAGACTGCTTCAAAAGTCCATCTTTGATGCACATTTCAATTATGCAGCAATCATGGGAGTAAATCCTTCGTAATAAAGTAAAAAGAAAATGTATGCTGAACATGAGGTAAATTTTTTGTAAGCATTACGTGGCTTACTAGAAATATATTTTTTGATAAGACAATGGGAAAATTTGACCACGCACTATAATTCACGGGATGGTAAAAAAAAAATATATCGCTCCTCCTCAATGAACAGAGAATACTGAAAATTCGGCCATAAAATGAAGATGTCGCAATGAATGGTAATTCATGTAATCACAAGAATAAAATTTCTTCATTGATAGGTAAAGTTAATGAGAAATCATTTTTATTTTTTTAAAAGTTAGTTTGTAAATTAACATAAATGTCTTACAACCGCATTTCTGACGCAAAATTACCTCGAATAATTGATTGTGAGATTTATTCTATTCCTTAACCTATGTTGAGTGCTAAAAGCAATCAAAAGTTTGACGGAGGGATTAAATAAATAACGAAAAACGCGAACAGTCCAATATTTCTATGGATTCGAAATAACATTCATAATTCCATAATAGTAATGAAATATTTTTAAAATGTATGCGTAATGCTCCTTTTGTTGGAAAATTTGAGGGTAAGTTTAACCTCTGATAACTTAGCCATTTCCTCAATGTTTCAGATGAAATACATACGCAGACGCCCAAAATTACCCGATTGAGAACTACTGAGCTTGGGCGGCTTGATGTTCTGCCTTCGGTCAGCTCTGCAGAACCTCCGAGGAATTTTCCCTTGAAATGAGGGAGGAGTAGTAGGCTGTGACACATTGCACATACAGCTAATAGTTAGGGGCCTTGAAGCGGTGCTGGACCACGCGGAAATGGTAGTCAAAATTCACTCCACAGTCAACTGCCCAAATGGCTATGCAATATGGTGGTTGAATTTCAACAAATAAATTAGCGCGTAAGAATTCAATAGACATGCAACCTCCTATGGACCAATTGATAGGTATTGCGAAGTTATAAGATCAGAAAAATGTTTACAGTGTATGTGTGCAGCATCAAATCATCCGTCACGGGGACTTGATCCGTGGAACCTCTGATTCGAAGCATGATACTTTACCCACTACACCACCGGAACGATTGGGTTCTAAGGCAGTCTCAATACCCAATATCTCGGCTGTGTCCAATGATGTCCCGACGAGAGTAGGTAGATTCCATTTTAGGTGAATGGAGGGCGAAGCATACTTCGGAGAATATGGCGAAGAATTCGTAGCTGGATCTTTTGCGCCTTGTCATAATGCGAAGGGCATGAATATTTCCCCGGTATATGGGATATATTGCTTTAAAAATCCCGGTTGTATGAGAACATTCCGAGGGCAAAATTTTGGAAGACAAGTAGTTCCTGAATTGGCCGCTCTCAGACGCCAACGAGCTTTGCGTTAATTTTTTCCGCCACTGTACATGGATGCCTGGTTAGTACCTGGTTAGTGCTGTAAAGTGAAACCGGAAGTACCAATAAATTTAAAATTGTGGAAATTGCTCCTGCTTCTTCATTATGTCACGTTTCCACTCCATCTCGCCTGAAACCTCAGATTATATTCTTGAATTCAACTTCAAACTGAAACTGACACAAATGAAATAAACCAGACAGATTCAGTGGCACAAAATTTTATGGCCCAGAACTGTTAATGGATGAAATCCTTTATACTGGCCCTCCGTCCCTCAAGGGAATGACGGAATTAAGTCAAGTAAGTCAAAAGCACCTACTAAAAATCAAACTACGTGAAAAGTGCACTCCATAATGCATAAAATGAAGCTTTTCGTTGCCCAATGAATTCAGTGGAAAATTGTGCAACTTTGTAAACACAATGTTTTGGTGAACAACTTGCTCATAACCTTCCAGGCTCCAGGGAGCATTTGAAACCCTGAAGATGCACTTGAAGACAATAGGCAAGTCACTCAACAAAACATTGGAAGAAAAAAAATGGAGAAAATTAGCCAATCCATGAGTTATTCACCTATACAGCCTGCCAGGAAAGCCTAATTGAGGTTCATTAATTGCTTGGCTTAATACGTACTTCGATAAAATGCCACAGAGAAAGTTAACTATGGGAACATTGCAACAGCCAAGTGCTCAAAGAAAAGCGTGAACATTTCCAACAGTGAATTTCTCTTGACATAGCTGCACATCAAAAAACATTTCAGGAAACAAATGCCATGGTATTTAAGAAGAGATAGCAACGGTATGATTGTGTGAGTTTATGATAGAAAGAATGTATTCAAATGCAATCATAGGGTGAGGATGATAATAGGGAAGGAAGGATTTATGTATGTACTATTTGGTAAGGAAAGCAATCTGTTCCTTTCCCCTGTGATATAATCATAAACTGAAATTCAAGGAGATCCACTCACTGCCATACCAATCAAAGGAATCAGTCTCCTGATATAAACAACATATCAACAAATACTCACAGCATTTCCACAACCATTGCAAGCATGTAAAACAAGAGCAGAACCTAGGCCTCTATTGCCTTCAAACAAACAATCTTCCAAAAACCCATGCACCAAAATATACAACATGCATCTAAACAGAGCAGTTGTTAGATCACTCATAAAGAAATGGAGATAAAGAAAATGATGATGAAATTTGAAAGAGATCATTCCACTTCCCTGAATATACATTCAATAAATAATAATTTAGTTCTACACAATTTAGAGAGTCTCTTCCTATGCCTAATTCTATACTTCAAAAATTGTATGCATTTATAAAATATTTTCCCCAGTTACAAACAGTTTCGTTTGAAAATACCATTGACTGGGTCAAAATGGGTTAATAACATTTCCATCAGACCCTATGCATTTCTAAAAATAAATAGCCAGGGAAGCAATTACTTGAACATGGGAATACCAGGAATAAACAGCAAAAGATTAAATGACCTTAAAGACTTAATCTAATGGGAGGAATGGTCAGAAAAATAAATAAATAACTCCACAGGGAATGTTCAAGTGTTACACAAGTACGCCTGTGGGGAGTTTGCTTACTTCAGCTGAAAAATGGGAGGGAGATGGGACATAGCACTGCTAATGTAAAACAGGATGGTCTCACTCGATTGCAAAGAAAGGTGAATGGCCGAGAAGAACATATTGTGTGGGTACTTATGGTTTCCAAATAAATAATTAGATGACTACACACAAAAATATAAATTAATGCCAAGAGAGGCCACAAAAAAAACTTAAACAGAAATAAAATGAACACTCACACGTAAGGTTTTGAGTTTTCGACCGTTTCAGTCTTTGTCTGGAAGGAGACGGGAGCGGACTGACAGAGGATGACCAGAGGATTAGGATAAGTGGGTGGGAGGGAGAGGGTGGGGAGTTGTGGGGGGGGGGGGAAGAGGAGAGGGTTATAAGGATTAGTGGGCCCTGTTAAGACCAGGGGGGTTGAATACTATGCATGCAGACATATGCATGATTGTTCCAAAATTTTCAATTGTAGCAGTGAGGTGGAGGATGGGAGGGAGGCAAAAATTCCTGGATTCGTGGAAATAATCATCAAAATGTAAATTGTGGGAAAAAGCGTGGGTAGGGACAGGAAGCGAATCAGATTGGGAAGTAGGTTTGCAAGAAGCTCGATGGTTATTAACCCGGATGTAGAGTGAAGTGGTGGTTAGACCAATGCAGAAGGCGGGACAAGAATTGCATAAAAGGATATAAATAACATTACTAGTTGTATAGTTGGGGGACGGAGTGGAAGGAAGCCAAAAAGTGGGAAATTTGTTAGGAAGTGACTGGGTGATGAGGATTGCACAGGTTTTGCGACGGGATTGTTGGCAAGGGATATGTAAAGTGTTACTTTGAGTACTAGTGAACCTTGAGAGTGAAAGAGCTCGGTTAGTCTTCTCCATGAGGCCAAAGAAGGAAAATATCATCTATACAACAAAGTGAATGTGGGCGCTGAAGTGGGTAGGAAGATAGGAAGGATTCTTCGAGGAGACCAAGAAATAAATTTCTGTATGAAGGGCTAAATCTACTTCCCATGGTGTAGCCTTTGATCTGCAGATAATATTTATCATTGAAGGAGAAGGCGTTTTTAGTGAGGATTAGGTGAGAGGGATCAACTAATAAGTCAGTGCTGAGTATCTGAGGTGCAGGTCGACTGTCAAGGAAGTGTCGAAGGGAGGCGAGGCCTTGGTCATGAGGTATGGAAGTGTAAAATGAGGTCACGTCAATGTTGGCCATTATGATACCTTTGTCAACAGGGAGAGAGGTAGAATGGAGGCGATTGAGGAAATTATAGGTATCTTGAATGTAGGATGGAAGAGAATGTACAAGAGGCTGGAGGCAATGGTCAACGAAGGATGATATTTGTGTTTAAGTTTTTTGTGGCCTCTCTTGGCATTATAGCTATACATTGGTGATTTAAGGGGATTAGATAGATTCCAAATGTGTGAGTTTTTCATTAAGAAAATGCTAGAAATGATAATCAAAGCACTCTTGATGCGCTCGCCACGATGCAATGGAAGATAACCTGGTTTTCGGATCTTAAGATCTCAATTGAAGGCGAGATCCATATCAGAAACAGAGTGTAGAACATAGGGAACTGCACTGGACACCAAATTACATTGTTATTTTATATTTACTATTAGCAGGATTATAGGCAGTAAAATTTTGAAATAGATGGTATATAGAGTGTACGAGCTAAGTTAATGTAAATTTTCCTGGTTGATTACATGATATTCATGCCACTAATTAAGAAAAAAATTAAGTAGATGAAAAATATGCATTTAATGCATGGTTTGTAAGTAAGCATTAATTCATTGGGCTATTATTAGCAAAATGAAAGGAAATAAACCATCCAACATCTTCATAGGCACAAAATTCATAAATGATTTTTTGAAGTTATTGTCCATAGGCTCTTCACTAAAATCTCACATCAAAATTAACATACTTGATACAGTAAAAAGATGGAAAGATTTGTACAAATAAAAGTTTCTGTTGCTAAAAACATTCAACGCACATTTTGGGCATCCAGTATTTTTAATTGAAATGTGGTGGAAACTACTATAGCATGCTGTTGCCACATTTTACACAATGATTAACAAAAACAGAAATATCTAAACACTCACACACAAACTATATCCAAGAGATGAGGTGAAAAACAGCACAACAGTTAATACCAGAATGGATGAAATTTCAAAATAATAATGTACTCTCAAATGGGAATAAGCAAAAATCGCAAGTTTTTTCAACATAGAAAATTTTCACAAAAGAATAATAATTTGTAAGAGTAAAGTCACCACCAGATAGGGCTCAAACGTCACTTCATACCTCAGGTTGCATGAAAATGAAATTTGAAGGGGTAGGCCTTGTGGCTCGAGCATCCAATGAGCCATAGTTTTTGAGATATTATGGATAGAAACATGGGCGCTAGTAGAAAGATTGTTGGAGTGATGCGTTTAGCATTCCCCCAGGGTATAATATTAGAATACATAATAATAGGAATGTGTAGTAAAACACCTAGTTTCATTGTTCAGCACCAACAACACACTGATGCAACCCGTGATACAAAAATACAGCTATATACATAATAAAATGGCAACATAGCCCCACTCACATTCACAAAGACTCTTCTACTATGTTGCAAAGGCTCAATGAAGAATGAGGAAGGGAAATGCCATTACATTGCAGTATTTTCATACCTCAGGTTGCATATATAGGCATTTCAAAAGCAATTTCTATCAATAATATCTTGAAAACTAAGGCTCTTAACACACTTGAGCAAAATCACTCGGGTATCTCTTCAAATTTCATTTTCCATCACAATGCAAAGTTTGAACGTGATCCAGAGGTGTCACTGGCGCACCTTCACTTGTTAGCTATCGCATCAACCGCACAAAAATGTGCCAGGGAAAATTAGAATATTGTAGTCTATATATTTACCTAAAATTATAATCTGAAAAGCTCTAATCACACCATTACTATATCATGAACCTCTGTTATAAATATTTTCCACCCATTATGAAGCTCGTCGTACCCTAAGAAGAAGCACATCTCCTCCTCGACCATTCTCAATTGGTTATGGATGACTTTCTTCACACACATGCAATCATCTTGAAATTTTCACAATACATGAGTTTGCTGTGGTCAACATTTGCCCGTATCTCATTTTTGAAAAATTTATCCATGTATTTTATCAGATGCACCCTTTTCTTATTTGAGAAAGAAGCAAATAATGTCAAAGATATACTCTGCTTCACATATCTAATCTGCAAATGCCAAGACGATAGCCTATGATTTCCTTTCCAAACCACGAAAGACAATATAAAACCAGTTGAGACAAAAAGATGTGTTCTCTTAAGGCAAATTTTTCAGTCAACATTCATAAATGTACTTAGAACTTTTCGTCCAGTAATGTGGTACAAAGTAAAAGGTAAGTAAGAAGCCAGCATAGCTAGTAGCTGAACTGTAATCACAGACCCTCACAAAGAAAGGGACACTAATATATGAATAATGAGTTATTGCAAAGTCTTGAATAAAAATACCAGATGCTTTTCATCAGAGACATCAGCAACATCACAGAAATTCTCTTGATCACATTGAAGTGTAAATTAACAAATTCGAAGGCCTAACGATGAAAGAAATGCTGATTACATCCGCTGATATGTAAAAGGTGAAGAATGCATAGTATGTTAACTGTAGCCATAGTGAGAGTACCCAAAACAAAGTCTAATAGGTTCACAGATAATACCTTCCCAATCCTGAAGCTGTTGAATCCCATCATAATGGAGGCAGCAGGTAAAGAGAAAGAGACATTCACATTTAGACTCAGAAACACACTGAATGGCACATAAAAACAGACATTAAAAGGGAGTGAATTACAAAGCATCATACATATAGTATCAGCAGCTCACACCAATTGTTAAACTGAAACTGTTATTACTTATTATTTTTAAATCATAACAATTACTTTTTTTAAGTTATCATACAGAAAGCATGGTAAAGTAAAGCACTCCACCAACCCATCAGCTTTCAAACTCAAATCAGTGATATACCTATATTGTGGTATAACCAATAATGTACTTCTTAAAAAAGTTTTTATTTAATTCTATGCATGAAAAACACCCAAACAGTTCCCAACCAAAGTCAGATCTGAAATTGATCTTCAACCAAGGTTTCATGTACGGAACTATAGTATGAAATGAAGTTCCAGAATGAAACAGTTGCATGTTCAAGATAAACAACGTCTGTTTTAGGCATGAAATGGGTGGTGCAGATAGGTAACTTAAGAATGGTAATACATACAACTTAAATTCTCTATATCAGAACAGAGAGTTCCTAGAATGCCAATTCTCTTACTGTTCTCTGCTCTTCTGTATGCTCGCTACCAGTTTTGCTAGTCCCATAACAGTTTCCAACAAGTTACGTGTGTTTCTTACACTGTTTATTTACCAAATGAAAGAAAATTTAACAAAAAATGATAAGAGAAAGAGTTCTCACCTGACTAGCGGCCCACCTCCACTGCCATCTGTTGGGCAGTTTTGTAAAATAGGACCCATTGACACTGGACGAATCTGAAGAGAAAAAAAAAATAAAAAATGCCAGAATGTAAACAGATATGGACAAATTATTAGGAATATGTTGATTATGTATTTCCCAGCTTAGAAGCTAAATGTAAAGAATGAATTGATCTTAGCACAAAATAATTAAGCAGACATGTACCAGCAAGTCATCCTTGCATTAAATGGAGCTTCAGTCAGATATTCACATTGAATATTACCTATGAGTGGCTGAAGAAATTATTTTAGTGATTTTTAATGTTTTGAAAACCCTAAAAATGCACGATTACAAGATAATTCATTCAAATTGAGACAGTTTTTGAAGGGGAATTTAGCAAAAATGGCTCCCTGCAGGGGGTTGTTGTCTTGATGACACTTTAGACATTGCTCATCTCATAAATGGCCAAAAAAAATGATTTTGTGCCATCATAACAATGCATGGCATGATGTAAGGGAAAAGCAGGCTCCACTGATCTCAAGTCAATGCTTGCTAGAATTCCTTGATCCCCAATCCCTCCACCCTGCACTTGATTTTTGTATAAATACAAATGTGATCGTGAACAATCACACTACAGATCTACAACATGAACAATCACACTACACTGATGGGTCTGATTATGTAAATATGTTACAGATTCTGGGTCGAGTCCATTTAACATAATAAGTGAACCTAAAAGTGTAATACTTATATGAATTGTATAAATAGTTTTAAGATCAAAACTTAAAAAAATTATGTGATAAAATCCACTACTCTATAAGTGATTATTTCAATGAGAAATAAAAATATTTACATTTTCATTTTATTGTATTAAATTGCTTTTACAATATATTAAAAGATAATATTACTAATTTCATTTTTCACTGTGGAAAGGTTTCACAGATTAAGCCTAAATTTATTAATGATAAATTTAGCGATGTTTGGAAGTGAAAGGTTTATTAGTAATAGTGGGTAAGAAAACAGACAAGCAGTCTTACCCTTTCAGTTTGAGTTGCAACGTTGCAAGATGCTTCTTTCTTTGGACTTGTATTTCCAGAGCAATTCACAGTTCCATTACCACAGGCACATTTTGACAACTGTCTTTGGAGTAAAACCTTTGAACGATTAACTTCTTCTAATTGCTGCTGCAGAAATACCACCTAAGAGAAAAAATTGTACCAAATAAAATATGCTTCACAGAATCGTTTGTTCAGAGCCATAAGTCACAATTCCTATGGAAAATTCATAACTCTAAAGCTCATGGTCAGTATCCTGAGTTGGGAGCGTTAGAGAAGGGACATGCTAGACATATTATGGTGCGGTTTTGACTAAAGGTATGTAAATGAGGCTAATCTGACCAATGCACAGTATTTCCCTGACTACACCACATCCAAAAGATTTCAAAATCTTCAATACACCAGCAGTTTACAACATACTAGAGACTTACATGGCTACCACCAGAAATACATGACATGGTTCAGCTAGAGAAAACAATAACTCAAATAAATATTATTATTACTAGCCATAGTAACACACTTCAGCAAGTCTCAAACAAGCCTGAGATTCCATAACTGTCTTAATGACAACTATGATCAGAGGAAACACCCAAGAGAGAGAGAGAGAGAGAGGAGGGTGCAAATCTTGCATGGCTTCTCAGGACTGTTGAACATCAAAAATATGTCTAGCATGCACTCAATCTCACTGCAAAGGACGAGGAAATTGACAAGTAATCATAGAGCAATAAATAATGGAAGATTTTCCCTTATGAATTGAATGTGAAAATATATCCCGGGCTTTGCACTGGGTGATAACTTTATCCATAATTAGAGGCAGAACAAAGTATAAATGAAGAGCATACCATTAAATGGGCTGATGCAAAAATTCTGTCCCATTCACAGTGTTATTAGGACCATGAATTCAAAGAGGTCATCAAGGTCAGCCTGCACCTCAATAAATTTGACATGGAAATGGGATTTCAAATAAGCAAAACCTAGACAATGGCAATTAGATACTTTTCAAATGTAAGAGATAACGAGAAAATATTCCAACGGCAGGCAAGTGGGACATGCCAGCCTATTGGATGGATCCTGACCAACCAATGTGGGGAATAAAAAGTCGCTACTTTGAGTCACTGTGGATCCTGATAGAGCAGTGAAAGCAATGTGGAAAACATCGACTCTGCTGCATGAATGGCGGCGAATTTTGCATTCCATATTTGCCATGAGAAAATATTCCCCTCGACTGACAATCAAACCTTGAGAGACATTTGGCTTTTCAGACCATCCACCATGCTATCTCCCACTCCTTCATTCCCATGGCAACTTAGGTATTTACCACGGTTCATGGCCAAAGCAAAAAAGCCAAAGGTCTCGTGGTTCAATTCCCAGTCCAGGAGAATTTTATCCCGTGGCAATTACACACTGTGAAGACCACCCTACTAATGACGAAAAAATAGCTTTTTATGAAAGGGAGTTGGGAAGCAATCACAAAATATAAATAGGCACAAAGCCCAAAAAACATATTGGTAATAACAGAATAAATACCGCTTTCATCAACTGAGGAAAAGGAAAGTTAAAATCTGTGTTAAAAGTAAGAATGTAAGGATGGGGAAGGAATAGAATAGGATGTTTAGAGAGAATGAAAGGGAGTAAGCCTTATAGTGAATTGAGGAGAGATGTCCAAAGTGGGGAGGCTGAGCTGACTGGCAAAATGCTCCAAGGAAACCCACCTCAAGTGGTAGAATACTTTTACAAATTATCTGAGGTACTATCTGTTTGGAGAAAACAATGGACAGCACGATTTCATAGGATAAGAGTACTTGTGGTGATTCAAATGATAGTCTCTCCCTATCTCACCTGTCTCTTCATGTCGGCTACTTCCTCCTGAGGCTGTGAGGGAGGCGCTTCGAGCCTCCCGTTCGGCTGGTTCTCCTCACCCTCCGAACTAACTCCATTCCCCTCACTCAAGTTATTCGGGATTATCGTGGATGGAAGATCACTATTGGCTAGGTGGTAGAACAGCCCATTCTGCAAAAACAATGCATGGATATCATAAAGGATTTGCAGCATGATATGGTGGAAATCCTCAACATTGAACTAATGAGGCATTGCACAATTTTCCCGTAATAAATTACACCTGAAAATGTTTTACATGGTATGCATCAAAACATGTTGTACTGAAGTTGATGGTAGGTGAATTAACTTTTTAGAAGTTATACATGATAAAATTAAATTAAAAAGTTGTACGCCAAGAAATTAACTGGAAAATTGAGCTATTTCTCATTTGATCAATATAAATCACTTGTAGATACCAAAAAATACCCATTACGTAACAGTCACTTAAATTTAAGTAAAAATACAAATGAGGATGACAGTTTACGCATAATAAAAATGTTGACTGAAATGCTTTAAATAAGTTACTAGCTTAACTATAGCTTAAAGTTACATGTATTCTCTTTGTAAAAAAGAAAATATGAATGATTTGATAGATATATTCCATTGGAAATTTAAAAGAATAAAATTCTGTAAGATTCTGTAATTCTCTGAAGATCCCTCTTGCAGAAGATCACATGGCATATGGCATGAGAAAACAGAAATGAAAATATTATTGACCAATGAATATTTTGCCTTACCTTTAACGAGCTGTCAAATGGATTAAGAGTCTCAGCCTGAAATACAAATAGAAACAGGGTTAGCATTTTAAATGACTTTAATATTCCAATATAATTCATTCAGACACTTGTTTCAAATTACGATCCTGCCACATGAATAGAACTGAAGTTTACATAAAGCACCATCACAAAAATTGCCATGGGAATTGAGGATCTTTGATAATGCAGTGGTCTGTGTCGTGACCTCAGAGAGTCTGTGGTTTGACTCCTGGTCCAAGGGAACTTTTTCACATGGTAATAAGTGTAAAACACACTCTTGGTTGTTTGCTTTGGATTAATGTGATCACATGCAGTGATAGATCCAGAGAGCCCCCCCCCCCCTTAGGTATCCAATTTACACTAAAGAAAATGGTAATTTTGCTCAGACCCCCACAAGTATTGGGAAGTTACCCCCATAAGCCCCCTATCCTGTCCCTATCCTGGATCCGTCACTCATCAAATCCAGAATGGCATGATGATGAAAACGGGAGGAACATGAGTGAAGTAGAACATATGCACTGATTTGATGTTTTCCTGGTAAAATGATGCTATTGATCTTTCTTGGGCTTCCAAACGCTCTCCATTTTCACCATCATTTTGATGGAATTCTTTCCCAGAATCCTCAGGGCTGATTGATGCCGGACTTCGGGAGGGAGGAGCTTCAATAAGCCCTGGAACACTACATGCCAGAGAAGGCCCCACAAGTGGATAGGCCGCGTAATAAGATATAGCAATTAAGTGATGAATATAATGGAGGGAAAATTTGAAGGAATAGTCACCAGACGAAGAACCAGATATACATATTGGGGAGAGATATAGATGGACTCGAGAAAGGGGAGCATCAAGGGAGCGAAGAAACCAGCTTGGAAGAGGGAGATATAAATAGCTGCAGCACATATACCAATCTTAGAATTTAAGTACTCTAATAATAATAATAGTAATAATAATATGGAGGTTTTTCAAGTTCTAATCAAATGAAAGCAGTAATTTAGACCCAATACTTTCCAGAGACTTCTGCATGTACACGAGTGAGCAAATGTCCGTTGGAACAAAGTTTCCCAAATACAAGTGTAACATTGGCTCATTGATAGCTAAAATAAACATTGTAAATTGTTAAAGATGAAAGAAATAAAATCACTTCATGAAAGAAATTTATGAAACTGTACTGGTCAAAGACCACTTATAGGAGATTAAAAACAATAAAAAACTACTTCTAATAACCCATTTTTAACATTTTACCTTGATTCATCATTTCAATGAATATCTAATTTTAACTCACCTCCTGAAGTACTCTTTTCAGCTTGAAAAGCATAGTCTTTATGCTGACAATGTCTTGAAACATGTCCAGATACGTCCCTCGCTCAATTTGCACGTATTCATTGTCACAGTTTGACTGAAAGAAAATAAAAGAATATTCAACAATTCAGTGCACGAAAATATAAAAGAGGCTACATATTAGAATCTATACCTTAGCTAAATCTTACCAAGTGACTATTATTTCATGCATAATTTCAGTGGCGGCTCGTGAGTCAAATGCTAGGGGGGGCGCACTCCACCGGGGGGGTCATAATTTTTTAATATTTCGTGTGTTTTATTAAGTTTTTACGGCAATCTAGGAATTAAATTCTGTGATGCCATACGTTCCGTTTTTTTTCAACAAAAATACCTAGTTTTCCTAATAAAGCTTGATTAATAAATACTAAATGCAGTAGACTCTCGGTCATACGGATCGGCTTAGTCCGGACTCTCGATGATACTGATCAATGATCTTGAAGAATAAAAATATATTTGCTGCGATATTTTGCAAATACAAACGAAAATACGTAACTTTAGGTTTTAGCGTCTACATTATTCGTGCGGATATGCCCGAAATACACTTCTGTTGTTCGTTTTGCAATCATAATGCGCTATTTGTCAAATCTATACAACATTTGCAATGATTTAGGTAGCAATGACACTTTTAACACCTGAGGAGGGAGGAGAGTGTCACTGACTTCCACTAGGCAACAAACACTACTAGAATGCGCGCGCTTTGCTATTGCAGATGTAAACTTTGATGGCGGTGTTCACGTTGCTTCTTGAATACAGTATGATTTAAAATCAACAATTAAACATTTCTCACACATTTTTAACAAAATATGAAATACTCCCAGGCCTTTAGTTATATTGCAAAAGTCCATCCTTCTTTCATTTTGTCCAGCAAGGTGATCAATTACACGTTCGTTGAAATCAGCGCTGGACAACAATTTCTTTCTGATTGAACACATGGCAAGGGCACTAGTCTATAAATAAACAAGGGACGACACAAAATAGGCCGACGAAAAATACGACCAAAAAGAACAAGGTGCCTGGACACAGAATTGGGAAAATTTTTCCCTATATTTCCCTTAAAAAAACGAGCACTGTTGATTAATTCAAAATTGTCTTATTGAATGTACACACAGCACTAAGTAACTTCTTAATCGGCAATTACGCACAATTAACTCCTCGAAAATGATGTCTGAACTCATTTCACCCCGTTCTTTCCAAGAGTCTTGCCGTTACTATAAGGACGACTCAAGGGAGATAGAAGTCGTGGTCCACTAATGCTGATTCAGCTGAGGGACGAATTTAAGGTCAGCAAAAGGACGTCACGGACCATCTCCTTGAGTCTAAGATTCATATGTGGTAAACACACGAGACGCCAACGGGTCGCATTTGGAATAACCGTGTCTTCGAAATCATTGCCATGATATAATAGAAAATAAGTTCTAGATCGTAAAAGAAGACGACTCGACTGAGCCACAGATGGGAGCTGTAAGGATTTCCGCACTGATATGAACTCTTCGAGGCCACTTAAATCAGACCCAAGTGGACATTTTCCGTCAGACAGCTACCGCTCTGCCGCTGAGGAATTAGGTGAACATGAACTAATACAACAAGGACGGCTAGAAAAATGATGAACCTACACACAAAAGGTGCATTGTACGCGGCACTTCATGACATTAATTGAATGACTCTATTTAAGGTCGCGCTTAACGATTTAAATCATACTTAATCCTTCACCCTATCACGCACGCAACTATTTCTTAAATTATAAATCAGTGGGGAATGTTAACTGATTTTTCCTAATACTGCAGTCTTTTGATAAATTTATCTGAAAAATAGGTACCGCATTTCTAATCATCGGGAAGGTATGAATACATTGTTAAGGCCTAAATATTATAATATTAGTTTCCCCAAGGTTCTTGAAATTCGTAGGTAATCATAACAGAACTGTGTCAAATACTCGAGAATAGTTTTCCTTCGTCAATACAGCCTTTAACTGGTTGGATTTTATGTGTTCCGGAATTCAAACACCAAAAAACGCAAGCATAATGGAATAATTTATTTACTGTAGCAATACCTACCAGTAATTAAAAATTAAAATCGTATAACTACACCCAGTACAGTGACCATTCTGATTCCGTAGGTCCCTTTTCTGTGGCAGCACCAAGTAGACGCCAGTTTATACGCCCGCCGGCCTGCGCAGCGATGTCAACTCACTTGTCGCTCTGCGCATTTTTGGACGACATCCCAAGACTTCCATAAGACACAACGTTAGACGCGTCATAGCACCAGCGGCCCCCACCACTACCACTCTCCATATAACTGCATGGGGATGGATTGGGACGTTCTGGCCAGCGCCCCACGGCTACAAATACGAACTTCTCGCGCTATTTCTTTTCGTGTTTTTCCAACACTTTCGATGTATGGGACTGAAAAAACGCTTTGATTAATCAGATGTATAATTATAAATTAATGGATATTTATTTTTTTTACTTTTTCAAATATTTTGGAGGGGCGGCGTCCGAGAGTCCTTATGGGCAAACCGCCACTGCATAATTTGTTGGGATGTGCGAGTAGCACTTTTTGACCTCGAGTCGAGTTGAAAATTACTCGAGAGTATCGAGTCGAGTCTGATAATTTCTGAACCAGGCAATACAGCAATGCATACTACAATGTATTCTACTCCAATTTCCTATTCTGAATGCTTAGCCTAATGCAGCGGTTCCCAAACTTTTTCTTTCCGCGACCCATTTTAGCTCATTCTTTTTAGCCGCGACCCCCTAAAAATGGTCGTCCAAGTTTAAGTACGTTGTTCACCATATTATTAGTACCTCGCGACCCCTTTCCGAACGGCCTACGACCCCCTTGGAGGTCGCGACCCCCACTTTGGGAACCGCTGGCCTAATGTAAGAAGGAAAATATAATGAGGATTGTTGATGTTACTGCCAGAAGTAGGAGATGAATGAAAATTAATGTGTCTTTAACAGTTCCATAGGCACAATTGAAATGAATTAACCTCAAGCAATTTGTTGACAATTTAAGTCATATACGTATCCAAACTACATAGGAGAGACAATTTTCATAGCTATAGTAAAGATTACATACTACGTATATGTATCTTGTAATATTTGGCCCTTCCAAATTCTCAAGCAGAAAAACAAACTGTTCCACATGCTCAGCCAGCAGGTTTTGACGTCTCCATGTTACAGTATTACTTACTGCAGAAAATTGCCTTTTGTTACACACTTGCGCAACTGGGCAAGTACTTTCCTATCAAAATTGCAAGATTTCTGAACCTTTGGAATTTTTATTAAAAATGATATCAACGATTTTTATGGATCTTGAATCTTCATGGAATTCAAGTGGACGAAGGGAACGAACTATAGAACTTAGCTTTAGTTCTGTAGGATCATAAATTTTTCTATATTTCTCACGTTGCGTAATAAACCTTAAAAATTCTTGTTTTTCAATTTCAAGAAAGAAACTAAAAGCAAAGCAATAATTGTTGAGGTTCCGTAATGAAAGATCGACTTATCTCAACATGAATTTATTTGTTGCTTCTTCGCAGCGCAGAACAAGACAAGACTCATACAGGGAATAATCACGATAAAAACCCAGTCAGCCAAAAAAAACAAAAGAGCAATGAAAAACGTAAAACAAGTCAAATCAGCAATTGAAAACTTTTACATTTTCTACAACAATAATAAAAAAGGCTAAAACATGGTATTACTTTTGACGTGAATACTCTTTCCGTGTGACCCACCTCGGCAAGGGTGGAAAGGAAAAATGGGTATTGGTTGTTGCCTTTCGTGGAAACAGTTAATTTTTCTAACGCTTAAGCATACTGACTTAATATCTTCACTCTACTTCAATACCCGAGCCATATTTCTTATGCGTGGGATGGTTCCAAAAAATATCCAATCCTTAGTATTTTCACTCAAGTAATGCGTTAAATGGTGTCAAGTCGATCTATACATAATCCTTATTAACATCCTAACTTTAGTTTTTTAGGTCAACGAAGACGATATTCCGTGCCTTAAATGACGATTTTAAAGAATAAAGTTTCAAAAAACTTGAAAAATCGACCTAAGTTACCGAGCCTCAGTGTCCCGCGGCGAGAAGCTCAGCATTGACGCGCGATCGAAACATCGCTCTCATTTCCTTCGTCGCAAACGTTCTTTTTATCAAGATATCTGCGTTGTACTCTTCAGAAATCTCTACTTTATGTTGTAGTTCATATTTTCCTAGTTATATTTTTCGTAAACGAAAGTAATGTTACTTTATGTCAAATTTCGCGTGAAAAACGGATCGGCCGTTTTGCGTTGTAAAACCAGACAGATGAGAGCCTAAATCTTCAAAAGTCATTGAAAGTATAGGCAAAACACCAGGTTAAAGGAATATTGCGTTTTTTGTTCTATAAAAGTCATGCCACAGCAACACCACCTGGATAAATTCAAAGATTTTCGAGGAAAAACGAGATCGCTCGTGGTTTTGAAAAATTCGTCATGTTTGGGACACTGTATCTCACTAAAGGGTCTTATTTATATTAAATGGCATATAAATCTATAACTGGTAATAATGTATGAGTATTTACGCGAAGTTTCAAGTCTATGCCTCAAATAAGGTCATTTTGGACTTTAGTCTAGCTTTTTCCGATTTCCGACCGGTGTGCGTCGGGTCGGAAGACGATCGGCCGCCGCGACTGACGTAGGTAAAGGTATTCGGCGCCCACGTCGACAACTATAGTGTATACAGCAAGCTGAAACTACCAGTCCAAGGCATTAGAATGATTTCCAGATTTAAAAACTGTATTACTACATGACAGCGCTTCCTGTCGGCAGATTGCTGGACCTACTAGCCTCGAAAGCTCTGTAACCGTAACTAATCAACTGGACTTTCGTAATGGTACTCGAAAAAATCGAGTCGAGTATCAACTACTCGACTCGAATTTTCGAACTCGCACATCCCTAATAATTTGTTATATATCTACATAGTACAGGTGTTAACCTATAGATGACCACAAACTGAGAATTGTGAGGATGAGTACATATCAAAAAGAACATATTTTTAAGTTTGGAGATAAAAAACTCCATGAATACACCAATTTAAAAAAAGTACAAAAAAGCTTTTAGCTGTCAGCTGAAAACAAATCCTCAAAGAGATCAAAATAAACACAGAACCCAGCAGGATAAAAACAATATAGATGCACATATGAAATGATCTTCCCTAATCCAGAGGAAGATGACGCAGCCACTAAAAATTCAACGCAAATGGTGAGTGTTCTTTTAAACCTGTTACAGTGTTACGTTACAACATTAGTCTTGATGTATACCAATTACTTTTAAATACAAAAAAAGCATTAGCCACCAAAATGTAACGCAATCTCTGAAATCAATTGGCCAACCAGAAGGTTGAAGGAGTTTTTGCTTCTTCTTGGACATTGTTAATAGATTTCTTGATGAGAGCATAGCAAAGCAAGGTGGTGGGGGGATAGTTGGTAAACTTTTCTCACTCCTTTCGTTATTCTTAGAGTCAGGGGCGCAGCTAGGAATTAAGCCCAGGGGGCGGGAGAGTTATGTGCAACTAATAATGGGGTGTGCGAGAGTATGGAATACCAACCAGGATGAGTGGTAGATGCGAGATTAATAAATTGTGAAATTTTTAGATAAATGGTTCGAAATGGTGAGTTTTACGGCTTTCTGAGGGATATTTTATTAATCCTTACACTATTCTATAAGAAATATCAATCCAATTAAGTAAAATGGATTAAACTTAAAAATTTCTCTGCGTTCTAGGGGGGTTTTAACCCCCAAAACCCCCCCTCGCTGCGCCATTGCTTAGAGTGAGATGTGGTCATGAAAATCAAATGGGTACTGGATGAGATAGATCTACCTGTCTGGGTGGCCTGAGTGAGGTGGCTGATCCCGTTCTGAGTGGTATCCTGCCCCCAGGGGAGGCATTGGGCGTGGTCTGCGTGGAGAGTGGAGACGCCTCCGAGGCAGTGCTCGAGGCCCTGGGCCGCAGCAAGCGCGTTTGCCGACTGCCCGTCCTCCCATCCCCCCCATCAGACAACCTGAGAACAAAACAGAGAAAGAGAACCATGTATTAGCCAGGCAGGAACAAATACCACATCTAATAATAACCGAACAACTAAATATGAGGAGGTGAGAATGGGTACAAGTGATTTTCATTCAAAACCGAGTTAGGCGCAGAAATTGATAAAAGAAATATACTGAAACTTGGTGAGTGAGCCTCTTTTCTGTGCTGAGATCGAGCGGGAAATCTAACGAAAACTCTGTTTAGAAAAAGAAATCACTTGTAGCCCTTGGCTTCTCAGCTCCTCATGCATAGTGAGGCCAATTCAGACGCATGCCACAATATCTTTATTATACGTCTATCTGTCATACTGAATTATGGGATAAATCAATTGAATGCATGAGAGATTTTAAAAATGAAGAAGGTGCCTTAATGCTATTGGAGATAGGTCAATACTAATATTTTGTAAAAATCAAATAATTCTCATGCCTACGTTTTACTAATTTAATTTCGTATAACGAGGACTTGGGAATTATTATACACTAACACAAAACTAAAAAAGTTCTAACCCACCGGCAAACTCGAACTTCCAAGTCTGGTGGAGGGCTGAAAATTTTCACGAAATGCGTTCATTTACCCACATTCTAAAGCCCTGATGCTGTTAAAATACAATTTTCAAAACGTTGGTTAAACTGATTGATTTTTTCAATAACAATGCTGACCGATCTCCTATAGCATCAAGACACATTTTAATTTAAAAACGTCAAGAAATATTCATACTGAGATATTAACCTCTAAGGAGAAATTATATAATTTCACCATGCAAAGCATAAATATGACATAAAAACAGACGAAGCAGTAATGATGAGTAGCAGTATTATGCCAGCCAATAGACTTTGGTATGAAAACACAAGGCATTTATGGCATGGTGCAAATTTAGTTCATAGGTTTCATTCAAAAGAGATTCTGTCAGGAGTTGCATCCTTCTATCATATTTACAAATAAAAAATATCAGCTAATCTTAAACAGGTTGCTTTGACAAATCAGAATAAGTTCTCCATGCTAAGTACTTCTAAGGTACCTGAGTATCTATATAAATCGTTAAAATTTTACAACCATTATTAAAATATTGAACACTGAATCGGATTCAGCGACCTTTTCCAACCCACTGCACGACTAAAATTTCATCACAAAGTGAATCGCTTCACAAGAGTTTATTTAAAACCACCAAGAATCCTGCAGATACCTTCCCAGTACGAGATATCCTCCCACATTGATTCTAGATGAAAAAATAGCTTTCATTGTCACCCGTAACAAAAATCAAAAAAGCATACATTTAGCTCGTAGGTTGTCGTGAAAATTCGTAAAATTAGTTTGCACTTCTCGCCCCTGAACTTAGGCAACACTTCGTGCGTCACCGAATTCTCGAGCGTTATTTACATGGGGAGGTGTTCAAACAATCACGATATATCGATTAGATCGATTACGATACTATTACCGTTGCATTCAATATCAACCACCATGAAAATAATACATCCAAGGCTACGAGCATAGAATGTTTATTTTCTCCGTGGTGGAGGAGAATTTTTACGAACAATCCAATCATCTTTCTTTAGATGCGTCTCCACAGAATTTGAGCAGAAGTGTAACTCAGCACATGAAGCCATACTATTTATCCTCGGGTTCTTTTTGTGATGAAGGCATGCAACCTCTTTTTTTTTTAATCTTCAACTAGTTGAAAAGCAGATGTAGTGCAAGGGAAAAATAATGGTCACAACATCAAAAATTATTCATGAGAAGCCATGATGAGTTTTTTCTGCACCACATGCGAAACTGAAAGCAATTAGGTGAGAACCATACTACGCTGAGTGCCACGTGGGACAACGGGACTGCATAGAAGAAGATGAGTCCGTTGCTGCCACATTGGGCCCATTGTAATCGGTTTTCAAAATTTCCGAAGCGCAGGGATTAGTTGCTGAGCGATACATGTATTCTTAATATTTACTTCATGTGATACTTATCATTGCGAGGATCAGCATTGGAAAGTTATGATTTTTATAGATCACATCATCTCGAGTATAAATTTCGTTTAAAACCTTATTTACCCTTAAAAATCGGATTGATCATACCGTCAGCGGTGTCTTCGAATATATTGAGAATATATTCCTCGCGCCATGTATAGGCGTACCAAGAAAGGATTTTTATTAGAAACTATTTTTGGGGTAATTCTCACCCCATTAAATCATGTTAAGTTTTTGATTATTGCATAAGAATAGTATAGAATTCCTATCAGGATTTTTCTCTTTCGCATTTTTTAAATACTTCCACTTGAAATTGTAAGTGAAAATTTCTATCACTGCATGAGGAAAGAAATACTGTATCCAGTCACTTTGTTCAAATTTGCCAAACCGCCTATAAATGTCCTGCCCTTTAGTTAGGAGCAAGGAAGAGGAGAACAGCAGGAGCCCTGAGAAATAAAAATACGCTGCAGAGAATAAATTTAGGGTTAGCTGAATAAATGAAAAAGTGGCGAAGGGAAAAAAAGAACGACAATGACCCAGAAATGGTTTGCAAAGCAAGAAAACTTATGAAAGAGACAAGAAATTGGTGAAAAGAAACGTCGTAGCAGGAGAGAAGGGCGAGGAACTCTCAATATACGTTTTACAGGAAAGACACCGCTTACGTGAGATTGCAGAATGATTCATGAGTAGGAGAAAGAGAGTGAGAGAGGGAGAGAGAGGGGAATTTCCAATATAAGAATATTAAGTAGGTATAGCATAGGTTACGGGCAGAGGGGATTAAAGTCTACGTTTTGGGGGTCCATTGCTTCCAGAGGCGTCTTGGGGGTATGCATATTGGAATCTCGGCTACATTGCGTCTGAGGTCTTGAAATGACAGTTTAGACAAGTGACTTTTACATAGTCATAAATTATTTTTAAACATCGTTCTTTTTGTTAGCTGGAGAAATAAAAACTTTAATTGGAGATTAACTTTATAGATTACCATTTTCTCGATGTTTCCAGAAATTACGGGGGGGGGGAGGGGGCGGTTACCCCCTTAATCCGCCACTGGTTATGAGATAATTCTGCTTCTTCCTAAACTCAATGTAAATAACGAAAGATTTACTTTATAATTGCAATGCTGTATTGTAGTATTCACGAACCGTTGGGTAGCACCCGCTAATATTACAAGTCTTAATTCAGTTGATTCAGCCGCATGACCGCCGAGGCTGCCAATCGAAGGAGGATTATATAGCAGCAGGTGGAAGAAGAGCGACCACCCATCGAGTGAGTCACCGTGGAGGAGGAGAGGGTGCAGTTACCAAGGTTATATACGCCGCCAAGGGAGAGGCGGCCGCCGATAGTGCCAGAGCAGCACAAGGAAAAGCACAAGACGGACGACCGAAATAGCCGTGCTCAAGGGAGCGGGGAGGCGATGGACTCAATGGAGCGCGGCTACGATCTCACCACGACAAAGCGGAAGAGAAGCAAGCGATCAGAGGCCACGGATCCGTGCGGCAGGAGAAGGTCACGTCAGGCATCACGACACAATGCTAAGGGACATCGAAACTCGAAGGTAATCTATCTTTCGTAGACCTTGTTTGTGCGTCAACGGTATGGGTGGCCTCAGCAGCCTACTGCTACAATTAAAACTATTTTTGAGTAAAAGAAAATATGTATACCACCTCAGACAAATGATTTTTCAGGGCGAAATTAGGCCTTTGGGTACTTTTGCATACTTTACACCTGTGCGTAGAAATTCACTTGTTTCATTGACTGCGCAGGAATTACCTTGTTTCCTTCAGTACCTACTTCGGAAAGCCTCCGTCCTCTACAGCGACATAAAAGGGTTTTCTCATCTATTGTTGTGTTAACGAAGCATTCCGTCCTCTGCGATTTTCGAAACAGCTGTCTGTGATCGGAAATAGCACTGTTCAGTTTTTAGTTACATTTTTTAGTTACCCCCTCCTTCCGAAATCCCTGGAATCCCCAGAAATTCCTCCGAACTTACCCGCAGAACTTAGGTTTTTCGCGCAAAGGCCTTCGACTCAAAGGCTCGGAGACTCTAAGTCGCATATCTCTGTCTTCGAACCCCACCCTCCGAACTCTGCTCTCCGAACCGGCCATCAAACCGAACCAGCCATTCCTGGAGATCAATACTTATGCATATATAGCAAGTATAGCGGAGGAATACATGGATCTGGAAATCCAGGGGAAGTTGGTACTGAGCCATAAACTGCAGTTTGGTTTTCAAGTACTCCACTTTCACCAAACCAACACTCTATCTCCCTCCAAGACCTCATCCTACCATGTCTTTCCTCTCCCTGATTTCCAATGGTTTGCCTGAACTGTTGATCACACCACTGGGCTGCGTCTCCATCCAGCAGATAGAGGAGAGGAAACCTGGCGGTATGCTGTTCTCCCTCAACCCCAGCTCGGACGACGAGAACTGTTGGACCATTTGCCCCAATGCAATCCCAGAGAAGGATTCATCCAAGCCATGTCATCGAAAATACTCCTCCTTCCATGCATCAACAACACTCCCACCACAACGCAATTCGCATTAAATGTAACGCGCGCCAAGAAAGAAAAGTGTCAAGATATTAATGTAATCTATCTGTTAATAGAAAAAATTCTTCCCGGGTTCTGCAACGCGTTAATTTTTTCATGGCCGACGTTTCATTTACGACGTTCATAATTTCGAATGTTAACCTTTTCCATGAGTCATGATAGTTTTGAAGTTGGTGGTTTCAACTTAGGTTAGTGCGCAGCCACTCCCAGCTGTCTCGTTTTTATTCACCCCGAAGTCAGCATGGGATCATGGCGTAAAATATTTGCAGCACCACAGACGCTGACCTTAATATTCAACGGTTCTGCGGATTGAGAAAACAATGTTTTAAAAACGTTAGCTTCAACATGATATTTAACCACAGAAGGAATGCGACTTTAATAAAATCATCGTCACCTCGAGAGATTAGACGTTTCTGCGGATTGAGATTCCAAAACATTATCGTAAGCATTGGCATCGAACCACAGAGGAGAGTTCATTCCGCACCGTCACCTTGAAAAATTCTCCCTTTAATTCTCCGAAATCTCAGGAGCAAAAAAAATAGAGGGAAATGTCTCGTTGGAGTGGTCAAGCACAACGGAAGGGACGAACGGAACGGGAGGCCCTAAGAGCAGGGGCAGTGATAGGCCCCCCAACCAGCGTCCCTTTCGCAACTGTTGCGGGCAAGAATGAAAGACCACAAAAACCACACGGCCACCGTCTTTTTGACTTCAAAACCACGAGGCGAAAATAAACCAAAGGGTTTTACCTGCATGGCGAATAAGAACACAGGGAACCCAAAGCTTTAGAAATGAGACGGAACGGAGTAGTTTGGCGGGATCGTGGAATGATTTGCCGAGCGTCCGGTCGTTTCCAATCCTCGTGTTGTATGCGGTGAAAGGAAAAGAGGAAGGATTGGCGGCAAAGCTCTCGTGCGAGTCAGTCGAGCAGATGAAGCGGGGGAAGTGCGAATGGGCACTCTAAGAGAACGGCGGTGAGTGGTACGAGCGGAGGAAATTATGAAGAGATAGGATAATTAGCGGTGAATGGGACAGGGATATGGAAAGCGATGGGATAAAGGACGGGGGGAAAGCACTGATATTACATAATAGGCACGAACATGAAGAGTCAGTCAAAACAAGGGAAGCCATCATAACACTAAAACATATTCATCAAGTGGACTACAGACTAGGAGGCGTCTCCTACAAGCTTGATTTAAGCTATCATTCGCTCTCCTTTTAATCCCTTTTAAATGATTTTCGCAGCAATAAGCGCTTAGCGATTCATTTATTCTCCTTATTTGCAAAATACTGCTCGCACTTCCGAGGAATAGAATTGAAAAGTTTTCAATTGGATAGACTATGAAATCTCGGTCAAAAATTTCGGGCGCTAATTTTTTTCCGTGTTCCAGTGACATTAAGATCGTTCTCACGTCAGCGTCGCGAGTGGCGGCTTTAATAAACCCTTTTAAATGCACGGTGGGTGGCAGCATATTTAGCAGCCGACCGGAGATCCTGTGTTCATTAATTTTGTAGCGCGTCAGTCAGTTATTAATTATCCATTTTGTTCTTATCTCTCGCAAGTTTAGAGCTTTAGATATATGTCCTATTGGTCACGCTTACAAAAGTGGCGCTAAACAAGGTAAAAACCAGAGATTTTACCAAACCATGGTAAAAACACACAATTTCCCTCGATAGTACACCGTGAAGAGCCTGACTAGTTGCAAAGCCGCCAACAGGCCTACTCGTCCGATAACGTGGTATTTGTGATGCAATTCTTGGCTTCACTTGGGGAGAGAGTATCGCCATTCCGTCTTCAGATGTTTTGGATTGTGCGAGCGATCAGATTCGAGAGGGCCCTTGAGGGCTCCCCCCAGTTCGGCAGTGACGTCGGAACGCAGGGATAATTAGTGCGCAATACGCATAACGTAATTGCGCTCTAATTATGGCGGGGAATTCGCACGCCTTGGCGGGTGCAGTCGCGTGTATCGGCGAATTATTGATTCGAAGCATAAAGAGAGAGGCCTATTGATGACGTTTCAAGAACATGGAAATAAATTTAATCGGAGCACAGGAGAAGGGAAGGAAAGATATCATGATTCATTTTTTAATTTGACAATGTGCTCAGGCAGCGGAACAAGCCACGGTGATCCTCGACGTGCGATACAACACAAAAGCGAAGTTCCATAATCACGAAACTGATTTCTCCAGCGACACTAATAAAAACCACGAACACATTTGGGAAGACGACTAAAAAATCAAGACCCTGCCAAGACCCCTTCCCCCCCCCCCCCCCCGACTTTACCAGATGATTTTTGAAACAGTTTCATGGCTCATATATCACAAAATATTCATCTCTATCGGTGGTAAAAAATATGGTTAGAACATATTCATCTAAAAACAAATGAAGGTAAACATCGATAATTAACTGATTTTAACATTTAATTGGCATTTAATTGAATGGCAGGTTGGTAATCGGGATTCAAGTATCAAATATATGCCCATGCATTGAGGGATGATAAAATATGTGAATGGAACAGCAAAGGCATATTGTTCCAGGCATTTTCTTCTAATTTCCCTGACATTTACCGGACACAATATAATTCCATGACTTTCCAGGTTTTGCAGAACACTGGCCACCCAGACATAATACAAAAATCAACAGAGTGGCAGAGATGTGCTCCATCATAAACATGAAGAACGGTGGTAGTACAATTTAAAGCACTAAACGAAGATTGGATAACCTTAGCAAGTTAATTAAAAAAAAGGAAAATACGAGGGTTGCCCGGAAAGTAATGCGCCATATTTTTTTCTTCGGCATTTATTTATTGCACAGATTGAGAATTACACACACGAAAGAATGATGTTCCAACTACTCAACCTAATTTTCTAATTGATGGGAGAACTTGTGCGTGGCCAAGAGTTACCGTGTCGAATCAAAACATCTCCTGGGTTGGTATAGGGCCGAAGTCACTGGAAGCGCGTCTACAGTTTTGTTAATGCGTTGAAATATGCTTCTGAATTAATGATAACACCTCTAAGTATCAATGGCATGGCAATGACAACGCCAGCTCGTTGCAAAATGTCAGGTGTGACTGCCGTGTATTGTTTCCCTGACCGCTGCAAATGTTGTGGAGTACCGCCGATCCGCTCTCCGATGCCCTCGTCCTCCGAACCCAGCAACTAACTCTACTCCTCGGTAAGCCTCGTAAAACGAGAGTTTGGCAGCAAAAGTAAGCACCCAGTAAGCACAGGGTATCGTTCAAGGAATAAATGAAATAAAAATCCTGAGTTTCAGTTTGATTTGAGATATAGCACAAAAATAAATCAAAAGAACGAATCGAACATAATTTGCATAACTCCGCGATTAGGTAGACAGCACACAGATCAACTTTTGAACGTTTGTGCCCGCTTTGGATACATTAAGAGAGCATGCTTATTTTCACTGCCGCCAGCTCCTTTTAAAATAGAACGACACACTTAACTTTCCCTCAAAGGTATTTTTCCGTCAATGACTCAGAGTGCAATTACAGTCAGCGTCACAGCAGAAGTAGTTTTCTTAGTTTAACTTCACGATAATGATTGGATGTCTTGCAAAGTACGTACGTTTAGAATATTTCAAAGTATACATACGAAATTTTAACTGTTTTATCAGCATCATCATGAACCAACAACCATAAATTGATTTGACGCTGTTCTCCGATCAGCTCTCCTATCTGCTTACCTTTCCATGGCGAAGAATGTCTTCTCGTTTACATCCTAAATAACCTGTTCTATATAACTCATCCCGGGCCGCCCTTGCCCTTATTCCATTCCACCCGTCCTTCTACGATTGTTTTCATGAGGTCATCGCGTCCTCATAATGTGGCCAAATACATCGTCCCGTCTTCTCCTCAGAGTTTTAAGAAGACTTCTATTTTATCCCACTCTTATTACCTCTTCCTCATTACTTACTCAATTTTATCTTCATCATTCTTAGCTAAGAGAATGGCTGGGGGCACTGGAAGTGATGTAACAGTTAGGACGAATTAACTTTCTCATTCCTTTCTAAAGAAACTGGAATTAAGACGTGGCTAATAGAAAACTGAATCCAACACTAGAGCGGAAAATGTAACATCACTTTGAGCGCAACCAGTCATTCTCTCAAGGGAGAATTATGTTCTTCAGACGGCCTGGGCAGCTGGAGGAAACGTGAATAGGACGGCTGAAAACAACCACAGAAACTCTTAGACGGACTCTGCTTCTGGGTTATACCACCCTCGCCGTGTTCCAATTAAAAGGAGGTCTCCATGCGGGCTTGAGCCCGCATCGGGGCTTATTAATTTACCATTGGTCACAAAAGACATCTCACCAACGGAATAACACCCAGCTCTTCTCTATTGCCGCGGAGATATGGACACACAGATGTACTCCCACAGATATATCACAGAGATACTCCCCGCAACTAAGCTTTACCACTTGGTACGAATTAAACATGATTAAAATTCATTGTATTTATCATGCCTTATCATGCTATTTAACGACAGAAATAAAGTTTTTACAACAGTAAAGCGCACTTTTAAACAGTTTAAGTACCACCTTTCTACAAAGTATTCCTTGATTTTTTACGGCTTGATTAAACGAATTTAAGACATTTTATTCACAGCCTTCACTAACGGCAATATACACTATGAAGCATACACCTGATCTTCAGCCTCAACTACTACTCAAAGAGAGGTGAAACGAACTTAATATAAATGCTGCAACTTAATGGAAATGATGCAAGCAGAACGCAATATGGAAAGTAAACACAACATTCATCTTTTCGCATCAGGTTTCCTGGGAATAGGGAAAAAACAACTGGTAATTGGTACAACAAATAGCACAGAATGAAACACATCAGTTACTAAGGCAAAATAAATGACTGCTAGGCGTACCTCCGACCTTGAATGTGAGCACTGCAGAAAAAATGGAATGAAAGTCCTTGACAGCTCGAAACAAACATCCGATAAGCAATAGATCAAATGATAAAAACAGGAATGATGCAATTCGAAAATGTCAGCCTAAAATTAAATTAACCTTATACTGGAGCATGAGAATTTATAGGCACAGAAATAATACAGCTTAACTGTTGAGCTATCAATTTGATCTCTAAGTCCTATTTACCAGTTAGGTAAGCGATGGTAAGCGACACTGACAATAGAAGGGATTACATTATACAATATTATGTTTGATTTATGATGCAATTAAAAAAAAGTCTCTCACCAAATGTTACCATTGAGCGCTGAATAATTTCGCCCCTAGAGCAGTTTGAAGTTTGAAAAGAAGAAGAAGTTCAGTGAAGTAAACCAATTTTTAATTTTGAATGCTCCTACCTATTGGGCTATGAATTCATAAATGCTAAAGGCGAGGTCTCGACTAAGCGACCATTACCATTTATCATCTATTCTCATGCGTGGGAAAGAAATAAGGTTCACAGTGCCCATCAGAGAATCACCTGCAGGTACAACTGGACCAAAAGGCGTTTGTGTACACAAAAAACCATAGAGCAATAATTAAGGACAACTTTTATGCATCGTCAACTTTGGGCCCTCATTAGACCAATCATACCCACAGCTTCGCAACATTTCGTTCACAATTGTCAAATTTTCTAAGCGCGAAAAACGGTTACCAATTATATTCCAGCAAACAGTTTTCATCTATACTTCCGCAAAAAATTCAACTTTAGTTTTTTTACAGGAAAAGATTCAGAACCCTTTCCATGAAAGAAGACGCATTATGGACTCCGTTTACGGGAAATATTATCCCCTACCATCACGTTGATTCTTAGCCATGGTTACTCAACTTAGTCACGGTCAATATTAATTCTTTTTTCCAGCAAATAACCGCTGAGAAGCCAGCATTTACCGCAAGTGAGCACAAAGTGCGAATACTCCAATGGGGAGAAGTCATTTTCTTCCAACGGGATTCAAACCCTGATCAATGGATTGCGCCTGCAGAGCAACTGGTGCGAATTCGGGGTATTTGAATTCCGCTCAAGACAAAAGATTTTTTCAACGAAATTTTCGAACTCTAGGCCACAGGTCATTTCAAAGACCACATTTTTCTCGAGAACTATCTCAGAATGCTAAAGCACCGCCATTGAAATCACGAAGGATTCTCTTGTCCACGAAAAAAAAAGGGGACGGGTCAGGAGGATTTTCTTGTCCTAGATCCGTGGCTCAACATGACGGAGGATCCCAAAGATGAGGAGGGAGGCTGACTTTTTCACTTGGCGCAGGGGGAGGCGCATTTCCTTCCGAGAGAGAACGAGTCGTCCGATTAATGCTCGCCAAGAATTCACTCTCAAAGGGATGGGGGGGAGGGGGGAGGGGGGAGGGAGGGGTGAGAAGAGACGTGACCCCACCACCGCCCCCACCCTTAGGGGAAACCATCCCACGTGAACTACAGAACGTGCTGGAGGAATCGCTCCCCCCCAAGCACACGGACATAATAGATCAACACAGAGAGGGAGCGGGGGTGGGGGGGAAATGATGGTGAAAGCAACGGGTTGAGTCGTGACGGGAAAGGAACATCTGAGGACAGAATATATTTATAACCCCAACGGCATAATAAATTTAATAAGTTAAATTTGTGGCAATGGATTCTAGAGAAATTGAAAAAACGTGCCACTATCCACAATTAAAAAATAAATATAACTCGGCCGTCAACAAGGGTTGTTATCACCACATTTTTACGAAGTCACTTCCTCATTTGCTTGTTTGTTTGATTGTCCTTACCGGCAAAGTAATGCAAGCAAACATTCCACCCACTTCCCGAAAAGCTATCGAGTTTGAAATTTTCAGTACAGATCAGAACCAGGTGGCAATATGTTATTTCTCCATTTTCGAGTCTTCAGAGGCAGTGTGAAACACCACTTTCGACAATTTGCAATCCTATGAATCGCTCAAATGCTATGAATTTCAGCTATTTAACGACCTGTCGAGTGTAACACCCTAATACATAATATGAGGGAGAGTGTGCAGACGTGGAAATACATATGTACGGATCCAAATCCACAAAATCCCCTTCACCCAACCATCGAATCTTTCCCCTTCACGAAATTCTCTCCTTTTTATTTCAACCCCCTCGCACCGGATTCCGATTAAAAACCCCTTCTCAGTCTCCATAGCAACCAATGCGGAGATCCGCGAAAAGAAAAAAAAAGACAGCACCCGGCCAGAGAGTTTTTTTAATTCTTCCTCTCCTTTCCGCTCTCAAAAGGCCATGAATGCTGCCGCTGCGGTCCGTCAAATTTACTCATCGAGCCAACTCATTGAGTGGAGTTCATTTGGCTTCCAGGAGAGAGGAGGGCGACTATTCGTGGGAAACACGAATTCACATAGGAGAGCGAGTGATACAAATCCCGCGAAAACTTTCACGGACGAAAGCAATCGTAATCGTAAAGCAAGCGTAAAACACCGCGGCGTAACAGCGGTGAATACGTTTACTCCATCACGAAAAGGTTGGTTGGTAGGTGTGAGACAACAGCGTCAAAACAATATGATTAGGATTCCAGGGACGTTCTTTTGGGCTAAACCCGTGTCACATTTTAGAACCATGATAAAAACACTAATGATAATTTCCACACTATTTAATTTAACACTCGAGTCGTTAAATTAAATAGTGTGGAAATTACCATTTTTGTTTTTATCATGGATAAAGCAAACTTCCACAAAATCACGCCTGAAACGATTTTTACACATTTTAGAAGTTACGCACCAACATTTACGTCTCCGCTGCTGAAAGCTCACTCAGGGAAATAACATATTAATGGCACGTCCATTTATTTATGACATCCTCAAGGAGGATAGATTAGAACCATCATCTGGCGCAAAATTAAGCCACAGAGGTGCGAATTTCATAGATACAAGATAGTTCACTGACGAAAGGGTTCCCAGAATGTCTGAGGCTGTTGCACCTGACGAAGGTTCCGTGAATTGAAACAACTTCAAATCAAACACAAAAACACTTATTTCCACAGTAAAAAAATAAAAATAAAAAGATGCAGCTTACGGGGGAGAATTTTCTCTTATGTTCGATGGGACGCAGCCCATGATTCTCTAGAGAGGAGATGCCCCTATATACATTTTTTCAGATGCTTCACTTGTCATTTCCCGATCGACCAACTTTCAAAAAAATATTCAGGCGTCGATTCCTCCCACGACCTGACTCGTTTACGCAAATTCAACGCCAAATCTGGTAGCATCATGTCAAAAATAAACTCCTTTCTCCAGCGCGTCTACATTTTTAATCCGCAAATTTGCGCACCACTCGAGAAGAGAAGGAAAGGGTTCCGAATGTAAGAGGGGAGACGACGCCGCCGCAACGGACCAAGTGGATCGCCCAGACGACAGCATAAGGAGAGGGAGAGAGAGAGAGACAATGGCACACAGACAGACAGACAGATTGAAAGAGGAAGGTGGGAGCCGCCCACCACTTGACACACACCATGGGATCACAACTGCCGCAATGGCTGATAAAATCACTCCTTCCAAAATAAAAACAACAGCAGCAATATCGCTATACATAATAATTCTACCCTTGTTAACATGAAAAATATCAGAAATACCTCTAATTTAAGTTTTAATGCGTCGAAATACACAAAATTTTCCTTAAAGCTTTAATATCTACGATAATACGCTATTCAATCATTGTCTTTGATGCACCAGCTTAAGGATAACATTGTAATTTAAAGCAGGAACACACAGAAAAATGAACGTAAACAAAATTAAAACGTTATCGCCATCACAAATAATGAAAACAAAATGATTTCTATCAACCTATCTTTTATGTAAGGCCTGTTTAAGAATCTTTCAACTGCAGACGTGTATTGATATAAACAACAGAGGAACGACAGACCATTCCTTAGATTACGAAACGCTTAGTAAATTCTATCAAACCAAATTTGCATAACAATGCAGAGTTTGATAATTCTTACCAAACAAGCAATCACCTTCGTAAAATTAATCATAGCTTCCATGAAAGTTACCAAACTCAGAATCGTATTAAATTAATTCAGTTATTTTTACCAAATTCTTTCGTAAAATTGACCAAATTATGAAACATCAAAATGTTTGATGAAATATATCAAGAGCGTTTGGCAAAAGAAATCAAGTCCTTAATAATTTACATCAAAGTTTAAGTATGTTAAAAAAATACTCCCCATCATTTTGATAGTTTTCATCAAATCATTTTTTCCGTGCAGCCAATCAGAGATCAGGGCGATAAAACGCGGTGTTTCGTCAAATGAACTCATGGGTAAACAAGCGATAAAATCACTCAAAGTTAAACGCTTTATTCCTTCAAATTTATGAATCTTCCTCTATTACATTGATGTATCACTAAAAATAGAATACATCTTTTCCCAATCTCCTTTAATGGTAATGGTGTCTCTCTCCTATTTCTACGATTTCCATGAAGCACATCGCTATGCGACGAAACCACCTCCCTCTAGCCCAAACATTATTACTCCCTCATCGCGTGACTTCCATGGGCTTCCCCAACCACATCCAAATTCCTCTCTTCTCATCCCTACAGCTGAACGTAATCCCTTTCCCAAACTCAACACCTCGAAAACCCTCGTTTCCTTGCATACCCTTCACGGAGTGCCACTAAGTTTCTCAGCTTCACACTTCAATTTCCACGAGGAAGACTTGACTATCTCATATTTTCCCATCTATATCGTTGACTATTCCTCGTGACTTCTCCTTTTTCAAAATATTGGAACAGCAACATCTTGTATCCAATATTCCTTGTTACGTAATCATACATTTTAATAGTGTTGATTTACATGAATGGATCCATGAGTTTCAGTGAAAATCGTCGCAGTTTTACAACTGCTCCAGTCTTTCTTACCCATGCAACCCAATAAATAATGAATGACCAATGACTTACCCCCATCTTGTTCCATTCAAAATACCAATCGCATTTGCTCATTACCAACTGAATTTTCCAAAACACGCTATCTTTAGTAACACTTAATGATTTCAAAATGACATTTTGTCAGTTAAATTCCTTATTACCCTTTAAACATACGCAAAGATAATGAAAGGAGTATCAGCATACATATTGTGTAAATATTTATTTTGAGTAAATTTATATTAAGTACTGTTTTCTCTCATATTGTAGATATTCCACTCAAATTCGAAACAATCTCCAGTACTCGCTTATTGACATTTGCCTCAATTCCATCATCAATATATCAACCAGCATTTCTATTTATGAGCTTCACTCAGACCGAAATTCAACTAATACACTTCTCTTAAATTCATGATCGTCTGCGCCTCGATATGAATGAATTCTCAATCACCTTTCCCTTTTCCTTCTTTATGTTTCGCCGACCACATAAAGGAAAACATACACGAAGCGAAGGGTGCGGAACGTGGGAAGAGGAGGAGAGAGAGGGAAGAATGGGGAGAGAGAGGAAGAGATGGAAGAAAGAGAGATAGGGAGAGGAGGGATCAATACAGAGAGAGAGAGGGAGAGAGGGAGGGAGGGGGATGGGGTGCGACTCACTCCGTCGCTCTTGCCCATTGAAACGCCCGCGGCAGACGAGCACACGACGACACCAAATTGGTCCACGAGGAACGGATTAGACATTTTGGGAGCGCCTCTGAGAGAGATTAATTCATCCCCTTATCACGACCGGGTCGGTTGCGATATTAATATGAACAGGGGAACAATCACTAAGCGCGACCTTCTGATTTTTTGCAATCCACAGCCTGATGATCAAGGGGCAAACATGGAGGAGGCTACATTCCGTCTCTTGATCTACGTTCTCGTCACTTGGAGCCATCATATATGTCCACACTGCGTCGACGAGCGGAGAGCCATCCCTTTATTCTCATTATTTGCAATCACGAGGAATAGAATTGAAAGATTATGAATTTGATAGATGCTATCATTTAGAATGTGAAATGCGGCTATCTGCAGATATTAATTTATTTACCCGAGCAATTCGGATCGCCCTGGAGTCGGCGTCGCAACTCGCGAATGGCGACTTTGAAATCCTTGTGTAGGCTTTCGCGGTGTGGTGAGGATTTAGCAGACTGGTTTTCGGGGTTACTACCGCGTAGATTCATCTCTGTTGACGATATCTGACATGAGAAGACACCGCCCTCCGACGGGGCGTATAAGAGACGGGCGATACCACGGATCTCCACTTCATTGACCTGAAGAAGCCTGCAGCAATGCCAGCGAAACTGTCGTCTGCAGAGATGAATCTACGCGGTAGAAACCCCGAAAACCAGTCTGATGAATGGCGACTTTGGTAAACCCATTTAAACGCGCGGTGGGTGACAACACATTTAGTGGTCGACTGCAGTTGAACAGAAAAGAAAAAAAAGGATCTGGATAGAATGTTGCCTGCACAGAAAAACTAGCAAACTGCGATGAAATTCTCCGCTCACCCGGTTGCAAATCTAGAGCAGCTTTTGTTTTGGCGTGAATGACAGGTGTGCTGTGGACATAACATGTCTGGCACGCAGCGAGGTGTGCGTGGGCGAGAGCTCTGACGGGGCAGGGTTAATGGGCAGGTGGCGAGGGAAAAGCATCGGGGAAGTGCGGGAGACAAACGAAATGAGGAGGGAATGAAGAGAAGTCCAGGTGACACGCTCGCTTTAAAGGCCCACACTTCATAGCATAAATTAACGAATAATTAGATAATAGAGAAAATTATATTACAGAGAAAATTTAGCTCAATGGCTATGGGGCGGACGCATTAAAAAAATAATAAATATTGACTCGACGACACCTATCATTCTTATGTAGAAATATCAAACAGCCAACGGCACGCGGTGTTGAAAATGAGTTTCTTCCAAGGAGGATCGAAGTATTTTCCGGAGTTACGTTACGCCAATTTTCAAATGGCCTCCAAAAGAAGCTTAGCGAGGAAATGAAATTCTCCTCCAATTCAGTCATCTCCAATGAAATTCACCATTTCTCCTTTTACTTAGAGATATTTCATCATAAGTTTTGAAGAAACAAAAACTCTTAATTAATCGCTTTAACTGTTCAAAATATTAAAGTTGGTTTTAGAAAAAGTTTTTTGCCTAAAAAACCTTTGAGGGATCTATTTTTTCTCCCGTTCAATTACCTTTAAAATACAAACTAACGAGTTCATACGATCCTTAGAGTCCAATGACTTCAATGCTCGACGAAGTAGACTCATGCTCTCCAATGCCTTCTCCAGGTTAAGTGAGAGTTGAGAGTTAAGTGAGGAGAGAGGCGAGGAGAGGAGGAAAGGTTGGTGGTGGGGAGACGCGAAATATCTGAGGAAGGATATAAAGAAAGGATCCGAGGGAAGATTAATGCTCGCCCATGAGAGAAATAGATCCGTCCGCCTCTCTCGTCAGCGAATGGGATTAAGAGGAGCTCTCTCCTTCCGCCCACTGCACAGAAGAATGGAAAACGTGAATGCGTGCCTCCGAGAAGGAACTGACGGAACGCAATCGAAGGGCGCTCCCAAACGGGTCTAGAATCCATCAAAATAACACTGATAATAATCATGTCGTCACAGCAACCCTCATCATCATCAGTTAACAATCTGAAGATCGATTAGGCACAGCTTTCTAATCCGCTCTCCTATCATCCAACCTCTTACTATTTATGCATTCATTTTTATCTTTTCATAACCTGCCTTTTGTTACTTATTCTGCGCATTCTCTTGCCTTTTCTTCCATCCGCCTGTCCTTTGACGATTGTTTTATGAGAGGAAAAAGGATTTTCAACGGAGGATCGCCCCTGCTTTTTCTACGATCACACAACTCAATGCTCGATAGCGAATCGATCAATACGGAATTTTAACTAACGGATATTTGACAGTAATTATTCGCAAACATACGAAGATACAACCCCTGCCACTTCCCCTACTCATTTACTCTCAGGGAATATGCTTATAAATAAATGAATAATATCACAATGCCTCGAACAGACGGCTAGACTATGACTTCTGATCACATCAATCTTGGAAGGGACATGAAGTCTCGCTTTCTTCTTTACGATGATAAAGGGTTTAGACATAAGGATTCACCAAAGAACACAACGTTTTGACGATTTTATACCGAAAGATAATCCTCGCTGATAAATACGGAAACGGAGATGATTCGCAAGAAAATTCCGTGCGAAGAGAAATACCGTATAAATGCCACCTAAGAGGATGCATGACTTCCTCTCGGCCGGTCGTATTTTGGTGACGGATACTTCGCTCAAAACTGACGCTATCATCTTCAAATTTTCAGGGTGAGCAGAGTAAACATTTGTATATACCTCATTGCAAAAATCACATAAAAGAAAATATAGGGAAAAATGTTTTCAAATTTGAGACTTAGGGATATGTACAACACGGTTTACTTTATACACCCAGAACATTACAAAATGATAGTTGAAGCGTTTAAGTAAGTTAAGATGGTTTAAGCGACAGTTTAAGTAAGTAGGGAGATGAGTTCTCTTAAGGTTTAGACATTAAGAGAAACACTTTCCTTGCCTGCTACCACTTATATTTAATGATTCATTTTTATCAAACTTATGCTTTGCGAGGAAAACGAACATTTCTTCCCTGGCTCCCGAAAAAAGAGAAACCAGGAACAAGCAAGTCGTATAAGCCTCTAGTTATTTCATAAAATCGGTGAGAAAATACTTTACGGTCGGAATACCACTGTATTACGAACACATAGGTGATTCTGTAGGCTTATGTATATACCTCCTCGTGAGACAAGCATATCGATGCGTTACCTTATCCACTACTACTTATCTACTACCAATAAGGGTGGAAATGAAAAGGAGCGGCTGCTAAATTTTATACAAATATTAGTGCAATTTCTCAATGTTTTTTCCTCCGGAATTCACGAGCTAATAGGAAAATGCAAATTTATCTCTCTCGCCGGTTGCTTGTCCGTAGAATGGATGTGTGGGGTGCACAGGGCACCTGCGACTTCCGACCTTTCCATCCCCCATCCCCTCCTTGCTAACTTATTGTTAGTCACGCTCCGCGGCGAGGGTAATAAGCCACGGACTGAGAGAGAGAGAGTGAGAGAATCCCTGTTCAAGAAAACTGTGGCACTGGAGGCGTGGATTTTGACAAGATTCTAGCGCTTCCAATCCGTTCTGCACAAGCACTTATCAAACTCTAGCTCATAAAACGAATAGAAGTACCAAGAGGCACATCAGAGAGTGGGCGTTGCCCTTATTAACTAGTAGGTACATACTATCAGAGTAAAAAGACGCAAAAAAGAAACCAAAATAAATAAAAAATTTGTTGCCGACATAAATATCAGGATGTTTTCGCGAGCGTCAATGGGAGAAAGTAGAGTCCAAAATATAGCGTGGAGGAATAGATAAGAGACTATTAACATTGCAAACACGCAACATGCAGAAGTTATTGTGGTTGAAATATCCCCTATCTACATAGCTATTTTGGAACTTACTCATGATTTGGAAATTCTCCATTCCGGTATTATAGTTCGCTATTTTACTTTCAAAGTTGAACCCACCAGTAAAAAATAATACTAATGAAAGCATAGAACGACATAATCCACCTATGCAACCGTTTATAACCAAAATAGATCCAATTCAAGGTACAGCCATATTGGTGATGCTTTCTATAATGCAAACAATAGCAGACGCACGCCATGGGAAGCTTTTCTCTGGACATAAAAGAAGGACTATAAAATAATTGGAAAAGGGTTCCTACGAACAGAGACGGTGGAAAATCAAGAGGAAGACGCTGCGCTGGAAAAATACGCAACCGAGGGTCGGCGACTGGAGAATAAAATTAAATAAGGGCAGACGGAATGAAAGACTGCGAGGAGGAGAATAATAACGCCCACCACGGGGCAAACTTCCTGCGGGGGAAAATTGGAAGGGATTGCCTTTTTAAAAATGGAGAAAAAAAAACAACTTGAGCGGTGCACACGCTTTTTTATCTTCCGAAGCCGAGGGTAACTATCGACCCTTTGCGAACAAAATAAACAAAATAAGGGCTTCGTATGGACTACGCACGCGTACCGGCGTGGAATAAGATTAATGTTATACACACATGTGGAAGGAATTAATAATAACTTTGATTAAGAACACAAAGAGCTCAGCCTTGCGAAAAAGCATAAGGCGAAGAAGCCGCTACTCCAGGCTTTTCAATACATTACATCAGTAGAATACCATAATTTTTGTCAAAGCCGCCATCTATCGCGAAATAAGTGAAAAATATGGGCAATGACATGCCAGCATAGCCTAAGCAGCGTACATGCGTGGAGCCAAGAGTGGGGACCAGAGATAAATATGAACAAATTCACGGCAATTTATTTCTTACGTAGGACGTCCAGCTGTCTCCAGTACATGCACCACCTTCTTTTATATAATATGAATTCGGCAGGGAGCCGTAGGACACTCGGAGGCTATGTACTAGGCTTAGGTTGCCTTACGGATGGAGTTTAAAGAAAGGATAAGATGAATTCATATATTTGGGAGTCACGATTAATTTCAAGCATATCATGGGGAACACAACTGAGAAATATTCGAAGCAGATGCCTATTAGAAGCGTAAATTCGTCAAGCGTGTTGTGGAAAGGTTTTCGGATGAAAATGTGAAAGAGGAGTGGTGCTCGGCCACACTTTGAATGCGCAGCACACGAGCATAAGGGATCCGACGCCGAAAGTCTCAACCCGTGAACTTGAAAAAATACTCAGGACAGCAGCAGCGCGATTCGTCAGATGCTGCGACGAGAGATTAGCGTTTCTCAGCTTTAATATGAATTCGGCAGGGAGCCGTAGGACACTCGGAGGCTATGTACTAGGCTTAGGTTGCTTCAGAAATCACGAAAAGATGCCTTTCATAACGACACGGAGAACATAATCTTGGAACCTCGCTACATTTCAAGGATTTCCCTCATAAATTATACAATCCGAGAGATATTTTGCCGATCGAAATAGGAATTCGTTTTTCCCCTGAACTGTAAAGGACTTATATAAATGCTAGAGGGACCCACAAGTCAAATTATACAAGCGTGCACTTTCAAGGAATCCGTTCTCCTCCAAACTATAAAGGACATCAATAAATTCTACGTGGAATTCGGTAGTCAAATCAATCCAATATGCACCACCTTCTTTTCGTTAACGGCCGGTGCCCCAATAATACCCCCCTCTGGCGTCACACTCATATTGAGGTGGATAGCGAAGTAGCATATGGATGATCTAAATTACAGCCACTTGATTACACGTGCCTTTACTGGTAAATTGAAAGCGCTATGGTCGCCGTCGCTATGCGCCCGACTGGATGCGAACTGTTTAAGACGCCGCGTTCTCTCGGGGCGTTCCACTTTAAGTCGGCTGTCGTCAGGGGGAGTCAACAAGGTGTCGCTTGGGCCACGGCCCGCGGCGCTTGCTCAGTGTAAAGATATGAAGCTAGTTAGCGAGCAATTGCAGCGAACTCGAGGGGGAGCGCAGATTAAAAGATCCAAGACGCCTGCGAAGAATGGTCTCCGTTCATAATTGGATTCGACGGAAATAAGAGACAAAAAAATAAGAAAATCCACACGTGGTGTTAGGGTAGCATAACAAATCTACACATTTATGTGATGACCAGTCGCTAGAGGAGGACACAGAAGATCGAATGGGCAGATTATGGGTGAGGGTTAAAAATTAGACACAATGAAACATGTGCATAAATAAAGTCAATCTTTTTGCTTAATAGAGCACCCTGCTATAAGGAGGAACATGAGCAGTGCTTGAGCACACATGAAGATTTCATCGACTCGTTGTAATTGAAAAAGCAATCGTACAGCGCCTGTTATTTTATACGTGTATGGTGAGAATGTGATTTACGATAGGAATAAAGTAGCGTTGCGGATATAGAGGTAGTTCTTTCTCTGTTATAAAGAGAAACGAATGTGTAATAGCATTAAGGAATGTTAGACCTCTAATATCAACGTATAATGCTAAATACAATTCTAAAAAACACTCAATAAATACGAAAAACATTTGAAACACGATGTTAAATGCAATTAGGTGGATTTCCACGTCCCAGCAGGTAACTACACGCTACATCCGTATTGATCCTTCGAAATTAACTCGCTCTGCCAGGCCACAAATAAAACATAAGCAACACGGAGCGCGGGCCATCGGATTGCAACCGTATTCCACCACGCAGAATAGCAAGGCTCATTTCATACGTCTGGAATGAGCGGAATTCATTCGCCAGAATCAAGTTTTTCGCCGCTGACTCTTACCTTTTTATGGTGCACGGTAAGCGGCCAAGGGGGTAAAAAAATTCGAGGACGGGGAGGGAGATAATCCGGTCGATATCCTCTGAGCGTCCGAGAAGTCATTAGCGCGGATGGACACCGGAAGAGGGTGCGGGGGGCGGCGGTGGATGATGTTTGTTGTTGAGGAGGAGAGGGATGAGAATGAGGGAGGGTAAGAAAGTTCCACACACTCTCTCTCTGGATTCGAAAAGGGCTCGCTCACCATTTGATTACCATTGTCGATTGCGATGGCAAATAAGGGAGAGTCGAATTTTTCTGTTTTTTTGGATCCGTGGTTTAATTGTCCAGCAATACGGGCGAAATATCGACGGGCTAAACTCATTCACAGATCAGTCGATGACGTCACTAGCTTCTAAAGTACTCCTCGGACTGAGGCCTCGCATGGTTCGTTTACGTTTACTCTCTCGTGATGTGTTTTCGTGATAACATGAACAACAGAGAAGGTTGTAATTGTTTTTATGTGGGACAAACAGGACGGAGAATCAGTGCAAAGGCAGCTGACCATTTAAAATCTTTTCTCTATGGAGAAAAAAATCTGATTTTGAAAATCATTTATTAAATTGTAAGCATGCTTCTGATTTGAAAGACGATGTTTTACATGTTGTTGAAAAAGGTGCTTAACTGCATTTGAATGAGAATTTGAAATCATGCCACGTATATGTGGATTTTCGAACCTAAAAAAAGGTACCTACTAAGAACACTAATCGATAAAACGTATCCGAGGGAACAACATAGAGGGTGCCCAATAAACTTTTGTTTATACCATCACTTCTCTCGCATTTTAATCAGTTTTCAAAAAATGTTCGCAGCACGGCGATAACCGCAGAACGAAATGCTTACATACATATATTAAAAATTCGTAGGAAAGTATTTGCAGTGGCGAGGAACGGCATTTTAAAGTTGTTAATTTTAGACACTATTTCATTGTGAATAATATGCACCGCAGTTATCAACCCTAAATTCGCTCGTGAAATTGCGATCGCCGAGGGGTCGGCGTGGGAGCGGCGAGGACACATTCCACGCATGCATACTGAATGACAGCACTTTCAAAGGAAAACGGGAGAAAAATCATGCCTTATATAGCGGTGAACATATGCACTTAGGTATTTACACTACCTAGAATGAAAAAGAACGTTTTTTAAAATTGGACACTGCAATATTTCCACTAACTCAGTGGACATATAGCAATGTCCAATTCAACTAATATTAAGAACCACATGGTGCCTCACATCACACAAGAAGGACGCTTTTGTTAGCAATTACTTTTTCACGATTCAACCGACAAGTCTGGCTACGAAGCCATCATCATCATTGCCCGGGTAATGCCCGGCGAAATAAATTCCTCGGTGGGTTCTTTACAGGAAGGCGCTAGTATGTATTGAGAAAAGAGTGGCAATGACAAGGACCTACAGCAGCCACGAATAGTCGCGAATGCAGATGAGAAGAGGTGGGGTGTATGGAGGAGGCAGACACGTTGGCTATTCATTCCATAGCAATGCCAGGTTAAAGGGTTGGGGGATATGCAGCAGCAGGGGAGGGGGGGGCCACAACAGACAACACCTCCCCCCCCCCCCCAATGCGACTCGGCCCCCTGTGTGCACGGTTGCGGTGAAGAGAGAAGCTCCTTCACAGATAAAACGTCCATTAAAAAGACGAAATCGATGGAGAAAATTAACACTTACGTGATTAAGACACGTTTTCCGAACGCTCCTCTTAATTAACACATTTATACATATATTGTTTAAGTTGAGTAAAGAGTAAGCCTTGTCCAGACTAAAATCCTAAGAAATGTATATTGGGGCCTTCCAATTCTCCCTTACCATAAGTAGATCCTTCAGTTCCCCCATGTGCTCATCACTTCAGTTGCGTATCGGTGGGGGGGCTTCCGCCCTTCCGAAATATTTTCCATTGAGGCGTCTACATACCAAGCTGATACAACTGCTGAGGACACCACTTGCCACGGGGAATCTATCCTCAGACACTCCATTTCCACTCCATAACAGTTATATTTATTAATGCCTGCCAATACCAACGATGGATTTAAATTTCAGCATTACGCAAAAAATACGAAGCTAGCTTAAATACCTATACGTACTGTTTTCTGCGGAATGGCGAGAAAATATTCAGTAGAGACAACCAGCGTACCACCCCAGCTCTCCCCCGAAGCGAATAACTGGCCACGTCTTATTTGATCATGAATGTCATTCAACGAGATGAAGATTTTGCTTCCATATAAATTTATGCATTCAAACAAATATCTCGAAATAGCACCAGATAAATATTTTTATTTTACAACTTACCTATCTTTTTTGTACTTTTAACTTTATTACACTTTTACTCTTGCTTTTTGAAAAGGAATAGTTACAGTTGTGCGAGGAATCATTTTTCACTTTACCTGCGAACTGACTAGGAATGCAAGCTGGCATCGGTTATTTGAATATAATACAGAATTCTATTTCGCTCGACATGATAACCTACCAAAGTGGAGACGTAAAAAAGAGAGCTGATCGCGTATAAGAAAAATCACTCTTGCTAAAATAAATATAAACGAATTTCGGGTAAAAATCTTTTCATCGGAGGAAGATTCTTCAAGTCAGCAGATAAACAAAAGCAACCGCTGAAATTCTTCACTATGCGATAACAAACTTCAGCAAAATAACAATTCAATAAAGTAATTAAAACGCAAATCTTTGAGGACAAAAGCTGGAAAGGGTTTTTATTTATTTTTCTAAGGATAACTTGAATATTTAGAATTTTCATCTAGTTTTCTAATAGAAAAAGCACAAAAAGGTACGACATTGCTTAAGGACTATATATGAATTGTAAATCTAAAAGTTAGCGACCTGATAGTAATTACCCTTATTGAGTAGAGATTGTTCATCTATCTGAAACCGCTACATGGGAATCGATACTCGTCCTCCCGAATTCACCTAGATACTTCGAATCTATAGTATCGCGTGAAAAGTACTCGTAATTACAACCAGTACTCTCTATAGATGAGACAAGGAAGAAGAAGAAATCGTCGGTGGAAGAGGATCGGACATCAAGAAATCACGAGCACAAAGTAATGTAAAGAACAAAGTAAAGTAAAGCGCTGCCCATGTGTACTTCATTATGAGATCAGAACCAGGATCATTGGTAATGAAAGTAATCGCCCGGCCTACTATGGGTCCACCCCATTCATTCATTCCTTCATCATCGGTCGTCGGCTCCATTGCCTCCTATTGACGCACTCTGTTTTCGAAGAGAGAGGCAAAATGCTTAAAAAAAAAGTCAACTCGATCGTCATGGGAGCGAGTAGTCGCGCACGAGGAGGTTGAAAAAAATCGATTATCACTCGTCCGGGACGAGGATTGGTGGAAACCTCGTTAATTCCGCCACGGTGAAGGATTAAAAGCCATTATCCAGTCGCGGTGATTACGAAGGAGGTTAGCACATGCAACTGAGACCCGATACTTGGCCATAAAAAGGATTTTTAAATATATAGAAAGGTGAACAACTTACAACATTGTCTCAAGATACAGTCAGATTTAAACAGTCTGGTCACCTGGTCTTATGAAAATGGCTTATTTTTTTATGTTGATAAGTGTTTTGTTTTATTTTTTTCACGGAGAAAAAATGTAATAAAATACAATTACCATATGGAAGAATTCAAATTAAACAGGAATAATGAATTGAAGGATCTAAGGGTCACCTTTGATAGCAAAATGTATTTCACCACACATATACTGAATATTAGCATGGTTGCATGTAAACTGTTGGGCTTTATACACCGTATGTCAAAATATTTTGACTCTGAAATGGTACTTAAGACATTTTATTATTATCACGTAAGAAGTAAGTTGGAATATGGATCAGTTATTTGGAATCCCTATTTAAAGAAACATATTGTAATGCTAGAGCAGGTTCAAAAGAGATTTTTAAGATTTATATATTTTTAATTATATCATTTTTATCCGCTTTTCGAAAATTATGTCTGTTTTAGTGATTTTCTAGAAGTGTTTGGTCGCCATGCCCTGCAAAAAAGAAGAATCATAAACGATCTGCTGTTTCTGCATGATGTCATCAATAAGGGCCTATGTTACGAGTTACTGAATGAAATAAGAATAATAGTTCCAAATGTTGATAGCCGGTGAAAAGAACATTTTACATATCAAAGATTAAAACAAATTATTGTTCCAATACGCCAATACGAAGGATTTGTGTAGTATGTAGCAAAAATTTCAACGATCTAGACTTGTATGAAAAGAAAGACTGTTTTGTAAAAGATGTTAGGAACATGTTTCGCGACTGTGATAGTATTTAGTTAATATTTTTCAGCATTTGTTATCGTGATTGTTACTATTTTTGTGGCTGTGATCAATTTATTTTCAATTTTTTTGTAGTTACATTCTTGAATTGTTCACCCTACAATTATGTATATGTTGGGCGAACATAAAACATGATAAATAAATAAATAACCCTTCCCCAAAACACCTTCATGATGGGGTGGTGCACTAGCCGGGTGCAGAGAACTCTGCACGCCGCATGCATATGAATACCGTCTGGTGCATCCGTTTTATGCAACAGTAATGAAGCCCAGGGCATGCGGCGCACGTGTGGCCGCGGACGAAGAGAAACAACGCAATAAATACAAAATTTCACTCACTCACTCATTGAAAACTCACATTAAAACAATATAATAAAACGTCCTAATGCCACGCAGTATTATTAAAATATTTATCCACTAATTTTCAAATAAAACCAATGAGAGATTGCACTGAAGGAACTAGATGGATAAGTTTGTGATTCCAAAGATTTAGTCTTTAAGAAAGTACGCCAACATTTCGCCAAATATTTATCTGAAATTCGATCAGAATTGGGGAAAATATTCATCCGCAAATTTTGTCGATGGTGGTAAAATTTTTATTCCGATAGACTATTCCCATTATCAAAAACTTAATACTGCTTAAAGTGCAGAAACATAACCTTCCACCAGCACCAATGTTGTCACTATTTATAAAATAATTTTATTTCTGATATTATTTTTTTCTAGTTGGTACCACTACTTCATGGGCAAACGTAAGCTAATTAGAATTGAAATAAGAAACTGAAGAAAATTTAGACAAACTCAATGCGAGCATGGTAACTTTACAAATAAATTGACACCGGACTTTCATTTCAAATGTTCGTTCGTCTGAAGTCATCTTGCCACCACAGAAGTCGGAAAAAGTAAATTTAACAGAAAATAGCATACCATATTTTTGCCGCAATATGCTAAATTTTAATTCATCATTATAATTACACGAGGGTTGATGAGTACATATATATATTTTGGGTCTTGGCAACAGTAACTGTTACCAGACTACGTCACGTGTTTATTCCGAAAAAATGAAATTTTTGGTTATTTACTGCTTTTGAACATTCGTCATTACATTCATTCATGACCATTTGTCATTTGCACGGGATTTTAGTGTATTCCAGTTGTTTCAAATACACTTAGAAAAAAATGGAATATGAGCGTGAAACTGCTTGTGCTATTATTTCTCATAACTTTGAACGTGATTGCCAAGAAATGAGTGAAACGATGAATTTTTATCATTGTTCGGCGAAGAATCACCATCCTACAACAGCATTGCTAACATTTTTACACTTGATAACTTTTTAACTTATAATTTCATCTGTTAATTGAAAATGGAACTTCTACGCCTCTTTATGTAATTTTCTGTAAATTTCTTCTCTGCATGTAATTTCATGAGCATCTTCATTATATGTTTAACTACATATATTTCATGTTTGACGAGGGGTTAGATGGAAGATGGGACTTTCTAGTCCCAATAAAGACGTTTTATTATAATAAAAACTGCTACAAAGAAGTCAATCGCGGCAGATGATCTAATGGCTTATCATATGTCTATGCAGGATCCGAGCACTATTGAATGCAGTCCTGCAGAAAGCATAGACTACGAAGGATGGATTCGGAGGCTTAATCCGTGCAGAAGACAAACATTGTCTGATGATATGGAGACGAGGAGCATTGGAAATCGAAGCGGGGGCGGTAGACGGGATAGAAAGGGTGGAAAGGGGAGAGGGTGCGTGCCCCTAAGTGCAACGGCAACTCACGCAACCACCCCCCCCCCCTCCGTCTCGCCACTCGTGATCACGGAACACCGGCGTGGCGCAGTGCAGTGTCGCATCGGATTCCGCGAGGCACGCATCACGTTCAATGCAAGCACGGGGCGATGACCATTAACATAACATTCAGATCATGAGGTTAATTTGAGAAAAACTTTTCAAAGAAATGGTTCACATATCTAAATCAATTAACAGTTGTAATAAAAAACAGACATTGAAAACCTTAGCAAAATTTATTTTTATTTAATTAATCAAAATTAACGGTACCTAGGTTTGGTAATAGCTAGGTGACGTAATATCAATAAATATGTGCAAAGCTAAGGTATGTCAACATTTTTTGTGTTTTCTGTTCTTGTATACTTTTTTAATTATATTATTGTAAAAAAACTCTATCGCAGTATATATTTATACAAATATTGTATATCATTGTATTTTATATCGCTCTCATGTTTTCATTCATAGCCCTGATGATAGTTTTAAATAAACTGGAACGTTGGCTGACAACTTTTTTTGCATCATATACATTTGACCCATACTCCAAGAATTATTTTACCATTAATTAAACGAGGTAAGAAGAGAAGAAATAAGAAGAGAAAAAAACATTAAAATAGCGCATACAACACGTAACCCCAAATAACATAATTCATTCAAATGATCGTTACATCAAATAATAATTATTCTCCGGCAGCGGAGACGAAAGTGTTGGTACACATTTTAAACTGTGGCGCACGTAAGGAATACTGCTTCGGTATCATGAAAGGCTAAACCGATTGACGATTCATTGCTCTTAAAGTATGATTATTATTTTCGTATTAGATTATGCTATCCCTTTTTTCGTCATTCTTTCACGTTTTATGGCTTTAATTTTTCTCTTCGTTCCACCTACGATTTTCCCTCTAATTAATTAATTTCCCAATCAGCGGAGCCGAATATCAATTGAAATTTTATGCGGTCATTGTACTTTCATGGTTGTTATCCCGTTTGATATTCGCTCACTTTTCAGTATCAGTTCTGATTATCACTGATCTCATTTAATCTTCGAGGCTACGAAAAATTTAGTTTAGGCCAAGTTTATCGGCGGCTATGGCGTTCTACTGTATCGTCAGCATCAAAAGAAATACAAATCGCGAAACATGAAACCTAAATGGATGAGAAATCATTTTTACTTGTTTTGATTGTTATAGGGAAATGGCAAATGAAATGGAAAATTGAAGAGTTTTCGATTTAAAGTGAGGAGGGCTGACGTTATGACACGCAAACATTCTTCTCGACAGGTACTTTTTGGTGACAGATGACGCGCTTAAAACTTGGGCAACCATCTTAAAATATACAGGACGTACAAGTTAGGCCCAAGTCTATATTCGCCCTTATCTCAAATTTGAAAATTTTACCTCAGTATTTTCTCCGGTGCAATTTTTTTGTTCAAGCATTGACGATCACTGAAACGTGAGCCCAAAATTTAACCTGAGTATTTTCTAGGATAAAATTTTTCAATTCACAGATACAGGTAAACGTTGAAAATGATCTACTCTATACACTACGAAATAATCAAGAAAATAGCGTGAGGTTAAAATGAGTGATACGTCACCAAAAAGACAAAATACGATCGGTCGAGAGGTATGCGTCCCCTTCATGCTGCGCTTAGTACACGGAAGGTGGCATCAACCCCGTTCCTTTGGAATTACTTCCGCAGCAAATGGAGCGAGAGGCATGGGAATGAATGGCTTCACACGGCGTGAATTTCAACGAATAAGATCTATGCCGCTTTTGGATCTCGGTCGAGGCTGAAATAAAAATTCAATTCTCTTCGTATCCTTGGAGGAAGTAGTCGCGGCACTCGTAAGAACGGTCTCTCATATTATATCCCAATTGTGAGAACTGCATTCAATTATTATTATTGTCAAAGGCATGCAGGGATTGAGGGAAGGTTTACAGGTATTTGATAATAATCATGATATCCCCTCTTCAATTCACAATAAAGGACTACTCCATTTCATTATATCTAAAAATCCTATTCTCTCCCTTCCTCTCCCTTATTTACCTAACATTCTACTCCCTAATACTGTTTTCAGCATCCCCTCACCGCTATGTATTTGCTCCATCCACATCTCCTTCGTATCCCATCTAAAAGCTTCCTCTCCTCACCCACCATGTCCAGCACTTTGTCCTTCCTCCTCCTCTACGTCAACTTCATTTTCTTCATGCATCTTTTATCATTAAAAAAATATTTATACAGGTGGTCACCTAAAATTATGAGGTTAATCACAATTTTCTTATAAATTACTGATTCGGTGTCAAAAATCATTACAAAAATAGAATTTTGACAGAAAACCGTCGGAATGAGGGCAAATAGTGAAGGAATTAATAAGGAGAAATGAAGTAACGTGAAGGACTCAAACTGAAGAAAAAATACGCAAAATTAAAATCGGCAAATATTCCCCGATTTTCTTGAAAAGACACTTCCAGGACATTTCAAGCATCGCCCTCAATTAGAGACCACAGCCACACATTCCCAGACTTCCTTTCACTGGGAATAAGAGTGCGGAACATTCTCCGCTATCCGTTCGCTCCATCGACATGAATTTCAAAATAAGACGCCACATTGCGTGAAATGATTTTCCGACACTTGGGAACTGCACGGAAAATTGAAAGAGGGCTTAACGGCCCCACGGACATAATGAAGGCGAGATTTGAAAGCGGTTGACTCCGTCGAGGAGGCAGACACGTCGGAACTGGACGCGCTTGGAAACCGCCCTCAAATGTCAACGCAAGGCGAAATGGTGGCTGCCACCCACTGCACCCCTCTCCCCCGAACTCCTCTTTGCCTTCCGCCCACCCGATATTTCCGGCAAGGGCGAAAGCGAGTCCCACGTCAGAGAAGACCACGCCCTCTCGCCATATAAACAGATTTCAAGCAGAATTCAATTTACTAAGGCGAAGAAACGTGCATAATTTCATTTCTACCAACAGTACGCTCTTAATTCCACAATATGACAATTATAAGGCCAATTATGTACTTCCGAATCGTCGCCATGTGTGTGAAGGATGGATTAATTCCCACACCCCTTCACTCTACACCAATCACTGATTTACTAACGTGGCTTTACTAGAGCTACATTGATTGCTTGCTGGAATGATGATAACTAATTCAATTGGGCTCCGGTTCGAATCCAAGTGGTAGCGGAGAGTTTTCTAATGAAGCCCGTCGCCTGCCTGTGAGCTTCGGGGACGAAGGGCCGGAATAAAGACGTTCAAGTCTAATTGGGGTGCATGGAAGTCTTCCTCGCAAAGTTCCTTCGAAATAATAGTCACCCAAAAAGGTAAATCAACGCGGAGTCTATAGTACATATTTCATATTTGTAGGTAATCACACCGATTTTTACATCGCAAGGAACTCGGAAACGAATCCAAAAAAATCAAACATGCTAATGTAAATCCGTCAATATACTATTTATATCGCCGACAATTAAATGCAAGGAATTCTCATGAATATGATATAATTAGAGCAGATGCAAGTCCACGTATCCCAGGAATATGATTTTCAACAACACCCGTTTCCTTCGCTACATATGTAAGTCTCTGGGAATGGATTCCTCGTGACGGGAAAGTAACACAGCTTCCTTTCACATCCCGCCGAACGCCTTAATTTATCCCAGCACTGTGAACTGATCCGTGGGATAAAAGTACAACGGGTAGACGCCGATTTCTTCCGCATCAATTGCCAAAAATTTCTCCACACCTACATAGGATCAGCGAAGCTTTTCGGCCAGCACTCGCACGCTTACAGATCGGGAAAACAAAAAAAAAACAAACGGGTCCCATTCGACGGAAGGAGTGCTGCATTTGAAGTGCACTCCACAAGGAAACCGACGCCAACGGGGTCGCTTTAATGAAAATAACTCTCAGATGGCACGTGGTCACAGTGAAGCAATTATTCCCTTCTATGAGCTGACATCTAAGGGGGACTGATGACGAAATCCCAATCTAATCTCCCTCCTCAGCGTTCAGATCAAAGTGATCCACGCGAGCAAATCCAGCCGATAAAGCGCATTTTATCTGATCAGTCGAGATGACGCGACACCACGGTCATAATCCAGCGTCCACGACAGCTGCTCCTCACCCACGGCAAAGATTCTCCATCTCAACCCATTCCTTCCCAATGTTGCGTGAACGCAACGCAAACTTTGCGATTTTTTTTCTCCGTATTTGTTGTTGATAAGTAGTTAATACTTTTAAAATTGGTAAGTCAATGCTTTTTAAAATGTTATGAATTTTTCTATGGAAGAAATTTAATAACTTTTGTTTTTACAGTGAACTTTTCATTTATATGTAAGTCGTTATTTTAGGTTATCTTCTAAGTTTACATATTATGTAAAATCTGAGGCACTCGATGATTATATCTCACACACCTCGTGTCTTAGTCAAGCATCATTCACGTCCGCGGAATGGTCAATATTTGCAGGGAAACCAAAGTGGGCAGAAATTGACAGATATGAAGAAAATAATGGAAACACAATTAAAGGAAAAAATTGATACGACAGCTAAGACAAAAGCAAACATGTAAGACGGGCAAAATTTTGAGAGAAGAAACATACGAAGCAAGAAGCAGAGACGTAAAATTGGTAGCCGACTTTGATAAAATTCCCAGTAAAAATTACGAAAGAAGCGCATCGTTATAGATATCATCGACACACAAAAATTAAGCTCTACCTCCTTGTCAACAATCAGAAGTTATTCGTCAATTAATACGTCTTCAGACTGTCTTGAATGCGTGTTAGACGCCGAGGACACAACTGAAATGCACATTCGACTTTTTATTCAGGTTATTATGAACAAAAAAGTCATCCTTAACAAAAATAGTACTAAAATTTTTGGTAGATTAATTACTAATTAATCTACCAAAAATTTTATATCATATCTTACGCGGCTCAGGAGAACGGGATTTCACAGTAAGAGGAAATTAAGAGTAAAATAAGTTCCTCATCTCACCTCACTATTAAATACTATGCGGACAGAATTATGTTTGTTTTTGGTAAATCGATTCTTGACAAAAATATGGCTGAAGTTAATCATAAATTGGGGGTAAAAGTGAGAGAATCCAGATGTTTGATCAGGTTTTCAAGATGTAAGATGAGACTCGGGTTTTCCCGGTGAGTGAGTAGGATGAAACACTATCAGACTCCCAACCGGATCAGGAGCCCTATCCAGTAACTACGTCTTCTTGCTTCCGAGATTTCGAAATCGAAATTTCCGTTTCCGTCTCAGAACATTTCGATTTCGTTTCCGTAACTCGGAAGCTCTTTGACGCTATCCACTATGTTTGTCAGGATTGACTCCTTTTACCAGTTAAGCTATCGTAGCATATACTCCCTTACGCGAAATTTGTGACCTATAAGGAACAAGACGGTCTGGACTGCTGAGGATATTATTCGACAGAGAAAAAATCATTCGCCTTGACCGGGATACCCAATACTGAGAGAATTGGTTAATATAATTTTCTGCGACCTAAAACAACAATATTCATTAAGAACAGTATTTATTAACTTAGCTTTACACAACATTTTTTCAACTGGTTTCGTCTCGAACATTATGTACTTCTTTACTCCGTTCATAATCATTCATTTCCCATAACTTTCAGTGCACATACCGTGCCAGTTGTGCAAATTTACTCATCACCTCTTACCAAAATCTGCAGAACCACTTTCGCTATAAAAATATTCCACAAGTCACCAGCTGGTACATCACTTTTCGATTCCGAGAAACGGAAAGTCATTTTCCGACACCGTCCTTCTCATCGGCCGCTCTCGGACGGGTTTCCTTGATGGAAAGTTCAAATAGTCCTTAGTGGATAGCTCATTTCGATATTATAACGTCTTTCCGAAAACCAACTGCGAACTATCCGAGAGATTTCCTTAGTGGATAGGGCCCCAGATTTGACTCCATGCCAACGTTTCGACAACTTACTCAGCTATCATCTTCAATAAGGGAGTGCCTCTACAATACACTCATTCCTCTACAATACACTCATTCCTTACTCAATCCTCGCCTTCGTCTAAGCGGCGAGAAAAAAAACTGGGAGGACAAACAGGGGAGGGAGCAGCGCTGGCAAATCAAATGAACGCAGTCCCCTTTGGCTAAGATATAAGTGGACATTTTGCGAAGCCATCCCCAACCTGACCTTTCTCCGAAATGCCTTTCTCCTGCTCGAATCCAAGCGAGAGTAGAAGTTTACTTTCCCAGAGGCTAGTACGCGTGGGCCGAGGGTTTCGTAGCTGCCTGGAGGGAGGGCGGGGTGCATTGGGAGGGGATGATAATCCAGGGGAGAGTGGGATCAGCAGAAGAGAACAATTAAGGAAGCTGGATGAACTCTCTTCGACATGAGAGTAATTGGAGCGTAGAACAAGCAACGAGGGCGTTTTTTTAATCAACCAAAATAAACGCATTACATGAGACAGGCTGATACTGCGTGCAGCGAGCAACTGTCCACCCTCTGTACCATATTATTATTATAGTATTATACCGATTAAGGTAGGTTTCCATGGAGTACTAAAGAAGTGATCTGGTAGCCTCCCTTTCCATCCACCGCTACCTTCTTCAATTCACTGTAAGGCCCACTCTCCTTCAATCTATCCAAAAATCCTATTATTTTCCTTCCCCTCCCTCGTTTCCCTAACATTCTACCCTCTAAAAGCATTTTCAACATCCCCTCACCGCTAAGTACTTGCTCCATCCATACCTTCTGTCTCCTCCGTATCTCATCTAGAAGCTGCCTCTCCTTGCCCACCATATCCAACACTTCGTCGCTTCTCCTCCTCTATGTCCATATCACCTTCACTATTCTTCTCCACACCCACATCTCGAATGCCTCCAATCTTCTCTCGTATTCTTTCCTCAGTGTCCACGTTTCCGCACCGTAGAGAGCTCCAGCTCCAGATCAAACTCTTCACTAACCTTTTCTTTAAACTCTTACATAACGATCCTCTCAGAACCTCATTCCTGTTCCGCTAAGTCATTTGCGAGCATTAGATATCAGTTTAAGGTGGGAATCAAGTCTCATAAATAAGATCGACCGCCTAGAATGAGACGAGCAAGGCAAATGTGATACTGTTCCCCAACCCTCCCTCTGTCACCAAACAAAACTTTTATCGCAAGAAAGATAGCAATTTCCACAGGGATTCCTAGTGACACGGGAGGATGCGGTAGTCCCGTGAGAGACTTGACAGGAAAAGGGAATTCCATTGGATGATTGCAGTGGCAAGGCAGGAAGGGATAACTTTCATGAACTAAATGTTTTAGATGAGAGAGAGAGGAGGTGATGTCAGATACATAGATTAATCGGGTATTCGACCGGATCTAGAGTTGCACATATGACGGGAATGGAGAAAAAAGGCAGAGAAGCAACACCTGACAGGGTGAAAAACTCGAATAACATACTTTCACCTGAGAGGGTAGATCTCACTCCAGAATAGCCCAAAGATAACATTTTCAGAGTAGGAGAGCCACCTCGCGTAGAGAGAATTTAGGCTGGAAGTGTCCCTTGAGATTTGAACCCGTATCCTTCAACGAAGATACGCGCACAGCCACTTTGGCTCCAGGGATTGGAAAGCACAGTCAAACGGTTGCCGGACCAAGGCGTCATCAGTCGCTTGCCATACCAGACCCTTTACTCGGTGGCCAGTGAGGCTCTATCCAGTTGTAGTTGGTGATCATCAAATACCGTTCAGCGACTCTGTTCGCACTCTTGGACTAACCCTCACAAAAAATTTGTCTTGGAACCAACAAGTCAATAGCATCTGTAATAAAGTGAATATCACACTGTATCAACTAACAGTTCATAAGCACTTACTTCCTATATCCACTCGAAAAATTTTAATTTCTACCCTGGTATTCCCTTCCTTTGATTATTGTAGTCCTGTTCATAATGACATGCCTAAAGAGCTGGATAAAAAGTTACTGAGGCTACTTAATTCATGTGTAAATTATGTATTTAATTTAAGAAAGGATGTTCATGTATCACAGTACAGAATCAGCTTTGGTTGGCTAAATCTTTGTAATCGAAGAAAACATCTACTCATGCTCTTCTTTTTAAGATTTTCAGGGAGAGAATCCCTAATTATCTCAGGAAAATTTTTATGAACAGATCAGTAACCACTCACATGTCATCTCGCAAAAAGGACTATTTACGCTACCCTACTCCACGTACAACTACCTACCAGAAATCATTTCTAGTAACGGCATCTAAATTTTGGAATTCTGTCCCTGAGGATCTAAAACAGAAGGGCTCCAGCCATGCAATTAAATATACATTATACATGGCTTTACTCAATGGAGAGCGAAAATAAACTCCTGCATAAAATACAGCCAACAAATTCCGTGTGTTGTCAAATTCCAATCCTTGTTTACGCGTCATTTCTTTATTATTTGTGTATCAAACTAATTTACTGTTATTACTTGATATTTTCATGAACTTTGCGCTTTTGATGAGCCAATTATTGTAAATTGTGTTTTGCCAGGGGTATACCCAGAGCATGAATAAATATTATTCTATATAATTCTGTAATATTATTATTCTATTCTATCCACTAGCTTACCTGGCTCCCTATAAGGATTTCCACAAGGAGAGAATTCCCCAGAAAAGATCAAAGGGCGGTGGAGATGTCCAGGGGCCAGGGCGGGGGTGGAAAGGGATCTGACGAGAGGGAGGACCCGTCCACCCCCAGAGGGCCTCCCTACGCATCCATCTTGCTCGGTCTCCACCCCATTTCAGCAGTTACCATCTTTACATTTTTACTACGCTAACCCATCAATAACAGAAAAGTGAAGATGCCCTTCGTAAAATATGCACCAAGTAAACCTGGGTTCCCACCGACGATTTTTTGAGCGATTTACCTTCTACTTCATATATAAGTAGTGAAGGGACCCAACAAATGCAGGAAATTAAGTAAGAATAAATACAACACTTTGAATTTGTTTAATGAATCATGGGCGAGGGATTCAGCGATACTCCGTCAGATATCTTCTTACTCGTATAAATTAAAGCATAAAATGTTATTGGGGTGAATATGAGGCAGAGGGCGAGAGTCCCCCCCTCCAATATCTACAAAGGCCACTCCCTTCAGCAAGCGGCTTATGATGTGCACTGCGGAAATAGGGTGGTTTCCTATTATTTTTTTATTTCCTAAATCGAAAGATTATTACTCCTAGAGTAGGCATTTCACGCTTTTAGATTTTTAAATTACGATATCTATTTTTTGCGATTAAATGAAAAGTGAAAATTTTCAAGAGCGCGAAAAAGCGACGGCTAAGTATGAATGCTGGGAAAAGCCCGTGTGACGTCATTCTGGTTCCCACTGTCGCCGCATGAAGTCACCTTGGGGCGAGGATATTGTACGCCTCTCCGATACTGGCTGCTAGCAGGTAGCAGAGTACCCTGCTAGCAGATAGCGTTTGGCTTAAATAAGGATTAGTAATACCCTATCAAACGAAGGAAACTTTCCGACCATAGGCAGTTTTAATAGGTGATTATTAAGAGATGTTTCCCTGAGCTCTGTGCCTCATGCATGCATTGGTAATCTCAGAAGATGTAAAACTCCTATCTACTCGTATAGAATCTAGGTCCTCGTGACGTCACGTGGAGTGGCATCGCATGGGTGCCAATCTGGCCTTTTTCAAATGAGGCTAAAATTGACCATTAACATTTGCCTAAACTAGGAATTATAAAACCAAATAGTTTGTATATTATGAATGCACTAATGGTGGGTAACAAATCGCAATCAATGCCTTTCGTTTTCTTTGATGAAGGAAACTACCCTATTTATTTCTCCTCGCCAGGTGGATAATACTTTTGAAACCAGTAGGCTGGTTTGAATAGATGAGCTGATCCCAGACTGAGCACACTTCGAGGACCAGTTCGTCTACCATATCCACCTCGAGGATTCGTACATAATTGGAGTGCTCCAAGGCTTCAACAAGGACTATCAGTCTACAGCCATACAGCGAATGTATAGTGAGAAAAAGTAGGGAAGGATAGAAAGGGCGATAGTGAATGAAGACAAGGAAGAGAGAGCATTTGATACAGATTGCCCTTTTAACCAGCCACAATTTTACAATAACAACTCCATACACTAAATACAACGATTCCAGGTAGACAAACAAAAATCGATGACAGTGAAAATCACCAACAGGGCTCAAACCCAACACTCCGTACTGCTGTCCGCGCAAATTACGCGAAATGAATTATAATTACACGGATATCGAATCGCACAGAGATTGATTCAATATTCTCTGATGGAAACGTGTTTGGAACACTGAAGAGTAGCTGTGCCGGTCAAGTCGGGAGTAAGTGAGTAAAGTCGGAGGGTGAACGATCGAGAAAACTCATAGAGCGAATGGGGATGTATGACGCCAGAATAATCACCATTGGGGGATGCGATCAAATCAGCAGAACGAAAAATGGATCCCTTATCTGATCCTAAATTATCCTCATTCGGAATGAAGTGATGTTATTACACGCGAGGATCACAGCCTTTCGTCGAAAATCAATTGATATAACTTGATTAGCACACCCGGCGAGCGCATCCATTTTCAATAGCCTTCGAGTAAAAGCTTTTCAAACATTTCAGTGTTAACAGAGATGGCTATAATTTGGCATGTACTCAGGGTAGTCACATGCGATATAATGCTCACTAAACTAGCCATGACACCCAAATTAAGCCAACAGGGATAAACATAAGTAAAAATAAACTCAAATGGCTTGATCCGAAGAAATTATATTTCTACAACTAAAGCAACCACCAATAAAATGACCCTATCAAGGACTGCTTATCGTCAATACCTGTAAGAAATCGTATCACGATTAACTTTTAACCCTCAGAGTGCTGGGAAGCGCTATCGCGATCCTCTTATCTCTCGCGAAAAGTTCCAGCAGCGCGAAAGCGCTCCTCCTGCAATGTCATTCTTAATTGCTGATAGCTCAATAATCATTAAATATTCATGTTATTTTAAGATTAAATATTTTCTTTGATTTATAAAAATTAACTCATATTACCAAAAATTCGTCAAAAAATACATTAAATAGGTGAAACCACGTATCTAAATATACTTCCCCGCATTTAAAAAAATATATATCTTTAGTTGTTTTTGAGTCCTAATTTTTTTCCGAACCTACTGCAAAATCAGCAAAAATGCCTCAGCACTTTTAGAATAGTAACTAGAAAATCGGTTGGCAGTCAAAAGGTAGATATGACTTTAACATTTACTTAAAAAATAATGCAGCTTGAATTCAAATTCTAATTTAAATCCAAGCCTGGTTTCCATATAATAGAGGGGCCATCGTCTAGGTCTCATGATTGCATAATGCACCACTACCATTGTATTAAAACCAGGGCGTGTTTATATATAAAATGTGCATTAAAGCTAAGTTTTTCTTCATTACGTACATCTAAGTTCTAATATGGATGATGACTTTAATTCATACTTTCGGAATGCCGTCAATAGGACAGTTTAGTTCGCCACCACCACAGAAAAAGTCTTAATTGCGAAACACGACGCAAGAAATTTAAAAAAATATGGATTTCAAAGATAAGGAAGCAAATCGGAATACATAAATATTTTTCGTCGGTAATTCGATGAATATGAGTGAGAATGAAGGAGAAAAGACACCGCGAAGTGATGAACGAACGACGAAGCGAATGCTTTCGAAAAGGCGGCATATTTTATTTTGCAGACATGAGATGGTTGCATGGATGATCACAGTAAGGAGAAAAGACGCGAAAGAAAGAAATAATACACTCGGGAGACGTCTTCAGGGGGGTGGCGTGAATTAAACAAAAAACGCAAGCGCTCGCCTTTAATTCGATATCCTCCACTCACTGGCGGAGAGTGTCCAAAGGGATTAAGGGGTGGGAGGGATAGACAACTTCCCCACGGTTGACGAAAACTTTCGCCCTGACTTCTTGTTAACGAAATGTTCGACGAGGGTGGGATGCGAAGCGGGGAACGAAGGCTGGAGGGGAACTACGACTATACTCCCCACTCCAAGATATTCACCAGACATGAAAAACGTAACCCACCGACGTCTGAGTGATTCGATTCGTCTCCCTATACAAATTGAGGAAAATGCTGACTACCCATCCTCTCCTCCTAATCGACGCATCCCATAGAGATATATTTTCACATAAATATAGAACGACCAACTGCGGGACTCCCTCACGGACTAAACTTGATAAACACTTCCTATCAATCTTTATCTAGGCCATTTTCTTCAATGTAAGACGTGGAATACACCAAAATGCAACATTCGTTACTAAATATAGTCTATAAGTTACATCGCGAATTAAAAAGTTGATAAAACTCCTTGAAATAAAAAGAATAAGTATGTTAATAATTACTGGGTTCTTGATCAAAACTTTTCTTAAATCCAATGTAAGTCACCATGACGCAGAAAAGCGTAGCAGTACCTAAGGGTGAAACTAGGAAAGGAAGCTCTCACGGATCAAAGAATTTCGGTCGAATTGGGATGGAACGCAATTCAGGTCACTAAAGAGAGCGTTTCGGTTGTCGTGAATAGCTTCAGCTTTCCACGAGATGACTAATTAGCACCAATGAACACGGACGAGCACAACTCCCAGGGAAGTTCTGAGCGGAAAGTAAAAGGAAAGCTATGCGTAACAGAACACAATTCCACATTTTTGCACCTCGGCCTCAGGTCCCATACTAAACATTGGAATCGAAATATTGGTACTTGGACGAATTTCCTTGAACCAATGACAAAGGTTTCAGCACTCTTTCATGTCACTGATGGATAATAACGCTAAAACATAGAAATGACCTCGTTAGACCACATTTAGAATACGCTGCCAGTGTTTGGGACCCTCATGAAAAAGGCTTAATAACAGAGTAAGAACGCGTGCAAAGAAGAGCTGCCAGGGACGTGAAACGTCGTTACGATAGTCTTGTTAGTGTAACTGACCTCTTAGATAAACTCGGGTGGGAATCTCTGTCAGACCGTAGATTGAAAAATAGACTAAACCTTTTAGATTAATTCAAGAGCAGTGTATTTTCTAACAACGTTGGCCATATTTTACGGACGCCAACATATTACGGAAGATCAGATCATATGAATAAAATAAGAGAGATAGACTGTAGAACAGACAGATTCAGAATGTATTTTTTTTCCACGATCAATAAGAGATTATAACGGCAGCGATAAAACTCATAAATCGATTAGATGACTTTTAGTGTAGCCTACTAACCTATGTAAAACTTAATGCATGTTTCTTGATTTCATTATTATTTCTCACAGCGTGTGGTAGTATAATTTGTTAGCATGCGTGACGTTTTTGGACCGTGTGGTGTGCATGTGGGAGTCCAATTGTATGCTGCATGCTGGTGATTGATCACCCCCAGCCAAACACCCTAGAGGTGGCCCGTAGGGTATTATGTAGATGTGGATGAAATGAACACTTCCAAATTAGCTCATGAAGTTCCGAAAATTACCAGAGATACCGAGTCATACATGGTTGCATTGCAATTTCACGAACTGAATTCAGTTGCTGATGGTGGTTGTTGTCACGTGATTTGAAACATATCTTCAGTTTTGAGCAATCACGGGAGAGAAGACGGCAAGCGCACATTTTTCGCCAAACGCCCTTCGAGGTGGCTCACGGGGGAGGGTGGAAATAAACCGGCTGAGGAACTACGGTCTATTCATTTTTGCTAATATCTCTGCCACTCATACAGACGATAGACGTACGACAGTAAAACCAGGTGAATTTCTAGAGCTAAATATAAACGATTAACATGTTTTTCATGATCTTGCTACATAAATGCATAAATAACTCTTTAACAAGAATTATCAATAATCATGAAAATAATGAGATAATTTTTTCATCGGAATGGTGGTAACAACGGTACAAAATAACGCGAGAGAAAAATACTTTCGTGGCCATCGGATGAAAGATGCAGTATTGTATGAAGGAGAAACAGGAAGAAGATGACCCCAATGACAGGGGTACGAGCTGAATTTCAAATATCCAATCCCACGACCTTTCAGGATGTTAGTGGGAGTTACATAAACCTTGTAAGCACAACTACGACGCAGTTCACCCCTCCTGAGACCTAATGAGGATTTTACTACGATTTGTTCGTTATTTTTTGATGGTCGATTTAATAATTCCGTGCGCAACCACAGAGTTACCGTGCACAATAAGAGTGTCATTAAAACGTGGATGCAACTAGATTACGCGTCGTTAAGGTAAAGGTGATCTATATTGGAAGACTCGCTATGCTCGCTGGGGGGGCTCTGCCCCCCCTAGACCCTCCCGAAAAAGGCCTACGGCCTGTTATGCTCACTGTGGGAGGTCTTACACTTTTTGTTTGCTACTTGTTACTTAAGGATCGTTTACTTTAAAGCTGGCTAGCTTAGGTATAAGCGATATTTCCACTTTCACGTAAAACGAGCGCATGGTACGTAGGCTACAACATGAATGTAAATATTTATAAAGAGAAAAGTTTTTCTGAGGGGCTAAAAAAGTAAAATAAATTTCTACGAGTTTCTTTAACTTATTCAATTCAAATACAAAAAACGTTGAGACCACGTTCCACTGCAACACCCAATGCATACGTAATATCATAGCATAACGACTTTACGAATTACAATGAAAAACACGTTTATTAATTATTTTCCACAAAACTCAACCAAATTCTTATATCATATACGAATAAGATGTAACAGCTGTTCCCCGCTTCGTAAGCGAATTACGTAGGGACTGAATATCAATATCTAGAAACAAATGCGCCTTAGCATGAATTGGGGCTAGTATGACGAATTTTATCGAAATATTATTGATCCTGATCGCGAATGATTTCACTTCAGAAATACCTCTATTTAAAGTTTTAATGAATCGGGATACACAAATATCTCAGCTTTAATATCCAACGCAATGCGCAATAAATCTGGTGAGTAACGGATCACAGCCTTTGGTGTACAAGACATTGTGAATGTCAAGATTTCGATAATTTTCACAGTTGAATAACTTAGTCACTCAAGGAAACGTGATTTTCGCAAGACAAATAATTGAATAAGAAATACCTTTATTTGCACTTATCTTCCATATTGTATTATTCACTGCCTATTCACTCCTGCAGCTCACGGATAACATTGTACATTAAAAAGGAAATTAACGGAAAAAAGAACGTGAACAAAAATAAAAAGTTATCACCATCACAAAACACGATAATAAAATCATTTTTACCAACCTATATTATGTAAGACTTGTTTAAAAGTCTTTCTACTACAATCGTGTATCGCCAACAAGATACGAACTATAGTCAACAGCACGAATCATATTTCTAATATGGCATTTAGAGCACTTGTTAACTTTGAAATTAATAACCACCACACTCTCGATGTAATATACCAAAAACAACAACTAATTTCTTACCTTACATTTCTCCGCTTTTGATTTGAATGCGCTTTGATTTAAACAGATGTTTGTTCTTGCGGAAAGAAGACGCAAAGAAATAGACACTTCAATTATTACTTTCTTAATTTCCTACCTTATATTTATCAGTTTTTCGTTTCATTTCCTTTATCTTCTTTCCCAATTTAGCTCCTCTTGTTTGCATAAACAAATATGTTGCTATGATTGTTCGTTTGTATGACTGCCGCGCCGCCATTGGAATTTGGTGGCCATTTTTTGAACTAATCCCTATACTCACTTTTAATTGAATAGACGGATAAATAATTGTAAATTTAGTGTTTTCATAATTTTTCCTGGGGTTTCAGACAATTTTAGAGGGGGTCTTCATTAGACTTTTTGCCGTATCTCGTCTCGTTCACCCCAAACATTTGTATACGTGAATGAATGAATGAATGAGTGGTCGTTAAGGGGCTTCATGTTATATAGATGCAGGGATACGTGGCCATGTGACCTTTCCCCTTTAAGGCCTCCAATTCATGGAGAGGAAGGCCACACAATAATGTCACTATGTGGCCTTTGAGGCAGAATATGGTGTCAGGGGACACGGAGGGACTTGAAGGAATTTCGGACCAGAGAGGGGAAGGAATCTATCGGAGGGTATGCGGCTCGAATTAATATCCTACAGAAGGGAGCCTTAATTTTCAGGACGATGGAAATTGATTTCATCCCTCGTGAACTATCCGAAGTGACGAAATAAACACCCTGAGGTCATGACGGCCATGTACTCATTAAACTGGAATGATTATGGAACCAAATACCATCATGAACTATTGCGTTACAGATTTCCAGACAGTTAAATTATCTTCATAATTGATAAATTGTACAAAGTTCTCCACCCAATCCTCTAATGGGAAGTTTGTTCATGTTCACTGATTACTTCTTTTTGACGACTCTTGACAATCGTAAGAACTATTAGAAAACTAAAAGACGCAGTAGCTCTGCAAAAATTCCCTCATAATGATGAAAATTATATTTCAGTTATTACAAAATTTAGAAATCAAAACCTTAAAATTGAACAAGAAGGAAAATTCACGCGACAAATGAAGCACTTGTAGCACTTGCAGAATAATTTGTATATTATGGATACACTAATGGTGGGTAACGAATCGCAATCAATGCCTTTCGTTTTCTTTAATGAAGGAAACTACCCTACTGCGATCCCTTCCAACTACCGCTCACATTCGCAAAAACACACACGACTTGCTCACCTTCCACGCCTTTCGCTCGAGACAGAACGCGGACGAGGCGGCATTTTGATGAGCCGCAAAGACGTATTTATGGAAATCATTCACTCCTCTCGTCCTCGCCGCCAGTGTCTCCGCGCAGAAAATGCGATTCTCCAAACGATTTCCGAGATGTCTTTGCCACATCCCGAGGAGAGTCTGACCGAAATCACACTATCACGGCCAAAATCGATAAATAATAACTCACACTTGCTGAAAGAAGACTCATCGCTCCATCTCGTCTGCTCGTCCATTTTCTTATCGTGTCACACACTGTCTCATTGTGAACTCATTCACGCTGTCTTCTAGAAATTCTCAGGAATCATAGAGCTATATCCACATTTCCTCCTACCTCAAACATAAAACAATTACATCTGAGAAAACGAGGAAAATTGTTCAAAATTTGAGACACCAGAAAATATGACACGGGATCTCAACTACATACCCTGAAAATGCCAAGGAGATAGCATCAGTTTTCGTGGAGTGGATGAAAAAATATCAGTCTGAAAGAAGAAATGCGTCCTCTTGATGTGAAATGGATAGCACTTCAACTTAAATCTTTAATTTATTATTCAATACTCTGTCTCATCAAGTTAACCAACTCATTTGAATATTTTCAGGATTAATTACGGTAGCAGTAAAATTGATAAACTTGTGCATGATTCATCGGGATAAATACATCATTTATACCTATAATGCATTTATCCCGATTTATATCTATCAATACATGATTATGGCAATCATAAAAGGGTATACCGATACCTCCACCGCACAAACACTCAATTATGGCTCTCCGAATAAAATCCGCTCTCATAGAACTACTAGGGGTACAAGATGAGCGGATTTGATTCGGTGGGCGATTGTTGAGCATTTGTGCAGAAGAGGTATCGATACCATTGCACCAACTATGTGAGTGAGAAGACGAGGTGAGTGATGACCCACAATGGGTGCAGCGCCCCCTGCACCCGGCGGCGCGGCAAGGCCAAAACGCCGCGCTCGGAGTGCAAGAGGTCGATAGATGCCGCTGTTCTCCTCTTCAACTCACTCGAGTGCTAGGCGATATCCAGTAGGGACGATCAAAGACAGAGAAACATAGATGGCGAGGACTCTAAAAAAAAACTCCGAACAACATACTACTTTCGTTATCAAGTTCACCGGCTCATTTGAGTATGTCCAGCGTAACTGAGTAACACAATAAAAAACTATAGAAGGGTGCATTTCTCCCACAATGATCGATCGAAATAATTACATTCTTCGACTTCCAATTGCATTAATAACAAGTATATTACTAGAAGAATATTTCTTATATTAAGCTAATTAATACAGTGTTCAACTTCTCGGATACAAGTTTTCCCGACAAAAAATTTTTCGATGAAAACAAATAGTCTATTGCATCTATGGATCGTAATCAATGCAGAACTAAATATGACGAACCTAAGACGCATTTTATACAAAAACGTGACCTCAACACACTTCAAATTGGCAGGACAGACTGATAGTTTTCATAATTAATGGCATCCAGGTTAATATGACATTTCTAAACAGAGCCTAAAACTTCGTTAAAAACAATTTTATTTTGCGAAACTATGGAGCTGAACATTTGAGGATAGTGGATCTAGTTCACTACAACTTAGAGAGGCTTCTCGACTGGGAATGGTCATTATATTAGTCGAAGAAGATCAAATATCTATTGAAAGCAGTCAGCAGCTAGGACAATTATAATGTATGCCGATATCCACATGAATTATTCGAATTTCTCTTAAAGGTAATTCACAAATCATACATAGTCTGATCTTTGATTGGTGGAATATTTCACTAATAAGTCTGGGGACAGTAAGTCTAGTTAAGACAAAGTTAAGCTACTTTGAACGGGGCTTACGTGTCCCTTAACTTCATCTTATCACGGTCTTCAACAGTTACGATGTAAATACAACGTCAACATAGATTTATCTATTGAACTTCTTGTTAGGTAATGACAAGATAATCCCTGTAGTCGAAGGTCGCTGAAAATAAATGTATAACTGATATCTGGGCGTATTTGAGCAAACGGGATTGTGATGGAATATTTTTGCCTGTTAAAAGCTATTAACAAGCCGAATTCTTCGTATTACCCTCACGCAGATGAACCCATTGTAAGTACCGAGCTACTAAACACATTGTGACATCTTCCCAGTTATTTACAAACATAAACCGTAGGGGAAAATAAAACAACAGCTTTGGAAGCGGGGATGATGGATGAAATACAGCTGAAAGGAGATAATATTATTTCTCTAAATGGATTAATTCATTAAAAATGATCCCTAATGGAGGACAACTGCGCTGCACGGATTTCATGAAAGTTTCCGCTCATATTCGTCGCACTTTCCACAGAAAATGAAATAAATCACACAAAGCGTAATAATCATATGCTTATGATTACAAAATGGTGTGTCGAAACGCGTTGTGCAATCTGCAATAAATAAATTCCTGAGGAAATCATAGAGTACTGTCCTTTCGTCTTCAATGTACAACTTTTCCACCACGTAAACTCTGAAAGCATTGATTTGATTTACAATTTGCTCATTTATGAAACAAGGGTCAAAGTATTCCATGCACCGGAATGAAAAGTATAGTCCTGTTTCGCACTGACGATGAATGCCTTGGGGGAGTGAAGTACAGGGGGACGGGGTGCACGTTGGGTGGCGTTCTGTACAAAGCCACTCGGCCAACAAAGGGATCTCGCGAGGACATCGCAGTGCGCTGCAAAAGCCTTTTAAACCGCAAGCGAGCGCTCGGGATGCTCACCAACGGACCGATTCCTTTGTCTTACTCAAAGGCCGGATAAGAGAGTGAGTGCATTTAGTTTTATAGGAGGCCTAATAGGGCTCATCTTCATAGCAACACGCTCGCCTTTTGAACACTCAATCATATCACGGAGACGGCCGAAATGCATCCACAAGGGACACGAATCCCAATAGGGTGCCTATCCTTTCCTATTATTTTTTTATTGCCTAAATCGAAAGATTATTACTTGCGCATTTCGCGCTTTTGGATTTTTACATGACGATATCTATTTTTCGCGATGAAATGAAAAGTGAGCATTTTCAAGCGCGCGAAAACGCGACGGCTAAGTATGAATGCTGGAAAAAGCCCGTGTGACGTCATTCTGGTTCCCCCTGCGCTGAATGTGGTGACAATGGGGGGAGGATATGTCTGCCGCTGCGATGCTGGCTGCCAGCAGGTAGCTGAGTACCCTGCTAGGAGATAGCGCTTGGCTTAAATAAGGATTATTAATAACCTATCAAACGAAGGAAACTTTCCGAACATAGGCAATTTTAATAGGTGATTATTAAGACACGTTTCCCTGAGCTCCGTGCCTCATGCATGCATTGGTAATCTCAGACGATGTAAAACTCCTATCTACTCGTATAGAAACTAGGTCCCTGTGACGTCACGTGGAGTGGCATCGCATGGGCGCCAATCTGGCCTTTTTCAAATGCGGTTAAAATTGACCATTGCCATTCGTCTGAACTGGGATTTCCAAAACCAAATAATTTTTATATTATGAATACACTAATGGTGGGTAACGAATCGCAATCAATGCCTTTCGTTTTCTTTAACGAAGGAAATTACCCGATTGTCGGGGCGAGGGGACAGTGCATTTTGGGACCACAGTCCGTCCCCCGTATGCTAGTGTTACACTGCCACTTACGGAGAACTTTAAACAGTTTTAAAAAATTTCCAGCGGAAGTTGAAGTTGCTGAAAGGAGGGGAGGGATCCAGATGACAAATGTGGAGCAGGTGGTGTAAGACATACAATGCAAATTACGTAAGTGTTAAAACACAAGCGGATAGGATATTTGAGATGATAGTTACGACAGCCCAATCTTCGGCAGATGATGAACCGCGGCGTCTGGAAGATAGATCGATTGGCCTTGAAACGAGAGGATCGAATTTCAAACGAAACCCGTGACTGATCCACTGTGGGGGTAAGTGGGGACTGCGGAATGAGTACCCCCACTCCAAATAAAAAAGAATAAGGTTTTCGCTGAGGCTGTTCCTTCCGCGCTTTAAAATGGAGCGTCATTTAGAGGGACCATCAAATTTAAAGTTACGACGTCGATTCAAAACACCTGAAATTCATGAATTAGAGAATCTTTAACTTCCCCATAAAATAAAAATATTTTTTTCTATTCCACACTTTATTTTAAATAGTACGACCCGGGTTTCTGCAAGTCATGCTATCATCACGTGACATGATATGCAGACTATGACAAGCAGAAACCCGGGTCGTACTATTTAAAGTAAAGTGTGGAATAGAACAAAGTATTTTTATTTTATGATGAAGCAGTTCCACAAAGTAACGCCGGAGACCGTGTCTTACTTTAAATTCCCCATTATACTTAATTCTAGGTATTCTGTGACACTTCTAGGTATCCATTTGCCGGCCTCGGTGGCGGCGGGGTAAATTCCTCCCTTGCCGACACAGAGGTGGCGGATTTGGCAAAGCCCTTTAACTTCTTTTCACGTTCAAAGCGTCGCAGTTTCACGCTCCGATTGGTGTAAATCTGATACAGTGAGGACGCACGCAACGCCAGCAGCAGCATTAGTCACCTGTCGTTCGCACGAATATATCACTTTTTATTCCACCGGCCAACGTACGAACGAGTTCCAACAAAACATGTGATCGCAGACACAGTGGAAAGGTCCATCACCTAATGGTGCACGAAATTTCTCAAAATATGCCTCTTTATAAAAAAAATTGGAGGTACTCGGAACTCCTATCGTTAATATTTTAGGTCATCCTAGAAACCGCGCATGTCTTTGTGTGTGTTAACGCTAACATACCGTCCTGCAAGCTGCCTCAATAGGCGTGTGACGGGAGTTTTCTCACAAACCGCTCACAAAAACTGAAAATATAGGAATTGGAAATGTTTGACTCTTGAGTTCCACCAAGAATTTACTGAAGTCCTTTACTGCACGAGGGAAAAACGAATTCCTAAAGCTAATCGCTGGAAACAAAGTGAGGTTCTAGGATGATGTAATCCGGTGCGCTCTAAAAAATACCCGTTCTTCATCTCTCGCAGTCCAAGCCTAGCAAATCGCCTCCGGCTCCCAGCCTCATCCGTACAAGAGCTTCGCTGTTCCATCTGTGCGCTAGTGGCAGATTTTGACGATTCGAGCAGCTTCGAGGACTCCTAAGCATCGCTACCATTTGCTCAGCTGCCCAACGAAAAAGGAGTCCAAACAGATTAATTCAACGATACTTTCATTGCGAAAACGAGATCAGAAATGTTATTACAACCAGATGATTACCTATTTCTCAACTTTTCACCCCGTAAATTAGAAAAAAATATATTTTATAACAATTACTACCTGAGGCATTATTCGAGACGGCAAATTCACGCGTATTATTTTTCGTGTAACAAAAACAATCGCCTAATTAAAAAAAACATAAGATATAAAACTAATTCATCTCAGCCGTCCACAACGAGCGAAAAACCTTAGCTCGGCAATTTCTCAGGTCAATGTGCATTTATTACAAATTAATTTCGTACCTCATACCATTAGAAAATAAATATTAAACGATGAAGGGATATGCCCTCGTTACTACAAGCCAAAAGCCCACATATTTAAATTAGTCGAAGAAATTTTTTCACGAAAAATACTCAATGGTGAAAACTTAAAATGCATATCTATTCGTCGTAGAAAGAATATGATGTTCGACATTGGACAGCTCACAGCTTAGTAACTTTGGGCCGTGTCGGTAGCCCCGGAGGCACCTATCCAAAAACGAACTCACAACAGAGAGCCCCGCTGACTACGTCACGACTGCCAAATGATTTAGCTAGACAAACAGAAGGTGACGTCACGGCAAAAGGGACGGATCGATGGTGAGTTGCGCACGCGAATGTGCACGCCCCGTTGCGGAAGAGAGGGGAGAGGGAGGGGGGATTTCACGCACTATCTGTACTTGAATTCAATCAAATCACAACTGAAAATGATGCGAGCAATATAGGCTACACCAATCATTCGATGTGCCACTCACAACATGATAACGGAGACGACGATCGAAGAAGTAACAAGGTCATTACTGCTGAACTGGCTGTGAGCACACAAGGCCGAAAAAATTACGATGTTTCTCACTTTTGGTCCAATTACAGAGACGACTTCGTGTCATATGACAAGTCGCAAACTCAAATTTGCACATAAGCATAATATTTGATGAAGAGAGCAGTGCGCAACAATAATTAAATAGTCGAACCTATAAGATGCCGCGGAATACACTGGTGACAATAAAAGAATTCAAATTGCAAATGCCCATCTTTTTATTCTCGGCACAACATTTTTGGATGGCTTGGTGAATGGTTCAGGAAGATCACGGTATGCCCTTATCTATTGGAGACGATAAGACGCCGAACCTAGCATGGAATGGTTTTGGAGGAAGCGACCGACAGCTTAGGTCATTGGCGCCAGGACGGAAGTGTAGGGAAGGAATGATGGAGAGAAACGTCATCGGCATTAGCCTGCTCTTGACGAAAGGCGCCATGGGAACCTCGGCTTAACGTCCCATCCGACGGATGGAGTGCTACACTTGAAGTGCCTTCCACTAAGCACTAAAGCTTGTTTGTAGAAGAAAATTGCAATCCTCTTGAGATGTTTGTGATGGTTCACCCCCTGCCAAGTAACTATGCAGGAGGCTTGCGGGGTATTATGTAGAAGTTGCGTAGAGCACGTTCGTAGAATCCGGGATTGGGCAGTGTCTGGTAAAGCTCTGCCACCGCCGGAATTAGAACCCGGGCCCACTCGATACCACATCAAAACTAGTATTAGGTACCCAGAATGAGCAAGGATATTTAAAGGCTGAACACAAGTGTTATTCTTATTATTAAGAATAAGTTGTACAGTCAAGCGAAACTAATGCCAATCATGTTAACACTTGCACACCTTTTTTCGGAAAACACTTACTTAGGAGGACGAAAGGTATAATAAAAAACCAGTGAATTTACCATATAAAAACCGATTGATTTCTGCGAAATGCATCCACGGTAATTTAGCTAATTTACTCAAGAGCACAAGCGCCGATTGAAGAATTCTCTCCAATAGGACAAAAGAACACGAAATATGCCAGTCATACATTCGGAAAAAATATGAACTCACAATTTAAGGTTATCAACCCAAAAGTGAGGGAAGGATGTTAATGATAAATTCGTTAAATAAATTGTTTCATTGACTGATGAGCTCAATATATGAGTTTTTAGCATTCAAAATGGCCATTTAATAATTAACCTATTGAGAATCACCCGTTCGAAAAACATTTGTCATGAAAATCAAGTGATTTATTTGATACATTACGGCTAAATAAAACATGGATTAGAAAATTTATGCCCAAACGCTTCCCAAATTAGGAGAAAAAACACAACATTTGAAACTGAGACTACAAACAGATATATGTTCAGGCGACAGTCCTTGCCACCAGATTCCAGGGATATTTTTCATAAGTATGCCACGGTACTAATGAACATCCATTTTTCTTGATTTTCGCGGCTCATGGTGATTAAAAAAGAGTGATATTCTTACGGGTGTATGCCGCGTGTCGAAGTGGAGATTGCCCCGACGTTTCGCGACCGACTGCTGGTCACTTCTTCAAGGGAATGATGCTGGGATTTGGTTTTTTGGGTGGTGCTGGACTTTGGAAAATAGGCAGCAAAAACCAAATCCCAGTACCATTCCCTTGAAAAAGTGACCAGCAGTCTGTCGCGAAAAGTCGGGGCATTCTCCATTAGGACATACACCCGTATGTCACTTATTTTTAATGAACATCCATTCGATACAAATTTGAGAGCGCAACGGAATCTAACGCATAAACTAAAATAATCAAGATTCAGAAAGTCTCCTATAACCAAGTAATGCTCTCCGGCCTATAAAGGACACTCAAGATCTGGACTTCCCATTCATTCCATTATTGAATGATTTTTACCCAAACTTTTCGCACAAAATGTGTAATTTCGGGTGAATCCGTCAAGGTATGCATCTGCCTATTCCACGGTTATTTCCTTGAATGATCGATATTAGCGCTTTAAAAAGAAAGAATTAGTCATCTGGTCTGATTTCGAGAAAAATAGAATTCAGTTCCTAGGTGGAGGCACATGAGTTAGCTACGCCCCAAACTTTAAGCTGATAATAGAGCTATCCCATTCCAAGGTATGAAGTAATAAGGAAAGCCCAGGGGGCAGAGAGAGGCAGAAAAGATATTCGCTAATATTTGAACAAAGTAAACAACTACCAGCAGAGCGAAAAGTTAGCTGCATGAACAGAACTGTTTGCTGCATCTGAACTGAACTGCAATCTCAGTCTTTCTTCCCGACCAAAGTATAGCTTACGGCGGGTGGAAGTATGATAACACGCTTAATCCTACAATTCTTTGCTCAACTCGGTAAAGTTATTATTCATGAACGCGATACAAAAATTTAAAGATGTAAATGTATGGAAGAGGTAATCCACTTGAGAATTCTGATTATTCACCAAATGTTTACCGGAATTATGAAGAACGGAAGCAAGGTTCATTTTTGACGGTTAGAGTCAAGGAAAACAAACTCGAGGAAGTACATTTCTCTAACACATTCTAATACCTCTCTCATTCTTGGATTCTGTAGGAAAATATATTAGTGAGAAAAACATGTGGGATGAAAATGGCGGTAACTTATAAGAGGAAAAAATGAAAATTTTACAAAAGTAAAACTAGGCAAAATACATAAACTCGTCTGTTTGACGAGAAAAGGCCGATCCACAGATAAACGAGAAGAAACCTGCACTTAGAGGCACTTATGTTAGCATGAGATTTCAGTGCCAGTGGGTTAGTGGCGGAATTCATAGAAAAGAATGGCTGGATAAATTAACGCAAAAATAGTAGCACTGGATTACGTCGATTTTGTATTAGTGCGAAATTTTTGGAACGCGCAGAGCGGTAGGCAGTTGTTTCATGTGCTTTTCTTTTGTGCTTCGTTATGTCAAACAACGAATCATGTAAAAAGAAATCTCGGGATGAAAAATAACTACTAAGCATATAAAAAGAATGAAGAAATAAGCTCCTAAGGAGACATCGAGGCGGCTTAAATACAACCTAACTCATTATTAACACGAGTGCAGCGTTCATGTGTTTGTTATTCAGAAGAATGATAGATGGATTCCACTACGCGTTAAGTTTTCTTAATAAAAGTTCCAGAACCATGACGCCAATTTTTCGTGAAATACTTCATTTAAATTTTCGCTATTTTTCTTCCTAAACCCGCCTTACGAAGTGATGGCCTAAACACGCATTCACGTGTCCTATTACGGAGCAGACTTGTCTCAAGGCCAAACCATTTTTGCCAAGTTGCAACCGTATTCTTCAGCCCGAAATGGAAAACACAGTCTTGACCTTTTTTCTCGTCGTTCTTGCCTTTTACGAACAGTCTCCTCCACTTCCAGAACATGTAGACCAAACAGGAAAAAATACAACTGAAAAGAATTACGCCACCGTAATATAAGGTAATGTGGCTGTTATTTCGATTGTATTAGGCGAGAGCATTTGGGGGAGTCACATTGCACAATTATTGGGAAGATCTACTTGTAACGCTGCAGACTAGATGGCTTGAGAAATTGAAACGGCGAGTGGCGACGCGTCCATCCATATCTTTAATATTATATAGATACCGCGCATCGATACATATTCTGTGATGTATCGATACACGGTAAAGTTTTTTAGGGTTATGTATCGAAGTTTCTAAGTCATTGATAGTACTTGTATGAATATAATAAGCATCTAACATGCCGCGCTTTTAATGTTAAAATTAGGGAATTTTTACTGCTTCCGCCATTTTATTTAAGAGAGACCCTTGATTGTTCTAGAGCAAAAATAACATCAGATTCGGATTAAGGAGGTAAAAATAATTACAAATCGAAAAAATCGTGGATCTACGTTGAATAATAACGGAGATATTAGTTTTGTCAAGCTTTTTTCGATTTCCGCCCACTGTGCGACGGAAAAGTGCGCTATAGTGCAAAATGGATTTATGTCATTCATTGCAAAAGCTTCTTCACCCGGGTGATCTGCCCCATTTATCCTAAAGTTTCGATTACGGACTCGGTCGTCGTCTTCAGGGGTCTGATTTCGATTCAGTGATCGAAATTTAGGGAGTAATGGATGAGATCCGAGTAGAAAACCCCAGAAGAGTTAACCACGAGATCAACAATTGGAAACTGATATTTGTAATCACTTAGGAACGTTTGTTTCTAAAATTCTCTGTACTGGCCGAAAAAAGGTTATTTTTCCTGATCCATTTTGCCCTATGCGGGAAAGTTGCGAAATGATGTAAGGATCTGGCGCACAAAATTTTTTTCAAATCGGATGATATTAACCACTGCCGCCCGAGCTCTAAAGTTTAAAATTTTGCGAAAAATCAGGCTGATTTCAGAATCAAACGGCTATGAAGATGAATTTTATGAAAATATGGGATAGTAGATAATATTAAAGAGTGGATACATGTTTATAGTTTATAGAAATGAAATTTGAAGTTTATTTGACAAAATCTATGGTTCAAACAATGTCTATGAATTAACAACAAAATTAGAGTATAGACCACCCGCACAACACAACTCATTTTTGCCGTTTCTAAAATTCCATTTTGGGGGCTACATGGCAGATAAAATAATATTTATTTCGGCAGTGGTTAATATCATCCGATTTGAAAAAAAATTGTGCGCGAGATCCTTATATCATTTCGCAACTTTCCCGCATAGGGTATATTTGATCAGGAAAAAAAACCTTTTTTCGGCCCACCCTAATGTACGGTGTGAACACTGTACGCGTATAGTCGCTGGAAGAGGTACCTACGGTGACGACAACATTTGGATTAAAATTTCCGAAACCGATAAAAATTAACCGAAATAAAATGTCCTACGAAGAGTATCAGCTTTAGATTGACGAATAAACAATGGATTTACATCAATTACACAAAGATATAAGAGATAAAAGGAATTACACGATTCAAGGTAGGTTTTTATAGTAAAAAATAAGAGAAAACAAACATGCGCATTAATCACACAATTTTTTTCTCCGCAAAATGGAGTCAGGGCTTTTACTTAGAGGTTTAATACCGATCGAAATCTGAGACCCTAAGGGTCAAAACTCGTTTGCTGAAGTGAGGTGGAATGACCCAACGGTATATATGTATTTCGATTTTTTGGGCTATCAGGGAGGGTAAACTTGCTCAGACAGTGGCGTGAGCGAGGAGAGTGGTTGGGGACATTATGCATGCATTTCGGAACGAGTGGTTTCGCCTGCGTGGAAAGACGGGGACTGAATCCTCTCGGAGGGGGACACGGCCGTCGGGGATTGGCGCGCGCGCTCACCAATATAGAAAGCGAGAGACATTATTTTCCTTTGAAGGATTTATGCGCGCGTCGGCCGCTAACTTCGTGACTTCCCCCGTCCGACGAAAACCCTCGAGGAATTCGGCCTTCTTATCATACTACATAACAAGCCAAAGGAAACAAAAACTTTCACTAAAACCAAATTTACGCACGTACTCATGAAGATAAAATAGATTTTTTTAAAGTTCGCCTTTACTGGCCTAGGGGGAATTTTTATCACTTTTGCGAAAGTCCACCCGCGGTAGTAACGATAGGAGTTGGGGTATTGCGAACGTTAATTTGCATTTTCAAGGCATGCACTCATATAGAGCCAAGTGAGGCTTAACCCAGCAATAAACTTTTTATTTAAAGAAGGAAGAATGTGATAAAGGCCACCTTTCAGATAAAACACTACAATTTATTCAAAATGTCAATTTATAAACGTTAAAAGTGTAGACTGAGGAAGGCTAATGAAGAGGATCCCACAATACTATGTCCATTTCTGATAGTATCACTTTTCACTACATTTTATTTCACTTTCTAGCATGCATTTTATCACGGTGCATAGCACTGAGAGATAAAGTTACTTCTGTTACTTAAATTTGTCACAAAAATCCATTAAAGACAGTGAAACTACAGAGTGAGTGCTTCGTTACCAAAGCACTTACAGGGAACAGCGTAATTATCGAACGAATTTTCGTTGCAAATCAGACCAAAATCATCATATCCTAATATCAACTTCTGGTGATTCTCCAAACAATTTATAGTAACCTATTATTATTAACATTCACAGCTATGTGGATGATATCCTTCCTATTAAGACCCTATTTTGATCTTCGTTTGCCAATTTTCCACGTAAGTATCTCCCTGCGCCATATGTCCTTAAGGCATTGCCATTGCCAGCCCATTCGTCGACCTCTTGACCGTTAAACAGCATCACTCACTGACTCACTCTAGCGATTCAAATCAAGCGAAGGGTGGCTCGGATAGAGCTCACCCCAGACTTAGCCACAAGCGTGTAAAACCGCTCGCAGGCCGGTAAGTTACACAGATTGTTTACAGAAAAAAGTAGCCAGTATGGTGAGTGACATCCACCATCGATCTTGACTAGTTTGACGCCTAGGGCGAATGGAAGAAAAACGTGCCGAAAGAGTAAATAAGAACATTTCGCCTTGAAATGGGAGAAAATGTGACCGAGAGAGGGATGGGCTTGGTTACCCGGAGGCACATGAGAGCCAAGAAAAGGGAGACGAGAGAGCACTCTATATTGCACTCTCAAAACTACTCCGTCACCGATTCGAGTCATTCACTTCCAATATGGGAGAGGCGACGTCCCTCATTGTCTAGCTAGACGCCCCCTTGAGTCTTAATGGGGAAATGGGCATATATAATTTTTGAAAGCATGAAGATCGCCGAACATTCATGAAGAAGAATTGATATGTTTTCTGGAGCATCTAAAAACCAAGCGACAAAAATTTGAAAAGTGACAACTATGGAAAAGTACTATGAAATAAAATGAAAACCCAGACACTCACTTAAGGAGTAATTAGAAATGTTTCTTGGTGACGATTTGTGAATTTCTAAATTTTCTCATGGAACATTAAAATTAAACAAACGTCACACGTCTCGACGCCCATGCTTGATCACATTCCGCCATTTCAGTGATGTGCCAAGAGATGGTGGTCTGCAAAGACTCTACTTGGAGGTTATCATGAGAGGCTATCTAGAGGACTTAGTGAGGGATGATGCGACCACCTCCTCTTCGCCAGTACAATGAAGAGATCGTCACAAGCATTTCTACAACCATTACATTCATCACTGAAAGTAATAAGAGACTTAAAATTTGAATACTTAACGAGAACGTTTGCAAAGCAAGTGATAAAAGTTTTCGCCTTAATCTTGAATTTCTAAGAATAAGAATAACTTGGAAAGATAGCATGTGTATTCGTCACTTTATCACCCTCAAATTACGGGTTTTCAAGCAAAATACCAATACGTATAAGGAATATGTTAAACGATAACATTTATTGATACACATCTATGACTTTTACGAATATATCCCTTCAATTTTTTCACCGAGATTCAAGGGTAGCTAGAAGATATGGAGTAATAACACAAAATCGACTCACATTCACACAGGTCGCCATTAGCGAGTACACAAATACAAGAAGAGGGTGAAACAAAGACATAGGAGCACAAACACATGACATTGGCACGGCGCCGGCGCGGAATAGAATGATAGCCGAAAACACATGGGAAGGATTTCACCTCGATTGGAAATCGAACCACTGAGCTTCTGCTTTTCAAACATATGCTCACACCTCCGATCTACCCAAGTCACTTTAATTGCCAGTACATTCGGCAGGGGATTTACGAAACCAAATCACCCAATATGCAGCCCAATTTACCGAGCAAGAGATGGCTCCGGGCGAGGTTAAAAAGGCAATATCATTAAAAATAACTGTGAGGGGGAAGCCAGACGCAAATTCCTCCCACGCCCCCAAACATATCCTCCTACTCCACGCAATTTCCAAAGAGACATATTTCACTTTCCACATTACGGGCTCAGATGGAAGAAAGAATATCGCTCCGCCGTATTCACAGCGCGTGGCACTCCGGCGCGGAATGATGCGGAAGTACTTCAGTGGTTTATTATTTTGACGCTTTACGCAGTCTGCGCGAAAGGATTGTGTTCACGCATCGGTGCCCACGCAAAAAGAGAAATGCCCCCGCAGCGAGACGCAAATAAGCGAATGTAGCGAAGAGCAGTACAGGACGAAAGCAAAACGACCAGAGAGAACGGAAGGATTGTGAATAGAGATACGTGAAAATCGCACTTTCATTTTTATTTTATCGCACTTTCAATAACAGTTTATCGCATTTTGTAGCGTCTATTTTTTATTTTCATGATGAGGTATATGACGATGAAATGTAGTGAAACAGTCATATAACAAAATACAGAATATTTAAAATAATTATGTTGTAGAACAATAAAAAATTAAGGAATAAGACGTATAGTGGCGGAGGTGTAGCTTGCCCGCGCCCACTTGTAGTTCGCGGCCACGTAGAGTCCCAGCCAACTAGCAGCTGGCCAGTCGCTCACATGCTTTAAGCGGTGAGTTACGGCGGAGCATTTAAACTGCGCTCGGCACAAAATGTACGAATTTTGCCGTCGAAAAGGCAAATTTGCGTAAAAATATCACAGAAGTCCAGTCATCGCATCTATGTCGCATTTATTTGCGCACATCGCATCTATATCGCATTTGCGATTTTCACGCATCTCTAAATATGGATAAACGTCAAGGGTCCGCGTGCACCTCGGAGGGAGAAAATGAAACAGCGACGCCATATTTCATTAGAATTATCATTTCGAAGCGATTTTTAAATAACAATGAAAACGGATTACCTGCTTCCTTCAAGAGTGGCATTACTGGTTTATTACCTTTAGTATAAAATTTAGACTCAATGAGATTATTAGAGCAAGCCAAATGAGCATAAAAATTAATTTTGTCAAACTTATACTGCGATTCGTCACAATGTTATTACACTGAAATCAATAAAATATTAATGGACTAACAGAATACTTAAAAACCAAATCTTGACCAAGTATCAATATTTTAAGCAAAAATTATATCTCATAAAACATGAGAATTCGACAACATTCGCTAATTACGAGTAAATTCATGTAGAGTTACAATAAAGAGTGGTAACTCACTTAAAAAGATATTGAGAAAATAATTACCTCATTATAAAAAAGTTTAAAGAAATTAGAAAAATAACGACTCGTACCAGCCGTACCTACATTATAGTGCTCCACTTTTAAACTCCTGCGGATTTGGATGACTCAATTATTTTTGTAAAAATAAAATGAAAGTAAGCAAAGACGAACTCGCCGAGTGATAGACCGATGATCATGAGCACACAAAATAAAAATTAAACGTGGTTTACAGTCATATTTTACCCGGGAAACGGTAGTGTCCTCGCAACGTGATGTAATGGAACGAATTAAATTCAATAAGTTTGTCTGGCTCGAATCCCACACGGAAATATTAAGAGATAATAATTCCGAATAAATTAAACTAAAAGAACTACTCATGAGCACCCACCCCACTTGCGATGACAGATAACGAGACTGGAAGGGAGACGTCGCGCCAAAAAAACATTTGGCAAAGATATCGTGTCTGAGCGGGGGCGGCCAGACTTCACAAATTTTGGCGAAGGGAGGAAGGGTGACATACTTTTCCGGTCCATGTCCCCCGGCGCCACTCCACCTCGCAACAGACCACTAATCCCCAACAATAAAGAGCATAGTAGCGGCTGAAATTGATGGATAAGGAATGACTTCTGCCCATGTGGAACATTCCTGCCATCACAACGCAGAAGAGTCAGGGAGATTGCACACGGCATTGCTTGCTCAAGTTGGCGTATTCAAAGAAAAGCGAGTCTTCCTCTCAGACCCGAAATCACAGTTTATTAAAATTAGTTCGGTAGATGGGCGAAAATAAAAACTTCATCATTCAGTCTATTTCAAATTTAAAATAAAAAAAGAAGGAAAATTACCGCCCACTTTCATAAGTTGGTGACGTCATTGTAGTTAAGTGTCCATGTACTCGTTCACGGAGAACCTTTCATTCTGAGAGGGAATCACTAACATGAGTGTAAACAACAGCGAATCGCACGAGGCCAATGCACACGGCCTAAAAGTGCCGTAGACGCAACGCCACTTGCAGCATGAGTTCATGATGTAATAAACTTATCTATGTATACAGGGTAAGGGAGGTGATTTTTCGTCGCGAATACATCGAGAAGCAGGTGACGGATCGAGAAATGGAAAACCGTTGGTCTCAATAAGTATCAAACTATATCACTATCTACAGTAATATTGTAAAATTGCGTAAATTAAAACGAATAACGAAGCCACAAACGGTTGACTCGAAACTCATGAGACATTTGGAGAGAAAGCGATGCTATCGACGATTTGGAATCGCGCTGAAGTGGAGCTCGAGTCGTGCCTTATCTCCATTAATCAAACCATCTCTTCCAGCCGCATTCTTAAGACTCGTTTATATTCGGAAAATCAAATAATCTTGAAACGACTGCACCTCAATAAACATTTCTCCTTTGCCACGCCTCGAGAGGGAAGATAATAATCCCAGCATAGAAGTTTAGACAGCCTTCGTGTGAGTCTAATTCGCGCGAGTCTTATTTACCAGTTGCCCTCAAGTCCTTCTCCATCTCAACTCGAAAACAAATTATACAGGTAATACAGCGGCTGTGGTTTGTTGACATGAAAACCGACAAAAAATGTTTACCCTAGTAAGGGAAATTTTCTTATGATTTTCCATAAAATATTATCTCATCAAAACATACGTTTTATTAAAATATTGAATCCCCATTTTTATTAAAAAACATATTATTGGTTAAATATTCCCAATAAAATTATCTAGTCAAATGATTCTTAATAAATAAATACCTTAAAATAAATATTACCCGAAGGTAGCATATCCCCTAGGAAATGTTTAACTTAACAAACAAAAGGTCTGCGAAAGTATAAGTCCAAAGACAGAATTTTATTAAGTCGCATTGACTGACTTTTTTGACAGCTACTCCATTAATTCCTTAGAACGTAGCAGGAAACTTCTAATGAAAATACTTAATTTACTTATATAGCGCCATTTAATCGCTTATAAGTTACTTTTGATCTGGCCATAATCTTAAAGTTCCGTATAACTTACTTCAACCACATTAACAAATTTAGCATTGAACGATTATTTATAACATTAGTATTTTTCTGGACCCATGATCGGTTTGTAAATGCAATACACCATAAAGTGTACGGCGGATAACAAGCTATTAAATTCCTAATATGCTTCTATGAGTTTCAAGGAAAGAATGTCGGCTTCGTTAAAAACTGCAACGAGCGAACAGGGGGTGTTAAGCAGCCTATGCGTAAATTCGTCAGCGAGCCGCTAGTGGTTCGGGAGACACCGTTCCAGGTTTAGATAGATTGAGCGATAAAGAAGAGATATCTTTCAGAGCGATGCGGAAAACATCAGCTTACAGTCTAACTATTTTTCTTGGTCCAGCAAGGACGAGAGGGATACTTTGCCGAACGGAAATATACAGAAATAGGGTGGTTTCCTATTATTTTTTTACTGCCTAAATCGAATGATTATTATTACTCCTGGAGTACGAATATCACACTTTTAGATTTTTAAATGACGATATATATTTTTTGAGATTAAACGAAAAGTGAACATTTTCAAGCGCGCGAAAACGCGACGGCTAAGTATGAATGCTGGGAAAATCCCGTGTGACGTCATTCTGGTTCCCGCTGTCGCAAAGTGAGGTGACCTTGGGGCGAGGATGACTGCGCCGCTGAGATGCAGACCGCTAGCAGGTAGCAGAGTACCCTGCTGGCTGGTAGCGCTTGGCTAAATAAGGATTATTATTACCCTATCGAACGAAGGAAACTCTCCGACCATAGGCAGTTTTATTAGGTGATTATTAAGACATGTTTCCCTGAGCTCTGTGCCTCATGCATGCATTGGTAATCTCAGACGATGTAAAACTCGTATCTACACGTATAGCATTCAGGTCCCTGTGACGTCACGTGGAGTGTAATCGCATTGGCGCCAATCTGGCCTTTTCCAAATGCGGTTAAAATTGACGATTGCCATTCGTCTAAACTGGGATTTCTAAAACCAAATAATTTGTATATTAATATGAATACACTAATGGTGGGTAACGAATAGCAATCAATGCCTTTCGTTTTCTTTGATGAAGGAAACTACCCTATTCGTTTTTCTTCCGAATAATAAAGGCCTTTAAAAAATTCTCTTTATTTCGTTTAAGCGCCTGTCTCCTCAAATCCCCCGCCCCTCGCCTATAGAGACGGCTTGCGCCGTTTTCGTAGATGCACGATAGCTTCGACGAGATTTAGGGCCAGATGGAAGAAATAAAAGCGACTGAATGAAACATTTTCACTTGGGAGGAATGACGAGGTAACGATGGATTCGGCACGTGAAAATATCGATCAGCTAATTCATTCCGACAGATTTTTGCGGCTGTGATTACAGCGACATCCGGGACACAGTTGATGAGAGCAGCACAGACAGACAGACAGCGGGAACAAGGGTACTTGAGGGCCACCGCTGCAGTTAGCATGAAAAAAAGAAACCACGGGAGAGGTAAAAGAGTGGAGTGAGAACTTGACTTATGAAGTCTTGCCTCAGTTAACATTAAATGAGATCCGGATGAGCAAATCCCAGGAACGACGAACGAAAGGGTTAATAACCCACCTCACCCTCAAGTGGGAGGAGTGAGTTACGGAAAAAAATACACCACCATATCGCGAATGAAAAAGAGGATGGGGGAAATGACTCAATTCAAAATGTGGAGAGGACACTAGATGTTATCCGCCTCAACCGTACACGAAAGCCAACGCTGAGTTCGCCATGAAATTCGTTATTCAAACTCGAAAGTCGATGAAATTCGAGAACCAGGCCGAATGGAACCATAAAATATTACTTAATTTCTTAAAATATTTCTTTCTTGTAATTAGTCTGTTATAAGTGCGATCATTTACTTTTTTGTTGAAAGAATTGTTTTGAAGAATGTATTCATGATCTTGGCGATCGGCACTGGTTGCATTCGTCTGTGATTCTATTTATTTACTTCTTTTCTTCTATTTGTCTACCAATGCTGAAAATGTAGAAAGCTGTACATTAATTTTCTTATGGGCCCCAGTGCCCACGAAAATAAACGAAATTATTATTATTATAAACTATTTCTCGACCAAAATAGGAAGGTACGGATTCAGGTAACCCAACATGATGTTTTATCAAATGAAGTAAAAAATACTAATGTAGCATAAATTTACAAAATAAAAATCCTGAATCCATGAGAAATGGCTTGGTTCGTATCTAGTCCGGCGATTAACACTCACTCGCTTTTCATTTGCTTTAGTCCGGATAGGTCATGGTGGGGAGGAAATACCCGGAAATGAAGAGTCTGGATTGAGGAAGACGTACTGAACGGCCACCAACGCTGAGATCGTGGAGAGGATGATGATTCTACCTCGTAAAATATGAAAATCTATAATAAATTAGTGGGTTGAGAGCTTGAGTGTTGACCAAAGGGTATCGGGTGGACCAGGATACGGAACTACCCCCCTTTATACGCCAGAGACTTGATCTGGGGTGGACTCTACCTTCACCTATCCACACCAATATCTGGTTGAATCACTGATTAAGTGAGTGATCTCCCCTCCATAATGTCGCACTCAAATATTTTCCTAAAGCCTTAAAAGTTATAAAATCGACAAGACCCAATAAAAAAGCACTCTGATATAGAAAAAATAATCTCCTATCGGGATTACATATATTCGTGTTATCACTAATTGTTTTCGTGAAACTTTTTTAGTGAGACAACTTCTAAGCATTGAAATTGTATTACAAAGCTGCTTGAGTTCCACGGAAGAGTACACCAGCCGATTCCTGCATGCGGGGTGAATGAAAGGAAGAATAGGGTCACTTCATTAATACAAAAAATTTAAGTAGAGGATTACAACGCAAAACTAAAAAGAACAAACCACGAGCACACACATAACCACAAAAATAATAATAACCGGAAAGGAAACTAAAATTTGACTTTCACGAATAAAAGTGACGTTGCCGATGGGTATAGATCTTCAATAAATATATACTTACCGGTGACAAAGCAGAGAAATAAGGATGGCAACAATCCAAGACATGGAAAAAAATGTGCGCCGAAAACCTTCGTGATGAGGAAGTGAAAGAAGCTGTCGCAGCCTAAAAGAAAAGTCGCAAAGCTTCTTTCACGAGGTGAAAAACAAAATAAAGACCTACGAGAAGAGAGAAGATTTCGAGAAAAATCGAGACGGGGAGGAGTGGAAATATGAGAGGGAGAAAAGGCGTAGCGAAGAGAGGGGTGGCGACTTAAAAAGACCAAACGAACACAGAAAGACGATCGGAGACTCCTCACAACAGACCAACCGCACTTAACAGAATAATTTAGACATACTATACGACACAAGTGAGTAAATAAGCGATTAAGTGAGTCTTCAGTTTAAATTAAAATAAAAAATCGAAGTCGTGAGAAAATGAAACAGCTAATTCGAAATTTACATATCTTCTGAAATTCGCCGTTAAAACCTTAACATAAATAAGAGAACCGAAGTCGTACATACGTAGATATGAAGCGCGAGAAGGAGTTTTTAATGCGCTGAGTTTTGACATTTTACGCAACTCATTGCACTGATTTTACTTCAATAAAAATTATCATTTATTTTTTAGCTTTAAGGAAAATAAATGTACTCCACATTTTGGATGCCTTACTAAAAGCGACTTTCGAAGTCGGAAAAGTTGAAAAAATAGGTAAGGGAGAGCGAGGTAATAGCGTACACTTAAGCATTTTTATTTCATATCTTTCAATTGAAAACTTCAACGAAAGAGGCAATCATATTATTTTGAAGGAAATTTGATTTCCCACCTATTGTTTGCTTCATATTTGAAAAATTTAACTTACTTTGAGTGTTATAGCGATTTCACAAAACCCTTAAACTGCACGGTATTGTCCCGACTGAGGGGGAAATATCGTACGTCAGTTGGGGTAATACCGCTCTGTGCGTTATTGCCCCTAACTAGTGATGATGAACAATATTGCAAAGACTGTGGGGGAAAAACTATTGCAAAGACTGAGGGGGGATTAAATATTTATTGTAGCATCAAAATATGCAAATCCAAAATTACTACAGACAAACTGTCGACACGACAAATGAAGATCGTTCGGAGTATTGAGGTGTTCTGACTATCGTGTGTTCGGACTATCGAGGTCCCCTGTACTTGGGAGGATTGGCAACTCACAAATTCTAAGGTCCTTCATAATTCGCATAAGCATTTCAATGTTCAAGTTGCTCAGAAAAGTTATTATACAATAAGGAGCATCATCACGTTATAATTATAATACAACACGGGGCAATACCTTACACCTTGCGCGGTATTGCCCCATGCAAGGTTGACGGAATTGCCCCAAAACGACATGACGCGGCATTTTCAACCCTAACATAAAATAAGAACAATATAGTACTTGTGTTTCGTATTTTATATTCGTATATTAAAAAATAGCTCATGATATGGGCTATTCAAAATCACAAGTGTGAATATAGTCACTAATAACATGTTTCCCTTACCTCAGTTCGAGTTAGTATTTAAAATTATAAGAAAAGTTAACAAAATAGAAAAACTTTCGTCACATGCACGTGCGTACAGGCAGTAGCTCCCGGATTGTCTCTATCGGTTACGCTTTCCTTCCGCTTTGCTTCCGCTATGTACTTCCCAGCGCTCACTCCGGCGGATCTAAAATTATGGTGCACGGTATTGCCCCGCCGTGCGGTATCACCCCGCTCTCCCCTAAATTAAGGGCGTAGCGAGTTCGTTATACACTTGTTGCATCAGCATCTTTGAATGCATCGCGCATATATAATACATCAAAACGAGTAGTGCACTTCTGCAATTTTCCACACTTAAATCAAACTCACACCTACCAACGTTTCAAAGGGTAACCGTACCGTAATTCTCAGAGTTGAGACATGTCGACAAGACCTCAGAGAGACAATTACCCGTTGAAAGTAAGTTTATATTTTTGAAAATTACAAAATTTTGTGTGTTCTTCATGCCCGAAAAATTCCACCAAGAAAATACATAGTCAGCTGTTTATATATGCAGTAAAATCATTATGAAATTGGGGTCAATATTGAGATTAAAGACGAAGATATAACTGTTTAAAGCACGTCATGTTGTTGACGAAAGTAAGAGTACAGTTTCTTCAGAAAGCACAGAGTAGAATGAACGCACAAATAGCGACATTTAGGATTCTCGAGACAGCACCGCGAAGATTCGCTCACTTCCTCACCGACCAAAAAATGGACGGAACTGTTAGAACGGATACTAGCACAAGTTTTACGACACATATTCATGCAGTTTCGACACCAAAAAACATGATATCTCGTAAAATCAGCAAATATTGGTAATTTGTCATTAAAAAAATGGCAAGAATTACCTCATTTATGAATCATAAAACATTTTTATAGATATTTTGAGATTTTTTCCCCGAAGTTTGCTCGGCGTTTTGGACAGGGCTCAAAACACAGGTTAATACATCATACATTAATAATGCAGTGTTGTAAAGAGTTTTCAGCAAAAATGGAGGAGCAATGCTTCTAATATTACTTTTCGAACGTCACGATTTTCGACGAAGTATCCTTCATTCAAGTCCGTTAAACTTCGGAAAAGCAATCGCTCTGTGTGGTAAGGGGCAGACCGTTATTCAGCTGAAAGCCACGTACATTAGAAATCAACAAATTGACGATAATCCGGCCTCGGTGGCGGCGGGATAAAATCCTAGCCTGCCAAACCGAAGGTCGCGGGTTCGAGTGCCGCCTGAGTGAATTACCCTTATCCAGGGCATATGTGTTTGTGCACGTTTGATTGTTGAATGATATAAAAAACCCGATGTAAAGGCCGAATAGTGCTGTTTTCGGCGGTGAGGAAATAAATAAAAATAATAAATCAAATCAAATTTTTACCCACGCTCATAAAAAAATTAATATCCGTCATGAAGTACTTCACGTGCGAATTTGAAGAGCATTGGATTTGTAGAGTCACGAGAATAACTTGTACATTTTCTACAGCTAAATACTACCCCGCGAGCAGCCACAAAAGGCATACGGAGAAGGGGTGGGGGTTTAGGCGTGCGGGACACCACTGTATTCACAAAAGATGAGTGCGACTCGGAGTGATTTAACAACTGAATCTGTGTCTAACCCAGCATTTGGAAATGCTCGAGGGAAAAAAGAAATCTTATAAGTTCGGCAAAATATATCTTCCATTAACGTATCTGCCTGACTCGGGAATATTGTGCGGAGCTGTATGGATGTGCAACGCCAGAGTAAATTTTATACACTACCGAATTTGATACTTAGAAAAATAATGAAATGAGAGCATGAATAAAACTTAGGGAACAGTTCTCGGGATCGCCACCGGGTCAGGAACTCCATAACTGCCGACGTTTCGATGTCCGACTCGGTTATCGTCCTCCGGGCTGTGAGGCCCTGTCACTCACAGCCCTGAGGTCACTCATAGCCCTGATGACGATGGCCGAGTGGGACATCGAAACGTCGGCAGTTATGGAGTTCCTGACCCGGTGGCGATCCCGAGAACTGTTCACTAAGTCTATTCGCCGGGAAAGCACGAAATCTTTCTTCATGAATAAAACTTCTGCGGGGCAGATTGAGACCTTCTCTATGCAGTCCTCTCGAAAATTAGTATAAAATTTACGATACGTGGACCATCGCATTAATAACGAGAGTATTTTCCCGAAGCGCACCTTTCACCCGCGATGAGCGTCGATCATGTATTGAGCCCTGTGGTTTGCTCCCGGCCAGGCCATGGAAGGGCACTGGAGGAAGGACGTGGTCACTGCTGAGTGAGCCTCGATGGGATGCTTCGCCGACCAAAGGGAACCGACACGCTGTCCGCACACCCCGTGAAAGCTAAACCCCTCACACTCGAAGACGCCACCAACCCACGGCCCATCAACACGCCCGTGCATCGAGAGATATCCGCCGGCAAAAAAGCACGTAATCCGCTACTTCACCACATTTTATTCACTACCGAATTTGATGATTAGAAAAATAATGAAGTGAGAGCATAAATGAAAATTCTGCGGGGCAGATTGAGGCCTCCTCTACAGTCCCCTCGTAAGTCCCGTCCCAGTATGCAGTCCCCTCGAGAATTAGAATAAAATAAGCAATTAATGATCGTGATTAGTGACTATCGCCTTCGATGCAAATGTACCAGACATGGCACGTCGAAACCTAGGTGGGAAAGTAGCATTAATGCGGAATTACGAAGTTTTTTACATTTCATTACGTGAAGTCGATTCCATGAAGACACGACCAAATTAATAACACTTCTCGGCATCATTTAAAAAACTGCAAAAAATGATAGAAGAGTCACGGTTCGTGCATGTCTTCACCATTTAATTGAGCCATTCGTTTTCACAAGCTTTCTAATATAGGTGTCGAATGCCATGCGCTAATGGAGAAAGGCCGGCGACGCCTCTAAAAAAAATAACGAGAGAAGAAATTATTATCTCGCTTCAAGAAAATAACTTAATTAAGTTCCGCATTTCATGTTTCCGCATGAATGATGCCATTTGAAATAAACTAACAATACCTACCTTTTGGAGGAGAAATTAACCAATTCAGAGCTATCATTGATAATGATTAAGCACAGAAAAATACACTAATGTATAAACAAAAGCCTGACAGACTAAACATAGATATTGCGAAACTTATAAAATTCACTCATACTTGTTAGTTAAGTTCTGCGTCTATTTCTTCATTACCGAACTAGGTTTCAAATGCAAGAGGTGACGAATTCTTAAATACAAAATCAGGGCGAAGGGGTTAAAGGAACAATTCGCCTACGCCTTCTTCTCGGGCCTTCCTCCACGAAAAATGTAAATCGCGTGCGCGTATTCTTTTGTTATATTATTTACCCTTCTAGTACTTTTTACAATGGCTTACCTATTTTCCTTCCTCCCAACCATTCCTATAACTTGCCCAGGTAAAGAGTACGTCCTTGGCGAATTTCATTTCATTCGACTAGTTCACTACCGCAAAACCAGTTCAGTCTTTGATATTTACTTTACGACGACGGCAGAGGTTCCGGTGAAACAGTTAAGTTTCCATGGTGTCATAATCGAAAATAACGTAGACGAATGCTCTTAGTAAAATCTGCTATTGAAACCATTGCATATGGCTTCAATTTTAATCCTGGGGATGCCGAGGGGGATTAGATATGGCGATTTGATTGGACTTGGGAGGAATTGAAGGTTAAAATTAAAATTGCGCCATCGATTGTTTTAATAAAGGAGTGGAATTTGACTAAGTGTTTTCGTTTACGTTATGAATATGTCATACCACGAAGTCAAGCTTAGTAATTCTAAATTCCTCTGGCTCCATCACCTCTCGCCAAATAGCGCTTGCTCAGGGACTGAAATCGGTCTTTCCATTTAACCTTCGAAATCCAAAATTTAATTCACGAAGTTTGGAAGTATATTTAAAATATCCGTGGATTTGGATCACAGTATCACTAATTGCTCTCCTAGATCTTCATCTGTCAAGATAGCTGTTTCCCGATATAGACAATCACGGCGCTGAAGTCGACTTAAAGCTCATGTGCTGCTACTGCATCACAGTTAAGATTAGACTTAAGTGAAGTCACGTAAGTCTGTAGTGTAGACAAGGCATATGCCAATTAATTTGGAGATTACGAACCCTCTATTGAGGGAGTGAGCGCGGGGGTTGGCGTGGGAAGCGAACGCCGTGCGCCACTTCAACAGTCACGAGGAGGAAAAACTGGTTTGGAAATGAAGGCGCCTACGCTCCCATCAGTCGAACGACTCCAGCAAATTAGCCGTCGTCATAAAATCAACAAAACACGAACCCTCGGAAATTGAAAAATGCTACTCACAATTTCTTTGACATTTAGTACTTCAGCAGGTAATAATTAGCATCACTTTCATATTTATCAATTCCAAATATAATGATGGAGGCTGACCACTGTTTTAGCCAAAAAATAATAGAATTTTCCGTTAATTTGCCGTTGGCAGCTGATTTTCGTAGCGAATTGTAGGAGGAGCAGGCGTCTGGTCGGAAAACAGACACATTTGGATCTCTCAAGTTTTAAAAATCTCCATCAAAATCGAAAATGAAATAAAATTAGTAAACGAGCTAATTGCATATTTCTACATTAAACTTTCAGACTGTTTAATAAAAAGCTTAATTCGTTTAATATATGATAAATTCACATTCATCATCAATGGCCAACAATCCTACAATTTGCTTGACGCAGTTCTCAACTCAATTCCAATTCAATCGGCTTATCTCTTTCACATCCTTCTTTACCTGTTCCATATATTTCATTCGAGGTATTCCTTATCCATAATTGACATTTACTTGTCCCTCGACGATTGCCTTCATCAGACCATCATATCTCAAGATATAGCCTATAAGGTCGTTCCGCCTCACTGTCAAGGTTCCCACGAGGCTTCTCCTCTCTCCTACTCTTCTCAGGACTTCCCCGTTACTAATTCGGCCGATCCATTAGATTTTCATCATTCTTCAGTAGCACCACATTTCGAAGGCCTCCACCCTCGATTTCTCCTCAGTTGTCATTGTCCGTGGGTCACTTCCGTAGAGAAACATACTCAAAATTTAAGTTCTGATAAACTCTGTCTTTAATTCTAATTGTAAGTTTAAATTTCCCGCTGTCGGTAGATCTGTCTCATGATAGAATGCTCTCTTCGCCTGGGCTATTCAAATCACATTACTTATTTTACTATGGTCTATTACCGATTACTGTAGTTCAAAAAACGTCACCCCGGCAGATGATACGAGCTAATTAGTCCGCGAGCGAAATAACAGCGGAGTCAGTTTAGAAATATAAACGACACAAGCAAGAAGGCCGTGCAACCGTATTGACATCCAGATCTCGCGCTCATTAAATGAAAAAGGCAATTACGCGAGGCATCCACTCCCTCCCCGCTCCACTTCCCTTCCCCACACCTCCAAAGTATTTAAAAATCTCCAAGGGGATACAAGTGCCATTTCAATCAAGACTAATAAGGACGAGTGCAATTTCATTCCATTTCTAAATGACATTGAATCTAAATGTCGTCATCGCAAATGGTTCCAGTCACTCATAGCATTGAGAGGCTCGAAAAGGATTCGAATGCCCCAAAAAATGATCTGAACTTGCCCTTCAACTTGGTCCGATGCGTGCGTGCGTGGACCACCCTCAAAATCCGGGGTCAGGGGGGATGATGGCAACCTTACGGTGGACGAATCCAGCCCGGAGAGGACAGTTATCTCGCAAGCGTTTTGCAGGGATCGGAATAATTATTATTAAAGTATGCTACCGATTAACGCAAGTTTATATGGAGTACAAACGAAGTATTATGGTAGTCTCTCCTCCCCATCGTGGATTTCCCTCGGCAATTGAAAATGAGGCCTTAGACTCCCTTTCGTTCTATCTCAAAATCCTATTCTTTTCCTTCCCCTCCCTCGTTTACCTAACATTCTTCCCTCTAACACTGTTTTCAACATCCCCCCCCGCTAAGCACTAACTCCATCCATACCTTCCGTCTCCTCCGTATCTCATCCAAAAGCTGCCTCTCCTCACCCACCATGTCCAGAACTTCGTCGTTCCTTTTCTTCTCCGTCCATTTCACCCTCTCTATTCTTCTCCATACACACATCTCGAACGCCTCCAGTCTTCTCTCGTCCTCCTTCCTAACTGTCCACGTTTCCGCACCGAAAAGCACCACACTCCAGATTAGACTCTTCTCTATCCTTTTCTGTCAACTCCTTCATAACGATCCCTTCATCAGCTCCTTAGCGTACCTGAAGGCCTTCTTTGTTTAAACAATTCTCATCCAGATGTCACGATACGTTATCACAAAATTTCCCGAGAGACAATTATCGTTTAATGGGTTCAATTGCAAAGGTAAATTCAAAAATTCTTCAGAGGATATTAATGATTTTTTTAAGGACACTTCTAAGATACTTGGAATTTCCTGGATTATATTCAACCAAGGATAAAACTTTTCCGGAACTTCTACCCCGAAACAGCTATCAATAAATGGTGTTAAGTTAATTGAAGCTAGGATAATTGTGCGCGTTTTTTCAAATACCGTTTAAGGCAAAGAGTTAATTTTTCTTGTGCCATTGATTAAAAATGAAAACAAAAAAATACGACGTAAGCAAGAATCTTGCTTCTTAAGAGGAAATCAGTAAGGAAACAACGGACGTCAGTGCGTGGCACGTGGATCACAGATAATCTATGGTCACCACACACACATCCCATGAACATGATGATGACTCACCAACCACTAATGGCTTAACACTCGCCTCTCTTCACCAACCTAGCATATGCTACATTTAAATGACTAGCAAATCCAGTCAGATGCTCCGCAAAATGCATTATCCTTTAATCACCACAATTCGAATGAAAATCGTATTAAATTTCACTGTTTATCACCATATTATCACTATTTGCCTCTGAAACATTTTATGATTAATTTCCGATAAAAATGAGTAATTTTTCAGCTTTAACAATTTTCAGGTAAATCCAGGGGTAGAGGAAAATCGATTGAAAGGCTTAGAAAATTCAAGTATACGAACATCTGGTGAAAAAATGCCACATCTTCATCCTCAGTGAAAGTACTTAAAAAAAACGAAAAATGAAGCCGTCGCACCCACCCCACAATGCTTATTATATGGGTCACGTGGAGAGGTCCTTTACGGGCTCTTAGGGTTTGCTATAAAAAATTAGATAGATTAAAAAACCAAAATTCACTAACTCAATCTCTATATCTTTACCCATCCTTTATTCCCTATTCCGGCGTTCGTTTCGAAATTCATCTCTTCCTCCGTTAGGTAATTCGGAGAAAATAACAGGATAATTAAATAATAATTCACGCCTGATTATGATGATGATGGTTACTTATCTAAGCCCGGGTCGCTCTACGTAAAAAAGTAGTGGTAAAATTAAAAGTTACCTAACCAAGAAACCTTAGAGTAAAAATCCTCTCCTAGGTTGTGAGCCAACATAAAATCAAGGGCAAACAAATTTTTATACATTTAGAGTTGGAAAATGAAGATGTAATACAGGTTTGAAAGCGGTAGCAATTAGCACAGCGGAATATTCATTCAGACCTTCATGACCGACAAAACCTTAGACGAAGAGAGAAGAAAATGTATTTCATCGCTAATTATTATTCCCAAATCACAGAAATTCCGAGGAGGTAGCGGATCATTAATCATCGATATTATAAGGACAAGACGGTCCAAAACCCATATCCTCGCACTAATTAGCAGGTTCAACTTTTTAACCAACGGCCGGGAATAAATTGAAAGAAACTGGCGCGACAACAACAGAAGCACGCAATCGTAGAAAACAGGTGGTAAACAGAACGGAGTCCATAATAAATAACGGGATGAGTCGTTGAACCCCTTCCAATTCCATCAATTTTCCGAATATCGTGCTCCTATTATCTATTTATTTTTTTCTGTGGTTCTCTTTTAAATGGCAGGTAGTGAAATGTTATTTTGTGATTTGTAATCAATGTAGAACCGTGAAATAAAATGTGATTAATAAACATGGAGAACACAGCTATCGCTACTCGAATAATATCATTTTAATTCTTCCAATGCATCATGCTCTCAAAATAATCATACTGCTCCTCTAAATAGCGCTAAAATTATGAAAATCCGATGACGAGATACTCTCGTCATTGCGCGGTTTGTCGTCGAAAGTTCATGACGAGCTAGACTCGTCATTACAGCGCAATGGTTTAAATTAGCTCGAAAAATTCTTCACGTACGGACTGCATTAAGTCACCTGTTAAGAATGTCAATATCAGCGAAGATTCTAAAAACTCTATTGCTTTAAAGCGCACAAATCGCCATCTCCAGCCATCACGAATTCGTATCGGGTGATTCTATTCGCAGGGTGTACAATGTACACTGTAGCCTTTCATAGCTATACCATGTACACTGTACATGGTCTAGCAATGAACGAGCGAGAGGGCAGAGGAGTTCAAATGCGATTCTCGGAGAATTGCCACCATAAGCGTCGGACCCTCACGATTCCTCAGGCAATTTTATGAGTTTCAGACCACTCTTTTAGAAAAAAGAGTACAGATCTCTAATACAATAATGGTCTTGAAAAATTTGGCTAATTCCACCTCACCATTAGACAATATTTATGACATAGACGCGGCTCCGATCTTCCTCAACTGAACATTATGTCAAGCTTACACACAACCGAACTTTCAGATTAATAGATTTTCAAACTTAAACTGGGGAAGAAAATAGCAAGTGTATTTTAAGCTAAATTTAAACCGTCAAAAACAACATTTCACTCACTTTCGACCGCTATTTTTCAGTCACTAACATCTCTCTTGATACTAATGCTACCATCTTTAAATTTTGAGGGATATTACGTACATCCCAGGCAATAGATTCCTTTACGTCCAAAATTCATCACCAAAAAGGACTGAATTTGAGTGGTCGCGATCGAGGCATGCGTCTTCTTAAAGTTATACCTGAATCGCGAGCAGCAAGGTCCTCAATGGATATGTGTGATGAGCGTAAGGTACACCGATTCATATGTTGCCTTCATTGCCATCATCTCACAATCAAAGTGAAACAGCAACGTCAGTCCCCAGGATAACAATTAACCACAGTGTAAGGCGATGAATTAATTATAACACAATGATAACAGATAGCACTCCTGCAACTCATCTGGCAACGCGCCAACCGGAGAGAGACATCCGACTAGCTCGGAGATCGCGGGATATATCCACATCAGTAAACACTGCCTGGAACTTTATCAACACGACCCTCATGCAAAGCACACCCGCTGTCAAAAATAGGTCACAGGCCAAAATAGCCAATTTTAAATGTTGCAAATACGGGCCTCCATCGAACAGCAAATTCTCGAGAACAGGAGTAAGGCCCGGCCGAAACAGCGGCGAAAATGGATATCCATTCGATATTTAGATATTGTGACTAAAATCAGGAAAAATAACATTTGAAAATTATCCGCATGATTAAATATAGATATCAAAAAAAGAACATTTTACTAGAATTTCCGTCTAGATTTTGATAAATTTCTCACGGAAAATACCTCATAAACATTAGTGATGTATTTTGTCAAGAAATTTGTACAATCTCACAAATGAACTGAAGTCATTACGGCACTTCTCAGTTTATAATCAATCACTATATCTACGAGCTATATTAGTTGAATTTAAATTTTACGAACATTGACCATCACATCAAACAGCAGATCCGCGGACAGGGGTGCAGGCCTGGTAATGGCCGTTAGCACTGTCACTTCGAATAGATGATAACCACCAAGAACCATATCTACTGCGTTACTCAAAGTGTCCCTCCTGTTGGTACGTCTCCAGATAGTCATTCCAGTGGTTCTATCATGATTGTGCTATTATTAACTATGTGCCAACTATAGTGATTAATTGTAAGCTAGAGGACTGGCGTATCATTTTCTATTTGGTTAGAAGACTATGTGAATGATACTGGGGGCTGACGCTAATGAATACTGTTTTCCTTGTATTGTATTTAAATTCTTCAAACGTCTCGTTGCTTGAGAGCTGGACAATGTGGATACCGCGATAAGAATCACCTGATAAGGCCTCGTGATCCCCCTAGATAAGCAGGAGTGGTCGGCGAATCACGCTCTTTAAAGGCAATGAGTTTTTCCAATCTAAGCTGAAATTCTCATTATATGAGTCATGGAGGCCACTCATGAAGCATCTTTTCGTCGAGCTCATTTAAATCAACTATCCCTTAAATTTCTTCCGCCACGTTTTCAACCTGTGTCTTGTGAGTAAATTAGTCCGAAATTTAAATCAGCTCGATAGAGTTGTGTCGTGGGTTTGAGAAGAAACGGCGTGATCTACAGGTCGTGTTGAAGCAGTCTGGCAATAATCCATCCTCGCGAGAAACATATGGACATATGCATCACATCATCCTGAGCACGTTTTTCAAAACCTTGACACACAAAAAGTATTTTTTTAAATACAGACGGGAACATGCCTTTGCTATCAGCATCAGACGGTTTCTCGAGCAGAGCAAGCGAAGAGCAAACGCAGAGATATATATCCACGCGAGGCACCAGCGTATTTACGACCCTTCCAAACGGAGAGAAAAGCATACCCGGGGAATCGAATATTATCGATCTTCTCGAAGCACATGACTCCCCACCGGCAGCCTCGCATCAAACTTGTCTGAATGCGACTGAGACACAGTGAGGATTCGAACTTCTACGTAAACTCACAGAGCCACCAAAAAAAAGCAAAAGAAAGTTTACTTTCACGTCCCACACTGACACTTTATCACCGATCATGGTGCAAAACGTGTGTCCTCACCAACTAGACATTGGCATGAAAAGTTCACCACTCCAGAAGCATTGAGACGTGACGTGATCACGAAATTCACTATCACGAAAGGGACAATACAGACGATTATCATAAACAATAACAGCTCCGCGAAGGAGACACACGGTGTATGTGTGATGCCAGGCGAAGTATTGCAACACCGCCCGATGCATGACTGACTGAGCCGGCGATTGTCAAGTGAAATTCCAAATAGGTGAAATGGCAGCAAATCCCTGCTTAAGTGATGGCAACAGGGATATAGGCCAAGAAACGTGCTTCGGGAGAGGGGTATACGTCTATCACATAGCAGACACTCAATCTTCGAGGTCATTACCACAGAAAATACAATCGTCGAGGTACAATACTTCCTCGCAACACTCACTAGACGATGACTTATGTGACTGAGAAAGGGTACAACACCAAAAAACACAAGAATACATTAGAACATAGCTATTCGGATGCAGCATTCACAAATACGACAAATAGGACGGATTCAGAATAAAAAACACGAGCACTGATGATACCTGAACTTCTTGGTACCCTGACCATTAGTCCGTACAACCGAATATGGGCGATGAACGGAGAAATAGGGGGTTGGGATGTCAGAATCCAAACTAAACCTCACTTGAAACACTGGCACAAGATATAGGGCTGTGATGTGATGACACCATTATTTAAAGCACGTGCTTTGTCGATAAATTTGCACAATCTCGTAACCGAATAGAAAATACATTGGAGATAATTTTCAGGCTTTATATGGTGGACGTCTAAGATATTAATAAAACTGGCAGGCCAGACGATACAGAATCTATTGAAACCGGTTGTTTGATAAGACTTTTTATGGAAAATTATCAGTCAGTGTCATGAATATGAAAACGCCACGTCAATCCTCATAGATACAACCGTCAGGATAGCTTAGGAATAAAAAACACGGGCACTAATAGGTTAACTCCTTGATACCATACACATACACACTTAAAACCTAATATTGGCGAAGCACATCAAGAAAAGAGGGATCCAGCATCCGAAAAACTAGAGACCCCACTTGAAACACAGCCAGGTACACAAGGGCCATGACACATGATGGCATAAACACGAGGGCTGGCAGAGACACGGCAGATGCAGACGAGTGGGGCAATCCTAACCTTGACCTCGGAGCGGCTATCCTGGAGCAGATGACGAGGGGCGTCGCTGGGGAAATGGGAGACGGCCCGGCGGAGGCGGTGGTCGGCGAGGGCGGCTGCTGTTTCCTGCGCACGGTGCCGATGGCGGAGGGCCCCAGGCCTTTGGTGGGCATGCCGAAGCGACCCGACGCGCACTGCGACTGCACCTCCCTCGCCATGACTGAACGCCAGGCGAAGCGACGCTCCGCATTAAAAAGGACGGCGGGGGGGGGGGGGTGGTGTGAAGGGGGACTTACCCCCCTCCAAACACACGATACCGACGTGCGCGTCCTCCCCCTTTCTCCACACACACACACACGAACATTGAAGGCGCAAGCGCGGTTTCGCGAAACTACCCTTCCCCTTTCTCCACAACCCCTTCCCCTTTCCTCCACAACCCCTCCCCATTTCCACTCCTCTACGCTACGACATCAATGGGGGCCCCCCATCTTCAAAAGAAGCTCGCCTGGCGTTCGCAGGAGGACAACGTTTCCTGGCGAGGATTTCAAGAGAGCTAACGCGAACATTTAAATAATTAATTTAATAATGTATTTTTTGTGAAAAGAGAAAAAAGAAATTTATTTTATTTTGTCCATATGTTATACTTTGTTCTTGTTTATTGTAAGTTATTGTCACATATAGGTTTCATAAGGATTACGTTTCAGAAAAATTATATATACTTTCTTTTGTTTTTTGGCCTGCCTTGAATTTGACTTTTAGGATGGTAGCTTCCGTGCTGGTTTTTTCTTTTAACTATTGAAGCTACCTAAAGCTACGAAAGATCCACAGAGAAAAAATCATTCGCCTTGACCGGGATTCGAACCCGGATCCCACGATTTCCGGTCGAGTGCTTTAGCCAGTTCAGCTACAGAGGCGTCATTCTTCCCTGTGGATATTTTCGGACACTACCGGACAAGATGTAGATGTTAGTCCCGGTATACTTTGAACTACCTAAAGCTACATTTTATTTTGTGTTTTTAAAAAAGTGTACATTTAAGGTTGGAGTAATAAATTCATTTATTCACTCATACATTTCCAGAAACACTAGCACGGGAAAATAAAACTTGAAGCTCGCCCATGATTAAATATTTCTCAGGCTTTGCACCGGGTGATGCTTTTTAAAAGCGCTGACACGTCACTCGTATGGAGTGCTCGAGCAAGAAGGAGTATACAATAGAGTACTTCGCTCCCGAGAATTACAATTGAAAAATTATGAATTAGATAGAATACGTCAATTTGAATGTAAATTTCAGAAAACAGCCTTAATCATACATTATTTCGTGGCTCGCTTCGCGGACCCATTTAAATTCGAGTTGGTCGGCAGCACCTTTTGCGTGCTGAACTGAGGAATCCCCTCTATCGTACTATGTGCGGGTGCTAACTGAAGGACACTCGCTTGGCGGAGTCTGATCCTAGCACCGCCACCCTAACCCTTCCGCTGGAGGCCCTTCCCTCTCCAACCATACTTTTGATGTCATCGTTGATGATCCCCCGACCTCATCATAAAGTACCTTCATCATTTATTCGTCACGATGCGTTCGATACGAAAAAAAACGCTTCCAGGGACGAGGCTAACCTCGAAACACCCAACGCCCCCTCGATAATAATAAAGGAATTCCTAGCGAGAAATATTTCACACTCCCACTCAACGATTGAAAAACAAAATTGAGGGAAAATTGTTCATCCCGTGTCTTTGAGAACGTGCAGACGGACTGTGGTTTTGATAACGGGATTTGGGAGAGTTTCATTAATTTCGGAAAAGGTTGTTACTACGGATCTCACGGGTGGAAAGACGAAAAGAGTATACGTATGACCAGTGAACGAGGAAGAGACGTGCGGGTTGTACACTATGACGAAAATTAGGACTACCATACAATGCGCTACGATGAGCGATCCGCTTATTCCCATGTTTTTTTTTAATGGAGTGTTTTCACACGCGAGGAATACCAGTGTACAGTAGCAGGGGCGCAGCTAAGAATTAAGGCTAGGGGGGTTTAGGCGCAAAACACTGGGGTGTCTGAGGGTGTGGAATACCCGCCAGGGGAAGCGAGAGGGGCGGGGGCCCTCCCCCAGAAGAAGTTTTAGGTAAATGATTCAAATATGTGAGTTTTACACCCTTCTGAGAGATACTTTATTAATTTTTACGTTATTCTATAAGTAATAAGTAAAATGGATTAAACTTAAAAATTTCTCTGCACTCTGGGGTTTTTTTAATCCCCAACCCACCCCCCCCCCCCCCTCGCTGCGCCACTGCACAGTACAGTTGAACGGTAACGAATTCGCTGCATAGTATCATCACGAGTCAGTGGCGCCGACTCCATGGGGCCTGAGCCCCCTCAAAAATTTGTTATATGTGTGAGGAAAAAATGTGTCAGGCTTGTTGATTTTCCCCGGAGTGTCCAGATATCGAGATTCGAGTTATCAGGGATCTAACGTTGCTCACATGACTCTTCTAAAATGCTTAAAAAAACTTAAAACTCACTACTTATAAAATTTCCCGGGGCAAGATCCCGGTTTGGGCCCCCCCCAATATTTTTTGTAAGTCGGCGTCCCTGTCACGAGCATAAAAATCGGTAAAGGTCTAATTATGGAGTACTTCCACGTGAAATTCGGATCGCTCGACCGTCATCATCGCCATTGGCGACTTAAGTAAGCCCATATGAATGGTCGGTGGATGACAACACATTTTGGTGGTCCATTGGAGAAACTTCTATTTTATTATTCGTGATATCAGTGTGAGAGTGTAATTTGTACGTCACAAGCAAGATACAGAAGAGATAATGGTGGAATGCACTCGACTCAATTCAGAGGAAATCGTCTCGCGATGCCCTCACCCCTATTGTAATCCAGAGGAAAGCCACAAGACGACGAAACCACAGCCCGATGACAATTTATGGACACGTCTCGGATCGCTTCGACGGTGGATTGGGAATCGGATAGCATGGGATACGCGACGGTTAGTGACATTTCATTTCCCACTCTATACATCTCCATGCGAGTCGTCGCGGCTTCCCTTCCCCTATCATGCACACACACATACACACTTAAAGCAGACGTATCTTAACGATTCACGTTTCTTCCTGCGGGGAAGGCCTTGTAAAGGACACCGCATTAACATTGGCGATGCGTCATCTTCATCCCTACACATCAGAACAGGGTTTTAATATGGATACCAATCAAAATGAAGACATAACAGTGAGACAAACGGGAAAGACGCCCCCCTCTCGATCTGCCCTATCCGGTGATGGACTACTTCCCTGCAAATAGTGCTGCCATATTGAAATGGACTTCCTCAAATACTTATGCTATCATCTTTAAGTACACCAAGAGCGGTTTAAAGGAATATTAAAATTGGTCACTTATACAGATAAGTACTCCAAATTGCTATTCGATGCAGAGTTGGTTCTCATGTTCCACAGCGAAAACTAAACGATTTGGAAACGAACTTAAACATTATTTCATTTAACGCGCACGTGAAGACAAGCTATAACGCGCAGTTTATCAAGACCATAGAATGGACCTATAGTTTGCTAATAAAAGAGTTTTTAAATCTCTTCTCATATTTTTTACATTAAGTGATATAGGTAAAGGGTGTCCAGTGACTTTACTATAAAAATGTCTCATTAATTTCCATGTGTATTTATAATTAGTAAAAGCTTTCAAATTTATGCAAGTAATACATCTAATGTATGCAATAAAATAAAGGACACCCTCGTTAACATTAGCCTCTACATCAAATTTGATAATTTTACCTTTTAAGTTTTTTTTCTCGGAGTCATTTTTTTTAACAGATGAGATACAGCCACATGTTGAACGGAATCTATTCTCCCTACCCTGAACATTTAAAGATGACTGCATAAAATTTACGCGAGTTATACATTAACTGAAAAGAACGCGTCCTCTTAATGAGTATACAGAGCATGAAAGTAAAAAAAGCGATACCCAGCACATTAGCCTTCGTCACGCCAAAAACATGACAATGAGGCCTTTAAAATCGAGGGGGAGGAGGAGGGGATGTTTCAAAAATAGCAATGGAATATAAAAAACATCCATACCCCTAGATACCGTCCAGGTCAAAGGGCAAGGATCATACCCCGCCGTCACCGGTACTAATACGACTATGCTTATACTTGAATACGACTATACTTATAGTTGAATGTATGCGTGGATGAATACATGAGAAATCGAACCAGCCCCTAAGCCATTCAGGAAAGTTCCATTTATTATTCCTAAAAGACACTTCCACAATTTCTGACAATCTCAGGACAAACTACTACGTGAAAAACGATATTCACGAAATGGCTTACAAAGATTTCAGATTACAATTTTTAAAATTATACTTCTATGCTTACGTCATAAGACATAGAAAATGCATAAGGAATATAATGGACGGAAATATTGAAAGAAAGGTCCACGAAGGAAGACCGAGAGATAAGAAGACGGAGAAGGTCACAAGGAAGAAGAACGCCAGACAATCGAAAGAAGAAGAAATGGAGAACCACAGTACACCAATTTTAGGCGATCAGCGTCATGAATTACTCAAACTAGACCACGAGCGAATTCATACATATTTTTGCAATGTCATTAAAACGGTATTCGTTATTCTCGATACTTGGCTCATTGATCGAAACTGAGCTTAGTAAAAACATAGAGTAAGTATATTACACTTACATAATTATACTTACTCTATGGTAAAAATGACAGTGGCGCACTGCTTTGGATATACACTTGAAAAGATAACAGAACCCGTGGCTTTTGTCATTTAACTGTACGCATTAGAGGCTTACTCATCATAGACTACAACAGGTTTTTTGATCATGAATTAGAACTCATACTACTGAAAATAATGCGATTCTGGGAGGCAGGGGCCGAATGACCAGATTGAATTACAGGGGACATGAGGGCTCATAATGTTCCGTGATTCAGTTTCCTGCAGCCATTGACGCCTCGCATGCCAGCACATATACCCACTCCCATTAAAGTCCAACCGACGAAAAAAACCGCGACCACTCCCCACGACCCCTGCAAATTCACCCTCCACAGCCGCACTTTCACCCCCACTTGAACCCTGGAGCATCCCTAAGTGTGTAAGGGTAAGTGGTGAAATGTTCCTCCTCACCTCTTAAAATGAGATTTTCGCTTCGCTCACGCACACTGGAAATAGTATTTTTTGTCTCTGAGCAAAGCAAAAAATAAAAATGAAGAAGGCATCGAAAGCGAAAAATAATTTCGTACTCCGCGGATAGAGATTAGACTAATTACTCATGGTATTACGGTCTTGGAGCTATATTATATTCTATACTGAATTGGATTCGTAAACACCCATTTCGTATGATATATTTGATTAACTACTGCGGTAAAATTAACTTTCGAGTAACGAAATATTGTCAACGCACAATAGAGATAGATCGACGGAGACTACTACAACGATTTTCAGTTCAGGGCGCGCGTATGAAATTAAGGAACGATACAGGCGTTTATCCGCTACCCAACCACGGTCTCTTTCGCAATCCCAACACTCCAAAGAACGGAGCGTCATCAAAGGAGGCTCGGTTTTCCTTTCCCGATGACCGAATTTGGGCACCCCAGCCCACTACGATATGCACACTCGCTAACCTTCACTAAGGCCCTATGTTTCAAAAAGGGGCTCTCATGAACCCACACCACCACCACCACCACCGCACCCACAAAACTCCCAAGTCATTCACCCTCGCAGGCCTAAGAACTTACCCCACAACCCATAGCCCTGATTTTACACGAATAAAACGCGAATAGGGTAGTTTCCTATCATTTTTTTATTGCCTAAATCGAGAGATTATTACTCCTGGAATACGCATTTCACGACCTTAGATTTTTAAATGACGATATCTATTTTTCGCGATTAAATTAAAAGTGAAAAATTTCAAGCGCGCGAAAACGCGACGGCTAAGTATGAATGCTGGGAAAAGCCCGTGTGACGTCATTCTGGTACCAGCTGTCGGCGTGTGAGGTGACCTTGGGGCGAGGCTTGAGCGCTGATACGACGCAGGCTGCTAGAAGGTAGCAGAGTACCCTGCTAGCAGGTAGCGCTGGGCTTAAACAAGGATTATTATAACCCTATCAAAGGAAGGAAACTTTCCGAACTAAGGTAATTTTAATGGGTGATTATTAAGACATGTTTCCATGAGCTCTGTGCCTCATGCATGCATTGGTAATCTCAGACAACGTAAAAATCCTATTTACTCGTATAGAAACTAGGTCCTTGTCGCGTCACGTGGAGTAGAATCGCATGGGCGCCAATCTGGCCTTTTTCAAATGAGGTTAAAATTGACGATTGCCATTCGTCTAAACTGGGATTTCTAAAACCAAATAATTTGTATATTATGAATTCACTACTGGTGGGCAACGAATAGCAATCAATGTATTTCGTTTTCTTTGATGAAGGAAACTACCCTATTCAGAATGAGAGGGGGTTCTATCTTGGTTTTAAGGGACGGGGATCAGCCACAAATAAATTGTAATCTCCCGTGTGTCACGCGCGCAATAAATGTCACAGGCCTCAGAGTCCGCCAGGTGTCAAAAATGCAATCGTCCGTCAAACAACACGCGCGCTGTCCAAGTGTGCTTTACGGAGAATCACGAAGACCGCTGCCACACCTTGGCACTTTACAGCTTAATCGCGATAATTTGTAGTACGTATTTCAAAATCCATTTAAAACCGGTTATGGAATGAAAATCACAGAATGACCGGTGAGAATTACGTTTTATTTAAAAATAGATTGGTCTACCGAAACTATACGAGCACAAGAAAAATACTGCTCTGAAAATTCAATAATTACAGGCACAGGAAGATATACGTTTATTAAGTTAAACAATAAAGAATAATCCATAGACTAAGGTTGCAAAGATAACGAAAAAATATGTAACTTCTTATGCCACGGTGCGTATAAAATTTCAGAAGTCAATCCGTTCATTTAAAATAATACTGCAACATGGAGGAAAATAATGGATCTAATAGACCTCAAGTTTTAATTTAAAGATTAAGCTAAGAGAGATGAAAAAGAAAATTTTTTTAAATGTTGGTTGATCTTAAAACTTCAAGAAAATATGAAGCTAAAAGTTATAGTGAATATCTGAAACTGAAATAATAATAATGACGACCGAACAGACGTAGAAATCAGTAATTTTCTCTCTCCAAAAAGTCATTACAAGACTGCACTAAGAGGTGAGGGTATTGAGGATAAGTGAAGTATTTGAGATTCCATTAGGCCAAGTTCAAAGGGGCGAAGTGTTAATTGACAAATGACACGGTGATATGAGGGAGACTCCATATACAGAATACCGACAAAGGTTAACGAAAATTACCGCATCGCAGGAAATAATACGCCATCGCACTCACACGTCAGTGCAACAAGATGAGCCACATAAAAGACACGCACGCTACATTCCAGCGATGAAAATCATCACTTGAGAGAGCGATGAGAGTTGAGGAAGGCTGAAGATGATACAGAAAAACGAAAGAAGGAAAAGTCTCCATAAATGTGGATTTAGCAAATGGCAGGGACAAAACTGAAGGAAGAACTTCTTAGTCTTGTGAGGAGATACTGAACTAAGACGATTAGATAATCCAGACATGAAGAGGAGCAGCGTTGATAAATCGCGAGGGAGTTACATCATATTTATATAACGTTGACCTCCAATTAAATACGCCGGTATATTATTAGAATGAACTGGGAGTTTAAGTATGTTTGTTATTACTAGCAGTCTCTAAATTAAGCAAGCGGAAAAATTATCCATTATCGCTACGACTGTTGGACTTAGTCATCTTGCTAATTTTACCAGTAGCTGACTCTTAGCGGCGTAATTTACCGAATTAATTCCCAGAAGTCGACATTAAAAAGGAAATTTCCTCAATTTTTTACCTCTTTGTCCGTATTTTAGGTGAATTTTTATGTTGCCATAAAATTGTGTAAAAGTTGCCGGCAATGACATGGTATTCATCGTTAAATAAACTATGATATCAAAAATATGAGGAGAAAAGTTCGAAAAGCCATCAAATAAAATGATATTTTTCAGTCTCGAAGGCAATGGCAAACAAGATTTCGCATATTATAGTTTAGCACAATATAGTACGAAGAAAACGATTTAGGAGGTCGAAACGTCAATAAAACTGGAGAAAACTCAACCAGCGGAATACCCGAGAACAGCTCAGTGAAGATTTAAAAAATTTTCATTATCTGAGAGTACTTTCAATTATCCAGGAAGACGAAGAGAGACTCAGCAATGAAATAAAATTTGATAATTATCCGCGCAAAAGCCTTCATTCATCTCCCAGACTCTCGAAGAATAAGGATTCCAAGAAAAAATTCAATCAGAGAGGGGAGATCATTGCCGAGCACTGAGGAGCAAATTATTGCCTCGAGCAAAAGTCTGGGGAGCTCAGCTGAAGAAAGTGGACTCGAATAAGAAGAAAGCAGCGCAGAATATAGTCGAGTCCTTCAGCACGCCCTCGAATTCAGTGTTTGCCCAGCCACTTGCTCAAGGCGTGCGGAGGAGGCGTTAGGAGCGTCAACATTCGAGCAGAAGTCAGAGGGAAAAAAAAGGAAGGGAAAGGAAGACGCGGCTTATTTTTCCCAAACGCTCACTCCACGTGCAAAATGAAAGCGTTCGCCAAATTCACACCATTGTCTATCGCCATAGAGTCGGAGAGAATATAAACAGACCGGTATTTTTACGTTTCTCGATCCTTTGCCAACTTGTCGAGCGACTCGCAGCGAAAAATCGACGGCCCTTTCGTAGGTAATACCCCGTTCACATTACGATTGTCCGAGCGATCGTCCTAACGATAGTTGACCGAACTAGCCGTGTGAATGCATGTCCTTAAAATAGTTCACGTAGTTCCGAACTTTGCCACTTTACGATGGTTAGGCGCTGGGAGACCGGAAAAGGAAGCGACAAGAGAAAGGCGAAAAGCTCGTGAAGCTCTTCTTTTTTCATGGATTTGTCCTATGAAGGAAGAATGTGGGCGGAAGAAAAATTATTCGTTAAATACACGTTGAACACAGTGATATCTTGCCCCTGCATACCTCAACAGCTTTGCCGTTCACTTTAGACGTCAGCACTAGAAGGCAGCACAGGTTTTAACCATCGTCGTGTGAATGCACGATAGTTCCGACAATCACTGGAAAAATCGTGATGTGAATGAGGCATAGGGCGATAACGTTACGATTCATGCCGCCCATCGGCCTCGAGTGAATCATTGTTGCTTTCACTCTTGTGAGGGACTCCTTTTATGAACGGTTCACCCTCGAACGAGTAAGTAAGCTGAAACTCTGATGACGTCACAAACTCAGGAAATCGGGTGGCAACTTCCGTCGATCTTATTTCAAACTTAAGAGGGAATTTCTGAATAAAGAGGAATTTATTTTAGCCGTAACTTATCTTCCCCATCCATATGTCGTTTTGATTTTTTTTAAATTTCGATATCGATGAGGTAACCCACAGCCAAGGTCATTCGCAACATGAGGGAAAGGTAGGGAAGGAAGGTAGGAAATAAACCTGGAGTCGGCATTACTTATCTCTTAACGAAAGGCGCCAAGGGACCACAGCTTAACGTCCAATCCGACGGACGGCATGCTGCGCATAAAGTGCCCTGCACAAAGCCCTCAAGTAGGGATGGGTGAAGCGCACAGGTGCACACCAATATACGCACCAATGATGGAACCTTGTTATAATTCATTCAGATTAACTCATCGATTTCGGTAAAATTTCTTTTATTTATCGTTTCTATCGTACCTAGAGAGGTTCTTAGACGATGTCATCCGTAGCTGCTGTTAATAGCACAATGCAATTTAAGCCCATCCCATAGCCTAGCCTAAGCCTATCCGTAGCGGAACGATATCAGTTCGCTCGCAGCCGTTTTCGACGAATCGTGTAGCTTTTTATTCGTATTTTATTAGCTCACTAATTAACTCTTTATGCGCAAGATCTCATATGCTCGCCGCGTATTCAAGGCGTGGCCTGATGATTGCAAAGTTAAGACTTCAGCGCCTCAAGACACACAGCCCCCATTGAATATCTTTCGAGAATTAAAAGCGTAGGTTTCAGAGTTTCGTAAGAATAACGGAAGCGACCGAATCATTGGAAAGGGCGCACCGTGCATTACTCTCTTTACTGAGGACATCGGAGTAGGCTGGAGAGGGAATGCTGGAAAAAAGACATTGGAGGAAAAGAGAACTTCCACTAGGTATTATCGATCCGCCGCCGCTATTTTCCCCTTGCTTTTTTCCGCCATCGCCCCACGTGAAACAATAACCCCGGCAACAGGAGAGGGCGTGGTCGAAATCACTGAGAGGCACGAGGGTCCCAACCTCCCACGCACGCTGACCTTCCGCCCGCTGAAATGAATTTGTGGTGGAGGCATTTTCAAAAGTGGGCCCGCTATTACGCCTGCATCGGGGTCGAACCACAGCGGGAGACGGCGCCCGAGGGGAAAAAGCGAAAAAAAAATACAAGTGCAGGAGGAACCGCTTTCGATTTATCACGAGAAATAGTTCAAGACACAAGAATTATTACGTTAAAGTAACATTGGCTGATTTACTCTTCGTATCAGCAGTTGCATTTCAAGTTGTAACGTTAGCGTGCAACAAATCATTATCTCCTAAAATAATTTTCACAAATATTGTGTAGATGCAATTCAGTTAAGCAGGAAAGTTGTTCAAAATAAGAGTTTGAATATGTATTGTCATTTTGATGAATGCAATTATTAATCACTTAGTATGAGTACGAATGTTATAAAATTGTCTCAATCAATATGAGAGAATATCAGTTCTTTGCTACTGTTTCGACAATTATATTGTCATCCTCACGGGTATAAATTACACAAAAAAGTCAAGTAACACTAAAAAATCAAATGAAGAATTAATAATAACATTAAAATTGCCACTTTGAAAAATCAAAATGTGACACTTGACAATGAGGTAACACGTCCAGACGTAATGATCATTCAAGACGCAATTCACCGGTTGCGTTCTCCCAATCCTCGAGTACTGCTCCGTTATTTACTCCACTGCCTGTCCCTCCAACCTTGACATTCTTGAATGCCCAGTTAATTTCTTTATTTCAGTAGTCCGACACCGAGTTCCTCATCTCCACCTCGCTCTAAAGTCATGTCTGCCCTATCATTGGTCCCACTATCCTCCCGTAGGAATTTTCATGATATTTCCTTCGTTTACAATGCCTTAAATGGCAAGTTCCGATCCTCAGAAATACTGCCTTTCTTTTCACTCCACGTTCCCACCCCCTCCTTCCGTAATAACCGCCTACTACACCAACCTAAATTCCGTCTTTCTCTATCTCAGAGATCACTTTTTTTTCACACAGACTCCTTACCTCTTTCAATACCATTTCGACTTCTCACCCTTCCCTGGATCTTTCAATGCCCATCAGCATTCGCTCGCTCAAGAGGCAGCTGCGAAAAGCCATCTTCTGAATCCCTTTTTTATATCCTTTTTATAGTTTTTTTAATAGTTTATATTTGTTAAAACTACAGATTTTAAGTTGTCTATTCCATGTAAAGGCCGTTTTGGCTGTTTTTGAATGATTTGATAAATAAAATAATTCATTCATGAGTGCTTCAGCCATTTTATACACATATACATTCGGCAATAGTGAATGCAGCCCGGACGTTATTGAGAGTTTGGGATGGCCATTCGATTACTTGATAGTCCCACGGATTATACTGCTGTGGGCGGTTACAAAAAGTTTTTATGATTTTCATGGGGAAATTGTCATTGAAAACATTCAAACTCAGCTCTCATTAAGCTGTAAAAATTTAGAAACAATGCATTATTGTCTCGGCTACAGGTTCTTGAAGGAAAATCCACATTTTAGGCAGTAATGAGGTATAACTTATTTTTAAAGATATTGAGAAATGTCACTAAAACTCAATTTGCATCATCACAGGTCACGACGTAAAGATTTACTAGGTATCTTATTCATGCTACATTTTTTCAGGAATGCATTTTCCAACCTCGCGAGGAAATTATTCTAAAACTTTGAAAATAAGCCGTAACAATTAATATTATTTTTTTTCTTTTCTTGACCTTATATAAGCCGTAACTTCATTTCCACAATGTCTCCGGGAAGTGAACGAAAACGCGAAGCACAAGAAAATGCAGCGAGTGGAGGAAGACATGTCTTCACCTCAAAGGCATTCACGCCCTTCGGTGACAGAAGCTCATCTCTTATGGCCTAATGCGGAAACGGTACATACGTAGGCATTCAATGAGCATACAGCAAAAGCATTCGCTCGACATGCTTTGGAGACACATTCAACCTTTGGCTCCATTAATGAGCGCATACATCAATGTAAAGACTATCGTCATGGTGGTGGAAATGCAAGCTGAAAGCAACCACCTTTCATTAACCTTTCAAAGACTGACTTTTAGATCGGGATACGGTGAAAACATGTGAAACTCCAAATTAAGATTTGACACACTTACACAGTTCGCCCCAAGACATTATCAACGGGAGAAGCATAAAAGATACTTATCACTGGAAATAATCCGTTTTTACGAAAAAATGAGCGAATCAACAGTAAGATACCATGATACTTTGAATTTCGCACCTGAGAACAAAAGAACATTCAGGACAAAGATTTACAGATTTAAGAAGAGAGCCTACATAATTAATTCGTTCCAGTGCATTGTAGCATTAAAATTACCATGCAATACAGACGTACAAATACCTACTTTGATGCACAAATACTTTTGAATGCAGGCATTACACAATTTACATGTTTGGTTTACCTTTCTCCCGTTGGTCAATCCGGTAGCTTACGTCTGCAAACAAGTGGCAGGAGGCAACAGGAAACCCGAGCCGAAGGACAACGAGAAAATTGCAAGGCACAATTACCTAACCATTCAACACTTGCCTTCTCTCCACGCTCATGAAATGACACTACAAATCTACTCGAATGCTTCCCTCATCCATTCAAACGACAACTTAAAGGACCACGATAAAATCACCGAAGCCGCCGTCAAAATTACGTACCTCTCTACTTTAAACAATTGTACTCTCTTGGTCTGTCAGCATGACACCATCATAATGTGCAAATCGTTTTACATACAATTTTGTCGCCGTTTAAAAAATATTTGAGCACACCCGAGTGATTCAAAGAAACGAGAGCTAAAATCGAATAATGAATTTCGCGCACGCAAACACAACCGGTTTTCTCGACAACTTCTTCTTCGAAACCCATCTCGCAACTCGCAGTCCACAGCCAAAAGGACAAAATTTGCATTTCACCAAAATCTTAAAATATATATACCTGAAATAAGAGCAATGCATTGAGTGCGTCAACCTAAATAACCAAATATGCCTTATATGTTAATTAATAGTAAAATTGAAATGTATGGGTACACGTCTGTATTCGTTCCAAATAATTCAATTTAACAGAATTTTATAGCTATCGAATGATGCTACTAATCCCCATTATTGACGCAGTTAATTCCTCTCTCACCCCCCCTCCCCCCCCCACATGTGCTACTTTTTATATTTAGGAATAAATGTGCATTTTCATATTTCAGATAATAGGTGAGTTTTAGATAATACTTTCAAATATTTCATTAATTACGACAAATTGATCAATGCATTGTTTCAAATCTACTTTTACTTGTATCTACATATATTTTATCAGCTCTGGGTTAGGTGTAGGCTTTGGCTCTAGGCTTTGGAATAATGATATAATTTGAGTTTAGAAGTTGATAAAATGGCTAATTTAAAGGTTTGTGGAGTTCGTTATGCGATTTATGAATCAGTATCTTTGTATGAATAGTAAATATAAAACGGTATAAAAAAGCTTGTTGAAAATGATGCGCACATTTTGATGGTATTGTGGAATCCGACCAACGTACAAATATTTAAAACACATTGGCCATCATTTTGACGGCGGGAGTAAGAATACAAACTTTGGAAGATTTCCTCCTTTTTCTATATTTAATTCCCCTTTGCCACTTCATTTTTCTACACTAATTCAAAGAATACAAAAACCATACATTGAAAAGAAACACATTTTCGTGAATTCGAGTGCGCTATATGCTTACCAAGAGCGCAAAATAATTAACACGTGGCCTAAGGTGATTTAGCAAACAATCCGTTTATATATATTTATTTCGTACATTTTTACATACTGTATAGCTATATATATATTCGGCTCATGGCAATAAAACATGAAATTGCAACAAACACTAGGCCACATACGAAGTAATTTAAGACTTGATGCTTCAATCGGTAAGCAGCATTGGTTCAAAGAATAATGACAAACGGCTATCCCGAATGCATCACCCACTATCTGTTAACGGCTTAAAAACATGTACATGACGTTCACTTCTTTTTACCCAAAGCATTTGCGTTAACGCTTGAGCTTCAAGTAACCATAAGGTACAGCTGAAGCGCACACATGATAACCCTTTCCAGTAGTGCGGTAGTGAATTGTTCAAATGAATATTGGCACAACAAATATTTCACCACAAGCTGCACCGACACACCCGGTGGATATCGCGAAGGTTTGCGGAGGGCTTTCGAAATCTCCGGATATTAGATAGGCACAAGAACACAACACTCCACCACGACACCATAGATGTACATCGCGACTCCAACGCATAATAGATGAACGAAAATCTCACAGCTGGACCAAAAAAAGCCATGGATAGTGATGAAACATTTCAAGATTTCATTGGGATAATAATTTTATCAAATAATGTGTAATGTATTCTCTAAGGGAAGCTCAATTTTTAAAAAAATTCCCTATATTATGACCTCTTGATACTTTCCGCTAATATTATCCCACGTAAAAAAAATATTTTCAGCGGCACAAAAAGTCAGCTCGACCTGAAGATTCGAACACTACATCAATAAAACAATTTAAAATACTAGTGATAGATATTTAGAGCCGTAAAAAAGGTTTCCATTGGCCTATAATCAACCCCACACTCTCACGTCGATTTGAAAATAGTAATTTACACCCCAGAGGTAGCTATAGAGAAATTCCTGACAGCCAAATAACGGTCCACGAAAGCAAACGGGACACACAACCGCTCATCCAGAAGACTGGGTCAGGCCCAACTCTCGAAACAACATCAGGGCTCCAAATCATAGACAAGACTACAAACAAAAAAACTCTAGAGGAGGGAACATTAAGCATCGCGATTCGGAACTGTTGGGATGTCAAAGTTAAAGAATTGCAACGAGGAAAATTCCGTGACACAACCACATCAAGGACAATCGAGGGATACGACTATGTAATGTACTGAAGATCATTAGGAAATAAGGCATGGAATGGCGAAGATTTCCTCACGAACTCTACCAATTGAATTAATGCACTTCTTCTCCACTGAGCTTAAAGCCATTGTTTTTCTTGCATGTTGGCCAATTACAGAAATTATTTAAAATAAAAGATTCAAAGGAGATAATATATATTTCCACTTTAACGTTGACTAGTACCACTATTCTACGCATTTATGGCACATCCTCGGGTACTCTTCATGATTCTGAGTTGTGGGAATTTTTATAGCTGGTGTACTCTGTTTATGCTTGCTCTCAAAACCCGGAACCATGAAGGTACCCGAAGCTAAAGCATGAATGCGTTGAGATTAATGGTACGAGTCAGCATTAAAGTGAACATGTATTACATCCTTTGAATATTTCATTTTACATCGTTATCTTCCACAAAATCTCGACTCACACCGTTGTTTTCAGTGAGTATTTAGTTTCTCGTCAACGTTTTACCTATTGCAAAGCCTCCTTAGGGCTAGGACCATAACTATGACACTCGGATACAAAAATCAACCCGAAGACATCAGTTGATACAAATTATATAAATGATGCCATTGGTGGAAGACATGTTGAAGACGACGAGGAGGTGATTCACACAGTGAAGAAAGGGCGCCGTGGTCAGAACAAGTATTGACACCAACAGGGCACACACGCCCTTCCTTCACGCTGGATGACGACCATATAAAGGGACGCAGATTACGTGGAAAAATAGGGTATGTAGCCGAACTATCATTCTCTCATGCATGTAAACTCTCATTTTGTGCAATAAATAATTGTCTAGGAAAAAAATATGGTGCATTATTTTCTGGGCAACCCTCGTATAAAGAGAAAAGAACAATACGTCCAATAATGATGTCCAAATAAAATGAAAGCAACAGCTATATCCATCGCTTCCTCTATTAAATATTTGGCAATTAATTGTTTATCCTAGGCGCCTTGAATTCATTAATCTAACCCCATTTTCCTCGTAGTATCCTCCCCATCATAAGAAAGACACCATTATGACCACGCCTTAACGTCCCATCCGACGGACAGAGTTCCGTATTTGCAGTGCCATCGACAAAGCACTCAAGCAGGAATAGGACAGCCTCCGAAAAATCTCAGCCACCGCCGGGATTGGAACCCGGGCACACGGGGTGGGAAGCCAACACCCCAACTACTTCCTGTGATGCTGCCACTAGCATTTAGGGGAACGCCCTTTTTGCCAACGCATTTAAACTCCTAGAACACACTTCAGAGGGCCGTAAAACACGTTAAACATGCGCGGGACCTCCTCCCACTCGCCAGCGACATTCCCAAGACGCCGCGCCGCCTGTTCGCCTCACACCACAGCGTCATCCAGACGCGGTCGGTGTATATCCAATTCTTTGGCCGCGGGGTCGCGAGTTCGATTACCTCTCAGTGAGGCGTGCAAGTCCTTCCTCACTGAAGCCACGACCACTGAGTCGAGTGCCCTCAATCGACCGCAACCCCAACTAACGCGCTCTGATTAACCCAATCCGGGGACTAAGGTCGAGATGACGGAGGGCGACACCACTTGCGAAGAGGGACCACGAAGCGAAGGCACACACCGCCCCCATCCAATAGCAATCGAGGGATCTCCGGTCGGCCACTAGATGTGTTGCGACCCACTACGCTTTCAAATGGGTTCACTAAAATCGCCACTCGTGACGCTGACGGACAAAGCGACCCGAATTTCACGGAAATACGACCAAATAAGTGCTATTGACAAAATTTACATTTTAAATTCTAGGCAATACCCTCTATCGTATGCTTAAATTCCCGATGATATTCCTCGCGAGTTACCCATGAACAAAAATTGGAATATATACTGCGCTCATTACAGCACTGTGGACCATTTTGGAAAACCGATGAAAAGCACCATAATAGGGTAGTTTCCTTCATCAAAGAAAACGAAAGGCATTGATTGCGATTCGTTACCCACCATTACTGTATTCATAATATACAAATTATTTGGTTTTAGAAATCCCAGTTTAGACGAATGGCAATGGTCAATTTTAACCGCATTTGAAAAAGGCCAGATTAGCGCCCATGCGATGCCACTCCACGTGACGTCACAGGAACCTACTACGCTACCGGCTAGCAGGGTACTCTGCTACCTGCTAGCAGACTGCATCGCAGCGGCGCTCAAAGCCTCGCCCCTAGGTCACCACACACGGCGACAGCGGGAACCAGGAATCCGTCTCACGGGATTTTCCCAGCATTCATAGCTAGCCGTCGCGTTTTCGCGCGCTTGAAAATTTTCACTTTTCATTTACTCGCGAAAAATGGATATCGTCATTTCAAAATCTAAAGGCGTGGAATACGTGCTCCAGGAGTAAATACTTTCGTTTTAGGCAATAAAAAAATAATAGTAAACCACCCTATTGGCAAACATGTATGAAGCTTCGGAGGAACGGACTGCTTGGGCCTGCCTAATTTAGTCCCCTTGTAACACACAAAAGAAGTAAAAAAATAACTCTTTAGTGGGGCACATATCCGGAATAGATGCAATACGAGGTGGATGACTGGAGCGACGCACGCATCACGGAACTCAATAAAATCTATCTATCGATGGGGGCCGAGGTCAATTTTTATGGGAAGGAGGACAGGAGAGGAGTGGTGGATGAAAGGCGCTACGAAGGCGAGAGCTTCTCTCTTCTTCGGATCGGGCAAGGGTTTAAGGCAGGGGTCTCCAAAATACGGCCCCCGGAGGGCTTTCATCCGGCCCGCGCACTCGTTTCAAGTAGCGCGCGATTCTCGCTCGTTTAACTCTGTGAGACGCCGCAAGGAGCATTGCAGCGCAACTGTTCGTAAATAAGAAATACGCCACCGGATACTTCGGTAGACGTTGGTATCGAATACTTCAGTTATCGGCAAATTTGCTATCCGGCTTGCGGGGCGATTCGGAACTTGGAATGTGGCCCTCGTGGCCTAGAAAATTGGAGACCCCTGGTTTGAGGCGATCAAATCAAAATCGATCATAAACTCAAACTCACTCCATCCGACAGCAGAAAAAGCACTGAAATCTTCCACTCGACAAAAATCCTCACCTACTTAAAAACTTGCATGGATGGAGTTGTGTTATCAGCCCTTGTTAGAATTTGGGTTTCGATAAGAGATTATTTATGTTTCGGTCTTGTGCTGCACTGAGCGGTTCTTGTGCTCAAACTACATGTAGGAATGTTTACTTCTACTTTTATATAAATACATATTTTTGATAGCTATGTGCAAATATGTAGGGCTCCAATTGCACGCAGGTTGTTACTCAAACACCCTAGAGGTGGCTTGCAGAGTATCAAGAGGTGGCATTATAAAAGATGTCACCAAATGAGACCTCCTGATCGAGCATTCTTTGTTTTTAAGCGGATGAATCGCTTGAAACTCATGCCATCAACGTGAAATTGTTCGGGAACAGAAGCACACCGTTGTCAATACTTGCCCACACAAATTTGATAATTTTACCCTTTAATTACATTCTCGCGTGTATTTCTTTAAATATTTATGATTCCAAAAATGTGGAGCGGGATCTACACTGCTTACCCTCAAAATTTCAAAATGGTCTCACGAGTTCTACGCGAGAAAACCGTGAAAATCAAAAACCGATCGAGAGAAAGGCATGCGTCCTCTTCTATAGATGTGAATGGATATTTTCTTACATTTCCGAACGGACTTAACGGCGATTAGTGTACACTTCAGCGGATTCGTATAAATTTCCTTGGTCCACCGCACCTCCCGAGCCATTTTACCATTTCCGGTCCCACTACACGGAAAAAGTCTAAGAGTAGCTGGGATCCTGGTCATATTTTCCTACGCAGTACAGTAAATATCAACCAAGTAGATTCATGGTTACAATTAGTACACCATGTCGTAGAAAGTAATCTGGCAAACTATACAACACTTTCTGTGATTGATTTTTGTCATGAATAAATTAAGTGAAAAATTGACCGCCGGACACTACCTTTGCGTAATACTTAACGGCCGTTGTCCGGCTGAAATAAACAAAAGAGCCGCCGCAGCCCAACTTCTGGCTCATAAGGCAGGACTGAGTCTGGCAAAAAGAGAGCTGGGATTCTGGTGATATTAATCATTATTCCCGTAATTCTACCCAAGAGGGCTTCAATCAGGATCAGTGTGGTAGTTTTCTCTACACTACTTTTCTCATTTGTGATTCGCTGGCAGTGGAGAACCTACTGTTATCGGTCACGGTGGAGCTCTTCCCACTATGGCCATGGGTCACTGCGACGTGATCCTCCGCCATCAGGAAGGAGAACGCATATAGAGGGGGTAATGAGTCACTATCCAGTCACCGAAGATGCACGGAGCCGAGAGGTGGTCGTACCACTTCTCTGTGCGGAAAACCACCTCCTATGCTGCGAATACGACACCGCGAACGACGGGCACGTTTCTCCCATACATAAAAGACACATCGACAAGTGGGACACTTTCTGTGCCGTAGAGGATTAGCAGCGCACCAAAGCAAGTATAACCACAATAATATGGTTTGATATTATCGATAAATTTTATGCCACTGGAATAGGTTGATTAGAAAATGTAAAAATAAATATTTCAAGCAAATGCGTGAGTAAGATGGTTGATACTTTCGTGACATACCTCTGTTGAAAAATCGGTGATCCACAAGATAAGATGAAATTTAAAATAGATACCCATACTGTGACAAACAACGATAACCAAAAAAAGTCAAACTTTGGAAAGGTTCAAGTTTTCTTCTACTTAAAATAGCCAAAATTAACATACAACGGGTATACGTACTTTACCGTAGTTACACTCTCTCACCACTACAGGCGCTGGGCTCGGCGCGTTGTAAGTCGACATAGGGAAAAATACATGGGGTGACGGGTCTGAATAGATTGTGGTCTCTCTCCGTCGCACGGCACATTATAATCTGCACGTACGCTTGGCCGCGACTATGACGAATGAATCCACTAGACTGCGCAAAATTCCATCCAAGCAAAGGTGACATCAGTCAACAACATCAGAGTAACAATATAACAGTAATGGCCACGATCCCGTTGGATTTTGTGGGCTAGATTTTCCATAGGTCGATGATTTCATAGGAATTCACTACCCTAGGCGTACACGACTCATATGATAGGCCAAAGTGATAAACAAGATAGAAACAATCAACACAAACAGCTGCTACTGCCCCTCAAACGCCTGGAAACGACAATTCCACAGATGATAATATAAATATTATGAAAACATTGCAAAAATTCGCAATAAAAACTTTCGCCCTAAAATCACTTTTCACGACAGCAAAAGTGAGGTAAGAGCTAACCACGAGATTTGCCGATTTAGGCAAATAAAAGGGAGATAATGCATGCGATCTCACGCTTATAAATTTAAAGTCCATGTAAGTGTTTCATGTATAAGAAACACGGGATTGCCAGTCGGACTAGTGAATAAAGCAATGCAAACAGCGAAAAACAAACAAAGATCACCGTATCAGGTGAGGTGGTTCATGATAACCGACGTTTCGAGGTCCTATTATATTCTTGTCATCAGGGTGGATGAAAACACACTTCACGCTTTGTCATCATGATGGAAAAATTATGGACACAATAATTGGATCACTCGGCTAAAGGCACAAAAAATTGATGCAGTAAATTCAAAGGGAAAGCGTGGCCACCAATTCAATTTTAACGATGGTATCTCGCTCAGTAAAAAAACTAAATATTCACAGCCACGACGAAATTAGGCCACCATTATTTAGTTCCCATGCATAGAAAGACCAAAATTAATTAACCTTAAGAATGAAACAGAGTTGGACTACCGAGTGAAAACGTATCTGATCTTCCCAAAGAGAAGAAACAATTTAACAATGCATCGCTCAAACACTATTCCTCACTTCTAAGGAATTACCTTTATCCTCGACCCTGCTACACTCACACGTATTTCAATTAAGCGACCATGCTACCACTACACGGCTGGCGACTTTAAACCCGCGAATTAAAAGAAAATATACGGCCGGGAGGAGATAAGAGTCAAGAATGCTCCAAGGGAAACTTCACATCCTCAGCACAGTTAGGCTATATTAGGTTCGGGAGGTATGGAAATTATGCCGACCTAAATGTGGTGGTCAGATCATAGGGAACAGTTCACGTTCGTAGGTGCAAATCGCAGAGAGCTTTAATTGCCAATTGAAATGCGTACCGATACATTCGTTTCGCCACTCATAAAGAACCAACTTTAATCGGGCCTTAAGTGGTATAGTAAAGATACTCTGAGGTAAAGAGCTCGCAAACAATATTGATGGCCAAGTGAAGAACCGTGCAATACAGTCGCTACCCATGAGAGTAAGGAAGTAAAACAACTTGGAAGACAAAATAAATCCTCAATTCTTCATTTCTCCGCCTGTAAAATTGCATTACAACATATTGTAGCGAGCGAATGGGAGACGTTTCAAACGTCAATTATTTCAAAGCCAAATTTCCGTTGAAAAACCATGTGCACAAAGTACATGGTACCTCGATACGACAGCTAAAGACCATTTATTTTTTATTCACAAGTTATTTAGTCTCGAGAGAGTTGACAAAAAAATGAGAAGTCTTTAAGGACGCCCACATTTAATTGCACGAGTAAAACCATTACACTATCATCAAGAAAAGAAAAGCGTTGATTAAAAGGCCGAAAAAATGAACGATGCCTTAAAATGGGAAAGGTAAGGCGTAACTCAATATCTTCCAATTTCGATTATTCGCAACAATTAATCCCAACATTAGCGTCTGTAATTTCAAGAAAAAATCACAGTTAAAAGTTGGAAAAACAGGTGTCAAACATGATCATTTCAGGGTACACAAGACGCTTGTCACGACAAAATTCCTCCAATGAACAATAGTGGCAATTGAAGCATGTAGGAAAGACTCTCTTCTATAAAAACTCCGGTCGACACTAAGGGAGGAATACGTAAAACTTTCCCAAGTGTTAATGAGGGAATTTGAGCAGGGCCTGCAGTAGAAACCTAATCTTCCGGCTTAATGAAACAGCCTCGTAGGTGCAGAGATCCATATCGACCGATGGCAGTATTCACTACAATACAGTGAGTTGGGTAGGAAGGCCTCATTGTGGCCACAAAACCCAAATCTCTCGGAGGCCGGTTCCACAACACTGACGACTGCTCTCCCACGCTCAGCATTCTCCCACCTTCGAGGCGAAGGGAGAGGAAAATAAAAAACATATCTGTAGCCATTACATTAAACGCAGGAGGCGGAACGGATCGACAGCTCAGTTGGGCTACAATTGGGACGGGATCGCAGGGGAAAAAAATCACACCTCGGTCACGTGACTGCGGGAAAAATGAACAAAGAGCGGCTAGTGAGCCGATGGATGAAATGCTTTCTTGGCTTGGTATTATGTCCATCGCGTTCTCCCGGGTTTCCATCGGGTCGGGCGACTGCGAACGTTTCAAGCCATCGTCATTAGCGGTCATGAGTGCTCTGGGTGAGATTAAGCAAAATATGGGTAAGTTGGGTTTAATAAGCACGGTAAGCTATAAGTCTGATTTCAGGCGATATGGGTGGATAAGCGTTAGGGACTTCATTCGTAAATCTAATTAAAAACTGGGGATGGTCGGATCGGATACCTCGGATCCAAATATCCGCGGATATTGCCCTTCATCGGATACATTTGAAACAAAGCCGTGGAAGACATCGGATCTGGATCCGAAATTTTAAATAATAGCTTCAGTGAATGCAACGCCCAAATAAGGGTGGAAAGAGTTCCGATTCTCTCTTCGAATGCGCCGTCGTATGCGATTCTTGTTTTCAGAGAAATATATTGTAAATTCAGGATTTTTCAATATTTTGTTTCCTTTTATTAAGGAAAGTAATAGTGCTTTTATATTTTGGAGGGGTCCGGACCCTCAGACCCCCTCTCGCTACGCCACTGGTCAGTGGTTTATCCGAAGATTTTTTCTAATTTCATTTCCAAACCCAAGCGTAACAGTTTAGGTCCTGAGCATGTAAAAATGTTTTTAAAAAACAAATTGAAAGCCAATAAAAATGATTTTTTATTTATAAAAATATTAAAATGTGTACGAAAATCTAAAAAGCATTCCTTTGATTGTATGAACCCAGAATAAACTTGAGTGATTACTTCGTTTAATAGCTGGAATTTGAAAATGCATTTGGATCCGAAAATATCCGATACGAAAGATCCGGCTACGAAAACCAAGGATCCGATCCGAATCCGGATCCGAAAAAATCCTGGATCCGACCATCCCTAGTAAAAGCACATTGAACAATCACTTCACATCGAACTTAAAAATTTTAGTGTCATCTTCGGGCACAAATTCGTTGTTTGACATTGAGGATAGTTAGTTACTCGAAACATAAGAAACATGAGCTTTTTCATGCCGCGTATAACTCGAGAGCCATGTCTGCACTACGGAAGTTAATTCGGCATCTACGAAGCGTCATAATCAGTGACACTGATTCGTCCTTGAAGTTTTCTCGTGCACCTCTCAGATCATAACAACATGATCGACGTACCGCAGTAAGAAGAGGAGCGTGGACCACAAGGCTAATTACACATAGACATAAAAGGTTGAGGGGAAGGAAGGTCTGCGCGGTGGAACTGAGTGCACTAACGGGAAGCGCAACTAATTGCAAGTCGTCGCTTGACTATTCCTCGCCAATCGCGTGTCAATGGCGATTTGAAGACAAAGGTGGCATGAACACAAGAGACACACAAGCTCCCTTACCTGTATGCAGAAGTACATCGAACAGTGAGCATCGTTTTCAGCCATGTCATTCATAAATTCGCACAGCGAAGATCAGCAAGGTAAGTCAAAATTCGATGCAATAATTTCGCCCTAAGAAGAGCAGGAGAGAAGAATATACGCCTCGTGAAAACATTGATACGAAGACGAGACAACCATTTCGATCACATGTAGAGACATGATGGGGTGAAGACGACAATCGCAGAGGGACAAGTAGACGGCAAGAACGAAAAGGAAGACCTCGAATGAAATCTACTGATCAGCCAAAGAATGTGGAAGAGAAGAAACACGAAGGTGTGGAGAGATAAACTGACATGAGAACTGAGCGGAGAGTTTAAGTCAATTTAGATACCCTAGTATATTGAATGTGTAACACCAAATTAGGAAAATAGATTCGACAACAGGAGGTTAAAACATTCGTTCTCTTCCCGAGAACAGCAACGCATTTTAATCGGTATTCAAATGTGTCCTCCATTCGAACCTCCTTCAACTATCCTGAGGTTGTGAAAATATCTTGGCATCGTGGGCCATTTTTAAACCTCTTTTTTCTCACAATTTTTCAAGCAAAAAATACCGCAGTTGCCTCGTGTAAGTTTAAAGAAAGAATTTTCGTTTTATTAATTGTGAGCCTATGCCCTGAGGTTGCTTCATAAATGTAAGCCAGGCAGGTTTTATAATATTTTTTCCAACCCTCGAGAAATAAGAAATTGTTTCTTTTACGTAAAAATTGAAAATACACAACTTCTCTGCACAAAATATTACACGGCTCAAACAACATCACCTAGTGCCAATACTAAGGCATCATAATTCTTTTGATAAATGGCAATGGATTCTGGTTCGATGAGTAATTAATTATTTTGTGAGGAAGTCTCCGTGTAATTTCACTTTTTGGCGTGGATTTTGAAACTTAAAGATGTTTTGTCATTTTTTTTGCTTCCTTATTCAACGTCCGACCAACAGTGAATGAAACCCAAACATAGAACGAGGTCGCGGAGGCCAGATGCCCTGTCGCTACGAACGGCGATCAAGACGACCCTTACATCTGCTGAACGTGGGAATCGGACAGAAGAGATGATGAAGGGAGTTGGTTCAATAAGTTGGCGGGTTGCGAGCGAGCAGAGTCAAAGGGAGATCATTCATCCGGATTTCGTACATGCTTTAAAACAAAATCGACAAGTATAAATTACGTAGAAACAAACGTCACTGACTGCAAAAAGTGTATTAGGTAGGTATTTCACTACACAGGTAGTGAAATATTCACTACACAGGTAGTGTAATAAACGCGGACGTTACGCACGGCTCAGTGGTCGAGAATTTGTACTTGATAATTCAAAATTGTTTTACTGTCTTGTCCCGGCCTGATTTATGCAGAAACCCAAATTAGCGGGGCTCTGTACTGCAATAGGGTGGTTTCCTATTATCTTTTATTGCCTACATCGAAAGATTATTACTCCTGGAGAACGCATTTCACGTTCTTAGATTTTTAAACGACGATATCTATTTTTCGCGATTAAATGAAAAGTGAATATTTTCAAGCGTGCGAGAACGCGACGGCCAAGTATGAATGCTGGGAAAACCCCGTGTGACGTCATTCTGGCTCCCGCAGTCGCCGTGTGAGGTGACCTTGGGGCGAGGATACGTTATACGAGGATATTGGTAATCTCAGACGATGTAAAACTCCTATCTACTCGTAGAGAAACTAGGTCCCTGTGACGTCGCGTGGAGTGGCATCGCATGGGCGCCAATCTGGCCTTTTTAAAATGAGGTTAAAATTGACCATTGCCATTCGTCTAAACAGGGATTTCTAAAACCAAATAATTTGTATATTATTAATACACTAATGGTGGGTAACGAATCGCAATCAATGCCTTTCGTTTTCTTTGATGAAGGAAACTACCCTATTGGCGGAGTGAGGGAAGTTGACGATGAATGTCATCGTTAGGGTGAAACTGTGAGATGGTGAGGGCAGGTGATGTGACACGGAGGGCGGAAACGAGAGGGGTGGAGGAGGAAGACTTAGGGGATGGGTGCGAAGGGGGTGAGCAGAGGCGCAGGGGGAGGGATGGGATGTACTCGTAGAGGCGGCCACATACCGCATGCCGAGAAAATGCCCTCATCTCCATCATTAATATTAACTTTCGACGGCACTCCAGACGACACAGTGCGAGTCGAGCAAAAAATAAGTGCCGTACACACCAAGCTTCAAAGACGTTGAAACCAAAACAATGTAATTAGTGTCTTCGGGATATCTGGAGTGAATGACCAACGACTGGACTGATTAACTTAAGGCTGGACGGCGATATTTGGTGGAACTTGGTGACAGGAAACATAATAAAGATACACTGTTGTAAGTTCCACAGAAGTTTTAATAACCGACCCAGGTTTCGACAATATACTATGTCATTATTTAAATTGTAATTTATACTTTGTAATTTATTATTGCCGTAATTTATACATTGTAATTTATACATTGTAATTTATACTTGTTGACGTTGTTTTAAAGTATGTACGAGATCCGGATGAATGATCTCCCTTTTCACTCCCTGCTCGCTCACAACCCGCCAACTTATTGAACCAACTCCCTTCACGACGCCATCTCATCTTTTCTGTCCGATTCCCACGTTCAGCAGATGTAAGGGCCGTCTTGATAATGACATAGTGTATTGTCGAAACCTGGGTCGGTTATTAACACTTCTGTAGAACATAAGACTGGACTGATCGATTCTCTCACGTGACTCCCCCGACCTGCGATTGAGTAATCTTTCGGCTCGACCTCCCCCTTCCCCCCGCTAAACGCCTCACCTACATTAATGGCCTTGGAACAAGGCTTACTAATCTTGCGAATGAGGCTTCAGCACAGTTAGAATTATGAACCACTCCCACGGATTCCGAACTCGACGAGAAGCGCTTCCTTTTGCTTTGGAAATTCAGCGAACTGCCGTTTTTGCCAATTCACACCAAAACGGTTCTCACCGGGACGCTGAATGTTTTTATATTTACGATTACGACGACCAACAAACACACTCGAACATCATCAAACAGAGCGTGGAAACATCAAGTGGAAGCAGACGCCTACACTACCCCTTCCACGATTGTCGGAGACAGTGCGAGTGGTGAACAGACGGAACGAATGAGAAAAAAAACACGATCACCTAGCGCTACCTTTCGGTTGAGTGGAGGACGGAAATATCAGCAACACTGCCAATCAAAACGACGACGACGCTGTTTTCCCACACCTGTCTCGAGTGCAGACGGATGACAATGCTTCCATATGAATAATACGCACGATAAAAACAAAGACAGACGAACCAGAAATGAATAAAAAAGTACCTACTCATTTTGATCCCGCGATGGGATTCCAAACAACTTCCGTCATATATAATGCGGTCTTACACAGGGACCCGTAATAGCAACTAATCAAGATTTCGGGCGATGGAAGGCAAAGATACCTTACCACAAAAAAATCAACCCCAATCAGTCATTCTCTCGTTAGTAAGTTTAAAAATAAGAAAACGCGAAATCTGCAGCCCAATTTCCACGAATTGGTAACGGCATGAGAGTTCCGGTTCATAACTCGATCAGGGAGACCCTTTTATTGAAGGTAGGATTCACTCGCAAGAGCATAACAACAGCGACCCACTCAAGGCACAAGCATAAGGTCAAGCAGTAGCTAAGAAGCGCTGATCCGCTCGGCTCGACGTCATTAACTTATGTGCAACATTGTTGCAACATATGTTGATTTTAAGCCACGAATAGCTCGAGAAGTATGCGACAGATGCAGTTATGAATAAATGATTGCGGAGCTCAATAAAATGATTATATTTCATATATCGTGATGTTTTTCCACAAAGTAAATCCTGAGAATGTGATGTAGATTTGGAAAAAAGTTTCTATTTTTCAAGCGGTATCACAATCGGCAATCAAAGAAGATTAAGAGCACGAGCCCTTTACACGCGCGGCAATATAATAGAAACAAGAACCAGGAGTGATAAGGAAGGACTCACTCGTGTCCAGTGCCTAATGGGATTTCATGCACTTTCCGCCACGTATAATTACGTTAACGAGTGCGCTCCATAAAAATAAACCCAGTGCATGCGGGAGCTTCCCATTTTTTAAGAAGTCCAAGTAGTACTACGTAGCAGGACGAGTGATATTGAAGATTATGGCTAGTGCCCGCCTACCCCACGGCTACGACGTATGGCTTCGTATCGAGAAGGCTTCCTAAGCGGAGACGGGGGGAGAGGCTGAGGGGACAGCGAACGGCGAGGATGGTTTTAGCTCCAAAGCTAAGGATGGGAAGCAATTTTATGCTAGGCACAGCCACGGAGAACACAAGCTTACAAGGTGGAATTTCATATACCCACTCGTTATCGTCCGGAATGCGCTAATTCAACTTGCTTACACTTCCCTAAAGGATGCATGGTATCCGAGGAGATTTTGGGAAGTTTTTCCACGATGTAAGTAAAACCGTAAGGCAAAGAAAGAGTTACGGGAAGACTTAAAACAGGCTGCTTCCGGATAACTGCTTTATATACAATCTTTTCCAGTTTGGCCGAAAATTAAGGAGTCACGGCATGTTGTTGAAAGGGCTTAGAATCCTTAGAAGTAACCAAGACATCAATATCAGGTTTTCAAGCACTATCAGCGGAACGCCTTAGGAAACTTTAGGCAAAGAATATATTGTCACCCCCAGTCACATATTTACGTTTTCTCATTCTGAACACAGTTCATGAAATGGTATAGCAAATTTGCATTTGAAATTTCTCGCAGCCTCTTTCAACGATGGGGTACTTGCACAATTATTCTGAAACAACCGAAAAAATTTTAAATTCATTAAAACTCCACATACAAATGTTCCCCATATATATTTCGTTCTCATTCAGTAATAAAACTTTTAAAATCGTATTTCAGATCTTGCGCGGAAACTATCGGTCTCCATATTCCTCACTTGAGTGAATGTAAACTTTCCCCAGAAGACGCACTGCTAGCTACTGCAAGCTTGGGTAGGGTAGCGTCGTATCTTTAAATGTCCCATACTCAAAAGCTAGTCAAGGAATGGTTGGTCGACCTGAGGCCGGAAGCCAGTTAAAACTAATAATAGGCACATCATCATTCACACGTAAGCATTTCTTTTAGGTGAAGTGGTTCGCTTAAAGATTCCCTTAAAATAGGCCCAGAAACGAAGGCCTAATTGTGTTCTAAACATCACTGAAACACGCCAGCACGCCGCCGATCACCAAAGAGCCACATCATCTACTTCTCTTATTATGTAATCTATAACTTCAGAATAAGTTACTTATTTTTAGCATTCACTCGTACATCCGATGTATTAAAGTCGGCTTTAAGTTTTCCGCCAAATGCACCACCAACAGATGGAAGTCTTCATATTCATCTCCATAATTAAATCATCCCTTCAGAAAATCCAGGCCCAGATACAGATGGACAGTAAATACGGCTACAGAACTAAATATTCAGAGAGAAATTTATAGAAGGGGTTATTCATCAGAGACATCAGCAGCACCAAAAAACAGTACACACAAAAAAAAAGAAAAAATTATACGTCTTCGCCGGATTTTTAACGCTCATACCACATTCATATTGTAATTATTAAATTGGTGGGTACAGCTAAGGAATAAAACAAGGACTGAAATCTGTATGAAAACTCTGTAGGGGCTCATATACTATTTAGTATTATCGCAGATGAATTTATGATAATCAGAATGCCAGCGAGGAAATCACGATTTTTCCATTGATCTATTTATTGGGATCCCGATCAGAAAGAATTAATTCGAGAACTATATTCACTACAAAGGAAAGCAGCACGATTCGTCAAAAACTGCTACGAGCGAACAGAGAGCGATGAAAAGCTTTAACTAAGCAGGGCACCGCTACAAACTCGAGAAGCTACGGGCTACGCTTGGGTTGCTCCGTGCTTGAGCAAATAACGAACATATGTACTTCAGAGTGACATAGGAAACATAATCTCAACCCGCTTGCATACAGTCTGACAGAAACGATTGAATCAAGAGAGATATTTTATCAAACGAAATGGCACAGGAATACGCATTTTCCCGAGCAATACATGACTCCAATGAATGCTTGGCGGAAATCGGTCTGTCAATCACTCCAGCGAGCACTTTTTTTGCTCAACGGTCCACGTCCTCACATCCTTCGCCTCACGCATTTCGAGGCGGCGAGGCTCTCGAAAGAAAAGCATCAGAACTTTGACACACAAGAGATGGTGCGTTTACGCGGCGGAGCTGTCAATTGTCTCGGATGAAATGGCGTCGACGTCAACGCAAACGGCTTCTCTCCAACGATCATTAATTCGAGAAGAGGTGAAAGGTGTATCGGAGCTTTACCGTCATCACAGACACGTGACAGGATCTTGAGCAAAAAAATTAATCACATCTAAGTAAAAAAAATAAGTTATTTCTAAAAGTCACGATAGATAACAAGATGGCATAAAACAAGGAAAAAAAAACGATGCTACGATGGATCAAACAACCTTCTATTAAAGCATATATCACCATTAAATAGCCCGATAATATAAAAATACCTTTCAGCAACGTCAAAAACACTCAACGAAAGTTAAAAATGCAAAAAATTGAGTAACTTGGAGCTCGCGTGATATATAACTTGAAATGCATGAACCAGTAGTGAATTAACTAGTTAAAGGGCTCTAAAAGAGAACATAATGAAGCATTCAATGAGGCCAAGGTGTGCAACGCTTCAAGCTCAACTTCAGCCACACAATTTACATCGCAAATAAGATCATTACCTTCTCGAGAATGACCACAAAACAACTGAAGTTGGCTCACGTTAGGTAACAACTACAATTACCTTTTGTTGCCAAATAAAATCATTAATGAAAGGATTACTTCTTCATTAAGAGTTGCTTTCCCATTGATGATACGAAGTGCCTACCAATGACTTTCACCGCGAAGCCCATTCTTATTGAAAGCAAAGCACAGATACTCTGCATGCTTAATATTATGATTGATAAGTTCAACTGTTTCCCGCGAGATACGGTGGAATAACATAATAAATCGAAATAAATATACATAATTTCTGTCCAATCACTTCACGGCGAAAGTCATTAACTCCATCATCTGGTCATTTTTGTTTTCAGAGCAGGCATAACGAAATAGCTAAATTTTATCACCTATGATCATCACGATCGATTATGTTTCTGCCCGATACCGAACACACATTTCTTTTCAACCCCTGACTAATATAAATCTGAGCAAGATCTAAAAACGTATCGTGCCATGTGAGGACTCTGCCGGCGTGGAATTTAAGAGAGCTTTCACACCTATTAAAGTGTAATATGGGAGAATATAGAGAGAAGTAGACATTTGGCAGCACTTAAAACAATTCAGAGTAAATTAAACCCCATTAATCAATTCTACACTTTCCAAAAAAATCATCAGAGCTTGGTTCGCGGAGGTTTCCAATTCCTCGTGATTGTAGCTGCCGAGGCGAATCCGGGATAACTTTCACTCGCTCGCAAGCATGGCTACCATATCGAAATTGAAACAGCTGGATTCACTTGAGGAAAGTGGCACAAGAGAGCCCAAAAGAGAATTAAGTCCAGTCCAGAAGCCAAGTACCTATTCTCACCAAAGCCACCATTAAAAGCAATACATTGGCCAGATAAATGGCATCACGAGAAGATTATTTGGGAAATAGAATGCAGTATAGAGAGAATTAAGGCGTCAGTATTTCCTCGCGCTTCACAATCAGGGAAAGCAATAGTTTCGCAATTAATCGCGGCAGTTGATAAGACGACTGATTGCATACTTACATTTTTCCATTTATATCTTTTGTTCATTGCGCGTTTGAACAGCATTTGTTCTCATCATTTTGAAGAACTATTTTACTTTTATTTCTTCGCCGTAAACAATTTGTTTAATTATAAACTTTCATGGATAGGTTTGCTTAAATTATTAGCCGTTGGCATATTTTAGCTATCAATGTAAGTATACTTGAGTTGCAGTCTTGAATCTCAGTTCGGGCGAAGTACGATTAATGGGAGAGAATGTTTACGTTTAAATTTTTCGCTTAATTTTCTATAATTATGAACATATTTGCAAGTGCAATTTTTTCACTTGTAGCTTAAGAATATAGTGTCTCAGATATTTCTATTCTCTCAAAGGATTCACTTCTATCATGAATTCCAAAACTGATTGCTTGACTATGCTTGATAGGGGAGCAATGGTAAGGGGAGCAAGATAAAACACAAGCACTAACTGTCGCCGTTGAAATGACGCCCCGCTGTACTTTATACATTTTTGTCTCGGTCTGTTAATTAACACGATACCATCAAAGGCATATCGTCTTAAAAAACATCATTGCCGTTTATTATACATTTTCATTGTGCGATTTATTCAAAGATACTGATGCAGCAATCAAAAGACGAACTCCGCTCAACCTAAAATTAGCCTAAATTACTTTAAATTCTTATCAAATTCATCTACTTCGAAACTAACTTTTAGTAATAAGTCTATAAAACTTAATTAAAATTTAATTTATATTTCACCCAAAGCTGAACAAGTAAATTAATTTATAAATAAAATGAAAATAAGAAGGGTCGCTAGGAAACATAATATAAGATACATTGTTGCATGTTCCACAGAAGTATGTGTCCACTTCCGTGGAACATACAACTCAGTGTACCTTTAATTATGTTCCCTGTTCACCAAGTTCCACCAAGTATCGCCATCCAGCCTTAAGTTGAACAGTGCGCTACGCATTCTGTAGTTAGTACAAAAAATTCTTAATCACCGCCTAGGATTATATTTTATTTATTCAGGTATCATTATTGTGAAAATGAAGAAGGTATGTTGGTGAACAGACCAAGTCGAATGCAATCACCATTCATAAGTCAGTATTCAGACCAAGATATCTGTAAAGTAAAGCGTGGCATATCATTTTGACAGCGACAGTAGTTAGGAACGGCAAAAAGATAAACGACGATTTGGGAATACAATCTACTTCCCGTGAAGACCGAAGCTAAGCTTGTAAGCTAGGCAAGGCAGCAGCCCACCGGCGGCACCTTTAAAACCTTTGCCCCCCCCCTCGGAAGCCATGCCATCCATCCAGGGGCCGATGCACCCGCTGCACTCACGGACGACGACGCGGACCAAGGAATTTTCGGAGTTCTGCCATTCGATGCTTATCTTAAGGTCTCTCCGTTTCCTCTCTCTCTCTCTACAATCCCTTTCACTAATTAATTTTTCTCAACTGCCCCCGTGCGTCTCTTCTATGAACGAACGACATTCCTGAAAATTCTACCATAAGTCACTAACTAACAGTCCGTTCCGCAGAAGCTCCACTTGGGGCGCTTTTCAAAGACTTCTTCCGACGAGGCAATTAATTTTTGCCAACGTTTGAAACAGAATATTTGCACTCGCTAAGATTAACTAACAGTGGAAAGTCATGAATACGATAGATGATATCATTTCGAATATAAATTTCGGTTAACAGCCCTTGTTACTGCTTATTTCCCTGTGCAATAGGGATCGCTCTATCGACAACGTCGGGAGTGGCAACTTTCGTAAACATATTCCCGGGCGCAGTGGGTGACATCTTATTGAGTGGCCAACAGAGGAATCCGGTCCGTTAATATTCGCGATTCTACCGCCGCTACTGGGGTCATCAAGCCTTTGGAAAAGGAAAAGAGGTAAGAAGCTATTCTTAAGAGTTACAGCTGATTCGAAAGAGGAACGTTTCAGGATAAACCAGCATCCAATTGCCCCTCTTCCAAGTCTTCGGAAATACAAGAACCCGAGTTGAGGACAAGAAAGCATTGGGAAATTAACAGCAACACACGCGAATCACTTTACGATTTAAAATAATGCGAGGCGATAGCTTTGGGAAATCTAGCACAAATAACATCGAATAAAAACCTGCACTCAATAATGTGCCCTTGCGTTAATTTCTCCACACTTATAAGCATGTCAAGCACTTAAATTCACTTTTCGGAGATAAGAATTTTTTTACGTTAAATTACTTACTAAAGCGAACAACACCACTTGAATAAATTTGGTAACGCAAATAATTCCAATTTTTAAGCAACCTTCTAAGAAAAGACGATATATTAGTTTTTATCAAAAGTTAAGCTTTAAAATTCTCCATCATGCGCTTCAATTGCATTCCTTGATGCAAAATTGAGTTTCAAATCGTTTAAATAAGTAATAATGTAAAACCCGAAACCACCGTTACAGCAACGGCATTGTGAGCAAGTCAGTAATATTTTCATTAATATCAGAAGTACCTACGAAACTTATGTTCCCATAGCAAGAATGAATCATGTTTCGCGAGAAATAACGGTTACACGAAGTTTTGGTAACAGCAGAGTCGCTAGCACTAATTAATACGAAGAAGGGAGCGAGGATTGAAAGATTCAATAAAGGAAGAGCTTGGGAGACTGATCGGGCCATAAACACACGTCACCGATGCATAACTGAGGGACCGCAAATCGGTATTCCGCGCAGAATAACTTTCCAAATAATGGGCTCTCCGTCGGAAGCATCCGATACAGATATGAGGGAACAAGGTCACTCTCTCCCCATGTACGGCGGGCGAAAAGAAAGCCGCTCGTCGCGCGGCGGAAACAAAAAGCATCCGAAAGTCATCAGGAATCATCATCATCATCACTGCAGAACGACTTGGGGGTGGAGGGGGGGGGGGACGCAAGGGTGAAGGTGGATGAGCGAGTTGTTCCGAAACGAGAGCACCTTTTCTTTATCGCTGTTATTGTGGCCGAGGGAACACACACGGCTTAATTTTAACAACAAAAACAAATACCCGACGAGAGATACGAATTATGTCGAGTCAGTCCGTACCAATAGGACCAGGTTGGTAGCGCGACCATTTAAGAAAAAAATATACGTTTTCGATAGCCTCGAGTTTCGAGATTCTTATTAATTAATACTTGAATTCATTTTATTTCCAGTCTCCATGGTAACGATATAGCGGCCATTTTTCATGTACGGTGCACAGCTTTTTCTCCGTTGGCAACCATGGAAGTAGCAAATAAGTACCAACTAGGAATAGTTTTGAAGGATTAAACCTTTTACCGAAAAATGATTTTACGCCGTTTTCACGGGTTTTCGCCCACGTTAATTTTAAGAACAACAAATTTTAGTTTTCAATCATATAAACTACGGCGACTTCTGACCTCTGACAGTCGATGAAACATGAATAATTTCTACATTGACAACAATTTCGGACAAGAAGTTTATTTTAAATTCAAACACCCAATGCCTGCTTTGGGAGGTGATAAAACATCCAGACGTTCCATCCCGACACCTTTGAATAAGCTAGATAGGACACTCCCTTGCAGGAATAATGGTCAGTTCTGGTAGCTTGGTGGCTATTTGGAGAAGGCGACCGACTGCTGTGGTCATTTGCGTCATGAATGAAGGGTAGGAGAGGTAGAGTGGAATGAAACCCGGCGTCGAGATCACCCAGCTCTTAACGAGAGGCGACAAGCAGATCACAATAAAGGTCCCATTAAAGGGATGGAAAGCTAGTAGGAGTGGAGTGTAGGCACTTGAAGTGCCCCTTAAATGAAATTTTCTTTTTCGAGTTAACAATATCACTGTGATTTCGAAGACCGTTGGAGATGCAGAAAAAATGTAGAGTAACTATTGAGACATCAAAATATTGCGAAGTATTAAAATACAAACTCGTAATATCATATTTTCAATAATATTATACATACATGGCAGAATACTCTTTAGCGCTCAAAGTACGTCAAACGGCGAGCGATGCCAAATGGCACCCGATGACAGCCTACACAAAAATAATGCTTTAAAAACAAAAATGCTACACGTCGCGACGTGGAATTAAAAAATGGGCTGAAAACAGGGTCCGCCATTTTGTTATATATCTATGGTTATTGATGAAACAAAATCTTAAAAAGCCCTTCCAATGGAAGAAAAATAAGTGTCAATTAAGATGGTATAACAGTTTTGTCTATAAAACTATTCATGAAACCATTGCACGAGGATAAAGTTGGCAATTTTCAGAAAAAAATCGAGGGTGGTCGTTTTTCGCTAAATTTGTTCAACTTTGACCTCACACATATTGTTAACGTGAAAACACAGGAAAGAAATAATCTGGAAAGTTATACAATATTTATTTGAAATTATGTATGCGAAGTTTCAACTTCGTAGCTCAAAAAAATCGTTTTTGAGGTTTTGGCCAGCTTTTTTCGATTCTAGCCCACTGAGCGGCGTCTCGAAAATTCTTAATTGGTCATATAATTCACGAATGACAGTCAGTTTAAGAAATACTTAATTCAGGCGTTACTGACACTCCCAACGTCCCCTTCGACGGACGGAGTGGAAGTGTCCTCACTTGAAGACTAGCAGGGATCGTGCAGTCTCCGATAACTCTCAGCCACTGTCGGGATATGATCTCGGGCCAACGGGGTGGTAAGCCAGCTCACCAACCCGAAATCCGGCCAGTCAGGGCAGGTCAAGGTTTTATCTTCGACCGAAAACACGTGAAAGTGAGCCTCATTAAAATCTGACTTACCCATTGACACGATCCATGACTGGGGACTTCCCAACTGGTGCCGAACGAAGAAATTGCTCGAATCCTCCTTTATGCGATACGCTTGCCTCCTTTCTTCCTCCTCAGCTGCCACTTTCACTGGAGAACTTCAAAAAAATAAATAACACACTCCCCGCTCGCCCTGGTTACTTCCAAACAGCCTCCTCCGCTTGAAAACACTCCCACGGAAGTACACGACGGTACACAGAGAAATACGCCCTCGGGATAAGGGGTTGTAAATATTTTTCATCCAATGCGAAGGCACTAGAAGAGAAATCGACACGCACAAGCCTTGCCTGACAGCTTGGTTGGTGCTCGCGAGGTGCAGTATCCGTTGTGAAGCCTTAGACAACCTCAAGTCCTCCAAGTGTGAGGTGGTTCAAGGAAACGAGCTAGCTCCTCTCCCCCTCCACCCTGAACGTGCGAATGAAATCCACACGCCTTCGGCTTGATTCGAGGCGAGCTCTATCCTCACCAACACAAACCAACTTTCGTGTTGTTTCACTGAAAGAGTGAAGCTTTTCCTGTCACGGCTTCAGCATCATAAGGTTAAGCTCACTCTGGGAATGAAAAAGACGGAACAAATCCAATCAAAACACTGCAGTACTGGCTTCGAATGCTGATAATGAGGCCAATTTCAAAGTAAACTCCACACAAGAACTAATATTTGCGCTTCACCTCAGCCAATTCAGTCCAGTATCTTCACAAATTCGGATAATAATTGGACGGATGTCAACGACAGACTCTTATGTATCATAAGATAGTAATGAACACAGGCTTTGCCACGATAAGTATATGATGAAGGTATTTTCACTGAGCATCAGGAAAGGGACCAAGGGCGGCCAGGGCTCATAGCGGGAGTAGATATCACAGCCATAGGAATAATGGGTCTTTCCGAATTCTCCCGTAGATTCATTTCCATCTTCAACTCTACAGAGGAAACGTCCGAAAAAGTATTACCCATATCTGCTTCGACTCCAACATCTACTATCTTCGAGATGTATTTAAAAAAACTCCTTAATTATGCCCAGATTCATTGGTGTCCCCTGGGGTGGGTAATAGATGACAGGGTGCACCTCCGCGACAGACCAGCAATAAATTAGGAGTAATGAGTGAAGGGGGATCCACTAATATCTTTCCCTCACGAGGCAGCGAAATGTCCCGGAAGAAATATTTACGTGCCCCTGAATCACTTTCGGAGTTATATGCCCACATGCTCCAGTGAGCATTCAATACGCAAAAAATAATAAAGAACCTCCCCTCCTCGCTTCAGTCTGCGAATGCCACTTGATATCACACCCGATAAAGCTCGCCGCGTCTGGTGCATGGCTTTCTATTATGACACAATATCCCACGACACATCAAAGCGCACTTTCTAAGAACAGCACTTTGTACTCTCCTTTCGCGCGTGAAGGATAAGCCGCCTGGATTTATGCGATACGCAGAATCATGACACGCATCCAAATTCTTGACCAAACTACACTTCAAACGAATTCATAATTCGTGACCTAATCATTAGTCACATATGATTAAGCGTTTTCGTTCAGTGTCACGGTCTGAAGGGAAAATAAACACCTTAATTAAAAATGATTGAGTTTGGTATGCATCAAGTCCGATTATTGTATTCAATGCTTACAAATTAAACTACAAGGTGGAACAAAATAAAAACAGTATTGTAATGCAATTTTTGACTTTAATGCAGCGTAATCATTGTAAATTATTTCTCATAAATAATAGGAACAGCGGTAAAAAACACTGTTCCAAAATTTTTCACGATTGGGCAGGCTTTATATAACAAAAAAAACTTTGATTTCTGAAACCCTAAATTTTAAAAATGGGAAATAGGATGGACGAAAACAAAACGGATATTAAAATATGAAAATATAACAAAAGGCCAGACTTTCTTTTCGAGTACTAAAGATATGAATTCGTAAATTTCTCAATTCTCACCCACAAATGTACGAAATACTTGAACACGAAATAGTCGAGGACGAGCCTGACCTACGACATTCCCTCGCTCATTATCAAGCAGCTGAGATAGCGCAAACACGCAAAGCTGGTGGTGGTGGTGGACTCAGCAGCAAGAATCAAAGTGCCAAATATCACGCGACGGTCACTAGCTCGGTTCAAACGCAAGACAAATGAATGCCGCAACAACCAACATTACAATCAAGGAGTCTCCATTTGGGCGCTAGTCACCCGCCGCGAATTGACAAAAAACAAAAGTCGTCATTCGCGACACCTACGGCAGACCAATCCGATATTCAAGGGGAAATAGCTACAAATAAACAAAATTTATATTCGTGATTATACATTCGTATATGCAATTGATAGCATACTATTCATCGCGATTATTCTAAACTCTCTATCGCCAATATCGAGAATAAATAAATGGATCGTTTCCGCACTCATCGAACACATTTGAAAAAAGATTCAAATTCGTCTCAAGTGGAAATACAAATAAATAGATCGAGCATGTGCGGGATGGAACGGAGTCGCCCCTATGCAGTCACCCTGTCCGCAACCCTACGAAGGAGGTGGATGGGGATTCTGCTGGTCAATTTGGGCGTTGGAATTCCCGTGTTTCAAAGGCGTTGCGCGAGGCACCAGATGGTCAGCCGATATCGCGGGGGCCGCGGGGAGGCCATTGTGCTGAAAGCCGCCCCGGGAACACAGGAATTCGAAAAGGAGCAAGCGTTGCACTTTTCCGCCGCCCACACGGCCTATCGTAATATCTCTCTCGGACCTTTCTTTCGCTCTTGCTCAACGCCCAAAGGAACGCGAAAGTCGCTTCTCGCTCGAGTCGGCAGCGGCGAATGAACTTAAAGGCGCAACGGTCACACCTGGGAGGACGACAAGCTGCGGACCATCTCGAGTGTCCAAACAGCCAACGCAAAGAGAGTGGGAGGAGTATGGGATCGTGGGGGGAGCTGGTCACATAAGAATATTAATTACTCGAAGGGGCTACACAAAGAAAATAGATTAATAATAAGGCCTTTTAAGTACAGGGTTAAGTATCACATTTGAGAGTCAACTTCCATTACGTTTTGAATTTGTTAAAGTAAGGCGCTCAGGAAGCCTAAGGAACTGGGCGGTAAAAAAATCTACGAAAGATTCTGAAGAATAATACCGCTAATTGAGCATATTACAAAGATATTAGTGGGATGATAAAGAGGAAAACTTTTGCCGCTTTTTAATAAAAAATTCACATTAAATAAGAAACTCCTCCTTCGATGCGCGCTGATTCACACCCGGATAAGTTACAAAAATTGTAGACACCTTGAAATAAGGATTGTTCTGTAAAAAATCGCTTCCATTCACCACGACACACTGCCCCCTGAGAAACCAGAAGAGCACGTTTACAAGGACGGAAATTTTACCTCTTCCAGCGAACACGCTCTCGTTTTTTCTCAACAAGAAAAACCCAGAAACGATTGGTCAACAATTCCCAATGAGCTAGATTCCCCCAAGGCGCCTAGATAACCTGATATGGGCACGAGGAGGAATATAAACACAATTTCAGGTCGACAACGTCCGATGGCCACCACTATCTCTCCAGCAATTCATGCAGCCCATTCACGGAATCGATTGTGGAGAAGGTGCTTCACGCATTTATCACAAAGAGTCACTTAAGCACGAGATAAGGAACACTTGTAGTGTCACTTCCTTCGCGAGATACGACCTTCGCCGGAACAGCTGACACGCTCAGGACAGCGATGAGGACGAGAGACAAAAAAAAAAGAACAAGGGCAGACTGGTGGATAAGGTTCCTCCCGGAGAGACTTCGCAAAATTCACGCGCGTAATGGGATACGGGGGCGTGAAAAAAAAACACTGGCCGTAAAAACTTCGTCCCCGTCCTCAGGTGAGGGGAGATTCGCTCCAAATACTCCAGCGACGAGGACACCCGATGCGGCGGCCAAATTCACAGGGCTCGGATTGCACGAGAAGGAGCATAGCGGTCTTCCACGCGAAGTGCCTTGGCTCGAACCCCAAAACGACCAATGTTAGAGTGATTGATGATACTTGGGACTTAAGGAATAAGGGACTTGGGAATATCCGCTTATATAATGCACGTAAATATTCCAATTTTCTCTATTCTAATACTTTCAATGCTCTTCACACAACTATCCACTTCAGCCAACAGTCCACAAGTTCCAGCCTAGGCCACCGAGCGTCCTTCCGCCTTATTTTGCAAACTAAATTCACAGGCGAGTAATAAGTTGGGATGCACAGGATATTTTCAAGAGAATACTTCCAGCATCAGTGCCAAGAATAAATAGCAGCCACCTACTAGTGCAGATTCGTTTAAAATCACCAATATTTACTTCCACAGCACCTAGCTTCTGGAAACGAAGCTCCAATTGCAGAGGATAACTTCTTTCCTTACGAGGTGACAGTCTCCATCATCAGTCAATTAGACTTTGACTTCACGGAACGTCCGCTAAATTTTGAAGATCCGGCGTGAGACTAGCGAATTACTATATGTGGATGAGAAAACACTGGATGTTGAACGTCGACATTGACAATTGGGGTATCGGAACTGCATTAAAACTGGAGCGGCACAATCGGAACGGAAGCACAACAGACAAACCAGGAGACGGACGAAACACCAGAAGAGAGGAAAACAACAAAAGAGGCCTCCTCCACGCCTTTCCAATGGTTGGTATTCCTTTGAGGGTGGGGGAAGGGGGTTGTGTCTGCAGTAGAAGAGGCGGATGAGAGGCGACAGCGCAAAAAAGACGCAACACGAGCTGAGGGACGACCACTCGCAGCTCCACCACCCGACCGACTGACTCACTCGCGCCTACTTCCCCCTCCCCTCTCTCTCTCTCCTCCCTTTCCTCCCCCCCCCCCCCCAATCCTTCCAGAAGCCACCACCGCTGCCACAGCGACTGCGAAAGGCGAGGAGAGCGAGAGGGGCTTCGCTCACCAAAGCACCATGCATACATTCATTTGTATAAGGGTGAGACGAACATAATCCTCCATCATTACTCTAGTACCAAATTGGTTAATCGGATACTCAAATGATTGAAGTTGATGCGTAGTTTTCCGCGGCGTTGTCTAGATGATGTCTCAATGCTTCTGGGTTTCACCGCGTGGATTTTCTAGTTGTCTTGTTGCGTGGATTTTCTGTAGGGCAGTTGTTGCAAAAGATAATAGATAGTATCCCAGGCTAATAAAGGAGGCTCTCGAAATATTCAAGACACCTGAAAACATGAATACAGAAGACGGCTACCCTCTCCACAACTCGTAGAAGAGGGTCATACGAGAAAAAAGGAGGTGGACCAATAGGCCTTCAGCATTAAAAAATTGGCGCCAAGAATTCACTATATAAAACACCAAAAATTGAATCCCCACATCGACCTGAAGACGCCGGTTGGAATACCGGAGAAACTGTCGTCGCAAAGAAAATCCACGCGGTGAAACCCAGAAGCATGGAGACATCATACTCAAATGATTATAGCAATACTCAAATGTGGTTTACTTCAATATTGCCGCATCAATGGCGTTGAACCTTTCATCGCCAACGACCTTCGGTTTTAGGTTAATTGCCACGAGAACCAAGGAATAGCGTAGTAGCCTTCGTGGTGGCCCCAAATCCCCGTGGTTTAATTCCCGTTCCAGGGAATTGAACCACGGGCTAGAGGCTAGGTCCACTGTTTTCCACGTATTAAAAATTCATTTATTACCTTGGTTTCGACGCCGCTGTGTCACTATCAAATTGATGACATAACGGCCATAACCTTTATAATGACATAACAATGTCCATACTATGGTGGGATATGAAGCGTTAGTGTGAAACGTACCGAGTGAATTTTCTTTTCGCATAGAGGAGGGAAGAGTCGGAGTGAAAGGCATTAACGAGGCGACAACGAGGAAAATTGAGGATGAAGAAGGAGGAAGAGATAAGACAGGAGACATTCGAGAAGTGGGTGTGGAAGGGAATGGAGAATGGAATGGAATGGAGACAGATAGGAAGACGAAGGAAGACATGGCGGGCGAAGAGATGAGGAAGAGATGAGGAAGAGACAGAAGGTTTGGATGGAGCAATGGCGCAGCGAGGGTGGGGTTTTGGGGGATAAACAGAGCTCACAGAAATTTTTAATTTAAATCTATTTTACTTAATCGGATTATTATTGCTTATAGGATAGTGTGAGGATTAACGAAATATCCCTCAGAAGACCGTAAAAATCACCATTTTGAACCATTTATCTTAATTTTTCCGGCGGAAGGCCTCCGCACCTACCACTTACCCTGGCGGGTATGCAATATCCCAAAGCCCCCCGTATTAGTTGCGCCTGAAACCCCCCCTAGCCTTAATTCCTAGCTGCGCCCCTGGGATGGAGGGCGTACTGAGTGGGGAGAAATTCGTGATGAAGGGAAGAATGTTGGGTAAACGAGGGAGGGGAAGTAAGATAATAGGATTTGCAGACTGAATGAAAAAGGCCTTTATCGTGAATTGAAGAGAGGAAAAATCCGGACAGGCTGATGTGACACACAAAACGCTCAATGAAAACCCACCTTAACTGGTAGAATACTTAAATAATAACTAAGGAGTGTTTCAATATCGCCGCCTTGAGCGATCTTATTTATATTTAGGTACTTTGCGGATAAGTGTTGGCCAGTAGGTGAAAGAGCGCAGCTAGGCGAGTGTGTGTTTTTTCCCCCCTCACGAAGAGGCGGGTGGATTACCGTTGCGGCTCCGATTTGCTCACGGCGACGCGCGCTATATGATTACGGCCGACCGATCGCTCTTGTTTTCCCCCTCCCAACAGATGAGACGCTGGAGATTTCAACATCAGCCCCCGCCGCGGCCTCATAAAACAAGTGAAGCGAACCGACCACGCCGATCGCGAGATGACGGGAATCGCAACAATCCCACATACCTGCGTTGAAAAAACAAGTGAGGGACTAAAAGCGTCCAATATTTCCTCTCCGAATAATTTTAGTTGCGGTAAAAAATAAGGTATTCGTAGCGGAACTAATCCATCATGCATCGTTTAATGAAATGCAATTGAGTTCAATGCACTTCAAATTTATAAAGTTTTAAAGTTTTCTACTTGTTATATTGCTTCTTCGTCCTCTAATTTATGTACTGTTACCTGGCCACTATAAAATGGCAACTGTATGCTGTGTGTGGTTCTCTTTCTTTAAAATAAAAAAATAACATAAAGCATTCAATGTGTGCTTAACTTCAGCCCAGAGTTATTCAAATAAGCTCTAGAACCACCTATACCATACCTATCGCCTGTTTAACTTCCTTCAGCCATAGCTTTTGGTATCACCATAATTACTTAAACTTTTTCACTCGGGATCGCCGACATAGTAAATTTGCTTTCACATCTGGCCAAGTCGTTCTCTCTGATTTTCATCCCAGCATAATTAAAAAAAAACAACACGTATTTGAAGGCTATCCTCACCCCCTCCTCTCGGTATTAGCTAGACTTGATCATTTTATTAATTGAGGAAATAAAGATTTTTATGAAGCTACCTTAAGTGGACATAATATGACGAGATTGGCCAAGATTGATCATAAATACCAAGAAGCTTTACCTTATAATTTCCATTTGCGAAAGCCAGCCTTGACACGTAAAAAAGGAGTTAATGTTACTTCACCGTTCCTTCTTTTAATGCCTCTTCCAATAGGTGGCTTAAGTCCCCGCAGAAATTTCCTTAGTTATGATCAAAACTGAGAACATTTCAACAGCAAATATTCCAGAATCAAATATCATGAACTCTGGTCCACTCACGTTGTAATTTACAAAATATTAAGGGTTTAAAAGATTTCCTACAAGTTATGAGCTCGTAAATTCTGATTGATTTTCTTCGGAAAAAATGAAAAGGTGAAATTCGTCAGAGGAGAAGAATAAAAGCCCACTGGTCGATGAGCGACGCTAAGAGAACTTGAAGCCCGACTTATTTCGTTTGGAAGGCACGTATTCCGAAAATGCCTGCATTTCATTAAGTTTCGAGAAAGTTGGAATATAAAAAGTTAAAAGAACGCGCTCACCGTAGCATTGAGAAAAGGGGAAACCCTGGATGCAAGATCCTTTCACCCCACACCTTCCCAAATCCACTCGATTTTTTATAGGGATCGAAGTTTTTAAAGCGAGGTAATTACCTCAAAAATGGAATCCCTCGCCTAAATCATACAAGATTGCGGTTTGCAAGTGGTGGGTGGGAGATATTCATGGGATTCTTCAGGAAATCTCTCTCCAGGTGGCCGGGCACTCATGGGCGTTCTGCTCTGCGAACCAGTCCAAAGGTTTCACGGCGCAACACTAAAATCGAATCGAAATCTTGCCTCGAGGCCCAAGATCGAAAGCAATGAGACAACAACGAGTAAAATTTCTTCTTTGGCATTTATTAAAGCGTTTAACCAAATTTAGGATAGAAAAGTGAAAAATCCACTTATTTCAACGATTATATCATTAGCAAGTACCATTTCTAATTACAAAAAACAAATCAGAAGCAATGTACGGAAAAATTTAGCTTAGCTCTCACAAACATTTAGACGAAAAAGTTCTCTTAATCTAAGACACGGTCTCCGGCGTTACTTTGTGGAACTGCTTCATCATAAAATAAAAATACTTTGTCCTATTTCAAACTTTATTTTAAATAGTACGACCCGGGTTTCTGCATATCCTGTTATCATCAGGTCAACTCAATGTTTTTCCCAGAATGACAAAAAAATCGCCAAAATAATTTTCCAGAATAAATTAGAATTAGAACTTAGATTGGTAAACCTTTTCTTGATCTTGATACTATTAAGTTTCGAAGTTTTTCTACGTGACAGTGCAGTAAAAAGAACATTTTTATCCTTTCCTTCCGACATATCCATTGCGATGGCAATTGGTAAGGCTCGTAAAGCAGTGGTGTAAAGGCCGTTTTACACAAGGCACGGAATTGCGCAGGTTAGAGCTGCATAATTTCTAAAATGGCGTGGAATTGCACGAATGCATGCACGAAATTAGAGCAGGGGCTATTTTGCCGTCTCGCATCTACGCATTCTCGCACGTGTTCTAGCAATTCACCGCTTTACACGACGCAATTTTGATTGCGCCTTCGCATGTACGTCAGATTGCGCAATTCCGCGTACCGTGTAAAACGGCCTTAAGAGGCTGTGACAGTAAAAATGGAGAAAGCGCGCGATGAATTGGCTAGGCTTCATTTCGATACGTTTCAAGTGCAGAAAAACACTAAAATCAGAACTATTACGGTCTCCATCCAGACGCCACTATTATAAACCCATCCAGTCTCGAAATAGGATCGCAGCCTACGTCCCAATCGACCCATGTCCGCCGCGACAAGCACATCGACCAATTAAGGGGCGCGACACAACCGCCTGCCACCCACCCAGCACTCGCCACCAACGGTAAGCGTCGGCACGCTGACCCGAAGGTCGCCCGTTCGCTCCCCACCACTGACTGCGCGGCGCCATCCATCCTCCCCTTAACTGGTTTCCGCAGCGGTAGTAACTCTCCAAACTAGTTCCCTGCAGAGGGTGAGAAATAGTCCCTGCTGATTGATGCACGCAAAGTGCACACATGGTACATTACCTACAGCTAACCTTTCCGCCTCGTTACCTCGTTATGAGTCACCTTCTGCCATGCACTCTGGCGGGTCGTCAACCGACTAAGTCACGCCTCCGGTCTCGCGCAATTAATAATAATAATGATAAATAATTTTATTTCTCCACACACAAATTACATGACAATAACAAAACTGAGTAATTTTAGATAGCTGCGAAGGATAACCTGTTTGAGGCTACCATCCAAAATAATAATACATTATGCTTTACATATAGTGTAGCTCATTTTGTGTTACCTTGATAATCTATACTAACAAAGGTTAATGCAAAATGCACAAGTCAGTTGTTTCAAGGACAAGAGAATGAGGGCTCAAGGGGAGCCCTTACAGGATATAACACACCGAGGCCTATTATCGGGAAAACTGCCACGGGCCTATTTATCGGCCCGACTTATTTGACTTTTATTCGTGACTGTGGCCTTTCAACGGCTGTAATTCAAGTAAACCCTCATAATCTATGCATGGTTACAAGATATAAATTTATCTTAAGTATTGGGAAAAAATCTAGATGCATAATATAAAATTAAATAGCTGAAAATTTTTAAAATCTGAAATGTTGCAAATTCCGGAAAATAGCCTCGGCAGTCTTCGTACATCCCACCTTAAATGGGCTGGCAGTGAAAGGGTTAATTCCCCGATTACTCTCTGCTAGAGTACACGAGGCTCGTATTTGCCGATTCTCATTTCAGTGGTGACTCGCCGGGGGCAGTGACACGAAGTAAAGAGGAGCGGTGACCCTGGGACGCACACAAGAGGGACCCCCCCAGACCACAAGACAGTATGAAATGACACACCCTCTGATTTCATTGAAAGCGGTCGCCACGCAACGGCACGCCCGAGTCCACAGCACAAGGAAGGAAAGGACGAGAGAAGAACATCTTCCTCTGGGCAAGAGGGTCGTCGCAACACTCCTCAATTCAAAATCCCCGATATAACCCAATCGTGACATTTACACACTCCCCTTTCGACAATAGGGTGGTTTCCTATTAATTTTTTATTGCCTAAATCGAAAGATTATTACTCCTGGAGTACCATTTCACGCTTTTAGATTTTTAAATGACAAATATCTATTTTTCGCGATTAACTGAAAAGTGAAAAATTTCAAGCGCACGAAAACGCGACGGCTAAGTAGGATTGCTGGGAAAAGCCCGTGTGAAGTCAGTCTGATTCCCGCTGTCGCCGTGTGTGGTGACTTTGGGACGAGGATGTGTGCGCCGCGGCAATGCAGGCTGCTAGCAGGTAGCATAGTACCCTGCTAGCAGGTAGCGCTTGGCTTAAATACGGATTATTATTACCCTATCAAACGAAGGAACCCACACAGCACAAGATTTCGCATACATAATGTATTTTCCAAGGAAATTGATGTATACTATACATGATGTATTTTGTAACTTATTACTGCTGTATTACAGCGGTATTATGCAGGGATTTACATGATGTATATTGGTGTATCTATACCGGTATAATACATAAACCTCTGAATTCATATTAGCGACAAAAGATATTAATTATAACATGTGGGATAGTACAATGCTTAGGGAAATTATATTCGTTGATTTATATACGCTCTGAGAACTAATAATTGCCTTTTCGCGTATTATCGATTTTAATGAGTCCACTCATATTGCATCTGATCATCTTTGAGCACAGTAGTGTTTCCTCTGAAACTGTTGCCGCCATTGTTACCTTGCACACCGTTTCGAACGGCGTGGTTACGTGAAGGACTCACATCATTCATTATTTCAGGTAAGGTACTGTGTGTGAATTATTTATTTGATTATGAGAAAAAAACTTTCGTTGCACCAGATAAATGTTTTGAAGAATACCTGCGAAAATGTTTACAACAGTGTTTCATACAGCAGTAAATAGCAGAGATCGTGCATTCGCTGAATAGATTTGAGTTGGATTTTTTGCTCTAACCTCTCGGAGTATAATACTGTGTTAATGTTTTTTTTTTTTCGAAAAATATGTTTCTAAGTCTAAACTGTGTGTTGCTTATTTGGAAATTTTCTATTTTATTGTTGGTTTTAACCGAACAATGACCCGTTTTAGCTGGTGTGACGAACCGATTCAATTGCAGACAAGAATGGCATTTTGGTAGTGTTTAATTGTATTTTTTTCGTCTTAGATTTGCATCTGATTAGCTGCCCGCAACGAATTTTCTCCACAATGTAAGTACCCATACACTTCGCACTCTTGGAATTAGCCCGTTGAAGTCGACTCTCTTTAGAGTTGTATTTTCAGTGAATTTTCCTTCACTTTTGCAGTTATCATACGGTTGTCTTTAGATTCTGTTGTAATTCATATTTTTCCCGTGAAAAATGCCAAAAAATTCCTACAGAAACTTGTGCGAAGTAAGTGCTCGTCACAAGCGCCGAATAAGATGTAAATTGTCTTCTCATGGAACTAATAGTAAATATTTCATTGATGACGTTATGGAGGGTGAGAGTAGTGTTACTCAGGAGTTGAATAGTGATGTAGCCCTCAACTCGAATGTAGTAAGGTGTGAGGTGGATACCGTAGAATCTGACGTGGAAGTAATCAATCCAATTCCAAATGAGGGAAATGAATGTGAAGGATTGAGGGATAATTTTGATTTTTATGATTTTAAAAGGAAATTGACTTTGTGGGCATCTGGGCTCGAACATTGTGTAGTCAGTGAGCTTTTGAAGCTCTTGAGGTGCCATCCAGATTTTGTTGAATTGCCAGCAGATTCAAGAACTTTGCGTTGTACTCCACGAAAGACTGATGTTCGACCAGTAGGTAATGGTACTTACTCCCATGTGGGAATAGAAAAAAACCTTAAGCATCTGGTGGAGAATCATGATTTTGGAGACGTTTCTGAGTTCAGGTTGCAGTTTAATATTGATGGCTTACCCTTGAGCAAAAGTAGTAGCAGTCAAGTGTGGCCCATCCTTTTTGGATTGGTGGGCTACAATAACATTCGGCCTCTTGTTGTTGGCATTTATCATGGCCCTGAAAAACCCCTTAATTGTAGTGATTACCTTTCAGAATTTGTTGAGGAGGTAGTAAATTTGAAATTGAATGGTTTTTCTTTTAACAATAAACTGTACACTGTAAAAGTGCATTCCTTTATATGTGATGCCCCTGCTAAGGCTTTTATCACACAAGTGAAGTCTCACAATGGGTACCATGGCTGCTCAAAATGCTTTGTTGAGGGTGATTATTTAGCTAATCGAGTCTGCTTCCAAGATGTTAATGCCAAGCTGAGGTCTGATGAAAGTTTTGCTGAACGAGTAGATGAGTTTCACCACATAGGTTACAGCCCATTACTAGCAATCCCTGGCATTAGGATGGTTACGGATTTTCCTCTTGACTACATGCATTTGCTTTGTTTAGGGGTGATGAGGAAGATGTTATTAGCTTTCATGAGAGGCAGCAAAAATGTTAAGCTTCCAAGCCATGCCTTAAATATTTGTAGTGATCGGTTAGTAAGTATTGCACCTCATATCCCATGTGAATTTGTCAGGAAAACACGTTCACTTAATGAACTGTTAAGGTGGAAGGCAACTGAACTGCGCCTATTTTTATTGTATGTTGGGCCATATATTCTGTCAGAAATTCTGTCTGACTCTGTTTACAAGCATTTTCTAGCTTTGAATTATGCCGCTAGAATTTTAGTGTGTGAAGAATTCCAAGGGCTCTTAGATTATGCGGATGAGTTGTTGCATTATTTTGTGTCCACCTTTGGCCAATTATATGGTATGGAATCACTGTCGTATAATGTCCATAATTTACTGCACCTATGTGGTGATGTAAAGGTTTTTGGCCCTCTAGATGGAATTAGCTCCTTTCGTTATGAAAGTAAGTTGAATGACATCAAGAGAACTATTAAGAAGTCGGAGAGGCCCCTGCAGCAGATAGTAAGGAGAATACATGAGCAGATGCATGCATCTACTTTGGTTGTTGCGCCTGGGGAAAAACCCTCAGATGTTCATTTAAAAATAGCAAAAAGGGTGGAAAGGCTACCTGATGGATTTTCATCCCCAAGCTTCTTGAGCTTTCAAATGAAAGGCTACAAGATAACATCTAAATCTCCCAACAACTGTGTCATTATGAATTCAGGAGAAGTAGTCCTAATTAACTTCATAGGCACCAGTGAGTCAGAGTTGGCATTTCTCGGGCAAAAATTTGATATTGCCACAGAATTTTACTCCTGCCCCTCAGAGTCATCTGAGGTAGGCATATGGAAAGCTGAGGTGCTATTGCAGTCTGGGAAATGGTTTGCCAAGGACATAGCTTGCAAGGCAATGAGAATTCCTATCAATGGAAATGATGGGAGTTCTTACATTGCTAAGCTACTTCACCACTTGTGACAGCCCCAACAAGTAAAAGGGGTAACCTTTTTCATACTTAATTAATTTCTATGTATTTGCCTGAGTATTGATGGCTTAAATTATATTTGTAGAAGGATTATTGGCTTATAATTGGTGTTAATTCCTTTCAGGTGTGAAGAGAAAATGACATTTCAGGTTGTGTCATTCTATGAAGAAGGGGAGTTTATTTTTAATGCCGTGCCGGAAGTGTGGATTGTAGAGGATAACGGTTTGCGATTCGCATGGTGGCCTCCTAAAGGCACTACAAATGTTGACGTTCTTATAAAAAATGGTGAAACTCCAAAGGAGAATTGGAAGTGCCATTTCGTTGAAGAATCTACTCCACCAATTGGTAAGCATTAATGTCAATTTTTGGAAAGCATATAACAAGGATATGAGAGAAATTTTCATCCATTAAGTTAATGTGTCGAGTTGTGTGCTATTATATTCATCTTTTAACTTACTGCTTGCTGATTAAAATTCTTTATAGAGGGATATGAAGAAGCCAAAAAATTTGAGAAAATTATAATTAAGTTGGGGAGTTTGTCTAAGGGGTACGAAGCCCAGAAAACCTCTATTAAACTGCAGAAAAGGGTTAGATTCCCCCCTCCTCGTCCACCTGGGGAATCCACCACAGAGGAGGAGGATCTAACAGACCTCACTGGTAATAATAAGGTAGTCGCTACCGGAGTCCCATTGCCACCCAAAAGGAAGAAGACTGGGCAAGACCCTAAAGAATGTAAGATATTATGATAAAAGTGTCATGCATATGTATAAAATGAAATTTTATGTGAAACTTTATTTCTGATATGGAAACTAATCCATTAATGTTTTATTACAGTTTCATCAGGCAAAAATATGAAGGCAAAGGGTGCCAATGAGCCTCCATCAAAGGAAAAGATAGCACGAGGAGATTCTGAAGGTGTTTTTTTCTACATATTAGCTCTTGGAATGTTATCAATTGCAATAATTTAAGCAGCACTATTGTAGTGACTAATATTTTGAGGTTATGTTGAATTTTTCGATTACAATTGCCGCATTTATGACATTTTGTAATCTTTCAGTGCATGTAGTTGCTTGACAATTGGAATTAGGATCTGGTGTGGGTTTTAGCTTACTGAGCATATTTGTGTGGAAGGAATTTTTATTGAATAACTTGAATTTCATTGTGTGCTGTTTGACTTTATGGCTTCCTAAATGTGAAATTTTAAATTCTATGAGGTATCATGTGACAATTCATGATCTTGTATTACATACTATTGCAGCTTCATCAGTTGCGAGCTCCGAATCAGATTTTGAGCTTGGGAATGTGCCATTGCCATCCCACAGGGTACCAGCTGTGGAAGATACTTTAGAAGGTATGCTTATAAATGAGAAACCTATTAAAAATGACATATTATGTAAAAAAATTGATTCATTTGAAGGAAGCATATCTTTTTGTTTAACATCTTTTATAGTTCTTGCCTCTGTACCAGAAGTGGATGGCCAGTCTTCTACGAATGAGATAACTGTCTGTGCCTGCAGTGGGCAAGATAAACTGCGAAAAGAGATAAATGAGCTGAAGGGTCAGTTAAATGAGGTTCTTATGAACCAGGAAGTCCTGCTTCGGGAGATTCGGGCCATGAGAAGTAGCTCACTGAAGGACCATCCCAGTGTGTATCAGTCTCCGATTGCTATGCCTGTCACCAGCTTAGAAATGCTGGCCGAGGTGGACTCTATGTTAGCTTTGGACAGTGAATTCAGAGTGTACATGGTAATTTGACTAGAAAAAATTTTATGATTTTTTCCCTGTAGCCTATTCCAAAAATTAAGTTCCTGATATCAGGCATGCTAGTAGTTATTGGATATCACTTCATATGCATGTACTTGAGAGGTACTTGTCTCTTTTCAGTTCCATTGGTTTTCTGGACACCTCACCACCAACTTAGGGCAGTTTGTTCGAAATAGCCTAAGTAAAGTAATTTCTAACAAGGTGGCCGAAGGATTGAGCTGGGCAGGAAGAAAGGGGAAGAGATCTATGAAGGATTTCCATAATTTAATTAATGTTCTTACAGGTAATGATTTTGGCAATTTCCTTAATATCCTGGAATTGCTGGGGAATTTTCTTTTTGGATCTTAAATTTGAAAATGATGGCTATAAAAATGATTTGGTTATAAAGGTATCATTCCCTAATATTGTAGTCAAATTTAAATTTTCTTAATTGATACAATGGTATCCTTTACCCTAAAGTATTTATGCATCTTGGTGAAACAAGCCATTATGCTAGTGTGCCTATAATGTTCCAGTGCTAATTTTGTAAGAAATTTCTCTGAGACTATTAATTTATTTTGATAGTTAACATATAGCATTCTTGCATAGCATTAGGCATTGAAAATGGATGTCTTTAATTTATTATTCAATGTGTTTTTAATAATAAATGGGAAACATTAGGGTTGAGCATTTGAAAATTTTGTCTCAAACTAAGAACACAATATTGTGTTTGCTTAGTATGTCCAGTTGCCTAGAATCACAGGCATCACTAATTGTGCAAAAGAAAGGGAATCCCAATCATAGTATATCCAGATATGCCTGGGAAAAAAGATTCAAATTCCCTCCTATCAATAGTGGGTGGACTTAATGCAACTTGTGTCTAAGGTTTCAAAAAGTCGTTCTTATTGCTGTAATTTGAATCCTATTCATGATAAAATTAATTTGCACCTTAGCAACATAATTGTAGGAAGACTTGGATGGTTTAGAGATTGGATAAAGAAGTTCAAAGAATGTCTTATCCTTTTGGTGGACCTGTGCACGCTAGCCAGACCTCAATGGTAGAGCATTATTTAAGTGTTGGTTCTGGTTTGGCAGTTATTTATTCAAAACCATAAACCGTTGGCTTTAATTTATTTTTTAGATGCAGCTAAGAATGTTGATGGGCGGTACGAAGAGAAGGCCTTTCAAGTGGAGGTGTCAAATTGGCTGTGCCAAGCAAGCAGACGGAAGACCAACACATCCGTACTACACGAAAGCAACTCAATTGAATAAAATTTTAATTTACATTTATTGCTTATTTATTTCATTGGATCATACGGTTTAAGCTGCTAATTTCCCTAGCTATAGAAATTTCTTGTAGCAAGTTCTTTTGTGCCAATCTTTTGAGTTTTCAGGCGATTTTCATTGGAACGCGTTACATGGAAAACGTGCTTAACCTATAAGCAACATCAAAAAAGTATAAGTTTTTTAATCTATTCAGGAAATTTCTAAACTGCATTATTTTGTGGTGTAAATTGTAATGACGAAATATTGCGCTGCCATAATAATTATGGTTTGGTCAAAAAATTTCAATTTTTTAAAATAAAAAATTCTTTCAGAAACAGCTCTGGGTTGAAAGGTTGTGCTTCCACGTGTAGTTCCCTAATATCTGGCTAGTTTAAATGGTTGCCAAAATCTGGGATACGGTGGATCAGATGGCATTGACATTACATGTGTATGAAATGTTTTTTATGTTAGGATGCTGAAAGTTGAAGCATGTATGCTAGCTTTAATTGGTAGAAAGCATGGGGAGCATCAATTTTTGTGAATAATTCATGAAATAACTTCAATGTGAATAATAAAGGATAGTAAATAATGTAGGATTCATGGAAGATTGTAAAATGGAAAATCAGGATTCATGGAAAATTACAAAATGGAAAATCATGTATTTTCCATGGATATATACATTATGGTACATAATGTAATTGCTATGGAAATATACATATTGGTACATCATGTAATACTTGTGTATTTTTACACTAGTGTACATCATGTAATTTTCGTGGAAAAATACACTAGTGTACATCATGTATTACACTGTATTATACGTGTACTAGAGGACATTTGAAGCATATTTACAGTGAAAATACACAGAAAATACTGCTGTATTACAATTGAATACAGCATCTGCTCTTCGTGTATTTTGACTGTATTACAGATGCAATACATGTGTATTCCACCTTGTGTGCTGTGTGGGAAACTTTCCGACCATAGGCAGTTTTAATAGGTGATTATTATGAGATGTTTCCCTGAGCTCTGTGTCTCATACTTGCATTGGTAATCTCTGACGATGTAAAACTCCTATATACTCGTATAGAAAATGGGTCCCTGTGACGTCACGTGGAGTGGCATCGGATGGGCGCCAATCTGGCCTTTTTCAAGTGAGGTTAAAATTGACCAATGCCATTCGTCTGAATTGGGATATCTAAAACCAAATAATTTGTATATTATGAATACACTAATGGTAGGTAGCTAATAGCAATCAATGCCTTTCATTTTCATTGATGAAGGAAACTACTCTATTACACAAAATTTAAGAGGCCGCGAGAGCGCAAAATGAGGTGGGTGGTCACAAATGGCGTAAAAATTAGTTGTCAAGAAATAATAATTATTCTCAAGGTTCTACACAACAAATTCGTTTTGGAGAAGTTAACATGAGAATTTAAAAGTCCAAATACTATAAATGATGCCTAATTGCATAGTTTACATACAAAAAATGTACTTTAAAGATCGTACGCTTTTCAGCGAGATCGTAAATCATAATTAGGACCATTGACGAGAGAAGGAACGCAGGGAGTTTCCAAGCGGGAATCTGTGGAATTTACTAATCATTACGAAATAATAATTATTATAGCTTTGAATTTCCACTTATGTATATTAAACAAAATCAATAGGACCTAGGTTTCAAAGAAGACATTCGTCATCAGGCGCATTGGAAATGGAAGACATTACTTACTCAAGACTACTCGCCACCTGTCCCTCCGCAGCTACAACATTCCTAAATCTTCCCTTCCTTCCCACAAGTTTAAGGAACTATAAATTTAATTTCTTCTCGGTGCCTGAAGTTTATTTCTTCCAATGTGCCGGGTGATTAAGATCTTCCTCGAAGACTAGATGGCAATATAGTTGTGCAATGGACGTACATGGACAAACAAAGCCATCATCATTTTATCAAATGGTTTGCATAGTCCACAGATTTTTATGCACCCACAGTATGTCATAACTTTGATAACAACATAAGTTTGTCGAGAACTGGGAGAGTAAATAAAAATTTGTGGCCACAGAAAACGTTTGTCTGTGACTATGTTACCTATTACACAAAATATCACCATCTACCCTTAAGTTGGGAAGACTCACGGTTAAGTATTATCAGAGAGGAGAAGAAGATAAAGTAAAAAAGTAGACGTTTCTAACGGAAATTTAAGGAAATGTTTTTTATAGCTTTTGTTATAATTTTTATCAAAAAACTATTGGCACCAATGAATGCAGCGTCTCATTCTACATTAGAATGCATTTGTTAACTAATGCACAGCGCAATATTAATTTTCATGCTGTCATTGATGGCTTGGACCGCGCTCCTGGCCTTATGGAGATTAACATGGGAAATGAATCTCCATAAGAACCCATACTGCATGTGTGCGGTAAGAGGCAGCACCCTCGCATGTACGTGTGGAGTGACGATTGGGTGGAGAGATTCGGAGGGTGAGGAAGGACAGACAGGGATGGATGAATCAGACTCATCAGCTGACAAACTCTCTCGGTAGGGAAAGCAGCTCATGGAGACACAAGAGGAATTGGGGTCTTTGCGGGGCCAAGACATAACCATTAGGACTTAAGTGGAGAATTATAACAGTCTGAGCCAAGAATTGGATCCAAAAGTCTTCGGGTGTCACACCCAAGTCACGTGCTCCACTAAAATACCCATTCAGATTAAGAAATTAGGTTATTTACTCACACCCGAAGCAGATTACACGTCAATTACACGGAAAACTAGGCTTCAGGAGCAGGAATTTTCCTACAAGACACGGCTGAAGTTATTTCTTTAAATTTACATGGTGGCCATTCATTGATCTATCCGATATTCACAGACTTTTCCTGAATTTACAGACTACTTTCAGAGTTGCTTAGCCTATTGGAAACTGTGCTTCACGAAAAAAATCTCATTACAGAATATATATGTAAAAATTCAATGAAGGGCACCTTAAATCAAATCAAGCAAAATCACGGAATAAAACTGATTTCTTGGAGTTATGAAGCACCACCTCACCTATGTTTTGTGATATGGCCGCTCAAATATGGAAGGGCAATATACATCTAGGCCTAAGAGGGCAAAGGAATCCTCGTCGATTGAATTTTATAGCAAATACGATTTTTCCTCATTTATATTTCATTTTCGATGATATTCCATTACTTGGTTTTTTAGAAGAGTGGCCACAATGCAACATTGACTAAATGTGATTTTAGGCCTGTAAACGTAGCCTATACGTTGTCGTGGGAGCTTGCCTGCCAAAAACCGCAGGTGGGCGAGGAAGGCCATGAGACCCGGGTCGTCGTGGGTTGGCGAGGGAGAGAGGGTGCGGGTGGAGGGTGTGCAGCGGAACACGCCTCTTGATCACACAATCAGGAACGACATCTCTCGAAGTAAGCGCTCATAAGAAAAATGTTCAAATGAACGTTAGGTTTGCGCATATAGGTCCCTGGAGGAGGCATAAGCCCTCAGACATGAAGCCATACCTAACAGTACTCTTTCCACATTTAACCATCGTGTCATGCCCAGCTTCGTCAATTTGCCATAAGGCTGCATGTTAAGAAAATATTAAGTTTTTTTCTGAAACCAGTGGCTCCAGAGATCATATAAAGGTAAGTACATACTTTTTAGTGTGTGTATTTTTCTGGAAATCATTATCTATACCGGGAAACATTCCGTTAGGCAGATATATGCTATGTTAAATTTGCATTTGCAGATGGTTTGCTGCACGGCTTATGGGTGCAGTAATCACCCATTTAGAAAGATAACAGATCTTACCTTCCACCGGTGAGTTAAAAATTGGAATAAAATAGTCACGCAATGCAACATTACATGAAATGTGCGCTACACCTGATAAATATTGAATTTGTTATCCTCTATGGGTTTGGTATCTATACCTCTATGGGTTTGCATTGTTGGCTAGTGGGGCGGCTATGGGCACCAGTATAAATACCATATGTGGCGGATAACTTTCAAAGACTGCCCAATCTATGCTCGAGCGCTTTGTGGAGGGCACTTCAAGTGCAGCAGTCCGTCCGTCAAATGGGACGTTAAGCCTGAGTGGTCCCCTGGTGGCGCCTTTCACTAAGAGTAGGCTAATACTGGGTTTCCCTCATCCCCTTCCTTCCAACCCTTTCTTCATGGTGCAAACGACCTTGGCTGTCGGCCACCTCCTCCAAATCCCTTCCTCATCCGTTTAGTGGACAATCTATACTTTTTTCTCCTCCCTCAAGAGTTACAAAAATCACAATATTGAAAATAAATGAATCCCTGAAAATCTCCATGCAGGTGAAAGTCGTAATAAAGCAAATCTTTCTAAGGCATAGCGAGAAAGCCTCAGATTACTTGTTCATTTCCTGAAGAAAAATAATTGATCGTAAAATATGTTCCACACAATTTGATTATTGTAAAAATTGACGAAGGCTCTGACAAATACACTGCACCATTGTCAAGGACAAAATCATAAAGATGCAGCATTGAAATTGCACACATTTTTTTCATCGCGCATTGCCATCATTTTTTAGTTTCACAATAACTACTACATACTAAAAATTGGTTTTAGAAATTTATAGGGGCCAGGGTATTTACAGGCAAACTGAAATTTCTGTGGATTACCACTTCATAGGATAAAACAGCATTGAAACAACTCAGACCTAATAATCTTCTTATCCACAAGTCTCACATGCCTACAATGAGACTTTAGGCTGAACAACAAATGAGTGACTCTACATGAGTCAAGGAATAATAGCTAGAATTGCATGACTTGCGTACAGACAATTATCATGTACATTAGCACTTGTATTCAGGAAATCCTGCATCACCAATCCAGTATCTGCATTACCACAGCTTTTAAAGTATTAAATTGATGCATAAATGGACTCCGTACAAGCCAAACAACTCAATTTTGTTCTGGAGGTCATAAGATATCTCCACTCCACTCCCCAAGGTCACCTTCAATAATGAACTTATGTCAAACAGACATAAATATGCACAGGAATGTGGATATTACTTTGCTATTATTTATTATTATTATTATTATTTTAACTCCATAGGGATACAAGTTATCCATGGGTTTCGTCAAGATACATGAAGAGGCATGTACATACGTCGAGAAAACAAGTGATATAAATCAGCCCTTTTACATTCTAAGCAATATGTGCAATGTGATCTGACATTAAAACTTCCAATCTCTCAATTTGAATGAAAAATTTTCCCATGGTAACAAACAAACACAATTTGAATAACTTCAAGTATTAGTGATAGCACACAGGACATCTTTGAGCATTCTTGTTCACGTAATAGAAATCCTATGGCAACTAGAAAACTCATCATTAAACTTGGACGTAAAGGTCACAAGTATTGTAATATAAGCTCAAGGTAGTGGTTGTAGTAGAGGTGCGCCACCAGCACCAAAAACAAGTCAACGGTGACAGAGTGAAGTCTGCTGAAAATAAGACCTTGAATCTCCCACAACATACACAGTACTAAGATGCATACTCAATATTTAATCTTGGTTTGGCACTCCTTAATTCTTGGAACTCAATTTTTAATCGATATATATTGACTAATCCGCACTGTATAGACCATATGCATGGAGATCAACACACACCACAATAAATATGCCTGGATGCTTCCACCATAAAATTTTTACTGTTAGTGCACACATGTAGGTTGTAGATCTTTCCTTGCTTTAATTTTTCAGCATAAGCTATATTTGTAAAGTTCAAATTCAATATACTGTGTACAGTAAAACACATCTTTACACTGTTGAACTGCAATTTACAATTTTCCTGATAAAACTAGCACAAATACAACATACCAAGCAGATACATAAATAATACTCAATAATTGTCAAATCAATTGGTTTCAAATTCAATACACCACTTAACAGCATCCTCCATACCGACATAGCACAACCTACCTTGGGAACCAACGGCTACAAAAAAAAGACAGCAACCCAAACATGCAATGAAAAATAGTTGTGCGAAAGTCCAAAAGAGATAGAAACTGTCTTTCTAGTCAGAGAAATGAAAGGAAGAGTTGCAAGAAGAAATGTGATGAGCCAAGTCAAGATAGGATTCAATGAAGAGGAATCTGGCTAGAAGTGTCACTACAAAGGATCAAAAATCAATCAATGATGATACAACGAAATGTTCACAGGTTTCAAAGGGTTTGCGATAATAACACGTCAGTCCATGGCGTTAACTGACCCAACTGAAAATTTTCCTTGATTCAATTGAAAAGACCTCATTTTAATGTCAGGTATGCAATGGGGCATAAACCATTGGGCATCAGTCGTATACGAGTTAAAGTGTCATTCCACAATGACCGTAAGCTGTCAGCCATAAGAAAAATGGTCATGTTTATGCTTAGGGCTTAGGTATAGCCAATGAGAATCGGTGTTGAGCACAATTGGTGTCAGAGCAGTGTCTCATTAAACAGTCTCAGTGTGGAGGGTAGGTACCTAATTCAATTTACCACAGCCCTATGCCAAACAAATGAAAACTACAGGTAAAGCATGGAAGATACAACGAAAATAAACAAATGCTTGAGTGAACATTATGTTATCAGATGCGGATGGGTCACGAGTTTACTCATGTTTCCACAATCTGCCTGCATATGCCACCTGCAAAGATAAATTGTAGCTACTTGTCTAAGCACTGATTACAACTGTATACAATGTACTAAACTCGATTGCCTTTGCGTTTTCAACTGGCGTTTTGAAGTCAACTGTAATTAAATAAATTACAGTTGACTTCAAAAAGCCAAACTTGCTGGGAAACATACCCGGCCACAGGAGTAATTTCAAAAATACATCCCATCTTTAATGTGTAAATCTTAACTGAGTGAAATATTACATTATTATTGAATTTTGCAGCTTTGTGTTACCTGGAACTGACTACCCTACCTAAAAACAAACTGTACTTGTCCCTGGTCGTTGATTCAGTGATGAACATCGAACATTTAGAAACCGAGTAGTTCAGAGGGTAAAAGGATTTCATTATGAGTTCTGGAGGCATACATTGTTGAAAAAAAGCTGGCCCAATTCTTTATCATGCAATAAATTGTATTCAAAACAAAATTCTCAGCAGCAGGACATGATTCGGAGACTAAACTATTTTCATCTGCGCCATGATGTTTAATTTTTTTCTTATGTCTTATGGCAACCGTATTGAGGCTCACGTCCAATTGTATGCGAGGCATGACACACGCTGATTACCGATTGATAAGAGGGGAAAACAGAACAGTTTGCATTGCTTTGCACTGTGATGACTCCCTGAGGATGGATAAACCAGGAAGTGTCTTCATGTTGTGTGCATGCAATACATTGAAAAACAAATACAGAGAAAATGTCAAAAACCTGAAGATCACAAACAAATTCAATGGTAGAGACTGAAGCCAGAATACTTTTGTGCAAGGATGAGAGTGATGATGAATTGGATCAAATGTGTGTAAGATAAAACTGAGAAAAATGTATATATATCATATTATAATTCCCTTTGGATGAAAATGATCTTCAGCTAGAGGTCTCCTCTGCAGTACCATGGGTATCTTTGAATAGATTAAATTTGCAGCAAAATGCTCAAAAGCCAATGCAGCCATATGACTTCAAATAATTTTTAGCTAATATGGTTGGCAGAATGAAATGAATTCAACTATCTAACCTGGCTTTGCATTCAGGAAAACAATACAAACAAGCCGCTCATTAGCAAAATAATAGAGATCTATGTCCAAGCAATTGATTTTCCAATTATTGCTCATTTTACACTAAGTTCTAATTTGTATTTTTAAACAAACTGAACACATTTTTACATTATTTAGACAGAAACCTATTGTTATAGCCACTAAAAATTATATTATTTTGGAATTTTTAACATTTTTCACTTCTAACTTATAAAGAAGATAATTCCATTTTTGTTTCATCAATATCACAAACATAATGAGAAGGTTTTCACCTAAATAATAAAGTATCCAAGCATTAAAAAGGTCTCTCATCAATAAAATTGAATCCTAGTTATAAAACCATTGGCTCATGTAATATCAATGAATTTTAAAAGCATAGTATGGTGGTACTTCAATGATAAAGAATTACACACCCAAGATAGCTGTACACTAATGAAAATATGCATGGTTTTTACATAAAATATTTCACTCTGCAAGTGCTAACCACAATGTATAACAGCTAAAATTATGCCTATAGCTTAGGGTTACGAGCATTTTCTGTCATTTCATACACAAAATGATGCTGGTAATAGTGTTGTGCACACGAACACTTTAGGATGTATTCACGAACATAGCACGGGGAATGCAAATATGAGAGGAAAAATAGCCACTTCAATAACTACGCAACTGAATCCCATAATGTAATATCCAATAATTGTTTAATATAATTTAAATGATAAAGTCACTTTCTTTAACATTCCTGCTCGAACATAAAGGAGTTTGAGTTTTTATTGATAAATACCAGTGATTTAAACTGAACGGCTAGCATAAGAAGTCACATTATGGTACTATTTTAAAAATGAGTTAATTGATGAACTTTGATTTTGGTTTATCCAAAGCCTACATTAACTCCAAGCTATGAGTACTTTAATATCCAATAGAAAGAATTAAATGTAAACCACAATCCAGAGCATTCCAATGCGGGCATGGGTATTATTTGATACATATTACATGTTTAAAAATGCTTTTAGGCTTGAACTGCATTTCTCACAATGTGATCTCCTTCGACTTTAGTATTTCAGTGATACACAATTTCTTAATCTGATTTAATTATACTGTTCACTATGAGAACATAGATATTTATCATTGGGTAGACATCTGACACTCTTTCAGAATCAATGGGAGGGCATTTTGTTGTGATCATAAAAAAATGCCATGCAGCTTGGGTAATTTCAGTAATATGTAGTTGTTAATCTTTTAAAAGGCTCCTTCATTCTTTTGGCTGAAAAGATTTTTTTCATCCATTACTTTTATTCCATTTGGAGGTGGGTTTGTGCCATATTATGCATCTGTACAGTAGCTCAAGATAATTCAAGTGCTTATACGGTAAAAAAGAAGTGAAATAAAACAACGACAATGTTCAAGTTACACAGTTTACGTCACCTAACAAATAAACATTAATGTGGCCCTTATTAGCGACCTATTTAAAATGAAGTAAATTACTTCCTGACTTTCACCCCGTTTTATCCTGTTTACCTCTTAATCAACTCAAAATATTAATACATAGCAAAGACCTTCAGATTGATAACAACTGTACATTAACTATGTTTATACCTATGCAACTTTAATACATAGTTTAAATCCAATAATGGCAAAGAGAAGATTCAAACATTTTTGACTTATGGCAGCATGCTCAAGTCTATAGTCCTGATACACAATGTTGGGGCAACATCCTCATATCTGGACCACAAAGATTTAAAATTCACTCTTATTCCCACATTACTTCTAAGTATTTTTGTGGTAAAATGCTTAACTTGTAGATAATTACGAAAGTTAATAAGGCCAATGCCAGTACTACTAATGTATGTAATACGTTTAATGATGCAAGGAGATATAAGTTTATTTCACCGGCTTTTCATCTGAAAGCTATGAGCTTTGAATTACATAATCTGCTCCCAGGGGAGGTTATTTATTTCGGTGCCCCTCATAATATGTAATCCCTTTAATTTTCTCCAGGTAACTGTGGTAACAAGTACAATCTTACTGTCAAAGAAATAAATGTTCAATTCATTTTAACAAATGACATTTTCCGAGCCACTTTTAGGCACAATTTTGCTTTGAATCCATGAGTGGAGCACAATACTATCTCAAAAATGCCAAAAGCCCAAATCTCAAATCGTGGACCTTAAGGTAAGCTAACGGTCAGGAAGGACAAAGCCTGGGTTAAAAATGAAATTGGGGAGAAAATTTAATACACAAAATAAATAATTGCCAAAATTAAAGCATGAGACACGTTATCATTCAGAGCCACATAGCCTAGCTGTTAAAAATAAATCAAAATTTTCCTTCATTTTAATGATAGGAGGACCTCCTAACTCATAAAAATTTTAAATATTCCAAATACATGTGGACGATATTGGAGACAATACACATATAAGCGTTGATTTGCCTGTATTTCTTATACAAGGTGTGCTCAAAAAAAGACCAGACTGACTTTATTCTGCGCAAGCTGATCAACGGATCGAATCGAAACAAAGTGCACCATCTTGCGATACATCCGACGACTACAACGAGAGGTGTTGCGTTTGTTTAATTCGAGTTATTACTTAGCAGCAGGGGTAAGTGTCTTAACATGTTCATCACGGCGTGCAACGGCATCAATGAACAAGCTAGAGAAACAGCGTGTGTCCGTGAAATTTTGTTTCAAACTTGGCAAAAGTGCTGAGGAGACATTTGGAATGATTCAGAAAGCCTTTGTTAATGTTCAAGCTGTGAGTCAAAGCCAGTGTTTGGAGTGGTTCAGTCATTTTCAATCGGAAAAAACCTCGACAGATAAAGATTCGCTTTCCAAATCGACAGGCCCCAACCATGTCAAATTGGTGAGAGAAATGGTGTGGGGAAATCGCTGTTTAAATATTAGGGAGGTAGCTGAAGAAGTGAACATTAGTTTTGGATACTGTCAGACAATTTTTATAGATATTTTGGGAATGACGCGCATCGCTTAAAAATTCCTCCCTCATGATGATGTTTCCACCACAATAACACGCCGGCTCACACGCTGATCGTGACAGAGTTGTTGCCAAAACCAGAACTTCCGTGATCCCGGTGCCACCCTTCTCTCTAAACGTAGCTCCATTACACTTCTTTTTGTTCCCATAGTTTAATTCAACCTTGAAAGAGCACCGGTTCAACTTTACTGCGGACATTAAAACTAATTGTACGGCGGACTTAAAGAGGATCCCTGAGGCGGCTTACCACGCAGGGTTCAAGAGCTGGAAAAACGTTGGCAAAGGCATATGGTCAGCCAGGGCATGTACTCTGAGGGCGACAAGTTCGATTAAGATGTATCCATCAAAATAAACAAGTTATAAAATCAGTCCGGTCTTTTTTTGATCACACCTTGTACATAGAGAATAATTTGTATCATCAAATGTAAAATCAAATATAATGAATCTTTTCTTTTTTTATAGTTGAGGAGAGAAATTTATATTCAGAGCAAAGATATTTGATGAATTTATTCACCACCTTCAGGGCTAGTAATAAAAAAAAAAAAACCACAGGAAATATAACTAACAGTTGCAATTTTACTCACTTTTATCAAGATGATAAATAAATACATAATTATAGATAACAAAAAACCTTGCAATTAAAAAAGCAGAAGATGGAAATGCATAAATTCCCCCTTCACTCTTGACTATTTAAGAATAAAATCATACAATTATATTGACCTCTTTAATATTTGGCTAAGCTCTAAACATATAACTTACTTGTAACTTAAGTAAGTTAAAAATTCTTTCCTCAACCACAGCTCAAAAAAATAACATGTTTCTGCATTAAAAAGTACATAGTTGATAAGATTATTTAAAGTGTTGTACAAAATATTTTTCACAGTCCAATATTTAGCAACGGAATACCCCAGACTTCATAGATCAATGGAATTTGAATAAATAATGATAATAAAAATAAAATATTTAAGAATTTCATCAAATTAATTGTAAAAATGTAATTCCCTGTCCTAAATCTTGGGATCCAGATACGGGATTTAAAATGTAGCTTGGGGTTTAAATATAATAATGGAAGCCCTGCATACTTTAAATGAGGTTTATCAAGGAGCAACCAAAGGAGAAGCAATCAAAAGAGCCATTCGAGCAAGCGATAGCATCAAGAGCTACTCACCCTCCAGACGAGTTGTCCTTGGAGTGGGCTCCTATCAGGTTGGTCCATTCCTTCATCAGGCGAGAGCTGTTGCTGCTCCCGCTGCTGCTGTGCCTGCCCCTCTCTGACGTGGTGCACAGGTCATCCAGCAGATGGGGGAGCGAGGAACACGCCAACCTACAGGGGGAAAAGACAACGCATTTCAAATGAACAACAATTACGTACTTATTTCGATGAATGAAAAGAGAGAATGTTCTCACACTGTGGCAGTTCTAGACCAGTCAAAGGGAGAAGGTTACACAGCAGCCCATTGGGAAGGGTATAAGCCCAAGGAGACGGAGAGTGGGGGAAAATATGGACTTTGCTTCCGCATGCATATTTTAATTATAATGCTCAATACATCAAAGTGTCAAAATCATCGCGCCTTAAAAATGCAAAAACTTCCTATACACATTATGCACACCCAGTGTATGATGAGACCCAAGGGAGAGGTCTATAGGCCCTCCTTTTACCTTCACCACTTTTACATTTATAAATAAAAACTATTTTGGCAAAGTGTATTTATTTCCCGTACACTTCAAGTAATCCAGCTTTCTCACTAATCTGGCCATGCCATTGTTGCATATGTACTAGATTATGAACTAACTTTGCACTGTATCAAATTTAATGACAAGTTAGCGAATAAATGCAAGTGAATTACAATTATGCTAATGATTATAGAAATGTGATTAAATTTACACCCAGCAGATAGGTCCAGCCAACACAAAGTAAGGGACTTTTAGTTTAGTATGGTTTCTTACAGAAAAAAATTGGTAAGCAGCTTACCATGTGGTAAGTAAAGGCAAGATTTTGGGAAGGAACATACAAGGAATACCATCAAATAACCTCATTTAAACATAAGCTGCTTGCGTTTCATGTGCGTAAAAGGTGGTACAACAGCATACTATGCATCTTAAAAAGCTAAGAGCTCTACCTGGCATGAATTGAAAGCCTGCTGACAAAATTCAGCAAGTCTTAACAATTGCTAAACAACTGATAACAGATTATCCTTTAAATTGAAACAAATTAGATAACTACAAGCAGCTTGCTTGTGAAGATGCAAAGCATGAAATACAAGAACCATGTTTCATTAGACATTCACTATGCTTATTTATAAATTTTTACTTTGTGCAAAAATCCCATTAACATTTCTCTGAAATGATGCAATAATAACAATTTATAGGAAGGTGCTGAAAGTTAGGCCTCCATTTTGTCATCATTCTGGATGTTCGTCAATGTGACCATATGAAAACCCATAGTAAAGGATGAAATGATTTGATCTTTGCCATGTGAAAGATTTTCTATGTGAATGAAACTCATTCACCATTTAAATATAAGGTAGTGAAGCACACAAGAATAATTAGCTGATATTTGAAGCAGGCATTGGTGGATATTTTTAAAATTTATTTTCATTAACTCACTGGAGTTTGTATAATTGGTTACACTCACTGAGTGAGGTGAATGAAAAAAACTAAAATTATCGGTAACTATGGGCAAAAAGTATAGAGACACAGCGCATCCCAAGCTGAAGAAAATACTATGCATATATGCACGAAAATAAGAGACAGTGAGGATGAGATTTAAGCATAAGAAACAATGCATAAACAAGTGAATATTGCACACACAAAACAACAGATATGATCATCAAAAGAAGATTGGCAACAAAAATATTAACTGACTTGACTTTTATTTTTGAGTTTTGTTGGATATTACACAATCACTTATACCACCTCTTTTTTATCAGAGCGCGACCTGGGTTTCGACGAATTATCATCATCTTCAGGCACAAATTATGATCTGTTTTTAAAAGACCAAGGGGCCAAAACCCAGATAGCACCAAGTAAGAGATTTATCCGTTTCTTATGAATTTCTTACGGAAAAAAATGATGAGCAGCTTATCATAAGCTAAGGGGCTTATATAAAGCAAGGGTAAGTTTTAGGGAAGAATGGGTAAGGAATGCCGTCAAATATCCTCAGACAACGTACATAAGTCGCTTCTGTTGGAGTGCCAAAGGCGGCTGGCTGAACATACTACTCATGCTACGCTGCTCATCCTGACATGAATTTAAAGCCTACCGGTGAAATTCAGTGAGTTTTTATAAAAGCTTAAAACTGATAACAGATTTTCCCGTAAATAGAAAAAAATTAACAACAGCATGCGACTGGCTGGTGAAGATACAAAGCATAATACTAGTACTTTATCCTTGTGGCGGAAAGAAAAAAAATAACATCTGGGAGGACTGAACGTATGACCTACGTATCGGCAGCCTTACACCCTATCTACTCGACCACAGTATCCAATGAGTGATTAAGGCGTAGTTACCATTTTAAATTCCAACGATATAGAAAAAATTAGCTGATGCGTGAATGAAAAAACTGAAATTATTCAAGGTCCACACAATCTAACATTTGTGAATTTTAATTGATGGTCTGATAACCTGATGAATACAATGTATCTATTAGAGATTCCTTACAGCATTTTTATACTATTCTACGTCGCTATTCTTGTGAAATTAAATGTTTTCCTTGCGACTATTGTTTCGCCACCATTTCATAAAAGTGAATGATTTTTAAATTATGGCCGTATGACGTTATTTCCCCTCAATATAGAAGCACCAAGAATAAAAGCATTATTCTTACACATAAATGCCTTCACTCGTCAACGCCCACGGGTGCCATATGGCACCCAGTGCAGTGCTGAGTCATTACTCCTGCAATGCACTTAATATGTGAATTTTAGCGTACATTTTGGTCCACATACTTAGTAGAAGGTTTCCTCTATTATTCAGTCAGTTTGAATTGCGTTCATTGTGTTGAGCTCATATGTATAACATTTTTTAAAAGTGAAATATGTGTGAATTTAAAAAAAACTTTGGGCGCTGACGGATTAATGAATACTCTGAAACGATGGGATAATTACAGTATCTACGGAAGTGCTGAAAATTTGGCATCCATTTTCTCATTACTCTGGCTGTTTGTCGGTCTGGCCGTAAGAAACCAATAACTAGCTTACTTGATAAGCACCTTCCTAATTTCTTCCTTTCACCTTATCTCAATGACTTACAATGTGCTAGCTGGGATGGGTCAGAAGAGGTTATGTTCTACTGTTGCATTGTACGGACGGTGCATGCTTGGCGGGAGCTCACATTACTAGTATGAACAGGTAATTGTTATTTTTGTTAGTGTATGCTTTTTTATGAACATGTAATGTACAAGAGGAGAACCTATTGTACACCACATGCAAGATGGTGATTGGTCACCTCCTACCAATATCTCAGGAGGCGGCTCGCAGAGTATAATGTGGCTGTAGATATAATTCACCCCCATTCACTCTAAACACATCATATATACAGAAAGTAAGAGTGCCAAGCACCTTACAATCAAATAGCCGTGGCTTGAGGCCTTTGGAAGTTGTGAGGTGCTGGCCTGACTCCATCCACGGTAAAGAACTTGCAACCCCCTCACCCATATAAGCAAATTGAATGAAGATCATGCTGTCATTATTGTTAATTACACTCTGCTATCACAATATATTAAATTTTGAAATTGTAATTTAAACTAATGGGCACAATCTCCAGAAACTGATGGCTAATGAGGCACACAAAATTATGTACCAATATTTCTTTCCTAAAGTCTTCAAGTTGCTGACTGAATAGTAAGTGTTTCACTCAGATAATAAGGAACTCCAAATGAAAGTATTTATGAACCAATTCACCTGGATGAAATCCTACATCATAATACAAATGCTTGCAGTTGACAAGGTTGTTGGACAGAGAAGTTAAATTGATGAGTTAGTTTATTACTTTGAATAGCCTACTTTTTATCTTCAGCATTCTATATATGAAATATAGTTTCCAATAAACTGAAAAATGACAAGATGAGGTGACTGGAGTTGTGGCCGAAAGCACGCACAAATTTACGAGTGGCGGACTAAACGACATATATTTATAGGGCTCAGTGGCGGCTTGCCCATAAGGACTCTCGGACGCCCCCCTCCCAAAGATTAGAAAAAGGAAAAAAAATAAAAACCCATTCAATTTTATTTATACATCTTATTAACCAAAGTGTTTTTTTCAATCACATACATAAAAAATGTAGGAAAAACATGCAAAAATAGTGCGAGAAGTTCGTATTTTGAAGAACGTCCCAATCCATTGCCATGCAGTTATATGAAGAGTGGTAGTGGTGGGGGTGCTGGTGCTATGACGCGTCTAAGCTTGTGCTTTATAGAAGTCTTGGGATGACGCCCGCGCATGCGCAGAGCGACGTATCTAGTGAGTTGACATCGCTGTGCCGCCTGGTAGCCATATAATCTTGGTGTTGCAGTGTTGCAGAATACCTTGTTTTGCTAACCAGTTGACTTATTATGAGTAAATTGTTTTAATGTAAATAGGCCTAGATGTAGTTGAGTTAATCGAGTTAGTGATTGTTAGTGTTTTAGTGTTAGTGATTGTTTTGTGTATTAGTGAGTCGTCATAGTCTCTAGATATCCTTAAAAACTCACTAAAATACACAAAATATTGAAAATTTTGACCCTCATGTGGAGTTTGCCCCCCGAGCATTTGGCTCACGAGCCACCACTGATTGGGCTGCCAGAGCATGGGCAATGCAGAATTTCACAGTACAAGTATAGCATTATCAATAGCATGCATCCTCACAAATGGTAGCCATGGCAACCAAAGATGCTTCTCGGCCTTGTGATCTTGCTTCCCAAACTTCCCCTCTCTCACCCGACCCGCAAGTGAAAAGGCCACACGGAGCCCTTCAACCACCCAAGCAAAAGTTGGCTATTCCCTGGTATGTAAGCTTCCTGTATGCTGCATAATTATAGGTAATCTTTGTATTAAAAAAACCTAATTTAAATTCCCAAGCATGCAAAATATTGTGAGAATGGAGTTTCCACTATATTCTCTCAAAGTATAGGCAAAGTGGCACTTCCATCACTTCAGCTGGCAAGCCACCACATATTCTATCATCCAAGGTACAAGAAGCTCAATCAAGTTCATTGAGCTCACGTGTAAATGCACGCAGGCAGTTATGTCTCAGTCGATTGAAAAACAAAGTTGATGAAAGAAAATCCATGATTTCAAATACTACGAGCTGCAAGTTAAAGAGAATACTATTTGAGAGTAAAAGATTGAACACCAATGCAGCTTCCACTTAAATCTTTATTAGATACGACCATGGTTTCGTAGCGATGCTACATCATCAGGTGGACAAAAAGTAAACGACATGGGTATATATAGTTGAAAAAACCGTTGCCAACACATGGGGGTGGTTAGGGTGGAGGACAAAGAGAAGATAGAACAGCAGAGTGGCGTCTATATGCTACAATGCTCAGATTGCCCAGCCATCTACATCGGCCAAACAGGGAGGAAGTTTGCCACCAGAGCTGCAGAACACCGGGCCTGTTTCATTAACAAGAAGGAAAACTCCCAATTTGCCAAGCATTTAATAGAAGAAGGCCACAGCAGTGAATTCATTACAAAAGTCCTGCATGTCGAGAGGAAGGGGCCCAGATTAGACGCCTTAGAAGAGCTTGAGATCCTGACTCACCTCAACTCAGACCAACTGGTTAACCACTTGTATCCCTCACGCTCCCCCCTCCTACATTTCCCTTACCTCACCCATTACCCACCCACTGAGACAACCGTTGCGGTACTCCCTTCACGTGAGGATGCAGGTTAGACGCCCGGGCAGAGCTGGAGACTGATTCACCTCACCCAACAACGGCTCATCACCCCTCCCCCATCCCTTCCTCCTTAAGCCTCCTCCACCCTAACCACCCCCACGTGTTGGCAACGGTTTTTTCAACTATACATACCCATGTCGTTTACTTTTTGTCCACCTGATGATGTAGCATCGCTACGAAACCATGGTCGTATCTAATAAAGATTTAAGTGGAAGCTGCATTGGTGTTCAATCTTTTACTCTCAGTATGATTGACTTCCACAGAGTACTGCCTGAGACAGTGTCGCAGAATACTATTTTTTTCTCATTTACAAACATGAGCCAGATATTTAATGAAATCAAAAATATTCATGGGATTCTGTTAAGACCCTCACATACTAATGCGTACAGATGATTTCAAGTGATTAAAGCCGGTAGAATGAATGTTAACGATGAACAAAATACGTAGTAGACACTCATCAGTCATGACAGCGGGAATGGAAAAGATGATGAAGAAAACATTTGAGAATGATACAAACTGACTTTGTTTGTGAGAAATTCATTGTTTCTGGAGGTGAACAATTTTGAAAATTGAATTGCGACTTATAAATATGTCTGCATGGCTAACTGTGATATGAAAGAGTACGAGGGTAGTGCATGATTATCACTCAAGTGGCTGTACCAATATTTTACTACACCTAACACACACTAATCATGGTTATTTCTATGCATATTACACCATCACCTCTTTCATCTCTTCAGCATCTTCAGTACACCAGCCCAAGTTTAAGCATTTAACCTAAGCTTGGGCTGGTGTCTGATCTCATATACCACAAAATATTTTTATTATTTGAAGCAAAAGTGGCTCAGATATCCAGGAGTACATAGAACGCAGTATGTTGTAATTTCCAGGCAGTTAGAAAGGCCCCTCGCCTTTGTTTCTCTTGGGTTTTAATTGTTGTACTTCTCAAAGAAATTTGCTTGCAAGGAATGAAAACCTTATGACTTGCTTTCTAAAACAACCCCTACAACAGTTCCCAAACAAAATACTTCCCTCCAAATGAAGTAATTTCCCAAAACTTGCTGTTCTCCTTTCACATATAAGTAGATGGCATCACAAACTATTGTTGAGGGGTTCACTATATGTATGCCCGCCACTCCTCGGTAAGTAGTTGTTCACTCTTGAGGGAGATCACTCCCCTCAACTACAGTCTGGCTGGCGAGAGTTGTCCAATTACAGGCAGAAGGGCTTAGCTCGGGGTAGGGGGCAAGGTTGCCAGGTATGAAAGGGAAGTCCCCATGTCACATGCAAACAAACAGGTTCCATGAAGACAGGAGACAGATAGGACGACGAATGTGAAGGACCCAAAGGAAGAATCTTTTGTTTAGGTGATTCGAAGAAAGGGCTTGTTTTGGTGGTTCAGGCTTGTTTCTTTGCTTCATATGCATGGGACAACGTTATGTGACTATAAGAGGGTGTGAGGCGCATTTGGGGGTGGGTGACTGGTTGCAAACCGTGCTGGTGCAGGGTTCTTCACCCCTCCTTTTGTGCTGCCATCGGACAACTCTCGCCGAATTGAGACTTCGGGCCTGAGTGTAAGACCCCAATTCAGCAAAAAGAATTTATTTTCATAGAAATAGTTGTTTCAGGTGTGATGTGGTAGGATATCTGGTTTAACAAAGAACAAGTAATTTTAAACAAATATAAATTAATTTCACTAGTTTTGATGTACTACAACGAGAAAGATGAGGTCACATGAGGTTTATTTTTCACCTCAAACTGCTGTAACAAGATGAAATTGGTTGAATAAGTACATGTTTGAAGGAGATCACAGATTCTTTGTTTCAGAAGTAAAAAAGCAAAGTGAATAAGAATCCATTCCACTGTGAAGTGATCAAATTGACGCATGAGAAGCATGAATGTGCTCAACATTGTTACAACATTCCCAAATTAAAAATCCCAGACTAATCCCTCACTTCATTCAAACAAAAATTTTCATAAGATCACTGATAACTTCAGGCTTGGCTTTGTAAAACCTCTCCATGTTGGAAATAAGAGAGTAAAACTTTGTCAGGTTCACAATTCAAGAATTGCCATGAGAAAAAACACTTAAGTCCGTGGTTCGATTTCCGGTCCAGGGGAATTTTTTCTCATGGCAATTCTTGTATATTTCACCGCCGTTCACACGGTTGGGTTAGAAATATTACACATACTGCTTTGCGCAGCTTTAGTGCAGGTTTGAGGCTCTAAACCGGTTGCGGCTTCTTGGAAGTCCTTTCTCCCTCGCGTTGCCATCCTTGATGGACTGCGAGGGCCTAACACCTAGTACCATGAGCCTCGGTATAATTGCCATGGGAATTAAAGAACCTGGATAGCGTAGTGGTCCTGAAAGCCAAAGGTCCGTGGTTTGATTCCCAGTCCACGGGAATTTTTTCTCATGGCAATTCTTGTATATTTCACAGTAATTTTTACACACCCATTATGAGATGAATTTTCCCTTATGCCACGGAAGAGATTCCCTGATTGCCTGGCCCATTTCAAGTCTAATAACTATTTCATGATTATAATGATCTCCCTGACCTCCAAAAATTAGTGGGATATTATAGCATCCAACATCAGGGGCGCAGCTAGGAATTAAGGCTAGGGGGAGTTTCAGGCGCAATTAATACTGGGGGGCCTGGGGGCATGGCATACCCGCCAGCATAAGCGGGAGGTGCGGAGGCCCTTCGCCAGAAAAAAACTAAAATAAATGGTTCAAAATGCTTAGTTTTACGGCCTTCTTGAGAGATATTTTATTCATCCTCACACTATTAAGCAAAATAGATTGACCTTAAAAATTTCTGTGAGCTCTGGGGGGGTTTTATTCCCCCAAAACCTCCCCCTCGCTGCGCCACTGTCCAACATGATCACTCAAGAAGAAAAAGGTTAAGATCACTGGAGCATAAAAGGGCTCCTAAGAGTAAGAACAAACAAGATCATACTAACCTTTCGGTTACAGCATTTTCATCCCACGAGGCGGCTGAGGATGCAGGTGCTGCAGCTGAGTTGGTGGCGACACTGCACTCACTGCGCTCAAAGTCAAGCATTAGATCGTCCGAGGTTATGCTGTCACATGGAGACAATGTACCAATAGAGGATGCCCGGTGCCTAGGAGTCCCGTTTGTCTTACTCTGGGTGATCAAATCATCGTCTTCCAGATTACCCTCACTCACGAGTCCCATATCGAGAATGGTGGGATCATCGTCATCTGGCTTTACACCCCCTCCACTGGCTACAACCATGCAAGAATAAGATATATGTACTCTCATTAGCCTACAAATTCACCAACAGGCATAGAAGTATGAAATGAGAAAAAAGGAAAGAAAACTCATGGCAAATAAAATGGGAGGCTACACAAAAGTTAACCATTATCATGAAAAAAGTTCTAACTAAAAAAGCAACCACTGGAATAGATATTTTTTTTTTAAACTGATGGCAAAATAATGAAAACCAAACATAATGGCTTCTCATTCATGAATCTAGAGAAGATTTCCATGAATAGAATTTACAGTATGGTCCGTAACATCTGTTATAGGCTAAACTGTAACAAATAAAATAAAAACACAAAAAGTACTTCTCCAACCAAATAAAAATATAATAACATACAAATACATATCTCCATGACTTGTACCAAAACAAGGTTTTAATCTAATTTAATATGCAAACAAGTAAATTCAAGCATTTCAAACTCATTTTAAACAAATACATGTACAGGACTGAGCATGAATGAGTATACCAGGGTATTACCAGGTTGTTTTCTAAAAAATATTAAATTATTCCCATGAAAATTCTCTCATTTAATATTCTAGTAATCATAACTGTATTTTTTTAATCCATCAAGATGACAATAATATGCAACAGTATGAACATGACAAACCTTCAGCAAAGGAAAATACTCTGATCTTCAAATGCTTATTAGACTCCTACTTCCTTTCCCACATCCTGGTATTCCCTCATTTCCCACATCTGGTATTCCCTCATTTTCTATAAGCAAAGAGTTTCACATGTACTCCACAAGGTGTGATCAGGTCCTTTATGAACGATAGGAATCCCTTTCAATAACTGCCCATTCACTTCTGGAACTTATCCACCATATATTGATAAGTATATGGATATTTGAATTCATATTACAGATATTGGAATATGTAGATGATAAAATTATAAAATAGAAAACAACCATTCCTACTGAAGTATAAGCTCAGAAGTTTTAAAATATATTGCATCATATATCAAAGAAATATTTAGAACTCACAGGTTCTAGACTGAATTTTTAATGGTGAATAAAAACTTTTGGGCTAACTCGCCGCTAAGTCAATTCTTGGGTCAGAATCCTTTGAGAAAGTGATCAGCATTGGTCGGGAAATGTTGGGGCCACCCAAGAATGCGAAGACATAGCCCAAAAGTTTTTATTCACCATGATGAGCACCCACGAAATTTTTAACAAAGAATTATGAATTTTGAATGGTTCAAAAAATGGTTCAAAAAATGAACATTGTTTATTATCTGGAGTTAATAGCAGTGTTATAAGTTCTGAGACATGTGAAAACCAAAATAGTAATTGGTTACTTATCTGTAATGAATACTTAAATAAACTTTAATGAGTAAATTAGGATTAATTTAATATAAACAAGTTTAAATATGCAATACATAAAAATGTTATCAAACCCCTGATGAATTGAGAATTAATGCAAACAAATTACTTTCATGAACATTAAAACATATGTCGGGTATCACCAACTCACCTGAGCTGAGCTTGGACTGTTCTCCTTCGACAAGGGTGGCAGAAGTCTCTTCCGCCTGCAGCAAGGAGAAGCTCTCAGTCAACTCGGCTGCAACGTCACCAGCGCAAAAGGTCAACCCCGGCTGATCTGCAATTTCGTCATCAATCAGGAAGTCATCGGCACCGCTGCTGCAACTTCGGCCAAAACCACCTCCCAACGCACCAGGACTACTGCCATCAGACAGGGACAGCGAACCGGTAGGACTAGGGCTATCCTGAGACTCACTGCTGGCAGGAGTAGTCGACACAGACAACTGACTATTCTGGCGCCTAACATTGACCTCATTAGGGAAACCACCAGGCCTTGGTCGCACACCAGCTCCTGAACTGGGTCTACCTCCACTGCTACTGGCACTGCTTCCACTGCTACTGAAGATTCGCTCATTAGACTTCTCAAGGACTGTTTTCAGAGGATGCAACGATGGTTGAGACACACCTGGTGATATTGTGAGGTGCACGACCCTTGGCACCTGGGGCATTATTGAGCCGGCTTCATCTCCACTGCTTGATATAATTCCACCAGCAAAACTGACACAGCCTTCATCACTCAGCTCGTCAGCCATAGCTTCACCGTGACCCCACTCCTGATCCTCGCTCCCAGACCCTGTACAACCTTCCTCTTCACTCGTCGAGGCCACGCTGCCCCTCTGAGCCGACTTCTCTGTGCTTGACCTATCGCGCCATGCCTTCTCCTCGTTCTCCCCCGAGCCCTCATCTCTTTCTGGCTCAGATGCGGTGGTAGTCACTTTGTTGGCTGGAGATGCATGGGGCACCGGGCTGGGGCTGTTTGAGCTCTTGTCCTTCTCCACGGCCTGTGGCCTGTAAGCCAGTGTCCTCTGACGGACGACGTTACCAGTGGGGGCACCTGGAATGCTGCTCACTGGTCGTGGCAGCCCACTGGTGGGACGTGGCTTCTTTTCCTCCGTGACACCCACCTTGCGACCCCGGTCCCGGAGTTCGAAAGTCCCGCCCGCCTGGTTGAGCACCACTTCTAGTGTGCGGGCAGAGGGGTTGGTTGGCAGGGGGGGCAGGGGCGGCGGGGGCGAGACTAGGGTGAGGCCGGGACCAGCCCAGAGCTCCGCCGTGGCCAGGGGCTCCACCCCCAACAAGGTGTCCGTCTCGGCAGCTTCCACGCCACTGTATGTGGCCCCAGATGATCCACTGCCGCTGTGCGGTCCGGCGGCCCTGATGCTGTCCAACATGCCCAGGCCGGAGTCCGCTCCCAAGGATTCGGAGGAGTCGGCCCGGTGCTGGGCCATCTTGCGGTTGGCCGCGGTCTTGGCACCCTTGGACACTGCCCCGCCTCCGACTAGGGCAGCAGACGCTGGGATGGGTGAGGCCTTTCCCATGAGCTGCGGCACCTGCGGTCGGGGGAGCTGCTTGGACTGGAACGTCAGCCGCTCGGCGAGGCGGGCCTGCGTGGGTGTGTTCTTGTTGCTGCCGGCGCGCGAGCTCGCGTTCGACTCGGTGAGGATGTTCCTGTCCACGACGGCATTGTTCCTCGCCTCCTTCTGGGCGAAAACGATGGGCGTGGGCGGGGCGAAGGGCAGAGCCTCGTTGGAGTTGGTGTCACCCACCTTATCGCCCCTCACCAGCGACACGTTGCCGGCGGGGCCACGGAAGCCGAATCGGTTGATGGGACGCCCGCCGCTGGCAGGGTTGTTGTTGACGGGCGACACGGGCGAGGGCTGGGGCAGAGCCTCAGCGAGGAGCGGCGAGGCCCGGCCCGAGGAGGCGCCCGACCGCGACTCCGACTTGGCCTGCGGCGACTTGACGGCGGTGGGAGTCCTCCGCTTGAAGCCGAACGAAGTGGCCTGGCCCCGAGAGTACGGGGTCGTCCGCTTGGTCGCCTTCTCCCCCTGCACAAATAAAAAGGGCAAGATTAGAAACATGACAATCCGCACATTCTCCATACTACACTCTCACTCATTCATTGAATCAACGCGAAAGTATATATATGCGCGGGTAGGGCTCATTCCACAAGATCAAGTTAAAAAATTCAGGGTATGAGGGTCGGTTCACGTCCATGGAATACCTCGAACTTCGATGATAATTGTGAATAGTGTCCTAGAACTTCACTCAGGGAATAAACCCAGGACCCTAAGATGAGAGGCCAAACGCTCTACCATTACGTCCATCACGCCCCACATATTCCTAAGATAAAAACACAAATCATTCGATTGGATCAACAACAGCGTTTATATTCGAGGAAGATGAGCTACATGGCCTAAAGGCCACATGAAAATGAAGGAGATCCTTTATAAGGCTGTCAATGGCAGGAAAGTGACGCCCAATGAACCACCACAGCTGATTCAGCAAGCATTTTTCAAGGTTGATTCCAATGTTTCTTTCCCATCCCAGATGTTTGTGCAGCGTGCAGAAATCTAATCAAGGACATAGGAGTCTCTTGAGTTTCGTACAACAATATTGTAGCGAACTGACAACAAGCCACTTTCATGGCGTCCATCATATGACTGCATAAAGCATCAAAATAATTCATTTGGAAATAATAGTAGGAAGTTGAAAGTGGCAGATGGCAACATATAAATAAAAGGGAAAACTGCTAAAAGAGTTGAAAACGACACATCCAAACGTAAATTTCCGCTATTTCCTAAGAGTGAAGAGCTAATAGAAGATGAGGCCGAGTCTCAAAGCATAAGACGATAACATTTTTTTTCTTCCATGAGCAGTTACTTCGAATGAAAAAATGAATCGGTACGCACCACCAATCAACCTCACAAGCACGATATAACTATTAGATTGGCAGAACTAAGCTTAATTTGTTGGCCCGACACTACAGAAAACCTTTGATCGACTTTTAAAAGTAAACCGCAATGAAATCAAGGAACGGCCACGTAATCTTTTAATCATCACCATAGCAAAAAACATATCCCGGACGTGAAAGGAAGCCACGCATTGCTCAAAGGAAAAGTCGTGCAGAGGGTTGAATAGGAGGGAGCGAAGGAACGATCCAAAGTGTCTCTTTCTCCCATCTGGCCCTCCGCAAACACACACCTCGTGGCTAATCCCTGGCGTCCACCCCACCGGTCGCCCACGTAGAGAACGGCTGATACGGAGCCGAATGCCGCCCACCACACACAGAGTGAGGTCGATGGGTGGCGGAATCGATATAGTGCCACCAACCCCTTCTTCCCGACTACTCCTAACCCCCAACGTACAGGGATTTCACCAATCGCCCAGGCGGTCACGGGTGGCGCTTAAAACACATCCACAGCATAGGTAGAGGTCTGCAGAAGTGATCGGTCGTCGTGAGCGACCGACGTGCTCGATCGAGATCATTGAACTGATTGATCGATGAACGACACGATCTTTTCGGTCTCTCGCGACCGAAGTCGTTCGTCAATCATTTGCGACCGATGCCGTTCGTTGATCAATGGTAATCAGGCGTTTCGAATGAAATCAGTCGCGTTCGACATCGGCAAAGGTAAGCATAGATAGTGACCGACATCGGTCGAGATTGACATAGGCAGTGACCGACGATCGACCGTTCGCGATTGACTCGCTCATGAGAATGGAGAACGGTGATCCGCATAGAGAGCGTCTTGAGCCATGAATTGTCACGGACGGAAGATGACTCAGCACGATAACAACGTACACACTCGAGACCATTATTTTCCGAGACTCCATTGATCCCCTCTGGACTAGACATGGAATTCCCCAACTAAAAATTACCAATGGATAGGACTCCAAGATTTTCGCGAATGCAAATTTTCACAATTTCACGATTGTTTGCCGCTTTTACATTTGTAGAAAGACCTTAAAAACTTTCGAGATCATGGGAAAATATAAATAACGCCTGTACTCATCAAATTCGCATAAAACCTGTCAAAAATATTAACTCGCGAAAATCGAGGATAGGACTATGATCCGCGTCTATGCAGCCACCGAAAGGCCGCGTGGCAAGGGGTTATCGAATGGCAAAGAAATCGACCCCAATAGTACATACCTCGGGCTTGCACGAATGATCGGATTTTTGTACGTCTTTTGAGGGCCTCTTGGAAAAATGCGAGCGATGGAGGAAACTGCGGAGAGAGGCACCCTGAAGCTAGCCACTCTGGATCGACACTGGCAGGGAACTTTCCCCCGTGGGTGTCGCAAAGAAGACCCTGTTGCCTCCGTGGGAACAATTGAATGCACGAATGAATCAAGTGAGAGACGATGAGATGGACTAGATTGGGGGAAAAAAAGAGAGCCAAATGGTGGAGTGGAAAAGTAGGCTGTTCTCACGGGGCGCGCAAAAAAAATGAAAGACGAGGAACAAACATGACGTCCGTGGATATGGCGACGACCGCAATGAGCGACATTCTCTTTCTATTTCGGGAAGTCGCTCCAACGAAGATCCAACCAAACATGGGCGTATCTCGTGAGACGATCTTAGTTCTTTTATTCCAGGCGTCGAATAGTTCTCTTATTCCAGGCGTCAATCTGCGAGATTGTGAAGCTCAATGCTTCACGTTGAGTAGATATCACCCCAATATGGAACTGGAATGGAACAACATTGACCTACCGCTACGTAAATCATCATCACTCGCCTCCTTCAAAAAGGCACTACACGTAAAACTTCTTCAAGAACAACAACGAGACATGTAACATCATGGGAACAGTAGGAAAGATTCATCACTTATCTCCTCCGGCTTCATCTAATTTTCTTTTTCCTTACAGGTACTGGGTGACATTTTCCATGTAATTTATTGTATTTGTAGATACCCAGGTTTACATTAGCTCTCTCAGTAGGTTTTTGCAGGTTTTTCACGCCCCCTTCTTGTGTGGGCGTTTTCCTGCAGTGAGTTTTTTTCCAATATGGACGACAGTCAATATCCTTAGGTTTTTCCCACGTTCACTAACATCTTTTTACACTTGGTCAATGGTAACTTTGTTAACTTATAATTTTATTCGTTGACTGAAAATGGAACTTACATTTCTTTTTATGTAATTTCTCTGCATGTAACGTCATGAGCAACTTGACAATCATTTAAATGCATATATTTCATGTTTGACGAGGGATTAGATGGAAGATGGGACTTTCTAGTCCCAATCTCGCCCAATAAAGACGTTTATTACTATTATTATTATATTAATATCATCGCAGCATGAAGAAGTCTCCAGTGAGAACTTCATAAAATAGGATTGTGAGCCTTCGAGACGGAGCTGATGGTTGGGTAGAGTCCTCAATCTCGCCTATTTGAAGTCGTTTAATTATTATTTTATGGTTATCTTTGAATAGAAGTATTCGCTGGCATGATCAAACACGACGGGTAGTAGCCAAGTCATATTCGATTTTCTTACTGCGGCGGTCTAAGTAATTTTCTGACACTATTGCATGCCTTTAATAATATTTGTTTTTCTATTATTGGGTGGATTTTTACATTGAGGTGAAGGCGGATAAGGTTTCCCTCCGTGTTTTTCCTAACATATTAAACGTTTGATACCAGAAACTGACGTCATTACAAATATTATGACCGACATCATTATCATGCATACATGGTTTTTGCTTCCATATTCTTTCTACCTCTATCGCGAGGGGTGTGCTTTATTCAATTTTTTTCACTAAATTTGTGATGGATATATTTTGATCGGAGGGAAATAATATGTCTCCATCAGATTTTTACAAGAGTTAAAAAGACATTAAACGGACAAAGTCTAGTCCTCTGTGTTCTTTCACTATTCCTCTACAAAGGGGAACTATCGTTCAACATGGCAGGTGTTCAGGATATTGGATTTCTGTAATCATGGCCGAGTCTCTCCTAGGTTAGGTTTATTTGTCGTGTAATTTTTTTTATTAACATTATTAATTTTTCCGCATTTTATTCTCAGATTTAACTCTGTCACGTTCGAGCAGGTGGCAGATCAAAGTCAAGCCATATCAGATGATGATTTTATAATATTCGTCATCAGTACTTAGGGATTTTATGATTATGTATGTTGCTAATAGTATAATAGGTACAATGGGTAATTCATATTCCAGATATTTTTAATTTCTATCGATAGATCTATTCATTTTTCTATTTTTTAATTGTAGGTAGGGAGAATATCGTTAGTATTAGGTATTGTTTTATCAAATATTTGGCTTTGGTTACCTTCTTTATCGCGGTAATATCAGGTATACTGTTATGCATTTCCTTGTTCGTGAGTATAGCACTATAGGAGTACCGTTATTGTTACATAAATCAACTCAGTTCCTTGAAAAACAGCTCTTCCTCGTGAGATGTGGAGGAATATCATGATGAACTTCAACAAAAATACTACTCATACCCACCGATTGAGTTATTTCCGCGTTCGAAAGTAGCGTGCATGAAGAAGCGGGCGTTAAACTTTTATTACGACACATGATAATTAGAATCTATTCTATTACTAGAAAATAAAACGTAGAGGGATTAGGAATAAAGCAATGATGGTCATTAATTTAGGTAGGTACGGGTCGCTCCGAAAAGACGACTACCACACCAATACGAAGAGCATGATAAGGGGATCTACTTTGTCGATAACAAAGAAGGTATTGATATCTTCTTATTTTGAGAAGCGCTATGAACTGTGGAGCTCCATATGATATGGTTTTCAAGACCATATTAATACTAATAACAATAGAAACTTCTTCGTCAATATATTTTCATTACTTTAGACCGAAAATTATGCAGAAAGAAGGTGAGAAACTATTAGGAGCGTGGGTGGGTATTTTCGATGCGTCACATCTCATGGTGCGTGTCAGAGATTGACAAGGGAATGCTCTCAGGTTGAGCGACCAGTGGTTTTCGGCGAAGGGAATCCGAGATGGCAATGAGGAAAAAAGAGGAAGGGGTAAAAGGTGATGGGGATTTCCAGAGACACGTCGGCGCCGAGGAGAAAAGTCTGGCGAGCGTATGCCTGTAACTTCCCCACGAACGCACGTGCCTCACCTGGCAAACACACTTCTGAGGCCTTTTTCGTGTTGACACTTGCTTTTTAAGCGTCGCCACGGACGAGTGAAGGTAATGGCAACAAAGCTACGAATAACAACTCGTCTCAAATCATGGAGAGACATACACGGCACGAGTACGCAAGCAGGATATGTGAGTCTAGCATTAATCTAAACAAAATGCTATATTTTTTGTACGTATTTCATCAAAAATAAAAGTCCGAGTGTAGCCTCTCTCCGATCCACACATCACCTTCTGCCGGACGCAGCGGAGTAGGTAGGCAGATTCAGGGGCATAGCTAGGAATAAAGACGGGGGGGGGGGGGGGGTTTAGGTGCAACTAATACCGGGGTAAGTGGGGGTATGGAACACCCACCAGGATAAGCGGTAGGTGCTAGATTAATAAATTGCGGAATTTTAAGATAAATGGTACAAAATGGTGAGTTTTACGGCTTTCTGAGGGATATTTTATTAATCCTTACACTATTCTATAACTAATATCAATCCAATTACGTAAAATGGATTAAACTTAAAAATTTCTCTGAGCTCTGGGGGGGTTTTATCCCCCAAAACCCCCCCTCGCTGCGCCACTGGGCAGATTCTCATTTCGGGGGCGGCCCGCCCCTTACATTAGGGGAATACGATTTTGAACTCTAAACATTGGTTCGGCCCCAAGTTCAATTCTCTTTTTTGGTACAACCCGGTTATATTTGAATTAATGCAAATAAATAAATCAATGATGGCGAATCATCGCATGCCACGGCAATTCCCTCTCGCAAGATTCATCAAACCAATTCAGACTAACGCATAATCATTTCTTTATTTTCTTGTTTCCAGGATGGCGGGCCTCCACACACGTCCCGGTCCAGACGCCTAAAGGCCCTACAAAATGCAGATTATTTCTAAATCATCGATTGCAAGTTTACCGACGATTCGCTCCCAGAATCACATAAGCACAAATGAATATAATGTAGATTATTCAATATAACCCTCAATAAAAATCCTCTCTGAGTCTGCTTTCAATGGGAGTTGGTATAGAGTGTATAAACTAAGCAAAGGAAATTGTACATCATTTTAAGAAAAAATTACATAAAAGAGGTTATATTACCCGTTCAGCTTACAAAATAATCGCCCAAGTATTAACAAAACTTGGCGTCCAATTCAATTCTTACATATAAATGGCAGAAAATAAAGATACAAATAATTAATTAAATATGAACTAAGTAGATCACAGAAAAGGTCAATATCACTCCCGAAATAATTTTTCCTACAAATTAAAATACATCGACTCTACCTCGACATGAGTCAACGCAGAATAGATATTAATAGATTAATACTACCCACTTTTCGAAATACAATTCAGATAATTTGCGGAAGAACACCTGTACTTCGAATTTCATCGAGGAAAATGGCACGTTAGCGGTCTCACTCCAGTTTGACAGAAAGTCATATTCCCGCGAAAAAAAACTGAAACATTTTAGCCACGACTAAACCGCAAGACTAAATATACCGACCTACCACTTAAATATTTCGTGAGTTCAAGACGGAAGGGTGGAGAGAGAGGGTTGGGCGCGCACCCGCAAGACGACCACTCACGGGCTTAAGACACGCGAGCAAGGCGGCCCTTGTGAGCCGCCACCCCCGTACTCACGGGCGCCATTAAAAATTCACGTCCGCCGGGAAGTACACACGCTACGTGCACGAATGCACGCAACCCAAGACGAGAACGCCAAAATTATTGTAAACAAAAATAAAACTTCAACGGCACTGTAATACAGACACTTTAGGAGGAAAACCTCAATTTGCGCTCATAGACGCTAAAAGATACGTGCTCCCGGGCTCAATTCCAAGTGGAGGCTCGCTTGGTCATAGGTAGTTTTAGGTTTAGATTCTGTATCTTCGGAAAGCATAAACCATAAAAGCATGGCCTTACGCTTAGGCAAAATAGCGGATCTAATACCGGCTCTGATTCCGCTTTTCCAATTACGTTCTCAATTAGGGTACGCTGCACTAAATTATAGTGTGATCGACTTGATGCATCAGCTAACTTCGCAAAAAGATCACAATTCGGTTGACATCGTACTCCAAAAAAGTACAAGAAGAGTCATATTTCATTCATATGTACTTAATTAAAAATGCTGTACAGGCAATAACCAAATGATTACACCCATTCGAAATAAGTCTGAGCCTGTTTATGTTTTCATAGGGATTAAATTGCCAAAGAAAAAGCTTGAAGGCCGCCGAGGGAATAACTCGACTCTCAACGGATGGACTCCATGCTCAACACTCAAGCCAAAAATAGTGGTTGGATTTCCATTTCCATGGAGGAAAAACTGAAAATTCATTTTCGATATAAACCCTTTCTAAGCCAGCGCTCCTTCTGGGAGAAATCAAATTCCAACATTTCTCATTTCGAAAACTTGAAAATTTTGCACTCAATCATAATTATAGATGCAGCTAAATATTTCGTTATTAAAATTTACACCACAAAATGATACGCAGTTCCGATATTTCCTAAATGGAGCTGAAAATTTATATATTTTTTGATGTTGCTTAGAAGCAACATTGGGTTGTAATGGGCTAGTGGTCATATGAACTGCCTGCGCAACTAATCCATCCCATCAAGGGCGCAGCTAGGAATTAGGGCTGGGGGGGTTTTAGATGCAACTAATACCGGGGTGTGTGGGGGTATGGAATACCCACCAGGATAAGCGGTAGGTGCGAGATTAATAAATTGCGGAATTTTAAGATAAATGGTTCAAAATTGTGAGTTTTACGGCTTTCTGAGGGGTAATTTATTAATCCTTACACTATTCTATTAGTAATATCAATCCAATTAAGTACAATGGATTAAACTTAAATAAATTTCTGGGGTCTGGGGGGGGGTTTATCCCCCCTCCTAACCCCCCCCCCCCCCCCTCGCTGCGCCACTGCATCCCATTACCATAAGAGAGGACGCAAGCTAGATATCGTTTCTAGTGAGACGTAGTGGAAGTTGTTAATTCATACTGAAACACAGTATAAACTTTTCACACCATGTTAAATATCGACCGACCCGAGTTTGGGCAGCCCACTGTCATTTGCTGGGCACCAATGGAGGCGGTTGGGCACGTATAGATCAATTGGTTGAAGGGGAAGGCTATGAATGATAGAGCAAACAAAAGGGGGGAGAGGGATTGGGAGGCGATTGTTTTGTGAAGAGTCATGGCAAGGCAACCATGATGAGGAGATTGGCTGAAGGTTGTAGAACTGGGGGAGGAGATAAGGGGCGGAGAATATTTTCACAATTAATAATTGCAGGCTGTCCCAGCATATCCAGTTTACAGCCTCATCTATGGTATCTAAAATTTCGCCATTAAAATTGATACAATAGTCGTTAAAACTAAAATATTTTTGAGAACATTGACTGTCTATTTATATAGGAATCTCTGTGTCTTCCACTTGGCCTATGAATTTCCGCCCTATTTGGCCGGTCTAAAAAAATGCAAATAAAAGTAATTGGTTTGTAGCGAGCGTTTGTAATGCGTTTATAGGTTTATAAGAACAAAGCGAGCAAATTATCGCAGTTGAAAATGGAAGAAAAGAGAACACAAAGAGATGAAATTGAACACAGGAGAAAACGGCTGCGTGAGGAGGATCTTTTTTATTCACCCCAACTTATCGGTCCCTTCCATCTTTTTCCCGTTCATCCTTTTCCCAATTCTCTCAATGAAATGCGATTTCGAGTCTGAGTGAATAACCACACCTATGTTAGAAACATGCAATCCACCCCATAGTCATATGAGGGAATCCGAAATTGAGCGCATTATTGCACGTGAAAATTAAAGGAAAAAAGTCAACTAGTGAAAGCCCACATGTACCCGCACCCAAAAAATATAGAGAGGACAGGCTTGGGGACAAAAGTTGCGGGGAATGCGAAAGGAAAGGATGACGAATGGCGGAAAAAGCGCGCAAGGACGGGCTGAGATGAATGCAAAGGAGTCCCCATCAAGGGCGACATCCCTTTTGGGCGACGGGAGAAAAAAACGACCTGGAGTAGGTGGGGAGGGTGGAACACTTTCACCAGGACGAGGACCTACACCGCAGAGAGAGAGAGAGAGATACGCAAAACGAGCAAAAAGAGGAGGTAGGGGGAGACTGCAGCGATGCAGCACTACTCGCGAAAATGGCCCTCCTCCCAAAAACATGTTTCATCCTCCGCCACCGTGCGTGTCCATGGCGAAAGATTCCCGCAACGCCCGTTTATGGAAACAAAAAACAATAGAAATAAATTATCCGTACTTACGGAGCACTTAGCGTGAGATTCAAGTACCCATAGCTAAATAGTAGCGTTCAAAGAAATATATTATCGCGGATGGAAGTACACGTAATGAATTAGGGCGAAAATTAGAGTGCGCTTTGGACGATTTGTAATTATCGGGAAAATTAGCGTGAAACTTTGAAATGCGCAGTGGCGTAGTCATTTTTTTCGTGCACTTTGCAACCGCGCTATGTTAGTTCTAACTGTGTATTGAGGAAGAAGACACATCAGCATGAAATATAACGAGAGAAGTAGGAGAGAAGCCTCATAAAACCCTTGGTAAGAAGACGGAACAATCTAATCGGCAATATGACATGATGGACTCTCGGAGACAATCGCCGAGGGACAAGTAGATGGCAAGGACGGAAAAGAAAGACCTCAAATAATATACATGGAGAAGGTGAAGAAGTATGTGAAAGAGAAGAAATACGTTGGTGATAAAAGATTAGCGGACAGAATAACTGACGTGAGTAGAGAGCTGTGTCAAAGCAATGTTAGGATTGTTGACCGATGATGATAGCTGCTTTGCAGGCCTCTATTCAGGAATATTCGTTGGATTCATTTTGGAGATGTTGGCCCTCGCCTCTCTCTATCTCTCGCACGTACCTTAAGGATCGATGATAGAAGGAGGAGGGCAAGACAAACGGGAGTTAAGAATTAACTCATTATAAACCAGAACACACCATGATATTACGCATTTAAATATACACGGAGTATCACTGCAGTCGCAGAATTCCCTCGCGTATGATCCACTTAAAACAAATTACAATAAGGTTCTTATTTTTTCTCTTATTTCAACCAACATACACCCCAGTGATATTAATCAATAATTATGTTTATAGCAGAAGAAAGTTATATTTTCAGGTAATAGCGTACATGATTTCACAATTAAAGTCTGTCATTCTTTTAGATAACTAAGATTTTTCTAGAAAAATTTCATTTTGCAGCTTGTTATTTTCCTCGCTCTAGAAAATTCAGCTTTACATACAATTTATGCGATGGGGGAATCGGGCAGGCTTCAGACCCCTAAGGAAAGGGCGAAACTCCTTTACGACAGCGTCGTAAAGGAACAGCAAACCGGACGCTGATAGACGCAATCCCCTTCACCAGACTCCTCTTTGAACTCATATGGTTATTTCGAGTTACATGTACGACTCTACGGAAGGGACCACAGACGAGCAAAACAATCCTTGGCCCACGGCCAATGAACATTGTGACTGCAGCGCCGCATTGTGACGACACAATTTCCAAGTCTCGTGATTTGAGGAAAAATTATCACTCAACCCCACACCGTGACATCACAAAAAAAAACGAGATTTTTTTGCATTACGCAATTACTTAAGGTAACATTCGGTACACCGGATTAACGAGTAATACGCGACACGAACACCTGAATTTAAAATAATAAAATCGCCTTATTAATTTGATAAATACCACAAGCATTACACAGAATTCTCTTCGCAGAGATTAACGGACTAATGTTCCGTAGGACTATATAAAATCTCTACAATATATAAAATCTCTACAATCACGAAATAATAATAGATAACATTAGAGATGTTAAATATGATTTGATGCTTTCCCGGCGAAATGTGTGAGCAAACTGTTCTCGGGATTCCCACCGGGTTAATTCTTTCATATCGGCCAACGTTTCAAGCTCCGTCTCGGCGCTCATCATCATTAGAGATGTTAACTACATCGTCTTTCATTGCTTAGCCTAGGCTAGGAAACTTCAAAGTAAATTCATCGAATTTCCCCCTATTTTCAGAGCAATGTAGTATAAAAGTTCTTACTTCAATTTATTGTTCAACCTGTCTCCATTAAAATATATTAAAATCAGCGTTCAATATCTCCTTGTATAACAGAAATGGAATAGAAAAAAAAACAATTCTACGTTGCACCCGTATTCTCTGAATATATTTCAGAAATATCTAATTTAAATCCGAGTTTTTTTTCAATGAAGCATATTTTCAGCTTGAGAACAATTGCGGAAAATATCCCAAAGCAATTCAGCAATAACGTCTTTAAATCAGAAACATAGGACAAGCGTGAACTGGGTGGGTCTGCCTATAATAGGATATTCGAGACGAGAAATCGGAAAAACTCATTTAGAGACAAAGGAGAGCCTTTAGTACTAGAAAATCGATTAGAAGTACGACGAAATGAATAAAATATGCCTCCCATTAAAAATTGATCCTACAGAGTAGAAAAGATCAAAGTGGGTGGCTTTTGTTATAATTGATGGTACCACTCGAGCCCTTAGGGTGGAAACGGATAAAATATTATACGACATAAATGACGAAAAATGAAAAAGAAATTTCGAAAAAGGGGCTCTGGCGACTGGGTCTTTGGGAAAAGACGGCGAAGGAAAAGCACGAGGGACATTCAATATTAGGATGGGGAGGACGCGTCGCGACTGTGAAAAAATGACCCTCTACGAAAGATGAGTGGGGGATTCATTAAGAGAAGAAGATGACAAGGAAAAGCAGATTGAGGTGTACGACCGAGTGGTAAACGGGAAGGGAAAAGGAAGAACCCGAAAGACTCCACCAAGTGAGTACAAAGATGATTTCATTCGCCATGGGGCGCTGAAATATTCAAGGAAGGCAGGATAAAAGGTACGAGCATAAGGAGCAAAACTGAATTTTTAAACGGGTTCTATGATAGATTTCCGAGGATCTACGGGATAGAGGGACTTTGTCAAACTGGATAAAAGGATATCGAAGGGTCTCGATCACACCTTTAATCGGATCTTTCAAATTTCAACATCACAGAATCATTTAGCAGAAAATAGAGGGGGAAAGGGTTGAGGCGATGGCGCAGCGTAAAGCCGTGGGAGTTTAAGCCTTCCTATCTATTTATTTAAGAAACTAAGGGTTATAATGATTGTGTGAAGGTTTTACCCAGCCAAATGCTCCAAATTCCTGGGATGTTCAAAATTTCCAACGCAGGAACCTCCTATAATTAGGAAAAGAACTTTTGGTTTCCAATGAATGTGACGCGAGAAAACTTGTGCGGAATTTGAAATCTACGTATAATTACGGACAAAAATTTTACCGATTTTCATTTGATTTTTAAAATTATATTTCAAATGAAAAACTTCGAAAATTTCGCATACCATTTTGGACGACCGACGAAACCAGATTTTTAAAACCATAACATCCTCTAGATTAAAAGCATTGGGTGGAGCTACAAATTATCTGGAATGGAATTTAGTAGAGTACCTTCTTAAACCAATGAAAATAGGAGCCAATATTTCCGAGAACGTTTTTACGGTTTGCCTCAGACTCCTACGACGTCCACGGACGGGACACCTATTGTCTTCTCTAACGATGGCCGACTCGCCAATCGAAACACCGGTCTCTAAGATATTGATTTCTGCTCTAATTGGTTTTAGGAGATATTTAATTCTGATGAAATCCTCTTTAAAGGGTATCGTAAACTCACAACTCCTCCCATTTTAGCATCTCTCTTTCCCCGAATGCATCTTATCACTCCGACGTCCTGACAACTTTAACGATAAGAGGAAGGGAATGAATGGGAGTTGTTGGAGAACGGGGAGGCTGGCATGGGGAGGGAAAGATCCGTAGATCCTTGCTGCTTAAGAAGGCAAAAGAAAGCAGCCGCGCACCGCCAGTAGCAGTCGTTTGTTTGAAGCGAGTGAACGCACGCAGCGATATTTATTTCTTCGCACCGGAAACCGTTCCGAGTGTTGCCGACACCATCACAACAAGAACGAAAACAGTGGAACGAGGAGGTTCCCAATGAAGACTAAGGGATGGCGCTGCGAACGATTCATCATACGGAGAGCGGCGAGGTATTTACGTACGTGTATAACAACGCGGATAGTGCCTAACGGCTGATCCACAATGGAGCATCAGCAGACTTCAGCCGTAGGTATAAGACGGAAGCCGTAAGAATTTGCTCGTCTCCAATGGGATACGTAAAGCGTAAGAAAACATTCCAAATGCAGGCGTAGGCGGTGACAATTGAGATCCGATACCATCCAAGTCTGGCACTCGAAACTAGTGATGTGCATCACGCCTTAAGTCCATCGTAGAATATCACTTTGTCTCCTCTTACGGATTATGTCCCATTGCAGACCAGCTCTAACTCCACTCCCATTGTCGAAAAGACACATTTGCGTTAGAGCCAAAAAAATGTTAGATTTATAATCGCTCCATAGAAGGAAGGTTTCCGAAAGGAAAAGTGAAAGAGAGGTGTTGATTGGCACTCGTCAGTCCGCTCCTCGAAAGTGCGGCGACCAATAAATTGTTTACGGCGCAGAACGATTTCAGCCATGATGCGAATAATATACGAAGGGAAGCCCAGAGGCGGCTCGTAAGTCAAATGCTCGGGGGGCACACTTCACCCCCCGGGATGGTGGTAGAGAAATTGCGTATGCTTGGTTTCGCTAGGTAGGGCGGTTCGTAAAAAACTGCTACGGCGAGTTGCACAGTTTTAACAGGAATTAGGCTGGCAGTCGCAGACTACGTGCTACGCTTACACTGCTAAAGCAATTAAGAACAATTGCGATGCGGAGAACATTATCTCACATCCGCCATATTTTTGTATGGGTCCCATAGAAACGATGAGTAAAGAGAGATCTTTTTTCGAGGGGATAGGTTTAGGAATTCTTTTTTGCACAACAATAAATTGAGGACTTAAATTAATTGTGGGTGGGACTTAGACAGCAACGCGTACATTTTTTTGTACACGGCTGGTGCTCTAAAATTCCTTACAACACTCTTTTCGAGGCAACTAGAGGAGTTGCATGTAGATTTAGATGTAGAGTGGCTGCCCTTATATCATTCCAATTCCTTCGGGAATCTTTAATTTCCAATTCAGGCTTCACACTGGGTAGCCCCACAAACACACCATCAGCAGCTAATTACACAGTCCAGATCCCAATCAAAGTGCACGGTTTCCGACACGTAATCGATCTCTGAAAACCCAAAAAGAACAGCGACTCCACAATTTCCATCCACCACCTCGATTAATTGACAGCGATTACCTCCAGATGGCTCCACCACGGCGACCACGGCTCTCGCGACAAATGACTTTCGCTTTAGTCCAAGAGGGAGCCCTTAAACTGCTTGGATGATGATCAATTAGGAGGATGACGACGAAGCTCAAGCTCAATCAGTGGAAATGGCGAGGATGAATAAATTTGGTGTTAAAGGAAAGTGATTAAGATGGAATGGATAGCTGGCGTGAGTAGTGCGGAAGTTCTAAGAATAGTGGGAGATAAGTCTTTTGAAAACTTTGAGTAGAAGAGGAGACAATTTAATAGGCCACATCATGTGACACGATGGACTGATGAAAAATATTGTTGAAGGACAGAAGTGGAAGGGAGGAACGGCAGAGGGAGGCCATGGGTGAGACACATAAAGCAGGTGATGAAGGATATAATGCAGAATATTCCGAAAATTGACACTTTTATTGAAATGATAAATGCAGAATAATTTCCTCCGTGGAGCAATGCGTAGTGGGCAGCGCGCTCCAATCTCCTCTATGCACATCTTCAATGGTTTGCGAGCAAATTGTTTTGGGAATTCATGGCCAAACAAATACGAGCTCGAACATTAAGACTTACTTCATTCCACGCAAATTTTTACTTGGTGAGCTTCGACCGGTTTCAGCACTCAGGTGTCAATGTAGAGGGAACTGCTGGCACAGCACTCCGTCCGTCCCATGGGACGTTAAGTCGTGATCACTTGGGCGCCTTTCGATTAAAGCTGGCTACTGCCGGGTTTCTCTCCACCCTTCCTTTCCTACCTTTCCCTACGGTGTAAATGATCTTAGCTGTGAGTCGCTCCCTCCACATAAGAAAATATTCTATTGAAAATGACATTTGAGCAGGGGTCTCCAATTTACTAGGCCACGAGGGCCACATTTCAAGTTCCGAATCGCCCCGCGGGCCGGATAGGAAATTTGCCGATGACTGAAGTATTCGATACCAACGTCATCTGAAGTATCCTGTGGCGTATTTCTTATGTACGAACAGTTGAAGGCGACTTTGACGTGCAGTACAGCGCTGCAATACTCCAAGCGGCGTCTCATTGTAGATGTCATTGAGTTAAACGGGCGAGAATCGCGCGCTACTTGAAACGAGTGCGCGGGCCGTATTTTGGAGACCCCTGCATTAGAGAGTTTGAAACGGTCGAGATTCACCATATAAATAGTAGTAGCCTCTTCCATGCAGTTCCCTGGGCTGGAGCATTAGAGATCGCCATCTAAAACATGTCTGACTCTATACGAAGACATCAAGTACATCTCGGCGATAGAGCATCAAGGCAGGAGGGAAAGAGCGCTGGGCCACACCACTCTGGCTCGCACGCACGGCCATAAAAAAGCACGGTCGGTGGGGGATGATTATCGCCGCCTTCATGGTGAGTCACGCCCTCGCATGTCATCCAGGCGACAGGATGCTGAGGGGAGAGGAGGATGGTGGGAGTGAGTGAGGGACACATTAAGCCGGATATGGGTCGAGGGAATGAAAAACAGAACGACGAGAAGACGCGAGCGAGACCGGTCGACCACGCACACGGAATGAGGCGAATTTCCTCGCACTATTAGGTCTTGGTCAATACAATTAACGGCGTCACTCACCACGCACACCTATTGCATGAATTATTTTTCCCCATTCTCTCACCTTGCATGATTATACCATATTGCAAGTTTTGGGTTTGCATGAATGTGAACGTATTTTTTTTTATTATTAGGGATGGACGGATCCAAGATTTTTTTCGGATCCGGATTCGGATCGGATCCTTGAATTTCGGAGCCGGATGTTTCGGATCGGATATTTTCGGATCCAAATGCATTTTCAAATTCCAGCTATTAAACGAATTAATTATTCAAGTTTATTCTGTGTACGTACAATCGAACGAATGCTTTTTAGATTTTCATACACATTTCAATATTTTTATAAATTAAAAATCATTTTTATAGGCTTTCAAGTTGTTTTTTTAACATCTTTACATGCTCAGGACCTAAACTGCTACGCTTGGGTTTGGAAATGAAAATAGGAAAAATCTTCGGATAAACCACTGACCAGTGGCGTAGGACAAGAATCGCATGCGACGGCACATTCGAAGAGAGAATCGGAACTCTTTCCACCCTTATGGGGCGTTGCATTCACTGAAGCTATTATTTAAAACTTCGGATCCAGATCCGATGTCTTCCGCGACTTTGGATCCGATGTATCCGATGAAGGGCAATATCCGCGGATATTTGGATCGAAGGAATCCGATCCGACCATCCCTAGTTATCATGAGTATTTTTTTGATCGAGTGGTGTGCAAGTGGGGGTGCTTTATTAAGCTGATGATTTGTCACGCTCTGCCAAACACCCTAGGAGTGACTCGCACGGTATCATGTAAACGTAGATGCATGTGGATGGGATGCAATAGACGAGTTTCAGCCAATGGCAATTGGAAAATGGAACGGAGTTGGTTGGGTCGTTCAAGATCACGACACATAGGTCATGGACATTGTGAGTCTAAAGATGTCGTGCATACGTCGAGGTCGTGCGCGCGGGAATACCCCAAGGATAGTTCACACAAAGAGGCGGCACCAGTCCACCCGTAGACGCTTCATGCAACCGCTCGCTCGCTTTGTAATCGGCCATCGAACAGCGCGGCGATCAACGATCCATTTATTCCCTATGTTTGCGATCGATTACTTTTATACGCACGAGGAATAGCATTAGCAGAAGAGGACGTATAGAAAGAATGAAAGTGAATATTGTAAGCCTTTTTTTTTAATTTCATTGAAAATTGGACATTGGAAGGGGATAAACGCCAGGGTAATTCTCACCGCGCTCCATGTGAACCAACCTTAATTGCGTAAATTCTTAAATAAAATATTGGGAGCAGTTGAAAATATCTGTGGACACAGGGCAATAGCTCCTATGCTCCAAGATCTTGAACGGGGGTCGCCCGAAAAGAGATACGATTGTTGCCTGATGATGAGAATACAATATGACGACATCAGGAACGAGGTCACGGGGACGACAAAAGAGCAGCGAATCCGAGGGTCACTCAATGATCCTCACGAGGGGACAGTTGAATGCTTTCCTAGTGCCTCCGAGTGGAGGACACTCGTGGGCACGATCTCATACATCATGGTGAAATCTTTACCTACAAAAACACAACCTAAAAAATTAAGATAAACAGATAAATTTAACTATGTATACTACTTCATAGCAGCTATTCTGCGCCGGATTTTTCCTAAAGCAAAGAATTTCTGCAATAAAGTCAATATCACACTGTATCAACAAAAACTTCATGAGCACTTAATTCCTATATCCACCCGAAAAAATTTAATTTCTACCCTGGTATTCTCTTCCTTTGATTATTGTAGTCTTGTTCATAATGACATGCCTAAAGAGCTGGATAAAAAGTTACTGAGGCTACTTAATTCATGTGTAAGATATGTATTTAATTTAAGAAATGTATCGCAGTACAGAATCAGCCTTGGTTGGCTAAATCTTTGTAACCGAAGAAAATATCTACTCGGTGTTCTTCTTTTTAAGATTTTCAGAGAGAGGATCCCTAATTACCTCCGGGAAATCTTTATGAACAGATCAGTAACCACTCACATGTCATCTCGCAAAAAGGAGTATTTATGTTATCCTACTCCACGTACAACTACCAACCAGAAATCATTTCTAGTACTGGTTTCTAAATTTTGGAATTCTCTCCCTAAGGATCTAAAACAGAAGGGCTCCAAGTATGCATTTAAATATAAATTATACATGGCTTTACTCAATGGAGAGCGAAAACTCCTACATAAAATACAGCCAACATATTCCGTGTGTTGTCAAATTCCAATCCTTGTTTACGTGTCATTTCTTTATTATTTGTGTAACAAACAACTTTATTGTTATTACTTGATATGAACTTTGTGCTTTTGAAGAGCCAATTATTGTAAATTGTGTTTTGCTCCAAGGGTATACCCAGAGCATGAATAAATATCAATTCTATTCTAAAGCACTGCAGGGAAAAGGCAACTTTAAACGCAGTTACGCGCACGGGTTCGAAGTTATCCACGCCAAGTATCGGCCATAAAAAAATGATTTGGCTTTACGGGGTTCGAAGTAATGTCTCCCCATCGTCGGTCACGAATGCTACCAGTTACACCACCCAGCCATCTTCCTCCAAGGAAAATTTCGGACTAGATTTCCCGAACAAGCTGTCTAAAAGTTTAATCAACATAACGGCCGATAAATTTAAGTTTACCTGCAACAGCATCAAAAGTCGCTGAAGCAAACCATATCCCAATACCAGGGAAGTACTGCCTGCATTCTCGATTTGGGTCAAACCAATTTAGTGAAATGCAGTGCCAACAATAAGAGCCAAAAAAATATAAATTCGCGAAAAAAATAGAAGTTGAGGGTCATAGAGGAAGTTGTACGGAAGTAGTATACTTGGCACGCAACCCCTTCGGGCTCGGAATCCTTGTGGGGTGGGTTTACGAGGGCATAATGGCATCCCAGACCTTTCCCTAACTCCTTCAGCAATCCCGGTTCACACTTAATGGTCGGGTCCCAGGGAAGGGGAGCTGCCCGGTCGATGACTCACGAGACCTAATGAAATTTCGCCGCGACCCAGGGGCGATCCATTATGATGCCCGGGGGCACAAAAGGCCATCCTCCCTCACCATCAGCGAGCAGAATACTCTTAGCTACGGAGCGCTTAATCAATTGCCTTTCTAAATTCACGACAAGAAAGGATGTTCCACTTTGGGGCATATCGACAGTCATATTCACAATGCAAACGATTTTAATCTCAGTGAGAATGAAAACAAAAAATTTCAAACTGCATGACGAAAAGGGACCGCAATTATTGGAAAATCAACTTTGTAGTTATGAATACTAATGCCCCAACCGGCTTCTCTAAGCTACAATGAATATTTTCCTAGGTAAATTGAAGAATTCAATTCGTTCTGCAAACGAATGTAACATGGATTGCGTGGATTTCCAATTACTGATTGTCCTTCTGGCTATATCCTCATCCCTTGACTCAACCCCATTATCCATCGAAACCTAGCCTTTCTTAAATCGAAACTTGAAGCTATTACTTGGTGGAAGGGCATCACATTAATAATGAAAAACACTTTGTTACTTCCACAAAATTCACATAGTTTCTATTTTATTACCGGTGTCGGCTATTACACCATTTTCAAATACATGTAACCGGTAACATGAAACCGGTAATAAAATAGCAACTGTGAATTTTGTGGAGTAACAAAGTGTTTTTCATTATTAATAACTAGCCTTTCTTGATATTCTCAAATAGTTATTCTTTCAGTTTTCAATAAATTTCATGAATTTGAAAGATGAAATTCACTCATTTTATATAAATTTTTCATTTAACCTCTGATTTTTCGTTCCAACAATGCGTGACTTTTCTGTTTAACTGTTCCGCCCAATGCTGTCGCGTTATCTAAGGTTACTCCTACGCTCTGAATTGTAAGAACATCGAGGATTGCGCAGAATTATTGAAACCGATAGGGCAAATAAAATTACTGCGGGAAAGAACATAATTTATTTTCTGAGTCATAGACTTCCACGAAGAGACGACCGAAGTTATCCACATGAATGGATATCGAAGCAGTTGACTGATTTCAGTTTCAACGATGCTAACTTGCAAACAATTCCTTCTAGGCAGTTATGTATGCACCCAAGCTACGCATTTTTCCTTCTCGCACTCTCCATCTATATATACTAGACGAAAATCAAACATTTGTCGATAGTGATCCCTATTTAGAAAAATTTATATTCCACGCAACCTACGAAATATTTACCGTAGGGAACAGATTATATGCAATTTATGAGATCTCACAGAGCACATCTTCTAAAAGGTCATCCTCAAAATGGCTGAAAAGGTCTTCATTTCACATAGGACCACGGATAAGTCAGTATCTGTTGGGCGACAAGAATCGCACCCACGATTTGATTTGGATGAATATTTTCCGCAAACATCGCGCGAAAATGTTCATCAAAAATGTACGCATTTGCACCGCTATTATTAGAATATGGTACCACACTGAAAAGTCAAGTTCCAAGAAAAAAAAACAATTATGTAGGTTGTTCTTACCGTCTCATGAAAGTTGACCCGAATGCGCACATACCCTTGTCACGATGGAATAAAATATTTCTTAAAAATAAATGCGTAGGTGGCGCGCAACCCTGGGAGACTTGACGAGAACGTTGTTCGAAGGGGAGAAACAACACCGAGGCATCACAATTACTCATAAAAATAGAAGAGAAAAGAAACAATGGCAAACGAAGAGAAACAAAGTCATTTTCACAAAATTCATCAACTTTCTTTAAAAGTATTGGAGAAGGGATTGAATTCCGCACGCGCTTTGTTCCATTAAGTTCCTTTCTTCGTTTGCGCATGACAGCTTTCAGATTCGTAGAAAATATACGTAAGTCTTCTTAACAACAGTATTCAACGAATCTTCCCTTATATCTGCAAAGTTCAATCCTGCCCTAAAGTTTTCGTCTCGCGGCTCAAAAGGCTCAAGATAATCCGGGAAAGGACGATATGGCCGGACTAGAACCTAGGATTTAGTAGCAACTGGAACGGGACTATTCCAGTGAGTGAAAAGGTGCAAGGGGGAGGGTAGTGCGAGAAATATAAATTTAAAAAATTAAAAAAAACGTTTTTTTTCTCGCCAACTAAAAAGAAGAAAATAAATTTCTCTGTCCATATCTGAGTCTCGGTAAGAATTGTTACTCAAACGGTGACATACTTGAAATGAAAATCATTGCGACCAAAACGACGAACGGTGAGCGCATGTAAGGTTACATTTTTGAAATTGAATAATTCAATTCGTTCCACAAACGAAACTAACATGGATTGCGTAGATTTCCAATTACTGATTGTTCTACTGGCTATATCCTCATCCCTTGATTCAACGCAATTATCCATCGAAACCTCACCTCTCTTTGTATATACAACTGGTTTTCATTGCTTGAATTTTGATTAGGAATTCAACTATTTTACCTTTCAGTTTAAGCTCTGATATTCGCTCCCACAATACAAGACTTTCTTGTGTAACTCCTATATATTTTCGCACACTAGATAAGGTTACTACCATGCTTTGTATTGTTTTTCCCTTAAGAAAACATTGGAGGGTATCAAACCGAGTGCAAAGCAAACTCATTTTCCTCGTATATATTCCAATCTAATATTTCATGAACGATCAGAAATTGTATAAGGTTTACAACCTCGAAGATTTCACTTTGGACCCAAATTTACAATTTACATCTCACTGCTTGATTACACAGGCTAGGGAATGAAAAAAACTTGGGTGTGCGTTAAAACATTGGTTGTGACCTTCATAATATCTATTGTCTGAGGGCATTTTTATGTATAAGAGTTCTATCATATGGTCGTGAAATCTCCTTTGACGTAACCGTGCTCCTGCATTTTACGTTTCCTTCAATTTTGGCCCAGACCAGCGCGCACTCTCCGACTGGGGGGGGATTAAACACCATAGGGTGGCCAATGGCCTCCCTGCGCCACTGCAGTATTCCTCCATCGAAGTCCTCTTGAGCACAAAAATGCAAACGCACATAGCGGACGGAATACGATCAATAAAGAAAGTGAAAGGGGCATCTTCAACTGCTCTTGCGAGCATCCCATTTGTGACTAACGGTGCACATAGTTAAAATTTCACTGCTTATGAACATATGATACTCCCGTTTTAAGAAGGTATAAAAAATTAAGCGACGATTTCCAGATCACGTGGCGTAGCGGACAATAAATAAATCGATGACAGTTGAGGAGTGAAAAAGTGCGAGCAGCGAAAAATAGAGATCGAATGGAGTTGAATCATATATTATTATTCAATTTCGTCCGTCAGCGCTCCGGTATTATTGAATACAGAAGTATTATAGTGTAATTTCCGCTTAGTTTTGAAATCGTGATATCATGCAAATCATTCTTTAGTGAAAAGGATAGCGACCATTCGAGGAAATTTCTCTTCCAAAATCAGTTGAATCCTTAGATTTTGGGAATTATTTATCTCTAATTCTACACCAAGAGATACCTTTTTACACTTTGATCTTACATTCCCCGTTGAAAACTCCTTCAAGAAGGAAATTTTCATTCGATTTTGGCTCGTTAAAACGTTCAAAAGGAGGGGTTGGTGGTGCAATCGAAGAAATAGTGAGAAGGCTTGGTAAAAAGGACGACTCCGGAAGTAATCTGAGGAGAAGATTACGAACATAGGCGAACGTTTTAAGTTCTCTGGAGACTTAAAAATATCTGTGGAAAACATTAAAATTATAGGAGCGCTATGAGTTCGGAAATGGAACAAACAGATGACCACACACAAAAATCTTCGTGCGGAAGACAAGTAAGCGGGGATGTACCATTCACTCCATCTGTGTTTGTGACATTATGGACACCCCCACCGAATAGGGTGGTTTCCTATTATTTTTCTATTACCTAAATCGAAAGATTATTACTCGTGGAGTACGTATTTCACGCTTATAATCTAGGTCCCTGTGACGTCACGTGGAGTGGCATCGTATGGGCGCCGATCTGGCCTTTTTTAAATGAGTTTAAAATTGACCGTTAACATTTGCCTAAACTGGGATTTCTAAAACCAAATAATTTGTATATTATGAATACAGTAATGGTGGGTAACGAATCGCAATCAATGCCTTTCGTTTTCTTTGATGAAGGAAACTATCCTATTTTAAAGCTGAGAGTGAAGAGTATCGTGAGAACGACTAGAGGAGGATAATGAATTTGAATTGTCGATGAAAGAGCCTTGGGAAAATTTTCCGAAATTTTTAAAGGAAAAAGAAAAAATAACTTGTAAAACGAATAATTAGAAAAAATATTCATAGGTGTTAAAAAACTGACTTACACTAAACTTACTTTTTCTACAAAGTTTTTTATCACACAATCCTTTTCAATACATTTCGTATCATCCTCAGGTGATTATATATCAATATTTCTTTTAAATACAATACATCAAATAAGGGAAGAAGCTGCAGGCAACTGTGACGATACAAAATGAACTGTAACCGATGGAGAGATAAACTTTTAGTGGATTAGATTTTCAGTCAGTTTCATTTACTTGCTAGACTTCCAATGACTTCTACTATGGGGATAAGATCTTGTTTCCATTTCTGTAAGAGTTTGGAAATAAAAAAGTGGGAGTAAATCCCTATATTAAAAGCAAAAACAGCTATAACTTACAAAATACAAATTAATTATATAAATAAGTGTCATGTGATTATTTGAACAATTATCTATAAAGGAGAATGATTGCTAAGCGGAAGAGGGGGAGGAGAATCGGATTTTTAGATAGAATGGAAGGGAGTAGGCTTTCTTGAGAATTGAAGAGGGAAGTCAAGTTGGGAGGGGAGAGTCGTAAATACTCTATGCAAATCTGCCTTTATGGGTAGAATACTTTGATGATAATAAGAAAGTACGATAGCTTGAAAATATTTCGCATCAGAAAAGCTACAGGGATTAAACATTTCAATATTCCACTGCAGCACAAAACATTTAAAACGAATTTTCGCCACCAGGCGTCTTAGCAGGACTTAAGGATTCACTCAACACCACGAGGAATGGATTCATTAACGGCCGCGCGCCCCAATCCCGCAAAGTATGAATGAAACAGACGACAATCGCGGTGGCGGCGGCACGAACCCTCGGGGACGTAACGGGCAATTTAACCTTGGCCATCGCACATTCCCCAAATACCCAACAATCTCATTTCCCAGATAGAGAATGGACAGAGAGAGCCGCATGCCAGCAAAGATTCGCGACACGGAACGGGAAAGGGCGAAGCGCCACGAACGGACGACACGAGAACCACGACATTCATGAGCGACACCACTGAAGGAACTGCTAATTGAAAATATTAAATTAGAATTATTAAGTCACGTATTTAAGGGAAAAATCAGCTTAATGGCTCAAAGGCGTTAATAACAAAATTCTCGCGCACTCGATTCCGCCATTTACCATTATTCTGCACAACGATCAACAAACAACAGCACGCAGTATTGAATTTGTGTTGTTTCTCAGCTGCGTGTCAGTCTTTTCTGCTCTTTTCAATATTTATATCCATGTTATTTTCATCCATTGATGCCTTCTTCCATGATGTTTTAGTTGAAAAATCGCGGAGGAAAAGCGCATGAAACAAATGACAACGATACATCACAATCCAAAAATATCAAGCCAATTCTAAATCGACCGAACTCCAAGCTGATTTTTGCGTGAATTTCACCAGAAATCGCGTGAATTTTCTTCTATGAACGCCGCCGTCGACTCACTCAAGGGCACTGAATTCTCATTAAGAGTGCTCCCTGGGGTTAATTAATTGCTGATTCTGGAATGAAACAGCCTTAAGAGCCTAACCAAGGCAAAGCCAACACCAGAGGGTCTCACGACCTCTGCATCTGCTTGTCATTCGAAGACTCTCTAAGTCAGGGAGGAGCAAACCGCATGTCTTTCGCGAGGGATTCCCCAAGATTCAAGGGACTTTCAAGGACTAGTCTTTCCATTTCGAATCGAAGAACGTCGCTAATAACGCAGGAAGTGGAGGAAGGCAAGCTCCCTCCCATCACTCAACCTGAAAACGTTTCGTCACTGGAGCCAATATTTTTCCCCTCGCAACGCAGCTTCTCTTTACAGGATCGAATCCAATACTTATTTTGAAAAATGAAGCACAGCACAGCGACATACGAATCTGATATAAAGAGATTTCATCAATTAGGGAAACTGATGTCGCCCCACATTCGCATTCACGGTCACCTGAAAGGTGCTATGTCCGCATCGCGGCTTTTCTAAGGAAAAATTTAATTACTCGAATAAACGTATGGCTGAAACAGCACTAGTTTTGTACACATTTCGTTTATTTCCATTGAAAAATGTATTTATATTTAATTCAACTCTCTAAAAGAAGGAAGCTATTAGAATTTTATTGAAGTATAAAAGTATTTATTGGCTTTTTATTTCTAGTTTCTGTAATAAATTTAAACGAGATTCTACATTTTAAGCACGTTAATACATTTTTCAATGGAACTAAGCAATATACAAACAAAAGCTATCATCTATATTCGCCAATATTTTTTTACTCCCCGTACTTAATTAACAAGGAAATAAACTAAAGTACACATGTTTTCACTTTGACCTGCTATCATAAGATCTGCTTGAACGCTGATGCTGAGACATTACGTCTTGAACCAAGTACAGTTATTTCTCGAGAAATAAAATTGGTGACACAAAAAAAAAACACAAACTTAACCACGTTTTTATGAAGTCATTTTTTTCCCGTTTGTTTCTTTATCTTTCCAGGGAAAATCTTGCAAGTCAAATTCAACCCACTTACGGAAAGGTACTGACTTGAAATTTTCAGCACAGATCATAATCATATAACAATGAATTCTTAAGCCATTTTCATATGCAGAAGGAACAAAGATTACTGATGATTAACATTTATAATATTCGCATAGCTGCAGCGTAATTTTTCACGAATTAATTCTTTGCGGTTAAAAGTGCCCAGTGGTGCTATGGATAACGCGACTAATTACGGAAAAAAAGGATCAGGGTCGAATTCAGGGAGGATCGCACCGTTACCCTATATGTTGAATGAAATAAAATAACTTTGTTTTATTCCACACTTTATTTTAAATAGTACGACCCGGGTTTCAACATCAAGTGTTATCATCAGGATCACTAGATGTTGATTTAGAAGTTTTTGGTAGCCATTTATAGGCTACATTTTCATAAAATAAATTTGTGAAAATAGTGTTTCACTAGATTTAAAAACCTAATTAAAAACGCAGATTTTATTCCAACGAAAAAGAAAGAAATAAACAACCCTGCCACTACCCAAGGTCCCACGTCAAAATATTACATTCATAACACTACATTTTCAAAACAAAGAACGTTTTGCGCCATCCATTTCTACGCCATAAATCAAATTCTATCTCGGTTGATATTTAGTACAATTTTACAAATAAAATCTCGAATATGTGATGTCGAATTTACATCACTCCAGTGTAAAAAATGAAAGGAATGCGCACCACGTCTTTAATCTGTACAATAGGGTAGTTACCTACATTAAAGAAAACGAAAGACATTGATTGCGATTCGTTACCCACCATTAGTGTATTAATAATAAACAAATCATTTTGTTTTAGAAATCCCAGTTTAGACGAATGGCAATGGTCAATTTTAACCACATTTGAAAAAGGCCAGATTGGCGCCCATCCGATGCCACTCCACGTGACGTCACAGGGACCTAGATACTATACGAAAATTCAGGCTTTTACATCGTCTGAGGTTACCAATGCATGCATGAGGCACAGAGCTCAGGGAAACATCTCTTAATAATCACCTATTAAAATTGCCTATGGTCGGAAAGTTTCCTGCGTTTGATAAGGTATTAATAATCCTTATTTAAGCCAAGCGCTACCTGCTAGCTCGGTACTCTGCTACCTGTAAGCAGCCTGCTTCGTAGCGGTGCAAATACCCTCGCCCCAAGGTCACCTCACACGGCGACAGCAGGAACCAGAATGTCGTCACACGGGGTTTTTCCAGCATTCATACTTAGCCGTCATGTTTTCGCGTGCATGAAAATTTTCACTTTTCATTTAATCGCGAAAAATAGATATCGTCATTGAAAAATCTAAAAGCGTGAAATGCATACTCCAGGAGTAATAATCTTTCGATTTAGGCAATAAAATAATAATAGGAAACCACCCTATTTAAACATGGGAGGGACCTTGGGCACTAATCCCTAAAATAGCGGTGTGCTTCGGTTCAAGGCCTTTGTTTACGGAGGAGGCCCCACCCACCACATGGGGGAAGCCCTTTCCTCTGCTTCTCTTAAGAGCATGCCCTTCCCACTCCCAACCCCTCCCTCCCCCGCGCACAACTCCCCCCCCCCTCCCACCCAGTCCTCGACGCGGCGCCGTCGAATAAGGTCACAGTGAAATCGATACACACGGTCATCAGTCTATAATGCACGGGTTGCCGGCGGGATAAACACACTTCGATCGCCAACTTGCACCAAAGCTGCTTTTTTATCGACGGATGTTAAATATAACGAAGCAAACAGAGACATGGCTTCCGCAAGCCTCAATCATGCGATTATTCTTCCAGTCCCTCAGACTGATAAATCGAGCGATGGCTTTTCAGGGGCCAAAACAGTGATCGCTCGTTGACCACCCATCATTTTCTCAGTCACACTGACGCTTTCCGTATTTACGACTACCATTCTTTTATAAGGCATACGTAACGTCACAATCGCTGTTAGAGGCCGTGGGTTGTGATTGGGTGAAAGACGGAGTCAGCGACAGCAGAACGGACGTGCCGAGCAATGGAAAGAGGTTTAGGATTCCCATCCCTGGAGTCATCGCGAAAAATGATCGCGCGGAACGGTCATTTTACCGTCATCATTGGAGCGATCGAAGGAGCCGTCGCTCCAAAGGTACGGAAAAATGATCGCGTACTCACAGCTTAGGGCCGCGCGAAGGAAAAATCACTTTGCATCCCAAACTCAGATTCGGGATTCACTCCACAGATATTCACCTGCAAACTGAATGGTAAGGCACAACTGGGGAGAATAATAGCGTTGATTCAGGAATTTGTTCGTTGAAAGGAGGGAAAATTAAGTTGCTAAAGGTCTGGCTACACGATACATTACCACGTACGGGTTAATCTCTAAATGTATGAACGCGAGAATGAACTCCAAAATGCTCCGTGTAACCACCCAACTTCTGCGAATGCATGCATAGAAAATAGAACCTATTCCAATTCGGTCCATGCGTTGGTACATGTTCCGTTCCCATCCAGGGGCCGTATTCTGTATTTCGTCGGTACCGCACCGGTCGGTTTCCCTTCCCAGCCCACCGACAGCACATCATTCCGTACCGACGACGGTTTCCATACCGACGACGGCTAATTCAGTATGGTCGTCGGTATCAAACCAGTCGGTACGGTTCCCCCTCCTTCTCAAACAGGGAAAATCCGAATATATCCGAAGTTAGAAGTCATCTAACGTGTCTCCACCAATGAAAGAAGGGTAAAAACAAGTGAAGACTCATTGGCACAGTTTGTTGTCGTCATTCTCAATCTTTTTATTTGCGGAAATTACGACTTATTGCTAGATTAAGATAAACGATATTGAATAAGTTGTTAACAATGCTTATATAATGTGTGGTAGTAATGCTGTACATACAGAATCGAAGGAAACAATATTACAACATCACAATAAAGTTTGTAAGTGATGGAGATTGTTGTTGCTGGAATGAATTATTGAAACTATCCTTGAGATCGTAGTTTCTTTTTTTAAATATTGGTTCCGTATATTGCTATTTATTCATGATTTGGTAATATAGTTGTCATTAAGTAAGTTCCGTCTAAATGTTATCAACGGAAGGTTATGCCATTGGCACCGTAGCAGACGAAAATAACGTGAACGTAGGATTCAAAAGCAAATGTAAATGTCATATTAGAGGAACAAGTTAGGAAATTGTTATAAAAATATGGAACTGGGTGTAATTAAAAGAAGTGTAATGACGAGGAAGTAAAGAAATTGTGATTGGGTGAAATACATATGTTTAAGTTGCGCATTCCAAGTGAGAGAAAATGATAATATTGCGGTAAACCTCATACTTATTAACAAATATCTTCTTTCGTCGTCAAGGGAATCAATGGCTGACGATAAAATGAAATATAGTTGCCTATTACAGATGAAAGAAACTGATACCGTTGTGGCAAACTTCATACTTAAATAAAAAGATCTTATTTCTATGCCGAGAGAAACGCCAAATGATGATTGAGTGAAATAATAGTTGCCTATTCAGAGTGAGATAAAGTGATAACATTGCGGAAAAACTCATATTTAATCAAAAATATCTTTTTTATGTCAAAGGAGCAAATAAATGATGATAGAGTGAAAGAAATCCTATTACAAGCGAGTGAAAGTGGTAACATAAATGAGAGAAAGTCATTATATAGTGGCAAACCTAATGTTTATTAACCAATATCTTATATTTATGTCAAGGTAATCAATATAGATATTGACACAGTGAACTATAGAGGCCTATTCGCAGGGGCAGAAAAAGATAACATTGCAGAAAACCTCATTATTTACTCGGTGATGAGATAAAAACAAAATAAAACGTACAATGCGCACCGGGGAGTTGATGAAACCCACTAGTCGGTGGTCGTACCGACACCTTTTTGCTGTCGGTACGGCTACCGACGATCTCTCGCCCTCACATCGGTGCCGCACCGATCGGGTTCGTACAGAATCGCACGACTTCTTACCGGGAGTCGGTGTGACGTCGCACCCGACGAATCGGTGCCGCACCGATCGGTTTGGAGTTACAGAATACGGCCCCAGGCCTGAAGACAGGAAATATGTAATTTCAGTTATGAAATATGCAGAAAAAACTCTTCGTTGAATTTTTTCACCTTATACTATGCTACACTTTCCTCAAGATAAAGTTCTAATTTCCTTTCATAATCCGTTTACAATCGGTAATATTTTTAATCAACAGTAGGTATGAGCTAAAATGGACAAAGGGATCTTGAATCATTTTAAGATGCACAAACAAAGGAACTTCAGACAGAGTTTGCTAACCATATTGTAGGCAACAATCTTTTTTCATGATTTAAAACTTTAAATGTTTATCAAGGGCAATAAAATGGATTTTAAACAAAATTTTGAATTATTTAAAAAAATATAGGATCCCCTTTAAGAATTTACCGCTAATTCACAAGCCGGTTCCTCCATCCCCCACAACTGGTTTCCATTTCATAACGCCACCTTCACTTCAATCACGTCATTCCATACAATAACCCACTTCTTCCCCAACTTGAAACACCCTGACTGTATGCCCAGCTTCACCTCTTTAAAATGGCTCTCAGTGCCTTGAAATCGGTCGAGGCGCAGTAAAATTAATAGACAGGAACAAGCAGTGTAGGCGTGAGCAAAGGTGCTGGTAGAGGAGGCCGTTGATTGGACGTGGACGTATATGGAACCTTAATTGTACTTCATGGTAAGTGGCTCCTAATTAGACCTTAGCCATATCATTTAACTAAAGTGCCTTAATTCCATCGGTCAAGATAAGACTGAATAAATATAAAATTCGAAGAATCAAGCGAGATGGAGTGGAATTGATTCATAATGAAACACTGACTTGCAATTTTCCACAAAAATAAAATTTAATTCGACTCGAGTTTCGATGTTACTACATCATTTTCAAGGTACAACTAAGAGAGGAGAAATGGGATGGAAGGTGCTCAAGGAGGTGGCTGGAATGGGCAGACCCCCCCCCTCGCCTTGCACTTCTACCCATTCCAGCCACCTCCTTGAGCACCTTCCATCCCATTTCTCCTCTCTCAGTTGTACCTTGAAAATGATGTAGTAACATCGAAACTCGAGTCGAATTAAATTTTATTTTTGTGAAAAATTGTAAGTCAGTGTTTCATAACTGAATATAAAGTTTAAGGGGATCGGATAGGTTAGTGGCTAGAGAGGTGGAGTTCCATCAGCTCGGCCTGGGTTCAAATGAAGCGGGAAGGAGAGATTTATCACAGATTGTTCAACACCGGCTTGAATTCTTTGAGCAACGCACTTAAAATGCTGCACTTCGTCATATGGAACGTTGGGACGTCGCCTCCTCCAAGTACCACACCAAATAAATGTAATATTTATAGGGAGAGTACCTTTTGAACTCTTAAAATGGCATAGTTCCCAAGTAGTAAATAAACTGGAATCGTTAATAATACTGTCCCAGATTAGATAGATTTTATTAACGGGAAGAATTGAGGGTCTCAAAAAGAGATTCGCCAATATTTGATTCGATATCGAATATGAAACCCATTACCGACAGAATCCAAAAAATGTCGAATGTATTCGCTAACACTGAAAGACTACTAACAATAAGAGGCATATTTAATTTGAATGAACTTTTTCGCCAACGAATAAAATTAGTATGCCTTGCGGATAATTACGCAGAGGCTATTAATAGAGGGCAGATATTCTACATTGTTTATGCGGGATTCACCGTGATATAAGGTGTAAACAATAGTCGAAAGTTTAAATTTAAATAACGGTTACGTTGCCTCTCATATTTCATGAGTTGCTGGCGTCATTAAAGTTCTGGTTCATCGGGATTCATCCAACACTCTTTCAGGAAGAACCTTTATTTAAGGTTGCTCAGGTGAGTGTAACCTGTGACGAACCACGCAAGGACCAGGAAGAGGGATATCTGAGAGGCGCAAATCCCGGCTCCATGAAATCGCGACGTCATCGACTTATCTGCGAAAGGGTTAAGGCAGTCGATTTTCCATCAAGAAGAGTGCGACGGATCGGAAAACGGAAAAATACGCGTCATTTAATGCCTCAAACTCTATAGTAATTTACAGTTAAAAATAAAAGTAAAGGCAGCCCATTCAGAAATACTGCATCGTCTTTAAATACAAGTTTCTGTCTCTCCTCCAATTAAGAGTAAAGCTTCAAATGCAGTCCAAGAAAGAAGCCCAGTAGGCGTCCAAAAGGAGTCAATCGATGCGGTGGCCATGAAATCGTACTTAGGCGATCAACTGAATCGCGAGTCACGCTGGAGGGTGCAGGCAACTTAATGCCCGACCGACACGCAAATCACGGCGAAACACGGGGAAATCCCACGTGAAGGAGGGATGAAAGAGAAATAAAAAAACAAACGAGGTAGAGACTGCGTCGCAAGAGGATTCCTCACACTCCGGCGGCGCCAACCCTTTCTCTCGCACAATCGATTTGTGTAAAGTGTCCAGCATAAAGAGAGCCATTTGCTCGCCTCACCCCAATGACAGCTGAATCCCTGCAATATCACCGCTCAAAGGAGGCATCGCCACGGCAACACCATCACAAACAAATACTGCGTCATTCCCGAGTGCCGAGAATATCGTTTTATAATACAGCCTCCTCAAATAACGTCTTCCTAGGTCAAGAATGAAATTAGGTACCATTGCAGTCGGAATGTGGCGCTACAGAATAATGATGAAGAAACACCCCACGGAGCGTGTGAGTATTTCAGCCAATCGAAACCCACGGCCGCCAATAGCGATTTAAACATTACGCTTGGCTTTTAAAGAATAATAGTTATAACTGCGGAAGGCAACGGAAGAAGCGATGCAAAAATTTTAAATTATTCACAGCGGTCTAAAATAAATGTTCATAGAGAAATCTTCCAGGTAGTGATACCTTCCCTCCAGCATGAATTATAATGGAATGGCCCACGAGAAATGATAGACAGTAAAATAACTGATGGGCAAGAGTTGAGAACTGCATCAAAACCAACAAAACATATAATGATGATGAGCATGTAGATAATAAATAATATGGATTTTTTAAATTAAATATTTTCTACTGCCATAATCCATTTATTATGGCAGTTGGCAAGTATCACGCATAAATAGCAATGGTATATAGTGGTTAATTTAAGGAGAAATTTTCAGGAGAAGTAAGGGCGTATTTGTTTACAAGCCTCATCGATGTTACGAAGTAAAAACACGCGTAACCCTGCGTATTTCGTGCGCACTACAAATTTACTGAGGAATTCATCGATTATGTTGACCTCTGGAGTTGCTTTCAGCATCAACATCATCGTGACGAGAGGAGACAGAGACCTTGAACTAGTTGCAGCCGAGGGCTGCTAAGCTCACCCACGCCTCCAAGTAACTAAACCGTTATGGGCGACAACAAAACTTGTAGGGTGTTTCACACGACTTAAAGGCAGACTCATAAAAAATCGAAGGTTTCCTTAGGGAAATTTCACGCCACAACGAAAGGCTCGCAGTTGAGTTACACGATCAAAAACAGGGGCACGAAGAAGGTGGGATGAAAAGCCTTCCCTACCGTCACCCCCAGGATGAGGAAAACAAATAAAAATGTACGTATCGTACCCTGAATTATTTTAAAGAATCATGCAGGCGTGCAGGGCAGCAGTATGCAGCGATACTCCGTCATATGATTGCCCATACATTATTATTATAGTATTCGCGACGGCTAAGTATGAATGCTGGGAAAACCCCGTGTGACAACATTCTGGTTCCCGCTTCCGCCTTGTGAGGTGACCTTGGGGCGAGGATATTGTGCGCTGCTGCGATGCTGGCCGCTAGCAGGTAGCGATCGGCTTAAATAAGGATTATTATTACCTTATCAAACGAAGGAAACTTTCCGACCTTAGGCAGTTTTAATAGGTGATTATTAAGATATGTTTCCCTGAGCTCTGTGCCTCATGCATGCAGTGGTAATCTCAGACGATGTAATACTCCTATCTACTCGTATAGAAACTAGGTCCCTGTGACGTCACGTGGAGTGGCATCGGATGGGCGCCAATCTGGCCTTTTTCAAGTGAGGTTAAAATTGACCATTGCCATTCGTCTAAACTGGGATTTCTAAAACCAAATAATTTGTATATTATGAATACACTAATGGTGGGTAGCGAATCGCAGTCAATGCCTTTCGTTTTGTTTGATGAAGGAAACTACCCTATTTATAGAAGAAGGATGAAAATAAGCCAATTTCATTGGGGTGCTCCCCACCCGCCCATTTGTTGACATGCCACGCCGCTTGAGACTGCGATAAAAAGGGAATCCTGCGAGTAGCAAATAGGGTATCTCAAACTTGTCGGCAGCACATAACATGGCGCAGTCGGAGGCAAGGGGTGGGTGGAAGCCGCGTAAGTGGAGACCAGCCCCCTAGTGGACCTTGGCGCAGTGTGCTATAAGCAGCAGGCCGCAAATTGCCACAGCCTAGACCGCAACCAACCCACCACATCTATCTATCCCATTCTCACCTGCGCAAATGGGATCAGTGGGACTGCGTCGGAAGAGAGATAGCAGCAAATGAAGAATAGCGGGTGAATGAGATTGGAAGTGCCTTTTACACTAAACAAATGCACGCACGCAACGAGTTTCTTTTTGTGTAGTAGTGTCCAGTTCCCAGCTTGCGTGCTGTCTACAGTGCGTTACTTATTCTAATTTTTTCTGCTATGAAGTAATTAGATGGTCATGGCACTGACTGTATCAATTTAGGGGGAAGGGATATGGAAAGGTTTAAGGGCAGTTTTGGGTTGGTTATGACGTAAATTAGGTGAATTTTCATAATCCCGCAGACTTGTGAGCATTTTGTTATTTGTATTGCCAAAAGTTTTTGCAAATTTATTGATGTTTGATTTTAGTTCTGACAGTAAGAGGCATATTTTTAAATCCTTTCGTATATTTGCATTACTTAAGAACCACGGAGCTCCAATAACGCGCCTGATGATTACAATTTCCGCAGTTTGTAGTTTCTTTAGGTGGCTTGGCGCCTGGTGCTGTTGTAGAGTAGCAATTTTGCCTCCAGGGAAATCGGAGCTGACGGCCTTAGTAAAGGTTGCAGGGCAGCGGCGACTCCGTTGGTCTTAGTGATGGCAGATGAAATATGATGCGACCAAGTAAGGCGTTTATCAAATTCAACTCCAAGATATTTGGTAACTTCATGCTTTGGGATGGTTTTGTTTTTGAAATAAAGGCGCTGTCCTTCTCCGGTTGTTGGGCGTCTTGAGAAAACGACATGCACGCATTTTTCTTGGTTGATTGAAAGCTTCCAGTCCTTAGACCAGTCTTCGTAATCGTCGATATGCTCTTGAAGGCGATCGGCCGTCGTGTCCGGGTCGGAACCCTGAGAGCCAGATACAGTGCATCCTGCATTTGCATGAAGAACTACCATCAACAGATAGTAAAAAAAAATAATTCAACTCTGTTTTTCCGGTTTGAAATCGGTCGGTCGAGAGGTAATTCGTTATGCATCCTTTCCGATGTAGAAGATGATGGCGATGATGATAGGCCATCGATATAAAAGAGCCAACTCATCGCACGCTATGCTAAGTTTGTTATCTCACGAAGGCCCATCATTCGTCTGTCCACACGGTGGATATTAACAGTGTCGTGTTATAAACTGTCGGGAATAGAATCAAAATTTTCAGCTTAGTAAAACCACTTGTCTGTTTCCACACACTTTTATTTAAACCGACCATGGTTTCGGCAACTGGTGCAATTATCAAGACAAGTGGAAACAGACCAGTGGTTTTACTAAGCTGAATATCAAAGAATTCCACCGTATCACGCCGGACACTATCTTTTAATCAAAGTTTTTGCCTAACGCTATCCCAATCTCGGAGTGGAAGCAGGAAGAGGTTATGGGGGCTCGCGATTCCAGGGCAAAGGTTTTACAGCACCGACAGAACGCACAATAAAGATCGGAAATATTTGAGCATCTATTACAGTAATGGTATGGAAGACTGCTGTCTCGCTAATGAATGATTCCTTGGAATGAAGCGTATGAATTGAATTATGATTCTCAGGCGAAGTCGTTCAAAAAGAGCGATGAATCCAAATCCAGTTGTGGTGCTAGAGAATCGAGTGATGCAGCTGCCAGCCGAATCCAACGAGCAGAGCATATATAGCAGTTACTGTTAATGAAACATTTATGCAATTTGCGGATTCAAAAGTTAGCAGATTAGGAATTGGAAAAAACCGTAAACAGGTAATCACAAGGTGGACTAGAGGTTGAATCTTTTCTACTATGTTTAAAAGGCGGGTTGGATGTTTGCAATGGAGGTTGATTGTCCAAAGGAATCAATTTTCATCTCCGTGATCTGAATTTGACTTAGTTCTGTGTATATTCGACTTTGATAGTTATAAAATGTACTAATGCCCTTCTCCTTTCATCCATGATGAAATAAAAATCACTAGGATTCACTATGCATCCGTCATGAATGAAGAAAACAAACCTATTCAAAAAACTGTATTGACACACTAAGAACTAGACGCACGGCTAATATGACTGAATTCACCTAACACCTCTGACCACTTACACTAAGCAAACAAGACCACTGACTTAATTAATACTCAATCACTCCAAACGATAAGACGCTGACTTGTCAGCTTATCTCACCAGGAAAATCTGATCAAGCACTTGCCAAGGATATCAGCGGTAATAAGAATGATCGTTAACTATGTCTTACTCTTAAAGAAAGAGGTTTGTAACTTCGCGTATCTTTTATGAGGTTCCGAAAACAAACGAAGGAAATGAGGATGTATTTTCGAGCGCTCATTATATCCATTCGAGGCCCACCAGAATTACCTTTTAAAAATAACTTCTCTCGAGTCGACGCCACTTCACGGCAGTTGCAGGAAGCACGTAGAGGATATCCATCATTCCAGAGTCGCAACGGGAAATAAAACGTCTACAGCTGTGGCAGGCAGTCTGAACGACATCCCATTATGACTACGGACGGAATCAAATCGCAGGCACAGACGGAAAAAATACAGTCCTAAAATTAAATCGACTCACTTCAAAGGTTAAAACCTATTACATCAAGATGGCATCCAAGGAGGGGTCGACAGCGGCAGAGTAGAGATGTCTAGATGCGTAGTTAATGAGGTCGGGCACCACGCCTAATACGCCGACAGAATAAATGGGACCCTTATGGGATAGGGTGCTTCATCTCTTTTAGCCAAAAATACAGGTGCACATGAGAAGGTCCGGGACTCCATCTGCCTCAGTTTACTTCAGATCGACACCTCTGGTCCGATCCACGAATTATATAACATACCGTTAAATTACCGTTGACCATTTTCAGGGTTACTTTGACTGAGTAACAAAGTACAAATAACACAGCACAGTGATACACAATTGAGGGGAAGGATACACAAAAATGGGGAAGGTCTCCTGGGGTGTTTATTACACCCCAAAACTTCTACTTGTAACGGAAACAAACTACACAATGTAACGGAACTTTTGCCTCTACAACGCTAAAAGACATCGTGCACCACCTTCGCCTTTAAGTTAAAAGTGTGGGAAGACTAGGAATAATATTTCTTTGTAATTTGGCTCAAATATGTACCCAAGATGATTTTGATCTCAGTGTTGATAATAAGACTTATTAAGTGCTTCCAATAAAATTCAAAGTGGTTGATGTTTATAAACAAGATGCTTTTTCAACACACATGACAATTTTATTTGTCAAAATGATGCCAAAGAAGCCCCACACTAGAGGTTACTTTGACATGTTTCGTGGGGAGAAGACTTGACTTGACTCTCCTACACATTTGATTGCCATGGAATACACTGTTCCACTGAAACAAAAATAGTGGAGATCTGTTTGGTATGGCAGCTATAGTGCTGGCTTCCCACCCAAATGGTATTATGTGAATTCAGTCAGATTAGCCGTAAGTCTTGTTCTTAGTGTGCCATTACAGTTTTTCGAATAGGTTTGTTTTTTTCATTCAGCCAAATCCATGAATCCATGACGGATGCATAGTGAATCCTAGTGATATTTATTTCATCATGGATGAAAGGAGAAGGGCATTAGTACATTTTATAACTACCAAAGTCGAATATACACAGAACTAAGTCAAATTCAGATCACGGAGATGAAAATTGATTCCTTTGGACAATAAGCCTCCATTGCGAACATCCAACCCGCCTTTTAAACATAACAAAAAATATTCAACCTCTGGTCCTCCTCTTAATTACCTGTTTACGATTTTTCCAAATTCCAAATCTGCTAACTTTTGAATCCGCAAATTGTATAAATGTTTCATTTACAGCAACTGCTATTTATGCTCTCCTCGATGGATTCGGCTGGCCGCTGCATCACTCGATCCGGCGGTGACAGGCATTTTTTATAGACTGCTTTGAGGAGGGAGGGCACTTGAAGTGCAGCACTTCGCCCCGCGGATGAGACGTTAAGCCTAAGTGGTCCCCTTGGCGTCTATCGTCAAGGGAAACCTAAAACCGACGAACCTTCCCACTGGCGCAAATGATTTTGGGTGCTGGTCGCCTCCTCCAAATACCAAACCTACGAAAATAATCAGAATATAATGAATAAACTTCTCTCAGGTTTGCGCAAAGGAAAGAAGTCAGCAGGCGTTTCGGGTTCCACCGATTCCGATCGACTGACGCTTAGATCATGTCAACAAAAGATGCGACGATAGGGCAAAACATTAGTCTCAAATTTAAAAGAAATCAAGAAGAGTCATGAGGAGCTTTCAGTGGACCACTAACGACACACGCCTCATGAGTCGCGTCATGCGTAACTCGAAACATTCGCTGAAAACCATTTCATGAATGGACTCCTCGTGTCGAAATACGCATAAACAGAATGACGTCGGGTGTGCGGGTTGATCCTGGGACCAATGTCTTCGTTGGTAAAGTGTACACAAGGTCATATTCGTTCAAGTAAATGTTCGATGGTGTAAATAAAACTAGGAGATTGAATTTAAGGGCAACATTTAGTAATCAGGAGTAACGTAGCAGATTAAAAAAATAATGAAGAATGACACACAATTCCTCAACAGAAAACCAAACAAAATATGACTGACAAAACATGTGAATACGACTAACAAAAAAAATTGAACCTATACAGAAAAATGGAATACACACCGCCAGTGTTAAAGTTTCATATCAGCAGTAAAGTATAGGCTTTATAAATTATACTCATTATTCTGAGAAGCATTGGGCAGCATGTATTTTTCTCGTTACCTATACACGCCTCGATAATGGAAGAAAACGGTTCACGAATCAAAAGCGATGCACTACGTTTGCGCACATTCAGGAAATAACCTACTCATTGACAAGCATGAATTCTTTATATTAAATTTCACTGACCGAAACAAATGTTCTTCTCATAAATAATGACTCCATTGAGCCAAAGCTAAAACAATTATTTACCCACTAACCGTCAGATATTATCATAAAAATGTAATGGTAACGCTAATTCTGAGAAGATTCATTCTCATGAAAGAACTAGGTAAAGAGCAGTATCTTGATGTCGTGCGACGCGCAGTCGGTAAAAAAATCCATTATTTCCACCGCATAACACAGTAAGTACTACACGGAATTCTAATTTTCCGAATTTCAGGCATTCCACTCGTGTTATCACCTTTATTTTCTCTTTGCCCCGCAGCTATGCCACGGGCAGCGAATCTCAAGGAAGTTCAAGGTTGCCCTACGAACCAACACGACCATGTGTCGTGCACTATATCGAAAGATGAATCTACGCGAATCATGCAACATTGCACTTGAGGACTATCCCGAGACTCGGCGAAGGCCATGCGGAAGAATGCATGCACTTAAAGAGAGGGAAGAATGGCTTTCTTAAAGCCGTTGTCAATGGCAAAAGATTTCGTACTAACGAATGAACGTGAGATTGCATGCTAGTCAGAACGAACACGTCTTTTATGCGTTCAGCCATTCATAAAATTCGACGCTTCACAGGAATTGATTCCTCGTATTTAAGGGTTCTGCAAATGAACGAAGCGATTAAAACTGCTTTTACAGACTGAAGGCCGAAGGGCATGCATGCTTCCGCTAGGTTTACTGTTGGTTTATAATTTTACTTTTCCAGTTATAGAACAAGGAAATTATAAAATGTCATGTAACTGGGTGTAAATTAAAACATTCAACCAATGCAGACAAAAAGTTGAGCAACTGCTCCATAACATAAATACCTAAACATCGCTCAGAGCTACGAAGTTCAACAGAGAGATTCACACCAATTTGTAATACATTTTCGATGAGCGATGCAGTGATTAACGGATTAAATCCACGAGCTAACGTGCGTATGAAAAGAGAGAATCAATAGTAATAGTAAGCATCAATATACATTTTTTTTAAATCCTCGATAAGAGTAAACAATTGATTCGAAATTCACAATTAGCCCTTCACATCTGTTAGCCATTAGTGTTTCGCGAGACGAGACTTGAGCCATTCTCGTCTCAGTCTCATTTTCCGCACTCGGGTATCGTCTCGTGAGCCCCAGTCCCGTCTCGGTCTCGAGTCTCGGACGAGACTCTGGTCTCGTTTCCCCAAAATAAATTTAGCACCATATAAAGGCGTTTCCTTTACGTACTTAATCCCTGAATCGGTACACTCAAAATAGGAAAGTCATTAATATAATTTTTAAATATATATTGATCTGGACACCAATTACATCAAACTGCTGATGAAATCAATGATTTTATTGATAGTCAGTGAAAAAATAGTTACGTAAAAAAATTCTAAAAGGGGAATGTATGTATATACAAATTTACAGCAGAGAAATCCACAGAAGGTTTATGAAAATACTCGCAAAGATAATGTGATTGGTATAAGAAATAATATTTGCATTAATAACGCAGTCAAAATAATTTTCGAATTTAAAAAAGTTTAATTAAAATTATAATTAAGTTTTTTATTTGGCTTTAGCTATTTAAGCTAAAGATCTGTGCCGCAAATCAAGGGATCCGAGATCTTTAGCATGCAATGCATTCATTTAAAATAATTACAGGATATAGTTTATTGATAAACGGTTAAAAATTTCTTAACCGATTGGATATACTCGATATTATCCTTTTCGCCTACATGAAAATTCATGATTTCACCCATTTCTTTGACTTCGTTCTATTATTACCGAATCGTTTCATATAGGTACTTACGTTCTGTTGTTTCAAACGTCAATATGAAAATATTTACCTCAGTCATTTTCCTTTGTGTGACATGTTTTGAAGCAATGCAAGCATAAACCCACTACACAATGTTCACACTAGTACACGCTGTTTCTTCTTTTACCATGCTTGGCACAAACAGCACACCTCCTTTGATGCTTTTATTTCTTACCAGCAGCAGGAATTCTCCATTGGAAATTTCTTTCTGTGAGTCTTGGTTCTACTTTATGTATGGGGTGATAGCCTTGAACAAACTGTCCGTATGGAGTTGCATATTTCAAGAATATTCCCTTGACCAGCTGCAAGAGAAATGAGAAGACGGCCAACTTTTTATACATGTTTTCCCTGTGAATAAGGAATGCATTTAGGAATGCCGCATTCAATAGTCTCCTCAATAAATTCATACACAACTTTGAAAATATAAACAGGCCCAGAATGTTGTCCACATATTTCGTTCCTTTGCAGTTTCATCTCCTTCACGTATTTTGGGACATACTATCGGTTCCATCTCATAGTCTCAACATAGTCAGTCTTGTATTTGCTTTTCAGTAGTCTAGCAAGACCAGGAGAATTATAAAAATTGGCCATTCAAACACAGCGTTCTTGATGTAGCAGTTTTTCGGCCATGTTGCGTCAATTTCAGAGTGTTCGTTGATATAATTTACTCCATCACCTGCCGAACTTACACTTTCGTCTGAATCACTTGCAAGTAATGCTTCAATATTTCGTAGTCGATTGGAAATTGTAATATTTTGCCTCTGGTTGACGCCATAGTACGGATCCCCAATTATAACAACCACGCACAGGAAGTACACCCGACGAGAATCACAAAACACTGCCTGAAAGAACACCGCACAGCATGAATGGATCTAGTGGACCGAAACGCGTGGTTTCGAAACTCTATCAAGAGAATATCTCGATGGGGCCCTTGTACACGCTGACTGTTTAAAAGGACTCTTTATCTTCGATGATTACTCTCCACGAAAGAAGAAAAAAAGAAATGCAGAGCGAAGCACAGAGCCACTTCGCTTTGGACGCTAACGACTAACGAGGCGAATCAAACACACTTGGAGCAAGAGATGATTGCACATTAATTTAAAATACAATATCAAACAGGGAAAACTATTATATAAAGAAGATCAGGAAGTGGACTGGGTACGCATGACGGCATTGAGGGGTTAACTCTCCCTTATTAGGCTCCAGAATTCACGCTCATGCATTCAGAAATTGACTTTTCGGCAAAAATTAATTTTCATAGTTAGACAATTTATCGAGAATTTATAATTGAATTAAATTTCAAATTTCATACTCTGTACTACAATAAATACTACATACTGGATATCGTCTGTATGGTCTTCGTTAGCAGTAAGCCACGGAGATAGATATAATTAAATTTTGAATATTGCAAACACAAGTCACGGAAAATGAAGAAAAAGGAAAGGCAGTAACATAAACCGTTTATTACGACGACGCATGGGAGCCTGCATAAAATTTCAAGGTAAAAAGAATGAACAGGCATCCTTGTATTAACAGGGCCGTTCACTAACACCCGAAAGCACAATAGATTCGAAATAAAAGTAATTTTGTGAAAGATCACCGGGTCACATCACTATGTCCCACAAAAGCATAGCCATTCCTCCCACCACCAAGAAAATTTGCCGACGTGCAAATTTTCAAACTGATTTACGGTCTAATATAGCACGCTTAACGGAAGAGGCACACAATCTGCGAATCGGTCACGCTACCCACCCATAAATATCCGAGCAATGCCGCGGTCCACACTTAGAGTCAGCAATCGATAGATTAATGTTTAATCGGATTCCGGGAACTTGAATCTCGTTCTTGAAAGACCACAAAGGCCGACTTATGGATCTGCCGGTGGAGAATGCGGCAAACTTCCGACTCGTGGTTTCCGCCAACCTCCCGCGAGGGGGCGCCGGGCTGCGTGCGGGCCCAAACGCCTTTAATCACCCCAACAGAGAGAAAAATCACCGCAGAGACGAAATAACAAATTGAAGCGCCCAGAACCGTCGGCGCGAGCAGTTCATTTAAATGGGAAGGGGAGTAGGTAGGTGCTCGAGAGCGCACGGAATCGTTTTCTTTTGCTCTCATTTTCGAGTATAGCCGACGATTGTTCGTTATAATTTATGACGCGGGCGCTGCAGAGGAAAACGACGCTCGATTTTTAACCATTAGCTTGCATAAATTAAAACTTTTCTCAAAATATAATGTGAACACAAAGGGAAAACGATGTAAATGTTAGTCGCGAGGACAAAGAGGAAATGGATGGAAATAGACAACACGTGCGGACAAATCAGAGGGGCCGCTAATGAAGAAAATGGCAAAATAGTAAGATGGCGTCATTATTATTATCATTAAGGCAGCTATCCAATGCACGTTTTTCTTCCTCTACCTCAAGAAGAAATGCTTAAAGCTAATTCTAGAACCGCTTGTCTAAGCATACGCATTATCGATACTATATATTGCATAACCGCTAAGAAGCCACGGAAATGAGTGTATGCTCCACCAAAACAACCTTATACACTGTCACGTTACATACGGAGAGGTCACGAAATTGACGTACTCAGATTGCAAGGCCACTGAAATTCTTTAAGGGCATAAAAAATCCTACATTCGAAGAATGCATGGTCGACAAATATTACAATAAACAATTCCATGGCATATCACCCGAGCTCTAAATAGGCATCTAAAGATAATGCTACAGGAGATTTTTTCTTGCGATTCGATTTGATGAATCGGCGCGATTCATCAAATACTGCGAAGGCCGAACGGAGAACATTACTCAGCTTTCACACGTATTGCGCTGGGAACATCTAGATACTCGGAGGCTACGCGCTAGGTTTATGTTGCTGGTGGATTTTGACATATCAGAAACGGCATGAATTAAGTTTAGACATTTGGTGAACAAATATCTCGACAACAATGGTGAATTTGTTTTGGCGTCAAATCTTAATTGTTGCGATAAAATGTCAGAGTTATAGCAAAGTTACCGTCATTTGCGGGAAGAGTTGATTTTCTTCTTTCATTCGAAGAAAACGGGGGCACAAGTGCATCGAGAGCTAAAAGAAGTTTCCGGAGATGCTGCTGTAAGTGAAACATCGTGCCGTGATTGGTTCCGTCGCTTCAAAGACGGTCATTTCAATGTCGACGACCGTCCGCATGAAGGAAGAGCAAACACCTTCGAAGACGCTGAATTGGAGGCATTGCACGATGAAGATCCATGCCAAACTCAAGAAGAACTTGCTTATGTATTAAGAGTGACCCACTAATCCATTTCCAATCGATTGCATACGTTTGGAATTATGCAAAAGTAAGGAAGTGATTCTACAGCGTGACAACGCTCGAACCCACGTCGCAAAACCCGTTCAATCCAACCTGTAAACGCTAGAATGGGAATATCCAATCCACCCGCTATATTCCCCAGATATTTCGCCGTCCGATTATAACTTCTTCTGTTCGATGGACCATGGTCTTTCAGCAGTCGCTTTCATATGGGGACATCAAAGAATGGCTTGATTCGTGGATAGCCTCAAAAGATGAACAATTTTACTGCTACTATATTCGAGATCTGCCACAATAATAGTCAAAAGTTGTACCTAGCTATGGACATTGGTTGGAATGATTCACTTATCACCATTTTTTTTACAATTTAGGTGTATTTTATTAAAAAAAACAGTGAGAACTTAGTTGCGCACTTGATATTAAGAACATAATCATCATCTTAACACATCAATATGTTTCCAAGTCCGACAAAACCGATAACATGCGAGATATATTTTGCCGAACAGCTAAGGGTAGGAATTCGTTTTCTCACAAACAATAAAAGGCTTTATTGAACGGTAGACGGTGCTCAGTAGTCTAATCACTGCAATGCGCACCTTCTTGCATTCTTTTCATTTTGGAAACGGCCGAACATACGCCTACTGAGGCGGCTAGCATGCAGATGTAGATTATTACGACAGATGGCGCGAAGGAACGAACAATACTGCAAAGGCTTTCTTAATGAGAGCCCACGAATCGTAAAGTACACCCATCCTCACGTGAGTCATCAACTGCAACGTCATTACGGCACGAGACCTCGCCCACTAAGGGTGTGATGTCGAGAATTCCACGGCCCACCGCGGGCTACAAAGACAGACACACGACGCAACTGAGCATAATAATGTCGTCCTTGGAAATGGGCGCAAGTGAGCCTCGCGACACGCTTTTCAATTGTCTCCTCTCGATCGAAGCACAACTCCATTGAGATCTCCATAGACTCCCGACTCAATGCACGAACAGCCAAGCATTGATGCGACATCTACGAAGGAAAAACCTCGAATACGGCCCACGAAAAGCAGTGATGTACTACATACTAACAGAGGCAGACCAACACAGCGTCCGAGGAAGACGGAGGCGAATCCAAGAGATTCGGGTTCGCATCCCAGTAGGAGCAAAGAATTTGAATTTGATGTAACCATCGCGTCTATTTTGATCAAATCTGGACCCAGCTGCAAAGAAGCATGACTGCGGAAAGAAGTGAGTTAAGGTTGAAATTCGGGCCGAGTTATTTTCAAAGCTTTCGTCGAAAATCCTTCAAAAAATCAAAGAGGAAACCCGTGAAGTTAACAGTCACGGTGAAAAAATTAGCGCGCTGCGATTTGCATATGACATTGCAGAGAGAGAGAGAGTCTGAGGGAAACACTTACAAACATGGAAAAGAACAATGGCTAGATACAGGTTAAATATCTAAGCAAATAAAATGAAAATATTATTCTGAAACAAAAGAGAAGAAGCAAGGACTCATGTCAATCTAGGAAACTATAAACTTGAGACGGTAAAACAGTTGTGAAATCTGGGTGGACAAATGGCGGCCAGCGATGGACGGAAAAAGAAGGAAATAAGTCAGCATAATAGCCCAAACGAAGAGGAAAACTTCTCAAAGAGAAAAGTTCCTTAACAGTTGGGAATATGAGAGTTGAAGCGAGGAATGAAGTCCACTATAACTTACACGTGGAGCAAGATTCTTTATGGCAGTGAGGCACGAACGATGACAGCAGTGGAGAAATCGAGGCTGGAGGCTTTCGACACGTGGTGTTATGGGAGAATGATGAACATAAAATGGATCGACAGTGTGAGAAACGTGGAAGTTCCAGGAAGAGAAGTCCTTTGAAAAAAAATAATCGGCCTCATAATGAAACATGTTTAATATTTCTAACCCTACCGCGTGAACGGCGTAGAAATATACAAGAATTGCTATGAGAAAAAATTTCCCTGGACCGGGAATCGAACCACGGTCCTTTGGCTTTCCGGGCCACTGCGCAGACCACTAAGCTATCCAGGTTCTTTAGTTCCCATTGCAATTATATATTTATTTAATTCCCATGGCAATATAATTGCCATGAAAATTTTTCTCATGGCAATTCTTGTATATGAAACATGTTAATCCGACGAAAACAATTGTCCAAGGAAGGAAGGAAAGAGGGTTGTCTCGGATGAGATACAAGGAGCAGGTGAAAAACAAAGCATGTGAAACAGAATGATTGTGCAAATGATAAAATGTAGCCAAAATAAATGAATGGAGAAGTGCGTCCAATCGATCTCCAGATTTCTGATTCATAATGAGTGTATTCGCGGGTAAGTGCTTCCCTTGCTTATTCTTTCTCCCCCTTGTTTCCTGGAATAAGGACGAATGAAGATCACACGCGTCCACCTGATGCACCCACGGTGAACACTGACGACGACGTCACATTTCCCACGACCACCCGAGAATGATCGCTTTCAAGCCCAGAAAACGATCCGCCAACGCCTCCTCAACGATGACTCAACCTCTTGCATCGCATGAGAGAGACACGATCAGGGAAAGACGAGGAGGGCAGCCGCCGATGTGATCATTATCTCTCGCCCGGCTTTACCTTCAAACAACCTTCGGAGAGATCGAGCGACACCGCGAAATGTTAAACCGATGTGGAGGGCGGCGCGAGAATATTGGAGATAAAGAAATCGAAGGCAGAAAATAAAGTAATAACAATGATGGGACCATAAGAGAGGATTAAGGAGGGCGCAGTGGAGGTTAAGAAGGCAGCGAGAGGAGTGATAGGCATCGAAGGCATTATCCTCATGCCTGGGAACTTTATTGAGAAATTCGGACACAATATAAAAAAACCTTTAGTATTTGAACACAAATAATTTTCTCAAATACCATACGTAGAGATACATGAAAATCTCAAGTTCATTTTTATTTCATCGTACTTTCAATAACAGTTTATCGCATTTTGTAGCGTCTATTTTTTATTTTCATAATGAGGTAGATGACGATAAAATGTAGTGAAACAGTTATATGACAAAATACAGAATATTTAAAATAATTATGTTGTAGAATAATAATAAATTAAGGAATGAGACACGTGGTGGCGGAGGTGTTGGTTTCCCGCGCCCACTTGTAGTTCGCGGCCACGTTTCGCCCCTATGCCGTCGAAAAGGCAAATTTGCGTAAAAATATCATAAAAGTCCAGTCATCGCATCTATGTCGAATTGATTTGCAAACATCGCATCTATATCGCATTTGTCGCATTTGCGATTTTCACGCATCTCTAACCATAAGCAATCTTAATTAATTTTCAAACACCAAATGCTTCATTACTGCGTCCCAAAATAAATTCCCTTGGTCCTCATAATGACGAATGGCGAGTTATTGACCTCCCCTAAAGCAAAAGAAAACATGCGTGATAAATACACAAATCATAACGATACGAAAAGAGAACCTACCTCACGGCACGCCAGGTGTAAAATGGTCAGGGACGGATTGTGTGCGGGTGGCGAATGATCGAAATAGCTCCTTGGCGTTTAGGCAACGGTGTTGACGGGCGCGCGCTCAGTGGTTGCAGCTCTCGGCGAAGGCCAGGCGAACTCGCCGCGGAGCGCCCAACTCAACAGCCGGCCGAAAGGGGGCGGGGCATGTGGCGGGAGGGGGAAGGAAAGCAGGGGGCCCTCCCCTCCTCCCCAGCCGATCGAACTGCTTGCTGACCGCAGTCAACGGAGAAAACCATTCCCCGCTTGCTCCACAGACGACCTCTCGCGAGGGTGACGTCTGTAACTACACAACTACTGCCAATACATGATGGAGGGTGGCGACCACGAATATCACCGTTGACGATTACCCTGTGTGCCAACAATAGGTGTGTCGTAACTCAATTCGAACTGAAAAGGGTTTTAAAAAAGTGCTGGCATTGAACACAAACTATGGCCAATATTTCGCTTAAAACACGACTAACAAAGTCGACAGATAATAAACGTGTTGCAAAAAATGGCCTATTTTTGAAGAACTACATATTCGAAGCTATTACATTTACGGAGCTTATTTAGGACTCACTTTCTGCAAAAATGTATTCAGCTTCAAATTTCGGAATAAATAATAACGCATATTTCAGGATAAAAAAAGAAAAAATTCAAATAAATGAGAAATTTTCGCAGTTTTTTTCCCCGCCGAGTGTCGCTCAATCCTTCGCAAAATAAGCACTGGTACCAACAACGTATAAAAAAAATTAATTCAACATGAATGTGAACGCATTAGGTTCCCTTTTTGAGCGTAGAATTCGACCAGCATTACGGGAGAGTGGCGCTGCGAAATCAGGCGTTGCGTTGGCGGAAAAAGGTGCGCGTTGGTAATAGGAATCTACTTGACCACACATTACTTTGGGGATACTCATCCATTCGGCCAATTATCCCTCTTAATTTATCGTTTCTGGGGGACCTAGAAATATAGTGATAACTTCTTTGATTCTTCCCTCCGTGTCTCTCTGAAACATAGCTGGTCTCGCGATACTAACGATTTTGTCGGCCTCGATGGTGGCGGGGATAAGTCCTCGCCTACCGAAGGTCGCGGGTTCGAGTCCCGCCTGAAGAGATTGCTCCTTCCAGGACATGGGTCGTCTGTTGTTGATTGTTTAAACTCCCGATGTAAAGGCCGTATTGTGCTGTTTTCGGGGGTAATTGAGATAAATTAATAAAAAAATAAAAATAAAGCGATCCGCATTTCACTCAGAAATACTTGTAAACTAAGTTTGGGGTTTTTGACAGAACTTTACATTAGTGTTGATCAAATATATCGACTTAACAATTTTTCCATGTTATTTCTCGCGAGTGCAAATCCTTAATTGCAAAATATGGAGAATAAATGAAACTGAGAAGGGGGAGAGCGATGCGTTCATTCGCAATATTTGCAATAGAGTTTTTGCACTCGCGAGGAACAGCACTGTAAAGTTACCAATGTGACAGAATTTTCCATAAAGAACGTACGTTTCGGTTAACAGCCCAAATGACAGTTTATTTACTTGTAAAATCCAGATATCTCCGCCGTCAGCGACGCGAGTCGTGAATTTTTTTAATGCGCGGCTGGAGACGGCACATTCAGTGGCCGACTGAAATATCAACTTTACAGCCATCTCTTCGATTATCTGTTGGCTCTTTCCGTTAATTTTATTTTATGCCGCACCAAAAATCACATCCTCGCCTCCGTTTAACACTGAATACTACCACCCCAACACCGCCGCCACGACCACCACCGCCCGAGACAACTTGGGAACGTGAGATGGCGTGTTCTCCAGACGACATAAGGAGAGGAGAAGAAGCGCGCATAATATTAACATTTTCGCAATCTGTCTCTCACAAGGGCTTTGGATCCGAGAGAGAAGGAAAACTCGGCGGGACGTGTGTGCACAATTCTTCATCTCCCGGGCCGGAAACGAGGTCAGAGCGGAGGCATTAACGTGATTGCAGCACGACAAGGAGAACGACTCGAAAGAACGAGCGTGCGAGGGATGGGTTGGCGGCGATGGCGACCACGCTCGCCGGGAGATCCCAGACAAAACATCGCCACGACCAATGGAGGAAAAAAAAGAAAGAGAGGCCTAGTGCTTTCATGATGATTACCACATGACAGAGGTGAGCACTGCTGTTTCCCCCCCTATTTTTACTGAGAAACTTGTATTAGCTAGCAAAAGTTGCACACCCTGATTAACATTATCCGAGTGAAGTTTATTCAAATCGATTTATATCTTTTGTCAGAATTTTGCCTTCCAAGAGGAGTTTCGCACGCGCATGGGAATATGAAGGATAGAACACCGCTAAAACTCGAAGGAACATGCGATATTCCCGTCGGACTTTGTGGAGAAAATACGTGAAGGAAACGTGGCGCACAGCAAAAACTCGACTGGAAGAGCAGAAACAAGAAGCACACGACGAAGTAGGCAGCAGTGGAGCACAAAGCCAGGACAGGACAGGCGATCGACATTGAAAATACCTAGCCATAGATAAGGTGGTGGTGGATAACTACAAATCTTGACTCATCCCTGAGGACATCGAGATTCAAACATAGATATCCATTAGATTAGATGCCGGATTAAAGATGAGCTATAAATGGAAATAAGTCATCCGCCATAAGAATTCCTCCACCTCCCCCTTCCAGCCCCAACTTCACCCTTCCTTCCATCAGAAATAAGTAAAAGCCAACGTCAACAACTATTGCCTGCCCACGGCACCGGAACACGTGGGGCAGTTCCACAATTTGACTTACTTAGTCAACCAACACAAAATTTGACTTACTGTGCAAACAAAATAATAACGAATTGAAATTGGTGGGATTCAAAATGATCACAAAGACTTCAAACACAAGCCAAATCTCAAAGTGCATCAGGCAACATAGCGTGTCAGGTTAGCCATCACGAGCCGCGAAATCTCCAATCTCTATACATATATATCCATGGAGGTAAATACTAATGAATGCAGCTGAAAGGTTCACCTGATAGAGCACTGCCACCGTGTAGACGAGGGTGATATTTTTAAAATAGAAAGTGCTATTTATACGAACAGCTGCAAGATCTCCCATGACGCGATGCTGCCTCAGACGTCTGAGAAATCCTGCTCTGCGCGGGGCAAAGACTTCCACACTCCTCCCAACTTGTTCGCACCATATGGTGAACACAATGGGCCACGAGGCGATACTACGAGTTCCGTCTCGGATGAACGCTCAAATGGGATCGGGTGCGCAGGTATTCGTGGAAGACATCGTCTGCCTCCGGAAGAGCCCCTCCGAGAAGATTTACGCCCGACTGAATGAAAACGAGGCGTCCGAGCCCAGAATGGAAGCGAGTGGGACGGAGCGCAGCGCACGCCTACGGCCGACCACGACGAATACCGCTCTTCCAACGCCCACGCCACTCACAACAATGGACAGAGCCACAACAATCGAAGACCCATCTGCGCACGCGCCATAAGCAGACTATGAAACTACAAAGCACAATTCGGAGGGATATCCTTCGAGCAATAACGGAATGATTAGTGGGTGGAAAAGGGGAAAGTTCTCACCAGGAAATGGGCGAGGGAAAGAGAAGACGACATACTGCATCGACATACGGTCGGGAAATCATCATCAGAAGGCCAAGCGATTTCTTTCCAGCGTCGATTACAACTAATACCGGTACATTTCCGTGTCAAATACTGAATAGCGATTCCTTTGCACACGCGAGTCCTTGGTGTATTCACTAACAGGCAGACTACAGGCAGTAACCACGAGTACTTCGCAATCGACAATTAATTTGAGGTATCAAGGTACACGTGAAAAATCAAGAATCGATTTCTTGGTATTGAAGATACTTAGACGTAATTCTAAAACTCAATAGGATATAATTTCTAAGACGATAATTTGTGTAAAAACCACAAGTAGTCCCAAATCAGTTCATCAAACACATATTTTGGCTGTAAGAGAGTTTTAAACTTTAGTTCGGCTTTTCAGTATCATAATTTAAAGTCCTCCTACTCTAATAATCACAGGCAACTATAGTGCCCACGTTATAAGTAATATTTCCCCGGTCTTCCTCTCCCCCGATTCGACACCAAAGAATATCCACTCCTCCCGGAGAAATATTGCGAATTCCTGCCACGCAAGCGATCTTACAGCACGAACTACTCACCAGTCTCAAAATTTCCACTTTTTTAAATTATGATGAAGCCGTTACAGAAAAGAAATCGAGTTCAATGCGACGCCGAAATGGTAAATGCATGGCACCAGATATTCGCACGCACGGGCTCACACCACGAGCCGAGAGTGAGCAGAATTTACGGCGATAACGACAAAAAGCTGTTAGCAATACGAGACGGGATTAAGGATAGGGATTAAGCGTCGTCTGATAAATCACACTTTTTCTCGCGAACAGAGAGCCCATTAGCTCAGCTTCGCATCGACACGGTGGGAGCGGGGGGGAAACGCATTTAATGGCCATTCCGGTCACTAATAACACGCATCGTCCCCAACGATATATCTCATAATACACGGAGACCCGCAAAACAGGATTCTCTCCGCCGCTGTGACGAATGCTCACTGCGTTCATCAGCTCATACATCGGTGTCTCGCTTTATTCTCTGGATGTATTTTTATATTGGGAATTTGAAATTTGAGCGATCCCTTAAAATTCATAAAGTAACTTATTATGAAGGTATTCAGTTAGTGAAGGTAATTTTTCATGAAGAATTTTATAAATTAACCCGGCCTGCATTACCCCTCAATTCACAATAAGGCCTATTTCGTATCATAATCTATCTGTCAATCCAAATCTCTTCGGTCCCCTCAAATAATGTTTTTACATGCCCACCCCTCGCTCCACCCATATTCTCAATTTTCCAACTCTTATTATTGTTCATTAGCCTGCTCTTAACGAACGGCACCAAGGGGACCACAGCTTAACGTCCCATCCGACGGACGGAGTGTTGCGCTTGAAATTTCCTCCACACAACATTCAAGCAGGGATCGGGCAGTTACTGAAAATTCTCTGCCGCTGCCGGGATTTGAACCCGGGCCCGCCGGGTGGGAAGCCAACACACAAACCCGATCCCCTCGTCGTTACTTTCCTTCCCATCCACTCCACCTTCTTCATTCCCCATTTCGGACACCTCCAGCCGTATCATCAGCCTTACTTTCACAGTATCCACGGTTCTGCACCGAGAAACCCAACACTCCAGAACAGACTTTTCATAGTAGTCTTTTCTTTAAACTTACTTAGCGATCTTCCATCGGCTCTTTCCTAATCTTCGCCTTTGATTACTCAATTCTCTCCCTAATTTCCTTACTGCTGTATCCGCTTTCCTCTAAAGTGGTGCCCCCCAAGATGACCCCCAATATGCGAGTAAATAGCATCCATAAAGGTTCAAGATGGAAAAACTGCAATAAATACTCCGTAAATAATGCCATTTTTTAAGTCATTATGATAATTTTTCATTAAAATAATTGTAAATAATAAATATTCATATTCCTTAAAAACAGTTTTTAAATTAAATATACGTATCCATTCATTTTAAATGCATTTTTGAAAGCCTTGAATATAAATCGATGTACAAAAATTCATGTCATAAATAAAAATTTTAAATAAAATATAATATATTTATAAAGAACGCCAAATCATCTAAAATTGTGAAGTACATCGATGGAGTCATTACCTATCTTCAAATAAAGAGTTACTAATGCAAAAAATACCTGTTCTTATCTGCTTGCACAGAAAGATAAACATCATCTTTGAAGCCCCATCAAGGCGGAAAAACAAAGAGTGGCCGGAGGCTCTCAAGGATTCATTCCCAATCGGAGTAGCAAGAATATACGAATTTCTACCATGGTGAAATTGAAGCCTTGTGTAAAGCCCTCTGCTATTAACACAAGTAGGGTAAACCTTGCAAAAGAGCCCTGGACAGATGGAGGAGGGAGCCGGATTGCGGCCTCATTACAACCTCGGTTATGATAACAAACATATAATAATTAAAATAATTTTGTATTTGCACAGTGATAGACCAAAATAAGTGCTATAAGCTTCAAATATACGAATACCAGCGTACCAAACGAATACATACATTCAAATAGAAAACAATTGACTTAATGCTTTAAGTTTTCCTGGATATCAGACAATTACTTACATCACTTATTTTTTAATCAGAGCGCGACCCGGGATTCAATGAATTATCATCATCTTCAGGCGCAAATTATGATAAATAGAAACCCGATTCGCGCTCTGATTAAAAATAAGTGGTATAAGTAATTTTCTGATATCCAGGAAAACTTATAATGGAATAACACAAAGTAAATCAAGAGTCAGTGAATTTTACTTAATGTTTTGTTGGTTGTAAGGCGCGAAAGATCGATTTTTTTAGTCGATTCTTTTACGAGGCAAAAAAAATCGAGCTGATGGGAGAGTGGGGGGGGGGGGTGAGTGGGAGCACGTGAGAATCGATTGAGCGATCGACCTTAGCCCGCACACAAACGCCTGCGAACATATCTCGACGAGCACTCGCCCAGCACGACGCGCAGCAACCCCCGGACAGCAGTGGAGGGGAGACTCAACAGCAGAGGGAGGCTGCGCTCGCGGGAATCACGTTTATCAACATAAACTCAAATTAGAGAGGAAATTGACCACCCTCGCTACCATTGCAGCACTATCTTCTTATGCCTAGTATACTGCAGCTAATAAGTTCAACAGATTCAGGCTTCAATTGGTGGAAGTTATACATATTTAAATAAATAAAAGATCGTAGCGCTTTTCCACAATTTTTTTACTGCGTACAACGCGTTTCGGCTCACTGAGCCATAGTAGACAGTCAATATTACCCCAACCTTAGCTCTTAGATCAAGTACGACTGAGGAACTTATGTAAAAGCAATGAGGAAGAATAAAGGCAGCAGTTAGAGAAGACTAATGACTTGCCCTTACAATAATAATGGCCAGTAAATCAGAACATATTTGTATGGTCTTGTACAAGATGATGGCTCAGTGAGCCGAAACGCGTTGTTCGCAGTAAAAAAAATGTGGAAAAGTGCTACGATCTTTTATTTATTTAAATACTGTGGCTAACACTCGGTGACGAAAGAACAGTATAAACACCTCGCTCTCGGCAAAAATCAATTTCACCAAAGATTAATTAGAATAACTTTCGATACTATTAGTTACGTGATATGGAACTACAAACTATAAACACATATTTACACATATACAGCCCTAAATTATTGCAATATTTGAAATACAGACGCATATGGTGTGATTGTTGCACGATGTTTCGAGCGGTTGAAATAAAAAAGAAATCGTTCTTATGACACAGGATTTGCGAAGAAATATAAAAGGATTTCCATGATTAAGAATAAAATGGCAATTTCCACACTTTTTGATTCAACGCTCAACTACCGACCATGGTTTCAACGCACTGTGACATTTTCAAGGTTTTTCCTTGAAAATTACACCATGTGTTGAAACCATGGTCGGTCGTTGAGTGTTGAATTAAAAAGTTTGGAAATTTACCATTTGTGTTCTTCATCAAGAATAAAGAAAAATACGGGTCTTAATCTTATTCAAGCTCTATCACAACAGACATTTCTTTAACTTGGTTAACGAGTCCCTTGTAATTTTATTCAATAGGAGTGGGTAAAGTTCACCGTTTATTTATTATATAGGCATAACCACACGTACTCAATTCTGTGGGAAAATAAAAAAATCATCAATTGCCCGAGAGTAACTTTACGGCACATTCCTAACGCCATTCGCAGGGCGATCTGTGATGTCAACAAACCTTGACTTTTCTAGAGGATAAGTGGGCCGAAAAGAACGCAGGGACCATAATTGCGTGGGTCCAAAGCACCTGTGGTACGCTGAGGTAGAAGACGTGAAGATATTAAAGGTGCTGGAGTCATCTAATAAGGCAAAGAAGGTCAGGGGGAAAGGAGGGCGGGGGAGGGGGGGCACTTGACTCTTCACAAACGCGCCAACTTTCCTTTCGGAAAAGGGTCGAAAAAGGAACTGCGTTGGCGTTGAGGCAAGATTACGACGGGATAGCTACGCGCCCATCGTAGACACAAGAACGCGGTGGCCACAAAAAAAGGAAATATGTATATTCATGAGCGCTCTTCGCCTTCTGCGCATGGGGACCAAAATCGAAAGGGAAAAAACACAGACCACGTGATGGATATCATGCGCCTAATTGGCTGAAAAAGATGATATCGTTAGTTTCCACGTCGTGTATTTGGTTTTGAAAAATTACTTCCATTGAACTTGACGCTAACGAGGAAGGATTTAAAAAATAGATGACTAGTATTAATTGCTTCCATTTCTGATAACAACACGGAAGTGGAGGCTTCCCATTTTGGCCTCAGCTTTTGGTTACTGCAAAGTCATCATATGCACTATAGTCTATACTTCGTCTAAGGGTGACGAGGAGAGGGAGCTCTAGAATACAATCAGAGAGCCCTCGGAATAACACGATAAGAAGACTTTATGCACAGTCGACTAAGAGAGCTACTTTCAGATCAATTGGATGAGAACTAGAAGGGATATCACATCCAGTCTCAAGTTTGGAACTAGCACACCTACCATAGGCGACTTCATACGCATAAGTGGCAGAGAACTTGGGGAGCTTCCACCATACCGGTTAATTCAATCAAATGATCACCAATCGACTACAAACTGATTATGAGCACACGAATTTCCACGAACTAAATCCCATGAGAACTTTAGGAGACAAGGAAATATAAAAAAATGAAGAGATACTGATGATAAAAAGATCATCATCACAGTATAAGAATTTAAATCCTTCAATAACATAATGATGGAGGTTTTACAGAATGCGGAAGAGTTAGAAACGAATTTGCCAACCATAAAGGAACGCTTTCGTGGAATTATAACGGATAAGACAAGAAAATATACGAATCAATTTACGCCGTTGAATACAGCCAGAGAACATTATTAAGACGAAAGTTACACGTAATTGTTTCTAGGAAAATTGATCAATTAAACTGAATCTGCTGACGGCATGTAGGCGATCCTTATGCAGACCGTAAGAAAATTAGCACAAATAAAACGGGTAGTGGGTACGGAAAAATCTATACCACGCACCACTTTAACACACAATCGCCGTGTCATTGCTCCCGGAGCACAGCACTTGAGATCGGAGGCAGAAAACACAAGAGCGGAGGAGGGAGAAGGATTAGTTGGTGTGGGGTGGTGTGAGGAGAAAAAAGTGGAGCAGCAGCAAGCGCCGTTGAAGCAATGGAGTCGTTCGTTGGGCGCATTGCGTCCTCCGCCTTTTCAAGGAATATGCAAATTTTCACGAGACGCAGTCGTCCCTCCCTTTCTGGAACTTATTTCTGCCTCCAACCCTTTCTTCCAACCCCCTTACAATGGGATCAGACACGGCATCAGGCGACGACATCCATGCGAACTGGAGAAGGGTTAAAGCAGCAATCACCCGCCTGCACTGCCATCCAATCAACGCTCTATACACTGGCAACTTCTAAGGCAACAGCACGGGATGAGTCTCCATCATGAAGGTAATAATACAGAATTCTCCGGTAAGTTACCAGAGATAATAAAATAAAACTTTTTTTATATTTCGTACGGTGCACAATTAATTGATGTCTTGACTACGCTCGTTTCAAAACTTTCCCATCATCATGTCCAATGAGGAATAGAACTGCTTAGAAGCTTCGGGGTGTATATTAATTTTTTACGTATATAATTACGTCGGAGGCGTGGATATGGCATGATTGCCGAAAAAAGATGGAAAAAATTTCACCTCGGCCGGGAAATGAACCACGGACCTTCTCCTTTACGGGCATAAGTACACTCAGAGTACCAAGCTACGCAGTTGACTCCAGTGTATCCCGAAAGGAGTCTAAACATAGGTTCAGCACATGCGTTTTGGGTGAAGCCGATCCCAACTAATCAATAATTATGGTTACATTCATATCAAATTCACTTCCTCAAAGGTCGCCGTAGGCGAATAAATAACCCTCCCTCCTAAGCAAAGACGGACAGCGTCCCATTGAAAATTTTCACTTTTATTTGTTATTGCCGCATTGAGTGTTATTCAGTGCCCACCCTGCGGCAAGAAGAAGAAGTTTTCTGTATAACGGTCGTGTGAGTTACTTTCAAAGGGGTTGTATTGATTGTACACAGACTGGCTGGGGGAGGGGGGGAAAGGAAGTTCAGCAATTCAGCCCAATCAACGCCTTTAATGAGAAAATAAAAGAGAGTGAATTACTTGGGGTGGAAATATGAACAAAATAAATTTATTTAGTATTTTTCACTTCTATCATACTAAATAAAAATACTCACTAGCTCTAAAAAATAAAGTAATGTTCACAACCACTTAGCTTGGCGTAACTATGGAGTTGAACACACTTCAAGAGTTCACAACAACTTACAATGGCGTAAATCGATGTAGATTAGTCTCATCGAAATTTTTTTTATAAAATTTACACTTTTCTCAATTCTATTTCCAATGAAAGTTAAGTCTAAAACCATTAAAAATTTTGGGAATGTTTACCATCCGAACAGGACAGAGAAACGAAGTAGAAACTGGTATCATGGATATATGAAAACAAACAAAAAGTATGATCCAATATCACTGCTCGGATAAAACGTAACAATTATACAAATTTGTGGTCTGAAAAAGTAGAGAGTTGATTCTTTGGCACAATATCGGCTGTTAGCCCCAATCACTACGAGCACAATCGCTAAAAAAAATTCTCGGAAGTTTCCCAATAATGCGAGTATTCCAATTGAAAAGGGGAGAAACATTCCAGCAGCATTCTCGGGTTGATCGAGATCAAACGGGAAATGGATCCGAATATGGAAATCCGTTAGCAACGCAATGCTGCTCGCTGGAATGCCCAGGCACGTCACCTTAAATGGTGATACACCCCCTTAATCTGAGGCGCACTTGTCGTTTGCAAGGATAACACCTTTTAAGGACCTCCTGGGTACTTCGTCCGAAAATACATCAACACTGAAAGACAGGATGCACTCCCATGGGTAACTTTTTTTACCACTAATGACACTAACATCACAGCAGGAACATAACAAAACACGATGCGCGGGAATCATAAATGTAAAACTTCCTTATTGCCTTCAAACATAACACCGAGTTCTGATCAATCAGTAGTTGCAAAACTAATATTACGATAAAACTATAGATGGTATCCAAAATCTATCTGCATACTTAAATTTACCGGGAAAAGTTAATACAGAATTATATATTTTCTGCTACCAAACATAGCATAATGCTGATATTAATAATAAATGAAAAGAATATTTACTCATAATCACGCTATCCTTTGTGTCATGTTTCCTATGCCGTGGTTCTGAAAAGTTAATCAGCAAACAATAAGCAACTATTAATAAACTTTGCGTTTAAAATTCTCCACATGGCGTTTTTAATATGCGATTTATTCATCCAACAGCGGAAATCATCCGGCATGAGATACAGATACGCTTCAAATCACATAATTTTTTTACACCAAATTTCAATGCATCAGGTAAAATTTTGTTCCTCCATTGAAGACAGAACCGCTATCATGGCTATTAGGAGTCAATTACCAATTTCCTTCTATAGTAGAGAAGAAAGAAACGCTTGCACTGGATTAAATAGGAGAGGATGAGATGAAGGGGGTGAGAGACGAAAGAAAAACCATGCGAACCCACTTGTTGGAGGACGAAGGGGTTCATCCGAGCGAAAAATTGAAATTCCCCGATTATATCGACTAACAAAGAAATAAAGAGCAGCGCGGGGTGGGGAAGATGAAGGGAAAGGGATGTAGGGAAAAAGCCGGGCGATGATTAACCGAGCTTGATGGTAAAATTAGGCTGAGCCCGATTTGAGATGAGCGTAAAACGGATCGATAGGAACATAAGAAAGATTTCTGGTAGCCACCGATACATTACTCGTATTTAGTCATCGCCTTCCAAAGTAACTCCAACTTCTGACAGAGGGCATTGCAAAAAAAATAAGGGATGATGTGGAAAATCTGCCTTCGATAACATTTGACACCACCAATCAACTTAGCGCAAGGCATTCATGTAAATATGTTTTCACATAAGTTTCATCCAACGGAAGAAATCATTGGGTATAGAACAAATATCCTTCCGTCTTTACACACAAATTATACAATGTTAAATTTCAATTATTAGGTCAATTTTTTCTCAGTGTTGGGTTGTTCGGCAATCCGCAAGGATGAAAATGAGAGAAACGCTTTCACTGGATGAATTAGAAGGGGATGAGACGAAATAAAAACCATGCGGACCCACTTGTTGGAGGAGAAAGGGGTTCGTCCGATCGACAAGCCCAGGACAGAAGCGACTAACAAGGGAAACAGATGCGGGAGGGGTGCGGGGGAGACGCAGGATAAGGGAGGGAGGAGGAGTAGGGCGATGGTAGACACTGCATGATGGTGAAAGTTAAGAATGCATTTCATAGATCAGCGTGAAACGATACAACAGGGACATAATAAAATGTCCGGAAATCACAAGTAAATATGAATATATGTACTCAGGTGCGGATCGAGATAGGGGCTAGAGGGGGCTACAGTACCCCCATGGGTGTCCAATTTACACTAGATAAAATGGCAATTTTGTTCATTTTTCGAATATACACAAGAGAGGAGAGACCCCTAGCCCCCCCTTTTCTCTAACCCTGGATCCGCTGCTAATGATACTTATCCATAGCCTTCAAAAATGGCACCGGAGTCATATACAGTCGAATGCCGACAAAATTATATCACGAAAAACCTGTGGCTGATATAAAACTCCACCTACATAATTTTTTTAACGTGGAAAGTTACATCATAATGACACCTTTTTTGCTGCCGAACAAAAAGCATAATTTGGATAGTAGTAATAAAATTCGGACAAAGCATTCACCGATTTTAACTTAAAGACAGGTTTTAGTCAATAGTGAAAATTATAATTATTCGTAAAATGCGCATTATCCCAAACACCGTAAGACTTTTCGCTCTCCTGTCATACGATGCGTGTTGATTTTCCTCGAGTGCACCCCATTAGGTGAGTTAGCATGGCCGACGTTTCGGCGTCATTTGCCATCGCCCTCACTCGACACCCTAAAGACAGAGATCGAAACGTCGCAATGCCTCCTCACAAACTCACCTGGTGGAACACCCGAGAAAACTTCACCCAGATCCTATCTTCCGCGTACACAAATTTCCTGAGGTCATTTTCAATGTACTGGACATAATTTTATTCCTTTATGAACGACAAAGCAACCATGACAACCGTCGGGGGTCGTTGGCCGATGTAGACCTCGAGCAAGTGGAACAAGAGTTCTCGGGTTTCCAGCCGGGTCCAAGGATTTTTCAGCACGGACGTTTCGCGGGCGAAGTCTGCCATCGTCTTTAGGGTGAATCTTGGAAACCCGAGAACTCTTCCTCCAGTCTATTCGCCGGGAAAACCTTAGATACTTCATTACCTCGAGCAAGGATTCAAAAAAGGAAGGAGAGCGTGGAGAAAGGGGTGGCGGTGGTCCATTGGGGAGATCTACTGAACGAAGGGTCCCTCCGAATCCAGTGTGAAGCCTAAAGGACACCTAAAAACGACATCCTCAAAGTGAGACTCGGCTCACGCCCCCATCCTGAGCGTGTGATACTGACACGCCTTTAGCAAAATCTGGGTTCTCTATGCAGGGTGGCACACGAAATGAAAAACTGTGCAGACCCACTCGTTGGAGGGGAATCCAGGCGCCAATCGTCCTGACCGATGGGACTCTTGACAAGAGGCAAGAGAGAGAGGGAGGGTGCGGTTGGGGGGGGGGGGGAGGGCGATCGACCGGTGCGAGATGTGAGCGCCCCCCTCTTCCACTCTCCCCCCCCCCCCCCCCCAACAACAACAACCTCCTCCGCCGTGAATAATTCGCACGCCACACACCGTCGATCGATGCCTCCTAATATCACTTTAAAAAGAAAAAGCCGGAGGTGAAATACTGGATTAATGACGGACATCATTCCCTTATGAAGTGGGGAAAGGGTGATATTAGTCCCACATACACACGAGGACACCATCAAAACAGAGAGACATCAATGGCATCAACAGGCAGTCACCCACGCCCAGGTGAGCCAAGGGCGCAGACATCGAACTGGACGATCGAAAAGAGATGAGTTGAGATTCAATGTACGAGCGATTGAAACAGCAGACGAGCACCTGGGAACGATGAGGATGAATCAACTGGTTGCAATACCACGGGAATGAACAACTGTGAATGACAAATGCTTCCCCGTTCGAGGAATAAATATCACCAACCATATCCTTCCAGTGAATATGCTTTCAAGAGAAACTTTATCTGAATGGTTGAGAACAGACACATTCGCACTGGCGATAAAGAAACAAAAATGGAATCAAAGTAACCGCAGACAAAAAATGGCAAAACAGCTTCCTGCGGAACGGGAAAGCCGACTGAACTAGCCGGAAACGGCTTCTTTTAGGGAAAGAAAAAAATCCACACATAAATCAATATTACAGCTGATAACAAACAGAATTTACTATAACAGCCTCACTTTCTGATGAAGACGACCGTATAACACTGAAGAACAGGATTTACATCAAAGTACGCCGGCAATAAAATGCAAGGCCTAGTATCTATCAGAAAAATCCTGACACACATTGAAAAAAAAAACACGAACAGTTGCCCTACGGACCATAGAAATAAAAAAAATACTTTATGTAAACAACAGAACTGGGAAAACAACGCCGAAGGGAATTGAAAATGAAGATGATGATGTAAAAGGGCGAGACGCACATAATAGAAACCAATTACGGGAAAGGCAAGCCAGTTCGGCCCAGTAGAGAGTGATACTATTGAAACAAATACTTGAGAGATAGCTTTATTTGTAACGATCGGGTTGGTATGGTAGATTGAGTGTTGGCCTCACCCCGTAGACTCAGATTTAAATCCCGGCGGTAGAAATTTGTCAAAGTTTGCCCAATCCCTACTTGAGTATGCGTGGCATTAGGTCATTTCAAAGACAGCACTCCGTCCGACGGACGGTACGTTAAGCCGTGGTCCCCTTGGCGCCTTTCGTAAAAAGCACTCTAATGCCGACATCGCGTTCACAACCCCTGCCGTATGGCGCAAATGACCTACGCCGTCGCTCGCCTCATCCGAATAACTTGACGAGTTGTAAGTTTTTGCAACATTCGAACGAATATCATTAAATAGCCCCTGAAAATGATGCAATGAGAAGGACTCAAGACACGAGAACCGATGCCAGGAACAGAAAGCCGACGTCAGGAACCGAACCGAGATCGGAAAAAACAGAAAATGGAACGGACCAAACCTTAAAAAAAAAGGCCAGAACAACCGATAGAAAGCTGGAATCGATCGCCCTCCGCGAGAGTGCAAAATAATAATAAAAGAAAAAACGTCGAAGCTGAGAGTATTGGAAGTTCCACTTCACGAAGGGCCCTCACGAACGCGGGCACTTACCAAATCGATGAGGGCGTAGTCCCAAATAAAGCGGAGAAAAGCAATGAGATGCTCATCAAAGGGAAAGGGACCCCGTTGAAAGGACGTCTGCTGGGAATACTCTACGTGCGGTGGCCAGAATTAGACGCGACACCCTCCCGAGACATAAGGAAGAAGAGGTGAGAGAGAGCGAGGCATTCAGCCATTCCAATCCCATCCGTCCTCCCCTACAATCCGTAATGGAAACAATCCCACAAACGACCGATTTTCATTCAATTGAGGTGGTAAAAATATTGCTAAGGATTGAAATATTAATTTAAAATCCCAATTTTTTATCCGAAACAAAAGGAAGAAAATAAACTACCCTGCCTTGGCCCAAGGTCCCACGTTTAAATTTTACAGATATAAAACTCACTCACTCCCATGGCCATTTATACCCCGAATGATGATGAAGTCTTCACGGGAAATCAGCCGGGTCAAGATTGGCAGCAATGTCAATCTTGACCCAGCTGATTTCCCGTCAAGACTTCATCAACAAGATTCGCCGGGAAAGTACCAGATCCTTCATTACCCCAAATGATATTTAGCCTCGCCAACTGTCTGCCTCCCAACTCTTTCTAACTGCTGCATCCGCCTCGCTGACTCCCATTTTCCCCATGTCAATCAGCACCTCATCCTTCCATCTTTTTCTCGGTCTTCCTGGAGGTCGTCTTCCATCAGGGTCTTCTGCCCATACTTGTTTTACTAGGGCCTCTTGCTCTCTTCGTATCCTGTGCCCTGCCCATCGCAATCTGCGGCTCTTGGCTTCGGCTACTACGTCTGGCGAGTCGAGAAGATCCCTGATTTCCCTGTTATGTTTACTTCTCCAGCTTCCATTCTCTCTTTTTTGACCAAAAACTTTCCTTAACACTTTATTTTCGAAGACAATTAACTTCTTTTCTCGATAACCCATGATTCTGCTCCATAAAGAAGGATAGGTCTTTCTATGGTCTTATAAATTCTGAGTTTGGTTTTGATGGATAACATTTTTGATGATAGCAGGTTTTTCAGGGCATACATACTTCTGTTGACTGAATTTATTCTTTTCGGTACCTCAAATGCTTCACTACTGTTTGAGCAGATTATGGCACCCAAGGTATTTAAATTCATTCACCATTCAAAAATGTGATCGTCGATTGTAATGATTCTCGAGTTATCAGGACTTCGACTCAGTCCAACTTCACGGGTTTGTTTCATCAGAATTTCCGCCACGATTCATATGTCTTCTTTATTTTCCGATAGCAAAACTACGTCATCTGCAAAGACGAGCACTGGTATCTTTTTCCCTCTTTTTATTCCTAGGTCTGTTTTCCTGATTTCTTTTAGTGCCTGTTCCAATGCCAAATTAAAAAGTATAGGTGATATACCATCTCCTAGTTTCACACCAGTCTTTACTTCAAAGCAGATATAAGACTACCTGTTCAAAACCAAAAAATTGGTGCACATTCGTTTTAAATTTTACTCTGGAGTGATATACTGCAGGCCTCGGAGGCGGCGGGGTAACGTCCTCGCCTGCCGAACAAGAGGTAGCGGGTTCGAGTCCCGCCTGGGTAGGTTTACCTTGTCCAGCATGGTTGTTCGAGTACGTTTGCTTGTTAAAATTTGTTGAATAACCCAATATAAAATGGCCAATATGAGCTGTATTCGGTGGTTTGAGAATAAAATATAATCTCACTACCTTACGTTTGAGATTTTATTTGTACTAATGTATGGCACATTTAAAGAATGAATTTGATTTAAAATGTTGAAATTGATACCCACCGCGTTTTTCTATTAAACATGTAGACTTTTATCTCAGCAATTTAAACGTGGGACTTTGGGCCTTTGCAGAGTGATTTAGTTTTGCCTTTTATTTCGATTGAAAAAATGGGTTTTTTCTTTATTTATTATTATTAGTATTATTATTATTTCTATATACTATTATTACTTATGCAATATAATTTTATCAATTGTATTTTATATAAGCGAGGTCTTTGAGGCTACTGAAGGTTACACACATGAAAGTGCCTAAGAGTAAGGCCTAAAACGATGGAAGATGCGCAAAGTAAACTTGTATAAAAAATCAATAATATAAGGAAATATTAAGGACCATTCCAGGGTAATAACCTGAAATTTTGTGATCCAGATGCGCTATCTGTTGCGCCAGAACCCTTTATTTCGAAGAATTAAATTTTAGAACTTATTCTGCAGTTGGTCGATTAAGGTAAATATTAATTCTCAAAAGTGGAGGCTCATATTGCCTCTGAAGGCCTAGAAAGAGCCCAAGAATGCATTGTCATCTGGTTATGACCTGTGCTGAAAATTTCAACTCCATAGCTAATCGCGAAATGAGCTAAATTCGCGGGGCATGATTTTGGAGGACAGACAAACAAAAAAACAAGCAAACAGACAATGAAAAGACTTTAAGGTTTAAAATGAATCCGAATTCGTCAAAGTAAGGGTAGATCCCTTGAAAATGATACATAATGAAAATAAAACAACAACCATAAACGAGAGTAATTTACAGAAGGTTAAATTTTATTTCAGTTCAAAGATATATTTTTAGATGTGATCTATGATTATAATTGATACATAAAATTAAGGAAATTCCATAAGAAAGGACATAAAATTAAGCAAGGGTTCGCAAAACATTAACACAGAAATGTTATTAGATTTGATGAGGTTTCGGAACCAGATTTACCAATTGACAGCCGGACATAGTACAGTTATATAATTTCTCGATAGCGTTATCTGCATTGGAAATAAAGAAACAAAACCTTGTAAGGTACACTATTATTTTAATATGGGCACGACCCGGGTTTCGTAATGTGGTTACATCTTCTGGTCAAGAGAAAGGTCTGAGGATGTAACCACGTTAAAACCCGGGTCGTGCCCATATTAAAAAATAGTGAGCCTTACAAGGTTTTGTTTCTTTATTTCCAATATGGAGAGCATGGCCCTGACCATGATGGAGAGGTTTCACAAAGTAAAGCCAGAAGTTATCAGTTATCGTTATCCGCAATAGGGTACAGCCGTTACCTTAGTAACGTCGGGAAGTTTCACCAAATCACAGCAGCTAGGAATCACCTTAAGTAAAATTAGTGACCTAAGACTATGGCTTTGATATTCCCGCAACTACGATTACTACCAAATGACATAATTAGAGCCACATTACACTCTCCAACGAAAACTCCCCGAATATCACAGCACGCGTTCGTTCTCATGTGGCCCGCTCTATTCCACAGCAAGATTACAAGGCCTCACAACTGTCGGATGCGGCCATTCATAAAGGTACCACGCCTCGAACGGTGACCGGAAAATGCAGCTAGGATTTCATTTTGCTCTCACTTTTTGTCGTTGTTTTACGTCCACTCAGCGCTCCACAATGAAGGCTGCTCACGACTTCGGTCAATTTGTTTCCCAAAATATAAAACTTACAACCAAGAGCAACGCCATGCTTTATGGGAGTGCGCATTTATTAGCAACACTAACCGACAATTTTCTTTCCTTTAATTAAACTCAAGAGCTAATGGCCGACATTAACAGCAACAATAATAACACAGTTGAAGGAATGTGAATAGACGAACACATGGAGATTTTTTTTCCAAGCACAGACCATTGACCGAGCACAGAAGGACTAGATGCATCATAGTGCACACTTAAGAGCCTCGATAAACGAGGCTATCTCTCGTGTACCACGGTGAAGTATTCCTCAGCGTGGAGATAGAAATAAGAAAACCACAACGCCACAAATAATCTTTCACGCACGACTCAGGTTCCACCACGATGTTGTTATTTCTGATTCAGGAAGTTCCTCGAGTAAAACAGGCTTGCACGGACGCATCCCTTCCTCTCGACCGGACTTATGCCGTCCACAAAATTCCTTCAAAACTTACGCATTTAGTTTTCAAAGCATATTGAGTGGCCCTTAATCAACATTGGCAATCTTCTCAAACACACAACACTTATATTTGAGAAAATACTGAGGTAATTTTTTTTTATTTAAAGTACCGGAAAATATTGACCGAGGTGTACAAGGGATATAAAATCCCTGAAAATTTAAAGACGATAGCAGCATACGTTTTAAGAGATACAGGAAAATGTTAACCAGGATCTAATTTATGTGCGTCGAAAATTGCACGATGATAGCTTAATATATAAGGGAGCAATCCCTCACCAAAAAAGAAAGTATGTTCCTGAGTGATGCACCCCCTTAAGGTCCCACACAAAAGGTGCGAAACACATCAGCAAGCGTGATTAAAATGCACATCCAACTCAAGGGTTGGCAAAAGAGAAAGCAGAGATGCAAAAAAACAACAATGGGATATGGGCATGGGATCGCGAGGAAGGAGAGGAAGCAAGCAGCCTTACCGATTCGTTGGGGTAGACTCCTTCCGACCTATCCATTCCAGAAGGGTTTATCCGATCAGGCGGGACACCCTAGGGTTATCGCCCCTACCACACTCACACAGACACACAATGGCGAAGCAGTCAGGCGTGCGCGGAGGGACGACTGTGCATCGACACCCTTCCGCAGACGTTTCGACAACAAAACGGACAACATCAGGCAACACACATCTCATTTCCCTTTCAGGTAACACACAGCACAGCGACGGAATGAGAAGAGGTCACTCACTCAGTGATTGCACACCAGCAAGTAAGACTCACGCATTCACTCTCGGGGTTCGATCCCGGGACCCTCCGATCCGCAGCTTAACACTCCACCCACTGCGCTACCATGCTCCCATTCAAAGAGTTTAAACACCCCTCCCTCCCCCACCAAAAATAGAAAACACAGGTCACAGAGTACAACCCGAGTCGGTAGCGGTGGGCACGGACGACTTGTTGGTTCCACGATGACGTCACGGCACCTCGTCTAGCTATTGTAGAGCCAGCCGAGGTCTCACCCGGCCTAACATCGTGGGAGCAACTAAAGCCACCCTTTGAGCAGGGCACACAACCACGAATTAAGCCGTGCAGTATCTATAATAACACGATGGAAAAAACAGGATACCCTTCAGATGAAAGGCCTTACCCCGCAAACCCTTTAACATCAAAGACAACACTGCTTGATCTGTGTATGGTAAGATAGGGAGATGAAGAAGCGTGGATGTGTGTAGAAGGGGCTGTTCGGCTCGAGACAGCCTCGGCCGCGGCCGCTTACGAACTGAGCTGACGGGGAAGGTCGGGAGGAGAAGAGAGGAGGAGGGGGGGGATGATGGTGGCGGCTGGAGGGGGGAAGAGAAGGGGTGGGGGGAGGGGTGCTCGGGATAATACGAAGGGAGGCAAGGGGCGCACGCACAGCCAGGGGTGGACACGATACGCCAGGAGCAGATGCATCGACGCTCGGATATTCGTATCGACGCAAAGGAGCCTCGCAGCGAAAGATGCAGGACCGAGTTCAAAAAATGCTTATTATTTTTGAGGCAGGTGCTCGAAACTTACCTGCGTAACTACTCACAGATGATTGCAAATCTATGAATTGGAAGCCAATAGTCACGTAAAGTCGACTTTGCTTAAATGAAGGGATGAAAGATAGAAAATATTCTATAAGATACGGATGTAATTAAGTTACTTCGAAAATATTACCGTTTATTCAGCTGGTGCCCTAAATGGAAAATGATTTGAGACAAAATGATTAATAGATACAGTGTCCGGCGTGATACGGGGAAATCTTTGATATTCAGCTTTAGTAAAACCACTTGTCTGTTTACACACACTTTTATTTAAACCGACCATGTTTTCGGCAACCGAACATGGTTCCTTGATAATGGCACCAGTTGCCGAAACCATGGTCGGTTTAAATAAAAGTGTGTGGAAACGGACAAGTGGTTTTACTAAGCTGTAGACAAAATGACTTATTTCATACGATTTATTAACTTCATTCATTAAATTGTATCAAACTAATGTTTTCTTAATATGCTAGTTCTCGAACGAGTCCTACCAAGGAATAAAATTATAAAGACACATTCAAAGGAAAAATCAAATCCTTTGCTACAAATCAAACAACTACCGCTAAGGATGGCAGATAGGTCCTCAAAATAATCTCTAAAACGCATAAGCCTTTGCTTCAAAACATTTTTATCCCAAAACCCCCTTCATCATTATCATCATCACTGGTCAACAATCCTAGGATTGGTTTGACGCAGCTCTCCACTCAGTTCTCCTATCAGCTAATCTTTTCACACCTACGTATTTCTTCTCTTTTACATCCCTCTTTACTTGTTCCATATATTTTGTTCGAGGTCTTCCTTTTCCGTTCTTGCCTTCCACTTGTCCTTCGACGATTGTCTTCATCAGGCCATCATGTCTCAAGATGTGGCCTATAAGGTTGTTCCGTCTTCTTGTTAAGGTTTTCATGAGGCTTCTCTTCTCTCCTACCCTTCTTAGGACTTCCTCGTTACTAACTCGGTCGATCCATTTGATTTTCATCATTCTTCTGTAGCACCACATTTCGAAGGCCTCTATCCTTGCTTTCTCCGCTGCGGTCATTCTCCATGCCTCACTTCCGTATAAGAGCATACTCCAGATGTAGGTTCTTATAAATTGTTTCTTTACTTCCATATTTAAGTTTCCCGCTTTAAGCAGGTCTCTCTTTTGGTGGAATGCTCTCTTCGCCTGGGCTATTCTGCTGATAATTTCTTTCTTGCTTCTCCCGTCACTAGTAATCTTGCTTCCCAAATAACAGAATTCATCCACCTCTATCAGTTTTTGCTTCCCCATTTTAATGTTGGTCTTGACTTCTTCTCTTCTGCTGCATACTAAGATCTTGGTTTTCTTCGTGCTTATTTTCAGCTGATATCTACTCATTACCCTACCCATAGCAAAACCCCCTTAGCAACGATAATAAACTTATGACGACGTCAACGTTGATTACTCACATAGAGACACAGGTAGAGTGGAATGAAATAAGGGGATTAATTATTTTGCGAAAGTAAGTATTAAAATATACGGTATTGAAAATTACGATGCACTGCCACGACGTAAGTATGAATAGAATGAATTCTGTTCCTGTCTAATGCCTAATGTCACCAATGTTTTCATGAAAAACAATGGAAGGGGAAATCGTAAGGAAGAATCTTCAACGCAAAGGTACTCATGATGATAGGACATCACAGCTTATTACACTTATAGCATATACATAATCGGGCGACACAAGAATGATATCTTACAGCCATAATCTTCAAACTACTTCAACGTTTTTGTCAACAGTTTATATCAGTAGATAACGATAATTTGTATTAATAGGATGTCACTGCTTCTTACCTCCATGGTCCACTAAGGAATTTCTTTAGCCTCGTGAAACCTTTTTTGCAAAAAAAAGAAATCGTAGAGCTATAGTGGCGGTGTATAGTGAGAGTGGTAGTTTAAATAACCTCTAACAATATAAGTAGAAATAAGATTTGATGCTGTTTCGGTGAATAATGTGGGTAAACTTTTGTCGCGTCAAATACTTTATTTCAGCCGTTAATTATTTAGACGTTTCGAACTTCGACTCGGGGCTCATTTCCAGGCCTGCTTAATGCCGTTTTATTTGTTATTTATCAATAAACGCGTAACACATTCGAGTGGGCAGTGGCGCTCAGTGGCTCAAAAGTTTGGACCATCGGAAAAAGTATTCAGAAAATTCCTATTTCCTGACTAGATACGGTGTTTCCTTATCAAGGCATGGATTTATGCTACAGGACACGCACATGAAGTGGCACAAATGCATTGATATTTGAGTGCTGCTGAGATGAACATAAATATTCCTCAATTCAGAATAACTGTTCGAACAGCAACGCACTGTTCTCAAATATGTATGTCTCACTCCAGTTGTACTTTCAGGTTTTGTACGGAGGAAGTAAATACTCTATAGTAATAGTGATAATGAAAATGAATTCAAAAGAGTGAATTTTCCAGAAAATAGTGATAACCCAAAAAAAATTTTGCCACCAGTTCCACTAGCGCTAACCATCAATTGCCATGCGACTAAATTTTTAACGTGATTGCTGCTTGAAGCTGCTTTACAAGATCGAGTTAATGGACGTTGACAGCAGCAGAGAAGTCAAGAGTGGAAGCATTCGAAATGTGGTGCTACCGAAAAATGATGAAGATAAAATGGATTGACCGTGTCAATAACGAGGAAGTGCTAAGATGAGTGGGAGAAAAAAGAAGCCTCCTAAAAACCTTAAACAGAAGACGGGACAACTTAGCTGGCCACATAATGAGACATGATGAAGACAATCGTAGGACAATTGGAAGGGAAGAAGGGCAAGGGACGGCCCCGAAGAAGTTACATAGGACAGATTATAAAGGATATTAAAGAGAAGAAATAAGTCGCTATAAAAAAGGTTAGCGGATAGGAGAGAGAAATGGAGAGCTGCGTCAAACCAATCTTAGGATTGTTGACTAATTATAATGATGAAACTCAAGCATTAGCTTATTTCTTTTAGCTAGTTGGCGTGATTATGGAGGCTGCCTTAATCAAGATTGCTAACGTGATTTACAACGAGTAACAAATCACAAGGCCACAAAAACTTTTTCTAAATACACGTATTCCTACCGTATTTTGACCACCTGAATCAGAAAATGTTTACTCGTATCACTGCATTTGCCACAGTTTTCGCAAAGGCGTCATACAATTGCAATTGATATTGCGATTGAAACTAGGAACCACCATTAAACCATACGTCAAGTGCACAGCACGATGTTTTGCCAATTATTTCTGAATCGAGGACACAGAAATGCACATAGACAATCTATTCGAGGAAAAAATTATCGAGCTCTCCCACATGGCTCGACTGAAGTGGCGACAAGTAGTTCTTACCTACTCAAGTTTGCAACACGCCGATATACCGTTTGGATTAACATTCACTTCCAGGTTTTCTACAGCGATTTCAAATAAATTTCAACAAATTTCCAAAGCGAATAGTAGCCTATTTATTTGATGAGCGCTTGGCTGCTGACCCGGGTTCATATCCCGAGTGAAGACTTCGTACACCCTTGGACAAAACCCTCGAAGTGCAAAATGGACCAGCGAAAGGAACTGGGCCCCCAACATGAAAGTTTGATGTCACAAGCCCGTGGCTTATTCAGGTTCAATCTAGCTTCTATCTATCTATCCAAACTAGCTTCCACATCGAATTACCGAGTTATTGAATTGACCGAAGCCACGGTGAGAAAATCGGACTAAGCGACGAATCGATACACGGTCTTTTATTGCGCGGTGTTTGGGGACGGAAAGCCTTTAACGGCCTCCGGAATAAAAGGCGAAGGGGAGAGAGTTGGGGAGGAGAGGAATTATTCCGGGCGGGTGGGTACATACGTACAGACATACATACATACGTACAAGCAGAGAGAGAGAGAGGGCGCTTTGGTAGTGGGAATGTGCGCATGCTCTCCAAGGGATCCCATCACGCAGTACACAGAGGGAGGGAAGGGGGTGGGAAGGGAGGAGTGAGGTGGGGGGGGGTGGCTGGACGGGCGGGTGTCTTTGACACACCTCTTTGCGTTGTGACGGGTAAGTAGTGGAATCACTCAATGAAACCAAAAAAAGCTCTCACGATCCACCAACAAATCTTCCCTCTGCAATTAAAAAACAGCGATTTCGGAACATCCCTGGGGACTCCACAATTTGTGAATTGCCCCATCAAAGAGCCTTCAAAAGTGAATAGGGTAGTTTCCTTCATCAAAGAAAACGAAAGGCTTTGATTGCGATCCGTTACCCACCATTAGTGTATTCATAATATACAAATTATTTGGTTTTAGAAATCCCAGGTTAGACGAATTGCAATGGTCAATTTTAACCGCAATTGAAAAAGGCCAGATTGGCGCCCATACGATAACACTCCACGTGACGTCACAGGGACCTTGATGCTATACGAGTAGTCAAGAGTTTTACATCGTCTGAGATTACCAATGCATGCATGAGGCACAGAGCCCAGGAAAACATTTCTTAATAATAACCTATTAAAATTGCCTATGGTCGGAAAGTTTTCTTCGCTTGATAAGGTATTAATAATACTTATTTAAGCCAAGCGCTACCTGCCAGCAGGGTACTCTGCTACCTGCTAGCAGCCTACTTCGTAGCGGCGCCCATAGCCACGCACCAAGGTGGCCACACATGGCGGCAGCCTGAACCAGAATGACGTCACACGGGGTTTTCCCAGCATTCATACTTATTAGGCCGTCGCGTTTTCGCGCGCGCTTGAAAATTTTCACGTTTCATTTAATCGCGAAAAATAGATATTGTCATTTAAAAATCTAAAAAATTTAAATGCGTACTCCAGGAATAATAATCTTTCGATTGAGGCAATAAAAAAATTATAGGAAACCACCCTATTCCCTCGTGTGGCAGTCCGCTCCAAACCTGGTGGTCCATGCAAGCGCGCGGAACTCCCGCGAGAGGAGGGGAAAGTGTCCGGGGGTGGGGGGGGGGGGAACAACTTAGGAGGTGGGGGGGCGCGAAGCAATTCTTCCGACTGAATATAACTTAGATAATGAATGGAGTCAAAAATAGTAATTTTAACCTGTGTAGTAGGCCGGCCCTCCCTCGAGAGCCAAGTCACAATATAGCCACAGTGACCCCCAGCTCACAACACATCCCGTCTCATTGCAGGAATTGCCCTCTCCTGGAGAATAATATCGTGAGTTTACATGGATGAACAACTTATCAGTTACTGTATATAAACGGCATCCAAGTCCTTCATTGTGCCCAAACTAAACACTGCGCTTCTAAACCCTTCCTCTCCATACATTTACACTTTTGAAGGTTACAATTTGAGCGGATTTAAATTTTAAAGTAACATTTAAATACCTCAAAATGTCTATCATTACCTATCTTATTGTGCCCCTACTTTTATTCCGTGTCATCATGTATCTTAAAAACGTGAATTTACTTCATCCAGTGTACATTCAAGCTAAATTTAAAGATCTCAGGAGATAGATGGCGGTAAGTATAGGATTTCTCAGAATGCTTCTGAAATAAAACGGGATCAAATCAAAAATATCGGAGTAGTTATTTGATGACAAGTTTTAGTCTCGTTGAAAGAAGAATGTTTTTATCTATGATATAAAATCAGTAATGAACTTTTCGCTTCGTAAGGTGAAACATGGATCGCGGTGTCAGGTGGTGGGATGTCAATTTTATTTTACTGTACAAAATTTCATTGAATTTAACGGAATTCAGATAGAGTTACATCAAATTTGGAAATACATAAGATTATATTCCGATAGCTAAAAAATCGTAGAATAATACACTATTTGAATAATGAATTTTTTGACAAATTTTGAAGCGATAACTCTACTGAACTCGAGATATTCAAGAATACCACAATTAGAAAAGTAGAAAGACAATCTGTGTAAGGCGGTATTGTAGTGAGAGTAAGGCCTACCACACACGTTCCGGCCCGGCCTCAAGGCCCGGACTGTACAGTCCGGGCCTTGAGGCCAAACTGAACGTGTATGGCGATGCCTTGAGGCGGATTGTCGGCCGGACGGCCGGATGGGAATCCAATGAGGCCCGGCCTCAAGGCCTTGAGGCCGGACCTCATTGTTTGGCCGGAGTCGTGTTCTCCCCCCACGCAAACCAGTCGCGCGGTAGCTCTGTTCGACGGTGTACCTTTTGTGCTCGACATGTCAACTATTGAAGAGATTGAGGCAATTGCAGTGATAGGCTGCTATTCTGGATGGAATAGCATTATGCTATTCTTCGATATTGCAACCGCTGTTGCTATAATATAGCGTATTGCAACGCCTATGCTATTTGGTATTACGAACGGTTGCAATTCGTGTTTTTACTACACCGGAAGACGTAATTCACAGAATAGCATAGGCCCGTAGCAATTCACTATTCTGAACGGTGAATTGCAACCGGTAGGCTTGCAATAATATTACGCGGTCTTCGAGGCCGAGCTATCCGATATTTCAACCCAGAAAACGTGCGCATTGCGATGTCGAATTGTTTTTCTGAGGTTAGTAACCTAATCAAGCATTGAAAAATGGAATAATAGCCAAAAATAAAATGATATCAGCTTTATTTTAATTAAGTAATAGTAGCATAAGTGACGAATATTTAACTAGTTAAGTGATTTGGTTAGGAATTAACATTCGAGCTTGATATATGAAGCACAAGCTTGCTTCATCGACAGTACGAAAACAATAACAATTAATGCAAAGAATTACTACCATTAGCCCAAATTTTACGCGTTTTATTCATATTTACAATTCATAATTTTATTTCATCACTTGACTTGCTACTAAAAATATCCTCAATGTAGGCTATCAGGTCGATTCTTGAAAATTTTCAAGCTTGTGTTAACACACTAACCTGCCAAATATATTAATAGTTATAGCTTTCAATGAATACCATATATTACCATAATAATACCATATACTTTGATCAGCCGTTCATTTCCTCAATTGGACAGTATATACAAATACATGCAACGAGTCGAAATTGTTTTCCCCACTATTCGCTGCCTTCTACAATTAAAACTAAAAATTTATTAAATTATAAACACGGGCAGTCGACTTGAATTACTTGCTTGAAAACAAAGGATTTCTCCGAACACCAATAAAGTTTCCGAACAAATATGATTCACCACAAACGTTTATTGGAATATCCATGCACTGCATCATTAATGCAATATATATCATGTGGAATTGAATACAAATTGTTTCCTCTATAGACAAGTAAGTTATTCACACAATTAAGTTTCATTTTATCGGCACAGTTCAGGGTCTATCAAAAATTTCAGTGAGCACATTAAAATCAGCTGATACGAAAACAATGATAACTGACACAACAGCACTTTCCACACGATTCACTTTTGCTAGATTCACTTTTTCACAGCTGTTCCATCCATCCTCAAATTCAACATTACCTCCCTCTGCTTTTTCCAAATATGCAGCTGAAATATCGATACTATTCCATCATAATACGTGAGAGCACAGCTGTGACGTTGCCACCTACTTCATTTCCTAAACAGAGAATGAACACTGAAATTAGGGAGTCATACAATATATAGATAACATTAGAAACGAAAGCTTCTAGTTCATACAGTAAAACGATATCGTCACGAGCAATACAATAAAAGTTGATACATATTAATTCTGATATGCAACAAACAGACTTCGAAGCCTGACACATTTACGAAGAAAAGCAAACATATTTAGCTTTCAATGATTATTTCGCATAGCATATATCTCACGTTAAAGGACCGATCGGATATAGGTAAATCATTGAATATTTATGTCCGATAAATCATCATTATAACAACGAAATTATGACCTAACCCACCTGTCTGAAGCCATTGGGAAATTATCACAACCACAACAAACAGCTGATTTCTTAAATGAGATTTTCAAAGCGTATTATATACTTCCAAGGTTTAATATAATTTTTAAATGTAAATAAAGCAATTATTTATAATTTCAAGTCAATATTCCGTAAAATACAGAAAAATATATAAAATATCTTCTCCCTCATAGGTTACCCAAACTGTTCAGAAAGTTTTTCATACGGGAAGAGGCGGAGCTTCCAAATAGCTCGCGCAAGAAATAGTATGCTGCTATTCCGAACAAAATTATTACTACGCTTCATTCATAATACGGGGTCGTTGCTATAATGACCCGCAGAATAGCATATGCTATTTTTTGCAACGCTTATCCAGAATAGCAGCCATAGTGTGTGTTCTAGCGAAAAGGAAAAAGCGCAAGAGAAGCATGTGGGCGAAGTCGTGGCTTGAAAGGAAAAAATTTACTCATGTTAATTTATTAACCGAACTTCAGTGTTATCCGAAAGATTGGAAGAACTATTTAAGAATGGACGAACCAACTTACCTGGAGTTATTCAGAATGGTTACACCTTTTATTGCCAAGCAAGACACTGTTATGAGGCAAGCTATAACGCCTCACGAAAAGTTAACAGCAACATTGCGATATTTGGCTACAGGCAGGACACTGGAAGATTTGAAGTTCACTACTAGAATTTCCCCTCAATCTTTGGGACAAATTATACCAGAGACTTGCTTGGCATTAGCAAAAGCACTAAAGGACTTCTGTAAGGTAAATAAATAAATAAAATAACTGATTGTGAGAGTCAAGCAAAATAAGTGGGCACACCTGTTAAAGTAATATCCATACATGAGTTATTACGCTATATATAGTATAATAACTTCTATATGAACAAAATTTCCTATCTCCCGTGTTGCCTTCAAATTATTAGCCTATTTATACGTTCAACTCGTGTATAGGTACTCACTTTACTTGACTCTTAATGCAATGTACGCAATTTGAAGTCAATTTCTATTGAACAATCGATGGAAATACAAATGCAGGGCTGTTTACAAACACTTCAAACATAAATTGACCCGTATTACTGTCCTTGGTAATGTTAAGTACTTAGGGCTAATATTTTAAATTATAAAAAAATATAAGAAAAAGTTATTGTAAATGGGTGTAATAAACTTGGTTCTATAATGTATCAAAAAAAGATTGCTGCTCCTCAGATGTTGATCGGTAGTTAGAATTAGTTTGATGTTGTTGGACGGATATTTGCGACTGGAAACTGTGCTCTGATGAATGTGACGGAGGGCCATATTCCAAAGAGAAACCTGTATTTATTGAAGCATTTCTATGGAGTGATCCTAATTCTGCTTCAAACAGAGCATCATTCATCAGTTTCTGTGCAAATATTCTCTGTTCAGGAGTAAGTTCTGGCTATCTTATATAAAAATCCCAAGTTATTGGAACGAAAACTACGGGACTACCAAGCGCACAAAGTTGGGAAACTTCATTTTAGGCGCAAAAAACGGGTACTTTTTTATAACAAAAAAAATTACAGAAAACAATATGGGGCGGAAATTTTTTTACGTAAATGATGCAACGTAAAATAAATTCCCTTTCGTAGCTTTTCGTTGCATTGAAATTGATTGCCTCATCTAGACGATAGAGCTCCTCAAACTATGGCGTCTCGCTTTTTTTTTTACAAACAGTAGATGCGAGAGGGTTGAAAATGTGGTGGGAGAGGGAAAACAAGTGTCTCGAACTGCAGGATTCACCCTTCACATTCGGTTCCGACTCCGTTTCGCTTGGCCTTGAGGCCGGACCTCATTGGATTCCCATCCGGCCGTCCGGCCAGCAATCCGCCTCAAGGCATCGCCATACACGTTCAGTTTGGCCTCAAGGCCCGGACTGTACAGTCCGGGCCTTGAGGCCAAACTGAACGTGTATGGGAGGCGGCCAAACTGCGCTGTCCAGGCCTCAAGGCCGGCCTCGAGGCCAGGCCTTGAGGCCGAGCCTTGAGGCCGGGCCGGAACGTGTGTGGAGGGCCTAATGTAGCAATAAGAAAATATCGGAACGTATTAAAACTGTAGCTTCGACTGAAAAATTCATATAGCTTCATTTATCTTCATTGAGCTCACTTTTCATCTAAAGGGTCTAATTAGGAGCCTATCAGTTGTCTTCTTATGGTGAAGATCATTTTTCTATTAGCTTAAGTAGTACGAGAAAGCCAAAAATACCAATGAGTCATGCGATCCGCACAAGAGATGTAAACAAAATCTAAAATAAAAAAATATCACTGTAAATTTATTTTTTTATTTTAATTAATTTATTCCCAAACCACCGAATACAGCTCATATTGGCCACGAACAACCATGCCCTGGACAGGGGAAGCCTACCCAATTCGAACCCGCGACCTTTAGTTTGGCAGGCGAGGACACTACCCCATCGCCACCGTGGCTGGCAAACTAAGTGAAATAACAAAATAATATTTAACGATGAAAAAAATCATTATTTGGGCTCAATAATATCCATATCGACGTATTCTACAGCGAGAATAACTTCAAGTTCTTACGTGGGGACAAGAGGCATTTCTATAAATCATCCAGTTCATCTAAACGCGGAGGAAGGATGAGATTTAAAAATAGAATGCACGGCGGATGTTCGACCGATGGGACTGCAGACGCTGCTTCCAAATAACGGGATTACGGAACGGCAGCAAAAACATCTTCCGATCGATGACTACAAGAAACTCGCAACTTTCGCCGCCACTGGCACGCCATGCCTTGAGTTCAGAATTAGAAAACCTCAGCCGAGCAACTACCGTTCAGCCCAAGAATATTTTTAACATCTAAGGATAATCAGTAATCAGCTTCGCAGCTTTGGTGGGGAAAATCAGGAAATGGTAAATATTCTACGACTAAATCCAAAGATAAAAAACTAAGCAGCTACTTGAAAACCTGCCATGGTTAAATTTAGAAACATGACCATAAACCATACTCTTCAATGATTTATCCCCAAATCTAAAATCTCAAATAAACCCTGAGTAATACGATCTACATCACTCACTTTAACGTTGATCACACATACCCATAATCAGGAAATGTATTTCGCTTCTAAGATTTAAGCAGTATTATACCAATTTACCCATATATGTACATAAACGAAGCCTAATCGAACACAGAATATTTTCGGGCGATGGCCGAGACGAATATGAGTTTAGGTCAAGGAAATTGTGAATTTATTTCTCAAAATTTCTCCAGTTATTAGTTTTAAGTTTCTGATAGCACAAACACAACACTACACCCACATCATAAACAAATGCGCATAATAGGAAATGTACTGAAATATGGCTGGTAAGGGTGAACTTGGTTTACCGGGACAGCATCAACTTGGGCGGCGCGTCAAATAATGTGACGGACGCAAAAAGGGAAGACCATGATATTTTATATTTAAATATATGTGAAATTCAAACAAGTAAGTGCATACGATAGTAATAGTGGATACACAGGATGTACATACGATAGTGCCACTAAATGGGCGTGCACTAGTTGATGGTTAGAAATAAGCTCAAAAATGCAGGTAGCACCCGTGTAGTTGAAAGCTAAAAATTTGCCTCATTTCGGGGGAGAGGCCAGGACCCTGCCCCTCCTCCTTTTGTACACCCCCTCACACGAAGCGAGCAACGCGAATGGTAGCGGCAATAAAATAAACCGTTCACAATGCACGCGGGGAAGTACTTGCAAGAGATGAAATTCCTATAAATACACCTGCTATGCAATAACAAACATAATATGCTCAAATCGCTGGCTCTAATGACGCTCAACATAAAATAATAGCAAGAGGAAAAACCCCTCCTCATACCAACGCCTTTACGACAAAGCTGTTAGCCTCAGGGCAGAAAATTTCCTTATGGAACTGGGAAATTAAATATCGACCATGAACATATAATAGAAAAAGGACGAGGACAACGGTGCTGTGGTAGATGGAAAAAGCCAGAAATCAGAGGGTAAAAATGCTTCCATACTGACTGCTTCCTGGTAGCGCAACTGGTTAGAGCACCCGGCCGGCAACCGGGAGGATTAGAGTTCCTGTCCCTGTCAGGTAACATTTTTACCCTCTGATTTCTGGCTTTTTCCATCTACCACAGCACCGTTGTCCTCGTCCTTTTTCTATTATATGTTCCTGTCCCTTTCTTTCCTTGCCTCTGAATTTATTTGAATGTTTACGCTTAAGGTGTCGAGTGAATATTTGAAACAAAAATTATGCAAATAAACTACGCGGCTTATTTTGGTTTCCCAGTTAAATAAATATATTCATATCTATGAAGATTGAAAGGCCAAACCACAAGAGAAGTAATGAACATGCCTTTTAAACTTATGTGAGTGGTTAAGCAAAGCATTCAGATCGCAATTTCTCTCAGTTTTATATAATCAACTCTCAGAAACACGACGTTCCCTTAATTAAACGCACCCCGAGACAATTCATACAATTGGATATCGCAAACAATAACCGGGAGGTCACTCACGTCCGGCTTCAATTCTAGCATTTATGTCGGATAAAGCTGTCGCGTCGTCGCCGGTTCATTGCCCTAAAACCACATAGCATATGAAATTCACGCATCCCATTGGGATCGAGGGAAATCCTCCTTCCCCTACCTCCTATTGATTTTCCCATGACATTTGGCATTCGAAAAAGAACGCTAGCGTTGAAATTGGGAAATTTCCGCTCCATTGATGGGAACCTACGCATGTCCAGTACGCCGTTCTTACGCATGTGCAAAGCACGTATCTCAGCAGTCAAGAGAGGAGATTACCTGGGATTGGAACTGGAAAAAGATTAGAGTTTTAGGGTCATTCCGTGTGAATTCAACACACCACTCAACCTGACAACGTCAGTTTTCCTACAAATTTGGTGCATTCGATGATACTGGTAAGTTTTGGAAAAATACCAATTCGTAGAAGTAAATGACGACTTTGACAAAAGTTACAGGCCAGCAAATTCTGGGAATTCGTAGAAATTTCAGCGTATCTCTTTAAAGATAAATGACTATAATTCCGGTTCTATTCAAGGTAGAAAAATGAAACTTATGTTTTTGGAAAGTTAATATGCAGGGCTTTACATCGATATACAACATGGCCTATTTATAATAATTTCAATACTCGAGGTCATTGACCTTGACCTCGGACCTTGAATATGTCAAAACACCCCCCTTCAATAGTTTTTTATAAATATATATGTTATTGCTCATACATTTTATTACACGTATACAAAATATCAAGATGGCATACTTTAGGCATCATGCCCAAAAAATTGTTTGTCTACAGAACTACACAAGCAAAATGCAAGAAGTACCACTTAAATATGAAATGCCCATTGTTGAACGGTATAGGTCATGGATATATCATTGCAGTTATGTTGGCCATGTTGTATATCAATGAAAATCCCTACATTTTACCTTTCTAAAAACATAAGTTTCATTTTTCTACCTAGAATATAACCCGAATTATAGTCATTTGCCTTTAGAGAGAGACGCTGAAATTTCGACAAATTCCCAACATATGCAGACCTGTAACTTTTGACGAAGTCGCCATTTACCTCTAAAAATTGGTATTTTTTCCATCACTTACCAGTACCATTGGATACACCAAATTTGAAAGAAATCTGACATGGTCGGGTTGAAAATGTCACTTCTCTATGTTGAATTGACGTGGAATTACCCTTTAATTATTAACTCTACTACCTATTTTCTCGGCTTCAATCCTTTGTTCCTGTCGCATTCGTCTCTTCCTTCAGATAAACTCTTTCAAGTATTGCTACTGACGCTGATGTCAACACCCTTTTCACTCTCCTCCATTGAATTCAGCCATAAATATCTCGGTCCTCATTCTATTCCTCTATTCTAGAGTTGGATCATTCCTTATCCATTCCCTATATCGGTCGAAGCCATGAAGTATTCCCACTTAGCATTGCACTGTAATAGAGCTTCTATGATTTTCTGATCGGCGACTTCCCGCAACCAGCACGAAATATTGATAAATTTATTTAAGAAAAATATAGAATAGCTGTCCAATTTCTGGAAATCTTTTTCATATTATCGAATTCATATTATCGAACGTTGAGCTATTTTCCCTTTCCCGGTCAATAATATCCTCAATGAATAGGCCAAGCAATCGAAGCCAAGTTTATTCCACCGGATATTTACCACACTTTTAATCACTGTGAATAGCGGTTCATAATTTCCATCATTATGATAACTTATTCCTAACACGTATCGAAGTTATTTTCAATAAGTATTTCTATCAAAAAAGGATTACGATCAACATGTTAATATGAAATTTTTGATACGTTCATCGATCAACAAATTGAAAACAAATCCACGCAGAAAGGGCATGAATACCATTGAATGGAAAATTAGAGCAGTTGTCGCACAAACACCTCTTATTATACCTCTATAATCGGATGTTCCTAACAGATCTTTCATAATAGCTTACATGAAGCGATATTAACACTCGAAATACCGCAGAAAAAAATATAGGCACCTGAAAGTCATAGTGCACGGCTCCTGTATGCTATGTTTCGCAGGTAAGTTGTGGAGAAGGCATACGGTCGCAGAAATCAAATACTCCCACCCACCTGCATTTGAGTACACTTACGACAAGAAGAGCAAACCAATTTTTGGACAGCAGGGATGGAACTTACCTGAAAAATAGAAAAAAACACATTGTTAGTTACGACAACTTATCTTGATGATGATGAATTAAACATCTTAATTATAATAATTTCTCCTACTTCCAAGCTAAGATATACGTATTGCTACATTAAAATACAATCCTATTTCACGGGGGAAAATACAAACAAAATTTAATAATAGGCCTCCTTTAACACTATATATAATAATACAAGGCTTCCTTTCTACCTCCTTTCTTATAGTACGAGAGGAATATGTAATTTTATTATATTGAATAAATAAGACATTGAAATATTTCCAAATACCGTACCACATATCATACAAGATAATTTTATTACATTTTCCCGAAAAACGATTCCCTCAATTGGAGCACTCATAAATGCACCGACATGATAGGAAAAAAAGTACCACTTCCCTAATTTATGAAGCAGACAATTGAGTATACGTTTGAGGAAAATGGCTACTCCAAGAAGCCATGAAATAAATCCATGAAATTTACAAGGTTAAGACGAGTAAAAATCAAATATTTTCTTGATTATTTTTTTAATAAAATTAAATAAGTTTAGCACAAAATCTAATGGAACGAAAATGAGTTGGAACGCAAAATAGGGAGAGGACTAGAGCTCAAAGTTATTTGCACCAAGGATATTCACCATGAAAAAATTCATTCGACCTAAATGGGAATGCGAACACAGGTCTCCCAATTCACGTGCGAAACCGGTTACACCACCAAAATAACCTCGGACTGAGATCATGACGGATACATATACAGAAATATTGAGTTAAACCTATTGCAATATTATTAAACAAACCCCGTTCAAGCTCCAATCTACACTACTGTTCAATATTTTATGCACTCACGTATATTTTAAAATAATGTGGTCCGATTTATAATTATAAATTTAACATAATATAAAATAATATTTATAATTTTCTTTTTATGGTTGACATTTTATAACTTATAGTTTAATAATAAGTTTTGTGGTACGATGTAGCACATTTTTGTACACTTTTATTTAAATATAAATAGTAGTAAAGATTGTACATGTAGTCCAATTTTGATGCCGTACAGTTATCACAAAAATGATTTGTAATTTTTGTTGCTATTTATACATAGATAACAATATACACAATGGTTGATGATCCTTGTTTTGAGCGCGTTCAACCTAATGGAGGGAATGTTAATAACCTACAAGAAGGTTATTAACATTCCCTCCCCGTTCGGTACATGCTCAATGCTAATCCTGTGTGTCCTCATCTAAAATCTGCTTCTCCTCATCCCCCACAGGAGGGTTTTCTGTTTTTTTTTCTATTCTGACGAGTGGTGCCAAATTCCACGGCCATTGGAGACCCTTTTCTCCATCTGTTACTCATCCACCAGTTGCCTAGTACTTCGTCTTCGTCCTCATGTCCGTCTACTTCACCTTCTCCTTACCCACAGCTTCAAGGCTTCAAATCTCTCATCATCCTCCTTCCTAAGCGCCCATGTTTCCGCACCAGAAGACGCTACTCTCAAGATAACTCTCTTATACAAGCCACTTCCTCAAATTATTACCAGCTGATTCTCTCATATAGTCCTTTTCTATTAATGAACGCCTCCTCTAAAAACGCAATTTCCTTCCTTAGGCAGTGAGTAAGTAACGGAAAGGAATAGGGTAGTTTCCTTCATCAAAGAAAACGAAAGGCATTGATTGCGATTCGTTACCCACCATTAGTGTATTCATAATAGACAAATTATTTGGTTTTTGAAATACCGGTTTAGACGAATGGCAAGGGTCAAATTTGATCCTCATTTGAAAAAGACCAGATTGGCGCCCATGCGATTCCACTCCACATGACGTCACAGGGACCTAGTTTCTACACTAGAGGATAGGAGTTATACATCGTCTGAGGTTACCATTGCATGCATGAGGCACAGAGCTCAGGGAAACATGTCTTAATAATCACCTATTAAAACTGGCTAAGGTCGGAAAGTTTTCTTCGTTTGATACGGTATTAATAAACCTTTTTTAAACCAAGCGCTACCATCCAGCAAGGTACTCAGCTACCCCCTAGCAGCCTGCGACGTATCACCGTTAAGCCTCGCCTCAAGGTCACCTCACCGGGCGGGAGGGGGAACCAGAAATACGGCGTACGGAGATATTTCCCGGCATTCATACTTAAGCGTCGCGTTTTCGCGCGCTTGAAAATTTTCACTTTTCATTTAATCGCGAAAAATAGATATTGTCATTTAAAAATCTAAAAGTGTGAAATACGTACTCCAGGAGTAATAATCTTTCGATTAAGGCAATAAAAAAATAATAGGAAACCACCCTATTGCGCGACCTCGCTGGTGATATCAAGTTGAATCCATCAACGTCGCCCATTCCCGGAAACGGAACTGGAAGCTCACGCTGAAAAAGAGGCAACCGCAAGAAATCGATAGCGTGTTCTATGAAGTAGATTAATGACCAGTTTAAGGGACCTGCCAACCTATTAGTGTCACGATCTACTTGGCTAGTAGGCACCGCGTCCGCCGTAGGCGGATCACCAGTTTCCCGCAGCAAAGTCACTTGACCGAAGAAAATGCTGCTTCTCCTCTCCAACCATTTCCAGCACCCCGTCATCCTCCTCATCTCCGTCTACTTCTCCATCTCCAAACAAAAGACAGTAATAGAATCGAAACACCAAAGCGGCAACACAGACAAGGCCCCAGTCCATCGCGTAGAAAATTGATTTATGATACCACTTGCAGCGAATTTTAATCTGTAGCCAAAAATGTCCGCCGCAATGCTATGCGCCTCGTGAGATATATTTATTCTCAGTATCTGCTGTGCAATATACTTACACGAAGAATAGCACTGAAAAATTGTAAAATTGATTATTTATATCATCTTGATTATAAATTACGATGGAAAGCCTGAACTATAAATTGTTTCCCCGTGAAGTTCAGAGCGCGCTATAGTCTGACTTTATGAAATCCACTCAAATGCGTGGTGGATGACAGAAGATCAACTAGCAGGTAGGAGAATCCTCTATAGATATATGTAGCAAAATAAATTTTGTGAATTTGCAGTATTGACAGAAACCATGAAAAAAAACAAAAATATCTAAATCTAAAAGGAATTGATAATACATTTTTATTCCAAAGTTACGAATTTAATTCATTTTGAAGCAGTCTTGTATCTATAAGTGAACAAATTCTAAGGACGTGTAACTTCCATTCGACAAGTCTTTTTTGGTCAAAGATTACTCGCTTAACACTTAGGCAAGTCTTGAAATTATATTTTAAAAAGCCTCGAAATGTTCAGGATATACTTAGAGAGCTTTGTCAACGCCAGAAAGTATCTCAAATGTGAAAATTTAACCTTTGCATTTTCTCAGATGAATTTTTTCAGCATTCGAGAATCACGCTAATTATTAGAAGGTTCTGCCCAAAAAACTTTGAAAATTTCAAGATGAAAACGTGAGTTTTAAAAGAGTAATGCGATACCGAAAAAATACCTCTAAAGGGAAGGTCTTCCAGGGTATGGGAGGGATGCGTTCTGTTTTTACACGACTCTTCAGGATAAGTAGTAGGACAGAAATGAATTAAGAGAGCTTCGACGACATAAATAATGACATAAAAATGATTCAACTTCAGATCATTGATTCAAAAAATCCCATTCGTTATTGCAAAACAAGAAACTAATAAAAACTGAGCAAAATTTCAACCACAATGATCATTTGCAGCCCAAAAACATTTCATCCGCGCCATTTAAAAACATTTCCAATTCACAGAATCAGTACGATTGATTTGTAAAAAACAAACGCAGCACCCAAAACCTAATTTTGATATTGTAATAAATTCAGGATTCTCTATCAAAATATCAACAACGATGCGTAGATTTTTACACCAGGCGAGGTAGGAAAACATAAACAAGCAATGCACTTTACATGCAAAACGAGCAATACACACGTCTGAACTTTTCAATACCCAGTATCGCAACTACTCCGTGAATCAAAGATTCATGTCCAAAACGAATGACTCGAGCCAACCTATTCAACTGTCTCGGCCAGCGTGGGAAATGTAGTCTGTAAACGTATTTCAATGGCAAATCGAAATAAAGCACAAAAGATTAATTTAATTTCCAGCTAGTCTCCAGTCAGAGGCTCAATTTTCTACTTCTTGCCCATTAAAGTACAGATGACAAGATACTAGAGGGATTTATACGTCCTCGAAATGTGAATGAGCCATAAGGAACAGAAATTCGCGTCGCCGCAGGAGAACGCATCCAAGGAAAACCTTCCCGGAGAACTACTCACTCCTGAAAATAATAAATGGGTATTCCCGCACTCTAGACAGCCATTCATAGCTTTCGAGTACTCATGGAGGCATATATCGACATGATATCACCTCGAGCGCTGGCTGGCTGGCTTCGTCAGCAGTTTTATTCGCAGACTCCAAGCCCTTGGATAGAAGCGACTGTTAATCGCACTCATTGGACATTACACAAGGACTCCTTCCTAGAATTACCCTCCTCCGATGCCCTATTTTGATGTTACACAGAAATCAATTATGAAATGAGAAAATTTATTTTCACCCAACAAATATTTATAGCGATCAATAATGCGAAGGAGTGACAACGAATGTTACAAAAGTGGATTTTCCAATATGCCACTAAATGTGTTGTCATCCAGCGCAATTTTTAAAACGGTTTACAAAAGTCGCCACTCTCGTCGCTGGCGGTAGAGCGGTCCGAATTTCACTTTGGGAAAATAAGCCATCCTTAGCACTGATAATTTGAATAATGTGGTGATAATACGGTAACAATGGTATGTGGTGATATAATCAATCGAATCCATAGGTTTTTGAATGCTATTCATCGCCAGTTCAAATAATTTAATACCAATATTGAGAATCGATGGATCAGTCTGCAGTCTTCGCCACATTATAGATATCTGTGAAAAGCGATTAAAAGGTGAGCGAATTGGAGGCATTCGTGACGCTTCCACGGAACGGACTGGGACCTCCTACATGCACTCATGCCGCCAATTTCATTGTGCTTCTGCTCCCAATTCCACTGCATATTAATATTCCTTACTTTTAACTTACAATGACCACATTACCGACAAAGCAGATAAAAAACGGATGAGTGGAAGCACATATTACACATACCGCTTTGCGCAGCTTTAGCTCTCAACCGGTTGTGGCTTCTTGGAAGTCCTTTCTCCCTCGCGTTGTCATCTTAGATGGCGCGCTAGGGTCTAACATCTAGTCTACCATGAGCCTCCGTAAAATTGCCATAGGAATTAAAGAACCAGGAAAGCGTAGTGGTCTGCGCAGTGGATCGGAAAGCCAAAAGTCTGTGGTTCGATTCCCGGTCAAAGGGAATTTTTTCTCATGACAATTCAAGTGTATTTCAAGATTTATGAGTGAACTTTCCCAGAGGGAAATGCAAAAACCTCGAAGGACTCAACAGCACGAGTACCGGAAAAGCATCACGACATAATGCAATTCGCTTTAAATTTGAAGTTAAAATTAATCGATGCCCACTTTGATAAATAAACCTCATAAAAGTAACGCGATAACGATTTAATTCTCATACTTTTATCAAAAGAATCAATAAACAACCTATATGGGACCACGAATTTGAAATGTTTCCTTTCACTAAACGTCTGAAGCAACGGTTCACACATTTCTTATACATGGAAGTTTAGATTGCTCAAAAATGCCATCCAAAAAATAAATACAGAGGCTAGATTTATTGCGATCTATTTATAAGAATGGATTTCAACCGAATCACACTCCTCCGCAAATTTTGATGAAAACGTCATATTACACAGGCATTGATAAAGGACTGTCCAGTGTTTACAAGAGCAAACTTAATTCAACCTACAAACCTATAAACAATTATGAGAAATAACTACACAATTCGTGTCCTAACTTCAGAGCTTTTTCATCATTTGGAAATACCCTTTTTTGTAGGTGAAGATATCTCGATATTCATTCATGGGCTTTGCACCACTTTAAAATCACCGTAGCTACCAAACTATAGGTACCTGTTTGAGACAGCTATAGAAATTTTGATCCGGTATAAGACTCATGAAAGATTTTTGTGTACCATCTGCCGGGAAAACGTGAAAAACTACATCAGAAGATATCTCGAGTTTCACACCGCGTAAGGTTCTTTGTCATCTTCCAACGTTTCACTCGGATTCTTGGATTCCTGATGACGATGAGCGAGTTGAGGAAACGTTAGAGGAACACACAGAGAACCCAAAACGAAGAGAAACGCGATAGATCGTCATCAATATTGCTTGCCGGTACCATACACTACATAATAAATCATTCTGCTTTATTCTGAAACATAAAACTTCCAATGAAATCTAGCTGAAGATTTTAAACGATCTGGGTAGCCCACTAAAAAAGGAATAGTATGAATCTAAAAACGTTAACAATGAAAGTGCTTCATGTTTAAACATTTGAACCAACGCCAATTAAGGGAAAAATTCAACGTAAATCATTATATAACGTGAACATCCTGTGATTATTATAAATATATCAAAAGTACAAGTATACAGCTAAAAAAAGCCACGAAAATAAAGTCCAAATGAATTAGCATGCACTCTCAATTACATAATTTCTCTTTAAACAGTTCAGAAATAACTTGAACCACGAAATCTGTTTTGCCAAGAATTGCCCTCCGTTTAATTAAACGCAATGGCTCGCTTAATGAGCCTTTTCTATGATGAGATCTCAACTGAATCACACTCAAGCACTCAAATTAGTATGGCTTACATATTTATTGTGTAAAAAATTAAAAGACCGCTTGTGGAGTTATCGCAGAGCTTTTTGTAAGCCTAAAAAAATCTGCTTCATTTTGTCATATGGGACTACTTTATTGACTGCTTGATATTTCAAAACTCTCTCTCTCTCTCTCTCTCTCTCTCTCTCTCTCTCTCTCTCTCTAGCCGATTAGAAAAACAGAATACTATCCATCTGAAAAGTCGTTTAAAATACAGCTGCTCCCGAGCTCGATTTTGACTGTTGGAATTGTTCCAAAATCAGAAAACCCACGTGCAACTTAAAAGGCTTCCAGTAAGAAAGGCAATGATGGTAAGTGACTAGAAAAATCCACGAAAGAAACCTTAGGATGAGCATTTTCAGGAGTCAACAACCCCTTTTTGAGGGAGAGACTGTACGAGCAGCCAACTTACTCCCGCAGTCCTGTACATTTGAGCAAGATAAAAATGAAAGAGGAAAGGATTCTCCAATCGAAAAGCGAAATGGTTGCTTTCCCACCCACGAGTACTTGAAGGTCTTCGCAGTCTTTCTGCATTCAGAGAGAAGTGATGATACGGAAACTATCTCGATAGCAAGGACCCCAAAGGAATGCAAAATTGAGCATTTTCCCCACCCGGCACCAATAATATCTCACATTTCGCACTAAAAACATCTATTTCGCTCGCAGGACTAAAAAAACTCCCCCACACACCATCCTCCTCTCCTCCCCTCCCCATCATCTTCATCTTCCTCCCTCGTCCGCTTAACTTCCGATCACTAAATAGACTGGGGAATTGCAAGCGTTACGCCGAAATTCAAATACGGAGATAGACATGACCCAGGAAACTATAGCCCAATTTCATTAACATCGATTATAGGCAAGATACTCAAGCATATATCGGACTTTCTTGGACAGTCTTAATTTCTCCAAGGCTGACAGCACGGCTTCTGGAAAGGCAGATGATGCGAAACACAGCTCGCGCTCTTTCTTCACGACGTTCTCAAATCTGGTCAGTCGAAAAGAAAAATTGAAGCATTATTTCTGGATTTTAAGAAAGCTTTCGACACGGTACCTCCCAACAAACTTTTATACAAATTACAGCCATGCGGATGAAACAAAACAGTGGTAAACTGGATACGCGACTTAGTGAGTGGTCGAAAGCAAAGAGTAGTTCCTGACGGAATTAGCTCCGATGTAGTTAATGTGGCATTGGGTGAACCACAAGGAAGCGTAATCGGCCCCCTTTTGTTCACTATACATATACATAATCTTTACTCCCCAATTAGCTGTAAAATGCGTTTATTTGCTGACGACGCTGTCATATATCGCGAAATTAGTGATCACTCTGAGTTAAAAGTTCTCTCATCAGATTTAAACAACTTTCGCATGTGGAGCCAAGAGTGGGGACTCGAACTTAATCTGAACAAATGCACAGCGGATTTCTTGCGGAGGTAACTATCCCCATGAATATGCTGTGGATGGTGTAATCATAAAGGAACGGATGAGGTGATGTATCTGGGAGTAACGATAACCTCGAACCTCTCGTAGGGAACACACATAAGAATTTTTTGTGGCAGAGCCCAGAAGAAGTTAGGATTCGTCAAACGTATTGTGGGAAGATTTTCGGACGAGAAAATATAGAAGGAGCTATTTCGCACTCGCTCGACCGTACCTTGAATATGCAACAAGCACATGGAATCCGGTGGATCCGATGCAAAATATAATTCATGAACTTCATAAAATACAAAGCTTAGCTGCACGTTTCGTCAAAAACTGCTAAGACCGTACAGAAAGCGTTACACAGATGGTATGGTATTTGGAGGAGGCGACAGACAGCAAGGGTGAAGAGAAACCCGGCGTCGTCATTAGCCTGCTCTTAACGAAAGGCGCCAAGGGGACCACGGCTTAACGTCCCATCCGACGAACGGAGTGTTGCGCTTGCAACGTCCTCCACACAACACTCAAGTAGGGATCGGGCAATCTCTGAAAATTCTCTGCCACTGCCGGAAATTGAATCCGAGTCCGCGTGGTGGAAAGCCAACACTCTAGCCACCACACCAACCCGATCCCCGCGTAACACAGATGTTAAACGAACTAGGTTGGGATCCGCAATAGACTCGGAGGCTGCGCGCTAGGTTTATATAGCTTGATCAATTGGGAATAGATATTTTTAAGAGCGACACGGAGAACATCGTATTAGAACCCCACGGCATTATCGGACAGAAAGGATAAATTAAGAGAGATATTTTCCTGAACGGATAGGTATGGGAAATAGTTTTTTCGCCACACGATAAATGACTTGAATGAATGCTAGGCGTAATTTCATTTGGGCATTTTCTTTTTATGCGTGAACGGCTGGTGTTCTAACACACCCCGCCAAACGCCTATTGCGTTGGCTTGCATTTGGGTGGTATGTAAGTGTAGTATGTAGATGTGAAGCACAGATCGCAATCGGAGTGGAAGGTTCACGCGGGGGCACGAAGGAAAATGATGAAGAATGCGAGGGTAAATGGTGGGTAAGGAGGAAATTATGCATCAAATTGCATGCTCCCCTCCCCCACTCTATACTCAATCAGTTTGCTTCTCACACGTCCCCCCCCCCCTAAAAAAAACACGAGAAGAAAGGAAGAAAGAGAGAGAGAGAGGGTTGGGTGGGCCACAGCTGCTTCCGCTCCAACCAATAATAATGCTCCTCTCAACAATGCACCACTCATTGCGTTCCGGTGGGGCTATTTTGATTGGTTGTCACTCTGACTGAGAGAATGACGTCAACTACGTTTCACGACCGACGGTTATTGAAGATTCGGAGGGCATATACAAGAATTGCCATGAAAAAAAATTAACATCTAGTACCTAACACATGGTACCTTGAGCCTCGGTATAATTCCCATGTGAATCAAAGAACCTGGATAGCGCAGTGGTCTGCGCATTGGTCCGGAAAGCCAAAGGTCCGTGGTTCGATTCCCGGTCCAGGGGAATTTTTTCTCATGGCAATTCTCGTATATTTCACCGCCGTTCACGCGACAGGGTTAGAAATATTACACATTCGGTAGGGCATGCATGAAATCCGCTGGCAGGTCTCAGTAATGTTGGAATCTTGTTCAGAGTGTGAAGTTGGAATGGCACGCAAAATTTTGTCAACTGCCGATAGTGATAAGAGTTTGAAAACAAGATAGCCATGTATGTTCTCGTTTCTCGATTCGTCTAGCTTACTCTCGTTACTTACGAGCCTTAACTCTTTCCCAAGTAGGTTGACGTCACGCGCTCGTGTCGAGCGGGTCAACGCTTCTAACCAACTCCTCAGCTTTTTGCTAGGACCCCGTAGAGTCGTTGATGTTTCTCCCTTGAGAGATTCCTCCTCCAAAATTTGAAGTTTCCCTCTGAACTTTTAAATCACCCGGGACTCGAAACAAGTCAGTAATAATGACGTTAGCAACTCATTAGACGTGGGCGACAACTTTCATGATTTCATACTTAAAACGAGAGCACGGCTGCATGGAAAAGGTTTTTTTAGATCGTCGTAATTTATCTTACTCTTCCATCTTCCTTTAAATGAGTTCAGCAGTAATTGGAAATAGGCGGCGATCATTAATGGTTTACTCCGAGGATAGAAAATCCCTAATTTGATCCACGACTTATGAGTAGAAGTGGTATTGGCCTGAAGTCTCGATGGATTTGTTTATAACTCATAAACCATGGGGTCCCGGTAATCGTTCTTATCACGATGTTTTAAGCGGTGTGAAGCTTCTTGAACTTCATCACCTCCTCACCGAACAACAGATTGACATCGTTTTAATCCAAGAAATGATGCTAGAGCCGTATAAAAACATCTTCATTCTCGGCTACCAGCGCGTGCCAAAATTCCAAGAGAACATTTATTAGCAAACAATTTAGCAACTGACTAGATAATTATCTGTAGCTCAGCTCCTTTGATATTTTAATATTTTTAGAAAATATGTTTTGGCAACGCAAAATAATAGCCGAAATGTATAAATGACGGCAAGAAGTGTCCTAAGAAAGTTCGCATTCTGTTATGAACTGCATTAAGGTCACCAAGGGTTTCGCATCTAATAAGTATACACCCTTTAGCTCTCGACGTAGTTATTGATATCTGCACCATCTAGAAGGCACTATATTCCTACGTAATGGCGATTTTTGGGGTTCGGGTTGGTGTGTTGGCTTCCCACAGCGTGGGTTTTGGTTCAAATCCCGGCGCTGACAGAGAATTCTCAGAGACTGCCCGATCCCTGCTTAATGTTGTGTGGAGGACATATTAAGCGCAACACTCCGTCGGTCGGATGGGACGTTAAGCCGTGGTCCCCTTGGCGCCTCTCGTTAAGAGCAGGCTAGGGCCGACGCCGGGTTTCCCTCCACCCTTCTTCCTCCCATAGCCTTCCCTCTAGGCGCAAATGAACTCAACTGTCGGTCGCCTCCTCCACTTACCATTCCATACCACAATGGCGACTTCCATCACTTTAGAAGGACTGCATCCGACAGATGGCATACGAGGAAAGATTGGTTGGGGCAATTGAAGGGCATTACATAAGGAGCATTCGGCCACTTATAACTTCCCCACTCATGCGATTGGGCTGACGACACATATGGCTTCCCGACACCTCACCTCAAAACATCTCACATTCGTACACTTGCATAGCCGCGCACGGGGACGCTTTCAAAAGATAAACGCCACCGTGAAATAAGTTTCGCGTAAATTTACCCAAATAGCACAACAGATTTTCGCATAACCCTAGGTAAATTTGGATACTTTATTAAACCATTTTAAAACTGCATCGGAAAATTAGCTAATATTTTTTTCGTTCTAGGAAAATAATTTTCATCGTATATTTCAATTAAGAAATAATATCCTACACGGCGAAAATTGCGCAAATTTCACAAAGGTATTTGACAAATTATTGTAATATTTAGGATTTTACAATTAAATCTTAGCAATTATCCATTCGTGACTTTATTTAATGATTAGTTGTTTATGAAATAAGCAGTAAAAAATGATGCTACGAGAGACACTAGTAAGTAATATAATTAGGATCCTTCAGATCTAAAAAAAAGTGGAACATTCTAAAAAGTAATGAAGCGGCGAACAATGGAAGTGAAGATTTATTCTAGGGTTTCACCCCAGGGAGTACGGAAGGACATATGGAGAAACTTACCCGGAGTAAACCCCGAGAAATCTTCACTGCCATTCTGAAACGTAAACGATGAAAACCGTGTAAGAGCACACGAAGTGATAGAGAACACGATTGATGGATAAAATAAAAAGGGATAGGGCTTAAACGCCTTTTACCGAGCTGAAGAAGAAATTCAATGTCTGAGAACGGGTTGGCGTGGTGACTAGAGTGCTGGATTCCCGCCCCATGGGCATGGGTTCAAATACAGCCCGAATAGGAGATTTATCCCTGCTTGAGGGCTTTGCGGAACGCATTACATACTTTCACTCCTTCCGTCGGATGGGACGTTATGCCATGGTCCCCTTGACGCCTTCCGTTTAGAGCAGACTAATGACGACGCCGGGTTTCTCTCCACCTTCTCCACAACGCAATTGACCTAAACTGTCTGCTAACTCCTCCAATATCATCCAAAGAAATGATCTTTGGATTTTTCTTCTCATAGGAAATTCTTCCAAAATCGTTGGCACAATAAATTATGGTTTCGCTGATAGTGGGGCCCTGTCGCTTTCATGGGGGCGTGGGTACTTCCCAATCCTACCCTTCCATCCCTATCCCTGCCCCGTAGGCGTCGTGGAGGCTCCTATCGCGGCGGCGCCTCTCATCCTTTTTCCTTCCCATTCCACTCCCCTCCCCGGGAGCGCGGGCGTATCAGTTGTATTATTGGGTCCCGGCCCCGGTGCGTTGTAACCTTCTAAGGCCCACCCTTGGATTCTCATTCCAGGGTTCCCACTCCAACTAAATCGTAAAATTCACGGTTTTTTCCAGGTTTTCACGGTCTAAATGTCTTCAAATTCACGGTTTGTAGATAAACCATTTTAGGCAGAAATATTTATCACGTAACAATCATCGGCCGCACGTTAACTAAAAATTAAAGAAACGCAACAGATGCCAACGCAGCAATCAAAGTTCTCTCTCTCCTGACATCACATATCATTTGCAAAATTCAGCTCCGGCTAAAGGTTGCGATTGGGAAAATAGAGGGACCAGGGTGCCAGGGAAGTTAACAAGTGTCTGAATTTTCGCAAGTGTTAATGAACACTTTGGTTACCAGTCTTCCGGCTTTGGTACAGGCTTAACACCAATGTGTCATCATGGCACACGGACCAATGATTGCGCTTAGAATATACGTGTGCAGATGAATCCGTGGCAATGTCTGTGCGTGACTGAACTTGAAATGTGATCGAAATATCCATTTTTCTTTTAATCTGTCAATCGTAGTTCTACGATCTTAAAATCACGATTGAGAGATTTTTAAGGTTTTATGGCAAAATTCACGGCCCTTTCCAGTTTTTTTCACGGTAAACGAAATTCACGGCTTATTCATGGTTTTAAGGTTTTCGAGGTTGAGTGGGAACCCTGCATTCTCTCCTCCGAATACCATTCAATGTTTGAAGGGGGAACCGAAACCCCCAAAAAAAGTGAAGCAGGCACAGGTTTGTACCCCACGCAAACATCTTGATAAATTGAGGGTTTGATTACCCGTAATCGTCCACCATTTCATCTCAAGATGGCCTAATGTGTACTAGTGCTCTCTTAGTGTGTACAGGAGCGCAAATCACAGTTTGACGCGTGCGTGCGCTTGCAATGGACTCATCCGCGTGAGGAAGCGAGGTGTTTAGCGTGCTCGGGTGTCACGTGAAGTCGTAAACAGAAGATAAGAGGAGCGCATCCCGGAGGACGACGTCAAGCATGCGCAAACAACGCGCACTACTTACAAAGGAAGACACTGATTCGATTCGATACCACCCAGAGGGCCAACTTCAGACCAACACAGAAGCAATAACCATAATTAGCAAAGCTACCTTCGACAAGAGAACGAAAGATAAGCATGAAGCCTCAACGTGCCAACGTGAATCACTTGGTATCCTAGGGCAATCGATTTTTATTCACCATACTCATACAATTTGCAGTGCAGTTTCGTTTTTACTCCTCACCCTCTTCCTATATCATCTTATCTCCAATAATCTTTATTTTTCCTTCAAAACTACGGGGTTCTAATTCATAAAGGATATTAGATAGGGTAATAAACAAAAATATTCATCTCAATATAAGTTAATAAATAAACACATAAAAGTGATTTTGATCATTAATTAAATATTTATACACTTGACATGCGTCAGTATTCTTATTAGCCTTACCTACATAATGCATTTACCTACTTGCTACAGTAGAGGTAACAACATAATTATCTTTGCAATCGCAACGCATAAACATCCTAAATTGCACGACAGCGTCCGAACTAGAGAGTTTGTAAATTCGAATAAAAAGTATTCGATATTATTGTTATTACCTAGCCTTTAAGTGAACACAGATAAGAATCGCATCGGTACTCGTAACTTGATTCTAGAATTTAACATTTCCAATCGGTACCTCGAAGTAATCGCTTAGCCTACCTCTTGTCCACATGGTAGTCAGGTTCAATTCCGATTAATACATCTACGTAACTTAACTTCGATACAATTGAGACATGTCTTGTTATTATTGGAGCAAGCTCAGTATTATTTTATTATTAGCCGACCCTTTTTTCGAACACAAACTTAACTGGCCGATTCGAAACTTTCCGATTATTAAAAGTGAAAGTTTAAGGATGCGTTCAAAAAGTCCGGCTATGTGCTCATTTATATAAAAGTCGCAAGCTCCGAAGATACAAAAAGTAAGCTTGCGAAACGCCAGCAGTAGGATTATGTGTTCCAAATAAACTGATCTAAATCCACAAATAACAAGAACTACACATCGATCAAAATTTCAAGATATATCCCCAATTCGATAGGTGAATGCATTCAATACAGATCATTAGCAATTTTTCCACAGTTTGTGCTTGAAGATGAATAATTAGTGGAATCTCTGGTGTCTAAATATCAATTGCGTGTGGTGTGAGGCAGGATTACTTGGACAGTAGGCGAGTGAGGAGGAGAGCGTTGAAAACGGGGAAGATCTGCAACAGAGACCTCCGGCGATGTCGTAAGGAGAATGAGAGGCACTCGAACATGAGGAGGCGGTGTCAAAGAGAGAGAGAGGGACTCTTAAACGGCCCACCGAGAAAGTTGCAGCGGCGGGGAAAAAAGCCGAAAACTTGATTAGGCAGTCAGACGGGAAAAAATAACTCGGTCATTGCCGAGAGCGCGAGGAAAAGGAGAGAAATGGGGATATCTCGCTCGCTCTCTTATCTTCAAAACGACGGCGAGGCCTTATGACTGAATACAAGCCATTCAGAAAAAAGTAGTTTCGAGATGCGCGGAGCACACGCCACAGACTGAAAGCCGGTCGTATTTTTTCACACCCTCACAATTCCATGGGTATAAGCGCAGTAACTACGACTTTAGGAACAATCAATTCTATTTTAAGGAGATTGTTTACCAATGTTATATCATTGTCGAAAAATAAAGAAACCTCCATATTTCGTTTTCCGTTGCTAAATTATCGAAAAATCGACGTCCTCAACCCTTTTCCAGGGAAGTTGATGACGACACGAACATATGTCGAGCGAATCACCGCTTCTCCCCAACTACTAGTACTTGATTTTCGTCTGAAGACTTTCACAGCTTCTTTTATCTATGTTGCTGGTGGTTTTCGGGTATTGCTGTGTAGAAAACATTTTAACTCGACGTTTCACTCCTCCTACTGGGAGCGTTATCAAGAGAATGTAAGGAATTTATACTCGTCCCGAGCTTATTTATGTTTTTTTTCGCTACTCATTGTTGTTCCGGATTTGAATTTTAGCCGATAGCCGTTGGCCATTATATTGTGCTAGGAACCCTCTCCATATACGGCTGAGGTTATACCCATCCTCCCTATTAAAGTTATTAGGTCTTTTCGCAATCTCGATGGATTCACGTATAAGACGCGGATGGTATTCTTCCGTCTTCGCTAACACCCGTGTAGCGTCAAACATTATTCTATGCCCAGGGCTGGAGGCAAAATGTTCAGCAACAGCTGATGCGTCCCACTGATGTAATTTTAACGCCCTTTCGTGCTCCTTAAGCCTTTGGGAGATTGAGGAGCACGAAAGGGCGTTAAAATTACATCAGTGGGACGCATCAGCTGTTGCTGAACATTTTGCCTCCAGCCCTGGGCATAGAATAATGTTTGACGCTACACGGGTGTTAGCGAAGACGGAAGAATACCATCCGCGTCTTATACGTGAATCCATCGAGATTGCGAAAAGACCTAATAACTTTAATAGGGAGGATGGGTATAACCTCAGCCGTATATGGAGAGGGTTCCTAGCACAATATAATGGCCAACGGCTATCGGCTAAAATTCAAATCCGGAACAACAATGAGTAGCGAAAAAAAACATAAATAAGCTCGGGACGAGTATAAATTCCTTACATTCTCTTGATAACGCTCCCAGTAGGAGGAGTGAAACGTCGAGTTAAAATGTTTTCTACACAGCAATACCCGAAAACCACCAGCAACATACTAGTACTTGACCTCGCGTGGTTCGCTGTTGGATTCACTCAAGTGGGGGATCACTCCCCTCAATAAAAACGCTTTCCTTGATAGAGTAAATGAAAGAAAAAAAAATTCTAATGACATCACCAAGTCATGAAAATTGGGCGGAAACTTTTGCGTTTTCTTCATTTCAATCTCAAAAGAAAATATTCAACTGGTTCCTTTAAGATATTTTCCTCCGTTAAAAAGAATTATTTACATAAGTTGCGATTCCGGGTGAGAGCGAACGGCCACATGAGGACACACACACGAGGAATATGACCCAAAAGAAGTGGACTTCAGCGTCGTGACACGATACCATTGAAATTTTTCTTTAACGACTGTCAAAGGCGAAATTATCAATAGCCAATGCGAAAATTTGTATTGCTGCAGTGCAAACAGGTGCGGCTGAAACAATAAAATGAGAGAGATATTTTGCCGAACGAATAGGCATAGGTTCTTTCCCCGAGCAATGAAGGACTTGAATAAGTGATAGGTGGGACTAAGTAGTCAAATCAGTAATCGGTGAGGGACTTTTGAGTAGGCCCGGGGGGTAGAGCGTGGATGCAGACTAAATTCACGGTTCTTCTCGAGCCGTGGCGTTAGTTTAAAGTGAAATGGAAGATTAGTTATAACGGCGGAAAACTCGCACACTGATACGAAACGATTCGTACAATTATTAACACACGACTCGAATCTGTTCTCAATGTCATGGCAAACTAGTCGCAAAAACATACGACACCGAACCATCCCCGAGCCTACACCGCACCAAGGAATCGCTATTGATGCCAGGCATCTCCCGGAGCATCAAGTGGCGGCGACAAAACTAACAACCTCGGTTCGGTATAAAGAAAATTCGAAAAGAGAGGTCCGTCAGAAACGACAGAATACGAGAGACATTTCGCCGAGGGGTGAAAGGTGAAGGAATTCCCTTTTCCCCCGAACAATAAGTTATGGACAATTATAAATGCTAGGTGGAACTCAGGAGACAAATCACTCCAACACCCGCCTTTTCTATCTACTTTTAAACAGCTGGTGTCTAACACCCCCTGCCACACCCCCTAGCGGCGTAGAGAGTTTACGTTGTAAAGCTATGACAGTGATGTTAGCAACGAATAAATACCTATTTGTCCGATGTACCGAAACTAGGACGATTGAGGTAATAATCAATAAAGAGCAGAAGAAGAGACGGAATAAGTGTTTTTAAAACAGAGATATGAATATAACACTCACAATACTCGACAAACACCACTTTGCTATTTCACAGGTAATCTTGTATTATCCATTCCTAAAAGGGACAGAAAGTATCCTTCCCAGTCTTCTTCACTGCGGATGAGCGATTAATCGAAACCGGTCGATATTTCACGGCCGAATACTAAAGAAAAGAGCCCATTTTACTTGACGGTGCAGCGTTATGAATTAGTGGCGTATATAATTTATTTAATAATGTATTTAACCTCCGAAATGAGGAAAATGAAGAAACATGCGCGAGAACAGAGCCACATTCAGAGTCGCTGCGTCAGTGCGTGCTTAGCGTACTTATTCGAATATACCAACTTAAATACAATACGTCATGACTTCGCTGAAGTGTTCAAAATGATTTGACGTGACCTGACATTGATCTTCACACCAACTAATACCATGTATCTGTCAATTTAAGTAATCAGGATACCCGTGAGATGGAGAGAGGGAGGGAAACCATAAGGGCCGAAATCGCCGCAAAACTGAACATAGAATAGAATATATTCATGCTCTGGGTATACCCTTGGAGCAAAACACAGTTTACAATAAATGGCTCATCAAAAGCACAAAGTTCATGAAAATATCAAGTAATAACAATAAATTAGTTTGATACACAAATAATAAAGAAATGACACGTAAACAAGGATTGAAATTTAACAACACACGGAATATGTTGGTTGTATTTTATGTAGGAGTTTATTTTCGCTCTCCAATGAGTTAAGCCATGTGTAATTTATATTTAAATGCATGGTTAGAGCCCTTCTGTTTCAGATCCTCAGGAAGAGAATTCCAAAACTTAGATGCCGTAACTAGAAATGATTTCTGGTAAGTAGTTGTATGTGGAGTAGGATAACGTAAATAGTCCTTTTTGCGAGATGACATGTGAGTGGTTACTGATCTGTTCATAAAAATTTCCCAGAGATAATTAGGGATTCTCTCTCTGAAAATCTTAAAAAGAAGAGCACCGAGTAGATATTTTCTTCGGTTACAAAGATTTAGCCAACCAAGTCTGATTCTGTACTGTGATACATGAACATCCTTTCTTAAATTAAATACATATCTTACACATGAATTAAGTAGCCTCAGTAACTTTTTATCCAGCTCTTTAGGCATGTCATAATAAACAAAACTACAATAATCAAAGGAAGGGAATACCAGGGTAGAAATTAAAATTTTTCGGGTGGATGTAGGAAAAGTGCTTATGAAGTTTAGTTGATACAGTGAGATGTTGACTTTATTACAGATGTCATTGACATGTTGGTTCCAAGACAAAGTTTTTGTGAGGGTTAGTCCAAGACATCCAACTTACATCCTGTTCCATAGCCACTCGTCACCCAAGTTACGCTCTGCCCCGTCAAGTTCAGCCCTGGGGCAAAACCAATATTTCGAGAGGTAAATGGTCGCCTCCTCAGGGGTGAATATAAAATAGAGGTACCATCTCCCCCGAAACGAATATCCCATTGCAATCATTGCCATTTCATTCCATCTACAACAATGTCTAGTGTGCCCACACAAGACAACAACATGTGATGTGCAAAAGGTGAGTCAAGACTACAGTATGGCAGAGCAGAAGAGGTAGAGTGGGGTCAGTAAGTGATTTTCCTTCGTACTTGTCGAGGATTCAGAGCGAAATTCACTCGCATCTGTCCAAGTACCATCGATTTATGCTGGCAGATAACATGAAAACTTAACGCATCTGGTGGATGCACCACAATAAATAAACTTTTCTAAATAAATCACTGACCAATTTGAGCCAATAAATTTCGCATGCAATATCAAACTAAAATTTAGTGGAAAAGTACGAATGTGATCATAAGTATGAATAACTTCCACAAAGTGAAGGTTGGTGTTAAAAATATCATAAGGGTATCGATATGTCGGCCTCGGTGGCGGCGGGGATAATTCCTCGCCTACCACACCGAAGGTCGCGGGTTCGAGTCCCGCCTGGATAGGTTGCCCCTTCCAGGACATGGGTATGTGTAATTGTCTGCTGTTGATAGTTTAAAAACTCCCGATGTAAAAGCCTCATTCTGCTGTTTTCGGGAGAAATGGAAATAAATAAATAGATAAAAGCTACAAAAACAATCGTATTGAGGGACGCAAATTAGTCTGGTAACCCGAGTTATAAACCGCTAATAAAAAGCATAATAACGGTCCACACGAAAGAAAGGCTCGGTATAAATGCCCTGAACCGTTATTCCGTGGGTACGCCCATTCTGCGGGCGATATGTCGCATGCTGGCCGATGCGCCAAACGCTGCGACGACGGAAATAGGAATATGGATACGGCACCGAGCGAGACATGAACCCGGAGATCTCAAGCAGGAGGGGGGGGGGTGAAAAATAAACTTGTAGAGTTCACCCCCTTCCGCAGGGCCCTTCCGTCTCGGATGCGATCGAAGAGGCTGGGGAGGACGTCTTCTCGAATGATGAGAAGAGCAAAAAGAGGGAAGACGCGTGAGACATATGAGCAAGGGCAAAACGGACGACAGCCCATGCAGAGAAGACGACGATGGCGAGATTGGCGACGCACGCTTAAAAGCATCCGAAAAACATCACAAAAGTTGAGGAAAAGAAATTCCTGGAAGAAATTCAGCTTTCTTCGCTTTATCTATACATAAGCTACACTTACTAGCTAATATATAGATTATATTTTTCTTTTATTTTATATTAAGTCATTTTTATATTAAGAAAATAGCTTTATCAATATATTAGCTATAGCCCCTCACCCCTTGGATATCCAATTTACACTAGGTAGAACGGACATTTTTTTCGGACCACCACTACTGCTAGGAGATTACCCCCCCTTGTCCCTATCCTGGATCCGCCACTGCCACCGGGTGGTAAACTCCTTGGATACCGACGTTTCGGGGGATAAGTCCACAATCGTCTGCAAAGGATGACATACAATGACGAACTAAATCCTCGAAACGCCGCGCCGGTTTCCAATGATATTACCACCAGGTGGAAAACCCGAAAAATCTTCCAGCAAAGGAGTTCCCTACCATTCCATTCACTTCCTCGGTTATGGCTGATAATTAGGTTTCAGATGATGTAAAGATGTTAAACTCCAAGGACAAAATGCAGTAAGACGGGTCTAACCTTATCGTCAAATCTTTTACTTGAAACTTATACGAATTGCAAGCATCATAAACCAAGAAAATTTGCACATTAGGTAGGTACCCGAAAAATTCAGGTGTAAATACAATATACGACAGCTAAGATCATTCGTACACATTTATTCGCTCGTACCCTATGCATGGAGTATATTTCTTTGAGGGAACAAACTAAATCCTTTTTCGGCGTCATAACATAGCTAACTTTTGCACACTTCCGAAATGCAAGTGACGCTGCAATATTCTATAGTTTATTTCAATGCTACTAACTATATTCAATGACTTCATTTACCAAAACACGGAAAAAATAGATATTCGCCGTTACGGATACTGAGGACTTCTTTCCATAAAAAAACGCGCAAATTATTGCAGGTAAACGTCAGCGACATTGCTTTAAGGGAAATACTTTATCTTAGACATAGATTGGTATTCGTATTAATGCAATTAAAATTTATATGAATCACGGAGAGGTTATTTACGTCTTTTCAACTAAATTCAGCCCGGATTCGTATGGAAACACAAACGACACTACTCGTTCAAATCAGAAATTTTGTTTACTACACCAGTGCATTTCACTCACCTAACTAAAAACAATAAAATTAAGAATTCATCGTTGGAAGATTACTTTCTTTGACAAAGCTATAAAACACTTGACTGTTAAGCGTGTTATAACTACCACTTATTACGTAACGACTCTTTCATCAAACCCTTGGGAGTTTGCAGATGCACAATATTCAAAAGTAGCCAAACGCTGTAGCAATATGTCTTAAAATTACTTTATTGAGGTAAAATAACCAACAATAGTCTGGTGTCAGTTAATCATACTGAAGATCACATTTTGTCAAAATTATGAAAAAAACACCTTTCCCGTTTTTTATCGATTTAATTTAATTAAATTGCGGTCAGACGTAAAGACTAAAAATATTTGGGAGATGACACAGTCGGAAATGTTCGAGAGACGCTTAAAATACTGATGTTTCGTATTGACTGCTTTCATCACTTAATCTTTAATCATCATCATAAGAAGGACCTAGTACGCAAAAGGAAAGAAATATGACAACTTAGGTCCGTGAGGTGCCTCATTACTACACGAATAAATGCATCAACAACAATAGTGAACACAAGAGCAGTCAAATTTTTTTTATTACAATAATTTGTGTAGGCTATTATTATTTTGGAAATTACGACTTCAGATGCATAATAAGCAACAAGAAACCAACACAAAATTTCTCGTCGATTGGGGTAAAATTTCTATTTCCGGTCACCTTTTCAGCATTCCCGACCTCTGCGGTGCGCATACGAGGCGTCACTCGAGGATGGGGTAGATTCCTTCATCAAAGAAAACGAAATGCATTGATTGCGATTAGTTACTCACTACTTGTGTATTCATAATATACAAATTATTTGGTTTTAGAAATCCCAGTTTAGACGAATGGCAATGGTCAATTTTAACCTCATTTGCAAAAGCCAGATTGGCGCCCATACGATCCACTCCACGTGACGTCACAGGGACCTAGTTTCTATACGAGTAGATAGGAGTTTTACATCGTCTGAGATTACCAATGCATGCATGAGGCACAGAGATCAGGGAAACATCTCTTAATAATCACCTATTAAAACTGCCTAAGGTCGGAAAGTTTCCTTCGTTTGATAGGGTATTAATAATCCTTATTTAAGCCAAGCGCTACCTGCTAGCAGGGTACTCTGCAACCTGATAGCAACCAGCATCGCAGCGGCGCACATACCCTCGCCCCAAAGGTCACCTCACACGGCGACAGCGGGACCCAGAATGACGTCACACGGGTTTTTCCCAGCATTCATGCTTAGCCGTCGCATTTTCGAGCGCTTGAAATTTTTCACTTTTCGTTTAATCGCGAAAAATAGTTATCGTGATTTAAAAATCTGAAAGCGTGAAATGCGTACTCCAGGAGTAATAATCTTACGATTTAGGCAATAAAAAAATAATAGGAAACCACCATATTCATTGGGAGTGGATGGAGGTGAGACGGTGAAGTTACGGGATGGGCGGGGCTGCGGCGACAGAGGTCGTGTATGTGTGTGATTCGTGAGAGGAGGAGGAGGACATCTTATCGACGACGACGAGTAACAAGGAGAGGAGAGCACACGCAGACAGTGTGGAGGGGTCGAGTGAGGTTGGAGCGACGACCCGAGGGAGGGATTCGAGAGGAGCACCACCAGATCGACACTCCGACCGCGCGTGATTTATTCGCTTCGACAACCGATGTCGTCCCGGGCGAGAAACACACCCGAGCGAACGCGGTGAAAGGAAAACCACCAACAGCCCCACACACTCATTCATCTTGCCAAGAAAGAAGGAACGGCGCAGGGAATTTAACAACGAAACACGAAGTCGGAGGGGCCAATGCCGATATCGGCATTAGGAGACATCGGCTTCTTGTGACGATGATGTAAAAAAGCGTAATCGGGCGAACTAAATAACATTGAGAGGAAGTCGTCTACATTTGAATTCAATCGAATTCGGCATTTACTTTGTGAAAATCCATGTTGAAATGAAAATACACAACCCTGGTAAATTTTAAAATAAATAATTTTCCAGTGAAAAAGTTACCAGGTTGTGTACTTTCATTTCGTCTACATTTATTTAAGTGAACTCTTCCACAGCTTCTACTCTGGCGTCTCAAATTAACATGATTTTACTCCGAATACCTGAAAACCTATCCGCAGATGTACATGAAGACCGACTTATGAATAGATGCCGATGTTTCGCAGAACCGTGTGACAAGTAACATAATGGCATTGCATTGCAAGGTTAAAAGAAGGCTGGCGGAGCGTAACAAGTGCAGAGTTAGATATGATCCTGCCACAAATTTCGCTACGCATTCGCTATACCCTAAACACGACTCAAAGTGCGATTTACATGTTAAGGCACAACCAATGAAATGGGAAAAAGTAGGGCTTCTGCGAGATTTTCGACATTTCTATGGTATATCAAAACAATGCATATTAGGTTAATAAATGTACGTTTGGTAAATAACCTTTTATACTCTTATTACCCCTCACATCTAATGCCTTGTCTCCAAAATTTAAGCCAAGCACAGCAGCTCTTTGGCCAAGAGAAAGTTGTCACATACTCATTTTACCCCAATTTCTAGCCACTCTCCACATGCAAAAATTTCATAAATAAGCTCGCACCATGTGTAGTTCCACCATGTGAAAATGACTAATAGTATAGTTTGAATGAATAGTTTGTCGAAACCCTTGCTGGTAAATGAAATTCTGTGGACCTTAAAGATGTTTTCTTCGTCGTTTTGAAGCATTGAGGACGCTGCAAAGCAATGGAGAGAGACTTAGTAAAGGGTGGTTTCGATACACAGAGCGCAGTTTGGAGATAAAATTGACCGAGTTTGCATAACATACACTCATTCCTCGTGGCGTTGGAAGAGGAAGGCAACCATTTGCACCGCAACCACTCAGTAAGGCACGGAGAATTCCATTATTCTCCACACCCACATCTCCGATGCCTCCATTCTTCTCTCGTCCTCCTTCCCAAGTCAGTGGCGCAGCGAGGGGGGTTTTTGAGGGATAACCCCCCCCCAGAGCTCAGAGAAATTTTTAAGTTTAATCCATTTTACTTAATTGGATAAGTATTACTTATAGCATAGTGTTACGATTAATCAAATATCCCTCATAAAGCCGTGAAATTCGCCATTTTGAACGATTATTCTTAAAATTTTTCTAGAGGAGGCCCCCCGCAACGCCTGCTTACCCTGGAGGGTATGCAATACCTCCATACCCCTAAGAATTAGTTGTGCCTAAACCCCCTCCCCCCCCTAGCCTTAATTCTTAGCTGCACCCCTGTCCCAAGTTTCCATGTTTCCGCACCGTAAAGCGCCACGCTCCACATCATTCCCTTCACTAGCCTATTCTCCAATTTCTTACGTAACGATCCTCTCATCAGCTCTTGCTGTTCACCAACGCCTCCTTTGCTAACGCAATTCTCCTACTGCTGTTCTCCTTCTCCTACAATCGAGGGTGTAACTGGTATAACCGAGTGTATAAAGGATTCGAGCGGGGGAGAGGAGTGCTTTTAGTTATGCTCAAGAAGGGCTCCCCCATGGAAATGCTCTCCTCCGCCCCCCCCCCCCCCCCCCCCCCGACCACTGCGCCATGGGACAAGCGAGAGATTCCGCTGCCTGCCGCCCGCCCGCCCGTGGTATGAGCTGCGGAAGGTCACCCAAGGAAGGGGGGGGCTGGCGGGTGGGGAAGGAAAACAAAAGAGGCGTCAATGCGCGTACGGCGATGAAGCATGGATGGGCTGCGAGGGAACACGGCGCGAGATAGGGTGTAAAGGGAGGAGAAGTGATTTCACAGATGCGACAGAGGCGCTAGACGCTCTCCGGGAAGAGACAGGCGCCACACCGTCATTCGAAATGACTTGGTGTTTTTCCCTCCCCTTCCATCGCACAAACCAACTGCGATCGTGAGCACACATACACTGCATTCCTAGTCTCTCCTTCCATGACACGACACACACATGCTCGAAAATCCCCACTCACAGCCAGCAATCACAATTGGATCGTACATTAGGATTCGAAAACGTAATTCATTGACAAGATGCGGAAAGGAAAGATATCACGACGAGAATATGTTTTGCCTTCCCTGCATCTTCCCATTCTCTTATAACTTTTAGACTATCACAAGAAAACTAAGGTAATGCGGTTTTGTAAACCATCGCGAGCGAGGAATGTGAGATTCAAGATAAAAGTAGGTGGGGAAAAACTTGAGCAGGTAGAGCAATTCAACTACTTGGGCAGCACATCAGAGGAAACGGACACAGTGGCAAGGACATCAGGAAGCGAATTGCACTATCAAAGGAGGAGTTCATGAACAGGAAGGAGCTTCTAAGAGAATCGTTTTGTAAGAGTTTAAAGAAAAGGCTGGTGAAGAGTTTGATTTGGAGTGTAGCTCTCTACGGTGCGGAAACGTGGACATTGAGGAAAGAAGACGAGAGAAGATTGGAGGCATTCGAGATGTGGATACGGAGAAGAATTGAGAGGGTAAAATGGACGGAGAGGAAAAGGAACGACGAAGTGCTGGACATGGTGGGTGAGGAGAGGCAGCTTTTAGATGAGATACGCAGGAGACAGAAGGTATGGATGGAGGGAGTACTTAGCGGGGAGGGGATGTTGAAAATGGTGTTAGAGGGTAGAATGTTAGGGAAACGAGGGTGGGGAAGGAAAAGAATAGGATTTTTAGATAGATTGAAAGGGAGTAGGCCTTATGGTGAATTGAAGAAGGCAGCGCTGGAAGGGAAGGGAGGCTCCCAGATCACTTCTTTAGTACTCCATGGAAACCTACCTTAATCGTAAATACTATAATAATAATAATAATATAAGTTAAAAAAAAAACGAAATTTGCCGTCCAATTTTCATGAGTCGGTAAAGCCCTTATATTTCTCCCATTTCGTCAACTCGTTCGGTGATAACCGATTAATGAAGGAAGGAATCGCTCGCAGAAGTGTAAAAAATAACGAGCCGAACGAGCTCCATGCACAAGGCCAAGGAGTAGCTTGGAAGCGATTTGGAAAATTCAGTTCCATAAAATTGTTTCTCACGAGGGAGGAGATTTATCAGGATTTTAATAAATTCTATTTTTGGGTATTTACTACGTGAACTGCTTCCATTTCTCAAAATTAAATAGAAGTTGTTGACTTTTGGTCGCTGAGTAGCCGTCATCCATGGTCTTGTTCATATCTCCTCCGAGATCGAAACCAGACAACGACAAGAATGGATCGAATTATGTTTATGATATTAGCCAATAAAAGCGAAGAATATTTGAAGTTGAAATATTTTCCACAACTATGCATAATTTTACTAGGTATAATATAATTCCGTAAACTAAGGTGGTAAAAAAATTGAACAATTAGAGAAATCATAGGCTATCATATATGATAGGATCTCTTCATGATTTTGCTCGTTAAAATAATTGCATAGCTATTCCCATATTATTCATCTATTCATGACCGGTTTGATATGATATGGCGGGTGGTGAAAAATGCTTTCCTGATATTGCGACGCGTAACCAGTTTTTAATGACGTCCATTTTTGAGGAATTCGCAAAGTACCTATTTATAAAGCAAAAAACAAGAGACATAGAGGAAGACCAGAATATCTCATGGAAAACAATTAAAGTGTCGTATTAAACCAAGACAAGACGGCATTTATGGCAAAAAAAGGCCGCTACTGCCCCAAGATCATTAGAGTGGAAACAGAGAAAGAGCAAGTGAAAACATTCGTGTGAGCAGCGGCTATCTGTGGATCAGAAACTCGGATAAAGCTGGCAAGAATAGACATGAAGCCTTCGAGACATGTTACTGAGGATGAGAGCCACCATACGCCAGAGAAAGACCTGGTGGATAGGTCATGTCATAAACCATAGCAAGAAATATATTGGGGGAAATTGAAGGAAGACTAGAGAGATATGTGCTTAGTAGCAATAAAGAAGGACACAAGAAAGAGGAACGGTCTGAGGAGCTATGGAGGGCTGCAGGATACCAATGTTAGTAGTGCAGTAATATGAATGCATGGTTTTTACGTTCGGATTTCTTACGCACCAATCAAAGATTTGTCGAATTTGTATACATCATCAATAAAAACATGTTTTCAATCCTAAGAGCCAATAATAAATAATCAAATGGACAGCGGACATGGCCAAGTGATGTTAATAATTATAAACTAACGACGTTCACATAGCAACAAGCTGGAAAAGTATATAATATTATAAACTGAACAATTTTCCCTCCTATTTACTGTACACGTTCAACACGAGCAGTTTCCAAATAAGCTAGAAAACTACAAATAACTGAAAAATTTACCTCCCACAATCATTGCGACGGGCATTCCAAAACAGTATAGCTTACGATGGCTACACTCTACCACAAACGAAAATGATACGCTTCAGTTGAGAGTAAGAGTGTGACCTAGAAATGATATTTGCGTGACAACCACGCGACCGCCCTTGTCGATTCTAACGACTACTTAGTTTCATCAAGGAATAATCGTGTTCACGTAATTTGTCAGCGGAGAATATATTGACTTTCCAGCCTTTGAAGCTGGAAATTAATCCCAAGATATCGCGGCTAAATCTATTCTTCCCCAAGCATTCCTCGAGGCTCAAAAATGGCGATGCATTCAAGACGCCACACAAGCAGTCTCCATAGAAGGCCGACGGAAAATCGATTCGACGGATCAAAAAAGCCATTAAAATAATGTCCGGGAGGACGAGCAAGTATGTACGAGATTCAAAGGCATCCGCGGCGCATGATGCAACACTTAACACGAAACCTCCGTAACCTCAAACACTTTTATAAACATTCCCACCTCACTTAGGCTATTGCATTTCTTGATTGCAGTCCCAAAATTACACTTCCATTAACAACAAAATTTAACGCTAAACTACATGGAAAGACGCGTATTATCATTCACAATAAATAGAGCCCTTCGAGCACATAATGAAATCTTCAATTTGAACCAATGCTTCAACGAAGTAACTGTTGTCACCTATAAGCCATTATCACCATCAGCCTCATTAAATTATTCGTTCAAACCAATGATATAACTTGTACAGTATGCTTTGAAGGCTACTTGAAAAGTTGAATGCAAACACTGACTTGTGAATTTGAGAATGATATTTAATATTTATATCTTCAAAAATGTTAAATTAATGCTATGTTTTCAATGATTCGATGACGACCGTAGAAAGCGAAGAACGAGAGAGGATTATATAGGATGAGATGCATAGAGCAGGTGATGAAAGACGTGAACGTAGAGAATAATTAATACGCAAGCATTAAAGGAGAATCAAGAGAATCATTAGGAAATCTGCGTCGAACCAATCTTCGGATGGCTGTCGTCTTCAGATAATTATGATGAACAAAAACTGACGGAGCACGAGATCAGCCCGGCGTTCCATGCTGCATTTCCTGCGGGAACCAGGATTACAGCGGATGAGATGGCAAATCATTATGATGCAACAAGCTTAGTCTCATTTCCTTTTCGAAGACAAACGCATGAAAGACAAAAGGGCCCAGAAAAAAGCCGGACGCACTCTTTCTCCCGGAAACTGGCGCACGGAAGCGCCATCCTACTTCAGCGACAAATAATTAAAGTTCCACAGATCCGCTGGCAAGTTAATGGGAATACATACATTACCCCGGCCTAGCAGTTGACAGTTTACTTTTGAACGCACTTTCAGTCGACGACGGTTTACGTAAGAAACCGCCGAGGAATTCGACCTCAATGGATGCATTACCGTCTACGTATCACACGTCCTTGCGGGTCGGCGCGGCGAAGAAAATGCTACAATGGCGAGCGTAATAAACGAGCAGACGGCGAGTAAGCCAAATCACAGTGTTCCCAATCACTAGCATCACGAAAGGGAAAATATGTGAGGTAGACTGGGAAAGCTCTTCAATTTAAACGCCAGCATTGATTTGCGAAGTCGCCTCTTCAAACAGGAATGTCACAATTCTGGAGATCGGGGAAATTAGGGAAAACTCAGGGAAAAATGTTAAAAAAAAATGTTCTGAAAAAACGTGGTGCCCAGAAAAACAGTTGTCCCTGTAGAGCTGTAAGATCTTTGATACAATTGCGATAGAATCTTAACTACTGAACAAGAACAATCTATGAGAAAATCTCTGCCCTCACAACTCGATTCTGATTTCAATATAGTTCGTTCAAGATTTTTCTTCCTTGTAGTTCACTAAATGCTGGCTTCTTAAAAATGAATCGTGATTGATTTATTGAGCTGTAATGAAATATATACCGTTGGACATGAATCTGAAATATGTAAGATTCCTTATTTAAAATGCTGCTATTCTTTAAGGGATAAATTGTTAAGTCAAACACAAGTTAATTCTTCCCATTCCATAACCACTCCTTTGTGAGATTTACGAAAGGTAGGCATTGAAATAAGCATTAATACATACATAGTTTTTATAAAAATTATTACAATGTAAATAAGTTTTAGTTTGCACTTTGCATTCGGTCGCACACAATATTTTTATAAATAGTGATTGTATAAAAAACGTGATTATTCGATCTATGTTGCTTACCTCGACTATTTCAGACATGACTGGTGCAGATTCGGCTGAAGAAAACATTTAAATCACGACATTCATCGCCGAAATGGCGTAAAAAGAGTGCATGTGTTGCGGGTTGCCTACTCTCAAGATAAATGGCCCTGGTGCCACCGTAGGATGTCAACCTACTGGAACAAAATTTTTTCTCTGTTCATTTGGTACCTCGGACTACATTTTGTAATATGTCGAACTTTGACTTTCGAAAAAAGTTGTTTTGATGACCGCCCCTACGGCACAAGGATATCGTGAAAAACATGCCAGGAGAGTGTCTGGGATTTCCACAAAGCATGACCCCCATCCATAGGCTCCAAATTTCATCAAATCCTTTTCTTTCTTGTCGTACGGGGGTTCAACGTAAGGTAAAATTTCACCAGGAGGAGGAGAAAAATCTTCCGGTGAGAGAAGAAAATATTTTGGAATAAGAGGAGTTTTAATCCTCTGACTCAGAATAGGAGTTTAAGTGGCACGCCTTTGTTTTTGAGCAAGTAGCAATCAAAATATTAAGTAATGGGTATCTTCTATGTTGTTACGCTCCAATGACAACATGTTTAAATTTTAAGACCCAAAGCAACTTTTACCACATTATCTGTTATGTTATAACTACAGTTGTTAGACATAGAAGAAATTCTATCTTTCCCTTGATATTCCCGTATCAAAATTTCGCCTTGCCCCGGGAAACAATGCTTCACGCAATATTACCAACTATTTTTAATTGTAATTGGTCTCCTAAGCAATATTGTGGAGTATATAATCCTAAATAATTTTCATTTCATCTTTACAATTTACAATACAAAACACAAAATTTGGAATGAATTTAGCAATAATTAAGACTACCGCGAATTTTGGCCAACTTTTTTGAATTTCAGCCCACTGTGCGACGCCTATAGAATAGGCATAGGGAAGAAAGGGTTTCCGATGGAAGAATAAATAATAATTCCGTCATAAAGGCGAAGTGGGCTACCATTACCGAAATCATGCATTGCTGTTCCTAAGGAACTTAAAGAATATTCTATAACTAAGAATATTCCACATATTTTTCCGAGATACCCTCCCTGGCTACGCGAAATGCTCTAAGTCCCCATTCACTAACTCTTTTATTCCTGTCCAATCATTACGCCTGTCGATAAAGTAACAAACAAGCGTAGCCAATATTTAATGCTTTCCGATCGGATTCCACATAGAATGCCATTTCTATTCCTTCCCTTTTTGATGCTGCATGCGCATGTGCAGAACGCCAATCAGGATAGAAAGGGAAAGGAAACAGGAGCCTGTAAATAGGGACTTTCCTCACACAATATCCATCAGTGCCGTAATCAACAGTTTCTAGTGCTAGCGCAATCAGCCACTTTATAAATGAGCCGTGTGGGCTGGAGTTCGAACCCCCTTTCCCTTCCCGGCTGTTCTAAACCTCGCCCCGTCTGAAAATATCGACAAGTTATCTGAAGACCCTTAGCTGGTAGCTCCCTTTGATGCCTGCTCCTTGGGCAAGGAAAGAGTGAGGCACGTGGCGTAGGCGCGCTTGACAAACAAGCCCCATCACCAATCACGGCGGGCACTTTTAATCGCAGGCGGAGGGAATGCTCCCGCGACCAAGGAGGAGGCGGGATGCAGCCACGACGCCTCTCCTCATTGCAATCCCCACGCATAAAAACACAACACTACTCTCTCCACGAATAAAACTCACGTACATACACGAAAACTTAAAAATAAAAACAATGACACAATGCCTTAACGATATTGCAAAATCATACCAACACTCACTCAACAAAACCCAAAACACTCGACTGACACCGCTTTGGAGCTACACAGTCAATCCACACTTTAAATATTCATGATCAAAAACCGCAATTACACGCCCAATACCGTAAAACAAAAACCATATCCACATAAAACAATAGCGCCACACACAAAATAAAAATCCAAAACGTCGATTACCAGCAACGGCTGAGCATCGAATACAAAACTGATAGCAGTCACCATATTTAGCGTATCGTAGCGTAACCACGAATAAAACAACTCTAAATCCATCTAGCAGCAAGCCATCATCTTCACAACGCATGTCCTGCTGCACAACATGTTTGAAGAAAATTGGGAGGAACATTGGGTCCACTTCGAATCTGGTTTCATTTCGTAATTATAATAGTATAATTTTAATATATTTCAGAATTCGTCAGATAATGCACACTTGGGATAACAATAAATCGTGGCTTTGAATGAGGTTGATGGGATAAACGACCCTTTCGAGGCCACCGATTAAAGAACATATATCCATTGGGATACACTACATACTATATCTATTGGGACACGACATCATCCTTGTGTTGATGAGCCACTTAACCCATTATGACCAGATGTTGCTTCTAAGCAGCACCAAAAATGCATAAATTTTCTTCTCTATTTAGGAAATATCTAATCTACGCATTATTTTGCGGCATAAATTGTATTGAAAAAATAGTAGTTAGCTTCAACGATAATTACGACTGAGTGCAAAATTTTCAATTTTTCAAAATGAAAAATCTTATAATTAGATTTCTCCCATGTGCAGAAGCAGCTCTGGGTTAGAAAGGGTTGAACGAATGCCTAACGCCTAGTTAAGACGCCAAAATAATGCCACGTTTGTTAACAGCAGTGCTATGGCCTAAATCATTCTCCTATTCAGCAGGTTCTCCTCGCTCTGAAGCAGCACCCAAGAGGCCCTTGCCTCCTTCACCGCAGCGCCGTGTTTCTCGTTCGTGGCGCTGCATGCACGTGCATTGTGCACCATTCTTCTCCACGCCAGCACCCAGTCATCTCGACACTCCAGCTCTCCGCCACATAAATCCATACAACAACCCAATACACGCTCTCGCTAGCCTTATTCTATGAAGAGTAGTACGCCCTTCAGTAACTACCGCAGTCTCCAGGAGCATTCTAATTACGACTTCGGGAGCCATTTATTACGGGAAAATTAAAGAGTACAGTAATCGAATGTAGGTTAAAAATGGATAGAGAAATTCTTGAGAATGGGGAGGAAGGGATGGAATAGAAATTGCTTTCTATGTGGAATCCGATCGGAAATCAATTATTGGCTACGCTTGTTTGTTACTGTATCGACAGGCGTAATGATTGGACAGGAATGAAAAAGTAAGTGAATGGTGATTTAGTGCCTGTCGTGTAGCCAGGGAGGGTATCTCGGAAAAATATTAGCCGTGCACGTACTCGTCGTTAAAATATTTTAATTGGCCTGTTTTATAGCCATTCTCAAGTCTAGAATTCAAACGGTTGCAACGCACGAGGGAAATTGTTCCGAGTCCTATAAAGGGTGAGAAATCTGAGGGAGATGATTTAATCACCGATTTTCACTTCGACATTAAATAACACTATCGCTCGATTTCTGTAGACTGCAGGACGTTTATATGAACAACTATTCCTCTTCCGATCTGTTTTTTGCAAGCATGCTGGGATAAAAAATATACTCTTGCGGGAAAACGTCCGTCTGGTTCTAATAGTAAGCACTAAATAGAGAAGGCCCTTCATCCCATTCGTTTTCCATGTGCTCCTCGTCAGCCCGGAAACATAACCCTCAAAGCGAGTCACGGGGAGAGGGAGAAAGACGCGGTCGGGAAAAAAGAGAGAGAATAGAAAGCAGTGCGGGCCTATTAATACGAGAGCTTATATCCTGCGCCTTGCGTGGTGAGGGTGGTGCAGCATCAGAGACTGCAGGGAGAAACAACAAAAGCATCTCCAGAACGAGGCAACCTTAGCGACGGAAACCTCTTGGCAATGGACCAAGTGGGGAGCCCCACCCCAATGCACCCTCCTGGCCCTCTGGCTGGCCGAGCGAGTGCAGAGCCACACAACAAAACCTCAATCACACCGAGTTATCCTGGATAGCAGACAATTACTTATACCACTAATTTTTTTTATGCCACTTATTTACTTTAGACTAAGTAATTGTCTGATATCCAGGATAACTTATAATGGAATACCACAAAGTAAATCAAGATTTAGTGAATTTTGCTCAATCACACCGTCATTTATTCCGGCCCAAAGAGTGATAACTTTAGCGAATGCTTTTCAGGGACAGAAAGAGCGATTGTTCGGCCCACTACTACCTGAATCACACGGTCATTCCGCCGTCCCTTTTTACATCGCTTCTTCTGTCGATTTCTGCATGTTCGATTGCGATTGCAATCTAATCCAAACGTGGCACTACAGTCGCTGTTAGTGGCCGTGGGTTCTGATTGGCTGAGAGAGAGAGATGTGAGCGATGGTTCCAGCGACGGAAAAAGAGACGAGGCCCGTGATGAAAAAGGGATGTGATTCCCTGGAGCCCCCGCGGAAAATTATCATTTTTCCCAAAGAGAAGGATAGGAGTGAATGAAAATAATATCCGCACCTACATTTGCAATTTAGCAATCTTCATATTCTATGCACTCGCTAGTGTGAAAACATTACGACATTCATGAAATGCGTAGATGGATTGTATTCCGTTCGGAAAATGCTGCGTCCTTATAATTTTGGCTCGAAGTTTCGCTTCTCTTACAGGGAGCATTATCAACAAAATGAGTAGTAAATATCTTCTGCGTCTCATCCATAAGAAGGGGATAATGTCCGTTGCCCCGATTTGAATTCGGGCCGGAAGAGACGCTGACGTGGAAGAGGTGAGGAATGATCTACAAACTCGGCTGAGAACGTAACTATATTCGATATTGGGGAGGATTATTTCCTCCTTCTGCTGCTTCTTAGTATTTTCGAACATTATTTTAGGCGTTCACGAAAGGAAAGGAGCTGATGAGAGGATCGTTGTGCTAGAGTTTCGAAAGAAAAGACAGATGTAGTCTCTCATTTCATCTACATAATACCCACCAAGCCGCAAAGGCGTGTGGCAGGGGGTGTTAGAACACCAGCCTTTCTTGCATAAAAAGGAAGTCCTGTAAGGAAATTACGACTAGCATTTATTGGAGTCCTTTATGGTTCGGGGGAAATCGAATTCCCATATCTATCCGTTAAGCAAAACATCTCTCTTAATTTATCGCTTCTGTCGGCCCTAGAAATATAGTGCGGCTCTAATATTACGTTCTCCGTGTCACTCTTAATCCATTCTCAATTTTTCAAGCAATCTAAGCCTAGCGCGCAGCCTCCGAGTCTCCAGCGGCTCCCAGCCTAATTTTGGGGTGTAGAGCGTTACGGCTTGGAAACGTTGAGGGAGGAGGACGAGAGAAGACTGGAGCCTTTCGCGATGGAGAAGAATGGGGAAGGTGAAGTGGACGGATAGGAAGAAGAATGGCGAAGTGCTGGACATGGTGGGTGAGCCAGCTCATGAACGATATACGGAGGAGACAGAATTAGGAGGTAGTTCTTAGCGGGGAGGGGATGCTGAAAACCGTGGTGAAGGTAAGAATGCTTCATTGACGATAATACTATTCATGGCAGTACCTAAGCTTAAAAATTTTTTATTGAAGAGGGTAGTCCAAGATGAGAGATGTGGATGAGAGCCAGAGCGATTTTCAAATGCCCCACGCAAACCCCCCTTAGCCGCTACAAATACTTTAATAATAATTTTATGCTAAGAGCTTGAGGCGTAATGTTCATCCACTGCTGGCACATACCATTTATGAAGGTTCATCGCTCTCTTCCCTTCTTTTAAGAGAATCTTAAGGTCAACCTTCATGAAAAAAGACCTTCAAGGATGCGAGTATTACGCTTTAAAAGGAATCAATGAGAAGGCTGCCTCCTCCTCCACGGAAATCCTCCACACTCCACTCCACACTTGAAGCCCCAAGTCCACTCCGCACCGGACACTCCACCGCCACAACTCCTTAAAAACGTTTCGCGACTCAAAATATCTCCCCTAAAACAAATATGGCCCAGAATTCTTTGTAAACGAAATTCTAAAGAACTGCCTGAGCGAAAAACATTTCTCCTTCAAGGGAACTTTGGCTGAAGTTTTCCTGGGGTAAACATCAATATAATAAAAACTAGCGTCAAGAACACAAATAAGGATGACACGATGGGGCTAAGGAATGCTAAAAATAATGGCCTTAATAATACATACGTATTCTACCAACAGTTTCCTTCTAGGTCGGACGATTGGTGACGGGGACGGTCAGATGCTTACATACTTCACGCCCTATCTGACACGGTGAGATAAAACACGCCCTAAAACTGGGAAGCAAGTCGTTTTCCAAAACGCCAACGGTAATGAAGCCAATAAATAACCTGGTGCACAGCCTGAGAAGTATTCCTAAGCATTATCCACAGGAAGAAAACTTAAATCGTTAATCGCCAACAAAACATGCTATCCGCGATTAATTAATCTTGTACATATTCTGCAGTTGAATCCAAGAAAAAAGATTGAAAACGCAAAGTGGGGTACAGTTTTCCATACGCAGAATCATGCATATGTAATTGTTCAGACAAGAATAAAGACGGGAGGATTAAGAAGCGCAATTGACGAATGTATATTTTTCTGTCATGCGTTAAAGAACATCATACTGTCGAATGCCTAGGGTAGGTAATCTCATGTCTATGAAAGGTCTCAGAGGTCACTCGCTGGATTCAATAGATTTTTAAGTCTCGATGTTTTGTCCCTCTCACTGCCCATAACCAACTAACTGCCACATCTGCCACGACTTAATTATTTTGCGTTTCCACGCCAATAGCGAGTTTGAGGAATCATTCGCATACATATTTGACGCGGTGGCAACTTAATCATTTACAATCCGTTTAGACGGTTACTAGTGCATTGCAAAAATAATACTTTTCTATATGGAACATTACCTATGAATACCAGCTTAATGAAAATATCTCATCATTTGGAACAAGCAACAAATTCAAATTAAACAAAGCCGATAGCATCTTAGTAAGTAGCACTTAGTATCGCACATACAATTACACCGGGCTTCAATGAAATACTAAATACTCCGGAGAATGCAACGTCGGTGACCTCTGGCACTAGAGTGCATGTAGCGCCAATTCGCTCGAGGTCATAGCCCTTGCTGTTAACGTCCCCAGTTCGCAAACAACATATATATACATTGCGGAGAGAAAACGTTGCGTCGCAAGCAATTATGGGACGACGAATATAAAGCCAAGGATATGCGTTGTCTTCCTTACACATGAGCATGGTTAGGACCCCAGGAAATTAAACATCTCTGCACTCATTTTAATGCTACCCCCGCCGACTACACTTAATGTATATTCAAAGTATTTGTTTTTTATATTGCTTCAATTAATTATTTATTTTTTATTTTTTTTATTTTTCATATGCATATCGTATATGCTGGATTTCCTGAGATGAACTCGAATGAAGCAAAGAAAAGACTTGACCAGCCCGACAACCAATGACCATTGAATGTCCACGAAGCTGAACCAAATGTACTAAAAGAAGAAAATAATACATACCTATATCATATATTGTACCGTAAGAATGAACTTAAATACCAACGTAAAAGAGCCCTGGATCGGGGGCAGATGGGGCCGGATTGCGGCCTCACCCGAGCCAGATGAAATAAAACAAAAGTCAAGTCCAAATGTCGCGAATGAAATTATTTAAGTGCCTCAGTCAAACACTCGGTGAGGCCGCAAGATGATAGCGTAAATAAGACACCGCGTCGTCTCCATGATTAATATAAAGTGTTAATGCGAGTAAAAACGAATTTTATTCAAAAACACCTCTTGACGACAACTCATCATATGAACCAGCATTTTATGGAAACGATTGTAGCCCACGTCATTTTTTGGCATTTAATACGCCTATTCGAAGACAGTGGCGTAGCCAGGAATTTCGTTCGAGGGGGTCCAAAACCAGGGGGGAGGGATTTTTTTTATAAACAGGGTACTAACAAGTAATGGGTTTTAAACTAATTTTAACACTTTTCATTATCGACAAAACCTCATTTGTGAAAGAAAAATTTTTAAAATTCATGATTTTTCAATATTTTGTTCTATTTTTTGAAAGAAAATAATTGTATTTTTATACTTCGGAGAGGGTCCGAACCCCTCGAACCTGGCAACGCCACTGTTCGAAGACCACCACTGTGAAGATAATCTCCATCTTTTCAGCGAATTGCATAGCTGCCTTATATTATAGACAATGAATACAAATAAACGTCATTTACACATGCATTTGTAACTTTTGTATCGTAAATATGTTAGTCGCACTTGCCTACCTGCATATTGACATCGGCAATTTTTTCCAGGGTGAAATATGTAATTTTATGCGGAACTGTGTGAAATGGAAAATATCTAATTCATTTACAATTATAAGGCCTCCGGTGAATCTGCGAGAACATTTAAACTCAGGTCTAGCTACTTATAACGATTCGTGGCTCAGTATACTCATAGCTTAGCAGTAGGCACCAGGGGCGCAGCTAGGAATTAGGGCTAGGGGGGATTTCAGGCGCAACTAATACTGGGGGGCCTGGAGGCATGGCATACCCGCCAGGATAAGCGGGAGGTGCGGAGGCCCTCCGCCAGAAAAAAATTAAGATAAATGCTGGAAGTAAGGAAATAAAACTATTAGTTATATTTTACGATAAATGGTTTAAAATGGTTAGTTTTACGGCATTCTGAGGGATATTTTACTAATACTCACGCACTTCTATGAGTAATATTAATCCAATTAAGTAAAATAGATTCACCTTAAAAATTTATTTGAGCTCTGGGTGGGTTTTATCCCCCAAATCCCCCCCCCCCCTCGCTGCGCCACTGGTAGGCACCTTTACGTTTTTTCAATATAGCCTCCCAGTTCAATGCAATTACATATTTTTAAAGAATCAACCTATCGATACCTCATCACCCCTGTCCAACGACCACCCCTGCTCTTTCGCACTGCATACTTAATACAGGTTTCGCTGCACTCCCAACTTGGGCAATGAGTGGATGAAGAGGAGGATCTCATGTGATAATGAGGAGAGCGCCTGCGCGGAGCGGTGGCAAGTAGCCGACGGAGTGAAGGCGAGGCTGACTCAAGACGGCGGGGGAAAGGTGAGCGGGTGGAATGGCAGAGGGTATTGCAGGGATTAAAGGGGGAGGAGGAGGAGATTGTCCCCGAGAGCTACGCTGCGTATATATGCCTCGCTAGAATTAACTCCCGCGGGTAAATAGGGGAAGCTCACCTCCATCACCTCCCTACCACTCAATAACATGTCCTTTTGCATCCACTGCCTTTTAACGGGACGCCAAAAATGATACCTCTTATATATAGAATAACGTTTCAACCCTTTTACGTATAAATGCTCAACGTTCCCTCCTCCTCCTGATGGGAAGGTCGTCAGGACACTTATACGCTTTTATTTGGACGAACCGTTGGAATCGCAACCATTGTTGCTTTGGATAAAAAATGAAATATACAACCCAATCCAACCATTATTCTCATTAGCGTTCACCCCACAGCCGACACAATGGACCCATCAAAATATGAACTGGGAACCTTTCGTAAGTACTATCACCAGAAACTTCATCGCCTAACTCCGCGGAATTAATGCGTATTTGGGATGACAAAAATTAAAAGTATTCCGAAATTCAATATAATTTTCGTCTTAGGTATACATGAAATTATTAAATATTATCTGGGCATAAAAATATTTTTTTAAACTTCGATATCTACCGTAAGATTGGGTTTTAACGTCACCTAATAGAATTAAAATCTTTTATATATAAAATCATACATTTCGTAATCGCTGAGAGTAACTTTTATTTCTTCTGAATTTCACGCCCTCCATGTTTCCTGCAAGTTTTTCCTTTTTGGAATGATGCATACAGGTAAGTTTTATTAAATTTAACGATACAATCAAAGAATTGATTAATTTGAACATCACGCTATATAATTACACACTCAACATTACTACCAAAGGATTTGCATCTCTTACATTTGGTCCAGCTTCTTTGGATTCTGCCCAGCTGTAAGATGTCTGCAGAAAAAAGTGGCCTTCAACTTAACAACCTATTCCGCCTGCTTACTTGTGAGCCTTTTTCATTAATTAAACTAATATAAGAACAGTGTCAAATGTAAGAATGAAATAATCAAGTGGGAAAAGTAATTAAATATCAAACATGAATACTATCGAAACACTGTCCACTTTATGCGAACACAAATAAGTTTTCTTAGTTGAGAAAAGAATTCATTGATAGAACTAAATAACATCCAAGTACGTTAAGGGCACTATCTAATTTAATAAATCAAGAGCAAGCCATAACACCAAGACTAAGAAATATCTCAAGGGAAAAATCTTGCAACATACAATGAAAAGTTGAATACCCTAAGTCCTTAAAGAAAAATATCACTTTAAGCATCCTATTCTTCCTTCATTCGTTTTGCTGCATAAAATATAGAAAAACCCGCTCATTTTGAATGTTATGCACACTCGGCTGATAAAAAAATATTTTGATTAATATGAAAAATCAAAAGTTCACCATTATTACAAGTTTATTGAAGGGTAGGAAAAGTTTCAGAGCCATCATCAACAGTCATCAATGCGAAGATTGGTTTGGCCCAGCTCTTCACTCAATTCCCCTTCACGCTAACCTGAATAATTATTCTCCCTCATCACACAGCCAATAAAAATATCTCAAAGTAGCTTTTTGTACGTTTTTATTGCGTGTTTTCTATTATGTTATTTTACGTGTTTCTTCAACGATAATGCTGTAAAACAGTTGCAAATAGCCTTGAAGATGCGAATGTCGACAAGAGGATTATGTGATTCCTTTCAACTTATCGACCAAACTCAAATAATAACACGATATTGATCAATGAAAAGGTAAAGGAATAATTGGAACTATTGAGTATTTAATCTGACTGAGGGCATACGATTGGGAGGAGGGGCCTTCTTCCGGTGCCCAGGAACTTAGACATTTCTTGGTCCACAGCGCCACGTTTATCCTGCCTGCCAATTGCAAACAGCAGACAAGAGTACTGCTGTTACGGCATGAATGGTCCGACACCCATCCAATCACATTCCAGGCCCTCCATTGCATTGCATTGCCAGGGCGAACTTACGGGAAACGGTGTGCCAATGTGACCACTAATATTAAGTAGTAGACCTATTTATGCCCAATGAGGACGTTCACTCTCACACCTGACCTCGCCATTCGGCAAGAAGTTGACGCCCACTATTCACGAGCTGGTGAAGTCATCAAAAGTTCATCAACTCGCTCAGGGAGAACCTTTCACTATGGGAAGGAATCGCTAAAGTGTAAAAATTAGTGTAAAAAACATCGATGAAGTGTAAAAATTAGTGTAAAAAAACATTGATGCCCATACTAAAGGCCGTGGAGCAGCGGCGAAGGGATGAGAAGATAGGCATGAGTTATTTACGTCATCAACTTATCAGTGAAAGAGTTTATTTAATGCTATGTTAGAACGAAGGTTTCCGCGGCGATGGTTTGATCTATGCATTTCTTCAGGGTTTTCTACAAGCTGACGCGGAAGAAAACCCTGAAGAAATGCAGAGATGAATGTGATGTTAGTTCTGTAGCAGCGAAGAGTTCGAGAGGGGAGCGTCAGACCGATCGGAAAATATGGGTCTATTTATTATTTAAATTCTATCAAAAACCAATAACAAAACACCATAGGTGAAAGAGTTAAATCATTTAATAGTGCGATAATTTTTCTCCAAAAACCGGGCATTTACAATGAGGTGTATGTTCTAAACTCTAACCCTCGTGAAAAAAGACCAATCAGGAGTTCAGTGATGGTGTGGTAATCAGAGAGAGAGAGAGAAGGGCTGCTAGTGGCTAGACAGGGAGTCTGGGGCGGATGGGAGAGCGAGGAGGCATGCAGGCAGGAGAGAAACGGCGGCCGTCCGCCGGGGAGCGGTATAAGCAGGGCGTGGGAGGGAGCAGCCTTGCTTTGCCTTGCCTCCCCCGGCCTCGGCAGTAGGGCCACCCCAGAGCAGGGGGCGGGTGAGAGATCAATAAAATAGAGGAGGGGGGGGGGGAGGTGTCTCTTCTGGAAGGGGGTGACGTCACGAGGAGGCGTTGGCGGAGGAGAGGCAAGGACGCAGTTTGCGCCGCTAACATGGCCACCGCCCGCACCCCCCGACAACCAGGAGGAGGAGGAGGAGGTTAGGTTATTATACAGAGTAAAAATGGAGGGAGGTGGGGTGCCTAAAGGGCGAAGGGGATGAACAAAAAGAGCGATTTCCGGCTAGACTTCCACGGAATGACGTCATCACAATGTGCACCTCCGCAAACTATACTTCACTATGCTTTGAAGGTCATTAATCTACTCTATAGGTCTCTCGCTCTAAGGTCTTCATGATTTCCCGGTTCAATATAAAACACGGAATAAAAACGGAAAATGCCTTTGTCCAATGAAATCCTGATTAAAAACACAGCACGATATTGAAAACATTTCAGTGAACTACTTAAAAATTGTATCTGTAATTATGTGCCTTATTGTATACAATTGCAATACTTTATTTTTGTATTGCATATTACCATAAAGTCGTCAAATCATAAAATTATAGTAAGGGATTCAAGCTATTTTATATTCTGAGCACTACTGGTATTTAACTCCATTCGAGAGCAACTACTGATTTTGATTCAGTAATTAATCTTAACACCGGTAATAACCAAAAGAGATTACTAAAAAAATCTGACTTTCTTGAACTCAGTACTTCCTTTTTACATTGTTCGGTATAATAATCCTATTTTATTCAATAAAATTTGGAAGGGGCGACCGACAGCCTAAGCGCCACAAAAGTAAAAAGAACGCGTGAAATAACAACGGACGGTAAAGAATATAATATGGCTGCATAATCATATTAAATCAGCGGTTTACTCTTTCCCATAGGTTTACGTAAGAGCAGTTTCATCTACATCTACATCTACATCTAATCAATACCCTGCGAGCCACCTCCAGGGTGCTTGGCAGGGGGTGACCAATCACCAGCATGCACCATGCATTTGGACTCCCACATGCACACCACACCGTCCAAAAAACGTCCCGTATAATAACAAACTATACTACCATATGCTGTTAGAAATAGAATATAGAATAGAAATTCAGAAACATGCATTAAGTTTTACATAGGTTAGTAGCCTACACTACAAGTCGTGCAATTTATTTACGAGTTCTATTGCTGCCGTTATAATCTCTTATTGATCGTGGAAAAAATGACATTCGGAATCTGTCTGTTCTGCAATCTATCTCTCTTATTTTATTTATATGATCTGCTCTTCCGTAGTACGTTGGCGTCCGCAAGATATGGTTAACTTCGTCAGAAAAGACACTGCTCTTGAATTTATCTAAAAGGTTTAGTCTATTTTTCAATCTACGGTCCGACAGAGATTCCCATCCGAGTTTATCTAAGAGGTCAGTTACACTAACAAGACTATCGTAACGACCTTTGACATACCTGGCAGCTCTTCTTTGCACGCGTTCTAACTCTGTTATTAAGCCTTTTTCATGAGGGTCCCAAACACTGGCAGCGTATTCCAAATGTGGTCTAACGAGGGAAAAGTAGCTAATTTCTCTCACTTTGTCGTCGCACTTTCCCGATATTCTTTTAACAAAACCCATTTTACGATTAGCTTGACCGGTTATTTCTCGAATGTGTTTATTCCACGATAGATCATTATTGAGTCTAACCCCTAGATATTTCACGGATTCAACTGCCTTTAATTGGGTGCCACGAATGATATAGTTACGCTGTAGGGAGTTATTCTTCTTCCAGAAATTCATTACGACGCATTTTTCCAAATTTAATTCTAACTGCCAAGCATCGGACCAAGCTTGGATAGCAGCAAGGTCATTCGTTAGTTCATTTATATCTTTGCTGGAACGGATTTCTCTGTAAACTACAGCGTCGTCTGCAAATAATCGTAACTTACTCTGCACTACTTCGCCAATGTCGTTTATATAAAGAAGGAATAGGAGTGGGCCAATGACACTACCCTGAGGAACGCCAGAAGTGACTCTAACCTCATTGGAGACTGCACCGTCTAATACTACTCTTTGGACGCGGTCACTCAAAAATTCTCTAATCCAGGAAATGACATCTTCGTCTAGACCATAAGATTTCAGTTTTACTATTAACTTTCCGTGGGGTACTTTATCAAATGCCTTTTTGAAATCAAGAAAAATCGCGTCTACTGGAATGTTGTCTTCCCCGGAGACTAAAATATCGTGGGCGAAAAGCGCTAACTGAGTTTCGCACGATCTGCTTTTCCTGAATCCATGTTGAGTTCCCATTAATAAGTTTTGCGCGTCTAGGTGTTTCATTACCGAGCTGACTACGATGTGTTCAAGGACTTTGCAAGAGATGGACGTTAAAGATATCGGCCTGTAATTAGATGGCTGTTCCTTGTCTCCACTTTTAAATATTGGCGTTACATTAGCGATTTTCCAGTCATTAGGTACTTCGTGTTGCTTGATGGATTTACTGAATATTAACTGCAAGTAAGGGGCAATTTCTGAGGCTAGTTCTTTATATACGCGAGAAGGGATTTCGTCTGGACCAGGTGATTTATTTGGACTAAGCGATTTCAATATATTTTCTATTCCGAGCGTACTAATGTCAATAGCTGGCATCTTATGTATACAGGGATTGTCATCGGTCTCGGGTGAGTTTTCGGAAGGCTCGGTGAACACGCTCTTGAAGTAGGAATTTAATAAATTGGCTTTATCGTGACTGCTTGTCAACACATCTCCATTGTCGTTTCTCAGCGAACATACGGTAGATCATTTACCTTGAACATCCCTAACATATGACCAAAATGCTTTTGGGTTATCCTGTAACTGCTCTACTAGTGTTTTTCTTTTAAAATTCGTGAACGCATTCCTGAACGCTTCCTTCGTGGCGGCTTTAGTCACCCTATATTTTTTAATTATTAGCTCGCGTTCATTAGCGGAAAAATCCGTGCTGACGTTTTTCATTTTAGCATGACACGCTCTCTGTCGCCTCAATGACCTTCTCACTTCCGCGTCATACCATCTCGGTTCGCTGCCTTCTTTTACTATTTTACTAGGGATGTAGCTATTTATTCCCGAAGTTACGAGCGAAAGAAAAGCTTTCCAAGTTTTTTCTACATTTAACTTTAATACTGATTCTTGAAACTCAGGGAAAGCATTTTTCAGATGACTCTTAAACCCATCAAAATCAGCTCTTTTAAAAATGAAAACTTTAAGCTCTTTTTTAAAGTTTACAGCGGTATTTAGAGAAAACTTTGCAGTCACTACCCTATGGTCACTTATTCCTTCGACAGTGCCGTTTATTACTTGATGTGGTATATTTGTCGCTAATAAATCAAGAATATTTTCTCCTCTGTTTGGTGCGGATGCTATTTGAAACAATGAATTAGATGTAAAAGTGTCTAATAAAGCCTCGCAGATCACTTTATCCCTCCCACCAGGAATGAAGCTATAAGTCTCCCAATCTATAGAAGGTACGTTGAAATCTCCACCCACAATCAAGTTTCTTTCAGGATACTTGGATGCTACGCTATTTATTTGATTTTGAAAATCCAACATTGACGTTATATCTGAGTTAGGTGGTCTGTAATACGAACATAATAAAATAGTTTTGAATTTTGGACATTTAATTAAACACCACACAGATTCAACGCTGGTCTCAGTTACGGTTATCGCTTGGCTGACGATTGAATTCTTTACAGCTATAAAAACTCCGCCCCCAACTCGATTAATTCTATCTTTCCGATAAACAGTGAACGATTTTGGGAAGATCTCATTGTCTGAATCATCATCTGCTAGCCAACTTTCTGTTCCAAAAATGACGTTACACTTCGTACTATGAATTAAATGGTGGAATTCGGGAATCTTATTTCTTAAACTACGGCAATTAACCACAGCCACGATTACAACTTCGGAAGTAGTATTATTGCGATTCGGGAATAATTCTGATTTGCTTTTGCCGAATGGCGGCAAATTTCCGATTTGCTTTCCAAAAATTTCCGATTTGCTTTGCATAGTCTATTCACAGGCTCTATACCGCTGATAAATGGAAATGCATGTCTTATTGTCTCACTATCAAAATGACTTGAGCCTGGACTGCCTTTGAACGTATTGCTCGACTGACGCTTCTCGTGCTTAAATGTAATACCTGAAACGCTGATTTTTCTTTCTACTTCTCTATTCTCATTTCTGGAAGAATTTTTGTTTGTGAAAAGTTTTGAACTTACCCCTTTATTTTTCAACCCACTAATATATCTACACTCTGCCCTACTCTCTACTCTAAAAAAGACCTACAGTGCTCAAATATGCTACTCGCTACACGACTAGCCGACTCGGCCGTGTAATGGACTCCCGAACGGTTCAGAGGGATCCGACACGATCGGATAGCCGGCCTAAGGTCCACGAAGGAGGCTCCGATGTCCGTGCAGAAACGACGCAGCCTCTGGTTTATGCCTTCCACTCGGCTCCAAACCAGAGAACCACGATCGATCCTCGGGACAAGACTACAAATCGAAAGCTCTATGCCGACCCCAATGGTCCCACCCACCCGCTTCACTTCGGCATTCAGATCCCGGAGGGAATCTAGAATTTCCTCAGATCCACGGAAGGTGGCATCATTGACGCCGACATGAGCCACAACCCGCAGTCTGGAGCACTTCGTGCCCCGTACCGCCGCACCAACCGCCTGCGTCACCTGAGGAACACCGCCACCAGGGATGCACCATGATGTCACACGGTCGCTTACACCCTCGCGGTCTGCCCTCTTCCGTAACGGGACCATCACACGACGGACATTGCTACTCCCTAACACTATGATCCCCCCTTCCCACTCTGACGCCCCTTCCTAGGTGCCGGTTTCGGGGTAGGAGTAGGCACGTCAGGCACCTCGGAGTTTCCATCCGACAGCAACTGGTACCTGCTCGAGACGGGGACGGGATTTGCCTCAGCATCCCCCAAACCCCGTCTTAGAGTGACACTACCACCGTCCCTCCGAGACACGACCCTCCAAACCTCAGATTTACGGGGTGACGTGACCCCGTCATCGAGAGATTGCGCTTGCCTACATGTTATAACTGCATACTTACTCCTATTTATGACGGTTAATTTCCACTCTTGAAATGGAAATAAATTGATAAATAGGGATTCAAAATACCATTACCAGTATTTATAATAATTATTATTATTATAGAAGATCTAAAAAACAAAGGAAATCAAGACTGATAAATATGATTAATGAAAATTGTGATACCTCACCTTTTTAAAGACCAAATACAATGATAGTAAAATTTACGAACGAAACTAACCACACGTAAACAAACGACCCGTTGGGATCGGGGGGATTCCGTGACAGGGAGTGAGTCGGACGCGGTGGGTCGCATTGCTGTGGTAGCTTGCGTGTTTTCGTTCCACTCCTCTGACCCGGGTTCTATCCCGGCTGTGGCAGAGATTTTTCAGAGGTTCCTGCTTCCTTTTTCCGCATAATGAGGTAATTCGAGTGTAAGTAGCTAAAAAAACGAAAGAAGAAAGGTCTTCACGGGATGCTATTCTCACAGGGGTCAAAAATTAATACCTTCGCGGGTATACTACCCCAAAAATTGTTTCTCACAAAAATCCTTTATCGATCGCCAATTCGTGACACAAGAATTCTTAAAAATTCATAGCTTTATCTTCCCTAGTTTCGGCTGTCCGATAATTAGTCAGAGATTCGGTCAGAACAAGCTACTTTATATAAGAGACAGGTGAAGGGTCACATCCGATGGAAGGAATGCTGTACTCTAATAGCCCCCAAAGTGACCATAATACTGAATTGTTCATGTGAACAATATTACTAAGACGTTCAAGACCATTGGAGACGCAGAAAAATTGTAAAAGAAGTATTAAGTTGGCATTAGATTGCATATGATACAACGCTAATGTCATGTATGCCAAGAGAAATTGGATACACCGCAGGATACACTCTTGCGCCCTAAGCAACTTAAATTCCGAGCGATATATTACACAAAAATATTGTTTTAAAAAGAGAAACTATCTACACATCTCGCCTATGCCATCTCAGACACCGAGTCGCTATCTACGGAGAAGAAGCATCTTGCTCTTTGAATATGCCAAAATAATGGCGAAGGAAAATAAATACTACCCTCCCCTTATCAGAGAAGCCGATTGAGATAGCGAAAACGCTGCCAAATTTTAACAGAGATCAAGGCTACCACAAGCACTATGCATCGAAGAGGATTCTCCAACCACCAACCAATGGGAGGCCAGCAATGAGAGATGGACAACTACCGACCAATGAGAGAGCAGCACCGGGATGAAAAGGTCTATATTTGGAAGACGGAAATTTTCCGAGTTACTTCACCTTTGACCTGAAGACGCTGACTGCAACGTCAGCGAAACTGTTGTCAAAGGACGCGGTGAATGACCGCGGTGAAAACCCGAAGAGAATGCACAGATCGTGCAATTAAATATATTTATTAGTATTCAATTCCTTTACTTTTTATCTTTCCTTGCAATATTGAAGTCACTTTGAGAGCTCTGTTTCTATACTTTTTATTGATCTCAATTTTCCTGCTGAGGCTTTCTTTTCCATCCCCCCTTGACCGATTTTATTACCCCTCAGCAGTTATCGGGAAGGCAGTTTCTAGAGAGGTCATGGTCTCATGCGTGACTGAGAAGTAGGATGCGGGGTGCACGGGAAAGATTTGGCCATTTGTGTCCTAATAGTAAGGCACGCATTCGCTCAATACGCTCTCTGCCTCTGCAGAAATAAATAAAAAAAGAAGGCTAAATGGCCGCACGGAAATCAAAAGTCACGGCCAAAATAAAAATGCCCGGATTTCGGTAATATAATGGGAGTTGAAAGTACGATCAAAGTCTATACTTGGAGGTGAATGTTATTAATAAACAATTAAGTTTAGTGAATGAGGCCAAACATTTTCAGTTATGTAATAATTTATAAAAAATTTACAAGTTTGAAGATGCACAAATAAATGTTGCGAAAGGTCGTCATGGCATATAGTTGCATTGCAAAAAATAATAATACCCGATCTCAATAGCTAATCCAATAACAATAGCCATGAATAAAAAGAAATGCAATTATTAAAAGGTCAAAAAATATTCACTATTATATTTAGGTAAAAAATTACACTCGAGATAAAAGGAAAAAAGAATGTTCTTTTGCTATTTTCATCTAATGCGCATGCGAATTTCCCTCTCGTTCATATTCACTCTGAGCTCTACGTTCCCTTACTGCACACTCGCCGCAAAAGCACAACAACTCGCTCAGAAGCCGCACGTTCGCTTCTAATGATAGGGGAGTTTCCTTCATAAAAAAACGAAAACTATTGATTGCGATTCGTTACCCACCATCAACGTATTCATAATATAAAACTATTTGGTTTTAGAAATCCCAGGTTAGACGAATGGTAATGGTCAATTTTAACCTAATTTGGAATGCCACTCCACGTGACGTCACAGGGACCTAGTTTCTATCCGAGTAGATAGGAGTTTTACATCGTCTGAGATTATCAATGCATGCATGAGGCACAGAGCTCAGGGAAACATCTCTTAATAATCACCTATTAAAACTGCCTATTGTCGGAAAGTTTCCTTCTTTTGATAAGGTATTAATAATACTTATTTAAGCCAAGCGCTACCTGCTAGCTGGGTACTCTGCTACCTGTAAGCAGCCTGCATCGCAACGAAGCACATACCCTCGCCCCAAGGCCACCTCACACGGCGACAGCTGGAACCAGAATGCCGTCAAACGGGCTTTTCCCAGCATTCCTACCTAGCCGTCGCGTTTTCGCGCGCTTGAAAATGTTCACTTTTCATTTAATAGCGAAAAATATATATCGTCATTTAAAAATCTATAAGCATGAAATGCATACTCCAGGAGTAATAATCTTTCAATTTAGGCAATTAAAAAAAAAAGAAACCACCCTATTACGGAATGCGGGGTCTCCATTACACATTCAACCTCCTTCGTTTCCAACGGTACCGAACACTTTAGTGAGCTCAGGAATCAGCATTTGCTTTAATAAAAAGCAGCTTCGGCACAATTTCCCAGAACACGGGCGATATCCAGCGCAAACGTAACATCATTCACAAAGCATAATACGAAAACGTCACACACGTCCAATACCAAAAGTTATCTCCATTACTTGGCGCTATTTATTCAAGAAAACAAGAAAGGATAATTTATTTGAGCAACAGAAAATGTTCAATCATAAGCCGAGATACAGCGTAATTTTAACAGCTACATGCATGTCAGAATTAATGTCTACAAAATAATTATTTTGCGGTATTTTTAATCAACGCTGGGTCACAGGAATAGGGTTATTTCTCCAATATCTTCATGAATATCGAAGAAAATCGATCAATAACTCACGAGGAGGACATGAAAGGGTGTCTCGGAAGACTTTGAAACATGACGGCAAACAAGGCGACAAAGAGGCGGTTGAGTGGTAACGGGGGTGGAGCGGTTGCTACAACAAATGGCCTGCCAACGAGGATTCATGGACGGCGACCCATCTTCATGACGTTCTATCCCCAACCTCAGCGGCGGTGGTACCCGTCGAACCCTGCAACACCCACGTCTGCCGTCGTACATGCTATGGGCTGGTTCGACAGTTTTTTCAACTGTCGATTGTATTGATTATTACAGCATTCTACCGTTTAAGGTAGGTTTGCATGGAATATTTACCAAGTATTCTGGCAGTATCCCCTCCCTTCATGGATTTCCCTCTTCAATAGGGTAGTTTCCTTCATCGAAGAAAACGAAAGGCATTGATTGCGATTCGCTACCAACCATTAGTGTATTCATAATATACAAATTACTTGGTTTTAGAAATCTTAGTTTAGACGAATGGCAATGGTCAATTTTATCCTCATTTGAAAAAGGCCAGATTGGCGCCCATGCGATGCTACTCCACGTGACGTCACAGGGACCTAGTTTCTATACAAGTAGATAGGAGTTTTACATCGTCTGAGATTACCAATGCATACATGAGGCACAGAGCTCAGGGAAACATCTCTTAATAATCACCTATTAAAACTGCCTATAGACGGAAAGTTTCCTTCGTTTGATAGGGTATTAATAATCCTTATTTAAGCCAAGCGGCACCTGCTAGCAGGGTTCTCTGCTACCTTCTAGCATCCTGCGTCCTATCAGCACTCAAAGCCTCGCTCCATGGTCATCTCACTTGCGGCAGCGGGAACCAGAACGACGTGACACGGAGTTTTCCCAAAATTCATACTTAGCCGTCGCGTTTTCGCGCGATTTAAAATTTTCACTTTTAATTCAATCGCGAAAAATAGATACCGTCATTTAAAAATCTAAAAGCGTAAAACGCGTACTTCAGGAGTAATAATCTTTCGATTCAGGCATTTAAAAAAATAATAGGAAACCACCCTATTCACGATAAGGCCTACTCCCTTTCATTCTATCTAAAAATTCTATTCTCTTTGAGCCGTTTACTCAATACTCTACTCTCCAACACTAATTTCCATGTCCCCTTCCAGCTCAGCACTAGCTCCATCCACACATTCTGTCTCCATCTTCCGTATCTCATCCAGAGGCTGCTTCTACTCATGACTGTTGATGATTTCGGGTCTGAATAAATTACCCCATTCGCCGTCGCCACGAGAATCTGGAAGTCGTCGTCAAGACAGCAAACAGCCTCAAACTATGGCTCACCGTCAGCAAGACGGACGAGAGAGGTATGGTTGGCATGTGTTTTCCGAGATCCCCATCATCGAGTCTCTCCCGAACAGTCCCGAACTCCTATTCTCCGCATTGCATCTGCTATGCTTCGATCATCCCAGAGTCAATGGGAAATGACTACTCGCGGATAGGAAGAGAGGGGAAGAAGCCGACCTCGTAGCAAAGGAAAACTGGAGAGGGATTGGTAGAGGGGGAAATAGACTGATTAGTATGGCGGAAACAGAAATTAATAGGATTTGTGCAGCAAAACGTTCATCGGATGAGAAAGCTGCTAGCATCCACAAGAAAAAATCAAGGAAGATGATACCTATTCCAGGGAGTACGGACGGAAGTAAAACCGAACGATTTAAAATCGAAAATATTGGAGAATTTTCTCTCACTCTGACTTAAAAATTGATAGGATAATTAATTATTGACGTGGACAATTATTTCTGCGATCATAGCCATTCTATCATTGACCAGTGAATCCATTCTCTCATCAGCTTCGAGAGATTGCACTACTTTGTACAACACTTCAAACAATAATATCACTCTTTCCCTATAACCGTTACCATCTTCGGAGACATCCATTAATTGCGTGAGGCCTTTACGGGGGAGGGGAGGTGGTCAAGCCGAATCTCACCCAATCTCACGTGGGGAAGAGGGGTGTTCCCGGTTCCCGGTGGCAAATATTTTTCCGCAAGAAACAGTGTAAAAGGTGATTCTAGACTACGATCTCAGTAATCTTGAATTCGAATTTTTTTCAATAAATCCAACTCAATGAAGCATAGATTAGCGTATTTACACTGAAAATACGCGTTTTGAACAATCTCACGTGGGATTAGAGGGAGGGGGTCGAGCCAAATCTCACCAAGGGTGGGTCCAAAAGTCGCCAAAATCACCTTTTTCACTTACTGGACGCCCTCTTACTTCTAAGACGTTTATTTTTATTGTCATCCTCCGTCCTCCGAATTAGAGTTATGATTTCAGCCAAATAACATATACTTTGCAATGACGATAAATTACCTTGCTGTTTAAGCTATAAGTAACAAGAAAATCGCCAAAATTAGCCTTTACTCACTGTCAGCGATTTGACCCGAAAGTTGATGGTTGGATTGGTGAGGGTAGAGCTAACCCCGAACTAAGCCACGGGAGCTTGAACTTCACACATTCGGGATGTGGAAGTCAATTCTTTTCCCATGGTCCACCTCGCTCTTGGAGAAAATAATTTTTGGGGGAGTTCGAGATTTGAACTCAGAACCGTTTGAATCAGCGGAATACCCATTGGGCAACTAAGTTTCCTAAACCTAAATAAATCGTAAAACGTTTAATAAAATAGTACGAGACCAACAAGCTTTGCAAAAAGGTTCTGTCATAGAGAATTCGTAAATATCAAAGAAATTTTCGTCACACGCAAATACAGTGGAACTTGGTTATAACGGCATCGGCTGTAACGTCAACTCGGGTTTAACGTCACATTTTATACAGACCAGTCAAAATTGAACATTTTATGTTGTACGAAAACCCGTTTATATCGTCAACAAATATTGCGACGCTCGGGTATAGCGTCAAAAATTTTGCGATTCTTAGATTGCAAAGGTGGTAGTGTGATTTTATTATGTCCCAAAGTTCATGGAAACCATGTGTAGAAACATCAAAAGCAAAAACAGGTCACAAGCTGGACGTTGAGCTGGTGACGGGATGCAACTCTTTTGTTTAAAGAAGATCACAGATTTTTTTCGACAGTAAAGTAAGATTTTAATTAGGCAATAAAAAATTTAATTGTGAATATCATTTTTTTATTAACGTTTTTTTATTATACATATTCTAATGTACGAGTAGATTTCAATAAACAGTGTTGTATATAGCAGAACATTTGCGTTTATACTTTGTCCTTTCTTTCAGATTTAAGGCTGCTTTTTCTATAACACCACTCGGATATAACGTTAAAAATCTTCTGGTCCCTTTGATGACGTTATAACCAAGTTCCACTGTATATCACTTGTTCCATTTTTGAATCACGGTTGCTGCAATCAGATTATGTGAGAATACTATGACGTGGGCAAGAATGATACCTTCCACGATGGATACTTTTTACTACGAGCGGGAGAATGTGGTGATTATATGATTGCGATTATGCCGTAGTGTAATAACGTTCGTATCCCGTAACATCTAAGAAAAAACGACCTAATGTGAACGTAAAAACACGAGCTCATAGATTGAATGAAGCTACACGTTTCTCCATATCGTGTGAGCCAAGAGAAATCTAGTGTGGTATAACAAAAGCTATAGACAATGTAAATAAATTCCTACATGAGGCATCACTGCTCTCAAGAGAATTAGATAAGCTTGAGTAATAGAAGTGAAAGTGCTGAATGGACTATGCCGTGCACGGACCTTCAAAAATTCCACCTCCACTGCAACTACGATATTTTCTCCAATTCTAGGATATTTTTAACTCAATAACCTTCCGATGAAATTTTACTATTTTTTACACAAGTATTCAAAAACTATTACTAGGAAAAATTGTGTTTTACATTCATTTTAAAGATACTAGAACTCGCAAAAGAATAAATTAACTGTTCTGGGGAGGAAAGATACAGCGCAACAAGTTGAAGCAAAATATCCACTGCGCGGTGATATTGATTTTCCAACAAAATCCGTGGTGTTGAGAGCGAGTTGTCACAATAAAAATCTCTCTCTCTAATCAAGGAACGACCGCAAGAAATGAGAGAGGAAGTGCGCAGTGAAGAGAATAGAGCTTTGAAAAAAAGAGTTATCGGGGAAAGCAGGACGCCACGCTCTCACCTAATTAATTACCAAACAAGAAATCACCCGATGCGCTCCGAGCCCTAATTAAAACACCGTACAAATACACGGAACTCGGAAATCAAAAAGACTGTACGAAACAACAAAAATTACAATTTTATGAATGAAAAATGTTTAGCATTCCAGTAGGAAGGTGCATTCAAACCTTAAAATAAATAACACCTAATTAATCTTGGAGAGGAAGAGCCAGCAAACAAAATAAGACTTCTTTACGTCGAATGCGCAGGAAATGGCGAATACGTACATATTTTGTGCAAACGTACTTTCGTAAAAAGAGGCTATCTTCAGAACATAAAACATTTTGTAATACTTTGACCATATGCCTCATTACGAAATGTTTTTTGTCAAGCTTTAAGCGCAATGAACGTGAGGGAACATAAGTAAAATGAGCACGAAGGGGAGGAAGGAGGACGAGAGAAGATAAGAGACCTTCGAAATGCGTGTATGCAGAAGAATGGAGAAGGTGAAATGGACGGGGAGGAGGAGGAAAGACGAAGTGTTGCACATCGTAGGTGAGGAGAGGCAGCTTCTAGATGAGATACGGAGAAGGAATGGATGGAGCGAGTATAGTAAGCAAGGGAGGATCCTAAAAACTACAGTATATGGAGGGATACATTCAACCTTGACTGAAGGAAAACATATTATTCGCGGGAATGCGCGTATTAAGCTTTCCTCGGCCATTCCGCGGTTTAGCAGGGAAACTAATACGAACTACGAGGACATCCACACGGCAGAGGCTTTGTTTCATTCACGTACGATCCTCCTCGCGGAGAATAACGCAATTGATGGAGAAAATCTACAAACAGGTTCCTCAAACGAGCCCAATAATTCAACTTAAGAAATCGATTCACAGACAAAGATATCGAGATGAATTTTCGAATGAATTGCCTTGTTTACACTTTGAGGTTGACTGCCGTAACAGTGGAGTATCAAAGGTCGACTCATACAGTGACTGCGAAATGAGTTCGAATCGAATGATGATGAGGTCGGTCGGTATTGAATAAATCACGCCATCGCTTTTTCCGTCCCTTTCTAGTGATAGCTAGCTCCAGCGATAGGTTTTCACGGACCAAAAAAGAGATCGCTTATTAACCCATCATTTTCTCAATCACAACTGCCATTCAATTCCCTCCTTATTTCCATCGCATATTCCGTCACTTCCCGCACTCACGACTGTCATTCAATTAAAAGCGAAGCGCAGCACAACAGTTGCATAACGCGCGGCGCAACATCTTAACGGCAGTGCGTTCTGATTTGCTGAATTGACGGTGCCGGCGATGGTTTCAGCGAAGGAAATAAGGACGTTCCGAGAGATGGAAAAAAAGGATAGGATTTCCATCCCTCGAGTCATAGCAGAAAATGATCGCGAGGAACGGTTATTTTCTCCCGCCATCATTGAAGGCTCATCTTTGCAAATTCTCGAAAGGGATGGAAAAATATGATCGTTTGATTCAGGCTTAATATACACACCACTAAGAGCGGGAAACGCCAAAAAGAATTAATTCGCAAGTTTTGGGAACAGAGAATTTCACAGATTATTCCACACAAAAAAATTAAATTCAAGAATTTGAAAAACTAATGTAGCTCGTTTTTCCAATCTAAACACAAGTAAGCGGCTGTGAAAAGGGGGCGTGCCGATTTCACACGCATTAGAGGGAGAGCAAGTGACCGAGAAAAATTCGGCGAGAAGATAAAACGAGGATCAAATGAGAACCCTGAAGAGACATCTGGAGGCATCCCATCGGGAGAAAGAAGAAAAGAGGTGGAGTACCTAACATAATACCTAGTAATAACGTGAGGAATTTAATAGAGGGAACAACTGAAGGAAAACTGCCTCGAAAAAGGCCCGGAGAAAAGTACTTTGAGCGAGCAAGTAAGGAAAGGAGAACGAAGGAACAACCTTTGGAAAGGGCGAACGAGAGGGCAGCAGAATCAGTTTACCAATCTTAGGATTGTAGAACTAGAATTGAAGACCTTCCGCTTTAATCCGAGAGATTTATCACCGAGGACTCCGTTCGAGAATTTCACCTCGAGTCAAGTTTTAGTGCGTAAAGTGGCGCTAATTGAGAATCGAGAAACCTTATCTCTTAATTTCTTCAAAAACGTACACAAACTCCGAAGAATCACCATCTATGAGAAATTGAGAATACGGGAAAAAGGGAATTTCTCGGCCAAATAAGTGATAAGGATACGCCACCGAAAACAATCGTCTAAACGTGCGATGTTTAAGCAATATAAACTATAACTTATCGCCGAAGACTTGCGGGATAGTGTAAATGAGGAGAAATGAGACCTAACTACGCAAGATTAGAGTCTTTCAACCTGACCTGATATGGAAATTCTAAGTAAAAATAATTGGGTAGATGGAAGGGAAATATCAGTAACGACGAAAACAAACCTTCCCCATTCAGGCCACACCCTTTCGCAAGTTTAAAAGAAGAAAACGCAAACATTTCCACCCACATTATATGAGTTTGTGACGTCATTACAACTTTCGCTCATTCACTTAACTAGTTATAGTTTTGTTTCATTTGGTTCTTCAGTAAGAACGTTACACTGAGAAAAGAAATAGCTCACAAGATTAGAAAAAAAAACAACGAACCACACGAGGCCGATGCGCGAAGCCCAGGTGTGGCTGAGACGCTCGGAAGGAGTCGGTGACGTCATAAAATTATCAGCGAAAGCCCTGAGGCCGTCGATATTTCGTCGCGTATTGCTTGAGAAGTAGACGATATATGGAGCAAAGGAAAATTACACGCCTCCGAATTTTTCAAACTTAATCACAATCGGCAATAAAATAAAACTGGCAAACAAGCTCAGGTCCAAAAATCAAACGAATTAAAAGAGGGCGAACCCTAGTGTCGACTCAGGAAAAGACGGAGGCTTTGTTAGAGGAATTCGCAGCCTCCGAGTCACAGGACGGCAATACCACCTCCACGCACCACTTTCGATCAAATCGAAACTAGAAGCTAGAGAGTGGTGGAAGGACTTTTTTTTACCAAATTTCATTTAGACGGTCAACGCGACGCGAGGGAAAAACGCTTATTCCAATGTACCTGCACTTAAGGTACATTTCAATGAAGTTTACCTTTCATGTGCAGTTGCACGCCTCACCTCTTGTTCCAACTCGATTTTATTTAAAATATTTAAGCACTAGGGAAAGCATTAGTGTTGTTTAAGACGGAATTTTAGGCGATCATCACTGGAAAACAATGAAAAATTTCGTCGCTCCACACAGTACTGTAATGGCAGAGTCGGACGGGTCATCTAATTGTCATTTCTCTTTCATTTAAAACATCAATGCATTACCAAAATTGGGAAAAATGACCAGACAAATATTTTATAAAAAAACATTCCGATCGACATGTTTCTCTGAACGACGTGATAACATATTCGATAAGAATATATAAAATGTTTCATGAGCAAAAAGTAGCGATTGCTGGATAGTTACGGCATAAATTTACGGTACTAACCAAATATTAGCAGCACAAATACCGTTGTACATGACTAATTGCAGAGCATAATTACATCAGGGATTGACACAAAAACAGGCCCACAAATTTATGATACATGAAATTTTTGGATATTCCGACGAGTACATCTCAGGGAAGGGCGACCCCTTCTCACTTCGGATGCTGTGCAGGGGGAGGGCACTTGGAGGTCACCTCTTGGATGGGTGGAACCTTTCTTTTGATCACGACCTATTGGCCACGCCTTCTTTTTCCCACTATTCCCCTCTCTTGCCCTTCGCAATCCACCCTTAAAAGTCTCACCGACCTTAGCTGATGGTCAAATCGAAAAACAAATATCATTCTGCCACTCAGCACACCGAAAAGTATCGATATATATAATACGTAATCCGTAAAATTGCATTCCTAAGATTTGCCTCCAATTCCACCAATCCCAAGCTAGTTCTTTTACCTCCTCTGAGTCTCTCCTTTCCCATATCCTCCTTGATCTGTCTTCTTTTATACCTATCCCTCGGTCTTCCTCCAGGTGACTTCATTATTTCATCTTCAGCATCTCCCTCCAGCACAAGGTCTCGAAGGCCTCTATTCTTTTCTGATCACTTTTTCCGATGAAACAAGCTTCTGCGACATAAGACTTCACACACACACGAATGTTTTCACGTACTGCTTTCTGATTTCCAGGCGAGCACGGAAGCGGTCATGTTCCAGGACATGGGATCGCGCTTCTACAGCATCCTAGACCATTGGCGCAGCGAGGGGGGGGGGATAAAACCCCCCCAGAGCTCACAGAAATTTTTAAGTTAAATCTATTTTACTTAATTGGAATAATATTTCTTACAGAATAGTGTGAGGATTAATAAAAATATCCTTCACAAGGCCGTAAAAATCACCATTTTGAACCATTTATCTTAATTTTTTACGACGGAAGGCCTCCGCACCTCCCGCTTACCCTGGCGGGTATGCTATACCCCTAAACCCCCCAGTATTAGTTGCGCCTGAAACCCCCCCTAGCCTTAATTCCTAGCTGCACCCCTGTCCTAGACTGCAGTGCGCGTATTCCTTAGGCGCGAAACTTCCCCGAACCAAAAATGCAAGGACTGTCCCACAGAGATATTAGAGAGGGATGGAGAGGGATTAGAGATATTAGAGAGGGATGGAAGTTCTCATTGAAAAAAGTCACGGGGTGTCCAATTTCGACCCAAGCGAGGCCATTTCATTCGGCACATGAAAACGTTCATACCGACAGATTGCGGAAATTTACGTGCTTTCCACCGTGATCAGCCGCCGCTTACGGATGAATAATTAAAAACAAAATCTAAGCGTTGATTATTTTTAAATAGGATCTCATGTGCACAGAAGGCCCCCAATCTAGATATGTGTTAGATATGCATGGCATGGTATTTAGAGGAGGCGACCGGCAGCTACGTTCACTTGCGACATTATGGGAAGAGGAGCGAAGAGAAACACGCTGTCGGCATTAGCTTGCTCTTAAAGAAAAGCCCCAACGGGACCAGAGCTTAACATCCCATCCGACGGACGGAGGGCTGCACTTGGATTTACCACCTCAAAGCACTCAAGCGGCGATCTGAAAAACCTCTGCCTCCGCCGGGATTTGAACCCGGTCGAAGTGGGTGGGAAACACTTTAATGAACCACCACACCAACCCAAAACCCTATGCTAGATATTTAAAGTGGCAATACGGCTGACTGGTTAGGCGAACTCTAGTATTATTGATCTATCGGTAATAACTACTCAAGAACGTATGATTACATATGAGATTCAATATTCACAGCTTCGGAAGTTAAGATGACTGGAGAAACAGGAGAAAGAGGGGATGCAGATATGTGCACTCCCGTCAAGGGGCAAAAAGCCTAAAAGGAATATAACTTATCGTAAGAAGACGATGAGTTTTTCTGCGCTCCAAATGCTTGATTGTACTTAAGTCTTAAAGTTCTATTGCATAGATAAATGCATCGCTCGGGTAACACATCCACAGCCCAACAGAATGCAACTTGTGGGAGAGGTGGCTCTAGAAATAAGGTGAGGGACCACCAAGAATCGGTGATCAATCTCACTCACTGACTCTACTCCAAAGTTGGTTTGGGTAAGCAGAGGGAAGAGCTCAGCCCAGACCAAGCCAGAGGCATGTGAACTTCACACATCCAGGGGTCATTTCTTTTCCCCGAGCCACCTCATACATAGGAGGATTTTTCTGTTTACATTATGATGAGAATAGATGATATAGTATGCCAAATATTTTGCAGTGAATGAAGATTTGTAGGTAGTACAGATAACAAATTTTACATTTTTAAATTATTTCAGCATTTTTTTACCAAAATTAGGCTGATAAGCAGTTAAATCCAGGTGTGTCTTCTAAAGGTATTGCAGTCAGTTTCCATGTGATGAATTATTAGCCTCAGCAAAGGAATTTTAAAAAATCATTTTTCCTTGGTCTATGAGAAATCTAAACCCACCTTCCCAGTTGATCAATCAGTGACTCTGAGGAGTGACTCACGAGCTACATGGGCTATATTCTTATTTTACATCATGCACAAGTCTTGATACTCTCTCTGATGACAAATGCTGAGGAATCCGACACTATCACCTTGAGCTTACATTCTGGCAATCGCACAAAAGCACAATTTGTTCCACTTCATCAAAAATGGATTCAGACTGATTCCACACACTTTTAGTCCACAAAAAATGTTGTAATTAAAATAATGGAAGGGACCCACCGGAAGATCCAGGACAGGGACAAGGGAAGTGCTGGGTGGGAGGCTGGGGTGTAATCTCCCAGCAGTAGTGGGGGTCTGAACGAAACTACCATTTTATCTAGTGTAAATTGGATACCCCAGGGCTAGAGTATCATGGTAGTGTTCCCGTGCACTTCTTAACTATACTCCTACCATAGTTCCAACTGTCATCCCATATTGTGATTGAATCCATTATACATATAAGAGAATTTACGGATCCAAGAATATTCTATAGGGACTCAACTCAATGCTTTCATATCCATGATAATACCTCAAATTCAACTGATTAATAACATCTTTCAAAGCATAGGCTGGGATGAAGTACAATACTACAATTTTAATAGGACGAAAGGACATGGGACAGTTCTCAATCAGTAAAACCTTCTCCAAGAGATACTTTGGCACATAGATCATTATGAAACCCATTTCATCCCATGCTCAAGTAACTACATCACTTCACTGCTCACTCCAACACCCAAACCACTCTGAATTCTTAGGTAACACTTGAAATGAAATTCAAACAACTACTTCCATGGATTTGCTGTTCTATCTTCCTCATGGTCAAACCTTAGCAAAGCAAAATATCACACATCCATGCAATGAATAGATACAGAACTAATTATGACCTAGTATCATGAAAAGTTGACAGAAATCACATTTGCCTCAACTATCAAGGTATACAGCCCAAGTCCTTTCTGTCTCAAAGACCAATCAGCCACTATGAATAACACAACAACAGTAGTGGTGAATAAAATTCAAGAATAGGGGATTAATTTGAAATCGAAGAATCGGTTTCATATTTAACAAAATAAAATCGTTACATGTGTATATTAATAGTTCCAAGGAGAGCTTCTTTTATATTTTCTTTAAACTCACACTTTCTGGAAGGCAAAAATTTCTGTCTGCATCAAAGTACACAGCTATAAATCTAAACTTATTGCAAAACAACTAGGAAAAAATCGCTGCAAGAGAGATAAGGTGAACTTACTTCTGTGAGTTTATCCATAACAGGTAAAGGATCCATTCTGCACTTTTTCGTCGTTGTATAGGTATGACCTTTCTTCGTAGCCCTACGGGACATACATGAGCCCATATATGCCCAATTTTAGAACACTGTCAGCTGTAAAAAAAAGACAAGGATGTTTATTTAGAGTACAGCGTTTCGAAATTGCTTACAGATGAAAAAATCGGTAATCTTCTGGTTATTAAATGTGAAGTGAATTCTCGCATGAGAGTTATTACTTAAATTAGTGTAAATACATATGATACGGCATAAAATTATTATTCTTACTTAAACGGAGGAAAAACAACCGAGTACTAAATGAATAAATCACAGTCATTTATGTTCAAGAGTACGAAAATTTCTTTCTCATTTCGAGTTACATCTAACACCAAATGAAACTAAATTAGTTTTGAAAAATTCGGGCTATTGCACACGATATTTATGAAAAAGATAAAGGCTGTGTGCGAACATAATCTTGTGAAGGGCCGAAGCAAATTCACAATACGCCAGCACCCGATTCAAATAATGAATGCGGACGACTACTCTAATGCGGAGTAACGCTGCGACAAATAAAAAGTATCCGCATGCACTAGTCGCGATTGCTGATAACCTAAGCAAATCTCAAAAACAAAGCAGCTCTTGACACACACAAATGAACACAAACCAATATTTGGCACAGTTAATTCAAACTCCTCAATTAATCCAGCAGGCAAAAGGATGATACTACGCTGAAGATCGTAACCATAACAATTTTAAAATATAAGATTCCTTTTAAATTTACACCATCGAATAATTCTTGTTCGTAGCTCTTATTGCATAACACGGCTGTAAACACAGTTTATGACTTCTACATCATAACTTGGGTTGACGAATGTTTTCTGATTTCGAAGAGATAAAAGGAAAATAATTACCTTTTTCAGTAAAATAATTCCTTTGCTTAACAAATGACCTGTCTCCGCAGTTGTTAATCATAGCTTTTCCCGTTAATATTCATAAATACTTTGCTAATACATGCAACTGATCTAATTTCGACTGTAATGCGTACCGCCTGCAGCGGACAGCTCTCACTTTGATTCCCTCTAGCGACCTTTCCGTCAAACACTAAAATTTTCGTTGCGATAAAATCCATCCGTCACCCCGCCCCCTCATCCCTCTTTAATCAATAAATGATGACATAAAACGCAAATATATTATTTTCGGGGCTGCATTTGAATAATTTTTTTTAATTAAATCGTCTTTAAAATATATACTTCTATTGATTTGAAGGAAATTCGATGAAATGATTTCCGAGGGAGCGGTACTTCTTTGTTGTTTTGTATTTTGATGGAACCGCCTTTTTGAAAACGTAGTTTGTTCCCTACCCTAGCTATTATTGGTTATGTGTAAGTATAATTAGCATCTGAGGCACATCATTTCGTATTAAAAATCTGATTGATAGGTAAAAATTTGCTGCCAAGCATCGAGTAATGAATTACTATCTTTAATTATTATATTTAAGTTTAAAATTACTATATTAATTTTAGCATGGAACGTATAGCCACACACTACGCCTTAATGCCATGTCGTGTTCTTGCGGGCCACAGTCTCGGTGAGCAAATAGGTCCGGCACCCCACTGTAGTGCATATGTGGTGCAGTCTAGAGTATATAATCTCTGCTGTAATGCGTGCTTTAACCTTTAGGAATCATTTCTCACAATTCTTCCAGTTCACTCCCCTCTTCTGCCATGGTGCCTTCCCTATAGGCACACTTTACCACATGGGGATGAAGAGCTCCAGTCTATTGTTTCCAGATGTTGAAAGAAAAGAGGATAGTGCACAAACTCTAAATGGTGCGAAGGAAATGCTTTTCTGAGGAGCATTATTAAAAAAGAAGCAACATGGTGGTTTTCTATATGCTCAGTACTGAACAACGTTGTACCTAAAGTCAATAGTGTGGCTATCAGGAACAAGAAGATTGTACATGTGAGTATAGCACTATGCGATTTTTTACTAGAAGGTAGCAAAAAGCTAAGCAAAGCCAGAGTGTTATTTCGTTTGGCAAACAAAGGCAAGAATAATAATCCATCGTCCAAGTAACTGGTAGTAATAAGTAGTGAGTTTTAAGTTTTTTAAGCATTTTAGAAGAGTCATATGATCAACATTAGAACCCTGATAACTCGAATCTCGATATCTGGACACACTGGGGAAAATCGACAAGCCTGACACATTTTTTCCTCCTACCCATAACGAATTTTTAAGGGGGCTCCGGCCCCCTCATGCCCCATGGAGTCAGCGCGACTGGCAAATATTTCACTCAATTTGTTAACTTTTACTCTTCTGTCTTCTATCATCACCTAAATATGTTTTACAGCTGTTGGTGCTATCCTATGTTCTGACTGACATATTGCTTATCAAGAGCCTATTTTGGGCCAATACTGGTTTGTCACCTGGAGAGGACAGCAAAAAGGTCTGTTACTCAAATAGCCAGATTACAAAAGGGCAGGACTACTATTGTAGATTTATTTGTATAATGTCTTACATGGTCTTAACAGTATGGTTACCACAGAACGACTGCTTAGCCTGATACAAAACACAACACATTCCACCATCAGTGGCAGCACCGTCACATACATGGCGAGCATGGCGACATCTATACAACACCTACAAGCCAAACCATCAGCACAACCAGTCATCACAGGTCAAATAGCAAAGAGGCATATGGATAACTATTCTCTCCGGTGTGAGCCCACTCTTACAAGTGGTGGGCATAGATCCTGATTTCATGGGCCCTCCCTTATATTCCCCAACAGAACTGCCATTTGAGAGTTCAAATTTCGGTTCGCCCCCAATGCAAGGCATAGCCTTGGTGAGAATGGAAAGGCTACGAGCTGGGCTGAGATTGCTTTAGCAATGAAGAACAGGCATCTTTAAGAGCAACAAGAACATCGTCTTAGAACGTGACTACATTTCTAGGTTTGAAATAAATAATAAAATAAGAGAGAAATATGCTAGGCGAGAATCTGTGATCAAATTATTGGCTGGTGCCCTCATAAACCTATCCCATTCCTATTGAGGTGGCTAGCTATTAGGTAGGCAAATGAATTTAATATTATGGGCAGCTAATTAGAGAAAAATGGCTAAGGCAATAATGATACATAGTAGGAAAAGAATGGTGTGGTGCTAGGCAATGAATGGAGTGGAGATGTGGACGATAGGGAAGGGATTAAGGTAGGTGGATGAGAAAAGGATGTAGGCGATTCAGCTGTGGATACATATAGATATTACCAACTGAAGAAGAAGGTGAAGGCTTAATTATTTTACATCTGGCACTTATTGCATTCCACAAATGATACATAAGATGCAATTCCCATTTGTTCAAATGCCAACTTTGGAAAATTTAATCCCTATCTCATAGAATGTCAAGAGAAAAAATAACAAGATTATGATTCAAACCAGATATCTCCAGCTTTCAGGACTGCTGAGCAGACTACCATGGTATCCTTAAATCACAAGGTGCTTATATTGAGGGTCATTATTATAAGAGTTACGATGAAGGATGACCATGGAGATGCTGCTTCAAGAAGTCACTTAGTGATTGTAGACCCTGATAGTAGGCTTCTAAGCCTAAAGGTGAAAAATTTATGCTGAACCTAGTTGCCTTTACATGAAGGCTATAACACAACAACGTTTAATTCTGCTTTTATAGGATTCAACTTTTTGATGCCAATCATGGATGGGAGACCAATGTGACTCAAAACAATCAAGGGCTCTTTAAGATTCCCTCCTAATCTACAAATCGTGTATGATTTTGGGCACGACGTGGTGGAAGTTCTTATTATTAGTAAAATTAGACATAGCAATATTTCCACTGATGTAGATTGCTGTAAACCAGTACAGCATTTGTTTCCAAAACGCAGGACTGTAACCCAGTCACACAGCCAGAAATTCACTTCAGTGGTGCTTGAGAAGTGTTAGGATTGCCATTACTGACATTTGATGTTGATTTCCACATGTTATGAAACCCATATAATAAGTCAGTGACATATTTTACTCGCATAACCCTGGAAGTAAAATTCATTGTTAGTTGGCAGAAATAATGAAATGTAACTCTGTATAATAAAATATATATTGTAACCCCGTCCGTCCGGGCTTCGGGGGTGGGGGAGGATTCTTTGGAGGGCTCGCCCAAGGTAAGCGGGTCGTGGTTCGGGGATAAGGGAAGGTGGGGGAAACGGAAATGGAAAAGTGAGTTTGGGGTGGGTTCACGTGCTGAATGGAGGCTAGCGCGTACGAAATAACGAAGGCTTACGTAACAGTTTACAATTTCAACAACACTTTTAATATGCACTTCGACTTGAAAATGAACAACAAAATACATAAATGAATAATTCTCTGCATAAAAAATTAAACTATTGCTACTAGCCAGTTAAATACCATGTGACAACAATTAATGAATAACAAAAGAAAATAAACTCTGTTTAACAACTGTTGGCGTAAAATATAGCAAAATGGTTGAATGATAACAAACGCCAATTCCAAAAGATAACTTTTCTGTCCTAATAACTACAATTAACCATTCACACACACGTGGAAAAGGGAGGGCATAAAAAAATATTTAAAAAAAATGCACGGGAATGTATCACAATTCTTCTTAACTTGAACAGTGGGGGGAAATGGGGCTCTTCTGGTTCTTCTGAATTTTGGGGGGGGGTTATAGGTGGCTAGAGTACTTATCGCTCTCTCTGAATTACGGATGGAGAAGGCTTCCTCGGCTGGCTCCGATCAATCGTTGCTGCATCTCCTCTCGCTGTGGGATGAGAGAACTTCTTCACTGGGCGCCGTGGAGTGACGTTTTCTATTATGCGTGCCGGAATTTTCCCTCTCGTCTCCTCTTTCCTAGCTACTGCCGTAATTAAATTTCACGTCGACTTCCACGCCTCGCTGCTCCTCTCTCTCTCTCGTCCACAGGGCTGCATCAGCAGAGACCCAGAGCCTCCGGCCGCGTTTCCAAGCCGAATAGACCTTTGGTCGTCGTCTGTACTTCGCTTTTATAGCCCCGTGGGTCACTTTCTGGGGAGGGGTGGGGTGAGCAGGGGGAAAACCCAGGATAGCGGGTTCTTGGCTATTCTTCAGTAGGGGAGGGGGGGGGTTTTCGCCAAAGTCTGTGGAGGGCGAGGTTGGCGGGTTACATCACCTTCAGCCTGCCATGTGCAGGTGTTCTTGTTTCACAGTGGGGTGGGGGGAAACTTGCTGCAAATCACGTACACATCAGAAATTTCCGTTCTTCCTAGGCGGAAAAATCGTGGGAGGGGGGAAGGGGATGGAAAAATAAAGCACCGGGTTATTCACTCTTCACTTCCCATTCACACAAAATTACATACCCCTTCCCTACCTCGTAAACGCCGATTTAAACACTCAAGAACCACACCGGTTACAATATGTAGGTATGAGGCATCCTCCTCCGTTCCCCAGCTGGGATATTCCACTCCGCCATCAACTACATACATGTTTTTACCCATGATTTCCTTAATTATTTCCTCCAGCTGTTCACACACCTCATCCACTTCTTCCTTTCTATGGTTGCTGGTGGGTGTGTAAACTTGAAAGCACCACCAGGTTGGTGGATTGCACCTCAGTTTCTACCATCAGAATCCCATTGTTTGCCTGATCTATACCTACCACACTCATTCCAAGCTTCCCAATTAATATCAAAGCTACCCTCTTTGACTATCCCTATACCCATCACTTCAGTAATTCCCACTATCCTATACACACAAGATATCTATTTTCCCTTTGATTTTTTATAGCTTACCAACCCTCATCGTCCTAAAATTCTAGGCCCCCACACAGGGGCGCAGCTAGGAATTGAGGCTGGGGGGGTTTAGGTGCAACTAATACCGATGTGTGTGGGGGTATGGAATACCCAACAGGATGAATGGTAGGTGTGAGATTTATGAATTGTGGAATTTTAAGATAAACTGTTCAAAATGGTGAGTTTTACAGCTTTCCGAAGGATATTTTATTAATCCTTACACCATTCTATTAGTAATATCAATACAATTAAGTAAAGTGGATTAAACGTAAAAATTTCTCTGAGCTCTGGAAAGGGGTTTTAACCCCAAACCCCCCCTTCCTGTGCCACTGCCCCCACATTCATTATCGCCTTCTTCTTCTCCATCTTATTGGTCTTCTTTCCTTCTTTCTTGTATACTGTTGCTGATAACGTCTCAGCAAAGATTCGAGCCTCACGGACTGATTTGCTGACCTCACTGCCACCTACAACAAATGCCTTTGAGAGCAGAGTTCTGCAAACTGCATCCATGTTTAAATAAAGTTAAATTTTAAAAGAAAATTCTGTGGTGCTAAGATTAACACTGTGCAGAGACAGCAACTATCATACAAGTTGTACATATTACGAAGGGTTATTTGAGTACTCACAAATAGCCCTGGAGGCTATGAGGTGGGCAGAGGTACGGCTGCCTCTTGCTTAAGTACCATGTACAATTCTAACAGTGCATTTCAGCTGGAGGAGCAATCACCACTGACCCTAAATTATATAGTCGAGACTCTTTATGATGCAACATATTGTAAAACGATAAAATCATATTGAAAACATGTTTTCAGGATATGAGAGTCAAAATTGAGAATATTGCACGTGTAATAAGGTGTACACTTTATTATGTTTGATACAATTCACTCCAAGAGACAACTACGAGTGATCTAAACAATGGCATCGCCTGTGACCTGCAATATTCCCCCCATAAATAACTTCATTTTTGCATTATTTGCTCCAAAATGTTACAGATTGAAAACCCTCCGCCACCTAAATCTAAAATCAATGGAACGGTGCACAATTTGTGTGAATATTTGCATTCTTTACATTCAAAATTGTTTGAATTGCTGAATGGGGAAGGAATTTTTTTGTTGTCATAGTTTTTGTTCCCATATGTCTACCAAATTCTATTATTGAATTTCACTACACATTCCAAAGTGCAGCTCTCACTTTGCTACTGCATTGAGTGGTTTTGGGGGAGGGGAAGACAATGAAGAGGACAGGTAAGAAGGAGGATGAAGGGACGGTGGCGGAAGGGGAGAGGAATTGCAGGCATTCCAATCAGAGATACGTATGTTTAAAAAATATTTTTGTTATACCCCATGCACTGCTTGTAAAATGTTATGTAATAGTGATTAAATGTGGGCTGGAGATTATGTCGTATTTCACAGGGACTGTAATAAAGCAAGGGAAACATAGGGACATATGGGTCGGAATTTCAAAACTATATTTAAAGAATATTGTCACTGTACAGAAAAAGGAAAGTGCACCTTCATTTCCTCAAAACTATTGATAGAAAGTGGCTATCTCAGTGACTTTAAGCAGTCTATTTTACACTTTGAATATAAGGTAGTGAAATTCGATTACCTTGAAGTAATAAAAATTTTGCCCTGAAAAAAAATCCACGGGTAACAACCATTTTATTTGACTTCTGCTAACCATTGCTGTATGCTAACCTTCCTAAAAATAATCATCCATGAGCGATCCACCATTTCTCTACCCCCACTGCCTAATGTTCTCTTTGGTGACTTAGTTGGACTTTCAGCATGTTCTGGTGTTTGTGTACATGGACTAATTGGTGTTTGGCAAGCATGTTTGGGTGTCATAAACAGAGGAAGTCCTCATCATCTCCTATGTCTCCACTCCCGGAATTTTTGCTTCCTCCAGGTCAACCGTAATATATGTATATATTTCTGTACTTAGCTGGTGCTCCACACCTTAAGAATGATAGATATCTATGGAGGCCTAGGAAGGCATAAGTTTGATTTAAATGTGGAAAATTACAGAAGTTGGTGTCCTTCTATCATAGTAAATAATATACTGCCTAGTGTCCATATCCAACCCAATCTAACTATTTGTGACATTCACCTTTGATGGGTGCGACTTGTCCATGTACATACAAAAAAATATCATTGGTTGTGGTCTAGTTTCAAAATATATATGTTTATGAAAATAAGGGAACAGTCATTGAAGAGCATGCTGGAAGTTACTTGGGATACCCTTGATGCACATACTACCCAGATAACACGGCATTTGTATTACATCAATAATACACAAGAAATACGTGCCCAAATACATATGTATAAGATGGAATACGATCGTATTACATCGGTATATTTCACGTAGAAGTGGTTCAAAAGTCCCTATAGATGTATGTATTCGTGCGTATTACAAATTGGAAATCTGAATACCCATACATGATTTATACATATGTATACAAAGGAATACAATCGTATTACGTCTGTATATTTCACGTAAAAGTGGCTCAAAAGTCCCTCAGGATGTATGTATACATGCGTATTACAAATTGGAAATCTGAATATCCTTACATGTAATATACATATGTATCTGCAGGCCCTCGTACACGAATTATACATATTGATTTTCTGACCCACATCCACTTAATATCAATATGGATCAAACGGATGAATAAATATAAGGAAACCAGAACATACAGATAATAAAACATTTATTCAAAGAGAAAAATAAAATAATACACACAAATAACAAGTGTGGCCATGAATATTGCTAACAAGCATTAAGGGCCAGCAAACAGTAGGTGAAACTTAGTTTAAAAAAATGGCACAAAGATAAATCAAGTACAAACAATGGTTTGAGTTGGAAAATAGAAAAAAATGTTAGCATGGAACAAGCGTTGTAACCCATTGCACAAGAAGAAACCTGAATTCAGGAAACCAACTCTGCACAATTAACCACTTTCTGAAAGGAGAAAAGAAGAAGTCAAGTTTAAAAGTCATGCAAAAATATATCTTTTTGTAAGATCTGAATAGGAGCTCAAGGCCTTTCAATTTGAATTCTGTGAAGTCTGTAATTTTAGTACTAATTCTGTATTCTGAATGCAAATGAAAGTTTGGCTTCTCTGCTAGGTTCCAGACATAAGTTTTAAATCTTTTCATTTACCAATTATGTCGAGGTCCCAGCTAGCACAGATTTGACATTGTCCTTTGAGAAATCATATATTTTGGGGATATGCTTTCATTTTACAAAATTAATAGCCTTTCTCTTAAGAAGAATGAGAAATATGAGAAAAGATCATATGACTACTTTTAAATATAAATTAACTAGGGAAAACGTGAATCCATTGGTATGCTTATTTAGTACATTATACTAATTTATTAGTACCATGATTTAGTATCGGATGATTCACACTGAAAAAATATAAACTTGTGATATCAAATTTTCAAACAAATAAATTTCATACATAACCGATAATTTCAGGCTTAACTTTAAGAAACCTCTCCATCATGGATAAAAAAAATTTTTTCCCTCAAACCTTACCTCGGTATTAACAATTCCACCTGGTCTTCTGGCTTTGCTTCGTCGTCTTTTCCGTAATCCATTCTCCTCTTGTCCAGGCCAAGCTATTTACATCGTCGCCTCCTGGGTATGCGCGAAAGAGCATGAAAATAAAATTATAATTAATTAATTTGGCCCATACGCACCTCTTTCTTACATATAATGACAAACTTTCGCATGAAAATTACGTATTTATCTTGTGTTAATAATAATGACGAAATGCACCTTGATTGACTGCATTTCAAGATGAAAGAAATATTACATTTTGCTTTAAGGGAACCGATATTACACGACCAATACTTCTTGCTCGTTAAATAATTAGAAGTAGAGGGCAAAACCGCTCGGAACCTCGAGGAATCTATTAGTGACAAGGCTACGCTGATAAGTCTAAGGTCAAAGATGTTATGACTAAAGCATAGGATAACTAGGAATGCAAGAACTACAATACAGTAGGTTGTGGTAATAAACAGCGATAAAACAACTTACACGTGAACGAAAACATTCCTTTAAACAATTTTTTCTGCTCTTAATTAAGAGAAGAAAAAATGTAACTTCAGCCGCGAAGCACGGAATTACTATACGACGCATAATCTATTAATTTATACGTACAAGATTGACATTACTATGTTTTACCATATAACTTCAATGGACACCAGTCTCCTCGATACATAACTCAACAAAAAAGGAAAACAATAGCCAAACATAAACAAAATAATTACCTCTATTGGCGCAATGTGGTAGTTGTATCCAAATATACTCAAATAACATAATTAATGTAGTCTATTTATGCGTACAATATAATAAAAGATAAATCATACCTTACCTTAATTATCCAGTGACAGGAAACTGTTGGAGCTGGCTTGCACGAATCGCAATAACGTGCGGGATTGAAGCACATTTCCAGCAAAACATAGCTTCGGTTTGAGCGCACCATCCACACGCACCGGTTATCGAGGATTAAAACACTATGTCAATTCTTCCAATACGTATAATAATACAAACAAATATAAAATTAACTATACATCAGTAGCCGGAGTTCCTCCTACAGCACGTTCTTGACGTTCTCGTAGTCTCGAACGAAATGCCGAGCTAACTGTTAACGAGATTATCACTCCCACTCACTTCCCTAGCTTGTTGCGACAGAATTGAGAATTTAATTTTTTTGTTTAAACAGTTAATTTAAAATATTGTTTAAAAAATTAAACTTCGCTTTTACTTTTGCGCTGTGCAAGAACTATTTTTTGTATTTTTCATGTATTGTGAACCATTTTCCATGTGTATATTTCGCGGATGGAAACTGAATTTTACATATGTAATACGTCTGTATTTCGCGTGCATTTACAAATTAACATAAATATGGTCGCCATACTACCCTTGCTCACATCGATCAGTATATGATTTATTTTTAAGCTTCCTGGGTATAAATTCGAATGGATGAATGATCATTGAAATGAGGAAATCTGGCGTTTGCAGTGAACATATTATTTCTGCAGAAATGTTTCTGAACATTTTACTAGACGCCACGAAAATCCACCTCTCAAAAATTACAGGAAATATACATAATGTATATTTTGTGTATTTTTGACCACATTTACATATGTATTTCCTCTGTATTCATACATATGTAAAAGTAGCAAGTGTTACACGATATTTACATTTGTATTTTTGACCACATTTACATAAGTATTCAAATTTCAAAAATACAAATGTATTTATCGTGTAACACGTACCACTTTTACATATGTATGAATACAAAGGAAATACATCCAATAATACATATGTATTACACATGTTATACATAACAAAAATAAATATGTATGTGACCCATGAAAATACAATATAAATACATTATGTATATCCAAATGTGTGCTGTTGGGGTAACTCTAGCCCATTGACTCGAAAGGCAACACTGAGGAGTGCTGCTCCAAAGAGACCAGCTGGAATAGGAATGGAGACTCCTTAATGTAACTAGCATGCTGCTCAGTTGGATTTGTTGTGCCACACGTTTGTGCAAACTTGCCAGCACAGGGTCCATGAATGTGCGGCAATAAACAATTGAGGGGTAGATTAAACACGAACAGGGGCAGATTAAGCTCTTAGTTTTGAAGGGGTAATTATTTTCCATGATGCCTATATGGACCTCTCAGCATTAATGTGTCTGCGGTATGATATCCATATGCAAATGGCTTTTAGATATTCATTAATTATTTTAAACATTATTTCTTAAGCTGATGAAATGAAAACATTCATTTGAGATCCACCAAAAGATTACCATATCTTCCTAGAAAACCCACCCCCTTTAATCTGCCACAAGCATTAATCCAGTCATTCGGAGTTAATTGGCAGCCGGACTCTCTAGCTTCCACCGAAATGCATTGCGTTACAAATGAAGCTAAAAGTTGACTTGAGATTTATCTCCATAAAGCAAAGTTATAGAGCCAGAAAAATTCTTGGTGAGCATAATTTATAGGTAGCTATAACTTTGGGGAATTCTAATTAAAGGAGATAAATACAATGTTTACATCATTTCCCCAATGTACTTGTCGAAAATGGGCAACCTTCTGCTTTAACTTATCATGCAGCCCTCCCAGATGTCCTGTCTACTATAGCCATGGATCAGTGGCGCCGACTCCATGGGGCCTGAGGGGGCCCGAGCCCCCTCAAAGATTCGTTTGGGGGGGCGGAGTCCCCTCAATATTTCAAGAAAATAATTAAGTTATATTATGCTTTGTGAAATCACAAAAATATATTGGTAATTTTTATTTCCCATGTTTGACGATAGTTACCTTTTAAAATAAATTCAACAATGTGTTAAAACAAATAATTATAAGGTGAAGCAGGTTGACTGAATCAGGTGGTGTGAGTCATGATAGTGTTTCGGTGCTGCGAAACACTTTGAATTTAACCTCTTCCCGGGGCGAGACCTCAGATATGGGCCCCCCCAATATTTTTTATAAGTCGGCGCCCCTGCCATGGATCAATATGTAATATTAAAATTATCATTATAATATACCTCCTTAATTAGCCATGGTATTTGGAGGAAGCAACCGACAGCTGCATTGATTTGCACCATGAGGGAAGGGTAGGTGAGGAAGTGTGGAGTGAAACCCAGCATTGGCCTGCTGTTAACCAAAGGCACTACGGAGACGATGGCTTAGCATCCCATCCGAAAGACGGAGTTTTGTGCTTGAAATCCTCCACACATCATTCAAGAAGGGATCAGACAGCCTCTGAAAATTGCTTGCCACCGCTGGGATTTGAACCAGAGTCCATGGGATGGGAAGACACCACAACAACCCGATCCCTCCTCCTTCATTTATCAACCACTATTTTTAATTGCCTATTTAGTATTGCTGTTTTACATAAATTTCATTGTTTTTTGCGTACTATCAGTGTTAAAATTAGTAAATTATGTAAAACTTAGATTGTCATAAGACCTGTGGTTTCGTGGTTGGTTAGTAATCCGCCCTGCTGAAGGTATAGTCATCAAAATATTGGCAATGTTCTGAAGCAAAAACATCATATCCTAACCAACACTCCATAAAGGACACAACATAGTTATTAAAATACTCCACACTTACTTTCACTAATTCTCAGCATTAAAGGTAGCTTTTGAGTGTGGTTTCAATTCTTAGCTGATGCCAGCGATGTAGAAAATTTTCAATTTTTAAAACTAAAAATAATAAATTTTAAGTATGGATAAAAATTTGAAATATAGAACCAGACAATTTAATCATTTCGGGGAACTGGGCATTTAATCGCCTGTCCTTCCACATTTACTACTTGGCCATAGTCCAAAATGTTCCTCTTGGCAACCTGCAATGCTACCACGACAGTCTTTAAATTTTTAGGATTAGTCCTAAGAAAATCTTCTGCTGTCAACACAGGGCACACTCATCAACACTGCTCCATTGTATCAGAGCGAATAATATTCTATACTATTTGCCGTATGTTAGATTCAATTTGGATCAGCTATCGACATATCGGGAAGTCCTCCTACAATAATTCTTCAACGCAGAAATGGATCGGTTTAAGACTTCTATCATTCTTCCCTCTTAACAATCAGACTTCTTGATACACCTAGTTTATTAAAAAGAATTTTACAATGAGAAGAAATAGAATATTTTCAATAAAGCAATAAATTAACTAATAGATGAGAAAATTCTGAATAATGATATTTATAAAATAAACACATGGATGAAAAATGACAACACAACAAATTATTACGAGAAATAGCAATAATATTTCTCCAATGAGAAAAATCAACTCTTTAAAAGTATAATGGCTCGTCAGAGAATCGACATCAAGATGCATACATAATAGAAAAATATACCATAAAAAAGAAAAGTATGTACTACGTTCTGCAAGATACGACAGGAAAAAACAATAAACAAACATTAAGGACATACTCCGTTCATGCGAATATCGAGCTTACATAACGCAAACTTTTTCATCACCCAAGAAAAAATAAATTTGTCTATGAAAGTTTTCTTTTATTCCTCACACACACACTCACATTCTTAAAAATCCTAAATTAAGCAACAAAGAAAGACGTATTTACAACCAACCAAGGATTTTTTTAACGCCACGCGCCGACACTCATTCTCAAGCTGACGTGGCTGGCCGCCACACGAGTTTTGGCGCTGGTGTTTAGCATCTGAGAAACAAATGACAACTCAAGAATTATTTGAGAAATTAGTGAGCGACGCCATTCCGCGATTGTGTCTTACTTTTGGCCGTAAATGTTGTATATGAGCCATGTGTTCTTATTTTGACTTGTGATAGCATTTTGACGTGATTTCCTCGTTTAGAAAGTACCAGTACGGCATTAAATTTTCACAATGTCGTACTCCGGGTCGAACTCGACGCAAATAGGAAAGTTAAACATGCTGTCGTCAGTAAATAAAAAGTTGATGGGAAGTTCGTTGTTAAATCCCAGTTATATGCATGCTACTAATGGAAAGGAGTCTATGAAACGCGAGCATGAAGAAACAAGGGAGGAACGGAGGCAGAGGAAGAAGAAATCTCGGTGGGGAGGTGATGAAAAGGAGAAAACATTCATCCCTGGGATGCCAACGGTGCTTCCGTCCAATCTTAGTAAAACTCAAGAGGAGTCTTATTTGGTTCAGCTCCAAATCGAAGAAATCAGTCGGAAGCTAAGAAGTGGTGATTTGGGTATTCCTGCTAACCCAGAGGAACGGTCTCCTTCTCCTGAACCGATATACAGCAGTGATGGAAAACGCCTGAATACCCGTGAGTACCGTACCCGTAAAAAACTGGAAGAAGATCGTCACCATTTGATTCAGCAAATGATGTCTTTAGTGTCGGACTACAAGCCACCATCAGACTATAAACCCCCTGTTGTGCGTGTGAGTGATAAAGTTATGATTCCGCAGGAAGAACATCCTGATATCAATTTTGTTGGTTTACTGATTGGGCCTAGAGGAAATACCCTCAAAGCAATGGAACGTGACACGGGTGCTAAAATTATTATTCGCGGAAAAGGTTCGGTGAAAGAAGGTAAAGTAGGTCGTAAGGATGGACAGCCTTTACCTGGAGAAGATGAACCTCTCCATGCCTACGTCACTGCCAACAATCCTGAATCTGTTAAGAAAGCAGTGGAAAAAATAAAGGAGATAATTCGACAAGGGGTTGAGGTTCCAGAAGGGCAAAACGACCTCAGGCGCATGCAGCTTAGGGAACTGGCTTTATTGAACGGCACCTTGAGGGAGAACGATGGACCAAGATGCTCCAATTGCGGTGCGTCAACTCACAAATCGTGGCAGTGCCCGGACAAACCAAATGTGACGATGAACGTTGTGTGTACCAACTGTGGGGGTGCTGGGCACATCGCTCGTGACTGCAGGCAGAAACTTGCCGGAGCCGGACCGTCTTCGACTTGCCAAGACAGGACCAAGATAGACGAGGAGTACATGTCTCTGATGGCCGAATTGGGAGAGGGACCGCCCCCGCCAGCTAAAGACCCCAACGATCGAAGCAATGACGCCAGGCGTCAGGGAACCATGGATCTTTTCGACCGCAACGCGCGACCCAGAGCCATCGGCGCCCCACCGGCCAGGCCCGAGGTGGCCGCCACCACTGTCAATAACACGGCCACAACGCCCACCGTGGGCCAGCCGATGCGCCCCGGCATGATCCCCGCTCGTCCCCCGCCACCGCCCTGGAATGAGCAGCAGATGCAAATGGCGCACATGCAACCGGGCATGCAAGCCCCCGCCGGACACATTCCCAACATCAACCGACCGCCACCGCCAGGCCCCCCGGGGACCACCCCCGCCGGCCTCCCCCCCTGGCAGATGACCATGGGGGCGCAGTACCCCGGAGCCCCCCCTCCGCCTCCAGGCGTCCTCCGCGCGCCGCCTCCGCCCCCACCTCCGGGCGCCCAGGGCCCCGACCAGATGGCTGCGGCGTGGATGCGGCCGGCGGCGCGGCAGCCGGTGCCGCCCCCGCCGCCGCACCTTCCTCCATGGCAGCAGGGTGGCGTGGTGCCCCCGGGGCCCGTGCCCCCGCCCGTCCCGCGGCCCCCGCCCCCCGGAATGTACCCCTGGCAGCAGCAGCAGCCCCCTGGGGGGTATGTGGGCGTCCCGCAGCCGGTGCAGCCGCCCCCGATGGCCCCTCCGCAGGGGGCCGCCGCCACGGCGCAGACTGGGGCCCCGGGCGTGGATCTGAACGCTCTGGCGGGGCTGCCGAGTCTGCTGGCCCCACCGCCCCCGCCGCCGCCCCCCAGTTAAAACCAATTCTATAATCGACTCGATAAATGTTTGCTATAATCGGTAACCAAGTAAACAGTGAGAGGTGGAGTTAAAGTTTGGAATATTTTGCTTCATAAAGAGAGTAAGTTGTAGTGATGGTCTTAATGGAAAAGGAATTTGCCTATGCCCTTACATATATTTTTCTTTCCTTATATAGCCTTGAATAGAACCACACGAAATGAAGCTCCTATTTTCATTTTAAATGAGCTGCCGCTTATTTAATGGGATGATATTGACGAATTTGAAAAGTGTACAACATTGACTCGCAGCCATTTAGAGAGGAATATTACAAGCTTAATTTTGATTAGGTGATCAATAGGGGACTAAACTTCCAAATTCCTTTGTGTCAGTAGTGTGGCTTGGCATCTTATTTTAGTGAAGGATTAGTTTTGTGCTGTATTCGTGTATCATCTTACATGAGAAACAGTGCATAGTATACCAATTAGTGCATTATACACCAAATAGAGGTAAAAGTCAGTGATTGGTAGATCCATTAATTTTTGGCCATATTTGTTGCCTAGCTGAGCTAGGATGATGTAGGTCAATGTAGTTACTTAGGTTGAATTTGAAGTATTTCAAGTTGACTGAGGTGATTCTATTTAAGCTTTGAGACTCTAATGGGAAGTATGCGGATGAAACATTTTATTAAGTAGTTATTATTGGTAACAAAGCATTACCTTTCCTAGCATCGGTTTATTCATCATCCTATTCCTCTATCAAAAGTAGTGATCATTTGTTTTTTCAAATATTTAATTACCATTGCTGAATTTGTTCTTGGTAGTTTAGATGCATACTTAATCAATTGTGACTTAAGATTTCCTTTTTATCTCTCATAGGATGATTCTCGTAAAAGCTAACTCTAGTGAGAAGGGTTTGAATGCCAAAAAGTTCCTCTGAAAAAATTCGTCATTGAGGTTTGACATTAAACAGTTTCTGTTTTCAGTGAACCAATGTTTCTAGATATTAGTCCCGATGTACAAAATTATGGGATTAGCTGTTATAAATCAGGGGATCGACAAACTTGAGAAGCTCATGAGGTCTAATGCAGCCTTAGAATATGTAGAGTTAGGACTTGTTGTTGAGAACTTGTATTTTGGGGTGCATATATATCTATATACAAAAAGCAAGGAATGTTATTATCAACAAAAATGTACAAATTATGGTTGTAGGCATGGCTTCGTGTCATTCTGCACCATTGACCTACTTCCTAATTACTCTGTACTCTTCGAGATTTATTTAGATAGTCTCGTGTTCATGTCCCCCCCCAAAGGACAAAATGTGGGATTAATGAATTTGCCATCCCTTAGTGTTTTTTGTCATTTGGATCATTTTAAGTTCATTTTGGAAATAATAGCATCGCAGTTTAAAGAGTAGGCTATCTGTTTCTTCAAGTTTTGTGCATGGTGGCACCAACATTACTACATATTGCATGTGAAATAACTCAAAAGTAAAAGTAATTATAACTTTGTCTCTACTATACCATTTGATTGCAGCATTGCATAGCAATTGACTTCATCTACATGTATGTGGGCCCAAGAGAAAGCTAGCACTTACTGATTGCTGATGTAATTTAATTTAAGGACCGGTAGCTATTACAGACTTGCTCCAACTATGTGCTACTATGTATTGCTTCATGGTATTTTGACAATTACCTGGGTTGTTAGGTTGAATTGTTCATTACATATTAATCCCTATACTACTCTACAGGAGGTGTTAAAGTTATGATCCTGGCTATGGAGGTAAATGAAAAAGTCTTACGTCATAGTTTCATTTCTTCCTGCCCAACCACTGAACCGAACGTGAGAATTTTGTTGGAACCTGGAAAAATGAACATTTTGAAACGATTGGGGTAAATAGGTGATTGATTAATTTACTCATTTTTTCTGAGATGTTGGTCTTTGGTGTTACAAACGTGTAAAGGGGTTGTGTCATGCTTGCCAAATTCGGGAAATGTGTAAAACTTTCTTAATGCACACATGTATTTCCATCTAACTTCTTTGGTGATAATTTTTCTTATGCTGTAGGCCAGTGATGCTGTGTCATTAATTTTTGTCTCTGTATTTACTTTTACACTACTCAAGTAGGAATAAAGGTGCAAAGTGACTAATGGTTTCTCTTTTTAAGCAGTAGGACCAGTTCCAAACTGTTACATAATTGTTCTGATTACTAGTTCATTCTTATGTTTATTGTATGGAAATCGATGTTTATTTTATAAAGCTGAACTTTCAACAAGGTAAGGTGGTTGGAGTAATTGATGTGTCATTTTCAGTCTTAGAAGCGTTGATCACTCGCATTGTGTTGATATATATATATTTATATAACTATGCAGTATAAGGATTTAAGCACACATCCATGGTGAGATATGACTTAGTTACTGCAACTTTGTTGACTTAAGATGTTGACAATCATTGACTTATGGTGGTGTCATAGAATGCCATTTTATAGATGTATTGAAAGTTTTCTCTGACATTAAAGTGTACATCTTTTATGAAAAAAAATTATATATGTAAAATTTTATCCTTGGTTTAATTATCTCTTTCTTTCTAAAGCTATGAAAATGGTCAAAATAAAATGAATTTTGAATGATAATGGTATTTAGTGTTTAGAATGAGATCTGTTATTGTCATTAGTATATAATATAATAAACCTTCGTACAACTGCAGTGTGATTTAATATTTGATTTCATTTTTTTGTTTTTTCGAGTATTCTTATTGCAATCCATTTATTTTTCAATGCTGAAATATCAACTAGTGTGGCCTCAACGTTCTGTATGCTATACATTAGACCACTGTTAATCAATTTCTTTGTTAGTATTATTTTAAAGACAACATAGTAATATCCCATTTGATTTTACAGGTTTTATTACCTCCATTAAACTTTTGTGATCTCTAGGCTCGTAATTCTTTGAATTTGAAGATTTTTTTAATATTTACCTTCCTCAATGGTCATGTTACGACCACCACCTGTCTGGCTACATACAATTTCTTGGAAAATACTGTTAGAACATTTATGAAATTAAATAAGTATTCCTGTGATTAATGCCAAAAGATTTTTGAATTTATGGCATCACCTCGAAACTTTAAAATTTTGAAACCTAAGTTGGTATTCTAAAAAAATAAAATTTGTTAATCATAAAGAATATGCTGGGATTCTTGACGCAGTCAATTAGTTCTCATTGAAATGCAAGAGCAGCTCAAAATCATGTCTACTTTACATTTTAGCTCTGATTTATTCCAATTTACATGTTAAAACTGCGTTTTTTCTTGTTATTTTTGCAATTATGATTTCTTGTTAATTTTGCTTGGCATAAATAAAAATATTTTGAAATAAATAGGTTGTAGCTGAGTATGTTTTTGTTGTGAGAAATTATTTTTCTCTTCCAGACCATTAGATGTGCCTTGATAAAAAGTTTATCCTATAATATTTTTATAAACAATTTTTTTTTATTGGTCGCAATGTATTCCAAACATACAGCTCAAAAATCACACAACGGGATAGGAGGAGCAGAGATGAAGACGAGGAATTCCTGTTTAGTTGCACATTCAAAGCTTTGTTTTAACTTTCACCTAGATTTTTCTTTATAATTATGTTTTCCTTCCTACTTTGGTGTTAAGAGAAGCATTTGAACTGTTGTCTTAGAAATGATGTGCAAAACTGTTACTGGTCTATTTTTGTCCTAGCAAAACCGCAAGGGGACATAAAATGCTGGCATTGTGTCAAAATGAGCAATTTATTGACTAATTATAATGTAGAAATTTGAGGCTGTTTAAACTGCTACAAACACTATTTCAGGAATTTTTTAGTCAGTGTCACTCCTGGTTTTGTAAAAACACTCTGGAATAATTCCATTGATTCATGTATGATTTGGGGGTATTAGGACTTGCTAGTAGAGGGGAAATGTTAAGCATTTCGGGTTGTAAATTTCATCAAACATTTCTCACACAGGATTTGCTGGATTTCGATTGTAGTGTACCCAACATTGCCTACTCTTATTTTTCACTATCTTCAGAGATAGAATTTTGTGAATTCTAATTCCTTTGATGTTTAAATTAATGTGAAGTAACTTAATTACGTGGCCTTGAGCCCTATGCATAGTTACTTATACTCATTACATGGTGTTTTTATTGTGTTACTAATCAAGAAAGTGCATAATAATCATTTTATCCTTGTTTTAGCTTAATCAAACAATTTTTTCTTTGTAGCTCTATCAGTAAAGTGTAATTTTTGACCTTATCTCAGCTGCTCAATTTAGGATGTATTGAATAAATTAGTTGTGTTAAAATTGCTGATGATGATATTTTGGTTACTAATGACAATGCTCTTTATTAGTGCACTTAACACGTTTTCCTTCAGTCATATTTTATTTAATTCCAAATATCACAGTTGATTTTTTGCAGCATATTGTACTTAATCATTTTTTACACTAGGAGATAGACATATTTCCTGATAATTTTTTTTATTGAGTTGGCAAGTCACTGGGGCAAGTTTTGAATTATAAAAGCATCAAGGAAAGGTGATGTTTTCATAATTTTTGAGTTTGAAGGTTGAACATTGGCATAAAGGAAATTGTACCTCAAAAGAAACTTAATTACGTACATTATTGGACTATATACTGAAAAATATAGATTTTCTCATTCTCAATGAAAAACTTGATACTTGCTTTGCAAATTCTGCTTACTATGTCATTTGATAGTTGTAATTTGTGGTTAACCCTTCAGTTTTTCTCCTATTTCAAATCCTGGTGTGTGAAATAACATTTTGACTGAACATCATCTTTTCTTCATTAAATGGGAAAGAAAAATGAGGATTTAATGGGGAAACCAAATCGTGAGAAGTATTTGTAGCCTTTTGCAAGTAAGCCTTTTCCTTGATATCCAAAACAGAAGATATGGAGCCACATGAAAGATATGGATTTGGAATAAGCTGTGGATGTGATTGAGTTTGGACCTGCCCTGTGAGTGGCAGTGAACTTAATATGAAGTGTCTAGGAAAACAATACTCTAGACTAATAATCAGGCAGTGCATGAAAATTTTACTTGAATGAGTGTATCATTTTATGAAGACTTAATCTGGATACATTATAGAAGAGGTACTCATTGATAGCTTTCAGTGAATTCTGTTATGCTAAAATCAAGTACTTGCGGTTTAACTTGGTGGAAATTTTGTTAATCAAAACTTAGTATCTCATATCAAATTTTATTTAGATCACACGCTGCGCTTGACTTTGGTGCAGTATAGCCTTGTGCTCTGTCCGAGTGCATGGTGGGTAATATAGATGGGCGTGGGAGGCAATGGGGACGTGTGAATGGGAAGATTTCAGTAAAGGTAAGGAATGTATTTCAAGAAGTAGAAGGTATCCATCTCCATGAAGGGGGAGGAGTGTGCATTGTGGGGCTAGACGTAAGGCCAGGAGCAGATCGACGTCATTGTTTTGGGGGGATTTACTATTTTCTTTGGCTCATAGGTGGTATGCAATTAATATCAACAAGTTGCCTTTAAATATTATCCTTTCATGTAAACGTGGTTTGTGGAGCTGGTGAAGGAGAAACTTGCATTGAAGTGCCACCTTAATGATAACCATATTCCCTATTTTCATTGGGGGTCAGAATCATCTCTTAATCACTAAGAGGGGGGGGGGGGGGAGAATTCCAAGCCATGGTATACCCGCATCAATTCACTCTGCCTATGAAATGCACCATCATAGCTTCCATTGTATTTTTGCTAGTAAATGTTTCACTAGACCTGCCATTTCACAAACTGTTGAGAATGTATTCCTATGCATTTTTATGTAACTTAAATAGACTCCATCCTGCTCACTCATCTCCAAAGCCTCCCTGCTCTTTGTTTAATCCCTGCCAAGCACAGGCAGTGCACATGATTGTTTATACTGGTGTAAAACGCATTGTGTGGTCTGTATGAATTTCAATGGGAATACTAAGTGTCATCCTTTTATTTGCTGTGCTAACCTGTCTCAGGAAAATAAATATTTTTCAGTGAATATTGAACTACGAGGATTTGGGGAATGGGTAACATTTAACAATTTTTCCTGATGGCTTGATGAATGAGTTAATCACTAATATACCTCTGAACTCCATTTGACTTGATGGTGGAATATTTCTGACCAACTTACCTGAAACACTAAAAGTTCTTTTACATACATTAGGGTTTTTGTAGGTTTGAGTACATAACAAAGAGTGTCCTGAAAGTTTGCCTGATCTGTTGGGGCTGATGGTTGAGAATTGGAATGCTGAGGGTCTGAGGAGATTATTCAAGGACGCGAGGAAGAAATAATTGAGCCTTACTGAAGACCTAAGTATTTTAAGGCTTTGAATTCGTCCAATAGGTAAGTTTAGCTGACTATTCAATGTTGATGGTGGCTGCTGTTAAGGCAATGATTGTATTACAAGGTTTTTGGTTTATTAAGCACTAGTAAAATTCCTTATGAAAAATATGTTTGTTGTAGTTGAAATCAATGTGCAACTTAACTAGTATTTTATAGTTCATTTGATCGTGATAGTGTATGCAAGACATTGTGGGCATTCATAAGAGCCCAGAGACATAACATCACATTAAACATTTTTATGAGTGTCTTAATTTGTTAGAATCAAGATTAATATAATATTATTTCTTGGATGCATAGGAGCTTGGTGTTGGCATAGAAGAGTGTTTTATGGCCATAATATGGGTAAAATGTTATTTTATCACTGTTATAATTTCAGAAGCTTTGAAGGGAAAGTTAATTTGTCCAAAAACAGAAATTCCTATTGGAGTTGAAAGGAAGATATCTCCAAAACAAGTTATTTTATTGTCTTGGGCAATAATCTCCTTTCTCGCTTACGGTGGATCTCTCCTCTTCTGCATTGATCATTACCTTACTGCATGGCAAGGGTGGATCCAGGTTTTTCTGGGGGGAGGGGACACAAGGGTCTGGCAGGCAAATGGTCTTAGAACATTTGAGATTGAAAATAGCATACAACAATTACTGTACAAAATATTCTTTATTTTAGATCAAATTTATTATTATGAAATTAAATGATTGAGGCTCCATAATACACAAAACAATACACATGTAATGATGGCTGTATTGAAAATCTTGTGTTTTTTTCAATCGTCTGAGGGGAAGGGGGGTCACCTGCTTCCCCCCCCTAAATCTGCCTATGCTGCAAGGTACTGACTAATCAGTGAAACCTTAAATATTCTAAGAATTTTGTTCCTCTGGAAAAACAGGGAATTAGGTGAATGCCCTGGAAAAATTGATATTTGTTCTATAAAGGCTCCAATGACAACTACCAAATGCATTAAATTTTCAATGGTTACTTACTTGATATTTTCATTTATTCAAGTACTTTCAGATAGGAAACTAATTTGAAGAACTATTTGTGAACTGGTCTGAAGTTTTAGTTCACTCAAGTTTTTATCTGGGGAATTTCACTATCATGTTGAGAGCCTTTATGGCAGGCATCTCTTTGATGAGTTAGTGAACTGTCCGCGATTAAATTATTAGTAAATATCAGGATAATGTGGTTATGCCATTGCTGTGTTACCTAGTGTGTTTACATGCAAGCTGAATATTTATAGAGTACGTAGGAGTATTGAACCTCATCTAATTGGGCTAACCTGCATGTGTAGATAAATTCCTATCATCTCAAAATGCTGCACACAGTATTACGATGACGGGATTTCTGCAGTCAGTATTTTCTACTCCATGAGCAATACCATGGAAGGAGGTTAAAAGAGATGAAACAATTGCTGCGATAAAAGGCAGGCACGCCAAATCCGCTCCTTCCCTGGCAATACTTAGCGAAAATGCTTGTGTTTACGAGTGGATGGCACCGTGGGAATTACCCCTTTGCCTGGAAATCTCAGGATTTTTTTTGATTCTTGCACATAGGAGACTGCTAAAATAATAGAAAAACCTATTTTGGAGATATCTTTCATTCCTTCTGACATCTGAATGCTCTGCCATGACTTCTGATAAAAGTGTGGAAATCACCATTTGTCTTCTTTCATCATGGATATGACTTCTGGATTGCTCTTTAAGTCTTCACATATCGAAATCACTATTTCACCAAGGAAAAGTCATTTAGTGCAAAAAATCCACAGAGTAAAAATCATTCGCCTTGACCAGGGTTCGAACCGGGATCCCCGATTTCCAGTCGAGTGCTTTACCTAGTTATGCTACCGAGGCGTCATTCTTTCCTGTGGAAATTTGTGGACTGTACCGGACAAGGTTGTATCGACTGCTGAGCGGACGATACCACGAGCAGTGCAAATCGTGCACCACAGCCAGAGAGCAAAGCCCAATTCCTTCAGGGTGAATGTTAGACAGGATATTCTGAACAAGCTGTTAGTGCCTCAGTTCCACCTTTTGGCACAAGAGGCAATGGTCGTGGCTGTTGGGAGATTGGGTTCTAGTCCTGGATAAGACAAAAGATTTTTTCATGGCTAATTTTACCCTTGGTGTAAGTAACTTTGTGCCCGTTCATGTGACTAGGTAAAACCTTATTTTTTGCGCTGTACTTCCTATTCCACTGTAAACTAGGGATAGCGGTAGCCTAGTGGATAGAGTGCTTGGCAGCGGATCAAAGGGTCTTGGGTTCAAATCCCGGGTGGAGCCTTTGAGCACCACAATTCAGCTATCTGCAAAATGTGAGGTGGCACAGGGAAAGGTGCTATCACCCATTACCCTAAATATCGCACACCTGTGGCTGTTGGGTGAGCTCTACCCTCACCTATCCAAACCAACCTTCGTTTCGAAACTCTGAGTGAGGGGAAAAAGTGGGTTTTAGCCCCTTTTGGAGGGTGGAGGTGTTTAGGGACAGCCACCTTCTTGTTTTCAGTCAAATTTTCCTTACACTTTTTTGAGATGGTGTGAGCTGGTGCATTTTGGTGTAGAGCCCAACTCAAATTCCGTTCAAAGCTTTTACCTGTACGTCACTGTTTGTCTGCTTAACTTTTCCTTCTTATGGGAGTGATGTAATCCAGAACTGACGGAGAAAGTTAACCTATGGTGTTCCATCAACTAAGCACACAATCATTTGAAGTTCATATTGCCAGTCAACATGGAAGGTTGGAAGGATCTCAGTTGGATAGAAGCCTCCCTATTTTGAGGTCCTCTCTACCAGTCAATATATTTTTAAATGCTTCACTAAACCATTCTCAAAGACACATTTTAAGGAAGTATTTTAAAAATTTCTTGGGCTCTCTCCTGAGTACATTCAAAATTGGATGCACAGGTTTTTTCTCGAATCCTTTCAATTTCACCGTGATGGAAATTGTCTCTATGGTGGTTTTATACTTGATCTTTGGCTGTAGAGCCCACACTACTGATCTTTGAGTAATGCATTGCTGTAGCCTGCCTGCAGTATTATTTCGATTGAGGGACCCAGGGTTCAAATTGAGAATGTCCCTCTTTCGTGGTACTACAATCCTAAAACTGCTGCTGCCCCACAGCCCTCTTAGTCTCCTTTTTCCCTGCCTCAATTTATCTCAATTCTTCTTTTTTGCCTCAATTCTTCTTCACTGCCCTGATCAGGGTTCATACCAATCAGGGAAATAAACATAGGGACTGGAAGACTAGTAAATATTCCAGAGACGCAAAAAGACAAAAATCGCTGTTGAATGCATGGAGCATTGGGTTAGAGCAGCAAAGTGCGTATTTTGTTGTTGGCTGGGCAGCATGGGTTAGCACTCACTTGGCACCACTTGACTTTATTTCACGGAATATGTTTTTCCTCTGACTCAGGAAGACTTCATAAGTGAACATAATGTAGTACAAAAGAAAGCCATGCAATTCATCAAAAACTGCTGGCACATTAGTCCGGGAGCCACAAGAGATTGGGAGGCTGAGTAAGCTTTTATTTCTTGAGCTATTAAGAGCAAATATCCTTCAAGGCCACACGGAAAAAATCATCTTAACTTCATTATGTTTCTAAGAAATGATAAAATAAGAGAGATATTTTACCAAAAAAATAGGTATTGGAATTCCTTTTTCTCCCAAACAATAAAGAAAAAAATCTAGGTGGTTAAATTTATCCTATTCATGTCTACGTTTTCTCTATTTTCTTTGTTAAGGGCTGGATACCTTTACCCATACCTATTGAGGTGGCAGGCAGGTTAATGTATACCTTGCTGCCTGTTGTTTTAAATCCTTATGTATGACTGCTTTGCCTTTGATATGCAGTCAAGGAAATATAAAAAAATGGACTGGAAATCAGGGACATGGAAAACGCAAAGTTTGTGGGAAGCCTATTAATTGTCTTCCTCCTTTTGTCCGTCATTTGTGCCAATCTTGGTTGGGGGAATCTTACTTCATTTTTCCCTCCATTGTATTCCTCACGGATTTTCTGTGTGATGATATGACCTTGACCTTGGGTCCTTCTCTGGTCAGGGTGCTCCACAATGCCCTTTCTTCACCTATTCTTCGGTTTACTACCTCATTTCTCACCCTACCCATCAATTTGATCTTCAGCACCTGCCAGCAGCGCTAGATCTCTAAGGTATCGAGTCTTTTCTGGTCACTTTTTTCCAGTCGTCCAAGTCTGTCATCCATAGAGTACCACAGCTGTCATTAATTTTTTCTCACACTACTTCTGTGTCTCCTTTTGGGAACACACAATTGAAAACTTGACTGTTGGAGTGAATGAGTTGCTTCTGGATTCAAAATGATGGTGTAATGCAAGCTAAAGGTTTTTTTTACCTCTCATTCTTACCATAATTTTTGGGAGTACAGTTTTCAATGAAGCAAGCACAACCCTCCTATTGAACATCCAATCCAAAAGATTCTGAATATGCTATTGACTGTATGGGATGGATTTTCTGTTTCAAATAGAATAATAATTTGTATAAGTAATTTTGAGTCATGCTAATTTATCTCATCAATTAGACATTAGGTTAAGTGGTAAATACCTTATATGTCTGAATATAGTCCCCCCTTTTTTTTCTAAAATGTCCGTGGTAAAAGTAAAAGGGGGACCATTCAAACACATTTTTATTACTTTTCCCAAAACTGAAGTCTCAAAATTAGGGGGGCCTACCATATTTGGAGAAATATGGTAGGTTAGTGGATGTTGGAAACTAATACATAATGACATTCTGTCAAACTTGCCTGTTTGCGGATTCAGTTCCAAATGAATATATGCATCAAAAAGATTGTTCTGCAACTATTAGATGGAGCTACCTCTTTATATGGTAAACATCAGAGGTGGAAGGTGAGTAAATTATTCAAGTCTTCATCACCTATCACCCTTTTCAGTTTCTGTGTCACAACTTACCTGGATTAATGGCTTTTATGATCCAGAGGTGGCTTGTGTAAATTAACCCTTGCAAAATTTTCTTTCCTGCTGCGCGTTTTAGCTTTATTTTTACTGCTTTCAGAAAATATACATTTTCTAATGTTGTTTGAAATTCAATTTCTCTTGATTGTTCCAGAAATTTTAGCATTAGAATAGCCATAGTGAGTTTTCAATGTGGTCAGCTTCCTGTTTCCCAACCCTAGAAATGGAATGATTTCTGAGGAAATTGAGCATGAATAATTTGGTGGCGGCAAGGTGAAGTCCTTGCCTGCCACTCAAGAGGTCGCAGGTTCAAGTCCTGCCTGGGTAGGTTGCCCCTATCCAGGGCATTTATGCTCGTGTATGTTTGTTTGTTAAGCTAAAAAAAAACAATGTAAAATGCCAGTGGAGCTGTTTTCGGTGGTACAGAAATAAACGAAATAATTTTTTGTGCAATTAATTGCCGCCCATAATTGTTAAGTAAGTTACTTTAGGAATAATACTTACTTAAAAGTTAAAATTGGTGGGATTGTGATAAATTACTGGCCTTAGTGCTAGATTAACTCATGTGGAGTCACTAGAGAAGACAGGGAAAAAATTTGAGCCCATAGGCATTGGCTATGAAACCTCAAACGTAATCTGGTGCGAGCCTGGTTGAAAGTACAGGTGAAATATATAGCTGTATTATTGGCTATTAAATGTACCATTCAGTGAGAGAGATATTTCCCTCTCAAATGAAATTGTTAGCATAGAAAATGCATTAAGAAGTTGGATAATTTTTTGCTCTACATTTTGGGAGAAACAAAAATGTCTTTGTTTTGTGGAACCAGTGGCGGATACAGATGGGGGGCGCGCGCCCCCCCCTTGCGGGTCCGCCTGTATTGCCGAACATTGCAAAACCACAATTTTAGCTTTTTTATATCATAAGATGGCATTGTCATTTACATGTTTATAATCACTTTAAATAAAATTTTCATATACTTTGCCTGTGACTTGATCATATTTTATTACGATAAAATTAAAGACAACTCAAGATATTTTGCGCCCCCCCCCCCCCCTTGAGTTTTTTCTGTATCCGCCACTGCGTGGAACACATTTCCTTCTGTGCCGTTGTGAACTTCATCATTGTCAGTCGGGAATCCAAAGATTGGCTTGATACAGCTCTCCAATCAATTTTCCCCTCAGCTAACCTTTTAACATCCATTTGATTGTTCGGCTGTCATCACCCTCTCTATATCTCTCATCCACTGCCTACCCTGCCCTCCCTTCAACAATAGTTTTCGTGAGTCTGATGATGTGGCCAATTAAATTATCTTGTTTCCACCCAAGGCTTTCGGAAAACTTCTCTCCTACTCTTCCTAGAACTTCTGCATTACTCACACAATATATTCAATTGATCTTCATCAGTCTTTCATAACGCTACATTTCGAAAGCTTCCAGCCTTTATTTCTGTGCTGCTGCCATCGTCCATGCATCATACAGCCATAAAGAGGCATGGTCTAAATGTATGCCCTAATTCAGCACTTAAATTTTGAGCAGTAGGAAGATTCTTCTTTTTAGGGATGCCCTCTTTGCTTGGGCTATTCTGCTGACTATTTCTGTCTCATTTCGTTAGCATTGAAAATACGTTAAGAAGTTTGATCATTTTTAGCTTTACATTTTGGGAAAAACAAAAAAATGTTTTTGTTTGTGGAACACATTTCCTTCTGCACCAATGTTAACTTTGGTTCATCATCTTCTCTTGTATTACAGACCAATATTTTTGTTTTCTTTACATAGATTTTCAGTTTATACCTAATCATTATGTTTTCTATGGTTGAAAGATTTTTCTTCAGCTGTCTCTCCTCAATGACTGCTATTTTATTGGCATGCTTACTTTGTCAGTGTGTATTTTCAAACCTGGTCGTTTTACTCTTTTATTTTGTTGGTAGCTTTCTTGATGAACACATTGGAAATAACTGGGATAGAGCACATCCTTTCCATGTTATTGCTTCTTCATAGCTGGATTCATATTTAATCAGTGATTGCGGCTGCTTTTTTTTTTAAATTGTGGATAATTCTCTGTTTATTACAAAACACTTGATTTATTTAGGATTGCAAGCATCAAATTCCAATCTATATCACCAAAATCCACAAATGCGTTGGATGTGGGCTAATTCTTCTTCATTCTCTTCTCTATGAGTCGTCAAAGTGCCAATGTGCCCTTGTTTTTTGGAAATCCGAATGGTTCTTCATCAAGGCTTTCTTTTCTACTCTCCAGTAGATGATTCTTACCAATATCTTCGATGCATGAGCGACTACGCGAATGGTCCTAGAATATTCACAGTTCTCCACTCTTCTCTTTATGGGATAGGAGTGATGTTGTTCTTTTTGAAGCTTTGGTGTGTTCCTGTAACTTACACGTCACAATGGTTTTGTGGAGCTGAGTTAATGTCTTTCCCCCAACATTGCTAAGAAGCTCTGTGGGAATATTTTCAATTCAAGCTGCTTCATTTTTCCATAGGTACCTCATTGTGGTGTCTAATCCAGATTTAATGATCTCCCATATCATCTTTTTCGACTTCACTCTCATTTTAAAGGATTTGCATTGCAAGTTGATTTCTGTTAGACTACTCATCTGGGCACTCCATCATATCCTTAGTATGTCTTCATTTTGTTGATAACAATGGCATTCGTTGTCAATACACCTCTACTCAGTCATCATCTGATTGATTAGAGGTGTATTTTCGGTAAGATGTGTTAGCTTACTTTTATACAAGAAAAATGTCTAGGAATAATGAACGAGTGTTATTGAGACTCCCATCCCAAATACCCTGAATCATGAAGGGGGAAATATAATGGTATCTCTTATTGTCTCATTTTATATGTTTTCTTCTTTCTTCAAGATCCAGAGGAGTCGAACCATTCCAAACTTTTAAACTTGAAAAACATGGACCAACATTTAATGTCTTTCAATTTGCTATTCAAGGTTTATTTTGGACCTGTGAAGGCTGATATTTTGGATGTCTTAGAAGGAGGTCAAGTATAATAATATAAGCACTTTTATTTCTAACATTTTTTAATTTGTTGATTATGGTATAAATTGTGTCGGCTCTGTGGACCAATTTCAAAACTATAAAAAATTGAATCTTTGGTGTGAGCAGTTCAATTTGATACAGAATAATAAATTTAGTTTAATTTACTCAGGACTTTGGTATGATTGGTGAGGGTATAGCGCCACAAACTGAGCTGCTGGTGTGCAAAATTGAGTCGTTCAGGGTAGCGGAGCCATTTCCTGTACCTGAACCACCTCCAGAGTTCAAGCACTAAGGAAAGTATGCCATGAAGACACACATGACATAGATGAGGAGATGGTGTCCACAGGCCACGGCTACATTTGAACGCTGGACTCTCCAGCCCAAAGCTGCACTCAACTCCATAGGCCATCTTTGTTTGCTTGAGTATGTATGGATCAAGATTTCATAAGTGTACTGGTGACACAGAAAGATTTTTTTCTTCTTTTACAGGCATAGTTGAAGCATATGGTAGCCCTTACATACATATATGCGGATCCAGGGGGGGAGCACGGGACCCCCCAGACCCTTAAAAATATGCAAGATTTTTAATACGGTCCCATTATCATTGTGTTCGTTTTGTATTACGAGATATCCTTGTGCCCCCCAAGAACAAAATCCTGGATACGGCCTTGCTTGTGCCCCCCCAGAAAGAAATCCTGGATCCGCCCCTGCTTACATATTTTCCTTTTCTCTGATTAAGATAATCGTATGAACTTCACTGGGTGTAATGCCCTGATAAAATGCACAAAAACTTCAGGGCCTAACCCACCAAAGCTGAGGTTATATTGTTCATTAATAAAATTCTTGCACCAGTAAATAGATGTGCTATTGTTTCAAATTCAAAGAAAATGACAGGAGATTACCAGATGGACGTATGTATTTGTAGGTAATTTGCCACCTGACTCGATCCTTCTGTATTACAGGGAGGCCTTGGAACTTCTGGGCCCATTGAGTCATAACTTCATGGAGAAGTTGACCGCAAACAATTGTGACAAATGCCTTATGCTATACAAGTTGTGTGAATTTTAAAATTTTGGACATTTTACTTATCATCATATTTGTTTCACATCTTACAATGCCAGAAAACATTTTTGATTTCTCAAAAGTGACATGTTTTTTAAAATAATTTTACATGGGAGGGGCTATGATCCTCTGATCATGCTCACACCAAAACTGGCTGGCATTTGTGCTGCACGCTAGTTGTTGACGGCGGTGAAAAGTTCATCCCAATGTAATGTAGTTGTATAGTATATATATTACTTTTTAATGATGAATAACTGTCTTAATATTCTTTCATAGTTGGATTCCAAATAGATTTTACTAATTTTAAAGGTTCAATAAAGAAATATACTTTTACGTCGATTTTTTGGCACAATTCTCAGCTGATGACCATTTCCAATAGATCCATGTTTGAAGATCGACTGCCCTGTGCAATCCTCATGCCAGATACCTATCATTTGGCGTTAGAGTAATAACAAATCATTCATGCCTATGATATTTATTGACTTTTACTTCCATTATCAGTATCCTTGTATTCCATTAGTAGCAGCAAATTACAACTGTGGTGTTGTGAATAGCCTTATTACCCTAAATTTTGTATGGGCACTCTGTTTATGAACCTTATCCTCAGTTTTTCCACAGTGGGGCCAGTTCCTTAACATCTCATGGCAGGTAATCTCTATGCTTTGTTTTTGATTCACTGAAAATTTCATTACAGGAACATAATAGTCTGGTACCAGAGAAAATTACAGCAGAAATTCCGTTTAACATACTTTGGAAGTTACCCTTTCTGAATGATTAATTCTTTAGGAGAAATAATGAAGACCTAACGAGTGGAGATACGATGATTTTGCTTTACAGTTAACAAAAATTGAAAAATAGTGAGTTGTTCAATTGCTGTTCTGTTTCAGGGATAGATAGCATTGAAATGGGCTCAATTGGCCTCACCCCATTCAGAGGCGGTTTGAAATATCTAGGTGACTGAGCAAGTGTGGCTGAAGCAATTGCGGGTGAGCGAGTGACTTTCCCTCAGCTAATCCAAAGAAAGCAAACCGATGGATTCAAATCTTGGGTGAAGCTTTCGGACTTCTCACTAAAAATCCTCTGAGAGTGAGGCGGCTAACCCCAGAGTTTGATAGAGCACCCTACCTCATCCTTCTGGCCTTGTCTGGTATTTAAAATTTTCAACTGCCATGAAGGCGAGGTGCATTTTTTGATCCTCAACTCTTTACTTTAATGAGGACATAGCCTGGAAGGCCCTTCATTTGCATTCACCTTATGATTCGAGTAGCTTTGAGTTACTGCTGCTGATTGTCTCTTCTGACTTCCTTTAGTGGATGAGATATCACTCATAGCTTCAACCTGAAGGTTGGTGTGGATAGGTGAGGGTAGAGCTCTCTTCAGTCTGAGCCAAAGGCGTGTGAATTCCACACATTCGGGGTAGTGGGGCCAGTTCTTTTGCATCTGCTACCTTGCTCTTGGAGGATTTTGATTTGTGATATTTGAAGGTCCCAACTGGGATTTGTACCCGAGACCCTCATATCAGCAGCCCAACGCTCTACCCAATGAACCAAACTCTCTGAGTAATGCATGGAAGAAAATGACCATAAATAGGTAAATACTAAATAGCTCTGTTAAAACTCCCCGGCACCTGAATGTACCGCATGGCAGGGAGAAGAGGGGAAAATTAACATGGGAGAGGTTTTGTTGAGGGGAAGGCAAAGAAAGTCCCCCCCCACTCCAGGCAGCCGCTAGTAACCAGCTCAGGAGTGATTATATTAATCTATTTATGTTAAGGACAGACATGCCTGGTGATTGGTAGCCATTGCAAGCTTTTTTGACGGAGTCCCTGAAGAGAGTTGTAACTTTCACCCAAACCCCTTCCTTCCTACAATTCATCAACACAGACTGTCCAGAAACAGGCTTTTGTGCAGAATTTTCAACCAATCTCTACTAAGAGAAAAGGGGGTGGGATGTTGGAGAAAGGACTTCATTCATCCTTGGGAGTCAACTGCTTGAATTGAACAAATTTCCTTCAGCAGGGAGAAAATCTTTATATTATTTTCTTATTCAAAGCAGGTGATTTTTTAAAGTGACATTTTCTAAATTTAGTTATGTCTGTGTTTGAAATGATTTCAAGGGTAAAATTTGTTTCAGATGGTTGATTTGTTGGTGATGAGAATTTTTTCTCCTTAGGGTAGTCTTTGGTATCCTTAAGATATGGTTAAATTGTTTTGTGTTGCAGGCTGAAACTGTAATGAAATGTCAATAATAAATTAAAATTTCTCATTCATATCCTCCCATATTTCATCAATTTCATAGATCAATTGAAAGTTGTCAATACTATGTTATTGGCTCCTCTCATCAAAAATCTGAAACAAGTAATATTGCAGTTACTTTTGACTTAACTTACAAGACTTCATCATAATTTACAAATGACTGTTGAGATTGAGTCCAACAAATATTATTTTAAGTTCAAACTTGGCATTTATCATTAGCTTGTCATCTTACTCTCGAGTGATCATTCCTAAATTATTTGCTATTATACATACTTCTCTTGTTTATAAATTTCTATTCTGAGTTTTCTTACAGGTATATTCCCTAAATAAAAATTATCTTTGCAGTCTTGAAGGTAAAGATGATAAAATAAAATGCGAAGTCAAAATTTTCATCTTTGTCTCCCTTCCTAAGGCTCACTTGAGTCCATGACCTTGAATTCAAATCATCAAATAGCTCGACTTATTTTTATTGATGGGTCTCACTAACTGTTACAATGTTGACTACTTATCTAATTCCATTTTTATACAAACAGGAATATTTTGAAGCTTTTGTCATTCTTCCTAATGTATTTACCCTCATATTTTCAGTGTAAAAGTTTGTATAAGTGTCCCTTGTTGAGATTATTGTATTAAATAGATATTTTAAATCTTTGATGCATGTGTTATAGTTCTTAGCTGCTCTGGAGAAAGATTTTTCCCCCTCATGACCGTAAGGCTGCTTAAAGGAATCTCAAGCTCCATGGCAAACATGACATCATTACTCTATCATTTCTAAGTGATCGTTGACTGGAATATTTTTTAAAGTATTTTTGCTTTCATGAATAAATGCTGAAAATGTACTCTAAGGTAACTTATTACATTTCATGCTATAGATGAAGACCCATTTTATATGTTATCGAATAAAGTCACACACAAAGCAGAACCCCTACAAAGTGCAAGCACCTCAACACACATGTTTGGGTTAATTGATTCAGATATTGGATGTTTATTACGACACCTCTGGGGCAACGGAAACATCAGTCTCCTTATTATCATATTAATAGCAAGATTCAGTTCTTTTGAAATTTATTACAAAATAACAGATAAAATTCATTCACACTCAATCATTGCTATAATTTTTTACAATTATGCAAACATTATGGCAGGCAACAAAAAAAAATCAGAAGGTACATTGAGAAAAAATTTACATAAGAAATATTGATGTAAAAACTCATTCATCTATAGTTTCCGAGGGTTCTTCTTTCATAGACATACCCTCAAAATTGGTCCCATTTTCCTCTCGTTTAGTAGTCGAATTAGTTTTTGTTCCATGAGTACAAGCGGAAACTTTTTCATGGATTTCATTGAGAGTAGTCAGGTACGTTTCTGCTTTAGACTAAAATATAAGAAAGAGAAACAAGTGAATTTTTTGTGGCCACTACTTCTAATTGACAAACAACTCAATAAATACTTACTTTGGTGGTCTGAAGCTGCAATTCTGTGCTCTTCAGTTTCATTAAGGAGTCCTTCAGCTCCGAAGAAATCTTTTGGGTTTTACTTTCAACAGCACGTGAAGTCTCCTTTACCTCATCTTAAATACAAAACAGAAAATATTATTACCACTACAACTACTCTTCCTCAAGGAGCCACTGAAAATTCAAATAATTCAATCTTTTTTGAGTGTTTCTTTTAAGAATGGGACAATTCAGTTCTCAGTTCTATTAACCGTGAGATTTGAACCAGCATAAGAACTGCTCATACAAAGAATTCATACCAAAATAACTTGCCCAAAAGCCTAAAAAACTTTTCTTTCCCTAAAAATTAAGGATTAAAGTTTAAGTCAGGGTAAGATTCGCTATGACCACACTTTCAATAAAAGAAATAATGAGAGTGATAGATAATGGGAAATATGACTGGTACTGGCAGCAGTATTTTAACTTAACTCATTTATCAATAGATTGATAGTCCAGGGATTTAAGATGGGTCAGGGATCTTGTCTGTGGGGTCAAAGAAAATTTATGTCATGACCAGGCAATAAGAAAAACCATTGGCTGCCTCTTTCACATGGAAAGATGCAGCAAATTTACTTCTGCAAATGCTTTAATTAGATATACTTATTTTAATCCTATTTTTATGAAAATTAATGGTCTGAAAACATCACTTGGTATTGCTAATACTTCATCACCAATTATTTACATTGTTTTCTTATAGCAAAAAAATTCTAGAGGAAAATTCCTTCATTTCACTTTCAGCCTAGCCATTTTTCTTCAATGGAAAATTGGACCGGAATGTGAGCGACTCTGAATAATGGCAGTCTCAGAATTATGTGGTGTTGACTTACATAAATCTATACTTATACAAGTAGCGGCCGTATATGAACAGATGAATTCATTTTCACATTATTGCTCAATAAAGTAAAATATTCTGTCATACTATTACAGGCTGAGAAAATGGAGAAAGGTTATTCATTACTTTAAGTAATACACAAATCAAATTGGCCAATTTTCATCATTCATCTATGGAACTTAAACTTATTTCCTTCCGTAGAAAATAATGGTGTCTCCTACCCAATTCTACAATCAACTTCACCATATCTAGCAATAGTAAACTAAACCAAGCTACAGCTTGCTATGCAATTCAATCACAAGGTAGGCCTGAAATCGTGATTCTGAAAAGCATATCCAGTGCCACTAGGGGGCCTGTAAGTGGTACAAGCAGCTGGGTCCTTTGTGGGAGGGGAAGTTGTTGCAAGAGAAGAGACAAAAAACTCAGGGCCGTTAATCAGCTGCCTAAATTGCTCACCTGACAATAATAATAATAATTTTTTATTGTTCCTAGAGAACACATATGGACCGGTGACATTGGAAGTCATCAAAATAAAAAGTAATAATTTCAAACCGGTAGTGTCCGAAAATATCCACAGGGAAGAATGACGCCTTGGTAGCTTAACTGGCTAAAGCACTCGACCAGAAATCGGGGGATCCGGGTTCGAATCCCGGTCAAGGCGAATGATTTTTTTCTCTGCGGATCTTTCGCACAAATGAAGTGATATAATATTTACAATTTTTACAGTTTAAAGGAAAAGTTACAAATTTTGTGGCCGATGGGCAAAGATTACTCAGAGCCCAACATAAAATCCTTCAGGTTATAGTAGTTGTTTTGACGTGCTCCCTATTTCGGTTTGGACGGGACCACGTCAATTGACGTGCCCCGCGCTGAATGTGTTAATAACGTTAATTTAGACAAAAATATTGAGAAACCACACGAAAGTTCATAAATATCACTGTAAACAGAATGAAATTTTGCAGAGAATACACCTGACAATTCTTCGCATTGGTCAATATCTCTGGAGCACAGTTTTTGATATTTATTTTCCGGACAAACTTAAATTACAGGCAGTGACTGGCAGAACTGAGCAAAACTGTTATGCCATGATCAAAAGAGTGGAAATGACCCATCCTTCCATCCTTGTTTCTTTCAACTGTTTGACTCCACATGGATTCTGAGCAAATAATACATGTACTTGGTGCATTCATGGGACGTGAGCACTGCCACAACAACTGCAGAAATTCCCCTGAATGTGACCGCTACGTAGCAGCTCAGTGTGAGTGCTCAGCCATTTGTAGGAGTGGTCTCATTGGCCACTATTTGAGTGAGTTCACATTGCTAATTCATGGAAGTTCAACCATAAGAGCTAGGTGGCAAATAGTCAATCACTTAACAATTCAAAAGCTCTACCATACTTCTCAATTGACTCATCCAATCACAAGGCCAGCGAATATTCAATGTAGCTGTCCGCTTCTATAATGAGTGAGAGCTCAGAGCACCCTGAATGGGGCAATTAATATTTGTAAAATTAGAAATTGCAATATTTTGCTGAGTTTTATTATGACACAACACATTTCGTCGTTACAAACAACACTATCAAATATGTATTAAGAACTTCCACCATATCGTGCCCAACATCATTCAAGATACTTGATGTAGTGGGGAAAGCCCACAACGACACACAATATCCACTACAACCCGTATGGCACTTTTTTAATCATCATACAAGATACAATTAATATTTATTTAAACTAATTATATTACTTTCATTTCCAGAAAGATTGTTACTTATCACTATGCAAAAGAACTTCAGTTTACAATATATTTGTATATTTATAAAATACAATGGAATTAATAAAGACCATGAGGAACTAAGTGTCACACTTTTTAAAACTGATGCCAATCCCTACTTCTGTCAACCTACTTCATAAAATTGCCTGGGGCTGGTTGAAATCATGGGCAGATCTGATGAATATATGACGATGATTTTTTTAATGCAATGCAAACACATTTTTAGCTGTATTGAGTGGCACTAACACAGCCAATTAAGGGGACAGGAGGTATTTTAAAACATCGAGAAAATATGATATTTTGGAAGGGTCAACTGTAATTGCATCAAGAGTGATTAAACAAACTTGCAGCAAATGGGGGATGACAACCACTCCACCTTATTGCCCTTCTCAGTTGTAGCTACACTTCCAGAGTGTTTACAAGCTGTGAAATTTTTAGTAAACAGGAAACTATCAAGACTTTCTTTATTTCCTTTGAATAATTCCCTCCTCTCACTCTTCAAAAATCTTTCAATGCACTTCAAGGTATGCTAAACCATTCAGAACCCTCTTTCTTCAGCTAAGCTTTATTAGTTTTTCAAGACATCCACCGGTTGCTCATAAATTCTAAAATTGTAGGGCATGGAGCATATGGAAAAGCTTAATGGTTTGCTGAACAGTGCACATTTTACATCTCGTAGTGGGTGTGCCAAACAAAAGCAATTCATACAAACTTTTATTTTGAAACTGCAGGGATCACAACTTAGGTTTGTAATTTTGCAACACCTAAAAATTTGTAATATCGCTTCTTTTGCTACAGCAGACTCTTGTCTTTACAAAGTTCACGGGACCGAAAAACTGGAGATTCGTAATAACGAATTTCATATGAAGGTTTCTTTTAAGGGGGCACCCTAGCACGGTCGCGGAAGGCGATGCAGACCCTTTCTATTAACCAGTTAGTGCTTCGCTCGTTATAGGTACACAGCGGTTTCTTGACTCAGAATATTTATAAAGGCTAAATCTGTGCCTTGAGACAAAGACGGGTCTTTCACCAGGTTTCCTACAGGATATATTTGACGCTTAATTTCACGAATTTCGATTTTTTTCAATGACCATCACCACGGCACAAAATCACGTAAAGACCATCCAACCGACCAAAGAATAATATAAACCTTCAACTAAAAGCAAAGGCTACACGTATGCCAAACGTCGTAAATCAAAGCTACAATTTGGGAAATTGTGAGACCTTGCAGCCAGTTTTTCGATAACGCGCAGTCGTTTCGAGTCATCCTAAACACCTTTCCTTCTTCCGCGAATCATCCTTCACTCCTTTGCCTCACCTCTTGGCCCTCCCCTCAACAGCAACACCGGCAGCAAGCCGGTCACACATTTTCTTAGCTGCTTTATTTTGACTTCGCATCGTCGTTCTTTCTTTTTGCGTTTTTATTTTTGTGATGCGATGGAAGTGTAGCAAGCCCCTAGGGAAACGACGCCGTCGAAAAGAATAGAAGCCTTGGAAAAGGACGACGTGCAACAAACAGAGACTTCTGTCAAATTAACATACAATGATCTCAATAATGTTTTCTTATCTTTTGATAAAATTGTCATAAGTATGTGTCTACAGTAGCGTTTTGTTTTAAAATGAGTAATTTTTAAGGATGCCATAACAGGAATGATAGTTTCTATTATTTTTTAGGAAATTATTAAAACGTTTTATTTTTCACGTCTTGATAACATGGTTAGAGAAAAACATCATGTTTTTTCACATTGCTACGCGTAAGATTTTATACCGCATTACAAAAAATTATCAACTTTGATTCTCAAAAGAGAAATCTTGCACCAACCTGCCACCTATCAAGTTATGTGCCCGAGTGTCCAACCACCCGACTCAGTGATTAGATGCGGAAATTTGTTCAGCATTAGTCATAGTTGAGGATATTTCGCTAAAGATGAGACGACATTACAGTTTTCTACACTTGCGTACATTATAAATTCCATATAAGTGTTATTTTTTGATTTTTTAATGTGCAAATTATGATTTCATTCATGAGAAATATGTTACGGACTAAACGATTGCGCTGGCAAATCAGAAGCTTGTCAGGGAAAGCACACGGTTGCAAGGAAATAGTTTCTTATTCTTGGAGAACCCATATCTTACCGCAATGCACCCGCATTTTGCTAACCACATTCTCCTAGGTCTTTCATAGCTCCCATCAGCTCAAACATTGGAAAGGGCTCAAGAGTAGCGGCGGGCATTACCCTGCCTACCGCGGTAACCTCTATTGTGACCGTAAACCCTACCTCAGACTTACGATTTTTATCTAGCATTTACAAAGTTTTCTACTAAAAGCATAGCTGTCTGTTTGTATAAATTCCGCTAACTGCTTTATTGCCTCGTTATATGAAAAGTTTTTACCATTTTGAGAATCGCTTATCTTCGATACAGGTGATTTCTACAAGGTGGCTCTCACGGGGTTTTCCACAAATGCTTCTTCCCAATTGATTGAAAAACATTCCTTTCTCGATTTTACCGAGAAAATTAGTCAACTTTTACTAGTAAGTGTCAAAGGATCTCAGTGCTTGTGTTACGGAAGCGAGGAACCAAGGTCTATTTTCCCTAACGGGTGAGATTTCAGCCTTGAGGACGAACTACCACTACTGGAGGATATTTCGCAACGATAAAAAGGTTCCTATGTTTACCAAGATACATATCTCACTGATTTCGTGTGTTGTATTATGCAGGGTATTATATTCTAATTTCGATTTTCATCTTTGATGATTCATATTGTTGATATTTCGGATAAGAAAAATTGAGCAAATGAAAGTAACCGAAAAGAAATACATGACGTTATTGTTAATGGAAGTGGAAATTCGTTGTCCTCAAAACGTAAATTTGCCATTCAATACCTTCTCAATAAGTTTAAGTGGAAGCAGGAAGTGAAGACGAAGGAAGTAATGCAGAATGTCATGAACAAATACCTTTTCAATACGTATTTCCATAAATGGGACGAATGCAAGAGAACCAGCGACAGGTTTGAAAAAAAACGTCGATGTTGGTTAGAGAAAGGTATACCCACCTGACATGCATAATAATCTCCTTGAGACTCCCTCTACAGTAAAAAATTAAAGGGCTATTATTGTTTAACGTATTCGTATTGGCTTTACTTTCCTCCTAGGCTATTTTATATCACTATTGCTATCTAATTCCTGGTTTTTCTGGGTAAAGCAGCTAAGAAAGGCCTAAGAAAGACTTTAAGAGGTCTAGTGATAGGTCTAACAATAAGAGCAGAGAAGTGACTGGTTTGAGAAAACAACAGCAGCTGAGCTCTCGCTAACCACATCTGTGACACTGCGCTCGCAAGGGAATGATGCGGCAGCGAAGATAATCACGGAAATGACCACGACCACCCCCACCCGAGGGAAACAGATATTAGAGAAATGGAGGAAAATACCTACAACTCAAAATGAACTGATGCCAGAGGAAGCTATTTTGCCGATTGTTGAAGGCAATTTAACAAAATTTCTATCCAAAATTATTCGTAAGACTGCCAAGATCTGTGGCTATCAGCTTTATCCTAGTTATGAAAGGGCTAGACGAAAAAAAATCTCATACCCAGAGGGGACATCAGTGGAAGAAAAATATTTTAAGTGGACCTTCAAGGGCTTCTGAACCACACAGCCTCGCGCATCATAGCATCAATGCCAAGATTCAGTGATGATCACAGGGTCTACTTTTCCCTTGAATGCAAATGAAAACTAGTTGTGGAGCTGGTGAACCTACTCCTGATGTTTTCTTAAGATTTAAATACTTTTGTTAATTTATAATGGTTCATATATAATTTCATGTTTTCCATTGCATTTTCAAAATATAAAATGCTTGCAAGGTGATTTCTGATGAGTGTTATAACAGAAAAAATGATGACAAAGTTCAACTATTAATTAAGTACTACTTTTGTCTTGAAATGCAGGTTTCGGCTCTCCCACAGAATTTTTTTCATCATATTCTGTTTTATTGCTTCTTTTCATCGGTGTTAATAAAAAAATATTTCTAGCTGTAACTTAAGTCACCATTGCTTTTCGCATCCAAGTGTGACTTTCAAGCAAGCTAGTTGACATATATTGTTACATTTTATTAATAATTTATTTTGGTAGCTGATTATATTTCGCGTCAGTATATATCAAATGAGAAACCTCTCCATTTTTTCGTTTGCCACCCGTTTTTCCCTTCCGTTTCGAAATCTGCGAGCGATGATATCTTCATTATGTAAAAAGACTCTACGTTCCGTTAAAATAAGATCATAAACCACAATTCAATGCTGAAATTTTATTTTTTTAATTTTTTTTATTCCCAAACCACCGAATACAGCTCAAATTAAGCCATTTAATATTGAGTATGCCAAAAGTTTAACAATTATTCACACGAACAACCAAGCCCTGGATAGGGGAAACCTACCCAGCCGGGACTCGAACCTGCGATTTCTTGTTTGGCAGGCCAGGACGTTACCCAGCCGCCACCGAGGTCGGCGGCATGATGTAGACGAAATGCCTGTTTACGTAATGAAGATATCATCACCAACAATTTCGGAAAAGGTGTAAAATCAAAAGGACCTTCGCATTCACAGGCCTATCTTTTCAGCGCATGAGAGAGGAACCAGAAGTTGGCTTCTACTATTTTTAATTGGCTCGCCGCCACTTAGGTGTCACATATCAACTCCGACTGCGACCCCTGTTCCAGCGACCCGTATCAAATTTATCCGGAATATCAAATTTCTCCTCGGTGTCGTCGCGGGTGAAGTTGGGAGGGGAGTTGCCTTCCCCCCCCCTTTCTCTCCCTCGCGGCGCTTCGGGTTCCGTCTCCACAACCCGGCGCTGCGGCTAGAGGCCTTCGTGAGCCGTTAAATTGGGAAATTCAAACGCTAGAGCGCCCCCTTAAGGAATCATAAAAAAACAGTACATACTATACGCGATTAAATGACGTGCAAATATATGAACACAAGGAAATTTGTTTCAGTTACTCAATAGAAGAATGCGGTTAATAGTTAAAGCCAAATTGATTGATTTCAGAAGAATGTAGCTTGACACAATTGAGGGTTGATATGATATATTCCCAACACAGTAAGTCCTTGATATACTGGATGTGTTCCAAGACCTTGTTCGTAAGTTGATAAACGCACAGTCCGGCCGCCGGGAGTTGTCCGATGACAGGCAGAAGAGTCTAGTTTGGGGTAGGGTGAAAGGTTGCCATGTAAGAAAGCGAAACGCCTACATCAATTGTAAACAGAAGAGTTCCGCGGAGAAGGGAGCCAAAAGGGACGACGAGTGTGACGGACCCAAAGGAATAATCCCTTGTTATGGTGATTCGCAGAAAGGGCTTGTTTTGGTGGTTCAGGCTGGTTCTAGTGCTTCATATGCAAGTGACAATGTTGTATGATTAAGCAAAGGTGTGAGGTACATTTTGGGGGCAGTGATTGGCTGCAAACTGTGCTGGCAAAGGGTTCTCTGCTCCTTCTTTTGGGCTGACAACTCTCGCCGGCCGGACTGTATGCAAGGCATCGAGGAGTACGATTATCCAGCAGAATGCAACACTGCATCACAATTGTGTGCTAACTCATGATTGTGACGAACTGATCTAGCTGGGCGTGTGACGCAGCTGGAGCCGATAAAACTAACTCCACACAGTAAGGAAGAATGGGCGAAACGCTGAACAGTTCCTAACCTCATCCCGGATTCAATGATTCTTTGTTCAGATTATGCCCAAAGTGCAATATCATCTACGCCACACCACATCGCATTGGCTCTCGTATAACGCAAATTTGTATAGTGCAAAGACCCCAAGGAACGCATCCCTTGCACTATACGAGGCATGGGTGTACATTGGATTGGCCTTTCCGTCGGGACCAACGATTTGCTTTGTAACGAAAACTTCATAATAATGTTGTTCGTATAAACAAGTCTACTGTACTATCATTTGCAAAAGTCTTGCAACAAATCGAGCGGCGCCACTTTCGCTCCACAAAAATTGTGCCCGGAAATTGTATGGTTTTCGGGTGTATGCAACAATCCAATACTAGTCTTCATGGTTCAATGCATGGAGAACGGGTCATTGGGTGGTTGAGGTATTTTGTCATCCTTTTCAGTCTCGGGATTTGTCCGCTTCCATATAAGTGAAATTAATGTTCATGATATTCCCCCAAACACATTGTAGCAATTAATGCAGTAGGAAAGATCGAAGGTAATTCCTCGGAGAGATTTTAAAAAGTTGGTAGCTTGGCTCTTTTTGAGTGATCTCAGCTCTTTTCAGAGAGCTGGAAATCACGAGTCGTTCACTGTGAACATGGTAGACTTAGATCTATCGACTCGGGTTGATGTTTTAATACAATATCTACGACATATGATACGAGGCAGCTTTGAAATTCCCAGTGTTTCATCATATAAATATCTGAGCAAACACGTAAAATATGAATTAGTTAAGCTGATCGGCATTAATCGTTGCGTAAGTAATAACAGAGTTCTCCGACGTCCGTCAATCGGTAAAGATGTATTCCTTTCCACTTATTCAAAGTATGACGAGGAAAACTTAATTCCAGCTAAAAGTCCCATTTTTAATGATTGTCGGATTTCAACAGGTATTGTTTGATAATATGTTCTACTGCTGAATTAGTGTGAATGTGAATAATAACTCTAAGCTGCTATATCGTTGATGATTAAGTTATCTTATTTAGATGCAATCATTTACATATACACTGATGAATTCGGGATAATGTAGGATACTTACTTAGCATTATTAATTGAATTATCTACTTGAATTAAGTAGGTTACATTGTATTAGGAAATGTGTTTGTTGGCCATACGTTTTATGTTTAAGGCATCAGTGGAACTGCAGCTCATTTCATTAAACCTTTCAAGTCGAGTAAGAAGGACGTAAGCAAATCCTAACAGAATTTCTGTTTGTAATGAATGTATACGCTTGCTTCATTAGAAATACAAGTACCGAGTTTGAAACCATTGAAACATAATAACAAATAATAATAACTTAAAAAGACGACACCATACCGAAGTCGCAGGCGACAACATCATTATATTCCTAATGTATATACTAACCAGCCGAAACATAGACTATGCGAAAGCCTCCGTGCTCAAGTTATAATCATATAAACGAATAAAAGACTAATATACCGAGAAAGTGATTATTTTGATCAAATTCGTTCAAGTGAGAAGCCGTAGGAGAAGCACATGAAGGAGCTCAGTGTTACAATAATAACAAATAATCAAAATTACGACTCGATGACCTTGAGCTAGTAATAGCTCAGTAGATAAACAATCGGGCTGGCGATAGGAGGGGCCCGCATTCGAGTCTTTCCGGTGGCCGAAATTTTTTATCCTCCGCAAAGCCGTATTTTATTTTAAAGTTTTTTTATTTTTGAAATTTATGTTAAGAGGGTACCAGCTGTTGAATTTGAGCATTTTTTGCGACAATTTCTAATTTAAATGACCGTGCGACGGGAATCATGCGTAGTTAGCGCGGTAGGACGAATCAATTGCGTTTTCTTGAAGGAACTCCAATCAGAATCACTGGTGAATGTAATTCCTAGTGCTATATGGTTTCCTTTACAGGTCCGTAACTGCTCAACATTATTAACCTTTGGAATGAGAACTATCGTAATAGTCTAAGGTTCCATATACGTAATTTCTTAAATAGATCAATTTCATCTGATTAAAAAGAAAATTATGAATGATATTTTGCAGCGATTATGCTGCCCGCCTATGTTGTATGCTGCCTATTTGTCATCAACTTGTCGCCATTTCCTACCAAGTTAATTTCTCCAGTAAAGTTTTTAAGAACAATTTTACCCTTTTTCGTTTCGTAAATGAGCAGTGACGGAAACTTTTCTTAGAGATAGAAAAAGATATAAATTAAGTGAAGAATTTTACTTTTAAACTTTAGGCTTCAGTATTCTACAATCAGTGTTTTTTTAATACAGTAATTTTGTTGGAAAGGGACAGAATGTGAGACCAGCTGATCTACTAAGTACAATCCTAGGAATAACCTATGTAATGGTAATCCTTAATCGTGCACGCACCATGGCCCTTATTTTTAAACATAGGAAAGGCTTATCTTGAGGTGTTTATCAACTATTTTTCTAGTGCGTATTTTCTTCAAGCAAATTGTGGCATCAACATGTATATATGATAGGGCTACAAATTGGCCCTATTTTCACTATTTTGGAAGTACGTGAGAATCACTTACGGCCTGCAAGTTTTACTCCAGGTAACCTACTTCCTCATCCCTGGCTGATAAAGTTGGGATGAAGATGTAGGGCAAGACGAGGTGCAGGACCTATTAGCTGACGTAAAGAACTATTTAATGCCAATCAATCATGATGATGACTCAACATGGCGGCCGGTCAAGTAAACATTGAATGTCACGCTTGTAAAAACCATTTAAAGGATTGTGAAAAAGCCCTTCCTTGTGAAAATTGCAAGCAATTTTATCATTATAAGTGTACGGGCCTGAAAGAAATTGCTTTGAGAGCTCTGGAGGAAATTTCCGGATTATTCTGGAAATGTCTTTCATGTCGCGTTATTGAAGGAAACCGACTTAGCAAGATGGCGTGCGACATCGAATTATTAAAAGAAGAGATTAACAATCTAAAGGATAACCCTAAGTTTCACGCGGGGAATGAAAATCGTGTGAAAAAGTTAAGTTTAGTTGAAGTGGCAAATCACGTAACAGAGGCCTCACATGACGTAGCTAAGCCGGCGAAACATCGTCAAAGAGATGGAAAAGAGGCTGAGTTTGGAGCAAACACTGTTTCTGACTCAAAACCTTCGGCAAAAAAGGAAAAAACGACCCATGTTGATCAAACCAGCTGCAGAATAGTGCGCCTAAACCATGAACAATCACGAAGAGAATCAGACGACGACGGCTATACCCGAGTGCAACACAGAAGAAAGAAACGAAACTTCTTTGGTATCGGAAAAGGTGCGACTGAAAACAACGGTGCAGGTCTCCGAGCTGCGAAAATGATAACGTACGTATATGTGGGCCGCTTGGCCAGCGATACCACTGAAGATGAAGTGGTAAAATATGTAAAAAAATAAGTTTGACGTCACGTGTGATTCTTGTGAAAAAATAGATGGTAAAAGTGTACATGGTGCATTCAAACTCGGCGTTGAATACAGTGATTTTAAACAGGTGATTAATCCGCTTCACTGGCCTTCTGGCGTGATTATCAACAAATTTACAAGACCAAGACAACAGTCGACTGACATGAGAGTCGAACCTAAGGGTAAGTCTTCCTGACTAGCTTTCTGTGACTCAAATCAGCAAAAGACACACTCAGGGTTTAAATTACTGGTTTTAAACATTCAGTGCCTGAGTAACAAAATAGCAGAGCTTGAAGCACTAGCAGAGGCAGAGAAACCAGAATTTATATGCTTAAGTGAACATTGGATGAGAGATATAATTATATCAATACCAGGCTATGTGATTGGTGACTTTTATTGTCGGAAAGATCATCGTAATGGAGGTGTTGTTATTTTTGTAAAAAGTACATTAGTTTTTTCTAATATGTCGCATTTGGTGCATAATCTAAATGCTGAACTTATATTTGAATGTGCAGCAGTGAGGTACACTGTAGCAAGTAATGATTTTATTGTATTATCTGTATATAGATCCCCTGTTAGTAGCTTTAATAGTTTCCTAGAAATTTTAGATAATCTGTTGTACACCTTGACAAGTCAATTGTCAAGACCAAATGTTATATTGGCAGGAGACTTCAACTGTAACCTTTTTAAGGACGGACAAGATAAAAGAAGATTTTTGCAAATTTTACAGTCCTATCAAATGAAACCACTGGTAAATACTCCAACAAGGATTACTAATGGCACAGGGACACTACTGGATAACGTTTTCACTGATTACAATGAATCTAATGTTAATACTTCAGTATTTGACCCAGCAATATCTGATCATTCAGCTATTGTATCCATCTTTCATATACATGAGGAGCATCCTCAATCAAAAACCCTAAATCAATGTAGGTTCTTTAATGAGCATAATATGAATTATTTTTGTGTATTGTTGAATCAAGAAGATTGGAAAGACATATATGGTGGAAGACCTCTGAATGTTAACTTTGATGAATATCTTTGTAGATTTAAGTATTACTTCAACTTAGCTTTTCCGCTGCAGTCCGTGGAACACAGGAGTGTCAGCACAAAAAAATGGGTTACAAAAGAAGTTCAAAACTTATCCAGAGTTCTAAAACAAACATTTTTGCAAATACGGTACTCAAATGATGATGGGTTGCGACAGAAGTACTCTCAACTTAGGAAAGAATATAAGATATTTATAAGAAAAGCAAAAAGGGAGTATAATGACCAAAGGTTTAGGAATGCCTCTAATTATTCTAAAGTAGCCTGGGACATCATAAAAAGTAATGTCAATGCCAACCCAACAGTTCTGCCAGATCAAGTTACAAATGAACAAGGGGAAATTACTACAAACCCCATTGAAATCTCCAATGCCCTAAACCACTCATTCTTGCATCTTCCTAAGAGGGTGATTACCACCCAAAGTGGAGCTACTCTCGAAAACCATAAAATAAGTAGCTCATTGTATCTTAAGCCTTGCTCAGAAAGAGAGTTGTCTCTCTATATAGCCAAGATAGGAAAGAAAAAGTCTGCTGACATTGAGGGAATAACGGGAAAAGTAATTAAAGACTGTGAGTCCCTCATACGAAGACCCTTACTCTCGTTAGTCAACCAGTCCTTGTCAGAAGGTGTATATCCTGATTCCTTGAAGGTATCCAAGGTGGTCCCAGTGTATAAGAACAAAGACAATAGAAATAATCTGCAAAACTACAGGCCAGTATCTATAGTGCCACAATTTGGTAAATTATTTGAGTATGTATTCTGTAAAAGGCTCATTGACTATCTTGATAAGCAAAACATAATATCACTCCATCAATATGGCTTTCAGCAGGGAAAATCGACAGAATTGGCTCTATTTAATGCAATTGATAATATTACACAGGAAATAAATAGTAAAAATAAGGTAATGGGGATATTTTTTGACATGAGCCGAGCCTTTGATGCTGTGGATCATGACAAATTGCTAAAAAAATGTGAATCAATAGGTATTAGGGGCATTCCTCTAAATTGGCTTAAGACATATCTTCATGGAAGAAAACAGAAAGTAGCATACAGGAAAGATGGGACAGTCTATTTCTCCTCCACGTTAGAAGTCAAAAAGGGTGTACCACAGGGGTCAGTATTGGGTCCTCTTCTCTTTCTAATATTCATCAATGACCTACCTAATAAAATTGTAACCCAAGATAATAAGTGTGTATTATATGCAGATGATGTAACCATCTTATCAAAAAGAAAAAATCTGACCGCGTTAATTGATTCCAGTCAATATATAATAAAATGCATGCAAACCTGGTGTGATGTCAATGAACTAAGGCTAAATGATGATAAAACCCAAGTGATATTGTTTTCTGCTGGGCACAGCCCAAAGGACAATGATCTACTGCAATGTAAAAATAATTATCTTAATGATATGGAATGTGTAAAGTTTCTAGGAATTTATGTGGATAGAAATATGAAGTGGGATGCACATATAGAGCACCTATGTAAAAAACTGAATACAGTGTTTTATCTTATATCTGTATTAAAGCATAGTGTAAGCCAGTATGTTCTGAAAACCCTTTACTATGGATTATTCTACTCAAGAATTTCATATGGAATTATAATATGGGGATCTTCGCCCCAACTTCATGATGTGTTTGTTATACAAAAGAAATTTGTGAGAAGTATGTGCAAACTAAAGTGTCGAGCTCATTGTCGCCCTTTTTTTAAAAGCCTTAAATTACTCACTGTACCTTGCGTATATATATATCAGAGTGTCATATATGTAAAAAGGTATAAAGGTTGTTTTACTATGAATAATAGGATACATTCCTATGAAACCAGGAGATGCAATGACGTTCATGTCAAACAATCGAACCTAGCTCTGGTATCTAGAGGGCCTGAGCTCATGTGTACAAAATTGTATAATAACCTACCTGTATATATTAAAAGTATAGAAAATATTGATGTTTTTAAAAAGAGTGTCTTAGCTTACTTAATAGAGAAGTGTTTTTATAGTATAAAAGAATATCTTCAATCTGAAATGTAACATTTTCTTATGTGAATTTGTTAATTTTGACGTGCCCTATATACTTGTTTTATGATTGTATCATGACATATAGTATCCTTTGGGCAAATAAATATTATTATTATTATTAAATATGGTGGAGACGACAGATTCGTGTTTTTTTCGGAAAATTGCCAGTTAATTTTTTTCATTTATTAATTCTTCTATATCGAACAAATATTTCAACAACTTAATATAAAGTCTCCTGAACGACGTTGAATCCCTAAAAAAAGGGTTACGAGCGAGTAGATTTCCGTGTTCCTAATGGCGAAATCGTGCCCCCAGCCGGCCTTTTGGGGTTTACCATTGGAAGCCAGGCGTCATAGGTAACTCTCACCACTCTTTTAACGGGTAAATATTTTCAATTATCTACTCCAGTCAACTACGGGTACAAAAATAATCTCAAACGCCGCGACGACTTAATAACATCTACGCTCGTTTACTCAACTGAACATCGTAATGATTTCCTACGTCTCACTCCCGTGTCACGATGACCCGTTCGTGAGTCGTTCCCGAGCTACCATGAAGATTCATACCTAGATAGTGATCATTCAATCTTAATGGTGGCCAGAAATCGACAATGGAGCGAAAGTGGCGCCGCTCGATTTGTTGCAAGACTTTTGCAAATGATAGTACATGTTAATCAACCTCTTTTGTCAGGACCATAACTTTATCATAACAACAAAAATTTTATTATAACATAATTCGTATGAAGAAAAGTCTACGGCAAGGAGGAGGTGAGTGCTTCTGCTCATTTCATACGTTAGCTAGGACGTGTTTAATAAAGCATGGATAATTACTGCAGAAGTGTTTTTCTAAACTGTAGTGATAGAAAAGTTTCACACACAAAAAACTGAAACAATTCCTTTCAAGGTTTTCATCAACAAAAGTACCATTTACATTGAGTTGATACATTTTAAATAATATCAACAGACTCACCCATTTCTTCTTGCAAGGACTGCAGCTTTAGTTCTGTTTCTGAGCGGGCCCGCTCACTTCTCTGCAACTGCTGGATAAGCTTTTCAACATCCAGTAAACCACCTTTGTACGAGACAAATCCTGAAAATCAAAGTTAACTCTTCAGTACTTCTGAAAATGCCATCCACAAAAATGCTATTGAAATTAAAAAAAAAAAAAAACTTTACTAATGGAGAAATAAAACAAAGGAATGAATCGGGTACTACCAGGGACAAATAAACAACAAAACTCATGCACATTGTTTTGAGTTTTCAATTACGTAATCACTTTTAAAAGAGACTATGAGAAGCCAAATTTTACAGGGATAAAATTTTATAGTATGCCTTTCCATTTGTACTCGTTTAATTTGTGGGATAATACTATGAAGCAATGACAACAGAGAACATCTATTAATGAAGAGATGAAATTTTCTCAAAGTCTTTTATAAGGAGTGCAATTTCGAAAGAGGCAATAATTATGAATTTTAAATAAATTACATACTTATTTTCAAGATGCTATTGTAAAACCCCAAAATTTTATATGTGTAAATGTAACGAATTAATGTTATGGGGCTGAAGTCCAACCCATCATTATTCGGTTATTGTATCAAAGCAAACTTAAATGGATTGATTATATATTTGCACAGCTAAAAAAAGATTCCAATTTTAAATCTTAAATATAATGATGAAGGATTGCCAGAGTTTTCCTGTGATTGCCTGTATTATTTTCAGTGCAAATTTCCTTGCGCCATACACCTTATTTTCCGTACAATAGGGTAGTTTCCTTCATCAAAGAAAACAAAAGGCATTGATGGCGATTCGTTACCCACCATTAGTGTATTCATAATACACAAATTATTTGGTTTTTGAAATACCGGTTTAGACGAATGGCAAGGGTCAAATTTTATCCTCATTTGAAAAAGGCCAGATTGGCGCCCATGCGATTCCACTCCACGTGACGTCACAGGGACCTAGTTTCTACACGAGAGGATAGGAGTTATGCATCGTCAGAGGCTACCAATGCATGCATGAGTCACAGAGCTCAGGGAAACATGTCTTAATAATCACCTATTAAAACTGGCTAAGGTCGGAAAGTTTTCTTCGCTTGATAAGGTATTAATAAACCTTTTTTAAGCCATGCGCTACCAGACAGGAAGGTACTCAGCTACCCGTTAGCATCCTGCGTCCTATCAGCGCTCAGAGCCTCGATCAAGGTCACCTACCAGGCGGGAGGGGGAACCAGAAATGCGTCGTACGGACTTTTTCCCTTCATTCCTACTTACGCGTCGCGTTTTCGCGCGCTTGAAATTTTTCACTTTTCATTTGATCGCGAAAAATAGATATCGTCATTTAAAAATCTGAAAGCGTGAAATACGTACTCCAGGAGTATTAATCTTTCGATTTAGGCAATAAAAAAATAATAGGAAACCACCCTATTATGACATAATGGATAAACAACTCTGCACATGGTATAAGATGCAGATATTTATTCTCTTAACGACTATCGCACAGAGTTAAGGACAAGGAATCAATGCTTCAACTCTTCGCTGTCCCATGAATTCTCTCTTCCTCGCTTCAACTAGACTGATCACATTACTTAAGCTTAATACATGATTTCATATTAATAATAAGATTCAATTATAATTTAATTTATTTTTCCATGCATACATATTTTTTACAGGTTATTAAATCCATTCAAGTAGGTAAGGAAGCCTGTAAGGCAATAAGCCTAAGCCAATCATTGAAATGCCTCCATTTGCTCCAAAAACTAAGAGGGACCACGCAGTGGAAGACGTAACAGTAGACAAAACTGAGCCAACAGCTCTAAAAACCACATCTTTTTGCTCTTCATTGAGCAGCTCAATGAATGAATTTTAAATTTATGTAGTTCATATAAACAGTGACTTTCTCATTCTCTCTGAAGGGACCACAAAAAATGAGCGCGCTACCCAGGAAACCATGCTAACCAGGGAAGTAAATAATAGCAATCGGTGTCATTTCAATTTGTGGAAAAGTTGTCATGATTACTATTACTTTTGAAAGTTCTCGTAGGATCACCTTCCTGAACTCTTTTCTCATTAAAAATAAAAAAAAATGAGTACCACGTTGCCAAAACAATACCATGTGAATGAAAATCACAATGTTTCATAGTTTTCCCTGAGACAATTACACAAAAATGGCATCATTCTCCCATAATTTGTCACATGTACGTTAAGAAGAGACATTCTATGTTTATGGACAGGAACGAAAAGACAACTGGGAAATTTCTTGAAGCTAATCAATTCTTTGCACCCCAACATCAAATTCACGATGGAATTACCAGAGGGACATTCTTTAAATTTTCTGGACCTTAATATTTCAATCACAAACGGGAAACACAAGTTCACTATTTATCGTAAACCCACGTGCACCGATCAGGTCATCCACTCATCCTCAAAACATTCCATTAATCAAAAATTAGCAGCCTTTCACTGCATGCTGCACAGAGCATTAGCCGTACCATTAGAGCCAACAGCTTTCACGTCAGAAATAATCACAATTAAAAAAATTGCAGTCGCCAACGGTTACGCTGAAAAATTAATCGACGATTTACTGGCAGGCAAAAGGAAAAAAAATGTTAATCAAGGATTTTTACTCCTCAACCACAAATGACAAAGGATTGTGGCGACGCCTGAAGTATGTAGGACAACCCTCTATTAAAATAGGAAAGTTTCTCAAAGAAATGAACATTCATCCGGCTTACTACAATAACAGGAATCTAAAAAGCTTGCTTCCGCCCATCAAAGACTCCATAAACCCAGCCCTCCATAGTGGGGTTTACCAACTAAAATGCAGTGATTGTGGCGCCAAATACGTGGGACAAACGGGGAGGAACCTAGCCATTAGAGGCGAAGAACACAGACGAGACTACATCAAGAAAACGGGACTGTCCCAATTTGCCTCCCACCTCCTTGAAGAAGGACATCAGGCGGATTTCACCCCGGAGTTGCTGCACCGTGTGAAGAAAGGGTCACAAATGGACATCAGGGAGCAACTGGAAATTTTAAGAATAGTTAAAAAGAAAGAGCCCATCACTAATGACCACCTTTTCCCATTCCACTCCCCCCTCCTGAACATCCCAATTTTGCACCCGGAAAATAATCCCCATGACGCTAACCCACGCCGCCTTCCCTAAGTACGTTCCCTTTCCTCCCCCCCCCCCTCCTACGCGAAGTGCAACAATGTAGCGCTCTACAGACATCTCCTCTCCACCCCTTTCCCCTCCCCCCCCTTCCACTCTTTGCCCACCCCTTTTTTTGGTATATAACCCACGGCAACGCTACTTGTACTGCTAGTCCTATGAATATGATACAGTGTATCGAAACTAGTCAGGAAAATAAAGTTCCAAATTGTAGAAACAGCAAAGTTTTTCATTTACAAATCAGTAAGATGGATTTCTACAACGTCAAGGCCTCTAATATTCAGTGCATTAAGAAGTTTAGCTAAGTCATTTCTTTCTCACAGCTTACATGGAGAAAATGACGATAATCCTGAGTATGTCAATTGGTCGTTTTAAAACATCACAAAAACATTTTATTTACCTTAAATCCCTGCAACAGCCTCATAACGTACATACATTCTTCGAATGATACCATATCGATTGTGATATTGATATGACGATTAATAACAACTTAAAGAATTTGTCCAATGTAATTGCTTTCTTTTTCTAGTGCCCAGATCAAGTATTTTTTGCGTTAAGCTTTGCGAGGAGATCCAAAGCATTATCTTCTCTAGCAACACTGGCCAAGTAATGACACATGTACTCCTCCCTTTGAGAAATGCATTTGGATGCATTAGGGTCATAGAAAGAGAGATGTGGGATGAATGAAAGAAGGCCAATGGCTAATAATAATAAAATAACTTATGAATTTGGTGGTTTACACACCTTCAGAAGATATACTAGGAAATGACTTGCATGCTGCTTCATGGCAAATAATTGAGCATACCACCTAGGAGAGCATCATTATTTCAAATGCACTAACCAAATGGTTTTACCTGTATTTTTTTCAGATGGTACCAGAACCGAGAGAAAACGATGTGCTAGGGAGGAACATACTAACCAAATTTCACTGTGCCAGGGTTCCCACTCTACTTGAATAATGAAATTCACGGCTTTTTCCAGGTTTTCACGGTTATTTTTCAGGTTTGCACGGTTTTTTTTCAGGTTTTCTCGGTCTCAATTTCGCTAAATTAACGGTCCGTTAATAAGCCAATAATAAGAAAATCACTGGCCGTATATCAACAGAAAATTAACGTACGCGACAATCGCCGTGAATGTTAACGCCGCGATGAAACGTGATATCTGTTATGACGTGATCTATCGTTTGCAAAATTCAGGGCCGACTAAAGGACCAGCCCAACCGCGCTCTTGTCTGGACGCCGAATACCCTTCGGACCTTCTTCCGTCCGGACACCCGAGGTCCTTTTTTAATTCCTCGCCGTGAGACTGTATTTTGCGCACGTTGTTATTACTGCACAGTAACCAAATTTCCCTCACCCCAATCATTCTTATTTAACGGAAAATATTTTATTTAAATTGTTTATAGAACATAATAAATTGAAAAACAATTTCATACACCGTATTAGCACGAATCTAAGACAAACACGATTCTAAGACTACCCTCCTTTTTTGGAACTCCACTAGGGGAAATATTTTTTTTCCTAATAACGATACGATTATAAAATGAATGCGGAAAAACGATCAATGCTTTATTTTTTTGCTAGGTTGCCTATGTCCCAGGAAATGCAGGATTTTTGCGAGTAATTAAGATATTCATTAAAGGTTTCAAACAATATTTTAGATAATAACAGGAATAGTAGTACTTTATCATGACACATAGGTCATATTGTTGATTCGACCCATATCTCTTTCAAAATTCTGAAGAAAAACGCCACCTCACTAAAAAAATGTTTGCTCTCCACTCGGCATTTACACTGCTATTATGAATTTCAGTCTGATGTAAAAATTCTTATCCATCAAACACCATTTCCAGTACACGTATTCACGAGAGCAATGTGCATGTTGTGCCTAAAACAACAGCATTCGCCGGCGCAGTGACTGGTTGTGAGATGGATCACGAAGGCCAAAAATAGTCTATTACTTGAATTGTTCCTGTCTAATGAATATATTTTTGGTAGCTCACTCTACCCCCACCCCTACCGTCATGTGCTAGCGGACAACCCAAGGTGCTCTGCAATATTCACGCGCATCTAGCCTGGATTCTTTTCTTCATGTTCAATTATTATCACTCCATCTCTCTAAGTTCTCAATGGTTTCTTCGGAGGGGCCATGGTCTGAAGACGAATAAAATTAAACTAGTGAAAATGAAACCTGACTTTATTAAACCCACATGGAAAACACTCGGTGGTTCGAAGTCCAGCCACCCTGGAAAGTAGGGAACCACTCGTAGGAGGTGAAGTTCGGAACTAATGCTATCGCGTATGGGGGTACGCAGAGCATACTGCAGAGGGCGAAGCGTGACTATATGACTGCGCCATGAAATTTTTTACCCTAAAGATACCCATTCTTTTCTAATTAGCGTAGCGCCAGATGAGCAGATGAATTCGGATTTTTAGTAGGGAGAAACAAAAATCCTGAGAAGATATCCCTTCGTCAGTAACTCTGACAAGTGAGACTTATAGTATAGCTCGTAAATTGATAACTGATAACAACCTGATATCATGTTTTCCGAACAAAATGCCGAATTAACTGCCGAGAAGCTCAGTTACGAGGATATCGCGTTTCGCCAAAAATCACCATCATATTTTTCCATCTATTTCCTTGCTTAAAATACGTCGTGTTTGGTCTCGTTTTTTTAAATTACGTGCAAGTTAGTAACATTTCAATCTAATAAAAGCATAATAGCAATTGCTGAATATCATTGTTAGATACTTTTTGGGCTAATAGGTGACTCATGCAGCAGTTGACCTCCAGGAACTGGGAACTTTGAAGTAGTTAGGCTGAAAAAGGTCAGTGGGTGAGAAGAGGGAGGAGCGCGAAACACATTTCTATTGTTCTCGTGTAACTCGATATTTTTTTCGAAGCTAAGGTCTTTGTAATACGATCCCTGCGCGAGCTGGGACCTTTTCTTTATTTTGAAGAAGGGGAAAGCGTCAGAAGGGGGGAGGCGAATGCTGAATGGAGGGGGATAACGGACCTTGGGAAATGGTTCAAACGCAGGGAGTGTAGTGTCCACAGCACATAGCAGGTTGTCAAGGCTAGCGGTCTTCCAATCACAGGATTGAGGGTGTTGAATAAACGTTCAAATTTTTCGACACAAAGGCCATCTATATTTGGTTCCGAAAGTGGTCGCTGCAGCCAGTGGGAAGCCTAATTGGGTGGAAGGGGGACTAAGCAGTGACCTAGGGAGGGGAAACCAAGGCAGTCACGGCGAGTTTACTTGAGGGTGAGGGGGGGAGAAATTCGCGGCGAAGCGGGGTCGCGCCGCTACCCCGGCCACCGTGGCGTGGCAATCGCGTGACGTCAGGATAACAGCCAATCGGCAGCGACTAGCAGACAACAGCAAACCGTTTGTAATCGTTTGAATCTAAACATGCCTTCGTCTCAACCGGTCTCAACGTTGTCATGCTTTTGGATACGACGCGCGGAAAACTCCTGATAGCCCTATCAAATTGCATTCATTTCCTCGGAATGAACATCTGTAAGTACAAAGTGAAAGAATCTTGTAGTATAAGTTGGCCATTAATGCACTGAAAGCCAGTAGGTGAGAACGGCGGTTCCGCTGTATATCCCTGTTCTTCCAATTCACTTTCAAAATTAATGAAACAATCTGTTTTTATGTGACATATCGTACTTAGCGTATAATATTCTTATGTTCTTGGAGTATCTGTGGATTTTTTTCATTAGTGTCATACTATATATGTGCTGTAAATGGTGTTATGACGGGGTGAATGCAAGTGCAAAGGGTGGGGACTTAAGTACTATTAGGTCATTATTTTCTTCCATGCGAGAGACAGTCATTCACTATAAGATAATTTTCCACGGGAGTGCCCTTATATTAGGGAAACTGGCGTGATGAGTAATCCCTTTGAAGATAGTCCTTTCTATTCCTCCAACACTTTGGCGAAGATATCCTATCTTTATTTCAGATTTGCGGGTGAAAAAATGTTCACCATCGATGACCCTCCACATCTCCTGAAGTGCCCACGAAACATGTTCATGGAATATGGCAATAAAGAAGAGGTATAAACATTAGCAAATTCTTCAAAATTGTCAGTATTATGTAAATAACCATAATTAATTATAAATTTTGTTGTAGATGACAGTTGGTGGTGTAGCTATTACAAGGGTTGGAAAATAGACCCACAATGAGGAGACTGTGAATCTGAGTAGAAGACCCACTGGGAATATCGTTCACTTCCCCAAGATATCCTCCTCTGCTCTTAATCCTAGGTGAAGAGAGAAAATGAAAGGGAGCCTTGCCGCCCATGTATTCTGTCGATTACGGTCTTCTCCATTTGGACATTTTTGTTCGGTTAGGTGAGTATGATTTCATATAGATATGAGAAACTGTAAATAGATAAGTTTAGTAAGGGAGACATCCATGTTATTTTTACTGTCTATTGCAGGGTGGATTGATTAAGGTGTGACTGCAGAAATCGTTCAATTCATAAAGCAGTTTTGCAGCTTTCATGGAAGTGCCCAACAGAAGAACTCGAATGGAAATCTTGTGGCCCCTTGCATGATAAATGTCAGCATCTGGAATTTTAGGAAGAAGGTATTGAAAAAGTTGATATATTTGTGATTTGCCAATTCTGTGCAGTCTCTATAGTGGGTATTTCTATATTATGTTTTATTTATCAAATTGCATTTCTCTGGCAATTTGCATTTCTCTGACCAAGCATTAGCCTGTACCTCTCCTGATGTTTTCACAAAGTTGTATGGTATGGTTTTTTGGAAAGTATCTTTCCCTGTTACTCATTTAGTCTGTTTAATTACTCATGCACCAAGATTCAATAGAACACATCAGTCAGATTACACAACATAGCCAACATTCTTAGCACACCTTACAAAATTATTCGGTACATATAATGGCCTGATTTATTTCAACAATCAACGATGGGAATACCATTCAAGATATGTATAAACATACTGTTTTCTGTTTAAGATGAAGGAGATATTATTTCTTTGTATCTTATGAGACATTCTTTTCTCTGTCTTTTAGGGAAGTGTAATGAAACTTTGTCTTAAGGCCTCACCCTTAATGAGCAAGATATGAGAAATATTAGCGAAAACAGTAGTTACAGTTTTTGCTACCAACTTTAATAAAATAACCATTACTTAAAGACAACGAGTACCAAAACCTCTAATTTTTGCATGGCAGTGGTAATACAGCCAACTTTTTGAACAGAGGACAGTAAAGGGCATCATGTTCTTAAAAAATTCATAGCCTAAATGCCTCTTTTTTTGGTCTATAAAAATGGCCATTGTCTTAGACAAGGAACTCCAATGTATTCAATGAGATAGGTAGAGAAAGTATGACTCACTTTTTGCATTTTTCTTTCAATTCTCCAAAATTATTGTTGCTGTGAGAACAATATATTGGTGTCAACAGCATAGGGAATGGATTGGAACCATTTATTTGTAGAAAACTATTTATATGATCATTTATGTCTGAAAGTGATAGGATAGGCACAGGGAAAGAGCTTAATGGAACTCCTTGCTTTAAGCCTGTTCCCAGGCAAATGAAAGTTACTCCATTTCCTGAGGTAATGACAAATTGAATTTGGTCTGACAAGTAGGTTTCAATCAAAATTAGCTATGACACAAAAACCATCAAGTCAAGTTTATTGAGTATCAATTGGTGATCCACAGTGTTAAAAACTTTTGAGAAATCGAAAAATATTGTTGCAACTTCCATTTTATTATCTAGTGCATTGATAATCTGGTTTTCTAAGTGATGGATTTCAGAAGATGAGATTACTGTTTCCTGCCCTTGGTATTTATGGTTAGGAAGTAAATACCTATGTCCTTATTGATGTTGGGGGAATATGAATTATTTAATCAGTATAACTGCATTTATCAAGGGAGATATTATCGTGGGAAGAAATGGATTGCTAGACAAGTGAATCTCATCTATTTGTCAGCATAAATGTGAAAATTATAACTTCATATCTAAAATGAAACTTGCCTAAAGGAGGTAGTAAAGAAATGCTGCCTTCGATTTTTGGTAACCAAAACGGTTGTTCCATAAGAAATGCACAAGGATAAATGTTTTACCACCCTAAGCACTTAAGGTCGCTCACTCAAAAACATTTTTCAAACAAAGGAGTGGATACTGCTTTGGCAAATCTGGACAGCTTTTAATGGAAATTTTGAAGCATGTAGTAGGGCATTTACAATTTTCTGACATTTTCAGACCTTGAGTTTTACATGATATCAATGTGGATTGTATGCCCCTAAAATTGATTAATTTGGAAATTCCTAGTAAGTTTACATGGAGACTACTGTTCATTATTCCAGAGTTAGGATTCTTTTGAATGCGAAAGTGTATTTTTTCCATCCTTAGAAATAAATTAATAAATATTTAAGGCTGGGTAAATTAATCAAATTTCAAAGTAAGACAGAGAGTCGGGTTTTTCTGTAATCAGAAAAATCTTTCCCGTTCCCTCCTCATTGTTTTGTTTGCTTTTATTTAATAGTTCATTCAGACTGTTGAAAAGTTACTGCAGTCAAAAATTTTAAATACACAAGTGTTCCCACTGCTAATTTGCTTTGAGTTGTATTCTCACGTGTAAAGATTTTTTAGATTAATTCATTTAGTCATTCATTTTACATATCAAATGAGGACCATAGAAGCCTAGGGGGACTAGTGCAATTTTTTTATATAATAGCTGATAATTCTTGGTAGTTAATTGCACTTATCTTTCTTGGTTTCTAATATCCTCAATTATACAGTAAAACCTCTTTACATCGTAATGGAGGGGACCAAAAGTTGGGCAATTTGATGTTTGGAGGTAGTTAGGCTGTCTTGGGAGTATCTCCTTGGTATGATAAGTGGAGGTTTTATGAGATAAAGAGGTTCACTACAAAGAGGTTTGCCAATAAATTTACATGTAAAACTGACCGCAGGGGTGGTATGAAGTGTGGAGGTTTATGATGTAAAGAGGTTCACTGCATAGAGGTTTTACTGCATATGTACATAATCCTAACAACAAAACACATTCGAATTTGTAAGGGAGTCTTAAATCATATGACATTATTGACAGTGGTAAGATATTTTCATAATAATATGTTTTGTACCTTGGCTTTACTTCAACTCCAAAAGTCACCTCAATTCAAGTGATATGTAATAACATCCCTTTCACTACAGTAATTTCTCCTGTGTTTAGAAATTTTGATTTGATTACTAATTTTGTGCAATATGGATTAAAAACTGGAATGAGATACCATGGATTAGTAGTGGTTTTCTGTTCATCGTACTCTACACTGTACAGTGCAGTATAATCTCCTAAGTTTGATGTATGATAAGTACATTTGAGAGATTCAGCCATAATAGTGTGTGTGGAAACCAAATTGGAAATAGGAAAGATTCACTTTGTTACTTTTCATTGATACGAATGCACTTTGAGATATGAATGGATAACTGCAGCTGAAATTTTTTCCAACCGGTTACAGTAGGCTATATGCTTTTCGAAACATCCTACCATGTTTGGTAGGCAACTAAAAATCGTCAGTAACAATCCCGATTTGGTTGACAACCGAACATCATCTGTAGCCGACCGGGTTCAGTAGGCTACTGAGAATCATCTGCCTGAGTGAATTCTTCCCATTTCCAATTTGATTTCCACCCTTACCAATATGTCTGAATCCTTCTCATTTAAACTCAACTGATTTGGGCGTTACTTAGTAGAATGATGAAATATTCATGGTGAAACAAAAACCAAGTACTGTTCCAAAAACTTTTTATTTGGTATCAACTATCTTGTATGATGTTGGGCACTATATGGTGGAAGTTCTTAATATTAGTAAAATAAGACATTGCAATATTTCCACTGACTTTTATTATGGCACTAACATTTCGTCATTACAAACAACATTATCAGGTGTTGCTTGATCATACTTGATAACGCTGTTTGTAACGACGGAACACGTAGTGTCATAATAAAACTCAGTGGAAATATTGCAATGTCTTATTTTACTAATGCTATCAACTAGTTTCAACATCATTACCGAGACAATTTGTCTTGATAGCAAATATAAAGTTTGTGAAACAGTATTTGGTTTTCGTTTCAACTTCTAATTTAATTATATTGCATCAAACGTTGGACATTATACTGTAGTACACATTACGGTATATAGCCTGATATTTACAATAAAATTTTATACATTAATTGTTAATATGGAAGCTTATTTGTTAATATAATGACTAGATTTTCAATGTATAAATATTATTTTAATGTGTGTTGGTTGTAACCCATGTTTATTGATTTGAGCTTTCCTAACTTTTTACAATGTTAGTTTAGAATGGTAGAACGTACGAGTGGTACGTGGGAGTTTCGTTCCAATTAATTCTTACAAACTAATCCTTATCCGCTTTACGTGTGAATTTTGTGGACTCCTGCCCTGCCTGTTAAAGAATAATTTCTGTTGTAATAACGATTTTTCATGTACAGACACCAGCTCAAAATAAAGGCTTTTGAAGCGTAATCGGATTTTTTACTTATTTGAAGCAGTAATACCCCTATCCTTATAAGATCCCTACAAAATCCTGTCCCTAAATTCGCGCTGGTTAAAGGAAATAAGAAAAAATAATAAGGAATACGTAAATACAGCAATATATGCAGACGACATTGGCAGTCAATTCCGATTGGCTGTTATCCTGACGTCACGCGATTGCCACGCCACGGTGACCGGGGTAGCGGCTCGACCCCGCTTCGCCGCGAATTTCTCCCCCCCTCACCTACAAGTCTACTCGCCGTGAGGCAGTCGAGGAAAGTAAACAAGCTGATGAGAAGTGGTGTCATATTTCAGGAGGGGGAGAGAAAAGGCCTGCGCTGGGGAAAGATGTTTTTTTCCTTCAGGCAACATTCGTTCCCAAGCTTTTCTGACCCATGCGACGATGCTCGCCACAATGAATAGAAGTACGCTCACTAGGAACGAAGTTGAAAATTTCTGGGAAGGTATTATTACCAAGATTGAGAGATTTTTAAGGTTTTAGGACGAAATTCACGGCTTTTTCCAGGTTTTTTTACGGTAGACGAAATTCACGGCTAATTCACGGTTTTAAGGTTTTCACGGCTGAGTGGGAACCCTGACTGTGCACTGAATGAATGGGGTGCTCACACAAAATTATAACAGTAAATTGTATTAATAGTTATGTATATTATATGTTAGGTATAACTTAAAGCTATTAACACATGCAAAATATGACTTCATAATTCTCTATATTCTTGTTGTTACAAAGCTTAAAATCTTGCAAAAATTACAAATCGCCCCAGTGAATTGCTTTACGCCACATTTTCCACCTTTTCTCTTCCTTAGGTACATTTGCAAATACTTCATTAGGCTTAGATGTGGTTGCGCTTCTATACAAAGGCACAATGCACCATTTGTGCGGCATGATTGATTCCTTTCCACTTCAGTCACTTACCAGGACTTAGATTAGGGCAAATAGTCTACTGGCACCACTGAAACCTATTTTTTACTGGACATTGGTATCACATCCAGCAATGGGTCGTTTGGAATGTAAGATTAATACTATAATATAACTTTCAAAGTGTAATTTCACAAATACGAGGGTAGCTTTTTAAGTGTCAGGAATGAAGAAAACTATAAGAGGTACAATAACACAATTTTTTAAATTGTTTTTTACAGTACTCTCCACGATAGTCAATGCACTTTTGCATTCGATGGAAACAATCTTTATAACATTGATTCCATTCCAAAGTAGGGGTAGTCAAAATGGCTGTTTTGCAGGTATCAACTGCTTCTTAAGACGTCTGGAAGCATCTGAAAAAATTAGAGATGTGCGAATAGTATCCGCGAATACTCGAATACCTCGAATATTAGAAAGTATTCGATATTCGAGGTTTCGAATAGTTATGCGAAAAGTACCGCCTCGAATACCTCGAATACTTTGAATTTCGCGTCATGCACTGTCGCACGCACGTCGTTGGTAGATGACTCGGAAAAATATAGAGAACTATAGTCATTTATTTCTCGCAGCGCCGTTTTACGCAAGTTGACGAATTACATCAAATTCGTGGACTTTAGCGGAGAAAAGAGTTCGACGAGGGGAACCGAAAATGGTCGGGTGAAAAAATCCGAAAATCCCCGATTCCCCCCACTAGGAGAACCTCAGTGCCGTGGGATAGCAACCTTAGGGCATTCCCCACGATCCGCTATCCCCCTCCATTCAGCACTCGCCTCACCCTCTCTGACGCTTTCCTCTTCTCCGAAATCAAACAAAAGGTCCCAGTTCAAGCAGGGATCGCATTACGAAGACCCCTGCTTCGAAAAAAATATCGAGTTACGAGAACAATAAAAACGTGTTTCACGCCCTCCCCCCTTTTCTTACCCACTGACCTTTTTCTGGCTACCTGCTTCGAAGTTCCCCAATTCTGGATGTCAACTGCTGTGTGAGTACCGTGGGATACTTACATTAGCGCATTTCCCAAGATCCGGTATCCCTCTCCATTCAGCACTAGCACCCCCCCCCTCTGAGGCTTTCCTCTTCTTCGAAATAAAAAAAGGTCACAGCTCGCGCAGGGATCATATTACGAAGACCTTAGCTTCGAAAAAATACCAAGTTACACGAGAACAATAGAAACGTGTTTCGGGCCCTCCCTTTTCTCCCCCACTGACCTTTTTTTTTCCTACCAGCTTCGAAGTTCCCCATTTCTGTGGAGGTCAACCGCTGCATGAGTCATCTATTAGCACAAAAGGTGTCTAAGAATGACTTTCGTCAATTGATGTTACACCTTTATTGAATTGAAATATTAGTAATGTGCGCATAATTTCAAAAAGAATAAGACCAAACACGATGTATTTCTGAGTTTATTTAAGCATTTTACGCAAAGAAATAAATGTCAAAATACGACGGAGACTTAGCATTCTGGCGAAACTCGATATGAGCAGCAGAGCTTCTCGGAAGTTGATGCGGTATTTTTTTCCGAAAGCATATATCAAGTTACAATTAATGAGTGGTGCTATAAATCTTTATTGTTACAGTCCCATACAAAGGGATATTTTCTCAGAATATTTGGTTTCTCCCTGATAGCAATTACAATTCATCTTCTTATCTCGTGAGAACTCCCAAAGATGGACTGAAAATAATTGAAGAAAATCCGGTGAAATAGAGCTTGTATTTTGCAAAATGCCTCAGATTGCCAGCTAGCACTTGGCAGCAGAAGTGGGGGTAAAGCGATGTTAGTTGAATTAATGATATGCCCAATTGTTTCCATAAAATTAAAATATTCATTAATCAGCTAAATTCCTGTTCGAATCATTTAAAGGAAATCAAAATTACTCCCCAAAATCTTGTGTTGCCTGCTGCATAGGCAACCGAGTCAAACATTCCAGCATTCATCATTTAGTATTCGAGGTATTCGAAATTCGAGGTATTCGAATATTCGAGCAATGATTTAATATTCGAATTCGATATTCGAATTCGAGAAATCTGCTATTCGACCCATCTCTAGAAAAAATCATTGGGGCTTAAGTCCAGGCTGTATGGAGGATGATGAAGAATTTAGAGGTTTCCCTGTTCTAAAAATGACTTTGTGTCTCGAGCGGTGTGTGAGCTTGCATTGTCATGATGGAACATAAAGCATCGATTTGGGTTATCTTTCCGAAGCTCGGCGATCACTTCTGGCAAACGAATGGTCGTATACCATTGAGTAATAACTGTTCTTTGATTTTCAAGAGCAATCGTTACTACATGCCCTGAATTGGCTACGAACGATGCAACCATTTTCTTGGAAACGCTGCAAGACCGAACAACTTTTGTCGGCTTGAGCTACTTTGGAAGACCCATACTGAAGATTAGCATTTTGATTCAGGTTCGTAGCTTCAGGTCCATGATTCATCACCACTTACGATGTTGTGAACGTGCTTTGATGCTCCTGAGTTGAATCGTTGTAGAGTATTTTCACACCATTTGACTCGAGCTACTTTCCATTCTTCTGTGAGGAGGTGCGGTATCCAGCTGGAAACCAATTTTTTAACACCTAACTCTTCATGTAAGATCTTTTGAATTGAGGTCCCTGAGATGACCAATGATGCTTGAATATGGTATGTAACATGATAATCTCCCATAGTCATGTTACGTACAGCATCCACATTTTCTTGAGTGACGGGGGTTTTTGGTTGCCCTTCACGCGGTTCGTCACTGATGCTAGAGTATCCTCGCTGAAACTCTGCATACCAGCAATAAACGGTTTTCTTTGATGGTGCTTCTTTGCCAAAAATAACAAAAAAAGGCATTCTTGTTGGATGAGGCTTCATTGAAAGTTATAGAAAGTTATGGTGCGGTACTGTTCATGACTTAATAGGGTGGTTTCCTATTATTTTTTTATTGCCTCAATCGAAAGATTATTACTCCTGGAGTACGTATTTCACGCTTTTAGATTTTTAAATAACGATATCTATTTTTCGCAATTAAATGACAAGTGAAAAATTTCAAGCGCGCGAAAACGTGACGGGTAAGTAGGAATGATGGGAAAAAGTCCGTGCGACGCATTTCTGGTTCCCCCTCCCGCCTTGTGAGGTGACCTTGATCGAGGCTCTGAGCGCTGATAGGACGCAGGATGCTAGCAGGTAGCTGAGTACCTTGCTGGCTGGTAGCGCTTGGCTTAAATAAGGATTACTATTACCGTATCAAACGAAGAAAACTTTCCGACCTTAGCCAGTTTAAATAGGTGATTATTAAGACATGTTTCCCTGAGCCCTGTGCCTCATGCATGCATTGGTAACCTCAGACGATGTATAACTCCTATCCTCTCGTGTAGAAACTAGGTCCCTGTGACGTCACGTGGAGTGGAATCGCATGGGCGCCAATCTGGCCTTTTTCAAATGAGGATAAAATTTGACCCTTGCCATTAGTCTAAACCGGTATTTCAAAAACCAAATAATTTGTGTATTATGAATACACTAATGGTGGGTAATGAATCGCAATCAATGCCTTTCGTTTTCTTTGATGAAGGAAACTACCCTATTCCATCTCGCACAGCGCCTTGGGAACTTCGACGCGCCACCGTTTTAAAACTATCAGGCCGATCTTAATTAACCTTTGCATGAGTATGAACCAACTCAAAAAGTTGTTCATGAAGACCATTTATTATTGCTAGGTGATAAGGAATGTTCTATTCCCGACACTAAAAAGGCTACCCTTGTAATATGCAGGTAATAAAATAACTGCTTTTATACCATGATTGTCAGTGTGATGGATAATTTTTTTATTGCATTATCATCCATTTTCAGTGGAATTCCCTTCTGTTCTTTAAATGTTAACTATGTAGATATCCTGGAAATAATAAAATATTATTATTGATAAGACCTTTGGAAGTATTTACCTTCAGCCAGAGGCTTTTCTGACGATTCTTTGACTTCACTGCACTGCATCTGCATTTGTTTCAAAGGTGTCGGAGGTTCATTATGAAACACAGGCAGCAACCGCTTATTTCCTGGAATATGTTTTTATTTTACCAAAGCATAAATATCAAGATCTCATTAATTGCTAACTAAGTCTTATCTTCCATACTCACCAAACGCTAATTCCTCAAGGTTGGCTCCCAAGTCATACTCTTTCAGAGGTAGTTTTTCCCTAAGCTTGGTGACTTCTCTAGCTTCGCCATCTTTACCAGAATTGTCATCCTTCACTTTGGGTTTGTCTGTCAGTTTCCGATAGTTCAATGTATCACGTGTAACAACTTTCTGTACAAGCTTCTTAATCTAAACCAAAGGAAAATGGGCTATACATAACAGCAAATGGAATACTGCAAGCATAAGAGCATGCATCTCAATATATAAACAAATAATGATTTAAAACCATTTGAAACCACAAAAAGTCAGATCGCTGGTTTTGCCATATCATATTCAAAAATATGCTTTTCATGTTTCTACTACTCCATCATTTTCACATCATTATCTTTAAAATTAAAAATTTGTTATGGACTCATAATGATAGAATGATAACAAAAGGTAAAGAAGACATTCCATCACAATTACCTCATATATACCACGTCAATGATTCAGCTGGTTCACTGAAGTAATTTCCAATCTCAAGCTAGATATTTCACCCCATATTCACAAAAAACATACAACACTTGAAGTAGAATATACTTCATGGCCAAAAAGCAAATCAATACTCTTTAGTGATTTTTGCAGGAAAACTTTCTTTTGGCCATTTTAAATAAGCATTTGAATGAACTCTTTATTGGTGTTTTCTATATTTTTGCAACTGTTTCTCTTTATTCATAAAATTTAAAAATAAAATAATTTTCTAACATTTTTAGTTTTTAAATTTTATGTAACTTTCCTCATTTTGCTTCAGTACTTCTAAGGCATGAACATTTATTTGAAATTTTTAACTTTGTGTGTGTTGAACAGGGCAGGGATGGGGAGGAATGGGGCAACTTGGCCACACTCACTCAACATTAAATTGAAGTATACTTACTTACAACATATAAGACTGGTTAGCCAACTATGGATGTGATTAAAATGTAAAAGTTAAGAATTAATGTACGACATTACCTGAGCCCTCGACAGATTTAGGCCAAGGGTGAACAGTATTTCTTCCACATCTTTATCAAAGATGTAGCCGCAGTGTGATTGATCAAAATAAACAAATGAGAGGAGAAGAGCTGGATCTTCGGTGTACATGCGCACCTTCTCCTTCTTACTCTTGTCTCCCTTGCTGTCACTTTTATCACTGCTGCCGCGAGAACTCTCTTTGTACTTTCCTCTTCCCTTACTGTCCTTTTCCTTCTTATCACGGCTATTTTCTTCTTCCTCCTAAAAAAATAATATTTATCCATCGTGTAATTATATAATTGAATGCTATTTGCAAATGATAAATTAAGGGCAGATAGGTCTTCAGGATACCCAACTAATTCCAAATGTATTACTGTTTATACATTCACCATGTTTAAAATTCTAATTTTTAATATTTTTATTTATTAATAATTAATGCTAATTATAATTCAAGTAATTAATTGAATAGAAGCATTTCCGAGATCCAACATTCCGTCTCCATGGAAAATTTTTGTTGGCATGCATAGAGTGAGTCTCAGTTCTTTAGTTAAAAATATGGTATTGATCATCCTCCACCTTCTTTTATAAATATTTTAATGTATTCTTACGTTGACAATTTAACATGATATTACGAAAATCATTCTGATCTTGATGATGCATTTTTTCCGTGGCACTAGACTCACTCACTAAGTAAGAGGAACTTCGTCAACATTTCCTTACATGTAAAGTTTGGAAATATTTTTTCCATATAGTATACGTAACTTCGATATTCATGCACTTTTTTACACCTCGGAAATTGAAATCTACCTTTGGGCCATTTTAAAATCAAAGAATTGGTAAAATTCAATGGAAAAACTATTTTTAACGCAAAGATGTCGTTCTATCTAATAAAAATAAAGGAAGTGCACCAATCCAATATTTTGCCCGTGACAAGATGAAGAAGAGGACGGTTTTGCCTTTTTCCGAGTTTTTTTGTGTGCTCTTCTTCACTCTTTCAACACTACAAGGTAAACGTTTAAACACTTTTTAATGATGCACAAAGGTTAAGAAAACACTTAGCTGGCCAGATGATGATACGCTGTATCGAAACCGGTCGCAATATATTTTATTTTGTGAAACAGCTAAGTGTTTTCTTAACCTTTGTGCATCATGAAGGAGTTTCACCATGTTACGCCAACCACCATCGCACTTTTTAATGATTTAATAATGAAGTATGATAAACGAGGAGTAAAACGCAATATTACTCAACCCTATGGAGCTTCGGCAGAATTTCATACAAAGTTCAGCTTTCTACCTTTTTTGTACCGATAATAGTAACTTTGTGCAATGCAACTGTTAAGTGTGGCATAGCACAGCGAGCTGATGCATCTTACCAATCCCAGACCATCCCAGATACGTGATCAAGTTGCTACATCTTGTGCGACACGCCATTACAAATGAGTGCTTCCCTGACCAATTGTAAAACCGAGTTTCCACTGTATTACTATATGAATCAGATTGTCTTGATTGAAAACTTTTCCTGAAAGTATACATTGTAAGCTAGAACAATCCTGCACTAAGTACATGGTCTTTGATTAGTTTAAAATTAATTTTTATCACCACTACTCATCAACCAAATTTAAAAAAAAGTGAGACATTGTGCATGGCAACTAACCTCCTCGTCTTCCTCTTCTTCGTCCTCTTCTTCTTTCTCCACACTTTTCTCCTTTTCTTCCTGCTTGTCCTCATTTCTTTTGGCATCGTCCTTCTTATCATCATCTTTCCTCTCCTCTCTTTCGTCTTTCTTCTCATCTCTCTTCTCCTTTTCTTTCCTTTTCTCCTAAAAAATATTAGACAAATTGAAAACTGAATCACTACAAATCCACTGGAATTTTTAAGATTGATTTCAGCAATAAATATTTATCCCAAAATATGAGAAGAGACAACAACATAGGTGATCTTTTCTAAAGGTGACAGATGTATAAGACACACAAAAAAACAAAAATTAGATCCATCACATCAATATTGGAATTTATACAAAATTATTAATAAAATCATACAAATTAGACAAATTGCCCGAGAATTCTCTCTGTTGAGCAGATTGAATAGGCTATTAAAGCTCAAGGGCTAATAACATACGTACTCAATTCTTAAAGTCAAACAAATTGATGACTAATGTTAGGAATTCTACAGTAATACATGCATTTTTTCCTCTTTTCTCCAGTGAATTGATGCCATTGGAATGAAATCCCATCACATAGGCATAGCCAGATTCAGTAGATTCAAATATGTACAGTCACTTACGAAAGTTTTAGGACTAAGTTTGTGGTGCCACTTCTGCTTCTCGAGAAATTTCAGTTTGCCTTACCCTTTTTGCTTTCCTTGGACACTCACCGAAAATATTTCGTTTGCCCACGAAGATAAATTCACTCAGAGGAAGTTTATATGTACTATCATATTAATGATTGTTTCGATTAATGTAGGATTTAATGATTACTCCGTCTGCATTTACTGCGTACTAGCCCCGGTTTTCACTGTTGGTTAGTATTGTCTGTATTATCATACAGCAGACTCCCGATTATCCGGGTGCGGCTTATCCCTGTTATGATTCATCCGTGCACGAGTTCACACTCCTTTGATGTTTTCCACAATCTTTTAAAAAAAATGAAATTGGGCGCAAAAGCTGCAGGACATTTGCATTTTAATGCCAGCCTACACCGGTCTCATTATTTCCATCAGAATTCCTGTCAAAATATAGAATTATTTTATTTACTTGCTGACAAGGAATGTTTCAAGTGTACTTGGACGTCTGATCCGGCATTGCAGACGACGATCAGCAGCGGGGGAAAAAAACTCTAGGGTAATTTTCGAAGATTTTTGAATTGTATACAAATCATACTCGACGAAAAATGTTATCTACAATCGTTACATGTATATTTCATATCGTAAACGTGCAATTGTTGCCCTGGACTCGCATAAGGTTGAATACGGCCCGAGGGAGATTAAAAAAATGGTATTCAAGAAGTTTGCTAATGGTAGTCTGCATAGTAAAATACAGCATTTTTATTTTATTAATATCGCTTGAAATTTAAATTTATACTGTGATCTAATGAAATTAGTAAAAGTTATCATCATGTCTCTCACATTATATAACAACTTATGAAATGAATATCGACTATCATATGGTGATAAGCTTTCAGATTATAGTTACCATTATTTATTATTCAAAAATATTTAACTAAACTTAATTAAATAGAACACATTGTAATTCCACATATGAAAAGTATTTTTTTTTAATACTACTATTTGTATATTGGAATGTATTGGCATGAGATAACACCACAAATAGCATTGATTATGGATTAATATCACAACATAAATCCGATTGTCGGAGCAGAGCGACGACAATGGAGCCGGAGTATAACGGAGCATAGGACTCCGGGTGCCTGTTTTCAGGTTACAGCAGAAATAATATGCAGAACAAAATGGTAAGTTTCTTTTGAAGGCCACAATTCTGACTATTCATTGCAGCATCATGCACACAACAAGCGTAATTGCACTGATTGAATCACTGTGCACAACTCAAATAAATGCCTACCTTGCCACAGGCACACAATCTTTGTGGACCCTAGCAATTAGTTTAGCCAGTGTAGATTTGTGTGAGAAGTCTCGAGACTCCAATAGGGCAGATAGAATTACCGTATATCTCCGAATATAGTCCCCCCCCCAATTTTGAGACCTCAGTTTTGGGAAAAATTTTCAAATGTAAAGGAAGGCAATTTTTCTGTGGTTAGCAAGTTAAGATTCTAGATTCGATAAAAACTATTATTTTCTGTGAAGATTAAGAACAAATCTGTTCACATATTTTCCATCACAACAAAATAACTATACCTAAAACATGTTGTGATCCATTGCATGTATCAGTAATTTATAGTTCCTTAACCAGATGTAATGAAGAAATGAGAAATTTTTTTAAGTATCCAAGGCTATTGTATTTTTTAAACCTTCACAAATTATTAATATTTTTGATTTCCAAATGACTACAGACAATGTCAATATATAAGCTTTAACTTAAAGCCCATAAACAGTATTGCATTTGGCCCTGAAACTTCCTTAGATCCAGTGTAACACACCCATCAAGTCATCACAAATCCAAGTGACCTGAAGAATTTAGGAAATCTAAATAAAATTGTGTTAAATAAATTATAAACATTATAAAAATATTGCCATCAAATGCCTGCTAAGCAAAACAATTAAACTACAGGACTTACAAATATCAAAGTAATAAAATTAAGAAATAAACTTTTTCCAACAAACATTAAAACTGAAAAAAATATCAAATCAATTTTCAATGCCTCGTCGCGAATTATTGCATGAGTTACACAAAGAGCTTCTGCTCTGCATTTGCGCACAAATTCGACGATATTTTCCTGTAATTCTTTGAATCTGCCGCATCGAGACCCCCGAAATGACTTCCGCGATGTATTAGCGCTTTGCTAGCGCTGTAAATACTATGATTTACGGCGTATTCTGCAACGGCTATTTTTAAATCGGCATCGAAACTCCGTCTTTGAAGGCCTCTAATCTGCGGCAGGATTGATCCTCATCTTTCTACTTGATCCATCACCTCACTGTTGAACGTAAAATTATTTTTAATAAAGAAAATATCGCGGAAATAATTGCGAAACGTTATGCGACGTAATTTATCGATCCTATTTGCCCTGGCGAATTGAAGATATTCCTCAATAAATTGATTACACTTTCGATACTGAGTCGCTGTATTTCGATCAAATGCAGTAATGCCGGCGCTTCTGGTTTAAAGTCGTCGATTATTGCGCCTTTTCAGAAACAAATGCATCACCTATTACGCAATCTTGTTCTGTGAAGGCGGTAAAGGCAGTGGTTGTAAACACGAACCGCACGGACGTATAGTAGCTACGGACGCAATGAAATGCTAAATCGTCACGAAAGGTTCACTTTATCTGTTTATTTTTCGCAATTATTTAAATCGTGTAGTTATTAAATGAGCGACGGGTACATATACTATTGATTCAATTCTAGTGTTCGATTAATGTAATGATAGTGTGTGTTTAGTTTTCATTTTAATTATTTACTGTTTTGCGTCATTAAGTGATCAGTGTCGATTGAATTATTCTAACAATACTTTTCCAAGAAAAATTAGCGGCTACCCGATTGGATTCCGTGAAAACGCATATTCGATATGCTATTTGAATCGGAATAATCGTATCTGTACAACATTTGTGGTAAAAATTGTCTTAATTTCCGGTAAAACGTGGCAGTATTTACTAATATCTCCGATTATAATCCTCATAAATATACTCAAATAGAAAGACTACGAGAACATTAGCCATTATGCCGTTATTTATTACTTTATGGTCACCTTTAGTATGCTAAATTGGATTACACTCGATTATAGTCCCCCCCCCCTTACTTTTCCGCGGCCATTTTTGGAAAAAAAGGGGGGACTATATTCGGAGATATACGGTAGATACCTTCACTGAATAGCCAAGGCTCCAGATAGCACTAACCTTGTCTTCCTTATCTTCTTTTGAGCGGTCAGGTATAGAGCACAATGCTCTATATATGCTGAAGCCAAAATCTCTCATTAGCATTTCATTGAATAGTTCAGCAAACAATGACACTTCAAATGAGTGCTCCTGTATTATGCATGAAAAAGATGAGAATAAGAAATTTAAAATAGAAATAAGAGAAAGAAACACACATATGACGCAATTAAACTTCCTTTTTAGCAACAAAGAAAGGGCTTAAAGAAATCACTTTTTTATCAGAATACAACATTATTTTCCTTTGAACTTCTTTTGCTGTAAATTTAATAATCTCCATTTTTATTTGACATTCACTTTTGCCAGTCATAATGGCTATAATGGCAGCAACAAATACAAGAAGACAAAGTTTAACATCTCGATCACATAAATCAGTTATTTCTTTGTTTTTTATTACTACTACAACTAGCCAACCATGACAAACCATTCCACCATAATACCAATTATGAGAATGATTACAAGAAGGCAAAAAAATCATGTATCTGAGAAGCAAAAATAAGATCTTTCCCCAGAAATCCTCAATATGTTTTGTATAAGCATTAAACAATTCGTTTGTCTATAATTTTTTAATATGTTTGCATTGACTCTATGGAGAGGTTAGGTGGAAGAGGGGACTTCCTAGTCTCAACCTCGCCTGAATAAAGACATTTTTTTATTGTTATTATTAAATATTTTAATGGTACCATGCAACCAACGAGCAGAGATAACTCCGAAAATGAAAAATGATTTGATGCATTAAATAGTGACTGGACCATGGCAGTACGTTAGCGTGAGCTTTCATTTTGCAGTACAGTTAAGTCCTCTCTGTATGAACTTGTGGAGCAAAAGAACTCACTTTTTGACCAGCCTAAATGAAGTATCAATTAAACTGGTGTGAAGTCAACTACTATTCAGCAATTCACTTATTTTCCCTTTGTGTGGATAGCAAAATTTTCCGCTCCAGCCACTTTGCACAAGCAGTAAGATCCATTCTTCACCATCATGATGCATCACGAGTTAATGCAAAAGTGTAATGCAGTGTTGCATTCTGCAGGATAACTTCGCACTTCGTTGCCTTGCTTAGGTTTTTCAACTTACAAACAATGTCTCAGAACGCATCTTGTTAGTACATCGGGGACTTACTGTGCCACAAGCAACATAACTCTAATAATGCTGGATAGACCACATAAAGAATGAAAATGCTGATTGGGATTAAGGATTTTGGCTCAACATAAAATTGAAATGCTGGAAATATGACATACATAATTAGATAAGTAAAATCTGGACTTCTAAAACATTTCATTAACAAAAACTGTATTTTCACTTGTGATTAGAATTACTAAATGCTTATCTACATGGAAAATTATGTATCAGACTTGTGACTTGGCTATATTCTTTACTTAATTTTTTGTACAATTGGGTGCAAAATTGTAATGATGAGACAACAAATGTGTTAAGCAATTCGATTGGCCAGTTTGCCAACTGATGCATATGAGTGAGAAATTTCTTGCCATAGCATTGGGAAAAAAGAGCCATAATAGATGTTGCAGAAGGGCCCTCATAGATGTTGAGGTATGAATGAAAATTTTCAAAATGAAGGCTACAAATATGTGATATCTTATAAGATTGCCATGAAAAGAAATTGGTGTATTTGGAAGGGTACTGCGTATAAGAAGGTAGGGCATCCCTGGTTCCACATGTGCCATACTTAAGTGAACTTAATAACTTTACAAAGAAATTAACAGCACATTAAGTTCAACAGTTACTTTTGGCTTAAGTGTGACCTATCATATACTTAAACAAAACAATTTCACACACAGACAAATGTTGGCAAAGTTCATATCAAACCTTAGTGTCCTCCTGTCTGTAGTCCAGCAATAAAGAGAGGGACATCACAGTGCAATCAAATTTTCCAGATTTAGCAGTCTTTGACGGGTGGACCAACACATGAGGAGTATCCGGCAGCAAATACCTACGCTCCAATGTAGCCTTCTCACGCTCATCCTGTTTCCTCTTTTCATCTTCCTATAATAAAGATCAAGATTACGAGATGAACAATGGTAATAAGGAAGAAAACATCAATTATCTGATTGAAAAAATTGTTAAATTCAAAAGCTAACAATTGCACTGAAAAGTAGGGCAGCTCTAATTTTTTTTCAGGGAGACCTTAACCATTGCAATAAAAGTGAAACTGACTCCAAATAGAGCCCAAAATATTTGAGATCACTGGGTCAACTGCTGACCCTTGAGCTGTGATTTTTGGCAGTAAGTAAGGTTGAAAATTAAAAATACACAACTTCATTGTCATTTATAGTCAATTTTGCTGAGTTGTAGCCTTAATGAGCAAAGTTTTTATCCATTTTGTTGTACTTACAACCATTTAGCCTCAATATGACTATTTATAGCATAAGGGGTTTGGGACTTTAGGAAACCAAGATAAAGGGGGAGGACTATATTTGGAGAAATACAGTAAAAGTGATGTTTTGCACAGAAAAAAGGCTCTATGCATTTGACAAGGAATAGCTGGCTGGCTCAGTTAAAAACAAGGCATCATTTTTGTGAGACTGATAAAAGTGGGCTCCGCTCAGTTGCTATCTTCAAGAGGGAAGACTGAGCTGAGGGATGGACATACTTCTTTCTTCCTCTTGTCCTCATCCCTATCGTCGCCTTTGGCCACCACCAGAGAGTCCGTCTCCATGCCTGACTCTCCCTTCTGCTCCTCCGCCTCTGCGTCTCCGTCTACCCCGCCCTGGCTTGCTTCTCCGCTCCCTCCATCCTCATCCTCGTCTTCCTCCTCTGCCCTCTGCGCTTCCGTCTTTATTGCCTTGCTCAGACGTGCAATCAGCTGCGACTTGAGCCCTTTCGGACTTAAAAGGCGTGCTTCCAACTCCTGCCGCAGTTCTGACACCTGAGAAAATTTATAACACTTAATGCAATGTAATATTAGCTATCATCATCTTGGAAACTTATTCCCAGTCCATTAACTATGAGAGGCATTTTTGGAGGGGGAGGATGGTGGTTGAGCCAAATTTCACCCAATCTCACGTGGGAGTTACTTGGGGTCATTGCATTAAAGCCATTATTTTCCCCAAGAAATTGTAAGAAAAAAATTCCAAGAAAACTGGGTGGAATTAAGAAAAACATGTCTCTACACCACCCTAAAATACAGCAAAATCCCAGCGAACAATATTTATTACGGGAATGCATATGCCACTAAGTAGCACAGCAGCCTCTAAATTGTTCAGTACCAACTGGCCAGCCAATTGTGTGCTCCACGAACACAATTTTGCATGAGCCAGGTAATGAAAATAATTGAGCAAATAATTTATTTGCAATCAAGCAGTCAAGCAGATTAACAGAAGTAAACTAAAAATATACATTTTGAAAAGTCGAAAATTTTGAACAGCCGGAAAATCCCCAAAATTTGAAAAAACCCAATTTTTGGTGTTTTCCCCATACTTTTTAGCAGATAAACTCTACCGCATGTCAATTAATAACGATTTTTTAATTATATTTTCGTTTTTTTACATGGTGGGATCAGATTTGCCGTTTGAGCTTTAAAGAAAATATAGCCCTGCGTATTAGTGAGCTCCCTGAATACATGCTGCACGGTATACAACTGCTATGTAAAATCTCTAAAATGATAAAAGGGAAAATATTAAAAATTAAATTTAAACTATGCTTAATTAGCATCATTTTATTCAATTTTGAAATTTTATCGAATTCGTATTACAATTGTGGTAGAAGCCGCATACTTTAACAGCTAGTCAATGAGTATTTTCGCATTTTAAAGGGAGACTTGGGGATTTTCCGGAGTAAAAATGGCAAATCTAACACGGCCATTTAAAAGAACAATAAAAAATACACAAAAAATGATTTTTTAAAAGTTTGCCAAATATTACTAACATAACCTAAAAATTCATGAAAAAATTAAAATATTTTTCATAAACTCAATTTTGACCCAAAAAGTATGAAAAAAATCAGGGTGTATTTGGACATAAAAGTATACTTTCATGAATTTTTTCAGATTTTGTAAAGCAAAGAATCGCTCAGGAAAAATGTTTTTCGAAAAAACACGTTTTTTACGATAAAAGGACCGTGGGGCCACCTAGGCATCTAAAAATTTCGCTGAAGGGGTTTCTAAATATTTACTTTCGAGTGCATAATCCTAGATAAGAATTCAGCCCAGTGCAGATTTTACCATCTTATCCCGCTATAGCCTTTGGGAATTATCAAGTCTCTCTACACTAATTCCAGCATTTAAAAATGCTTCAGTAGTACCGACAACAAACTCCTATTTCTCCTACTTCACTTTATTTGACGGTGTGACTGCCTGTTCAATTGATAGCTGTCATTTTGTGAGTCCCCTTTCTTCACACGTTTAATTATGTGCATCACTGCTGATGTGGCTTTAGTCTTTCAGATTCAAGTCTTTTATTGCTAAATTTGCACAGTGATACTTTGTCTTTCCCATAAAAGCCTTCTAAGCTGAATTCACTCATCCTGGTATGAACGGTAACAATAGCTTTTTGGCATTAAAAAAAATTCCTTTCCTTCATTTGATATTTACCACTATAACCATCATAAAAAACAGTCCAATCGCAAATCACAAGGACTTGTGACGGTGTTTTAAAACAAGAGTGCTGGGTAGCTACAGTATAACCATGAGAAATGTACAACTTACATTTTGGTAAAAATTTTTTCATGTTGTGGGCTCCCATTTGATACCCCTCACCCAGGTGCTGAGGGAAGGAAGGTAGCGGCTAGATTCAGCAAAACCGCTTAGTATTGATTACAATTGTTTGCCAATCGGTCAAGAAGGGCAGTGAAAGAAGCACGCATACTAAACACAATCGGATACAAAGAAACTTGAACTGGAGGTGTGTTGAAATGATTTTTTTTTTGAAGGTCTGTAGGCCGCAGATTATCCGACGATCGATTCGCTAATCATTAGCACCCCTTCTCCTCCAATCCTTTCTGTTCCTTCCTTGCCTTCCACACAACTTTCCCCAATGCTTCGTGCTTTCAAATAACAATAGGTCTCTCTCTAGATGTCTTCAAACGAGACGAATCATGCCGTTGATGGCATGGCGCCGTCAAACCGCCATGGTCACCATGGCGCCCATTTCAATTCGGCACGAAGGGGCATTGTCTACGGCATGAAATGCAGGCAGAGGCTATATTGAGGCTGCTTTCAGATGAAACAACTTTTCACCAGCCGCCCGGCACAACCGCATGAAATTCTGCAATCGGCCTTCGTCCCAACCAGCGGCCATGTTTAAGTCTACAAAATTGTTAAATTAGGCCGACACTTAAGGTTTTCCTGCAACAAGTTATCCAATAACGCTGTCTACTGCATCGCAATGAGTCACCAGAATTACTGCTCGGCTTTGATGCGTGCCGAGTGCATGAGCTTATATCTCCGCTCTTTCGAGGCCACGTTAAATTTCTTTCAGCACTTTATTGATTCAGAATATCTAATTCTTCAGGAGAGAAAGCGCATCATTATAGATATTTCAGAGAATTTTTATAAACGTGAATCGAAGAGAGAGGCTGTGATAAATTTAACGGCAAATTCCTGCGGACATATCACTACAGTGCGTGATATTACTCGAATGCGATATGCGAAAGAAAAAGCAAGCCAATGGACCTTGGAATCGTATTGAGAGAGATCGAATGAACGTTAGCAGTGTTAAACAATCAAGGCTTAGGCAAAAATAGTTAATGATTATTTTAATGTGATTTTTTTTGCTAATCCACTAGAAATTCGCAAAGGATAGAGGAAGGAGAATCTGGGTGGGGCAAGCATTGGCCGAGGAGTGAGCCAAGGCTGTCCTCTATCGCCTCTGCTTTATATTGTGTACTTGTAAAGCATTGCAAGCTAGGAATGCTAGACTCAAGATAGTAGGTGGGCAAAAACTTAGCACTGGTAGCGATTCAACAATAAGGAATAAGGGCAGCAAATTAAAAGAAAACAGATAGAGCAGAAAGGACAACAGAAAGAGAAATGCGTTATGTAGCAAAGGCAGCGTTCTTTAACAGGAAAGGAGCTGATGCGAGGATCGTTGAGTAAGAGTTTCAAGAAAAGGGTTGTGAAGAGTCTGATCTGGAGTGTAGGATTTTATGGTGCAGAAATATGGACACATAGGAAGAGGAACGACGAAGTGGGTGGGCATGGTGGGTGATGAGAGGCAGCTTTTAGATGAGATATGGAGAAGACAGAAGGTATGGATGGAGCGAGTACTTAGCGGGGATGGGATGTTGAAAACAGTGTTAGAGGGAAGAATGTTAGGGAAACGAGGGAGGGGAAGGAAAAGAATAGGATTTTTAGATAGAATGAAAGAGAGGCCTTATTTTGAATTGAAGAGGGTAATCCAAGAAGGGAGGGCATACCATCAGAATACTTCGTACTCCATGAAAACCTACCTTAACCCATTTACGGCTAAAGTTGCAAAAATGCAACATTATTGAGAAATGAAAAAAAATTGTTTCAATTGAATTTTATTCATATAGAATTTGCTTTTTTCGAAACACCAAGTTTAAACTGATTTTTAGTAAGATAATAATGACATTTCATAAGTATTTCAATATTTAAATAAATACTCAAAATGTGTCAATTATCAAGTAACCTGTTCCGCAAGATAAATATGCATGCTTTCCTAAGAGTAACTATTCCCTTTATTAAGTTTTTTATTCATCCATATGAACGTCAAAATTTCAATTATTAGATGTTACAGCTTATAATAAATAAAAGCGAACAAACTATGTATAAATCCACCAATTTATTTTTGTGATACTACTAGTTTCGACGCAGCGGCGTCATCATCAGGTACAAAGACTACAAAGAAAACAAACATCCTTATATATCATGTGGTATCAGGAGGAAGAGGGTAGGTGGAAGGGGTGGCTGGGAAATCTGAGGTGTGTGATTGGGCGTTGTGGGAGGGTGGTGAGAGTTGGAGAGGGGCGGGGTGTGGAAGACCGTTGGCCGGGAGTAATGGAAGGTTGTTGGTGACTAAGGTAATGACGGGGGTGTCCGTAGGAGTGGGGGAAGGGGAAGGATTATGGGTTGTTGGTTTTTCCGTGAGGTTCAGGGAGGCTATTAGGACGATCAGCGGTTCTTTCATCTTTATTACATAGAGCCAAAGTCATTTCCGACCAACAAAGCCTTCCTGCTGAACTCGGACATCTGAAGAAGACATTCCGTGGAAATAGTTATAGCTCGAGAGAAAGCTCCATGGCCCTGAAAAGGGCTTTTTAAGGAAAAAGGAAGACACATGAAGAAGAGCAGAAACTGGTGGCCAACGCATACCTGCCGTACGTCTCTACGGTATCCGGCAAGATTTCGCGCATTCTTCATAAACACAACATACGGACAGTGCATCTGCCTCACAAAAAACTAAGACAAGTCTTAGTCCGTGCCAAAGACCCTGCAGGACTGAAATTGCCTGGTGTCTACAGCATACCATGCGAGTGTGGTGAGGAGTACATCGGTGAAACGGGAAGAACGATCGAGACCCGAATCAAAGAGCATAAGCGTCATCTCCGGCTGTGCCAACCATCGAAATCGGCGGTTGCGGAGCACGCCATCAATCTCGACCACGCGATTCGCTGGGTGCTCTGCCACTCCAGCGGCTACTTGGATCGCCTCACCAAGGAGGCAATTGAAATACGACTCTCCAAGAAAAACTTCAACAGAGACGAGGGTTTCAACTTAAGTAAGGCATGGAACCCGATTTTGAAAGTGGCGGGAAAAGCGCACTCTTTCTCCGCCAATCAGAACGACCGAGGATATATAAACCTGGCACTTTCCTACTGGCATCATCGGCCCTGATGACGATAGAAAAGGATTCTATCGAAACGTTGGCAGCAATGGAGATGGAGCTCACCCGACTATTTATGAAATACATGAAAGCATTTCGGGTGCAATGGAACACAAAACTTTGTACATTCATTCCGAATTAGTCCTTCTTTACTTCACTATTCAGCGATATCACAGACTTCCACAACAAGATATTGGTCGAAAGATGACGATAACACGTGGATTTGGTTTGGAAATCATTGAGCCAAAAAATATTTAGATTAATAAAAAATAATTTACACTTTTCAGACAATTCCTGTCAAGACAAAAATGACAGATTTGTAAATTATGACCTCTATTTGATGACTTGAATTAACAATTATTACAATTCAGAATATTTGCGCATCTTTGCAAATGATGAGCAAATGGTGCCTTACTTTGGTCACCAAAAATGCTCTTCATGGGTGTAAAAATGTTCTTAAAAAAAAAACAAGCCTTTTAGATTTCGCTTTGGTGCTTATGTTATTCAGACGGCTTTAGGGTTCAACCAGGCAATGGGAAATGACTTTGATCGAAAGTTAGGCTTGGAACCAAGTGTTATTCTGGAATTTCTCAAGGGTATCATTGAACCCTCCAATCATCGTATGTTTTTCGTTAACTTCTTTTCATTTTGCAGACTATTTATTGTTTTGAAAGAAAAAGGATTTTATGTCACTGGAGCCATTCGTGAAAATAGAACGGTAAAGGAGTGCCTGATAGAATATAGCAAAACCATCGGCATAAAACCGAGAGGAACATGAAAACAAGCATTTGATGAAGCTGTAGGTCTTAGTATTGTTTGATGGAATGATAACTCGGTTGTCACTATAGACAGCAATACAAGTTCTGCACTTCCATCGGGCACAGGGAAACGTTTCAGCAGAAAAAAGAAAATACTATTCCACAGCCTCGAGTTACTGGCGAGTGTAGTAAATACATGGGAGGTGTGGACCTAATTAATAATGCAAATGAAATTACCGCACTAGAATTCAGGGGAAAAAAGGTCCTAGTTTATCAACTAACTGGACAGTGTTTGCACTAACACCAGGAAATTGTACAGGTTATACAACGGAAATAAATGTCACTGGTAGACCTCAACTTTCAAATACCGTATAAGCACGTGTAAGAGCCGCACACGTTTAAGACATGCACCCCTATTTTGAGCATCGAAGCTAAAGAAAAAAATTTTTCGGCATTTTTTTATCCTATCACGCGGTGTTGCAAGACGTATGCCTGGACTTTCAACAGTTATCAAAATTTCCTCTTTCAACACTAATATTTTTCGTAACATTTTTTTCAGCTAAATTTACACATGGTGCTCGGAGATATTTAGGTATTCACTTGTAGTCTTAACCTTATGATGCTTACTAGGGATGGTCAGATTGGACACCTTGGATCCAAATATCCACCGATGCCCTTCACCCTCTGGATCCAAATTCATCAAAGAAATTGAATCTGAATCCAAAATTTTAAATCAATGCTTTTGTGAATGCAACGTCCCATAAGAGGGAGGAGAAAGAGTTCCGATCCTCCCTTTGCATACGCCGTTGCTCTACGATGCTTGTCCTAAACACAAACAATTTTGTAAAGCTCTCGTAGAGTATTGCAATAGATTAGCAGCCGTGGAAAATTTTAAGGCAAAACACGACAGGCAAATGGCATGAGCTTTCCCAAGAGATTGAACAACAATCAGGGGAATCTCAGCGCCATAGGATAATAACCATGTCGTATATTTCACAGAACCACACTTGGCCCTGCATCAGCCAATGCCTCTGCCATTTTTTTTCTTTCTTTCCGAGACCTCACAGACCATAAATCACTTGTCTCAAAGGAAAATATCAAGTTACATGGGAACAATGGAAACATGTTTCATCCCTACCCTGTCTCACCAACTGACCTTTTCCAAGTCTACCTGGTATAATTCTCCCAGTTTCTGGAGGTCAAATGTTACTTGAGTCACCTACTGAGCTCGAAGATATCTCGATAGTTTTCAGCAATTGTATGACATGCACGAGGTTCAAAAAAGAACGAGACCTGATGCGACGCATATCTGACAGCATTTTAAGTTTTTTAAGCTCTAATTTATTGACCCAAAGATTTATAGTCACAACAAGGCTACTATTATTCAACAAAGTCCAAACAGGACCATTTCGTAAGCAACAAGCGTAGCATGAGCACATTCAAACAAGATGAGATGGACTGGAAACTTCAGGCAATGCAAACTACATATATCACATTGCTGTGTCTTCGCCCCTTCGCTTTCAAGGCAACAATACCACATGCAGGATGAAAAAGGTCAGTGGGTGAGATGGGGTTCCAATGAAACACGGTCCTATTGTTCTCGTGTACCTAGATATTTTCCTTCGAAGATAATGATTTATGGACTGGGTGGTCTCGGAAAGGAAAAAAAATATCAGAGGCATGGGGTGATGGAGGGCCGAGGGTGTTTTTCTTAAATCTGCAACGTAGTCACTTTTGACGTGGTTGTTATCCCATAGCGTTGAGATTCTCCCAATGGTTGTTCAATCTCTTTTTAAGAGTCACACTTGTGTCTGCCTTATTTTGCTGTAAAAATTTCAGAGCCTGAAATTCTGTTGCATAACTCCTAGGAGAGCTTTTAAACAAAATGATTCATAAGTCGGACAAGCATCGCAATGCAACGGCACATGTGAAGGTAGGATCGGAACTCTTTCCACTCCCTCATATGGGACGGTGCATTCACTGAAGTATACATTTAAAATTTCAGATCCAGATCCAATGCCTTCAGTGAATTTGGATCCGAAGTATCCGATGAAGGGCGGTATCCACGGATACTTGGATCAGAGGTATCCGATCTAACCATCCCCATTAGAAAGTCACACTTCCGTGTGAGGGGGGGGGGAAACTGATTTAGGTCGCTCAAGTCATTTAAAACTGAACACAGAATGAAAGATATAATTTAAATTTTAGGTGCCTAATAAAAATTAAGGCATAGTGAAAACTGAGCAAAGAGCGGGCGAATTTGCTTCTAAAATTTATTGGCAACAAGGAAACAAAACAAAATTTGCCGATGCAATGATATATTTATTGTCAGAACCTAATTTTCCTAAAACAACAATTAATATGACTTTTAATGCAATAAATCCATTTCCAAAGTCAAATTTGCAGCCTCTTTCCATGTTTAAGCAGCCAAGCTGACATTGTAGTGGTTATTTTGATGTGTTCATCATGACAGAGGTTTTCTCAGATGCCATTTTCAAATTCCTGGACTTTTCTCAGTTTATCACTTTCAAATGACTTCACTTTTCTTCGCATTCCTTGGCCCACAACAACCCTTCATTCATTGATCCAAACTCTCCATTAGGGTGAAAAACAGCGCAAACGAATGAGAGGAAGCACAAACAACATCTGGAAGCAATCGCTGCTAACTTCTCAAAAAGCAAACATTTTTCATCTTCTTCCCAAACAAGTTTTCATGAGAGCAAAATGAACACCAAAACCTAAAAAAATAAATTCTGCCAGAAAACCAACCGAAATATGAAAATCAAACCTACCTTCAGAGCTTTAGGATCCAACTCAGAGTAATGTGTTGGCTCTTTCTTAACTGAACCCATTTCATCAGTTTCTTCAACCTAGAATAAGCATGAAATGAAACAACAAACGGTTCAATTTAAAATTTGCCAAACAGATTTTTCTCTCAACTAAAAAGTGAGAACTAAAAAGGGACTGGTAAAAAATTGTAGAAATTCAGGTTAGAAATTAGGTAATAGAGTAGTGGTTGGGTGAAACCATTACAAAATTGGAAATACACAAGAAAAAAGTATGGATGAAAGATTTTTATAAGACATAAAAATAATGAGGGACAGCATAACCTCTTATTCTCTCACTGCCAATGAAATAAAAGCATCTAGCCACACTCAAAAATTGTCTTAGAAAGCAAACCACTCATCAACTACAGGACACACACACACAGACACACACTCCGCTGCTTCTCAGACAATTGGCAATCTGACTTCAGTCGCGATTTGTTCGTCTAAAATTTTTGGAGAGTTCGGACAAATTTTCATAAGTGATGTTTGTTTATCTTTAAGAAAAATAAGAGGAGATACAGGGTTTTGGACAAAGTTTTAATAAAATTTCTGAGAAACGTTTGAAAATTTCAATGCTAAGTCTGAAAAAAATATAATTTCCTTTGAAATGAAACATCCACTCTCTTCACATCAGGCACACTGCAAATTTCTTGGTGCTGTACGTCTCGCTCTTGCCTATAAGGAGATTTTTTCTTTTACCACTTAGGCAAAAATAATACCTGCCGGCCAAGAGATGCTCCTCTCTCCCCCTTCCTCACTATACCAGCATCCAACACCAGCCATCTCTAGTTGTACCTCACCCTCTCAGGTTTTCTTGGTCCTTGATCTTACATCCAACATCAGAAACAAAACAGCCACACAACTGCACACACATTCAGACACATACGCTGACACGATCAGTTCACAAGGAAAGCAATGACGATGAAGACCACTAGGTTACGACTGGTCATTCCCATGGTTAGAAGAGTGAATTTTTAGGGATAACTAATAAACTGATTATTATTTGTAAGAAACTACGACAGAAAGAATTTAAAGCAAAATCAATTTGTCATATAAGGAATGTTAATAGCACATTAACTCACAGAATCACATTTTAATTACAAAGGTGAAGCTTTGACCATGGCAAAACAGCAAAAAATGAAGAAATTTAACGCTTATCTAAATAATACGCGAGCATTCTCTACCATCACATGCAGTGAAATGAAAATAAAATTTGAAGAAAAATTTTCAACAATGAAGATTGATTTAGAAAGCAAAGGGGATAAAAAGAATTATTGAATCCTTCAGGATATTTTTTGAGAAATCCATTCCTGCTAAATGCTTCATGCAAATAACTTTGTCTCAAATTAACTAATTTTTTATAAAAACAAGTGTAAACTTCATTTAACGTCATGGAATGACCAACATAACAAAGTGATCACTAGAGGCTGGAAAGCTACAATCTCCATATTGTATTTTCTTCGTGCAACTTGACTATAAGCCGGTTTTATAATGATTGATTAGCGTTAATCGGAAAATGATACAGTCGTACACTTAAGGTGATGCATACTTCCTTCATAACCAGTCCTTAGGGTAGTGGATTACTTGCGTAAAACTTAACATTATTTTACTGAAACTTTCAGGGCAAGTAGAGTAAACCCTTCTCAACATTAGCCTGTATCTCAAATATAATTGAATTAAGTTTGAGAAAATAATTGAAATGCAAAATTTCCAAATTTGAGATGCTGTCATGAGTGCTTTATATACCCTGTAAGTTTCTAGGTGATAGCATGAGTTTCGAGCGAGTAATCCGTCACCTAAACGACCAGTTGAACAGGTGGTATGCATCTTCTTAGCTTGAAATATTGTGTAACTACAGAAAATCAAAGCAGCTCTGGATGGCATTTGGTGAAACTCTTGGCTTTGAAAGAAGGAACTCCTCAACTCAGGCATTCATACTCAGCAAAATTTTAAGTAGACATTGAAAAACCGGCCCTAAGCCGTTAAAAAGGGTTCAATGCAATTTGGCATGAAAATGAATGTAATTAAGATGATAATTAAATAAATTAAGAAGCTAAGAATAAGTTGATGTGGTGATCATTGCTTTCCATGTGACTCAGCACAATAGATATTATAAAAAAAAATTGCACAGCAAAAAAGTGCTTTTGTTTTTAGCATAAAGTGGATGCCTTTTCATCAAAACAGCTCTCATCTTTGACCCGATGCTGCTGTAGTTGCTGCGTCTGCGGCTGTAGCTGCTGTGAGCTGTGCTGGGTGCTCTGCAAACGAGCGGCTAGCTGCCGCCGGAAGCCCTGGCGCAGCGCCTCCCACTCTAGGTGTGTCGGAACACAACTCCAAACATCTGGGAGAAATATGACCACTGTTTCAACTCGGGCAGGGACCGGTCGGCCCTTGTGACTTGTCTCTCCGCGCCGGTAGTAAATCTCCACAAATCGGTACCTGGAGGCAGGTGGTGGCAGCAGGCCGAGGCGCCGGACGGGGAGAGGAGGGCAAAGAGAGAGAGAGAGACAGAGCCATTTTGGTTTTGCAGGTCCACGGGCACCTCCGCACTATCAACGTGAGCGACTGGTGATTGCAAAAAGGACAGAAGTTGGTGGGACAAACATAGAGCCAGGATGGGGAAGGGCGATCTTTCGTCACTGTGCAGTAAACCAACAGAAGATCACGTGAATAGCCAGCCTCATTGGCAGTTGGGTCAAGTCCTTGCCTGCCAAACTGGAGGTCACTGGTTTGAGTCCTGCGTGGGTAGGTTACCTCTAACTAGGACATGAGTATATGTGATCGTGCAGTTGTTAAATTTTACTAACCCCCAACATAAAAGCCTTTAAGGCTGTAGTATTCCAGAGGTATTAAGGTGTCTCATTTACATATAATGTGCTTATTTTTTTCTCCTCCATGATTGGTGAATTGGTGACAGTGTCATGGTTTAGAGATGCCATAAAAATTCTGAAGTCAAACAGGTTGAGTCAATCTATAAGAAGTAATATTGACCTATCTACTAAAATAATAATAATTGAGCCAGTAAATCGTCAATCGGTGGAGTGAGAGAAGAGTAGTAAATGAAGTTTTGTGCCTAACAATGACTGATTATCATAGAGTTGCACACAACTTCATCATTTTCACCTTCATAGCCATTTTCAAGGTCCTTTATATGTTCTGCTCTTGGCTGATTTATATTAAATCTTGGCTGATTCTTTTACAAATTAGGATTTGATGCACACTAACTCTCGAATAAATGGCCATTACTACCAACCATAATGTCATAGGTAGGTGGTGTCATTCTAAAAGTAATGCAATTATACTTGAGATTCCAGTTTTGTGCCAGCTATATATCTTGATTTTCCTGAATTTTGCTTTCTTCTATCTGGATAATCCAAGCAGCTCCCTACTTTCTGTTCCTGTTTCTAGTTAAGTCTTCTTACCCGCAACACCATTACGGTGATCCAAACTTAAAGAAAGTTGTGTATTACCATGAATGCTGAATAAAGGGTAACTTGTGGTCAAGTGATCTAATCACGTGATCTGATGTTGGCTCACAACTGTCGCTACCATGCAGCCAGGACGAACGCTCCAATTCCATCGTCTCTCTATGGGTGAAGGGGTTTTCAAAAAAGGTGGTGGTTGTGGTGACTAGATTTCAATGGTGGCAGGTTCTCTCGATCCACACCTTTGTGGAGGAGATGGTTTCAAGGTATATTGGAGAACAAGCAAGTTGGGGTAAGAAAGTTTGCTTTACAGACAAATTCTCACACAATCATCCACACACACATATGTAGGTCCCCTTTAAAGAACAGAAGGAAAAAATAAAAACTGCATACCCAAAAATATTACATGCCCAGCAAACCTACGGGTGATTAGCTGAGATAGGAAGCACAGATATTAATGAGATTTACCAGCAAGACATTAAACAACTCTCAGAAGTAGGTCAAGGAAGTTTCACACAGGGTGAGGAGCCAAACTTTAAATGAAGGGAGAATAAGAATTAGGTGGGGTTAATTAAGAAATAACACCAGAGGTTCCGGAAAAGCTAGAACAGTTTGAGGCATGGAGAGCTATAAAATTCAGAGAATATTGATATAGAACATGCCAGCTCACTCAAACATAGGAAAAATAAGATACTAGCAAGTTACATTCTCTCAGGCCACTATCATGCATGGCATTGCACAAAACATACAAAACTCTGCGGTTGCGAGGGGTAAAATTGCAATTGAATACTTAGTGATTTAAATTGCAATAAAAAATAAAATTTCTCCAACAATTTATTGAGAATATCACGAACTATATGGCTTCCTACTAATAAAAACAGAATATGGAGATGAAAAAACACCACACTGATTGACATAAAGGATTGCTTAACACCAAAGGTATTAAATAAATTAGGTACCCTTAACTACTTTTAAATTTTAATGATTAAATTACAAGCAAATTACTTTTGATGAAAATGAAATGGAGAAGATCACCATAATAATTGTCAAGAATGAGGTTTTCACACCATTTACATTGATATTAAAAATAAAGGTGATATGACATGCAAAAACCTATGACAAATACAGTATAACTTCGATTATAAGACCCCCATATATAATACGAACTCAGGTATACAGTACTATTTTTGATCTGATGGATATCCCCATACGACTCCATGTATTTCAATCCTCCCATTCGAACTTCATTTATACTACAAACTCAGCAGTAAACTTTTTCCGGCCTTTGGAAGTAAAAATATCAAACTAATATGACTTAATAATTAGTAAACAAAATCTTTTGTCTCCACACACAATATACCACCTGATATCCCATATCGAGTGTAATTTATTTACACTAAAAGGTTGAACAAAACTCTTTTTGCATACGAGCATCTATTTGTTACCATTTATTCTTTACATTTATTTTACGTAATTTTTATAAAAAATTATGAAGTTTCATGGCTATGAAAATCCTTCAGCTGCTACCGTTTTACCTCAACTTCAGCACTAACCACACTTATGTTATCATTGATCACATTTTCTAACAGCCTGTCATGACTTGTAGACTCTGCTTTGTGGATGTAGGAAGTGTGACAAGAGTGCAAAGAAAATTTGTACAATGGCATCAGGACTGGAAAGAAAGTTTCTTTCAATAAAAGATGAAGTAGTTATTATACATTTTGCATGAAAATATTCTCAAAAGAAGAAACTGGGAACAGTGAAAGAATTGTCCATACCTGATCAGTGCTTTGGTAATGAGTCTTTGAAACATGCGTGTATACAAAGTAGCAAGTACAAAGATTTAGAAATGATTCAAATAACCTGGTTCAAGCAAGTGAGGGCAGAAGACATTCCCATTGAAGGCGTATCTTTAATAGAAAGAGCTGCAGCATGTGCAACATGTCTTGGTGCAGAGGATTTTATGACGTAACGCCACCGCTTGGTGAGCAGAGAAGTTTATGCTTTCAGTTCATCCATTTTCCCTCCACTGCGACTCGTTGTTATCCAAATCTTTAAACGACAAGTTTTAATGGAGCATTTGTCTGTTCTCCACACGTGCATTGCCAGTGAATATGCAGCCGTTATGAGCAAAGCTGCTGAAGACTGGAAGTTGCAACTGAAGTCCATCATCGCAGAGCATGACCTTAAAAGTATTTACAATGAGGACGAGACTGGGCTATTTTTACAATTTATAACCGAAAAAAAAACTATGCATCAAAGGAGAGCTGTACAATGGAGGGAAACACAGCAAGCAAGGACTAACAGAATGCCTCAGTGCCAATTGTACTGGGACAGATAAACTGAAACAGTTTGTTGTTGGGACAGCAGCAAAATCATGCTGCATCAAAAACTTTAGACGCTCTCCTTGTCACCCCTGCACATCCACTGGCAATTGAAAAGTAAAAAGTTGCTTTACTTGCCAGAAATCCAGCCAATGGACTTGGGTGTCACAAGAAGTTTTGAGACTATTTCGATAAGGATGCTGGCGAGAAAAGCATCGGTAAGTATTGAAAAAAAAAAGACTACACATGTAGTTGTAAGGATGCTGGCGAGAAAAGCATTGGTAAGTATTGAGAAAAAAGACTACACATGTAGTTGTACTTCATTAATGTGTTGCATTTCATTAATGCATTGGTGAGAGTTAAGAGTGAGTGGTAGGTGCGGATGACGATTTCAGATAATGCCATTTAATGCCACGAGCAGATGAGATTTCCTTCAATGAGTTTGTGTGTATTGATGACTACATCGCCACATCTCAAGTTAGAGATAAAGAAGAAATCATTGACGATTGTATTCAAAAGGGAGGCGATTGTGAAGGGGGGATGTTGGCATCCCAAGTCCATGCTTTGCTGAGGCTGCTGAGGTACAAGACAGAATAGGAAGATATCTGATTACTAGTGAAATGGGCAAGTTAATTATGAAAAATTTCATTCAAATTGAAAACAATATTTTGAAATTGCAAACGGCCTCATCAAAACTAACTGTGATAACAGATTTATTTGCAGAAAAATAAGAGAACAGTAGTAGTGATTATGTTTTGACAGCATTAAAAATAACATGTTGGAACCAGAAGAGTTTCGTGGCATGAGTTTTTGTAGCATGCTTTGTATGTGCATACGCCGTTTTCAAGTTTCCCTTCACAGATTTTGAGGAAAAAATTGCTTCCAATTTTATTCTTCTCTCGCTTCGTTTCCAGCAATCATTTAGGATGTCAAATGTAAACAATCATAAGCATCATATTTTAAGGAAAACCTTCCTAAAGGTAACAACTGTAAAAGTCTCTTTTTTTTAAAACATTAATCAGTTATTTTTTTATAGTCACTAAGTTGCTGAAATTTAGAAGAAATTTGTACATATCAATTTTCATTCAATGACAAAAAACGGGTGATTTTTTCAGAATCTTAGCATGGATTAAAATATTTAACCTGTAATACAGTTTATTAAAAGGCATTTTAGAAGATCTCGAAGCAATTTTCAGTTCAAATTTGCATGTGAGAACTCTGCTCCTATGAAAGTTTGCTCTGATACTCAATTTCTTATGAAAACTAATTATGAGAGGAAAATACTTCCTATTAATCTTGGCACCTTTTTTACAGAGTAATATGACTTTATACGCTGGCGCTTGTGTCTAGAAGAGAAACTGATAAATAACAGGGGTGGATTAAGCTATTTGTTTGGAGCCAGGGTGGTAACCTACTGAACTGGCAGCCTAGAGGGATTGCAATACCTATCCACCTGACGAATTCCAAGGGTTCTCTTCCAGTAAATTAATATCAAAATATGTATACTCAACACAAAAGCAATCAATGCCTTTCGTTTTCTTTGATGAAGGAAATTGCCCTATAGGTTGGAGATATGTATTCATAATGGATTAATTTTTGGAATCTACAGTTGATGGAGGATGAGTAAATAATAGGGATTTAAAAATACAGTAAAACCCCGTATTTGCGTTATCGGAATTTACGTTTTCCCGCAAATTGCAAGTTTTTTTCAGGGTCCCGTCATATTTCCTATCTCTCCAATGTAAATAGAACCCTGTATTTACGCCGTGTTTTTTTCGTTTTCCCGCCATGTGCATCACGACGTGCCGACTAAAAAATTTTTTTTTGCGTACTTAAACAATTAATCGCGCATATCAGCCCTAAAAAACTGTCTTTTGGCTTCCTTTCGCGCATTTTTATTCAAAAATCCAAGAGAAAGAGACGTAATGAGAACTATTTTCGGGAAGAATTTGAATGTGGCGGGACAGAACGCCACTAACGTCGGAAAGTTGAACTACGTCATCTCGTTTTCTATCAGCGGCGAAAAGATTCACGATATGAACGTAGTCGTTTAGAGCAATCGAGCTATGTATTAATTATAATGCAAGAACTCCTGAAGGAATGTTGACAATAATCATGTAGTCGATAATTTGATACGAGAGTTTGAAAGGAAACCAGACGTGATGAAACGTGATAAATGCCGGAACTATAAAACTTGGCCGACAACTGGGATCATTTGCGCTGACTTCATTCAACAGTTGCGTAGCAATTATGGGTTAATTAAAAACTTTAAAAAAACTTATTTAAACTTGAATAATCCCATTCAAATAGCAGTGTATCGCAAACTATTGTAACTTTCAAAAATTATGAAGTTCCATGACAGTTTTTTGTACTACGCATTTGATCGCCGAGGGGTAGTTCAGATACTCGTGTGTAGCCGAGTTACCCTCAATTCGTTCGGGAAATAGAATTGATCCGGCTTGAAAATGGAAATTCGAGGTGAAAAACGGACATTTTTAACTGACGATAAAATGAAAATTTTATAGATGGTTGATTCCCACACCGGAACCCGCATCGATTCAAACGCTGGCGAAGCAACTCGAATGTTGGGACTGTCAACATTCAATACCGTGGTGAAAAATCGCGATGCCATTGTAAAATATGCAAACCAGTGCGGACATTTATCAAAAAAGAGAATATATGTGAAGAATTCCGGGTAAGAATAAATAGAACGAATTCTAAAAAAGTAGTTTTTAGGTGCAAGATCATCAAATGTCCCTGCAAATGGTGTCATCTAAAGGCCTGTTTACATAGTACATTAACCCGTACAAGTTAATGTCTAAATTATGAACACGAAAATGCACCGTGTATTCACCCAACTTGTGCGTATGCATGAACAGAAAATAGAACCTGTTCAAATTTGGTTCATGCATTCATAGTCGGATTTAGGGGCAGAGGACGTGCCCCCCCAGATACTTAAAAAAATAGACAAAACTTGAATACGGGTATCATAGGAGGATCTATGGGAAGGGGGGGGGCACGTGCCCCCCCAGACACTTAAAAAATATGCAAGATTTTTAATACGGTCCGGTTATCATTGCGTTCGTTTTGTATAACGTGGTATCATTGTGCCCCCCCCCCCCTCTCCAGAACAAAATCACGGCATTGCTTGTGCCCCCCAGCAAGAAATCCTGGATCCGCCCCTGATGATCATCATTACGTTCGCTTTGTTTTGTGTATTACTCAAGGAGGCTCAATCATTTAATTCAATAAGAATAACTTTGATATAAAAATAAAGAGAATTTTGTAAAGTCATTGTTATATCTTATTTTTAATCTCAATTAAGACAAGATCTTTCGCCTGTCAGGCCCTCTGTGCCCCTCCCAGGAAAAAATCCTGCATCTGCCCCTGCCTACATTCGTACATGTCCCGTTCCGGTCCACAAAAATCATTCATGCAAGCAGAAATTAACTCGTACGTGTTAATGTATTGTGTAAACAGGCCCAAAGGCCCTTGAGAAAAGGTATTTCCCCACAAGATTGGGAATCGAAGATTCCACGGCATCTATAATGGTTGGTTGGATAGATTCAAAATTAGGTAGTCTTGTATATAAGACGGTGAGTAGTGAAAGCAAAGATGTTAACATAGAGACAGCAACTCAGTGTAAAGAATCTGAATATTTTAGAGTTCTGGAAGGTTACAGCCCAAAAGATGTTTTCAGTGCAGACAAAACAGGATTACATATTTTTAAATTTTTGCTGCCAGCAAAAACACTGCTTCAGAGGGAAACAATGTTATGGAATAATGCCTAGTGAACAATTAAAAAATTAACATTTCCAAAGCCAGTATATGAATAAAAGTGAAAATTCTCTATTTCCCACAATTTGCATTTTCCCGCAATTTACACTTTTTTTCTTGGGTCCCTAGAAAAGTGTAAATAAGGGGTTTTACTGTATATAGAATTTTGTTTATAATTGGAGATTGGATTAGATTGGTTGTCAATATGGTCGAATGTTGTGTAATATTGCTGACCAGCCTATGACTTGAGTTCATCTCTTTCCACCTGTACTTTTCCCTTCCCGTCCCCGAGATGCGCCTCTGCCTGCGTACGCATTCCTTTTTCCACCCACTCCCGCCCACTTTCCCCCTTTCCTCTTGCACCTCCTTCTTACCTATAGAGTCAGCAGCATACTTTGTACCTAGGCGCGCGATGCACTGACGATATTGGGAGCCAATGAGGGCTTCGGACCATGTCACGAGGGGGACGCCGAGACACCGAGGTACTGTTGGCACGTGGCAGTCTCACGCGGGATGTAATAGAGTGAAGACAATAAACGTTATCCACCATTTGTCTGACTGTCATTACCCTTGGTTCCTTCCTTCCTTCAGCCGAATCTGTTGATCGCCGCCCCTAGCGTTACCGTTGATTACCTACGTTTGATTAACCTTTCATAGGATTACCTGCCTTTCACTTCCCAAGTCAGTCCCCAGCATTTAATGTACTATTGTTTTCAAAGGTATGTAGACACCCCAGAGTCCCACTTAACTGATGGGGCCGGGTTGGTGAAAACTTGTGAGGTTGGCACATAGAGCGACCTGCATCCCACACTCGAATGCCACCAAGAGCCGACGAGGACGGAGGTGGATGCAACCCAGCTGCTGATGCTTGAGTCAAACTTTAGGAGTATAAGCCAAATCAGAATTAAGATTAGTGGATGGAATGTGCTGGGGTAACTCACTTCCACGCTCACGTCGGGCCATCGGAGTGTTTTCTTTCGGGCTCCATGGCGAAGTTTTATCTCTTACCAATACGTTGCTCTGTGGCCGAGTAGGTCTATACTGTGCGCGGTAGTTGCGGTAAAGTTCTGCGAGGGTTCGAATCTGAAATTATCATACTTTTTTCACTCTTTAAAAGAGACATCCTGAACATCAACATAATCTTTGCAGATGATTCAAGAAAATGTTAGGGCTGAAATTTTTTAAAATGACTGAAGTTATTAAAATGATGGCTTTATCTACGTTAACACATTTACAAACAGATTCATTCACGGTGAAGAAATAATTCAGGGGAGGTAAGAGTAGTTGTATCTTCATGTCTTTTAGGCTAATTACTATTGGGCTCGTGCTCCTGGAGTTGGACTCCAGCTTTGGTAGCTAGGTCGCTTCCACCTCCGTCCTCGTCGGCTCTTGGTGGCATACGAGTGTGGGATGCAGGTCGCTTTATGTGCCAACCTCACAAGTTTTCACCAACCCGGCCCCATCATGTAAGTGGGACTCTGGAGTGTCTACATACTTTTGAAAACAATAGTACTTGATAATGACTTAACAATCAAAACGTATCGTAAAAAAAAATGATTTTTTACAGCAGTCTATTCCGGCAACTATACAAGCAAACTGAAGATCTGGCACAATGCAAGAGCATGGATTTATGAAAATGCATACTTAAATACGCAAGAACAAAAATAACTCTATTTCAATGATGGTTTGTAATGAACAATGCATATAGCAAAGATACTACCACAATGCCATTTAACATAAATCAAGCACAAAATCATTAATGGCAACACTAAGTGTTATAAAAGTTTCCTTTTAATGATCAGGAAGAAATATTATGCATTCCCCAGTTGAAACAGGCGAATAACAAAAAAACTTAAACATTATTAAGTTTTCAACAAACACTAAACCATTGATAAATAAATAAAAGGCTGAGAACTAAGTACTCTATTAGGCCAACACAGGGTTGTTACTAGCTCCATGAATTCAAATTCCATCATTATTTCCCAACTTTTCTCTCACGAAAATTTCAATCTATCCTAACTTTTTCCCACTCCCATCTCACTCAGTTAGAGATGTGCGAATAGTATCCACGAATACTCGAATACCTCGAATACTAGAAAGTATTCGATATTCGAGGTCTCGAATAGTTATGCTAAAGGTACCGTCTCGAATACTTTGAATTTCGCGTCATACACTGTCGCACGCACGTCGTTGATAGTTGACTCGGAAAAATGTAGAGAACTGTCGTCGTTTAGTGGACGCAGCACCGTTTTAGGCAAGTTTCACCATTCCCTCTTTCTCCCCCTCTGACCTTTTTCTGCCTACCTGCTTGGAAGTTCCCCATTCCTGGAGGTCAACCGCTGCATGAGTCATCTATTAGCACCAAAGGTGTCTAACAATGACTTTCGTCAATTAATATTACACCTCTATTGGATTGAAATATTAGTAATGTGTGCGTGATTTCAAAAAGAATAAGACCAAACACGATGTATTTCTGACTTTATTTAAGCATTTTACGCAAGGAAATAAATGTCAAAATACGACGCAGACTTAGCATTCTGGCAAAACTCGATATCCTCGCAACTGAGCTTCTTGGAAGTTGATGAGGTATTTTTTTCCGAAAACATATATCAAGTTACAATTTATGAGTTATGCTATAAATCTCTATTGTCACAGTCACAGACGAAGGGATATTTTCTCAGGATATTTGGTTTCTCCCTGCTAGCAATTCGAATTCACCTGCTTATCTCGTGAGAACTTCCAAAGATGGACTGAAAATAATTGAAGAAAATCCGGTGGAGAAGCGAGTGTATTTTGCAAAACGCCTCGAATTGTCCGCTAGCACTTGACAGTAGGAGTGAGGGTAACGCGAGCTACCTGTTGAAAATAAGATTTGGATGAAGCCGAGCATCAGATCGGCGTGCCGCTGGAATGGAGTTTGATAGATAAGAATATATACATCAGACAGAAATCCATCATAGCAGTGTAGACGCCGAGATGGCACGCAATCATTTCTTTGCGAGGTGGTGTGTCCCCTTAGGATATTTGAAAGAGATGTTAGTTTAATCAACTATAAGCCCAAATTGTTTCCATAAAATTAAAATATTCCATTAATCAGCTAAATTCAGGTTTGAATCCTTTAAAGGAAATCTCAATTACACGCCAAAATCCTGTGTTTCCTGCTGCATACGCAACCTAGTCAAAAAATCCCGCATTCATCGCTTTTTTCGTCCCCCCTGAAAAACGATAGATCAAGGTTCCACTGTATACCTTTTCATTTATACATTCATCAAGGGAAATAGAAGAAAAAACGTACAATTAATATGCTCTGAGCAATTCTAGTATTCGAGGTATTCGAATATTCGAGCAATGATTTAATATTCGAATTCCATATTCGAGTTTGAGAAATCTGCTATTCGACCCATCTCTACACTCAGTACCTCACATTTTCACTCAGCTCACCAACTTAACTGATGATTAAGTTTCCCCAAGAAATATGCAACCTCATAGTTCTTGCAGTAACTTGTATTGCAGTCAAATATTCTATGAGAGAAACACGGCAACGCTTAAGAGCTGAGGAGGAGTGTTTCTTCACAGAATTTATAGTAAGCAAGAAAACATAATAAATCAATTGTTGATCATGTATGAACAATTATAAGGAATGTGATGTGATCTGTATTTTAATTTTCCTAAAGCTATGACCGAGTTAGTTTCTTGTTGAATTTATAAAAAAATAACAGACAGCATATCAGCTCCTTGATTCGCTTGTCATGACGTAAGTTTTCCCTGATGCCATGGAATGAGATTCCCAGGCCCATTTCAAATCCGCCGACTTTTCCATGACATGCGACAACCCTGTAACAATAAACTATATACCTCCTTAAAACTAGAAATCTAGGACCTCAAAGGCAAGATAATATTTTGATAGATAGGATTGGATATAAATAGACTAAATTTACCAAGCAGGCATTTTGCATTAACAGCATTGTATAATATAACATTCAGTTACTGGAAGTCAACCTAAAAATTGTCACAAATCCATGACTAGCAACAGAAAATCACTTCATTTTCTCATCATGGACAAGGCAAATGATAATGACCACTAGAACATAAGGCTGCAGTCCTAAAAACAAATAACAAGAAATGGATTTTTCAGGCAATATTGGCACAGGAGTAAAAATAGCAAATTGCTTCAATTTGAAGGACCATATTTTTGAAAGGGAAATCAAGTAACCTACACTGGCATAACTAAGTCATTCACTTCAACATCATACTAAACAACTTGTTCAGAATCATAGAAACCATAACATGGAGTTGCGGAGCTCCAAAGGTATCAAAATGCTTAATCACTACTTTATAACATACTGCATTAAAAAAATCTATTCAACTAAGTAATGCAATCCAATGCCAATACATTTACACACCACAACTTCCAATGAGTTAATGACTATAAATTAATACTTTCACAACATCATGCACAGCTAACATTAAAATTGTTATAGCATTGTCACTACACAAAATGAATTAGGGAGAGTTTAAGCTTATATGTTTTATGATTTTACAAATAACAAGCTTACACTTGATCACACATCAGGTTGAATCACTCAAATATTGACATACTATCCATAAAATTATTCTTATCGTCATCCTATGACCAAATTTGTTGGAAACAGTCTCAGAAAGTGTACCAATTACCCTATTGGTAATTTGTTACTTTGCTGATTAGAGTACTATTTTTAAAGCGAAAGACATATTCCACTATGACTACGAGTAAAGACAAGCATGCCAAACAGCTCAAGGGTCCTCACCACTGTGTGCAGTGGCCCAGGTCAATGCCAGTCAGTGCCTTGCACGTCCTCACGGCCGTTCGCACCAACACCGAGGGATCTCCAGCAGGGTCGGCACCATCCAGCGAGGGGCTCCAAGGCCCCCCAATAGCCATTGTCTCGTTCTTGCCGCGTAACCCTACGAGAAAGTTGACTAGACGCGTGGGGTGGACGTAGCCGTCTTTTGGCATGTCTCCTCCTACCCCTCCACCACTCCCCCCACCACCCCCCACATTAGCATTGAAGGATGACCCACCGTCCTCGGCCAGGAGACAAGTTTTGCGAAACAATTCCTCCCTCGGAGGGACACTCAGCAGCATCACCTAGAAGAAAGGAGGTGAACTACAGATGCAACAAAGATTCTATTGATTGATCTGCAATAGACATGAGCCATAAGGAAGATGATCACATTCATCCTTACAGCTTACTTACAGCCAACCAGAACATGTCTGGAGCATGGCTTGTGTCAGAGCAGTGTCTCAAGAAACTGGGAATTGCTGATAGGCAATCCAATGATCACATCTATACGTCCAAGAAATGAAAACTTAGGGAGTGGTATGGAGTGTATAAGTAAATAAATATTGCGGAGAGATTCCTAACCTACTATGCTAAGTATTACATTTCATTGGTTGATTAAAATTAGAATTGAAAAATCTTTATGATTACATTTTGAATTTGAATATGAGTTTCATACATTATTCCAATCATTGAATTAAGTAACTTTAGGTTAACTGGCACCTTAAAGAAAATACCGTATAAGCTCGTGTAAGAGGCGCACCTTTTTTCCCAGATATTGCAGCCGAAAATGGGGGTGCGCCTCTTACACAAACTTCTTCTTCACCGGTTGCAAGTTCAAGGGGAACTGAGTGGCCTTGGTTTTCAGCGTGAGTCAGTCATCTGAAACCCTGGGTCAAAATCAAGCGGCAGGCAGGGGAGTTTCTCCCTTAGTGACGTATTTATAAAATGCTCCTGTTTGAATTTTTTGCAAGCATCGCGCCGTCACGTCAGTACCCCAGAGGTGAACATTGAAAAGATCGCGCGGGGTGATTCGCTCCGGAGCGCGCGCTAAATTTATTGCCGCGAGTGGGTATCCCGCGGCATTTATACTGCATATAGTAATATTGGTGTCAAAACCTGCGGTTGAAAAAATTCGAACGAGTGTGATCATTGTTGGACTTAATAGTGGATAGAAGAAATCGGAAATGCTTATAAGTGAAGAGCGCTGAAGGAGAGGTCAAGGGGAAGAGGGCTCCCTCCCCTCCGTATTTAAAGCTACGAGCGAAGGAGAAAGGGAAGAACACGTCCGATCTTGCATGTGACGTCGTTGCCTTTAAAGCGAAGGGGCGAAGGCGCAGCAATGTGATATACGCAGTTTGCATTGCCTGAGTTTCCAGTCCGTCTCGTTGTTTGAATGCGCTTATGCTACGCTTGTTTCTTCCGAAATTGTGCTGTTTGGACTATGTTGAATATTAGTAGCCTTATTTTAGCTATAAATCTTTGTGTCAATCAATTAGAGCTCAAAAAACTTAAACTCTGTAAGATATACGTCGCGTTAGGTCTAATTCTTTTTAGAACCTCGCGCGGGTCATACAATTGCTGAAAGATATCGAGATATCTTCGAGCTCAGAAGGTGACTCACGTAGCATTTGACCTCCAGAAACTCGGGGAATTGAACCTGGTAGACCGAAAAAGGTCAGTTGGTGGAATGGGGTAGGGATGAAACACGTTTCCATTGTTCCCCTGTAACTTGATATTTTCCTGTGGAGTCTCGGAAAGGAAAAAAACGGCAGAGGCATTAGCTGATGGAGAGCCGAGTGTAGTTCCGTTAGGCCCCTTGCACACACACCGATTTTGGATGGCCGGTAAAATATTGGCCGATATTTTACCGGCGAAGCGATGCTTGCACACACGCCGGATTTTTACCGGTCAAACGATACGTTGCTAAGTTTTTGAGCCGGCGCCGGCGATCCACAGTGACAATAGCCGGCAGCTAAACGGCATTTTACCGGTGCCGGCGTGTGGTCGGTACGTGTGCAAGCTCCAATGCTCTCCCATTGTTCACCATTGGAATGTGGACGGCCGATATTTTACCGGCCGTCCAAAATCGGTGTGTGTGCAAGGGGCATTAAATCTACGACGTGGTTATTATCCTACGGCGCTGAGATTGCCCCGATTGTTGTTCAATCTCTTGGGAAAGCTCATGCCATTTGCCTGTCGTGTTTTGCCTTAAAATTTTCCACGGCTGCAATTCTATTGCAATACTCCTGCGAGAGCTTTTAAACAAAATTGTTCGTGAGTAGGACAAGCAATGTAGAGCGATGGCGTATGCAAAGAGAGGATCGGAACTCTTTCTACTCCCTCTTATGCCGCCGCAGTTATCAAAATTTCCTTTTTCAAATAGTACTGAAAGAGGACATTTCGATAACTGTCGAAATTCCAGGCATACGTCTGCAACACCGCACGATAGGACAAAAAAAGTCGCAAAATTTTTTTTCTTTATAGCTTCGATCCTCAAAATAGGGGTGCGCCTCTTACACAAGCTTATACGGTATATCAACAATCTGAATAAGTAATACTGGTTTCAAGTTGTTCCATCTAGATAGAAGAATTGAAAAAAAAACGGCAAATTAATAGACTATCGCAGGATTCACGTGAAGACTGCCATGTACTGAGACTGCAATTTAACTATGTACTTATATTGCCATATTTTAGGTGATAAAACTTTAAAGAAAAAGGAAACTTAGAAAAACTCCCGAAAACCTTCCATCATCCTTCATTATCCAGATTTCTGGATTATCGATCTTCTAGTGTATCTAATAAGCTGGTGAGTCCTGATGACTGTTGGATTATTTTCCAGTCTTCTCTTGCATTTCTAGTGTGAAACTTGTCAGAGCAAGGAGAATACGCAATGATGAAAAACAAGTTGTTTTTCAAAATGTCCATGTTGTCACAAAGCATCCAGGTGCAAATCCCAAGAAACATTTTGGTATTCATTTCAGCAAGAAAATTTAAACTCTCCAAACAATCCTACTATGAAGGACGTCCAAAAATTTATGGTGCTATTCATTCAATTTACCTTGGCAGAATAAATATAATCAGCATCTGGAGGTTCCAGGACACTGGGAGTAGTACAGCCATTGCTTCCACGGCATACAACATCCTCCAACTCATCAACTTCTTTGTGCATAACATGGAAAGAGCAAGGGTAGTGCTCCTCCACTTCTGGAGACAAGAGGAACAGAAAAGGCCTGTGCGGTGGGAAAGCATCAACCCACCGGAAATTACTTTGGAAGAAATCTGAAGGTATGTACAAGTTGGTGTAACGCCGCCGCAACTCCAAAACATTTGCTTCAGCCCTGAAAATTAGGAAGCATTTTCATTTTGGTGATTCAAATACTTCAACTATTAATTAACTTAACATACTGGTAATGCCAAATGATTTACAAATATTGTTTAACTTTGAATGACAATTAGACAACATTAAATGTTTACAGAAATTATTTTCTCATCTATTTTTTCCAATCATTCCATTTGCTGATGCAATATAATAACTTAAATACTGTTTACAACTTACTCATAACTAAAATAATAACAATAAAGCAAAATTCATGTATCAATTTCCTAGTACATACCATCATTTAGACAATCACACTAAATAAACAGAATAAAAATAGCTTACAAATCTAATGAGATCTTTGGGATTTGAACCACGTATCGAGGAACAATACGGGCTCGTCTACGAGGAGGTGACCGACTCCTTGCTCTTGGACTTCTGCTACGCTTACGAGACGAAGGACTTCTCTTCTCGCGATCCCTCTCCCTGTGAAAGTCAAAAGAATAAGTAGAAATGAGGACCAACCATCTGCACGATACCACTCCCACCTGAAATAAACCTTAATTCTTTGAGTGCCAGCCTCTTTCACCTGACAAGCGCAAAGAATTCAATTTTTTACTAATTTCGACAATTTCACTAAAAATTTCAATATGAATATACTGAAGCCAAATTTTGTTATTGGGACTTATAATACTTACCTCACCAATATAAAGTTCATGCATGTTGTACAGCTGGATAGGGGATTTGTAGTGAAGGGGTTACATGACCAATTTGGCAACAGAAACTGAGCAATGTATGAGATTACAAAAGAAAGACCAATAACGTTCAGCTTTTGCTTCAAGCGATGCTCCTAGTTTCATTCCCCAGAGAAAAACTCAGCATCAATCTAAGAATGAAAATTAGGATAATCGTTGATTGATAGGCAATGGATTTGATTCCGATTATTAGCAGAAGAACCAGTAGAACTGAGAACCAAAGAACTGGACCGATCCATCCCTCTTGTCATAAAATTCAGAGTATAATTGTCATTATGAATTGTTTCAACAGCTGAAACGTACGAGAAATGCAGAAGACCCAATATCCAGAAAAATGTAAATTTAGAACATCATCCTTTTTATTTTGTGCCCTAAACAGTACAGCCTCTAATTATAAATGAAAATTTTGCTGTTTTAACCCTTTCACGTCGGACGTCGAGTGGAGCCGACAGGCATTTTTAAACCCATAACACCTGATGCTGGGTATAGCTGTCGCGGATTTTTCAATCCAAACGAGAGGACGTCGACTCTAGTCGACGTGAGGGAAGGGAAGTGACCACTGACAATTGTCTGATGCATTCTGGCCTTGCCTGAGACCCAGCTTAGTGAGTCCTCAGGGCCAGTCCCCATGCAATAAAGCCCGACCCTCCCACTCATTTATGATCACCCTCAGCCCAGTAACCCGTTGCGAAGTGGTTATATTGTCAATACTTTTTTCAATGATATATTTTGTTGCATACTACAATTTTTTACACTTCGAAACGAATTCTTCATTTTGTTCTCTGCATAAGCAATTTTTAAGCAAAATTTTAGCACTAAAAATAACGAACTTCCAGACTTACAGCCTTATTACCTTTTATTTACTAACTTTGTTGTTATTAATGCTAGAAATCTGTTTAAAATTCCATAATGCTTAAAAAAGGTTAGTAATTCCTTTAGAAGTGTTAATTATTGAATATAAAATACAAAATTTGATTAAAAAAAACACTGGTAACACTTTGCTGTTATTAATGATAATAATAACTAATTATAACTATTAACGCTAGAAACCCACTTATAATTCCACAGCGCTTAAAAATGTCAGTAGTTCCTATAGGAGATTAAATTATCGAATAACAAATACAAAATTTGGTAGAAAAAAACACAGGTAACGCAATAAGTTGACCGTGAATTCGTGCTGTGATAGGGTTAGAGGGTGTAGTCCAGTGACCGGGGTAAGGGACGTAGGCCCCAAATCTGAGGGACGAAAATACCAGGGTTACTCCACCCCAAAAAATAGCTCCGTACAAAGAGGTTTAAAATATGCTCATGCTAATCGTAGCACGGAAAACGTTTTTCAATTGTAAGAGCTGGAAAGGGTTAAACATTAGAAGTTTCGTGGTAGACAATTTCAGATCAGAAAGCACAATAATTTAAATGTAATTCAACATTATATCAACAATTTGCATGCAACAAAGGCAACATCTATATTAACCAAGTTACAGAAAATGAAGAAAAAACTGTCCACATATAACTGTCCTTTCATCAGCAGAAGCACCAATATAATTGATAAGCATTGCTGTAACACTCCGTTATGTTCACTCAAAGTAACTTTGAACAGGGAACAATCGTTCAATTACAACAATAAGGAATGTTACAAGAAACAATATTTGAAACACAAATTATAATAATACAATGTATTAATTTTCAAGAATCTTAAGGAAATCTCATTGTTTCCTGCAAGCAGAAGATTCTTGAAAATTCCTTGATATTTTACATTAAGGCCGCTTTACACAGTGAAAGATCATTCGAATGATCATTCGCAAGAAATTCATTCGCCGGTACCGCTATACACGGTGAAAGATTTCGGTGAATGATTTCGGTGAAAGTTCTGCGCAGAAACGATGCGCACTGGTGCGACTATCGATAGTGTATTTCGATTCTAACGATATTTCCGACCGTTTCTCACCACATGATTTGTTTTGGAGCTCGCAGACGATGGAACGCTTTGTTTACATGTGCGCTTCAATATACTTTGGTATTGCTTTGACTTTCGGTGGGGTATGATGCACTAAGTAATGAGAGGAATTAGAACGGTACGTATTGACAGCGGAAAACCACTTTAATAAATCGTGCGTTTTGTTATCCCGTAACGAAGTACATAATTGGTTGTTTTCGCTGCAGAGCAAAGATGATTATGCTTCAAGATAGTGTGCTCTGTAACATGATCATAAGGGAACTTACTCTTCAAATGGCTGCCCGAGGTCTTTTCCCTCCCGATTCATTAAATTATAAAGTTAGTGAAAATATAATTTGGGGAAAAACTGCACATTGTTACTCGTTCAGAAAAATCCTATCTCAGTCCCGTATTGATGCCGCATCGTCCAGCTCCCATAAAAAAGAACATAATAAGCATAAAGCAAAAGCTCCTCAAGGTTGAAGGCCGGTCGACCATGAGTTTTGATGTTTGGGGTTCCTTCGTGTACACAGCCTTTACAATGTAGTCGAACAAAGGTCATTCCTGTGCGAGAGAAGAAAGGTAACGTGAAGAGAAAAAAGGAAGCGACCTGTTCTATTTTCGAAAGAGTGCGCTTCAGCATCCTCATACTTTCTACAATGAAGTTGGCTCAGTGTCATCTCATTGCTTGCTATCGAAGCAAGGGAAGAAAGTGGACTGTGATATTCATGGGCTAACTTATAGGGTTTGCCCCTTAAATTATAGGCAACCCCGTGAGATTGTGACTTCCTAGGTGGGCCAATGTGATGTCACGGCTCGTTTTGGCTGGAATGTGTTCACCGAATAAGCAGATATTTTGTCATTAATTGGGAGTCTCACCCCAAACTTTAGCGTTCAAATCATTGAATACAGTTTGATAATTGTAAATCAAACAAAATATAGACGCAATCGAGGAGAAAAAAGACGATTTTGAACTTTAAAAATCCGGAATGTTTTTTCCAAATTACTCAATTTTGAGGAATGATGTTTGTGAATTTACTTTCTTTCAAAGTAAATATTAATGATATAAGCTATCGCATGAGTTAATATGCTTCCAAAGTTTATATATATGATCTTAAAATTCCGAGGTGGTGCTAATGGCAATATGGACGCCATGCGCTCATATCATTCACGGAATCATTCAAGCAAATTAGGACGTGCTCGAAATTTCTTTCGGGTGAGTTCCTTGAATGATTAGAGATAGGCAATATTGTGATCCCATAGGTGAGCCAGGATAACGTAGCGGCTCGTGTTGGCTGGAATGTGTTCACCGAATAAACAGATATTGTATAATTAATTGGGACTCTCACTCGAAACTTAAGCGCTCAAATCATGAAATATAGTTTAATGATGGTAAATTAAACAAAATATAGACGCAATCGAGGAGAAAAACGACGTTTTTATTCATTAAATATCCGAAATGTTATTTCCGAATTACCCACTTTAGACGGTTGATGTTTGTGAATTTATGTTCTCTCAAAGTACATATTAATTATTTGAGCTATTTCACGGGTTACTATGCTTCCAAAGTTTTTATATAAAATATTAAAATTCCGAGGTGGATGCCAAGGGCAAGATGGACGCCGTGCGCTCATATCATTCACGGAAATCATTCAAGCAAATTAGAACAGGCCTGAAAGTTCATTCGAATGATCATTCACGCTGGAAATTTCCGTTATACACGGTGAATGATGGATCATTCGAATGATCTTTCGAAAGATCTTTCGAATGATCTTTCACCGTGTAAAGCGGCCTTTAGAGTTCATTCATTCGCTGTAACTTGGAAAAATAAAGACAATGAAATACATATTTGTACACCCGTCATTTAACATACTGAGGGCCAAAACACTCCCCAAGCAGGTCACTGACAACCCACCTGTTGCGATCATCTCGCCTCCTTTCCCGCTCTGGCTCTCTGTCCCTCTCCCCACGATCTTTCTCTCGACCCGTCACCACATTGCTGGCACTACTGTTCCTCTGGCTCGGGGATATCCGAGGCCTGCCCCCAATCTGGCTCCCACGAATAAAACTTCCACTCCCAGCGACACTGCTTTGTTGTTCCACTGCAGACATTAAAAAAATAGCAGTTGCATATGATGGAGCATGAGAAAGAAAAGTGTGTGGTTGAGGATTTTTCATTTTGGTTATGGTTAACTTGAAGTGAACAGTGGCGATGGTTCTTGATTTCTAAATGGTATCTTCATTTTTAATGTATAAAAATATAAATCAGCAAAATGCACTTCCAGAGCATTGTTCCTGAATTTTTCAACTGTTTCTGCCACATGATAACGTTCAGAAACTTAGTTATTTTGTTGTGTGACCCACAGCCACTAGGATTGCCAGAGTGCCCGAAAAACATTACAAAATTCGGTAGTAAAATAATCTGTTGGCTACTACACACTTGGTAAGTTTCTGCACAGACAAAGGATCCCATAAATGCACATTTGTGAATGACTTTGGAGTGGGTTCTAGTATGGAGTAAAAAACTTACTGCAACATTAAATATTCAGGCTCTCAAAAAATATTAATGTCAGGCAGAGCAGGCAAGTACATAAAATTTTCGTAAGCTCTTCAGGTATGAAATTTTAGGAATCTTTTGTTTGACACTGTTATCATTCAAAGTAAACGTCAAGAGGTTATTTCAAACTGACCAACCTGGAGGTGGCACTGCATTATAACTATTGGCAGACTGATAGCCTTGGGCTAGGGGTGGCATCATGGTTTGTGGCCTTTGCATTATTGGTGGACCCACACCAACGCCAGGAACAACATTTGTCATGGCCACAGCAGTCCCCATGGTGTTCTGATTGGGCAACACCTGAATTCGAGTGGCATTCCACTTGAATGGCATGTTGACATTGTACGATGCTTCAACTAGAACACGATCCCCAACTTTAGGCATTGCACCTTTCACGCAGCTAAAAATAGAAAAATTATGAACGTGTATTACTACATGAGGAAAATACATGAAAAATGTTAAGAATCAGATGACATATTTATTCTCAATAGCCCTCACAACAGCAACATTTACAGCGGGGGTTACTAACATTTAAATTAGAAATACCCTTGCCCTGGTTAGAGGTAACTTACCCAGGCAGGTCTCGAGCCTGCGACATTTGGTTTGGAAGGCAGGACTTCACCCAGCCACCACCAAGGCTGGCAATCAGTAAGTGTTCACGGGAGAGGATTAATGCAACAAATGTTTTTACACATAAATAATGGGAAGGAAAAACAAGCAATAGAGAGAGTGCCTGAAGAACTGAGAGAGAATGAACAAGAGAGCTGTCAGCATAGCTACCAACTCTTCAAAAACCTTGAAGTCATCAGTATAAAGAAGAATTCCACTGCCATGCAGCAAAATAGATTGGGTGATATCATCAACATAAAGAGTGAATAGATGGGGGCCGAGTACAATACCTAGGGAGACAGCGGAGATTACTCTGACACCACAGGTTACTCTAACACCAGACACCAACGGACACCAGAGGCCTACCCTGAGGGATGTAGAGGTGACACCATCAAGAATTACCCTCGGAGATCTATTGGACAGGAAGTTGGCAAGAAGATGAGGAAAGTTGGTGTGAATACTGAAGAAGTTTTTCTAAGCTTAAATAATAGGAGAGTGTGGTCAACTGTATCCAATGTTCTCAAGAAACCTATTTAAATATAAGTCTAAATCAGACAAGTATTAAAAGAAAATAGAGATGGCACTTTTCCACAGGTTTATTTAAAGTACGACACGTTTCAACCGTTAGTAAAGAAACTCGGCATTTCAGTAAAGAAAGTATGTTAGGGTTCCCTAATTATCGCATTAGAAAGTATGAGCAATGCTGAGGTCCACTCCAATTAGTCTGAAAAGGTCGCCACTGCGGTGCTGGGGCGGAAGACGGTTGGCCGCGGCTGACGAAAAGGTATTCAGCATCCACAGCGACAACTATGGTGGTTGACTGCTACATATACAAAAGCTGAAACTCCTAGGCCAAGGCATTAGAACGACTTTATAAAAGATATTACTACAGGAGTTTCATGATAGTGCCTTCTGTTGGCAGATTTCTGAACTTACTGACCTCAACAGCTCTGTAACCGAAACTACTCAACTCGACATTCGTAATGCTGTTCGAATCACTCGAGTCGAGTACCAACTACTCAACTAGACTCGAATTTTCGAGTACTTGCACATCCCTTCATGAAACCTATTCTTTCTTGCAACCAGATACTCAGCATTATTTACTCCAAGATTTATGATAACTGTCATATTTTCATTGCTTACCGTAAACCAAGTGGGACAACTTTGACAGGTTTTGAAATATATTATGTTTGGTGCCCTACTAAGTTCCCTAATTATCCAAGAAAGGGCCTATGCTTTCATCACACCGAAAAGATATTGAGTGATAGCCTTTCCACACATTTGTAGTCCTATGAGTTTTTTGCAGGTCTTTATTAGTGTTTTGTTTTCGTCGCGCCAAACTGAATACAGTGGAACCTCGTTAAAGCGAGTACGGGCTATAGCGACACCCCCGCTATTACGAGAGATAGCCGATGCACCGTCAATTGACCCTATAATAAACGTGTTAAAAAATTCGTTTTTACGAGACCCTTTCGGTGTTGGCTCTCGCCATAGCGAGGGTTTCACCGCCGGAAGACTTTCATGAAGACTCCTTAACCTCTGTAATTGCTAGCGATCTGTTAGAAATGAAGTTAATGGAGTGCTCAGTCTCAAATTTATGTGGTAAACTGTCGTTCGATAAATATAATGATGACGAAACAATGCTTTGCATGATTTTTATTCAGTGCGGCGCTTATAAATTGTTTGAATAGTTGGTCGTTATTTGAGTAAGGAAATTTAGTGATGCAAAAAAACATCGCCTTTCATCTGGATTTATGCTTACGTTTATCTGATAGATGTTTATCTGTCGCCGCACCACTCCTGTTCCTTTATATCTGTTCGCAACAGGTATATTGGCTATTATTTGCTCCACCTCCGGTAAAGCGACAATTTGCTATAGCAAGTGTTTATTAGTGCACCGTGGGGTGTCGTTATATCGAGGTTTCACTGTATTTCGATAGGCTATTGTCTCGCCCTGCCCATTTTCTCAAACGAAAGTAAAAACTTCTGGTATCGTTCAATAGAGCATATAAATTACTTTCAGAATCGCTTTAAATGGTAAAATATTTGTTATATTTAGATTTAATAATTTAACTTGGCAATGTTGCACCAGGAAACTTGGTGGAAATGGGACAACTTTGCCAACCGACAATATTGTTATTTCTCCACTACCATTACACTTTTTCCGAAGGGTGCGTTTTTCATATTCGTTTTATAGGCCTTTCAAATGCCAAGACGCTTTCATACCAAGTTGAGAGGCCAAATGTATTGAAATAATGATGACAGTACGCTGCAACTTGCTGTCTCTGCAGTGATTAGTAATGAATTGAGCAGTGGAAAAGCAGCCCAAAAGTATAATATTCCACATAGGACAATTGACAGTAAGGTGAAGTGCCGCCATTCAAAGAATCCAGGGCACCAGATGGCATTGAGCAAGGATAAGAAAGAAGAGATCGTCGAACATGTGCTTGTTTATGCTGACCGGGGAATGCCTTTTAATGCCATTGATTGATTATTGATTCGTTTTGTGTTCATACACCATCGTCCAATCATATATGACAACCTTTTGATGTTTCAGTCTTCGCTCCTTGTAAAAAATAAATGGAGAGCCATACTGACATAATATAAATTGTGGAACTACAAGTTATAAAACTCTCTAAAATAGAGCATTTCAAACGCTTTTGGCAAAAATTCTCAGTGCTTTGGATGAAGGAGGTAAAATGAACTCAAACCTTATGTCAGGATTCGAGAAATATGGCATCGTGCCACTCAATCCCAAAGAAGTTTAGTCTTGAATTCCGGATGCATAGAAAACTGATCGTAATGACACTCCTACAAGAGTAAGTGCTTCATCTTTGAATTATCATCAAGCCTGTCGCCGTAATCCAAACAAAAGTTCGCCATAGAGAAGAAGACGGAAAATTATTGAGGCCCCAGGAGAAACCATGGAAAAATCACCCTTGATCACTTCCAAGCACCTCCACACACAATCATATTGGAGGAACTTGTAAATAGAAGAAAAATTAGGGGAATAACCATAGTATATTATGTTCAGTGTTTTGAGTATCTGTGTGTACCTTTCTCTATTCAAGACTTTTCTAATTTAAAATTATGTATTCCATTGTTTTATTGAGGTTTCCGCTGGATATAACTCCGTTGGCAAAGTTGCCCCAGTTCCAGAGAATCTCTGCCAACTATGTTCTCAATTTTTTTACTCTCTTACTTAAGTTGTAATTTTTTCACACATTTTGAAAGTAGAGACCAAGAGTAATGGCTGATAATGGTTTTAAATCATTTTCGTTCATGAACTTAGAAGAATGCAGTTGAAAAAGAAAAAAAAGTGGCAAAGTTGTACCGGTTTACGGTATCTCATATCATGTGAATGTTGTCCTCCTTCAATGACCAATGTTATGACCAGGGGTGTCATGGTGTCGGAGCACCGTTCAGGCACTGGTTAAGAAAAGACATGATAGTCAAATAACATTTTTATCAATTTGGTGAGTCAAAATTTCTAAAATATGCATGACATATATAACCAAAATTAATATTTATTTCCAAATATGCAGATGTAACTTGTAATAAAAAACACACAGTATTATCTCACTTATAAAAAAAATTAAGGAAAGTGCAATCAGGCACTGCTAATTTTGCATGACACCACTGGTTAGGACCTTCATGATATGCTGTAAACATCTAACTAATTTTCTCTAGAGGTGGAAGTATGCTGGAAGGACATACGGTGATTAAATTAGGCTGAATGGTTATTTATATTTGATGCTTTCCGACGAATGATGAGGGCCAACTCAACTCGGGATTCCCACGGGTTAATTTTTCCATAATTGCCAACGTTTCAAGTTCTGACTCGGAACTGCACCTTTTAATGCATCTTTAAACTAATATTTCATTGTGTAAAAATTCCACTGAGAAAAAATCATAGCTGATTGTTGTCCAACATAAGATAATTTCAAATGATTACTGCCCTTACTTTGATTTGTGAAACCATATTGACTTTGAATTAGACCATATTTATCAAGGAAATGATGCAGATGGTTGCAAGATCAATGAGGAGTAATTTTGCAAATTATGTATTTATGTACCAATTTAGTAAAAATATTAACCCCTGTACTTGAATATGACACATTAATGCATCAAAAGTAGTTGTGAGGTGAAGTTATTTAAGTGGGCACACACAAACAATGAAGTTAAGGCATGGTAGGTGAAGAGAGAAAGCTTCTAGACGACATGAGGAGACAAGAAGATTTGGAGAGAGAAAGTACTGACTGGGGAGGAAAGTTAAAAGCTGTATTTGAAGGAAGAATGTTGGGTATGCGAGGGAGAGGATGAAGGAGAATAGGTTTTTGGATAGAATGAAAGAGTGTTGGCCGTATTGTGAATCGGAGAGGGAAGTCCAATTTGGCGAGGGAAACAGGCCAGGGCATTCTGCAAACTATCCCATGTAAACCTACTTTAACCACTAGAATAACAATAATAAAAATAATACGATAACTTTTTGGGGTAACTTCATATTTTAGGCACATTATGTTGTCCAAGAGATGTACCTTGTTTGGAAGAAGACGTCTTCATCAACAAATCCAAAGTTGTCGTGCAGTTTGGTCACCGCTCCCGTGAAGACGCGCTGCTTGGGCGTGTGCTGCTGTTGTTGTTGCTGTTGCTGCTGCTGTTGTTGTTGTTGTTGCTGCTGTTGTTGCTGCTGCTGTTGTTGCTGCTGCTGCAGTTGTTGCTGTAGCTGCTGCAGCTGTGAGGCAACTGCAGGCGCCTGCTGTGGTTGCATCGCCTGTCCGCCAGCACCACCTCCACCCCCTCCTGGCTGCTGCTGTGATTGAGGGCCCACCAGAGGTGGGGGTTGGGCCACGGGGCCCTGCTGGAATGCTGACGGCTGCAGTGCCCGCGGCGTGGGGTAGCTCACCGTTGCCACTTGCGGAAACACTAGCGTGGCCACCTGCTGCAAAATAATGGCAAACAATTAGATTTTTCAGGGTTATTCGAGTAACCATTATGGACCTGCAAATTAACGCAAAACATGAGCTCTACCCATTAAAAGTCAATAACTGCCTGAGTTCGCATTCACACCCAACTGGATTAAGAATGAGGCCACTAGTGGCTGTTTGCTAAGTGTTTGCCTTTCCTGCTGAATGATTGCCTTCCTAGCTCAGAAAAGCTATTTCGAAAGAATGGGGATAATGAGGGAGGGAGCAGGAGAAAACCTGAAATGGGATATTCCCTCCTTTACTTGTTTAGGCGACTCAAGTACAGCCCTCCAAAGACCTCAGCTAAGAGTAAGGCCTATGTGATGGTTGACCCCCGTATAAACAACAAATGATGACACATCCTCGTGGTCCATTGCTTCACAAAAGAGATTCAAATGTAATATGTAGTAAGAATGCGAGGAAGTTGAAAAATTCATTTGCAAAATTTCTTTTGTCTCTATAAAAAAATTCTTTATTGTTAACTAGATGTAGACCGATCTAGGATTTTTTACAGATTCAGATTGGATACTTGATTTCAGGTATCAGATCTTCCGATATTTTCGGATCCAAATGCATTCTTGATTGCCTGCTATGAAAAAAAGTAATTATTCAAGTTTCTTCCACGTATATGCGATTAAAGGAATGCTATTTAGAGTTTTATTCACATTTTAATATTTGAACTGATTACAAATCATTTTTATAAGCTTTCAAGTTATTTGACAGTACTCAAATTTTCCCTAGGCATGTTTCCCCTGCAAATGCTTCAGCTGTGGTGAGGTGGATTCTGCATATCCTCACGATAGTTTCACGCCACTGTGCACGAACATGGCATATGCTTAGCTCTTCTTACCTCAGTAAAAATGTTTCCACACAATGGAATCATTTTTATCAATGTATCATTAAATTACATTGCAACTGCCCAATCTGCCACATAGTTGACAATACATATTTAGCACACCATTGATGTCACGTGCGACAAGGCGCGGGAACAGAACAAAACGATCGCTCAATGATCTCATGAGGAAAGGGTGGGCAGCTGAAGCACGTGAAGGACAGGTGGAGGGGAAGGAGCACAATCCCTCCCATCTTTCAAGCAACGAGACTACGAATGAGGGAGTCAAGGACTAACATGTCAGATCTTACTATTTTGTGACGTAGTTGCCTTCGAAGCAAAGACAGTCGAACTAGTGATGGGCACTGTGTGAGTGAGTCAGTTCATCTGTGCGACTCAGCAGATACAGCTGTGAGGCGAGAGTCTTATTTAGTGAGTCGGGAATCCCTCCCCTCTGCAGACCACACACCACTCCCTCCCCTTTGCAGACTGCAAATGACTCCTTTTACGCACACTGTGCGGGTTGGAATCGTGAGCAATGGCAATGCGGGTTTGTCCTCATCCCCTTCCTTCCATCTCAATCCTCTCCCTGGAGGCGTTGACGGGCTCCTATTACGGCTGTGCCTCCCCCCTTTCTTCCTTCCCATACATTCCCCTCCCCAAGTGACCAGTCGTATAAATTGAATTACTGGGTCCCGGCCCCGGGATGTTGTATCCTTCAAAGGGCCCTCATTCATTCCATTAGTTAAGTCTAGTGGTAACTAGAAAACTTAGTGGCAATCAATTAGAGTTAAAAAAAACTAAACCATCGTCAGAAATGCATCGCGCAAACTCTTTTTTAAATCTCGTGCATGTCATCCACTCTCCCAAGCCATTGGCAATTGGATGTTAAAACAAACATCTTTGGGCCCAGAAAGTCACTCACTTAGCCTTTGTCCTCCAGAAACAGAGAATTGAAGCATGTTGGCCAAGAAAGGTCAGTTGGTGAGATGGGATAGGGATGAAACACACTTCAATTGTTCTTGTGTACCTTGATATTTTCCTTTGAAGATATTGATTTATGGTCTGTGACCTTGGAAACAAAAAAAAAATGTTTGAGGCATGAGCTGATGGAGGGCCGAGGATGGTTTTCTGAAATCTGCAATGTAGTTACTTTTGACGTGGTTGTTTTCCTATAGCATTGAGATTCCCCGGTGATTGTTCAATCTTCTTGGGAAGAGTCACACTAAGTGCTTATCATATCTTGCCATTAAATTTTCCACGACCAATATTCTGTTGCATAACCCCTACGGGAGATTTTAAACAAAATTGTTCATAAGTAGGAAAAGCATCACAGTGCAACGGCACATGCAAACGTACGATCGGAACTCTTTCCACTCACTCTTATTGGATGCTCCATTCACTGAAGCATTTATTTAAAATTTCAAATCAAGATCCGATGCCTTCAGCAAATTTGGATCCAAAGTATCCTGTGAAGGGCAATATCCACAGATATTTGGATCTGAGGTATCCGATCCGACCATCCCTATTATTAACTGAAAAATACCGAAACATGTTTTCACCACCTCAGTATGAAATCTTTGATATTTACACCGCTTTCCCTAGGGTTTAGTTATCACTAACCAAAGTCCCTAGCTATTAGTAATATGAGTTGAAGAAAATTAAATCACAACATTTTCAATTGAGATATCACCCGTATGTGCCAAAAAGCAATAAGAATAAAAATACTCACTTGAGTGGTAGCAAGAGATGTGGGAAGGGCCACTCCAGGGTTTCCTAATGCTGAACCCAAAGAAGATGGTAATGCCATTCCAGGCTAGAAAACAAATGATACTATGATTATATCTGAACTTCCAGAATAACATATTAAAATGCTAAAATAACTAGCTCTATGAAATAGAGGGAAAAGTAAACTCGGAAACATACCTGTGAGAGCATAGCTCCTTGTTGAAGGGCAGCATTCTGCAAGTAAAGTATTTTATGACACTGATTAAACAGTAGCAACTGAAGTGTTTTAATTAAAAAAAAAATTAACACACACCTTTATGCCTTACAACCATCCAATTCGATAGGCAATGAAATTTTTTGTCCAATAGAGAAGGCAAATTACCCACTCATTTCTAACAATAAGTAGCATAGCTCTAAATGAGCTGATGAATTCAGATTGCTAGTAGGGAGAAACAAAATATCCTGAGAAGACATCGCTTCGTTAGCAACTCTGACAAGTGTGACTCGTAGCATAACTGGTAAATTGTAACCTGATGCCCTGTTTTCGAAAAAAATGCCGCATCAACTGCCAAGAAGCTCAAATCAGCAGTGAGGATATCGAGATACGCCATAAATCACCATCGTATTATTCCAACTATTTCCTTGCTTAAAATGTTTAAACAAAGTTAGAAATGCATTGTGTTTGGTATCATTCTTTTTTGAATCAAGTGCACATTACTAATATTTCAATCTAATAAATGTATAATACCAATTGCCGAAATTCATTATAAGACACCTTTTGGGCTAATAGGTTAGTCATCGGCTGAAAAAATTCAGTCTGCGAGAATCGGGGAGGTGTGAAACACGTTTTTATTGTTCTCGTGTAACTTGAAACAGTCGGATCCAGATTTAAGGTCTTCACATTTAACGTTTTTCCGCATTTAGCGTTTATTATTTTGGGTCCCGATTCATTCTCTATTAGGACAATGTAAAAATTATCCGTATTTAGTGGAATGTGCTGTCTCCGCGCAGTGTCATACCACCACCTTCTTTGGTCTGGGTCGTTTGGCACTACAAAAAAAATACTTTTCTGGTGTTTAACGAGAGGGAAATTCACATCTCGGCACACAAGAGTATATGTAAGGTTCCCTACCACTCATTTATAACTCTCCATTTTAGTTACTATTTATTCATCTTGTAATAACATATATTACACTGCAATCCTTATGCAAACAATGCACACTTCATAAGGTTCACACGTCATCAACATGGCATCACCCGAGAAATGCGTTTTTGGCGAGGAATTCAAGTTGAAAGTTCAAACTTCTCAAGGGGTGAAATTATTCAGTGCTCAATGGTAAAATTTGGCGAGAGCCCCTCTTACACCCATTGCATTATAAATCAAACATAATATTTGGTAGTACAGTGGAAGCCCCTTATAACGACAGCTGTTGGGAACAGAGAAATCTGTCGCTATAGTGAGTTGTCGTTGTTACCGAATGCAATCACATCGTCACAAAAAAATCACTCATCAGGCGTCACCACGGCTGTTTCTGCTGAGAGGCGAAAACGTTTTAAATAATTATTTTGAACATTTAATTCACTAATGATCATATTCACATGCAATCTATGATCAAATCATATGTAATTATGCAGGATGCTATAAGCCGAGGCATTAAGAAGTCGATTTTAAAAGTCCCAGCTTCAGACTCACTCGTACTGAACTGTGCATTATGAGCTGTTATTATCCTTATTTCTTGGATGCTCCAAATATACATGTCATAACTACCAGTTATGGCTATGCATCAGACTATTAAATGCTAAAACTTCGGAATCTGTTCAAAAATTCATACTTCTATCTTTCCGAGTAGTAATGAAAATGATGGGTGACTGCTGCAATTGGGTGACGAAAGGAGCGTGATAAAATTTTAGGGTTCCACATGAGCATTGCAATTCTATCTTTTTCAGGTTAACGGCGGAATGAAGGTGGAAGTAATCTTCTTATGCTTCAAGTCTGCCTGTATGAATGGTTTACTATCGTGTTTCAAATCAGCCGACCCAAATGCTATCGGAATCATGAAACCGAACAGCATTACGGCATCTAAAAGCATATTAGTCATATCAATTATCTTCGGTGGAAAGGGTGAAAAACTATTTCAAATAAATAGAAGGACAAATGATAAATGAAGTCCACTCTTTGTCTGTCTGTTAGCAATATTTATGTTTCGTAGAGATTCATACAATCAGACGCAATATCAGCGGATGTGGAGACCTCTAGCGGGAGTAGCGCACACTTTTTGATAGGAATGCTGACTGGAACTGAAGAACGCTCGTAGTGTTAGGCGGCAATAACACAATTTTAACGTTTCTTAGTTCTATTGGTGGGTGGGCTGGGCAATTGTCAATGAATAATAGTACTTTTTTATTCCTTTCACCAATCCTGGCATCAAACGCTCATAACCACTGCGTGAAGATAGCAGCCGTCATCCAAGCATTTTTATTTGCTTCGTAAGTGCAAGGGAGAGTTTTAACTCCCTTAAAACATAGGGGATGGGCGGATTTCCCCACCACGAACGGTTTTAACTTATCCGAACCATCCATATTGGCGCATAAAAGAACAGTTACGCGGTCTTTACTTTTCTTCCCTCCTTTGCAGGGGTCCGTTCGAGTGGCGAGAGTTTTGTCCGGGAGAAGGTTAAAAATATATGCCCGTCTCATCCGCGTTGTAAATATCACAGGGGCTGTAATTGTCCAAATAGTCTTTAAGGACCGGAGCCCAGCCTTCCACAGCATTAACATCAACACTTGATGATTCACCGGATAGTTTGTGAAGGGATATCCCCTTCCTATTTTTAAATTGTGCAAACCATCCATCCGAGCACTTAAAATTGTCTTCACCAAGCCTCTCACACAAATACTCAGCTTTAGCCTTCATCATTGGGCCGGTGATAGGAATCCCTGCGGCTCTTTGCTGGCAAAACCACGAGAAAAGAGCAGTTTCTAGCTGCGGATGCTCTCCGGGCCGCAGGTGTTTTTGGGTGCTTGGACGCCCTTCTTTAAGCACTGCCGAACGAATTTGTTCTTTTTTCTTTAAAATAGTGAACAATGTCGATGTATTAATTCCAAATCGCCTCGCTATTTCACCCTTTGAACACTCTCCACTTTCACAATCTGCAATAATTCTCATTTTGGTCTTTAAATCCAAGGACTTGCGTTTACCAGCCATGGTGCAAGCAGACGGGCGGAATAATTTTTAATCTCACTGTGGAGGCGCGGGAGGGAGATGACAAAAGAGCAATGAAATGTGTACTCGAGAAATTTATTATGGAAAGAAGAATAGGAGAATACGGAACATGTGGACGTCGACGTTGGCGGAAAAAATGCCGTTTTAAAAGCATTGAATTCCAGAGATGTGGCACGTGGTCAAAAAGTCAACCTGTCGTAATTACGAATGGCGAAAGAGAGGAATCGAGCCATTATCGCTAATACGAATTTATTTTACATTTAAATCATAGGGTTTAAAATGGTTCCTTGGGTAGCTGTCGCTAATTCGAGCTTGTCGCTATATCCCGTACTCGTTATAAGGGGCTTCCACTGTACTGTAAAACTTCAATTTTACGCACTTTGATTGCACATCAAGTCTTGTTTTTACGCAGCGACACTCAAGTCCAGCCAGAATGCATAGGGAATTGCAATGGCGAAATGTCGATTTTACGTCTTTTCTTGATTTTACACAGTTTTTTGATTTTGCGCAGCATAACCCGAGCCCAAAGGAGGCAGCTAATTTTGATTTTACGCAGTCGTCTTTTGACTTAGTGCAGAAAAACTCAGAATTGAAGATAATTCTGACATCAAATTCATTTACTTATCGTCTCGTTTCTCCAAGAATAACGCATGCCTAAAGTAGGGTTCAATAGACTGAATCAAAACATAGGTATCGCATTAGAATAAAAATCGAACAAAACTAGACTGATCGCAGTGACGGAGCTTACCATTTACAAACCATGTTGCTCCAAATCATGTTCCCACGTAATTACTTCATATGTTCCGTATGGTAATCGCGTATGATTTCGTAGTCGGAGTCCCAAGGTCATCTGAGCCCTGCAACAGTTCATAATACCGTCCGCTAGATGGTAATGACGTAAGAAGCTTTTGAGGCAATCCAAGGTCGACTTTCGTCCTTCGCCGGGAGCGCCTAGGAAATGATGCGGCTATATATCGTGCTCATTTTCAGCATCGATTAATACGAAGTTTGTTCATTTTAATTAATGACGTCGTGCTGTTGAGCATGAAACTGAATACATTGCCAATCTAATTATTGCTTCCCCCTCTGCGGCCTCTCAGCAATTTTTCAGCCTCCTTTAAGTACTTGAATATCGCTCTTGGTTCAAATTTGCCACAGAAGGATACCAAAACCACAAAGATATGGCAATCGCCATCTATGTGTAACTACTTTTGATTAAGAAAGACGATCGCCGGAGATCACATAATCACGAAAGGTCCATAAAATCAGTGATAGCACTTGCTGCTCTTTCTATTTTTACTCTCCTTAGAGTAGAGACCTACCGATAGAAGACTATTCTACATCGAAGACGCAGCCGCGACGCGATCAATCACGGATTTTTGCCGCAAATCGAAAGCATGCGGAGGAGAAAACTTAAGTTTTAAAACTATAGTGCCTGCAAAGTTTGCTATTTTAATTGCCTTGCATTATTTTTTATTTTTTGAGTTTACTGCTTGAAAACCCATATAAACCATTATAATAGAAGCAGTTGGTAGTCCTCAGATTCGTACATTGTGTTGCTGGCACATTTTCTTGATTGATTAGCAAAAGGAGGCGGTATATTTAGTTAACGACAATATTAATTGTTGGTAAAGCTAAGGCATAATTATGGAACCTCCTGAAGTAAAAAGAAAGTGGAAAAATCTTTCCATTGAGAAAATAATGACGTAGAGCACAATATGTCCCTTTCCAAAACAGAAATTGCCAAGTTGAATGGGATTCCATTTTCAACGTTAAAAACAATGTTGGCATCAAAGGAGAGGACATTTTCCTCATCTTGTCACACTAAGTCATCGTATTTGTCCTCAGGAAAGTATGTAGAACTTGAAGAGATATTGTTTACATTTTTCAGTGATTGCCGCCAAAACAAATTCCCTATTGATGGTCCAATTATGCAAGAGAAGGCAAGAAATTTGGACCTCAAACTAGGGCTCTACAGGATGGTTAGGCAATTTCAAAAAGAGTTCAAACATAAGTTACCAGGGTGAATGAGGAAAAGGGAAAGTAGATGATAACTTGGTTAGCAAGTGGCATCAAATTAATGAGTAAATAATCTAATCCTTTGCACCCCAAGGCCAATATAATATGGATGAAACAGGTCTCTTCTGGAAAGCTCTTCCTGACAGAACAATGCATCACAAAGGAAAGAAATGTCATGGAGCAAAAAGAAGCAAGGAATGCCTGGCAGTACTTCTCACCACAAACCAAGATGGTAGCAAGAAATTGAAACCCCTAGTCATTGGTTAAGCTCTTAAGCTGAACTGCTTTAAAAATACCAGAAAAATTTCCACTGCCAGTGAAGTATCATCCAAATTAGCATGCAAGGATGACTGTGGAACTTTTTAGGCAACAAGTTCTATATGTTGAGCGGAAATGTGGTGGAGAAAATCAAAATGTACTGCTAATTATGTATTGACAATGCTACTGTTCATAAATTGGATGGCCTTGAGCTGAAGAATGTTAAATTATTAATTTTAGAACCCAACACCACGAGCAAGACACAGCCTTTGAACGTGGGAATCATATAAAACTTTAAGATTATGTGTAGCAGTTACCTTCTCCAACATCATATAGGTACACAACATAGATGAGATAAAATACAACATTGTAATTTGCCATTTGGCAAATTACTTCCTTTTGAATACGTGCATGTTTTTATATCATTTCATTAGGAAAATGGAAAAAGCATCTTAGAAGCCGCTCCTTGGATTTCTGCATACTGTCTGAAGCATAGCTCGAGCATGGAACAATGTTATGGAGGAAAATATTAAAAACTGCTGACTATCAACAGGTTACGGGGAGGTAGAAGACAATATGGCTGAGGAGACCATATTAGTCCTTCATAACATGATCTACATGCTAATGAACTTGAACAGTTCAATCAAATTTGCCCAATAAACTCAGCTGTTTAATAAATTACCTCATATGGGATAGATGAAGACTTGGCTACAAATGAAGAAACAGTGAGGGTAGAATTGAACAACACACAAGGTGTTACAGCTCAAGGAAGAGAGTGATGTAATGGATGACAGTGATGCATGCTTGTTAATCCTTCCCATAGTGATATTAAAGAAGCCTTCAGGCATTTGCCCAATTTTTGTTATGCACATTCAGAGATTAGTGAAGGTTATATTGAAAACAATAATGCATTAGAGGCAGTTGCGAATAAAATACAGTGGAACCCCGATTTATCGTTCCCGCATTCATCGTTCGCCATCCCTGGTCCCAAAAAAGTCCCATAAAGACAATGTAATTTTTTCCTGCATCTATCGTTCCCCGAAGTATCGTTTTCCCGCATTTTTTGTTCGAAGATCACGGTCCTGATGTATTTTTTTCCCCACATTCATCGTTTGACAAAAATGAAACGACGTATTTACAATGTGGCATTCGCGGATTCGACCGGCACATAGTATTAATCTTCCCCAAGAGATGGAAGCACCATAGGGCCCTCCGGAGCAGCTCGGGGCCGTGGGATTGTCTACGTTGCACAGTTCTCACCGTTCTCACAATCAGCTACCCCCCTCCCGTCAGCCCTTGTCCCCCACCCCCTCTGACTCTTTCTTCATCTCTGAAACCAACCAAGAGGCATTTAACGACCCGGGTCACGTTTCGCGACGGGTTCGTGTTACGAAGACCATAACTCATTAGCTTCGAAAGGAAATATCAAGTTACCCGAGAATGATAGAAAAGTATTTCACCCCTCCTCCTTTCGCTCCCCCTGACCTTTTTCATCTTCAAAGCTCACATTTCTGGAAGCCAATTGCTGTCTGAGTCACCTATTGGCCCCAAAGGTGAGTAACAAATGACTGGCAAAAGAGGAGGCAGACGAAACTCGATACCCTGGCATTTGAGCTTCTCGGCCGTTGATCCAACATTTTTTTCCGTAAACAATATCAGATAACAAACTATGACTTGCTATAAATCTCTCTTGTCAGATTCACAAACAAAGGGATATCTCAGGATATTTTGTTACACACTTTGGTCGCGCTTCACCCTCGACAATCGGCTCAGCGTCAGTTCCGAACTTCACCTCGTACGAGTGGTTCCGTATTTTCCTGTGTTCGCTGAATTAAAGCCAGTGTTTTCTTTGAGGCTTTGCGAAGCCTGGGGTCATTTTTATTAGCTCAATTTTTATTCGTCTTCTGACCATGGCCGTCCCGATGAAGCAAAAGAGAACTTTGAAAGATCGTCTCAAAATAATTGAAGAAGTGGAAAAAAATCCGAGGGAAAAGCGAGTTGACATTGCAAAACATCTCGGGTAGCCAGCAAGTACATTGAACTCTATAATGGCCAAGAAGAGTGAGATTCGAGAGCAAATAGACAGATGTGGAAGCGCACCCATGAAGAGAAAGACTGGCAAGGAGTCTACATTTGCCGAATTGGAAACGGTGCTCTTCAATTGGTTCCAGCAGGCACGGGAGTCTAATATTCCCGTTGATGGAGTGATATTAAAGGAAAAAGCGAAGATTGTTGCCACCCAATTGAACGTCGAAAATTTTAAGGCTTGATAAGTCGATTCAAATGGCTGGATAAGTTGATTCAAAAATCGACATGGTCTTGTATTCAAGAAGCTGGCGGGAGAGAGTGCGGAAGTAAATGCTGAAAGCACGGATGACTGGCTGGAAAGTCTGCCATCGATTCTGGAGGGCTACGATCCAGGAGATGTGTATAATGCGGATGAGACTGGTTTGTTTTTCAATGTGCTTCCTGATAGAACATTGGCCTATAAAGGAGAATGCTGCCATGAAGGTAAATTATCCAAAGACAGGCTAACGGTTTTGCTTTGCGTGAATAGTGATGGCAGCGACAAGCAAGTGCCGATTGTGATAGGGAAATCGCCAAAACCGAGGTGCTTCAAAAACGTAAGAAAATTGCCCACAAAATATTACGCAAACAGTAAATCATGGATGACAACAGAAATTTTTATTTCGTTCCTCCATGCATTAGACGCGCAAATGGGGGGGCAAAATAGAAAAATAATCCGATAGGATAACTGTGCGGCACACCCCAAAGACACGTCTTTTTTGAGGAATATTAAAGTTCCCAGCAAACTGTACCAGTACGCTCCAGCCACTTGACTTGGGGATTATACGCAGTTTAAAAGCGTACTATAGACAACGCCTCGTACAAAAATCCATTTGCCTTATAGAGTCAGGAAAGGCAATGAAGAAAAAACTAAACGTACTTGAAGCACTCCACTATATTATGGCAGCATGGAAACAAGTGAGCCAGAACACTATTCAGAATTGCTTCCGTAAAGCTGGGCACAGATACCCGATTGGTAATAATGAACTTGCAGATGATGATGTTGATGATTTTGGTCAAGACTGGGAAGAAATGTGTAGAGCCCAGAAATACGATTTTCAGAGCTACGTAGCAGTAGATCATCATGTGGTTACAAGTGGCACTGAAACCATTGAAGAACTGTGTGAAGCGCACACATCTACTGGGGCTGTAGAGGAAGAAGAGGAAAACGAGGTAGAAGTGATCCCAAGCTTTGTCGAGACTTACGAAGCTTTAGAAAAAGTGAAAGCATTTTTCTATGCGCATAGTGGAAGCGACGAGGATCGTGAAAACATTTTAAGTCTCGAAAAATTATATTTTCGACTACGACAGAATACCGCTAAGAAACAGAAGACAATGCATGACTTCTTTCAAAAGCGTAGTATTTAAAATGTGAACAGTTTTAATAGTGTATCCTAGCCAAAAGTAATTCAATAGGTACTATTATTTAATGGGTTTTATCAATCATAATTTGTGTTTGTCCGACAAAGTTTGTTTGCAACCACTAAAATTCCAATATGCTTGAGGTACCTGTAGTACCATAGAGTAAGTATGTACTTACTCTATAGTACCTACGGCATTTTGGTGCCCAGTTTGAAGAGAAGCGATGCATTCTCGAGTGAATGAATGAGTGCATGGAAATCAAATAAAAAACGCGATTAAATAGGGAGGAATTATTTATTTTTTTAAGCCTTAAAATTTTGAAGAGGGTTTTCCTGATTTTATGACATCCCATTAATATTTGACTATAGCCTGAAGGACGCATTTACAACAAGGAAGTGCCGCACCTATGACTAAAATATTTTCAGATTGGTTACTATTTTCTTCAGTTTCACCAAGGGAGTTAGTGTGGGGATTTAAATACCCACCGAGGTAAGAAAACATAATTTTAATATATCAGCGCATGAAAACTTTTCCCTCCTAGAAAATAAATAAAATGTTCCGTTAGTTGGCTCGTTATTTTTGGGTTGAATCCAGAACTTCTCATCCCAAGTGGATGACCGACGTTGGGTCTTGAAGACCACTGACGAGGGGAGATATCGTACCTCGATACGCCTTTGTCAATGCCATATTTTGATGGCAATCGGAATGCCGAACGCTTCTCGAAATGGGTACGGCTCCATGGAATTGGCCTTAGTTTGATTGAATTTTTAAGTGGTACATTTAACATGACTTACATCATTTAAAAATAGCAACCCTCTCTCCATGAGGTATGGTGGTGTAATGATTATCATTGTGATTATCCATCGGGGAGACAAGGGTTTGCGGCTCCGAGAGAGCGATGTATTTTGTCGTTCTCAAATAGATCAGTTTTGCCCGGATTCAATGTAATTTAAATTGTACCAAGCCTAGGCCAGAGGATAAATTTTTTACCGTCGTTATGGCTTTTGGGTATTGAAGCAATCTTATTCCGAATGCGGAGATGGGAAGACTACTCTAGAAAGTGTTGGTGCCCCACAGGCACAATTCGTCTTCGGGACTCCGACGAAAAAACAGGCCTGCAACAGATTTCGGAATACACTTCTGATGTGCACAAGTTTTGATGCAAAGCATGCGTATTTTAGCATGCAGTTGAATTTCGGTGATGAGAGATGGTCGTAATAAGACTGCCGAATCCGTCGTGGCAGTGTGAATGCCGAGACGGCGAGCAAACATTTTTTAGTGAGGTGTCGTATTCCCAAGGATTATTGAAAGATATATTAGTCGAACCAAGTATATGCCCAAAAATATTACATAAAATTCAAATAAAATATTCAAATAGAAAACAGCTATATTCCTGCATGAATCCTTTATAGAATATCACTATTACGCGCCAACATCCTGCGTTTCCTGCCGCATAGGCAACCGCGCCAAACTTTCACGTATTCATCGTTTTCCCGCATTCATCGTTCATTTCGTCCATCCCCTTGAAAAACGATAGATCGAGGTTCCACTGTTCTTAAGAAGGATTTGCAGCATAGTAAAATCAAAGTTTTTTTCACCCAAAATGAGTGATTGCATAAAAAAGAAAGCGCTTTTTATATATACCCATAAATCAGAGCTTAACAAAAGTGTTTGACTAAGTGTTCTAATAATAAGGGAAATTTTTATCCTGAAAACTATACTCCTCCTCAATACCAAATCTTTATTTTACACACCATTAATTTACAGTGCCCACATTTAGGTCCCTCCAACTGTGTAAAATCAAAGTTTTACTCTATAATCCCTTCTATTATACCATTAACTTGTAGAAAGATGGCAGTGTTTCATTTTTTGCTGCAAAGATGCCTTTCCTTGGGAAAAATGTATCTGAAATGAGCTTACAATTACTCTGCCAGGCACTTTGCAGCCAAAGTTTAATGAGGGATTTATCCTTCCTGAGAGGTATGCATTCCTTACGACATCTGCAGGAAAATTGACTCATTATAGTGGTAACACAAATATGAGCACTTCGTATAGACCCACATGGAACAGCTAACACAAAAAAGATCACTCTCGCTACTGTAGCGCTACCCTTGCTATATGACGTACTCTTTATAGCTGACTTCTACTCTACGTGCAACTTTTACTTGTAATAAGATTCCAGCTAAAAAAAATTCACAACATGTGAACACATTCATATTCCAGAAAAAATTACCTGCTGAATACTTATGGTGGGCTGAAACACTTGCTGTGGTTGTTGATAAGACACTACAGTCGGCGGGTTCCCCAAGCCAGGCGCAAGAGAATTCTGCCCCATTATCTGAGGAGTAAGTTGGGTTGGCTGGCTCACTGGAACCAATGTCTGGGCTGAAAAGAGCATACCACTAGATTAGTCAGCAAAATATACAGCAGCGTATACATTAATTTCAAACAGAAATTCTGTTTGGATTTCCTTTGGATTTTTATGAAATGAGCTGCAGTTCCACTGATTTCAATCTTGCCTTAAACATAAAACGTATTGCCAACAAACACATTTCCGAATACCATGTAAGATGTAATGCAAGTAGAGAAGTTAATTAATGATGCTAAGTAAGTATCCTACATTATCCCGAGTTCATCAGAGTATATGTAAATGATTGCAGCTAAATATGATAACTGAATCATCACCGACATAGCAGCGTAGATTAATAAATTCGCATTCACACTCATTCAGCAGCGGAACATATCGTCAAACAATACCTGTTGAAATCCGAAAATTATTGAAAATATGACTTTTAGCTGGAATTAAGCTTTCCTCGTCATACTTTGAATAGGTGGAAAGGAATACATCTTTACCGATTGACGGACGTCGGAGAACTCTGTTGTTACTTACGCAACGATTAATGCCCATCAGCTTCACTAATTTCATATTTTACGTGTTTGCTCAGATATTTATAGGATGAAACACTTGGAATATCAAAGCTGCCTCATATCTTATGTCGTAGATATTGTATTAAAAACATCAACCCGAGTCGATAGATGTAGACAAAAGTCTGCCATGTTCACAGTGAACGACTCGTGATTTTCTGCTCTCTGAAAAGAGCTAAATTCACTCAAAAAGAGCCAAGCTACAAACTTTTTAAAATCTCTCCGAGGAATTATCCTCGATCTTTCCTCCTGCATAAAATGCTACAACGTGTTTGGGGGAATATAATGAACATTAATTTCACTTAAATGGAAGCGATCAAATCCCGACACTGAAAAGGATGAAAAAATACCTCACCCACCCAATGACTCGTTCTCCACATATTGAACCATGAAGACTAGTGTTGGATTGCTGCACACACAGGGTTCCCACTCAATCTAAATTATAAAATTCACCGTTTATTCCAGGTTTTCACGGTCAAAATGTCGTCAAATTCACGGTTTGTAGATAAACCATTTTAGGCAGAAATATTGATCGCGTAACGATCATCGGCCGCACGTTAACTAAAAATAATAAAAATAAAAAAAAAACGCGACAGACACCGTGAATGCAAACGCAGCAATCAAAGTTCTCTCTCTCCTGACGTCACATATCGTTTGCAAAATTCAGCTCCGGCTAAAGGTTGCGATTGGGAAAATAGAGGGACCAGGGTACTAGAGAAGTTACGAAGTGTCTGAATTTTCGCAAGTGTTAATGAACACTTTGGTTACCAGTCTTCCGGCTTTGGTACAGGCTTAACACCAATGTGTCATCATGGCACACGGACCAATGATTGCGCTTAGAATATACGTGTGCAGATGAATCCGTGGCCATGTCTGCGCGTGACTGAACTTGAAATGTGATCGAAATATCCATTTTTCTTTTAATCTGTCAATCGTAGTTCTACGATCTTAAAATCACGATTGAGAGATTTTTAAGGTTTTATGGCAAAATTCACGGCTTTTTCCAGGTTTTTTCATGGTATACGAAATTCACGGCTTATTCACGGTTTTAAGGTTTTCAAGGTTGAGTGGGAACCCTGATACACCCTAAAACCATACATTTTCCGGGCACAATCTTTGTGGAGAGAAAGTGGCGCCGCTCGATTTGTTGCAAGACTTTTGCAAATGATAGTACATATTTTGGAGAAGTATAAAACATAACGTGCTATTCTTACCCAATTTTTCAAAAATCCAAATTCACAAAATCTTTGTGACAAATAAAAAGGAAATGGATGCAAAGAACATTAAATAAAACATGGAGCTAAAATCCTGACTGCAAAAGAAAAATAAAACCTTAAAAGATAGGTATTTACCTGTATTTCGAACCCATGGTGGGTTCTTGTTGCTGGCTCCAAACTGAGACATGTCTACGTTATACTGCAGGTCAAAACCCAATAGGACTGAAAATAATATGAGATATTAAATTTCAGGAAAACAAGGACAAAAGACAAAATTATGAAATGTTAGACAACTAAAATCTGCTCAAAGAAAGAAGTCCATTTCATTTCTGATAATAACTCAAAGACATTGGCATTGCTGTGGACTCCATTTGCACAGCCACTAATAGATAGCACCATGGAAGAAAGAGAGGGAAAATCACGAGGTTACTTCCAAAGTTTTAGATATGATCATCCAGCCACATCATACTTAAGGTTGTATAATAAAGTTGTTGTGTAAACTTACGCTAGATAACATTACCTATGAAATTAATAATTTCAACTACATCTACACACAACGAAATTTGCCCATGGAAAATATCTGTCAAAACCTTTTCTCATTACAAGAGCTTAACAATATCACTAAGGGATAAATAAACCTCCTAACCTACTTTTTCCCATCTTAACCCTCAATCCGTCACGTCACATTTTGGAACGCTATTTGTTGCACGGCGTCTCACAGACACCATTTTGGAATGGTTAAACAAAATGCATGGAAAGAGAAATAACTGTTTTAACTACAATAAATCATTCATTGAAATCTTAATTTCATGAATGGACAACGAATTACTGCATAATAATGATTGAGATATTTGTGTTAAAAAAATGCTACTTAATTTGGCATTTCTTACAGTTTTTCTTTCATCGAAATTATATCAACATATTTAATTTGGACAGCAGTGGCGCCGACTCCATGGGGCTTGAGGGGGCCCAAGCCCCCTCAAAAATTCGTTATAGCAGTGAGGAAAAATCCTAACCTATTCCGAGGCTCTCAGTGAAACACATGAAAAATTTTATAAAGTGATGGCAGTCCCTACCACACTCTACGGATCAGAATGTTGGGAACCAAAAAATAATGAATTAAGGCAGATAGAATCATCGGAAATGAAATTTTTAAGATCAGTGAAAGGCTGCACAAGATTGGATAAAATAAGAAACACTCTAATAAGAGATGAACTGGGTGTCACTGACAAACTACATGACTACAAACACGTATGGAAGGAACATACATATACTTCAAATGCCAAATGAAAGAATTCCAAAACAAGCAATGGAATATCAACCATTTGGCAAGAGAAGTATAGGAAGACCAAGAAAAAGATGGTAATGTGGAGCCGGAACAGGCTTAGTTGCCTAATCCTGGAAGGAAGAAGAAGTGAGGAAAAAATGTCTCAGGCTTGTCGATTTTCCCTGGAGTGTCCAGTTATCGAGAGTAAAGTTTTCAGGGTTCTAACGTTGAATAAATGACTCTGCTGAAATGCTTTGAAAAACTTTAAACTCACTATTGATTAAATTTCCCGGGGCAAGATCCTCTGTGTGGCCCCCCCAATATTTTTGTTGGACAGTAAATACAAACATATTTTTTACAGTTTCATAGTACTGATTTTGCTAATAACCAAACTATTAACTTTGACTACAGGGGGAATTACTGATTTTGGAGACATTTTATATAGACAATGCGTTCAGTTGAACTTGAACCAAAATATCAGATTGGGAAGTTATTGTTCGATGCAATAACAAAATTGTTGTGTATGTTTTACAGCTAATGTTATGCACCCAAATCAATGTACTAAGACACCATGAAAGTATGTAACAGAGGGGAAAATGTTTTATTATACGCCAAAGTTCACTCAAATTATGTGAGAATCATTGTAAATTATTCGCAATAATAGTTTTATTCAGGTGTTAAATTTATTGCAATAAAACATTCGTAGCAATAAGATGCATATCCAATATTTAATTCTTTAAATAGTTGTTGGTTTAAATCATAAAAGTCTTTAAAAACTTTGCGATAAATATCACAAAGCTATTAGCATGTAGCATATTGTAAAGGCCATTTTACACAGGTCACGGAATTGCACATGTTAGAGCTGCATTTATTTCTAAAAATGGCATGGAATTGCACGAATGGATGAACGAAATTAGAACGGGCTATTTTGCAGTCTCGCATCCACGCATTCTCACATGTGTTCTAGCAATTCACCGCTTTAGACGACACAATTTTGATTGTGCCTTCGCACGTACGTCAGATTGCACAATTCCGTGTGCCATGTAAAACGGCCTTAACTCAAGGTGTTGCGTGGCAACATTCTCAAGTACGTCATGGTTAACACAGTTTGTCACATAAGAGGTCCTTCAGTTATTGGAGAGAGGAGAAAAGGAAGAGTGCCTGAGAATGGAAATATTGAGTGTTACAGGATGAAGGATTGTTTTTCATGGTCTTTGGAGGGCAAGGGTAGGAAAAGTGACTTTGCCATACAGGGGTGAAATATACAATAATATTTTTATTCAAAAGCATACATAATGATATCAACAATGGGTCATGATCAAATTTGCATCGATGTAGATGATGCATAACAACTAAGATTGGGATTGTCAAGGAAGATTTTAGAGAGTTTTGGAGAGAGAGGAAGAGTTTTGGCAATAGCACTGCACTTGGCAGATATGGTGCTCGATTAAGAATTTTGAGCCTGCTACACATTAAGGATCACCATTGTTAAGATCAACTATAGGTGGCAATGTACATGCAAAGTTGGAAAAAGAATGAATTGGAAATGACATTTATAACCAGAATTCCCTAAAAAAAAACATGGGATTTGAGAGATAAGACCTAAGGATTGTAAGGCCTCATAAGGAAAACGCCACACTCTTAATGATTACAAGTGATGGTAGATGTAAATATACTTTAGGCAGCTCGATTTGAAATATATTGCTCTGCAATACAGGTATTATGGGTTCCTAAGTTGCCACATAATAAGGATTTTACCTGAGCAATGGGGAAAATAGACAAGAATGTCATATACAATTTAAGAGCAAAGTCACTCACACATTGCTCTTAATGCAGTATTGAATTAAAACCTATTCTTTAATAGGGTAAAACGTACTGCATCGATATTTTCCAAAATAGATACTGCTTGGCACAAAATTAATAATAGAAATGTCGAACTGGTGCGGTTAAGTATCCCAACAACATATGAGTTAAATAAACATATTTGGAGTTTCAGTGACTGATTAACTATCCTACAGGATTATTTACCAGCATGGTAAGAATATACATGAACTGAAGTAGGATAGAGGTAATATTACTTCCCTTCCACCAGTTGGCATGATTAGGGCAACAATCATATGGTCTCACCACATTGGGTCTAAGGTAATTGCGACGAGCTTGCACTTACCCCACAACATTTAAATCAATGGAATTAAGCTTTCTTTCATAAATTCCTAAGGCAGGATATAGTTTGGTTCCCAATGTTTTTTAACTAACACAAAAATTGAGGCGAGACCTGGGCATATTTTTCACAAATGAATATTAACAATCAGTGGTTGATACGGGATTGACTTTAATAAGCTGGAAGGATAATTTGCCAAAATTTACTACACAAACATTACCAACCAAAGACACAAACCATCGTGCATTCATTGAAATGAGTTAGGGCCACCTCTATCTATCATTATAAAAATTCGCGCATCAGTAAATTGCTACTCGTACCCAATAATCAGCAGAGACTTAAGTCAAAAGTAACGAATAAGGATACTTTAGTACTTCATCATTCACTGTCAAAATACTAAACGTTAGGGACTAATTGCTAACACACCTCATAAGGGCCCAAAGATCTTGGGTATCCATCGCTCTGAAACGAAAGAGAATACATTTTTAATTATTGGTTAGAGGTTAAATACTAATAATGAGGCACTTGACATTCAATAGAAAAACAACTATTTTTCGTAACGCCGCGAGTTCAAGTGACCCCCTTGGTCACGATTACGCGCAAGATGCATCTCATCGAAGTCTTACAACCAACAACATAATAGACAGCAATTTCGGAAAAAAGTGGGCTTTCGCACAAAATCTTCATACCATTGTTTAAATAATTGTTCATCATTATTTAGCAAGAATACCCACCATTGTAGGCACATTTTCATTGTAAATACGGCCTGGTAGCGTCAAAATACAAGCATGATTCCTTGAATTGCTCAGAATTAGCGAAAAAGTAAGAAATGTATAGATGTATTTCTGATCCGAAGGGCCCGGGAAAATTGTTGATTAGCTCAGAGAAGTAAATACTGAAACCAATAATTTTAGCGTAGGCGTAATTATTATTATTACTATTACAGCCCTCTGGCGGCATACAACGCTGACCTCAGTGGCCTCTCTGGTTTCAAGTTCCTTCCGCAGCATAAAATAACAACCTAAAAATTGTTAAATACTTTTCTTATAAACTCATAAAACGAAAATTAGATATCTCAAAAGACATTTTTTGTTTTGAAAAATATTTTAAAGAGCAGAACTCAGAGCTTGAACGCAGTAGTTCAGTCAGTACTTTTCCGCCGAACGACCTTATCCGGGTAACATGGCTTTTGTGGTTGCTAGACTTTGCCGCCAATCGCTCTCTTTGCAGGGATCTGCAAGCAAGTGTCGGCCGTTGGCGAACATAGTTCCAGCAATTCGCAACTTAGCTACGAAAATGACTATGCCACGGGTATATTTTGACATGACTGCCGATGATCAGCCAGTCGGAAGAATTATAATGGAGGTAAGTTTATTTAATATGAATAATTTTCTTCGTGAAAGGCCGAAAATAGGCGGTGACATGCCGACGCCCCGGTAGGTGTCCGAATTTAGGTGCTGTAATTTTGCTAATATCCTATCAAGTACTCTTGTACTAGCCTTTATGCACCTATGGTTGAGGTAAAAGCGGCTTATAATAACGCTTGATTTATTTTAAGTGGTGTGAAAGCGGATTTCGAATTTTCACTTGCACGAGGTTAATATTCGAAGTCAAAATGGCTGTTCTTCCTTATCTCATTCATTTAAGTCATCCAATTACGGATTATAGCCATGTTAAGTTCAAGGTCGGTGGTAATTGCTCATCAAGGCCTAGGAAACTATCGTAACTCATCTCTTGAATGAAATCGCCCACGTGCTCCTCTAGCTGGTCAAACTTAACTCACCTGCTCGAATGCCGGTCTATAAGTATTTTTACCGTAATTAGTATCGCAAGCTTGACTTCCAAGGCGTTGGTTCTCGGGAGCATGTTTGAATCAATGTTCCTACAGACGCTCTTAAATTTATTTGGAAACTGGGTACAATGCCGGTTATGATGGTAATTGTGATTTTTTAAAATTTTATTTTAGCTGAGAAGTGATGTAGTACCAAAAACTGCAGAAAATTTCCGACAGCTATGCACTGGAGAGAAAGGATTCGGCTATGAGGGAAGTTACTTCCACCGTGTTATCCCCAACTTCATGTGCCAAGGTGGTGACTTCACCAATCATAATGGCACTGGAGGGAAGTCTATTTATGGAAACAAATTTGAGGATGAGAATTTTACCTTGAAGCATACTGGACCAGGTTTGTGCTCGTTAATTATTTCTAGTCCTCCAGAACAACTTACTCTTCCATGAGGTGGCTTCATTATGAATCTATTCCTTCAGGTATTCTTTCGATGGCCAATGCCGGAGCCAATACAAACGGAAGCCAGTTCTTCATTACCACTGTGAAAACGAGTTGGCTCGATAGTCGGCACGTTGTGTTTGGCAGCGTAGTTGAGGGAATGGATGTTGTGAAGAAGGTATGTACTACGATGTTGCAAATGCGGCATTATTCCTAGTCCTTCACCGGGATTTTTACTTATGCCAGTTATGAATTACTTTTTAGCTTGAATCATATGGATCGCAAAGTGGGAAGACATCAAAGAAGATCAAGGTCGCCAAGAGTGGTCAACTTTAAATTGTGTATTTCTTTTCTTATGCTGGCCAGCGAGATGGAATTTTAATTACTGGTACCAGCACAAATCCTTGCCCCCAATTGTGTGTAAGCCATCTCATCATTCCGATTATCTGGGTGGTGGTAATCGAGGTTGCATTTGCCCTTGGATAAATGACTTCTCAATAATAAAGTTCATCTGGTCCTGGCGTTTTGATATATTTTACTTGAAGCCAATTTAAAGCTTTTTTTTTGTAGTTGTGTGGGCACTTTCTATTAACACCTGTCAGCTCTGTGCCCCTAAGCATTTCATGTTGAGCATTTAACTACTGCTGATAAAGTTCACTATTAGACGGCACTTATTGTGGGTTATGAAGCTATGTATGTGTTTGTGATTTATAAGTAACTTGTTGTTCTAGTTAAAAGCTTGAATGTGTAATATTGATCCATTCCTACTGTTTAACTGAAGTATTTTTATTGGCCAAGGGCATATGTATATCATCACTCACTGTATTTTTCCTTATTGATTCTTTATCTCAAATGGAGCTAGCTTGGAAAGTTTTCAATTTCTGCATTTTAACAGTTGGAAGGTTAATCATAATAAATCAATAAAGCATTAATTAGTACTAAGACTTTTTTTTATTAAGTTGAGTTTGATGGTGATTTTTGTTTGGCTTATTTTTATTGCTTTTCTTTACACTGAAATTGCAGTCTTACAAGGCTATTTTCTGTTATTCCACACTCTGCTAATGTAGGTGTACTTTGTACATCTAGGATACTATCATTCCACTCAGTAAGGGGCTTCGTCGGGTACCCATTGAGCAATCTTGCATTTTCTCCATTTGCTAATTGTCTCAAGAGATAGCCAACCTTTGTCTCTGTTGATGATAGTTGAAGAGTACATGCTTTGTCTCCTAATAGAAGTAGATAGGGTAATTTGTATAATGCTGTTGATATCCAATTTAATTATTGATAAATAAAACTTACCATTGTGTGATAGAATCTTGACGTTAATTTCATTTTTCCCTCTGGGGAATTTAGTTTGAAGCAAAGGAAATCCCTCAAATGCCTGAAATAATTAGTTCTAGTAAATGAGGTGTGATTAATTTCATTATTTTGCTTAGAGATATGTAATAACTTGTGAAGTAAGAAGTCAATGTCTGTCCAAATGATAAATTAGGAATTGTTTTTGTGTGATGTTCACAGTGGACTGAATTTATCAGAAAGACAGGAATTTCACTGTCTGAAATGCCAAGAAAATAGAAAAGTTCCATTCACATATGCATTGGTGGTAGTTCCAAAGTTTGCCAATATGGTGTATATCTGTGGGTCACATGCTGTCATTAGCTAGTTCCTAGCTTGTTGAAATTTATGCCATTCAGATGATTCTCTGAAACATGTTTTAGTTATGTTATTATGCTGATTTACTTTCTTTACAGCACTGTGAAGCATGCTTGGTTTGCAAAGACTCAATGTTGACAATAAAACATGGAAATGGTATCAGTGGCGTGGATAAGTTATACTAAATCAGCATGAATTGAAGAGTGGCAACCTCAGAAATTTAGTTTCATTGCCACTGCTGGGATTGGCAATCCTGAAATTTTTGTAGAATATGTGATAGATTATTATGATCTTTGATTGTCGTTACCATCCTTTTAAGTTGGGCTACATCGGTGAAGGTTGGCTCTGCCTTTTAAAGGTTACAAAATGGATGTCACCTTAAGATCTTGCCTCCCAAGTTAAATTATGTTGTTGCTAATTAGACATGAGATAGAAATCGATGAGATAGAGGTAATTGTTTATTTTCAGGCTGCTGCTGAAATATCTTTATAATCAAAATGGTTCAGTCATTATGAAATAGATATGTTTGCCATAATTCTAAGAATTCTAATTCTGATGGAACAACTAAGTAAATTAAGGTGAATTTGCTTTGGTGTTTCCTAGGGTACTTATAATAGGGTAGTTTCCTTCATCAAAGAAAACAAAAGGCATTGATGGCGATTCGTTACCCACCATTAGTGTATTCATAATACACAAATTATTTGGTTTTTGAAATACCGGTTTAGACGAATGGCAAGGGTCAAATTTTAACCTCATTTGAAAAAGGCCAGATTGGCGCCCATGCGATTCCACTCCACGTGACGTCACAGGGACCTAGTTTCTACACGAGAGGATAGGAGTTATGCATCGTCAGAGGCTACCAATGCATGCATGAGGCACAGAGCTCAGGGAAACATGTCTTAATAATCACCTATTAAAACTGGCTAAGGTCGGAAAGTTTTCTTCGCTTGATAAGGTATTAATAAACCTTTTTTAAGCCATGCGCTACCAGACAGGAAGGTACTCAGCTACCTGTTAGCATCCTGCGTCCTATCAGCGCTCAGAGCCTCGATCAAGGTCTCCTACCAGGCGGGAGGGGGAACCAGAAATACGTCACACGGAGAGATTTCCTTACCCGTCGCGTTTTCGCGCGCTTGAAATTTTTCACTTTTCATTTGATCGCGAAAAATAGATATCGTCATTTAAAAATCTAAAAGCGTGAAATACGTACTCCAGGAGTAATAATCTTTCGATTTAGGCAATAAAAAAATAATAGGAAACCACCCTATTTTGTTGCTACCAATGAGTTAGTTCACCTTTTTTTTGCCTCAGATTGTGACTGAAAAATATACCAGTATTTTTGTTTCTTGATTTATTGCCTTTTTTGTTCAACTATTCGCAATTAAAAATGGACCTGACAGAATAAACAATTCAAGTATAGGTTGCTTGCTTAGTCTCAGCTGCTCCACTTTCTTACAAATGGGTATTGATTAGTGCTCCAGTGAACATTTCCTGACCCCAATAAAAGGTTCCCCTACATGTAGTATGTGAACCAGTTCTTAAATTGCATCAGCATCTCATTAGAATGGATAGAAGCACTCACACTTCCTTGTATCAAACTTGCAAGGGCATTGCTGCTGCACTCTTCCTGGGACGTCCTCATTCCTAACTCCGTAGTTCCATTTGATCCTCATCATTCTTCTTTTACACCACATTTAAAAGTATTTCAGATAGAGAAAGAGGTCACGTCTGAACACCAGAGGTCAGAAAAGTGGGAGGAAATAACATACTGGGAGCTTGTTCTGATGGCTGTGTGTTCTGGTAATGAGAATGCAGTGCAGGGCCAGGCTTGAGGTTGATATCCCTGGCAAGGATGGTGAATAGGTTCCACCCAGGGAATGACTGACTCAGGCCAATCCAAAGGGAGCTTCATCTTGACGGGCGGGTTAGCTGGAGGTAGTGGACTTAGAATTCACACGCATGAAAAAACGTGTGCATTCCCATGCACACATTGAAATGAAAATCACCTTAATTAATGCGATTGTTGGGAAATATGTATCTCCAATTCAGATAGCTTTGGTAATGGGATGCTTACACTGACGTGCACTGAGATTACCACTGAAAACACAACTAATAGCTTAGACCAAGATGCACATGGGTGGATACCTGCAACCATCTTGGACCATTAAATCTTGTTGTCTAGTTTTTCTGAGTAATTAGCTTCCAAGCTGTGCCTGCTATATTGATTGTTCTAGTTTTGAGAGGAAAGTTTCACCCTCTCTTAGTATGAAAGGAAAGTGATCAGGTTAAACACCCTTGTAATTCTCCTGGCCCTTCTCTCATGGTTCTGCTGAGATCCTGATCAGGAGCTGGACTGTATTGGAACTAAAGGCAAAATTGCCAATTGTGGCAATGGGGTCGTTAATGCCTACCTGGAATCTCAATTAAATTTAATATTTAATTTAATAAGTACTAGAGGAAGTGGAAAATGATATTGATGAGAAACTGTTCATCGTTTATACTTCCACATACATTCTGGGTGTAAATGAAATGGCCCTTAAAGAAAGTTAGTTACATCACCTTATACTCATTACTTAATTTGCTTGCTGCTGTAAATGAAATGTCTGATTGTGCTTGTGGTTTTTATTCAGATGCACCAAGTGGTACCTCCCTTTCAGTAAAAGGGTTAGGAAATGCCTTTTGCCTTAGAAATAGGCAGCAGATGATGAACAAGTGAAAAATTGTTTTTTTTTTTTACATTTAAACATATTTCTGATACAAAAGAATTGGTGATCTAGTTCATTGTTCACAACTTGTCATTTTTTTGCAACATTGTAAGAATGTAATGCCTAACTTGGTTGTCTTGTTGTTCTACCTCATATGAAGCAGATATGCTCAGGCTCTCGTGATAAATATGCCTACGAAATGCAAAATGTGCCTTTTGAATACTTTGGTAGCCCAGGATTAAAGCAAAATGGAAGACTTCTTTCAAGGACGTTTACCGGGGTCACAAAGGTGGTTGATCATTCTGTTTTTATGTTAAAAAAAACTCCAGGAACCTCTATTGTTTCAGCCGAAAGTAGGTGAAAAAATTTAGCTGTATCCATGAGGGGAAACATACAGTAACAGTAATAGAACTGACAATGTTGGGCAATTACATAATAGAAATGCTGAGGTGGTATAAATTTTAACAACCACGAACTAATCTGCAACACACTAGTCCTGTCTTGCCTGCATTATATAAAAGTAACAATAGCTTTTTTTGTGGATGAGATAGGTAATGGAAACTTTATAAGCATTTATAGCTGATGGTATGTGGCCAGCCAATCCTATTTTCTATATTTTTTTGTTTCATTTTTTGAGAATGTATGTATGAGTCCTGCAATTAGTTTGCAATATATTTCTTGTACCATTGTTTTGTATCACTTAAGTCAGTGTTTCCCTTCAACTCCCTAAAAAATGATTACCTACTTATTTCTTTACCACCATAATAAATATGTACTCTTCAATTGTGTTTCGGAAGTGATTATTTAGTTGAAAGCTTTGCAGGACTCACGGAAAATAATGGTGCAGTTATTTTGTGAGTCCCTTTTAGATATAAATAGAGTGCATTCCATTAGAACAAGCTTTTCCATTGTTGCTCAGGCACACATTCAAGTATATTCTGTAGCTTGGTGCATAAAAAGGAGTACTGCTAATTAACGAAATCTGAGACATGCCTATTGAATACCTTGGTAGCCTAGGATTATAGCAAAATTCATGATTAATTTCACACATACAGTTGTGACTAAGATTAAAGTGGCTGCTTACCACATCAGTAGGACTGTCTTTATGAAGTAACTTATCTGGATTTGCAGATGGTAAAGAAACCCCTTCCACCCTTGGAGTGGTCTTTATCTCATGTGTGTTACATTTTCTTTGCAGTTCTGTCCTTCTGTCTGAAACCTATTGTTCAAGTATTAATTGTAGTGAATCAGGTTCAACGGCTGAATTCTTTGTGCAGAGTGAATGACATAGTTTGTGAATCTATATTATTCCAATACATAGTATGAATGGCATTACCTGGAAGAAAACTCCCTCTGGGTACTGATGCTGCAGTTCTGCCGGGAAGTAGCCATCCATTAGGTCTTCTATAATTTTTTTAGTTTTATTTTCAGAGTATGGTTGCAGGCTGCCATCAGATATTACTAAACCATCTTCATATAGTGTTAGAGGTATATGCTCTACCAACTGTTTAGAAAAAAATAATTAGTATATATACAGCCATATTTCACTGAGCTTTTATTAGCTTTATTCTATGATTGGTATGTATCTATAGTAAGGGAAACATTATTGTAGCAAAGTTGGTTCCACTGCTATTGGTCCTACAGAAAATGGGCATGATATTTCAATGCGTAATAGTGGACAAGGAAAATTCAAACATGTCCTGTCTTCCTTGAAGCACTGTGCAAAGTGGGATATTTGAAGGTTGCCTGCCTATAATGTAATTCAATCTGGTTCCTGATTATTGTGGCATTTTAGATAATCTTTCCTTGATGCTTTTGAAAAAACTATATTGAACTCCCTTGCAAAAATTCTCTGCAATTTTCCTCTGCACTCTATATTTTCTTCATGTCTACTCTAGCTCTCAGGCAAGGCCCTTCAATTTAATGCCAGCCTCGTTGGCGGTGGGGTGAAGTCCTTGCCTGCCAAAACTGTGGGTTGCAGGTTCAATTCCCGCCTGGGTAGGTGGTCCATATCCGGGGCATGGGTGTTTGTGCTTTGTTAATTCCTCCGTTGTTAAGGCCTCAATGTGCTATTTAAGGGGAAGTTGGAAATAAAAAAGAAATTCACTCGGAGTCTGCATCTAAATGCTTGAATTTCTATCATAAGAATTTGTCCTGAGAATAATATGCAATGAGCCCATCAGTTCCCATACTCAGTCTCATTCACGCTACCTCACTGTCTTCTATTCTCAGGTATACTGAAAACTTTTCTGTGGCCTAAGCTACATGATATTCTACTATGTGAATCGTAAAGAGACTAAGAAATGTAACAAAAATATACCGTGTCTCTGTTGTTTGTAATGTGTTCATAAAACTCACCAATAGGTGATGTTGGGCGTTGCTGGGTTAGAAAGGATATAGGTTTTCTTGCAGACCTACAGTGGTGACTCAGGCTTTGTGTGGGATAGTTTTTAGACAAAATATTTCCACACTCAAGAAATTACATGATGAAAAGTCCAATATTCTCCAGTAAATATGTAATGGCAAGTTAATTGCCCAGTTTATTAACTTGGAATAAAACAGAATAGTTGAACAATGTAGTAGGTACCTACTATGATTTCTTACAGAGGTAAAAAATAGTTGAGGGTAAATACTAGTAAGTTCATAGGCTTTGCCTAAGTCATGTGAAATTATCATTTTAAGAAACTGATCACACCTAGTCATTTTGAATTGCGAAATTAATTTTTATGTTGTTTGATGGATAGGGAATCAAAATTTTTATATTTCCATTGATAAATGCAGGAACTCAACCTTTATTGCACCTGAAGGACAATTTCCAAAAGATCTCAGTGGGCTTACTGAGAAAAATCAACTACTATTGTACATCTAAACACTTAGACTGCGGGAATGTTTTATACGTCTTGTACGCTGACAGCCGAAAAACGTTTTCAAGCGATTGCTCGACTACCTTCTTCAGTTTCCCAAAATTTTTATTGTTACCTGGGTACGGCCCAAGTGCACTTTTCCACATGGTTGGGATTGCTATTGCAGCTTAACTCTCCCTGACCATCCAAAAAATACAAAATGTTTTTAAAAAATTGCCACAGCCTAAGGGTTTAAAAAAAGCTGTAAAGATCTAATATTGGGTAAAAAAGTTATGTATGTACTAGGGTCAATCCACCTCAATTCAAAAAACATTTGTCTATTGAAGTCTCACATTTTGATGACAATTTCTGCATGGTATATACATGTACATACCTCAAACAAATTGATCTGAGAGCGGTTTGCAAAAAAATTGCGCCTTTTATGCACATTTTAATGTTTTTGAACTTTCAAAAAAAAATCATGCTTCGAATAAATGAATTTTTCTTCATTTCACCGCAGCAATGCCATAAAGTCATGATTAAAGGCAAGACTTCTTTTCTGATGAGTTCAAAACTCATTCAGTGCCCTTTCCTATTATTAATATATTTAAGTGCTTAAAAGTTGTAAATTAACTTTTTTCAAATACTACATCTTAGAATTAGCCCAAAAACTTGTGTGATAATCTAGACATGTCTACCTTACAATTCCAAAAATTAAGTTTAGAGGCAACTCGTAGATGATTTTTTATGCTGGGATCATTTTTGTCAATGTTTTAACCATTTGTTTATTTAATATATTATCTTTGAAAAGCCAAATTTTATTTTTGGAATAATAAGGTAGATGTGTCTAGTTTATTAAAACAAATGTTTCGGCCATTTCTGGGATAGAGTACTTGAGAAAAGTTAATTTAAAATTTTTACACATTTAAATGTAGCAATAATAGGAAAGGAAGTTGAATGTATTTTTAATTCATTCACCGTCTTAAATTAAATCTTACCTTTAAAATAAGCCATAAATCATGGCTTTTTGATAATTTGGTGGTTATATAGAAGGAATTACATAATTCAAGGCATTTTTTTTGTCCAAAAGTTAAAAAAATACTAATGCTCATTATTATTATCCAAGTATTCTGCTGATGAAGGTACGTTTCCATGGAGTACTTGAGAAGCATTCGGGCAGCCTCCCCTTCCTTCATAGATTTCCCTCGTCAGTTCATAATGAGGCCGACTCCCTTTCATTCCAACCTAAAAATCCTATTCTCAACATTTTACCCTCGAACACTGTTTTCAGCATCCCCTCCCCGCTATGTACTACATCTGTTGATTTGGTACCTCGGGCTACATTTTGACGTACGTCAAACTTTGTATTTCAAAAAAAGTTGTTTGATGACTGACCCTAATTATTTAGATTACAACTAAGTCCCCTATTCCTCCAATCTAGACCTATTTTCTTGAGGATATGCTTCACTAGCTTCATTATGCTTCAATAGCTTCACCTAATCTACTCTATCAAATGCTTTTTCATAATCCACTAAGCATGCATACACTTTCTGGTTGTATTCTAGGTTTCTCCCTAGCGATCTCATTACAGCTATTGCATCTCGAGTTGACTTTTCTTTTCTGAACCCATACTGATCTTCACTCAAATACTCATTAGCCCTCGCCTCCATTCGTCTGTTTAATGTCCTCAGTACCACTTTCACAGTGTGCGATATTAGACTAATAGTCCAGTAATCTCTACATTCTACAGCTTTCTTCTTTGAAAAATGCGATGGTGGTTGGCGTAACATGGTGAAACTCCTTCATGATGCACAAAGGTTAAGAAAAGACTGTTTCACAAAATAAAATATATTTGCAAATATATTTTATTTTGTGAAACAGCGAAGTCTTTTCTTAACCTTCGTGCATCATTTCTTCTTTTATACTGTTTTCATGAAATCTTCTGGCCGACCTGCCTCCTCATACAGCTATGCGTGTGTACCTTATGCATATTATCTCAAAAAACCTTCTCTTACCATCCCTACCTATGTTCTTCAGAAGCTGACCCTGGATATTATCCACTCCCACCACTTTCTTAGCCTTCACATTGCCAAGGGCTCTCTCAATTTCCGTGTCTAAGATCCCCGACCCAAGGCTATCCTCCTCCACTGTACTTTCCGTCTTTAAATTCAATCTTTCTCATCTATTCCTGCTGTCTAACAGATCCTCCACATATTCCATCCTTCTATACTGAACCTCATCCTGCTCAATCAGCATCCTTCCATCTTTAGCTTTTGACATGGCTTGCCTTCTTTTGGCTCTCGATAGTGATTTTACTTTGCTGTACAACGCACCTACCATTCCTTCCTTCTTAAACTTTTCCATATCCTCACACTTTCTTTTCCACCATGCCTCCATTGCCATTGTAGTTTCACGGTGTAATCGATTCTTGATTTGCTTATACATCCTTTTACCCTGCTCTGTGTCCACGTTCTTCTACTTCCATCTCTCCTCCATATTTTCTACCATTTCCTCCATAATCCACAGCTTCTTTATCCTTCTACTGTCAAAGTAACCAAATTGACTTCTCTGCCGCTTTGACTATTCCCATTTTAATATTATCCCACCCTTCCTCTACAGTCTGTGTACCTATTTTCAATCTCCTGTATACTATTTTCCTCTAGTTCTGATATTCTCTCCTCATAGTTCCCTTTAGAGCTTCTACATTCCATTTCTTTGCCTACCTAAGTTTCATAAGTCTTTTGAATCTTACGCTTCATTTCATGAGCACTAGTTTGTGGTCTTAAGTGAGAGTTTTTTACTCTATTCTTAAACCTTCGTCTTACCATGATGTAGTCTATCTGATATCTCACTGTATCCCGTGGACTTGACCATGTGTGCCTCCACCCTTTATGATGATTGAACCATGTGTTTTTTATGAATAATTTGTTTCTCCTGCAAAATTCTGTTGCTTTATCTCCCCTGTCATTCCACATTCCTAATCCAACTTCTCCTACTTTTTTTTCTATCCCTCCCTTTCCCGACTGAAGTGTTCCAGTCCCCCATCACTACCAGATTTTTCTCACCTGGAGTGTCTCTAATTATTTCCTCGAGCTGTCCATACACCTCATCTACTTCTTCTTCCCTATGATTGCTGGTGGGCATGTAAACTTGAACCACCACAAGGTTGGTGGGTCGTGCCTCAATTTCCACCACCAGAATCCTATTGCTTACCAGATCTGTACCTACCACTTTCGTACCGAGCTTCCCATTTAATACCAAAGGTACAAGAAGGGGAGAGTCTGAGGAAAAGAGGATGGATGGTGCATGGTGATGGATGGAAAAGGTGCAATTAGGGGGGAGGAGAATCAGGGAAGTCAAGAGAAGTGTCAGGGAAGAAGGAGAATGCATAAGACATACCAGTTACAGGTTAAAAGCTAACACAATGTTCTAAAAACATGATCAGGATATTCCAGTCTTGGATGAGGTGTCATTGAACAGCCTCGGAAAGTCCACTAAGGAGTGGATTTTGCCGTAAAGTTTCCTGTGAAGTGTCAAAACCCTCCAAGTCCATGGTATGACTGGATGATGGAAGAGGAAGGATTACCCCAGGTGGGTGTCTATATTTCATAGCTTGGTAGTACATAGTGAAATGGAAGAGGGAGGTGATTCTCACCATTTGTTGGCCAATGTCCAACTGGATGTGTAGGGTGTCAGTTTTATGTTAAGTTTCCTGTAACTTTTGATTTACTAATACATATGTGGAAAAACTCCAGCAGATTAAACCTGAATCAAGCTCTACAGTGGAAGGAACGTCACTTTTATGCTTTTTGCAGCATTATACTAGGTAGCTTAGTTTGGACGATAAAACTCCTCAAACTTGTGTCTCTTGCTTTTTTTAGAGACAGAAGTGTTATGGATTGGCCACAATTATTTATATGTCCACTAACCTTGAATGATGCACCAGTTGGAGTGTGTTTAATATGCTGTTCCTCAAATCTGATGAGCTTGTTCAATTCCTCTATACTTTCAATGAGCAAATCAAAATCTACTTCATAGCGATAGAATGATTTTTCTGGAAACCACATCTTTTTGCCTTTAGTTGAATCTGATGATCCCGCCAAGTCCTGTTTTAAGAATTTTATTAACTTATTTATTATTATAAATTTGACATTTGTTCATTAAGGTCAGGGCACTGTGCGTGCCAAGGCTGCCCAAATGAGCACCTCTATAAATGGACACTTTCCCTTGGAACGAAATTTATTTCCCATTAAGGTAGTGTGAATTCCACCTCTTTGCAGTGGCTACCTCCCTAAATTGCAGGTTTTCACTGGGCAGTCACTTCTTAGGCCATGAGTATCTAAACAGAAAAATCTCCATTGAGTGGTAATGGTATTGAAATATTATCATAGGAATAGCCTGAATGTGTTGACAATGGATTTTGATAAGTACATAGCTACCTATCTGTAATGTCTCCACATTTTGGGCAGAGTACCTTACTATGAATCTTCTATGAGATGAAGTTTTCTCCCACTGTCACATTCAGGCCAACAGATCAAGAGTTGGTACTGCTTAAGGTGAAGGAGAGCACCTCTATAGGATGGTAAAATAGATGAAATCAGAGGAACGGGAAAGCAAAAAATTCATATATTTAGACTTTTATGACTGGAGCAGTATGTTTTCAAGGTGAATGCGATGAAGTGAAAGAAGCACAGTCACTTTTGCATGCCCGGTAATTTGAATGCAATTCAATGGTCCATGTCTCTAAAATTTAGGCTACACCCATTGGTGTGTTTGGGATTGGGTGGATGTCAAGAGCTTTCGAGCACCCCTGCATAAATTTGTCTCATATGAATGAATGTAAATTTTTTTTTAGAGAATTGTTCCATTATTTTTCTGCAATTCATCTTACAAAAGAAAGTCAAGAAAATGAGTTTCGAAATAAACATCCTATATATGCCTTATCCTGGTTTTTAAAGATATGGTTTACATTTTATACTCGCTTGTTTGAGTTTTCAAGGGTACTTTGACCACTTGAAGATCACTCGAGGATGCAAAGGAATTCCCATGACACCTACTATGGACACACCTAATGGTTTTTACGTGTTTATGGTCATATTTGCCATTTCGTGGGGTTTTTTCCAAAGCAAGTATTATGTGAAAGATATATTATGTGAACTAGAAACAGTGGCACAGCGAGGGGGAGGTTTGGGGGATAAAACCTCCCCCAGAGCTCAGACAGTGTTTTAAGTTTAATCTATTTTATTTATTTAGATTAATATTACTTATAGAATAGTGTAAGGATTAATAAAATATCCCTCAGAAGCCCGTAAAACTCACCATTTTTAACCATCTATCTTAATTTTTTTCCGGCGGAGGGTCCTCGCACCTCCCACTTACCCTGGCAGGTATGCCATACCCCCAGACACCTCAGTATTTGTTGTGCCTAAAACCCCCCCTAGCCTTAATTCCTAGCTGTGCCCCTGAGTAGAAATAAAACTTAACCCAGATTGTGTAACAATTGAAATTTTTTAGAGTGAAATTTACAAGTTTTGTTTATTACCATGAAGGAAAATTTTCACACAATCATCCCTGAAACACTTCGATACTGCTAATGCTCTAACGCTCAACAGTCGCCTACCAAATAGAGTCCAACTCATGTAGTACCACTTAGTTCGGTGGGTGATTGTTGATCATTTTTGCCATGGAGGTATTGACTTGGTTTGTTAAGTGGGCTGCTCAGAATATGTTTTTGGAAATCTCAATAACCTTCTTCGGAAGGTCTGTTAGCCCCTTCAGCAGCCTCCCTGGCAACATACCTTGGTAGAAATTCCCAGGCTGGTCGTTTTTGCACCATTGCACTTCCTTTTCTCTCATCAGAATTAATCATATAAACATTCATAACTTAATTAGCAAATTATTACGGAGGCTTCCGCGGTGAGTTGATTGGTGATAGTTTTCCGGGTTTACACCGCGTTGATTCATGTTATTGCGGACGACAGTTTCGGGCATGTTCCAGCTCCCATCTTCGGGTCTTCTTTTGGACCCGATGACGGGAGCTGGAACGCGCCCAAAACTGTCGTCTGCAAAAACATGAATCAACGCGGTGTAAACCCGGAAAACTATCATTAATTAGCAAATGTTTGAATTCAAGAGTTCTCTACGTCTTTCAATCGACTAGATATTCTTTTGAGTTGGTCCACTTGAGGAACTTTCTACAGCAAAATATCGATGCAACAAATTTATTCATTTAAACATATTCACACATCTCTAACCACTTATCAATGTTCTCTTGTCTTTTGCTAGGATTTGTTTGTTATTATGTGAGTTAACTTTTCCCTAAACTACTGTTTAATAGTGGAATACTCCAACTTAACTGCATGAACTGTGATGAAATTCTTATCAATTGCCATGGGAAAATTATTCCTATGACTGGAAATTAAACTGCACATTTAGGGCTTTCCCAGCTACCATGCAGACCACACTATGCTTACGTTCCTTGATTCCCATTGAAATATTTCCTTGATTCTCAAGGCAAAAGCCAAAAGATCCATCATTCAATTACCAGTCCTGAGTCCTGGGAAAGTTTTCCCATGGTAATTTATGTGAATTATAATATACAAGTATATAAATCCCACACAAGAATATAAAAAAATAATAACTTGAGAAGCATTAATTTACTAAAGGAGGTCGAGCAGTGGACCACGATAGCATGAAGTGGCTTCTTGGACAATCTCACTCATCAATTACTGATAGCAGGGTATGCAATTTCACCTCTAAGCGAGTGTTTATCCTCTTCACCATCCCAAAAATTTGGTTGACTCTACTGTTCAGTTTATCCATTTGCTCTCCAAATACTGATATTTTGGCATATAAAGCTGACAGCAAAGATACATCAGCAAATTTGGCTACAGATAAAATGTGTACAATATGTATTCTAACCTTTAAATTTGAGAATTGACTTGGCTTCATTTGGAAGTTAACTTAATACATGTATGTTGAGGGAGAACACTTACCTGTACGGTAGTTTTTCTGAGACATAGCTGCAAATGATTTTGACTGGTATGACAGTTGATAATTTACTACTGCAATAGTTGTTTAACATTGGCCAGCAGCCAAGAAATATTCTTCAAGATAATATTTAATTTGCATTAGCTCTATTGCATCATGAAGCATATGATCACAGTAACAAATTGGATAATGCAAAGCAAGGGAAGGTGTAAAACTTTGCTATCACGCTTGGGAAACTTTAAAGATGACAGGAAATTGTAGGGTCAATGCTTCATAAGATTTTGATAACGCGTATTACTACTTATATACCCGATGTCACTTTTTCCACGGAAACGCGAGGTAGAAAGGTTATCCACGAACGCTCTTATCAAATTCGAGAATGGAACCATTCAACATTGGAGAATACGCAAGGGGGTTAATGGCAGGGGGACGGTAGAGGATGGTTAAAGATTTTTTTATTTGTTGTCTTGTTCCTACTATGGCAACCAATGGCAACTACTTTAGACCTCGAGCATGCATCAGGTAGGGAGTGCATGTCCTGTGCCCGCTCAATGGGTCGATGTTGGAATAAATGCAAAGTCTTGGCCTCATGAGCTAACATTCATGGAATAGCCCAAAAGGAAGGTTGGAAATGTACAGCAACGATGATAATTTGGTCATGAAACGTGATTCCGGCACCTATGTAGGAGAGGAAAGTTAAAGAGTGGTAGGTGAACGTTTGAAACCTATTTCTTATATTTTTCAATATTGAGAGGTCACAAGACCAAATATGGACCATAAAATATATACTGTATTTACTATCATAAATTCCTCTATAATAATTATTATTACATTTATAACTAAGAATAGTTTCCCTGCACGGGGGTGACGAAGGGGGATACCAACGTTACAATTTTGGTTCGAAACTTCTACCCGTATGTCGACCGATTAACTCATCAATTGTTGTATTCAATATTTTCGTTAACAGTGAACATATAAGGACTGTAATTTTCCGTGAGTGGATACGGTGGATACGCTGAATTATGGGGAATAATTCATTTAACTGGAATTTCCCACTTTTATTTAGCGCTGTTACGTAGTGTAGTAGTTTAGTACTGTTGGTAGTACGGTGCTTCAAAAATAGAAAAAAAACAATGCGACTGGTACTGCGCGCGCTGAACAAAGAGGTGAAAGGATGAAAGAGAACTGCATGTCGTGTTGTTGTCGAAGGCATGTTTCATTGTCGTGTTTATAGATGGATAGAAGTGGAAAATTTTAGAATTAGAGATATAAATACGTGTACGTACGTGGGTCGGAGGATTATGGTGAGGAGCCACGGTAGGACTTCGTGACAAATTAAACGCGCTCCCCATTCCACATGATGATATAATCAGCTGACATCCTGACATGGGGCTTGGGTTCTTTATCAAATTGGGGACGCCTACCGAAAAAAAGAACTTGAGTTGTCTCGATAGGGCCTAATAAACGCGTTGGCAATATGTTCGTTCAGAAGGCTAAGTCCGCGGTCAAGGTTAGTGCTTCTTTTATTGCTCCATGAATGATGCTGGCGTTTGCGTTAAACTTCCATATTTATGCAAAAGTCTAGTTAATAATTTTAAATCATTTTATACGTATCTTATAATGCAATATATCCTTTAAAAAATTCCTTACGGTCCTCTTACGCGTGTTTCATGTTACACTAAAGAAATAAAGAGTTTAGTTTGTTGACAGTCTTCTTGTATTACGGCGTTTGGTTTAATTCACGCAGTGCATTTTTGAAAATCACGGAATTATTAAAATTCATCATCAAAGTGATATCACATATAAGGAAGGTGGTATGCTTTTGTTGCAACAGAATAATTTGTTGGTAATATTGGTCAGAAAATATTCAAGTGTGGTAAAAGTTACCCAAATGTTATTGTAGCTCGTGTAAGGTGCCTATTTACCAGTAAGTAAAAGTATTGCAGAATTATTTGAGGTAAAGGGACACAATAATCGTTGTCATCAAAAACGTCTTTATATCTAAACGATCTTCCCAGATCAATTTCATCTAGTAAGTTGCTCCTGTGCTTGCAGGTGATACATGCTGTTTCCTGAAATCGAAAGACATAGGCCTGCTTGTTAACCTGAGAAATTCCTTCATGTCGGACTCGACACAATGTTTTTCAAATACAAATAATCTTACCATCAAGGTCGTATCCAGGATCAAAACTAAGGGGGTGGTTGGGCCGTGGTCGTTCAAGTTGTCACATTTGAGCTTGGAAAAGATGGATGAAAGTAAAAATTTCAGAAAATTATAATAGCGCCTTATTAGTTATAAAATTATTTTATCGAAAGAAATAGTTTTATTTTAGTTACCTGTCTTACATCTACTAATATCATTTTTCATTAAAATAAAAAAATTCCATAAAAAATTGTTGAAAATTTTCGTTTCAATCCAGTCCTGATTTTCCTTACAGACTTCCGATTTTTGATTCTAGGGGAGGGCAACTGCCCCTAGTGACCCCCCGCTGTGTACACTATGCTTACCATTGACCGGCACATATACTCACACATAAGATTCCACCATGAAATGAATACTCCTTCAGCCTCCTACCCTAGATGTATAACACTGCCTCCATCTGTTTCCAGTTGATCTAGTTTCTTGGCCTACTTCTAAATGAGGACCTGAATTGGTCATACCATGTAATGTCCATTGCGAAAAATGTAAGTTCGGGAATATAACTCCTTAGGAAGCACTGCAGGAACTAGTGACTTTGTATGCAGTCATGCGCACGGGTGCAAAGTTAAATAGACCAACGGATGAAGTTCGCTATGAAAAAATATTTGACTTAGGCGGAATTCGAACCTGGATCTCCAGATCAGGTGTAACTGGCACCTGACACACCTGACTGGCATTCGGGAGATGCGGGTTCGAATCCCGGCTAAGTCAAATATTTTTTCATAGCGAACTTCATCCGTTGGTGTATTCTCCTTAGGAAGTTAGCCTTATTTGTGTCCCTCATGTTGTGGAACCCATTATTTCAGGCAAAAATCTGAGTTAATGTATTGTATGGTATATTGCCCTGGGGACATGGCAACCTTTGCAATAATGGCATTTTCCCTACAAAAGCAGGCTGTGAAGACTCCTTTATTGCTGGAAGAGCCTCATTCTAAGAGCATGCTATTGACATAAGTCTCTCATTCTACATTCTAAACTGTTCTTTATTTATCAAACTGAACCGTAATCTCTTTCTCAAAATGGACTAAATCTACTTACATGCAGCAGCACATATGTAACAGCAATAATTTCCATGGGAATCGCCACTCTCTCTCTCTCATTAGCTCTGGGGGGTGCTCACTATTCGGCATCAGCAATTATAACAGAATCTCTCCTCGCATATTAAGTCTTTTCCACCTCATCATTTAAATAATTTGTAAAAAGTGATTGTAGAATTAAAAAATCTAGAATGAAATTTTAAAATATATAAAAATTTTATTTTGTACCATTTGTTACTATATTAATTTTAAAAATGTTGCCAGGTGCAAAATTACTCACTTTGCAATGTCCCACAAAACTTCATTATTCTTACCCTGGGTTTCAAATACTTTTTACGTTGACAGTCAGTAGACCTTGAAAATCACTATTGAGTGGTTGAAACACATGGTCAGAATAATAAAGTTTTTTGGAACATTAAAAAGTGAGTTATTTTGCAATTTACCTATTTGTAATTAGAATTGAGTATTTATATTAATTATTTCATTGTCTTGCGATATATGCTACCATGTAATGATTTATGTGTTTCTTTGTAACCTTGGAATATAAAATGCATCATTATTATTATTAAATGCAATGGAAACGATTCAGTGACAGAGGTTAGTGCTTTCCATCAAAATTGCCTAACTTTGCTTTTATTTTTTGAATGAAGATATACCCTTACACCTTGGAAATGATTCTGAAGAATTCACTTATCGTGTTGGCAATATATTTGCTTCACGATGTGCATTCTCAAGTTGCAAATATGACTGCCTCAACTACTAGTCAGCCGTGGCCTATACCAACGGTCATCAATGGCACACTTGCCGCTCCCGATGTGGAGACTACCACCAAACCATCCAGGATAGTTACTGCTGAAGAGCCGAACGCTTTAACTAACCTAAGAAAATTGGATGATCACAGTTTATATCTGTTGCAAAGGATAAGTGACCGGCTTACTGCTTTAATGGCTTTGGATGAGCAACAGCTGAGGCGATTGGAAGCTTTGGAGCATAGGTTTGTGTATTATATATTTCTTTAGTTCCTTAGTGACATATGTTTTTAAATTCGTTGTTTTTGTTTTGTGTTAAAAAAGTGTTTTATATGCTAAATTCAGAAGAGTGGATTCTTTATCAAATCCATTGTTTGAGTAACTGTACTTTTGGTTATTCTCCCATCACTTCCAGGGGATGTATACATTGGGTTAGCCCCACCCTCAAATGAGGAAAATTAGGATAAACTTAAGTATTGTAATTTGAACTAGTATGATGGTCATAACAATTTTTTTATGGAATAAGTTCAAAAGATGTTGAGAAAAAATGACTTTGAAACTGGAGTACATTTCTAAGAAAATGATGTCTCAATCATATATTTGAGTTTTCCCTTTTGTTATGGCTGATAGTAATCAACATTCTACTGTTCTGTTATTTCTGCTGGAATGAGTAAGGCAGGCATTTGTATTAAAACCCATAATAGGTGGCAGGTTAAATGTGCATGATCATAAAGTGGTCTTGTCCTGGAGAAATGCACTGTTGACATGGGTTTGAACAGAATATTCAGTGTTCAGTAAGAAAAATGAATATTCACTGCTCAGTGAGCCACCGATTGATCACAATGGACTTTCCCTCTGTGTGATGGCAAATTTACTATTTTTCTTCACTTAGCAGCTGTCGCCATTCAGCAAAATGAGAAGTTATATAGACATAAAACTTGGATCTAGTATACTGTAGATGGTGGCCTTGGTAGTGCTACCAGAAGTTAATTGTGACCCATACCACCTGTAGCAAAACTCATTTAACTGAAGGGCGGAGCATAATCCTCTGGTGGGTCTCTCTATTGCCTTCCTGGATGCCACCTTGCAAAGCGGCTGACCGTCTGCAATGGAGCTTACTACATACTTGGCTGTCAGCACGGATTCTGAAAAGGTAGATCATGTGAAACGTAACTCACACTCAGGACGTTCTCAAATCTGGTGAATCGAAAAGACAATTTGACACATTTTATCTAGATTTTAAGAAAGCTTTCGACGCAGTACCTCACAACAAACTTTTATACAAGTTACAGTCATGCAGATTAAACGAAAGAGTGGTGAACTGGATACATGACTTTCTGAGTGATCGTAAACAAAAAGTAGTTCTTGACGGAATTAGCTCTGATATTGTAAAAGTTACACAGGAGTTCCACAAGGAAGCGTGATCAGCCCCCTTTTGTTCATTATATGCATTAATGACCTCTGCTCCCGAATTAGCAGTAAAATATGTTTATTTGCTGATGATGCTGTCATCTATTGTGACATTAGTGATTACTCTGACTATGAAATTCTATCATCTGATTTAAACAATGTTCATTTGTGGAGCCAAAAGTGGGGACTCGAGCTTAATCTGGGCAAATGTGCGTCGGTACATTTTGTGCAGGGTTCGTCCAACTATAACCATGTTTATTAGGCCGGCCCTTATTTTTCAGAATTGCGAAAAGTTATGTTTTCCTAGTCTCAAAATTATCCAAATGAAGTTTATATTCACATGTTAAAATTTGGTTACTTAAAAATAACGGCAACCCGTGCCCCAAGGGCCCTAAGTACTGAGGACCCTCATTTGAGTTTTTTGGAGCAGAAAAAGTGCTATCCTTATGTAAAACGTAAAAGTAAAGTCTTACAGGGCTGATTTTCTGTTTGTTTTGACCTATCTCTAAGCGTTTATGAGATATCGTCCGTCGTAATGCAATCCACCCCCCAGGGCACCACCCCGCACCGCGGCGCCACTGAGGTAGGGCCCGCACCACTTAGTAGAGACTTCCCTTCCACCCCCTCCTCTCCCTCGACGAAGTCTTTGCTCCCACTGGCAAGATCTAGCCTCTGAAGAAATGTGCTTACGTTAGAAAGATTTCAGAGTACTTCTAATCTTTCTGACACCCCATATTAGGCAATTAAGTGCCTTTGCGCACGTTGGCAGTTGTGCTACGATGAAAATTCACACTTAGTAATAAATTTTGAAAGCTCTCTTCCTTCTACGTGACTGGCTTAAAACCTTGAATTTGTTTTACCTCTCTGCCTCTCTAATTTACTCTCTGTACAATAATTTATCACTTGAGGACCCCGAATAATTTGCAAATCGTTCTTGGATGTTTATCCCATCCTCGCATGTGCGCATCAAAGAATGGAATGCATATTTACAATGTATTAAATAGCTTTCTCGAATTAGTAGTGACAAAATTTGATATAGATACCTTAGTGATATCTTTATGTTTATAGAATGCCTTCTTCAGTGGATCATATTTTCCCTCACATGTCCTCATACGGAGTATCACGTTTTCCTTTTCATACCTAGAAAAGGATCCGTCAAAGAATGCCAGGCCTACAACTCCTCACTTAGGTACCACAAGTGGTTTGAAAACCTCTTTTGTACTGCTTTCGCTATGTCCAGGTTAACACTTTCGTAATTAACAAATATTTTTAGGAACTGCGGGTCACTGTTGGGAGCAGATGCACCATAAGGAGCGGAGAACCACATCTTTTTCTTTCTTCTTAAATATATTGAAATCTATTCCACTAATAACTGCATTTTGTGCTCCTCGTTGATTGCGTAAGAATTATACTTCTTCAGCCCAAGCACATTTATCCAAGAGATTAACTGCAATTTCCTCCTCATGCGTCAAAAACTCACTGGTACCTCTCCTTGCAATGTCAAACAAATCATTTATTTTTGTTACGAAAGATTCTCTTCTCTTCATATCCACTGTATTTCGCGTTCTCTTTTTATTTCATTGCACGTTCATCCATTCTTAGCGTAACTTTTCAATCTTTATTTTCCGTAATAACAGGAATTCTCGTTTTGTACCATGGATGAAACGCATTTCTTACGGTTTTTCTCGCACTAAGTCTCATGCATTTCGAACCCATTAGGTGATAGAGAGCACACGCAGTACTATTCTCACTCTAGGTAACTTTCAGCCAAGTTTTACTTCACTTTCTTTTCCAACCAAATCAATTCCTGGATTTAGTCTTGATTTCATGTCTTTCCTTGTTGGCCTATTCTTAAAATAAATGTCACGTGTATTCATGATAAACTAGTTATTTCGCCATTTTTATCCTTGTATCCTAAAAAACTTAGCACTTCCTATCCTTTGCTCACTATACACTAGAACTATCTCTCCACTGTCCGTGAACTGACTGCCTCGTTTCTTCTTCCTTGAATATTTCTATCTACTGTTGGAGCCTTGGGAGCCCTGCTCATCTCCTTCATTCCTTTATAATTCACAGACACAATTATATCACATGCTTTTAATATTTTGTGCATAAAGAGCATTTTGGAACTTGCTGGAATGGTTCGCGGCCGTATGGTGGCAACAAATTAAGGTTTAAGGGGTCGGTACCCAGTGCACAGGATGGCAATGAAGGGTTAAAATTGACATTGTAGGCTTAAACAACATTAATCATGACACAAGAGGAACAACCTGTTCAATTCTGTACCACTAACATGTAAATATTGTCATCAGGAGGAAAGTCTTTGTCGAGGGAGAAGAGGGGGTGGAGGGGAAGTTTCTAGTAAGTGGTGTGGGCCGTACCTCAGCGGCGCCGCGGTGCAGGATGGCGCCCTGGGGGGTGGATTGCATTACAACGGACGATATCTCGTAAATGCTTAGAGATAGGTCAAAACAAACAGAAAATCGGTCCCATAGGACTTTGCTTTTACGTTTTACATAAGGATAGCACTTTTTCTGCTCCAAAAAACTCAATTGAGGGTCCTCAGTACTTAGGGGCCTTGGGGCACGGGTTGCCGTTATTTTTAAGTAACCAAATTTTAACATGTGAATATAAACTTCATTTGGATAATTTTGAGACTAGGAAAACATAACTTTTCGCAATTCTGAAAAATAAGGGCCGGCCTAATGTTTATGCTGTGGATGGTATTAACATAAAGGCTACAGACAAAGTGAAGTACCTGGGAGTTACGATAACCTTGAACCTCTTGTGGGGAACGCATACAAGAAATATTTATGGCATAGCCTTGAAGAAATTAGGATTTGTCAAGCATATGGTGGGAAGATTTTCAAATGAGAAAGTAAAAGATAGGTGCTATTTCATGCTTGTCTGACTGCACCTTGAATATGCAGCGAATGTATGGGATCCATTGCAGAATGACTTAATCCACAAACTGAACAAAATACAAAGGATGGCTGCGCGGTTCGTCAAAAACCGCTACGGGCATACAGATGCATTACCCAGATGTTAAGCAAATTACATAGGCTGGGAGTCGCTGGAGAATCAGAGGCTGTGTGCTAGGCTTAGATTGCGTGTCTAATTGAGAATGGATATCTTTAAAGGCTGTTTTACTCGGTATACAGAATTGTGCAATCTGACATATGTGCGAAGGCACAATCAAAATTGCGTCTTGTAAAGCGGTGAATTGCTAGAGCAAATGCGAGAATGCGTGGATGCGAGACGGCAAAATAGCCCCTGTTCTAATTTTGTTCATGCTTTCGTGCAATTCCACGCAATTTTAGAAATTAATGCAGCTCTAACCTGCGCAATTCCGTCCCCCGTGTGAAACGGCCTTAAGAGCGACATGGAGAAATTAAAATTAGAGCCACACTATATTTCCAGGTCTGGCAGAAGTGATAAATTAAGAGAGATGTTTGCTGAGTGGATAGATATGGGAATTTGTTTTTCCCCTGAACCACAAATGACTTTAATAAAGGCTATTCGTAATTTTCTTAGAGCTCTTCCTTTTTATGAAAGAACAGCTGGTGTCCTAACACCGCCTTTTAGGCAGCTTGCGGGGTATTATGTAGATGCAGATACTTACATTTCAATGCAGAATGTTTTAGCATATTATTTTGTATCCAGCATTTACATTCAGTGTGTAACATGACCCCACTTGCTGATGTCTCATCAGAATGTAGTTTGACGCCTAGAGTAGACTAATGAATGGGATTGGCACCACTTGGGTGGCCTGTCCCAGGTGGTCCCATCTGACAGTGGGTTCAGTATAGCACTCACGTTCTCAGTGGCGCAGCGAGGGGGGGGTTTTGGGGAATAAAACCCCCCACCCACAGAGCTCTGAGAATTTTTTAAGTTTAACCCATTCTACTTAATTGGATTGATATTACTAATAGAATAGTGTAAGTATTAATGAAATACCCCTCAGAAAGCCGTAAACTTCACCATTTTGAACCATTTATCTTTAAAATTCAGCAATTTATTAATGTCGCACCTACCTATTATCCTGGTGGGTATACCATACACCCCGGTGTGAGTTGCACCTAAACCCTCCCCAGCCTTAATTCCTAGCTGCGTCCCTGCACGTTCTGACAGCTTTATCAGAAATTAGATGTGCCTCACGATAAGGGCCCTCAAGTGTAGTCCCCAGAAGTAGTGGTCCAGATTGGTCTCCGCCCCCTGTTCCTCCACATGTCCACCGGCTCCCATTGCTGGGAGGCCGCTGACTGCTGGGCTATCTCTGAGCAGTGGCTAGAAGATGAACCCAGCCGTGAACCAGTGGTGTGTCACATTGAGGAAAATGAAGTACTTCAGTGACCCTTCAGTGGGTCCCGTCATAGTTTGAATCTGTGAAGGGGTATCAGCTCTGCTGCAAATGTATTGTGGGAGGAACAAGAGTATGGAGGCACTGGCCAGAAAATATTTTCAGGGGTTCGCAAAAGAGGGGACTGATTTGGGGGGTTTATTGAGGGAGGCTCATTTGAAGGAGGTCCATTTCCAGGGTTTGTCTGCTGAGTAAGGCTAATACTATTTTAGATAGATGTAGTAACACTCCAGTAGTGGTGCATTTGTTTGAAACATAGGTAGTGGTGTGAGGTCTGTCAAGCCACAAATTTTTTAAACAGAGAAATCAAAAAGATATCTTTCCTGAAAGTTTCAGATGAACAAGATAAGAGTAATGCTCTTAACAGTGTCTTTTGATGTGAACTATTTTGAAAGAATTTTTCTTCGTATGATGAAACCTTGTATGTACATAATCACTTATTTGCTTTGACTATGGGTCATAACTTCAATTTGCAACTTAGCAATTACATGTAAGTTAAGAATCATATTCTACTTTATCCTAGGAAATAAATAATATTATTCATTATTTTTCCTCGTGTAAAAGAATAAAAGGCTCAAACAAAAACACTTTGGAGAGAAAACTATAGTATTTAACATAGCCACTATCATTGTTTTTGTGCCAGTACTTAAACTCATTCGTAGGATTTGAAGCTTGCTACTTTTTAGTGATGAAGTCGAAGCTTAGGTTCCCTCTTGGGGCCTTCTCCTACATAGTGCAAGATTTCAGGGGAAAAATCAGTGGTGACCATTGTCCAGTCAAAGCTTGGCAAAATTGGGATTTTTAATTTTATTTTAAAAATAAACAATATGTTCTTTTAGTCTCTCCTGGAACTTTCTATGTTGTTGCAATCTTCCCAATTTTTAACGCAAGCCCAGACACAAGGAACTCTTTTCATCTGCTGCTGATGTGGTGAGGGAAAATCTCCTCAAAGGCAAGGAAAATAATAAAGAAGGGAACAATTGCGCATCATAAGGAGGGGGGTGGTTTAGGGGAAAACGTGGCTGGCTTCGAAACTCAGGCGGAGGGAATGAGTTAAGAGGTAGCCCCATACACTGGTCAGCCCAAACAGTCCAATTTTCCCTACAACACCTGGGATCAGAGGAAACTCCAGAACAGGGCTCATCGTCCAAGTGTGATTGGGGAACACCATATTCGGTGGTGAACACCTCCATCTTCATAATCTTCTCTGTGGTATTTGTTCCCAGGTGGGGTGAGGGACATTCAGGTAGGCAAGGCAATTGTTAGCCAAGGAGGGGAGAGACATCGTAGGATGAGGTCCTGGAGGGAGAAAGAGATATTTGGTAGGTGAACAGTGGACCACTTGTCACTACAGACTATGCCTCAGCACCAATTTTCCCTTGGATTTCCAAAGTACAAGTATTCGTCTGCAGGATTGCTATTTAAGTGTTAAATTCTTGGTATGGCAGGGTTGATGACGGGGATCAGTGACAGGGTGTTGGAGACAGGGGGTCCGAGACATTAGGGGTCCAAGCCTTGGAGTTGAAGGTCTTAAGGCCGTTTTACACGGGGCACGGAATTGCGCAGGTTAGAGCTGCATTAATTTATAAAATGGCGCGGACTTTTGCGAATGCATGAACAAAATTAGAACGGGCTATTTTGCCGTCTCGCATCCACACATTCTAGCATCCGTTCTAGCAATTCACCGCTTTACACGATGCAATTTTGATTGCGCCTTCGCACGTACGTCAGATTGTGCAATTCCGTGTACCGTGTAAAACGGCCTTTAGAGTGAAAATCCTAAGCAAGCAAAATTCTTGGTGGGAGAAGTCCAGAGGATAACTGGTATAATAGATTAGATGATATTAATTACTGGTTATTATTAATAATTACTAGTACCTATATTAGATAACTAGTGAGTGATTGCCATTGGAAAGGTTTACCATAGGAGGCTATCCAGCTTGCCAAAGCTACAAGAAACTTCAGTAGAGAGGAGAGCTACCTGCTATCCCTTGCCAACAAGAGACTTTTTCTGGGAACCAACATTCAAAACCTTAATAAGATTTCAGCCATTTATGGCAAACCTGGCAGAATAACTACTGCCACTCCCACCACTGCAATCTACATATAAATGGAGATCCATTCTGCATCAAACTCTTCTTCTGATTGGAAGATGCTGGCAGGATTGCTGGAAAAACTGTTATAATCAGACATCAAACAACAAGATGAAAACCTGGAAAACATCATCTATTTAATCAACTATTTAATGTGGAACCCTTTGCATGAACTTCATTTTATTTTTTGTCTTATGTTGGCGTAATTTGTTTTGAGTGGCAATCACTTTATGTACCTGTAAGTCTTTGTGTGTGAATATCTATGCATTTTTAATTGGATTCAGCTTTGCTTTTTGTTCTCAGCTCTCTTGTTGTAGCTGATTCATCATTGCTCAATTCATTGCTCCAGAATCAATTATAATTATTTTCATTGATTCAGGATGACTCGCCTTGAGTCACAGAACTTGGATCGAGTGGAGGGAATAAGGACCAATGTTGCGGAAATGAACCGCAGAATGCAAGATATGGAAAGGGAATTTGAGAGCACAAAAACTGTTCTTGACTTGTTGCATCAGGATGCAATGGGTCTCAGACGTGGCCAAGCTCAAATCCGTAGAGAAATATTGAAATGCAATGGGATTCGTGCCAGAGCTGAAGATGTGAAAGGTATCACTTAATTATGCTATACATATAACTGATAACTTCAGGCTTTACTTTGTGAAACCTCTCCATAATGGAAATAAAGAAATAAAACTTTGTAAGGTTCACTATTATTTAATTATGGGCACGACCTGGGTTTCGTAACTTGGTTGCATCGTTACATTTTCGTAACCAAGTTATGAAACTGGGGTCGTGCCCATAATTAAATAATAGTGAACCATAGAAAGTTTTATTTCTTTATTTCCAATATGTTATACATGTTTTTTATTTTCATGACTGTAAGACCTATATGGACTGAGGCCAACTGTAAAAATATAATTGAAAATATTTAAATGCACTTCGAGAGAATACATTGCTGACTACATTTTATTTTTGCAAGAGAGGTGTTCAAGTTGAATGTAAGCAAATTTTTGGTCATTTCCCAGCCAGCACATTTTAAGTCTTGGAGATGGGCGAAAGGAAAGAATAAGGACGGCGCTTATCAATTAAGCTCGTTATGGGTTTCTTACAGCCAGGCCAACAAACATCCAGAGTAACGACAAAATGGATGCCAAACTTTCTGCTCTTCCGTAGCCTTCTTACTTCTAGTATGAATGTAACTCCTGACCTAATCCCTACACTTCATTACTTCCAGCTGCATATTCATTGTTTTTTAGTAAGATTCCACTTGGCATGCTTTGTAGAAGCATTACTCACAGGCTCATTACTTTCTTCCTTGCTTTAACATATTGTAAAATGCTTCCATACCTCCAACATATGTCTTGTCTTAGCCAAAGGTTACAAAACTGCTGCAAAATACTCTACAAGAAAGCTTGCATCACTTGTAAAAATCTCTCAATTTTGACATCAGTCAATGTGTTTCACTTCTTCACCATGCGCATTAATAGTGAAGAAAGTGATGCCAATCCCAAGTTCCCCAACAAGGTCCTTGGGGTCTGTATCATGCGAAATCCTTGAAGAGAATTATCATTATCATCTTTTTCAGCATCAATGTCGGCTATAAATGTAGGGACGTGGAATGTGAGGACAATGATGAGGGCAGGTAAACTAGAAACATGTGACTTTGCCTTTGCCAATCAGCAAAGAGTAGGCGTGGCCTCAGTCAGACTTCCGCCGAGTGAACATCGTGAATCTGCTCATGGAGCAGTGTTGCCAGACCTCATGCATTTTCTTGTATGTGACTAAGTATGCCCTCCACCAATGGTGCCTCATTCAGCTGACAATTTCATGGGCTTCTGTGAAAGGATTATCCCCAATGCCTTCCAAATGAGTAGTCATATTATAAGTATATCAGCGCTGGGGCCAAAACACCTGTGGCCACCTATGACTCACATGTTTTAAGTGACAAAGTAGGGTGGCTATGTACATTTGGCAACGTTATGTTCACTCCTCCTCTCTCTCTCGGTACTACCCCTCCCCTATCATCAGCGAAGGCATTCGAGAGTGTCCGGGCTCTCGTGAAAGCTCACCCGCCGACATTAAGTCAATGGATTATAGAAGGTAACCTGTATGCCTGCTTTGTGGATTTTGAAAAAGCATTTGATAGAGTGAACTGGGTAAATTAATGGACACTCTCAGGAAAATTGGTGTAGATTGGAGGGATAGATGACTGATTCGTAATCTGTATATGGCCCAGACTGCGCAAGTGAGGGTAGCAGATGGAGAATCTGGTTGGGCAAGCATGGGCTTAGGAGTGAGGCAAGGCTGTCCTCAATCGCCGCTGCTCTTTAACGTGTGCGCTGAGGAGATGATAAGGGAAATGTGGAATGAGTTAGAAGCTGGAGTAAAAGTGGGAGGAATGATGTTCAAATCAGTGAGATTCTCGGATGATCAGGCATTGATTAGCCAGTCAGCGAGGGGGCTTCAGGCTCTAGTGGATGCTTTGGAGGAGCATTGCGAGATGCATGGGATGAGGATTAATCACAAGAAGACCAAGGTTATGAGGTTTTGTAAAGCATCACGAGTGAGGAATGTGAAACTTAAGGTAAATGTGGGTGGTGAAAAACTTGAGCAGTTCAACTGTTTAGGCAGTGCGTTAGAGGAAAACGGATACAGTAGTAAGGACATTAGGAAGAGAATTGCATTAGCTAAGGAGGCATTAAGCAAGAATTTATAGAAAAGGTTAGTGAAGAGTTTGATCTTGAGTGTAGCGATCTACGGTGCGGAAATATGGACATTGAGGAAAGAAGACGAGAGAAGATTGGAGGCATTAGAGATGTGGGTATGGAGAAGAATGGAGAAGGTGAAATGGACGGAGAGGAAAAGGAACGACGAAGTGCTGGATATGGTTGGCGAGGAGATGCAGCTTTTAGATGAGGTACGGAGGAGACAGAAGATATGGATGGAGCGAGTACTTAGCGGGATGGGTTGTTGAAAACATTGTTAGAGGGAAGAATGTTAGGTAAATGTGGGAGGGAAAGGAAAAGAATAGGATTTTTAGATAGAATGAAAGGTATTAGGTCTTATTGTGCACTGAAGAGGGAAGTACATGATGTAGGGGGATGGAGCGAGTACGAGTGGGAAGGGGATGTTGAAAACAGTGTTAGAGGGTACAATTGTAGGTAAACGAGAGATAGGGCGAGAAAGAATAGGATTTTTATATAGAATTAAAGGGAGTAGACCTTACAGTGAATTGAAAAGGGAAGTGGTTGATGGGGAGGGAGGATCCCAGAATTCTTCTCAAGTACTCCATGGAAACCTACTTTAATCGGTAGAATGCTATAATAAAATAAATGCTTCAACTGCATGTGACCATTATTACTAAGTAAAATATGCAAAAGAAAAAAGGTCTGCAGGCATTAATAAATAACTTTACATGCATTTCTTATGGAAATGATTATGGGCCCATTCAATTGTCCTGTACCCGTCACTCCAGTAGTCCCCACTGTCCTTCCACCTAACTTCGGATAGACCCAAGATATCTATATTCCCTTTCTGCATTTCCCTTTTTATATTTTCTAGTTTACCCGCCCTCATCATTGTCCTCACATTCCACGTCCCTACATTCATCGATGCCTTTTTCTTCTCCATCCTCTTGGTCTTCTTGTCCTACTCCTTGAATGCTGCAGCTGATGCTGAAAAAGATGATGTTGATATGTCTCTGCAAGGATTTCGCTTGATTAGGACACCGAGGACCTTGCCGACCTCGCTGCCACCTACGACACCCGCCCCTAAGGGCTGGGTACCGCGATTCTATCCGAGGCTAGTTTGATCAAACTCTATGTTTTCAGGGAAGATATAGCTGGTAGGGTTTCCCACTTCCATTCCAACAGTGATTTTTAGGTGACACCATCACGTGGACTACCTTTTGTCTGGCTCCTACCCTTCGACCTATCTGGCATGGGTGGCCCTACCGGGAATAATTGCAAATTAATCCTGCCAGTGCAGCTCTAGGGGTCATAGGAACGTGCAAGCCTTTCCACCGCAACAAGGTTGTAGCCCAAGGGAAAGGTTTTGGATGATATAAATGTTAATTCTAAAAGGTTTTGGTCTCTAGTTAGTGCAAAAAGAAGAACAGCTCGCATCCCTCACACACTACCTGCTGGTGGTGCATCGTATACAGGTGACACTAGGCCTTCAGCATTCAGCAATTTCTTTTATTCCAATTTCACCCATTCTCTTCCGAACACCTATCTCCCTCCTGTCCAGCCTATTTCCACTCATTCCCTCGGATCCATCTCCACCACTCCTCCAGAAGTGTTATATTTGTCTTCTTTGCCTATGGCAAAATCAACTGGTTCTGATGACATTAGTTTATTATTTCTCAGTCGTACATCTACCAGTCTTTGCATTCCAATCTCAACAATCTTCAACATGTTCTTATCATCTGGAATTTTTCCTACTCAATGGAAAAAAATCAAATGTAACCCCCATTTTGAAATTCGGCCCTACGGACATAGTTAAGAATTATCGACCCATTTCAATATTACCAGTTATATCTATTATCTTTGAACGTATTATCCATCACTGCATACTTCATTTCACTCTCCCTTACATATCACCTTCGAGCATGACTGTCTTCCTGGTGGGTCCTGCCTCACTAATCTCTCTATACTGCACCACCGTATAATTTCTGCCTTTGAAAAAAAAAAGGTCCCATCTGGATGTCTGTTACATTGACTTTTCTAAAGCTTTTGATTCAGTTAATCATACCCTCCTCATCCACAAACTCCAGTCATGTTATAATATCCATGGCACTCTCTCATGTTTAGTCTCTAATTTCCTGACTTCCCGCAGCTAAAGAGTTCTAATAGAAGGTATTTCGTTGAACTACTTACCTGTTTCTTCTGGCGTGCCTCAAGGCAGTGTATTAGGCCCACTTCTGTTTACTCTCTACTTGACGGCATTGCTGATGACATTCTTCCCTCTAATTGTGGTTATTATTATTATTTTATTTTCCCAGCAATTTAGTTCATTAAATAATGGCCAAGATGTAATGCACGTCAAATCATACAATGTGTACGTACAAATACCAACATAACAAACAATATACATATTGTTCTCCTCTATGCCGACGATTGTAAAATATTTAAAAGGGTTAACACCGCAGCTGATTCCCTGGATTTACAAACTGCTCTTCAAGCAGTGGAGACATGGTCCAATAAATGGCAGTTGTGTGTGAATCCTGGAAAATCCACTGCAGAGTCTTTCTTGCTGAAGAATAACACTATCGCCTCCTCTTATACTTTAAGTAATCAACCCATTCCCTCTGTCATTTCCCACTTGGATTTAGGCATCACTTTTGACTAAAAATTAACTTTCTACGATCATATAAAAACCATTATGTATTAACAAGGCTATGGCAGTGGTTGGGACCCTATATTGTCTGAACGAGATATCAGAACCGAATGCTTTAAAATTCATCTTAATTGGATGTGTGCAACCCATCCTAGAATATTGCTCTCCCATTTGGTCAACTGCTTCTCCCACCACACTAAAACTACTCAACTGTTCTCTCAATTTCTTCATAGCAATAGTACGGCATCGCATACCTCGCCTCAGACTCTCTTCACGTGCCGAAATACTACACTCACTTGGACTATTACACCCCACTCACCACTGATTGACATCCGACATCAAATTTCTTTACTGCATCTTGAATGGGTCCTTCAGATGCATTGATCTCCTGACATTCTTTTCACTACGCATTCCAGCTTGCAAAACCCGCAATACTGAAGCTCTACACCAGCCCAATTTCCGTCTGGCAATATCCCATAGATCCCTCTTTTACGGCTTACCTTCTATTTTCAATTCCATCTCAAATACTTATTCATCTCTTGACCTCTTTGCCTCCTGCACCAATTTCAAATATCAATTGAAAAGACTATTTTTTTGATACCCACCTTTTGTATGTATTGTATATGTTGTAAATGGCTGTTATTTATGAGATTATTTTTATACATATTAACTAATTATATTTAAGTATATAATTTATTTTGTTTATAAAACCCAAGGTAAAGGCCTTAGTGCTGTTTTTGGTGTTAAATAAATAATAACATACCTCGGGGATCACTTACAGGAACCACCTCATTTGATCAATTCTTGACAACAGCTTAAGTCAGTTTTTTCAATGTTCAAGACCATCGAGTGCCTCTTTGCACTTATATCCTCTTGTTTATCTCAGAAGTCTGTTGTAAATCATTAAGCACCTCCCCTAATTTAATGAAGTTGTATCTATCAAATAAATAAATGTTGTATTTCGGTTTTACAGCTGATTCTACTTCTATTTTTAAGGTTTCAAAAATTACTCTGTGTTTTGTTTCTACTTCTTGCATATCTTCGGTAGCAACTGTTTACCTGTGTAATCTCAGTAAGGAAACATCAAAAGTAGGGTTTTCTTTCACTACTGCTCTCATAAATTTGCATTAGGTTGATGTATGTGTTAATTTTTTCCCCACATGTTCTTGAACTGAAGAGAGTGTCACATCCCAGGGGGAGATTGGGCAGTCAGATTTGCTGAGTAAAATCCAGTTACTCACTCCGACAGTTTATGGGATCCTTGGTTCCATTGGATCTCTTCAAGGTGACATCAGTGCATTGCGGCAGAATCTCTCTCAAATTGCCAATATGACCAGGTGAGTTCCCTAAATATTTTAATGCAAAAATGAAATTAATGTTTCCTACAAGGAAGTGTTCTGTATTTCTGCTTGCACATTGTGTTTTTCTTCATTAATTACCATTGGGAAAGCTTCAATACTCTATGTAGATTTACTATAGCCTATTAGTGACCAATTATTATTATGTATTAACTAGAGATGGGTCGAATAGCAGATTTCTCGAATTCGAATATCGAATTCGAATATTAAATCATTGCTCGAATATTCGAATACCTCGAATTTCGAATACCTCGAATACTAAATGATGAATGCTGGTATGTTTGACTAGGTTGCCTATGCAGCAGGCAACACAAGATTTTGGGGAGTAATTTTGATTTCCTTTAAATGATTCGAACAGGAATTTAGCTGATTAATGAATATTTTAATTTTATGGAAACAATTGGGGATATAATTAATTCAACTAACATCGCTTTACCCCCACTCCTGCTGCCAAGTGCTAGCTGACAATCTGAGGCATTTTGCAAAATACAAGCTCTTTTCCACCGGATTTTCTTCAATTATTTTCAGTCCATCTTTGGGAGTTCTCACGAGATAAGAAGATGAATTGGAATTGCTATCAGGGAGAAACCAAATATCCTGAGAAAATATCCCTTCGTCTGGGACTGTAACAATAAAGATTTATAGAACCACTCATAAATTGTAACTTGATATATGTTTTCCGAAAAAAATACCGCATCAACTTCCGAGAAGCTCTGCTGCTCATATCGAGTTTCGCCAGAATGCTAAGTCTCTGTCATATTTTGACATTTATTTCTTTGCGTAAAATGCTTAAATAAACTCAAAAATACGTCGTGTTTGGTCTTATTCTTTTTGAAATTACGCGCACAGTACTAATATTTCAATTCAATAAAGGTGTAACATCAATTGACGAAAGTCATTCTTAGACACCTTTTGTGCTAATAGATGACTCATGCAGCGGTTGACCTCCACAGAAATGGGGAACTTCGAAGCTGGTAGGAAAAAAAGGTCAGTGGGGGAGAAAAGGGAGGGCCCGAAACACGTTTCTATTGTTCTCGTGTAACTTGGTATTTTTTCGAAGCTAAGGCTTCGTAATATGATCCCTGCGCGAGCTGTGACCTTTTTTTTATTTCGAAGAAGAGGAAAGCCTCAGAGGGGGGGCTAGTGCTGAATGGAGAGGGATACCGGATCTTGGGAAATGCGCTAATGTAAGTATCCCACGGTACTCACACAGCTGTTGACCTCCAGAAATGGGGAACTTCGAAGCAGGTAGCCAGAAAAAGGTCAGTGGGTGAGAAAAGGGGGGAGGGCGTGAAACACGTTTTTATTGTTCTCGTAACTCGATATTTATTTCGAAGCAGGGGTCTTCGTAATGCGATCCCTGCGCGAGCTGGGACCTTTTGTTTGATTTCGGAGAAGAGGAAAGCGTCAGAGTGGGTGAGGCAAGTGCTGAATGGAGGGGGATAGCGGATCGTGGGAAATGCCCTAAGGTTGCTATCCCACGGCACTGAAGTTCTCCTGGTGGGGGGAATCGGGGATTTTCGGATTTTTTCACCCGACCATTTTCGGTTCCCCTCGTCGAACTCTTTTCACCGCTAAAATCCACGAATTTGATGTAATTCGTCAACTTGCGTAAAACGGCGCAGCGAGCACTGAACGACTATAGTTCTCTATATTTTTCCGAGTCATCTACCAACGACGTGCGTGCGACAGTGCATGACGCGAAATTCAAAGTATTCGAGGTATTCGAGGCGGTACTTTTCGCATAACTATTCGAAACCTCGAATATCGAATACTTTCTAATATTCGAGGTATTCGAGTATTCGCGGATACTATTCGCACATCTCTAGTATTAACATTAAGTATTATACCGGTTAATGTAGGTTTACTCTGAGTGTTTTGCAAATTAGCCTAGCTTGTCTTCTTTCCCATCTTGGACATTACTTCTCTCTTTAAATAACAAATAGTTATACTCCCTTTCATATTACATATACATATATGAATCCTTTTCTCTATCTTACGCAATATGTTGAACGAACTGACAAAAAATCAATTGGAGCTATGCAAAGGCATCGATGAGTTAACGAGCATTATTCTTTCTAATGGTGAAATCATTAAATTCCAAACGATGGTAATTGCACTTCTTCAAGAGGAATTAAGGAACACTAAATCAAACACTGATGCTAAGCTACTTTTAGATATGAGTAAGAAAGTGTCGTTTGGTGGTGACTTTCTTGATCAAGCAGTTACTGATGTGAAGATACAGGGATTGCAGTCATCCATTTGCAGATAGACTATGCAAAATCATCCACTGATGTTAATCTGCACTCGAAGGTGAATGAGAAAGCGTCGTTTGGTGGTAGAGCACTCGACCAGCAATTGAGAGGTTCTTGGTTTGAGTCCCAGTCAGGCGGTACTTTTACCCTCTGATGTGTGGCTTTTTCCAACTACTGCTTCACCGTTGGCCTCATCCTGTTTCAGTTAATTATAATGATGTTTTATTTGTACAACTATTATGTTGTTACATGTAACACTTGATAAGGACACTTTAGAATACAAAAATACATGAATAAAATAGACAATACAATCATAAATTGCAAACAATGGATACAAGACATTTATACACATATCAGGCATCATTAAAGTATTCAGTAATCAAGTAAAAAATTTTCGATTTCAAATATCTGAGTACATTATTCTTTAATGAAGCCATATAGATAAGTGACTCCTAAGCTCAGGTTGGAGCTTGTTGTAAAGCTGAAGGCCCATAACATGTTCTCCTGCATCACCACTGCTTGTGCAAGAAATATGCAGCAGATCATTCTGCCTTGTTGAGTGTGTAGGAACATCATTATTTTTTAATAATCAGATAAGTTTCTTTATTTTCACCTAATACGCCACCCCCATTCGCCCATGAACCACCAATCCACTTCCCATTTCTTCAGTGGTCACCAATTATTTCCCCCCTCCCTTTCCGTGGCTAGCCCCCAACTTCTCAGCCCAGCAATATGTTACCCCCTTCCTCCACCGCATTCAATTTCCCTATTTATTCTGGAGGTGTCCTCGCTGACCCTCACTTCCGTTCATTGGTGTTGTTTGGAAGGTAACACTTCTGCGTTGAAAAGGGCCTGTTGGTGGCCGAAATACTGCTATTCACACCTATCTTGTCTCAGTATTCATCTTGGCCCACCATTATTATTATCCTAGCTTTTTCAGCCTGTGCGTGAGAGTGAGTGATTGTCAAGGCTAGCAGGACGAGAGGCTGGGTTTGGTTCCTGCGGTCTTTACTCTATCCATTGCAAACCAATACAGTAATAAACGGGTCGACGTGAAGCGGACAAACAGTATACATTAAGGCTGTTGAAGCACAATCATACAATTTCTCAGACCTGCTTGTTTTAAATTAAAATTGAAAAAATATTTTCTGAATAATTTTTTTTATGCTGCAGATGAATACCTACTTGTCAAAGGACAACTGATGTATTTTGTGTCCAATTATTTTATTTTACAAGTAAGTGTGTAGCCATTTTATTGTATATGTATGTACATATATACTTCATTTTGTGAATGGTCTTATATAGTTATATGTACAAACATATCTGCCTAGACTAATAGAACTAGATACATACATATTATTATTATTACTCTGCAGCTCCTTGTCATGATGGTCAAAAGCTTATGCAGTCCTTCAGCACCTTTCATGACAAGAGTGGAAGCTGCTGCAACCCAGCAGAATTTTTTTAAAAAGGAAATGATAGAAAATGTTTGAGGCACCTTTGTTTATTGCATGCAAGTGGCAAGTTAAAACAGTTTCCTCAGTTGACATTCAAGCAAAATCAAGGAAATATTCACGTACAGACAACAGATGTAAATTAAAATTATGCAAAAGAGGTGAAAATATGTATCTCTGGTCAGAGATCAGGGCCTAAGGACTACGGACATTTCATGGGCCTACGAAAGCCAGAACATAAAGTGAAAACAATTTCAGAATGCCAGTAAAATTTAATAATGTTTGTATTAAAGTAACTATGTATAACCGTGTGAGATGAGCACCTGAGCAAGTCAAGCTGCAGTGTTGTAGATCTGTAAATTACAGTATGTTAACTTTTCGGCTCTTTGTCTTAGCAAAGTCACATATGACGTCCTCAAATGTCATTTCCCTCATCAAATCCTCTTCAATTGAAAGTAATGCCAGGGAGCATAGTCGTGTTTGTCCCATTGTTGACCGAAGATATGTTTTTATCAATTTGAGTTTACAAAATGAACGTTCCCCTTCAGCACTTGTTCCAAAAATTGAAAGATCCGGAAAGCAATATTTACATTTGGAAAACTTGTCACCAACCTATTCTGTAATTGTGCTGTAAGCATTTCAGCCACAGTTTTCTTGTCAGCAAACATCCGTGAGAACAAATGAAATTCAGCGGTAAATACTTCTTCCAGATCTAATGGGTACATCTCAATCAGTGACTTGGCTTTAGAAACTGTTTGATCAGTCGACAGAGATCTGTCCAGAAGAAAGTTGAACCTTTCATGTAGTGTTGTGTAGGCTGCTCGCCGTTTTCCCATCTCAGTAATAAGTCTATTTATGATAACATACAAAGACTGAGTACGGAATTTTTCATTGGTACTCATACCTAAAACTGGATCATTATCATCCACAACATCCAGCAACGAACCCCGAATTTTTTGCAAAGCTTTTTCTTTCTCCTCCTTTTTCTTCCGCTTCTCAAATCCACTCTCGTGTTTCCTCTTGTATCCATCAGACATGGTTATTTAAAAGTACTTTCGTTACTTTTTAAAAAATTTTAAGAAAAAAGAAGCACACGATTAATGATAAACAATGAATGCAAAGCGCATGATGTAACACCGGAATTACTACATCGTCATTGCATTGAGTCTGCATAGAATAATAAACAATGCGGAAAGTTTATTTAGATTTCAAATCGCAAAGAAGTGCGGGTGCATTCTTGACAATTATTAAAAATGAAGTTGGGGAGGGCCTTTGAAAAATCGGCAATGGCGCCATCTAACATGGGTCTCCATCTGTTCAACAAACTTCCTCATGTGATTAAACAAACAGAGTATATAAAAAAGTTCAAAAGTAGCTTAAAAATGTTTCTTTTAGGAAAAATGTATTATTCAGTGAATGAGTTCTTTGATGACTCATATTAACTTAAATTTCTCTTTTGTAAGCTCGTATTTAAATTAATGGCTCTTACTTTTTCGAAATTAATGTATCTTTGTACAGGTATTCTTATTGTTTTTTTTTCCTGTTTTTTGACGTGCCTTATATCATTGTACATACATACTGTTTCCATTTTGTATTTTTGATCGCTAGGCAAATAAAACATTATCTTATCTTATATAAAGTACCTAGGGCCTACGATGACCTTAAAACAGCCCTGTCAGAGATAAATAAAAATGTGGAATCAAATCTAGGAACAGATGCAGTTTAAAGTATGGCTTACATTAGATTTTCACATGTTATTATAAGAATTGGTGATAATGTTTGTTAATAATTGTATCAGCGTGGTGAAGTATGTACAGAAAAGTTTGAAATACTGGTTTTACAAAGTATTTCTAAGCATGCCAATTAGTAATCAGTACAGTGGAGCATTATTGAGGCCCAGGCTAGATAGCATTCAAACTCAATCATTCAATCAGAGTGCAGTGAAACCCTCTGAGTGGAAAAGTCTTGAAATTTTAAGGTTGGTTCCAATTGAGCCAAAATTGCTATTTTCTCTGAGTAGACAAACTCTTGATTACCTCACAATGACGAATTGAATATGAACTGAAGTACAGTAATACTGAACGGAAACCCAACTGTTAACCTCATGGATTTAACATATCCTTTGGTATCAGTTCTGCCAACAACTCAACTCCAAGGGCATGATTTCTCTCCTCCTTGAGTACACCTCTGTCATAAAAGAACAAACAGTAATGTAGGTGCCTTTATATGAACTGCCTCTTATATTTAATCAAGGTTTAATTCATTCTGTTTCACAGCATGACGGTTGTTGATCCTTAACCTTTTCTTGAAATTCCCAGAAAAATTGTTCAAGGCCATCTGGAAATAAAGTGAAAAAATTGTCAAGACAAAGAACAGGGAAAAGCATGATTGCCTAATGAGTAAATGGTACACTTGGCTGCAATGGGTCAGATCCCGAGTGAAGCCTTGGGATACTTCAAATTGAAAAATATTTGCATTGTGAGATGGCCCAGGGAAAGAAACTGCCCCCAACCCTATCTTGAATTGTGACTTTTACATGCCCGTGGTTTAGTCCAGTGTGAGGCCTACCCTCACCTATCCAAACCAACCTTTGGGTCATATCCCTTAGTGATCTGTACCTTTTGAAGCATACCGTGTTATGACTACATCCAATGAAATGATAATGAGGAACTTGCATGGGTCGTAGATTGCTCTAAAACTATTTTGAATAAGTCAAATGGATACATTAGCTCGCAAAAATACCTTCAGTTTCTCCATTCAACATCAAAAGAAATAAAAAAATTGCATTTAAAATCGAGAAAAATTTCTCTGAGCCGACCACTGCACGAAGACACCCGAGCGTTGCCGAGGCCAGGCGTGACGTCATAGGTGCCTAAACAACCGTAGGGAGTAGGGAAATACGCTGAGCGCATGGTGTAAAATTTGTTTTGAGGGAGTATTTAGCCGCTCATCGTCACTTTATTTTGTTCTGTTATTCTAGGGCAAGTTTTCCTATTGCTATTGTGCCTAGATTATTACTTGGGATATTAATAATGCGGCATTGGGATGATGAAGTACAAGCGTTTCACTTCGTATGTTTTAGTTATCAGAAAAATGGATGATAACGTTGCCACTCGTTCGAATAGTACACCTGAAATTCATCTACGTCTACATAATACCCCGCAAGCCACCTAAAAGGCGTGTGGCATGGGGTGTTAGGACACCAGCCTTTTTTTAGGACACCAAAAATTGATGCCACGACCCTCATGGAATTTGTTAAGACAAATTATTGCTATACGTCGGCGGAAAATCGAGTTGTAAAAGAAACTTGTAATACTGTAGGATAACGATCGTAAGCTGTGCTGTTGACATTAGAGTAAGCTGTGCTGTTGAATTTGGCAACGCCGGATTAACGGAGAAGGTAGTCCTATCCGTCCTACGGTACGAATTCACAGCAAAACAGTCTGCACACAATCCACATGTGAGATCGCGAATCGGTTCCGCTGCCAACACACACTCAAGCTACAACCTATTTCAATAATATAGGTAAATCCATAAACAATATACTAGCATATACCATAAAAATATAGTGGGAAACAGGCAAATACTCTTATCAAAAACTGGATGTCACTATCACATTATTATAATAAATTTTAATAATAAATTTATTTCACGGGCTTAAGCCCTTTTATTATTATATTCATCATGTACAACTTACAATAACAGAACTTGTTATGATGAATACAACTATTTATTCACTGATTTAAACCCTTAAATTAGCCCACACAAGTGACATTTCTCACTACTATTCGTTGAAATAATGGATAACAAACTTCACACACAGTTTTTATTTCAATAGCGTGATCGTGAAATGTCATATCAACGGTGAACAACGGAGATTAGCACGCCACTGACAATTTTTACACTACTGTTAGACATTTATCGATAGCGTAATAGCACTTTTTACAATTCAATCACGATGGAACACTGATAACTCTTGGCCGATATTTTTCAACCTTGTCAAACTTTGTGCATTACAACCACTGGCACTGTGATTATTAGCAGTAGCTTAACGGGAGATGTCACGTTGAAAATAACACTATTTTGGCACAAAAATGTTCCTAGATGTCTCAAATCAGCGAGCAAAAGTTGCATTGACTGGAATTCACCCCATAATACAAGCACAGACAGTCCTAAACGACGAATTCTCCGGTACCTACAAATAAACGGATGAAGTTATTGTATATAAAAGCTAAGCGGACATTAGTAAACATCAAAATCGTTCTAATTACATACTTAAATGAATGATATGCCGTCGATAACATCAACTTACAATTAACGTATCCCCCTTCCAATGGCCGTGGCTCAGACTCCTACAATGATGTTATTTAGGTATTATCAAATTTTTGGTTTAACTGCTCCAGTTTTATATTTCATGCCCTTACTCAGATATTATTGGATTGCCTGCTTATACGCTGCCGTCTAATAGTGACAACATTGAACATATTTTTGTGATGTTACCTTTACTGCATAGAAAACTGATTCTTGGATGTGTTTACTTCCCACCGGCATCGCCTTTAGCATACTACGAGGAGCATTTTGAGCAGATTGACAGGTACTTTCAGAAATATCCGGATTCCTTTGTATTAGTATTTGGTGATTACAACCTCCCGGACAATATCTTACCTTCAAGTAATTCAGGTATTTTCCCAGACTGGTACTCGTCCACTGGGAAACTTGTGTACGAATCGCTTCAGTTTCTGGGTTTGTCTCAGCATAACTCGGTGATTAATGTAAATGGACGCATTTTGGATCTTTGTCTCTCAAACATTAATGATATTTCTATTGAATGTGATGATCCACTTGTAACTGCTGATGTTCACCATCCACCACTTCAATGTGCTTTTAATGTTGATTCTAATGTTGTACCTGATTCTTGTGATATTTCATTCTTTAACTTTAGGAAGGCCAACTATGCTCTACTCAACGACTATTTCTTTGCTGTTAACTGGTTACCCTTATTGTCAATGTCTGTTGATAATGCTGCGATGGAATTTTATTCAATTTTGAACAGTGCAGTTAATCAGTTTGTGCCTCTAATTAATCTAAAAAAAAGTAAGAATAGATTTCCATCCTGGTTTACTAAAGAGTTGAAGGAAAAGATTATTGCCAAGAAGAAAGCCCATAAAATATACAAATCATCACATTCAAGGGTTGACTATTTATCTTACTCTAATCTACGATCTCAGTGCAAAAATCTTATTAAGAAGTGTCATCATGATCATATAGTTATGATTGAGGATTCCATAAATTGCAACATGAAGTATTACTGGAAATATGTCAAAACCTTGTCTGGGTCGGATCAATTACCTAAACAAATGCACCATGGAGATGTTCATTCTTCTGACCCAAAGTCTTCTGCTAACCTCTTTGCTGACTATTTTTCCCAAGTATACACTACCCTAAATAGTGCAAGCTCTGTACCTAGCGACACTCAATCTATTAATTTGGGATTTCTTAAAATTACTTCTTCAGAAGTGTTGAATGTGTTAGTAAATTTGGACATCAACAAATCACCAGGGCCAGATGGTATTCCACCGATATTTCTTAAGAATTGCTCGCAATCACTCACATTTCCACTCACCCTGCTCTTCAACCATTCATTAGATAATGGTCTTTTCCCCTCTTACTGGAAATTAAGCTACATTACACCTATATTTAAGACTGGTGATAAAACTGATATTAGTAATTATCGACCTGTAGTAACTCTCTCCTGTGTACCTAAAATCATGGAGAAAATTCTGGTTTCTCGAATTACTCCTCATTTCAAAAATATTATAGTACCACAGCAACATGGCTTTATGCGTGGTCGATCAACCTCAACCAATCTATTGGTGCTCCAAGATTTTATAGTTAGTGGTTTGGAGTCCAATTATCAAACTGATGTGATATACACTGACTTCAGTAAGGCTTTTGATCGAGTGAACCATAAGTTATTGATATCCAAATTGTATTCCTTAGGTATTCATGGCAAGCTCTTAAGCTGGTTTGAGAACTACCTAAAATCCAGATCTCTAATGGTCCGTATTAATCATGTTTTTTCTGAGCCGTTTCCCTGTCTATCTGGTGTACCTCAGGGCAGTCATCTAGGACCTTTACTATTTTGTCTTTTTATAAATGATATTCATAATATATTCGATGACGTTAACTTCCTGCTCTTTGCTGATGACTTAAAGATTTATAAGCATATTGCTTCCCTGCAGGATTCTCATGTGCTACAGAAAAACATTGACCTACTAGTGCAGTGGGCTGATGCAAATGAGTTATCACTCAATGTACCAAAATGTAGCGTAATGACTTTCCATCACTCTTGCACGCCCTATTATCATGAGTATACCATTAATTCCACTGTATTAGGTAGACCTACTGCTGTCTGCGATTTAGGTGTTTGGTTTGACAGCCAGCTCTCATTCAAGGTACATCTAGACCGAACTGTCTGCGATGCCCTAAAGAATTTAGGTTTCATAAAGAGAACCTGTCTAAAATTTAACAATCTTCATGCTTTAAGGACTATTTATATAGCTCTGGTACGCTCAAAATTAGAATACTCTATTGTAAACTGGTCACCTTATTATAACACAGACTCAATACGGCTTGAACAGGTCCAAAACAAATTTCTCAAATTTATTAATTTCAAATTAGGAATACCTCATTCTGATTACAATACTTCATATCTTCTATCCCTTTTAAATCTGAAATCCTTATCTGACAGGCGTTCCTCCATTGATGCCCTATTCCTTTACAAAATTATTAATTCATATATTGACTGTTCCCTTCTTCTTTCTTTAGTAAATTTTAACGCACCCCGACATAATTCCAGAAATCCGCACCCATTTGTTATTAACTATCATAGAACAAATTATGCCTTTAACTCCCCGCTATCTAGAATGATGAGGAATTTTAATAGACTCGGCCAAAGTTACGATTTCTCTATGTCCTTTTCCAGATTCAAATGTCACCTCTGGCAAAGATGAACTTTTTTACTGGAGAACATGTTTATACTTTAAATTTTATTTTGTTGTATCTCTCTACATGTTTTATTCATTGATGTGCAATTCTGTATAGATTTTTTTTTTTCTTCTTTTCTGGGTTTACTGCATGTGTGTTCAGTATTTTGTATTGTTTATCATATGTAAAACTATATGTATGAATATGTTAATGGGTTATCCCGTAAATAAATGAATGAATGAATGAATTATCCCCTCAACGCCGTCATGCGTACCCAGTACGCGCCCTTTAAATTTCGTATGCCGCCGTCATGCGTACCCAGTACGCTTCCTGACCTACTGTATATAATATTTTTTCTCCGCCAGATATTGCATGTTAAATTAAAACTAATTACTCTATCATTCGAAGAAATGTTTTTCCTCTCCAATAAAATATCCATAACGGCTTTATGCCTTCAAGATGTTTTTAAAATGCTTCGATAAAATTCCGTTTTAAACCAGCGCGTTGACGACTTTGGTCCAAAAACTCATCGCCTTCCTTCGACTGTTCTATCATGAAAACTTCCGCCTATTCTGCTTGAGAGACGTCAAGAAGGGTCAGCTACTTTAGCTTGAGATACGGTATCTTCTGAGCTGAATGCCTTCTCTCCGTCTTCTGCTTGTTTGTCGTCACCTCGAGCCCCAAGTGTGTTTGGCCCGCCTCGTTAGTTCTTATAAGCTTAGCGTCCTAGGCGAAGGTGCCATGTGCTTCGCTCTGCATTTATTGTTTTATATTTTTTTTCTGGACAGTAATCAACGAAGATAAGATTCCATCTAAACATTCAGCATATCCCAGGGCCCCTTCGAGATATTTTCTCGTCTCTTGAGGGAGCTTCTAAACCACGAGCTTCAGTCCACTAGAGTCATTCATGCTGTGTGGTGTTCTATCAGGCAGTGTGTTGAAATTCTCATCGGGTGTACTTCCTGTGAGTGGTATTTTTTTATAATTGGGGATCCTACGAAATGGGAATAGTATTGAAAGGCAAAAAAAAGACTCGGAAGTCTGTTTGTGTGTTAGGCTATAGTAAATTCATTGGTGGGGTGAATTTCAAGGACCTGTTATTGCATTCGTAACTAATGGAAAGAAAACGCCATTACAAGTGGTGTATGAAGTTATTTAGGAGACTATTGAATGCGGCAGTCCTAAATTCATATGCTGATCAAAGGAAAAATACGTATAAAAATTTGACTTATCATTTCGCGTGCCATTGGTCGAGGTAATATTTTTGAAATATTAAACGTCATACGAACTGTTAGGACATGGCCGTCACTCATTACACAATTTAGTTCCAAGACTCACAGAAATACATTTCCTAAAGAAACTTCCTGCAGCTGGGAAGAAATCAGTCTCAAAGGAGGTGTGCAGTTAGTACCTAGTATGGGAAATGAAGAGACCTCGTGTACTGGTGTGAAAAATGTGCAGCGGGATATGTTTGGATTGCTTTAAATCATGTCACACAAAGCAGATTTTCTGTGGTAAATCATTTGAATATTAACATATTAGCGTTTGAAACATTAGCACGTGATTACCTAAATGAAATGATGCGGTAATAATGGAAAAAAGTCAGACAAGTGGGCGGAGTGGTAAATTTCAAGTAGGCAAAACGGGTAATCCTATCGAAAGTATCCAATATGTTATGACATTTTCAACCCCAAATAACTAAATTACATCATGTAATTGTATTTTTTTAAATGCATGGAATGTTAGAGATCTTGTTGCTTATTCGAAACCAAATTAAAATCTTTTGAAATTGAAAATTTATTAATTAGTTCATAAAAGGAGATCCATAAAACAATAAATATTTTTTTAAATCGCTCGAAAAATTGTTATGTAGTAGCGCATTATATTACGCAAGTTTACTAAAATTTTCAACGATACTAATCGTATATTATGGAAGATATAAATTATTGAATGATAGTATGCCAAATAGGCGAAGTCGTTTAAATCTCATCCGGCAGCTGAGATGGGATTTAATTAAATGCCCGCCGCGCTTGAGGGGTTATAAATAATGCAAAATACGAGGGCTTCCAAGCCTCTATCGTCGGATATTTATCTTTAAATATAAAATAATCAACACGTCTAACAAACGAAGCTCTCACAACTGCTGGCAACTATTACAAACAATCACAACAATAGCTTCGCGTGATGTTTAGGCACCTTTGACGTCATCGAGGCTTCGTCGGCAGTGGCTTGGGGGGTGAGGGAGTTTTTCCCGCGCTTTAAAATTCGTTATATTTATCATTAAATATCTCGCGAAGGAAAACTCAGATTTACATGCGGTTTTCTTTGTTGTATTCAGAAAATAATTTTCTGCCCGCCTATGAAATAAAAAAAATTCATGCAAGTTCCCCATTGGATTCTTCTCATTATGGAATGACCTTCCAATTTCGTTGGCAAATTAAGTCATGATTTCGCTAGTATTGTCCCCATGGCAACACGGGTTTGTCCCCATCCCCTACCTTTCATTCCTGTCCCTCCCCTGGAGGTGTCGTTGGGCTCTCATCGCGGTGGCACCTCCCATCCTAATTCCTTCCCTGTCCTCCCCCTTGCGAGGTGTACCAACGGGTGAAAAGCAAAGGCTTAGAGACCTGGCCCTCGGAAGAGTAACCCCACGAGCCTGTCCTGGGTCCTCGTTCCGCCTGTGTCATGACTACATACTATTATTCATTATCATTTCTGTGAAAGTGCACATTCTAATAAATTTTAATTGTTCCTTCCCTGTTCAACTTTCTTAGAGTAGATATTGAGAGTTTATTTTATTGTCTCTGAAAATAATTGAAGTATGTTTATCCCTCCAGGTATGTGAGTGAAAGGACTAGAAATTTAGTTACAAAAGACTACTTAAGTATTCTATTGGCGGATGCAAAACAAGAATCAGCATCTCCTGCCAAGACTTTGTTATTTCCTCAGCAGCAGCTATACATGATGTCAGCGGATCTTTTCTCAAAAGCAAGTGCGTATATGAGTGTCAAAGGGAGTGTTCATTAATTATGTAATGCGATGAGGGGAGAAAGAGGTCATCAAGCTGAAACTCACCCTATCCCTCATGAAGGATTCCGCAAAAAACAGTGTAAAATTATGATAAAGTTGGATTAAATGTAGTAAAACATGTTTGTACTATGAATGTGGCTAAATCCCAAAAAATAATCTTTATTGTGGTTATGCGACTTCCACAAAGTAGCTTAATAGCCATTTAATTGTTTAGCCTGAGGTGTGCCAACTATTAATGAGAGGCAGAACTTCAATGAGACACGTTTATTAGTTTATTGCGAGCGAACGGGAAATGAGGACTTAATCCATAGGAGGATAGTCAGTTGCTTTTATAGTCTGGAGAAGGTTCTGGACAGTGGTTGATGCAGATGGGGAGCGCAGGGGGTTCCCCCCCCCCTTGTGGGCCTGCCCATATTGCAAAACATTGCAGAACCACAATTATAACTTTTTAATATCATAAGATGGCATTGTGTGTTATAAATTTCATTAAAATTTTGATTATTTTTAATTAGGATTTCAATCAAACTTGATTATTTTTTTTTAAGATAAAAGTAACTCAAGATATCTCTTGCACCCCACCACCCCCATCGAGTTTTTTCTGTGTCCACTACTGGTTCTGGAACATAATTACAGAATTTTCTGGGGCTCTCTTGTCCTTTCTTTACCCGAGTGTCAAGTGGGGCTCCTGAAATCTTTTTCACCCCACTTGGTGCCACAGAAGTACAGCCTGAACCACTTACATCCAATGCTGAACACATCCCCTCCACCCTCTCCCCTACCTCAGCAGAGTCAATGTTCCTTGTGTAAAAGGTGTAGCCTTCGTACTTTAAAAAGTTTTAAATTGAAATTACTACAATTCCTCTCAAGTATGATCAAGTTGTGTTCATAATTCCCATACGTATTATCTATCTACTGAGATAAAGCTCTATTTCAGTGTTTTGCTAATCTGCCACTGAAAATTGGTACATATTTGTTATTGAAGTGCCTTACATTAGAGGTTGTGCTGCAATGAAAATTGACTCTTATTTAATACATTTTGGAAGTGTTCTTCCTTCTTCTTATTGAATTGAAATATTGACACAGGTCTCTTATTTCATTCATTTAATGATGAAAAGGCTCTGAGTCTTAAAAAAAATCTCTTAAATTTTGAGCATGACACAGATATCCTTGCTATCCTTGGTGGATCCCTGCTGCACTCAACAGTCTGTGCAGTTGGGCTGGCTGGGAAAGTTTTAAAGCTGTATTTTTGTCAGTTCGGATTCGCATTTGGTTCCTAGTTTGGGTTCTTGGTCTTGGGTTTTCATTTTGGTTCTGGATTCTGTTTCTTAATACGTATAATGTTTCTTTCTTAATGATGAATTTTTTAAAGCTATTATTGATTTTTGATGAGGGTATTTTGACAGCTTCCTAAAATAACTTGTATATCTTCAAGTGATGGGATCCATAGCATTACTCTTTTTACAGCACGTAATGTAAGCATTGCTCAGGAAAAGTTTTTAAATTGTTTTCGGTTTTGATCATTTTAATTTGTCTCTCTTTTTTTCTTACTACTTACAATGATATACAAGCTTTTTTTTGTTTTGCTAAAATCTGTATATTCATGACAACTATGAAAAACAATAAATGTTATACGTAGTAAATCATTGCTACGTTGAGTATCACCCATCCCTCATGGGATAGAAGCCATGAGATGTTTACCGCGACCAAAGACCTTGTTTAAGCCAGCATCTTAATGGTTTTAGGTTTAAATTCACAAGTGCTGACTTAGTACTTATGCATATCTTGCTAAAACAATTGCATATTCAATGCTTCTTTCTGCCCCTTTGAATAAATTTTCTATCCGAGCTATTGTATTTCTGTTGAGATTTGTAGCTTTCTTTGACTTATATTAAATTTACCTCAAAGATATGTTGCATTCATAAAGTAAGAGATGCATGGCACATCTTCAATGTTATTTTCATCACAGACTTGGACGATAATTATATATTTTTGTTTTCATAGATGAGATTTTACCTGCTGACTGTGCCGAGGTTTTCTTCATGCTTCCTCCAAAAAACCAGACTGATAAAAAAGGAAAAACTAGGGATGATAAATTGTCTGGAGTGTATCGTATTCAACCCAAGTGGTCTTCTCGGCCATTTTTAGTCTACTGTGATATGGAAACTAGAGGAGGGGGATGGACGGTTAGTTTTATGAATAGACTCTTATGAGTATTATAAATTAACCTTAATTGTTGTGGCTGAGATCCTTTTTGCTCTCATTCTTAGAGCCTATCTCAATTTCACCAGTTAAATTATTTTACCTAAAAATGAATAAACGCGGAAAATACTTAAGTAAATGAAAAACAAGAAACTTTCGTAAATGCCTCCATTTCCCATGTATTCTATTCAGCTGTTTTGTATGTTATTTGGACTTGTAAAGACCTGCATCAAAACTTTATCAGGACTCAAAATACTGCCCTAGGTCCTAAACACATAGGCGTGAAGATTTTTAATGGTTTGCCTCCAGAGGTGAAAAATGAGAGTAGGACCTCGGTCTTTAACAAGAAACTTCTGAAGTTTCTGAAAAAAATCTATTTTATTCGGTTAGTGATCTTCTGTATTTGTAACATATAATTTATATATTCCAATGTAATTTTTATTGATTATGTATCTAAATTGACGTGTCCTATATTTGTATTTTGTGTACAATCTACAGATCTCTGGACAAATAAAAAATACTATTATTATTAATTCCAACTCACTCAAATTTTGTCTGCCTGTGGACTAGTAGCCTGTTGTTTACGATCTTATTTTCAGCAGATTTGGCAGTGGCTATGTAGAGTGATCTGATTTTTGGTGTCTGCAGTGTAGTGCCACACATCTTTAATCAAAACTAATTATAAATTTTTCAGGTTTTTCAGAATAGATATGAAGGAACTGTTGAATTTTTTAGAAATTGGCAAGATTATAAGAATGGATTTGGCAACTTGGCTGGGGAATTTTGGTTGGGACTGGAGAAGCTGCACTTGCTCACTAATTTTAGGGTGAGTTTTCAAAGCACTTGTTGGTGAAACTATTGATGTACACACAGTATTGTTTTTGAAGGATACTAATAGGCTGTTTATGTTTTTCAGGTTAATGAGATTCTGATTGAATTGGAAGATTTTGATCATGAGATGACCTATGCCAAATTTTCTTCTTTTGCCATTGGATCTGAAGCAGAAGGCTATCATATTTCATTACTGGGTGACTATGAGGGTACAGCAGGTGTGTTCAACTACCCATATATTGACAACTCACTTAAGTACCATGGGGGAAAAATCCTGACAAAGATTTTGCTGTTTTTATTGTCAGTGAAAAAACTGATTTAGTTTCTGATGATATGTACATGTTTGTAAGGAAAAGTTGTTGGTTGCATTTAAGAATGCAGAGGTTGACACCTTGACTCAGTTGATCGGAACTGAACATGGTTCAAGTGAAGGCACTTGGTGTCTTGCAAAATACAAGATTTGGAGGAAATATGTGGGGAAATATTGGCAAATTGAGTGAAATAGAACTTTTCAAGCGCCTTAGTGTATATTCAAATTTCCATTTTGGGAAGAATATGAGTCCTCGCAGTGAGCCCAAAGCAAATTTGATGGCCCTTCCTCTCAGTAGCACAGCGAGGGTGGGGTTTTGGGGGTTAAAACCCCCCCCAGATCTCAGAGAAATTTTTAAGTTTAATCCATTTTACTTAATTGGATTGATATTACTAATAGAATACTGTAAAGGTGAATAAAATATCCCTCAGAAAGCCTTAAAACTCACCATTTTGAACCAATTATCTTTAAAATTCCGCAATTTATTAATCTCGCACCTACCGCTTATCCTGGTGGGTATTCCATACCCTCACACACACCCGTATTTGTTGCACCTTAAAACCACCCCAGCCTTAATTCCTCGCTGCACCCCTGCTTCCTCTCTAAAACATTTGACATTTCCATGGAGATGAAAGTTATGTGTGGCCAGGAAAATATTAAGCTGCGAAGAGGTGTTCTTTCAGTGTTTAAAATAATAGTGAGCTTTAAACATATTTTAAAATACATACATATATATGTACATATTTTGAATTCTAAAATAGCCAACTTAAAAAGCAGTCATTCCATTGAAAATTAATTGTTGATTGTCAGTCTTAATTGATGTAAAAAGAGAAATGCTTGATTTTATTTTCTTCAAGTTTTATTCGTAATAGAGTATTTTGAGATGGTATAACAATCGCATATTTTCACATCATAAGATACATTAGAGTATGGTCTGGTTCTCTCTCAGCATATGATGCTGGCAAAGTCTTCTCAGGGTTTCAACCGGGTGATTTGATTGTTGGCTGACATTTCCGTGGCTGCCTCTGCCATCGTCTTCCAGGTATGGCAATTCGAGAATGGTGCTGTCCTATTTATCGGTCATATTTGCCCCAAAATCGTCAGGTTACATCTGATTGGCTCGCGCTGGTTTTATGCCTATGGGGACGTCCATTAATTACGTGAGGCATTTAGGGGGGCCAGCGGAATCCTACTCTATCTCACGTGGGGGCTGGGGGGGGGGGGGGGTCCTGGCAAGTATCACAGAATTTTTCTTTCCAAAAAGAAACAGTATAAAATTGCGATCTTAGTAATCTTAAATACTAGCCATAACTAATCTTAAATAAAAATAATTAAACAATCAATGAAAAATCCAATGCAATGAAGCATAGATAAATGTATTTACGCTGAAAATACACATTTTGAAGAGGGTCCAAAAATCACCACAATACCTGATTAATGGGTGCCCCCTTTCCTCCTTGAGGGCTGGGTTCCAGGTGGCACTTACAGCGTAGCCTGTGTCATGGTTGAAATTTTTCCTCTCCATTCAGGTCTCGATTGCCTTCTTCGTTATCCGGTCCTGTTACCTGTTGGATTGGCCAAGTAATGGCCATCGTCAAAAAGTGATACCTTTTAACCTCTTAGTCAAGTTTAACTACTACTTTTAGTACTGATCCAACCGCTACTGGAACCAGATAACAAAGGAGGCGATCGAGATCCAAATGGAGAGGAAAAAATTCAACCGTGACACAGGATACGCTTTAATTGCGGCCTGGAACCCAACCCTAAGAAAAATCAAGAAGGAAAGGCAAAAAACTTGAGTGAGCCAATCAGAAGTAGCCTAACGATTTTGGCACTGAAATGACCGGTACATATATGTATAGGACAGCACTATTCTCGAATTGCCAATGCCCTGAAGATGATGGCAGAGGCAGCCATGGAAACGTCGGCCTACAATCAAATCATCCGGTTGAAACCCTGAGAAGACTTAACATTCGTTAGAGTATCTGCAGAATTGAATGTCAATTTATCACAAGAGGTAAGGATCATTAAAGTGAGAGTAAAGAAACAATGAAACTACATGGTAGTTCATTTTTTTGATGTAACCATTTCAAGTGAATACTTTAGGTATATGAGGATTACAAGTTTCTCAAATATATTTTACCTGTTGCTACCCACTTCTGTTAATAAGTATTATTAATATCATCTTGTTTTCTCAGAGGTTGGTTGTTAATATTTTACTAGTTAGTAATTAAACATAATTTCTTCAGCCCATGCTTTGATTTACTGGAGCCATTATTATTGCCCTTCTTCTAATGTTTTTCATGAAAGAGTTAACATTCAAGTGATGAAAGAGAATTATGATCTCTGGAATAAAAACCAAGACATTGGCTGAAGAAAATGGTAGTTGACTTTTAAATTGAAAAGATATTTTAATGACAACATCCAAGAAAATAAGAGGGCATTAAAAATATCATCGGTCAAGACTTAACCCATTACTGATAAATGGTAATATTCTTATGTTAAATTTTGGCATTAGGTGTATTAGTGATTGAGACTTGTATTTTCATGTGCCATGGGGGAAAAAAGTATCCCAACAAAGATTGTGCCGCCACTATTGCTCCGCGGGATATTGGGCTTCCTTTCTAGTGGGTTTTTATTCTTTGGTCAGTGAGGGAAATTCAAACTAGGCTAATCATTTCCTTTCATCGTTGTCCAAATACGCGACTGACCACTTGAGGAAGAGCATGACAACCCACAACCCAGAGCATGACTCGCGATGAACTCCGCAGAATAGAGATGCATTTGACGGCATCATGAGAGCAAATTGGGAATGCTCCTCTGAATTTTCCTTTGCATATCTCAATGAAACAACAAAAATCACTACGGGCCATAGTTAGCTTTCTCTTGAGGTAAATAGACAGTCAATGAGCAGATTCGATGTATGGGCCTTGTTTTTGAATGCAGTTGATTTTGAAGAACTTTTAGCTATTCTGGAAGGACTGACGATCACATGGCCAGAATGCGCTTTTCTTTGGATCGAGAGAAATATGCTCCTATCTTGATTTTAGATGCCTTTGTCAGCATGTGAGAGGGGGAAAGTAGTTGGCTTGTTGCGGGCAGGCTTAACAGTAGTGGAAACATAGTGAAGGATGAATAAAAATGGAAGTACCGTGTACTACTGGGAGGAATGCAATAAGGAGGGTAATGAGGCATTAAAAAATCGGAGAAGAGGGAAACCTAAGTGTACAACCAGAGGTGTTGATGCTGATATATAATACATAGAAGTGCTGCTGAGATTTTGAATTTATTAGAAGAAGAGATACTGTCCAAAGAGAGGTGTGAATTCATTGGAGTATGTTTTTCGTGCCTTAATTTTTTTGTCCACATTAATTTAGATACATATTTTATTTGACCCTTAAATATTGTCAAAATTAATTAATTAATTAATTTTCAATTGCTTTGAAAACCAATTTTATAAAATTAAAACAATTTGTGAGATTCAGTCCTGTCAAATTAAGTTAAATATTGTCAAATTAATTAAATATTGTCAAAATTAATTAATTAATTGTCATAAATATTGTTAAATATTGTCAAATTAATTAATTTTGACAATATTTAATTAATTTGACAATATTTAACTTAATTTGACAGGACTGAATCTCACAAATTGTTTTAATTTTGTAAAATTGGTTTTAATTAATTAATTTTGACAATATTTAATTAATTTGACAATATTTAACTTAATTTAACAGGACTGAATCTCACAAATTGTTTTAATTTTATAAAATTGGTTTTCAAAGCAATTGAAAATAAAATGACGTGTCAAACTGTAGAAAATATTTTTTTTTGTTTAGGCTGCTGGCTAGAAAAAATAAAATGTTAATTTTTTTACGATTTATAGAATTTACCTCGAAAAATTGCGTGTCCTCTGTTAAAGTTATATATAAATAATGTGCATATGCATTGAGGAAATATTTTCAATCGCAATTGTCATACTAATTTTAAAGTGATGATTGTTTAGGTATTTAGAGTAATTCCTAATGTTCACAATCGCTTCTTGCCATGGCTGTCTTGCAGATTAAGTCTGGTGAATGTTCATGCCATAAATTTTGAGAGACGAGAAAATGAGGAAGTGGAGATGTGCTTTAGGTGAATTTTAGAACGAGTGCCAGAGTAAGTGTGAAGAAGGAAAGGAGAGGAGGGTTAGAGGGAGGTAGCAGGAAAAAGGAAGGCACAACAGCTTAGGCTATTGAATGTGCCAACATTCAGGTGAGCAGTATGAAACGTGATACTTTTTCCCCCCACATCATTATCATCATCATCGTTGTCCTAAGTTATCCATCCAAAGTTTGATTTGACGTGGCATTCTATTCTGCTCTCCTATCTTCTATTATCTTTTCATGGTGACTTTTTATCCACTCTTTCAAATCCTTAATTTCTTTGAACGTAGGTTTTTGCAGCGAGGGGCATCGTTGCTAACGGCTTCCGGGTGCAGCTGCGTGTTGCGCTTTGTCGTGCAAGCTTTTGCGTCCGTTACAGGGTGCATCATCTGGTGATGAATGAAATTACGGAATTGGTTGTCAATTAATACACTCGTCCAACCTCCCCCATCCACCGGAGTAGTGAGGGAGGAGGGCGGCGCTGACGTCAGCAGAACTCTCAGCCCTGTCCTTGAGCGGCGAGCGGCCTCTTCTTCGTGTGTAGTGAATAACCCTGTTGGTTACATGGAAAACAATTTTCCAAAAGAGAAAACGGTGAATATGTAACCAACAGAGTTATTCACTAGACACGAAGAAGAGGCCGCTTGCCGCTCAAGGACAGGGCTGAGAGTTCTGCTGACGTAAGCGCCACCCTCCTCCCTCACTACTCCGGTGGATGGGGGAGGTTGGACGAGTGTATTAATTGACAACCAATTCCGTAATTTCATTCATCGCCTGATGATGCACCCTGTAACGGACGCAAAAGCTTGCAAGACAAAGAGCAACACGCAGCTGCACCTGGAAGCCATTAGCAACCTTAATTTCTTCCCAATGTAGAGGGACCTAATGTTTGATTTCTAAGCAAGATGCTGTCATGTTTCACGAGATTTAATGTCTGCATGTATTCTCTCCAATCCAGGGGATTCGTTCTCCTATCATGTTGGGATGAAGTTTTCCACACTCGACCTCGACAAGGATCAATGGGGCGATGGCAGTTGTGCTACCTCGCATTCCGGAGCGTGGTGGTATCGTGGCTGTGAGGCATCCAACCTCAATGGAAGGTATCTTAATGGCTATTTGCCTCCAGAGTATGAGCACCAAGGCATTTACTGGCAAGATTGGCATGGGCCCCAGTATTCCCTCATGAAAACTCGAATGGCCATCCGACCTATCGACTGGGAGATGCAGAAACTCAGGAGAGACCATGGGAAAGATGTTTCTTCGTCGGATTGAGAATATCATGGCAAAAATTCTCATCCAAGCATACCCAAGCAGCATGAGATATCTTTTGTACTTCTTGTACTAGATATCAATTTCATATCACTGATATCAGTTTTACATGTACATCCCTTATCACCACTTCAGTTATCTCAAGTTACGGTCTTGTAAAATGACAAAAACTTATCCTCTGTCTTTATTTCGGAATTCAATTTTTCCATTGTTAGGGCTATTATAAAAGGGCAACGGGAAGGCACTATAAACCATGGTAATATTTTGCAATAGTCATGAGAAATGGAAAGGAATCACCTAATTTAATGCTTAACATCCAAATAATAATATAGACACGTTGTATGCCTGTTGTTTTTTGTACCTTCATGTTGTCTGTTTGTATCTGATGATGGACAAATTTAAAGCCCAAAACTTAGGCATGTAGCCAAGGGAGTGGGGGGCGTTGGGGACTTCAGCTCCCACATCCCTCTACCCACTCCAAAATTATTTGCCCTTTGGCGACTGCCCTTGATACATCTGCTGAGGACACCACTAACTTGTCTATCCTATGGCAATCCATTTTCCCATGTACATATGTGTTTACATTTCATGTCTGTCAATAATTTGATGGATTTAACTTTCAGTTAACTTTCAGCTCTATGCAAAAGAAATTTAGTCAAAACTCTTCATAACAAAATTTTTGTGACTTTGAAATTGTTTAGTTTTACATATTTGAGATTTTTGCTGCACAGAGGGTGACCATTTCTAATGAGCAAAAAAGCTATCTGAGGGAATTATTGAGTGATATTTAATACTTTTGCTGGAGTTAACTTAGATTGGATGCCATTTCTCAACACAAACAGTAATTTTGCTGAATGTAATTTTAAAGAAAATAATTTTAATTTTGCCTATAGGTGCATCAAGATCATAAAATCAATCATTGTCCTATTAATATTTTAAATGAAACAGGTAACTTTTTTAGTTATATGTACATATTTTAACTTAGAATTACCTTTGGTGAATATAATAATAAGATATTTTATTTACTTAACATTGAACTTTAAAAAAGTACACAGCAGAATCCTGAATCAGAGTATGAGGACAAAATTTTATACAGTAAATGAGGACCTGCCATTTTTTTAGGTTATAGATTCGGTAATAATCGGAACAGCTTTCCATGAATGAAAAAAACTTTGAAGCCACTCTAAGGTGTCACATGCTATTATGAAAAATTTTCATTAATTCATTGTACTCTTCCCTGAGAAAGTCAGAAAACAATGTTCATAAAACAGTTTAAAATAATTAGGTTTGATAGATAAAATTAATTATGATAAGCAATTTGTGGATGATATTGTAAGAGAATTATAATATCAATTATTTCTTATCATATTGTTAGTTCTTCCAGATTTCCTAGATGATATGACTCTGAAAAACTCATAAATACAATAAGATGGTGAGATATGTACAAATCACCATTGTAATCGATAAAACTCACACTTATCCATCAGTGTGACACAGTACCTAGCAATTTGATTTGATTTTTTAGTTGTTAGATGGCTGCATCGGTGTAAGAGTACTTTGGTCCTATGTCTGATTTGAGAGTACGCCCTGGGAATGTACTTGAGAGTGTGCAATAGGGTGGTCCTTATTTTTAAAGTTTTCGAATTTCTTTTGGGACGCCCCCCAGTTTTGTTCCATTTGGTGAGAAAATAAATCGTGAAAATTATTTTTGCAATCGGGTGCCGGGAAAACGTGCCGCATCGCACTTTAAGTTTTGAAATTTTGGTATTTTTGGGTGTTTTGCGGACATAAGTGAAGATGATGTCACTCTCGCATTATTCTATCACTTTTTTGTCTTCTACAACGACTCGTTAGACAATTGCAGTGTACGTTGATGCCATGAATTCAGTTGCACAAAATCACCACATCTAGGTATCCCAAGTCACGCAATGAATTATGTATTTTTCAATATAAAATGGCAAATTAGTTGACTAGCTCTAATGGGATTAGCATGAAGACAGTCAGGTTCTGAGATGGAAATTAAACAACATAGATTGCTATATTTTTATCACTGTAACTTTAAAAAAAATTTAATATTGAAACACTCGGGAAAATATTCCATTGCTTATGTCATTCCATTATTTAGATTTCTAGATTATCAACCTTCTTCTGTATATACCTCCCCACCACCTGTGAAGCAAATTTCTGTCCCTGGAGGCAGTGGATAAGTTTTTTCAATTAATTAGAGCATAACCAGAGGTAACTGAAGTGGTATTAATGTCAGAACTATGATTCTGTGATTTACATTTACAGGTGATATTAAAGTGTTATCATTTATTTACATATCATGTGCGATGTTAGAATTTAATGACACTGAATGTGATGAAATTGTGATACTCATAAAATGTCCTTTGGTAAAGTAACTTTCCAAACTATGGCCTGTTAATATTTTTCATAGCAGCACAAAAAGCAGTTTTCACAATTTGATGACAAAATTATGTCTTCTTTTTGGCATATAAGTGGTATTTATTACCAACTGATGCCTATTTTAGATCAAAATATGATAAAAGGAAAATATCACTTGGGTGGTAGTAAATTTTATAATTATCGAAATGCTGGTAATATTACCACTAATTTCTTTTTGACTTTTAAGTGATAAAAAGTATAACGTAAAATGATATCAATAGGATGTCACTGAGCTGCTTTGGCATGGACAAACTTTTAATGTGTACATAGATCTGGGTTACTGCGGATCAGGGAAATCAAGCCGAAGTTGGGGTGCCAAATCTCTTCTATAGCATGAAGGCATGGCAGGTAGGTAAGGTAGCTGTATAAATTTAGTGAATTGGCCCAGGTTGTTATCCCAACAGTAGAATTTGGTGAGGTATTGAGCTGTGTGAAACATCTAGTCCACATTCATGATAAATCGTATAGGTAAAGTAATATAAAATATGATTTTTGAACTTTTTTAAATGATTATGAAAAAAAGGAAATTGAGGAAGGAACGGTCGGATGCCACCGTGAGAGTTATGCGATGTTTCAGAAACTTGTTTGGTTTTATTTGTGACATAAAAAGTAAGCTTTTAAAAGAGATCACTGAAAGGTGAGGGGGGCTCTCTTACAAAAATATGCTTTTTTTAAAATGTAAATTTTGGGTTTAACATTCATGCATAAGTGAAAACACCTGTAGCTAAATTTAAGTTGTGGTACGTTGTCGATAAAATAAAAAAAAGAAATATTCTCACATTGCATTATGAACAAAAACTGTGGTCTTCAAGAAATGCTCTGTATTGGCCACTAATGGTTGCTGGGCATATTGTTTCACATGCCGTCAGTGAAAACTTTGCCGCTAGAATATATCGGACTGCTTAGATTAATGTCTAGTAGTTAACAACATTTTTTCAGCCTAATTTGGTAGACAAGTGTATTTATTTGGGTCAACTATCAGGGTAAGTTTATTAGGTTTTACAGAGAAGACAAATATGAAGAGGAAAAACCTAATGAGAGGAACATTTTCATGCATAACTTAATAATTATCATGTATATAGGCTCGATGTGTCTCATCGCTTTTGTAGACCTTTCCAAGACCTTTTATTGGGCCGAAAATCAATGAAAAAATATCTCCAGGGCCAATTTACTAAACTTATCCTCCTGCAGCCGCAAAACCATGGTGTGCACTCATAAAAAAAGGTCCCCCCTATTGGCTGGGTTAGAGCTTGCATCTTTGGTGCACAAATATGTGGTAAATTTGTCGATCGAAATTTATGAATTTGAAAAACTTTCAACAATGCTTTGAGCAGAAAATGTAATTAATTGATATAAAAGAGTGAGTGAAAAATTGAGGGAATGAAGATTTTTGTTTGTGAGAACTCAGGGAATTAGAATTCAGGAATCTCGGAACAACCTTTCAGATATGTCCTCTTGCTTGAGATCAACATTTGGTATAACATATGAGTGTGTCAAGTTCCCTGTCGTCATTAAAATGTGCTTGTCATATTTTGATGAAAGTAGACTTCCTGTATTAATGCTCACAATCATAAAATTAAATTATGGATTTTCTGAATATGTACGGGTGAATTATTATAGCTCTGCTAATTTTGCGTAGTATTTTTGCTGTAGTTTTAACAGTTTTATACCTTGTGTTGGCCAGTTTTTGTAGTCAGTGTTAATGTCTCATAAAAAATGATTGAATAAAATTTATTTTTATTTTTTATTGCCTTTATCCTTAGGTATTGATATAGCTCAATGGTCATAGGTAAACATAATAATACACCATAATTTTTCTATTTATGGTAGTTGTGCATCTTCCGATGCCACTTGGTACTAAAATGTTATTTATGTGTCACTTGATTAAATGTTTCCTAGACATGAATCCTTGTCATGCTACTTAATTCAAATGCAATGTTTAAATTTTTAAATGGCATCTTATGTAATTCATGTGAGTTTTGATAGTGGCAGAGTCTATAACCAAAAGATTATCTTATTATTATATATTTGGAGGATTTCATGAATATTGACTGCAAGCACAGTAGAACCTCGGATAACGACCACAATCCGTTCCAGAAAGCTGGTCGTTATCCGAAATGTTCGCTATCCGTAACAATTTTCCCCATTACAAATAAAGAAAATAGGAAAAATTGGTTCCTAGCTCCTATTGACTTGGCAATCATTTCCTTCTTCAATTCAATTGTTGGCCGCTGCCTTCTCACTGAACTGCTACCATCTCTCTTAAACTTCTTAGGTGCCATGGTTGAAGGCTTGATGATTATTAAAATAAAGTAAAAGAGTTACTAAAGATGAAGGATTCAGTACTATTAGGATAATGAACGTGTGATCTTAACCGTGTCTCGAGCACAAAGAAAGATGATAACCACTTGGCACCTGTCCGCTGGTCAGGTGTACGTGGCGTAGCACATGTGTTTAACACATCTGAAGGCGATTCCACTCGGTTTTTAACTGATTAAATTCACTTATAATTAGTAAAAGTGATCACTAAAGGAGCCTGACAAGAGTAACTTCTGAAATGTCCCTGGAATCCACCAGCACGCTGAGCGTCCACAATGAGAGTGTGAGTAACTGGATGACGATATATTTATAAATGCATAGAAATTGTGGTATGGATTTTTTGGGTGTAAATAGATTTTTGAATTTCAAATCATCTTCTTTTTCAATGTTTTTAATTTCAACATTGCAGTTGAAGTTGCATGAAATAATTCTAATTAATTTGAAACTTAATTAAGACATTAGCTGTGGCATGATGAAGTAACGACTGATTTTATTTGTCTATTTAGTTTCAATTTAGTCCCTTCCCATGTATAAAGAAACCACATGATAATAGCAAAGATATCTTAATAGAGACTTCAATAAGCCATTAAAATCCGAATTGATCAGTAAAAGAAGGTTTATATCATTGCCGCTATTATCGAGGCTCTGCCATTGCCTAGGGAGGAAACAGAATCAAGCCAATATCTAACACTACATAATACTCTGCAAACCACCTACAGAGCTGTGTTTGGTAGGGGGTGATCAATCACCAGCATGCAAGAGAGGTATGGCTACCTTCGTCAGAAAATAAACTGCTCTTGGATTTAAGTAATCTGACAGATTTCTTTTGAGTCGTTCTAAGAGGTCAGTTACACCAACAAAACTGTCGTAACAAATTTTCAGGTACCTAGCAGCTCTTTTCTGTACACGTTCTATCTCTGTTTCCAAGCCTATTTCATGACAACAACATGGGTACTATTCGAAATGGGGTCTAACGAGATAGAAGCAGCTAATTTCTCTCACTTAGTCATCACGCTTTCCTAGTATCCTTTTAAAAAAAACCTTTTTTACGATTAGCTTGACCTTTTATTTCCCAAATATGTTTATTCCACGATAGATCATTATTGCGTCTAACTCCTTCATCTTTACGGAGTCTAAAAACAATAATATTAAATCGTTGGATTCTAAATAGTAGTGCAGAAGAAACTTTAAAAAGTTAGTAGTGTAACATCGAGAAATCTATCATCTTGGTGCAACATAATGATGATAAATTGGTAAATATACATACCTGCACATTTAACGAAAACATCCCTTCTGGTTTCTGTGCAATTTGCCTAACTCTCCCCCCAGACTCACAATTGGAACATGGGTGCAGTCGATACAACCCACTACTCCAGGCAATTGACTGTTTTCGTAAAAAGATCTCTTGCAACTAGCAGTATCTTCCTCTGAACTTGGCAACTTCATGTACCGAGGTAATAATACCACCAGGTCATTACTGACTCTGTAACGATTACCAAATATTATGATATTTAGGTGCAACAACGATATACATTATAACTCTTCCCCTACAAATGGAAAGTTTACATTCATACAAGCACCAAACTAAGGAAAAAGTATATCTTATTTTGGACGCCGTCCCCTGCGTAACTTTGGCAAGATCGCCGCAAAATAACTGCAAACAGGATTTAATAATGTACTTGATGATCAATGGGACAAGATACAGATAATAAATCTTACGTAAAAGATACCATGATACCATGTGCATACCTGAAATGACCCGGTGGTGTAAAACCTAAAGGCAATTAGCAGCTTTAAAATATCCGGAATAGGCAAACCACAGTTGCTTAAACGATCACTCCTCACATAGAGTCATGAACGGTTTGCTTGGAAAAACGATACCAGTGGAGGAAATCCGCTTCTGATTATCAATGGGATTCTACCTAACCCTTAGGCGCATTTTTCCAACATAAATATACGGCTCTTCCAACACGTCCCCAGCAAATTCAGTATCCATATTATCAGTGGCGCAGCGAGGGGGGGTTTTGAGGGATAAAACACCCCCCAGAGCTCAGAGAAAATTTAAGTTGAATCCATTTTACTTAATTGCATTAATATTAATTATAGAATATTCTAAGGATTTATAAAATATCCCTCAGAAAGCTGCAAAACTCACCTTTTATCCTAAAAACTTTATGGGGTGGGCCCCCGCACTATCGATTACCCTGGCGGGTATGCCATACCCCCAGACACTCCAGTATTAGTTGCACCTAAAACCCCTCCCAGCCTTAATTCCTAGCTGCGCCCCTGCATGCTATTGGTGTAGTTGTTTACTTCATTGCTATTACGGACTTCACGATTTTCGTTCTTTTTATACATTTCCTTATAACAGGCATATATGATGAAATAAATAAGTATCGTCAAATTAAAAAAGCGTAATTTTAATTACATTTAGATCGCATATTGCGGCTTGTGTCTAAAAATACCGAAATACGGAGGTGATATCGACGTATTCCGCCTTAATAGGCCTTGGAACCGTTCCTACAATTTGGTAGGGTGGTCTGAGCCAGGCTCTAAATAGTAGAAAAAGAATCGATATGCTTGTAGATATTTTGTCCTACAAAGGAAGAGGTACAGCCACTTTCAAAAGTCGGTCCCCATACCTGGCGCAGCCGTCTCCGTTATTCTCCGAAGTCGACCTTCGCGTATTGCTTACACGTTCCTTGTCCACTGGGGATCGATTCGACTTGATCAGGTAGTACAAATGGTGCAACTTGACTACTTTAACCGACGTCAAGAGCCCCACGCACGATTTCAGAGGTAGGAAGGCCGCGTGAACCTCCCCCCCCCCACACAGCCAAACAATTCCACCACCGAAGAAAGCGGAGAAGAATATATGGGTTTTTCCGGCAAGTAACCCATCGCACGAGGAAGAGAGGAGACATCTATGTAGTTTGGTAAACTTATACAAAACATATTGTGCAAATAAATTTTCGGAGCATTTCGAGCATGTTACTCCAATATTTTTTCTTCACATCGCCTGGTGAAAAATACGTAAATATATACGCCTATGTAAATATTGTCATTTGCGTCACGGTTACCATCCGTCATCGCGTTCATCCATGCCGGCGCTTAAAGATTTTCAGACATTTTTTCAATGTTTACAAGTTAAATAGCAGTCACTCCCCAAGTAGTAGGTTATTCGGACTACAAGTAGTGCCTACATTTTAAATAACGCAACTTATTCCCATACTGTGAATAGAAAATCAGAAGAAGTTTTTAAATTTTTACCGGTCAAAACTACCGGTACAGCAATTTTTTATGGGAGAAGATAATATTGCATTATTTTTTCGAATAAGCAATTGGATTGTCTTTAAATTTTATTGAATTGCTTTTAAGATAAATATAAATTTTCACTAAAAGAAGCAGCGAGATGTTTATTGGCATCAAGTGAAATGGCAGGCTGTTAGACCATAATGCGTCGTAGGAAGTGTTGTCCTTTTGTTTATGGGAAATACTCTTACATTAATATTGTTCATTTTTTTAAGAAAAACAGTACAAGCAATATGTGCGTGGAGTTATGATGGTGAGTCAACCAGTTATAGTGGTCATAGAAAAACATCATTTACCTGCCCTTTTGAATTGAACATTTTACGAATCACCCTGCCTGCGCCCCTCCCACCGTCAAACGCTACATCCCAAGCAGTATATTTGGCAGCTCATAAGTTTAATTTGTATTAATAATGCAGAAATAGTCATTAGGTACCCAACACGGTATATTTTTATCGGATGAATATTATGCGTGCGTAGTTTAGTGTCAGTAGGAATATGATCAGTATTTGTTCGTACGTAAGACTGACTCAAGGTATTCATTACATGAGTGTAAGTTCTATTTATGATGTAAAACCACTTATACATAATAATGTGAAGGATATGGGGACCTACTTTTGAAAGTGACTGTACGTCTAAAAAACGCTTTGAGGTTGACTTCCCCCTAGTAACGCGACATATGGGAAGAGTCGTTCCTGTAAGAACGTCTTAGAATACGGCCCTTATAGTTATTAGTTTTCGAAATAATTAGTCCATCTATAGTCGAAAATGGGGAAATCTATATCCGATGCGTTGAAGTACTGCTGTAAGTAACTTGTTTACGCCCGTTACTAATTTCATCGGTCGCGAAAGTGCAATATGTGATTCAGACGTGGTAATTTTAACGATAATTTTGCTTCTTAACACTAAAGTGTGGAAATTCACGACACTTTAACGTTGTATTATAAAAAGATTACGCTACAGCTACAAAAGAAGATAGAGTTAAAAATCGCTACAAATGTACGCAACAAATCTGCGCTACAAATCTACACTACCAAACTGCGCTACAAATCTTCGCTACAAAACCGCGCTACAAATCTGCGGTAAAAAACTGCGCTGCAAAATTGTTCTGCATTACTGCACTACAAAAATGCGATGTACATCTGCGTCACAAAAATGTGCTACAAAACTATAATATAAAACTTCGATAACAATCTGCGTTGAAAACAGCATTAAAACTGCGCTAGAAATATGTGCTAAAAATCAGAGCTACAAAGCCGCGGGAAATAACTGCATCACAAAACCTAGAAAAATGGTCTACCAATCGTCGCTACCAAACTCGCTGTAACTAAACTGCACTACAAATCTGCAATACATAACTGTATTAGAAAATTGCGTTTTAATTGTGCTACAAACCTGGCTCTATATCTGTGCTACGAAACTACTACATATCTGTGCCATATAACTGGGCTACATAACCTCGATACATAACTGCGCTACATAACTGCGCACCACAACCTCGCTAAATAACTGCACTACATAACCTCGCTACATAACTGCGCTACATAACCTCGCTACATAAACCGTGCTACATAACAGCGCTACATAAGTGCGCTACATATCCACACCACATAAACTCGCTACATAACTGCTCTACATAAGTGCGCTACATAAGTGCGCTAAATAACCTCGCTACATAACCGTGCTACATACCCTCGCTACTTGGCTGCGCTACATAACTGTGCACATAACTTCTCTACATAATGCGCTGCACAGCATCGCTGCATAACCGCGCTACATAACCTCACTACATAACAGTGCCACATAACTACGCTACATAATATCGCTGCATAAACCCGCTACATAACCGTGCGACATGTCTGTGCTACATTACTGCGCTACATAACCTCGCTACATAACTGCGCTACAAAAATGTGTTACAAAAAAGGAACGAAATATGTCGTAAAGTGCGGAAGGCAGAAGAAAAGTGGATGAAAAAAATTTGTGAAGACGTATAAAACAATCTTAAATATGTAAAAGTAGATACCGTTTATAAGATAGTGACTCGCTTAGCTCGCTGGGGGGGCTCTGCCCCCCCTAGGCCCCCCCGAAAAAGGCCTGCGGCCTGTTATGCTCACTGTGGGAGGTCTTACACTTTTTGTTTGCTACTTGTTACTTAAGGATCGTTTACTTTTAAGCTGGCTAGCTTAGGTATAAGCAATATTTCCACTTTCACGTAAAACGAGCGCATGGTACGTAGGCTACAATATGAATGTAAATATTTATAAAGAGAAACGTTTTTCTGAGGGGCTAAAAAAGTAAAATAAATTTCTACGAGTTTCTCTAACTTATTCAATTCAAATACAAAAAACGTTGAGACCACATTCCACTGTAACACGCAATGCATACGTAAGATCATAACATAACCACTTAACGAATTACAATGAAAAACACGTTTATTAATTATTTTCCACAAAACTCAACCAAATTCTTGATATACGAATAAGATGTAACAGCTGTTCCCCTTCGTAAGCGAATTACGTTGGGACTGAATATAAATATCTAGAAACAAATGCGCCTTAGCATGAATTGGGGCTAGTATAACGAGTTTTATCGAAATATTATTTATCGTGATCGCGAATGATTTCACTTCAGAAGTACCTCTATTTGAAGTTTTAATGAATCGGGATACACAAATATCTCAGCTTTAATATCCAACGCAATGCGCAATAAATCTGGTGAGTAACGGATCACAGCCTTTGGTGTACAAGACATTGTGAATGTCAAGATTTCGATAATTTTCACAGTTGAATAACTTAGTCACTCAAGGAAACGTGATTTTCGCAAGACAAATAATTGAATAAGAAATACCTTTATTTGCACGTATCTTACATATTGTATTATTCACTGCCTATTCACTCCTGCAGCTCACGGATTACATTGGACATTAAAAAGGACATTAACGGGAAAAAGAACGTAAACAAAAATAAAAAGTTATCACCATCACAAAAAATGAAAATAAAATCATTTTTACCAACCTATATCATGTAAGACTTGTTTAAAAGTCTTTCTACTACAATCGTGTATCGCCAACAAGATACGAACTATAGTCAACAGCACGAATCATATTTCTAAATTGGCATTTAGTGCACTTGTTAACTTTGATGTTAATAACCACCACACTTTCGATGTAGTATATCAAAAATAACAACTAACTTTCTACCTTATATTTCTCCGCTTTTCATTTGAATGCGCTTTGATTTAAACAGATGTTTGTTCTTACGGAAAGAAGACGCAAAGAAATAGACACTTCAAATATTACTTTCTTAATTTCCTTCCTTATATTTATCAGTTTTTCGTTTTAATTCCTTTATCTTCTTTCCCAATTTAGCTCCTCTTGTTTGCATAAACAAATCTAGTTGCTATGATTGTTCGTTTATATGACTGCCGCGCCGCCATTGGAATTTGGTGGCCATTTTTTGAACTAATCCCCATACTCAATTTTAGATGAATAGACAGATAAATAATTGTAAATTTAGTGTTTTCATAATTTTTCCTGGGGTTTCAGACAATTTTAGAGGGGGTCTTCATCAGACTTTTTGCCGTATCTCGTCTCGTTCACCCCAAACATTTGTATAGATGAGTGAATGAATGAATGAATGAGTGGTCGTTAGGGGATTTTATTATATATAGATATAATAAGAAAAGCCATTTGGAATGAATATCCATGGAGATAAAATTAGCATGCCAAGATTTGCCGATGACATAGCCGTTACAGAAGAAACACAGAAGGATTTGGTAAATATTCTGGTTAATATGGGTAATGTAATGGGTAAATATCAACTGAAAATAAGCAAGAAGAAAACCAAGATATTAGTATGCAGCAGAAGAGAAGAAATCAAGACTAACATTAAAATAAGGAAGAAAAAACTGATGGAGGTGGATGAATTCTGTTATTTGGGAAGCAAGATGACTAGTGATGGGAAAAGTAAGAAAGAAATTATAGGCAACTCAAAAAAGTAACATATTTGGAATATTACATGCCTAGAAATTAATACATTTTACATCATTTTGGCACGAAATATTTAACTTTAAGCAGATGCTGTAATTGAATGTCAAAACTAGATAATAGTTTTAAATTATTTTTAAAACCTGAGGTGTTGGGGGGATCTATGCCTTCATCCCAACATAGTCATGCCACTGAATTCATATTTCTCTAAGGTTGTATTCCAATGTCGGCCCTAGGTTGATCCAACGTCGGCTTAAGTCGGCTGTAGCATGCTGTGAACCGATGTCAGTCCTACTTCGGTCCTACTTGGTCCGATGTCGTATATGTCGGCCGACATTGCCGACGTGAAAACGATGTCGGACCGATCTCGGGCCGACCTAGGATGCTATTTGGGGCGTGGGGCCCTAATGAAGCAGAAGGAGTATGTAGTCCCTTATTGTAGACCCTTATAAAGTAATGATAGCAGAAATCAATCGAGGACAGCGCAGTGCGGCTAAATTCGTGTTGAGTTGTCATGACAAAAAATTGCAGCGTTTCCAGTATGCTACGCGAGTTAGGAGGGGGATCCTTACAGGAGCGTAGATCGATGTATAGGCTTAACTTACTTAGGAAATTCAAAGAAGATATTTTCTCAGACGACGTGAATCATATCCTTCGTTTACCATCGTACTATAATAGACGTGATCATGAGAATAAAATAAAATAAATAGACTGTAAAACAGAGAGATTTAAAATGCCATTCTTCCCTCTTATTATTAAGGATAGCAACATTGTCTCAATTGCTAGGGTTAAAGGCGTCACTCGCTAGGATCACTCATTGCATGTTTTTTTTCATAGCTCTAACGTTGCATGTATTTTCTCTAGGAATTACTAACCATCGAAAGATAGGCTAAATTTACTTAGTAAATTCGAAGAAGATATTTTCTCAGACGACGTGAAACATATCCGTCTTTTACGATCGTACTATGGTAGACGTGATCATGAGAAAAAATAAAAGAAATAGTATTAAAAACACAGAGATTTAAAATGTTATTATTCCCTCGTATTACGGTATTAAGCACAGAATCTTTGTCTCAATTGATAGATTTAATGGCATCACTCAATAGGACAAGTCTCTGCATGTGTTTTCCCCTCAGTTCTAATTTTGCATGGATTTACTTTAGGAATTACTAACCATTGGTTAATTTTGCCTTTGCATTAATATGTATGTATACTTTGCTCATATGCGTAATATTTCTATGATCGTCGGTTTGCATGTAGCATGCTGCATGTCAGTGATTTGTCACCCCTCTGACAAAAACCCCTCGGAAGTGGCTGGTAGGATATTATGTAGATGTAGATGCATACCTCATACAGTACGATTAGTTTTCTTGAGCAATTAAGAATAGTTATCTTTGTGAGTGACACGGAGTGCAAGTTCAAGTCTTTATGCGTGTGAAAGTCCAGCGAGTAGAATATTGTGATTTTCACGTCGCGTCGCGAAGTTACGATTATTACATACAATCGTGCCAAATAAAATTTCTGTGCATTATTCATTGATTGTTGCACTGCTTCTAATTTGTGTAAAAATTCTTTGCTTTTAAGTTTCTTTTTCACACTAACGTCACGTTATTCTGTCAACGATTCACATGCACCTTTTTTACTTTTGACGACTGGCTGGTTGGGATGAGTTACAGCCGAAGCTTGGCGGCTTGGGTACGGCCCTACTGTGAAATTAATCTAGGAGTTCTTTCCTTCGCAAGGATACATTAAGAATTTCTCCACTATTTTCTAATTGTTCACTATTTTTTAAATTATTTGATACAAAGTGGAAATGAGAGGGTTCACTTGAGCTCTTTTTGAATTAAAGTTCGTTACTTCGTGTCGACGGTAGACCTTCTAAAACTCGGTAGTTTTGTTTTATTTTACGTCGTGTGTATGCTCTTTTTTACGCACAGATTTTGTAAATTTATCGTTGGACCTTTAGAGACATAAAAGATAAATTTAATACGTAAAATCCTACATTAAAAATTTTATACATCAAGAATGTTTTCCTCTATGTTGATTGTATTAGCAAGCTGTTCTCAGTCGTTCGACGTACATGCTGTCTATGTGTATCTGTACGTATTCGTAGTATGAAGTGAAACGTTATTATTGGAGCTGATTGTTGGCTAACAGAAGATGACTCACACAATGAGATCTTCCCAAAATCGTTCACCGTTCACCGTTTATCGGAAACATAGAATCAATCGAGCTGGAGGCGTAGTATTAATAGCTATTAAGAATTCAATTGTCAGCCAAGCGAGTAAGGGTGCTCGTAACTGAGACCAGCGTTGAATCTGTGTGGTGTTCAATTAAAGGTCCAAAATTCAAAACTATATTATTATGCTTCTATTACAGACCACCTAACTCCGATATAACGTCAATGTTGGATTAGAAACCCAAATAAACAGCATAGCATCCAAGCACCCTGAAAGAAACTTGATTGTAGGTGGAAATTTCAACGTACCTTCTATAGATTGGGAGACGTATAGCTTTATTCCTGGTGGGAGGGAAAAAGTGATTTGTTAGGTGTTATTGCACACTTTAACATCTAGGTACTTCATTGCTGCAATAGCATCTATACCTAACTTAGGAGAAAACCTAATGGAAAAGAAAATATATTGAAATCGCTCAGTCCAAATAAATCACCTCGTACAGACAAAATCCCGTCTCGCGTGTATAGAGAACTTGCCTCTAAAATTTCCCTCTATTTGCCGTTAACATTCAGTAAAACCATCAAATTGCTTATGTAACGCCAATATTCAAAAGTGGAGAAAAGGAACAGCCATTTAATTACATACCGATATATTTAGCGTCCATCCCATGCAAAGTCCTTGAACAAATCGTAGTCAGCTCAGCAATGAAACACCTAGACGCGCAAAACTTGTTAATGAGAACTCAACATGAATTAAGGGAAAGTAGATCATGTGAAACTCAGCGCTTTTCTCCTACGATATTTTACTCTCCGGAGAGGACGACATTCTAGTAGACGCGATTTTCATCGATTTCAAATAATCGTTTAACAAAGTACCCCACGGAAAGTTAATTATAAAGCTGAAATCTTACGGCCTACATGAAGATGTCATTTCCTGAATAAGAGAACTTTTCAGCGACCGCGTGCAGAGAGTAGTATTAGACGGTGCAGTCTCCAACGAGGTTAGTGTCAGTTCTGGCGTCCCTTAGGGTAGTGTCATTGGCCCACTCCTATTCCTTCTTCAGATAAACGACTTTGGCGAAATAGTACACAGTAAGCTATGATTATTTGCAGACGACGCTGTATGATAGTCTTGTTAACGTCACTGATTTCTTAAATAAACTCGGATGCCCCCCCCCCCCTGCCAAAAACCCTAGAGTTGGATCGCAGGGTATTATATAGATGTGGATGAATAGAATTAATGGCTGGGTCAACTCAGTGAATATTTTATTTTTTTCCATTGTTCTAATCTTGCATGGATTACTACAGCAATAACCGTTGGAAAGTTTTACCTTTTCATGAAGGTGCATGTATATTTTGTCATCATGCGCAATATTTTATGACAGTGTGGTGTACTAGTATTGAAAGAACAGAGAAAAGGCACTTTTCCACAGGTTTATGAATGAAAGTACGGCTCGTAGCGACCGTCATGTCATTATCAAGTATAATCATGTTTTACTGCACATTGTACTTGATAATGACCTGACGGTCGATACGTGTCGTACTTTCATTAATAAACATGTGGAGAAGTGCCTTCGCTCTGTCCTTTCTATACCAATAGGATGCTATATCACTATATATCGTCTGCTTCTGTTTCTTTAATTGCGTGGTGTACATGTTGCGGTCCTATTGCATCTCCATGGCTTTTATTTCTCCATTGTTCCGTTAGGAGGGTTAGGAGCGTGCTTGTGGGTATTCTATTGCATGCAGCATGCTGGTGAATCCTCATCCCCTACCAAACGCACTGCAAGTGGCTCGCATGGAGTTATGTAGATGCAGATTCGCAGGCAGAATAATAAATATAATTATGTGCGATGGTTAAAACTCTCACTCTGCCTTATACCTTTGCAGTCGTCATCAGAATTCCGGAAACACATGGACGAGCTAAAAAGTGGAGTGGGGGAAGAAAAAGGAGTTTCTTTCTTTCCCCCTCCCCTCAATGCATATGCCTGGGAACCACGGTGCGGCGGTGGCGGGACAGGCGGCTTCGGGATATGTGATAAACATTGAAAAAATGCCAAAGTAATCGCCTAGGCGAAAAACTTTAAACCCTGGCTAATTAGAGAGGTGTTGGAAATGAGGAAATGCGACCAGGATTCCAATGGGGACTGTGGGTTAAAAATCAGCCACACGTGAGATCCTGCTCTGAAGTTATATAAACATAAAAAAATAACTCCTTAACCATCCTCCTTTCAACCTCCTTCCCTCAATGAACCCTCCGTAAATACCCTCCACGAAAAACTCCTTATTACCCCAGAAAAAGTGACCGGCAACTGCCACTATACGTCAGGCAAAAAACCCAATGACGAGGAAACTCATTTATTGAATCCCATAATTATTTAAATAAGTATTTTTTCTCTATTCCAAGGCCATAGCCCTTTCTAAGACATATAGGCGTCAGTGCTGTAGTTGGGCCGATACGGCGTGCCCCCTAAAATCCAAACTCGTTATAAGCGTACCGGTTAAAATACCATCGCGGCCGGATGTATAATACATGTTCAGCTGTTGGAATATTTGGTGAGCACCGCCTAATTATTTCCAGCTACAGCATTGCATGTGTGCCTTCCACGAGAGAAGTTCGCGCTGCGTATGGATTCCCCCGTCACCTGTAATTCGCGCAGCGGTCGGTCGTCCGCTGCTTCTCCCTAGCGGCGTTAAAGCGAAGCACTTCGATCCCTCCCTCCGCTGCTCCATCGCACACGTTTTCTGCTCGTAGCTTCTCCCGAGGCTTGAACCCGAATTGTGGCGGACCCGGTCTACGGGCGCGAAGTGATTGGCTTTATTCGAGAGTGTCCTTGTTTGTCATTCGTATTTGCTGTGGTTATTCCTATCTACCGTGGTCACATTATCCGTTGAAGAGTGCTTCATTATCGTTGTGTGCTCCAAGTGTGCGTGAAAACAAGTGTTTTCGACTTGCTCACAGTGCGAAGTCCTTCACGGAAGTGTTATCGAGTTATGTGCCATAGTCTTTTTGACGTGTTTGGTGAGGACTTTGGTTGTGCCGAGGGTGTGAAGAGTACGATGTTGTGGTCAGTGGCTTTCTGTTCGAAAGTTAGTCGCGCCCTTGCGTTCCCCCATTTGACCGTTCTTTACCGAAACGTGCCCGAGTGTGAATAACTACGAGGAGCTACTGCGTGTTTGGTGTCATTCCACACCGGTATCGTCAGTGTGGAACGAAAAGTAGAATATAGATTTGTGAAAGGAAGTGTGGAATCATTTGATTGAAAGTTGACCGTGTATATTTTCCCCCCTTTTTTATCGCCTTCTTGTGTTCTAATCCCCTCCCGTGTTGAGCGTGGTGTTCTTGAGAGTCAGTGGCGTGGAAAGTGAATCGAAGGAAGGTCGTCGGTTGCGAAGGCGTCGACGGTGCGGCTCGGATGCATCTCGCCCCAGTCGAATCTTCCGCCGCGAACACGTGCCTCCTGACGCGCACTGCGCCCTCAAAGGGCCCCAACGACGGTACCCTGCACCACTTCACGCCATTCAACAGATGCGACCATTTCGAAAGAAGACTAGCAGCATTTGTTTGTTTACTGTTTCTATCAACAACAACAATTGCCGTCGTAATCATGTCGACGAGCGCGAGTAACATAGTTGCGGAATGGCTTCGTTCGCTGCAGTTGGGCCGTTATGCCGAGTCCTTCCTGGACAATGGCTACGACGACCTGGAGATCTGCAAGCAGGTGGGCGATCCAGACTTGGACGCGATCGGCGTGTTCGAGCCTTCGCACCGAAGCCGTCTGCTGCACTCGGTGCGGGCCCTTCGGGAAGAGGGTGCCGCGTCAGTGTACTTCACGTTGGAGGAGGCTGCAGCCGCGGCGGTGGCCGGCGAAGAAGGCGGCGGCGACTCGTGTCTGCCGCAGTCTTCTTCGCTTCTTGTTATGTCGGCGGATGGCGGCAGGTACAGGGACGAGTACGAGGAGGGCAAGGCCGAGTTGGTGAGGATCCCCAGGCCACAGCTCCGGATGCTGCTCAGGGACACGCTGGACCGGGAAGGAATCAGACTCAGCTGCAGGCCTTACTCAACTTCGGTGTGTACCTACCTACGAATTCCACCAATTAATTTGGGTTATTCGTAACAGTCATGATGAAAGGAAAAAAAATTCTGTGTTATCGAGATGAATATGTGGAATTATGCGGGTATTACTGTGGAAAATACGAAGTTTTACGGTTTCATCTTTATTGTTTCTAATAAATTAGTAGTTTCCACAGAACAAAATTCACCAATTCTTGATTTACTTTTTGGTATTCCATTATAAGTTTTCCTGTATATGACATAATTACTTATACCACTTCTTTTTATCAGAGCGCGACCCGGGTTTCATTGAATTATTATCATCTATTATCATCAATTATTATCATTATTGTCACCAATTTGCGCCTGAAGATGATGATAATTCGTTGAAATCCGGGTCGCGCTCTGATAAAAAATAAGTGGTATAAGTAATTGTGTCATATCCAGGAAAACTTAGTTTCCGCAGAAACTCACATTGAAGTGAAAAATATCGAGTTTTTTCATTTCATCATGATTGCACAGAGTTTATTCCAACTTAGACCGCAAGTAATCAATAGTATTCTTATTAAGGCTGTAGCAAGAGTGGATTTCAAACGTCTGACATGTTTAAAAGATAACATGTTCTTAATGGGGAACCAACCCAGGTTTATATGCAACTGCCATCTTCTGAGTTATGATGTCACAGCTGTGATGACTCGGGTTTGTAAATAAAGTGTTGAATCCAAGTATGTACTATCTTCATTACCACCGTAAGTAATAAATCTGCTCTGCTTTTTTTAACAGCTGATTTTTTATATTGAATAATTACTTTTCTTTTACATCTATAATAATATGTTCTATGACGATGGAAGAATAAACAAAATTTTGTAATTTTCCACGCTGTAATTACACTCCTCCTCTTTTTGTTTTAGATAATTCGTCTTCTTTTGTCAGTAAATTTTTGTTCAATCAATTTTTCAATGAATTTTGATGTAAACAAATTTGTTGTTATGACTCATTATCATTCTCGTTCCTTTAACTGATTGTAGCGCTGCCATCGGATTTTGGGAGCCATTTTTTAAACTAATCACTATATTTATTATAAATTCTGGATAACAATCGAGATACCATCAAAATCACAATGGAAGTTTTAGAATATTACATTTTTATCTGGTTCTGAGTTATCCCGAAAAATTCAGCTGGTTAGCTAATGGGATAGTGGGTTAAAATTGAGTTGCAAGAGTTGACCGGAGCAAGATGGCAAAGCGAGTTTATAAAAACGTTATGAAATTCCACCGATTGAACGGGAGTCCCTTGTTTTGAACTTGACAATTATGTTTCTCATTCATAGCTTTCCTTTTCCTTTCTTTCTGTCCACTTCTCCTTCGGAGAATTTTCTCCATCATGCCCTCATGCCTCGTGATATGACCGCTTCAATTGCCATTGTCTTCTTCCTCATCATCATCACTGGTCGACAATCTTAAAATTGGGGTGAAGAAGCTCTCCACACATCTCCCCTTTCAACTAATCATTTCGCACCTACGTACTTCTTTTTCTCAAAATGGAATGTGATAATGGTGTATCTTACTTCCCGAGATTTAATCCGCGTTGTTTTATGTTTATTCGACAGTTTCGCTGGCGTTTCAGGGTACGTCTTGCGCAAAATTCACTGTGTGACCGTGAATTTCTACGTAAGATGGAATACTTAAAAATATTAATTTCCACGAGGGTCATTGGTTCGAAGGTTGCAGGATTAAGTTGTTTACAAGAATTACCTTTAAAATTAGAGGTGTGAAAATGATACGCTTCCTGAATTTAGCCTGGAGTGGATCTCTTCTTTCTCTAATTAAAATTACTAGCCTTTGGAACAAAAACTACGGGAATGCCTAGCGCTCAGTGTTTGGCAATAGAATTGTGCTCGCAGAATACTTTTTGGAGAAAATCACGAAAGTTCAGGAAATGCGAAGTGGGTGAAAATGATTTAATCTGTAGGTATCTACTGACGAAGACAAAAACCTTCCCTCTTAAGATTTTCGCTAGACTAAAATTACTTGCATCGTTTTGGACGGTGGAGCTCAAATTCTGGCGTCTTTATCTTCTTCACAGGCAATATTTCCACAACCCATTTTTATGGAGGAAAAATTCCCTGATTATGGTGTTGAAATATAAATACCTTCCGTCACTCGCCGTTGCTACGATGCACATTTTCAGCAATTTTTCGGTTATCGAAAGTTTCTCTTCGATTTACTTCCCAAAATAATTGTTTTCCGAGAAGCTATCATATTGAATTCTTCCATGTAGACCACATATTTCGTTGATCGAAATTGTGACGAATGACCGCTGCTAACGTGCTTTGATCGTATATTTTCCTTGTTAAATGCAACGATCAGTATTCCATTGAATGTGGTCGGAAGAGGATTTTGTTGCGATCAAAGAAAGAATAATTTAATTGGAAGGCAACTTTCACTAATAGAACGATTAACGACAGCTTTTATGTTGAAAGGAAGATCGTAGTGCATTTAAGGATTAACTGTAACAGTAAAGGATTTGTGGAGATAGGGGAAGTAATTAGTTAAACGGCTTTGGTCTTCTATGTAAACTTGCCCTAACCCAGGAAGTTTGGATCGAATGACGCTGATATTACTCTTCTTTCATTAGAAAAGACGGAGAGGTCATGGCTTGATTTTTGTTTTTGAAGTTGAGAGGTGTTTTTGAGGGTGTCTCATCATAGCAAGTACGAAAAAAGACAAATATGCCACTAAAAGACAGTCAAATTCCGTGAACCTTGTAAATCAGGCTTTGGAGAGCCTTTCATGTTGATTCTTTTTTGACTTGTTAAATGTCAGATTTTATCTTAAGTTTCAGAAGTCATCTTAATTTTTTTCTAATAAGTCAAATTTCATTAACTGTGCATCATGATTCAACGACTGGATATTTTCCAGTCCTCAATTGCTGAGCGTTTCTTATCTGCTAAAATGAGCTTATAAAATGCCTTTGGAATTATGACTTAGAAGTCGAGTAAAGCAAGAAATTTTATGCATAGAAACTTGCTGATGATTTGAAGTGAACGGGAGCCCGAATGATGAATACCTTTATATTCTCGGGAAGGTGTGCTACTAATTACGCCACCGCCAGTTAAAATAAATAAATTCCCTAAGGCCGTACGTCCGCTTTGCTGAGCTGAAAAGGGGGTTTGGGAAGTTGGAAAGGATGTCAGTGGTGTGAAATACAACGATTTAAACTGAAAAATACACAAAAAACAAACGCTCGCGCAAGCGCACTCACTCAGCGGATTTGCCTAGGGAACTTATTTCCGCGTTGGTCTCAATCACGCAATCACACAGGTCTGCGAATCTTTCGTTTAGGAAGCTGTCGATCCTCTCCAGGCTCCGTTGGTCAAAAAGCGGGAGGGGGTGGATGGAGAGGCGTAGGGGAGGTGTGGAAGGGGGGACATACTCATTCTCTGTCTCTCTTTACCACTTTCCCCTCTCTTTCCACACTCTCTCCACATCCCATTGAGTGCGTTGAGAAGGGGATATTGGATTCCAAAACCGGTTCGTTTCTCCCGTCCAGGTGGCAGTTCCATCGCTCGTTTTCGAGCAAATCCTCCCGGAATATAACCCACGGAGTAAGTGTTGTGTGCGTGTGATTTCTTAACTTAAGCAGCCTTAGCGAGGCCCCCCAAAAACCCTCGCGAAGGTTCCTTCGGAGTCAAGCGAGTGATTGGGTGTGAGTTTATTCTACGGAAGCAGCCTTAGCGAGGTCCTCAAAACCCTCGCGAAGGTTTCTTCATAGTTGAGCGAGTGGTTGTGAAGGGTTTCCGGTAGAGAGGCTGGGGTTGGTCACTTCTGCGAATCTTCCCGTTCCAGCATACCAACACAGTGTTTTGTTTATACCTGCGACGAGGTCCCCTGTTACGGCCACTGGAGTTTTTTCATCGGTGGCGGCGGGGTAAAGTCCTCGCCTGCCAAACCGTAGGTCGCGGGTTCGAATCCCGCCTGGGTAGGTGATCCCTCTCCAGGGCATGGATGTTTGTGTTGTACTCTGTTAATATTGAAATCCCTCGTTGTAAAAGGCCGTTATGTGCTGTTTACGGGGGTTGTGATAAATAAATAAATAAATAAATTTCCCAGTTGACCTTGAGGCCGTAGAGCTCACCTTTTTATCTAACACACTTATTTTCAAATTCCGCAATTTTCTTCTTTCCATTCCGCACCTTCTTCCGATCCAACATCCACGCGTTCTTCTTTCTCACTCATACTTTTCTCTTAAATACCTTACCTGAAACGATCGATAACTCTGAATTGGGCTCGTTAAAATAAATGAAGATACCCTTGTTCCTTTCGTTGACCCATCTGTCACCTATCTCTGCAGCGACGCGCGAATCCACGATCTTAACCCTTTCGCATATACGTTGATGACACCATTCACATTTTTAAGCTCCTAGAATCGGACTCTCATGGTTCGTATTTATTTACATTCATTAGAGCAATGGTGTCGTTCACCCACACCCCAAATCGCGATTCATTTACATGATTCTATAGATTGATGAGAAAGATAAGTTATGAGAAAAACTCTTCCTCATCAGCATTTTCTCATAACTTGCAAATGAAAAAATGCATACGTTATCGCCCTCTTTCATGAGTTCGTGACGTCATCAAAGTTCAGGTTCCATAAGTCGTTAAGAGAGACCCAATCTTTGGCAGAAAGAAACGCTTATTGGAGTATATGACAACGAACGAATTTCGAAATTCAATCCTAACACTACGATACCTCCACTGCGCAAACACTCCCACCGAATAAAATCCGCTACCGAATCAAATCCTCTCAACAATCGCCCACCGAATCAAATCCGCTCATCTAGTAGCCCTACGTCCCTACCCTACCCTAGTAGGCGTAGTACGTCCCTACCCTAGCGGCCCACGTCAACAAATTGTCATTTTGTCAGCCTCTAGATATAACTCTGAACCCTGTAGTAGGCTGCATTTTCTATTCAAACTTTGATATTTTCGGGGAAAATTAAGCTGAATTCAATACAAACGCTCTTGAATTTTAAACAAATTTCATTCAATGCACACCTTAAAAAAGCCGCTTAATATATACCGACATGTAAACTCTGTCATGTAGTAATTGTATCTTTATCCTGAATGACTTACTGTGTTCAACCGCTTGAAATGAATTTCATAAATGCATGACCTATCAGCTAAACAAATGATATAATATGAGCCTCTGTATGATGACGATGATCTGAAAGCATTGTAAGAAATCTTGTGCATAAATAAACGATCGCGCTTGCTGGGAGGCTATTGAAATTTCACCGTTCCCGCAACTGCATGAGCGGTCTTCGTGGAAACAAGTCTTAGCGGTCAGTAGTAGAGGTGGGAATTTCGGTTCATTTGGTGTATTCCGTTCATGGGATTTGATTCGTGGGAATGAATCGGTTCTTTAAATCGTTCATGATGAACCGAATGAACCGTGGGTATCTCGAATCCATGTGGATATCGAATCCATATGAATATCGAATCCATCTGAATCTCGAATCTGTGTGAATCTTGAATCCATGGAGAATATGCATGTAGCCATGGGGAATATGTATCCATTATGCATGCGTAATACGGAGTGGATCAAGGATTTTTTCTGGGGGGGGGGGAGGTAAGAATTACTGTGGTAATTTTCTATTTATTTTTATATGAAAGTTATTAAAATGAAATTAAATGATTGAGTCTCCGTAATACACAAAATGAAACGAAAGTAATGATAACGTGTTAATATCTTGTCTATTTTTTAAGCGTCTGGAGGGTGGGGGGGGGGGGGGGGGGAGGGCGTGCCCCCGTGCCCTCCCCCCAAAATCCGCCTATGTGTGTTATGTATTTATCATGCTTGAATCCATGAGAATCTGTCAACCTACTGCATTTCAAAAGCTTTTATCATGTTCTACGAAATCAGTGTATATTTAGTTCCGTCGCATTAAAAATACATACAGCATATTCCTGCGAGTCAAATCAATAGGTGGTATGGTGAAGAATATGTAGTAATTATGGTAAAGAATTCACTTATATTGCCGAACTGTATGGCCATTCATCAGAATCTAATGATGATTCACCGCCTTTCATGGGTAGCATCAACGCAGTCTAGCCGAATTCCAATCTTTCTCATTGAACGATTTGGTTTGGAAATTTTGAATCTTCCATCATTCATTTTGAACGATTTGGATTCGGCGGTTCATTTTGAACGATTTGAATGGAAATCGTAGATTCAATTCATTCGGTTCATGACCTTGAATCGTTCATTTTCAACGATTCTTTCATGAACGACACAGCTCTAGTCAGTAGAGATGAGAGGTCAACGAGGGGAATGAGAAGGCCCTGGGAGGAGGAAATTTACCCTGGACAATGGCGAGAAGTTCGCTCCGGGACAGCCAGTGAAATGGAGCCGGTATTCCAGGCTAATAGCGATAGCTCGGCATCATGGAAGCTGGAATCCCACCGTTCGGAGAGATATTCTAACTCTTTCTGCGGTGAATTTTCGGATGAAGAAGCGTTGGAGGTGGTATGAGCAGATAACGAGCATCCATTAAACGCGTAGATGAACTTCAAGCCATTAATGATTCACCGCTAATGAAGTGGGACGATAGTAGGCATAAATTTTGCTTATGGGCCGGGTGTTATACGCAGAAGGAGCCCATTCTGTAGGATTTCGGTTTGAGAAAAATCGTTGTGGGTAACCCAGACCGACAAAGCTTGTAAACCGAAAGATATATAGCACGGTGAGTAAAAGGAATGCATGATGAAAACTACTGTCTGTGTCCGTGTAGTCCGTAACTGTTAAGTTAACAATTAAGTTAAGCGAATTACTAAGAGCCGACTGTGATTTTTACAATGTAAGGTACCGTCCACGGGTTAAAGTTTCGTCGTAGTTTCGTACGCCAATATTCCACGAAACCTCAAGACTTCATTCGGTTACACTAACATATTCATTGAGTTAGGAAATAAGAACTTGTTTAGTAAATTATTCGGCTAAATACGAGTTAGATAGATAAAACGAAATCTCTGTATTTGATCTCGGTATTGATCTGCTTCGTGAATTTTCGTGATATTTTGTGTGGTTAATACAGTATTTTGCCATTTGTTCGTTATACCTATTAATTTCTGTATAAAATCACTCCTCTCATTTTATTTGAATTTATAAAGTACTGCATGACAAAAGCGACTGACTGGCAATCGGGAGATCCGGGTTCGAATCCCAGTGAAGTCAAATGTTTTTTCATGGCGAACTTCATCCGTTGGTGTATTTAACTTATTACCCGTGCGCGTTACTGCGTACAACGTCACTTGTTCCTGCAGTGCTTTAAAATTATAATTTTATTTGAATGCGCTTAAATTTCGAGGAGAAAGGACTCATGAAGGAATGTGTGGGTGCAGAAGAGGGAGAATCCTAATGGGGGAAAATCGCATAAACATCGGGGAGCGAGAACATACATGCTCTGAGCTCTGAGGTTCATACTTGGATTGGATTCAATGGAGGGCAGCTGACCGAGAGAAGTCAAAAGAGACGTGGGAAACGAAAAAGGGACGCTAATGAAAATTTCTAAGGATGGTTGGGGGGTGTTTTTCAAGGTCGATTTAATAAGTGATTATTAAGAGATGTTTCCCTGGTCATAGGCGGATCTAGGGGGGGAGGGGGCACGGGGAAACGTGCCCCCCCCCCTCGAGACCCTTAAAAAATATGCAAGATTTTTAATACGGTACATTATCATTGCGTTCGTTTTGTATTACGAGGCATCCATGAGCCCCCCCAGAACAAAATCTAGGATACAACCTTGCTTGTGCCCCCCCCAAAAAGAAATCCTGGATCTGCCCCTGTCCCTGGTCGATTAAGGTCGATGGATCGATTTCTTCCTAAGCTCTCGAGTGCGATTAAAATGAGAGGTATTCCACCGTAAGCAGGGTTGTAAACGCCGATTCAATTGTAAACGGTCAGTTAAACAGTTATATATGCACTATAACGAGTTTTTTTTCAGTGGTATAATTTTTACAATAGTTTTCTTTTGCATGTTCAACGACGTACGATTGTGTTACACCAAATAATGTTATTTAGTCGTACTGCTGCACCCATTATATTGAATTCCTTTTGTACAGTTTGAACGTGCATTTTACAATAGGGTAGTTTCCTTCATCAAAGAAAACGAAAGGCATTGATTGCGATTCGTTACCCACCATTAGTGTATTCATAATATACAAATTATTTGTTTTAGATATCCCAGTTTAGACGAATGGCAATGGTCAATTTTAACCTCATTTGCAAAAGCCAGATTGGCGCCCATGCGGTGCCACTACACGTGACGTCACAGGGACCAAGATGCTATACGAGTAGTCGGGAATTTTTCATCGTCTGAGATTACCAATGCATATTTGAGGCACAGAGCTCAGGGAAACATCTCTTAATAATCACCTATTAAAAGATAAAATTGCCTATGGTCGGAAAGTTTCCTTCGTTTTAGGGTATTAGTATTCCTTATTTCAGCCAGCGCTAGCGGCGCTCATAGCCTCGCACCAAGGTGGCCTCACACGGCGGCAGCCGGGACCAGAATGACATCACACGGGCTTTTTCCACCATTCATACTTAACCGTCGCGTTTTCACGCGCTTGAAAATTTTCGCTTTTCACTTATTCGCGAAAAAAAGATATCGTCATTTAAAAATCTAAATGCGTGAAATACGAACTCCAGGAATAATAATCTTTCGATTCAGGCAATAAAATAATGAAAGGAAACCACTCTATTCGGCAACTTCCTGACTGGAGAATACCCACTTAGCAGTATCGAAAATTGGATTGTTGTGTTAAAGTCGCTCTAACTGCCGATCTATTCTAATTTTATGTGGATTTCATACGCAAGTAATTGGTTGTAATAGTATTTAAATTACAAATCTTCCATTCATAAATACAAGGCCCTGATAACGAAGGTTATGTGCAATTTTTGAATTACAATGAATGGCATTGAATATTCTGTTTCGTATATGTATGTCCAATGAAATTGAGGCATACTCTTTTAAATAGAATGCGAGTGATAATATTATAAACTACTTTTCATTATCCAATTAAATAAGTATTTGGCATGCAATTGCCCACATTGTCAGGACCTCATTATATCAAATCATCCCTTTTCTGCAATTATTTCCATATTATTATTACAATGATAGCCTGTAAAATATGCATATTATTCAGCCTCATTTTGCGTCTCCCCGTTTTTCTAAGTTTTCTTACAAAATACTGTGTTTATCTACAATATTCCATTTTATCCAACATATGGATTCGACGCTTTGCACAGAACCATTAATGCAAGGGTTCTACTAATACGGATTGCACAAGGCAAATCGTCCATGAAATAACTTAAGTAAAACTATGCGTGCAGTAGTCATGTTTGGAATGCTAGAGAAAGGAGTGTTAAAAAAGGTATATACAAGAGAAATGTCTACATTTCGTCCCTTGGTGGGATGGCCTGAGGAGGAAGTAAGAATGGGGAAAACTGGATATTAGTATGTGGATGGGCAGTGGGGTGGCTAAGAATTTCGTTCGCGGGTATGTCCTAAACCAGGGAGAAAATTTTATGAAAAACAGGGTACTAGGTAGAGGGCTTTTTAAAAACTAATTTTAACTCTTTTCATAATCGAAAACTTCATTTGTCAAGGATGTATTTGGAATTTCACGACTTTTCAATATTTTGTTTTCTTTTACGAAAGAAAGAAATTGTGATTTTATATTTCGGGGGTCGGACCCCCCCTCCAGCTACTCCACTGAGGAATGGAGGTGGAGAAGAAATGAGACCGAAAACCACTGCTATGGTGATCCCAGAAATTAAAGAAAAAGAAATGTCGTCAATCTCGGTGAATAGCGACGGAGGGTTGAAATTAGTAAACGGTGGCATAATTTAGGGGGATTCAGGCGGTTAAGAATAAACCTCTATACACATGGTTAAACCGATCTCTGCATTTCTCCAGGGTTTTCTTCCGCGTCAGCTTGTTTGTAGACAACAGTTTCGCTGGCTATCCTGCCAGCGTCTTCAGGCCGGAAGCACCGTCGACCTGAAGACGCCGGCAGGATAGCCAGCGAAACTGTTGTCTACAAACAAGCTGACGCGGAAGAAAACCCTGGAGAAATGCAGAGATCAAACCATCGCCGCGGAAACCTACGTTCTAGCACATGGTTAAACCTTTGGCAGCCGTAATCGATGCTTTAGAGTGTAACCAGCGTACTGATCCTGTACCGCGTGCCTTAGCAGAGCATGTCACTGCGAGACTCGCATATAACTTCGGAAAAACAAGAGTAATCGCAAACGTGAAACACCGGCTGATGCCTCGGCAAGGAGTTGGAAATAAGAAAATCCAAAGGCAACCTCAACAGAAACACTGGCCTCGAAATCAGCCACGCACGTACGAGTTAATGTCTGTTTGCGTGAATGATTTTTGTGGACCGGAACGGATCATGTACGAATGCATGAACCAAATTAGAACAGTTGAATTAAAACTTTTGGGCTATGTCGCCGCGTCAGATTTTGGGTGGCCCCAACGTTTCCTTATGTGCTGGTCGCTTTCAGATTCCCTTGAGAAAGCGACCAGCATCGGTCGGGAAACGTTGGGGCCACCCAAAATCTGACGCGGCGACATAGCCCAAAAGTTTTAATTCAACATGACGAGCACCCGCGAAAGTTTTAACGAAGAACAAATTAGAACAGGTTCTATTTTCTGTGCATGCATTCGCACAAGTTGGGTGGTTACACGGTGCATTTTGGCGTTCATTCTCGCATTCATACATTTAGACATTAACCCGTACGTGTTAGTGTATCGTGTAACCAGGCCTTTACACTCCCTTTCAACCACTTCCTCTCTATGAACCATTTTTAATACCATCCACTAGAAAAATATCCCCACTGAAGAAGTGAAGCGGCGGTCGATGCGCTGAATTGGTACGCGAGGTGCCCCTGAAAACAGTTATTACAGCACCTAAACACTGACGGCACATATTACACAAATGACGGAATCTTCAATTTTTTTCAGGGGGAATAAGGGTTCTCAATCAAGACAATGTTAACACGCGCAGCAAGAGCTAAAAGAGAGAAAATAAAAGTGTACGTATAGACTCTTCGGAGCATATGAGAACGTTGTATTTAAGAGAGCCCTTGTATTGAATCCAGGAGCAAGCGCTTAACCAAGTCAAATTCGCATGAGGGCTTCTCTTCAATTGGCAATGTTTTTGAAAGCAGTCGCCGCACGAGGGGGATGCAATTGATTTGACTCCATCGCTAGAACTGATAGTTTTTGCTGCGTGCGCATAGCATATTCCAGAAGAACGACCTTCCCTTCATCCTGGACTCTCGCCGCGGTCGAAACGAAAGATTACCTACGAGCGAGCACCGCGACCTGCGCAGTTAAAAAAGGAGCGTTCGAGTATTAGGCACTCGGGCACATTGCTGATCACCATTGCCTCCACCCCTTATCGTAGGTAAAAATAAGCACTTGACAAAACCCTCACTTCTCTCCACTACCTTACGTACGAGTTTTCCATTTATTATTATTTGCAGTGTATGGAAAAAGAATATTTTGAACGATTTTAAAGACCGTTTCGTCGTAAAAAAACGTAACCGAGAAACTTTTTTTTTACTGTATTTAGCAAGGAAAGAGTACTTTTTTGGCGCTTCCTCCCCTCCCCTACCCTCGTGGTTCTCTTTCGCTTGGCTTCTCCTTGGATACGGGGGAGGGGGAACAAGTAAAAGACTATCCCGTCCTTGGCCGTGATTGATCAGCTCTTATTCGCTTGATTTCTTTCCACCCTCCCGATGCATTCCTTCGTGGCCTTGGCGGACTCTGTTCGGTGAAATTAGTGTATCCGGTGAAGTTCTTAGCCAGACTCTTGCCGTCATTGTGTGTTTGTGCGAAGGTAGGAAATCTTGGGAACTCTCATCCTCCGTGGGAATATCTGATGATTGAGGACAGAGGAGGAATCGACGAAAGGAGAAAAAGGAATACATACTCTCTCGACGACAATGCATAAAGGTACTTAAATGTTGTTTTTATTTATTGTCGTTTTATCCTTATCGTAAGTTTGTGATATAATTTGACCCTAAAGCGAATGAAAACGGTTATCCTCGGTCTCGTAACTGATTGCTGTGAATATATCAAACCAATTTTTCGCTAGCATTCTCATTCTTGTGTGTGGCCAAAGATAGTGTGATTCAGGAATAAGGCTGGTTTCCACTCGTCTCTTCTATTCCTCACGTTTCCCCTTCGCGGCAGTTGAGGCAGTGTATACAGGCCAACTTAAAGGTGAAGGCGATATTTGGTGGAACTGTGTGAGAGGAAACGTAATCACAGATACACTTACATTTATGTTCCAAAAAATATTTAATGGTCTGATCCTAGTTTAAGCACTATTCACTATGTTATTCTCAAGTGTGATTTTGACCGTGAAGAATTTTATGCTCATTTTCATCTTTTTAAGAATGACGTACGCATGTGTATAGCGTCGAAAACTGGATCACCACATTAAAAACATTGTGGAGCATATAATGATTGTGTGTTTGTGATTGTTTTCAGTCTATGCAGAATAGCTACCCCAATTGAGAGATCCTTGCCTAACGATTCAAAGTTAGCTGATCTGAGACGATTTAGCCATTACTTTTTGTCACAAATTTCATGTTCATTTCATGTTTTTTTAGTAGATATTTTCTATTTTTTCAATGTACATTCTTCGGAACTTGCGACACGTGTGCTTTAATTTACAGGGGAACCAACGTTACATTATTAAGTTATTACCGTGGGGGTGGATCAGAGGAAATGGCTGAGACCAATATTTGGAAGGTTATGTTTACTCTTCGATCGCTATTTAACTCGCGTCATTTTGAACCGCCAAACTTCGATGAGTACCCAGCACTTACAAATGATTTACACGACGAAAATCGGAATCCTCAGAAATGTCCCAGGCTGATTCACATGATCCTAGGACTTGCAGTAGTTTTTCTATGTTACCTAAGAGAGCTTCGTTTTCCACTGAACGTAAAGGACAATCGATGAAATCAAGATCACTCATCAATGAAAATTTACTCTCGTTAAGTGCCGAAAGTCTTAGGCTCCGAGTGAAGACTGAAGTCCTCCACTGCTGGCAGGCGACATTCCTCCCAAGGCAGTGGAATCAAAGGGTCCACTGGCAAATCAAAGGGTTCATGGATAAGATAGCGAAGCATTCGAAGGAACGGAGGGAAGAGTGCGAGGGGAAAAGAACGCATCTCCATTTTGCCCCGAGTTGTGGCATAGATTTGCTCTCCTTGGTTGTTAATTGCTGGTGCTGGCGTAAACGCGTTCCGATTACACAGGTCTGCGACACAAAAATTGTTTCAAATTTAATAAGTGATTTTTATTGTGTTTTCAACGCTGATTTCGGGAAAAATAGAGAAAATATTCCATCACGCACAGTTATTTTACGAACTGCATGTCTAGTTTTAGCCATTTTCGATATTTTTATAAATATTTCAGCACTCTAGTGAGTTTGAATTTCGGTTTTAAGGATCTCCATAAACTGTTATTTAGCCAATTCATACTATATATACGTAAAATAAAGAGTAATTAGGAGAAACCAGCAGTATTTTCACGTCAGCATTTGTCCTTACCATCCCCTCCCCCATTCACTTGGTGGCTCACGTGCTGAAAAAGTATATTTCGCATACTTTGGTATAAAGTTAGGCGATCAAGATAAGCCTTGTGCCTCACACAAAGTTTGTGCAGTGTGCGTTGAAGAACTGAGGCTATGGTTTCAACGTAAAAGCGGTCCTTACGTTTTGGAATACCAATGGTTTGGAGGGAGCCCAAAAATAATAGCGATGACTGCTATTTTTGTTCTTGCAACGTATTATTTTTTAAGTATATTTCCGCCAACTCCAACTTGGGCATTGGTCTCGATATTCTGTATTCCGTGGAGTTCCTTGGGGTCCATTGCGAGGAATTTTATAATGTTTAGTTTTATTTAAGTGCGTCTCGCATTTCACAATTCCTTATTACCTCCTTTAATATATTTAACTAATGACCTACTTTAATTTATGATTCAAAATACATTTGATGGACCTACACTTCTTTATCTTGCATAGCTACATTTTTATGGACGATAATATTTAACGTCCTTCCATCTTTCCTAATTCAAATGAGTTAAATGCGAATGATAAAAGTAGTGTTGCATAAGCTTTTGTTCTTTCTACAAAATTTTGCCCATTTTAGTCAAGCTGAGAATTATTAAATGTTTCAGCCATCATGCTTGCCATTCGTTTCACTCCAGAGTCTAATTTGCCTGCTGCGGTTCTGGCTTAGTTAGGATAGGATGCCTAAGTATTCATCATCATCTTGCTAAGGAAGAAATGATAGCCTATACGGATATTACTTTACCTTTCTATAGCATTAACAGATTTATTTACAGACATTTCCTTGTTAATGAACCATTATACAATATTGGAGGTGCGGTCACTATTTTCACCCAATTTTCAAAATTGATTCTCTCCATGAATTCGTGTGACTCTCCTCTTTCCGCCATACTATCTCTGATTTGAAAAATCATAACCATCATTTTGCGCGCTACTTGTCAATTCCTCTCCGTTTTCCCATAGATTCGTGAGTAAGGAGCCCCAATGACATGGCTGTCCAGTTCGAAGCTTAATCATGAAAGTACTTTTATTAATCAGTTTGTCAGATTTATTGATCAGTTGATACGAAAATAACATTTCTCTCCGTGTGTTTTATCTTTAATTTTTTTCTATTATCACTTTATCGGACACTACTCTAGTTCCCGCTTGTCCTGATTCAAATTATTATCTCTACTCCATGACGGAAAAGCTTCGGAGATCCTGTCGTATCTGGCGATTAATCATGTATTTTCCCAAAACTTGGCGAACGAGGGGATTTGGTAGAGTTGTGGCAATGTCACCGTCAGTGGAAAAGATAGCTTGTCACCCGTGATTATGCTAATTCAATACATCCACAACTCCTTATCTTTTGCCGTATATTTATTTCTATCCTCTAACATTTTTATTGTGTCTTTTTTTTCATACGCCCATTTGTACTTGATTTTTATTTGTGATTAATACGTTTTGAGTTAACTTTTATGTTAGATTTGGCTCCATAAGTGGAGAATTTACGTCTACGTCATAAGCGTAGAGTTTATATTATTTCAATATTTATAACCATAAATCGGCTTTCTTATGGGCTACAGCCTTGTAGCGGCGCAAAGACTTGCGTGTTCCAGTGACCCTAAGAACTACGCTAACGGCTGTAATTCGCAATTACTCCCGAATGAGGCACCCATGCAATCCAGATCGGATGGTAGGAGCCTAAAGAAAGGTGGTCTACGTGATAACGAGCCACGTTGAAGTGGGAACCCTACCAACATCTTTTCCCTGGAGTATTAACAGACTAGGCAAAAGTGTTAAGGAGGATTCTAATTACATGAATGGAGGTGACGGCATGCGAGCATTTCAGAAAAGGATGGTTATCCCGTGATGCGACGGCGATAATGAGAGAGAATGTAACCAGGGCACATATGTCTGCTTCGTATATTTTGATAAACAATTCGAAAGAGTGGACTGGATGAAGCTAATAGACACTCGTAATAATAATTCTTCGTTAAAACTTTCGCGGGTGCTCGTCATTATGAATAAAAACTTTTGGGCTGTGTCGCCGCGTCAGTTTTTGGGTGGCCCCAACGTTTCCCGACCGATGCTGATCGCTTTCTCAAGGGATTCTGAAGAGTTGGGAATTTAAATTATTTTATATAGGTATCTGTGTCAGGTGTTGGAGGAGGGGAGCGGGAGGTTGGAGGAGTGGGTTGTTGATTGTTTTTTTCTCACTACGGGTTGCCAAGTACGGCTAATTGAACAGGGACACCGGTATTAAAATTAGCCGTACTTGGCAACCCGTAGTGAGAAAAAAAACAATCAACAACCCACTCCACCAACCTCCCACAGTCCCACTCCCCTCCCCCAACACCTGACACAGATACCTATGTAAAAGAATTTAAATTTTCAACTCTTCGGAATCCCTGGAGAAAGCGACCAGCATCGGTCGGGAAACGTTGGGTCCACCCAAGAATTGACGCGGCGACATAGCCCAAAAGTTTTTATTCATAGCTCGTAATAATATAGGTGTATCCTGGAGGATAGGCGGCTCTGGAGTAATCTGTGTATTTCTTGGACTGCTCTCATGATTTTAGCGAACGGAGAGAGTCAAGGTGGGCAAGTATTAGTCAGGGTGTGAGACAGGACCATCCACTGTGACCTTTGCTGTTTATCGTTTGTGTTGGAGAGATTATGTCAATTATATTATTCATATGAGGTTCGTGATATTACTCTGGTTCGTATATCAGATATTTATTTTGTTGCATGGATCTAATGGTGTAATGAGTTTAGTCAAAAGTTTACCTCCGCGCACGGCATCAACAAAGCTAATTTTTATTTTAATAAATAAATTATTAACTTTAATCTTTAACAGACGTAAGTTTTCTTAAACAGTGTCATGTTTTACGCTATAGTTTAAAAGTTGGAGTTCAAAAGAAATGCCTGAAAATGTGCACAGCAGATGAAATATTTTTACGAATTCTACCTCCGACACTATGGAATTAAACTTGGTAACACAACAACCCTTACTAGTAGATTCGATGATGCGGTGGGGGATCAGCTTCCAGGGCACTTGGACCTGTAGGTCCATTGTGCTAACCCTTAGTAGTAGAGTGGCATGAAAAGTTGTATGTTGGTTGAATATAATTATATAAGACACTTTTTTGAGAGTTTCACGCGTGGTCCCTAAAAATAGGACTGAAAAACTTCATGTTTAACTTGTAATTAAAGTTTCTTATACGCGTAACAAATCTGCCGTACTTGCATACCGAAACGCATCATCGGTAGGTAATGTTGTAGTAAGCCGATGGATGAAGATTTTTAATTATATTTTCGGATGAAATAGACATTTTGTTCGAAGTTTACTGGCAGAGTTATTTAAATACTTTAAAATGAGGTACTCGTGTATTATTGCTTGCTTTTCAAATTCATTTGAACTGGAAAGAATCGCGCATTTACAATTCTCTTCCCAGGCTGAGTGAATCCCAATTCAGCGCGCGGCAAAAACGTCGATTTTATTTTGGTTGATGCAAACGGTCGTAGTTGATTTCTTTGAATCGAAACTCTAAAACGTTTGATGTAATTTTAACGTAAATATCTTGAGGCAACTCGGTGATCCTTTTCTTGTAATCCCAAATAAACACAAAATTTCGACGAAACACAGATTCCTCCAATTTGTATCGTAATGATGATAAATATCGCAAGACAGCGGAGAAATTAGGTTATGTGAAATGTAAAATAAATGCGGAACTAAATTCATTAATGTTATACACAATCCTTTTGCTAAAAAATTCACTTTCCAACGTCCGTCGAGTACGGTATTGCCCGTGGCCAGCAGCTAGCTGCGAACTGTGCCGTACGTTCGAAAAATCGATCTTCATTTCGGCGTCGCCGGTGGTCGTAATTCTCCTTTTGGTATCATACTCTATAGGTTTTGCTGTATATGTTGGGTAAATATCTCGGGGTAACTCATTGATACTTTTTTATAATCCTACATGAACACAAGATTTCGACGAAAAACGGCGTGCGCCAATTTGTATCGTATCGGCGATAAATAACACAACTGAGTAGTGAAAGTTGTCAAGAGTTAACAATGATAAACTGCACAATAATATTGTAAATTTTGTTTCTGTTGAATTACTACAGAAGGTCTGGCATTAGTTTTAACATGCTGCATTTCGTAAAAAATTCAATGCGGGCAAATTTTGCGAAATTTGTTCAACTTTGAGGCCGAGTAATTTGTTTAAAAAAGTAACCTATGAAAAACGATTTGCGTAAAAAATGCACTATTGTTTTGGCAAAAACTGTGCGAATTTTCAAATTCCGCTCTCAAAAAAATCGTTTTTGAGGTTTGTCCAGCTTTTTTGGGTTTCAGCCCAATGTGCGACGGCTCAAAAAACGACTGACTTTGCGTCTCTTTTATGTTTCAAACCATAGCATTCGACAGAAAAGGTGAACGAGCCGATTTCTGGCGTATTGATCAACCGCGTACTCTGAAAACTTACGAGAATGGAATTTCGCAAACCATTTTGAACATGAATGATTCTTTGAGCTCTTCGGTTCCATTTCACCGATATTATTCCCGTATTCCCAGTCGGAGCGCGAGAGAAGGCATTGTAGCGACAAGACAAGTGAGAGCCAATGAAGTTATTCTACCACTCTGTGCGCGTTCCTCTCTCATTTTTTTGTTTAATTTTGAGAGACGTAGTGATGGATCCATGAAAGTTTTCCTTCGCTCCATAGAGACTAGGAAACTGGAATGCATCTGAAGGAAGGAAGAATGAAGTTTGCTAACTCATTGAGATTAATGGTTGCTTGTTGATTGCATTGGTTGTATGTCCGCAGTTTGTGTATTCTTGGCCTTCTTCTCACGTACGACGTGATGCAGTAGGTGTCGTAAATGGTAAAACAATATATTATAATACATTACTTCTTTACGAACGTATCCACTATATTGTAAAAGTTTCCAGACTTCATTCCGCCGCTGTCGATTCGCGAGAAAATCGGTATCGTTACTGATCTTGATTTCAACCTCTTAAATGCGATAACATATAACTTGTCAGATTTCTTAATCTATTTTTAATCCTAATATTATTTAAAAGGAGTTTAGGTCCTTAAAAAAAGAATACAATAACTTTTTAATGCATTTATGGAAAGGAGCTAAACTCCTCATGATATAATATTATTACAATATTTAACTCACCATTTATTGGGATAAAAAAGTTGCAGTTCACTAGGATGAAAATTCATTCTGTTTTATGTAGAAGCAACCGTTTTATAGGAATAAAATAGTTAAGCGTGCCCGCTTCTCCCTTAACGTCGGGCCGAGTGCTTCAAACAGGGTCATCTGATTGGTCCTGCGCCCCTCATTGCCTTACTCCCTCCTAACAGCTTTCCTGGCAGGAGCCTACTTAGTTATACTTGGCTTAATGTGAAATATTCTCAAACATTATGGTGCCTTTAATTTTAATAGCTGTAAAATTCGAAAGGTGTATGATAACGGTCACCAGTTTCGGTCAACCTAGCCCTGAATAAAGCTCATTTGAATTCAATCGATTCGGCTTTTACTTTGTGCAAATCCATGTTGAAATGAAAATACACAACCTTGGTAACTTTTCACTGGAAATTATTTATTAGTACGACGCGTTTCGACGCTGAGGCGTCATTCTCTAGTTCACTGTTTATTATTCAGATAATCCAATAAATACCTAAATTCTAGCGGGGGGAGGGAGGGTGAAGGGTTACGAAGGGGGGGGGGGGGGTAATAAGTGGAGTGGAGCGGGGTGGAGTAGGAGGGTGGGTGAGGGAATGGTTGTGTTGCGTGACTAAGCATAGGCTAGGAGAGGATACTCTCCTACTCCACCCCGAATTTCCCCCCCTGCATAACCCTTCTCCCTGGAATGGTATGGTATTTAGAGGAGGCGACCGACAGCTGAGGTCTTTTGCGCCATTAGGGAAGGGTAGGTAAGGAAGGGTGGAGAGAAACCCGGCGTCGGCATTAGCCTACTCTTAACGAAAGGCGCCAATTGGACCACGGCTTAACGTCCCATCCGACGGACGGAGTGTTGCGCTTGAAATATCCTCCACACAACACTCAAGCAGGGATCGGGCAGTCTCTGAAAATTTTCTGACGGCCCACCGGTGGGAAGCCAACACTCTAGCCACCACACCAACCCGATCCCCCACCCTTCTCCCTCCACCCTGCCAGAACTTGGGTATTTATTGGATTGTCTGAATAATAAACAGTGTACTTGAGAATGACGCCTCAGCGTCGAAACACGTCGTACCAATAAATAATTTTCCAGTGAAAAGTTACCAAGGTTGTGTATTTTCATTTCAAAGCTCATTTTCCCGTGAAATTCGGATCACTTTGCCGTTATCGACGCGACTGATAACGTGGAAGAAATCCATTCATGCCTGGCGGTTGTCAACTTGACGATGAATAGCATCGAAGTGGCCGTGTAGAGATTCCTTCGTAAGCATTCAATCCGCATTTTGCATTCATCTGGCGTGCGACATGATAAGTACTGTCGGAAGGATAAAAATACACAAGATTTCAATTTCGCTTTACTTGATTACCCAAATCCTCACTTCAAGGGAGTCTTACGTTCGTGCATGAATTCTCATTCGACTTCATTTTTCCTCATTTCTCTGGACCGTGCCGGAGGCGGTTTTGGCGGCGGTATGTCTATATCGGATGGAAGAGGAACCGTCTTTGGTATCTACTCAAGTTGATCGTAACTCCGGTATTCGTTGCCGTTACGGTTTCTTTGAATTCGATCCAATTTACTTATTTCGATTTTAGGGAAATCAGATATCGAGCCGATGTTTCTTTGTGCTCCCGAATAAATGCATGGAAGGGAACTTATTCATTCTTTTTCATGGAAACAGACAAGGAAGGAATGCTACAAAACCCTTATCATTTTCGTCGAGGCTCATTTTCCATTTAAATTTCTAACGGGAATTTCGTTCCTGAGGCGGAAGTCTTTTATCGAAAGTTGACTGCGAGATGAGTCATTTTGCGAGATACAGATCTTATAACTGAAAGAGACTTCATTTTTATTTTTAATTTATTCGTACACATGAAAGGCTTTGAACAAGTCGAGTGTCTTTTACGGAAAGGAATGGATTCTCGAAGGATGGCGTTTCGCTACTGATTAGAGTTTGGATGGAGATTGTCTTTTCCAACTCAATCGGAGAAATGTATTTACCCCATCCGAATAGTTTTTATCGTTTTCCGCCGAGAACTATTTTATGAATGCGTCTTCTTAATCCTGAAAATTCAGGAACAACGAAATGGGGCATATGATAATTTCCATTCCCTATGTTGGAGGAGAGGATAGGAACGAAATGCGTTTCTACTCTTCAGTTTATCACTTGTAGTTTCCCAAATGGAACAGCCATATTCAAATGCTCCATATTTCGTGGAGTAATACGTAATTACGTAATTGATGATTTCTACCGGAAAGCTAAAAGCATGCATTTTTAATTACTTGCCGATGCGTAGTGTATACTCCTTCGCGAGAGTTAGCGCCTCCAACTCTCTCAATGGACTCTCCACTCGGCCACCGGGGGTGCTGTCAACCAACACGCATTTAAGTGAGTTAGTTCATAGAAGTCCTACCTGCGATGCTGAAGGTAAGAGGATCCGAATTTCACGGGACTCTCAACCGAAATTTATGCTCAGGGTAATATTTAATATCATACTATTTCAATGTTAATCCCCGCGATTGCAAACCCCCTCTTGCAAATATTGGCAATAAATGGATCGCTCTTTGCTCATTTTCACGCTGTGGAGTTGATTGGAAACCGATCAAAAAGCGCGCAATTTGATCATGACAAATCAAGGTGGTAAGGAACAGACTCTGGGGTCTCCTCTCTGGATTACTCTTGATTGCGGCTGTGACTCTCCATTTCTCACTGACAGAAGTAAAATTTTCATGATCGCGCCATGAATTGATTTTGACAAGGGTTTAATGAATGCATCCTGAAAATTCGTTGATTATAGCATTGGTTTTCAACCATTCTTACGTGACGTAAAATCATTATACCATCTTAATTAACACTTATTTTTCTTCCATTTAAAGGGTTTAAAAGATTTTTTTTCATCAATAACCATAGATATATAGCAAAATGGCGGAGCCTGTTTTCAGCCCATTTTTTTACATAGACGTAGAGAAAAAGTAGATGTTGCCACCGACTTCCACCAAGTGACTGATACCTGATCGTTCTATGAAGCTTCTACGTTGTGGATCTAAAGTAAAATCTTGCACCAACTTGCAACCCCGAATTTTAAATTTTTTTTTCTTTTTTGAGCGTGCGGTCGACTCCGGTTCTGGCCGGCGGCGGCGGAGAGTGCGGCGACGCGGCAAGCGTGTGGATGCAATATGTTCTTATTCACATTCATATCAGGATAATAGATATAATAGTGGTAGAAAATAATCATTAGAAAGTAAAATTAATAAATATTGCTACGAATGACTCTTATTATACAATCGCTGGGCACTGCGAGAGGTGCACGGAAAGGTTTCTTTCTTTAAGTGCACTCCATATACTACTGAGGAGAATGGACTTAAATCGTGTGCTTAAAGTAGGGAAACGGACTCTTTTATTAACAAACAAACTCTATTTCTAGGCGAGTGCCTTCGATGATCCATGGCCTCCACTTTCTAACATCCCATACGTATTTAAAGGCCTGCTGACAACGGTCGTTTTATAGTATTGTTGTAGTGCGGAGCCCTTCGACCATGTTTTTGGTATGGTCTCCTGCTAGCTGTGGAAGTTTCGAAAGGCATATTACTTAAATCGGATACTGTTTGCTTTCAAAGAATAATTACAAGAAAATAAAGTTAATTGCAATTTATGCCTTATGCTCAATTTAAAGTATTTATTTAATCTCTTAAGTATTTAGCACAGTCATTATTCTTAATAAACTGCGCTGATGACAAAATCGTTATTTCTTAGAAATATTTTACCGTACAAACAATACATAAACAAAAATAACACAATTTACTCTTTTCCCAACTAATATACGGCAGTTAGCACATTCAAAAATAAAAGTTAATGGTTTTCATTCACTATCGGACGAGTCCTTATCACTTTCACTATCTGAGCTCAAGCATTGTTTTCCTTTTTCAACAATAGACCCAATATATGTTTCGGCAAGCCATATGTTTTTTCCAGTTCAATTGGCGTATTTTGTAATTATCAGATATGACGTTAGGAGCTGTCTTCGGAATAAATCGTAATGTAACGTACCTCTTGATCCAATCCCTTTTGATTATTCATTAAATCTATTTTCCATCGTACGGTTTTCATACGCTGCAGACCTTACAAACCAGACAATACAGATTAGCCTTAAAAAGACCTTGTCAGCCTCAAACGAATCTTTTACCGAAAAACGGAAAAATGCGTCTCTCTTTATATCTTCACTATTCTATCAAAGTCAACAGTGGAAATAGTTTGATATTCAGTTTGTGATATAATTTGTTCCGCTCATTACATGCTCATGTAATTATTTCATAAGTGCCTTTAAATCCTTTTCCTCAATAAAACAATATCTGCCATGTTTTATGGATGTGAAAGGTCGCTTTGGTTGACATCTCCGCTCTGAGCATGCCTTCTTCATCTCTTTGAGTAATACGCTTGGGTCGACAACATCATTTCCCACTCAGTGGATCGGAACAAATCTCCTCCTCTTGGAATAACTCAGCCTCGTCAACGCGCATATGTCACTATTCCATTGTTTATTCTTTCTGTGGGCGTTCGCCAACTGACATATGCTCCCATATAAATCTACACCTCCACACACACGGCCTCTGTACTTAGCAGTGTTTTTTAAAAAGGCCTCGGCGCCCGTGTGTTGAGTTAAGCGCTTGAGTTGACACTTCGTTTCGTCGCTCTGGCTCACAAGAGCGCCGTGCCCTGTGCACCTGAGGTGAAACTAACCAAAGTCCGTATGCGTCCTCATTCAACGTTTGCTTTCGCGTTTCGTCGTTTGACCTTTTTGCTGACTGTACTGGTGAATGGATCGGCTGACTGCTAGCTGCTCGCGAGATACAACTAAATGATGCATTTCACTCTTCTAGATTTTCTCACGATTTATACTATCCGTATTCCCCCAGAGTATCCCTAGTTATTTGCCCTATCATTGCATCAATTCCAGCGTGACACCATTGTTGATTTACTGAGAACGCTAACGAAACAAACGGATGAAAAATATTCCCGTTCCATTCCTATGTTCTGGTATTGCCTGCCACAATGGAAAAAAATCGAAAAATTTAATTGCTTATGAGCATAGAGTGCAGCAATGAGTTATTTCTCTTTTATTTGCTCTATTTTAGAAGGAAAAATAGTGTAGTCGTAGCGGTAAAGTGAGTAAGTAAAAGTAAAGTCTATGGTGAGTAGTCTAGTGATAATTTCTTCCTTTTCTTCACGAACACCAAAGTTAAAACTTCCTCCTTGTCATGTAATAGGGGATTTTCCTTCACCAAAGTAAACGAAAGGCATTGATTGCGATTCGTGAACTACCATAAGTGTATTCATAATATACAAATTATTTGGTTTTAGAAATCCCAGTTTAGACGAATGTTAATGGTCAATTTTTATTTGAAAAAGGCCAGATTGGCGCCCATTCGATGCCACTCCAAGTGATGTCACAGGGACCTAGATGCTATATGAGTAGCCAGGAGTTTTACATCGTCTGAGATAACCAAACATGCATGAGGCACAGAGCTCTGGGAAACATCTCTTAATAATCACTTATTAAAATGCCTATTATTATTATTGTACAAGTTTCAAGTCGGCTATTTGCCAGGTGGTAACAGTTTATATAAAATAAGAAATATAGTTAATGAAAAATACATCATCAAAATGAAACTAGGTAGTGAATATTTAAAATACAATGATATTAATTTTCCAATATAAATCCTTTACACCTCTTCTTGAAAATATTTATGTTGTTAGGGTAGGGATTAAACAGTCCTGCAGGGAGTCTATTCCATTCAGAATTCGTCCTGTTGAGGCACGAGAATTTCTTTACGTTAGTCCTTTGTGGCCGGCATTTCATCTTGTATTGGTGATCATTCCTACCAATATAGATGGGGTATTCAGTCTTCCTCCGTAGTTTCCCCCATGCCTTTTCCCCCTTAAGAGTGCGGAAGAGTGCGCAAAGCCTACTTATTTTCCTTCTCCGTCCTAATGACTCCCATCCCAGTACTTTCAGTATTTTACTGACACTTTCGGTCTTTTTATGTGTCCCCATTTCGTACCTTGCTGCCTTTCTTTGCACCTTCTCGATGGATTCTGTTTGTCCCTTTTCATACGGGTCCCACACTAGTGGCGCGTATTCTAAAAAAAATAGAGACACCTCTATCGTAACTCGTGAGATGTATGCTATGCCTCTCTCCATCTGTCGTGATATTTCATCTGTTTTGGGATATCGGGCATTGAGTTTTGGCAATCAATCATACGGATGAAAATGTGTGGAGATTCCTAAGGAAATGCTTTTTTATAAAGAAAAGCAATCGCATCTCAACATTTAAGGCATACTGAGGTTTTTTATTGACAATGGAGATCAGTAACTATAGGCTATTTAGATTTTTAACCGCGCAATTGCTTGAAGTTTCTAGAATCGGTGTAAGTTTCTTCAAATGCATCTCTACGAATGAATCCTACGAGTTGCTTTTATTTATGATCCTCCTAGTTGGTATTTTTCCCAAGGGCTGATAATTAATCTCTGGGAAAATCCTTTTAGCAGGTATTAGTAAAATTTAAATAGCTCCTCCTAAGTAGCTCTGTAGAAATGATTTTTAATTTCTGGTATCTCTTGTTTTTTTTTCTAGATTTTTTAAAGAATTTTCCCGTTTTATTCTTTTTGAAGTAGAATAATGAGTCTTAATGGAAATGTAATTACATATAACGACGAAAAGTAAGGGTCTTTCCAATGATTGAAGAAAGAATGCTTCGTAATGCCTCTAACATTTAAGGACGCAGAAATTCGTTATTTAATTTGAGTATTTTGCCCCCGGCTGTACTTCGTGGTAACAAGATCCATATTTTTTCTTTTCATTAGGCGAATTAATTCGTTATCATTGCACCTACAGCACTTGTGGTAAATGGTCGTATCTGTTTGATACCTCGTTGTACCATGCATCGCAATTTTCACTTTCAAACGCAACTCCGGGAGCGCGTAATTCCATCTCTGTGAATAGATCCACGTGCAGATGTGGAACTGCTTGATGGTTGTGTCGACAGTTCATTCGGCTCTTAAGTCTGCCTCTACTTTTTCTCCGTTTCCTCTGATGGCACTTCAATTTTAAGCTATTGATAAATTCTGCTTCATCTGAAAGTAATTAAGATGAGTTTATCTTATTTTTCATTCCCCAAATGGTGCTACAGTATTCTTACATTCAAATCATATTAAATTTTGTTATGTTGATGGTAAAGTATTTTATACAGGCTGAAAACCATTCCTATTTATACCGTCAACTGGGGTAAATGTGACCCAGCTGTTCATGATATCTTGGAAACAAACAAAGTTATATAATTTTAAAATCAATAAAAATATATACAAAGTGGTTTAATTATTTACAAATTATCTACGTTTAATTTAAAGCTGTTTCTGAGCCTTTATCTGCATTAACAACCAGAATTTTTGTCAACAATTTGGGCCAAAGTTATCATACATCTATAGTTCTAAAATATGAGTTGGAGGAAAGACACTACACAAAAAGTATCTCTTATTATACTGATTTCAAGTGTTCCGTGATTTCACCCTGAAAAATGTTTTTGTGAGTGAAACCAGTTCTGCTGCCTGCCGAACGATGCAAAAACTAAGCCGATAAGTTAATGCTAATGGCGAAGTACAGAACTATGAATCTTTTTACGTCTCTGGGCCAATATCACTCGTAAAGGGGTAAAGTTGCCCCTGTTGAGCGTATCGCTATCTGGGATTATGGCTGCATTGTTTTAATATTTTTATTGTTATTGGCCCTCACTTCCAAAATATCAAAACTTCATCTGTCCATTTCAAAGGTCTCCATTCTGAATTGTCTTCTTGTAAACGTGTGAATAATCGTCACAAATCATAAGGAATATCACTAATGTTTACGAGGTCAATTATTTTTAATTCATCATAACTAAAACAAGTGCATTTTCATTAAAAATTTAGCATTTGACCACCTTTCCATTGACTGGAGTGTTGACGCAGCAGTACTAATTATGAATAGCGATGATATTAATCTTTGAAATTCGATTGTAAATTAAAAGTCATGTAAATTGGTTTTCGCGGTAAATGGAATACATGCAAAAAACTAATGTATATGTTCCCAGACACTCATTTGCTCTCTTCCCATCGTTTCCTACTTACAATCACTTGATCCCTTTCCTCTCCTCAGCTTTCTCTGCGAATGATAGTCACATTAATGAAGTTACCTACATTAGTTATGATATGGACTACTCTACCGATTCACGGATATCTCCAGTACTAAGGCACTCCAATCCTACTTCTCAACCATATTTCTTCCGGTGATCAACTATTGCTCCCCAATTTGGTCAATGTCGGCTCCCACTAATCTTAACACCCTTAACAGTGTTACAACTTTTTGCAAAAATTGTAACATTTAGAAACCCAAATCTCCGCGAGTCACCTACTGGTGCAGTTTTATCCTCTTTATCCGTCCCTAGTCTCTCCCTTCTCCGACTTCAATCAGACATCAAATTCATTTATAATACCCTTAACTCCCACTTCGACAGTCCTGACAATGTATCCTTCCTCAAAATTAGAGTACCTTCCTGCCACACCCGATCTACCTCTTTACTCCACATTCCTACACTCAGGCTATCTGTAATTTAGCGCTCACTTTTCCATAGACTTTCTTTTCTAATAAATTCTCTCCCCGGTAATATTAATCCGTTTGGTCTGACATTTAAAAATTTTACTCACCTGGCATCAACATATTTATCGCATAAATGACTAGATAGCCGGATAAATGTTTGTTGTTTTCTTTTTTATTCTATTTAAATTTGTAAAAAATAATAATTATTTAATTATTTAATATTTGTTGTTAAAAGTGCACTTTAAATTGGCAGTCTTGCTGTATGTGTACCTCTTTATTAAAAAAATACTTAATCATAACCAAGGGAAGAAGATGTGTCTAGTTATAAGATGTAATTGCTGTATTTTATTCGTTTAGGAGCACGCGTGCAAGTGTGGTGCAATGCTAACGAAATGCGTCTTGTGGATGCGAATGATTGTGTCAATGTTACGTGCAACACCGCGGCTCATCCGGCCGTGCACGCTCTTAAATGCTGTGTGGCACAATGGCTTGCGTGCGTTTGCACGCCATTACGTGATGCGGAGTAGTGTTACTTACTTTGGATTTATATCTCTCCGGCCGGAGGAAAAGCGGGGACGGAATTTATGGCTGGGTTGGTTTTTTAGAATTTCAGGTCAAGTGCGATGGCGGGTGTTAGAATTGCTAGAGTCGAATTTGGGGTAGGATGCCTACTCGGGATGTGTGTATAGAGAAATAAGAAGTATAATGAGTAGTATTAGTAGTATTTTGTTTTAGGGTGCCACGACAACTGAGGTCATTTGCACCACCGGAAAATCTATAAAATCAAAATTTTAAAAGATACATTTTTAAAAAATTTAAACATTCATAAAAAATTTGAAAAAGAAGGGGTAGTCAGATGATAAAAAGGTTGGAATTTAAACACTATTAATTAGCCCGGTCTCTATTGAAAACTTGATGACTCGGCTGATACTATAAGGGTTGTCTCCTAGGATGTGCCCTAGGTCTTCCCCGATGTTCAGCCGATGGAGCACAAAACGGTATTTCTCCGTGCTGTGCGCCATCGGCTGAACATCGGGGGAAACCTAGGGCACATCCTAGAAGACGACCCTTATATTATCGGTAAAAAGAGGAATGGGGGGTGTTGTTAAGGGTGGTTTTAGCGTATATTGCAGTAATTTCTCCTTTATGAGAAAATTGAATTCAATTTCGGTTGTCCATTAATGAATGGAAAAAATCTATTGTAATATTTTTGCCTGAGTAGTTACATTTTCCGCTGGGAGTATATCCATTGCTGTTGATTCCCACTGTGTTCGAAGCTTAACTGCTTAAGCTTTGATGAAGCTTTATTTATACGTCGCGGAAAACTGATTTAGCATTGACTCAAAAACGATAAAATTGTGAACACAGAAGCGAACCAAGAGTGGCGGCACACTTCGTGATGGCAGTGGGGAAAAACGGTTGGGCTTATGATGGACATCAGATTCTGCTCCAATTCGGCGTCTCGTTTTAATGGACTCGTGCAATGTTCTATTCCTCGGTAACTATGCTTGTTATTTTCTTCATTCTATTTAAGACAAATCTCTACCGCTCGACCGGCCTTCTTTCCTGACGTAATATTTTTTAGCTGAAGCTGTCGTCATGAAATTGTTTGTGTATGAGGAGTAGATAAAACGAAAGAGATGTTCAATCGCTTGCGAGGTAAAGTTCCATGGCTACTGATGGCCTATCCTCGCTAAATCAATGAGAGATATGACGGCACAAAAATAGTCTGTGAGCGCGTGACGCTTTCATGGGACCATTACGCCAAACTTATTATTGGAGACAATTGAATGCTAATTATTTGGTTTCTTATTTGGTTTATGTATCCTAACTTCTCGCCTCATAACCTCTCAAATTTGTTTTAATAACAACTCTTAACCCATTCTTATTCTTCGATTTCTTTCATGAATATTAACGATTTAAGTTCTCAAGATTGATGATCTAACAGTTAATTTCTACGCGTAGTGAAGAAGTTAGGAAAATAAGCATTCCTCTGTCATTATCATCTTCACTCAACAAGACAATTTACGGACTGAGGCTGGTTTAATCGCTGCATCGTTAGCGTGTTAGTTCGGCCTGTCTCATCTCCCCACTTTGAATTTTCTCTTAATTTCGTGATAAGGCCATTTTCCGTCCATTCCATCAATAAATCCTATTCTTTTCCTTCCTCTCCCTTGCTTACCTAATATTCTTCTCTCCGACACTCTTTCACATTCCCCTCTGTACTTCCAAACCCTCGCTGTCTCCTCCTTGTCTCGTGTGAAATCTTTCTTTCCTCACCCACCATGTCCAGCACTTCGTCGTTAGTTCCTCTTCCATTCTGCCCTCTTCATCTCCACACCCACATTCCAAGCACCATTTCTCGTCTTCCTTCTTAAGTGTCCGCGTTTCCGCACCGCAAAGCTCTGCACTCGACATAAAACTCTTTCAATAAGTAGCCTTTTCTTGAAAATCCTATGTAGCAATCCTCTCATCAGCTCATCTCTTTTCATAAACGTCACTTTCGCTGCTAATTTTTTCTTCCTGATTTCTTGCTCGTTAAATGTTCAAATAATATCGGCACCTCCTTCCATTGGGAGTCAAGTGTCTTCTTCCTCGTCGATATGGATGCTCTGTCGAGAAACGAAGTCGATTAAACTGGGAGGCGAACAATGAAGCAGAAACTCTCGTATCCATCGGGAATTCGTAATCGGCATCGTGGTTTCCGAAACAGTCAATAATTGTTGCCCTCCCAATTGAAGCCCATCAGTTCCCAACTGCGGTTAACCACGGCCACCCACCGCTGCGTATCTATTCAGGACCTCAAAGAGCAATCGCATCATGGGGATTAGAATGGAGACGTTTCGGACCCGAAGCGTGGGTATTAACGAAAGAACCTCCATCTCTAGTCGCGGAAAATAGGTCTGGTCTATAATTGAATGCTAATTATTTGCTTACGGTTTTGGCTTATGTATCCTAATTTCTCGCCCCATAACCTCTCAATTTTGCTTTAATAATAGCTCCTAACCCATTATTATTCTTCGATTTCTTTCGTAAATACCAACGATTTAAGTTCTCAAGCTTGGTGATCCAACAGTTAATTTATGCGCGTAGTGAAGCAGTTAGGAAAATAAGCATTCCTCTGTCATCATCATCTTCACTCAACAATCTGAGGAGTAGTTTGACGCAGCTCTCCACTCCGCCCTCGCATTAATTAGCCTTCTTTTCAGATACATATTTACAAATTTGAATCTCTTGCCTTTAACATAATAAAATACTTGTCCTGTGTCACACACACACTCACAGGGGCCGTTCTTTGCATGTCTTTGCAAGCACCTGCCCTTCGATGTTTTTCCTCATCAAGCCATCATGCTTAATTTCGTGGTCGATTAAACTATCACGTCTTTCTATTTGGGTTCGACGACTTACCGCAATCCTCGGCACTTCCTCAACGCTTAATCGGTTTTACGGTATTATTTACGACAAACATGTAGATATAAAACGAATTTATATATATCAAGATCGGCATGTATCGAGATCTATTTGTGGAAACTACAAATTACATTGGCAGCATAAGGCATTAAGTATGCCTGCTTAGCTATTAAGATTATTTCTTATTGATTCGAGAATATTTTTATGCCTCTTTGATATGGAAATCGTGATATTCGTAATCAACTATGCAATAAAATACTCGTGCTTCGAAACTTTTAGCCAGTTTGTTTGATCACATGGACTTGATCATTTTTTTATTTGAATGACCTTGGGTGCTCAATTCACAAGTTTACGATTTGGCCGCTTCTTTGGCTACATTTTGTTGATCACCGCATCTTAATGGCAGAGAAAACAATCACTGTAGTCGCTTTTCACAATTTTTTATAGAATCACTACCAGAGTTCCAACCTTTGTTATGAATGAGGGTTTAGATGAATGAAGTCATCCATACTCTGCTAGCCTTAATGATGTTGAGATTATAAGCAAGTGGTATTTTTTTAGGAACTTTTGTATGTGGTCCACGGCCCTGCTGTTTTTCCCGATGGAAATATGCAGAACCGTGGTCTTTTCTTCAACCGCTTGCATGAGGTCTTTGCTATCCAATTCGCAGTACGGGAGGCTGCTGAGTGATGGGGGTTTATTTGTTTGCATGTGTTCTATCGCTGCCATTAACTATTCGTTGCTCTCTATTTTTGGGTTTCTCCGCGTCAGGGTGGTTTCCTATTATTTCTATAGCCTAAATTGAAAGATTATTACGATATCTATTTTTCGCGATTAAATGAAAAGTGAAAAATTTCAAGCGCGCGAAAACGCGGCGGCGAAAAAGTATGAATGCTGGGAAAATCCCGTGTGATGTCATTCTGGTTCCCGCTGTCGACGTATGAGGTGACCTTGGGGTGTGGCTTTGTGCGCTGATACGACGCAGGCTGCTAGCAGGTAGCTGAGTACCCTGCTAGCAGGTAGCGCTTGGCTTGAATAAGGATTATTAACACCATATCAAACGAAGAAAACTTTCCGACCTTAGGCAGTTTTAATCGGTGATTATTAAGAGATGTTTCCTTGAGCTCTGTGCCTCATTGATGCTGTGAGCATTGGTAATCTCAGACGATGTAAAACTCCTATCTACTCATATAGAAATTAGGTCCCTGTGACTTCACGTGGAGTGGAATCGCATGGGCGCTAATCTGGCCTTTTTCAAATGAGGTTAAAATTGACCATTGCCATTCGTCTGAACTGGGATTTCTGAAAGTAAATAATTTGTATTTTATTAATACACTAATGGTGGGTAACGAATCGCAATTAATGCCTTTCGTTTTCTTTGATGAAGGAAACTGCCCTATTGTGAAGAGTGGCCGACACGTCGCGACATTTCCACTCCTCTGTCGGAGACCTCGTCACGGGTAATGATAATCTCGCACATGTTACGCGTCAATATACATATATCCGATAGTGGGAGTGGATGTAGAATATTGTGGACGATGTAGCTTTTACAGGAAAGTTTTTTTTTACTTTAATACTTTTTAATCTTCATGGCTGCTCTAAAAATTCTTGTATTGTAACATTTATCCATTGTGGGGATTGTTGATTCCTCGATACCTACCTGGTGTCTTTGGGCAGTGCGTGTAAGGGGTAATAGTTAACTGGTATTTTTGAGGAATTTCTAACGGCCGAATTCTTCGAAAAATCCAGCAGTGGACCTGATAAAATCAGCTCTAAAGAGATGAATCGACTCGGTTTTACGAAACGTTGGCAGCGACGTCGTCATTTACCCGGTGGGAAACCCGAGTAACATTCCAAGGTAGAGCCCATTCTTCTCACTAATGACGTAATGATGGCATTAAACTAATTACACGACTGTTGGTTGCATCTCTTAATACTTTACGTACCTACTAACCCACAAACCAATCCAGCTTACGTATCCGTATCTATTTCTTCCATTTGTAGGCACCCCTGGTAGTGCCGTTTGCGACTTCCTTTATATGTTAGGATTCGTCAAGCGTATTGTGGGAAGATTTTCGGATGAGAAAGTAAAAGAAAGGTGCTATTTCGCTCTCGTCCGACCGCATCTTGAATATGCAGCGAGCGTATGTGATCCGGTGCAGAAAGACTTAATCCGCGCACTGAATAAAATACAAAAGAAGGCTGCGCGTTTAGTCAAAAACCGTTACGGGCGTACACGTACAGACAGTGTTACCCAGATGTTAAGCGAATTAGGCTGGGAGCCGCTGGAGATTCGAAGGCTGCGCGCTAGGCTTGGATTGCTTGAACAATTGAGAATGGATATCTTTAAGAGCGACACAGAGATATTAATATTAGAGCCGCGCTATATTTCCAGGTCCGATAGAAGCGATAAATTTAGAGAGATGTTTTGCTGAACGGATAGATATGGGATTTTTTCCCCCGAACCATTAAGGATTTTAATAAATGTTAGTCCCAACCTCGTTAGAGCACTTCATTTTTTATGTGTAGTCGGCTAACACCCCCTGCCACACGCCTTTTAGGCGGCTTGCGGGGTATTATGTAGATGTAGATGTTTATTTGTGGGATAGACCGCCCCCTCAGGCATAACAGGTGGTTGTGGTTCCACTACCTCCCGTGTAGTGTCCATGTGGGGTTTTGGGGTCCTTCTTAAGTTTCTTTCTCCACACCCGACTCTACCCGCCTGCCACACGCCTTTTAGGCGGCTTGCGGGTTAGTATGTGGATGTAGACACCCTTTGCCTTACGTGTAGGCATTCCCGGCGTGGAGGTACAGAGGAACTCTTACTTGAAGCGAATAATCACGCCCTCTAGGGAGACAATTTCGTGGTACGGCCTTCGCGATTCGACCTTTGAGTGCGGTTCGTGTCATTCATGAAGGGGAGCTCACTAACTGGGCAGAAAGCGTGAATAACGCTCCAAATTACTATTATTACACATTGCTGCAAGTAGACTATTGCCTGGTGGCAGCATTAGATGTATACACATGAATAAAAAATGTATCTATCTAATACAAAGTTTAGAAACAGAAAAGACACCCATGGTAAAAAATAATATATTAATTCTAATCTCATGCTACTAAGAATTGTCCCAATAAACCAATTTCAAACAATCCATTAAATACATTAATTCTAATATAATACAACTAACAAATGAACATTTACCCAATTAACCCAATTTCACACTCTCGCTTTTAAACCACTTTGTAATTAACCAATAATTGATGAGCACTTCTTCCTAAAATTTTCGCATTTGCAGGGAAGATCTTGAAAATAACTTCAGGTAGGTCGTTCCACTCCTTTATTCCTCTATGCAGGAAGGATTTTTTCAAAATGTATGTTTTCTGTTTCTTTAAACTTAATTTTGAATGTATTATCTTTCCTTCCTATGTAGCAGGGTGAGTCCAGCTTCAGACCTATTACTTTCCAACCCTGCTGATTTGTAAATGCTTTGTATACCCCGCATAGCCTATTCATGGCTCTTCTCACTTAACACTTTTAGGGGTTTCCATCCTAAGCTCCCTATCATAGCTGATACACTTTCCCCCCTTCTATGTTTCCCTAGAGTATACCTGGCTGCCTTTCGCTGAACTTTTTCAATCTTTAAAGATTCATTTGTACAGTAGGGATCTCACACCGAAGTTACATATTCAAGAACAGGTCGAATGTTATTGCAGTCAACGGTCCTCTATTGTTTTTTGTTTAAAATCTTTACAGCACTGAATTCATTATGTAAGTATAAAATATGGAATTCACGAACGCGCATTTTGAGTTTTGTCGATAACGCCGTGCAAAAATCAAATACAAATCTCGAAATCTCCGTTAAAATTTCGAATTATACCGTTTTTCATACATTAATGAAGTATTTGAATAAGGTACAGTTTTTTATGCATGCTGTTTACAAGTTAGTTATCCAGGATTTTTTTCGGACGGTGGGCCAAAGCAACGGGGTAAAATTTTTGATAAACACGGTACTAAGTAAGATTGGGGAAACGTTAGTTTTAAGCCTATATATATTAAAACACCTACGCTAGAGGGAACGGTGTCTTTTAATGAGTGCGAACATTTATTTTTGTTTTAGAATTCGTGGAAAACTTTTTGTGCGCATTGCCTGAGGTTAATTTAGCGAAATGGGAAATAGTGACGGATTAAGTTTTCCTTGCAGAAATATACGTTCAAGATTCATCATTATTGGAGAATTTAATCCAAATGTTGGCGTTTCACGGGTGAGTTAATAGTGAGAGACTTCATTTTTTTCATCTCATCGTTAAGTTTTCAATTCGCCGAGGAATTTCACTATTTAACACCATTCACCGCCGTTCACGCGGCAGGGTTAGAAATATTACACATACCGCTTTGCGCGGCTTTAGCACAGGTTTGAGGCTCTCAACCGGTTGTGGCTTCTTAGAAGTCCTTTCTCCCTCGCGTTGCCATACTTGATCGACCGCGAGGGCCTAAAACCTAGTACCATCAGCCTCGGTATAATTGCCATGAGAATTAAAGAACCTGGGTAGCGTAGTGGTCTGCGCAGTGGCCCGAAAAGCCAAAGGTCCGTGGCTCTATTCCCGGTCCAGGGGAATTTTTTCTCATGACAATTATTGTATAGAATAATGTTCGATTGTGAGTTTTACGGTTGGGATTTCTCCACTCCCAGTCCACCACAGCCTCTCCCTCACCGTCATATGCATGTGTGAGTGTCTTCCTGCTCTGGGACTCTTCCTCTTCCAATCATTCTCTATTCGCGCGAGAGTCAATCCCTCCCCCAACTGCAATATTTAATCCTATCAACCACTATCCGCTATCCAACCTCTTCCCCAATTGTTATTTCCGCCATTTCCTTGCTACTCCCCCCTCTGTATATACGTACAAACAGGATGTTTCATAAGTAACTCCCTACTCAGTCTCCAACACTACTGAGATTTTTTCCCTCTTACATTATCTGCGAATGCGCCATCCATGTTTCGGAGATGACTATTACTTAGCCTCGTTGATGGCGTTCTCTGACAGCCATTCTCATCCATAATATTGTGTGATAGACAGTATGAGAAATGGGAAATATCATGTTCTTCTCGTCTACAGATAAAATATCTCGTTCATAATTGAATGGTAAATCTTCATAGTTTTTGCGAATGAAGAGGAAGGAATCGAAGCTAAAAATCAGTCATATTTGTGCCCGACATTTTTATTGTGAGACTTGTGTTTGTCTTCGTCCGTCATTAATATTTTTACTCTTCCTATGATAATGGTATTGTTCCTACATTGTACCCCAAGATAACATTGCTTTAATTTTTATTACTATAGGATGGACTCTCATGGATATCGAGCAAGATTGAGGACACTGTGATTCATGGTTAATTGAAAACTGATTTTTTTTAAAGATCGCTGAAAGTAGTTTGGACTTGCAAGAAAAATAATAATTAAAATCCACTGACTTGTCTATTTTAAAGTCATATTTTATATGGTTTTCGATGAAATAAAAAAAGCCTTAAAAAATGGCTAACCTGAATCCATGCTCGAATTATTTATTTGAATTTTGTTATTATGCCCTCTAAGTTTAGAAGCCTTTTTTCATTTGTTTTGAAAGCGCTTTATGGAGATTAACGAAGCCAAGTACCACCTATAGTAGACATTTTACCCCGGCACCATCAATTACTCTCGATTTCTTGGTAATGAAATTCATTAATCAGGAGGTTCTTTAAACCATTCACTGCAATCACTTGACGTGGAATTCGTTTGGTTTTATGCGGTTCTAGGAAAGATGAAAGTCTTTTTTTTCATTGGTATGCCTCATCTTTTCTTTTAATACGCTATAATCTGGTTTCATTTTTCGTTACTTAGCAGTACTTCTACTCAAGAAAGAGAGCTGGCATTTTTTATCAAATGAATATATACATGAAGTTTCTAGTTATTTCATTCAGTATTCCTTTACCTTGCCTTAAAATTATAATTTTAGTTTAAAAATCACTCATTTATCTTCAAAAATCGAATATAGCACATTTATTTGACACACAACGAGAACAAAATAATATTGATTTTGGTATCGACATTAATGAGTACAATTTTAATTTGAATTGTATAAGTTGTGGGACGTTTATTTAAATAACTATTCCACTTCCTACTTGTGCTCTTGCATACATAACTACTAGGGTGAATAAATAAGTTCTTGATGTAACTTCTGCCAATCTTTAATAGGGGTAGATTAAAAGGTATTCTCTTCATTTGTGATGAATTGTACGGAATACGGCCAAAAATATATATTGGGGCCATGTATATTTCAGCCGTTGTTAAATTTTGTATGTCATTTCACCATTCATATTTCACCCTTTTTACGCAGCTAACGCCGGAAAAATATAAAGATACACATCAGTAATGAGTTTAATATTTGCGAAAAGGTAATCATCAATCCATCGTAATTTCGACTTTTGGCTGCTTGATTAAAGTGTTAATTACCTAACCATTGTAATAATGTTATCACGCTGAGTTTGGTTGTCATAAAAGGATATTTTTTCTGTTGATCATATCATGGTAATGACGATTCTTCCATAAAAAATTTGTCCCGTCACCCAACAGCTCTTTCTGAGAGCGGGAATTGGGAAATCTGATTAATTGGTCTGCCACTCTTTCGTAAAGTCTGAGCATGGATTAATAATTATTTGCAGACATTTTCTTAGTTTCGCAGGTTGGAAATGTTTATTGGGAAGGAATCATAAATTAAAATAGCATTTTCCGACGTGGTTTTCTGGAATTTCTAGTTTTAACTTGTTCTTTTAAGCCGCTGATTAAATTTGTCATTTTTGAGAGTCTAATTATTTTCTTCATCCACAGTCAATAATCCAAAGAATCCAAAATAATCGGTTGATGGAGGGGGAAGATGAGTTACTTGTACAAGAAAGTTGAGCCATTCTCTTTCAATTATTAAATAAGAGAACGTGAAAGTTGCTTCCCACTTTTCATGAGTTGTTGATGTCATCAGAGTTCTTTCCAATTTGACCGGTCAAAGGGAACCTCAATTTGAGGGAAGGTATCGCCCTAAAGAGTGTGGACTGTAGTGAAACACGCGAACCCCTCTCATGGGGGCGAGGAAAAGCAGAGAAGCGGTGACCCGCTCTGTGGGAGTTCGTGACGTCATTAACTTCTCTGCGAAAGAGTTAAGGCCGTCGATGTTTCGCTGCGAATAGCTCAAGAACTAGGCGGCGCGACGGGTCAAAAAGATAATGGAAATACTTCATAATTACCTTCATTATTCAAACCTTTACTCCATCGACAGCTAAAGAAAATCCACATACAAGCCCATTATTTTTCTCCACTCTTCCCCAGTATTTTAACGAGTCAATTCTTTTCTCGCCTTGGCTTTCTCCTGCACTACTTCTGTAACGGAAGCCTATGGAATTCGGCACAGTTTCATTGGAGCTGTCGTTTGGATTTGTGCTAATTCGTGGAGTACTTATGAGCTTGAATAGCTCTGTATCCATGGGGACGCTTCGAAGGCGCTGATTGGGCATGAAGGAGTCCTTTTGGAAACCCAATCCATCGCCCTGGAAATCCTCTTTCGGCCTCCTCGTTCTTTCTCTCTCCTCTTTATGCAATGCATCGCTTGTGCGTATGGTTCGAATGGATAGATCTGCGGTGAGTCGTTTTCCCGCACATTCTCGTAATCAGTCCTGTAATCAGTAACCATTCCGGGTGCGGTCCGTTGAACGCTACCAATGCTTCGGAGCGCCACCGACGAGCTCCCAAGCGGTCCGTTATTCGCTACGGAGCGCTACAGGTTATGGTCATAGATCTTTTATATATGAAAGATCTATGGTTATGGTGCGACGTCACGGATAACGCCATACACCCGTTTCCCGCCTCTCTCCAGACGCTCCTGTGAAAACTAGGGTCTGCGGAGGAGCGAGTCATTTTTTGGCGGAAATTCGAAGGGAATGTACTGAGGCAATGGAGAGTTTACTCACGTTGCAGTTGTTGGACGCTGAATGTGGACGACGTTTTTCTATAAAGGTGACAACGAAGAAACGGAGTAGACGCACATAGTAAATAGATGTAAATTTAATTGTGACTTAAATAAATATATAGCAAGCACTATCTCTCCGTAGACATTCTCGTATCTCCCCCAAAATGAACTCAAATGTCTCTGGAAGCAGTCTTTACATTCAAAAGGCAACAAAAAATTATTGAAAGGGGCATGTATTATAAGAAAGGATTGTAAGAACATATATCGGCACATCAACTCATGCCATACATTAAAATCTGAAGAAAAATAGGATACACATGGAAGAGATTAATGTTTTATAATAGTCGTTGGCCACAATAAGTTAATATTTTTCAAGTGAGAAAATGGTTGAGTACCTACTTTTTCCTTTACTAGGGGAATGAGTTTCATTTAGAAGGGGTAGGCGAGGATAGGTGTGAGAAATACGGTCCAAAGTTTCTTGCTTTACTTTGTGGGACCTCGATATTGGAAAATAAAATTCATTTTAATGAGATTCGAACATATTTATTAATATTCAATGACATAATCGTCTCAATTCGCAATTAAAACCATCTTCTCGATCTTATAATCCCAGTTAGCCCGCCCTCTTTCATTTCCGCCGTTTTGACTTCGCTCCTGACCGGTCCGAAAAGAAATTCTCGTAGCGATCGTAGCGCCTATCCGTGCTCCGGAGCACTTCCGTATGTAGCGTCTGGTAGCGAAAGTAGCATTCATTGGATCGCACCCTCCGTGTCCATCACAGACTGCTGGTGCTTCCGCGGGTCGAATGGCATAAGCGCTCGCTTGAAATTCTCGCGCGATGGAGCGATTTGACTCTTCCGCCTATACTTTATTTGAATCTACGTAGGATTTGTTAATTATTTTTCGGGGGAAAACAAATCCATGCATCAATTCTCTGATCAAAATGGCTTCCTTATATCATGGTTTCTTTCTTCTGCCGTCAGCGACGCTGGTGAACTCTAGGGAACTCCTAATATCGCCCGTTTTTTTCTTTAATAATAAAAAAAATCATTAATGTTTTAAGGGTTTTGTTGGCCGAAATGATTAAGTATGTGGCAATCGGAAGAGGAGTTCCGGATGCAAATCGCGAGTGAAGCTGTTGGACAGGATGAGCTCTAACCTCAGCTATCCATACCGACCTTCCGGCTGATGAGATGAGAGATAGAGGGTTTTGGGTGAAACAAATCAATTCAATGATTAAATAATTCTCGGACCTTCAACAGATGATATCGGGACTACCCGTCGTGCTTTCGAAAGCGTGTCTGCTGGAGTAGGAATAAAGGTATCGGAAAAGTTTCTCGACTGAAAAGTTTCTATCATTCTTCCTACATAAACTTGTCCCCTTATATTATTTATCCAGTTGTCTTATAAATCTCTTATACTGCATGAGCTGTATGTTTCATTTTCTGATTTATCATAATATTCGTGATTATTTTGTTGGCGTCTTTTGTCCGAATACTGTGCTGTACTGAATATGATTACGTTCGGTCATTATAACAAAATTGTACTCTCCACTCTTATTTTATTATTCTGTAACCGGTTTCGATGTGTTCTACATCATTTTCAAGCGAAACTGCCATCTCCTAACAAGTAAGAGTTCATTTTATACTGCATGGTGAGGGAGTGGGAAATAGGTAATGTGGATAAGGAGGTCGGGTGAATGTTCGTGGTTTGAGTGGTGAAGGTGATGTAATATTGGGATCCGGGTGTGGAATTGGGAGGTATTGATGGAGGGGGAGGTTAACGCTGTTAACGCGGTTAACGCTATCGGTGACAAGTGGGTAGGCACAATGTGATTAACCAATTTATTACCTCATAGTTTTGAATGTTACACAATTTCAAAGGAAGTCCAGTTTTTTTTCCTTTGTCACAAGTGTGTAAAATGCATGTATCAAAATTTGCCTCGTGTAACATGTCATATAGATGTTCAGCTAAAACAGATTTATTGTCACAGTCTAAAAACGAATTAAAATGTTCGCCTAGTCTTCATTTGGAGGCCAGTCTGGCCAACATACAAACAGTCACCTTCAGGAGTCCCTACCATCGAAGAAGGTAGACACCAATTTTCTGTATGTATACTTCACCTGCTATTTGGAATTAAAAATCTCTTTACCGAGGGTCATATTTGTATAAAAACACACTTTAAAATTATTCCTGGCTAAGGTAAGGGCCAGTATCTAATCTTTGGTCTTTGCTTTAGTGGTAACTCTGAATGCGATCCGCACTCATGTTATATTCTCACTGAGCAATGAAAATTGTCCTCAATCAGTGCTCTGATGATTAGACTTGAGAGCTGAGTCAAAGCAATCTTAGGACTGTTGACCAGTGATGGTGGTCATACCTATTGAAAACTAGCTCGTAGATTTCTTCGAATTTGCAATAATTGTCTAAATGATAGTTTAGCACAGTAGGCGGAATATTGCTAATATGTTTTACTGTAGGCTATTAAATTATTTAATGTATTTTTATATGGGTATCTTTTCTTTCAGGTAAGTTTATTCAGCTGTTCCAGACTAATCATTGGATTATATTAATGACTGGCTTTGGGTACGTGCCTCTTGAATCGTATCTGAAAAGATTGTCTGTTTAAAAAGATCCGTTGCGCTAGTTTCTGAAGTAATTTTTATAAGATATCGAAATTTTCAATGTCCATTTCATAATGGATTATTGTTAATACTTCTTAATTATTAAATTAATTCCAATAGAATCCGTATTTTCACTGTATTTGGAGTAAACAGTTTTTCTGAAAGTAACTTTCTAGCTACTATCTTCTCTCCTTGTTATTCCCACATACCTATTATATATATTTTTTATACATATTTAAGTATCCAATGGATGCATTTTATTATTTATGCTGGATTTGTGAGTGAGATTCAAGCTATAATGTTAATATTCCGAGTCCGAGAGTGAATTTCCGAGTTTATCGATGAAATTTTATCCGTATTTTCTAAAATAATTCCTACTGCTTATTTCGTCTTAGTTTCTCAATTCTGTTGTTTTCAATAATATTTTATTCGACTTAGAAAAATTCATTTTTTAAGATCAGTGGATATTGGGACATGATGGGCATATTCAGGTCGGCTCCGCGCCGCAGGAATATTGTCACATATCTCTAGGTTTTTTTTACAAATCAGTATTTCTACGTACACATATAGCCCCTCTAGTCCCATAGTCGTGTGACAGAGGTTGATAGGTAACCAGCCATCCTCGAAAAAGAAAAGAAAGAATGAATGCAATTTAGTCATTTCAATACCGACTTCCTATGCCTATCCATTCGGCAAAATATATCTCCAATTTCATCGTTTTTGTAAGACGTAGAATCAGTGTATGTCGTTCGAGGATCTCTCTCCGCTGGGCCTCATTCGCTATTCCTTGCTATTTTCCTGTGTGTAACCACCCTCCGATCACTTTGCACCCTTATTTCAAATACTGCTTCTCGTTCCTTGCTGAAGAAGAAAGAGACAATTCCCATGTACGGAGGCTTAGCCCAACATTTGCCAAAAGGTAAAACTTGACTCATTTTAATAGGGTGGTTTCCTATTATTTTTTTATTGCCTAGATCGAAAGATTATTATTCTTAGAGTACGTTTTTCACGCTTTCAGATTTTTTAACGACGATATCTATTTTTCGCGATTAAATGAAAAGTGAAAATTTTCAAGCGCGAGAAAACGCGACGGGTAAGTATGAATGCCGGGGAAACTCCGTGTGACGTCGCTCTGGTTCCCGCTGTCGCCGTGTGAGGTGACATTGGGGCTTGGGTATGTGCGCCGCTGCGATGCAGGCTGCTAGTAGGTAGCAGAGTACCCTGCTAGCAGGTAGCGCTTGGCTTAAATAAGGAGTATTAACACCCTATCAAACGAAGAAAACTTTCCGACCTTAGCAAGTTTTCTTAGGTGATTATTAAGAGACGTTTCCCTGAGCTCTGTGCCTCATGTATGCATTGGTAATCTCAGACGATGTAAAACTCCCATCTACTCGTATAGAAACTAGGTCCCTGTGACGTCACATGGAGTGGCATCGCATGGACGCCAATCTGGCCTTTTTAAAATGCGGTTAAAATTGACCATTGACATTCGTCTAAACTGGGATTTCTAAAACCAAATAATTTGTATATTATGAATACACTAATGGTGGCTAAGGAATCGCAACCAATGCCTTTCGTTTTCTTTGATGAAGGAAACTACCCGATTGTCGTGCAATAATAATATTTAACATACTGCTATGTGAGGAGAGAAGGCCAGATAGAGTGTTGGAATGAATGAATATTATAAAATTCACGTGGCAATTTCACAAAGTCACACCGTATACTAATACGTAAGTCACTTCTGAAAGAGTATTAGGAAGAACCACTCTGCATATTCTGACGACTATTCTTTCGAGGGACCATTACCCCACATTGAACAAAATTCAGAAAGGGAGATTGCTATTCTATATTTATCCTAGAAATGCTGAAATGACCGTTTGGTGCTGCCTCACCGTAAAATAAATATCAAAAGGCATTCATATATGAAAATATTGCAAGCGATCCATGCAATTTGTCCACATTTCTAGGGGTGTGTGTACCTAACTAATCAGTTTGAAGTTGTAGATCACTATCAAAACTTCTTTTAAGATTGAAACATGAAATTGAATCAAGTATACGTACTTTGAAAACCTATATTGAAAAAACACGATTTTTGCCCATAAAATCTAAGGTTAATGTATTAATAAAATATCATATGTTTCTCCTTTATTAGATTTAAACATCTGATAAAATATATTTAAAAGTCATTGCCAAAGAATTTACGATCATTACTTAATAACAGGTTCATTAAACGACAAATAATTGAAATTAAGTAAGTGAAATACAAGTGAAAGTGAACAATAACTATTTGTTTTGAACGAGCAAATTATTATTTGTAATATAGCAACGCGTTCATAAATAGAATAATAATTTTTGAACCCAACGCTATGGAAGTCTTGATTTTAATTTTTCTCAGAATAAATGAACATTAGTATCTTAGTATAAAAATCGCTCATTGAAGGCATTTCAGGGAGAAATTCCCGGAGACTCAAGGGATAAAAAATGACAAATAAGCAGGAAAAGATTCAGTGACATTCACGATTTGATCACACAAGACCCAGAAATGTACCTCGGAAAGAAAATTCATTAACTCTTTTGGCATTTGCAGCGAAATTGCCAATTTATAAGAAATAGAGGGCATTAGGGACGCGTATACCATTTGCCCTTCGAACAGACCAAGTGCTGTGAGCTTCGGTCATAGCACTCGGCTCGGGACGGTCATATCGCTTCCACAGTAAATACACGAACGCGGAATGTTTTATAAAACCCTATTTGCATAGGATCTAGCGCAATGAACCGGTGTCACGGAGAACGTTGGCAAAAAAACAGAAAAAATACTGGGAGCATGCGGCACACCGAAGGGTAGGAGGAAAAGAAAACTCTAAAGCCGTTTCAGTTGGACATTTAGTCAGTGCAAGAGTATGTACAAATGCAGGACGAACGGCAACAGTAACAAAGTTGACGACCTGAATTTGGCTCTCTCTTCTGTCTCGTATTTGTTCGCGTCGTGTAAAGCGACAACAAAAGGTACCTATCGTTCAAAGCGCTGTAATTCCTGGAGGCAAGGTTCAAAAAACACACGGCAGGCTTACATGGCAGCGGGAGTGAAAGGCAGGCGATCGAAGAAATGAGAAAAGGCCGGGTACACAGTGGGCACAAAAAGAATAGTATAAAAAAGGAATCTAGTTCTCTCTATATGTTGTTGTCAAATGATACGAGTCCGTCACAATGGATGTGTTATTAGGCCCAGTTCGCGCCGCTTTCGTTGCATGTTTGTAGCGACGTACGTCCGTTCTTATGGACTCCCTAGCATCGAGTTCTCCCTGAAAATGTTCCCAATCGAACACAAGTTGGCACTGAAGTAGTGTCAGTGAAACGCTGTCCTCAGCGATTTTCACCGTTGCGTTGATACGAGGCTACCGCATTGGGATTCGCGCCGCATTTCATGTCTGCTTTTACTATGTTAGGATCGTTGAAATATTTCTGCTGATCAGAGAGTCAAAGCAGGATCCGATTCGGTATATGGTATATTTCCTGTCAGCGCCTGTTTTGAAAATGCATACTTTCGGGTACTTTCGAAACTTTTCGGTAAATGAAACACACAAAAATCATTTTCAAATCGCTTTAATGATAAAATGTAATAAATACATAGTTCAGGCAGAGGAGCAAATAGTTATGGACTGCAATTACAGCGAAGGAAGACCAAGAGAATAAAATATTTAATTCTTTCTAAGACCTAAAACTTCAAATAAATAAAAAATATTACGTTGACAGAGTAAATAGATAAGTTAAGACGTAAACAAGAGTTCTTACTTTAGCCATTTTCTCATTAGTTGTAGAATAAAATAAAAATGAACGTGAAATATAACGCTCTCTTTTCATGAGTTTGTGACGTCATGAAAATTATAGTATATTCACTCGTCTGCTATCCTTGCATTCTGATCTAATATGCAGTCCAGCAATAATTGGCATTTAATTAAAACAATACTCTGCCATTTACGTATAATTCAAGTGAATGAAATGAACTAAAGAATTTCCTTCGATTACTCATCTACGTTTCGAGCAGTTTCACTTCTCAGTAATAATTTAGGGAAATTTTTATGTGGTGTCAAAATGGCTCGCTGTTTGAATGAGCTTTATAAGGTTGTTCTGCGGAATTCATCGTCTTGTATGCGCAACAGCCACACTTTTGGAAACTTCTTCTTCGGAGTATTCAATAGAACGGAGAGGAAGCTCAAAGGCAATCAATCTACGTCCACGAGACGTTAAAGGCAGGCTGAGACCGGACATTATTTTCGCACGTACGAAGAAGTGCCGTAAAAGTTCGAAAGGGGTCTCGTCACCACTCTAACCCTATTCTTCTCTCCTTCCCTTATCTATTTACCGCTGCCCTTCACATCACTATCACCCGCTCTCAATACTATATTAACCCCCGTCACAACTTTTTGGGTCCTTCTGGGTAGCTCTCCTTCATTTTATTAATTCCTACCGTAGGGGTTTTATTTTAAAGGGAAAGTTAGTATATAAAAGTGAATCAAAATGAAGTCTGTTCACCGATGCCGCTGCCATTGTGATCTAGCGCGTTTTTCTTGTTTTTTTTATTTTGTCCTGCAAACATTCGTCTTTAATAAATCGTCACTTCTGCTGTAATGCAAAGCTGAGAAGTATTCAGAAAGTACTTTATAATGGCCTCGTTCACCAGTTTCCCCTCAGTATATGCTGTGATATAGTTTGTAAATTAAATATTTTTTTATTAAATTTTTTTTTGTTCTGTCGCTTATATCTTGTACAACTCGTGACGACAAGTCGACGGCCTTTACCATTTAATTCCTTTAATTTTATGACGTCAAGAGGGTCACAACTTCTCTGCAACTCCTCGACCTCGCGCGGTTCTTTGTTGATGAAAGTCCTAAGAGTAATTCCTTCCGTCCCAAAGCGAGTGCATATGCTAGAACTCAAATAACGTGTCAAACTATGAAAAGCGGGCGCCAACTTTCGATTTCCTTATTTTATGAGGCATGTCGTCCTAATAAAACATCAGCTCCTCCGATTGAGTCGCATGCAACTCTTTCCCACTGGACTATACCCCGCATTCTTTCTCCAGAATCTCCCCCGGAAATCTCTTTTTCCCTTCCAAACAACCTCATGCTCCTCTTTCCGCGTTTTCTTTCAGAAGCCAGCAACGTCAGCTGAAGATAATCTCTCAAGACAACTCGACGTATTTCGCGCTAGCTAGTCGGAGGTGCGCGTATACTTCACAGCTTACGTATTCACAACTTTCGTTAAGGCTTTATAGCCGGCTTTTCCATTTGAAGGAAACATTTGCTAAATTATTTTCATATCATTCTCTCTCTCATTTAAATAATCTCGTCTCTCCCATTCTTGAATGGTCCGCTGTTCGTGAGTGAAAGAAGCACTTACTTTCATGAACGTGTCTCACCTTCCCCGCCTCCCTTGGTAATGCTGCCCTTCCCTCAGTGGCGGCCCTTTCGGCTCCGTCGCCGCGGTGCAAGGAGGTCCAAGCTGGGGATTAAGCATATTTGGGACTTCCATCCAAATTCTGCTCCCGTCTATTCCTCCTGAAACTTCTCGCCATTTCGAGTTTCAACTGGGGGAAAGATCTTTCAATACTTTCCTGGGAGATAAGGAGCGAGTAGGGTTTGAATGGTAAAATGGAAATAAAGATAACGCGGGGTGAAGAAGGAACTTCTTCTCATCCGCTAATCTGTATTTGCGTAATCCCCAAATGAGTCCCCCCCACTTTTCTGCGATTATTGAACTTGCCTCCGAAAAGGCCTAAAGGATAAGTCCCGTTTCTTCTCCCTTATCTATAGATACCTACCTACCTCCTCCTGATACTCATTCCAAGGAAGTCGTGGAGAACTTCTCTGCGATCTCTATTCTTGGGATCGCGATTTTTATTATATTTCGGGAGCAGCATCCGGAAATTAAGTCGGTCAAGGAAGTAGAGTTCGAAGGAGGAAATATAATCAATCGAGTGGCTGAGGATTCAACTAGAAAGTATTAATCAAGTGTACGTTATTACGTGAGTAGAAATTCTTTTAATGTGTGTTCATATGCATTCACAGACTAACCTGCGAGCCCATTCAATGGGCATGCAGCGGAGAGTATCAGCTGCAAACATGTAAAAGAATACATTTGATGGAAGTGTTTGGACCTCCATCCAAACTTTTTATCATAACTTTTATTGTGTATGGAAGAAACGCATTCCTTACCTATCTGCCTGGTATTATGTCAGTCATATTTTATTGTTCATTTAACATTAGGTGCTCTTTCGGAGGTGTATCCTCAGTATCGCACTGAAAGATTGGAATGATTAAGTTGAGCAACTAAGAGGCCAAAGTGAATACGTCCGAAAAGAGGGATAACAAATGACAATAAATGTGGGAAGGAAACAATTATCTCCAAAGGGGATGGAGAAGGCATTAAGTTAGACCCGCAGGTGACGATAGCCAGAGACAATCGAGAAACGGATGCTGGATACGTATTTCCTTCAAACTTTGAGTAGTGTTTAGATTACCTCTCTTCAGAAGCGTGTTATGAAATTTGTCTGTTCTCGCCTCTCCAATTTTACCTGCAAGTGAATGCAATATTTTCACGAATTTCAATTCCAGAGTATCTAATGTCGGAGAAAACTTTATATAGCTTGTGTGCATGAGATTATAGGCTCCAAAATAAGCATCGGCAGTGTTTATTATAATAACGTAATTGGTTAAGGTACTGAAAGCTGATTCAATAGATCTCGACACAAGGTCTACTTCGGATGAATTATCTTTGCTCTGAGTTTGCGACGTAATACTTCATTGGAAATGAAACATGTAGTACTGTCTTCCGGTCCATTATCCATTCTTATCGCTCCGATAACGGTTGACCTGATATTGAGCAACCGAAGGCATGCTTCGCAGTATGTTCTACTCGCTAGCAATACGGCTGGAATTCGATTAGGTTGACGTTCCCGCTTTGGGAGTCGAGTTGACTCTGGTGGTGGCTTAGAGTGGCATGGGAGTTGTTGGCGCGAATGTTTATTGAATGGCGTCTCCGTGGAGATGATGCATGTTCGTACATTGGGCCGCTGTGGGATGAGGCAGTGTCGAGGCAGTGTTTTGATTGCACCTCCTCCCTCCCCTCACACAACCCTTCTGCCATTTGAGTCCGCTTCGTCGTGGTTTCGCGGGGAGTTTTCATCTCAAATTAGCACGCCAATGTGCGCGTAAAAGAGTGAGGTTGGAAAATCCGTTCTTCGCGAAGGAAAGCGTTGCAAATTAGAAGAACCTTAATTGGGATAGCAGAGGGATTGGCCTGGAAATAAGCTAGAATGTAGATGTATCATATTAGTCCGGTGATTTCCATGAGCCCTTGTATTTTTGAATTTCTTTGGCACTTAACAAGGCCGCAATGAGTTTCAGGGCTCAAAAGATTCGAACCCGAACGAAATTTTTAGAGTTAAACTCTTAAGTATACCGCCTCCAAGTGAAATCCCATATGCGCATGTCCCCCTTCCTAATGAACCCCCTGAAACATTTTCTCGCGGCGGCCATGTTAATTTATCAAGAATGCAGCCCTTAGGAGAGGAAAAAATTGGTTTTGGTTTGACGGCAGATAAAATGTCTGCAGAGCGGAGAGCGCGAGATTGAAAATAGCTGCCTGACAGTAAAGGCGACAGATCTGGGTCTATCCGAGAAAAGGCTGTATGCTCCCTTCATTATTCACTAGGATTTCCAGTTTTTTGCACCTTTTTTCCCGAGGGGAAATATAAAAGCCAGCGCAACTTGCAACCCCCTGATTATATGCACGTGTCACTACAATTTTGGCATTGGTATGATTTTTTTACAAATCCGAAGATAATGCTGTCGTAGTTTTCGCCACACAGTATCAAGATTTGGGCAATATTATTTTCAGTTATAAATTGATTCTCATTCTAGTAATTTTTATCCTAAAACAATGGCGTTTATGGGAAAAATGATGGCAAATGTGCCATTTTTGTTAAAATTCCTAAATTCTAAGGAAAAATTTTGTACGAAGGAATGTGTCGATATGGAAAGGAATTCATTCTATTTTAAGAATTGACTGTATTGATTCTGGTTTTCTTCGAGAATAAAGTGGCAAAATGTGCCTCTATATTAAATGTTTGATATCTTTTTTATCAAAAGCACGACGCAATATCCGAAAGCCAAAGCGGAGAGGAATTAGCTTGGATACGAGAATGTCACGATAGAAAGGTTGTGCTTTGAGAGGATATTGAGAGTTGGGGACTGCTCTGCGCGAGAATTTTGTATGGCTATTGAGTGTAACCTTGTAGAGGGTACACTCAATTTCCCCTCTATCATATTTATTTATTTATTTAATCCAATCCAAAAACAGCACGAGGCCAATTAAAGAGGACTCACAATAACAAGAGAAACAATTTAGTAATATTAAGCAACGTAACCAATAATGAACAAAAATATTCAACACTATTTACAAATGAATAACAAAGAATAGTAAATTTCATCGGGTGGTGTGGAATAGTGGGAAAATTACGATAGTGATGGTGCAAGATGGATGAGGGATGAAAAAAAGGATCAAAATTTGGAACACATTTGGCATAGGAGCTAATGGAAGAAGGAAGTCTGAATAGAAAAGAACGTTTAGAGACAGAAAGGCGGGGGGTGAAACAATGAAATAGGTCACTCGACCTCGTCGTGCGCGAAGGAACACGAAGCGGAAAAAAAAGAAAGAAGGTCAGATGATCTGTATTTGCCATGAATGATATTTAAGAAGAGTCTCCGGTAATTGAGGATACGGCGATTCGATGATTTGCTATTCTCTCCTATCCCCCTTTCTCCTTATTCTCATTTCCATCAGTGCGTGCGATATGACCATCGTGTTCCCTGGGGTATCATGTGGATTAGGTGAAGTGTGGAAGTAAAAGGCAGATGCAGCTCACAAATTTCGAGCCTAATCCGTTTTTTTGCAATGTTTTTTTTGTGCATGAATTTTTCAAAAAATCAGATTTTATAATTTGGTTGGGATCGATGTTTTACGGGAAAACCAATCCATTTTAAAGTTTTCTGTTTCCATCCGGGGATGCTGAGTTGGAAATGCCTGCGGTGCTTAACAATCAAGTGACAGAGTTACGTCCTTCACCCTCCCTTGCCATCGCTCGATGCTTTCCGAGAATCGTGCCAAGTTCATCTCGCTTCGTCGCATCGCATTTATTTTGCAGGAAGTAAATCTCCAGGGACATTCGTCTTATGCTGACGCATTGATTTCGTAAAAGGAAACGGGTATTTCCGAATGAAGTTTATTCCAGCGGCACACTCTCCCATTCGTTGAAATCGCTTTAGCGGAGAAATTATGGTTCTCATCATCCTCGCTTAGGTTTTTATAAATGCGAATTTAATCCTTGATTTCTGTCACCGGTTATGTATGTGTGCGAACTTATATTATTAATGTGTATCGAATAGGGTGGTTTCCTATTATTTTTTTACTGCCCAAATCGAAAGATTATTGCTCATGGAGTACGTATTTCATGCTTTTAGATTTTTTAACGTCGATATCTATTTTTCGCGATTATCTGAAAAGTGAAAAATTTCAAGCGCGCGAAAACGCGACGGCTAAGTATGAATGCTGGGAAAACCCCGTGTGACGTCATTCTGGTTCCCGCTGTCACCGAGTGAGGTGACCTTGGGGCGAGGCTTTGAGCGCTGATATGATGCAGGCTGCTAGCAGGTAGCGCTTGGCTTAAATAATGATTATTAATACCCTATCAAACGAAGAAAACTTTCCGACCTTAGGCAGTTTTAATAGGTGATTATTAAGACATGTTTCCCTGAGCTCTGTGCCGCATACATGCATTGGTAATCTCAGACGATGTAAAACTCCTATCTACTCGTATAGAAACTAGGTCCCTGTGACGTCACGTGGAGTGGCATCGCATGGGCGCCAATCTGGCCTTTTTTAAATACGTTAAAAATTGACCATTGCCATTCGTCTGAACTGGGATTTCTGAAACCAAATAATTTGTATATTATGAATACACTAACTAATGGTGGGTAACGAATCGCAATCAATACTTTTCGTTTTCTTTGATGAAGGAAACTACCCTATTATTTAGTTGCTGTTAAGATATTCGGTATAGAACTCTTACATTCATTTTACGTTATGCAAATAAAAATCGGCCGACCACAATTTGAAAATAGATGACGAGTGAATAGAGGATTTCTCGATTTGATTATCGGTTAATGAAACTGAGGAGAAATTTAAAGTAAAAGGTAGTTGTGCCTCGCTGGGTAGGTTATAAGTGTTATTAGTACAACTCTCGTTCTACTGACCACCGATCGGCTCAAATATGTCTTCAGCTTACGTATTATGCGTTCGCCCTTCATCGGCATATTTTGGCGAAACAAAGGGAGTAGGTCGAGCGAATACGCGTCGGAAACAAAGGATCCTTAAAGGGGAACTGTGACCAGCAACGGATGAGTCCCCCAAATAAGCTCTGTCCCCGTTGTGTTTCAGGAAGTATTTAAAATTCATTGGCCCTCGAGAAAGCAGGCGTTCATCTATTACATGCAAGTGAAGACATGAGCACAAAGGTGCATTTGAAAAGTACCACAATAACATGATTATGTAACATGATGTAATACTCATATAAACTGGAAACTAAACTAAATTAACGAGTTTTTACCACCTAAGATCATGTTCCTGTGCCTTTTTAAAATTTTACATTTTAAAAATTGACTCAACGTACATTTCTGGAGTAACAGAAATTATTAATAATCTCTCAAGTGAAAGCATTTAAAATATTATTGGCTAATACCTATGTATATCGGTGGGTACTGACTGTGTTGTGTCCAGTTGATGCTAAAAATATGAAATGATAAATTTATTAGACTTTCCTGGAATTCAATTCCAGATTCTATTCGAAGTCCGTTCAGATAAGTTGCTAGCTATTCCATGAAGTAAATACTACCTTGCTTTAGATGTGCAATGTGCAAACGGTTGTGATAAGTTTCGTGATGCGTGCGACCGATTTATGTATATTTCTTTTCCCTTGCCGTATTAATTGAGACACCGTTGCTATCTTTTCTAGTACGGGGAATGAATGACATTTTGAATCTCTCTGTTTTACCATTGTACGATGGTAAGGGAAGTCACGAAGCGACTATACTGTTACATGAATTAGGCTGGGATCCGCTAGAAAAAGAGGCTTCGTGTTAGGCTTTTAATTGCTGGAGCAACAGATATATATATTTAGAACAGATATATTTCAAGGCACCACGGAGAACATTGACTTAGCACCTCACTCTGTTTCTAGGTCCAACAAAAACGAAAAATAATGGACTCGTACAATGCCAAATGGACAGGCAAATACATTGGACTGAAATGAATTCTGTGTGTAACTTAGTAGTCATATCATTCAAATGCCCACCTTTCTTTCTCAACGGCCGATATACTTACACCACCTAGCCTCTGATTCGCTCACGGAGTAGAAGTTATGTGTTGATACTCACTTCCAATCCTTTTAGTCTCCTCTCTCTACATCTACATCTATAATACCCCGCCAGCCGCCTAAAAGGCGGCTGGCAGGGGGTGTTAGAACACCAGCCATTTACAGCTAAAAAAAATGAAGTGCTCTAACGAAGTTGGGACTAGCGTTCATTAAAGTCCTTCATGGTTCGGGGGAAGAATGAATTCCCATATCTATCCGTTCGGCAAATATCTCTCTTAATTTATCGCTTCTATCGGACCTGGAAATATAGTGTGGCTCTAATATTAGTTTCTCCGTGTCGCTCTTGAAGATATCCATTCTCAATTGTTCAAGCAATCTAAGCCTAGCGCCCAGCCTCCAAGTCTCCAGCGGCTCCCAGCCTAAGTCGCTTAACATCTGCGTAACGCTGTCTGTACGCCCGTAGGAATTTTTGACGAAACGCGCAGCCTTCCTTTGTATTTTATTCAGTTCACGGACCAAGTCTTTCTGTACCGGATCATATACGCTCGCTGCATATTCAAGGTGCGGACGGACGAGTGCGAAATAGCGTCTATCTTTCGCTTTCTCATCCGAAAATCTTCCCACAATACGCTAGACGAATCCTAATTTCTTCAGAGCCATTCCACAAATATTCCTTAAACGTGTTCCCCACGAGAGGTTCAAGGTTGTCGTACCTCCCAGGTACTTCACTTAGTCTGTTGCCTTTATGGTAATGCCATCCACAGAATAAACATTGCTAGAGTTGGACGGATTCCGCAAGAAATGTACCGACATGCATTTGCTCTGATTAAGTACGAGTCCCCACTCTTGGCTCCACAAATGAAATGGACTGGACATGCACAGAGGTGGTCGATTTTTTTCATGGGTTTGAGTGGGAATTAATTTGAGGCCAATGACTTTGGAGGAGGGACCCGCCCCCACGTAGCCCGGGGGAATCAACAGGGCAAGAGGTGTGCGCGAGGGGAGACGAAGGGGTTGGTGGACAGTGAGTGCCACACTTTCCCTGGCTCGACCACGGAGTTTTCTCTGGAGAGGGTAGACGTTTTTCTTTTCTTCCCTCCTTGAGGGTTCGGCGGAGATCATAACATGATTTTCTTTCTCTCTTGTAGCCTGGTGGTGGTACGTGAGTGTTGGTGAGGTCGAATTGGAAGCGAGAAAGGGCAGGACATCGGCTTTTGCCAGCGACCGATTTCCGGGGGGGGTTAACCATTTTACTGCCTGCCCATTTCAGGTGGGATGTGCGAAGACTGCCGAGGCTATTTTCCGGAATTTGCAACATTTCAGATTTTAAATTTTTTTAGCTACATAATTTTATTTAATGCATCTTGATTTTTTCCCAATACTTTAGATATGTTTATATCTTATAACCATACATAGGCTATGAGGGTCACACTTACAGCCGTTGAAAAGGCCACAATCACGAAAAAATGTCAAATAATTCGGGCCGATAAATCGGCCCCTGGCAGTTTTCGCTCAACCAGCGGTGGCAGTAAAAGAGTAGATGTGGTAAATGTGGGGGTTGAGAGGGGTTGTTGTTGAATGATGGGATGGATGCGACTAGGGGGAGGGAAGGAGGTCCAAGGTGAGAGAGAAGGAAGGTTTGCATAGGATAGAGTCTAAAGGCGAATCTCGATGTGCTCCTGTAAGATTATGAACCATAGAAGCGCGTGATTAAATGCACAAAAACCTGGGCTCAGCGTGTATTAATTATGGATGTTAAACTACGGGTGGAGTTGGGTTTATTCAGAGTATTTTAATGCATCGCATCGATCTGCCGATATTCCACATTCAGCTACTCTTTGTTTCACAATCAGGCCCGTTGATATACATTCTCTTCATTGATCTTATTCCCCGCTCGATTGATTTCACCTTTCGTCATTCGCTCTCATCAGTCACCACGCACTATGAAGCCACCATTCTCCTCTTGTTCTCCCTCCAAACAGTCCACGTATCCAGATTGTAATGCGCTACATTCCAGATCAGACGTTTTTTGGGACTTTTCTTTAAACTCTTTTATAGTATTCCCCTCATTAGCTGTTATTCTAATCATAAACGCCTCTTTTACCGACGTAAGTCTCTCCGTGATACTCCTTTGCTCGTTTTTCCATAAATCCATAAAAATATTGAACAAAGTCTATTATCTTTGTAATTTAAAATATTCGCGTTTAAGAATTTTCCATAATAATTTGGTCCCCCTGTCACAATGTGTTAAGGTACGTATTAGTTTTAAATCAAGGCAATGGCATTATGAGTTGACGAGATTTTTTCCAGAGTTGTCCATAGCTAGTTATGTTGAGAGGGAGAAAGGAAGCCAATTTTCAAAGGAAATAAATGACCGATATCACTCTTTGGGTTTCAATCGGTCTCCGAAAGGACCATCGGAATGCTAAGGACACTTCTCTGAGCCTCGTGACTCATAGGTATTGGTCCCTACAGCATCCAAACTGGATGAATGGATCAATTCATGTGTATTTGGGCTGGGGATTAGATATATCTCTACTCGACTTGAGCTGGTCTGGTGGACATCAAGTGGAAAGTCCTGTGTCGAAAATACCTTGAATATGGAGCGAAGTTCTTTGAATATGGCCTTTCCCACAATGGTGTGTTCTATCTGAATTGTGTTTCCTGAAGATACTCCAGCCTGTCACGCATAAGTTAGAAAATTTAATAAATTTATTCAAATTAACCCCTCTCTTACTTAGTTTCACCTCTTCATAACTGTTTCCATTGGTGCATGACGAAGTAAACTTTTCTCCTCCTCCAAAACTGATGACCGTAATCCTCTTCTTCTCAGCTGTCCATTGCTTCTGCATCACTAAACTTTATGTTGAAGTGAATCTTATACCCCGCGCTGCATTGAGAAGGGAATCTTGGATTTCGGAACCGGTAAGCATCTCCCGTCCAGGTAACATTACCATCACTCGATTCCCAGCATTTCACCCAGAGTTGGCCCATAGAGTAAGTGTTGGTTGAGTGTTAATGTGTGTGATTACTCAACGGAAGCAGCCATAGCGAGGCCCCTAGAACCATAGAGGTTCCTGGAGGGGGCGAGCCCTATCCCTTGAACGGCGGGGAGTGAATCCAGGGGGGCGTGGCCAAATTGTGCATTTAGCCATGTTATCGTGCCCTGCTATAACACTGAGTCTTACAAAGGCAACGACCAATTTTTCCTCTTTACTCATAAAATAATGACTTTGAGCATTTTTAGCGAAAGGTGTGATGAAATTACATAGTAATACATGCCCAAAGAATTAATTTATGCTGGATTAGAGCCTATGTGACACGCAGGAAGACAATAAACAACGGACAATGAGGTGTTCAGTTAAACATATTTGACTCAATGTTTCTCGAGAAACAATGGCTGGCAACTCGAAAATTGCATTAATTTGAAGTTTCTGAATCTTCATCCGGAAATGAGAGATCGATCGAGTATGTTGCTATGCAACCGTCGCGTCGTTTCTTATGCGAACATAATTCGAATTCGATCGTCACCATTAAACTCGTTATGAACTGCTCCTGTACGATATATATATTGACCAACCCTAAGTTTAAATAATTTATTCAATGGCACTACACAGAAATCCCTCAAAAATTCATTTTATGTAATACCATTTTCACTGTAAAAGCCCCTGGTAAAGAGCGGTGCTACCTCTCGGAATGCTTGTCAGTGCTCAACTCAACTACGTTCGAAAAGTTACCAAATCACTACGTTTCCGTATACATTATGTTTAAAATCCAAGCCCTTGCAAAAGATCCATTCCACATAACATAAAACCCCTTTGCACACGAGTGAACTCGATTAAGAGAGTGCTTCTAAATTTTACTTGACGAGAACGTCAAAACATTTTGATTGCCAAAGAAAAACAAAATCAAGCATAAACATTTAACCTAAACACATTAAACATAAACAACCTCTATGCCTAGAACCCTCGCGAAGGTTCTTTCACAGTTGAGCGAGTGATACAGAAGGTTTTAGGGCTGAGAGACTGGGGTTGGTCACTGCTGAGATTCAACCGGTTCCAGCATAACAACACATTGTTTTGTCTATGCCTGTGACGACGTACTTACGTTATGGCCATCGGAAATGCTTTCTCTTCAGTTGTTTAATCCTTAGATTTTGAATGACATCGTTTATCTCTCCATAGAAACACTTTCAATATCACTAATGCAAAAGCATGCTTGGTATTTATTTTCACCGCACAAATATCAGTATTTTGTTTAGCCTTTAGGTAATTTGAAACTTCTATTTTTCTTCTCCCTCGTCAATGTACACTGTACAGTGACGTGCATTACTTTTAACTGCAGAATTTTGGCTATAGTTTATTAGTTCTTGATTTATCAAGTTTGTTAGTTTATTCTTTATCTATAGTCGATATCAAGTTTAATAGTTGTTGATACTTTTTGAATTGCGCACCGGGGTAAGCTAATGTTTAGAATATAACTTTACCCAATCAAACGTTATGATGCATCAATTCATTATGAATAAAGAACAACAACTGAAAACGTACTAACGAATACGTATTGTACGCTTTAAAATTGTTTAGGTTGACGCACCTAAATGACGAGAATCTTCGTCATCCGTCCGGAACGTTCGGGAAAAAAATGACGAAAATTCTCGCCAAGGAGAGGAGGCTCTAGTTCACCCTATATTGTCTGTATTGTATTGAATGTAATCTTCCGCCTGTCTTTGTCCGATGGTTGCCAAATTTCAGAATGAAGACTTATTTTATACTCTAAATAATGCTAGTTATGAGCGAGTACGTTGCAATAACAATCCAATACATTCGGCACTTGCTTTGATTTGAGATTTCAGTACTTCACTTCATTTGCTTCGGCTTCCATAGCATGTCGGATATTTCTTCCATCCGGATAATAATGTCTCTAACGCCTACCCCCCCCACTCGGCTGCATCTTAATTACACAGACATAATTTAAGAACACAATATAGCAAAATATACAGGGGCACGATATCTCTCCTCGCTGAGTGGAAGCATTGTGAAGCAATAATTACGCGAACCACGTCAGCGGGCGAAAATCACAAATGCCAAAAATCCTTGCAGCCGCCCACAGTGCCAAGGGCATTCAATAAAGCATACACATAATAAAAATCCATTTAATTTTAAAATAAAATATTTATAGTTGAAAACTACCGTGCCCTGGAGACTCAGGAGGAACTCGAACTCGCGACCTCTGGTTTTCCACTCGAGGACTTCACCCCTGACCCCATTACAGCGGTTTTTAGCATTCGCGATTTGAGAGCGTGTTTTGCAAAATGATTCCCTCATCGTACTTCTACTCAGCTCCGCAGTTTTGTGCTCATACAAATATTTTACTATCGAGGAGAGAGTGTGAGTGTTATTGCGATTTTAAGTGAGTCTAATCGTACCTAGTTATGATGCGTGCTCGGATGGAGTGCTATGAATAAATTCCTTGCAACTTGGCGTACAGTAGTGGTTGGTGAAGGGGATGGAATCACTGAATATGGCTTCCTCATATTAATTTAATGGGAACATTAGGTTGCTTTGCAAATGATGGACTTCGTTACTCACCCCACAATATAATAATCACGGTGCATATTGCATTTAAAGCGTGCATTACGGTGAAGCATCACCAATCGCTGTGGCATAATTATGGTAATGATGCTGGAAGTCGCATGAATGTGTGATATCCCTATTTATAACATTGTGGCGCCGCAACAATTTTACCCTTCGGATTATATTACACCTCCTATCCGCTCAATAATGTTATCCCGCTTTTAATGAATGTCGTTTACCGGAGTTATTACGTCATTATTTCATATTTTGTCCGTATGGGGCATGTAAATTATCATCATCGTAATCTCTCTTCAGAGCATAGACAGGTATCCTTAAGCCACCAACCCTCTCTAATAACTTTTAATCCCCTTGCAGTGATATAATTCACTTATATCATCTTCATCATGGTCTTTCTCATCTGATATTTGCATATGCTTTTCCATACGTACGCTATTTTTACGAGTCCTGTTTTTTTCTGATTATGTCCCTTATCCTGGATTTTCGTTTTATAATAATCTGAGTAAAACAAACTATTCTGAATGCATGAAATTCGTGTTAATCCTGAAATGTCTCCCTTTTTCAATTCATTTCCTGGTATTCTACTAGCTTCCTCTTTCTGGAAGTTTGAAGTCATTATCAGTCTAATCTATTTTCAAACATTTTTACATCATGTAATTGTCTCCAGTCCCTACAAAGCGATAATGAATATAGTTAATTTCCCTGATGTTAGATGCCCATTAAATTTAAGCATTGACGTTAAGCGTCATTATAGAGTCCTTAATTTGTTTTATGTCCTGTTTTATATGTATATCAATGCCGTGTTGGCTGTTGTGCCTAAAGAAATTTTCTTTGGTTAAGCAGAAGGGTCTTTATCAGTATTATTTTAAATTTTTTCCTCTGGCCCACCCATCTTAATTGGGGGATATCATTTTGATGCCTTTAAGTTCTTTTATTACCTGAGGTCTTCTAACGGTTAGGGGAGCATTACATGGAATTTTTTTACGATTCACTCTTCTTCCACATTGAACTCCGTTCTTCAAATCACATACGGCGATACGGTTTGAACCAGATGTCGGAATAGATATTGATTTTTGGCGAATAAGATATTAGAAAATTCGTAATAAGTTGTGAGTTGAGTGTTTGTCTATGATAATAGTTACGGAATGAAATGATGGAAAGTTGTTAACCGATTGTTCTTACAAGACAGAGTGCCTAATCTCTCATTAAGGCAGGGGTCTCGAACCTTTTCTAATTCAAGGGCAAAAAATCGACTTCACATGGTCCTGTGGACCAAAATGCTCCACGTCATTTTATCCTCACCTCAATAAAATAAATAAAACCATATAAAATCAAAACGCAATAATCTTTATTGGTTGAAAAGTTGAATCAATCTACGCGATTTTTTATATTGTTTATTTTTGAAGAGTGTGTCGATATTTGGTTCGTGATACAATATTTTCTTGAGCCTCTTGGGGCAGAAATAAATAAGCCGGCGCGCCGGGCCGCGAGTTGAAGATCCTTGATTTAAGAGAAAGCACACTTTACTCTCGACGGCTCGTCCTTTGTATTTTTTTGATTTCGTGTTGCTCGTTTGAAACTTAAGATATCATCTTGGTACTTTGCACAGATAGAGCGTTTCAAGCATTTTCAGTTTCTCTTGTACTAAAAAAATGTTATCTGTAAAAATATTGAGACGATTTTTTCAAATTTGAGATGTATGAGAAAATTTTGCCTGGGGTCTGCTTGATGTAACCTGAGCATTTCTAGACGACATCGTAATTTATAAGGGTGTAATTGATGTTGAATGAAAGGAAAAATACATTTATTGAGGCGGTAAAGGAAGGATGGTCAAGTCGTAAATGAAACTATCCGCATAAGCAGAAGATGTTAGAAATGCTGATAATGCGAGTGGCGTTGATCGAATCTCTTACTCGTCTCGTAGTGGATGACAATTGAAAATTGTAGGAATGGGTGTTGCTAAAATGATATTGTTTTTATGCTCGTAGAGGACATAAGTCCTAGAACAATAAATATCTTTCTATAGGTACCTAAATCTACTCCCCAGCCCTCCTATTTTAAGGCCTGCCGACAAGTGTCGTCTTATGACACTGCGGAACCCCCGAGTGGTTTGTTGCTAATACTTTCGCAGACATATTCTCTTTTTTCTAGTTGTGCTTCTGGTGCGGAGCCGAATGGTTCTTCTTCTTGCGTGCCTGCTAATCTTTTCAACAACCGAGCGCTTCGATTATTTCTATGTCGGTTAGTCTCGTTTGTCCAGTTATAATATAATTTATTTTGGTGGAAGTGTCGGTGATATTCCATTTGGCTACATTGTTATTTGTCAAGGTATGTTCAAATCTTATTCTCAATGTTATTCCACCAATTGATTCGTATTTTGAAAGTACAGCTCATGTAATCCCTTCTGTGTTTTTTCTCCTTTTCATCGCAAATTCAATGTTACCACCTTATTAACTTGTGAAATGAAAAAAAAACCTCCGCACTAAGGCACAGTCATGGGTCTACACAGTCATTGAATGCCAGGTTTTGAAGCGATGCATTGATATTAAAACACGGCGATATATTTACTGACTCTATTATCGTGGGAAACTTTAACGTGGATTCAAGGAAATTTGGTTGAATGGTATTTTGAAAAGTTTTTGCTTCCCGATCGGGCTAAACCCCAGAAAATATCGTAATAATCGTCCGCGAATTTATCGTGAGCAGGTCTATCAATTCGACTTCATTTCGCAACGGTGGGCTTATTCGGGAGAGCATCTAATGATGATTATCGTAATCGCGTTTCTTTGATTCAAACTGCACCAAGGTGCTCCTCAACCATCCACTACCTTGAAGTAGGTAATGGAAAAAAACTCCCTACCGCCACCAACGGCGTTTTGCCGTGACATTTTCACAGAACCATGGGTGCTATATGATTGGAATCGTCATTTGAACTGTGGAAGTTAGAGCACCTAAGCTAGAGCATGCTCTACAGGGTCTTCTATTCTGTGTTGAATATATTGTGTACCCCGTATGTCGCACCCATTTGAGTGCCTATCTATCTGACCACGGTGGGCCTATTTCGGTGAATATCGTATTCCCGGATATTCAATTTATCCTCTAACAAAGTGTACATTGACAGTTCCCGTACCAAGTGTCGGGAAATAACTTATACTCTACCGCTTCGTTACGTAGATGGGCAGGATTATCACGAGACGCTTTGAAAATAAGGATACCTTTCATGAGCGCATCTTATGTCGGATACATACATGATTTCAGTCCGGGATGGAAGAGCTCTACCTACGTCATCGATTTCTATCTTGGGCTGGCGCAGTAAAGATAGGCGGGTGTAGGAGTAAGGATGTGAGGAAGAGAATGGCTTTGGTTTGGGAAGCGTTTTTGAATAGGATAGGGTTTAGAGGGCATGGATATTTTTGAAGATTGTTAAGAAAAGTCTGACAAATGCATGATAGGCGTAGTGCTTTTGGGTGCGGAAACGTGGACGCTGAGGAAAGAGAACGCGAATAGACTGGAGGGGTTCGAGATGGAGAGGAGAAGGATAGAGAAGGTTAGGCAGTGGTCAGAGAGGGAAATGAACAAACAAGTGATTGATATGGTGGGTAGGGAGAGGATATTTCTAGATGAGATACGGAGGAGACAGAGGGTTTGGATGGAACGAGTACTTAGCGGGGAGGAGATGCTGAAAACAGTGTTAGAGGGATAGAAGGATATTGGGTTAACGTGAAAGGAAGAGACAGAAAGAGAGAATAGTTATGAATAGAAGGAATGAAGTTTTCAGTGGTGCCGAATCCATGGGGCCTGAGGCGGCCCGAGCCCCCTCAAAAATTCGTTATGGGTCTGAGGGAAAAATGTGTCATCCTTGTCGATCTTTTCCGGAGTGTCCATTTATAGAGATTCGATATATCAGGGTTCTAAAGTTGATCATATGACTTCCAAAATCCTTAACGATTGTGCATTGCGGGTGACCCTCGTAAAAGTTATCACCGCGGCTAGTCCCGGTATACTTTAAATTTATCCTTAAACAACTTAAAACTCACTACTTATAAAATTTCCCGGGGCAAGATCCCCGGTTTAGGCCCCCCTATATTTTTTGTAAGTCGGCATCCCTGGAAGTCTTTCACCCGAAATTGCAAATTATCCAAATAATCTGTAAGTGGTGTTAATGAAGGGAAAGATGAGTTTAGAAGACACAAAATAATTCCATATTAATCTATTATTTATTGAGTATGTATAAGAAAGCTAAGCGTCCGTTAATAGTCATGATTCGTTGCAGTCATTAAAGTCCGGGTTCAGTGAGGGTCGCATGTTGAGGGAATGAATCACTTGCAATAATGTTTACAACGAACCACGCCAGGCCTAGGAGTAGCTACGAAGCAGCGACCCTCTCATCAGCAGTCTGCAACGTCATCAAGATGTGTGCGAAAGGGTTTAGGCATCACAGATAGCTCGAGAAGTTGTTGACGCATCCAGAAACGGAAGAATAAATGGGACTCTTTTGTATTACTATTCTTGGGTGAAGAAAGATGAAATGGACTGGCAGCGTCGAATTGTAAAATGGTTGTCTTTTGTTCCATGTAAATCTACGTCCACCATTAGGTTTACCTTAACTAGAAGAATAATATATTAAACTTACGAATCTTACTTGTATAAATCTATAACTTATATAGACAAAGTACCTTCTGGTATTTAATTTAAATGTCTGGTAGGGTAAAAAATGTTTTTTACTCTGTGCTATATAGTATCAGTCTATTCAATAATAATGACGGAACTAATGGAATGGTTTTGTTTCATGCTAACTATATTACTAATTAGTCACATTATCTAGCAATACAGGGCTAATATATAAGCTTACTTGAAGAGTAATGTATAGATAGAATATCGTAAAACACAATCCCCAATTAAACTATTACAGCGAGGTTCTGAGATGAATTGTATCACAATATTTCAATGAATAGACATTTCTCTAAAATCGATATAAAAACTTGAGATTTTCCTCGATTATAAAGTTTATTGCCACCAAGGTTTTCGATGTCACTATATCATCAGAAAGATTATTACAATACCTTGAAGATGATGAAGTAATATCGGAACAAAGGTCGGAATAAATTTTATAATTGTGGAAAATGCAACTTGTGTCAACATGGAAAAATTCCATTCCATTACGCTTGGGTCTTTGGAATTTAATCCTGTAAAAGATTAGCAAATAAGTACCGTTTTCTGTTTTTAGCTTGAGTTTCTGATAAATGATTACAATCTTTTTTCAACCACTAACATATTGAAATAAGACGTGACAGAATGCGGACCATTCTTATTTATACCTTATTAGGTAACATCATGTTGAGCTCTAAATAACGGATGCTGGACTCTTCTCTTGAGTCGTGCCCGCCCCTCGGAACCTATTTAGAATTTCACCGTGAGCGGAGATGACACGGCAGGGAATCGAAATTCGTTCCTGTCGTTTAAAATTCTCTTTGCTAACTATAGGTGTGCTCTTTTTGGGTCGGGCGTTCAAATCGGAAATGACCTCGTTCGGTGCTTATCCCTCGGAATGAAACGTGTGGATATTACGTCGGAGAGTGTCATTTTAGTCGAAAATCGTCGCAATTTCAGCGCTTCAAAGTCAGATTTTGTTCGAGTATGACAGCAATTTCCGTTTGCCTGATGTTCTCACATTCGAGTTGAACGGGTAAAGTTTGCCGTTTGTATTTACTCATCGCATTCCTAATGGTTCCTCGTATATTTCTTGTTATCCGATGGATAACGAGAAAGGCGTAGAAATCAAATTTAAGTGTTTACTCTTTTAATCATTTGGTAAGGTTCTGAAAATTTCATACAAGAAACTATTGTCATTATTTGCAGCAATTAGACGCCTACTTACCATGTATTATTATAATCAAAGTATTGCAGTCTTAAGATTGATGCACTGCACCCCTCCATGTCACTCTTTCCCAATCCAGTTCCCAAACCATATGATATTCCTCTTTCTTGTGTCCTTGTCACTCTTATCCCTCCCATGTACATTTCCATAGGATTTACTCGGGGTATTTCTCTCTTAAATGAGTCGCGCAATTATTATTCCTCATGACGACTTATTATATGACTTATTTACCTTTGCTCCGCAATTCCGTGTCTTCTTCTATTCTTCGGTACACCACCTCGTTTTTCACCTTTACTGGCTGAAAAATTATTTGTCACTTCTTTCTTTTTTGACTATTCTCAGTCGACAGTCCTTATGATTTCATCGATATTTAATTAGGATACTTTTATTCTTTGGTCAGATTTTCGGTTTATTTTGGCGTTACAAGCGGGATCGTTTGTAATTAATTCTAAAATTGAATTGAGTTATCGTAAATCGACACGAAATAGCTTTCGTCGATTAATATTTACCCACACTAAATTGCAGTAAGTGTGATACTTTTGAATGAAATGGCAAGGACTCTTGGTTTAATCGATTACAATTGATAGTTTTATGTGACAGTATTCACAGCTGAGATAGCATGACTTTGCATTTGCTGTCACTAATTTATCCACTTCCACTGTTTAATCCTTGTACTCACGACTCCTCCTTTACTGGTAAGAAACTGGTAGTAATCGTGATTGCTTTGTTTGGGCTGATTTAGTCTTGAAATATCGAGGTAAATCTAAAAAGGGGAGTAGCTATTCTTTTTAGCATTTATCGATACTTGCGCAGTGGAAATATCTCTAATGGCGACTTAATTAATCCCATGGCGAAATAGTCCGAATTTCCGGAATATTAGGCCTTGTTTCCCACACATATTTTTTTCTCCCTTAAATTTATTTCCGTATTATTTTGCGGCTTGTCCTATGATCCAATTTGTTGCAAAGTTTTCTGGTGGAAATTAGGTCACAGCTATTAAATTAATTTGCCATTTTGTCTCCAAAATCTAACGATCATTACTTGGAATTTGAAAAATATTTAATAATAATCCCAGTTTTACCGGTGTAGCGCTAATATTGCTGACGTCGATTGATGGATGCAAAAAATAGCGGTGAAAATTCTAACTAATGCCTTGTTTCTATTTTGATATTTAAATTCTGTATGCATGGAAACAATTTTTAGAGTAAGCATTTAAAATTTCGAAATCCCACATGCGGCAAAAAATACTTTTCTGGCTATTTATTGAATCATGCCAGATGTTTGGCAGATACAAAAAGCACATTTGTAGTTTCTGTAAAGTTGGGTAGCATATTACTTGATAATTTAATGTAAAACATGCAGAATATTGCAGTCTCCCCGATTAATTAATAACTTACTCTCAGTTCCGTCTTTTCATTACTTAAAACTCATTTCTTCAAATTTTCGTCTGAAATGGAATTTAATCAGTAATACCTCATAATATTTTTGAATATACATTTGGAGACTCAGGCAACACTGTAATAACCAAGCTGAAATAAATCTACGAAGCTGTGTTAAAAAATACAGTACACAGATAATGAAAAACTAATTGCTTAAAAAAAACTTTGGCGCTTAGGGAAACGATTGCGTCCTCTTAATTATTTTAATTAGTTTTCTGCTGTGCTTGGACACTCATTTTTTATACGCTCAGAGGTCTAATTTCTAGCGTATTTTTGTATGACGCCAACAATTAAGATTGTTACAAAGTTTTCTCCTGTAAGAGCGTAGTTATTGGCGCTATAGTGGAATAAAAGCATCCTTTATTCTTCTTTGGGTTAAATCTTTTTAAAATGAGATTCATCGTAATCGGACGTGGGGCCGGCCGTCCGAACAGACCGCTGCAAAAAATACGACGGCGACTTTGCGGAGGCTTTTTAAAAATTTCTATTCCCCTCCTTTGATCCTTTCTTTCTCAGTTCTTTTTTCTTTTAATTTGTACCTCCGGCACGAAAACTTATTCAGAAATGAGTGTAGTGGGATCAGGAAGTGCTCGTATCCAGTTAAGCTGCATTTTCGACCTTCTCTCCTGGAAAAAATGGGGAGTTTAATATATCTTGAAGAATTAAGTAAAATGAAAATGAATCGCTGAATGCTTCTTCTTAATGAGTGGATTCTTATCTTTTATTTCCGCGGAATTTCACGAAAAAAAACCCTCCCTAGCGCCTGCGCGCGTCGTTAACTACATTTAATGAATGGCTTAGAATGAAACTGTATGCACCATATGTCGTGCATCAGTACTGATGTTGTTGACTAATTCTTCTCGGGTTCTCAGCCAGGTTAATTATGTCGTAGAAGCCGACGTTTCGAGAGATGACTTGTCTCCCATCTCCAAGGCCGTTTTACTCGTGGAAAGTCCAATTTCACACTGAACCGATTCGACCGTTTACCGAGGACAACAATGTGGCTCGGGTGTCGTCCGATTGGCCTAGGCCTTTTGAAATTCTTCACGTTCTTCCCTTATGTTTTTCATACTGCTGATTACAGGTCTCCATGTATTGCAAATTGAAACCGGTGTCACAATTGAATTTTTTTAGAATGAGGCGGATCTCTATTGCTTCCTTAATTATGCGGTCCCAGTAGTGTTGTGCGTGGCAAAGAATTTTGGCATCTCCTCATCTTACGGCATGGTCTTCATTAATGCTGTGCTCCGCCACGGCCGACTTCTCTGGTTGCGCTAATCTCATATTCCTGCGGTGCTCTTTCAGCCTCGTCTCAATCGTTCGCCCATCTCCCCCACATATATTTTACCGCATTCACAAGGAATCAGATAAACCCCTGGTGTCTTCAGGCCGTTAGGATCTTTCGCCCTCACCAAGCAGTGCCTTAATTTTGGTGGTGGCAGATGGATGGTTTTGATGTTACACCATGGTAGAATGCGTTGGATTTTACCGGATATAGTAGACACTTATGGGATTAAGGCTTTGGACAGCGGTTTTTCAGGCGGCTCGGTCGCAATGGGATCTCCGTTATCATCGGCGATAGCTAATTTCTTCATGGAAGATTTTGAGAAAAAAGCCCGCAATACAGCATTCCGCCACGCCGTCCAAAATGTTTTTCCGATATGTGGACGATTCCTTTTTAGTTTGGCTACATGGTAAGGCTGCTTTACCGGAATTTCTAAAACATATGAACAACCAACACCCGAGCATCACCTTTACCATGGAGATAGAAGAGAATGGCCAACTTCCTTTCCTGGACATCTTAATATTAGGAAAGAAGATGGAAGCCTAGGTCATATCGTGTACCGGAAGCTAACGCATACTGACCTGTACCTCAACGGACAGAACCACCGTCATCCAATGCAGGGAGCCGCTGTTTTATCTACCTTGGTCCATCGAGCCAAGTTAATATCGGATAATGTAAGCATCTCAGCCGAGTTAGACCACCTTAAACAATCATTTTTACGGAACGGCTATGGAAAACAAGGCATTTTTAAGGCCCTAAGTAGATCAAATATGAAACAAAAGAGTTGAATTATATCGATAACTGAAACAACAACTAACTAAATGTTACGTATGACTATGTTGATATGAATAATAGATTTGTAGCGCTGGTGAGGGAGAGGTAAAGAAACTTCTTTGATTCGAAGTTCAGAATAAATCAAATTATTTTTCTGGCTCCTTCGTGATCGAATTCTCCTTGTTAAAATATCGGAAACTTATCCATATCATCGGAGTTCGTGCATGTTCATCAGTTTTCGAGTATCGAGGGCAGCTATCCCTAAGTCTAAGTGAGGGGTTCGTGAAATGCGATGGTAAAATTTCATGCCCATTTTAGTGGAGATAAACTAAAGCATTGTTGTTCATTTCTGCGCATGCCGTGTTTACGAGACCTAGGGATGAAAGAGATCATAGCATCACATTCTCATATGCTGTCATTTTGGATCGAAAACAGGAATTTTCCTTACAAACCTTAAAAACATATATTTACACTTTAATCGTCTTTTATTTCCATCTAATAGGTATCTCAAATAGCATCCAAGTCCACACTGTTAATTGGCCATGCCTGCGACTTAATTCCTTTTGGATTGTTATTTTTTTTCATTCATCTTTTATGAATAATCAATTATATCTCTGTATTAAATACTCGTTTTATTGGCAGTTCATGATGAGAAGATGAGGCTGAAAAGGAAACTGACTTGATTTTTGGGCTTTATTGGCTAGCAGCTATAGCCAAAGCTTGTCGGGTTCCCGGTTGGTCTAAGGCTATATTCATACCAACTATGGGTTATTGCTGAGAGTTAAATGCAATTTTATTGCCCTTAAGAATTAGGAACGTATCATGCTTCATTACTTTGGGGCAAATGAAACACTTAACTCGGCTGGAATCCGAAGGAGCTTCTTTACCAATGGGAAGATATTTTGTTTCTACTTCGGTTGCTCTAATGATTAAGTTGGTCTTACATGAAGTATTTTTACTTATATTCCCGGTGTGCCCCTCACGCACATTGAACTTCCTTATTACTTGGAGATCTATGCGATTTATTCCGTGCACAAATCCTTCCTACACCTTCCCCGTCTACCTTATCCCTATCCTTATCTCGGTTTTCAGCATCCGCCAACCCCTTCGTTAGTGCTCGCTCCATCCAGACCATCTTGAAGCTTCCTCTCCTGGTGCTGGATAGTATTTGGAGGAGGCGACCGACAGCTGTGGTCATTTGCGCCATGAGGGAAGGGTATGGAAGGAAGGGTGGAGAGAAACCTGGCGTCGGCATTAGCCTGCTATTAACGAAAGGCGACAAGGGGACGTCCATCCGACGGACGGAGTGTTGCGCTTGAAATGTTCTCCAAACAACACTCAAGCAGGGATCGGGCAGTCTCTGAAAATTCTGTGCCACCGCCGGGATTTGAACCCGAGCCCGCCGAGTGGGAAGCCAACACTCTAGCCACCGCACCAACCCGATCCCCCTTCCCCTCCTCGACCACCATGTAGGGCACTACCTCGTTCCTTTTCCTTCTAGTCCACTTCACCTTCTTCATTATCCACACCTCGAAAGCCTTCAATCCTTTTGAAATTCCGTCTGCAAAGGGGAACCTACTTATATTTCCAAAAAAGCACTTGATTCCGAACGTGGAGTTTCTGATTTACCACGTGTGTAGCATCTCGGACACCAATAAGGGGTCATTAATGGAATAATATTAGTCTCACGGCTTCCTGCTTTTGCTCAAGTCATATCATTGTTCGCTCTGAGGGAAGCGAACTATTTCAACAAATGCCTGCCCCTGGAAAGATCTGAGCTGTAGATTACCCTGATATGTTTTACCGCCTTCGATAGAGCAGTCTATCATTAGTGTACATCCCTGAGGATGGTATTCCAGTTCTCACTCTATTTGGCACGGAAATCTATTCCTTTCCGTTGCATATACGAATCCTCATCTCTTCCTCGCTCACCTAACATTTTTCCCTCCAGCATTTTTTTTTTCAATTTTCTCTTCGCTTAGTATTCGCTCCATCCATACCTTCTGTCTCCTCCGTATCTCATCTAAAAGCTCCCTCCCACCATGTCCAGCACTTGGTCGTTCCTTCTCCTTTCCGTCCACTCCACCTTCTCCATTTTTCTACACACCCACATTTTATCTCTCCAGTCTTTTCTCATCCTTCTTCTTAAGTATTCATAGTTCCGCACCGCTACACTCAAAATCAGACTCTTCGCTTTCCTTTTCTTTAAACTATTACGTGTAGGTCTTCTCATCAGCTATTTTCTATTCATGAAAGCCTTTGCAAACACATTTTTCTTTTGATGTTCTTGTTACTGTAACCGTTTTCCTCTAATATGCTCCCGAAATAGTTAAACTAATCAACCCGCTTTAGTTTGTGACTACGATATTGAACCTTACTTACCTGGTTCGTAACACAAAAAAAACGCATAACATTAGCAGTTTTGTACCAGTTGTGAATATGCATTAGGTACTATGTGTTGGGTTAGTGTATAACGGTGAGACGTAGACACATTATTTAGCAAATTTTTCTGTTGTTACGAAATTGGTTCGCATTTATTTAATAATACGCGTTCTTAGATGCAGTAAATTTCACGTGTATTTGTGGTGCTATTTTGAGCCCGGTTTCATTAATTATCAAAACATTATTATTTCTTGAAACTTCGTTATTTCGCCGCCATTTATTGTAAATATTTTTGTAATTCCTCTAAGTTCCCCGTGACACAGCGAATTCGATCATAAGTGGTTGCTCCAGTTCAATCCTGTGCGTGAGGCGTACGTGAAAAAATATATATTTCAGTACCTTTAGCCCATTGAATACTGTAGAACGTGCAGTATTCGAATTGGTTCAATCTTGTTTCACTTATGGAATTCTGCCAAAATGCTTTTGATTATTTTTTGGGGAATTCACTTCAATCGTCGAAGTTCAATAAAAATATTAGAGAAATAGTCATTGGGATTGCCATGAACTTGGGTGGAAGAAAAGGGATCGTTACATTTACGCGCCTAGTTAATTGCTTCACTCAACTCTTTACTTTGAACTTGTAATATTAATGTTTGTCATTGTCGGCCTGATGATGAAATATGGCTTCTCTACGGAGCTCTTACGTGAAGGTTCTACTGTCATTTGTTTTCTGTTCATGAAAGCCTTTGCTAGCACAATTCTCCTCATGATGTCATTAGTGGTGTAACCGTTTTATTTTCAAATTTGCTGCCGAAGTAATACCTGCTCAAGTTAGTGACCGCAATCTTTTATCTTGGGACTGAGCTGATGTTCACTGAAGAGCATCGTAGAAAAGACATATTTCATCCTAGGGCCGTCGATGACAAACAATCATATAAGCTCATAATCTGCCGTTCTTAGTAAAGAGTTCAGCGCGTAAGAGTTCAAATTTCCTGCGCGCGTAATTTCGAGGATCGCTATTTTTCCGCTCAGGTTCATTGCAATCACAACAAGTATTTATGGTATGAGTAATTTCAGGTTGTTCTCAGCCTCTTCTCATGCAAACGATATGTACAGAAAAAATAAAATAAAATGAAATAAAATAATATAAAATAAAATAAAACAAAACAAAATAAAATAACATCTTTCTTTTACGCGCGTTCCCCCTTAGTCGACTCTAGTCTTATCTTCTACTTCAAAATTATTTCACTTCCTCTACAATATCCATTCTCCACACACACTGATAGCCCAACCCCCTCCTCCCCCCTTGACTGTAGCATCGCCATTTGCCCCTGGCCATAATTCACGGGATTAAAACCTGGCTAACAATGACAGCGCACAGTGGTCCCAATTGCGAATCTAGCGAGACAAAATTATTTTTCCCAAAAATCTTGGAGCTTTTGTCGTGAATACATTCAGAATTGCCAAAATGTAGACAAAAACACAAAATAACACTACCATAGGTCTTTTCAAGGTGGTTTTTATGAAAAAAATTAAAATTTAATTTACAAAATAATTTCGTGTCACTCAACACTTAGAAAAATATGCAGAAAATCATTTTAAAAATCTATAGTAATGCGCTTATCTTAATTTAATGAACTAATTACGTTAAAAATATACTCCTAAACACATGATTTATATATAAAATCGTTTTTCACGGAATGTTAACTGCGGAATAATAGTCACCTTCATCATTATTACTCTCCCAACTCCCTTTATCTCCGAAATTTACCGTCTCCACATCCTCCATCTCTTTAACAATACTCTTTTCATAAGGCACAGGTAATATTGGTTCCCTGCGCTGCAGCGCCGTTATCAAGAGGGTGTAGAGCGACTCTAGCCCCCCTTGCGGACACGGACGCAATTACCACGCTCTATCTCGCACTCAATCCAAAGACTAGCAGAGCACTGATAGATGTCGCGCGCTTCGACTAATTGCTTCCGCCTCTCCTCCGAGGCCATCGACGCCCCTTACGTCACAATGAGGTTGGGGTGTGTGCGATGCTGATACAAGATAGTGCGGTGAGCGCCCAATGGGGTGAGTGGACGGCCGGATGACGGTGAGGTGAGCGACCTTGTACCAGAGTAACCGGGGATGCTCAAGCGACGGGTAGATGGATGATGGTCAAGTTGCGATGGTTTTATGACCAATGTATGCGATGATTATTTCTACTGTTGTTATTATTATTATTACTACAGCAGACTCCCAATTATCCGGCTGCGGTATATCCGTGTTGCGGATTATCCGTGCATGATTTTCACTCTCGCTCAATTTTCTTTACAAAAACAATAGAATCGGACGCAAAATCATCGGAAATACTTCACTAATGCAAGAATACACTGGGCTTATTATTTCCGTTAGAATCTCCTTCGTAAAACGGAAGCGATCGCGCGCTAGCCGCAGTCGCGGGAGCACCGTGTTCCTGTTCTCCAAGCCTCGCAGTGCGCGACCGCGCTCTTTGATCAGGGATACACGTCGCGAAGCAGTTGCAAACCGGGCAACTTGAGACGCGACTTCGTGGCGTGGTGCCTGACAGTGTAGTTTCCTACGCCGAGCAGAGGTTTTGAAGCATTCATGCAAACCACTTTTCTGCATATGCTTCGGATGTGTGATTTTTGCAACCAAGTCTTACATGGAGTACGATATAATATACTACGAGAATAATACGAGTACAACCATGTCATCGCCGCTAAAAAGATCGCGAACTGGTGAAGAAAGCTCTCAATGAGTCCGGGAAGCACTCTAAAATAACAGAATAACTGCATTAGTAATAAGATATTTTTTGTTATTCGTAAATTTTGAGCATTACAAGACATTAAACTTAAAGTCTGGGTTATCCGTGTTTTCCGATTATTCGTGCGGTCTCTCCTCATCATTAGCCCGGATAATCGGGAGTGTACTGTATTTAAGTTATTCTACCTCGAAGCATCAACTGATGGCGAGGGGCATCGGACAGAGCGGGGAGCAAAGGAGACAGCAATTTCGATCGGCAACCCCGCCACATTTGGCCAACCGTGAGGACTGAGGAGGCTAAGACGTAGATATCCATATAGAGGAGGTGGGTTCTAATCTCTCTTTACTTCGTGCTATCCGATAATTCAAGCTTTGTTGGTGCAGTCGGAGGTTTCGCACAACCTGTCTAATCGTAAGGCCGTAGTCGTAGGCTACGGTAAGACTAACCCTCCCCAATGCCTCGTTTACATTACGATTGTCCGAACGATCGTCCTAAAGATAGTTAGCCGAATTAGCCGTGTGAATGCATGTCCTGACAATAGTTCAAGTAGTTTCGAACGTTGCCACTTTGCGATGGTTAGCCGCTGGGAGACCGCAAAAGGAAGCGACAAGAGAAAGACGAAAAGCTCGTGAAGCTCTCTTCGCTCAATTTTTTTTCATGGATTTGTCATAGGAAGGAAGAATATGGGTGGAAGAAAAATTATTCGGTAAAAACACGTTGAAAACAGTAATATCTTGTCCCTGCATACCTCAACAGCTTTGCTAACCGTCAATTTCTCGTTCACTTTACATGTCAGCACTAGTGGGCAGCACAGGTTTTGACCATCGTCGTGTGAATGCACGATAGATCCGGCAATCGCTGGAACAATCGTCATCTGAACGAGGCATAATACTATTTGCTCCACCTCGTGTGCAGCTACGTCGGAATTCCGATGCGTTTTGATTCTTTTTTCTCTCTCTCTCTCGAGCTTATGAATGCCTTACCACTCCTCACGTCACCGAGACTGCGGTTTCGGAATTCATGCTCCTGGTTTCCGGACATGCCTAAGTTCTCTGCGATGCCTCCGCGGTAGAGTTCTTCCTTTTCCAGTCGCACCCTGGAAACAATGGCGTACTTCTAATTGATGGGAGACACCGACCGACCTCGGAATCCCAAAATGCTTCGACTGCGTTACTTCGCACGGAACGGTAATGGTGGTGATAGATGGCGATTGCAGATTTTGAGAAGGCGAAGATTCATTCTTCGTTGAACAATATCAGAAATGCGAGAGGCTAAGCGGGGATTCCGTCGTATTTTCCATCTCATTGAGGAATAGGGTGGTTTCCTTTTATTTTTTTATTGCCTAAATCGAAAGATTATTATAAGTATCCTTTCTTAATATTCCCCTCTTAAAATTCCCTCAATTAATAGTCTTTGGAATAGATCTTGAGGCATGGGCACCGAGATAATTTGGTTTCGTCTAACTAAACAGAAATGTAAATTAATTACCACCTACAATTTTCAGGAGGAAAGTACATATTTTCGAATACAGCTTATATATTCAGACCTGATGCATGAACGGCGATGAAATCCGCGTTAATTGCTTTGGAAAAATAGCTGTGAACGGGGAATAAAACCACGGAATTTTCTCTTTTAGGGTATTTCACTGCCATAGGCTAATATAGTTCATATTTCCTGTCATTTTTATCGCGGGATGAAAAAACATAGAGAAATAAAAAAGGACGGATAACGCCCTCGTTGCGTAAGGACTCGTACAGTAACCGAGCCGGCTTAAAACGGGCTATCGCTGCGTTCAAACGATTGATATTAGGAGTGAATTCGGTGGACGGGTGCAGCAATATTCAGCGGCCACGGAGCGCGAACGCCATCGTAGATTAGGTATTCCTGCGCCGAGGTTGTGTAACCATAAAGACGTGTCGGTTGGTTGATTGGTTAGGGAAAGGGGTGTGGCGGAAAGGTTCAACCTATGGCGTTCAGACGCGTGAACATTCGACCGTGTGTGTTTTGTCGCTCCAGGGAAAATGTATATCGTTATTATTGTTGATGTCACCACCGTGCTTGCCAATCGAAGGGCTTTCTGCGATCAAACTAATTCCATCGCATCAATACTCGCTCACCGTGCTGCTCTCCAACGTATTCTTCTTCATCATACTGTCGTTTTTATACTGCCGCGCACCCTCACACACTTACAAAACATTTCCCAATCCCTAGGGAAAATATTGGCGGATTAATAAATATGACGCAAAGGGACTGCTTGGTCCATCATGTACATTCACCGTTGCCTGGAGACAGAGAGCTTCGTGCATTGAATAAATAAATGGTGGGGTCTTTTGATCTTGTCTCTGGTTTATCATTTAGCAAGCGCGACGTTAATGCATCCATGGCAATGAGCTGTGGCCAGCGCCAAGAATGTTCCAATTCTCACGCGTATGCTTATTCTTTTGAGATATTTATTGCTCTAGTATTTTTTATCTCTCTTTTGTGGTCGTTCGAAAATTCTTTCATATTTTTTTAGTTACTGTTTAATATTCGCAGTTTCGTTCCCTTGCCGTGTTGTGGCGCTCAGCCTGTTTTTTTTTACGCAGAATGAATCTGGTGGGACGACATTAATTTTTTTCTTAGGGGTTTCACACTCTATGGGGTTTCGTGTGCTGTTGGCTCTCCTAGCTCAACGTGTTTGCCGCCCATTGTGACAGCCTGCATTGTTTTTCGTATCATTCGGGGATGTGAATTAAAAGTAGTTCCCTGTTGTGCTTTTATTTGGCTTTTATATTGCAAGAGATTTCTGGGGCATACCATGCTTAGTTTTGAAGCCATGTTATTATTATTAAAATATTCTACCGATTATGGTAGGTTTTCATGGAGTACTTGAGAAGTATTCTGGGATCCTCCCTCCCCATCAACCACTTCCCTCATCAATTCACAATAAGGCCTGCTCCATTTCATTCTATAAAAAAATCCTATTCTTTTTTGTACTCTCCCGCGTTTACATAACATGCATGCATTTCTTTCGAAAAAATACTTTTACATAAAAAAGAATGAGTATATACGAAAATTTGCATCTGAATTCATCCACTTAGTATCGCGAAAGCGTCCTAAATAAGCGAGAGGAGTTGAATGTTCATTCATCAGCCATTTTATTATTATTATTTAAGAGGAAAGAACTGCGCTCTGAAATGATTGGACTTCAGAGTTCAACGTAGCACGTGTCGAAGTCGTTTTCATTTTGAGAAAACACGACATTTTATACGTATCCATGGAGTACTTCCCGTGTTAAATATTTCCCGTTGGACCGCCAGACATAGTCAGGTTCCAGGAGACTTTGGCGGAAAACAGATGGAAGAAATAAGGGTTAGGGAGGGAGGATGAGAGGGGAAAAAGAAGAATGAAGATGAGGGAGAGTGAGAAAAAGGGCGCGTTCGATGAGACGACCTCGGCGGAGAAGAAGAGGAGGAGAGACGGAAGAAATGAAAAAGGACGCATTCTGGGTCTGGTAAGAAGGGGGATTCACTATGATGACTGCCTAAGGCATTCGAAAGACAGGTCGAAAGATGTATCTTTTACCAACTTTAATTGAGGCAGAGTAGTTATTGCCATGTGGCGATCCTAAGTGGTGCCGTCATATTTTGTATCGTTGCCAAGGAAGCCTGGATGTTTTGTTTGTGTATAATATAAGTCAGAGACTTAACCTAAGAGAAAGACACATAAATCTATCTTAACGTAATGGGTATTGCTTTATAAGCACTGGTAAATTGATTAGATTAAAGTGGAGGTCTTCTTACTCATCAATAATCGGTCATCTGAGAACTCAATAGATAGGTAAAAATTCAGGAACCTTGTAACGCTGCATTAAGAATAAATGAATGAGTAGTTGTTTAGTGAAGAGGATGAGACGACAAGAAGAAGAAGGGAGAAAGAGACTGAGAAAAAGGGTTCGTTCGTTGAGACGAGGTTGGGGGAGAAGAAGAAGAGATTGAGGAAATGGAAAAGGATTCTGGGGAGGGTTTTGGTTGGGTGGGGGGGGGGGATTTACACTTGAGCCGTGTTCCCATCTCACTCCGCCCTCGTTCCGAAAGAGATAGTTGCCCTATCCTGCCATCTGAAAGAAGAAAATACTTCCACCCAAACTGCGACCACCACCCAAGATCCAATCCTAAAAGATCCTTCCCCAACTTCCACCGTTGGGACTCTACAAAAAGTTCAGGTTGAAAAATATATTTCAACCATGCAAAGATGAATGGATTTTGCAGCAAATTGTCTCCGGATTGTAATAACTATGAGGAGTAATTAATTTTAAAGGCAGGGACAAGTATTCCAGGCTAAGTGTGACTCAATGAAAAAATTAAATTCCCGAGTTTTTAAAATATCCATCGCAGTGTCAACTTGCATATCCTTCCATAGCTCTGCATGAAACGAAACCGTAGAAATGCGTAGAGTCAAAAGCAATGTTATATCAATGTAATACTTATTTGAATACAATCTATACAAATACCAGGGTAAGCGAAGTTCCTGAGACGGCTACAAATTTCTATATTCATGGAACCGGGTTGCTGTTAGCTTTTCATTATGCTTTACTCAATCTTTCAAATATTCTGTTGGTTTACTGTCTTCTTTTAAATTGATTGTCAAAGATAATTATTTTTCATAATGTTGTAGAAATAATTGTAAAGTACGTACTGAATGCTTCGGCCGCCTCATATTACAGCAAAATTGGCGATTGTTTTCATCAAGCACATCTCCGAGAAATGCAGCTAACGTGGCGGAACATTATGGCGCCCGAAGAAATTACCATTGATAAGCAATCTTCCATTTGCTTCAAATTAATTAACGCTCCCTGCAGAAACCTCCCAACCACTGTTTTCGTCATCTTTGCTTTACCATTAACTCGTATTTGGTGCAGTCGTGCTCTTTCAGTGGAATCGAGTGAAGTGCGACAAGGTTCCATTCGTGGCCCTCATTAACTAATGCACCCTGAGATTCTATCGATCCGCTCCAAACGATTATTGATTCTTTTGCCTCGCATGAAGCGTACGCGAGGAATGATCCAGTGCAATATCAACTTTGTCCAAATTAGTTTGAATGCTTTTCCTTGATTGTCCCGTTCATGATTATCACTTCATCTTATTCTGTGCTTTCGTCGAAGAAGGAAATCTTTCCCGGAATTACATTTCACAATCTGTAGTATTCACAAGGGCGCACGGTGTTTTCATTCCTCTTTAATCAATTTCTTAAATGCACTAAAATGATCATACCTATTTGAACAGATGGGTTTAAATAATTGATTTGGATATGTATCGATGGACTCGTAGGTTTTATGGACTGATAGTAGGGCTGATGGAATGCCTGATAGAATGAAAGATAAAAGTTATTATTATAATATATATGTTCAAATATCGATTGCTTTTTTTTCATGGGAAATTTTGGTGCGTATAAAAATTTACTTGATAAAAAATAAGTTTCTCTTTTTTTCTCTTATAAGTTGCGTAATACTTTGATTTATCATCATCAGTCATTTCCTTAATTCACCGCAGCTCTCCGCTCAATTCCCTTATCAGCTTTCAACACTTGCATTATTCTTCCGTTTTACATCGTTTCCTCCTTTAACTTCATGTACCTCGTCGGAGGCCTTTCACCAAACCGTTGTGCTTCGCGATTTTGCCCTTTGAGATTTCCTATCTCCTTCCCCTCAGAAGGTTTTTCTCCTCTCTCTGCCTTTTGAATATTCCAAATACTTCACTACTCCACTTACATCAGTATCATTTGCCTTACAAACATTGAATGTCAAGTGTTTACCTATATCTGTCTTTCTATGTTATGTTAAAAAGATTTAATCCATTTAAAATGACTTTATATACGTGTACTGGACGATATGTTGCTAATGACATGTTATGCTATGAAATGAGATTCAAGTTGGGATTGGCTGAAACGACTCTTCGTATGTGTTTTTGCGTATCTATTCATTGGGGATTTTCCAAGATGAATGTGTGGATTTTAATAAATGTTGGGTGCATTTCTGCTGGATATGTTGGGGAAATTCTGCAGAAGGGTGAGACATGTAAATGGAGTAATGTAGAGTGGGAGAGGAGTAAGCGGCATAGTTTTAAATGTTCCCCTTCTGCCTGCTCCATTTCCTGCGGTATCTCCTGATGGAATTTTAGTCCTCCCCAACTTTCCCTAGTTCCTAGACGTCAATTTGTCTCAAGCTTTGGACTTTCCAGTTAGAATTTGCGCTTTAATTTGAGCTTTGCGATGTAGGTTTCTTTCGGGAATAAGATGTGATTGAACCACTTCCATGAGAGGGAACTAATTTCAAAGGTCAAGTTTCTTTGGTAAGGGCTAAGTTTTATTTAAATTGAATTTCGGTTCTTTGCTGCCGTGGATCGCCCTCAACTCAACTGTCTTTTATAAGATATTTTACTTTTTAAATTGATGCCACGCTCGGCGAAGAAGCTCTGAGTCCATGAAAGTCACCATACCTCACCATTCTCTGTATGAGATATGAGTGGGTTGGAAGCCAAGGGGTACAAGTAATTTCTTTTTTCTATACGCAGGTTTACAGAAATTAGGTATAGAAAACAAACGAAATTAATTAGATATTTGATATAGTGCATTTGATTTTCCACTCGATGTCAGCACCGAACTAAGACCCTCTCGTTTCCCTTGGCAACCAATTTTTGTGTATTTATTATAACAATTAACTTTACCTAATTTGTTGAGAAAAAAATCACTTGTACCCCTTGGCTTCTCACCCCCTCATATTTCTTCACTTCGCAATCTAATTATTACCAATATTTTCAATCCCGTATTTGCACTCGCGAGGAAAATCATGAAGGCTATGCATTTGATAGATCACATTATCACCAATGAATTTCGTTTAACGGCAGATACTAATTCAAGCTTATTTCCCCATATAGTTCGGATTGCCTTTGACGACACAATTGGCGCCATTTTCAAGCTCATGTAAACGCGCCGTCACCGACAAAACATCTGAAGTTCGACTGGCGAAACCTCCATTTTAAAGAATTGATCAGATATTTCACTTATGATAACAGTAAGTGAAATGGCTCAAGTACCCAAAAGCCTTTTAACCATTATATTCATTTTTCAAAGATGAATCTAAAAGTATGCCTCGTTCATGCTGACACTCTAACTGTCGCTGTTGGACTTGATTAAATGCCATCTAGGAAGTTCTAACAATCCGAAATCGTGGTGGCTTTGAGAGATTTATTTTTTTATCATGTCGCCGTAGGTATTCGCCCCCGGTTAGATATCTTTACACGCAATTTTTTTTATATTCTCCAGGTCTCGCTCCATCTCTCTTTTTTTCTCCGAGCTCTAACACCGGAAGTGCTCCGCAGTCCTTTTTTCATGTTAACTGGCGGTAAAAATGGCGACCACAGATCAGAAATGGTTTGCCTTTCCTACACTGCCCTCGAGGTGGCGCAGGTTCGATTAAAATGTTTTGGGAGTTCATAAGAGATCATTTTGACGTGCCAGATAACCTGCCCAAATTTTGGAACGGATTTGAATCAGTCGTTGCGTCGATTAATTCTATCAAAATGATCGAGTGGCGAAGGGACGAATCCGGCCATCCCTAAATGGATGTGTGCACCAAACAGAATGGCGCTCGTATGGAGTTCTTTTTGGCAGAATAAAATATTTAAAAAAAATTAGATGTCTTACTTATAGTATCAGAAAGTTAAATGTCTGACTTATATTACATGCAGTGCCCTCAAACCCCCATTTTCATCTCAAAAGACAATTTGTGTGCTGTATTACACTGCGCTGATATTTTTACAACCTAGGAGCTCGAACGAACGTGATTTTAAAAACGCATCGCGTAATACTGTGAGTCGTAAAACTGTAAGAAAGTACGGCCAAATTTATGATATTAACAAGATGGAAAAATAGTCCCTACTCTAAATAAAAAAAATTCTCACCAGATATAGAAAAATGTTGCTGCTTGAAGATGCGCGAATTCGTACCAAGCATAAAAACGGCTTTATAGTATACGTTGACCCTATGCCCTCAAAATGCTGGTTTAAAGCTTGGATTATTGCCATATTTACAGAAATCAGACTAAATATATGTGTTGGCGCAGGTTAGGTAAGAAAGAAAAACGTCCATTCTCTTCAACAATCAACGGTAGACTCCATTCTTTATTCACACAGTTGTCAGCTGTTTTCAATACAGAAATGTAGTAGTGACAGATGGCACCACCAGTATGCCATAGAATGGCTCGAAAATAATGCAACTCCCAACAATATGATATCGTGGCGGTTTATCGGACTCTCCTTTCTTTACCATATCGCACGAGACATTCGCTTCCGGTCGGATATCTCCCAACGTTTGGTATCATTTGAAATTATCCAGGCCTCTATCTTTTCCTCCGACGCCATGCTTCGAAAGTGAATCAAATATTCACTCTTTTGTTTTTCTTTAAACCCCGCCGTCGTTTTCATCGAATAAAAGAAAGAGAAACGGAATCGCATATTTTCACTCCCACACGCGAAAAGCAGAAAACTAATCTCTTTCGTTTGATCTGCGTGCATAGGCATTTATTTTCTTGCTAAATTTTTTCTGTGTATCGCGAGATTCCCCGAAATCTTTTATTCTCTCTTTTACCCACGCATTCTCCGTCCTCTCCTTCTCCTCAGTCTCCTATTTTGTGTATTTTAAAGATAATTTAATCGACCCTGACTATTATTTTTCTCTTCAATTTTGCTATTTCCTCGTATAGATACAATTTTACCATGCCCGTCCTCATTTCAATTTCTTGGAATATTAACAGAAGTTTCTAACAGACGGTGACGTTGGAACACTTTGTCGCCATTTTATTTTCGGATAGAACCGTGTTAGAATTCGCCTTTTATCTTCGATCAAGCGTATTGCATTATCTAGTCATTGCAAAAATATTAGTGTAAAGACAACTGTTGGCTCTAGAGGAAATTGCGTACTTGCCAAATTTTTGCGTGCTTTTCAAATATTCTGCGGAACTATTATCTCAAATGGGCAATATATGTACTGGTGAACTCCCTGAACACCTACAGGCCCAGGGAATCGTGACAGGGTTGTACATTTGCTTTTATTCCCCTTCTTTTGTGTGAATTTCATCCTGTTCATCAGCCTTCAAATTTCGTTCTTGTTAGTATCCTAATGTATTCTTTCTGGTATTTTATCTGCTGTGAGCTTTGATTTAGAAAACGTAAGATCTTCGTGACTGTGACAGGGATTATGCCTGTATCATTAACTGTAGTTAAGTAATTTAAAAAAATTTTTTTCGTTGACTTCCATGCTAGAAATTTATTTTGATACTAAGAAATATTAAATCAAGTCTTTAATGGCTCTTTTCTGATTAACTCAAATTACGTCGTTGTATCGACCACTCCTTTGGTAATTTTAAAATTTCTAGAATACCTTATCACATAGTTCTTCGTTGATCAGACCTTAGGAAACGTCCTCCTTCCTATTTTATTATTTTATTTTCATTTACGAGGAAATTACGGTTGAAGTGCGTAGTTTTTATTATAAAAATGAATCGAGCTTATCTTTGCTTTTTCGTCTGCAAAAACTTATTATTGTTTTAATATACTTATGGGACTAAATAGTTACTGTACCATCTATTTGACCAAAATGATACTGGTTTATGCTTGATTAGAATGTATGGGACGTGGATAAATTCTGTTGAAAATATTCTTGAAATTTCTAGGCATCTCATTCCACTGTGTCACAAAACGTTGTATCGCCAATGCGCCATGCTCCTTATGACGAGAGCTGTAAATAGAGATTTTTATGGAAAGGTAAATAATGTACCATTCATTCCCAGTAGCTAGGCTATTCTCCGATTTATTTTTTCACAATTATCTATCGTGACTATGGAAAGAATTGAAATATAGTTTTGTGGGTCATTCGTCATTTCACCGTGATTTTCATATGAATTGTGATTTCTCTCACCAGCTTCCAGTCTTGTTTTCTATACAGTCGAGAGAAAAGCGAGCCGTACCCCACTGATATTCTCAGCCTTCTCCCATTCGATACCACGGAAACCCTTCCTCCCTCCCGGCGCTGTCTTCGCTTCAGCGTCCATATTTCATTTTCTTCGCCTTTTCTATGGCATCCCGTCGCTTTGAGTGCCTCTGAAAGGTGGTAAGTAATGCATAAGTAACGCCTTCACATTTTGTTGAGGTTTTATTAATAAGATTCGGCGAACAGTCTGGACAATCCTTGCTACGCTGATATCAATTTGAAATCACAATGTTATTGGCAATCATGAGTATGAATTATCCACTCTAATTATTTTCCATTATAACCATTTAAAGACATTTCTCTAAATGTTTACTTTTAAATAATCTAAATTGTTAGTGGTTATTTATAATATTTTCGTAGCATTTATGGCATTTAAGTGTCGAAAGAATTAAATATGTCAAAACCTCGTCAATAAAATAATTTACCTTGAGAAATTAATTGCGAGAAATATATGAGCAAACAGTTATGTTTTATAAACTTCATCTAAAATAATAATAATAAATTTATTTTGTTCCATACCAAAACTAACATGAAAGATGATTATACATTCAGACATATGAATATACAGTAAATTCCGGTAAATTTTTCTCGGGTTGTGTTTACGAATAATATAGGAGTATAATAGCATCAGTATTTCTCCCTGTTTCTTTTACGCGATAGCTCTAAAAAACAATGGTATTCAACCAACAAGAAGGCTTTCCTTCTAGCTTTTACTCTTTCTTTCTGGGAAACAGTCCCGCGTAGCAAGGGCAGAACATTCACGGAGCAGCCGTGGGACTACAAATGGGTTCCACTCGCTAATGGTCGAACTGATGGTCCTGCTGCATCGCCTCGTCTCTGTCCCAAAGGCAGCAGAAGAAGCGATCTAAAACGCTTTTTGAGAAGCGGCCAGCGCTAAATCTCCGATCCATTATTACATGTGCATCGCAACAGCGGCGCCTGGGATTACGATGCAGCGGTGGGTTTAGGGTTAGGAGGAGAGCTATCGCAAGGGGTTAATTGCGAACCTCGCATTAGTCGCCCCAGTTCTTTTATTTTATTTCCATTCATTTATTTATCTTACTTTAGTTCTGGCGTTGGAAGGATTTTCAGCAGTCGAGGGTTTTGACCTAGTTCTTTGTAAACCATGGAGGGCGTACAGACAGCGTTACCCAGATGTTAAGCGCATTAGGCTGGGAGCCGCTGGCGACTCGGGGGCTGCGCGCTAGGCTTAGATTGCTTGAAAAATTGAGAATGGATATCTTTAAGAGCGACACAGAGAACATAATATTAGAGCCAAACTATATTTCCAGGTCCGATAGAAGCGATAAATTAAGAGAGATGTTTTGCCGAATGGATAGATATGGGAATTCGTTTTTCCCCCGAACCATGAAGGACTTTAATAAACGCTAGTCCCAACTTCGTTAGAGCACTTCATTTTTTAGCTATAAGCGGCTGGTGTCCTAACATCCCCTGCCACACGCCTTTCAGGCGGCTCTCTGGGTATTATGTAGAGTAGATGTAGACATGTATTCAACATTGTCTCACTATCGTACGGCAGCCACCAGCATTAGAAGACATCCTGGCAAAAACGTGAAAAAATGTCTATTTAATTGAGGCAAATCGTAAATGACAGCAATGAACTAATTTTGGGCGTGATTTACAGTACTGAAAGTTTGCTTCTTTCTCTTTCAGTGTTCATCAGAATTCTTTTTGCAGATTCATTAAAATTTATTTGATGACTTCATTCTAACAGCATTTTCATCGTTCTCAATTCCATTTTACATCTCTCAAATGAATTTAACACCTGAGTTGAAATTGCGTAATTTTTTAATCATGAAATTGCCTCTATTAATAATTGTTACCATTTTTTATTGAATTTAGATTTTTAACTGGGTTGGTTTTGTTCTCCTTCTTCTGCTGCACTGCATTTTCCGTCACATATAGCAACTAATTGTGGTCCAGAGTTTCTGGACCAAAATATTTTCCTCTTTTTCCTGCCAGTTTTCAGTGGTATACTCTGTGCATTTTCAATAAAAATACTTTTTTGATTCACTTAAATTTAATGGAAACGCATTTTCATTCAGTATATCTCTATTGAGTTAAAATCCATCCGAATAATTATCTTATGTACCTGGCCCTACGTTGAAAATACGCCATGGTTATTTTAAAGATACAGTAATTAATAATAATCGATATCGTTTTTATCATATATCTCCTCACGGATGGAATATTCGCTGCTTTTATACGGTTGCGAACACTACATAAAGGCTTTGAGGACTTCGTTCGTTGCTGCAACAAGCCCGCGGCAATGCAAGACGTCTTATTTTGGCATATGCACTTAAGAAGGTTGCCTTTTTCATTTGAATGAAATATCTCGAATCGCAGCAACACACTAATTTTGCATCGTGAGTCAAATGATCGAAAAATTTGCCTATTTCGTCAGCATGCTAGTATCCAATTGTGTTTTCCGCATTTCCCCAAAAATTTATTTTCTGACGTACGTAGTTTAATCCAAGCATTCATTAAATACTGTATTTTTGTAATAATAAGAGATATGTGCCATTTAAGTGGATACTTGTATTTTCAAATCGCTATTTACTCCGCCCTGCCCTCTTTTAACTGTGAATACTTCTTCAACGTAGCATAGGGTCGATTATTCTTCATTCTGTCCTTATCCACTAGGACCAAATAATTCAGCAGGTATACCTCTGCATTATAACCCCTGACAATGTTGTCTTACCTTGGGCTACAACCTTGTCGCGGTGAAAAGGCTCGTTCCTATGACCCCTAGAGCTGCACCGTCAGGATTAATTCTAAATTATTCCCGGTAGGGCCACCCGTGCCAGATAGGACGAAGGGTAGGAGCCAGACGAAAGGTAGTCCACGTGATGGTGTCACGTGAAAAACACTGTTGGAATGGAAGCGGGAAACCCTTCCAACTATCTATTCTCCGAATATGTGGGAGGAAAGTAAACGAGAGTTGATAGCTTTAGTTTTTAGTTAAAAACGTTAAGATGGGGGAACAAAGATGTGATGGACATGGTGGATGGAGTGAGGTTTTAAATGGGATACGGAGGAGACAGGCGGTATTTATGTAGCGTGTGATCGGCAAGGAATGAATGTTGGAAACAGTGTTGTAGTATTGAATGTTGGGTAAAGGAGGAAGAGGAAGAGAATAGAATATGATTTTTAGATCGAATGAAAGGGTTAATGGGAATCTAAGAGGGAAGTCCATTAACCCTGTCGAAAAGGAAGCGTTCGGGGAAGTGTCCGGGTAGTGTTGCGGGAGTGTTCAGGAAGCGTTTAACGGTACGTGAACGCTTCCCGGCAGCTTCCCGAACACTTCCTCAACACTACCTGACTGTCGACCCTTCGCTTGCCGAACACTTCCTCGCCACTTCGTGGTTGAAACACTTCCCGGACGTTTCCCCGACACTCCCGGAACGCTTCCGAAGCGTGGGAAACACTTCCTCGACGCTCGCTGGACGTTTCCCCGACACTCGACCGCGACCGTTGTCGACACTCCCCGAACGCTTCCGAAACACTTCCGCGGAAGCGTTCCAAGTGGGCCATAATCTGCTTCCCGAACACTTCCGCGACACCTCCTCAACGCTACCCCAACACTTGCCCGCCACTTCCCGAACACTCCGTCCGACGCTTCCCCAACACTTCCTCAACACTTCCGTTTCGCCTGGGAAGGGAGGAGAAACTGCTAAGGAAACCGACCTTAATCGGTTCTATGCTTTAATTATAAAATCTTTGTATCCAATTTCCTTACCCCTCCTTCTCCATATACTACACAAAATTTTCACCGTTCTCAGCATCCCCTCACCTATAAAAACACGCTTTATCCTCTCATTTCATAAAATCTCTAATACTCTCCTCTAAATATTGAACGATATTCCGTCAGCGTATTGATAAGGAGCCCTCTCATTGAAAACGGTCAATATCTTGTTCCAAAATCATAATTTAAACGCGTGATAACTTTGAAGTTATCTGTATGAAATTTAGCGAGACTGAAAGAATGTCAGAGTGCGTAACTTAGGGGATGAAAATATGGGTAAGTTTTGCTCTTTTATGTGAAAAGTTATCCATCTGACGCATCGTTTTTTTCTGCCGCTCCGACATCCTTACTTGACGCAAATGTCGGAGCGAGATAGTTGTGATAATATCGCAATAGGGTAGTTTACTTCATCAAAGAAAACGAAAGGCATTGATTGCGATTCGTTACCCACCATTAGTGTATTCTTAATATACAAATTATTTGGTTTTAGAACAGTACAGACGAATGGCAATGGTCAATTTTAACCGCATTTGAAAAAGGCCAGATTGACGCCCATGCGATACCATTCCACGTGATGTCACAGTGACCTAGTTTCCACACTAGTAGATAGGAGTAAAACAACGTCTGAGATTACCAGTGCATGCATGTGGCACAGAGCTCTGGGAAACATTCCTTAATAATCACCTATCAAAACTGCCTATGGTCGGAAAATTTCCTGCGTTTGTTAAGGTATTAATAATCCTTACTTAAGCCAAGCGCTACCTGCTAGCAGCCTGCGTCGCATCAGCGCTCAAAGCCTCGTCCCAAGGTCACCTCACTTTGCGGCAGCTGGAACCATAAATACGTCACACGGGCTTTCCCAGCCTTCAATCTTAGCCGTCGCGTTTTCGCGCCCTTGAAAATTTTCACTTTTCATTTAATCGCGAAAAATAGATATCGTCATTTAAAAATCTAAAAGCGTGAAATTCGCATTCCAGGAGTAATAATCTTTCGATTTAGGCAATAAAAAAATAATAGGAAACCACCCTATTGTATTTTTATCCTATACCACATAATTAGAGATAAAAATCGGTTGACATTCCCATTCCCTGGTTCACATAGCTCTGGGCGTGGAAAATGTGTCTGATTGATGTGGTATCTCGTACTGATGAATGAAACCGCGTGCCCCGCATTAGGAGTAATTGGATGGACTGTTGGTGAATGAAACCTGGTTGGCACCGTGGGTAGCCCTTCGGTTCTCTGGATTGCGGTCGCTGGAAGGGATGAAGGTTTAAGGACGCGAAGTGAAGGGAGACTTGTGCCTAAAAGAGGACCGGAATTGAGGAATATAAATGCTATGAGCACGTCCAGGCGAATAAACTGATGCGAAATGTGTTTGACTGTTTTATTATAGATAGGGTTACGTTCCTATGTTTGGTGTGGATTTTGTCATTGTTAAACGGAGGAGTAAGATTAGATATTGGAATTGAAATGGTGTTTTTGGTTTTGGGGCTAAAAATGCGAAATTTCCCCACGCAAATGAATAATTTTACCGGGGTTGAAACTCGGGTCTGCTGAATGTTTTCATCAAAATCTTTCAGATGTTGATTAATAAAAGAAACCAAATACGAAGATGGTAAATTGTGGATGCGATCAACTTTCGGCCCATAAAAGTAAACGCTGAAGACGGAAGATGCCAACAGGTGGGCGTTAAAGTGTTCCGTAGTAATAAGTAATCTATGCGTTGAATTTATGGGTAGCTTGCCATTATGATTCCACCTGAAAAAGGCAAGGCCTTTGCGTAAAATGGTCATTTCTAATATTTTTATAATATAGCCTAGGTAATTTTGACTACACACTGTTTTTTTCATGTAGAATTTTGTCCTCAAATAAAGAACTTCGATTCACTGCTAGAATGCAAGGATTAAGAATACTGTCGAGTCTGAAATTTGAGTACACTTCCATTTAGAATTTGATTTAGAATATACATTAAAATATTTATTGCAATTTATGGCCCTTATATTGGGACTGAAAATTAATCGAAGAAAATGTTTTTGTCTGCAAAATATTTAACATTCATTTTCCGTATCTTATTTATTTCCTGAGAAAGAATAGCGAAATAGTATGGAGTTTTTTAATTCTCAATCATTTATTTACAAAAAATTACAGTCATGTACAGTTTTTGTTATTTTTTAAGTTAGTTTTATTCATGTATTAATACTTACTTTGATCATTATTGTGCCCTGCGTTGTTTGTTTTAAAAGTAAAGGCCTACGATCAATGATATTTAAAAAATTCCTTTCAATATTTGCTCGAATATTGATGTCCCATTTGCTTGAAATCACGAAAAGCCGTCGTAAATTATCTAATTACAATGTATTAAAATGCAAGCATGTTTGGAGGGATAGAGTAATTTGATGTCTCATTTCGGGAAACCGTGTCATCATTGGAAGAGGTTCCAGTCGGTCGTTTGTCTTGTAAGGAGATTCACATCAATGTCAGGAAATTATTTCCATTATCCCGTTTTTATTTTTTATTTTCTTCGTCCTTTTTAATTCCCTGGAAGAGGCGCTGCTTTTCCTCTTGAACGGAGTCACAGAATCCTCTTTTCGAATCGAGGTTTAATCTGATGAATTTTTTTCAGCCCGACGGTAAGTGGATTGAATAATTCGCGAGCTGCGTTCAGAAACTTTGCATTATAGCCTCGTCGAAAGTGTTTATTTTTTAAAATTGCTTTTGCATTTTTCATATGCGATGATGCGATAGGTAGAAAAGTACCTATTCCTGAAGAACAAAACATTGCGATTATTTTCGTGAATGAAAGGAACAAATGAAGAAATAAATCTTTTTCCTTCTCATGATTTTTCAAGCCTTTCTAATTCCAAAGCCGAGAGTAGGAGTGACTTTTGCGCTTATTTTAACTGGCAACAATGTCTTTTGTTTGTCAGGGAGGAACAGGAAGTTGACGTAGAGGTCCCGGTGCACAACTTTCGTTTCTCTCCTTATTTCATGTTCAGGAATGCGTTACGATAAGTAGAAGGAAAGCGAGGAGTAAAGGAGAAAAATGGAAGTTCAGGCGAATCAAGGATTTGAATTTAGGTCTCCATCTCCTCTGTAGTCCTCCTGAGCAATTTTGCAATCGAAAGTGGCCTTGGAGCAAATCATCCGAAAACTTGTTAGCCTAACAAAGTGCATCGCTTGTAAAATAATGAGTTTCCTCTTTCTCCTGTTGGTGTTAAAGTACCTCATACAAAGACCTTCGGAGAGGATATCTCTTCAACGGGACGTGCTATGCCTTCCATTCAGCCCGTCTATTTCGGTGCCCTTTGAAATTTTATTAACATCTTGAAATTTTTTGGATATAAAGAGAACACTCTGGTCAACATTTGTCCTTGTCACAAATTTGAAAATATTCAATCAAATTTTTCTCAAATTGGAGAAACAGGCAAACGCTGAAAAATTATACTCGATGTACTCTGAAAATATCAACAACATAAGCCTCCCTTACCTTTCTTAGCCCATTATCCAACGTTTCTGCCTTTTCTTGCGCTAATGGAGCTGTAATTTAGGCCATCTTCTTTATTGCTACCTGGTGATTTATTTCTTGACGATGACATAGGTTTGACTCAAAATAGAGCCGTGTATAATCCCTGGAATTACAATTCTAAAACTGTGAATGATATTTTATACCATACAGCTGACCCGGCGAAATTCATAACTCTAATAATAATTTAGCAGTTTTTCAATGAATTTTCTAATTTTTATGATTTAACTAACAACATTTTAGACATATCTGCCTATTTAAAGCATTTAGTAGTCAAAATTTTATGCATTCATCAGTTGGCCTTTTGGTGTTTTTAACCGTAAAAAACAAATGTTTTTAGGTCCAAGTCTGTTGCGTAAACTTGCCGCGTTCTTGGGTCGGGCCGAAGAACGGGGCAAGTTTACGTACACTAAAGCGAAACTTGACTGAATCTTAATAGCTCGTGAGAGTAGCCTTTATGGAACAGCATTAACATGGCATGAATTGTGACGCGCTAGTTATAACTCGGTATGGAAAAGTGCACTGGATAAACGTACCTACACATTCGGCTTTATTGTCTTGAGTTGAGTTGGTACCTTCTGATATACAGCAATTTTTTTTTAAATCACGGCATGGTGCATGATCACGTGTTGGTAAACCTTTTATTGTTGTTGGTAAAATATTTATTTGACTACGAGGAAAGCGTGGGTTTTCTAGGTTCAGACCATAGACTCTCACCTTTTGATTTGTTAATCGTAATCGCGAATGCAGAAGGTTTTTGCCGCAGAAATTGCTCGCTCACTCAACCAATTGTAAGTTTTGTGGTTATCAGTCATTTTTGTGGACACTTTGTTAATGAGCTTATATTTCGATGAAACAAAATTGCTAATATTCCGAGGAAACGAAATAAATCCGCTCGATTCGCCGACAGCAATATGGCCATTACCGATAATCAACAATTGCTTGGAGATTTGTTTGTAAACACGGCTGCGACGTGCCAATTCGAGCTGACCGTGGCGCGAATTACCTGTTTTTATATTATTTTAATATTCTCAATGTTTTTACTGCTAAAACGTTTTCAATATTTTTCGAAGCGCTGTCATAACATTGGTAAAAACAAAACAAATCATCTAGTTTTTACCAAATAGACAGCTTTTGCAGTGTTTCATACTCTTAAAAAATACCCCTGAGGTCATAATCAATGTTTTTCGCGGACTTTTATAATTTTTATGTTATCCGGGACTGAGACGAATCTAAAAAAACAAATATCATTAAAATCGGTGCAGCTGTTATAAATGGTGTAACCACCTCAATTTTCGACTTTCTTTTACATATTATTATTAAAGTATTCTACCGATTAAGGTAGGTTTCCATGCAGTACTTAAGAAGAATTCTGGGAGCTTCCCCTTGCATCATGCACTACCCTCTTCAATGCACAATAAGAGCTACTCCCTTTCATTCTATCTAAAAATCCTATTCTTTTCCTTCCCCTCCCTCGTTTACCTAACATTCTTCCCTCTAACACTGTTTTCAACATCCCCTCCCCGCCAAGTACTCGCTCCAACCATACATTGTCTCCTCCGTATCTCATCTTAAAGCTGCCTCTGCTCACCCACCATGTCCAGCACTTCGTCGTTCCTCCTCCTCTCCGTCCACTTCACCTTCTCCATTCTTCGCCACACCCACATCTCGAATGCCTTCAGTCTTCTCTCGTCCTCCTTCCTAAGTGCCCACGTTTCTGCACCGTAAAGCGCTACACTCCAGATAAGCCTCTTTATTAACCTTTTCTTTAAATCTTCACACAGAGATTATTCTTAATCGTATTTTCAATACTATGTAATTTTATAGTTATCACGGGAGACATATCTTATTGTTAGTCAGAGTTATCGTTTTCATTTAGTAAAGGAGAAAGGATTGAATTTTTCCATCCTTCTCACAATAAGTCTCGGAAAGAGCAGGAAGGAAATATTTATGGCTTGATAGATGTGTATTTCTTTCTTATTTACTTTTCCTTTCAGGGTTCTCGATATTCTTTGAATTCTTTTGTCCTCTCCCTCATTTCCTGAAATCTGTGCCCTCTCCATCGGCGGTGGCTGAGAGTCAATTGTCTCTCCACTTCTCCACCAGAAGTACAGGAGGGCAACGGTCAATCTGTCATCACAACCCCATAATACATGTAACATGACATTAGCTTTCACTCAGTAGGTTATCGCAGGTTTTTCACGCCCCCCTTCTTGTGTGGGCGTTTTCCTGCAGTGGGCTTTTTCGCTGAAGGATATTACTCCCTTATCCTCATGTTTTTTTTACGCACAAACAGAAATCTTTTTTACACAAAATTTTCACTCATACTTGTTTATCTTTTTTGACATTTCACTGATAGTGTATATTGTATATATTTTGTATTGTAAAGGTTTATATACAATTTTTTAATATGTTTGCATTGACGCTATCAAAGGGTTTAGGTGGACTTCTTAGTCTCAACCTCGCCCGAATAAAGGCATGTTATTATAATAATATATTATTATAATGCGTCAGCCATGTTGCTCATGCCTTTGTTTTTCTGCAAACTATGAGCCCTTTTATGACTTTTTCGAAAAGGAAATTTGTAATTTTGGACGTAGTCACGACACTACAAAGGTATTTCATGCATGGTCTTGAAGATTTATTGGAAAGACTAACAATGTGTTTTATTATTTTTCAGGTAAGGGAGTCTTAAACCTATTTTGTATTACTTGTGGCTGCGTTGAAAAATGGAAGTGGGGTCTATGGGTATGACTCTTGTGACCGTAAGTAGAGTTTCTCCCAATCGTACCTGCCACCTCATTATTTGCACAAACTGTAGAGTGGTAACTTTTTTTTCGCCACGTGCGTTGTTACCTGGAGGTCCTCCGAAAAATCGCTATCAGTGACCCTTTTGAAACAGAAAGTTTTTATATTTGAGGTTGTCTGGATACAGAAATTCTCATCATATTTTATTTTCCCTGTATTTTTTTCGTTATGTTATGAAATATCGCGGGCTATTCTTTATACATTTCGTATGTATGGTTTTCGGGCTATTGGTGGAATAACCCGCATGCATCTTGTGCGTTTCGTTTCCCTGACGATTAATATATCAACAGTCAATATAATATAATAATCAAAGAAATTAGCGTAGAATAAATACGGAGAGATTTTGACCTGAATTATATTATCCTTATCTTGCTAGAAGCGAATCATCATTTCGTCCCAGTTTACCTTAATATCGAAATTTGAATGTCATGTCATTACTATCAACGCCCTGAAAATGGCATTGAAATATTAAAAATATCTTTACCAATTTTTCTCATGTTATAGCCATTTTTACGCTAATTTTTCAGATATTTACCCCTCAAATTCCTTAGAGACATATTTTGGACATTTTTGATAACATAGCGTTTTATGCTGTTGGCCACAAAATGTTCCGATATTAGTAGCTCCAAACTGAAAGGCGCTATTTTCAATATGCCGCATTTTTATAAGCAGCTAACAGAGATTTTAATTGCGTTGTATTTTTTGTTTTTAATTCTTATTCTCTGAAAATTTTGTCCATTCATTGTGTTGCATGATGGTGTTGTAGATGTTTCGTTGTCAAATGTCTCTGGAGAATACCCTATTAATTTGGAATATATTCATCTACATAATACCCTGCAAGCCGCCTAAAAGGCATGTGGCAGGGGGTGTTAGGGCACTAGCCGTTTACAGCTAAAAAAAGTGAAGTGCTCTAACGAAGTTGGGACAAGCGTTTATTAAAATCCTTTATGGTTCGAGGGAAAAACGAATTCCCATATCTATCCGTTTGGCAAAACATCTCTCTTAATTTATCGCTTCTATCGGACCCGGAAATATAGTGTGGCTCTAATATTGTGTTCTCTGTGTCGCTCTTAAAGATATCCATTCTCAATTGTTCAAGCAATCTAAGCCTAAGCGGCTCCAAGTCTAATTCGCTTAACATCTGGGTAACGCTGTCTGTACGCCCGTAGCAGTTTTTGACGAAACGCGCAGCCTTCCTTTGTATTTTATTCAGTTCGCAGATTTAGTCTTTCTGCACCGGATCCCATACGCTCGCTGTATATTGAAGGTGCGGTCGGACGAGGGCGAAATAGCACCTTTCTTTTACTTTCTCATCCGAAAATCTTCCCACAATACGCTTGACGAATCCTAATTTCTTCAGTGCCATGCCACCGATATTCCTTATATGTGTTCCCCACGAGAGGTTCGAGGTTATCGTAACTCGTATCGTACCTCACTTCGTCTGTTGCCTTTATGTTAATACCATCCACAGAATAAACATGGTTATAGTTGGATGAATACCGCAAGAAATGTACCGACATGCATTTGCTCTGATTAAGTTCGAGTTCCCACTCTTGGCTCCACAAATGAACGTTCTCTATGTCCGATGATAGAATTTCATAGTCAGAGTGATCACTAATTTCGCGATAGATGACAGCGTCGTCAGCAAATAACCGTATTTTTCTGCTAATGTGGGAGCAGAGATGTATGGAGAGATTCATGTTCATGCAGTGAACAAAAGGGGGCTTATTACGGTTCCATGTGTGACCCGATGTGACTTTAACTATATCAGAGCTAATTCCGTCAAGAACTACTTTTTGTGTACGATCATTCAGAAAGTCGCGTATCCAGTTTACCACTGTTTCATTTAATTCGCATGCCTGTAATTTGTATAAAAGTTTTCTGTGAGGTACTGATTCGAAAGATTTCTTAAAATATAGAAATAATGCATCAACTTGTCTTTTCGATTCACCAGATTTTATAACGTCGTGAAGAAAGAGCGCGAGTTGTGTTTCGCATAATCTACCTTCTCGGAATCCGTGCTGACAATCATGGAGGAAGTTACGTCTGTCCAAGAAAGTCATGATATTGCTAACGACGATGTGCTCCAGTATCTTGCCTATAATCGATGTTAATGAAATCGGACGGTAGTTGCCTGGGTCATGTCTGTTTCCCTTTTTAAATATGGGCGTAACGCTTGCAATTTTCCAGTCTAGCGGTAACTTTCCTTCGGGGAGTGACTTCTTGAATCTTTTATCTAATTAATAATACGTCATAAATAATATTACGTCAATGCATCAAAGCCGCACTTGTGCATTGTAAGGGTGTATCGTAATTAGGCCACAATCAAACTTCCTTGATGATAAGATTCGCAGGATTTATAGGACGAAGCCGTTTTTTGAGTACTTTTTCCTCAATTTCGGTTTGTGTAGAACTGATGGAGCATTGTCATATAATATTAGATTTCCTCTAAATGTTAGTCTTGTACACTTAATTTTCATCTAATTTTTATGCTACCCTGGAACTAGAATTTTATCATGAAGAAAATGTCAATCTATTTTCTCTTATGAAGCAGCTATCATTGACGATTATTTTTCTATAATTTACCCTAGGTAACTATTTGAGCTCATTCCAGACTTGGCCTCTGCCGTTTGACCACATTCAGGGTAGAAGGGGGGGCCCTGGGCCCTCTCGCAGGCTGATAGACCTAACATAACCGGTAGATAACCTATCATATTCATCATCATGGGCTTTTCCTCTCCACATGCAACATAATAATCTTATCTCAACCACTTGAGCATACTATGAACCGCGTCTGTCCTATTTCGTCGGCCATTCAAATAGCATTCTCTCGCGCCCCTCCTTCAAGCTGGAAGCGTTGATTTTCTCTCTCCGTATCAATCGCTGGAGCCTACTTACTCCTTCTCCCGCCCGTCCTACTTCCTTAATTACTCCTCGCTCCTACGCTTTTGAGTGAATTCCTCGACACACTTCGGATGGGAATACCTTTCCCTTGCCCATTATCGCACCCTTTCTCCTCTAAAAAGGCAATATTGCTTTCATGTCCCAGGTTCGCCCCATCCCGCTGACCATTTCCTTATTTCCCTGTGTTCTCGCTTCGATCCCCACGTCGCCGCTAGTTATAGTGCCCTTTGCGTTTGCAATTTAGCAACCTTCTAACTACTTCGCATCATGGCTCTAGTACCCTTGGCATCTAGGTTGTAATCCAATTTAATGCTAATCTATAGGCCATACCGTTTAATTTTGCATTTCAGATTAACAGTTTCCCTGTTAGAATAATTCTGGCATGGTATAATTAGCTAATTCTTTAAATTTCTTTTAAATAATCTTATTGCTAGGTCGTATCTAAGCTCTTATCTCCTAGGCCTCTAGGGTGGAATTGAGATCCATTGCTCATCCTATGCCATACATCAAAAATAGTGTATTTAAGGTTAACAAACATCCTGTTGAAAATGTTTTCTTGTGCTAATTTACCTATGTTTTCATGGACTCTTAAGGTAGGAAAACATCCGTGGAGAGTGACAGTGGCGCAGCGAGGGGGGGTTTTGAGGGATAAAACCCCTCCAGAGCTCAGAGAATTTTTTAGTTGAATCCATTTTACTTGATTGGATTGATATTATTAATAGAATAGTGTGAGGTTTAATAAAATATCCCTCAGAAAGCCGTAGAACACACAATTTTGAACCATTTATCTTATAATTCCGAAACTCATTAATCTCGCACCTACCGCTTATCCTGATGGGTTTTCCATACCCCCACACACTAGGGCGGATCGCAAAAATCGATTTTTTTCAAATCCATCTGGCTCAATGAAAAAAAGTTGTGGGACCGATCAAAAATAAGGCCTGAAAAATTTGAGACCTGTACGTGAACCCCTGACCCTCGCTGAAATGCAATTTAGGGGGGGAGGGTCAAAATTCGAAAAATACAATATTTTATGGTCATTAACTATAGATTTTGCCGAGTTACTTTCCTGTTAGATCAAAAATTTCGTGGATTTTGACGTATCTGCCACCGTTTAGCCACAAAACGCCTAATTTGAGTCCGCGTCCGCGAAGAAAATATTCCAACGCCCACGCAGCGTCGCGGATACCAGAGCCGCAGGCCGATCCCTTCCCCTCCCACGCCTCTAATACAGCAAAATTCATCCCGCGCATGCTGCTAGGAGGTCGTTTGTCTTTGATAATATAAATCAGAAGATGGTAGAAGGTAAAAAGCGATGCGTAGTGAGACGACTTGTCCCTTATTTGGCGCCTCGTCGGCGTTAAACAAATCGATGTTACCAACTTTTAGAGAAGTTATGAAATAATTTTAGACCTGCGCACGCAGGAAAGGAGACTACGGTCTATGAAGACGCCTCTGGAGTGGCTATGAAGGTGTGCGAACTATGGTGACGCGCTTCTCTTCCATTATGAATGTGACTAAATGGATTTAGCGGTACCACAGGAAGTACTAAAACTTACGGAAAATCCTAATAGGCCAAAAGTGGGTTTTATTGAAGTATAAGACTCAAACAATTTTAAAGGAACATTTTAAATTATGCGATATTTTTGCGTGTAAGAGCATGGAGGAGCATAAGTATTTTGAGAGACAATCTGACGAAAAGAAAGATGATGGCTGCTGGATTGAACCCTAAAGAAGCTCGACAACTGAGGAAAAAAGGGAATCAAAGGAGAACCATGAGCCATCATCGTCAATTCTTGTACGGGAAAATAGTATCAAAAATTTTCTTCATCAATTCATCCGAAGAAAATTAAACTGGCGAGAAATTAGCCGATTTGTATCTCTACTTTCCTCATGAAATAAACATTAAGGACTATAACCTCAAATTGGAACTTCTTCGGGGAAAATGCGTCTGCCAACTGTGATAGAGGTATATGCAAGAACCAAGAAACAGCAATGCTCGTTCCCGCAACTTTAGCTGACGCAAAAGTCATAACTTCGTAAGATACATAAAAGCTAGTGTATCAGAATTACTTACGTATACAGAAAAAGATGCTAATTCCTGTAAATAAGAAAAGAGGGGTGTCATCAAAGGGTTCCATTTTATTGGAATGAAAGACTATACTCTTGTCTGATGAAAAAAGGCAAGTGGACTTATCAATAGAAGTTTAGAGGGGAATGTGTGGTGTTAGTTGAAGAAACAGGGTCCCACTTTTGGAGGTTTGCCTCCCCCGTCAGAGGATTAGCAAAAGTTATAAAATCTGCGATTATCGATTCCTTTCCGAGTGAATATTAGGTACACAGAATTAAAAAGGATTTGATTATGATGGTACCAAGCGAATACCGCCCAAAAAGGATGCATCATCCGTTTGCTATAAGCATAATTCCAACATCCCTTGCAGTGTGGGTAAACTCTTCTCGGGATTCCCACCGGGTTAATTTTTCCATAATGGCCAACATTTCAAGCTCCGACTGAGGGCTCATCCTAAGGGATAAATTTTGTTGAACCCCGAAAAGAGTTTACCCACATCATTCGCCGGGAAAGCATCAAGTCGTATTTCATCCCTTACAGTGGTCTATTTGCTAATTGCACTATGTTGACTTGGATTTGCGACATAAACGTTGGGAGGGTAATCTACGGACCCAATTTGCGTTTCTGCAAGGATGCGTTTGGCGACCAATCCGAGATTTTTTTCATTGCTGGATTTTAATATCGACATAAAGGCTGATGATATATTGGAGAGAGACTCCGGTTCCTTCGGCTATATCTGAGCTTAGCGCTGTGGAATTTAAAAATCTATTGATGAAAGTTCAAATTTAAATTCCAATATTCCTTTTATTATACATAAGGACGAGAGATTCGCGAAAGAATTTACCAAAACTTTGTTGAAAGCAAAAAAGACGAGGAATGACACTAACATAAGAAATACAGACTGGAAAGCAGGTAATTGAGTAATTCCTTCGTGATTTTTCCTCACTGGACGATGCTGATACATCAAATATTAGTAAGACTAACGAAGAAAGACGCACTTGGTGTGAATTTTGTTGCATCTGGGGCGTTCGAGAGGAGATCGGGGAGGGTACGCCGGATGCCTTCACCCTTATTCATCCATTTAGTCACAGCTGTCGGAAAATACCGGAATAGAAATGCATAACCTAAGTTTCCAAACCTTCATAGCCACTCGAGAGGCGTCTTCATAGACCGTAGTCTCCTTTCCTGCGTGCGCAGGTCTAAAATTATTTCATAACTTTTCTAAAAGTTGGTAACATCGATTTGTTTAACGCCGACGAGGCGCCAAATAAGGGACAAGTCGTCTCACTACGCATCGCTTTTTACCTTCTACCATCTTCTGATTTATATTATCAAAGACAAACGACCTCCTAGCAGCATGCGCGGGATGAATTTTGCTGTATTAGAGGCGTGGGAGGGGGAGAAGCGAGCGTGGAGGGGAAGGGATCGGCCTGCGGCTCTGGTATCCGCGACGCTGCGTGGGCGTTGGAATATTTTCTTCGCGGACGCGGACTCAAATTAGGCGTTTTGTGGCTAAACGGTGGCAGATACGTCAAAATCCACGAAATTTTTGATCTAAAAGGAAAGTAACTCGGCAAAATCTATAGTTAATGACCATAAAATATTGTATTTTTCGAATTTTGACCCTCCCCCCCTAAATTGCATTTCAGCGAGGGTCAGGGGTTCACGTACAGGTCTCAAATTTTTCAGGCCTTATTTTTGATCGGTCCCACAACTTTTTTTCATTGAGCCAGATGGATTTGAAAAAAAAATCGATTTTTGCGATCCGCCCTACCACACACCTTTAGTTGCACGTAAACCCACCCCAGCCTTAATTCCTAGCTGCGTCCCTGGAGAGTGGATATCTTTCTCAGTGATTCTCATGACCATTCGTTCGTCTTGCGCATCGTGAAGCACCTTCAGCGTGAGGATTTGGCGCGAGGTACTTAAGAATTGCACCTAAAGATACCAATGAAATGAATTTGAGACCGAATTCGGAAATACAAAATAAATCCCAAGAGGGCATCTATTTCCGCTGAAACGATTATTCGTAGTATTAGGGAATCTTGTCGAGACAATTAAAGGGATGACGGAGGCTCAAGGATAAAGTCAATGGGCTGATTCTCGTTCTGTTCTGTGAAATTTACTGAATATATCCGTAAATGTAAGTAAATGCGCGCTTAAATGTCTCCTATTTTTTCGATCGTTTAATCAATTCATGTCCATTTTTTGAGTAGGCACGAGGATCATCTTTTACCTGGCTAGAACTGGTTAGAACATGAGAGTCGTTGATGAATATTTGGTCCATATTCTGTTGGCCGAGTGTGAAGCCGTTGGCACTCGAGTATGCACTTACCTCTGAGAGGATGCATTCAAGTATCCAGCAATTTGCTCATCCTATTGGGACGAAATTCGCAATTCGCTGTAAGAATTCGGTATATGAAAAGGTAAAAAAGTGATGCAGCAAAAAGCAACTTCCACTTGTAAACCATTCTCCCATAATTTTAGAATGAACAACCAATTTAGCTGTCGCCCCTTTTTTTAATTAGTTGACGTCATTTGATTAGTTTACTCCTTATGGAAGAAAATTTCCCTATTGGAAAAAATGCTCAAGAGAATACAAACAAGAGAAAACTGCGCGAGGGCCAAGCACATGACCAAAGAATAGCTGAGAATATGGAACGGGAGTTCGTGACGTCATCGACTCATCTGCAAAAGGGGTTAAAGTCATCGATTTTCCGTGACGAATAGCTCAAGTACAAGCTGTAAAATACTGCTCTCTTTATTATTCAAATTATATCACAATCGGCCATTGCAGAAATATTGAAAAAGCCCATTGTTTCTCTGTTCCGCTTTTATGTCAGCAATTGTCGCTGACAGTTATACTCGCTGCAATTTTAGAGGCACAATAAGACCGACTCAGGATTTAAATAAAGTTGAGCTTCGCATTCTTTTCGCATGGATTTGATTTCCTGCCATACCTGTGCCCGCTTTCATTTTCATCAGAAATATTAGAATTACATTGAATTTAGTGTTCGGAGTAAAAAAATGGCAAAAGGACGTTTTGTTTCTGCATTACAATTAACTCATTCATCTATACCAAGTCTTCTCTAAATATTGTGAGGATTTCAAGATTATACGGTAAGTTTTAATTAATAGTGCGTTGAGGTAGGTAAGGATTTAAGGGGAGTAACAGTAGTGAGAGACAATTGAGAAACGAATCCCGTCGTTAAATGCGAATTATATTAGCTGAGAGAGGGTGGGATAAGACAAAGGACGCACTGTATTCAATGCTCTTCTCCGCGCTTAATTGCTGTGACTTGCCAATTTGTAGACTTCGGGTCCACCCCATATCTCATTGTCTCTTATCTGATGAGAAACAGAGAGACAGTTGAGGGCGTTGAAAGCGCACTTCTTAATCAATATAGTGCTCCTCGTTCCTCACTTGGCTTACGTTTTACGCTGACTCGATGGTCTTCTACTTCAATCGCTCTAAACATATCAGCCGGAGCAGTGGCGCCGACTCCATGGGGCCTGAGGGGGCCCGAAACCCCCTCAAAAACTCGTTATGGGTGTGAGGAAAAAATGCGTCAGGCTTGTGGATTTTCCCCGGAGTGTCCAGATATCGAGATTAGAGTTATCAAGGTTCTAATGTTGATCATATGACTCTTCTAAAATGCTTAAAAAACTTAAAACTCACTAATAATAAAATTTCCCGGGGCAAGATCCCCGGTTTGGGCACCCCAATATTTTTTTGTAAGTCGGCATCCCTGGGCCGGAGGATAAGTGCTTATTATACTAACTTACTAGTGGCTATCCCGTTGTCACTAGTTAAAATAGTAGAAATTATGAGGTCCGAAGAATCGATTTTCCTCAGCCTTTGACTTCAGCATCGCTTCTTATTACTTTGCATGGGGCGAAAATTCACGTCCATATGCCGTAGGTTGATTTTTTCGGAAATTTGTTCTTAATATGGCGTGCCTTTAATTACTTACGGTCATTACGGACTATTTGTGAGAATTTGTGCCGTACTTTGATGTTCTATTTTTAGCCCCTTGCTAAACCTTTCTCCATCTTTAATCTCATCGTCCTCATATCTTGACTTTTTCCTTTAATCTCCCGGTTTCCTTGCTTCCTAACTCTGTTTACGCTTCCATCCATCCAGGTCGACTTAGAAGCAAGCCCCTCCCATACAGTTAATTGAGCGATCACAGTCCCTTCTAATAAGACCTTCTCTATTTTTATTCCTCCTCAGCTCTCCTACTTCTCTACCCACGCCTGCGACATCCCTTAATTATTGAGTTTCTCCTATTTTTTTAATCCTTCCCGGCCTCCTATTCATTTCATCTCAGTCGTCCAAGAGTTGGTCCAAATTAACGCGGCTCAGCCTTGCTCTTCTTATTTATTTTATTGATATAATTTAGACAGCGTTTTTAAGGAGCTCTCTTTGTACCGTTACCTTGGTTCTGACCATCGCTTTCCTCAAGCCTTTTTTTAAGGAGGTTTCTGAGTGTAATAGGAATGTCTGAGTTATGTTTGCCCAACTTTACCACCAGCGCCCCTCCTAATTCCCTCACCTCCTCCTACTCTTCACTTAACTCCTTCCAACTTGTCCTCAACTTCCCAACCGACGTCCTCAATCTGAATAAGCGATCCAGAGGTGAGATATTACTCCTCATCTTGTTCCGAGATATATTCCATATTTTACGATCCCAATTCCCGGAAAAGAGTCGTTGATGCGTTGATGAAAGTTACTCTGGGAAAGCAGCGAAAGCAGCGGGTTGGCGGTAGGTGGCAAGAATAATATTTTTTCAAGTTAATTCCTACCAGTAAATTTAGATTTGCATGAACCATTTTACGAACCACCCCAGTCTCACACCTCTCCACAAATTGATCTTCTCCACTTGATTGAGTTGGGACCACCCAAGAGTTGACGCGGCGACATAGCCCAAAAGTTTTTATTCATAATGACGAGCACCCGCGAAAGTTTTAACGAAGTTTTTGGTCTTCTCCCGTCAACTGCTCAGCCATCTCTTCTCTCTCTAGCCTCTTGTCTTCCATCTTATCTCTCATTTCTATTCCTGCACATATAATTTTTTTTCCATTTCACGGTTTTTAGCATCCCCTGCCCACTCAGTGCTCGATCTGTACAAATACTGTCCTCCATTTATCGTCTAGAAGATTCCTCTCCTCTCCCGCCGTGTCTAAAACCTCGTCATTCTTTTTCATACCCGTCCACTTCACTTTCTTCATTCTTATCCGCGGCTCCAGTACCGCGAAAGCCTCCAGCCTGTTCCCGTCTCCCTTCCTTGAGTCCACTCTTAAGCACTACACTCCCAGTTCTGACTCTGCACTAGTATTTTCTCTTGCATTGCGATCGTCTCATTAGCTGTTTCCTTTTCATTAACATCTCCTCTGCTAAAGGTGCTCTCTTCCTTATATGCCTACTATTGTGTACCTTTTACTTTAATGCGCTGCCCAAGTAGTTGAATTGCTCGACCTAATCCAAATTTTGTCCATCTACCTATATGTTTAACCTTAGGTTCCTTGATCCAAAAGCTTAAAAAATGGCGTTACCTTGGTCTTCTTGTGACTAGTCTTAATGCCACATTCTTAGCACAGTATACACTACGCATTAATGAAACTGACTTATGGCTTATGACTTATGGCTTATGACTTATGGCCATGGCTTGCTCGAACCTCCTTGATTTGAGCAACAATCCAATTCCTTGTTCATACCGATACACCGCTCCGTCTACGTTTCATTTACCATATTCTCCTCTTCCGTATTTTATCATAAAATTAGTGAAACCGTGTTGGTTGGATGCTCGGCACCCGTGAAAGGTTTAGAGAAAGATCGACCTCACTTTCATCTCTGAGGCTTCTCAGCAGTATTTTTATTTTTTATCGATTTATTTGCCCTTTTTTTGGTGTCCAGTATCTTAACTGATTGCGATGTTCACCTTAGGATTTAATTAGTGTTTTCCAAGTTAATTAAGGTAATTAAATGAACGTAAGATTAATAAACGTAATTAAATGGGAGGCTCCTGAATATTCGAAATATATGTATATTTCAAGATGGAATGGATGCTTATTTCATAAGAAATATCCCTACTACGAAGTGTAGACTTTTATAATGTCATTCTACCGATTAAGCGGTGTGATATTTGGTGATGCCATAGTCTTTTCTCGTCATCACACCAGTTGGACCTGTTATTAATTGCCAGCGTGAAAAAGGAAGAATATTTGAAATAGATAATACCTAAATGGTACAACGCATAAAATACTTTTTTCCAAATTCGATTAATTAATTATATTAAACGATTAAAAATTGTAATCCTTTATTATCTCACTATCACTATTTTATTTCATCCGATTTATAAATAATCATCTATCAGTTGTCAAAGATTAAATTCTTGAGCCTGGGAATAATATGTTCATGTTTTTCGAAGGATATCATTACACTCATGATAATAATCTATGCGTCGCTTTCATTTTTCTTTTGACATAATTTTGAATGAGCCATTTTGGGAATTTAGCTCGTAAGAGTTTATTGGCTCAGCCAATGTCTTATAGCCTTTCAACTCTCTTCTTGTAATCCAATATATTTTCCTACGATCTATTATCCTTTCTTCCTACACCTTTCTCTATTACGCCTAATCGATAGACTTTCGAAATCAATGACGCAGACGCAATTCAGGAACGGATGTTTGTGCAAGGAACCGAGCAACCAAAGGCATCTGCGCTTTGATCCGGTTTCCCTTTCATAGTTCACCACTGTTGAGCATCGCTTTCCGTCTAATTTCACCCTTTCTTAATTTCTTCATCGAATATCTTCTCTTCCCTGCCTCCCTGTAAACGCTCGATGGAGCATAAAAGTTGCTGATATCAATGGACTGCGATTCCGGCGTCTTTTTTTGCTCTTATATTAAAATTCGCCGTTCGACCGGAAAATTGGCAAGAGATTGCAATGAGTTCGTGGGAGAGCTAAGGAGGGCGGAGGACGTTTATGAATGGAGGTTGGGGGAGCCACGCACTCTCTCACAAAGCAATCTCAATCCAACTTCCCCCGTGAGTAAATGGAATCATTCGACTTGAAGATGCATATACCGAATATGAGCGGAACGTCCCAATGCTTCATTCCTCTTTTGACTCCCCCCCCCCTGCACCCACCCACAATATCAATTATGATGTGCTCCAACACTCTGTGCTTAGATTGTTTTTGTTGAATTACTGCTTTTTAAATATTCTTTCTCTTCAGTGGCGCCGACTCCGTGGGGCCTGAGGGGGCCCAAGTCACCTCAAAAATTCGTTACGGGAGTGAGGAAAAAATGTGTCAGGCTTGTCGATTTTCCCCGGAGTGTGCAAATATCGAGATTCGAGTTATCAAGGTTTTAATGTTGATCGTATGACTCTTTTAAAATGCTTAAAAGCTTAAAAATCACTACTTTTAAAACATTTCCCGGGGCAAGATCCCCGGTTTGAGCCCCCCCAATATTTTTTGTAAGTCGGCATCCCTGTTTCTCTTTTTATATTCGCTAATACCTTTGATACTCGGGATCCTATGTTTTACATTACGGTATTTATTTTATAAAGTTCCAACTTCTTATAAATAGAGCGATTAAAGCCATCAGTTAACTATAACAGGATGTTTATAAATCAGGGCTATTAGTGTGCCAGGGATTTTTAGCAACGTGCTTGAGCATCCATGCCAAATGTTGAGCTGAGCGTAAATTTGCTCATTCCGAAGCCTCATTTATTGTAGTACTTGCTTAAGTTTTGAAGTTCATTGCGTGTGACTGTTAAATTAATGTGATCTCGTGCGACTATTTCGTGCCTGTTCTGAATCCATGGGGGACATACCTAATTTAAAAGTTTCAGCTATGAAATATTTTAGGAAATTCTTCCATTATCAAGAGGTTTGAGTAGCCGTTGGACATTTTCATGTATTCGAAGCTTCCGTTTTTATTCACGGTCGCAATTGCAAAGCTCGGATAAAAAAATACTATCCGGCCACGTTGAAGGAAGGCATTCTGCGTTGCGGTCCATTTGGCTCTGTTTGCTTTATTTGTCTCCGCATCCCCTTTTAAAGTGTTTGGTGGATGATCGAAATTCGGAATCTTCGAAGGGAAGAGTTTTGCGGTCTTATAATAGATTCTAACGGAGTAGGGATCACACATTTTTTTACCACCAGCGGTTCTTTGGTATCTTTGGTTAGAGTTGGGATAATGAATGGCTATGGATTTACAAGTCCTTCACCCTATTCGACTGCTCTTATTTCATTTAAAAAAGCTAAATATTCTCTTTAAACGTATGTCCGTCTAATTTTAGGGATATAATTTTATTATATCATTTTTGGCCAATTGCATAAGTTATGTTTTTCCTGAACTAAAGCGCCCATATTTTAAGTTGAGTTAGTGATCCACAAATGAGATAATCCTAAAAGAATTTTTCCTCTTGCCAGCATATAAATCGTGTTATTACAAAATCTTTCACGTATAATATAGTATAAATTTTATTCAAATAACTATAACATTTTGTTAAAACTACAAAAAATATTTGATTGCTCACAAAGATTGTTTTTTGATATTTGAAGAGTCAGATCACCCTCTCTCTCTCTCAGGAGAAAGATGATCTAAAATTTACCTGAGTATATTCACCATTGTAGGTAAATGTTTCAAAGTTTTTTTCGAGAAAAATGGGCCACAGTATTTTTTCATTTTTTTCCAAATAAAACAAATACGCTTGTAGTCCGTGGTAGATTCTTGGCTATTCCCATAGCTGGTTAATATTCCCGAAAATGGGGAAGATGGAATGAAGCCACCCAGCGAACATAACGAAGGTTTTTGAGAACCCCTTGCACCCGAGATCTCAGGGTCCTGTGTTCCCTAGTTGCTAAGATCTCATGTTCCAGTGGAATAGTGAATCATATGTATGACTTGCAGTCTACCTGCTGGTATAATAAAACTCGCAATAGAAAAAAAATCGTAATATTTTTGGCCATTACACAATATCTCGCTCGTCCAACTATAAAAATTATTATTATTTTTAGAATTTACCCTTTAATTTGGGATATAATTATGTCTCTATATCTTCGAGCTATTTAGAACGTATAAGAGAAGAATTACGTAAATGTATTAATGTTAGCAGATAATAAGGTGGAGTAGAGAGCTGCATTTAATCAATCTTCGGATTTTTGTCTTTTGGTGAAGCCGTTACTTACGTATATCTTGTGTGTGATTTAGAGCTACCTAAATTTGGATGTTAATGTGTAGCTTTTGGGTTAAAGATAAAATGACACAGTGTATAAACTGCTTGACGACCTTATTTACCAGGATTTTACGGGCAATCACAAAGAACTGCGAAAACGGCTGAAGAGTGCAAAAGTAATTTCAATTCGCTCGACCTGACTCCTCGTGTATTACGTGATAATCAGTTCATGATCTTATCTTCAACATCCAAACAGGAATCGAAAATATAGGGTGTGAACTATCGATTTCATTTTTGTAAACATTAGAATAAAAAAAGTTGAAATATTACCATGTTGGCCTATGAATCTATAAAATAATAGCAATTAATTGCATTAATTTGGTAATTAATTTACATTTTCTTAAAAACGAATGTATTTTAACCATTCAACAAGGTGTAGTAAAATGAAATTGGAAGTCAGTATGTATAAATGATATAGGATTTTAAAAAAATAGTATAAGAATATAGAATTCGTTTAGTAGAGATAGAGTAGGAATTTGGTACTGTAGAAATTTGTATGAAGGTAATTGTGTACTCCAAACAGATGAAGAGGTTGTCACGATTGTGTTTTCTATGAGTTAATGAAAAGTACAAGAAGCGTGATGAGTGAGCCGAGAAGTGCTTGGTACTCTTAGTCCTCTAGTATTTCTCTAGCAGCTCCCTACCTCCCCCCCTCTCTCTCTCTGTACTTTCTAAGCATGAATTTTTTTTCTCACCATCATCCCTGGATACCTCCTTGACTCCTTTGAGAAACACATACGTTGATTTCTGAGTTTTCTATTTTCCGTGTGGATGGCGTTAGTGTGTACGGATAAAAATTAAGCCCTCTTGTCCGAGTTAGAAGGAGAACTTGTTTTTTTCTTGTTCCATTTGTTTTTTGCATGTATTAAGTTCTCATTTTGTGATGCAAGCAGTGTTGAAGCTATTCACATAAACATTCTCCTTTGTCTTACTTCTTTGAATTAAGAGCACAGGTTCCGTGAACATTACTTGCTGCTGCATTTCTTTCGGAAGAGATTTTATATCAGTAATATGGCGTATTAGAGTCTTTTCTTTTGAGATACGCTTGTTGAGATGCATCTCGGGATACTCTCTTTTCAGTTAATGTTTTTATTACTCGCGTAATGAATACATTTTTTTCGTTACTGCCATCCTGCGTGGCTTTTATTGCAGCTCACTGGCTCGAACTCTGAATAAGGATCATATATATATGACTAATTCCGGTTTGTCTGAATCAAAAGGAAGTGTTTTTATGAAAGAAGCTTTTTATAAAAAATATTCATTTCTAGGAATAATGAAAAAAGTCATCTCTCGTAAATGTATGAAAAATTGTAAAAGTGTACGTGAGGATGATTCTCATATTTCAACGGGGTTACTCTAGCAAAATGGGACTGTTGCAAATTTTAAGAACATGGTCTGGGCTATAAAATGCTTCTGCGCTGCCGTATTCATAATGTAACTCACAACTTCAACATTAAATGTAGTATCTGTATCTGGGCGAAAGTCTTTTACGCACAAAGGAACTAATTGCATCAATAAATTATAAATGCTGTTGGTTTAATTTATGGATGAAAATTAAGCGTTGGTAAACGTAGACTTAGGGCTGTTATTCATTAATATACTGTCCTTGGTTCTTGCTGGTTGCAAGCGTGGAGAAATCTGTTAATGGTTTCCGGTCATGAGCGGTTTTGAATGAGGACCTTTAATAATTCTGCAGTTTACTATATAATTTAATATCTATTGATAGCAGTCAAAAATGTTACAACCGCTAATGATATATGGGTTTATAATCTATGAAGCTAGACAAAAGTAATATTGTGTACGTTGTCCTTACTTAAGTAAATTTTAAACGTTTTATGCTAAAATATTTAACTGACAGTACTGAAATAAAAATGACCTATTGTTAATGTAAACGATAGATTAAAATGTCTTATGATTAAATTACCGGCTAAATACGTTTGAATAGTAACAAATTTACTGTAGAGGAATAAAAATTTTTCTCTGAAATATCAGCTATTCGAGGAATTGAAGTATCAAACTGTTGGTTATATGCTCTAAGTATGCTTTATGTGGTAAGCTTTAAATTTATGTCTGGCAGACTCACGCTTACACTTATGTCATTGCAGTCATGCACTGCCTACTAAAAGTTGCAGACTGAGCATTTGGAATCATAGCTGCACTGAAAGTTGTCATAAATATACTCGACCTATTTTAAGTAAGGCATGGTGTCTGCATATTCCCTGTTTAGTTGCATGCTTCCCCCCACTCTCTTCCTGGCTTAGCACGCGCTCCTTCCGAAGCATTCGTCACCTCCGAATCAGATATATAAGTAGTTTCCTGTCCTCTGCAACCATTCTTTACTCTTCCTTTCCGTCCATTTAGCTTATCCATTCTTCACCATGCTCATGTCTTATAGGTTTGTTGTCTGAATATGATTTAATTAAATAGTAATCAGGGAGTAATTTTTAATTCGGTGAGAATCAATTTCGAAATTTAAATCCCTCGTGAGGTGCATTGGATTCTAATGGACTCTATATACTTCGTCAATTGTGATTTAATCCCGAGAGAGGGCACATGTGTTAAATTCACTTGAGTCTAGCTATAGATGCAAATCCGGGCTTATGTCTACTTACCAATTTGTCATTAATTTATTGTTTACGTTGCCCATCCATTATTTTTTTGTTTTAATTTTTGGGTAACTGGTTGAGGAAGAGGCGTTTTGATAACTGAATGTTTTTAATTTTGTTCGTTAGTTTGCGTTCATTCTTTCACCCACGTCACAAAACCACATCAGATTGTATGCGTGTTGGAAATACCTCGCTATATCGTGCTTGCCAAGCGTCTGTCATGTAGGAATCCTGGGAGCTATACCGCTCCGCATTGCAAGAGTGTTGGTTAATAAGCATAAGCAGTAGGCGTATATATATGTAGTGCGGGTGGTTGGGTGGCCAGGCGCAGATCATCCATCTCGCTGCGGTGCTTGCTCGCTCTTCACTCAAGTGACGTGCTAATGCGGCTTCGAGAGCAATCCACCTTATCCCCCCTTAATACGGCGGGTTATTCTCCAAGTGATAGTCAATGCAATAACTCCATCACTGGGTACCTATTGAGGATTAACGACTGGTATGATTCAATGATTCCGGATGAGGGAATACTTCTCGCCCATCCCACGAGAGAAGCCCATGAGAATACTCCCATAGCTGCCAGTATTCAGGGTGCATTTAGTATACTCCATTTGATTTAGTTGAGCTACAATAGTTTTTATTCATCGCCATCCACGCTTAAAACAGGAAGTGTTTTGAACTCCATCTTCACGGAGGGGTTTTGAAATCATCTGCGATCGTAAATTGCTTAATGCCGACCAATGCTCCATAAATTCTGTTCTGCATTCCGTTTTCCCCTAATATAATCCTACCCTTTTCGGTTTTACCATCTTATAAGTACTCTTTTATCATCGTATTCTGAGTTTGATTTTAAACGTGAGTGGTTAGTTGCTATGTGTATTTCCCTAAATATATAACTAACCTTACGGCATGCGTACTAAAATATTCAACCACAGATTAGCGAGGTGTCTATTTTATAGCTATCTCCAGTAATTTAAACTCTGTTCATTTCCCCAGTCTATCATCTATTTGGGCTATGTATAGCTTTAAAATTTCTCCATTCCTATCATTTAAATTTCATTCTAACTTTCCTCTAATCTATCCTAACATTTAAATGTTCTTCCAATCATGTTGTTCATTATTTCTTCCTTACTATACAGTTATACTTGTACTCTTCATAATATCCTCAAATTTAAGTTGAAGTGTGTATTTATCTTCTCTTGCAAGCACTTGAATAAAGCTATTAGTGGTGGATGAATTCTTTTGTTTAGGAAGCATACTGACTAAAGAAGCAAGAAATAAATTATCAGCAGAACAGCCTAGGTGAAGAGAGCGTTCCACCCAAAGATAGTTACTTTCAGCGGGAAATTCAAACATAGAATTAAGGAAACAGTTTATTAGAACTTACATTTGGAGTATGCTTTTCTACGGAAGTGAGGCATGGACAGTGATAGCCGCGGAGGAATCAAAAGGTAGCGCTTCAGAAGAATGTTCGGGATCACATGGATCGACTGGGTAAGAAATGAGAATAAGGAAGTCCTAAGAAGAGTAGGAGAGAAAAGAAGCCTTTCGAAAACCTTGATTAGAAGACGGAACCATCTTATAGGCCATATCTTGAGACATGATGGCTTGGTGAAGACAATCGTGGGAGAAGTAGATGGCAAGAACGGAAAAGAAATACCTCGAATGAAATATATTATATTGCTTAAGAAGGTTGTGAAAGAAAATGAATACGCAGGTCTGGAATGTTAGCTGTCAGGAGATTTAAATGGAGACCTTTGTCAAACCCCTCTTAGGGTTGTTGATCAAAATTACCCATCCTTGTGTATGGGAATACTTTTTGTATTTATTTTTGCTTATTTCTCAGTATTTCGATAATGTCGGGATAACTATTATCTCTCCATACAAGAAGCATCGTCTTGAACATTTCATTTATCTTATTGTTAGTACCTTGATATATATGAGAGAATGTTTTCTACTGATGTACTGTTGAATACCTTACTCGTAATTCGTGCATATGAGAATGATTCAATGGAGACTGAATTTTAGTTACGCATCGATTGTTAGTGATTTATTATAGAGTTAATTATGCATATAAAACGAAGTCATAAATAGTGCTAGTTACACCATTTATAACTCAGAAACGGCTGTACCGATTATGATGATATTTGGTTTTTTAGATTCGTAGCCCCGGATAACCAAATAAACATTAACAAATAGTAAAAGTTTAAGAAAAATTGATCTTGATGTTAGGGGTATATTTTTAGGAGTTGTTAACACTGCAAGAGCTTCAACTTGGTCGGCAAAAGATAATTTGTTTTTATGTTTTTACCAATTTAATGTCTGAGATTCGTAACAATATTAAGAAAATTTTAATAGTTACATAATATTAAAGTAATATTAAAATCATTGAATTCGAGCTTGGACCAGCTCGAATTAAGTCATCAACAAAGACGTCACTTCCTTGTGTGTAAAAAATCTCCAAGCAATTGTTGACTATCGGTAATGGCTGTGCTCCTGTCAACAAATCGAACAGATTGATTTCATCACCTCAGAATTTTTGCAATTTCGTGTCATTGAAAGTTGAGCTTATCAAAAAGTGTTTCTGAACATGATTTATAACCACTAAATTCATATATTTTTGAGTGAGCGAAAAACTATGAAGGCTAAGAACGAAGATATGGATGACTTAAAATTCGTTATTCAGAATAAAATCGTTGGCAGCCTGTATTCGCTAAATTTATTGTCTGTATAGCAAACGAATACGAAGTCACCAATTATCCATCTGAATGTTTAAATTTTTTGAATGTGCCGCCGCATAATTTACAGCTGAAGGTAGGCTCGGTGTTCATGATGCTTCGAAACCAAATATATGCAATGGAAAGTGTTTGGTGACGAAGAAAACTGATAGTCAATGTGATTCACGCGGCTATACCCAAAAGAAAATTCAAAAGTGAGGAAGTTCTCATTACGAGGATTCCCATGATCCTAACTAATTGAGTTGAAGGGAATGCAATACATATCTAATTCATGCTTCATTCGCGATGACGATTATCAAATCACAAGGTGAATGTTTGTGGTCTGAATCTAGAAAACCTGTTTTCCCTCATTGCCAAATATGCGTGGCATGTTAACGTGTTCGTAAACTAACCGATTTAATTTTTATTTCGCCTGGTAACAAAGAAACTTATGTATCGGAAGGTACTTGAATCAAGAGAAAAAACCGCAAGGTTACGCGACAGACTTGGGGCTAAAATTTCTTTTTATTAAAAGCACATATAGGCTAACAACTGAATGCATAAAAATTTAACTTGATATAAGTACTTCTTTTTGAGAACACAGTGTCTAAAATTTCCTAAGTTAATGCCTAAAAAAAAAGAAAATTCATTGAAAAAATCCCCTCATTACGAAAAAATTGATGTCACACCGGGCTGTCCTACGTAGATTGAATAGAGAAACTGTCTTTCTGCCAAGGCATTGTAATACTTATATTTCTAGTTTTGTTGATTTTTTCTTATTTTATTATTATTATTAAGAAATTATGAAAATGAGTTCATCCGCTGTATTAATTTTATAAAATTCAGCATACTCTAGATTTCAGTATTTTTGGAGCAAAAGTATTTTTATGCTCTTGATGTAGATTCATTTAGGTGGTATTTCAACTAAAGATATGAGCTAAAATGAAAATTATAACTTTTTCATACCCATCCTCCTTCTCGTTTCCCTGATATTGCATTATATCTCGGTAGATGTCCTCGTTTCTCGTCCTTTGTGAGTTTCCATGATGACCTTGCCATCGCCAACCTATTCCAGCCCCGCATTGTTGCGCAACTTCTCCCACTTTATTCAAATGTGGGATTCTCTCCCAGCGAAATGTCATCACCGTTCTTGCCACTTCTGATGTATGCTGGGAATAATGAGTCATTGCCTGTATTTTTATGTCCTCTCTCTCGAAGAGTTTGCTTCGAGCAAGCGAGAGTAATTGATTCCAATTCCAGCTTGTAAGTGCACTTTATACCCTCGCATATTACGCACGTGTCTGTTTTCGTGGAGCGAGTATTTCGTTTATTCAGTTCCATTTATGTACACATTCTCCTTTTTGTTGCCTTTCAAAGCTTTTTTGTTCACTGTTCACTTTTATTAAATTGCTTGACTTTTCACGCTCAAAAGTAACAAAAACACAGTCATTGAAATGCCCTATTTTAACTCACTCCATGTTGAAACTTCACACTTCATCGTAGCAGCGAGGAACTTTTTGATTTATCAGGCAATGTGTGGATATACTCATCCTTGCTTTCAACTATCACAGTGAAGGAATGGAATTCATATGATACTAATTTAATTTCTTGGTGGATTTCGTCGATTGATATGCAAAAATATAGCTTTTTTCTCATGAAAAACATAATTACGGCCAAAAATAGTATCTTTTTGTTTTTAAAGAAATTTTTTCTGCTCATTAAGGAGAAAATAAACCTTAGTTGAAGTTGATGATATTTATTATTTATAATTACTTATTTATGTTTCTTTTCTTAAATGTAAAGATTGATTAAAGAATTAGCGCATGTAAGAATTGTATTATAGATGCATGTTTTAGGGTATATTACTGGATCTGGCATGTCTTTATGAAACCCTTTTGTGCTGAAGCTAATGAAAATTTTAGCATTCCAGAATGAATCTTTTATTACCAAAATTTATCCGTAATTGATATTTATGAAGCCCAAAATTTTTTATTTTCCCTTGAGTTTTATTTCTGTCGTAAATTTATCTAGTTTGCTCTTAACCTATATTGAAAGGAAATTCTTAAGTACTTTAAGGACTGATTGAGATAATGGTTTACATAATGTCAGTTATTTAGAAAATGCAATATAATCTTTGATATTTACTAGAGGTTTTGTATTGCTGAACATTTAAATATTTATCGTCGGTTTTGAAATTGAACTCAAATTTAGGGTTTAAATAAAATCTGCGCTCAATCAAGTTATCTTCGTTGTCGATCTCTATAGACTCTCCCATTGGGCCAGTTGCATGATTTTTTTTTACTTTGGTATATGAAAATATGATCAAATTGAGATGTGACAAAATAGTCCAGGTATTTTTTCAATGCGCCGTTATTAAGTAATCAGCGCTCAAAAATTCGATTTTTGAAAGTCATTTCAAACGGGCCACTTCTCCCGCCAACCGGATGTGACGAAACACCACTCGACGGAGGACAGCAATACGTTTGAGTTCTGGTGTAACGTTGGAAATGTTGGAAATTCATCCATTCTACATAGTTTTTTGGTGCCTACGAGAAGTATGGCTCAATCCAGCAAGTCTTATAGATACTGTTTCGTCCCGCACTGCCAGAGTACGACTAATAGGAACCCAGAAAAATTATTTTTTAATGGTCCTACGGATCCCGAACTGCGTAAGAAGTGGTTCACGGCGGCACGAAGAGATAAAATGCTCGGACCGAAAACCACTTTCTCTTGCTGCGAAGACCACTTCAATGTGAGTACCAGTGTTAAGATAAGTATGCTATATCGCAATTGTCTTTTGCGTCTTTTCTTATAAGACATTCGCCGGCAGAAATGGGAGGTGCATTTTTCTTGATAACATAGACGTTGCTTTCTGTTAATATGCATTTCATTTACGAAAATTTTCTTTTAAATAGGTCACTGATGACGTCGAAAATATACTTGAGTATAGAATGGGAATGGTCTCAAAACTCTATCTGAAAAAGGGAGTCATTCCGCACATTTTCAGTTGTCAGAAAGATAGAGAGAGAAGCCATATCAGGCCCCAGCGAGCTGCAACTGTGAAGAGGCAGCGAATAAGTTTAGTGGCCGATGCCATGGAAGAGTGTCAGGAAATGGAACGGGTCAATGAATGCCTGAATGAAAGCCTTGGATCGACGGAATATCCTCTTCCATTGCCAAATACTCCTGAGGATACACCTGGAATAAGCTGTGGCGAGAACAGTAAAGAAGAGAACTGCTCAAAAAATATTTCCGTGCAGGTACTTAGATTAATAATTATTATTATTTACGAGCTGGCACTTTTGCATGTTCATTTACAAGAACCAGAATAAGCTGTCATATTTAAATACAGAAATTACATAATCACTGTTTTTGTAATGATAAATTAGGATTTTGTAAGTAGCTAAATCAACATCCTTGGAGGGTTTAATGTTTATGTTTTTGGGGGAATGGTCAGGGTCACAGTCCAACAAAGTATCTGAGGAAATACAGCAGGAGACTTTAATAATAATATACTTACTCTATGCTTGAAGGGAGTCTAAAAAAGCTTAATCCAAGCGTGATCCAACGGTATGAAAACTAGTATTAAATTGAGTGAGGCCTTGAAAGGTAAAGCAATAATAGCCCTTGCTTTGGCTAAGAGTGGTGCTGCATTTAATAGTTGTTCATCAGTAGAAAAAAACTCTGAACAGTATTGAAATAAGATTGTACCCACTATTAATAACAGAATTTGTAAATTGAGAGAGGTGATAATATTTTCAGTGGAATTCATAAATTGCAGTGGGATTCATAAATTTCAAGAATCCTCCCTTCAATTTTTTTATTTTCTCAGGAACAATTTGCCATAGTTAATGTATAAGGTGAATATGTAGAGAAATAATTGTAAATATTGAATGATAGACAAACTCTGGTGTAGGAATGATGAGAAGATTTCCTTAGCTTCCGAAATCATATCACAGTGCATGATATGGTTTTGACTAGTTCCGCTAGAAATTGTTCCTTGGGTTTTTGACTTGCAGTAAAGTTTGCAGCAGCATCCTATTAGTTCTCTTATCCACTGTTTGTTTTTAGGGAATTTTTATACATGACTATACATAACCACCATTGTATGTGCAAGATGGAAGATTTTAATTTGGGGATTTAGTGACGGATGTCATCAATTTGGGGATAAATAAATGGATGCATGTTATATTCTTTAAATTAGACTATATCAAGTACTAATCCATCTTTGAATTTTCATTTACTTTAGGTTAACACAATGTTAAAAAATGTGAGAAGCAAGGGTGTTCAATGTTCTCCGAGAACAGTATCTAACAGTACGTCACCTCTGAAGTTGCCTAAGCAACCAAAGAAGGCAGTGGAAGACATGGAGCTCAGTGCTGAGGCATCATCATCTTCTGAAGAAGAAATGCAAGCCCCTTCAGATGACTCGTATGAATTTGGGGAAGAAGATATCCTTGATTCATTTCCATTGGGTGGTGTGATGGATGTATCATCAGCCATCATCAAAAGGATAAAAGCTTATCCTAGACTTTATATAGGTCTACCAGTGGATTCATACACAGTAATTGAAAAGTTGTGTGAATTCACTAAATGTAAAGAGGGAGAAATCGTGTTGACTCTAAAGAAAATAAGACTAAATGAACAATTTGAAGTCCTCGGGCATGACTTTGGCATTAGCAAGAGTCAGGCCAGTCGCATATTTGCAAAGATTCTGCCCCTAATTTATAGTTACTTGAGAGGACTTATTATTTGGCCTTCCTCATTTGATATAAAAATGAATCTCCCCATTCCATTTCGGGCTAGATATGCCAAGGTGGAATCAATAATTGATTGTTTTGAAGTAGAGATTGAAAAGCCATCGAATCCTTTGTCTCAGGCCCTTACATGGTCCGAGTACAAAAAGTGTAATACACTAAAGTACTTAGTTTCATGTACTCCAGATGGCCTAGTTAATTTTGTATCAAAAGGTTATGGAGGTCGTGCCAGTGATGCAGCCATAGTTGAGGATTGTGGGTTCCTTGAAGTTCTCCCATCAGGGGTATCAGTCATGGCAGATAGGGGGTTCAAGCACATAGATGGATTACTGACAAAGAAAGGTTGCCAGCTGGTAAGACCCCCTAGTGTTGCCTCAGGTGAGGTGCTAAACTCCATGCAGGTGAGGGAGACAAAGCAAATTGCTGCTTTGAGAATACATGTGGAGCGAGTTATTAGCAGATTAAGGGAATTCAGGTATCTTGTGCCCCATGCTTGCATATCTCACAATGCCATCAGCAAAACAGATATGGTTGTTGCTGTGACATGTGGCATCATAAACTGTCAAGGAAGAATTGTGTAATGTCATTGAAATGTGCTCTGATCATCAAAATACTTCTGTCTTTGGCTACCTTCACTGATAGCGCATTATCCTTACAGATACCTTTGATATGTCTTTTTTCAATTTATTCTTATTGTATATTTTTGTATCTTGTAGCATTGTTACAAAGTTCAGTTGTTATACCTTATGATGTCTTGCCTAAAACATACAAAATGCTTCCCACTGCAGCTGCATATTTGACTATTTCCTTCCTTCAACTAAACAAATCAATGGCGTGAAGTAAGCAGCAGCACCATGACTGCTATTATTCTATGAAATATTTTATGAATAATTCAGATTCATATCCATATTGTACACATTATGATGCATTTTTAAGGTGTCACCGTAAGCTTTGAATTCTTTACAGTGACAATGAAGATATATATGGCCTTAACCCCTATGGTATTATCTACATGGTGTGACCATTCTGGATTGTCGTTAAGATGAAAGTCTCAGAATTTTATGTTAGTTGAGGGTTTCTTGAATTGCTGTCTTTTCCTTGTAATAGGCTTGATGAAGGAGAACAATTTTTGATAATAATTTGTGTATTAACTACTTCAACTGTATTTGGAGTCAGTTAGTTGCACACCACATGAACATCCCTATGACATATATGATGTACCCTCTTATTCCAATGATATTCACCAATACCAAAGGCATGAATTATCTCCTGAAAACAGTATGGGTTGGCAGGTTGAGGTATACTTTGATTGATCATTAAATGAGTCTTAAATTGTTAGGAATTGTACCAAGATTAAGACCTTGAGGGTCAGCACTTTTAATTTTCAGTGGTGGGGGAAAAAGAGAGTTACCAACAAATGGAGAATATTTTACAATTCTTACTTAAGAGAGAGAAGACATATAATACAGTGTAGAGACTTTCATTTGAAACCATACTCTTGAGCTTAAGAAATAAAATTTCATAGTAAGTGTAATCGAAAGCTTTAGATAGGTCAAAGGAAAATCAAAATTATCTTTTGAAACCCGTTTGAAAATGCCTCTGACTAGGTCCAACAATTATTGCAGTCACATTGGCAACCTATTTTAGGAGTAGAAGAAAAATTATAGATTTAAAGTACTCATAAAATATCTTTCTAATGTAAATGAACTGATTTAGTTGGCAGACAGTGGGGCAATGCATTGAATGTAATTCTTGATGGCAGTAATGGGGAGTTCAATATAGATAGGGAGACATAATAGAAAATTCATATATGTTCTCTTCCACTTCATTGCTTTAGGCAGTAAGATTAGGATTTCCGTTTGTCCTACTCCATAATCACTACTTCACTGTCATAGCTCTCTTCCAAGCATTGGTATAGACAAATAATACAAGGAAACATAAGAAATTTGTTAATATTCCTCTTTATAAAACCAACAGTAACACAAGTATCAAGTATGTAAGTAATCAAAATAAAGAATTGTACATTACAGGAAATATATTTTCCTTCCAAAACTTCATTGCATTATTAATCAATGCCATGCATTTATGCTGATCATAGTCAACAGACACTATTTCGACCTCCTGGCTATCCTCGAAGTCAGGTCTAGCAACACAAAAATACCCCTTCCTCCTACCAGTCATCAGCATTTGTAGCTGCATTTGGGCAAAATGCTGTTTTGCAGGGAAGAATGAACCATTGCATTGAACAATATATTTTGCATAGCTACTCAAGCTAATAGGGCACTTGAACTCAAATACATTGTTTTCATCAATGCCATCAGGTGATGCGCCCAAAACAGGATAATCTCCCCTTAAAAAGAGCCCACAGTCAGAGATTTTCACGCCTAATTTGCTCTCCACAACATTTTTTATAGCAACTTCTAAGTTCCTTCCTCGAGACATGGCCAAATTATCATCTATTCTATATGCCCCTAAAATGGTTTCAACCAGCACACCATCCTTGGTGTGGCAGTGGGCAGCTTCATGTAACTTAGAAGCAGTTATTCTCCCATATCTTAATGAGTGCCACATTTCTGAACTACCTTGCTGTTCAGTGTCCTTCTCTGCTGCAATAATATCTCTGTCTGTGACATTGTGACTGCAGTAGTCCACAAAATCATCTGCCCTTCGTGAGTTCACACTATAATGAAACCCTATCAACAACGAGTGCAGGGAGAGGCTCTCACCATGACTCTCATGAGACCTCACTATTTGTGAGCTTGGGTGGCTCAATTTGAGAGAGTCTACTACCCAGACGGCACAGGAAGTTTTCGTACCTAAATACGAGGGTGGACAATCAAGATACAAAAATCGCGCTTAGGAAGTTACTTAGAAGGTTTTGTTTCTTTATTTCCTTTAATGACGAAAAAAGATGCAAGAGGACTGGCAAATTCATATGCATCGATAAAATTGTATCTCATCGATAAAACTGTATTCGGTCTGGGACTATTTTCTTTCGCGGGTGGTGCCATCTGGTGCCATCGTGCCCTATCCTCCTAGAAAGATCACATGCCTTCACAAGCCGTTGGAGATCGCGTCGTTTACGTCACGTCTCACTACATTTCAGGGATTTTTGTGGTTAAGTTAGTGAAGAATAGAGTGTCTGGTAATGTGGAAGTTTCCCTTATTCTTTAATTTCATTCACTGGGCTTCAGAAACGTGTTTGTGAGATATTTTTGTTATAAATGCCTTTCGTGTGTGTATTGTCGGGATGTAATGGAAACTCCGGGACATATGGTTCAAGTTTTTAGCTCTCCAAAAGATCCTGAGTTGAAGAAGAAGTGCATTTGGGCGATAAGAAGAAAACATTTCACCCCTACGAAAAACTGTTAGGTATGTACTCTACCTCGCTGTAATTATTTGGATGTAATTTTAAGTCAGAAGTGGCTATTCAGTACTAAAAATGGTGATTCAAAATATTGTAGCAGCAATTCTTTTGAAAATTCTTGCATTTTAGTTGTCTTTTTTGTATCATTTCATACGGTAAACGTGTGGTTAAAGGAGAAACTAGGAATAAGCTGCCAAGTTTATAGGATCGAATATTGCTTCTTAGCTTGCCCTATGGTGTATTACACGTCGGCTTTCATCATTTCAAATTATCTTATGCTATAGTTTAAAACAATAAAAATATCAGGCATACAAATATTTACTATATTTACGAGCCTAGTAATTTGATTTCTCATGCAGAAATACCAAAAATTGGAAATGATTTGACCTAATAAGTTACATGGTATTTTATTATTTATTAATTTTAGGTGTGTGAGCTTCACATTGCACCATTGTGATATCAGAAAGTAATCTGTGGCCTTGGACGAGAAGACGAGGAGAAAATTCTTGCTGAATGGAAGGTGCCCAGATTGGAGGAAGGTACCATTCCCAGTGAGAAATGGATCATCGAATCTACGTCGAATCTTCGTCGATTCGACGTCTATAGATCGATATGTGGTCGACGTCGATTTTATTTGTTCAATCGACGATTTTTCGACGTGTTATTCTCATTGGTCAGCGGGGTCAGCGTGTTGATTGGCTGAGGGGAGGACTTAGTGATGTAGTTTTAATGTCTTAAAAATAACGGTGAGACGCTATTACAACATATGTGTCTTAAATAAGAAATATAAAATTAAATAATTATTTTATTTATCCATAAACATTAGTTTTAATCTCCGAGAACAATCTTTGATTCCTTTTAATTCTGTAACTTGACCGTTGAAGTTCGATTGCGTATAGCAGTTGGTTCAGTCTGGTTCAGTCAAGCTGTTAGTTAGTTAAAAATTGGTTAGTTCTTCGCAGTAAACTCGGAACAGAGACATTCGGCGCCGTATAGAAAATTTATTGTCGCATTTATTTTGCGCGACAAACTTTGCTAGCTCTAAATCCTGTTATTGGTATTTAAAATCCTTCTGAAACTTAATGAGCTTTTGGATTCGTATTAATCATCGAAAAAGGCATGCCATTCCGTCGCTTAGTAAAGACAAGCTTCGCTACGTCTTTCATACTTCGGAATCGGTCTGCTTTTGGACCACTGTATGACAGGTAGGATTAGCTTCCCCTATTGAATGTGTTCAAGATTTCCATTTTCACACATTTGCCACATACGCCGGACCTTCTATTTGCGTCCAAGTTCTTACTTCTTTCCTGCGTGGTATGCGATATGCACAAGCTTGGCTTTGTGACTACGTTTACCTCATTTCGATACCTTTATACTCACGTCATAGATGTCAACACCTCACATTTTTTCTCAAGGATTTCTGATTATTATTGAAGATGAATACGAAGGACTTAAGATTACAAATCACCATTATAAATTTATTTCAGCCTTCGTTTGTTTAGACTTTACGTGCTCGATTGAAATACGTCGTTGGCGCAGCAATAGATGCTCTTTATTAGCCGAAAAGATGTATATTTCCGTAATTATTAGTAGGAATCGCAGGTAAAAAGACGATATCTCGTCGACATAGAAAACTCGTCGATGGCGTCGACGTCGAAAATACGTCGATGGCGTCGACGTCGAAAATACGTCGATGGCGTCGACGTCGAAAACACGTCGATGGCTTCGACGTCGAAAACACGTCGATTTTCGGACCATATAGACATCGATCGATGTGTTACCATCGACGTTTTATCGATGAGTACTTCGACGTCGAATCGACGTAGATTCGATGATCCATTTCTCACTGGGATTGCTTCACTGTTACCTGTCGCCAAGAAGACAGACATTGTGGCAGAAGTGACATATTTGTGGATGTGGATTTGATTTGTGCAAGTTGGTGCAGTGATAGTGGACGTTCATCGGAGAAAGTATTGACGATAGTTTGTATGTATCGACCAGTCCTCTTTTAAATAATTTTCTATTCGAAAGAGAATAAGAGTAATTGTTTCGCTAAATTAGATGTGGGATAGAAGAGAAAATTGGAAATATTATTGTGGTTGACAATAGAAAATACATAATATATGTATTGTATTTCTGTGGGTTTTTTCTTTCCTGCCTCTTTAAAATTTCTTGCGGTGGTGACTTCATGCAAAGTAAGTATAAAATCGGAGGTGTGATCTAAGAGTGTGTGATTTGGCAGGACTTTCATATTTTTAATAGGTTGATACATTTACTGCAGTGACCTAGAGACTTTTACTCATCCCAAATAATTTTTCAAATACTTTAGCGCCTGATATGGGTAAGTTTTAGTAGCTGAGACTGAACTATACGTTAATTTTTGCTTGCATTTTGATGAATTCGATCATACTAATAGCAGATGTGTCAGCAATCCTGTTTCATCGGCAGTTTTTATTTAAAAATTTTATTTCGTCAGGCTTTAGGGTAAGCTTTTTAATGCTCGTGGGCTATGTGATGTCTTATTTAGTGTCAAAATTAATAAGAATTTACTCTCATTAACATCTCAAGGTTTCCAAGTAAGTACGAGCCACTTAACAATGCTGGATGCTGGTGGTGCGTGAATTAGCCGTGAGAATCTCATTTTTCGCAGAGTTATTTAAGTGGCCGAGTAAGTTTTGTAAGTTCTCAATGGGTAAATAATACTATATCATGAATTCTAATTACCATGAAAAACTCACAACCGACAAAAACTTTGTCGGTCGTGAGTCTTTCATGGTAATTAGAATTCATGATATGGTGTTATTTACCTATTGAGAACTTACAATTCATTCGTATCAAGGTTCTCGCTACGGTCGGTAGTTATCGATTGTGTTGCGTTCGATACATTTTTCGATCGTGCGAGTTACGATATAACTAATTTCGACCTAATCGATTGAGATTAGCCTGAGTGCCGTGTTCCTGCGCGCTATGTATCCAATCGTACGTGCTTAGTAGCGGGCATTCACATGCTGCGTACGCGCTTCGTCGACAGGCCGCGAATGGTATGTATCCATTGACGAAAAGCGACGGAGCAGCACAGTATCCCCTTAGTCAATGGGTACTATGTACATACGAATTAGATACGGAGGGTTCTGTGCCGTCTGGGTACAGATTTCACAAATAACTCTCTGTCTTCCTCTGAAACATTCAAAGCTACCGGCGCTCTCCCCATCTCATCTGCAGTTATAAACTTTTTTCCAGTTCCAATGGAGGAGAGCCTAGACTTCTTCCAATAACATTCTGTCGATGTTTTCGCAGGTTCCTCACTCCTTCGATGTAACCAAAATAACAAGGCCACAGCATGTTTACATCCTCCTAAAAATATAAAATGCTATGATGTATTTCGTCTGTGATACCCAATTTCAACGGGGCATCATGATTAAACGTTCATAATATTTCGTCGTGTTAAAAAAGTAATTTGAGCTGTATATTTGAATAACGACTGTTACTATATCACATGAATGCTCACCAGTAGATGCTGCACAGTCTTCACATTCTACGGCTAAAACCTTATCCTCGTCCTCATTAATTACAGCTTTAACTTTGTAACCGCTGCCCCTGAGTTTGTGCTCAGGTGTTACCTTTGCCTTGACTGTGCACATAGCTCCTTCTCTTCTTACTTGGACATAGCCCAGGGCATTATCGCCGTAAGATTCTCTTCCGGCTCTATAAAATAAGTTAATTTCACATTTTCAATTGACACAAATAAAATTAAGCAAGTAAAAGATTAAAAATGCAACATGAATCCTGCTTCTAAATAAGTGCAACACGCAGATAGTGTAAGCCAATGTACAGTTTAAATATACGTGTAAATGATGGTTATTTCACCACATCACGTATTAGCTTCGTATGATTATGAGAAAAAAACCAACCTTGCCGTTTTCATGCCACGTATTTCTGCTCCCACAAAATTCGAGTTCTGGCTCATGAACTCCGCTACCATTACAGCGTCAATAGCTGGTAGATTGTCTGATTGTCCTTTGGAAAATCCTGGAATCATTTCTTGGTAGGAGAATAAACACCTCGGATAATATGTGTTTATTAGTAATCGACTACTAAACAACGCAACTGGCCACAGCGAGCAGATATATTATAAAGATAGCGGAGATCGAGTGTTACGGGGGTTTTTCACGATATTTTCAAGTGGTTCTACGTCATCAGGGCCATCAGCCAATCAGACGCCTTAATTTTTTTTTACATATTTTAAGGCTAATATTTAGCTTTAATATTAATTTTTCGATTTTAATATCAACATTTTCGTATTCTACGGAAAAAAATGAAGGGAAACGATGTAAATCTGATACATAACAAATTTTATGCAACTGGCCCATTCATGTATAATTTTATCTGAAATGTTTTCTCCACAAATCTGGCTTCCCATTGTGGTATCCTTCAGGTTTTTGATAAAAATAAAATTTAGTTATTCGAAATCACATATTTCCCAACACAAGATGGAAATTTGAATACCATTTCTTTGAATTAGATTTACGAAAAAACAGTGGAACCTATTTAAGGAAACCCCAGGATAACTGTACGTCATCCGCTGCAGATGAGGAAATGGAAGAAATAAAACTAAAATTAGAGATCATTTAATGAATATTCACTTACAGTTATTCAATATATGAAAACCTGGTAAAACAATGAGTTCGTGAAGACAAAAAACTCCAACAAAAACGAATAAAAGCACTAAATGTTGACTTTTGTTCTAAACCAGTCTTAAAATTTTCATCCACGTGCATACCACCTTCATCTGAATTGGAAAGCCGACTTGGATTTGAGAACTGCAATGAAATATCTACGGAAAGACTTTAAATGTAAAGCACCTCGTAACACGCCATTTGGAAATTTTGGACGCCATTTTGGGTATTTTAGGGCCCCCGCGCACTGGCAACTTTAATCACCGGCAACTAAACAATTTAATCACCCAAGAGTTGCTCGCTACCGCGCACTGGCGATTAAATAGTTGCCTCTTAGCTCAGTTTACAATGGATCTCGTGGAAGCTAGTTGTGTTGTCGCGCTCATTCTGAGACAGCGAAAAAATAAGCAAAGGAACAAAAGGTTTTGGGTGCATCCAATAATTAGTTCCAGACTTCTTGATGGACAATTTTATAAGCTGTTTGACAGATTGAGAGAACACCCAAATAAGTTCTTTAATTATTTTCGAATGAGCATAGAAACTTTTGATCGACTGCTGATTAGCCTTGTACCTCGAATAACTTACCAAAATACATCATTAAGACAGGCTGTACCACCTCAAGAAAGATTGGCGGTGACTCTAAGGTAAAGACATTTTTAAATCAAAAACAATAAATAGTTTAAATATTTTAATGCCTAAGAAATGGAAATGCAACGCTTTTATTGATTTTTAATAGTAGTTTCTGAAGTAAAATAATTAATTTAAGTTCAAAATTGAGGACTTGCCGACGTATTTTCCCATACATTTTGAGAAGTGATTACAGCTGGTGGCAGAAGCTCTTGAAATTGCCCTCTTGGTACAAATGTTGAAAAATATTGAGATGTTGATGCCTGAGAATTGGTTTGTTCTAATACATACAGAGTCTGCATTTGATTTTGGCTCCCTGATTGTCGGACTCTCCTCATTATGTTCATGATTTCTGTCCGTGCATAAAATTTTTGGTCGTCATTAAATCGTCTGAAAGCTGGAAGCAGTGACAACAGAAAATACTTGTCTTCGTCAATGTCTTTTTCTTCGTCCCTCTTATCTTGTAGAATTTGCAGCAAAGACTCTTCGAAACTTCTGCTTGTAGAATGTTTTCGACTATTCCTTGTCGAACCAGGTTTAGGAGGGCAGTCAGCTTTAGGTGAAGGCTCTACGTCATTGGGTGCATCCAGGGGGAGTGATCGCTCCCTGATCAGTGAGCGGACAGTGACGTCAGCGCTCACTGAGCGATCACATTCCCCCCTGGATGGTGAATGCTCAGTGAGCGCTTTGGTGGGGAACTTGAAATGCAAAACATTCAATATGGCGCCCAGCGCTTGTGCATACTTTCGTGTAGCGGCTGCGAAATATCCTTTAATCCTGTGATAAGTTCATTCCTTGTGACTCTGTCCCGAATATATATCACTCTTAATGTACGGGCCTTAAGGATTTATCGCTAACAGTTCTTTACGAGTCGCGTGATATTTATTGGAAATGCCTTTTGTGTCAATCGTCCAAATATTTCGTTGGGAATCTGGCGCCTGACATTGAAGTCTTGAAAAAAGAGGTCTTTGCACTAAAATGGACGTCTTTCCCATGTTTAGAAAGCAATAGTTTCACATTTGCTAATTCCGTGAAATCCGCTTCGTCATATAGTTTCTTGAATGAGATTTAATAATTGATCAAGGACGTCAGTAGACGTTGTTATTATTATCACAATAAACTGTTTGTGAACATCGGGTGACTAATGATGAAGTTATATCTCAGCATTACGGGACGTAGTGTGGCGGATGTTTTGAGGAAATGGTGGTAAACCGGTCAAATTAAAAAAAATGCTGGTGTTATCGTACTAACCAAATCTGACATTACTTTTGAAGTGAGCTATGTGCCACATGAGCATGAGGAATTGACTTTGAATGTGCTCGGGTTAATGTTCATGTTCCTGCTGATGACAAACAAATTTTTGTTATATCTTCTTGTCGTTCGCCAGCGAGTAGTTTTAAGGGTTTTTAAAATCGCTGAACAACTTGCTTGATGCCAACTTTTTATTGACATAATAGATTTAGCCTCTAACCTTCAACATTTCTAGTTCTGTCTACTTTATGTATGCCACTCACTTTGTCAAAGGTCACATGAAAGGTTTTACTCTTAACCCTGATATCACTGTAATATGTTTCTCTACCAGAAGACCAATATTTATAAAGGTAACTTATGTACGATCATTCTCGCGTGTGTTATAGAGCTTATAGAAATTAACCGCTTTACACGATGCAATTTTCATTTTAACCTCATACATACTTCAGCTGTTGCGCAATTACGTCCCCGTGTAAAACGGCCTGAAGGCAATGTTGAAGCAATTACTTAGATAACCCGGGAGAAAAATTACTCACGCCTTATTTTTTGACTAAGCGGACAAGTAATACCCCGCGATTTACGTATATAGATATATTTCAATTTATCTGAAGCCTATGAAATATTAATAAAGAATTAAAAACACATTTCAACTCGAAAATCCATTTTTCAGCGAAGGCTACATCTGAACTTTACCTAGCTTACGACAGAATTCCACCGCAGAATAATATTTTGGCTACCTAATTTAGTAAATAAATACGTAAAAAAAGGCCTTCTGCCAATCGCATTTAATATGCCTACATTACGTATAAGTCATCCAGCGTTCGATAAGTTACAGTGTATAATTAATACGGCTGCTCGACTCGACAGTTCTTTGGCACCATTTTGAACTCGCGCCGCCCCTCACTGGTCGGTGAGCGAGGTGATCATACCCGGAGTACGCTCACAAATATGGCGGCCGCTCACTAGTGATCGGGTGGTGAGCGGTCGCATTCAGGAGGAGAGCGGTGGTTCGCTCACCTTCCGCTCAGTGAGCGGAGCTCCCCCTGGATGCACCCATTATCTTCACTTGCGCTTTCGTTCAAATCAATGTTATTATGTTCGAGACAGTAGGATGTATTTCTGCATTCAAGCGAGTCCCTCAGAAATAATAACTGCTCAAAATACAGATATTTACGCCTCTTTGGTGCTGATCCTGACGGCTGATTTTTTTGGGCATCATATTCCCTTTTGAAGCAGGTTCTTAAGTTCTTATGAATTGTTGGTTTTGAATTTGTGGCTTCCAAATACAATCCAGAGCTTGTTCAATAAATTTAAGTACCGCAAATAATCCCAAAAAGGTAATGGAGCCAGAGCAACATTTGCAGTAAAATTGAGGATTAGGAAGAAAGAACGGGAGGAAAAAAGTAAAAGAAATGGTGGCGTCGAGTGAAGGTGTAATGCACATACCGTAGCGGGAGGATACATCAACCTACCCAATGTGGTTTTTTTAAATAGGAATCCTATTTCAAACAGCAGAAATGATTGAAATAATTCAAGGTGACGACTTCAACGAAGAAAAAGAAATGAATCAAGATCAGAAACGTAGATGGAATGCAAGAAATTCCAAGGCCCAACATTATATAGTCTCTACAATAGAGATCCGTGGTCCACCATGTAATATGCTGTGAAGCAGTGGTAGCTGGATAGCCAGAAAGAAGAAGTATAGGAAAGTGAAGAAAAGAATTTCGAAGAATCTCAAGAGTATGAAGGAAATGTAATGAAAGGAATCAAATGAAGGGAAGGTGTAACTATGTAAGTAAAACATTCTGAGGTAGTTGTTTATTTACATAATGCAAGTAAGTGAATTTGTAAATATATGGCTTCCAAATACAATCCAGAGCATGTTCAGTAATTAATATTACCGTAAGTAACCCCAAAACTTAAAAACTATGAGACCTTTGCAAAACGCGTCCAGCAAAACACTTTCTAAGATGCGCTCCGAACAAGGGCCGTCAAGCAACTGAAAAGTTGCCAGTGCGCGGGGTTGGGTAAGCATCCACGCGATCTATTCCTGCCGGCAACAATTTAATCACCCTCAGAATAGGTCCGGACCATTAATTTAATCAAAACACCAATTTAAATATCCAGCGGAACGACCGTAGTGAGCAGACTGTAGAGAGCAGTTAGAAATTATGTAAATTATGGAAAACCAGGACAGCACTCTGATAAACGAATATCTTTTATCCATGTTTTTCCCCTGTTCTGGTGTTCGACGGCACTTCAAATATACAATATTCCGTCTTCGAACTTCCATAGCCGGTGGAACAATTCGGCACAACATACGACCATGGAATCCCTCCGAAAGAGATTAATAGTAGGAATTTTTACTAAATAAAAATGATTTTTAGGTTCAATAGAACAAACGAATCATACTACAGCGGTAAATAACCTCAGTAGCTCGCTCAATCTTTAAATAAGAGTCTTAAACACATGTGCTCTCAAGAGAAATTCAGGCTGAATCATATGCATACATCAGGGCTCTTAAGCTTGGGCTTTTCTACAGGTGGCGCCACCCCCAAACCAAAGCGGAGAACGCAGGAACTGGCTTCAAAAAAGGAACATGGATTCCAATAGGCAGGGATAGGGAGTTCTAGGGGGCTGGTCCTGACAATAGTTGACGTAGTTCCGAATGTTACCAATTTACGATGGTTAGGCGCTGGGAGACCGGAAGAGGAAACGACAAGAGAAAGACCCTCTTCGCTCACTTTTTTTCATGGATTTTTCCAAGCAAGGAAGAATATGGGCGGAAGAAAATTATTCGTAAAATACACGTTGAACACAGTGATATATTAACCCTATATACCTTAACAGCTTTGCTAACGGTCAATTTCTCGTTCACTTTAGATGTCAGCACTAGAGGGCATCACAGGTTTTAACCGTCGTTGTGTGAATGCACGATAGTTCCAACGATCGTTGGAACAATGGTAATCTGAACGAGGCATTAAGGAGTGCTATGGCAATCAACCGGAAATCCGACCAACTTCCGCGTGTGCGCAGCTAAAAAAGAACACGCTTGACGCCTCCTTTCTTTTTTCATCGAAGCACCGCTGCCCGCTCCCATTCAAGTTGGCGTGTTCGAAGCGTGCCCATGATGCGCTCGAGTGCACGCGTACATTCTCTCTGCACGCGTAATTTTCGCTCCGCGTTCTCGACCGCAGCTATGAGTGGGTTCGAGTGCGCTTCGCCGCCATATTGCCCTCCCCTTCCACAAAACTATCGATAGTGCGCTGAATTGTCAGAGACAATTTTTTTATCTCTCTAGCGGATCTTTTTAGCGATAGGATTATACGATCCCACTCCAAATCATACTTAAATTCATGTGTACACAAAATGGAAAGCATAATAGCTTATAGACCGCCTCTGCTGCCAAACTCACTTTTGAATGCCTCAATAATGCAAAAAAACGCACAAGTGTTGAATAAAGTATTAAGTATAGTAAAAATATTCACATACTGTTTGAACACAAAAAGCTATTCACAGTTTCCAATGTTCTGTGAATTTGTTCTAGATGGATGTGAAGGCCAATGTTGGTTTCAGCGAAGATACATAGGAATTTATTATCAATTACGAAAAACTGAACCATCGTCTTAAAAAAAATTGCAATAAAAGGATAATTTTTGGATGAGGCAGGTGAGGAGAGCAAATAAAGAGAGGGAGAAGAGGGGGATAAACATGTTCTCTTCGGACGAGGGCCTTTGGCGCAGATTGCTCGGTAGACACGGTATGTCCCTCAGGGTAAGAGGGGACAGAAGAGTATGATAACCAGCAAAGTATGAAAGAGAGAGGGATGGAGAAATAAGACCGGTTGTAACGAAGGGGTGGATCTCGTCACTACTACGTAGGGGAAGCATCCATGCTGAGGTTTGCACACGCCATGGTATATAGGATGACATGGGAACGGGCCACTAGCAGTCACCACAACGGAGTTGATGAAGGTATTTACAACCGGGGAATTATCTTTTTACTCAAAACAAAGATGGTGACTACGCATTTATGAGCGTAATTAAACTCCTAAATTGTCTTCTAAAAATTAAGCGCTCGTACATCATTCCCAAGGACGATGGCATTATTGGCAGAAGGCATTATTGGTAGAAGGCATTGGCTCTTTAGGCTATAATCAAGGTAGATTAGGTTTAGTCTTCCGATTAGTGTATACGTAATCTAATCAAAACCCATACCTCTAGAAGTTCTGCACTACATTTGAAAGAAAATTTTCCTGTTCATACCACGTGAATAATTCACAGAATTACCATCTCCGCTACAACTATATCTACACAATTTCACTTCGAAAGTCTGCCAGAACAATTTTAAGTACAAGGCAAGGTAAAATGTAACATAGGAAAATGATTGAATTGCGAAATACGTCAAAAAGAGAATATGATACTAAATCAAATATGTACGCGACGCACTTAGAGTTACGCGACAGTGTAAGACGCGACATAAAGACAACTCTTTGGGGAAGATTTCACCGTCACAACAGTATCTCTATTCGCAGCACTCTGGCAGAAGCAACTCAATCCCTTCCTCATCCATTACAGTTACGGAGGACCACGGATCGATGTGAGCAGAGATCATTGTGCATTTTTTGCAGCACTCCACGGGCTTATACCAACAGTCTTTGGAGAGCTCCTCGGTACGTGCGGCACACACTTACTTCTTCATCCTCTTATTCCCCTCGCCAGCAAGAAAGCTTCATCCATCCTCGTCTCCAATAAGCACCTCATTCACGACGCAAGGTACCTATTTCTGTGCTAATGACCAGGATAAAAGGCCAAGGGTCATGATGTTTTTTTTTTAATATTGAAGAAACGGTCATCCCCGCAATTCAGCAAACCAGCTTTTGCCCATTAAAATTTTACCCACGCTATCTATATATAAGGTAAGAAGTCAAACCGAAAACTTTAGTTCTGTTTAAACTCTGAAACACTAATATTTTTCTTCCAATAGTAAGTAAAGCCATGGGAGCGACTTCTCTTTGAAAATATTTCAAACAAGTAAGCCAAATCAGAAAGGTGACATTTTCCCATACAAAAATAAAACAAATACCTTTCCAAATTCATATAGAAGATCGTTATCAATTTTCATATCATGAAATCATCACTTAAATTACGCCCGATTGCAGAGGCTTTGATTGAAAAACAATAATTAACTGGTAAAAACGTCAATCGTAGTATTTCTATATTCTCTAGTGACTCGAAAAAGCAGCATATTATAAATATATTTATGCCATTTTTACACCGTATTAAAAAAAACAAGGGAGTGTTAATACACAGAGATGGAAAAATTTTCAACGAGAAAAATTGAAATAAAGTTTTCCAAACTCAATGAAATATCTCGTACTTAGCCCATAGCACGACTTTGTAGAACGGAGATTCGTTGGGCTGAAAAACACGTAAAATATAAATCTAACTAAAGTTCTCGCTCATACCCTTAGGCCACCATTAATTTGCGAAAGGAATTATTAAAAATGTCTTTCAGGAAACAATATACATTAGTAACGGTAGGAAAACAACAACGTAGTTAAAGATAATAAAACTTTTGATCGCCATAAGGTTAATTCTGAGGCTAAGCACCGGCGCGGCGGCCTTATAAAGATAGCATAAAACTGTCACACCGGAAAGCAGACGTTACCTCAGCACTTAAGGCAAAGAGAAACAAAGCAATATTCGTCAAGACCCAGTGATAATTTCGACAACCAACCGTATTACTACCTGGGCTGCAAACGTACCTTATCGTGCGCGGAGACAGTGAAGAGAAATCTTAAGTGGATAAGGCTGTGGCAAGGTGCTCGATAAGCCTCCGAAAGGAATGAGACGAGGGAAGCAAGAGTGTAAACCTGGCATGAGCATAATAGGGAAGAAAGGGAGAAGGAGCAATGGGGGTCGTAAAAAGACGAAGGCGACGCAATAAAGCTTCTCTCCGGGATGAAGAAATTTCGGCAAGCGCAGAAAGGGAGGAGGAGGGGGCTTCAATAGAAGAGGGATAGTGCAGGTGAGAGGGAAAGCTGCTGAGATCAAGTGGGTGCTGAAATGAATTCAACGAAAGATAGGCAAGAATAGTGGAGTGTAAACACGTACGTGGGGGTTGTGTTTGACGGTACTAAAAATAATAACTCGTCAAACTTGAGTATATCAAACGCTTTTACATCAAAGATGCACAACTTATTATAAACGGACAGGTATTGTGTCATTAGGCTGAATAACATTAAAAAGATTAAAGTCAAATCAAAAACTCACATCAATTGCTAATTCATAAATGCTCTAGAATCTTCAAATATACTTCGACTGTAAAAGATGCTTCACTGATCTCACCTACAAGATGTTCAGGTCGAAGAAATGAATTTTGCGACAGAAAGAGAGGCGAGTAGAGATGGGAGTAAGGCATGGATATCGGTTGTAATACACGGTAATGAAAATCATGGCTTGCTTAATTTTTAGATCGTAAAACTTTTTGACTGCAGAAATAAACAACAACGTAGTACTCGCTCCATTCTTTCAAACTCTCTGCAGAAGGAGGAAACTCTCGACTACTTCCGAAACAATGAGAAGAGCTGAAGAGAATATTCATCCTTGTACTTTGGAAGAGATATTTTATTAAAATTAAATGCAAAACAGAAATAGCCGTGGTTAAAGTAATCCAAATCGTATTACTGCTTCACACTAACTCCAATAATAATGTCAATTCTCTTCTTCAATCACACCTAATAATGATTTGATCTAAATCGGAAACAATTTTGGCTCTGTATGGAGGTTCAAACCACTTTCTTCCAATCTGAATTGAGGAGAACCCTTTTTATCAACGGTAACTATGAATTTGCCGCATGAAATGCCACACTAAGCAGAAGAAGAAAAAGTTAATCGTTCCTAAGTGTTGGAGAAGACGGTGAGGAAGATGAGAAGTCAGGGGAGGAAATGAAGGGAGAAAGCGGACAAGGGATGCTGGGGAATAGAGCAGGAATTGGAAGGGTGGAGAGGGACAGTACTAATGGTGGGTTTGGGCGATCCAAATGTGTTCTGGCCGCGGGAGGGTTACCGTAGGGAATAAGGATCGAGTATTTGGAGAAGCAATGGGAGGGTAGAGGGAGGGCCGAGAAGCTGTCGCGGGAAGTTAGAGGAACGGTGTGAAAACATTCAAGTGACCAATTGCATTCAACGGGTTGGAAACATGAACCGTGGAAAAAAATGATCAGAAAGCAAAGAATCTTCAGAGAGTACACTCTGGAGAAGAATACTGAATATCAAATGGACAATTAAGATGGAAAATTATGAGATTGTATTCAAGGACATAGCAGCAATGTTACATAAGTTATGGATATCCATCAAATATAAGAGCAACTAGCTGACCAGGCGAACGTCGTTCCGCCTCATTATCAATGAACAGTTTATTTACACCATCTATAAATCTAGAGATACAGTACTGATTTTAATAATTTTACTTTCTATAATAAATTAAGAAAAAATCAATTAAACTATAATAATAAGCATTACAATGCCTTGTTAGAAACATATTTTCTTTATTCAATCTAATTAGGGTATGAGAATAAAATAAAATGGTAAACTTCCACACAATTTTATTTACAAAGTACCGACCCGGTTTCGACACGTAGTGGCATTATCCAGGTACCAATTTGGTTTTCCAAGTTCTAAATATACCGTCCAGCAAGAGAAAGGTGGGAGTCATTTAGACAGGCTAAACGGTATTTGATGGAAATCTTAAAAAATAATTTCGACTTTTCTGCCTTACTGGCATTACGAACATAATTCACAGTGTCGCACACACAAAATTTCAAAATATTTCCAAAGAAATTCCATCAACAACAGGTCTAGTCCACCTCTGTTTCACCTGTGTGCTATTGATTTCAATGTTCTTTTAGAGGCGATTGGTGAGGCCAAATGTTTTCCCCTTGAAAATAAAACACCTGGGCCAAAAACCCACCATGCTCGGAGAAAAGGGTGCGGCGACCCTGTCTGCGGTGTATAGAGAGGGCGCCTATTTTCTCCTTAATCCTTCCCCTTTTCCGTTCTTCATCCTTCACCCCCGATCCAGTTCTTCTTAATCTCCTTCGCTTTTCCTCTTGTCCCTCTCTGCTAGTCCCCTTCCCATCCCCTGCCAACTTCGCTTTCCTTCTTCCCCACACATCTTCCTTTATCTCCCTCTCCTCCCCTCAGCCCTCCTCTTATCCCACCCTTCGCTCGAAATCATAATAAATTCACTTCACACTGTCCACTCCACTAGGAGTGCTTGTGCACCTAGTTTTTCGTCAACTTCTCGCATCCAACTTTTTTCCTATTACGCGGCATTAATAGAGATGATAATAAGTCCTGCCTTGTGGCCACGAAGCAAAGCTGCTGCTCAGTGGTGTGAAGGGGACATTAAATGCTTATGGTCAGGCCGAAAACAGAATTTAAAAAACAAACATCATTGTGTAATAGCGAGAGGCATTAGGAAATTCTCAGAATCTCCACGATGTATTTGCAAAGTAAGGAAGAACCTCAGTCAACGAGTTTGCTTAGTTCTGGCCGCTATTAAAAAAAGGAGTATCGAGGACTTACCTCTGCTACGCTTTACATGTTTACTGTTTTCAAGGAAGATTATCACATTAACATTAAGTTTTCCAAATTATCTTCCGGAGTTTTCCCTCGATCCCATGCACAATTTTACAACAGTAAATACTTGCCTAGGAACTTTAAATCGAATCATTGCAACGCACATGAATCTGTATTGCAACACTTACTATGATCTGCTGCATGCAGCCAACAAGCAGACTCATAAAAAAGGCAACGAATATTGCTACAATTTTATACTAGAATATATCGAAAAGAAAATAGTAAAGACTTACCTATTTGGAATTTAAGTTATTTGATGCAGACGTTCCGTGATGAATATCAAAGGGGAAAAAAAGGTAAGGCAGACTCAACGTGCTTGACATGCTATGCGTATGCGTAGATAATTTACCAGTCCTCTCTTAATTAACCCTGTCAAATTACGCGAAGACAGGTGAAAAATTTGGTGGAGGAAAATATCCATTGCAGTTAGTGACATCAGAAATGGATACTTGTACAAACAATTGATTGGTTATATTTGATGTTATATTTACAAGTCAGAATTCCATTCCTTCATTTACTACCCCTTTAATTCACAATAAGGTCTAGTCCCTTGCATTCTATCTAAAAATCCTATTCTCCTCCTTCCACTTCCTTGTAAACCCAGCATTTTTCCCTCTAAAAATATTTTCAACATGCCCTCTCCGCTCAGTACTCGCTCCATCCAACACATCCTAAATAAACGCGGAAGAAAACCTGATAAACCAGTCTGCAAAACTATTACGCTACTAAGTGACTTCACGCAAATCTTACCAAAGTACCTACAATTCTAACAAAAACTGGAGAAAGATCTAGAAAACGTACCTCGAAGAACTCGTTAAAAAACTGTGTGGAGAGAGCTTCTGGGCTTAACTTCGTGGTATACTAACTGTTAAATATTTTAAAAGTTTCTGGCAATGATATAGAAGTATTTAAATCTCAAGAACCTTTTCAATGCATTGTGTATCATCTTTAGGCGTATTCATCTCACAGTATACATTTTAAATTCTCTGGATGGGAAGCAAGTTGGAGAGAGAGGGTGAGAGGAAAGAGAAGGGAGGGGGAGCAACTAAATACTTCGTATTTTTCCCGAGGATATCAATTGTTCACGTTTTATGAATTTTCCTCCTTAATTCTCCGTTGTCAACAAATCATTTGCGCTCCGATTACGGAAATCTTAATTTATTTGCTCCGTTCTTAACCACACCTCTGGAAGAGCAAAATATGAAAAGTAAATTTGTGAGTATAGCTGTGACTGAATTACACACGAGGCGCTGAAATCAATAATTGCCTAAAACTAACCGGGCACAGCGGAAAACAGGACTGTTTCAATTTTACGCCGATGAGAAGTTCGTAGTTAAAGAAGATTGCCATAAAAAATCACCCTACTCCTTTACTTTCCTGTGGGTAACTGGATTTTGAGACAGCTTTCCTGATGGCCATGTTAAATACAGATTATTTGCCTGCCTGAGTATGAGCTGTCATTTGTTTTCAAATGAATGACAATTATAGAAGCGATGCGGTTGGACTCGTCGGATAATAAAAAGAAATGGTGTGGCATGCCCCGTAATTGGGCAGTTATTTTTTCCTTGAGTACTCAAAAGACGAAAATACAAGGCATTCCTTCCGGAGGCACGTTGTTGTTTATTGAGCTATTTTTAACGGTTGTCAACTGGTTTCCGCCTAATCCTAGATTAAATCTCCCCCTTCTCTCCGTCTAGCCTTGTGACTAGGAGAAGGACTACACCGCTCTCTAGTAGTTTTCCTTTTGCCTTCATCCATCTCATTTGCTGCGCGAAAAAAACTCTCGTGGTTGGTGAGAAGGCTTCCGCGGTGCGCTGGTAATGTAGGCTGCATTATTCGGGTTTCACCGCGCGGTGGTTGCGTTGGGGACAACAGTTTCTCCTGCATTCCCGCAGGCGTCTTCAGGTCGAAGTGATTATAACACGGCATAATCACTTCGACCTGAAGACGCCTGCTGGAATGCAGGAGAAACTGTTGTCCCCAACGCAAACACGACGCGGTGAAACCCGAAAAATGCAGCCTACAAAACTCTCGTGGGTGCAAGTAGGTGCCTCTCGATCTGTAAACTCGTTTCCTTATCGCCTTCAGTATAGAGAGAGCATAAATACCCCACGCTACCTACACTCATGAACGAGGGTAAAAGAAATTTAGCTGGATTGATTCTGGAGGGAGGTAAATGGACCCAAAACTCGGTCAGGAAGGAATAGATGTGTTTGTGTGTGCATCGCCACTAGGTCGCCACTGCTGGAAGTAATGAGAATTTTCTCGTTTACTTGGATTCTCTGTCTTACTTCCGGAAAATACCCTCATCCCCTTCTCTTCTGGCCCCGCGGAAAAAATACGAAAGAAAGAATGCAGGTTAAGCTTTGATAATTTGTAAAGAGTGATTAAGAGACTCCAGATTTGAACCAAATGCGTCGCCTCTCGTGCTTTCTTTCCTTCCTTCCTTTTTCTATCTCGTTCGTTTCCGAGCGTGATCACCATCCCCTTAGTCCATTCTACGATTCTTTAACACCTTTTTGGTCATCTAAGGTTACAACGGGACTGTGGAGTATTCTTCTGCGGCTTTTATGAGCGTTACACAAGTTTTTTCATGCTGAGTATATTTTCACACTTCTCTTACTGTGAGATTATAATTATTTGGCGTAATTTCGCGTTTTTTTCTGGTGACAAATGAGTTTCTCACTGTTCCATGGCCGTCCTTATTTACCCCCTTTAATGTCTTTCATTTACCCTCAATTGTTTTATTGGAAATTACTTAAGGGCTAGAGTCACGTTTTACGCTGTTTCTTGCAATAAAGCACTTCCAGGACCTCACCTTTCTCCCCCACGTAAGAGTAGGCGAGATTCGGCTTGAACCCTTCCCCCCCCCCCACCATAAACGCCTCACGCTATTAATGGATGTCCCCTAAGGAGTGACCGGTGGCGGCTTACATTAGTTCTAATAAATCACCCATCAAAAACGGAATCCATATTTTCATTCCAAATCAAAGCAAGTAGTTTATCGTCTTTGATGACTGCTTTCTCGGTAATCCATGCTTCCTAACATATGTCTACACAATATCCACCGATTAAGGAAGGTTCCCATGGATTATTTACAAGTCAGAATTCCATTCCTTCATGTATGTACTATCCGCTCAATTCACAATAAGGCATAGTCCCTTGCATTCTACCTAAAAATCCTCTTCTCTTCCTTCCACTTCCTTGTAAACCAAACATTTTTCCCTCTAAAACTGTTTTCAACATGCCCTCTCCGCTCAGTACTCGCTCAATCCAACACATCTTGAATAGACGCGGAGGAAAAGCTGATAAACCAGTCTGCAAAACTATGACGCTCCTAAGTGACTTCACGCAAATCTTTCCAGAGCACTATTCTAATAAAAACTGGAGAACGCACCTCGGAGAACTCATAAGAAAATTATGCTATTATATTCCAAATAAAAGGGATATTCTATAACTGAGGAGAATCAGCAAAGGAGGGTGAACAACAACGAACCACGAAAAATTCTCCAGGCCGAGGATTATATGCGAACCGCGAAGGCGTTCTGAATTTTTCAAATTCTATCACCATCGACAATTTAAAAAATGGCTTATGACTTCACTGTGAAAACCACTCTCTAGTTTTGGGTTTCACTGAAAATTTTTATCTCTTCCAGGACTTCATTTGACTTACAGTTACTTAATAATTTCTCTATTCACGAGATGATTACTTACAGAGCCAAGATTGGGGATGGAAAGCCCATCGGTGAAGACTTTTTTGCTCTTATGAACACATTTTACCCAACATTAAAGCTCTCAATTATCACCGATGGCTCTATTCATAGATTTAATAGCCATGAAAATAACGAATGTCAATAGAGAATTTTTTCAGGACAGCAAGGGAGCAAAAAATTGGAGATAGCGGTGCAAATATACCAATACACACTGTTAAAACAACGTAATTGTGGTTACAGAATTAGTACGGTTTTTCCATCGGTGTTTATTCCACGAAGTATTGGGCCTCATCACTTTATGAAATTACTTTTCATTTGACACAGACGATTTTTACCCCACCTAAGGACGAGACATTTTAGGCGTTTCTTCAGCATTGGCTCTATCTTCCTCTGCCCAGGAGATGTGTTGCTTTTGAGCCCAGACAACCACTCGGCCTTTTGCGTGTTAGTTGAACCGTTTGTAGATCATTCCATGCACTTCTCAAAGATGGATTACCACGCCGGAAGTAAATTTTATGTGCCGTTTCTGAAAGATACGAACTGTGTTTCTATCTCTCTCGGCCATTCGTCCACCGGGCAGTCTAAGTCAAGTCTAAGTCATGTGGTCGAGAGTAATATTGAGGTGATTCGCTGTACGTTGCCAGTGATTAAAGAAGATCACTATCACCCAGCAGTAACCGCTCATTATGTCTGTGGTATTACAAAAAAAACAAAAGATGATTTTGCCAATTCATATAACTTTAAAAGAGGTAACTACTTGAAATTATATGAGGAGCTGCGGAGTAAAGATTGGAACGCAATTTCATCTACTAATGATGTCAATATTGGTTTGGAAATGTTTTACAGTTACCTAAATGAAGCGATTGATATATCTATTCCAAAATGTAAAATATTAAAGTACAAGTATCCTTCGTGGTACAATTACGAGGTAATTAAAAAAATAAAGAAGAAAGATAGACATAGACTACTGTTCAAGAAAACTGGGTCAAGTTATCACAAATCAAAATACAATACTTTGAGAATAGAAGTTAGAGAAGATATTAATAAAGCTTTAAGTGTTCACTTGGAAAATATCAAATATGAAGTTGTCAACGGGAACTATAGTAGTTTTTGGAAATTTGTGAGAAAAAATAAGGCTAGTGGTCATATCCCTGAAGTGCTTACACTAAATGGTTGTGAATTTGCCTCACCAAGAGAAATAGTTAATGCATTTAAAGAATATTTTATGTCTGTTTATGTTACTCAAGTAGATCCCTCTAAGATAAAGTATGCTAATGAAACCCTTGTCCAAAACAATGATAATATAATCATTATTAGTATTAGCATGGATGAAGTGCTTGAAGCAATCCAAAGTTTAGATACCAAAAAATCTATTGGTCCTGACAATATCCCTACGTATATTGTGAAAGGCTGTAAAGAGATCTTAGCTCAACCTTTATGTCAGTTGTTTAATAACTCTTTAAAAAGTGGAATATTTCCCACAAAATGGAAAACTGCCAAGGTGTGTCCTATTTTTAAAAAGGGAGAACGAAACGACATAAAAAATTATAGGCCTATAAGTATATTGTCTGTTTTTTCAAAAATATTTGAGGGTATTTTATGTAAGCGTATTAACTTTCTATTAAAAAATCGGATAAGTGATACACAACACGGCTTTATAGCTAATAGGTCAGTAACGACCAACCTAGCTATCTTAACTGATTATGTTATGAATTCCATGGATAGCGGTTCTCAGGTGGATGCAGTCTACCTAGACTTTAAAAAAGCCTTTGATACTGTACAACATAACATATTGCTAAGCAAACTGAAAAGTATTGGCATTGCAGGCTCTTTGTTAACTCTTTTGAGTTCATTTCTAAATGAAAGAAAACAATACGTAGTGTATCGAAACGTGGTGTCTGACAAATACTCTGTTGTGTCTGGTGTGCCTCAAGGCTCGAACCTGGGTCCACTTCTGTTTTTGATATTTGTTAATGACTTGCCACAATGTATCCATCATTCAAGATGTCTAATGTTTGCAGATGATGTTAAAATATATAGAAAGGTGAACAACTTACAACATTGTCTCCAGATACAGTCAGATTTAAACAGTCTGGTCACCTGGTCTCATGAAAATGGTTTATTTTTTAATGTTGATAAGTGTTTTGTTTTATCTTTTTCACGGAGAAAAAATGTAATCAAATGCAATTACCACATGGAAAAATCCAAATTGAATAGGACTAATGAATGGAAGGATCTAGGGGTCACCTTTGATAGCAAAATGTATTTCACCACACATATATTGAATATTAGCATAACTGCATGTAAACTTTTGGGCTTTATACACCGTATGTCAAAATATTTTGACTCTGAGATGGTACTTAAGACATTGTATTACTCTTATGTAAGAAGTAAGTTGGAATATGGGTCAGTTATTTGGAATCCCTATTTAAAGAAACATATTGTACTGCTAGAGCAAGTTCAAAAGAGATTTTTAAGATTTCTATATTTTGTATTATATCATGTGTATCCGCTTTTCGAGAATTATGTTTGTTATAGTGATTTGTTAAGAGTGTTTGGTCTCCATACCCTGCAAAATAGAAGAACCATAAACGACCTGCTATTTCTGCATGATGTCATTAATAAGGGCCTATGTTATGAATTGCTTAAGGAAATAAAAATAATAGTACCAAATGTTAATAGCCGGTTCAAAAGAACATTTTACATATCTAAGGTTAAAACAAATTATTGTTCCAATACGCCAATACGAAGGATCTGTGTACTATATAACAAAAACTTCAATGATTTAGACCTGTATCAAAAGAAAAACTGCTTTTTAAAAGATGTTTCGCGACTGTGATAGTATTTAGTTAATATTTTTACCATTTGTTATCATGATTGTTACTTTTTTGTGGCTGTGACCAATTTATTTTCTATTTTTTGTAGTTATAATCATGTATTGTTCGCCCTATAATTATGTACATGTTGGGCGAACATTAAACATAATAAATAAATAAATAAATAAATAAATAAATTTCCCGTGTTCCGAACTTTCTCCTGGTTCGTATTATGTCCTTACCCACAAACGTTTCTAAAGATAAATGTTTCTAAAAGTGACAAAAAATACTGAACCGCTCACTTGTGTCCTTACCCGATCTTTCAGCTGTGAGTAGATTTTGATGAATGAGATGCCAATAAAACCGCGAGATGTTGAGAACGCGGCCATTATGATGAACGAGCTTGCATTTTATTACACGATGTCTGCTATAAAGTAATTTCTGAAAGTCATCAAAATGGGTGGCCAAAGTAATCCATAATTCATACGAGTCAAAACAATTGTAGATTGGGTTTACATGCATTTAGTTAGACAATCTGTCAGTGATTGGTGCAAGTATTTCTCATGTAACAATGGAAATTATTGCCTCTCCTCATTTTTTTAAATAATGTTTTTTCGCAAGATGAGAGCTGTTTGAGTTATGTGTGGGAATTCTATGTTTGAATGAGGATATTAATCCACAAGGTAGGGGTTTTAAACGCATTATAATGAAATATTATTATCTCAATGAATTCGGAAATAAGTCAATTTCGTGGATTTCTATAGCTGTCGCTCGAGTTTTTATTTAACGGAATTCGATTTTGGGTTCTTCGGCTTGCTTTATTTGCAAACAACTGAGAGAAAATCATCTATTTACGCAGTAGCGTAGTAATTAAAGAGAGTGTACTCTTGACTCACTTTCCTACTACGTTGGAAATACCAGCTGGGAATTAGGGTTGAAAATATTTTTCCTCTGCTTCGGGACTGAATTACCCACCTACTCCTTCACCCCAGTTCACTTGTGATTCATTCAGACTATTTGTTGTTCGTATATCTCTTTCCAAGCCCATCGTTGGTGGTTCCACTGAGCAGTTACTTTTCTGCGGCCTTTCCTCCCTCTTATAAAAGTTGCGATTAGGAGTGAATGACTACCTCGTGGACTAGTGGGCCGAAACCCATTTCGTTGAGCAGCGCCCTCACAAGACGGCGAAGCCAATTAGCGCAACCGATTCGAATTATTCCAAACTCATTTCGCCGACGCCTTCCTTGCGGAGTGGAGGAGGCAATAGCAGTAGTAGTTTTTTCTTTGGCGTCTTCGTCGAAATAGCTGGCGAGTCGGCATGTTGATGTCATATTTCGAACAATGAAATGCGAAGGGCAATTTATCCAGTGACCTAACTACTATCTCCTGAATCCCATTGCTATCTGTACGAACTACGTTGTTAAAAGTAAATCTTCTTGTGAATCAGCTTGAAATGCCCTTTCTGACTGGTTCCATGTGGTTAAATTTTCCTTATCCTCTCTCGCCATTTTCTCGACATACTTGAGAGGCTAGGGAAAATGGATGCAATTAAAATGAGCGGAATTGTTTTTATACGTTAAATTCGATTTGAATCAGAAGTTAAATAACCATTTGGCTAAATAAGAGAGGCACTGGCAGTAAATTTCTTCCGTAGCTACCTCAACACCATTTCCCTGTGAAAAGAGTGTAAACAGAGACTCAGCATAATACGAGTGCCTACTGTTACTCCAATCATCAACAAACGTTTCCAATTTTTTCGAAGAAGCAGAGCCTCGCCCAATAAAAACCTCCTTCGGTAAGCGGGGGGAGGGGGTCCCCACCACAAATGTCACTCGTCATGGTCTTTCTTGAATATCTTGAAAGCCGTGCACAAAAGCGAAACAATAGTAGAATACTGATTTAAAATAACTAATTAACGAAATAAAATACTAATGAGAGGTAATGACCTATTAGGTAGCGCATCTGCCAAGGATTACTAGAATACAAAATTAACTTAGATAGAATTTTCTTAATAAATCATCATTTTGTCTGCGGTAGCTATACTTCAAGATTACACAGAGAATGTTTTGAACCCTTATTTCCATGGTACGAGCGTTTGAATTTAAATTAACTAAAAACTTCTTAATAGATATAAACGCAATTTGTCGAAAGAAAGCGTCGGCTGTAAGTGCTTGGAGTGCTCGTCACGAATTGAGATATCTAGATGCGATTCAAGGAGAAGGCGAATGATGTCTCCCTCATCGACATTACAACTTAATGTGCACTCGTGGGTAACTCTGTATGAAGTTTACCAGAGGTTCTTAGAAATACATACCTGACTGCATATTTCTTCTTCAACTGTTAGAGAGTGAGGTCTTGCTACCCATTGTGGTCTCTTACTAGAGTTGGATCTATTAGCGGATACCGCCATAGCTTGCGGCTGCGTTAAATAAACAGTAAATTAATTTTTGTATCCTCTGGATGAAAGAATAAATTTCCAGCTTCATAAACACAAATCGGATGAAATGACTTTCACTCCACACTAAAACTCTACAGCGTTAGCAAGAGGATCGCAAAACTTTTTTGGGCCAAAAATAATGCAGAAGAAGGAAAGTTGAGAGAAAAATATCAGAGCAAATCAGAACATCTCGCTCAGTTCCCATCTGTTGATCCAAAATCGGCAGATGTTTCGGGGAAAGAAAGGGCGCCTTGTGCCAGCAGTGTTCAATAGCCCGTTTTACGAAGGAAAGCGAGGCGGCGCGGCGTTTAGCTTGTGAAGACTCAGCCTTCCGTTGGACAGCATCCACCCAAGGAGTATATAAATCGACTTCATTGGCCATAAAGGTCTATAACTCAGCCGTCGAGAAAAAAATGCCCTTTTTAAGAGGTGCCTCAAAGGCTTTCACATCCGACGGGCATCGGACCAATTGGTATTAGTTCAGACGATCATGAATTCGAAGAAACTGGTGAATTTATGGGACTTGAACAAACATTATTTCTCAGAATTCAGAATTGGATTTGTCTTAATTTAATGCTTATTGCGTAATTTTCAAAAATCAGTGATTCATTATGTATTTGAAGCGGCTCTAGCATTAAGAGAGAAAGGACGGCGTAATAAAAAAACAGCAATAATAAAAAAGTAAATTCGAGAGCATGCTGTTTCAAAATATAACAACAAATTATTAAAATGGCATCAGAAAAAAAATACCTACATATTGCCTCCCAAGCCAATGGGCGTGTGGTGGGAGGTGTAAGTCACCAGCCGTTCACAAGAAAAGAAGGCCCGCGTTGGAGTGATTGGACTACCACCAAGTACTAATAGAAGTTCTCATTGTTCGGGGAAAAACCTACTGGTTCCTGTTCGGTAAAAGTCGCTATTGTTTCATGATTTTTTTCGAATCTTGAAACATGATGACATGGCGCTCGAAAAGAAGAACTCTTTATAGCTCAAGCCATCTAAGCATAGCACGCAATATATGAATACTTATATATGAATATGACATATGCCTCTGTTTGGAAGTGATTTTTCGAATTTATTATTGAAGAGAAGATTTTTAAAAATTATTCATCCAATTAAAATATGTGCACGATGTTGCGCAATCGGTCATTTTTTTTATTACATTTCTCTAAAAACAGTTTTGATGAGTGATTACTCTCATGATTTATAGAAATATTTTAAATTAGTATAAATCAATAACAAAATCATTTACAGCGATAAACACGTAGAAAATACCTTTGTAATGTTACTCGAGAAGAAAAAATAAAGTTCATAGTTTGAGTAGTGTGTATTTCATGGTGTTAAATGTAATGGGCCAAAATGGCCCAGTGAAAATGACCCAGTGACCCAGCCTTCTAGGCAGTGTGAAATCACCGTTCTCCCGTTGCGTGGTAAAACTTCCCATTGCGATTACATCAGCTTAAATTGAAAAGCGATGCTCGATTCAATTTTCGATAATTTGAATCATTGGGCGGTGAAGCAATTCGAATCGTAGGCCTACCGAACATCATTATCGCCGATTCGATTCGATATGAAAGAAAAGCAAAACTTACCGGCCAATGAATCGACGTGTCACTCCTTCTAAGCAAAAGCTATTGAGGCAATAAAACAGATTCTCTTGCATACTAAAACGGCGAAAGCGCTGGAAATAAATCAACGGATGGATGAAAATTCAATACGGCGGGCATGGAAGATGCGCGCATGAAAACTTAGTTGGCAGCGGGGGCGCTTTGGAGATGGATTGGGGTACGGATATTAGGGTGAATTATTTTTTTCTTTTGGGGAAAAGAAAAGCCATAAAGAGGGGTGCGAGGGTAGAGGGCGCTGAAAAACCAACCCCACCACGAAATATACGCACTATGCATATAGAGTGAAAATTCAATGGATACAACGACGCTTTTTCGCCAGATCCCCTTTTATGGAAAGCAAGACTGGAACTGCTTGGATGCAACAACGGTTTCTAGTAGTAAGTGCTTAAAAGTAAATCCCGCAGAGGCCTGTTTACTAACGCACTTGCTATTATGATCTACCGAGTTCACTACGCTACAAGTAGGCGTAAAAATTCCGCACGATTTTTTCGTTGCATATTTTACGTGAAATTAGGAATTAAAGGTGAAGTTTTTCAAATCTATGAATTGGAGGAACAAACATGTTCCCTGATGTCACAGGTTCAAAGTCAAAAATACGACAAAGGTGATTCAGATAAATCCAATAGCGCTTAAAATAGAAAAAGTTACATCCCGAGTAACCAGTATTTGAAGTGTTTGACGCTTTGAATGTTACCCGCGACTGACAACCGTTTTGGATTTTCTCAAGAAATTCACGTGACAAAACAATAAAAGGGAAATAATTCTTTGTTCCATTCTTTTTTATATTTCGCCGCAAATTTAGGGATAAGTACGAATTAATTTAAAGCAAAAAATCACAATAGTTATAAATTATCTTGTTCATCATTACAGCCGAAAAAATTACTAAATATAGACTGCATGTATAGAGGGCGAACAAGAAAACACTAAAAACTGAGGGCCATCAAAGGCGATGAGAACAGAGTGAAACTACGATAAATACTGCGAAGAGTACTCCCAAAGTGGATGGTGTATTTCGCGCTGTGCTAAATGCGGTAAGGAGCGTATTTTAAGCATCTTGCTAAATCCTGCATTTCCGCCGATGCACTCCAACAGACGAGAGAGAATAAATATCTCAGGATAAAAATCAAATTTCTGGGGGCTTCTATTGACCCTATATTAGTGATGACAGGTTCCTTGGGCCGCCAATTCCATGTTTCTGATAATTTAAGCGATAAAATAATATGCTGCTGACTTAAGTAGCTTCCAATTGCAAACTTTTCCCCCACTCCATGGGTTTAAATATCAAGTTCGCGTAAATATTTTCATTCGTCCAGTTCCACTGACCAAGCTTAACCACTTATAATTTTCCCGGCGTAGGATGGTACGAAAATAATACAGATAAACGATGTTTATTCTTTAATTAAAATGCGAAATATTTTTGGTTCCCCAGAGCGTCACGTTGGTGTTTTTTTACGATCCAGTAAAAATAATGAGATATTCAATGTGTATTTCCGCGAGGTAATAGATTTATCCTCTTTAAATATATATAATTATAACTTCCTTAAATTCGAGATGAAGGGTAGCTGCAACTAAATATTTTTTAGCTTATAATTGAGTGCTATCCGAGACCATTGTTCATTAAACCAATTATTAAAAGTGTATTTTCATTGGAAATTATAACGCATTCTCTATATTGGTCCAGAAGGCCTAAGTCACCGTTTCTGCCACTGTCGATGTCGATCATCACAGTAGGGTAAATTGCTCCTAGGGCAAACGGAGAGGGTTGATACGATTTTCTCCTAATCTCACATGCAGTGGAGAAAGATAATTCAGCGTAAAATTTGATTCCGCAAGAAAAAGTGCAACGTTGCGAGGCCAACAGTGCATCAGCCCGCAAAGAGGGATCCTCACGTATTATGAGCAGTGCATCTACTGGGCTTGTGTGTGGCAGCAAAAACGATTTTTAGTGGCCTAACGAGAGAGATGTAGAAGGAAGGAAGGGTGATTTTGGAGAAAATCACGTGGACCTGTTGGCAAAAGTAGTCAGTCTTAAGTGCACACATGAATCTCCGAGGACTGATTTAGATTATCGTTTTTCCAAGTTTCGCAGTCCCTGCTGTTTCATTTTCCGGCTGTAAACTTTTCTCTTTAGTAAGTATAATGCATGAAGCTCAGATTAATGTATCCACGCAAAAAAATATTTCTTTTGAAAAACCAAACGCGAGATTGGGGGGGAATTGAGCCAAATCTGGAGGCATCTCACAAAGAGGAAACGTAGGGGTCGAAAAATCGGCACAATAACCTCACGTATACAATGGACCCCAGCGGAATGGAAGAAACAGAGGAGCAATAAGGGCATGACAGAAGATATAGAACACAAATAAAATTTTCGCGTGAGGAAAAAACAAACTGTTGGCAGGAAGGTTAAACGGGGAATAGGAGAGAACGAATGGGATTAAGCTGGATGAGAGATGTATTCGATGCGCCCGTTGGTGATTACGGCCTTACCGAGAGGGTGGGGTGACAGGGATTAATTTGTCAACGCTTGTAACATCTTTAAATTTCCGCGGGTCGGCGATCTTCTAACAAAAGGAGAGATTTTTCATGAAGTGCGTTGAACCACGTTTCCGACAACAATAACGATTACAATAGCGATGACCGGCCAATAAATGAAAATGATGGAAAATCGATAGGGTTTAGCCATGAAGAATTTGGCCGTAAAGATTAATTAATTAGGAGCACCAAAGTCTGCCAAAATCATGACAGAGGACGATTCCCCCACATTTTTGTATCTTCGAATTTTTGTTTCCCCATGCAGAGAACGTCAAGGGTGGGCCAAATACTTAAACATCGATTTAATTACCATGGCACAAAAATAACAACATAATTAAGATTTGAGGAAAAAATGCATGTTAAACATTCCGAAGAGATTGTACTTTTGCAAAAAAAAACAGGAATTGGCACAGTTGCACAACAGAAAAGGGATCAATGATTTTGGCAAGTCTCCTTTGCTGCAAGACCAACACCACTGACCTATTTCTAAATAAAAAATCAACTTGAATTATGGTCGAGTCTCTCCAACCCTCTTGGACAGAGGAAGGGATGCGGAGGGTTGAAATTACACACAAAAAATAATACTTGCCACAGCCAAATAAGAGACTCTTCCGTATTTGAAAAAATAAAATAACGCGAACTCACAAAAATAATCGGTATGGGAGACACCCCACCGTTAGCAAGACTCCCGCACACAACGCCAAGTATTTTCAGAACAAAAGAGACACAAGTGGAGAGGCGCGGCGAAATATTACGAGCACGAATAGAATAATAAAATGTAAAATAAACTAAATAAAGGGTAACATATTGAATTATCGAACTATTTAATCCTAAATTGCTGATTCCCAATAAAAACTGAAGCTTGAACCAACTTGTGCTTTCGATTAGGAAGAGTGACTTACTACCTCCATGTTTTCATTCAAATCACTAAACGCAACAATGACATAATATAAATTAGTTTATTTCCACTTCAATATCAGAAGAAATATTTTCCTAATTTTCATCATAATGCAACATTCCGAAGATAGGGTTGGGACAGCTTTTCACTCCGCTCTCGGCCGGATAACCTTTTTTATAATTTCGTATTACTTTTTTAACTTCATAATAGCCTATTCTCTGTTCAATAAGACTAGAAATCGTAGTGGATTAAAAGAATTTCATGGAATGGAGGGGAAGATAAGACACGACGAAAGAAATCATTATCTTACGCATTCAGCAATTCTCTCATTTAAAAAAATAAAAGGCTGTCGCACACATTTCATGAATTAATTTCATGAATTTCGACTAGACATCATTTCGGCTCTTTATCTCGTACAGAAAGAAGCACATACTGAAGGAAAAGGAAATCCTCACGAGAGTGAAAACAACAACTAAATATGCGAGATCGATGCGTGAGGCGCGGCAGGAGTCAATGACGTCATCAACTTAATCTGCGAAAGAGTTAAGGCCGCCGATATTTCGCCACGAGTACCTCGATAAGCTGGCGTCGCATCGGAAAACGGAACAATAAGGGTACCATTTTTTGAACTACCTACATCACATTCGGGAGTGAAAACTATTGACGAAGGTGTCTTTAAAAGCCTGAAAGAATTGAAAAGCTTTGAACAGAACACGCCCCTTACCATTAATACCAGTGGAAACGAGGGTGAGCGCGTACATTAGTGAAACCAAAGGTTGGGATAACATTGCGTTGGTCAGTGGCGTCAGTGGAGAATACGGGAAAGAGGTTCCAGACACAATAGTAAGGGGCTAGTAAAGGGACTACCTCGTATCCCCGGCCTAACTCGCGAGTGCACCTTTAGTTATGTGAGGCCGCACTCTCGCTCGCGCTTCTGTCTAATTACACCTACATCTACATAATACCCCGCAATCCGCCTAAAAGGCGTGTGGCAGGGGGTGTTACGACACAAGCCGTTTATTATTATTACAGTATTCTACCGATTAAGGTAGGTTTCCATGGAGTACCAAAGGAATGATTTGGGAGCCTTGCCTTCCTTCCAGCGCTGCCCTCTTCAATTCACTCTAAGGCCTACTTCCTTTCAATCCAGCTAAACGGCTTTAAAAAAATGAAGTGCTCTAACGAAGTTGGGACAAGCGTTTATTAAAGTCCTTTATGGTTCGGGGGAAAAACGAATTCCCATATCTATCCGTTCGGAAAAATATCTCTCTTAATTTATCGCTTCTATTGGACCTGGAAATATAGTGTTGTTCTAATATTATGTTCTCCGTGTCGCTCTTAAAGATATCCATTCTCCATAGTTCAAGCAATCTAAGCCTATCGCGCAGCCTCCGAGTCTCCAATGGCTCCCAGCCTAATTCGCATAACACCTGGGAAACGCTGTCTGTACGCCCGTAGCAGTTTTTGACGAAACGCGCAGCCTTCTTTTGTATTTTATTCAGTTCACGGATTAAGTCTTTCTGCACCGGATCCCTTATGCTTGCTTACTTGCTTATGCTTGCTACGGGCGTACAGACAGTGTTACCCAGATGTTAAGCGAATTAGGCTGGGAGCCGTTGGAGACTCGGAGGCTGCGCGCTAGGCTTAGATTGCTTGAACAATTAAGAATGGATATCTTTAAGAGCGACACAGAGAACATAATCTTAGAGCCACACTATATTTCCAGGTCCGACAGAAGCGATAAATTAAGAGAGATTTTTTGCCGAACGGATAGATATGGGAATTCGTTTTTCCCCCGAACAATAAAGGACTTTAATAAACGCTTGTCCCAACCTCGTTAGAGCACTTCTTTTTTTTAATAGCTGTAAACGGCTGGTGTCCTAACACCCCCTGCCACACGCCTTTTAGGCGGCTTGCGGGGTATTATGTAGATGTAGATGTAGATATTCAAGGTGCGGTCGGACGAGGGCGAAATAGCACCTTTCTTTCACTTTCTAATCCGAAAATCTTCCCACAATACGCTTGACGAATCCTAATTTCTTCAGGGCTATCGGGTGCTATGATCGTTCTCTGCGCAGTAAATATCTTCCTACTCCTCCGAACGAAGGTACGAAGTACTAGTACTAGAAGAAATAGCAACTAAGACTTCGTTGCACAAAGGTAGAAAAAACCATGTGTTCCCCTCCGTAGAGCATGAAAAACAAGCTTGCAAATTAGTACACAAGGATAGATAAAATAGACCCATTGATTTACAGAACAGAGGAATAAAACGAATATAAATATTAAAATGAATCACTCCATCCTCACTGACGGCACCTCCATCCATCCATTTTGCATGAAAATTTCTCACAAATCTGAATTTATTTATAAATGCAGAAGATAGAATACGCATACGCCTATTACGCATTTTATAGATAACGTAACGTGGATATTAGTGAAATTTAGAATCATATTAATTTATTTCAAATTGTTTCTGAAGTGTGAAATTGCATTCGTAAATGAAGAAATGCATGCCGTTTAATTTCGACGATGGAATACCAATATTTGTGGCAATTAAGCAATAGGTATTATTAAGTAGCATTTTATTTATGTGGTCGAAATTTCATGAATATCCTCATAATGTAAATCTAAGGAAATCATAACTGAATTGTTTTTTTTTTCTTCATTTTAATGTTAAAATGAACCAAGTCTCGTAATGGCTGCACAATGAAGTTACATTTACACAATTTGACTCCGTAATATGAGAATATTTAGGGTAATTAAAATAATAAAATGCGTAAAAAATACCTTATTCAATAATTACAGCAGCAAATGAGTCGGTACAGTAGAAAACCAAAGTCATCAAAACAAAACAAAGTACCGCGCGCACGAAACAAAGTCACGCGCACGGGTGCAAAGTTAAATACACCAACGGATGAAGTTCGCCATGAAACAATATTTGACATAGCCAGGATTCGAACCTGGATCTCCCGATTGCCGGTCAGGCGTGTCAGCCAGTTACACCACCAGGCCACTTTCTCAGAGCGAACTTCGGGATGGGTTTCACTGAACAAGATGTTGACGTCACAAGTCCACACTGGCACATGTGGCGAGGGTCGTGCTTACTAAGCCACTGTCGGGGTGAAAAAACCTTATTTTGTTGCTGGTCTGCGACGACGAATTTCAAAGCACTGCAGGAACAAGTGACTTTGTACGCAGTCACGCGCACGGGTGCAGAGTTAAATACACCAAGGGATAAAGTTCGTCATGGATTAAAACTGGTCAATTCTGAATTATCTTAAGGATATGTAAGTGCATTGGTCTAGCACATACAAAAGTAGAAGAATAAACAAAGTCAATTTGTGTACTGGTAATAAATTGAAAGAATGGAGTGCACTGTCGCAAAGACTGAAGGCCATTTTATACGGCGCACGTCGTACGAAGGTTAGCACTGAAAAATTTTTTGAAATTGCGATAATGCGAGCTCGGAATTATAGCAGGGGCTATTTTTCCGTCTCGCTTAAATGGGGTACACTCCCTTCACGTTTCTCTAGAATGGTTGCAACGTGACCTCCGTTGAAATTCAAGTCCCCGATATCTGCTCACGGATCCCTGGATTCTTCTTTAGATGCTGTGCTCCCTGCCTCTCCTTGACTTTCCCCATTAACTCTTTCAAAAATGGCGATCAGTTCTGTGAATGCGACTGCCAATGACTGACTCTGACTCAATACTGATCCCAGAGTGATGACCTCCCCTGCTTGGCAAGTGCCTCTTTATTTCGTTTCCTTTTTGCTATAGAATATTCCATTACCCCTTTACCTCCTCTGTCACCTGATTCGCCAGTAGTTCTTTTTTTTAAACCGTGATTGGCTCTTTATGTTGCATTATTACCACATTGGTAACCCCTCCCATCCTTTCTGCTAAATTGCCGCCTTTATGCCCTGTGTTTCTAAGGTAACCCCACGAACAACAACGATATTGTCGATCCGCGCCATCAAATGCTCTTAAGGGCCCCCGCGCACTGGCAACTTTTTCAAAGCAACTATTTAGTTGCTTTGTGGAAGTTCAAATGAAACACACGAAATTGACTGCGGCCCCGCGCACGGGCGATTTTTTAGTTGCCGCAACTAAATAATTGCGTCCGGACCAGCCCCCTAGAACTCCCTATCCCTGCCTATTGGAATCCATGTTCCTTTTTTGAAGCCAGTTCCTGCGTTCTCCGCTTTGGTTTGGGGGTGGCGCCACCTGTAGAAAAGCCCAAGCTTAAGAGCCCTGATGTATGCATATGATTCAGCCTGAATTTCTCTTGAGAGCACATGTGTTTAAGACTCTTATTTAAAGATTGAGCGAGCTACTGAGGTTATTTACCGCTGTAGTATGATTCGTTTGTTCTATTGAACCTAAAAATCATTTTTATTTAGTAAAAATTCCTACTATTAATCTCTTTCGGAGGGATTCCATGGTCGTATGTTGTGCCGAATTGTTCCACCGGCTATGGAAGTTCGAAGACGGAATATTGTATATTTGAAGTGCCGTCGAACACCAGAACAGGGGAAAAACATGGATAAAAGATATTCGTTTATCAGAGTGCTGTCCTGGTTTTCCATAATTTACATAATTTCTAACTGCTCTCTACAGTCTGCTCACTACGGTCGTTCCGCTGGATATTTAAATTGGTGTTTTGATTAAATTAATGATGTAACGCTGGTATAGAATTGTCTTCGTGTTCATTTCTTATAATATTTGGGTCATTTTTTCTGTCTTCATTGACTTTTAAACCGAGTTTTTTTTTATCCTCTTTTGATAATGTATCCCTCTATATTCCTCCCGTTCTGTCTTTTGGCCATACTCTTGTGACAATTTTTATTAAAAAAGCATCATGGCATCTTTACCAACAGCTTTGCCGCTTTTGAAACAGAAATCTGTAATACGGATTTTATTTCATCTTTGTTGGCTCAGAGCGTGGGTAACTATCATCCATGGGTTGCCCCCCCCCCCCAGAAGCAAAAATCGCAGAAGTCTTTAAGCAAAATCAGTACTGAATTGAAACGAAAGTTTTCGACAAATTATCTTTAAACCCACGAATGATATGTAATAGTATAAGATATGTAACTAAAATAAAACTATTTTTCAAGGAAATAATCTAGAAGGATTAATCTCTGATCTATTAATCAAGGAATTATAATTGCATTACTAATAAAGCACTGTTATAATTTTCTTAAAATTTTGGTTACGTTCATCTTTTACGTGCTAAAATGTCACAAGTTGGCTTGCACCCCCTCCCCCGCTAGACCATGGCTTGCCCCCCCCCCCCTAGTTATGATCCTGGGTACGCCTATGCATCTTAACTTAAACATTTATATCCTCTCCTTTTTATTTTCTTCCCTATCTATACTTTTTTCGCAGCTGCAACTGAGCTCTTAAACTAGTTTAAGAGCTCAGTTAAGTTTTCTTTCCAAGTTTTCAAAACTTGGGCTGGTTCACTGATAAAAATTTCATACTTGTTCTTCACCCCTACTGTGTAAAAGCCTTCTTAAAAGGGTCTTAATTTTCTTTAAATGTATCTTTAATTGTCTTGGGTGCAGTCTTGCTCTGCCATTGTAACTGCAATGTATTTTCTTTTCTATGCTCCTAGGATTTTGTTTGCTTTCCTATTGAATAGATGGATGATATCTTTTGATTCCTTGCTGTGATTTTTATACTAGGACTTTCCTTTTGGCTCATTCCTTTTAAACGAGTCTGGGTTGCATCACTTAAAATTTTCACATTTTTCCACCTCCTTACCACTATTCCTAAGGCCCGATTTAGTAATTGACAATAGCTTCTTATTGCCAATCGATTTGGGCTAATAATTTGCAATTAGATGGTAGTAATATTAACTGAATTCATGCCAAGGGCTTACCCAAGATCAAAACTAGGGGGTGGTGGCAATCTATGATCGTTCAAGATGCATCAGTAGCGGATACAGATGTATACGCTACTGGTACATTTGGGGAAGAGAGAAAACCAATCTTACCCGCCCCCCTTGAGTTTTCATCGCAGAAAACCTAAAAAAGGGAGGGGAGCACAAAAGATATCTTGTCGAGTTACCTTTACTTTTATCGAAATAAAAAATAATGAAGTCATATGCAAAGCTTCAGAAATTTTTAATTAAAGTTATTATACACATATTCAAGACAATGCCATCTTATGATATAAAAAAGCTTAGAATTGTGGTTTTACAATGTCTGACAATACGGGTGGCCCCGCAAAGGGGGGGGGGGGCGCTCCCATCCATATGCACCACTGAGATGCACGGATAGAGTGAATGAAACCAATATTTAAAGAAAATTATAATAGAGGTTCATTAGTTTTTTAAATTATTTGCATGAAAACAAATTATTTTTATTTTAGTGGCATGTCTTACTCTAATATCATTTGTCGTATGTTAAAAGAAAATTTGTTCAAAACTTTCGTTTCAATTCAGTCCTGATTTTCCTTTAAAAATGTTGCTATTTTTGTTCCTGGGGGGGGGGGGGGGGGGCTGGAGGCTGCTCCCTTCTGGTTACGCCCATGATTCATGGTTGCTTATTTCCTTAATAAAAATTTTAAGAAGTGCCTGTACCTGGTATAATTTTATTGGTTAACGGAGCAATTGTCCCATTTCGTCCACAGTTAAAGATGGTACGTTTTCCTTTCTTTTCTCAATTTATTTTGACTCCTAATTCACCACAGTGCTGAAGCGAATATAATAATTTCATTCCCGGTTTCATCGCCCTTAACAGCTATCCCTTTACTCCACCTAGTTAAATAATTGCATTCCTTAGGATACACCTTAACTCGAGCATTTGATTTGGATGTTATTTGAATTAAAAATAACGTATTACATAGACGGTATTCACATTATATTCCGTATCTATTACCGAAAAAATCCAATGTTGAGCCAAGCAACGTAATGCCCCCGATGGGCTCTTCGACTAGTGGCGCCTCTACTGGCCACAGCCCTGAACTGGCTTCAAAATAGGAACATGCCTAAAGCCCTAGTTTCTGGGGGCTGGTCAGGACATACATCCACACGGCTAGTTCGGCCAACTATCGTTAGGACGATCGCTCGGACAATGGTAATGTGAACGAGGCATTACACACCTTATCGTATTAATGGCCGTAGCAAAATGAGCATCACAGCGCGGACACAGTGGGACGAAATATACCGGACACAGATTTATTTTTAGCCACTCATCTCTTTATTTTATGCTCTCAACATGTAAAAATACCAGTCAAATCAATAACGGTCAAAAAATATATTGTGGCAGTAACAAAATGTCTGTTATTGATAATAGCAATACCACTATTGATGTGAGTAAGGTAATACACCTCCGTGAATTTCCACGTTGCAATTTCACTATTCACGAGTATTTTCCCTCGACCAGGGCGAATTCGTCGTCTGATTACCTATGCATTTCTGTTCGTTTATTCTTCTACCTGAATAAAGCAAAGGAAGAGAACAGATATTTCATCAACTGCGGAAATCAATATATTTTGAGAGCGTCACGCGCAAATACCGCAGGAATTTAAGCTGCACTACTGCGATTCTAAAATTGAGTTTAAAAATATCTAGGAATATTTGCATGCCCACGTTCGAACATAGTTAATGTAATATTCCAGTTATTCAAAAAAGAGTTGAAAATTAGTAGTATGAGCAGCAGATATTTTTTCCTCTTAAATTTTATAGTCGATACCTCAAGCTAACGAATTTGAAGCTTATGAAGCGACCATTGAAAAACATCCCTTTCTACGTGATAAATTTATGTTTTAGTTAAAAAATCAAATCTAATTCTTACTGCCTTAAGTCTACTTAAAACTTTTCCGCTGTAATTATAAACCTTTTTGTAAAAAGGTTGATCGCTGACCAACTGATATACGTCAGAGAGTCCACATAGCCGAGAGAAACTCCTCGGCTATGTGGACGTTTCTAGGGACAGCCTAGATCGGTGGTTACAAATGGAACGATAAGTCGTTTGAGTCAACAGCAGTACGTTCGCCAAAGTGAATTTTTGGGAATTATTGATAATTTTTATTAGTCATTGATGGTCCACTCTTTTTCGAGGCTTACCCAAAAACACTTATTCGTTTGATTCACTCACTACGTAAAGTAAGAAAAATAATTTGTATACTAAAAAGTGCTACTGAATGTTAATAGTATACATTGCATATGGTGGAGCATTGTCCTAATTTTAAGTTTAAGATACTTGAAGTGGTGTTGACATCTAAGGTTGATAAGCGTATCACTAAAATTTGATTCGTATACTTTGCGTAACACATAGACATATTGTTTAGCCTTGGAGTGGTCCTCTCTGCTCGATTTCATCGTCGTAAGAGGCACCTGAAGGCACGCGTGCGACCTACATCAACTCAATGTCTCCGATCGGCGTCCCCCTCGGTCAATATCCGCATTCCTATACCATGTATGTCATCTTAGACGATGAGGAAAGTAAAAGCGAATATTCCCAAGACTCCTCGGCTATGTCGACGTTTCTAGGGAAAACCTAGATCGGTGATTACAAATGGGACGAATATCGGTCTGAGTCAACAGTGGTGTTTTCCTTATCCGTACCCATCCTCCACCGATTCACTCACTACGTCATCATTAAAGTACGTTTATGGCGCAGTGTGGTTTATACTGGCTTCCTTAAAATAATCAAAAATGTTAGAGCATTTTTAAGAGTGTTTTTTTTGAGAGTGATAATTACTCATTGATGGTTAACTTTACAACTTTTCGAGTCTTTCCCAAAACATTTAATCCTTGTTTCGGAATGTCAAAGGAAGTGTGCGGTTATTACTTGTCTTTCTTTTGTTCGCCATCCCTGTCTGTTCTCCATGGATTCACTCACTACGTCATCATTGAAGTAAGTTTATGAAGCATTGTAGCTGAAACTGGCTTCCTTAAAATAGTCAATAATTTTTGGGAATTTTTGAAAATTTTTATAAGTAATCGATGGTCAACTCTTTTTCGAGGCTCACCCAAAACAATTATTCGTTTTTAAGAAAATTCAAAGGAAAAGGGCTGATATTACATGTCTTTATTTATTTTTTGTTATCTCTGGAAAATTTTCCCATTTGTAGCCATATTCATTCTAATTACTACTGTAACGTAAAAAAATACAAATGCGAAGATTCATGAAATCAACAAACGCGCGAATCTTTCTTTTTAAAACTGCTCCAAAATCGGAAATGAAATAAAAATAGTGTGGAAGTGCGTTTTGTTGATACCGACGTGCTTTGACTTAGAAGAAATTTACTTTTCACATAACTTTAACGTTCTATATTGCTATCGAAATATCTTCCATTAAGTGCGTGCTAAACACAAGCCCCAGTATTACTCAATGGAATTTGTATATCAATACTAATATTGTTCCCTTGAATTCGTATTCAAGTTTGGAATGTGAAAAAAATATGCAGAGAACCGTGCTGAATGTCAATTTTTGGGATTTGTTTTTTTACGAATCACGTGGTGCAGTAGAGTTATGAAAATGTAATTTATCCACGGAGTGCGCTGTGAGAAAGCTGAATATTCGTAAAAATATGATACTTAACTTTGGTTTTAATTCAGAAACTTTAGTCATTAAAACCTCATATTTTCCAAAATTTATTACATTAAGGGAAATTAATTTGACCGAAATTTTCACACACGGGCATACATTTCGTATTTTCCGTAGTGGGGAGCAGTTGGAACACATATAGGTAAGTGAATATTTTACTCGTATTTTAGCTTGGTATTTCATTTTTTCGAATAAATCAGTGGGTGAAATTTACCATACATGGAAGAATATTTTCAAAGAATAGATTGAAGAACTGTTTATATTCTGTATGAATCTTAAATTTTTACTATTATGACATTTACTTAAATATATCATTTGTTTAATCAAGTAAGATGAGAGTTTATAAGAAGAATTACTATTATTATCAGTAAGAACGTCTTTGAGACAAATTTTTAGTTATCGAGTAAGGGAGATTGAGTTTAAAAAAATGGTAATTACACAAACTATACGTAAACGCAATGGACGCATCAGTATGCAGCGTGGGTTTTTATTTCCAGTTTTTGGCTTCAAAAGATTCTGGAAATAGCAAGAGAGACTCATTTCATATCCATACTCCATTATTAGGAAATTAATCTATTTTACATATGCTACATCCTTTAGGATAGCTGTATTTTAATATTTTGGCTGAAATTGAGTTACTACCATATACTATAAATGCTGTTTTTGAAGCATAGAAGATTATGTTCTGCATTGGATTTATCCTAATTTGATATTTTGTCTCCCATGTTAGGTTTGGAGTACAGTTGAAGTTAATGAATTAATATCATATTTATTACCCGCTTCAGAGCGCATTAGAGTTTATAATTGGCTTCACCGAGCGGTAAAAGATTGAAACCGAACCTAAGTAATTTTAAGGTGTAGACCAAAATAGCTCCCACAAGGATAATTGACGATAAATTATTAGCATTTCGGTTATTGGCTCAATTTGCCGTTCAGCGGATTTGGTCGCGAATTTTCATCAAAATTGCCGATTCGCTCGAGGTCTATTTCCCATTAATATTTCGACCACGTATGCCGTCTCCTCTCAATGAATATATTTATGAGCCTCTTAGCGAGGCTATTCGCGTAATTTATTTGGACACGAGGCTGAAAGCGGCTTTGTACGCGTTTTTAAATGAAAAGAATCGACTCCCACAATTTAGACATTTTTCGTCGAAGATGAGGTGTAACAAGTACATTAAATCTGAAACCAGTGGAGTGGAAGTGGAAAGTTCTATATTTTCGGAGATTTTAAATCTCATCTGTCTCGTTTCCTACTCAAAGGAGCCAATAACCCGCTCATCTATCTCTCCCATAATCGTATCGTCTTTCTTTTCGAATTTCAAGGTCGTGAGAGGAGTTGAGAGCAAAAAATCACGAGAGTGAGGGATTCATTATCGTATGATTACTCGCAGGATCTCGGATGAAATCGCCCATAATCAACCTTCATCTGCTTCTCCTCCTTTCGTCAATGCTTTCAGGGCCCCTATCGCTGTTCGATGCTAAAAAGAGTTTTCTGGATCTCTTCATCGAGTGTAGGCTGAAGAGGGAGATTTCGGAGGAGATTGATGGCCTGCGATATATATTAGAGCGAATTCCCAATCTCTTGTTACCTAACCACTTTGAGATTGAGCAATTAGCTCAATCAACCGGTTGTAATTTTAATGTAAAAAATTGGAAAAAAATTAAAATCCAATGCATAAAGGATTTACTTTAAAAATATATAAAAGAAAACAAAACTATATAAAAAATCTATAAAAATCAGAAAAGAGGCATTAGCCCACAAAAAAGAATATAAACAAGAAAAGAGGCATTTCCCCACAAAAAAATAAATAAAACCAAAAAATAAGGAAATCTTTTCATAACAAAAAATACATGTTAATATCAATAATAAAAAATTAGATTACTGCAGTGGACCGATATTTGGCCACCTGCCGGCTCCATGTATAGCCGATTAGATGTAAGTTTTTTAGAATTAGAATATTTTAGGGAATAATTTCAATCATCATGTATTTCAGTTTTATTCTTCCTAAACTTAAGAGTGCAATGCACACGCTAACTAGTAGACTTTCTTTCATTTTCTCCTTCATTTACACTGGAAAGGTATACAATGGTCCCTTACACGCTTGAAATGTCATAACCCCTATGTCGAGAATTATTTCTCCAATGCTCTATTCGTGCCAAGGGCACACTCAACAATGTTGAAGATGTGGTCTGAAGACGCACAGAAGCAGCAACCAGAACTCAAGTGCCGAAAAAACCCAGTCAATGAAGGATCGGCATCAGAATCTCCTCTTACGCTATCCCTATCTCAACCATCCATGCTTCGTGCTTTTGATAGTCGAAATCGTCATATAAAGCAGTTTTAACTCTAAACAAACAATTATTTATCTTTAATTTCATGGAATCGCATTTCAGTTAGTAGTAGATTTATTAATAACGCGAAGCGTATGATCGAAGGGTCCCGAGTCCAAGCCCCGGCCGAAATCTTAAAAAAATCCATGAATAAGTGTGAGGTTCATGAGTGAAGGGTGGTCCAGAGGAAGGAAAAAGGCCCCCTAACATGAATATGTGCACTTGACACGCCTGTGATGGATGAATTGAGATTGAGTTCTCCTCGGCCAGTGGCTTAGTGACAGCGGCTGGATTTCGAATATCACAGACTAGAACATGAGTTTCCTTGTAATTAAATAATGTACTTCGAAAGATGATCACTGATACTCATCTATTTTACTGGAATGATTTACCAATGTATTCTGTATTAGGTTTCAATATCGGAGTAAACATCATGTGGATGTGGAAATAAAATTTGAAAGTTTATATGTGCACTTAAGAACCCTTCATTCGACTCGTTATGCTGTGAACTCCGTATCCCTCCGATCCACACCTTCATTGAATTGTTTGGCTCCGGTATAATCTTTTCAATGTATGATTCAATTTTTATTAAAAATGAATTATGAACCTCGATTTCAACGCCGATAATTAGCAAAATCTCCATTAAAGTTTAGTCTCTTCGGCAAGTCTCCTTAAATAATTTTATGCCTTATTTCCTACTATGCCATTCTTGAATGAAATTTGGCAAAAAAATGATTTGGATAAATTTTGTGGGTAAGTTTTTGTTACTTTAATCACCTTGTTTTCACGGCAGTACCTGAAATTTGAGGCAAGATTAAGTTCGCTGTCGGTAAAGCATGGAAGACACCCTCATAAAAGGCTTTGCTGGCGAAGTTTCGAGGGAAGGAAACTGTTGGTGGATGAAACTTTACGTTTTGGGCGTGGTGAAGGGAGAAAAAACAAATTGTTTTAGAGGATGTCAATCTAATTTGTGATTCGCATCTCCTTTGGTTCAAGTGCCTATTTCAACAAGTACTCACAAAATGTGATTTTACTTCTTATTTTTCATTTCTCCCTGTTAGTTTTAAGTCTTAAAAATTAACTTGGCTTACCATATCTTACATTCACCCCGAATAGAGACAGTTTAAAATTCCACTCATCAGAGCTCAGACAGCGAACCGGTCGTGAGTTTAATTTTTGTGGGCTTATGACTGTTTCTAGGACCTACGATAGGCAATGCAATTTCTTCCCATTTTCTGGATGCAATGTAGGAGTAGTTATTTAGAAATGTAGTTGTAGAAGGAGTAATTATTTAAAATTTTCTATAAGTTAAAATTTATTAGCCCTGTCCAATTTGAACTTAATCAAGTAGGTCTAAACCAATTGTAGTCACTATGAAATACCTAATGCCCTTTTCTACGTCTCAAAATTTCAGCTTCGTCCTCGAGTTGAGAGAAGTTATGACGTTTACTATTTGCTCGGCATTTTTACATAATATACAAATAATAATTCATCTTTGATTTTCATCGAATCGCAATATATAAGGGAGTAGTCTGAATCGTGGAGAATGTGTTTCGTGGTGGTTAGAGCGTTTGGCTGCTGATCCAAAAGTAGATGGAAACTACCCGTCAGATTTTCACTCCCCCAATTTCGTCTAGTTTTTATATAAATTGACGAATGTAAGAAGCAGTGAATAGAAATGTATTTTCCTCCAGCGGAGCTTAGGTTTATTTCATACCTCGGGATGAGGAATGAATGGTGCGAGCTATAGAGTGATGAAATAAATAAATATCTAGGCAGTACTCGACCGTGAAAGAGGGCAACGACCAGTGGAGTGGAGCGGCTGGAGCGGAAAGAGCACGTAGGTATGCGGAGTGACTGAGGTTCGGCGAGTGAATGGGAATGAATATAATAGAGGCTGTGAAAGGAAGGGCGTGGCGAAGGGTGACTGTGAAGTGGACGCACCCTCGACCGCTCCTAGATACCCACGTACATCTACGTACTACACAGTAGGCATGGGCAAAAAATATTGGTATTCGGTAGAACCGAGTACTATTTTTCTTACCCCGGTAGTACTGGCCAGTATTTTTTTAGCGGTACTACCGGAGTATCGGTACTAGAAATACCGGTACTTCGATGGCGCTTCCATCTCATGTGTTATAAATGAACTACCTACCCACTTACTTAAACAATTGGGTGTTAATAATATATCAAGCGAAATAGGCCATTTCCAAGAAATATATCTTGAAATAAACATCAATTCACAATGGCTTTCAGCAAGAAGTGTTTATTTAATTAATGCCAAGGATATTTCTCAAGAAATCATAACAAGAGACAAGAAAATGGAAATGCAGACTTGTGCAATAAGTGCACAACTTTTATTTAAGCACACCAAAAATAATACCATCTGTTTATTTTAATTTAAACTGATGGTAAAAGCACTGACGCAGTTGATCGACGTAGGAAGAGAGTGAAAAATAGCGATGCTATCATGATATATAGGCATTTCTATCAAGCTTTAGCTTGTTTACAATAGTCATCAACTTTTTTAATGTATAAACAATGTTCATCTGTTTCTCGGTTTTTTACATACAACCAATCAAGTGCACCACCAAAAGAAGACAAATTAATTTTGCTTCTTAATTATTAAGATATGTCCTCCTTCCTTAGTTCCTTTCTTGTTTTCTCATCATTTAACGGTACTTTTACAAAACTGTGAGTTCGAGACAAGCGTTATCATTATTGATATAGAAGATATTTATTTACTCAAACATGGCAAGAAAAGTCAAAGTTATCGAACTCCACATATGTATTTCTTTCTCTAAAATAAATGAAGCAGCGAACTGCACGTCAAATTTCATTCGATCGCTGTATTTTAGGGATAACATTAATCGTGTAAAATCCTAAAATTAAATGTCTTAACATTAGAGGAGCTTTTTCTAGGTAAGCTCAGACTGGCAACGTAAGCTCTGTGAATAAGAAGACTTCTCATTATATGTTCTCGGCAGAAGGCGTTCTTATATTGGTCTCGAGTCAGAAAAAATACCGGTGGCTGTAGGAAAAAAACTCATCTGATTGAGTTCCCGAGAGAACTTAATACTTCATATGCACCAGGAAAACACCAAAATTTAATGGTATGCACCAAAATCGTTGCCTTTAAAAACTTCATCGCTACCACCCTTCTCACTATTAAAGAACCCAGCCTCCATGTATTTTTACGATAAATTTTCGTAAAAAAATCCAGTTAATGATTTTTTCAGTGTATTCTTTCTGTATTTTACGCTAATTTGCCGAAATACCGGATAATTATCGTAAGACGAGCGTTAAATCTCAACATATTGAGATATTTTATCAATTATGAAAGTACGGTATTTTTCCCCGGTACTACCGGGAGAGTACTATTATTCCTTTTTAATACTCATCATAGAAATACCGGTACTTTTTCAAGAACCGCCCATGCCTACTACACAGCAATCAACCTGATTGGGCTCGTGACGGGGGACGTATTACAACGCCATCCATTTGTAAGAAAATAGAAAGAGGGCTGCGGTGATTTAACCATCGCTTCCCAGATGATTTATTCATTTCCTTCATCAGGCCATAATCCGGCCCATTATTTCATATGCATCACCAGCAGGGATTGGTGTTGCAAGCAAATCTGCTCAGCATATCCTGGAAGTAGCAGAGAGAAAATCGTTTCGGGTTGCCCTTTGTCTCGGATGGACACCGCATAGTGACGCCCTATGGCCGTTAGCGCGGATGGAGCCGCTGGAGGAGACTCTTCGTTCCCAGATGAAGAAATTTTTCCAGGAGGTCGCGTCGCGAAATCAAAGTTTCCGGAGCTGCGACGGATAGCAGAGTTCCCTGTGGGCCTGGGACAAATATACTTAGAAGACCCTGCGCCGAAACCGGTCAAACCGAAGATCTTCCTCCGAAGGAACAAAAGAACGCGGTCCCGCAACGTGATTTACGGCCTCAACACAGGAATTTTCAATGGAATAAGTCCCTTGGCAATGTGGAACCCGAAGCGAATCATAATCTGAAGAGCCCAGGAGTGCTGAGAAGATTAATACCAATGTATAAGATTGGTATGAAGTACCACGCGTCTCTCTTATTCATTTCGGCCAAGGGTCTCCAAACTGTGGCCCGCGGGTCTCATCCGGCCCGACACATAATTCCATCTGGCCCGCCAAACGAATCCCTGTGTGCTGATTACATTGGCTCATCTAATCTAATCTAAACCTAAATCTAATGAAACTTTGGGGTCAAAACGACGATATCCTTAGTCACACTAATTTGGTTTCATAAAACTAAAGGCAGTCAATTTAGTATACCCTGATATTTTTCCAAAAAAAGATATTTATTAATTTCCCCATGTTTGTACTCTAATGTTTGAGGAAATTATATTAATGGCTCAGATTTGTTTATTATTATTATTATTTTTATTCCATCGGCACGAATAAATTTAGAAAATGTGTAATATGGCCCTTAAATTGAAAATTTTGGAGACCCCTATTTTAGGCTCTAGCCGTAACGATTCTAGCTTTCGCAGACCTTTCGCTCCAAAAAGTCCCGCGATAAGGATTGCTGTGAACCGTAATAGAGAGAATAATATTCGGTAAATGTGTATGAAGGAGATAACATTTATTAGATTTCAATAAATTGGGAGATGAGATGTGGATTTTTGGAAAGAATAGAAGGCCATGTTGTTCATTTCAGAGGGAAGTTTAACTGGGGAGATATTAAATTTCATGCTAACTGGCTAACTGGAACAATTTCTGACCATAATGTCCACTTTATGGAATATATTCTCTCTTGAATTGGACGCACTGCTCATCTTTCTGTTTTTATTCTCTGTTCTCTTCCGGATTCCGTGTCTTTCTGTCCATCATTCTATACCCTCTGTCGCAATTTGTGGCATTCTTCTACCGTTTCTAAAAGATAATTGATCTTTTAGAAACGGTATAACTCCTATAACTCCTTTTGAAAACATTTTCGCCAAAATTGCCAGGACCATTCTTTGCACAAATCACTGCCTATTATTTCACTCTAAGGGTACCTATCTAGTGGTGTATAGTAAAACATTCACGTTTCCGAATGTAAGATTCCAATTCTTATGTTAAACTCCAGAACCGATTTGCCTTTTGGAAAGACCCCATTTTAATTGTGGCTCTATGTAGGATAAAATTTGGGATCTAGTAGAGATAACATTATAAAAGCATTTCGATGAATATTAATAAATATTACTTGCTATCGTATAGAGCACAATGGTGTTTTAGAACATTAGTTTTAGCCTCGATATAAGCGTATGATTAAATGAAGTTTCTATTTGGCAAAAATTAGGAGATGTTGTACAATCCAATGAAAATGCTTGTATATTTGGTAAATATCTGAAGGCAACGAGGACTGGAAGATAGATAATAACATAATCCTGCAAGTTATCAGGAGAAGACGCACGTAAATATGAAATGCTCGTGGTCATCTGCGTGAAAAAATCTTGAATTATTGACTCTTATTGGTGATGATTACTAATTGATACCAATATTTGTCACGCATTTTGTTTTAATGAGTTGGTTACTCTAGAATACTGTGATTATTACATTATAACCCTCCCCGTCCCTTCGTTGGTCTTGTAACCGATCAACTGGATTTTATTTCCTTTTAGACTTTCATAATCGCATTTGTATTCCGCAAACATTATTCAAAACGCTGAAACCGCGGGACTAAAACAGGCGGTGACATCCCTGGTATTCATTGATTCATTGTGACTTTACGGGAGTCTGGTTTCGCTACAGAATTATCCTCAGCGAAGCAAATTAGCATATTGCATGCACATATGCCTAGTTTATTCATCCTCGTGACGCTTCCGATACAGTGTGGAATGCAGTTGATCATATTCGTGTGGGTGAATTCGTAAATGGATGGAGGCGAGAGCATGTGACTCCACGGATACCATGGCGACGAATTCTCTCGCGTGATTCGACGAAACCCTGGTGAGCGTTGTTGAAACATTGACGAGCACCTAGCTAGTGGGTCGTTCTAGGCTATACTTCTTGCACGCTGAAGGCAGTTTTGCTCCAGCTATCTTTCTGTGATGGGAAACAAATAGTCCTTGAAATTCGCTCCCTGAAATATTTTTCTCAGACGTGCCACTCTCCATAGTATTTTATTCTTTGGATTTTAATTTTGGAATATTTTGACGTTTGGCTATGTGTACTTTCGCTTTTAGATTTCGTCTAACGACCGTTTTACACGGGACACGAAATTGCGCAGGTTAGAGCTGCATTTCTTTCTAAAATGGCGCGAAAATGCGCGAATGCATGAACGAAATTAGAATAGGGGCTATTTTGCCGTCTCCCATCCACGCATTCTCGCATGTGTTCTAGCAATTCACCACTTTACACGACGCAATTTTGATTGCGCCTTCGCACGTACGTCAGATTTTGCAATTCCGTGTATCGTGTAAAACGGCCTTATAAAAACTTAGGACTTCGTCATTGATAACAATTTCTACGTGATGATGTAAGGTTTGAATACCGTTTAGATATAGTAAAAATTGCAAATATGGCTACAATTCCATAAATCATGCGTAAATATAAAAAATGATGAATTCGGGAAATTCGTATTCGAAAATTTTTTTCTGAACCAATTGCCAATGCGGCATTGTTGTAACGGTAATTCATCGTAACCGGCGGCGGAAAACAGAGGAGGTGATCTTTAAAATAAGTGTGTCGTCAATACTCAATTCCGTTAGCTGAGTAGTTTTATGTCTCAAAAGTTCTTTTACTCCAGGAAACGGATTCTCGGTAACTTTCCTGCCAGAATGGCCTTATCCTTAATATTTTTATCCATGATTAGTGATATCCTTCAGTATATTTTAGATTCTATTGACTAGTAGAAATGAAGTATATTTTAACCCTTAACCAGTGACGTGCAATTCTTGTTACGCTACCAGTGACGTGCGATCTGGGAGACCGCAATAAAACAAAAATTCATAAAAAGTTGCAAAGTCATTTTTATCGCTTAGTTTAATGTTTCTTTTCTCAACAATTATAAAAATGATATTTAATATTATGTTTTCCCAATACGAACCAACTTTTTCAGTAAAAATTGTTATTTGAAACAGGATAAAAAAACTGATATCGAAAACACTCGAGTTGTTGTTATTGTCGTACTATTTTAAATTAAGAACTTAATTATCTGAGGTTTCAGGCGAGATGGAGTGGAAACGTGACATAATGAAATGAAAAAGCAGGAGCAATTTCCACAATTTTACATTTATTAATACTACCGGTTTCGCTTTTCAGCATCATCAGACCCCTGATACCGGTAGTATTAATAAATGTAAAATTGTGGAAATTGCTCCTGCTTTTTCATTTCATTAACTTAATTGTCCACGTTATGCAACTAAAAATGCTTCCTTACAAATTATTAATGATTATTATTCTTGAAAAATCACTACGAATTGTTTTGACAACTTTTATAATTATTTCCACCAGCATTACGTTTATTGGTTTTTCCAATTTAGTGACCTGAGGTCTCACAGACCGCTACTAAAATTCAGTTGCGAATTTTCAGAAATAAATAATAGGAACGTTAAATTGTTTGAGTGCTATGTCCTTATTATACAGAATTATGACGCTACGAGGATTATAGATAATTTGAAATGGCATTTTTAAAATGTTCATAATTTTGTAAACGCAGCGGTCTCTCAGACCGCACGTCACCGGTTATGGGTTAACAGGCACGGAGGACCATGCTCAATTTAAGCCATTACATCACGGGTTCATGTCATGTTAAAGAAACTGAATTCTCTTTATATCACGTCAATATTAACTTAATTTTAGTAATTTGTAGACCAGTGAAACATACATTAATTTTCCTAATACCCGAAAATTATGGTCTAGTCAATGGGCATGTGTGTATCTTTATGTATATCCTCAGATACTCGGATCGCTTCGAATCCATCGGCTCGCTGGTGCCTTGTTCTATCGGGGTGCTGGAATACCTGTATTGGTGCCCTTTTCTTTTTTTATGCTCTTCTTACGTTCAAGACGTGTTTACTCCGTCTCTAACTCGCTCACCACGTCGCACTGTCGTCTGCTACGTGTTTTCGTGAACTGTACTCCATTAGCGTCGCCAGCGCCGCCGACGGCAGACGCACCAATGAAACTGCTCGTAATGAAATTCCCAGACTAAGGAAGTCTGCCCATCCTCCTCCATATCCACCTTGAATACTCGCTCTTCATGTTTCCATTTTTTCGCTGTCATTCTCTGTCGTTCCTCTCGTACGTTTTCACCCTTTAATGCTTTTAATGATTGGGATACAGCTTATTTCTTCGCGTTCGGAAATGTTGAATTCAATTCTATGAAAATGCTTCTGTATTTGGTAAATATCCGAAGGTAAAGAGTACAGGAAGATAGATATTAACAGAATCCTGCAAGTTATCAAGAGAAGACGCACGTAAATATGAAATGCTCGTGGTCATCTTTAAGAGAAATATTTTTAGTGAAACTGGTTCTCTATTTAACCAGTTCACCACCATCGTTTCTTTAACCATGGCAATTGTGGTGGTAGTGCCATAAATTGATTTGAAAGCACAAAGTATCGTAATTATGAAGGTAGGTGATTCATTCAATATGCATTCGTGGGACTTGGGTCCTTTTCTTGGAGATCCACAGAAAAGCAAATGGAATATAATCTTAAAATGTTAAATGTTACTTTTTCAAAATCTAATGTATTGTGTAAAATAGATTCTAATCATGTTTTTGGTCTCTGGTTCTCTTTATATCATTTAATTTCGGTTTCTTATGCTGATGAGCATTGATTTGATCAATTTCAAAATAATATCTTACGTGTCATGCGAGTAATCCGTCACCAAAACGCAGGAGAGAAGTTGGCATACGTTCTCTCAATGCTTGGCAAATACAAGAAATAGTGATGAATATTTCTCGGGTTCTCATCCAGGTAAATGCTTTAGCCTTTAGCTTTATAAGCCGACGTTTCAAGAGAAAAAGAACAAGAGAAGAACGTGAAGAATCTCAAAAGACCTACAGCCAATCGGACGACACCCGAGCCGTATTGTTGTCCTCCGTAAACGGTCGATCCGGTTCAGAGTGAAAGTGGACTTCCATGGAGTAACACGGCCTTGAAGATGAGAGACAAGTGATCTCTCGAAACGTCGGCTTATATAGAAGCATTATCCTGGCTGCAAACCCGAGAAATATTCATCAATAGTATTCACAGTATTCACCAGGAGAAATTAAAATCTTTTACAATAGATATTGCCTGAAGTATTCTCAGTTAACATTTTCTCAAATGCTTATGACAAAATTAACTCATTTTCCTATACATATAAGATGTTGTTTGTGATATAAGTATTTCTCCTGGCGATCCAATACCTCTCTCTCATTCTGCGTCCTCCCTTCTCCGTCATTTCTCTCTCTCATTTCCACTGTTACTCCTTTTCTTCACTCCCCACCTGTTTATGCGTGTGACCATGTCCCTCGATGGAGACCCTTTCCTGCCTCTGTCCTTTAGCCTCTTTCTCTTTTTGCTTTTTTTTATCCATTCTTTCCTTTCCTCGCCCTCCTCACTATTCGCCCAACCATCCTCCTTTCATCTTTCTTCAATTTTTTCCTTCCTCCGTGCCTTTTCCTTTGCCCACCCTTCCGATTTTTACGGTCGGCTTTTATTGCGCGCGAAAGAGCACATTTTTCGTGTTGCGGATGTCTTTTTTCTTCTGTTTTCCACGTGCTGAGCTTGCATACGACACAAAATCTCTCTCTTAATCCTTTTCTCTCACTATATCCTTTTGCCTACATTTAATCATTTTTATAGTCTTTATCCAAAAGTCATTTTGGTACAGTTCTTATATTCTGTAGAAAATTATTTACTTAAATTTTCTTTTTATCCACAAATTTTTAAATAGTTTTTTACATTTATTTATTGGTATTTTGTTTTTCACTTTATTTGATTTTATACTATACGTATTTTTTTTTAGCTATCTTAAGTTTTACAAAATTTTATACAACGTTTCATCCTTTTATTCTAACTCTTTTAACGTTTTCAAACGAATTATCTATTTATTTGTGTATTTATATGCTCAAATATATATATATATATATATATATATATATATAAATATATATTTATTCACTAATGCCTTCTATTTACATATGGCCAAAACTGGGGCTTTCCGACGACGGCAACACCACGTTGCCCGAAAGGATTGACTGCTAATCGCCGAACGATCCAAAGATGAAATCTAAATTATTGTAGAGAGTGATACATTCTACCGGTCTGCGAGCCACCCCTTTGTCATGACAGGAAACTCTGTACAGAGAGCCCTGGGTTGGGGGAAGATGAGGCCACCTGGCCTCACCCAACCCGGGTTAAATTAACTAAAGTCAAGTCACTCACGAGGAATCGATTCCGATGTAAGCATTTCTCTCTTTTTCTTCTGCCGCCTCCTCCTCCCGTGTTTTATTCAGGGACTCATGTTTTCGTGGTAATGGTCACTCCGTGATGCTGTACTGACCATTCTCTCCTGAGAGAGAGAGGGAAAGAGGCCGCTCTTCTCCCTTCTTTTGTCTTTCGGTGATGACCGCGAGAGGGAAACCGGAGTGACCCTTGATATTGACACCCTTTCCTGTGTAAGGAGTTCCGGAATTCAAGATAGTCATTTATTGTTTCTGCCAGAAGTGATTTTCTCAAATCTTTCATCCATCCAATTTTTACTGCCGCACTTCGAGCTGGCTGAGAATTCAGAAAACAGTCAGCTCATATTTTACGCTACGTTTATTTGATTTATTGGTTTTGTGATCGTGATGTGTTAATTTAATTCTTATTATTAAAGAGCCATATTTTTAGAGAAGTCGTTGATTTTTATCTTATTATAATCTATTATATTTTTAAGATCTCTTAGTTTCCATACAAATTCATATCGCATTTTAAAAAGTAGTTATGATGCCATTTTATAGTTAGTTTTTCAAAAATCATAAGTCAAAGGTATTTTTTATTTTGTAGGGATGTGCGAGTACTCGAAAATTCTTGTCGAGTAGTTGGTACTCGAATCGAGTGCTGCGAGTAGTATTACTAATGTCGAGTCGTTTCGGTTATAGAGCTGAAATTCAGCATTCATTTCAGAAAACTGCCGACAGGAGACGTTATCATGAAACTCATGTAATAATATCGTTTGTAAAGTCGATAAATCGCTTTATTGCCCTGGCACGCGAGCTTCAGCTTGTTCTATGCGTAGCAGTCATCCACTATAGTAGCCGACGTGGGCGCCGAATGAAGATAAAGAATTTAGGAACAATTTAAGAGTACAAAAAATTTCATTTCTTCCGCACAACGTCATAATAAGTTCGATAACTCGTAGTTCTTGCGCTCTCCTTCCTTCATCACTCTTGCAGACGACGGCTTCCTTTCCTTTTCTCTTTTGAGAATTTTAATCGTGGCTCTTAATTGTGGTGGGACAAGGCTGGAGTGGGGAAAATGATGGAAGGCGGAAACCCATCCATTTCCCATTCCGTCTAAATTATCTGGGTAACGGAGAGAACAGGATGTGAAATGACAGTTATGCTGTGGAAAATCAGGGCTGAATCTTATTTCCAAGTAATGCCTTTGGACCCAAGTAGAGTAGAAGTTTATGGATTACTTTGAATGTGAAGGAATCTCAAATAATCATTGAAACTACAAAAAAAAATCAAATGAAAGGCGTTTCTTAAAACTCTCGAATCAATCGCTGAACTTTATTCTAAAATTGTTTCCACAGTGAATAATTATTTAAGTATTTCACAGCTTAAGGTTTGTTTTCGGGGAGTAAGCTCTAATTATTCCGGCCGTCTCCCCTCACGTCATGGACTCTCATTTAGACTGCTGCATAGCCTCGCAGAAGCTCTTACCTATGTAATAGCAATGAATTTTTATGTCTGTGGGAACGTCCAAGGATAAGTAAAACCCCTAGAAAGACTCTGATCTAGTGGAGGTAATACCCTTTTTCCTTTGACGGGAGTGCGTTCTCATTGCAGGTCGAATCTACGCAGCCAAGTGAGAACGCGAGTTGGTTTTGCTATTTCGCGTGAATGGCAAAATAATCGCGTTATAAGCTCGATATTCTGCCCTACGTTCTTGCAAAGGATACTGAGGGTACTCGTCTCTGATGCAGACGAATGCTCCATCGAGGAGAAATTTTTCCAAAACCCGTCTTTTGTCCTTTACCCTGAGCAGAGATTTTTTCCTGTTTTTTTTTTATGTATGGTAAATTATATTGCTCTCGTACTCGGAGCTAAAAGTCCAAACTGCAGCCAATGGCAGGGGTTGTCGTCGTTTCATTCGGGACAAGCTTGCTTTATGCCGCTGTCATTTAATTCCATAGTCACCCTCACTACCCTTTTATGGATCGACTTCATGAACGTTCGACAAAAGGCCTCGGCGTTGAAATTGAGTGCAAGCGAGTTAATCGGATCCGAAAAAGCAGCGGGGGTTGAAATTAAAAACGAGGAAATTTCGGAGCTCGGATAAATTACAAAGGACTGCATTTTTTTTAAGAATACGCGAAATCGCGAAAATAATGGGCCGAGCTGTGAAACATAAATTATGTCATCATCATCACTGGTCAACAATCCTAGGATTGGTTTGACGCTGCTCTCCACTCAGTTCTCCTATCAGCTAATCTTTTCACAGCTATGTATTTCTTCTCTTTCACATCCTTCTCTACTTTTTCCATGTATTTTTTTCGAGTTCTTCCTTTTCCGTTCTTGCCTTCCACTTGTCCCTCGACGATTGTCTTCTTCAGGCCATCATGTTTCAAGATGTGGCCTATAAGATTGTTCCTTCTTCTCGTGAAGGTTTTCATGAGACTTCTCCCCTCTCCTACTCTTCTTAGGACTTCCTCGTTACTAACTCGGTCGATCCATTTGATCTTCATCATTCTTCTGTAGCACCACATTTCGAAGGCCTCTACCCTTGCTTTCTCCACTGCGGTCATTGTTCTTGCCTCACTTCCGTATAGGAGCATACTCCAGATGTAGGTTCTTATGAATTGTTTCTTTACTTCCATATTTAAGTTTCCGGCTGTAAGTAAGTATTTTTTTTGGTGGAATGCTCTCTTAGCCTGGGCTATTCTGCTGATGATTTCTTTCTTGCTTCTCCCGTCACTAGTTATCTTGCTTCCCAAATAACCGAATTCATCCACCTATATCTGTTTTTGCTTCGACGCACTCGGTGGCTTTAAGCTCAGCCGCGAGATAACTTATGCATTGGAAAATAAATTAAATGCTCTAGGCTGATTGAATAGAGTGTTTAAAATCCTTTTGCAAAAGCTACTTAGCGTGGTCCTCTGCTGTATTCGGACAATTTCTTCGAATTAATAGTGTGCGCAGGTTTTGTCAATCCGTGATATTCGTTCCATCATTTCAACGTAAGTACAAGTGTTAAGATAAATATGCTACATCGCAATTTGTAAGTGCATATTGATTCGATTTGGTATTCAGTGAATGGATTGGGTACCAGTTCTGAGCTAAATTTATTTGAAAATTGAGCACCTCTCTGCACAACGAAGCGAATATATTCCGTTGCTTGTATCAGTACTATTTACTGTGTTCTTTTACCGGCTAACATGCTTGGAAGAATCCGTTAACTAGTTCATGTATTTCGTTGATCCGAGGAGTGTTTGATTTTAGCAACTGATACGGCGTGATTGGATTGGAGCTTTTTTGTTTGGCAGTTTCGAGCCATGTTTTATTGATTGCCATGAGAAGTGCGAGATTTTCAGCGGAAAACTTGATTTTCCAAGCGATAAAGATCTTTAATGAAGTATAATACAAGTTATCAGATACGTATTTATTCAGTCATTCAATAAAAATAACTTATAATTGGAGTGAAACACTTTAATAAGCAACAATTGAAACGACTGCTCTGAACCCAATGCTTACCATTTAATAAATATGATCCGCCAGGAAATACGGCTTTTGTGGGCCCTGAGAGCTGCCCTTCACCTTCCAACGTTTCGACTAGTAACGGTCTATCTTCGTAGGGGATAGAGGAATCCAAATGATTCACTTCAGTCAAACCAAGGGAGAATCCATTTTCGAAACTTAAAAAGGAAATATGGAATAGTGTAATCCATATTTTTACTCAACTCCTTAGAAGTAGTTAGTGAAGGGTATCGGACATGGAATGGAGCGTATGGAGAACGAAATTTCATCTTCGTAACGTGCACTTTCGAATTTGGAAGTTTTGAAAGCGTTCGCGTTTTTCCGACTTTCCTCGTAATACATCTCGTGGTAAGGCTGCGCTGGGAATGAACGCAATAGGATCCATGGAATAAGCCATTAATTATCAACAATAGGGTAATAAAAATAGAATTAAAATCCGAAATACCTGTTGTGAGGAACATTCAGCCCTGAATCTAAAACTCCTTATGCGGTGACGAAACACCACTCGACGGAGGACAGCAACACGTTGTAGTTTTGGTGTAAAGTTGGAAATTTATCCATTTAATATCGTTTTTTGTGGCCTAAAAGTAGCATGGCTCAATCCAGCAAACTCTATAAACACTTTCGTCCGCACTGCCGTTGTACAACTAATAGGAACCAATAAAAATTATTTTTCAATGGTCCTACGGATCCCGAACTGCGCAGGAAGTGGTTCTTGTTTTTGCTGAGAGTGGCACTGCACATATGTAGTTGTTCATCCATAGAAAAAAATCTGTGAACAGTATGGACGGAAGACTATAATCATTAATAACAATGTTCCGCAAAAAATAGTTCAAAGAATGCCTGGCTACAATTTAGGGTGCTTCTTGCTAATTTTGAGTCGCTGAATCCGAAAATGACCTCCGTTTTTTTCTATCACCCTCCATTTTTACGCAACCCCTAAATTGGGGAAAACAACCCCTTATCTAAACTTATCGCTTTTCAAGGGACTTTTACTAATGTTATCCGCTTCCGATTGAAAAAAAACTGACGTTTTTAAGGCTATCAGGGTCAAGATAGATACTAACTTCACGAGTGTTGAAAAGATTTAGGGGGTGAAAATTGAAAAAAAAAACTTTAAAAAAACATTAAAATAACAGTTTTTCTTCGCTTTTTATGACATATGACATGGTAGCAAATGGAAAAGTTTTTAAGGGATGAATACACTGTTTAGCCCCTCTATTTTCTTTAAGGATTAATATAACATAAAATATAAGACGGGGGGGGGGTATCCCTTAAAAACTTTTCCATTTGCTACCATATCATATGTCATAAAAAACGAAGAAAAATGGTTATTTAAATGTTTTTTTAAAGTTTTTTTTTCAAATTTCACCCCCTAAATCTTTTCAACCCTCGTGAAGTTAGTCTCTATCATGACCCTGATAGCCTTAAAACGTCAGTTTTTTTTCAATCAGAAGCGGATAACATTAGTAAAAGTCACTTGAAAAGCGATAAGTTTAGATAAGGGGTTGTTTTCCCCAATTTAGGGGTTGCGTAAAAATGGAGGTCGATAGAAAAAAACGGAGGTGATTTTTGGATTCAGCGACCCAAAATTAGCCAGAAACACCTTAAATTGTAGCCAGGAATTTTTTTAACTATTTTTTTGCAGAACAGTGTAATAGGTAACTGAATTTGTAAATTGAGCAGAGGAGATATTTTCAGAGAGAGATATTTTCAGTGGAATTGCAGTGTGGTTCATAAAACTCAGGAAAACTCTATTCAATTTTTTAAAAAATTATCTCGAAAATAATTTTCCATTAATAGTAAGGGTATAAGGTGTGAGAAATAAATGTATACATGGAATGATAGACAAACGCTAGTGCAGGAATGATGTGAGGATTTTCTTGGCTTCCGAAAACTTATCACAATGGTTTTGACCTGTCCTCTAGAAATTGTTCCTCGGATCTTTGACTTGCAGTGAAGTTTGCAGCAGCTTCCTATCAGTAGTATAATCCTTTTTGGGTATTTTTATAAATGAGTATACATAAATACCATTGTAAATGCGTATTGTATTCGTCAAACCTTAACTAATGACACATTTCCGAGCTGCCTTGCTGTTCAGTGTCCCTCTCTGCTGCAATAATGTCTCCGTCTGTAAAATTGGGACTGCAGTAGTCCGCAAAATCATCTGTCCTTCGAGAGCTCACACTGTAATGAAACCCTATCAACAATGTGTGCAGAGAGAGGCTCTTACCATGAATATCATGAGACCTCACTATTTGTGAGCTTGGGTTGCTCACTTTGAGAGAATCTGCAACAGATTGCACAAATGACTTCCTTCTGTCTTCCTCCGAAATATTTAAAGCTACAGGCTCCCTCTCCATTTCATCTACTACAATAATCTTTCTTCCTGTACCAATCGAAGAGAGCTTTGAATTCTGCAAATAACACTCCGTGGAAGGTTTGGCAGTTTCCTCACTCCTTCGATGTAACCAAAATAACAAGGCCACAGGACGTTTACATCCTCCTATAAATATAAAATGACAGTGTATATTTCTTCTGTGATATCCGAGTTCAGTAGTGCATCATGATTAAACGTTCATAATATTTCGTTGGATAAAAAAATATTTGAGCTGTACATTTGAATAAAGATATATCACATGAATGCTCACCAATAGATGCTGCACAGTCTTCTCGTTCTACGGATAAAGTCTACTCCTCGTCTTCATCAATTACAGCTTTAACTTTGTAACCGCTGCCACTGATTTTGTGCTCAGGTGTGACCTTTGCCTTGACGGTTCACATGGCTCCTTATCTTTTTACTTGGACAAGGGCGAAGGGTGTTATCGCCATAAGATTCTCTTTCAGCTCTATAAAATAAGTTACCTTCACGTTTTAAAGTGTCACCAATGCAACAAAGTAAGTCATGGATTGGAAATGCAGTATGAATCCTACTTCTAAATAAATACAACACGCAGATAGTGTAAACCAATGTACAGTTTTAATTTACGCGTAAAAGATGACTATTTCACCACATCACGTATTAGCTTTGTATGATTATGAGGAAATTGATGCAGTTAAAAAAACACACACAAAGGCCTTGCAGTTTACATGCCACGTATTTCTGCTCCCATAAAATTCGAGGTCTGCTCCACTCATGAACTCCGCTATCATTACAGCGTCAATGGCTGCTAGATTTTCTAACTGCCCTTTAGAAAACCCTGGAATCATTTCTAGATAGGAGAATAAACACCAAGGATAATCTGTATTTATTGGTAATCACCATGTAACCAACGTTACTGGCCTCAGCGAGGTGCTTTATCATAAAGGGCGTCTTTCACGATATTTTCAAGTGGTTCCACGCCATACGGGCCATCAGCCAATCAGATACCTTTATTATTCTTTAATATATTTTAAGGTTACTATTTAGCTTTAATATTAATTTTCAGACTTTAATATTAACATTTTCGTATTCTACGGGAAAAAATAAAGGGAAACGATGAAAATCTGATACTTCACAAATCTTATGCAACTGGTTCATTGGTGAGAGGGTGGAGATTTTTTGTGGTCCATGGGAAGTGGTTGTAAGATGACTGTGAAGTGCTCAAATAAGAATCGGAGGGGATGAAGAATGTGTGACCGACGAATTCCTCGCGCTGAGAAATTGCGATTTTACGTCCACTCTTAATCGATTCATGCCCTCTCTCTCTCTCTCTCACGCGTTATTATATATGGCGAGGGTCCGAAGTGATGGTGGTCGGGTTTTTTATATTTATTTTTCATCGTCGTCTATTTTTTTATCACATCACCCTGGAATCTCTCTTGGGGACCGCTGGCTAAAGCTGGCTAAGGGATCAGACAGGGGCGGTCGATTTGCACGAAAAATTTAATTACTGCGTCAATATGTCTCCTCGAGTCAGGGTTATTCCTCTTGACTCTTTTAAATTTTTTTGTTCAGGGTCCCTCAGCCCCCATTGGTGGCCCCCTGCCCGGCAGCACTCTCCGGAGTCGTGTCAACCCTTTTGGGTGTCACGCGTCCAAGCTGAGTTTCGGGCGTTTTAAAACCTTGAAATCTGGTCCATTGAATACCAAAATTGCCTAAAAAATGCAAGTTTGTTTTATTACTTAGCTGATCCTGATTAATAGATTTTTTTATTTTTTATTATTGGAGCCTTGGTGGATAAAAAATATAGTTCGAAGAAAATTATTTATTTTTCGACATACCGTCGTACATATGGCAATAGAATTCTTTATCGCTTTTTCCCACTTTTTGAAAAGCGCATATTCAAATCTAGCCGTTGTATTCAGTGTTATTAATTTTTAAAATTATTTTATTGATTAAAGTTTGTTAAACTCAAATTGCTCTAACAATAAGAATGGAAATTGATTTTGTTGTATTAGTATACGACAAGCGAATGGTCCAGAGGGTCAAATGGAATTCCCGGCTGAATATTATCGAAAGACGTACCCAGTTGCGAGTCTGAGGAGACTTTACAAATCTACACCCACTATTTTCAAATAACCATCCCGTTTGACTAATGCTTAAGACCGTGAGTGTTCATACGGCTTTCGTAATTATCTTTGAACATCTTATCTCTTCATATTTCAAGACTTCCTTTTCTGTAATTTTATTCGTCTCGATAATATTTTGCTACTCATAGAATACCCCATCGATTTATAGAATCCGTAATAGTGGTGCCATTGGCAATCCTTGTCAAAATGGGGTAAAAAGAAGCCCCCTAGTATATCACATTCCTTCTTTGCGGTCAGAAACTTGTTATTCTTTGAGTTTCACTGTACATTATCACTTAAATATTTCAATTAAGATTCCCATACTCATATATTCAGTTATTGCAAACGGATTCACCCAAGAGCACCTCTTCCTGATTTCCAGTGGCCTTGTTCCTCTCTTCAAAGCGGCACAACTGAGCCCGTCTGCGTTCTTTACTTTCTTTACGTGATATTTTTCGCATTGCTTCTCGCGCCGATGAAACCCCGGAGGAAATAAATCGCCGTCCAACGATAAGAATAAATAATTTGGTTTCCGGAGCCCTCGCTTCTGGGCAGGTCTAGTCGTTGCCGCTATTTATGGGGATTCATGGCTTAACATGTTCTATCTTTTCGGTGGAATTGGGAAGAAAAGGAGTTCGCGGAATTGAGGGTTGGCTGGAGACCGCAAGGGCGGAAGGAGAGATGCGGGAAAAGGAAGGAATAGGGTGCTTTCCTGTTATATTTTATTGCCTAAAAAGAAAGATTATTACTCCTGGAGTACGCATTTCACGCTTTTAGATTTTTAAATGACGATATCTATTTTTCGAGATTAAATGAAAAGAGAAAATTTTCAAGCGCGCGAAAACGCGACGGCTAAGTTTGAATGCTGGGAAAAGCCCGTGTGACGTCATTCTGGTTCCCGCTTCCGCCTTGTGAGGTGACCTTGGGGCGAGGATGTGTGCGCCGCTGCGATGCAGGCTACTAGCTGGTAGCAGAGTACCCTGCTAGCGGGTATATTTTGGGCGCTTGGCTTAAATAAGGATTATTGATACCTTATCAAACGAAGGAAACTTTCCGGCCATAGGCAATTTTAATTGGTGATTATTAAGACATGATTCCCTGAGCTCTGTGCCTCATGCATGCATTGGTAATCTCAGACGATGTAAAACTCCTATCTACTAGTATAGAAACTAGGTCCCTGTGACGTCACGTGGAATGGCATCGCATGGGCGCCAATCTGGCCTTTTTCAAATGCGGTTAAAATTGACCAATAACATTCGTCTAAACTGGTATTTCTAAAACTAAATAATTTGTATATTATGAATACACTAATGGAGGGAAAAGAATCGCATTCAATGCCTTTCGTTTTCTTCGATGAAACAAACTACCCTATTCTGTGAATGTGTGTGACGGTGAGGTCCAGTATCCCATCGAACTTGAAGTGTTTTGTTAATGTGTCCGTGGAGTGTAAAAAGTCATAATGCTCCCTTACTCTCGTGCCCTTTTTAGTTTTTTTTGTTCCTTCGCTCATTCCTATTCAATTCGTTGTTCTCCAGGGTTTGTTGATTTTGAGATTTACGGTTGAGCATTTATTATTGACCGAATCCTGTAGTTGCGAAAATTCCACGGAGGAATAACCATTTGTGTTGACGGGCATTCGAACCCAGAACCTTAAATATTGCGTCGAATATTCTACTACTTGAACCAAGTTTCACGTCTGCTTATTCAACAAAATCTATATTTACAGGAAATATCAATGTGCCGTGAGCTTTAAATTACTTAAATCAATCACTGTTTGAGTTCCCTCCAAAATTTCGCAAGAAAATTGCAACGCGGTACCCCTTGCAACGGCGTGATATTAATAATATTGAATGTTACGATAAATGTGTTAGGTAGCAATGAAACTAGAATTTTAAAAGGAAATGGAAGTATTGACAATTAAATTGTGTTAGTATTTCCTCATTATGGATATTAAATGCTGTTGGTGTTAAGTTTGCTATATATTTGAGAGATAATGTAGCCTCATATGGAGTTGCTAGCGGATCATATTATTTGTTCCATGTGCTAAGGAATGCGTACAGCATGTGTCACACTTGCCCACATAATTGAGAGAATTGGCAAGGTACTTTGAAGTCTATCCTCTTTCCATCTCTATCTTCCTCTTAGCCTTAGAACCCTTCCAGTGTACCTTGCCTCCGGGGTCGAATGGAATAGCTTCCGTTACTTATCCTTCAACTTCCACTCAATTGGCTCCGCTAGGCGCCATCATACAACGCCGGGTGTGGTGCTTGGAAACCAGCATTTTGTGGAAAAGAGGAAAGGTGTACGTTGGAGTGATTTTACTGCTGACAATGAGTCCCGCCTGGCATTTATTATAGTTCTTTAATATTTTGGGAATAAACGAATACCTGTATCTATCACAAAATATCTACCTAATTTTATCGTTCCTGTTAGAACTAATAGCTCAAGCGATAGCGCATAGCCTCCCTACCTAATCCGCGTAAAATCCTTGCAACGCCCTACACTTCTTTAACAATTTCTCTGGTTATAAATTTCCAATAGGCATTTTAAGATAAGATTTTGAAAGATTCTCCCAATTCATTTTCTGAGTATTAATTTAAAGAATCCCATATGACCCTTATCACAATTCTCTCTCCTGCATGTTCCATGCATCGTGAAAGAAAAATAGTGGGAGATGCTCACGTAAAAGGTTTCGGCAACGGCAAATTTATGAAAATAATACGAGCCAAAAATGAAAATTTGTTCAAATACAAGCAACTTAGATTAATTGAGGAAATTAATTATGAGTTTTTAACATGATCATGTAGTTTCGGAGAGAATATTTTGCTACAAATGAGTTTTTTAAATTGTCGTCATCTCCAAGCACAGGAAATGGAATACATTTTCCGTCTTCCATGAAAGATATAACATATCGGCAGAAATTGTTCCTCAGTTACTATATCACCTGTTAAACATTGCGACTATGCAATACGCGATTAATTTGAAATCAATTTATCAAATTTTGATCTAGGAAATGTTGCATTTTAAATGTTCTTTCAGAAATCCCCCCCTCACCACCTTCCCCTCTTCCCCTTTCTTCCACTCCCCTCTTCTCCCCTCCCCTCAACCAAGAGGCGCTTTGCTGATTCGCACTGTGCGAGCGGCTCTCTTGATATGTGCTATGAGCGGTGAGGCAACTCCATAAAAAGAGTCGTTTATGCCATCACTAGTTGGTAGTGATATAAAAAGTCAATAGAAAACGAAGCTAGAATTCTATTTACGCCCCACTACGTCCCTGATAGCCAACTATTTTGTCTCCAAATATATCATTTCCTTTAAAAAATGCCTTGACATCTCTCTGAGACTTGTAGAACGCAAGTACAAATGCTATTTACCGTTTATACTCTACGAACACTTAAAGGAATGGACGCTGGAAATAAAAATCTTTGGTTTTAGGCCACATCTTGAACAAAGCAATGACTCAACAAGGAACTCCGTAGGACGCCTTTGTTTCAAATAAATAATTATTTACATCGGACGATGAAATACTTGAATTATTACGTGTATAACGTATTCATTAATACATATTTTGTATGCATTGAAGTTTCTATATACCAAGCGATTAAATATGCAGAAAAATGGATATTCATAGCATAAGAGTCGGCAGAATATTCATTTGAGTCAAGCAATCTTTATTAAACATTATTACAGGCCGTCTACCATTTAAGACAGTCCAAAATAGAATTTGAGGTACTTAATCAATAACCATCACCAACTGCCCCAAATCCACCCTGATTCCCAGTGTTCAGGTACTCCTAAGACCTACCATTTAAATGGAACTTTGAGGAAAAACGGAACTTTTCAGAAAATAAATACTAATAGAGTCCGTTTATGAGAAAAAAATATGCACAAAAGTGTCCTCAATTTGCAGTACTTGCATGAAAGAGAATATAAGGGAGTAGATAAGTATAAGGAAAAAAACCTTCAGCTGGAGGATTCAAAAGTGTTCGTTAAGCAGAGGTGTCCGCAAGAAGAGGTTTTACAGTACATGTTATATCGGTGGAGAGGTCCCAGACTGACTTCAGCACATTCTCTACATGTTCTACAGCCTACTGAGTTACGTATACTCTATCTGCTAGCATCGAAGGTACACATAGCATAAAACCTAGACTCGCAGTAAATTTTGCGGTCCGCGTCGTCATGGATAAGGGGCTAACGAGCAGCCCATACCTTTGAATAGGAGTTTGCTCCTGCAGCGGTGAGAATTTCGGAAACCCCTTAAACTGCCAAATGAGAAAATTGCCGGGCTCCCTGGGAGCGTCTCGTGGCAGTCAGGGTATAATGTGGATTGGTAATAGTAGGTCAGGAGGAAGGAAATAACAATATTTGGGGATAAATAAGAGCTTCTCTGAGCCCTCGGACCCCGGGGACGAATAGCTCTGCCTCACAGTGAGCGTGATGCATATCTTAATGTAAGGATTAACGGGAGGGGCTGGGAACATGGAAGAAGGGTTTTGCAAATGGGGGACACTATGACCGAGGGCGGGGGGGGCGAGACGAAGGAAAGGGTGACAAAAGACGGTCGCGTGGGAGGGCAGACGGAAAATTAGGCTGCTGCGGCGAGAAACTAGTAGGGTACGAAATCGAAGTCTGTAAACCTAGTAGAAATGATGTAGTACGATGAAGTTGATGAACGTATGTGATAATTACCATGAGCGCCGATATTTCCCTGACTGGAATTATTTTAACTCAAATAATACTAGAAATAAGTGTTGACTATCCTATTAATAGACAAGGAAACAATTGAAATAAGCCCGCAGATAAATAAAAGAAAAGGCTTTCATTTACCCTAGAACAACACAAATTAATTCCGCGTCAAGCTAGTGTAATAAATGATTTAAATAATCTCCTCATTAATATATTTATTTACACTGGAACCCATAGTACTTTAGAATAGCGGGGTAAAACGTCTTCTATATGAGGTACTTGGCTTAGTTTATCCATAAAACGCTTTCCAAATGAACATAAGTTTTACAAATACGAAGGACACGATCACAAAAGTCAAATTACGAATTTCGAGCATAGTTTCAGGCTTTCCAGTTTTTTAAAAGGAATTTTTTAAAAACTGTTTAATGCGAGTGCTTACTCTGATTTTGAAAATTAACGCATACTTAACATGAAGATTGAAATGGAATGCCTTGAAGAAATAATTCGTTCCCCTCCGGATGAAGACAAAATATACAATCTCGTATGACTGGCAAAAGTGTGTCTTGATGTCTTCCTACTCATTCGCAAAAAAACTATCAATCAATTATGTACGAGATATTTTATCTGTAGACGAGAAGAACATGATATTTCCCATTTCTCTTACTATCTATCACGCAATATTATGGATGAGAATGGCTGTCAGAGAACGCCATCAACGAGGCTAAGTCATCTCCTAAACATGGATGGCGCATTCGCAGATAATATAAAAGGGGAAAAATCTCAGTAGTAATGGAGACTGAGTAGGGAGTTACTTATGAAACATCCTGTTTGTACGTATATACAGAGGGGGGGGGGGGGTAGCAAGGATATGGCGGAAATAACAATTGGGGATGAGGTTGAATAGCGGATGGAGGGATGTGATTGATAGGATTAAATATTGCAGTTGGGGGAGGGATTGACTCTCGCGCGAATAGAGAATGATTGGAAGAGGAAGAGCCCCAGGGCAGGAGGACACACACACACGCATGCATATGACGGTGAGGGAGAGGCTGTGGTGGACTGGGGATGGAGAAATCCCAACAGTCCACAATCGAACATTATTCTCTCACATCGATGATCGACGGGAATGTTGAATAGCGATATTCCACTGCCAATACTTGGCTTCATGTTAATGCCGACGTTTGTCTGCTCGGGCAACTTGCTCATTACCTATCCATTGTATTAACCCTGGCCGCTGACGTTGGTAGTCATAATATGATTTAAACTTGAAAATTTCATTTTTAAAATACGTAAAAACTTTCCACTCAATCATAACTATTGTGGTAGCGACATATTTCGCTATTAAAATTTACAGCACAAAAGAGCACGTTGTTTCTTTTCTGAACAGAACATATTTTCTTTTAGTTTAAATTGTTCTTGAACAGAACTGAAAATTTATACATTTTTTATGTTATTTAGAAGTAAAATCGGGTAAAAATGCGTTAATCAATGTCAACATAAATAAACTCATAAAAATTCGTGGAGTTGACGTCAGTCGTCGTTAACCCCGTGGATGCTATGCAAATTGCTCAGATGAATTAGAATACCAATAGAGATGGCGCCATTGTGGATGCTGGAATGAGATCTAAGATGCCGTGTTCTGGGTTTGGAATGGAACAGTCCGAATCAGACACAGCACCTATGCAAGAGGACACTTTTCATTTTATTATAACTTGCTCCTATGAGCTAACATTTGTGGGCAGGGATACAAGTTCAATACGAAAACGTATAATCAGGTACAAATTACATCAAGAAATACTATTCGTTCAGCTTAGTAGCCTGCATACAGAACTAAGGGCAATCAAATGAGAATTATCACAACCGTACTTTATATCCCCCCACGTCGAAGAAGTCTGTCTTTCGGCTCTTCTTCCCCAGTGTAACTTTCGAAAAAACATTTATTTCGTTATCTTTTCTGTCAACGCCATGGTTCAAAAACTTTAATTTTGTAGCGTCCGCCCCGGCCTCTCTCGTGAGACGGGGGTCGAACTTGGCTTTGCCGTGTGAGTTCTTGCCTTTGGGTGCAGGAAGCAATGAAGTGGTTTAAGCTGTACTTTGTGAACAAATTGGAAAAGGCTCTTTACCTTTGGGTCCCCTCGAGAAGCGTTACGCGGGCGACGATCGCGGAGGCGGATTGAAGGCTGGCTTTCGGCGGGGCTGCGACTCTCGGACTGAGTGTGAGTTCACGCCCTTCCTTATGAGGATTGCGCCCTGGGAAAAAGGTACTTCTGCCGACAGAGTTTCGAAATACGGCACGGAGGAGACGGGAGATTTCTGATCGTCTAACTCGACCTCTGCTCGCGGTTCACGTCCCGGCGGTCACTCCCCAACACCAACTGACTTCCTTCAGATTTTGAGGGTTTTTATACCCAAAATCTTGGCCTCCCAGGTCTTATCACCCCCCAAAAGTTGACATATAGGATTAAGCTAGGAAGTGGAGTGTTTGGTGCAACAACTCCATGTCGTTGAGGTGTCCCTCTTCCCGTATTCTCTAAGTGTATTTTTGTTGCCGTATTTCACTTTCGCTTTCCTTGCCTTAAGCCGTCCTCCACCTCCGCCTCCCTCACGCGGTCGAGTGGGTGTAAACACTTCCGTGACCGAATTAGACGAAAATATTCTTTGTCCAAATGTGCGGTCACCACACCACTCCCCGCTGTCTCCAAATTGAGCAGCATCTTTTACGACACTGCTCACATTTTAATTCGTTTTTTTTTGCCTCTCGTGTATGGGTCACCCTCCAGTCAACCGCTTTTCCTCTTTATTCACTTAGTACATATCATATATACATAACATAACCATTTTATTCACGTATCACCACAAAAAAAACAAGGGCCCCCTCTCTCCGGGCTCTCAGTCGAAGGCTCCGTAATTTATTCCGTGTATTCGCCTCTGGACTGCCGACGCTGGCCAGGGCCGAAGCTGTAGCTCTGGCGCCTCCGGATTCTCTACTTTGTTGAACATGAGCGCCAAAAAGGCCCCACGGGGGTCCCGGAAGCGAAGGTATCCCCACACTGCGCCGGAGGGCTCCCTCCAGAGGTGGCTCTCCATCAGCTGGCCGGCCACCTCGATGTCCCGCATCCATTTGCTCGCCATGTACGCTCTTAACCCGTCCACTCGTACCCATGTGCTGTCGAACATCTATTCGCCGTACCGACGCCCCATGAGGAAGGGATGAGACAAGGTACGGGTAGGGTAAATGAGGGCATGAGTGATCCAGGGTGTTTAAGTTGGGTGTGGTGGCGTGGCATGGACCCAAGATTTCGTCGAAGAGAAGAGGAAATGCATATTAGAGCAAAGATTTGGAAAAAAGGGCATAGATACAAGAAGAAAGAAAAGCAATAATCCCCCCTTGATCTGTATAGAAATCACTTTTTCCCCCGGATTTCTTCATTTGTTCCATCACCTTCACACACCATTGATCCCTTGCCTGCTCGTCTCGTATTAATTGTCTGTCCCACACGGGCTCGAACGGTGTTTGAATAACCGCCACCGGGTTACGAGACAATACGTCGGCATTCTGGTGTATTTTCCCGGGCCGATGTTGTATTTTGAAATCATATTCGCTCAGGAGAAGAGACCACCGAGTCAATCTCGACGATGAATCTTTGAGCGAGAATAACCATTTCAAAAGTCTATGATGCGTAACAACTGTAAAGGCCCTCCCGTACACGTAACACCTCATATATCTTACTGCCCAAACTACCCCAAGGCATTCCCTCCCCGTAGCGCTATAATTACACTCTGCTTTATTTAATTTCCGGCTAGCGTAAGCGACTACGTACTCCCCACTGGCATCCTTCTGGGCTAAGACGGCCCCCAATGCTTCCCCGGAAACATCCGTATATATTATAAAAGGTGTCCTGAAATCTGGGTACCGAAGTGCCATTTACATTACATAGAAAGTCTCTCAATGTTGCGAAAGAGGCAACGGCTTTCTGAGTCCATTAAAAGTTCACACCCTTTTTATTGAGCACCGTCTGAGGTTTGGCTATTCGCGCGAACTTCGGAATAAAACGGCGGTAGGTAATATCCATCTATGCCAAAAAATCCTCTGAGTGTCCGTAGGTTATGCGGTGGGGGAAAATTACTGATTGCCCGAATTTTATCGGGATCTGGCTCCACTCCCTTCGATGAAATAATATGCCCTAAATATTTCACAGAATTTTCCAAAAATTTGCATTGGGCGGGCTGTAATGCCAGTCCCGAGGCCCGTAATCGCTCAAAGACCTCCGTTAAGTTAGCCAAATTCTCTCCTGTGTCTCGGCCATGAACAATTATATCATCAAGGTATACGAGACACTTGCTTCCTTTAAGCCCTGATAAGACGGAATCCATTAATCTTTGGAAGGTGCTTGGGCTATTTGCAAGCCCGAAGGGCATCCTGAGATATTCGTAATGCCTCTCGGGTGTCGAGAAAGCAGTTTTTTCTCTATCTCTGGGCTCGACTTCTATCTGCCAATAACCACTGGCCATATCTAACGTGGAAAAATATTTCGCTCCTCCTAGTTGGTCCAGCGTCTCTTGTCTATTTGGCAAGGGGTATTCGTCTCTTCGGGTAATCTGATTGAGTGCGCTAAAGTCTGTGCAAAAACGGAGCTTCTCCTCTCCCTTCTCCGATTTTTTCGCGACTAGCACCACCGGCGCACTCCATTGGGATATAGAATCCTGAATAACTCCTTGCGCGAGCATTTCTGCAATGTGGGTGCGCATTGTCTCCCGCTGCGCCTGTGGAACTCGATATGGTCGTCGAAATATAGGGGCGTGGCTCCCGGTGTGGATTTCGTGGCGTACTCGCGACGTTTTACCCAGCGGATTCCCTTCCCTGTGGAAAACGTCAGCATATTCTAACTAGACTTCCCGCAATCTTCTTCCTTCTTCCCCCGGTAATTTCAAACACTTCTTTTCCAATTCCTCCGGAAGGCTACCCTCCCTCCTAATAGTCCCCTTATGAGTTGCCTCTGGATTTAAAATTCCCGCGTAATTGTTCCCACCACCATATTAACGGGAATTTCTAATTCTTCATTAGAGACATTAATAATTTCACAGGGATTTGATATCCCTCCATTCGGCGCACAATCCCTCTTCCGACCATGATCCCGTGAATAGAAATTTCAACCGGCTCTATCAATAGTGTTTGTTTGCCCCACTCTCCGCTTTTCCCGAGGATTCCCATAGTGATTGCCTCGCTACGCGGGGAAATCCGAGTGGGTTCCTTCAGCCTAACCACCTCGCGAGCGCCGAGGCCCTCGCGGCCTTCTGGACGAAATACGTCGGTCCCGTCCGTAGATTTCCCCTTCCTCTCGCCCCTTTCTCTCTTCCTCCCGCGCTTCAACCCCCGTGTTCTGGCCAAAGACAACTGCTTCCAGAGGGAAGTCTTGTTACCCACTCTCAACACCTCTGTCTTTAGATTTAGACTCGCTTCCATTGTCCGAAGGAGATCTAATTCTAAAATGCCGTCGGCGGGTAATCTCAAGTCCGACCCCAATACCTGAAATTCGTGAAAAACGTGTCCTTTCCTAACCTCACGGGAAGAGTCACAGATCCTATCGTTGCTAGGTGATGGCCGGTGACTCCGCATAGTTGTGTCAAGGGGGGGCGAAGGGGGTGGTGGGGCGGGGGACTTCTTCTCTAATGAGGGACAGCGTGGATCCCGTGTCCATGAGGAGGGTCGCCCGGCTGCCTCCCACCTCGGCGGACACGGTATAACCCGTTGCGTCTGCTCGGCGGGTTGACGGCGCCTCTCTCCTGCTCTCCTTTCAACATCGTCGAGTCCCCTTCGCACGGCGGGGCTGGTGCCCGGAGGGAAGTCCGTTTGGGTGGATGGGGCGTTGTCCTCTCTCCGCCAGAACGCTTCTTCGTGGGACATACGCCGTCTCCGTCCCTCCTGGATGGGTCGCATTGGGTGGAGGGGCTCGTGAGCGGACGGGGGGAGGAGGGCCTCCCGCCCGAGGCGGTGGATATTTCCGAGGGGAAAGCTGCTTTGCTCGGCACTCGCGCCTAATATGTCCGGTCCCGTTACAATTAAAGCAACGCATGGGATTTATTTCGAAATCCCTGGTGTAGTGCCCGAATCGTCGGCACTGCTAGCACTGGGACGGCGCGGGTGAAAAGGGCGGTGGCGATGGAGGGAGTCTATCGCGGTTACCAGATGGCGGGGCAGGGCCGGCCTCTAAGCAAAGCGGATTTCTCCCCTGCTCGTCATTCTGCTCCTCAATTTTCGCGAGGCGCACTGCCTCTTGAAAAGTGGAAGGCTCCCGGATTACTACGAATCTCCGGATTCCTTACCTTAGTCCTTGCAGAAACTGCTGCACCATCATCTCCTCCCGCACTTTGGCCCGCCATCGGCGTTCCTCTTGGTCCGCCACAGAGTCTTGTGCCGCTCTTGAGCCCAGAGCTCGTATTCGCTCCGCGTATTTCCTCACCGTTTCGCGACCCTGTCGGCAATCCAATAATTTCCTTAATCTAGCCCCTGGGGTTTCCCGTGCGGCGAATCTTTCCCTGAGTGCATTTTTTAGGGTCTCCCAATTGCTCCCGATTTCGGGCGCGAGCGAATTGACAAAGAGCCTTACCTTCCACTTGACCCTCAGTTTCAACACCATCACTCGATGGGCTGGGCTCCATTGGCCCAAAGTGGCCGCGGTTTCGAGGGTCGTCACAAATTGGACACATTGAAAGAGGCACCTGTGGGCGGAACGGTGGTAGGATCCGGCATTCTTAAATGACTTGTGAAGCACGGCTTACTTATAAAGTACTTCCCGCGAGGTCTCAGTTATTCGTGATACCACCGTAGTGAACACAATGTAAAATTTTGACAAAGAGCCACGATAGGAAACTATCTGGTTAATGAATAGTTACAACCCGGAAAATTATTAAAAATGACCCGAAGACGGAAAGCAGGGGACACGAAACGAGAGGCCCGAAAGTACAGCTTGCAGGCCATTTTATGCTTCCTGCTCCTGTGAGTGAAACCATTCAGGTGTTACAGTGCCCAGACATTTGAGAGAACTCTTCTCACCCGGAGGCAAAGTATCAATCCTGGAATGGGAGTGACCGAGCAACACATTTCAAGAGCAAAATTTCGACCGCCTCAGAGGGCGAAAAAAATTTTTTAATCCACAATCTTCCGAAAAATGAATTCGCCCCATGCAAGCATTTCAATTATCGACACCGCTGCTACCATTTGTATTGTCCGCCCCGGTCTCTCTCGTGAGACGGGGGTCGAACTTGGCTTTGCCGTGTGAGTTCTTGCCATTGGGTGCAGGAAGCAATGAAGTGGTTTAAGCTGTACTTTATGAACAAATTGGAAAAGGCTCTTTACCTTTGGGTCCCCTCGAGAAGCGTTACGCGGGCGACGATCGCGGAGGCGGATTGAAGGCTGGCTTTCGGCGGGGCTGCGACTCTCGGACTGAGTATGAGTTCTCGCCCTTCCTTATGAGGATTGCGCCCTGGGCAAAAGGTACTTCTGCCGACAGAGTTTCGAAATACGGCACGGAGGAGACGGGAGATTTCTGATCGTCTAACTCGACCTCTGCTCACGGTTCACGTCCCGGCGGTCACTCCCCAACATCAACTGACTTCCTTCAGATTTTGAGGATTTTTATACCCAAAATCTTGGCCTCCCAGGTCTTAGCCCCCCCTCCCCCAAGTTGACCTATAGGAGTAACCTAGGAAGTGGAGTGTTTGTTGCAACAACTCCATGTTGTTGAGGTGTCCCTCTTCCCGTATTCTCTAAGTGTATTTTTGTTGCCGTATTTCACTTTCGCTTTCCTTGCCTTATGCCGTCCTCCACCTCCGCCTCCCTCACGCGTTCGAGTGGGTGTAAACACTTCCGTGACCGAATTAGACGAAAATATTCTTTGTCCAAATTTGCGGTCACCACAGTAATTTGATTTGAGTAAGTATGAATATTCATCGGAAAATTTTTCTCTCAATAAAGAATGAGGCCGGCGAATTGCAGGTTACGTGTAACAATGAAGCCATAATTATCTTAGTTTCAATGGCGATATTAGTAAGCCAGTATTGTTTCCCACAGTAAATTTCAGGAATGAGATTTCCTCATCCATTTTGACTTTATTTTAGGTATCGATAAATCTGTTGAACACATATAGATATTAACGAATTAATGAACAAAAAGTGATCAGTTACAATTGCTATGAAAATTTCCAGATGCCACCAATGTGAAGCAAACATTTAGGCCGTTAATTCATTTTAACGTATTTAAATATTTAAAGTAAGATTATCCGGTAAGTAAGTTAGTAAGAGCCTATCCGTTGAAAGATACTGCAAGCATTGGCGTATTCATGGAGTTTAAATATTAAAACTTACCGAATATATCGTATGGGATGATTCGGAATCAGATGCGTCTGGTATTCTCAATTCCGCTGTCCTGGTGTAAGTGAATAGGAAATGCTGTGGGCCTCTGCTTATATGGCATTTGGAGCTACCGTAGACCAAACAAAGGGGGAAAATCTGAAGACGTCATTCCTCACGGATGTTTGTATCACCCATGTATCACGTGTCCCATGATGATTTGCGCCAATAAAATGACCTCTAGAATGAGCATAATAATTTCCGGTCACTCCGGAAAAAGATCGGATAAATAAAAGATATCCGATTCTTAAAACTCCGAAAACATTTTCTTCTATTTCATCAACGGTGAAATCATACGCCAATACAAGTTATTGTTTGACGTAATAGTCCTTTTTCAAGAAAATAATCTCATTTTCAACAGGAAGTTTATTTGTGTGCATACTTTTATATATCTCCCATTGCAACATTTACGGTCTTCTAAGAAAAAACGTCGTTAAATCGCTAATACTAACGTGGGTGTTTGTTGACAATCGCGTGGTACTGCATCCGCTGCGACTGTGATTGCTATTGACGCTTTTTTTGTGCACTTGAAAATTCTTTATTTGCGCAAATCCACTGCCGACGCATGTATGGTTGGACAAACATTAAGACTTTCGGTACCTGGTCGTCATCGTGTCCTAATGCGTGCTCCTCTATTAAACACCCGTGGCTCGCAGGTTATTATGTGTATGTAGATGTAATGTAATCGGCGCGGCGCCCGTGAGCATCTCTCTGGCGCAGACTGTAGTCCAGCAGGACTGAACTTACGCGGCACATCCTACCCTTTATATTTTTGGGGCAATCGTGAGTTTTTCTTGATTAAAAATTCAGTGCTTAAGGACCCACAATGGCGAATTAAAATTTAGCTTGCATGGAATGATCTTGCTTCTAACTTATGAATTCAAAATATAAAAGAGTGCTGCACATTGGAATCAAATTGGTTTCAACCGAGTTGTTTCAAATTGATACTAAAATTTTGCTCTACGACATGGATGTTGTTTTATTTGTCAAAGGCCATTCCTTCAACAAATCAGGAATTCAGCGCAAGATATCTCGCAAGTTTCAATTAGAACCCTTATTTACTATCCATCACGATGATTTTCTATGCTTCAAGGCAATTTTCAGGTTTTTTAAAGCTCTCTCCGTTATTCCCAAAAATACTAATGGTATTTGCAGGGCATTTGGACTATGGCTATTGCAAAAGGAGAGGGGTAAATATCGGGTTCCCAGCCCTACCGGATCAATCCGGCATGTTCATACAAAGATCGGAAATATGTCAGATTCTATATCCAGGCAAGCAGTTGGTTTTGAGCCGTTATCCTAGGCAACGAGGGGTTTTTCCTACCTCTCGACCAAGAACATTTGAGTTTTGAGGCCGCATGGTGATAGAGGACTTCGAGGGATTACCATACGGATGCATCTACCTCTATAAAATTAAACTTATACAATACCCCCTTTAAGCTTCCTCAATAGGCGTTTAGCGAGGATTGCAAGGCCACCAGCCGTTAGCAAAAATAGGAAAGGGGGCACCCATTAATTACGTGATTTTGGCTATTTCTAGACATATTTTGCGAGATATGCTGAGATTTGGCTCCGTCCCCTCCCTCCATCTCACGGGAGATTTTACCCTTCGATCTAGGGTTAAAAATGCGTATTTTCAGCGTAAATACGTTAGTTTATACTTCATTGCGATGGATTTATAAAAAAAAACAATTTTATTTCATTATTTATATTTAAATTTAGTCATACACTTTTATTTTCGATTACTTAGATTGCAATTGTACACTGTTTTTCGCGGAAAAATATTGTGATATTTTTCAAGTACGAAACATACACCACTCTTGGCAGGCACGCTCCTGTTAGAAAAATAAGTATTGATCGTATCCCTTGGCTCTCAGAAGATGTTAGGCAAGCTATGATTCGTAAAGATTCTTTACGCAGGCAGTTCCTACGAACTCAGACTATTGCTGAACACAAAAAGTATAAATTCAGTCGTAGCAAGATGAAAAAATGCAGTTCAGTGCGAAGGCATGCAATTTTTCCCGTAATGAACTTAATATTCCCGTGAAGAATAGATTTCCTCTTGATACGTTTGTTTCGCCCGACGGATTGGAGGAGCTAAAAGTCGACGACGTTTTTGGCAAAAGTTGCGTTAAACAAGCATAATAAAGTAATAATAAACTATACTTCCCACATTTTACTTCTGACGTATTTGTAAAATATATATCTATGGTGGGCTCAAATTCAACGGGATTAGATGAAACCAGTATTAAATTGAGTGTAAAAATCCTCTAATTAGCAATTCAAACGTCAATTTCCATCTTTATTTGCTCGTCAAATTACTATACTTATCACACTATGGAAACCTGCTCTCATTCAGCTCCTCAAGAAGAAAGCTAACACTGTTGCAATGCTAGATTTCCGATCAATTACAATGATATGTGCATAATCAATTCCCCTTGAGAGGTTTGTGTGCTACTGTATCATAGAAACTTTTCCTACAGAAACTTGTTTAAATAATTTACATTTTGGTTTTCGAAAAGGTTACAGTACTAAAACCGCTTAGATGAAAATAAGAGGTGATAGAAGAGCTTCAAAAGAGCAGCAAGAAATCAGTGTACTTGATTCTCTTTGATTTCCGTAAAGCTTTTAACTGTGTCAACCACGATATACTTTTCAGGTGACTGACTCATTTGAAACTATCCACTTCTATTTTTAATTGGTTCCACATGTATTAAAGTCAGCCGATGCAAACGATGAATGACAGGGAAAATAGGTCACGCTCGAATTTATTTGTACCCCAAGGGTCATTAAGTGGGCCATTGCTCTTTCTTAGTTACATTCATGTCTTACAGATAACATACACCACTGGTACGCGGATGACCTACAGATTTATATGGATTGCGAATACAATGAGATATTAACGTCCATTGCTAGAATTAATGAAGACATAGTATCTTCTAAATGTGAATGGGCCGCCGCGCCGGAATTTTACAAAATCTTCGCTCAAAGAAAACAAAAAGTAATATAATTCCTAAAAATAAGAGACACCATGAGTAGTATATGTAGATAGACCAGGTGGATAGGCCATTTCATAAGACATAGCCATTATGTGAGGAATGTAATGAGGTCAAAATTGGATATTCGTTCATCTTTGATACACCATTCTTCTTTAGTAATATTCTTGACAAGACTGAATTGACGGTTACAAAAAAGCACACAAAGTAATTGAAAAAATTGAAACACTTGGGAATTGAAGCATCTGGGATCAATATGGCTTCCCTACAGCTCAGAATAATAATCGTATTATGGAATGTGGAAAAAAGCATTGAAACATTACGATTATTAATTTCACGTAGAAAACTCGGTTCGAGACCCTTTAGGGCAATGGGACTAGAACAAGTAATACATAAGACCGCAGTTAACGAATGTGAATAAGAAATACTAAGACAAAATTCAATAACTCTTGGTTTACTTTGAGGTATTCCAATATAAGTTTTTCCTGGATGTACACAAATACTTAGACCACTTATTTTTTATCAGAGCGCGACCCGGGTTTCAATGAATTATCTTCAAATTATGATTTGTTTATCTTATTATTGTTACCTAGTTACTTGATGAATTTTAAAACGGACGCCAGAATAGGGGAAAAGGATATTCATTATTAAGAGTACTGCCCTGACTTTCGATAATTTTTAAAATTTCTAAGTGTTCCCCAGAGTCAAGTTCACGGCGGTCATTGCAAAATTTTAAAATATTTATTTTAAAATCGCTTCTATGGCAGTTGCATATTAAGTATTTAGCAAAATCACTTTTTTCATCTTTGTTATGCTTGTAAGCCCTTACATGTTCTTTCTTCCTGATTTCAAAACTTCTTCCTGTCTGTTCCACGTATACACCATTGCAATTGCTGCATTTCAATGAATATACTCCACATCTATCCAATTGGTCTATCTGATCCTTACATTTAACGATCAGTCTCCTTAGAGTGGCATAAGGTTTAGAATGCGGAATTTGTCTTTGGGTAAATGATGAGCCATTTTCAGAGAAAGTGCATCGAGGTACGTCACTGTGCACCACTGCTTCTTATTATCCTCGTCCGCCGAAAACATTTGGTCGATACTTTGTGGATAAGATGATGATAATTCGTTGAAACCCGGGTCGCGCTCTGATAACATAAGTGGTATAAGTAATTGTGTATATCCAGGAAAAACTTAATACCAAGACAACCTGAAAGACCAAGGGTGGGGTATGTTTGGGGCGGAGGTTATGGCCGGCTGGCAGAGAACACCGTATGAGGTCATTAATATGTACGCTAACGCAGCCTCTCCGCTCTTGGTTCTCAAGTCCAGAGAAAGAGAAAGAATAAGTATTCTGTTGTTATATCCAACCCTTCTTTTTTCCATTATTTCACTCTACTGTGCGAGGTTGCGCCTTCTCTTGTTCCCATGAATATGGTATGAAGGCAGCCAAAAAGGCGCGTACCGCCGGAACGAAAAAGAAGGAAGAAGAACAGTTTTTTTTGTTCATTCCGAGCTAAACAAAACACTAAAGAACTCGCGGGCTCCCGCGTCCGAATAAAAACACAGCAAACAAATTTGCGAATGGAGGGAGAAGGAGAAAAAGGCATTTGGGGAAACGGGAAAGAAATGGAGAAAAGGAAATTCATCGAAACGTTGGGCTTTCCTTGCCCCACGTGCCGATTGATCGATGCACACACAACCTGGAAAGATTGTAGGAATATCATTTGCCGGGAAAACATGAGATATTGTAAACAGCTGTTGAACCGTTGGTAAAATGGTTGCACCAATAAAGTTACTAAATTTTTCTACCTAGTTCCTAACAAATAAGTTATATTGTTATCCCTAGGTGTTTCTCGGATGGCTCTTTGCAAAAAAATGAGAAACTCGGCCTATTATATTTCGAAAGCCGCTAAAGTTCATTTTTATATTGCTACCCAAAAAAATAAATTACGAAATGGCCGTAAATTGATGTTTATTTCTTAATAGCTAGCATTCTAAGCCATATAAGTAGTCACTTTGCCCATCAATTTTGCTCGCTCACTAGATAATCTTATATGTTCTTTAGGATAATGAAACTTAATGCGGAATTTTGCCTGAAAATATTATTTTAAGTAGTAAATTTTTTTCCCTGAGTAATTTTTATTTCATGTGCTTCAGAAATTATCTCAAAATGAGATCCATACTCGTGGATACTAAAAGCCTTATAGCAATAATTTTACTTATTTACAAATTATTTTGGATGATTTTCCTTTTTTTCGAAAAAATCTCCGCATTCCGACCGCTTCCTGTTGTTGCAGTTTTTCGGTGTTACGAATAATATTTGTGCATTTTAAATTATAATGGGACTCATAAAATTTCTAAAACATACTTGTTTGCAACAATTTGTAAATGTAGAAGTGTTAGTACTAATATCTAAGAAACTCCTTATTCTCTCAGCTTCGTATTCGAGAAATTTTATTACCTCTGAAATAGAAGCACTCCTTTTTGTGTTTTAGTTTTGGTATTGAGTTAACGCTTTTTATACGCTTAATACCTTAATACCTAGTCATTGAACTGTCTGAAAGTAACAACATATAAATTCAAAATAGGATTTTGACTGTAGTAAAATTCATTCTCTTTCAAGGATTTCTATTGAATAATTGTAAATTCATTGCTTAGGCGTTCAATGATACATATTAGAGCATCTTAAAAGCCTGTGATGATTAATTATATGAAATATGGTAAGAAAAAATGCATTTATTATTCTTCAATAGTACAGATGAAACGTATATCACGTAATATTATCGCGCTTTTAGCTTTGAACATATGTACAGAAGGATAAATAAAAAAAATAGCATTGCATTTGTAGCATGTGTTATGGGATTATTTTATGGTACTTAACATTGCTTTGTTTTTCTTTTCAGGTACGTTTATTCATCTGTTGTGGACTTAGTGTTGGATAATGATTAATACTAGCTTCGGGTATGTACCTACTTCTGATGATTGTTTATGAATTATTAAGTTACTAAAAATAATCTACTGAACTAAATTCTCTCATAATTTTATAATATTTTGACATTGCAAATTTTCGTATCGCGAAAATAAAGTTTTATTATTTACTTTCTTTTGACACCAAAAACGTCAATATCTTCACCTTTTCTTTGTTATTTACATTTTGGGAGTAAAATTCCTTGCTTTTGTATCTCTTGTATTCTGGTATACAACTTATTTGATTATTCGAAAGATGTTTTTTCTGGCGTATTCCTGAGTAATTCCTGTAATCGTTGTGGTTACAGGCGGATGTAGGGGTGGAGGGTGGGGCACGGGGGCACGTGTCCCCCCCAGAAGCTTAGAAGTTAATGTAGACGTTGCACGCAAAAGACGTAAAAAGCGCGTGTCCCCCCCCAGACGCTTTAAACAATTGAAAAGATTTTTAATACAGTTATCATTACGTTCTTTGTATGTTGTGTTTTATGGAGTCTCAATCATTTAATCTACTATTAATAACTTTCATATCAAAATATAGGGAACATTTTCTGCCGCAATTTGTATATTTTGTTTTTGATCTCAAATATGAGGAGACCTGTCAGACCCTTGTGCCACCCCCAAGAAAAAAAAATCCTGGATCCCCCCGTGGTTGGGGTGTTGAACGAGTTAATTGATGCATTATTCATTCGTATTTTTCGTATAAAATTCCTCCCACTCTCCTCTCCTTTTATTTCTTTCTCTTCTCAATCTCCGTTTTTCACAGTAATATTTAAATCTTTCTTGGATAATTCATATTTTGAATTTTTGGGAATTTTGTTTTCGGTGATAACCGGCATATATCTCTTTTTAACGTCCTCCCTTTTTGGAACCGAAAATTCGGAAAAGAAGACGTAATCAGTTCGATCCACACTTATGAAAATTTATTTTCTGCCATGGTTTCGACACTGTTAATCTGATGATGACGTAATATTTTGAAAAACCAGGATCAGAAATAATGTTTCAATGCGGAACGTAGGTATCAAGTGAATTTTATTTGCATGAATATTCGGCACTTATCCCGAGCCACGGATACCTATGCTATTACACCAGGTTATTTTCTCGACAGTGTGTGTGATAACATCTTTGAAAGGGTCCCCTTGAGTCACTTTTTGCCATTACTTCGAGTAATGCTTCCCGTGCCTATCTGAGGCAGAAACAGGGATTTCCATTGCCATAGTGCCATAGGCCATTGGCTACCAAAAAAAAACAATTTGGTATGCAGTGCGAATCAAATGACTTAATAATGTTGCATAGAAACTTTTTTTGTTCTGAGCCAGGGTTTCGACTAGTGTATGGTCATTATCAAGATAATGACTTGGTAATAATTTATAATGACTTTATACTAGTCGTAACTCTGGGCCGGAACAATAAAAGGTTTTGCGGGACATTACTATAAGGTATTTTGAATAACTATTCTATGCGTTCTGACGATAATCCCTACGAAGCACCGTAAACCCATATGCGTTAAATTTATTTGGGGATTCTTTATTCCATCTTACTGTGGAAAGTCTGACATTACCTCGGGATCCTGAGTTATCATGAAATGAATATCAAATGATATTCAAGTATGAAAATTCGCAATGGATCTATGGTAATTAACTGCAGTGCGAGAGGTTTTTATATGAATGTAATCAGTTGGATTACTGTTAAGTAACTAAAGGTTACTGTTGCAATACCAATGTGGATTTAAAAATGAACTTGAGTCAAGTGGACGAACAAATCATTTTTAGAACATAAAATTTATACCAATATTATAAGTATACCGATAAGTTAATATATTTTACTTCATACCTTTACGAATATTTTTTTATTCCGTTACTAGCGTTACTATAGCTAGTACTAGCGTTAAATACGGACAAAAATGTATTTAAATAATATTTCCAAGGAATTTACGAATGCTAGTGTTATACTGTGAATCTTGTTGGAAACCATCCCCGTTGTGGGAGCGTACATGAAAGTAAACAATTTTTATCTGTTTAATACGAGTAAATTCTTATTTGTGTAAACAGATTGAGTTTATGAAATGTGAGTGATGACTCACGAAGCCAGTGCCAAGGACGTTATCGTCTTCAGGTTTCCTCTAGATTAATACCTAATACGTAGTACTTTTCATAAATAAATCACGTTATAAAGGCATATCGGAGAGAAATTTGCAATAACCAGGGTATCCAAAATAACAGATGAGTTGAAAAAACGAGCTATTTACTATTTGATCAAACAAGGTCCAAGAAAATATCCAGGACAGTAAAAGCATGTGGTCTTTCCACATTCACTGCGGTATTGACTCTTTCTTAGAACCCTTAGAACCGAGAGCTTTAAAGACGCCTATTCCATTTGCCCTTCGAACAGACCAAGTGCTGTGAGCTTATCGGGACGGTCATACCGCTTCTACGGCAAATACACCCACGCAGATTTTTTTGTAAAAACCTCTTTGCATAGGGTCTAGTGCAATGAGCCGATATCACTGAGCATATTGGCAAAAAAACAGAAAAAGCATACTGGGAGCATGCGACACACCGGAGGGTAGGAGGAAAAGAAAAATTTAAAGCCGTTTCAGTTGGACATTTAGTCAGTGCAAGAGTATTTCTAAATGCGGGACGAACAGCAACAGCAACAAAGTTGGCGACCTGGATTTGGCTCTCTCTCCTGTCTCGTATTTGCTCACGTCGTGTAATGTGACAACAAAAGGTATCGTTCAAAGCGCAGTAATTTCTGGAGGCAAGGTTAAAAAAAAACACACGGCAGGCTTATATGGCAGCGGGAGTGGAAGGCTGCCGCTTATAATTTTCTAGATACACAATCATTTCCGCAAGAGAGCGTGATTGGTAAAAAGGCAATGGAAGAAGTAAAAAAAGGCCGGATACACAGTGGGCACATAAAGAATAGAATAAAAAAGGAATCAAGTTCTCTCTATATATTGTCGTCAAATGATACGAGTCCGTCAAAATGGATGTGTTCTTACGCCCAGTTCGCGCCGCTTTCGTTGCATGTTTGTAGCGACGTACGTCCGTTCTTATGGACTCCCTTCCACATCTAGTTCTCCCTGAAAATGTTCCCAATCGAACCCAAGTTAGCACTGAAGCAGTGTCACGTGAAACACTGTCTTCAACGATTTTTCCCGCTGCGTTGATATGAGCCTACCGCATTCAGATTGTCTTGATTCTAGCCGGTGCTTTCACTATGATCAAATCGTTGCAATCTTGCTATTGAGCAGAAAATAGAAGCGGGTTCCGGATCGGTATATATGACTTTATGAGCTTATTTTGAAAATACATAATTTTGGATGCGCTCTATACTTTTCAGAAAATAAAGCACACAAAAAATAATCCGAGAAATCGCTTTTTGATGCGAATTTATAAATCTCAGGCAGATAAGCAAATTGGCAGAGAGTTCAGTGATTGTAAGAAAGGAAAGCCCGAGGGAATAAAATACTTAATTGGGTCGTACACAAGGAGCCGAGACGTAAATTAATTAAAAAAATATTCGGTTGAAAGAGTGAAGAGATTAGTTGAGACAAAAACAAATTTTTCTTATTCAGTCATACCGCCATAAGTATGAAATAGAATAATGAACGCGACAGTGACCGCCTACTTATCATTAGTTCGGGACGTTATTAGATATTTCCCATATGCTTGTTTGCTAGCCCTGAATTCTGGTCTTAGGTGCAGTCAGACAGTGATTTTGTATTTAAGTAAAACAAGACTCTCTCGTTTGCACATAATTTAAATGAATTCGATGGGCTACAAATTTTCCTCTAATCACTTTTTTAACTTTCGAGCAATTTCACTCCTTAAAAGTAGTTAAGGAAAATGTATAGGTTCGCTGTGGCCTGTTAGAATCTTAGCCTTTGCACAAAATAGCTCGTTCTTTAAGTGTATTTAATACGGCTGTTCTCGCCTTATATGCACGACAGCCACACTTTCGGAAGCTAGCTGCATCCTAGGAGTATTCACTGGGAGGAAGTGGTAGCCTAAAGGTAATCAATCTAAGTCTACTAGACGTTGAAGGAAGGCTGACATCATTTCCGCACGTACGAAGTCCCATGAAAGTTTGGAAGGGGTCTCGTCACCACTCTAACCCGATTTTTCTCTCTTTCCCTTATCTATTTCCTCCTGCACTCCGCACCACCATCAACCGATCTCCTTGCTATACACTCCGTCATAACTTTTGGGTCCTTCTTTAGTTCTTTTATGAGGCCTTACTGCTTGAAAGTGAAGCCGGCAGCAGCCTTTTTACCGTTGCTGCCGCCATTGTAATCTGCTCCGTAATCCCATCAACGTGCATGTTTATACAATTGGTAATTTTTCAATATTTATCAGAGACTGCGGAAGAATTCAGACAATAATACACGTGAAAGAAAATAAATTCCTCAAGGCCGCGCTCTTTGCTGGGCAAAAATAGTGGAGGGGTGTTTGGGAAGTTAGAAGGATGACAGTGGGATGATACTTAACGATTTAAACTGAAACACAGTAAAACTAGCCATAGTGCAAGCTCACTCACTCACCTGGAAGATTTGCCAAGGGTAACAAGATCCGCGTATCAATCCGCGTAAGGTTTCAATCACACACCCAATCAAGTTTAATACATTCAATCAACGTAATGATTTGTTATTACTTCTGACAAGCTGCTAAACAAATTTTTATTATTAAGTTACATAAGTATTAAATGAAAATAGAGATGATACTTTTCCATAGGTTTATTTAAAGTACGACGCGTTTCGACTGTTAGGTCATTATCAAGTACAATGAGAATAAGTTAGTCACGGAGCTGTATTTGTAGAGAACGGATGGGTGGCAGGTGGAAGGGGGAGTTTGGGAGAGTTATGCGTCATAACTCTTATGGGTGGGCGTTATGGGTGGTGCGCTTTGGGAATGGTATGGCAAGGAGTGGGGATTGTCAAAAAAATATTTGTTCGTTCATAAGATAAATGCCTCCTCCTTGCACAATTTCTAGTTTTTCCAAATCGTCCAGTCTTCGGCCTTTCTTCTCCACGTGGACGACCTCCGGGTCAAAATCACACGAATTTTTATCTTCGAGGAGATGTTTCGCCACGAGAGAGGTGGTATCTCCTTTCTCCCAGCATTCTCTCTGCTCCTGCACACGTGTTTCGAAGCTCCTGCCCGTCTGACCGATGTACACTTTATTACAATCCTTGCTCTTTAAACCCCTGATTGTTTAAGGCGAGGAATCCTATCTTTCATCACTACATTTCGCCTGCTTCTGTTACTTTTATTAAGTTACATATTAAACTGACTTTCATAGTGCCTTTGTTGATAAAGGAATTTCGTAGTGTCAGAAGAGAAAATATTGCGTTTTCGTTGCCATATTTATCACAAGAGCGAGAGTACTTGTGCTTCTCCCTAGGTAGAACAGTGGGGCGGTAAACCTCTGCAGTTCCGCTCTCTTCCCTTTCTTTAGCTTTCGCGTCGTATCTTCCCACTTCTTTTCTCTTTCCTTCGCCGAAATATCTCCATCCCCTCCACTTCCTTACCTTTTCTTTCCCTTGATCGACACTATCCACGTCTTCACACAATCAATCCGTTGTCCGTGTCAGACTCACGAAAGGGGGAGGGGGTCAAATCCATATAGATCTCGGCATCGACGAGACGGCAGTTGGCTGAACGACTGCGAATCATTCCAAGAGCATTCGAAGAAAGGCAAAGATACGGACTTGAGTCAATGCAGAGGATAGGTTCAGATTAGAGAATTTGGTGTATATTATTGTGATTATATTTGATTGTTAAAAAGTAATATTTGTGGATTTGTCTACAATATTTGCTTTTAAATATTCAATGTTCTCTAAATATCAATTTTAAAAAGAAAAATGCCAGGGAAACGACTAATTAAGTCAGAGAAATGTCAGGCATAACGTTTTCGGCAAATTTGAAACAGATATTACTATGCCTATCTCTCCAGGAAGTTTGATTGCCATGGTGCTGGCTGCGGCAAAGAGAACGAGGGCTCAAGGGGAGCCCTTCGAGGATACAACACACCGGGGTCGGGAACCAAGTCAGAGACTTATACGCCCCATCATCCGGGGAGGGGATGGAGAGGAAGGGAAAAGGAAAGAGGCGCCGCCGCGATAGGATCCCGTTGACGCCTCTAGGGTAGGATAGAGTTGGAAGGGATGGGACGGGGAAAAACACCTTAACGATATAGAAGCGAGAAGGGCATACTAGCTAGTGAAACCAGGCGAAGCCATTACTTTGACAGCGATTTTAGAGGATTATCTCATGAGGAAAAATAATTCAACGATCAAATCGCTAGATCTGGGTGGCTGCGGCAGTGAATATGTTGCCCTTTGCGCGGATGCTGGTCAATTGATGGACTTGGTTGTGTGAGGGAAACTATTCATGTCCTCTGACCGTGTGCTGCACGTTGGGGAAGGAATTCATCGCACGTGCAAGGGTAGGTGATCGATGTCTTAATTGGCGCCGGATTTCTCGATTTAATCTTATGCTGTCATCCTATTATATTCAGGGTATATTAATTTGACCCTAAAGTTATTCATTTTCAGATACTACCCCGTCGGTTGATGTGGCGATATACATTATTCCCTAATGAGTCCCTCTTCTCGCTCTCGTCCCATAATATTGAACTTGGCTCCGAAAAAGTGTGTAGTTTTTTTCTCCAACCCGTCTATGGTTACCTACCTCAAATGATAACCTCTACTGATCCCACTTCAAGGAGAGAACTTTTGTGCAAACTATTTTCATGGTTTCGTAACTTTTTCTAACGGGAGCAGCAGCTGAAAAAAAGGCAGTCAAGAGAGAGCAGGTGGATGAAAAAAGTGTTCAGTTGAGGATTCTCCCTGGAGGCCTGAATCACGTGCACGGTTATACGTGAACAGGAGTTCTAATGCCCTGCGCCCGTGTTCATCTGCCTTGTACTAGCCCGCAATCTGCGGCGTGTGGCTGGGAGAATTCGGGTACCAGTGGTTAACCTATAAAAATATTCAGGCAATGGAAGCTCCACAAAATTCACTAATTCTTGATTTACTTTGTGATATTCCATTATAAGTTTTCCTGGATATCAAGCAATTACTTATACCTATAAAATTCGAGGAATCAAGCGAGATGGAGTGGAATTGATTCATAATGAAAGATGATTTGCAACTTTCTACAAAAATAAATTTCATCCAGGATCATAATTTCCGCCTGAAGATGATGATAATTCATTGAAACCCGGGTCGCGCTCTGATACAAAATAAGTGGTATAAGTAATTCATAATGAAAGATGATTTGCAATTTTCCACAAAAATAAATTTAATCCAGGATTAAATTTATTTTTAAACGTTGGCCGGGGGATGCAGCAGAGCAAGAGGGTACGTGCGAGGGAGGAGAAGGGGTTGGTGGGTAAGGAGTGCCACACTTTCCCTGGCTCGACCACCGAGTGTTCTCTGGATTAAGGAGAGGGCAGACGTTTTTCTTTTCTTCCTTCCTTGAGGGTTCGGTGGAGATCAATAAATGATTTTGTCTCTCCCTCGTAGCTTGGTGATGGTATGCGTGATTGTTGGTGAGGTCGAATTGGAAGAAAGAGATTAGAACAAGGGCGAGGAATCGGCTTTTGCCCGTAACCGATTTCGGGTGGTTGGTCTAGGGTAGCGAGGAGGAAGGAGCGAATTGGTTTAAAGGGTTTACTCTTGTCGAGTGAAGGGATGAAGGTGTGTAGATGGGGTAGAGAGATTGGAGGGGGTTGGGTCAGGAGGTCCAAGGTGAGTGAGATGGAAGGTTTTTGCAAAGGATGGAATCGTATATTTTTCAGAATTTCTATGGCCAGTTTTGCTGAGTGAAGGAAAGGAAACCAATTTTCGGATGAAATGGATAGTCGATATCACTTTTCGGTTTCCAATTGGTCTCCGAAAGGACACAAGGTATGTTAAGGACGCTTCTCTGAGCCGAATAGCCTTGTAACTCGCCTCATGGTTCAGATCCTAGATATCGAATTGCACCATATCAAACGTGTGTGAATGGACCAAGACGTATATTGCGCTGCTAGTAGGCATGTATCTGATGTAACTGAGCTGGTATTGAAACAGGTGAAAAATGTTGGTCGGAAGTACTTTGAAGATTGAGCGACGGAATACTGTCTTGCCCTCAAAGAAGTCTGTTTCTGGCTCATGTTTATTGAAGGTACACTTCATATTGCAGTTTATTGCTATATCATGCACTTCATACTGTAGTTTATTGCTATTGGGTGTGTCAAAAGAGGTTTTGCCTTAGCATTTATATTGTAATCCCCCTCCTATCTATAGTTCTGCATGTCTTTTGCTCACTTTCGCATGGCCAAAAACTTTTGTAAAGGACTATTTGCCTTGCAAAAGTGTTAGATGACCTCATCGTTTACCTTTTAAAAGTATGCTAAGTAGTGATGTTTACTCTATACTGAAATGAGAAATATACCTTATACCTATATATGTATAGGTATAAGGTATAAATATGTATATGTATTGGCTAATTTTTTTACCGATGGTTGATAAATAGTTCCAAAAGTATGTTTTAAGGGTACGTACTTCAATAGAAATCATATTCGAAGGAATTTTGCTTTAATCACAAGGGTAGTATTTTCAATGTCAACATTAAAAATGATTATTTTAATATTTCTAGCAATTTCTCTTTTTGTAAAATTTAAATTAGAATTTTAATTAGTTGAAAAATTCTTCGTGGAATTAAATTTGGTCAGATATCTTCGATACCTTTTCGGTCGCTGTACAGGTTCCACTTATTTTCAAGCTGCCGTTAAACTGTTTATTTTTGGCGCAGGACTTGAATTCATCATTTGAGAGAAGCGCGTATTGAATTCATGGCAGTGTATATCAAGGTAAAGTCAGCTGCCCAATGCAGAACCTACCTCAAAGCTGCCGTCGATTAATCGGCCTGAGAAGGAAATTAAAGTGTCATCACTTAAGCGAACCCTGTGTCCGCCAATTGACGTTCTCTTCAACGACTAGTTGACCATTTGGAACGTGATTAACTGCCTCATTTCCATTTGGGAACCGAATATATCGAGGTGACCGCGATGAACCCCTCTGCTGATAACAGTGGGAAACACAGTTTTGATTGTCTTCGGGGCTGAATTTGTGGACTATGACGGCCGAGAAAGACATTAACCAGTTAATCAATTTTAGATTCTAGTCGTATGTTCGCGTTTTTCCTTCGTGTTAATGTGGTTTCATGTTTCTTTCCTACCTCATAGGAAATTCACGTGGGACGTTCCAAACGTATGCTTAATTTCTTGACCGTCGGCTGTGGTATGCCATTGGTAGTTATTATACGTTGATAGTTGCGTAACAATGCTGAAACCATGGTCAGGAATGAAGTATAAATACACTATCAGAAAGGTATCAAGTGAATTTTCATTTCCTATTTCGTGGTTCCGCAATGTAAAGCCGCAAATGCTAACCCGGCCTTTCTACCATGAATATATAAGTAAGTCAGTCGTGGAATGACAGTTTATTTGTGGAAAAAATAATTAAATTCCAAATTTTGTAATTGAACTTTCTCCCTAGCGTTAACAATTTCATTCATAATTTTTTTTCTAACTTTGGTTTAGCGTTGAAATATATTTACTCGCTTTATATCATTATTGAATATTTATTTTGGAGCTGTAGTTGGATGCTTTAATTTTCAATAAGGAATTACGTTTTGACATTATATCAGTTTCCTTTGCTTCTCAGTTACACGAGAGCTTAATCTTGTATACCAGACATATGAAATTATTCTCATAAGAGATTATTAAATTTGTGCATGGCGCTACAACGAGGAATGATTCTGGTAAATATTCCCAATGATATAAGAGATGGTAGGGTTATTATTCATTCCCCATAGCCCTCAAGCTGGACCAATACACCTAGAGTTGAATTGAGGAGAAAAATATCAAAGTTGAGAGAAACCAAAGAGAGGGAATTGTAAGCTATCAGAGAGCATTATGTGAAAGGGAGCATATCTGAGGGATGGTCCGTATAAAAATTCTTGTCGTGCAAGACTTCGCCCTACTTTTCCCTTACATTAATAATAATCCCAATCTCCATCCTCTCTGCTACCACCGCTGCCTCCCTGCATTCTGCCTTGCCTGGTATTCACAGAGAGCTCAATTGCGATCCCAATGGGGAAAACTAAGATTTTGTCCGTGTGCCGTAAGAAAATATTATCTTATGCTTTCGGATATTCAGAGCTCCCTTTCAAAACTTTCGCGGTAGGTACATTCCCTCAAATGCGCTCGCATCTACGTGCAACTCATTCGTCCTGCAGCGGGAAGAAGGGGGAGAGTAGGGAGAAGATAAACATTCCCCATTTTAATTGACTCCGCGGGAATGGAATTATCGGTTGGGAAGTAGGTATGCGAGTCGAGCTGCGCTATGTAGCGTATCATATCACGCAGCCGTCATTTTTTCCAAAGGGGATTTTATTTAATGTATAATCTTTTCCTCCACTAATCTCTCGGTGGATCATTTTTAAAAGAGGCCAGGGCGTTTGTCTGATATTTTTCGGCCATAATAAAAATAGCCCCTTATTTTGTTACTGCTATGTTTTAATTAAATTACCCTACCGTCCGAAGATCGAGTTTAAAAATCACATTTTGTGCGCCACTTGGTCTTTATTCTTCCAATATTGTATTTTTATCTGCGGTTCCTATATAAATTCCTGGATTTTTTACATTTTATTTCTTGTTCTAGGTAAAAATAACCTCTTATTTTTAAAAAAGGTTATGTTATTATGCACACAAGGGGTGTGCACAATTGTGCGAAAAATCCACAGAGAAAAAATCATTCGCCTTGACCGGGATTCGAACCCGGATCCCTCGATTTCCGGCCGAGTGCTTTAGCCAGTTAAGCTACCGAGGCGTCATTCTTTCCTGTGGAAATTTGTGGACTATACCGGACATGGTGGTATGGACTGCCGAGCATATTATGCGACGAGCAGTCCAAATCGTGCGCATGGCGCCACAGCCGGAGAGTAAAGCCCGAACTTTGAACACAAGGGGTGTTCTCTCTTGACGAATTTAAGTATGCCGGGACTAGCCACGGTGATAACTTTACGGGAGTCACCCGCAATGAGATTCAAAAATGCGAGTGGAGGTGAAGTGGGAGGGCTAGTTGACTCCGAAAAGCGGCTCGAGGAGGCGACGAGCTTTTACAGTCGACTTTATAATCAGTACGGGGTATGGGAAGACGGAGATGGGCCGCCTATCCCCCCCCTCCCCAAGCTCAACCCCGAAAACACGAAGAGCTTCGAGGCAACGATCACAGTAAACGAAATAGACGATGTGAAGCTAAAGCTGAAAAAGGGAAAGGCTCCAGGGGAGGACGGTCTGCCTAATGAGTTCTATCTCACATTTTGGGAACAAATGAAACCTATTCTATGTGCAGTCTTTAACGCCATCTTAAAAAATGGGGAAATGTGTGAGCGGATGAAAAATGCATTAATCACACTGGTTCCCAAAAAGAGAAACGCGAAGCACCTTACTGAATTTCGGCCAATCTCTCTGTTAAATACAGACTATAAGATATTAGCCCATATTGTCGTCCAAAAAATGACCATGATAATGAATGGCGCAGGCCTAGAGAATCAGTTTGGAGTGGGAGAAGGGAAATCCTCAATTGACGCTTGTATTTTAATCCGGGACATTATTCTAAGTAGCATGCCAGAAGAGGAAAACTCACTATATATTTTAACTATTGACCTAGAAAAGGCTTTTGACAACATCAGAACAGAATGGATTTTTAAGATTATGAGAGAAAAACATTTTCCAGAAGGAATTATAAGCATGATTAAAACGCTTTATCATGAGATTACATCTCAAATTAAAATAGGGAACAAATTATCCGATCATTTTATGATTAAAAACTCAGTCCGACAGGGGTGTCCGTTGTCTATGTTGCTGTTTTCTTTGGCAATGGAGCCACTTATAATAGACTTGAAACACAGCATCGGAATCAGGAGGTGTGGAAAAAGTTACGCATCCTGTATATATGCCGATGATATCACTGTCTTTGTAAAAAATAATTTAGAACTAGACAGAATAAGTGGAATAATGGAAAAATACACCTCAATAGGCATGAGAATTAACATGTCCAAATCTGCTCTCATCCATGTTAAAGGGATAGAGTTTTCTAATACAAAAGGTTGGAACAAAGTCGATGGCCAAAATATATTAGGGCTATGGTGGGAGAAAGACCTTGCCGCCACCATTAATAAAAATTGGGACATGGCAACCGCAAAAATTCGGAAAACCATATTTGGCTATGCGGAATACAACACGCAGATTACATCAAAAATAAAACTACTCAACGAAGTTCTATTCCCAAACCTATGGTATGTGGCTCACGTCTGGCCAATGCCTGAAAGAGTAAACGCTAGCGTTATAAAGATGACGAACAAATTTATTTGGAGCGGCTTCCTTCAAAAAGTTGCAAGGAAAAGGCTATACGCGCCCCCAAAACTGGGTGGTCTAAACCTAATCAACACAGCAATAAAGGCACGGATAATAGCTATTAAAAATATCGCTAAGATCTTACACGCAGATGATAACGAAAGAAAACGTTTATTGGTTAACTCCATGGAAAAAACAAGGGGGCTGAGGTACTTTAAGAAAATCGTGCACGAAGCAAATAATTTCGGGGACAAATATGCATTTAACAATACTCTGCAGTCCACTAAACAAATATACGAGCGCGTGCTAAAGGAGGAGCTGGAAGCGACTCCTTACACAAGGTCAAGTAGAACCTGGGAAAATTACTCCAGGCTGGGAAGTGGTGCGAGGGAGGCGGGCATAATGTTCAGCATATGTTCGGACTGCCTGGTGACTAATGCCATGAGAAAGAGACTAGGTCTACGAGCAGAGGACGAGTGTCCGGATTGTGGGAGGCATGACGACATACCGCACACTGTTCTTGGTTGTCAAGAAAAGCACGATGTATTTTGGCAAACGTTGAAAAACATATATAAAGAATTCGATGCTTTCGGCACGGGAAGAATTAACGATGAGGATCTATTAAAATTGAATTTCCAACTCTTCCCATGCACGAAGAAAAAGATTTTAACTGAACTTGTGGCTGCTTATGTTTTTAGCAAACACTATAGAGGAGACATCAGGTATAGTTTAATTGAAAAAGTGAGATTTCTAAACAAAACTGTAAATATTACAAAGGAACAGAAGGAGTGGTTGCAAAATGTTTTTTAATTTAAAAAAAAAGTAAGTGATCTCTGCTTTGGCTCATTTCTCTCTTTCTTTTTCTTATTATATAGTGCTGCCTATGTATATCTTCACTCTCTTTTTTATATAAATATTTATAAAAATGCATGTATAAAGGTGTGCCATATAACTATTCTAAATATTTGTATAACTGTAAGTGATTTTAAAGCATATTTAAAAAATATGTAAATATGTAAATTTTTATATATTGTACTGTGCCAAAGTAAGCAATAAATGCTTTTTAAACGTAGCTTAACTGGCTAAAGCACTCGGCCGGAAATCGAGGGATCCGGGTTCGAATCCCGGTCAAGGCGAATGATTTTTTCTCTGTGGATTTTTCGCACAATTGTGCATTGCGGGTGACTTCCGTAAAGTTATCACCGTGGCTAGTCCCGGTATACTTAAATTGATAAAACTTGTGAAAAATCTTCAAAAAATTGTATTTTTGTCATTGTCATGTTTTGGGCCAATCAGGGCCGTTCCCGGCTTCCAATGTCGGTTAGGTTTAGTTATTTTAAATTTAGTGTGCTTTTGCACGCGCTCACTAGAAGCCTGTCTTCCTAATTCTCCTTCACTAACACTGGAAAGGTCACACCGGTCCCTTACACATTTCTTTTGTCATTTTTGCCCCGCGTACGCACTTCGTGTACAATCATCACCGCTTAAGAGGTGGTATAAATACTCACCGGCAGCCTCCACGGGTATATAACCCGATTAATTTTGAGGATTGATGATGATGACGATCTTTTCCATTGAGTAAAATTAACAAAAAAATCACTGCATTTGGGACTCAAAAGTATTCGAAATTAAAGAAATCTTTTCAGGCGTGACTTTGCGGAAGTTGTTTTCTAGAAATTTTTTCATGGGTCATTTGCTGGAATGTCTAGAATAAATGCCATAGAGCTTTCGAAACCAGGTCGATAATATTAAGTATGGAGATTGCGACGGTGATTCACAATGAAGGTCTGCAAAACATCAAATTTCCTTGGATTACTCAATTTTTTTCACGATATCCATAGAAATAGGGAGATATCGTTGTTGAGATGTCTATTTTAGCAGTCAATGTCGACGTGCATTCGGATTAAGCCAATGTTAACGGATTTTAATCAATATCGACCTCTTCCTCAATGGATTCGTAGTCCCGTGTAAGAAGAGGCATATTTCACAATTCTGCCAGTCTTAATTGGTGAAATATTATTACTCGCATGAAACTAATGCTGCCATCATGAAATAATCTGATCATTTGAACAGCGACTTGAAGAGGACTTATATCTCCCTCTCCACTGGTCGTGTTTTGTTTATTTTGTTATTCCACCTTAAAAATTCAAACCAGTATCTTGAAATTTTAGACCTTTAGACCTTAGATTATACCTAATACTTATTTTCCTGTATCAGCGTCATAAAGAATGCATCTGAGGAATAATTTTCGAGTTGGAGACACAGGTAAATGGTGGCCAGCGTTTCTTCTATATGCAGTGAAAATGATTTCATAAGTTTTAAGTGAAAAAGTAGTCACCAAAGAAATACGTTCGTCTGGGAGTTATTTGTCGCTGTGCGTGCGTGGAATTCAAGCGTAATAGTCATGTATAGAGAACTACTATTGTAATCCACTCTGAAATGTAAATGCAGCTGTTAAATCTTCGACGCCTGATCGCTCCTTCCTCTTTGAAGTGCTTAATTTTCGTGCGGTGCGGTCGCTCCATGTTGGAATCGAAGGCGTGGCCTTACTTTCCTCCTTCTCTTTCCACCCATTCACATTCATTCATCCCAATCCCACTCTTTGCATTCAAACCGTTTCTTTCATCCCTTTCGATCCTCCCCTGGGACAGATGAGGGATAGGTTTCCTTTGGGGATAACCTCAACCTTCTGGCTTTTCCACATTGATCGATTGGATGGGAGAGACGGAACCTTCTTTCTTCCATTCCTCCAATACATCCTTCTTGCGTATCCTCATTCATTTTTTAACACTTTTCGTCCTCAGTTCTTTTCTCTTCCATCTATACATCATATTCCTTCTTTTCCTACCCTTTATTTTCCTCTATAGTTTTTTCTTCTTTAATCTTTTCCATCCGTGAATCCTTATTTTTATTCATTCTTTCACTTTTAATCCTTTTCTCCATCAGCTTTTTTTCTCACATTCTTCTCTCTTTCTCCACTGTTTCCTTTCTTCTTTCCCATTCGTTTCTCGTATCCATTATCCTTCTCACTTTCACTTCCCCCTCTTTCTTACTTATTCCTCGGATGCATTCTCTTCAAGGGTTTCGATATCGATGGGTTTCGCTCTTCACCCGTTTTTCATCTTCTACTTGATTCTCCTTGATTCTCTTCCTTTATGTGCCGCCCTAATATGGTAGGGGGATGTTCAATCACCTATGATAAAATAGATAAATATATGACTGCGGGGGCATCCAGATTTTCCGAGCGCTCGCATGCATACACGATTTTGAATTTTTTTTCTTCACGGTTAATATCCTTTTCTTTAAACTCTTGCATAACGATCCTCTCATAAGCTTCTTTCATGAACAGGAAGGAGCTTCTGAGAGGATCGTTATGTAAGAGTTTAAAGAAAAGGTTAGTGAAGAGTTTGATCTGGTGTGGAGCGCTCTACGGTGCGGAAACGTGGACGTTAAGGAAAGAAGACGAGAGAAGATTGGAGGCATTCGAGATGTGGGTGTGGAGAAGGTGAAATGGACGGAGAGGAAAAGGAACGACGAAGTGCTCGATATGGTTGGCGAGGAGAGGCAGCTTTTAGATGAGGTACGGAGGAGACATTATGTATGGATGGAGCGAGTACTTAGCGGGGAGGGGATGTTGAATATTGTGTTAGAGGGTAGAATGTTAGGGAAACGAGGGAGGGGAAGGAAAAGAATAGGATTTTTAGATAGATTGAAAGGAAGTAGGCCTTACAGTGAATTAAAGAAGGCAGCGCTGGAAGGAAAGGGAGGCTCCCAGATCACTTCTTTGGTACTCCATGGAAACCTACCTTAATCGGTAGAATACTGTAATAATAATAATCTGAAAGTGCTTTACACGGCTCCCCAATTTTCCGCACAAATGATTTCCCTCTTACATGGAGTTTATGAACTATAGGATGAGTCACTAGAGTTTTGCGAATGAAGGCATTGGTTCTTAGCTCTCGTCGGGATGAAACTTTGCATGGTTTGCAGTTCTCAAGCTATTCAATGGTTAGAATGTAGTAGGTAACTCAAAAAGCTTTGTACGTGATTAAACGACACCCAATCCGCATACCAGACTACGTTTCCAAGAGAAATGGCTGAAAGTGTGAGATATATGTATTGAGTATTCTTGACCTAACTTGAACATGAGAATCTATTAGGATTCAAAGGAGTGACCCTCTTACTAGGAGTCCGTACCGTCATCAACATATGTGCGGAAGGGTTTAGGCCGTCCATTTTTTCGCCACAAACATCTCCAGAACACATTGGGATACGGAATACTATGTGTTCCTTTATTTTTAAGCTGCATCACAACTGGTGGTAAAACACATATGTGGACGAGCAACATGAATAAGCCTTATTCCTGGGCAAGTAAGAGGGTTTATAAGAATTAGGAATAGGGAGGGTCAACTTGTAAAATTTCTATATTTTGTTCCACGTAGATGTACGTTTACCTGAAGATTTACCTTCATTTATAGTACCTATCGCTTTTTTCCTCACAATATCTTCTCCTCTAAGTCACATGGAGTAAGTCAACCCTCGCCATATTTTATCTTGTTTCTTTATTCGTGTGATGGGGGAAAGAGTTCATAGACTCAGGGTTTTGGAATGTTTTTCATTTCTGCGCTCTAAATAACGGATGCTGGACTCTTCTCTTGAGTCGTGCCCGCCCTTCGGAACCTATTTGGATTTTCACCGTGAGCAAAGATGACACGGCATGGAATTGAAATTCGTTCCTGTCGTTTAAAATTCTCTTTGCTAACTATAGTTATACTCTTTTTGGGTCGGGCGTTCAAATCGGAAATGACCTCATTCGCCGCTTATCCCTTGGAATGAAACGTGTTGATATTACGCCGGAAAGTGTCATTTTAGTCGAAAATCGTCGCAATTTCAGCGCTTCAAAGTTAGATTTTGTTCGAGTATGACAGCAATTTCTGTTTGCTTGATGATCTCACATTCGAGTTGAACGGGTAAAGTATGCTGTTGCACGTATTTATCGCATTCCTTATGGTTCCTCATTTATTTATAGATATCCCTTGAATTACGAGAAAGGCGTAGAAATCAAATTTAAGTGTTTACTCTTTTAATCAAATGAAATTTTTCGCGGTCGTAGAAGAAACTATTGTAATTAATGTCAGCAAATAGGTTCCTCCATAGTATTATAATCAACGTATTGCAGTCCTAGGGTTGATTCACTACAGCCCAACATTTCATCTTTCCCAATCGAGTTCCTAAACCACTACGATGTTCTTCTCCCTTGTGCCCTTCTTAATATAAATAATTGTTGTTGCAATTATTGCGCTTGAGTGACCTCTAGCTGTTAAGAATTTGACCTGTTATTTTTTACTATTCAGATTTTACTCCTAATAGAATATGTTAAGAGGTTGAAATCGTGAATTCAAGAAAAATCGGAAAATTAAGGCACACCTTCCGGAAGTGGGTTTTGATGAAATAGACGCCACCTTCTAAATGAAAATATTTAGCTGCATGTCAGGTTTGCGTTACATTTGAAAAGACGATTGTAATTATTATTAATATTTTATTTTCTCTTTTTATTTTTGATTATTAATTTATGTATTTTTTAGTTTTTTTAAGCACATCAGACAAGTTTGGCGCGTGATCTTTTAATATATATTTTTTCTTTTTTAATATGGATTTTACAAATTAAATAATGTTGATTGCATTTGAAAAGTTTCACACAAATGGCATTAGAAACTTTGATTGAAGAAGGAAAAGACACACGAAAGACTCATAGAAGGGAGAATTGATAGGCAGTGTTACGTGTTTAATTGTGTATAGTAAATGTGTTAAAAGTCCCAACAGCCTGGACTACTACCTATTAATTTATTTAAGAAAATCCGAGTAGAAGAAGTTGATGAAGGATGAACGATTTTCTTGGGTGATTGAATGCAAAGAGGAAAGATATAGCCGCCAAAATGAATATTACAACCCCGTTCGTTGACCACCCCCATCCAACTGTCTGTCTCGCCTCAGTCAATAATTACCCTCGTTCTGCTTTTACGCGACACCGGCCGACGGCACGGAGATGTCCCCAGAAATAATGTGCACGCGCCATAATTCGCATTTTCGCGTCCATTGGATCGCCACGGAACTTTCGCTTCATTTTCGTGCCCCCAGGGGTTGATGATTGGGGTGTGGGGCGTTCGGCTATCATTTCGACTTTCCAAACAATTGGAAAGTGAAAATTTGGTCCAAGCTATTAAGAGGAACGACCACGCGCTCCATAATTGGTACAGGAGGTCTTTGAACGGCCGTGAAGCTTATATACTGGACAAATTGCTCATTCCATGAGGAAAACTCCATTGCGATCGCCTTTCCCTGTTGGGCTACAGCTTCTCTTTTTAAATTCACTTCCAGAGGCCTTTCCATTGAATGTTTATTTTTCATTCCGTGAAAATTAAGGTGTCGAGTGAGGAATGACAATATTAATTAATTGATCTAAAAATCATGCACCATTCTCTTCCGCCTGTATGAAATTTCGATCAATTTCCTGTAGAAATGTAACTCTATTTTAGACTTTTTTAGGCCAATGTAATTTTGTCAATTTTCGTGGTATCAAAATGAATAATTTCGGGCTGGTGGTGTTCCAGATTTTTAAGTAGCCTACTCGGATTTCATATGTCCTTCAGTCAGCTGTTTGTAAGACCATGTGGCATGATGCAGTATTCGAAACAAAATTATCGACCCAAAAATGTTATTGCATCACAATAGTGGTATCATATAAGGTTTTTACAGATATATTTGATTTATGTATGAATTTATCAGAATATTTGCTATTTCATGAAGAAATTTAAGAATGCTTTTATTGAAAACAAGTGATTATCAATTAACTAGTATGTTAAGTTATTAGTTTATCCCAATGAAAACCTCCTGAAAAATTGGCATACGTTCATTACTATTGTGGCATGTAATGATATGCACCAATATTTTATTTCAATTTTGGAGACTCCATTTTTATGCAACGGAATTTTGCGCCTTAATACAGTTTCATCTGATAGATAAATGTTTATCTCGTGGGGACGCTGCTCTGCAATGCACTCTGGGAGATTGGCGAGACGAAATGTTTCTCAGTCCGTATTCTAGTCGCTATGACAACTTCCCTTTTTGTTTCTCTTGTCTTAAGTCCGTCCCTGGGCGCAAAACCCTATCTAACCCACCGTGTTTACCGCAGACGTTGCGATCAGCAAATCGCGTTGCCGGAGGAGAGACGTTCTCTAGTTGGTTCGATCGGAATTTCTCCTTACTCCGTGCTATCCGATAATTCAAGCGTCGTTGGTTCAATTTGAGGTTTCGCACAACTTGGGTCGACCTGTCTAAATAAGAGGCCCTCCCTACCCCACTGTTTGCTCCGCCTCGTGTGGTGCTGCGTCGCATATCCGATGCGTCTTTGTTTCTTTCTTCTCTAGATTTATTTATCCCACTCCTATCGTCACCGAGACTGCAGTTTCGCTATTTATGCTCCTCCCGAGAGAGTGTCGTAGAACTAAGAAGTGCGAGACATGGTGGGTGAGGAGAGGCAGACACTACATAAGATGCGGAGGAGACACAAGAAAAATATAGGCCTCGTAATTTTTTTAAACTGTATCGCAGACCACGAATTTAAAAAGTGGTGAACAGGCCTCAATAAGGTACTCGCAGTCACAACAGGTTATCGGCTCCTATATTCTAATCCATCTATTATCTATCCACTAGATTAACTCATGTCATATTGCGCCTCCACTACCAGAAGTATTTCACGCGAAGGAACGCCATAAAAGCAGTTAGGAACACCAGCGATACACTCATGAATATTCTTCAGTAGCCTTTTTCTTTAACCTCTAACATAACTATCTTATCATCAGCTCTTTACTATTCAAAAACACCTCCTTTCCTGATGCATTTCTCTTCCTGTCTCTGCCCCCCCTTACTCTATCCATTTTCCTCCTGCAAGGTTCCGCACAACTTGGGTCGACCTGTCTAAAAGAGAGGCCCACCCCACCACTGTTTGCTCCGTCTTGTGTGGTCCTGCGTCGGATATCCGATGCATTTTTGTTTTTGTTCTCTCTCGAGTTTATTTACCCCACTCTTTTAGACAGTTTTTTCTTAAGCTGGTCCACTCCACTCTTCAGTTATTTTGCATATTTGACTGAAATCGATTTTTTCAACTTAATTTTTAGTAACTGTTTTGAGCATTATTCTGGAATAATTTCAGCTGGGCGTAAAATGTGAATCATTTGTATTTTGTCGTTGCATTCTTCTGACAGACTATGTTAATCTAGGAGGAAGAGGTGTGTCAACTTGCGGGGACGCTGCTTCGCAAGGCACTCTGGGAGATTGGCGAGACAGACTGTTCCCCAGTCAGTACCCTAGTCGCTAAGACAACTTACGTTTTTGTTTCTCGTATCCCAAGTCCCAAGTCCAAGATATCCCTGGGCACTGCATACATCCTAGCCCACCGTGTTTACCGAAGACGTTGTGGACAACAAATAACGTTGCCGGAGGAGAGATTTTCTCTAGTTGATTCGATCGGAATCTCTCCTTACACCGTGCTAGCCGATAATTCAAGCGTCGTTGGTTCAATCGGAGGTTTCGCACGACTTGGGTCGACCTGTCTAAAAGAGAGGCCCTCCCTACTACTGTTTGCTCCGCCTTGTGTGGTGCTGCGTCGCATATCCGATGCGTTTTTGTTTCTTTTTTCTCTAGAGTTTATTTACCCCACTCCTATCGTCACCTGGATTGCAGTTTCGCTATTTATGCTCCTCCCGAGTGTGTAGTAGATTTTCGGAGGCGCCAAATTCTATCTCCGCGGGTGGATTATTCCTTTTTGGGGCCGACGCAACGGCGTACTTCTACTTGATGGGAGAGACCGACCGACCTCGGAATCCCAAAATGCTTCGACTCCGTTCCTTCGCATGAAATAATGGTGGTGGTGCAAAATGACGATTGCGAATTTAGGGAAGCTGGAGATTTATTGTGCCTTGGAATGCTAACTTTCCGAAGCTAATTTGGGTTTCCGTGTTACTTACAACCACACTGAGGAATAGTCTTCCTTGTCTGAATTTCCCCTTCCCTCAATGAATAGTTAACCCTTTCTAACTCAGAGCTGTTTCTGTAAGATATCTAATTTCAAGAATTTTCTCATTGAAAACTTGAAAATTTTGCACTCAATCATAATTATCGTGGAAGCTAAATATATCATTATTACAATTTACAACACGAAATAATGCGTAGTGTAGATATTTCCTAAATAGATAAAAAATTCATACATTTCTGATGATGCTTAGAAGCAAAATTGGGTTATAATGGGTTAATGAATTGCCAAATGTGGTGTTTACACCGAAATTATCCAAGGTAGTGTATCATAATGTCAATTTGTAACCGATTACAAGTTTCAGTCGGGAATTGAAATTCAGATATTCTATATTTCAGTCATGCCGCATGAACGGCGAGGAAACTCACATTGATTGCATTGGTTAAGAGTGTTCCTGGACCAGGAATTGAAATATGGAACTAGGCTTTCCGGGCCACCGAGCACACCAATACGCCATATTCTCTGTTGAGAGGGATTTTGTTTCCATGTCAATTTGTTTAAATTCAAACTGTGCTTTTCAAAGGCTTTTTTGATGAGTATATCTGATGTGATAGATTTGAGTGCTGATAAAAACTTCGATGTGGTCTCAATTTTTTTTGCGAGATGGAACTTATTCTGAATGGTGATAAAAATATGAGCTGAGTCCACGATCAAGTCATGCTTCCATTTCTTCTTTTATATCGCGATCACTTTCGTGAGTACACGGTGATTGTATCTTCTTAGTCCCATTTTTTTCAGCGGATTTGATTGCCATTGCTAAAGCAATGTTGAGGAAACGTATTGATTGAGACTTCACGGACTATCCGCTGTCAACTTAAGAATGTATTACTAAGGTTTTATTTCAGGTACACAGTTGTTTGAATTCCAATAAATAAGGAAAATGTTGTGGTAAAAAATTCGGGTTTCAAGCGTGACTAATGTAATGTTGCTTATAATCCATTTTTCACATTCTAAAAATCACTACTCCCATTTCTCCTTCCCATTAACCTTTGGACTCTTAGGTACTGTGAGCCTGGACTGCTAATACTAAAACAACTTTATCAGAAGTCCCCGTTTTTCCCTGCGAAACCTCCCCATTTTTTCACCCACTCTTTTATCATCTTATATCCGTATCTTGTAAGCTATGCATACCCATCATCCACGCGATTTTGTTTCTTGAAAATGCCACTGAACAGCCGAAACCCTGGTCATTTAATATTAAATTACGTGTGGACTATTAATACTTTGTGAGTGAATTAGACTGTTTTATTGTAGTCATTTCACATCGATACGCTTAGCCAGGATGTCGGTTTTCCATTTTTCAACATTAGAGTCGGCGTCTGTAAAATAATGAAGTTCGCATTGATTCTTCGATCTTATTTTGATGAGGGAACTGTATGGCATCGCATGTAAATTCATTGACTTCCGGGCATGCATTCAAAAGTTTCCGTGATGTTTCTGCGGTAGAAATATCGTAAATAAGTCACACGCTATCTTCTACGAACGATTATTCCGATCGTGGGCTTTCCCAGCGTATAGAATTGTGGAAGGTTACACGGGATTTCCACCGGGTCAGGTTCACCAACTCCACCTCGGCCGACGTTTCGATGGGCGAGTTGTCCATCGTCTTCATGCCCTGAAGACGATGGACAACTCGATCATCGAAACGTCGGCCGAGATGGAGTTGGAGAACCTGACCCGGTGGAAATCCCGTGTAACCTTCCACGATTATTCCGATGTCCATCATTGAAACTCTATAACCGTTTGATGACAAAAAAGTTCCACTAAATGCGAAATATTGGGTACTCTTGAAGAGCACAATGAAACCTTACATGGTGTACTATAACAAAAGCATTCATTACTTTATTCAGGATCCAGTTAGAAAAATGGGACCCAGTGAATGATGGGTTGTTAGATAGTGAATCCGGGGTTATTTTTTCTAGAAAAGACGTTCGTATTAATTTAGTGAAACATGAATTTGGCAAATGATTGTAAATGCATTTGGATTGGGAAAATTGATTGTGGGTGATCATGCTTTAAAGTTTAAGGGCTAAGATTCTTTGTTCTTGTTGGGCTGTATCTGTGAGCGGGGAAATGTTTAACACATATGATTGAGAAAACGATACTCATCAAACCTTCATTGCTGAAGAGAAAAACCCGGCAGACTTGGTCCTGTATATTTCTCCGTCTTAGTATGCCTGCGTCGAACAACAGTCGATAGAAAAATAGTTTTGTATACAATATATTTGAAACTCTTAATGCAATCCTTAGTAGATATGGGAACTTCGAACAAGAATATCCGTTCGTTTGCTTGTCGGTACTTACAGGAGTACATCAAATTGTCTGATATTATACTTATATTATATATTAATTATATTAATCATAATATATATATTAATGTTAACTATATAAAACTGAAATACATGTCTCTACCGTGTAATTCATAAATTATAAGTAACACGACTAATGAATCGAACTAGTATTTTGCCTTGCTACTTATTTAAATGAAGATACTTGAAAGTCTATTTGAAATAAATTCATAAGTTCCAACGAATGCTTCATAATGGTAGAGAAAACGGAAATTTTTATGGAAAGGCCAAATACCTGTACTTCGTTTCACGGGATAGCATCCTTATAAATTTCAGTCGAAGATTGAATAACTGAAGATATTATTGATGAATCACACGGTAGAGACATATATTTCAGTTTTATATAATTAGAATTGATATATATTATGATTAATATAATAAATATATAATATAACTATAATATCAGACAATTTGATGTACTCCTGTAAGTAACGAAAAGCAAAGGGATCTTCTTGTTCGAAGTTCCCATATCTACTAAGAATTGCATTAAGAGTTTCAAATATATCGTATGCACAACAATTTTTCTATCGATTAGTGTTCTACGCAGGCATACTAAGACGGAGAAATATACAGGACCAAGTCTTCCGGGTTTTGCTCGTCAACAATGAGGGTTTTGGCAGAGTATTATCGACATTGGCACAACGCTCGTTTCTCTAACCATGGATTGATAGTTTGTCGTGTGCGATGGCCCTCTTCCGGGTCGGATGCCAACTTGGATGTCGTGGAGCGGCGGCGGGTGCAGGGTTTGTTTGGGTGCATATCGGGGATTCCCTGGCCTCTGCCAATGACGGCCTGGATATCTGCTGCCATCTGGTCTGCTTCTCCACTGCAAATCGATCCTCTGCTTTCCCGTCTGCGCCTCCGATGCGTCCGTCTCTTCAGGCGAAACCACTCAGTGTGGTCGGGAGAAGTGTCACTTGGAAATTAGAGGGAGGCGGAGCCCGAAAACACAGTCTTTCATGAGGTCTCTTCAATGGGGTAGTTTCCTTCATCAAAGAAAACGAAATGCATTGATTGCGATTCCTTACCCACCATTAGTGTATTCATAATGTACAAATTATTTGGTTTTAGAAATCCCAGTTTAGACGAATGGCAATGGCCAATTTTAACCTCATTTGAAAAAGCGATTGCCCGTGCGATTCACGCCACTCCACGTGACGTCACAGGGACCTAGTTTCTATACGAGTAGATAGGAGTTTTACATCGACTGGGATTTCCAATGCATGTGTGAGTCACAGAGCTCAGGGAAACCTCTCTTAATAATCACTTATTAAAATTGTCTAAGGTCGGAAAGTTTCCTTCGTTTGATAAGGTAGTAATAATCCATATTTATGCCAAGCGCTACCTGCTAGCAGGTTATTCTACTACCTGCCAGCAGCCCGCATCACAGCGGCGCACATGCCCTCGCCCCAAGGTCACCTCACAGGGCGGCAACGGGAACCAGAAATACGCCACACGGACTTTTACCATCATTCCTACTTAGCCGTCGCGTTTTCGCGCGCTTGAATATTTTCACTTTTCATTTAATCGCGAAAAATATATATCGTCATTCGAAAATTTAAGAGCGTGAAATGCGTACTCCAGGAGTAATAATCTATCGCTTTAGGCAATTAACAAATAACAGGAAACCACCCTATTCTTCTTCATCTCTTCAATTCTATTTCTGCCATCATTTAAAAATTAAAAGTAAGTTTTGATAGCGCAAGGGTTGTCTACCTAATTCAGAAGTACTACTAGACCCACATGGCATGGCAGTGTTCCTCTATAGTTGCCAAATTGACATACCTATCTGTTCCCGTAAGATCGCCGAACTCTGAAGCAAAGGAATGTTGGGTCGAGTCAAGAGTTAGACGCGTGTCTATTCATACCTTGACTGTTAAGATCTTGTCTGCAAGTAGCATGGTAAACATTGAGTGAGCACAGTGGATTAGGAAAGATATAACTTGACGAAGGACTCCGTAGCCAAACAATCAATAAATCGTAATTCTTCGTTTAAACTTTCGCCTGCACTCGTTATGTTAATTAAAAACTTCTGGGCTGTGTCGCCGCGTCAATTCTTGGGTGGCCCCAACGTTTCCCGACCGATGCTGGTCGCTTTTTCAAGGGATTATGAAGAGGTGAGAATTTAAAATCTGGTGTATAGGTATCCGTCTCAGGTGGTGGGGGGAGTGGGACTGTGGGTGGTTGGAGGAGTGGGTTGCTGCTTGTTTATTCTCACTACGGGTTGCCAAGTACGGCTAATTTTAATGCCGGTGTCCCTGTTGAAATTGTTCTTCTCCTTGTTAGATATTTCTACGGCTTCCCTGACGAGTCTCGGTTTAAAACTTTTTAATTTGGCAACAATTTAAATTCAAACAATTTGATTTAAATTCCCACACACGTTGAATTTTCGAATTTTATTCAAGTGATTAATAAATTGTAATTATTCAATGATAGCAAATAAATTACGCGAGAAGTTTGTGGTGTTTTCGGGTGAAAAGTTGAGTTTATTTGAATTAATGGACTGATTCAACTAATCGGTTGAGTGGAACCGAAATTCGCTACCCGGAGAGATTTTTGAAATTTATTTGAGGTTCGGATTTTAGTCCATCGTAAAGTAGGCGAGTTTACCATAAAGGAAAACGGTCCATCAGGTTCCAATCATAATTTCCGCAGATATTCGTATCACATCGCTTTCATATTTTAGCCGTTGGTATCCTGAAATTCTATCATTTCCACCAGCTTGCGCCTCGGTCGATTTTCACCCGTCCACATATGTCGGTATTTCATTGTACCGCTAAAATTTTTCATATTCTAGCAATGCGTGTTGATGCGATAAGTGCGCGGCTTTCACGTGTCATCAAAAATGGAAGTGCCAGGCTATCACGCGTGCCTTGGCCGCCGTCGGTGGAGCCGATGGGTTGGGAAAACGTGGCCTATGGCTCGTATTTTCATTCACCCACCTCGGCGGGAAGCTAAAACTGCTAGAAAAATCATGAGCGACCAGAAATAAAAAAAAACAATGGATAAAAAACGACGGATAACTTCCTCGCTGCACAAGGTTTCGAACGGTAATGGAGCCCGGCTTCAATTGGAGTTGTCGGGTTCAAAAAGGCTTTCGGTGCGTTTAAACGATTAGTATTTCGGCGAATCCGGTGTGAGAGTGGAGCTATATTTTCAGCGGCTACGCATTGGAAACTCGATCGTCGATATGTTGTAGATTTTACGACCAAAAAGATGTGTCGGTTTGTTGATTAGCGGATACATTGTCTACAGCGGTAAGGCTCAACCAATGGTGTTCCGCCGCGTGAACAATCGACTCTTTGCGTTCCGTCGCTCCAGGGAAAATATTCATTGTTATTATTATGCATTTCTGCCGTTGCTAGTGGATATGTCATTATGACGTCACCACCAGCTGGCCAATCGGAGGGTTTCCGACGCGAAACTAATTTCCTCGCGCCAATGTTCGCTCACCGTGCTCAATAAAAAATACAAGTGCACTCCGATGCACTTATTCCGCCGTCGTTTATCAACTCGTAGCTTCACGCTTTTACTAAAACTCTCTTCATTTTCGCCATCGATCGGGGAAATATTGGCGAATAAATAAATAAGTATGACGTTAAAGGACTGCTCAATTCATCATACACCATCATTGTTGCGTGGAGGGAGAGAATTTCGTGAAATAAATAAATGGCGGGGGGTTTTGATCGTGTCTCTGGTATAGCGTGACGCTGTATGCAGCGAGCTGTGGCCAGCGCCAAGCGTGTTGCAATTATTACGCTTATATTTATTCTTTTGATATATTTAATGCTTTCGTATTTTTAATTTTCCGAAATTTCTCTTTTTGGCTCGCTCCAAAGATTTCTTATTTTATTTTAGTGTCTATTTAACATTCGCAGTTTCGTCCTCCTGCCGTACTGTAGCGCTCATCTTGTTCTGTCGACGTAGAATCAAGGGGGCGACATACCTATAAGGATAATGCGTATAGGTTTTGATACATCAGTGCCATCTATGCCAGTGGTCCAAGGCTGCCGTGAAGTTTGAATCAACATCTCGGCGCGTGTTTCAAACATTTTTTACGCGTCACGATAGGGCGTGCTATTCAGACTTAATAATGCTACTGCAATTGCGAGAAACTTAAAAGCAATGAATGTAGAATTATCTTCCTGATGAGCTTCCCCAGGTTACTAAACTAGTGACCATTATACAAGATTAATGTACCAAGTCAACTGACGATCTGGTGGTTGGTAAGAATAATGATCTCGGAAACTCACTTCAGTGGGCATTGGTATTTATTGATACAATAACTGGTAAAAGAAATACAACAATAACAATTTAAATATGACATACTAGAGATGAAATCTGTGGAAGTTAACAATTCTACAAGCGCATGAGATGCACAAGCAACAAATATCAATGACAATATTACAACATGAGAGAAATCAATGACAACATGAGAGATGATCAGCCTTTGCGTAATAGGAGACAGATTCCATTACTTAAGTAAACACTCCACACTTATAGACAAAAAGGGTGAGCCAATTTTCCTTGAGGTAGATGTATCTTGCAATAGCTCTGGTACAGGGAAAATAATGCTAATCCTGAAACCATAGACCATAACAACACTTCACTAGAAATAAGCATGCAAGTTTGGATATCATTTCATGGAAGGTAATTATTTAATTATGAAAGGAGAAGGACATTATTTCGTAGGAAGTAGTTCATGATGAGTACCCATTAAGATAACATATCTTGGCAGAGGAGTCTTAAAATGAAAGGTTCTTAGAAGTTGATATCCATCACTTATGCGAAAGAAAGTATTCCAAAAGTAGAAAACGAGAAAAGTGATGAATATTTTATACCAATGTAGTAGAAATTAAGTTCTTACTTCAAAATGAAAAAAGTTTTAAGAAATGTAAACATTGTAGAAAACTTAATGAATTATGCTCAAATGATGACAATAAAACAGTTGAAAGGACAAAGTTGAAATAGCAAATTAAATACACAACCAACAAAATGATTAGCATTAGACAAACCAAAGCATCGCACTAGTGATTCATGAGTAGTTTTAACACTAGAAAAACTGCAAATACAATGAAAAATATATTGAAATATAAGGAATGCAAGACACCATGGCATGTTGAAAACATGAGAAAAGGTCAGCTAATCACAGGTTGAAATCAAAATGGAATAATGAAGGAAACAAAGAATTACTCACATTTTCATCACCAAAAGTATTTCATACCCATGCAATTTAGCAATAACCAAGATCATTGAGACTCGTGTCCTTCATCGAGCACATTCCAAAATCGTAAGGGGCACTGTAAGCAATAAAAAAAGTCTGCAGTTAACACTAATAACTATCAATAAGCCTCAATACCAACTGTGTTTACAGCGAAATTCAATATGGCAGCCCCCAGTTCATTACTGCCCAGCAGACTGCCCAGAAAAACAGGCTACACCAGTGCCTCTATGTTGGGTTGGCCGTTGTGGGGCTCCGGAAAAGTAAAAAAAAAGAGGTTTTCTATACGATATATCGCAGTTATGTCGCCCCCTTGGTAGAATCCAGTGGAACGGCCTTCATTTGTTTTCCTAAGGCGTTTCCCTCATTTTCATGTGCTGCTGGCCCTCGTCGCTTTACGTTTGTTGGCCGTCTGCAGTGATAGCCTGCAGTATTTTACGTATCACCCGGGAATGCGAAATAAAAGTAGTTTGGCCCAATTTTTATTTTTCCTAGCTTTTATATCTTGGGCGATTTTCAGGCATACTGGGCGTCATTTCGAAGTCATATGGAATGTAATTAAAGTGAAGGTGAGGTGGTGATTGGGTATTTATTTTTAACAGCTCACTTTATTCGTGCGCGAATGCATGTAAACAGATTCATCTCATTTTGTTTGACTATCTTTTACATTGATATTTAGCCATTGTACAGTGATTAGTTAAATTCCTGTTCCCAGCATCTTTATTTGAATAAAATCTTAAACAAACGAGGAATAACGAGCCGTAATGAATATTTGGGAATATTACGTGATTGTATGCGCACTATCCGTTTGAATTCATGATGAAGCAGCAATACTCAGGTTTTGAGTTGAAAGATTTTCTTTTTTGGTTACCAAGTTACATTTGCCGTTTGTTACGGCTATCTTAGCCTCTAGTAGTTATCACTTTCCCTGCCTGCTGGAGAGTTTTCCTTCGTAATGTGTAAAATAGAGAGTTCCCCAAAAAATGCTGGTTCATTGTTTAATAATTAGGAGGGAATTAGAAAGTAAAAAGCGGTCAATTCTCCGATGGGTAGAGACTTCAGTTTGTTTCTTGTTGGTAGTACGAAACTCGCTTTGCAAAGAAGTGCCCTAAGGATTGCATTTCTTCCCAAATCTTGTCGTGTGGCAAATTTTGCGCTATTTTGTGTGCTATTCTATGCACTACGGCACATGGTGGTTTTATATCCATGAACCTAAAGTGCCTAAGCGACACGGATGTCTTTTAGAATGCTCCTTCTGGGATAGATATATGAGAGACCTTACACCTAAGGATCTTTTGAATCGGTATTAGAAGGCTTCTTGCTATTTATTGGGTACGGTCGAGTAGATGCATACAATAGGGTACTTTCTTTCATCATAGAAAACGAAAGGCATTGATTGCGATTCATTGCCCACCATTAGTGTATTCATAATATACAAATTATTTGGTTTTAGAAATCCCAGCTTAGGCGAATGGCAATGGTCAATTTTAACCGCATTTGAAAAAGGCCAGATTGGCGCCCATGCGATGCCACTCCACGTCACAGGGACATAGATTCTATACGAGTAGTCGGGAGTTTTACATCGTCTGAGATTACCAATGGATGCATGAGGCACAGAGCTCAGGGAAACATGTCTTAATAATCACCTATTAAAACTGCCTAAGGTCGGAAAGTTTTCTTCGTTTGATAGGGTATTAATAATCATTATTTAAGCCAAGCGCTACCTGCTAGCAGCCTGCATCATATCAGCGCTCAAAGCCTCGCCCCAAGGTCACCTCACACGGCGACAGCGGGAACCAGAACGACGTCACACGGGGTTTTCCCAACATTCATTCTTAGCCGTCGCGTTTTCGCGCGCTTGAAAATTTTCACTTTTCATTTAACCGCGAAAAATAGATATCTTCATTAAAAATATAAAAACGTGAAATGCGTACTCTAGGATTAATAATCTTTCGATTTAGGCGATTAAAAAATAATAGGAAACCACCCTATTGGGGTATCCCCTTGTATGGGTGTGGTGGGTGGGGGAGCAACCTTCGCGGTTGTTTGTGTTCGTTGTCGTCGTCTGGGAGACACCTGGTGGCGAGACGAGAGTTTACATCCATTCCGTTTGCGACGCGTAAATCACTCTCGCGCCTTGACATCCCATTCGCACTGTTCCTCTCTTCCTAAAAAGGAGGGCGCCCGCCAGCCAATTAGCGACTTGTTTTCACCGGCGATACAGGAAGACTTCAAGCCTCAAGCCATCCCCTACTCAAGCTGTGTGATACTTGTTGAAGGAGAAACGAAATTAATTTGAAGGAGTTTCCGCCTCTACGATACTCAAAGAAACGGATACTCTTCGCTTTGTTTAAGAAAAGTCTCACTTGTTTAGATTACAGTTGGAATATTTGATAGGCCACTTAATTTCTTCATCAACGTTGTCGAAATCCTCCCTCTGTAAGCTTATTACCGATAATCTTCTCTCCCTGCTCGAGATAGTTCTCTTACAACGACGACATACATTTAGTGACCTCAAATTTTTCTCCCGGGTACAAGGGTGCCCTTATTTTAGGAGATAGTGTTTTATGTTTAACACAGAAAATTTTCACCATTAAACGTTAAATACAAATATGAAGGTTGGTTTTTAAAATTCCTTCTCTAAAGACCTTTAAAATGGATTCCCAATTATAAGTGAAATTCTCGCTGTTTTAAATCAAATATTCATCACAATCCTTCAAAAATGAAATCTGGGATTGTGGATTGGGTTGAACTTTTAATATGAAATTTAGCAAACTTTTTTCTAATCAATTTCATAACTTTTTTACAATAAAAATATTCCCCTCATAGTAATTTTATTTTAATATTTATTCGTTCGATAACTCATAAATTCTGGGGAGGAGTATTCTTCTATCCCTTCCCCGAAGATTGACGGGAGGGCTTCTCCATGTAAGTATTGTTTATTCTTTCCACCCTCTTCCCCTTGTACTTTTTTCCCTCCTTCAACTGCTCCTTTTTAAAAAAAATATTCCCTTTCTGCACTTGGTGAAATCTGCTCGGAATATTAATCTGTCAGAACAAATCGAAATGTAATCAGACACATCATTATATAACTTTTAAATTAATAGGAACAGAAAAGCTAACCGATGAAAAGGATAGGTGGATGAAGTTGAAGACGAGGTACTTCGTATGGCAACGGTGACAATGGCGGTGTCGTATGGATATTAACCTAGTTCATTAGCTTCTATCTCAATTTGAAAATATTCCTAAGTATTTTCTCAGTTGAAAGTTTTCATATGCAATGATGAAAATGTTTACTAAGTTATACTCGATATACTCAATTACAGCATGATAGGATTTAAGGAATCCGTTTGACGTCACAAAAAAAAAACAAAATACGATCGGTCAAGATGGAGAGATACTTCCCCTTAGTGTTGTATTGTAGTTCTTAATACGCACTGAAGAAGAGAGGACTTTAAAAATTTTGGATTAATATATTTAGATATAGGAATTTGTGTGGAGGCAGTACAGATCCTAAACCCTTACCCAAGACGCCACAGAGAGATAAGGGAACTAATTGAAAGTAAAATGATCCTATCCCAAATTCTTGATACGCTTTCGAAGTGTGGTCTGACGTTGGTGCCTTTTAATTCGAGCATATGCCATTACGTAGTGGTATCAAGAGTAGCGGGATTAATCCATATGCTAGCATTATTAGTCATTGACATATCTCAATCCATATTTCAGTGTTTTCCCAATTCCAATGAATTTTCCTTACCGGTTTATATCATGTTGTTATTGTATTTGTGGACGCTGTTGCCCTTTGGCTTTAACTATTGCAATTGCTTGAGGATTACCATTAATTTCAGTCATGCTTTTCTGCGGCATAAATGAACATTTTATATTCGTTCAATGGTATTAGGCTCAACTATGTGGAAGTTAATACTCGAAAATGAAAAAGAGACTTCGTTGATTTCCACTGATTTATTTCGTCCGTACGACATGTTTCGAAGCATAGAGTCATATTCAAGTACCGTATCGATGGTACCGTCAAGTACCATTATCAAGAGGTACTTGATAATGACCTCTATGGCTCGAAACATGTCGTACGGACGAAATAAATCAGTGGAAATCAACGAAGTCTCCTTTTCATTTTCGAACATTTTACATTTTAATATATCTAGTTCTGTTATTACCGCATACGGCTTCTCGTATCATTTTGGCTCAGTAAGGTTGGCGATTTTTAATTTAAAATTAGTTGTGGCAGGGTTGCCGATGAGATCATGTTGGCTGTTGCCTATGAGCGCAAAGGCCTCAGTGCTATTTTAAAGGTGCACTATATGTGAAAGGCACTGGTACTCCCTATAGACCATAAAATGAGTAGTTCTGATACTGAAATAAATAAATGGAATTGTAGGAGTCGATTAATGTTTGCCTTAACTTGAACTGAAGCCTTATTTCAATATGCCTTGCTCGTCAAGGGATTTTAATCCACTTATTGAAGTATTGCAGAACTGGGAAATCTTATACTCTGGACCCTAAAATGACGGTCATTTGACTTAGTGCAACAACGCACATTTTTATACCTTCTCTTACGTGCTGCATTACCAACTAGTTGAATGCGTTTTTTATGAAAAAATACAAAAATCAATTTTCCTCCTGCGTATTCCATTGTTGTACACAAAATACATTATCCTTCCTCGTAATTTGTATTCCACTTTTTTAGGAAATGATTTTTTTCCTCAGGTTCTCATGGTGAACACGTTCATGATATCCGTCCGGAAGATATCGGCTAAACGTTTAAAAAGAGATCGATGTATTCTTGCGTGGCTACGCACTTGAAGTAGCCATGACGACGAGATGGTTATTTTATTTCGCATAAAATTTTTTCATATCCATTTTCTTGAAACGACGTTGGTGCCTTGAGTAATCGTTGCTTATCGGGTTTAGAGGGTCTTCGGGTCGAACACCAGCCTTTCACCACCACACCACTCCTTGCATTTTCGTCCGTCTATCTCCCCTTGGTTATCTTCCTCGTATTTGGATTCTCGATAGTAATTTTACGGTGGCTTTCGACGTAGCTATTGGTTTCTAAATTTATCTTCAGATATGTCTTTTCAATATCATTCCAAATTTGAATTATTACGGAGGCTTCCGCGGTGAGATGAGGGGTGATTGTTTTTCGGGTTCATTCCGCGTTGACTCATATTTTTGCGGACGACAGTTTCGGGCGCGTTCCAGCTCGAAGACGGGAGCTGGAACGCGCCCGAAACTGTCGTCCGCAAAAATATGAGTCAACGCGGAATGAACCCGAAAAACAACTACCATTCAAACTTTGCTCTGATATGATTCAATCGAAGGAAAATTTATGAAGCCCTATATTTACGACTATTAATGTAAATTATCGAATCGAGTTAATGGCCGTCATTTTTTAGTAGCAAAAAAGCCAGAATTCTTTTGAAAATCTAGACAATGAATTTACGGCTACTAAATAGTTCATTAATTTTATTCCATGAAGTCAGTCTAATATCTTCGCAATTTATTCATGATGTATAATCATGTACATAAACAGAACATTGAGGTTTCTTTCGTATATCGCCAACATCTGGGTCCCTGCAATGACGGATCCCGGGAGGGCTATGGGGGGCTATAGCCCCCTCTTGGATATCCGATTTACACTTGATAAAATGGTTATTTTGTTCGGACCCCCTCGAATGCTGGAAAGTTACCTGCCCTGCCCCTCTCGTAGCCCCACGTATTTCTTCTTTTTCACATCTTTCTTTAACTGCTCCATATATTTTGTTCGAGGTCCGTTCTTGCCATCCACTTGTCCCTCGACGATTGTCTTCATCAGGCCATCATGTCTCAAGATGGGGCCTATAAGATTGTTCCGACTTCTTGTTAAGGTTTTCATGAGACTTCTCTTCTCTCCTACTCTTCTTAGGACTTCCTCATTTCTTATTCGGTCGATCCATTTGATCCTCATCATTCATCTATAGCACCATATTCCAAAAGCCTCTATCCTTGGTTTCTCCACTGCTATCATTGTCATGCCTCACTTCCATATAGGGGCATACTCCAAATGTAGGTTCTTATGTATTATTTCTTTACTTCCATATTCAAGTTTCCCCGCTGCAAGCAGGTCTCTCTTTTGGTGGAATGCTCTTTTCTTTTGGGCTATTCTACTGATAATTTCTTTCTTTATTCTCCCGTCTCTAGTTATCCTGCTTCCCAATCAACAGAATTCATCCATATCTACTAGTTTTTGCTTTCCTTTTTTCAAGCGCGTCTTGACTTCTCTTCTGCTGCATTCTAATATCTTGGTTTTCCTTGTGTTTATTTTCAGCTGATATCTAATTATTACCCTACCCATATTAACCAGAATATTTTTCAAGACCTTCTCTGTCTCTGCTATGACATCCGCAAATTTTAGCATGCTAATTTTATCTCCATGGATATTCACTCCCGAGACCTTCCTTAGATTTCATTTATGGCTCTCTCGGTGCAAACGTTGAAAATTACGTGTGACAAAGCACAGCCTGTCCCTGTTCCCTGTGTGTGGACAATAGTGAATGCTCCTGAAAATTTACATCCCATTTACTGCCTGAAAATACGTGAACATTATCATTATTGGTAAGCCTGCATTCATCATTGGTCATCCTAAAATTAGTTTGAAAAAGCTTTTTTCTCTGCTCTCCTTCATCTGGCCTTTTAATATATTTCGTATTTATTCTCTTTTAAATCCCAATTTCACTTTCCTCCGAGCGGCTCCCCAGTTATCAAAACATATTCCCCTTGCCTTTTGGCAGCGTGGGCGTCAGCAACCCTACTTCTCGCAGTGGCTCAGTGGCATCTCCTACCAAAACTACCCTTCGACTCCCATCCAACTCCCTCCCGATGACCTGCACATCCAGTCCCTCCCCTGTCATCCCTCTTTCATATTATGAATTTAAATTTAGAGGGGTGTGCTTTGCACTCTTATCGGATTTTAAATTCTCAGTTACGCCGAGATAAGTCAATTTTGTCGCATGCTAAGATTTCGCTCTTTTTTATTTTTCTTGGATTTGTGTGCTTATAGATGGCCTTCACACCATTCGGCTGCTCCTCGTCGTTTCCATGACAACGCAGCATCAATCACCTCCCCTCTCTGCCCCTCCTGCAGTCCAGTGGTCAATGCGCTTCCCCCTCCTCCGTTCACTCCCTCACATTCATTCACTCATTCATCTCATCCGTCATTCGCCGTTCAATGCCGTACGTAGCCTGACTCCCTTCATTCAAATTATTCTTTCGAATCGCTCTTCTCATCCGATTTCTGTACGACTCCTTTGGGCTCTTTCCATTTTATAGTATTAGTTCGATCGTGGAGAAATATGGGCACAGCAGTACGGATATTATGAAAGATAATTTGACGTTCGCAAAGGAGGCTGCAATGAACAGGAAAGGGATGATTAGAGGATTGCTATTAAAGAGTTTAACGATACGGCTATTGAAGGGCCACCGCTCGAGTATGCGCGCTTTACGGTGCGGAAACGTGGAAACGTCGAGTACTAACTCTTGATTTCCTTTCATTCTCGTAGAGCCTGCTGTAATGCAAACAAAGCAAGTTCACGGCAACCATCAAAAGTGCAGAACTTCTCAGGAGACAGCTAAATCAGCTGGGAACTTGAGCTACAATCAAAGCTCGCAAAATTTCAGCGTATTTTTACTTTATTTACGCAAAATATTTACCCTTTATAGATGGCGTATGCGTTTATCGGCGAATTTGAGTTATTTTCGGTCTTATAATTAGGTTAGGATAGGCATTGGTGTAAACCAAAAATGTTATTTTGAATGGAAACAAATTATTTCTATGGGACTTATGGTTACTGTTTCACCTATTTGACCCATATTCTATTGGTTTAGGCTTGATTTGAGAGGTGAGTAAATTCTTTTGAAAACACTCTTGAAATCTCTAGACATCTCATTGCACAGTGTCACAAAAAGTTATTACACCCATTCGTGCACCTTATGAAGAGTACTGCATTTGAAAATTCTAGTTGAAACGTGAAGAATGTGCGATGAATACTTTGTAGCTATGCTACTCTCAGATTTATTTCCGCAAAGTTCTCTATCGTAAGGAGGAATTTTGGTTATGGAGAGAATTGAAATTTATTTTTTCATGTTATTCGTCATTTTACTGTGATATTCATATGCATATTCCTCGCACGAGTTTTGCGTCTTGCTATAACCCACTGATATTCTCAGCCTTCTTCCATTCGTTAATATGAAAACCCTCCCTCCTCGCGCTGTTTTTGCTTAAGAGCCCATATTTCACTTTCCTTTTCTATCTTTTCTATGGCATGCAATCGTTTTGAATTCCCCTGAAAGGTGATATCAACGAATAAGCACCGCCTTTGTATTCTGTTGAGGTTTTATTCAGAAGATTCGGTGAGCAGTGTGGACCAGCCTTACAAAGCTATCATAAGCAAGAATTTATATTGTGAATTAGAATTATGTAATTTAACTATCCATTGTTATTATATTTCATTTCAGCCGTACATCATTAGATAAAATTTTATAATTTCAATTGTGTAGTCTTTTTAGGTTGACTTTTTTCCCTCTTTTTGGGGTCTTTTTTTCGATTGCCTTGTTTTGAAGAGTCTCACTTTAAAAATGAGGCATGAGAAAAATGAGGATTTTGTTTCCACAAAATGTTAATAATTTAAAGAATCCACAATGGTAGTGGTCAAATATAATATTTTCAAAACTTTATAACAGTAGAGATAAAGGTAACGTCACATTTCTACTTGCCAAAATTAAATGTCAAGTATGAAGACCTCGTTAGTCAAAAAAATGTACCGATAAAAATTAGTGGCGATATAGGTACCTATGAGCATACTGGTATGTTTTATAAGCTTCGGATTATTATAAATGATATAATAATAATACATTTATTTATGCTCTGATATTTATTTATATTTAATGTTGTATTAAAGAAATGTAGGGCATTAATGCTTTTTTACTTTATGTCTTATACTTCAATTAATTTTTCAATAGTAAATTAATTTAATTTATGGTGATTAATAAACTGAATTCAGCTATTTATTAAACAAGGGAAGGCAAAGTGTAGATTCTGAAGCCCTAAAGATGGTTATAATAATAACCGTAATGTTGGTAGAAGAAGCAATTGTAGCTCGTTAAATATTTAAACTATCATTTGCATTCGATAAAACATGAAGGTAAGTCGAAAAATATTTAGTGTGCATCGATAGAGGCAACACACTAAAAATGGTAGATAATTTTGCTTTTTACTGTCATTCTGTATTCATGACATTGTTAGGTACATATCCCAAAAGTTAATTGCCTAACTGTAACATGAAAAATAGTACCTAATGAAGAAATTCTGGTAGGTGTGATATTTATTCTCAGCGATGTCATTGAAAGCGATGAAATATAATGTTTGTAAAGCTTAATTCAGTGGCGGAGTGGCATCCCTTTGTATCGTATTTCAAAGTTAAACCAGTGATTTATACCATCACGGTGGAGCATCCAGTTACCTGCACAGAGGAGCAAACTCTAATTCATTGCTATTTTTTTTACTTTCCCTATTTCAAAGATAGAAGAGTAAAACTAAATGCTAAAAAAGCTTTTTGGATTTTTAGGAAAATTGTGCAATAAACAGGTCTCTTAAGTGAAACTTTAAATATTTTTAAATTATTTAGATACATTTAAAATACCTATAAATATTTTTTGCATATAAAAGTTAAATTTTATTTTTAACCGTTCCCCTAACTTACTAATATTAACATTTTCATACCTATTATTTTGGATGCAAGTGCGAAAAATATTTTCTGTCCGCATTTTTTTCTCCTTTAGAAAGCAAATAGTGAGTATCTTGCACTTGTGTGCGGGGAAAATATATGGTAATAAATTAGCGGAAGTAAATTTGTTGCTGTTACTTCTATGATTTTTATGATCTTTTCCCTTTCATTTCTTACCCTTATGGCGTTAGTAGGATGTTTTGAAAATACATTGTGGTGCAGTCTGTATTGCTCGCTTTTCTGTTAAAAATGCAATAAATGTCTTTTGGAAAACGCGTAATTTAAACGGATAATATTTCATGACGTTTTAAAAATATTTTATTTTGCCACTAACACGTTCTGTGTGGGTGAAAAATAACTGCGAGGATATCAAGAAGGGAATAACTTTATTAGTTGTGGGGGGAATAATACAAATATTAGATGAGCGGATTAGTGCATGGTGATTGTGGCAGAATACAATAAGATAGGATGCGAAGGAAACAAAAGGCTATGCTGGGGCCGGTATTAAGCGCGAATCGTATTCTAAAAAGAATATTTGAGTGTAGGAAGTTATACAGGCGGAGAGGGCGGAGGAAGAAGATAGGGTTCTACGACAGAATCCAGTGAAATAGATGGAGGAAAGGTATGGGTTGTGATAATTTGATGTTTTGAATTCCAGAGAAACTTGCCTTAAGCGGTACATGAATGAGAAAGATTTTCAGGGGAGGACGGAGGTGCACAACTCCCAGCTTTCTGTGAGCACTATACTGGTTTTAGGATGGAAGAGATAATGCGTGATTAATACTTGGCTTTCTCCCAAGACGGCAGCAAATTTCACTCCAATATCCTTTCGTGTTAGCCAGTGCCAGAAATTGCCAACGGTGGCGCTTCGACTTATTCTCTTCTGAATATTTAGGTACTTCCAGGGCGAGGGCGTCTCGTGAGTTGCTTCTAGTGCGCAAGTTGGCTGACGGGCTCTTTCGCTCGGAGCGGAATCAGCAATTCAATGAAAGAATTCGTTGTACCATATGGAAGGAAGCTTTATTCGGTACGAAAAAAATACTTCCCACCCATCCTTTCTCTCGCAATTTTAAAATACAAATCCTCATACGTTACCGCCCTGTTTTCGTGAGTTAGCGACGTCATTAGGTTGTCGTCTCAATTCAGGGATAAGCGATAATTGATGGAAGGAATGCATTATGGAAGTGTAAAAAATAACTAACCGCGTTTGGCCGGTACGCCAAACCGAAGAGCAACTGAGACGCCGTGGCCTCTTCGACAGTTGGGCTCCTCGACCTCGGCAGATTGACGTCATCAACTTGATGAGAAAGGGTAGAGGCCGTAGATTTTCCTCGACAATCACAATAGAATGAGGCGTCTGAACGAAAAATTGAGCAATCTTGGAGATCATCAATCGTAGCATTGGTTTGTCGCAGTTTTCCACTCAATTCTCCTATCAGCTAATCTTTGAACACGTGCATTAATTTGCGCATTTACATCCTTCAGCAGCTGCTTTATGTATGCCGTCCAAGGCTTCCTTCGGGCGATCTTCCCTTCCATCAATGACAATACCGCTCTGTCATTTGTGATTGGGGTCGTTCACTCAGGCCTAGGATTGCAATGCAGTAAAAAAATTCGGTGTATGAAAGGGAATGTTAATTTACGACGAAACGCAAATATTGCGCATTCAGCCATTCTATCGCAGTGTTTAAATAAAAGTCCGCGGAAGTTGTCGCCCCATTTTAAACCGTATAGTGCCAGGGCTCGCAATCCTCCTATCTCTCGCGAAAAGTGCCACGAGCGCCATAGCGCTCCTCCTGAAATGTCACTCTTAGATGCTGATAATTAACTAATCATACAAAAGTCAATATTCATTTTATTTTAACATTAACTTTTTCCTTCAAATTATAAAAATTAACTCGTATTACTAAAAATTCGTCAAATAATAAATTAAAAAGGTGAAACAACATGTAATAAAGATTTCATGAAGTTTTTTAATAGATACCTACATTTAGTTGTTTTTTAGACGTAATTTTTTCCCTAACTTACTACAAAATCAACAAAAATGCCTCGGCACTTTTAGTATTTCGCCATTACAGTATTCTACCTATTAAGGTAGGTTTCCATGTAGTACTAAAGAAGTGATCTGTTAGCCTCCGTTTCCTTCCGTCGCTACCTGCTTCAATTCACTGTAACGCCTACTCCCTTTCAATTTATCTAAAAATCCTATTCATTTCCTTCCCCTCACTCGCTTCTCTAACATTCCACCCTCTAACACCATTTTCAACATCCCCTCCCCGCTAAGGGTTACTTTTAGCACAGTACCAAGAAAATCAGTTGGCACTCAAAGGGTTAATGTGTCGTCATTATTATTTGGGCTTTGGTACAAGTACATTATGAGGGAGGATCCTGTGTACCTTTCGGATTTCTACTAATATATTTCACTATATATAATAGGAATGAAATGCTCGCAAGAGTGTAAACAACAACAAACCTTGCATGGCTCACGGACAAAGTCTTTGACACGGAAATTGACAGGAAATAATACCAAGCTTGACATTAATTCAGTCGAAATTTGAGCGACATAATAAGTAAAGTATGTGCAATTTCGCTCCCCCCACATCGAAGAAAACCTATTCTCGTAGTGCAAACTGCATTGCAGGGGCTGTAACTTTTAGAAAACGTATATGTAATCATGGCGCTGCGATCTTTTTCACTTAGCGTTGAATGTCGGGCGAGTATATCGCACCACGAGAAATCTCATACTCCAGACTTCCCACATCGTAAGTTCTAAATGACGCCCAGGATGGAGTACCTAGATCGTTTAACGGGTCGCCTGGAACCTAGAAATCGTAATGAAAGTCGTATTTCGTCGTGTTGGCGTCAGATGATTGCTCGCCGTGGTTTTTGCTTAGAGGTCGAACTCGAGCAAGCTAACGGCTCTCTGGGCATGTCTCTGTTGAAATCTACCTCTATTAATATTGTTTTGGCTGCACCGTGATGCATCGGTACTTTTCATGAGTTTATCGCGTGATTTTAGTCTTTGATTATACGTGTGGGCTCCTATATCGTGGTCAATTAATCCGTACCATTAATCCGTATCTTCCCTTTCACATTTTTTGTTGGAAGATCCTCCCATCTGATCGATTGATTGATATTTTCCCTGTTCATTTTTTCTCGTACTCTATATTTTTATCACATAGAATCCTCAATCACGTATCATGTACACCGTATTTTCTGCACCATGTTTAATGCGTGCCTTTTCTCCGTGGTAGGAAGCCATTTTAGTGTAGTTGATATGAAACAGTTTGATTGGTGCACTTATCGAAAACTTCCCTCTCCTCTTTCGCCAGAAGTGACCCTGGAGAAGTGGGATTCGCAAGCGAGAAACTTCTCGCTTGGCGCTTTGAAGAATTTGAAAATAAAAAGACAATCGCTCGGAAACTTCCCTCTTTCTTTCTCGACAGCTTAATCGTCCGCTTCCATTTTCGCTGGCACTTTTTCAGCCGCTCGTCTTATCGCTTGGCTTGCGAAATTGCGCCTGAAATTGCACCGATCAATGCGCCATCACCCAGGATACTCACACCCCACACTTGGCGATCTCTCCTTTTGAAAGGTGAGTCTCCTCCCCCTCGTTCTTCCCTTCCCCTATATCCTTTTCCTCTGAGTGCACCCTCATCTCCTGGCTTTTACTGTCCACCCCGCTGGGAGATGTTACTCTCATTCCATCTTCTCTTTTTTCTCTCCTGCTGCATAAATGGCCTTCTGACTCCCTTCGCCTCCTCCCCTGTCATCCAACTGCTGCTTCCATCTCTGCTCTTGTTTCTTTTCTCTATTCATAATTTTTATGCTTAGATGAAGTAAACATTTTTATGGCAGTGGGAACGTCACATGCATGAACTTTCTTATAAGCCTTGTGCACCGTTGAACGGTACACAACGCATTTGAAAATTCGGGGAACTTCCAAAAAAATGATTTGAGAAGGCAGTGACGTCAGAGATTTCTTTGGAGCATTTGAGAACAATATTATATTAGGGGTCGCTTGATTAATTAACCATTTACAATTCAAATATAACCAGATATTAAGTCTCGGAAAAATAGTAATATATTTGAATACTATACCTGTTTTCGTTTTATTTCTCGTTCCTGATCAATGTTTTCTTGAAATAAGAATGAAAACATTACGGAATTTGTAACTTCCACAAAATGTTGCTAATATAATAATACTTATGTACTATTGCTACTCTTATAAATGATACAACTGCGATTTAGCATCAGTCATTTTCTGCTCAACAACAATTGCCCTCGGGAATAAGTTCTATTATAAATTTGCGGTAAATATAGATTATCGTCATCGGTATTTCCTTTTTTTTCATATTGTATTTCATGTAGGGTTAGTCATTGCATTTCGTATTGATTTTTCATCAAACAATATTTTTTTTCTCACCTTTAAGCTTACGCTAGTTTATATTTTTTACTGCTTCTGTTGGCGAGCAGTAGTGAGACATGTGTTTTATGTACGGACATATAGGTATATTTTTCTCGAGTAAAATATGATTTGCATGCAAAATCGCACATTTTAATTTTTTTAGAGCTTTTATCAACAATTAATGAAGAAATTGAATTTGGATGTTACCTTCAAATAATAAATAATAAACTTCTTTACTAAATTTTATCAGTTTTATTATGAGTAAGAATATTTTAAGAAATGGCGATCATAAAGTTCCTATTTTAGATTGGGATTTGGAGGTTGATTTTCAGAAAGTATTATACCTTTTGCATTTTGAAATGGTGTTCTTCTACTTTCACTACTACATTTTTTAAAGGAACCCACGTAAAAATCTTGCAATTGATGTCGAGTTTTTTTATCATTTAAAACTTTGAGAAAACTAAGAACACCTAAGATTTTTGGTATGGGTAATTAATAATGGAGGATTCTACCTTTTACTTTTTATTATTTTGGAATTTACCTAATTTGGGATAAATATAATACAGAAACGCCGCTCTCTGAGAAATAATCAAATGTGGCTTAATCTGCATTATCATCTGAAAAAATCTGGGATGAAACAATTTATTATGAAGTAACATAAATATTTTGGGAATCCAGAATGAATCTTTTATTTTAAAAATATATCCGTTAGGTATGTGATGTATATGATGACCAAGCTATTTGATTTTCCCTTGAGAGTATTTTTGTCTGAAATTTCTCTAGTTTGCTCTTCACTGATATTAAAAGCATATTATTTAGCATTTAAAATCTGTGGTCTATTGGCGTGTTGCTAGTTATATTTTAAATTACTCACTGAGAAATATGTAAATAAGTACTTATGACTGATTTAATGGTTTTTATAATGTAAGATTTTTGAAAATGCAGCATTGTCTTCGATATTTAGAAAAGGACATGGATAGCTGAATATTAAAATAATTAAAGTCGATTTTGGAAAGGATAAGAAAATTAAAGTACAATTATAACCTATTTTACGTGGTTGTCACTCTCTAATATTGATTTATATTTAATGATATCTGAAATATTTTCTCTTCTTTTATGCCCTCATTTAATGGAACCTATCGGTATTTAATGAAATGAAAGTTCAATGATTCCACCAGGGGTCACACATTTCCGAATTTCGTCGTCTATTGGGGAATAAAAAATTCCCGATGTTTCATTTAACCTTTATTTTTAGTTTTGACGCACATTCCTTCAGTTTTATCGGTAAATTTCGGGTCGTTAAAGTTCGATGTCACCGAGTGAGGTACTTTTCCCAGTCTTCCCTCCTCCCCTCTCCACAATCCGCCCTTCGCTGCTTTTTATCGCAGCCACCCCCGTTCTATGCGTTCCCTCTGTCTCTCTCTCTTTCCCGTACGGGTGAGTGGAGACAGTTTTAATTTCAAACGGCCGTAAAAGGCGCTTCTCGCGAGTTAACGACTGTGTGACCTTGTGTGCAATCTTTTCTTCCACCCACGAGACGACGACGCCCTCATTTCTGGGTTCAGGGGTGTGATGACGGAAAGGAATCAAGGAGGGGGTACATGTCTCGATGAATTCTCAAGATGCGCCGGAATAATAGATAATAGCCCGGGCGCCTAGTTATTAGTATGGAGGTTGAACTGCTTAACAGCTGTAGCTAGTTCTCCACAACGGCAGCAAAATATCACTGATCAGACCTCTTCGACCTGAAGACGCAGGCAGCAGTACCAGTGATATTGTTGTCGTCACTTAGCAACCGACGGGGTAGTAACCGGAAGATGGAGATATTGGGCCATCACATTAGTTTAAATTATTTTCAGTTTCCAATTAACCGTTCTAGATTTCCTAGGAATCTTCCCCTGAGCATTTTTCGTGAACCAGCCAGCTCTTTTTAGCGGTGAAATTCAATCAAGGCATCGAAAAATGGTAGCATGTTGAAGACTGCAATATTAGTTCTTCCTTCATTTGAAAATAACACATGTCTTCGTCTGCGTCTCAGCTGCAATATGCTATACAGTCTGTGAACCTGGGTTGTATGCTTGCTATTGAAAGGTGATAGAGTACGTAGCTGTGCTGGTGTCGCAGTGTGCCCAGCATCGCGCGCTACGAACCTATAGGTCTAGAGATCGGACATTTGCGACGGCTCATTGGATGCTGCGCTCTTAATGAGGACAGTACAAAATTTATTAGTTCCCGTTTGTTTGCTGGATGATGTATGTATCACGTGCGAATTTTAGAAGACGGACTCATTTAAAATATTTTTCCGTTCGCGGAATTTAAGCGCCACAGCTCTTTGGGTTAATATTTTCCGCTATTGTCAGTGTCATATTTTAGTATAATATACATTTACGAGGTAATCACTGCTTTTCGTACGGTAGCAGAGCGCCAATCTTTGCAATGCCGTTTCTAACTTACAGATTTATCGCGAAAGTAGTGATCCTCATTAAGTGGGCACATTTCTTCGTCGAACAGCGGTTCGCATGGCGGTTAATGACACTGATTTTTCCTCCATTTTAAAAAGTTTACAGTCAAAGTCCACCCGCAAAATTTCACTATTGTGCATTTACTTATTTAATAATAGGCAATATATTGTATGGAAACACGTGTTACGCGTAATTGCATAGATTTACGTTGTAGAAATCGGGAACTCGTTTTTTAGCCTATTTTTTCTCTAATTCACCGTTAAAATGAATAACGTCTCGTAATGATTGTACAACTTCATATTTTTTTAAGAATGCAGCGAAAGATCGAAGTACGTAATGGCTAGGGTTTTGCAAATAAATGGGAAATCTTGATGGTCTGTAGCCATGCCTTTTGCTTAGGTGGCCAGGCGCCTTGAGAATGAATGTATTTGTCGTGAAATTCTTTCTCCTCGTTGGAATCCTCGCGGCTGAGCTTTGAGCCATCGAGTGCGTCCACCGCGTTGCGGACGGTGGGTCGACCTCTAAGTAGATGTAGAGGTTAGCTGCGAGATAAGCGGGTTATCTCGTCGAACCTGCAGTCGATAACAAAAAACGACGGTGTTCTGAGGGGGTATTAGTCTATCCTTGAGTAATATAGACCATTTAAATGATAACGAAACCTGTGAAGATACCGTGATTTGGCGACTTGGGGCCGCCAAAAATTATGGCTATCATCATCCGGGGGAGAGGGCAGCACATATCTCCTTCAGCTCCATATATCTATCTACAACATCTCTTCTTCATATGTGCGAAGGTGGAGACCATAACGGCCGGTACAGCGACACGCATTTCACCACGGGCGTGGTAACATTTACTTTAACGGCTGTAGTACTGTAATGTGGAAGGCAAGGGGAAACCATCACATTATCATCCCGAGGAGTCGTAACTACTCCTCTCACCTTATAAAATGACATGATGAAATTATTTCAAGTAGAATATTCCGTTGGTAGACCATACCCATTCGCATCTCCGGGCGGGGACTGCTCGAGAGGGTACATCGGTCAAAGGCGATAGAAAGTTAAGGATAGGAACATGGAACGTTAGAATACTTTGTTCCTACGGCAGGCTAGAAGGTGGAGATGCGAAGAATGAACCTCGACGCATAAGGCATCAACGAAATGAAGTAACCCCAAGAAGGAGACTTTTGGAGTGGAATCTACTGAATGATGCACACAGGATCGCTAAACAGTAATAATGGAGTCGGGTCTGGAATTGATGATATTTCCGCAGAGATAATAAAAATGCTGGAGAAAATACGTTGAAACAGCTGTAAAAAGTCATTAGTGAAATGTATTCAACAGGTGAGATACCAAAGGACTTCAAGAAGAACATTATAATCCCAATTACTAAGAGTAAAAGAGCGGAGAACGGCGAAGATTTTAGGACCATAAGTCTGACTACGCATGTGGCGAAGATACGGACAAGGATCATCTATAGAAGGATAGAACGAAGAGCAGAAGAGTATCTGAATGAGCTCAATTGGGATTCGGAATAAGCAGATGCACAAGGGAAGCAATATTGGCTCTTATGTTGCTTATAGAGAAGAGAATGGAAAAGAAAAAGCATATGTTCGTTGCGTTCGTGGACTTAGAGAAGGCATTTGACAATATGGATTGGAACACAATGCTTGGAATCCAAAAAGAAATTGGAGTTCTCTACAATGGTAGAAGAATCATCCACAGTTTATCCAAAAAACAAGTAGTGGTGATAAAATCAGGGCCCCGCTGTGAAGAAGCAAGAATTAGGAAAGGAGTGAGACAAGGCTGTGCTTTTTCGCCCGTAATTACATCAAGTAAGCAACGTTTACATCAAAAAAACAATTAATAAAATCAAAGAAAAGGCTCCGGGAGTGAATATTAATTTAGAAAACAATTGCATGCTAAGATTTGCCTATGACATAGCTATGACAGACATGGCGTGATTACTTATTCATGTGTTTGAAATGGCATCAATATATGAATTTATGTCGTGAAAATAGAAGAAAATTAAGTTTGAAGCCTATCTCATATTTAAATTTCTCCTCCTCGCCCACCATTCCCAGCGTTTCGTCGTTCTCTTAATATTTTTCTCTTAACAGAACTTACGAAGCAATGGTAATAGCCTCTTTTACTTGTATCATGTATCATTGGAAGCCCAGAGAGCCTTTTTTTTGTTAAGTTATGAGCACCTCGAATCTTGTCACATTCTCATTGACATCATCACAGACACCTTCTCGTCAACCACCCAATATTCTTTTATCCCAGAAATCCTCCAGTATACTTCGTGAACACGAAACAGTCTCTGCTTGTTATTAGATCGTCGACCCACGAGTATAAATGTGTTGTAAAATTAAGCCATTACACATTATACGTCTTTTACTTTCCCGAAATTTTATATATCCCCTCTCTATTCGTTCATTTCCCCATTGATATCCCGTTTTCCTTCCTTCATAATCCAATGGGCGGCATTGCAGGGTTTTGCCATCTTTTTTTGACGCCCCTTACGGAATTCTTTGCTGCGCGTAATTCACCTCTCATTTTTGGAGTACGCTTCACAAAGTTTTGAATAAGATTTTCAGCATTTCACAATAGCCTTTGATAACCCTTAGTATGATTCTTTTCGTTAGCTTTTTGTGAATGAATTAAACAGTGGAAGTAAGGATTAATTTTCCCTTAATCGTTTTGTCACTTAAACCACCTTTATAGAGGCGGATGCTATTTAAAACGTCAAGCTGCCTTGCTAATAGGGTAAGAGTTTATTTTATTTATGTATTTATTTTATTTATTTCCATTACCCCATAAACAGCACATTTACGGCCTTTACAATGGGGAATTAACAATTAACAATGAAGGACATTCACACACGCCCATGCCCTGGATAAGGGTAACTTACCCAGGCGGGACTCGAACCCGCGACCTTCGGTTTGGCAGTCGAGGACTTTACCCCGACGCCACCGAGGCCGGCGAGTTTCAAATTATAAAAATTTTTCAGTGATATTCGAATAATCTCAAGCATCATAGTTGTGTTGTTGACTTAAACACACGAGTATGGATTCCCTCTATATTTCGTCAACCCTCTTAAATACTTAAGTTGATTACTGTATACCGACTTCCCCATGCACTTTAATTTCTCTCCTACTTCGCGAATGTCAGCACGGATGACAAGGCGAGGAACGAGTGAGCTTATCAGACGGAACGAGCTACTCGCTTTTTCTTTTGTCGTTTTAGTCCACTTCGCTCCTCCCCTCCACCAAGTCACCCACAGACTCGCTCCCGAATTCTCGTGGTTGTTGCGGTGAGTTATCTACTGTCGGCGTCAAAATGATGTTCCGTTGTACTTTGCAAATTATATCTGGACTTCAGTGCATGCCACAATAATAACTAATACGTCATTTTAAATGAAATTAAATTTTCAATTCTTTTTTAATTTTTGTTTTATGAAAAATTAAAAAATGTTGACACGCGAGTGCAATAAATGACTCCGCGCACCATAAAAATTTCCGTTTTGTTAACTTCATGAACTTTGTAACTCAACCTAGGGTAAACTACTGCGTCTACAACATTCATCTTCCAGAATAAGTTGCAAATATTAATGTAGATTAATGAAATGACTTTTTTGTATTTAAAAAAAGCATACTTTGTTGTAAAATAACGAAAATGTTTAAACAATATCTAGTCCTACAGTGTAACCTGAAAGAAAAAAATAAAATTGATAGAAATACCTCCACCAAGTCACTCACAGATTCGCTCCCAAATTCTCGTGGTTGTTGCGATGAGGCAAACAACATTTGCAAAGTAGAGCGGCACATGATTTTGACGCCGACAGTACGTATAGGCCCACCATCTATCGGGAGGACGAAGAAAAGAGTCGGGGTCGGTCACCCCCTGACAGAAGGTTTAACCAGAGGGAGTTTGCCGCGTTTGCTCGCGTGGTCCGTGGCTGTATTTCAAGCGACAACCCCACTGCCGAAGCGGGTTTAAGCGGAAACTTACTGATGCGGATATCCCCGTGCAGTGCGCGCGCTCCCTCTATCGCAATTATTCATAAATAAAAAAACGGAGGAGCATGGACACGAGCGATTAATAACTTCCCAAATACTTTGTCCCTCTCTTTTAACCGTTTTATTCTCCGTCGATTCTGCTCGCGAAAGAAAACATTGAAATTTATCGGTTAGAATTGAACAAAAATAATAATGATATTTTTACGTAATAGTCAGCCTTTTTTGTACAAGGTGCGCGATTAAGCTGTAGACTCGAGTTGATCGCCTAAATTTGTTATTCCGTTCATATTTTCACATTTTAATGAGGGATTTTTTTTCAGCTGGTTTCGGCTGGTTTTAACTTTTTACTGCTTAGCGTAAAATGGCTTGTCATGGCATTACTTCTTTAGGTTTTTATATTTTTCACTAGTACAAATATGGCCATCTATAAATTAGAACACTGATGACGTTTCTTGTATTTTGGTAGTTCTCCGAAGGAATGTAGGGATAAAAAAAAATAAATTGAAAGGGCTTTGCTGTCCGAAATGATATTTGACAAAGTAATGCAGCTTCTTTACTGTATCAATACTCAAGTAGGCATTGCTTATTTTGCAAAGAAACCTATTTGCTTATTTATTGACAAAGTTATGGATATTTCAGAGCTTAGGGGAGTTTGAAAGATTACTTCAACCTATATAAAATGTATTCCAGGACAAGGGTTTTGGCAATACTGGTGAGAACGATCGGCATCTAGGGAAGATAGCAAGGAAACATGATTCAGAAATAAGAGCGAGAAACCCAAACCTCAGGCAATTGCCAATTATAGCTTAAATTGCGAGCCATTGTTTCATTAGAGTGATAACAACTCGTAAAAATGAAAGTATTTCTGTCAAACGTGGTGGCTTTTGTAGCGTATAGGTATGTATAGGTTGTATTTCTGCTTAAGAGGCCTTGGTCCGAAATGATTACAGTTATGGGAACAGTAGTTTAAAAACACCATAGGCTTGAAAGAGGAACAATGAAATATATTCGTTATCATCTTATGAAAAGTAAGGGTGCTAACTTTGCCTTTTTAATGATATATTTCGTGATTAACTTTTTAAAAGGGTTTCTCGCGTTAACGCCTGTTTCTTGCTGTCATCATTTGGAGAATACCACAGACTCGTTTTACAGTTGTGTTCTATTTTCCCTTTTTAATCGTGAGTGAAGTAATGATCATCATTTCCATCATATACCTATCTCAACTGATACGGGCTTGAAAATATTAATAGGGTAGAAGTTAGTCGTAGGTTGTCTTCTGATTTTATCCAATTATTTTATTGAGAGTTTAACCCTTTATAACCCAGAGCTGCTTTGGGAGAAATCAAATTTCAAGATTTCTCACTTTGATAACTTGAAAATTTTTCCCTCAATCATAATCATCGTGACAGGTAAATATTTCTTCATTAAAGTGTACATTACAAGTTTAGATATTTCCTAAATAGAGCTGAAAATTTATACATTTTTGATTTTGCTTTGAAGCGACAGGGGGCTATAATGGGTTAAAGATGTCGAGTAGATATTATATGATAGATACTTTCCTCGAGACAGCAGCAGATTGGAATCGTTGATATGATAAATAAAAAGCTTTGCCTTTAAAACGCGGGGAAGAGGCTAGAGGTGCAGTTTAAGACCATTAAGACGTTTGGGACTTGTTACCTTTAAAGAACGTGGATATCCTTTATATTTCTTCCGATTGTTTGCAGCAAAATGTTAGTTGTCATCCCTGATTACCAGATATACGAATAGGATAATGTGCAAAATGGGGTGTCGTAATAGTATCGCGGTTTGATTCTATGCGGCAAATAATTGTCTCAATTAAATATTGGGGATTAATCATGCCTCTCCCATTCAGTTACAAATTCGGGGAAAAAGATTTACTTTCTATATTGAGCCCTTATTGTTTTGGCTTACTTCTGTATTCAATATTAGTTTTGCTGAACGACGAAGTTTATGGAATGAAACTGGGTAGCGGGGTACCTGTGACATAAGAGCACGTTTTCGCTCCACCAATACATCATTGTGAAAATTTACACCTTATTTGCTTATTTCACGTGAAGCATGCGACGAAAAAACACTTATACGCAAACTGGAAGTGCAGAGAACGCGGTAGGTCATTATGGCGGGCGCGCCAGTTAACAGGCTTCTGCGGTCTTCACTTTTAGTCACTAATTCCATCTCTAGAAACCATTGTTGCTGCCTGCATCCGCCCTTACTTTCAGAAAAAGGTGGTCTGGCGGAAACGCGTCGTTGTATTCATTGAATTTTCTCTGTAATGCATAGCACATATATTTTGTTGAGGGGTCTCAGCGCCCTCCACCCTCGCATCCCTCTTTATGACTTTTCTCTCGACCGAAAAAAAAAGAATTCACCCTAATATCCGTACCCCAATCCATCTCCAAAGCGCCCCTGCTGCCTACTAAGTTTTCATGCGCGCATCTTCCATGTCCGCCGTATTGAATTTTCATCCATCCGTTGATTTATTCCCAGCGCTTTCGCTCTTCCGATGTGGGCGGTTTAATGCCGTAACTGCCTCTACAGCATTTGTGTCACGTTTCCGCATTGACCCTGTGTTGCATATTCTATGATATCGCATTGAACCATTCATAATGCGATTCTTTAGGCCAGCGAATCGGGTTTTTTCTTTACAAAAATTTGCTATTTAAATTAAATACTAAGAATGGAGAAAGTTTTCATTAGAAGTTGCTGTGAATGTTATTTAAGTGTCTAAAGATGTAACTAAGTGTTTTAAGTAAACACGAGTACAAGGGAAAATACGAACCTTAAGTTCACGGATAGCTGTCAAAATCCTTAAAACTTAAAACCCAAGTGACTTGACCGTACACTGAAATAGTATCGACCGATCGACAACAAATGTAGAGCAAACGAGTGCGTAAATGACAACTGAGAAGGGTCACCACCACTTCATAGTGTCACTGCTGTATAGTGCACCTTCAATTCAACGACGCACAGTGGGGCCAAATCTATAAAAGGTGGCCATAATTAGAAAAATAAAAGTTCGGGGTTATGATTTCTTTTTACATGGTTGGGAAGGCACTTATTTGAGCTGCTGATAAATAAGTTTGAGAAGCAGGTAAGTGTGCACCTCTTCGTAAAAATCGCTTTCAAAGTGACAGGTGTACTGCTGGGATACACATCCTCCCTCTCGCTTCGAAATACCCTCCTCTTCTAGACTCCTCCTCAGCTACCCAATTGGCTAAATTTAAAATTTTAAAAATAGAATCTACGCAGTAATGTGCATAGATAAAAAATGTTGCTTTACCATGACATTGAAATGAAATTAAAATTATTATTTACATAAATATTAGCCAATAAATTTCACAACTTTTATTCAAAAATAAAAATACGAACATCATTAAGTTATATAGCAGTGCTCTGCAGTGCTCTTATATAGTTATATTATTGTAGCCACAACTCTCGGCTATCAAAACAAAAAAAATTGACCGCCCCAACCCGCCCCTTCGTGAATTAATGAAGAAATACGTAAATAATCTCCAACCGTATTGACGCCGAAGCGCAGTTCGTTGACATGCTGCATGCAAGAGGGAGCACTTACTTTATAACAAGCGAAACAAAATGAGTTCTTTTGCAATAAATTGACGCAACAAAGACTCAAGACAAAGTATATACAAAGTTGATGCTATAATATCTCGTCCACTAAAGAATGAGATCCCTAATGTTGTTTAACCACGTTGCATGCATGGATTCGAAATTTCGAATGCTGCTTGTAAGTGGCTTTCAGAATGTAAGTTAAAACCTGGCAGATCTGCAATACAAACGCTAAAAAATTGATGGAGGAGCCTAAGAAGGAGAAGGACTTAAAAAGGAGCTTAGTTTAAACCGGCCAAAGCAGGTGTATGGTTGTAGTAATGACGACAACACAGCTCGAGAGCTCTGAAATTTCCGCCAATATAACAGGCCTCAATTTGGAGCTTCTCCAGAGATTTAATACTGTTTTACAAGCTGTCTTCTGGCTATAGAATAAATATAGATATCTGCGAAGTGTATTCTATCTAAACAGCACGGCTATTGTTGAATTATATCACTGGTTTTGCATGCCAACAATGTTTACCCCAAATACTGTTGCACGAAAGGAATGCCATACAAAATTCATTGTTGCCAATCGAAAAAATGTCAGAGGAAGCGCAGGAAGCGTACAACAAATTGTTGAGGAAATTCAGGGAAAATTTTACCCGAAAGTACTCAAGGAAAAAACTGTAGTGTACTTGGTCGTGAGATTGATGTTACATTCCGACTCGATTATTGTAAGTCAGATTGTGATGCGGTCCAAGTCATCGACAGTTTTATGTTCCGGAGCCATGAATATTTTGTATGAATCCTACCTGATAGAATCAGGATCTTCATCGGAATCGGTAGACGATTCCTTGGATGGAAAGAAGTCTGATTGAAATTTGTGTTTACGTTTATAAGCCTGTGTGCGCAGCTCTTTTCATATTCAACGTAGAAAACCTACTATATAATAATGTGTGATGTAAATGTGTTTGTTAACGTTTTATATATTCTTATAAAGACATTTAACTTATTAGTTTTCATTTAATATTCAAAATAATAAGTGAGTTTATTCAATAATGCAGTTTTGTGCTTAGATAATTATTCATGGGACGAATTAGAGGATTATATTTAGTGTTTGCATTTTTTTAAGTGAGTGGTCGCGGGCCTGTTCATATTCTACGCAGACTGACTGTTATATAATAATGCTTATAATTTCTTTGCTACCTTATTGTGTTCCAGGATATATTTTTAAGCTATAAGTATTAATACATGCTTATAACGTGTAAATTAAGATACATATAATAATATCGGAAATTAATTCGTTTAGAATGTTTGAAAATTAAAAATAGCCATACAATGATGATATTTATTTTTAAAAATTTCATAAAATTATTAATCGGTTGCCTAAAAGCTTTGAAATGCATTTCATATAATTTTCAAAATCAGTTTCATATTCGTAATATTATATAATTAAAAATATTCCCCCTTTTTTACTGGACATAAGGAACAATTACAGTCTTATTTTAGCAAAAATTCCAATTTTTTGGCAAAATATAAATTTTCTTTATATTTCAATATCATATTCGGAATCAGCGACCTCAAAAACTGTTATATTCCAAATTTCAAACACATTACATGATATTTAATAATTATGACCACCTTTTGAGCATTTGGCCCCACTGTGCGACGGGCAAAAGGAAATATTTCCAATACCTGAGAATGAGATATTTGAACTGACGTTGTAACTATCGTTAATATATCACGGAAAATATACACGTGCTGCTCGAAATATAGCTTGGTTGAAAAATGTTCATTTCCGTTTTATTCGATTCATAACAAGTATATTGCAATATTTGTTTCATTAAGTGTTATGAGGAAAAAAGTTTAATATAATTCGACACAGATACACATCCGATTTATTGACATCCATGACTCGATCAGCACTTGTTTAACCCGTTTGCTGTTTTTTATCTCTCAGTACTTCGTTGGGAAAGGCTTGTTCTGACATTTAGGTCGAAGTTTACTGCTTGTGTTGGCCTGGATGTCATTTAAGTCCCGATAAGGTGTGTGATTAATAATATTTTTGGTTATTTATTTGCTTATTGAATATTTTAACTCACTATTCCTCTAAAATTCGGACCATTTTCAAAATCTAGATTAATAAGAATTTGAAGTTGAGCCCATCAGGTCTGATTGTTTAAAGTTGGAGTGGCTGCGACTCCTCGGGATGATAATGTGGTGGTTTCCCTGTACCTTCCTCATCGCAGTACTACAGCCGTTAAAGTAAATGTTACCACGCCTGCCGTGAAATGAAGTCGCTGTACTGACCACCGTGGTCTCCAACTTCACTCACATGAAGAAGAGCTGCTGCCCTCTACCCTGCGGGGTGATGAGAGGCATAATTGTTGGCGGTTCAATCCTCAATTCATCAGGTGTGGAGCCAATTTCGTGATCTCATTCCATTTGTGGCCGTCTTCTGTCCATTCCATTCTGCAAGAGGTATTATTTCACGTACGCGTGGACTTCTTTCAAAAGATACCTGCTCGAGGTGACGACATTGTGGACGTCCACTCGAGAGCGAGTTATTTAAAAACTTAAAATCGCTGTAGATTCATAATACATATGGAGTATGTTTCTCAATGGAAGCGTGGCTTGGACGTTGGCAGAAGCAGAGAAGTCAAGAGTGGAAGCATTCGAAATGTGGTGCTACCGAAGAATGGCGAAGATGAAGTGGATTGACCGTGTAAGTAACGATGAATTGCTAAGAGGAGCGGGATAAAAGAGAAGCCTCCTAAAAACCTTAAACAGAAGACGTGACAACTTAGTTGGCCAAATTATGAGACACGATGGCCTGATGAAGACAATCGCAGAAGGACAGGTCTTCCAGGGCCAGGAAGGGAAGAAAGGCAAGGGACGGCCCCGAATGAGTTACATAGGACAGGTTATAAAGGATGTAATAGAGAAGAAAATCGTCGCATTGAAAAGGTTAGCGGATAGGAGAGAGGAATGGAGAGCTGTGTCAGACCAATCTTAGGATTATTGACTAATGGTGATTTGAAGTTGAGTTCTTAGTTTGCCTTTTGGTTATTATAATAGTATTCTACCGATTAAGGTAGGTTTCCTCCGTATCTCATCTAAAAGCTGCCTCTCCTCGCCAACCATATCCAGCACTTCGTCGTTCCTTTTCCTCTACGTCAATTTCACCTTCACCATTCTTCTCCACACCCACATCTCGAATGCCTCCAATTTCCTCTCGTCTTCTCTCCTCAGTGTCCACGTTTCCGCACCGTAGAGAGCTACACTCCAGATCAAACTCTTCACTAACCTTTTCTTTAAACTCTTACATACCGATCCTCTCAGAAGTTTTTTCCTGTTCATGAACGCCTTCTTTGCTAGTGCAATTTGCTTCCTGATGTCCTCGTTACTGTGTCCGTATTCCTCTAATGTGCTGCCCAAATACGTGTCTGTAATAATGTGCCTTTTGGTGTCTTGGTATTTATTTTTCATTTACGTTGTGATTATTGTCATATGATTAGTAGCGTTATAAGTTGCCTATTTTTAAAGAAACGCGAAAGTCTAGTTGTTCATTTTTATTTTTATTATAATTAATTTTTATTAATTATTATAAAAATTAAATATAATAAAATTTGTCATGCTTAATATTATTAATATTGATTATGGTGTTCCCTTATTAATTTTCATTTTCCAATGTTGACATTGCTCAAACATTATTTCATATAATTGCTTTTGCTTTGTATCGCGAACCAACATTCAATTTTAGTCTCAGTATTTTCGTCTTGGAAATCATTTTTGAACATATTTGAATTTTGATTCGACACCCGGCATTAAATTTCACCTTTAAATATATCTTCCTTTAGTTACTGATGTGTAGGTCACCTTTAAGGGCGAACGAGGAGAATTTCGCGTGGATTTTCGTTTTTGCTTTTGTTTTTTCTAATCATATGCTGATTCTCAGCGACTGAAAACGGAAAAGGCGTCATTAACGATGATTAGAAAAGTGATGCGTTACTTTTCATTTCTGTGTTTAATGCCCTCGTCTCCAATCCACAGCGCATGGAATACGTGAACATCTTTAATAAGATATTCGCAAAGCAACAGAGTTTGATCTTAATTTGGACCTGACTGGAGAATTTCTTTGATTTAGTACGCTTTATTCAACCTGGCCTTGTTTACAAGGTGACGCTGCTGTTCTTAATTTGATGTTGTATTTTAATTGCTTCGGAGTGGTGTGTGCCGTTATGTTTCATCATTGCAGAAATGTCGTATTATAAATCATGAAACTATTTTAGAAGCGAAAATCACTTATTTGACCTAATAATATGTAATATTTATATCCTGCAAGGCATCCAAAAATCTCAAAGCCAGCCAAAACAATTATTATACGTATCTAATATATCCTTTGTAATTTAAAAATATTCTTTAAGTAGGAAAATAATTGATATAAATAATACATTCTCAAGGTTTGAATCAATTACGTACACCTTTCAATAGGATATACGTAATTTAAGTACAGAGGACAATAAAAATTCAATTTTAAAGAAATATTCTCAATTTAGTATTGTTTTCTTAAGATTTGCTGAGGATTCCCCTTTAACTATTCCTCTCAACAGAGTTGACGGCGTCAAACTCAGCCAGACCTGGAAAACAATCTCCCGAAAGAGAAAACGGCGAATATGTAACCAACAAGGTTATTCACTAGACACGAAGAAGAGGCCGCTCGCCGCTCAAGGCCAGGGCTGAGAGTCCTGCTGACGTCAGCGCCGCCCTCCTCCCTCTCTACTCCGGTGGATGGGGGAGGTTGGACGAGTATATTAATCGACAACCAATTCCGTATTTTCATTCATCGCCTGATGATGCGCCCTGTAACGGACGCGAAAGTTTGCACGACAAAGCGCAACACGCAGCTGCACTCGGAAGCCATTAGCGACGATGCCCCTCGCTGCGAAAACCTACGTTCAAAGCTTCCCCTCTAAACTTGAGAAAATGATATGGGCAAATATTTCAGGGCCATAGTCTCAAACCAAGCGAGCGGCTGTGATTTCAATTAAATAGTTTTCAGTGAGTATTGATTATTTCCCAAAGGTTTGTTTTAAAGGCTATCGCCCCAGGCTTGAGCAACACTCGAAGGAATTAAAGCGATAGGGAAACTGACGCGGAGACATAAGAATAGCGGGATCAATTACGTCTTTCTATACATTTTTCCAAAATTCCTTGCAATAGGGTGGGGATTGTTATCCTTTCTGATCGGTAAAACACGCTGGTACTAGATGTTTATTTATCCCTGTTTCACAGTAGTGATAAAGCATTGAAGATCGGAGGGTTTCAGGGTTTAGAAATTCACCAAGTTCCTCTCCCTCTTTTTCTATCTCTATTCTTGTGACACCCTGAATTCTAGTGCTGTCTTTATTTGACCACATTGCTAGTATTACATTATTAGTATATTACATTACTAGTATATACATTATTGGTAGAGGACAACAACCAGCTCCCATTTTTGGACGTCCTAGTCAAAAAAGAAGAAAAACGGAAAACTGGGACACGCTGTCTTTAGGAAGAAAACGCACACTCATCGCTATCATCACGCAGCCTTTCATCATCATCCAGCTCAGAAACACTCAGTGATTTCCTCATTAATGCGACGAGCCTACGATATCTCCGACGCCGACATCGACCTGAAGACGCCGGTTGGAATACCGGAGAAACTGTCGTCACAGAGAAAATCTACGCGGTGAAACCCAGAAACATGGAGACATAATCTTGAACAAATTACATACGAGAAGAACAGGAGTCGAAAGAGAAGTAGCTGTATAAAATGTTTCTCAAACTCTCGTTACCATTAGAACAGAAAATGAATTATATTTAAAACTCGCAACCCAACTATTAATTATAGCTACAATCCCTAATTATTATTATAACAACTGGTTGTCAAAGAGTTATGAAATTATTTATTTCAAACAAGATGTTCAGGAAAATATAGTTGTTTTAAGGAATGTACCTTTTACCCCTTTAAATTTGCTACTTCAGCATTGTAATGCTTGAAATACTTTGAATCATATGTTATCGCGATGATAGTTTCTGGTACTGTTTTGCCTGTTCTTAATACTCAGTAAAATAAGAATCAAATTACTAGATGGGTGCAAAAAAGGAAAGAAAGTAATTTTATTTATTTATTTCACACACCACCGAAAACAGCCCTGTTCGGCCTTTACTTCGGGGTTGATAACGTTTAACAATCATGCGTTCACAAACATTCATGCCCTGGATATGGGTAACTTTCTCAGACGGGACTCGATCCCTCGAGGTTTGGTTTAGAAGGCGAGGACTTTACCGCGCCGCCACCGGGGCTGGCAAAATAAACAATAACTATCCAAAATAAAAAATTTAATTGATTGATTGTTTGCGTAAGTTAACATTGCTTAATTAATTATTGATTGCATTCTCACTCAAGCAATTTTATTATTCTTTTCACACAAACATAAAACTACACTTCTAACGGTTAGATGTGCACCTTTTTTTCAAATTATCTTTGTAAACTGGCTGGTTGTGGCGAGTTTTGCTCATCAGTACGTGATCATAGGGGAGAATTGAGGTAAGTGACTCTTTTAAATTAAATCTCGGCCAACAAGGGACACCCTGATCCCCGCTTATATCCAAGGGGTTAGGGTTTTCATTGGTTGACTCACGCGAATCGGTCCTACCATTTCACAAAAATTTGAGACTACATGATACTTGTCTTATAAAATAAGTTCGTTGTTTTGAGAAACGGTAGGATCTCACAATACACTACGTCTCTAGCATTAGTTATCGTATAGTGAAATAGTATTGAGGTAGTTCCCTATGGTGCCTGTCAGCTTTTGCCAATTGGTTAATCCACTACTGGTCAATACCGAACGTAACTAATTTAAATTCCATCTTAACCGTCATAATTTACACCTACATTTCTTCCCAACCCTCTCTTACCGTTTTCTCCACATACTTATGTATAATTTTTGTGTAGTTACGATAACTTCTCTTTTTAATGTCGAAATTATATTATTTTCGGTATTTTCGGCAATTTTTAATTGATTTTATCGAGGTTATATTCTTGTAATAATCGGGAATTACTTTGAATGCACGGATTTTACGTGTATCGAGTTATGCTATCGCGTGATAACAATGCCTCGCTTATCGCGGGGTGTAACTGCTTGAATCTGAATGGAAATGGGACGTGAAAAGTCATTAATGCAGCGATTAACATATGGACGTGTGTGATATTGGATTAAGCCGCGAGCGAATGGATTTCAATATCCATTGGCGCAGGAATTGTGATGCGTCATTCCATTCGTATTGGATTTTTTCCCATCACGAATCATTCGTGACGCCACTCCCCTCTGGTGACACGATCGGTAAACAGGGACAATCCCTTCCCTTTGACCTGATGCTCGCGTTTCTACATTTATGAGGGAGTCATCCGCAGAGTGCAAGAAAGCCCTTGGGGAAGACTGCGGTTATCAGCTCATTTCAATGATTCTCCAATTGTCCTCTATCATCCATCTTGGGTTTCGTGTTTACGTCTTCTAATAATGCACGATCTGAAAAAAAAACAAAAGGTTTTGCTAGGTTTAGAGGAGCATAATGGGACCCATTCACTTTGCCCTATTCATCACAAGCAATCCGTAACAGCAGATTTAGACGATAAAGTTCTCTCGCGTTGTGCACCGGGTTGTGTTCTTCCGTCACTGCCAACGTTTCGACGGCCGACCCCACCATCGTCATCTGAGCCATATAAAGTGTGGCGTCAACGTGATATGCATTTGTCATCATCATCATCATCATTAGACAACAATCCTAAGATTGGTTTGACGCAGCTCTCCATTTCTCTCTCCTATCCGCTAATCTTTTCATAGCTACATATTTCTTCTCTTTTACATCCTTTATAACCTGTTCTATATAACTTATTCGGGGCCGTCCCTTACCCTTCTTCCCTTCCACTAGTCCTTCAACGATTGTCTTCATCAGACCATCGTGCCTCAAAATGTGGCCAACTAAGTTGTCCCTTCTTCTGCATAAGGTTTTTAGGAGGTTTCTCTTTTCTCCCACTCTTCTTAGCACTTCCTCGTTACTCACACGGTCAATCCATTTTATCTTCATCATTCTTAGGTAGCACCACATTTCGAATGCTTCCACTCTTGACTTCTCTGCTTCTGTCAACGTCCAAGCCTCGCTTCCATAGAGAAACATACTCCATATGTAGCATCTGATGAATTGTTTCCTTACTTCTATGCTGGTATTTTCAGCTGTAAGAAGATTCTTCTTGATGTAGATAGCCCTCTTCGCCTGCGCTATTCTACTGTGTATTTCTTTCTTGCTCCGTCCATCGCTGGTAATTCGGCTTCCTAGGTAAGAAAACTCGTTCACCTCTTCAAGTTTATGCTTTCCTAGGTTGATGTTTGTTTAAGCCTCCTCTATTTTGCTGCAAACTAATATCTTAGTCTTCTTTTTGTTGATTTTCAGCTGATATCTGGCCATTGTCCTTTCCATCTTTGTCAACGTCTTCTTTAAATCCTTCTCTGTCTCGGCTATGACTGCTATGTCGTCAGCAAATCGCAGCATGCTAATTTTTTCTCCGTGGATATTGACACCCAAAGCTTTCACCTTGATTTCATTGATGGCTTTCTCTATGTAAACATTAAAAATTAAGGGCGAAAGCGCACAACCTTGTCTCACCCCTTTTATTATTCTTGCTTCTGCACCGTTTGGTCCACATTTGATCACAGCTACTTGGTTTTTATACAAACTATGAATAATTCTACGATCATTGTAGAGTACGCCGATTTCTTTCAGAATTCTAAGCATTGAATTCCATTCCACGTTATCAAAGGCCTTCTCTAAATCGACGAATGCTATGAAAGTCGGTTTGTTTTTCTCCAATCTCTTCTCTATGAGCATCCTAAGTGCCAAAATTGCTTCCCTTGTGCCCCTGCCTTTTCTAAATCCGAATTGGTCCTCATCCAAGAATTCTTCTCCTCTTCGTTCAATTCTCCTGTAAATGATTCTTGTCAGAATCTTCGACGCATGTGTCGTCAGGCTTATGATCCTAAATTCTTCGCACTTCTCAGCTCTCTTCTTTTTGGGTATGGGAATGATGATGTTCTTCTCGAAGTCACTAGGTAAATCTCCTGTTGAGTACATATCGCAGATAGTTTTATACAGTTGAGTTAAGACCTTTTCTCCTGCATTTTTTATTAGCTCTGCTGGAATATCATCTATTCCTGGGGCCTTATTCTTTTGCAGGTCTCTTATTGCAGCGTCAAATTCCGATCTTAAGATGCTTGCTCCAATGTCATCCTTTTCAACTTCACTTTCCTCTTCGATAACTTTTGAGCTAACCTTGCTTCCGTTGTATAATTCCTCCAGGTATTCATTCCTTCCATCTCTCGGCTTTGTCTTCGTTTTCAATTAGAATGTTTCCATTCTTGTCCCTTATGGTATTACATTTTGTGTTTCGTTCCTTGAAATGGTTCCTCACTATTCTATAGGCCGCTTCCACTTTCCCTTGTACGAGGTTATTTTGTACGTCCTCACATATGTTCCTCATCCACGCTTCTCTGGCTTTCGTCGCTTTGCGGCAAATCTCGTTCTTTATTCTCTTGTAGCAAGCCTGTCATTCCTCAGTATTCGTATTTTTATACTTTCTCCGTTCTTCAATGAGGTCTAGGACTTCATCCGTGATCCATGGCTTTTTCTTAACACATTTTCTTATCCCTAGAACTTCTCTAGCGGCCTCCTGAAACCCACTTTTTATGTTAGTCCAGTTATTCTCAACTGATTTTTCAGACTGATCTAATCCTATCTTGCGCTCCATTACTTCTTGAAAGGCCTGTTGATTTTTTGGCTCCTTTAGTTTCTCTAATTGCCAGGCGTTCTTTGCTGATTTCTTCAATTTCTTGAATTTCAGATGGCATTTCATCATCACTAGATTATGATCACGGTCGATATCTGCCCCTGGGTAGCTTTTACAGTCCTTTATCTGGTTCCTAAACCTCTGCTTCACTAAAATATAGTCTAGTTGAAATTGTCTTTTGTCTCCTGGCATTTTCCATGTGTATCTTCTTCGCATGTGATTCTTAAATAGTGTGTTGGCAACCACTAATTTGTGTTCTGTGCAGAATTCCAGGAGCCTTTCTCCTCTTTCATTTCTATTTGCTAATTCATATTTTCCGGTTATTCTTCCATCCTGGCCTTCGCCGACGACAGCGTTCCAATCACCTTAAACAATAAGGTTTTCTTCACCCCTTACCTGTTTGATTACTTCCGTGATATCATCGTAGACGCCTTCAACGTCTTCATCCTCGTAGTCTGTCGTAGGCATGTAGACCTGTACCACTACGGCATCTATCGGCTTAGTCTCTATCTTTACCATAACTATCCTTTAATTGTACTGCAGGAAGGTTTTCACACGCATTCCGGCGCTCTTTCTGAGCACTATCCCAACCCCAGCATTACCGTTCAGGGATCCTGTGTGTATAATCATATAGCTTCCACTCCAAAAGTCTCCCTCCTCAGGCCTTTTAATTTCGCTGATTCCTAGCACGTCGATATTCAATCTTTCCATTTCCACTTTAAGGTTTTCTAGCTTACCGCAAGTCCTGAGTGATCTCACGTTCCATGTACCTATCCTCATAACTTAATCACAATTGACTGATGTACCCTCTCGGGTAGTCCCCGCCCGGAGATCCGAATGGGGGACTAGTTTACCTCCGGAATTTTTTACCTGAGAGAATTCCATCACGTCAGATCATTTAAAGTTGGAGTATCTGCGACTCCTCGGGATAATAATGTGGCGGTTTCCCCTTGCCTTCCACATCGCAGTACTACAGCCGTTAAAGTAAATGTTACCACGCCTGAAGTGCAATGAGTGTCGCTGTACTGACCACCGTGGTCTCCACCTTCACTCATATGAAGAAGAGCTGCTGCCCTCTCCTCCGGGTGATGTGAGACATAATTGTTGGCGGCCTCTCATCGCCAAGTCACGGTATCTTCACAGGTTTAATGTATCATTTGTATGGCCTATCCCACCCAGGGATAGACCCATACCACCTCGGATTACCGCCGCTTTTTGTCCACGACTGCTTATTCGACGAGAGAACTCGCTTATCTCGCAGCTAACCTCTATATCTAGAGGTTGACCCACCATTCGCAACCCGGTGGACGCACTCGGTGGCTTAAAGCTCTGCCGCGAGGCATTTGTCATATCTACCTAAAAATATAATGACCCTGGTAACTGTCTCTACAGTATAATTTGAAAATATTTGAATCAGATAAAATATAATAACCATCCAGCCATATGAATTTTAAGTCGGGTGAATTATTTATAAATTTAAAGTGATAGTTTTTAATTTTTGTAAGGATATACACCGAATATACCGGTATTTTGACTTGAATAATATATATGTGGAGAACTCAAGAATATTTTATTCAATGTGGCCGCGAATATTCGGCATGCGTGGACGTAGGAATTAAAGGAAGACCATTGAGGATTGAAATGCATTTTTCCTACATTCAGCTCACTGGCACCTGATAGGTCCATTAAGCTCAACTCGCCATATTCCCCTTAACGCGTGTTCATTATTGCTGAATATTCATCACATCGTGGAAGCGACCTAGTTCGGGCTATATAATCCGGGGAGAAATGGGATATGTCGCGCGCTCTCGTCAGATATCTATCAGTTAAAAGTCGATTTAACTTTTGGCATGGATAAAAAAATATACATGTATATCCTCTTAAAAATCAATCAGTACTTATTTTTGTCGAGAAAAATTTACCATTCATTCATACCTACTTCTTATCCTTACTTCTACTCTTTCTTCCATATGGCTTAATGCATAAGGATTCGCCCATGAGATGGGAGTTATTCACAGAGTGCATTGTCGACTTGGTAGGAAGAAAGCAGGAGTCAATTGCTATCGCTTTCTCGCCTTCAATTGTTTCCTCTCCTGCCTTGAGCAGAGGCTTCTCTTTTCTCTCCCCTTTTTCTCGTGTGAACCATTCCGACCGCCCTATTTATGAAATCCAATTCCCTTCTATCTAACTCTAGCCATCACTTGAATTCAAGCCTATCCATCCTGGAGAATGTCTCCCTCCCTCCCTTTCTTCCCATAATGCACTTGGCTTTCCAATTCAGTCCTTAATGGCAGCGTTCTTCACCTGCCCCAACGCATCTGCCTCGTCTTCGTCTTATTCCTCCCCCATCCCTCCTCCCTACTTCCTCTTCTTCCTCTCTCTCTAGTACTCGTGCTCTTCCCTTGCACGCAGTCGTTAACTCCACGACTTTGATTCTTCACCTCCTCCGCTCTTCTTGCCTTCCCCTTTGCACTGTACTCTCTGAAATTGATTTTAGAAGCTTGGAATTGATAGCCTTTATTTTTATCCCTTGTTTTTATTAATCCTGATAGTATGAGAATGAAAATACAGAATCATACAGCTAATTTCATTATATGGGTCGTTCTCATTGACCCAAAATCACATGTCAATTAAGGAATACGGCTGACGGAAGGGTTATAAGTTAAGAGAAAATTAAATTCCCTTTTCAGCCATTCGTTTTTGAACAAAATGTGGACGAACGCTTAATTTTTCGCCCTTTGTGCGTGAGACGGTGATGCCCTTAGCGTTTTAATTATATACTCGATCGTGATGAACCTTTCGCTGAGGGAGGTAATTATTCCCAGGAGTGTATACATGAACAAACCATGAGCAGCCGATGGTAGTCTGCGGTATCATCCTCGATTGAAGGATCGAAGTGTTCAATTAGCAATAATTTGCTGCTACTCTCGGCGTATGGCCTGAAAATCTCACGATGAGGTAACGGCTTAGGTTTTTTCGTACATAAGTACATATTTATGAACCCTATAGCGGCTTCATTGCCTTTTATATTAATACATTTTATTCATTATATTTTAATTATTAATCGTTTTGGATTACTGTCGGCGTCAAAATGATGTGCCACTGTACTTTGAAATTTTTTATCTTGACTTCGGTACATGCCATTATAATGATTAATACGTCTTTTTAAAGGAAATTTTATTCTCAGTTCTGATTAATTTTTAGTTTAACGAAAAATTCAAAAATCAAGATACGCAATTGCAATAAATGACTCCGCGCACCGTAAATTTAGCCGTTTTGTCAACTTCATGGACTTTGTAACTCAACTCAGGGAAAACTACTTCGTCTACAACTTATCTTCCACAATAAGTTGCAAACATTAATGTAGATTAATAAAGTGGCTTCTGCGTATTTTCTGTTCCTTCAATCGGAAGAACGGTTTCAATTTCCACGTGATCAATCTGTTATGTTGATAATTAGTCCGAATATTGAGAGTATTGATTGGAAACACGAGGATGAATCCTCTGAGGTTATCCTTCAACTTCTACCGCGGTGGCCGTACTTTTCAATGGCGTTCGCCACTGGCCCCAAACTACATGCTAAATTAGTGGTTCCCAACCTTTTCTTGTTTGAGGCACCCTTGGAAAGCCTTTCAAAAGTTCCCGGCACCCTTATAAGGAAATACATATTTAAAATCTCCGTAGCTTTTTTATTATTATTTTTTTGTTTCATTTCGAGAGTTTGCATGCAACAACACCTTATACCTTGTCCTAGATGATATGAGAATACTGTTTACACTGATTCTGCCTTAATAAAAAATCCCGCCAAGAGAGAATGACGTTAGTGCAATTTTTTCCCCGAAATTTTGGCGGCACCCTCAAAAGATCTCACGGCACCCTCAAAAGATCTCACGGCACCCCTTAGTGCCGCGGCGAACCGGTTGGGAACCACTGTGCTAAATCAATGCCATAACGCAAATCCGGATTCTAAATTGCCTTTCCACCGAGATGAGATCAATGGACGATATCTATTTTTCACGATTAAATGAAAAGTGAAAATTTTCAAGCGCGCGAAAACGCGACGGATAAGTATGAATGCTGGGAAAACCCCATGTGACGTCATTCTGGTTCCCGCTGTCGCCGTGTGAGGTGACCCTGGGGCGAAGCTTTGAGCGCTGATACGTTGCAGGCTGCTAGCAGTTTGCAGAGTACCCTGCTGGCAGGTAGCGCTTGGCTTAAATAAGGATTATTAATACCTCATCAAACGAAGGAAACTTTCCGACCTTAGGCAGTTTTAATAGGTGATTATTAAAACATGTTTCCCTCAGCTCTGTGCCTCATGCATGCATTGGTAATCTCAGGCGATGTAAAACTCCTATCCTCTCGTGTAGAAACTAGGTCCCTGTGACGTCACGTGGAGTGGCATTGCATGGGCGCCAATCTGTCATTTTTCAAATGCGGTTAAAATTGACCATTGCCATTTATCTAAACTGGGATTTCTAAAACCAAATAATATGTATATTATGAATACACTAATGGTGGGTAATGAATCGCAATCAATGCCTTTCGTTTTCTTTGATGAAGGAAACTACCCTATTCCTTCTTGACCGAGTTTTGGGTCGTTTAGTCCACCAAGGACGTCCTCCACCCCTTCTTGCATCCACTCCTCCCACCCCCATCTACCCCCGGACGCGATCCAGCTGAATTCCTTTTTACCCTTGATAGTCAGGATAATGGGGGTATTTCTGCTCTCTCTCACTCGCTGCCGTGGGCGATTAGCAAACACGTTCACGGATCGGAAGGTGCCTCTTTCATAGAACCGGAGTTATGTTCCCGCGGCAAATTTGTGGGATGAAGGAAAATAAAAACTACCATAGAGCGCATCAGTCCCTCTCCTAGACAAAAGGCTAGATGGAGAATAGGGGGAGAGTTAATATAGGATTTGGTGGAAACCGAGAGGCCATGATTAAAAATAGCACGATAGCCAGAACAATGCTGCCACTGGAAGGTATCCTTATCTTTCCACCCTTCGAACGCTTTTCGAGGAACCTCCCCAGCTTTACGACACATGTCAGATCCACTAATAAGGGGAAACGTTATCCATATCCTAGGAAAGAACTGTGCCCATAAATGTCTATGAAGTAGCGTTCCTTTTTAACATCCTATGAGGCCGACCACATCGCAACCAAAAATATCGTCTACTAGAATAGCTACGAGGAAGCTCAATGCTTAGGGAACCAGATAATATAGATTTAATATACCCATCAGGAAAGCTGTACTATAAACCCAGTTACCCAAAGGAAAGTGAAGGAGCAGGGTTATTTTTATGATAATCTTCTAATACTACGAGCTTCTCATCGCCGTAACATTGAAACAGACCCATTTCCCGCTGTGCCCGTTTAGTTTTAGGCAATTATTGATTTTAAAGCCTCGTTTGTACTGTAATTACAGAATTAGGAATTTACTTAGTTCATCTTTTTCCGCATACCCTCCACAGGTGTGGATAATAGCGGACCAAAGATATGAACTTTGCCATAATTGGAGCGCAAACAAATACAGCAGACTCCCGATTATCCGACTGCGGTTTATCCGGGTTGCGGATATCCGTGCACGATTTTCTCTCTCGCTCAATTTTTTCCGCGATATTTATAAAATAAATCGGACGCAAAATCATCGGAATTACGGCATTAATGCTAGGACACATCGGGCTTATTATTTCTGTTAGAATCCCCTTCATAAAACGGAAGCGATCGTGCGCTAGCTGCATTCACGGAAGCACCGTGTTCCTGTTTTCCAAGCGACTTGTGCGAGACCCGACTACGTGGTGTGGTGCCTGACAGTGTAGTTTCCGACGCCGAGCAGTAGTTTTGAAGTATTCGTGCAAACCACTTTTCTATATTCGTTTGTACACAGCCACGGATGCTGTTTGAGTTCGAAACTAGGTGTGGTTTTCGAAACTAGGCCTTACATGGAGCATTAATAATACGAGTACAACCATGTTATCGCCGTTAAAAAGATCGCGAACTGGCGAAGAAAGCTCTCAATGAGTCTGGGAAGCAATCTTAAATCACAGAAGAACTGCATAAATATTAATATATTGTTTGTTTTACGTAAATTATGAGCATTACAAGACATTTAAGTGAAAGTTTGGATTATCAGTATTTTCCTATTCTTCGTCCGTCTCTCCCCATCACTAGCCCGGATAATCGGGAGTGTACTGTTGTTGAAAACGGATAATTAAACAAAAATTGAGGGAAATGCTTAAAACAGGAACATATGATATCCGTTGTAAAAGACCAAGCATTTAGTTCCGTCTCCCACCCACCTCTTTCCCCTCATCCTCGCTCCACCCACTTGCCTCCCCTCCAGGGTACTAAATACGCTATCATGAGAGATTACTCGCCTGAAGATGATACAAAATGCATTGACACCGGTCGTAAGATTAAACTAATTGCTGTAAATTTCCAGAAACTTGTGTTTTATTAAACAATTAGTATTCCTCGAGACTAAGCCCAAAAACGCTCTCCATACAGTTATTAAAACCATTAAAGTTATTTAACGTTAGCCCATCTATTTCTAGCGTCATCAAACACGATGCATGTTCTTCTCCGCCATCTTTTACATCTATCCTCGCCTTTTTTGATAGGTTTATTTCAGGGAGGACCGGAAATTAAATCACACCTAATATGTCACAAGTATGTCATACACGTTTAGTCTGCATTATCATTTTGCCTATTTTCTACTTTCTGATATTCCTCGCGAATCGATTCCATCAAATGACTTTCAATCCAAAAATGTTTTCATATTTTAATTTTCGGCATGCTCTAGTATCAAAATGTAACAATATCCATTTCCCTCTTTTATGAGTCTGCTTGTTGACTGCATCCAGCAAGGTATAGTGAGTGTAGCAATTCAGATTCATGCGCGTTGCATTTGAAGCATTTTAAAGCTCCTTAGCAGGTATTTAGTACTGGGCAAGAATAATGTATTTGGTCGAGAGGAAACTGCAGGAGAACGTAATATGAATGCGATATCGGCCCTGATGACAATGGAAAAGACTTCCATCGAAACATCGGCAGCGATGGAGATCGAGGAGTTTACCCGGATGAAATCCAGAGAAGAATTAACTGCCACCATTCACCTGGGAAAGGGGAAGTCCTTGAAAACTCCTGCAGTAGTATCTTTATTTACCTCCGCATGCGTGTAAAAACCATAATGAGAAGGCAAATTTTTCTTTTGTTTTAATTCAATGCAGAGTAGGATCAAAAAGTTTTTGGACTGAATAAATGAACATTTTTTTACGGAAAGAATCGGTAAAAATACTTAATAAACCACGAAACAGCATCCTTGCGCTTCGCCACAACGCGATTCCCACTACACGTACACTTACTGGAGCTCGCTTTCTGAATCCCCTTCAGAGATATCTTCACGACTCCTTGAAGGTCTTTCACGAAGCTGTAATCGTTTCCCTTGAGGTCTCGCTTCAGCTAAGGAAAGAGGAAGCAATCTGGTGGAGCCAGATCTAGATCGTAGGTGAGGTGAGGCAACGTGGTAGCCTTGTGATTGGTCATAAACTCCCTCATTAGTGGCGTGGCGTGGCACGGCGAATTTTCGCGGTTAAGCCTCAAAATTCGCCGATTGTTGCGATTCGCCACACTCGGAGGACGTGTTTGCGCAGTCTGTAAAGCACGTCCTCGTAAAAACTGGTAATCACAGTCTTTCCCAGAACTCCCTATTAACCGCACCAAGACGATCCAGAAAGACGATGAGCATGAATTTGACCCTTGACTTGCCAATTCTGGCTTTCTTCTCTCGCGGGGACTTGCTGGTGTACCCGTCCCACCCAGAACAGCTTATGCGACTGTTTATCAGCTCGTTGCAGTATCCTTGTGGGCATACTTAATAATTCTAAGATCTGCGTCGCGGTTTTCCCGAATTTGAAGCAGAATTTGATGGCATAGAACTTCTGGGGATTTTTTCACCAGCTTTGACCACACTTCTTAACTGAGGTTCACGGAAATCAAGGTGCTTACCCTACGCTTGTTCACGGGCGACTGGAAAAATATCAGTCTTCGGAAGGCTTTCCACGCTCAGGTGGCCCGATTCCCCTTCTTTGCTTCGTTCACTGTACAGAAATTCAGATCTACTACTTTTTCATCCTACTTTGTACAATATGGATGTTATTGATACATAATTCTTATGCCAAATTTAGCATATTTATAATTATTATAACTGGTTCTAAAGGAAACGTGCTATAGTTGATTTTAGAGAGAAGTAAGATAAAATCAAAATTTACCATACGATATTTTTGCACATGGAAGTTGGTGCTATTATAATTCTCTATTTTTTCAATAACTATCGCTGTGCTCTATTTTTCGTTTCCAACCCGTTATTTCTGTTCCTATGTGTTAATTCGATAATCCTTTTTCTCTCGAAGGCTTCAATTACTCCCGTGAAGAGTTATTTCCGACTTCCGTCTCGTCGAATATTTCCTTACCGTTTCCCTCAATTCCCTTGGACATTTTTCGGCCAAAGATTCTTCCTATATCTCTTGTACTTCTATCTTCCCTTCCCCACCTTCACTCCTCCCACTTCTCCGACTGCCTAACTGTCTCCCACTTCTCTCACGGCGGCTGCAGCATTTTCGAAACATTTATGTGTATCGCCCTCCATAAATACTGTCCGGTGAGACACCCTTTCCATAAGTCTCTCCTTTTACTTCTTCAACCTCTCCCTCTCAACCATTCATTCACCTCCCCATCCATTTTTGCTTTCTCCCTCCCTCTTTGCCCCTCCTCCTCACGCTTCTCATCTTCTTCACCGTTTTCTCCAACAATTTGACGCATCCTTCTTCCACTATCTGTGCTATTTGTAATTACAAATTCGTAGTCATCGTGGTTAAAGTTCTTTTTATCGAAGTATCGAAGTAGATCGATGGGCAGTAAGGTGTTATAACTTTCAAATAGCAGAGTCTAGACTGAGATATTATTGAAATGAGGTTTGATGTAATAAGAAAATTGAGTCTCCTATTAGTTCTTATCAATTAGTTATTCGATCCCCATTACTTCAACTATCCTTTAAAAATACTTTCCCATAGTGGAAGAAAGACGACCATGTCGACCTCTCCTTATAGTTCCTGAAGGAGTGGTCTATAGGTCTCCTTCTGTGTTTAACAAAATGAAAAATTATTGTCCGCACTTACTTATTCCAACCGACCGAAATGGCAAAAGTAAAACTTGGAAATGGCATTATGTGCCGAAACCTGGGTCAGTTGCAATAAGTAAGTGCAAAAATAGGCAAGTACTTTTCGATATGTTTAATATTAAAGATATCCAACGAATTCCGCCGGAAACTATATCTTTCCCCCCTCCTGTGTAGAGGGTTTGGATGGGGCATATATTGAGCGGGAAGGGGATGGTAAAAACTGTGTTAGAGGGAAGAATGTTGAGCAGGCATAACTTGCATAGTGAATCTCACGATCTTTGATACTCAATGCCATCACCCCACCATTAGAGGTGGTATACATCTCCGAGGCGACGGAAATGTCTGTTTCCAATTATTGAACGAGACCTTGTGAGTGACTCCCGTTGGGGCCAATTAGGATAAGTGGGTAGCGAGGGTTTTGGGGTCAGCGTACTGAGGCTGTGGTGAAATGCCTTTTAAGAAGAAGAGGAAGACGTTTCTCCCAAGATAACTATCCTCCAGATAATTCCGGTAAATGCAGGTATGCCAGCGACTCCACTGTATCACCAAAGTTTACCCTCGCTGCGACTACAAGAGAAACTTTTTTGTTGTTGTCTTACTGCCTTGCCGCAAGCGTGTTTATATGATGCTTCAAGGCGATTGCGTCATTATAAATAAATTTTAGTGATTAATTTCTTTTGCGTTGCTGCTGACGGTTGGAAAAATGGTTGCAGCCTTGCAACCGTCGCGTCGTATTAAGTATTTTTATTTCAACGTGAATTCCAAGGGTACTAAGGTTATGCATTCTATAAAGGAAAAGGTGAAAATATTGCAAGGGAGAATACGTGGTTGTAGGGCTTAAAGTGTCTAAAAGCATTCCTTTAATTGATATAACGAATCAATTTTTTTCACGGGAAAACATTTACAAGTTGTATGCATATATTTCGCATTCATTCGAATCCAACCTAGTACTCAGTGGTTCTTTTCACCATTCCAAGTTTCTTGCAGCCAATTTAGGATTTGATGGTTAGCTAATGTTTAAAATCCGGAACAGGAAGTTTTTTTACGAATTTTAAAGAAATTTCACGAATCAAAGCTCACCTCAAAACCAGGCAAGTTATAGGAAGTATTGGAGGATTATTTTTCTTCATCTTTTAGCGGATAAAAAGTAGTTTTTATTTTTCTGGTTTCATATGAGTGTGTCTCATGGCATAAAATTTATATTTATAAGCCAGTTTCCTATTTATTTCTGGTGCGTTGCGCTCTACAGAATCAATTTTGTTCTCCTCAATAACTTCTTATGCATCCCTCGAATCCTTCCAAACATTTCCCTATCCTCTAATCTATGTAATCTACGCTATAATTTTCGCCAAAAGTCATTGTCAAATTCTTAAATCTAGCTATATATACAAGAATTATGTCATAATGTGAGGCTAAAGGCTGGTCTCGCTTCATTGCTTTGGGGTGTCGTCGCATCCTCCTGAATGTGTGGCGGCGATTGATTGCCCTGGTATTACTCAGTGAACTATAATGATAGTAAAAAAAACAAATATGGCATCCTGTGGAGGGAAAGGGAATGTTGGTCATATTTCTGTGACGCATGCCCTATATCTTTAAGAAAAATTGTAATAATTGGGCAATGCTGTCACATGATGATGGATAGAGATACGTGAAAATCGCACTTTCAATAACAGTTTATCGCATTTTGTTGCGTTTATTTTTTTATTTTCATAATGGAATAGATGACGATAAAATGTAGTGAAACACAGTTATATGAAAAAATACAGAATATTTTAAATATTTATGTTGTAGACCAATAATAAATTAAGGAATAAGACATATAGTGGCGGAGGTGTAGCTTTTCCGCGCCCACTTGTAGTTCGCGGCCACGCAGAGTCCTAGCCAACTAGCAGCTGGCCAGTCGCTCACATGCTTTAAGCGGTGAGAGTCGGCGGAGCATTTAAACTGCGCTCGTCACAAAATGTACGAATTTTTCCGTCGTAAAGGCAAATTTGCGTAAAAATATCATAAAAGTCCAACCATCGCATCTATATCGCATTTATTTGCGCACATCGCATCTATATTTCACGCATCTCTCATAATGGAAAATAAAGTAAGTTTTGAAAAAGCACCTCAAAAAATTCTATTCAAAGAGCTGTTTGGCTGTGCTCAAAATGTCTGACACCGCTCAAAACGACCGCAATTAGCGCTTTTGAGTAACAACACTTTTGCACAAGGGAAACGCTTTCAATCTTTTGGTCTCACATTTATCCTTGGCGCGTCACGCTCTACATAATCACTCTTCTCCTCCTTATTGACTAATTTGCATCCCTTCTATCCTTCCAGACCTTCTCAGAGTCTCCTCCGACCTCCTTGTTAATCCCAACTTGGAGGCGTTACTGCTCTCTTAATGGTATAATTGAATTGGCACGAGTGAAGTCCGTCGTAAATCTTGATTCGTTCTCCTCGTAAGAAGAAATTACTTAATTGAGCACTCGAGAATCCGTTTCCGTAGTCCTTCTCCCCCTAAGCCCGCATTAGTCCTTTCTGGGCTTTAAGAAATTCCCATTTTCCCTTCCGCTTCGCTTGGATCGCGGCCAAGTTTAATAATCTATGAAGAATTGGTGAAGGAATGCCAACGCGGAAATGCTTTCGGTGGCGCCGTAAGGTGGTGCTGGTGAAATGGTCGATGCTCACCTATTTCCATCCGTGAGGAGCGTTTTTTTGAGGATTAAAGCATTCTAGTCTTCTTAAGGCGTTCCAAGAACATCAGCAAGCCATGAGGCAACGTAAGTGATAAGGCCTGTTTACACGATACATTAACACGTACGAGTTAATGCCTGTTTGTGTGCATGATTTTTGTGGACCGGAACGGAACATGTATGAATTAATGAAGCAAATTAGAACAGGTTCTATCTTCTGTGCAGGGATTCGCACGAGTTGGGTGGTTACACGGTGAATTTTGGCGTTCGTTCTCGCATTCATACATTTAGATATTAACCCGTACGTGTTAATGTACTGTTTAAAGAGGCCTTTAAGCAATGTGAAGTTAGGGAATTCTTGCTCATCTTTTCACGGAAAAAATAGTTTTTTTTTAGCCATATATGTGTTTAAAATAAATTTTATTAGTAATTCAAGCGTTTTTGGAGAATATTTGCTAATTTTTTTTATCAATTCCTGGCTTATATAACGCTCTGAAAGTAATGGACACAGTTTTTTGATTAGTAATAATTCCGATTTCCTCGTATCGGTCCTTCAGGAAAGCAAGGTCATGCAGCTTTTATTTGTAAATAACGTATTTTCGAGGAATGCTGCAAATAATCCAACCTTTCGAAGTGATTTCATGTTTGTAAGTTATGTAATGACATTTTTTTGGTGAGAATGAATGGATACATGTCTTAACACTTCCTCGGCGATAAATATGAATGAAATATTCTCGGGTTCGCCAGCGGATGAAAAAATTGAAGGCAGTCGAGTCTTCTCTCATTTTCATGGCTGCCTTCAATTTCCATGTCCAGTGGCGGGCCAGAGAAAAGTTCATACAAACAATTCCTTTCAAAGTGGAGCGTACCTTAACTTCATTCGTCCTATTGTTATGTACCTGTACATCGAAGCCGTATGCCAGTATTTTTTTTAACTAGTTCAGATAATTTGTATTTTTTTCTTTTAAACCTTTTAACCCGTACAGCCGCTAGAGCAACTGTTTTTTTTTAAAGTGAACGACTGTAGTCACAACGATGTGTTGTTGACTACTGAGAATGAATAAATATCCTCATGTGACCGATGTAGATGGGAACACGATTTCGCATGGCATCGGCTTGCGAGAGAGATAGAAAGAACGAGAGGAAAGGTCAAAACGACTCATTTATTGGAGTGTTTTTCTTCCCGGAGACTCACTACGAGATGTGGAGAGGGGTGTTCGCTGTCAGTGACAACTTTAGCTAATGGAAGAGGTTCCTTTTTAAAGATGCTGGATGAATTCTGGGATGCGACGTGTGTCTGAGCTCAAATTGCCCTCTTCATTAGCATTTAGAGTGGAATTTTACTCCCTTTCCCGGCCAAAAAGATACGCAAAAACATTATCAATTTGTCATAACGTCTGTTTCAAATGCACTAATGTTTTTTATTACATAATTCCCTTCACTGCATTGCTTGTACTTAATTACTTGATTTATAATCATTGTCCGCAATGATTTGCAGTCATTGCCATCGTTACATTGCATGTAATTTTCTTTCTTTCATTATTTTACCCAATATTTCTCTTCATTTAATTATGTATGACGTATAATTAATCCTGAGTACCTTATCACAGTTCATCATCCTCTAAAATGGCTCCTGATCTCGACCTTTATTAGAAAATATACTTAAACCCTTATAATAAACTCATCATGTTTTTTTAACGTTTATAGCACAAAACTACAACCGAGTTATTTATAGATAATTTCAAAGTTTTACCTTGCAAATGCCATCACTTTGAAATTGAGTAAAAACAGACTTCTGGAATTATAAAATAGTATTCAACTAATGTATATGTATGTACCTTTTGGCTTGAAAATCGTCACCTCCGTTTTACAAGGGCGCATTGACTCGTGGCTGATGTCGCCCCTGTTTGAAAATAATGAATTGCATAATTATAGGGAAAATAATTATTCGTAACAAAGGTGAAAATGATTTATTTGAATATCATAGCCGAGGGGTTTCCTCCTTTTATGTTATGACATTAAAGTAATGCACGTAATACGTTAAGCATTTGAGGTAAGTAGAGAGAACTTCAATGAGACTTCTGTCACTACAGTTTCACTTTAGAGGAAGTTAAGTGCTCATAGCCTCTCTTCGGGGAATCGTCAAATTACAGTTTGCTTTTGAATGTCCCTAAATATATAGTTTGTTTGAATACACCAAGGGCGACATGCGCCATGATAAAACTATTTGATTTAGCCGGGATTCGAATTCGCATCTCTTGATACATTACCAGTTGCATCTTCTTTCATGGCGAATTCCAGACTGGGTTAACGGAGCTAGGTGTAGGTACGTCTCAAGTATCGACGCAGCAGAATATGAAGCAGAAGGATTTTATTCTTTGACAGTGGCTTAGTGACCTAGACCTCTGTCTCCAGTGTGGACGTCAACTCCTATATATCGAATGATATTTCTGTGGCGAATTTCATCCTTGGCGTATTATAGCTTTGCACCCTTACGCATTCATGCTTACTGAGTCACTTGTTCATTTGCAGGGCTTTTGTCGTTGCAAGGCCTTTCCTACGAGGAACTTTTTTCTCCACCGTATATGAAAGTCTAAATGTGTTCTACGAAGTCGTTCCATCAGACCAAAGATCACAATTCTTTGAGATTCAATCAATGAGATTTCGGTTGATGGAAGCGAATGGCAAGTTATAAGGGAAATACAAATCTTTTCCATTCAGCCGTAGTACTCTTCTAACTTAAGAAAACGATTGGTAAGAAAACGCACAAGGTACCTCTGCCCACTTTTCATGACTTGGCGACGGTATTAGACTTCTTTACTCGTTCCGGGAGTGCGCTTCATTGAAAAAAAGGATCACTCAAAAGGGTATTTGCCGCAACGAACCACGATAGGTCCCTGCGATTGGCCGAGGAGCGAAGAGAAATTGGTGTCAGGCGTGATAAGAGTTAGTGACGCCTCAACTCATCTCCGAAAGGGTTAATTACATTGATTTTTCGTCGCGGTTATTTCGAAAACTATGCGTCGTATCCAATAACGGAAATGTGCGACTCTTTTTATTTTTCAATATCAATCACAAAGAAATGTATTACAAAAAATGGTGATCGATCCGTTTAGAGAGAACTTAGGAGATAATTGTGCCGCTACAGTTCCACTGTAATTAAGTTGGGATTGCTGCCAGACTCTATTGGACCTCCGCGTCACCAAATCGTTGAGAGCATCGTCGCCTTACAGTGTCGTTTTGACTATCCCTATATATATTTATTATTTGCTCTCCCTCGGAGTAATTTATCTTCCTTCCTAGCGTGTTTACATTTCCAAATGTCCACAATTCACGGGGACAAATGAAATGTCACGTTGCGGTTTGGGAGACGTCTGGATCCCCTAAGAAGAGAAGAAATAGCTAGTATCACCTCTCATTCCCTCTTTTAACCATTTGGAGCGGTTATTTCCCAGCGTCTTCGTTTCTTCTCTAACTCTTCAGTCTGCTTCATTTCCATTCTCTTAGGATAGGGTCTTTATATTTTTGGTAAAGTTGATGGAAAAATATTCTTCATAATTATAATTACTATCAATATTTCTTGGGTCATTATCATTACCCTACCGTATCTACTATTAAAAGGCATTTGTTCCATGGAAGTTTGAGGTGATGCTGGCTGGGTCCATATGGATTTAAATGGCCTCTTTAAATATTGTTAATTGCTCTTCTTCAGTTACCAATTTTGTATTAATTATAATGTCTTTTTTCCAGGTAATCTTCTTAAAATTCTTTTGGGTCTCTATTCTGCTGTAAGTTACGATTTATTAATTATTGTATTAATGAATATATATTGGTCACGAATCATTTCACTTAAATTACTTTGGTTTGCATTTTCATATTAATTAAAAAAAATAGTTAAAAGTTTTACAAATAGTGATACTCTCGATCATGTTATTTAATAAATTTATGCAATTTTATTTATCTCGTGGGGAGGAAATTTAATGAAAAAATTAGTATGTTGCACTGATTACATTTTTTCTCAAAATTGATGAATATCCTCTCTTAAAAGAGCGACAGAATTATCTCTGGGGAGCTCACTGAACTATCTCCGAATGAGTGTTACTCAATGGATTTAAACTAAAGAAGCAGCATTGTTTCTCATTTTCAGTTATACCTTTAAATGAGCCATTTAGCATCGTCATTGGTCTCTAATCTGAATTGAAAGTGACACGTGTAGCATGGCAAACGGTTTTTCAATTGACGTTGGCAGTAATCTACGGGGAGGAGAGAGCGTTGTCCCGCCGGCTTAGAGCATCTCTTGGCTTCTCTTGACAAGGCTCTATTATAGAATAATTGCTCAAGTCATTCGAAATACAGGTTACGGAGATATTTATCTTTGCTAAATGTAAATGTCATTTGTACTACCTACCTTCGGGAATATTCGTCCTCGGATGATTAACGAAAATTAACATTAACTTATGAAAAGTTAACTTAAGTTCTAGAAATTAAGCGAAAGGGGACTGCTCTAAACACAGAGTGCACAAAATAAATGCACAAAAATTATGAAAAATATTAAAACACCCATTTTCTGCAAAAAGTCTGAATGATATATTTTTTACTCCGAATGATGGTTTCGATATATTTGCTAAAATTCGGGTAGGTTTAAAAGAAGTGTCAATAACTGGAGTAAATTGAAACGAAGTTGAAAATGAAATGTGTTCAGCATGAAGAAATATTCATTTTAGTGCTTTAGGGAGACCGGCATTATTTAGAAAATTAATTTGCTCTCATTTAGCGTTTTAATTTCAATTCTTCCCAGCAATTCCCGGGAAAATAATGTTTTCGTGGCCCACCTTACCTTATCTTTGATATCAGAGGACACAGGTCTATTAAATGTACCTAACTTCCACCTTTTTCTAGTGCTTTTTGCGGCGGCGCCTCGAACTATCTATGGAAAAATCTGTGGAGTATTCGTAATTATAAAATGCGTTTCAAAATAGTCCTTTCCTTTTTTATATTTAAATCTTTAGAGACCTTTTAGTTAACTTTGATTTATTACGCGAATTTAAAAATTCCTAAGTGAATAAGTTGGTCTCATCTTCTTCTTTTGCTGTTGGAAGCGCATCTCATTTGCATCCTCGAAAGGATAGGTCGCTTAGGAGCGGCCTGCTTGCGGAAGACAACGGAAAACTTGGTTGTTGATGGGTAATTTTGGCTTGCGAGAAAGCCAGATCCTTAGGAATCCACAGAGAGAGAAATATACAAATGCTGGAATCGGGGTCACTTACTTTGAAATTCGTTTCAACATCTTCCTCGGTGTGGCGCTCTTTCAAACCAAGTTCCAAAATTTCGTTTCTCCGGGTTTCGTACAAGACCTGAATCATGAAGACGTTTTTTTCCTCACTTTTTACAATTCTGTCATGGAACTTAGGTATGCATTATTCAGAGTGCGACATTTTAGGAAGTCCAAACGTTTTCACATTTATATTCGTGAGCATTTCTTTTGCATTGTATTTCGTTATGACGACGTTATTACTCGATTCTATTTGAGGTCATTTCTTCGGCCATGTTAACATTAGATTCATTCCTCAACTAATTGCATGCGGAAGTGGAATTTACAGGCTGTAAACTATTTTATGTATAGGGCTATTCAATTCCTAATGCGTACTGCATAGGTTCAGGTTGATGTTGGGACCAGCTTCCTCAATGGTAACGTGTATAATTTACGAACGTATAAAATCGTTTCAGGCTTAATTTTGTGGAATAATGATGTATCCATGATTAAAGCACAAATGGTAATATCCATACTATTTTATTTATCACTTAACCGACCATGGTTTCGACACTTGGCGACATTTTCAAGGTAATCCAACAAATTTAAATTAAGCTTCCCCATGGCGTCAAAACTCTGACCTTCACGCTCCTCTTGTTTTATGTCTTTTGGTTTCGACCTTCACTCATTTTTCACCTAAGCTGTTTCCCCCTCCCACTCTCCTCACTCAAATTCCATATGCCCCCCACCTCCTACCTTGGCCTGGGTATATATACCGAGAGAGTTTTTTGTTGGATTAGCTTGAAAATGACACTATGTGTTGAAACGATGGTCGGTCGTTAAGTGTTTAATAAAATAGTGTGGAAATTACCATTTGTGATTTAATCGTGTATAATTAGTTAAGGCGTTTTTGTGCATTTATGACCGAAGAGTCATTTCATATCAGGTTAACCACAGAAATGAATTTTTTTTCCGCTAACAGACTGAACTTCAGCTCTTCCAGAATAATGGATATTGATTCATAAAAAACATTGTATTTCGTCCAAAACTTATATGAAGGAAATTATGTTTTTGTTGAAATGCGGAAATGGGGACAATCCGTAGTGATTAACAAATGTGACAATGAAAACTAACCTTACGTGGTAGATTAAGTAAATAAAGTTTTCAGGAAGTTCTCGTTTAAAATGGAAGTAGTTTCCATTTTCTGCAGCGATAGGGGTGGGCGAAGCCTTAGTGTCGGCCCTTTCGGTGAGTATGCGTTAAAGAGTGAGTTTAACGTGGATTTATTTCTTGGAATTTAATCTCGATCTCTCGAAATGCCTGTGCCTATGTATTCAATGGGTGCATGTGCATTAGGGTGGTCCTTTTTAAAAAAGTTTTCGAATTTCTTTTGGGATGCCCCCCAGTTTTATTCCATTTTGTGAGAAAATGAATCATGAAAACTATTTTTGCAATCGGATACCGGGAAAATGTGCACATCGCACTCAAAGTTTTGAAATTTTGGTATTTTTGGGTGTTTTTCGGGCATTACTGAAGATGATGTCACTCTCAGATTGTTCAATCACCTTTTTTATCACTTATAACTTTCCAAGATGAAGCACCATCTCATCCCATTAAGGGGGAGAGCTCTCAGAAATGATTCACTGAATAGAAAACTTAAGTATAAGATTTAGATATCGAGAAGAAACCACAGCTACTAAGCCCGTTTTGACAATAAGCAGAGATAAATATAGCATTGAAGGTTATATTGACCAAGTTTAAAGTTTATCTAAAGAATTTTATGCTTTCACGATGAGTGAGAATGATCAACAAATATTTAGAGTATGCAACCCGCGTGCCACCCAAATTGTCTCATTGGGGTGGCACGCGCTCACTCTCGGTGCGATATCTCGGGAACCAAAGGACAGAAATGAAAGAAATTTGAGGTGATACCCTGCGAACATCTAATGAGTCGTTGTAGAAGACAAAAAAGTGATAGAACTATCCGAGAGTGACATCATCTTCACTTATGTCCGAAAAACACCCAAAATAATATAATCTCAAAACTTTGAGTGCGATGCTGCACGTTTTTCCGGTATCCGATTGCAAAAACAATTTACAAGAATTATTTTCACATCAGATGGGACAAAACTGGGGTGCGACCCTAAAGAAATTCGAAAACTTTTAAAATAAGGACCACCCTAATGTTCATATATGCATGCATGCATATGTGGGAGACCTGTCTTCGTTGTGTCCCACACAGAGACTCCATTCCCAATTATCCCTTCCCTCTCCACCCCCTCCCTTCTCCCTTCAACCTTACTCACCCTCCCCCCCGTAATTAGTCTTCGGTCGCGCGGTCGCCTTCAGCTTTGGGGGGTGGCTTTGTCAGCGCCCGTCCCCCTTTGGGATATTTGGGACGCAGGAATGCGGAACTTTGACCCTGCGGTCCCTACGCCGTTCGCCTCAGTCTCTAGTAAAATATAGTAGGTACTTCCGAAGTCCCATTGCTTCTCTTGCCGTACTCCCTTCGTGTTGGGTTTTCTCCGTGTCTCCGTCCGGGTCACCTAAAACACCTTTGGCCACGCAGTCCTTCGCCGTCCGCTACCGATCCAACAGAAGTAGGTATAAAAAGAGATTATTATGAGAGCGTAGACTAGAAGTCTTTTGAATTTTTCAACCTGGGGGACTATTGGGGTGTTGACTGGAAATATTTACCAATAGGTTAAATAAAATAGTTACAATTACGTCACAGTCAAGGGACATATGGTTGTTAGTTTGAGTTAAATCCATGTGTGCTAAGAAGTCCCACTTTAATCTGCTCGTGGAAGATTTCACGTGAGAGTATCCGTCACTCCCGCTCAATAATTGCTTTCTGACCTAGTTTTCGTTTTAAATTCATGAAAACATCTTGAAATTTCCATCAAGCATGAAGTATGCTCTTGTAAATATTTCGTCGTATCTCAGAAACTTTACCTCAGCAAAATCCTTCCTGTATTTCTTTTATATTTAAGGAACATGAAAATCTTTACTAAGGCCTACTCGATACCCCCCGAAAATTTCGAGACGATAACTTAATTTTTGAACGCGGAACTCTTGCATGACAGCGCCTGCCGAGTAATGCTAGTGTCCTCTTCTATGACTTTTAACATTAGAGATGAAAGTCCCAGAATTTCCTTGGCCAGGAAAACTCTGGTTAAAATACTATAACTGAGTTTTCCACTATGTTATATATCCACTATATTATATATATTCTGTCGGAAAAGTGTTTCATAAAGTATTTCAGCGGTACTCCCATCGTTAGCTTCCCTCTCCGCTTTCCTCACTTCGCCTATTCCCATTGATTCGATTCCATCTGGTTCTCGCGCGCTGAATTTCCTCTCTGGTATATTTAACTCATGGTTCTCTCCCCACCCGCAGCCTGGCAGTTGATTTTGCCCACATCTTCTGAGAAGGCATCATTTTCTGCTCTCACGAGACGGTTGTAAGCTGGCAAAGATCCTTCAAATACAATCCTATTATAGCAGCTCGTATTTGTTTATTAAGTAAAAAAGTGACATTTGATCTTGTCTGGGTCAATAGGCTAATTCATACGGGCGAAGAGGTTTTCCACAGAATAGAAAAATATAAATTCGTTGGCATAATAATGGAAGAATTTCGGATGTTTGAAAAATATTCTTGTTAAGCATAAGATATTTTTAGTACTACTGTCAATATAAAGCACGATTTAACAAATGTATGGGAACATTTTTCTTATTTTCTCCTCTTTTCTATCATCCACTAACTGTTCCATATATTTCAACAAAAGTATTCCTTTTGTATTCTTACCAACATTCGTCGGGAAATGTCTTCATCATCATCTCCATTATCAGGGGCGGATCCAGGATTTTTTTCTGGGAGGGGCACAAGCAAGGCCGTATCCAGGATTTTGTTCTGGGTGGGGCACAAGGATACCTCGTAATACAAAACGAATGCAATGATAATGGGACTGTATTAAAAATCTTGCATATTTTTGAGGGTCTGGGGGGGGGGCACGTGCCCCCGTGCCCCCCCCCCCCCACCTGGGGATCCGCCTATGTCCATTATATCTCATGATTTGGATGCATTGCCTGTTTGCATTTTATATATCATGTAAAACACTTTATTCTCATCTTATCCTCACTTGCTTGCTCTGCGAGACACCACCCATGCATTATACTGATCCTTCGGACTGAGGACTTTTTTATTATTTAATTTTGTTCCCTTTAAAATGTACTATAGACTACATTGTTTGGGGCATTTAAATAGGATACATATGAAAAAACCTTTAGCCTGATGAAATAGCCCTTTATATTATATTTTTATGCATTTGGTATTTGTGTTTTGTGTGCTATTGAATTTAAGTTTTAAAAAGAGAAAGCGACATTTTTTGAAACCCTTGGGAAGAAACCGGGAGAATTTGATCGGTCCTATCGACGGCATGATGCTCCTGTGAAAATAATCACTGAAGGGCAGAGGGGAAGGGAAGAATGACTGATAAGGACCTCGGATTAGGTACATGGCGGAGGTGATTAAGGCTGAAAAATCAGAAGAAAAAAATTAGTGTTGACAAATATGCCGACATGTGAAGTTAGTGGGAAGCATCGTCAAACCAATCTTATGACTGATGAATAATGATGCCAAAGTTTGTGCTTGGAAATAAAGGTGTTCTTCCTCTTATTGAAAACTCATTGCTTCACACACATACCCAGATTTTGTACATATTATACCAGTGGCTGCAATGAAAGAGACCATGTAACTTTGGTTTTCCTCCTTCATCTCGTCTAAGGAAGCCGAGAATTTCCTCTTTTCTCCTGGCTATCCCTCTTACTCAGAAGGGTCTGCGCTCTAATCTGAGTGAGTTTCCGGGACACGGAAAAAGAAAGAGGGCGAGATATATTTTGGGACGAGATTGCCAATACTTGTGCACTTAGCAGGTGAAAGGATTTGGCTTTGAGTGGAAAAAAATAAAAAGACGAAAGTCGGCTGGGGCAAGGGTGATGAAACGCTAGTTGATTCCGGTGACGGCTAGTATTATGGCATATCATGTCATTTTTACGCCTAAGCCTATATATTTACTACGCTTGGAATGTTAACTTCGCCTATGCCTTTTCAACATAAAGTTTTTAGCATTCAATCTTTCGCCCTTGCTCAATATTTTGAGCAAAATTAATTCGGTCTTGAAGTGCAAAACGTTAAGCTTGTGCCGTACCTCAGTTTTTGAAAATAGCATTTGAAACTAAGCCGATTCCTTAGTTGATGGATTATAGGAGGGAGGATTATTTGGTGGGAGGTGGAAGGAGAGAGGAAAAAGATAAGATACGGAGCTGCTGTGATAACAGCGATGTTATTGCGAAAAATAACATAAATAGTATTTGCATGGAAATTGTAAATTATGTCCTTTGCTTAATCCGGCACCAAATATTGCTCGGAAATATTTGGCATAGGAATTGTTATTTTCTTATAGAATCCATATGTTTCATTTCTTTACCCAGAAAAAGATTGTTATGATCATATGAATTCTCTGTGAGCTGTAATTATGCATTGCAAAGCAATTCATGGTTGTAATAAGAACAAAGATATCGGAGGACTTAACCGCAGGTATTGAATGTTATGTTAAAGAGTTTGCGAAGCATTACTTTCTCAGTGAGTTTTGAACAGGATTTTATTTTTCACCTATACATTAATCTCTTCAATAATGGATGTATTGAAACATGAATTAACACTAAATTACAGATAGATGTAGAAACTTATTTCTGTGGAGAGTCACAATGTTCTTATAAATGTACTTAATGAGCATCCATAACGATGTATTTGCTTTGCAAAATCACCTTGAATGAGGTGAATGTTATCACACTAATGCTAAGATAGTGGTGTTGCAATGAACCTTTCTTTTGTGAATGTCTCTGGAGAACAGTTGATTTTTATAGCGTATAAATCGCTCAGTAGGCACTGAAATTGTTTGAATGAAAGATCATGCAGCTTACTGTATTGAAATGGATAAAAGAACTTCGAGCTATTGAACAAATGAAGGTTAAATAAAGGGAAACGTGAAGGGAAGGGAGAAGAATGGAAAAAATAGAGCGCGAGATAGAGAGTGAGAGAGAGTGGGAGAGAGATAGTGGGAGGGGTGTTGCGTTGGTATCGTACTAGTAGTAGTAGAAGAAGCAGGACCAATTTCCACAATAGGATGGTTTCCTATTATTTTTTTATTGCTTAAATCAAAAGATTATTACTCCTGGAGTATGTATTTCACGCTTTTAGATTTTTAAATGACGATATCTATTTTTCGCGATTAAATGAAAAGTGAAAATTTTCAAGCGCGCGAAAACGTGACGGCTAAGTATGAATGCTGGGAAAACCCCGTGTGACGTCATTCTGGTTCCCGCTGCCGCCGTGTCAGGTGACCTTAGGGCGAGGCTTTGAGCGCTGATACGATGCAGGCTGTTAGCAGGTAGCAGAGTACCCTGCTAGGAAAGGTTTGGCTTAAATAAGGATTATTAATACCTTATCAAACGAAGGAAACTTTCCGACCATAGACAATTTTAATAGGTGATTATTAAGAGATGTTTCCCTGAGCTCTGTGTCGCATGCATGCATTGGTAATCTCAGACGATGTAAAACTCCTATCTACTCGTATAGAAACTAGGTCCCTGTGACGTCACGTGGAGTGGCATCGCATGGGCGCCAATTTGGCCTTTTTCAAATGAGGATAAAATTGACCCTTGTCATTCGTCTAAACCGGTATTTCTAGAACCAAATAATTTGTATATTATGAATACACTAATGGTGGGTAAAGAATCGCAATCAATGCCTTTAGTTTTCTTTGATGAAGGAAACTACCCTATTTTAAATTTATTGGTACTACCGGTTTCGCTTACAGCATCATCAGGTACAATAGGTGTGCAACGTCTTAAATAGGAAAGGCAGGATGGGGGTTGTAAGACGGGAAGGCGGAGGAAGGGGAAGAAAGGAAGGGAAGGGTGTACAACACTTTGCTGTATTTCCCATTTAAGACGTAGCACACCTTGATATGTTGTACCTGATGATGCTGTAAAGTGAAACCGGTAGTACCAATAAATTTAAAATTGTGGAAATTGCTCCTGCTTCTTCATTATGTCACGTTTCCACTCCATCTCGCCTGAAACCTCAGATTATAGTAGTAGCAGCAGCAGCATTGAGTGTTCGAGGGGTGCGTCGACGGCGTCGGTCATTCTCCACCACTGCTCAGTCATTTGATTAATATCGTTCATTCAAAGGGTCGTATATGCGTAATTTATTTACATAAAATAAGTAGGAACTTTTACATTTTGTTAAGCTGACTGATTTCCTTGAGAATTAATATTAAATTATTCAAATTAGTAGGGTGGTCTCCTAGAAGGGATGCAAGGTCCCCCCTTATAGTGAACCGTGTCCGCGCGTCAAGGTATTTGTCGCAATCTGTCAGGATATGTCGGATACTTAAGAGGCATCTACACTCATCACACTGAGAAGTTTGCTTCTCTTCGGTAAAGAGAAAGGCATAAGTCATAGGGCAGTGCCCTACCCTTTGCCCTGTTATTGCTACTTCCTCCCTTCGATTGCTTCTGGCGGAGGAGACCCAAGCTGACGGTGTCGCCTTGATGCTTCGTAGTTCGTTATGGTTCAGAGTCCTCCACGACTCCCTCCACAGTTCAAGTACAGCTTTTCTTAGCGACGCTCTCAGGTCTTCGTGGGGAACTAGCCTTGAAGTGTACTCTTCGTTGCTTAGATCTTCCTTGGCCAAGATGTCTGCTTTTTTGTTCCCAGCTATGCCCTCGTTTCCCGGAACCCAGAGAAAACAAACATTTACTCCCTTTCTCATGAGGGATAGCAGCATGGAGTGAATATCTTGAACAATTGGGTGCATGGGTGAGAAGCCAGTAATAGATTGTAGTGAGCTAAGGGAGTCGGTGCATATGACGAAGGAGCCATTTGTCAAGGAAGTGTTGTCCATCTTAATTGCGAAATGTTACGCTGTGTAGACACTACACAGAGGATGTAATTTCGCCTTGATGGCTCCATGGAGAGGAGAGACGTTGGCATCGTCTTAATATTTATGTGATTATGTGGGGGTTGGAAGAGGGTGGAGGGTGGGTGAGGAAGTCCATGGCAGGGGTTGGATTTGTTGGTCCGTGGGTTGAGAAGTGCTTTGGTCGTTAGCGTCGCACCGCGTCGTGGGTTGGATAGGTGGATGGTTGGGCGACGCTAAGGATAGAAAGAAGTCGGCAAATTGTGGCCGTCGCGTAGAGATTTCACGGTGAAAGGAATTAAGAGAGAAAGGAGTTTGGGTGGATGGTCGCTAAGGGTCGTGTGAGCATTCTATGTGATGCGGATTTCTAGGATACGGTGACTGAGGGTGCTAGACTGGGCGAAAAAAATTTTTATAAAAAAAAACAGATAAAAAAGTACAAAACATAAATAAATGAAGCTGGGCATTTTGAAAGAAAATCTATGGACACATGAAATACCTCTTCTGGTGTTAGTAAGCTAAAGGGTTAATCATATATAAGATGGCATGCTTTAACATAATTTTGAAATCAACTATCTGTTTGATGAATTGACAGCTTAAGCTATGAAGTTCCCTGTTGCCTAGGTGGTGGTGGTTCCCACTCATCCTCCACCAAAGCATGTTCCTAGCGACACCACCAATCTTGTTGTATCTAATATACTTTGTTTCAATAAATTAGAGCGTAAAATACCTAAACACTGTCATAAATGCGTCACATTTGGTTTCATTGTTTTTAGTATTTCCTTTTTCACTAAAGTTTCTTTAAAAAACTCGTCATACTAGAGTTTTACAGGTTCAAGAAAAAAATTTTAGCTGTAAATTTCATCCCCAGAGTGAATATTTTTGGTACTTTTTTTGGGAACGGGATCGCCGGGCTGTAAATACAATGATTTAAGTTTTATCACCAAACTAGTATTTAAAGTGTATGGATCGCCGTTGAGATTTATGAAAGGCTTTTCCGGTGCTTTATCCGAAACACAAAGTCAGATAATCCGTGATATATCAAAATTCTGGAATATAATCACGTGAGTTATTTTGAACGCTGGAATTAGCCTTTACTGGTGATAAAACACAAAGATGTATTTGGGTGCGTGTTGCGAGAGATTGAGATTAAATTAAGGAGATAATACTACTTTAATATACAGGGTAACTGAACCATCCAGTTAAGCATCGTGAAGGACAATGATCTGGGTAACTTTGAATATTAAAATGCTCCCGGAAGAATCTGAATTAGGTTTTAGTTTTTAAATTGTTTTAATTAGCAAATACAGAATTCATTATTATTTATCTTGTTCACGCAACCAACATATTCATTTTTGTATCCTAAAAAATAATTTTAATTTTATTTTAGTTGCCTTTTGCCGCTCAATCAGTTCTATTTAAAGCTGCAAAAAATATCTGTAATTCCATTGACTACTCAATTGCAGAAATTTTTATGTGTCAGCTTTCAAATTTTCTTGCTATACTATACACTTTAGCTATTGTATCATATCCAATGCCAACGGTTAATTGAATTCAATACTTGGGTGTTTATGTTAAAAAAAATGATTTAAAAAATACATTTTTGCGATGACGGTAAAAAATGATCACGATAATGGCTCCAATGAATGTGTAAATGAATTTTAAGCTATCAGTTATTTATGGTGTGAATAAAAATAATGAGCTGAAACGCCCAGCCGATTACGTTCCTGCTTAAATAAAAAAAATCGATGCTTGCGCACTAAAATTTCCTTTGAGTTGCTGCATCGCTAAATATTAAAATTATTTTTTTGCATTAGCGTTTTAACTATGCCTAAATGACCATATTATCTAGGAAAAATGTTGCCATTGGTTTGAAAATATTTGAAAAAACTTAATAACCGTTGGATTTATAGCCATATAATTTTTATAATGTTGTAAATCATTGCGTTAATGTATCATTTATATTGACTGAAATATTTATTTTATACTTATTTAATATTTTCTCATAATATTGATCATTAGTAATTTACATTTACTTTAGTTTTGCTACCGATTGAGTTGTTTAACGCTTGTTATATTATGAGATGCTAAGTTATATTTTTGCCAAAAATTGCAGTAATTCTTTCTAAGGCTTACAAAAAATGTAGTTTCATGTGTTAATGAGATTTGTACTCAGTAGCAATAATTTCTATGGATTTTTTTCTCAAAGATTGAACTATCCTCATGCATAGTGCAGTTTCCTTTTGTAAGGCTATATATATTTCTTCATCCAGGGGAATAACTGTGGATTAATAAGTAGCGCAATTCTACGAAGTCACGAGCATGTGCGAGTTAAGTACAAATATTTCAAAGGGGAAAGATCACAGGCCTGTAACACAATTGAACCCGAGTTCACGAGAATCATTTCGTCGCTATTGAAAACAAGGAATTAGGATAATAGACGGAAGTGCAGTGAAGTACTGAAAATAATGTCTCCAATTTTTGAGGGTACATAGGTTTAGGATTATAGTGGCATTCACGTGGGTACATTAATTTTTATTCCACCGCTAAACTACAACATTGAACACTAAGTTTTAAAGCATGAGGATTCGCATCACGATGCTACTGTAACTGCTACGCATTGCTTACATTTCCAGATTTTACATTGAAATCATTTTTTCTTTTGTTCCTCAGTTTTCTGAAAGCTCATTTTTAAAATGGCATATATCTTGAAAGATAGAAATTACAGCTAGATTCCGTGCAGTAGATAACACTGTGGAGTAGAAAGAGCATTATTCTCACTTGGCCAGTGTTTTGGAGCAAAACGTTTGATACAGAAATTGTATTAGGAAGATAATTCCTCTAACATTGGTGAAAGATTTTTTTCATTAAGGATATTGAAAGATGAACGAGTTATAAGAATGAACAGAACTCAATTATAATTTGTTCATGTTAAGTGTAGAATTATAACTTTTTCATTGGGATAGAAGATAAAAAAGTCTATGTACTTGTATTCACCATCTATTGATTGTTTTTATATGTTAATTAATGATTGCCTTCGATTTTAGAGCTGTATTTAATTTTATAATAGTTCTGATGACGCCAAAATAATTTTTGCGAAATGTTGACTGGAGAATTGGTTAATTAAAAAAATGATTCATCCTCTATAAAGTAAATTAAACAAATATTAATTAGGTGCACGGTGAAATTTTACCCTTTCTAGCCTAATATTTTTCTGAATCGCGAACGAGCAAACATAGAGTCCATCGGTTATGGAGTAAAACTTGTCCCAAGAGAGTATGCCGTGATTTTATTGCAACTTCCCGAAGCAAAGAGATATCAATGGGGCAGTCGGATATTTATGTGATTTTTGGATATCTCTGTATGTGCTAGGATCCTTTCCACTCCCAAGCCCCGCTCTTCATTAGCTCAAACTGCGCTCCGTTGCATTTTATGCATTTTAACCCATTATAACCCAGTGTCTCCTGTAAGAAACATCATAAATGTATTAAATTGCATAAATTTATTGCTCTATTCAGGAAATATTAAAACTACATGTTCTTTTGTGCTGTAAAGTTTAATGGCATTAAATGTAGCTGCTACCATCATTATGATTAGCTGAAAAATGTTCACGCTTTCAAAATGAGAAGTCTTGAAATATGATTTCTCCCAGGAGGAGCTCTGACTTAGAAAGGTTAATAATCTCTCTTTCCCTTATCTTACCCTCTCATATTCATTCCCTCCTATCTTGGATTTTATTTAGCTGCGGCCTCTTTCCTCTACCTACATACTGACACTTAAGCACTCAAACCGCACCTAGAACGGACAAACACTTAATCAACAATAGTTTTGCTCTCTCCCTTGGGAATGCTCAAGTTAATTCAGTGTCAATAAGTTGTTATCGGTAATGGAAAAGTTGGGAGGAGGACCTCTATACACTTCTTCGGCCCTCAGCGCATTACGTGTGTGTATGGGGTGGAATGCCATTAGAGTACCCTCACACTACGTCAGGGGAAGAGAAGGTGGAATGTTATCGGAGAGGAAAGGTCCACAGAAGGGATAATTTTAAGTAAGACCACCCTACGGCCTTTCCGTGGCTTCTGTTTGCCCAGAAGTCCGACTTGTGTTGCCGTTGGCGTCAAACGGATGTTCGGCGCTCTGTCCTCCACCTGAGGTCTTTCTTTTGCCCATCTGCTTCCCTTCTTGCTGCTATGGTCTCCCAGATCGTTCTGTTCGTCCCTACCTATTTGCTTATTCCTTTGACCACGTTTTATTCCTACTCTTCAAGGTGAATGATGTGTGTCCCTCTGCGGCAGGTGCTTAAATTAATTTTGCTTATCATACCCATCCGTCATCACTCTTGAAATGTGAAACAAGCTATTATATCTGAAAGTTTCCTGGATATCTGACAATTACTTATACAACTTATTTTTTATCAGAGCGCGACCCGGATTTCAATGAATTATCATCATCTCAGGAGAAAATTATGATTTGTTTATCTTATTGTTTGTTACATAGTTTCTTGACGAATTTTAAAACGGACGCCAGAATAGGGGGAAAATATGGTTAGAGATATTTATTCATTTCAAGTCAGTACAGTACTCTTATAAATGAATATCTCTACCCATCTTTTTCCCCTGTTCTGGCGTCCGTTTTAAAATTCATCAAGTAACTAGGTAACAATAATAAGATAAACAAATCATAATTTGCGCCTGAAGATGATGATAATTCATTGAAACCCGGGTCGCGCTCTGATAAAAAACAAGTGGTATAAGTTATTGTGTATATCCAGGAAAACTTATAATGGAATACCAAAAAGTACATCAAGAGTTAGTGAATTTTATTATACCTGTGTTGAATCAAAATTTTAACATCACAAAATTTTTTTGGCCTCATCCCATATTTGAATATTTTTGCCACAAAAGCCTCCTCCACATTTTTTATAATAGATTATCAACCAGTGTTCCTTTTTATCCTTGATTATTTTTTAACACAAAATTGGTACTTATAGACCTTTAATTACTCTCGCTCACAGAAAATATTTAATGAAAGGTGGATATGAATTTCACCGCCGTTTACGCGTTAGACTTGTAGAATGTATTGTCAATACTTATTGTTTAACGGCGGAAAATGTTGCATGCGATGATTTTTCTCTCTTCCCTCTTATATTCGCAATCAAGTGGATTTTTTCATCTCTCCTCCGTTAACTGCAGTTCACCAATTAACATTTCCTTGCCTAATCACCCACTTTCTCCCACTCTCTCTCAATTTCCTACTTTTATATGCTCCATTCCACACTTTATCCCTTCCATTTAGGTGTTAAGCCCTTTTATGATGATATAAACCCCTATCTCTTCCCTCAAAAATTTCTCTCTTCAGTTAAATTTGTAACCTTGAAACCTGATTGACGGCCAATTTTTCATCGGCAAAAATATTATTAACGGTTGGATTTGAAAACGTTTATCTTTTTTAAGATGGGAACCATGTTAAGAATTTTATAATATATATGCCTAAAGGATGAATTAGCGCAGCCTCCGAATCAATTCATCGTTATCCGCATTATTATTGTACTCCTCTCTCGCCAACAGCCCTCTTCAGTAAAAACTTCGTCAAAAGTCAAAATTGCATCCCTAAATCAGGACCAAAGGCAGTGCAGTGAAGATACGAGCGGCTTCCGCCCCACTCGAGTGTCGCAGTGAAGGACCTCTGCTGCGAGATGGCGCTGCGCCTGGGATACACTCTGCGTGCATTACTCAAGAGCAATGAGGATGATGGCACACACGAACTTCACGTCCCTGCCTTCATCACCTTTGCATAATCACGTAAATGCCGTTATTTATCTATTTATCTAATCCAGTCCAAAAACAGCACGAGGCCAATTACAGAGGACTAGAATAACGGGAGAAAGAATTTAATAATATTAAGCAACGTAACAAATAATGAACAAAAAATATTCAACACTATTTACAAATGAATAACAAAGAATAGTAATTTTCATCGGGTGGTGCGAGAAATAGGGGGAAAATTACGATAGTGATGGTGCAAGATGGATGAGGGATGAAAAAAAAGGATTAAAATTTGGAACACATTCGGCGTATGAGTTATGGAAGAAGGAAGTCTGAATAGAAAAGAACGTTTAGAGACAGAAAGGCGGGGGATGAAACAATGAAATAGGTCACTCGACCTCGTCGTGCGCGAAGGAACACGAAGCGCAAATAATGAAATAAGGTCAGATGATCTGTATTTGCCATTAATGATATTTAAGAAGTCGTTAAGAAGACGTTATTGAAGCTCAAAGCGAACAGATGAAGTGAGATATGCGACAGTGCCGAAACGATTGCGATGAAGTTAACTTAGTGGTGAAATAAATGAGGTTGTTAAACTCGATTGTTTCAGGCTTAACTTTGTGAAAATCCATTGTAAACAATTAAAAGGTTTGGTACTTTTTCACACAATTTATTTGAGACGACCGGTTTCGTCGCAGAGGCGACGTCTTCAGGTACAGAAATAGTTATATCCCCAACGCGTAATAGCAACCAAATAAGCAACAAAATAACGATTTCTGTACCTGAAGATGTCGCCTCTGCGACGAAACCGGTCGTCTCAAATAAAATGTGTGAAAAAGTACCAAAACTTTTAATTGTTTAAAGAGGTTGTTCTCCAAATGGATGGCTTTGAGTAGGATTTCATTTTACTCCTGAACAATAAATTACTTAAATAATTGAAAGGACGAACTGAAATCGGGCAGTGTAATTACTCATTAGGCGTAGCTTAGTGACTTCATTCATTTTTATATTTATTCTGGTTCCCTGATTATCTCGGTAATTTCAAACTCCCAGTTGTCCGGAAAACAAAAGCGTTTCAAGCGTCATTGGCCAAAGCGTTCCAAGGTTCGATTCCCGGTCCTGGGGATTTTTCCCATGGCTATTTATGAGCAATGGACCACCGTTCACGCGGCAGTATGCGAATATAGCCAGTGTCAATCTGTGTAATTTTAGCTCATTAGTAAATAGATTATATATTAAAAGTACGGAACAATTATATTAAGTATATAATTTTTCTGCTTTTTATCTTGTATGATGTTGGGCACGATATGGTGGAAGTTCTTAATATTATTAAAATAAGGCATTGCAATATTTCTACTGAGTTTCATTATTAAACTACGCGGTTCGTCGTTACAAATAACATTATCAAGTGTAACAAGTCTTATTCAAGTATATACAATGTCTTATTTTAATAATATTAAGAACTTCCACCATATCATGCCCAACATAATACAAGATATTCGTAATACTACCAGGTCAAACTTTATCTCAATCTGTCGATTAAGTGCCGCCTCGCTGATTTGATCCTCACTTCTCGTCACCCAAACCCAATCCTCCACCTTACCCCCTCCCTTCAAGCACCAAGACATACATCAGAAAGAACTCTTTAAGACTTGTTACACTTGATGACGTTGTTTGTAACGACGAAACGCGTATTGTAATAATAAAACTCAGTGGAAATATTGCAATGTCTTATTTTAATAAGTTCTGCTTTTTGGCAACAATATTAGTTTTCTCCAGAGATAGACTGAGTACCTTTACCCTTAAAGTGCAGTTATAATTTTCAATCCTCGCTTCACTAAGTCGGTCTTCTCTTGCGCTTGTTTTCCCCTCTGTTCTCTGAACCTCGATGGAGTGATTTAGTCTGCAGTTTCTTATTTAATATTCTCCCATTTTTTTCTCTTTTCCTCCTCCGAGCCATAAATTCAGCCGTCCCTCGTTTGTCTTTATACTATTAAGAAGTCTGATTCCTTATTTCGGTCCCTTGCTCGTGGAGATGGGGAGGACTGGAAAGTGCATGTTTTCACTCAGTTCTCGACTTGTAAACTCTTGTCATTCACCTCCTCTCATTTGCGTAAGTTTTTGTCTTCGTCGTTTTTTCTCTTTGTCTTAGAGTTAGCCAATTCTAGGTTTGGGCTGTGAGCGAGTTTTTCGTTCTATTATTGAAATAATTGGACAGGTAAACTTACTTTCTAAAGAAGGAGTAGCTTCACAATTCTCTCTTCAGGCACTTTTTGCTGCCATGCATGTTGTTTTCCCCTTAGCTTCATAAAAAACCTACGAAATTTGTAAGGGGCCGTTTGCAGCATGAAATGCGATAGCGTTTATGGTGACCACAAAATAGACTGTATCACTGCAGCAAAATTTTATAGCCACAGTAAATTGACTGTATTGTATGTTTTATTTTAATTATAGTCACCCTTATTTCTAGAAAAATGATTTTATTTATGCCCAATGTTGTGTTTTATTTTTGAGAAAAATATAAATTAGGGATAACTCTGGAATATTTTACAGGGTAAGGTAAATAATTTAATCGTCGATGCTAGTACATTATCCACTAGATTGAATAGATCAGAGTAGAAGAAGAGGTCCTTTTGAACCTCGCTGGTAAATTTGAGAAGCTACGTTTCGATAAATACTATACATGTGCTATATGCTCTTCCTTCGGGGGCATTTGGACATGTGGACGGTTATTGTCATCGGTACAACGCCGCAGATACTTGAGAATAATATGTTCTTTGTCTATTAATCGGTTAATTTTCATGGTAGGGAAAGCAAATCCTGAATCAGTTGGCCTTTCGAAATACCCATCTGTCTTTTCTTTCTCCGCTACGTCTCTTAGTAATTTTAAAGAACCAGATTATTCGAACTGTAGATTAAATAAAATTTCCGAAATGGAACATTCTTTCGAAACAGCTGCTATGAGAGTGGAATATGAACTAATAATATTAAATAAGTGATCTTAATCGTTTTTAGTTCTTTCAGACTTGATTCACTGTCGTCATTGGGTATGCATCTTTGTTGTTACCGACCAAACTACCCTTGACAGTTTATACGCCATCACCTCATCATTTATATTGACACCTCCCCTCCTTGCCTCTTCTTCTCGACTCTGGTGCACGATTCAAGTGCTTTCGGAGACACAGTGTGTGTTATGCTACCTGCTTAGTGGCCATCTATTCATTGAGTCGTTCCAGAAGTGTGCGGAACGGCACCTCGCATACTGCGTGTAATAGGATCGCAACCTCTCACTCCCACGCCACCTCTGGGACAGCGGATTCAATTTCAATTAAGGCCATTGTCGTAGCAACAAGGTCCCTGAAACTATTCCCTCCACTGAAAGTCTACCTTGTGACTTTCCTGCGCTGTTTTTAGCCGTCACCCGGCAGTCCAAATTGTCCCGCGGTGAACTCTTTTGGAGAGCTTATCCGATTGCGTTCTCATATTGCTATTACATATTTGTTGTTCAGGTACAAAGTTTATTTCCTTTCCTTCTTGTTCGTACTCTAGGATTAGAATTTGGGTGTACTACCTTGAAAAATCTATTTCAATTGCAGTTAGATTGACATGCGCTTTTTATAGTCTCCAAACAAGGTCAATAATGGTTTCATACAAATTCCTTGGAAAAAAGGGTTCAAATGAGACGGATAGTGTAGTGCATTACGTTATGAAGGCTCTTAATTCGTTACAAGGAGTTACTTACAATTGTTTACAACGGCATATGTAGAAAGATGCTAGAGAATGGGATTTTTCTGTTAAGAAATGGAATAAAATAATTTAAATTTGTTTTACTGCATCACAGACCATAACACTATTGTTTAAGATTGTCTATGCCTGCTACCATTAAGATACTAGTGATTATGATACAATAGTTGTAACCGAAAGTTAATTTCCATTAGAAAAAGAATTAACACAATTTCATGACGAAATTAAAAATGTCTGCAGAAAACATAGTTTTTCGTAGCATTCTATCTGGAGTTTCTTTTTAAAAGGTTTAACATATGTCTTTAGCGATTCTTCATGTTTTTAAGAGGAATTATGACTGAAATGAATTTGACCCATAAGTACATGATTATACGGCATACGTTCATCGCCAGGTAAATATTTTTCATTCTGTTTTATTAGCATTTTAACTACAGACACAAGCTTTCAACGGAATTTCCACATGTGACATTAACAGGATGACGTATATTAATGTATTTAAAGGATGCCAGTAATGCATTAGAATATTTTTGTACTAAAATTGATGTTATAACGCAAATAAATAAGTGTATCGAATTTATTAATAATATTTTATAGCTGAAGGATTTTGTGCTTTCCGGCGAATGCTGTTGATGAAGATTTTTTATAGCTATTTGCTGGAGCATATGCTGTGCTAATTCTCGAAAGTAACTCTTTTTATCGTGCTGAATATGAAAAAGGATTCATTAATGGAAAAATCAACGGCACTCCTAATTACCCCGCTGAGCTTGTTTATCATCATCATCTCTTGCCGTTTGCTACAATTAAACGCGTTCTCATCAGGAAAAAAGCAATGGCGCTGCTGTTTCCTTCAAACAGTCTCTCTCTCTCTCTTCTGACATAATTAGAAATTGTTTCCTTTTTCTCCTGCAATTTGAGCCCCATCTCTCTCTTGGGACTAAGAAGATGAAGAAGAATCACATTTGGTTGAACGGGGGATATGTTCCCAGAGAGAGAGAGAGAGCACTCTGATCTCGAGTCTCTGTTTACGTATGATCTTTTCGAAATAAAGAAATGGCCCCAAACATGTAGACCGGATGTTTCCAAATGAATAGCGGGGTTTTAAAGCTTTCTAATATTTTAATAAACTAAAATTACAGCTATAAATCATGCATCAAGTTAAAGAGCAGTTTGGCCGACTAATTTGTCCCTTTTTTCCTATGGAAGATCTCAAGAGGCTCCTCTTTCTGCCGACTCTTCTGAGGACTACCTCATTGTTCACTAGCTCGATCCATTTGGTTTTGCTTATTTGATATTATTGTTAGTAATTTTAAATAATGTATTGTTGACACAATGGAAGCATAAAAAAGAACTTTTTATCGCATAGTTTTATTTGCGAACTGTAAGACAATCGTATTTATTTCTGCTTTTTACATTCTTTGCGTCAATTAATTACAAATTTGTCGTTGATTTTATTATTGAATTCCTATGTTCCGTTGTTAACTGATATTTTTGCAACTCTCCAGCTTACTCTTTAGTCATCGAAGATCGTATCCTTAAATAAATCTGAAATATATGTAGTACATCTTGCGGTTTAGGTCATATCATTTCAAAATTGTTATCGCCACACCTATTTTTAAAAGTCTCGTTTATTGATTTTCCAGCATTTATTAATTTTCCGCTAATTTATCTGCCTTCATTATTGTATTTGAATTATCATTTATTGAATAGCATTCATTGATTATCATATATTGGCTCTTTTTAGTTAAGTAATACCGTAACTCCATACAGAGACAGGCTTATATCTTGTTTTGAATTTGACCATCACCTTGAAAAAACGGTTATATTGAAAAGGCCATTAAAATAAGAATGGAACAGTCAAATTCGATTAAGGAGAACGATCATTATCTTAAGGTGAAAATCCTTTTTTCTTTCACATCCTGGATTTTACGCTACTTTTAAGATGAATAGTAGCATGTTCGTTATCTCTACAAAAAATTATTAAGTGCTTCACTGATGTCATTATCGCATTGACATTTGGAAAATTATTTTTTCCATCAATTGCTAAACAGTTTCCATTGTTTGCTCATTGAATAAATAAAAATGTGTTTTAAATGTTTTTTCTTATAGCCATTTTGTAAACTCGGATAATGCTTCGAAACAGTCGAAGGAATTAATTTTTTTCACGCTGCTACTGTTTACGAAAGGAATGCTGTAATTCGACATTAATTTCAGTGATTGCATTTTCATGGAATCCATACAAATCCAATGGAATCCATACAAATACAATGGAATCCATACAAATACATATTAAAAAACTCAGCCCATATGATATTGGTCGTAATCAGTGAAGAGCCTTCTTAATAAATACAATTTTCACTCGCTATTTATTAGTCCAGAATAATCCCGCGGGTTGACGGCGCCGTCCAAATCGGAAGCAATGGCAGAGGTCCCGTCATGTTTTCCGAGTCGTACATTGCTTTCCTCAGTTCCTTTCATTCTACTAGTTTTCCTCCAGTATTTTGAACTCGAAGCTGAGCTTCGTTTTCTTCTAGTTTGAAATATTTATGTGCTTTATCTTTTTTATTTTTAATTAAAGCCTGTGCTGATATGTCTTACTTAATTTAGTTAGTCTTACTAAGTAACTTAGTTGGCCTCGGTGGGGGCGGGCAACGTCCTCGCCTGCCAAACAAGAGGTCGCGGGTTCGAGTCTCGCCTGGGTAGATTTCCCCTGTCCAGAGCATGGTTGTTCGTGTACGTTTAGTTGTTAAATTTGTTGAATAAAATACTAATAATATGCCCTGATTGCCCTGATTATTAATAATATCAGTGTTATTCTATTTCATGTAGATTATTGAATTGTGCGCCACCGGTGTAGACCGTTACATAGCTTTTAATCTAGATAAACGGTTGGGTCTGAGTGTTGAGATTTGATGCTAGCCTCTGTGGTGGCGGGTCTATACAAAATTGCCCTTGGAAAGGTTATTATATAGCCATTGCTTCATTTCCCACTCATTTTAGCGCTTATTATTTTTATTAAAAAATTTATTGCAAATATTTTCACTGAGGTAACGAACATAAGAAAATTTTTTTTAATTAAAAATTTAAACTATGAAATCCTTGAAAAATAAAATAAAAGAAGTTCCGCGAGTGAGGATCGAATTCATTACCCTTACTGCAGTAGTCAACCGCCATAACCACTGCACCACCGCGCATTTGTGGTAGATGTAGCAGGAAACACTGTATATATAACGAAGATTCATTTTTTACGATTTTTAATTGATTTTTTCTCGAAAAATTACGAGAGGTGCGTCGTCTCGCTTCGGCATATTGAATTGATAGCCATGATCTACCGAATCGGAAAGGCTGATTTCGCTCGGCCGCGCATTTTCGATTTCCGCGCATATCATACCAAAGGTTGCTGGTTCGAGTCCCGTCTAAATAGATTGCCCCTATCTCGGGGATGGATGTGTATGATCGTCTGTTGTTAGTTGTTGGAACACACGGTACTAAAGGCTGCACTGAACTTTTTTCGGGGATATAAATGAGATAAATAAATAAATGTCCTCGCGTTTTCCCTTTCGTGGCAAATGAGCTCTTCATTCCGCTCCGCTGTGTTTGGCACTGTCCCCATTGGTGGGTTATTTTGATCGGAGAATGAGAGAGACGTGGCCGTTGCCCTTTGCGTTTGTCCAATGGCTTCACCAGCCAACCGCTGCATGCCCGGGCTGAATGACAATAGGCCTCCTGTTTTTGTTATGACGCTCTTCACATGCCTTACGTAAGCATATGCTTCGGACGTAGTATTGCAAATGATGCATATTTTTGTCCTTGCGTGTGTTTTATGGCTCCAGATAGCGCTGTCTCAGCCCAGTCATTTCAAGTACCCATGGATGGTTTTTTCGTGGCTTTCGTGTGAAAACGCGGCGAATCTAGGAAGCACAAGCATAAATACAGAGAAGAAAGTAAATCATAAATGTTTATAAGACTGACTGGTAATTTTTCTAGGGTAAATTTATTGTATAGCCGGTTTCAATGCTTTATTAATATGTTCATCTGATTCCTTCTCAAAATATTTTGTGTGGATACGTCGTCGTAAGTAGGGGTTGTAAATTCAGTTGAGAGGATAGAGTGGGGGTGAAAATATGGGGGAGGGTGAGGTCATTTTATTAATAATTATTTTTCTTCATTGCCCCCGGAAACAGCTCATTTAAAGCCCTTACATCGGGGAATATGACGTATAGTAACTTAAGACGTTTACAACAACTATGGCCTGGATAAGAACAATATGCCCGGGCGGGATTCGAACCCGCGACCTTCACTTTGGCATGCGGAGACTATACCCCGCCGCCACCGAGGCCGGCCAACGACAAACACTCACCACTTTCCCCTAATGTCTCCAGTGTACGTAAAAGTAATATTTATTTATTTATTTATCACATACCCCGTAAACAGCATATAACGGCCTTTTACAACGAAGGTTTCCAATATGAACAAAGCACAACACAAACATCCATGCCCTGGATAGGGATCACCTACCCAGGCGGGATTCGAACCCACGACCTACGGTTTGGCAGGCGAGGACTTTACCCCACCGCCACCGAGGCCGGCTTTTTTTTAGATGAATTCACCTGATGATGATTCAAAAGATATTGAAAATGGTTGCGCAATAAAACTTAAAAATATTGCGTCTGTTTTATCAACATGTTAAATTTTCACCAGTACAATTCTAAAAATCTCTATAGCTCGTGACTCGTCCTCTGTTGCCCATATTATACTTACATGGCCAATGAATTTATGAATAAAAATGGTAAGTGTGCATGTATTTGCGTACTATCGCTAGCGTTCAAGTTGCTCGCCTCGATACGAGTATTAAAAAGTTGAAAGATTCAAATATTGTTAAGTAATGTTGAGAAAATCAGTGTCGATCCTGACTAGATACAATGATTACATTTTAATGAGTAATGAAGTTATATTTTATGAAATGCTTTATTTATTTACAGTTAATTCGAAAGCCTTTGTAAATCTCTAGTTAAAAATTATCTCCTAAAGAAACTACGAAGAAGTCTATTGCAACTACATTTTTTTTGCCTTAAATGATTCCAATCCTTACTTGTTGGAATAACTATATTCCTGTTTTATAAATTCATGCTTCATATGTGTTATGAGCTCCATTGTTGCCTTACTTCTATGCTTGTATTCTCTGGGGTGAACAGATTGTGCTGTGTTTAGAATGATCTTTTTGCGTTGGACATTTTTTGCGTAGTCATGTAAAAACGATCGAAACTGTCATAACGCTGTAACTTTTTCAATAAGTTTTAACTGATTCAGTTGTCTATTTAAATAAAATAATGAGCTGGTCACATTGGCTTCTAGCCAATCGCATCTAGTTTTCTAGATACGTCCAACTAAAACTGTGTAAAGCATAAGATCTTTTATCATTAATGATATTTAACCGATAAATCAAGAGGTTTTTTAGGCTTCCTTTTATGTTAAATACGCAACTCTACAGAAAATCGAAAGCGATTTTCAATTTCAATTAAAAAAAATTTAAATCCACGTAAGAGGTTCTTAGACGGTCATTTCTCTATCGCTAAAAGTTGATTCTCTCTGCTAATGAAGAAATAAGAATTGCGCGTGGATTTTATTTGCACGTGGCCTCGGCTCTTCTGATTCCAATGTCGAGTTGGGCATATATTTTTTGAAGCGGACACCAATTATGATTCCAAATGTATGAAGAAGGCTACTCTTCTCGTCTATGCCTTCGCCATTTCTTAGTACCTTCTTATAAGAGGGTGATAGGCGAGGCATATCGTAAGCAGGGCTTCACTGTCGCGCCAACCGACCATAATTCTTCATTAAGCTGCCATGTCTGACCTCGTTCCCTGATGAGGGTGGAATATGAAAAAAAGGTACGCTAGCCCCTCTTCCACTTTCCAGGGTCACTTCCTGTCGGAACCAAATTTTGATTTATGGCGTCTCGGAATCAGGCCCGTGTCGTATAATATTCCTCATCGAACTTAAAAGACTATTCCTGTCCTAGGCCCTATTTCTCTCCTCAGGCGACAAAAAACCCTAAGTTGGCTTCTATTCCTTTTCTTACCTTCGTCATCTGAAAACTTCATTTCCATAGAAATATGTTTCCCTAGAGGCTTTTAATGCCTCCCATGCATTTATTTAAATGGAAAACATACAGAAGAATTTTGAAAGCAATAGTTTCGGGTATAAAATCTCCGTAAAATAAGTTTTTAGCCCTATCTATTTAATTCAGCTATAACAGCTTAAAAGCCATATTTTGGATCATAAATACATGGTGTTTAGTGCCTTGAGGAGCAAACATAGTCAATCAAGTTTTTCAATTGTAGTAAATTACAGCGTGGAATACCTTTTCAGCCTACGATAAATGATGGAAAAGAGTGCGAAGAGATGAGTAAGGAAATGAGTATTGCGTTATTGGTGGAAGTCAAATATAATTGACGCCAAACTGATTAATGCTTGACGCTAGGAGTAAGATCTATGCGCTGAATTTGCGATGCTTGCAAGCCTACTGATTTGACTCAATGAAAAACATGACGCAATCAGGGAATGTGACTCCAGCGCAAGTTTCTTCTCCTCAAACATCGATTCGATAAAATGTGACTTTAATCGCTTATCATATTTACTATGTGCAGCGAAATTAAGATTTACACCAGTATTCTCTCTCTTAAGATGTATGTATGTTCCACTGACAAGTCACTGATCACCAGTGGTGTCATGCTGAAGGAACGCTGTTCCGGCACTGGTTAACAAAAGACATGATAGTCAAATAACACTTCTATCAATTTTGGTGCCACAAAATTTCTTATTTATGCATTCCTAACCAAAACAAAGAATTTAGTCATAAAATGTAAATAGTGACTTTTGATAAAATAACTCATAGATCATCTCTGCATTCTCTTCGGGTGTTCACCGCGTCCGTTGGGTTTTGGCAACAACAGTTTCGCTGACATTGCAGGCAGCGTCTTCAGGTCAAAGGTGAAGTAACTCGGAAAATCTTCCGCCTTATGTAGGCCTCTTCATCCCGCTGCTGCTCTCTCATTGGTCGGTGGTTGTCCATCTCTCATTGCTGGCCTGCCATAGGTTGGTGGTTGGAGAATCCTTCTCCGGTATTCCAACCGGCGTCTTCAGGTCGATGTCGGGATTCAGTTTTTGGTGAGTTATATAGTGCGTTCTTGGCGCCAATTTTTCATGCTGTAGGCTGATTGGTCCAACTCCTATTTTCTCGTATGACTTTCTTCAACGAGTTGCGTGGAGGGTAGCTGTCTTCTCTATTCATGTTTTCAGGCGGCTAGCCTCGTAGTAATAAATTATTACCACAAAAGACTAAATATTTTTGCGACCTTTTCGAATTTATTATTCAAATTGCTAAAAAAAAATAGGTTCTCAAGCAATTTTTAAAAATGTTGATCCCTTCTCTAAAACATGATGTCCTAATTTCCCGAAAAACCGGCATTATCCCCGTTATTCATCTGGGTTTTCAATTTTTGCAAACGGTTCAAATGGTATTTTTTATTTGAGGAAGCAAACCTGTGTTCCATTTCCCATAAAATGTTACTGCTCAAGGTTCAACTCCAAAACGAATTGACATGGAATGACCCCTATAGTTTTCAGTTTTGGAAAATTATTAAAACCATGAGGCAAACACTCTTACCAAAGATACGTATCGCAGTGAATATAAGTTTGCTGGTATAATGATTATTATGCTGGTATATTGACTGGTTATGAGATTGGCTACGAGAAGAATAGTGGCTAAACGCGACACCGCAATTGGCATCTATCTACGATAATGTATACTTGTATGAGTATGGGTGTGAAGTTTCAGTTTTTCGGGTGGGGATGGAGGCGAGGGAAATGGTATTGAGATGACAATGAAGAAGTGGTGATAGAAAAAGCCGGAGTGGTTGAAGAATGTGCGACCGACGAATTCCTCACATTGAGAAATTGCCATTTTATGTGTACTCATCGATTCCTGCCCTCTCGCTCGGTGTTATATATAGCGCCGGTCCGTTTGATTGAAGCGTTGTTGATTTTTTTATAGATGTATTTATTTTCCATCGGGTTCTTATTTTTTACCACCCCTGACACATCACCGTTAAATCTCTGGCGGGGATGACCGCGGGCCAGAGCCGCCGTGGTAAAGTGACGGGGTCGGCGGTCGATTTGTGCGAAAATTTAATTACCGTGGCAATATGTCTCCTCGGGTCAGGGTTATTTCTCGATTATTTGAAATTTTTAGCTTGGAGACCCTCTGTCCCTATCGGTTGTCCACTGCATACTAGAACCCTCGAGAGTAGTGCCCGTAACGCTTGCTGCCTGAAAAGGCAGGATTGTGGGCGTTGTGGTTGCCTTGATATGAATGAATGAATATTTTTATTATACTCTAGGTAAAACATATGAGAGCAAAAAAAAAAGAAAATACAGGAAATGTTCTACTCTTAAAAGCCATTTTGACGAAAATATGGTATTATGGAGGTTATTGCTAGGCTAACAAGTAGCAGATATTTAGCAAAAAAAAAGTTAAATATTCAATACTAATAACACAAAAATATAAGTTTTAACACAGACAGTAATGAACAGACACATACATACACACATTTTTGTAGAGAGTTTTGATAACATCACGACTTTAAGATGATAACTTCAATGAGTTGAGGAGACTAAATTAAGCCCCAGACTTCAAATAGGAGTACAGCCTTCCTTTAAACGACTAAAGCGATTTTGACGTCTTTATATTTGGCGGTAGAGAGTTTCAGAATCTAGACGCAGTTGGATGAAAAGATTTGAAATATATATTGGTGCGGGCTTATATATATTGAAATATATATTGGTGCGGGATATGCGGTCCATTGAAGTCGAAAATTGCTTTAAAAATTTCAGGTTTATTTCATCACATGGGTCGTCCCAATCGAAGGAAATTGTTTTCATAATTTAAAGCATTCTTGGCTTAAAAATATAGTGCCAAAGAAATTGAGTATTTTATTGTTGTACGGCTACAATATCCGTAGATATAAGTACCCAATTTTAAGTGTCTCCAACATTTTGATTGGCTCCTTTCAAATTTTAATCCACTCCATTGAGCGTCATTCATTCCTGGTAAATTTGTAGAAATTCTCTGATGGCGTAAGCTGCCGTAAATTGAAATTTCTCAAAGGAAAGAAATTGACTATATATATGGAGAATTGAAATTCATATGCTCTTGGCCAAGTTCGGATAGAGTTCCAGGCTCAATAGTATTGAAAAACGTACCTGGTAGCAAGCCCGAGAAGCCCTCTTGAGTCTTGGTACTTACTCATTTCTTGATTAGCCTTAGGACTGCAAAAGACCGTAATTGTTAAAACGGCGTTCGTAATAAAATTTGAATTTCTAATTTATTCATATTTCAACTCCTGACTTCTCTGTTTTTTTTATTCATCTTGAAAATATTTTGCCACACCAACTTCTACCTCATCAAGTTTTTAAATTATGAAGAATACAAATTATTTAATGCATCGATAAAGCTTTGTTATTTGAAAATATTCGGAAAAAAGCACAGGACAAAAATCTCCAGACTTCTTTGCGGCTAGCCACTTGGTATTCCTGGAATTTCGGTTTCATAACATACCAGGTGTTTCTAAATGAATATCGGAGTTTTCACGCTTTATAATATTTATTACAATTAACGTAAAGCTATAAATGATACACGAAATAAAAGAGCAACTCAAACAGTTTTGTTGTTGGCAACAATGTGCATGTGCAGTCACTTTTTCTGCCGCCATCTGTTAGAAAACTCTAGTAGCGAAGATGGCGACTAATGAATAGTAAGGTTTCCGTGTTTTACAGTTTGCAAATATGGTATCTGTATTTATTGTGCAACGTTTGTTCCATGCTAAGTTCGGCTGTGATTCTCCAGGTGATAATAAAATCCGTGCCTCCACTCTGCAAGCTGACGATTCCGAATTAATGCAACATGATTGAAGCAGCTGTTGCAACAGTTACTCGAGAGACGTTTGCTAGGAACTCGCGTTTCGCCTTGATATGTGCCATATGGCGAGTAGAGCACACATTGAACATTTTTAGGCTATCATAGAAAACTGTTTGAGTAGCTCTTTCATTTGATGTATGATTTATAGCCGTAAGTTAAGTGTAATAAATGTTAGAAAACGTTAAAACCCCAATATTCTTATAGGAACACCCAGTATTAGTAAACTATTTCCAGTGATAGTATCAGCCTCTGGTCTTCTGCCGAATGGATTCACCCGCGAACTTCTTTTCCCGTTCAATGTTGGTCCTGTTCTCATCAGCTCCTCTCCTCTGAGTCCGAACGCGCCCTTTGCCTTCCTTCCTTCCGCATAGCTTCTCACCTCGATAATATCCTGAGGGGAATAAATCACATTCGATCGATAAGAATAAATGATTTCAATTCCGGCAGAAATACCCTGGTTTCTCGGCGTCAGTCCCGTTCGGGGATTTATGGCTGACGATGTTCTATCTGCTCCAAACTGGAAGTGCGGCTGGGGAAACTGTTAGGAGCCATGAAATGGAGGGTTGGCTGAAGATCGCAAGGTTTGAAGGGAAGTGGAATGGTTTCTACGAATGTGTGTGGTGCTTGGATGATGGAGCTCTATTTCGCCGAACGTGTGCTGTAGGTAGGGGAAGGTTGCCTAACTCGCACCAATTTTTGTAAAAAAAAAACAAATTAACGCAAAATAACTAACACAATATAAGTTTTAAATGCTGCTTAATATGAGGTGGAATGCCTATTTCTCTCACAATTTTTTTAGGACAATCTATTCCAAGTTGAACACATGATTAAAACTTCAATTTGAAACCTCTGCAAACGGTGCGACTTAGGCAACCGGTTTCCCAAATCGCACCACTGGAGGCCAATATTTGAAGATGATGTTTCAACGACAATGAGAGGCAAGGAGGCAAGTTACTTAAGGTTAGTTTTAAGATCCCTTAACAGAGCAAACATGTGCATTAAAATACCCGTAACATAAGGAACGAAAAAAGTTAGAAAAGTTTCATCTTTGACATAAATAATAGATGTGATTTTTTTGCTTGATAAAAAATCTGCAATAATTGAACCAAGATTTACAAGTCTTTTGTAGAAGTGTTTATGCTTTGGAATAGTCTTTTCACGGCAGCTTTTTTAAGACTTCTAACATTGCACAGGTATAGAGAGACGTGGTGCGATTTTGGTGCGACCACCATTTTATATGAAATCATTTCCACTGCCTGAACACGTGATCATACCACTCTGTTAATAGCACTAAATGAAACACAATAGACTACAAAAATATGATATGTAGCTAAAACTATGTAAATACTACTTATTTATTTTCAATAATCTTGTAAAAATACGAAAAAATAGCAGAAGAGACACTCTTTTTCTTAATACCTATGTTCCTGATTTATCACTACACTGGAGGCCACATTTGAAGTGTGGTGTGCTTGGTGATATAGGAAATTCCAAATGCAGCCATTAGATTGCAAATATATACCTTATACATCGTTTTCTAGGGGGGTAGTGCGATTTGGGAAGCGGTGCTATTTAGGCAACTCTCCCCTATTGTTATTTCTCCCGTGGAATAGAAACAATTATAACGAGACTATTACGATGACCTCCACCTCATTCAGCTATTCCCTCGTGCGTTTAAAATAAGAAAATTAGGAAGTGGCCACTAATTGTTCATCATTGGAGTTAAGGCCGTTGAGGGCGAGATGCTTATGTAGGAATGAAGTCGCTTACAAAAGTGTCAGCAGCAACGAACCACCTTGGCAAGATAAAAAGGTAGCTGAGACCCCCTGGAAAAAAGAAGCATAAGAGTCTTTTTTATCTCCAAAGTTTACACGATTTCGAGCTTCCTTCGAAGAAATTGGTTTTTATTTTTTCAAAAGTCATATTTTCTATTACTTTTCGCACATATGCGAACTAACACATAATTAACTTCCGTTTATCATTTAGAGATTTGTATCACAACGCCTAGAAAATACGTTATCGAAGTACTAGTTTGGAATGCCCATTCGTTGGAAATATTTCTAGTTTGCCATTGTAATGAAGTTGTAAGGAGGTATGTAGCCACTTCAACTGTTTCATTCTTACGCATTCAATTGAGAATGAATTTGGGGTGTATCGAAGTCTTTGCGTCCTTTTCTTCCTCTTATCGAACCCATACCGGGCGGGTACTTTTCTCTCGGGTCGGAGGAAATAGCTACGCTACGCTGATTTTTCGCGGCTTTCGCTTGGACTCGAGTTCCCAGCTGTTGTGGCTGTCTACTGAGAGTTTCTTCGCTAATAGTAGATTCAGGCGATTAAAATTCTCGTTGTGATCATGGCATATCTACGGCTTGCTTAAGTGGGGGAGGGAATATGGGAGGGGATAAGGGCAGTTTTGGGGACTTTGTGTTTTGCGTTTTCAGAAGGGGTATAATCCCAAATGGTTTTCAAAAGTCCGTTCTGCGTCGCTGCGAAACATTTTTCAAATCGGGGAAGGTATGATTTTAGAGTGGTGAGTAGAGGAGTTATCTTCATGCCTTTCCTGATAATTCTATTTGAAACAAACCAAGGTTCCCTAACAATTTTTCTCACATTAACGTTCTCGGCAGATTGGATTCGTTTTAGGTGCGTCGCTGCAGCGTGTAGCCAGGCCGGGGATGCGTAAGACAGGAGAGGCTTGATGCAGTTGTTGTATAAGTGCAGTTTCGTTTTGAGGCTCAACGGCGAGGTAGATTTTAGAAGAGGTCGTAGTGCAGCGTGTATTCCATTTGCCTTATTGATAGAAGATTTAATGTGTTCATTCCTGGTAAGTCGTTGGACGCCAAGGAATTTTATGGATTGTTGTTTCGGGATTCTTTGGTTCCCGTAGTAGAGCCGGTGACCGTCTCCTGCCTTCGTTCGTCGGGAGAAGACGACGTGTGTGCACTTTGAAGCGTTCACGCTGAGCTTCCAGTCGGTCGCCCAATCTTCGTATTCATTAGGGTGGTGCTGAGCGAGATCAGCCGTTCGTTCCGGGTCGGAGGAAATAGCTCGAGCCGAGATTGTGAATATTTCGCGTTCTCGTGGTGGTTGGCTGAATGACCATCAACGGAAATAGAATCGAGCGTTCGATTGAGCGTGCGAGACAGGAGGAGACGGACTCAGTTTCAGACACACGACTGCGTGTGCAACTCACGCACTCGGATTTCTCACTGTGGCCACCATTATTTTTTGTCTCTGGATACGAGAATGTAGAAGGATTGTGGTGTGCTACTTTGTGCAAAGTCCAAAATGGCATTGCGTGACTATGAAGTGGAAAAGAGTGCCTTCGCGGTCTCAGCAACATAAAGTTGACTTAAAAATGTTGTTAATTTAGAAATTCTCATACCTCTATTTAAATTAGGCTGCAAGAACGATATTTTTGCCTATCGTGAGTAATATAAACGATTACAAGTACTCTTAAATGCATTTCTTGATATATTTGCGATCGAAGTTCTGATTGGTGGAATATTTTAGCAGTCATGGTTGAGCTTCCACGCGAGACAGACGTGGGCTGGTGCTTCGCTCGAGACAGGCAGGTGCCTTAGTGATGTGTTCAGTTGCGTCCAGAGTATAAGTGCATTCAATTACGAGGATAACTTCCTACTCAATTTAGAAGCTCGAGTTACTAATATTAAGTGGAAACCGCAGTTTAAAATGGCTAATTGCAGTGTATGTAATGTGAATGTTCTTAAGCGCCAGCTAAGGATTACCTGCAGTGAATGTCAAACTCAGTGTCACGCTACTTGTGTTCACTTGTCCAAAGAGGATATCGAGTATATTGGCGCTGAAAAGCAAAGTTGGCGTTGTCCTACCTGTGCTGCGGAAAAACGTAAGAGCATGTCAGTAGTTCCACTGGCGGATACGGACACTGCTAGTATCTCTCATATTATAAACCTTCTAGAAGAAGCTAAAGAGGACAGGAAACGCATGGAATTGGACTTGAACAAGGCTATTGAGTTTGTGCACAATAGATTAGATGAAAATACTAAAGTGCTTCAAGAAAACTCAACGCAGATTGCTGAATATTTAGCGACAATAGACTTACTTAGGCAAGAAAATGTTGGCTTAAAATCTCGAGTGAGTGAATTAGAAAAGAGGTTAGACGACCAAGAGCAATATTCTCGCGTTAATGACCTTGAAATACACGGCTTTCCCCAGCAACCAAATGAAAATACCTTAGAAATCGTGAAAAGTGTGGGGGACGCCCTTGGTGTTAAAATAACCGACGATATGGTGAACACATGCCACCGATTGGGAAAGAAGGGACACGAAGGCGGAACGAGAGGTATCATAGTCAAATTCGTCCGTAGGTATACAAAAGAAGAAATTCTTCAAAAGAGGCGAGTGAAAAGGACCTTCTCCACACGGCACCTGGGCTTGGCGACCGATACTCCGGTGTACATAAACGAGAGCCTGAGTCCAGGTCGGAGGAGACTCTTCGCTGCTGCGCGTCTTGCGAAGAAAGAAAAGGGATACAAATATTTATGGCTAAGGCATGGGACAATACTTATGAGGAAGAAGGAGAATGATCAAGTAATCACTCTGAAATCCTCTGATGACCTGGAGAAACTGTAAGCATTCTGTGAGTGAGTTATGTATGTCTTCAACCTATCTTTACTAACAAAATGCAGAGTACTGTTAATGATAGTGAATTTAATGGTGGCAGGTTCCTTGTCTTGCATCAAAATATAAGAAGTCTAAGAGCTAATTTTGATAAATTTGTATTTCAACTAATTAATCTCGATATAAAACCCGCTGTAATTGTTTTGACAGAAATTTGGGTCAATGACACTGAAGTATCTATGTATCAAATAACTGGCTATCGGAGTTTTGATGTGTGTAACAATAACTATAGGGCTGGAGGAGTTATTGCATATGTAGCAGATACTTATGAGTGTTCTTCTATTGATCTGGGTGAATTAAAAACTGCTGATATGGTTAAAATATCAGTAGGGATAAATGATTCTTCTTGGATAAGCATTATTGGTGTATATAGACTTAATTTTAATCCTGTTGAACATTTTTTGAGTGAATTGGAGAATGTATTAACCATCTCTAGTGAGAGGAATTTAATTGTAATTGGTGATATTAATTTATGTATATTACAACCCAACGATATTTCCTTTGAATATCAAACCCTTATGGCTAGTCATGGACTGGACCAGCTTATTCGAGTACCAACTAGAATTAGCAAAACGGGTAGTACATGTATAGATCACATTTTTTGCAGAAGTAGAGATAACTATAAGTATGAGGGAAGAGCGGACGATTGGGGTTTAACAGACCATCATGCTGTATCATGTTCTTTAAATATTAATGTACCCATTAATATATACGAACGAGTTTATCGAAGCCATTGCCGGATAAACTTTAACCATCTAAATAATAGTTTGCTAAGATGTGACTGGAATGATGTTTATTCACAACAAAATGTCAATGAAGCCTATGAAATATTTATAAATAAATTGAAATGCTGCATTGAAAAAGCTGAATACGTGTCAGACAGTAACAGATCGGGAGGAATGAAGAGGCCATGGATGACTTACGCTTTGTGCGGGAGAATTTCTAGGCGAAATTTTCTGTATAAAAAAATGAGGAAACACCCTGAAAATGAAAAGCTAAATAGGTACTACGTATCGTACACGCAAAGATTAGAATATGATATTAAAAAGCGCAAAGAAAAGTATTACAGGGACCTATTTGATAGTAATGTCAATAATACCGCTGCTCAATGGCGCATTTTAGATTCACTCACGGGAGGAAAGCAAGGAAATGAGAATTGTGTAAAAATTAGAACTAGTAATGGCATCGTTGTCACTAAGTGCCAGGACATTGTAAACGAATTTAGTTCACATTATGGTAAAGCAATTCAAGAATTGACCCAGAACAATTATTTTGAAAGTAATACGAATAAATACAAAGAAATATTCCCAACCTCCAATTCAATTGACTCTCTGTTTTTTGTTCCTACTGATGCGAAAGAAATTAGCAGCATTATTAAGGAATTAAAGTCTAAAAAATCTAAAGGTGTTGATAATATTTCCACACAAGTTATAAAAGAAGTAAATGCAAATATTTCGGAGGTCCTTGCCCATATTGCTAATCTAAGTATGTATACTGGAATATTTCCTAAACAATTAAAAACTGCAATAGTGATACCAATTTTTAAAAAAGGTGATAAAATGAACGTAAATAATTACAGACCAATATCCCTATTATCTGTATTTGCTAAAATAATAGAAAAAGTTGTTAAAGTCAGACTTCTTAAATTTCTAAAGCAGCATAGTTTTTTCAATAAAAACCAATTTGGATTTATGAGTGGTAAGAGTACAGAGGATGCATTATTAAAATTCTGTTCAGAGCTGAACGACGGACTGAATAAGAACTGTAGAGTTGCTGGCTTATTTGTAGACATTACCAAAGCCTTCGACTCCATTAATCATAACATACTAATGAATCGATTATGGGAAGCGGGTATACGTGGAACCGCATATGATTGGTTTCAAAGTTATCTTTGTGATCGATCAATGTGTGCGTCTCAAAAATTGCTACAGTGAAAAGATTCGACTCACCTGTGGTGTCCCACAGGGTTCTGTGTTGGGAGCCATACTGTTTTTAATATATGTAAACAATTTATGTGCTGGCAGGTTTAAAGGTCAATTAACGTCATTCGCAGATGACACTGCACTAAGTTACTCTGTTAATAGTGTTGATGATCTATATGAACACATACAAAGTGATCTATTAACACTCAATATGTGGTTTTCGGCTAATTATATGTTGTTAAGTGAAAAAACGAAATATATTATGTTTAGCATGAGTAAATCTACCTCAAACAAAAGTAAACTATACTATCAATGTGCAAATTGTATAAAAGATAATGTTACTTCCTGTGATAAATGTATTTTGATCGAACAGGTTAGTCACATAAAATATTTAGGTATATATTTTGACCAAAATTGTAAATGGAAGTCTCACATAAATAAATTAAAATCAGAAATGATTACTATTGTAAGAAAATTCTACTTCCTCAGATACATATGCCCTGAATCAGTGTTAAAAATGGTATATTATGCTCTCGTTAATTCAAGATTGCAATACGGAATAGCCTGCTGGGGTGGAGCATATTTTATCAACATTAAACCATTGATAGTGGCGCAAAAAAGGGTTATCAGGGTTATAACACGATCGTATAGGAAAAGCCACTCATTTCCTCTATTCAAAAAATTAGATGTCCTCCCACTAAGGCATTTATTCATTTATAAAGTCCTTAGAATATTCTATAACCGTAGTGGTGAAAAGGCCCGACCACAAAACTATGACATTAGAGCTTGGAGAAACTTCCATATACCTAGGCCGACGACCGAAATTTATCGACAGTCATACAATTACTTAGGGCCTAAATTGTTTAGCATGTTGCCGAGTAATGTAGAAAACTCGGAAAAAAGATGGGGATTTAAATCCGCAGTTAAAAAATGGCTTATGATGTGTGAGGAAGTAGAGTTTCTACTAAGAAAGGTGGGTTAAAAAGTTTACAATAAAAGGTATATTGTATATTCTATGTATGTAATTATGCGTTTATATAAGAAAAATAAGAAAAATAGTTATCCTTGTCCAAATATTTGAAATACGTTTTGTAATAATGAATGCAATCGGCAATAGAACAAATAACTGAATACAAAGAAATTTTACTTCTCATGTGTGCTAGCACCAGACCTATGTAAAAAGTTTATGATGGTAGCCCCAAAACTACTAAAAGGGGTACCTATATATTCCAAAATATTTAAGTATGTTCTAAAATGTAATATTTGATTGTAAATGGAATAAATTATATATTATTATTATTATTATTATCTGTCTCGGTCCAAATAAGACAATTCACGAAGTGCTCGGTTGCCGTGATGGGGAAAATTCTTACATCACTTACGTTCACTTCAATTTAACTTGTCCCATCGAGCAATTTCAATTCTTCGATCACCTCGTCTGAACTTCCTCTTCTTCTTTACTCTACATGCAAAATCCATTTTCACGAAGTTCACATTGGTGTAATTTATGCACGTAAAAACGCCTTGCGTAAATGATATATTTGGAATTAGGTTTTACATTTAGTTCCCACTTTTCCGATCCTCTTCCGATAAGCTGGTATAAGTAAATTTAGCTTTTTGTTGCTAAAGGCTCTTGAGTTGGCTTTAAATTAGGTCAAAAACGGGTCTCGTGTGATCACCGTGATGAGTCATGGGTGAGTCATGAGAGGGTTGGCGAGGTCATTATATCCGCGGATCTAACTCTGTGATTGATATTTCACGTGCTCTGCTCACAGCGTTTGATGTGGGACCCGTGATAACGGTATTCCAAGGCTGTGGTGCCTCTTCGGAAAGGTTATGGGATACCCTAGTGCGGCGGTTTTTTCTAGATGCCGGATATGGAAAAAACACGATTAATTAATTTCAATGTGAGTTAAGCATGATTTTAAAGTGCTCAGTACAGGGTCAATTTATAAAATAAATGGCTCAAAAAATGAGATTTTGATTAAAAATAACGGATACCTTCTTCTAGTTTGGTATTCTTCAGTGATATATTACTCACTTGAAATTTTGCTTATCATTGGTTTTAAACTCATCTTTAAAGTTTTAGGTCCGATTAATTAGACCACAAAAAAGATTGTTCTGCATCTCAAGTTTTTAGTGTTTACCTCTAATACTCCCTGAGTTGAAAATCTGTTTTTCCTTAAGATACAGGATAATGTCAACAAAGCCTTACCCTGCCTATCCTAAAAAATTGAAGACGATTGGTTAAGTTTTTAACCAGCGATACAGACCCGAGATTCGAAATACGACTGGTCTAGAGAGAAATGTGATTACTTACTCTTAAGCCTATTATTTTTGTCTCCTCAATGTTAGCGCTCCACGTTGCAGTCATTTGCTCAACGGTTTTCCTCTGTGTTTTGTTTGCGAATCATGTAAGATGGCACATTTGGGCAAGAAATTACTAGGTTATTAGAAATTTGACCTTTGGATATCATCAAGTTAGCGAAGAAGCAACGGAAAGCAATTTCAATATTGTGAGTTTGGTGGATTGCTGTTACTTCCTGAAGGAGTGATAGATGGCATCGGGCCCATCAGTGGAGGGGTTTAGTATGTATTGCGGAAAAGGGGCCTTCCGCTTCATTCCCACAATTAATACTTATCGGCTGTGAATTGTGATGCATTCATCTCTTCCGGACTTTGGTTTTCACGAAGCGCTACCCTTGGAATCCAATGACCAAATTGTGTGAAAATTAGCGCTTTGGATCTGACACTAACTTGGAAACTAATGGAAACGAACGGGCGCTTTTTATGCTGAAATGAGCCTGAATTTTATCACTTTTTATCCCTCTGTTCCATCTTTTTCATTTTTGCTCTCGTCTCAATTTCAACAAGTTGCAACAAGAGTAGAAATCCATCAAGAGTGTCTCCTGGACTAATTCCGTTGATGGGAAGTAAAGATGAGTTACGGCGAAGGAAATCGTCTTCATTAAGCGAGTACTCGGGAATCCTCTCATAAGTGAAAAATTAGAGAGCGCGAAAGTTTCATGAATTCGTGACGCCTTCAACTTATCAGCGAAAGGGTCAAATCCAAGCGTCAATTTTTCACCGCGAATAGCTCTAGAGGCGATCGGGAAAATGTGGGTCTCTTTATTATTTAAACTCTGTAAGGTTCGAAGCAATTGAAACTTGATGAATGATTGCAGTTAAAATTTTCAGAAAAGAAGAAAGGCGGTCCGAAATTGCATGGGATCCAGGTGGCCTTATGACATTGAACGTAAGAGAAATCATTAAAGTCTCCAAGACCGCGCACTTTAATTGGCTAATTTAAGGGAGGAAATTTTGTGGAGGGGAGGCAAAGGAGTTAGTCAGAGTGCAAAATAACGGATGAGAAATACCGAAAACAAGATAATACGCGCACGCGAATTGGTCTCTCGCTGAAATAGCACATATTTTCTGCGAAATAAATTTCTGGTGAAAAATTTGCAGAACAATGTAAGTAAGATAGTAGTTGGGGCAACATATAATAGTGGTAGATCTTCCATCAAAATGACTCACCGCCTTAAATTCCTTTCTTTTTCTATGTATAGGAGTATGGGGGGTGTTAATTTTAAATAATATCTGTGGGTTGTTCCTTTCCCCTCTATAGCAGGAGTCGACAACATCAGTTGGAAACAGTTGGCAAGTAATGAGACCGAAATAATTTATGGCGGAGCAAGAGGTGACTCGTCTTTTATTGAGAGCCAGGTGGGAATATGTGGGTGTGGGGGAAATGAGAGGGGATGATTGTAAATTCGAAGGGCGAATGTGAGCGAGGGATGGGATAAATCTTCACAGGTGGTGGGAGAGGAGCGGGGTGGGTGGGGAGCAGAGATCGCCGTTGATATTGAATGAGGAGGCACGGAGAGAAACGAAGGGAAGATTGTTTCCCAATTTCGAAAAATGATAAATGAGGGTACGAAGAAAGAGCTTGTTGAACTGAAACCTGGGTTTGCTGAATAATTTTCTCAGTAGGTTAACAAATATGTAACGATTTTTCAAAATAAAGTTAAGATTGATTATCATACGTGCCGACATGATTTGGTCTACGAAAGGAGTTAAAAATCTGAATTAGAGAGAGAGTGTCACTGAAGCATGCGAACATGATGGGCGACCTTGGGTGAGGAGGAGGGGTGGCGGAGGGGACGGGGACGGTCTCAGCTGTCCGTTGCGCCGCGTCGCGTGAGCCGCATCGCTTAGCGCCACTCTCGGCGCCAGGCTGCGCGGGCTGCTAAGCCTAAATGGTGAAAGATACGCAAAAACCGACGAAATTTTTGTACTGTGGGTCATAACATACCCATTTTACCCTTAATTTGGTATTTTTTGCGAAATCGTATGACAAATTAAGGATGTTGGCATTTGGGTGCCTCTTGATAACTAATTAATTACAATTTACGAAACTTTGCCTATCCTTGTATACCCGAGTGTCATCGAAGTCCGATTGATGATTTTGGAATTTAAAAAAATGTTTATTTTTGGGACAGCCTAAGGATAAAGAAGCCGTGGATAACGGAGAACATGATAAGGGAAATGTAGGAGAGGAGAAAGTGGAAGAACGTGGACACAGAACAGGGCAAAAGAATGTATAGGGAACTGAATAATCGATTACGACGTGAAACTAAGAGGGCAAGGGCGGCTTGGTGGATAAACAGTGTGAGGAAATGGAAAAGTTCCAGAAGGATGGAGAAGTAGGCGCGTTGTACGCCAAAGTTAAGTCGCTATCGGGCGGCAAAAGAGGACAAGCCATGACTAAAATTAAGGCTAAAGATGGGAGGATGCTAACCGAGCGAGAAGAGGTACAGAGTAGATGGAAGGAATACGTGGAGGACCTGTATGACAGAATGAACAGACCAGAGAGATTGACTCTAGAGGAGGAAAGTGCAGTGGAGGAGGATAATCTTGGGCTGGAGATATTAGATTTGGAAATAGAGAGAGCACTTCGTTACATGAAGGCTAGGAAAGCAGTAGGCGTGGACAATATACCGTGTGAGCTTCTGAAGAATCTAGGGAAGGAAGGTAAGAAAAGGTTTTTCGAACTAGTGCGCAGGATCTATGAGGAGGGATGTTGGCCGGAGGATTTTGTGAAGACGGTTTTAATTCCGCTTCCGAAAAAGGAGAAAGCTGTGGAATGCAGAGATTATAGAACTATCAGCCTAATATCGTATGCGGCGAAAGTGGTGCTGAGGACATTGAACAGACGAATGGAGGCGAGGGCAAACGAGTATTTGGGCGAAGATCAGTTTGGTTTCAGAAGAGGGAAGTCAACTCGTGATGCAATAGCAATAATGAGGTCCCTCGTGGAGAGGAACCTAGAATATGAGCAGGACGTATATGCGTGTTTCGTGGATTTTGAGAAAGCGTTTGATAGGGTGAACTGGGTAAAGTTAATGGATATTCTCAAGAGAATAGATGTAGATTGGAGGGATAGACGACTGATTGGTAATCTGTATATGGCCCAGACTGCGCAAGTGAGGGTAGCGGACGGAGAATCTGGGTGGGCAAGCATTGGCCGAGGTGTGAGGCAAGGCTGTCCTCTATCGCCGCTGCTCTTTAACGTGTACGCTGAAGGGATGGTAGGGAAGCGTGGGATGAGTTAGAAGCTGGAATAAATGTGGGAGGAATGATGTTCAAATCAGCGAGATTCGCGGATGATCAGGCGTTGATAAGTCAGTCAGCGAGGGGGCTTCAGGCTCTAGTGGATGCGTTATACGAGCGTTGCGAGGAGTATGGGATGAGGATTAATCACAAGAAAACTAAGGTTAGGCGGTGCTGTAAAGCATCACGAGCGAGGAATGTGAGACTCAAGATAAAAGTGGGTGGTGAAAAACTTGAGCAGGTTGAGTAGTTCACCTATTTAGGCAGTACGTTAGAAGAAAACGGATACAGTAGTAAGGACATCAGAAAGAGAATTTCATTAGCGAAGGAGGCGTTCATGAACAGGAAGGAGCTTCTAAGAGGATCGTTATGTAAGAGTTTAAAGAAAAGGTTGGTGAAGAGTTTGATTTGGAGTGTAGCTCTCTACGGTGCGGAAACGTGGACACTTAGGAAAGAAGACGAGAGAAGATTGGAGGCATTCAAGATGTGGGTGTGGAGAAGAATGGAGAAGGTGACGGAGAGGAAAAAGAACGACGAAGTGCTGGATATGGTTGGCGAGGAGAGGCAGCTTTTAGATGAGATACGGAGGAGACAGAAGGTATGGATGGAGTTAGTGCTTAGCGGGGAGGGGATGTTGAAAATGGTGATAGATGGTAGAATGTTAGGGAAACGAGGGAGGGGAAGGAAAAGAGTAGGAATTTTAGATAAATTGAAAGAGAGTAGGCCTTACAGTGAATTAAAGAAGGCAGTGCTGGAAAGAAAGGGAGGCTCCCAGATCACTTTTTTAAGTACTCCATGGAAACCTACCTTAATCCGTAGAATACTATAATAATAATAAGGGGCGGGGGCGAATGGTTTGCCTTGAAAGGAACCCAAGGAGTAAGAATGGAAGGTGTGAGGAAAGGGTTTCTGGAGGACATCTTGCGCTCTGCTTGCGAAGACAATGGCCAACCAACGGCTCAATGAAACAAGTATTTTCCTTGTTTACGCGATCTAATAATTTGCGTGCATATCGTATCATTTAGATGAGAACACTGCTCTAATCCAGAACGCTTTTCAGAGCTGCATGTATGGCGCATAAAATAATTTGCTTTTTAAAAAAGTTTTTTCTTTTGAAGATACGTTTCCAAGATAATCGTTTGGTTCCAGGGGACTGCACAATATTAATTTTTGTGACTAAGGAACGTGTGTTCGGGATCATCTTCAGTCTTCTGATCATATCTTCTTCACCATGTATGAATGATGAATTTCGATATTTGCGCTCTAGTATTTGCAACAGAAAGGAATAGTATAGGAAAGTTACGCATTGGATAAATCACATCGTAAAAAATATAAATGTAGGTTGCCAGCGCTGATTATGGTTTGTTTATTTGTGAAATTCGGATCGCTTTGTACGTAAACGACACCAGTGATGGCTTTTGTAAACCCATTTAAAGGCGCAGTGACCACTCATTTGGTGTCCGACTGTAAAAGACTTAGTTGCGTTATTCGTTCTGTCATCATCAGATATTAAACGACTTGGCGGAAACCCAGCAAACACGATCGCATAGCCAATTTAACTCACACCAGCAAACACGATCTCTTCGTCTTCACTCCGTGTCTGCTCTCATGGGAACCACTTGACTCGGGGTCTTCACGGCGTCGTTAAGGTTCCTTGCCGCTTCGCAGTCCATCTAATCTTGCGCGGACCCTTTGAGCAGAGGGCGTCTTCTTGACGGCAATCGAGGAATCTTTCTCTCTCCCCATCCATTCATCCATCTATGCTCTGCTGCTTGAGGAAAAGAGCAACTAAATCCCGTGAGACCATTAATAGATCTCTCCGTCCTCGCACTTTTTTAAAACCTAACTATAAAACCTAATTTTATCGCTCCGATATCTTTTCTGCTAATTCACAGAAGAGCATCTTCCCGGGAGCGCGCTAGAGAGAAAAAGAGTCTTTCCTTTCTAGAGAATATCGACGTGGAGGGTAGGCCTTCGTCGACTATCGCATATAGGAGTTCGTAGTCGTGCGGGATGAGTTCTTCTTTCTTTATTCTCTCTTAATTAATTCTATTCGTTATGTGATGAGCTATAATGTTGGTCATTTAAAAATTTCGGTTCGTTCCGGTCAGGTTTATAATATGGATTCTGAGAGTGAGGAGTGTATATTTTTTTTAGAGGCTGCTCAATTTTTTCATTGAAGGGCGCAAAAGAAGTTGGATACAACACTTAAAGCGCTGTTCATGTCCTCCTGTTTCATTTATAGAGTTCTGGAGAGATTTTAACCCATTTCAGAGAATTCGTGAGTTAGTCTTTCCAACCATCATGTATCATCAGAAATTCCTTATAGAGGGTTTCTTCTTTTCTGCACTTATCTACTAAAGTAATTGAATGAACTTTTAAAAATTTCAACAGTTATTTTAAATTCTTACTTACACCTATCATTTGCTTTAACGTTATGGTTTAAATTCTTTGTTTAACAATTTATAAAAGCTTTCTGAAGTTGTAGAGCCAATGCTTTGGATATCATTTATATCGTTTCACTGGTACCATGAAAATGGATACTAGTTCGTAATTTTTCCGATGATAGGATTGCAATTTAAGTCAAAACATTTAGAAAGGCATCTTTGTCATCAGTATCTTCAAAACTCTCTTTAAAATATTAAAATTCAATGGGAAGACCTTGTAAATGCATTGTTATTCAGTTATGAAGGTTATGAATAATCAGATGAAAGTTCATTTATTATCATGCAAAATTTCTGAGTGAATTGAGTTAACTCTTCTCAATATATGCCTATATATAAGGTTATTCCAACATGGAAAACAGGTAGAATTATCATATATACCTTAGCCACCAGCAAACTTTGACGAACTTGTACACTATAATGTCTTAAAATGTCAGACTATGGTGTATATTTTAAACAAGTGATGCATAATTCTACCGTTTGTGAAGGGGTGATGCATATTTTAGAGTTCACATTTTGTTTCCAATGTTAATTTTAGGGCTGATTTGAGGATTCGAGGGTCGTGTTGAAGTTTCCGCTAGCCGCCTTGGATTCCTGGTACTCGTGTCCTTAATCTGAGGAGGCCCCAAAATGTCCGCTTCGACGTACACAACTCCTCCCGGCATTCTCCTCTGCTTACTGCCCCACATCTCACTCGAGAAAGGAGGAGGAGGAGGTGGTGGGGTTATTTGCACGTGCAAGTTGCGGAAAATGAAAGCGGCTTCCCTCCTCGCCACCCGTCCTATTCGTCCACAGATTACACTCGCGTGCCCCTGATTTTGAGAGACATCATGCCTGCGGGTCAATATTGTCAGTGCGACGAATTGCGAAAAAGACAGAATAGAATGGTGATTACCCTTAAAAGCGAAGGGTATTGTTGAGCTATTTAATTGCGCTGCTAAAGAGCAATTTATCTCGTTGTGGAATTCTTAAATGTTCCCATGATAATCTCTATTATCGACCAAATAAGTTTTCTTGATATAAGAGAGCATTTTCTACATGAAAATTAGTCATATCCTGAGAATTTCATTTTGTGTCCGCTTGTGAGAAAAGTATGCAATAACTTAATTGTATTACTAATTTTTAACCTATCACAGGTTTTGCTATTCTTTCTTAGACGATCGCCATACTCTTCCTTGTTATCGTTAGCTACTTGAGTTTTCTTCACATGCGAGCGCCGAATCTTTTTGGCAGTTTGTCATTTCTGAAAATAATTATTGCTTCCATTAGAAAAAAATCTCATGGAGCTGGAATCGAACTACGTATCTTTAGGCTCTTGGTTACTGTACAGACCACTACGCTATCCAGGTCCCTTGAAAATTTATAATTAGCTTTCGCGTACTTCAAAACATAATAGATTCAAAGGATGATTCAAGTAATTGCTAAATTAACATTCACAGTATTTAGAAGCAGATGCTTGAAATGTATCAAGATTATGTAAATGAAGGGTATGTATTACAGTCTAAGTATAAATTTTAGTTTGCACTAAGTTTTTCCGTTCACCAAAATTTAAATGAAAGTAGGTACGTCTCATCTATTACATGAATATAACACTTTTCAAGTGTGTTTGGCTATAGTATTGTAGGCTACAGGCTATTATGTGCGCACAGGGTTCACGAATGCTTGAATCATATTCATCTCGCGCTAAAATAAGCTTAGTAGATTAAGTAAGGGGAGAAGTACATAATTTATGGCATTGATTGGACGGGATTTCCCCTCTCGAAGCAACTTTTACTACGGTGTGAAACAGGATAAACAAATTCCCTGAAAAGACTCAATTTTACAGCGTTAAAATATAACGATTTTCCCGGACCTTGTTACTGAAATGGTCCAATGCGGTCCAGTGCATGGGGTACAGCGTAATAATCACCCTATAAATATGAGTATTTTAAAAAGGGATCTTGATACGTACCCTTTTTCCTCTCCTAGGTGTGCAGGGATTAGATAGAGGCTTATACGGATTTAATCCTCTGCGATAAAACAAGCCGGGGTTCTTTGACTTTAAACTCGTAATCTGGACCTAGTATGCAGATATAAGATTTGGTTTTGGCGCTGTTATAATGTTGCATTATTGACAACTACTTGTGAACGAAATCTGCCAATAAAGCTTGAACATGCAAAAATGCTTGTAAATTTCAGAAATTGAGGCATAAATAAGTTAGTTGGCTACACTACAAGTCAACTAACCTATTGGTAACTCCTAACGCTGCTGTTATATTCACACAAGTCCTCAAAGTTCAAGTTATGACAGGAATAGGCATGGACCCAAATTTAAATAAATAAAAGGTCGTAGCACTTTTCCACAAGAATTTTTAATGCGTACCTACAACGCGTTTCGGCTCACTGAACCATCATCTGGTAAAAAATCTTGTGGAAAAGTGCTACGATCTTTTATTTATTTAAATATGACTAACTTCCACCAATTGAATACTGAATCTGTGGAACTTATGGACCCAATAACCTGATATTGTGAACATGGCAAGTTTTTTGGCTTAGTCAGGGGTGATCTCTATCCTACCATCTACCAACTAACTTCGCGGTTGATATTCTGAGTAAGTGCGGCGCTGATAGTCGCCCTACATCCGGTGATGGCCTAAATGAGGTATTTTAGTTCCTTAATTCTACTCTACATACATTTCAGAATGTCCTTCAATGTTTACTCGTCAAAATAATTTTGTTTTTATTCATATATTTTCTCTCTTTGACGCTCTCCCGGATATTCCCATATAAATTGCCCATTTCTCTTCCACGGATTTCTCATGGTGCCGTATTGAGAGATCCCAGTTTATATCCGAGCCATCTAATTTGGGATAGTTTCCACCAAGCTGGTGATGTGATGCTTGTGGCTGTATTAGGGACGGACTATAATATCTGGGTAACGGCTTACCTTCTTCGTGGACACATTGAGCCGTTTCTGCGGTGTTCCGGTTTTCCGTCTTCCATCACGGCCAGCTGCCTAACTCCACGGAACTCTTGTCCAATTTTGCGTAAAGAAGTGGAAATCTGCTCCGTGTTGTTCGTGCGGGATACCTCATCATTAGATATGCGTGAAAATCGCAAATGCGATATAGATGCGATGTGCGCAAATAAATGCGACATAGAAGCGATGACTTGACTTTTATGATATTTTTACGCAAATTCGCCATTTCGACGGCAAAATTCATACATTTTGTTCCGAGCGCATTTTAAATGCTCCGCCGACACTCACCGCTTAAAGAATGTGAGCGACTGGCCAGCTGCTAGTTGGCTGGGACTCTACGTGGCCGCGAACTACAAGTGGGCGCGTGCAAGCTACACCTCCGCCACTATCTGTTTTATTCCTTAATTTATTATTAATGCATAACCGTCATAACCATAATTTTCATTTGCCTTAAATTGAGATCGGGATACGTTAATGCTATTTAAGCAGGTCTCAAATTTCTCTGCAGCAAAAAGGCTGAAGATTTAAAAAAATCAGAATGAGCTTTGCTACATTATAAAATTCAAAGAAATCTTTTTTTGGTTAGAATGGCAGTCATTGAGAATCCGACAGTTACGATAAGTTCTTTTTTTACATTGATATAATATATATATCTTGTCATTCAGATGTTTTCACTGTGTCTAAAGTATCTATCATCTAAAGTCAACAACCCGAATATTATTAATAGCAGCGGGCGTAACTTGGTGGTAATCCTTTACCGTAGGAATTGGAGAAATAAAAATTGGTTTTTCCACATTGAGATTAACGAAACAGGGTAAAATTATCAACTTGATAATGCCTCGCTGTTACGAAATCATGATCGGTCACAATTAATCATCCTGTGGAAAAGTCAAGTTTTTATTTCTCCAATTCATACAACCCGAATATTGGTTTGACACAGATCTCCACCCCCCTCAGCTTGCCTTCTCATATTTGCGTTAAGTAAGTGAAAGTATGAATTTGTCGAGGCATACGCGTATACAGAGTGAAGGTTACAAGATATTCAAGATGAATATGGAAACGAAAATGGAGGAAACACACCGTGAACCAATACTGCCTTATGAAAATTGTCCTTGTATAATATTTAATAATAATAATAATAATGTTGTCTTAATTTCACAAGTGAATTTTGGACTAGATAGTCCTCTCTTACAATTAACTTGTTTGACAATCACATGCATCCATGCCCTGGATGATGGTCAAACCACCCAGGCTGGATTCGAACCCGCGACCTCTGGATGAGCAGTCGGCGACTTTACCCCGGCACCAGAGGCCGGCAATATTTGAGGTTTACTGAAGAAAGATCCTTGCTTTAAAGTCAGGTTAGCAAAGAAGATGTGTGATATGCAATAATGGGAAAATTGTCCATAGCTGACGCCCTTCAAAACATATTTTTAAGCTGCTTCTGAACATTGGATAACCTCCAGGATTACACCGTATGGCAAGCACCTCTTTTTGTTTCCACCCCCCGAATGTCACCCCACAAAACAATCTCTCTCGAAGCCTATGTTCTCTCGCTCAAGCCCACGCCAAATGGAATTAATAAAATTAATTAAACCCGTGTAGGGGCCCCGCACGTCGCCTTTCAAATGTTTCGAATGAAACGCGGGGTAACCGCTCTGTCTCCTCTCCCGGCTGTGTGAGGGTTCCTTCTCGTGGGCACCCTTGGTGATTTATCTACCTCTGAACACATCCTCTTATTAGGCTGGGTATTTAGGAGAGATATTCACACACATATCGAGGAAGCAGAGCCCGGTGAAGGCAATATATTCCGACGGGCAAATAAAAGATAAGCAGTGCAGGAAAAAACACTAGCGCCGTTCTCCTCTTCGCATTGTTGTGAAGGCGCTACTGAGTGAGATCACATTGAGGTCAAGGAGGGAAATTATGAGAAGAATAATGGCTGCAAATTTGAACATTCTGAGGAAATGGAAGTAGTTTTCCTTTGATCATGAATTTAAACCGGCTTTTTTTTCGGCAAATGTGTTATACCTTATGTGCTTGGTAACCAATGAAATGTGGCGGTAATTTTTGTCCCATAGGGCTGTGTTTCCGAAAGATGGGTTTGATTTTGCAGCGAACATGGAACTCAAAAATGAATGTAATGTACTTAAATCCATTGTCTTAGTCTCGGGAGAGCTCTCCCCTCACTTATTCAATCCAAAATCTGGTCTGCTTCAACCCATTGATTGGTGAATCGGAGCCAAAATCCGTCCGATGACGAACGCCTTTATGTGCCCATATTATTATGATTTTACGTTTCGCCGATTTCACTCTGTCTAATGGTGGCATAAGTCTTCTGCGAATGTTTTGAGATGAATTTTCTTCAGTTGGATATTTTCTTTTGGCAACTCAAATGAAATCCAGGAATATCAAAGGGAAACTTAAGTTTTTATTCTTTCTTTAATAATATTTTTCCGTTAAATAGACAAATTTTGGGTTTTTTTAAACTATGGCATTTATATTTGCGCATTTCCCGTCATTTTTATGCAATAGGTGTCGTGAGTTTCTATGCTTGTACATGTATTTGGTTGGGGTAAGATGCAAATGAATCAAATCAGTATGAAATGTAATGGTTGTGATATGAACTAAATCAAATGACGAATAAAAATAGTTCTCAAGAGGGCCCTATCCAAATCGTATGAACAGTAGAAGTAGTTGTTGAAAAACCTATGTGCATTTTTATTGGATTAGCGTTACCATGACGCGTCAAATAAAAGCAATAAAAATTATCGCTAGGATAAAAACTGTCACTACAACGGATTCTCAATATGTTCACTTTTGCTATGTAATGATTTAAGTTTAGGCATGTTAAAACATAATGCAGCAGTGGCAAAAAACTTCAGCTAATTTTTTCAAAAAATGGGAAAAACATTTTGAGATCATTTTTCATCAAATTGACAGACGTCTCCTGCTTTAAAAAAATGAGTCGTAAACAAAATTATTTTAGAAACGTTGTGACTGATTATTCTATAATTTGAATATATAACAGTTTTTTTTCAAATTAAAAAGTGAAAAAAAACATTTTTGGCCAGCTTTTTTCTATTTTAGCCCACTGTGTGACGTTGCTAAAATATAGGTTACATACAGCTACACTGGTGAATATATGAAAAAGCAATCCAGTTTTGATGAAACGCAATAAAGGAAGGAATAAGTGACATCAAATGCCATTTTTAAATGAGCATGAGCAATATGCATTTGGCCCATATCATTTTATATTGGTCGTATGTGTACGAGGGTAGAAGTGATCGTGAAAATACTTCCTCATGAAAGAAAGTACACAACGAATTTGGGCATTAGCGTCTTCTCCTAATTGGCTTTGGAGAAGTACCTCCAATTATTCGCACAATGACTAGTAAGGCTGGAGCCAATCCCACTCACTTATTGCCAACATCAAGCAATAATTGTTGTTAACTCAGGGACATTTTTATTCAAAGCGCGCGATGCGATAAAGAGGGGGTGTGACTTGAATTCATTGATGTATCCAGCATTTTCTTCCCTCGCTCGAATAGCTCACCCCTGGTTTGATCCCCTCCTCTCGTATCTGTGGGGACTGACCCTTTCGCAAATTTCTTACGCGTCAATGCTCTCCTGACATTCAGAATCCGCCATTGGCGTCACAATGCAACCATCCCCCCTTGCACTCACTGGGCGACCCTTTTCCCTGCCTCCCTCGAATTACCACCCCCTCAACAACATTATAGCACTCTGGTTCTCCTACCCCACTATTACTTTGTCCTTCTTGGTACGATATTCGGCATTCACCGCACAGTTAAGAACAGGAATCAATCTTGTACGCATAAATTCCTCTACACCCCCAACTCCCTAAAGGAACTCAGTGGTAGAGTTGCCAGTATTATTCCAATGTAATGATTATATTGGAATGATCACTTGTGGTACAACATGAATTAAAAACTTAGACACTCGTAAAATAAATCCTTCTCCAGAAAAGTTTACAATTATCACCGGATGGAAAAGGACAGCAGAAATAATACGTAGTATAGCCAATGCTAAGGCTGAATTAATGGCAAAATGCCATTACTATGCTCCAGGAGCATTAGAATGGAGACGATGAAAAATACTGTGATTAAAATCGTGTGTGCAGTGCCAGTCTACGTATCAGAGACTTAGGGATTCGGAAAATCTGACGAGAAAAGAAGTAAAGCCTTCGAGACTAGGTGCTGGCGACGAATGATAACGATCAAATGGACGGAGAGGGTTAAAAACGAAGAGTTGTATCGAAGAATATGGGAAGAAAGCGATCTATGGCGTACCATGCGCTAGAGAAGGACCTATAGGCGGAAGGGACGTAACACGTCATAATACATGCTAATTAATTAAGGGATATTAAAAAAGCAAACCTTTGAAGGAGTAGTCTGCGAGTAAGACAGAAAAAAAGTAATTTGGACAGATAAAATAGTTGGCATAGTATATTGGAATAGTTTCATACCTCAGTAGTCTGATCTATCTGAATTTAGTGGGTTGGAAACCAAGTGGTACAAGTGATTTTTTTTCTAAATAGAGTTAGGTATAGTTAATTGTTGGAAGAAATATACAAAAACCTGGTTGCCAAGGGAAACGAGTGAGTCTCTGTTCTGTGCTGACATCGAGCGGAAAATCAAATGCACTAAGTACTAAATATCTAATTGATCTCGTTTGTTTTCGATACTTAATTTCTGTACCTAACTCTGTATAGAAAAGAGAAATCACTTGTACCCCTTGGCTTCCAACCCACTCAATTATAATATAAAGAAACAACTGTGGGTAACTAATAACCACTTTTACTTTGTATATCGTTCCCAGAAGATATAGAATCCTTGCATGCCCAGTTCATTTGTATTTAGAAACTCTGGGAAACTTGGATAAGGAGCCGTTTTTTTCAACTATTTTTGCGGCATAAGGAGCTTTATACTATTCTTCCTTTAGAGGAATAAAGAGAAGAAGCCAATACCGTGCATCTTATTTTATTTTTTAACGTAATGACTGTATAAAACTGAGTTGTTTGAATTTTCAATGTTGGTGCCCAAAGGTTGGTGTGCACTTTTTAACAATGCCACAAGCATGAAAATTTTACCCGGGCGTTTTCTGTGAGAATAAAACTTTTCATATATAAGATAGCTAAAAACGCTGAATGAAACCTATTAGTTTCGAATCAATATTCTAAGTTCAAATTGAGTGGTGGGGAAGCACAAACAGTCGGTCGGGAGTGATGCGTCTTCTTAAATCAAATCAGAATGGGCGGTGAAATTAAACTGATTTGGGTCCAAATGACGCGACGGTCCGCATTTTTGGTTTGACGCATAATATACTACATTTTTTGGTGGGAATGAGTTGCTTGCGAGTAAATTCTAAAGTTTTATAGGAATAGAATGAATGAATGAAACTACATTGACCGACATTACTTGACTCTTCCTTTGATAGCGTATGGCAATGAAAATTAAGATATATCCTGGTTAAATTAAAACAATAAATAACCCCAATGAACAGCTTTGCATTCATTGTCTAGCTATGTATGTATTCAGTTTAAATGAAGAATTGCATTGGACTTCAAATGTACACAATTTTACACTCTTTTTGACATTCTTTGATCTATATTTGGCTATGGCCTTTCTGAACTGTAACTTGTAATATTCTTTATTTTAATCTATAGCAGATGTTAAATAGGCATGTATTTTCTTTCGATAACTTGTAGTTATAGATACCTAAGGACATTAAAGTGGCCGTACCAGGTACGGCGCACCTTCATGGAGTCCCCTGTGAGTGCAAACGAGGTACGAAGATTATGAAAAAGAGTAATCGTTTGTCTTATCCGGACACGAAACATAATTCTACAGGTAAAATATGAAGTGGTATATTAAGTGCTTGAATATCTTTTGGGAAATTGGGCTTCGTATGCGAAGGCATAATGACTTGCCAAATTTCTGTGGCGTAGCATATCAGCTTTAATCCAAAGTGCAACGTTGTATATATATTTTACTTCCTCCATTGAAGTTCTGCTTGTTACTGGAATTACATGTTACCTAATTAATCACTCTCGTAATCTCACCGTAGAATATTTTTAAGGATTAATCATAGCTTCACTCATTAATTACTGTGCCATTGGAGAGTATTTACTCCGGATTAACCCACAAGAGAGGTTCGAAAAAAATTAAAATCTCGCATCGAAAAAATGAGTCCCCGGCTTACGCAAACTTCAAAGCTAGGTAGACTTGGATTATGTGGGTTCCGCGAGTAATTGGGTCGGCTTATGACAATAAACACGAGAGTCAACAGAGCCTGTGTGTGTGTTTGTATGTGGGTCGCCTGTGGCTGTGGAGAGGGAAGCGGTCAAGGGAGGAGGGATTAGCTGCAGGCCGACAAGTACCCTCACTTGGTCTTCCCTGGACAATGGCAGGGCATTTAAAGGGTACAGGGCAGGAGAGCGCCTCTCTATAATGCGGCTTTGCGGGAAGAGACCCTTGCGAGTGGGATAGGTAGGGCAGATTCACCTAGGACGCATATTGTTGCCCGGACGAAATGTGAAAGTTTGCGAGTACATACCATTGCCGAGGGCCAGGATACAAGACTCGGGCTTAAAAGGAGATATTTTGGTACGACATCTTGGCGTGAAGTGAGGGGTTGTTAAGAAGTTATGGCCAACACGTCAGTGGGTAGTCCACGCAAATTAATCGACTCTTCCGGGTGAGAGTAAATCCTTATGGATATGGTTGTCTAATCCAAAGTCTTTACACTTGGCAATTGCTCATTTTGTTTCCGTATCTCATCTAAATCACTGACTATTCCGATGATTCGTTGGGCGCAGCCCTCATCTTCATCTACATGAGGTGAACTGGTTTCCAGATGCAATTAGTTTGGAAACTTGCTTTTGTGGATCAAACAGAAATATTAGCAACGGAAGGACGAGAGAATATTCAAATTAGAGGCCAGTGAACTTCTTTGGTACAGAAAAGTACTTCAATGAAATGCCTTTGGTGCTTCTTCGAGATGTATCTAGAATTAGATAGAAGTGGTTAAGGTTTTCGTAATGAATGGTTAATTATGCTGTTTTCTTCGTATTCCAATAATTTTTGTGTATTTGCTTACTTGCGATACTTGGATGCTATTATTTACTGAGGATTTTCCCCCTCAGCTTTATTAGGACACAACTTTCTCATTTTTGCTAATCTCTAAGTATACCGAAAAATACGTGTAACTTCTCCTCTGTATTTTCAACGTATTTAATTTGATGCGGAAAATTTAAAGCCTCCAATTTGGAAATTCAAACCACCCGATTAAAGCAAAATTTTACGAGGTGAATAAACGAATGAACACATTAAACTGTTCTGCAAAAAAGAAGTTCAGAAAATGCCCGGCTACAATTAAGTGAGTTTCTGGTTAATTTTGGGTCTCTGAATCCGAAAATTACCTCCGTGTTTTCTATCACCCTCCATTTTTACGAGCAACCCCTAAATTGGGGAAAACAACCCCTTATCTAAACTTATGGCATTTAAAGGGACTTTTACTAATGTTATCTGCTTCTGATTGAAAAAAACTGACGTTTTAAGGCTATTAGGGTCAAAAGAGAGACGAACTTGACTTATTTGAAAAGATCTAGGGGGTGAAAATTAAAAAAAATTAAAAAACATTTAAGTAACTATTTTTCTTCGCTTTTAATTGCATATGATATGGTAGCTAATGGAAAAGCTTCTAAGGGATGAATACACTGTTAACCCCCCAATTGTAGGTGCTTTAGGTCCTACATTTTGACGTTCGCACTGGCAACGCTGCATTTTCCCGCCTAAGGCATAACCACCATCCCCTCCGCACTGATCCCTATGCATCTAGATCTCTCGCAGATTATTGTACTCCCTCCTTTGGTGTAGACAACCTCTTATCTCACCCTTCGTTCCGTGTTGGTCCCTGAGGAGGATGGGTCATCAGTGACGCCTCTCCTGAGATTGCATTTGCCACCACTTCATATCTATCTCACCTCTGAATGCCCTCCATCCACATGAAGAGAAGCTTCCCGGATGCTGTGGCAGCCCGTGAGAGGAATGCCTTCCTTCCGTTTGCAGCGTCATCTGTCCGTGTGCCCTGAAAACGCGCCAGGCGAAGGAGCAAAATGAATCGGATTTGGGACGTGCATTTCTGTCAGTCGCATTACACGGGGATGTGGTGGAAAAACGAAGTTAATCTGCCTTTACGTATGCGCCCGCGAATTTTCCCTTTGGTCATGGCGGAAACTCTCTACGCTGAAGGGACACTAATGAATCTTGCCCAAGCCTTCGAGTTTAAAAGGAAATATATCGATTTATTAGTATCACTTGAGTTGACGTAATCGCTCTTTCAAGCACACCAAGAGGTGAAAAGGCGTTTCCTACGTGCGTATGGGTAGAGATTATTATCTCTCAAACTTTCCTGTTCATAGTTTCTATACTGAATATGATATTGCAATTCTTTCCTTCGTGAACGAGTTTTATCGTGAGTAGTATCGATTGAATGTATTTTCTCTTGATGTCATAATTTGCTATCGTTTCTTTTCCAAGCAACTAGATCTCTTCGCAATGACTGGATAATACTCGGTGATGTCTGATCCATAACCTTTTTTACCGTAGACAACGGACAAATTTTTATACTGTATGAAGTGGGATGGGTAAATAAAATGTGTGTCAGAACAAATGTCATTTTTGAGAGAAGTAAATTTTAGCCCCATAGTGTGATTACTCTTTTTTCCTTACAGTTTCCTTGAAGTTATCCACCTTTTATTATTAACAGTATTTCTTCCAAGTAAATCGAGGTGGGAAGGCTTGCACAAGGAAGGCTTAGGAATATACCCGATTTATGTGACTGCTATAAATTCTAATTACTAAAATACTGAATGATTCGCGGATCAACGAAAGAAAGATGTATTTGTTTCTGTAGTAGGCTTTTAAGTAGATTGCCTGAATTTAAGTTCATTTATTTAGACCTCTGGACAGCTGTAGAGCTGCTTTTACAACTTTTAAGTTTTATCGGTCATCAGTTGTGGAAATTGAGCGATGTTTCGGGTCATTACATAAGGCGATGACAGTCTCAAATCATTTCTTGTCCACTTTCGCCTCTGCAGGGATTTTCTCCCAAAGGACAGCACAAACTCAGCCCTAAAGGAATGACGCTGCCTATTTCCACTTTTTCGAATGAAACTCGGGAAAAGAGGGGAATTAATAGTTTTCCGCTAACGTGTCCTCCGTCTACTTGCCCGTCCCTCGCACGCTGACCGAGACATTGACACTGACAGCGGGTCGAAGCCGTCGAGAAGTCGATGGCATCAATTTGCTACTCTTTCGCCTCCGTTGCCTGGATACGAGATGCAGGTCACACAACTCTTTCCGTCTCGAAGTTTATTTTCTCTTGCCCCATGTCGTTCAGAACTTTTTCCGTTTTTTTATAAGCAACGGATTATTGTTTATTCAGCGTTTCCGCTCTAGATTTCTTAGCACTTATCTATCGCGGCAATATTTTTGTCCGAAGGATGTAGGTAAGTATGAACTCATAAATGATGATAGACGGTGATGAAAAAATATGGGTGCATGCCTCGTGTTGCTGCAGGTGTTTTGGATCTTATTCTGGAATCATTCTAAGTAGCTCTATTTATGAACTTTTATTACTTTGGACGAATTGAAACGTGACTTCCTGTCAATTCAATGAACTAAAGTTAATCCTGAACTACTTTATTGTGGCTAAATGATCACAAGTTAAGGTTATAGTTGTGTAGCCTTTTTCGACTATTACAAAAATTTGCCACTGTGAAATTATTTTGGACTTGTTGAAGGTTTAAAAAGGATATAATTTAAAACACGAATTCACTTTTAGCGTCAAATGAAAAATGATCTTTGTTATTGTCTAGTGCTTTATTGAGGAGATACACACGAGGGAATATGTCTCGGTTTTCACTCCGCGTTGAGTTTTCAATTCCTAATTCGAAATTTTCGTAACCCTCTCTCTTTCCACGCTTTTTCAAAGTCCTTCTCTCCTCCCTGTTTTTGAACATGACGGAATCATTCAAACAGAAATGGTTTGATAGCCTAATAAAATTTTGAAGTAATCATTTATAATTATGAAAAGACGTAATTGTTTATCAGGTATTTCAAGCGTGTATTTATCTCAAGAATTTCCTTTCTATAATATTTGAAACATATTATCGAATACTTTTTCTCCATTGTGTATCGTTTTCGTTTATTATTATCTAGCCATCAGAAACACTGACACGTATAAAAAGTTATCCAGTCTGCAAACACTCTTGCTTGGGGCAGGGGTGTGATGTGTTTCGCAGTTCACCAAACTACCCCTCCTCCGTTTGCCTTCTTCGAAGAGGGAGGACGGGGGGTGTGGGTATCGGATAGGGGTCCCTTCGCATTGGAGTTAAGATGAGCTGGATGCGAGTCGGGAGGGTTGAGATGGGGAATGAAGGAACTCGGATGAGGAAAGTTTACTCTTCACCGGGGTGCTCTAAGGGTTGGCAGCAACCTTTTCCGTCAAGCTCACGATTCCTTCAATGTCCCTGTCTCTTCATCTCTCCTCGTTCCATCCGCTAAGGGTTCAACCTTTAAGGGGTTAGTTGGTTAGGGTATTAAGTGTTGGGTTCAGAGTAATGAGGGAGGGGAAGGATGCAAATTGGGGTATGGCTATTGAGGTGGCGTAAGGAGCGTAGCGGGTGGAAGGGTCCTGGGAGAGAACGCATTGTCCTCGCCTGAAAACGCTTCGTCCTCCAACTCAGATGGTAAAGTCGCCTGATTTTTTATTTCGCCTATTAATTGATTAGTCCTCTGGTGCAGGGGTCTCCAATTTACTAGACCACGAAGGCCACATTACAAGTTCCGAATCGCCCCGCGGGCCGGATGGCAAATTTGCCGATGACTGAAGTATTCGATACCAACGTCTAGTGAAGAATCCGGTGGCGTATTTCTTATTTACGAACAGTTGAAGGTGACTTTGACGTGCAGTACAGCGCTGCAATGCTCCTAGCGGCGTCTCAAAGAGTTAATCGAGCGAGAATCGTGCGCTACTTGAAACGAGTGCGCGGGCCGGGTGAAAGCCCTCCGCGGGCCGTATTTTGGAGACCCCTGCTCTGGTGTATTTTGGAAATTAGTTTGCTGAGAATGATTTTAGCAGATTGTGTTGTACTCAAAAGCGGTATCGTAATAAAACATTTTTGTTTCTGCAAAAGCTTCCACATTCAATGGATGATGCGATGGGGTTTTCTGCGCTTGTTGTATGTTCATAAAAGGCGCTAAAAGTTGTCTTAACGTCAAAAAACTTAAACATAGAAGGAAAGCTCGCCTTTTTCCCAGCTTGGAAGAAATTTTTAAGGAATCCACTCTCAAAACCCAAATGCGTCTTCAGCCAATCAAAAATAAAAAAAAACAACAAGACAACAAGTATCACGGATAAGATATAACAAATGCAGGCCCATTCCGAATCAAAGTCTACATGCGACATAAAGATGATTTTATTGCCAGTGAAACTGGCGTTATCTGACGACTAATACCGTCGTGGAAGTCCAGATAACATGATCACATGTTAATGTTATGTACTGACCACTCTCTTCACTCTCGAGGGTTTGTTACAACGTATTTCGACGCATTCGGTGTTAAAGAAGAAAATTTATTATGTTGATGCTCGAGCGTATTAAACATAAACATTTTTCCAAATATTAGAGCCTCTTCTTTGTGTGGTTTCATCACCGCTCCTTGTACGTATTTCCCAACTCACGCTATTTTGTCGCAATGGTCCGTCCGTGGATTTATTCCAGAGGATTGCGTCTTTTTTTCAGTCTTTTCGCTTCTCCCTGGCTATCCCCCCTCTCTTCTGCTCATTCTGCAGTGATCCATCCCTCCCCCGTCAACCCCCCATACTTTACCCTCGCGCGACCAAACCAGCCGACCGTGTTCCTCTCCCTACTTGTCTATTGCCGGAACATCCAATCCAAATTCCTCCGTGCCCCACCCGTTACTCACCTACATCCCTCTGATTTTTTTCTCTAAGAGTGTGGACTCCAAGTCTCGGCCGCATTCTGCGGATCTTGAACCTTTGAAAAAATAAATGGCTGTTTTAAAAGGAAGGTGGAGGGAAGAATCGTATAATTCTTCTTATTATGCAATGCGTTGATATGGGCATGCCTCTGTGGAGTTTCGGAGTTATAGATTTATAAATTTCCCATAATTTCATCCGAATGCTGTTGATATTTTCTTTTTAACATTTTTTACTCTCAAAAGAGTAGTATTAACTGAAAAATTAAATGATTGGGCGACTTTTATCCATAGTTACACTTATAATTTTAGTTGTACTTGAGGTTTCTCTTATCTTTATAAATCTAGCATTCAGTTACTAGTCACCGTTTTGAACTTATTATCTGTTATTCTCAAGGGTAGAATTTCAATTGAAAGTTTGTAGTTAAAAGCACCATTTAGTCATTCAATTCCAGTTTTTTAATCATCATAATTAGTGGTCAAAAGCGCACTCATTTGGAATTAGTATTCTCAATGAAAGTACATTAATTTGAAGCTTTCTAAACTTAAATGTCGCTTGTATTTTGAAATATGACTTTTATGTTTATTTTTAATGAACATCTGAGTATCTTGATTTTTGTCGTTTGACGAAACAGAATCTTTATTTGTATCAGCTACAAATAATGGGATATATTATTGGTTGCCTAGAATATTGAGTGTCTCATTTTTTTGATTTGCGAATGATTTTGATGTGTGTAATACCCCTGGAGATTGGCTTAATATAGTTTGGTTTATTGTTTTTGAATATTTCAGGGAAATAAAACATATACTGGGGTTATTTTAAAATTCAAAGCAAATTCCTGTATCCAATCTGATAATATTCTAACCTCTCGGATATCAAAGGATTGTGAAATGAGTTTATTTCAATTTTTATTCGAATTATTATGCAATATCAATGAAATTATGGGCTACTAAAAGGTCTTCATCGCCAAGCCCCATGTGAGTGTGCTATCAATCTTAAATATGCTGTGACATTGAAGTATTGGCGTATCACCTTCAATATTTACAGATAAAGTTCTAATGTTTTATCAAATTCTATCTTAAATTGCCTACGGCAAGAATTTAACTTGAAATGTGGAAAATCTTGAATAAAAATGTTTGGAAAGTGGGATTGTGCATGGAGTTCTAAGCCTTAAATGTGCCTTTTAGTTAATGGTTATTTTAGCTATTTAATCAGGTAATAATGTATCTTGTAGAATCGAGACCTCATGAATATCGCTTCGGTTGCTTTCTATAAGGTAATTTCCTCGAGTCTTGTGGAGCGGGGATGGATCTTCGAGGGCTGAGGGATCGTTCATTGCTTGGGTAGAAGGAATAGGGTAGTTTCCTTTATCAATTAAAAACGAAAGGCATTGATTGCGATTCGTTGCCCAACATTAGTGTATTCATAATATACAAATTATTTGGTTTCAGAAATCCCAGTTTAGACGAATGGGAATGGTCAATTTTATCCTAATTTGAAAAAGGCCAGATTGGCGCCCATGCGATGCCACTCCACGTGACGTCACAGTTTCTTTATAAATAGATGGGAGTTTTACATCGTCTGAGATTACCAATGGATGCATGAGGCACAGAGCTCAGGGAAATATGTCTTAATAATCACCTATTAAAACTACTTTAGGTCGGAAAGCTTCCTTCGTTTGATAGGGTATTAATAATCCATAATTAAGCCAAGCGCTACCGGCTAGCAGGGTACTCTGCTACTTGCTAGCAGCCTGCATCGTATTAGCGCTAAAAGCCTCGCCCCAAGGTCACCTCACATGGCGACTGCGGGAACCAGAATGACGTCACACGGTGTTTTCCCAGCATTCATAGTCAGCCGTCGCGTTTTCGCGCGCTTGAAAATTTTCACTTTTCATTTAATCGCGAAAAATATATATCGTCATTTAAAAATCTACTAGCGTGAAATACGAACTCCAGAATTATTAATCTTTCGATTTAGGTAATAAAACATAATAGGAAACCACCCTATTGGAACCATAACGGAAGAGAAATCAGACGCCATAATGATTGGTGGATGGAGCCGAAAATGAAAATTCAGGAAAGCAGTGAGTTGAGAGTAGGTGGAGGCGGGCCTTCGACATCGGAGAGGGTCTGGGGAGGGGGTGGAAGTGGATGGAAGGAACTATTCTGGAGTTCGAAATTGGTTCTGGGAGAGGGTGGGAGCGTGGTATCCAATGCTTGGTGTGTCTGTGTCCGAGCGGCAAATGCAGTTTAGGAAGTCGATGGCTGAAGGCGAGGCGCTCCCCATTGGATGTAAGAGGAGGAATCTACACCGATACCGTATGCACGAACCTCTGTGGTGGATGAACTTCTCTATGCCTGGCCATCGAGTTAGAAAGTTGAAGAGTATTTAGGTCAAGTACTTGTTGCCCATTCTCAGTAACCTTGAGATCTTAACCGGTGGCTAGGCCGAGAAAAGTTCACTACTATTTTTTGCTGGGAAAATGTTGAATCATGCTCCTGTAGGGTGTATGGCACGAGAGCCAAAAGTCGTACCTACGTTGCATTTTTTTCAGTTGTCTATTACCTGCAAAACACCCCATTAATATATTTGCAAGGAAAACATGGAAATAATGGCTTAGTTTGCTTGAGTAGTTTAATATCTTAAATATCGACTCGAAGAACACCATTTAATAACATCATATTTCCTGACCATAATGGATACGTTAAAAATAATAGGGATATTTTTCAGAACGGTTTGGTACAAGATTTATTTTTTCCCCGAGCAACAGAAGACTTTCAATCTCAAAGAAAAATATGATTGTCGGATGATCTCCAACTATTATTTCCGTGGAAAACGTCGATGCTCACACCAAATTTGGGATTCGGTTTGGACCTGTGGTCAGCACTAGATAGTTCAACTTTTTTCTTTCATATATCTTTTTCTAAGAAATTATTGATTACAAAAATATCGGCGATTGCTATCAATGTTTTCTTAAACATCGACGCTCAATCAAAGGGAGTGTGAGCTGGTTTAGTTTCGACCATTTTAGTCAGTGGAAGACGCAGTCGGCGAACCACCATTCGGCAACTGGCTGTTCAAATTCCTGAGGTTTCTGAAGCTTCGATTGTCGGGATTTTGAATGGAAAGCTAGAGTAGGACGAGGAGTTGCAAGAGGAAGTTTTCAAGATTCCGCCGCCCCCGTCGCCATCAGAGGGTGAATCAATTGGTGTGGGAGCTGAGAGGTGATTAGACTGGTTCTCGGGTTTGGAGACCGAGCAATGGACACGCTAGTGGCAGTTCACCCTCCTTTCCCCCATTTTATGAAGCGCAGAAGAGGGAATGTGTGTGTGTTTGTGTCTGGAGGTTGACACGACCCAGCCATGAAGGGGAAAGCGTCTGGAAGTTCTGATATCTCAGAGAACTTCCGGGAAAGAGCGTTGGTACAAATAAATGCGACAAAAATTGTTTTAACTCAATCCAGAATTTTTGTGTGATCTCATCTCTTGACTTGTATTTTACTTTTTTGGCACCGGTAGAAAATGGAAGATAGAGAACGATGACTCTTTTATGCGGTTGGTCATTGAAAGGTCCAAATTTAAAATTACGTAAGAATTGCTGGATGGGTATGATGTATTTTATTCGAAACTGTATCTTCCATATGCCGAATTCGTGAAACGAATTTCGATTTTTGGTAATCGATTGATTTTGAGTAATCGATCACGACCTGCAGTAATAAAATATATATTTGCTTAGTCGGGCTTATATTATGGAAATACACCCAAGTGCGAGTACACGATTTAGAAGATATTATCTTTTTTCGAGTGAATTATCTGAAAAATAATTGGGCACTGCCTATGTCGAAAGGTAGCTAAATATTCTCGTATTTTGAACATTCGTGGCACCGATACTGGGCCCAGGTGATCGCAGTCTCTTTCCTGGTCGCGAAAGTTAACAGTATCACCAACACTAGTTATGGGGCTAAAGTTTCTTGAGAAGTTGAGAAGTGGGATCATTAAAAATAATTCCATCCAGACTCCGCCGCCTTTGGGCTTTTCCTAAGCAAATTTTATCATCCCTCGCTTCTTTGTGGATTCAACTCTGCCGGACGGTTTTAATGTGGCGCGGATTGGTTGAAGATTTCATTTGCTTTATCACTTAGCTCCTGAGGAGTCTGTACTTCCAGACGCTCTTATCTGCGTTTCTCTGAATTTGTGATCGAGAGGAAATTGTTAACCTCTGTGATGGTTTCTTTATTGTGATTCAATTGTTAATTCATCCATGTCTTTTAGTCATTTTATTGGTAAAGCTCATCCAAAATTTTTTTTCGAATGGAGATCGCAGAATACCATTTCCCGTAGCCATGCTGAGCTAATTTGGCTATATATAGTGAAATAAAGGGATAGATTACATGATCAAAACGACAGTTACCTTTCAATTATTTTATTCGGACGACAAGGATTTTGATCTAGTTTGCGATGAAGTCTGGCATGGCGCAATAAATGGAAGCAGGAAGTGGCCTTACGTTGTGGCAAATCTACTCCTTTTTTATCGACTGATTTCAATAATTTTTCAATTATAGCAGTGGGAGACACAGAAGGAGATTTAAAAACATTTTTTCGTTGTTTTTTTCCAACAGTAGGCCGATCAAATACATTTATGGAATTCTGAAATGGAAGCAATTATTTACACAAATTTATCTACACAATATTTATTAGCATGAATTATAAAGGGGTACCGGTGAGTTTCCCTGAGATAATTTTTCATTCAAGTGTTCAGCCGCTTAATTGGAAAGAAGGCGGTGGTGCTCAAAAAGTTTTTTTAATTAACAGACTTGCCAGTTTATTTATGGAATTAATGTTTATCTTCCTTCTTGTTACAGGTGAGTAAATACGAGTCTTATTACTGCATGTAAACAAGGACCCAGGGCGTTACTTTCAGCCAAAGAGTGGATGTAAGTACCCTCGTATACTGTTATGTCTTGCGTGATTCATTACTTGCTAGGTGCACTGACCTTTTTTGCCGTGTATTTGGAGGAAAAGGAACACCACGTAATTTTACGTATGCTCAAGATATCATTATTATCTGAATATTTATTTGGAATTTTTATTTCGATGTTTATATATCAGTGTGCGCTATTTTCGATAATTACTACATCACTAAGTTTTCCGATTTTTTAAAGAGAAAAACGGGAAACTAATTACTTTCTAGCATAAATTTAAACGTACCATCGCCATATTATAACCTGTACCATACCCAATATCGCCATAGCGATATTATTACCTGTAACTTGTGGAATTACATTCCTATTGAAAGGTGATCATGGCTCCGTGAAAAATGAGTCTTATTTCATGTTTTGGAAAAATATGTTTGACAGCCACTGGTTTTCATTAAATATCGTCGATATTGATTCATTGTCTTTTTTTATTGGCTAACATTTCCCCTGATTTTTTTATTATTACAGTCCGTTGCTTATTTTTAGTGCGTACCGGTGTTTGGTCTCGTAGCTGCTGTTTTTGATTCATCACTGCCCACAGCATTAGGCCATTTTATTAATTTTTATCCAGAATACTAGCCAGCTCATCACGGGATTTCAGTTTTTTAAGGTCATCAAATAATTTGAATCGTTGTTTTTTATATAGTTATTGTAAACACCTGTTTTTCAATTGATTATTCTCGGGGCGTGTTCGGTGCATGGTCTGCTTGCTATGGCTTTTACGTCTCAGCTCTGAGCTCTGCTGCGTGCTCTTAGTATTCTCTGTTATTAATTATGACCGTGACCTACTAGAAGGGGAATTGAGCGTTTTCTGACTATAATTAACGGGTTTGCAGCCCTTTTGGGTAATATGGAGTATGCGAGCACATTAGGTCAGCTGATATTTTGACTATCTTGTACAGAATTTATGTAAAATGAATTCTTTATATGCCTTCTATTGTAATGTGCTTCGAAAATTGACTTTCTATATTGATAGAAGATGAATAATTTCTTCTTAATCATAATGATTTCTAATAATTGGTAATGATTTCTCATTTTGCTGTAATCGCGCTCAACGTTTCCTTAAATTTCTCTGCTTTTGAAAGTGATATCGGTCAACTTAACACAAAATCATCTTTTTGATTCGAAAGAAAACTTTTTTCCTTGTTTTTTTTTTGTTGGTACCACTTATTTGGTCTGTGCTTTTTTCTCGATTTATCTTCGGAAAAAAGTATGTAAAACGTTTATAATAATGGGCATTCATATTAGAGATAATCTCTTCTCCTGTTCACGCGTAGGTATACAATGAAGGGTCCTTGTGCTGCTCTATTAAAAATAAGGTCATAATTATTGTTTGCAGTTCGGTATACTCTAGACGCAAAAACAATACTGCATTAGTCCAATTGTCAATGCAGTGTTCTTTCTGAGTGAGTGATCCATTCATAATAAAGCACGAATCTCTGCGATTATTCCCAGTGCTCTCCTCCTCGCAATAAAGACATATAAACCGGATAGCGTGGCCCTCCGTAAACGAGTGTTTTAAAACTGCATGACGCCGGGTGGCGGCGCCACTGCATTCACATTTTCGTCCCTTCTAACGACTCCCTTGTCGGCCGTTTTAATTTATATTTATACGTCGCGAAGGGCAGAAAAGGCCCATCACCAACTACCCTCTCGTAAGGAAGTAAGCTGGGGGCGTCGAAGTTGCTAAAATTGTAGAGTGTAAATAGAAACGGTAAGGTGTAAAATACAGATAGAACCGCATGCAAAGCGACGTTAATTTTCACCCCAATTATTACACGTGAAAGCCTTAGAAAATCTGTTTCATACGTTTTTACTAATTAATTACTTTAATGGGGCATTAATATAACATAGTTACGGGTCAGCTTAAGGCTGGACGGCGATACTTGGTGGAACTTGGTGACAGCTGAAACATAATAAAGATACACTGTTGAATGCTCCACACAAGTTTTAATAACCAACCCAGGTTTCGACAATGCACTATATCATTTTCAAGGTGAATATACACAAATTTACGATTTTATATATACCAGGGAGGGGAGGGTTCTATTTGGCAAGCTGTGGAGGGGGAGGAGGAGAATAGGATTTATCGAAAGACTGAGTTTGGGGCAGGGGATCGGGTTGGTGTGGTGGCTATAGTGTTGGCTTCCCACCCAGCGGGCTCGGGTTCAAATCCCGGCGGTGGCAGAGAATTTTCAGAGACTGCCCGATCCCTGCTTGAATGTTGCGTGGAGGACATTTCAAGGACAACACTCCGTCCGTCGGATGGGACGTTAAGCCGTGGTCACCTTGGCGCCTTTCGTCAAGATCAGGTTAATGCCGACGCCGGGTTTCTCTCCACCCTTCCTTCCTTCCTTCCTTACCCTTCCCTCATGGCGCAAATGACATCAGCTGTCGGTCGCCTCCTCCAAATACCATACCATACCATACCATACCGAGTTTGGGAGTTTGCCTTACTTGCCGTATAGTAAATTAAAGAGGGCAATCTATAATGGCTGAGGTGACGGCTGGAGGAATTCGGAAATTCTTCATGCAAAACTACCGGTGAAATACTGAAACCGGTAAAAATGAACCGGCGGAATACTAAAATAATAGTAATTCCATTTCAATATTTCAAGGTCAATGGTGTCCAATTTTTACACACTTGAACCTTTCGAGGATCGTCTCTTTACTATTCTCACTCACCGAAGCCAATCCATGCTCAGCCTGTGCGATTATGTAAAATTGGTGATGTGTGTGATATGTATGCACCGATTACAAGTAAAAATGGAAATGCTGTTCCTAAACGGCTTTATAGGTTTTTCATATGAAGAAAGTAGGCCATAGTTAGGTTAGGTCTCGCTGGGTTAGTAATTTTTCTTATGCCGTAAAACCCGTTTCTGAGATATTAATCTTTTAAGCTCTGATTGTAGTTCTGGATTTTCTTGCATTTCCGTTTTTCAGTGGAGGTGAAGTATTTCATATTGAACATTTGACGAATGCGTAAACGCCAGCACCTTTGCATATATAATTTCACTGTTGCGCAAACATTTTAAACTTAAAATTTTAAATTTATGGCGATGGTTTTACTCAGAACTTAATAAAACGAGCAACAGCCGATGTGCTGTAATTACCGCGGAAAATTTCACGAAAAGTCATAGAAAGTAGAGCTGTGCCGAGATCACCAATAGTGCAATACTACTCTGTGTGATGTATCGGCTATATTTTTATAAATTTTGCCTGATAATGACGGTTAATTTACTGCATTTTGTCTAATTCCTTAATTTCTTGACTTAATGAATATGCCAGCGAAACCAAATGATAAAACATACACTTAGGTTTCGTGATAAATTGGCGTACAAAACTACGACGAAACTTGGCATTCAGAAAAATACGGCAAACTATAACCAAGCATGGGGAAAAGTTTCGGGAATCGGGTTGGAAAGGTGGCTAGAGCTTTGGCTTCCCACCCGGCGGGCTTGGGTTCAAATCCCGGCGGTGGCAGAGAATTTCAAGAGTGTGCCCGATCCCTGCTTGAATGTTGCGTGGAGGATATTTCAAGCGCAACACTCCGTCCGTCGGATGGGACGTTAAGCCGTGGTCCCCTTGGCGCCTTTCGTTAAGAGCAGGCTAATGCCGACGCCGGGTTTCTCTCCACCCTTCCCTCCATTCCCTTCCCTCACTGCGCAAATGACCTCAGCTGTCGGTCGCCTCCTCCAAATACCGGAAAAGTTTCTTATTGTGTAATTGATTGTCTAAGTATTATAAAGGCAGCAATATAATATATACTTAGCTACACGCACATAGAACGCAGTATTTATCATGCATTCTTTTTACTCCTCGTGCTATATATCTTTCGGTTTACAAGCTTTGCCGGTCTGGGTTACCCACAACGATTTAACTCAAACCGAAATCCTACAAAATAGGCTCCTTCTGCGTATAACACCCGGCCCATAAGCAAAATTTATGCCTACTATCGTCCCACTTCATTAGCGGTGAATCATTAATGGCTTGAAGTTCATCTACGCGTTTAATGGATGCTCGTTATCTGCTCCAACCACCTCCAACGTATCATCCGAAAATTCACCGCCGAAAGAGTTAGGATAACTCTCCGAACGGTGGGATTCCAACTTCCACGATGTCGAGCTATCGCTATTAGCCTGGAATTCCGCCTTCATTGCACTGGCTGTCTCGGGGCGACCTTCTCGCCATTGTCCAGGGTAAATGTCCTCCTCCTAGGGCCTTCTCGTTCCCCTAGCTGACCTCTCATCCTGACTGACCCCTAAGATTTGTTTCCACGAAGACCTCTCATGCAGTTGCGGGAACGAGAAATATCAATAGCCTCCCACAACGTGATCGTTTACGGATCTGTTCGCGTTTTTATATTTAAAAGTTTATTTTTCATGGCGACGTGGGAGTAAAAAATTAGTCAAAAATCTCTTTCCACAGATTTATTCGCGAAATACTTAATCCCTTATCGCTTTGTGGAAATTGTTTAAGTATTGGTGGGGTGAAATTCATGTGAAAGCAAGAAGGAATAATGGAATACAAGCAAATGAACCTCGGAAACTCATCGATACCACCAAAAACATAATTTTCGTAAATCACCCGTTTCCTCGACCCTTCTAAATACAACCAATTACTACGAACAAATTGGAAAAGAAAAAGGAAGGCTATATTGTAATTATTTTTAATGAACTAATTTAATTTGATTTCATACCTTTATTTTCATGTGAAAGCAATAAAGGAATGGATGTAGGATTCACTCCTGGCGGCTAGCGCGTGCACTTTCTACAAGTCCGGAGGAACGACGAAGTGCTGGACATGTTGGGTGAGAAGAGGCAGCTTTTAGATGAGATACGGAGAAGACAGAAGGTGGAGCGAGTACTCAGCGGGGATGGGATGTTGAAAACAGTGTTAGAGGGCAGAATGTTAGGTAAACGAGGGAGGGGAAGGAAGAGAATAGGATTTTTAGATAGAATGAAAGGTAGTAGGTCTTATTGTGCACTGAAGAGGGAAGTGCATGATGTAAGGGGAGGCTCCCGGAATTCTTCTTAAGCAATCCATGGAAACCTACCTTAATCGGTAGAATACTTTAATAATAATATGAATTTGAAAGTCAAGGAATAATAAGCGGGGCTTGGCGGCGCGGAAAAGGTAGTCAAAATCCACTCCACAGTCAACCACCCTAATGGCTGTGCAAGATAGAAGTTGAATTTCAACAAATAAATAAGCGCGTAAGAATTCAATAGCCATGCAACATCCTCTCGACCTCGTGATAGGTTTCGCAAAGTTTTAAGATCAGAAAAATGTCCGCAGCGTGTGTGCAGTATCAAATCATACGTCACTGAGACTTGATACGTGGAACCTCTGATTAGTTGCTTGATACTTTACCCACTAGGCCACCGGAACAATAGTGCTCTGAGGCAGTTTCAACATCCAATATGTCGGTTGCGTTCACAGAAGTCCCGACGAGAGTAAACTTCTTACTAGGTGAGTCGTGGGCGAAGCATACTTCGGAAAATATGGGGAAGAATTCGTAGCTGGATTTTGCGCGATGTTATAATGCGACGGATATGATTATTTCCCTGGTATAAGGGGCGTATAGCTTTTAAAATTCGCGGTTGTATGAGAGAATTATGAGGGCAAAATTTTAGAAGACAAGTAGTTCCTGAACTGTTCGCTTTCAGACGCCAATTAGCAGTCCGTTAATCTTTTCCGCCATTGTACTATAACGAAAAAGTGTCCGAACGTCATGCTGCCCCTATGGAGTTGCGAGAAAATCGGAATCATTTCTGACCTTGATATCAACCTCTTAAATGCAATAAAATTAAACGTCGCAGATATATGGATATCTTTGTAATGCTAATATTATTCAATGAAGAGATCAGGTTCTTTTTTTTTAAGGTAGCTTTTTACAATATTTATGTAAAGGAGCTCTAAACTCCTTATAAAGTTATATTATTATAATATTTAACTTTCTCCAATCGAAGGAGCAACATCATTTATAGGGGTAATATTAAAAATTGCTGTTCACTTGGATGTAACTCCACTACGTTTTAAGGAAATGTTACGTTCGCGGATGAATTCTCATTCGACTTCATTTTTCCGCGTTTCTCTGGGCTGTGCCGGAGGCGGTTTTGGCCACGTTATGTCTATATCGGATGGAAGAGTCTTTGATATCTACTCAAGTTGATCGTAACTCCGGTATTCGTTGCCGTTTCGGTTTCTTTGAATCTGATCCAATTTACTTATTTCGATTTTAGGGAAATCAGATATCGAGCCGATGTTTCTTTGTGCTCCCGACTAAATGCATGGAAGGGAACTTATTCATTCTTTTTTCATGGAAACACAGACGAGGAAGGAATGCTACAAAACCCTGTCATTTTCGTCGAGGCTCATTTTCCATTTAAATTTCTAACGGGGTTTTCGTTCCTGAGGCGGAAGTCTTTTATCGAAAGTTGACTGCGAGATGAGTCATTTTGCGAGATACAGATCTTATAACTGAAAGAGACTTCATTTTTATTTTTAATTTATTCGTACACATGAAAGGCTTTGAAAAAGTCGAGTGTCTTTTACGGAAAGGAATGGATTCTCGAAGGATGGCGTTTCGCTCCTGATTACAGTTTGGATGGAGATTGTCTTTTCCAACCCAATCGGAGTGTAATGTATTTACCGGACCCAAATGTATTTACCCCATCCGAATAGTTTTTATCGTTTTCGGCTGAGTACCGTTTTCTGATTGCGTCTTCTAAATCTTGTAAACCTCAGGAGCAACGAAATGGAGCATATGATAATTTTCATTCCCTATGTTGGAGGAGAGGATAAGGAACGAAATGCATTTCTACTCTTCAGATACTCACTTGGTGCATTAAGTGTATTTTCTCCAACGAAGCAGGCGTATTCAAGTTCTCCATATTTCGTGGAGGAACATTGTTACTAATTGATGATTTCTACCTGAATTATTTACCCAAAATATCGTAATTACTTTCCAATGCGTAGCATATATTCCTTACGATAGTTAGCGCCTCGATTATTACCAATGAAGACTATACACCATGAGAGAGAAGAATCAAAGGATTCTAGGATTGAGTCTCATAATGGAAGGGATTTTTGCGTAGCAAGGTTTCCGGGTTGACCTCCGCGTCGATTCATCTTCAAGACGACAGTTTCGCCGGCGTTGCAGCTAGCGTCTTCAGGTACGAAGTATCGGATGCAGGTTTTTGCCCGTCTTATATAGGCCTTGGTTTGGGCTAGGTGCGTTCTGATTGGTCCGTGGGTAAGAGTCTCTTCCATGCGTTTGAGAGCGAATAGCTGTCCTCCCTTTTGAAAGTGGATGTTTTCGCGATTTCTATTGCCTCTCGTATGAGTCGTGGAAAGTATTGTTTTTCTCTAGCGATGATTCTTGCGCTTTCGAAGTCCACATTGTGTGTTGGTCCTTCCCATACGTGCTCGGCGATGGCGGATAACCGAAACTGTCTATTTTTGGTGGCCCTTAGGTGTTCTTGCATTCTGATTTTCATGGCTCTTGATGTTTGGCCGATGTATGAGTCTCCGCAAGAGCACTTAACTTTGTATATTCCGCTTTGGGTATTCATGGGCACGCGATCCTTGGCCTTGCATAGGAGGTTGGATGTCTTCGTGACACAGTTAAAACGTGTCACTATATTATGCTTCCCCAGAATTCTTGCTATTTTTTCGGATGTCCCGGCTACATAGGGAATTACGGCATAATTTAAGATTTTCTTCTCTTCTATATCCCTCTCCGTTTTTTCGGCAGTCGTTTTTTGGGCAAGTTGTTTGTGCTTCTTCTCTTCCTTCGCGACCATGTTGACAATAGTGTTGACAGAGAAGTCATTTTTCTTGAAGGCATTGATGATGAGGCGTTTCTCGTTCTCAATGGAGTCTCCGTCGCAAATCGAAAAAGCACGTTGGTAAAGAGTGCTAAAGGTGGCTCTCTTCTGCTGAGGGTGGTGGTGGGAGTTGGCATTCAGGTACTGATCTGTGTGCGTTGGCTTACGGTACACTGAGTGGCCAAGCCTTCCGTTCTGTTTTTTGGAGACAAGTACATCCAAGAAGGGTAACCGACCGTTTTCTTCGATCTCCATGGTGAAGTTGATGGAGCTGTTTTGGATGTTCAAGTGCCGTAAGAAATTGTTCAGTTCAGATTTTCCGTGCGGCCACACGACAAAAGTGTCGTCGACATATCTCAGGAACATTTTTGGAGGTTTTTCATATGTCCGCAGGGCCTTCTCCTCGAGTTTTTCCATAAAGAGGTTGGCAATGATTGGCGATAATGGTGAACCCATGGCTACTCCTTTCCGTTGCCCGTAAAAGGTTCCATTCCACACAAAGTAGGAGTTATTAAGGCAGAATTCAACCATTTTTGGAATGTCTTCTGCCAGTCCTTCAGTGACGAGAGCCTTGGTGATTTCGACGGCCTCTTCTATAGGTATATTGGTGAATAGTGACTCCGCGTCGAAACTGACGAGCATGTCAGTATCGCTGACTCTCAGTTCTTTGATTAACTCGATGAAATGGGCTGAGTTTCGTACGTAGGTAGGCGTTCTCCCGGAAAATGGCTGCAGTTGCTTGGCAAGATACCTTGCTAGATTATGTGTAGGTGAGTCAATGGCGCTGACGATTGGTCGAAGTGGGAATCCTTCTTTGTGAACTTTGGGTAGTCCGTACAGCCGTGGAGGTTTAGGTGCAGGCTCGAGGAGTCGTCGGCGTTCTTCCATTGGGATGGAGGACTGATATAAGAGTCCTTTAATCTGCTTCTGGATTTTTGCTGTAGGATCTGCCTTAATCTCATGGTATGTGTCTTCTTGCAAGAGGGCGGACAATTTGTGAATGTAGTCCTCTTTGTCCATCACAACGGTTGCGTTGCCTTTGTCGGCCGGTACGATCAGTAACTGTTCGTCGTCCATGAGTTCCTTCATGGCAGTCCTCTCTTCTCTGGTCAGATTGGATCTAGGGGGCTTGGTCTTCGTCAAAATGTATTCTACTTTCCTCCTTACGTCTTCGGCTTCTCCTTTCTCCAATTTGCGCACGGCGTCTTCAACCCCCGTAATAATCTTCTCTAGAGGGATGTTTTTTGGTGCCACAGCGTAGTTGAGGCCTTTGGAGAGCACGTCAATGGCGGCTGCACTCAGGGTCTTTCTGCTCAAATTGACGACCAAACGGTCCTTTTCAGGGCCTTTTTCCTTTTCTTGATGTTGTCGGCTGTGGAGTTTGTCAAATTTCTATTATTTTTTCTATTCTTATATTATTCTTATAATTTCTATTATTTTATAATATAGTGGCACGTTTTAACTGTGTCACGAAGACATCCAACCTCCTATGCAAGGCCAAGGATCGCGTGCCCATGAATACCCAAAGCGGAATATACAAAGTTAAGTGCTCTTGCGGAGACTCATACATCGGCCAAACATCAAGAGCCATGAAAATCAGAATGCAAGAACACCTAAGGGCCACCAAAAATAGACAGTTTCGGTTATCCGCCATCGCCGAGCACGTATGGGAAGGACCAACACACAATGTGGACTTCGAAAGCGCAAGAATCATCGCTAGAGAAAAACAATACTTTCCACGACTCATACGAGAGGCAATAGAAATCGCGAAAACATCCACTTTCAAAAGGGAGGACAGCTATTCGCTCTCAAACGCATGGAAGAGACTCTTACCCACGGACCAATCAGAACGCACCTAGCCCAAACCAAGGCCTATATAAGACGGGCAAAAACCTGCATCCGATACTTCGTACCTGAAGACGCTAGCTGCAACGCCGGCGAAACTGTCGTCTTGAAGATGAATCGACGCGGAGGTCAACCCGGAAACCTTGTTACGCATGCTGCACCACCCCGCGAAAGTCTCCATCAACATTTGGGAGGGATTTTTGTTTGAAAAATTTCGCAGCTCCTTCTTCCTACCTACTTATGTGCTTGTAAGTTCCTTTCGGAAAATGCTGCATTAAAAATATTTTTCGCTCAACGTTTTAATCCTCCTACTGGGATCTTTTTCAAGAGAATGAGAGCAACGTACTTGTCCCGAACTTATTTAGGATACATTCCCATTTTTGGCCCGATTTGAATTTCACGCGGTATGCGGTAGTCGTTGGGCATTAGAATGGGCCAGGTACCCTTACCATACCCCGATCAGGTTATAACCATCCTCCCCATTGAAATCATTTTGCCTTTTCTCGATTTTTTAGAGTGATGTTGATAATATTTTACATGTACTGGAATTATGAAGATGATTTTTTTCGTTTTAATGAGTTAACACGTCAGGTCATCTAACCGTTTGAGAGGAAATGATGCTTCCTTTTCAAGTTTTGAGATGCCGATTGATATATTGACAATGTGGCAATGGAAATATCGATCGTGTTTGCCCCCCTTGGGAAAAGTGAGGATAGCTCATCTATGGGAATGGGAGAGATAGACGGAAAGCTCTCTGGTTCTTAGTCCGCGATCTAGTATTTTTAACCAAATCGTTGAAAAATGAATCTTTGTTTATTTTATTGTTAGTAGTACACCGTAGGGAGTAAAAGAATGTAGTCGTATCGGTAATGTGTGGTATTCATGCGCTAGTGGCTTACTGTAGAGTGAGTCCTCACCTCACTTATCATGACTAAGCCTCCCTATGAAGTACCAAGAGTAATACCTACGTGCACTTATTATTTATATTCTAGCGGGTAATAGTATGGCGCGCATGAGGTCTAGGAAAAATGTGGATAAGTGGGAATTGGATTTTTTTGTGGCTAGCGTGCTTCCTTCCTAACCTGTGGGTCCGAGTTCGACCCTTCATGATTGAACTAGGACCTTAGGATGATATGTGAAGCCGTGGTCGCCTTGACGACTTTCGTTAAGAGCTGGCTAATGCTGACGCTGGCTTTCTCCTCACCCTTCCTTCCTTACACTAGGGTAGTTTCCTTCATCAAAAAAAACGAAAGACATTGATTGCAATTCGTTACTCACCATTAGTGAGTTCATAATATGCAAATTATTTGGTTTTAGAAATACCACTTTAGACGAATGGTAATGGTCAATTTTAACCTCATTTGAAAAAGGCCAGATTGGCGCCCATGCGATGCCACTCTACGTCACAGGGACATAGTTTCTATACGAGTAGATAGGAGTTTTACATCGTCTGAGATTACCAATGCATGCATGAGGCACAGAGCTCAGGGAAATATGTCTTAATAATCACCAATTAAAACTGGCTATGGTCGGAAAGCTTCCTTCGTTTGATAGGGTATTAATAATCCTTATTTAAGCCAAGCGCTACCTGCCAGCAGCCTTCGTCGTATCAGCGCTCAAAGCCTCGCCCCAAGGTCACCTAACACGGTGACAGCGGGAGCCAGAATGACGTCACACGGGCTTTTCCCAGCATTCATACTTAGCCGTCGTATTTCCGCGCGCTTGAAATTTTTCACTTTTCATTTAATCGCGAAAAATAGATATGGTCATTAAAAAAATCTAAAAGAGTGAAATACGTCATCCAGGAGTAATAATCTTTCCATTTAGGCAATAAAAAATAATAGGAAACCACCGTCTTCTCCATGGCGCAGATAACCTAAGATTTCGGTCTCCTCCTCCAAACAACCGAACTAATTAATTCTGATGAAAGTCTGGGTAATCAGGCTCTGCAGGGCAAGAGCCCTCTTTTGATCCATTATTTATACGTTCGTGGTCTGGTCCTCGGCTGTTCAATGCACAGCGAATGTGGAAATCTCAGTCTCCGCTTTCCGATCCGATTTGCTCATGGTGGTGCATGATGTTTCAGTCAATTCCATTTGATGCTTTCCTCTTTTCGTGGGAAACCAATCACCGTGTGACATCATGGGACGTGCTTTAATTCTTGGGGGGAGCGGATAAGGGTCACAGAAATGAAGTTTCCTACTTCCAGGGAAATTCGTGATTATGTGGCGATTTTCATCATACCTCTCTTCAGAGCTTCATGACTGCGGTGGTATCTTTTGAAGTCGGTTCTTATGCCCGCAAGGTATATTGTGTACTACTTCCCACTGATGTAATTCATCTATTATTGTGATACAGCGCTTCAGTCTGTCATAGAGTTGATTAATTGCTCAATTTTAATATGTATACGTAAAGGCATGTGCAAATTCTGAGGGAAGTGCATTAATTTTGCATCGAAAGGAAAAGAATCTCATTATTTATCCATGTCTTATGAAGTCAAGTGCGTTTGGAGGACTGTAGTCTATTGAACACAATTTATCTGTGGTGCATTGTTGACCACTGATATCAATTGATTGTTGGTGGTTATTTTTTCTAGCCAAGGTAGGATTGAATCGAGAAAATTTGGAATCTCCCCGGCCCGTAGAATCTCCCTCCACTAATGATTAAAAAAATACAATTTCAGAACCCGGCAATGCAGTAATGCAGTATAAAGTCGCGTTATATGTCATGCATGCATTACCTCGTATGGAAGTCTGTTGACGGATATAATTGCTGCCGAAAAAAGTATTCAAATACAAAAGAACTTAGGACATGAGTGATGGCGATGGCATTTAAATTTTTAATTAATAAATATATTGGCGTGTCTATAAGAAAAAATAATTGATGAAAATTGAAGTTCATTGGAAAAGTGTCAATTTGTGGAAGTCTCTTCAGATGAGTACCGCAATATCGATACCTTTACTAATCATATCATTCTATTTGATGATTAAAAATAACTCACATACGGGTGTATGCCGTGTGTCGTAAAGGAGATAGCCCCGACGTTTCGCGACCGATTGCTGGTCACTTTTTCAAGGGAATAATGTTGGGATTGGTTTTTTGCTGTCTTTTTATATTTCAGGTGGGAGGGGTAGGCGGAGGGTGTGGGGAGTTAGGACTGGAGGGGGAAGATAACATTAAATTCAAATTCAATTCATTAACATCAAATAACAATAAAGGAGATAAATTAAATTCACTATGGAGATAGAAGAATCCGGAAAACTGCCATTTCTCGACGTCTTGGTGAAGAAGAATGACAACGGAAGCCTAGGCCACGCCGTGCATAGAAAACCGACATCAACAAATCGGTATCTCCATGCCAGTTCTCATCACTACCCCGCTCAATTAAACGCTGTGATGACCTCTCTAATTGAACGTTCGATCCGGCTGAGTGACCCGAAGAATCTATCTTCAGAAATTATTAAGCTGAAATCCATCCTACGTCTTAATGGTTACAACAACGGAGCCATATCCCGCAATTTTAAGAAGATTATCAACAAGGACAACAGAAACAATTCCCAAGACGCAGAAGACATCATTAACCAAAAGAAAGCCTTCCTCCCTTACGTGAAAGGAACGACGGATAAGATCGGTAACATCCTCCGGAAATTTGACATAAAAGCCATTTTTAAACCACATGCCCGCTACGACACCTCCTAGGAAATGCCAAGGACAGGACGCCACTTCAAATTGAAGGAGTATACGAAATCCCCTGCCGATCGTGCGAGAGGAAATACATCGGGGAAACCGGACGAACAGTCAAAACTCGGACAGAAGAACACAAGCGGGCCATTCGACTGGGTTACCCTTCAAAGTCAGCCGTAGCGGAGCACGAAGCCACCGGACATGCGATCGACTTCGAAAAATCAAGAGTCATCGCGAGGATTAAACATTTTAAAACCAGACTCATCCGCGAGGCCATAGAAATAAAGAAAAACAAGAACAATTACAATAGAGATACCGGATTAAGAATCAGCTATACTTGGAACCCAGTCATCCGCAACATTTCGTTATCTTCCCCCTCCCACCTGAAATATAAAAAAGGCAGCAAAAACCTAATCCCAGCATTATTCCCTTGAAAAAGTGACCAGCAGTCGGTCGCGAAACGTCGGGGCTATCTCCACTACGACACGCGGCATACACCCGTACTATGTGAGTTATTATTATATAATCATCATGAGCCGCGAAAGCTTCAATCAAGAAATTCTATTTGATGTTTTCCCAAGGGTTGATCATTATCATCAATGATTAATACCTGGGAACAACTTCTCATCAGTCATTAATGAAGTTTATATATCATCTTTCAGCTCCAATAATATTAATTTTTCCATTTAGTTCCTTTTATGGAAGACAAGTCTTAATGGATGTGCAATTATACGGACGATAAGTGCTGCCAGTGATTGAAAAAAACGAGTTCTTTGAAATGCATTCACCATTAGTGAAAGTACAAATTCGCTATAAATTGGATTTTTTGTTCCTCGCTGTACTTTGTGATATCCCTAGCCATATTGTTCCTTTTCGAAGCATATAATACGGCATTTATGGAAAGTAGGTATACCTGTTTGATGTAGAATGTGAAAATGCATCGGATCACGCGTTCACATTTGAATCACAAATCCGTGAGCCCGTAACTCGTCCTTTATAAAGAGATCTCCTTAAAAATCTGGAGCTCAAAGCTGACGAATTCAAAGCTACGATCCATCTGTCTCTTCATTTTGCCTCCGTTTTATCTCCGTGAATTTCAATTACACTTATATTATTTTCTACCAATACAGCGTACTTCTATAAATGAAGATAGTGAGTTTATTTCATAATTCAATTGGAAAATGGTGCAAGAATTTTCTAAATTTTAAAACAATCTAAATATTGCATTATTAGTTTTAATTCAGGCTGAACACTATTAATTTTCACATTGCTGTCTGGAATTGCTGCCAAAATTTTTTATTGCTTGTTTAACGAAATTTCAAATTGCAAGGATTTGTAGGCAACTACTGGTGTGTTTATCCCTCACTCTCATAATATCCGGAGTTCCAGACATCATGTCAATGATGTCTTGCCAATATCCATGACTCCATCATTATTCATATTGAGTGTCACTGATGTTGTGGTATGTCTTAGATGTATTTATTGTCTTGGGAATTAAAAAAAAAATTATTGGCCCTAAACCAACGTATTCCAATTAAAAGTTGAAGATGAGATCACATCTCCATTTATTCTGGCGTCCTCACCAATTAGTTAATAAGCAAAATAATAACTAATGATTGTATTCATATTTACACCGTAACAAATAAATTAAATTACGAAATTGGTATTTATAACCACCAGCATATAAAAAAACTACCTATCAATTCGTAGTTGCAATCTCTTCCATCTTCTTCAGCTTTCTCTGTAATTGATATCAACATTAATAATGATGCGCTAAATCGTATCCATGAACGTAAGGGTAAAATGCGCCTATTTTTTATGATGTCAATACTATATAGCAGTGGTCTCCAATTCACCAGGCCATGAGGGCCACATTCCAAGTTCCGAATCGCCCCGCGGGCCGAACAGCATATTTGCCGATGACTGAAGTATTGGATACCAACGTTTACTGAAGAATCCGGTGGGGTATTTCTTATTAACGAACAGTTGAAGGCGACTTTGACGTGCAGTACAGCGCTGCCATGTTCCTAGCGGCGTCTCACAGAGTTAAACGAGCGAGAATCGCGCGCTACTTGGAACGAGTGCGCGGTTCGGATGAAAGCCCTCCGCGGGCCGTATTTTGGAGACGCCTGCTAAAATAGTATTTGTTACCCACTTTCTGCTTGCGTATAAACATGGCGAAAAGCTAGTGAAATAGGTGTAAATAAGAATTATTGCCTGAATATAAAGTGCAGCACCATGGCTGGAAAATGTTCCGCGGGATTGCGCGTAGAAAAGCTCTGTATCACGATGGCTTACATGCGTTTGCACCCTCCAATGCACAGTGGAATAGGATCACCCACCGTGGAGTTAAATCTCGCTGGGCGGAAGAAAAGCGAGGATGGAATTTATGGCTGGGTCGGCTGTAAATTTTAGGTCGGGCGTGAGAACAGCTAGTGGGTGCGGGCTCGTACTTGGGGGAGGAGGAAACGAATTGGAAAGTAAAAAGAGAGGTTGAAAGCAGGAGAGTAATTGCGTGTATGGCATGAGGGTCAAGCCTGCTTTAAAACTTCAATTTACACTGCTACTAAAGTATTTTCAAATTCTTTTTGAGGAATTTAAATTCCATTTTGGCTCATCAATAATGATAAAACAAAAAAAACACGCTATAATTATGTTTTTACCTGAGAAATTCCGTCAAAAATATGTCGCTTCCGAAGTAGGTATCCATAACTGTCGATTCCTAGTGCGTCCTACGTTGAACTGCTTCAACTTAGCTAAACCTTTTTTACGCGTAGTAGTAGCCTCATATAGTAGTGGCTCAGTAACGATATCTCGCTACAATTATATCAACACAGAATGGGACCTGGTGGGAGGGTATGGGAAGAAAGGTTGCCAGTCGGAGAGTAATGGGATGTATGGCAGGAGGTCATTCCTAGTTTACGAGTTTAAGTAAAATACTATAAGTAGCATTAAAAAATTGACGATAGAATGCTAACAACTAGTATCAACACAGAAGTATTTCCAAGGGTGACAATGTGTTTCGTAACGACAGAGGCAGAAAAATAAAAGAATAAATGAGAGATGTGAAAGCGAAATAATCTCAACTCCTCTTCTCCCTGAGAAAATTAAATCGTATTTTGGCTTACCATTAATCCCTTACCAGTATAAATCAAGAAAAAGCAAGCCGTAACAATTTTATTAGCCTGCGTAATTTACTCAACGCAACGTTTGTCGCTTGCAATGCAGGTTATTCCAGGACCTAATTTTTACAACACTCATAGGGAGTAAAATTATATATATTTTAATTTAATAAAGTCATCAGATGTTTGAGTGAAAAGATTGCATTGTAGTATTTTGGCCTGCTGGAAAGTCCTCGTAATTTAATATTCGTTGCTGCTGCATTCAACGTAAACATATAAACCAGGCTATAGAGAAGAGCTCAGACAGCCATAGTGAGAGAGAGGAAATTGCTTGATGGGAGGTGAGTGGCAGGGGATGGTTGGTGCATGAGTGCGACATTAATTTGCATAGTAAATATGTCTGCGCATGCGCATAAATAGTGGTGGGCATTGCCGTACGTTTGAACTATTTCCGCTCCTCTCTCTCTCTCACATCCTTTTCTCTTCTTTTTATTAGTCATTATTTTACTTTTGTGAGTTAAGCAGACCTTAATGGGGAAATATTTCCATCGGCCTTCGCCCGATGGAAATACGTAGATGCGCAAATTTAAATCGTAATTCGTGATGGGCCGTGCCTTCAAGCCAGCCAATTTTAGTATGGTAATTTTTCGTAAAAGGGCGTCGATTGCATCAAAATCTGCCGCGAATGAACAAAGAGCGTTACATAGCTCTTGCAACTGCAGAATTTGGAGCCACTAGAGCACTCGGAGACTACATGCTAGGCCCAGATTGTGCGAGCAATTAAGAATAGGTATCTTTCTGAGCGACTAAAAGAACATTTCTTGGAACCTCATTTTGTTCTTGGCCACTACGGTAACAATAAAGAAAGAGAGATATTTTTCCCAAAGAGATAGGCATGGGAATTTATTTTATGCCCGAACCAGAAAGTCCGTCAATGAATTCTAGGTGGGACTAAGTGTTAAAATATCTCCAACGAGTGCCTTTTTTATTGTCTTGTAAACGGTTGGTTTACTAACACCCCCTGCCTCACAGTAATTGGGGTGGCTTGCGATGCAGGTGATCTCTTTCGTTATCACCGTAACATCCTGGGTGTCTATTATTTCTATATTCATCAATTTTTCGAGTAATGTATTCTGTGAATTATTGCCTTGTTCCTGTACCTATAGCTGAACATCTCGTCTCTGAGGATCGCTTTCCTCATTCCGGCATTGACTAACTTGCTGAATTCCTTATTGAGTTAGATGTATTTTCTTGATTAGTTTCCAGCTTCAGTTCAGAATAATTTCTCGTTTTAGTTAGCATGCCTATTTGATGGTTTTTGATTTTAAAAGTGTAAGTCGCGAAATTCTCCTTGGCTCGATAGGTTAAAAGTAACATCGACTTGATTCCATTTAAAACTTCCATGATTCGAGAATAGTTTTACTTTTGATGTAATTTAGTGGCGATTCGAATGACTTTCCAATTCCGCGCTTTTGTTTAAAGGTTAGAAACATATTAACTATCATTCACTGTTTAGAGCTTTTTGTAGGAATTGAATTTGTGTTTCAATTTTATTTCAAACTCTCATTTCATCCATGTAATGCTTTCTTTTTGTCTATCATTAGCTCCAAAATGAGATTCACGCATAAATGTTACTAAATTTCTCGCGCCCATTTGTTGAATAATTCCTGCCGATTTTTCTTCTCGCCATCTGATAAATGCGTTGAGCATTGTTTATACATGACAATTACCTTATTTTAATATATCCTTCTTCAGTGATTAAACTTTAATGGAATTTGCATTTCTATTTACCTATAATATTCCAGTGTCGAGTACGAATTTCCTCGGCTATAGAATTGGTCTAGTCTGTAAGTGTGAACAATACAGCATTGGAAAGAGCCATTTTTTTGTCCTATATCTGTTGTGATTGTTTTTGACTAAATTTTAGCCTCTGGATAAGGAAATAACCTCAGTATTTATCTATCAAGTCAACTTTTTAAGCAACGAGTTACCCACTTTTTGTCCCATATGTCATACAAAATTTGGGTGTGCAGGAATTCATAGGGAAATTTTATCTTATATACTGCCTATACAGAATGGTTTAATTTATACAAGGGCAGTATACAGTTACTGCAGGTTAAAATTACGATGAATCAAACAGTGAATTATTTACCAAACGTTTTATTAAAAAAAAAATTAATTAATAATTAATATAAGTATGAAGCTAAAAAGTTTTGCTTGCAGATTTTTTCTGAACTTCTGAATTTATGGACATTTATCGATGACAATCTATTTGAGAGAGACCCAAATCTCGTACCAAATCATTCGATTCATGATGGTCAAGGCCCTTACGAACTATCACCTTCAATTTAAATTTATTCGTAAATGGGGTCACTTCGATTTTCACCAGATTCGTATTCTTGTATTAGCAAAGAGATGAAGTGAGACACCATGAAAACTAGCACCGGGCTTTCAGCTAGATGAAGTATTGGGCGTATTGATGATGATTAACTAGGATGCTCTCATTTTAATTTAATTTTCTTGTTGTGTAAAGGGTTTTATTTTCTAATAAAAAGCAGCAACATGAGTGATCTTTGGGATCTCGCCAAATCATTGGTATATCAAATATTGCGTTATTTCGAAACATACAATTAGTTGACTTGGTGAGGGGTCCATGATTTGTCTTGATTACTGATTGTAATAAAAATAATTATCACCTTAAAATAGGCAAAACAGGCTTACCTGACGAGGGCATTGCTGTTTGTGTTTTGACGCCGACTAACACAGACAGACAGGAAATTCGAAGATCCAAGTGTGATGGAATGGAATTTTTGCAAATTGTAATAAACAAATTTAAGTCGGGAAATTTTTCATTCATGTATGTAAATGAAAACTAAACACTGTTAACATTGTAAAAAGGAATCTACGTCAAATCACGTCACAACCTAGCCCAGGAGCACCCGTACTCTAACCCTCCACTTGTTGATATGGTTACATTTGATAATGTCTGCCTATAAATAACGTTGAGTTTAACTTTCAGAAATATTCAGACGAGATTTATGGGTGATCTATTCAAGGGGATCGTTTACCTATGCATATGGATTGACAACAAAATATCAGTGTTTGCAAACCGTACAACATTGAAGTTCCCTTTTGAGCAAATTTCAGACAACATGCCTGCGTCAGCCACCCGGCAACAGTCGCATAATGTTAATGTGTGCAATTTTTCACGTAGAGAATTTGAGCAGTTTTTTCGGGTAATATTACATTCTAAAACTTTTGTAGTTACTTGAAGAAGGATGAAATTTTTAGTAAGTTCCGACGTTTTAATATATTGGAGGTACGGGCGAATTATAAGTACCCACTCGTCATCTATGCTTTTTTAATTTTCGCTTGATGTACCCCAAATTTTTTATGAGACTCACTTGACCTATATTTCCTAATCTCGGAGTTTTTTGTCTGCTGATTCATATCGAATAAATCTTTCATTTTAATGAAAAAATCACTGCTAGGCAGAGGCGGATCGAGGATAGGGAGAATGGGGGGGGGGGGCTAAGATTACGATTCTATCTAGTGTAAATTGGAGGAGGGAGGGCGGCCCCTCCTAGCCCCTCTCTGATTCTACCTCTGGATTGTAATATTACATAAGTATATAAAATAGACCCTAAGTTTAGAGATAATTTGTATTTCAATTCGTGAAAGAAGGTAAATATGTTGGAGAGTATAACTAAACACTATTTTGGGAAGTGTCAAGTGGATCACCCCAAAATACTTCGATTTTACCTAATGTGTGTTTCGATCAAATGGGGGGCTATAGCCCCCCGTAGATCCGCCGCTGCTGCTAGGCACAGCCTCTTGACATGGAGGATTTTGGGCCCAGCCTTCAAGAATGATCAGCGTTTGGTGTGCCTAGTTTTGAGAGATTAATTCTGGGGCAAGTTTGGATGCTAATTTGGAGGGCGCTTTTGGTACGGTAATTTGGAAGAGACTAACAATCGTGACTCACCCAAAATTTAAGAAATATCACTATACTTACTACATTGCGCATTATGTAAATGTTGGAGAGTATAACTAAACACTATTTTGGGAAGTGGATCACCCCAAAATACTTCGATTTTACCTAATGTGTGTTTCGATCAAATGGGGGGCTATAGCCCCCCGTAGATCCGCCGCTGCTGCTAGGCACATCCTCTTGACATGGAGGATTTTGGGCCCAGCCTTCAAGAATGATCTACGTTTGGTGTGCCTAGTTTTGAGAGATTAATTCTGGGGCAAGTTTGGATGCTAATTTGGAGGGCGCTTTTGGTACGGTAATTTGGAAGAGACTAACAATCGTGACTCACCCAAAATTTAAGAAATATCACTATACTTACTACATTGCGCATTTTCCCTGGCTTGTCTCTCTTCTCAATTGGACTTCACTCTTCAGTCCACAATACCCTCTCATTCCGTCCACAAATCGCATTCTTTATCTTCCCCTTCCACGCTTATCAGAGACCATTCCATTTAACACTGGTTTTAACTCATATTAAGAGGAAATTAGGCATTATTATCGCTTGTAGCGGGTTTAAACCATATGGAAACGGCAAAATCGACTTATCTGGTAAAAAATCTGATTGTTTAAAAATAATGAATTAACATAAGCATTCGATCAACCCCCTCCAACTTTCCATCCCTCTCACCCACAGCCTCCCTATGGGGTGAGGATATCGAAACCATGCGCTAAAGAGCTTAGATTAGTCCAAGGAACAACATTACCAAATTCCATTTTCGTTGTACTCATCGTATGCTTTTCCTATACCACCAGTGTTAATCAGTGGCGCAGCGAGGGGGGGTTTGGGGGTTAAACCCCCCCCCCAGAAATCAGAGAAATTTTTAAGTTTAATCCATTTTACTTATTTGTAACAGTATTACTTATTGAATAGTGTACGTATTAGTCAAATATCCATCAGAAAGCCGTAAAACTCGCCATTTTGAACCATTATTCTTAAAAAATTTTCTAAAGGAGGGCCCTCGCAACTCCTGCTTACCCTGGCGGGTATGCAATACCCACGCACCCCTAAGTATTATTTGTGCCTAAACCCCCCCCTAGCCTTAATTCTTCGCTGCGCCCATTTTGCTAATACCCTCCCCTCTCGCTCCATCCAAGCCCTCCGCATCCTCATCCAGAAGCTTCTTCTTTTTGCTCTCCATGTCCAGCACTTCACTTCACCTATCCTTCCACCTCACCTTCTGTATTCCTTTCTTTACCAATATCTTGAAAGCCTCCAGTCTTTTCTCGTCTTCCTTCCAAAGTGTCCGCAAAGCGCTTCACGATCCATATAAGACTCTAACAGGAAGCCTTTTCTTGAAATTCCTACTAAACGATATTTTCATGAGCTCTTGGTTATATTTACGCCACCATCGCTATTCCTGTTAATTTTCTGACATTTTATGCAAAAAAGGGAAAAAATCGTCTGTATCTCCTTTCCCTTTCTTTATGAGGATCCAAGTGAATTGTTTCGTGTTGAAATGGGTGCTCTGTTGACAATGCCGACACGGACTAAAGTGGGAAATTTCGGATCCGTCGATCACTCGTAATTGGCTTCGTGGTTTCGAAACCATTCAATAATTGTTCCCTTCCCTCGAAGCCTATCAGTTCCCAACTGCGGTTACCCACGGCCGACCGCCGCTGCGTACCTATCCAGGACCTCAAAGAGCAATCGCATCATGGGATTTAGAATAGAAACATATCGAGCCCGAAGCGTGGATATCAACGAGATAATTTCGATTCCCGATCCCGGAAAGCCTCCAGTTTTATAGTAATCATTTGCTTTATTAAGTTGTAATGCTTGGTTAACTTGGCAAATATGCATTTTGGATTTTTTTTAAAAACATTTCACAACAAGCAGCTTAGCATGTGTGACAAGTGAGAATACTGAACTTCTAGCATACAAATTACCGTGAGGGAGACTTCTCTATGTTTTTTTCTTGATGCCTTCTATTCGAGATTAATCAATACCAAGAGACTGCCTCAAGAGACTGGACGCAAGAGGCATAGAAGATGCCTCAGTCCGTACCGTTTTAACTCTGTTTATGTAGCCATTTAGGAAGTATTTTAATAGATTTCCAAAAATGCCTGTAAAATGACGGTGAGCTCTGGGCTGTCTCTCATTATTCTAATTTTTTCTATGGACTATTTAAATTTACGAGGAATAGCATTGAAAAGTTATAAAATAAACACGAGGAAAGACACCAGAAACAGCACAAGACACAGCACCAGTTATAACTTATCTTCGCTTGAAAATCGGATCGCCCAACCTGAGCAAAGGCGAGTTATGCATTAAAATTATGTCATAAAAATATGCTTTGGATAACCAAGCGCTCTCTTGCGGTCCACTTGAGAACTCTCTTCTTTAGTATTTGTGGCATTAATGTATCTCCTTCAAAATTTTCTTTCTCCGACGAAAGTAATGTTTCTTCGAAACGTTCGAATTTAGAGGGATTTGCGCTGTTTTTCCGTTATTCCCTCCCTCGCCTCTCCTATAGATACGAATCCGTCGATTGGGAATTTGAAATGAGGATGGGAATGTTGGTGGAATTTGAATCGTCATTCACTGTAGTCTTGCTGGAAGTGCTTATGGAGTTCAAGTAGGTACTTTTATAAAGATTTTTCAGGTTTTGAACGAACTAATTGCACAATACCCAGAGTATCACTAATTACGACTAATGAAATTCTATTTTTTATAGCATTCAGCATTCATGATAATAAATTGCATTTATACTTAAAACTTTCAATGAATCGTGCCTATATTTTTTCCATCTATCATTTGGAATCCTCACATAAAATGTCAAAACCAACGCCGAATTTCTTGTAGATATTGAATGTTTCCTTAGTCACGGAGATTGAATTTAAAATTTAAGAAATTTTTTATGTTTTTTATAATTTATTTTGTTTTTGTTCAGTTATAGTTACTCGGAATGAATATGGAAAAAACAATGACCAAGTTATCCGTTCCAGAGGTGATTGTGTTCGGGTCCAATTGGTACTTCTTATTCTCAATTGCGCATTTATTTATTCAATTATTCTTATTTAATCTATTATCTTACTTAGTACTCTCCCTGTGAAAACAGACTCAGAAATTCCCAAAACATTCCGTAGTAGTTTTATGAATTGCATTTACTGTATTTTAAAAATATTTCACTAATGCCTTTTTAGGATTCTACTAAGCAACTATTTATTACAGGTTTTTATAGCATAAATTCAACGCGAGCAAACCCTTACCCCAGATATGTTTTAGTATCCCTGTGATTCTGCATACTGTATCCAAAATTTTGCAAGGAAATATGACGAGAAGAAACTTGTGGAAATGTGGCAACATCGCAGTTTGTGATAAGAATTTGAAATAAGTTCTCATTTTCCAAGAAAGATTTGTTGTTCTTAAGCCCGAAGAAAGTGCCATTTTCTTCGCTTTGCGGTACGACCTCCATGCGCCATCACCTTAAAAGATACTTGTGGGTCGTGTACCTTATTCTTCACTCTTTATGCCATGGTTTTGTTTGCTCTCATAGCCTTGTTAAGCTCCTGTTTCTTGTTAATCCCTCCAGAAGCCTTCTCTTGCGCTGCGTAGGAGTAAAAGTAAACTCTTCGGTTTGGTGAAATGATCAGGTGAAAGTCGGTCTCTTTCTTTCTGCTGACTTTATTTCCTCACTTTGTGGTCTCTTTCCCTATCGTCTCATCCTTTCCTTCCTTCCTGCTCTTCCATCCACCCATTTCCCTTTCAATAGGAATTACACTTTTCCTCTTTTCCATCCGGCCCAGCGCTGAATATTTATTACGAGCTTTCTCCGTTTTATTTATCTTTATTTTTTTTAATTTCTCGGTAAGTGGCGCAGTATAATCAAAACAAAGAATTGGATGGAGAAATCTCGCACTCCCGATTTATAACTTGCTTCCTCGCGCGCTTCACAATTCAGAGGAAAGCGCTTCCGGGTCTTTTTTCATGTAGCTTATATTTCCAAGATTTTTCGAAAAATGCTTCTGTGGTTTTCATGTTCTGGTCAAATTCTTTTCTCTGATTCTGTCGTATCTATTCAATTTCGCTCCGCTTCAACTCTTCGTGCAATGCAGCACATCCAGTGGAACATTCTAGGGACCGCCATTTCTAAATAAGAAATGGCTCAATAGCATCTTTAATATTTTTCATGTTTTTTTGTCAGCCAGTGGGGAAGTTTCATGATTTGCTGCTAATCTATAACCGAAGATTTTTAAATCAAGTCTGTCCAGTTTAAATGATTGTTTTTTGTTTTGGTAACGTTGCCTTTGTTGAAACTTTCAACTAATCTCAATATGATTTGCGAATGCCTCCTCTTACGCTATAAGCATACCTGTTGGTATAAAATCGACCGTTAAGAGTTAAGAGCGATCTGTTAGACGACAGTAAAAGATGAAATTCCTCGAAGCAGTGCGAAAATTGAATTGAATATACAAGTTCTAGCCTTTTTAATGCAACTTATCCAGTTATTCTTACAATGAAATTAATTAAAAGACTTTTCAGACCCTTTCAACAGACGTAGTATTGGATGTTCACTTTTATCTATTTAAAATTCAAAATGCAGTTAAAATATGGTAATTTCGTATGCAGAGAGTTTACGAGTTTGTGCGTCTGTTTACATACGTTAAATTATTGGTTGCGTTTCTATTCCATTCACGTACACTGCTTATAATATATATTTTATAGTAGCTTAATTTTGCGTAGCTTAATTATCAATATTAATCCATTAGGAATTGCTGAGGTACAGTGTATCGGGGCTTAAAACTTACCTGCATCACCTAGTAATCCTAATTAGTGTCAATTCTCCTGAAGAATCTGTTTTTTTTCCTGCGAAGTATATTTACGTGGTTAATGGGCTCAATAACGTCAAAATGACTTCATTAATAATGATTAATTAATTAATTTTTAATGAGGTTATGAGTTAAGTTCCTGTCTCAATGAAAGTAAAATTACCTTGAATTATATTTATTTCAAGAGACCCCATCAAGAGGTGGATTGTATTAGAACTTTTGAACTTAGACACTGAAAATCAATGAGAGTGACATCTGAAGAAACCCAGTTCAGTCGGATTCAAAAGTATTGCAACAAATGGAGCGGCGCCACTTCGGCCGCAGTTTCGAAACCGAGTTTCGGCATTTTCTATTGTACCAGTGGGAGGGAAATTTGAACAACATTCCCACCTCTCGCAACGCTTTTATAACAACATCATTAAAGGAAATATATGGCGGAGTTTTAATGTTTAATACGACATAAATTTTGTAGCTCATGCTAGATAATAAATCTACGTCGAGAACGCCAATTTACTTTCTCTCGTAACTTGGCCGATCCGTCGAAGTATATTGCCCTACAATTAACGCTGAAGCTTTTCGATCAGCAATAGCGAACTTAATATGCATATAAAATATCCGCCGCAATATCACAGGAAATAATGCCACTGAGTGTTGAAATTCAGTTTGATTTAGTGACACTAGAAGACTGATTCATTCCCTTGCCTGACAAAATTCGTAATAAATCCACTTCGGAGTCAGCGAGAGAGATGGACTTGTGGTTAAGGAGGAGACTCACCACGACAGCAGTCCGAAGTCGGTAATTCGAACCTCTCCGGAATAATTTTTTTTCAGTTAATAGTATGGCAGTAAACATTTTTTTAATCCACTTTAACGCATATTAACTTAATTAGACACTGATGTCGTTATAAAATTTCGAATGAAGAAAATTCTCTTTGCATTGCATTTCGACGTTGTTATTGCCAAAGCCTAGAAACGTAACTCTTATGAACGTATTTTCATATTGTGAGACATTGAAAAAAAACACTCCATAATTTGAAATTATTATGGATAATGGACAATCTAAAAAAGAATAGCTGGATTCAAATGCAGATACATCTACTTCTTCGTGAATTTTGGATATAAAATTATCAACCGAAAAAAATAAAATTTTATTAAGTCAACCCAGAAAGGCAAAAAATACTCTTTACTGTTGATAGGTGTCCGGAAGCATCACAGAGGGTTGGTTGAGAGGATTATCTTGTGAGTGTTTTCCCGACCATTCCCATATCCACATTCGTATAAACCAAATACCACTCCTATTTTCCTAACCTGCAACCGTTAGCCGCCATTGCGTCAATATCATAAAGCTAAATTAGTTTATCATCAATGAAAGCATTAAAATTCCAATCGCTCAAAAGGTAATATTGTGACGCGGAGTCATGCATCCTCTTCAAGTCTACTGAGTTGGTGTCCGTTACAAATCGAAGAAAATAAAATCGGATGGAAATGAAGTCAAGCGATTTGGTTGGGTAATCTTCGGCTCCAGCTGGAAAGAAACTATTGGAGCATGCCCTTTCGAGTGCCTATACGCGGACGTCTGTGGTTTATATACCCACTTGCTGAAGGTTGAGTTTTTGATTTTTGATTTGAGAGATGAGTTAAATTGTAAAAATAAAGTGATTGATGATTTAAAAATTAGAGTGAATGAGCTGGAGCAAAACGCAATGATGGATAAGGTGGAAGTAGTTGGGATAGATTTAAATTATGTAGATACTTCTCCAATTGAATTAGTTAATAAGATAGCTAAATCGATTAAAATAGATAATCACAAAGATGATGATGTTCGAGATGCCTTTTTCGTAAATAATAAGTCCCCAAACAAAAAGTCTAAGCTGGTTATCTCCTTTACAAATAAAAAGGTTAAAGATGCATGGATAGATAAAAGAAAAGGGTTGGATAACAAAGATATTACTGAAGGGAAAATTAGTGGGAAAATTTTTATAAATGAAGCACTCACAGGTTATTATAAAAATCTCCTGTGGAAAACTACGGAAAAGAGTAAAGAGAAAGGTTTAAGTATGTTTGGGTCAAATTTGGAAAAATATTAGTAAAAAAAGATGAACATTCTCAAATCATCAGAATAAGGTCAGAAGATGACTTGAATAAATTTTGAAATTGCTAATAACTTGTGTGAATATAACTTTTTTTTTTTAAATACTAAGTATAAGAATGGATTCGTTTTCTATCATAGATGATGATTACAGAGAATGTTATACGTATAATTTATCTGAAAGTTCAAAAATAGTTAAGACTTATGATGAAATGTGTTTACACTTGAATATACGAAGTCTCCGAAAAAATTTCAATGACTTACTTATTCTTTTGCATCAAATTAATATGAATAACAAAGTTGGAGTTGTGGTTTTAACGGAAGTTAATATAAAGGAAGAAGAAGTTGAGAACTTCCAAATACCGGGCTATGAAATGATATTTAAACTTAGAAATTTTGGTAGAGGAGGTGGCGTGTTAATCTATGTCTCTAATGATAAAATTTATCATTGTATTTCGGCTAATAGTATTTCTTATGAAGCGATCTCTTGTGTTGTAAATATATTAGGAGTAGATATAACTGTTATGGGACTGTATCGACCACCTAACCTCAAATTTAAAGATTTTTTAGAGGAATTTTTTGATGAAATTATTAATTTACGAACTAGAGATGTACTTATATGTGGAGATTTCAATATTAATTTCATGTCCAATCTTGGCACAGATATTAATGTTTACAAAGATGCATTAGCTCAAAGAGGATATATACAATTAATTAAAGAAAATACTAGAGAGGTGATAGTAGATGGAAATTTAGTTTCCTCATGCATTGACCATATACTCTACCGAGGGAATGCCTTTCATTGTGATGGGGTGATATTTCAGACTTGCGTATCGGATCATTATGCTGTAGCAGTTGGTATGGTTAAAAAAGATAATTTTCCCTCATTGAAATTGACTACTTTAAATAATACAATTTCTGAAACGTATGTTTGTGAAAGAACGGTGAAACAGCTGATTTCAAGCCTTGATTTAAACGATCTTCAAATGTTAGATTCGCAATCTCCTAATGATATATATCTAGAATTATCACGTCTGTTTCAAGGAATATACAGTAAAGCCATGAAAAAACGTTCTCGGAAGGATAATAAAGATAATAAAAAAACTTGGATTAATAAAGAAATAATTGAAAAAATTAAAATTAGAGACTGCCTCTATAAGAGATGGAAAAATAGTCCCTCGAATTTGAGTTATAGAGGGGAGTATCAAACTTTTAGAAATCAAGTTAATAAAGAAATCTGCCGAGCAAAAAAGAGTTTTTACTATCATAGTATAATTCGTGCAGGTAATGATGCAAAAATGATTTGGGAACTTGTTAAGTTGATCACTGGAGCAGATAAAAATAAGGGGCCTGATCATACTATTGTTAAATATTTCTCTGGTAAGATGAATTTAAAATCTGTGGTCAATCTCTTTGTAAAGCAGTACTCAAAAGATAACGAAGAGCTTAGAATAAATTGTTCAGAAGTTTTATACGAGTACAGTCCTGTTACAATAAATAATAGTATAGTGGTAAATTATGCAACTGAAAAAGATGTTAAAAATTTTCTTAAGAATATTGAAAATAAAGGACCTGGAATTGATGGGATGAAAATTAAAGACTTAGAATCTGACAGCATCTTTATACCGGTTTAAAAAAAATTTATTAACACTAGTTTAGAAAATTCCATTGTTCCTGTTGAATTGAAAACAGCTATTGTTCGTCCGGTTTATAAAAGTGGAAATCACCTTCAAACACAGAACTGATAGGCCCATATCTATCTTACCTTGTATGAGTAAAATATTAGAAAAATATGTGGCAGACAACCTGTTAAATTTTTTGGACAAAAATAGAGCAATTTTTGAGCATCAATATGGTTTTCAAAAAAAGGAAAGGTACAAAGGATGACTTAGAATACTTTTCAGAGAATATTCGAAATAATTTAGATAGAGGAAAGAATGTTGTAATAACTTACATTGATTATAAAAAGGCTTTCGATATGGTTGATCACACTTTGTTGCTTAAAAAATTATACAATATTGGAGTGAGAGGGTTGTTGCTTGATTGGTTTAAAGATTATTTATTTAATAGAAAGATGGTAGTGAAAGTTCAAAATGTTGTTAGTGATATTACCAGCATAAAAATGGGAGTGCCCCAAGGATCGATTCTGGGGCCAATTTTGTATTTAATTTATGTTAATGATATGCATGAATGTATTAAAAATTGTAATTTACTTTTGTATGCTGACGACACAGTCTTGATATCTAGTCAAGTCAACTTCAAAAATGCCGTCAATAATATGCAGAATGATATCAATAATATGTTAAAATGGTCCCATGACAATAATTTAATTTTAAATGAAAAAAAATCTAAAACAATGCACATCACTTATCTTGCTTCTAATATTAAATCAATAAATATTAAATCTCACGGTCATGAATGTCTACATTCCAACATGATAACTTGTAACTGTAATATTTTAGAACAAGTGAACGAATATAAATATTTGGGTTTGTTTGTTGATTGTAATTTCACTTTTAATTCTCATGTATCAAAATTGAACCAAAAGCTCAGATGCATTATGTACAAATTTTATTATCTGAAGGACAGCGTCACGAAAAATGTACTCAAAATGATGTATCACGGTCTTTTTGAGAGCCTTCTCAGATATGGCCTTACTGTGTGGGGATCATGTGGTGTGACTAATATGAAAAGATTGAAGTCCAACCAAAAAAGGATTTTAAAAATGATTCATCAAACTAACTTTGAGGAAAATGGTGGATATTCAGGTGACTCGTATTTTAAAGACCTTGGTACATTACCACTTGATAAATTGTATCAGTACATATTAATAATTGATAATTATTTTAATAATAGATACAAAAGGAAAAGAAATATTAATAGTAATATCGATTTAAGGGCTTTAGGAATGTATGAGATTCCGCGATGTTATACGCATAAGGGTTGTAGGCAATTGAAAGTTGTTGTACCTAAACTGTTCAATAATTTGAAGAGCGAATTTAAAGAGTAAAAATCTTTGAGTGAAGTAAAAAGAAAAATTAAGACATGGATATTGTCTGGTTGTTGATAATGGAATGTAACAGTATTTTATATATTGATATGCTTAATTGCTATTAAGAATGTTTTTTTAAATGTAAAAATTTGTTTGTTAGTGAAATTGTTAATTTAGTAATTTTTACAAGACACAAATTGTAATGCTTAAGTTGGCACCTGCTGACAAGCCAATTTCGGCTTAGCGGGACCAGAATGTTTGTTTTCATTTGTAAATTTACACTGTTGTATAAACATTATTTCTTGTTTGTACATAGTTAAATGGATAAATAAATAAATAAATTGTTTAAAAAATCGGAGTTACGGCTGGGTACATCGGTTCACGGTGCCTTAGGGAAGGAGTTAGCTACACACTTGAGAAGATTTTATTTTGAGATTCCACTGCATCTTAGCTACGAGATTCAAAGGAAATAGTGATTTGAAAATGTTTACATTCAACTATAGGGAAGAGAATAGGATTGATTGGTGTAATGAAATGATGCTGTTGAACTGATTGAGTAGGGACGTTCATGATGGGACTGCCGGAATAAGTAGAAAACGCTCCTACCTTAAGCGGTAGAATAATTATTCGAAAGAACTTATTCGAAATTTAATTAATTTTGGGCAATATTTCTCATGGATCATGTATGGTCTCGTTGATATCTATCAATTTACATTGCGTATCGCTATTTTTCACCTGTATAGGTAGCTGTCATTGTATTGGATATTTGCTTGTTCACATTCAAACTACATCTGATGGCAAATAGCTCCAGAATTTGGCGGCGGATCCAAAAGAAAAGAAATAAAACACATATATTTATTTCGCTATCGACGGTAAATAAATGCAATGTAACGCCGATGTAATTGTTTTTCAAACTTGTTGACGATCGGCAGTAAATGAGAATATTGGTAAACAGATCTATTATTGCGAACCTCTAGAAAATGGATGCAAAGGGGGATAAGTGCAAAGGACGGACTTTTACATCCATCAATTAAAATACGAATGCCCCCCTTGGAAAGGAATTATAGCGAACGAGTATAAAGCTGGTCACCATTGTCAACAAACTCAGGGAGGAAAGCAGAATATTTTCCGGTATAATGTTCTCAAGAGCTCAAGAACTGACGACTCCTTACTTACCCCAACACCACTCACTGGATGGAGGAAGAAGTCAAATTTCGAGTCTGAACTGAGCGAGGGTTCGTTCACCGAATAGTAACGATTTTTTAGCAGAAGTCATCTGGAGAAGCTACTCTTAGGACACAATCGGAGAGTTTGATTTATTTATTTTCTCGTTAAAGCTTCAGGAGAAGCAAAGGAAAGGACCCTCGAAGGGCACAGTGCTAAGGATGTCACTCCTGGCTTCAAATTTATATTTCTAAATCAACTCTCTGAGCCTGACCGCGATCGGAAAAAATATGTACATTCCAAGTACATAATTAGAATTAATTTATGGAACTTAATTAACTAAGCTAAAGTAGAGAAATATACACTCATGGGTAAAGGGAATACATATGATGATACTAAAGAACAGGTTTTACAGCCAGTAATTTCTGGTTAACTTGATAAAATACGCACTCAAACTCAAAGATTTTTGTAATATGCATGCAATAACATTTCTTTATGCATATTTGTTTCGGTTATTAATTTTATCATTGCCATATACTAGGTCTTCCACACTAAATGTGGATGCGTTTCATAGAAGAAGGGAAACGATAACTGAAGCCTAGTTTGAAATAGTAATAACATGAACTGAATTTGAAATACTACCTGGTATGGTGAAATATCCTAGTTTGGATCAGTCTAATTCCATAGCGGATATCGTCGAATGATAGTATCACGAATTCCATTCTCCATCTATCTGAATACTGATATGCCATTTCGTTCGATAAATAACATTACCTTCAAATCATAGACCTGGGTTTCCGTGTCAATAAGCTCGTATATGTTGAGTAATTTCTTTGGAAATTTTACTTCCGTTGATGACAACGCCATCTATTGCATTATAATATTATCTCCGCTGATAGTTTTGTGCAAAAAATGGAGGCATGCCATATGAAGTTCTATAACCCTAAAATATCCCTCATTCTGCAGACACACTTTCTTCAGACACAGTTGGACGTCTTGACATATACCCTTAATCCTCGACGACAACTCATTGTCGAAACCCTTTCTTCCCAAGGCACCCTCTCCATCTCCAAAAAAACACCCTTATGCTCCCTTTTGTTCACCAAATATATCTGAAAGGTCATCTAACCGCCAAGCAACATCAATCCTGACAGGGTTTTATTCTCGCGAGAAAGTTCTTATCAACCCTTTCCTCAGAGCCCCATAGGTTTCAGTTATTGCAAATGTAAGGAGAATCAAAAAAGTAAAATTGAAAAATGTATTTCCTTACTAGTAGATAGTATTAATTCTGCCTTGCCGTTAGGGGGAGACTAAACTATTGCAATTTCATTTTCAAATTAATGTCACTTTTACCATGGCTTCACTTACATTGTTAATGCCTCGAAAACTTTCGCAAAATTACGCCCTTTACCATAAGTAACATTAGTCAAACTGTCCCGGGCTGAGCTTGATTTTTCTTTTAGATGTACAATTCAGAATTAAAACTTTCAGCAGCCTGGGTGTAACAATTTAGAGGATGATGAGATGATGAAGAGATGATGTAGAGGAAACTGATTCTGTAATTAGCATTTAAATTTGCATTTCACGTCGTTAGCTGCTCACTGGATAGATCACCATGGTGGTTGATTAGGAAACAGAATTCTCCTGGCGTTACTTTTATGCCTTGACCAGAATCTTTTCGTGTTAAAGATGGGTTTACCCAGAGCCTATTATTTTTGGTTCGGTATGCTGTGTGAGTCTAGTTTGAGTTAGAATTCAGCTTCTCGATGATTTCACCACCCACGTTGAAAGCTCCTTTTACGTGCCACGGCACGGACCAAGTTCCGAGACTTGAATGATTAAGAAGGAGTACTTAACGGTTTTACATTTTTACTTTCTCCATACGCTTTCCATTAGAAGCGGAGTGCGAAGAGAGTCTAGTTGTCGAAGATCTTGAGAAGATATGTCGTAAAAACCTTCATGCTGGCGCTCCTAAGGATACCTTTGTTTTTACGGCCCCCTAGGCAAAAGGTTTCCCTTTCTTTCTCATTTTAGTGTAACGTTTTCTTCCCTTCACCGTAATGGGGGCCGGTAAATATTCATTACAAGCTTAAGTGCTTTTAAACCTTAATCACATCATCCTTGGCCTTGCGTAAATAAAAACATGTTAGCTAGTCTGGTAGAAAATTCATTATTTCCAGTTCCGAATCACTTCCAAGCCAAAGCCCATACAAATGAACCTCAAATTCCTTATTAAAATGGGAAATAGGAAAATTTAGCCACGTAAATGCATTTAAATAGATTGTATAAAAATGCTGACCATCTTCCATTTTCGTGAGAACTATGTTAATGGAAATGAAATTTCGAGTGTCGTCCAAATCCGTATAATGTTGATGAATTTTTAAATTATCAAGTTTTTTATGTAATCATTCAAGTATTGAGCGATTTGATAATTTTTTTTGAATAAGTAGGTATTTAAAAAATGAGTTTTTCGGTGAAGGAAATGTTTTTATATTGTAGTCTAGTAATATTTGTAAATCCGGCTGGTCCGAGTTGTACTTAAATCGTACTTACGTATTTTAATTGGTACTTTGAAATATTATGGAAAGTAAGTATAAAAAACTATTCCTAAACATAAGGGAGGCTCTAATTCATTTCAGACAAGTGATGCATTTTTTTCGTGGCATATCACTTAATACCTAGTGTAAATAAATCCTGCGCTTATTATATGGCATTCATAATCAAGCTTCATAACTTTTGTTTCTTTTTTTAATTATGTAATAAGCGATGAACTTGTAGGAATACGCTCTACGCCGGAATGAATGCAATTTATAGAAGTAAGTGCGCGTAATTCCCTCATTGATTTGTCAGAGGGTGTTTATTACGGGGAGTAGTGGGTAGCTGGGTAGGCCATTGGGCTATTGATAATATAGTCCCGGGTTCAAACACCATGCGCAGTCTTTTGGGCATTCAAAGCAAAAACTCGCGAAGCACGAGATGGCTTCCGTGCCCTTAAGGTTTGTAATCACACGACTGCGGCTTAATCTGGGGTGAACTCTACCCGCACTTATACTTGTCAACCCCTTTTTAATTTCTGGATGAATGAGTATACAATGGAAAATCAATGCTCTCCTGATCACTTTTGGGTAGGTGCTTCTTCGATTCGATTAAGTCCAGCAAAATAAGTTGACAACTTAATAATCAGGAGATGGATCCTATTTTAATTTCTGCATCCCTTTTACTTGAATGTTGGCTCTATTCAAATGTAAGCAATGGGAAAACCTCTCGAACTCCGAAAATAGCAGTCCCAAAATAATGATTTGAGAGAAAGTCATTTCTTTCCCGCAATTTGTAGTAGTATATACTTGTATCGCCGAAAATAGTTATGTATTAAGCTTTTTTCCCGAAGTATTTAGGGAATTCTAGACCTTATTGTAGGCGTGGACTCGTCGTAGTCCTAGCCAATGGATGCCCACGCAACGAATATATCGAGGATTATTTTTGCATCTTTATTGCCGGGAAATGCTCTTTCGTTATTCCTGCATTTTTAGCTTGAACTAAAATATTGCTATAAGTCATCTTTGGCAGGAAAAGATCCTTAATACAAATTTAAATACAGCATCAACGGCCTTTCAACTATTTCTGTGTCAAACTTAATACCCCGAGACGGTTTTGCGCACAAAATATTTGTGCGTTTTCATTTTTTCACATGTTGCAAAAAGCGAGCCTTGAATTTTATAATTTCTTCTATTTATTCACCAAAGTGTTGTGCAGCCGTGTTTTAATATATTATTTTAAAGGTAAACTTTGCGTAAAGTGACGAGTGTGTGAAAAATTTGTAAATGTCTTCACAATTTTTATTATATTAATGCACTAAAATTATTGCCTTTTCTCTATGGCTCTATCTCAGAATTGCCATTAACTTTTAGTGTAAATCCTCGAAATATCTAGCAAACTCTTTAAAAAACTAGTAGAAACTGACTTATAGATTTACATAATTGAAACTTTAAAGTAATATTCAAATGATTACATATTACTACCGCGATGAGTTGCGGCTCCTCTAGTAGAAACGTATACGGTAGACTAATAAAACATGTATATGGAAGTGATAACTGCGCCAAACGTTATGGATTTTACCTATAGTTTCAAGATTAACCATAGGCGCTAATAATATTTGTTATCTGTATTAGTAGCAACATGATCTTGATGAGCTTACGAGAGCTGTACTGAAGACGTGGATTGTATAACTAGCTGATGTAGCTTAATTTTCAATTTTATTTAAGGTATAATGATTCATTATATAAATAACTTACAACCATGCAAAGGTAAGCTATTATGTAAAGATACGAGAATATGATATCGATGTATGTTAGCATCGTCTTATACATTTCCAGAGTAAAAAGTATTCATTTAATTTTTGTACTTGATCCACTTCAAGTTGAACCATTTGGCAGCGTATTAGCGAACAATGTGTGAAGCGGTAAGGGCAAGAGGAAGATAATCACATTTGCGAAAGGCATTCATTAAGAGAGAATAGCTGATGGGAGGATCATTATGTATGATTGTAAAGAAAAGGCAGGAGAAGACTCGGATGTGGAGTGTAGCACTTTACGATGCGGAAATATGGCACTTGGGAAGGAGGACGAGAGAAGAATGGAGGCATTCGAGATGTGTGTGTGGAGAAGAATGGAGAAGGTGAAGTGGACGGAGAGGAGGAGGAACGACGAAGTGCTGGATATGGTGGGTGAGGAGAGGCAGCTTATAGATGAGATACGGAGGAGACAGAAGGTATTGAAGGAGCGAGTACATAGCGGGGAGGGGATGTTTAAAACAGTGTTAGAGGGTAGAGTTGTAGGTAAACGAGGAAGAGGAAGGGAAGAATAGGAATGAAAGTGGAATTTGGAAGGGAATGCAAGTGGCGAGGGGTGACAGGTCGGGGTAATGTGCAAAGTGCCTAAACACCGTTTCGCCTGGTCCTTAACCAGTAGAATACTTTAATAACAAAGTTTCGGGTTTTCTTAGGAAAATCAATTTTTTATCGTTTAAAAATATGTGTTTGCTGATTGAAATGTGTGGCATTAATGCCGGAAGGTGTTTAAAATTCGCCTTGAAAAGGGTGTAAAATTATTGATGGATTTTAAGCCATGAATCTTCGGCTCTATCTGGAAAATAAATGTATTCCTGTGCTCTCTGCCATTCTGTCTTCCACACTTTTCGTTTTCCATCCCGAAAGATTGGGATGGGGGGAGAAGTCGAAATTCGATCATTAAGATTCGGAGAGGGGGTGGTGGTGTGAAAGCCTTTCTCCGAGGTCTCTTGACGCCAAAATAAAACAAGGGAAGGGATTGGCGCCGATAGATCAACACAGCCATCATCATCAGCCAGTAGAAAGAGGAAAGAACCTGATTAGCATATAGCTCGAGATGAAGGAATCAACAACGATGTGGTGAGAAAAAAATAGAACTGCTTAGTGTTTGGAGGAGTGGCGCCTCTCGTGGTGGGGGAAGGAACTGTTGGGAGCGTAACAAGTCACGCATTCGGGTTCTACCCAGAGGAAAAAAATGTAATGCATTCGAAAGTGGTGCTGGTGGGCACCCATTGCCTCTTCTGATCTCTCCATTCCGGAGTCCATTTACGCCTCGAAAGAATGAAATATATTCCCCTGAATTCATACAACACGATATTAAAATGTTTTGCCTCTTGATTTCCCCAGTCTACTCGATTTTGGAAAATTGTTTCTTAACTCTTGCATACCTTCTCTAGATGAAAAGTAAACAAGAGTAAAAAAATGCATAAAAGAACCTTTGAAGCCCTTTTCGGTCACTAACCTTACTGGATAGTAGAAAAAAGCGTATATTGTTTCCCGTAAGTAGCACATGAATGTGGATTACTTTGGCTGAGTAAGAAAGTGAGATCGAGTTTTCCACCATGTGAAGCAGAGTTGGTCTGCGAAACCTGGTCTGCGGTTGAATATCCCATCTGGTACAAAATTTATTACTCAACTTAGCGAATAATATAGATGCCATCTTACCCTTACTAATTGCATTCTTGTGATCCTTCTGAGGTGATGACAAATTGTGAGATATCATTTTTAGGCAGTTCTGTGGTATTCAATTTCGGCTGCAAACTAGGCTTTTCGATGGGAATATTATACCTTACCATTTATTTACTTTCTCTACCCTGGTTCTGTAGTTTCACGTGGTTTCCTCCCTGTAGACTAATTGTTGAAAGGTTTTACTCCTGTCCCACTCTTGTTGCTTTCATATTAATATATATATTAATTTGCAATATTTTCATTCTTTACATTTCTATCTTTCACTTCAGTTTCTCCTTCGCAACAACGTTTTTCTGCGTATAAGGAGTCCGAATCTCGAGTCTTTTGTTTAGTTTGAAATGTGAGGTTTTTTATTTTCCAATTCCTTATTTCAACGTGTACATGGTAATTTTTATTATTTTATCTCTCATAGAAATGTTTTCGGTATTATTATCTTACAATAACGGGTGTTATTTATAAATAAAGTTCACCTTAACTGATAGATATCGTTCCTGTTAATTGCGATACATTGGGATCGGTCTACTTTCCCCCAAGTGAATACATCCGACGTATATCGTAAAAGTGTGTGCTTTTAATTTTAGATGCAGTGGAGAAGACCATTTGAGAATTAAGATACATTACCTTTATGTTATCTATTTTTTCAATTTAAAAAATGCTAAAATTATAAAAAATTATGAAATAATGTGTATAGATTATGATAAAAATTTTTATCTTAGTCTCTATTTCTGGGAACGTGTGTTTACAGGTAAAGCAGTTTTTAGGTAGATAATTTGAATGAATGCGTATTCAGGAGTGTTTTATTGGAGAAGGATTGTACTGTTTAACATGAAGGGTAATTTAAAGTTATGTTGCATATCTTAACGTTAGTATTTGGCATATTTCTCTGATTCCTGGTTAATTCAAACGGCTTTATGTCCCTGTTATCAAGAAAACCTTTTAGGAATCAATCAATTGGGGTAAGGAGAGTTTTCCCAAATCAGCGGTTGTCTACTTTTATCCGGTGGTCCAAAATACGGGAATCTACTTTTTCATTAGGGTGTGAGCTTGTAATATCTTTTGTCTAGTAAGAGAGCATTTTCTATTTAGGAGGATGTTTCACTGGAATAAACATGCCATATCCACCAATTTTTGTGGCGATATTTATGGAAATTTAAACTTTTTTCTCTCTTTTCCATTCCCTTCTCCCCGCATTTCTTCTCCCTTTCTGCAAGTTCTTTCTCCATCCGCAAACTCGTTTTGCGCCAAGCCGTTAGCCCTTTCCACTACTTAGTCACTCGGACGTGGGTTCCCGCGACTTCTTGAGTGTTTTGTTTGGTTTCGCAACGAAACGAAAAACTGTTCTTCTTTCATGTTTTCGTTCCGGCGGTGTGCGTCTTTTTTTTTGGCTGCCTTCATATCATATTCATGGAAAACAAGAGAAGGCGCAGCCTCGCACAGTCAGACAAAAAGAAGGGTTGGATATAAGTGAAATGAATACTACATCCATTCTTTCTCTTTCCGTGGCCCTGGAAATAAGAGACGCAGCGGCCGCGTTATAGCGCACATATTCATGATCTCATACCCTGGTGTTTTGTCCAGCCCCTTCCTCTATCTTCCACCCCTTTCTCTCTCCCCCTGCGCAGTCTTCGTATTCGTTTGCGGTGGTCAGGCGAACCGTTAGGTTGTTGTCCCGCTATCTCCCAATGGGGTAGATTTCGCAATAAGTGCTCTCCGTTAAAGAAACAATCGCCGTATTTCAACGCCTATCGACGCCCTAATTCCCTCTCTTTGAATGTGATTTTTATAAGTCCACAAGAACACTAGAGGAGCCATATTTTTCTGAAACTTCTTGCCTCTCATTGGAGTCATTCGCTCAGACACTTCAGAATAATGTCCGTCCAATCTTACTCGCTAATACCTCGAAAATTTGGCGAAGGATCGAAAATTGGACGATAGTGGAAACAATTTGGTGAGTATGGTGTAGTTCAATTTTTTGTGCGGACCGTTTTTATGTGAATTTCGTCCTGATACAATTATTCGTGTGTGTGAAAGACCTTCTGCCATTCTCCCTCACCCCCTCCCCAACCACCTTCTTCTCCTATCCTATATTTCGCAGGTTTTTCACGCCCTTCTTCTTGTGTGGGCGTTTTCCTGCCGTGGGTTTTTTCGCTGAAGGATAGTACACCCTTACCCCCTTGTTTTTTCCCACAAACAGAAATATTTTTTACACAAAATTTTCTCCTATAGTTGTTTATATTTTTTTGACATTTCACAGACAGTTTATATTGTATATCCTTTGTATTGTAAACGTTTTTCTACATTTTTTTAACATGTTTGCATTGACGCTACCGAGGGGTTAGGTGGAAGAGGGGACTTCTTAGTCTCAACCTCGCCCGAATAAAGGCATTTTATTATTATTATTATTCACCCCTAGTCTTCGTATTCATTTACCGTGGTAAGGAAAATTACATATTGTTGTTCCGTTTCCTCTTGATATATGCGTTGTGGATGGAGTTATCATAAAGGCATAAGCTGAAGTGAAATGCCTGTGATATATGGAAAATCAAAACTATGATAGGATAAATATGTAAGAAATACTCTCTCGTCAGGCCACACCGAAAATAGGCGGATAGCATCCGGTGCAGGAAGATTCAATCCGCGAACAGAATGAAATAAAACGGAAACCTGCACGGATCATCAATCAACGTTATGAAGGAACCGAGAGCGGTCTGCGAAATAGGCCGAACACCGCCGTAAACTCGGCTCATTGGCTCAGCGTGTGCTTGAGCTGATGACAACACATATCATTCAGAGTGACGCGGGGAACACCGTCTAAGAATCTATTTTCGTTTTTCCCCAAAGAAGGACTTCAATAATTGCTAGGTGGGACTTAATAATGAAACACTTTAATCTCTCCTGTAAAATCCTGATAATGATGAGGGATTGAATCATATAAAATTTACCCCTAATATCCTTATTTAATGTAAGATCCGAGAAGTTTTGAAGAATGTTATTTGCTTGGAAAACCTATGGCCTTGTAATCGCCCACAGTTGGTAAAGACGCTGGAATAATCCATTTCATGAACATGTATATCTAGTTCCTAGTAAAAAAACAAATCTTTAGAACGTCCTCATATATAAGTCCATGTTTCAGAAATATGAAATGAAGGCATGCATGCCTCCACCGATATTGGAAGCTCGACCAATTCTATATTGAAAAGGACCCTGGAGCCTATTTTAATTTCGTTGGCTGATAACAAATAAATCTATTGATGTCGCCATTAAATGATTTTTAGTCCTAAATAACGCACAGTCTATGCCATCGAAGTTGCCCATCAGTACTGCTTGAGAATCTTTAATCTCTTCTTTCATATAATGAAACTCAGCGTGTAATTTTCCCTAAAAAAATATCGACATGGTTTGTTATTAATTTAAGTGGGGAATTTCATGTTCTCCAGTGCTAAATCTGAATGAGATCCAAACACATATTTTAATCTCACGGGATAATAAAAGTTCATATCGCTGAGTTGGAATTCAGCGCCTGCGATTTCTCTTTTTGATAGCGTGCCCTTCTTGCTCTCTGGGTTTATTACTACTATGAGCTAGGTTTAAAATCCGCATTTAACTTCAAGCAAGGTTTAAAGAGAGAATTGCGTTTGAAAAGGAGGCGTTCATGATCAGGATGGAGCTTATGAGAGGATTATTATTTTAGGATTTAAAGATAAGGTTAAAGCAGAGCCTGATCTGGAATGTAGGCGCGTAATCGTGGACACTTAGGAAGGAGACGAGAAAATATTAGAGGCATTCGAGATGTGGGTGTGGAAAAGAATGGAAGAAGTGAAGTGAACGAAGAGGAACGACGAAGTGCTGGATATGGTGGGTGAAAAGAGGGAGCTTTTAGATGAGACACGGAGGAGGCAGAAGGTATGGATGGAGAGAGTACTGAGCGGGGAGGGGGTGTTGAAAACAGTTTTATAGGGTAAAATAATGGGTAAACGAGGGAGAGAAAGGAAGAGAATAGGATTTTTAATAAGTATAGGAGGAAGCAGGACTTATTGTGAATTGATGGCAGAAGTCCGAGTTGTGAGGGGGAGTGGTAATAATTCGGAAGTGCTCCATGCAAACGTATTTTTATCGGTAGAGTGTATCAAGCCTTGTTATAATAATGTTAACTTGCCTGCGAATTACATGATTGATTGTTGGCGATATTTTACCATTCATACTGAATTCATGAGTATTCTCGTTAATCGTGTCGGCATTGAAAATAATAGTTTATAATTTTCTTCTCCGATATTCCGAAACATTGTACCATTCGTTCCACTATCTATAGTTGGTGTTCTGAGATTTTTTTTCCAATAACAAAAATCATGATTTATCTGGAATATTCTTATTTGCTACAATTTGTTGATAGAGAAATGTCGATTCTAGTTTTTAAGAAATTTTTTATTCTCTTACCTTCGTGTTTGATAGATTCTATTGCCTCTGAATCAGAAGTCTCAGCCTCTATGTATTTTCGTTTTGGTATTGAGTTAGCGCTTTTCATTTTAATAGCTTAATATAGTTTACATACTAATGCTACAGTCTTAAAGCATTAAAATATACGCCTGTTTGATCGGTTTGAGTGAATGAAAATTCTTTCGCTTTCAAGGGATAGTTTTGAAATATTGGGGTTATATTGTTGTGGCGTGTCAATACGCGTTATGATTCGTATGACAGGATCTAAAAATCTGTAATCATTTATTATATGAAACATGATATGGACTGATTCATTTCTTATTCTACAATATTTTAGGTTTATGCACGTATAATCTCATCTCCTTTATAGTGCGAACGAATAAAAAATACACAATTTTATAGCTTATGCTATGGCATTGTTTTATGGTGTTTAATATGGCTTCATGTTTCTTTTCAGGTAAGTTTATTCAGTTGTGGCGGCCTTGGCGTTGGATTGGAATTCATACTGGCTTCAGGCATGTACCTACCTACCTCTGATAATCGTTTGCGAAAGCATTGCTTACTAAGAAATAATGTGTTTAACTTAATTCTCCAGTAATATCATAATATTTGGAAATTTCAGTGTCCCTACCACAAATAGTAATTTTTATCATTAACTTTTTTTATACGAAGCTTTAGTTACCATCAATAATTTCATAGTTCTCTTTGATTTCAATTTTTGGGAGTAGAATATTTTGTTCAAAGTAACTATCTTCCTGGTGTTTCGTGTGCTATTATCTTATATCTATGAGAATAGCTAATCTGAGTATTCAAATTGTGTATTTTATTATTTCTGCTACATTTATGAGAATTCTATTTTAATCGAAATGGTGTTGAGAAAGTTTTTGATGGGTTTTTCATCCATATTTCCTAAATAACTGCCTCGTCTCTCCTATTTTATTTCAAATCGTTTATTAAGCGCTTATCTTGTAATATTGTCTTCCACGACTGTAGAGATTCATTTCGTAAATAACAGGAAATATGCTGCATTTGTTGAGAGTCGTATTTTGCTCAATTTATCGTTTGCGTCATCACTTTTTGGAATCGGTAGAAGGAAAAGATGATAAAATCTGTAACATCTACACTGGCAATTAAATTGTGGCCATAGTTTCAACACTGTTTTAATGACACTGACGTTATACTACTTTAAAAAACCAGAATCGGAAATAAAGTGTCAATGTAGAACGTACATACGAAGTGAGACTTCTTCTCTTGAAGATTTTCCATCTGTCCCGCTCCGTAGGTTAGTCACTGGGTTATTTTCTCAACAATATGTGCCGACATCCTTGAAAAAGGTTCAATTGAATCACCTTTCACCATTTCTTCTAATTTTGTTTCTAGTGCCTATCTGAGGTAGAAACAGGGATCTCCGATTCCCGGCGGCTTTGATCATTGCTTAACGAAAATTAATATGCTTTAAATTAGGTTTAAAATAATAATTTACGCACAGTAGGACAAGGAGCAGAGACCGAATAAAGTATTTTGAATAATTACTTCACACGTTCTTACGTTAATCCCTTCGAGGCATGGTTAACCCAATAATAATAAAATATTTCTGGATTTAATTATTCTATTCTTGCTGCGGAAATTCTGAAATGACCGTGGGTACTGTGTTGCCTTAAAGGAATGATCAAATGGTATTATTGTTTAAAAAAATGTCTTGATATCCATGCAATATTTTTGCAATACACGGGGTTTTTATGACTAGGCAATCAGTTATAAGTAAAGCATTAACATGTCAATGAAGATGCAACGCATTATCAATTAGTCGAACAAATCTCTTTGAAAGTACAAAATTTTGTCTAGTATTACTTTAGGTAAATGTATTACTCCTATATTCCCAAATCTTCTGCCGGTTTTCTTTACTTTTTTAAATTATTAAATTATTACCCATTATTCCTATATTTCCCTTCTCTCTAATGTAATTACTTGCGAAAATATATTTAAATCCTATTTCCAAATGCTTGAATGACCCCGTCAGTACATGTTTGTAAAAAATATTTGCTGAAATTACCCTCGTAATGGAAATGTACGCAAAAGTTGGCAATTTTATTTTAAGGGATTCGCAGTCTTCATTCATTTAGTCTCAGTACCTTAGTTCCAATAAATCGCGCAGCATTGTTATTTCGGTGTATAAATCTACATGATAAAAGAATTCAAAATGACACAGGAGCAGTTAGATTTAAAAGATACCTACCAAATGATCATCCAGTCTCAAGAAAATACCTTGAACAGAATTTATATGAAGTATAGCCATTCGCAACGATATTGGCATTTAATAGGAACTGACCACGCAAGAGAACCCAATACCAGCCCTCCGAACAGACCAAGTGCCGTGGCTTATCGGGACGGTCACCGCTTTCATGGCAAATAGACCCACGCTGAACTTGAACTGATCATTCTAAGCATTATTGGAACTGAATTAACGATAACGATAACGATATGTCGACGATATTTTATGTTGTTGGACCGGAAGCTTACGGCAAGCCAATAATTTTTTAAACCTTTTAAACTCATGCCATAAAAACATTAATTTCACGATGGAGAAAGATACAGATGGAAGTTTAAGTTTTTTAGATTTGCAAATATCTATATTGGGGGATAAACATATATTTGACATCTTTAGAAAGCCGACATCTACAGATTTGGTCATTCCATCTGATTCGTGCCATGCCTTCAGTCACAAAATGGCAGCATTCCACTCTATGATTAATAGACTCATGAATATTCCACTTCTGTTTTCGGGGATAAACCAATGCCGCTGAATGCCGATGATTTTTATCCTCGGCTTCGTTATATTCGACAACGAAACTAACGTATATCGCAGCAAGCCTCTATATTTAGAGAGCGACCAGCCACCCGCAATCAAGTGGTGAACTCTTGGTGTTTCTAGCTTTGCAGGAAGTGCAGAATTAAACTGAAAATGTCTTAAATCAATTTATGGAAATTGAACTCTGCAATAAAAAATTACATTTTATTTAAGATTTAAATGAATAATTAAAAGATAACTCAATTTCTTAGGTAAAAAATTATTTATGAGTTAGCCTCGAACCCGCAAAAAAATGAATTACAACTAATTGACAATATGGGCTTATGCACGCACTCATTAGTGTTGCGGATATTGTTGAATTTTAAAAATGTGAAAAAGTGAGGTCGGGTGTGCGCAGCGCGAATCACACCTCTTGAGTTCGCGTGTAAGGATAGTGTGGATATTAATGAATTGCGGAATTTTAAGATAAATGGTTCAAAATGGTGAGTTTTACGGTTTTCTGAGCGATGTTTTATCAATCCTTACACTATTCTATTAGTATTATCAATAAAATTAAGTAAAATGGATTAAACTTAAAACTTTCTCTGAGCTCTGGGGGGGGGGGGTGTTTTTCCCCCAAACCTCCCCCCCCCTCGCTGCGCCACTGAAGGGGAGGTAGGTTTAATGCGAATTGAAGACGGAAGTTCGGAGTAGAAGAGAAACATTCTGGGGTGATTCGCAAAATGCTCTATCTCAACCCACTTTAACCGGCTGAATACTTTGCAGATAAAAATTGCCGCACATACAGGTAAGGCATCCTTTTTTCCGCTCAAAATAAAGAGGCATTTTAAAATATTCCATCGCATATATTCTTTGACTGGTACCCCAACAGTCCCTGCCACACGCCAACTGACGTGGCTGGGTGGGCATGTAGTACATCGTAGATTAACATGAACTTGGGGAATTTCTACTCACGCAATAACCTACGCATGATCTTTGATCTCCGTGACCGTCATTTTTCCGGCTGCTGCTCACGTAAAATAAGAAAAGAATCGCGAACCCACGAGTAAAGTTCGCAGAGAACTTCTCTTCAACCTCCTAGGAAAAAGGATCAGAAGGAGGCAGATAGGTAGCTGTACCTTCATGTGGGGGAAATACCTTTTTGACTTTAACTATTCGGAGCCGAGTTCAACAATCGCAGCAGATCGGGAAGCGGCGACTCCTAAGGGGATAACTTAAGTACAACGCGAATACGGATCAGCAGAAGAGAAGAAGTTTCTCCTCCAATCTCCGTTATTTTCGTATGCTTTTATCATTCAATCCTGATTCTTTCCTTCCCAGGAAATATTGAGAGATCTCTCACCTCAAAATCAAATTCGGAGTGGCGATGAGTTCCACTAAGAAAGGAATGAAGGGGTTAAGAATTCGGATGGAAACCCCAAGTATACCTACTCACTCCGCATAACACTTAGACCTACTTGCAAGGCCACGAGAGATCAAACTTCCAGACAGCGCCCCCTGTGGGGGGGGGGGGGGTATTGCGGCAGGAGGGTGTAACGCAAAGAATGTTCATGCGAGTAAGTTAGTAATTCATTCACGCACAGCGGAACATTGAAGAACGGGAGAGGGGAAAATTTTCCCCACAAGTCTAAATGAAAACATTTTTTGACCAGACTTTATGATTGAACTGCACAAACTGAGAGTAGAGGGCTTGGGTTGCTAAAGTGGCTAAAGTGCCGGCCTCCCATCCTATAGGCAAGGGTTCAAATCCAGGTGGAGGTGGACATTGTCCACATATCTATTTGGGTGGTTGCGGAGGCCAATGTAAATGCAAGCTTTATCCAGCGGATTTTAGTTCAAGTCGTTGTACCATTGGCGTCTTTCGATAAAGTAGAATAATGCCGACGCCGGGTTTCCCCCCACCCTTCCTTCCATTATCATCTCAAAGACGCAAATATCCTAAGCTGTCGGTCGTTTCCTCAAAATGCCTAACTACCAAAAGAGCCTAATTTCTATATTAACCCTTTATAGAGATCAACAAAATACGAACAGCCACCTTGTGAATGAAAAAAACAAGATATATCTCCCAAAGAAATAAAGGTGCACTAGCATAAAATAAGAGCACAAAATGTCTAGACAAGGTAGTATCAAAACACGCGTTTCTTTGTGATACACGCCTACGATCCCAAGCCTACGATCTTTCCTCTTTGTGATACAGTTGTGTGCCGAGCAAAGCAGCAAAGTTATACTCAATGGGTTAAGTGGTTGTTTCATCGAATCATCAGCCACTAATTACTTTATAAGGGAATTGGTTTGCATAATTTCGAGGCTAAAAATTCAAATTTTTAAGTCATTTATTGAAAAATCATTCATTTACGAGTTAAAAAACGCAAGGTAGAATAGAACACTGGTAGCGAAAGACATAGTAAAACAATGATCAGATAAAAAGAGACGCTGTCATTAATCCAAGACATTCAGTAATTTTCATAGCATTAAAGGTGGTAATTTTACTTATTACACCATTATTCCAACTTAAAGCGTTAGATTTAGAATTATGGGTCCCATATGGCGATTAAATTTACTTTTATGGCCCATGCTTCAGTTAAAAGTGTATATTTTGAAATTACATGAAAATCACGCTGACTTCGTGTCTCGCTACCTTGTTTCCTCGGTAACTTAATCCTCGTGGCAATTCGACCTGCTTCATAGTTTTTGACTTTAACCCTGTGTGGGAGTATTAGGCGGGGAGCTCGAGGGGCACGGTCGAAGTTGAGTGCGTTATTTACTCTCACAGCCGATATTTGGATCTCAGAGGCTTATCTCTTTAACTTATTAGCTCAGGCAAGCTATGGGGGCAGAGGAAAAGGGGCCTTAAGCATACCTTCCTCTCGACCGATCGTATTTTCTCCTCTTTTGCTTACTTATAACTCCGTCAAACCTTTCCTAATGTAAGCATTATTTGTGACACGAAGTCGTCATACTTTATTTCATTTTGTAACACAAACACCATTCTTAACGCCAAATAAATGTGTACAGCATTCTCAAGAAAAAGTTAATGCTGATTTTTATTAATACTAAAATAATGACTCTATCTATAACACCTTTGTTTCGGAACAGATTTCATTCAATCAGAGAAAATTATCAGGGGAAGATGCAGTGGTGGTACCTTTGCTTCTTTGCAGATAAATACTCTCACATCTTCGTTGAATGAAATTCCTACTCGTAGTCTCCTTCATACACTATTACTCTGATCAAGAGCTGCTGCTCACGGCTTCGCCATCCACATAGCAGCGAGCCCACCTCCGACCGGTATAACTCTAATCCCTCTCGCAACAATGGAGATGGGTATTCATGAGGTAACCATTCCTACAGTAATGCCTATTTAAACCGCAGAAAGCTCAGAAGATGGAGCACGTTCTATTGCGACGATACAACCCCAAATGACTCGGAAGTAGGTAAGGCTTGAAGCAATGTAGATTCACGGATACAATTATCGCATTGCCATAAATATATCCAATACACCAAAACATGCAATACCCAAATGCATTGCGGCTTTGCATTCAGTGAGAATAAAAACTTTAGCTTTATTCTCACAATTTGGCATGAGGAAAAAATATCATACTGGCTCAGAAATAATCACATCTTCAACTTCTAACGTAGCTAGTGATTAAATCAAAAGATGTGGCCTAAAAATTCCCAAATGGAAATACTTTGGCATATTTACTCAAGAATTAAATAAAAGTAGAAGGAATAAATGACATCCATTTCGGTAGTGAATTTATAATTATTAATAGTTGTCGGATTAATTATGGTGAATGAGTCCATGCTCCAATTTATTTCCACGTGATCTTCATATCTCATTCTGGTTCCCAAACTCAGTGAAAGGGACTGCAGTTATGTGATAGGCTGTGATACTGAGTGAAATAGGCCTGGTCACAGGAATCGAAGGTTTCCCCCTCCCCTTTTTTCTCCATACCCGTCCACGGAAGAGGGGAAGTTATCGCGGAGAACAAATTTGGGAAGCAGCGCGATAGAATACTACGCCGGAGTGCATGTCACTGAGAGGAGAAAGCAGAAGAAAGTGGTTTGAGAAGGAGGCTGACGGACTCAGGGCTCCTGTTCCCACTAATGAGTGTCACAAGGGGAAAATTGAAGTAGCAACCAGGCCACGGACCTGCGTCCCCCGAAGCGTGGAGGAGGCCGCAGCAAGAGGAGAGCGTGCAGCTAGCTCAAATCCCCTCAACACGTGGAACAGAATCTACGCGAGACCACCGGGTTTACTTAACCCTTTTACTGCCAGAAATTTTCCGGAATTAGCAACATTTCAGATTTAAAAATTTTTCCGTTACTTAATTTTTTAAAATACGTCTAGATTTTTTTCCAACTCTTAAGATATATTTATAACTTATAACTGTAGACAGATTATGGGGGTTTACATCTATTACAGCCGTTGAAAAGGCAACAATCACGAAAAAAGGAGAAATAATTCGCGCCGATAAATCGGCTCCTGGCAGTTTTCGCTCAACCAGCTAGGGCCGACATATCGGCCTAGTGGCAGTATATGGGTTAAGTTAATTCTGCCCCTGTGTGATGACTCTTCAGTTTAGATTCCGAGCACATTCCCCGTCCACGTCAGACTTTTTTTCTTCAAGTGGCATTTATGATCTTCCTGACATCATCAGTGATTCGCTCCCATTAATTACTCCCGCTGGTGTAGTGTGACATTCGCGAAGAATAAAAAGCTTACCGCACAACGGGAATGACTTCTTAACCTTTCATAGATCCCAAAGAAGACTTCTTCTTCATTGTTGTACATTATGATAAATTATCTTAAGTGAGTTACGCTTCACGGTACAATTGATTGAGAATTGTTACTTTGATTTTATTGTTAATGACTGCAATTTATTGATATTTAAATTGTTCATGTTATTTTTATGCGACACAGAGAACATAATTTCATAGCCACACTATCTTTTCAGGTCCGATAGAAGCGATAAATTTAGAGAGATGTTCTGCCGAACGGATAGATATGGAAATACGTTTCTTCACCGAACCATAAAGGACTTTAATAAATGCTAGTACTAACTTCGTTGGAGCACCTCATTTTTTATGCGTAGACGGCTGGTGTTCTAACACCCCATGCCACACGCCTTTTAGGCGGCTTGCGGTGTATTATGTAGATGCAGAAAGAAAATTAACTTCTGATAAGTCATCCTTCCCGACAGACTTATTTCATGTGACGATCCGCGTGGCATTTCATCCGGGCATACCACGGTTGGACCTCTACAGCATTTTATTTGATTCACGGATTAAATGAATCAAATGTGCTTGCCGTGTGTTCAAGGTGTGGCCACCAGAGTGCGAATCTCTCAGGAGTGATCTCTATCCGATCAAACTCTGCTCCTTCCCCTCTCTACTTTTCCCATTTCTTCCAAGTTTCTTCAAGTGCTCTGCGATGGATGAGCTTTCGTTTTGCCAATTGCCGTGTCATCGATGCCGAAGTCTAGATGGGTAGCCCCTCTTTCGTGAGTTAGATATCCACGGGGGCAGCTTCCTCTGACACGAAAACCGGATAGATTGTGTCAGGACGTGGAAGGTGCCGATCAAGCAGGATGTGAAGAATGAGACAGAGTTAGGGAGCAAGGTGGGGTTAGTGAAAGGGAAGGGAAATGGAGGCGAAATAGGCGAAGTGAAAGGTAAAGCATGGGAAGTCGGAGTTAAGAGACACGCACGCTTACAAAAAAAATACAAGAAAAAAAACATTGTAGATCACAATGGTAGCCGCATCGGTGAACAGACTTAATTTTGATTCACTTTTATACACTAACATCCTCTCCAGAAACCCTAACAGTGGGAATTAATAAAATGAAGGAGAACTACCCAGAAGGACCCTAAAAGTTTTCACGGGGGATATAGATTTGAGAGCGGGTGATAGTGATGTGAAGGGCAGGAGGAAATAGATAAGGGGAGGAGAGAAGAATAGGGTTAGAGTGGTGACGAGACCCCTGTCGAACTTTTACGGGACTTCGTACGTGCGAAAATAATGTCCGGTCCCAGCCTTCCTTTAACGTCTCGCGGACGTAGATTGATTGCGTTTGAGTTTCTTCTTCTTCTCCTTGTGTTTACTTCCAGGATGAAGCTTCCGAAAGTGTGGCTGTTGTGCATACAAGACGATGTATTCCGCAGAACAACCGTATAAAACTCATTCAAACGACGAACCATTTTAAGCGAATACTAAGTTTCTCAAAGGCCACATGAAAAGTTTCCTAAATTACTATTGCGAATTGAAACTGCTCATTTTCTAACGCAAAGTTTTGTACGTATCCATGAGTATGCATTTTAAAATAAGCTGACATGATCATGTATACCGGTTCGGATTCGGATCCTGCTTTGATTTTCTGCTCGGTACTGAGGTTCAATCATTGTAAAAACACATCTAGCATCAAGATAAAATGCAGTACAAATTTCAATGTAGTAGGCTCGGACCATCGCAACGGGGAAAACCGTAGAGTACAGCGTTTCGTGTGACCCAGCTATGATGCCAGCTTTCGTCATTATAATCACAAGGTAAAATAATGTTCATATTAACGGCGTCATTCTATCTACTTAGAAAAAAACAGCCCAAATGCATCATATTAACTTAAATAGGAACACTAACGGGCATTAGAAAAACATGAAAATTGGAGCAGAGGTGTTTTCATTAGCTTTTTTAAATTACTTCAATTTAAAATACACGATTCCAGTTTTCAAATTTATATAGATAAAAGAATATAATTTGTTAATCTTGCATTGGATTTTTGCTTAAGTTTATTTTTTTCATTTAAATTGCTGATTTGACAAAAAAAGGCTTTCTCAACAATACAGGGAGACATTACCTTGGTAGCCTTGGTGATAGATATGCAATTTTTAGCGATATAAAAAGATAGAAGTTCTTTCTTGTTATTTAGAGGTCGGGGAGTCCAAGTGGGTCACGTGCTATGTCCCCAACTCAATTCAGTCGAGATTTATAGGCAGGTCGTGAGGATAGCAGGTCCGAAGCACCTCTTTATCTCGCACCTACCGCTTATCCTGGTGGGTATGGTATACCTTACCCCAACACACCCCGGTATTATTTGGATCTAAACCCCCCCCCCCCAGCCTTAATTCCTAGCTGCGCCCCTGCTTCTCTTCATTTAAACTATAAAACCTATTTCCCTCCTTCCTTTCCCTTGTTTACCCATCATTATTTCCTGTGGCACTGCTTGTAATATTTCCTCCCCGCTCAGCCTTCGCTCCATCCATACCCTCTGTCTCCTCGTTATATCATCTAGATGCTGCCTATCCTGACCCACCATGTCCAGCACTTCGTCGCTTCTCCTCCTCTCCGTCCACTTCAACGTCTCATTCACAACCACACGCGTTTTAGACCCAAAAATTAAATACACCAAAGGACGAAGTTCGCCGTGAAAAAATATTTGACTTAGCCGGGATCCCGGCTGTGTCGAATATTTTCTCATGGCGAACTTCATCCGTTGGTGTATTTAACTTTGCACCCGTGCGCGTGACTGCGTACAAAGTCACTTGCTCCTGCAGTGCTTCGAGACCCAAGACTTGGTTATGTGGTTTCCAGATGGTCCCATGGGAAAAATGTTCCGCATTGTATCTTTCATATTGTTTAATGAGGCATAAAAATGCGTCGTATTTTCAAAATTGTATCCATGGTGTTGAACTAAAACATGTCTGTTCTTGCCCGCCGCATCTATGGCCGCGTATTTGTTATTTTTTCTTAGAAATCAAGGGTTAAGGGTATTATATTTTGGTGGAAACTTGGGATGGGTCATTAGGATCAATGCAGCTGTGCGTATTTGTAAGATACCAGGCTAGAAAAATAGCGGTTAAGTATTTCATGATAACGTAATTGATGAAGGCGCAGAAAAATGATTCGGAAGGTCTCGATTCAAGATCTAGTTCTGATGTATGATCTTCACTGTAGAGTGTGCAAGTTAGTACTTCATTGGAGAAGAAACATTGCATTGCGTTCCGGTTCATTATCCATTCCTATCGCTCTGATAACGTTTGACTAGGTATTGAGGAATCTATGGCTTTGCAGTATGCTGTACTTGCTATCAATACGGCTGGAATTCGATTAGGTTGACATTCCCGCTTTGGGAGTCGAGTTTACTCTGGCGGTGGTTTAGAGTGGCATGGGAGTTGTTGGCGCGAATGTTTATTGATTGGCGTCTCCCTGGAGATGATGCATGTTCGTGCATTAGGTCGCTGTGGTATGAGGCCGTGTCGAGGATGTGTTTCGATTGAACCCCCTCCCTCCACTTCCACGACCCACCCTCTGCCCTTTAAGCCCACTTCGTCGTGATTTTGGAAGTGGAATTCACTGCTCAGATTAGCGTGCCAATGTACGCGAGAGGGAGTTTGAAAAATACGATTTTTGTGAAGGAATACGATGCAAATTAAAATAAACGCTATTCGTGGAATTTTATAGGACTGGAGAAGGATAGGCCTCCAGGATGTTCCTCGACGAGGTAAATAGCATAAAAATATCCCAGGTTGGGCAGAAGCACAGGACACAAAAAGATAAAAAAAAACAGTCACAGAACTAAATTTTCGGTGGTATACATCCACCTTCCTCAGAGTTAGGTAGGAGACTGTAGGTAAAGGATGAAAGATACCAGAGGGAAGGGGAAATAGTGGGGTGGTAGGGTCCAAAGGGGGGGGGGAAGAGTGTGCTGAGGCAATTAAGGGATTATTGGTTAATATTTAAGCCGGGAGGAAGAAATGCTTTAATTAGCAATATATAGGTTAATGCGATGGAATTAAGTTTGAGTGGGTGGTCTGTGGGGGGAAGGGAGGCCAAAACTGATACATTGTAGCAATGATTGAATTGACGCCGATGAGTGGCCGCATGTTTCGCCACCGGGAGGGACGCAAAGTGAGAGGAAGTGCATGATGCCCTGTGGTTGTTGATCCTTATGTTAAGGGGAGTTGAGGATTTGTAGGCCACCAAGCTATCCAGGCTAGTCTTATCTCCAGTGTTTTCGGCGGGGGGTTTATGCAACCAATTCCCCCGAGATTCCAATTTCCCAATGAGCCGGCCAAGAACCGATTTGTATTTTCTATCAGAAATTTCGCCCGAAAGAACCGAAAAGTGGACAGTATTTTTTAAATCTAGATATGCCAGAGTATTCGTTCCGGTAAGTTTTAACCCCAGATTATGGCCATATGGAATTATTGACATAATGTAATGTAGAAAAAGTAATGGAATTATTTTGTCAGAATATCGAAACTCGGGAGGCAAAAATTAGAATGGAAGAGTGAATCGATTTGGAAAGAAATCATATTTTTAACGCTATTGTCATCTGCTCTGCTTCCTGCTCATAATCTTCTCTAATGGTCCATCCGATTACACTATTTTATGTATCTACCCCCTGCTCTGTACTCATTCCATTGAAACTCTCTGCCCCCATCGAAATGCCTCTTTCTAATCCCACAATGCCCAGCACTTCTTCATTTTTTCTCCCCTGTCTGCCTTTCTCTTTCCATTAAAGCGTCGATTGAATTTGTAATACTTTATCCATTCAATATATCCTTTTTTTTGATATGGAATAGCTTAAAACTAAAACCACTGGGATTTATTTTGTTTCCCATTTGCCAATTCCATATGCCATTTTTATACTCTAATTCAGTGCAATATTATGGCATGTGTAATCCATTTTGCGTTCAGTGGGTAAAGCTCAGCCAACCTAAAAGTATTCCTTTATTTTACCAGATATGCATTCGTCTCCTGTGGCAGATATAGGTTCCGAAACAAAGGGATTAGAGCGAGTGAATACGCCTCGGGAACAAAGGATCTTTAAAGGGGAACTGTGACAAGCGATAGACGCGTCAATATACTCCAAATAACCCCTGTCCGTATCCGTGTTTTGGAATCGTTGAAAATAGCATTTCTTCTCGTGAAAGCATGTGATCTTGTTACACGTCGCAGTAAAGTTCTGTGGTTACATAGCGTCACCAAGGTCAACGTGATGGAACAGTTCCCTCATGTGCAGAAAAATGCGCATTTGAAGTCTCTTAATTGTTTTGCAAAAGTGGAAAATTTTAAATCATTCTATTTTACGTGGGTCTTAATCAGCTTTCAACAATTATCGCAATGCATCGACGAACACAGAGCGGTCCATCTTAAACCATCTTTAGGAAACCTCGGTAGCCTCTGATTATAGCCAATATTGACGACTTATATAGCACTCACGTTTACGGGATACAGAGGAAACGCGGCTGGTCAATATAGCGGACTAAGATGTACGCACTGGTGAAGTGAACTAGATAAGAATTCTTGGTTCGACCCACAGGTTTACATACGTTGCCGCTTTTTGGCACTTTTTAATCAGTTTTCAATTTTGTCCGGAGAGCGGCCATGAAAACAGAGTAATCCTTTCATTCTTAATATTCGCGATATAGTATTTTAACGAGGAATAGCATTGAATATTTAAATATTTTGTACATTTTATAATTTTCAAGACACATCTGCTAATATCCCAAATTATAGCTTATTTCCCCACGAAACTCAAATCGCTCGACCATCTTCGTGGCTAGCGACAACTTTTGTGGTTGTCTTGCCAATCCTCTGTTGTAATACTCGTGGAATCGGTAATTAGGGTTCATCTAGCTCCACGTTTTGGCACCAATGCCTTCTTCAGTTCGCAATCCTATGGTGCGAATGCTTGACATTAATTTTATGTGACGTGCAACCGATCTATATACATTCTTATCTCGTATTTCATAGTTCTCTTTACACACGTCTCTACGTTGTGCCGAGGCGGTAGCAGTTTATCAGGGGCTCGAGTGGGAATCAATTTGAGGGAAACAGCTTCGGAATGGACGTCAGAAAAATATTTTGCTCTGTTGTGGAGGAAGGACTCACCGACGCGTAGCCCGGGGGATGGAACAGGGCAAGAGGTAGAAATAGAAATGGATAATGATATTTATTATTCCGGGACAAGTGTGTCCCTTAGGAACATTAATGATTATGAATATAATAGAGTCAGGAATATTACAAGAATATGTAGATTTACATCGATTTCACAGAAAGCGACTAAATATATGACGGAATAGAACAAAAACAAAAAATACATATGTATATATAATTATCAGCAAGACAAACGTGTGAACTCATAAATACATCTGATTTTATTGACTTTAGCATCAGCACAATAATCACTTAACTTTAGCATTAGCACAATAATCAGTTAAGTTACAATACTCAATTTACATGTAGCAATATTTCATAAAATTTCTATTTGAATTGATATGCATTTTTAGATTTTTTTAAATCGCATGACAATTTATTCCATATTTCGCAGGAGGTGACACAGAAAGACCTAGCGTAAATAGGTGTTCTATATTATGGTATATTAAGTTCTTCTATGTGGCGTGTTGGGCGTTTATTTGCTTTAGCGTTATATTATATATATTGGTGTAAATATGTGGGAAGTTCAATCGTAATTAACTTGTACATAAATGTTGCCTTATAAAGTAAGCGCCTATCTTGAATTTTTAACCATTTTAGTTTTTCAAAATATGGCGTCACTTGTTCATAATATGTGATGTCAAAAATATACCTTAAACGGGAATTCTGAATCCTCTGCAGTTTCTGCAGGTGCGTGCGAAGGGAGACGAAGGGTTTGGTGGACAGTGAGTGCCACAATTTCCCTGGCTCGACCAAGGAGTGTTTGTTCTCTGGAAAGGGGAGGGCAGACGTATTTCTTTTCTTCCCTCCTTGAGGGTTCGGTGGGCAACATAACATGATTTTCTCTCTCTTTCCCTTGTGGCCTGGTGGTGGTACGTGAGTGTTGGTGAGGTCGAATTAGAAGAAAGAGAGCAGAAAAAGGGCGAGGTATCGGCTTTTGCCCGTGACCGATTTCGGAGGGGGCGTTCCAATGAGGAGAGGAGGAAGAAGTGAGGCTCAAAGGGTGGCTCATGTTGAGTGATAGGGCAAAGGCGGGGAGGGGGAGGAGAGGTGGTCGCAAGGGGGGGGGGGGAGAAGGAAGGTTTGCAGGAGATTTTATTTATTTATTTATAAAATCATTCAAAAACAGCAAAAACGGCCTTTCCATTGAATAGACAAATTAAAATCTGCAGCTTTAACAAACATAAACTATAAAAAAAGCTATAAAAAGGATATAAAAAAGAAAAAAAGGGGATTCAGAAGGTGGCTTTTCGAAACTGCCTCTTGAATGATCTGATGGGCATTGAAAGATTCAGGGAAGGGTGAGAAGTCGAAGTGGTATTGAAAGAGTAAATGATGTAAGATGTCTGTAAAAAAGTGATCTATGAGAGAGAGAAAGACGGAATTTAGGTTGGTGTAGTAGGTGGTTAGTACGGAAGGAGCGGGTGGGAATGTGGAGTGAAAAGAAAGGCAGTATTTCTGAGGATCGGAACTTACCATTTAAGGCATTATAAATGAAGGAAATATCATGAAAATTCCTTCAGGAGGATAGTGGGACCAATGATAGGGCAGACATTACTTCAGAGCGAGAAGAATTACGGAGGTGAGGAACACGGTGTCGGATTACTGAAATAAAGAAATTAACTTGGCGTTCAAGAATTTTAAGGTTGGAGAGACAGCCAGCGGAGTAAATAACAGAGAAATATTCGAGGATTGGGAGAATGCAACCGGTGAAAATAGCTCTAATCGTGTCGCCAGGCGGATTTTTCTGCGCTCCCATGAAATTTTTACCAAGGGGATCGCTCCTAAGAGCTCAGCGTGTATTAATTATTATCAAAGGTAATCCAACTTAGAATAAGGTTCGTTTGGATTAGTTTAATGTATCACTTGTCATAATATTAACTGCCATGGTTTCATCTTTGAGGGAACCGTGTACTGTTTGGAGCGGAGTGTAAGTTTAGAGCACGTCCTCTGCCAAATTACCTGATTGCCGGCGTTGATAATTCCGTGAGGCAAGGAAATTCAAGTGTCATCGCTTAAGTGGGCTTCGTGTCCGCTAACTGACGGTCTCTAGGACGATTTCTTGACCATTTAGAGCGAGATTAACTTCCTCATTTCCATTTGGAAAGCCATAAATCGACGCGACCGAGTTTAACATCTCTGCTGATAACAGGTGGAACGCAATTCTGATTGCCACCGGAATGGAAATCACGGGTTAGGATGGCCGAGGGAAGTTAATCCCATGGATAATTGTAGCTGCTGGTCATAAATTCGTATATTTGTGAACGTCTTCGTGAGTCTTAGTTTCCTTCCAGCATCGTGTGTGTGTGTGTGTCGTAGTATGACAGTTTCCCTGTAAGCCAAAACACGATAAACCTGTTTAAAATAAGAGCAATTAACTCTGGTTTTACTTTTTGTAACCGACCTGTATTGAAAGAAAAACGCTTCTCAGGAAAATCCAACTTGGAGGTGTACATATGAAATCTTTTCGAAAGGTAATGATAAAAAAGCTCAACAGAAAAAAGTATACATTCAATATTTCAAATTGAATGCTTTTTTTCGAAGTAATCTCCCACAGTCGGCAAATTACTTAAAATTGAACTAATAGTTTGAAACATTTATTTGGGAAGTTTTTGGTTGATATTTTATGCTTATCGGCAGGCTTTTATATACTTATCCATTGATTTAGGGCTTTATTTAATGTGCTTTTATTGTCAATGATACATTTTGTTGTGAAAGTATCTTATTTTTCATGATGCTGAGCTGGTTAAGTAAATTGGGTATTTTTTCACGTCTTTAACGTGGAGTCTTTTGATGGAATGGATTATTTGAAAACTTTGTTGAGAAGCCTTCTACAGTTTCACTGCTTCAGTAATCGCACCAGTCTTTGTCCATGCACCAATGAATGTCCGACTGAAGTGAATCTTCTATGCAAAAAGATTTACACGTTTATTCCTCGTAGTAATTGGGTAAATTGTTTTCTTATAATATTACCCAATATATTCTCATTCTGTTTTTGAACATCTGGAAGTTTATAACAACATTATTTTGATCTCCAAAACGAGTGCGTGGCATTTCAATGATCGAGAGGCATTTGAAAAGTCGATAAAGACAAGAGGTTACCAAGTATTTTCTTCGCCAAAATATTTACGCTGGTTACTAGGTGATAGCGTTGTTTGTATTTGATTGCTTGCTAATTGAAGCTCATTCAGGTATGTTTAATCTTAAAAATATATAATTATTACATTTAAAATTTGGCGGACACCTTACTGGTATCGGCTATAAGCGGAAATACCAGTAAATGTCCATTTCGATCATTTACTGGAACGCGTAGAAAACCAGTGAATGTCCCGATTTTCTGGGGGGTAGATATGATTGTTTACCACCGAACTTCTGGATCTTAATTTAGAATATTTTCGCTTTCTGTAGCATGGCGGAAGCAGTTAATAAGAAAAGGCCCTACTCAAGATTTCGATATACCGAAAAAGAATTGGAAAATGCAGTGGCAGCAGTACGGGCGGGATCACTGAGTGCAAATAAGGCTGCCAAGCAATATGCAGTTCCGAAGTCGACACTTCTCTATAAAATACATGAAAAGGTGCCCAGCCATAGAAAAATGGGACCCCAAAGTATTTTAACGGACCAAGAGGAGTCAAGAATTGAAAAGTGGATATTAGAAAAAGCTAAAATAGGCTACCCAGTACGTACTAACGATGTGAAAGATGCGGTGCAAAGGATTATGCAAGAAACTGGACGACAAAATCCATTCACGAATGACCGACCAGGAGTGAAATGGATGAAGCTTTTTCTTAAACGACATCCCCAAATAAGCTTCAGGTATGCACAAATACTATCAAAAGCTCGTGCAGCTGTTACTGAGGAAACATTAAGGAAGTGGTTTTTCAAATTAAAATCGTTCCTAGTGGAAGAGGGCTGCGACGATATTCTATCCGATCCTGAGCGCATTCTTAATTTAGATGAAACAGGAGTCCAGCTGTGCCCAAAATCTGGCAATGTCTTAGCGGAAAAGGGGACAAGAAATGTCTATGCAATTGAATCAGGTCAAGAGAAAAAGTCCATCACGGCTCTTTGTACCTTTTCCGCGTCTGGACAAGACATATCTCCGATGGTGGTATATCCTTACAAGAAAATCCCTCGAGATATAGCCGCATCAATGCCTGAAAATTTTGTTATTGGAAAAAGTGATAGTGGATGGATGACCAGTGCTACTTTTTATGAGTTCATTGCGAATGCCTTCAAACCTGAGCTAGAAGCAAAGGGGGTGAAATTCCCTGTTCTGTTGCTGTTTGATGGCCATAGTTCGCACATAAACTTAGACTTACATGATTTTTGTGTGAAAAACAAAATTATTTTATTCTGCTTGCCAGCGAACGCCTCTCATATTATGTAGCCATGTGATGTTGGCATATTCCGACCCCTCAAGAAAACTTGGAAAGAAACGGTGATAAAACACACCCAAGGTTCCACAAAACCAATTACCAAAATAAATTTCGCTCCATTATTCAAGATAGCCTATGATTCAGCAATGAAACCCGATCTCATAAGAAAATCATTTGAAACTTGTGGTATTTTTCCGTTCAATCCAAACCGTCCAGATTACTCCAAGTGTATGTCGAACAGACACAGAACAATTGCTTATGCACCTGACCAAAATTCAATTGATAGTGCTGGTGAGGGAACCTCAGTCTTTAAAGAAATTGAAGCCGACATCCAACCAGATATTTTACAACTATTTCAAAATGCTGAAAAATCAGGGAAAAATCCTCCATCCCAAACAGTTTTGTACAACATCTGGAAGAAATTCAAACACAAGACGAATAGTTTAACTGAAATTACCCGCCCACAGGAGCAACCCATTGATGACCCCACAACCAGGTCTTCGACTTATGATGACACGATTTTTGATAGCCTTAATAGTATCCCAATTGAAAATTATGAGAATCTCCAGAATAACGGCGAGATATCTCTTTCATGTAAGACAGGTGTGCTTGAGACCCTCATAATTGAGGAAAACCCGACACAAGTGATCTTCGAGGTTTTTCCAGAAAAGAACCAAGACTCCTTACTTTCGGCGGTTCCAAATTCCTCAAATGATGAATGTTATACCGACAATGAAGTGGCCCCCGTCGAATACAATTTGAAAAATGGTCGACATCAGCCTCAGAATTTCAATGTGCCGTGTCCAGATTCACCCGAAATAGACACTTATGAGACCTCAGAAGAAGAACTAACCCCTTTAGAATCTCGTTCGAATCAGGTAACTTTCAAGAAAAAAGAGTATGAGACAATTTAGAGCAAACACCTGAGTTTCCCACGCATTGCTACAAGTGACCGAAAAAGAAAAGCTAAGAATAAACCCATATATGCTATAACATCAAAACAGTTTAAAGAACTAAGAGAAGAGGAAATGCAAAAAGAGGCTAACGAAAAAGAGAGGAAAAGAATTCTCCAAGAAGAGCGCACAGCCAAGAGAAAGAAAAAGGACCAACAAACGAAAAGGAAATTGCAGGCCCGAGCAGAAGCTCTAGCTTTGAAAATTAAAATGCTAGAGGATAAAGAGAATTTCGAAAATTCCGTTCTCCATCTCCCCGAACCGAAACAGCCGAAGAGCACTAAAAGATCATGTAAGAACATTCAGCAAGAAATAGCCACCAAAAATCAAAAAAATAATTATTGACAATATCCAGATTTCATTCAGCAAACTTATGTATCAATACTTATCATAATATAATAATATCATGTTTTTTTAATTATTTTATAATTTTAAAATTAATCTTGAGTGGAAATTTTAAAGTTGGAATGATATACTTGTTGAATACTATTCGAAGCTGTTTGAACTTCTGAATAAAATGATTTAGTTCATGACTTAGTGATGATTTTCATTGGCTTGGACTTTCATTGGTACTACCTGTGGCCGTTCACTGGATTTTGTGGACATTCATTGGGTTTTTTACGAGTATTTCCTTTCATCGCTGTACTTTTGATCATTATCCATTTACACCGAGAAGAAAGGTATTAATTTCACACATGAACCTTCAAGACTAAGAAAATTCTATACTGGGGCAATTAGACGACATTTCATTCGTCTAAAATCAAAATTTGTAATTTAACTTCTAAAGTGGACATTCACTGGTGCGATTACCCCTAATTATTTTTTGGCTGGTAAATCTAATTTTTGATTTAGTTTTCAGCACGTTGGATAGAATTATCTTTCATTGAAATCTTCCGGTTGTAAGCACAGTTTTCCAGAGAATTAATTTTCGTCGTTATAAAGAATAAAAATTTGCTATTAAAATATATTTTTAAGAAATATAATGTAGTATTTTTATTTAGATAGATTCATTTGTACTCTTTGTTCAAGAATATGTCTTATTCTTATTCGCGTGCAAAGAAGAGCTGCCAGGTACGTGAAGGGTCGTTACGATAGTCTTGTTAGTGTATCTGACCTCTTAGATAAACTAGGAAGGGAATCCCTATCAGTCTGCAGATTGAAAAAGAGACTGAACTTTTTAGATAAATTCAATTCAATTCAGTGTCTTTCCTTACGAAGTTAGCCATAGCTTACCGACGCCAATATACTACGGAAGATCAGCTCATATAAATAAAATAAGAGAGATATACCGTTGAACAGACAGATTCAGAATGTCTTTTTTTCCGCGATCAATAAGAGATTATAACGTCAGCGATAAAACTCATAAATAGATGAGATGACTTGTAGTGTAGCCTACTAACCTATGTAAAGCTTAATGCATATTTCTTAATTTTATTATTATTTTTAACAGCATATGGTAGTATTATTTGTTAGTCTGCGTGACGTTTTTTGTACTGTGTGGTGTGCATGTTCTAATTCCATGCCGGAGGCTGGTGATTGATCACCCCCTGCCAAACACCATAGAGGTGGCTCGCAAGGTATTATGTAGATGTAGATTTATTGCTTTATGAATTCGAGCGTGGGCATATATATTCTTTGTTTAATAGATAATATGCTTCAATTGAAAAATTGCGAAGAAAAATTGTGAATCACTTTCCTTGAATAACGAGACTAAATAAAATATTTTATCTTTTTCAAATAAATTTGTATCAGATTTCATCCATGCTAAATGGTTTTAACGTGCTTTGGTGTAATTTAATAATATTATATATTTGGCTCTTTCCCTGTAAAAATGGTATACGAAACAATAACGCACGCACATACGTTTTCCCGTCATCGACTCTGTCTGATTTAAAAATAGCAATTCTTTCGAACATACATTCGGATGAACATACTTGGTATTGTATTTGGAGGAGGCGACCGACAGCTAAGGCCATTTGCGCCATGAGGGAAGGTTATGGAAGGAAGGGTGGAGAGAAGGGCGTCGGCATTAGCCTACTCTTAACGAAAGGCGCCAAGGGGACCACGGCTTGACGTCCCATCCGACGGACGGAGTGTTGCGCTTGAAATGTCCTCCACACAACATTCAAGCAGGGATCGGGCAGTCTCTGAAAATTCTCTACCACTGCCGGGATTTGAACCCGAGCCCACCGGGTGATAAGCCAACACTCTAGCCACCAGACCAACCCGATCCCCCGAATATACTTGATAGTGTTCAAATATGTGTTGTATTTTTTCATTTCTCACTAATGTTCACTTGGATATGTTGAGATTGTTCTTGTTCACTATTAATTAATTTCAAAATATTATCATTTAGTAAAATATCTAATCAACTAAAGTTTTATTGTTTAATGCTAGCACCATTAGGCCTTCTAATTCGGAATGTAACATTATGGTCTATGGTATCATTTAGGAGCGGAACTTTGAACATATTGCGTGTATGCATTACACCGGCATTTCATTAAGTCTATGCTAGAAGAATTAATTTGTTTTAGACTCTCTCTATGTCATCTTCAATATCTTTTCTCTCTTCCCTCCTTTCGCATTTTCTTGAATGCTTTTCTTCCACCGTCTGAGCCGATCAATTAGTGCCGTGCTGCATAATGTCCTGAGCCACTTATTCTCTCTATCGAAAGGGTGGGCTAATATGTCAGATCGTCTGAATTTCGGCTGATTTGCACACACGCGCAGGAGGAGAGAGACACTGGGACTTAAGAGTGGTGGAAGTGGGATTTTAGTTCGCTGCGACGTGAACATGTGTCTTCGCTCCCAAATCAACATGACGATCGGCTTGGCGGAGACCCGGATCCGGTTAATTAAGGAGTAAGGTAATTGGGGCCGCATCGGGAGATTCATTTATTTGTTTTCACTGATTCGTCTTTTTTTTAACGAAAATCCGTCGTTTTTGGAGGGCACCTTTATATTCTGCAATTTGGCTATTTATTTGGGGCTTTCCTACGGGTATAACAATACGAGCATTTACATCTTTGGAAACCTTACTGAAGAAGAAGATTTTTTTAAATGCTGCAATCGTTTTTACATCAAGCTTGGCTTTAACTCTCGCAGAGAAATTTACCTTAATGTTGATGCGAATATTGTTTGAATGAGCTTGATTTTGGCTTTTTACGTATATTTAGACCGACAAATTTAAATTTGTTTGTGAGTTGTGAGTCGTGCGTGCATGAGATATGTTTTCTTCTATGTTCCTTCAATGGACATCGGCAATTTAGCTCTTGCATGAATGTATTTGTCCGCAAAAATCTGAACACATATAATCCCATAGTTATCGAATTTTCGTCGGGTGACTTAAATTGTCTCTTTTTCGTTAATATCCATTATCTCTACGGAGGAGACAGAGGTTTTGAACAGAGAGATTGCTACTGACTCAGGAGTGAATGTTAGTACCACCGTTGAGGGAAGCATGTTAGGTAGGCGAGGGATGGGAAGGAGAGGACAGGATTTATAGATAGGCTGTAAGGGAATAGACCGTATTGTGAACTTAAGAGGGAAGTCCATGAAGGGAGTAGAGACAGTCCTGGGTCATCTAAAAAAAAACACTTCGTGTGAACATACCTCATCCGGTTTAATACTAGGAATATGGTTTATTTATTGTGTAAGACGATATGAGTAAATCAAGAATTTTATTTTTTAGACTTCGCTAGTGATCGTGGCTTGTATAATGATTGCTTAAAAGTGCTTCTAATCAGCGGAGTGCAATTTTTTGGCTCCTCAGTATTTGGAATGTTTAATGGTTGGTGAACGTGGAAGAGTAAGGAAGAGAATAGGATTTTTAGATATAATAAAAGAGAGAAGGCCTTATTGTGAATTGATGAGGTTAGTCCAGGAAGGGAGGGGATACTGCCATAATACTTCGGAGGTACTCGATGAAACTTACCTTAATCGGTTGGGTACTTAAATAACTATTAAATTTGATTCCTAAGCGAGATAATCATGGCTATTTGTGATGTCCGCAGAAGTAGTGCCATCAATGATTTCCTGGATATTTGGCGGGCATTTCTAGTTAGTAGTAGATGGAGTCGTATAATATGGCTTCCTCATGGCCCTTTAATTGGAGTATTGAATGTTTTGCAAATGAGCATAAATGAAGGACGTCGTTATTCGCCCCACTACATGGTTATCACGGCGCATATTGGATTTACAGCGTGTTATCCGGTATCACAAATCGCTGCAGCATTATTCATGACGACGAAGTCGCATGAATGCGCGGTATTTTATAACGTACCTTGCCGCAATAATTTTATCCTTAGGATGATATTACACCCTCTATCCGCTAAATGTTGTAATTGTGCATCTGATGCATGTCGTGTATTGAAGTCATTATATCTAGTGTACATATATAGAGCATGTAAATTATCACCATCGCAATTTGTGAACTCTCCTCAGTGCAAAGACAGCCATCGTTAAGCCACCAATCATTCCCAATTCGTGTTATCGTTCTCTTCTTCCTGTTTTCTGTTTTTCCGTTACCAGATGGAAAACAAATTTCTGCCTGGATGGATAAACCAATAATTGAAATTTGGTCTTTCAAGTAGAATAGATATTACAATTAAGTAGTTGAAATAATCCCGTAAATTGAAGGGAAAGAAAAGTGTTAACGACGAAATAATATCTCCCTAATGCTCCGATTCTCTCCCAAGTTTAAACTCTAAAAGGTACCAGTATAAAAGACACCACCATCATTTCTTGAGTTGATGACGACATTGAAGTTTCGGATCATTGAGTCATTCAGGACAAAGAGCGCCTTCAAAGAATGAATCGCTCACGAGCAGGGGCGGATCCGGGATTTCTTTCTGGGGGGGCACAAGCAAGGCTGTATCCAGAATTTTTTTCTGGGGTGGGGCACAAGGATACCTCGTAATACATCTACATCTACATATTACCCTGCGAGCCACCCCTAGGGTGTTTGGCAGAGGGTGACCAATGACCAACATGCAGCAAGCAAGAGGACCGCCGCATGCACACCGCACGGTCATAGAAATATTACGAATGCTAGCAAAATATACATGCTTATTCATTAAAAAAAACTTGCTAATGGTTAGTAATTCCTAGAGCAAATACATGCAAGGTTAGAACTATGAAAAAACATGCAATGAGTGATCCTAGCGAGCGACGCCATCAATCCTATTGATTGAGACAACGTTGCTATCCTTAATAGCACGAGGGAAGACTGACATTTTAAATCTCTCTGTTTTGCAGTCTATTTCATTTATTTTATTCTCATCTACATCTACATAATACCCTGGGAGCCACAAAAAAAAATACAAAACAAACGTAATGATAATGGGACCGTATTAAAAATTTTGCATATGTTTTAAGGGTCCGGGGGGGCACGTGCCCCCGTGCCGAACGATTCCCTTTCTCGCCACCCTCCATAATATCCTCTTTAAGCAAAAGATTATGTATTCACCCCTTATTCTATCCTCTACTACGTACAGGTAGGAACGGAGCAGGAAAAAAGATTTCGGGGGAAATGGTTGGGTATAGCGAGGAATGGAGCAGTAAATGAGGGATGCATGTGTGTATGTGTGGAGGAAACTGAGAGGGGTCGTGTTTATGGGCGGATCGAAAGGAAATAAGTAAAAAAAGGCCATTGCAATTTATTCCAAATGATCTCTTCCCCTCAATAATATCCTTACCGAGCACCCCTTCTCGTATGTACATCCCGAGTCATTTTTCTTTCTTTATTTTTAAAATTTTCATTCTTAACCTACCCCATTTCCTCCATCATATTTTTTCCCGGCATCTCCAGCTTCGAAGTTTGACTGAATAAAGAGTTTTCACTGGAGGGGAGGAAGCAACCGCAATTCATCTATCCTTTGGACCATGGGGGTTGCATTGCCTCAAGCAAGTCAACCGAAAAGCACACACTCCCGGCTGCTCGAAAACATTATTACTTCTCTGCTCCTTCTTCCTCACCATTTCTATCTTAACCAGCCCCATCTCTAACCCCATTCGGTGTTTTTTCTCTCTTATTTTATTTTCTTGATCTCTTCTCTTTCTCCATTCCTCTGAATCGTGGAATAGGCGAGTGGGTTGTAAACACTAAACAGTTCAATATCCTAATATGTCTCCGATAATTTCAATCAGAATATCAACTCGAAGAAAAGCCGGTACTTTTTGGAGTTTGCAAAGTAAGTATTTTGTCCCCGTAAGTGAAATCGTGCTTGACATTTCGGCAAAAGAATGGAATTCGTGCAAATTTTGGCCTCTAGAATTTCAGTAATGAACGGTGCTGGATGTGCAAGGGAATTACTTGGATTTCTCAGTGGGTGTTAATTTTATTGGAAACGAACGAATTTGCCGCCTGCTAGGTTTTTGTGGATTTAAGTACATCGATAATTTATAGTACTCTGAGTAGATATAGTCACATATCTCAAGGTTTGCTGTGCAGTAGTCAAAACAACTTTATCGTGACAATTGTGTTGGAATGAAGTTTAAATTAGTTTCCTTACCAAAATGGCATTTTATTCTAGTGTGGGGGGTAATTGTTACGTTCGAGCAAGCCTTTCTACAGGAGGAGATAGAAATTGTGGTATTATGAACGTAATTAAACACATGCTTGTGCAAAATTGTTTTAGTTGAAGTTGATGTACGATTAGAGTGAAGTGAGAGCATTTAGAATATTTCTTGATAGCGGTATTTGGTTCGTGTCTCGGTGAAGCAATCTCAAATTGACTCGTTCCCACTCCATTTGCTGACAGTTCGCACCGAAATACTACCTCACACTTCCTCTACCCGTGCAAAAGTATAATATAAAATAAATATAATTTTGCTGTCAAACATTTCCTTTCATTTTTTGCTTTCCCAAGACCGTGTGTGTTTCTTTGAGGATATTTTCCGTGTCACCGTCGTGAGCGTTTCTCGGAAATGGTTTTAAAGGAGGATAAACGCATCAGAAGCAGCAATTCGTCGCATCCAGTGTCGGCTCCGCCCATTCCGAACTCCTCAATAGGAAGAAAAAAAATTTTCCTCGCAAAGTTTATTCTCTCCGCTTCGACTCTTCGAATGCTCTTCAACCCCAGTGTATTTTTCTATCGCCTCTTTTCTTTATTTCTCCATAAATCTTTACGAGATTGGCTATTCAGTGACGTGGAACTCAACGGCGATGGCTATACATTCCCATGACATTGAGGTGAGTGAGTCTTCTTCGCTGCTTTGCATCGACATTCAACAGCCGAAGGGAAGCTTTTTCTTCCACTGCTCCACGGGAATCTCGTAACCTGTCTCCGTTGCTTCACCGTTAACGACGAGGTTGCCTGATGCCCCGCCAGTAAGATTCTTTTTATAATGCTCCAGTATCGAAGCATTTAATGGAATTTATTCTTTGAGAAAAATATGTGTGGAATAGCTTATGCTATCAATTTTATTCTACGCCTTTGCATATTTTATGGCTGTTGACTCGGAGGCTGCGCGCTAGGCTTAGATTCTTGAACAATCGGGAATGGATATCTTTAAGAGCGACACAGAGAACATAATATTAGAGCCACACTATATTTCCAGGTCTGATAGAAGCGATAAATTAAGAGAGATGTTTTTCCGAACGGATAGATATGCGAATTCGTTTTTTCCCCGAACCATGAAGGACTTTAATAAACGATAGTCCCAACTTCGTTAGAGCTCTTCATTTTTATGTGTATATGGCTGGTGTCCTAACACCCCCTGCAACACGCCTTTTAGGTGGCTTGCGGGGTATTATGTAGATGTAGATCGCATTTTCAGAACGTTTCCTAATGCTATTTTTTTTTTCATAGAACTCTATTCTATTTTCCTTTTTTTTCTAAGTATATTGTGCACAAATACTGAGCTTATTAATATCTCCTAAATATGATTGTTTATAGTAAATATATATCTTGTGCTTCGTGTGTAGTGTAATAATTTCACGTATAAGATGTTTTGATGGAAGTGTTGGATTTCGGACAAAATGAAAACTAATCAATTTTTCCACTTTGAGACGATTTCCTTCGCTTCTACTTTCCACTCATATTTTTTAACACTCAATTCATCTACATCTACATAATACCCTGCGAGCCACCTCTAGGGTGTTTGGCAAGGGGTGATCAATCACCAGCATGCAGCATGCAATTGGACTCCCACATGCACACCACACGGTCCAAAAAACGTTTCGCATACTAACAAATTATTACCATATGCTGTTAAAATAATAATAAACTTAAGAAACATGCATCAAGTTTTACATAGGTTAGTAGGCTACACTACAAGTCATCTAGTCTATGTATGAGTTCTATCGCTGCCGTTATAATCTCTTATTGATAGTGAAAAAAGACATTCTGAATATATCTGTTCTACAATCTATCTCTCTTATTTTATTTATATGATCTGATCTTTCGAAGTATGTTGGCGTCCGTAAGATATGGCTAACTCCGTTAGAAAAGACACTGTTCTTGAATTTATCTAAAAGGTTTAGTCTATTTTTCAATCTACGGTCTGACAGAGATTCCCTTCCTAGTTTATCTAAGAGGTCAGTTACACTATTTTGGAACGACCTTTCACTTACCTGGCAAGTCTTCTTTGGACGCGTTCTATCTCTGTTATTCATCCTTTTTCATGAGGGTCCGAAACACTGGAAGCGTATTCTAACTGGGGTCTAACGAAGGAAAACTAGCTAATTTCTCTCACTTTGTCGTCGCACTATCCTAATATTCTTTTAACAAAACCAATTTACGATTGGCTTGACCAGTTATTTCTCGAATATCTTTTTTTCCATTAGGTGAGAGTATGTATTTGTGTTAATCTTGAGTTGCGTGGAGCTCACACCACCGCCACAAATGCGTGCGTCTTCAATATTGAAATGTATGTTATTTATAGTTTAAATTGTCGCTGTTATCTCTCTAATCCATTTTGAATCTTTTTGAAAGTTAAGTTCTGTTTGAAAGACTCGTAAACCTGTTGCGTCGGCTAAAGGATAGTTTGGTGAAAATGACTTATTTATTTGGTTTTATTACATTTTACAGCGTTTGAAGTTACCACCTTATCACGACAATTCAGTTCAATTTTGTACTTGGAATAAATTAAAATTATAGTTTTTTTTCCTACGAAATGATCTGTTGAATATTAGATGACGATAAAAAAAGTTGCAAAGAAAGCTCTGTGAGCTGCAGCAGCTTGAAACCAAGATTTAAAAAATAATCATTCTCATTCATTTATATTTAGCACTGGCGTATAAGTTCTCCTTGAAGGGTTAGGAGCTATTCCTACAAGATAATACATGAGTTACAATTGATAGATCCCAAATAATATCAGTTTCTTGCTTTTTTTTGAAGGAGTGCACTGCAGTTTTCGTGTTCTTTTCAGTGCCGTGCGAGGCTTTTCTGGATGCCTTGATGATTATAGGAATTTCATTATGATGTGAACAACGGTTTTTCTAATGGTTTTGCCAATATATTTTTCGCATTTTATCATTAGTATCAATAATGTTTAGAAAAATTTGCATCTAATATTCAACTACGCTCTATCACGAATGCTTTCGCCCCTTTTTCTGGAATTCCTTTTAAATGTTTTTAGTCATAGATATTTAATTATTATTTGCTGGAAATCTTTGAATGATTGCTGATAGTGAGCTTCGTTGTATATGCAAAGGGATTTACCATGCTTGTAAAAGGCATTACATAAAACACGAATAACTGCGTAAATCAAGTCTTGATTGATATTTTTCACGATGTGGTGGAAATTATTACTGTCCAGTTCAATTATACTCATCAGTTTTTTAGGCTTAAAGTTGTAGAGGGAGGCAGAGAAAGTAACAGCGATCGATGTAGTTCCATTTAATCATAATATGTGAGCTGTTTAGGGAGGGTGTTCTTAATCATTTTATGAATTAAAAATAAAAATCCTCTCAAAAGTATGTGATTAATAATGAAAAAAATCGGAAAAAAATCATGAAGGCAGTGTGAGCTCCCAGCAATCATGCAATTTACAGCGCTTTTATATTTTTAAACAAAAGCAGTGTCAGTTTCACGTCATTCCGATCGATGTCGCTCCTATCGGTAAAAACTATGTAGATTATGATTCATGATTTCCATGGTGACTATTTAAAGTAATGGTGGCTCTTGCGCACATTGTGTTCACCTCGATAAATTCTGGCCGTCACCCATCAATACGTCCTTGTGATGTTTCAGCTCCCCGGAGACATCTACGTCGCGAAGGGATAACAGCCCTTCGGTGCAGTGGGGGATGAGGAGAAGCGAAACAATTTTAGTGTCGACCTCAGCGCGCTTGCTTAGACATTAACTTCGGATTACACGCTTCGCTTCCCGTCAAACGAAATTTCTGCGCCAGTCCTCGTAAACCTGTGGTGGACGGCGATACGGTTAGAATCAGACACTGAAGTGAAAACTACTGTTGAGTGAAAAGGATACCTATTAAACGTCGCATAAATTTTGAATTGAATGATTTTCTAACTTTAAAGTTACGGATTGAAAAGATGATGAAATCTCGATCTTCTTTCTTTTTTCTAAACAGAGTGCAAAGAGAGTAAACGAAGTTCTTAAATCTGAGTGCTGGACGATGAATTACGTATTATTACAGTTTTACAATCCTAAGATTGATATTCCGCAAACCTGCAGAATGAGAATGCTACATGTGCCCACATGTAGCATTCTCATTCTGCAGAGTAGCACTTACGGCTGGTGACCTAACACCCCCTGCCACACGCCTTTTAGGCGGCTCGCGGGGTATTATGTAGATGTGCGTTCTTACAAATATATTATTGGCATTAAAAACGCGCCCTCTTGTATCTAATGTACTTTAAACTCTACTTTTTATGAAGCACTCAAAGTCTCGAATGCTGCCGTGGGTTTTCACTTAAGACACGATTAATGATGATACGACACCCTTAATGATGATAGTAATGCCGTATGGGACTTATGGCGGGAGTTGGCGGACGGTTAAAGAATCTGCTGGGTGAAGAAGATATGCCGGCAACATTGCTTTTGCTCTGGTGATAAGGAAAGAAATTCAGATTCTGAAAAAGTTGGGCATGAAGCTGCGGGAGGACCAAATGATCGAATAATTAATGCATCGGTAGAATTTTTCACCACGTGTTCAGCAAATATTTATCGGCGGAAAAATCGATTTTTCAATGCATCGTATTCAAGGTTGCGGAAACAAAATATGGAAACTAAAGAGACCCATTTTTTCCGTTTGAGTGATTGCTGTGAAAGCGGTTGTCTTAATTTTGTTTTCCCATCTCAAAATGTTGGGGGAGTGGAACCTGATCCCTCCCTTGGTAATGTGACGTTCGACGGGGAGAATCTGGATGGCGCTTGCGACGGTGGAGGCGCCGGCGCGTGGAAGCGCAAGAATAATCGCCGTGGTGTCTGGAGAGGGACCAGACAGCGGATATACCGACTCAGTCCGCTCCCTTTCCCTGAAGAGAGATTTTTCCCATCGCTAGGAGTGTTCTCTCCTTTCTTCACACTGCTTTCCTTTGGTCTCGTCTCTTTAACATCCGCTTTCGTTCCAGTTCCGATCAAATGCGGGGGGCGTGAAGCACGGTTTTGAGTTTCTATTCTTGCTCTGCTTTTTCAAGGCTTCACTTGTGTAGGCACTTTAAACCTATTCGATCCTTTTTTCGCTAAAACGTCTGCGAAAACCTAAAGGAACTGTTTCTCAAAAGAATAGGGTGGTTTCCTATTATTTTTTTATTGTCTAAACCGAAAGATTATTACTCCTGGAGTTCGTATTTCACGCTTTTAGATTTTTCAATGACGATATCTATTTTTCGCGATTGCATGAAAAGTGAAAATTTTCAAGCGCGCGAAAACGCGACGGCTAAGTGTGAATGCTGGGAAAACCCCGTGTGACGTCGTTCTGGTTCCCGCTGCCGCAAGTGAGGTGACCTTGGGGCGAGGCTTTGAGCGCTGATACGACGCAGGATACTAGCAGGTAGCAGAATACCCTGCTAGCCGGTAGCGCTTGGCTTAAATAAGGGTTATTAATGCCTTATCAAACGAAGGAAACTTTCCAACCATAGGCAGTTTTAACAGGTGATTATTAAGAGACGCTACCCTGAGATCTGTGCCTCATGCATTGGTAATCTAAGACGATGCAAGAGTCCTATCTACTCGGATAGAAACTAGGTGCCTGTGACGTCACGTGGAGTGGCATCGCATGGGCGCCAATCTGGCCTTTTTTAAATGAGAATAAAATTGACCATTGCCATTCGTCTAAACTGGGATTTTTAAAACAAAATAATTTGTATATTATGAATGCACTAATGGTTGGTAACGAATCGCAATCAATGCCATTCGTTATCTTTGATGAAGGAATCTACCCTATTGGAAGCCACTGGGTTGGAGTCAGTATGTATATCTTTTGCTTGACGTCTGTGGGTGGGTGAGGAAACTATCATTTGGAAGTATAAAATGATAAGAAAACCAAGATAGGGCCAGGTTTCAAATCAACCCAACCTTCGTTAGAAATTTCCTATAATATGTTGAAACAAGTTAAAGTGAAAAGGAAGGGTGAGTATTCCGATTTATGTCGTTCCAACTCTTTAAGATGTGAGGCACGAGGATTTTTGCCCATAACTTTGAAAGATAAAAATGTCTGAGAGAGGCGTTTTAAGCTTACTCTCGGTCCCTGTGTAGCTACGGTTACGTTACGAAACAGTTTCCGTAGCCTTTTGAAGGAATCTTAGTTAGAGAGTTGGATTTTAAACCTTATTATGCATTGAAAGAGGTAAAATCTACTTATAAAACTTATATAGCCGGTAGAATGTTTTGATTACAATAATAAATCCAGAGTTTCTGAAACATACTTTAAATAGAAGAAAAACTTCTGTCGTATACCTATAAGCTACTAGCAGATAAATGGCCGTGCATTGGAATTAGTTCACAACATCCATCTCTTTTACTCTCTCCCTTATCTTTTTCTTCTTCGAAATTTATACAGATTGAGGGTCTCGACAAAGACTCGATATGGGTTTCGTTCCCCTCCTGAGGTTTATTTTTTCCACTCCTCTCGCGTCTTATTCCTCTTGTATTTACTGATTTGATTTTCTTCTATTAAAGTGTTCAGCCACCACGAAAATAGGAATGCAGGACGCCCTTAGAGTCCAAGTTGTCTCATGCAAACACGGTTTTTAAATTCTATTTTTCCCCGTGAGATAATATATTCATGGTTCGCCAGTGGTCCTCACATTAACTCCCTCCTTATCATTTATATAATTTTTAATTTTTTTAATTAATCTCGGGCACTCAAAAAATTTAAAAAATATTAAAAGATCTGTACCCTATCATCAGTAACAACAAAACCACAGCCGCTCTTCTTCCATCCTGCCCCTCCATTGCCTACAGAAGAGCACCTAACTTAGGTAACATTTTAAGATCTACCCGCCCCCTTCTCCGGCACACACTCGGCACCCCCACCTTCCTCCCAGTCTCTATGCAACCGCTCCCGTTGTAAGTGCTGCCCCCTGCCATATATGAGACAAATACCATGTATACCGGGGGTATATCTTTTCTTTGTCTACCATAAGAAGGTTATACAGCAGTTTTAACAAAGAGTGGCAAATTTCTTCGCAGACTTTTGTAAGTGACTGCTACTTATAACCCAATAAACGCCATGGACTGGGTATATCGCCGCTATGGGGTAGCTGGAGCTGACGTCCCCGCTATCCCTGCGAAGATTATACGGCAATCATAGCAACAGTCGCCTGTTTGTTCTCTAACTCGCCGAAGTTACCGCTCATAAGGACGAGAATAAACTTTCCACCTAAACCTCTTCGGTAATGAAAATACTATAGTTAACACTATTAGCGTTATATGCGATGGGACGACTGCTTAGGAAGAAATTTGATAAACGTAGCCAGTTTGAGTCACGGCTCTCAGGCGTTCCCCCGCGTTGTGTTATCTATGGAGAACTCAACGCGGAGGAACGGCCGAAAGCCGTGACTCATATGGAGAAAAGCGTCCAGCTTGAAACGTAGCCAGTCTAACGAAGATTTTGCTTAACACAATTAAGTTATCAAGTGTTACGAAATCAGTACTATTGTTAGTTCGAAGATTATTAGAAAAAACTATTTTTATTTTTGCATTGCTACACTTGTAGGTGACCCAATGATTCATATTATGTTCAATGAAAATTTAATTTTATGCGTTGCATATTATTGTTTATTGCTTAGAATATTGAAGTAATTGACAGTATCTTACTAAGTCCCGACAATGGATGTCTTATTTAGTCTTAATTGTCTTAATTTCTTGTCTAAATAATCTACCCGCCTTTGCTTCTTAATTTCCTTGGCTTCCTCCTTGGCCTTCCTCACTCAGGGTTGTGCGTAATAAGATATTTAAAGTAGCCGGTGCTTTAAAACGTTCTCATGGGATAATTTCACGCACTCGCCCAGTGTCGTGAAAATTTTCTTGCCCCAGGTAACTACGAATACTCTCGTCTCCAAGCGTGCGCTTTGCTGAAGTAGATTAGGACTCACCCTTCTTGGGGTTCTGTGGAAGAGATAAGTAAGTTTGACTCACGGGATATGCACGCTTAGTGATGGTGAGTCCCCTGGGCGGATTAGAATGATAATTCGTGGAAATTTTTAAGGGCATGTAAGAGTACTTTTATTTTATTTTTTTGTGGCGGGATGAGGAGTAATGATAGCTGACCTACCTACTGAGCAACGGGGGATAGTATTGAGAGGTAAAGTTGCTTCCATCCCTCGGGGCTCAAGAATTCTTCAACTTTCGTGCTCGGCACAAGTTGTCATAACTCCATGAATTTCGATGGCGATACCATATTCCAAGGAAGCATCTCGGGGTTTACGGCTTGATTCATTAATGCGGTGCGCTGATATGTGGTAGCCTCTACGCCTTAAACCATTTGATGTCGTGTTTCGCTTGAATATCCTAATAAATATTTAATTGTCAAATTAATATGCTGTTTCATTAAGTATTAACCTTTCACACTGTTTTGGCATTTACGAATTTTCTCCCGTTAAATAAATACTATTTCTACCTACCCTGTCAAGAGAAACCTGCAATGAATGAGCATACTTTTTTAACTATAAAATGTTACTATTTTTTTACTTCTTATTCTCAAAGATTCCCTTTGACTATGATTGTGATGAAACTATAGATATTTTAACCTATTAAGTATTTTTATTTCTAATTCTCATCACAAACTAAATTCCAGTAACTTTTAGTAATGTAAAGATATGCGCTATGTATTCTTTTTTATTGGAATTTTCATTTGAAGCTTGGAAAGTAAGGATTCCTCCTTTATTTGTTATATAGAAGTTCTATCCTATGTTAGATAGATATGGAGTTAGAGATAACCTCTATATTCAGAATAGAAGTATATCTCTAATGTTTAACTTGGACATGCTCGTCTGGGTAAAAGACTGAAGAATTAGGACATGGGAAATGACCTTATTCGTGTTTCACCAATCCGTTTCGTTTGGTTCGTTGTTTTTGCACTCTCGTCACGTTCTCCTTCCCTAAATAAACAGTTATTTCCGCACGAATTAGTAAAGCAAAACTCTGGTGTCGTCACTCACATATGAAAATTTGATGTCCAATATTTGTTTTTTATTTTAAAGGTACTTGAGTGAGAAAATGGTTGAATACATAAGGTTATATTCGTTCTCACATGTCATTACTTTTCCTCCACGAGTTCTTTAAACAAATTGCGATTTCAAGTCTTCGTGAACGAGTCTAACAATGTCTGCCGTTCCATGTAACGTTAACCGTTAGATTACTTGCAAAAAAAAAGAATATCACGGTTTTCTTTATCAAATATTCCTCCTCATAGTCGCGCGGATTGGGTCATCCTTACCATTTATGCTGTATTTTATCTTGCGAAGGTATTCTCTTGTACCGTGATAGAATGAGTGAAGAGGACCAGGGTTTCGCCTTTTACATTTGTTTCTCTCTTTACCCTGAATAATTGATTTTTGTCTCTTAAATCGTGTCCGTCCGTCGGGACCAATTCGGATTTTCACCGTGAGCGAAGATGAAACGTCAGGGAATTCAAATACGTACCTATCCTCTAAAATCCTGTATGCTACCTTTAGGTGTGATCTTTTTGTTTTGTGTGTTTAAAGCGGAAATGACATCATTCGTCGCATAACGTTGGGGATGAAACTTGTTGGCATTACGCTTTAGAAAAAAAGAAGCATTTTTGGCGACAAGCGTTGCAATTTCAGCGCTTCAAAGTCCGTGTCGGTTTTTTTTTTAGCATGGAGGCAATTTCCGTTCTCCATATGATTTGGTGTTCCTGCTAAATGAGCTTGAACACAAAATGATGTATTCTGTATGCATGTATCTCATTCCCAATTGTTCCTCATTTATTTGCTAAAATCCCTGGAATGGCGATAAAAACGAAGCAACGAAATTTGGAGAGTATACACGGTTCATTATTTCCCATTGTATTTAATTCTTAAGCTTCAGCATACGAGAATGTTGCTATCAGCGACAACCAATAGTTTCCTACTTATAATATAATCTTATTCTAACATTGCGATCGGTAAACTGATTCTGCAGCCATGCATTTCTCCCTTTCCAAAGAGGGAGTTCCATCTCTTCCCCGATGTTTTTTTACCTCGTTTCTTTGCCTCTATCATTCTCGTATAATTTCTATGATTTATTTCTTGGCCAATACACTGGTCTTCCTCTGCCATATGCTATTTAACTGTTCCCTTTCTTCTATTCTCAAGTGGGTACATCACCTAGTTCCTCACCTGCTATGCATCCTAACAGACTTGTCATGGAGAGGCAGCATGATATCTAACTTCTTTTATTACTTTTCACATTTCTTTGAGGTTTTTCGAATTAATTATTTTACTTAGGCTAACCTTTCGTCATTATTTGGTATCTTTAGAGCTTAAGGATTCATGTGTGTAAAGACAATTATATGTTCGAGCCTTATTCAAAATCTCACAGTACAATCATGTTGCATGCGTCGTTTTATTTTCATCCCACTTTCTATGAGTTATTGACTTTATTGCACTGCTATATATTTCTATAGAATATCTTGTATGAGGCACGTTGAGAAATGAGTCAATCTGTGTAACCAAGTTCTAGTATTTAACTACTGCTTCTTATTTCAGAAAATTTTCATAAATACAGTTTAATGCTATAATATTTAGAGAAAATGGTTTTTCATTTTTGAATATTCTTACAACGAATTGCCATTGATTGTTTGCATCGCGGGGATCTGGTTGGTGAGGTGGCTAGAGTGTTGGCTTCTCACCCGGCGGTCTCGGGTTCAAATCCCGGCGGTGGCAGAGAATTTTCAGGTACTGCCCGATCCCTGCTTGAATGTTGTGTGGAGGACATTTCAAGCGCAACACTCCGTCCGTCGGATGGGACGTTAAGCCGTGGTCCCCTTGGCGCCTTTCGTTAAGAGCAGGCTAATGCCGACGCCGGGTTTCTCTCCACCCTTCCTTCTTGGCGCAAATGACCTCAGCTGTCGGTCGCCTCCTCCAAATACCATACCATACTTATTTGCATCGCTTTGTCTCTTGCGATAATCCATTAAATAAGATATTTTGGAGAGAATTTTTTGTAAATAGCCATCAATTGAATTTAGTTACCATGAGTCGACAAAAATGTCTTTCGTTTAATATTCACCATAATCAGTGTTTGCAGTGCGTTTAGATAATATTGCAATTTCAAGGGACATAATTTATCGATTATCACTGTTGTAGCTTATCGATTATCGCCGTTATTTATTGCCTCTGATAGGATACTAATACGTTTCAGTATTGAGTCCTGAGCATCAGTTACTTCATACTTGCTATTCCTACCTGTATCAACTTTCACATTCGATTCCTAGTAATCACGGTGTCTGGTTGTATCTCCTTACAGACAAGATGTCGGCAATAATCGAGAGTAATTTGTACTCGACAATTTAATTTTAAATTATCTAGTTATATCTGAGAAGGGTAGTATCGATTCCTTTGTAGCGGTTACATCTGCTTGGGCACTTCCCTAATGATTAAAATTAAATAACCCATTGAGACGCATTTCCAGAAAAAAATTTTCGTTTAATATTTCGAATTTACTACCGTATTATTATTATATTATTATTAATTATTTTGCCGGTTGCTCAAATTCGTTTCAAAGCTTTCTGGTTGAAATTTGAGAAAAACATTTCATTGCATGAATCATTTGAATAAAATATAATGATATTTCCATTTTTTCATATTAGTGCTATTATTACTGATGCTGATTAGTGGCATCAAGATATGGCGATGAGAATTTTAACCATTGCTTTGTTTCTGTTTTGATTCAATGAGCTCGTAAGCCTGTAAACAATTTAAAAAAATTAAAAATCCATAGCAAAAAATAGTTTCCTTCGTTATTCATTGCATCAGACCTGATTTTTGCAATTACATTCTGGGAAAAAAGCGTTTATCCTCAAAAAGAGTTTCTGGAGAGATGTAAAATGATGAAGAGAGAGAGTTATTGTTTAATTTATAAACTGATGGGCAGCAAATTTCTTGATAATTTACTTGTATTCATAGAGGATAATGTAGACTCCACGGTTAATTAATATCCTGCTTCCCATTTCTCTATTTTTTAAAGTCTTAAAAACTATATATTTCTATTAATTTCATTAATTAATTTAACTTAATAAGCAATCCCATGATGTTTCGTGAATATATGCATGTGGGTAATTTGTGATAAAATGCACAAAAATGGATGGATACATAACTGCGCCCGCAAAAAAGGAGAAAAATGTTTTACTTAAACTGTAAGAACCAAAATAAATATGATACCATTGAGGCTACGGAAAACGCTTGTGTTTTGGTAATTATTTTCAAGCTCTAAGCAATCTAGTTGTATAGTTTTCTTTGGGTAAGGCTCAATTTTTTGTTCTATCTTGGACTAGCAACATCCCTTGATCTTCCTTGGATTTCTCGTTCTATTTTTTTTTCGAGACTCTCGTATTCGGCCGACCGTCCGATCCGACCGCCGCAAAAAAATGTGACGGGGAGTTTGCGAAGGCTTTAAAAAATTCTCCTCTCCCATTTTACCCTTTTTCTCCTTTTTTTTGGATTCTTTTTAATTCGTACGAAAAATAATCTTGAAATGAATGAGGCGGTATTAGGAAGCGCTCATAAATGGGAAGCTCGTATCCAATTATGCAGCATCTCCGACCTTCTCGTCCGGAAAAAAATGGGGAGTTTATTATCTCGAAGAATTAAGCAAAATTATGAATTGCTAAACGGTTTTTCTTAATGACTGGTTTATTGTGTTAAGTTTCCGCGGAGCATTGTGAAAAAAGCACCATACCTGCGCGCGCGACGTAAACTTCTCGTGATGGCTTGGAATTAAGCAATCCTCCCATTGAGGTGAAGTGGGGCTGTCGTCTTGTGTCATGAATGCTGTAGTGGTTTTCTACTCGGCCGTTATGTCAAACGTCCAAAATTATGAAATATTTAGCATGAATTATTAGTATTTTCTTCCGCTTAATAAACCAATCAACTCAAATTAGATTCTTTTTGTCTTAAACGAAGGAAAATACTTATAATTCATTGTAACAATTTGATATGTACGGACTACCTTGCTTATTTGGAACAAAATGTTCTAAAATTACTCAAAAATGCTGGTGAAGCAGGCAAATCAAATCAAGGCTTGTTTTGTAATAGTTAACCTTTCAAAATATGTCTTTCCATAGATTTGAACCGCAATTAAAACATTTTATTGGGAATTTCTATATTAATTAGGGATAGGTTTTTGATTCTTCATGCTTTGATAATTCGTACCCTTTATGAACTTAATTTTTTGAATCATAGCACCTTATATGCAATCAACTTTAGCGTTATTTTTAAATTTAATTTTTCCCATTCCGCAGCCGAATACAACGTGCCTTCACGTCCGATTTGATGAACCGAAATGCCAGGTATTTGTTGTCATGAAATTAGTGAGGTTAAAAAAAGCAGTTTCAGAAATCATCAATGATTTTATTTAGAAATTTCTTTATCTGGCTCCTTCCGGTTAGAATTTTCCCTGCATCACTTTGGAAGAAATACACAACATCAAAGTCTCTTTAGCTCTCTATTTCGTTTTTCAGAGAGTTTTGAAGACAGCTTTCTCAAACCCTTAGGTATATGAGGTGTGCAACATAAAACATTGGGAGTATTTATTTAATCATTTCATAAAGTTTAGGTCTCAAATATGGAAATTGTCATCTAATCTAAGTATATGTGTATTTATTTCCTCTATTTTTTCTCGTATCAATCCCTAATGGCATCTAAATATCCTGTTTTTTCATGCTTACGGCCAAAGTAGCCATTTTAAATTAATATTTGATTATGTGAGTGCATAACTACTCTTAAATCTTTGTTTGTTGTAATGCCATGATTAGGAGGAGTGGTTGGATGTAAAATTGCCTTGATTTTAGGGTTCCTTTTTCATTCACTACTGCTCGAGTCTTCTCTGATTTTCTGTAGACCTAAGGGATGCATTTATTTTCTACCTTAGGACACTACTAAGGATAAAGCGATGTAACTCTACCCTTTAGAATTATGGGGCGTGTCCTGCTTCGAAGCGTTGGGAGAAATGGGACTCTTAGCCCGGGTGGAAACCCATGAAGCCATAAACAATAACATGCAATGTAGTTGCAATTTGAGTTATTCTACCGTTTAACGTAGATTTCCGTGGAACATTTTTACGCATGACACTGGCCTTCCCCTTTAACTTTCCTCTCTTCCATCCATAGTATGGTCTAAACCTTTTATTCCATCTATAAATCCTTTTCCCTTCCTTCCTCTCCCTAGCTTACGTAACTCTCTTCTATCTCACATTGTTTTCTTTTTAATATCTCCTCATGCTCAACATTTGCTTATCCAAACCACCTTCTATATCGTGTCTTTAAATTTCTACTTTTCACCATCCCCTAGCTTCTTCTTGCACTTGCTCCTTCATTTTCCTCGTAGTCCACTTTATCTGTTCCATTCTTCTCCTAACCTACCTTTCTAGTGCCTCTGACTTTTAGAAATTTTTCCTTACAGAGGGGAATTACAAGGGCTTAAATTTTCTACAATCACATGATTAAAAGCTTGGCGCTTCAAACGCTGATTCACGTGTATGGCCTCTCGGGAACCGATAAGGCAACATTTATGAAAATATGTGCCCTATTTGTGTCAGCGACTTCTTCGTTTTTCTCATGTCAAATCAGAGTCCTCTGAGAGAAAGGATTTCGAACTGATCCACAACTTTATGGATGAATTATTTAAGCTGCGGATTATGTGGAACTGCTTTACCACTTACGATTTGTTTTCTTTTTCCAGCGTCGTATGTATCAAACGATCGCTGCAACGACCCATAAAGTGTCGAGGGAGACAAATTTCGATAGAGCACTCGTTAATTCGTGTACATTCCTGATGGTACTGCAGTCATCACCTTATTTGACCCGGAAACGAGAAAGGTCGCCAAGTGGTATTTCGTTTGTCGTCTCATAGCGGTGTTGCATACCAGCTTCGGTGGCGGCGGCGTACAGTCCTCGCCTGCTAATATGAAGGTCGCGGGTTCGAGTCCGGTCTCGGTAAGTTACTTATATCCACGGCATATGTGTTCGTGCTTGTTCGGTCGTTGTTGGGAAATTGATTTGGAGGAATTGCGAGATGTATTTGAGGAAAAAAGGGAAAAAAGTCACAACTAAGGGCTGGCTATGTTACCAATCCTACCGTGATTGTCGCAATTATTACAAATAAGGATATTCAATTTTCCCACTATCTTCTGTCACTAACTGCGTGTTGAAATAGGTTTACTCAGGGTGCCAATCTTGTCCCTGACGGCAAAGGAATTGAATTACGCTGGTAAATAAACTATAGCTAGAGCTGTAAAACAAAATTGCTAATCGAAAGGATGCGAGCCAACGAAATCACAACAATTAAATGCTGTTCCTAAAGAATGCAAATATTCTGTTGCAGTTATTGAATATGACTCGATCTCTTTGTACTTATAGCCACCTTGCGGAAAATTTTGGCAAAATGTTATTTAAGTGGATGTAATTTATAAACCACGCTTCTACGGGAAAGAATGATCCATTCTCTTAGTAATTTTGATTGCGTGGTCGTTAATTGAGCACATTTCTGGAGAAAGCGTTACAGTATCCACCTTATTTGACTCGGAAACGAGAAAGTTTGCCACATGGAATTTCGTTCCTCGTACCCTAGCGGCGATGCTCGAAACAACTGATTGACGACAAAGCGACATCAGCGCTGACGAGGAAGGTGTCGCCTCGATGAATGAATTAGACTGTAAGTTGATTTACAGCGTCTCATATTCTCCTCGCTCTACTGGGCTCTTTAAAGTAATGAACGCGACCCTGGAGGCGAAAATTCGAATTAACTCCGCGACAAGTTAGTCTACGAGTGTCTCGCTATGGAATTCTCTCCTCTATTGCCCCCCTGCCAAAACCCGGAGACTTTAATTCTTGAATCCTACCTCACGGCCCCATGTATGCATTTAGGAGACTCCAGTTCGTCCCGTGTGTACCTACTTGGTCACTTGTAGAGGGCGTAGTGCGACCTTAATCGATTTCCAAAAATTTCTGAATGTCTTCGAAGAGAGCAGAGGGATAAATTTTTTCTTAATGTTTGCATTGGAGTATTTTCTGTCGCGATAAATTGCATTGAAAAAAATAATAATGTGTTTGGTCATACGAGGTTTGTTTCAAAAGTAAGGTTCCCAACTCTGTAACTTTTCCGCACATGGTGCTAGGCAAAATCTGGCAACAATGCCATGTTTGCCGGATCCTTCACCACCGATTCCAACAATCAACGCTCATTACCGGCCTGACAGCCAAACGCGATGGCGTCCGTCATCTCCGTCACCGTCAGATGCGAAATTCGTGCGGTTATCCGATTTTTTCACACAAGAAAGTAAGCACCTGTGGAAATTCATTCACAATTAATTGAAATGTATGGGGAAACGTGCATGAGCATTCAGCATGTCCGCAAATGGTGTAGGGAGTTTGCCGACGGCCGCACGGACGTCCACGACGAACAACGAAGCGGGAGGCCGTCGATCTCCGGCGAAGTTGTGGCGAAAATTGAGAAAATCATGCTTGAAGATCGGCGAATCATCATTCGGCAACTGGCTGTCCAAATTTCCGAGGTTTCTGGAGCTTCAATTGTAGGGATTTTGAATGAAAAACTAGGGTAGGACGAGGAGTTGCAAGAGAAAGTTTTCAAGATTCTCAACGGGTTTGCGGCCGACTTCTTTGAGGCGGGAATGCAAAAGTGGATTACTCGACAAAACACTGCAAAGAAAAAATGGCGACTCTGTCGAAAAATGGCTGAAATATCAACGTTTCCAACGGCGTAATAGTTTTTTCGAATAAAAATATCCTTGTGTCTGAAAAAATGTGGGAACCATATTTTTGAAACAACCCTAGTATAATTATGAAAAAAGAATTCAGTTAGCAACCTTAATTATTTCTTTTTTCCGTTCTGACGTGACCTTCGCGATTGGAGATTTTTGTCGGTCCATTTTGATCCGCGTTGGGCGACAACACATCTGGTAGCCCTCTGCACAATTCTCTGTTTTAATATTCTTAGTTCTTGAATCATGGATCAATGCCTAAAGCTTCCTATCACTGCACTGGCATTGATTTACTTTACGAATTCATGCCACGAAGTCATTGAACGTTTACGTTAAACTTCGCTTCAGAAATTGATCCAGAAAATCGGTGTAGATTTAATACTTAAACTGAATAAATTACTAAGGAAAGCTAGGTTATTGGTAAAAAACTTGCTACTAATGAATTGAAAATGTTACAAAGCTTTTAAATTTAATAGTTTGGGAGCAGTTAGACACCCTTAATGTGCTACAATGACTCTTATTGATGGAATAAAGGCAAACTCTAAAACAGATACATGCATAGTCCTAGAGAGTGCTACAATCTTAATTAGGGATTACTGCAGCCCACCATTTCCTCAGCTATTTCTTTGAGTTCCCTGACACCTTCTTCTTTATACCCTTCTTTGTCCACCGTTACATCCACTTATGTCAATGACTTATAGTTCCTTTCATTTTATTCCTAACGTTATGCCTCTTTTTATGGCCTATCCCTCTGATAATTCCCTTGCTCTTGGTGCTTCACAGTTCCCTTACATATCCAGGTATTCGTTTCACTTCTTCGTTGTTACTCTAAAACAGGGGTCTCCAGGGGTCTTTTATCCAGCCCGCGCACATGTTTCAAGTAGCGCGCGATTCTCGTTCTTTTAACTCGGTGAGACGCCGCTAGGAGCATTGCAGCGCTGTAAAGCACGTCAAAGTCGCCTTCAACTGTTCGTAAATAAGAAATACGCCACCGGATACTTCAGTAGACGTTGGTATCGAGTACTTCAGTCATCGGAAAATTTGCTATCCGGTTCGCGGGGCGATTCGGAACTTGGAATGTGGCCCTCATGGCCTAGTAAATTGGAGACCCCTACTCGACTACTAGAATTTTACACTACGTCGGCTTGTTGATTTAAGGGTAATTCTTAATACTGAAATTGCAATCAATGTGCCGTAGATTTACCGAATGTTAGACGATTGTTAAACGAATCTTACTATGTTCCTAATTTCACTACTTTTATGTATTTCCATGCTGGACGGAATTAGAGTGACTTCGCCGGATGCAATGTTTGAATCCACGTCATATGCGGAAAATATCGACTGTCAACTTCACCCGTTCATCGGATCTCGCCACGAAAACGGGGGTAGGGGCAGCCTGTGTCTAGACGATCATTTGCTTGCTGCATGCGAGATTCTTAAGCTACTAACCCTTCGACAAGGAAATGCTGCATCAAAAATAGGTGAATTACGCGAATATAAACAACGCAAATATCTGAGAAATAAAAAAATGCTGCATGTTTGCTTTACATAAGTAATAGTAAAAGTAGTTTTATAGTTACTTAATACAAAGTATTAAGTAACTATAAAACGTGCAGTTGCGGCTATTCCTCCTTAAAATTATTCTTTTGTTCACTCTGGGAGCCCATTAACATTCGAAAACGGTCTCACTCACTCATTTTAGTCGACGCAATACTTAAAGTCCTTTGATATCCGTTTATTCTTCCAAAATATCGCCCTGCCCATCTCAACACGGAGATGCGCGCCATGTAATGGAATACGCGAACGGAAGTGAAAGAGACTCCGCTCTGGGATGTATTTCTCCTCTCTCAGGATGACAGGTGCGGAAATGGGAGGGGGGGCTGTGAAGGGGTGAGGGTGTGTGTCACGTGGTCTGAAGACTGCCTCCTTGAAGAATGCGCGGAGAGAGATTGAGTTAGCAGCACGTTGCCCGTGATACCAACTTAAAGGAGATGTTCTCTTAAAGAATTCCCCTCGGGAAACGAGGTACCGAAAGCAATGTACCAGCATGTTAGCATGGACCTTTTTTTCCTAATTAATATTCTATTTCCTAAAAATTAAAAAAGTAAATTTTAATTTACTACCTGAGACTACTATCTTTTATCCTAAACCTTGCTTACATCGTTATGATACTTAAAAATCCCATTACAATTGTATTTTTGTATTAATGTACTAATATGTGGTGGGTAAGTACATAACCATGAGACGTAGACACATAATTGTGCCAATGTTTGAGTAGTTACGAGAATGCTTCGCATTTATTTAGTGATACCCTTGATGATCCGATATTTGGCTGCAATTATTGTAAACTTTAGCTCATGTCACGAAGTTTCCCTGACACATTCAGTTCTATTACGTAAGATTGTTCGAAATATACCGTGTGCGTCAGGCATACGCATAGAAATATATAATTCAAACCTTTTCAATGCCCATCATGCAGTATTCAGTTGCCATTTATTAAATGGCAACTATATGCTGTATGTGGTTCTCTTTCTTTAAAAATAAAAAAATTCCGTAAATCGTGATTTATTTTATTCTTTTGTTACTGCGAAAATTTTCGTGATTATTTTTTGGGAAATTAAGTTTTGACATTGAAAGCCGGTAAAAAATAATGGAAAATACCATTTGGGATTGCCATGAATCTGGGGGAAGAAAACGATCGTTGAAATTACGTGCGCAGGAAATTGCTTCTCTGAACTGTTTACTAGGAACGATAGATAAGATATTGTTTGTCGTCGTCGGTCGTCAGCCTAAGGATGAAATATGGCTTCTCTACTATATGTTGTGATCAGGTACGGATTTTCACCATTCACATGGACTGCACTGAGTTCTGGGATGAGTCTTATGACACCGTGACATACTTTAGAATATGTGTTTCCTATTAAAGCGATTGCAATGCAGGTATGTCTATTTGTTGTCCTTATCCATTCGCAATGTTTTCCGAATAAATATGATTAAAATTATGTATTGCAAATAAAAATGAGATTTATCAACCGTACAATTGAAGATATCTTCTGAGTTAATTTTTTAAATGTCATAAAATGAATAGGCCGATAACTATTATACATTCGTGGTATTAAACCAAAAATATATTTAAAATAAAGTTTTACAGACTCAGTGTAAATTCTGGGCAATGGATTTCATATTTTGAAGTTGGTGCTGAGTCTTTATTCTCCCACCAAAATAAAAAAAATATAACATTTCGGTCACTCCAGTTAACGTTGCTTGAGAATCCTTCTCACACCACCTTATTAAAATGGAATATTAATATTTAAAAATGGCATATTAAGTTTTTTTACTCAAGCTTTGAGGACTTCTCAGGCAGAGGCTATCCTCATCATCGACGGCCAGCTCTCCCAAGATTTCTCAAATAAAAACTTAAAATAAAAACTTTTGGGCTGTGTCGCCGCGTCAATTTTTGGATGTCCCCAACGTGTGTCGAACGATGCTGGTCGCTTTCTGGTGGGAATCTGATGAAGTGGGAATTTAAATTCATATATATGTATAGGTATCCGTGTCAGGGGGGAAAGGGGCAGGAGCGGGAGGAGTCGGGTGTTTTATGTTTTTCCTGATTACGGGTTGCCAAGCACGACTTATTTAAAGGCCGTTGTCTCTATTAAAATTCTTCTTCTCTTCCTTCGTTATTTTAATGGCTTCTCTGAAGAGTCTCTGTTTGAAACCTTTTACTTTGGCAAATATTTTTGCCTCCCTAAGGTCGATTGCGTGGCCCAGCGCTGCGTGCTCCGCTACCACGGAGTTTGTTGACTGCTCCGGTCGAATCGCTCTCTCGTGCTCCTCTAGGCGTGTTTTGAGCAATCTGCCTCTTTCGCCGATGTAGTTCTACCCACAGGTGTTTCAAAGAGTTCGATAGATCCCTTCGAGATGTAGTAGAGTTCTATCCTTGACGATTTTTATGAGATGTTTTATCTGCACTTCAGGAGAGAAGATTGTTCTTATCTGAAAATTTCGTAGGATGTTTCCTATTTTGTCAGTCGTCATCTATATATTTAATCTATTATGAAACGAAAACTTTATAACCATCAGACCATCAAACCTCAAGATACCACCGTTTAAGTTGTTCCGGCTTCTTATAAAGATCTTCAAAAGGCTTCTCATCAATCCTACTCAATGGATAAATTGTTCACTTCAGTCAATCTATTTGTTTTTCATCATTATTCGAAGGCTATAGTTAAATAATCATTTAAGTATGGAGAATCTTTCTGGAAGATTTCACTTCTTTGACTGCATGGGTATACATATTAGTAATTGTGTTATGCTAATATGTAACATGGCCACCTTATGAGAGTTGATTTTACGGATAAATTGAAATTTTCTACTAGTATTTTTAATGAATTAATTTTACAGGTACACTTTAAAGAGGAACCAGGAAGGAATTAAATGTCTGGAATCAGAAATCTGTTTTACCTATAGACCAAAGGAAATTTCTGTGGTGTTGGCTATACTTTATGATGAGCCGATTTTTAAAATTTTTTCACATGATGGGTGATGGGATGGGTGGTGATACACATACGTGGGTCTGCTTCTTAATATTAACTCAACCTTTCTCTATATTTACACTCTAGTTTCCCTGCTAGCATACAACTATTGAGTGACTGGGAAAATATCGACTCAATGCATCGATACGCCATTCGCTATGAGAGCATAAATTGAGCCTTTCCTAGAGGGCGGAGAGTAAGAATAACGAGAGAAATAAATGTCAGTGGCGCATTTTTATTTTATATAACTATAAAAATGCATAAAAACATTACTGTATTTGCCATTCACGCGTCATCTGTTTGCTTTTAACTCGTCCAGCATTATTTCCTCTCCCCATTGAACATCTATTCTCCACACAAATAGAAAGCTTTCCATCCCCCTTGGCTGTAGCATCGCCACTTGCCCCTGCCCATAATTCACGGGATTAAAACCTGGCTAACGATGACAGCGCCGTTATCCAGAGAGAGAGGAGAGCGACTCTCGTCCCCCTCGCGGACACGGACGCAATTACTATTGTCTGTCTCTCTCGCACACAATCGCAAGGCTCGCTGCAGTCACTCTGAGCGACTAATCGCTTCCGCCTCTCTTCTGCGACCATCGACACCTCTTACGTCATAATGCATACTACGAGCGTGTGGGATACTGATGAGGGCGACTAGCAGTAGGTGCGGATGAGGACACAAAATGGTAGGGTGGTTGAGATGTGGTGGATACCATAGCAACCGGAGGCGGTTAGGGCACTCAGACATGACTCAGGGTGGAATGAAATAATACTGTATTTCGCGATATCATCTATCATCTATACTGGTCGTAAAGAAGTTTGAGGTGTGATTCCTTGAATCAGAGCGGCCGGAAAAGATCTCTTCATTCTGTATCTAACCTATTACTGCTGTAAATTTTAATGCTTATATTATTTTATGATTCGCTTAAAAAATTCTCTCCTCGCTAACCGATCGTCGTAGTGACCATCGTCATTTTTTAAGTTTGATTTTTCTAGATTATTTAACAATGCGCATTCTCTCTCTTTTCAGGTGAGTGTTACGCAAGAGCCTTCACTATTAGTTAAGGCGGTTAGGGGACTCTGGGCGGAATGAAGAAATATTGCCGTATATCGCAGTATGATTATCGATACTGGTCGTGAAGGTGTTTGGGGTGAGATTTTTCGTGTCATTCCCTGTACCGGAAGTGTTTTAGAAGATTAAGGGTTCTATGTACATTTTAAAGTCGTTAACTTTTTAACGAGAATATTATTTTTTGTTCCAAGAATTCTCTTCCCTCCATCCAATCGTCGCAGTGACTGTTATGCATGCATCGTAATCTTTCAATTTGGATGGTCTGCAGATGATCAGTCTTTGATTCTTTCTTTTTTCGGGTATGTGTAATCTTACGCTAAGTACAAGATTTCACAGTTGGTTGGTAATTTCTTCTGGCGAGAGTTATTGAAATCTGTGGGTTCAAAGAAGCATAAACTAATTTAGAGTGGATTTGAGTAGAGTAGAAAAATAGTTAATTAAAAAAGTAAGAAATTTATTCACTCTACCGAAATTTTATTGTACCTAAATATGGAGTATGGTTATATTTATTTATTTATAAAAACCCTTTATAAGTTCACAAATGTGATGAATTTCTGTTTTGTATTCTCCATTCTCTTATCTATGCGCACTCTAAGGGTAAATATTACTTTCGTTTTTCTCTTATTTTCACCAAATCCGAATTGCAATGTTAACTCACGCATTCATCATTTATTCAAATGTTTCTATTTTTTTTATGGTACCAAACATATTGGGATAATGCCGATCACAATCGCATCAATACATGGATACGCCCTTCGCTATGAGCGAATTATCGGAAGTTGTTGTGAAGAAGGCTTTCTTACCCTCTCTGAGGTCAAATAGGGGAAAGTTATAGATATGGTAGAAGATCCAGAAAGATGTTATTATTATTGCTTATTAGAAGTTCATGGGAGGTAATAGTTATTTTTTGTGACCTCTTGAACTACGAGAACAACCTGCCTTGAGGTGTAGTGGGACTTACTGCAGTTATCAATGTGTGTGTGCTAGTGATTGCATTATCGTTGGAGGAATTCAGGCCCTCGGAATCCGATTTAGCGCAGAATGGATAATAGTTAATGGCACTGTGAGTAGGAATTCGTTTGGGGGCGAAAATTAGGGGCGCTGCCCAGGGTCCCATGACCCCAAATACGCCCCTAGTGAGAAGCAAGGCGCTTGGCCGGCTTATCCTATGCTGCGAGAATGTGTTTGGGACGCAAATTAATGGCTAAATCCACCGCTAAAATTGCACTCGCGTATCTGCTTAGGTGCGAAATCGCAGAAGCAGGCGTCGGAGGAATAGTTGCTAGGAAGGTGGATACCAGTACTATTACAGGAAAACATGAATGTGGTTTGGACAACGGGATCACCGATATCAATTTAGAGGAGCATGCAGATTTTTCTATCTGATGAGATGCTTACAGCTCAATGAAAGTCATTATGGAAAATTTGTTTTCGACATATATTTTTTGAAAATAATTTCGAGGTGTCTACCTTGATGGTCTGAATTATCCTTGAATACTTTGTATTTAAAAGGAGCCAAGGGCAGTCGTATCGCTCAAGTAGAATTCGGTAGACGGTAAGGAAAAATAATCTGCGTCGAAAAAATATCATCCCATTTTAGCCATTATTCCATATTTAAATAATCGCTTAACGTGAGCATGTAAAGCTATAAAATTTATAATTGCTCGTTATCAGTTATCATCCTTGTCTCTTATTGTATGATCATTTCATACGCGCCAAGTTTTTCGCTTTTTATACCTGTTTTTCTTCCAAAACTTAATGTAAATACCTAATTAAACATATTTGAAACTTTTGATAATTTAAGGGGCCGCGGGCCGTCCCATTGTTCTTCTTGATAAAATTTTTGTTTGTAGAATATAATATTTTAATGTTTTAATATTAATTTAGAATTTTTAGTTTTGTTTGAGCGGAAGAATGGCTACGCCAGAAAAATGCCAATCCGAGAGCTGAGCTCCCCCAATCAGGAATCACCCGCTGTAGTTTCGGCGCATGTTGATCGATGAGCTACTTTCGTGAGGAAACGTCAGTTCACCTGTACAGAGTCCTTTATATTGCCATGTAATAAATATGTTGAGAGATTAGTGTAGAGAGATCAATCTAGAGGACTCTGCACCTGTTATGATTGCAGCGCCTCCATTAGATATTGGTGGCCACTTTTGGAACTAATCTCCATATTTTATGTTTATTTCTAAAAATTACTTGATATCCCGATCCGATCGTAGTGAAAGTGTAATAAAATTGCATTTTCACCCAGTTCTTAGCCATTATAAAAAGTTCAGTGCTCTAGCTAATCATAAGGTGGTAGAATTTTGAGTTGCCAGATTTTTTGGTCAAAAACGAAAGAGAATATAGTAAAGCGTGATAAAATCGCTGAACTTTCAGCCATATTTTCCTGGTCTTAGACATCATTTGAGCTCCGGCTCCAAAACTCGTTCTCAGAGAATTACTCTTTGCAGGAAGGAATGCCTCAAAACGGTAAAAACAACTGTGGACCTTAACCGCGTTAGGTTGATGCACGGAGCCCAAGAGTGTGTAAGACCCAGTGACCCGCTCCGCAGGAGTCGTGGACGTCATAATATAATCTGCGCCTATTTTCGCCCCAAGTACCTTGAGAAACGCGGCACCAGGTAAATATTGGCGGAGGGGACGTTGTTTACTCGTGGGGACGCTGCTTCGCAATGCACTCTGGGAGATTGGCGAGACGAAATGTTTCTCAGTCCGTATTCTAGTCGCTATGACAACTTCCCTTTTTGTTTCTCTTGTCTTAAGTCCGTCCCTGGGCGCAAAACCCTATCTAACCCACCGTGTTTACCGCAGACGTTGCGAACAGCAAATCACGTTGCCGGAGGAGAGACGTTTTCTAGTTTGTTCGATCGGAATCTCTCCTTACTCCGTGCTAGCCGATAACTCAAGCGTCGTTGGTTCAATCCGAGGTTTCGCACAACTTGGGTCGACCTGTCTAAATAAGAGGCCCACCCCACCACTGCTTCCTCCGCCTCGTGTGGTGCTGCGTCGTATTTCCGATGCGTTTTTGTTTCTTTTTTCTCTAGAGTTTATTTATCCCACTCCTATCGTCACCGAGACTGCAGTTTCGCTATTTATGCTCCTCACGAGAGAGTGTCGTAGAACTAAGAAGTTCCAGACATGGTGGGTGAGGAGAGGCAGACACTAGATAAGATGCGGAGGAGAGACAAGAAAAATATAGCCCTCGTAATTTTTAAAAACTGTATCGCAGACCACGCATTTAAAAAGGTGGTGAAAAGGCCTCAATAAAGTACTCGCAGTCACAACAGGCTATCGGCTCCTGTATTCTAATCCATGTATTATCTATCCACTAGATTAACTCATGTCATATTGCGCCTCCACTACCAGAACTATTTCGCGCGAAGGAACGCCATAAAAGCAGTTAGGAACACCAGCGATACACTCATGAATACTCTTCCCCAGCCTTTTTCTTTAACCTCTAACATAACTATCCTCTCATCAACTCTTTCTTATTCAAAAACGCTTCCTTTCCTGATGCAGTTCTCTTCCTGTCTCTGCCTCCCCTTACTCTATCCATTTTCCTCCTGCAAGGTTCCGCACGACTTGGGACGGCCTGTCAAAATAAGAGGCCCTCCCTATTACTATTTGCTCCACCTTGTGTGGTGCTGTATCGAATATCCGATGCGTTTTTTCTCTCTAGAGTTTATTTATCCCACTCCTTCACCGTCACCGATACTGCAGTTTCGGTGTTTATACTCCGCTCGAGAGAGTGTAGTGGATTTTCGGAGGCGCCTAAGTTCTCTGCGATGCCTCAGCGGTTGCGTCTTCCCTTTTTGAGGCCGCGCCCTCGACAAAACTACTTGCGTAGGTACTTCTAAATAATGGGATAGACCGACCGACCAACCTCAGAGTTCCTAAATGCTTCAACGGCGTTCCTTCGTAAAAAGTGATTGTGCAAGATGGCGATTGCGAATCTACTGCATCCGAAGATTTGTTGCGCTTTGGAATGCGAAATTCAAATTTAGGAACATAGAATGCGTGTCAATTTTTTATTCAGAGAATATGTTAAATTAAGGAACCTGTATTTAACCATTATTCGATTCGTAGAGCCATTCTACTCAAATCATACGCGACAAAAAATCAACAGCCTCTCTCATTGTCTTCTGTGGTTCATTAATGCAGACTCCCTTGTGTCTGAACGAACCGATTGATGACAGACGTCCGTTCGTTTCTAACTGCTTTTATGGCGTTCCCTAGCGCGAAATAGTTCTGGTGGTAGAGGGACAATATGAAATGAGTTAATCTAGTGGATAGGTAATAGATGTATTAGAATATAGGAGCCGATAACCTGTTTTAACACAGTGTACCTTATTAGATCTGTTCACCACTTTTTAAATTCGTGGTCTGCGATACAGTTAAAAAAACACGAGGCCTATATTTTTCTTGTGTCTCCTCCGTATCTTATCTAGTGGCTGCCTCTCCTCACCCACCATGTCTCGCAATTCTTAGTTCCTCAAGCGATACACCCATGAATACTCTTCACCAGCCTTTTTCTTTAACCTCTAACATAACTATCCTCTCATCATCTCTTTCCTATTTAAAAACACCTCCTTTCCTGATGCAGTTCTCTTCCTGTCTCTGCCTCCCCTTAATATACCCATTTTCCTCAAATATGCTGCCAAATGTTTGATCTGTTTATGCTACTCAAGCCTTTTGCCGCCTATTATATCTTGCAATTAAAATATCCTTTTCACGACGCTTTACAAAACTGCATTGCTTTGGATTTCCTGCGATTATCTTGATTTCGTCTCAGAATTTGGTGATCATTTTGAAAATGACATAATTTTTATGTTGGTAGAAATTGCAAATACACGTGGTCCTGGTCATCATGGGTGTAAGTTTTATTCAAGGTTAAAAGCTAATTCAAGTCGCTAAAATCATAATCTTCTTTTATTGACGTCATTTCATGCTGTTCTGCTGATCCAGGATGCAGGTATTTCAGTGCTTTACATTCAAACCGGTGTTTGTGAAATAATGAAGTTTGCTTTGATACTTCGATCGCAATTCCATTAGCGACCCGCATTGCAATTCATTTTACTTCATCTATTCCCTGGCCTGCTTTCAAAGGTGATACCGATGATCCAACGAAAGACATTTTGTCGATAATTCAGGCGTATTCTTCTGTTAACGATTATTGCGATTTTAATCGGTTGAAATTCTATGACCGCATGATTACAAAGGCCACTGAAACGAGAAATATTACCCTCTCGTGAGGTAAACGATGAAAGCCTCTATGATGAAGTGGAATAAAAGCATTCGTTAACTGTATTAGGGATCGAGTTGGAAGATTGAATCCAGGCAATTTGTTGATCGTCAGATAATGACCCCATTATTATTCTTGCTAGACGTTCGTATGGCATTAGTCGAGCATGAAACCGGTGGGATTATTAATTGGTTTGAATCATCGAGCATATTGATCGTGGATGAGAGAGTGCTTTTCTTGTTTGAAATGCATAGCTGCACTCTTTTGTCCTCATTGCGCCGTGGATGCGAGCGGGAAAGTAATTATTTCTGATTGAGCTAACAATGTTGAACTGTTTCATCAATCCTTTATTGTCGACTATCAAAGCCAGATACACGTCGTCTTGCCCGTCAATATTTCATTATGTCAGAGTAGGGGAGAGTTGCCTAAATCGCACCGCTTCTCAAATCACACAACCATTCTAGAAACCAATGTATTAGTGTTTGAAAAGGTAATCGATTGTATCGCCGTTGTTGACCGGTCGACGGCGCGGTTCGACTGTGAGTCGACTGGCGACTTCGGCTTCGCCCTGCAAGTCAGTCTCGTACTGGATGCGCTCGGGTGCAGGTGGCTTACCACCTCGCTAACAATATACCTGGTTAAAAACTACATCGTAGCCTATCATTTATCTAACATTTTTTGGTCCTTCGGGCCGGATAGGGATATAATTCGAAATATTCTCGATTCCGGGAACGCATGATCATGGTTTCATTGAAATCCCCGGCTCTTCATCTATGCTGAACCCTCGTGAGCCGAATCATCTTTTGATTGTGCTATTCATATCAATCGAAAAACGGGTATAAGGTGCTTTAAAACTAATCGCGGTCTACTAAAAGTCTTATTACAAATCGGAGTGAATTCAACGGCAGATCTCAGCAGTGAAGACAACGAAGCAACAAGGCCGTTGGTGAATCACCCAGAACTTCACGCCATGTGAATATCAGCTGACTACCGCATCGAAGAGACTCGCATGCATTCCAGGCTGGCTTACTCATCAACCCACTAAGGGGATCGTGTACTTTCCAGACTGGCTCGAACATCAACCCGAGAAGAAAGACGTCCAAAATCAGTAAGATCGTTTCAATTTATATTAAATTATCGAAACTTATTGCTCATCTTATCTATTGCCTATGGGAATAAGTTTAGTGACATTAAATTAAATTCATGGTGTTAAAAAATGGAAGGCTTTTTTGAGAAACAGAAGTCTTATTTGAAGAAAATTAATAATGCCTTTGTTAACTTTAAAAAGGAAGGTGCTGCGAAAATGAGCCGAGGCTCGTGTAAAGTGCGCTTGGAGAATGTTGAGAGCTATTGGCAAAAAATAAAAGATTGTCATGAACAAATGACGGAAAGTTTCGATACCAATCATGAGTATTGCACTTCAGACTTTTTTGATTATGCCGAGGAAATTTATCTCCAGCGAAAGGGAGAATTTGAAGAATTTCTTATCTGTCTGGAGACGGGTTCCAGTACTCGTGAAATAGATCGGGAGAATAATCCTTCACGTTCAGTGTGTGATCAACAAGTGAGATTGCCTATTGCAGAATTGCCAAAATTTTCTGGTGATTTCCGAGATTGGGAAACATTCCGGGACTTAATGAGATCAATAATTGTGGATCGCAATGATATTTCGGACGTTACAAAGTTGCAGTACTTAAAAGGTGCTCTATCTGGTGAAGCTGCAGATTTGATTCGTACTATTCCAGTGACAGAACAAAATTTCATGCTTGCTTGGCAGTCATTGAAAGATTATTATGAAAATACAAGAAGATCGATCAGTGCCCATCTCGCATCCTTATTAGATCTAAAGCCAATGAAAAATGAATCTGCCTCCGAACTCCGCCGTATTTATGCTGGCACAATTAATCCTTTGCTAGCGCTTGAGGCTTTGCAACGGCCAGTAGGGCATTGGGATGATTTAATTGTCATAATTACCGAAAGGAGATTAGACCCACAAACACGTCGAGCGTGGGAAATTAAATTAGAGGAGTCAACAACTCCACCTGATTATGAAATGCTAAAAAACTTCCTTAAGACTAAAATCATGAGCTTGGACAATATCGAAAGCTGTAAATTGGAGCCTAGCTCACTTAGTCATTCACCTGGAGCTCGCAACAGAGTGCCTTTCCGACGGAAGGTATTACATGACAGAAGAGGGTTTCCCATTACCGAGAATTGCCATATAACTGGACGAACATTATCAAGGGAACCGTTATGTGTTTTATGCAATCGTAATCATTGGCTGGCCTATTGTGAAATGTTTAGAGCCAAAACTACTGAGCAGCGCAAAACCTTTGTTGAATCAAAAGAGCTTTGTTTGAATTGCTTAGGTAATCATGTGCTACGCAATTGCCTATCAAAAAAGAGATGCCAAATCTGCCATAAAAGGCATCATAAGTTAATACATATTCAGTTAAATAATTCAAGATTAACCGATGGTGGTGAGAAAAGGGATGGTGAAAACTCATCAAAACCTTCCTCTCTACTAGATGCATCTACAAGCGCTAATGTTCATTTGAATAACGAAGTCAGAAGCAAATCTGATTTTGTGTTGCTTTCCACTGTTTGGGTTAACGTACAGGGCCCTGGTGGAAAAGTAGTGCCTGCTCGAGCGCTACTTGATCAGTGTGCTCAATCCAGTTTTATAACTGAATCTTTGTGCCAAAGACTTAAATTACATAAACAATCAATTTCAGTGACAGTTAGTGGACTTGGAGGAAAGCAACATGTGACATGCAGAGCTGCTTCCAGCATTACAATAAAGCCGAGGTTTCCATCATCGTTCAGCTGCAAAACTGAGGTGTTGGTGGTGCCCCGAGTAACTTCCTATACACCAGGCACTCGATACGGGGTCAACGATTGGTCTCACTTGAAGGACTTGGTGTTAGCGGATCCTAACTTCGCTCAGAATGCACCAATCGAGTTACTTCTTGGAGCAGCCATGCATGCTAGAGTGGTGGAAGGAGATATCATCAAAGGAAAGCCGAATCAACCCATTGCTACAGCCACGGCCTTGGGTTGGATCATTTCTGGTGAGACAAACTTTGACTATTCCCAGTCCACGCCAACACCCACAGTACTTCATAGTTCCGAAATGTCGGTGGACTCCCTGCTTCAGCGTTTTTGGCTACAGGAAGAGATTAATGCTGTAAGTGTTTCTCTCACTCCTGAAGAACAGGCTTGTGAAAGTCATTTTAAATCTACTTACTCACGGAATTCAGATGGACGCTATGTAGTGAGACTTCCAATGTTATCTGAAAAATTAAAACAGCTTGGAGATACTTACCATCCGTCAATGACTTTATTATTCCGTATGGAAAATAAATTCAAAAGGGACTTAGATTTTCAACAATCCTATTGTAAATTTATGCAAGAATATTTAGTCTCTGGGCACATGCAGTGTATTCCAGAATCTGAAGTGAACCTTAAAAAATATGTTTTTCTTCCACACCATGGTGTCATTAAAACAAGTAGTACTACTACACGATTGCGGACAGTTTTTAACGGTTCGCTCAAAACAAATCAAGGATTTTCCTTAAACGATTGCCTGTATGCAGGACCTAACTTGCTGCCAGGAATTGCATCTTTGGTTTCGGCATGGCGCAAATACAGGTATGCCTTTACTGCAGATATTAAAATGATGTATAAGCAAATATTAGTACACGAGGCAGATAGACATCTTCAAACTATTTTATGGAGATTTAATCCGTTAGAGAAGGTACAATTTTTTCTCCTTTGTACACTAACATATGGATTAAAATGTAGTCCGTTTATCGCTAATAGAGTCATTAAGCAACTGGCAAAGGATGAAGCTGTTAACTTTCCATTGGGCTCCATCATTCTTAGTGAAGAAACCTACATGAATGATGTGCTATCGGGAGGTCATGACATTCAAACCGCCTTGTTGAAACAACAGGAAGTTATTAACTTGTGCAAGGTGGGCGAATTTCCATTGCGCAAGTGGCTTTCAAATGCTCCTGCCTTAATGGAACAGCTGCCTAATGACTTATTAGCCAGTGAACCAGAATTACTCTTTGAGGACGATTCAGACTTTGCTGTATTAGGACTTACTTGGCAACCGAATGAAGATTATTTCAAATTTAGTGTCAAAATCAAGCAATATTCTGAACCCTGGACAAAGAGACGAGTATTATCAGCCGCAGCCAAGTTATTTGATCCATTGGGCTGGCTCGCTCCAATTGTAATTTTAGCCAAAATATTTTTGCAAAAGCTTTGGCTGATTAAAATAGGTTGGGATGAAGAGTTATGCCAATCTGATGCTGATTTTTGGCAAACATATTATGGTAAATTATCTCAAGTTTCTAACATCAAAATTCCAAGATGGTTGGGTTTTAGTAATTCTAACAATACCTTGCAATTGCATGGATTTGCTGATGCGTCTAAATCTGCTTATGCAGCAGTTTTGTACCTGCGTACTGATAGTGAATGCTCAGGATCAGTGGTTACAGTGAAATTAATTCAGACAAAAACTAAAGTTTCCCCCTTGAGAACACTTAGCATTCCTCGATTGGAATTATGTGCTGTTCACTTGCTTGCTAAGCTAATCAATCAGAATCGGATAATGTTTGAGTCTGAGTTGCTTGAAATACATTTGTGGACTGACTCTCAAGACGTCCTGTATTGGCTGAGGGACCATCCCTCGAGATGGCCTACTTTTGTGGCCAATAGATGTTCTGATATCCATTCTTTAGTACCAAATGTTAAGTGGCATCACGTGGGAACGAAATTCAACCCAGCTGATTTAGCTTCTAGGGGTTGTTCTCCATCAACATTGAGAGATCAAAAATTATGGTGGTCTGGGCCAAGTTGGCTCTCAAAACATGAGAAGTACTGGCCAAATAGTTCTAAATTCCAGGCAAAGGAATTCTTATCTAGTGAGCTTCTAGTGGGAAAATTGACTGCATCATTAACTACTAGTGTGCTTGAAAAAACCGATGCCTTAAATATTTTTAAAAAATACTCTACGTTAAAAACTCTCAAACATGTAATGGCTTACATGATCCGTTTTCTTAGTGGTAAGAAAGTGATCCATCCAGTGTTTCATGAAGCTTGGTTTAAAATTAGTGCAATTTATTCTGAGAAATTCCTAACCCCTAGTGAAGTTAATCGAGCGAGATTGCTATTAGTGTACATGGTTCAACGCCAATCATTTGCCAAGGAAATTTCTCAGTTGGAGAAAGCTGGAATCCTTCCTAAGAAAAGTGCATTAGTGAAATTGTCACCTTTTGTGAAGGAAAGACTTTTGCGAGTTGGTGGTAAAATCAAGCATTCATTGTTATCTGATGATGAAAAACATCCATTGATACTACCCAGCAAACATCCATTTACTGAGTTAATAATTGAGGACTGTCATAAAGCAACCCTTCATGGAGGCGTACAGCTTACACTGACGACATTACGTACTCAGTACTGGATAGTGAAGGGTCGTCAGATAGTTAAAACAATTATTCACCGGTGCTTGAATTGCCAACGTTACAGAGCAACACCTGCATATCAAATAATGGGAAATTTACCTGCCCATAGAATAGTACCTAGTCGACCATTTTCAAGAGCAGGTGTTGACTATGCGGGACCAATATCTATAAGAGCATCATTTGGGAGAGGTCAGAGCTCTTATAAAGGTTTTATTTGTATTTTCATTTGCCTTAGTACACGGGCGGTGCATCTAGAAGCAGTTTCAAGTTACTCATCAGAATCGTTCATCGCAGCGTTCCGAAGGTTTGTGGGACGACGTGGACATTGTTCTCTACTGCTAAGTGATAGGGGTACCAATTTTATTGGTGCTAACCAGGAGCTCAAGAGGATGTTCCAGAGGTCATCTGACTACAACCGCACCATTGCAGAGGCTTTGGCGTCTACCGGGACGGAGTGGCGCTTCAACCCTCCTGCGGCTCCTCACTTCGGTGGAATTTGGGAGGCAGCCGTCAAATCCACTAAACATCACATCAGACGGGTCATCGGAGATACAAAGCTGACCTTCGAGGAGCTTTCCACATTACTCTGTCAAGTTGAAGCCTGTTTAAATTCCCGCCCCCTTATTCCCCTAACAGATGATCCTACTGATAACAAAGCTTTAACTCCTGCACATTTTCTAATTCATTCTGCATCTTTTATCATTCCAGAGCCTTCACTAATCGATGAAATTATACCTGTTTTAAAACGCTGGAAAATAGTTCAACAGATGCTCCAGCATTTCTGGCAAAGGTGGTCAAGGGAGTACCTGCAATCGCTCCAGCAGCGACAGAAATGGACTCACCGGACATCACAAATCAACATTGGTGACCTGGTGATTCTTCGTTGTGAGAACACTCCTCCAGCGCAATGGCCTCTTGCTAGGATAATACATGTGTACCCTGGTGATGATGGACTAGTGAGGGTAGTGAAAGTGAAATTCAATAATTCAGTAATGATAAGACCGCTGTCAAAACTCATAATCTTGAATAATGTTTTTAATCAATCATCGCAGTGAATGGACATTTAAATATTCTCAATACACTGAAAGTTTTTTTTTTGTTTCATACAGGATATTTTTGTTGCTTTGTTAGTAGTTTTTTTTGCTATCATGAAAATTGTAGAATTATCTCTTCTATGTATCGAAGAGAGGTGGGCGGAATGTTTGAAAAGGTAATCGATTGTATCGCCGTTGTTGACCGGTCGACGGCGCGGTTCGACTGTGAGTCGACTGGCGACTTCGGCTTCGCCCTGCAAGTCAGTCTCGTACTGGACGCGCTCGGGTGCAGGTGGCTTACCACCTCGCTAACAATATACCTGTTTAAAAACTACATCGTAGCCTATCATTTATCTAACAATTAGATATATATAAGCAATCTAATGGCTGCAGTTGGAACTTTGTACATCACCAAGCACACCAGTTTTCAATTGTGGCCACCAGTGTAGTGACAAGTCAGATGCGTAGGTATTAAGAAAAGAAGCATCTCTTCTGCCATTTCTTTCGTCTTTTTACAAGAATATTGAAAACAAGTAAGTAGTATTTACATATTTTTAGCTACATATCATATTTTTGAGGTCTCTTGTGTTTCATTTAGTGCTATTAACAGAGTGGTATGATCACGTGTTTAGGTAGTGGAAATTATCTCATATAAAATGGCGGACGCTCCCAAATCGCACCACGTCTCTCTATACCTATGCGATATAAGAAATCTTAAAAAAGCTGCCGTGAAAAGACTATTCCAAAGCATAAACACTTCTACAAAAGACTTGTAATTTTTGTCAATTCCTGCATTTTTTTTATGAAGCAAAAAACTGCATCTTTTATTAATGTCAAAGATATGACTTATTTAACTCTTTTCGTTCCTAAGTTAAGGGTATTTTTATGCAAATGTTTGCTTTGTTAATGCATCTAAAAAATAACCTTGAATAACTTGCGTCTCTGTCTCTCACTGTCGTTGAAACATCATTTCCTAATTTTGGCCTCCAATGGTGTGATTTGGGAAACCGGTTGCCCAAATCGCATTGTTTGCAGAAGTTTGAAATTTAATTTTTATACATGTGTTAAACTTGGAATTAATTTTCCCCAAAAATTGGGAGAGAATTACACATTCCTCCTCAGATTTAGCAGCATTAAAAACTTATATTGCGTCACTTATTTTTGAGTTAATCCGTTTTGTTCCAAAATCGGTGCGATTAAGGCAACCTTCCCCTACATATATGTATCATCAATCAAATACTTGTGCAAGCAATATATCTCAAGCTTTTTAATCGATTCTTAATAGAAAAATTAAGTCTGAAAAAGAAGATCCCATTGCTTGCGGTAACTAATAGAGTCAGATTTTTTTATTCCCGGAATATATGGCATGCTACCACATGCGGTAGTTAATTCGTGAGTCCTTGTTATCAGTACCAACTAATGCATTTTTCATTAAATAAAAATAAAATTTAATTCCATTAGTCATTTTTTCATCAATGACTAGAAAACTAAGACATAAATCAAAATTTTATTTGGCTTACTACGTATTATGTTGGGTATTTCCCCCCCTCCCCTGCGGCGAGTGTCGTCGCACTCGGGATTTTCCAAGGCCCGGCGAAGTCCCTTTCGGCCCCCTTTCTCTTGGTCTCCGCCAAGGGGACTCGACTCACACCCTTTTGGAGTGAGAGAGTGCCGTTACTTGAGGGTCAGTAACCCTTTTACCCTAGCATCGATGCCCTCGCCGACGGCGTGGGTGTTTGTCAGTGTTCAACCAAAGCCGGGAGCGTGTGGACGCGGAGTGTTCGGCGTGCGCTTCCCCGCGAGTTGCGCGCGAATAAAACAAATTAGATTGAAGGCGTCCTCGCCTTTCATTTCATCATAACCCGGGGCACACGTCCCCGCGCGCATTTCTTCTGTGCCACCTTCCGGCCGGATTGCGCGAACATATTACAATATAAATAATGTAAGGTATATTTGAAGTGGCTTCAAAAGCTTATAAGAATACTTCAAAATAATGGAGAAAATTTTAATATTTTTTTTGGGAAGGACAGACACCAATTCTAACTCAGCATCCTTATGATTATAAATCGAAGGTAGAGAGTCGGTGGGTGATGGCTGTGTCCGAGTATAATAGGGTGGTTTCCTATTATTTTTTATTGCCTAAATCGAAAGATTATTACTCCTGGAGTACGCATTTCACGCTCTTAGATTTTCGAATGACGATATGTATTTTTTGCGATTAAACAAAAAGTACACATTTTCAAGCGCGCGAAAACGTGACGGCTAAGTAGGAATGCTGGGAAAAGCCCGTGTGACGACATTGTGGTTCCCGCTGCAGCAAAGTGAGGTGACCTTGGGGCTAGGGCATGTGCGCCGCTGTGATGCAGGCTGCTAGCAGGTAGCGCTTGGCTTAAATAAGGATTATTAATACCCTATCAAACGAGGGAAACTTTCCGACCTTGGGCTTTTTTAATAGGTGATTATTAAGAGATGTTTCCCTGAGCTCTGTGCCTCATGCATGCATCGGTAATCGCAGACGATGTAATACTCCTATCCCATCGTGTAGAAACTAGGTCCCTGTGACGTCACGTGGAGTGGCATCGCACGGGCGCCAATCTGGCCTTTTTCAAATGAGGTTAAAATTGACCATCAACATTCGTCTGAACTGGGATTTCTAAAACCAAATAATTTGTGTATTTTAAATACACTAATGGTAGGTAACGAATCGCAATCAATGCCTTTCGTTTTCTTTGATGAAGAAAACTACCCTACACTGAAAAAACACTTTGGATATGAGAATCGTAGGTTTGGGTGTCACACCCAAAGCTGAGGTGAAGGAAAGGACTTGTCCATACATTTGGTTGTGTCACCCAAAGGGAATGGGTGATGAGGAGTTGGATGTTCCAACTACTCCTTTGGTTGCTACATCCAAAGAAGATGGACGAGTACTTTGGGTGTGAGAACCAAAGCGTTGGGTAGCTCATCAAAACAATGTTTGGAGGCCGAATGAAAAGTTTAGATCACCTGCCCAAAGGATTGCGCGCCTACCCCTTCCTCCCTCCTATTTAGCCCCACTACACTTTAATATTGTTCTTTTTCAACCCGTTTCTAACAGTGCAACTAAAAAATGAGAAAACCTAGCTCTGTAGTTGTCATAATACCTATCTATTATCACATAATTCAACATATTGTAATGTGCGTGGGTGGAAAAATAAATATCCCCATTTGTAGAACACTAGAAAGAACATTTATTTCCAATATATAAACACACAGTTACATAAAATTCACTCCAAACACACAATTTATCTCAATCTCTTCTTGTTCATTCTCCTTTCCTCGTCAATAACCTTCGTGCCAACGCTCTCGATGATTACTCCGCAAGACTCTCGATGAATCCACCGTTATAATATCATAAAAAGTGCACAAAACACAGTGAATTAATATCATTATCAAATTCTATGCCAATAACATAAAATATTTTTAAAATACAATCACAACATATTATAAATATCATCGGGAAATACAAGAAACGTGAGACAATTTAACCTCAATAAATAAAGGTCAATGTTAATAAGCACAGCTGCACTTCCGACAAAATATGATCTGAGAGTTTGAACTTTGTTTTAATAAGCTCATAGAGATAACAATAGGAATCTGAAGAACTCATAAGCAAAGGGTGGTAGTGCGGGCATGAGAATTAATGCAACATGGCGGTGAGAATAAACACAAAATGGCCGTGAGAATAAACAACAACTCGCAACTTACCAGCGAACACATGGATATAGGCTCCAAGTCCAGCCTTCGATAAGAAATTCGCCGTCCCCTCGGCCATAATATCGAGCAGCAAGAGCAACGAAGCACAAGCGGCAGCAGATTTCGCCCGTTTTGCCCACAACAAGTCCACACGTGTCTACGGCTTCCACGGCTGAACACAGAACTGCGGGTGCTAGAGAGCTTCATGAGATTGCCACCAGAGCACGTAACAATAGATTTAGATTTCCTTAGACCATATAAGAACTAGACCCGCCATTCCTCACCCCTACCCATGTCTCGCCGTGTGGCCAGCATTCCCCTCCGCTCCCTTCCTTCCCCGCCCACTTTTAAAGGGGCGTGACGTCACGGTTGGGACGCTCATCGTCGTAGCGCATGGCTACGAATGGGGATTCACTGTATCACTGGGGTATTTTGACCATTTTCTTCGCGATTTTTCAATTAAAAGTACTAATATTTATTGCGTTATGTACGAGAAGTATTCTCTCAGCCATGGTTGGATTGAAGAACTTACAATTAATGAACAGTGGCCTTTTTCGGCATTGGCAGCGACGAAAAATTATTGTGGCAGTAAAATGAAGACAAAGCCCTTTGTAAACTTCCGCAGATTTTTTTCTTGTCTCGTTAGCGATCTAGCATAATTCGGAACATCGTTATAAAAACATGAAATCTTGCACAAAAGTTGTAAACGGGGGGAATTTTAGAGAGGAAAAGGGTAATGGTGTAAAGAATTTGCCGGTCGTCCACGAAGTAACGCGGCAAAGCCTTCGCATATAGTAATTTTTAAACGGTCAATTATGCGACGCAAATTGAAATGCGCGCTAGCGCTACTAAAAAGGGATGTCAACAAATCAGCATTCATATTATTTAGGTAAGTAATTTAGTTATTTCATGAATGCATAATTTTTTACTTAGCAGAAAGCTCTCGTGTTATTTATATTTTGCGATGGTGGAAAAAGGTCTAGCGCCGACTTTGCAAGTGACACCTACGATTTACGTACGCTACGGAAAATCTGGGAATACATAATACTTATTAACATATTTATAATTAAAAAGAAAGAAAGGATTGGATTAAAATAATTTTAAATATATATTTTCTTTATAACAATCAAATATATTAAATATATTGAATAACTTCATTAGCATTTTGCTCTATAAATTAGCATAGCACTTAGCATAGCACTATTAAATATTTTCATGTAATGTTGTACGTATGTACTTACAGAGTTTTCAATTAAATTTTTTTAAACAATTTATGACATAATTTTATTTTTTATACTCTTGTCACAATACGTAAGAAAAGAGGATGCGGATTCAACGATCATCTAAGAAATGAATCTCATTTTATTAAAAAATCCAGAAGCGATTACTCTGTCAAATGTGTGAAATGTAACGGATAATTTTCTATTTTTCACAGCAGTATAATATTTCGAAGCACTTGGAGACGCAGGAGCATAAAAGATATTTAAATACTGCTGCATCTTCCTCCAAAATACAGAAATTTTTAGTAAAAACAATTTATGGAGACGAAGGAAAGAAACTAACATTAGCAGTAGGATGTCTTTCAATGCTATTTTTCATAGTCATTCCTTCAGATCTAAGGCCTGTACATCACAAGTTATCAAATCGGTTTTGCAGCGCACATGATACGTAACGCCGTTCAAACAGCTGCTGTTTTTTTGCCCGCAGATGTGAAAAATATTGTCATTAAAATATATTTCTATTTCTACATTACACTGTACGTCTTCAAATGCTGAAAGAATTTTGTGAAACTGCGGAAGTCGCATGTATAAGAAAATACTTGGTTACTGTAAAACGCGCTAGTTACCTCTTTCGTCAGCTGCAGATAGAATTTTTAAATTATACCACACTATGAATTCCTACTTTCTATAACAGGCTTAATGTCCGAGAGTTGTAGAAGAGAGTTTTGAAAAAGAATCCTCAAATTTAGCTAGAGTTTTTAAACAATCAATCACCTTTTTTTTAAATGCTATTGAAGTTATTGAGGGTGATAAAATTTTGGAAATCGAAGTAGCGAATGAAGTTTAAAATATCTGAATCAAAAGCGGTCAGAAAGTCAAAGCGGTAGACTAAAATCTCTATGACCTTTGACCCCCATTACGACTTTCGGAATTCAAAATAAATTGTTGTACGGATGAATGAACTGCGTAACCGACTTTGGCACCCTTCAAAACCTATGGTTTGACACGTTGGTTGTCATGATGGCCAGACATTTAACTCTATGACCTTTGAGACCTCGGTGGTGAAAGAAATCAACAATACGGATCTATTAACTGAAAAATCGACTTCGGCACCCTTCAAAACATATGGTTCGAAACCTGGGTGTCACGATGGCCGGACTTTTACCTCTATGATCTTTGACCTCCGTATTAACCTTGGAGGTCGATTAGTGAATAATACGGGTATTTGGACAATACCAATGACTTGGGTGCCCTATAAAATCCATGGATCGACACCTTTGTTGGTATGCTATTCCTTTTGCCACCCTTATGACCTTGACGGTGGCCTTACTGGGTCAACGGTTGAATTTTCGTAAATAAAAGTGTTATTTTCGGGTTTCTCTGGTCCAAAAACCTAAGAATTGACATCTTGGTCATTGAAAATCAAACTCTTTCTATCTCGACTTTTTAAACATTTAAACCCCATAAGGCAAATTCAAGTTTGTGGTTTGGACCCACATTGTGAGGTCAAAAGGTCAAAATTGTAAAATATTGCGTACACTAAAAAAAAACTTAGGACCTTTCCCCATAAGTGTGCCAATTTTCATGAATGTTGCTCCATGCAAATTTACTAAAATTACATTCTTAATAAATGTATTTAATACGATCGATTCTCGCTTCATCTTGATTTATTTAGCTTTTTGCGCAGAGTCAAGGCTATAAAATGCCTTAGTTCATCGTAAAAACATGTTCATTATGTGTATAATCATTTTGCGTGCCCAATATCGTCACTTTTCAGCGACTTTGCAGCGTATGAGCGTTAAAATATCTCAAGCGCGCATACGGAATATCGTCTGCAGTCCCAACCGTGACGTCACGATCCCTCATCCCACTCACTTCCCCGCCGTGCGATGTTGGCCACAGCGTTCCGCCCGAACGGCAGGTCTACTTACTTAAATGGTCTAAGTAGATTTCGCACCTAAACCGGTAGAGTGCACTAACCATAACTTTGGTTCTCCCATCCAAAGGACGTTGACTGGACGTGTTTGGTGTGACATTCTTTGCCTTTGGTTCTCACATCCAAAGAGTTAGTTCTGACGTCGTATGATTCTTGATGGCGCACCCAAACCTCCCCGCCCAAAAGGGTTTAGGATGTAGCATCCAAACCTGTTCTCTCAGTGTATTGTTGTTATCTCAAAGCGTGTTCCTCTATCCACGGATTGATCGGCCATCCGTCTGTCGTGTATGCGGTACTTCTCTTCCGGGTCGGTTGCCAACCTATTCCCTGAGGCGCGGGATTTGTTTGGGTGCCAATCGGATTGGGATTCCCTCGCTGCCTCTGACGGCCTACTTCCGGATTCTCCACTGCAAATCGATCCACTGCTTTCCCACCTACACACAGTGGGCTAGAAACGAAAAAAAGCTGGCCAAAACCTCAAAAACGATTTTTTTGATCTAGGAAGTTGAAACTTCGCATGCATATTCTCAAATAAATCATGCGTAACTTGGTTGATTATTTCTTTCCTGTGCCGTCACATTAACAATATGCTTGAGGTCAAATTTTAACATATTTAGCGAAAAACAACCACCCTCGATTTTTTTCTGAAAATTGCCAACTTTATCCTCGTGCAGTGGTTTCACGAATAGATTTATTGACAAAAATATTAAGTATACCATCTTAATTGGCACTTCTTTTTTTCCATTTGGTGGATTTTTAAAGATTTTTTTCATCAAACCCTCCGGAACTCGCGCTGAGCCTGACAGGCTCACAATGTTGATATTTTCTTAATAGTTCTTGACCAATTCTCAATAATTCCCTAAGATTTTCTCTACCTTTTCCTTACTCTTTTGGCTACGTTTTACATGCGCAGAATATCCCGATAAACCTATCATAAGGTTGGAATATGATACTTTTGCTTCGTATGCACGCGGTGTGAGCCCCTCAGGCCCAACGCGAGTGCTCGCGTTACATTTTTGATTCTCACCCTTAGCCTATTCTTTTTCTCTAGTTGCCCGTATAGTCACAATGTAGGCTGTTATGGATAACCTCTAACACTCTACTCCTAGTAAAGGTACTTTTTCTTCCAAATCGGCTTGATATTTTGAAAGTCAAAACTATTTACATGGGAGTATGTCTGAGAAGGCACTGTTGCTCTTCCTACTGTAATTACAAGCGCGTTATAGTTGACACAAACTAAGCTACTTGTATTGATTTCACACAATGTTATAAGTTACGGCTCGTGATAATTACACCTCTTTTCGAAAAGTGAATTCACCTCGCCACTCGGCTGCCATAAAATTCGGAGGACACGGTCATTCTGACTAGAGTGTGCACAGATATTGGAGGTGCTCTTCTCGCTGAAGTTTCATATGCGCCAGTTCCGCCACAAAACCGTGAGTATTCTGTATCAGCATGCTGGCAGTAATTTTTGCTTGCGAAAATTATAGAAAATACAAATAATAACAGCAAAGAAGACAAAAAATGATAGGATAGCTGTTTTCATGAGATATTTGAAAAAATTGACAATCGTAAAAGTTCTTACATTATTGATGAATACACAACCATTTATGAGAAAATTGTGAATTTTCGAGGTCTTTTCGCATTCCAGCAATAAATACCAAGTATGCCCAACAAATACGGGATAAAAAATTTTGCTTTGCTAGGTAGTTGCTAGAATATTTTATACTTAGAATTTTGAAGTGTATGCTGGTAAACCACCTGATGGATCGTTTTCGGTCAACAACAGCCCTTCTGATATCGTGAAGAGTTTATGCTCCCCATCAGCAGTACTGGTAGAAATATTTCGATTGACAATTTATTTGCCAGTTTTTGTTTAGTAAATGAACTCTTGAAATTCCGACTTGCCGTGATTGGAACGATTCGGAAAAATAAGCGGGAACTGCCTACTTTTTTTCGTTGAAACAAAAAAATAAGAAATCCAGTTCATTTGATTTCTGCAGGAACTGTTTTTTTTTGCGTCATACACTCCAAGAAAGAATAAATTTGTGTTTATGATATCAACCATGAACTATAACAAAAAAATGATGAATGTAGTGGAGATGAAAGAAAGCCAGAAATGATACCTTTTTATGACATGACAAAATCGGGAGTAGATACACCAGATCAGTTATGCATGGCATACAATGTATCAAGAAATGCACGGCGTTGTCCTATGCCAAGTATTTACGTTATGCTAAATATTGCTGTGATAAATTCCTACATTTTTTTTACCTCGGAAACAAAAACTTAGAAGTGAAATCTCAGAGAGCGTTATTTAGGCAATTGTCAGCTGGGCTCGTAGATGAACACGCGTAAAGAAGGGGAACCATAAAATCGCTCCCCAAAGAGTTAGGGCTAATTATAAGACGAGCCTATCAAGACTAACAGAATAGATTAACCAAAGGCAACTAAAAAAACAGAGAACCCAAAGTTCACTGAAATTTGAAAAATGTGTGCAGACTGTGGATACACGAAAAATATATTTACCGGGTATGTCTGCGAAAATAGTGGAAAGTGTATTTGTCTCGAGCATACACATTTATTGTATGGTGCATGCTTGCAGAATAATGATCATAGCTATTTTAGCCTTATGATATTCTTTCTGTCCTAATATTAACACTGTGTAGTGGTTTTACGAGTCAATAAATCAATAACTAGTAAAGGTAATCTATTTTATATCACACTCGACATGAAGAAATAATTACATATTTTATCAGACTTAAATGGACTTGATTTTCATGAAATGGACCATTTCAGCATAATTAGTTAGATTTAAACAAAAGAAAAGGAAAAATAATCGACTTTAATAGGTGAGGACTTGAAAAAGAAAATTGAGCCTGACAGGCTCAGCGCGAGTACTCGCGTTCCAAAAAGGGGCGCGAGTCCTGCAGGGTTAACCATAGATATATAGCAAAATGTTGGAACCAGTTTTCATCCAATTTTTTACATAAACGTATAGAATAAGTAGATACTTCCGTCGACTTCTGCCAAGTAACTTACATCACGCCGTTAAATGAAGCTTCTACATTGTGAATATAAAGTAAAATCTCGCACCAACTTGCAACCCCGAATTTTGAATCGTTTTTTCGAGCGTGCGGTCGACTCCGGTTCTGGCCGGCGGCGGCGGAGAGTACGGCGATGCGGCAAGCGCGTGGATGCGATATGGCCGCATTTCTACTTTTATATCTGGATAATAGATATAATGGCAATGGAAAATAACCACTAGAAAGTAAAATTAATAAATAATTTTAAGAATGACACTACTTATGCAATCGCTGGGCACTGCAAAGGTACGCGGCTAGGAATTCTTTTTTTGAGTGCGTTCCATATACTATTTCGGAGAATGAACTAACATCGTGTGCTACACGCAATGAAATGGACTCTTTTATTAACAAACAAACTCTCTTTCAAGGCATAGGTAAGAGCCGTCCATGATCCATGGCATCCAATTCCCAGCCTCGTGTACCTATTTAATTGTCTACCGTCAAAGTAAACGCGTGTAGTTTTTTGCTGAAATATTCGTAGGCATATTCTCTTTCTTCTTTTGAAATGCACTTTCACATTTAGTGGTGATTCAGGGGTAATTTCGAACGGTTTTATTTGTTGTGTTCCTGCTAATTTTCTTGAATACCGAATGCTTCGATATTTATCCGTGTTGGGTAGTTTCATATATCCAACGGAAAAATAATCTATTTTTTGTGGAATTAACGTTATTTCATTCCATTCTGATCTATTCCAATACAACAGTATCCTATTTTGACTGCATTTGCGATTAATGATTACTTTTTATTGCTAAAGGGTTTTTTGTTCTTTAGATTGAAAAAGTAAATTTAATTCACGTAATTTCGGATTGTACTGTTAAGTTAACTGTTTTTCTAATTACATTTCCTGATTCGAGCACCTTCTTTTACATCTTATTTCGTATATATTTTGAAACATTTCTCTCTTTATTTCCACCTAATTTGAGGTTATCTTTTTAGATTAGCAAAAAACTAAGGTATACATATTATCCTTGATATTTAACTGTATCCATCTAGGTGAGGTCGACTGTTATTGATAGATTTATCATATTTTTTAGTTTTTTTAGCCTATCGATGACTCATCATAAAGTCGTTTTTATCAAATATTTTGCCCACTAATATTAAAATTTAGGTTTCTGTAGTCGACCATAAGATCTGCTGACACCCAACTTGTTTTGAAATGAGTTTACAAAACGGGCGGTGTTTAATGACGCTGATGGCTGAGCGGTCCGAATTTTATGGTGAAATCAGCTATTCAGAGCTGTCAGGACTTTATTATTACGGAGACTGATGCGGTGATTAAATTGACCAATGATTTTCAGGATAATTCCGCTTCGACTCATTTTTTGGTGGCTCCGACAGGGACCCGGAGGCTGGGGCTGGAACGCGGCCGAAACTTTCGCCCACCAAAAAAAAAAAGGATTCGAAGCGGAACTACCCCGAAAATCAATCATCAGCCAGGAATTTATATTCGCAATAATGTGATGTATCATATTCGTAATCAATGCATGTTGTTCCTTGCGAAAGCAATAGGGAGGTTTCCTTTTATTTTTTTATTGCCTAAATCGAAAGATTATTACTCCTGGAGTACGCATTTCACACTTTTAGATTTTTAAATGATGATATATATTTCTCGCGATTAAATGAAAAGTGAAAATTTTCAAGCGCGAGAAAACGTGACGGCAAAGTATGAATGCCGGGAAAATCCCGTGTGACGTAATCCTAGTTCCCGCTGCCGCAAAGTGAGGTGACCATAGGGTGAGGACATGTGCGCCGCCGGGCGCAGGCTGCTGATGAATATTGCTAGCAGGTAGCAGAGTACCCTGCTAGCAAGTAGCGCTTGGCTTAATTATGGATTATTAATACCTTATCGAACGAAGGAAACTTTCTGACCATAGCCAGTTGTAATAAGTGATTAGTAAGACATGTTTCCCTGAGATCTGTGCCTCATGCATGCATTGGTAATCTCAGACGATGTAAAACTCCTATCTACTCGTATAGAAACTAGGTCCCAGTGACGTCACGTGGAGTGGCATCGCATGGGCGCCAATCTGGCCTTTTTCAAATGAGGATAAAATTGACCATTGCCATTCGTCTAAACCCGTATTTCTAAAACCAAATAATTTGTATATTATGAATACACTAATGGTGGGTAAGGAATCGCAATCAATGCCTTTCGTTTTCTTTGATGAAGGAAACTACCCTATTACTCTATTGCAAAATCGCGAATAAATGGATCACTGTGTTCTAATCGTGAGTATTTTAGAGAAACGATTAAAATGCACTCGAAAAAGGCAGCCAAAATTGGAAATCTTCTGTTCGGAACGGGGCCTTTCTGTCCCCTTGCTCTAGTCTATGTGGTATCCGCTTGACCGTTAGGAAAGAGGCCAGAAGACCGTGAGAAGCAACTGATTTCGAGTGGGAGGTACCCCCGGTGCGTAAATGGAAAACCCCCTCGTCTTTCTGTCTCCTCGTCCTTAGGGTGCGTCGTATATACCCCGAGGGTGTTCGTCTCCTTCTTCAATTCCCCCCCATCGCCGCTCTCTCTATATATCTTCTTCCTTCTCTCCTCCAAACCTACTTCCTCCCTCTCTCCCCTGAAGCCAAACTGCCCTCAGTGGTCCCGGTTGATGTCGTCTCCTAACTTCCTGCTTGTTCTTCCGACTCCGCGCTCCCATTTCCTACGTTTCATTCCAACTCGAATATCCCAAAGAAGAAGAAAGTGAGGAAGACCCGCTTTCCAAACACACCAGGTCGTTTCTCAGATCGAAGTCACTCAAAATTGCATCCGTCTTACGCACTCCATATCTTTCCGCTCAAGCAGTATATTCTTTATTTCCTATTTTGATCTCCACTTCGGATGACATCACAGATTTAATAGGATACGGGCATTATTTGGAGGTACAATGAATGAGATGCTTGAGTTTTACTACACACTTATGCACTCTCCATTGTTGATCAATCGAGACATTTTTTGAGAGATATACTTATGCAACTGTCGGGGGAAATTTTTGTAGGGATGGTTGTGGTATATTAAACCCGTTGAATTAGACACCATGGGTTTAAGTAAATGGGTTTAATGCACCAAAAATGGCGACGAGGATAAACTGTGAAGAAAAACTAGCATTATGTAACGGATCGACTACGGCTAGGATAAAGGAAGCTATTGTGAATCAGTAATTCTGAAATGGCTCGAATAATAAGCTCGGTTGGCTAATTTAATAGTGCGAAAGACTCGTGGCCGTCATATGTCAAACGATTTGAATTGTTCGAGGAATGTAACGACATTAATGCGAGTAAGGAAGTAAGTACCCTCTTAACCGTTGTGGAAGTTACACATTTAATTTGATTCATGATTTGTGCACGCCTAAAAAAACCATCGTGAAAGACGTATAACGAGTTATTAAAGCTGGCTGAGGACCACCTTTACCCGCCACCATCATTTATAGCTGAGTGCTACGAATTCAGCAAGAGAAATCGTAATGAGGGAGAGACGGTTGCTGATTACATCGAAAACCTCAAAAAGCTGTCAATATATTGACAGTTCGGGTCTTCCTCAAGTGACTACTTAAAGGATCGCCTATTGGGTGGTATCAGAAATGAGTCGACGAAACAGCGGCTACTTGCCGAGGCCAGCTTGAGCTTGAAAGCAGGCAGTCAAGATCGCCACCTCAGTGGAGGCAGCAGAGAAGAACGCAGCAGCCTTGGCTGTCAAAGGAGTCGACAACGGCGGCCAAGTAAAGCACATATCATCATGGAGAGCAACGCAAAGGACCAACAACCCTACATCGACCAGGTCAAACTTAGGGTCCAGGGATGGTGGTGTGAATTGTATGGTGTTACTTGCCATTAGTGTGGGAAGAAAAACCACATCACCAATGTTTGTATATCCACGAGTGTGATGACAAGTGCGGCAAGTGCGCATAATAATAGTTACAGCTCTTCCAGAGCACCAAAATGTAAGTCTTTTAATGAGTATATGGCGAAACTAAAACACAATTTCGTGGGTATGGAGAAATGTTCCGATACACCAAGTGCTTTTTATGTGGAAAATGAAACTGACGATTTTCATATCAAAGATATTCAGCATTTGTTTGCGTGAGGAACCCACGGAGAAAGTCAAAGTTGACTCAATACGGGTAGATATTGTCGTTCAGGGTGAAATGACTACGTTCGAAGTAGACACGGGAGCAAGTGTGGCTGTTATTAGGGATATATTTTACAAGAATAATCTAAGTTCTTGACGCTACACCCTAGTGAGTTAAAGCTACGTTCCTATACCAATCAACCGATTAAAATTATTACGGAGGCTTCCGCGGTTAGTTATTTGGTGATGGTTTTCCGGGTTTACACCGCGTTGAAACTGCCCGAAACTGTCGTCCGCAAAACATGTATCAACGCGGTGTAAACCCGGAAAACCATCACCAATCAACCGATTGTTCCAATTGCTAAAATTAAAGTCAAGGTCAGCTATCAGAATGTAAATAAACTTCTTGATATGTATGTAATCCAAGGGGGATCACATCCCTAACATCACACATTCTTTAAGAGAATGCTAAGCCGAAAAATATCAAGCCAAGACCCATACCCTTTTCCTTGAAGACAAAGGTTGATAGCGAATTGCAACGTCTAGTGTACGAAAAAGAGTTAACGCCTGTACGTAGCTGTAATTGGGGTACGCCTATTGTGCCCGTGTTAAAAGCTAATGGTGGCATCAGAATCTGTGGGGATTTTAAGGTCACATTAAACCAGCATTTGGAGGCTGATAAATACCCCATACCTCGCATTGAGGGTTTATTTGTAAGCTTGCACAAAAGTAGACATTTTAGAAAAATTGATTTAAGCAATGCATTTATGCAATTGACCTTAGATTCTGAGGCACAAAAGCTTTGTACTATTAGCACACACAAGGCTCTCTTCTCTTATCGCAGAGTGCCCTATGGTATTTCGAGTGCTCCAAGAGTGTTTCAAAAAGCCATTTAAAAAAACATTAGCAGGGTTAGAAATTACTGTTGTGTTTTTAGATGACATTTTGGTCAGTGGACCGGATACTAAAACTCATTATGAGCGATTGGAGGCTGTGTATAAACGTCTTGGTGAATGTGATCTAACAGTAAAAAAGGAAAAATGTAAATTCTTTGCTTATAAGATTGAATATTTAGGGTTAAAAATTGATAAAACGGATTGCACACATCTCAAGATAAAGTAACTATTGCAAATGCACTCATACCCAAATCGGTCAATGAAGTTCGAGAATTTACTTCGAGGTCTTGTGAATTATTATTCTATGTTTATAAAAAACCAAAACACAAGTTCAAGTCACTTTGACCTGAAGACGCCTGGTGGAATCCTGGCGAAACTGTCGTCACCTCTGACCACGAAACACGGTGATAACCCGGAAAATGGAGAAATCCACAAAACCTATGTGTAAACTTCTACGTGAAGATGTTCCGTTCAAATTTGGCAGAGACTGTCTTAATGAACTCAATGAAGTTAATGAAATCTCCGCAAGCACCTGTGTTGGCACACTATAATCCAACACTGCCCGTGAAATTGGCAGTTGACGCCAGCTCCGCTGGACTCAGTGCTTTTTTAAGCATAGCCACTCAGGAGGGTGTCGAAAGGCCAGTTGTCTCCTTACCCTGCCGCCGGCCAGTCGGCTTGTTGGCCTCTAAAACCACGGTGTCTAAGTCAGTGTGTTCAATATGCCTCAATGGCTAAGCTGTTTACGTAAAGTAGTTGAAAACGTTTTGAATATCAAAGTAAATCTCTGCAATGAAGATTTCCTCATAAAAATCGGGTCAGTGCTAATTTATTAAGCGTTTGCAGGATTACCAATCTAGAAATATTGGATGTTGCGTATTAAGCAACTGCTTTTTAGTATCATTATCTGCAAAGACCTTAGTGCACTTTGAAAGGTGTATATGGGAAAGGTTCTGGCACAATCTACCGACCATAAAGTGAGTTATCCCGACCCTTGCATTAATAAAGGGAATTGTAGGTCTGAACTTGAATTCCATATTTTTATCTCACAAAGGGGTTTTATACTTTTTGAAGCATTGGGGCACTGAGAAATATATGCTGAGACGCGGAAGATTCATGTAACGGTCATTTGACTCGGTTCAACTGCAGATACTTTTATCTCTGTCATGCATTAGGCGCAGTAGGGGCAATTATTTGAATACATTTTCTTTAAAAAAAAAATATATTCAATTTGTCCTCTTAAGTATTCCAGTCGTGTACTCAAAATGCATGACCGTTCTCCGTAATGAGTCTACTTTTTTACGAAATATATTTTCTTCGGTTTCTCATGGGGAGCACTTTTTTGGTATTCGTCGAGAAGATATCGGCGGAACCTTTTAAAAGTGATTGATGTAGTCTTGTGTGATTACGCACTTGTTTTAGCCATGACAATGAGGTGGTATTTTATATCGCTTAACTTTTTAACGTGGTCATTTCCATTCTCTTGAAACTAACGTCGGTAAAAAAAACAATTCCATCCGTTAGCTGTGGCTGAGCATACTTTGTGTGAACCAGGGCACGACATCAACTGGGAGGAGGCAAAAGTTATCGCCAGAGAATCTCGATATTTTCCCAGGATCATCGGAGAGGCGATTGAAATATCTAAACATCCTCATAATTCCAATCGAGAGGATAGCTACCAACTCCACAATGCGTGGAAAAAAACTCTTCGCCCCAAACCCCCATGTTATTCGTTGCGTCGCAGAGGCACGGTTTGATATGCAGAATCGTTCACAGGCTCAGGCAAATCTTGACAATTTCAAATTATTTAAACTAACCTTTTTCCATGAAATCCTCTTCTTCACTTGCATCACATAACTCTTCGTTAACTGTCAATTCATCACCTGAGTCTTCCAAAATAGCAGTGTCATGATAAGATAGGGTGGAGCATTAGGGGGTTCTTTTTTTTCTTCTAACCTGCAAAGCCTTCATCTTCACCTTCATCGATGGCGCCTATAATCATTTTCATGCCTCTTCTCTGTCCTTAGGGAATTCCCATTCTAAACTAGGCACTTTCGAAGGAATATAATCTTCACTACCATTGCACCGCGGAAGCCTTCGCATCAACTAGCTATAATGCTGGTGTCACTTGTAGAAATGCGGGTCTTCTCTAGACATTCTGGCATTACAATTTCGCTTCGCCCTGAGTGCCTCCTCAGTTATCCTTTGTCTTACCTTTTGGCAGCGTGGGCGGTGGAAAAGTTGCGATCCGACCTCTCCCAGTGGTTCTGACTTTATTCCATTTCCTTTTTGAGCTTCCCTTCGACATCCCTTCCCACTCAATGCGATCATCCCACTCCGTCGTCTCCCCTTACACCGTTTCCCATAGGCAACAATCGTCCCCTTCCCCTGTGTCTCTCCCCGTGCCCTCTTACATTTTTTACTGAATTCGGAAGAGGGTGCTTCGTTGTAAAGGGATGAAACCGCTTACAACATATTTTCCTAATGTGCGCTCCACTTTAACCTTAATCATTGAATACTTTCCTGTTTTATTCACCATGATATCAAACTGAATTAACCTTTTCGAGTCAATGGCATAATTCGAATCAAGGGACTTCATAAATATAAGAAGTATTAATCAATAAAAAGGCAGGTACTCTTTCACACAATATATTTGAGACGACCGGTTTCGTTGCAGAGGCGACGTCATCAGGTACAGGAATCTCTGCGACGAAACCGGTCGTCAAAGACAAATTGTGTGAAAAAGTACTATTCCTTTTTATTGTTTACAATGGATTTTAACAAATTTACGCCTGAAACAATCAAGTTTATGTGAGGTATTGTTAAAAAATTTGAACGATCCAAGTCTATTAAAATAGTACGTCTCTTCACTATTTTTAGAAGTTCATTATTTTAATCCTACACTTGTTATTCCATAGTGGCGGTTTCTTTTATGGTGTAAATCCACGCTATCTGCTTGTACCTATCAGCCTTAGGGTAGAAATGTAGTTGTTCTAAGCTGCTCATGAGAACAGATTGATTGTGGATATTCCTAATTTCCAGTTGCAATGGCTGTAGTGCCTTTTTTGTGTTAAGATTCAGGTCATATTCGTTACAGTGAAAATAGTGGTTTCGTGCGTCTGGTGCGGCGTGTGAACATGTGAATATTACCACGACGCATTTCATTTCGTTTTTTTTTCACAAACGGCATATCTGCTTTGAAAACTGTCGTTATTGAGAACAATGATATTTTTGTTCGGTTTATTGACCTTTGGAATATTTTGCGGAAACTTGTGCAGTGCTATGTAGTTGAAAGCGATTATTGATTTATTATTCTTTCTACGTGAGATTTTTCTGTGAGGGAAGTAATTTTCGTGGTTTTTTTCCCACACTTGTTAATATACATTTGCATTCACATATAATTATCATGTAAATATTGAAATGAAATTTTATTTTTTGTATGTGTCGTTGAATAATCCCTTTTGGAAATGTACTCTTCGTGAGGTCTTTATCAGATTTATGCGCAATCCTCTGAAACATGTTTTATCTTATTTTAGACCTGCCGTGCCGTTGAAATTTAGGGCATTTTTTTTAGAAATTTTCTATTAAAAAGTGAATGCTACAATCGGTATAGCGTACTTTTGTTCTTCACGTTAACATGAAAGAGGCATTTTTTACACGTTTTCTGTTATAACATACTTTGGTACATCTTTGAATAGGAAATTAATGCTTTATTCAGCATCCAATTATGTTTCCCCGTAAAGGATTGCTGCTCAATGGCTAGAAAAATATTCATGTAAACTATTGTTCAAACAAATTTATCACTTACGCAGTGCGTAGCATTTCAAATGACTTAAATGATTGGAACCCATTTATAGCAGTGTGACTAGGACTTTGGGAGTCCAATTGCTGCATGCTGGTGATTGATCACCCCCTGCCAACACCCTAGAGGTGGCTCGCAGGGTATTATGTTTTGAGAATGTAGACGACTGTAAAGGGGTTCCACCTTGCTCTGACTATAAATGGGTTCTACTCGCTAATGCATTTGCTGCTGCGTCGTCTCGTCTCTGTCCCAAAAGCAGCAGCGATCTAAAACGCTTTTTGAGAAGCTGCCAGCGCTAAATCTCCGATTCCATAGTATGTGCATCGCAACAGCAGCGCCTGGGATTACGATCACAGCATGCAGCGGCGGGAATAGGTCTAGGAGGCGAGCAATCGCAAGGGGTTAATTGCGAACCTCGCATTAGTCGCTCCAGTTCAATGCTCTGCAGTTCTTTTATTTTATTTCCATTCATTTATTTATCTTCTAGCGTTGGAAGGAATTGCAGCAGTAGAAGGTTTTGACCTAGTTCTTTGTAAACCATCAAGGACTTACATGTGCGATGCACCATTGTCTCACATTCGTACGGCTTAAAAGACATCCTGGCATAAGCGTGAAAAAATTGTCTGTTCCATCTGTTTCACTGCGATTTATATCGTAAATCGCAGCAATGAAGTAATTGTGGGGGTGAGTTGCGTATCCAAAGGGTTTTCTTCTTTCTCCATCAGTTTTCATGAGTATTCTTTCGTATATTCATTGAAATTTATTTTCTGACTTCATTCTAATCGTGTTTTCATCTTTCTCTATTTATTTCACGTTTGTCCAATAATCTAATACCCTGCATTGAAAATGCTTAATGATTTTTCTATCAAATTATATCAGCACTATGTTTAGCTTACGACATCTTATTTAATTCCTGTGAAGTATCCGCAAAAGAGTACGGAGTTTTTAATTCCCCATTCTTAATTTCTACCAAATAACAATCGTGTATGATTGTTTTGCTGCAAATATTTATACTTGTTGCGATGAATATTAGGTCCTGCGTTTCTCGTTTTAAAACCGTAAGCCCTTGATTAATGATAATTTCCAAAATTTAAATGTTCCCTTGGATATAAAATAATAAATACTCCCATTTTTCGAGCTTCCTATTGCTTTGTATCAAGAAAATCACGTAGCATCTCATCGCCATTAGTATAATGTAAATATATTGAGAGAAGGACACATTTTGAGGGAAATAGTAATTTGATATCTTATTCAGGGAAGCTGCGTCTTCATTTGAAGGGATGCAGTTGATAATTTGGCTTCTTAGGATATTCACATCGTTAGATCCCAAAATCATTTCCATCATCCCGTTTTTACGTTTTATTTTCTTCGAAGTTTTTAATTCCCCGGCGGAGGCGCTGCTTTTCCTCTTGAACGGAGTCACTGAATCCTCTTCTTGAGGATTTAACTGATATATTTTTTCTGCCCGACGGTAAGTGGATTGAAGAACTCACGAGCCGCGTTCAGAAACTTGGCATTATGGGCTTGTCGAGTTTGTTTAGTTTTTTTTTTAATCCTTCCGCCTTTTTTGTGTAGAAAGGAGGGAGAAAAGTCCTTTTGAAAAACAAAACGCTGCGATTATTTTCGTGAATGAAAAAACAAATGAAGAAGGAAATCATTTTTCTTCTCATACTTTTATAAACAATTCTAATTCCAAAGCTGTACGTAGGAGTGACTTTTGCATTTATTTTAAATCGCTACTACGTGTTTTAATTTTGTCAGGGAGGGACAGAAGATTGGCGTCGAGGCTCCGGTGCACAGCTTCGCGAGCATTTCTCCCCTTATTTCGTGTTCGGGAATGCGTTACTGATAAGGAGAAGGAAAGCGGGAGGTGAAGGAGGAAATTGGAAGTTCAGGCGAATCAAGGATTTCTATTTTGGTCTCCATCTCCTTCGGAGTTTTCCCGAGAAATGTTGTAATCGAAAGTGGCCTTAAAGCAAATCAACCGAAAACTTGTTAGCGATGAAAAATGAATCGCTTGTAAAAAAAGTAAGTTACATCTCTCTCCTGCAGGTTATTAGTTAGTTTTAAAGTAGCGTGTTACTTCATGCATAGAACATCGGAGAGGATATCTCTTCCAGGGGGCATATATCTTCCGATCAGCCCATCTATTTTGGTGCCCTTAAAACTTTTACTAACATCTTGAAATTTTGAGGGTTTACAGAGAATACTCTGCTCAACATTTTCCACTGACACAAGTTTGAAAATCTTTGCTCAAAAATTTCTCACTTCCAAATTCTTCACATTGGAGAAACACGAAAATGCTGAATTAAGTCTACTCCGTGTACTCTGAATATATCAAGATGATAGCATAAAATTTATGTTTGTAGTATTGCACCAAAATGAACAATATGCGACCGCTCGAGATGTAGGTAGGCGTTCTTTTTACGGATCTAAATTACATTGCCAAGGAAAACGCGAGGGATATGCGCTAAATTTTAAGTAAATTATGTGGTAAGGTGACTGACCTGGTGAGGAAAATATTGGATCGAAGAGGAAAATAGATATTTGACAGGATATTAATGTGGAGTATGAGTCCTTATAAAAAATTTCCAACTAATTTAGTACTAAGTATTAAATAAATTGTGATGTTAGCATTTGATACGAATGTTTGCTTGCGTTTACTTTTAGAATGCGAAGCGCATTTCTCTTTAAGTTGAATTAGGGTGCCTAGACTTTCAATGGCAGACCCGTGCTCCCAAGTGTTCGAAAAGGTTAATTGGCAACGAGGGGAAAGGATAAGTAATTGCGTTCTAAGTAAGGCGAGGCGAGGATGAGAAATAAAAGATAATTATGGGTGTGTTTGATATTGAGTGCGTATGAAATACTGTGATAATTAGCCCTTCCCCCAACTTCGTTCAAATCCTCCTTGTGCCAACGATTGCCTCCCTTGCCTCTCTTAACCCATTTTCCTACCTTTCTACCTTCTCTCGCGCGAATGGAGCTTTGATTTTGGCTATCTTCTTGATAGCTACCTGGTGATTTATTTATTGACCATGACGTAGATTTGGTTCAAAAGGGAGCCGTGTTTAATTCCTGGAATTGCCATTCCAAATTTGTGTATTCTAATTTGTGCAATATCATTTTGAATGGAATTGTTAAATGCCTTCAATTTTGCAGTAACCACTAGAGTCATGTCTGAGATGTGGAATAGGAAATCATGCCTTGTTGTTAGATGTGTTTGCTATAGTCAACAAACTAAGTTAAAGAGAGAAAACAGCAGTAAGTTAGTTGTTATTATTTTTATACTTTTAAATAGGAAGTCATAAATTCATGAACTACCACGTTAATTTAATTCGTCTTAATCGTTTTCATGAATCTATTACAGTGATTAAGTGGTGATTTAACTGAAACATTATCAATGTTCTTGGCCTATCTGTTGAATTTTACACGACGCCGCCTCATATCGTATATTTTAAACGCGTTTCCCCTTATCTGCTATTTGTTTCCCTACCACCAGTTAATTAAAAGTAGTGCTTGTAGAACGATTCATCAGATCACTTCAGTCCCGTGAATGTCAATTAGAGGTATGCATGTGCCGGGATATATCACTCCCGACGAATCATTGTCCGTTGTCAATTAATAATTGAAATCCTTGTTGTCTCTTTAGTGCGCACTGTTTGATTGATTTGATAGATTAATAAGTAGTTGCTAAATATATTTCTGTGAATGATAATTGCTGTGAATGACAAGTACTTGGATTGTACCCCATTGAGTACAATTCTTTTACTAAGATGGTAATAAAAAAATCATATTTTGTTTTCGGTCATGCTGTAAGCATGTCTACCTTACGCTTATCGGAATCATTGACAGTTTGGTCTCATTAAATGTATTTTGGTTAATGAATTACCTATAAGTGTGTCATCGAACGAAATCACATAGTACCTAATTTTATACCAAGGTAATTGATTGATTCACGGAATCGGCGTTCTTTTTAACTAAATCTCAACTTACCTCGCTAAAATCAGCTGACGTAATTATGCCTGCGAATATTTCTTACACTAGTCAATATGTGAAATATATCATGAAAAATAGTTACTAATAATGAAAAATTCCAGCATTATACGCAAAGGGAATGAAAATGGTATAAAATTTCAAAGTTACATACCAAATGCGAATATAGGTCACAATAACTAATATTTATTATAGCCGATTGTCATCCAAATATATGATATTAGAGAAAAATATCAGATTTCTTGCAGCTTAGTAGGAGCATAATACGACAAGTGAATGGAAATAGATGAAAGAGTAAGAAACTTGAATATATCAGGTGGAAAAATCTCATTGGAGTGAAAAAACTTAAGGAAGCAAGAAGGCTGCACATAACTCAAGGCTGTGTACATGGAACACAAAGGTAAGCCTATTGTGAGCGACGAGGTATTTTAATTACATGGTTGAATTATATTTATATGTAGCTCGAAAACACGACACGTTTTTATGGGCTGTGAACGTTCCCTGCCTGATTAAATATGTTCAAGCACCGATTAAAAAAAATTACTGATATTATATTACTGTCGAAAATAGTAAAAAAAAACCGAGAAAACACTTGTCTCCTCTGTTCAGAACTTTTATCAGTAATTGGAACTAACAGTTATACTCGCTTTATTTTTAAAACTCACAATTTTGAAATGTATTTATTTAAAGATTGTTTGTGCAGTGAAAACATTTTAGGGCCTTAATGGTACTAATTTTTTTCTCCTGTCTGGTGAAGAGTTTGTTTACAGTTACATAAATGTCTCATTAACGGTCAAATATTAATGGAATAACTCTTGTGTGATGAAATGTCTCACTTTTAATATGCTCATGAATGTGGGTCTTTTGCGAGAATAAATAATGAAAAACTTCCTCGTGTAGCGTATTGTGCACCTGTGAATATATTTAAAGGTAGAAGCCGTTTTTAGCTTTGTGTTTATAAGGTTGTCACTAAAATATAGCGGAAAGTGAGGTTGAGGAATATTGTTTGATTTTTTTCATGAAATGTGTATTTACAGGAGGCTATGCATCCGTGGTACTTAGGAAAATTGGTGGACCGAGGCACAAAAAATATTTCAAATAATAATATTTCATGACTATGAGGTGCTAATTTCACTTTATATGGAATTATAATAATTAGAATAAAAATAACGAAACAAGGCGGTAGATTGGTGAGTTATTAAGTCAATTATTATTAGTCGTCATCAAGTAAAATATTAAGTACATTAGTCATTATTAATCTCCTAATTGGTATTTCTCACTATTTACTTTTAATTAAATGATTGAGTAAGAATGTGATTTGAATTGATCAATTCAGATATTTTCTGTTCTTGGTCAAAGAAAATATAATATTTATCGTACAGTGATAATGAGGAAAACTTTAAAAAAATTGTAATGTTTTTTCATATCATGCAATATGTTTCCGGACGGAATCTTTTCTTGAGGCGGACAATATTTAAAAGTAGAGTTACAATAAAATATGAATATTAAATAGCGTACTTTATGGCGTGTAGGCTTACATAAAAATAGAAAATTGAGAATTAGAGATTTAAGAGGACACATGATTTCCGCTCGACAGGTCTCCTTTGGCGACGTAATACACTCTTAAAACCCAAGCTATCGTATTTAAGTTTTCATAAATCCAGTAAACCCTAAGTAACATTTTTAAACGTCTTAAATTTAAATGCTGCCACATTATTTTATTAGATGCAAACAAAGTGTATGTGGGAATATTTGGAAATTTTGCAAATGTTGACTCGGATCCACTTTATACTTAGGAAAATTCGACCCGAAATGGAAGGTTTTAAAGAAGTAAATCGCCACCGAAAGCGACTAAAGAGGACCAATCGAGAGGAATTTCATTGTGAAGGTACGGATAAGGCATTCCTGCATAAATAATGAGCTTTTTCAGCTATTTGAACTTCGCATTCTATTATCATGGATTTCATTCCCAAGCATTTGCGTGCCCGTTGCTCACTCCCATCATATATACGAGGATTTGATTTCGAGACCATAGTAAAAATTCTGTTTGTTCTGTTCGAGATCATAGTAAAAAGTCTGAAAAAGTTTTGTTTCTACATTACGTTTAATCCTGCCTGTATCCCAATTGTTGTCAATTAACTTTGAAGGTTTCAAGAATATACAGTAAATTTGAATAAATCGTGATAATACGTTTAAAATACGTTACAAATACGGTAAATAATATGTTAAGGTGGGGAAGGCATTAAGGAATGGAGTGGGAGTGAGAGACAATTGAGAAACGAATCCCGCTTTTATATGTGCATTTTATTAGCTTGAAGAGGATGGAATAAGACAAATGACGCACTATATTCGATACTCCTCTCCAGACATAAATGCTAAAATTTGTGGACCCCGGGTCCACCTCATAATTCCATTTACTCCACATCTGTCATCTGACGAGAAATAAAATAGCAGCTGAAGGCGTTGCATGTGAACTTCTTAATCAACATCGTACCCGTTAAAATATTGGAGAGAACAAGGTCCAAGTGTTCAAACCAGTATAGCTGAATAAATTAGCCACTTCATATTAAAAATGAATTGATAAATTTATTGTAGATTATTATTATGTAGCATTCGCCGGCCTCGGTGGCGGCGGGGTAACGTTCTCGCCTGCCAAACAAGAGGTCGCGGGTTCGAGTCCCGCCTGGGTAGGTTTCCCCGGTCCAGGGCATGGTTGTTTGTGTACGTTTATTTGTTAAATTTGTTGAACACCCCGGTGTAAAATGGCCAATATGAGCTGTATCCGGTGGTTTGAGAATAAAAAAAAATAAAAAAAAAAATTAAATAACGAATAAATTATAAGAGGTTTAAACTCGTCTTGCAAAAGTTTTTGACCTGCCTTTTCTAAAATCGAATTATTATGTTTTATCGATTGCGAACTAAGAGCTAATAGATTCATTTATAAATTTTGTAACTCTTTAAATCATAGATACCTACATGAAATGGAATTTTTACTTTCAATAAACATTTTTGTTTAAAAATGTATTTCGAATTAATTGAAAAAGGCATTTCATGTAATTAAAACCATAAAAAATCCATAAGAAGTGCATTCTTACCTCTATATTCCTTATATTTAATAGAAAAGAGTCATTTATGCTTATGCAACCAAAATTGAAATGTATTGAATTTTTTTCCATCCAGATAAGGTGATACCCCAGCTCTGACTGACGACGATTTCAGGATTGGAGTCTTCAAAATTGTTTGCATGTAGCGGTGTGCTAATTTTAGTTCGTTTTCGTTACAACTACGAAATTGGGAAGGCATCAGGAATTCAATATTTTATGGCTTAAATTCTGTAATAATTTCCATTGTCCATAATAATATGAGAATCGATTTGTCCTCATTATTCTGCGTCTACTCTTATTGCTCTACGTTGCACGAAACTCACGTTCATGTGCCCTGGGTTAATGTCGATAGAAAAATACGTAATTGATGAAAAGCGTGAATTATAGTTACGTATGCTCATTAGGGAATATTTCAATGAAAATGTGCCATACTTTGATAATTTATTTTGAGGCTCCTTGTACACCTTTCTCCGTTTTCAATCTCATCATCATGCTTTTTTCTTTTCGTCTCCCGCTTTCCTTCCTTCCTAACTCCGTTTACGCTTTCATCCATCCAGGTCTATTTAGAACCAAGCCCCGCCTCTGCAGGTAATTGAGTGATCACAGTCCCTTCTTAGCTAGACCTTCTCTATTTTTATTCCTCCTGTTTCTTTCCCAACGCCGACGAAATCCCTTAATTATTGCGTTTCTCCTAATTTTTTTTATCCTCACAGATCTGCTTTCCATTTCATCTCAGTCGTCCAAGAGTTGGTCCAAATTAACGCGGCTCAGCCTTGCTTTTTTCTTATTTATTTTATTTTTATATTTTCGCCAGCGTTTTTAAGGATTTCGCGTTGTGCGGTTGCCTTGGTCCTAAGCATCGTTGTCCTATTCAGGGTCTTTCCTCAAGCCTTTTTTTCGGCATCGCTTTTAAAAGCGGTTTCTGAGTGACTGTATGCCTGAGCGTAGGCGAATGAATGCCCAACTCTCGGATTCCTGGGTCCTTCCTAATTCCCTTGCCTCCTTCTAATCTTCCCTTCTCTCTCCTAACTTGTTCTCAATTATTTCCCATTGACGTCCTCACTCTTAGTGATGCGGCTGTGAAAAACTCTCCTCATCCAGTTCCCGGATTTTTTTTCACTGTTCCCCTTTCCCGAAAAGAAGTCGGTGACGCGTTCGCATAAGGTTTTATAGGAAGGAAGCCACTGAGTAAACCAAGGGTTAGCAGCCTGCAGGTGCTACGCGGCCTGCATGCCTAATTATTATTATTATGCCTCTTCTGTTTCATGCTTTTCTTAAAATCTGTTCTATTCTTTCCCAACCTCCACTTGTCGGAGATTCTATCCTCTTACACAATCTTTAACATCCCTGCTTTGTACTGCGGAGTGATCTCCTTAGCATGAATGATCTTAGGTTTTCCCGGCGTATCAGGTGCAGAAAGGTTTCCCGGGTTTTCCTCCGGTATATGTCGTCCATGTCTCCCGACGTTTCGAGCGGCGACTTGCTGATCATCCTAAGGGCATAATCCGAATGAAGGAATCAAGGAATCTTCGGAAGATCCCCTGAGGATGAACAGCAAGTCGCTGCTCGAAACGTCGGGAGACATGGACGACATAGACCGGTGTAAAACCCGGGAAACTTTTCTGCATCTCCATAGCATTATCACGTTTTTTTCATGTGCTTCTTACTTGACGATCCTCTCATCCACTCTTTCCAAAAATCTTACGAAAAAAATATTATAGCATATAATATTTTAAAATACACTGAACTGAACTAACAGCCTCCTTTTAAAATGATTAATCGTTACGTTAACGTGATTTACACACGTTTCATATTTTAAAATGTACTAGTGAACCCTATGAAATGGGTGTCTCTTGAAAATCATCACGAGTATCTTAAAAGAAATAGTAAACGCATAACGAAAATCAAGACCATCTCAGTAACTGTTTGCGACCATTGGGTGCTAGATGAAAAGAGTGTCACAGAAGAGTCGGCACTAGGCATTGCCTCCCACTGATGGCTTTCAATTCGGCATTCTGATTTTAATTTAGAACTGTTATCGTGATGGTTCGTGGTTACTTGTTTTTAGTATGCGCTGAAGCACATATCGGAAGTGTTTTCAGATGTTTCGTGGATGCGATCTTGGATCATTTAAGGTCAATTTTTCAGTGATACGCCTTCATTTAGTCGTCTTTCTCCGTAAATTTATTATTTTAAATCTCCAGAAATCCTATGGAAAACTGACAAAAAAGGCATTTTCGTGGATTTCAAAAAGTCCTGAAAACTGCGAAATTCAAACACACTTTTGAAAAAGGGATTCAATTTTGGAGGAAAAAGTCACCGAAATCATCCGTAACACTTAAGTACTGTACAAATTTTTCGAAATATACCTTTTTCCTAGGCTGTAGGACGACATAATATTGACATGGATGTTTTTGCTATTAATTTGACGCCAAAACAACATTTTATAGAGAAAAATAATGATGTTTTTGGTATAAAACTTGCCGTTAAAAGCATTCTTTTTCTGACGAAGTTATGACGAAAGGATTGAATTAGATCAAATGCATTTTGAGGTTTACGTTTTTAACTAACCATTAATTAATGCATTCAATAAGTACTCAACGTCACAATTACCTAATTTTTTCTGCAAAAGTCTTGATCAAGGGAAATGATTTCTACTGTGAAAATTTTCGCACTCAAATGTAATTGTAGGTAACCTCGTAAAAGTAATGACATCGCTAGTCTCGGTGTATTAAAAATATGCAAAATGTAATTCACTGGTAATCCAATTCCGATTCAAGCAGTTGCATAAAAATGCATGGACACAGCTATCAGTCATCTTACGCTCACATATTTAACTTGGAATCTGACATCTACTGATCGATTTTTCTTCTAATTGTTATACATCGCTCTTGATACACTTTTTCTAATTTAAACTGATGGGGAGCGCTCTTCTTCGAAAAATACTTTCTATCCATCATATCCTAGGCATATATGGTGTCCCATTTATCTTGACCACCCGAAATAACTTTTTGTCCAGATGTAAATTCATAAATGTGTCAAGCAAATGTCCATTAGCCGTCAGGGGGACATTAATTAACATGATTGCCTTTCTTGTAGCTTTTTTATTTACTAAGATATGAACAGCGGTATGTATTCTTAAAATGACACCCTATATTTTTTATTCGGCAATTCATTTCCTCTCCTAATGACTTGTTAAAAAATGTAGCACAGTGAACCATTAACATGAACACAGTGTTATGAAAAATGACTGACTCAATAGCGCTTAGCGCAGGTACGCGGGTATTAGAACTACTCCACTTGCTGACGTTGACAGTGAACAAATGACGACATAGTAAAATGCACACCAGTCATTCATAAAAAATATAGGGTGCCATTAAAAAAAACATACCGCAGTTCATATCTTTGTAAATAACAAAGCTAAAAGGAAGGCAGTCATTCTGATTAATGTCCTCGTGACGGTTAATGAACATTTGCTTGACACATTTTTGAATTTGCATCTGGGCAAAAAGTTATTTCGGGTGGCCAAGATAAATCGGATATCCTGTATATGCATTTGCCTTCACATGTTTACGTCGATAATTATGGTAACTAGCCCCATTTTTATTTTTAAAAAGGCTGAATTCCTCAGTTATCGCGCATCTTGGTCATGATTGCTTTGACTTTGTCTCCGTATAGATTGTCTTTTGCTCCTCAAACCATCCCACCAAACATTCTACTACTGAGTGAAATCTCGTACCAGCGAGCCCAGGACGATTTCAGAGCGAGTCGAGACTGTGGTTGTATCGAGATAAGAAGCCTCAAGTCGTCGTCTCTCGAAGTTGGATAAAGGTGCTTCAGGGCTGTGTGATTTTGAGAAAGTTTGATGGCGTCAAACTGGCGGGTATTTAGTGGTTATTAGGTCCTCCCTAGTTTATTCGGGGTGCTGTTTGTCTAGCTATCGACAACATGAAAGTTTTAATTTAGTTGTTTTAAAATATTACCTAATATTTTTCAGTTCTGGTGTAATTTCTTTTCAATTTTGACTTACCAGTGAGGATCATTAAGCGTGTGATGGAATTGAAACGAGAAAATTCAATGCATAAAAAAATAGTGTACTTCGACGATCTCCATAAAGTTAATTTACCTACTCCGCGATAGTTGTTTAACGTTTTTAAATCTGACTTGATTATTTTGATTATTACTTACCTTTATTGTTTATTATGCGTATTTAAGGATTGGGAACGTAGATTTGAAATGCCGGGAAAATGTGTGCTAACGAAAGACTCGTGGAGCCGAAGAGTTATCACGCAGGGAAGAATGTTTACGTTTTGGTTTATCTGGAAGCAATCGTTTTTCATCAGCATCAGCATCATCATCAACAAGGGAGTGGGCCAAGATAGCCAGGGCCCTACTTAAATGAGGACTAGTATACGCCTCTGAGGGATTACGTGATATGGAATATCGCTTTTTCAGTATGGATATCATGCGCAGAATCTGTATATAATTCATTTCAACGATTACTCGTCTGGACACTGTACCTGGGTGAGTCGTGGACACACACGGGTGCAGGTTCAAAGATCATGAGGAAAAAAAGAGGGAATTTAATTAAAGGCATTCAATTGGGAATCGGATTGAATAGTAACATCCAAAACCGTCCGTTCAATAGAATGCTCATTGATGTATCGAGCTATTGAGAGCGTTTATGACTCAACATCCAATCTCTTGAAATTCATTCTGATGCTTTCCGAAAGTATCAAAAAATCCGTGGTGTATCCTACCATTCACCGCATTTGGCGTTTGGCGGGGAATGTACGGACGCCTTACTTTCAAAATATAGTTGCGAGTGGGAGTTATTAGACGACAGAGTGTCGTGATCGACACGATCAAGGAGGGAGACTCGAGTGACTGCGTCTCACGGAATCGGGTTTAGGGCACCAATGAATTGGAATCCACGCGAATCAGATCTCAGAGAAGTTTAATTGACTGGGGTTGGTGATGATTTCACAAATGTAACTGTGACGGGCAGGCACACCCCGTCGCTCTCGTGTCCACCCACAAACTGCTCCGAATTCCCGCGCTCATGTCGTTAGGGCACAGGTCAAGTCCTCCAAGACCAGGGGAAGAGTGGCTTGACTCGACCCAATCCTATGGAGTGAGGAACTTATCTTCGTCAGCGAGACAATGACCATTTGTCCGGAAAATTTAGACGCTTACGAGTGGTCGAATATTAATGGTACACAGAATAACACACAGTTATTACATGACTTCCACCCAGCATTTAACGAAGTCCTTTTTGATAGGAAAAAACTGATTCCTATACCTAACCGTTCAAAACATTGACTCTCTCTTATGTTATAATTTATGTCGGAACTGAAAACATAATAAGGATATAAGGTGATTTCCTGCGTATGTGATACATTTATGTTTTAACTGCTCAATGCATCTTAGCCTAGCATGTGCCTTCCGAGTCTTTAGCAGCTCCCAGCCCAATTCCTGAACAAGCTGGGTTACTCTCTCTGTTCACTCTTGGCAGTTTTTAATAGGTGGCACAGAGTTCCTTTGTATTTTATGCAGTTCACTTACTATATCTTTCCACTCCGGATTTTAGATGCTCGTCGCGTTCTCCAGGTACCATTAGGTTTTTCCACTATTCGTATGCAACACGCTTGACGAATCCTTTTTTCTTAAGGGCTGTGATACAATCAAGTCCTATAATTGTTTCCCACAGTAAGTTTGAAGCTGTCACATCTCCCAGATACTTGACTTCATCTGACGCCTTTGTGTTAACGGCTAATGATTTTTGTTGAATAAAAACTTTTCAGCTATGTCGCCGCGTCAATTTTTGGGTGGCCCCAACGTTTCCCGACCGATGCTGGTCGCTTTTTCAAGGGATTCCGAAGAGTTGGGAATTTAAATGCTTATATATAGGTATCTGTGTCAGATAGTGGGGGGGAGGGGAGCGGGAGGTTGGAGGAGTGGGTTGTTCATTGTTTTTTCTCACTACGGGTTGCCAAGTACGGCTAATTTTAATGCCGGTGTCCCTCTTGAAATGGTTCTTTTCTTCTTTGGATATTTCAATGGCTTCTCTGACCAGTCTCTGTTTAAAACTTTTTACTTTGGCAACGATTTTGGCTCCTTGAGGTCGATTGTGTGGCCAAACGCTGCGTGTTCGGCTGACGCGGACTTTGTTGACTGCCCCAGTCGAATCGCTCTCTGGTGCTCCTCTAGGCGTGTTTTGACTGATCTGCCTGTTTCGCCGATGTAGTTCTTCCCACAGGCCTGGCAAGGAATTCGGTAGACCCCTTCTAATGACTAATGGGTTCCATTGACTTCTAAGGCTAATGATTTTGTTCATATTATTCGCGGGATATCGCCATATTCAATGTTTTCATCGATGAGAGTGACATCTATTGAATTTCTCTTTCAATGACATCTTGTATGAGTCATTTAGTGAATATTGCAGGTTGGTGCTTGGTGTAATATTGTATATCTCATTACTTTCGATGTCACCTGGAGTAACAAGAGTATTTTCCAACTTATTTTTTTCCACTTTTTTCCTACACCTTTCCCTTATAAGCCCATTTGATAAACTTTCGAAATCAATGACGCAGAAAATATTCAGGAACGGATGTTTGCTCAAGGAACCGAGCAAACCGAGGCATCTGCGCTTTGATCCGGTTTTCCTTTCGTAGTGCACTGCCGTTAAGCATCGCTTTCCGTCTAATTTCATCCTTTCTTAATTTCTTCATTGAATCTCTTCTCTTCCCTGCCTCCCTGTAACGGCTTGAAGGAGCATAAAAGTTGCTGATGTCAATGGACTGCGATTTCGGCGTCACTTTGTTTTTCGATTAAAATCCGCCGTTCGACCGGAAAATTGGCAAGAGATTGCAATGAGTTCGAGGGAGAGCTAAGAGGGGCGGAGGAGTCGTTTGTGAAAGTGGTTTGGAGCAACCCTACCTCTCCCACAAAGCATTTTCATCCACCCTCCATTCGTCGGGGAATATTTCATTCAACTTAAACATACATGCGCCTAGTATAATGTCCAAAGCTAATGGTAATAAATTCGCTAATTATAATTCTGACACTCATTACCATATGTCACATGATTTTGCATCACAATTTTTACAATAATTTTTCTATTCCTTAAAAATCGAGGGTTTATAGTCAGTAATTATATTCATCAGGATATTTCTAAGTCACAGTTGTCAGATCACAGGACAATCAGGGTTTTTAGGGAAACTTTATGGAATTCGAAGCGTTCCGAGAAATCAGGAACGTAAGGGAATCTCGTCCGTGGCATTAGGAAAATTTTGTCATGATGAAAATAAATTTGCTCCATCGGCTCTCTCTCTCTGACTATAATTAATTTAATCTCTCCACTACCGTCTCAGATCTTTTTATTACCGACTGCCCATTTATTTATTTATATATGCCATTCTATGTTAACATCCTTGTGCTGAGTCCGTGATGCCTACTCAACGGAGGTTAGTTACATCTTCGGAAGTTACATTAGTGGAAGAAGGGAGTTCTCAACACCCGCGGCCTCCGGACTTGACTATATATCTTGGCATCACCTGATAAGGACTTACCAGCATACGTGCAAATTATTATTATGTGTCTTTAATACCATCTGTAAAAGCCCTGGCCCGAGGGAAGACTGGACCGGATTGTGGTCCAATCCGGACCAGGTAAAATAAAAACCGAAGTCAAGTCAAGTCAGCTGGCAAGGAGGTTGCCTCTCAGACTTGATGATAGCTTGTGTTCTTGACATAGAAATACTCATACTCTTCTGGCCCCTCAGCACCTCCCCCAGAAACTAAATTCTGATTAGGGACGACCCTCTGCTTAGGTTGCTTCCTTTGAATTACGGCGTTATAATGTTCTTTTCCTCTTTTTACTCGCTATTACCTTTGATACTCGCTACCTTATTACACATTGTTTTGTATCTCGGTGATTTTTGATAATATTTCTGATCGTTATACAAGCAGAGATTAAAGTTATAAATTGTAGCTGAGCGTTAAAGTTATAAATTCTAACATAACTGATTCCATTGCAAAGTATTCCGAAGTATAATGCATTCCGAAGTAAGGGTTTTTAAGTGATAGCACATTTGGCTTTTGAATGAAATTAAGCTTACAAATGACTGTATTTCCACGCTTCCATTATTAAGATATACGTTTAGAAAAATCTTAATATTTATTCAAAGTGTAAATGTTATTTAGACTCTAGATTCAGTATAATGAGTACTACTTATGGATTAATCGATGAAAGGGGGTGTAAATTTAGGGCGAAATAAAGGTTCTTGCTTGAAAATATCGGCAAATCGGAATTGGAGAATTTTGTAACGATCCTATAAATATGTGAAAGGGTAAAGCTTTGTTTTTTCAAACTATGTGAACTTAAATTATTAAAGTGTACGATGTTATAAAAGTTATATTAAGCGTTTTAATTTTATGAAAGTACTGAAGGTAAGTACCATGTGTATCACTTCATATGTAGTTATCAATTTGGAAGTTCTTCCCATGAACCGTGCTTATAACTTCGTTTGTTTAAGCTAATTGGTGCAACAGCTGATACAATCTTGTTTCTCAAGAGAACTGAGTTAGTTTGGTCGTTGCACGAAGAGGAAAGCTAGATATAAGGAAAAGATAGAACTCGTGGTCAATGGTTAAACATTTTCTGTGAGTATCATTTGTTTAATCTTCTGTAACTGTTATGCGTCCTTGGCTCGTATGAAATTGTATGAAATGTTTTTAGTCGTAAATTCAGTGATTTGCCTACATTTATTTAGGTAGCTAAACGAATATTTCGATCGATAATAATTGGTACTATGAAACATATGAAGTTATGTTTTACATTATGCCCTTAGGCAGAGATGTCAATAGCAAACGCTATTAGTGCTGTCATGAGAGTTTCTAAAAGCTGCTAGATATGCAAGATCAATTATTTTTTTAGCTACCAGAACTGTTGAAACGTTTTCTATTGGTGATTGAATTTATAGTTTTTCATAATCGAGTCACTAGTGAGGGATTTCAGGTAGAACTTGAGACATCTATCAGCATATCATTGCGGCATATCTCTCAAACGTTCGCAATTTTAAGAACTTTCAAGTATTGGTACCAGTAAAATTATATTTCGCATAATTATAGCATGAATTTTGAATTTTTGGAAAATTAAATATTGCCTAATTAAGGCCTTTTCATTTATTTTACAATTTTTCTCAGATTTTTTTAGGGATAGTAGTGACAGCAGAAAATGCGCTAAATGTAAGTCTTTTCCCCTTCCCATGCCGAGTTCTACTCCCAACAAAGTTCGCAGTAGCCAGAATTTAAGCTGCAAACCTTCACTGAATCGATGGAACCGACCATCTGCACCGATGCGGAACGAAAAAGGCGGGAAAAGCAGCCTTTGTTGTTTGATTTCGCGGTCAAACCTCGTGCTCTCGTCTCAGTGCGCTTTATGGAGGGCCACTTTTTTCAGTTTTTTTAAACCTCTTATTGCTCGTCTGCCATGGATTCCAGTGTATATGTGCAAATACACCATCAAGTAATGGAGAATGTGCTTGAAATCAAGTGGTTAAATAGACTTAACTTCATGTAACTGAGTATTCCTATAAAAAAAGAGAAGTTAAAAAGTGGAGAATTTCGATGCAGATCTGCAAAGAGGAAGTAAATGACTGCTGGCGTTTTGAGAACCTAATTCAATAAAAATATGCTCTTTTCATACGATGGATTAATTATTAGGGGCAGTGAATCAGTGAAAGAAATTAAGAAATCAACATTTGATGAATGACTGATTTGACGAATGAATGATGAATGATTTTTTTTCCAAACTTATGTATTTGATACCCTCTTCATGTATTTTATATACCCGATCAAATAAAAATTGAAATGGAAGGATATCTAAAACATGATTTTTGCGATTGGTTGATCCCATTATCAAATGTATTAAAGTTATAGAATAAATTTTCCTTTCCAGTGTAGCTTAGTTCAATCATTTCCTTTTGTTTTCTGTGAGTTTTATTTTAATATTCATATCATTCCACGGTGTTTAATGTATTCAAGACGCAGTGATGATCATGACATGTCATAAAGAAGATTTAGGGGAAGAATGGAACACGAAAAACATGCCATTCTGCTATTGACGGACGGTTTTTCTGCCGTAAGGAAATATTTTTCTATAATTTTAGTTCATAGTAAAATAGATATCCTGGTATTTAGAAGTGCGGCCCCGCAAAAAGGAAATATTTCAGTGGCTACGTCAGGTTTTACTTATTTTGATACAACAAAGTCAGCTCCTTTTTTTAAAACAGAAATTCGGCGTGGCAAGACTCAAATGAATCTTTTGTATTAGGTAAAACTCATTGTGCCAACCATTTGAGTCCAAACTTATTAAAAATGAATAGAAAGGTGCGCATGCGTGGGAATTATAGTTAATAAATATGCGAGATTATAGGTTTCAATATTTTTCATCTGTCTCTTTTCTTTAACCAAGGGTAAAATACTCACTCAAGAAAAATTTTGGCGTAAGGTAACGATTTTAATGGGTTTTCACTGCGACATTGGCTTACTAACACCCCCACTTAGCATCACAGAGCTCCCTCTCCTGTGCCACAATGTGGACTTGATACGTCAACACCTTGCACGGGAAACCCAGGTTTAAATTCACCCTTGATGAATTTCACCCATACTTTAAAAAACTTCACCCGTTTGTGTGATTGCGTGAAAAACTACTTAGTCATAGCCCTCTATTCTTACTCTTTTCTCGTTCTTCTCATCGTGTGACCTATTTATTGTGAAATGGACTAGAATCTTGGAAACAAGGGCTGCGTGGTGCCTGTTTGGTTATCGACAGCAAAGTAAGTTTATCGATTAAATTGTCGTAAATAATGTTACTTTATTCGATTCTTTCCATTAATTTTGTGGCTCGTTTTTTTATATTTTAACGTCGACACCTTGCGTTCATTCTTGCCGAAACTCTTCAAGTGATGAAATCCCCCATTTTTTCAAATTAAATGAGAATAAAATTATCATATATTTATTCATAGCTTCATTTTTTCAGACTGCCCAAAGTAGGAGCTGTTTTACTGTCCTTTGTTTGCCCTCCTAGCCTATGAAGACAGTTTTGTATATCATAGCCATAACTTACTTTTTTCTGATGATCTCTAACTGCCGGTTTTTTGTGTTAATTTAGTCGAATACGGCAAAATAAAAGTTTCCTTGTTCATTTAAGCAAGTATAATATGTAATAGTGGTTTAATGTAATAGTAGTATTGGTCAAAAGGAGCGTCAATGTCTAACTCTTCATTGACTCTCCAAATCAGTATGCATATAAATTTCCTTGGATTCTATCGGCGTCATTGTATCCTAGATTTTGAGGTTCCACTACGAATTCTAAAAAGGGGCAATTTGTTGTCAACATTCCGTACGAAGCTTATTTGAATAATGGCAGGGAGTAAATTTCAAACTAACCATGAATTAATGGAATAATTCTAGTCTGGAAAACATATTATTATATTTGCGCAAATATTTATGAATTTTTGTGCGTAATTTAAATATATAGAATTAATGATAATCTGCTGAAATTGGTTATAAAATAATTGCAAAGATATTTCCGGATTTAACCAAACTTTAAATGCGAATATCTCAAATCACTAGAAATGATGATTGGTTCTCTTTTCACCCGACCCATGCAACTATCGGTGCCATGTTTTGGTAGAATTTACGAATTGATAAGGTCAATCGTTCGTACGTATATATTAGTAGAGAATTTTTCATGGAAGTCTGTTTTATCTGTACATGTGTTTCCATCTCTAATACCAATTTCAATCAAAAACATTTCCTGTTTTTGCATATCCATTAGTGCTGTTCTTTACAGAATAATAAATAAAGCTGTGCATTGTTATCTCCTCGCTCGTATTGGTTTTGGCGAATAATGCATGAGGGGCCTAAATAGATGACGATGCGTGGGAATATTGTTGGGACTGTGTTTGATGCTATTCTGGAGTTACATAACTATTGATACGTTGGAGCTAATGTTTGGATGACCTCATGTAGAAGATTAAACACTGGTTGTTAAATTTGTGGTGAGTGTCTGTTTTGGCATTTATTTCGTAATGAGGTCTGGTATTTAAGTTATTTTAAAAGACCGCAGTCAAATTTTCAAGCTAAATAAATACCGACCGTATATCACTTGTTAATTGTAGCATTTCATTGCGAGTGCAGAGAATATTATGGCATCCGATCCGCCGTTTCCGGATCATGACCTTATTTCTTCAATGCATAACTTGGAATTTATAAACGTGTTGAGGACCCACTATCAATTTGAATGTATAGCATTGGTATACTTATTTCCTTCATAGATCAACTGGCACTGCAAAGTTCACCGCATACACCGTCACCAATCGATCTCTGCATCCTGGTAGCCATTATTTATCGAACGGGACTTCCCAGTCCAGAATTAACACGTAATCTATTGTGAATCTTCCAAGATTGTGAGAAAAAACTTGAGTTTTTAAAGTAGTTCAACTATTTGACATCATTGGACATTAGTGGAAAACAGAAATAGTTGTGACGTATTCATGACATCTCAATTTAGGTATAAATATTCCTAATTTAAATTGCTGGAATGAAAAATGTGATTTAGGACTAAAACTTCCCTCAAGTTCTGTCTTTCAATATCGGTATTTTTAAATTTTAAGAATCTACATTAGTCTAATTTCTTTTACCTACTTAAAATGATATTTAATTTATTTATTGCCTTCGGTAAAGCTTTACGCTCTGTGATTTACTATCTCGCCAAAAGTATATTGAGTTGTAAAATTAAAAGTGATTTTGGAATTAATTTCACGATCATTTGAAATGTTTCCCGTTCGAGAATGTTGTCGTCGTCCAATCTTCAATTTCTCCACGTTAGAAAGAGAAAAGCGGTTCTCTCACCTCGGGATGAGTTAATCCAAATCAATATCCATAATTCAATTAAGGCCTCAAGTCGACAATCTCACTTTAGGATTCCTCTTCAGTTGCCAGTCCAACCAATCGCTTATCCACCTCTCCTCTGAATCGGCCTTCGCTGTAACCCCATCACTCTCCAATGTAATCCATTCTCATCACCATCTCCGCTCACTGAAAGAAATAAAATTAAATGCATTTAGCCGATTAAGATTTAATTTCCCATTTCAGATGTGTTGGCGCCATTATTTGCATAGTATTTCGTATGTGTAGCCGATAAATTTTTTTCATATATTTTCTCTCAACCTTGTCCTTACTCATTTGTCAAATAGAAAGTGTACAGTTGATTTCTACTATAAGAGGTGAATCAAAGGAGAAAATTGATTAAAGCAACAACAGGAAACTGACATATGCTTTTAGCGCGAATTTGTTCGTTAACATGCTTTCTCCGCATGCAAAAACTACAACACCTAGTGAGTACTGTAATGGGAACTCATCGCGCTGGTTCTCTCTTATTGCCTAGCGAGGAGGAATCCGGAATACAACACTGCATTACATTAAAGTTATGTTTGGCAGCTAGATAAAATGTAGTGAGGGTTGCGGATTATGAAGGCTGCGTTCATTCATTACCGTGCGAAGTTTCCTCGCGTCGCGGCCTACCCACTCAAGTGGCGTTCGAATGCGGTTTCAAGGAAATTCTCCTATCCACTGCTAACCCATTCCGTATGAATGACGTGTTAACACGGAGTGAATTTTTCTGCGCAAAGCAACGAAGGCCGTGTAGGCATGGCACTGCGGTCAAGAACGCTAAAAGAGCCCAAAGCGTTGCTACAGACCCTTCGCGCGAGAGGTCAGACCCTTCCTCATTGTCCGTGAGTGGATTATCTCAGCCCTTTTATGGAAAGAACTGCCCCCCTTATCATCTTATCTTGTAGTATTCTGCCCGTCGGCAGGTCCCCCGCGCCAATGCTGTCTCCATTCCCTCCTGTCTCCGGCCATCTCCTTAGTCTCAATATCTTCCAATTTTTATGTTGTCAATGAACTTCAGCCTTCTCCTTCCCCTTCTTCTGATCCCTTCCACCGTTCCCTCCGAAGCTACTTTCAAAATTCCATTCGCTCTCATCAAATGTCCCAGCCAGTTTCCCTTCCTTTGATTTACTTTGTCCATCAACGTTCTTTCCTCATCTATCCTATTTAACACTTGTTCATTCCTAACTCGATCCGTCCACCGTATTCCCTCCATCTTCCTCCAAACCCATATCTCAAACGTTCCAATCCTGTCCCTGTCTCTCTTTCCCATCGTCCAAGTCTCACATCCATGCATAAACACACTCCACACATAGCATTTCACCATTCTCTTCCTCATATTTTTTTGTTGAAATAACTTAAAACGTATTTGTTGCATTTATTCTAAATCAATACTAAGGATTACATTCTTGTTGTTCTGCTCTTCGGTTTCATGATGTTTATCCTTTTTTAAGAAGGCATTTTATTATCGAGGTGGTTGAATGCAATTAAGCCAAGAATGAGGGTCAACAGATGCTACTACTCAATACCGGTTATGGTAATTATCACCCGTTAAGTATGAGATGCCTCAGTAATGCTCATATAGCTGCTAGTAGGGAGCGTGGTAGTCTTGTGGGTAAAGAACTTGGCTTGTGATCGAAGGGTCCTCGGTTAAAATCTCTTTGGACATCCCAAGATAAAATCCTCGTAGTGTGAGGTGGCCGAGGGAAAGGAACTGAGTGGCCCCTGTATCCTAACCAGGATGTGTGTGATTCGCAAGCGTATCCGCAAGCAAGATAAGCCTGGGGTGAGCTCTACCCTCTCATATCCAAGTAAAAGTTTCTGGATAGGCCGTAAAATTGAGTTTTATCGCTAATACCCGAAGTTGAAGTTTCTTCGCTTCTACAGGAAAAGGCTCGAGGAATATGGATTACGTAAAAATCTCTCAACGTCTATTAATGGAATCCATTTTTTTTAACTGCCTTAAATAAATTGAAATGTTGAAATGATACAATGAAACTATTTATAGTTTATCACATCACGTAAATCTTCGTTTCTTTAAATTTCTTATCTTCCCTCAAATGCTTTTCCACCCATATTATTTTTCTATCATCTTTATTTTTACTTCATGAAATTCCTAAATGTATCCTTTTTACCGAATATCCCTCTTAATATCTAATACGTACATTTTTGATCGTGGCAACTAGCCAAACCAGCTTCATCCTTGATCGTAGTTATAGAGCTATTTGATCGTTGCATTAGTAAAAAAAACATTTCCCGCACTGAGTGGATGAGTAAGATGGATTAATTTCGAGACAATTTAAAAAGTCCGCATTTGGGTTCCCAAAAACACTTCTGTTGGTAATTATCACGTTCAAATATCTTCATTTCTACCAATTAAATAGATTTTTTATTTGTTTGCCCCACGATACGCTGGAACATTTTCCTATGATCGTGTCACCATTTCATCCGTGATCTACATATGCAAATAGTCTTTTTCAACACATTTAAACTCATCATTTCGCGTTTTTATCAATATTTTACCTTACTTATGCCTAATTCGTTTTTCTTCCGTGCATGTTTTCTGTCAACTCCGTTTTTGCCGTATTCAGTTGATAAAGATCGTAGTTTCCGAATTGTTTTCTGCCTCGTAATTAATACGTGCTTTTTCACCCTAGAGGCTGGCTATTTCAACAGTCTCAGTCGGAGATATGTAATTCTACGATTTGTGCAGTAATGGAAAAATTTCCGCCTTCCAGGTAGGCTGGAGGATAACCAGAAATCATAACTTCATAATCCTTTAGGTGACGTCTCGAAGAATTCGTCTGCAATGAAATTCATCATCTCATTTGATGGAATAGAGCTATTTCTATTTGTTTACGATGTGATGCACTGAAACTTTTAATAAAGCTTATCTCATTATTTTATTATTTGATGGAACACAGGCTTCTTAATCATTGTAAGTGTGGATATCTCCATTCAGATTGTTGGAATAAACTCATTTATGCCATTAATGTTCCCTTTATTCATATTTTTTAGTCCTGTTCTAGGAACCATATAAAAATTCTTCATTATTATTTATCGCCTTCGTCATATTTTCTGCGTCATATTTCATTCGTGCTTTTGTACCCTTGGTAAGTAGCTATAAAATTTAATTTAATTATAACAAATTATTTAATTACAAAAAATTTAATTATTACTTCAAAATAGAGAGAAAATATGTATGTGCAGTAGCCCTTGAAAAGTAGGACGTGTGAATGAGAAACTTCTCGCTTGACGCTCGGGGCAAGATAAAAAATAAAAGAAAACAAAAATACGAATCGCATACATGGATACCTCTCTCATACTCTGCGCATCTTAAGCGCCCGCTTCCATTTTTACTGGCACTCTTTTCAGCCGCTCATCGTATTTATCGTATATGATTCGCGGAAATTTCGCTTAAAATTGCACCGATCAATGCGCCATCACCCAGGATATTCATGTCCCACACTTGGAGATTTAAACTCTCTCCTTTCTTAAGGTGAGTTTCCTTCTCTCCTTCCACCTCTTGCCTTTTACCAAGGACTCAGACTGTACGCACATCCCCTGGCTTTTACTTTCCATCCCAATGGGAGGCACTTCTGTCCATATCTAATCTTCTTTTTCGTGAAAGTTTTCGGGAAAGGTTAAGGGCATCTACCTTCTGCTAATAGGCCTGGTAATAGAATGTATGATCACCAGGTAAAAGTGATTTTGAATCAAAACATACGATATCAATTGAAAAATTTCTGCGAACGTGAATTAGCCAAATAAAAAAATGTCCGTCTTCGATTTACTTATTTGCCTTCCATCTACCTTATCACTTCCTTTACTCAATGTGTTACCTTGCCCACTTCATTCATTTATTTATATGTAATACCATTTCATCAACGTGCAGGCGGATTAAGGAATGAAGGTCGTTAGGTAGTGAATCTGTGAATGAAAGCTACTCCGGACTTAACCCCGTGGTGCTAATATGTTCCGCCATTTCTTATTAATAGCAGTTTTGTTTATGCAAATGTTTCGTGGGAGTAACTTGTGCGGTAGATTTGCTGTAAACGCGATCATTATCATTGATACTTTCTTTTCTTTTCATGGAAAATTTCGTCTTTATTCTTATTTTCTCACTTTATTTTATAGCGTTGCTTATCTTTTCTTGGTAAAATTTGAGTCTCACCTTGTAACGTACTTCATATCGAAAATCGCTGATTTAATGTGTATGAGGTAGCCGTGAAAATGTATTTTATGTGTGCATGTGATTGGTACATAAAGGGTACCTTTTTGTACCAATTGGACAATTACGGCAAAATTGAATGATATTTTATTCAGACTAATTTATTGATTTAAAAAAAGTATTTCCTGCAGACTTTTTAGCTATTTTATTCCATGTGGTATGTTCAAGATTATATTTATTTCTCGGTAGATGATGGATTTTTTTTACGAATACGATTTAGACGAATGGTGCTCGTAGTTCAGCTCAAAATGTATGTTTGGGTAAAAAGAATGACTTTTTTATACGTGGACTCATTGTAGTTCCCCTGATCCTCCGTTCTAACTCCGTAGGTGCCCTCATTTTGCGTACTTCGCATGTTGCCATGACGACCTTGACAGCGCCTCCCCATTCCTACCTCGCATTGTTGCGCAACTTCTCTCCTTCACTACTTTTTTCTTTCAATGAGGGATTCCCTCCCAGCGAAATAGGAATGCCGTCGTCAACATATCCGATGTCTGCAGGGAGTTATGAGCCGTTTTCTGTATTAATGGTCTCTTACCCTCGGAAAGATCACTTTGAAAAAGCGAGAATAATTGATTTGATTCCAGCCTATGAATGACAACACTAGTCAAAAGTACGTTCGTGTCTCTTTTTTGTGGGATTATTATTTTATTTTTTCTACGCCGTTTACCACATTATTCAGGTTTTAATCCTTTATAGCTCTTTCACTATTTTATATAAATGCTTGATTTTTAGAAATTAGAAGTAAAAAAAGAATAATTTGTAATTCTCTATTTAATGTCACTTTGATTTTACACTGTTGAACCAATTTCAAATACACTAGAGACGAGACTTTTTCCATTTGATAAATTGGAAATCGTATGGTTATATATTTCGATTTCAATTGCTAGTTGTGAGCAAATCTCGTGAAGAGATAATTGAATTGAAGCTATGTATTCTCAAGCAGCAGAAAATCATGGCGCAAGATTGTTTTTCTCGTTTCTTATAAAACTTTTCAGTCCATGATGGAGAAATTTAATCTCAAATGAAGTTATATGCATGCAATGAATAACTCCTTCGAGTTCTGTTTTGAGGAATTATTAACTAAATACCTGACGCGTATGAAATTGCCATTGTAGATTTGTGTTTGGAGGTTGATTTTTGGTTAATATAATTCGCTTTTTATTTTTAACATGTGTTCTATTTTCAATTTTTTTCTATCTTTCAACAACTTTATATTTTTGCTGGAGTATGAAAAGACTTATTTAACCTAAAACCCCGGTTTTTTACATAAGTTGTCAAGAAAAAGAAATATTATTTGAAAATTTTGCAGGGAATTGATTTTAAAAATTCTAAAACTTACTGTTGGATGTTGAATGTAAAATACGTTTGGAATGGCTTTTATTTCCTTTAGAAAATTAATGGTGTCCTAGAGCGATTTAAATTTCATTTGATAAGATAAATTTTCGTATCGTTATGGCTTATTGGAACCTTTTGATACACAATGAACAGAAAATTTAGATATATATATTAGTCATATATTTCTTAAGTCTTGATGGCATAATTTGGGTCTAAAGTCAACGAATTCAATTTTTCTATCGCCCAATTAGAGACACTTCCTTCTGTCACCCAAGCCTGTGAAATCCACTCTTTTCTGCTTCCTGTTACAGCCAGTCCACCCTGTTTCTATGGGTTTCCCCTGTCTCTCTCTCTGCCGTACGTGGGAGCGGAGACAGTTTTAATTTCAAGCGGCCGTAAAAAGCGCTTCTTGCTCGTAAATACACTTCCTAGACGAAACCCTCATTTCAAGGGCTTGGGGGTGTAAATAAGGTAGAGGGGAATTAGGAAGGAAAGGCATGTCTCGCAGAATCGTCAAGATGCGCCGGGATTATAGTGAGAAGGGCGTTGCAGAGAGCCCATCGCCTCGTTTTATCATGGAGGTGGAACAGTTTAAGCAAGGGGTCCACCTCAGCGGAAAGTTTTGCTGAGCGCCATCACAGTAGTCAAAAAATATTTTTAGCTCCTATAAACTGTTATGGGGAGCGTGATGAATCGGAAGGTGGTAGAAGGTAAAAAGGGATGCGTATCGAGACGACTTGTATCTTAATTGGCGATTTATATTATCAAAGATGAACACCCTCCTAGCAGCGTACGCGGGATGAATTTTGCTGCATTTGAGGCGTGGAAGGGGGAGAAGCGAGCGGGGAGGGGAAGGGATCGGCCTGCGGCTCTTGTATCCGCGACGCTGCGTGGGCGTTGAAATATTTTCTTCGCGGGCGCGGACTCAAATTAGGCATTTTGTGGCTAAACGGTGGCAAATACGTCAAAATGCACGAAATGTTTGTCCTATTGGACAGTAACTCGGCAAAATCTATACGGAATGACCATTAAATATTATATTTTTCGAATTTTGACCCTCCCCCCCTCCCTAAATTGCATTTGAGCGAGGGTCAGGGGTTCACCTAGAGGTCTGACAATTTTCAGGCCTTATTTTTGATCGGTCCCACAACTTTTTTTCATTGGGCCAGATGGATTTGAAAAAAATGCATTTTCCGATCCGCCCAGTCGTGCTTTTTACTGATGATCGATAGCAAATTCCCTTTAAAGCCTTCTAACAGCCACGAAAGAAATCCTCGAACTTCAAGGTGATTAAGGGAAAGGAATGGCCTCCCTACCCGAAATATGTTGAGCTCATACCCAGAGTTAAAAGTGAGGCTTGATTCACTGTGCGATTGAGAGACTGGATGTTATAATTCCTAGTCATCTTTCCTCTGAAGATATTCTAGCTTGCCACCCAAGTAGTGATCGTCTTTAAGAAGGCAAATTACCTTAGCGGAAGCATCAACTGTGCTAGCAACATTTTATGCAGATACATAAAAAATTCGACGAAATGCTTCTCTTATGCGTAAAAATACGCAATATTGCAAATAGAAATGCAAATTATGTGTTTATTTAAAATGCAATGAAAGCATGTGTTGAAATTTTGACATATTCGTAGGAGTTTTCAACAATGTTGCATTTTATAATTTAAGTTTTATTAATGCGGATTTGGATTACCTACGTATTTTTTATGGCTGATTATTTAGACTGCGATTCAAAAGTGGCGTAATTCACCAAAAATGGAATGCTGTCCCTTTGATCTCATATAAATTAAGCTGCGCCATGAATAAAAACATCCTTTAGCCCTGTCAAGGTCTCTCTCTCTCTCTCTCTCTAGGTCATTCTCAGTTTGACTTCAGGACTTGAAGGACAAAGATATGACGTAAATTGTGACCAAATTGTGGTACATTTATAAATCTGAGCCGTGTTAAAAAAAATTAGCGGACTTAGTTAAATAGTAAGTGGTTTACGGCGCAACATGTCGATGCCTCAATGAGCTTATGGACGACGCAACCATGAGTGGAACGTAGATAATCGCCTAAGAGCATGGAAATATTAATAAGTTAAAATAGATGTAGCGGAGAGAAAGTGAGATCAATACTCTGGAAGGCCTGAAGTATGTTTTTATTCATTGCGAAGCGTAAGTAATCTGGTATTTAAAAACATACATAATCCATTTACGCACAATTGCATGTTAATGCGACTTCAAATATTCTGCCATATTAAACACTTATCACGCGAAGATTAGAAGAAGCTTAGCGAATTTATCGTGAATTTGTAAGCTACGGATTTTTTATAATCATTCGTGAGCCTAGATTAAAAAAATAACAAGATGGTATGTAAGGTGCGATAGTATTTAAAAATATCAAATGTAATGTTATGAGAGCTGCCTCTTAAATCTTTATTCAATTTGAATCATGCAGAAAATGTACGTTCCCGCTACAAAGAGGTCGACCCAACCTATTTGATAAAAACTCCTGTTGCGAATTAATGATGGTTTATTTCATTACTCTCGCTCAGCGGTATTGGAAAGACATTTAAATATAAATTTGTTTCACTTGTTTCAACATTTCAACGGTATTTTTATTATCTGCCTCAAATCCACTCTTTGGAGTATGGGAGTCATTATTGAAAGCTTAAATAATTCGTTAACAACAAAGATTACATAGTAAAATGAATTCTAAATCTCTAAGGCTGGGTTCAAACATTTTAACGATTTTTCAAACTCAGAATTGCTCTTTTTCACGGCGGGGAACACCTCATACAGCTAATTTGTTTTCTTCATTCTCCTGCTCCCTCCTCTTCGCACAAATGTGTCCCTCTTATCTGGGAACCTTTTCTCCGTGTAACACGTTAAAACACGGCTTGCTATATTGGCTTCTCGCACGCTGTGTAAGCCCGATATTATTTTCTCGCCGCGAATAACGATAAGGGTCGCCTGGGCTCCTTGAATATTTCGTATTAGTGTTCATATGTATTTCGAGGTATCTGTATCCTTTGGACTCTGTATATGAATGAAGAAATCCGAAAAATTATTTGTAGAAATGAACGAGAAAGCCATATAATTCCGTGGTTACGCCTTTCCCGAAAAATAAGCGGCTAGTGTCGTCTCTAAACTGTGGAACATTTAACCTTTAATGAAAAAATGAATCTACCGAAAATATTCTTCTACCTCTTTTTTTCATGCGGAAGTATTTTCTTATTTTTTGGTCTCTTTGGTATTTAAAATATATTGACCTCATTTTTTCATCAAAATGAACGCGAGAGTCATCGTTGCAGTTTTGTTCCGCTTATCATAATACTGAAATGATTTTATTTCTTTTAACAGATTTTTTTTTTGGAATAGGTTGGTATGAATTTATTTGAGAGCTGTTTAAAATATACTATTTAAAAATCTGGCCCCAAACGGATCTTTGAAAATTATCGTCCGATTTCTATTCTATCTGTACTGTCCATCATTTTCGGGAGAATCGTATTTTTTATCTGCCGCAAATCTACTTTTTGCAGTATGACAGTCATAATGGAAATCTCACCTGCTCGATGTTAATGAGTTCGTGACATTTAAGGGTAATTTCGGACCTAACAAATAATTTTATCGTGGATCGTATCAACTTTTACTGTATATACCATTATGAATTGATATTATCTACTTAATTAAACAACCTTGCGTACAAAACTTCTTTTTCATTCCATTTTAGAATAATTTGACTATGAGAAAACTGCGCCGCTATGTTTTTCTCGCCTGTTTGTTTTTTTACTGAACTCTGTGTCTTCTACCTTTTTCTCTCTAGCCAAAGTCATTGTGTTTTGGTGCCATTTTAACCGTTGCACACTCCTTGCATTACTAACCTAGAAGGACCGAGGCTGTCCCAGGGCTTACTGTAACCCCGAAATGTAATCTCCAAGTATTTGCTCCTTCACCCTATGACCCATTTTGCCCTCTCTCCTCCCTTGAATTTGCTGTGGGACTAATTTTTATCCCACCCGCTTCCTCTGCGACTGTTAACTTGGCGGTTCAGGTCAGTTAGCAGCGGAAACTCCACCCTCCGAGACGGCCTTTTAAAACCATCTCCACGCCAACACTGAGGAGCAGTAGCGCCTCTTCTCTCGCGCTAGAGGACGATGCAAAAATCCGGTAATTGGATCGAGACGCGAGCGAGCGTGCTGCCACACGCGGCTAGTTGGCGAGACTTGGCCAAAATTATTGTAGAATTATTTGAAAGTAGGTCAGTTTTATCAGTTGTGGGGTTGGCCTTATGGAAAGGGGACTTGCAAGAACAATCTACCTTTCTTTTTGTGCAACTGTGTTATTTTCCGGATAGCTTCTGAAACGCAGGGCATCTGAATTTGTGGACAGAATCCTTATTCTCAGAGATTAAATACTTCAGCAGTGTGTTCGGGCAATATAGCTCGTATACACTGATGTATTTTTAAAATTGATGTCAAAATATTTTATGCCCTCTGTCGTGTGAATAGCAAACTTTTTCCCTCGCTAATCATTGGTATTTAGGTAAAATTGTCAAGATTCCTGAAGAACTAGCTCTTTGACATATTTTGTTATACGTAGTTACTTATTGACAATTTATATAATTCTTCCTGCCGTGGCATTACTTGAATTTAAAAGAATACATTATGAAACCTGGAACTTGGCCATTAAAACATGAATTGTTTGCCCTAATAGACTTGAAATAGGCCTTTTGTAGAAAAATAGATAATAGAAGCTCCAGCAATGACTGCATGTACTCATATCTAGGTTGAGGCTGGATAAATTACATAAATAGGTAAATATTCTCCAAAATATTATTTTTGCACTTTTAAAAAGTCATTCAAAATTCAAACTATGTGCCAAACTTTCAGGAAATTACACCTGAATTACACAATATCAGGTCAATACACTTTTGCATTAATAGTGCCTAAAATTTTAAACACCACATGTTTGGAGGACACTAATCACAAAAAAGTTCCTAAAGACAAGAATAAAGGAATTATTGCTCTCTAATAAATAAATAGTAACGTTTCATTTAATTTATTTCTTAGGTATTCATTTAAGAGTATGTGTTTTAAGGTAAAAAAATGCATAACGTTTTCATTAGTATATCTTATCCAATATTTTGAGCTGAAATTTTGAGCGTGTTTCTAGGATTTAAATACCTTTACGTTTGTATTTTGTATTCGAATGTGAAGTTGAAAGTAAATTTATTACTAGAAAAAAATTATAATTAAATCCCCAAAATTATACCGTATTTCTTGGTTGAATAAAAGCCATAGTATTACATTTAATATAAGAAGCAGAAAGCATTGAGGCAGCTAGCAGATGCATCTTTGAGTTGATTACATTAAAATTGATCAATATTCGAGTTCGCTGGTTTTTGTATGATCCCAATCCTACTTCTCAAGGTGAATTGCTGGTCTCCTCTTATGTAGAAAATCTACAGGAACCGCAGAACAGAATGTCGTCAACATAGTCGTCCTTGTGTGTTCCCGCACCGTGAGATTGTCATACGCAAGAAAGTGCTGTTTGCCTTCTCGAATGCGTTCATTCTGGTGTTAAAGTCATCATACTACGAGCGATAATGCGGTAACAATAGATACCGAGTACCGGAGCTTGTGAGTACGCGAATGAATTTATTACCTCTTGAAATATTAGTACTATCTACGTGTACGAATGGAGGCAGAGTCATGGTGATGAACGGATTCATTTTCTCGCACTCAGATGACGAAAGGCATTAGGTAGTCGGAAGCGAAAGCAGGTTTGTCGCTCAAACACCATTTAATTCCTATTTCTCGTTTTACAGTTGAGTGCAATGAAAGGAGTTTACTGGGGCTGAACTGTCGATGCTGAAAAAATGGTTCCAAATTTCGAGAAAAAATTAAAGCATCAACTTATTCCCTTACCATACCGTGTTAAACGTCGGTTTACTTTCCCGCAACTTGCTTACCTACTCATTCCATTATAAAATATTTTTCCGGTTAATGCAGGTTTGCGTGGAGCGTTCTGCGATTTAGCCTGAACTGCCTTCCCTTCCAATAATTGGGACTTCCCTCTTCAAATCACGATATGGCCTATTCCCTTTCATTGTATCTATTCTATTATTTCTTTCCACCTTTAACTAAATTCCCAAAAAATAACTAATAAATTGCTAAAAATCACTACAGCCACTTTACTAAAAAAGGAAGAATGTTAAACTAACATGCTTCCCTCTGAAACTATATTCGGTATCCTTATCACACTAGGTACTTGCTCCATCCAAAACCTCTGTCAATTTCGTATCTCATGAAAAGTTTTCCCTCATCGCCCAACATTTCCTGCACTCTGTCGTTATTTTTATATTGTTTCTCTTTATAAATATAGTTCGTATCAATCATTCAAGTGTACCAGTGGGTGAATGTGGGTTTTTTTTAAAGCCATGAGCTCCACGAATCTCATCATATTTCCTTCAACATCATCACAAATACCTTTTATTCTTCTGCTCATTCTTGTTATACCTCATCATTGTCCAACGTACGTAGTAAACAAAAACATCTTTCTGTCTGTTGGAAGATCGTCGAGCAACGAGCATTAAAGTATCACAAGTGCTTAGTAATTAAACCATGACACTCCCTACCCTCTATGCAAAACCGTAATCATATTCGGAGGCATTGAATCCGTTTTCCCAGAATATCTAATATGCAGTCAAATCCCATTTGCTCTCTTCAAATCCGCACCAATCATTAGTTTTACTCCCGCTAAATCTTTAAAGTCGGTCTCTCTCGTATTTCCTCATTAATCCTCTGTTTCTTCCATTATCTAATTCTCATCATATACCTGAGGCTATTTTTCCCATTTCTTTGAGCTCCCTACCCCTCTTTTCAACTGCGAGGGATGTCTTGAGGATAAGCTCAACCCTTTTATCTCAAGTGAGATTTGTCAAAGTACGTATTTTTAGCGTGAGAACGATAAACTGTGATTGATTGCGTTCCGTTATTTGCCTGAGAATAACGTCTGGAATCACAGTGAGGAAATTAAACATATATCACTGGAATTGATGAAGGAAAAATCAAACTAATTCAGTCGATGGGGGTGCGGTTTGAAGAGTGAACACTGAAACCGTAATGTTTGCATAATTTTCTATAGATTCGCCTGCTCTGGTTTAGCCGCTGAAAATCGTAGTCGTTAGCGCACAGGCGCTCAGAACATTGACATGGGCCAATCCTTGACTTGGCGGGTACATTTTTTCGCTGTTTCTTGAACAAAATGTTTTACGTGATATTTGACAAGTGTCCCTTTCTAACTCACGTGATATTGGGTGAAGTTCGGCTCAAATTTTGACTACCGCAAACCTTATGGACAGCACTTTGAATGTCCTTTCCCGAAATTTTGTCAATTTCATTTCGTCGGTCATTTCGCCATAATTCTTCATGATAGTGCAGCGGTTGACCATTTCGGTTTGATCGTTTTATTAATAGGTACATAATTGAATAATTACACCGCATGGACCTCAGCACCAAACGTTGTATTGAACAAGCTTTGAAGAACACATCATAGTTTACCTCTGCGCCGAGATTAGTACAAATTAGTCAATTTATAATTTGTGAGCAAAAATAATTTATTTAAATGGTATTACAAAGTATATTTTAGCATTGATATTGTCATTAATCTACAGAAATCTGTCAATTCACATTGATACTGGCGCTTTCTTTATATTCTTAAAAAATAAATACACGGCCAAAGCGGGGAAGTGTGATGCAAGCCGTAACTTATACTAGGGAATAAATTTAAGAGAGAAAAATATTTAAAAAAATGAGAGGGAATGGGTAATTACCATGGTAACCCATGTTTTGCTAAGCAATAAAAATTAACGGCCTTTGTGTCGATACTGGCTTAGAAATCTCTGAGTGAAACGTAAAAAAATAAAAATAAATAACATATTGCCAGTTTACTCTACTGTTGCTTTGCCAGCCATTGCTTTACTCTACTGTTTTATAAAACTGATACACTCTGCAGAAATGATTATTCTTGTACACTTTTCACCGATACATTTCAATATTTACCTTCGCGAACAGAGCCTAAGGAGGAGCAAACGGTTAAAAGAGAGGGATGAAGTACTTGGGAAGTTATTAATCGCTCGTGTCCAAGTTACTCTACTTGTTTATTTATGAATAATTGTGAAAGAGGTAGCGCGCGCCCTGTACGGAGATATCCGCATCGGTAAGTTTCCGCTTAAACGTGCTTGGACACTATCTCTTATTATAGTACCTCGAGCCACGCGAGCAATCGCGGCTAAGTCCCTGGCTTCCCTCAGGGGGTAACTGACAGCGAAAAAAATGTTCATCCTCACGACAGTACGTCCCTCCCGGCAACAACAGTCGAACTGACGAGCAAAGTCGAATGAAACGAAGTCAAGTCGATAAGTTGGTTCTTCCAAAATTATCTCAACCATTCCTCACTTAAACTCTCTGGTCTCCCTTCAAGGTGATAGCAAAGAAAGTAAAGAACCAGGAAAAATTCAGTTTGCAGTAATCAGCGAAGGGATTTGGGTGGATTTGCACACTGAGCTATGATTTTTTTCTGTTTCGTTGAATTTTTTAATGGTTTTGGGCTTTTATCCTCATTGGTTTTCTTTGGGATTTTCTCCTCAATGGGCTTTTCTCCTCACTCCTGCGTCTAATATTCCTTGCCGGAGAATTCTTATTGCAAAAGAAAGTTATTGAATTTCATTCAATGAAATTTTGTTTCAATTTTCACAACAAATCGCGGGTGACACTAAAAAAGAATTAACTGGTTATACATGCAACATGAAATTTTGAAAAATTTGAGTCTTAAATTTTTAATACCAAGGGAATATATCGTGCACATTCCATGTGTGCAGCTTATATCAAATTTGTTTGGGCCGTAGTGACCACAGATGATATTCATATTGAAATATTGGTTATTATATCATTTTAAAAGATATTTCATACCATTTAAAATTTTAGGTGGCATCATTGTTTTTCATTGAATTTAAGTAAATACCGGAAGTTTGCTCTTATTTTGATCCATTTGTGTAATCAGTAGTATCCGCCAATACCAAATAGCGTTCATGACCCCACTCTATAAGGTCACAGGTACTATAAATTTCGATTGTTAACTTTGGTTTTTCAAATTGAATATTTGGCTTTTTTAAGGAAATGTCCGTGGAATAGCCTACGGCTTACTTGAATTGAGTCACACGAATGAGCACTCTTAGTGCGGTTATTCCACGGACGAGAAATTCCGGCCAAGGGAAATAACACGCTTGTGGGATATTTCTATAATAGTTGGGATTCGCATGCTCAATGGCCTTGGAATACATGCAAAAATGAAAATCAATACTAAAAAGTGACCTCTTTGGATCGAAACATGTCATACCAAGAAAATAAATCAGAGAAAGTCGAAGTCCTCTTTTCATTTCTGATTAATTTAACACTTGGTTATCATCCAGTGTAAGCGTCCTGTAAATTACTGAGATAAAAGTATATATTTCAAGGTTAGAATCAATTAAACGTATCTTCTAGTAGTGTAGACAAAATTTAAGTACATGTGTATGGCATTATTCTTCATTTAAGTTTATAGCACACTTTTCAATTTTATCTATCAATTCTCAGTTTAAGGTTGTTTTTAAGGTGTTATCACTCCAATGAACGTAAGAAATAAAAAACACCTTTTTAATAGTGCCTCGATCTTTAATCAAGTGAGCGGCTCTCGATTCTAGAAAATAGCTTTGAGTGAGTATTTCCAAAGGAATTGTTTCAAAGGCTGTCACCATAGGCTTGAGCAAGTTTTGAAGGGATTGAAGCGAATAAGAAACGAACGTTATGACGTGAAAATAGCGAGTTCCATTAAGTCTATATCTAAATTTTTTCCAATTCTCCGTTCGATTGACCTAATTCGCTCCGATTGGGCTGGCTATCGACATTTCTCAATCCGTAACCTCGTTTTGCACCCAATCGCTAATCGCTTAAAAGTACGAGGAATGGGCGGAGAGAAAACATAAGGCTTTTTAATTTTACGGGTATGTGTGAGGAAATCGTAGAAGATTAGTTAAAGAAATAACCACTGGATAGTCTGTTTAAAGCATAAAGGCGATTATTGTTTCCTTAGTTTTGTGGGAAATAGCTTCCGTGGGTCGGGATTATATTCCTCTTCGAGCGACTAAGCAGGATGGTTGTAGATAGTTATTTCCTTCTCTGCCATCGCGGTAATCAGGCAAGGTGGTTTGTGGAACTCCGAGATTCAGAGGGTCAAAGACGACAATTTCCTGTCGGTAAACTCTTATCGGGATTCCCACCGAGTTATTATTATCCATATTAGCCAGAGTTTTGAGCGTCGACTCGGGGCTCATCTCTAGGGCTGATGATTTTCGTTTTATTTATTCATAAACAAATGAAACGGATAGCTGCGTAAGATCCCGAGTCGAAGCTCAAAATTGTGGCTAATATGGATAATTTAAACCCGGTGGGAACCCCGAGAAGAGTTTACCCACATATTTTGCCAGGAGAGCATCATATGGTATCTCAGCAATTTCCTCTGTCTCCATCTCTTCTCTCTGTTCTAGGAACACAAAAGTGGACGTCGCACTGCCTGTTTGTGAAGCTATAGCTCCATAAATATATATATTGAATACTAATCAAAAGAGGAATAGCTCATTAAACATTATCCCAAACTTTCAGTTAAATTCGGCTGGAAATGGTATTTGTACTTTTTCAACTCGTCTATAAATTACCGATTACTGTCAAAAAGATATGCGCAAACTTTATAAGACAACATTTATGTACAAGTTAATAACGACAGTACTTCCTACATATTTACACCAAAATGTACAATATAATGCTAGAACAAATAAACGTCAAACACGCCACATGGAAGAACTTTACATACCGCACTTTACATCGAACATCTATTTACGCTACGTCTGTCTATGTCATCTCTTGTGAATTATGGAATCAATTGTCATGCGATTTAGAAAATCTAAAAATGCAAGTCAATTCAAGAAGAAATACTATGAAATATTGCTACATGTCAATTAAATATTGTAAGTTAACTGAATATTGTGCTAAAGTCAATAAAATCATATGTATTTATGAGTTCATGCGTTTGTCTTGCTGATAATTATAGATACATATGTATATTTGTTCTATTTTGTCATATATTAAGTCACATTCTGTGACATCGATGTATAATGTAAATCTACATATTTTTGTAACATTTCTGACTATATTATATTTGTAGTCATGTATGTTCCTAAGGGTTACACTTGTCCCGGGATAATAAATTTCATTTTCTATTTCTATTTCTAAAATTTATATTAGTTATCATTAAAAGTGGCCTTTAAGGAAATACTTAATTATCGATTGTAGATAAAAGTGTAAGATTACTAGGCAAAAGCGTGGTTATTAGGAAAATGAGGCTCGTGCAGTGAAAGCCTCGAGGGATGATAAACGTTAGCAATTAAGTAATCCATTGAAGAAATCTAACTCCTCTGTTTTAATTGAAAGTACTATTTAAGATCATAAACTGTAACTGCTGCACTGAAATTAGTCCATGCCTTATAAATCACCAGGGGCCCTGAGGGTCTGTTTCAACAATGACACACATAACCCTTTTTCATGAATAAATGCAGGTATTTTCAAACTTTTTTTTTTGCAACGGGATGAGTGGTGTAGTAACACATAAAGGACAAACAGACGCATCTGTTTTATATATTTATGGAATGTATTTTCTTCGGTCTTCTCTCGAATTGCTTCGCGAATGTATTTGCTGCCTTAGCTTACCACTGATTTACGTTTTTATCTCTCCTTGAAAGCATTGGGTAGCAGGTCGTTGGAACCGATTTTTTCCTGCCCGAAAAACCTCATTCGATGGTTACGGCAGATTCACCCTCGCGCTTATCTTGGGTGTGGTTAATTGGCGGCCGTTGAAAGGTTTTTACCCCCCTCCGGAAAAAAATAACCGTATAATTATCAATTTTGGAGAAGGGAGATTAAATTTTCTTCCTCTTGTTTTGGGCAACTGTGGTTTGCGTTAGTCCATTTGCTGATTCTCCCGATTTCAGATGCCTTCTCCGTATGAAAGCCGATTAGAAAACGAGTCGTGTATCTTTTTGCCAGTGGTTTATAATTAAATCGTTGTTTCACTATCCACTTTTTGCTAAAAACAGAAGATTTTAATTGTCGTTGCTGATGTAATTTCAAAAAATTTGGAAACCTTCGCGCTCATATTTCTCTCAACTTGGATACTGCGTATTCAAATGGATACATTAAAACCGCCAGAGCAAATCCTGTTGAATGCGAAGAATTGTGACTGCTATTAAAATATGAACAATATTTTTGAGTTGATTTGAATGATCAAATTACATAATTCTCCATGAATTCGACATCACAAACTGCTAGTTAATATCACTCAAAAGAGGGCATAATTTTGGATGGATCGAACAGGCTTGTACTTTTGAATATTTATCTGCTACCATTGTCAGATACTGAGGGTATGTTGTGGACTAAATGGTAATTTAAATGAAATAAATAATGGGGTATATCGGCTTTTAAATAATCCTAGCAGTCGGCTTGGGTGGACTGACGTTTAGTTAATAACAGTAAGAGTTAATAAAAGTTTGTATTGGTTTGCAAAGATGCTCTTTTAAGATTGGCGTATTGGCTTTATTAATTAGAAAGGGATGCCGTCGAAGATTTAAAACCAATTGACGTTTTACCGCTTAATTCGCACTGTTTGTCGATATTAACATGTTTGGTGTTTGAAGCTTATATATTATTCTTCTATTGATTTAAAAAGGTTCTTTTTGTTTGAAATCAAGTAGTTACCACTAAACTGCAGCCATAAGAAAGTTGTTTTACTCAAACTCCGGCTTGTTTGAATTGGCTCAACAAAACTATTCAGGAGTATTAAATCATGGATATCAAATTTTAATTCCTTCGAATTGTGTGGTAAATACGTTTGATATCATTTACCTCGATGCCCATTAATTAGGGTTATCTTAAAAATCGAAAGATTTGTCATAAATATATGCAATTGATTACAGAATGTAATAGTAAATACGGAAACATATTATGATTATGTTCTCTCCTTTATTATAGAATATTATACGAATGAAAAAAAAATCACTCTGATATAATTTCATTATAATTTCCCGCATTTTATGCATTGAGGCATTTCATGGATTTAGAAACTATTTTATTCGTCGTTTTTGAAATGCTTTCAACGTGTGTTCAAATGCTTACCATCTCATGTGAAGCATCAACAGTACGGCGAAGAATGGACTGGTTTACAAAATTTTTGCAATCGTCGATTGCGATAGAGTTTAAAAAAATGTAGAGACCGAGTCGAGTAGTAAAAATGTAGTCTTTCCGTTTCTCTATCCGTCGCCTACCTTTCGGGCTACTCAGGGCAAATACTCGACTGCCATAACCATTTTGCAGATATGTTAATGGCGTCACAAATAAATGCCGAGCCGGTCATCACTTTTAAGCTGCTCCTCCGTCCTATGCATAGAATCGCGGTCTTAGAAAGTGAGAAATGGGCGTGGGGCTAGGATTCACGTGGCTCATTACTCTTCAGACTCATCTGAACGACTCCGCCCCTCAACGAAAGCTTTTTCCTAAATTTGTTAGCGAATAGGAGCTCTTACGACGTCACGAACAGATGAAAAGTGGACACCAACTTTCTCTCATATATTTTTAAAAATATTGAGAGATTAGCTGAGTGACGGATGACGTTTTTGTCGTACCTTCTGTAATACTTTAACCACCGGATTTACAATGAGAAACTACGTTTTTGGATCCGACCCAAACGTTCCAATACTGTAGATGGAAAAACGTAAACATTACTTCCATACCGTAAACATTACTTACGACCTTCTGGTTTACGTGCAGGCATTCAATTTTAATAAAAGCAAAAAGTTTCCAATCTCCCGAAATTTATTTTTTATTTTGAACTCGGAAGATCGTGCTTATTTGTTAGGATGAGTAAACCTTTATGGATTACGATGATTTCTTAATTAATTATACATTGGGTTCGATGGAGAGAAATTTAGGTCAACTCTTAAAATTTAAATGTTAATTAGTTTTACTGCATTAATATTTTATTTTGGGCATGAATAATCCCAACTTTCAAATATTTGAGCTAGAATTCACACTTGCTTTGATTCCTTTCGATAATAATTTATTATCCTTGAAAATTATGTGTTACCATATTCTTTCTTTGCTAAGGTGTGTATGTTGCTTAAAGATTTGATGTGCCTCCGTGTACGATAAAGTAACGATAAACCGTAAAATTGCCAAAATGACAAGACATTTACCTTCAAGTTACAATAATGAACTCATGTCATTTCTGGCAAAATTTGGCCTTGGATGTCTCAAACTTTTCATTTGACAATTCTTAAATAAGCAGAAAAACTTTTGTAAAATGGATATGCAGTTCTGGCCGATTAAAAAGAAATAACTGGGAAAATTGTAACATTCGTTGTTAAAAATTTGCCATTAAAGTATATGTGTAAAATGGGTTCTTTAGATCAACCATAATTCGAAACTTGCCGGAAGATAATGAAGGGATGTTAATATTATTATTTTATGCGGCTTTTGGTATTACGAGGTCCTCTTCAAGGGTTCAGTATCTACCCGCGACCCTTGGAATAAGTTTGGCTGCCCGGGAGGGAGATACGATATCTCCGGGCGATCAGCGAAATCGAATTAACAAAATTTCTCTCGCAGCGGAAGACCCCATCGTAAAAGAATTAGGTTCACTTCAAATTGCGGTAAAAAAAATCATAGGAAAGGCTCCATTCTTTCACCGTAATTCTGGAAGGGCGAGATTCGAAAAAATAAAGGAATTAAAATGATGGGAATTATATTTCTTATTTCATATATTTTTTTGTAGGGGTTGTTTTATCCCAATTTTCGTCGTTTTTGAGGAAGGATTTTTTGGAGGCGTATTTTTTTTAGCTTTCATTTAAAAATTATTACATTAAAACATTACAGTTAAATCCACTCGTTCAGTATTAAATTAGATTTTCTTAAAATACTGCAGGAACGCTGTCGCACGTAGGGGTGCAAAGTTTAATGCACTGACGTCAACATCTTGTTCACTAAAACCCATCCCGAAGTTTGCCATGTGAGAATGGCTTGGTGGTGGAACTGGTGAACACACCTGACCGGCAATCGGGAGATCCGGGTTTGAATACCGGCAAAGTCAAATATTTTTTCATTGCGAACTTCATCCGTTGGTGTATTTAATATGAAATTTTACTCTAGTTAGCACTTGATATACGAATTTTTCTACTTAATAGTTAATTATGAATCGGGAGACGGAACCACAGAAAATTACATTCCTTTTCAGTCATATCTTGCGGCAAAATTCCGTTGATAATCATAAAATTTTCTTAAACTGCCTCCATAACAGAGCTTAATGGCAGAGTAAGTAAATTAGAAAGTTTGGAAATTTACCATGTGGACATCACGAATATTAGATTCGTACAAAATCATATGAGTGAAATTTACCAATTTTTTCAGAATATTAAATGAAGCATTTTCACAAGTAACGCCACAAGTTGCGGAAGGAGTGTTTTGCGGAGGGAGTGTTTTGTGCGGATGTATTAAGGGAGAAGGGCTATTTGGCGTCTTTCTCAAATTGTTTGCGCCCCGGCTGCCTGAAATTTTTTTGTCCTATTTCGACCAATTAGCTGTGAATGACAATTCGCCCTTTGGCCTTACCACATTCCCGTTTATCCCATAGCAATCAATGTAAAATAGGTCGTCACAGGTTACACTATCAGCTGGAAATTTTCAGGGTATGAAGCGTAGAAAGTGGATAAAGATATCAAAGAATACCATTCTCGAACAAGAATATATGTACTTGGATATAAATCAAAGACTATTATAGATAGTCTAAATAACTTTTTTCGATATTATGCGCCCTACTAACTCCCATAAATGCCAACACCAACTAAGTATTCACCTCCTCTGTTGCCCACTTTTTTGGTGTTTAAAGCACATCCATACAAGTCTTATCAAAATATTTCACGATAAAATCAGGATCTCAACGCAAACTTCTGTACTCTCAGCAGTTATTTCAATAAAATAGAGATCAGAGAAAGATATTTTCGCTTTTCAAAGTAGAAACAGGAAGGAAATTCCACACTAAAAAAATCAGAAATTCTTGAAAGGAATCAAACTCTCTACATTCTGCAGAAACTTCGAGATAATATCACGTAAATCCACGTGTCCCGTGACAACTGCCTTCCAACGGATTTTGAAGTTTCCAGTTTCGGCTCAATAAACTCCTATGGATTATGATTCTGGCAGTAAAAAAATCCAATACTTGATAGTGATCAACGGTGCCTTTAAAACCAAATCTGTGTTCGGAAACAATAACCCTTATCAATGACCCTTATCAATAAACCAACAAAGCGTTAAGAGATGAGACTACAGCGAAAATGAGAGAACTTGCAAATAAATACTTTTCCCTTAAATAAAATTATGATAGAAAATAGGCATTTTCCAATGTCATGCATAACAGACCTTGGAATCAAAAAAGATTGACTTATACAAAAAGGGCAAGCATGATTCGACAAGGATACGTACTATATAACCGGCATACACTCCCTGGTTGAGAAAATTAACCTCCTCAGTTCTGGCGTATTGTACACAATACATCGGCGTTTGAATTTTTTCATCGCTTGGCTAAGTGGAATGTTGTTATGGCAACTAGTTACGTGCGTCCTGACGAGTAACAGCATCATGCTAAAGCATGATTCACGGAAATCGCTACTGTCGTTTGTTAACATATAATTTACCAGAAAACATCAAATTCAGACCAAAAATAACGACAAATATGCCCCGGGACGGATGAGGTTAATTAAGGAAGTCATTGCGATATTTACAGAATTAATTTTACACAAGCTCTTACAACAAGATCTTCAAGCGTGTGAAACCGAGTTCGTCGTAATGTCATGCTACGAAGAATAGGGGGTTATGCCTCGTTCAGATAACGATTGTTCCAGCAATCCATGGAACCTGTGCTGCCCTCTAGTGCTGAGATCTAAAATTGACGGTTAGCAAAGCTGTTGAGGTATGCATGGACAAGATATTACTGTGTTCGACGTGTATTTACCGAATAATTTTTCTCCCGCCCATATTCTTCCTTCCTAGGACAAATCAATGAATGTAAATAGAGCGAAGAGAACTTCACGAGCTTTTCGTCTTTCTCTTGTCGCTTCCTATTTCCGGTCTCCCAGCGCCTAACCGTCGTTAAGTGACAACGCTCGAAACTACGTAAACTATTGTCAGGACATGCATTCACACTGCTAGTTCGGCCAACTGGGGGATTTCATCTCAAATCAGGCAGAGGGGTGTCAGGTGACCGACACCGATTTCTCTGAAATTTATATATGTGAAAGCAGTATCCCTTTGATGAATAATGATGCCTTTACCTCTGCTCAGAACTGAACCGTCATAAAGTTACCGCCCCTTGAACATTGCAGTGTCAGGCCTCAGAGTAAAAAATGAAAAATCACATAAATGCTGATTACTAAGGAACCATGGCTTATAAAGCAGTGGTTATTGTTTTATTTTGAAGAAAATTCATTTATGCACATTCTGGCATAACTTGCAAGTCATTTGAAGCAATAATAAACAAATAGGACTTTTTTAAACAATAAAAATTTGTCATTATTTAACAATTTATTACTAAAAAAGGCCACCTTTTATTTTCTTTAAAATTTATCAGTGGGTATTTCAAATGTTCTGCTTTCATTTAAAAAAATAAAAAAAGGTAGTATTTTTATACTTTTTGTTTTAAGGCATGTCAAAGTTAGGCATGTTTTCGACTCTTATACACGAAGATTGCATACCTTCAAGGGGGGAAAAATGACGTTTCATTCTTCTTAGCATTCATAATAGTGAAAAGTTCATATCTGAATGATTGGTTATATCTATTGAGTGAAAGCAAGTTCAATCTTGTTTACTTCCATAGCATCCAATGTGTGCAAACACCCACTGCTACTGGCTGGAAACGATGAATGAGTCGCAATTTGCACAGAGCATTTTTCAATGGCACTTCACATAAGTCTTCTACTTTGGCCATGTGGATCATTTTGATGGACCATGTGGATGCATAAACGAGACACTAATGTCATTCTCTTCTAAAGACACTGCAGTGATTTTAAAAATTCACCAGGTTTTTGGGAAACACACAAGGAAGTCATTCATGGTGAGATTTTGAGTACTGTACGTCTTTATATCTGGATTTGTTAGTATCACAGCCTGTTTGATAGTGTGGATTACAGAGCGAGCGATAGTTGTCCCGTGTCTGTTAACTACCAACACATGAAACTGTTGATGCCATGTACAGGTGCTCCTTTCACCCAATCATTTTTTTGTGTAAATTGAGCTGGTTAACGTGTGTAAAATTGAAGTTTCATATTAGGCAAGAATTTACTTACTGAAAGAAACTGATAAATGTCGAACATGTACTTCAAGACTCTGAAGAAGCCAGAGTGAAATGTCTATGAGTGGCCATGTTCGAATTTTATCATTCTTTTCCACGAGTTAATCTAAACAACATAATATGGCTGCTTTTCCAGTTTCAACCAAACATATAATTGACATATCATGCAGAGCTAAAAAAAAACAACTAGGAATATGGGCCAATCTGATGTATACTGTTGGCATCCTCTTTCTCATAGTGCTCAAACAACATTATGCTCTCATTTTACTTGGATGATCATAAAGATTGTTCTTGTGTAACTCCTAATCAGCAAGATGTGTTCACTGCCATTGAGAATCATTCAGACAAATTCATTGCTGAAGTTTAGGATTGAACCAAGAAAGGTGTGTATCACCAATATATCCGTAAAATAGAAAGGGAAGATATTCAAAAAGAGAAGTTGGTAACACTAATTTTTGAGGCATTGGTGCTTCATTTTGACTTTTCCGAGAATTGGAGTGTGATTCTTCAAGATTAAGTACAACCGTATGACTGGCAAAAAGTACAGATATCAATATTTACCTGTGTGGTATATAATAACTAAGGTATGCAGGCGCTTCAGATGATACCTCACATGACACTGCACATATTTTCTTCAGATGAATCAAATAGAAGAACAATAGTGTAAAAATATATCATATGAAGAAATAAATCATATATATTTTATTAAAGTCAGCCGCTGATTAAAAAAAAACAGATTTCAGATATTTGACTTGGGGAAAGGTGTTAACAGGAAGGAAGTCATAGGTGGTTGTTCAGTGCGACTGGACATGAATAGGGGCCATCTGATAGAGTATATCCTTGCCTAATATCAAACTTTTGCATTTAACACATGTTAAACTAACCGAATAGGGTAATTTCCTTCATCAAAGAAAACGGAAGGCATTGATTGCGATTTGTTACCCACATTTAGCGTATTCATAATATACAAATTATTTGATTTTTAGAAATCCCTGTTTAGACGAATGTTAATGGTCAATTTTAACCTCATTTGAAAGAGGCCAGATTGGCACCAATGCGATGCCACTCCAAGTTACGTTACAGGGACCTAGATGCTATACGAGTAGATAGGAGTTTTACATCATCTGAGATTAACAATGCATTCATGAGGCACAGAGCTCCGGGAAACATCCCTTAACAATCACCTATTAAATATGCCTTTGGTCAGAGAGTTTCCTTTGTTTGATAGGGTATTAATAATCCTTATTTAAACCAAGCTAGAAGGGAACTCTATGCTAACGCCATGCTCGGCATCAAGCAGCCAGAGGTCACACGGGCTTATCGCAGCATTCATACTTAACCATTGTGTTTTCGTACGCTTGAAAATTTTCACTTTTCATTTAATCGCAAAAAACAGATATCATCATTTAAAAATCTAAAAGCATGAAATATGTACTCCAGGAGTAATAATCTTTCGATTTAGGCAATAAACAATAATAGGAAACCACCCTATGTAGACAAAAAAATGTTTGGGTGAAAGAAGCACCTGTACATGGCATCAACAGTTTCATGTGTTGGTAGTTAACAGACACGGGACAACTATCGCTCGCTCTGTAATCCACACTATCAAACAGGCTGTGATACTAACAAATCCAGATATAAAGACGTACAGTACTCAAAATCTCACCATGAATGACTTCCTTGTGTGTTTCCCAAAAACCTGGTGAATTTTTAAAATCACTGCAGTGTCTTTAGAAGAGAATGACATTAGTGTCTCGTTTATGCATCCACATGGTCCATCAAAATGATCCACATGGCCAAAGTAGAAGACTTATGTGAAGTGCCATTGAAAAATGCTCTGTGCAAATTGCGACTCATTCATCGTTTCCAGCCAGTAGCAGTGGGTGTTTGCACACATTGGATGCTATGGAAGTAAACAAGATTGAACTTGCTTTCACTCAATAGATATAACCAATCATTCAGATATGAACTTTTCACTATTATGAATGCTAAGAAGAATGAAACGTCATTTTTCCCCCCTTGAAGGTATGCAATCTTCGTGTATAAGAGTCGAAAACATGCCTAACTTTGACATGCCTTAAAACAAAAAGTATAAAAATACTACCTTTTTTTATTTTTTTAAATGAAAGCAGAACATTTGAAATACCCACTGATAAATTTTAAAGAAAATAAAAGGTGGCCTTTTTTAGTAATAAATTGTTAAATAATGACAAATTTTTATTGTTTAAAAAAGTCCTATTTGTTTATTATTGCTTCAAATGACTTGCAAGTTATGCCAGAATGTGCATAAATGAATTTTCTTCAAAATAAAACAATAACCACTGCTTTATAAGCCATGGTTCCTTAGTAATCAGCATTTATGTGATTTTTCATTTTTTACTCTGAGGCCTGACACTGCAATGTTCAAGGGGCGGTAACTTTATGACGGTTCAGTTCTGAGCAGAGGTAAAGGCATCATTATTCATCAAAGGGATACTGCTTTCACATATATAAATTTCAGAGAAATCGGTGTCGGTCACCTGACACCCCTCTGCCTGATTTGAGATGAAATGGCCCAACTATCGTTAGGACGATCGCTCGGACAATCGTAATGTGAAAAGTGTTGATTAGAGAAAGTGTTGTGGGCGTTGGGAGTTGAAAAGTGGGAATATTGAATATGGTGGGAGAAAAGTGTTGATTTTCAGGGTCACTGGAGATGAGGGGGGGAGGGGAGAGAAGAAAGAAGAATCCTCAGGATGAGGGCACCACGGTCGTCTTCAGTGATGCATTTAACGTCTTTAAGTTAGAGACCTCGTTCCGGATGTTCTTCTCACTCTGAGTGTTGACACTTGCTCCGTACAGCGAATACGATTCAGGGTGTCCACTTCCACACATTGCTTTCCTCTTCACTCGATCCTATCCCAGGAATACCAAGGGCTACTTAATTAAGTTATCGCGAGCAGGTGATGATATTGCCAACGCTTCCATTTAAATATCGTGTACGGCGAACAGCTCTTATATCCCTGAAAAAAATCATCATTGAAAAGAAAAACTAACTGGAAGAGGAAGGAAAATATCCCACCATGCATCGCGCATCTCTCATTGTAAACGCCATACCTATTCACTTCACAACGACGCACCACTTCGGTTTATCCGCTGAAAGCAGCCACTTTGATTCCTTTCACGAATTTCCATTTCTTTTTCGAGGGATTTTCATTCTGTTTATCCTTTGAAAAATTAAAAATATTTTCCTTAGATTTAATTCCCCTAAAGAACTACCGGAAATAATTAGTTTTTGGGTGGAGCTCCTTATTTTATTTTAAGGTATTATGCTTAAGCATTATGGATAAACTTGCCGTTCGAATTTATAAATATCACATCAAGATGCCGAACGGGCGGCGCGCAAGCAATTTCGACGAAGACGCCAAAGAAACCCTCACCCGTCATTCCATCCGCATGTTGTACCACTCCCTCCGCAGTTTGCCACCTGGCGGCACCTTCTACAACTACTACTGGTATTGCCTCCACCACTCCGCTAGGAAGGCGTCGGCGAAATGAGTTTGGAAAAATTCGAATCGGTTGCGCTAATTGGCTTCGCCGTCTTGTGAGGGCGCTGCTCAACGAACTGGGTTTCGGCCCACTAGTCCACGAGGTAGTCATTCACTCCTAATCGCAACTTTTATAAGAGGGAGGAAAGGCCGCAGAAAAGTAACAGCCGAGTGGAACCACTAACGATGGACTTGGAAAGAAATCCACGAACAACAAATGCTCTGAATGCATCGCAAGAGCACTAGGGTAAAGGAGCAGGTGGGAAATTCAGTCCCGAAGGGGAGGAAAAATATTTTCAACCCTAATTCGCGGTAGGTACTTCGAACGCAGTGGCAAAGTGAGCCCAGAGTACATTTCCTGTAGTACTTTTCTCGTGAATGGGTTCTTAACTTTTAGATTATCACGAAACAAACAAACCTGAAAATACTGTATTTCTCTTTTGTTAGAAGTAAATTAGAATATGGATCGATGGTTTAGGCGCCATATTCCGAAAAATGCATTGATGAGATTTAAAAAAATCAAACGAAATTCATTAGGGACTTGTATTATATTTGTTTCAATATTTACCCCGCTCAAGAGAATTATGTACCGTATAAAAGCTTGTTGAAACTATTTAAATGTCAAAGTTTTGCAAAGAGAAGGCATGTTAAAGATTTCATGTATTTATTTGACATTATAAATATTGATGAATGCCAGTTTTGTTTGGCGAGTTTAAATTTGTGTTTCAAATGTTAATTTGAGGCCAAAATATTTGTTTTACTTAAGTTATGCGAAACATGATTATGCAAAAAATTCACCATTACGTAGAATGTGTAAGACTTATAATAAATATTGCAATGAACTTAATTTGTTTCAACAAAGAAATGAGTATTGCAAGGCTCTCTAATATTGTTAATGAACTATGGCGACTAAATTTGATGTGTTATATACTAAAAAATTGGGATTTTATTTTTGCATTATGTTTGTATACTTTCTATCAATTGTGTTTTTCCTGTAATTATGTTGCTGGGAAAACAATAAAAACCAATAAATAAATGAAAACCGAATTACTTTGTTTTCTACGTTTCAATTAAAAATTTTAAAACTTGATTGGGATACATTAACAAATCCACAAAAATGAATTTATTTGCAAAATCAATGAGATAAGAAGACTTATTCAAAGTTCAAATCTTCATCTGAACTTCTGATACATTGGTTTTGACATTCATACCTTAGGACTCACAGGGATAAAAAATTAGCGGGTAAAAAAGTATGAAAAACTCATTTGCTGCCAGCAACAAGGCGATAATCCCTGATCCATTATCATAACACAGTATGGGAAGTGTTAACATATGCTCAGGGATATGAATAGGGATTGTGAACAAAATCTAAATTTAAAGAGAGCGGAGGGAAAAACACAAGAGGCGACGCGTTGGGGTTATATCTGGGGCCATTTAATCCCTTTTTACATATTATCCCTATAAAAGCTTTTTTCCCGCCCTGGATTCTTTTTTACTTTTATTTTCTGGAGACAGAGAAGGAGAGAAGGGGTCGGGGTATTTTTTTAAGGAAATAAGAGAGGGAACATAAGTGAACGAGGAAATTCTCATTGCACCCTGCACCGCCGACCGAGTGTCGAGGCACACACAAACACATCAATTCCTTCTTGACCGAGATTTGGGTCATTTAGTCCACCAACGACGCCCTCCACCCTAACCCTCCCCCAATCTCCCCCGACGCCATCCAGCTAAATTAATTTTTACTCTTGATTGTGAGTGCAGCGGGGTATTTCTACTCTCTATCTGCTCAGGGCGATAAAAATACGACATCACACAGAGCGAAAGGTACCTACTTACACCCAAGGGAGTTGTATTCGCGCGGAAAATGATATGGATGAAGGCAAAAGGAAAACTACAAGTGGGCGCATTAGTCCTTATCCTAGACAAAAGGCTAGACGGAGAGAATGGGGAGAGTTAATCTAGGATCAGGTAGAAACCGAGAGGTCACGGCTAAAAATAGCGCGATAACCAGAACAATACTCTCACCGGAAGGAATGCTTTGTATTTCTACCTTTCGAATTCTCTCCGAGGAAATTTCAAACTATGCACCGCACATCAGATATAAATATTGTGGGAAACATTATCCTTACCCTGGGAAGGATCTGTGCCCATTAAGATCTATGCCGCAGCATTTTATCTATCACTATCCGAGACTAACCGCATCGTTACCAAGTGACGTTCACTGGAAGAGATACCATGTAACCCAATACTCAGCGAGCCAAGTAATCTAGATATAACGTATCATTCAGGACAGCTTTGCTCAAAATCCAATTGCTCCTAGCAATTTGAAGGAGCAGGTCTTTTTCTCGACCACAAGAATTTATTGAAGTACGAAAGAGAATATTTAATGTGTTTTTACCACTAAGCAACAGATTTGCCTCTTGGCCAGGAGGTCGGGCTAAATTCTTTGCAGCTTCTTTTTTACACAAAATTTTCACACATACTGTTTATCTTTTTTGACATTCACAAATAGTGTATATTGTATATCTTTTGTATTGTAAAGGTTTATATACAATTTTTTAATATGTTTGCATTGACGCTATGGAGGGTTTAGGTGGAAGAGGGGACTTCTTAGTCTCAACCTCGCCCGAACATAGGTATATTATTGTTATAATGAACCTCTCGTTCCTCGTTTTCTCTGCTATAGGCATCAATACCATCAGCAGTGTTGCTATCTCGGAGGTGATGGAAATCTCTGTTGACCATTAAAGAACGAGATCTTGCGAGTGACTCGCGGTCTTGTTGGCGCCAATTAGGGTATGTTGGTAACGAGGGTTTTCTGCTTTTGGAGTCAGCATACTAAGGCTATGATCGATGAAGTATGAGGCCTTCTATAAAATATAGGGAATCTCCCCCAAGATTACAATCCTAAGGAATATTCCAGGAAATGCAGATATACCAACGACTCCACACTAAAATTTACCCTTGCTGGGACTATAGATAAACTGCAAGTAGACCTTTTTTTTAAAAATATCGTAATGCCTTACCGCAAACTGAAAAGCATGTTAAAATCATGCGTTAGCGCGGCTATGATAACAAGGTAAAGCTTTAAAAGGAACACTTATTTTTACACGGATTCAATACTCGCAGGTATATTTCAGGGCTCAGGAGTTCCTTTCCTCAACCATTTTCTTCCTACTCCTTCAAAATTCTTGAAACGATTTTGGTTATGATTTTAGGAATTTGGATTAGCATAGAATAAAATCCGTTAAAGGAGGAAGCTAAGCGAAGTTTCTTTTAAAAAAGCTTCCACAAACCATTGCTAGCCTCTAAAAGAGGCAAGCTATATGGATGGTTGTAAGCTCTTTTCTCGATTAAAAAATGCTGTTTTTGGGTTTACAAGCGTGTTAAATGGGACAAAAAATTTCTAAAATCTGGTCTCATATTTACTTTTCGTGCGCTGCGCTCTAAATAATCTCTTACGTCCTTAATAACTTAATAACTTCTAATGCATCTCAAAATATTTTTCTTTCCTTAAAACTAAATAATGTACGCAATTTTCACAACCTACGCCATCTTTATCAACAATGTGTTTGCCATTTTCTGATATATCAAGCGACATTTACAGGCATTCTAGCACATTTTGATACTAGACGCCTGCTGGCCTTGAGTCTCGTAGATTCCTGCTACAATTTGCATGAATGATAGTCCTGGGATTAATCCGTGAACGACAGTGATAATGAAAAAGAAACTTGCATTTTATGGAAGGAAACGGAGTGTTGGTTTTATTTCTTTTACGTTTTATTCTTTAACTTGAGAACTGTTATGAATAACTATGTAACTATGCGGCATTATTGCTGCATAATAATAAAGAGAAACGGAGATATTGATAAATTATCCAGATAGCCTATTACTCAATGGACTGGAGTTCTTTGCCCAAATCTTATGGCACGGGTCAAAATGACTGCAATAAGCACTTTTAAATACTATTATCACTATTGCACACGGCAAAATTTTTATATTATTTATTCTCTCCCGCATATACTCTTGGTGCATGACGCTTATCATAACGCTTTTAACTCAATAACTAATAATGCACCCCTCAAATCCTTCCAAATATTTCTCCTACTCTTCTTCCGCGATCCGAAACTTCGGGAATCCCAACTTGGAGGCGTGACTGTTCACTTAACTGTATAATTGAATTGGCACGACCCAAGTCCGACGTATATCTTGATTCGTTCCCCGCGCAAGAAGAAATGGTTTCCGTGCTTAATTGAGCCTTGAGCACTCTAGAAACACAGACCCTCCGTTTCCTTACCCCTTCCCCCTCCCCCCTCAGTCCGCATTAAATCCTTCCCTTCGGGCTCTTTCAAATTCTTCCTTTTCCCTTCCGATTCGCTTGGAACGTGGCCAAGTTTAATAATCTATAAAAGAATTGCCTAAGAAGGCATACCAACGTGTTAATGCTACCCGTAGCGCGGCAAGATGATTTTGGCGAAATGGTCGATACTCACCTAATTCCAAACGTGAGGAGTGTTTTAAAGGAGTTAAAACATTTTGGTCCTGTGTCAGACTCTTCATAACCATTAGCTCGTTTTAAGGAGGCCTAAGTTACAAGAAACATTAGACTACGGAATTTTTCGTCATATTTAATTAGTAAAAAATTAAGGTTTCGTGTTTTTATGACCGTAATATATAAAATATGTTGAGTCATACATGAGTTATTTGAAAATTTTCGTGCTTATTTTCTAATTATTGGCTCAAAAAACAACTTTTAAATCCATGGATAGCCTTTTCAATTTTTGCCAGTGCTATTAAAAATTACAGAGAAGCTGGTTGGAAGGATATGTCTTAAGCTGAAAAACAGAGAAGTTTAGTTGCGATAGTATTTTTTAAATTTTGCTGTGCCAATAAGATATTTTCTTGATAATAAGAATAATTCTTACTCTTTAGGCTCTTGATAATGAAATAATCAAAGATTTCCGATTTCCAAGGTTGAGTTCATACATTGCGTCATTAGATATTCGCAGGGGTATACTGTGGGTATTTGCGGTGGATTAACAAGGCGCAATCTATAAATACATTACACATCGAAGTATTTTTATGTGAAAAAAATTGCATGGCAGCAAAAAAGGAAAATGTTTTTTAAAAACTTAATTTTTTTTTAGAATTGTTCTCATTCAATTGACCTTACTTTCACGTTCTCTCATATTTCCGCCGTATGTCTCTCTCAGGGCTAGGCATTATTTCAAATACGAATATGACGTAAATTTTTAAGTTGTATTTGGAATTGTAAATACACGACCTGCATGTACCTTGTATTTCAAATTCAGATTATTGGTATTTTTCCATCTTAAAATAAAAAATAAAATCATGTAGCTCTGATAACACTTCTGTAATATTATGCATCAGACATTACTTCGTTTTCTTCATGTTTGCAACTACCCATATTTTGCCAAAGCAGGTTAATTCGTTTTTAAGATCTCTTAGTTTCCATACAATCTATTTTATATTTTAAAGGGTATTTAAAATACTATTTTTAGTTTGTTTTTTTAAATTCCCAAGTCTTTTTTTTTTGCATTTCAAATAAATTTGAAGCGGTATTTTATAATTTTGAGCATTCCTTGGCCTCCTTGCCCAGCCCTGGCCACTCTACATTCTGTAAATGGAGACGATTATTCGACGACGGAGCATTCGAAATTTTTGCGCCTAAAGCTCATTTGGCGGCCATGCCATACGACATAGCAATTCCATTAGGAGTACAAAAGATAGAAAAATGGACGGAAAAGTCTTCGGAGAAATACCCATGGATAAATACTTCAAACAGACAGAGACGGACATTAGAAAGATGATAGTGAGGGAAGAAAGGGACCATATTGGGAAAGGGCTAAATGGGAGCCTACAGTATGCCATCACAGGATCGTGATAATATAGTTGATGTTCCGTCGATACTGCTCGATGATTCTTAAAGGATATCGTTACCGAAAAGACTCGTTTGAATAACTTGCGTTTATTTTCTCTGATAAATAATTATTACAAAGACTGGCAAGGAGACGGGGCTCCCAGGCGACTGTACAGAGACTAGCAGGAAGACGACTTCCTGGCGACTTGGTGACTCGGCGACTGACTGAATGACTGCTCCGACTGCCTGGGTTGACTGCTCCCGTTCAAGTGCCTGGACAGGACATCATCGCTGGTATCTTGCGGCCGGTGCGTCAGCGCCCCTCGCGACTCCCTGGTAGACTAATAGCGTTACCAGGTGCGAACGACTCAAACAATAGTAAGAACTATGAAGCTAAAGATCGTCGAAATTTGGTATCCTATTTTAAATAAATCAACTCTCTTTGCAACGTGTTTTGTCCTTAACATGAATGGATATCTTTCTGTTGCCGCCAAAGGTGAGGAAACGAAGTGACACTGCTACACTTCACATGATACCGGTGTGCGAGAGGGATAAAGAAGAACTTAAAAGTCCAAAACGACATATTTAGTGTAGTGTTTTTTCATCCCGGAGCCCTACTACTACATATGGGGAGAGGTGTGTCTCTCAGTCTCCTCAGCATTTCAGCGACAACTTTTACAAAGAGGGTCCTTTTTAAAGATGCTGGATGAATTATGGGGTGGGCCGTGTGTTTGTGCTCAAATTGCCCTCTTCATTAGCATTTAGAGTGGAATTTTACTCCCTTCCCCGGCAGGAAAGGTACGCCTAAACATTATGAATTTGTGATAACGCCTATTTCTAATACTCTTTGGCGTTTTTTTAGATTTTTCCCATTATCCGCATTGCTTGTACTTAATTACTCGATGTAGAATCATCGATTGCAGTGATTTGCTGTCATTGCCATCGATACATTACATGCTTTTTTCTTTCTTTCATTATTCTATCTTGTATTCTTCTTAATCTAATTTTATCTGGGTACCCTATCGCTATGCGTCATACTCTAAAATGACTCCTGATCTCAAACTTCTATTGGCCCTATTGGAACTTCTATTGGCAAAAGTACACGAGCCCTTTTATTAAACCTATTTTACTTATCATCTATTTTAACGTTCTCAGGTCTTACGAGTGACTTTGTAACAATGCTAAAGTTTTGCATTTGTAATAAACATAACTTCTTATCCTTTAACAACAACTTATACTATTTGCCACTAAGACCTTTGATTTTTCGCCGCAATGTCGAGGTCGAGATGCAATGGACGGGTCAAGTAACGTAATGTCAGTGTGTATGTCAAGTAATGTAAAGTGTCGGAATCTATATTTTTCTATCATTAAAAAAATGAAAAAGATGGAGAATTATTTTAGATAGGACTAAAAAGAGCTCTCTGTTACAATAGCTCCACATAAATGGGTTTCACTTAAATTTCAGTTCTGATAGACTGTTTTGTACGTGTGAGTCACCGAATCGTTGACAGACTAATTGTTGACATGATCGCATCGGCGATTGAGGTATTCGTTTTGCGTGTGAACAAGCTTTATATTACGTTGGACATGGGAAGCTGCCTTCAGTGACTTTAAATGAATTATATGTTGTCGTGATGGTCATCGTCCGTTTGAAAAAGCTTTTCTCAATGCCTGATTCTTATTATTGCGAAAAAATGAATGTCACGTGGTGCTAGGTCGGCATAGTGATATTTCTTTGGTCGTTTTCAAGGCTATATCATGTAATTGACTCAGCTTTTCTTTCTGTAGCAGTTAAAGTAATGATTGCTGAAAGAGTAGATTTTTAATATTTTTATTCCGATTGTTCAGTGGTAAATTTTTATATTGCTTGTTTCTCCTTTTTTTCAGGTAAGTTTTTATCTTATGCTGGGTGAGATTGTGCAAGGCTATTCTCCTGCCGTAAGCTACAAATTATTTACTTATTTTCATATAGTTCAATGTAAACTTAACGGATGTTGAAACTTGAAGGAAATGGGAGCCTTTGAAATAACAATAATCTCTATGAAGGAAGTAATACTTATAATTATATAATCCAACACATTAGTAGTTTTATCTGCTTGGGCTTCAATGTCAAATTAAAAAAAAAACATAAATATTAGTATCCTGGCCAGATATTAGCTGAAAATCAACGAGAATAAGACAAATATTAGTATAAAGTAAAAGAAAGGAGGCTCATAAAAACACGAAACCAGGAAATCATGAGCTTGATGAGGTGAAAGAGTTATCCTACCTGGGAAGCCAGCGATGGACGTAGCAAAAAAGAAACAGGCAGTGGAATAGCACAGGCGAAGAGGGCTTTCTACCTAAAGAAGAATCTTCTTACAGCTGAGAATACAAGCGTAGAAGTAAGGAAACAATTCATCAGATGCTACATATGGAGTATGTTTCTCTATGGAAGCGAGGCTTGGACGTTGACAGCAGCAGAGAAGTCAAGAGTGGAAGCATTCGAAATGTGCAGGTGCTACCGAAGAATGATGAAGATAAAATGGATCGACCGTGTGAGTAACAAGGAAGTGCTAAGAAGAGTGGGAGAAAAGAGAAGCCTCCTAAAAACGTTAAGCAGAAGACGGGACAACTTAGCTGGCCACATTTTGAGACATGATTGCTAGATGAAAACAATGGAACAAAAACACAGGTGGAAGGGAAGATAGGCAAGAGACGGCCCCGAATGAGTTACATGGGACAGGTTACGAAGGATGTAATAGAGAAGAAATACGTCGCTATGAAAAGGTTAGCGGATAGGAGAGAGGAATGGAGAACTACGTCAAACCAATCCTAGGATGGTTTAATGACAAACTAATGTAGATGATGATTAGTACCCTATAATATACACGGAAATGAAGTTAATTTTAATTTCCTTATGTGATATTATTGAAGAATATTTTTATTATATTATTGCTATATTAGGTGTATCGAAGTGGAATAGTTCGTTTATAGAGATCGGAGATACTGAGCAAAATGAGTGAATGTTGTAAATATACATAATTGTGGAAATATTGCATACGCTGCAATAGTAGAAATCGACCTTGAGGCAAAAAGAACTTTTAGGATGAGTATAACTATATTTATTTCATTTTTTGCATTAATTATGAATATCCTCTCTTACAAGACAGAGTTTTACCTGTATAGTTGTCTAAAATGATGCCTAATGCGCGAATCTCAGTAGATGTTAATGGAAGAGACCAGTGGTGGATCCATAGAGGGGCTAGGGGAGGTTATAGATTCACTTTGTTTTTTTTTTATTTCTAAATTTACACTAGATGAAATGGTAAATTTAGTCGTACCCTCATTGCTGCTGGGCCCTCCACTTAGCCCCCCTCTCCCCTTGTCCCTATCCTGCACCCGCCACTGGAAGAGGTATTGCCACTGTTATTTTGTGATTACAACTTGTAACCTTTTTTTCATTTTTCCTCGCAAACTTCGCAAATATGGTTAATACACTTTATAAACACTTTTTATAAATTAAAGGTAAAGTACCTCTCAGCGAAAAACTCGGGAGCAAAGGCACACCCGCACGCCACAACTTTTACCACCATACCTCCATATTCTCTCCCCTGCGCCGTCAACAAGAATCGATCCATTCTATTTTCGCTGTTCACTATCGCCTGCTTCATTGTCTTTCTCCCATCAATTGTCACATTAACATTCAACCTAAATAACTCAAAATTAAAAGTTACACAGTATTACTTTAAAAAAGGCATTTAATTAGGATGCATTATGGTTTTTATGTGCATTGAAAATATCAATTTTAGTATGGAATTAAATTTCATATAATCAGAATAATAGGTTGAAAAATCGATAATTTTCTCGCTGTACGTTTGAAGTATGGTAAATTTACCTTGTAATGGGAATAGCATTTCTTCCCGTTGTAAAATATTCACTGTTAACTTTAAAATAAGATTTGCGCACGTAAGGGTTGAGTTCCGATGGCAAAATATTGACGATTTTGGATTCAATTTGAATTTTCTAGGGCGTGTTATTCTGTCGTTTTCTGAGTCCCTTCGATATTATCTGCCGCACCGGTTCAAATTGAGTTATTTCCCTCCTTTGTGCATATACGTATAGCTGAGTAAACAGTGTGCCGTCACGCTATGAACCCGTAAATATTGAAATGCTCACTTGGGAATCCATTCTCGGGCGGACGTGAGATTATTTCGTTCCGTTCGAATGATTTCCGTGACGGCTGGACTTGCGTGATGAAATTATCAGAAATTGGCCTGTCAATACTTATTGACGCGATATTGAATTTATCTGTCCTTTTAGTCGTCTGAAATGGAAAGGAACGGGGAGTGGTTGAAGAAGGATAAGTTTATAATCTTCGCATTAGAATAATTTAGTTGCGCTACTAATTGGCTCCATTTGATATGTCCGAAGATAAGAAACTCATAGGCCACTTAACCACTCATGCACGGCGGATATACTATTAAATCCCTCCCCAGCGGCTGGGTAAAATTTAAACGACTTCACGTTTTTCGCATGTTTTGTTTCAACAAATTGTAACTTTCATCATATACAATCAGTATTGTTAAATGTTATCGTAAATCTGCATAAAATAATGTAAAAGAAATAATTGCTAATTTTTCAAACAATTTAAATAAATGTTAATTGTTCTACGTCTCGCTCTCTTAGCACCATGGATAAATTTTCAATTTACAAAGTTTCACATTTTATGTCAATCAAGCCGCGAGATCCATCAAATACCATGCATTTTTAAAAATAATTACACGATATATTTTAAGCCTTAAAATTTCATAACCGTTTGGATATTTTCGATGTGATTACCCATTTCGCCTACATTAAAACTTATGACCTCACCCATTTCTTTCACTGCTTTCTATTATTAACGAATCGTTTCAGGTACTTACGTTCCGTTGCTTCAAACATCATTGTGGATATATCCAAATGAATCCTCCAGAGTAATCCTGCTTTGAATGATATACGATTCAGTTGAGAAAGACGATAATTTGCCGCAACCAATTTTTTGATCATCAGTGGGGAGGAGAAAAGCCCGCCGAGAGCCATGATGCTCTTGCATCGTCTCATAGCATTTCTCTCATGTCAGTAGCTCAACCTTCGGGGTTTTTAGACGTGCTATTCTCCCCGATAATGATTGCTTAAGTCTATGGAAACACCGATCTGGGAGACTTACTGGCTTTAATTGGAATTTTTTAAATTGGCCCTTGTTTCCACGCTGGATGTCCGTTGTATTTATCAGAAAATGGGGCTTGATATTTTCCTGGTATTTTCTCTGAAGGAATGATGGAAGAGTTTTTAGTGTACTGCAGCGATGTACATGTTTTTAAGAGTGCTGTCAGTGTCCCGCTTGTCCTTGGTGATTGAAGACTGTTCATTGTTTTATCTAAATGCATCATGCTAGCAGTTCTGCTGCACAATTGCGGCATGTATGCCTAACAACCTTCAGGTAATTCAAGGTAACTGCAGGAACAATGACAAAATGAAGGTAATCCTTTGTATCTTTCAGATTATGCATTTTGGTGAAGTGTAGAATAGGGGGATATGGGTCAAGAGTACGCATATAACAAAGAATTATAAAAACTATGCATTCAGATTCAGAAAATAATATTTATTTTTAAAAATTTGTTCACCCTGAATCGTGATGAAAGGCCATTAATTCGTGAGCATATATTGCAATCTGCAAGTATTAGTTTGTCAGTGTATGTTGCAGCCTTATTACTGCAGGGTACCTTCAATTCTTTCGTTTGCCTTGGATTGAATTGTTACCTTTTATTTAGATATTACCTGCATGCTGACATCTTAAAATCTTTTATTCCTAGGAATTACTGTTATTAATACATTCTTCTAATGGGAATAATTTTTTTTGCTTATGCACTTTATTTCGCATTTTCTCATTTAATTTTTTGCTTTGTGTATTCTGGAAGTTCATTGCATACAACCACAACACGTATTTTTTGGCTCCATCAGAATCTGAGTACAGAGTATCCGAAGTTAATTTTCTGAAAGGTCACCTTTTTTCTCCTTGTCCTCTGCTCTTGAGACCCAAAAAAGCCTCGCTAAGTGGTTTTTTTCTCAGAGAAGGGATTGAGGTTTATATGTATCATTATTGGTCAGAAAAAATTAATTAATAACACCTGAGCCTCCTGCAAGTGTGATTCATTATCCTTAAGTAAGTCTCCGACCTCTTCCTCCGCTCACTTCGGCCTCTCTCTCCTCTTCCTTCTGGCATTATAGCACTTAAACCGTACCTCACACGGACACACACTTAATCAAGAGTAATGCTCTTCTCTTCTTTGGGAATGCGTAAGTTCATTCAGGTGCCTTAGGTTTTTATCGGTAATGGACATTGGGGATAAGGACCTCTCTACGCTTCTTCGGCCCTCGGGTCATTAGGCGTGTGCGTATGGGGTGGAATGCCATTAGGGTACTCAGCCCCCTCACACTACATCAGAAGAAAAGAGGGCGGGATATCCAAAAGGGAAGGTCCCCTGAAAGAACACCTATAACGCCTTGTTCACAGCTTCTATCTGCCCCAGAGTACAGCTTCTGTTGCGTCATGTGGGAGTTCCTGTCGCTCTGTACTCCGCCTGAGGTCTGCCTTTCTGCCTCTATGGTCTTCCGTATCGTCTTGTTCGTTCCTGCCTTTTGTCTTTAACTTTGAACACTTCGTCTATCGTCTCTTTAACGTGAGTAATTGCTTGTTTACCCTTTGGCAGATGCAGTATAGCTATTCATCATCCCTCTCGCGACATGAAATATGTTTGTTTTTTCCATTTTTTAATCATAAGTAGAGATGCGTGAAAATCGCAAATGCGATATAGATGCGATGTGCGCAAATAAATGCGACATAGATGCGATGACTGGACTTTTACGATATTTTTACGCAAATTTACCTTTTCGACGGCAAAATTCGTACATTTTGTGCCGAGCGCAGTTTAAATGCTCCGCCGACACTCACCGCTTAAAGCATGTGAGCGACTGGCCAGCTGCTAGTTGGCTGGGACTCTACGTGGCCGCGAACTACAAGTGGGCGCGGGCAAGCTACACCTCCGCCACTATATGTCATATTTCTTAATTTATTATTGTTCTGCAACAGAATAATTTAAAACATTCTGTATTTTGTCATATAACTGTGTTTCACTACATTTTATCGTCATCTACCTCATTATGAAAATGTAAAGTTGACGCTACAAAATGCGATAAACTGTTATTGAAAGTGCGATAAAATAAAAATGAAAGTACGATTTTCACGTATCTCTAATCATAAGTTTTACATTATATTTTTTTGTTATTAGAGGATTTTGCCGTCTCTCCTTCCTCTTCTGCGGTGTCATCTGCACCTTGCTTTACTTGAATCACGTTTTCACTCACACCCTCTTTTACCTGCTCCAATCTACGCTTTATCTCTTCCATTTATTCGTCCAAGCCGCTTACGAAGATACAAAATCCTATCCTCCCTGCTGCTCAAAAACATCCCTCTCCTGTTAATAATGCATCCATGCCCCCCGAACAACAACTACTACTATTCTACTCCTGTGGCCATTGGAAACCTAGAAGGTCTTTGGCCTCACCAACTAGGCGCCTCCACATTCTACGGTCGCCTGCCATATCCAGCTGGCCTCCCATCTTTCTCACATCCTTCTTAAACTCATCGCCCCAGCCCATTCTTGGTCTTCCTACCGATCTTTTGCCTTCAAGTTTGCCTTCCAGAACTTGTATCAGCATTTTGTCCTCACTTCTTCTATGGAGGCGGCCCAGCCATCTTATTCTGTTGCTTTTAATTATTCCCACGATAACTGCACCTTTGTATAGGTCTCTCAACTCTTTCTTCTTCCTAATTCTCCATCTTTCTCCTTCCTTCATTGGGCCGAATACCCTTCTTAAAACTTTGTTTTCAAAAGTTATGACCTTCTTTTGTGCTACTTTTGTAAAAGTCCATGCTTCAGAGCCATATATTGGCATGACTATTGTTTTATATATTCTAAGTTTAGTTTATTTGACTAATTAAATAATTAATAGTTTTACTAAGCTCCAATATGATCTTCCAGCTGCTGCCAATCGGGCGTTTTTTTCTACATCTTCTTTATTTTTGTTCGTTAGTATCACTCCAAAATATTTAAATTGGTTTGTTTTTTAATTTATAATTTAATACTGGTATATAATTATCTTTGTCCTCGTTTCTGCTAACTTTCATTTGTAATTTGTTTTTTCTTCGTTCACCTTTAAGCCTACTTTGTTCACCTCTTTCAATAGCACCTTCGCTAGGTCTATTAGGTCTTCTTTGTTTTCAGCAACAATTGCTACGTCATCTGCAAAAGCTAGCAGATTAATTTTCTCTGGAATTTTGGCTCCACCAGGTGTACTCCTAGTTTTCTTTAGGGCCTCTTTTTCATTGAAGAGAAGTGGAGAAAGTGCATCTCCCTGTCTCACACCTGTATTTATTTTAAACGTGTTATTGTATTCTCTCCCCACTTTAACTTTGGCTTTGGACTCTTTTATACACATATATTCTAGTCCGACAAGTTTTACAGGTATTCCAAAGTTCTTTAACCTTTCCCACAATCTTTCTCTGTTTATTGAGTCACATGCTTTACTGAAGTCTATAAACAAGACAAACAGATCCTTAATATATTCTCAGTATTTGGAGGCTGGCTCTTTCAGGATAAATATTTGATCGGTTGTAGCTCTGTTTTTCATAAACCCCGCTTCATGGTCTCCGATCCTTTCCTCCACTTGATTTTTAAGTCTATTTAACAGAATTACAGGTAATATTTTGTAAGTTGAGAGCTAAAGGAATGTAAGGTTCTCGCAAAAATATTCTTCCCAAGTTCTCAAGACTTGGGCTGGTTCACTGGTTATCTTTCCATTCTTGCCCTTAACCCCTACTACGGTAGGTTTAAAGCCTTTTTCAAATAATCTTATTTTTCTATAAAAATCTCTTGAATTGTTTTGAGTGCAGGCTTGCTCTGTCCTCATAACTCTACTGTTAATGTATTTTCTTTTCTCTGCACTTTCCTATTGGTTAATAAATATTCTTCCTTGGCGTCCTGTGATTTTTCTGCAAGAAATTTTCTTTTGGCCCCCTTTTTTTACAACACACACAACAACAACCAATTAAAAACCTGATACTTAGTAACATGAGCCTCGGTATAATTTCCATGGGGATTAAAGAACCTGGATAGCGCAGGGGTCTGCACAGTGGCCCGGAAAGCCAAAGGTCTGCGGTGCGATTCCCGGCCCTGAGGAAATTTTTCTCATGGCAATTCTTGTATAAATAACCAATTATTTTAATGGTTTAAAAATTATTAATGACTGGATTTAAAAGCGATTGTTTTTTTTAAGACATAAGCTTTAGTTTATTATTCAAGATAAATTGGTCTTATTTTGGCGAACCTTACATTCCTTTAGCACCGATCACGGTTTACCACCGATTTGCTCGTCCGTAAAATTTTTCAATCGTCGATTTCGAGAGAGCTAGAAAAAAGAGTAGATCAGTATTTTTCCGTTTTTGACCAGGTGCTCACTATTCGTATAAAAATCCTTCGTATTTACCCTTTTGCAAGATATGTTGGTGACGTCACGAGATCAAGCTGAGCGGATCTCTGCTTCTCAGCCATTCCTCGTCCTTGCACATGGGCATAGACCTCTCTTGCGCGGTTCTTTGTTGTCTACTCTCTTTTGAGAAACTCTTTCCTTCCATAAAAAGTTTTCCCAGGATGAATGAGCCTCGTTTTCTTAGCATAATGAAAAGTACTTGAGTATTTCCACACTTTTTTATTTCAACCGATCCAGCTATCGGCTTATAATTCTGTAATCAAGCACATATCGCTATTTTCAAGATGGCATTATGTGCCGAAACCTGGCTCGGTTGAAATAAATAACTGTGGAAATACAAAAGTAGGTACTTTTCACTGTATTTAACATCAACTATTTCCACCGAATTACGCCGGAGACTATATCAATTGCCTCGTGTTTTTATTTAAACCTGACAAGTTATTGGTTAAAATGGGGAGATTACATTTTGATTTGTTACTAATCGTTATCTATTATCAGTAGTACCGTTTCATTTTAACGAATGGCAATTGCGTGAACCACCTGCTCATTCATTCTCTGCTGCTCTCATCCGCTTCAACCCGCGCTTTATCTTTACCATCGAATCGTCCATTCCACTTCACGGCATCAAAACACATCCTACTCCTCCCTCGAGCACAATCCTCTCCAGTCAAAATTGCGTCCCTGATGCCTCGTTCACATTACGATTATCCGAGCGATCGTCCTAACGATAGTTGGCCGGACAAGCCGTGTGAATGCATGTCCTGACAATAGTTCACGCAGTTCCTAAAGCTGCCACTTTACGATGGTTAGGCGCTGGGAGACCGGAAACGGAAGCGACAAGAGAAAGACGAAAGTTCGTGAAGCTTCCTTCGCTCTATTTTTTTCATGGATTTGTCCAAGCAAGGAAGAATATGGGCGGAAGAAAAATTATTCGTTAGATACACGTTGAACACAGTAATATCTTGACCCTGCATACCCCAACAGCTTTGCTGGCCGTGAATTTCTCGTTCACTTTAGTTGTCAGCACTAGAGGGCGGCACAGGTTTTAACCATCGTCGTGTGAATGCACGATTGTTCCCACGATTGCAGGAACAATCGCAGTCTGAACGAGGCATGAGTGAGGACCAAGGGAAGTACAATGGAGACTGTTGAATGAGCAGCAGCTTCCGCCCGACTCGAGCGTCGCAATAAAGGACCTCTGCCGCGAGACGGCGCGGCGCCTGGCCTAATATCCTCTGCCCGCATTACTTAGCAGCAACGATGGTGGTAGCACACGTCCCTTGCTTCCCAATTTTCCGCTCCACGCTTTGCGTCCTAATTTACCTCCTACGACACATTAGTACACCACTTACTTACTCCTACTCCTGTGGCCATTGGAAACCTAGAAGGTCTTTGGCCTCACCAATTAGGCGCCTCCACATTCAACGCTCGCCTGACATGTCCTGCTGGCCTCCCATCTTTCTCACATCCTTCTTAAACTCATCGCCCCAGCCCATTCTTGGTCTTCCTACCGATCTTTTGCCTTCCAGAACTTGTATCAGCATTTTGTCCTCACTTCTTCTATGGAGGCGGCCCAGCCATCTTATTCTCTTGCTTTTAATTATTCCCACGATAACTGCACCTTTGTATAGGTCTCTCAACTCTTTCTTCTTCCTAGTTCTCCATCTTTCTCCTTCCTTCATTGGAAGGAATATTCTTCTTAAAACGTTGTTTTCAAAAGTTATTAGCTTCTTCAGTGCTACTTTTGTAAAAGTCCATGCTTCAGAGCCATATATTGGCATGACTATTGTTTTATATATTCTAAGTTTAGGATATTTGACAAGAGTTTATTTTTAAATAGTTTTACTAAGCTCCAATATGATCTTTCAGCTGCTACCAATCGGGTGTTTATTTCTACACCTTCTTTATTGTTGTTCGTTGGTATCACCCCCAAATATTTAAATTGGTTAGTTTTTTTAAATTTATAATTTAAAAAAACTAACCAATATAACTGGTATAACTGGTATATAATTCTCTTTGTCCTCGTTTCTGCTAATTTTCATGTAATTTCACACATGTATATTCACGTAAAATATTGTTATAGAAATTGAAAACGAACATGTAATGTGAGATATGTTCCAGTGCCGAGGAAGAGCGATGAAGTGAACTTAGCGGTAAAATTAGAAATATAGTTTGCCGTTATAAGTGGTTATTTATTTTTTCTCCGATCAATAAAAAAACTCAAATGCTCCTCCTATCGCTGCATATGTATTCACGTAAAATATTGTTATGGAAATTGAAAACGAACATGTAATGTGAGATATGTTCCAGTGCCAGATTTCTCAATTTCTCTAGTTACTTCCGACATCCAGAGACCCGGAAAACTAAGGTCCACGGTCCAATTCCCGATCTAAGTGAATTTTCTCCGTAAGTGTCCTTATGCATTTCACAGCCATTTAAGCAGTAGGACTAAAATATTCCACCCGTTAATCTGTCTAAAATTAAGTGTAATTTATTTTTTTTAAATAAAGTATTTATTTTATATCGAAGCGTTTTATGTTCTCAAATTAAGAGCAGTATTATTTTCAGCACCGTACAATCGAACCCCATGTACGTGTTATACACTCCACTATTCTCGCATGTCATTCAACGCATTCATTTCTTCCCCCTCCGTGCTCTCCCTCTCACCTGCACTATCCCTCATTTATTGAAGCCCCCTCCTCCTCCCTTTCTGCGCTTGCTGAAATTCCTTCGTCCCGGAAAGGAGCTTTATTGCGTCACCTTCGTCTTTTTACGACCCCTGTTGCTCCTTCTCCCTTTCTTCCCTATTGTGCTCATGCCGTCTTTACACTCTTTCTTCCCTCGTCCCATCCCTTTCGGAGGCTTATCGAGCACCTTGCCACAGTCTTATCCACTTGAGATTTCACTTTACTGTCTCCGCACACGATAAGGGACGTTTGAAGCCCAGAGAGTAATGCGGCTGGTTGTCGAAATTAGTACGTGGTCTTGACGAATATTGCTTTGTTTCCCGTATGTTAAGGTTACGCCTACTTTCTATTTTAACAACTTTATTTTATTTTTATGAGGCTTCAACTCATCCAGGGACTTAAAATTTTTGCGATGAAAGAATAAGTACCATTCTCTTCAACTTCGTCTTTGTTTTTCTGCTGCAGCGAAGGATTTTCTTTGCCTGAAACATTTTTTAACTAATTTGGTTTTGCAAATGTTTCGCGGCCTTAAGGTTTTAGCAAAAACTGTCTCTGTCTCTGTTTCAGCCAAACTGTTAACATGCTTAAAATGCCGCATTATAGGCTAAGCTAGAGCTATTTGATTGAAATTTCAAAACCTTATCAGAATTTTTCGCGATGGAAATTTATCAGCTCAGGGAATCAATACTCCCGCACTGTTTGTAACACGTTGTATAAATTGCATAAATATAAAATCAAAGTGCTTTTTTAAGTCTCCCGGAAATATGGAAATGCAAAGCTTTCAGTTTTACTTATAAAAAAACGGTTTCACCCTCAAAACCCTCAAATTCTGACGCAAGTTTACCGATGATATCAGATAATCAAAGTAAATATGATGTTTAAATCAAATTATAGGAAAATTGTCCGTTTTATTTCAAAATGGGGATTCTTTTTGATTTGGTTTACTTTAATTTTGAGGAAAATATTAAATGATAGCTTTTTCTCATGGCATTACTGACTATTGGAATAAACTATTTTGGATATGCAGGTCTAAATAGAATCAAATTTGTCGGTTTTTGCCTCTTATCCCTAAAATTAGGCAGTGGTTGCGACGTGGGTAAAATGCGCAATTGCTATATTGGAGGGATGACCTTTCCTCACCAGATAAAAAAAAACAATTTGGCTCTTGACCTTTCATCCCCGAGACCTTAGGAGGAGAGGATGGATGTGCCTTTCTCGTTGGCGAGGGGAATCAGAGGATGAAGAAGTAAGTGTACCGCACGTAGAGCTCTCCGAAGGCTGTTGATATTAGCGCGTGGAGTCAGGACCACCGAGAGAGAATTGAGGAGGAACTATTACGGTTTTGCGACTTCAGGCGTGTCAAATTTTTATTTATGATTTTAAGGTAATTATATATTTTTGAGGAATTCCTCGGTTCGCATGACTTTAAGTTTGATATTGAGTGGAATCGTATAATCCTATCGTACTCATCCGTGGGAGAAAAAATTTGGTCTCTCACGGCTCAACGCACTATCGATAGTATTCCAGAAGGGGAGGGAAATATGGCGGCGAAGCGGACTCGAACCCACTCGTGGCTGCGGTCGAGAACGTGGGGCGGAAAACACGCGTGGGGAGAGGGCACTCGAAAGCAGAAAATGACGCACGGACACGCTTCGGACAGACATGCACGCCCACTGCGTGAATGGGAGCAAGCTGCGATGTTTCACTTGAGGGAGCTTGTCGTGTGAATGGCGAAAGGAACCTAAAAATCACAGTTTTTTTACTACCACGAATACTACAATAGAGGAATCACCAGTCGGCCAGTGGGTGCGCTATCGCCAACAGCGCATTGAAACAGTTTTGGGAAATTTGCCACTGGAGTCGTTGACGGTAGAGCTGTCCGAATTTCACGGAGAAATGATTTGTAATAGAGTAGTTTCCTTCATCAAAGAAAACGAAAGGCATTGATTTCGACTCGTTATCCACCGTTAGTGTATTCATAATATAAAAATTATTTGGTTTTAGAAATCACAGTTCAGATGAATGGCAATGATCAATTTTATCCTCATTTGAAAAAGGCAAGATTGGCGCCCATGCGATGTCACACCACGTGACGTCACAGGGACCTAGATTCTATACGAGTGGATATGAGTTTTACATCGTCTGAGATTACCAATGCATGCATAAGGCACAGATCTCAGGGAAACATGTCTTAATAATCAGCTATTAAAATTACCTATGCTCGGAAAGTTTCCTTCCCTTGATATGGTATTAATATTCCTGATTTAAGCCAAGGGCTACCAGCTAGCAGGGTACTCTGCTACCTGCTAGTAGCCTGCATCGCAGCGGCACACACATCATCGCCCCAAGGTCCCCTCACACGGTGACAGCGGGACCCAGAATGACGTCACAAGGGCTCTTCCCATCATTCATACCTTGTCGTCTTGTTTTCGGGCTCTTGAAAAATTCCACTTTTCATTTAACCGCGAAAAATACATATCGTCATTTAAAAATCTAAAAACGTGAAATGCGTACTCCAGGAGCAATAATCTTTCGATTTACGGATTAAAAAAATAATAGGAAACCACCCTATTAGGAGAGTTAACTTAATTATACATTCCAGATAATTTTACAACTTATAAATTTTGTAATGGCAAATAGAGAAAATTAAATAGAGCGACCGGGATAGCAATGACACAGTCCTTGAATCAATGGGATGGAAGAGTTCGGAACTATTGAAAGCCTAAAGAAAACGAGGATAAATCTGTCGAATGAGTTTTTCTATTCTAATCGGCACCGGTGTGAGTTAGTTAATTTACAGTAAATCGTTCAGTATAACTGTCTTTTTATGCATGGGGCTGAAGAAGATTGGTTATTTGAAATATATTTTTATGGCATCGGGGAATATTATCTTTTCTTTTACACGATTTCCACGTCAATTCTACTTTAATGCTATTTAAAGTGGCGTAGAAATTGATGTATTGATATCAATCTACACCATTCAGGCCGCGTGACAGTTTATAATTGTCAATGCTGACTTATGAAAGATTAAAATTAGGCCTGCTGAGGTTGTGCACCCAAATAGCACCCATAATTGAGGGTCAATTATTAATAAGTTAATCGCTGGTTCAATTAGCCGTTCAGAAGATCTGAATGCGCACCGGAAATCATAAAGACCGATTCTCTCCAGGTAAATTTTCCATTAATATTTCGACGATATAAGCCATCTCCTCATAAATACATATTATATATTAATGAGCCTCTAGAAATCCCAGTTTAGACGAATGGGAATGGTCAATTTTAACCGCATTTATAAAAGGCCAGATTGGCGCCCATGCGATGCCACTCTGCGTGACGTCACAGGGACATAGTTTCTACACGAGTAGATAGGAGTTTTACATTGGCTGAAATTACCAATGCATGCATGGGGCATAGAGCTCAGGGAAACATCAAGTGTAACAGCTTGGAACTTCAGCATTTAAAACATTGAAATCTACTTGGATTTGGACTTTAAGTGTGCTATCGACATTCTCATATTTCCTTGATAGTTAAGTTTCCCACTCTCTTATTCCTCATTCTACTTTCCATTACCATTATTTCGGGCGTCAGATTAGCATTTTTGCTGAATTTTTTTTCCGGTGAAATGATATCTTTTACCTGTAAAACCAGTGCAGTCAAGTTCTAAAACTCAGAATGAGATTCCGTGAATCTTTACGTCAAACATGGTGTGAATCAAAACAATCTTTTAACATCTTGGATAACGGGAGGCCAAAGAGTAAGAAGTGTAAGGTAAACTGCAGGATTGAGTGGGGATGCAGGCGTGAGAGAAGGGATGCGAAGGCGAAACAAAGAAATTACGAGTGGAGAGGGCACTGCAGGTGAAAGGGGTGAATGAGGAGAGAGGAACAAAAACGCATTCTTTTAAGCTTGACGATTGCTCTTCAAGTTCCTTCCCTTTCGAGATACTCTGAACAGTCTCGTGCCTGAATTTTCTCTCTAGATTTCTACTTCATCGCGTTTTGTATTGCGATTCGCATCTTCTTCATATTACTATTATGTTGCTTGGCACAACGAACCAAAATTTTTAATGAAAGACCATTAACACGGCTTTTCGAACCCATGTATAAGTTTAGAGCGTTTGTTTTCATCATAAAATAGAAGGATTAACGATAGTGAAAATGTTCCATTTGCTCATTTTAAATTTTTCGGGATACATGGCACGGTAGTGCATTTAATACTCCACTTAGGATACTTGAGGCAATGAAATGTGGGCTTCAGTATCAGAATAGGTATGGTAGCGTATTTCGCATTCACTTGATTTAGAAAAGGCGAGTGTTATGATGGCCTTGTGAGTGTTTCATTCGGCTTCTAATTGAAGGGCTGTTGGATTCAAATCAGGGTGGCGACTTTGCACTATTGAAACTAGAATCCTCGCCGCTCTACTTGGCCCATAAAAATAGATTTTCCCTCACACTCTGACTTTTACCCTGAAAATTTTGGTGAGCCATGGCTTCATTTACGTCACCAACTCATGGAAAGTGGGTCGTCAACTTTGTTTGGAAGTGGTGAGACGGTTAGAACATTTATTTGAATGCGCTAGAGCAGGGGTCTCCAAAATACGGCCCACGGAGGGCTTTCATCCGGCCCGCGCACTCGTTTCAAGCAGCGCGCGATTCTCGCTCGTTTAACTCTGTGAGACGCCGCTAGGAGCATTGCAGTGCTGTACTGCACGTCAGTCGCCTTAAAATGTTCGTAAATAAGAAATACGCCACCGAATTCTTCAGTAGACGTTGGTATCGAATACTTCAGTCATCGGCAAATTTGCTATCCGGCCCGCGGGGCGATTCGGAACAAGGAATGTGGCCCTCGTGGCCTAGTAAATTGAAGCCCCTGCGTTAGAGTACTGCAGTATCTTGCAGATTTTCTGTCTATTCTCCTCCGTAATTAGGATGAATCTATGCAAGAACGCTAAAGGGCGTATTTCCAAGCATGCTTCGCAATGGCGGAGAGCTGAAATTGCTTATTTCTTGTGGCTCTTCTGTGTTCCTGGATGCGCACTTTCATATAAGTCACCATTTTATTGAGTAAGTTCCATTATTCCATATCCAGGAAGACTCGAATGGAGTGGTGATAAAATTAAGTTTCTCCTTTCAAGGGAGGCGTCTCGAACCAAGTCAAGTCAAACTAACAAACTCAAGCCATACATGAGACGGTTTGCCATTTCACCTGAACGGCGTTATTGTTCGGCATCGTTATTCTCTCCGTATCCTCTTTAAAAGGAAATTCAGCATACTTGCCTCCGAAGATGAATATCTGATTGAGGAGGACTTTGCCCAAAACCCGTATTTTGCTATCGCCTTTTGAGCATACCTACGTAGTTTTGCTTTTATTTCCATTTATGGTCTAATATGACTCTCGTATTCGTAATACTAAGTCTGAACTACAGCCAATGGCAGGGGTTGTCGTTTTATTCGGCACAAGCTTGCTTTATGCCGCTGCTTTTTTATTCCATAGTCACCCTCTCCTCTCTTTTCATGAATCGACTTCATGAACATTCGACAAAAGGCCTCGGCGTTGGAATTGAGTGCAAGTTCGCTAATTGCATCCGAGACAACAGCGGGGGGTGAAATAAAAACAAGGAAGTTTTAGGGCCTCACCGAACCGCTCTTTTTTAAATGCATCCCACCCCACCCCCAAATAAACGAGGCGTGAAGAGCTGTAAAAATATGTATTTTAGAAAACTCTGGGTTCCATGCAGACGGAATTGAATGTATACTATCCTTTTGAAATAACTACTTATCGTGGCTATACGCTTTAAATTCTTCTAAGTCCATGACATTAGTAGTGTGCGCTGGTTTAACTAATCCGTGATTTTAAGCCGTGTGGATTAGATTGATTGCTACGCTCAGTATTTGATATTGGACGGATTTCTGAGCTGAAATTTCTCTGGGAATTTTGCTCATCTATGCTCAAGGAATCGCATATACTCCGTTCAAGCATCAGTAGTATTCAAAGTATTAATATCCCAGTCAAAAGTTTCTGGAAAAAATATTTTACTTATTCATGCGTTTCATTCATGTGTGGAGATTTTGCTTCAGCATCTGATACGGCGAGATCGGATTTGTAAATTTTTGTTTGGCAAACTCGAGCTAAGCTATGTTGATTTCTTTAAGAAGTGTGAGATTTACAGCTGGAAACACAAGTTTTGAAACATAATAAATTAAAAAAAAGAATCATCATCATTATTCAACAATCCTAAGATTGGTTTGACGCAGCTCTCCATTCTTCTCTCATATCCGCTAATCTCTTCATAGCTACATATTTCTTCTCTTTTACATCCTTTATAACCTGTCCTATATAACTCATTCGGGGCCGTCCCTTGCCCTTTCTCCATCCCACTTGTCCTTCAACGATTGTTTTCATCAGACCATTGTGCCTCAAAATGTGGACAGCAAAGTTGTTCCGTCTTCTGCTTAAGGTTTTTAGGAGGCTTCTCTTTTCTCACAATCTTCTTAGCACTTCCTCATCGTCTACTCGAACGGTCTATTTTATCTTCATCATTCTTCGGTAGCACTACATTTCGAATGCTTCCACTCTTCATATACATACAAAATAGTAGATAATCATGCGCTCACGCGTTGAAAAGTAGCTTTATGTAAATGAAAATACTTTTTAAAAAGCAGCCATTGTAACCACTGCTCTAACCCAATGGTAGCAGCATATGAACTTCTAAAAAAGAGAGATTCTGTGTGTCCTTAGAGCTACTCCACCTTCTAACGTTTCCAAAAGCGACTCGCCCATCTCCTGAGGCAATTCAAGAATTCAACTGATTCACTTCAGTCGAACTAAGAACCATTATTTTGTGGAAACTTTAAAAGGAGAAATGGAGTAGTCTAAACGGGAGACCTTTACTCAATTTGCCAGAAGTAGTTAGTGAAGGGTATCAGACATGGAATGTAACGTATAGAGAAACGAAATTTCATCTTTGTTACGCGCACTTTGGAAATTTTGAAAACGCTCGCTTTTTTCCTACTTTCCTCTTAACGTACATCGTTGTAAGGCTTCGCTGGAAAAAATGGAATGGGTTTCCTTAGCATAAAAATAAACCCATTACAACATAAATACGATCCGCAATACCTGTTGTGAGGAACATTCAGTATGTAATCTAAAACTGCTACTCTACAAGGTATATTGAGGTTTAGTAAAATCGGATGCTTTCCCGGCGGATATATTCGAAAAAGGCTATTCGGGCTTCCAGCCGGGTGGTCTCCCTCCATTCTGCTGACTTTTCGGAACACGAGTCGGGTTCCATCCTCAGGGCTAATGGTGTGTGGATGAAGTTTTCCAGCTTATATAGTCTTCAATTGGTTGTGAAGTCTAGCGTGATTGGCCGGGAGGCAGCCACTATTATTTTCCTAAGTGCCAATTTCCATACATTACTTAGTGAATACCCGGCGTCTCGGTTGAGGGCGTTACTTGTCAGCCGGATCTCGATGAATTCCTTTACCAGTCTTTCCCAGAATTTATTCTCACGGCATAGAATTTTCACGTGGTCCCACTTCACCCTATGTTCGGATTCAATGGCGTGTTCTACAACCGCGGATTTTTCCGGTTGGCAGGGCCTAAGGTGTCTCTTATGTTCTTTGATCCTGGAATTAATGGTTCTCCCCGTTTCCCCAACGTACACATTAGGGTGGTACAAAAAAACTCAAATTACAAATTCAGTGTCGTAATAGTGCGGAAAAGTTGCGATACGTTAGTACAAGAAAAACAAAAAAAGAATTATTAAAATCGGACGTCATATTCCGATCCCGCAAAGCACCTGAAAAAATGACAAAAATAAAAAAAAAATATTTTTTTTGTTGTAAAAAAAATTAAATAAACTTTATATTTTTTAACGCTATAGCTAAAAATGATTACAAATAGTGTAGATTATTAGTAATACATACATATACATGGCTTTAAACAGTTATATCCGATCGCGCAAGATCATTAAAAATGTATAAAAATTGCAAATTAGCCGATTTTTCAGAGTCATGTAATAATTACTTATGACAAATTTTAGAGAAGTTTTAGTGAATCCAGTAGATCAAAAAGAGACAATATAGCTGACCACTAGACTTGAAAGGCAAAATTGTGCTTTAAAAAGGCAGCATGTTAACCCTGTTGAAATCGAGAGTGAAGATGTTGAGGTTTTAAATGACGCCACACAAAATTTAACAATCAAGGAGCAATTTGATGACTTCGAAGATTAAATGTCTATTACATCCAAGAAAAATTTGTCACCACGGCAAATGAGGGTAAAATTCCAAACTACAGCTTTGCATTGTGATTGTGACCGTGCAGCTGCTGTTATAGAAACAAGTGCACTTGAAGACATTGGTGTTATAACTGAAGGAGATTCTTCAAGTTCATTGAATGATGTGATATTAGAAGGGAAAGGAGAAATACTAAAAGCGATTTACAGTAAATCCAGAGGGGTAAAATTACAAACTACAGCTTTGCATTGTGATTGCAAATTGATTTAGGTGAACTACACGGGTAATACTTGGAGGGAAGGATAGACGATACCCTAGTAATAGAAATTATTGATTCGAAGGAGTACCGCTGGACAGTTAAAGAGGAGCACCATTCCCTAATAAAGTAACCGTCCTCTGTGTATGTTAGTCATGTTTATCCAAGCTCCAGGTCTGCTAAAGACATTTGGCCTTCATATTATCTCATTTCTCTGATCAAGGAGTATCGTTGAAGTACTTAGATTTAGTTTGCTGTGATGGCAGAACACCAACATTGGATAGAAAGGTGGCACTATGAGAGAGATCGAAGAACTGCAGTGGGCAGTTTGTTTACTTCATTTCATTGAATTACTTTTCCGCCATCTTTTTCAGTACTTGGATTGTGAATTAACTGGCCAAAAATCTTTAAGTGGGAATTCTAAAACTGAATGATTATGGAAAGCTTCCAATACTGCATTTCCAAATAATTGAATATGAAATTCTACAAGTGGATAGATAAATTTTGAGCAAGGGCCAAAGATATCTTATTAACATAAGTCAAGCAATTATTTTTGGTGACTTTCCAAATGACTTAGCAAACCGTGATCCAGGACCATTTTCACATGCTAGATGGCTTACCTATCCAAATCGAGTTCTCCGACTTTACGTAAGTACCGAAAACCCCTCAGATGCTTTTAAAGACGTAGTTGCTTTTATTTTAAATCTTGCATGCCTGTTCGTGTGTACAGAGCAATGGAAACCTCTTGATTCTTGACTTAAGATTAAAATAAAGTAGTTTTCCCGGTTATTGAACGGAACTCTTACTTTGCTCGCCCAGAGAACGTATTGATGGCGATGTTTTTTTTTTATTATAGAAGGCAGATTAGAGAACAAGGGCTAAAAAGAGTATTAAAAGCCATAGACTTAACCAAAAGGCAAACCCATCGGAAACTTAATTACTCCTACCATGGAACTTCAAAGCAACTGAATATATAGAATTGATTGACCGGAATATAGTAAAACTATCTACTCCACCTCTTCTTCGGAGAATGACCAATGAAGAAATAGCTTCCTTCATTGAATCAGGCGATAAAACAGATTGGGATATTAAATCTTCCCATGTCACACGCAAGCAGTGGAGCCGTGAGTGAAATTGGTAACAGAGGCATCCCTTAAGCTTTTTGGTTATCTATCCAGAGATGGATTTATTAGGGCTATATTCAAATCAAGGTCCATTATGTCAGACTTCACCACCAAATCGTAGTATAAAGTAGTGTTCAAAAACTAAAAGCTAAAAGTAGGACAAAAAATGTAAATATTGTAAGTAGCACTAACCCTCATTGGTTGGATTGAGGGAAGGGAAAGGGTTGAACCCGAAGTAAGGCCACCTCCCCCCGGAGAGTTCTGGGATATTTAATTATTATTAAATCATATCTTTATAAAGGAAGAGCTGCATAATCAAACATGTATATTAGACTAAAATATTACCTCAATTAATTATTACACAACTGAAAAATCGGCTAATTTGCAATTTTTATACATTTTTAATGATTTTTCGCGATCGGATATATTTGTTTAAAGCCATGAATATGTATATATTACTAATAACCTATACTATTTGTAATCATTTTTAGCAATAGCGTTAAAAAATATAAAGTTTATTTAATTTTTTGTTCAACCAAAAAAAACAATTTTTTTCATTTTTGTCATTTTTTCAGGTGCTTTGCGGGATCGGAAGATGACGTCCGATTTTAATAATTCTTTTTTTGTTTTTCTTGTACTAACGTATCGCAACTTTTCCGCGCTATTACGACACTGAATTTGCAACTTGACTTTTTTCGCACCACCCTAGTACACATGCCCACACTCGCAAGGAATTTGGTAGACCCCTGGAGTTTCAAAACCACAAGGGTCCTTGGCTTTAACAAGTAGGTCTCTTAGTTTGGAGCATGGTTGGAAAATGGTGTCCATACAGTGTTTTTGGAGGATCCTTGAAATTTTCCCGGACACCGTAGGCACATAGGGAATTTTGGCTATGGCGATGGGCTTCGGTATTTCATCCTCATTTGTAGGCCGAGTGTATCTCCTCATTACTGTAGCCATTTTGCCTGAAGGTGGTCTTAAGATGTATTATTATGTATGTTGAGGTTTTTATATCAGTACTAATTGCATTTCATGTATTTCTCATGCCTCTCTCTTCTTTTGTCACTCTGTAACAAAACAAATAACTACCATACCATAGTCGTCTTATTCATTATTAATTAACTTCGAGGTATCTCTACTTACAGAAAGCATAAATCGATTTCAAAATGCATAACCGTATTATATCGATATGGTTGAGCAACTATTGCCGGGTATCACGATTATCTCAGAGAAAAAAGTGAAAAAACTTTCCGTCAATGGACAACTATGCAGGAAGGCATGCCTTTTTAAAACAATTTCTGTGAGGGTGGATTATTTGGGCTGCAGATCGAGGTGGTAGTAAGATGACCGTGGAGAAGTGGTAATAAAAAAAGTCGGAGGGGATGAAGAATGTGTGACCGACGAATTCCTCGCGCTGAAAAATTGCCATTTTACGTCTACTCTTAATCGATTCTTGCCCTCTCTCTCGCGCGGTGTTATATATGGTGAGGGTCCGAAGTGATGGTGGTTGGGTTTTTTTATGTTTATTTTTCTTCGTCGTCTATTTTTTCATCACCCCACTCACATCACCGCTGAACCTCTCGCGGGGAGGTCCGCGGCCAAATGCCGCTACAGGGAAGTGATAGGGGCGGTCGATTTGCACGAAAAATTTAATTACTGCTGCAATAGTTCTTCTCGGGTCAGGTTTATTCTTCCATAATACCCATAGACACAGATGCCCACTTTTTTAATTGTTTTCTCCCCTGCTTTTGAAAAGTGCGTATCCTAACCTTTTTTCTGCGTATCAGGAAGCCGCGTCCGTGATCGATAGTACCCACTATGAATTTAAGACGTAATTCTCCAACTATTCACCTGAATCTTTCTGAATCGAGTGGATTTTGACTGTCTGTTCATAGTTCAATTTGCTTGAGTACAAATAAATAGGGGTTTTAAAATCTCAATGATTTTTTTGCATGTTTCCGTTTGTTTCACACAATTTACTTCCCGAAGAAACTTATTAATTAGCCATCATGCATACACCATAAAAGTATTAGGATAAAAGCCGTAATTAATTTTGAAATAAATATTTAACTATATTTTACCTTCCTGTAGGAAAGGTTTTAATTAAAATACCATCAATCTGCAATTGATATAAAGACCTGAATCGAGAAATATGTTTGGATCGGTGAGAGTTCTTCGAAGCACTGCATGGGTCATGGCTCTATCAATGTTTATAGATTTATTATCTAATTCCTTGTGGGTTGCTTGCGATATACTGAAAAAAAGCACTTGTAAGTTACAGAGAACAGAAAACCTACATGCATCAGATTGCAGCTGGTCTAGAGCCTTAAGATTTACTTCTTACATTTACAGAGTGAATCTTCCCATAAAGCGGGTTCGTGAAAGGCATATTACATTTTTCTTGTTTCCCACTTCCATGCTCTGCTTCGCATGCTAATTTACGTGGTTTCCATAGAGAATGAATTCAAATTTGGATAAAAGACAATGAAAAGACGCCATGCCTGAAGTTTCCTTCAGCCTGAATTCACCCAATGAAACAACATCGCAGCGGATCAAAGTGCCCGCGTACGGGAAAGCATCGACGTCTTTTGAAATTAGAAGTCTTGAAGAATTTTTTGTGATGGTGAGGAATCTGAGAACTATAAAATCCAAAGAAAAATACAATTTTTCCCTGCGTATGAATGAAATGTACTACCACTATCCATATCTTTGGATAAGTAATTGTTTTTCGTAAGGAATAAAGCAATGACTGATTCACTTCGAACCACGGCTTTATGCGATTTTCTAGGGGACCTTAGTATTAATTTTTAACTGATTTGGAAAAATGCTTCCAATTTTACTGTTAAAATACTATTGATAGCAGGAAAATTTCAAATCATTTTTGAAATGAAACTCTGTGAACTCAAGCGTTTTTTCCAAATTTTTCTGAGATTTTCTGAATGAGCCGTGATTTTGGAGCAAGCGTTTTTACTCAAAAATTTGTGATGTTGCTCGACTAACCATTTGTATGGTCAACATAAATATTTACTTAAATTATAGGAAAAAACTTATTACTGAGGATGATACGTTTAAGTTACCAATTATTACATTCAATTATGTTGATACCTAAGGTTTAGGTCATTCGTTTCGAAATAATCATTCGGCATTTGTAGCACTATTTAGTGGCTATTATAATTACGTTTAAGGCTGCTATTCTTATCTTCGCATTTTCATTGCATGAAATTGAAATTGATTTTATAAATTTATCAGTTTTTTTTGTATTCTAAATAATTAAAATTCAAGTTATTGGATCGTAGAATCACTCTTTTTTTAACTCAATCAAAGAGTATAGTAGTTTCGATAAACGACGAAAATTTTCCAGCTGGAATTTATCGCAAAGCTGTTTTGAAATTAAATTTGTTATTAAATTAAAACAATCAATGCGTTGTGCTGTTCTTTTTGTGATCAAGAGACTTGTAATCAATTTTGTCGTCCTCTAATGTCGCCTTGAACTGAATCACATTTTAATTAAGTCGCCTCTTAAATCAATCAGTGGACGTAAGCTTCGCAATTTATTGGTTAAGAATAACAATTCAAAATTTAGTGATTAAATTTCAATGAAGTTTGATCATGAGTCTTGGAAAATTAATGCCTTCACGTGCCGGTCGTTTATTTATATCAAAACCGCCATTTATTTGTTGGAATTTAAGTGTAAATAGGCTAAAATAAAGCTTCTGTTTTAGGCCAACCACTCACAAATAAAGCAACAAATTTTTTCATGAAATTTAAAATACCTACTCGATAACTTATTTTTCATCGAAAAATTATTTTATTAACCTCATTTCAAAAGTACAAATTACAATCATTCATCTGTAACAATAATGAGAATATCAAATGGATAGTTCTTAGAACTAATGCAGACGTTTTTGGAATGCCAGGAGAGATGTCTTTTTTTTAATTTGGGCAGGAGACGGGACTTAGTCTTAGTCACATCATGGCACATGATGGTCTGATGATAATTACCGCTGATGAACAGGTGAAAGGAAAGAAGCGAAGGGGTTGGCTTCGGGTGAGATGTATTGAGCAGGTTATGAAGGATTGAAAGCAGAAGTTTTTTAAAGGCTAGTTCGTGTGAGAATTGAATGAACAGCTGCGGAAAATGATGATGAATGCGGAACGATGATGAGGGTTTTATAAATTAATTTTTCATGTTCATTAATAGCTTTAAACTCAATGTTAGTATTCAAACTAAAAAATTATCCTGTGATAATAATTATAGCTCGTAAAGCTTTTAGTAATGTTAACGTTATTAATATCTAGCGAACGGGGAACGTATTTTACTTACTTGCATAGGCGTTCGATGTGATTAATCCTGGATGGATAATGTTTTCCTGGCTTGCACCGTATTGCTTAATGTCTGATGACGACATTTTCACCAGCAATTCCGTCAGTATTTTCATTCTTCTGAGAGAAAGTCTTAAAAACAGATGATGCTGGCGGTAATGTCGGCGAAACGTTCGTCATCAGACATCAAAGAACGCGGTGGGAGCCAGGAAAACGTGATAATGATCACCATCGTAGTTTTAAGTGCGTCCACTCCTTCACTGCTCTAGTGAGAACCATTTGACGCAGCATCTTTAAGGTTCCTAGCCGCTCCGCAGAGGTAGGAGTCCATCTAATCATTCGCGATTCTATGAGTAGAAAACGTTTTCTTCTCCGGCGGCAATCGATAAATCTTTCTCTCTCCTCATCCATCCATGCACTGCTGCTAGAGTGAAAGAGCGACTCAATCCCATGAGACCATTAAGAGACCTCTCCGTCCTCGCACAAATGTAATTTTATCGCTCCGATATCTTTTCTGCTAATTCACAGAAGAGCATCTTCCCGGGAGCACATCAGAGAAGAAAGAGGCTTTTCCTTCAAGAGAAGATCGACGTGCGTGGGAAGAGAACTTTGCTTCAACCCTCGTGTCAACATCGTTTATATATGAGTTCATTATCACAGCTTTTGGTATTAGCTCTTCCTTGTGTTTTTTATTTAATCGCTATAATTACTCTGGTCGGCAAAATGAAACTATTATTTAGTCATAATAATTATGGTTCATAAAGCACGAGGCCAAGATAACGTTCTTGCGAACGAGGAACGTATTTCACCGGCGTGCTTAGGCTTCCGCTGTGAGTAACACAGGATGCAATCATGTTTTCTTAGCTTCCATCGTGTAGCTTTATGTGTGATGACGAAATTTTCGCCAGAAAATCCATCAGGTTTTTCATCTTTCTGATAGGAAATCTTATAAGGTGATAATTCTGGCGGGAATATCGGCGAAACGTTCGTCATCAGACACCAAAGAACGCGGTGGCAGCCAGGAAAACATGGTCATGTTCACAATCGTAGTTTTAACATCTTCGACTCCTTTACTGCTCTTGTGGGAACCATTTGACGCGGCGTCAGCCTCCAGCCCACACTCTTTAAGGTTCCTCGCCGCTCCGTAGGGGTAGGAGTCCATCTAATCATTCGCGATCCTATGAGTAGAAAACGTTTTCTTCTCCGGCGGCAATCGATGAATCTTTCTCTCTCCTCATCCTTGCACTACTGCTAGAGGGAAAGAACGACTCAACCCCATGAGACCATTAAGAGACCTCTTCGTCCTCGCACAAACGTAATTTTATCGCTCCGATATCTTTTCTGCTAATTCACAGAAGAGAATCTTCCCGGGAGCACACCAGAGAAGAAAGAGGCTTTCCTTTCTAGAGATTATCGACGTGGAGGGAAGGCTTGCGTCGACTATCGCATATTGGAGTTCGTAGTCGTGCGGGATGAGTTCATTTTTTATTCTCTCTTAATTCATTCTATCCGTAATGTGGTGAGTTATGATGTTGGTGATTTCAAAAACTTCGGTTCGTTCCGGTCAGGTTTATTATATGGATTCTGAGAGTGAGGAATTTGTTATCGCGCGGAGTTAGCTCTTCTTCGTTTCTTTATTCAATCTCTCTCACTCCTTCTCATACACACCGTAATATTGATGATTTCCGTTGATGATTTTAAAAATTTCTTCGCCTGGTTGGAAACATGATCGTGATATATAGAATGTTTTAAAGGCTACTGTAATATGCGTGCACTGTCGGGTGTGTGAAAAAGGAATATTTCGAGTAGTTAATATAAGTAATTATTATGTAAAACGTTTTTTATATTATGGATGGTCATTTTTTGATAAAAGGCTATGCATTCATAAAAATATATTGGGGGATTTTACATAATTCAATAGAAATATATCATTTTTGTTATCTATTTAACTTTTATGGACTGTTAGGAACAGTATTGATGCTCTTTAAAATATGATAATATTCCATGAATATGAACATGGCCTTACTCGTGGCTATTGACTTAAATTCATGTCAACATCTTTAATTTACAAGGTTTAATAGACCCAAGTAAACATTTTCCTTGGCCGTGAATACGGAATTTACCCTTAGTATTTTAGTCGGAGGTAAAATTGTTACAATAGAGGAGGTTTTGCTCGATTTGCCTGGGTAATTTAAAGATGATAATTTATCTTGTGTGATATTGGCAAGATGTAGTGGATGTCATTATTATTAGTTAAATAAGACATATCAATATCTCCACTGAATTTATTTTCGCTTTCTTTGCTACAACAACACATTCAAGTGCATCAAGTGCAGCCAAGTTATTCCGTGAGTATGTCCTAATGCTAAATTAGAGGGGGTTAGAAGAAGGATGTGGGAAGAGGAAATATTGAAGGACACAACGACGTTTTTAGCGCCTCGGGAGAGGAGGAAGGTGCATAAATAACTTGCAAATTCTATATATGATTTTACACTTTCCCGGCGAACAACTTTAGAAAAATCTTCTCGGGATACCGCGAAATCTTCTAAGTAAAAATTCTCCACTTTTAAACGGGAGGTAAAAATTGATATGCATGATGAATGAAAATCTATTCTCTTTTCCCTCGTCATTACTCACAATAGAATTTCAACGACCGTGGTGTACATAAACCTACAGTTTTATCTATTGAGACTTGAAAAAGCATTACCTGCCGACCGCCACATATGTCAGGCTGCACCCTAACTTCTTCCGTTGACCCCCAAAAAGTCCTTGGGAGCCAAGGGTTTTCCAATTTTCTACACTTGCCAACCCATTATACACAACCTCGCTTAACCTCCATCCTCCCGAATCAGAACTCTGTCTCCTGACAACCGCAGCCTTCAAAACGAAAGTAAAGACACAGGCGGTACGATCATCCTGAAACCCCTCTCCCCAGATTAAGGGATGTGCTCCGATTTTTGTGATTCTTTATTTCCATGATTTCCACTGCGTCTAATTTTTAGCCTTTCGTTTATAAGTGGAGGATTTCTATTGAAATGCATGCAAATATCTCCTGAACCCTACTCCCTCCCCTTCCTCTCCCGAGACATTAAAAAATACACACTTTCTCCATGTTTCCACATTATGACATTCCACCCCAGCACTTACTTGTATGATGTTGGGCACGATATGGGGGAAGTTCGTAATATTCTTAAAATGAGACATTGCAGTATTTCCACAATACGCAAGCGTGGTACCCTTACCCATACCTTTCTTTCCCCCCCCCCCTGCTTCTCTTCGGGACCGTTCAATATCCTCACTTCTCGTCACCCAAACCCCATACTCCACCTTACTCCCTCCCCTCAAGCACCAATATATACATAAGGAGGAACTCTTTGAGACTTTTTCACGCTTGATAATGTTGTTTGTAACGACGAAACGCGTTGTGCAAGAATAAAACTAAGTGGAAATATTGCAATGTCTCATTTTACCAATACATCCTCTTACCCTTTAGCAGTTGGGCATATTTTAAGAAGAACTTTACATGGTACACTTGTTGTTTATACAAAAATACACGTCGCGCAGAAATGATATAGTTGACGTAATAAAGGGTCCAGCCGGTTAAGATGATGAAAAGTGTCCCCAGATGTTTCGAAAAATAAAAAAATACACACTTAAGGAGGAACCATCATTTCAAGCATGCCCGAAAACCTCCCCTTATTTTGGCATGTTGTTGCTCATTATTTTCTCTATCGAATAGTGAAAAAATATTACTTTGTCATCGGCCATTTAAAAAAAAAGTATGGATTTGAAAATAACGGATTTCCACCTTGAAATACATTGTCTTTATGGGAAAATGATGACCTTCCCTTGTAAAACATATTTTATCTCTAATTTGACCCGAAATATATCGTTGAAAAATTGGCACAGCATAGAATAGACATCGATGCCCAAAATATGCATTTTTTTTAGAAGGGGTTACCGATATGTTAGGGCCAGTATTTAAGTTTTAAGAACATGCTTCCGGTTTTCTGCAGAGCGAGCAGCCATTATGCTGCGGAGGTAGTGGCAACGTTGCTAAGTATACGGAGGTTAAATGTGAAGAGCGATATTGAACCTGTCCACTGCTGCATAATTCCAGTGAATTGGATTTTTCGGAGTCATTTTTCTACGAATTCATTAAACGAATATTCAGTTCATCTCGAAACGTGCTGTACACCGAAATATGTAATTTATCAGTGCTGGTTGTTAAAGTAATTCCTATATGCGCCTACATTTTATTAAACATGGGAATAATTATGACCGGAATACAATACATCCCTTGAAATTGTAGGCGTATCGCTTCAAAAGCGAAAATGATAGAATTTATTGAGACTTGCGATAATTTATCTGCTCTTAAGAATACTACTTCAAATTGTTTTACGTTTATTTCGAAAAATATACAACATTTTCAACTTGTAGAAAATACATATTTGAATAGAAGTTCATTATCTAGCGCATTATGTGTTTAATCATCAATTTAATTGATATTAAAAGTCTAGAATAAGGTCTACAGGTAAATGAATGAACCACGAGACAAGCATATAGATGTTGGGTACCGACTACGTAGTATTTGGAAATACAACTTCGCGAACGTAGATACTAATTAATCGAATATTCACTCATGTAATTCTTCGAAAGTATAAAATAGAATAGAAAAGAGTACTCCTTTTCTTCACTGTCTATCCAATTTACTTTGATACGTTTTCCAAAGGTCCAATTAGCATAATAGGGTGGTTTCCTATTATTTTTTTATTGCCTTTATCGGAAGATTATTACTCCTGTAGTACGTATTTCACGGTTTTAGATTTTTAAATGACTATATCTATTTTTCGCGATTAAATGAAAAGTGAAAATTTTCAAGCGCGCGAAAACGCGACGGGTATGGAAATCTCTCCGTGTGACGTATTTCTGGTTACCCCTCCCGCCTTGTGAGGTGACCTTGATCGAGGCTCTGAGCGCTGATAGGACGCAGGATGCTAGCGGGTAGCTGAGTACCTTGCTGGCTGGTAGCGCTTGGCTTAAAAAAGGTTTATTAATACCTTATCAAACGAAGAAAACTTTCCGGCCTTAGCCAGTTTTAATAAGTGATTATTAAGACATGTTTCCCTGAGCTCTGCGCCTCATGCATGCATTGGTAATCTCAGACGATGTATAACTCCTATCTTCTCCTATAGAAACTAGGTCCCTGTGACGTCACGTGGAGTGGCATCGCATGGGCGCCAATCTGGCCCTTTTCAAATGAGGATAAAAATGGACCATTGCCATTCGTCTAAACCGGTATTTCTAAAACGAAATAATTTGTATATTATGAATACAGTAATGGTGGGTAACAAATCGCAATCAATGCCTTTCGGTTTCTTTGATGAAGGAAACTACCCTATTTGAAAAAACAACAGTAAATACATCTACCTATTTATGAAGTCATTGCAGGAGGATAAAAATTAGGATGAATTCTTGAACAATCGATGACAGCTGACATAAGTGAGTATCCTTCAACAGATGCACTCGTTGGAATCGGTTCGATGGAATTGATGGATTCACTTTCGGCAACATTTCGTTTCCTCAAATAATCCAAGCTCTTACCTTTACCTTTAGACACAAATTTGCCTTTAAATCGGCATAAGGAAGCCATCACTTCAGCCCAAAGGTATATTTAATAACTTAAGGCTAAGTAAAGTGGATAATAAAACGAGTAATATTGTCACAATGCAACGTAACTCTACGAGGTAACATAAACAAACAAAGGTGCTCAACCGGTCTGAAACTACGATATGTAGGCAGCGTTGTCGAGTTGGTGGTCAGGAATTATAAATAAAACATTTTTCCAAATTAGATTGAAATTAACAGAGCAAAAGGTCTCACTAGTTAAGTTCATTTTATTCATCACAATTGGTATAGTTATTAAGCTTTACTGTATTTCCAGAGAAAGTATTTAAATTCTTCCGATACCTAAGAGTCAATATAGCAGCCATTCTTCATATCACAGGATTATTCCATTTTTAGTAAAATTCATGCAATGTACAGCTATTTTGATTGATTTAGCATTACTTTTAATTTTTATGAATTTCAAATTTAGCGATTATAACTCGTGGTTATCGAGTTTATCTAACTAATGAAAGCAGTATTTCGAAGCGCATGTTCCTCCTTAAAGTGCATCAAGAATTATGTATTTCCCCAAAGTTTCAGGCCCTAACAATAGAAATTAACCCAAAAAAATTGAAACACGATTTTTCGTTTTTTAGGCCATATTTCCAGTTTTTATTTTTGTAAAATCTTTTTCTTAAATTTAAAATGCATACATTGTTACGTTCTACCATCCTAATTTTTTTCAAAAGTTATTGACCGAAAACTAAAGTTTTACATAAGTTTGAAAATTTCAAAATTAAATTAAACATTTTAGTAAACAAAAGACACGCCGAAAAAATATATTTTGGTGCCCTAGTATAATCCTAATTTTTTCTGATTTTTAAAATTGGTTAAACACTGTATATAACACGAATAACTGCTTAGCGCCATTTGCATATATGTATTCCAGGAGAATATAGGATTCCTGGAATACATATATGCAAATGGCGCTAAGCAGTTATTCGTGTTATATACAGTGTTTAACCAATTTTACATATTTTACATATTTTACATATTTGATTGTTGATGAGTTTGTAATATTATTGATGAAGAATAAAGATTAACATAAAGAATGCCTATCAAACTTAGATTAATCGTAATTATTGCTTATAACCGTACTGTAAAGCTTTGAGTTCGTCTTCAAGCTTCGAGAAATACAATGTCTGCCAAAAATGATTTTTTTTATTTCTTCTGATCATCATCCAAATGAAACGCAAAATGCATGGCGAGTAATGACAAATTACGACAGGACAAGAAGATGGAATGTGTTCTCGCCGAACATTGGATGATATTTCGCCGATAGATTCTTTCTTTCGCCTTTTCCGGATTGAAATGAAAAATTGGGAAATAGCCCTCTCCATTCCTCTGCCCATTTATATGTATATCAGTATGTGCACATCTCTGCGTTTTTATGTATTGCCATTGGTCCCCACACGTTCAACGTCATTTTTCATCCCATGCCTTGCCAATGTTTCTCGAATCAATCCTTTCGTCTTCATTTCCCGCCGGATACCACGTGAACTCTGATAACCCCCCTCAAAACTATTAACCCTTATTTTGAGAAAAACGCACAAAGTTTTATCAGAATATAAGAAAGAGCATTGTATTTGTAAAGAAGGCGATCATGAAAGGAAAGAGAGAGTGTTTATGCACGTATTAACATTAAAACGACGTATCAACTCCGCTCGATGGACCGTCTTTTCCCTTTTTTTGCGAATGTTTAAGTTCCTACTATCACTATCAATGTTATCATGAAATTTTTAGATTATATAGATAAGATATCAGTTTACAGTTGCATGTACCTTAAATTAAAAAAAATAATATCTGAGGGAGTACTTAGGAATTAAGCTTTTGGTGGTCTATATGTGGTTAAAATAGATGTTCTATATATTTTCTGTAGTGAATTCTGGACGCTTAATTTAACTTTTTTGTATTCAATTTTTTCCGAGGTACATGGATGTCGTATTTAGTGGGATCACATATGCAAAATATATAGTGTGGCTAAAACAGTCACAATATTATTGCATCTTTGTTCTTTATTTGATGAGTGTATTTATCTACATCTATTAAAACTATATTAATTTTTCCCGGCGGAACATAGTTCATTTCTAAATTTAAAATTTACTACAGAGAAATTAAGCTTTCTCTCTTCAACTCATGGCTAGAACAGCCGTGTTATATTATCCCCTCTCATACGGTCTGGACGCTTGTTACCTTGCGTTGATAATGGTAGAAATTGAGCGTAATTTTTTTGTGCGTTTTCCTCGAACGTATTGAGCGCGATAGTGGATACTTGTTGAGCATACACCGTCATTCGGGAGAATAACAGCCCCTCGACTTCCTCTTATCGCGAGGCATGATGGGTAAATATGAAATGGCCGGAAGTTGATGTGTTCGTGATATCCAGGGTTCACAGATTCCATTTCTATAGCCCCCGTCGTAAAAATATGAACGATCCGTTCTCTTTACGAGTGGTCTTCCTTTATTTCCCTCTCCTCGTCAAGCACTCATGACTCATATTCAATTCCATCAATCGCCACCTATCATTCATTTTAGTGTAGAGTCGGAGAGTTGACGTGCCTTTTGTCCGTTAGAGCAGGTTCCTTCTAAGTTTTTTTTCGACTCGCGATCATTTTTTCGCCATTTATATTTTTTCCCTCCGCGACTGGCCTCGAGGTCTAGACTTTTCTTTCCTCCTTCGCTCTTACTTTTCTAGCACTAGATGAGGACTGCATAGATGAGGATCCATTCCATCTTTTTGAACCTTAATGTGTGTCTGCTGTGCACCGATGGCGATGAGAGCAGAGATAAATTCTCAATATTTCTAATATTAACTCTCAGTATTTGGAATAGAGAGTTCGCACTCGTAAGTAATAGCATTGAAAAGTTATGAATCCGTGAGATTAAATCGTTGGGAATATTAATGTCGGTTAATATCTAAATACAGATTATTTGTCTGTGAAATATGAACTTTGAATCAGCGACACGAGTAATGACTGATGTAAACACATTGAAATAGTCGGTGGGTGACATCACATTCAGTGTCTGACTGGATAATCTCCTATTGTATATTCGTAGTCGCGATATTTTCTTTCCGTTCTCTTATGTTTTATTTTTTATGCGATCTCCATGAAACATCAACTTTCTTGGATGTTCTCAGCGGTCTTTATCAGTGTACAATATGTTTACAATAGGCTATTTCATTTCTCCTGGCCATTTCTCTCTTTGACGAATATTTGTACAGGGTTGTCCGAAGGTTTGGATCTTCGAACAGTGGCTTGCAGTATTATGTATCCGCTGGGTGATAGGGTTTCCATACTAACTCAAAAACGAAGTACAAAAATTTTAATTGTTCGATCAAATGAATGAGCTAATAAAAATAAAAACATTGTTATCTATATACATAAAAGAGAGTCGAAAATCGTGGTAGCTAGAACAATTATAACTCGAGAAAGGCTGCACCGATTTTAATGATATTAGGTTCTATGGATTCGTTTCTAGTTTTGATATAAATAGTGAACATATGGGTGAATAAAAAATATATTTAGTACCGATTTATACTTGTTAACTTCATTAGTAATGCTATACTGGTCCCTAGGAAATGCTGTTTCTCTCATGTCCCGTTGAGTGATGGCGTTATTCATCACGTCTATCTAATTGAGGAACTGCACTGAATCTGATTGAGGAAGATTAGAGCCTATCGTATTTTTCACAAATGGCGCGAAATGGGATAAACGGGCAATGGCCTTGATGGGTCAATGGGCAATTGCATGTGATAGCGGACGTATTTGAACGAGGGCTCGACTTATCCGCTGTCGCGCTGCAGTAGCCCTTCGTTTTATCGTAGAATCGCTTTATTCTGTGATAAAACCGACAACACGTTCACAGGTCGGAAATCGTATGACGTCGGAATGCGTACGATAGTGATTACTCATAGCTACGACTCATTCATCGTGAAAAATCGACGAATGTCAAAAGCTACGTGATAAATTCTCTGGATGGATGGAGTATTCACGAGGGAAGTAATTTCCATTCCGGTGTTTCACATTTTTCTTTTCGATAGCTGGAATTGTTGTTCTTATTGATTGTTAAAAGAGAAGATTATACTGTGTATATCATCAAAAAAGATAATTTTTGTCGAAGAAATGCATATTGAGATCAGAAAGATATGAGTTACAGATATTTAAATTTAATATAATTATTTTCCGTATGCTGAAATCATTACAAGCTTCCAATAATTTCACTCGCAAACGGTTATATTTTAAGTTAATTTATGATTTTTCGATTCATCTAAGTTTATTTTTTAATCAATTCATTTTATATTTAATTTGATATTCACAAGAAGGTGAAATACAGAATGTGAGAACCTACAGCTACTTGGGAACTTTGTTAACTGAAGACTGGAAAAGTATAAAAGAACTAAAAAGAAGGATAGGAATGGTGAGAGAAGTTTTCAAGAAGGTGAAAAAAGCCTTGTGTAACAAGGCAGTGGAATTAAAATTGAGGAATAGATTGGTGAAATGCTATGTGTGGAGTGTGCTTATGTATGGATGTGAGACTTGGACAATGGGGAGGAGAGACAGGGACAGGATTGGGACGTTTGAGATGTGGGTTTGGAGGAAGATGGAGGGAATACGGTGGACGGATCGAGTTAGGAACGAGCAAGTGTTAAATAGGATAGATGAGAAAAGAACGTTGATGAACAAAGTAAATCAAAGGAAGGGTAACTGGCTGGGACATTTGATGAGAGGGAATGGAATTTTGAAAGTAGCTTTGGAGGGAACGGTGGGAGGGATCAGAAGAAGGGGAAGGATAAGGCTGAAGTTCATTGACAACATTAAAATTGGAAGATATGGAGACATCAAGGAGATGGCCGGAGACAGGAGGGAGTGGAGACAGCATTGGCGCGGGGGACCTGCCGACGGGCAGACCACCATAAGATGAAGATGATGATGATATTCATTCGACTACTTTTAGTAAAAATATGGCATAATGGCTGTTTGCTTCCGCTCTAGATAAGTTCGTGACGTCAACCACGTATTTTCGAAAGGGGTAAAAGCATCGATTTTTTTACACGAATAGATCGAGATGTGGACGACGCATCGTCAAATGGAAAACTGTGGATACCTTTATTTTACAAACTCTTTCACTTCGTCAATGAAGTAAAATTGGTCGACAATATATTTTATGTCTGTTGTATGCAGAGTCTTGCGTAGCAATCCATCGATATATTCTTCTGTAAAATACTTTAATCTACATAAATTGTTATTTTCTTATAAGTGACACGGAATATGGTATAGTTTAAAGATATCGGGGAAGGACTGGTTAGAAATTTCTCCTATTTTTCATTCATCTGTTGCAGAATAACCCCTCCTCTGGACAAGAGTTTTCTTGGCCTGTGACTCGGAGCAAAAACATTTTTTTCTTTCTGTTCGCCTACACCTACGCAAGTTTCCTTCCCTTGTCCTAACTGAGAGTGTATAATCCCTAATCTCAACTACTTTCTTGAGAGAACCATCTCCCTTCACGTCTGCACAATGAGACGCTTCTTAATGAGCTTCTCTTCTCTCTGCTCTAATCTGCACTTGGCTCTCGTAATCAGCCCGCCTGCGTAATAAGAGAGCCTCGTTCGTTAACGCGATGAACAATTGTCAGCATTTTTTGTGTGAAATGCAATGGAGCTTAATAAAAGAGACCCATGTCAAGCAAATCGCTGCGTAGAGCTGATAATCTTTTATATGATAAGTTGATGACGCCACGAACTCATGCTGAGGGGTCGTCGCTTCTCTTTGGCTTTCATCATGGGCTTTGAGTGTCTAATTATTGTGTACTTACTTGTGGTGGATGTATTTCCTCAATGAGCGCTGGTTAATGAGCCATAAAGTAATGATGTAAATGGCACACTCATGAAATATTGACGGCAATTTTTGCGCTCCCATTATTTTAATCTCAAGACAGAATAGCAGAATGAGGAAGATTTTGTCTTCGTAAAAACTTATCTTGCCTTTCCATCAATCGAATTATTTTATATAAATTGCGATTTCTCGGCTAAGTTTACGTTGTTCTAGAACCCTACAAAATGGTATTATTCACCATTTGCAAGGGTATATTAATGTGACAAAGTTGAAACAAATCAAAAGATACGATTTAAATCACGTTCGCACCAGCATCTCAAAACGTCTGCAGCCTATCTTCAACTGCTTTCTACAGGGAACTTCCCTCTCTCTCTGCTGTACAGTACAGAGACGCTTCGTAATAAGTTCTTGTCCTCTGTTATTTCATATGCACTACGCGCTCATAATCTGCTTGCCTCGGTAACATAGTACCTGCTTCGCTGCCGCAATTCTATTCCTTATTTCCTTACGAACTGATACATCTCTATTCGGTCGTCATCAACGGGTAATATATTAAGTCTTTCCACTCCTGTACTCGCCTTCTCTAAGTACTTAGCCTTGGAGTTAGATGGAAGATGGGACTTCCTAGTCTCAATCTCGCCCACTTAGACGAATTATTGTCATTATTATTGCTATTTTACAATATTATGTTAATATTTTTCACATTTAATGTTATATAGTATTATTATGTATTATTTAATGTTAATATTATGTTCATATTAGCAATCAGTTCTTTAATTGAATTTTTGGGTTTTTGCATTTATAAATAAAAATGAATTATCATTAAAACATTATTATTATTATTAACACTATTATAACTAATACAAATAAATTTCCAGGGCACGATAATATAAGAATGATCGATCTCAGTTGTAAATACGACATCATTGCTGCAACATCCCACTGGATAAATCTAAGCATAAATGAAGGTAAATTATACAACGATAGCTGTAATCAGACCGATATAAAAACAAGGTAAGAAAAAGGACAGAAATAATTACCGCCCCATCTCTATTCTTCCTCCCATAGACAAAATCATTGAAAGATAATTTGAGGAACAACTCATTAACTTCATACTAAAATTTAGCATCATTACACAACATCAATATGGCTACCAAAGACACAAAAGTACACGATCGCTTCTAGAGAACTTCAGTGAAGACGTACGTAAAAGCCTAAATAAGAACTGGTCCGTTCTTTCCGTATTTATAGATTTCTGTAAAGCTTTCGATACAATCGGTATTAACATCCTGTTAAGAATAGGCACATGCTACCAAGCCTTAATAGGCTTAGCAGGAATTTTATAATATCTTCATATTGTTAAGCACATAAAATATTGCATTATTTTTTTCGCTTTGTTTTTTATGTGATGAGAGATTTTATTATTGATCACAGTTAGATTTATTTTGAAACCATTTCCAATAAAAAAAGCAAAAAATTATTATTATTATTATTATTAGAGTTCATTTCCTTAGAGAGACTTTTAACTGGACCTCTTTTGAAAAAGTAATGTTAAAATTAACCGCAAGATCCTAGAATTGTGGCTTAGACTAACTTCAACACCTACTTGTCACTGCGCATAGCGTCGATAATATACGTAGGTACCGTTAAAAATACCTTGTGAGCGAAGTCATAATTATTACTTTAGCTTTATTTTATTGTCATCGTCTAGGTTATCCAAAGAGTGCTGAATTCATCGTATTGTAACCATATTTGAGCGTACAGGAGAGATTTGGGGTTGAATTTGAGAAATTGCAGTTTTTATAAAAAGTCGCGTTTTTATCCCAGCTGGAGCGGGCTGTGTCCAAATATTTTCACGCCGCAGCTGTTAATATCGCGAACTGGATCAGAATGTTCGACAATGGAAAAAAATCTTTGTGGTGATTTGGACAGAGTAGCCGGGATGTAGTCCACGGGGAAAAGGAGAGCAAGCTGTGCACCATTTCGTATTTGTGACAATAAAGTGATTTTTGAAAAAAAAATGAAATGTGTCATGTGCAATCGATGCCTTCATCGCCGATCTGTCGTGCAGCCGCGATTACTCGGGATAATAATGTGGTTTTCCCTTGCCCTATGCATCGCATTGATACTGCTGTGAAAGCTAATTTTACCTCGTCTGGGGTTAAATGAATTCCTCTCTACTGACCCCCTATATGGCTCTCTATCATAGGGACTGGAAGCTGATCAGATGGAGAATGTTTCTGTACGAAAGCGAGGCAATGACGTTGATTATAGCGGAGAAGTGAAGTATAAACATTCTAAAAGAAGTGATTCTGAAGAATGGTGACGATGGAAAAATGGTTTTTATGACCAACCAGTGAGAAGTGCTAAGAGGATTGAAAGGAAAGAGAAGTCATTTGAAGATACTGGGAAGATGACGGTACAACGCAATCGGCGACATCATAAGGAATGACATCCTGATGAAGACAGTCGCCGAGGGAGAAGTGGATGGGAAATAAAACAAAGGAAGCATTATTAGAATGATTTACACAGGGTGGATTATTGAAGACTAAAAAGAGAGAGAGAAAAATTACTAAAAAATGATATTATATGGAATTGGATAGTTTCCTCATACCCATCCTCGAATTGTTGACATGATAATGATCGCCAATCTCACTAATTTCTCGCCTTTTGGTAATTTCGTTTTATGAATGATAATTGATGATGGGTAGAGATACGTGAAAATCGCACTTCAATTTTTATTTTATCGTACTTTCAATAACATTTTATCGCATTTTGTAGCGTCTATTTTTTATTTTCATGATGAGGTATATGACGATGAAATGTAGTGAAACACAGTTATATGACAAAATACAGAATATTGTAAATAATTGTGTTGTAGAACAATAATAAATTAAGGAATAAGACATATAGCGGCGGAGGTGTAGCTTGCCCGCGCTCACTTGCAGTTCGCGGCCACGTAGAGTCCCAGCCAACTAGCAGCTGGTCAGTCGCTCACATGCTTTAAGCGGTGAGTGTCGGCGGAGTATTTAAAATGCGCTCGGCACAAATTGTACGAATTTTGCCGTCGAAAAGGCAAATTTGCGTAAAAATATCATAAAAGTCCAGTCATCGCATCTATGTCGCATTTATTTGCGCACAACGCATCTATATCCCATTAATCGCATTTGCGATTTTCACGCATCCCTAATGATGGGGCTTAGTCCTTCAGTGTGAATTGAACTATTTTGGGCAAGCATCGGCCTTCAACCGCATCGAAGTGCCTTAATTAACTCATCTCGAGTGCATTTCAATGTTTTTCTTCCAAAAACATCATCCAAGAGGTATAAATCGCACTTTGCCTAGAACATAACTATTCAAATGCTTGATATTCGCTTTAATAAAATATTTTCATGTGGGCGAAAACGTAAACTATCAGAGAAGGTGTAATGCACGGCCCAGATTCTACCGATAGATGGGCGAGACTAATGGATAGGCAGTAAATGCAATCGCTATGAAAATATTTCCCCTTGACTATACAGCAAGCATTGAGGACGAGGCTTAAAATAGCAAACAGACCTTAAAGTGGCGAGTGAAGTGGACATTATTCACCATTTTCTCTGTCCACAATGACTAACGATTCTTTGAATACATTTTAAAAGGCTATTTTGGAATACCATTTCATTCCCACGTTTGATTATCCTATACCCTATGCTTCCTCGAAATGCAAATATGAAAGCAATTGAAGACAACTGTTATGTGCCAACGGGACTCAAGCACTTTTTTCAATAAAACCACCCCGCTCAGTACTCCCGTCATTCAACCCTTCCATTTTCTTCAAATATTTTCGTTTACGTAAGCTTGAATTATAAAAGTGCAGCGTTATTTCAATTTCTCCCCATATTTGGAGAGCATGTCCTGTTTCAAAATTTTGGGGAATGCAATATAAGTGATTGCACGAACTCGGCCGTTAAACAGTTGAAAGAAAATTAATTCCCCAGAGCCGTACTCTTTGGTGGGCAGATGTGGGTGAGAGGATATGGGGAATGCAGCCGTTACCACATGTGTAAACTGAAATAATTTAGATCAATTCGCTTTCTTTCCGTCTCTAAATGCTATTCTCTTCCACCCTCTTCCCCATCATTCCCTCGAACACTGTGTTTTATGTCCACTCTCCTCACAACACTCGTTCAATCCAAACCTTCTGTCTCCCACGTATCTCCTGTAGCTGCTTCCTCTCCTCGCCCTCTGCGTCTAGCACTATTCCTTTTCCTCACAGGACAATTCACCTTCTATGTAACCACATCTTGAAAGCCTGCTATCTTTTAGAAATTCCGGTTTGCGTAAGGAAACCTGCTTACATTTCCTAGATCCACATGATTCTGAACGTGAGGTCTGACGCCAATTTATGTATATTGCCTCTCGGGAACCAATGAGGGTACTTTTAAGGTATAATGAACTCCAATTACGTCACTGGCTTCTTCGTCTTGCTCAAGCCGTGGCAGAGTCCTCCGCGGGAAGTGAACTGTCCCACAATTTTCTGTCTCCAGAAAGATCCAATCTGTGGCTTATGCGGAACTGATTTACCTTCCACGATGATTGATCCTTTATTTTTTCGAACTCGTACATATCAAATTGCTGTCCCTCTTTGGCGTTGATTCGAGCACATCCCTGTTGATGGCATTCGGTTCCTCGCCTTATTTGACTGGAAACGAGAAAGTTCCCTAGTCATCGTTACGTTCGTCGTTGCTCCTGACAGCGATATTTGTAAACATTGAGTAAGCGATCGATGCTCACGAGGAAAGCACGAATATTGTAAAAGAGGATTATTTTATCTGTCCCCTAGACACGCTTTTACCCACTGAACATTTGAATGGGTTTACAAGATTCGCCATTCGCGTCGAGGCGGCATTACGATCAGAATTTTACGAAGAAATCAGGCAAAATTGGGATCGAACTTAGTATTCGTGGTGATGTGTACAACTTAACTCATAACTACTCATACTCATAACTACTACATAACTAAATGATATCCTTGTACTCTACTGCAAATATACAAATAAAATAAGCATCGCACTGCACTTATTACTGCTATACGGTATTTTTTTCAACCGGTTAAAAAGCACGAGAGGGAAAGCATTAATCAATTTAGAGATGGATTGGGCCCGTCTGCATGTGATCCCGATCGAGTGATCGTTAATTCGAGCATATCGATGCAGGTGATCCTCGCATTATTTCACCCGGAAACGAGAAAGTTCGCCATTCGCAATACTTCGTTCGTGGAATCCTCGCAACCAAAGGGGACTGCTAAGAGGAGGCCCAATTCCATCCCACATAAGGCTGATTTCTGTTCTCGCCACTTCTGCCGCATTTTAATTTGATTTCAAAAATGTCCGCGGCGCGGTGATGAGTGCAATGCGATCCACTTTTTACAATATTTTGCAAGTATAATGTCTGTCATTGCGAGCAATAGCATTGAAAAGTAATGAATTAGATAGATCACGTCAAAATGTGTACAAATTTTGGTCAATATCCCCAATTATACCTTATTTCTCTGTGAAACTCGGATTAATTTGTCCGTCAGCGACATGAGTGTCGACTTTTGTAAACCCATTTAAATGCGCGGTGGATGACAACACATTTAGAGGCCTACTTGAGGATCCTATTTTGTAACATTCGTGCTCGCAGCTATGCATGAAACAACTGAGTGACTACTAAGCGATAACAGCGCTGACGAGGAAAGTGTCGCCTCGATGAGTGAATTACACTGCGAGTTGATTAATTGCGTTACATTTCCTCCTTGCTTCGGGCTCTTAAAAGTAATTAACGCGGCCCTGGAGGCGAAAATGCGAATTAACTCTGCGACAAGTTATATGACTATCTCGCTTCGGGAGTCTATCCTCCGTTGCCTATGCCTCTGTGTCAAAACACGGAGACGGAAATTCTTGAATCATGGCTCATGCCTTCAATCCTGCACGTACTGAGCGCATCACTACGACATCGATTTTATTGATGTGGGAATCCCGCGAGATCATTAGAAGGCTCCGTTAAACTTTGCTAAACTGAATTCGAATTAAAAAATCTGCGCTAAAATATTTTATCATCCGTAAACTGAATATACAACGAAGAGGAGCTCTACGACTCCTAAAAAACTACCACGTAGAGCTTTAAGCATCTTTTACGCGAATGAGGCAGGGAGTCGCTAGGTGTCCATAATGTTCCTCAATTGGCTCGAATAGCTGGGAAAAGTGGCTAACTCTACAATAGGGTAGATTCATTCATCAAAGAAAACGAAAGGCATTGATTGCGATTCATTACCCACCATTAGTTTATTCATAATATACAAATCATTTGGTTTTAGAAATACCGGTTTAGACAAATGGCAATGGTCAATTTTAACCTCATTTGAAAAAGGCCAGATTGGCGCCCATGCGATGCCATTCCACGTGACGTCACAGGGACCTAGTTTCTATACAAGTAGATTAGAGTTTTTCATCGTCTGAGATTATCAATGCATGCATGAGGCACAGAGCTGAGGGAAACATGTTTTAATAATCACCTATTAAAAATGCCCATGGTCGGAAAGTTTCCTTCGTATGATGATTCCTTGGTAATAATAATCCTTATTTAAGCCAAACGCTACCGGCTAGCAGGGTATTCTGCTACCTGCTAGCATCCGGCGTCGTATGAGCGCTCAAAGCCTCGCCCCAAGGTCACCTCACTTGCGGCAGCGGGAACCAGAACGACGTCACACGGGGCTTTCCCAGTATTCATACTTAGCCGTCGCGTTTTCGCGCGCTTGAAAAATTTCACTTTTCATTTAATCGCGAAAAATAGATATCGTCATTTAAAAATCCAAAAGCGTGAAATGCGTACTCCAGGAGTAATAATCTTTCGATTTAGGCAATAAAAAATAATAGGAAACCACTCTATTTAAGCATGCTTACAATGAGTACCTCAATCCTATGGTCGGTGAATATACTTAGAGCAGCCCTCCATTTTCCAATTTTCTTCTCTCACTTCCCTGATGTTCTCCGTCCACGTGTATCTCATCGTTTGCTATTTGTACGTAGGTCTTCCTTGGGTTTTATATATGGTCGCATGTATTTTTTCATTTTACATTTACCACGGAAGTACAATCCAAGCAACTTAATTGTGATAGTTGCTCTGGTTTTGGCAGTGTGAAGTTTTGCTTCCAAAGGCAATCTTTTTAGAGTGATCCTCTAAAATAAAGTAGCTGCATAACGTATATGTAATGATGTGATAGTGTCCTCTGCAAAACTACTCACTGGTATTTAGGGGTTCTGCGACATCTTGCTTTCACCTTGCACGTCAATGTCATAGGGCACGATTACGTCAGTAAAATACATCACCACAGGGGTCAGTATAATCGAAAGTTCGATTCGATTACTACAGCAAATACGCATATTAGCATATCTTCATAATTATTTCAGTTATACCAATGAAATTTGGTGTATAGGTTCATATGGGTATCACTCATACTACCCAATGGAAATAATTACGGTTTACTGTTTTACTTTCGATATATATCGAATCTGCGTTTTCGTAATATATATTGATTTGCTATAACTTGTAAAAGCCGTGCCGAAAACGCTATGAAATGTATTACGAAAAAGAAATAGCAAGCACGCATGAGAGCGGTAGGTTTTTGTCGTGTATCGATAGATTCGTAAATTTTCGATCAATTCAAATTTCACCATGACATAACTTACTATTCCCGCGGAGTATCCAATATTGTGCTCACGTCACCAAAATAAAAAACTAAAACTCGACCATTTCATTGGGAAGTATGCGTATACTTAATTTATTTCCTTCCAATCAGTAAATACTGTAAAAGTTTTCTTTGCATTTGCATTGGATATTGGTTCTTTATTCTTTTTATAATTGCGAAATACAAATAAATTATTGTATATTTTAATTCTATGACTCGATTAGAAAACGCTAAAAGCTCAAAAATGTTATATAATCTTTAATAAGTAAAATCTATCATAATTCATACATCACGCTACGATTTTGTTTACATATGTTGGTAAAAACGCTGATACATTAGGATTTTTAACCTAATACTCGATGTCCGACATGCTATAGAGGCTGCTGTGATCAACGTAAATATAAATTTAACTACCTACTTACATGGTTGGCCATATCTTGTTAAATTCGAACACACTATTTAAAACTGTCTTGAAATAAGAAAAAAATAAAGACTTTAGAGGACGTTAATGTAATACGTTAGCACTCCAAGGGGTGAGGGTGCTTACGAGTTTGCTTAAACTTGCTGAAAAGTGGGAAGGGCTCGACATATTATTGCTGATACAAGACAGGAAGGTATAAGCGAAGTTTCTGGTGATGAAAAGAAGATTGGTCGAGTGAAGTGATCGATTGGTTTCATAATCGCAATATATGTTTCCTGCATTATACAGAACGCCCAAATAGTAAATAGAATCATGAGCATTAATAATACTTCATTGATGAGTACTTTGAGGCATTTTATTTACTAATATATACCACGAAAGCGATTTAAGCGTAATTTTTAATATTATCATGATATATTATTGAATTATGATTATGAATTATTCGATTATTATGAGATATTATGGTATTGTGCTAAATCACAGTGTTATCCTAATGTTATGGTTTGTTTAAAACAAATTGTTTGTTTGACACAATGTCATAACGAATTTTTACCTTAAATTCTTGTAATTAGTCTGTTATATCTAAGTGCGATTATTAATTTTTTTGTTGAAAATATTGTTTTGCTGAATTTTTTTCATCCTCTTGGCGATCTGCTTTGGTTGCTTTTGTCTGTAATTCTATTTATTTACTTCTTTTCTTCTATTTATCTACCAATGCTGAAAATGTAGAAAGCTGTTCATTTATTTTCACATGGGCCCCAGTGCCTACGAAAATAAACGAAATTATAGTTATTATATTGATGAAGATGCACTTCAAATGCAGCATAAAAAATTTGGTTTCAGATTTATAATAAAGAAATTATAAAAAATAGGAAAACCTTACGTAACGTGGTATAGGGTGGTAGAAAATGATTATTTTTGTTCACTTATGGAGAAATGGTCGAAAATGTCTTCCTGCAATACTTCAAAGATCCCTTTGGCCTGATTTTTTCGATTTGGGACCGATGTGCAGCGCGCGAAGAAGGAAGAGAACGACTAGATTGTGGCACCGCAGTTTTGCACGGAAATAGATTCAAAGGGTTCGGAAGTGGGACTACACCCTTGCAATATCCGGGACTGTACCACCTGCCACGGGGAGGGGAATTTCCTTTTTTTGCTGTTTAAAAGTGTGCCTTCCGGCATCCGAAGGTGCATTCCGAAGAAATTCTCTCTCTCGCGGGGCAACCCGCATTGTGTACGGATAATGATAGGAAGTTGTAAAATTTCCCGTTTGCGGAGCTGCAGATTATGGCAAAACCTTCCAAATGCAAAAAAAAATCTAACATAAAAGACAGCGACTAACTCGTAGTCGGGTCAAAATGTACTCTGTACCGAGGTGGTTACGTTTGCCTCCTGGCTGGAAAAAGGAAAAATATGATCCCTCATGAAGCCGCTTTTGTGGACCCGTCGGAAGGGTTCAAATCTGTCTTTTATCAGCGTCGTTGACATATAATTGGTAAAAGATTGCAACAGCGGGAAAAAACCTGGCTATAATTTGGGAAAGCTAACAATGTCGAGGTGTATAATGAAGTGAAAGAATTAACTTTTAAATTAGTGCTATTATTAAAAAAACAGTATGGCAAGAACAATTTATAAGAAGTATTCTAACAATTGCATTCGTGCAGAATTTACGATTTATTCGAGTTGTCTCCTCCCCCCTGAAAGACAAAAATCTTTATTCAACTATAAAACCTATTCCTTTTCATTCCATCTGAAAATCCTATTCCTCCATCTCCCTCTCTAATCAACATTCTTTCCCTCCCACCGCAGTACTCGCTCCGTACTAACCATTTGTCTCTTGCATATCATAGTGATCTAAATTGCAATCTCAATGCTACTTCTTCTCTTATTCGAGTCGTCGTATAGGTACACTTCCACTGTGAGAAAAGCGACGTCCGCCATTATTTGTCTAAACACCTCATAGAGTCTTATGGGAAAATGGGTAGGTAACTTGTTTTATATGTAAGGTTTATTGAATGTATAGAGTTTTTCGGGCTTTCGAGAAGAGATGAGACATTTACCAGAGTTTGTAAGAACCAAAATTAAAACATTTGAAGGGTGCAAACTTTGGCTATGTCCATAGGTGGATTTGGGGGAGGAGAGGGGCACGGGGGCACGTGGTCCCTCCCCAGACGCTTATAAACTAGACAAGATTTTTAATAATTTTATCAATAAATTCGCTTTATTTTGTGTATTACGGAGCCTCAAACATTTAAATTCATATTAATAACTTTCATATCAAAATTAATAGAAGATATTTTCTACAGTAATTGCTGTAAGTATATTGTTTTTAATCTCAAATGTGAGAAGACCTGTCAGATCCTTGTGGCCCCCTCGCAGAAAAAATCCTAGGTCCGCTCCTATGAACGTCGGAAATTAAGTGATACTCATCGATGTATCCATTGAAATGCTAATTGCTGGCGTATTGTCCATTTCTCTTAATTTTCACTGGAAAATTAAAAATTCAATCTCCGGATCACAAAAATTCCACTTTGATTTCTCTGCTGCTATCATCGTTCACGCCTCACTGCCATTAAGGAGCATTCTTCTCAGGTAAGTCCCAATGAATTGCTTCCTTATCTTGGCTTCCTCCCTTCTTCTGCAAAATCTTCATGGAGAAAACTCTTTTCTCACTTTATGTACCCCTACTTCCTATCTTTTCCTCACAAATTATTTCACCTTCCTTAGAATATCCATTTTACACAACAGCTCATAACTTTCCATCCCCCTGGCTGTAGCCTCGCCACTTGCCCGTGGCCATAATTCACGGGATTAAAACCTGGCTAACGATGACAACGCCGTTATCCAGAGAGAGGAGAGCGACTCTCGTCCCCCTCGCTGACACGGACGCAATTACTATTGTCTCTCTCTCTCTCGCACACAATCGCAAGGTACGCTGCAGTCACTCTGTGCGACTAATCGCTTCCGCCTCTCCTCCGCGACCATCGACACCTCTTACGTCACGATACATACTACGGGTGTGTAGGGTACTGATGAGGGCGACTAGCAGTAGGTGCGGATGTGGATACAAAAAGGTACGGTGGTTGAGATGTGGTTCATACTATAGCAACCGGAGGCGGTTAGGGCACTGTCTTCATTAGGGGGAGTCCAAAACCAGGGGGGGGGGAATTTTTAAACAACAGGGTACAAATTAGAGGGTTTCAAACTAATTTTAACACCCTTGATAATCGAAAAAAACTTCATTTTTTAAAGAAATCTGTAAATTCATGATTTTTCAATATTTTGTTTCCTGTTATGAAGGAAAGTACTTGAATAATTACTTCCTTTAATAGCAAAAGTATGAAAATGCATTTGGATCCGAAAATATCCGATCCGAAAGATATGGCTCCGAAAAGTATCCGATCGGAATCCGGATCCGAAAAAAATGCTGGATCCGTCCATTCCTAGTATCTAACCTAAAACAGCTGAAATTTTTAATGGTTGTATTATTTTATGAATTGCTTAAAAAATTCTCTCTTCACTAACCTATCATCGCAGTGACTATTATGTATGCATCGTCATTTTTAAAGTTTGATTTTATAGATTATTTAACAATGCACATTCTTTCTCTTTTCAGGTGAGTGTTACGCAAGATCCTTCACTATTAGTTGGGAATTCGGGGAATTCGTGAAAGCTGTGAGTAAAAACAACATCCTTTAGTGTTGAGAAGACTCATTTTGTGAATTAATGAAGATGAAGAACGAATGAATAAAATAATAAGGAAATTTATGGGCTCAACCAAAATTTTACTTGCACAAAAACATGGCGCGTGATCGTATTTATTTATTGAATGGTGAAACTTATTTATTTTTACTATTGTGTCAGCCAAGCAACAGGCGGTCTCTTGTTTTAAGTCAACTTCCTTTTTTTTCGAACGGGTACTTTGAAGCTCAATACTTTTATATCATCTGATATGTCATCTTGCGTTTCGATGACGCGTTTGACCTATTCTTTTGACTGCGTCTGTAACATATCGTGCAACATTTGCTGTGTAGTTGGGAGTTTCCATTAAACTTTATATTCTGTATTTCAAAGTGCTCCTTCAAATGACTACGCATATATAAATAAATGGTTTTGAAACAGTTTAATTCCATGTTGCAACCTTCTAATTATCCCATAACTTAACAGTATCTAATCTCTTATGGGCTCTTCATCTAAGATTGTTCTCTTCTTTGGCTCTGTTTTTGTTTGTTTGTTTGTTCTTCTCGAGGAATTCGTCCAATACTCCCTCCAAATATATTCCATGTGCTTAATTGCTGTTCATATGACTCCACCGTATATTTAGGATGCAGTGGTCTTGTATATTTTTAGGGTATTGTTTATTTTTTGGATGACACTGCAGTTGGCCTAACCGGTCATTGTAAGGTACTTGTTACAAAAGAAGCCACTTTCCTGAAGCACTCTTAACTTCTTCCATTTCACCCTCTTACTCGATATTCTTCTATCTACTTGAAAATATTATATGTTGTGGAATTAAGTGCTCTCGAGTTACTAAGTAATGTAAAAAAATGTTTTTAAAATTTCTTTCGACTGCATTATACATACAAAATATAGATATAGAATGCATAATCATAACATAATATAGAATTGATTTACTAAATACGTTTCTTTTAAATGCATGTAGTATAGCTATTCTACCTTCACCCCGTAACACATTTTAAAAGGTTACAATCGTAAATTTGAGAAATATCGAAAAATATTCCACACGATATGAAGGCGGATGTTAAGGGAATAGCAGCAAAAGTGAATTATTCGTCACTGCGCTCACACTCCCTTTCATTGACAATCCTCGTAATCTCCCAACTCACCCCTCTCCCTCCCACCCTCCCTGAGGCCGCAGTCGATAATAACACTTGCTGCCATTTCGGCGGCTGGGGACTCCAGCTCATGGCATGGAAAGGCCGATGCATAAATATGCACCCGCCATAATTCGCCGATCCAATCGACGCTCTGCGATTTGCGTGTAGATTGGATAGCCGCGCAACTTTCGCCTCATTTTCGTTCCGCAGGGGGTTGATGATGAGTGGGGAAGGACGGCTATCATCTCGACTTTTCGAACAATTGGAAAGTGAAAATTTGACAAAAGCGACAAGGATGAACCACAATACAATCCCCAATTGGTCCCTGAACGGCCGTGAAATATATGCGCCGGAAAAAATTGTCCGTTGGAGGTGAATATCCATTGTGATCACCACTCCCTGAATAGCTGCTGCTTTTATTTTTACTGCAATACTGCGTGCCTTTCCATTGGATGTTTATTTTTAACTTCATGACTATTAGCGGTATCTGGACAGGTTCGTAGGTTTGCTAAAATTAATTTATTAATCTAAGAATTATGCACAATTCGTTTACGTTTTAGAAATATTTAGATGATTTTAAGCAACTTTATTGTGCAAGGCAAAACTTTATGTACATAATGACAAACTCAGGGGTATTAGATACATATTTTTAACCTAGAGATGTTCCAGAGTTTCTAATTACACGATTGCTTTTCAAATGTTTCAAGATTAGTTTCAGTCAGACCATTTCCTTCGACCAAGCATTCAATCTACTCGATATTTTTAGTTTTGTTGTATCAAATGATTATTGACAAATATAATTGATAAATGTACAAATTATGCGCAATATCTTCCTTTCGTGTAGAAATAATAAGGTTAATTTTCATTGACAGTAAATAATTTTGAACTGACTAGACCGATGAATCATTTATTTCTATAAACGACTGCTGAGAAATGGGCATAAGTTCTTTTTATTTTATCGATATAATCGTTGCATTTATGATGATGGTGGCACGTAACAACAGAAACCTAATTTTCTTTCATTTTGTGGAGACCCTATCATCTCCTGCGGAATTTAGAATCTGCCTACAGTTCGGTGGGTACCTCGAACTGATCTTGGCCTATTAGGATTTAGTGCAGTCTGCGTTGTGTGCCATGTATTCGTGGAGGCATGTAGACCCTCAATTTAGCGCGGAATTGATAACAGTCATTGGCGACGAGTCCGCGCCTGAGCAAGAATTATGTCGGGGGCGGAGTTTAGAGTCACTGCCCGGGGCCATGCGGCAACAAATGTGCCCCTAATGATATGGAAGGCACTTCTTCTTTCGTTGCATGGATAGCTTTCTCGATGGTATCATTGAAAATTGACGGGAAGCTGAACACACCATTCTAGCACTACTTTCCTCATTTTTGCTTCTTCGCAGCGGCGTCCAAATTTAGTCTCTGATTCTTCGTTTTTTCATGGTTTGTGTGTAATTATACGATGAATTCCATAATTTTTGGATTATTCTCAATTATTTCTGAAGTTAAAGCATTGCATTGCCAGCCAAATTATCAAAAGCCAAATCTAAATCCTCAAACGCAATGAATTTCGGCTTCATCTTCCACATTATTTTCTCTATGAGCATCCTAGGGAACAGTATTACTTCCTCAGTGCAATTGCTTCTCTCAGATCCGGATTGCTTTAGTAACTCACCTTTAAAACATATATTCTTGTGTCTTGGCCACTCTTTGTTCACGGCACCAAGATAATATCGAACATAAGCGCATCGATGCATAGCTACACCCTTCGTTGTAGGCTTTTTCCGGATTTTGTTACAAAGAAGGCTTCTAAATGGTAGTATAAGTGAAGCTGGTGATAAATGTGAATATTTTGCTCATTATAAGTCCATTGTAGGAATTTATTATTTGTGGTGAACTGCTAAAGTACCAGAAAATCCTGCCTTTAGGTCTGTCTGGACTTACTGCAGTTGGCGGTTTGTGTGTGCTGGTCAATGCTTTCTCGTTGGAGACACTCAGATTCCGTTTAGCGCGGCATTGATAATAGTAGTGAATGGTACCGCTTTAGGAAGAATTCGGTTGGAGCTGGAAGTTAGAGGCCCTGCCCGGAGCCAAATGGCCCCAAATGTGCCCTTAATGAGAAGGAAAGCGTTTGGCCCGGTTCTCCTTTGCTCTGAGAATGTGTTTGGCACGCAAATTAATGGCTAACAGAACCGCAAATATTCCTCTTGCGTTTTCGAATAGGTGACTACAACTGAAATCGCTGATACAGACAGAAGGAATTATTAAAAGAAGATATTGCAATATTTCCGCTGAGTTTTGTTATTACACTACGCGTTTCGTCGTTACAAACAACATTATCAAGTGTAACAAGTCTTAAAGAGTTCATTGCCTCCTTATATATATCTTGGTAAGAAAGCATTGACCTCCTTATATATATCTTGGTGCATGAAGGGAGGGGTAAGGTGGTGGATGGGGTTTGGGTGACGAGAAGTGAGGATATTGAAGGCTGTGGGGGAGAAGGGTCGTTTTTCCGAGACCCTAAAAAGGAGGAACTCTTTAAGACTGTTACACTTGATAATGTTGTTTGTAACGACGAAACGCGTACTGTAATAACAAAACTCAGCGCAAACATTGCAATGTCTTATTTTAATAATATTAAAAACTTCCACCATATCGTGCCCAGCATCATACAAGATATTAGAAGGAATATTTTGGTCGATGCTATTGCTATTATGTGAAAAGTATGAATGCGGTTTGAATAACGGGATGATGGGTTTCTAATTAAAGGAGCAGGAAGCTTGAGCTAGCTGATGGCATAAGCAGTCGTGTTGTAAAAATTTTATTTCAATTGATGCTAATTTTGATAAAGTAGTTGTTTGCAAACAATTTATGAGAATACGTTCGATGTTTTTAGCTTGCCGGTCAGATTTATCCTTGATCATATCTTCTTTAAAAGTATTCATTCGCAGTGGGGATCGCTCACTTAGACCCGAACTTTCAATCCATATGATGAATTCGATCGACGGAAAGGAAAGACATAGCCAGATGAAAAAATATCTTCCGATTTAACCAACTATCTCTTAATTTTTAATAAAAATACTTAACTTTGAACTACATTTTCAATGGGTTCTCATTGTTATTGCTCTTTGCGAATCGTCAGGAATCGTTAGAGGATATATTTAATTGGAATTTGAACATTTATTTGAAGCTTGTCATTTGTCATTTGAAGCTCATGATGAGAATAACTTGCTCTCCGCAAGCATTAGGCGAGAATACTTTCAAGTTCCACGTGACGTTTTGATTTTTCCTGAATGTCTCTTGTCCAAGATATGCTGTAAAAACGCTTTTTTTTCTTAAGCAGGTCCACTCCACTCTTCAGTTATTTTGCATATTTGACTGAAATCGATTTTTTCAACTTAATTTTTAGTAACCGTTTTGAGAATTATTCTGGAATAATTTCAGCTGGGTGTAAAATGTGAATCATTTGTATTTTGTCGTTGTATTCTTCTGACAGACTATGTTAATCTAGGAGGAAGAGGTGTGTCAACTTGCGGGGACGCTGCTTCGCGAGGCACTCTGGGAGATTGGCGAGATAGACTGTTCCCCAGCCAGTACCCCAGTCGCTAAGACAACTTACGTTTTTGTTTCTCGTATCCCAAGTCCGTCCCTGGGCACTGCATACATCCTAGCCCACCGTGTTTACCGAAGACGTTGCGGACAACAAATCACGTTGCCGGAGGAGAGATTTTCTCTAGTTGATTCGATCGGAATCTCTCCTTACACCGTGCTAGCCGATAATTCAAGCGTCGTTGGTTCAATCGGAGGTTTCGCACGACTTGGGTCGACCTGTCTAAAAGAGAGGCCCACCCCGCCACTGCTTGCTCCGCCTTGTGTGGTGCTGCGTCGCATATCCGATGCGTTTTTGTTTCTTTTTTCTCTAGAGTTTATTTACCCCACTCCTATCGTCACCTGGATTGCAGTTTCGCTATTTATGCTCCTCCCGAGAGAGTGCAATAGATTTTCGGAGGCGCCAAGTTCTGCCTCCGCGGGTGGATTCTTCCTTTTTGGGGTCGACACAACGGCGTACTTCTAATTGATGGGAAAGACCGTCCGACCTTGGATTCCCAAACTGCTTCGACTGCGTTCCTTCGCACGAAATTGTAGTGGTGGTGCAAAATGACAATTGCGAATTTGGAAAAGCCGAAGATGTATTGTCTACATCTACATAATACCCTGCGAGCCACCTCTAGGGTGTTTGGAAGGGGGTGACCAATCACCAATATGCAGCATGCAAGCAATAGCACGCACACTAGAAAAATATACATGCTTATTCATAAAAAAATGCTAATGGTTAGTATTGCTAGAGCAAATACATGCAAGGCTAGAACTATGAAAAAACATGCAATGAGTGATCCTAGCGAGCGACGCCATTAATCCTATCAATTGACACAACGTTGCTATCCTTAATAGTACGAGGGAAGAATGACGTTTTAAATCTCTCTGTTTTGCAGTCTATTTCTTCTTTTTTATTCTCATGATCACGTCACATATAGTACGATGGTAAACGAAGGATACGATTCACGTCGTCTGAGGGAATATCTTCCTCGAATTTCCCGAGTAAGATAAGCCTATACTTCGATCTACGCTCCTATAAAGATTCCCATCCTAACTCGTGTAACATACTGGAAACGCTGCATTTTTTTCTCGTAACAACTCATTGTACCTCGGATGCCGTGTGCGGAGTGGGTATTGAGTGCATTCCATCTCATCGAGAAACACGGAACGAGAGTGCTTACTTTATCTTTAAACTTTATTCGTCACAATCTCTGAATTTTATATTCAGGGATTGTGACAAATAAAGAGACTCGTATGTTTTCGTTCTTCGATCCGTCGAGCCATACTATGCGAGTCATACGCGGCGAAATATCCCATTTCGCAGATGAGTTGATGACGTCTTGATCTCATGTGGAGCGGGTCACCGATTCATCGCTAACGCTCGCCCTCAACAATCGATCTCCAGTGATTCCATTTTGGTTATTCTCGATTGTGAGCGACGCCTTTCTATCATGAAAATCCGCCTTTTCACGGGCGATAAAATGAACGATAACTCTCATGAAATCACAGATTCATTTGAATTGGGAGGTAACTTTCGCGTTTTCTTACTTTTAACTTATGGGATTATGGCTGTGTGGGAAAGGTTCTACGTTTGTCGTAACTCATTATTATCTCTCCCTTACCGAAATATTCCCAGGAATTGAGATTTAGGATCTGAGTGATGCGTGAAAACGTTGATTGGAGACAACGACCTCGGGATTCCTGATGAAATTGCAATGGTGGCAGTGTAAGTTGACTATTGCTAAATTGGAATTTCCGAAGATGCATCGTTCCTGGAAGCCCACAGTTACTGGGGGATTCCAACCAAATGCTCAACATGATATTGTCTTTTATAAAATGCCCCTATCAATAATTAATCCTCCATTGAATAATCATTTCAATAAAACGCACATTACAGGTTCCTAAATAACGCGGCGTAGAGTAAAAAATAGTAATCAATCACTTAATTTAACTTTTATGATTTAAATTATAATTATAATGAAATTTAATGAAAATTATATCATAAATACAGATACCCGAGTATCTGTATTCATGATATAATTTTCTATTGGTCCTACGTTTTTCTGTTACACCTGAATACAAATTTTTTGGTTTCTTTTATATTAAAAAAACGGCCATTGCTCAAGAAACAGCCCTCGTATTTTTCTTTTAATGAACTGTTATACTGTTTCAAATGTATTTAAAATGTCTGAAAATGTTGTGTGGCTAGATACCCGGGTATCCGCATTCGGGATGTAATTGTATGTATATGCTAGTATAGGTTTATATTTTGTTTTTGTTTTTAGTTTTATTTTCTCTATTTTTTGCATTGACTGAGTCTTGATATATTGTTTTTTTTCTTTGAACCTTTGTCAAATGAGTTTTACTGAATTGTTGTGCAATTGTAAATTATCTCATGGGCCAAATGGCCCACGATAATAAATTAATTGAAAATTGAATTGAATTAATTAATGCTATCTACTTGCTTGGGTAGGCTTGCAAGAAGCAAATTCGATTTTTTCCGGCCGTCTCCCCTCCCATCATGAACTACCGTCTTCAACTCTCAATAAGGTCATTCTCTTTGATTCCACCTACCAAGCCTTTTACCACTGTTTTTTTACGCTCGCTCCGCGACTTCTGTCTCCTCCCTATCTTATCTATTCTCCACCACCATGTCCAGCACTTCCCCTTTCCTCTTCCCCTTCCTCTGAGTCAACTTCACCTCCTCAACTACTCTCATATTAATAAGAGTACCTACTAATATTTTGATATCGGAATACCAATACCTTAATTCTCTTGTGTAACGACCTTTCATTAGCACTTTCCTCTGTATTAACGGCTCCTTAGCTGACGCAACTCTAATCCTAATTTACTTAATATCACTTACTACTGCATCTGTGTTTCTACAATACGCGGACAAAATATTGTTTTTCTCTGCAAACTCAAACTTTTGACCACCTATTTTGTCTTGCACCACAACCTTATTTCTCGCGACGCTTTTAAAAACAGCAAATTCTTGTAACTATCTTCATTTCGTCTGATTTTTGGGTGATCATTTTTAAAATAATATCATTTTTATATCAGCCAAAATTTCAGCGAAAACCCATCGTGAGTTTTATTTTTGGTTTAGAGATGGTTCAGTTCGTTAAAAAGCCAATTTATTTTATTGATGTCGTTTCATGCTGTTCTGCTGATCCAGGATGCAGGTATTTCAGTGCTTTACACTGGAACCGGTGTTTGTGAAATAATGAAGTTTGCTTTGATACTTCGATCGCAATTCCATTAAGGACCCGCAACGCAAATCATTTTGCTTCATCTGTTCCCTGGCCTGCTTTCAAAGGTAATCCCGATGATCCAACGAAGGACATTTTGTAGATAATTCAGGTGTACTCTTCTGTTAAAGATTATTGCGATTTTAATCAGTTGAAACTGTATGACCGCATGGTTACAAAGGCCACTGAAACGAGAAAGATTAGCCTCTTGTGAGGTAAACGATGAAAGCGTCTATGACGAACTGAAATATAAGCATTCATTACTGTATTAAGGATCGAATCGGGAGATTGAATCCAGGCAATTTGTTGTTCGTTAGTTAATGACTCTGTAATTATTCCTGCTAGACGTTCGTATGGCATTAGTGGAATATGTAAACTGTAGAATAATTAATTGGTTTGAATCATCGAACATATTGATCGTGGATGAGAGAATGCTTTTCTGGTTGAAACGCACAGCTGCACTCTTTTGTCCTCACTGAGCCGTGGATGCGAGCGGGAAAGTAATTATTTCTGATTGGGATCACAAGGTTGAACTGCCACATCAATCCTTTATTGTCGACTATTTAAGCCAGATATACATACATCGTCCTGCCTGTCAATATTGCTAATCGGCCTCGGTGGCGGGTAAAACCCTTGCTTGCTAAACCGGAGGTCGCAGATTTGAGTCTCGCCTGGGTGAGTTGCTCATAGCAAGGGTTGGATATTTTTGATAGTAGATACATTATTATATTTTGTAGCCCCCTGATGTAAAGGCTGGTATTTATAGTGCTGTTTTCGGGGCAATAAATAAATGTACAAATGTTCCTCTTGCGTACTCGCATAGGTGACTACAATTGAAATCGCAGGCTTAGAAGGAATTGTTCGGTCGATGCCATTACTATTATGTGAAAAGTATGGATGCGGTTTTGATAACGGGATAATGGGTTTCTAATTAAAGGAGCAGGAAGCTTGAGCTAGCTGATGGCATAAGCAGTCGTGTTGTGAAAAGAACATTTCAATTGATGCTGATTTTGATAAAGTAGTTGTTTGCAAACAATTTATGAGAATATTTTCGAGATTATTAGCTTGCCGGTCAGATTTATCCCTGATCATATCTTCTTTAAAAGTATTCATTCGCAGTGGGGATCGCTCACTTAGACCCGAACTTGCAATCAATGTGATGAATTCGATCAAAGAAAAGGAAAGATATAACAAGATGAAAAAATACCTTCCCATTTAACCAACTATCTCATAATTAAAAAAAAACCTCAACATGCATCACCTATCGATAGTTGTGTAAGCGTTATCCATCCATGCCTTACAATTAATTCAATTCTTTATAGATGTGTTAAATCTGAAAAAGAAAATCTTATTGTTTGTGTTAACTAATAGCACCAGAAATATATTTTTTTTCGGAAAATGTAGCACTCCTACCAAATGTGATAATTTTTGTAGGTCCTGAGATAAAGCCTTGTTATCAACGCCAAAAAATGTATTTGTAATAACATTAAAATTAAAGTTATGCTTTTGACCGTTTTATTCGTCAATAAGAAGAAATATCATAAATAAAACATACTGTTATTTGCCTTACTGTATATTACAGTATAAGTATTAGAAAGCATATTTGAACTGCCTTCTAAAGAATACTTCAAAATGATGGAGAAAATTTCAATATTTTTATGTAAAGGACAGACACCATTACTGAGAGCAGCATTCTCATAAATACTAGTCGATGACAGAGGGTCGCTGGGTAACGGTTTCGGTACGAAGCGCTTTCCTCCTTCTACTCTAACCAAATCGATCGCCCATCCGTATGTCGTCTACTTTGCGGGTTCCCTCTTCCGTATCGGATGCCAACCTACTCCTCGTGGCGCGGGATTTGTTTGGGTGCCAATCGGAGTGGGATTCCCTGGATATCTGCCTCTGACGGCCTGCTTCCGGCCTCTCCACACCAAATCGATCCACTGCTTTCCCGTCCGCGCCTCCGATGCGTGCGTCTCTCTCTCTCTAGGCGAAACAGTCGCGAGAAGTGTCACCTGGAAATTGAGGTAGGGCCTGTAAACGGAGTCGCTGACAGGGAGGTATCATCCTTCCTGTATCTCCACTCCTTTTTACACCCGTCATCGACCCGTATGAACAATAGTATTGGGTGTCATAAGGATTTTATACTGACTAATTAGGAAAGATTTTAGGACCTTGTGTTGGGGAAATGACTAAGCCCATAATTGCAAGAAAATGTAAGGCTCCCCTTTGCGAAAAAACTGTTGGATTTTAACAGTTAGTGTTGGATTTTATACAATTACTGTTGGATTTCAACAATTACTGTAGGACTACAACAGTTACTGCTGGGTTTTATCAGTTACTGTTGAATTTTCTACAGTTACTGTAGGAGTCAACAGATGTCCCAATTAACTGTTGAAATTTTCAACAGTTTTTTTCACTATGGGTCTGCTCAATGGAGAGATAATTGAAATATACGGATAGTTAGCTCCGACGTGCTATCTCCATTTTTCTCCCCATTCTCAAACATGTCATTCGAGTCAATCCTATGACAATGAGGTTAAAAAAACCTGTAGTAATTGAATCAGATTTGAATATTTGCTTACCTCTAGGGGATTATCTCCTCAAATGCTAAACAGTTATAAATTGTGTTCGTTCGGAGTGTGGGCATAAGTACTTGAATTCCGTCTCCGTTTTGATTCTCGTATTTGGGTATGTATCGTGCGCACTTCAGTTCTGTCTATCCTGCGCATCCACTACTGCGCAACGAATATTCCAACACCCCTTTCACTCCATCACTCCAGCCACCCTCTTTAACTTGAGAGTTTACGATTATAGGATGGTTTCCTTTCATGTTTTAATGCCTAAATCGAAAGATTATTACTCCTGGAGCACGCATTTCACGCTTTTAGATTTTTAAATGACGATATCTATTTTTCGCGATTAAATGAAAAGAGAAAACATCAAGCGCGCGAAAATGCGACGGTTAAGTATGAATGCTGGGAAGAGCCCGTATAACGTCATTCTGGCTTCCGCTGTCGCCGTGTGAGTTGACCTTGGGGCGAGGATGTGTGCGCCACTGCGATGCAGGCTGCTAGCAGGTAGCGCTTGGCTTAAATAATGATTATTAATACCTTATCTATGCCACTCCGACCATAGGCAGTTTTAATAGGTGATTGTTAAGAGACGTTTCCCTGAGCTCTGTGCCTCATATATGCATTGGTAATCTCAGACGATGTAATTCTCCTATCTATCCGTATAGAATCTAGGTCCCTGTGACGTCACGTGGAGTGGCATCGCATGGGCGCCAATCTGGCCTTTTTCAAATGCGGTTAAAATTTACCATTGCCATTCGTGTGAACTGGGATTTCTAAAACCAAATAATTTGTGTATTACGAATACACTAATGGTGGGTAACGAATCGCAATCAATGCCTTTCGTTTTCTTTGATGAAGGAAACTACTCGAGGAATATCGGCGACAATTGAAAGCAGGATCGAGTGAGTCAAGCATTCCACTCACGAGTGAATGCACATGTATCGAGGAATAGGCAAAAGAGGTGATTGATTGGATCGCATCACAAAAGAGACGTGGGCTCCCAAATAACCACCGATCGTTTTCAAAAAAGATAACTGAAAATGTTACACCACTCACCCGGTGCTTCGGGTTGCCCTTCCAACCCTCCACTTTCTTCGTCACTCAGCCAGTCACCACGAACACCTCTCAACACTTTGCGTGCCATGGGCGTAATATTACGTCCTGTTAATCTTTCTGAAAATTACGTCTATCTATTTAATTGAATTTGTTTGCGTGAAGCTGTAATATTTCGCCAGTGGAACTTTTCCAGGTTACTGCTTAGTGGTTCTGTTATTTCAAAAATCATCAGCTCGATGGAAAAAGAGTTCACTTTATGTCTTGAGGACAAAAAGTCCTCTGTAGCTACTGGCAACCTTATCTTAGGCCATTTTGTGTGAACATTCTTTTGAGAAAAGAACTGTTCGTTGAGGAAAGAACTGACCCTTTTTGCCATCCGAGATTTTGACTGCTGTGCTTGGAGCAATGCTTTTTCATTATATTCTTGGTTTAAAGAGTTCAAAATGGGCGTAATAAAGAATTTTAATGCATTTTATGGCTGTAAATCATTTGTCGCACCTTTTTTTTATACCTCAAAAACAGTAGGTTTCATTGATAAATTATGTATTCAAAAGTTAGCAATGAATTTTATTCAACTCACTCGTAAACAAGAGAAAAGTTCATTTTATTGGTATACACATCTTTATAAATATTGTTGTGATGGTAATGTGTTAAAAAATGTACGAATTTCGTAAAAATGGCTGGATTTCTCAATATGGCTTTTAAATTAGTGTCCGACACTCAAAGTGTTAAGTCACTGGTGATCCAGTGATGCATGTGATCAGAATGTCTCCGTTACAACCTCTATCCTTATCACTTTCTTTTGCGTAAGCGATTCTCGTAGGAGACTTCCAGCGTGATAGTATCGTTGAAATTCATCACATTTCGCAGTATCCATCATGCAACATGAGCACGCGAAATTTTCACCTTCGCTTGTCCCAAATACCTACCACTACTACTATGTTCCCCTGGTACGCGTGCGCTAGGCACACCCAACCCCACCACCCTCCCTATTTTCCTCCTCCACTCTGACGATACATTTCTCCTCTTCATTCATTCATTTGGAAGCAGCACCTTAAATTTTCCACCTTTAAATTCCCCATTTCCCTTGCGATCCCTCCTGCCATGATATGATCGTTCATTCAGACCCGAATTTACTCATTAATTGAATGAATTTAAACCAAAACACCTTTCTTGGAAGTCCTTTCTCCCTCACGTTACCGTACCTGATGGACCACGAGGGTCTAACATCCAGTATCATGAGCTTTGGTACAATTGCCATAGGAATAAAGGAATATGGGTAGCGTAGTGGTCTGCGCAGTGGCTTGGAAATTCAAATACCCAAGTTTCGATTCCTAGTCAATGTGAATTTAATTTCATGGCAATTCATGAATACCTGTTCTCAAAAAAAAAAAAATTCAAGCCTAGTGAATCAACCAAAACAAGTATCAATTGCGGTTTCAAAATTTTCAGTCCTCATAAGTAGTTTACTCACGAAATTTAAATCCTCAAAGTGCGTAAAAGTAGTAGTTCGATTCTGTATTGCTGATTGCTAAATACTAAATGCCAGAGAAAGCTGACCCTGATAATTGAAATTGCATGATATTACTCTTAATGTTTCCACATAGTTTTCTGTGATGCAATGATAACTTACGATCGTCCTTTCTGATGGAAATTTCAATTTATTTGATCAGAAAAGTATGGTCGTGTATCTAAATTGTGTTATTTGTTATTTATTGTGAACAAAACAAGTAAATTTTGTGGTTATTGTATTGCAATCATTAATTGATGAAAGAAAAATTCCTCAAATAGTGACCATGAAATTTTTTGAATTTATTCAATTATAGTCCCACTAAAGAATTACATCATATTGCCGTTAAAAAGTGAACTAGTCGGTGAAAATCTTAGATGCCAGTTAGATATTGGAGGGACCCCTTACGAAACAAATAAAGCAACTTTTGTTTACATCAGGTGATTAGGTCAACATTGATTCTGAGTGAACTTCATTTTCTAAAGGACTAGCTGACCCGGCGAACTTCGTACCGCCTAACAACCAATGAACTAACAGTTTTTTTACACCATTTATAAATCAAGAGCGGCTGTATCGTTTTTAATCATGTTTAATTTATTATAATATATTAAGGATACAAAATCGATAAAACTACGCAAATGAGTATAAAAATTGGTTGTCAGAAAGACATTTTCTATATTGAATCTATATATTGTGGATCGGAGCACGTTTACGCGGATTTTTTTCAATGGATTTTCTTACGTTTTAGCTTAAGAAATTTAAGGCATTGTGGTTTTATAAAACAGTTAATGAAATAAAAGTTTCACGCATTCAGTTGTTGGCTATTTGTGTTATTAACCGTAAAAAAAATGTGTTTAGGCCCAAGTCTGTTGCGTAAACTTAGCCCGTTCACGGGGCAGGTTAACACAACGCCAGACCGACGCTTGGCTGATGCTCAAAATCGTGTGAGAAAAGCCCCTATGAAGCAGCATTCGTATCAAATGACTTTAGGCGCGCAAGTTATAATATCTCTGTTTGGAAAAAAATGCACTGCGTTTACGTGCTGCACGCGTGAACGCACCACGGTGTGCCCTACACATTCGGGTTTAATGTCTTGCGTCAATCACCTTCTGATAAACAACAGTTTTTGTTTTGTTATCAGACGCAAGATAAAGCTGATGAAGCTAAATAAATATATCGAAGCGAAGCAGTGACGCAGTGAGGGGGAGTTTTTGGGGGATAAAACTCCCCCAAGAGCTTAGAGAATTTTTTTATAAAAATTTTTGCTACTAATATTAGGGGGACGGATGAGTAACAAACAAAACATATTTAACTTTTCACATAGCCGCTAATCCCACTATCCTGAACCATTTATAAAAAATGTCTGGGGGAGTGCCCCCACACCTCTCGCTTACCTTGGCGAGTTTTCTATACCCTACATACCCGTAGTATTAGCTGCGCCAAAAACCCCCCTATCCTTGATTCCTAGCTGTGCCCTTGAAGCGAAGAAAGTAATACAGCGGATGGTTTACCGACTCGTGAACATACCACGTTTAATACCTAATCTAAAAGATAAAAACCTAATCTAAAAATTGAAAATCTATTTGTTGCTACCCATTCAACTATGCCTCAATATAATGGGCTCATGTAACAGCGCTTCTCATTGGCCAAAGGTGTCAACGCCCAAATGATTTTAGTCGTTGGTGGGGCCGTAATGGTCTCATTCAAAATACGGGTTGAACGTCATTTCCGCTGATCTTCCCGTTTCAATAGTTTCTTTCTAGACGTAGATAACCTTGCAATTTTATCATTTCCACCAAATTCCATCGCGATCGTTTGTATCCGTCCGTAGATTACTGTACCCCAAGACTTTTTTGTATTTTGGAAATGCGTGTCGATACGATTAATGAAATATCGCACAATTTACATATCATAAAGAATGGACGTATCCTGCGATCACGCGTGCCCAAGCTGATGCCCTGCGTACACGCTACCCTTGGCTTGTCATTTTCATCCACCTACCCCACGGTACGAATGCAAAGAACTATAAGGCTGATAAAAGAATCTATACTGCCCTCGATGCTAAAGGACTCGTACGGTAATGGATGCCGGTTTCCAATGGAGTTGGTTGTCGGCTTCAAAAGGTCCATCGCTGCGTTCAAATGATTAGTATTAGGGTGAATCCGGTGGGCGGGTGGAGCTATATTCAGCGGCGACGGAGCGCGAAATCTATCTTAGATTAGTATTCCTGTACGATGGTCGCGTAGCCATAAAGACGTGTCGGTTTGTTGATTGGCGGGTGAAAAGGCTGTGGCGGGAACGCTCAGCCAATTCTGTTCCGCCGCGTGGGCAATCGTCCGTTTGTTTTTAGTCGTGGAGTTCGTTGTCGCGGGAAAATATATATTTTTATTATTCTGTATTTCTGCAGTTCCCAATGAAAATGGCTCGCTGATGTCACCACCGCGCTGGCCAATCGGAGGGCCTTTTAAAGTGAACCGGATTACATCGCGTGAATCTTTGCTCACCGTGCTACATACTCTTTTATGTTTTCATTCTTCATCTTTTTATCCCTCGTTCCTTCACACTTTTACTAAGCTTCTCTTGGAAATATTTTGGCAAATAAATGAATAAATATGACGCCAAAGGATCCATCAGCCACCAACACTGTTGCTTGGGTAGAGAGTAACCCGTGAAATAAATATATTTTTCGTGGGAATCTCGTGCACCGCGTCACATTGCGTGAATTCGTTTGGTAGTTAACTGCGACTAACGACATACGTGTTTAAATTCCTACCCTTTCGCATATTTTTCGGGACATTAAATATTTTTACATTGAAATTTCCCAGAACCTCTACCACTCACTGGATAGCTGCCTAACATTTATTTTGCTTAATTTTAATATTTCCAGTTTTGTCTCCCTGCTGCGCTGTGGTGCTGTGCCTGTTTTGTCAGCGTACCATAAGTCTAATGGGATGCCCTTCGTTCTTTTTTTATGGGTTTAAATCATTTTCATGTCCTGTTGGCTCTCCCTTGCTCTCTCCATGTTTGCCACACGCAGCCCCGCGGTGACAGCTGACAGAGTTTTGCGCATGACCCGGGAATGTTCAATAAAAATAGTGCGAAGCCCTGTTTTATATTTCCTAGTTTTGTGTTTCCCAGGATATGTCGCGCGTGATTTTCAAGCCTTTCGGAATGTAATACAATTTTAGAAAAAGTGAAGAGGCAATTATGCATACGTTGGTGAGCATGCTACAGATCTCGCTTAATTCGTGCGACTACTCATAACAACATATTAATTTAATATCATTTTTTTACTTACTTATTCCGTGTTATTTAGGCATTAAATACAGTGTTTCAACTATTTTCAATTTATTCATGTAACATTGTAATTCGAATAAAACTCTCTACAACTAAAAGCCTCACTGAGTAGGTATTGGGTTAAAGAGCTCGATAAATAACTGTTTTCGATATCAGAATTAATTCGCAAAACATTAAATTCGGTGAGAGCAATTCCTGGAGATGTTGGATTCAGTTGAAATACCAAGATTCCCTTTTTATTGCCGACGGGTCATGTATGAAGGAATATATTGTAAATACAATTTAATTGCTTTTTATGATATACCCTGACAACGTAACAAAGCTTAAGACCTACGTGACGACGAAAGATTGTCCTTTAAGTTCCCAGGAGTTTATTTTGTTCTCAGTTTTTCCAATATCAGCTTTATGAATTTTCTTTCATTGTCAAGCTTTCTTGGTATTGAATTAGAAAGATTGCATTTTCCGCCCGAATGTCGCTGTTTAGAAATTTTCGTCTATTTTGTATGCTTTTGTATGCACTACAGTACGTGATATACGTATCTAATGAGCCTTATGATTCGGATATAAAATGCTTTCTAGGTGGTATTGATGTCGTCCTAGGGGCTCCAATCGGGAAGGAACCCGGATGTATGGGACACCTAATAGCTCGCATTCATTTGAAGCTACAATCGAATCCTCTGTGTTCTCTGTCGGGTGTAGCGGAGGTGGAAACTGAATGCGTCGGAGCGGTTCTTCCCTTTATATGGGTGTGGTGGGTGGGGGAGCAACTTTCGCGGGTGTTTACATTCGTTGCGGTCGTCTGGGAGACACCTGGAAGATTTTACCACATCCGTCTCTTTCTTAAACGCGTAAATCACTCTAGCACCTTGACAACCGTTATCACTCCTCTCTTCCTAAAAAGGAGGGCGCCCGCCAGACTATTAGCGACTGGTCTCCACCAGCGAAAGAGGAAGACCCGAGCCCTTCCCTGCGCCATCTAAGTGATATTTGTGGAAGGAGAGACGAAGGTGATTCCGCGCGCGCATTTCGAATATTCTTGGGATGGAAACTTATTCCTCCGCTTCGGAGGGAGTTTTTTCTCTTTACGCGGCCTCTTTGCGTGATCGTGGGCAGTAATGGCTCCGCTCAACAGCTCAAGTTCCTGGAAAGTTTTGCTTTTGGTTAGGAGCTGACTCAACTTCTCTTTCCTCGAAAACACTCGAGTTTTATTCCCCAACGAGCGGAATGTGAGGCTCGCCTTCATTAGGGACGACCCATCCTGCGAATAAATTCCTCTTTTTATCGTCATTCGGATGCATATCTCGTGTGATTAAATCGTCTGAAGTATTGAATATCATCGTAAAATACATAAAACTCGGGAATGGGGTGTGACCAAGCCGTTTCAACTACAACTTCTCTATTTTTAATTCGATGTTATTTCCGTCTACGTACTTACGATACTAATAGCCATGACTTCAGCTCTCTTAAAGAATTGTGGGAAGGCATGGGTATCTCAGTAACTATCCAATATATTTAAAGGGAGGTTAAAGTAAATACGTGATAAATCGTTACAAACAGTTTGAAAAGTATAGTAAACACTCTACCATCATATAGTAGTTTAACAAAATGTATTCCACTCGGTGTTAATCTTTTTGTTATATCAGAATCACGTTATTATATTTTTTTAATTTTTTATTTATTTTAATCTCTTCGTAATTCGCGCATGAATTTATGCCCCCCTAATCCATTCCTCAACCCCGTCCTTTAGCTGGTCCGATGACGAACTCTGTACTTGTAAATCCAATTTAATCGCAAATACTTTGAAAAGCTTTATTCCCTTAAAATTGTCTAACTTAAATCCTTGTATTCCTGTAGAGTGCATATTTCAAACGATGGAAAGGTCGTTGAAGGATAAAAAGCAGAAAATGCTCTGACTCTTGCAAAGGTTTGCACTTGAATCTAAAAATTCGCATTTTATTGGCCGAAAATTTTCCATCAATCATGCAAAGTTTATTCTTTTCAATGTGGCTCAAGAATAATTTTTTTCCATTGATTTGATATGTAATTAGAGATTCCAAAGGCAAAATTTTTCATGCGATTCTGTTATGCTTCAATACATACACTAATGAAAGTTCAAGAAAGAATCCTTTTGAACCACGCAGATGTTATCAATATTTGATGAAATGGAAGTACTTTAACTCCTCGCCTGTTGATTTAAATAAAATTACTCTGTAAAAACAAATAACTTACTTTTTCATAGTATTGTAAGGGTGATACCTGGCATGGTAGAGCTAAAACATGATCGAATAGTGTTTACATATCTTGAACTCATTTAGTTGCCTTCACGGGGTGTGAACTTTTTGCTCTTGCTGGCGACAGTGTTCTTTATATGTTTTATACCGACCCTTACGATTTACATCGACCCCATTCCATCTTGCCCCTTCTTCTCGATTGGGGGCGCGCTTCTAATGCTTTCGGAGGCGTAGTGTGTGCTATGCCACCTGCTCATAGGCCATCAATTTATTAAGATCTTCCCACAGCGAGTCAGTGGAATGGCTCCTTGCGTACAGCGTGTAATAGGGCTGCTACCTCCCACTCCTGCACCACTTCTAGGAGAGAAAAAGCAATTTGAGTTAAGGCCACTGTTAGAACACACCATCTATTTATTTCTGCTTTCAAGTGCAATGTTATCCGTAAGCTAGAGCATCAAAGTAAATAGCTTCTAGAATACGTAGGATAAGTGCAAGTATGTGCATTTAATTTTCATTTGTTTGAATCACGAATATCAAGTTTTATTGCGTGACCAAGTTATTTAGCTTTTAACATCTTAAGAATCATAAATTTAGTAATATCGCAATATCTTGTTTATCAAAGGTTGTCATCTCCTACTCACAAGATGATTTAATAGCGTAATATGCTGAATATTAAAGCTGTAAGGAGATGTTTGTGTATTCCGACACATAAAAACATTACTTAGAGGTATTCCTGAGGTAAATTCATTGGCGATCATGTTTAATAACATGTGATAAAAGTCGTCATACTAGACCCAGTCCATTCTAAGGATTTCACCTCCCACGTTAAAGTCCACCTCCATCGATTTAAAAAGCCGGCAAATAAAGTTTTGTTTGCGCACCTGCACTAGATATTGATATTGAGTAACTACGTAATGCAATTGTGTGCATCAAGTATTCCTCTTCAGCTTATAAAAAGAAAGTGTAGTCACAACTTATTCACATTTCAAAACAAATGTTGATTATTAACAATAACAATATATTATTTCGGCCTTTGTGTTACCATTTATTATGGCAACCGATGACTTGTTGTTAGTCTATTGCTACCGCGCGGGGGGCCCACGTTCAATTCTTCCTGTAGGCGTGTTTTTTCCACTTTTTTGTATATTTATTTTGCAGAAACTTATGTTAAACACCCAATTTTATGATTTTCAATCAGAAAAATGTTTTTTTTTGGGTGGAAAATCTTTCATATGTGCACGCTACATCGGTTATATTATTATCCTTCTGATTTTAGTAGTTGCGAATGAGTTCGTTAAAACTAAGATTTGTGTCTTATCACACATTTTTGATATTCTTATATATTGATTTTGCCGCTTTCCTCTACCTTTTCCCTTGTAGCAGATTATATCTTCATTAAATGCCCCAATTTCAAACAGAAGCAGTATTAGATCGTTGTCGAATTTCACAAAAGTGTAAAACTTCAGTGAAATGTAAAAATATTAATCAAATTATAATGTCAGGGCTGTATAATTAAATTCCGAATGGGAGAAAAATCAATTGTTCTTGTATAGTGAATTTTCTCTTATCCTTCATGTCCTGGATTTTTCATTGATTACAATATGAACGGGATCATACCCTTGATTATTCAAAACCTTTATTTTTTGCGGTTTTCTGACGTCATTATCGGCTTTTTGAAACTTTAATCGATTAAATAACAGTTAACTTCGTTTCTGGTTGAAAATATAAAAATCAGTATCATATACGTTTTTTTTAGCATCCATGTTTTGAAATTCGGACAGTACTTGGGAAGAGTCGGCAAAATTCTACTTTTTTCACTCCCTTATTGCCAAGGGAAGGGACGATGTAATTCGAAATTCATTTTCGTGATTAGTTCATGTGGAATTCATCAATTTTTTCAAAATCAAAAGACTTGAATCGTGTCCGAAATATGTTACTGACCATATGCGATATGGATCGTGAAGGCCAATGTACATTTCCATTAAATAAAAAAAATAACATGTTTTTGGTCGTTAGTTTTCAATTAGAGATTAGCCCGCGGGGTGACGATGATATCGTTCAATTAGCAAATGAGAGCAGTGGAAGTCGTCCCATCGTATTTTCCGAGAGATGCGTTGTTTTTGTCCATTCTGAATTTTATAGCGTTTGCCTCCGATATTTTGCAATGGAAGCTCAAATCCGTTTTTTATCAAGCGCGAAGTATTTCATATCCCTTATCATACATTTTGTATCCTTTAAAGTTCTATGCCCTAATCCGTACCTACAGAAAATCACAAAATTCATCTTTGCGTGCTCCAAATTTTTGGGAGATTTATTTGGGAAGCGATGTCGCAATTTAGGATTTTACAGCTGTATGAGTGTGTGATCAACCCCAAACTGACTCTATATTCTATATTCCATGCCATTATTATCAAAGTATTCTACCTGTTGAAGTAGGTTGTCATGCAGTGTTAGCGAATTATTCTGGTATCCCCCCCTCATGGACTTTCCTCTTAAATTCACAAATTGGCCTTTTCCATCTAATTAAATCCAAAAGTCTTATTCCCACCATTCTCTACTTCGCATATTCAAGGTTCAACCCTGTATAACTGTTTTAATATCCCCTCCCCTCACGTTACTCGCTTCATCAATACTTTCTGTCACCTCCGTATCTCATCTAGATGGTTATATCCCCCGCCAACCATTTCTGACACTTCATCGTATTTCTATAATTGGTGAAAGGAAAAATTTCGATTGATAAGGAGACTTTATTTCTGTCCACAATGATTGGGCCGTAAGTATTTTTACACCAGATAGCACTGAGCCCAATCCGGCTTAGTACCTAGGGCCTACTACTACTCTGTCACCCATTACTCGCTTTTTCTACTTTTTTCTGAAGTGTGCGCATCGCCCCATAGATTAAGCCGAGCGTCCAGATAGCGCCATCTTCCGTGGCTTCTGAGAAACGATTGTGGTCGCTTACTCTCTAACCGCAGCCCACCAGATATGTTTATGTGTTTTATCCTGATTCATGAATAATGTGTAAAAAAAAGGCTCAAGCGGCCGAAAACCAATTCCTGGAGAGGCAATGTGATCGGCGCTAGCATTATTTTAATTCAATTTATTTTTTTAATTCATTGAATGCGATTATGGTCTAAAAATGGCCATTTTGATTTGTTGAATGGCTCAATTAATTCTAAAAATCTGAAAATAATTTGTGTACGTCATTTTCTGTTTCCATTGCTCCTTTGGGGCTGTTTTTGTACCTAAACTGTAGGAAAAATTTGTAAGCTTATAATATAGATGCCTTGTGCTTTATGGGATATTTTATGTAAAATTTTAAAACCCTTAATTATATTCCGCTCGGAGTCTTGAATAGTGCGCTACCGTTGTAGACTGTTTCGTTGCTAATAATGAGGATTACCTCTTATGTTTTTTTGCGTGAAACTTTTTTCCCCTTAAGTTTTCTCTTTCTCAGCTAAACATTTTCACTCCGTTCCACTGTGTTTTAAAATATCCCCGTCGGTTATTGGGGTCGTAGAATGAGTCATGGTCATCCCCCTCAATCATCGGCTTCACGACCAGCCCATCGACCAGTCGGGCACAATGGCAACATGCCTCCTCTCAATTGCTATGGCACTCATCCCATTCCTCCCGTACGGATACCTCTCCGTCGTATTTAAAAGGATGCATGTCTGCCCTTGCGTGCGTTTCGTGACTACAGATAACGCTGCCACCAGTGTACCTGTACGAATCCATCGTGACCTGTGCATGAAGAGTGTGTGATTCTTGGAAGCATTTGCAATAATGAGCGAATGAAGTAATTTTCAATTATTATTAATAAAATTCACTGAAAATTTGCCAAAGTTAACGTGTCACACAATAGGTTTAATAAATTTTACATCATGTATCAAGGTAGCTTTTTCTTTTTTTTTAATTTTTAAGTTTAAATTTCCTCTAACTATTAGAGGAAGTTCGGCGGGAGATTGGGGTGGTTGTGACGAAAAGGGGCTGAGGGATGGACATTGAGGATGCATCGGGGATGCGAGGGAGGTTCGCCCCCATACACCCTCCTTCCCATCCCCTGCGATCCGTAATCCAGGGAATTTGAACGGCATATTCTGACATTAGATCACATTAATACATGATGCGATATGTTTGAAAAAATCTTTTTTTGTGGTTGATTACGTGTTTTCTATTAATATTTTTATTGTTTATGTTTTTTATTTCCTCCACGAAAAAGCCTGAGTACACTCTATATATCTGGTAGTATAGATTCATAAATAAATCGTATGGACAAAATATGTAACTATGTGATCTGCAAATATGTTTGGACTTTTAGCTAGAGTCATCGGTGTACTCTTATTTCTATTCCAACAGTATATTTACTGCCATAAATTATTTTAAACCCTAATTAATGGATTTAGCTCAATTCATGTAGGTACTATCAATTCGTCTACTAAAATATTGCCAGTAATTTTCATGGCATTCTAAGTGCTGCTCCAATGTATACATACATATGGCAGTTATTTTTGGTGGGCCATTAGTGTTTAAGTTATATTTTCCACACTTTATACTACCTCCTGTGCCTATACTGTTATTAATTGTAAAGGACATAAGTTTTTTATGCAATAAAAAACCGTCCTATATAATGTGCGCTTGGGCAGAGTATTTAGTAGAGGCCTAAACCAAACTTTACTTTAGTACTTCAACTTGTGGAATCGCATCAAAGCCTTCCTCTCTGAAAATGTGTGTTTTACGGCCAGTGCTGATATTTGGATTAGGGGATATTTTCTGAAAGCTTTTGGTGAATTTAAGATTCCTCTGTTGGTAATTCTGCAGCATTAACTCTGTCAATATTCATTGTTAGAACGTAGCTGCGGTCGTTTTCATGGAGAAATCCATTTCCCAAGGAATTTACTAGGGTTCTAAAAATACCGACTTGATGCCAAAGTTGCTGAGCCATTTTAGCTCTCTGAGGGCAATTCGTTTTTTGTGGGATCTAGGATTAGCTTTTATTAGTCACATTGGGTTTCTCGCCAATGTGTTTTTATTTCCATTTTAATTGCTTTAGTGTGTGTGTAAACCTACGAATGAATTAGCAAAAAACTGGTGTTTTTTTACAAATATGCCGAATATAATTGACATTGGCTTAATCTAACAATATTTTTAAGGTTATACAATACTTTAAAGCCAATGATAAGGCTTATTTAATCAAGACATTCAACACCCCTTCAGATTGTTATTTATTAAATATTTGGTGAATATGAATCGTGAACAATTGGAAAATACGAAATGCCTCTTTCCCAGTACTTATTTATGAACCATTTCTCAAATTTATTTTTTTTATTAAAGTAATTTTCACACACAGCCGTAACGCCAATTTACAGTGAAATTTTTAACAATGACATGAATTAGACACAATACAATAACAACATAAAAACAAAGAAACAATTAACCAGTAGGGAAAGTATAAAATTCTGTTCATGAAAAACGCCAATATGAGATACGTAGTATTCAAGGTTCTTAGAGTAAAGGTTGCCTCATTCGCGACTCGGGCTCCCATTGGCTTGACGTCACTGTAGACCCAACGTCCAGCGCCATTTCAAATTCTAGCCTTTCCGCGGGCGTAACTGCTTATCGCAGCGAGTTCTTGAAGCTACACTCTATCGAACACTATAAGCCGAATTTTAAATTGAATGCCGATTTATGAAAATAATGATGTTAAGATTTAAAATAAGATAAATTCGTGTATTCAGACGCTATAATTTCCTGATGAAGTGATGAAATGGGAAGGTGTGCGAGTTAATTCCGTGTCCACACTTCCTTCCTGTAACTCTCAAAACACTGTTTTCCTTGCTACTTCCGCAATATAATTTAAACTTAGATTAATATGGCTGGGAGGAAAATACGCCTAAAACTAATTAGTTGCTTCAAATAATTACAGTTCCGCCACTTTTTAAATAGAAATTATGCTCGCTTTCATTCCTCGCCGGGCTTTGAAAATATATAAGATAAAGAAAATTATGCAAGGGGACATCGAAATCCTTTACTTCAATGAGTAGAAAAAAATAAACAAATAGAGTGAAAAGAGTTGTAAATTTACTGGTATTACCATTTTCAAATCATGGTAATACGAATTCAAAGTGATCATACGTTAAGCAAAAAATCATACAGATGAAACGGAACTAACTTCAATATTATGCTGAGAGAAATAAGAATTCCCCGGTAAAATAATTTCTAGAAATGGAAAATGAACCACCAGCAATTGCCGTTATCAAAACAGCACCATAGTTGCCCGCTTGAGTGGAGAACGGCCTTCGAATCAGAGGACTCTTCTCTATCTTAATTCCACAGAAAGTTTCCACTGCAGCCTTTGGTTAAAAAAACCTAAAAGAAAAATGTTTCATGGCACCAAAAAGCACAGCAGGAAACAAATTCTATAATTTTCAGTGACAATTGCTGAAATAAAAACTTAGACTAATGCATATCAGATATTTGGTCGATCATAAGTCTGTTGTAGAAATTTAGCTCCACCGTAAAGGTTCATTTTGAAGAGGGTATAAATAATAAGACTCAAGAATATATGCAAAAGGATTTACTGAAAAATTTTTAAATCTTTTTAGTGGCACTACCAAAGTTGCTCTTCCTTGTTGCATTTTTTTGTTCAAACATTTAATTTTTGTGAATACCCTCTGCTTGGCGTAACATTTAATAATTGTTTTGTCCAAGTTGGAGATACAGCACAGAACATTGGTAATTTGTCGAATTAGTCCTAATGATAGGGTAGAGTCTACTTCATTACAGTTTGCAGGTAAATATAAACGTGAAAGAGTACATAAAAATATTATACGGTTTGAATCAAGTCAACATTTATAAGTTTATAAAGGGTATTCTTAACCAATTTACTAGTTCGAGAGAAAATATTATGATTAAAATTAACGTAAGTTTCTTTTATGTGAACTACGATTTAACACTTGATTCCTGATAAATATTTTTATACACGCTAAAACTTTTCTGTCCCTAAATTAATTAACAATTTTACGCAACCGTGGCCTCGAAAATTTCTCAATAGCTCTCAAAGGCATACGAAAGGACTCAAATTTACAGACTTAGTACTAAAAATTTGTTTGCCTGAAATGATTACCATTGGCACACGATGTTACTCATAACATACGAGGTAAACAATGAATTTGAATGAGTGTGCAAAATATTAAGTTCAATTTGCCTTAAAAGGGAAGAATTCCTGATATTCCAATGCAATAGGGGCATCTAAGTTCTTGATTACGAAATATTTAGCATATCCACTTAGTTTGTCTGACTGATTCACTTTCACCTCTTTTTTCACATGTGTGGGGGGCGAGACACGGTCAATGATTCGATTAGTTAATATACACAATAAAAAGATTTTTCAATTTTAGCATCCTCCTGTGATATGAGACATTCCGTCCAGCTTTCTTCGTTTTCGACAAGCTGTTGGAGCACGTTGCCACAGTTGCCACAGTCTAAGAACCTTGTGTGAACCTACTATTGTGCAATTATATATTTCGCAATTTGACGTTGATACGAAAACATCGAAACTAGTCGTAAGTTTGATAAAGATTTTAAATATAACCTGTAATTATCTTGCATTCATGGTAGACCGGCTCAAGGAAATCAAACTTGAATTAAGCAGTTTGCTTATAATTATGAATTAAAGGCAGTGATTATTGCACAATAGTGCGTGTCTCAAATTGGCGTGTTTCATAAACGTAGAATGTAATGTTTTTAATGCTATTCTTCTTGTCTAACATATGCGTCATTGCTCATGAACGGGACATATTCTCAAAGTACATATCCATTTGATGTTTCCCAGGTTTTGAAACATGATGACATTAGCGTTCCTAGATTAGCGGCGTATCTTAACCGCCAATTTTCCTCCTATATATTATATTTCACAATATGAACGCTTGCGTAGAAACATTTGAGTTTTCTTTTACTTCAGGTGTTAATACGCAGTATTAGGCTGTCCCAAAAAAACATATTTTTTTTGAAATTTCAAAATCGTCAATCGGATTTCGATGACCCTCGGGTATACAAGGATAGGCAAAAAAAGATTTTCGAAAATTTTTAAATAATTAGTTAGCGAGAGGCGCCTAAATACCAACACCCTTAATTTGCCATACGATTTCGTTAAGATTTACTATTACCATACGTGCCGACATGATTTGGTCTACGAAAGGAGTTAAAAATCTGAATTTGAGAGAGAGAGAGAGAGTCACTGAAGCATGTGACCATGGCGGGCGACCGTGGGATAGGAGGAGAGGGAGGGGAGGGGAGGAGGACGGCCTCAGCCGTCTGTCGCGCCGCGTCGCGCGAGCCGCATCGCTTAGCGCCACTCTTGGCGCCAGGCTGCGCGGGCCGCAAAGCCTAAACGGTGAAAGATACGCAAATATTGACGAAATTTTAGCCCAAAGGGCCATAACTTACCCTGATTACCCTTAATTTGACATTTGTTGCGAAATCGCATGTCAAATTAAGGGTGTTGGTATTTAGGCGCCTCTCGCTAACTAATTATTTAAAAATTTTCGAAAATCTTTTTTTGCCTATCCTTGTATGATGGTCATCGAAATCCGATTGATGATTTGAAATTAAAAAAAAAATGTTTTTTTGGGACCGCCTAACGCAGTATCCTATGCATAGCTACGTGTTACTCTTCTGAGGGTAATGACGAGCATATCTTTGATGACTCTGTTACTTGATACTCACGTAATGACATACGTCGTTAACTGAGATTCGCCATGAAATATTAAGCCATCATTAAGACTGTTACTGTTGTTTCAGAGAAATTAGGTCATGCACCTCGTTAAGGATAGATCACTTACTGCATGTAAGTTGAGTGCAAATTTTTCCCAGCATTCTCTCTTGATAATGCGTATTAATTTTTAATGATACGTAATCTACCAAGAATTTGTTGAATAAATGTGGCATTAAATTGTATGTTCACTTTTATAACTAAAAAGCGAATGTGCCTTCAGTGGAATCTTGCATAGTTCAGTTAATTTTTTAAGATATGGTAAATGGTTATTTTTTCTATAGATGCAGTTTCATTAGCTTACTAAGGGTCGAATTTACAGAGACGCCTATTGTTACGGCTAATGAACTAGACGTCATGCATTTGAATTAACCGAATATTTGTGTGTGCTTCTTCTATACTAAAGAGAATATTCGCATGAACGTCTTCCATTATTTGGGGTCTTGACGTGTTGGTTATTCTTGTCATGTATTTTGTCCACCTAGATGTTTTGCATTATTAGCCTAATATCTCACGCGGCGAAAGTGGTACTAAGGATATTGAACAGACGAATGGAGGCGAGGGCAAACGAGCATTTGGGCGATGATCGGTTTGGTTTTAGAAAAGGGAAGTCAAATCGTGATGCAATAACGATAGTGATGTCCCTGGTGGAGAAGAACTTAGAATATGACCAGGACGTTTATGCCTGATTTGTGGATTTTGAAAAATCATTTGATAGAGTGAACTGGGTAAGGTTGATAGATATTCAAAAGAATATAGGAGTAAATTAGAGGGAAATAGATGGTGCGGATTGTGCCTGAGAGGGGAGGGGATATTAAAAACTATGGTAGACGGTAGTGGTTGTGTTAGCGGGGAAGGAGAAGGAATACAAAAGTTTTTATGGATAGATGTTTGAAATATTATGTATGAAACTGGCTTTTTTCCGAACTGCAAATTGGAAGGAATAAGGGACTGGAGGGTGTGATATTTGAAATTGGTTCCTACAATTACATTACCACCGAAACCGGATAAGTTAAATAATTTCAATTACATATTTACTACCGTGTGCAATGAAAATCTTAACATCCCAAAAAGTCCCAAAGCATAGGATTTTATTGGTACCTATAATTCGAAGCTGAACGTGAAAAATTAACGCCAAATCCTTCCTAAATCACTTGGTACACGCTTTTTTTATCTTATATCCGAGCCCTCAGCTTTTCAACCATCTTCCTATGCCAAAACCCATTTTGTCAATAGGGTAGTTACCTTCAACAAAGAAAACGGAAGGCATTGATTGCGATTCGTTACCCACCATTAGTGTATTGATAATATACAAATTATTTGGTTTTAGAAATCCCAGTTTAGACGAATGGCAATGGTCAATTTTAGCAGCATTTGAAAAAGGCCAGATTGGCGCCCATGCGATGCCACTCCATGCGACGTCACAGGGACCTAGTTTCTATACGAGTAGTCAGGAATTTTACATCGTCTGAGATTACCAATGCATGCATGAGGCACAGAGCTGAGGGAAACATGTCTTAATAATTACCTATTAAAACTGCCTGCGGTCGGAAAGTTTTCTTCGTTTGATAAGGTATTAATAATCCTTATTTAAGCCAAGCGCTACCTGCTAGCAGGGTACTCTGCTACCTGCTAGCAGCCTGCATCGCTGCAGCGAACATACCCTCGCCCCAAGGTCACCTCACACGGCGACAGCGGGAACCAGAATGACGTCACATGGGGTTTTCCCAGCATTCATACTTAGCCGTCGCGTTTTCGCGCGCTTGAAATTTTTCACTTTTTATTTAATCGCGAAAAAAATCTGAAAGCGAGGAATACTTACTCCAAGAGTAATAATATTTGTATTTAGGCAATAAAAAAAATTGGAAACCACCCTATAGCCTAACAGAGACTGGGAATAATTCTGGGGTATCTAATGCTCTGGGGAACAAGAAATTAAGGTTCCGTTGTGGAATGGGTGTGGGGCAATGTGGTCGACCTTTCAGACGGAGATTTGTGAATGAGGGGCCGACAAAAATTTTCAAGTAAAGAACCAGTTCGAGAAATTTATGCTTCATTCTCACCTTACGATTGCGACGCCGAATACCGCCCTTAGAAAAATACCACTCCTTCGGCAACTTTCTTGTCTCAACCACCACTCTTTCCTGCCACCACTCGTTTTCCTCCGTTTTATTCCGTTCAACTTTTAAACCTCTCCTCTTTTCCTTCCCTTTAAGTGTCTGGAAACTACCAATTTTTTGTGCTGAGCAAAAACTTCCATTTCTTCCGCATCACGTCATAAAAAGTTCGATCGCTTATATTTCATGTGCTCCCCTTCCTTCATCGCTCTTGCAGACCCTTCCACGACACCTTCCTTTCTTAGTCCCTCTTCGGGGAGTTTTAATAAACGGCTTTTAATTCTCGAGACGAGAAGGAGAGAATTGGGAAATTGATGGCGGAAACTCATCCATTTCCCATTCCCTCTCCTATGTCACGGTGACGGAGAGTAGGATGGAAAATGACAGTTGTTGAGGAACAGCAGGGCTAAATCTTAGTTCTTAGGACTATTCGTAGGCGTGATGATGTAGGCACTTTTATTGTGAAGGAATACTCATTGAAAGAAGCACTTATTGACCGTAGTTACCATAATCGTACCAATAAGAAATTCTGATTTAGTATTCAAAATATAAAAAAAACACATACACGGTCTCTGACACACCTTTGACACTTTATATTAGGAAAAAATTTCCACTTAGGCATCCAGCAAGCATTTAACAATTTGTGTTTTGCCAAAAAAATAAGATAGATATAAGTTAGTAGTCGGGTTTTGTATTTATTTGTGAATGGCTATAAATGTCTATAATTTTAATGTAGGTGAATGGGTTACTGTTATTTCTTTAGTAGATAAATGGTTTTTCTCCCTCTCTTCGTTTCAGGGGTTGACAACAGCAGTTGGAAACAGTTGGCAAATGATGCGACCGTAAATTTTTCGGCAAGACAAGAGGTGACTCTTTTCTCGTGGGGAGCCAGGTGGGAATATGTGGGTGTGGGAAAGCGAGGGGGGGTTGGCTGGGCCGAGGCATTTGGTGGCTGATTTAGAGAGAGGGTGTTGGGAAATAGGAATGGCCAAGGTGGTAGAAGTATAAATGTTCACAGGTGGTGCGTTAGGAGAAGTGGGTGGGGAGCAGTGGTCACCGTTGGTATTGGATGAGGAGGCACGGAGGGAAACTCAGTGAAGCGGAGGCGATATAGTTGGAGGGAAGGGACGAACGTTTGCATTCGAAGGAACGAGAATGTAAAGGCCGTTTTACACGGGGCACGTAACTGCACAATCTGACGTGTGTACGAAGGTTCAGTCAAAATTACGTCGTGTAAAGTAGTGAATTGCTAGAACACATGCGAGAATGCGTGGACGTGAGATGGCAAATAGCCCCTGTACTAATTTCGTTCATGCATTCGCGCAATTCCATGCCATTTTAGAAATTAATGCAACTCTAACCTGCGCAATTCCGTGCCCAGTGTAAAACGGCCTTAAGAAGTGAATGTGCCAAGTATGACTTTTCCCGAGGACGTCTCTTGAAAACAATGGCCACACAACGCTGATTACTACGCAATGCAGCATAGCTATTTCCGCTGCTTACGTCCTGCATTCATTTCCTTGCATCAAAAATTGAGTATTTGCCTGCGCGAAGTATTTCCAAATAAATGATTGCAGTGGGTGGAGGGAGATTTTTTCCATGGAGTCCTTGCAAATATACAGATCATTTTCATGATTTTACTAGCCGTCTCCTCAATGTGTATATAAAATGGGTGGGTGAAAGGCAGCAGCCCTGGCTTACCCCTCTTCCCAAGTCCATGCATTCTGTCAATTTACCATTAACTTTCATTGCCACATAGTCTGGGTTTTGTACAATTCCATTAACAGCCTCCCATCTTCCAGTCTAATTTATTTTGAGAATATCCATTACCTTATCCCATTGCTGTAGGTTGTGAATTATCCCAAATTTATCTTCATAATGGTTATCACCTTTAAGGCACTGGCATGAAATAGCTGGAAGTCACGTAGCTCTTTCACCAACACGACTTTTCACTTCAGAGCCGTCCGTCGCCAATGAGTTACCATTGCTCAGCTGACGCCCGGGATGCATGTGTCACCATAGAGATAGTATATAGAGTAATAATATACTTGCTCTCTGGTAGCACAGATGGGTGCAATACGAGCTGAATGGATGAGGAAAACCCATGTGAGGAATTTCACATCATTGTTATTCAATTCTCATTGCTCTAATTTCTAGTGATATTTTTATGTCCGTTATATTTACGCTAAAATCGTTTTCTCTCGCCATATTGGCGACACCTTCCGTTTGTTGATGCTGAGCTGCACGTAAATCGACCAAAATGCAACTCATCGTCTTTTACGTCAAATTTAAAGGGACTAATAGCTTCATAAAGTGTCGCATCGTGTTTTAGCGTTATTAACTTCATTTGAATGGTTAAGCTTGAGAGTGTCCAGGTGTAATAAATAAGGAACTTGAGATGTGGGTGTGAATGGTACTGTGACAGAGTGATGCTTGATGCCTGCTGAATTAACGCTTATTTATGCGTGGAATTTCGGATTGTTTCGCACATCGGAGACGCGAGTGGCGTCTTTTGTAGACCCATTTTTTGCGCGGTGGCTGACAACAAGTTTGGTGTCCGACTCGAAAATCTTATGCTTTAATGTAAGTCCTGCCGTCATCAGCAAGGATAACAAGGCATAAACAGCGTGGCGGAAGCCCGGAAAGCATGAACGCCTCTTAGTTCAATCTACGTCAAGATCAGTTCAAAAAGCGTTCACGAGAAAAACAGATACACAGAATTTGAAATAACAACAATAGCAATAAAAAAAAGCTCGTAGGCTTGCGCCTCTTCGGCGTTATTGGGAGTGAATCACTGATACGGGAGTGGTATTGGCCCGGCATTTGCCCTAAGGAGGTGGGAAATCAGTAAAACCACCGTCAGGCCACCACGGTACAATAAACAATATACAATAAACTCAAAACAGTAGTCACCAACGTGCCAAGGTAAATTACGGTGGTAACTTAATAATATAAAGACTCTGATTAGATCTCTGCAACAATAATATATGTTTTGAATAGATACTAAATAATAAATAAATATTACCGGATTGGGTCCCATACCTGCCACTGGATGTCACTGGATGGGGATACATATCACTGGCTTTCTCATAATTTAACTACGTAACCTCCCTTCTTACTCATATGAGAACCGACAGGGGAGCCCAGTCACACTCATTAGGGTTCCTTACCGCGCCGCAGGGCACTCATCTAATCGTTCCCGGCCCTATGAGTAGAGAAAGTCTTCTTCTTTGGTGGTAATCGATAAATCTCTCTCTTTTCACCCATCCATCCATCCATTCACTGCGGTCAGAGGGGAAGAACGACTCCATCCCGTGAGACCATTAAGAGACCTTTCCGTCTTCGCACAAACGTAATTTCACCGCTTCGATATCTTTTCTGCTAATTCACAGAAGAGCATCTTCCCGGGAGCACACCAGAGAAAAAAAGAGGCTTTCCCTTCAAGAGAATATCGACGTGCGTGGGGAGAGAACTTTGCTTCAACCCTCGTGTCGACATCGTTTATAAACATGATCGCATCGCCTTTTTAACTCACTCCAGCAAACACGATCTCTTCGTCTTCACTCCGCGTCTGTTCCTATGGGAGCCGCTTGACTCCGAGTCTTCACGGCGTCGTTAGGGTTCCTTGCCGCTCCGCAGTCCATCTAATCTTGCGCGGACCTTTTGAGCAGAGGGCGTCTTCTTGACGGCAATCGAGGAATCTTTCTCTCTCCTCATCCATTCATCCATCTATGCTCTGCTGCTTGAGGAAAAGAGCAACTAAATCCCGTGAGACCATTAATAGACCTCTCCGTCCTCGCACAAACGTAATTTTATCGCTCCGATATCTTTTCTGCTAATTTACAGAAGAGCATCCTCCAGGGAGCACAGTGTACTGTTCAGCACACCAAATAAAAAGGGAGGCTTTCCTTTTCAGAGAATACAGGCGCGCGTGAGGAAAGGAGACTTGCATCAGTCCTCGACCGACATCTTTTATGGGACTTGGTAAAGAGTTCTCGGGATCGCCACCGGGTCAGGAACTCCATATCTGCCAACGTTTCGATGACCGAGTCGGACATCGAAACGTTGGCAGATATGGAGTTCCTGACCCGGTGGCGATCCCGAGAACTCTTTACCAAGTCCATTCGCCGGGAAAGCACGAAATCTTTCTTCATCGTTTATGGGAGTTCATTATCACGCGTGATCTGTTGTTTTTTTTTACTCTCGGCTGCTTTATCCCATCCATACTGTGATTAATCATCCATACGTTAAGCTAATGATTCCAATAATTTCTTCGGTTTGTTCCGGTTTGTTATTCCTATCATTTCTGAGGAGGAGGAATGTATTCGAAAAAGGCTATTCGGGCTTCCAGCCGGGTGGTCTCCCTCCATTCTGCCGACGTTTCGAAACACGAGTCGGGTTCCATCCTCAGGGCTAATGGTGAGTGGATGAAGTTTGCCAGCTTATATAGTCTTCAACTGGTTGTAAGGTCTAACCACAAAACAACAAAAAAAATTACAACCAATTAATTAAAATTATAATTAATCTCTGCTGCAAGTTGTGCATATAAATTAATTTTGGTGGAGTGTGTCTTCTGTATATTATGGTATAAGGGAATTGTCACGTCTATGAGGGTAGTGTGCCGATTGTGTGACTAGAGGGTGTGTGTTTATTGTTATTATTAATGAAATAATAGTAAATTTATATTTTTCTCGATGGAACCATATTATAAGCTTTCGCTGGTTAAGCTTCCGGAGATGAAAGGACCATTTTTTTTATTTTACTCTCGTGAAGGCTGGACGCTTATTGCCTTGTGTTTGTGATGCTGGAAATTGAGCGTCATTTTTTTCTGTATTTTTTCTTTCCTCTGACTGATCCAACGGAACGGTACTTGTTGAACACACGCCATTTCTCGGGAGAATAACAGCCGTCTCGATTTCCTCTTATCGGGGGGAATGATGGGTAAATATGGAATGGCCCAATGGCGCTGTTGCGACCATATCGACGCTCTGCCCTTATCCCTTTATGGATTGTATTTTTATTTCCCGCCGTAAAAAAATGAGTGATCCGGTCATCGATGCGTTCCCCCTTTTATGGCATTTCTTTGTTTCTCGCACCTCGTCAAGCACTCACGGTTCATTTTCAATTTCATCCCCACCGATCATTTGTTCGCGTGTATTGGGTGAGATTTGAAATGCCTTTTGTCCGCTAAAGCAGCACCATCTTGCGTTTACTTGCGACTCGCGATCAACTTTTCGCTATTCATACTTTTCGATCTCTACGGCCAGTTTCATTGCAGTACTTGCAATAGCGAGTAATAGCTAAATACACCAAAGGATGAAGTTCGCCATGAAAAAATATTTGACTTAGTAGGGATTCGAACCCGGATCTCACGATTGCCGGTCAGGCGGGTTAACCAGTTCCACCACCAAGCCATTTTATCAGAGCGAACTTCGGGATGGGTTATACCGAACAAGATGTTGACGTCACAAGTCCACACATGTGGCGAAGGTCGTGCTTACTAAGCCACTGCCATGTCGGGGTGAAAAACTCTTATTTTGTCGCTGGTCTGCGAACCTTACCAGTACCAGAACCTTACCAGTAGTTGGTGTATTTAACTTTGCACCCGTGCGCGTGACTGCGTACAAAGTCACTTGCTCCTGCAGTGCAAGTAATAGCATTGGAATGCAATGAATTTGGATAGGCAATTGTATTTTTTTCCAGAAAATATAGGTAAAGTGATTGTAATTCCATTTACTTCCCGATAATATAACCGCGAAATTCCGAGAGTTTTTCAGTCAATGACGCAAGTGGGAAATTTATTGATCCCTGTGACATTCGCGGTGGATACAGTACTCGGAAGTCCTCTTTGATGTTATTCGTCACCGCAATAGTGATTCAGTGATATTTTTATTATTTTGTAGGTTTCATATTTTACATAATCTCCTTTGAAAATCAATTTTTCTCTTTGTTCTTGAGGGTCTTCATCTGTTTCACTGATCATGGCATTTTCATTTCCCGGGCCACCCTTCGCTTTGAGATATATTTGTTCAGAGAAGTCCGAAGGCCACAACTGGAACTTCGACCCGGCTTTCCGTTCGACTTGCTGGGCTGCAGTATTCCCCAGCATTATCGAAAACAAATTTTCTCAAAAACTGTCTATCTTTTTATAAAACTGTCTAGTTAAAAAATTATTGTGGCAATTGGAAATAGAGAAATAAAACTCTGAAAGGTTCACTATTATTTAATTATGGGCACCATCCGGGTTTCGTAACTTGGTTACACCTCGTCAGTCACCTGACGATGTAACCAAGTTACGAAACCCGGGTCGTGCCCATAATTAAAAAAAATAGTGACCCTACAAAGTTGTATTCCTTTATTTCGAATATGGAGGGGTTTCATAAAGTAAAGCCTGAAGTCGTCAGTTATATTATTATGGTAAATTTATAATTGCTGGTCTATAGGAAATGCTGCTTTACTTTTGTTCTCATGTTCCGTTGAGTGATCACGCTATTATGTTTAGGCTATGCGCAGAATATGACCAAAGATTATCATTGCCCATTCAAGTTTTTACTACTGGCGTAAAATGGGATCGCTTTTTTCATGGCCCAGCGGTGACTGCATATGAAAGCGATGGTATTTGGACGAGGGACAAACTTATCAACAACTGTCTCGCTGTAGCTATATCATATTGCTGAGGTTTCCTTCCTCGCATGAAGTAGAGCGGCTCCTCTCTCCTCCGGTCGCTGCCAAGCGTAATCGTTGGCTGCCTACCGTCACCCTATCGCAGGTTCTGATATCATTTAGATAGTCTAGGTTATCCGAGCCCTTAGAAATACCAGGAACATTCAGAAACATGCACTAAGCTATACATGAGTTATTAATCTATACCTGCCGGTCAACTAACCTATTTCTAAGCCCAAACACTACTGTTGTAAAAACTACAGTCATATGGGACTATAGTTTTAAAAACTTTTATGTGGAAAGTGCAAAGTGTTTCATTTCATATCTCATAATGGATCTCCACAAAGTATCTGCCTCATCCATCCAACTACCGTTGTAGTATTTATCGATCGCAGAAAACGACATCTTTCTGTTCCACCATAAATCTCTCTTATATTTTCATGATCTGATCTATTGTAGTATGCTGTGGTGAGATATGACTAACTTCGTCCGAAAATAGAATGCTCCTGTGTGTTGAATGTTATACTTTTCCTGCTGGTTAATTCTTTGATTGTATTTATGTTGTTATTGCATTGTGTCTAATTTCATGTCATTGTTAAAAATTTCACTTTAAATTGGCGTCACGGCTGTATGTAAAAATAACTTAAATAAATTTATAAATAAATAGGTTTAGTCTAGTTTTCAATCTACGGTTTGGCAGTGATTCCCATCCGCGTTGTTCTAAGAAGTCGGTAACACTAGCTATTCTCCCCTGCATACAGTTTCCATCAGTCCCTCCCCATAATTTGTTCTCGCTCCATCCAAACCCTGTCCCCTCCATATTTCCTCTACAAGTTTCCTCATTTCTTTATTAAAGATATTTCTGCGAAACTATTACAAAGTGTCGTGCCGTCTGCTGCCAAGTATTGCGGTTAAAAGCGTAGGATATATTTATTTTCTCAAGGCAATCTTCGCGTCTTAAAACTTATTATGCTTTTCATTTTGACAGTACTCGAAAAAATTGCACGCCTACTCTATTGCGTGAGTGGATATTTGTTTGCAGTAGAAATTACTGGGTACTTCCCTTATCGCTCAGCTACGGTGTTAAGCGTGCACGCGAAACGTATCATTAAAGTCACGAGACTCCGGCAGTAGGTACTTCGTGGTGTTGAGTCGCCTTCTGCGAATTCATTGGCGTCACAATGGGGGCCTTTAAGCACGGAACAGATTAATTCGATAGTATTTCTCGCTAAAATTGCGTTTTACGTGTGCAAGAAATCGTCTACCATGTCGCGAGCGGCCAAAGGATATATCTTTAGTCAGCGTTTTAGTGAAGACCATTTAGTGGCTATGAACGTAGATAGGTACCCTTCTAATTTCTGTCTCGTACAGCTATTTGTAAATACAGCGACTGGTCCATTTTGGATATGACCGTCGGCGTTATAGCCTGTGCAATAGCTTAAATTTTATTCTTTACCTTCCTAAAAGTTTTCTCTTGCCCTTTCCTTCTGACCTTTTTTCCATATAGACGAAATTTTTTTTTTCCGATATTGTCAAAATTGAAGCCAAATTGTTTGGTTACATTTGATGAAGTGAAGTTTGTGGATTATGCCCACAACTTTTGACAGTTATGCACAATGAGAGGCTTTTCTGCTCGAAAGGATATGTCCATTTAAATCAACCAATCTTTTCACTAAACAAAAACCAAGTAATATTTTCATCACGAAGTTCACAAGCATGACCTGGTAGTCTTATCGATTTAAACTTTGTTCCGTTGTGTTTAGTTTATTCAATTTTTATCTTAAGCCTGAATAACTCGATAATTTTCTTTCTTCGCGAAAAGTGATCACTAGAGCGATCGCTTTTCGCGACGGGATTTTAAGTGATAGCTGCAGTGATCATTTATCTGAATCACACGGTCCCTCCCGCCGTCGCCTTTCGCATCACTTCCGATATCATAGCTCGTTATCATGGGACCCGCATCACGAAAACATACAGCGTGTTTGTTTATCTCTGTCGTTCCCGCGATAGTCAAACGTTGCGCTGCAATCGCTCCATACGGGCATGCGCTCCGATTGGCTGATATGGGGTTTTAGCGACGGGAAAAGCGACCGGACGAGTGATGAATAATAGTGATGGGAATCCTCATCGCGATCGTGATCGCGAAAAACAATTTACGGCGATGATCATTTGCGAGTGATTGCTCCAGTGATCGCGATAGAGATCACTAGGAAATGACGGATAAAATGATCGTGTGATTCAGGCATTATTCGTGATTTACTGAGAATCATTTATGTTCTTTTCGGAAAAGTAATCCAAGAGGTCAAACTCTTAAATGCTTAAGGAAGGATAAAACATAGCCTCCTATTATGCGTTGACTTTAAAGTGAAGGAATAACGCTTGAATTTGTGTGAGTTCCTGCGTATTTGACTGGATAATATTCTGAGTGGTTGTAAAAAAGCATGTCTATCAAGTTTCCATGGGAGCGCAAACGCCTAGTGGTGGAAATGCTGCAATCTTTATGCCGTGAGACGATTATTTCCACCATGCCCTACCAGCCGGAAGGAAGAAAATTATAATTTCAACTCCATATTCATCGTTGGTCATTTCTCCGGATCATTTGAACACTTTAAACCATTTGACGTTTTGGAGCTCCTAAAAACGGTACCCAAAAATCATGTAACGGAGATATCTTGTAAATGATTTCATCATCGAATACTTGCCAACAGTTATTTTTTCATAATTTACTTGAATGATTCCAATAGCATCAATAAGTGTTTTTCCACCCTTATTTAAAATAGTAGTCCCAGAAACTGTATTTCAATTTTTATTGATTTATTCGCCATCTTACCTTTTTCCTCGATTAAATTGCCCTTTAATGTGAAAATTTTCTAATTTACCTATATAGCTCATTTTTTATCCCGTTTATATTTTCTAACTACGTTCATAGGTACTTACATGAACCATTTAATTGAGTGACAAGAATGTCAAACACTGGTTACACCCTACTATTACATATACAGAGCTCTGGACGCCATTAGTTACGAGTGATTTTAGCCCATTTCAGAGCATTCGTGAGTTGCTCTATCCAACGATCATGTAGCATGAAAAATACCTCCCAGCAGATTAATTTTTTTCCTGCAAAAACCTACGAAAAGTAATCGAATCCATTATTGATTTGACAAAAAGTAATCGAATCATAACCATTTTAAAATTTCAACTCTTATTAAATTAGTGTTCCCACCTCATTATAATAGATTAAATGACAATCTTATTTATTTCAATCTTATAAATTTATACAGTGTTAGGCGTGATGTGGTGAAAATCTTTGAATTTCAGCTTAGTAAAACCACTTGTCTGTTTCCACACACTTTTATTTAAACTGACCATGGTTTCGGCAACTCGTGCCATTACCAAGATTACTTTGATAAATAAGCCATCTGTAGCCCATCATATGGCTTCAAATTCTCATACAATGGCCATCGATGAAATCAGCCTAATGAAACATGCACCAGGTCATTTATTAGACTTCTATGATCTACCCACATCCAAAAACACCGAGGTAACACCATGAACAAAGACCAAAGGCCAGTCACATCTTGCCTTTTTTACCTGATTGCAAAAAACAACAAAATATATAATAATGGCTCTCTCCCACCAGCTCCCACCGTAACTTTCTTCCCCCACACCTACACACCCTAACGTCTTTCCGCACCCCCCATTTCAACTCCCCCGCCCCCATAGCAAAACCGTCCCCATTAGTGGCTCCCCCCGCCCCGGACATTCGACCAATTACCTCAGGCCGTCCACCGTAATCCATCAACGGTCTTTACTTGGCTTCAGATTGCAAACTTCATGAACGTTCTCCTTTGAGTAGGCCTACTGGGCAGGAGATACACCAGATGTTGGAGATCATTTTGGGCACTTACAACCATTCCACCCATCCCTAACTCCCGTGCGTTTAACCTCGTTCACATTACGATTGTCCGAGCGATCGTCCTAACGATAGTTGGCCGAACTAGCCTTGTGAATGCATATCCTGACAATAGTTCACGTAGTTCCGAACGTTGCCACTTAACGATGGTTAGGCGTTAGGAGACCGGAAAAGGAAAGGCCATAGATAGAATAGATAGATTCTATCTATGGCCTTGGGAAAAGGAAGCGACAAGAGAAAGACGAGAAGCTCGTGAAGCTCAATTTTTTTTCATGGAGTTGTTCTAGGAAGGAAGAATATGGGCGGAAGAAAAAATATTCGGTAAACACACGTTGAACACAGTAATATCCTGTCCCTGCATACCGCGACAGCTTTGCTAACCGTCAATTTCCCGTTCACTTTAGATGTCAGCACTAGAGAGCAGAACAGGTTTTAACCATCGTCCTGTGAATGCTCGATAGTTCCGACAATCGCTGGAACAATCGCAATGTGAATGAGGCATTTGACGGTCATTGTCGCAAGCAATAGCTTCACAAACCTTTGTGTGCGAGTGCGTGTGTCCCACACGGACATTTCTTCCTCAGAACAAATCCACGAGGTGCGTGAGTGTGAGCGTGAATGTCCTAGTTTTATATTTCTTTTGTCTATTTCTATATTTTTGTTTATACCTCATTTATATTTCTATTTCATTTGTAGATCCTTCAATCACCTATTTAATTTGCATTAATACGTGATATCCGTGTTAATATTTTATTGAAATCCCAAAATTACTTACCAAAAAGCGGATACATCTTTTCTAATTATTACTCTTCCATCTAACTTATAACGATTGTTTTCACCCCATTTATCATAGCATCTGTTCTGTTTCTCTTCTCACCAAAACTATCTTCTCCAGGAGCCCAAACATTCGCAGCATTTCATCTTTTTCAATTTCCAAACATAAAATTCCTCCGTAAACGTACCTTCTATTCACCTGTATAGACTTTTGGGTTTGGAGATAGGGTGGATAATACACACGTATAGTATGTGAATTGAGTGATGAGTGGATCATTCTGCTGGCGAGTTGTTGGTTGGTTAGTGCGTGTATATATGTATGCACGATGGAAGAAGAAATTTCGCCCTTCGTGGTGAGGACTAGAGATAGTTTGGAGTTTGTGAAGTGAGTCCTTCAAGGGAGACTGGGCGCTATCTCGACTGGGGACGGTCTGTCATCCCAATTATTTACCCTTATCACAGAAATGCGCCTTTCTGTCCTCCATACAAGCCCACGGTCGCCTCTCCGTCTCCACCATATTCCGGTCTCCTTCATCTTTGGTGGTGCTACTATCCAATTTGGTGGGCTTATTCGGTATATGTGGGCATACTGGTTTTGCTATCTGGTACCTGGATATTCGTGATATATCTGACACTTGGTCACCAGACGAAAAAATAAAAACATTCATTTAGACAGTTGGGACTGACTATTCAATAATTTAGAGTAATAAAAAAATACATTTTTCTGCGACGATTTCCCCATTTATCTTGGTATGGATAAGGACTGAGTAATTTTTTAAATTTTGTCGCCTGGTTGTACTTATTTCAGTTAAAATATCTCCATTGAATATTTAAATTAACTAAAAATATATCATATCTTTAAGGTATGATGTGGCAATTCACATCCTCGCACAAAAATTTATTCGATCGAATATAATTAAATATTTCCTAACCCAAGATTACTGAACCTAGCTCTGAGTCACGTAGTCAGTAAGCCTTCCTTTTCCTGAACCTTCATTTTCTTGACGGCGCTATTTTTTTACCTTCTGATGAAGTTATTTTGTGCTTTAAATCTATAATCTTAAATATTTAATATTCATAATGTATATTTTAAAGTTTAAGCCATATGTGTTCCATTGATAGTATTGTTAATAATTCTTTTTGATTTGACGTATAGCAAAATTTTATTATGTAATGTGCTGGGGAAAATATTTAAAATACCATAATATACGTGATTTTTTATTACAAAATGTATTTTCCAATACTTTGGAATTTTAATTTAGCGCGTCCTAAAAATTGCGAATGTTTAGTGATCCAGGGTTAAGAAGGAATGTTGATCGAATTGATAACCGAATATTTTTTTACATTTCTAGCTAAGTATTCCATTATATTCGGGATCATAAGCTCTTTCGCTGGTAAAGTGAATCATTCGGTAATGACTTTAAGGCCAATGATAAGTTTAGGGATGCAATATGGTTTAAAATTTATGGAGTAATACTTTTTTTTAGATATAGCTGAAAACTTATAATTAACTAACCAGAGTTCGGAACCTGGTCTCCGCTTCTGCGCCGACAGTAATCTTATTTCTTCTTGCCTTCTTCCTCGGTGGTTGTACATTACGGTGGGCCGAAAAATGAATTATTTCTCATGATCAAATTTGCCTTGTGCGGGAAAGTTGTCAGCTGCTATCTACATCCCGGTTAGCGTGCGTGGTATACGTCGTGGTATACGCCGGTTTTGGTATTTTTAAAAATTTTCCAGGTATGTCTCATACTTGACTGGTAAATTTAAACTTAAGTTGAAGCGAAGGCACTGTTGGAAGTAGGAAGTGGAAGGCCTGTGTTTCCTTACCCAGTGGAGGTGAATTTTTTCCACTGTTTTTTTTCCGGCGATAGTTCCAACTTTTTTCCACCGCTTTCTACTACTTTATATTCGTTGTGTATGCGGTATCTCAACACAGATTTTTGCGTTTAGAATTGAAAAAGATGCTGAACATTGCGTACAGACGCCCAACTTACGTTAAGGGCAGAGTTTTTTTTCCAACAATGAGTACCTACCTAATGGATTTCCTGGACTTACTTCGTTTGTTTTGCTTAGGTTCCCGCCAGCTATCGTGGAGTCAGAAACTATTATTATTATTATTAAATTGTTACAAGTAGGCCATTGGCCTGGTGGTAACATGTACATATGACGCAAAAACAATAGAAAACATTGTAAGAAACCCTTGGTCCCTACTTCTTCAACCGCTTTTTAAAAATATGTAAATTTTTCGGGAAGGGATCAAATAGTTTTGCTGGTAGGTCATTCCAGTCCCTTATGGTCCTATTCAAGAAGGAGAACTGCTTCGCATTTGTCCTTTGTGATCAGCACTTTATCTTGAACAGGTGATCATTTTTACCAACAAGGCTGGGTTTTGAAATGTCCTTCCCAAACTCTTTCCATGCCTTATCCCCACTCATTATTCTAAACATGCCACATAGCCTGCTTCTTTTCCTCTTCTCTTGTAAACTCTCCCACCTCAGAACTCTGAACATTTCTGAAACACTTTCCGTTTTCTTGTGCTTTCCCAACACATACCTAGCAGCTTTTCTCTTCACCTTCTCCAATTTCTTCACCTCTCTTTTAAAATGTGGGTCCCATTGGTACAAGATATGCGTACTCTAATGTTGGTCGTACCTACTAGGGTTGTATAGGCCATTTCTTTGGTGGCCCTTGTGCTTCCTATGAGGTTTCTCATCACCCATCACTTAACACGATTTTTTGATAGTGTGCTCGGCATTTAAACCCCATCCTAAATTCCTAGATAAATGGACTCCTAAATATTTAAAGCTATTCGATTTTGGAATTAAACTACCCGAAAATTCATAATTTCTATTTTCGAATTTTCTTGTTACTGAAGTTAACATATTATGTATAGGTTTAACAAAATTCTCAGTAAACCCGCGTAGCCGGCCGGTTTTCGTCTATTTTATGGCGTATTATTGATCAAAAAATAATTTATCTTGAAATACTTCAATGTGAGTAAGCTCTTGTCAATATTTACCGCTATCTCTATCGTTAAGTTTTTAAAAGATGGAAAACAGAGAAGAAGAATTTGCATATTTACCTAAGGTAACAGTGAATGTTGAGTTTATAGGTACTCAATTCCCTTCTGAAAATTTGAAGACTTTTTTCTACGGCCGTTTAATTGGAGATGTTGCGTTTTCTTGACTTCTCTTTCCAAATTTTATTCCCAGCCCGATTTGAGCGACTGAATATAGCCTTCTTTAAGTTCTCATCAGCCTCCCTGCTTTTCGGGTCCTCGTGGCTTTAACGTGACGAGGACCCAATATGTCCGCTTCGACGTACTTACATCTCCTCGCGAGGCCATTTCCTCCCGGCATTCTCCTCTGCTTACTGCCCCACATCTCACTCGAGAGAGAAAGGAGGAGGTGGTGGAGTTATTTGCTCGTCCAAGTGGTGGAAAATGAAAGCGGCTTCCCTTCTCGTGCCACCCGTCCTATTCCTCCACAGACTACACTCGCGTGCCCCTGATTGCAGAGAGATATTACGCCTGCGGGTCAATATTGTCGATGCTATAAACTGCGCTGCTGGACGCTAATTACCATGAAACGGGATTTTTGAAATAAATGTCTCCTTTACCAAAGAATAATTTATATGGAGACGATGTTTTATTATTTTTATGCAATATCAGTGATATATCAAATAATACACCCTCCAGACTTCTTGAGAGAAGTAATGATTTTCCATGCTGAAAATACTATTCAAATTCACCTCGCTATTCTACAAGATTTTAATCAACAAAGACGTCGCGTCGTAACTTAATTGTGTTGCTCTCAGTTGCAATGTTCATGCCTAGAAGCTTACAGTTAACCAGTATTGAGCAATAACTTTCAATTTAGGCTAAGTTTTCCCGTTCAAAAAAGTAAATGCTAGTCTGTTCCGTTGTATATGGATTCTTCGCTGCAATTTTTTTAGTATTATGATAAGAAAGAAAAGATTCACAAATTTTTGCTAACGAAAGCTCTGCCACATAAAAAGCGGAGAAATATATTACTTATAGCATTGATCAGATGGACTTTCCACTTTGGAAGCAACGTTTGTGTCGCCGTGAATCAGAAACATATTCCGGAATAGCACTGACTTTAATAGGCCGTTTATCCGATTTAACAGGCCGTTTATATACGATTTATCCCATAACTTGTACCTGGAATAATCCTTTAGATAGAGTATAGGGTTAAGCATTATAGTCAACCTATAAATAAAGGAATGGCCGGAAAAGAAAAGTTTTAGAATGTTTTCGATTTGAATAGTTACGGTTATATGTGAAATATATCCTGATTTGTAAATCGGTTTAGGGAAAAACGAGTATTTTTTTGTTAGTAGCAAATGTGGTAAAAGTTGAAGCCTGTCTGACAACGAGGTGAGTAGGGTGGACTTAATAGTGTAGCACTTGGCTGCTTGATCTTAGGGTAAGGGGGTTAAGGTCCCGGTGGACTTTAATCCTCTTAAGTACATGATAAGATAATGACCCCTTTGCCTTGAATAGAATGTGTGAATTTCACATTAATTTGGCTCAATCTGGGCTGAGCTCTATCCTCACCTTTCCTAAACAATCTTACGGTGGAGATACTGACTGTCTCTTTGATTATCGCTCAGAATACAGTGTTGTAGTTGTTTATTAACTCTGCGCTGCTTACCCTCCCGATGGTCTTTCGATTATTACGTTAAAATACTTTCCTTCCTATATATTGGCTGCTGTGTTATTTTTCCACTGGACTTAATGTGTTATTTATATCCTACTCCTAGATGTATGGAAAATAATGACATCAGCTTATTCGGAAGAATTTAGAGGACTCTATCTGATTATATTCCTGTGAATTAGAGATCAAATAAGATCAAAGTCATTTAGGCTCATTTGATTCGCACGAAATGATTGATGAGTATTTTTTTACCACCATTATCTTTTCTTTACGCTAGAATGTAGTCAAAAATGTGCATGCGAATATCCTCTTTTGGCAAGAAATGCAGTCACTGAGAACCCTGAAGAGGATATTAGTTCTCTTTTTTTGAGAATATGTCGATCATTTCCTCACTTTTTAATTCTAATATTTAATAATTAATAAAAATTTCTCCCTGAAATATCCAATTTGGTGGAGTTTTTGATGTGTGGAAAAACACGCAGATGTAGGGATGAAGGTAGTAAGATATTCCAAGTGACGAGGAAAGTGAAAGTGGAGGAAACAAAGCCTGGAACATTGAGCCCTATGAGCATTGTCCTTGAAAAAATTTTGAGGGCAACACATGAAAGACTCCTTCTCTAAAGGCGGGATAAAGAAGGAGGGGTGTGAAAGGCAATAATGGGAAACTCATTCTCCATAATTCATGCCTCTCCTCAAACCTACTTGAGCACATTCTTGAAATGTAACACCCCTAAATTCTTCACCGTATGTCAAGCAGCACTTTGTGTCTTTCCCGCTAAATGGAACCCTGTGGAACAACCAAAGCCTCCGTTCCCTCGCTCAAGCCACGCCGAATGGAATTAATAAAATTAATTAAACCCGTCGCACGTCGCCTTTCAAATGTTTCGAATGAAACGCGGGGAAACCGCACTGTCTCCTCTCCCAGCGGTGTGTGGGCCCTTCTCGATCGCGCCCTCGCTGATTTATCTGCTTCGGAACACATCCTCCTATTAGGCCGGAAATTTGGGAGAGATATTCACCCACATATCAAGGAAGCAGAGCACGGTGAAGAAAGCCCAAACGCTGTTTTCGCCAGAAAAAAATTATAAGAGGAAAGTAAGACCTGCGAGCTTCATTCTCTCCGCATAGTGATGGAAAAAATTATCGCGAGGCTCATTGCCATCTGAATGCAGCCATCTTGGGAACTATGAGAATAAAGTAAAATGGCAACCTTCCACACAATTTGTGTGGAAGGTTGCCATTTATTGTGTGGAAGGTTACCATTTTAGTTTATTCTCATGGATATAAAACATTTCCACCAGATATCGCCGGACACTGTGAATTATGATCTTAGGAACTACTTGAAGACCTCCAAAATATTGTCCTCGTAATGTTCTCATATAACCTGGAATTTTTAAACTACATACCTCTTGCACTAGGTAAATTCAATCGTGTGCGTCATGCAAAACGCAAAATACCCTAACTGCGAATATATCCATCTTAGTTCAGTTTGCATTCGCAGACTACCGCGGGCGGCATGTCATAAAGACGCCATGTGAACGCATCGTGTGATCTATAAGGTTAATTCCAAGAAGAGACTGCATGCACAGTCTGCAAATTTGATCATTGTGAGGTGATTGAAGAGTTTTTTTTGACGAGAGTGAGCTAGTGATAAAGGCTGAGTGATCATTTATTTCTAGAAAATCAGGTTAAAACTAAACGCTCATTTAGGATTTGAAATAATGAATACTATATTCCACAGAAAATACATAGAAAATGGTAAATATTTAGGCTGTGAATTTCAGCCATTCGCATTGTGTAGTTTTTTCTATAAAATAAGCGACTACTGACTCACCGTAGTTATATATGCAGTTACATATATATGCAGTTGTTAACATTGTTGACATAGCAAATGAATGACAGAATTTTTAGTTAGAATTAATGTTTGATTTTATATGAGCAAATTATTCAGTCCCTTATGCTTGTAAAAATGTTGTGGAAAATATGCAATTAATATTTCAGAGTGATTACTCCCCTCATCTCCTTTTGATTTTTTTGGATTTCCATTGAGGGAATGATATTTTGGAAGACCCTCAAGGGATGTCATTTTGAATATTCAATTTACCAAGCGTAAGTGGTCCATTAAAATTTTACTTTCACTACTGTTGATGTTTTAATATTTAATAACTCATTTTCAGCGTTCATACATCAGCAAGTGAGCAAGCGCCATTAAATGTGTACTTTAGCAGTTTTCCAAGGATACAGTTACCTTTTTTTAGGAGATAATTCATCGGAATAAGAGCAAAAGTTGTTTTACCTGCGTATACACATCAAAAACATTCGCTGCGCAACAATAAGCCTCAAAGCTTAAATGGCTGAACTCCTTTCGCTGAATCAGGGCTCGTATGCGGCGGTGAAATGATTTTCCTTCGTCAAATTTTTGCACCTTAGAAATTAAGCTTTAATCCGATTGTGTTTCTCCCATTTGAGGTTCATAACTGTTTCTATTTTAGTCTCTCCGTGGTAGGCCTGCTCGTCTCTTGAATCACATTTTTCCTATTTATCGACTTCCATAACTTTGCCCACTAAATTTCCAGGGATTACTCAGAGCTTTAATATTTATCACTGTGCCAGTGGAGTGTAATTACTCCGGGGACAGTGTTAACCTATGAGAAGGGTTTGAAACAAAAAATTATAATCCCGATGCAAAAAAATGGGTCCTCGACTTATGCAAAACTTTAAAGCTAGTTGGGCATGGATTATGTGGGTTCCGCGAGTAATTGGGTCGGCTTATGACAATAAACACGAGAGTCAACAGAGCCTGTGTGTGTGTGTTTGTATGTGGGTCGCCAGTGGCTGTGGAGTGGGAAGCGGTCAAGGGAGGAGGGATTAGCTGCAGGCCGACAAGTACCCTCACTTGGTCTTCCATGGACAATGGCAGGACATTTAAAGGGTACAGGGCAGGGGAGTGCCTTTCTATAATGCGGCTTTGCGGGAAGAGACCCTTGCGGGTGGGATAGATAGGGCAGATTCACCTAGGACGCATATTGTTGTCCGGGCGAAACGTCAAAGTTTGTGAGTACATGCATACCCGAGAGCCAGGACTTAAGATTCAGAATCAAAAGGAGATAATTTGGTACTAGGCCTATGTTTGCAGGGAGGGGTTGTATTGAAGTTTGATTGAACACGTCAGTGGGTAATCCATACAAATCAATCGACTCGTCCTAAAGAGGTTGAAGCCTTTGGCACAAATGCTTAAAAAAAAACTATACCTGTCCATTACTGGATCACTCTTCTACGGCAATATAAGTAGTGAAGTAACAAAGGCAAAATATCTCTCTTAATCTATCGTAAATATCGTAGATATTTGTATTTCATCTGAGGCCTCCCTCTTTCGTTCTACAATATCATGTCTTGCTGCTATAATTTTTATCATTCCAAAGTGAGGGACTCACTGTAATTAAATCGCCTTCCGAGGAGAGGTTGAAAATAAATTTTTATTATTTAGATGGAATATTGTTTTAAAGATCCTTATCTTAAAAAATGAACTACTTTAATAAAAAAGGTCCATTCCGATGCCTCCTTCTTTCTTTTTTTTTCTGCGACGCCCTGTTTGTCTGAGGCGTGGTATTTTCACACCACTATTTCCTCTTTTTTATTTGCGAAGTTTTCCATCCTCTTGCACTAGTGTTATGATTATTTATTTTCTCTCTTTTCCTCTTCTTTCAATTATATTTTTCCCCCAATATCTTTTGTTCGCTGCAAATTAGCAGTCAGCGGCAGCCATCCCCTGTGCCAGTGGCGTCACGTTGCGGTAGTTGTCTGCACTTTCTATCTCTCTACTCCTCTTCCCTGGGAACCCTTTTTACCGGATTAATGTGCGCGTGAGTCTTAAATTCTCCTCAACTGGTTTATTTAAAAAAAATATTTGGAAAACCTGGAGAGCAGGTTGGTGGGATATCGCGTGTTGATTTGTGGACGATCAGAGGGACGTGCAGTTTACACCATTCCGATCCGCGTGAGAAAATGAATGACGCGTTTGAGCCGTAGCTGTTTGGAGTATATCACAGAAAAACTAGATTTACCTGTTAATCTGTAATTTGCATGTGAAGTACGTGAAGGTAGTGGTCTTATTTGCTGTGGGAGTGAAAAAATCTAATACTCTTACGGTCGATATTGAAAGAAGTCATGGTTGAGCTTCCACGCGAGACAGACGTGGGCTGGTGCTTCGCTCGAGACAGGCAGGTGCCTTAGTGATGTGTTCAGTTGCGTCCAGAGTATAAGTGCATTCAATTACGAGGATAACTTCCTACTCAATTTAGAAGCTCGAGTTACTAATATTAAGTGGAAACCGCAGTTTAAAATGGCTAATTGCAGTGTATGTAATGTGAATGTTCTTAAGCGCCAGCTAAGGATTACCTGCAGTGAATGTCAAACTCAGTGTCACGCTACTTGTGTTCACTTGTCCAAAGAGGATATCGAGTATATTGGCGCTGAAAAGCAAAGTTGGCGTTGTCCTACCTGTGCTGCGGAAAAACGTAAGAGCATGTCAGTAGTTCCACTGACGGATACGGACACTGCTAGTATCTCTCATATTATAATCCTTCTAGAAGAAGCTAAAGAGGACAGGAAACGCATGGAATTGGACTTGAACAAGGCTATTGAGTTTGTGCACAATAGATTAGATGAAAATACTAAAGTGCTTCAAGAAAACTCAACGCAGATTGCTGAATATTTAGCGACAATAGACTTACTTAGGCAAGAAAATGTTGGCTTAAAATCTCGAGTGAGTGAATTAGAAAAGAGGTTAGACGACCAAGAGCAATATTCTCGCGTTAATGACCTTGAAATACACGGCATTCCCCAGCAACCAAATGAAAATACCTTAGAAATCGTGAAAAGTGTGGGGGACGCCCTTGGTGTTAAAATAACCGACGATATGGTGAACACATGCCACCGATTGGGAAAGAAGGGACACGAAGGCGGAACGAGAGGTATCATAGTCAAATTCGTCCGTAGGTATACAAAAGAAGAAATTCTTCAAAAGAGGCGAGTGAAAAGGACCTTCTCCACACGGCACCTGGGCTTGGCGACCGATACTCCGGTGTACATAAACGAGAGCCTGAGTCCAGGTCGGAGGAGACTCTTCGCTGCTGCGCGTCTTGCGAAGAAAGAAAAGGGATACAAATATTTATGGCTAAGGCATGGGACAATACTCATGAGGAAGAAGGAGAATGATCAAGTAATCACTCTGAAATCCTCTGATGACCTGGAGAAACTGTAAGCATTCTGTGAGTGAGTTATGTATGTCTTCAACCTGTCTTTACTAACAAAATGCAGAGTACTGTTAATGATAATGGATTTAATGGTGGCAGGTTCCTTGTCTTGCATCAAAATATAAGAAGTCTAAGAGCTAATTTTGATAAATTTGTATTTCAACTAATTAATCTCGATATAAAACCCGCTGTAATTGTTTTGACAGAAATTTGGGTCAATGACACTGAAGTATCTATGTATCAAATAACTGGCTATCGGAGTTTTGATGTGTGTAACAATAACTATAGGGCTGGAGGAGTTATTGCATATGTAGCAGATACTTATGAGTGTTCTTCTATTGATCTGGGTGAATTAAAAACTGCTGATATGGTTAAAATATCAGTAAGGATAAATGATTCTTCTTGGATAAGCATTATTGGTGTATATAGACTTAATTTTAATCCTGTTGAACATTTTTTGAGTGAATTGGAGAATGTATTAACCATCTCTAGTGAGAGGAATTTAATTGTAATTGGTGATATTAATTTATGTTTATTACAACCCAACGATATTTCCTTTGAATATCAAACCCTTATGGCTAGTCATGGACTGGACCAGCTTATTCGAGTACCAACTAGAATTAGCAAAACGGGTAGTACATGTATAGATCACATTTTTTGCAGAAGTAGAGATAACTATAAGTATGAGGGAAGAGCGGACGATTGGGGTTTAACAGACCATCATGCTGTATCATGTTCTTTAAATATTAATGTACCCATTAATATATACGAACGAGTTTATCGAAGCCATTGCCGGATAAACTTTAACCATCTAAATAATAGTTTGCTAAGATGTGACTGGAATGATGTTTATTCACAACAAAATGTCAATGAAGCCTATGAAATATTTATAAATAAACTGAAATGCTGCATTGAAAAAGCTGAATACGTGTCAGACAGTAACAGATCGGGAGGAATGAAGAGGCCATGGATGACTTACGCTTTGTGCGGGAGAATTTCTAGGCGAAATTTTCTGTATAAAAAAATGAGGAAACACCCTGAAAATGAAAAGCTAAATAGGTACTACGTATCGTACACGCAAAGATTAGAATATGATATTAAAAAGCGCAAAGAAAAGTATTACAGGGACCTATTTGATAGTAATGTCAATAATACCGCTGCTCAATGGCGCATTTTAGATTCACTCACGGGAGGAAAGCAAGGAAATGAGAATTGTGTAAAAATTAGAACTAGTAATGGTATCGTTGTCACTAAGTGCCAGGACATTGTAAACGAATTTAGTTCACATTATGGTAAAGTAATTCAAGAATTGACCCAGAACAATTATTTTGAAAGTAATACGAATAAATACAAAGAAATATTCCCAACCTCCAATTCAATTGACTCACTGTTTTTTGTTCCTACTGATGCGAAAGAAATTAGCAGCATTATTAAGGAATTAAAGTCTAAAAAATCTAAAGGTGTTGATAATATTTCCACACAAGTTATAAAAGAAGTAAATGCAAATATTTCGGAGGTCCTTGCCCATATTGCTAATCTAAGTATGTATACTGGAATATTTCCTAAACAATTAAAAACTGCAATAGTGATACCAATTTTTAAAAAAGGTGATAAAATGAACGTAAATAATTACAGACCAATATCCCTATTATCTGTATTTGCTAAAATAATAGAAAAAGTTGTTAAAGTCAGACTTCTTAAATTTCTAAATCAGCATAGTTTTTTCAATAAAAACCAATTTGGATTTATGAGTGGTAAGAGTACAGAGGATGCATTATTAAAATTCTGTTCAGAGCTGAACGACGGACTGAATAAGAACTGTAGAGTTGCTGGCTTATTTGTAGACATTACCAAAGCCTTTGACTCCATTAATCATAACATACTAATGAATCGATTATGGGAAGCGGGTATACGTGGAACAGCATATGATTGGTTTCAAAGTTATCTTTGTGATCGAGATCAATGTGTGCGTCTCAAAAATTGCTACAGTGAAAAGATTCGACTCACCTGTGGTGTCCCACAGGGTTCTGTGTTGGGACCCATACTGTTTTTAATATATGTAAACAATTTATGTGCTGGCAGGTTTAAAGGTCAATTAACGTCATTCGCAGATGACACTGCACTAAGTTACTCTGTTAATAGTGTTGATGATCTATATGAACACATACAAAGTGATCTATTAACACTCAATATGTGGTTTTCGGCTAATTATATGTTGTTAAGTGAAAAAACGAAATATATTATGTTTAGCATGAGTAAATCTACCTCAAACAAAAGTAAACTATACTATCAATGTGCAAATTGTATAAAAGATAATGTTACTTCCTGTGATAAATGTATTTTGATCGAACAGGTTAGTCACATAAAATATTTAGGTATATATTTTGACCAAAATTGTAAATGGAAGTCTCACATAAATAAATTAAAATCAGAAATGATTACTATTGTAAGAAAATTCTACTTCCTCAGATACATATGCCCTGAATCAGTGTTAAAAATGGTATATTATGCTCTCGTTAATTCAAGATTGCAATACGGAATAGCCTGCTGGGGTGGAGCATATTTTATCAACATTAAACCATTGATAGTGGCGCAAAAAAGGGTTATCAGGGTTATAACACGATCGTATAGGAAAAGCCACTCATTTCCTCTATTCAAAAAATTAGATGTCCTCCCACTAAGGCATTTATTCATTTATAAAGTCCTTAGAATATTCTATAACCGTAGTGGTGAAAAGGCCCGACCACAAAACTATGACATTAGAGCTTGGAGAAACTTCCATATACCTAGGCCGACGACCGAAATTTATCGACAGTCATACAATTACTTAGGGCCTAAATTGTTTAGCATGTTGCCGAGTAATGTAGCAAACTCGGAAAAAAGATGGGGATTTAAATCCGCCGTTAAAAAATGGCTTATGATGTGTGAGGAAGTAGAGTTTCTACTAAGAAAGGTGGGTTAAAAAAGTTTACAATAAAAGGTATATTGTACATTCTATGTATGTAATTATGCGTTTATATAAGAAAAATAAGAAAAATAGTTATCCTTGTCCAAATATTTGAAATACGTTTTGTAATAATGAATGCAATCGGCAATAGAACAAATAACTGAATACAAAGAAATTTTACTTCTCATGTGTGCTAGCACCAGACCTATGTAAAAAGTTTATGATGGTAGCCCCAAAACTACTAAAAGGGGTACCTATATATTCCAAAATATTTAAGTATGTTCTAAAATGTAATATTTGATTGTAAATGGAATAAATTATATATTATTAAAAAAAAAAAAAAAAAAATGATCCTAGAATTCCCAGTATTGGACTAAACAGCTTTGTTTTCCACCTTTATTATGAAATGTATTTACTTGAGTAACCCCTTAAATTTCCATGCACCCCACGAGTATAGTATGAGTATCTCCGGTTAATGCATCAGGGACGTAAGATGTCTATAATTTTTATTTCCCATGTTATTATACAAAACTTCGTAAAAGACTAGGTGGTGTGGTAGCTGGTGTGAGGCATGAAGGCGTGGTCCATCGAGAGCTTAAAATGTTTTACAAAAAGTAATGTAAATTGTTTATTTTAGAATAATCAGTCAATTTTATCACAAGAGAATAACTCAATTGCTTCCTCACATGACGATCTACCATGATGATAAGCTAGCTATTGTGGTATTAAATTATTCACGGACAAACGAGTGTTTTCGTTGCGTAGGAGACAACATATGAAAAGTCAACATAGCTTTGGTGCAGTGACCTCTCTTTATCTCCTAGGGGAAGGTGTATCTAAGCAACCGTGGTGTTTCTTAGCAGCGAGGGGGTGCATTTCGTCTGACTATCCCCTTATCCCTCGCTATTGTCTTATTCCCGGTCCTCAATCTTCCCTGGGCTCTTCTAAAGCCCTTCCACCCATCTTTATCGCCATACTCTATTATGTCCCCAAAGAAGGTTCCCTTTGTCCCAACTCCTCTTTGAGGCTCTTCTTTATCCTAATGCACTTCCTCTACTTTCTTTTACTACTTATTAAAATCTAATTCTTAAGTAACGCGTCATAATTAGTGTAAGCAATCTCATTCGGAGAGCCAGAAATGTATTGGTGACGAGTATCTTCTCTCGGTCACTCAGTGCATCAAATCCAAAGGTTATCTTGGATAAGTAAGTTTTTCAAAGGATAATAAAATATATGGAAGCTAGGAAATTAGTCGGAATATCGAAAATTTTGATTTCGGGAAATGCCGGTAAAGTGGTCAGTTACCGACATACCCCAACTGCATGTATATTTCTGTTCATTTTGTCTTCGTTTCAGGAGTTTCTCTATGAAAATGAAACTCTATGTTAATATATTAGTAGATATTTCTCTTGAGGGGCAAGCCTGCAAACAAAAACCTCTGTACACCAAATAACCGAGGATTTATCTCTCTTCATCAAGATTCATAATAAATTATTAGATTGGAATTAGATAATTAAATGTAATATGATCTAACTGTTTGCCATCAGCTGATTTGAGAGAAATACCGAAATTCTAATTTGCATAAAGGAAATACTTTGAATGATTTGATTTTTAATATTTATAACTTACACTAGCTGACCCGGCGAACTTCGTACCGCCTAACATTCAATGAACTTATAGTTTAGTTGCACCATTTATAAATAAAGAGCGGCTGTATCGCTTTAATCATATTTGTATTATTATAAATTAAATGAGAAAATATTGATTAAATAAAAATTATACGCATTCAGTTGTTGGCTATTTGTGTTATTAACCGTAAAAAAATGTTTTAAGTCCGTAGCGTAAACTTGGCTCGTTCACGGGGCAGGTTAACGCAACGCTAGACCGACGCTTGACTGATGCTCAAATTAGTGTAAGAAAAGCCCCTATGAAGCAGCATTCGTATCAAATGACTTTAGGCGCGCCAGTTATAGCAGTATCTCTGTTTGGAAAAAATGCACTGCGTAAACGTGCTGCATGCGTAAACGCACCACGGTGTGCCCTACACATTCGAGTTTAATGTCTTGCGTCAAGCGCCTTCTGATAAACAACAGTTTTTGTTTTGTTATCAGGCGCAAGATAAAGAAAATGAAGCTAAATAAAAATAGTGAAGCGAAGCAGGGACGCAGCGAGGGGGGTTTTTGGGGGTTAAAACCCCCCCAAAAGCTCAGAGAATCTTTTTATAAAACATTTGGTTATTAATATTAGGGGGACGGATGAGTCACAAAATATTTAACTGTTCACACAGCCGCAAAACCTACCATTTTGAACCTTTTATCCTAAAAAATGTCTGGGGAGGGACCCCACACCTCTCGCTTACCTTGGCGAGTTTTCTATACCCTATAGACCCGCCAGTATTAGCTGCGCCTATCCTTAATTCCTAGCTGCGCCCTTGAAGCGAAGGAAGAAATACAGCGGATGGTTTACCGACTCATAAACATACCACATATTATTTACCATGAGAAAATCATGGGTTTTCACTGACACATGAGAACAAACATTACAAAAACTGAAAGACTGACCATGCGATTTGTTAATCGTTATCACGAATGCAACACGAATTGGAAATTGAATACGTTTAAGCTCAAAAGGGCATATAAGTTGGGATCATGGAATTTTCGGATTGAGAACTTCCTCATCTTTGAATTTTCCTTTGAGTATAGTGGCGTGAATCCCTTTCATCATCAGTTTTTTTAATAACCAAACACGTTCCGTTGGATAGTTTTGGTTGGTTTAGGTTTCGAAAGATCATGAACACACAGCCTATCTATAGCTGTAAATCGTGCCGTGGTAAGCCAGGTGCGTCCAAGGACTTTAAATATTCAGATAGATAGTTGGTGACTTCGTCTTCGTTTATCACAAAGTTAAAAGATTTGAATACATGCAGAGAACACGGACATTACTGATAATCAACAATTGCTTGGAGATTTGTTTACACACACAGTAGTTATGTGTTTGTTGGCAACTCAATTCGAGCTGAGCATACCTCTAATTCAATTATTTTCATACTATTTTAATATTACTTTAATATTTTAACGTGCTTGAACATTTAAATTTTTTTAATATTGTTAAAAAGATCAGTCAATGCATTAGTAAAAACGAAAAAAAATCTTATTTTTTTGACCGTCTTAACAATCAACTCCTAAAAACATATCTCTAAGATAAAGTTGAATTTTTTTGTGAACCTTTCCTATTTTTTAATGTCCTATATATTATACGGGGCTGAGACGAATCCAAAGAGCCTAATGTCACTAAAATCGGTGCAGCCGTTCTCGAGTTATAAGTGATCTAACTAACACGATTTTCGACTTTCTTTTATATATATAGATTGACTGTTCAATGACATTTTTCGTCTTCTTTTTTTTTCTTAATATTTTTTATTAGCCGTAAGGCAGAAAGATAAATATTTGAAACGTTGGCTACTAAGTTTTTGTTTGTAGACGTACACCACAAGAGATAAAGCTACCAATACATTCCATTTTACGTTTACGTACTCATGGGAGTAAGTTGTTTCTCTGGGTCCATTGCAACCACCCATTCCCCCTTTTCTCCCCCCAAACGCCCACGCGCTCCGTGGCCCCCTCTTTGCTCCATCCGTCATCCAGGGCCCTCTTCCCTGCTCTGTTCAACCCCCAAAGAATTCCTTCCCCCTTCTTTCACCCTGTCTTCACTCCCTCTCTTCTAATTTTCGCACCCCTTCTTCACCTTCCACCCTAGTTCACGTCTTTCCATGAGGGGTGTCCACTGTCTCTTCTGGCGAACATATTCTAAGCCCGATAGGGAGTGTGGGTCTCGGATAGGGGTCCCTTCGCATTGGAGTTAAGATGAGCTGGATGCGAGTCGGGAGGGTTGAGATGGGGAGTGAAGGAACTCGGATGGGGGAAGTTTACTCTTCACTGGGATGCTCTAAGGGTTGCCTGGCAACCTCTTCCGTCAAGCGCACGATCGTCATTCCTTCAATGCCCCTGTCTCTCCAATTCTCCTAGTTCCGTCCACCAAGGATTCAACCTTTACGGGATGGTTGGTTGAGGTCTAAAGTGTTGGGATGAGAGTTATGAGGGAAGGGAAGGATGCAAATTGAGGTGGTTTAAGGAGCGGAGCGGGTGGAAGGATTGTATCGGGAGAGAACGTATCGTCCTCGCCTCAAATGCTTCGACATAAAACTCAGTTTGTAAAGTCGCTTGAAATTTTATTTCGCAAATTTATGGATGAGTCCGTTTTATCTATTTTGGACATTGTTTAGCTGAATAAGACTCTGGGAAAATATAATGGAATCATTGTTGGCTATACTTGTGATTAAAGAAACGAAGGTATGAGCCGGTTTATATTTTATTGATCCATTCCATTTTTATGTGCCCGTTACAAGAAGAATCTAATTTTTTAAATTACCCCATTACTTAACTAATCTTCATAAATGACTAAATCGTGATAAGCAGAGACAGCTGTGGAAACGACGCTAAGGCCCGTATCATAAAAGTCCCCTCGAAGCCGGCCTCCACCTCATTGTCGTCAGGAGGAGGAGATGCGATATCATAAAACCGACCTCAACCTCAAAAACGTCGAATTTTGAAGCCAGCCTCGACTCAAACTTTGAGGTTAGATTGTTGTCGGCTCAAAGCGTTTGAGGTGTCTTCCGCCATTGTGAGAAGATGGATGCTTTCCCGAATGTGAAGGATTAATACGATCTGGAAGAGTTCTTGGGTCATATTGAGGAAGATGCCTTCGTATATGCACCCAGAATCCGTCTAGCGGATGGAGACAATCCACTAGATTGGTACACGAACGAGGAATTCTTCGTCAGGTACAGGTTTCAAAAAGTAAATATAACCGACGTGTTACTTCCGATGCTACGGCCGGATAACGCCGACTTGAGAGGCGTTCCTGACCCAAGGTTATTATAATTGCTTGCTTTCCTAAGGTTTTATTCCACGGACAGTTTTCAGGTGAGTGATTTAAATACTTTTCCTAACATATTTGTAGTGGTGTAGTTGTGCATTGATATTTTTTGTTACGTACATCATTCCTTTTATTCTTCTCGCGGTCACTGTATAACTAATAATCATGAAACACCAGGCGCAAATTATATTAGTTGACGAAAGCATTTAAATATTAACTTATTATAAGCTAAAGGTGTTACATACGTGCAACTCTCTACGAATTTCAGATAAATGTTTACATAGTATATCATTTATATTCTTCGAAACGCCATAGATAATTATCATGTGTTTCTGTCATTGTTGTAGATAGTCTCTGGCGATTTCCACGAACTGGCTCAGTCGACAATGTCGAAGTTAATTAAGGCATGCGGTTTTGTTTATTTAAGCTCAATCATGGGCGTACCCAGCGAGGGGCAGCTTCCCCCCCCCCCCCCACCCAGAAGAAAAAATCGCAAGTCTTTAAACAAAATCTATTCTGAATTTAAACGAAAGCATTCAACAAATTTTATTTAAACCGGTGAAAAATTATACGCACAATACATGTAACTAAAGTAAAACTATTTTTTCATGGAAATAATCTCATACACTAATATTACATCTTGGTTCCCCCCCATTTAGACCATGGCTTGCCCCCCTAGTCATTATCCTGGGTACGCCCTTGTGCACAAATCTGAATCATCTCTCTACATTTATCTTTTGCCTTGGTCAAAGAGAACAATAGAGTTGGAAACCTAATTAAATTTAACTTGTGTTACTACGTCGTAAATGTAATGATTAATACTTCTTTAAAAATATACAATACATTGGTTTGATGATTTGACCCAATTAAATTGCAGGTTATTAGTACAGAAATTACTGGGAAGCTGCCAAAGGTAGTGAAGATTCTTCAATCACACGAGGAATTAGCCACTGCAAGAAGACTTTTGTATCGAGTGGCACACTTTCCTGGGGTTGATTTGATATGATTATTTACCTTAGTATTAGAACAAATACAAGTGATATTTGCTTTGCTCTGCATGTAACAGGTGGTTGCTGGTCCCAGGCTGGAGATTTTGGATATTGTTTGTCGATGGCCTGGGTCTACACACGATGCTGGGATCTTCCACAACAGCTGACTGTGTCTCCGCTTCAACAGAGATGAAGTCAATGGCTTATTGCTGGGAGATAGCATAGCTAAGATACCTTTACACACCAGTGCGCAACCCAGCCACACCAGCTGAGCATAGGTTGGTTAGAGGAAAAAATAAATTGTCTAACTTTTATTGAAAAGGGTGATGTGCAGTGACAAAATGATTTCATGGAAATGATAGCGGTTGTATACATATTATTTATTTTTTTCAGGTACAATGCATCACACATTGCAACCAGATCTGCAGTGGAGAGGGCATTTGGGATATGGAAGAGGCGATTTCCCTGCCTCTCAATGAAAATGAGAACAGCCACTCAAACATCAGCTAAAATAATACTGGCTTGAGCTGTGCTCCACAACGTGGCCATCAGCCAGAGGGAGCCAGTTCCAGAGCACATACAATTGTAAGATCCCCATGCTGATGTTCCAATACCTGCCGTGCAAAATAGAAATCTCAGTGCCATAGTTGAAAGAAGGGCTTTCACTAATCGCTACTTTACCTTCATCCAAGGATAACTGCATGCTGTAAGGTGAAAGAGGGAGGTGGGGAAACTTCTCACAACATGATTGAAAATAGGAGAATGGGATGTCTGGGCTCTGAATAGGAAATGAAATTGTCAGGAGGGTAATGAAGCAATGCAATGTATGCAAGACATCAAGAGACCACAAAAGCATAGCATAGAGTGCACAATGTCACGCCATGATCATTTTGTTACATACATACATGAAAACAGAGATAAATCAGGTTTTAAATTATGACAAATAATGGTTGGCTGCTGATAGTGGTAAATGATATTTTTGAGGGGTTAAACAATATTAGCATGTCTATATTGTGGTGCATGTAAACTTTTGAGATCCAGTTTCAAATTAAATTGGCTTTTGGTAGCATAATCCCTGATATACTATATCATGTTCCACAAAACCTTATAATAGTCTGACCTAGGTTTCGACTTGGTACAATATGTCATTCTCAAAAGATAAAATACATGTTTTATGCTCTTATACTGTTTTGGAAAGGTGAAGGGGGGTAAAGACAAGTCATTTGAAGGTATAAGATCAAACAGTATAAGGTATAAGAAAACAGTATAAGATCACCAAACATGTATTTTAACTTTTGAGAATGACATATTGTACCAAGTCGAAACCTAGGTCAGATTATTAAAAGGTTTTGTGGAACATGAAATAGTGTATCAGTGATTATGTTTCAGCTGTCACACACCTCCACCACCCACCAATATCACCACCCACCCTTGGATTGGAAATTGGTTTTTACTTAAAATACTCCCAAGTACAGTGTTTGTTTAAATAAATGTTGTGACTAATTACAGCTTTTCTTATTATAACTAGGTGATGCTGCCTTTGACATTAGTGGACATGCTGCACCGTCTGCTCCTTGGCTCATAATAATTATCACTGGATATTAACTGATTAGATTATGTAATTATTTTAACAAAAGAAAATTCTCTAAAATCATATGCTTTCCTACTACCTGTAACTGTGTATTACATCATATCACATTATTTTCTTTTCCAGATAATATGTTATTGTTAACTTGTTATACCTGCTAAAGTACTTATATGATTACTGAGGTTTCTGCCAAAATTTATGTATTTTATCCCTGCTCTTGCAATTATTAAAAAAATATCAAGCAACTGATGCCTTTTTTTTCTAATATATTATTGAATAAAATCTTAGGTGATTACTTTCCAGATAAATTTAAATTCTAACCAAAAAATAATTTTATTACTAGCTATATTGTAAAAATCAAAGAGTGCAGATAGTGATGCAAGCAATGATTTAGTTAGATAATGATTCAAAATTTCCTATTTAGCTTTGCATGAAAATGTATATTTTTTCCAAGGTCACTACTTGACAATGTTTATTGTGGTTTTTACCAACTAATGACAAATTAATTGATTGAATGACCCAGAGGAAAATTCTGCAAATTCCATACCCCCGAAATTAATAACTTTCTTAAATAAATACAGTTAAAAGAAGCAACACCAATTGACCAGCATGCATATTAAGGGGTAAACAGGCATTGTAAAGAAAACAATTTCATGCCATATCAGATAAATATATTTCAGGCCATGCAGGCAGAAGCAGATTATTTTGTGCAATTTGGTAGTACAAGGACATAATTGAGTGTATGCAGTCCGTCATAAGCAATGCAAGATGTTGGCAGAAATAATCATGGACATGCAGCAATTGAGGAAGGCGTTGGAGTGAGGAAAAGGGTGCTTGGAGCAAAAGCAAGCGACAAGCACCACCCAGAGCTATAGGCACATGGAGTGAATCACAGCAGTGGAGGTAAACCAAGGGCACTCAGGAGAGATGGATGCAAGGTTGTAGCACTCGAAGAATTGCAAGTAGAATATAAGCAGCACCTTTCACTTACTATATTGTTGCTAGAAAGAAAAGAAAAGTCACAATTAATCATCTTAAATTCCAAGGCACTCTTCCACTATGCCCCTGCAAGTACAAATTGTCATTATTAAATGTAACTAAAAATGCAGCCTGTTATTTATATTATTCAAGTATTATCATGAATTTGTGTAGGTACATGAATGCCATTTTATGAATTATAAGTTACTCAGGAATCAGTCAAATCCACATGGAAGACAGGAGAGATAAAAAACATACTATTATTTAAATGATGCAAGTAAGGTATAAAAACAATAAGCATACATTAACATAAGAGTTCCTAAAGTGACTAAGTTATATAAGGATCTACACACAGAGATACCATACCCGCTTATGTTCTACTTCCATTGCATGCAATGTTCTTTGATGCTCCAATTCCTCGAGTGCTGCCTGAATCCTTATCTGCCGCAGAAGAGCTTCATCCTCTGCGGCAGCCTGCCTCATCTTCGCTTCATCATCTGAGGCAGTATGGATTCTGGCTAACCTTGCATCCAACTCCCTTTGATGAGCTTCAGCTCTTGTGAGAGCCCTTGGTGCTGTGGTGTTTCTGGTTCCCCCCACACAGTCTGTTGGCTGCTGTGGAGAGGGACCAGGTCCCATAGGGGACTGTAGGGTATCCACAGCCTGCCTTGGCTCCGAAGCAGAGCCAGAGACAACAGCTGTGGATCCCACAGCTTCCACTATGGGTGTCTCCTCCAACTGGTGGGGTTCACTCCATGACCCAGCGGCATCTTCATTTTGAAAAATAAAATGGATAAACGAATTTAATTTTTAGTGGTGAATACTTCTGATGAATATTTCTCGGGCTTGCAACCAGGTTAAATCTTGAAATTGGACTTCCATTAAATAACACAGCCTTGAGGATGGGAGACAAATAGTCTTCCGAAACGTTGGCTTGCATAAAAGCTTTAACCTGGTTGCAAACATGAGAAATAATTGTCATAAAATGGATACTTTCAGATATGACTACATGGAATTATTACTTATGAAAGTTATGTTACAAGTTTCATAGTATCATGGAAAATCTTTGAAAATCAATAACTGATTATTTTAAAGGCCATTGCACAGCACAACACCCAAGATCCCCAGCAAAAATATCCATTGACCTAGGCAGTGGCAGCCTGTGACTTAGCCAGTGATTCTTGATTTTAAAACAAATCACTGGTCATGTTCAAATAAGGCGAGATAAACTATTCTTAAATTGACTGATTTGTTCAATTTTTGACTTAATATATCTATGTTTTAACTTAAAATATCAATTATATATTGATCACTGTCAAGCCCACTGGCCCAATGTCACTGGGCAAATCACGGTCTCACTGAGTAGTCACTGAATTCACTGTGTACATCACTGAAAAGTCACTGTATATTTTTGCCAGGGATAAGAAAAATAGTGCATGGGTATTTAGGTATCCTTGAACATTACTTCCACTCATTAGTGCAATCTAATTATGTCTTGATAAACTTTGAGGTGTACAGTTGACAGAATTTTGTTCGACAAAAATATTAAATAAGTAATCAACATTATTAATGAATACATTTCAATGACCCGTTGAACTTACCTTCTCCTCCGAGGTCTCCATCAATGATAACAAAGTCTTCAGGGCCGCTGGGTGCTTCCATCAATCGATCACTATCCCCAACTGACAACAGATGGTGATCGATCGATGGAATTGCCACTTCCAACTCTGGGATGGTGCTGTCTTTCGACGTGGATGGTCAAGGTCCTCCGCCTGTACCCATCCGACGTCGTGCTTCCTCTGCTAGCACCCTTTTCCTCCTCATTTTTATATTATCCCACGCCTTCCTCAATTGTCTACAGTTTCGCTAAATAAATGGAAAACAAAGAAACATTTCGTGAAAGATATAACGGCTAAGTAATAACAAATTATAAGTTACACGAATAAAATAAAACCGAAATACATCATAAGATAAGCACAGTTGAACTGATTTACATATATATTCCAGAACCGATCTCGAAAGCGTTATATATCAAAAACTATTTGATTATTAGATCATTCTATATGATGTCGACTTACCTGTCTTACACATCCGTGATTATTAAATTCTTCAGTTAATTTCTGCCAACATCTTGCCTTGCTCAAAACGGACTCCGCATCCGTGCGCTTGCACTCAATTACGTCCTTGTACTTGACCACCAAATTGCACAAAATTTCCTGCTCCTGCCTGGCCATCCGCTCCGACTTAGCCATTTCTGTTTATATTGTTGATATTGGCGGGTATATCCCCGGTCGCATTCGGTGTATCGCTACTGCGCATGTCTGCGAAATTACGATTCGAAAAATTTAACGTGGAACAATACTGGAAGACTGTCAACTCTGAAACCCGAAACATCGTCGACAACAATGCGTCATTTCCGCTGGCTCAAACCCCTCCTCCTATGAACCGAGCTGGAGGAGGGTTTTATGATATGATGCGATCGAGGGATCTCCTCGTCGAGCTAGGCCGGCTTCAAACGAGGCCCTCCTCAGCTCAAACTTCGAGGGGACTTTTATGATACGGGCCTAAGTCGTCATGGGGTCTACTCCAACCTGAATAGAAGTGCGTGAGTCATTCCGTCCAACAAAGTCATTTTGCAAATTCCCTGTCATTTCTCATGTATAAAAAATAATATCAGCACTTAGATGCGTTATGAAATATTTTAAGATAGATAATGGGTCGGAAGGGATTAATTATTTGTGGAAGTTAAAAATTTGCTGGAGTTGAAAAGGAGTTGAATGATGTGCGTACGGACAGCAAAAATAAAAAAAATCGCATAGCAAATCCTGAAAATAATTGATCCTTGCTTGCAAAGGAATCGTAGCATGAAAACTGCGCGATAACGAAGTGCCATTCTTAAAATACTTATCTCACGATACTTAAAAGGGTCGATTTATTTATTTTAGCGTTTTATAATTACTTATATTCGGAAGCTCTGTTTTCTCCTGCACAGCCTCAATAAATGAAACCTTTAAGGTCAGAACTCGTTTTGGCTCTGGGAGCATTTTAACAAGAAATTCCCACTCTTCTGGCTGCATTTTCAACTAGTCAAGCTGCATTGCTTTACAAGAATAATTTAATTTTTTTAAATTACCCATTAGCTTAACTAATCTTGATGGATAATTAAATCGTGATAAGCAGAGTCAGCTATCGAAACGTCGCGACGTCGCACTCCGACTTGAATGGAACCGCGTGAGTCTTTCATCCGACTAACATCACCCTTCATTAATGGAGCCAATAGGGTAGTTTCCTTCATTAAAGAAAACGAAAGGCATTGATTGCGATTCGTTACCCACCATTAGTGTATTCACAATACACAAATAATTTGGTTTTGGAAATACCGATTTAGACGAATGGCAATGGTCAATTTTAACCTCATTTGAAAAAGGCCAGATTGGCGTCCATGCGATGCCACTCCACGTGATGTCACAGGGACTTAGTTTCTATACGAGTAGATAGGAGTTTAACATCGTCTGAGATCACCAATGCATGCATGAGACACAGAGCTCAGGGAAACATCTCTTAATAATCACCTATTAAAACTGCCAAAGGTCGGAAAGTTTCCTTCGTTTGATAAGGTATTAATAATCCTTGTTTAAACCAAGCGCTACCAGCTAGCAAGGTACTCTGCTACCTGCTAGCATCCTGCGTCGTATCATGCGCTCAAAGCCTCGCCCCAAGGTCACCTCACTTGCGGAAGCGGGAACCAGAGCGACGTCACACGGTTTTTTTTCCCAGCATTCATACTTAGCCGTCGCGTTTTCGCGCGCTTGAAAATTTTCACTTTTCTATTAATCACGAAAAATAATACGCGCTCAATACCTGTCTCTCCCTGCTCGATATTCCATCGTAGCTGTCCATCTGCATTTCTTCCGGAGGATTTGATCTTTTTAAACTACCACGCCAATGCATTTTTCCTCGGCTCATCTACTCTCCCCCTGCTCATTCTACGAGGCAGTGATTCAACCGCGAACCCCACACTTAAGTCTCCGTCGGACCAGACCAGCCGACCGTGTGTCCCTTTTTCACTTGTCCATTACCGGAACATCCAATCCACATTCCTCCACGCACCTCCCGTTTCTCTCCTACACCCCACTGATTTTTTTCTTGAGGAATGCAGAACCCCTGAGCCAGCCCTCTATTCAATGGGCCTAAAATCCACGGAAAAAATGACATGGCTGTTTTGAGGTAATAGTTCTATTTTAATTATTTTTCTTATTCTGCAATGTGCTATTTATCCCTGGTACTTGGTCATTTTTGAGTTATGCATTTATAGCTCAGCAATAATTTCAATCGCATGGAATCGATATTAAAAAAAAAAACTTTCCGTTTTGAATGAAATGCGAACAAATGAGTTAAATTTAGATTTTGATGATTTTTTTTAAATTTCTTACTCTCAATGGGAATGCTCATAAATATTTGTGAATTAATCGTCGCATGTATTGAAGAAAAAGAATTACGTCAGTTTGCTATGAAGATCCCTGTAGTGTGAAGGTTAACTGTTGACATAATGGACTTAAAATTTCCATCAATCAGAAATGCTGTTGTCAGTTATTGATTACTTTGAATATTGTTATTTTTTGCGAATTTCGATGACTGCAATATTATTATCCCCGAAGCTAGGGTGTCTAATTATTACACCAGGATTTGAATGCCGATCGTAAAAATGAACAAGAGTGTTACGTGCCTTTCATAGAGCAGTGCTTGCAATGATTTTTTCAAAGTTCGAACCTACAACATGTTACATCGATAAGCCATCATCATCAGTTGCACTACCTAATAATGGATTAGTTCACCTCATGATGCTGCATTGAGGAAACAGGTTCTGCGCTCGAATAAATAAATCATGTGAAAATGCAAAGGGTACTGCCGCTGTAATACTGCTACTGGTAATATTACCTGCTGTGTTCGTTCATACTTTCCGCAAACCTCGAATGATTTATTTCACTATAATACGTATTTTCTTTTCCATCACCTTTAACACTTTGCGTGCCATGGACGTAATATTACTTCCTGTTAATCTTTCTATGGATTGCCATGGACGTAATGTTACGTCTTTCTATTTCATTGGCTTTGTTTGCGTGAAGGCGTAATATTTCGCCCGTGGTACTTTTCCTGTTTACTGCTTAGTGGTTTTGTTATTTCAAAAATCAACTGCTTGATGGAAAAAAAGTTCTTTTAATGTCTTGAGGACGAAAAGTCCTCTGTAGCTACCGGCACCCTTATCTCAGCCTACTTTGTGTGAAAATTCTTTGGAGGAAAGAACCGTTCGTTGAGGGTGCAGTGACCCTTTTCTTCATCCAGGATTTTGAATGTTGTGCTAGGAACAATGCTTTTTTATGATTTCCATGGTTTTAAATAGTTCAAATTGAGCGCAACAAAAAATAATATACATTTTATGGAGGTACATCATTTGTTGCAACTTTTTTTATTTAAAAAACAGTAGGTTTTCATTGTGAAAATATATATTTAAAATTTAGCAATAAAAGTTATTCAACTCATTCATAAATAAGAGCAAAGTCCATTGTTATTGAAATACACATCGATATAAATATATTTTTGATGTTAATGTTAAAAAAAAATTGCGAATTTAGTAAAAATGGCTGGATTTTTCAGTAGGGCTTTAACATTAGCGGCCCGCAAAGTGTTAAACCAGTAAATTTTGCAATATAGTGTTTTATCACATAGTAGACGTAAGTACTCTGTTTCTTCTTCTGTACGAGAGTAAGGGCATGGGAATGATTAATTGTTCTACTAAAGGAACGCCCTAACAGGATGCAATTAATTTTTTAACACCATGGGAGGTGAGTGATGGGGAGTAAGTGATTCAAGGATCGCGATTATAGTCGCTAATGAAGAACAGTTTCACATGCAAGCGGATGCAGTGGTTACATCACGGTGCCATACACTCCGGAGTCACTTAAACACGGATGCTCTCTCTGTTCCCTAGCCTCTTTCAATTATATCGTAGTCCGGCGAGGAAAATCCAATTACGTCTCATAGAAAAAAATTGTTTCGATATTCAATGTCATTCGCATTTCAGCACTAGGATATAAGACGGGTTTTTAATAACTGATTAAAGGCGATGTTTCAAAGTGACTGGATGTAATTTAATATTTAAAGTAGACCTCGGTGTTCTAGCCAAGGCAAACGCATTCTTCCTGAGTAACAACATCATCGATTGAGATGCCTATTATTAAAGTACTTAGTTTATTTTTTACTTGTACTTGAATTATTATGCAATATCAATGAGCCACATGGTTAGATACTTAAATGGGCCACTTCATTGCCAAGCAACAAGCATGCATAATATTAATCTCAACTTCAAACGAAACAAATGCCGTATTCTCAAAACAAGATTGTCTATTGAAATAATAAAGTTTTTATGCCTTGTTCGTACCAGCTTGAGTGCGTCTTGTAGGTGCGCATTAATCGCAGAAAATTACGGTAATTGAATTAATAAGTACATATTATCTGAAAAAGACTTGATTTTGAACGTCATCCTCGTTTCAACGCCGAGTCCTAAGATATATCTTTTATCAATCAAGGTTAAATTACCGTAATATTGCCTTCAAATTAGCAATGTTGAAGAAATTAAATGCCCATTTTTAAGGCAAAGGATATTTTTTGAAATTGTTGCCAAAGTCTCGAGCAGCGCGCTATTAAATAATTTGATTACAAAATTCCATTCAAGTTTAACTATGGTAAAAGGATAACGGAGAGAAGGAATTTTAAGAGTTTCGCTATAAAGCAGCGTGCAATGTCCGAATACATATCCAAAAGCTAAAGAATTCTAGTGATATACAAGCCTTATTTGCAATAATGATAAAGAGCTCAGTATGTTTGTAATCTCGAATCATTTTCCGAATGATATCAGCAATTTATTTGTCATTCGTGGGAAATTTATGCAGAGAAAAACAGCTATGCATGACATTTTACTTTGCTTTTTGCTTATAAGGAAGATTTTAAAAATATTAGTTGAAATTAATGTCATGAGATGGAGATCTGATAAAAATCGCTATGGTTGCACTCACGAGAGAATTCCTTTGAATCGTTTAGGGATACGACAGTTGTTTTAAAGGGTAGAGGGTGATGGGGGGAATGGTGGGAGAGGGGTGGGAATCAGAAGGTATTATGAATGAATGGTGGTTCGCCGATCGGATCCGAAAATGAAAATTCAGGAAAGCGGTAAAGGGATGGTTGGCAGGTGGGTGGGGGTCTTCGATATGGGAGGGATGGTAATGTAAGGGTAGAGGAGGGGGCGAGGGAGGGGGAGGCAGGGGAAGGGATAGGAATGAGGTGATTCTGGAATTCAAAATGTGTTTAGGGCGCTAGGAGGGGGTGGGGGGAGCTGAGGAGTGGTGTGAGAGCCCTGGAGGCAAATGGAAGCTGGGAAGTCGATGGCTGAAGGTGATGTGCTCTCAAGTGGTTTGTCTAGGGGAAGAATCTGAGCCGATGGAGACCTGTCGGCCAACTCGCATAAAATTTTCTCGGGCTCGCCACCGGATAAGGAAATCGAAGGCAAATTGAAGGCGTTTCGGGTTCCAGTTCGTCAAGGCTACTGGGTTCGAATGCCGTATCGTTAACGAGTCATCATCTCGGAGCCTCAATTTGACTCCTTAATTCGCCAATAACATAATATAAGGGAGATATTTTTCCGAACAAATCTGTATAGGAATTCATTTTCTCAGGATCATTAAAAATCGACTTAATGCCTTTAGATGGCTAACAAGTCGGAGCCCAAAGCATTTGCTCTCTTAAATTCGCTCAACCGGTTGCCAGCCCGAGAGAAGTTCATTCAAATTATTCGCCAGGATATTATAAAAGAATATGCAACACTTAGATGTGTGGTAGGAGAGGATGGTGTGCCCTCAATATGCACTAAGCTTTGCGATGTATTGTTTCATTGGCTTACAACAACCATAAAATCTTACTATATTCGGGTAATATGCTTTCCTTGAATATGCAGCGAGAGTATGGGATCCGGTACAGGAAGACTTAATCCGCGAACTGAATATAATGCAAAGAAAGGCTGCGCGTTTCGTCCAAAATTGCTACGGGCGCACAGATAGTATTACGCAGATGTTAAGCGAATTAGGCTGGGAGCCGCTGGAGACTCGGAGGCTGAGCGCTAGGCTTAGATTGCTTGAACATTTGAGAATGGATATCTTTAAGAGCGAGAATGCAATATTAGAGCCACACTGTATTTCCAGGTCCGATAGAAGTGATAAATTAAGAGAGATGTTTTGCCGAATAGATATGGGAATTCGTTTTTCCCCCGAACCATAAAGGACTTTAATAAATGCTGCTCCCAACTTCGTAGAGCACTTCATTTTTTATGCGTAGACGGCTGGTGTCCTACCACCCCCTGCCACACGCCTTTTAGGCTGATTGCGGGGTATTATGTAGATTTAGATGCAATATTACCGAAAGCTATCGTTTAGCAAACATCGGCGATGCAACAATAGCTATCGTTGTTTTCTTAACCTTCGATGTTCATTCCAAATAAGGAGGTGGTCAGGTTCGTGTGGTATCCACCCCCGCAGTCGTTGGAGGGCGAGTCATCTGTTGTGGGAGGGAGGGTGGAGAGTTGGACTTCTTCTCCGGGGTGGAGGGTGGAGAGGAAAGGGTCTTGGAGTAGTGGTCTTGGTTTAGCCCCTTTTCATGAAGTGCAGAATAAAACGGGGGTGTGGCAGGGTTAGGGGATGGACGGAGCCGCCCTTTATAGCCTCTTTTTTCGTCTGTGTGTGACTTGGGGCTGAAGCAACGTTGAGGGGATATGGTTTGATATCTCACGGGTCTTTCAGATGATAGCTTTAGCGTATGAAAGTGTAGAGCTTTGCAAAGCAAATTTTTTCCTCGATGAACTTCAACTGTAACCGTCTCTATTGTCCTGTATCACGGCTATTAACCCTTTTGCTGCTGCTCAGTCTCCGAAAACCTACTCCTCACATGCGGCGAAAAGGTTAAAATGCGTTTCATGGGCCCATGGAGCAGGTACCTCCAGGATAGGTGTGGTAGGTACACCCTCCGAAGGGTCGCCAATCCGCGACCCTATCCTCAACGAGCTCATCCACGCAGGACCGTCTCTTCGACCCTACCAGCCTAAGGGCCTACCTCCCGAAAAGTGACCGCTCTGACTGCAATTCGAAAATCAATCAATCAATACGATCATCAAAAAAATATTGTTTTCATCGCACTCCTACCAATGAAGCAATCAAGAACGTCTTTGAACCGTGTTTCTGCGATGAAAAATAACGATTTTGTTAACTTGAGGTATCTGGAGGAATAGGGAATAGTGGACACCAGTGATGTTGGCAGGAGCCAGTAAGCCGATGTGGTCACTTTTCTGCTCTGCTACGTTTTCTGTGTTTCCCTAAGCAGGCGTATTAAAGAAATCGTCATTGTTGAAGTAATCCGAGACTGTCCAAGCAGTCATCAGGGAACGTTACTATTATGGATTTCATGTGCATAATTAAACAAGAAATCAAAACTATATTTGCATTTTTATCTTACGCATCCAATGAACTTTCCTAGCTCGAGTGTTGAAAAGGGGTTATCATTTAACCATTAGTGAAAGTATTGAAAATTTTAGTCCTATTTCTCATGAGAGGCTGTGTATTTTTGCTTTGTAGAACGTCACGTGCCAAAGTTAGCAGGTGGAGTGGGGAGGTTGAGCGGTTGTGGTGGGGGGTATTCTAGTGCTGAAGAAGGAAACAACATCAGGACTGCGTACTCTACTCGGAAAAATCAGCCCTTGGGACGGCTGATCCCAGCCGCTGGCCGAACTAGTAGAACATGCACAAGAACCTGTTTATTTCTGTTTCATCGAAGGTAGAAGAACATGTTGGACTTATTACAGCAGATCTTGGAGAAAATTTGATATAACTAGGCTGACGATTGAAATTTATCGGCAGTCATACAAATACTTAGGGCCTAAATTATTTAGTATGTTGCCAAGTAATGTGGCAAACTCGAATAAAAGATGGGGATTGACATCCGCTGTCAAAAAATGGCTTATGAGGTATGAGGAAGTAGAGTTTCTGTTAAGAAAGGTGACATAAAAACGTTTTCAATAAAAAGTATATTGTATGTATGTAATTCTTATGCGTTTATGTAAGAATGTTAGTTATCCATGAGTAAATTTTTTGAAATAACACAAGTGAATGCAATCGGTAAGATAACAAATCACTGAATACAAAGAAATAAATTTACTTATCATACATGTTTGCACCAGACCTGTACAAAAAGTGTAAGATGGTAGCCCCAAAACTATTCAATAAAGGGTACCTATATATTCCACACCTATTAAAGTGTTATCTGATGTAATATATCTGAATATAAATGGAATAAAGTTATATTATATATTATATTATTATTATATTACTCTGGCTTCACCTGCAAATGGTGGGAGGTATACCTAGCGCCCTCTCCAGGTACCTGCGTGGAGGAGACGACATACCGAAACGTAAAGAGGCTTGAGGCTGTGCTGATGGTGGGAGGGAGAGGGGTAAGTGGAGAGGGGGTTGTGTGGTCCAGACGGCTCGGCGTCAGCTTGCACCCTCTCTTGCCGATTCCCCCCCCCCCCCCACTGTCTCCTCCCCTCCGTCTCTGTGTTTCGCTTTGGTCGAGCATGTGAGAGTGATGGCCTGTCTACCACGTTTCTGCAGGCTTCTGAAAGAAAGGAGGGTCGATATTATCGCAAGAGTGCGTCGTGTGATAGTTGACACACACCATTGGATTGGTCCCACGGCGAAAGAAAGATTCCGATTAAAAGAGGGCGCAAGACGATTTACGAGAAGATGAGAGGAGGACGACTATTTTGATTTAGTTGTTCATTGTAGAGGAAGATACTTGGAGATATCGAAGGCTGTTATTTGGTGGATCAGAATGACTAAGCGGTGCAGTGATAATCTATGAGCGACAGTGGAATACCCATCAAAATGGAAAATGTGCATCTGCAACGCAGGAAGGCGACATTCCGAAGCTGACATTGGCTTTTATCCCGCTGATTACCAAAGGTAATAAATGAAATAAGGAAAACATATATTTTATCAGAGATACTGATAATGCATGAAAACTGAATGCATCACATGGTTGGCGAGACTGTGTTGTAGAGTACTTGTTGTTAAAAAATATTTGGTAGAAATGCTTAAATGAGAAACAGAAATCCGTGTAAATGCCTCCCATCATCATCATCAACTGGTTTCCTGTCTTTCACTGGCAGCTGTCCCAAACAACAAATTCGTCTCCACCTTACTCTCTCCAAGTCCTTCTCATTGATTGAGTATTTAATTAGAGAGTACATTGCTCTAAAGGAGGAAATGATATCTAGGAATTCAATTCAATTATTATATTAATTACTATAAAACTGAAATGTTTGGCAAAAATAAAAAAGAACAGTTGCAATTACTTAACGGCATCATTTTATAAATTTTCTTCACCGCATGCTTTTTCTGTCACTTGTATAGAACATTAAAGAGTTATCAATATACGACAGTAATGGGGAAAGCTAAGAGTCATTGTAATTTCAAAGTTCTGCTGATAACACATCTAGCTGCTCTTATAACTACTTATGATGGAATAAAAGACGATTACAATAGATATCAAAATACAGAGATGCAAAGAACCTACTTGTTTGTACCTTTAGCTATATACTTATCTGTTTTTCAGATACGCTGAGAGGACAGGTGAGAATCCGGAAAATGAAAAAACCGAAATATCTCAATTCACACGAGCGAAATTTTTCTTCGATAGATGCTTTTTCTGTCCCTCACATAGACGTGCAAGTCTATCATCAAGTTTGGACAGTTGAAGGGAACAGTACTGGATCATTTTAATTACAACGCTCCAATTGCTAATGACACCGCGTTACTTTTCATCGCTGTCGTATCGGAATTCCAATGGCTCTGGATATTCCGCAGACACTGCCCCCCTCTGAACGTGAGCAAATGGAATTGGTTCGTCGCGTTTCTCTCGGAATAGGCTGAGGAGTGGTTGGGGAGGTCGTGGAAAGTAAACGTTCGATTCGAAAGGAACTTAATTAGAAGGAATTTTCGCTTCGGGGGTCGTGATTTCTTCGTGCATGAGTGAGTGAGGTTCATGGGAAAGAAAGAAAGATTTCAATGGAAAAGGTCAAAGGAACTCGATGGCAGCGGGACAAAGAGGCAGTGGGTCTACTGCCAAGGGTGATTGATTGATTGATGATGGCCTGATAACCCCGCTGTGAGGCGCTGGGGGTTAAGATTTTGTCACTGGCCTGAATGGTTAAAGGGAGGACAAAAAGGAAAATTGGTTGGCAACGATCACATACCTCAAGCTAAAGTCTCAATCAGATGATGAAAGACTTTCATTCTCGATTCTCTTTTTACTGATTACTTAAGAGTGATGTGAACCAGATCCGATTTCTGTCATTGACCCTAATCACCTCAATAAGCCATATATTTTCTTCTTTCTCAAAAGCAATGTAAAAATGTGCTGGTGGAAATGCTAGTATTTCAATAATTTCCAAATGAAAGACTGGATGAAAGGATAGAAAGTAATTTGAAAGAATGTGACAAGATGCAGTTAGAAGAATTCCATATCTCAATTCGACACGTAATCATTTGAATGGAAATTTAACGGAATCGCTCTTCGAAAAGTTTTACTTCTGCTAAAGATTCAACTTGGTCAAAATTCAGTGGCCCAACACCTGATGGTCCACTGTGATCCACTTTTTACATGTAATCTACAGCATGGAAATCATTGCTCATCCGGGCTTTTTTAATGTGAGCATATACCTTAACTTCGCGTTTGGCATTTGGAAAACATTGATTGACGTTCCGTCGTAGTTTCTGGGAACGCATAACTAGGAAATATTGGACTTGATAGATAGATATTCGTCTATTTGTGTATCTGTGTGGCATCCATTGTGGGCCCAGGTGATATCCGTCTCTTGGCTGTTCTCGATAGTTGACAGTGTCACCACCACCAGGTAGAGGGGGTGGCATTTGTTGAGAAGTGGGTTCATAAAAAATATTTCCCTCCGTCACCGATGCCTAACGGCTCCTCCCGGGGTTTTTTCTCTCCTAATTGCGGATTCCTCTGTGCTGGACGGATTTTAATATGCTCAGGATCAATTAAGGAAATCAATTACTTTTTAGCGGGGAATACGCGACCTGCGGGTGGCCGATTGAGCTCAAATTTTCCGATTCGGTAGATCAAGGCCATCAATTCAAAATGCCGAAGCAAGACGACGCACCTCTCGCAATTTTCCGAGAAAAAAGCAATTAAACGTCGTAAAAAATGGATCTACGTTAAATATACGGTATTTGCTTCCATCACCTCCAAATTGTATCCTCCTCCTCCAATTAAGTGTAAATTGTCTTCTATAGGAGTGGGGACATAATAATGGCATTTAAATTACTAATTGGCAGGGAAATCCACCCTATAGACGGATTATGCTTTCATTGGGAAACTGAAATGGAACAGCTTGGGATAAGTAACAGGATGAAAAGTGGACAGAGACCCGGCGTCGGCATTATACTACTCTTAACGAATGGCGCCAAGGGGACAACAGTTTAACGTCCCATCCGACGGAAGGTGTACTACACTGATGGTTTAATCCACATTACACGCAGGGTTTGAATTACGAAATGCTCTTAAATTATTTACCGAGATTTGGACGTGGAAGACCAGGACACTAGCTCTGAAGCTTGTCAGCTCTGAAGTCGTCTCCTTCTAGATCGTGGTGTTTGCGTTGCTCTAAAATTTTGATCTCAGCATAATCTTAGGCTGACTCTCCTTGACGCCGTGGTTAAAGCCAACGGCGGCCTCTGAAAAAATCTGCAGGTACGAGGAGAGTGCATTTATAGACGAACATGAATAAGGGGATTGCGATGAAGCCAATAGAAGGGATTACACTACCAAATATTATGCTTGATTTATAAAGCAATGGGTGTAAGAAAGCCTCTCACCAAATTTTACCATTGAGCGCTGAATAATTTCGCCCCTAGAAGAGTTTGAAGTTTCAACTTGAATTCCGCGCCAAAAACGTATTTCTCGGGCGACGCCATGTTGATGACGTGTGAACCTCATGATACCTGCATTGCTTGCATAAGGAATGCATTATCGTAGGCGTTATTTCGAGTATAAATAAATGGTAGATGAAACGGAGAATTTTAAATGAGTGGGAGGAAACCTTACGTGTACTGTTGTGTGCCTAATGTGAATCTACCTCTCGTTAAACACAAGAAAAGTATTTTTTTGTTGTGCCAAACGACCCAGACCGAGGAAGGCGGTGGTACGACGTTGCACTGAGGCAGCATATTCCTTCAGAGATGGGCTGTTATAGAATTTGTGAGGGTCATTTTAATGTAAGTCTCTTCTGCTTCTCAATGGGACTTAGTTTCCTTAACTCCTTTCGTTGTCTTTGGCCACACATTGCAAAATTTCGTATTTGCTAAAATACATACGCGCTCAACGGGAAATTTTACTTTTTAATTGCTAGTATATCATTATGTTTCAATTTATGTCGGATTTAATGATTATTTCGTGTGCATTTACTACATATTTGCCCCGGTTTTCACTCTTTGTTTCTATCTTGCACATTAAAAGCCAACTACTGTAACGCAAAAGGTCTTCGACGCTAACCTGGTGATGAGTCAAATAGTACTAAGTAATGCATCATAATCACAAATTTGTACTCCAGGAAATACTACGATATCGTGTTACTTACAACAAGCAGAAATAAGCACATTTGAGTCACGTTGCCTCCAGATTTATAAATATAGAAGCACAAATAGCAAATAATAACTTCTCTTTCTTTTTTAACTTTTACAATCTTACAACAAAACAGAGATACCAAAGGAAAATGCGTACTGAATGAATACTAGCAAATAGTTTGAACTCTCATCAATCGAAAAAGAATAAGTGTCAAATTATACAATGTAATGTGCGACTACGCTCGCCAGACTTCAAACTGTACGTTAACGCCAACGTCATGATTTTATCCACCATTTTTTTTCTTAATTTAAAAAATTTGCATTAGCTTCATTGAAATCATATTAGCAATGACAGCGAAATTACGAATACAAAAAACCTGTAAATAAGAAAGAAAACGAGACAACAAGCTGAAAAAATTATAAAAGACAGTACCGATCCTTCAACCTTCACTATCACAGCTCAAATCGATGGCCACTTGGCCGCCTCGGTAACATAAAATTACTCAAAAAATAAGTATTATAAAAAGGAAAGGTGTAAACCGGTTCAAGTATGCAGTAAATGCATACTAAATAATCATTACATCCTGCATAAATAGATGCGGAATGATAAATTTGCAGTATAAAATAATTTATCCCTTTGAGAGCATATATATATTAACTCACAAGCGGAATGTTAGTGGAGCACAGCAGAAAACTACGAAAGGAGTATAGGATGCTAAATTTCCTTTAGAAGCATAAGTTAGGCAACAAACTTTGTCCTAAAACTTTTGAAAGTGACTGTACGTGTAACTCAGATGTAAATATAAGGGAACTAACGGATATTTTCACGTAAAAATCCCGATCTCTGAGTTCCTTTATCATTTTGATGACAACTGCTTACTACATTTTATAGAACGAAAATGACTTGAAGAATTATCATGAGCACAGTTGACCAAGCGAGGCCTCTGCTTTAAAAATGCTGTTCCAACAAAATTTGAATGCTAATCCTAAAATAAACGGAGAGAACCCCGAACTTCCTCACTTCAGAGAGCAAGAAAACAGCTATAAATATAGCACATTTTTTAAATTTATATCATAATTTAAATCCGGAAACTAAAAACCATTAATAAGTAGAGGATTTTACGATGTTATGATTTTATGTCCACAAATTAAGGCATCCGCTATAATTTCCGTGATTACTGTCTCCCTCAAAACTGTAAACATTTCATCTTAAGAAGTTTCATTTCAATGAAATGTTTCGTTTTGGGACAAAAAAATTGTTCAGAGCCTCGGTTGATAATGTCAGTGCACGTCGAGAATCAGCCGGAACAAAATTAATGTTTTGTTTCACCATGATGATAAACTTTTGGCCACTATTTCCACGAACCGAATGTGTTTACGGCTTCTTCAAGAGTTACTCCCGCGGCATTCATGAGGTTCACACGTCACACGGCGTCAGCCAATAGAAATACGTTTCGCGTCGTGGGCGTGGCCAAAGCTCCTAGCGGACTTTTAAAGCTACGTATCTCGGTTAAAAATCGAATTTGAGCACTGAAATTTGGCGTGTGTGTTTTTCAATTATATCTTTTTGGTTTAAAATAACGAAATCCAATTTCTAATTTTGAGTGTTCCCTCCTATTACGTGCATGCTGAGCCATAATGTGATAACTGCTGTGATGGAATATCTGTCCTATTTCCTTTCTTTATCTGTGAATTGTTACTTTATTGGCGGATATTAATCGAGAAAGCTGTAAATCTACACCATTGAATATCATTTATTGAATCCAATTTGAATGCTGTGGGAAATGGATACATTTGGGAGTGTTGAAGTAATCACAATGAAGGATTTTTTTCAATTATTTCAATTAGTCAAAATAATAATATTGAACAATTTAATCACACAAAATATTTAGGCATAAACTTCGACCAAAATGGTAAATGGAAGCCTCTCATAAATACAGTAAAATCAGAAATGATTTATTATTAATACAGTATTCTACCGATTAAGGTAGGTTTCCATGGAGGACTAAAGAAGTGATTTGGGAGCCTCCCTTTCTTCCAGCGCTACCTTTTTCAATTCACTGTAAGGCCTACTCCCCTTCAATCTATCTAAAAATCCTATTCTTTTCCTTCCCCTCCCTCGTTTCCCTAACATTGTACCCTCTAACACCATTTTCAAAGTCCCCTCACCGCAAAGCACCAGCGCCATCCATACCTTCTGTCTCCTCCGTATCTCATCTAAGAGATGCCTCTCCTCGCCAACCATATCCAGCACTTCGTCGTTCCTTTTCCTCTCCGTCCACTTCACCTTCTCCATTCTTCGCCACACCCACATCTCGAATGCCTCAAGTCTTCTCTCGTCCTCCTTCCTAAGTTGCCACGTTTCTGCACCGTAAAGCGCTACACTCCAGATCGGACTCTCCACTAACCTTTTATTTAAATTCTTACATAGCGAACCTCCCAGAAGGTCTTTTCTGTTCATGAACACCTCCTTTGCTAATGCAATTCTCTTCCTAATGTCCTTACAGTATCCGTTTTCCTCTAACGTACTGCCTAAATAGTTGAACTGCTCAACCTGCTCAAGTTTTTCACCACCCACTTTTATCTTAAGTCTCACATTCCTCGCTCGTGATGCTTTACAAAACCGTATTACCTTAGTTTTCTTGTGATTAATCCTCATCCCATACTCCTCGCAACGCTCGTATAACGCATCCACTAGAGCCTGAAGCCCCCTCGCTGACTGGCTAATCAACGCCTGATCATCTGCGTATCTCACTGATTTGAACATCATTCCTTCCACTTTTATTCCAGCTTCTAACTCATCCAACGATTCCCTTACCATCTTTTCAGCGTACACTTTATAGAGCAGCGGCGAAAGAGGACAGCCTTGCCTCTTTCCTCGTCCCATTCTTGCCCACCTAGATTCTTCGTCCGCTACCCTCACTTGCGCAGTCTGGGCCATATACAGATTACGAATTAGTCGTCTATCCCTCCAATCTACACCTATTTTCTTCAGAATATCCATTAACTTTACCCAGTTCACTCTATCAACAGCTTTTTCAAAATCCACAAAGCAGGCATACACGTCTTGCCCATATTCTAGGTTCCTCTCGACGAGGGACCTCATTACTGCTATTGCATCACGTGTTGACTTCCCTTTTCTGAAACCAAACTGATCTTCGCCCAAATACTCGTTTGCCCTCGCCTCCATTCGTCTGTTCAATATCCTTAGTACAACTTTCGCCGCGTGCGATATTAGGCTAATACTCCCGTAATATCCGCATTCCACAGCTTTCTTCTTTTTCGGAAGCGGAATTAAAACCGTCCTCACGAAATCTTCCGACCAACATCCCTCCTCATAGATCCTGCGCACTAGTTCGAAAAACCTTTTCATACTTTCCTTCCCTAGATTCTTCAGAAGCTCACACGGGATATTATCCACGCCTACTGCTTTATTGGACTTCACATCACGAAGTGCTTTCTCTATTTCCGAATCTAATATCCCCGGCCCAAGATTATCTTCCTCCAATTCACTTTCATCCTCTAAAGTCAACCTATCTGGTCTGTTCTTTCCTTCATAGAGATCCTCCACGTATTCCTTCCATCTACTCTGTGCCTCTTCTAGCTCGCTTAGCATCCTTCCATCTTTAGCATTAATTTTAGGCATGGTTTGCCTTCTTTTGCCGCCCGATAACGACTTAACTTTGCCATACAACGCGCCTACCTCTCCTTACTCCTGACACTTTTCCATTTTCTCACACTGTCTTTTCCACCTAGCCTCCCTTGCCCTCTTAGTTTCACGCCGTAATCAATTATTAATTTGTCTGTACATTCTTTTGCCCTGCTCTGTGTCCACGTTCTTCCACTTCCTCCTCTCCTCCATTTCCCTTATCATGTTCTCCGTTATCCACGGCTTCTTTATCCTTCTACTGTCAACGTAACCAATTGACTTCTCCACCGCTTTGACTATTCCCGTTTTATTATTATCCCATCTTCCCTCAACAGTCTTAGTAATTTCAATCTCCCGTAAACTAATGTCCACTAGTTCCTGATATTCTCTCCTCATACTCCCCTTCAGTGCTTCTACGTTCCATTTCTCCGCCTTCCTAACTTTCATAAGTCTTTTGAATCTTACGTTGCATTTCATGAGCACTAGATTGTGGTCCGAATCCGCATCCGCTGCAGGGAAGCTGCGCGAGTATTTCACACTATTCCTAAACCTCCGTCTTACCATAATGTAGTCTATTTGATATCTCCCCACATCCCTAGAACTTTTCCATGTGAACCTTCACCCTTTATGATGATTGAACGACGTGTTTTTGATGAATAATTTGTTTCTCAATAAATGATTTATATTGTCAGAAAAGTCTACTTCCTCAAATAAATATGCCCTGAATCAATGTTAAGAATGGTATATTATGCTCTTGTTAATTCAAGATTGCAATATAGAATAACCTGCTAGGGGTGGAGCATATTTTACTACAATTTAACCATAGATAGTAACCACTCATTCCCTCTTTTTAGAAAACTAGATATCCTCCCAATAAGGCATCTATTCATTCATAAAGTCCTCAGAGTTTTCTATAACCGTAGCGACGAAAAGTCCACACCACACACTTATTGCATCGGATCTTGGAAAAACTTTGATAAACCTAGGCCAAAGACTTAAATTTATCGACAGTCATATCGATAACTGGGACCAAAATTATATCGTATGTTGCCAATCAATATGGCACAGAAGGAGAAAAGATGGGGGTTTACATCCGTTGTTAAAAAATGGCTCATACGCTATGAGGAAGTAGAGCTTTTGCTAATAAAAGGTAGCATAAAATTTTCTCAATACAAGGTTTAATGCACGTGTGTTTGTAATTGTTAGGCGTTTCTAAAAGCAAGTTAGTTACCATATTAATTAGTATTGTGTGCATGTGCATTACTGAAATATCACAATTGAATACAAACAATTGAAAAACATCACTGAATTCAACGAAAGAACTTTATTTATCATGTATCGATAGCACCAGTGCTGTATAAACTGTATGATGGTAGCCTCAAAACGATTTTACAAGGGGTACCTATATATTCCACCGTTCTTAAAGGAATTACTTTTTTAATGCAATTGCATATGAGTGGAACAAAGTTACATTATTATATTATATATGTTTACACAAATATTATCCACACAATATTTAAAAGGATGAATTTATAAGGTAGGGACCGGTGAATTTTCTGGAGATAATTTTTCATTCAAGTATTCAGTCGCTTAATTTGAAAGAAGGCGGTGGTGCTCATAATGTTGTTTAATTACCCCACTTGGCAGTTTATTCATGGCATTAATGTTTACCTTCCTTCTTCTTACAGGTTAGTAATTACGAGTCTTATAGCTGTATGAAACCCAGGGCGCTAGTTTCTGCGACAGAGGGATGTAAGTACCTTCGTATACTGTTATGTCTTGCATGATTCATTACTTGCTAGGTGCACTGAGCTTATTTGCCGTGTATTTGGTGGAAAAGGAATACCACGTAATTTGACGTCTGCTCAAGATATCATAGATAGTCGTGTATTGATTAGGCATAATTATTTCGATTTTTTTATATCAGTGTGTGCTATTTTCGATAATTATTAAATTATTGTGTAACCGATTTTTTAAAAAGAAAAGCTAAAACACTTTTTTCCATGCGTATCAACTTCAGTATATGTATTGCATAACCGTGCAATCTTCTTACTGTTAACCCATTAATTTCCATTTCTGGTGAAATATTACGGTTTAACAGGTCAAAAAGTTCACTCATGATTCCGGGAAAAAATGAGCGGAGTTTCATGTGCAGAGAAAATATGTTTGACAGTCGTTGGCCTTCATCACGTATCATGGACATTGATTTTTTTCCTATTTTCTATCGGAAATCCATTCCCGTGGATTTCAATTGATTAGAGTCCTATGCTGATTTTAATGGGTAACTAACCATTTATGGTTTTGATCTCATAACTGTTGTTTTTGACCCATAATTGTTTTCGGCACAGCCTTTTTATCAATTTTTAACTAAAGTACCAGCACACTTCTCAGGCGTGGGCGTACTGAAGCGATCGCTCAAAAGTGGCGGAGAGAGTGGCGGCTTATTAACCTATTAAAAGCCAAGTCTTGTATAATATTTTTCTCTAACTGACAAATAATCAGTCGTACCATTACTTCATTGTCTTTACTCCTACAGGCACTTGTATCGTTCGTTAGCCGTTCCGTGGGTTTAGACTACGCTTCATTTTTTTGTAAATATTCGCGGGAGAAGATTATTAAAGCAGTATCCACCTCTAATTAGCAGGAGGTCTAGTAAAAATGAAAGTAGCATCCTGAAAAACAAATGGCGGAGAGAGAACGCTGCAAGCTGAGTGATCCATTCATAATAAAGCACGAATCTCTGCAATTATTCCCAGTGCTCTCCTCCTCGCAATAAAGACATATTAACCGGATAGCGTGGTGACTGGCCGTCAGCAAACGAGTGTTTTAAAACTGCATGACGCCGGGTGGCGGCGCCACTGCATTCATATTTTCGTCTCTTCTAACGACTCCCTTATCTGCCGCCCTGATTATGTGTCGCGAAGGGCGGAAAAGGCCCATCACCAATAACCCCCTTGTAAGCAAGTAAGCTAAGGGAGGTGGTGTTGGTAAATTGTTGAGTGTAAATTGAGAGGAAAGGAAACGTAAAATATCCGATAACAACCGGGTGCATAGCGACCCTAAAAAAAGTTTTTTTTTTCGATACATATGAGTGTTAGATTTGAGCCGAAAGCAGTGCATATTCATTTCAAAATTCATTTTTATTTTTTCCACCGGCATCGTTGTCCGTGGTCATGATGTTAATGGCTTCACTGAGGTGTGTGTTTAAATTACGTGTACCTACCCAAGGCTAAATGCACGCAATTTGGTCATATTTTTTTCAAACTAGTTATGTGAAATAATGGATGCTGAAATGTGCCCTACGTCATAATTAAGTCGTTTTTCTCTCTATTGTAATAACTGAGTCGTTTTTTTTCCGCAAACGGATACGGATTTCGTGAGTTTCGAGGATTAGTGACAGTGGCGAAAGGCCTCAATTTGGTCCATTGCCTCCGTTTCAATTTATTTCCGGGCTTCGATTCAATTTTTTACTCGGGTACTCCAATTCAAAGGGTGCTCAAATGACTTATGTGCCATAATTTTTAACTTTATATGCTTCCTCTCATAAAAAAGTGGCATTACTATGCCTTGTTTATTGTTGGTTATGACGTCTCCTTTGGCTAGCTATAACGACTACCTCTACCTTTCTTCACTTCTTGTGGCCGTCCTTAAGCATCCCGCTTATCGGATTAATCTTCTTGGGGTTTTAGTTGGGTTGCGGTCTGCACAATGGAGGCGGAAGTTTGGTTGAAAGAGTTTCCGGATGACATTCACATTCAACGTGACAATCATCCTTTTCATCGTTTTTACTAATGCTTCCCTAATGAAATCACTGTGCACCTGTAAAAGAATATGGACCCATAACTTGGGCTAGTGTCTGAATCATAAAAGAATATTTTTCCATTGGCAAAAAATGAATTCTGATTTACACGGCCCACTTTATTGGCAATCTTGAACCTGTATCTTTACTACCAATTGAGATTGAAACTGTAATTATTTTTAAATTAAATTCGGGATTATTTTATCCCAGCATTAATAAATTTGGACATTCGTTCGTGGAATCCACGGGTTTAAAGGATTCATTTTGAAATGCACTCCCTTACGTGCGCAATTACACCATGAGTGAAACGGGCTTCACAAAAGAATGATTAATGATCGGCTGCTAGGAGTTTGCATAAAGCATGATGATCGACTTCCTTTTTGAAGGTTTTTCTAACATTGATCATGTAGCCAGTGTTGGATGAAGCCAGTAGTGTGGCTTATTTTTTTATTTTTATTCTCGGGAATTTTATTTCGTTACCTTTAAATATGTTGTGTGTAGTAAACTATATGTGGTTAAATTTTCAGCTTCATTGTCACTTACAGGTTGCCAGAGTCCAGACGATTAACATGGATTTGTATTAAAGCTCTCTCTCTGGCCACCACTCATTATTATACCTCGTTTTATGGCCATTGATTTGGAGCTAAGTTTTTCATTTCTTCTATTTCCATCTCTTTACAAAATCATTTGTGAAATGTATTCGACAGGTGAGATACCAAAGTACTTCGAGAGGAATATAATAATCCCTATTCCTAATAAGAAAAGAGCGGAGAAATGCGAAGATTTTAGGACCATAAGCCTTACTACACATGCGTCAAAGATACTGACAAGGATCATCTATGGAAGAATAGAACGAACATCAGAAGAGTACTTAGATGAGGACCAATTTGGATTCAGAAAAAACAAAGGCACAAGGGAAGCAATATTGGCCCTTAGACTGCTCATAGAGAAGAGAATGGAAAAGGATAAGCCAACTTTCGTTGCGTTTGTGGACTTAGAGAAAGCATTTGACAACGTGGATTGGAGCACAATGCTTGGAATCCTAAAGGAAATTGGAGTTCTTTATAATGACCGAAGAATCATCCACAGTTTATGCAAAAACCAAGAAGCCGTGATAAAATCAGGGCCCAGCTGTGAAGAAGTAATAATTGGGAAAGGAGTGCGACAAGGCAAGGAGACTGTTAATTGTATTTTTTCTAAAAGAAGTAATTTATGCCCTAAAAAATGTCGTGAAATGAACGAGATCGTTGCAGTTGAGAAGGTGAGAACGTACAGAGATAAAAAAGAATTATACCGAGAATTTTTATTGAGTAACATTAGCAGTAATAACAACAACCATGATAGCACCTGGCTTTCTCTTTTGTTTGGCTAGCTTTGAAGGCGGGAAGTCTTCCCAGAATTCTGTTGGGTCGTTAAAACGAGCACAGGCGAGATAACCTGAATGGTTCTCCATGTTCCTTATTCTCTTAAAACCCCTTCACTCCTGAATGTGATCATGTAATGGCGTGGAAATATGGCAAAAATACTTACGGTTAATGGAGAGGCCTTTGGCCTTACTGATGATCACGTTGAAAACCAAATTTGGAGAAAAATGTATAAAGGATATTTTATTTATAAACTTCCCCATTTTGAGTACAACTGTGAAATCTTCCTCCCAAATTTTTTCCCTTCCGCGGGGCTTTCGGTAAGCGGTGCGAAATCCGATGGCTTTTCCTGCCTTCGCCCCTCCGTTCTTGCTTTCACTCGAAATGACATAAAAAGGGAGAATGAGATGTAATTCGTTTCACGGGGACACTGGAGCCTACTGCTTGCGATGAAAGAGAGCTTCGTATGGAGTAGAATATATGATTTTTAGGTTATAAAGTTGATTAAGATATCCTAAATTAAGAAAAAGAGGAAATTTATTACTTTTGGTGGATGCCATATTTTTCAAGAAATGTTGAATAGAACTAAGCCTTTAATGAGATAAAATTCAAATAATGTTTGAGATTATACGATGAGGAAAGGAGTTGCCAGCAACTGCCTTTGGCGGTGATAATATTAAGTAAACCGTGAATAAGAATGATTATGAATGATTTATAAAAAGCTAACAGTAAATATTTAATTATCGATCTATTCCATTGAAATGAAAATGCGTGTATCAAACATTTTGATGACTAAATGTCAAGTACATATTTTGCTCTTATTTCAAATTTACGGTCAGGGTTAAAGCTTTCGTTCCGATACAACTGGTGATTTTTTACAAAGCCAACCTTATAGTGTCGTTTTTCCCTCATAGGCCACCTCACACCACTAAATTTATCATTCATGGGAGTTCAGAGGCTCAAAACTCAATTTCTTCCCGGTTCACTTCCATTCAGTGGCCGAAATTTAACACGCACTCAAGTTACTCATTCAATTAATGATGGATATTTATCTGGAAATCCGAGAAAATCACTTAATTTAATTGGCACTGAAATATCAGGAAAGTTTTTAACTAACCTGGGGTAAATTGAACTTATTGTAGAGCGTCTAAAAGTGCAATTTCAAATTAACCGTTTACTCGATAATTTATTTCGCATTTTTAACAACCTATCCCCAGCAACAAGGTATTTTTTTTTAAGCTGTTCCTACTGATACACTATCGTTATGTTTTTAAACGGTCTATATTCATCCGCATTTTCTCAAATTTTTATCACGTATTAAAATTGAACATCCTTTTAAAATCGTATGTTTCGGGGTTACTTACCAGGAAGTTTTCCATCGTGGAGAAGAAATGATATCCTCACGCGGACCTCCCCATTTCCTTCTTCTCATCCCATGATAAAGTTTGCAAAAATATTAAGTTTTAACGAAGATTGGGATTCATTTTGCAGTGACAGAATAAAAGGACATTTTTTTACTGCAGCATTTATAGAAAATAGAAATATGTGACTAAGGTGCAAGTAAAAGGTAAAAAGAGCAAACTGTAAGTTGCAGTAAATGACCCGCATTGGGATTGTAAATTTTTGACCTTAGCATTTCAATACCTCCCGGAAAGTTTACTTTTCCAGCTCTGGGTTATTTTGGTCTATACTATTTATGCATGGGAATTATGCCATGAAGGATTGGTGAAATAAGGAATAACCTATCAATCGTTACCAATAGCGATCGGCTCATCCATGAGAACACCTTTAGGGCTAAGCGCAGACAACGAAACAGCGTAAACGAAATTACATTTGTAATTCTATTGTAAATTATGACTCAAACATTATAAAGTTCCCTTTGTATTTTATTTAGTATCCTTTTATGCAGTTTGCTGTTCCAATTGTTAGGTGTGGAGTTAACGCAAAGAACACAGCAAAATCGAAAACTCCTTTGAAAAAAATTAGCTCACACTTTATGAAAAAATAATGGGAATATTTGGTATCAGTAATGGTGAAACAGTATATAGTGGATTAGTTTATAAAATAGTGATAAAGAATAACAGCTTTGCAAAAAAATCGATCATAGTTTTTTCATCATAGATAAAACTTTCATGGCAGTGTTAAAATTTAGCTAACTTTTCCAAATTATTAATATGCAACGGAAAATAAAAGCATACATTTTGTAAGATTCAATTATTTAAAAAAAACTATCCATGTTTCGTAACATAGTTACATCTTCTGATGGATGAAGTTGTGGCCATGTTACGAAACCCTGGTAGTTTTTTAAATATTAAGTGAGCCTTACAAAGTTAAGCATTCTTTTTTTATTTTCCATAATCGTTTCGCAAAGTTAAGTATTTAACAATCAGTATTATTAATATGTTCCTGATGGGTCTTACCAGGTATCTATTCTTAGATATAAACTGGGCTATTAATGTGAAAAGGTCAACAGAACTGAATTTTTGCGTCTTTATTGGAGGAAAAAGATAGATTCAGCTTTTTTGATTACCCATTCATCTCGAGTGACCTTGCCCTTACCACTACTGTGCAACAATTAAGACACAATGACTAGGCGAAAGATGTATCTGATGGCACTATGGAATGTTCCACGATGCAAATAAACATTGAAAAAGAGATAAAAAATTCCATCAACTGCGTCAGTGATTCTGCTTTATGATTTCAGGAATTGTAGTCCGGGAAAGAAGAAAAAATAATTGTATCCAACTACCATGTCCAAAATAGCCATCCTCCTTTTTCCCATAAATATTAGCGGGGATAATCTCTTACCGTGCGGGTCTGTCTGAATCCTTCCACGGGAAATTGATCCTACGTGCAATATCTCAGTCCGCGTGTCCTGACCCGCACAGCAACGAGAGCGCTAATTGGAACGTCACAATGCAACTTCTAGACCAAAATCCTTGCCAGATCTGGAAGCGTGGATCCGTGAAGCGGTGAAGTATGCCCCAAAGTATGCCCCAGGTCGTGTGAGTAGCAAAGTAGCCCCCAACTCCGTCAGCATGCAACTAGTTTCGGTTGGTTATAGTTCTCTTGCCCCCCGAAAATAAATTGAACACGAGAAGGAGATCAAAAAATATGTGAATATAGGGATGGACGGATTCAGAATTTTTAATGGATCCGGATCGGATCCTTGATTTTCGGATCCGGATCTTTCGGATCGGATATTTTCGGATCCAAATGCATTTTCAAATTCCTGTCGCTGAGATTCCGCCGATGATTGTTAGGAAAATTCTTCTTAGGAAGAGTCACACTATGTGCCAGTCGTATTTCGCTATTTTTATTTTCCACGGCTGAAATTCTCCTGCGTAACCTCTGCGAGAGCTTTCAAACAAAACGGTTCATGAGTAGGGCAAGAATCGCATGCGACGGCGCATTCGAATATAGAATCGGAACTCTTTCCACCCTTATGGGGCGTTGCATTCATTGAAGCTAATATTAAAAATTTCGGATCCACATCCGATGTCTTCCGCGGATATTTGGATCCGATGTATCCGATGAAGGGCAATATCCGCGGATATTTGGATCCGAAGTATCCTATCCGACCATCCCTAATTTGAAATAAAGGAAAGCTCATTGTTGCTCATTAGTTTGAAGTGTGCATGAATACCTATACCATTATATCCACTTTACGACTCTGGAAAATATGAGATTGGAATGAAGAATGTCCTGTAAACGTCGTTTGCCAGGATTTTTTCTGATATAGAGATAATGGCGTGTAGAATTTGTTTTCTTTCGGGAAGCAGATGGAGATGGGCACCATCACATAGCAACGCGGGGCAATTGTTTGCGGGCATTTTTTTTGGAAATAATGACGCGTAAGAAAATTTTACCGCTTAGCAGACTGAAATGTAATATTTTAGGGCGTCCTGCCCCGCCATAAAGAAAGGAATTTTTTTTCTGTTTTCGCGATTTTATTTTTCTGCGCGGCTTCCGTAGTGATGTGTTAAAATATTTCGCAATTTGATGGATATTAAATATTTTCCCCCCCGTGTCACAAATTCAATTCATTCTCCTGTAAAATAAGGATTCGCACTGTGTCATGCGGAATTCCATCTGGCGCTAACATTCCCGCCGCATTGCTTTTCTCATTTTGGACAGCAGAGCGAGCTGGGATCATCCGATTCGCCGACATTTTGCTGCGGTGGAAACTCTTCCCTTGCCGAATAGCGGTGGACACCGTATTCGCTTTGCGAAGCAGTGTGGGTTGGTGGGTTAAATTTTCCGTCTCTGAGCTTTCATACGCCAGCATGAGCGTGGAAGCCATATTCCGCATTGCTTGTGAATCCATGGCGAGCGAATAGTTCCGCTTTAAACAAGAAAAAAGGGGCCTTCCCGGTTCTGGCAAATTATTCGGATTTACGAATATTCCTCATAGGCTGTTTCATTTCATGCTCTAATATTGCTGTAAAATTTAATGCTGTAATAATTCGGAAATCATCGTTTCTTCATATTAAATCATGCCAACTTCAAGCAATTGTGAAATGTTACTCCAGGGTTATTGCCATATTTCCATATTTGCCAGGGTTACTCCAGGGTAAATTGGAACATCTGCTGATGATTGAACGTAATGTTCAAAAGCCTAAGGAAAATTTCGAAGGCAAGAAAATGGAACGTATGAGCTCAACAACTAAGAGAAGGAAATACCAGTAGTGAGGGGTGAATCGTCTCCGGCGATATGCAGACTACAGGGAAAATATGGAATAGGATAAAAGAGGGAATTGCGAAAGCTAAGGAGGAGTCAGTTGATCATTACGCCAACGGATAAAGAAACCGAGGATCACTTAGGAAACGGTAAAGAAAGTGGAGGAGAGAGATAGAAAATGGGAGAACGTGGACAGGCGAAAGACAATGAGGAATTAAATTTAAAATGTTTTATGCTGCCATACTACGTTAAAATGCAATGAAATGGAAAAAAAAATAAAAAAGTATATCCCAACTAATGAAATTGCTACTTGCGAAAAAAAGAAAATAACTGAAGAAAAATATGAGGCGACATATATCACAAATAAAACCAAAAAAAGATAATTAATAAATAAAACGAATTTCTTCATCCCTGTTCTGCGCTCATAAAAAACTGCTTTTCTTATTTATGCCGAAATTGTTAATTGTGGGTGCAATGTTGTGTCTGCTAACACAAATATAAAATTGCACCCACAACACATACAAATGCGCAATAATAGTGGAATTGATAACTGCCAGGTTGCGGTGAACTTGGTTTATCGGGACAGCTTGTATTGCGCCTGCGACACGGCAAATAATGATGATAATCCAATTGCTGAAACCATGGTCGCAAACAAACTGTCATTTTCTAACGTAATAAGTGATTTTTCTCTTTCTTTACAGATTGCTGCATTGGTTATGCTGCCGCAAACACGTCAAAATGACGTACCTATGTCTACATAGCCATTTTCGAAGCAGTGAACCGTTTATCTTACTTCATTCAATCTGATATTGACATAGGGTTTATCTCGGAAGAAAAGAAAAGTGCTTACGATCGAGCTTACGAGATGGTATGTATTGGAGGACGCTAAGCGCGGAAATTCTGGCACTATGGACCGTCATAAAGTCGGCGCGAGTCGCGCATCACGAGGAATATCATGCTTCATTAGATCCGTGCAGATACTCAACGCTGTGAGGAAGACCTCGCCTTAATAGGGTATTTTCCTTCATCAAAGAAAACGAAAGGCATTGATTGCGATTCGTTACCCACCATTAGTGTATTAATGATACACAAATTATTTGGTTTTACAAATCCCAGTTTAAACGAATGGCAATGGTCAATTTAAACCGCATTTGAAAAAGGCCAGATTGGCGCCCATGCGATGCCACTCCTCATGACGTCACAGGGATCTATAAGAGTTTCTATACGAGTAGAAAGGAGTGATAGGTGCGATCGTAGACACGAGCGGCCGTATTCATAGTTTCCTTAGTACGCTACTAACGCCTAAGTAGCGTTCTAAGTAGTAGCATACTTGCAAAATGGTATTCATAGATCGTTAGTAAGGGCTACTAAGCATAGTATGCTACTATCTTAATAGCTGGCTCTTAGTCGCCCTCCGGCCTTGTCTAAGGGAGCTACTAAATATGGCGGACCGTTGTGGATGATCGAACTCCGGTTTTATTTGTACACTGTTATAGAGTTTTTACGCATTTGTACCAAATGGAATACGAGAATCCATGAAAGTATACCGGGACTAGCCACGGTGATAACTTTTTACGGAGTCACCCGCAATGCACAAATAGTGCGAAAAATCCACAGAGGAAAAATCATTCGCCTTGACCGGGATTCGAACCCGGATCCCTCGATTTCCGGCCGAGTGCTTTAGCCAGTTAAGCTACCGAGGCGTCATTCTCCCCTGTGGAAATTTGTGGACTATACCGGACAAGGTGGTATGGACTGCTGAGCATATGATGCGACTAGCAGTCCAGGTCGTGCGCATGGCGCCACAGCCAGAGAGCAAAGCCCGAACTTTGAACACTAGAGGTGTTCGCTCTGGACTTATGAAAGTATACCGGGACTAGCCACGGCACTAGTCCGGTATAGTCCACAAATTTCCACAGGGGAGAATGACGCCTCGGTAGCTTAACTGGCTAAAGCACTCGGCCGGAAATCGAGGGATCCGGGTTCGAATCCCGGTCAAGGCGAATGATTTTTCCTCTGTGGATTTTTCGCACTATTTGTGCATTGCGGGTGACTCCGTAAAAAGTTATCACCGTGGCTAGTCCCGGTATACTTTCATAAGTCCAGAGCGAACACCTCTAGTGTTCAAAGTTCGGGCTTTGCTCTCCGGCTGTGGCGCCATGCGCACGACCTGGACTGCTAGTCGCATCATATGCTCAGCAGTCCATACCACCCTGTCCGGTATAGTCCACAAATTTCCACAGGGGAGAATGACGCCTCGGTAGCTTAACTGGCTAAAGCACTCGGCCGGAAATCGAGGGATCCGGGTTCGAATCCCGGTCAAGGCGAATGATTTTTCCTCTGTGGATTTTTCGCACGAGAATCCATTCTTCAATTAAGGCAGGCAACGTATGTAGTGTAATTGTTGACAGGAATTGAAAGTTTTTTGTAGCTACGAGGAAGCTACGACTTGCAGTGAACTTGTGCCTCTAGTGTAAGTGAACACAATTTGTGCATCCAATGCGCCCCTAAGTGAATTGATTGCATATAGACGATGAAGTAAAGAGTGAAGCGACAAGTGAAGTGATTTGTGAGTGTATAAGCTTCGACAAAATTATTTATTTCTTCCATACTGGTTTAATAATTTCTATCAAAGGTATCTACTAGCTGTTGCGAAGGGATATGTTTCTTATTTGAAGTAGTTGTTCTTTAGGGATACAGCAAACGCTTATAAATTTTCATTCGTTTGTACGCTTATAAGTTGTGTTTGATTTTATTACTTATTGTAGTCACTTCATCGTTAGCTTTCGCCAGTGTTTACATTTCGCGTATTTCGTTGCGCTGTTGTTTTTGTTTTGGTTACGGTACGAGTGATAGTGGAGAGTGGGATTGGAAGGTTGTTGATGTTACAATTACTGGTTTAGAAATTTGTTTCAGCCTATTTATTTCATTGTCTACGTAATGGTAATGTGAAATAACATCAACTGATTCTAAATCATTAGTGATGAGTGGGAAGTGAGATGTGAAGAATTCTTTCGAACGCCAACGAGTGTAAATTCTTTTGGTGTGTGCAGAGTGATTGGAAAACTGATTATCATGCTTTACTCGAGTTACGTTATAGTGTTTTAAATTAAAAGTGAGTCAAGTTTTTCACTGAACCAGTTGATTCGGAATGTAAGGATTATAAGTGTCATAAAGGCAGCTCGTGAAATGTTGTGTGCGTTGTAGTGCTATTTGTGATATGATCAGCAATAAATAAGTAAAACAAGTTACGTTAATTATGCTTTGTTTTTTACATTAACCACCTCTAGTAAACTATATGCCGCATATTTCCGCACGCTGTCAATGTTTGAAATATTTAAATGTAGCGAGGCAGATTGTTGTGTCCTTGACTAACATTTTAGGAGTTGCAAACATATGTTACTTATTGCTCGCACGTAGGTGTTTGTAACTTAATAAATGTGTATCATTCACACATTTATCTTAACGATTCATTTCTGCATTGCAAAATTTTTCGTTTCTACTCCGACATTGAGGTGTATCTCTGCTTTCCGAATACAAATGTGTATAATACTGACGTAGCTAGTTATGTTTTTCCATACTAATCACGCATACACTAATGGAAACAAATATCGGAAGTGCAAAAAGTATGCAATGTATATGATCAATGAATACACGGCCGTCTGTACAACAATAACTGCATCTCAAACATACAAATGCTTCGGTATTACTCATAAATCTACCCTTTCCCAATGGTATTGCATAATTTTTGTGTACAGCAATCAAAAAATATGTCTGCAATGCTATATCACATCGAATTATCCATTATGAAGTAAAAATTTCAATGCACCTTGCTGAATCAATTTCTTTTGTTTGATAATTTTACGAATTTTCCGCGCCGCGGAGGAGTCAGATGCAGTGTTGTCAAGCGTAGCCCAGAGTCCTCTAGATTGCTCTCTCAACACTACTCTCTCAATTTCGTAGTTATTATATGGCAGTATAGAGGACTGTGGCGTAGCCTAGCGGGTTGAACCCAAACCGCTACCGAGTATCGGCTGCCGAACTGGCTAGTAGCATACTAAGTTAGTAGCTCTTAGTAGCTCACATAATAGAATCCATAAATACCATATCTTAGTAGGCGACTAAAAGGTCTTAGTAGCCGACTAAGTTAGTCGCCCTACTAGCGTGTTTTAGCGGAAATCTATGAATACCGCCGGAGGTTTCTGGCATTACTTTTGTATGAATTATGCTCAGCAGACTGAGTAAAATATTCAACGGTCAATCTTTGGGATAATAGGAATGACTGATGCGCCGCATTAGCCGATATTAGCAGCCTGGCGAAACGGCAAACAGCTGATAAGAAGTGATTTTTCACGCCGTTTCAAACTTACATCGTACACTTTCAACGAACCCGTCAATTTATTTTACTCTCATTACCGTTATCAAGCGTGTATTTTAATGTTATTCGACTTTATTCCACTGCTCATCTCGCAGGGCGATTTTTCACACTCTTATCGTATTGCTAAATTTAAATATGATTTGCAGGCGAGTGAGCGCTAAAGTGGGGTTGTTCACACAGGCACGAAAAAGCGATTTATTTGATGAATGATAAGACCGTCTCGGATCTGATATGAGAACTCGTGAGGTAGGAACCTATGCACACGGTGGACTTCAATAAGCCTAAAGTCATCTGTGATGAAAGTTGCTATCATCAAAGGATCATCCGAGAGTACATAGAAATAACAAAGCAGCCAAATAAATCTACATAATACCCTGCGAGCCACCTCTAGGGTGTTTGGCAGGGGGTGATCAATCACCAGCATGCAGAATGCAATTAGACTCCCACATGCACACCACACAGTACAAAATACGTCACGCATGCTAGCAAATTATACTATTATATGCTGTTGGAAATAATAATAAAACTAAGAAACATGCATTAAGTTTTACATAGGTTAGTAGGCTACAATACAAGTCATGCAATCTATTTATGAGTTTTATCACTGCCGTTATAATCTCTTATTGATCGTGGAAAAAAAGACATTCTGAACCTGTCTGTTCTACAGTCTATCTCTCTTATTTTATTTATATGATCTGATCTTCCGTAGTGTGTTGGCGTCCGTAACATATGGCTAACTTCGTTAGGAAAGACACTGCTCTTGAATTTATTTAAAAGGTTTAGTCTACTTCTCAATCTACTGTCTGACAGGGATCTTATCCGAGTTTGTCTAAGTAAGAGGTCAATTACACTAACAAGACTATCGTAACGACCTTTCACATACCTGGAAGCTCTTCTTTGCACGCGTTCTAACTCTATTATTAAGCCTTTTTCATGAGGGTCCCAAACACTGGCAGCGTATTCCAGATGTGGTCTAACGAGGGAAAAGTAGCTAATTTCTCTCACTTTGTCGTCGCACTTTCCTAATATTCTTTTAACAAAACCCATTTTACGATTAGCTTGACCGGATATTTCCCGAATGCATTTATTCCTTGATAGATCATTATTGAGTCTAACTCCTAGATATTTCACGGATTCAACTGCCTTTAATTGGATGCCCCGTATTATATGGCTACGCTGTAGGGAGTTATTCTTCTTCCAGAAATTCATAACTACGCATTTTTTTTCAAATTTAATTCTAACTGCCATGCATCGCACCACGCTTGGATTGCAGCAGAGAGCAGGATACATCAGAGAAGACGGCTAAACATTAGTTAACTCTTCGAAACGGATATTCTGAATCGAGGACCAATCAGAGCCCAACTGTGATTTTACCGAGTGATCAGAGCATCAATATCGCTGACCTGAAGACGCCAGCAGGATGGATGGAGAAACTGTCGTCGCTTTTAGACAACGGTACTCGGAGGAACGCGCGGAAGCCATGAGTAATGTGGAGAAACACCGTGGAAACCTCCTCATATCCAAATTAGTATCATATTTACTGTCATTAATTTATTTGGGAATTATTTGATCCATGTGTCGCTTTTGGGAATTTGATTAAGTGTTTATGGGGTTAAAAAGGGCTGTTAGGGCGAATTAGTGCTGTGAACTCCGCCCTGGAAGATTTAGATCTGGCCGCGTTGTCTCAAGATATGTGGAATGATTGATAGCCGTGTACACGCGCCCCCTCGCCACGAGTAACCTTTCCGTCACGCACGAGAGAGAAAGGCCGGAGAATGAGAAGGCGTCAAATGCGTTCATTGGGAGGAATTTCATTGGAAGAGCAAACGATCTTCCCACTCGACCAATGCTTCTCGGTTGCGTAGAACGTGTTATAATATCTTCATCATCATATGAAGAATACCGTGGTCAACACGTCCATATCAATCCCAAATCACATTGTCTAATACTTCCTCTGACATTATTTTTTTGTGATTGAGAAATAGCATAATGTTGACAATTCTCTCCTGTATATAATCTGAAGTTTTCACGATGAAAACGAAAATACTACCCGAGTAAACAGTAAGAAACTTAAGAAATGTGCTGTCAAAGAAGGTTGATGAAAAACAAATGGATGGTTCGTGGGTGTAATGAGGAAATACTACGTAGAATAGAGGATTATCTTTTGAAAACTTCGGGACCCGGCAGTTTACGCTTAATTCTCAGCATTTAAGCTGATGAGAAAGGACGAGGATTTCCATTATCGTGTTATTCAGAGGTAGCGCGCTGGGGGAATCCTGCATGGATCACTGGCATGCTACCTGGTTATGTTCTCATCATTATTTCCGTGGCTGTACTCCTTGCTATCATTCTTGCTCTCAATAGGACCATGTTACCGTCGGCTTATCCAGTACCTATGCTATTTGTAAAATAAACCATTCCGTAAAATCCAAGAAATACTAAAAACTATCTAGGAAATGAAAGGTCTACACTTCATGGCCTATTTGGCCTCATGTCCAATTGTCCACTATGTGTAAACCGTTTGTCCCTTTGGTAACACTGAAAAATATCAAAATCAACCTCATGAGAGTCCAAGGATTATGTCTTTAAGTGAAGGAGATTTTTGTTGTCTAATGTTTGTCCTGTGCTTTATTTGGTTAAGATAGTAAAATCTAGATACGCTTCAAAGTTTGCTGATGTGAAATGATGTGATTGATAATCTTAAGTGCTGCTGGTAGAGAAAACTTATATTTTTAGCCATTTTCAGGGTAGATAGAATTTCTCAGGAACTAGACGAAGCAAATCCTACGATGTATCATTTTAATGTTGGTTCCCCTGCCGCCACAACAGACGGGAGCTCGTCGTGGCAATATCCTTTCTCCACCCCACCATTTCTAGTAACTTTGGGGAGGAAGTCAAATAAAATGTTGCAAGTTTAAGAAGCAATCATGTACTCATTGAAATGGCTGAAATTGTTGCGCTCCTTCTCCTTTTTAATCTTGGAAAAAACTTCCTGCTAAACCTTGTGCAGTTTTTTTGTGATTTAAAACTTTTATTCTTTAAAAAAATAGCAACTGTGCAACTCAAATTTTAACTGTGTAAAGATAGCAAAAGAGTACTTTTTTGGAGCTTTCCTCTTACTCCCCTCCTCTAGCAGGTGTCTTTCGTCTGACGTATCCTTGGATACGGGGGAGGGGGGTGTACTAAACAGCTCCCGCGCCCTTGGCCGTGATTGGTCAGCTCTCATTCGCTTGATTTCTTTCCACCCCCCGTTGCATTCCTTCGTGGCCTTGGCGGACTCTATTCGGTGACATTAGTGAATCCGGTGAAGTACTTAGTCAGACCCTGGTCGTCCTCGTGTGTTTGCGCGATGGAAGGAAAACATGGAAACTTTCATCCTCCGCGGGAATATCTGACGATAGCTACGATCGAGGGCGGAGGAGGAATCGACCTAAGGGGAAAAAGGAAAGGAATCCATTTCTCCACGCCAATGCATTGAGGTACTTTTCAGTCGATTATATTTATTGTCGTTTTGTCCTTTATGATTGAGTATGGGAGATGACTAATTATCACCCTACTTAGAATGAAAACACGTGTCCTCGGTGTCATTACTTAGTGCTTAACCTGCGAACGTATTATTTTAAATGGTGCGCTAACATCCTCATTTTAGTGTATGGCCAAATATTGTGCGATTCAGGCTTAAAGGCAGTTTTCATTCGACTATTTTGTGTTTTACGCTTACTTCATGATACCCAGCACGGCTACCCCAAGTGAGTGATTATTGGTTTGTAACATATAAATTTAAGTTGTTTGTTGTGGATTTTGGTGTGACGTGAACCGGGGAAGGTAATAATAAGCAGCAGAGGTGGAGGGAGGTGATTGTTGTGGTTGTGGACGGCGCGGGAGGAGGTGTATGGAAGGAGGAGTTGCATTGTAAGAGTGATGGCCGACGGGTGTCTCTCCCGAGATTGATTTATTTAAAGTGTATTTGAAAGTGGAGTAAACCAAAGAAAAATAAAAAACGTTAAAGGTTAATGGTACAAAATGAGCTGTTTGGTGTTAATTTAGGCAGAACGTCAAAATCAAATCTGCACTGCGAGTTGCGTGAATGACGTCAGTTGTATTGGACTTTAAATTTTTAAATATTACTTAAAGTCTTGCTGCACAATGAAAAACTGAACATTGGTCCGCTGAAAAACCAGTGAAGCATCCCGGATTGGATTGTCAAGTCTCTGAGGCGTAATTAGTTTCTTAATTACCGGTCGCTGCTTTCCTTTCGTACTACAGATGAGTTAAAAATGTGCACATATCCATCAATTTGGCTTTAAATTTGCGTTTTTGAGATCGCCTTCTTAGTTACAATTGCAGATGTGAGTGCATGTACTCCGAGCGGTATTTTTTTCATTTGAGTTAAAAGTCATATTGAAAATTAGTGCAATTCCCCGATGTGAAAAATTTATAAATGTTTCTTTTTCAGTTTCCATAGTGATGTCGGCGTTTTTCCGAGTCACATGGTTTCATTGCTATCTCAGATCGTAGTCACCGCTCAGCCACTCCTGACGCTCTTACGAAATTTAATTCTGAGATTTATTCAGCGTTGCAATGCTTCTCGAAATCTATCACGGTTATCCTTGTAGAGTTTAAAAATGTTAACATCTTACATTTTAAAAATGTAGTTGTAGCACAAATTTACGCTGCACATTGTCATAGGTTTCTATTATATAAGGCAAGTGATGCCTTTGCACTCCTATTGGGGAGAAAATACTTCGTTATTGTGATTGTAAAAATTTGGGTTTGGAGACGTTTACGTATCTACATAAGCATACCACCCCGCCAACGGGAGTTACGAGTGAGCTCACTTTTGCTACTAATTGTAAATGGCAGAGGGGTGTCGTAGAATTGCTTACGGGAAGGTAGGTCTTGCCTTCTCTACACTGAAAAAATGATGCTGTGGTAATGTTATGCGTATTGTTCTCTGTACAGAACGACCAGAAATGTTCGTGGACGTTGTAATCTAGGCTCTTCTTTCTCACTAATACTCTTTGTCCGAAGTACTTAATGACTCAATAGCTGCAATTCGTCGGTCGCAAGTAAAACTCTGTGGAAATTTGCTTGGATACCTTTCCAGTATATCTCTACTGCTGTTACAGCTCTGAGTCTACTCGGTCGCTCCTAGCCATTGTACACACACCTAAGTGATAAAAATTCCCCTTTCCATCCCTTTCCACAGACCATTGCATTTTTATATTTATATGCTGTGGGTGGAGCGGCAAAAATGTTGCTTGACTTGGGGAAGGGTGCATTCATTTTACACTCACGCATCCCCTGGCGACGAGTGGAGGCTGCAAGAGGATTCGATTGTTGCCCCCGGGGTTCTTTGGTGATATAATCTGTATTGGTAGTCCTACGTTGTGTTTCTCTGTCTTATCACCACTGTGTGTGGAGTAAAACCTGCATTTGAATTCCATATGAACTTCCACTTCTCTCTTACACCATGGGGTAAACGAAATTGGAGGAAAGAATGTACTGAAGGGTAGAAAACTAAACAAAATTGAAGGGTAGTCTACATCTACAATACCCTGCAAGCCACCTCTACGGTGTTTGGCAGGGGGTGATCAATCACCAGCATGCAGAATGCAATTGGACTCCCACATGCACACCACACAGTACAAAATACGTCACGCATACTAACAAATTATACCACCATATGCTGCTAGAAATAATAATATAATTAAGAAACATGCATTAAGTTTTACATAGGTTAGTAGGCTACAATACAAGTCATGCAATCTATTTATGAGTTTTATCACTGCCGTTATAATCTCTTATTGATCGTGGAAAAAAAGACATTCTGAATCTGTCTGTTCTACAGTCTATCTCTCTTATTTTATTTATATGATCTGATCTTCCGCAGTTTGTTGGCGTCCATAAAATATGGCCAACTACGTTAGAAAATACACTCCTCTTGAATTTATCTAAAAGGTTTAGTCTATTTTTCAATCTACGGTCTGACAGGGATTCCCATCCGAGTTTATCTAAGAGGTCAGTTACACTAACAAGACTATCGTAACGACCTTTCACATACCTGGCAGCTCTTCTTTGCAATCATTTGAACTCTATTATTAAGCCTTTTTCATGAGGGTCCCAAACACTGGCAGCGTATTCTAAATGGGATCTAAAGTAAGTAGTAAGTAAGTCATAGTTATTAAGTAAGTCATAGTCATAGGTCGTAGTGAGTGGTCATACTTTTCCCTCTTCTTGATTCTGATCGTTCGTCCGAGATATGCCTTGATCTCTCGTTGAGTCTTTTCGCGCGTTAAGACGTACGCATGCTTCCCCGCAAGCAGCCTAACTAGACATTTGACGGGGGTCTTTTATACACTGATCGTTTTCACGTAAATAGCACAGGTTTGCGTTGGAATGATTTGGCTGATGAGTCCTCCTAAGCATTTATCGGTCAAGTGCTCTCGGTACTAACAAATTCCTACACCTATTCCTTCGGCAATACATCTGTCTTATTTGTCATTACTTTCGGAGTTGGAAATATAGCTACGTTCCATGGTGATGTTCTTTGTGTCGCTTTGGAATATAACTTTTCTTAATAGCTCGAGCAATTTAAGCCTCGCACGTAGACTTCGAGTCTTTGGCGGCTCTCAGTCTAATGCAAGTAAACACTCTATTGTTAGAACGTAGGTTTCCAATTCTTCTATCAGATAGTCTTTCAACACTTGTTTAATTCTTCTCTGATGCATTCTTCGACGCCTGCTACATGTGGTTCATCTGTGGTTCATTCACTCCCACTTGTGTCAGGACGATTGTATTCATTAGGCTATCTTGTCTGGCTACCCCTACATTTGATCTTCGTATTCCGCTAGTCACATCATATTTCAAAAGCTTCAAATTCTGATCTTTCCGATGCTGTCATCGTCCATGCCTCAGAACCGTTAAAAACATGCTTCTCACGTGAGTCGCTTATATTCCCAGCCGTCAAGAGGCTCATTTTTCTGAGTTAGTCACGATTCGATTGGGTTTTCTACTGACTTTTCCCTTCTTACTTCGTCTATGGCGAACTGGTCAGTCGGTTAACCAGTAACATTCTATCGCATTCACAATTTTATATTTTTTTGTTTAAATGTCCTCTTATACATCACTGGAAAATTCATACAGAAAAAAATGAATAAAACAGGCTCTAATGCCTCCGTTTTTCCGTAACTCCAGCCAATCTCCCCTTCCAACATTATTCCCTATCCCCTCTCATATACAGTTTCCTCAACCGCTCATAGCTTTCCATCCCCCTGGATATAACCTCGTCACTTGCCCAAGGTCATAATTCACGGGATAAAATCCTGGCTAACGATGACAGCGCCATTATCCTGAGATAGGAGAGCGACTCTCGGCCCCCTTGCGGACACGGACGCATCTATGATGGTCTCTGTCTCTTTGTTTCTCTCTCGCACACAATCGTAAGGCGCACTCTTTTGGCAAAATGACTGACTAATCGCTTCCGCCTCTCATACGTTATTATTCATGGTGAGGGTGGGTTTTATAGGATTCTGATGAAGGTGACTGGTACGTGGTGCGGTAGAAAAATTCAAAGTAGGAGTAGCCTGAGATGGCAGCTCAATGAAAACAATCGTCGAGGTACAGCTCCGGGGAGAGAGGGCGATTGGTGTTTGGTTGAGGTGATGGACCGCATGTCAGAGCAGCGAGAGATGTCTAGAGGGTCGAGTGGAGTGGGTTGGAGAAGGAAGCCATGCGATTAATTCTGAGTGGATGTATTGTTACCCGCAGGAAGGTGTTTAGCTGGTTTTTACGTGTCGCAGCTGATTGCTGTAGCAGTCTCGACTGTTTAGCTCGACTCGTGCGCGTGAACAGCGTCTGCGAAGAGCCAATTGAGGTCCATGTATTACCAAATTTGAAGGAGTTTAACTTTGAACCTAGGAGGAGTCGATTGCTGACAATATATCGAAAGTAATAAAACAGTTGGCGACTTTACAACGCTAGAGCACACTGATCAATGATCATTCACCCAACAATCGACCGATGTACCTGATTCTACTTCTCGTGGAATATTTTAAAAGGTTGGAAGCGTAAGTCCGAAATAAATCGGAAATATTACCCATATCCTATAAAGGAGGGTGTAGGGAACAGCCGCCGAAATGAGTGTTGCGTAACTGCACTTACTCCACCCTTTGGTGCCCATCTGACCTCGCTAATGCCTCGTTCAGATTACGATTGTTCTGGCAATCGTTGGAACCATCGTGCATTCACACAACGATTTAGAATCTGTGCTGCCCTCTAGTGCTGACATCTAAAGTGAAGGAGAAATAGATGGTCAGCGAAGCTGTTGAGGTATGCAGGGTCAAGATATTACTGTGTTCAACGTGTATTTACCGAATAATTTTTCTTCCGCCCACATTCTTCCTTCCCAGGACAAACCTATAAAAAAATAAAGCGAAGAGAGCTTCACGAAATTTTCGTCTTTCTCTTGCCACTTCCACTTCCGGTCTCCCTGCGCCTAACCATCGTAAAGTGGCAACGCTCGGAACTACGTGATCTATTGTCAGGACATGCATTCACACGGCTAGTTCGGCCGACTATCGTTAGGACGATCGCTGGGACAATCGTAATGTGAACTAGGCATAACTCATCCCTTTCCTCCCTACCCCGCCCCCTCTATCAGTCCTCAGCCAATAATGACCCGGCGACTGCCATTTCGGGACACTGGCATGCAAAAATATGCAGCCGACGTAATCCGCGTTTTGCTCGTCGATTGTGTCGCCGCGGAACTTTCGCCTCATTTTGTCCCTCTGGGGGTTGATGACGTTTTGTATAGGGCAAGGCATGGATATCCAATTGGAGCGATTGGAAAGTGAAAATTTAACGAAAGCGATACAGGTGAACGCCTATTCACTTCCCAATTGGCCCCTTAAGGGCCGTGAAATATGCAAAATGCGAATATGACGCTGGAAAAAATGAAGGCAAAAATATCCATTGTAATCCCCATTCCTTGTGCGGGTGTGCTTTTATTTATACTAGAATTGAGTTATTATCCTTCTATTAGCTTCTATATTCAATGTCGATTCAGTGACTAGGAGTATAGGTCTTGATGAATTTTGACATTCACTAAATAAAATAGAATTATCAAATGCAATATTAATCCTATATCACGGGGTGACTTATGTATATTAATTATTTGAAATAAATGCGGAAGCATAAAAAAACTATAGCACTCAAAACAATCTTCTTCGCACAAAAATAAAGTCAGAAACACCAAAAAATCTTAAAAGTAATGTGATATATAAAATACCATGCCTCTACTGTAACGATTTTGACAAAGGACAGACAACGCAACATTTAAGAACAGGATTTTCCATCTCTATTCAACATTAAAAATAGAATACAACTTTATTTACTTGCAAACCACAGTTTAAACAATAGCTATACTTTTGAATTCGAAAATACAACAATTTTAGACACCGTAAATAATTTAACAAAAATATTACTTAAAATAAATTTAATGACAATGTGACGTGAACGTGTTTTTTCAATAGTTCATAAGACTTTGTTTTATTTCCAACGGGATCTGGCGATAGCATACAGTTTTCTCAAATATATCGCTAGCTAACGATATGCTTACTTTGTTTAGCAGCATAGTAGGTACATAGCCGAAGTTCCTGCCTCGAGGTCAGTTGTGAATTAATGGTTCACGGTCCGTGCTATGCATTCGCTATTCAGAGGTGGAGGTATTTAGACACTCGGATTCCGTTTTAGCGCCGAATGGATAGCAGTGAATGGCGCCGAGTCTGCTTCTTTGCAGGCACTCGGAGATTAGAGACCCTTCCCGTAGCCACAAGGCCCAAAATGTGCCCCTTATGAGACGGAAGATACTTCTTTTTTCGTTAAATCGATAGCTTTGTTAAGGAAATAATTGAAAATTACGGGAGATAGAGCATACCCTTATTGCACTATTTCTCTTATTTTTGCTTCTTTGTAGCGGCATACAAATTAAGTCACTCCTGCTTGGTTTTCCATATGCTGCTGATAGTTCTCCCATCACTATAAAATATTCCAATTTATTTCAGAACTGCAAGCATTGGATACCAATCCCGGAAATAAAATTCTTATCTCAGTTCTCATACGTGACGAATATCGATTTATTCTTCTCCATCCTATTCATTTCGATAATAAGGGCCAGCATTACTTTTTTCGTGCCATTGCATTTCCGTAATCCGGATTGGTACAGCAACTCTCCCTTTCAATATCTATTTAAATATGTACTAAGCACTTCATTGTCATGAAACCAAACATGGGATAATTTCTGGCCTTATCGCATAAATGATTAGATACCCCTTCGCTCTATGCGTAGAAGTTGTTGTGTAGAAGGCATTCTTACCTTTTTCTGAATTTGACAAAAGGGTAGTAATAAAATCTTGGTGAACATGGTAGATATGTGAATACTTTACCCATTAGAAGTTCATCGGAGGAAGTGGTTATTACCGGTGAACTGCTTAAGTAGCGTAAATTCCTGCCTTGGTACGTTGAGACTTATTGCAGTGTGCGGTGTGAGTTCTCGCTAATGAATGCATTCGCGTTGGAGGCATTTAGACCCTCGGATTCCGTTTTAGCACCGAATGGATAATAGTGAATGGCGTCGAGTCGGCCTCGCGACTTGGAATTCGGTCGGGGGCGGAAATTAGAGGCCCTGCCCGGGGCCACACGGCCCAAAACGTGCCCCTAATGAGAAGGGAGATGTTTGGCCCGGGTCCTCCTTTACGGTGAGAATGTGTTTGGAACGCAAATTAATAGCTGGGGCACCGCAAATATTCCACTTGCGTAACTGCATAGATGCCTACTATTGAAATCGCAGATGCAGGCGTTGGAGGACTGTGTTAATGATACAATTATTCGAAAAATATGAATGTTGTTTGGATAACGGAAGCATCGGTTTCCATTTAGATGAGAACGAAGCTTGAGCTAGCTGTTTGCATAAGCACAAGACTTTTGAAAAGAGCAGCAAATTGATGTTTATTATGGAAATTTAGTCGTTCAAAAGCAATTTACAAGAATATATTCTAGCCGTATAATTTCTGATTCAAATTACCCTTGGATATCAATCTCCAAAAGGAACCGAGCAATGTGGAGTGGATCTTTTAGACCCGAACTTGTATTCCATTGGTAGAATTCGGTCGACCGAAAGGATAAATAATTTACGACGAAAAGTATTTCCCCATTTGCGGAACTATCTCATAATTTGGAGATAAAGATCGCTTAACGCACAACCGTCTTTTTACGGGTCGGTGACGATTTGAGTTTCAGCTAAATAGCTCGTTCTGAGTGATTTGCTTGTTGAAGGGAGGAATCCCTCATAAAAGCAAAAAAACAGCTATGAAGCGCGCGAGGCCGATGCGCCAAGCCTTAAAAGAGCTGTGACGCAGTGACCCGGTCGGCAGGAATTTTTGGCGTCATCAGATATTCTACGTAAGGGTTAAGGTTGCCGATTTTTGTCCGCGAATGGCTCGAGAAGACGGTATTGTATAAAAAAATTCAGGTTTATAATATTTATGTCTCATTCGCAATCAGTAAAAAAAATAGTGATTGGATCCTTTGAAGCACATGATGAAAATGTTTTCCTGTCAGCAAGTAATTATTGAGAAAAATTTTAAGACACCTATATAAACAGCTGGTTTTTATGCATCCTCGATATCCCATCTGCAAGATATGTCAGAAAAATATTTTTTTCATATGCAGGGATCGATGGGTTATAGGCAACATACTGATAAGGAAAACACTCCCCTAATTCCATTAGAAATTTATGCTGCATATCTCACTGGATTCTATCTTTGCAACTCTTTTTTAATGAATGCATTTATCTTGTATGATTTCATCAGGTCGAAAAACGTGACTTACTTACATTTTGTCGTTATATTCCGTGAGATTCTGTGCTAATATTGGAGGAAAAGGTTTGTCAACTCCCGGGACGCTGCTTTACAATGCACTCTAGGAGATTTGCGAGACAGATTCCTCAGACAGTATTCAGGTCCCTAAGGCAACTTACGTTTTTGTTTCTCTAAAGCCACGCCTGTCACTGGTCGCAAGACCTTCACTTACCCACCGTGTTTACCGAACACGTTGCCAGCAATAAATCACGTTGCCAGAGGAGAGATGTTTTCTAGTTGGTTCGATCGGAATCTCTCCTTACACCGCGCTAGCCGATAACTCAAGCGTCGTTGGTTCAATCGGAGGTCTCGCACAACTTGGGTCGACCTGTCTAAATAAGAGGCCCTCCCTACCCCACTGCTTCCTCCGCCTCGTGTGGTGCTGCGTCGCATATCCGATGCGTTTTTGTTTCTTTTTTCTTTTTCGAGTTTATTTACCCCACTCCTATCGTCACCTAGACTGCAGTTTCGCTATTTATGCTCCTCCCGGGTGAGTACAATAGATTTTCGGAGGCGTCAATTTCTGTCTCCGCGGGTGAAGTCTTTCTTTTTGGGGTCGCGCCCTCGACACAACTAAGTACATCTAATTGATGGGAGAAAGAAACTAACAGGAGAGACCTCGACCGACCGACCTCGGAATCCTGAAATGCTTCGACTGCGTTCCTTTGTACGAAATGGTAGTGATGGAGTTCGATGACGATGGCGAATCTAGAGAAACCGAAGACGCATTGCGCCTTAGAATGAATACCTCGTTACGCATGGCTGTTGCGTGTAAATGGGGCAGATTTTATTTTTGTAATTTCAGGAAAATGTATTATCAATATATCACTTTTATTCAGGCTTTCAGTCCTACAATATTGCCTTGTTATCAAAACCATAAATTATAATCGTTGCCATATAAAAAGGAAAGGCAATATCCTTGATCGTTTTTTTTCGAAAATAGTAATTGAAATCAAAAATAAATTTTCCAAGTAGGTTTCAGCGGAGATTATGATGGTAAGGAGCGACTCTTCCGGGTTTCATTTCGCGTTTATTCATTTTAATATTTCGTCAACCTCCCAGTTGGCTCTCTCAGTGCCGAGGCCTTCAGTGGACCTGAGGAAACCAACTGGAACGTTGGCGAAATATTGCCCATAAAAATGGATAAACGCGGTAGAAAACCCGGAAGAATCGCTGCCTATCAACAGTTAATTATGCTGTTATTTTGCCTTACTACTTATTTCAGTTAAGTGTAATTGAAGCGACTTCAAATTTTCAACGAATCCTTCAAAATGGTGAAGGAACTTTTGAAGTATTCATCGATAGGACAGGCACCTATGCTCATATTCAGCACCCATGTAAATCGAAGGTAGAGCTCTGACGGTTTTGGCCAAATATTATCGGCGTTGGCACAAAGCGCGTTCCTCCTACCACTGATCCCGGATTTTGCACCCATCTGTCTGTTGTGGGTGGTGTAGGTGATCTTTTTTTCCTGGTCAGCTGCCAACCTAGTGCCAGTCCCCGTGTCGTGGCGGTGGGTGTGGCATTTGTTTGGGAGTCTATCTCGGATCCCCTGGCTGTCTGAGACGGCCTACTTCCGTTTTTTCCTAGTTTTCTTTTTACATATTCTTGTGAAAATCTACCTTTCAAGATTGCTAGGTGGTCCTCCTCTTAATTCTTGTATCAGTTGTTTGCCAATGCTGATTTCCACTTTTTAGACACAATGCCTAGAAAAATATATTTTGTAATTCAACTCCTACGATCTCCAAAGCGTACACATTAAAAAGAATTAGCCATAAAGAAGACAGCCTTGCCTAACCCCTCGGCGATCAGACGCCTGGAAACACAATACTACATCTATTAAATAGACAAGCTGTGGAGGTATTTTAATGGCTGATTATGACTTTACATTAATTCATACGAGATATATAACGTTTTATTCTTAATTTCCGAGATGGTTTTTATGGCCACTCAGAAGTCTTTAAGTATATTTATAGTTCATATTTAACATTCGCAGTTGGGTGAATATCCCAAAAACGTAATTTTCAACGGCAAAATTAAAAAAGAAAAATAATTTTTATCTACGTAAGACCAAAATTGTGTAGTTACAATTTGTCAATAACACAATGCAATGGCGTAAGTGGCAGAGATCGATAGTGATGTTTACAATTTTTTTGAATTATCACTTTCGTGTTGTCTACAGACATGATTCCAGCACATTTGTGTGCGAAAATGATATATATGCCCGCGGACACGGCAGTAGAGGAATATTAACTGTTTACTCACGAGAAATAATTTGTTTTAATGTCATTTGACATTCTATAACTAGTCATAGTGTATCGTCATGTCCGTTATCATCTCTCATGTCCTCGGGCATGGCGTCCATGGACATGACATACACGGACATGACGATTTCCTTTAAATTAAGTTGTAGTGGGGACTGAAAAGGTTAGGAAACTGCACTCACTGCATTGGACTTGCATTTTATAGCCGTAAAAGAAATCTGAATTGTAATTAATGAAAGGTGCATAGTTACCTCTTTTACTTGTCCACGGAAATGACTGATGATCTTGGCTCTTTCAAAAAACTGAACTAAACTTTTCTTCCAGCATTGAAACATTCACTGAACCAAGTACAAACTCACACAACCCAATACAGCTGACAATCTCCTTCTCTACGAAGTCGTTGTTCAGGGCTGCCATAATCTCTTATGAATAATTCCCCCTTTTCCCTGTTTTTCCACGGACATTAATTTTTTGCGTAGGAAAAATATTTTATTTAATTTTATGATAACTATTATGGAATAAAAGAAACCCAAAAAGGCTATTTTAAATGTTGTTTAATAATAGATTTTATAATAAATATTTAGTACAGTTTGTTCATACAATAACACCTCTTCCAAAATCTATGTGAGTCTGTCCACGGACACGACTAATCATAGTCTGTGGATATTCAATATGGGGAATATGATTTTTCTTAACTAATTTGTCACTAAAAGTGCAATAGTAAAACGGTGCATGAAACAATAAGCCATTTTAGTTTAGTTTTAACAGTTTTGGTTTTTTATGGCAGTCCATGGACATTATTTTGTGTGACTGTGAGAGAATGACACGGTTTCGTTCCGTTGCCGTGCTCAGCCCGTTTCTTTCGACGTAGAATAAGAGTGGTGGGACACCCTTCGTTTGTTTTTCTCATGTGTTTAACTCATTTTCGTGTTTTGCTGGACCTCTTCACTCCACTGTTGGCCGCCAGCAGTGATAGCTAGCGATGTTTTGCGTATCACCAGGGATTTTTTCATAAAAATGGTACCTCGTTGCGATTTTTGTTAGATTTTTTGTCATGAGTGATTTTCAGGGCATACCATTTGAAGCCATATGGAACGTAATAGAATTTTATCGAACGTGAGGTGGTAATTGGGTATTTATTTGTAAGATCTTGCTTTTTTCGTTCGCAAATGCATATTAACAGATTCATTTCGATGTCATTTTGTTGGGGTAACTTTTAAAATGTCATTTAGAAATAAATGCAGGGGTTCATTTAAGTTCCTAATGTTCTCATAGAGTATTATCATTTGAATAAAACTTAGTTGGAAGAACTTTGAGAAAAATGGAAATAATTGAAAATTTGAGATATTTAAGAGTTTCGTGGTTCTTTGCGCGCAATCCGTTTTAAATAGTGATCAAGTAGCAATACTCAGGTCATCATCATTAGCTGATGTACTGCCCTTCACTGCCAGATCCAAAACACCTTCTTCTCCTTTCCCCTTCCACTGTTCCGTCGATTGCTGGATTTTAGTTGAAAGAAATCTTTTTTTGGTTACCGAGTTCCATTTTCCCATTTCCTTTTCTACTGAGTATTCTTTGATTCATTTGTTGATATTTGGTTGTCTGTGATCCTTTATTCTTCTGAATCAAGAGAAGGGGTTATTATGATTCTTAAATGTTCCACCCAAGTATCAGCTATAATTTGTAATCAGCTACAGTGTAATGTGCTACAGCTGGCTCTGCGTTGAGTAGTTATCACTTTCCCTGCCTGCAAGATGATGTAACTTCGTCTGTTGTAAAATATCGGCTCCTTCTGGGGTTAAGATAAGTCTTAATAGCGGCTGTTTCTTTCTTTGGCAGTCAGGTGGGAATAATAAAAAAATGTGGTCAATTCTCCGATGGGTTAAGACGTATATTCGTTTTTTTCAATAATTGGTCCGTGGTATGTAATATCCTGTGCACATATAACCGATGGATTGCATTTTCTCCCGAAATTTTATTTTTGGGCGTTTTTCTTCGCACATTTTATATTTTTGCATGCACTCCGGCGCATGGTAGAAATTATTCTATGAATCCGAAGTTCATTCCTGGTGATTCAGATGTCGACAAGAATGCTCCTTCCGAGATGAAACCCATACAGATACATGATAGACCTAAAGTTCTTTTGAACCGGCAATCTAGGGCTTCGTATCATTTATTGGGTACGGTCGAGTACATGCATACAATTAGGTCTTTCCCTTGTATGGGTGAGGTGGTGGGTGGGGGAGCAACCTTCGCGGTTGTTTGTGTTCGTTGTCGTCGTCTGGGAGACACCTGGTGGCGAGACGAGAGTTTACGTCCATTCCGTTTGCGACGCGTAAATCACTCTCGCGCCTTGACATCCCATTCGCACTGTTCCTCTCTTCCTAAAAAGGAGACCGACCGCCAACCAATTAGCGACTTGTTTTCACCGGCGATACAGGAAGACTTCAAGCCTCAAGCCATCCCCTACTCAAGCTGTGTGATACTTGTTGAAGGAGAAACGAAATTAATTTGAAGGAGTTTCCGCCTCTACGATACTCAAAGAAACGGATAACGGATACTCTTCGCTTTGTTTAAAAAAGTCTCACTTGTTTAAATTACAGTTAGAATATTTTATAGGCCTCTTAATTTCTTCATTAACGTTGTCGAAATTCTTAACCTCTCCCTCTGCAAGCTTATTACTGATGATCTTCTCTCCCTGCTTGAGATAATTCTCTTACAACTACGACATACATTTGTTAACATTTTCTCCCGGAAACAAGGATACCCTTATTTAAGTCTTACTTTCTTAGATTACAGTTAAAATATTTAATTTTATTCAGTGCGTCAATTATGCGATAAGAGATGAATCATGATGGTTGTGGTCATTTTCAGTTTTTGATTGATTGATTCCTTTGATTACGGAGCTGCTTGCCTACTCCCCAGATCTCTGAAGATCATCTGTGTATTCTGAATGTTCACAGCTTGAGTTGCCGGCCTTGGTGGCGGCGGGGTAACGTCCTCGCCTGTCAAACTAGAGGTCGCGGGTTCGTGTCCCGCATGGATAGATTTCCCCTGTCCAGGGCATGGTTGTTCGTGTGCGTTTAATTGTAAAATTTGTTGAATATCCCGATATAAAATGGCCAATATGAGCTGTATTCGGTGGTTTGAGAAAAAAAAATGTTCGCGTCTTTGGTCGTGTGAATGCGCCTGTTTGCTTCGTTCTGTTCATGCCCTCACCCAACTTTTCCCTCCTCTCTTTCAAGGCGCGCTCGTTTTGAATATTCCTACGAATGAAACCTCGTTCTCTGCTTCTGATGGAATTTCTTCCATGTGCTTCCTTCCTTCTTTACTTGCGCGATCGCTGGCAGTCGTGGCTCCGCATAACAGCTCAACAGTTCCTGGAAAGTTTCGGGTGGGCTGGGGCCTGACTCAACTTTTCTTTCCCTGAAAACACTCGAGTTTAACTCTCTAATGGGCGGAATGCGAGATTCGCCTTCATTAGGGACAAATCATCCTGCGAATGTATTCCTGTTTTCGTCATCATTCGCATGCATATTTCGTACGTTTAATTAATCATCTGGAAATTTGAATGTCGTTCCCTCCTTCAAAAACGTCAATACAATCCTGGAATAAGGTGTGACCAAGCCGTTCCATCTGGAATTTTATCTTCCCCTCTCTTCAATCCGACGTTATAGTTGTCTATGTGGTAATGATACTAAATGATTACCACATTTTTTCGAAGAATCATAGAAATGCATGCGTATCTTACAATTAGTAAAATTTAACGGCTAAAAAAGGCTGAATAAATTAAATTTCTGCTGAATGGACCGGGGCCTTGCTGTCCCTTTGCTGTAGTCCATGTTGTATCCACTTGACCGTGAAGAAAGAGTCCATAAGACCGTGAGAAATAACTGATTTCGGGTGGGGGGTAACCCTGTTACGCAATGGAAAACCCGCTCCTCCGTCTTTCTCCTAGGGTGGGTGGCATATGCCCCTGGGGTGTTCGTCTCAGTCTTCTATCGGCTCCCGGTTGAGGTCCCCGTTCTCTTCCAATCTGTTGTTCTTCCGACTCCCATTTCTCGCTCGCTCCCATTTCCTGCCTTTCATTCCTTCTCGAATATCCCAAATAATAAGAAGAAGAAGAAGATGGCGAAGACCCTGTTTCGATACTCACCAAGTCATCTCGCAGACTCTGGAAATTGCATCCGTCACTCTCTCCCTATCTTTCTGCTTAAGGAGTATATTCTGTATTTCCGAATTTGGCCTCAACTTTAGGCAGTGGCGTCGCCCGGATTTTGAAATGGGGGTGGTTTACCGAAGATTTCGGGCCTTTGCGGAGTGTATGGAAAACACCCTAGGGCAAAGTGGGTCAGGGGGGCCTCTTCCGCATATTTTGGAGATTTTTTAAGTTGAAAACGTGATTTTTAGTACTAAAAAAAGTGGTTTTGTACGATTATTTATTAAAATAAAGTATATAAAGTAGGGATGGTCGGATCGGATACCTCGGATCCAAATATCCGCGGATATTGCCCATTCATCGGATACATCGGATCCAAATTCGCGGAAGACATCGGATCTGGAACCGAAATTTTAAATAATAACTTCAGTGAATGCAACGCCCCATAAGGGTGGAAAGAGTTCCGATTCTTTCTTCGACTGCGCCGTCGCATGCGATTCTTGTCCTACTCATGAACCGTTTTGTATGAAAGCTCTCGCAGAGGTTACGTAGGAGAATTTCAGCCGTGGAAAATACAAAAGACAAGATAGGACTGGCACATATTGTGACTCTTCCCAAGAAATTGAACAATCATCGGGGGAATCTCAGCGTCAGGAATTTGAAAATCCAGCTCCGAAAATTAAGGATCCGATCCAAATCCGGATCCGAAAAAAATCCTGGATCCGTCCATCCCTAATAGAAAGTGGTTGAAGTAGAAGCTTTAAAGGCCCAAAGCGGGAGTTGTATTTGAAAGGGGGGGGGGGTTGTACCCTGACTATCGATGGCATCACAGATTAAATCGAAAATGGGCATTATTTAGTAGTTCAATAAATGAGACGCCTTAGTAACGGCTCAGTTAAAGAGCCTACTTCCATTCTTCACAATTCATTTTCATGGTACTATTTTTGCAGTCTCGAGAAATGAATGGATAATTGAACGATTCGTTTGAAGATCTGTTCCAATTGTGGTAATTTTCATTCAGAAATACAGAATAGCCACCTATTTTTCGCTTAAGTCTTTCAGAAAAGCCGAGACCGAAACATTTAAGCCTCACCGTCTCAACATCCTCAGCAAAGTGACCCTTATCCTTGGCCGAGTGAGTGTGTACCAATTCTATAAATTTCATTCAATTTCATTTCCTTCACATTGTTTTCTTTCTACCTTCAGAGGATGTATTACTCCTGCTCGTTAGGTTGGCCTTCCTGGCATATTTAACTTAAGCTCTTATTTCAAAATTCTACAAAGAATTAAGAGTGGTTTATTGGCATAATATTCCTCGCATAAAATATCGACATATATCCTCGGTATTGGCTCTGAGATAATATTTTTATCAACGTACTTCCCTTCCAGCCGCCTCAATTCAAATCCGCCTCAAGAAGTATGGAAGGAGTAGGGAAAAATTTTAAGAATACAACTATGCATCAAGTGCGGGTTTAATTGATTGATTAAGCCTTGGATTCTGATTTGATTTACGAGTTCCTTTTTTCGGGAGAAAAATGGATATCAGTATCAATCGTCTAACCGTTTTTATTTTAATCTCTCTCGTATTGTATCGTTGCAAGTGGAAATATCTATCTTGAAACTCTCATCATGTTGAGATTACTGCTGACCACAGCATATGCATTACAAAATTTATCTCCACATTTTTTTGCATATAAGGGTCAAGGGAGTTGGACCAAATTCACACAGCAAGTACACGTGTAAAAATGGGCGAATTCTCGACTTATTCCGTACACCAGATTTCGACTAAGTATACACGAGATTTCTCCCTGTGCTGTATGGGTTGGACCTTGGAAAATGCAGAGACAAAGAGAAGGAAAAGGAAGAGGGTGCAAATGACAAAGGGAGTGGGAGGGGTGATTGAGAAAATAAAAGGATTCATTCTGGGGTGGGAGGAGGGGGTGTTTGGGTGGAAAGGTTTGGATTTACACTTGAGCCCTCGCTCTACCCTCGTTCGAAAAGAGAGAGAGAGTTACCCTGCCCATCCCTCTAAAGCTGGGGTCTCCAATTTACTAGGCCACTATGGCCACACTACAAGTTCCGAATCGCCCCGCGGGCCGGATAGCAAATTTGCCGATGACTGAAGTATTCGATACCAACGTCTACTGAAGGATCCGGTTATCTATATAACACCAAAATTGTGTAGTTACAATTTGTCAATCATCATCACTGGTCAACAATCCTAGGATTGGTTTGACGCAGCTCTCCACTCAGTTCTCCTATCAGCTAATCTTTTCACTCCTACGTATTTCTTCTCTTTCACATCTCTCTTTACTTGTTCCATATATTTTGTTCGAGGTCTTCCTTTTCCATTCTTGCCTTCCACCTGTCCTTCGACGATTGCCTTCATCAGGCCATCATGTCTCAAGATGTGGCCTATAAGGTTGTTCCGTCTTCTTATTAAGGTTTTCATGAGGCTTCTCTTCTCTCCTACCCTTCTTAGGACTTCCTCGTTACTAACTCGGTCGATCCATTTGATTTTCATCATTCTTCTGTAGCACCACATTTCAAAGGCCTCTATCCTTGCTTTCTCCGCTGCGGTCATTGTCCATGCTTCACTTCCGTATAGGAGCATACTCCAGATGTAGGTTCTTATAAATTGTTTCTTTAAATCCATATTTAAGTTTCCCGCTGTAAGCAGGTCTCTCTTTTGGTGGAATGCTCTCTTCGCCTGGGCTCTTCTGCTGATAATTTCTTTCTTGCTTCTCCCGTCACTAATTATCTTGCTTCCCAAATAACAGAATTCATCCACTTCTATCAGTTTTTGCCTCCCTATTTTAATGTTGGTCTTGACTTCTTCTCTTCTGCTGCATACTAAGATCTTGGTTATCTTCGTGCTTATTTTCAGTTGATATCTACTCATTACCCTACCCATATTAACCAGAAATTTTTCAAATCCTTCTCTGTTTCTGCTATAACGGCTATGTCATCGGCAAATCTTAGCATGCTTATTTTTTCTCCATGGATATTCACTCCCAATGCCTTTTCTTTGATTTCCTTAATGGCTTTTTCAATGTAAACGTTGAAAATTACGGGTGACAATGTACACTGTACAGCCTTGTCGCACTCCTTTCTTAATTCTTGCTTCTTCACAGCTGGGCCCTGATTTTATCACGGCTACTTGGTTTTTGTATAAACTGTGGATGATTTTTCTGTCATTATAAAGAACCCCAATTTCCTTTAGGATTCCAAGCATTGTGCTCCAATCCACGTTATCAAATGCTTTCTCTAAGTCCACAAACGCAACGAATGTTGGCTTGTTCTTTTTCATTCTCTTTTCTATGAGCAGTCTTAGGGCCAATATTGCTTCCCTTGTGCCTTTGTTTTTTCTGAATCCAAATTGGTCCTCATCCAAGTACTCTTCTGCTTTTCGTTCTATTCTTCTATAGATGATCCTTGTAAGTATCTTTGATGCATGTGTAGTAAGGCTTATGGTCCTAAAATCTTCGCACTTCTCCGCTCGTTTCTTCTTAGGAATAGGGATTATAATGTTCCTCTCGAAATCCTTTGGTATCTCACCTGTCGTATACATTTCACTAATGATTTTGTACAGCTGGTTCAACGTCTTCTCTCCTGAATTTTTAATTAGTTCTGCAGGAATGTCATCAATGCCAGACGCTTTATTTATCCTGAGGTCTTTTACAGCCGCATCAAATTCCGATCTTAAAATTGGGGCTCCCATGTCATCGGCATCCACTTCCCTCTCGTTTTCGATAGCATTCGTTTTGAGGCGACTTCCTTTGTACAAATCTTCCAGATATTCCTTCCATCTCTTCCCTTTTTCTTCGTTTTCAATCAATAGTTCTCCGTTTTTGTCCCTAAGGGTATTACATCTTACGCCCCTTTCCTTAAAGTGGTTCCTCACTCTCCTATAGGCGGCCTCTACTTTTCCATGTTTAAGATTGTTTTGCACGTCTTCGCAAATGCTTTTCATCCACGTTTCTCTAGCCTTACGCGCTTTACGACATATTTCGTTCCTTATCCTCTTGTAACGATTCTGTCCTTCCTCTGTTTTCGCAGCCTTGTATTTTCTTCTTTCTTCAATGAGATCTAATACTTCCTGCGTGATCCATGGTTTTTTCATAACGACTCTTCTTTTACCAAGAACTTCCTCAGCTGCCGCCTGCAGACCACTTCTAATGGTTTTCCAACTCTCTTCCATTGGTTTGTTGGTCGGATCCTCCCCTATTTTATTTTCTACAGCCTCTTTAAAAGCCAGTTGATGCTGAACCTCCCTCAATTTTTCAACCTGCCATATGTTTTTCACGGCTTTCTTCAACTTTTTAAATTTAAGGTGGCATTTCATCATAACTAGGTTATGGTCACTATCGATATCTGCCCCTGGATAGCTTTTGCAGTCCTTCACCTGGTTCCTGAATCTTTGTTTCACTAGAATGTAGTCGATTTGGAATCTTCTACGGTCTCCTGGCATCTTCCACGTGTATCCTCTTCGCAGGGGATTTTTGAATAAAGTGTTGGCAACCACTAGCCTGTGCTCCGTGCAGAATTCAAGTAGCCTTTCTCCTCTTTCATTTCGGTTACCCAACCCATATTTCCCAGTTATTATTCCGTCTTGACCTTCGCCGACGACAGCGTTCCAGTCCCCTAAAATAATAAGATTTTCTTCCCCTCTTACCTGCTTGATAACTTCCGCTATATCTTGGTAGACATCTTCTACTTCTTCGCCTTCATAATCTGACGTAGGCATGTAAACCTGTACCACTACAGTAGCTACGGGTTTAGTATCTATCTTCACCATTACTATCCTTTCATTAAACTGCAGGTAGCTTTTAACACGCATCCCGGCGCTCTTTCTAAGCATTATGCCTACTCCAGCATTACCATTTAGCGATCCCGTGTGTATCATTCTGTAGCTTCCACTCCAAAAGTCTCCTTCCTGGGGCCACTTCATTTCGCTGATGCCTAATACATCGAGGTTCATTCTTCGCATCTCCACCTTCAAGTTCTCTAGCTTACCGCAGGTACGAAGTGATCTGACGTTCCATGTTCCTATCCGTAACATTCTATCTCGCTTGACCGATGTACCCTCTCGAGTAGTCCCCGCCCGGAGATCCGAATGGGGGACTAGTTTACCTCCGGAATATTTTACCCGAGAGAATTCCATCATGTCATTATATAAATTGAGTGGAGTAGCTGTGACTCCTCGGGATGATAATGTGGTGGTTTCCCCTTGCCTTCCACATCGCAGCACTACAGCCGTTAAAGTAAATGTTACCACGCCCGTAGTGGAATGTGTGTCGCTGTACCGACCAGTATGGTCTCCACCTTCGCACATGTGAAGAAGAGCTGCTGCCCTCTCCCCCGGGTGATGAGAGGCATAATTATTGGCGGCCCCCAGTCGCCAAGTCACGGTATCTTCACAGGTTTTGGTATCTTTTAAATGGCCTACCTTACCCAAGGGTAGCCCAATACCCCCTCAGAATACCGCCGCTTTTTGTCCACGACTGCTTATTCGACGAGAGAACTCGCTTATATCGCAGCTAACCTCTATATCTAAAGGTCGACCCACCATCCGCAACCCGGTGGACGCACTCGGTGGCTTTAAGCTCAGCTGCGAGGAGGGGGTCAATTTGTCAATAACACAATGTAATGGCGTAAGTGGCAGAGATCGATAGTGATGTTTACAATTTTTTTGAATTTTCACTTTCGTGTTGTCTACAGACATGATTCCAGCACATTTGTGTGCGAAAATGATATATATGCCCGCGGATGACTGAATTATTCGATACCAACGTCTACTGAAGAATCCGGTGGAGTATTTCTTATTTGCGAACAATTGAAGGCGACTTTGACGTGCAGTACAGCGCTGCAATGCTCCTAGCGGCGTCTCACAGAGTTAAACGAGCGAGAATCGCGCGCTACTTGAAACGAGTACGCGGGCCGGATGAAAGCCCTCCGCGGGCCGCATTTCGGAAATCCCTGATTTAAAGGATGACAACACTGAAATCCAAACTGCAATTTCTATAATGAGATTCTATAAAAATTATTCCCCCTACAATACGCTTCACTTCAACAGCGATGAGTCGAAAAAGTTCGGAAAAAATATTAATATTTTAACTTTTCGAATGCTAAGACATAAATTTTGAAGAAATTTTCTCCGAATTCAGATAGTTATGTATATTATAGTAATTTGACTCTTCTAGTAAGGAGCAATCGCGTTTAAGAGAAGAGAGACCATTAAATTTGCCGTTTTTTCCATGCCAGTGAGCGTAACTCAATCAAAAAATAGTCTTCACGAAATCTTATTTTCGATTTGGACCGATTTTTCATTTTACTAGCTCATAATATGCGTATCTCCCGCTCGTTTGATCTTTCTCGCCTGAACATTTTACTCGCTTGACACATCACTCGCTATCGTATTGAAATACTATTGACTTTTTAAATAAAGAATTGTACTGCACACAAAGCCATTTGGTTAACATAAGCATACGTGGCTCAGTAGTTTCTGCCAGTAGTTAAATGCATTTTGAATATTGAAGTATATTTTTGCTATCGAGATATTCTCATAATAATGGGGCCAGTGTTCATTTCCGGGCGCTATCAGGATAACCATTCACCAAATGTTCGCCATTGCCAATGAGCAAAAAGGCCTCATTGCTATTCTAAAGGTGTACATAACTTTAGGCTGGGGTACTCCCTATCGACCAAAAAGTGAGTACTCCCGAGCAAATGAATAAACCGACCTACATAAATGAATGGAATTGGAGTTCATTGATCTTTGTCCCGACAAGAAGAGTTATTTCAATACACCCACATCAACTAGGGCTTTTTTTATTACTTTTTGAAGCATTAGAGGGCTCTTGGAAATCATTTTACTCGGAACCAGAGGATTCGAGTAAAGGTAAATTTCCTTTGGTTCAAAAACGCTTACTTTTTTCTCCGTTATACATTACGTGCAGAGTGGCCTACCAGTCGAATGCGTTTTATTCGTAATAGAATAAAAAAAAACAATTTGTTCCCTTAAGTATTCATGTACTGCAATCAAAATGCACGAATGTTCTCCGTAATGTGTATTCCAATGTTTTCACAAAATATTTTTTTTTCCTCGGCTTCTCATTGTGAGCACGTTTTTGGTATTCGTTGGAAAGATTTCGGCGAAACGTTTAAAATGAGATTGGTTTATTCTTGCGTGATTACACACTTGTGGTAACCATGAGGACGAGGTAGTTTTCTATTTCACTTACATCATTTCGTCATATCCATTTTCTTGACAATAGTGCCTTGAGTTTTCGTTCCTTATCGGGTTTTGTGGGTCTTTGGACGGAATAAAATTCGTACCCACCTTGCATTTTCGTCATATCTCCCCATGGTTCTATTCCTCGTAACTGAATTCTGAATAGTAATTGTACCGTGGCTTTAGGCGTAGCAAACAGCGTTTTAAATTGTCTTCGCATTTTTATTATTGGGAAGTCTTCAATCTTTGCTCTCATATGGTTCAATCGTGGTAAAATTTATGAAGCCCTATCTTTACGATTGGCGATGCAATAAATAGCGTTGAATTAACGCGCAATTGGATTGTGTCTAATAAATTGTTGATAAATATTTTTATTCTATAATGTCAATCTTGTATCGTTGTCAGAAACTTAAATTTTATAAAAGTGTTTCTTTGGAATATTTGTTATATTTTTGTCCATTTTATAGAAAATAGAAAGTTTTCGTGAACAAGTAAATCCCATTCATTGCTTTAAAAAATGTGAATACTACTGGTATTGGTAAACCTGCATTCTTCGTGTTCAATAGGAGGGAGCACTCAACATTAGAAATTGAATTTCGTTATTTGAAACGAAAAAGATATGAATGAAAAACACACACGCCAAATTTCAGAGCTCATATTCGATTTTTAACCGAGATAAGTAGCTTTAAAAGTCCGCTAGGAGCTTTGGCCACGCCCACGACGCGAAACGTATTTCTATTGGCTGACGCCGTGTGACGTGTGAACCTCATGAATGCCGAGGGAGTAACGCTTGAAGAAGCCGTAAGCAATTGGGTTCGTGGAAATAGTGGCCAAAAGTTTGTCATCATGGTGAAAAATACACGTTAATTTTGTTCTGGCTGATTATCGAAATGTACTGACATTATCAAATGAGGCTCGATGAACAATTTTTTTGTTCATTTCATTGAAATGAAACTTCTTAAGATTAAATGTTTGAAGTTTTGAGAGAGACAGTAATCACGGCAATTTTAGTGGATGCTTTAATTTGTGAACATACCATCGTAAAATCCTTTACTTATTTATGGTTTTTAGTTTCCGCATGTAAATTATAAAATAAATTAAAAAATTTGCTATAGTAATGGCTGTTTTCTTGCTCTCTGAAGTGAGGAATTTCGGGGCTCTCTTAGTTTGTTTTAGGATTAGCTTTCAAATTTCGTTGGAACAGCATTTTTAAAGCTGAGGCCTCGCTTTGGTCAACTGTGCTCTTGATAATTCTTCAAGTCATTTTCGTTCTATAAAATGTAGTAAGCAGTTGTCATCAAAATGATAGAGGAACTCAGAGATGGGGATTTTTACGTGAAAATAGCCGTTAGTTCCCTTATATTTACATCTGAGCTACACGTAAAGTGACTTTCAAAAGTTTAAGGACAAAGTTTGTGGCACCACCTATGCTTCTAAAGAAAATTAAGTATCCTACACTACTTTCGTAATTTCCTGCTGTGCTCCACTAACATTCCGCTTGTGAGTGAATATATATATGCACTCAAAGGGATAAATTATTTTATACTGCAAAGTCATCATTCCGCTTCTATTTATGCAGGCTGTAATGATTATTTCGCAGGCATTTACTGCATACTTGAACCGGTTTTCATCCTTAATTTTTATTATACTTACTTTTTGAGTAATTTTATGTTACCTAGGCGGCCAAGTGGCCATCGATATGAACTGCGCTAGTAAAGGTTGAGGGATCGGGACTGTTTTCCATAATTTTTTCAGCTTTTTCTCTCGTTTTCTTTCTTTTTTACAGTTATTTTTGTACTCGTAATTTTGCTGTCATTGCTAGAACGCTTTCATTGAAGCTAATGCAATTTTTTTTAATTAAGAAAAAAATGGTGGATAAAATCATGACGTCGGCATTAACGTACAGTTTGAAGTCTAGCGAGAGGAGTCACACATTACATTGTATAAATTGACAATTATTCTTTTCGATTAATGATAGTTCAAACTATTTGCTAGTATTAATTCAGTACGCATTTTCCTTTGGTTTCTCTGTTTTGCTGTAAGATTAGAAAAGTTAACAAAGAAAGAAAAGTTATTATATACTATTTTTGCTTCTATTTATAAACCTGGCGGCACCGTAACTCAAATGCGCTTATTTCTGCTTGTTGTTAGTAATACGATATTGTAGTATTTCCTGGAGGACAAATTTGTGATTATGATGTATTTTTTTGCACTATTTGACACATCACTAGGTGAGCGTCGAAGACCCTTTCCGTTACAGTAGTTGGCTTTTTATGCGCAAGATATAAACAAAAAGTGAAAACCGGGGCAAATATGTAGTAGATGCACACGTTATAATCATTAAATTCAACATAAATTGAAACATATTGATATATTTTCTATTAAAAAGTAATATTTCCCGTTGAGCGCGTATGTATTTAAGCACATACGAACTTTTGCGATGTGTGGCAAAAGACAACAAAAGGAGTAATGGAAACTAAATCCCATTTAGAAGCAGAAGAGACTTACATAAAAATGGCCCTCACAAATTCTATAACAGCCCATCTCTGAAGGAATATGCTGTCTCCGTGCAGCGTCGCACCACCGCCTTCCTCGGTCTGGGTCGTTTGGCACAACAAAAAAATACTTTCTTGTGTTTAACGAGAGGTAGATTCACATTAGGCACACAACAGTTCACGTAAGGCTTCCTCCCACTCATGTAAAATCCTCCGTTTCATCTACCATTTATTTATACTCGAAATAACGCCTACGATAATACACTTCTTATGCAAGCAATGCAGATATCATGAGGTTTACACGTCAGAAACATGGCGTCGCCCGAGAAATACGTTTTTGGCGTGGAATTCAAGTTGAAACTTTAAGCTGCTCTAGGGGCGAAATTATTATGCGCTCAATGGTAAAATTTGGCGAGAGGCTTTCTTACACCCATGGCTTTATAAATCAAGCATAAAATTTAGTAGTGTTTTCCCTTCCATTCATAAATCGGTTTAAAACAGCTTTTTATTCCGCTCTCCTATCAGCTGGCCTTTTCGCATTATCGATTTTTTAAAGTCTTTTACTTTGTCTTTCTTCTCCTTCTCCTCGTTTATTTGAATGCTTGTCATAATTAGACCATCGCTCATCGTATTGTGGCCGGCAAAGTTGTCCCGTCTTCGTCTTAGGGTTTTTAGAATACCTATATTTTCTTCCTCTCTTCTTGGCATGATCCGAATATGCGATCCTTTTAGCCTCAATCATTGAATACTCTCCTATTGTATTTAGAATGCAACCGTATATAATGATAAGGAAAAATTAATATTTCCGTCGCAATAGCTGAGAAAATATTGCGGTGATTTGACTTTTTCGTTCATTAGTATTTTGCTGCATCTGAAGAACTTTAATGGAATAGCCCCTGCAACGATAGTGTTTCCATGTCTTTTTCGCGAAGTTCCGTAGAACAAAATTGACCTTATCTAGACCCTGATACATCAGTAAGAACATTATCGCTTTGTGGTTCAATCTCGATCCATTTGCTAGTAAATACTTTTCATTTGATTGAAAGAGGCAAATGAGTTTGGGTACATTCCAAAATTAAAAGCACTATCATCTCAAGAATCCCATTTACCGGACAAGATTGTTGTAAATTTTAATCCAACTAGAGATAGCACTTTGTGATTGGAAGGCTAGGAAAGCAGTAGGCGTGGACAATATACCGTGTGAGCTTCTGAAGAATCTAGGAAAGGAAGGTGAGAAAAGGTTTTTCGAACTAGTGCGCAGGATCTATGAAGAGGGATGTTGGCCGGAGGATTTCGTGAGGACGGTTTTAATTCCGTTTCCGAAAAAGAAGAAAGCTGTGGAATGCGGAGATTATATGACTATCAGCTTAATATCGCATGCGGCGAAAGTGGTGCTGAGGATATTGAACAGACGAATGGAGGCGAGGGCAAACGAGTATTTGGGCGAAGATCAATTTGGTTTCAGAAAAGGGAAGTCAACTCGTGATGCAATAGCAATAATGAGGTCCCTCGTGGAGAGGAACCTAGAATATGACCAGGAGGTATATGCGTGTTTCGTGGATTTAGAGAAAGCGTTTGATAGGGTGAACTGGGTAAAGTTAATGGATATTCTCAAGAGAATAGGTGTAGATTGGAGGGATAGAGGACTGATTCGTAATCTGTATATGGCCCAGACTGCGCAAGTGAGGGTAGCGGACGGAGAATCTGGGTGGGCAAGCATTGGCCGAGGTGTGAGGCAAGGCTGTCCTCTATCGCCGCTGCTCTTTAACGTGTACGCTGAAGAGATGGTAAGGGAAGCGTGGGATGAGTTAGAAGCTGGAGTAAAAGTGGGAGGAATGATGTTCAAATCAGTGAGATTCGCGGATGATCAGGCGCTGATTAGCCAGTCATCGAGGGGGCTTCAGGCTCTAGTGGATGCGTTATACGAGCGTTGCGATGAGTATGGGATGAGGATTAATCATAAGAAAACTAAGGTTATGCGGTTTTATAAAGCATCACGAGCGAGGAATGTGAGACTCAAGATACAGGTGGGTGGGGAAAAACTTGAGCAGGTTGAGCAACTCAACTATTTAGGCAGTTCGTTAAAGGAAAACGGATACAGTAGTAAGGAAGTACATCAGGAAGAGAATTGCATTAGCGAAGGAGGCGTTCGTGAACAGGAAGGAGCTTCTAAGAGGATCGTTATGTGAGAGTTTAAAGAAATGGTTAGTGAAGAGTTTGATCTGGAGTGTAGCTCTCTATGGTGCGGAAACGTGGACACTGAGGAAAGAAGACGAGAGAAGATTGGAGGCATTCGAGATGTTGGTATGGAGAAGAATGGAGAGGGTGAAATGGACGGAGAGGAAAAGGAACGACGAAGTGCTGGATATGGTTGGCGAGGAGAGGCAGCTTTTAGATGAGATACGGAGGAGACAGAAGGTATGGATGGAGTTAGTGCTTAGTGGTGAGGGGATGTTGAAAATGGTGTTAGAGGGTAGAATGTTAGGGAAACGAGGGAGGGGAAGGAAAAGAATAGGATTTTTAGAATGATAGAACGAGAGTAGGCCTTACTGTGAATTAAAGAAGGCAGTGCTGGAAGAAAAGGGAGGCTCCCAGATCACTTCTTGAGTACTCCATGGAAACCTACCTTAATCGGTAGAATACTATAATAAAAATAATAATTCTTTTAAGTATGGTGAATTTTGCTGTATTATTTATTAGTTAATTAAAATATGATTAACTGGAGGATTTTTATACCTCTGAAAACTGGAATGTAAAGCATTTTACCTCCAACGTGATGTAAGGAAATCAAAGAAGCGTTGGCGTATCTTAACTCCACTGCTATTGATGAAGACATCCTGTAAAAATTTGATAAATCTTTCTTATAAGTCAGGAATAATTTAAGCATAAATTAGTGGATTTCCAGATAAAATAGAGAGCAATGAATGAATTAAATACGAAAAATGCGTTTTTTTAATAAAACTTTTATCCGACGTTTTAAAGCATCCATTTGAATAAACGTTTTTTTCTCATCACTACTTACAAGGAATTTGTCCTGAGTCGAGAACTACACCGGTGTGTTATTTGTAATTATCCACGACTCGATATATATTTTTTACTCTTACACCGTACCTCGAAAGCGAATAAAATATTCATTTTTTTTCCTTCCGCCGTCAATTCTCATCGAATAAAAGAAAAAAGGAACCGAATCACATTTTTTCCCTCCCCTCCCCCGCCCACCACACACACGAAATCTCGGAAAAGGCAGGAAATTAATCTCTTTCGTTTGATCAATCTGTAAGGGTATTTCTTTTCTCGTTAACTTTTTCTGCGTTTCTCGAAATTCCTCGGATTCTTTTGTTTCCTTTTTTATTCCCATTATTCTCTGCCCTCTCCCTAGCCCCAATTTCCCCCTTCTTGCATATTTAAAAGTTTTTTTTTCAACTCCCCACTTCCTCCAAAGATATATATTACCTCTTGTATCCCTGCATGTAGTTAGTATCAACAATTCTTTTCAGAGGACCACGGTGTTGGAACACTCTCTCATCTCTGTATTTTCTCTATTCACGAGCTGTCGGAATTTTCCATTTTCATCGATCATGCTTATTTTATGTGCTTGTATAAATGCATGCACGAATGTGCCTATCGCGGAAATATATGTTTCAAGACGGTAAACAACTCTGATGAGAAATCGCGTTTTTGCCAATTACTCTGAGTGTCTCAATCGGCAATGTCTCTACTGATCCATTCTTTGCATAATCCTAATATAATTACGATCCCAAGGTTATGTGACTGGATGAAAATTTCTTTCTGCTCTGCTTCTTACGCGTGAATGTCATTTTATAGGGCATAAATATGTATATATGATATGTATGTATCTATGTATAAATGATTTCATTAAAAAAGTATTTTGTGAACTCAAATGCAGAAAGTAAGCCACCCCGCTTTGGGACATGGCCATAGGTTTAAATTTTATTGATGAAAGACTTGATTGGCAAAACCAAAAACATGGTCCACATCGGCTTTATACATGATACCGAAATGATAAAAATTAATACTATGATACAAATACGTTGGAATTTTCGGAATATGGAAATGGATTTTCCGTGGCAGTAGTGCGATGGAAATTAACAGAGGAAGAATTTGATTCCAATGTTAAAATCGGTGTGCACTACGATTTTGGTTTTGAAAATTTTGTCTTTAAGGTGACTACTTTTCATTGTTTAATGTGGAAAAAAATTGGTTTTAAATTTATTATTGAAAATTTTGATATTGATTTTCTTTTTTTTGCTTAAATAAAGATGTTGTTTTTTCAGATTTAATTTTTATTTACAGTATTATTATTACAATATCGAATTGTTTACACACGCTCGGCAGCGAACAGCCGGAAACTGTTTTGCATTTTCGCAGAAAGTTCAAGTTATTACGGCAGCTGAGAGATTAATACAAATATTATTTGTCAAATCTGGCGGCTCTTACTGCCTCTGGAGAATTAGAAAAAACGAGAAATGCATTTCCAAGCAGTTTTGGTCTGTATTTAAAATTTTAAGTCTATCGAAGCATGATAATATCGCACTATCTTTCCGGATAATGGTGGGAATAAAACATCTTTGATTTCCTGAAGATCCTTATCTTGTCATTGGAATCCTCGCTAAGAATTTATTGAAAGGCTGAATGATTATGCTGAAAGCCTTATATGATTCTTGTCTGAGTAACTTGAAATATGCAAAAGAATTGACTACTCTATGTTCATCGTAAAAAGTCCGGAATGTCTTGTTAAATATTGTTTTGTTTTCCCGGCCTTCGAGAACGTACACCTGATGCTTGAATGGTGTATACGATTCTTGTCAGTAAGTAAGCAGTCAGAGTTGTGGTCTTTACTCGCTGCGCTCCGCGTGCTCGTTAAGGGGCTCCGCCCCTTAAAAACCCCGGTTCCGACTTCGCCGTCTGCATTTGTGGTCGTTCGAAGACTTTTGAAGTTCGAAAAGTCTCACCTAAGCTATCCGGCTTCGCCGTTCCTCGTCTGGGGTCGCCATAGCCGCCCAGGGGGCGAGGGCGTTTCGGAACTGTTTCACCGTCATTCGTTTGAGGGGCAGCTTCGTTTTTACCCCCGTTTTTTAATGTTAGCCTAGATATGAAGAATCCTTTCAATCTGCCAGTGAACTAGTGAGGAGCAAAACTCCACAAGACAAAAAAGTAAGAAAGGATAGAACAATAAAGTCGTAAAAATATTTTAAATTCTTAATGACGAGTATAAGTACACACATATAACTAAATTCTATTTGCCAAAACGAACCTTAAATATATGTAAAATAAATAACTTAGACATTTGATATATTCCTCCGATGGCAGCCAAAGCAAGAGAGAGAGAGAGAGAGCCGAAAATAGCAGACTCTCCATGGTGGATGGAGGGGAGATCCTCAAATGTCCGAGAAGCAAGATTTCCGCGAAGAGAAGATTGTCCGAGGAGGGGGTAGATTTCCAAGGGAAAATGTCTGGGGGGGTAAAGAGTGACTTTCGGTATTCCGAAGCTTACTTTCGGTTATGCGAGATAATCTTATATTACAAGGTCAACCTTCGTTATTTGGAGGTCAAACTTCGTTACTCGGAGGTCAACAATTCGTTATTTGGAGGTCAACAATTCGTTATTCGGAGGTCAACAATTCGTTATTCGGAGGTTACACTTCGTTATTCGGAGATCAATTATTCGTTATTTGGAGGTCAACAATTCGTATTTCGGAGGTTACACTTCGTAATTTGGAGGTCACACTTCGTTATTCTGAGGTCAACAATTCGTTATTCGGAGGTCAACGATTCGTTATTCGGAGATCAATTATTCGTTATTTGGAGGTCAACAATTCGTTATTTGGAGGTCAACAATTTATTCGGAGGTTACACTTCGTTATTCGGAGGTTACACTTCGTTATTCGGAGGTCACACTTCGTTATTCGGAGGTCAACGATTCGTTATTCGGAGATCAATTATTCGTTGTTTGGAAGTCAACAATTCGTTATTCGGAGGTCAACAATTCGTTATTTGGAGGTCAACCTTCGGTATTCCGAATTTAATTCGGTATTCCAAATATATCTTTCGAAATGGCGAGTAAACATTCGATATAACGGAGAAAACCTACGGTATTCCCAAGATAACTTTCGGTATACCGAAGATGACTTACAGTATTCCGAGTAAACGTTCAATTTTACGGGGACAACATTCGGTATTCCGAAATCAACCTTCGTTATTCCGAAGATTTGTTTCGGTATTCCGAAGATGACTTTCGGTATAACGAAGATGAAGAGGTAAGATTTCTTTCGGTATTGCGAGTAAAAGTTCGGTATTACGAGGTCAACCTTCGGTATTCAGCGGACAACCTTCGGTATTCAGAGGACAACGTTCGGTATTTCGAGGTTAAACTTCGGTAATCCGAAGATGATATTCGGTATTCCGAGTAAACGTTCGATAATACGGGTACAGACTTGGGTATTCCGAAATCAACCTTCGGTATTCCGGAGATTAGTATCGGTATTCCGAAGTTGACTTTCGGTATTCCGAAGATGAAGAGGTAAGATATCTTTCGGTATTCCGAGTAAACGTTCGCTATTACGAGGTCATCTTTCGGTATTCAGTGGACAACCTTTGTTATTCGGAGGACAACTTTCGGTATTCCGAAGATGACTTTCGGTTTTCTGAACATTATTTTCGTTATTCCGAATATTTATTTCGTTATTCCGAAGATTGTTTTCGGTATTCCGAAAGGCACTTTCAATATTACGAGGATGACCATCGGTTTAACGAAGATTACTTTCGGTATCACAAAGGGATTACTTTCGTTATTCCGAAGATGTCATTCCGTATTCCGAAGATGACTTTCGATATTCCGAAGATGACTAATGGTATTCCAGTTCCGGCTTCGCCGTCAACATATGTGGTCGTTCGAGGACTTTCGAAGTTTGATTAATCTCACCTCAGCTTCACCGGCCAGGCAGGCTTCCACTCATTCCTCGGAACGGCTTCGCCGTTCCTCGCTGAAGGGCGGCTCCGCCTCCCAGGGGTTGAGTGTGCCCCCCCGGGGCTACCCCGCTTAATACTCGGAACGGCTTCGACGTTCCTCGTCTGGGGTCGCCATAGCCGCCCAGAGTGTGAGGGCATTTCGGAACTGTTTCACCGTTATTCGTTTGAGGGGCGGCTTCGCCACCCAGAGATGGGGGGAGTCCACAGCGGCTGCGCCGCTTGAACGTTGGGGCGGCTTCGCCGCCCGAGGGTTACTGAGGCTCCCCCTTGCGTGCGCCAGTTACTCCTCGGAACGGCTTCGCCGTTCCTCGTTGTAGGGCGCCTCCGCCGCCTTGGAGTTGAAGAGCCCCCCGCGGCTGCTCCGCTTAGTCCTCATTAATGCTGTTCTCCACCAAGAGGGGTGCCCAGGGGGATTCGGGGGTTTTAATGTGTTATGCATGCGGTCATCAATCGTCCACAGTTATCACGTAGCGATGATTGTAAAGCGTAGTGCAATGCGGAGTAATAGTGACGACAAGTAACCATAAAAGAAGACTTAATGGCAAGTTTTTCATTTTTTTGCGGGGGATTCCAACGGAATACCGCGGGTTTTATACTTGTGTTAAACCAGTGGTCACATATCGTTCTCATAAATTCCGTGCCGATAAGTCCTAGGGGTCTGGATTAGTGGTCTGACGATTCTTTTACCTTGAGAGGCGATTTATTAGAAATGTTTTGGGAGGTTTGACGGGGTTATCGGGGGTTTTAATAAGTGGTAGGGGCACCGGTTAAATTGTGACGAAAACTATTCTGAAAGTCGACTTTATAATATTTTATCTTTTTTTCGGCGATGTTCCAGGGGATGATCGGGGGTTTTCTGGTATTTTTTCCCGTATGGTTTATGGTGGCTCGCCCTTACCAAACATTCCGGATCTAGAGCTCAGAGGGTACGGGTAGTGCGGCGTAATGTTTGCGAGAAGTTACCAAACAGGAGACTAAATGACACATTTTGTTTGGGGGGATTTCAGGGGGACACCGGCGGTTTAAATGTGTGTACGGTCACCATCCTGGCGGTCACCATCCATTCACATAAATTCCGTGGGGATGAGTCGTTGGGGGCGGTGGAATAGTCACGAAAAGTACCCAAAAAGTAGACTTATATGCAAAATTTTATTTTTGGGGGGGGGGGTGTTTGAGGTTTTACCGGGGGTTAAGGTTTTTACTGCCAGCGGTCATCAATCGTCCACATCAATTCCGTGGCGATGAGTGGTAAGGATTGGAAAAGCGGCGGAATTGTGACGAAAAGTACCCGAAAAGGCAACTTATATGCAAATTTTAATTTTTCGGGGGTTTCGGAGGTTTAAAGATGACGATACTATATGGTCACATTCATTTACTGTCATATCTAAAAGAAGTGTGCCTTATGACATCCATATTTCGAGAGTAATACAATAAAAAGCAAACCAGTCCCTGAAAAAAGTGAGTAGTACCCGCCATTTTTATTTTTTCGCGGTTAAATCCATAAAATCATTTATAAAATGTTTATGTTTTCTGAAAGACAATGCATAGCTGTATATAACTACAAAGTTTGAAAGAAATCGGTCGGGTTAAATTGACAAAACCTTGTGTTAATCTTTTGGAAATCGTAATTTTCGGTGATTTTCGGAATACTTTAATTTTTTTCTGAGTACCAAGCACGATGATAGAAAATTGTTACCTACATATCGTAGATGATGTTTTGAGCATATATAATAATAATTTTCGTTATCCAACACCTTAAATTAAGTCGAGGGGAGGGGAAGGTATGAATTTTTTTTCGAAAAATCAATTTTTGGACGCCATTTTGGCTGCAATTTTCTCAAATGGAAACTAATAAATTTACCTAATTACGTGCTCACGTTTATCAGCTATCAAAAAAAGCATTAACGACTCGTGTGGCACGCACAGTTCGCGCGCAGTAAAATTAAAACCGAAAGAGGGTCCCCCCGATTTCCAGTGCTTTGAAAATTCGGCCATTTTGTCGTCCTAGCGACGACACGTGGCTGAAACTTCCGGTTTTCGGATTTTTCCTCCGAATCATTTCGGGTTCCCCGCACGCGTGCAAAATTTCAGCTCTCCAGCACTTCTAGAAGTGGTCGGGAATTTTTATCCATGAGTCAGTCAGTTACCCCAAGCGCTGTATATAATAGAGAAGATTCTCTGTGGCCTCTTTCTAATTCCTCCTTCTGTATAACCACCGCCAAACATGCAAAGGTTTTATTAAAAAAATTTAATCAAGTTAAATGTTAGTTTTTGCTCCAAATACCCTAATAATAATCTTGTCTTAGACAGTAGTGATTTTTCTCTAACTTCTACGTGCACGCACTGCGTTACAGAATAAATATGCTTGTTGAAAAAATAAATAAAAATTTTGGAGCACTTATCTTTCAAATTTATATGATAAGAATAATGATTGAGGTATGGAAGCTGCTGGGAGCGAATTGTCGCTCCACAGCTCCACTAGACGTCCGGGAGGGCAACGGCCAGTAAGTCATTATTACCCCAGAGGGGTTTGTTAATACGGGAGCCATCTTGATCTGTAGAGTTCTCACTCTAGCTTGCTCTAACTGCAATCTCTCAACACAAATGAAACTGGTTCGAATGGGAAACTAGCATACGGATTATGGACGTAGCCATAAAGGTACGCTGTTCACGGTGTATTTAGATAATTTGGAAATACTTCGTGTGTTTACTTATTTTTTTCAGGTAAGTTCTATCCTGGTAGTCCAAAACTTAGTTTTTCTTGCTTGCCGCTATGTGCTGAAATGGATATGGAATCTAAGGACTGGGCTTCTGCGATCGTAAGTTAAGTTTCTCCTCATCATGCATGCTACCACCTCATTTGCACGAACCTAATTGCCGATCACGCACTTATGAGTAGGACATTTTATCGTACCACAATGTTACCTGAAAGTCATCAGAAAATTTTCTATCTATGGATGATTCCCGTCCTAGATTAACGTGGCCCTAGTGATAGAAAAGGTTTTTATATTTGAGGCTGTGAAAGGAGAGAGGAAATTCCATGAAGAATTATATACCTTGTGTGTCTTTTCATAATATCACGCACCATCGAAGACTATACTCGCCTTATGTTAAATTTGTCAATGTGATGAATATGTTTCTTAGGTAATTGATAATATAATTCAAATGTTATCCTAAGTGTTCCGTGTGACTGACGATTAATGCTACAATAGTGCATTCAAACCAAATTAGCGTTGAATAGATATGAATCTACCCGAGGTGATAACGTCTTTATCTTACAGAAAGCGTTGGTATTTCCAGCCTTCATCTAAATCTAGTTTATGACAGTTCTATTATTATTAACACCCTAGAAATAGCCTTATAAAATCAACAAATTCAACTATTTTTTGTTCCTGATTTTGGATGCATTTACACTTTGCAAATTTAATAGAGACATATTTAAGTATTCTTGTTAGCATAGGATCTGTACCGTTTGCACCAGTGTTTCGATATTAATCAAATCTAAAAGTCGCCGTTTTCAATTCATCGCAGTATATAAACAGCTACTATTCCGTTAGAGATTTCAATGAAGTTGCCCTTGGTTGTTTTAAATGTTATTGCTTCGCAAATTTTTTCCCTTCATTTCAATGTTATGCAATTTCGCAAAATCTCTCCCGCGAACACCCAATCGATTGAAATATATTATGTGCAGTGGCGTAACGATTGGGGGGAGGGGGGGACGAGGGCGTAGATTGCCACCCAAAGCCTCCAAAATTAAACCAAAATTTTAAGGTAAAAGTATTAATTGTTTTCCTGCTGAGATGATTTCCCGAGGAATTACGAGTGAAATCCAAATGTTAAGGCCAAAATTATGTACAATGTATATCGAAGAAAGTTAATTGGATGCATGACCTAAAAATATAAATATTTTTTACCTCTTTTGAAATGTAGTAATTATCGATTAAGTACTTTAAGTGCATACTTGTCGCGTCCTTACCTTCAGAATGTTTCGGAGACCTGGGATGACAGCAGCATTATAGATTCATTGCACTTGCACCCTTTCGGGCAACACAAATAAAGCGGAGAAACACTATGGCGGCATCCGAACTGGTAAACAAGCTTCTGCAGCCTTAAATTTCCTGCACTTACGCCCTCTGCAATAAACCTCTTTGGACGAGACCTTTGACGGGCAAATCTCTGCATATGCGCCTGGTTACATGGCAACCTGGTTACCTGGCAACGACATTTGGGAGAAAATGAGGATGGATATATACGGGTTGATGGCGGGGGATTATTATTTTAATCTGAGAAGGTTGACTTTTCTAGGTTAGCGTCGGATGATTTTGGCGGATAAGGAAATACGGTTGTTATAAGTGCATTTTAAACCAATTTTTAGAAGAAATCACACCAATGAGTGCAATTTCTCATGGAAATTAAAGGGGGGAAAATAGATGCTGGTTATATTAATAACAATTTATGTTGATTCTAAACACGAAGTTAATGAGCGGAAGTTAAATACTTCAGGCGAAGCTCGATTTGCAATGTCTAGAACATCGTCAAGCCAGAATTATCTACCCTTAAAGTAACCTAGGACGTCAAAGGCCAGTTTCAACTAAAACGCTAACTTTTAAGGTAAAATCACGAACACGAGCCACGGATTATCTAGATTCGGTATTTTCCAATGCTTGGAAAGTTATTTGATCTTTGGTATAAAAAAAGAGAAAACTGCTAGCGAAAAGCCGCCAGCTACTGGCTGAAGTTTGACTTCATAAACACAGTTTCGGAATCTTTTTCAGTATTACCACTTTATTACCAAGAAAGGAATTATCTCGCTGGAAACATCCTGGAAATCAGACTCGAAACTAGGGAAATAACACTTTTCACTTTCAGTTTTAGACAAATAAACAACCCATTATTTCCATCATGTTATCTTCCTCGGCTGCTTAACAATGACGAGCTTCATCGTTATGCAAGACTTTAAAGAGAAGGTTAATGAAGAGTTTGATCTGGATTGTAGCTCTCTACGGTGCGGAAACGTGGACATTGAGGAAAGCAGACGAGAGAAGATTGGAGGCATTCGAGATGTGGGTACGGAGAAGAATGGAGAAGGTGAAATGGACGGAGAGGAAGAGGAACGACGAAGTGCTGGATATGGTTGGCGAGGAGAGGCAGCTTTTAGATGAGGTACGGAGGAGACAGAAGGTATGGATGGAGTTAGTGCTTAGCGGTGAGGGGATGTTGAAAATGGTGTTAGAGGGTAGAATGTAAGGGAAACGAGGGAGGGGAAGGAAAAGAATAGGATTTTTAGATAGATTGAAAGGGAGAAGGCCTTACTGTGAATTAAAGAAGGCAGTGCTGGAAGGAAAGGGAGGCTCCCAGCTCTTTTCTTGAATACTCCATGAAAACCTACCTTAATCGGTAGAATACTGCAGTAATAACTGGTTGAGACTGCAAAATTTGTCTCTTTTGTCATCAGTTATCAGTGGTATACTTTCTATATAATTGCTAGCATTAATTTTTTTAACTACTTAATTTTAGCCAAATCGCATTTTCATTCAGTATTTCTATAATAAATGAAGTTTTCTACCGATAAATGGTAGATATACATTATTCGTACTGGAGGAAGATTATTACTACTGGAGTACGTGTTTCATGCTTTTAGATTTTTAAATGGCGATATCTATTTTTCGCGATTAAATGAAAAGGTGAAAATTTTCAAGCAAGCGAAAACGCGACGGCTAAGCATGAATGCTGGGAAAAGTCCGTGTGATGTCAATCTGGTTCCCGCTGCAGCAAAGTGAGGTGACCTGGGGGCGAAGGTGTGTGCGCCACTGCGATGCAGGCTGCTAGCTGGTGGCAGAGTACCCTACCAGCAGGTAGCGCTTGGCCTAAATAAGGATTATTAATAGCTTATAAAACAAAGGAAACTTTCCGACCATAGGCAGTTATAATAGGTGATTAATAAGGCATGTTTCCCTGAGCCCTGTGCCTCATGCATGCATTGGTAATTTCAGACGATGTAAAACTCCTATCTACTCGTAGGTATAGAAAATGGGTCCCTGTGACGTCACGTGGAGTGGCATCGCATGGACGCCAATCTGGCCTTTTTAAAATGCGGTTAAAATTGACCATTCCCATTTGTCTAAACCGGTATTTCTAAAACCAAATAATTTTTATATTATGAATACACTAATGGTGGGTAACGAATCGCAATCAATGCCTTTCGTTTTCTTTGATGAAGGAAACTACCCTATTTTAAGTATAAAAATTGAGCTATAATGTATTATTATTGTATCGCCTGTGAAGTTGTTCAGACGTTGCAAAACAACAATCGAGAAGCAATTTCATCATTATTTATTAAAAACCTGTTTCAAATTAAGCACCGATATGTACACTTATAGATTTATTTACGGAGTAATGGGGTGCTCTTATAAAATTAAAAAGGTAATTTTTTTACATGTCTGGATAAGTAAGTTAAATTTATTAACGTATGCGAAATATGAATTCATAATTCTCAATATTCTTCTGCTAGAGAGCTCCAAAGTTCGCGAAAATTACTAAATTCTTTCGCGCTACAAGAACGCCCCGTGACGTCAGAATGCGAGTAAGCAGACTCACTCCATGGTAATAACAAAACAGTAACGACGATAAAAAACATCTACGATGATACTGATTCATAACTTGAAGGGTGTGTGAAAACAGTTGTGAATTGTTTAATAGTTTTACGGTGCGTGTATTGCGCAATGATTGACTCCGACTTCGAAAAGACGCATTCTGGGAACATTCTGAAGGTAGGTTAATTTAGTAATTTTCTAAATCTGTGGAAGCCGCTGTAGGTAAGGATGATGAAAAAGTAATAAGCGCTATTTGACAAGACTATGCTGCATCTTCCAGCATGCATACATTCTTTAAACCTGTCAATTATTCAGGATAAATGTTTCACATGACTGATGATGAAATTAACATATAAAAAAATAAATTGTACATCGAGATATATAGGTTTTTCTAAAACTGGGATAAATATTCTACTCTCTACTGGCACCACGTAAACGTATTGTTTACTGGACTCTGACGTCACGCTCAGACAACATGGCGATGGGTCGTTTGGAGCGCAAGATTCAAAGACATTTTTCAAATTGGAATTTTACGAACTTCTAACGCAGGTTAGAGAAGAACTGCTTTCACTGTAGTTTTCAGCACGAAGGATATTTTTTTATCGCATAATCATCCATTTTCAGTGGAATTCCCCATTGTTGCCGTCCAGAGTGACTTACGGTAGGAGCAACTAGAAAAGTGTCCGGCACTAATTCACGCTTTGGTGACTTCTCTTGCAATTGTTTGTGAACTATTTCGAGTGAAACAATCTTAAAATCGTTACTTGTCATGTTTCACTATTGAGAATCTACATTTTTCTTTTTTTTTCCAGCGATAGCAACATTGGATGCACGTATTAACAAAATGAATTAGCTTTCTTGAAATTGTGCGAATTAAAGTGCTCAAGAGATACAGCATTTATTTACTATTACTTAAAGCTTAGAGAATGGAACCAATTTTAGATCGACGTAAACTTTTTTAATCTTCTTCCTACGGTAATTTGTCAAACTAGTGGGGAGGTCGCCGAATGGTTTCCCGGAAAAAAGGATTGCAGAAGGCCCTCTCATTTTCACCCATTATTTTAAATAGTTACTTGAAGTTTGAAGTACTGTAAGTTTTAAGACCGATGCAATTTATCACAAGAGTGATTTTATCGGCAAATTTAAGCGGTATTCAGCGGGAGATTTCGATTAGAGATTCTAAGGTAGCGTCGGCAGAATTGATGATGGTAGAGAAATATATATTCATGAATATGCTTGTCTGCTGTGATGCCACGCTAAACCATTTTATTTCAAAATTTGATTCGGGTAACTCGTGAAGAACAGTTGATGATTGCGAATGACAAGCAATAGGTAACTTAGCTTTATTGTTACAAGATATTATTTACTCAATATGAATCCGTAAGGCATGCATAATTATTAAAAGTATTCTACCGATTAAGGTAGGTTTGCATGGATTGCTTACGAAGAATTCCGGGAGCCTCCCCTCACATCATGCATTTCCCTCTTCAGTGGACAATAAGAACTACTACCTTTCATTCTATCTAAAATATCCTATTCTTTTCCTTCCCCTCCCTCGTTTTCCTAACATTCTTTCCTCTAACATTGTTTTCAGCATCCCATCCCCGCTAAGTACTCGCTCCATCCATACCTTCTGTCTCCTCCGTATCTCATCTAAAAGCTGCCTCCCCTCACCCACCATGTCTAGCACTTCGTCGTTCCTCCTCCTATCCGTCCACTTCACCTTCTCCATTCTTCGCCGCACAAACATCTCGAATGCCTCGAGTCTTCTCTCGTCCTCCTTCCTAAGTGTCTACGTTTCTGCACCGTAAAGCGCTACACTCCAGATCAGACTCTCCACTAACCTTTTCTTTAAATTCTTACATAGCGAACCTCCCAGAAGGCCCTTTCTGTTCATGAACGCCTCCTTTGCTAATGCAATTCTCTTCCTAACATCCTTACTACTGTATCCGTTTTCCTCTAACGTACTGCCTAAATAGTTGAACTGCTCAACCTGCTCAAGTTTTTCACCACCCACCTTTATCTAAAGTCTAACATTCCTCTCTCGTGAGGCTTTACAAAACCGCATAACCTTGGTCTTCTTGTGATTAATCCTCATCCCATACTCCTCGCAACGCTCGTATAACGCATCCACTAGAGCCTGAAGCCCCCTCGCTGACTGGCTAATCAACGCCTGATCATCCCCGAATCTCACTGATTTGAACATGCATGCATAAAAGGGTATCAATAAAAAAAACATATGTCTCACTCTCCAATATTTTCGGGGACAAGAATAAGTAAGGATGAGAAAGTATGGGATTAAGAGACAAAAGGCGAAGGCATGAGAGTAGCGCTTCTTTGTCTCCTGAGACCATAATCTTGAGAGGCAGAGGCATGTCTTTTCCCCTCCCACTCTCACTTGGGGTATCCCTTGGAGACCACCACTCTCACCCAACAATGCGTTCTACTCACCAGCGAGGGAGGTCAGAATGCGAACAGCATTTTTCCATTTTGTAAATAAGTTCCCATGTATTGGAAGAGGTTTGTGTGCTCAGAGGGGATGTGGAAGGGATGTGGGAAGCGATACGGAGGAGAGGGATGGTTGAAAGGGAGGGAGTGACCTTAAAATGGAGAGTTGAGAAAGATGTTCCTGCAGAGAAGGCCACGTAGGAAAAGGGGTCGGTGGGATGATGTAAGAAGTGGCGCATATGTCGAGATGTTTTTCCCAAAAAGGGACAGGGCCCACTTTGTCTAACCAGGGGAGAGCACCCGCGGGGGTTTGGTATCGCTTTTTCAGGCAAGAGAAACTTTACCTCGACATTTAATCGAATTACTGTGGATGAAAATGAATTTATCAAAAAGAGAGACACATTAAAATTTACATATCATTTATTATTTTTATTATACGTTAAGAAAAAAGAAAAGAAAGCTATAAACCTTTTTTTCTGTTGGAAAATATTGGTGAAAACAAGTGAATTTCTTTAAAAAAAATCCGGGAGAAATAAGTAACATGATAAATAAGCAGTTTAAAAATACTATGAATACGTTGATGTTCTGCTTATACCGTGGCAGAAATTTGAAGAGAAGGCGCAAAAGTCAGTGTTCTCTTCGTGTATCTGTCTCTTTGTTCTTTGAAGCATTTCGCGCTCATCCCGGCAGCAATTCCCTTTCAAATCTGCAATTTCAATAGAATTCGGTCACATGAATTTATACGGATGGCCATTAAGCAATAAATATTTTCGGTCACATTTCGTGTTTCGCGCGCAACAGTATCAAAGCTTAGAAAGAGTGTCCTGCATGAGTTAGGGTCTAGCAGGTTAAGATGGTGAAAAGTCCCCCCCAGATATTTTGAGAAATAAATTTGATTTTTTTAATTTTGCTATATTATATATATCACTTAATGCTTTTATTTCGTCTTATTTTACCAGTATTTTGCTTAATTACGCTAAATAATTCGCCGCAAACCGAAAGGCTGCATATAGCGTGCCAAAGCAAACAGATAGTATGAGTGTAAAGGGTATTTGACACCTTCAGGCCCATTGCTCCCGACGGAAGATTAAAGCTTAGCAGTATGGTTACAACAATACTTTGGATTAATCTAAGTGTGATAGACATTGTTTATGTTAATGTTTATACTTAATCAATTATATTAGGAACTGATTAACAATAGTTGCTCTCGACAATCAAATCAAATTTCCTCCTGGAATACATGGATGCAAATGGCGAAATGCAGTTATTCGTGTTTTTGACCGTGTTCCACCAATTTCAAAAATCTGAAAAAAATGGGATTATACTTCAGGGTAGGGATAGCAACACACATTTTTTTCGGCGTATCTATTGTTTCCTAAATTTTTTAATTTAATTTAGAAAATTTCATAAAAAACTTATATAAAAGTTTAGTTTTCGGTCAAAAAATTTGAAAAAATTCAGGATGGTAGAACGTAATAGTATATGCATTTTAAAATCAAGAAAAAGATTTTGCAAAAATAAAAACTGAAGATATGATTAAAAAACGAAAAATCGTGTTTCAATATTCTGGGGTTAATTTCCATTGTTAGGGCCTGAAACTTTGTGGAAACACATAATTTTGGATGCACTTCAAGTGCATGTTTTTTATTTCTCAAAATATCTGGGGGCACTTTTCACCATCTAAACTGCTAGACCCTTTATCACAACTAATACAGAATTATATATAAGTGTAAGCACGATAGATGATAGTGAATGTAAATATCACGCCCTATATATTGTGTTACTTCGATTGAATTGATGCCGCAAGCTATGAATAGTGTCCTGCCATTGTCTGTGGGCAACTGCGAGGTCCATTTTTGTCACTCTTGAAAGCAATTCGTTCTCTGAGTGAATTTATGCATGATCCACCCTGATCGAGGAAAGTCCGCCCCGCACTCTGTCTTGTATGCATCTGTTCCAAAGGATGACCTGCCACGTCCAAACCTATGGCGTAAATTTAATATTTATGAGGAATTACGACCTTTTCTTTGCTATTCATTAAGGCAGCGATAGGCTTCGGATGACATACATAGATCAGGGTGTAAATTCACAGAATTATTATCGTGTTCAAAGATTCCCTGTAGGAAAATGAAGTGGAGAGCTGCTTTAAATTAGTATTGTAGACTTCTCACCTCCAAAACCGTTTCGTTTTTTGATCCGACGCCTAATTCAAAAGAGATAATTGAGGGAAATCAACGGCCTCAACCATTTCTGAGAGAGTCTGATAACGTCACCGACTTTTGTCGGTTGCGACACTATTTCAGCCACTTATCGGCATCGATCAAACGTGGTTCATTTCTTTTACACTCTAATGAGGGATTCCTTCCTTCAATAAGCACTTCGATTTGAACGGATAAATGAGACAGCAATGTAATGACGTCACATAATCATATTGAGGCTGCAAATTTTGCGGATTTTATTTTAAAATTACGAGAGAATGGGAAGTATTTGTTTTCGTATTAAATTCGGTTTTCCTTCATCAACCAAATTCCTTCACACCATTGCTTTCTCGGGTCTGAGTAAAAGAGATCATTACTTACAAGATTTTTAATGGTGTGAATAAGTGCTGGGAGCAATTCACGAGGCACAACACTTAGATGGAGTCAATTCGGAAGAGAAGAAGTCTCAGCGCCACCGTTGTCAATTTCAGATCGCGGTCTCTCCACTGCACGAGGTTGGGCAGAAAGCGATGGGCGGACACATGCAAACACGAAAGGATAAGGCAGTGCTATTTGCTGCCGTCTTGGGAGAAAGCCAACGATTAATCACGCATTATCTCTTCCATCCTAAGACTCGTATTGTGCTCACAGCGATAAAACGCATTGGAACTGTGGAGCTCCGTCGTACCATGGAAACCTTCCGCATATACCGGTTCAGTCAGGCTCCCGTGGCAACATACCAAATTAAATGATCAACCAAATTATCACAATTCATAACCTTCCTCCGTCTGTTTCGCTGGGTTCCATTCGTGAATATTGTCCTCGTCCTCCCATTTCACCGGCTACCTAACCATCCACTACCCAACATTGTTAAACGCTTAGCGCTTAGTATCGGCTTCAACTCAACCTTCTGTCCCCTCCGTACCTCATTGATCATCTTCTGTCCTCAGCCGCCACGTTGAGCACTACTACTCCGCCCTTCGGCTATTTTTAGTCACTAAAAATGCCATTGATAAAGATGTTCTCTTCTTGATGTGTTTGCAGTTATGTATTAGCTAAAGAACAAAGAACAGTGGTAAATAAAGCGCCATGAAATATTACCCGCATAAATTACGTTGTCTTGAGGAGATTAAATTTTACTTGTACTTCTTGTGCCGACTTTTTGGTTTTTACAGTAACCACCTTCAAAGTGTCAGAATCTTCTCTGTGTCTTGTCACATTTAAAAAGTATCCCCTTTGAGTCGTTTCATCACCATAAAAGAAATGTATAAAGTATGTAATAACAATTAAGTGTATAAAGTAAAACCTGGTCACAGTTTTAAAAGTGAAAATTTTCTCATGTAAAAATAGTTTATATTTAGAAATGTAAAATATTAATATATGTTTTTTCGACGCATACGGAAATTTTCAAGATGATCATCTCAGTTTTGAAGGCATAACACTTGACCGAAATACGTTCGGTTGATGGGGATGGACTTGTCCTCTTAATGGACCGAAAAGTCTGTTCCAAGGAAAAGGAAAGGCATATGAGCGAAATTGATGGTGTCTAGCTGATAACTTTGCTGGCCTGGAGAGAGATCTATTGGGTCAAAGAGAAAAATAGATTTTTTGATAGGATAGAGGAGTGTAGAATGGCAGGCGTCGGAAATTTTTGCAACTTTAATAGAGAATTTTAAATAGATAACGATGTTATCATGTGATAAGATTGCATGCTTGTATTTGCTTTTTAAAGGTGCAGTACGCTTTTCTTTGCTTCAACTTGGAAGGGGAGCTCGGATCTTCTTCGGCAGTCCCTTGCTCCCAAGAGCTCAAAACGGTTAATTGGCCAGGTGGGGTGAGGGTAAGTAGGTGCGTTGCAAGGAAGGGGAGGATGAGGAATATAAGATAATCATGAGCGCCCACGGTACTGAGTGCGTGTGAAATACTGTGATAATTAGCCAGCCCTCTCCACGTCGTAATGTCCTCCTTTTGGCAACACATGCCTCCCTTGCCTTTCGTAGCCCATTATCCAACCTTTCTGCCTTCGCATGCGCTAATGGAGCTGTAATTTAGGTCATCTTCTTGATTGCTACCTGGTGATTTATTTCTAGATTATGAGCCGTGTTTAATTCCTAGAATTACAAATTTAAAGCTGTGGATGGTGCTTGATACTATATTTTCAATCGTATTTTTCTATGACGTGTAATTTTGGAGTAATCACGGGAATCATCTGAGATTTCGAATAGAAAATCAGCCCTCGTTTTTAAATGCGTTTGCTGGAGTCAAAAAATAAATAGAATTGAGGAAACAGATGAGAATGCTACACGCTAAGTAAAGGGGAGAGTGGTAGTCCAGTGTGTTGAGCGAATTTAAGTGTTGACGGAGGTTCCAGCAAACAAATACCGCTCGGATCGAAGTGCAACGTGGGCCAAGGAATGAAACTGGCTCCTGCACTATAATGGTATATTTTATTCGTGAGCCTTTGGCTAAACGTGTGGTGAGCTCTACTCTCATCTGTCCAAACCAACCTTCGGACTGAATCGCCGAGAAAAGAGGCTTCGTGAATTAATGTGTTGAAGATTATGCAACACAAGTATAGCCGGAGTTAGCTTACGGTATTGCGTTTCGCTGAAATTTGTGGGCTTGATAAATGTAATTTATACTGAAAAATTATTACGGGAGGCATCGGCGAGTAATTTTAAATAATGGTAAAATAATTCTTGGATTATAGGAGAGAATACACAAAAAATTTTGACATACTATAGCTTTGCACATATTTATTGATATTACATTACTAAGCTATTACCAAACCTAGTTACCATTAATTTCGATTAATTAAAAAAAAATTTGCTAAGGTTTTCCATGTCTGTTCTTTTTACTATAACTGTTAATTTATTTAGATATGTTACTTATTTTACCATTAATTAAATGAGGTCAAGATAAGAAGAAAATAGAACGTGGCGTAAAAGATTTTTGTTTCTTGCCATGATATCTGTTCAAATTTGGATGCCGCCAGATATTTGCCGCACCTAAATCTTTCCTTCCTGAATACTGGCTGAACGCGTGATCCTATGGTGGTCCATGATCCACTATTAGTCGCATTGTATTTCTCCGCTGAGACGCTTTGATGGCCACTCTGCCTTTGTCATGAAATCACTTAATTACCCCTCCGTCACTTGCCTTTAACGTTACCATCCACGTATTTTACCCCCTCTGTTGTGCGCACTGCAATGCTTCACCTGTTGCCACGACTATATAGCAGTAGGACGCCTGCTGTACAATTACGCCAATGATTCACTCATCACCAATATAGCTCTATGAAAAACCTTGAATTAAAGTTTTGAATTTTACAGCATGAAATAATATTTTCATGAAATCTCTTAGTGAAATTTTCGATTGTTATAATGAAAAAATCCTCAAATTACGTAATCGTATTGTGAAGTCATGTCTTTCTTCATTTACGGCTTGCGGAAAATTAATGCTTAGTACAGTGCAATGATAAAATACCTTTGTTTTAAATTCCTTAGCGATTACTTGATGTTAGACGGCCTGGTAAAGGAAGTTGTCATGAGACAAGTGGATGAACAAGTGACACGAACGGAAAGAAAAGATATCAGGTGACATATAAGGAGGAGTGAATGATGAATGTGAAATAGAATAAGTGCATAGATATAAAAATATTAGATCATAGGAGAAGTAAGTGGAGAGCTGCGTCAAATCAGTCAGTATTGCTTGAAGATTTGTTAAGATCAACCTCACAATTATCCGAAATCCATTTCAAATAAGAAGAAAAATCTGTATCTTTTTTTCTCGTAGCTGTCCCCAGTTCAAATCGGATGAAAAAATTTTATTTTCTAACAGCATGAAATAAACATTTCTCTCAACACCTACGACGGCGGTCTTTTAGACAGTTTAAGTGTTCCAGGATCACAGAATTATCTCTATTAAAATGTAATGTGATTTCTACGTTTATTTCGTTCAGTTGTCCATGTTTCCTGCGCGTTTCGTTTTTTGCGTGATTCTATTGAATATTGTGAGGGTTTTCCTTCTTTTCATTAAGGGATTATACATTCATTTGCTGAATTTTACACGACGCCGCATTATCCGATTCAATCGGTTTTAATTTGTTTCCCTTAATCTCTTGTTAAATTTCTATCGTCAGTTAGTGAAATAGAAATGCATTTTGAACGTTTCATTAGATTACTCCAGTCCCTCGAATGTCAATTAGTGCATTGCAAGTATCGGGGTAATGCACTCCCGGTGAATCATTTGCCATAATCATCGAGTGATTGAAATCATTGTGATCTCTATATCTGCGCACTCTTTTTTTCAGTTGTCGGAGAGCAAAGTTTTTGCTAAATGCATCGTTCATTGCAGTGAGTGAAAATCAGTCAATAGCATGCAATTTAATTTTTTCCGTGCTGGTGCTTTTTAAAATTAATGTTGTATTTCGGTCATTTATCTATCGCTTATTGAAATCATTGTCAGACTTCGCTCTCATTTAAAGTATTTCGATTATTGAATTACACATCTGTTTGTCATTGATTGAAATTTTTGAATTAGTTTCTACTAAGGTTTTTGTCTGATTCATGGAATCGATGTGTCGTTTAATTTAATTTATTTGTAGTTTGCAATACCCAATTGAAGTTGCTATGCATTGTGAATATTCCTTTCCTTAGTAAATATGTGCAAACACTGATCATATTTAATTATTAATACAAATGCCCACCATTAAGTGCTTAGTGGATTTAAAACTCATTTGCCGTATGCCATTCTACGAGCGCTATTACCTAGGGGGCTGTTATTAAAATCTGCTGAGTTTTTTTAGTATTTAAATCTCTTTAATTCTCGTGATTTCTTTTCTTCCTAACTGTGTTCGCTCTTCAATCTTGATAAATTGAAACCTAGCTTCATCCCTGCAGGTAATAAGGTGATTCATCTCCCTTTTTAGCTATTCCTCATATTTATAATTTTATTTTCCCCATACTCCCCAATTGCTTTTTCCCGCGAACAAAATACTTTAATTTTTTTTGTTTTTTTTTCTTTGTCCTCCTATACAAGTCCTTGTAATATCTAAGTCGTTCAAACGGCGATCAAATTTACGAGGCCCAGGTAGCTTTTATTATTTATTTTATTTTTATTTTTTTCGGCAGCGTTAATAGGGAACTCTGTTTGTGCTCTTCCTTGGGCCTATTCATTGTTTTCGCACCAAGGGTACTTCCTCCACCTTTTTTTCGGGATTTCTTTTAAATAGGCTTCTGAGCGATTTTATGCCTTAGCGTAGGCGAGTGTATTATTGCATCTTGAAAATTTCAATGGCTATATCTTTAGAGGTTTGAGCTGTGCGTTGTTGAGTGAATGAATCAATGAGTCCAGACAGGTTACTTCACATTATAGATATTTTGGCTGTCTTTCCCCCGTTTATATTTATGTGATAGTCTTCCAAAGGCTGATTTCCTCGCAGAGCGTGGCCTTTTGAGCCTCTTCTCCTCGCTCGCTTGCTCTTCGAGCCAGACAACCGACAAACCACAGAGGGAGATCCCACGGTAGCGAGTGCGAATCGATTTCCGCGAGCAATGAATGGGGGACCGGCCGGCGAGGGTGGTTGGGTTGTGACAAAGGCCGTCTCAAGTTAGTGCCGCTCAAAGTTGGAGTCGCGGTTCAGGAGAGGAATTCGAGGGAGGACTTTGTGCTTTTGATAGGGTATGATGCAGTCAAACTGGCGGATATTTAACGGTGATTATGTTCTCTGAAGTTTATCTGGGAGACTGTTCGTCGAGCTGTAGGCCACTGAGAGTTTTTATTTAATTTTTATCCAAAGATTGCTCGATATTTTTTCACTTCTGGTTTAACTTTCTTAAAACTCTGGCTAAAAAATGAGGATCAATGAGTCGGATGAAATTAAAACGTAGAAATTTAATGCATATAAAATTAATGTACCTACAGAATGCCACTTTAAAAACAAGGAGAGTCGATTTGTTTATGGAGTCAAATTTTCGTAAAATTTTTTCTGGAATTAGAAATGAAATTGATATAGAGGCGGTTTTTTCCATGTATTTAGAATTCTAGTGCATAAAAAGAGAGCCTTGGTGACGATAAATTAATAAAAATATATATTATTAAGCTCCTATTATTTGCTGACATATAAGGGCAGATTATTCAACAGTAATTGAAGGGTTTTCGTAAACCCTTTCCTGCCTGTGCCTACAATTAGAAAATGTTTTCCGTGCTACGATTAGCATAAGAATATTTTAAACCTCTCTGTACGGAGTTATTTTTTTGGGGTGGAGTAATCCTAATTTCGTCCCTCAGATTTGGGACCCAGCTCAACCTCCGTCCATCCGTCCCTTACCCCGGCCAATGGACTAGACCCTCTATCCCTATCATAGCACGAATTCACGGTCAACTTATTGCGTTACCAGTGTTTTTTCAACCAAATTTGTATTTTATATTCAATAAGTTAATCTCCTATAGGAATTACTGACATTTTTTAAGCGTCTTGGAATTTTAAACGGGTTTCTATAGTTAAAAACCACAAAGTTAGTGAATACAAGGTGATAAGGCTATAAGTCCGGAAGTCTGTTATTTTTAACACTAAAATTTCGTTAAAAATTGCTTACGCACAGAAAAAATCGACGAATTCATTAAGAAGTATAAAAAATTGTATTATGCAACAAAATGTATCATTGAAAAACTATTGACAATATTCCAAAGGATCCCTGCGGTGAGGATGATCATAAATGAGTGAGAGGGTCGGGCTTAATTGTCGAGGAGTGGCCCTAAGGAGCCGCTAAGCTGGGTCTCAGGCTGGGCCTGAATGCATCCGACAATTCTCAGCGGTCACTTCCCACCCCTTGCGTCAGCTAGAGCCGACGTCCACACGTTTGTGTCAAACAATCCACGGCAGCTATATCCCACATCAGGTCTTCTGCATATGAAAATGATCGTCTGTTCCACGCGATATTCGGCGCGAAATAATTGCTGATTATATAAAAGCATCATCTTTGTAAAATGCAGTTTATTTTTTAGGTACAATAGTCTCTATGTAATCATAAAATAAAAATACTTTTTTCTATTCCTCACTTTATTTTAAATAGGACTCGGGTTTCTGAATATCATGCCATCATCAGGTCCGAACAAACCTGATGATAGCATGATATGCAGAAAACCGGGTCGTACTATATAAAATAAAGTTTGGAATAGAACAAAGTATTTTTATGATGAAGCAGTTCCACAAAGTAACGACGGAGACCGTGTCTTATTCTGTACGTATATTAATGATACAAATGTCTCAGCACTAAAAATGGGATCACTACGTCAGTTGTAAGTGTATCTAAGCTGCAACATGAAATTTCAAATGCTTGGTTTACTCCAATTACTCTATTTCGCATCTTAACCGAATTATTGACCCTCATCTCTCCTTTACCGGTCATCATCATCATCACTGGTCAACAATCCTAGGATTGGTTTGACGCAGCTCTCCACTCAGTTCTCCTATCAGCTAATCTTTTTACACCTACGTATTTATTCTCTTTCACATCCCTCTTTACTTGTTCCATATATTTTGTTCGAGGTCTTCCTTTTCCATTCTTGCCTTCCACTTGTCCTTCGACGATTGTCTTAGCATGCTAATTTTTTCTCCATAGATATTCACTCCCAATTATTAAATTTAATCACAATAATACAAACCACTTACTAAGTGTTGGTGAAGCTTTTAAGCTTTAAATGATCCTGTGCTTATATTTAACAGGTGTTTATGAGAATGGTTGTGTTCATATTTTTCGCTAAATATCGCCGCATTCCATATTTTCATCTATGGGTGTAACATTTAATGAATGAATCGTTCAACGAAAGTTGGTATGAGTTACTTTGCAAATGTTGCTCGTTGATGCTCAGTGAAACCGTGTATGCCTCATGGCTTTAGATGTCACTTGGAGTAAGCAAGAATATTTTTCAAAGAATCAACCAGGATGTATGCGCTTTGATCCGGTTTTCCTTTCGTAGTTTACTACTGTTGAGCATCGCTTTCCATCTAATTTCATCCTTTCTTAATTTCTTCGTGGAATCTCTCCCTTGCCTCCCGCTAAAGGGTCGAAGGAGCAGAAAAGTTGCTGATATCACTGGACCGCGATTTCGGCGTCACTTTGTTTTTCGATTAAAATCCGCCGTTCGACCGGAAAATTGGCAAGAGATTGCGATCATAGAGGGAAAGGTATAGAGGGGACGTTTATGAATGTCTTGCGGGTTGGAGGAACCTCCTCTCTCCCCAAAAGCAATTTCAACCTCCCCTTTAATAAATGGATTCATTTAACTTAAAGATGCACGCGCTTAACATAAGCGCTCTTTTTAATTTTTCTTTCTCTTCTTTCATTATCTTTCAAACCCATTAACACCCTCCCCGAAACTCAATTGTGATGACGTCTGACCTTCTGCTTCGATTTGCATTATGGTGTTAAAATTTTGTTCCTCTTCATTACATTCGCTAAAGCCTCAGATACTAGGTACCCTATTGCACATGATTTTACGTAATATATACAAGAAAAACTTATCTGTTCCTTATAAATATGGGGAAAAGAGTCATAATTTATATTTATCAGAGTAATTCTAAGTGACGGTTTTCAGATCTGCGGGCAATCAGGGTTTTTGGTAAAACATACGGTATTCAAGGCGTTCTGGGAAATCAGGAAAGAGTCGTGGCTCCAGGAAAAGTTTATAGCTTGATAAAAACAAATCTGCTCCGTCAGATGGCTGAAAGGTTGTGTCTAAGACTCAGGAAGATGCGCTTGATTTCATTTTGGAAATATATTAATTTAACATGATGTCCATAATCCTGTTATTATAGGAAAGTAGATGTTCTTACAATAATAAATTGCGTAGCTTTGCTTATTTTTTATCGCAAAATAGTTGCATTTTTTCTTACCTCCAAAAGATTTCGTAAGGAAATTCCTATTATCTTGATTCGTTATAAGAAATAACGGAAACGTTTTTGTCCTGTATACATTTTAGAACTTGCGATGAGATTTTGAATAGTAATTTATTTTGGTATGGGTCGTGGTACTCTGGTTATTTTAAATGACCGCGGCCAAATTTTCAGGTTAAACAATAGGGTGGTTTCTTATTATTTTTTTATTGCCTAAATCGAAATATTATTACTCCTGGATTACGAATTTCAAGGTCTTAGATTTTCGAATGATGATATCCATTTTTCACGATTAAACGAAAAGTGAAAATTTTCGCGACGCGAAAGCGCGACGGCTAAGTAGGAATGCTGGGAAAAGTCCGTGTGACGTATTTCTGGTTCCAGTTGTCGCCCTGTGAGGTGACCTTGGGGCGAGGCTTGAGCGCTGATACGACGCAGGCTGCCAGCAGGTGGCAGAGTACCCTGCTAGCAGTTAGCGCTTGGCTTAAATAAGAATTATTATTACCCTATCAAACGAAGGACACTTTCTGGACTTAGGTAAATTTAATGGGTGATTATTAAGAGATGTTTCCCTGAGCTCTGTGCCTCATGCATGCGTTGGTAATCTCAGGCAATGTAAAACTCTTATCTACTCGTATAGAAACTAGGTCCCTGTGACGTCACATAGAGTGGAATCGCATGGGCGCCAATCTGACCTTTTTCAAATGAGGATAAAATTGACCATTGCCATTCGTCTAAACTGGGAATTCTAAAACCAAATAATTTGTATATTATGAATGCACTAATGATGGGTAAGGAATCGCAATCAATGTATTTCGTTTTCTGTGATGAAGGAAACTACCCTATTACTGTCAGTATGTAACTAGAAATAATAGTTTGCCAATAGTCATTTCTCTCATGAGATTAAATATATTTTGGCGTAACTCATGTGTGCTAATCAATGGCTGAGCTTACATTCTTCTTTTTAGTTGGATCGTTTTTTTCAGTATTTAATTAAATTGCGGTGAACTTCTAATTTCTATTAAGATTCCACCCCCTGCTGAATGCATTGGTCAGGTCTCGTTGATGGGTGACGTGACCTTGTGGTACTTGATTAAGAGGGAAAACCAGTTAATGGAATCCGAACAGACGTTTTCGGAAAATATCTTTGGCCTAAGTTTTGGAAATGTATGATCTGAAATCAATGAATGTGTAAAGGACCCACACTTAGTTGTTTTTATACGTTTTAGGATTAGTATACGTTTATCTATGATAGGTCACCGTATAGATTCACCGCAAACGACGTCGCCCATAGGCTGCAGCATCCTGGCGGCCATTATTACTCGAACGGGAATTTCCACACAGAAGTCTCGAAATCAAGTGAAACTCCTCCATTTTTAACTTCCCTTCCATCGAAAAAAATATAAACATATTTCCTTGGTGCGAAATGCAATGCCGTGGCTGTAACTTTGAGGAAACGTACGTGTAATCACGGTGCTGCGATCTTTTACACTTAGCGTTGAATCCCGGGCATGTTTTCGTACCGCAAGAAATCTCATACTTCGCACATCGTAGGTTCTAAATGAGGCCCAGGATTGAGTACCTACTGTCTGTAAAAAAAAGCAAGATACTCGAGTTTGAGGAGCTCTAGCGTCTAAATGAAGCAATCGATTTCAATGCAATAAAAAGCATACGAAAGATAATTTAGTTCTACGTTATATCATGTACCTTAAAAATTCTTCGGCTCAATAGTATTTCCTGTACTTAATTTTTTCTCAAAAAAGTACCCGTTTTTTGCGCGTAAAATCAAGGTGCCCACCTTTGAGCGCTTGGCATTCCCGTAGTTTTCGTTCCTATAACTTGCAATTTTTATATAAAGAAGCCACATCTATTACTAGCAGTTTGCCGAAAACAAATTGTTTATACTACAAAAATTAACGGAGTTGTTGTAAACAACGCAAACCTCTGCTAACTTCGAAACCAGTGAGTCAATTGAAAATTGATTGGTACTGTTGTCTTCCGTAGAATGTTCGTAATGTATATACGTAGATCATACACGTTAAATGTAAGCAGTATATTCAATATCTTTTTATATTTATTCTTGTTTTTAGCTCTTGTTGTCGCCTTCTCCCTGCCTGACGGGGATGGGCTAAACAAAGCAACAGAAAAGAGAAAGTCTCTCGAAGTCGTGCGCAGTTGCCACATAGCGCATCGTGACTCACAGTACCCTAGCAGTTAATGAATCATTCGCTGGTTGCTTTAAAACGTTTACCTTTAGGGATGATTCGACTATTGTTAGTGCAGATTCCCTCGGTGAATCAAGCGTCCAAGAACGGGTTTTTCGGAGACGGAAGTCCAAATGGTATTGAGTGCAATTTGCTTTTTTCGCTGCGAAGCAGAATAAAAGTATAGACAAAATATATCCTGTGTTTCAAACAGTGTCTGATGGTCTTGGTATTAGCTTGATATCAGTAAAAAGAGTCGCGGCTAAACAGAAGGATTATGAATTTTTACCATCCGATAAAATTTACGCTATTATGGCTTAGAATTTACGTCGTAGAAAAGCATTTTGATGAAAGCTCAGCCCCACCTGACCTTAAGTTTATCTGAAGGGTGCAACAACGATACTTTCATTGTGCGAGTCGGTCATTTGAAGGAAGCGCGCCCTCTGCTGAGTCGGTGGCAACCACGCGCCTCTTTTCGCCTCCCCCTCCCACGACGGAGCTGCCGGTACGCGCATAGAAACATCTAGATAAATAATAAGTGATATTGACGTTATTGTTGATATTTAATATACGTTTCATATTTGCTTTCATTACTAACATTCTACGGAAGACAACAGTACCAATCAATTTTCAATTGACTCACTGGTTTCGAAGTTAGCAGAGGTTTGCGTTGTTTACAACAACTCCGTTAATTTTTGTAGTATAAACAATTTGTTTTCGGCAAACTGCTAGTAATAGATGTGGCTTCTTTATATAAAAATTGCAAGTTATAGGAACGAAAACTACGGGAATGCCAAGCGCTCAAAAGTGGGCACCTTGATTTTACGCGCAAAAAACGGGTACTTTTTTGAGAAAAAATTAAGTACAGGAAATACTATTGAGCCGAAGAATTTTTAAGGTACATGATATAACGTAGAACTAAATTATCTTTCGTATGCTTTTTATTGCATTGAAATCGATTGCTTCATTTAGACGCTAGAGCTCCTCAAACTCGAGTATCTTGCTTTTTTTTTACAGACAGTAGATCGTTTAATGGGTCGCCTGGAATCTAGAAATCGTAATGAAAGTCGTATTTCTTTTTGTTGGCGTGAGATGATTGCCTGCCGTGGTTTATGCTTGGAGGTCGCACTGCAAAATGAACTAGTTATGTCTGGCTATACACTTGCATGCTATATCAGAATCTGTCCTCCTATTTGTGCTCTACTGGATGGTGATATTATTGTTAGCCCTTCATTGCTTGTTTTCAGTGGTTTTTTTTTGTATTTTAAGCACAAATTTTGTAATGCTTTCAAAAAATACATGTCCATTCAGATGAGCCAAACGAAAATATTACTGTAATTGTGATATAAAGCATTTTAGCAATATAAAAGTGTTTTGCGACCATTCATACGGTAAGAGTTTATCGAATTAATAAAACTGAATGGCAATTTTCCTCTTGCTATTACTACCTAAGCAGTTTATAACGCCGCTAATATTTGTCTTCGCCGAACGTAAAATATCTTTTTTTGTGTATTGATAACAAGTAGATAAAAATTACAACTTTTTATCTAATTCATATGCCATGTTTATTTGCAATAACAAAGTCTTCTTTGCAATTGTATGCTCGTCTACTCCTAGGACTATTACTTCATCATTTAGTGTGTTTTCCTCGCATCATGATCTTTTTTTTCGAACTAAAATATGGTCCCAAGTTTATAAGGCTTTTAAAGTCCTCGTCCTCGCTAAAAGTATCATAAATTAATAAATAATTTTCAGCTATTCCTCTGAGGCTCTAAACCAGGTGAATGCAATGGCATTGCCCGACGATTCGGAAAATGACTTCAAAGAAGGCTATTCGGGCTTCCAGCCGGGTGGTCTCTCTCCATTCTGCCGACGTTTCGGAGCTCGAGTCGTGTTCCATCTTCAGCGTTCAAGATCGAATGACTTAGTGGATAATACTATTTGACGGCTTTGCTTACCAATGATGTACGTGAAAATACAATGAATCCCGGATACCGCTTGGTATTTCCAAAATGATCTGTGCATTCATACGACCTGAGTTTTAAGATGTTGGGTTATGCATAGATCATTGCCTTAAATTCAAAATCTGAATTAAATTGGTGGTGAACCTAGTGAATTAATATCTATTGAAAGTTTGAGTGAAATGAGAAAATATCCAGAAGAAAACGTTCAAGGAGAAATAGAAGGGATGTAGCTATGAGAAAAATGGTGTTTTTGTTGGCGTCTTTTCAATACAGAATTGAAATTTTATAAACTGTTACATTGACCAAGAATTAAAATTCCTCGTCAAATGGAGAAAAAAATAGTAGGACATATTTCCAATTAGGAAACCATTTTTTCTTGAGAACGAATTTTATTGAAAACCACAATAAAATATGTTGTTCAATGAGTCAGGAGGGAGTTCATGTGAGAGATTTTGGATTTTTTTTTACTTTAAATGCACATTTCCACTTAGCTAAGTAGGAATTTGCTCCTTTAGAGCATTGGATGTAAGTAATTGTGTGTGTTATGCAGTTGAAGAGCATGGTTCTCTTCGATGTGTTTTGTATGAGAAAAGAAAGGGTTTGAAAAGGTACTACACACGTAATGAGTGAGCTCAGAAGTGCTAGTTACTCCATATGCATTTCTCTAGTAATTCTCTTCTTACTCTCTCTCTCTGCATTCTAAGGACTTCTTATTTGTTTTTCTCGCTATCTTCCCTGAATATATCCTTGACATCTCTTAGAAATACGTTGGTGGCCTCCTGAGTTATCTATTCTCCGTGGATGACGTTGTGTACATGGGTAAAAATTAAGTCCTCTTGTCCGAGTGAGGAGAATGTCTCGTTTCATTTCTTCTTCCACCATTTTTGTTTGTAGCATCTATTACATACTCATAATGAGATGCAAGCAGGGTTGAAGTCATTCACATAAACCGTATCCTGTGTCTTATTTTTCGGAATTAAGAGCACGTCTACCGTGAACCTTGTTGATGCATTTTTTCGTATCAGTCTCTTTTTCCTTTTTTTTATTTAAGGCTCGCGTATTGAGGTACATCTCAAGATACGCTCTTTTGCAGTTTATTTTTATGACCTGCGGAAAAAATCTTTTTTTTCGTTTCCGCCGTCCTGTGTGACTTTTGTTGCTACTTTCATTAATCATAGCATAAATGACTTCTGGGTCGTCTAAATTCAAAAGAAAGCATTTTCAAGAACGTTTCTTTTATATACCTTTCGTCAAAACGATAGAAAAGAATCTTTTGTAATTCTATGGATAATAAAATAGGTTTTATGAGTACACTCAGAATAGCATTATAAGTTTGCTTTATGAATTATAAAATATATGTAATTTATGTGGAAATGGAGTGGTTTTCATAATTTTTCTGTGCCTAAATATTCTTTTTCTATCTCATGACATTAATATCATCTGAATTGTCTGAGTCGGGGATTGAGCATTCTACGTTAGTAACGAGGAAGTTACTACTACGATCACTAGAAAACGTCGCTGGTATGTTTTCATAACGAATTTGGATTAATGGTGAACCAATGGAGGTACGTGCTACCAGTCTAATCGCAGTTCTCATTTATGCTCTTTATTTGTATTTGTTTCACGCAGTATGAAGCGACCGCGAAGAAATCTTGAAACAATTAACGTTGAATGATGGTATTAAACTGGGGTCTTTCAAAGTTTTAGAAGTTAATTTAAAATATTTTGGTTAGAAATTTATATGCGTTGTGTTTTTAGCTTTCGATTCGTTTTAAAATCAGTGTAACCGGCCGGCCTCGGTGGCGCCGGGGTAAAGTCCCCTACTGCTAACTTAGAGGTCGCGGGTGCGATTCCCGCCTGGGTGGTTTGACCACCATCCAGAGCATGGATGTATGTGATTGTCAAACAAGCCAATTGTAAGAGAGGACTATGTAGTCCTAAATTCGCTTGTGAAATGAAGACGACATTATTGTTATTATTATTAAAACTGTACCGTATAGTATGTATTTACATTTTGGAAAAAGTGGTATTTATTGATTTCGATTGAATTCATTCAGAATGTTTCCGTTCGAGAATGTCATCGTCGTCCAATCTTCAATTTCTCCACTTTCGAAAGAGAAGTGCGGTTTTCTCACCTCGAGATAAGTTTTTCCGAATCAATTTCCATAATTCAATTCAGTTCTCAAATCGACAATCTCACTTTGGGATTCATCTTCAGTTGCCATTCCAATCACTCGCTTGTCCACCTCTCCTCCGAATAGGCCTTCGCTCTAACGCCTTCACTCCCCAATTCCTCCCACTCCTCCATTCTCATCACCATCTCCGCTCGCTGAAAGAAATATAATGAAATGCATTTCGCCGATTAAGATTTAATTTCTCATTTCAGATGCGTTGGCGCCATTATTTTCACATTATTTCGTATATATCGCCCATTAGTGCTTTTAAATATACGCATTTCCTTTGAGTTTTTCCCTCGCTCATTTGCCTCTCACGTGACAATTAAACAGTTTCGCAGGGATCTAATTGTGGCTTTTCAGGGTCTTATCAAGTTGAATTGTTACAAGTGAGACTTCAAATTCGAATTTCTAACAAAACTATCATAGTTTAATTGACCTCAACTTCTTTAGCTGTTGTGTTATTTAAATGGAGTCGTTATCTCTTACACGAAAATGAAATTGACCACAAGGAATTAGTAGATGGAACGGAATAAAAACTTACACGTACTAAATATATTCCTCATTCAGCTATTTTTTTCACATAAAGCAATGCAGCTTTCCGATCGTTTCCGACGTTATTCTCGTTCTGTTTTAGGATATCATTTATCGGAATAAAATTTTACAATGGTATTAGATCTGGTGGCTTCCGGCGCACACAGTGATTTAAATTCTCTCGGGTTCTCCAACGAGTGAACTCATCCATCACTTCCTAAGTTCCGATGCCCAACTCAAGCACCGCCATCATGACTGAAGTTTGCCGTCTCAGGAAGCTGTGTCTGAAATTTCAACAACCGAATGGTCCATTGCCGCATCCGTTGCATCCGATTGGCTGATGTGCTATCAGTCTGTGAATGGGGCACTTAGCACCTGCACTGTTCTACATGCCAATTCGCAGTACTAAAATAAATGAGATAAAGTAAGAAATTATTATCTTCCTCTATCTGATAGAATTAAATCAGACCGTTGAGGAATTGATTTCATCTTGAATAAATTCGCGAAAAATCTTTCTCCGTATGTAAAAAACCACGACATCTCGTGTGTGGAATAAGAAATCTCCGCGCTGCTTCCTGTTGGATAAGTGTCCTGGCGAGGAGGAATCCTGAGCATTACCCATTCCCGCATTGCATTAAAGTTATTTTGTGGGATAAGCTGCAGGAAACTATTCATGGTTGTGTCGTTCCGAATGGAGAAGGAGTCAACCGTCCGGTATACTCGACAGCAGCGCCAAAACGGAAAATGAAAGAAATACGTGCAAATACGCAAGGACACCACACGAACAATAATAAAGCAATGGCGGGGAATGGACGAAAGGTTATAGAGGAATAAGAAACCATTTCATTGATAAAACGGCAATTAGGAAAAGGAAGCAGTACCAATATTAGCCGTACGTGGCGATGCCGTCGGGTATACCTTGAGGTTGACTATTTCTCCATTCTCTAAGCTTGGACCGATCAGTGCGCCATCACCTAGGATACTCACGTACCACAATTGGCGATCCCAGCGCTCTCCCTTAGAAGAGTGAGTGTCCTTGAGCTATCCCTCTAACAATACCCCTCTTACCTTTTTCCGGAGGATCCTAAGTGTATGCATATACATAGGATTTAATGTTCTATCTCAATGGGAGGCATTGCTGTCTATATTTTCTTTTTTCTCCTGTTGTCTTATAACCGTCTGACTCCCTTCACCTATTCCCCCGTCATCCAACCGCAGGTTGTTTGTATACTCTTATTTATTTCATTTACTTATATTACTTTCATAGACCAGAAGGAAAGACTGATAATTATAGAGAGAATTAAAATGTGAATTAGATAAATGAATCCTGTAGTTTGGGAAGCAGAATAAGAAGCGATGTAAGAAGCAAGGAAAAAAATTCAGAAGAATAGCCCCGTTGAAGAGAGCAGTCCATTAAAAGGAGAATCTGCTTACAACCGGAAATTATAATACTAAAGTAAACATTAAACAAGTAAAGGAACACTTCTTGAGAAATCAAGCGTAGGGAATGCATCTATAAGGCAGTCAGCCGTGGATGGTGACAGCAGCAAGAAATGTCAAGAGTGGAGGCATTCGAAATGTGATGCCTAAGAAGAATTATTAAAATCTAATGAATCGAGTGTTTGAGCAACGAAAAAGTCTTAGGAAAAGTAGAAGCAAATAGAATTGTTATGAAAATTTTAGAAGTGACGGAAGAATGTAATCAGACATATCTCGAAGCATGCCGACTAGATGAAAACAATCGCCGAGGGTCAAGTTGATGAAAAGAATAGAATTTTTTTTCAAAGCGTTCGAAGCACTTAATGGAGGATTTGAATGAGGAGAGCTACGTAGGCGTGAGAAGATTAGCTGATGGGCGAATTTAGTGAAGAGCTGCATAAAACAAATCTTAGGATTTGTAATTGAGTGATTAGAGTCCTTATGTTGTGCAGAATTATAAAATCGTTTAAGGCTTAATTTTGTGGAATAATGCTATATCCGTGATTAAAACACAAATGGTAATAATGGATAAAAACTCAAAATTATGAAATGGTCCCGACAAAAATTACCCGCTGGGTCAAACTACCTTTCATTAGAAATATTCCGTATAAACTCCAGAAAGTTTTCCCTAAAAATAAAAATAATTACAATATTTCATTTTATAAGCCATTGACACTTGACAAGATTTTATTCAATTCTAAGGACAATTATGACTATATGGACAAAATTGTACAAATTGAAGTGTGAGGACTGTGGTTTGTGTTATGTTGGCCAGACCGGAAGAAGGTTTAAAGACAGAGTGAAGGAACACAGAAGAAGTTTTACATGCAATGACGGAAAATCTTGTTTTGCTAATCATTTATGCCTGAATAACCATTTTAGCAATTTTGACGTAGATATTTGACATTGTATTGACAAAGGGCTTAAATTAGATTTTGTGGAAAAATTTGAAATTGCCAACAGCCCGGGTGGACTTTGTAATGATGTTTTATTTTGTACTGACTCACCTTTGTTAAAGTTCAGCTTCCCCATAACGTCAAAACCCTGACCTTCACTCACGCTCCTCTTGTATGTCTTCTGGATTCGGCCGTCACTCATTTGTTCACCTAAACTGTTTCCCCCTCCCACTCCCCTCACTCCAATTCCACATGCCCCCACCTCCTACCTTGGCCTGGGTATTTATACCGAGAGAGTTTTTGTTGGATTACCTTTAAAATGACACAAGTGTCGAAACCATTGGTCGGTCGTTAAGTGTTTAATAAAATAATGTGGAAATAACCATTTGTGTATTAATCATGAAGGATAAGAATTTCTAACGGAACGGAGGAGGGCGATTAGAAAAACTGAAGACAGATGCTTTAATGGTGCGATTTCTCGCTTTTTTCTAAAATATACTACGCATATGATTATTAGAGATACGTGAAAATCGCACTTTCACTTTTATTTCATCGCACTTTCAATAACAGTTTATCGCATTTTGCAGCGTCTACTTTACATTTTCATAATGAGGGAGATGACGATGATATGTAGTGAAACACAGTTCTATGCCAAAATACAGAATATTTTAAATAATTATGTTGTAGAACAATGATAAATTAAGGAATAAGACATGTAGTGGCGGAGGTGTAGCTCGCCCGCGCCCACTTGTAGTTCGCGGCCACGCAGAGTCCCAGCCAACTAGCAGCTGACCAGTCGCTCACATGCTTTAAGCGGTGAGTGTCGGCGGAGCATTTAAAGTGCACTCGGCACAAAATATACGAATTTTGCCGTCGAAAAGCCAAATTTGCGTAAAAATATCATAAAGGTCCAGTCATCGCATCTATGTCGCATTTATTTGCGCACATCGCATCTATATCGCATTTATTGCATTTGCGATTTTCACGCATCTTTAATGATTATACTAGCTCTACCATAAAATAATACTACTGCAACCTTTAACCAATTTTTTTCTTGCTACAGGAAATATACCTTAGGTTTAAGATCTGTGGTATACATAAAGTAAAGGTTGATCGTCATCACCGTCATTCTCGTTTCACGCAAAATTTCATCTAGGGTACTCTTGGGACAATTTTTTGTACTAATTTTTCAATTTTACCTCAAATATTTTTTTTTGCCATGTAGCTTACCTCATCCCTGAAATTTTATTTATGTAAGCCGCAGTAAGAGATGTGTAAATATGGAAATCACTCGCAGCGTCTACGTCTCACAATTCTTAAAAAAAATGACTCAGAGTGAGCTATTGATTACAATGTTCGTGTTTCACAGATATTACGTATTTATTTCATGATGCACAATGCATTGAAGTTTTACAGATATCTTGCAGTGAAAACAATGGTAAAAGTTTTTAACCCGTGTAGACGAATGGTGCTTGTAGTTCAGCTCAAAATATATGCTCAAATAGAATGAATGACTTTTTTATACGCAGGCTCATTGTAGTTCCCCTGATTTCCTTTTTTAACTCCGTGGGTGTCCTCATTTTGCTTCCCTCGCATGTTGCCATGACGACCTTGACACCACCTCCCCATTCCAGCCTCGCATTGCTGCGCAACTTCTCTCCATTCCTCATCATTTTCAATGTGGGACTCTCTCCCTACGGAATGTAATCACTGTCGTCTCCATTTATGTCGCCTGGATGAGTATTATTATTATGAACATTTCTCCGTATTTATGGCCTCAATCCCTCGTAACGATCACTTTGAACAAGTGAGATTAATTGATTCGATTATAGCCAATGCCTATTAGTCTTGATACTAATCAAAAGTACGTTCGTGTCTCATTTTCGTGAATTTAGCTCTTCCAGCACTGTTGGACCAATAATTCATTTTTTAAGAATTTTTATTTCTCTGTAACCGTTATTGCTCTGAAAATATATATTTCCTTGACTTTTCTCACTCAAAAGAAGAAACAGAATCGTAGCTATTGCCCAATTTCCTTCGTGTTTATGACGTGGACTCAGATGTCTGTGTAATAGTGAGGACCATTTTTGCATCTCCTATTTTGAGCATCTGGTAATTTTTCATTTCAAATATAATAGCTAGGGATGAGGATATTGATGATTTTGTGAAGGAATGAAGAAAGTAAAGCTATTTTTTATACCTACATAAAATCATGGCACTAAATTACTTTTTTTCATTTCTTATTGATATTTCAATCCATAACGCATAAATTTAATCATAATTGAATTTTAATATTTGTATTGAATACCAATTTGACTAGTGTCATGAATATGATTGTTTTCCTGAATAAAGGATTGAATTACTAATGCGTATGAAATTGTCATTTTAGATTCATGTTTGGGGGTTGAGTTTTACAAATATAATCTCCTTTGCTTCTTTAGTCTGTGGCCTATTTGCGGCATGCTTGCTATTTTATAAATGCCTCTTGGAATATGGAAAGGCTTTTTCACCATTAAGATTGCGGTGTTCATTGCGATTTCCGAAAAAATGCGCTTTAATTCAATATTCTTATGGTAATTTATCTTGAGAATTTGAATATTTATCGGTTCATATTAGAATAAACATTATATTTAGGATAAATGTTATCTCTTGCACAGAATAACCTCTGTGTAAAGGTGTATTCATTTTATTTAATCTGGAACATTTCCGTAAGGTTCTGGCATCGCTTCGTGGAATATTTTCGTGTATCATGGAGAGAAATGTTAGATGTTCTTCAAGGAATCATGGCGAATGAGGCACTTCCCCCAAGCACCCCTTCTGTGCAATCCACCCTTCACTGCTTTTTGTTGTTGCCAATTCACATGCACCATTTGTGTCTCTCTCTCGCTTTCTCGCGCGGTCGAGTAGAGACAGTCTTAATTGCCTACGCCCGTGAAAGTGCTTCTTGCGGGAAAAACGAGTGCGGCCTTGTGTGCAATCTTTCCCTCCACCCCCGAGGCGACCGGCGCCCTCATTTCAAGAGTTTGGGGGCGTGAAGATGGAAGGGAATTAAGAAGGAATAACATGTCTCCTCGAGGAATTCTCAAGATTTGAGAGTAGTAGCGCAATTATTGACAGTACTCTGCAAGTAACTAGCTGTTACTAGTAGGGATGTGCGAGTAGTACTTTTTGACCTCGAGTCGAGTTGAAAACTATTCGCGAGTATCGATTCGAGTATTGTAATTCTTGAAATAGGCAATGCAGCAATTCAACATATTCTACAGTCATATTCTCAATTTATTTCAATCCCCTTGCGAATTTTATATTTTGAATGTTAAGCTTGATGTAAAAAGGGAAAGATAACGGGTTGATGGTCACAATTAGGAGATGAATGAAAATTAATGTGTCTTAAGCAGTACCTCAAGCCAAATTGAAATGAATTAACCTCTAGTAATGTGTCGTCAATGTATGTATTCCAACTGCTTATAAGAACCCTCAAAAAAGATATTTGCAAAATTGTAATTAAGATTATATGCGTTAATATATAATGTAATATTTTATCCTTTCAAATTCCCATGCAGAAAAACCAATTGTTCAACATGCTCAGGCAGCAGGTTTTGACGTCTCCATGTCACAGTATTGCTGCCCGCAGAAAAATGTCTTTCGCAATACACTTGTGTAGCTGGACAAGAACTTCCTTTCCAAAGTTGCAAGGTTTGGGAATCTTGGGAAGTTTTATTAAAAGTTATATCAACGATTTAAATGGATCTTGAATTATCATGGAATTTTAGAGTACAAAGCGAACGAACTATAGAACTTAGCTTTAGCTTTGTAGACCAAAAAAGGAAGTTTTCTTTATTTCTTACTTCGTTTAATCAACCATAGCCACTATTTTCTGTTAGTTCAAGAGGGAAACTATGCGTAATTAAGGAATAAACGAAAATTAACAGTGGACGTACTTAGTGCTGGAAATATGGACCTCTTGTGGCGTCAAACTCCGGGAAAAACCGGCATTGCCCGATGAAATGTAAAAGTTACTTTTTTTCCTCAGAAATCCTTAGAGTTTTTACGTAATCGATCGGCGTTTGAGTAAAGAAAGTATGTAAGGGTACAAAAGTGTCGCATAAAAAAGTATGAGCGATGCTGTGGTCCACTCCGATTAAACCGAATACGCCGCCTGACGGTCAGACGCCGCTGCTGACGAAAAGATATTCGGCACCCACGGCGACAACTATAGTGGTTGACTGTCACATGTTTATGATAGCGCCTCCTGTCGGTAGATTTCTGAACTTACTGACCTCGACAGCTATGTAACCGAAACTACTCAACTCAACATTCGAAATGCTACTCGAATCACTCGAGTCGAGTACCAACTACTCGACTCAACTCGAATTTTCGAGTACTCGCACATCCCTAATAACTAGGAATCGCGATTTCAAGGAATAGTCTGCAGAAGTAGATTTAGTTAGAGATCGGAAGTATCTAGTACTGGCTGATCAGTACTTGATTCTGAAGTGAGTCAATTGCAGTTTTAGTCGATGCCGTAAAGTATTTTAGCTACATGAGAGTGATACGTCGCCATGATTATCTCCTAAGTCATCCGGTAACGTAAGAAATTCAAAATGAGTTACAATAAATATTATGAAAATTAAAGTCACTATAAACGGGAAAAAACGTTCCTCCTGTGAGTGATGCGCTCTAGAAACTATTCTACTGTCCTCATTTGTGAGGTTCTTTCAGCTGAGTCGTCCGAAGAGCAACAATTAATTAGACAAATAGCTCTTGATGACAGTTGGGAGGAGGATGCCTCACCCATTTGATCTCGGACTCTCGCGTCTCTGAATTCCATCTCTCTCGCCACCCGACTGTTTCGCCATCTGCACGTGTGCAGCGGAAACGGAATTTGACACGCGAGCGAGCGAACTCTTTCTGGAGACCAAGAGCACCGCCGCGCCCCCTGCCTTTCGTCGCTTCGCCGAGCAGCGCGAGCAAATTGACCAATTCCAACCTGCAGATGCTTAATTCAAGCTTCCAGTACGCTCGCTTCATAACCAATTGTCCGCAGGGTGAGTTCAGAATGATGAATCATTGAATAGCCTTTTTTTCGCTATAGAGAATTTGCGCTCACAAGGAAGAGCACTGAAAGGTTTTTGCTAACAGTTCTGGAATATATATTTTGTTTAGCAGCCGTAATTATAGATAACATTCTGTGATATTAGGATCAATCTACCGTCAGTGGTGCAAGTGACCATCTTTATAATTTAATGTGATCGGCACTTGTTGAGTGCACATTTCGTGGCCGACTGGAGAATACTCGGTTGTAATGATCGGAAAGGCTAAAATTGGGTATCTACTTGAGAATCGTTTACACCCGTTAAAATTTAAGGCTGGCATCATAATCATGAGGTCATGTATTACACCAGCATTTTGATCAAACTTTACATAAAGTTTATCATTGTGGGACAAAAATAATGGGGACAAAAGGACACCTTTTACCTTGATCTACGGCGCAACCGTAAAACCGTTAGCAACGGAAACTTGACACTCTCTTCACAAGGGCCTTCAGAGCCATCTCCACGCGCCCATACAGGATGAGCATCACCTCTTCTCTTGCTCAAGAGGACGATGCAAACATCCGGTAATTGCAACAAGGCGCGAGCGACCGTGATGCCACACACGGTCAACAGCGTAAATGCGAGTTAGGTCGGGCGTGGAAGGTGGTTTACATACTTCCGTGAACACGGCAGCACGGCCCAAATAGGTGGAGCTCTCCACGTCCCTTCGTCACCGCTGGCTCCCAGCATGTCTTCTCAAACTCCTATACACGCCTAGCCTAGTTTCCAAACCCGCAGTAATGCTTGACAGCTCATTTTTATTAGTGCCAAGTAAGAAAAGAAAACGTTAGTGAAGAGTCTGATCTGGAGATTAGCGTTTAACGGTGCAGAAATGTGGGCACTTAGGAAGGAGGACGAGAGAAGACTGGAGGTGGTTAATATGTGGCTGTGGCGAAGTATGAGATGGTGAAGTGGACGGAGAGGAGGAAGAACGAGAAAGTGCAGGGCAAGGTGGGTGAGGAGAGGCACTTTGAGATGAGATACGGAGGAAACAGAAGACATGGATAGAGCGAGTTGGTAGCGGGGAGGGGATGTTGAAAACGATGGTAGAGAGTAGAATGAAGAAAGATTTGATGCGAATGATGTGAGTAAACTTCTCTCGGGTTTCCCACCGGGTTAAAGGCTTCATAATGGCCGACGTTTCGAGCTCCGACTCGGCGCTCATCATCCAGTAGCCCTGATGATGAGCGCCGAGTCGGAGCTCGAAACGTCGGCCATTATGAAGCCTTTAACCCGGTGGGAAACCCGAGAGAAGTTTACTCACAGAGAGTAGAATGTTGGGTAAATGAGAGAGAGAGAGAGATGAAGGTGGAGAGTAGGATTTTTAGATAGATTGAAAGGGAGTAGGCCTTATTGTGAATTGGAGAAGACAAGTGCTTGAAGGCAAGGGAGGCTTCCAGAATACTTCTTTTGTACTCCATGGAAACCTACCTCAATCGATAGATAACTTAAAAAATAAGTGCCAAATATTAGCCGGCAGTCCTGAAAAACCGGGAAAGTCTGGGAATTATTTGGACGGTCCTGGAAAGATTGCAAGTTCTCTCGTTCCGCGAACCTTCCCTCTCCCGTTAACTCTTTTCCCTTCATGTCTTCTGTGCGTTCGCGTCCACCCTGTGCCGACGGTTATGGGATACCAATAGAATTAATTCATTATCATTTTTTTGCAGATAAATATCTGATTTTTTTATTTCAGCCTTAGTGGTTGTACAAACCCATTTCTTTGAATTCATGAGAATTACCTAAGTTTGGTGTGGGAAATCACAAATAAGAAATGGAAAATGTCGGGGAAAATATTTACGAACTTTATGTTTACCACAATAAATGGGGGGATGGCGAACGAAACTCATTTTATTCCTCACTAAGCTATGGAAAATTGTTGTCAAAAAGTTTATGAGCATCGTATATTCGATTTTACTTTGTTAACCCTCTGCTTTACGAATCTTGCATTCTTACTTTGGGTACTGTTGGAGACGCCAATGTATATTTCTTATATTGTGGATTAAGCTAAAATTATTTTTAAGCATAGATTTTCGCTTTTCACATGAAAAAATCATCACCAGCAGTCATTTAAAAAATAAAGAATTTAATCTTATCAATTTTGCAAAAATAGTGAGAAACTGCTTATTAAAAACACCCTCTTAATGCGTGAAGTAATTCCTATGGTAATGCGGTTTTGTAAAGTATCGCGAGCGAGGAATGTGAGACTCAAGATAAAAGTAAGTGGGGAAAAACTTGAACAGGTAGAGCTGTTTAACTATCTGGGCAGAACATTAGAGGAAAATGGGCACAGTAGCAAGGACATCAGGAAGTGGATTGCATTAGCGAAGATTGATTAGCAATCATGAACAGGAAGGAGCTTCTGAGAGGATCGTTATGTAACATTTTAAAGAAAAGGTTAGTGAAGAGTTTTATTTGGAGTGTAGCTCTGTACGGTGCGGAAACGTGGACACTGAGGAAAGAAGACGAGAGAAGAATGGAGGCATTCGAGATATGGGTATGGAGAAGAATGGAGAGGGTGAAATGGACGGAGAGGAAAAGGAACGACGAAGTGCTGGATATGGATGGCGAGGAGAGGCAGCTTTTAGATGAAATACGAAAGGAGACTGAAGGTATGGATGGAGTTAGTGCTTAGCGGGGAGGGGATGTTGAAAATGGTGTAAGAGGGTAGAATGTTAGGGAAGCGAGGGAGGGGAAGGAAAAGAATAGGATTTTTAGATAGATTGAGAGGAAGTAGGCCTTACAGTGAATTGAAGAAGGTAGCGCTGGCAGGAAAGGGAGGCTCCCAGATCACTTCTTGCGTACTCCATGGAAACCTACCTTAATCGGTAGAATATTATAATAATAATAATAATTCCTCATGTCTTTGCTCTTAACTCCGCACCGTTTTCTATCGTCAGTGTTGATCCACTGAACTGGTCCAAGTCTCTGTAAAACAAGACAGGCCGGATAATCTTGGGATAAATTGTTTACTCGTGAAATATTTGGGATTTATGAAATTGATTCAGCATTTTTCTGTGTGGTCAATTCGTCTTTTCAGCAAAGAAAACAACATGGCAATTTCGACTAGTCGTTGCTAATTAAAATATTTTTAGAGTGGTTTTATGTAAGAATCCGTGTAATAAGCGGAAGTTTATGAAATATCATCATTAGAAGTATTATGTTTTCTCTTAATCCCTTATTTATCTTTATTTGGTAAAGATTATGATTATAAATAAAAAGATGTTTCCAGGAGAATCATCTAATCATACGCGTAATTTTGATTCTATCGTCGTATCATCGCGTTGCGTTTGAATAGTAAATGAGATGAAATAGATCGCATTAAAAATCAGGTCAAAAAGATGGAATTCCTTATTTTATTTATAAAATTTAATTTTCTTATCTCCATAAGGGAAGACTAGGGGGAGTTCAGCGTTCCCGCACTGAACCTCAGTCGTTACCCTCTCTGTACACGTTGGGTACGAAGATAAACGTTCCGAAGGAGCAGGCGGATCACGATAGTTGAAAATGCAATACATCAGTTTGATGATTTATGACAAGAAAGGAGAACTCTCAAGTTCAACCGTTCTACATGGCGACCAAAAGCTGAGTGCCTGCCCATGGCACCGTGGGGGCAATTACACAATTTGAGTTACTTATTCAACACAAATTTGACTTGCTCTAAAACAAAAGAATAACGAATCACCTTAGGTGGGAATTCAAATTGGAATACAAAGACTTCAAGCACTCAGCAAAGCTTTCTTCCTTTTACAGCTCGCTCATTGTGCCACGATTTAATTCCGCAGTATCGTAAACCACTGACTTTGAGAATTTTTCCTCCTCCTATTCATCCACTCTTCCTCCGCGCAATTTCGCCGGGTCTCGCCACTTGCGACAAAAATTTCAAGTTATTTTCTTATTTTAAAATTGGTCGACTTTGTGTGGCAAAATATTGCGAGCTGTGAGGTGTCCAACCACGATTTATTCTTTCCGTGTGATCCTCTTACTTGATCTCTTTTTCAAACGCGTAAAAGTCAGTTTGTAGCAAGTATCATTATTATATTTTTAACCCTTCCACAGTCTACGAGGATTTGAGAGACTCGGTCGAAATTGGAATTGAATTTTTGATAGTAGGTCAGCTGTGGAGGTTTTGGTCCTATGGCAAAGGAGATTTGCCACGGTCATATTTCACATTTCTTTTTAGCTATTGTGTCATTTTTAGGATCATTCCAAGAGTGTTGTGCTTCCTGAGTATGTTACTTGAAATTTCTTTTTTTATTTAGAAATTTTTCTTCATGGCTTTATTGTACCACACTTTCTGCCATTTTAATTGAATTGATGTTAAATCTTTGGCCCAACGTTGACGTCCTCAATGTGGCGAAACGCAAATTTAAGTATGCAAACATTCCGTGGTTCTCTGTTATGTCATGAGTTTGGCAGACTTTAGTTCTCGATTTTAACTAACGATTAAGTTAAAGTCGCCAAGGTTCCTAATAAATAAATGATAGCGAATTTTCATCACTTGTTATTCGCTGTCTCAGATTGCAACTTTTATCGATATTACTTTCGGTTCAGTGGCAAATTTAAATAAAATTATTTCAATGGTTATCATCTATATTTTCGCTTTTTTAAAATAAGAAATTGCTATTAATCGAAGAAGAATCGGGTTAACCTACCCTTTGAAAGAGAAATATCAAGAAAACTAAATGATTTTGTTTTCTTTGTTTTGGTGATGAGTTTTTCTGAACTTCAGAAGTGGAAAAACTTAACCAAGTAATGTTTTTAATGGATCGAACTGATATTTTTACCGAAATATTTGGGCATTCTTCAACTGGCTTCATAAATTCGATTCCTTGTCATATCTATAACATTTTAATATATTTTGTAAGGCCCTCATTGGAAAATATTGTAATGCATTTTATTAGCTCTTAATGCCATCAATAAATTTTCAAAGATAGTAGTCAGACGGCAGAAGAGGTAGTATGGTCACAGAAGCCTTATAATTTCCTGCAGTTCGTAGTGCCGATGAGTGCAAATGATTGAGTAAATACTTTCACTGGGTGTAGCTGTCGATGTTAAAGCTTAACGTACCACGGACTACTGAAAGGAAGAGTTGACTGCTATGACTGAATACCCCTGCTGTTTGTAACGTACGTTTAATATCTCGTGACTGCCCTGTTGTGTCCAGTGGTATTTAGGTATTCAACTGGTTAAGATATTTTTACATCCGGGACATTTTGCAGATTACCTCGGCCTGTCTGCCATCCTAACTTGAGCTTACCTCTTTCAATTCACAGTTAGACCCACATTAGACTATCTGAAAATCCTTTTCCTCACTTGCTTAACAAACATTCTTTTCTCCAGCAGTTTTTTTTTAACATTATGTCCCCGCTCAGTATCCACACCTATTGTCTCCGTGTCTCATCTTAAAGTTTCCCTCTCTTATCCTCAATTTCTAGTATTACATCCTTCTTTTCATTTTGTTTCTGTTTACAAACTTAGTGCTTCTCAAACATTCGAAACCGTCTCTACTGCTTATTTAGTGAGCAAGTACAAGCCCTGTGAGCTTAGAAAAGTTCTAAGAACTGTCTCGAATCTCGACACATCCTCTTTAAAATATTCACAAACACTTTATTTTCGTTTACCCTTTCTCCTTTAATCCTAGCTATCATCCAACGCTTTTCCAAAACATTAATCTCTCACTCTTTGCTATGATATCGTCGAACCACGAAGGAAAAGGTGCTACAAGCGCTGAAAAATTAATCCCTGTCACCCCAACCTCTCGAAAAACGAATGTCACCTTCGGAAGCAGCGAATATATTTCCACAGAACCTCTCTCTTTTGTGGTCTTATGCCATTCGTTCTTATCATCATCTCCGTCATAATCTTCCTACCTACAATTTATTTTTCTTACTGCGAAAATTTAATTTTTCCTCTCTTACGCTTGTCATTTCTTCGATCTCCTTTTTTTCTTGAGGGCCACTTCATATCGCTCATCTTTTTATTCTATTCCAGTGTGGTCCATTACTTTATAGAGGTTATTTTACTGATAGCGTGATCCTTCTTTTATGATATTATAGTAATTTGATCCGCCCCCCCCCTTACTAGCGTCTTCTGTGGCCTTCCAGATATTTATTTTCATAGTGCACACGTTATTTTATGATTTAATGCACACGGTGAGTGATTAAAACAATGTTAGCATTAATTAGAAACTATTACAATTTAAAAATCTTTCCATATAGAGCCTTCGGGGACTCATTTTTGGTCTATATAGGGACTAACTAGAACCAACGTCTACGTGATTATCGGCAAAATCACTTCACTCTTCAACATAGTCCTTATTTAGCTCTTGGCCTTTCATGCAGAATCTCAGTTGTCCGACTTGCTACCTTACGGGAATATTTGCGTGCGATTGTACACTGTTTCACGAAGGAATAATAGAGTGACATTTTCCGATTCCGCTCTCCTTTTCCCCTCGCGTAAAATAGCGTGAGATTCGCCTCTTCACCCCACCTCTTTCGATCGCTTCACGTATTTAATGAGCGCCTCCCAACAATCTGATCACCACTTCTTGTAAATGCATTTGTCCTCTCTCGCAGAAAATTCCCCCATGTCGCTTCCTCATTTGGTACCATTATAGTGTAGGTACGACAGAGCGGGATTTTTCAGCGTTTTTTTTTAACGCTCGTAGCCGTATTCTTCGCTGAGCGAAATTTCACCTTTCATTTTGAGAATGCGCCTCATTAGAATGCCTCATGCACCAAAAGTTGCCATCAGATTTTACTTCGGTTCACAATAGCCTTTGGCGTCCTTCGGTCGTTAATATGATCTTTTTTTACCACTTGCATTCTATATAATCAGTCCACGGAGCCAATTACGAACTTCTCGCCGCACGCGGCAGAACTCCGCCGATGGTGCCACATCGTTCGGAGCGTTCTCACCGCCCAAATGCTATTATGACTGGCCGCCGGGCGGTGCCATATGTAGGGACACTTGGTGATCAGTGAGACACCATGGCCAGCTACCCTGACTAAGAGACTACACCTGATATAGTTTCCATTATGGCGGACAAGTTTTTTGCCTTTGTTGAGTTTTTTTGGAATGAAATTGAAAGAAATGGATGGCTGTACTAAAAATTGTTACAAATGTGTAGGATTTCAATGCTTGCACGTTTCTTGAATTATGTAAAGAAATTAGTCCCACTTTGAAGATGTTATTTGTTCAGCTCTTTTTAAATCATGCTGTTTCTTGTTTTTTCTTGCTTGTTTCAACTGGCATCATGCCATATTTATTTTGGATTCGCTTATAATTTTGGTGTTTAAGTAACTAAAGTTAATAATCAATTACTTTACCTCTATATTAAAAAAAAGTATTAATTTTTAGAAACTAGGTGATGTCTGGGATTTGGAAGATATTTATGCTATGTTTTAAAAACAGAAAGAGAGATAATAGGAGAAAATATTCGAAGTCCATTTACGAATTGTTGTGCATTTCTAATCTGTCTCGTGCGGGTTGAAGAAATTCGAGTGAATTGCTGTGGGAACGAAATGAGAATGGAACCAAGGACTCCTGGATCACCAAGACACTACGAACGTCATTCAATATCCTGGTTCCTTGATTCCCTGAAAGCCAGTTTCGACTTTAGGTTTAGGGAAACAATATCCTTTAGCATTTAATGAGTTGCTAGGGTTATTGAGTTATTTTAGTTTTGATGTGAAATAAGAGCTGACATTTATTCGCAAAGAATCATATTAAAAATAAGCCTTAAGACGTCATTACTAAGAAGGAATAAATATAGGTGCAGAATCAAAATCAAAACTCCAAAAAAATGTATTAGTCAGCGTGAGAGTTTGGACAGGAGCGTAGTCGTTTGATGTAAATACAATTTCGCAGCGTAGAAAGCCTCCTAGATACCTAAGCTGATAACTGATCACCAATTTTTCTTTGTTCTTTATTTTCTTTCCTATCTCCTTGGAAACCAAAGGACGGAAGACAAAGTGAGAGACGGGTGAGCTCATCTGAGGCGAAGCGACACACTCGGCTTCACTACTCTGTTTGCTTGACTCGGCGGCTTTTCTTCCGTGAGCCATTTACAAGATCTACTCCTGGAGATATCGCCCGTTCGATGGTTGTATCGGGGAGGGACGTATATGCCCGCCACCTATCGGTAGGATGAATGAATTGGTCGGTGGCAGTTTCCCCTAAGGAAACGCGGAAGCCGCGTCTGCTCGCGTGGCCCGGAGCACTATTTCAAGCCAAAACCCCGCTGCCCAAACAGACTTCAAGCGGAAACTTTCTGATGCGGATATCTCCGCACAGACTTTCGCAATTATTCATAAATAAATGAACTGAGGTACCTGGACGCGGGCGATTAATAACTTCCCAAATACTTCGTCCGTCTCTTTTAACCGTTTTATCTTGAACCGTTGGTTCCGCTCGCGAGGAAAAACATTGAAATTTAGTGGCAAAAATTTTATGAGAATAATAATAATTTTTTTCCTTGCTCATTTGTTTAATCAAGCTGAATTCTCAAAATGGTTGGTTAAATTTGTTGTTACGTTCTATTTTTTATATTTTGCTGACGGATTTATTTTTTGCAGTATTGACGACGTCTGTTGCTTTTTATTTCCTAGAGGAACGTGGATTTCTAAGGCAAGATAATCATCCCGTCATCCCGTTCCAATATTTTCACTCGTACGTCAATTTCCATTTATAAAATAGAGTAGGTATCACCCTTCACGTATATTGGCGGTCTTCTTATCGAAACGGAAATTTTTTTCAGAAGTTCAGCAGTTAATTTTCTATGAGGGAAATGGATATTTTAATGAGTCAATAATGGATAATTTTTTTAATTATATTTTTAATCAAAAGCAATGTGAGAAATACTGTTCAAAGAGATGTTCTTGCTTTTCTATGAAGGGATTAGATAATTTCTTGTTACCTCAGCGCTAAGGGATGGTTTGAAATATAATTCAAGTTGCGTAAAATGTATTCCAGGCAACCGATTCTGGCCGTATTGGGGCGAAGGTAATCGGGATAATAAGATAACATGTAATAACATAATGTAAGGCCACCCTTAAGACACATTTATGGCTCATGCAGCTGTTAATTATTGCTGGAATTGCGATCCATCGTTTAATTATAATGTAAATATCTCTTGAAAATAATCTTTTTTTGCGTCAAACGTGGCTCCTTGTGGTACATAGGTATTAAAACGTTGCCATCTACGCGTCAGAGGAATTAGTCCGAAATAATCGTAGAAGAGAGAAAATGAAATATATTCTTGTATATCTTTGCCTTTATCATCTGGAAAGTGCGAGCTAGTTACTATTTTTGTGTGATACATTTCCTGTTTCTACTTTTTAATAGGGTTTCTCACTTGAACTTATGTTACTAGGTGTCATCAGTGGAAGAAAATTTTAGACTCATATTATAGTTGCGTGAAATTATTTTTTTGTAATATGAAGAAGTAATCATTAGTTTTTCCATGATTGTTCATAGTTTGACAATTTTTTAGGGAACTATGTTAGTTGCAGGTTGCCATGCAATGCAATATTTGTTTTGCGTGTTGAAAGACGTCAGCTAAATATTATACGGTAGGTTCTCGAGACCGCAGCAAGTTGGAATCGTTGAAGCAATAAATATCTTTTCCCTCAAAATACAGGAAAGAGGATCCAGGTACCGTTTAAAACTTGAGTGCAGCTCATATATCGTCCGAATATAATGCGAATGTGGAACCTATTCCCTTTAAGGAATGTAGATATCCATTATGTTGCTTCGCAGGATTGTGAAAAGATTTGTTTCTCGGCTGTTTTCCACCGTAAATACGGATGGGATAATGTTTCAAATGAGATTTTGAGACTTATATGTCACATAAATCATGCATCTCGTATCCATTCACTATAGCTCTGTGTTCAGCTAAGAATTCTGCTGCAATTAAGGTTAGACTAAATATTGGTTTATTTCCCTTGAATTTTATTCTCTTCAAATAAATTGAAATACTTGATTTATTAAATTTTACAAGAGTAATAGTTGAAAATCTAAATATTTTATTAGGAGTTACATGTGTAGATATGTATTCTTTCTTTTCTTGAGACATTTTTCTCTGCTTTTATTTTTATATTTATAACTATAATTTTTATTTATTTATGTGCTTGGAGAAAGTTTTTTTTTATAAAATTTGCGTCTATTAATTTTTTTTCTCTAGGTATAGAAAAATAATTTAAGATTGAGGTCTCTTTCATTTTTAACATTTAAACCTTTATCATTATTACATGATTATACGTATGTTGGTTGCAGCTTAGGAAAAAAACGCAGATCACTGATAAATTTCCATCAGGTTAGTTTTATTTCTCTTAATTGACATTCATAGATGAAATAATTACCTTCACTTAGGTCATGCCTGATAATTTTCTATGTGTTTTGGAATAATGATGAAAAAATGGGGTACTGAGGGTATATTTTTAAATGATTTGTATCGCGGCTATCTGACTCCACTAGTGCAAGTCATTTGTGGAAATATTTGTCTTATGAATCGGCTCCCGGTATTATATTTGACCCAGATATAAATCTTTCATGCGTTACTGATGAGTGGGTCACCTTTAAGGACGCGCGCGCGGAAAGAATTTGGTTTCTATGGAAGATTTCTCACATCTTTATGCAGTTCTTGAAATTTTATTCTGGTTCTGAGCCACTGCTTACAGAAAAAGCGTCATTAACGGTGGTTAACAAGGAGCTGCATTATCTTTCATTTCCGTGTTTAAAGCTTTCGCCTCCTATCTTTATCTCTTGGAGTAAGGCAGCAGCTTTAATAAGATACTCCCGAAGCAACAGAGTCCGATTTTAATTTAGACCTGCCTTGAAAATTCCTTTTGTGTGGTATGCTGTACTTTGACTTCCTAGGATTTTGATCTCGTTTTGTTTTTAAAATAACACGGCTGTTATTAACTCGTAATTGTAATTTTATTAAAAGGTTTAATTGGATGTACTATTTTGATGTTATTATCTTGGAAGAAAGTTAATTTGATGTAGGTATTTAAAAAATGCATAGGAAACGAAAGTAGCTCAATAGAGATAATTTTGCGTAGTTAATCAATTCGGAAACTCAAATGGCAAACTTATCATAACAACTATTATTATCTTAAGCCTCCAATACAGGTTTTGTTATTTTAGATCTAAGTTAATTAGGTCTGTTTGCTTTAACAATAATGATATCCACCTTTAAGTAGTTATTGCAGCAAGTTTGAGTTTTTAATTGTATTTTTTATTTATTCCTTTCACACCATTATCATCATTGGTCTTTAACGTCGGGGTTTATAAGTTAACCATTTAACGTTTACTAACTTCCAGGCTCTGGATAGGCAAAATTTACCAAGGTGGGTCTCTAACCCGCGACCTCTTGTGTGGCAGGCAAGGAATTTATCCCTCCGCCACTGAGGGGGCAATTCAAAATGGAATATATTCTACTGAATTAATTTTTAGTCCCACATCCTGCTGTTGAACAACTATCATGTTCTTTTTCTCTATTAAACGATGTGTTTTTCATTGCTTATATCCCATGCTCTAATTGCCAGAGATAGTTGCGTAAGGTCAATCGTTATTGTGTAATAATGCATTGAGAATAGGGGAAATTGGAAATTGACCACATTTTTTAGGAATGAGTTCCAGTAGGGAAGGGGGCAGTTGCAATGAGTTTTTAAGGACTTTTTAATTAAACAAATGGTTTAATTCTTTCGAATTCAAGAAGGCTCATTTTTTGTTGCAAATCCTCGCGATGCATAAGTTCCTCAAAAGGTAGTGAATGATCAAGGTCACACTCTCTATAAATTGCAGTTATTGAAGTTGGTTTACCAATGGAATTTAAGGGTTGTTGATCGAAATAGCCCCGGGATAGCTTTCGGCTTACCTTTAAGGAGCCATGCGAATGTACTCTTCAAGTGCGGAAAATCCACAGGGGAGAAATTGCAGTCGACGCATATCGACGCCTGAGTAAACTTTGATGATTTTAGGGATTCGCATAATTCCATGTTCTAGGATGTTAGACTACATATATGTGAACATCCAATCTTTAGTGTTGTAAAAATGGTGAAATTTCATTAGTATTCCCATTCGGTCGGACAAATGTTAACTGCAACTTCATACTTCATCAGTAAAAGTGTTGGAAATGTTACGACCAGAAAATTATGCATGGAATTCCTTTCATTGTGTTCGCAGCCTTAAACTTACAGTTATTAAAAAACGCTAGCGAGGTCAGAGTAAATTATTATCTTTAATTAAAACTATGCTCAATTAAGATTATAGGGAAAATACAATTTAAAAAAATGTACGAAATTGAATATTATTTTTGGGAATTATCGTTATAGTGGACTTCTAAATCGACTTATTGACTTTCGATTCAATTAAATAGTTTTCAACGAGTGTAGAGCGAGTATTTTCAAAGGATTTTTAAAGGTAACTGCCTCAATCTTGAGAGGTTTTTGAAGAGACTTAAGTGAACGAGAAATTGGCCTGGTGATGTAAGAATGGTGAAATCAATTTCGTATGCAAATATTTCCAATTGTCCCCTCGATATGGAAGTCGAATTAGTGGGATAAACAATTTCTCCAGCCGATACCTCGTTTTGTACCCAATAAAGAATCTTTAAAGAGTACGAAAGTAATGAATGGGTAATATGCCCTGGAAAAACACTCGAGTTTTTATTTTTGCGCGTAAGTATGGGGAAACTAATGAAAGCCTGGTGGATGCTCAGAAAATGGACATCGTTCCATCTGTTTTTTGGGAATTAGCTTCCATGGTCCGGGATAGTTTTCTTTTCCGAGCGGTAAACCATAATAGCCGCAGATAATATTTCTCTTTTTTCCGTGGCGGTATTAAGGAAAAGTAGTTTCTGGAGTAGAAGATTGCAAGGAGTCGAAATTCGCAAAGTTTATCATCCTTTTATCTCTCTCTTCTCGCAACATCCTCCTGTCTGCCGTGATTACTTTACCTCGGTGATTGTATAAAGAATACTAATCGAAGAAGGAATAGCTGTGTATACGTTATTTCAAACTCTCAACTCAATTCGGTGGGTAATGTTATTATTACACCTCATGCTTATACTAATTATTGTCAAAATCACTAATAATTATTGAAACCACAGGTTTTCAAGGAAATATTTTATTGCTGTTTGCTAATTAAAATGTGAAATTTTCAGGAGAATACGAATTATGTTAACAAGTGGATTGAAAGAATGATAAAATTTGTACATTTAGCCATCCTTCATGGAAATTTCAGCCCTCTAACCTCATTTTAAGTAATTTTTAAAGACGCCAAATGAAACTGCAGGACTGCAGCCAGTGCTTTGCTTGTGAAACACCAGGGTCTGTAACAACGATGACCAACATGACCCTTTTTCATTAGTAACCGCGTAAATTTGCCTACTTTATTAAGAATCAGATAAATGATGTAGTAATGCGTAGAGGACAAAGATAGACACATGATTTTTTACTTATAGAATTAATTCAATTAGCTTTACGAACTCATTTGCTGTTTTCTTTTACCACTTATTTTAGCTTAAGCCTTTTCGTGAAAGCATTGGGTATCACCTTCAATAACACTGGAAAGGTTACACTGTACCGTATACACTCGTATCGTCATATATACCCGGCGTGTGTACTATGCACACATTCATCGCCGCTGAAGAGATGGTACATTATATACGCACCGTCAGCTGGCCCCATTCCGACTATATAAGCCGGAAATTTTTTAGGAGGCCGAAAGCATTGGGTAGTAGGTCATTTTTGATTTTTCTGATTTTTTCCTGCCTCGAAAATCTCATTCGATGGTTACTGCAGTTTTCCCTCGCGCTTATCTTGATTTTGGCTAATTGGCCGCATCGAAAGATTTTTAGCCCCCTACGGAAAATAAATAGTCGTACAGTTATCCATTTCGGAGAAGGATAATTGAATTTTATTCCTTTTATTTGGGCAACCGTGGTTTAAGTTAGTCCATATGCTGATTCTCTCGTTTTTAAATTCCTTATTCGTACGCCAGCCGTAAAGGCAACGAGTCTCTTATCTTATTGCCAATGTTTTTTTTTTTACGAATTCATGGTTTCATTATCCCTATTTTTTATTAAAAATATTTTATAATTGTGTTTTCCGATGTTAATCGTGAAATTTAGAAACCTTTTTTGGCCGCGCTCTTATTGGACAAAACTTGTAACCTGCGTGTTTAAATGTGTAATTTAAAACCGTCAGAGCGAATCAAGCTCATTACGAATAATTGACAAAGTTTTACTTTTATTTGGCATGCTTTATTGTTTATCGATGTTGCCTGTTTTGTATTTTGAAGCCTAATTTTTATTGTATAATTATTCTATAAAGGCTCATTCTATTTGATACTATGCAGTTGCTACTCTATCACAGCTCTGTGAAAGTTATTTTAGTCTAAATCTGGCTGGTTCTGGTTTATCAAACTCCAAAAAACCATCTGAGTAACTAATATCAATATGTAGTACAACTCTGTACTTAATATCACAGAATATAAATAACATTCCTGTATTTGATACTGTTAATGACTTCATAATATCCTTCATTTTGCCATACCGATAAATGAGGGTATTACCAAATTAGGAGAAAGTATTAATATCCAATGGATTTTTTGACGATGGATTGTTGGTATATGTAATAAATTACTAAATTTCAATTATTAATAATTAAATTAATTAATATAATATGAATCATAATTTTTAAAACATTATGCATTGATCAGTCATTTTTCCAGTCTCGAAATATTCAAGTCAGTATTCCTGCTTGCATTGCATTTTTTCGGTTATAATCGTTTAAAATGTAAGTATTTGCAATATTATTTCTCTTATATGGTGGGCAAGCTCAATTATGCCTTTAAGATGCCTTTACATGCCTTCTTACACGACGAAATCATGTAGCGTAAGGTTAAAAAATTACGAAAGGAAGGAAATTGTACATTGCTTTTTGCATATCTTTTGAGAAAGTTTACTTTCACTCGCAAAATTAGTGAAAATATTTCACTTCCAGCAAAACAAAGTTGTTAAAAATAGGGATACTACATCAGCATGTCGATTTTCCTGACCAATTTATTGGGAAATTTCATAATTCGCAATAAAAATTCGAAATCGCTAAATTCAGTCAATTCTGTTATCAATGCTTCTACGCTCTTTCAGTTTATTCTATAAATTGTATTCTTTTCCAACTACTTCCTCACTCTCTTATCGTTATTCCTTTCAAATGCATTGCATGGGTTTCTAGTTAGAAATAAATTTTAAGCTTGCCGGAAACGGGAATGAAGGCATGGGATTATTATCATTATACAAAGCTATCTGATTATTATTATTTATTAGTTCATGCACTTTCTCAGCTGGTTATACCAGACGGTAATATTCACCTATCCTTATGGCAAATTAGGATTAGGCTCGGATGTTAAGGAAGAGATTTCACCCTATCCTACACTGTCCGATCATGCCCGACCCAGGAATCTTCTCACGATCTGGCAGGTCTGTAGTAAAACAGCTTTTTTCCCGAGGTTAATCAGTTGTTTTTTAATTCCCAGGTCTTCGACTTCTTTTTTGAATCTTTTAGACAAGACTCCCTCCAAAATTATTATTATTATCATCATTCTTATCATTATAATAATAATAATTATTATTTTTTAGCTCATAATATTCCGAGGTTCTCTTCAGGGTTTAGTTTGTATCCATGACCCATGGAATAAGTATGGTTTCCCGAAGGGTTGAGGCGATTTCTCCGGGTGATAAGCGAAATCGTATTAACTATTCTTCTTTCGCATCGGATGACCTCATCGTAAAAAATGTGATCCATTTAAAATTAAATCATCTTCGGTAAAAAAGGTAGCGAGTGAAGCTTCATAGTAACACCGTAGTTCTACACGATCAGGCGTCGAAAAAAAGAAAGAAATGAAAATGATGGGATGGGAATTCTTCTTTATATTTTTAATCCCATTAATTTCTTGAAGGAGTTTTTTTTATCCTGCTCTTCGTCGTCTTTGAGGGGTGGGGAATTTTTTTCCAGAGTGACTTTTTTTCTTTTTAATTTCCTTCGATAAATGCACCCGTTCAGTATATAAGGGCATTTTCCTTGTTCTTTCCTCACTGCACGGATAATCTGGAGGAAGGAAGATAATTTAAAATCATACCGGTTTCCATAGAAGTCGCTTATTTTTTAAGTCTTTCGGAAACTTTTCTCATTAAAATGTATCTTGCCGTGTTGATTGCACGCGGAGGAAGGTGCTGTGGGAGGGGAAGCGCGTCAAACAAAAGAAGGTCTCGGGGCGTCTTGCTGATCGTAATCCCTTTCACCCCATCTCTCCTTATACCACCATCCCTTTTCCTTTCCGAAGACGCACCCAAAAGTATCGAAATATCGAGTAAGTGTTGCCTTTGGAGTCCAACTTGTCGTGCTTTTTCGTAGATAGCTCACCCTTCTGACTTACTCGCCTTTCGATTTATTTATCGCCAGGAATGGTAAGAAACTGTCGACGCCACTATTCACCGTTTTATCGATTGTCATTGACCTTTTCATTACTCTTTCGGTTCGTATAAGCATTGCCATGGGAATTTGGGAATGAAATTTCAGATTTTGTCGTGCCTAGGAAGTATTTGAGCGAGTGGGTCATGTAACATGCAGTGTAGAGTTTGATGCTTCGCTATGAAATAACTTTAATCTCCTTTGATGAATTAAATTGTTCAAATTATGTTAAAATGGGTACCAATTAAAATAGAAAATCAAACACACAAGAAATTCTTTTCATAGAAAGATCATTGTAAGCCTCATACTTACCTTAATCCTTAAAGTGCCGAGGAGCGCTATCGCACTCTTCGTATCTCTCGCGAAAAATGCCAGGAGCGCCATTGTGCTCCTTCTGCAATGTCACTCTTGGATACTGATAGTTCACGAATCATTCAACAGTCGATGTTCATTTTATTTTAACATTTCTAACTATTTTCTTTATATTATAATAATTACGTCATATTACCAAAAATTCGTCAAATAATACATTAAAAAGGTGAACCCATATACAAGAAAGATTTCCTAATTTTTCTGTATGTATAAGTACCTTTAGTTGTTTTTGAGACATAATTTTTTTTCCTAACCTTCTGCAAAATCAGCAAAAATGCCTCGACACTCTTAGCGTAGTACATTGAAAATCGATTGGCACTCAAGGGGTTAGTCGGTAGAATACTTTAAAAATAATCATCTAACAGATTTCAATCGTTAAGGCAGGGTCCCCCGTTTGAGGCTGCAGCTTGAAATGGACACGCCCAAAAGGTCACCTGTGATTAATGTCAGAAGCCCGCAAGCCGCAATAACCACGTGACGATGAGTCAATATATCTACACGAGATTTATTCATTCGAGCAGACTGGTTTTCCCTGCGTCCTATCAACTCATTCACTACATTTTTTAAATCAGCGGGAAATGAAAAATGAATTCCCATCAGCTACAACTTGTAATTTCAGTTTTTAGAAATCAAATTGCTATGCATCCAGACACCTCCGTTATGTACCTGCTTATCTCTTTGATAACTTGGCGATTGTATTTATGCTAAAGGAGAGTTTGCTATTAAAATATTTTTCTTGTAAATTTAAAATCGTACTCACGTATGCGTTTATTTGTATGCAATATACGTAGCGGTGCATTGTTTGCTATGACTTTGAGGTCGCTTTTTCTTTTTTCCTTACGCATCTATTAGTCCGTGGTAGGATAAAGTTGCCTCCTTTTCCCAATTTTTTTACGAAATATAGTTATCCAAAGGACTTGCCGCAAATCCTTTAGAGGGGAGGGGGTGGAATCTCTCGGTTGAAACCACAGCCTGACGTGAACACGGCCGAAGCGTCACCTGAGATTAATTTCATGAGCCAGCCACCACGGTGAATCAATGTACAGCAACACGAGGGATTTGCGGTCACAGTTATAAAGTCAGCTTTTTCTGCTTCATGTTGCCTCTTCTCATAAATTACTTTACCAAACAAATGAAAAATTAATTCTCGTCAGCGTTAGATGCTTTGTGGTTAAAAATCACACCGTAAAATGGTAATCGCCTGGAATCCATTATACTGAAAGTGTTAAAGTCCAGTTATTATCGTCAAAGCATTTTTACCGGTAAAGATAAGGGTTCATGGAGCATTCTGCAGAGTACAATAGTGTGTAGAACTCCTCCCAAATTGGATATCCTTCAATTATCAATCCGTCCATTCATTTCTTTCTATTCTATAAATCTTGTTCACTTCCTCCCTTGATTTGTTATCATTCTTCCCTCCATCACCATTTTTGGCACCCTACTTGCGATAAATAGATAGGCAAATTCGTTTTTCCCCCAAGCCATAAAGGACATTAATAAATGTTAGTCGTAATTTTGCTTGAGGATTTGCTTTTTATACGTAGACGACTGGTGTCCTTACACCCCCTGCCACACGCCTTTTCAGGGGGCTTGCGGGGTTGTATGTTTATGTAGATTCTTTTGTGCATTCACGTTTACTTTTCTTTTTAATGAAAATATTATTTCCTTTTTCGGTGTTGCTGGGGAGTTTTAATTGATTTCAGACCACTTTTAAACTTGAACTCAATAAGCATGCATGTAAATTCGCATATTTGACGTGTATCAAGTGATACGATTGCGTAATAATTATATTCGGCCTGTCCTGGTTGGTAACTGCTTGGAAATGGGACGTGAACAGCAATTAATGCAGCGATTATCAGATGGACGTGTGTGTAATGCGATTAAGCCTCGTGCGAATTGATTCCAATCCATTTGCGTCGGAATGCATCAGATGTGGGTTCCATTTTATGTCATTTCTTTCCTTCCCTGTACAGTAATTGTTGGATTTCAATTACCAATAATAAATTAAATACCAATATAAGTGCAGGGAAATGTCTTACTTACACTCGTAAAATTTCATTTTCTGCGAAGCTGGTTGTAGAACGTATGCGTGGTGATTGGTAATAATTTTTCCCTGGGAAAAGATTTTTGAGTCATAACTTCGCGAATCCTACTGATGAAGCAAGAAAAAGGGTTTACAGTTTCGCTTCCGCCCTTATGGGTTTGTCAATGTTTTGGTGAAAGTGGGCGTGGCTAATCCTACCCAAGCATCCCTATTCCTGCCACTATCTGCCCCTCCACTATCTTGCAACCTCCTTGATTATTGCCTTTGCAGTAAGCTTGTGGGGCTGTCCATTCTTTCCGCTTTCCCACCTTTAATTGTTCCCTCTTCTGTCTCGAGCGGCGGCTTCACCTTTTCCTCCTTTATTCTCGTGTGGATTATTCCGACAGCCCTATTCATGAAATCAAATTCCCCCGCCCCCTCATACCTGACTCTAGCCATCGCCTAAATTCAAGCCTACCCCTCCCACAGAACATACCGCTCCCTCCCTTTCTTCCCATAATGCACTTGGCTTTCCAATTCAGTCCTCAATGGCATCACCTGCCCCAAAGCATCTTCCTCTTCTTCTCTTATTCCTCACACATCACTCCTAACTTCCTTCTCTCGAATACTTCTGCCATTCAGTCATTCGTGTACTCCTCAAGCTTACTTCTTCAGCTCCCACGTTGTTCTTTTCTCATTTTTGCTCTTTAATTTAATTAACTAATGAACTTGAAGTCTGCAACTCTAATTTTTATGCCTTTATAATGCTCACAGTAGCAGGCTGAAAAGGCAAGATTGCAATATTTCAATGCCAATGTAAAAAACGTAATTTTATTATAAAAATTTTAATGTAAAAAAATTATTTTACAAGGTAATAAAAGTTTAGGACTTAAGTCATTTTTCCAAGCCACCTTATTGTTCTATTTGACTTTAATTAAATTTTCATATTAATATTTCTTTCTCATGAGCATTTAAGAATTCCAGTTCATTTCAGAGACTTATTTTGATAGTCTTATTCTACTGATTTGTGAATGAAAAACTTTGCTGTTTCTACAATTTGGAACTTTATTTTCCTGACTAGTTTCGATACACTGTATCATATTCATAGGACTAGCAGTACAAGTAGCGTTGCTCTGGGTTATATACCAAAAAGGGGGGGCAAAGAGTGGAAGGGGAGGGGAGGGGAAAGGGGTGGAGAGGAGATGTCTGTAGAGCGCTACATTGTTGCACTTCGCGTAGGAGGGGGGGGGGAGGAAAGGGAACGTACTTAGGGAAGGCGGCGTGGGTTAGCGTCATGGGGATTATTTTTCGGGTGCAAAATTGGGATGTTCAGGAGGGGGGAGTGGAATGGGAAAAGGTGGTCATTAGTGATGGGCTCTTTCTTTTTAACTATTCTTAAAATTTCCAGTTGCTCCCTGATGTCCATTTGTGACCCTTTCTTCACACGGTGCAGCAACTCCGGGGTGAAATCCGCCTGATGTCCTTCTTCAAGGAGGTGGGGGGCAAACTGGGACATCCCCGTTTTCTTGATGTAGTCTCGTCTGTGTTCTTCGCCTCTAATGGCTAGGTTCCTCCCCGTTTGTCCCACGTATTTGGCGCCACAATCACTGCATTTTGTTGGTAAACCCCACTATGGAGGGCTGGATTTATGGAGTCTTTGATGGGTGGAAGGAAGCTTTTTAGATTCCTGTTATTGTAGTAAGCCGGATGAATGTTCATTTCTTTGAGAAACTTTCCTATTTTAATAGAGGGTTGTCCTACATACTTCAGGCGTCGCCACGATCCTTTGTCATTTGTGGTTGAGGAGTAAAAATCCTTGATTAACATTTTTTTCCTTTTGCCTGCCAGTAAATCGTCGATTAATTTTTCAGCGTAACCGTTGGCGACTGCAATTTTTTAAATTGTGATTATTTCTGACATGAAAGCTGTTGGCTCTAATGGTACGGCTAATGCTCTGTGCAGCATGCAGTGAAAGGCTGCTAATTTTTGATTAATGGAATGTTTAGAGGATGAGTGGATGACCTGATCGGTGCACGTGGGTTCACAATAAATAGTGAACTTGTGTTTCCCGTTTGTGATTGAAATATTAAGGTCCAGAAAATTTAAAGAATGTCCCTCTGGTAATTCCATCGTGAATTTGATGTTGGGGTGCAAAGAATTGATCAGCTTCAAGAAATTTCCCAGTTGTCTTTTCGTTCCTGTCCATAAACATAGAATGTCATCGACATAACGAAACCAATAGTGTACATTATTCATGAGGGGGTTTTCACTTTGAAAAAGTTTATCTTCTAGTTTGTTTAAAAAAATTGCATCAAGTCTTATTCTTGTTCTATGAAATTGTCCGGAGGCATTGGATGAAGATGAGATGGTGAAGAATATTTTTAAACCGAATTAATAAACACGAAATAAATTGCATTATTGCTTCTGTATATTACTGCTAAAGCTACTCTTTCTACGGCTAACCATGGTCCCTAACTTATAATTCCAATCCCCTCGTAGTATTCATTGTTCTTGAAATGTAATATTTATTATATTATTATGAAAATATTGGTACTTGTGCGTTTAGCACGGGGTATGGTTGCTCATTTTGGCTTAATGTTTCGGTTTCCCAAATGGGAATCATTTTGAAATCTAATCAACCGTAAGAAAGACACTCTCTTGAAGAATCGAAACGCTGTCATGAGTAATCGCCCCCTGTTCACCACCTGAGTATCTCATGATGAACGAAGGCGCTTGTTGGCCCTCTATCATACAAGGGTACGTTTTCATTAACCCTGTAGCTGCTTCAGCATCCTATATATTAATGGTGTTCTTGGATTAATTATCGATTAGGAAGCGTATGTTTTTATTCCCCCGATACGGATAAAGGCCGTTACTTCAGTATTTGATGTTCATCTGTTTTTTTTAAAATTTAATTAGTCAAAATATTGAGACCTTTGATTGGAAACAGAAGGATAAATTCTCCGAGGGTACTTCTGTGGCCATTGATTTCATTCCTGTTCCCCATTAGAACGTTCCATATGTATCATGGCCACTGACGCAAATCAAACGTCTGAATAACCTTTCCCCAGGAGTATAAACAGATTTATAGCCACTTTGATCGAAAAAAAATGTCTATCAGCGATTGGCTAAAATTCTTATCTCCCAGGTCTTGTGTGTTTTCTACCCAGTGGAGGATAACTGGAAATATCCTGGAATTTTTGTTTTCACCCGCAAAATTAATTCATTTTTTGAAATCTGGCTCATTACTTTTAAAAGGTCTCATTGAAAGCTTAATGAAAATTGATGAACTCGATTGCGCTTCAAATGTATGCTCTATTTGAGGTCATTTGTGATGAAAATGTAAGTAAACGATTAGTTAAGATGGATTACTGGGCGTTTTCGGCTCCCAAAACGGGATTACCGTCGTTCATCAATGGATGGATGAAGGACGATGGAAAAGATGTGGAAGACTCTTGCATTTTAGCAGGAGGTGTAAAAAAAAAAGATGGAGACTGTTCATTTCGTTCTATTTAGTCAACCCTGAAAAAGTCCTTAAAGAGTTGTAAGATTCAATAGTGTCAGGCGGAACATGATGGAACTCCTTCAAGATGAATCAAAAAAGGAAAGACAATGGCAGGTTGGAGTTGTAAGATTTTAGAAATTGTTGGAGATATCGCACTTGAAAAGACAAAATAAATGATTGTGTGGTTTAGGCTTTTAGCCGTCAAATTTTCTGTCTCTCAAATTTGAAAATTTTACTTCCAGCCTTTTCCTTATTTTCTCGGGTGTAATTTATCATGATCTGAGACATAGGAAAATGTTGATATGGGTCTGCGCTGCTTACCCTTAAAATTTCAGGATCACAGCGTTTAACGCAAGTTTTACGCATTTGATTCGTCACCAAAGAAGAGCGGAAGTATGCTTCCTCTTTACGACATCTATCCTCGGCCTCACGTGAAAAGAGACTTCGTATCCTCACGGTAGCAGCAAAAAAATATCCAACCCGTGCAAAATATGGTCAATAAAAAACAAAAAAATGAAAATATTAATATTTTTTAATCCCGTAACGCCCGACGGAATTTATATCCGCACTAAGAAGTCATTTTTCCCTGTCTTCGTGCTAATAAAACTGTTCCCTGCGGGAATGGTCAGGAATTCGACTTCGAGTCCGCTTCCGAAAGCTTTCCGAAGACGAAACCGAAGGTGCTTCGGCGCGACCACGTAACAACCTTCGACTCGTCGGCTTCGAATTGGAAAAGCTTTTCGAAGAGACGCAATAACTGACGGATGAAACAATGACGTAATCATTTGCAGCCAATGAAGAACGTGTGCCGCATTGGGTGTGTCTGCTTCCGTCTGCTTCACAAACACAGAATAAGAGGTAAGTATTTCATATGAGGTAAGTAACTCGGATAATTGCTGGTATTGTAAATATCCTTCATTACTTTCAAGGCGCAAGAAGTTGTTTTTATTGTATAAACTTATTTACTTCGATTACGGTAAATAATGAAATGCTGATGATTGATAATGAATAAACAAGTCAACGAAATCGAGGCCAACGATGTCGGAATGCCAAACAGCAGCTGTTTCAACATTCTGAGGCTTTTATTTTCGTCCCAACAATAGATAAACAACCTTTTAAAATGTCAAACAAAGTATTTATCCCATAATACGTGATGCGTATTTCAACAAAGCAAACGTCACATGCCGCCTAATTCGTTCGTTCATCCACTGTTGGGACTCCTGAATTTAATCAATGTGAAATCAAGCGACAATTAAATTAAGGTATCAAGAAATAACTCAATAGCCGAATATATCACCTGACCCATTGATTCTTTAATATTCATTCATTCATCAGACACCGTTGCGGCTTCATCTATTCACCAGTTTTGGTTGCAATTCTCTCTGCACAAATTATACTAATACTGGTATTTTATTTTAGATTTTGCATTTAGAAAGTGAAGAAGACTGGAGCCATGGAAGGACAACATCATAAAGGTGAACGACGATGTTTGTTAAGCTACTCCTTTTGAGGTAACACATACTTGATCATTTTTCAATCTCTGTAACAACTGTGAGCATACCCTGAATACTGACGGGATAACCGAGAAGGCAAGTGGTATAAACCTAAAGGTCTTTAAGATAATATTTTTTCCCTCAGCATTCATATGTCGTCTAATCCATTATGATATTTCTAAACGATACCTTTATTGATTATATTTTGTTTACAAATTGTTTTGGCTAGTTAAATGAATGTGAATTATTATAATTGAAGGAGATAATTGTTTTATTGTGATTGATTATTCACAATTCATCTTTGCAGAGTACTTCAATTTACAATTTCAGAACATGATGCAGGCAAAGGAGCCAATTTCAGGGTCTCTGTAGAGCAGCGAGCCATAATGCTGCAATTTATGGAGGAGCACCCTGCATTTGCTCGTGACCAATTATGTTGCCCAAAAGGAGCTGCCTCCTCCTGCCTCACCTCATGTACCTTCTACTTCACATGACCCCTCCCCAGTTCCACACCCAAACCAGCAGAGCGATAAAGGCTCTCAGGGAAAGGGGAAAAAGGAAGAGAGAAAAAAGTGGTGAGTTTTCTGGCTATCTGGGGATAAATGAATGTCAATTACTGTGCTAGAAATGAAGTGATCTCTCGAAACATAGTGACTGAAAGTAGCTGGCTCAATAAATACGAAATGCATAAGTAAGGGATGTTCAAATAGTGATATGTTTTCTCATAATAATATTCTATTCTTCACTCTTTTAATTTATTTTGTTAAAAAGTATAGATATCTCCATAGTGTATTTGGGTTACCTTTGTCTCCAATCCAGCCAGCACTAAAATACCTTTAATACGGATGACATCCTTAGAAACTTTTTTCCCAAATATCAACATGCTTATGGTTGTTAAACACTTTTATCTTTGAATGGAATGAAATTAATACTAAACATTATTTGTAACGAAGCCTCAATCAAGATCATTCATGTGTGATTTCTTCTGTCATAACAAACATTTTGATGTTCATGACTTAGTGAGTATCTAGTTCAATTAGATTAAGCCAGTTCATTCCTTTGAGAACCTTAGAGAAATTCTCACCGTAATTTGGATAGCCAATAAATTTTCAGTATTCCATTGCAGTGTTGCTATGTCAGAGTATTCATATCCGTAATTTTCTATATTAATATTTGTTTCACAAAAATACATTAATTTAAATTTTTTGAGAAGTCTAATGTGTTGTGAATAAATTTATTTCAGACGATAACTCCACATTGCTCGATGAATGCATGGTCAAGGCGGCTGATGTGAGAAGAACTGCTGTGGCCCAAATGGTGGAGACCTTCCAGGCTGTTGCGAATGAGTAAGTTAAATTGGAGAAAGGGAAAGGTATCCATACATCTTTCAACATTTCGAGAGATTAGAGATGTCTCCAAGTTAAAAAAAATGCTTTATTATTTCATGCTAACATTTTCCACTGGCTACTGCCTACATTGGCATAACATTGAATTAAGTCTGCAAAAAGGCAAATTTCCAAATTTTACAATCTAAGAACATACAAAAATTATATAGAGATAATTGAAAAAAATTTCATTAGTCGTTCTTAGAAATAATTCAGTCCTAATGGTGAACTATTTTTTTAATTGGATTTATTTGAAAAATACCATGTCAGTAGATTTCCACTAACTATCATAACATTGATGGGATGAAATGATTTTCTATTTAAAAATATGTTTTCCTGCTCTTTTGGTGCTTTGATGACTAAATAAGTTCCATCAACATAGCCTATAGTGCCAGGTATTTGTGTGACAAGGTAATTCCTGGGTGATAAGAAAGTAGGTATATGTTATTATTAATTCTTGATTTCTCTCTTTTATAGATTCATCGAGTACCTGAGAAGGCATTAACTTTGATATTTTTTAATGGTAGTATTTCATGTAAACCAAATTGATTTTTTTATTAAAAGTAAATGTATATTTTAATTTATTAAATGTATTGATGACTTTGTAATGTTAATGATAAATAAATCAAGAATTATAATATAATGTATCCATGCTTGCGAATGATCCTGCTCATTTCCTCTCTCCTCAATGGTAAGTGGATCTATTTAGCAAGGATTTCGTTTGAGTTGAGAGCTTCTGTTAATTCCTCAATGGAATTGGACATGCTGCTTTGACAGAGTCAGAGATTACTATCGGTTCCGGTGCTTTTTTGGTAGCTTCCCTGACCATAAAAGTGAAGTGCATAGAGGACCTACGTAAGTAATTGGAATAAGTCAGTAGCGTATAAGTCACATGCAGAGATCATTTTCTTAGCCTTGATTTATTTTAACTAACTTTTGACTCAATGGGTATGGCCGTGCTCCTCCGTGCTACTGCCATGTGTGGTCTCAAACCTGCCACAAGTTCACGCACCATATCTTTTGTCAGGCGGTAGAGCCCCTTGAAGACGAGCTCGTCCACAGCAAAAGGGTCTGAGGAATCCCTGATTCCACGCAACCTAGCGCGATTGTGTGCAACATTTTTTAGCTCTCTCTCTCTCTCCCTTTGCCTTCTTCTCAAAAAGTTGAGTCCCCATATCTCATCCATAGCTTTAGTTCAGAGTTTCATCTTGCATCACAGATCAATCAAAGATAAGATTTTTATGTTAAAAGAAATAACATGTAGATTAAAATATCATAATTATTCTAAATGGCAATGTCCACAAATCCTTTTCACCGTTCGAATTGTAGCTCTTATTATGTTATATTAGCCTCAAATATGAAAGTTAGGGAAGCAAAACTTCTGCTACAGCCAAAATTGCGATATTTCGGAAATAAATTAACGAATTCATCGAAAATGTTTTGTGACATCATGTTTTCGTGACAGTAATATTCCAACCTAACTTCATCAATGTGCGTTGATTGTCCATATTGGACTTTTATTGAGATAATTGATTGGCTATGGCATTATGGAAACGTTAGTAATGACGATGATTACTTACCGATGCAGCTTAAAAACTCCATATTTAATTAATCGTGAAGATGTCGGCCCAAACAACGCGAATGGATTAGTTGCATACCAACTTGCATGAAGTAAATTCGAACGATAACATAACTTGGGCATTTTAATTTGAAAACTTGACTACTTCATGACTTCAAAGGAAGCTTCAGGATATTCGATGTATTCAATTTCTTACTCATACCTCAACGTAACTATAATCAACATAATACGATACACATCATCATCTTGGCCAAAACACACAACCGGGAATTGAGTCAAAAATCTACAATTCGAAGACTGTAAACGGATTTTGTTATTGTGCCATGTTTAAAATTAATTAAATTAAATAATAACATCATATAAGAAGCGTGGTTAACCTCAGAGGACACAAAAATTACGATATACGAAAGCTCGCCAAACCTTGAGCCGAGAATCCGTATTCGGCACTGAGTATTCGAAGCCTCAAACCCCTTCGAATTCGCATGCCGAAGTTCGATTCGAAGGTCGTGCCGAAGTTCGGAATGAAATGCTTACGTGGTCGCAACAATCGGGAACCACTTCGAATGTGACGTAACTTCGGCTCCGCTTGCCGAAGTCGAAGTCGAGAGTTCGGAATCGGCGTTTACGTGGTAACCCCCCAGGTTAGCTGTTTAACCCAATTGTTGCAATTTGATAGATACAAATCTGCCTAATTTTGGCACTTCAAAGATGGGATCTGGTCATTAAAACAGTAATTAATAAATCAGCCGTTTAGGGCTTAATTAATATATGAGTTGTGCAGTCAGTAGCGGTTTGAGCCGTATCGTTTTTGATTCACCATGAATTGGCAATAATTAATTAAAATTCTTTATCTCTTGGCACAAAATAATATTTTTACGCCGTGATCTGGGTCTCACATGACCTACGTTAAAACTCGGGCTGGGCTTATAAATGTTGTACGTCTTACTGATTTGATCCTAAGGTTGTTCGGGATACTTATATGAGGGTGCAACTCACCACAGATTAAAGCAAATGCGTATGAATATCACAAATTTAGGTTGTTGGGTCCATTTTCATTCTCTAGGCCACCTCGCAGCTTGAGTGTTTTTTGTTGAGATCGTCAGATGATGACGTCCAGTTCGTACTTTTTTAACCTTGGACTCTTCGATCGATTTCCAAATGCTCTACCGTCTAGGACTCCATGATTTCCATAAAATTGAAGTGAAACCACTTAATTTTAGTCAAGGATATATTAAACCTCGCTAAATAAACCCCAGAGGAAGAGTTCTAGGCAAATAGTGAAAATTGTTCTCGTGGATTAGGTGACCTGAGTAAATCGCTTACCAAAACAATTGGCCTGCAATAGAGGAAAAGAGTTAGGCCAAAGAGAATGCGGTGAAATTCTCTCCACGTAATTCACGTTTTTGAGAATATTCAGTGCTACAGAGAATGAAAGCAAAATAATGAGCTGGTGCAAAATTATCCTTTCTTATATTAATAAGGAAAACGCGGGTAGAGGAACAAATGGTGCAGATTTTATGAGAGCTTGCCCTTGCCAAGTAAATGCACGTGCAATTGCCGTGGCACTAACATGTAGATGGGTGCATGTTGGGGAAAAATACTCACCCCCTGCCAAATACACACGAGATGGCTCAAGAGGTATTGTGTAGCTGTTGATACATACATGTGCACTTTTTGTTTTGTTTCATATGCCATTGGCCATGGTTCCTCCTCAAAATCATTGCAAGAGTGCTTGTGACATGGTTACACCCAACCTTACGTTGACCGCTTACATTCCTGCACGGTTAACATTCTTCTCATTCTTAACACGGTTCTCTCATGCTTGAAATTAAGCAGCATTTCCCAGCTCGTGGGCATAGTACAGAACACATTTTGTTAGATTCACCCTCGAGTTCGATGATTGGCGATTTTCCTGCCAAACGGTGATCGACTGGATTTCGGAAGATTCGCCTCAGTAAATTAAATATCAGAGACAAAAGTTGGACTGGTATTTTACTATTCATAGGAGCAGAGACTTACGATTTTCCTGAATCTAGTCCTTTGAAGAAGAAATCGTAAAGTAGTGCATGTACTATCTCTAGGGGTCTGCGATTTTCACTAATTCTTGATTTACTTTGTGGTATACCATTATAAGTTTTCCTGGATATCAGACAATTACTTATACCACTTATTTTTTATCAGAGCGCTTGTTATATTTGTTAGCACTTAAATGTTCTTTCTCCCTCATTTCAAAACTTCTTCCTGTCTGTTCCACGTATACACCATTGCAATTGCTGCATTTCAATGAATATACTCCACATCTATCCAATTGGTCTATCTGATCCTTACATTTAACGACCAGTCTCCTTAGAGTGGCATAAGGTTTAAAAGCCATGCGGAATTTGTCCTTGGGTAAATGATGAGCTATTTTCAGAGAAAGTGCATCGAGCCCTGATAAAAAATAAGTGGTATAAGTAATTCTATGATATCCAGGAAAATTTATGTCTGCGATTTTTCCTGTGATTTGTATGTAAATAATAAAATTCATTCCTTTACAAAATTCGCTCTAGTTAATGGCCAGTATATCTTTGCTGCACGGCTTATATATTATGTTTTCTTTTCCATACCACCTTAAAATGCAAAAAATCGTACTTATTGCGTTGGTGATTTGTTTTGAGTGATGAGCCTTTGTTTTATTATCCAGGCTATTTTGCAGCGGGCCATTTTGACTTCTTTACGGAACAGGAGCCCTCATAAACTATATGTATATCCTTTTAGAGGAGCGCTCTCCTGAGTGATTCTCCGGATATTACCGCATTATGAGGATTTTTAAGAGGGATTTATTTAGGAGTTTTTTCTTCGCGTGTTCCTTAAGAGTTATTCATCGCGAAAAGAGCGTTTGCTCTCACCTACTTTTGAAACTCCTTTTCTGCGGATCCATTTTGCCGGGTTACTTTGCTCACGGAAGGCCGGATTCTAAAGTTGGTGAAATATAGCAGGCTGAAAGTGAATCGCTGTAGATCGCACGCCTCCTGCCATTCAAGTTGGAAGTATTCTCTTATCCTCAATTCTTCTTTTTGTTTATTTCAGTCATTGTTTTCGCCAGAATTTAACTTGGTCTAATAGGAGGAAACAAATGTCTGGTCCCAATCTATAGGTCCTCGCGTATGGCGGGATCATTTATTATATGCACCTTTGGCCGCTCATTTAACGCCCTCTCGGATGACCAGAGACGCGACTGGCCAAGGACGAAGGTGATCCGACAGCTGGCAAAAAAATATAATGTGGCCTAGCTGCATAATTATATAAATTATCTATCACCATATTAATTTTTTTACTGATGACTGTATTCCTTCATTTACGTATCTGTAACCTTGTAAAGAGAGCCCTGGTCCAGAGGAAGAGGGGGCCGGATTGTGGCTTCATCTGGGCCAGGTAAAAGGAATAAATAAAATAAAATCAAATAATCCTACCTGTGAAAAAAAACTAAAGTAAGTAAGGAATTTGAAGTAATGGCCATGGCAATGTCTTTAAAAAGGGCGATATCATTTACACTCTACTTTACCTTGTTGTAGTTCACATTTAAAAGAGGAATTCCACTAAGTTTCACTCTACAGTTATTTTTCTGTCGCTTTTCCTCCCTCTTTTAAGTTGCACGGACATGAGTCGCCAATTTCAATTCCGGTCGACTTGTGCTCACGCACTTCGCATCTGGCCAATACAGTTTTGATTCAAAAGTCTGTTTTGCCTAATTTCGGAAAATGTATAATTATGTGTCATAATTTTATTCAAGGGAAAAATATTTCCTTTTTAAGTTCTTCCTTTATCGCCGAATTCTCATCTGTTAACATTCTCTTGGTTTATTGACAAGTTTCATGAACATGAATTTGGTTTTAAAGGCTCTATTGATCACTATCAAACCTTCGTGAATAGGGCTCTGTTTTTTACATTTCTGATACCAGAATGATAATCCGTTTCGGTTAAATGAGCCATAACTGGAGTCCTCAACTGCCGCTGACAGGTAAAGGCGTCACTACAGGCGTGGAGATACGGGACGTTATCTCGGTTTATCCGCTGAAAGCAGCCATTTCGATTCCTTTCACGAATTTCCATTTCTTTTACGAGGGATTTTCTTTCTGTTTATCCTTTTAAAAATTAAAAATGTTTTCCTTAGAATTTAATTCCCTTAAAGAAATGCCGGAAATTATACATTTTTAAGTGGAGCTCCTGATTTTGCCGTAACATATTATGCTTAAGCATTATGAATAAATTGCCCTTCGCATTTCATTGGCCGAAATATGGCATCAAGATGCCGAACGGGCGGCGCGCAAGCAATTTCGAAGAAGACGCCAAAGAAACCCTCACCTGTCGTTCCATCCGCATGTACCACTCCCTCCGCAGTTTGCCACCTGGCGGCACCTTCTACAACTACTACTGCTATTGCCTCCACCTCTCCGCAAGGAAGGCGTCGGCGAAATGAGTTTGGAATAATTCGAATCGGTTGCGCTAATTGGGATCGCCGTCTTGTGAGGGCGCTGCTCAACGAAATGTGTTTCGGCCCACTAGTCCACGAGGTAGTCATTCACTCCTAATCGCAACTTTTATAAGAGGGGGAAAGGCCGCAGAAAAGTAACTGCTCAGTGGAACCACCAACGATGGGCTTGGAAAGAGATATACGAACAACAAACAGTCTGAATGAATCGCGAGTGAACTGGGGTGAAGGAGAAGGTGGGTAATTCAGTCCCAAAGGAGAGGAAAATAAATTTCAACCCTAATTCCCAGCTGGTATTTCCAACGTTGTGGGAAAGTGAGTCAAGAGTACACTCTCTTAAACTATAACACTACTACGTAAATAGATGTTTGCAAAAAAGCAAGCCGAATAACCCTGTTTTTGATGCCTTAGAAATATAAAACAATTGAGTGATAGTTATATAAATCCACGAAATAAACTTACTTGTGAATTCAGTCAGATTAGAATTCTTTGTTTACAGCGTTAATAATCTGATATTTAATATGAACTTGTGATACGTAAAAATTGTCATTCATTTGAAAGAAATCACATAGATTATTCAAACAGTTCTCATCTCATGAGGAAAGATATTTTTTATAATGGCAAGTAACAATGGTTCAACACAGTTTTATTACTAACAAAAATACTTTCTCGAATCTCGGGCAGAAAGGCTAACTAAGTTCGTATTGTATACCCAAGTTACAATTTGTAATATGAATTAGGGATTATTTTGGCCACATACTATGATAAGTTTGTATAATTTTTTAGCACACAGCAAATATAGCAAAGTATCTTACCAATCGCGTCCTGAACATTTCCCATGGTTTTTTTGCACTCCCGGACATCAACATCTGCTCTAAAAAGAAACACCTGGTGTGGAAACGAGAAGTCCAGTATATTTTGTCACTATAGAGAAACATTAACCAATATGCACGTACTTAGGATACGACATATTTGTCCAACTACGTCCGCTCAGGGTGATAATCGCTGAATACATACAACACTACCCTCGACAAAATTGCTGCTGGGCACTCGGATTTTATCTGGCTGCGATGTTGCGCATCAACACAGCCGACAGTTTGCACGAAAGTTTATTTATTAATTTATATCACACCAAAAACATCACTAAGGCCTTTACATTGGTTTTATAAACAAAAGAAATCATGTAAATAAAATTAGTAAACATCTATAAAAATAATCTGATAAATAACAACCATTTTTAACATATACAATACATACAATAGGTCAGTGTCAAAAAGGTAGTCTTTTCAATTGGTTATTAAAATTGGTGCGGGAGGCAAAGATGTTAAAAGAAGAAGAAGTATTGGAGATTGAATTGAAAATAGAAGGTAGGTGGAAAAAGAGGGATCTATGAGATATTAACAGACGGAAATTGGGCTGGTGTAGATCTTCAGTATTGCGGGTTTTGCGAGCTGGAATGCGTATAGAAAAGAGTGTTAGGAGATCACTGCATATGAAGGACCCATTTAAGATGCGGTAAAGAAATTTGATGTCTGATGTCAATCGGCGGTGGTTGGGGTGTAATAATCCAAGTGAGTGAAGTATTTCGGCACGTGAAGAGAATCTGAGGTGAGGTATGCGATGTCGAACTACGCCTAAGAAGAAATTGAGTGGACGGTTGATTAGTTTTAGTGTGGTGGGAGAAGAAGTTGACCATATTGGGAGAGCAATATTCAAGGAACGGTAGCACACATCCATTGAACACTGATTTTAAGGCACTCAGTTCGGATATCTCGCTCAGACGATATAGGGTCTCAACCACTGCCCTAGCCTTGTTAACAATGGTTTTTATATGTTCGTTTAAGGTTAATTTTTGGTCAAATTTTTTTTTCAAGTTTTGGTATCTTTGTTTATATCTAATATGGGAAATCGTCTCTGGAGATTCTTTTTTGTAGTAGGTCATCTTCAAAATAAAACACAGTATTAAACTCCGTATATTTTCCAATACAAACCAATCCTGGTTACGGCAGCGCTGTGCTCTAAGCCTAGAGAATGGCACTGAGCTCAAACCCGGGACGATCAACTCTCTTCAAATGTTAGGAAAGAGCATTTAAATAGGGCATTTCGGCCATTACTACCTCAATATTTCCCGAACGGATCGATGTTTTCCACTGGGATACACTTCAGCACCAACACTCGTCGAAATTGGTCGCCGGGCAACTCGGCGATTTTTCTTTGTAAAGGTAAGCGGATACTTGAGGCAGAACGAAAAACTCGCTCGTATATTTCGGAAAAGGCCCATTACATTTACTGCCGGTGTGGAAATCCATCGCTGAGAAGTCCATTAAATGATCTCAAAATGGTACAGTTAACACGCTCAATGCGAAGTTTTTGTCTGGACTGAAAGGCAATTCATCTCTTGGGCAGTGGAAGATACAGCCACTGCTAAAGAAACACGTAAAAAGAAAATTTCACGCTCTCAACAAAGATGGAAATCGCCAATTACAGAGGTACTTCCGTAAAGTGATGAATCCTTAAACTTCGCCACCGAGGAAAAACACAAATAAAGTGACAACAATAACCTTATTTTACAAGGGTAGGTAGGGTATGTTAACTCCGTTATCCACACCTGTTCTCTTGAAAAATCTTTACTTTGCATGCATTATTTTATGGCCACTAAATCTTTAATTCGAATCGGAGGCACTTGGAAGCTATACTTTATGTAAAAATTAACTCAGATGAACATAAAATATTCTACCCGTAAGTCCTTAGTCATTGCCAATCTGGGATCTGTTAGTACTCTTCTCGTGGAGTCAGAATCGATCAAGTAATTCGCAGTCAAAAAAAGTCTTAAATAGTTCAAATTTTTCGGTTAATACCATAGCCAGGGATTAGTTCTTGTAATGTACTCATTCACCAATTTTATTTAACTGTCGATTGTAATGTGGAGTATGAGAATTAAACATACGATTATTCTTCCGTTTTTCGGTCTGCTGCCTGCAAATTGAGCTATTCGGGCAAAATAATCAGCAGCCTTGATCCTTTCGCGGAGAAGTTGATGACGTCAAAATCCCTTGCCTAGCGTTTCACCGCCTCTTATCTACTCCTCCGCTCTCTGCATTGCCTGCACATGGTTCGTTGCTATTCGCACACCATCTTGCGATTCCCCCCAGCAAAAGGTTTTCCCCTCAAACTTCAAGACTACGTAAGTTTTTGGAGAATAATCCGCGGTGCATATTTTATGTCACTACTCCAAATTTTGTTAGCTTAGCGCATTGAAACGAATCACATAAAGCCGCAGTGAAACCTCATACATTTTGCAGACTGGTTTACCGGGTCTTCTCCCGCGTCTATTCAAGGTGTCTGGATGGAAACGAGAGATGGACGATAAACCAGTAACCAAATAGGAGGAAGAATTCACTTTGATTTGGAATGGAACCAAGGCTTCCGTATTGCATGGGCGTTTTCGTTTAGCTTAAGTGGTACACTGGTATTACATAGCCCTTTCCCAAAATTCTATAATTTTTAAATTTATGTTAGAGCATGGCATCTAGTGGAATTCTTGCGTCCTCTTAATTGGTAAAGAATAAGTAATCACTCATTGTCGATAAGTATTATTATCTGTAATTGTAGCATTTTTATTTCAAGATTATTCACTAATCAAAGCTTCAACTATCTAAGAAGATTCGAAGATTTAAGGCCACGAAATGGCAGCATTAATTTCAAAAACTTGTTTGTTTTATTTGTAAACAAATGTTTATTGTTTACAAGAAGCCTTTCGCATGCTATAAAATGGTGGTCATGATACTACGATATACTCATTCGTCACCAGCAACAATAACAATGTCACCCTAACTCATTATGACCATACAATTTATGAAGTGTGAACATGTTCCCACAATGAAAAGCCTTCATTTCTCACGCACACTAAAGCCGCAGAAGATTACTCCACGGACCCGTTTTTACGCTATAGAACTTAAAAAACAGTGTTTGAGAATCGTTAAATGGCCTGAGGGGATTGTAACCACACTCTGAAATGAAAGAGTTAGAAAAAGGTAGTAAAGAAAACTCCAGAAGCGACGCGTTGGGGTCAAATCTGGGACCATTTAATCCCTCTTTACAAATTATCCCTATCAAAGCTCTTGCTCACCCTAAATTCTTTTGTGCGTTTTTTTCCTGGAGTCAGAGAAGGAGAGAAGGGGTAGAGGTTTTTTTTTAGGGAGGAAGAGAGGAAATAGCAGTGAACGAGGAAATTCTCATTGCACCCTGCAGCGCCGACCGAGTGTCGAGGCACACACAAACACATCAATTCCTTCTTGACCGAGTTTTGGATCATTTAGTCCACCAACGACGCCCTCAACCCCTTCACACAACCACTCCTCTTACCCCCACTTACCCCCGGACGCGATCCAGCTGAATTCCTTTTTACCCTTGATTGTGAGTGTAGCGTGGGGTATATCTGCTCTGTCTCTCTCATTTGGAGGCGATTAGGAGCGAGTTCACACCGAGCGAAAGGTACCTACTTACACGAACGCGGGCCAGATACGAGTGATGCAAAAGGAAAACTACTAGAGAGCGCATTAGGCCTTCTCCTAGACAAAAGGCTAGGCGAATTGAAGGGAGAGGCTTAATTTAGGATTAAGTAGACCGCCGTTAAAAATAACGCGGCTACACTGCCACCGGAAGGTATCCCTTATCTTTCCGCCTTTCGAATGTTTTACGAGGGAATTTCCGCAGCTATACAACGCACGTAAGCTTCACTAATACTGGGAAACGTTATCCATGGCCTTAGAAGGAACTGTGCTCTTAAAGGTTTATGGTGTAACGTTTATTTCTAACATCCTATGAGGCCAACCACATCGGCACCAAAATTATCGCCAGTTAGAAGAGATATAAGGAAGCTTAGTTTCGAGGGAGCCAAAAAATATAGATTTGACTCAGCTATCAGAAAACCTGAACTCAAAATCAAATTACCCATAGAAAGTAGCAGATTTATTGTAACAAAGTAGCAGATTTATTGTAATGATCATCTTCATAAGCCACGAGCTTCTCATCAGCGTAGAAATAAAACAGTCTTCTTTTCCGATATGCCCGTTTAGTTTTAAGCAATTATTATTTTCAACGCCCCTTTAGTACATAAATCACTGTATTATGAATTTATTTCTTCATCTTTTTCTGCATCTCCTCCAGAAGTATAGATAATAACGGAAGAAACATCAATTTTGCCGTTATTAGAGCGCAAAAGATTTGCTGAAAACGGAGAATTAAATAAAACTTGAGGGAAATGCATGAAACGGAAACATTTGATATCCGTTGGAAAAAGACGGAGCAATAAGTTCGTCGCCATCCTCTTTCCCCTCATCCTCCCCACCCCGCTTGCTTCCCCTCCTGGGCATTTAAGCGATATATTTTGAGGTAAATACGCCTGAAAAGGATACAAAATGCTTTGAAACCGATCGTGAGATCAAATACTTTTAGAACATTGCCAGAAACTTGTACTTAATTAAAATTTTAGTGCGAGACTAATCCCGAAAACACTCACCATGTAGAATATTAAGCCAAAGTTTTTTTAGCGTTTGTCTGTATCCATTTCCTGCTTCATTAAACGTGGTTAATATTATCATACACATTGTGTCCGCCTTTCAATTCTATTTTCTGCTCTATCAGATTCCTCACCAATCGATCGCATCAAATTACTTTTATTCCAAATCGGCAAGTGTATTTCTGCTTCAAGTTTGGTATACCCTAGTATCAAAATGTAGCTATATCCATTTTTCTTTTATAATGAGTCTATATATTAACAGCATCCATCAGATCATAAGGAGTGCTGGAGCGCATATTCATACGCAATGCAAATTAACCATTTAAAAGTTCCTGAGCAAGTATTTAATATTGGGGAATATGTGTGGGATCTAGGGAAAATCCGGGAGAACATTTAGAAAATATAATGCTAGTGCGATATATTATCTTAAAAACAGTTAACATAAGAAATAAAGCGTATCATCAGGAATAGTCTTTTATACTCCTTTTTTTTAATTGGGGCCAGAGTTAAGCAAACTAGTTCACTGAGGTTATTCCTAACTTTATAACGCACCGTGGAGATTCTGAGAACTCCCTCTCACCCCTTCTTGTGAGACAGTGACCTTATTTTTCCATTTCGTCTTTCTCTTGACCAGAGGGATTCATTGTCCCTCTCCGACCACCGAGCAGCAGCTTTGCCTCGTGGCTAAAAGGACGGACTTAATTCTCCTAATGCCGAGGAGGAGAAAAAAGGTAGGATGGACGAATGTCACCAAAAACAAAAGAGACTACAAAAGTGGAGTGAACGTAATGAATTTGTTTTCTTAGCGAGCGAAGGCAGAGGGGAGGGATAAGAGGAGGACTTTGCTGTTTATTTAACCAGGCCCAGGTGAGGCCACAATCCGGCCCCCTTACCCCCAGGGCCTATGCTCTTATACATGGCATTTGTTTTGGTATGGAACTTTAATACAGGAATTGATACTAATACATTCTTTTGTCTAGTTGTCCATCGAAATTTCATAGAATTTCTCCTTCCTGGCGTCTTGTTGAGCCGGTCAAGTCTTTGAGTGGCCTCCTGTAGCTGTCACCGCTCAGGAAGTCCTGATACATGGTAGGAATAAATTATAAATTGAATTTAAGCCATTTAAAGCTAACACAAACCAGGTTGAAAAGGCATGATAAAACAATGAATAAATTAAATATGTGAGGTTTGAAGAAATTAAAAGCTGGTAACTGAACAAATTTGTATAAAATATCAATAAAGAATCATAAAAGGAGAGGAGAGATAAATGAAGAAGGAAGTGTGGTAAGAAGTCGAGGGAAGTGGGATGCGAAGAGAGGAGTGAGTGCCTAAAGGAGAAGCGAAGGAGGCAAAGAAGAATTGCAAAGGGTTAGGGTGAAGACGGGACAGAAATGGGTGGGATAAAGGAAAAGTTAGGCTCCTCGCTACGCTATTACCACAGCACCGCATCCTTTTCTCCGATCATTGCGTATCCAGGTGTTTTTATTTCTAAGAGGCAAACGACTGATCAACCCCTTGACCTCCTGAAAAACTCTCTCTCCGCTAGGCTTAGATTGCTTGAACAATTGAGAATGGATATCTTCAAGAGCGACACGGAGAACATAATATTAGAGCCACACTATATTTCCAGGTCCGATAGAAGCGATGAATTAAGAGATATGTCTTGCCGAACGGATAGATATGGGAATTCGTTTTTCCCCTGAACCATAAAGGACTTAAATAAACGCTAGTCCCAACTTCGTTAGAGCATTTTTTTTAGCTGTGAACGGCTGGTGCCCTAAAACCCCCTGCCACACGCCTTTTAGGCGGCTTTCGAGGTATTACGTAGAAGTAGATGAAAACATCCATTTTACCAACAAACACCAATGCAAATAGGTGGCACAGGGGTGCACTTAGGGGCAGTCATCGGTAACAGGGCAGTAATGATGATAGTTCATTGAAACCCGGGTCGCGCTCTGATAAAAAATAAGTGGTATAAGTAATCGTGTACATCCAGGAAACTTATAATGGAATACCACAAAGTAAAGCAAGAGTTTGAGAATTTGAAAAAGGTTCTCGGAAAATGTTATTCCAAGAATTGTTTTGTTGTTCTCAAAGTTTCTGGTGCCGCTCAATATGACCGCACTAGACGCTTTTAAATACTACCATGTTTGCATACGGCAAACACTTCCAATTATTTGGTTTCGTATTTACGCTTCGGGCGTCGCGCTATGAAAAATCACTTTCTTCCTAATTAATAACTGGAATGCATCCCTCGAATCCTTTCAAATATTTCTCCTACTCTTCTCCCGCGATCGGATTCTTCGGGAATCCCAACTTGAAGGCGTGACTGTTCACTTAATGGTATAATTGAATTGGCCCGAATGAAGTCCGTCGTAAATCTTGATTCGTTCTCCGCGGAAGAAGAAATTACTTAATTGAGCACTCGAGAATCCGTTTCCACAGTCCTTTGCTCCCCTTCCTTTCCCTTCAGCCCGCATTAAGTCCTTTCCTTTCTGGGCTTTTATAAATTCCTCCTTTTCCCTTCCGCTTCCCTTGGATCGTTGCCAAGTTTAATAATCTATAAAAGAATTGGCGAAGGAATGCCAACGCGGAATGCTTCCGGTGGTGCGGTGTTTTGGTGCTGGTGAAATAGTCCGCGCTCACCTCTTTCCTTCATTGAGGAGCGTTTTTAAAGGGATTAAAGAGTTCTGATATTCCTAAGGCTTTTCAGGAATAGAAACAAGCCACGACGTAAGATTTAAGAAACGTGAGAAAGGGAGATTTTTCTTGTATATTTAAACGGAAATAGACGATTATTTTTGGGTTTCTATGCTTGCATGACACAAATGCGTTTCAATTCAATCATTTCAACGTTATATGAGAACTCACATGTAAGTTTTCAAATCTCTCACTCATAAAATAGCCTAATTCGCTTAACATCTGGGTAACGCTGTCTGTACGCCCTGTCTGTAGTTTTTGACAAACCGCGCAGCCTTCCTGTTATGTTTGTATTTGGAATAATGACGTTTTTCAATGTATGAGACTCGATTGGCTTGATCGGCACGCCACCTACGCGGCTCCTCAAGCTTCACTTGTTTAGCTCCGAGTCAGTTGTCTCCTTACCCCGCCAGTGGGCTCGTTGAACTCCGCACGGTCTCCAATGCAATGGGTTTATTTTGACATCTACATCTACATAATACCCCGCAAGCCGCCTAAAAGGCGTGTGGCAGGGGGTGTTAGGACACCATCAGTTTACAGCTAAAAAAAATGAAGTGCTCCAGCGAAGTTGAGATTAACGTATATTAAAGTCCATTATGGTTCGGGAGAAAAATGAATTCCCATATCTATCCGTTCGGCAAAACATCTCTCTTAATTTATCGCTTCTATCGGACCTGGAAATATAGTGTGGCTCTAATATTATGTTCTCCGTGTCGCTCTTAAAGATATCCATTCTCATTTGTGCAAGTAATCTAAGCCTAGCGCGCAACCTCCGAGTCTTCAGCGGCTCCCAGCCTAATTCGCTTGACATTTGGGTAACACTGTCTGTACGCCCGTAGCAGTTTTTGATGAAGCGCGCAGCCTTCCTTTGTATTTTATTGAGTTCGCGGATTAAGTCTTTCTGTACCGGATCCCATACGCTCACTGTATGTTCAAGGTGCGGTCGGACGATTGCAAAATAACATCTTTCTTTCATTTTCTCATCCGAAAATCTTCCCCAATACGCATGACGAATCCTAATTTCTTCAGGTCTAAGCCGCAAAACTATAGAAAGGGTTGTGGATACTACATCCAACTCGACACTATCAGCGACATGGCCCAAGAAAACGCACCTTAACCAATTTGATAACCACACGTCTTGCAGGCTTATGGAAATTTCTGTAATTTATTTAGAAATCAATATGCACCTGTTTGTATTTCACATTTATCCTTGCAGTAATTATCGGTTCTACGAAGGGATTTTTACACTGGATTATATCATTCAAAATATTTGTAATATTTTCTGTTGGTGCCTCGATAACAAAGGCATTTTATAAGATTAATTATTTATAATTCAATTGTGCTATAATATGCATAGAAGCGAATGCTTTAATTCCTATTGATATATCTTGTAGAAGGTTAGGCCAAATTATAAATGACAAATTTGACTACAGTTATTCTGGAGGTCGGAAATGTTGAGCAAATAGAGTCACAATGAATTATTTGAGTACAACTGGACATTAAAAGGGACATGATTATAGTAGTATGGATAGCCATTGAGAGACAGAAAACTTCTAGGAAGTTTAATATTTGTATTTAATTAAAAGTTTTCGCATTATAAATGAATAAATTCTCATTTATGACAGAATTTTATTGGATAGTAAACTGACTTTTTGTCGCAAGCTTGTAACGCAATATATTTTAATATAGAAGTGCTACTGTTATGTAATTTTAAATATTGCTGTAAAAACTATTAAGCATGTGCAATGGGTTTTCTGCCGAATTTAATTTAATACGTTTAGTGCGATAATAAATGTTCATGTTAAATAAATCAATGCATTTTCTCATTTTATGTTTTTGGCACAAATTATTACCAAGCATTGTGAATGGCGATGCACATCATAGAACAGTTTTACTGTGAATCTTATCCGTCCCTTTATCCTAAATGTACACCACCAAAATCAGTAAAAAGACTCGAACCTTGCAAATACTTTGCCTTATTCTTTTGATATTTACCTGTCTGAAAGCTTTCCAATTGAATTTAATTTGTTGAGTGAGTGCAAAATTTTCCAGAACCCTGGTGAGTAAGTTGGCCTCACACTGTTCTTCTATTCGCAGAAGTGCATCTCGTTTGTAGACTCACCTAGGTAGATTGCGTAGGTAAGACCGACTTGTGGAAGACAACGGAAAACTTCAGGGATGGATGGGTAAATTTGGCTTGCGATGAAGCCAGATCCTATGGAAGCCAAAGAAAGAAAAGTACAATTGTTCGAATTGGGGTCACTTTCGTGGAAATTCGTTTGTTCCTCCCCAGCGCGGTTCTCTTTGAAATGGAAGGGCCTGAATTTCTTTTCCCCGAGTTTGGGACAAGATCTGAATTATGACGACGTTTTTCACTCTATTTTAGATTCTAGGCTGCACTGTGACGTAACTAAATTTTATATTTTTCAGAGTATGGTCGCTTTAATAGTGCAACCGCAGTTCGTCTGCGGCCAGAGACAGCAAGAGAAACTCGTTATAGCTTTTTTTTGTTATATTTTAAGCGTGAAAAAAGTTCTTATCGATGGGTTTATTGCACAATTTGAGAACATTTGCCGTACTTTGCTAGTAAATCTTTGAGTATCAGTTTTTTAATAATAGAAATTGTCCGTTTGGTAATGGTTTGATTCGATTTGATTTATTTCTTTTACCTGGCCCAGATGAGGCCACAATCCGACCCTCTCTTCCTCTGTACCAGAAGTAAAGGAAAATGAAAACATTATTGATGAATTAGTGGATCGAATTAATTACAGAAATAAATCATAGTACGCATTACTTTTATTTACCCTTATAACAGAATTCATTCACGTAAGTACTTCTTCACCGTATGACCACAGTATTTGTTATCTTAGATTTATGAGCACTCATTTTCGTCGAAAAAAAACGGGCAGTTAATGTCGCTCATGTGGGGATTTTCCTTTAATTTCGCTATTTTTGGTGGCGGCTATCTGGCTGTCCTCGCTCTCTATATTTAATAGTAAACTACACTAATGTATTCCAAGGTAATCGTGCGGTTGCCTTCAGCTTTGGGGGACGGCTTGGTCACTGAAATTTGTCCCCAAGATACTTGGTTCGCAGAAATGCGGAACCCTGCGACCCCTTCGCCGTTCGCCTCTGCTACAGTACAGTGCCTACACATTCCTCTCAAGCCCCATTCCTTCGCTTGCCCCATATGCAGGACACCCGCCGTGACATGCAGAGACCTGAAGCCTTTGTACTTCTTTCTCTATAGACCAGTAAGGAAAATTATAAAGAGAGATTAGTTCGTTTGAAAAAACCTTTTTAATGTGATTGTCGTAAAGTAACAAAAAATGTCAGTTGAAGACGGAGGTATTAAAAAAATGTCAAAGAGTTAACAAAGCACGGTTGCATCCGTGAGTTTTTGAAAGGATCTTGATTTTTATGCGTGCATTAATCTCTTCTTTTTGAAATTCACTGTGGAACATTGCACAGAAATAATGACAGAACCTACCTCTTTGGCATTAATTAAATCTGCATTAAAATACTACCTGAAAAGCACCCTCAATAGGCGCTGGATTGGACACCATTCGTCAATCAGTGAGAAAATATAAAATTATTTTCCTGGTTTAATATGCAAAAAGCCTGCCGCATGAACGGTGTTGAAATATAAGTGATTTTTTTACGGAAATCCAAAGGTCCGCTGTTCGATTCCGGGTCGAGGGGAATTTTTCCCATGGCAATATTTCTGGTGTTCGATGTGAGAGGTATGAGATTTCACTTTAAATAAAGCAATGATAACTATTTCATTCTTGTAGGCACCTATATTTGAGAACATTATGCACTGTGGAAATTTGCTTTTAATAATACTCATGGAATAATCTAATGATTTACTTGCATATTTTATGGTTTAAGTTGGCAAAAAATGTAAATATTATTCAAATCTGTTCACACGACGCATATTTTCATTTCAGTCTCTTCAAAAATAAAGTGACGAATTGGTAAAGCAGCCTTTTTTCCTCTCAATCACGTCTATTGAAGTCTGTAAAACCAGTGACATGCAAAATATACTAGCTCGTATATATAATATCATTGACGTAACTCAATTGCATGCATATTTTATATGTCAGGTTGTCGAATATTCTATCTCTATTACTCGCATTCGGTATTCTATCCCATTCTAATAATTAATTGAATTGATAACGGTGACCTAGACATTGATATCGACAGAACGCAAATACAATAGCATATTCAGAGTAAAGATAAAAATGTCTCCCGATTAGGGCTTGAATGGATTCGAATATTAATTCAAATGAAGTTGGAAGTTATTTATTTCGTAAATAAATATTCAAACCGTTGAAAATGTGTTAAAAGACTCACCGCATTAAATGCCTATTCTGACTTTCTAAAAAGAGCATTAGTTATGAACAAAAGTGTGCTCTGAGTGTTCCCATCAATATATATGTATATAAAATATAATTTTAATTCGCGTTTCAACTGCGATGAAATGACCATAAATCCTACGCATAATTAAAGTCAATGTTTTTTGATTCAATATTGGGAAAATGTTTGAGAATTTTGTTTGAGCGCTTCGATAATTACCTGTCTTTTAATTTTACGGCTACGTAATTCAATGTATTTTCAAATTACACATACCGGCGCAGTAATTTCAAATTCCATTTCTCACGGCAACGATAATAAATTTTACTTCCATATTATCCACTGGGGGTTTGTCACATCAAACTAAAAGAAATAATGCAAAATTTTCTCATGCAATTGTCGTAGATTTCTTTCGTATTCATGATATTTGCAGCATGTCACCATATATTACATTTTTTATGAAATATTTAATTGCCCATTTGTCTAACTACCCATATTAAGGCTGTTCGTTGTGTTTTTAGTTGATGATTCAGATTAATTTCTGCGGAATAATCTTCTACGTGTCTGTATGGAGTCACAAGCAAGTACCTACAATTTAAGTGCAAAAATGCCAAATAGGAATGATCGTTTGCATTGAACGGGATCCAGCGCGGTTCCTTTCAATCATTTCATCGGTGAATAAACCAATAAATACGGTCAATGGCAATTAATAATCCCTCTAATCCTTGAGGGTACTTAATTTTTAGTTATTTTAGCCTACTAAATTTTCTATCCTTCTTGAAAAAAATTGAAAGCTAATTAGAATCTGAATTAAACCAAATAGCACACCTATATTTATAAGTGTCTATAATCTAGCGCTGAAATCTCTCTAAATAAAAAGCTAAAAGGAGTTCTTGGCATCGAGGGAAACATTTCCAGAAGTGACTCAAGTCTGCTATCCAAGCGGTGAGGATCATCTGAGATCGTCGCTTCTTTCAAAATCATCATTCTTCTCTTGGACTGGACAGATGTTATTCCTCCGACGCTGATGAGCAAAAAAAGGCGGAGAGTTTTTTACGCCACTCTCGTCTACGGCTTTTGCAACACGTTGCTAAGGTGACCGCAATGCATTGCAAGCATGTCCAATTTTGATGACGCATTATTCACGCCATAGTATAAATACTTTTTTTGAAATTGCGTGGATAGCAAAATGAAGCAATTTATGCCTCGAAGAACTCGTCTAAAACATTATGGAGCATGAAGAGCATCAATGCACCTGGCTAATAATTTAGAGCGAATTATTTGATGTAGTGATTGTGTTTTGATGATAATTGGTATGAGACTGTTGGGAGGGCCTTTGGTTATGGTTATTTAAAGAATGGCAAGTTCAAACTCGTTGTAGGATTAGAACTTTTAATTTCTGAGTCAGTTTGTGAAAATTCTCCTTATAATTGCTATTTCATTTTTTAATTATTTTCACATTTTATTATATGTTTTTGTGCTATGCAATGCTATTGCTATTCCTATATTACTCCTTCAAATATAATGCAGTATTTCACTTATAAATAGCCCTGATGTTGCGCCAATTAATTCTGATAAACCTTTATATTCGCAATATTTGTTGTGGACCTAAATTCAATTCGTTAAACATTCATATTAATTCGGTATAAGGTTAAATTTTCCACCTTCTTGCCCGCAGTTCTTTTGAATCACGAATGAGTAATCATGCTACCCTTCGGGACGGAGTGTAACTTGTCCCAAGAGAGCTGGCCCCATGACCCTCGTTCCTCATCCGTCCATTTTATTACTGCTTCCCACCCGAGCACACACACACATGGATATATCCAACTGGCTCCAGTGGTCGGGACCTTTTCCGCTCCCACATATCTCTCTCTCTCTCTCTCTCTCTCTCTCCCTCTCTCTCTCTTCATTAACTCCGACCGCGCGCCACGTTGTATGTCATGCATTTTAAAAACCTTCCTCCCTTTCCCCTATGTCTTATCCACCCTTACATTCATCCCCTTGTATCTTGGCGTGGCCACCGTAATTCCCACGCCACCACGCCCGAATTTGTAGTCTAGTTTCTCTCTTTCTCGATTATTACGCCTCCAACTCCTTAGTTCTAATCCCTTTCGGTGAAAAAAAAACATTGAAAACAATGAAGTTGATAGTTTGAGGCGTCAATTTGTGGAATTTACTCATAATGAATGAAAATTGGACTTTTTTCCCACATAAATATTTAAACCATATATGGTCAGGTATTTAAGACGATCTTTCAATGTACTCCTCGCCTGAGGATGACGCAGTGCGTCGAAACCGCGGTCGTGATTAAATAAATATTTATGTGGAAAAACAAAGTTCAATTTTCATTCATTGAAAACAATCCTTTCTAAAGAAGGATTTGGTTCTTTCCCGGCGAATGCTGTTGATGAAATCTTCTCGGGAAATCAGCCGGGTGATGATGGCCATTGCTGCCAACGTTTCGATGGCCTTCTCTGCCATCGTCTTCAGGGCTTCATTCGCCCTGAAGACGATGGCAGAGAGGGCCATCGAAACGTTGGCAGCAATGGCCATCATCACCCGGCTGATTTCCCCAGAAGATTTCATCAATCCTTTCTAATATGACTCAATACCCCTCTATCATATTCTGGTGGTCCACTATTTCTTTTATCACATACAGCTGGTCTAGGGTATATTTTTTTTCCTATCGTATCCTGTAAAAAACAGCACGTTTATTTCCGTTAAAATTACGCGTATTTCGCGGCTCTAGGTTATTGTTATAATATAGTTTTGCGTTTAATTTAGGCATTTATACGCTTAATTTTTATGCTGACTTTGAGACAGAATATTTTTGGAGAATATTTGCATTTGATTATTTGTATGAAGATTTTGTATTTTTATCGGGTAGTTTTCACCACGTGAGTCACTGTCAGTCGTAAGAAAATGCCATTTATTTGTCAGCATATGTATCTTATTTCTGTAGGGTTCCATCAACTGTTCCGTATGCTTGAGCTTGAACTAAAACCCATTCAATTAATACGTGCAATGAAAATGAAAAAGCAGGAGCAATCATTTTCATTATGTCACGTTTCCACTCCATCTCGCCTGAAACCTCAGACTATAATACGTGCAAGCTAATGTAGAGTCTCTAGCCCTTTTAGCATTATTTATTCCTGGGAATAATTGTAATTAAAGCATTTTTGGCTCCCAAAGTTAAAATAGCCATTTTTGCTGATCGAAATGAAAAGTTTTATTTTTGCTCGTGCACTTCATTATTACTTGTCTTGTTATCTCATTTTTCATTTTATAAGTATTTGAAAATTCGCTGAGTGCAACCATAAAATGTATTTTTGGTCTCTGTAGGATTAGAAAGAATTTGAGATTAAATTTCCTAAAGGTTTTATTTAAAAAAATATTTTCATCTCCTCCCGAGAATGCTTAACTGATCTGGAGTATATGCTGAAATGAAGAATAGATTATTTAAAAATGAAAAAAAGTATGATTACTTCGGATGCCTCGCAGGACTTTCACGGAATTAAAGCACACAGTGAAGACTCACTCGGTCACGTGGAAAGCAAAAAGAGAACTTTCTCCATTGAAAATTTTATGACGACATCCGTGTTTAATTAAGTTAATATGCGTTAAAGTGGATACAAAATTGTTACTCCCATACTATTTAACCGAAAAGAAGTTAGACCGGAGAGGTTCGAATCACCGACTTCGGATTGCAGACGTGGTGAGTCTTCTCCTTAACCACTAATCCATCTCACTCGTTGACTCCGAAGGGGATTCATTACGAATTTTGTGAGGCAAGGGAATGAACTATGTGTCACGAAATCAAACTAAATTTTAACACTCAGTAGCATTATTTCCTGTGATATTGCGGCGGATATTTTATATGCATGTTAAGTTCGCTATCGCTGATCGACAAGCTTCAGGGTTAATTGTAAGACAATATACTTCGACGTATTGGCCAACTTACGAGAGAAAGTAAATTGACGTTCTGGACGTAGATATACTATCTAGCACGAGCTCCACAGTTTATGTGGTATTAAGCATTGCACATATCCCGCATACATTTCCTTTTAATAATGTTGTTTTAAAAATATTTCGGGAGGTGGGAATGCTGTTCAAATTTCCCTCCCACTGGTACAATAGAAAATACCGAAACTCGATTTCCAAACTGCGGCGAAAGTGGCGCCGCTCCATTTGTTGCAATGCTTTCTAATCCGACTGCACCTAAAAACCCCACCATCCTTCCCTATCATTCGTCACATTCTTTTCTCTCCATCTTGATCGCAGCAACCTACCTGCTGTCCCTCTCACCTGCACTATCCCTCTTCAATTGAAGCCCTCTCTTCTTCTCTTTTTGCGCTTGCCGTAATTTCTTCATCCCGGAGAGAAGCTTTATAGCGTCACCTTCGTCTTTTTACGACCCCCATTGCTCCTTCTCCCTTTCTTCCCTATTATGCTCATGCCAGCTGTAGCGTCCCTCGTCCCATCCCTTTCGGAGGCTTATCGAGCACCTTGCCACAGCCTTATCCACTTAAGGTTTCTCTTTACCGCCTCCGCGCACGATAAGGTACGTTTGCAGCCCAGGTAGTAATACGGCTGGTTGTCGAAATTATCACTGGGTCTTGAAGAATATTGCTGTTTCTCTTTAACTTTAGTGATGAGGCAACGCCTGCTTTCAGGTACGAATACTTCAGTCTATCTTAATGAGGCTTCCAATACTTTGCCACTGAACTGACCTTATTAAGTTGCCAGTAATTTGCCACTTAACTAGCCTTATTGCTTAAAAAATTTAAGTTCTATTCTCTTTAACTACGTTTTCATTTTCCTGCGGTAGCAAATATTTGTCGATGCCTTGAAGGCATATTTGATGACTTGCCTTTGCAAATTTTTCTCGGGCTTAGCAAATTAGCTAATTGTGTTACCAAGAACTTTTGTAAAAGTTACATATTTCTATTTTTCAGCCAAAGGTTTAATGTATTTAAAAACGGCGTTATAGGAGTCATTTGAATCAAATGTCAAAACCTTATCAGAATTTTCTCCTTGGCAATTTATCTTCTTTGTGAATCAATATTCCTCATTATCAGTTAATACGTATCAAAATTTCATAAATCATGCTGCTTTTTCAAGTCGATGGAAAACATGGAAATTCAACGTTTACAACTTTTACTGATTAATAATCGGTTTTACTATCAAATTCCCTCAAATTTTAAAGAGGTTTTAGCATTGATTTCATTATGAGAATATAGATTACAATCTCATAATTAAATAAATGGGAAGATTGTGCGTTTCATTTTGGGATTTCACAATTGATAACTTTCATCATCCTGATTTGATTTAATTTATTTGTGAGAATTTTTCAAACACAGCGTCTTCTTTTAGGATCACTTACTGCTGGAAGACTGCTGTTTTTTCTCTGTATCAAAATATAATTAAATTTTTCGGTTCTACTTCTTTCCTTGTAATTAGGTAATGCTTGTGACGTTGGTTAATTCGCAGGAGTTTGCCTAATGAATTTGAGGGATGAACGTTCTCTGTCCAGTAAAAAAACATCATGACCCTTGACCGTTCATTCCCCTGACCATTAGAACACAAATCCCATGGGTTCTGAATGTGGTGCTCAGTAGTGAAGAGGATGGATGTAGCTTTTCTTGTTGGCGATGGGGAAAAAATGAAGAAGTAAGTGTACCGCATGTACCGTGGAGCTCTCCGAAGGCTGTTGACATAAGCGCGTGGACTCCCACAAAAAATCCAACAATGACCCCGCTCTCTTCCCCCGGGGTCATCGTCAGTTGTGACGGCCAGCCGGATGAGGAAGGGTTTGAGTTGCTTCTGCTATCAGCGGAAGTGATTCAAATGGAGAAAGACATTTGATGTTGAAAATCTCCCTAGAGTGTTGTCTTCACTTCAATTCCATCCGCATTGAATCCGCGTTCTATTCTTTACTTTGAGTACAATGTCACAACTTTTCCTACTCGATTCTTTAGAAAAAAAATGTGGCATTGAAAAATTCGTAACAAGACACGTGGTCTGCCCTTCGTAAGTTTATTTTTATCATTCAGTAAGAATCCAGTTCCACGAAGTCACGCACGAATAAATTCAAATGATGCCAAAATTGCATGCCTAACGCATGGGAGGGTGCGTGATGTAGTGTCGTGGATAACTACCCTAAATCTGACGCACTTGCGTATGCATTGCGGAAAAATAAGCGTGCGTTCTTTCTTTTCTTTCGCCAGTCGTATTCGCATGAAGAGCTCTCTTCCGTGATACATCACAACCTGGTCCCATTCCATTAGGCGTGGACGAGTGTGCAAATCTATCAATTGCGTTTGAGTGCACGCTTCCTCTCTCCACACCTCTTACACTCTCCAGATGTTTCAACGATTTCGCTGTCAGAATACATGCATAAGCCAATATTCGAATAAATTTATTCATTTAAATTCTTAGAATATTTTTTAAATCTACCTTTCTCAAACTTTCCTTATTTTTAAAGTTTGGAATTACTATTTTACAAAAACATCGGACGTACCTGATGAAAGTGTTGGTAAATTTCGGTTTCAGTGCTGACAAATATGTAGGAATTCATTTTAAGTACGAAAAACTGTACCATCCTAGATTTTATTCATATAATATGCAAATAAGTGGGCTCTTGTGAAGAAAAACGTCGTTATCATTCTAATTTGATCGAACACTTTCCGTCACACATTTTCCGTATAAATTTTCTTTCAATTTTTCTCTCCGTCACCTTCCTCGTGTTATTGCCTAAACGTTCATTGGCATAGCCTTTCCACGCACGGTTTCTCTCGTTTATGCTGCTCCACAATTCCCTTGATTCTCCTTGATATCTCCTTCCTCTCTTATCATTTCATTAATTAGACAGAGGATTTTCCAGTCGGGCATAAAATGTGATGTCACCAACCGCGCATTTGAATGGGTTTACTAGATTCGACCCTTGCTGCACTTACAGTAGAGGGATCTGGATTTCACGGAAAAAAAGAGCTAGAGGAAATTCGAGTTCTTGATGATATAATGAATTAAATTCATTGGTTTTCAATACTAACCCTTGAGAGTGTATTACTTTATTGCAAATAGAGAATAAATGGATAACTGAACTCAACACCACGCTGCGGGAACTTATGAAACGGCTTAAAAGGTTCTTAAGTGGTTTAAGGTTCAACTAACATTAAGCATTTACGGGGAGGAACGGGTCTTACTCACTGTGATCTTTGAACTTCGGTTTTCGGCATTTTGTGAAAAGAATCGATTGCCGCCATTCTGCCCCTTTCTCCAAAGATGAGAATTAACGAATTTACCGAGTCTGAAATGAAGGGAGGAGGTTAGGTGCTATCCTTCGAAGGTCTTAGCCCTCTTCTTTCTTCTTAAAATAATCTTCCGTCTTGGAAAGAGCCAATAACCACTTCATCCTTCTCTTTCTCATGATCTCCTCATCTTTCTCTTCGAAAGGGTGCGAGAGATGTTGAGAGCAAAAAGTTCTAAGAGTGAGGGCCTCACTGCCTTATAATTACTCGCGAGATGGATCAAATCGCCCTTAATCAACGTTCTGCTATCTCTCTTCCCTTCGCCATTGCTTTCAGTGCTGTTCGACGATGAAAGGGGCTTTTCCTGGATCTCTTCATTGAGTGTGGGCTGAAGAGGGAGATTGATGGATTGGGATAGATGTACATAAGAATATACCTAAATATAAATTCCGTGAAGCCTATCTTCTCCTAAAACTCCTCCGTACATACCCGGGTTTGAGACTTTTTTAGAGGTAGGCCAACTTTTGAGCTTTTGAGAAGCGAAATTTTTATAGGGCAGTGTTAAGTTTAAACATTTAATATTTTACGGTTTGTAGCATGTAAAAGCATGCAATATTTTATGCACGGCCCTATTTATTTTTATCCCAACATCCCATTCCGTTGTGTGACACGACGTGCATTAAGTAACCTTGAAAATTTTAGATGAATGAAGACTCTATAGAAACAGATTGTACAATTCTGCAGCATGTAGCAATTCTACATCTTTGCTCAAGGGGCATTGCCTCTATGGAGTGGGTGGAAGGGAAGTATGCAGCAGTGGTTCACGCTGCAGTTCGGCTGTGCCGCGGTACGGGATAGGCTCTAAGGGTTGAATAGGATTGCGGGGAAACAGCATGTCTCATAAATACTCAGAAATAGGCCAAGGAAAGCAATAATTGGACGTTTATGCGTTTCATTTTCTCATTTTTCTAGTGGATAGAGTAATTCATATAAAAATAAAATTCAATTAGGATTATTTGAACATAGAGCCCTTGAATAATGGCTTATAGTGACCAGATTTTATCACGTGCAATAAAATTCTACTTTACAACGAGAAACACATTAATATTTCCAATTCTGAAAAATTAGGGCCAGTCGGTTAAAGAAAGTTAGCTTTCAACATTTTTGACAGTTGGTCTCTGCTCGAATCTTGCTACTTATGGTCATTGTCTTTTTCTATCGTGGTGCTAGCTCGTATTGCCAACTCCTTTTTCACTCTCTCTCGTATGTCGAAGACGTGTTCAGTCCGCCGCTATCACGCCACGTCGTCCTGTCGTCTGTTACGTGTTGTCTTTCATTGCCTTCGCGTCGCCTGCGCCGTCGACTGCATGCGCACCCATTACACTGCTCGTAATAAAATTTCCAGACAAAGGAAGTGTCGTGCCCGCTCCAACTTCCTCCATTACTACCCCTCTCACCCTCTATATTTTTCTTCGTTCGTTGATATTACACCCATTCGATATTTTTCCTTTTTGTACACCATGGTGTTTTAATGGTTTTGTGCCTGGGATTCAACTTTTGTCTCTGCGTTAGAACTTGAATGCTTTAATTTTTATACAATTGTATTCATCGATGTAGATGAATTTTGGGAGCTGTGACAAAAAAATGTAGTATTAATTCATAATACTTATGTACTGTTTTCGGAAATCCAGGGATAAGAAAATCTTAAAATGTTTTACATCTTTTCCATTTTCTTAGGAAACAAATACAATTGTCCCCTATTAAAAAAATCTTTTGGCCTCGGATTTTTCACTTTCTGCTCAGTTTAAACTGAGTCGTGAGATCTGTGCCGTTCCTTTTTTCTGGGAAGAAAAAATCGGTCTGGTTTTCCACGTCCATTTCAACAAAGCTTTTCTCGTGACACCATCACGTGAAAAACACTGTTGTCTGGATTCTTTCGTCTGGCTCTTACATTTCGTATATGCGACTTTTCCGACATGAATATTTCTGCCAAAAATAATTGTTGATCACTTTTCTCGTGGTGAAATAGCATAGTTTCGAAAGAGTGCTTACGGCTGCGTAGAATTGTTTTAAGTTCCTAGGTTCCTAGATTTCGGTTCGGCTTCTTTGTCCCTGCCAAAGCGGGTCAAACATTTTTGATATGCCTATTCAGCTCTTAAACACGCTTCGTGAACGATAGAGAACTTGTCTTGCTATTAGTAGTTACATAAATAAACTGAATACATGCTGTAGTAATTTAATTCTACAACGAATTTAAGAGCAAATTAATTTGGCAATATTGGAGTGTAAGTCAATCATGGCGTTTCCTATGTTAGAAGAATAATAATACGTATTTCAGTGAGAGGACGCATTAATTCCTCTCGACCGGTCGTATTTCGTTCTGTTTGCTGATAAATGCCTCCTTCATCACTCGCACTATCATCTTGAAAACATCGAAGTATGTTGAGCAGGCATCCGACAGCATTTCCCGTTTCTCAAATATGAAGGAATCGCATCTCAAAAATACTCTGGTAACATTTTATAATTCACCGGCAATTGTCACCAGGGTGTAATCAATACACCACAAAAGTTCTAAGGCGATTGCTTAAGTTTTAAGCGATCCATCTCTTTTCTCCATTCAACAGTTATTCCTTTTTGCACTTACCAACACCTCCTCCTCCCTGTTTATGCCTGTCCCTCGATGGAAACCCTTCGCAGCCTTTGTCCCTCTCACCTATAGCCTCCTACTTCTCCTCCCCATCTCCTTGCCTCCTTATTCATTTTTTCCCTGTCCTCACCTTTCTTCTCCTTCCTTCTCCCTACTCGCCGTCCCATTCTCTTTTTATCGTCCGTCTCATGTTCTCCTCTCTCTCTATCTCTCCCCCTTTTTCTCTTCCATCTCGCTCTTTTTTTACGGCCGGCTTTTATTGCGCGCGAAAAAGTACATTTTTGTCTTGTGGATGTCTTCTTTCTCTCTTGTGTTTTCCACGTGCTGGGCTTGCATCCGCTGTGCACATTCTCTCTCTCTCTCTCACTATTTTCCCCTCACTCTCGTGAAATCGACTCAGATGTAAATTTTCTCTGCCTCTCTGTCGACCGTGTTTTATTCAGGTATTCCTCTTTTTTTTTGGGTAATGGGCAGCGTGATGCTGTTTTGGACATCCCTTCCTGAGAAAAGGGACTGCTCTTTTCTCACTTCTTTTGTTTTTTGTTACGGCGATGACCGCGAGAGGGAAAGAGCAGTGCGAAAAAAGACTCTTGATATTGTCACCCTTCCCCGTGTGAGGTATTCCGGAATTCAAGATTCCCATTTACTGTTTTTCTGCCGGATGAAATTTTCCCGCGTCCTTCCGATGCATAATTACCGCCGCACGCCCAGCTGGATGAGACCACGGCTGATAGCCAGTTTATTGGGACGCCTCTTTCTCTCGATTCATTAGTTTTGCGATCGAGATACTAGTAAGATTGAGGCAGGGTTTATCACCGGGGTCCTTCGCCAATGCTAGTCTTAATGTTACTTTCGATTTGGTAAGAATTTGGATGATTTCTCTAAGTTATGATTTTAGGCATGCATCTGATATCAGGGAAATTCATTGTACTGAATCAGACCATAATTTAGTTACACAGTTGATGCAAAATATCAGGCTTCCTAAGTTAATGAAAGCACTTTCAGCGAGCGAAAAATGAAACCAATACTCCGAATCCAACTGTTAACATATGGACCTTCAGGAGAGGCTTCCTGAGCCTCAAAGGGCTACTTCTAACAATAGATAACGCAAATAGCCTTGGCGATAATTTTCATGACGATCGTATGAATTATGTACTAATGCATTCTGCACTAACAAGCATATTATACGGTAGTTTTTATCTGTAAGTCTTTGTGGGAATAAGCTATCAGGTGGAATTATTGGACTTGGATAACGGGACTCCTTGAAACGACAAGTGAAAGATTGGCTGAAGCAATGACAAGCAGAAAAGAGGGGATTTTAAAAGAGCGAAAGAGGCAAATTATGTATGAGGAAGACGCTGCATACAACAGCTGCAGGTGAAAGGGACGACCGAGTTGAGACGACCACTTACGCGCGAAGTCGATTGCTCTTCAGTGCTCTTTCGAAACCAAGCAGTCTAAAGTCTGATTTTTTTCTGCACCTACTCATCGTTTCATTTCACTTGTAACTCTCACCTTCTAGAATTTGCACTCGTTCTGTAACGAACGGATGATTATTTCTATAAAGCAGCCTAAAAGTCCTCATGTTAATGCCAAATTCATGTTTGGATGAAGACTCGCTGACATTTACGCCATAGAATCGCCGAGTTCAATTATTTTAGGGTTATCCTCTAACTATTACCGAGTCACTGTGATTATTCTAGGAATAACCGTGGACTAGCCAACGGCATACCTTTTCGCAGTCGACAGCCTTGGAGCTTTCTTGCATTTCACCAAAAACATTTTGGATTACTTTAGCTTCATTCGATTTTTACATTACTTAATGGACTTTTTGAACAGGCTTCACAGTTTTTTCTGTTTCCAAACGTCCCTTCTAATGTTGCTGTCGTACCTGGGAGGTTCTTTACTATCACGTTACAGTTTTTTCGGTATTCCCTTGTTGATTTCTTGGCTAAAGATTTATAAGAATTATTTTCATGTTACATCTGTGCTTTTATCCTCTGTTTTAGCTACGAAGTCTATGTATGAAATGTTAATCACCTCGCAAAATTTACGGAAGTTATATTTATTAAATAAATAAATACTACGTTTTTATTTTACTGCTGGCTCTGCTACTGTTTTTAAATAGAAAAAATACCTTTTTTATCACTTATACCGTCCATATTACCAACTGTATGTAATCAATTGCATTATCAACTTAGAATAAGGTACTATAGAAAAGGTCTAATATTTTATTTCCTTTCATAGCGTTGTCGACTACTCGGGATAGTGATTGATTTGAAAAAGCTTCCTCGAATTCGGTAGCACAGAGTAAGAATCCCAGTTCATAGATGGGAATCAAGTATCCCCCAATACTAATTACGATTTTACTGTCTCCCAAAGTAATTTCGGACATTTTATTTTTTATTTGGCAATTAGTTGGTAGGTATCTAAAAAGAGCATGTACTTTTGTTTCATTTTTATAGCTGTACACGCTTTCTATTTTGTTGCAGGTAATTTCTTTAACAGTGCCTAGTATAAATGATTTAACTGCTGGAAAAATTCAGCCACCTGTGCTATCGTGTCGATATCACTTTTTTTTTTAAATGTGTGTGCTATTTGAAAAATTTCGCTGCTACCTATATCCTCTTCATTTCTATTATCACGTCCGCGTCCTGAAAATTTTCGGCAAGGAAAGAAAAATGTGCTTTTAATTGTACTGCACTATTCACTAATGCCTGCATCACAAATTCTAGTGCTAACTAGAATATTCTTACGTCATCGATAAACATTCAGGATTCTTCTAGTTTTTGTCCACTTACTCCTCTCTTGCTCTGTAGACCCACGCCCTCTGTTTCTTGCAATCCGACGCCCTTTCCCACTTGTCCTCTCTGCATCCTTGCCTTCTTGAAACACACCTCCCAACCTCTCTCGCCCACTTATTTATTTACACTACACTCTCATCTCTTCCCTCTCCAACTGAATTTTCGCTCCTTCTGCTTTTCCCTTCCTTCTCCTTCATTACGCCTCTTTCTCCTCCTCGTACACTTTCACTTTCCGCTCCTTATTCCTCTCCCTCGTATTATCTTGTCTTCACGTCTTTGCGCAACACGACCCGTGATTTTCAACGTTTCCGCGTGATCGAGTGAAGAATTTCTTTATAAACTGCCTGTTGTTGGGGTAAACAGCAATCACTGCGTTGATATATTTTTATTACAAATAAATTTTTGATTTATGCTTACTTTTAATAAGGTACATTATGGTTTTTCTGCTTCTTGGATGCAAAATTCTAAACTTGTAAGTACTTTAACTTATTTAATGTGGTGGTTAGAAATTTATCCTGCAAATGGTGGATTTTTGATTTTATAAACACAATGGCTGCTGGTCAATTAACAAATGCACGAATCTCTGAATGGTTAATGATTGTAAATTTAAATCTATGCTTTCCTGAAGCTATCGTTTTTCGTACAGCTAACGTACCTTGACTTAATTATGTATTAATATCACTCCATCTTACTGCTGAAAACTTAAAATAGTATGTGAAAATTTTTTGCTATAATTTTTACGGTTTATTCATAAACAAGACTTATTTTATGTCAGTTTTTTGGCCAAATTGGCATTTCTTCGTTTCTTCTCGCCAACCTAATTTTTGCCGCTTCTTCACTCATTCACCTTCTTTCATCAGCTCTCTTCATCGTCCTCCTTGCCCATTGTGTCCTTTCAATTAAATTCTTTTATTCATATTCCAAGCCTTATCTTGACTTCTCCACCTTACGTAACATGTTCTGTGCATTTTTAATTGAGCGGCCGGAACGGTTTTTGGGCTTACGATTGCATAGAACAATATACTTGGTGCTATACTGGCTGTTGGAGTTAAAATTTATGCGGCTCAATGGATTTTTACAGTTACTTGCTTAATGTTCCATCCTTCAACAGTTGCTTTCGAGTGTATCTCTGAGACTTATCCTCATATATACATTTTTCCGGTATGGAATACCTTTTTACTATACCCTAATATGGGTACTGTCTTTGGTTTGATAGTTCGTGGGTAAGAGAGAGCCAGATTGATAAGGGTGCGTGATCAAATTGAGATAATTTTTGGAATGAAATTTTTAAAATGCGTCAAAAAGTTTGATGAAATAAAGGAAATATTCTCAGACGAAATTTTAAAAATACCCCAATGCCGAAAGTCAAGCCTTATGAAAAAAATGTTTAAAGTTTAAATGCATTCTTTTCATTCTTTTTAAATGGGAGGATAAAATAAATGGTGACATATAAAACATCACATCTAGGGTTTTGCGCTTTTATTTTGGAAAATAAATATCATTCGGTCAACCTCATTATTATGTAGTAAAGATTTCTGTACGTAAATAATTTAGGTAAAAGTCATGGTCAGAAGAGCTCTTATAAAAGCTGCTTGCTACCTATTTAGAAAAGACATATTTTGAGCAAATAAAATGAAATACTACCAAAATACCCAAGTTTTTTCAAGTATATTCTCAATCTAATTTGTCAATAAAAATTTTTAATTTATCTTTTACTATAGCGAGTCGATAATCCCTTTAAGCTCACTCATTTTTCTTATCTTTCATTCACTACAGATAGTCGTCATCTTCAACACTGACTCACTCGGCTGTTTTTTGAGCCTCCATTGACTCATTTCGTCTGCCGGTCTTTTTTCCCTTTAATTTCCTCTCATTTTTTCCATCCCTCTTCTCGTCCCCCGCTCGGCATGAATTGGGCCGTCCCTCGTTAGTCTTTATATTAATAAGGTCGAATCCTTAATTCTGTCCCTTGCTCGCACGGGGACTGGAAAGTCCATTCCTACACGCAGTTCTCGAAAGTTAGTCTTTTTATTCGCCTCTCATTTGTGCCGTGCATTTCGTCGCTTTTTTCTTTATCTTAGAATTATCTGATTGCAATTTTGGACTCAGGGCGTGTTTTTTTCCTCCATTAGTGACCTTATTGGTCAGGTAAACTTACTTTCTAACGAAGGGTAGAGAAAAAGAAGAAGAGCCTTCATAATTTACCCTGCCGGGACTTTTTGCTTCCATGCTGGTCATTTCCATTTTATCTCCGTAAAAAATACGAGACCTTCAAGGGGTCATGAATAGCATAGGATAAGATAAAGATTAGAAAATAGTAACTTTAGGATAGACTCTAAGACGGCTGCAAACATTTTTATGCAATTGTAAATAGATTGTATTGACTATTTTCTCTAATTAATGTCACCCTAATATCCCTATGTCACGAAACCTGTTAAACTTTTGGGAATTTTCGTGTTCGTTTAGAACAAAATGTTGACTGAAGGCAATGCAGGAATATGATAAGAGGCTAAGTAAATTGTTTTATCATTAATGCTGGTAAATTATCCACTAGCTTGAATAAGCTGGAGTAGAGGAAGGGATATTTTTTTAAATTCACTGGTTTTATAAAAATTGCGGCTGATCAATCAACAAATGCACGAATCTCTGAATGTTTCATGAGTGTAATTTTAAATCCATGCTTTCCTGACGTTATCATTTTTCGTTTATTTAAAATGCTAAATTTTCCAAAAGCCAGCATGTGGGATTAGTTTCTGTCTGACGTAATTAAATCACTTAGTGTAATATCCACACCCTCATTTAGCAATGATTATTTCGACAGACCTAGGTGTAATCACATAAAGCTGGAAACTGTATATTTCATGTTTTAATTAGTTAGACTTTCTATGTAACGACGCAGATACCTGTGAAAGAACATGTACTATTGTTGCATATTATTAGTTCATAATCGGAAAAAAAATCCTTAATCAGTTTTCATAGTGAATAACCTGCTCACCTCAATTCTCTCTCCCCAAGTCAATTTTATGTATGAGATCAAGGACATGTGATAATTTATAACCTAGCATAGAAATAAAATTACTGTTTTAAAATGTTCAGTATCTATAAAAATTGCTAAAAGAGTGTTATAAACTGGTATGTAACGAATAACTTATGTTGTTAAACTCGATTCTTTCAGGCTTAACTTTGTGAAAATCCATTTTAAACAATAAAAAAGATATGGTACTTTTTCACGCGATTCATTTAAGACAAAAACAGCAAACTTTTGTCTGAAATACATTGTGTGAAAAAGTACCATATCTTTTTAATTGTTTAACCTATATCGTTTTTAGTGCACTAAATCTTGATTACTGGGTATATCCCAATTGCTGTTGAAACTACCTATTCGTGATGCATCCTATGCCGTACTCTGATTTTATGTATATTCCACCTTGCCCCTTCTTCACAACTCGGGGGTACGCCTCTAATGCTTCCGGAGGCGCAATGTGTGTTATGCCACCTGCTCCTTGGCTATCTATTAATTAAGTCCATCCCACCGCGAGTGAAATGGCTCTCCTCTAGGACCGCAACCTTTCACTTGTACGCCACCGCTCGGCGAGCACAAGCAATTTGACTTAGGGCCACTGCGAAAACAGCAAGGTTCCCAAAACTTTTGCCTTCCCTGAAAGTCTTCTTTGTTTGTGCCTTTTCTGTGCTATGTTTAGCCGTCAAAAGGCAGTCCAGTCCAGCATTCCCTGCGGTGAACCCTTGGAGAGCTTTGTTTTAGCGTTTTCCTGTAGCTCCAAATTCAATTCCTCTATTTTCAGTTCATTTGCAGTGGGTTTGTAATCAAAATCTGAAAAATATTTTTTAAACTGTTGATTTAATGAAGTGCGCTGTTTTGCAATCTCCTAACACGGTCACAATTTTTCTTAACGCATTGCTTAAGAAAAAAAGAGAGTACTATTTTGATCAACATTTTGAAGGCTCTTAAATCGTTACATGTCGTTTCTGACATTAATTCATCACTACCTTAGTAGAAAGATAATTCACATATGATGCTGAAAATGGCATATCTTTGTTAACAAATGAAAAAACTTATTTGAATCTGCTTTACATCGTCGTCATCTAAAGTACTATTTTTTATGATTATTTATGTATGCCTACCTCAAGCTTATGCGAGGAATAAGATGTTCAGGTCGATAAAAGAACTTACTTGGGATGGGGAGATATTTAACGCTGCAGTATTTTAGGATTGAAATACTATGCACGTGATAATATGGCTAAAAACTATGACGCAAGAAACGCAACTGAACACGAATTCTGCGCCGAAAATGAGGAACTAAAAATTTTGATGATAAAATTAACGATGTCTACATGCATGCTTACTTTTTAGCCTAACGTCTTGAGTTTCATTTTAAAAAGCTTTTATGTATTTCTTTAGGGATTCTTCATGTTCTTTGGGGGAATTTAGTCTGCTGATTTCTATGGAAAAATAATTACTTTTTGAAATGAATTTTACGGAAAAACTTGAGCTTAATACACGTTCATTATTCGCCGAATTATTTAATTGTTTCCTATTTATCCTGAGAACTTTTAGTAAACTGCGAATATTAACTTCGTCAAAATTTTTCGTACCTGTTAGTGACAGAATCACTTGTGTTACAGATGCTTGTATTACATTTAAAAATGTTTTTCCCTAAAACTGAGGTTAAAACGCAAATTTATTAAATTAAATGAATGAAGTGATGAAGAAATTATTACAGAGATACGCTGAAGCATTTGGTGCGCGTAATTCTCAAAATTAACTCTTGTTCGCGTAATAAAAGAGAAAAAGGAGCTACTCATTATTGGAAAAATTAATAGCGCGTCTAATTACGCCGTTGAGCGGGTTCATCATCATCTCTTGTCGTTTGCAACAATTAAGCGCGTCGTCATCGAAAAAAAGCAACGGCGCCGTTTCCTCCTAGCAACCTCTCTCCCTCTTCCGACTTAATTAGAAATTGTTTCCTTTTTATTTCTCGCGATGAGGGCCCCATCACGTATCCCTTGGGAAGCGTAAGACGAAGAAGAATCACTTTTGGTGGATATGTGCTCAGAGAGAGCAGTCTGATCTCGAGTGTCCGTTTGCATGTGCTCGCTGCATAGGCCCAAGTCGAGATGACTCCATTTCTACGCATTTAGTAGAAGAATTTTCACGCTTTTTCTCCTCCAAAAGTAAACTGGATGTAAAGGAAGAGGGACCACATGGGACAGTATGGGTGAGGAAACGAAACTTGTAGGGGAGAGAGAGAGAGTGATATCTGGAGGGTGCTAAGGGTTTGTGGAAATGGTTTGTTAAAAACAGTGTTAGGGGTAAAAATGTTAAATTACAAAATTATGGGAAGAAAGAAAATAGGCCTAATGGATGGAATAATAGTAATGGGAGTAGGCCTTATTGTGCTTTGAAAAAATTAAGTCAAATTTGGGAGGCGGAAAATGCCGAGGCAAATAAAATTAAACTACGTAGAAATCTGCCTTAACCGTTAGGATATTTGAATATTAATGTTTTCTCTCGGGCAGTGGTGAAATACCCTAGGCAAAGTATTGCTAGAATTTTACGAGATCAGCTGACGGGGGAGTGGGTCTTGCTTAGTTGTAGATTATCCACGGATCGGATAGTACAATAGGGGAATCTCCGGTTAATCGCTATAGGTGTTTAATCCAACTATGCGTTATAATGGAAAAGCTCCAATCGCGTCGCAAAGCGATCTGAATTTCAAGGCTTGGTAACCAGCATTTACTATCGTGATGTGATCTAAATCTACTTATTATCCTACAAGCCGCTTCGATAGGCGTGTGGCAGGGGTAGGACATCAGCCGTTTACAAATAAAAAGGAAGTGCCCTAACGAAGTTTCGCCTAGCATTTATTGCAATCCTTTATGTCAGGGGCAAAACGGGTTCCCATATCTATCCGTTCGGCAAAGTATCTCTCTTAATTTATCGTTTCGAAGAGTGCGCGAATTCTGAATCAAATGGAGTTTTTTGTATGTATTCTCCCTTAGCTACAGTCACGCGGGCGTGGCCTTGGCCGAGACAGTAACCTCCTGCTGATTCGCCTTCCCGCTAGTTTTGGCTGTTAACTTTTCTCCCAAATTTAGGAGAGAAAAACGAAAGGGACAGGAATGAAGAGAAAGAGAGAGAGAATATTCATATTTCAGAAAAAATGCGGGATTCTTGGCTGGCTCAATTCAACGATCTGGTGGATCTATTTCATAAAAGACTTAAAAATACCCACTCTTTGTTTTGTGTATTTTTATGCACGTATTATCTGGAAATTCATTTGGAGAGATACCGTTTTGTGAGGGGCTTACTATTTTCTTGGGCATGCGATTTCATTTCTCTCACCCCATGTGTTTGAATACTTATGTTGCAAGCTGCAAGGGGATGTCTGAACGAGGCCTATTTGAATGTACATATATTCCCCTCCCGTGCTACGTATCCTTGATGGTATGCAGTGTAATTGTCATGGCGGGTAGTCTACCCAGCGAATGATCAGCAAATATAGGCTGTGATATCGATGGCGTAACGGTTCTTGGGTTATAAGCACTCCATATAGCACTATAATTTTCTTTGAGTTGCGTCTTTGTGAGTAGAAATTAATAATTTTCTTTCTAGCTGATACCCTCAAGTGCGTGTATGACTTTTTCGATTGAAGGAACAATTCCTTATGCAGCATTTTTCTATTCCTAACTGCGCAGTGTGCTGTGAGCTGAGGTTAATAGCTCCCGTTCACGTAATGTACGATAATTTAAATGAATTTATGAGTATCCACCTCACTATTACTAGCATCGAAGAGTGTGATTTTTTCACCGAAAATCATGGTTGGTTCACTGACGTGCACTGTATTTTTAAATGCAGTAAAAGGCAAACATATTTTCAGCCTGTACTTATCTTTATGGGAATAGGGACTAGTTGTTATTAATTCTTCAGAGTATACTTTTCCGTATCGTCAACAATGTCCACCGATCATAAAATTAATGTTTCTCAGCTATCCATTCAATCCACCTATCACCTAATCTTGTCGTACCCAAGTTTTTCATGCACATCCTTATTTACCTACTCCATGTATTTTATCAAAGGCCTTCCTCTTCCATACTTGACTCAAATTTAGGCGAAATACATAGTTACTGATAGTCAGAAGATATGAAAAAAATCATTTTCGGCAAACGTTGTATTTATCGAAGCTTGAAGGCCAACTTAACCTTCCGTCAGGCGCAATATTGGAATTCTGAGTTCAGGTGCATTGTGCCTAACAGGCACAGATGTAAAATAATATAATTAACTCTTAGCGCGGCACAGTGGTACACCTTTAAACTTTAAAGCACAATTATTAGTGTAGTCAAAAACATAAATTATTTCTTATTTGCTATGCATAATATAAGGGGTATATACATTTTACATTCCCCTTATACACATCGTCATCCCGCCCCATTTACTGCTTCCTTTAGCGTGCACCAGGTCATCAAGATTTGGCCGAATAAGTTGTCCCCCATTCTCGGCTCCTTCTCTTTCCAACTCCTCAACTGACTTCCTTCCTATTATATTATGTGCTTATTCGATCGATGAATTTAGTTTTTCTTATTTTATATGTCCATTAGTAATTTTAAATAATATATTGTAGGTGCAGTAAAAATAAAGGAAAACAACTTTTTATCGCATAGAATTCTTTTAGAATTTCGCGTTTAATCGTACGCATTAGTTCTTGCGACACTTTTTGTATCAATTACTTACATAGTTTTACATTCTCATTAACAGATTTTGTGTTTCTTAAGGTTTCGCACATTTATTTGCAGATTGTCACTTTTATACCTGATTATATTAAAATTAAACCCTATTTCCAGACAAGATCCGCTGAAATCTTTATTTGAATATCACAACTATGTTGAAACGTTGAAATGTTAATTGAAAGGATGTGTCGATTTAGAAGTGTAGAATTAAATTACATTTGGGAGAAAAATAATAATTTTAAGTGAAACTTCTCTTATCTGGGAAATCGTAGATTTTAATCTTATTCCATGGTGAATAACAGCATGTTCGTAATTCTACAAAACGAAAATTTACCTGCTCACTGATATTATCATTGCCTTTTGGAAGTTTTTTTATGAATTGGAAAACAGTTTCAATTTTTGGTCGTTGAAGTAATAAAAATAGATAACCTGTAGGTATCTTTTTTATACCCAAATTTTTATTTCTGATGATGGTGCTACATAACGTGCGAAAATACATTTTTTTCTTAATCATTGTTGGCGTTATAATTGAAAATAAAAGGTACGATTGTAACGGCGAAATTAATTTTAAAGATTACATTTATAAGGAATTCATTAAATCCATCCATTTTTTTCACGAATAAAAATGCTATACTCCTGACAAAAAATTCGGCATGAAGCCATTTAACATCGATCGCAAATATCAGAGTAGCATCGTCATTGAAATAAAAACAATATTTTTCACTTCATATTTTTTTAGTTCGCAATAAGCCCGCGAGATGATGGTGGCGTCCATTCCGGAATGAAGGGAGAGGAAGTCCTCCCGTCGTATTTCATTGTCGTCCATTTCTTGTCTCCGGTTTAAATTTTATTCCGTTTGCGTCCAATGCTTTGTGCTCGAAGCTCAGATTAGTCTTTATCTAGCGTGCAGTATTTTGAATCCACTATCTTTTAATGACTGTGCTTTAATCTTTGTCAAACCCTTGATGATATTATAAATATTTGAAAATTGTTGCTTAAAGTTAAGTCCCATTTCATTAAACCTTCAAAATCAATGTTATTTCTTCATAATAAGATTTAAAATTTGGGACATTTTGTTGGTGCTTGATTTTATGGAGAGTAGTTTTAAATTCTGGCTGTTCAATACCCTTACGTAGAGAAAAAATTATGTATCTAAAAATTTCCGTTTTTAAAGCGAAATAAATGCTCTTCTAATTGAAAGTTTATGAAATATTTCAATGAAATCGGCGAAAGATACTTATGTATGTTCTTCATTTGGACGAATTAACGTAATAACTTAAACCAGCTGCAATATTACCAAATATCCTTTCACCCACCTCATTTCTTATATCTGAAGTTGACTTGTCAGGTATAAAAAACTGAGCTTTGATTTTTTGTGCACGTGAACGCGACCTTTTGTGTTCATGATCCGGAAAGCAGTTTATTATTATCACCACTTTATTTAGTATTTATGCTAATATAAATTACATTTTGGGCATTTATACGTGTTATTAATGCTTTTACGAGGTAGAATAGCACGTCTACGCTGTTTAAGCTACCTTCCGCTGTAATCACTATCATAATTACTTAACCATGGAGCAGAATGAAAACTAAACATCTCTCTACCATCTACATCTGTAGGTACATAGGCTAATCATTGGAAGATAACCTTGGACGGACCCATAAACCAAGGTCTTCTAATTATCCCAGGCAAATGTGGAGAGGAATGAAAATACCTCTTCTAATCTTCTTTTGCTTTCTGTAAATAGTGGCCAAGCGATTTTTTATTGACATTTCAGGGACTGCCAAACTGAATGAAGATAGTCCAGTAACAATACTTATTATTATTTCTGAGGTCGAAATAGATTAATTTCTCATAATCACTGGTCAATCATCTGAAGATGGGTACACCCTCTAGGGAAATATATTATATAGGGAAATAAATTAGCTTTGTGCGTCGCACTCTGGCAGTTTATTAACACCAACCGTGATTTCAACACTAATGTCATTACCAAGGCCTATTTGTTACCTTTGGAGCTATTTAGGTAATGTTTTGCTCGTGAAATAAAGGTGTTAGGCCGCTCCAAAAATTTCCCATTTGGCCTTTTTCACGATATGCCGTAATTCCAGTATATTTATTTATTTCAATTATCTGTAATTTGTGAGGGTGAAAAATTTCGAGCGATTAGGAGAATTTACTACAGACAACAATGGCTAAGCCTTAATTTTTTTCATCCCGATAAGACCCTCTGTCTGAGGACCAAGGCTCACCAAAACCGTCCATTATTCTTTGTTTCCACTTTTTTTTTGAAGCGCGTGCATCGCCCGATAGATTAAGCCGAGCTCTAGATAACGCCATTGCCCGTGGCTCCTGAACAACGACTGCGGTCGCTAACTCTGTAACCGCGGCCCACGCGGATATGTTTATATGTTTAACCCTGATTTGTGAATAATAGATTTTAAAAAAGAAGTTAGTGGCAAAAACCCATTTCTGCTGATGCTATGTGATCGCTCCTCCGTGATAATTTTAATAGGCCATCGCTTGCTCTAGTTGATCGAAATTATGTTTCTAAGTTAATTTTTTTCTTATCTTGACCTTATTAATTAATTGTAAAATAATTCTTGGAGTATAGAAATAAGTAATATAGTAGATAAAATTTCATGCCTCGATTGTAACACTTCCTATAAAGGACAAAATTCACAATATTTGAAAGATAGGATTTCACAACACAAGTCATCAGTTAAAAGTGGAATAACACTGTGTGCTCTTGCTAGCCATAGCATAAGCAATGGCAATGTTTATGATTTTGACAACGCCGAAATTTTAGATCATGAAGTTAATTTGAGAAAAAGACTTATCAAAGAAATGGTTCACATATCTACATCAATTAACAGTTGTAATAAAAAAACAGACATTGAAAGCTTTATCAAAATTTATTTTTATTTAATTAATCAAAATTAATGGTAGCTATGTTTGGTAATAGCTTAGGAACGTATTATCAATAGATATGAGCAAAGCTAAGGTATGTTGAGTATATCTTGCGTTTACAAACTGCGTTAATCAATTATGAATTTACTAATATACCAGGGTTTGCATTGGTAAAAGCGTGTTCTGTGAATAACTCGAAGAGAATTTAAATTGGCCTAAACTATTTTTTAAAGATTATACTAGCCTTCAAAGCCAATAGTTACAGTTTGTTAATCACGGTATTCAAATGCCCCTCTCGGATTACTAATAAAAACTACTAGTAGTGAACTGATACCACCACTAACTCATAAAATTGATGAATAATTGTGGTAACAATTAGTGCACGCCGATTTCCTATTAGTTATTCGTATTTCTTTAGACAGCTACATTTCTTGATACAATGGGTATGAAACATGCCGATGTTAGGTGAACATTAGTTGTGCTTGAGGAAACAAAACTACTAATTGAAAAATAATTCTTTTGCTCATGCAGAGAGAGTTAGTTTACGTTTTAACTTTACCTTATATTAGTAAAAAATATGGTTTTGGCGTGAATAGCTGCCACGATACACCAGCTGGAACGATTTCCAGCTGTCAACTTGAATTCATGTTTCAGAATTGAAAATGGAGTCAACACTGGAGTTTCTGGATGGAATCTGTGAAGAATTATTCATTCCTTATTTATTGTTTTCATGATTTTAAAGTCCGCTGCAAATTCATCGTGATGTCATCACAGGGTTTTACGAGTCAAAAAGCGGTTGTAGCAAAATCCACGTATGGCTTATATTTTCTCTGCCATCATCCTTTTTTTTGGACTAACTGACCCAATTTTTGGATTTTAGCTTCTAAATATGTCAGAGGTGCATTTTGAATTCAAGGATGATAAAAAAAACCTGCAATCTGTTTTCCTTAGTGCTAACTATGTCAAGAAGTTGTATCTATCCCAGAAATAAATTTGAGTACCAACAAATATCTGGGCTGATGCTTGCACGAAAAGGACCTCGTATTCCAAATTATGAATCTATATTATGCTTCCCAGCTTTTGAAACATAATATGATATCAGCGTTCTAAATTACTAATGACTTTTCCGTCTATATTTATAATCTTACATAATCTTGGCTAAGCACCTTTGCGTGAAAAGACGAGTTTCTTTTGCTTCTGATGTGAATACTTATTCGACTCTGTGAGACTATCTTATGCATAGCACTTCTGGGGCTAGTATCAATCGTTGCCTTCAATTTCTTTGTTACTCAATACTCCTGTAATAACATCCCATCGTTAACTAACATTCACCCGGAAGGAGTCATTAATATTGTTGGAATGTTGATGAATTAGGTTAGAAGAGATATTTTGCTACTCATGGAGGATATTTTTTTAAATCTAACCTTTTAATATTTAATTATTTATTCTAATTTCTTAATCACCTGTCTTTTTTAATTCAAACGATACTGTCCTTTACCTTTTTTCTCGTTATTTTCTCCTTCAACAATAGTCTCTATCAGACCATCATTTCTCATGATGTGGCCACTTGGGTAATTTCCTTCATCAAAGAAAGAAAACGAAAGGAATTGATTGCGATTCGTTACCCACCATTAGTGTACTCATAATATACAAAATTATTTGGTTTTAGAATTCCCAGTTTAGACGAATGGCAATGGTCAATTTTAACCGCATTTGAAAATGTCCAGGTTGTCGCCCATGCGATGCCACTCCGCGTGACGTCACAGGGACGTAGTTTCTCTACGAGTAGATAAGAATTTTACATCGTCTGAGATTACCAATGCATGCATGAGGCATGGAGCTCAGGGAAACATGTCTTAATAATCACCTCTTAATTTGCCTAAGGTCGGAAAGTTTTCTTCGTTTGATAGGGTATTAATATTTAAGCCAAGCGCTACCTGCTAGCATCCTGCATCGTATCAGCGCTTAAAACCTCCCCCCAAGGTCACCTCACACGGCGACAGTAGGAACCAGAATGACGTCACACGGAGTTTTCCCAGTATTCATACTTAGCCGTCGCGTTTTCACGCGCTTGAAATTTTTCACTTTTTCATTTAATCGCGAAAAATAGATATCGTCATTAAAAAATCTAAAACCGTGAAATACGTACTCCAGGAGTAATAATCTTTCGATTTAGGCTATAAAAAAATAATAGGAAACCACCCTGTCACGTTGTCCTGTCTTTGATGGGCTGTTTTTAGGACTTCTCTTTTATTCTTCTCTACTTTTTTCAGAAATTCCTCCTTGCTTAGTGTCAATCCATTTTATCGTAATTATTCACCATTAGAATCTCACATCCAATTATTCCACTCTTGGCTTCTCTTCTGCTGTCACCGTCGATTCCTTTCTTCTACAAAGAAAACTCGATTCATGCGTACCATATTCTTAAGTATGTATATCTCTACCATTACGCTTGTATTCTCGGCTGCGAAAATATTCTTCGGTGCTTAGAATGCTCTCTCTGCTAGGCCATTTTTTTGTAGATTTGCTTGAAAATAATCAGAGATGAAGCTAAATTATATATTTAGGAGTTCGGAACATTTTCTTTGAAGGAGAAACTAATTTTAATTACAATATGAATGAGGATGGCTACTCTGCTAGTCTACACCTTCATCATTTCTCAGAACCTGCCTATCAGAGACTGAGGCATCTCGGATGCTGGACGTCACTGTCGTGCCAACCAAACATAATTCTTCATTAAGATGCCGTGTCTGACCTCATTCCTTGATGAGGGTGGAATATGAAAAAGGATACGCTAGCCCCTCTTCCACTTTCCAGGGTCACTTCCTGTCGGAGCCAAATTTTGATTTATGGCGTCACGGAATTAGGCCCGTGTCGTATAATATTCCTCATCGAACTTAAAAGGCCCTATTCCTGTCTTGGGTGGAACGAAAAACCCTAAAGTTGGTTCCTATTCCTTACCTTCTTCATCTGAAGACTCCATTTCCATGGAATTATGTTCTCCAATGCGTCGTTTGCATTTATGGAATTGTGTAATGAGAGAACAGTGCTAAAAAAAATTCTGACGTAAAAACTGATCGAGGTAAACTTTAGCCCTGTTAATTTCGTAGCAATACTTAACTTTGATTGGATTCGCTTTGTGTATTAGTTGCGGTATTTAGTACCTTGAGTAGTAAAGATGATGTTTTTCAACGTTATTAAACTTAGGTATAGCAATCAAGACAAACACGAAAAACTCGAAGGAAGAAAGCCTCGTGCCTCTTTGCAGAAGTACTTTAGAATCTACATCGAATATATTTTTTGCAAACGTCCCAGTGAAATTTGAGTTACGAAGGGATTGGATCCTAGGAACATGTAAAGGTATCATCTATCATGCCTTTTATTATAATCAATTCATGTATATGATAATTATCATCGTTGCATTTTCCAGGAAGTATTCGCGTGTGCTTTTCTTTTTTGGACACCTCGCAACTAAAAAGTTTTGTCGTCAAGCCTTAGTTACTGTCATTATTATTCAGTCGTTATTAATCATTGGCAAAGCAAATGCAAATAGATAATAACGATTTGATTTTATTGTGACTTAAAAGGATAGTCATATTTACAATGCGCAAAAAATGTTTTGTGGCTGTATTCTCCCTCCTAAGATGTAAGATCCGGTAATAAATTTCTCATCGACCAACCTTAGTACTCCATTAAGGGTACGTGCAACTAAAAGGCACACACCTAAGGGTGGGATAATTAGCTTTATGAAGATAGAGGGAGCTAGCGAGAGTATGTTTAAGAATGTAATGAGCAAAGCAGTACTTCAAAACTCGAGGTGTGAGGGAGTGTTTATTGAAGAAGTTGAAGTTTACCTCGCGTAATATCAGTTCAGTCTTTTGACTTTGTCCGCTCGTTGAGGAAACTTTTCAGTGTCCATGTATGTTTTTCGCCAATTATTTTTGCCCAGAAATGACTATGCAAAGACCTTACGTGTTTATTTTCGTGTGTGGAAATAAGGTTTATCTGTATGTATATCGCGCAACTTTCTCCCCCGCGACCTTCCTTCTCCGCTTTTGCCACTTTCACACGATGCAGAGTGAGCAGAGCGTTAAGAAGTTGGCAGAAGTGTTCTTTGCACGAAAGGGAGAGAGGTCTTCCCAAGAGAAGTCATTTAAGAAGAAGAGTAGAGCTGGGAAATGTGACGGCGTCAAAAGCACGCGAAAGCCACTTTGCCACTTTGGTCCAACGGAAGAAATGGACTTCCCTTCCTACTCGTCCTGTTTTCCTCGGACGCTAAAATACCCCTCTGCTCATTTAATTTCTGTTTCGCACGATAGCTTGATTTTTAGCGGAAGATAATCAATATCCCCTCGAATCATATGTTATATAACTCTTAATAGTAACAATTTTAGGTTGGTATGGTACGCGTATAGTTTCAATTCATGGTCAAAAATACTATGGTTTGACTCACTTCTACTTGTTGATGAAGTGTTCACGGGAAAGCCGGGTAAGGAAGGACATTGCTGCCAGCGTTTCAATGGCCTTCTCTGCCATCGTCTTCGTAGTCTTCGCCCTGAAGGTGATAGCAGAGAAGGCCATTGAAACGTAGGCAGCAATGTCGATCTTGACCCGGCTGATTTCCCGAGAAGAATTCATCTACAAGATTCGCCGGGAAAGCACCAAATCCTTCATCACTTCTCCTTAAAAAATACCTTATAATTTAATCTTTCCATAACTAATTTCATCCTCTCTTTTACAGTTTTCATGTCGTGTTTCACATTTTTAATACGAGGTCTTTATTCGGTTCTTCTTTAATCGTATGAAACTATTTCTATCGATCATCCGGCATCGAGGAATAATGTTGGAATTTTGAAATTGTATGGTGGAAATGGTGAAAAACCAAGTATTTAAATTTCGTAACCTGAGTTTTGGGTGTATAATAGCGGAAAAAATAAACGAAAAGCTCATGGGCATCTGAAAGGGGTCAGTTCAGGAACTGCTCGAAGGCGTCCGTCTTCCGAAATTTTGTCCTTTTTATGTTCTCATACAACCGGGAAATTTCAAACTACATGCCCCTTGTAACGAAGAAATTCAATAACCAGATTCGTAGTAACACAATACGATTAAGACCCACCTATGGATTCGGTCCAATTCGAAAATTGTGCTCATTAAGTGTGCAATATCCTATCATCCGTCACCAAGATTTGATCCGCAGAAGTAGTAGTCCAATGCATATTACTTGACCTACTACACCAGGGGAATAATTGCGCTCTCTAGCAGTCTCAGTGCCCAAAATATCTGCTGTTTTATCTGATATCCCAAAGAGAGTACTTGTTACTGCAATTGATGTGAAGTCAGGGAAATTTTGAAAACCTGTACTTGGAATCAGGGAAAAGTCTGGGAAATCAAAGGAGTGAAGTAACCTCTATTCTAGGAGAGACGTAGGGTGAAGCAAACTTGGGAAAATACGAGGAAAAATAATCAGTTTGGTCATTTACGGGATAGGTCACTGCAACGTATATGTTTGAAATTTTCTTGTACATGGAGTATATTGTTTGTAAAATACCCGTTGTGTCGGGACATTTAGGGGAAATATTCTGGAGAGCGGATGTTTTCAATTAGTTCCTAAGCTGGAGTTCAGACAACAATGGTCTCTGCGGTACTATTTTTCCGCTATTGTAAATTGCATCGGAATATAAAAATTATGACTTTATTTTTTGTGGATGTTAGCATTTTAGACTGCCGAATGTAATGTCATGTATAGCTAATTTCTCTAATTTAGTTTATCAAAGCATTCATTATATTGGTCATGGACCAGTGCAGATATTTTAACTGCGGAGAAATTCTTTTTCACTGTAGAGTTCGTTGATTATTAAATAAATAAACTCAAACTATAGTGTAGATATCAATGTCGCATCGAATTTATAATTAGATCCAATCATTACCGCGAAAACGATCGCATATTTTAAGGATTTAAACTTTTAAATATCAAAAAAAAATATTCAGGATGCATAGAATGCCCCTTTTCAATTACCCTACATATAGCATAGGGTTAGGAGGTGCTATAGCCTCCATCTTTGTTATTTCTCAGCAAATTGTATATACTAGGGTGAGATCTACCGTCACGTGGCAACCCATTAAGAAACCGTTATTAAAATGTGCAATTTTAAACAATTCCTATTCATGGGTATATGTGTTGGAGAGCAATTCAGAGATGATGATAAATGATCCCATTTTGTTAGCATTTTTAAAAAGAGGAGAACTCGGTTCGATGTCTGGGTGAAGCCTTTTAAATTCTCTCCATCAATAGGCTTCATCAGATGCAAGGTGGCCCAGGGGATGGAACTGACCGCCCTACAACATAAGTGTGTCTTTACACGCCAGCAGCGCATTCCAAGGTACATGCTACCATTAACCAAAAACATTTTCTTGCTAAAAAAAAAGTAATTGGAATTTAGCCATAGAACTATAGAAATTTCGAAATATGTGGGTAACTTAGTATTATTCCCAGAATAAATAAAAGATTTATTTAAAAAGACGTTGAAGCGATTATTGAGGGATGTTTACTGTAATGTTTTGATGAAGAAAATATAAACTTGGTTTCATTGCTGAACCACATTTTGCTTTTGGGTGCCCATACAGAAGGAAAATTTCTCATTTTGGTTGGAGATGAATTAGGGTTGACGGGACTCGCTTTTAATGCTTTTATGCCGGTTCTTGACATAAACGCATTTTTATCTTCTACTTCTCCCCCTTCATATCCCTGTAATGTCCTCTTTTTCCTCCAACTCTTAAGAAGTTTTTTTAGAGATTCAAAGTATGAAACTCGAGCGAGCGAAGATTAAGGGATCTGTTCTTCATTCCTCCGGTCACCAGTTGATTTGCGATCATCCAGGGAAGCTAATGCAGCGGAGTTCATTGGACGATATGTTAGTCTCCAAGATGTTTCCACAGCGACTGTGCAAAGAAAATACTTTATTTTAGCCTCTCATAAACAAATATAAAAAAACTCACCGCTTTCCAATAGATTATTTTTGATGATTCAATGAGAAATCAGGCTGGAAAGCCATGCAAATGAATTAATTTTTAGCCATAATTTTTACATTATATTCTTACTTTTCCATGTAACCTATTATTACTTCCATTTTTAACTTAAACTTTTTAGCTGGGGACGTGTCTTAATTTATATTTTTCCGATAAGTTTCAATGCTGTTAATTTCCGTGTTTTATCAAAAGGTAATATATTTTTTTCGTAATTCAAATGTTTCTTCGTAAAACGTTTCTAAAGGGGATTTTTTTGGAAATCAGTTGGAGGTGATTAAGGCTTATTGGGTAAGGTGATGGTTTTCACAGATGGGAAAAGAGTAAAAGGCCTTACACGGAGATGTGCAATGTAGGGAATGAAGATGCATGAGATGGCTTGAATTAGTTGTGTACTGTTGCATCTAAAATTAGCTTAGGCGGTTGATTACATCTACATCTACATCTAGATGTAATCAACATCTACATAATACCCTGCGAGCCACCTTTAGGGTGTTTGACAGGGGGTGATTAATCACCAGCATGCAGCATGCATTTGGACTCCCACATGCACACCACACAGTTCACGCATACTAACAAATTATACTACCACATACTTTTAGAAATAATAATAAAACTAAGAAACATGAATAAGTTTTACATAGGTTAGTGGGCTATACTACAAGTCATCTAATCTATCTATGAGTTCTATCGCTGCCGTTATAATCTGTTATTGATCGTGGAAATAAGACATTCTGAATCTATCTGTTCTGCAATCTATCTCTCTTATTTTATTTATGTGATCTGATCTTTCGTAGTATGTTGGCGTCCGTAAGATATGGCTAACCTTGGTAGAAAAGACACTGCTCTTGAATTCATCTAATAGGTTTAGTCTATCTAGTAGACTCTATCTACGGTCTGACAGAGATTCCCATCCGAATTTATCTAAGAGGTCAGTTAGATTAACAAGACTATCGTAACGACCTTTCACGTACGTGGCAGCTCGTCTTTGCACGGATTACGTGTATTAATGAAATTTGTCGATGTTTTATTTCCGTACATACTCCAAAGTTATGCGTTCAAATTAACCTCTCCTGGATGAGCACCAAAGCGTAGGAATTTTAATGAGTGAAATGCGAACCCAAACACGATAAATGAATACGAAATCATCTTTCACGTGTCTATTCGTCGTATTTCAGTACAGTTACCTGTTCAGCCTTGAACTATTTCGAATCTCGTATTGTGCGCGGCATTACCGAGGTGCATTCCTCATGGAAAACGATTTGGGCCAAATAAGGGACAAGTCGTCTCACTACGCATCCTTTTTTACCTTCTACCATCTTCCGATCTATATTACCAAGGATGAACGCCCTCCTAGCAGCACACGCGGGATGAATTTTTCTGTACTCGAGGCATGGGAGGGGGAGAAGAGAGCCGGGAGGGGATGGAAACGGCCTGCTGCTCTTGTATCCGCGACGCTGCGTGGGCGTTGGAATATTCGCTTCGCGGACGCGGACTCTAATTAGCCATTTTGTGGCAAAACGGTGGCAGATACGTCAAAATGCTTGAAATATGTGCCCAGAAAGTAACTCGGCAAAATCGATAGGGAATGACCATAAAATATTATATTTTACGAATTTCGACCTCCCCCCCCTAAATTGCATTCGAGCGAGGATCAGGGGTTCACCTAGAGGTCTCAAAATTTTTGGGCCTTATTTTTGATCGGTCCCACAACTTTTTTCATTGGGCTAGATGGATTTGAAAAAAATCGATTTTTCCGATCCGTCCTAGTGTACGACAATCGGGTCAACCCCTCAGACGTAAGGGCTTGTGATTTGCGAATGAGGGGCTGGCAAAACTTTTTAAGTTAGGGCCAGTTTGAGAAATTTATGCTTCATTCTCACCCTACGAATGCGACCCAAATACCACCCTTAGAATAATACCACTCCTTTTGCGCCTTTCTCGTCCCAACCACCACTCATTCCTGCCACCAATCCTACTGCTCAATTTTATTCCGTTCATTTTTCGAACCTCTCCTCCTTTCCTTTCCTCGCAGTTTCTGGAAACTACTTATTTTTTGTGCGAAGAAAAAAGTATTAATTTCTTCCGCGCCACGTCAGAAAAAGTTCGATCACTCATAGTTCTTGCTCCCTCCTTCCTTTATCAATCTTTCCGACCTTCCATCGCTATGACGGCTTCCTTTTCTTGTCTCCCTCTCTCCCTCCCTTGGGGATTTTAATCGTGGCTCTTAATTCTGGAGAGGAGTAGGCTGGGATGGGGAAATTGATGGAAGGCGAAAACCCATCCGTTTCCCAATTCCTCTCATTTGTCTGCGTGACGGAGAAAGGGATTGGAAGGGACATTTACAACGTGAAAAAGCGGAATTGAATCTAATTTCAAAGTGACGTTCTTAGGTGTGGTTGAATTGGCTTTATAGGTGCACTTCGAGCTTGAAGAAATCCTATATATTAATTTGAAGTAAACAAATACACTTGGAACGTTCCACTGTAACACCCAACTCGTTATTGACATTTTTACGTCATTATTGAGGTTAAAATTGACTGACTTTAATGAGTGAAAATAACGTGGTCAACAGTGATGTAAAAAACCTTGCAAATGACTCAACAGTGTTGAATAATTTATCGTTGATAAAACTTAAGAGAGGGACGTGCCAAGTGAATTCAAAGCCGCAAAAATATAAACAGTGTGCTAATTGAAAATGTCAGCATATTCGAGTGAATGATTTTTCTGAATAAGGTGGGCAAAACTCATGCAAATAGTGTAGAATAACAGACGTAAATAACAATTGTACATGTATAGCATTTTTCAGTAATTGACTTATTCACAACTTATTGATTGACTTAACTCAGAAAATCATCTTTATGTACACGGAAAAAAAAGATTTGATTAAAACTATCGAACTGGTGTGATAGGGAGTATTTTTGTTAAATATACTTAAACTTTGATGCAAATTATTAAGCACTTGATTTATTTTACCAAACGCTAGCGTGAGCTCGTGATATATTTCATCAAACATTTAGATACTTCATAATTTGGTCAATTGTACAGAAGAGTTTGGTAAAAATAACGGAATTAATTCAATACGATTCTGAGTTTGGTAACTTTTATCGAAGTTATGATTAATTTTACGAAGGTGATTGCTTGTTTGGTAAAAATTATCAAACTCTACATTGCTATGCAAATTTGGTTTGATAGAATTTACCATGTGTTTCGTAATCTATCGAACGGTCTGTCGTTCCTCTTATGTTTATACCAATACACATTTGCAGTTGAAATATTCTTAAACAGGGCTTACATAAAAGATAGGTTGGTAGAAATGATTTTGCTTTCATTATTTGTGATGGCGATAACGTTTTAATTTTATTTACGTTCATTTTTCTGTTTTTTTTTCTGCTTTAAACTGCAACGCTATCCGTTAGCTGGTGCATCAAAGACAATGAGTGTATAGCGAATTATCATAGATATTTAAGCTGTAAGGAGATGTTTGTGTTTTTCGACACATTAAAACTCTCTTTAGAGGTATTCCTGAGGCATAACCATTCGCGATCATGTTGAATAACATGTGATAAAAGCCGTGATACTAGACCCAATCCATGCTAAGGATCACCCAGAACGTTAAAGCCATCTCGATATCGATGTAAAAAGCCTGCGAATAAAGTTTTCCTGCGCATCTGCACTAGATATTCATATGGAGTAACTACGTAATGCAATTGTATGCATCAAGTATTCCTCTTAAGCATACAAAGGGAAAATGTAGTCACACCTTATTCACACTTCAAACAAAGGTTTAATACTTACAATAATAATATATTAGAGCGTTTAAGTAGGCAATTATTATGGCAACCGAGTTAGACTAGTTGTTAGAGTCCGTTGATGCCAGGCGGGGTCCCCCGTTCAATGCTTCGTGCAGGCTTGTTATTTTTCCACTTTTTTTGTATTTCTTTTGCAGAAACTTACGTTAAACTCCTAATTTTATGATTTTCAATCAGAATAGTGTTTTCTGGGTTGAAAATCTTTCACATGTGCACGCTACGTCGGTTTTATTACCCTTTCGATTTTGATAGTTTTTATCGAACTGCTGTGGCCATTTCGGTAACAATTACCAAATCAGTTTGATAAAATTTTTCAAACTAGTTTGGTAATTATTACTGAATTTTACAATGTGCCATATGAACCGAAAAGTTTGATAAATTGCATCAGAATTCGATAGATCTAACTAAACTTTTTTCCGTGTAGTTTTTACTTAAACCAGTTTTGTGTTGAAGTGCTGTACTGTCTTTCAGATCTTCTCTCTACTCTCCTTTGCAGTGATGGAGAATGATTAATTCTGTTAGAACTTCCTACGGTAGGATAAGCATCTAAGAAAAGTCGAATGCAGTTGCGGTGAAGTCTTTTTCATTTTAAAGGAGTTCGCTCTTATCCCAGGTCAAAACTACGAACCCACGTGAAAACCCGAGTCGGCTTTGTATTCCGCGTGAATAGTAAAATAACCACGTTCTATCTCTGGAGTTGATATTCTCTTCGTACATTGCACCCTCTTGTAAAGGAAACTCACCTCGTGCTCGCCTTTGAAGCTGAGTGAAATGAGATGGAGGAAAACTTTGCCTGAAACCCGTTTTTTGTTTCTACTTTGAGTGAATATACTTGTGCCCGTATTTGTGCGCGCGGTGAAATTTTTGGTTCTCGAATTTGGAGCTAAAGGTTCTAACTGCAGTCAGTGGCAGGGGTTGTCCTTTCATTCAGGTCAAGCTATTCAGACAGCAAGTGAAATTTTTGGCTCTCGAATTTGGAGCTAAAATTCCGAACTGCAGTCAATGGCAGGGGTTGTCGTTTCATTCAGGACAAGCTTATGCCACTATTTCTGTCACCCTCTCCACTCTTTTATGAATAGACTAAGTGAAATTTCTACAAAACGCCACCCTCGGTGGTAGAATTGAGTGAGTTAATCGCAACCGAAAAAATAACGAGTATTGAAATATAAACTAGGAAATTTTCGAGAACGGATGTGCTATAAACGACCACCTTTTTTAAATGCATTTCCCATTCCCTGAAATAAACGGTCGAGCTGCGAAATATAAATTGCGTACTGAGACGTCCACTGATGTCCTGACTCCACTTATTGAATAAGTGATTTGTATCCTTTTACTGAAACTACTGAACGTGGCAGTCAGCTATATATTCGGCCAAGTTCTTGAAATTAAGGGCACCACTGGCTTGATAAATCCGAGAATTTCATCCTTTACGGAGATTTTGATTCAATTGACTGTTCCAGGCCTGGATTAAGTCAGAGTACTGAGCTACATTTCTTGGGAAAGCGTGCAACTCTCTGTACAAGAGGCGAATATACTTCGTTATTTGCACAAGATCAGTCGTATTCAATGCTTTTATTTTCTAGTATTGTTTGAATAAATTCTTCTGCTAGTTTTGATGTGTCCCTGGTCTGAGAGGTTTTAATTTTCACATATTCTTCGACATTAATGGAGTGGATAATTTTTTTTTAGTAGTTGCAGGCAAATTATGAGATTAAGCATATTTTAATTTAGGTATTTAGGTTGACTTCTAGAAAAAAGTGGCATAACTAAGCATTCTTATGGAATTTTTAATAAGAAGTATTGCAACTGTTCAAGAATTGGTGTTAGGGTGGGTGTTTTGAGATGCAGATAGAAGCTTAGTAAGTAAGTAAGATGACCGTGGAGAAGTGGCAATGAAAAAGGACATCAAGGACGACGTTGCTGCCTCTGTGCTGGTACCATACGAGGATTTAAAGGCGACCATGAAAAAGCCTTAGAAAAGTGGAAAGAGACTTGGCGCTCCCTGACCGGGAATAAACTACGCGCAATCAAGCCAGTAATCTCAGCGTGGCTCACGTCTGTCAGGAGGAATCGCAGGGAGGAGGTCGCAATCACTCGATTGAGAATTGGTCACTGCGCTCTCACCCACTCGTACCTCTTCACTGAAAAGAGAATTCCACCCCTATGTGATGATTGCGACTCTCCCATTACTGTGAGACATCTCCTGACAGAGTGTGAGAAATACCGTTCTGTACGCCATCAGCTGAACATCGGGGGAGACCTAGGGCACATCCTAGGAGACGACCCTGATAGTATCAGCCGAGTCATAAAGTTTTAATAGAAACCGGGCTAATTAATAGTGCTAATTCTAACCATTTTATTATCTGACTACCCCTTCTTTTTTCAAAATTTTTATCAATGTTAAATTTTTTCAAATGTATCTTTTAAAATTTTGATTTTATAGATTATCGGTGGTGCAAATGACCTTAGTTGTCGATGCACCCTAAAAACAAAATAATACTACTACTGCAATGAAAAATAATTCGGAGGGGATGAAGAATGTGTGTCCGACGAATTCCTCGCGCTGAGAAATTGCCATTTTACGTCTACTCTTAATCGATTCTTGCCCTCTCTCTCGCGCGGTGTTATATATGACGAGGGTCCGAAGTGATGGTGGTTGGGTTTTTTGTATTTATTTTTCATCTATTTTTTTACCACCCCACCCACATCACCGCTGAAACTCCCGCGGGGAGGACCGCGGGCTACAGCCGCTATAAGGAAGTGGTGGACTTGCACGAAAAATTTAATTACCGCGTCAATATGTCTCCTCGGGTCAGGGTTATTATTCCATTAGTTTTATGTCTTTTTTTGGATGGGGGTTCCTGTATCCCCATTGGCCGTCCCCTGCCTTCCAGCACACTCCAGAACAGTGTCAACCAATTTGGACGTGAAGCGTTTAAACTATCGGAAAAGGCAGGGTTGCGGTCGTTTGTAACCCTTGATATATACAGCCAATTGAAGAACAAAATTTATTTTAAAAAATGCAATGAAAAATTCTTTTATTGCATTGATAATCCAGATCCACGGATTTTTCAGATTATACAGTGAATTTGGCTCAAAAACTAGCGGCAAATAAATTGATGATTTTTTTTCTATGTAATAATATAGTAACATTCGTGGGTACAGTTAACCCATTTTTGTAAATTTAGCGGAGAAAGAGGAGGAAAGCAAAAGTATTTTTCGTCAGGATTAAAGGGAACATGCCTTGTTGTCAATTGAAGCAATAACATCAATTTGGGAGAGGCGATAGGCTATGGTGATATGCAAAATGTTTAATATATTCTCACCTTTACCAATAGAATACTATACACGCTACTGAAGCCCTTACGCATTTGATCATGGGTTTAATGATTTTACGTGCGTACAAGCGCATGATTCGAAATGCAGATGAACACTTAGGAAGGAAGAGAAGGAAATACTGGAGGATTTCCGAGGAATGGAAGAGAATGGAGAAGATGGAGGGACGGTCATGAGGAGGAAAGACAAGTGCTGGACATGGTGGCTAAATGGAGGCAATTTATAGATTGAAGAGAAAGAAGTTTTAGGTGGAGTGACTAGATACCTAGTGGGACGTAAATGTTAAACATTGAGATGGATGATGCTTGGTAAGATAGAGAAGAGTTGTAAGAGAATTATGTTTATAGAAAGAATGAAAGGGAGTAGACATTGTTGTGAATTGAAGATTATTCCATAGTCTCTCCCATTATCGTAAAAGTTGTTCGGGGAGATAGATCGGGGAAATCTGAAAAATGCATCATGTACACAGTAAATAGCCAGATTTACGTTGAACACTTTCCTTAACCGATACAATATAATACAGAGTTCAGCATTCTTTCGGGCTGCATCCGCGTCCGTTGTCGAAGAACCACAACAGTTTCGCCAGCTCTCCTGCCAGCGTCCTTCACCTGAGGACGCTGGCAGGAGAGCTGGCGAAACTGTTGTGGTTCTTCGACAACGGACGCGGATGCAGCCCGAAAGAATGCTGAACTCAAGTAATCACCGCGGAAACCTGCGTACGAACAATATAATACAATTTATTTTCTGCTTTATTTTTTTTTCGTGCATGATTTTTCACTACTATTAATTAAGATTCCCCTTCACTTAGAGCCTTGCATTGTTACACCTGGCATTAGATGTCCTCTAAACTTCATCTCGCGATTGATTTGCAGTCTGAGCTCTGAAAGGTGGATTATTTTAGCTATCTGTCTGTTAATATATTCCAATTTACGCAGTGTTCAGTTTTTGTGACTGGGAGAAGTATTGGGCCTCGTTCACAGCAACTTAACTTGATATAGTCTCACCATGTAATCAAAACACCTCGCAAAACAAGCCTTATCTCTCTTGTTACTTTCATTCACTTTCAAACTTAGTTTTTAGAAAATTTGAAAGTTATGTTACCAATTTACACACGCAAGCCTTTCTTGATTGATATTTTTGGAATTAGGGCTTGCATTAAGTTCTCATACATAATACCATCCTTGGTTGGAATTTGCTTCGATTACGAATCCAAGTTAAGGACCGTTCTTTTAATGTAATCTTATAGTAACTAGAGTTATTATCTGTCACCATTATTACAGGTAATTTTAAAGCGCAATGAAGTCAGGGGACATCATCCTTTCAGTGCCAGCTGTGGCTATATTTTTATGTTAGGTATAAAGTTATCATTCTTGTTGTGCCAAAGAAATGTTAATTATATTTCAAAAAGGTGGTCCGTGAAGTCCTTTGTAAAGCTGCATTCATTGCCATTTTATTATGTTTAAGGTAGTTATTTAGCTACACATTCCTTGTTTGTACTTCTAAGTTTTAAAATGTGCGCAAATCAATGATTCTGTCATTACTCTAAGCCAGAGTTAAAGGAAGAAGAAAATTTTGTTGAGTAGAGGGAATAAATAGCGTAGAGGATTCAGACCCCTTTTTGTGATTAGCTCTGCGTCACTTGCACCTTCTTCAAAACTTTCCTTATTAGGAAGTATACTGCATGCACGCCCTGTTGTCTCGTAAGATGCATATCACCCCTTTCGTTCATCCCCACAGGAGGCGATAATTGGCGATTGTGATTAATGGCAAGGCAGGTCGGGTTAATCAGTGCCTTCTTCTCTCTCTCTCTCCCCAGGGTATTTCACAGCATCCCATTCACCGCATCCTGGAAATGGATAAGGATTTGTTGAGCGTGCGGGTGCAATGTAATCGGAATATGCTTTTGTTTCATTGCAGATAACAGAAAAATTTCACCACTGCCGTTAGTTTAAATTTCGACATGATAATTCTAAGTATGGATGCCTGATATTATTGCGCGCTGTCATTGAATTTTTCAGGTAAAATTTGATCATTTGAAATTTTAGCGTTATTCTGTTTCTCTATCTCCCTCCGCTTATCTAGTGAGTTGGTCAGTTAGAACGGTTTATTAGACCCAGTGACGAAGGCTCCAAAGGAAAAGGATGTCGACTAAAGAGCTGTTGCTTTTTTCTGTGGCATTTTTCATTGTTTCCTTGGGTAAACATAGCGAAGAAGTGCAATACTGGTTAAGAAAGAATAGTTACCTAGGAAATATATTATGGGGTGAAGAAATGTTTGAATATTATTATATCTTTGCATAATCTCAGCCGAAAAGGTCGTCTATATTGTTCAGTTTTTTCAATATTTGCAATTCTTTTACCAGGTGAACACAATTAGCTATACCCTATATAACCTAAGACCTATTAAAAATTTAAAAGCTCGGATTTAATGTGCCAATCAAATAATTTGCGCCCTCAAATTTAATATTTACGTAATATTTTAATGTTCTCCGTTAGTAATAGCTTTCTAATGGCTAATTTTTCATTGCATTTTCATTATTGTTCGTAGATTACCCTATGTATGATGAGATGATGATATTATTATCATATTATAATTTTTATTATTATATTTCTTATGAATGATTTTTTTTATTTTTTTTTAAAACATGCAAATAACCTAGAGAAGGGTGGTAAGCATTTGTCACGTGGAATAACCGACCGTCACAACGCTGGTCGTCTGATCACGATTGAGCTCACATGTTTCCTGGTCATCCTCGTGTGATCATTCCATTCCCACGTGAGCATGTTTACCACGGACCATTTTGATGGCTTGCGCACGTAGGTGACATTATAAAAGCAACAGCAGCAGCAACTGCGCTTTCGATTCCCTTGTGTGGATCGTTTTGCACAAATCGTCATTGGACGCGGAGCTCTTCCTCGCACTCTCCGTGTTTGCGTTTCTCCGTGGCGTGTGCTTGACCCAAATCAACACTACCCTTTCCATTCACTGCCTACCATCCAGTTTTGCTCCTGGTAAAAAAAATTAAAAAAGGCATTAACGTTTTTGCGTTATCTTCAAGCCGATTTGGTTTGAGAGAACTTGCACTCTGGTTTGTTGTATGCTCTGAAAACACACGTAATGCAACACTCCGTAGAGTCTTGAGAGTAGATGGCGATTTTTTATGGAACCATTTAACAAGTAGGTAACATAATGACAGAAAAAAGTTTGCATGGCCCATACAAGTTTATTATTTACCGACCTAGGTCAAGACAACTATGTCATTTTCAAGGCCTTAAAAATCACTCCTATTTTCTCAGTGGGGACGTTTACTTTGATCCTTCGCCGAAATTGAAGCACATGAAAAGGAAGGAATAATTTATAAAGGAAAAATTACTCACTTTTAGCTGTTCCATTTGAAGCATAAAATAATTGAAAACGCAACACTTCCTGCCCATTTGTTATGACGTCTTTTACTGTTATGAGGTCTGGTACTTTTATTTTTCAAGAAGAACCTCCATTTGAATGAAGGAATCGCTCGTCTGAGTTTAAACAAAAGCAATCCGTGCTAGAATCATACGATTCGTCGTAAATCGTATTTACTGGGTCGACTGATAAATACACAATTCATCAGTGAATTATGCTAAAATGAAAGGGACAAAATATTCTTTTCGCCATGAATCTAATACTATTACTAAGAAAACGTGGCATTGGCTAGGAAGGGAAAGAATTTTTCAATGTAGGCTCACGCGGGTAAAGTCATTCAAGCACACTCTCGCACTGAATGACTTGGATTTCCAGTAACGCTCCCTGCACTCAACTCAAAAACTACAAGTTGCAACCAAGAACTCTACCACGCAATCCTTATTCTCCTATCGCAAAATCGGATAACCTTGAGCAGAATGAAAAAATCACATTCTTCAGATGTCTGAGAATCGAAAAATGCAGTCTTACCTACCTCCCGCATATTTGATTCCAGTCCGATGCACAAAGCCTTTCTGGCCCTGGCTGCATCCGATGAAATCCACGTTTCCCAAACGACTCGATTCGACGGAGGGAGAGAAGGATTTGCCCCCAAATAACCTGTCACGTACGTACCTCGTCATAAACACACCAATGCACGCCACGGCGTCCTGTTTGCACCCAAACACGCCCGATACTCGCTTTTCCGCTATATTTAAATATCCGCTACGTACGCATGGAAATCGTGCCTCATAGTTCACTCCCGTCTCACATAAATCTGCCGCTGATCAAAAACATGGGTGGCTGATGGAACTGATGCAAGGATATCAGCATAAATTTAATATAATTTATTTCGGTTATCGCCAGAGAGAAAGCAAGAACTCCTAGGAAATTTTTAAAATAGGTATCATTCGATTACTTTTTGTACGTAATTGCAGAAAAAAAGGAACCTTCCAAAAGGTATTTCTGATGCTACGTAATCGTTGCATAGAGTAACTCACGAATTAAACGAAATTGAAATTGGAACAAATACTAGGCAGGAGTACGAATTTAATAAGTATTGAAAATTTACTACTATCATTTGATTCAATCGGAGGACTCATATAAATCTGCCGCCAGCCAAAAACACGGGTGGCTGATGGAACTGATGCAAGGATACATTCAATATAATTTATTTCGGCTATCGCCAGAGAGAAAGCATGTACTCCTAGGGGTATTTTTACTTATAATCAATAATAAAGGGAAAAATTCGGATTATACTTGACTTGCACGACCAACCAGCAACAGTTTTACGAGCGCTTCCAAAATTTTTAAATATTTTTAGGAAAGTTTTTAGGAGACTGACGAAAAAGATGTTTTAAAAAAATAGTTTCATTTTACTTGCAAGGTAGGACCGCGTAGTTCTTATCTGTGCGTAATGCGTTTATTTACCACTATGTTTGTCTAACGATCCTTTATATGCATTCTTTGCCTCGAAAATTCATGCATTTAGCAATTTTGCAGCTCACCATGTGGTTGTGCTATGGCGTTATAGGTGCACCAAGTGCCTTTGGGGTAAGAGTCCTGGGGCAAGTGCCCGCATGAGGACTCTTGCCCCGCGGGCGCTGACACGTGCCCCTTGTTTATACCATTACTTTATAAATAACCTGATAGTTTCTGTAATAAATATCACATGTACTTTGTTGATAAATCTATTGAAAGAAAATGCGGAACTTAAGGAGGGAAACCGACCGGAAAGAATTTGGACAACAAATTTTGAAGATAGCCAGACTGAGCAGGAACAATGGAGAATCCGTGCGTTCTATTGCAGGTGATATAGACATTGATGAATTTTCTCTGCGTGAATATGCCTACTTCCATAATTTTAGGTGCGTTTCATTCACAGATATGCATAGAATAGCCACATGTCTCTTCTGAGACCATTAGGCCACATCCAAAAGCATTGCATGCGCGTAAGCGGCGTATCAACTCAATGCAAAACTCTGAAATTCTTACGAGTTCCCCCTACACCCAGAAATTATACATGAAGATATATAAAAGAAAGCGAGTACAATAAAACTTAGTAAAAATAAGGTTAAGGGTTGCGATGCTAAGCGGCGGCTGGTGCACGGCAAACTGGGCATTAACTTCCCCAGAAAAACTTATCACTGTGGAGTTTGTGGAAAATTGTGCTCAGATCCATCCACTAATTGCTGATTCGGTAGTGTGTAATGAATGTAAAACATGGAGGAAAGAACCTTGCACCACATATTCTGGAAAGGGTAATTTCACATGCGAAAACTGTGATTAGGACTCTTGCCCCATAAGCACTTGCTCCACATGAGGGGCAAGATTCCTATTTGTTTTTCTCTTACATTTTGACGAATAACTTCAGTTCTTTATTGTTCTGCTGCAATAGAAGATAATCATTGTAGTGCATGTAACTGCGAAAAAATTGTGTGAAAATAAAAAGAATTGCTTGAACCTAAATGCATAATTTTTATAATTGTTTGATAAATGCGTACTCTTGCCCCTCATTCCCTATACCTTCCTGTAAGGATGTTAGCCTAAAATTAACTGCTAATAACAAAGATAGCCATAAATTTTGGACTAAGTATTAACGAGACCATAATGTAGGTAACATAGATAATACAATTTTCTCAGACATGGAGAAATGAAGCTATGATTGAGAGAGCTAGAAAGAAGTTAGGCACAGTAGAAGATGTAAGCTGTTGCACATAGTCTCTAACGCCAAAGGGAATGTCCAACATGTAGCAGGTGCGGTACTTACAAAAAAAAATACATAACCTATACGGGACAGAAATTAAAAAGATAATTGCGTTGGCATCCAATTGATGCTCTTCATTGAATTATGGCTCAAGTAATGTGAGTAAACGTGATGTTGACGTGACTATTCCTTGACTTCGTGAGCGTTTTCTCGCGCACGTAAACCGAAATTTAAGAGGGAAAAAAATTCGAATGAACCTGTTCCGTATTCAAGGGCCCTCATTATGCCCGATAAATTTGTTGCAGGTGACTGCACACTGCGACGTACCCACTGCCGGTGTGTCGAGTGAAGATGCGTTTCGCGTTCTCCCTCAAGACCGTAGTTCAGCGATAACGCAAGCACGCCGATAATTCACACTGCACGCTACGCATCCTCTCACGCAAATGTGAAGTATTTATGACTTCTCTCAACATGCAAGACGAAATAATTTTCAAGACGAACGTCTAAAATTATCTAGGAAACAGACGTCGCCTTAAGAAATAAATGCGACGAAATTGATCCCAAAATAATGGACAGAGGGTGATACGATAGTTTGTAATAGTGTCGCAAAAATAGTTGTTTTAAAGAAGAGTAACTTTCTAGAGAAGATACAGGGTCTGGATTGAGTGCGTACCTAGAGCCGAGGGAATGATGAACACTGTATTTGTTCATTTTTTTACAGTTGAGCATGGACGAATATTTTACCGTGAGAGAGAGGGCAATTGGGAATAATTAGTGAAATGATTCATGTTCACAACCCAATATGTTTTTCAACGGCGTAACAAGGGGTAAGATCAGGAATCAGCCAACCCGCTGATGCGAACCCAGAAATGACAATGGGGTATCCATTACTACTAGTGGACCCAGGGGGTAGAAATGTCATTAATAGAGGATTTCACTCAGAGCCAAGTTTCTATGGGGCTCAATGCCACTCAAACTATCTCTTTTGCAAACCTTTTTCTCAAGTTTTATGCACAGCACAATAGTCCTATCTACCGCGATCCTTGGAGGTTAAAAATTCAGATCTGCTGAAATCAATTAGGTGGTATTTATTCTTATCTGTCTTACCAGAAAACAAAATTCATGTATTTACTCATTCCTGTTTCTATCTATACATGATAGGGAGAGTCAGTGGCGCAGCGAGGAGGGGGTTTTGGGGGATAAACCCCCTCCCCCAGAGCTCAGGGAAATTTTAAATTTAATCCATTTTACTTAATTGGATTGATATTACTAATAGAATAGTGTAAGGATTAATTAAATATCCCTCAGAAAGCCGTAAAACTCACCATTTTGAACCATTTTTCTTGAAATTCCGCAATTTATTATTCTCGCACCTAACGCTTATCCTGTAGGGTATTCCACACACCCCGGTATCAGTTGCACCTAAACCCCCCCCCCCCCAACCCTAATTCCTAGCTGCGCCCATGAGGAGAGTTACTAACAAATTAAAGCATCACGCTGTCGGTAACCATTACAGTTTGAAGCCCACGGAAACCTTGTTAGAGAACCGTACATTCTTGCGTATGAATCTCATTCTTGTTCTTATTAGCGCATGAGTTCATAAGCAAGATCACTCTCTCTTGAGTAGTCAAATGAGCAAGTTGTCCACTTAAAGGGAAGGGTCGTATCTACGTTCCGGGAAATCTTTCGTATTTCCCAGGAGAACTAGGGGCGCCTGACTGACGGTGGGGTGACTGACGCCTCGCTCAACTGAAAGGGGGCGTGTCTCGCGGGAATCCAAAATGGAGAGATCGGAACTAATTCCGACACCAAGTCGCTGCCCTCATCCATTAATCCCAACAGCCCCTCAGGTCCATCCCTCACCAGCAGGTAACCTTAAACGGTGCAAATAACATCGGGGGCGGGTTTCTACTCCGCGGGGATTCCCTTGTCTGAATTATCTCTCACATTTGCCGAATTGAACTCTCTGGGCCGTCAATTTAGATTCTCATGACGCCGAGAGTCGGATGCTTGTGCGATGTGAAAGGAGGACGAACTCTGCTCAGCACCTCATACCTTCAGCTAAGCTCACATGCATAATTTGATGAACAAATTGTAAAGTCCAGTGGGTGCCGTCTTGGCTGTCAATATTTCATAACGTCATAAAATGGGCACAGAATTTCAACTGAAAGAGGCATAATAGAATAAGCGTTTCCTCCAACTTTCAATGCAATTGGAATAGAATTGGTATTAGACTTAAAACTTACACCCATATCTTATATTTGATTTGAAATCGCTACTTATTTTTATTACAATTTGTAGTCAATAAATTATGTGACACTTGATTACCAAGAAAAGTGTGAGATTTTCAGCTAAAAAGGCGATTTTCAGGAATATTTGAATTTCTAAAAAAAATTGAACGAAAGACTAATTATCCTCATATACTCAGCCACCTGTTAAAAAATGGTAAGCTTTTATCTTTATTCAAAGTAACTACTATTAAAGATAAAAATGAAAACACTGAAATGAAAAACAACGCTTGGCTAATATATCACAAGATAAGGGGTGCCGGAAGGGTGAGTTAGATTAGATAAAATGGTGAGTAAACTAACTGAAAACATGTACAAATTAGCCGAAGGGGGATCTACAATTTTGGAGGGGCTTTGAGTGTCATAATTTCCTGATCTCTTTCAAAACATACCTCAACTGGCGAAATATATCTTAGTAATAATAATTCGATCCATCTCTTACTATTTCTCGAGCTAATGAGAAGTTCTCCCAGTACGAGTGAATTAATGAGAACTCATATGACATCACCATCTTTAGAAAAATGGGCGGCTACTTTGCCCCGAATTCTTTTAATAACCAGCGACTTATGATATAAGACACGGTCTCAGGCGTTACTTTGTGGAATTGCTTCATCATAGAATAAAATAAAATTGCTTTGTTCGATTCCACACTTTATTTTAAATAGCACGACCCGGGTTTATAGCGGGATAGCGGGACCCGGGTTATGACCCTATAATCACTTCGGAAAAAAATCAAATTCATCAATTTTGGGTAAAATACAGCTCCTCCTGCGTGATATTGTAATTTGCATCGAGAAAGATGCGGGAAACCCTGATATCACATGCTTTTTTTCTCTTTGGCATAGAATAACAACGCACACCCACCTATAGTTCCCGCAAGGAACTGCTCCCTCCATAATCTCAGGTAACATCTCGGGCATTGCAGGCGCCGGGGATCAGTCAATTGTTTGGCGCTTTAAATGAGCGTTGCGGTGGAGCAACAAACAGACAGACAACCTCCCCACACTCACTCCGCCACCAACACCGCAAGCACCTCTCTGGCGATCATCCGAGGAGTGATTTGACGCCCCGACACACCCTACGACCCAGGGGAGGGATAAGGGCTTAAGGAACTTTGTCATGTCTCCTGTATCTTCCGACACAAGTTTCAATCAACCTGTGACCCCATCCGACCCTTATATCCGACGTATTGAGCCAGTGGTGGCGGTGGCAGTGTGATATGATTTGTACTGAGGAATCGCGGTTGAATGTAACTCGTGACTTTTGAAGCACAGGTGAGGGAAGGGAAAGATACAGCGAGCTAAAAAAAGAGAATAAAGTAAATTACGATTATTTGTGAAACATATGGAGGCGGATGTAAGATTATCTATAAAATCATCATACTTAATGGAAGAGTTGTCGCACTGAGTCTTGTGAGGCCTTTGAAATAAACCTGAATAGATGTTTCAATGCATCGGTTGAACGCCCAATGAAAAAAATGAAAAAAAAACAATTACGGAATCATATTTTTATACAATTTTTTTAAAAAGATAGTCCCTTTACATAAAATGTGTGAACATTTTTTTAAATTGTCATTTAAGTGCCCGCAATTAAATATGTACAAACGCGGTGTTTAACCGCGACTTAACCAAAATGTTAAACCTGAAGTGAATTGAATATCTTCAATGTGAAATTTAAGATATAGGTGGGTGGTGAAAAAATTGAGCAGGTTGAGCAGTTCTAATACTTAGGCAGTACGCTAGAGAAGCGATAAACGCCCTCCTTTTTCCACCAACGGTTGGTGACCTATAACCCATGACACACTCCTGCTGAGGAGGTTTGGGGATTATTGCGTAGACGTATCGCATTTTGCAGATACCACGCATAACTTTATCACGAAACACATTAAACATCGGTGGCTAAGATAACCGATACCTCGAGAGAGATAGAAGAGAGAGATGGTGATCTTGCCCCGGGAAATTTTATAAGTAGTGAGTTTTAAGTTTTTAAAGCGTTTTAGAAGAGCCATATGAAATAAATTAGAGCCCTGATAACTCGAATCTCGATACCTGGACACTTTGGGGAAAATCGAAAAGCCTGAAACATTTTTCCTCCCACCCACAACGAATTTTTGAGGGGGCTCGGGCCCCCACAGGCCCCATGGAGTCGGCGCCACTGATAGGAATTCGTTTTTCCCCCAAACTAAATATTTCTTTAATGATTCCGTCCGTAGATGTCAGTGGTCAAATCACTATAACGTTTGCTTTTTCTGTAATTGGTTGATGTCCTAACAGTTCCCGCCATTCTGGAGAAGTATTCTGGAGAGGTATATGTTGTCGCCAGCGTTTAAAACTTCCTCAAAGTCTTTAGATAACGAAAATAGTACATCCTTTTCACATACATTTTGGAGTATAATGCAATTATTACAAAGTTCTATTCTGGGATATCCTTAGCTGTCCAATTGCACCAATGGGAACATTTTCCGAGTAACGGTTGATGTGCTAACACCCCCCTCCACACGCCTATTGACGATGGATGAGGAGCAGTACGTAGATGTATCGAATAGTGCAGATATCACCCATAATTTTGCGACGACACTCATCAGACATCGAAAGCCGATATACACGATAGGATGAAACGTGTAGGTGCTGAGGATGGGGTGCGACAGAGGCAGCTTTAAATCTTTAGGGGTCGCAGTAATCCTTGGGCTGCCGTCGCTGAGAGAGTCCCACAGGAGAGGAGGGGGAGTTGTGAGATTGATTTGCGGGTCATTGGTCGAGTGTTCCGTTAGAGGAGGCGCCATTTCCCACCTTGCCTTCCTTTCTAATTCCACTCACTGATTTTAATGTGCAAGATGAGATGGGGAAGCAAACCTAATGAAGATAATGGCAATAGCTGGAGGAAGAAAGTCGGTTTTCACAGTAAATAAGATATATATTCGAAAAAGGCTATTCGGGCTTCCAGCCGGGTGGTCTCCCTCACGCGGGGAGGTGACGCCGGGTAGTAATATATGGAAACCGGCACTTAGGAGAATAAGATTGGCTGCCTCCCGACCAATCACGTTAGACCTTACGACCAATTGAAGACTATATAAGCTGGCAAACTTCATCCACTCACCATTAGCCCTGAGGATGGAACCCGACTAGTGTTCCGAAACGTCGGCAGAATGGAGGGAGACCACCTGGCTGGAAGCCCGAATAGCCTTTTTCGAATATATTCGCCGGGAAAGCATCAGATTTTACTTTAATATATATATATTAATCACAGAAAGCTTCAAATGCCCACTACATCATTTTTCCCGTGTTAATTTTGCATAATAGTTATTTTAACTTCGTTTATTGCTTGCTAATGCCTCATTGATGCATTATGATAAACATCCAAAATACTTGTTTCCTAATATTTACGTTTGCTACACTAATTTTTCCCTAGTCGTCATCCTATATTTAAGAGATACGTGTAAGTTATGTGATCTCAAATCAGGCGGTATTTCATTCCATTGTCTAGCGTGCCCACTTGCTCCTAATACTATGGCTTCATCTAAGGAAAGATTTGCTCACGCTGAATCCTCATTTAAAACTAATATAGTCACTCTTGCCATGCAACCCCCTTTTACAGATCAACTGTCAAAGGTTTTCCTCGCTTATTAAATTGATTATGTCTCTAGTGTTTCCCACCAAGTTAAAGGAAATGCATTTAGCAGTAAAAACTATAGCATAAATTACAGTAAATGTGCTTGAAGATCATTTAGGATCACGGACAATCCAGAATGTCTGCTCTATCCTGAAAATAGTTCGTTGCAAATAAAAACGAGTGTGATTATGCGATATTCCGTGGGTAAGAATTCACAGTTAAAACATAAAAGATGTCAGGAATTATTGTCATTGCTGTAATATAAATATTCACAGCAAGCATGGTAGGCAGGAATTAAAAATGGGGACATAAAATGATATTATTCCTCCAAAATTAATTTATACAATTTTTCTCACGATGAGCTGAGAAAATTCTGAATAATGGCCACTCTGCGCACCACTCTAAGGTCTATTTGCTATTTTAAGCCACGTCTAATAATAGTCGGGGGGAAGTATTCTCATTGCGAATTCATTTACTGCCTTTCCATTATTCTCGCCATCCTTCGGAAGAATCTGGATCGTGCATTATGCCTTCCCTGAGCGTTTACATTTTAGCCCAATCGAAAATGTTGGACTAGAGAGAATATCGAGCACATGGATAGCTCCGTTTCGGCAGATCTGCGTTCAAGTTAAACCTCTCGGCGAGTGTTTTTGGAGTAAAATGTGGAAATGCACTCTAGACGAGTTAATTAAGGCACTTCCAAGCGGTTGATTGTCAACGCTCACCCAAAATAGCTCGATTCACACAGAAATCACACATACACATAACATCATCAATCATCCTTTCCCATATAAAAATACGAAAAAGCGAAAATAATTGGGTAGATAGGTGATCGTTATCATTAGTCAAAATCCGGAGATTGGTTTAACGCAGCTCCCCACCCCGATGTATTATCATTTTTACGTAATTTCTTGTTTCCCTGATAAGGCGTTCTTTGTAACACATTCTGAGTCTTTCCCCCCAACAAATTATCCTTCAGCGATTTTCTTCATCATTTCACTATATCTAACGATTAGCCGATTACATTGACCTGTCTTTATTGTCCTTCATTGTCTTTTATAGCCTTTTTTATTGTCATCATTCCTCTGGAACACTCCATTTCGAATGCTTCCTTTCTTGATTTCTCTGTTGCAGTCAACGTCATTGCCTCACTGCCTTAAGGAAACATTGTTCTGAATAATTAGTATCTGATGAACTGCTAAATTATTTCTATGCCTTAAATCTCTGCTTCCAGTTGATGCTTCCATGCCTAGAAAATCTTATAAGTGGTCACTACAGATACACTCATTTTACTGGAGGCGTCGATGTAGCACTTGTTTTAAGAAGGCAAGACGAAAAATCCACATTATCATCATTCAGCGTCATAGCTACAACACGGGTCACCGACTTGTACTATATCGATTGCGCATGGCGTATTTCACCGACATGTCATGTATCAAATTGCGTATGGCATGGCGTATTTTTTCCGAATCACTTTAATGTCACAAATGCGAAATGGTTCCCAGTTTGCTCTTCCTTTTCCCGTGGAAAACATCACGGATACTCTGTCCAAATCACTGCAAAGGTTTTTTTTTCATCGTCGAGCATTCTGAACCTGTTCGCGATATTAACAGATGCGGTGTGAAAATATTCTGGGCGCACCCTACCACAGAAAAAGGTTTCCAAGTTTCATTTAAAAGAAATAAACGTGAATTTTCCTTAAAAATAACAATTCCTCAAATAAAATCTTGCCTCAAAATAACTTAATGTACTTTAAAGGTGTCTAAGTTCTATGAATCCCATCATTTCATGTAAAACCGAGACATTATGAACAAATAAAATAATAACAATGATTTATTCCACAGGGTACTTTTAACGGTACCAATGAAAAGATCTGTCGCTAAACATGGCATCACCAAATGACGTAGAACTACTCGGAGGTAATACTAAAAATTGTAAGAGCTTGTGAAATTTCTCCTAAAAAGGATTCATTACAAGCAAACCTAGTTAAACAAAACGGCGGCTTTATGACCACCAAGCCTTTGCCAATTTGCAATATACCTGGTGTTTCTAAATGAATAACGGAGTTTTCACGCTTTATAATATTTATTACAATTTACGTAAAGCTATAAATGATACACGAAATAAAAGAGCAACTCAAACAATTTTGTTTGTTGGCAACAATGTGCATGTGCAGTCACTTTTTCTGCCGCCATCTGTTAAAAGCGCTAGTAGCGAAGATGGCGACTAATGAATAGTAAGGTTTCTGTGTTTTACAGTTTGCAAATATGGAATCTGTAGTTATTGTGTAACGTTTATTCCACGCTAAGTTCGGCTGTGATTCTCCAGGTGATAATAAAATCCGTGCCTCCACTCTGCAAGCTGACAATTCCGAATTTATGCAACATGATTGAAGCAGCTGTTGCAACAATTACTCGAGTGGCGTTTAAGAGGAACTCGCGTTTCGTCTTGATGTGTGCCATACGACGAATAGAGCACATATTGAACATGTGAAGGCTATAATAGACAGGGATGCCGACTCACAAAAAATATTGGGGGGGCCCAAACTCGGGATCTTGCCCCCGGGAAATTTTATGAGTAGTAAGTTTTAAGTTTTTTAAGCATTTTAGAAGAGTCATATGATCAACGTTAGAACCCTAATAACTTGAATCTCGATATCTGGACACTCCGGGGAAAATCGACAAGTCTGCCATTTTTTCCTCACATCCATAACGAATTTTTGAGGGGGCTCGGGCCCTCTCAGGCCCCCATGGAGTAGGCGCCACTGATCATAGAAAACTGTTTGAGAAGCTCTTTCATTTGATGTATGATTTAAAGCTGTAAGTTAAGTGTAATAAATGTTAGAAAACGTCAAAACCCCGATATTCATTTTGAAACACCCGGTACATTAATTAAATGAAATACTCTCACCCTGTCAGAAATATAGCTGGTTTTAATAAATATTCAATTAAAATGAGGAGATTTAAAACTACCGGTTTAATATTATTTACTTGTAGCGTTATGAAGATCACTGATTTCTACGCATTCACGACGATAACGATTAATTTGATAACAATTCAATTTTTTTGTGGAGTAAAAATATCTTGCGATTGCTTTTATTATTAGTAAATCAGCATTAGCGGAACTCATTGATTTGTCTCTGTGCATATAACTGAATGGAATGTGAGGTGCGGTTTTAATACGAGGAAAGAGACACTTGACCACAAAATGCAGGTGAAATGATGAGCTTCGATGAGGTAATCTTAAGGCCAAGTACCAGTAGAAGGCAAAAATATAAATAGACCGATGAATCCTTTCAATAGTTGGATATCACGTCCGATGAGAGAGTTTGCCTTTCGTAAGAAAATGAAGAGGAGAATTGCGTCAGCCGAGGATGTACTGTGTTACAGAAGTGGGATGTTTGGGAGCAACCAGACTGAAATAAGCAACTTATCGCTTGTTTTTCTCAAGGAGACAGTTGAGACTAGGATGTATATACTGTGTAGGTAATGAATGGTAGGATGGGAAAGTCAGAGCGTGCCATAGGTGCAAAGAAAAGTATAGTCTACAAGAAGGGTCGTCATACGTAAACTGGAGGAAAAAAATGACGTTTTTAAACTGGCCCTAGTACCTTAAAAATATGACATACTTCGCTTCGCACAGGGTGCGCAGAGGGAGTCATGAGCGCCGGGAGTCTGAGAGTCGTGTACGGAGGGAGTCACGACTCACCAAATAACACTCTCTCGCCTCACAGCACAATCTGCTGAGTCGCATCTTTGAACAGACTCACTCGCACAGTGCCCATCACTACAGTACCAACACGAATTACTTCTCTGAGTTCAAATAGCTATAACTAATAATTATTTTCCTTACAATCATTTTTATGCTGATTTACTTTCCTTCTTATTTTTTTTATGTGAGATATGAAGTGAAACACTTTGCACTTTCCACGTAAAAATTTATTAAACTTCAGTCGACATGTTTCACTGCACTGCAGCATCAAGACTCTAGATAATGCTTGATTTCTTGACGACTTAATAATGCTACTATGCAGGGAAACATGTCGACTGTAGTTTAATAAATTTTTATGTAGAAAGTGCAAAGGTTTCACTTCATATCTCATAATGGATCTCCAAAAAGTATCTGCCTCATCCATCCAATTCTTTTTTTATGTACTGATTGATGTTTTTAATATGAATTCTTTCGTCTTTCCCTGCATGATTCATGTATATCTTATTATACAACGCGGAAACAACGGAGCGTCTCACGTGTCGGTGTATTTCACTGGCCAGGCATTGCGGTGCGTATCGATCGAAAGTGAATAAAATCTCTTCCTCGAGGTTTTTCCTGACACCATCCTTGCCTGACACGGAATCGACCGTCGAAGTCATCCCGAGCATTAAAGTGTTTGGGGGCGATCAAATACACCGATGGACTCTGAAATATATCAAGTAAACTTACCTCTGCCAAAAGAATATTTTACGTGTGAAGTAAATGAAGTATTTTTATTGCCTAATACGGTGTATAAGTAGGTACTCGATGGTTTTCATGAATGAATAGCCAATTTATCACAGCACATTTTTCTGCCAATAATTTGGTCAAACGTTCGTAGAAATAACTCACTCAATGTTATCACATAAATTGATGTGGGGAAAAGTTTTCAAAGATCGGGAAACGATCAAAGATCATAGACTTTGGGGCTATTGTACAGACGACTGCGCCATTTTGTCCAAAGCAATTTATGTGAATTAATGAACCGTTCCAATGGCAGATTCTAAATGTATTACATTTACTCGAAGCGTTTCCAAAATTTTGGCACCTTTTCCGCCAAGTTTAAACAGACTTTGAAATAAAAATTTCTCACACTCAAGTAATATGATGGTTCCAAAAGCGGAGCGAACCGAAGAAATGCTTGGAGCCATCAGCTTCGCATACTAAGGTTTTAACGAGAAGAGGGAAAAGAAAAGAAGACGAGCAGATCCCGTGTGATTGCGAAATCGTCTACTATGTTGACACGAGTGCTGAAGAAAGTCCTCTTCCCACGTACGTCGATCTTCTCTTGAAGGGAAAGCCTCTTTTTTTCTCTGATGCGCTCCCGGGAAGATTCTCTTCTGTGAATTAGCAGAAAAGATATTGGGGCGATAAAATTACCTTTGTGCGATGGCGGAGAGGTCTCTTGAGTGGTTCTTTCCCTCTAGAAGCAGTGCATGGATGAGGAGAGGAAGATCATCGATTGCCACCGAAGAAGAAGCCCTCTGCTCAAAAGGATCGCACAAGATTAGCTGGACTCCTTGCTCTGCGGAGCGGCGAGGAACCTTAACGGGTGTCACTGGGCGCCGATTCAAACAGTTCCCATTACAGCAGACACGGGTGTGACCAATTTAAAGATACGATTTGATCGAGTTTGCCGGGTTTCCACCGCGTCGCTCGGTGTCTTATAACGACAACTGATTCGAAACCCTAGGGCGGGCTCGCCGGGTTACTCTCCTGGGCCGGGGTCTGAAGCGTTAGCTTATCACCTCGCACCGCAGAAGCGGGAGGAATGGAAGGAGAAAGGAAGGAGGCGCCGCCGTGTTATGAGCCCGACGACGCCTCCTGGGACGGAATAGGGAAGGAAGGGATGGGACGAGGAATCCCACACCGTCACAAAGGCGGGCGGGTCCTGCCACCAGCGAAACCAGGACAACTATTGCTATGCCAGAGGATTATCCTATGAGGAAGAATAATCCAACGATCAAATCGCTAGATTGTCTTGAGGCCGTTTGACACGGTACACGGAATTACGCAATCTGACGTACGTGCGAAGGTGCAATCAAAATTGCGTCGTGTAAAGTGGAGAATTGCTAGAACGCATGCGAGAATGCGTGGATGCGAGACGACAAAATAGCCCCTACTCTAATTTCGTTCTTGCATTCGCGAAATTCCATGCCCCGTGTAAAACGGCCTTTATAACGACAGCACGAATATTAAAGCCAATGATTTTCCAGTCCGAAACCAAATGTGTTTTCACTCACTGTTCATTAAAATGTGTTTTCAGAAGTCGCCACTCGCGTCGCTGACGGGCAGGGTCATACAAATTCCACGGAAAAATATCAGCTATAATTACGACTGTTGGCCGAAATGTATATTTGTGATCACGTTACCCATCAAATTCATAAATATTTTAGATCTGATAAGATTAGTCTCTCAGACTGGTCGCCGTGGTGGACGTGAGTGTTGCCCTTACAGTGGGTATGCATAGCGTTATCGAAGTCTCAGTTTTACTGCTGCTGCCAGTAGGACGCAGCAGCCGTCGATTCATATATTTTTTCAGTTTAGTATCTTAGGAATCTTGCAAAAGAGTTATATCTCATTTATAAAAACTTATAGCTAGTTGTTGAAAGTCTTATTAGTCCGTTGTATTTCTTACTCATCATATCTTTGTTATAATGACTACCATTCCTTGAATTACATGCCTTTTTGGCTCTAACGAAAATCATGAGCCTACCTCATGTCCATTCGTGTAGACTTAATTTCTGTACGGAATGAAAACGAAAAATAAGAATTGCAGGATTCATATTCGGATTACCGTTTAATAGAGTTAAAAAATGTGGTCGGTCTGCTCGTGGTAGCAGGGTTACGTGGTCTTTTCCTCATTTTTTTCTGAGCATTTTCAAATTTTAAACGAAGTTCTAAGGTCAATATTAACTGACCCCTCGTCTTTTACTACCCCTCTTAGCGGTAAGGGACCACGGTCATGCAATTGTTTATCCAGTCAGTTTTCGAAATAAATATTTGTTCTTTTCTCAAGAAATATAAACTAAGAATTAAATTCTTTGTCTTTTGAAAAGCTTTTGCAATTTTTAAACGAAATTTTAAGATAAATATTAACTTAATTCTCGAGTTCTGTGTAAACATCAACATGAAAATTGCTGCTGCATTAAATGCGTTAATATTGACCTTAGAGCTTCGTTTAAAATTTGAAAATGCTCAGAAAAAAATGAGGAATTCAATTCAAAGTCTGCAATTTACCTGCAAGCAACAATTATCCATTTGCCAAATACATATAAGCAATCCATAAGTTGACCGCGAACCAATGTCACAGGTATGGCCGTAAACCCGGAAAGGAGGTAGCACAACTACCCTCGGAGTCCGCGATAACGCGGAGTCTTCGCTGAGAGGGGTCGAAAAAGGTTGGAGCTGAAAGCATGTGATTATCCGCGAGACCTGTCTTAACGAATGCCCTCCAAAAATGCTCCATACCACGAGAAAGAATTCTTGGGGTTCTGTACAGCAGTCATGCTAAGACGAGAACTCCGCTGTCTCGAAAGGGTTAATGTTTGCATTTAACACTATTTGAAAATTTTCATGTCAGTGGAGACCCATGATATCGAATGACAGATGAAAATTATGGTAGGAAATGGGCTTGCATGAGCTTCGGTTTGATGAGTGATTGGAGGTAGGTTGGAATATAACCACGTGTAGTATGCGTGGAGCAAATGACGAGTGGATCATTCTGATGGCGAGTTGTTGGTTGCTTGGTGTGTGGGACCTGAGTGTGTATAAATGCAGAATGAATGAGGAAAGGGCATAGCCGAATGAGAGGGTGAAAAGTCCCCCCTTTGGGATTTTTCCAGGACTTGGGGCATAAGATTTTGGATCAAAAAGGACTAACTAACCTTTCCACACTTCCAGCCCGCTAGAGGCCCACGAGGGCCGGCTTGCTCGAAAATTCGATTTCCACTTAAAAAAAATATATCTCGAGGTAGAAAGCACATTTTTCAATGCAGTTTGCGGCATTTGTAGGATTTCTTAATGGAGCAGATGCCCAATTTTTTTCACAACTTTTCAGTAGCATAAGGAGGAATGGCGTCGATTTGATAATTTCAAACGCTAGTTTTCATGTAATATTTTTAAGAAGACCACAAAGAAAAAATGTGCTTCGAAGGAGTATTTAAATACCTTTCGGTTAATGTAATCAAAAAAGAATATTTAGGTGGTAGAACACCGCGAAAAAATGCTATTTTGGCCATTTTTTGCTGTTTTTCCATGACCTGTGCCCCCATTACACCCGTCTCATACCATCTTGCACATGTTTAGTCCTCTCACTAACTAAATTATTCGGCTATGCCCTTTCGTCCTTCGAGTGGTGAGGGAGAGAGATAGTGTGTGTGTGTGGAGTGAGTATTTGGAGGGGGAACACTGGGGACGGTCTGTCATTCCAATTACTCCCCCCTATCACAGCAGTGCGCCTCTCTCTCCTCCACCCCATGCAAACCCTCCGTCGCGTCCACTCTCCATCTCTGATATTCCTTTTGCACCCTTTGTGAAAGACCTGGGAGTTATCCTAGATTCCACGTTATCTTGGAAGCAGCATATAGATCACGTCGCCAAAAAAATTAATGCTGTCATGCACAGGCTCAATTTTTTTAAGTGCAGTACAAGCCGCCATCTTCGTGTGCATCACGTCAAAACTCTCATTTTTCCACTCTTGGATTATTGCTCTTCAGTCTTTTGCGACCCATCAAACGAGCAAGGCCTGCGCCTAAAACGCAATCGCTTAATTATCCTGGGCGTACGCTATATTTCCGGGCTGCGCCGCGATGAAAGAATGTCGCCCTACAGGGAACGGCTCAACTGGCTCACTCCTCAGAGTCATCGTAAATACATGTGCTGCTGCCTGTTGTACAAGATTCTTGCAGGGGACGGACGGACCTCCCTATCTGGCCAATCACTTATCAGCTCTCATCACACCCGCAGCGAATTGTGACGCGACGCCTCAACATCCCTGAGTTTCATACTGACACCTATCGGCAATCTTTCCAACTCTCTGTGGCTTATTATTTGGAGCGAGCTCCCTGACATCTGCAACTCGCCCACACTCATAGGTTCCTTTAAACGCCGTCTCTTCCAGCATCTCTTCCGGTTGGAGTCAACATCTCTTTAGCCGCATGCAGCTGACCACTATATACTGTATGTGTACTCTTTTTTTCGACATCAATTGTGATTTAAATGCTCATTAATGCTATTCATGCTTAATTTTTGTTTGAAAAAACTTTATTAACTTTGCACAACATAATGTACGTAAATAAATCTTATCTTATCTCCACTTTCGTGCCCACAATAGTCTTGTCACCTTCATCCCTCGTTCCTTAACTCCTGGTGGCGCCACATCGGATCGGTAGGGATGGGCGACAAGGTCATCACGTTACAGATGGTTCCTAAGACATTTTTCCAGATATTTCTCACACTTAGTCGCCGCAGGCCAAAATGCAAGCATAATTTTGATGCACTCTGAAAATATCAAGACCACGGTGTAAATTTTGATTAAGTGTTACGTAATTCGACCATTTCAGCGGATGTGACGAGTTTTCTCGAGTACAAATTTGTTTCCAGTATTATTTATGGGGCTGATTCGAGGATCTGAATAAAGGGTCTTGTTGAAGTGTCCACTGGCCGCCTTGGATTCCTGGTCCTCGTGGCTTTAACGTGAGGAGGCCATAAAATGTCCGCTTCGACGTACGATGGCGTAGCCAGTGGGGGGCAGGGGTTCCGGATCCCCCCGAAATATAAAAAATCAATAATTTTTCTTCATAAAAGAAAACAAAATATTGACAAATCATGAATTTACAAAATATTTCTTTAACAAATGAAGTTTTTTCAATTATGAAAAGTGTTAAAATTAGTTTAAAACCCAATACTTGCAACTTTGTTTGTACACCATTTTTTAAAATTTCCCTCCTGGTTTCCCCCCCCCCCCCCGAACGAAATTCCTGGCTACGCCCCTGTCAACGTACATCTCCTCGCGAGGCCATTTCCTCCCGGCATTCCCTTCGGCGTACTGCCCCACATCTCTCTCTCGAGAAAGGAGGAGTAGGAGGTGGGTTATTTGCACGTGCAAGTGGCGGAAAATGAAAGCGGCTTCCATTCTCGCCACCCGTCCTATTACTCCTCAGATTTCACTCGCGTGCCCCTGATTTAGAGAGATATTATGCCTGCGGGTCAATATTTTCGGTGCGATGAATTACGTTTAAGGCAGAGTGGGGCGATGATTACCGTGGAGTGCTAAGCGGAATGTTAAAAAAAAAGTTCTTGTCCTTGTTTCATTATTTTTAGGCATTATCAGTAGTCTCGTTATAGTATTATCGAATTCACCATAGTTTTATCTAGTATTGGCCGCTAGTTCAGTTTTCTTGACATACGAGGACTTTTTTTTCAGAAAAATTAATAATTTCATGATAATTTGATATTTTGTCCACTGTGGAATTAATAATGCAATGGCTTGGTTGTATTACTTATGTCTGCGCAAAAGTCTTGCTATATCATGTTAGACGATCACCATACTCTCTTGGTATAGGTCGCTAGTTGAGTTTTCTTCACATGCAAGAGCCATATTTTTAATGAAAATACATATACTTTTGTATAATTATTATTGATTTCAATGGGAAAATTGCCATCGCGCAGGCCACTGCACTATCCAGGTTCCTTGAAAATTTATAATTAGATCCACTGAAAATACAATTGAATGGATGTTTTTCTTCCACGTTTTTCAAAAAACAAGGATGATTAAATCACTTCCCTCGTCATAGTCTTTAGAAGCAGATGATTTAAGTAAATCAAGATAGAGTATGAATTTTTCTTTGGACTAAGTTTTGCAGCTCACCAAAATATGTCCCCAAGGATGAAAGTATATCCATTATATACATCGAACGCTATGTATTTGTGTTTTACAATAGGATTAGAGGGAGCAAGTTAATATGTTTGCACAGCATTTAAAATGCCTGAGGCATGTTTAAATCGAGCAAACAAAAGGTTAGTAAATTAAAAAAGCGGAGAGATACATAATTTCTGGCATAGATCAGACGGGGTTTCCACTCTTGAAGTAGCGTTTATGGCGCTGTGAATCACGAGCAAATTCCGGGATATTACTCAACTTAACAGAACCTTTAAGGTAACGATTTTTCCGGGAACTTGTGTACGATAATACCCTACGGGGAGAGTATGCAGGTAAGTTTAATTATCACCCTATAAACAAGAGTGCTTTGAAAACGGAACATGAATCGATCCCTTTTTCTCGCCTCAGTGAGCAGGGATTAGGATGGGCCTATGCCGATCTAATCCTTATGCGGATTTAATGCGATAAAACAAGGCGAGCTTATTCGGCTTGCTCCATGGGGAAGGTCAGCAGATATAAGAGTTTGTCTTGGCGCCGCTCAAATGTAGCATTATACAGTGGACATTCGACTTAGATCCAGGAGTTTTTTTAAACAATGTAGTAAAAATGTGTGATTTGCGCATACGTGGGCTTCTTATAATAATTTCTAGCTGAGGCAACGAGTATTTGAGCTTAGGGGCTTAGTGAGTACAGGGGTTGGCAACTTATCGTTAGGTTTCGCGCTCAAGTCCCGGTAGAAGTCTTCGGACGTCCTCATTCAAAGTTTTCGAAGTTCGATTTAGCCCAGAAAAACGTAATGACCCCCTTCTCTGGTACTGTGAACTTTGCATGCTTCTGGCTTTGTCAGGGGTGATTTTTTATTCTCCCATCTACCGAGAAACCTCGGGCTTAATATTTTGAGTGAGTATGACGATGATAATCACCCTACATCTAGTGATATATTCGGTATAATTGTTTTTAATTCTACGCTACATGGATTTCAGAAGTTCCTTCAATTCCTCGAAAAAGATCAATAAAAAATAAATTTCTTCCATGCATATATGACCTCTATTCTGTTTCATTCACTTCTCTCGCTCCTCTGAACGTTTTTCCTAGCTTTTAATTTTTTCCATTGAGTTGGGCAACATTTCTTTCTCGTATTTTCAATCCGTATGAATGAAATAACCATACCGTTGGTAATTGAAGTTGGGTAATGGTTTTTCATCTCTGCCACGCTTTCCCGGATATTCCCATTAAAGTGTTCTTTTCTCTTTACATCTGGCTTCGCATAGCCTCTATGTGTGAGACCTAAGTTCATATCCGTGCTCTCTTGTTTGGGATAGCCTCCACCAATCCCGTAATTACGATAGGACACTTTCGGCAGCATCAAGGCCGAGCTATGATAATGCCAATCTACCAAGTTTCTTCGGTGTCACCTCGCTACGTCTTACTGGAGAAGTTGCAGTGGTTGTTGACCGGCATTCTCATTCATTGTTGACCTGCTTTCTCATTCATTGTTGACTATTTTTCCATTGTAATTCTCCCTAGGAGGAAGGGAAAGGCGTTTTTCTGAACAAATTACAGCCTATTGATTTTTTACGTGGCTGCCGATGACCGTACAGGTGATGCATTTGTGACTACTGGTAGCGCGCAACAGTTGATTGAAGTTTTACCAGAATATTCGCAGATGTAGAACGAAGAAAAGAATGAATTCAGGAAAATTGAGGAACCCCATCGGGAAACAATATTATCTAATGAGGTTAACTCATGGAAGATTCCTGGATTTGAAGAAAGGATAGCTAAAGAGATGTGTGAGCGGCGATAATGGTCAACTCATTTCCCATAATTCAAATCTGGCTTCTCCACTTGTTTTTAGCTGCCCCTGGACATTTAACACCCCTAAAATGTTTCCCATAGCCAAGCAACTCCCTGCGTCTCTCTCGCTGATGTTACCCCGAAGAAAAAACCTTTCTCGAAGTCTACTCTCTAAATCCACGCCAAATGGGATAAATGTAATTAATTAAACCCATCGAGGGGCCCGCACGTCGCCTTTCAAATGTTTCGAATGAAACGCGGGGTAACCGCACTGTCTCCTCTCCCGGCTGTGTGAGGGTTCCTTCTCGTGCGCGCCCTCGCTGATTTATCTTCCTCTGAACACATCCTCCTATTAGGCTGGGTATTTAGGAGAGATATTCACCCACATATCAAGGAAGCAGAGCTCGGTAAAGTCAGTCCTAATATTTCGACGGGCAAATAAAAGAGCAATGGAGAAAAAAAAACACCAGCGCCGTGATTCTCTTCGTACTTAACTGCCGTGAAGACTTTAATTACTTAGCTAATTTTAAGTGAGATCACATTGACGTCAAGGATGAAAATTCCGGGGAGAATAACGGCTGCAAATTTGAACATTTACATGGAGTAGATACTTCGCCAGAAGTGATACGAGGATAAATATTGAAGATGTGAAATTTTGGAGAATCTAGTTAAAACCAAAGGCTAAGCTAGGCTTTGATACAGGTATCGAATAGTGTATATTCCTCTGCGCATGAATTTTTACCGAAAAATTCCAGGCTGAGAGAATGCGTAATCTGATGATGTGCTTGGTAAACAATAAAATGTGATTGTGATTGTTTTACCTTAGTGATTATTTTACCGCAGATAAAGATGAATTTTATTTTGGATTGACCATGGTGCACAAATATATTAGTGCCTGGCATCAAACACATTTCTTAGTCTGGGGTGAGCTCTACCCTAACTTATCCAGCCCAAAATCTGTGTTGCTTCACACTTTAATTGATGAATCTGATGTGTAATCTATCCGATGTTCCCTTTTACGTACACAAATTATCAAGTGTGTGCATTAATGTATTCACCAAATCTCACTCGCTTATGGGGACAAAATTTCCCTTAAATTTTTTTAGATGCATTTTACTGGAGTTAGACATTTTATTTTGAGAACTCAAATGATTTACAGGAGTTTGAAGAGGAAAACTTAAGTGTAGGATTTTATTCTGAGGAGAGTCTAATCATTATTCCATAATATTGACGACATTTGTGAGAATAGTCTGTTAAAAATGCTATTCACAAATCAGTTTCATTGTCCAATAGGTGTTGTGGGTAACCATATTGGTACATGTATTTGCTGGAGGTAAGACGTTTATGAATAGAGTCTATATGAAGCGTAATTCTTGTGACATGAAGCAAATGATGAATACAAATTTTTCTCAGGAGCACATACAGTTTGTAAAATAGAGGTAGTGGTATGAAAACCCTATGAGCCATGATCGTATCTGGATTACTTATGCCTTTGCGTAATTATAATTTCGGTTGTCGTGAAGCTATACTGATATACAGTCGCTCAAAAACTGTCCAATTTTGATGGAAGAATATTAGGAAAGAGACGAATTGGCATCAAATACCAGTTTTAAATTAGCTTAAGCAATATGCGTTTGGCTCTTATAATATGATTTTGGTTGTATGCAGGGGCAGATCCAGGATATCTTCCTGGGGGGGGGGGCACAAGCAAGACCGTATTCAATATTTTGTTCAGGGGCGGAGCAAGGATACCGCGTAATACAAAACGAACGCAATGATAATGGGACCGTATTAACAATATTGCATATTTTTCAAGGGTCTGGGGTGGCTCGTGCCCCCAAGCCAAGCCCCCCCCCCCCCCCCCCCCCCCCCGAGATCCGCCTATGGTTGTATGCATGAGAGGGGAGTATGTGGGCTTAAAAAGACGTGCTCATAAAAGGAAGCAAATGATAAATAAATAGTCTGTGCGCAGTAGCACCTTACTCCAGTAGTTTACGAAGAAGTAATACTGCCAATCACTCGCACAAAGAGTGGATTGATAAGAAGGGAGCAAGAAGAAGCCCACGCAATTATCGCAAGTACTAAGCAATGATTGCAATCAATGTGGACACATTTTCATTCAGAGCACGCGATCCGATGAAAGGGAGGTCTGATTTGAATGCATAGATGCACCCATCATCCCCTTCGCTCCAACACCCCTCACTCCTCCTTTGGTCCATTTCTCTCGCCCCCTCGTATTTGTGGGGACGGACCCCTTCGCAAAACTCTTACGCGTCAATACATCCCCTGGCAGTCCGCAATTGGCGTCACAATGCAACCCATCCCCTCTTGCATTCCCTGGGCGACCCTTTTCCCTGCCTCCCTCGAATTGCCACCCCCCCCCCTCCCCACCAACTCTTGTCCTTCTACCCCACCATTACTTTTTCCTATTTGTAGAAATCTTTTGTGCTTCTTAGCTTCAGTCCGAATATATATATTTAGCTTTCATCGCGATGCTAAGTACAGGAATTAATCTCGTTTGTATAAATTCCCCTCCACCTCCTTTTATCCTCTAGGAACTCAGAACCTACCAAAATTTCCAATTTAATGATTATATCGGCAAGGTCGCATGTGGCACACTGCATTTGAAACTTATACAGTCGGAAAAACTTCCAACCTCAGAAAAGGATGCAATTACGATACGATACGAAGAAGGACATCAGATATATAGATATATAGATCGTAGGTATATCCCAAGCTAAGACTGAATTCATGGCTAAAAACCGCTACTATCTGTGGCGCATCCTAATCCAGAGAAGAACCAAAAGGTGGAAGGGGTATGTCATAACCGACGACAAGACTACCTAGGTGAATCTACCCTATTTACTATCTCAACCGCTAGGGTCTCTTCCCAAAGTCGCATTTTAGAGAGGCGCTTCACTCCCCTGTTCCCTTTAAATGTCATACCAGGGAAGACCGAGTGAGGGTACTTGTCGGCCGGCAGCTAATCCCTCCTCCCTTGACCGCTTCCCACTCCACATCCAAGGGTGACCCACGTACAAACACATACTCAGGCTGTTCACTCTCGTGTTTATTGTCATAAGCCGACCCAATTACTCGCGGAACCCTCATAATCCAAGTCCACCTAGCTTCGAAGTTTGCATAAGCCGAGGACTCATGTTTTTTCTGCGAGATTATTATTTTTTGTTTCGAAACCTTCTTGTACGTTAACACCGACTCCGAAGTAATTACACTACGCTTCCATGATGAGTATTAAAGCTCTCAGTAATCACTGAAAACATTTTACGGAGAACTTATGTCGGAAGTGCATGAACGGGAAAAAGATGAATCAAGCAACAAGCAGACCTAACATGGAGAAACTAAAATAGAAGCAGTTATGCACTTTAAAACGGAGAATCACAATCAGATGAAACCTTTAATTTCGAAGGCGCAAAAATTTGACAAAGGAAAAATCACTAAACCGCCGCACACGAGCCTCGATTCCCTCAAAGGAGTTCAACTTTTAAAGCTTTGAAGGCATCTATTTACCCAGCGAAAATTTTTGCGCGTCTGGAAAAGTTAAACGAATTTCATGTTCTAGAATGTTCGCACCGCGTTTGCATTTGCTGGTGACTGCGTGAAAGTACGGTTACTTCAATTTCCTTGAATATTTTAACTCCCACGATATTGAGAGAAAATAAATTTTTACCCAGCATATGATGTTGATGTGAATAGAGAATATTGTTAGGATTATTATTTGGGAACGAGATTGCCAAATATACATTAGTGGGTTGGAAGCCAAGGGTACAAGGGGATTTCTCTTTTCTATACAAAGTTTGGTACATAAATTAGGTATAGATAGCGAACGAGATCAATTAGATGTTTAGAGTGCATTTGATTTTCCACTCGATGTCAGCGCAGAACTGAGACTCACTCGTATCCCTTGGCAACCAGGTTTTTGTGTATTTCTTCCAACAATCAACTTTACCGAACTCTATTTAGAAAAAAATCACTGGTACCCCTTGGCTTCCAGCCCACTCACATTAAAGAGTACTACAGGAGTCTAAAATTGTTTCCATTTGAAGTCCAGCTCCCACTAAATGCAATTCCTAATGTAACACGAACCAGAACCAGCAAAGTTGCCCATTGACGTATTCGACGGTGAAAATAAAACAAAATTTTCTCTATATGCCAAAATAACGTGGAAAGGTGAATTTCAGATAATGTGGGCAAACGCCGATTTATATAAGTCAATCCATTCATTATCGGAAGCGATTCCACCACGTCACTTCCATAACAGCATACAGTGCCTCATACGCCAGGCCAAATAGGCGGGTAACGGTTTCATTTCGTTCAAAATTAATTTAATTTCACCGCACAGCTTAATTTTTTATAAGAAAATGCATCACCCCCATTCGACTGTTAATGCTTTGATTTGCTTCCTAACGTATCACTCATTTTCAAACTTAGAGTATTAATTCGAATCTCCCAGGGTTAACAGAGCACACGCTGAGCATTTGCCAATATATCAAATATGAACAGTTTTACTTTGAGAGAAAACTCAATCGAAACTTGAATCCTGTACTTGGTGAAAGGGCTCCGTATTAGATATAAAAGACACTTTTACTTCGAAAGTATATTTAAAAAATATTCCGACCGGTTTCGGCTGCTACACGATTATCAAGATATTTTAACTACTCGATAACGGTCTACCAGCCGAAACTGGTCTGAATAAAAAAAAATATATATATTATGGAAGTAACAAAGTGTCTTTAATTGCTAATAATAAGTAAACTCCACCGATTTCATGCTTTAGCAAAACTAGTTAAAAAGTGCGTACTATGTTTACCAGCTCTGAAAATTTCAACAATATTGCCAAAGTTTTATGCAAGGAATGCGTTAGGAAATCAAAGTAGTTGATTGATATTGACTTATTCTCATAAATTCGTCCAGGTAGAAGAGTAATGTGGTCCTTGTCCCACACAAATAGTAAAATAAACACTGACTCTTTAAATCCAAGCGTCCAAGAATTTCTGATTTATAAGAGAAAACTCAATCGAAACTTGAATCCTGTACTCGGTGGAAGGGCTCCGTATTAGATATAAAAGACACTTTGTAACTTCGACAGTATATTAAAAAAAATATTCCGACCGGTTTCGGCTGCTACATCATTATCAAGATATTTTATCTACTCAATAACGGTCTACCAGCCGAAACCGGTCGGAATATTTTTAAAACATATTATGGGAGTAACAAAGTGTCTTTAATTGTTAATAAGAAGTAAACTCCACAGAATTTTATACTTTAGTAAAACTAGTTAAAAAGTGTAATTTTGTCCTTGTCCCACACAAATAGTAAAATAAACACTTGACTCTTTAAATCCAAGCGTCCAAGAATTTCTGATTAGGTTCTATATATCACCGGCGTTAAGGAATCATGGCCTGCTCTAAAATGGGAAATGGAAGAAAAGAATGAAAATGAAAAAAGTGAGTACAAAGGAAACAAAAATAGATTAACGAAGGTAATCCCGCAGTCAGAGGAAAAAATATCCCGAGATAGTGGCGGGTCGTGGGTGTCCGGATTAAAACCCCCCTCAGCCTTTAAAAGAGTTGCCAAAAACGAGTTACATGTCCTCAATAAATAAAACGATAATAAAATTACAAAGTTACTGTTTTAAAGTCCTTGAATCACGTTTTCAGCATCAAAAATCCCAAACTTTTACGGGGGTCGATCTTCCTTTGCTTTCCGGGGTGTTTTCCATACACCCCGGAAGGGCCCTGAAATTTCCGGTACACCCTTATTTCAAAATCCTGGCTATGCCACTGCCCTCGAATTGGCAGAAATGAATGTGCGGCCAACAACGTATTCGGAATACAGGGCCGATATAAATGGGCCTTTTTTTGTCCATGGTCACGTGCACGGACGCTAAAAGGAGCGATAAGAACGGGAGGAAGGCGGTTGATTTTGACACGGTAGGAAATGAACTCTGGTGCGACCACCAATCCTCTGCTTCCCTCTGTATCCCAATATGCACACTCACTGCAGAAGGACCGATCGTGCATAAGTCAGGTCAGGAAACTAAGAGGAATGTACAGTGGTGGAAAAAATTGGACGCACAGCTAATGGCGTCTGAAAGCGACCAGTTTAGGAACTACTTGTCTTCCAAAATTTTCTCCTCGTAGTGATCACATACAACTCTCTCAATGAGTAAAAAGCCGTTGGTGTTACTTTGAATTGGTTTAATAAAACAATAATCATAATTATTGGAAATGTTACACAAGATTCCGGCACAGGCACGGTGACAAAGGCAAACCGATCCGGAATGAGGAGACACTGAGGAGAGCTCAGGTCGGCCGTCGGTCTGCGCTGGGCAGCGGTGACACAGACGAGCCGATCCTGAGGGGATACTTGGTCTTACCGGTCGGTCGTCTGTCTGCGCTAGGTAACGGTGACACAGGCGAACCGATCCGGGGAGAGGAGACAGTGACAAGAGCACAGGCCGCCTCTGTCTCCGCTACCCAGCGCACCTGACCTGACCGACCCAGCCCTCAGGGCTGAGTGAGTTTACACTGTGTAAAATTTTACATTAAAATTAAAAAGAAGAACTTTGTGCTTTCACATGAATATTTATTCACAAATTTACGACCATGTTTTCAACGTTAGACGTCATCACCTGATGATTTCCCAATTTCCTGCGGGAATTTCCCAATCAATCGTTTTTATTAAATCAATTGAAAGTAACACCAATGGCTTCTTGCTCATTGAACCCTCCTATGTCCCGTGCGACATAGGAGAGTCATTGGCGAAGCGTACTTCTGAGAATTTGGGAAATAATTAGTAGCTGGATCTTTTGCACGATGTCGTAATAGCCCGGTCAAAATAGACATTGACCCTTGCATAAATTGCCAACAAGCTGAAAATTTGCATGAACCTTAAGGATACCACTCTAATGAAATCCTGAAAAGTCCCCATCGATCCCGCGTGTGCAAAAATTTTTACTCAAGGTCAAAAGTCGTAAAAATGAGTTTTTTTTGCATATTTTGGCCAAACTGGTAGTTTTATGATAAAAATTGCTCATACCAAAATTGTAGATCAAAAAATTATCTACAAAATTGTAATTTCTATTTTTTCTCTAAGATTTACCGTTTCTGAGAAAAAGCCTTTCGAATGTAGGCTGGAGCTGTACTCTCCGTAATACATTGTTGCGTTCTCCGGACATTTTTGCAACATTATTAATTATTATTTAAAAGGTTTTTTCTCAGAAACGGTGAATCATAGAGAAAAAGTAGACATGACCATTTTGTATATAATTTTCTGATCTACAATTTTGATCTGAGCAATTTTTATCATAAAACTAACCGTTTGGCCAAAAAATGCAAAAAAACTCATTTTTGTGACCTTGGACCTTGAATAAAATTTTTTGCACACGCGGGATCGATGGGGACTTTTCAGGATTTCATAAGAGTGGTGTCTTTGAGTTTCATAAGAATTTTCAGCTTGTTGGCAATTTATGCAAGGGTACCCCTATTTTTTGGGCTAATTTGACCGGGCTATAATGCGAAGGATATTATTATTTCCCCGGTATGATGGGTAAACTTATGAAAATCCCGGTTGTATAAGAGCATTACGAGTGCAAAATTTTGGAAAGAAATTTATGAGGATCGAGCAAGTTTGCGCAAGAATAGACTGAAAGTTTCTTCCTGTAGTAAAATTTACGAATACATCTCAAAAAAATCATTTGATTTGCTTATGAGTATTCCCAAAATTACTCCCACTGCTGATTCACAGGTAAAAAATGTCCCCGGATAACTAAATTAAATACAGATTGACAAAAAAGGGAAGACTTGAAGATAGCAGGAGGATCAATGGCAAAACTATTATCGACGGCAGTAGTGGACATGGTGCAACTGAAAAAATGGAAAATTGAGAAACAAAAGTGTTCTAATGAAATAGGCAACGTTAAAATAGGTGCAGGGCGTGAAGATTAGGGGATATATATCCGTTTAAGTGGGATTCATGCACAGCGTATCGTAGGGGACGAAATACAGAGTAAAAGTGGATGATGGACTAGACTCCCGCAATTATTCGTAATGTCGAGGCCTTTACTCATCCTCTTTCCGTGCTAACTCATCATTAAGTAAGAGTAAGCAACCCGGAGACTGGTTTGATGCATTTTTCCATTTAAATTTCCCATCGGCGGATTAACACATAGGTTATTATTCTATTTTACATTATTAATCAAAAAATATTTTTATTTCATCCGAGTCCTTCCTCTTGCGTTCTGCGATATCATCTGTCCTACAACTATACTTTTCATCATACCAAAGTGAGGGATTCTAATCACTGTAATGGAATCACCTTCCAGAGAGAGGTTGAAAATATTTTTTTAAATTTATATGGAAATTTTTTAAATAAAAGATCCGAAAAACACTCTTATAAAAAATGTCCATTCTGATTGCTCCTCCATTTGTTGTCTGCATCTATCTTTGCTGGCTCCAACTTCATTTTCACGCAAATATTTCATCTTTTTTGATTGAATAGTTCTCCCTCCCCTAGCACTCATATCATGATCATTTATTTCTCTTCTTTCGTTCACACTTCTTCCCGGGTGTCTTTTGTTTGCTGCGAATCAGCAGTCAGCGGCAGTCATCTCTATGCCAGTGGCGTCGCGCTGTGGTAGATTTCTGAACTCTCTCTCCCTCCATCCTCTCTTCCCAGGAACCCTTTCTGCCTCAAATACTCGATTGAAGCGCGCAAAAATCCTAAATCCTTGTTAACTGGTTCGTGGGAAAACAAATATTATATTTGGAAACTCTGAGAGCGGGCCCATTGATGGGATATCGCTGGTTGGTTTGTAAATGATCAGACAGGTGCGTATGCCATTTTCCAATCTGCGTAGAAAAATGATAAACGCGTGTGAGTCGTAGTCATAGAGGGTTTCAAGCAATAAAAAACTAAATTTAAGTGTTACTCTATATCTCACCTTCAAGGTACTTCGCGGTAGTGGTCCTATTTAGCTGCAAGGGAGAGAATTAAATACAAGAGGCCTGTTAATACCATTAGAAGTGAAAATTGTACAAATAGTCTTTTAAAGAGACTCTGTTATTCCTTTAATACACTATGTAGCGACTTAAATATGTTTGAGCTCCGAAGAACATTTTGCTTGGAGATGATGAGAACTCAAGTTCTGAGCGGTGAGTGAATGTTGAATAGTGTTAGAGGGTAGCATATTAGGTAAACGAGAGAGAGGAAGAAAGATAATAGGAGTTTTAGATTGAATGAAAGGGCCCAGGCCTTATTGTGAATTGAAGAGGGAAGTACATGAAGGAATGTGCGGCTGCCAGAATACTTCTTTTAGAAGTATTGAGTAGAGGATAAGCGCAATATATTCCAATAAAATTTACAAAAATGTATATATTTTTCAATGTTGTATTTTTGTAAAAAGAGTATAAATGTATCATCCGGTGCATTAAAAATGTTTTAGAATTTCCAAGAAATATTTACATAACAGAAGTACTGCACTGCGTCCTTAAATGACTATCCACGCTGAGGATAACCTCATTATTACCTGTTGTTGTGTTCTGTTGTTTGTTCAATAACAAATGAGTGTTTTCACTGCCGCACAGTGGGCTGAAATCGAAAAAAGCTGGACAAAACCTCGAAAATGGTTTTTTTGAGTATGGAAGTTGAAACTTTGCACAGTTGTTGCCAACACATTAGTGCATTTTTTGACGCAAAATGTTTTTCATAGGCTAATTTTTTATATAAAATACATAGCCTCAAAGTTGAACAAATTTGGCGCAAATTGCCCGCTTTGAATTTTTTTCGAAATTCAGCATGTTTAAACTAATGTCACACCTTTAATAGTAATTCAATAGCAACAAAAATTTATAAAATTGTTAAACGGTTTGTTAGCATTGATTATCATCAACTTTCACGACTTAGTTGTTGTATTTGTGACCAATACGATACAAAATGGCGGACCCTGTTTTTCGACGAATTTTTGGGTTTATGTAGGATTTTAAAAAAAAGGATCACCGAGTTACCTCGAGATATTTACACCACATATACAACAATGTATGTAGATTACGATAATCGGAAGTGCAGCTGCGACCACCTGCGACGCCGAAATTAAGATCGAGTTTTCGAACGTGCGGCACCGCCCGGAGCTTGCTGCTGGCCACGGGAATTGCCGTACTCGACGGATGTTGGATAATGAATCATTTGAAGCAAATTTATTGTATAAAATCTATGATATATTATTACTAAATTTATTTTCCTTTTGTTATAACTTGATTTCTTTACTCTTTTGTAATATTTATAGTCGATGCAGTACAAAATGGCGGACGCTAATTTGAGTAACATTTTTGCCCGTGTGTGGCTATATAAAAAGAAGGACACCGAGTTGCTCTCAGATATTTACATCGTAATTGCATCAAGCCTTTTAGAGTCTCCATCCACAGAAATAATCTGCGACCGTTCGCAACAAACAAAATAAAAATCGATGTTTCTACCGTGCCGCGCAGTCCGCGGCTGCTCCCTGGGCGGATGGAATGTCGTGACGCAGCGTACATTATAAAACGCTCTGAAGTCTTTGCTGTGGTTATGTTTGATTCCAACATAATTATTACTATTTCATTTCAAGTTGGCTTGTTGTCACTTTAGGTAAATGAATTCGCTCCTTTATAAATTTTTACTGACTAGCGACTATTTACCAAATTCCCGAATGCAAAATAGCTGACTTGAAGCTCTGACAATTCCGCACGTGAATTGTACCCCTTGGATGGGTAAAACGGCTCTATTAGCCTGCTTCTAACCTCAAAGACGAAATAGATTTTACAACCAGCCCTCAGCTGGCTGGTATTTGCCCGTCCACCTCCTACGGGTGTCGCGAAAATGGTCTTTTTATGACCCCACGTTACTCGTGTGCGGTCCCTTGTACCTTTTTCGGAAATTCCGTTTCCAGAAAGAAATGCATATATGAATTTAGTTTTGAACAAACAGTGAAAGAGGTTTGTTGTGCTGTGGTGATTTTGGATGCAATCGGATACACGCGCTTTCGATATTGAGAACTCCGGGGAATCTCATCGGTTTTCTGCTTTAACTCCATTGGCGGTGTCAATCACTCATTCGCCAGGCATCTATCATCCAAACTGGTAAGAGATTTTCATTTGTAGTTCTTTATATTTTGCCTCGTGCTATAAGCAATTTCCCTTTTTTTATTTACCATGAACGCCTCTAGAATTGACCCTTTCTTTAATTTTCATGTATGTTACTTGTTATTGGTAATTCGTAGAGCTGAAATAGAACCAGTGTTGCATTGTCAAATCCGGACGTAAATCCTTTGTTGAGAGATATGAATTTTTAATGAAATATCTGACGAAAAAATTTCACGTGCAAGGTAATATTGAAGCTACAAAGGGCCTTAGTGACTGTCTTAAACGATATTTTTTGATTCGCTACCAAAGAAATGGGAATCCTGCAGTAGAAATAATGAAGATTTTTGAGGAGAAATATTAAGTGGCTGAAAGTACCTATATATGTACCAGAAAACGTTCTAGAATTGCCAAGAGCTTCTAATTCTTCGGGTAAGTATATTCCATAATACATTACAACGACCACTCCAACCAGAGCAAAAAGAAACAAAGGAAATAGCCAAGGCAGAAGAGATGCACCTTAAGAAGCAAATAAAAAAATTGAGGCCGATTCATGTGGGAGATTACACCATCGGTTTCTCCATGCTTCTCACAATGGTTAATGGAAAGGTGGGCATAACTGCCATATAACTGACACGAACTACTCTTTCATTCTTGATAGCATGAATTAATAACTTTAGATCTGCAATGCGTTGACTGAGACGGGAAGCATGACATGCTTTGTTTGGGGTGCAAAAATTTCGGAAATGCATCGAATTCAAGAATTGAAAAGCCGACCTGTAAAAAGGAAAAATCTGAAATTTGGCATTTCCACATTGCACTGCTACATAAGATTTTTTGAATGTCTTCTACATATTTCATACATATTGGATTTTAAGCAGCGGCAGGTAGGTTGTAATTTCACTGAAAGAGAACTTTTTCTTTTACCCTATGAAAATTACTTATCATATCATTCAATATAACTTTCTCAATCAGGCCCGCGGAGACCAAAGCAACTGATATTAAACCGAAGAGGATTAAAACAAAATAAGTTTAAAGAAGAAATAGGTTTGATTGTTGATGTGACGAAACAAGGTGCTGAACAACAAACTACGGCTCGCCGTTTCTTTGAAAATCCCACTCTGTCATCTGAAATATTAGGTAAAAACATTTTAATTCATATTATGATGAAAAAGCAGGTCTGACTTTACAACCTCGATTGGCATTTCTGTCAACAGCTGCCTTATAATTTTAGCTAAATCTCTCATGCTTAATTTTCAGAATTTGATGAAGAGCTTATCAAAAGATTTTCAACGATTTTGAAGGCTATTTCCAGCGATACGCCCATAAAACAATATCAATTCAAAGATTATTGTTTGGAAACCGCTGTGCTCTTCGTCACTCTGTACCCATGGTTTTACATTCCTCCGACCGTTCATAAGGTCCTAATACACAGAGCATATATAGCTTCAGAGATGATTCTTCCTCTAGGGCAATTATCTGAAGAAGAAATTGAAGCACGCAATAAAGATACCAGAAAATATCGAGAAAGCTTCAGCAGGAAGCACTCAAAAATATCTACCAACAATTTAGGGGGGGAGGGTCAAAATTCAAAAAATATAATATTTTATGGTCATTCCCTATAGATTCTGCCGAGTTACTGCCCTTTTAGGGCAAACATTTCGTGCATTTTGACGTATCTGCCACCTTTTAGCCACAAAATGCCTAATTTAAGTCCGCGTCCGCGAAGAAAATAATCCAACGCCCACGCAGTGTCGCGGATACCAGAGCCGCAGGCCGATCCCTTCCCCTCCACGCTCGCTTCTCCCCCTCCCACGCCTCTAGCACAGCAAAATTCATCCCGCGCATGCTGCTAGGAGGTCGTTTATCTTTCATAATATAAATCAGAAGATGGTAGACGGTAAAAAACGATGCGTAGTGAGACGACTTGCCCCTTATTTGGCGCCTCGTCGGCGTTAAACAAATGGATGTTACCAACTTTTAGAGAAGTGATGAAATAATTTTAGACCTGCGCGCGCAGGCAAGGAGACTACGGTCTATGAAGACGCCTCTCGAGTGGCTATGAAGGTGTTTGAACTATGGTGACGCGCTTCTCTTCCATTATGAATGTGACTAAATAGATTTAGCGGTACCACAGGAAGTACTAAAACTTACGGAAAATCTAATACTACTAATAGGCCAAAAGTAGGGTTTTATTGAAGTATAAGACTCAAACAATTTTAAAGGAACATTTTAAATTATGCCATATTTTTGCGTGTAAGTGCATGGAGGAGCATAAGGTTCCCCCAATGAGAAGTATTTTGAGAGACAATCTGACGAAAAGAAAGATGATGGCTGCTGGATTGAACCCTAAAGAAACTCGATAACTTAAGAACCCCTCTCGAACGCCCCAGATGCAGCAAAATTCACACCAAGTGCGTCTTTCTTCGTTAGTCTTATTAATATTTGATGTATCAGCATCGTCCAGTGAGGAAAAATCATGAAGGAATGATTCAATTACCTGCTTTCCAGTCTGTATTTCTTATGTTATTGTCATTCCTTATCCTTTGCTGCTGTCAACAAAGTTTTGGTAAATTCTTTCGCGAATCTCTCGTCCGTATGTATAATAAAAGGAATATCGAAATTTAAATTTGAACTTTCATCAATAGATTTTTAAATTCCACAGCGCTATGCTCGGATATAGCCGAAGGAACCGGAGTCTCTCTCCAATATATTATCAGCGGGTAGTACTTTACGTCGATATTAAAATCCAGCAATTAAAAAATATCTCGGATTGGTCGCCAAACGCATCCTTGCGGAAACGCATAATGGGTCCCTAGATTACCCTCCCAACGTTTATGTCGCAAATCCATGTCAACATAGTGCAATTAGCAAATAGACCACTGTAAGGGATGAAATACGATTTGATGCTTTCCCGGCGAATGATGTGGGTAAACTCTTTTTGGGGTTCAACGAAATTTATCTCTTAGGATGAGCCCCCAGTCGGAGCTTGAAATGTTGGCCATTATGGAAAAATTAACCCGGTGGGAATCCCGAGAAGAGTCTACCCACACTGCAAGGGATGTTGGAATAATGCTCATAGCAAAGGGATGATGCCTCCTTTTTGGGCGGTATTCGCTTGGTACCATCATAATCAAATCCTTTTTAATTCTGTGTATCTAATTTTCACTCGGAAAGGAATCGATAATCGCAGATTTTATAACTTTTGCTAATCCTCCGACGGGGGAGGCAAACCTCCAAAAGTGGGACCCTGTTTCTTCAACTAACACCACACATACCCCTATAAACTTGTATTGATAAGTCCTCTTCCCTTTTTTCATCAGACAGTCTTTCATTCCAATAAAATGAGACCCTTTAATGACACCTCTCTTTTATTATTAACAGTAATTAGCATCTTTTTCTGTCTACGTAAGTAATTCCGGTAAACTAGCTTTGATATATCTTACGAAGTTATGACTTTTGCGTCAGCTAAAGTTGCGGGAACGATCATTGCTGTTGCTTGGTTCTTGCATATACTTCTATAACAGTTGGCAGACGCATTTTCCCCGAAGAAGTTCCAATTTGAGGTTATAGTCCTTAATGTTTATTTCATGAGGAAAGTAGAGATACAAATCGGCTAATTTCTCGCCATTTTAATTTTCTTCGGATGAATTGATGAAGAAAACTTTTGATACTATTTTCCCGTGCAAGAATTGACGATGATGACTCAACGCTCGCCTACGATTCCTTTTTTTCTTAAGTTATCGAGTTTCTTTAGGGTTCAATCCAGCAGCCATCATCTTTCTTTTCGTCAGATTGTCTCTCAAAATACTTCTCATTGGGGGAACCTTATGCTCCTCCATGCACTTACACGCAAAAATATGGCATAATTTAAAATGTTCCTTTAAAATTGTTTGAGTCTTATACTTCAATAAAACCCTACTTTTGGCCTATTAGTAGTATTAGATTTTCCGTAAGTTTTAGTACTTCCTGTGGTACCGCTAAATCTATTTAGTCACATTCATAATGGAAGAGAAGCGCGTCACCATAGTTCAAACACCTTCATAGCCACTCGAGAGGCGTCTTCATAGACCGTAGTCTCCTTGCCTGCGCGCGCAGGTCTAAAATTATTTCATCACTTCTCTAAAAGTTGGTAACATCCATTTGTTTAACGCCGACGAGGCGCCAAATAAGGGACAAGTCGTCTCACTACGCATCGTTTTTTACCGTCTACCATCTTCTGATTTATATTATGAAAGATAAACGACCTCCTAGCAGCATGCGCGGGATGAATTTTGCTGTGTTAGAGGCGTGGGAGGGGGAGAAGCGAGCGTGGAGGGGAAGGGATCGGCCTGCGGCTCTGGTATCCGCGACACTGCGTGGGCGTTGGAATATTTTCTTCGCGGACGCGGACTTAAATTAGGCATTTTGTGGCTAAACGGTGGCAGATACGTCAAAATGCACGAAATTTTTGCCCTAAAAGGGCAGTAACTCGGCAGAATCTATAGGGAATGACCATAAAATATTATATTTTTTGAATTTTGACCCTCCCCCCCTAAATTGCATTTGAGCGAGGGTCAGGGGTTCACGTACAGGTCTCAAATTTTTCAGGCCTTATTTTTGATCGGTCCCACAACTTTTTTTCATTGGGCCAGATGGATTTGAAAAAAATCGATTTTTGCGATCCGCCCTACTATACATTCATAGCGTTTTATAATGTACGCTGCGTCACGACATTCCATCCGCCCAGGGAGCAGCCGCGGACTGCGCGGCACGGTAGAAACATCGATTTTTATTTTGTTTGTTGCGAACGGTCGCAGATTATTTCTGTGGATGGAGACTCTAAAAGGCTTGATGCAATTACGATGTAAATATCTGAGAGCAACTCGGTGTCCTTCTTTTTATATAGCCACACACGGGCAAAAATGTTACTCAAATTAGCGTCCGCCATTTTGTACTGCATCGACTATAAATATTACAAAAGAGTAAAGAAATCAAGTTATAACAAAAGGAAAATAAATTTAGTAATAATATATCATAGATTTTATACAATAAATTTGCTTCAAATGATTCATTATCCAACATCCGTCGAGTACGGCAATTCCCGTGGCCAGCAGCAAGCTCCGGGCGGTGCCGCACGTTCGAAAACTCGATCTTAATTTCGGCGTCGCAGGTGGTCGCAGCTGCACTTCCGATTATCGTAATCTACATACATTGTTGTATATGTGGTGTAAATATCTCGAGGTAACTCGGTGATCCTTTTTTTTAAAATCCTACATAAACCCAAAAATTCGTCGAAAAACAGGGTCCGCCATTTTGTATCGTATTGGTCACAAATACAACAACTAAGTCGTGAAAGTTGATGATAATCAATGCTAACAAACCGTTTAACAATTTTATAAATTTTTGTTGCTATTGAATTACTATTAAAGGTGTGACATTAGTTTAAACATGCTGAATTTCGAAAAAAATTCAAAGCGGGCAATTTGCGCCAAATTTGTTCAACTTTGAGGCTATGTATTTTATATAAAAAATTAGCCTATGAAAAACATTTTGCGTCAAAAAATGCACTAATGTGTTGGCAACAACTGTGCAAAGTTTCAACTTCCATACTCAAAAAAACCATTTTCGAGGTTTTGTCCAGCTTTTTTCGATTTCAGCCCACTGTGTGCCGGAGGGACTTGGCAACACATACAAAGGCAAAGGGCCAACATAGAGTTGGTGTGGTCGGTGTCTATTCTCCCCTCAGGGGAAGGTATATCTCAACAAAGAGGGTGTTTCTTGGCAACTTGGGGGTACATATAGTGAAACTGCCCCCTAGGCTCTACCCTCCCATCCCTAGCTATTGTGTTATTCACAGTCCTCCCTGGATTCTTGTAAAGCCCTTCCATCCATCTTTATCCCCATCTTATATTAAGCCCCTTCAGCCTCCTTCAAATACACTTTTACTGCTCTCTTTCACCATTTACTAAGTTGAATTCTTAACTAACGCGTCATAGTTAGCTTAAGCATTCAACTAGTGGATAGACAGACTTGCGAATATAACACATTCAGAGTTGGGAGGCTAGTTTTATTTCCCAACGGTCATTGGTGGAACCCTTCTCATATTAAGATAACATGCACCCTCTAAAACAGGTGTCTAAATACTGAACAGTGTAACTGGTTATGTAAAGTTGCTGAAATTACAAAACCGAATTAAATATAGGAAAGCTAGGAAATAAATCGAAATCATAAATATTTTGATTACGGCGAATTTCGTTGAAGTGGTCTGTGACCGACGCATCCCAGCATTACAATAACATTTTAAATTATAATTTGCATAAATTTGATATACATATATTCTGATATGATTGGATTTTTAATATAACTCTCATGGGCTGTTCAATAAAATTTTTCGTATTCTTTCTTTTCATAATATTTTATTATAAGTCATGAGGAAGAGTAATAGATATTTGAAACGTTGGCGTACTAAGTTTTTCTTTGCAAACGTACACCACCAGAGATGTATCTATCTACTAATTGTTTTCGTATATTTTTTTTTTAATTCTCAAACAGCTACAGCTAGCGATGATACAGCTCCCATTAGCCATTTTATACCGGGGTATTCAACAAATTTAACAAGTAAACGTTCACGAATAGTCATGCCCTGCACCGGGGAAACGTACCCAGGCGGGACTCGAACCCGCGACTTCTTGTTTGGTAGGCGAGGATATTACCCCGCCGCCACCGAGGTCGTGTTATATTTACGGGTACTCTTAGGGGTGACTTTTTTCTCTTGGCCAATTCCAGCATCCTATTCTCCCTCTAGTCACCCAAATCACACGCGTGCGTCGTGGACCCTTCTTTGCTCCACCCCTCATCCAGCGCCCTCTTCCCTGCTCTGTCCAACCCCCAATAAATTCCTTCCCCCTATCTCACCCTGTCTACCTCACCCCCCTCTTCTAATTTTCGCACCCCTTCGTCACATTCCACCCTAGTTCACATCTCGTCACAAGGGGCGCTCATAGTCATCACCTCTAGAGCATATTCCAAACACGGAAGGGGTCTCCGGTTCAGCTATCCTCCCTTTCATTACTCATCTGCAACTTGGGAAGTAAACCAATTGCCGCCTGCTATCAGATTTGATGCCTGCCTATCTATGGTCTATTTATGGTCTTTCTTTCTCTCACCTTATGCTTTATTTGACGGGGTACAAATTAAATTATCAAAATTAGACAATTCGAGCGAAAATATACTAGATTTATAAATTATTTTGCTCTCATTTGAAAGAGCAGCGAGCACCAGCACTTTAATAATATAATGTTCACTTATATCAACGGCTAACAATCTAATTGGATGAGATTCAGTCTACCTGGTGCAAGGTTGAGTTTTCGGTTGTTGAATTAAATAAAATGAATGCCCTGCTAGATTATTCTTTTTTTAAGACTGGGAATTATCTTTATGAAATTTATTGTCTTTGTTTCCGTATAATGATTAGTTTTCCATTATGTGAAGAATTATGGCAAATAATTTCACAAAAGATTCAAGAGAATTCTGCGGAACTTCTACAGAAACTGATTAGATTTTCTGAAGAAATTTCTTATAAAGGTGTTACATTATTTAAAGGAACTTTACTGAAGTACCTGGAAAATTTGCAAAAAGCAGTTTTTTGTTATGAATTTATTTTTTCTGCGTAGTGCGGCGTGGCGACATTTCCTTTGGCTGCCGTAATATACCTAAGGTGCTCTAGGTTCCGCTTTTCAACGTTCGCACTGGCAACGTCGCATTTTCCTGCCTAAGGCATAACCACCATCCCCTCCGCACTGATCCCTATGCATCTAGATCTCTCGCAGATTATTGTACTCCCTCTTGGTGTAGACAACCTCTTATCTCACCCTTCGTTCCGTGTTGGTCCCTGAGGAGGATGGGTCATGAGTGACGCCTCTCCTGAGATTGCACATGCCACCACTTCATATCTATCTCACCTCTGAATGCCCTCCATCCACATGAAGAGAAGCTTCCCGGATGCTGTGGCAGCCTTCCTTCCGTTTGCAGCGTCATCTGTCTGTGTGCCCTGAAAACGCGCCAGGCGAAGGAGCAAAATGAATCGGATTGGAGACGTGCATTTCAGTCAGTCGCATTACACGGGGGCGTGGTGGAGAAACGAGGTTGGACTGCCTTTACGGGCTCCGGGAATTTCCCCGTTGGTCATGACGGGCAACTCTCTACGTTGAAGGAATAAAGGGGACACTGATGAAATTTGTCCAAGTAAAGAAATAAATCGATTTATTAGTGCCACTTCAGTTGGCGAAATCGCTCGCTAAAGCGCACTCGGTCAAAACGCATAGCGTTTTCTGCGTGTCCAAGGGATGAGAAAATTACAAGCTTTCTGATTCAAAGTCACTATTTTGAATACATTTTTCGTTTTTATTCTTTGTTATCATTAATTATCACGTGTAATGGTGATCTCTTTATTTTCTAAAAGTAATAATTTTCTATCGTTCTTTTTTTATGTCGAAGAAACTGCCTCTTTACGCAGTGGCTGATTATTGCCCCGTGACGTCGGATTATGACTTGTTTTACTTTTGACAATGGGGAAAAATTATTCTTTACAAAGCAGATTGCATGAGTGAAATGAGTTTCAGAGTACATTTATTTGTGGAGAAAATTTAGCATAAGCCCCATCTTATGATTTTTGTATTGTCCTCACAGTTTCCTTGAAGATACCCTCCGAGAAGTATTTCTATTATTTCTTACGTGCAGTAAGAAAATCTAGTAGGAAAGGTTAGCCGAAGGATACCCGGTTTATGTGATTACTATAGATTCTTATTACTAAAATTGATTCTAATTACTAAATATATCACCCGCGACCTCTTGCTCGGCAGGCGAGGACTCTACCCTCCGCCACCGAGGCCGGCGCCCATTGTATACCACACCTAGTATTTGTACGGCTTAATAGTTGGTGTTTTTTTATTTCTGTGAATTACTAATTGCGTTAATTGGAGAAATTTATTTTCATTTTATAGTTGAATAATGATGCACAATTTTTCACAAAATTTGGGAAGGGGTGAGGAATGAAGTGGTATTAATAGATGAAATGAAATGGGAGTAGGCCTTTGTGTGAATGGAAGAGGGAAGTAGTCTAACTAGAGACATGCGTGCGTAATAGGGAAGTACACTAGTGTTTCAAATGCACCAAACACATTTTTAAAATTAGAATTCAGAATAACATAATGTCGTAAAACCACAGTTTAAATCCTAATAGTGAATACTTGATTCGAGATGACCGTCCGAAATATGGAAAAATTCAAAGGCCGCTAAAACGGGTGTCCATGTTGAATATTGGCCGTGACGTCACAAGGCAGTAGCAGAAGGTGGCTTTTACGCCGTTTAGTTCTACCACTATTATTGCATAGAAAAATTACAGAATTTGAGGGTATCCGTTTTTTGCTGTCATAAAATATCTTCAGAATATATATGTGGCTGCTTCTCTTTTGAGTACATGAGTTCATCATTGCGTAATATATTAATATTCATTTACGTGTCAACTTCAAGTTTGGAAAGAGTAGTGCGAATAGCACATTGAATCTTTAATAAATAGATGATGGTATTTATTTTTCGCTGGGTATATTTTGGCACAATGCCGTTTATCATGCCAAAACTTTTTTTAGAAATGAGTCAAACTAATAAACCTATTTCAGACGTTTGCTGCAAGACTTATTCGTTGCGTATGTATTCACGCCGGCCGGAACGTTCGCCCTTCGCAACTAGAATCATGGGATGTTAGCCTTATTTCCGAGCTGGCTGGTTGTTGCAATGGTTCGCTGTCCAGGATGGGTTCAAGAAAAGATAATCTTGGTTGGGAGAAGGAAAATTCCAACGATTTATAAGTGGTATACCAAACTTTGATGTATTTATGGTCACTGAATTTTTGAAAAAGGAGGAAAGGAGGACAGGTTCAACGCTCCATTGAAATGCGAGACGTCGCTTGGGGTAGTGGTAGCGTGCACGCTTTAAGGTTAGATCTCCCCTAAAGGACCATGGTTCAACACTTCGTCATGGCATTATTTTTTGTTGTCTTCATTGTGATCATACGGCGTCAAGTTTATCATTAATTATAATTGCAGCAATCATTGACATGAGACAATTTTTTTATCATCATAATGGCGTTAAGGTATTTTAAGTGTCATTACAAACGCAGATATACGATGACTACAAGGGTTGGTGTGCGGTAAAATGTTAATTTTTTTCTTTGCTTATACTGACCAACTTTCACATTAAAAATGAAAACCACTCTTGCAAGAGCACATACCATTAAAGGCTCGCGGCAAGCAACAATATGCGTACAGGCATAATTAATGAGAACACAAAGCGAATATAAAATGCCATGTATCTCGAACACTTGTAATTCACATTACTCCAAAGGGAGTTTACTTACTCAGTACCTACCTCAGTACCTTGTGCTCAGTAGGTACCTACCAGTTTACCTCAGTAGCAGTGCTAAAAGAACCATTCCGAAATATAATTTCAATTAACAAATATGATGAAATAAAAGTTGATAACCCCGGACCGGGCGCGCTGGCGTATATAATACGTCAATCTTTGAAAACCAAGGATTTCAACATTGTACGTACATTCTGGGCTAGAATGGTTTCGTGTATTCCTACAATGTACTTTGACTGCCTATATTGCGAGTTTTCAAAGTTCGAGGTATTGTAGCTAATTTTTTAGATCAGCAAGATGAACCCGTCACCAGTGGAGTACAAATTACGCCGCGCGACCTGCCATGTACCTTTATATCTGTATCACCTATAAATGTACTAATTTCATCAAATAAAGATTAAATTTAGCAAAAATCGTTTGTTATCATATATGCACATATCATGGGCAAAGTACGCTTTTTGCCCGGTCGTGTAAAATAACAGTCGCGCCATAATTATTTAACCAAACTACTTTCAGTTTATAAATTACGAAGGTCTACGCGGAAGATGCTATATTTTGACTCAACACACTTTCTGATGTGACTGAGGTATCTATTAAGTAAATTATTATAATATAAATATCAATTTGATCTTACAATACCTTCAAATGATCTTCAAAACAGAATATCATCGATAGGTAAGAGTCAGGAGCAGCCTTGAACCATTTATTCCGTATAGCTTGTGCTTAAGGCACGGGAATGAATATCTTCTCCAGGCTTTTGTTTCGACGTCGAGATAAAATTTGGAACAAAAAATCATTTATAATTCTATTTTGTTTCATGTTTTCGGTACTAGACGACATTTTTAGGAAGCAAACTCCACCGATTCCCGGAAACTCTCGCCGCGCTAAAGAAGGCGACGGAATACCGCGATACTCCACTGGTGACTACTGCCTCGTGACGTCACATCTCAATCAAGATGGAGGCACTGTGTTTCAGCGCAACATGAAATTTTCCGACTTTCAAAACGTTTTAAAGTGCATACCCCAGATGCAGGAAATAGAAGTGACTATACTAATGTTTCTTTTTTAGGATAAAACTTTCAAATTCAGCAATAAAAAAATGAGTGCACTTCCCTATTGGCATATTTAAGTCTCCATCGGAACCAAACTCAACCTACCCTTGTGCATTTATGCAAGGTTTTCATGATCAAAGTTAAGTGAGAAGGTTGAAGTTTGAATTCTGCTTGAGTATCAAGATATTATTTCGCGGATCATTGAAAGGGAGATCTTTTGGTGCATGTGTGGCATGCTCAAAGTTGCTGAAGTTAATTTTAATAATTTCAGGAATTCTGGACAGCTGTATAGCATCTTTGACGACTTAGTTCTATCGGTCATCAGTTGTGGAAATCCAGCGATATTTCGGGGTGTTATATAAACCGATGACAGTCTCAAATCATTTGCAGTCCACTCGCGTCTCTGTGAGGATTCTAACCCGAATGACGGCACAAACTAAGCCCGAAAGGGATGACGCCGACTGTTTCTACTTTTTTGGAAAAGAGGCGATTTGTTAGTTTTCCGCTAACTGGTGAACTCGCCCGTTCCTCGCATGTTGGCCGAGACATTGACACTGACAGCGGGTCAAAGCCGTCACGAAGTCGATAGCATCAATTTGCTACTGTCTTGGCTCCGTTGCCTGGATACGAGATGCAGGTCACACAACTCTTTCCTTCTCGAAGTTTATTTTCTCTTGTTCCGTGTCGTTCAGCACTTTTTTCCTTTTTTTACTCATCGGAATATTGTGCATTGATCGTTGTTCCTTCTAAATTTCTTAGCACTCATCTGTTACGGCAATGTCATCATCCGGAGATGTTTCCAACGACATTTATGAAGTCACAAATGATAATAACGGACGCAGGCAGCCTGTTGCCTCCGGATTTTCATCCCTGATTCTTGAATAATTCTAAATATCTTTATTCATTGCTTTATTTTTATTTAGATTTTGATATGCTATAGATAATTACATAAGTAGACTTTTATTTTATATTATTAATATAATTTTTGGCCAAAAATACTTAAAACGTTCCCAGATGTGTTCGTTGCCAAATTATAATATATTGTACTCAATTGAATTTTTTAAATATCATTAACCGTAATTTGCACTAATTTTTTGTCAAGAGTTTACCGCCACTGAAATTTTCCACTTATTCGATTTCAATTCATCCAAATTAATTGGAAGTGAAATCAATAAACATTTATTTTTATCGGTCTTTACACGAATATTGATTGCATTAATTTGACTTTCCCCATATGTATGAGAGCCTCCGATTCTGTTCTATAGTCATGTTATTAGTCAGTGCGATGACGATTTAAAAAATTAACATATTATAACAACTTGAAGGGGTATCGGGAAAGCCTTACTTAAGAGTAAACTTACATGTTTCAGTGAATTAAAAATATACCAATTGGATAATATCGTAGGATATTATAAATGGAATATGGAAATATTACCACACCCGGTGGGAATCCCGAGAAATTTTTCATCAATCTATACGCCGGGAAAACCTAACGTTTTATATGGAAATATAGTTTATGGGATACAGTCGATCCAGACACATGATGTAAGGGCTCAAATATCATGTAAACAAATGGGTTAAAATGGCTCCCGTATGGTAGCATGATATCTGGCGAATGCACTTTATTCGGGACCAGCAATGCGTTGCAGCAGTCTCAAAATTGGCTGAATTTTGCGAATGCTGCTGTGTGGATACCGCACGTATGGGTCACATGCTCCGTTATCAAATTTTTATTCAGGCTGACTCCACTTCTACTCGCGCGTGACTCTGAATTCCGATGGCCTTCTCAGCTTGCCAGAACTTGCCAGAACTCTGATGACCTATAATACTCTCCAAATTTCGTGGAGAAGAAGAGATAACCTATGTGTCACAAGGGAAATCTTCTACCCGTTCCGTTCCTTATAGGACTAGTTCATTTCCACTGCCCTCGCCATTAGGAAACATAACGATGCATCATGGGAGTGGGAAATCTATTTTGTGTTGTCAAGAAATCGTGACTAGAAATATAAGCTACGGTTTGAAACATTGTGGATAGCATATTTTTGTCATTTAATTTTATTTAGGTATGAAGTTCACTCCCGTCTTGGCGTTAATATTATAAAATAATAATCTATTCCACTCTTTGGTTGGTAATAAAGTAGTCGATTAATTTAAAAATTTCTATTACCTAGTTCTATTTGATGTGCATTTGACTAAAAAATACACAAACTTACTTACTAAGGCATTTTTTCATAATTTCTTATAAAAATTGTGCGTAGTTTCTAAAACCGAGTTGACGGATTCCTCCAAATTGTGCCTTGAGTTGCGTTGTTGAGCGAATAGGATTCTAACTTCCAGAAACAGCCCTTTGGAATTTTTGTTACCTCTCCCCCTCCCTCGCTTTTTCGGCATCATCCCTTCTTTATTACTTCGGCCGAATCATTTAAATAGGAACGATCGGATTACCAGAACAAAATTTTGAACGGTATCATACAATATGATTACAAGTATTTTTTTAATTTTTGTTTTACCAGAGTATTCTCTTTTATTGACGCAGAAACATCATCTTGAATATTCTATTTCCATTGCTTAGTGCCATCGTTTCTCGGCCTCTAGCCATCAATAAACCTGGCGCGTAGAAAAAGTTATTCGCTCCGCCTATATGAACTCCTGCTTGAGACAGGAGTGTGATATGTGCGGTGCTAACTACTTTTCCTTGGGTTGCTTTCCTCGAGGGAAGGGCAGAATGATTATTTACTAAGCTTAACAGCCGTAGTTGGTGGGTTCATATGGAACACGACGCATACTTTTCACCCACTCCTATTCCTGCTTCATTATTCTTTCCTAATACGCAGAAAGGCTTATTATTATTCATTATCATTCTATCTATCCTTTCCCAACCTTCCTTGCTGGTGTAATATCCTTTACTCTGTGATACCCTGACGGAGTAGTTTAAGGAGGATAATAGAGATTGCCTAAAAAATCTTTTGGAGCGACTCATTCATCGTGAAATAAAAGAGTGGATCTTACTTCTGCGTAAAGAAAGAATATCCGACAGTTTGTGGTTTCCTGCGATGCTTTGTGGAACTTGCTGAAAATTTTGTATGAGTAAAATGTGAACTCTATTTTTTCACCGGATGCTTATTAACACACGACCATGGTTTCGTTGGTGATCGTCTTCTTTTGGTATTCCAGGAGATGACGTCCACCGACGAAAACACGGTCATATGTTAACAAGCAGTCGGTGGAAAAACAAAGATCAAATTTTATCCGTCCAAAATATCCCTCAAGTTTCTGCATCGTTTATTTATTTAATAGCATTTTTCTCTGCAGTCACAGAAACACCGTTCCGTGGTACCTCCTTTATTTCTAGTGCTTGTCCCTAGCCGACATTATTCCTGACACGTATAAAAAGTTATCCGGTCCGCTAAGGACTCTTGCTTGGGACAGGGGTGTGATGTGTTTCGTAGTTCACCAAACTACCCCTCCTCCGTTTGCCTTCTTCGAAGAGAGTGGACAGGGGGTGTGGGTCGGATAGGGGTCGCTTCGCATTGGAGTTAAGATGAGCTGGATGCGAGTTGGGAGGGTTGAGATGGGGAATGAAGGAACTCGGATGGGGGAAGTTTACTCTTCACTGGGATGCTTTAAGGGTTGCCTGCCAACCTTTTCCGTCAAGCGTACGATCGTCATTCCTTCAATGCCCCTGTCTCTCTCTCCTCGTTCCGTCCACCAAGGGTTCGACCTTAACAGACTAGATGGTTGGAGTTATGAGGGAAGGGAAGGATGCAAATTGAGGTCGCATATTAAGGTGGTTTAAGGAGAGGAGCGGGTGGAATGATCTTGGAATGGAACTCATCGTCCTCACTTCGCCTCGCTTCTGCATAAGCCTTCTTCGCTCAAACGCTTTGACATAAATCGCAGATAAAAAAGCCGCTTTAAATTTTATTTTGCCAATTCATTGATGAGTGCTCCTTATGTATTTTGGATATTGGATAGCTGAGAAAGACTGACAGATTGTGTTGAACTAACACGTGGTATCAAATAAAAAATTTTCTAATCCGTAGGCTTCCTCATTGGAAATATGACATAATAAAGTTTTCCGGGTATCAAATTTGTTTATTTATGTGTAATAAAAGTCTATAGAACTTTCCTTAACGTGAATAAACTTACATAGAGAAGGAAATACAACCACTCCCCTACATTTGGGACAGACTTTCAAGTAACTCACTCTCAAAATCCAAATACGACTTCAGCCCATCAGAACAGACATGTCTGAAAAACGATCGCATCTATCACCTCTGTGATATATAATTCGAGAGCCATTCTGCCACGTCTGACCTGCAGATGTAAGTGGTATTTGTAAGTGGTATTTGTAAGTGGTATTTGTAAGTGGTGGAGACCGTCATCATCATCAACGCGGTGGAAATACGGTTAATATGATTGCATCAAAACGTTTCCTCACTGCCCGCTCTTGCCATTATCATAGGCTGTAACAATGCTTTGCGAAGCTTCCCTTGCTATTGGAATCAATGGATTTATGCTAAAGCTCATGCGTATTAATGTCAAAATTTTGCCAAAAATGTGAGCTTCTTTTTGGTGTGCTTTTATCGCCATTCTTGGTACGTATTTCCTAATTCATATCTTTCAGTTGCAGAGGTCTGCCAGCATTTTAACTAGTACATTTGGTCTTTTTTTTTAATGATTTCAGCCAAATTCATTTTTCCTCGACTGACCTTCCCCTTCCCTGCTCACCTGAGCGGCACTGATTCAAACCACCCCTATAATTAACCCTTCGCACCACCACACCACCCGACCGTATGCTCCCTTTCCTACTTATCCATTACCGGAATATCCTATCCACATTCCTCCGTTACTCACCTACACCCCACTGATTTTTTTATCGAGGAATGTGGAGCCCCTGAGGCAGTCATATTCTGCGGATTTTGAATCTTTGAAAAAGAAATGGCCGTTTGAAATGCGAAGGAAAAGAAAATATTAAATCAGATTCTTCTCATTCACCAATGAGCTCATTTAGGAATGTTGCTTTAGATATTGGGAGTAATTCATTTAGGGCTTAGCTGTAATACTAACCGAATACTGAAATCATTCATATCTTCCGGTGAAAATTTTTACGTTTTCATTGTTATCAAATTGCAAGATTGTTATCGTACCAGCAATCAAAACAAAACAGTGTTCACTTCATAGTTCCACAAGATTAGTTTAAGTCGACCGTACCGATCTATTTCACCGTAACTGCATTATTAGTTACACGAATGATGAAATTATATTCCTAACGACGAATAATAGTGAAACAAGTTGTTATATTAACAATTCTTGTGGATGCACAAAGTGTAAATTTTTTGTAGTGATTATGAATACCATCTAAACATCATCACCGAAATTCATTTAATAAATGTTAGTACGCGAATTTTCTTGTCTGTTAGACTATTTTTAAAGACGGCTGGTGTCCTAACATCCTTCAGCAACTCCTCACAATTCTTCACGTAAGGTTTTTAGAAAATGTATTATGAATAGAGAGGAAAGCCATATGATAACTTTTGTAACCAATCTTTATTTCGCGGTCATTTTTAACTAATTAATGTCTTGCTTTTGCGATACGAAGAGCACATTAAAATCGTTACGGCTGTACCCACAAGTAAGTTTAAATGAATTACTTGCGAATGCTATAGTTATTCGAGGAAAAAAGGATGTGAGGATTCAATTCTCCCATTGCTCTCATTCCCCCTTTCATCACCATGAACGTGGTCAATTCACGAGTTTCCTCCCCTTGATTTTAGTCCTCAGACACTTTTTAGTCTAGGAGGAAGCGCGCGGGAATAATAGCGTGTTCATCGTACGCGAACATTGTTTCAGCTAGGCGTTATTCAGTTTTAGGGCGATGGTTGAGGAGTGAGTGGGGAAAGTTACTTAGGGCTTACACTTGAATTCACTAATGAGCAGCATTGTGACATGCACGCGGGCGAAGTATTCACGTCACGGTGCTCAAGTAGACTCTAGAGTCGGTGTCCTAGCTGAGGAAAATGTGTCCGTCATAGCCTTCTGAGAGCTGAAATGGGCACAAACATAGATAAAGCAATTGAATGGAGACGCGTATCAAGCTTTGATTTTGGCCAATAAATCATGGGTTACTTAAATGGGGCACTTCATTTCCAACCTGCTTGCCTATTATCTAGGTACTATATTTTCAATGCAAGTCCTTATATTTCAATGAATTCTATTATGTGATTTAACTTTTAGGGTGAAATTTTCCGTGAAAAAGTGACTTAGCTGTGCCGCGATTCAAGTCTCCCAATTGACCATCAGGTGAGCTACCAGTCGCAATACACTTCACGAAAAGTTTCTAGAAAATGGGTTATGAATGGAGAGAAAAGCCATACAATAATTTTTGTAACCAATCTTTATTTAGCGGTCATTTTTTAACTAATTAATTTATCGATTTTGCGATACGGAGAGCACATTGAAATTGTTACGGTTGTACCCACAAGTAAGTTTAAATGAACCACTTGCGAATGCTATAGTTCTTCGAGGAAAAAAGGATGAGAGGAATGGTTGGAGTTGGAGGGAAATCAGAAGGCATTATGAATGAATGGTGGTTCTCCGATCGGAAACGAAAATGAAAATTCAGGAAAGCGGTAAGGGGTTGGAGGGCGGGGAAGGGTCTTCGATATCGGAGGGATGGTGACGTAAGGGAAGGGGAGGGGGTGGGTGTTGGAAGTAGGGGAAGGGACGGGAATGGGATGGCGATTCTGGAATCCGAAATGGGTTTAGGGTGGCTGAGTGGGGGGGGGGGATAATGCTTGGGTGTGAGAGCCCTGGAGGCAAATGGAAGTTGGAAAGTCGATGGCTGAGAAGGTGCCCTCGAGTGGATAGTCTAGGGAAAGAACCCAAGCCGGCGCTGCATGTTTGTATACACTCCTGGTGGCCACCTATGAGGTGTTTGGCAGGGTAGTTTACCGCACTCAGTCACTAAGCCATACCGACGTTGTATTTTTCGTAACTATTTTCAAAAAAGCCCTTGAACAAAATGAGCGCTCTCTTGATGAGTGGACGTATTCCGACGTTTAAACATTCTTATTTCGTCCTCAAAGACGCAATTTATCGTAAAAACGAGCCGTGCCTCATTCTATGCCATCGGTCGAGCAGCTTGGTGGGTGGTGAAATCCTCCGCCTCCGGTCAGTAGGGGGCCCTTGGGGGTGGAAAATGGGCCCAAACCTATATAAGGTAATTCTTGTCCAGTTAAGTTACCACCGTAATTTACATATGCACGTTGGTGACTCCTGTTTTTGAGTTTATTGTATATAGTTTATTGTACCGTGGTGGCCTGACGGTGGTTTTACGGGTTCACCACCTCCTTAGCGCAAATGCCGGGCCAACACCATTCCCGTACCAGTGATTCATTCCCAGTAACGCCGAAAAGGCACAAGCCTTTAGCAGCTTCACGAGCTTTTATTATTGTTATTTCAAATTTTATGTACCTGTTTGCTCGTGAATTAAACATATTTTGAACTTGAACTTCGAGCGGTGGGCATTATTTTGCAAGAGCTCTTGTCAAGTGTTTGGCCGTGTGGAGAGCTTCTCCCGGGAGGCGACCGAAGGCACCTTCTTTTTTGACCACCGCTACCCCTTGCTGCCAAGGTAACATCCCTGTTTCCTACCTCGCCTTTTCCCCGAGTCATTAATTGGCATCGTCACCACTACAGTTCAGTAAGGTTATTTTTTTTGTTATTCGACCGCTTTTGTTTGTTAGTAAATTTTTGATACTCTGTTCAACCGTGCCTTTTAATTTTTTGAGCTTTACACTCCTCCGCATACCCCCGGAGTCTCCAAGTACTATTCAAAAACATAGGCGGATTATCGAAATTTTTCTACCTTCGATGCTCACCTCTAAAAGGGTGGGGTGCGGGTTGATTTAGATTCCATCCCTGCAGTCATCTGAGGGGTAGTCTTTTGGCGTGGGGGTTGAGACGTTTCTCGCTAGAACCCCGTCCCGGGGGTGGAGGTCGAGATGGGGAGGATAGGGGCTTGCTAGAGGTGGTTCACCCTCTTCTCCCCCTTTCTTTTTATGAAGTGCGGAATAGAACGGGGGCGTGACGGAGAAGGGAATTGGATGCAGCCACCCCTTTATAGGCTGTGCGTCAGGGGGTTGAGAAGACTTAGTCGTGGAGGGGAGGGAGAGAGAGGTTTGTCTGCGTTGAGATCTCAGAGAGGAGAGGACGATGGTGCATAAAAGTGAAAAACAGCATCGCGGTTCTAAATGATTTACATCCAGCGAGTAAAATTCCTTCCTCTCATACATTAAAATTAATAAGAACTTCTATTGGAGTAAATAAATGTGAAATACTGCAAAAGAAATAATTTAACCCGTGACATCTATATCTGGAGAATTATCGGGCATATATGTTTCTGGAGAGGTCGTTAATGCAATCAGCAAAAGCCAGCCGGAGCAGTTTTTAATGCCGCCGCAATATTGATCTAATGCCTTTGTTGCTTCTCCCGTAATTGTGCTTTTTAAATAAATGTTCAGTTTTGTTGCAATCAGATTTTTTTATTTGTAGCTTACTCCAGAAAAGTTTCCTGGGAAATGAAACATACTAATAGATGCCTCATCAAGATGTGGTGCGCGTATGCAGTGCCTATTGTTTTTGCATTGGAACCTATGCAGTTATATCTGATTCATCCAAGGTGGGATATTATTTATTTATATATATATATTGTATAAAACAATTGGGTCTCAAATGAACATTTGAAGCATAAAAATGTATACTCTTCAATCATAACTGGCATTCCCCAATATTTTCTGTAACATGTCTTCATTTTTCTAAACATTGACAATTAAATATTTAAACAAGTTTTTATGCCGCTTATAACTCTCTTGAACGGGGTGTGCATTATAGGAAATATAATTTAAGCCCCTAAAGAATTTTTTTAACTTTTATCAATCTCTTTTTTTTAATATGGCGGCCAAACCACTGATTCACATTCTAATGTACTTCTTACAAAAAAATACGGCACTTTTAAAGTTTTACATGCTTTTTTTGTGTACCTATGCTGGACTTATAGCTTTAGTACCTGCAAATGTCATGAGGTAACCCCCTCCCTGACACATCCATGATGAAAACAAAAAGGCTTTAAAGGGGCGTGAGGGGCTTGGCTGTGTTGATGGTGTATGGCAGGGGGTGAGTGGAGTGGAAGTGTTGCCCAGACTGCGCGGGGTCGGCTCGCACCCCTCTTCGCCCCCCTGCCGGCGTCTGTTTTTCGCTTCGGACGAGCAAGTGCCAGTGATGGGTTGTCTTCTACGCTGAAGGGCTCTCTTGGTAGGGGGGTCTATATTACTACCAGAGTGCGTCGCGTGATAGTTGATCCTGTACTGACCATTTGACAGCCTCCGTGATTAAATGACTGTGTAATACGATTGACAAGGAGATGAGCGGATGAATATTATGCATATGATGCATACTCTTTCTCTCCTATATCAAATTCTAAACAGATATACACCTCCTTACCTATCGTGCGAGTTCAGGAGTCTTGACACTGTCCATATGACAAACACACGAGGGAATCACAATCTTGTTATGCCTCATCACCGAACTGTCATTTACAACAAATCGTTTACCGTTACTGCATGTAGGGAATAGAATAATCTTAACCTTTCAACTAGGAACTCATCATAATTGGCATCTTTTAAGAGGAGGCTACAGAAAGCACTTTTCACTTCACAACTAGCTGGTTAATATTCTGAGCATCGCCTACGACTAAGTGATATGTATCACTCAATGCTTATGTATATGTTATATTTTGTATCTTAATTGCATGTGTAGTATTTGTGTATACTTTTACCTCATTAACTATGTTGTATTTTACAAATAACACGACTTTAGCTTTCACTCAGTAGGTTTTCGTAGGTTTTTCACGCCCCCCTTCTTGTGTGGGCGTTTTCCTGCAGTGAGTTTTTTTGCTGAAGGGTATTGCACCCTTATCCTCATGTCTTTTCCCACAAACAGAAATCTTTTTTACACAAAATTTTCATATATAGTAGTTTATATTTTTGACATTTCACAAGTAGTGTATATTGTATATCCTTTGTATTGTAAACGTTTGTCTACTATTTTTTAATATGTTTGCATTGACGCTATGGAGGGGTTAGGTGGAAGAGGGGACTTCTTAGTCTCAACCTCGCCCGAATAAAGGCATTTTATTATTATTATTTTTTATGAATATTATTTTGCTTGGGTTGTTTATCATAGAGGATGAAAATCGGAGCCATTAAAAGATAATGTTTGATGGATAGGAAGGGAAAATGATTGAGGACAAATACAGTGATCACCGACGAGAGGTTTTGGCTCTAAATTGTGTCTGTTTTTAGTGAGTAGTCTGAAAAGTATTTTTACTCGTAAATGTCCTTTAATTTATCTGGTCTCTTCTGCATGGACATAGCGCAATATTTGATAATGCGTATACTATGCATAGGTTTTATGACTGTCAATACCAATCTTTTTATCTGCTCTCTATGGTTATCTGTTATTTTTCCTGCAACAATGACATGAATATTGCATTCATAACATATTTAATCCACATTTAGGAGGAATAGACGATTAAAACGCTTATTTTAAAACGGATCTATGAATAACTTAGGCATTTATATCAGTTTCTTCTAGTGTAATTTTTATTTTAGGATCATGTTATCTATAAAAAGAAGAGTGTTAGAGAAAATCTGAAAAAGGTAGAAAAGTAATTATTTGAATCCATCGGAGCGAAAATTCTCTACCATGGGTGCTTTACTTGTCACATAGTCATGGGAATCCATTTTCAATTTGGGAACAGAAATGGATCATTTGAAATTTCAACGTTCATTCTGAAAACGAAACCGTATAGAGGTCATTCGTCTTATTTCGATTGAAATCCAGGGTCCAGAGTAAAATCATGGATAAGGTTAATATTCGATATGAACCGTATTGACTCGTAATCAATTTGCGACAGTTGAAGGGAACAGTACTGGATCATTTTAATTTCAAATTTCGTTCAGCAAACGACTCCGCATGGCTTTTCCTCGCAGTCGTATCGGAATTCCAATCGCTCTGGATATTCCGCACACACCGCACCCCTCTGCACGTGGGCAAATGGAATTGGTTCGTCGCGTTTCTCTCGGAATAGGCTGAGGAGTGGTTGGGGAGGCCGTGGAAAGTAAACGTTCGATTCGAAAGGAACTTAATTAGAAGGAAGTTTCGCTTCGGGGCCGTGATTTCTCCGTGTATGAGTGAGTGAGGTTCATGGGAAAGAAAGAAGGATGTCAAAGAAAGTGATCAAAGGAACTCGATCGCAGTGGGACAAAGAGGCAGTGTGTCTACTGCCAAGTGTGATTGATTGATTCATTGATATTGGTCTGGTAACCCCACTGTGAGGCACTGGGGGTCGGGACTTTGTCTGTGGCATGAATTGTAAAAATACATGGGGGAGAAAATCGGTTGACAACAATCACATGCCTCAAGCCAAATCCTCAATCAGCTGATGATGAAACGCATTACTCGTCAATTGCGCCGCAAAAGAAGGCCTTTGCAGTGATGTGATCCAGTTTCAATTTCTATAATTGACCTTAGTCACTTCAATTAAGCCACGCATGCTTTCTTTCATCTGCTGCTTAAGTGATGTACTACTAAAAGATGACTAACTGTCATTAAAACTGGATTATCGGAATGTTCCACGGCCAAATTTTTGTGGTAACCATCACTACAGTACCTTTTTTAATAAGTTCAGCTGATAAGACTTCCTGGATACAATTACTTATACCACTTATTTTTAACAGAGCGCGACTAGGGTTTCAATAAATTATCATCATCTTCAGGCGCAAATTATGATTTGTTTATCTTATTATTGTTACCTAGTTACTTGATGAATTTTAAAGCGGACGCCAGAATAGGGGAAAAGGATGGGTTGAGGTATTTATTTATAAGAGTATTTTCCTGACTTTCAATAATTTTTAAAATTTCTAACTGCTCCCTAGAGTAAAAGAATGGTAATATAGTAGAATAGTAATAGTAGTATTCTCTCCATATTCATCAAGTAACTAAGTAACAATAATAAGATAAACAAATCATAATTTGCGCCTGAAGATGATGATAATTCATTGAAACCCGGGTCGCACTCTGTCAAAAATAAGTGGTATAAGTAATTGTATCCAGGAAAAGTTATAATGGAATACCAAAAAGTAAATCAAGAGTTAGTGAATTTTAATTCAACTGAGTTTTGGTCGTATTTCATAGTGTCTTTGTGCTTATGTATCCTTAGAGTTTCCGTAATGAGTTTGAATTGTAAAAGGTATGGTATAATGAGAGAGAGTGGATGAGAAAGAGCCCGAAGCAAGCTTACAATTAGAACAAATTCTCAGCTAGCTACTGGTGAATGACTTTTCTTCACGATCATCAGCTTCATCTCAAATTGTCCATTAAAGTCTTTTCGGAAGAATTGTAAATGTAGTCGTCATTTTCAAGCAATGGTTTGAAAGAATTCATATGTATTTGGCGATATATGGTGGAACAAAATGTAGAATAGAATAAAGTATTTTTATTTTGCACAGTTCGCAATATTAATGGTCTAGACCTAGACCTAGATCACTATCTAGAGTTTAGTGACTAACTAGTGGCCTGATGATGACGCGGAAGCTTTGAAACACGTGAAATCAAGGCATTAAGAATAAATTTCCTGTAAAAGATCCAAAAGCTTTACTTTAATCGTCAGAGCTGTGGATAAAAATTGTAAGAAGCGTTATTTAAGCCAAATTGGATATAGAATCATTCGTAATTTGAAGTCAATGGAAGCACTTTTTGAAGAGGTGCTAAGATTTCACATCTGGATTTAAACCCGAGACTCTCCAGTCAGTGGTCCAACGCTATACCCTCAGTCCCACCACACTCCTCTTTTAACACATATTCTACACTTATGTGGGAAATGTGGTAATGCGGGCTTTTTAAATGTGAGTATAACCATTAAATACGTGCATTTGAATAACAGTGATTACCTTTACGTCATAATTTTCGAGCACATACTTCGACAAAAGGTTGGGCATTGCCTATGCTTGATATCTACATCTACATAAAACCCAACAAGCCACCTAAAAGGCGTGTGGCAGGGGGTGTTAGAACACCAGCCGTTTTCAGCTAAAAAAAATGAAGTGCTCAAACGAAGTTTGGACCAGCGTTCATTAAAGTCCTTTATGGTTCGGGGGAAAAATGAATTCCCATATCTATCCGTTCGGCAAAACATCTCTCTTAATTTATCGCTTCTATCGGACCTGGATATATAGTGTGGCTCTAACACTATGTTCTCTGTGTCACTCTTAAAGATATCCATTCTCAATTGTACAAGCAAGCCTAGCGCGCCGCCTCCGAGTCTCCAACGGCTCCCAGCCCAATTCGCTCAACATCTGCGTAACGCTGTCTGTACGCCCGTAGCAGTTTTTGACGAAATGAGTTGCCTTCCTTTGAATTTTATTCAGTTCGCGGATTAAGTCTTTCTGCACCGGATCCCATACGCTCACTGCATATTCAAGGTGCGGTCGGACGAGAGCGAAATAGCACCTTTCTTTAACTTTCTCATCCGGAAATCTTCCCACAATACGCTTAACGAATCCTAATTTCTTCAGGGCTATGCCGCAAATATTCTTTATATGTGTTCCCCACGTGAGGTTCAAGGTTATCGTAACTCCCAGGTACTTCACTTCATCTGTTGCCTTTATGTTAATACCATCCACAGCATAAACATGGTTAGAGTTGGACGAATTCCGCAAGAAATGCACCGTTATGCATTTTCTCACATTAAGTTCGAGTCCCCACTCTTGGCTCCACAAATGAACGTTGTTTAAGTCCGATTACAGAATTTCATAGTCAGAGTGATCACTAATTATAGGATAGGGAACTTTAAATTGACATTTAGTTATTTTTGTGCATCAGTGGTTCCGATAGTGAGCCGAGGTGATAGCCGATTCTCCAAATGGTCTCGTGAGTTCACAGTGTTACCACCAGGTAGAGGGGCTGGAAATTGTTGAGAAGTGGGTTCATTAAAAATAATTCCGTTCGTCTCCGCCGCCTCTTCCCTCGCCTCATTGCGGATTCCGCTCTGCTGGACGGATTTAATATGGTGCGGATCGATTGAGGATCTCAATTACTTTTTTACTTACCTCCTGAGGAGTCTCTCTCCAGACGATCGTGTCTGCTCTGCATTTAATATCAAGAGGAAATCTTTTCCTGACTCTTTCTGACGCCCCTCGCTAAAATGAACAGATACCTCTAAAAATAGGCATGAGGGTAGTCAATGCCTAGATGAATATGATTGAAGGAATTGGCCAGAAACTGATAGCACTTAACTATCTTACGCTGAATTTCCTGATGGAACCTTCATTGCCATTCGTTCATGAATACATTAGTGTATTTAAAAATATTTCATTGACAGATGCTCATCGAAGAAGTTATTTCCAAGGGAGATCACTGAGTATTATTTACACTAACCTAGTTCAGTTTAAATATTTGGCTTTATTTAGATGAAATAAGTGATGGGTATCGAGACAAAATGAAAGGCTCTTTCGATAATCTTTTAAAAATTTATTCGGCTGATCATTATTTTGACTCCTATCTGGCTCAGAACAGAAAAGGCCTTTATGACAAGACTAACTATTTCTCTTGAATAACTTCACTTATTTTTCAATTATATACGGCAATGGAAGTCCAAGAATAATATAAAAACAATTTTCCTTCGTTTATTCTACAGTAGGCTGATAAAGTTTGTGAAATAAGACATGGGAGCAATGATTTACACAAACTTAATCCAAAAAATATTTAACAATATGTATTTTTGCTGGGCACTGGTGCGTTTTCATGGCATAATTTTAAGTTAAGTTCATTGCCGCTAGAATGGAAAGAAGGCGTCGAAGTTCATTTTTTCTTATCATCTGACTAGCAATTTAATAAGTAGAAATAATAATTTTCTTCCATGTTTTTTTCAGGTAAGTAATGGCGAGGTTCATTACTGTGTGTAAAAAAGGACCCGAGAGGAAGTGAGGATGTACGTACGTATAACTATGATTTGACCCGCATCCTTTATGATGCTTCAGTTGCCACAATCTCCTTTGCTGTGTGTGTTTGAGGAAAAATAAATAGACCTCGCGTATTTTAACTCTACTTGTGTATTTGTTGGTGGCTAAGTGGCTCTTTTATTCGTCATAAGTATTTTGTTTTCTGCTGTGGTAATTATTTTTTCACGGTTTATAAATCTTCTTTAGCTATGCATTTAAATTTAAATGATATTTTCCTTAATGTTGACTCATGAGCATTTATTTTCGGTGAAAGGTAATCATAGTTTTAAGCAAAATGAGCCACGCTTCAAGTGCAGAGGTCTAGTACTTGTCAGCCGTTTACTGTCATTTGCATCAATGTTCATTTATTTTAGTGACCACTGAATATATCCTCATTCATTTCCGTGCTTTTAATTCCATTGATGACTTTCAAAACGTGTCTGCTTGAAAATATTTCTCTTCCGTTGTCTAGATGATGTCTCCATGCTTCTGGGTTTCCACGCGTGGATTTTCTTTGCGACGACATTTTCTCCGGTATTCCAACCGGCGTCTTCAGGTCGATGTCGGGATTCAATTTTTGGTGACATATATTGTCTAGTGTCGAGGTGATGCTTGATTTGGACACATGTTGGCATTGCGTCCGTATCCCGGCAACGTTGAAGGAAGGCCACGGAGCACAAGAGTCTCTCTTTTTTTTCTTCCTCAGCTTTTCCAAACTTCTTGTCTTGCGGTTGACTTCCTCCCTATAGAGGCGCGTGAAGTTGATGCGTAGTTTTCCGCGGCGTTGTCTAGATGATGTCTCCATGCTTCTGGGTTTCACCGCGTGGATTTTCTTTGCGACGACATTTTCTCCGGTATTCCAACCGGCGTCTTCAGGTCGATGTCGGGATTCAATTTTTGGTGAAGTCACTGTATGCATTTCTTAATTCACTGCAGAATTTTGACGGATACTTGAATGTTGCCTACCGCCTAATTAAGTCGTTTTCCCCTCTATTAGAGGAACTGGATCGTTTTTTGCCGCAATGCCTTGCAAATACCGTCAGTTCCAAGGATTAGCATGGATTCTAAAAGGCCTCATTTTGGTCCATTGCCTCTATTTCAATTTTTTTCGGTTTTGATTCAATTTTTTACTCGGGTGCTCCAATTCAATTAGTGTTAAAGTAAATAATGGGCTGTAATTATTTAACTCGCTTTTGTTTCCTTTATTAACAAAGAAGGAACTTTGCTGTATCATGTTTTATAGCCACTGATTTAAGAAATGTTTTTTTTTCATTTATTTCATTTCTCACTTTTATGCTTAGGGGATATCTAATGAAGATTATCTCTCTGTAATATCCTCTCTAGAAAACCAGGTGATTATTTCTACAAAACGTCTCGAAGAAATTCCCAAACCTGTTGGAAAACAGGGCGTTACCTTACCTATGAAAAACCTATAATTCTTCCTCACTCAAAGAGTTGGTCGGTTAAACTGTGAGTCGCTCAAAGTTTCTTGAAAAGCAGCGTTCTTTTCAACGTCAAGCGAAGGGAGTGGTGATTACTTTGAAGCCATTAGAAGAAATTTATTGCAGTCCCCCTCTTTAATACTATTCATATTTTCAATTTCTGTCCATCCGTGTGAAAAGAAGTTTTGGCGACTAAGTTGGGAAAACTGGTAAGGTTTCCAGGGAAATGTGAATTCTCTGGAGCGAAAATAATAATAAATATACATTGAATGGAACCAACGAGACTCTGCATTTTATTTTTTTCTAAACGACGTAATTTCTACTCGAAAAAAAATACGCAGCGGAATGCGATCTTTTCTGTCGAGAAGGTGAGAATGTACAGAGATAAGAAAGAATTATACCGAGAATTTTTATTGAGTAATATTAGCAGTAATAACAATAACCATGATAGCACCTGGCTCTCTCTTTTGTTTGGTTTGCTTTGAAGTTGGGAAGTCTTCCCAGAATTCTGTTGGGTCGTTAAAACGAGCACAGGTGAGATAACCTGAATGGTTCTCCATGCTCCCCATTCTCTGAATACCCCTTCCCTCCTGAATGTGACCCTGTTATGGCGTGGAAATTTGGCAAAAATACTCTCAATGCGTAATCTTATCTATGTCCTCATCGGAAACTAATTTTGAAAGAATAAATTGTTTTGAAACGTTTTTTTGCATACTTACGTATTTCGCCATTTAGCTTGCAGCACTGACATCCTCTGACATCTTCTTCCCAATTTTTTTCTCTTTGGCTGGGATTTAGATCCGCAGTTGCGCGACACCCGACGGCTTTGCCTGTCTTCCCCCCTGCTTTCTTTTTTTCGCTCGAAATGACTTGAAAAGGGAGAATGAAATGATATTTGTTTCAGGGAAACAGAGGAGCTTAGTGTTTAGGGTTTTATTTCTTATACTTGGAATAAAAGGAAGCTTTGTATGAAGTAAATGTATCATTTTGTAAATACATGTATATTCTATAAAGTCGATTAAGATATCCAACATTGAAAAAATGAGGAGATTTGTATTACTTTTTACGGAGACCGTGTTTTGTAACTAGCGTTGGAATAAAATCAAGCTGTTACTAAGATAAAATTCATGTAATGTTTGAGATTATAAGGAATCAAAGGGAGTTTAAACTACCTTTGTCCAAGGCGTAAGTGAAAAAATGCTAATAAGAATATTCATAATATATACGGGCCAAATTCATAGATAATCTTTTACTGAAAAGTAACTTTAAATATTAAAGTACCATTTACAACACCGAAAGAAAAATGCTGAAATCGAAACACTTGATCACTTAGACTGTAGGGCAATTTTTTCTCTTCTTTTTCAAAGTTACTGTCAGGGATGAAGCTGTCATTCCGATGAAATTGATGGATGATTTTCGCGAAGCATGCTTTAGAAAGTTGTTTTTCCAGCTCGGCCACTTCGCACCGCTAGGTTTATCATTCATGGGTGTTTTGAGAATTAATCCACAAATTCATCCTTACATCATTTACTTGCCTCAATAGCCTGAATGTGGCGCACTTTGTCAATGTTATGGTGAATATAAAGGTGGAAAACTGGGAAAGTCGTTTAATTCTGTTGTACCTGTAATGTGAGGAAGAATGGTAAATAAATCTTGGGAATACCACACGTGTTTTACGTGGAGGGGAATTGAATTTTCTTTATACCCGTTTATGCGACCTTTTTTTCCATATTCTAACATCCCTTTCCCGGTATGTCCTTCAGATTTTATTTGACTATTTTTTATTTGATTATTCAAATTCATTTTTCATCCTGATTTGACCAAATTTGTTTTCGTTCTACATTCAACCACATTTTCACCTCCTGTTAACGCGAATATTCCCATACAAGCATCCGTTTTCCGTTTTGTATTGAGAAACTTTTCCATCGTATAGAAGGGAAGATTTTCTCACCGAAAACCTGTAATGATAAGGCTGTTGTTTAACTTCATCCCTCTCCGCGGTCATAACTACGTATAACACATATCATGAAGCAGTCTCGATCTTAGGAATATATTTAGAGTGGCAAGTCTGGAAAATGGACATTTTTTCCCATTATGTGGGTTCAAGCGTGAAATTTAACTTTCCCTTAAAGGAATGATTACATTTTCGAGATAGAATATAACTTAAATATCTTAGTTATTTCCCGGGCTGCGAACGTAAAATTACATTAGTCTCCATCTGAAAATGCAGAACCACAGCCATTGCTAATCCAAATAAAACGTTTTCTAAGTAATTGCAGGGTTCTCTCTGCTCTTTGCAAAGCTCTTCACCGACATATATCGATGGCTAAGTTCTAACAACACGTATCTCAAATTCGGCCGGTTTGAGACAGGTATCTGTAACAAAGTGTAATAACATTAAAAAAATAAAATACAAGCAAATAACAACTCTTTTTTTCCAAACGAATGCTTCTTTTTCAGTTTTATGAACTTTCGGTGTTTACATTTACATCTACATCTACATGATACCCTGCGAGCCACCTCTAGGTTGTTTGGCAGGGGGTGATCAATCACCAGAATGCAGCATGCAATTGGACTCCAACATGCATACCACACGCACACACACCACACACAGTTTAATTTTAGTGTGTAAGTAAAAAAAAAATAATCGTATTTTTGCTCTCCTCAAAGGTTGCTATTTTTGAGATACTGTAATGTGTAAAGTGCGTCCGGGAATGGTTGGAGGTCGAAGAGCAGGTGGGAGAAGTTAATGTATAAAAAAAATATGCATATATTATGTATGGAAATAATGTAAAGAGATTATTAATTGAAACTATGAATATGTATGTTCTTTTTGGGACTTCAATCCACTTTACTTTCATTATGTAATTAATCATTACACTTGTTTCTTTTGTTCTTCGGTATCGTCTCGCGTGTCCCAAAAGGGGGGAGCATTGAGGCCAGATAGCCACTTACGTTACGTGTGTGATGTGTGTTAATGTGTTTTCTTTGTTTTCTTTTATGTGTTTGTGGAGCATGAATGTTGAGAGGAGAGGGAGATAAATTGGAAGTTTACAGGCATGCCGCAGGACTGCAGCGAAGAGATTGGTCCTCTCTGAGGGCAGTCTTAAGGAAGATCGCCACTTTACTTCCGCGGCTGACCACGGCGGAGTAACTTGGGCGACGGGCGGCCAGCGGTCCAACTGCGATGCCAGTTTAAAGACCCGCGCGTATGGAGAAGAGCGCGCGCGGGCCGAACAGACAACAAATTGTGTCGTCTGCTACGCGGTGTTGGGAAAAACGGCAACACTGTGGGTGCTAGGTAGTCAGCGTGGCGAAGGAAACCGTTTTTTCGGTCTGCAACCTTCCCGCTGGACGCACCTAACTTGAACTCTCCTGACTTGAAGTAATTCTCAGTGATGAAGCATGGACTTCGGAGTATGTGGGTTGTATGATTGTGTGTGTGTTAGCGTAAGGTATGTGGCTGTTGGTTTCATTTTGGTTTAAGGGGAAAGATCAATTTATTGTTGTAATTTTGGGGGAACCCATATTTGGGACTATTCAGTGGACATTTGTCTCCAATTTATTTATTCATGTGTGTGAGGTTCGTCGAGTGCAGGGGTAATTGTGATGTCAGTGGATTGGAGTCGTTAGTGTGGATCAGGGAGAATCTTATTTTGTTTAATGGAATTGTCATTTTGTAGAAAACTCAAAAGGTGCAATTGTTAAATAAATGCCCAAGTTGTGGTACGATTTGTTTTATAGAAGTGATTCTCTTTTCTTTTGGTTTATTGATCCCTTGCGTGAGGTGTCCCGGACGAATCCTCGTGGTTCTTTCAGTTTTTAATTAAATGATTTCTCCACTGTTAGCTAGTCGCGAGCAAATTTATGTAACGCGGTACTACCCTCGTCTTTTGGGTTCTGAGATTTAGCATTGGTAGTTGTAAGAGGGTTACATTATGGCGTTACAATACGTGTTGTTATAACTTAGCCATCGATATTCAATATAAGATGTGTTATAACATATTTGTTTCTTTCTAATAGTTCCATCATACAACAAACACTTGACTAAATTTCATGTAAAGGTATTCATCAATGGATTCGGTTAATTTAACGAGCAATTTTATTTTTTCATTATCTAATTTAGAAAAAAATAGCTATTAATTACTAAATGTGGTTAGTGGGCATAGAGAAGGACCGAATTATCAATCCTAGACAGTTACTTATATTATCAATATCACTTCGACCTTAAAATGCTTACCACCACCAAATTGTTAAGGAGGCCAGTCCCACTGGCGTTCTTGTTGTAATACATGTTAACCTTTTATTATTTTTTGAAACTTGTGAAATGGCGATCAATTTTGACTTGATGCACCAAAAGAGGGAAGTTAATTATTTTGCGCAAAGAATGAGCCCTTACAGAGCAGTTACACATCTTCCACAAATTCAAGCGAGGTGAAAATTAAACTTGATTATTTAAGCACTTTCCATATTTGATAAAGCAATTTTTTTTCTTGGGGGAAGTGAGATTTGAAAGTAAAATTTGCAAAAGCAAAAGCCGGAAGAAAATCATTTCAAAAGAAATAGTAATTCTAGAACACACATTGTTCAGATTAAAATTTAAAATAGCAGTAATAAAAACAGATGTAGGAATTTATGATAGAAAGGGGAACTAAGGATCTCGAAAAAAACTAGCTCAAATTTTACAGTGATAAATGGCTAGATATAATATGATTTCTTTCGCCCTGACTTAAATAATATGAATATCATAGCAAGCAAGGATATAAATATCATTTTTCACTCAGTCTAAATCTATTATCTAGGAAGGTCATCGCTTATTTCATAGAGGGTCGAAAAAGCAAGTTTATGTGTAAAAGTATGACAATAACCCTGGATTTTAATTTCATAGTTTGACGTTGGCGTGATTTAGTATGAGCAACGACGAAACGATAATTTTCGAATATAGTTATTAACGCATATAATTTTACAGCAAGTTTGCGATATGAAATGAAACAACTCTTTAGTAATTTACGGGGATTTTGCTGAGATCCAAATAATTTTCCAGGGCCGGAAAAAAAAGCTTTTTTTTGTTTTAAGCGGAACAATTCGCTTGCCAATGACTCACAAGCAATGCGCAATATGATTTGCGGGCTCATGGGAGCGTAGGAATGCTCGAAGCGGAAATATCATTCCAGACTGCTCGGTAAGGCAAGAACGGTGTCCAACGCTATACGGGAAGTAAAGAGTTTCCAGCGCAGCAAAATGTCCGCAATTTGGATGATCCCTTCTCGCTTCGCTGTCCAAAATGACAAAAGTGATGCGGCGGGAATGTTACGAGACACATAGAACTCCGTATCACACAGTGTGAAGTCTCATGTTACGAGAAAATTAATTATAAATGTGACAGGAGAGAAAAAAATAATTTATATCCTCAGGAACTGTATCGAGTCACAAAATAATTCGCGTCAACATATAACCACCGCAGCCGCAATGAAAAAATCGTGGAAACAGAAAAAAAAGTTATATTCTACATGACGGGGGATGAAACCTCAACTATTTCTCTCTGACATCTCAGCCAGTTGTCCGGTATAATGTTCTTACGCGCAATAATTTCCAAAAAAACATACATACAATCCATGCGTTGCTATGCGACGGCACTCATCAAGACCAGGCGAAAAAAAACGTTTACTACTCTCCATTTTCTCGGTTCCATATGGCGAACAAATCCCGGCGTTCGATGTTTCACAGGACACGATTCGTTCCTCTCTTAATGAAGTCTTTTTATCCAGAATCTAAGAGCGAAAAATTTCGGGTGCGAGTTCAGAGCTAATAAGCAACACTGAGGTTTCCTTTCGATTTATTTTTAATCTCCGTTTCGCGAGCTATCTATTTTCCGAGGTTAGGATGTGTTGTTTACGGAACCGAAATTAGGTAGGCACACGCTGATGGAGTTGGAGACTTGGCTATCTGCTACACATACGACCGAGGAGTGCTTCAACCATTTCACGGGTCGGCGAGGCTAGCAACTACCGGCCCAGAAGTCGCAGATTGTGACGTTCTAATTAGCACTCCCGGTTCGGCAATGGTCAGATCACGCGGACTGCGATATTGCACGTGAGAACAATGACCCGCGGAAGGGTTTAGAGAGACCCGCACGGCAAGAGATTATCCCCGCTAATATATATGGGGAAAAGGAGAGTGCCTCTTTCGGAACTCGTCGCGTTTCTTTTTTCTTCCTCTCCCGGGATACAATCCCTGGAAAAATAAACGCATAAAACAGAATCACTGACGCCGTTGGGCAGTTTGATGGATTTTTTTTCTCTCTTTTCATTGTTTATACGCACGGTAGAGCATTCCTTAGTGCCATCTGATACGTAATTTCCGCAGCCATTGTATCTTAATTGTCGCACAGAAGAGGAATGATGGGATTACTCGCAACGCGAGATGTGTGGGCAACCAGCAAAGCTGTATCCATCTTCTGCCTCCATTAAAAATGTTAAATATGCAAATTACAAATACTAAAGTCTGCTGATGTTTTCACCTGGGTGGCTCAAATTCTTTCCAACAATCTATTCCTGAAATTACCATTACTCCTGATGTAAAGTCTATGAGTAATGTTATGGTATTTCCAATAGCAATCAAATGCTTAAGGTATTATTCAATATAAGAAATGTTGATAACGTAAATGTGAATAGAAATTCAGTATACTCTTTATAAGGGTATCGAATTTACCTGATTTTTCAAAGTTTTGAGAAAATTTACATGTTTTTCTAAACTTTTTGATATTAATTATGCACTACAATTATTGATCACAATTCCCAGAAAATATCTGTTCTTACCTTTGTCAAAAACTTAAAATATAGCAATACAATTCCACAAAAAATTCTAATCGGGTATGACCATGTTTTCACTGTGATTTCAAAGGGTTAGGTGAATAATATTTTATCTAGGTATATATTCTTAGCAGGACCAAAAAAAAAGGTAGGCATATATGTAAATACTGGAGTGAGTGATATTTTTGTATGATCCATTAGTTTTTCTACTTATATCTTGTTATATATCATACACTTTGGTACTAAAATCTTAGGTCTGCTGCGACGCTTTTCGCCGATGTAAATAGTTTACTTTAGTGACAGTGGAGAAAAGGAGAGTGGGGAATGACATTCGTGTACTGAATGAATGAATGAATATGCATCTCTGTGGCCTTGACGTAAACTGGAGAACTGATAGAAAAAACAGCGTTCAGGGGAAGTACTTGGCAGTGATAAGTCAACAGCTGGAGGAGTACGTCGAAGTAGTAGCTCTCTTTGAGGGGGAAGAAAGTGTTTCTGTGAGGAATGTGGTTTCTTTCGAGGCAGGAAAACCTTTGGGAATACGCGGGGAGGGAAGGTTTTTTTTTTGCTTCAACCCCCTCCCTTTACTTGTGGTTGAGTTAAGAAGGAGCCCGGCATAAAAAAAGAGATGTGTGGGAAATTCCCAGCAAAGGCGGTTCCCTCCTTCCTTTTTTATTTTCCCTCGGTGAGCCTCGGGGCTTAGGAATTGGGGTTGAAGAAGCGAGGGCAGTTTTAGGTGAAGCTTGTAGGGTTTGTGATCTTTTCCCAACCCTTATTCTTCTTACGTGTTGTAAATTCCGCACCTTTCACGCTTACAGGTTGCGGCATTGCTGGTTGTTGCCGTCCAAGTACAAAACTTCGTTCCCTCTCACTTGGCTAAATACGGATCAAACACAAAATATGGCTGCGCTATGTTAATTGAATTTTTAGCGTCTTTTGCAGTAAACTTATGTAGTTAACTAAAACTTGCCCTAATCGTGGTAGGTAATTGTTTCTGTCGCGATTTCGACTTCAATAAATTTTGGCAGAACTTTTTTGTGTTTCGGGATAACGAATCGTTGTGGAAATACAGGAGAATAAGTTTCTGATGCAGCTAATATAGGTGGGCTGAAACCTATCTGTAATGTCGTGTCCATGGACATCTCATAAAGACATAAAATTAAATCCAGATGACAGTGGAATATCAGAAAGACGAGAAAATCGAACGTAGAAGCACTAAAAATTGCGAGGAGAGGGCGACACGTGGAACTTGTGGAGAATTGCATTCGGAGCATTGAAGGAATGCAGACTATAGAGGAAGTAGAGGTTGATTAGAAGAAAGCGGGAGCAATCGAAGCGGAGGAGAAGTCGATTTGATTCATAGAGATTTGACGGATAAAGAAAATGGAAAATGGAGGGAATGAGAACTAAACTTTAGGATAGAAAAAAGTGGAGGCATGCAAACTATGAGCAACCATAGTGCCATAAGAACGAGAAGTAAGGAGAATGGAGTCGACTGGGGTATTTGGAGAAATCTGGCATCGCGGAACACGCCACCCAAGGCCACATGTGACTAGCGCATAAGTCCTGGTGAGGGACAAACATTTAAAAACAGAATAGCAAGGGAGGCCCTCGAAATAAGATGACACAATAAAACTGTCAATGGGGACCAATGACAGAGCATTAGCTCATCGTGAGCTAGGATCGTTCCTAGACCGAGTAATGATTGTTCAGCTGAATGAGATATTCATGCTATCCCGTCAGGCTGTATTTCCAAGGGAGTACGGGAGTTAGTAAAAAGCGGAATCTCCATCGAAGTTTCAAGAAGAGATGTTACGGGAGTCTCTCGCCTCTGGACTGCTAATATTTGTGCGATTTGGGATTGAGGGAAGCTCAGGTTTTATTTTAAGGGGAATAAATTGCTGCAGACGTTACGTTTGTAGTAACTGATGACGCTAGCTCCCGAGCTATCAAAGGAGAAGGCGATTTGGAAGATCGGGTCATTCTTTTATAGATGCTTTTTGATTCCAGTGCCTACTATATTAGCTACGATTTGCTTAGTTTGTCGTGTAGCTAAATGCGTTATGTTTTTCATGAATACATTTTCTTTGCTGGTTTCAGAATGGAGATAACTTCTTATGTGGAACACCAACGAACGGATGATAAGAGGAGCAGATCTCCACTTACACTAAATGTGAGTTTTTCTTATTTTCTGCCTTTTTTCTATTCTGCATAACATGTTATATATCCCATTATCTTGTCTTTTAAGGCCTCCATTCGGGAACGCCTTCTACGAATGCAGCAGGAGACCGTAATTTGAAGAAAGAGAAGTTAATTGAACACAGGCTGTTTAAATTGAAATTAATACAAATAAAAACAGTTTCAGGGGTTTCCTTGATGACTACAATAAAATTTAGGGAGGACAAAAGGAAAATATTGCTACCCCGACTTTCGTAAATTGAGTGAAAGTGGTGCAACCCAACATAACTTATTCAGTGACGGCAAAATATTTGTATTGTACAAGAAATAACTTAATAAAAATCGAATTAAAATATTTGCTGTTCTTATTTATCTCTAGCCCGCCCATATTCATGGTTGAAATAGCTAATTCTTGGAAAGTATTGTTTTCTGGAGTCAAAAATCAGTCCTGAAATGAATTTTTGTAATTATAAATTAGCTTTAGAGTGTACTCTTATTTAATAGTAAGAGTAATATCTCAAGCGGTAAACTTAAACCTCACCTCTGTCAATTCGAATTTCACAGTTTTTAGTGATTGGCCCTTTCAGCAAATCATCTGTAAATTTAGAAGTATATTTATTGTCTCTTATTATCCGCCATACTGATCGCAGATTGCGATCGGATCCCGTTCGTTTTCTGACTTTTTCGTTCGTTCATTGACTGGCATATCATTTCTGGAGTCGGAAATGAGTAATCGTTAACGCGGGAGCAAACCCTGGAAAACCCATCCAATATTTAGCGTGTCTCAGGGATTCCGACTTACAAAAAATATTGGGGGGGGGGGGGGGGAAACTGGGGATCTTGCCCCGGGAAATTTTATAATTAGTGAGTTTTAAGTTTTTTAAGCATTTTAGAAGAATCATATGATCAACATTAGAACCCTGATAACTCGAATCTCGATATCTGTACACTCCGGGGAAAATCGGCAGGCCTGACACATTTTTTCCTCTCACGCATAACGAATTTTTGAGGGGGCTCGGGGCCCCTCAGACCCCATGGAGTCGGCGCCACTGACGTGTATTCGCCGAAATGCGCTTGCACCGCCCGACTGACAGTACGGACTCCCGCTTCCCAATCTCCTGTCATGCGCACGCGGTCCCTCGCCCAGTGCTTCCCTCTGGCGGCCGCGAGGCCAACGACTCTGATCCCCCCCTCCACCACTCAATACGCGGCCGTCTACCGCCAGCGTCGGTCGCCGTGCCGGGTTAAACCCAGCGACGGGGAACCTCATTTTGAGGCTCGGGAGTGCGAGTTGTTTACAAACGAGAATGTGGCTCATGTGCGTCGTTTGTGCCGTGTTTCACCGTGCCTATCGAGGTCTTATTCTGCGTTGAGGAGTGCGTGGGTGTGTCATCATTGCTGTGTGTCACAAATGTGCGCGATATCAAGTTCATTGACTTGATTATCGAGTCCTTCGCAGAAATTACGTCGAGTGCGATTAGTGTCTTTGGCAAGTGTGTGTCAGGATTACGCCGTCGCCAATTCCGATTGCACGAGGATATATGAAAGTCGTGAGATAGAAGTTTTCTGTTCGAAAGTTAGCCGTGCCCAAGTGCATTCCCCCATTCAACCGTTCGCCACAAAATGTGCCCGCTACGAAGTGTGTGAGTCTCTACGAGGAGTTGATACGTGCTTGTGTTGCTAACACACCGGTGTCGTAGGTGTGAGATAAGAAGATGAGGATATCTTTTTGAAATAAAGGAAGAACGTATTCCATTGGAATCTTTTGCGTGTGTATATTTACCCTTTCTTAATCGCCGTCTTGTGTTTATCCCAAACCGTTTTGATTGTGGTATTCTTGTGAGTTAATGGCGAGGAAGGAAAGACGAGAGTCGAAGGAAGGTCTTCGTATGCAGAGGCCTCAGCGGGGCGGGTGATGCACCTCGCCACAGTCGACTCCTCCGCCGCGATTACGTGCCTCCTTACCTGCACTGGGCCCTCAAAGGGCCCCAACGACGGCACCCTACAACACTTCACGCCATTCAACAGATGCGACCATTTCGAAGGAAGACTAGCAGCATTTGTTTGTTTACTGTTTCTATCAACAACAACAATTGCCGTCGTAATCATGTCGACGAGCGCGAGTAACATAGTTGCGGAATGGCTTCGTTCGCTGCAGTTGGGCCGCTATGCCGAGTCCTTCCTGGACAATGGCTACGACGACCTGGAGATCTGCAAGCAGGTGGGCGACCCAGACTTGGACGCGATCGGCGTGTTCGAGCCTTCGCACCGCAGCCGTCTGCTGCACTCGGTGCGGGCCCTTCGGGAAGAGGGTGCCGCGTCAGTGTACTTCACGTTGGAGGAGGCTGCAGCCGCGGCGGCGGCCGGCGAAGAAGGCGGCGGCGACTCGTGTCTGCCGCAGTCTTCTTCGCTTCTTGTTATGTCAGCCGATGGCGGCAGGTACAGGGACGAGTACGAGGAGGGCAAGGCCGAGTTGGTGAGGATCCCCAGGCCACAGCTCCGGATGCTGCTCAGGGACACGCTGGACCGGGAAGGAATCAGACTCAGCTGCAGGCCTTACTCAACTTCGGTGTGTACCTACCTACGGATTCCACCAATTAATTTGGGTTATTCTTATAAAAAGCTGATGCAAGTGGGGTAAGGGATGGCCTGTGGTTATAAGCCACCCTATAATGTTTAGAATCAGTGGCGTATAATATGATTAGGGACGGCGAGGGGCTCCAACCCACCCCCGAAATGAAGGAAGTAAACAAAAAAATTGGGTATTGCGTATCTCATTAGGTATTGGCTTAATGAGTCATCCGTAAGGAGATGGTCTAGGCATGCTCCGTATTGCGTAATTATTTGTGACTCTAAATTATTTCCTTTTATTCATCTTAATTATTTATAAATATTATTAGCCCCAGTGAGAGATAGAGGTGGGGGCAAACCAGAATGGCCGGAATCGCCAAACTGAATTTGATGAATTTATATCTAAATTTACCTGAGGGGTGCGATCCATTCTCATCACGGAAATTCATAGAGGCCGGGACCCCCGAATTAAGGAAACATACTTTTACCCTTTATTGCATATCAAGTGAGGAATGGGGAACATGCACAATTTTTTACAACCAGATGAATCGGAAGACCACTATCTAAAATGGATTTGGTAAAAACTTCACAGGTGACCTGCGGTTTTTTACTGAGATATCACTCTTTAAAAATAATTCTTTCTCGGCAGCCTGAAAACACTGCGTCATGGGGCAATGGACGCGTGACGTCACAGAACGATATCGCTAGAGACCATTGTTTATATTTTGACAAGAAAGTATGTGGATGAATGATGGAACGGCATTTCCAGTAAATTATTGCTTTTGCTTCTTAATTAGTGATTTTCACTAATCTTAATTGATTATTTCATTCAAGCATAACAAGCATAATGGATGTAAACTAGAAAAAATAGAGAAAGTTTTACAAATCTTGTGTCGTGCCCTGTTGCTCAAATACCTCAAATTCCACGCCGAAGAAGGTTTTCATTTATGTCCCAAAAGATTAGAAGAAGAGATTAAAATGGTTGAGAGCCTGCAGAAGAGACGTAAATTCTATCTCGAAATTATCAACAGCTTTCTGTTGTGAGGATCATTTCAGCGTACGTGCCAGTAAGGTTGCAAATCTTATTTCTGTGAGTTAAAAAAGATTGAATTGAGCCAAAGGATGTTATTGCCACGTAATATAAATTGGAAAGTTACAAACAATCACATCAAAGGAAAAACTTAATTATGAACGGAAAAAGTGTTATTATATTTCAAGAAAAGTATTATTATAAGATTTTTCTACCGTGTTGATGGAGACTTTCGCGGGGTGGTGCAGCATGCGCAGCAAGATTTTCGGGTTGACCTTGCTGAGCATTTTTCTACCGGTTTAAGTACGTGTGCATGGAGCTTTGATACTTGCATATTTCAATTCATATATATAAACAATTGAGCACAGGTTCCAGTGGCAATGAAGCTGACAAACTATGTGAACTTGAAGCTGAGTCAGAGGATGACCGGGAGAGTAGTTCAGGTATTTCCTCTCAAGTGTCATCAAGTGTTGGGGTTCAAGCACGCACTAAATTCAGGAGCAAACAAGCGCAAATAAAGACATGTGTTTCTGATAGGGCGACATCACCAAAAAAATAAAATATGTAAATACCCAGACACCCCCCATTCAAAGTTTGAAGAGAAGGAAAGTCAGTGAAACTTGTGAGGAGTCGAGCTCTGAGGAGGATGTGAGTGAAGAAGATGAGTACAGTTTTTCTGATAATTCATCTAATGACTCAGAAGCTAAATTTCTTAATGAAAATGACTCAGTTGAAAGAAAGCAAGTAGCAATTGCACGAATAAATTTAGTTAATAGGAACCCTAAGCTATACATGGGTGTACCTGAAAACTGTTGCTTCATTCTGGGCACTCTTCAGAGAAACACAAATTTACATATGTCCATGATCATGCTAACTCTAAAAAAGATTAGGCTTAATGAGTGCTTTACTATTCTCTCTGATGACTTTAGCATATCATTCAGCACAGCAAGTAGGGTGTTTCATGATGCTGTTCCAAAAATATCCCAATGTATGAAACAGCTCATTATATGGTCAGCCAAGAAAAAGATATTAGAGTTACTGCTCATACCATTTCGATCAAGGTGTAGCCATGTACAATCAATTATTGATTGCTTAGAAGTAGAGATAGAAAAACCATCGGACCCTGTATAACAAGCTCTAACATGGTCGGGATACAAGTCTGCAAATACTCTGAAGTGCTCGGTGTCTAGCTCACCTGATGGATTAATAAATTACATATCTAAGGGCTTTGGAGGTCGGATATCTGATTCACTGCTTGTAGAGCAATGTGACTACTTTAAATACTTGCCTTCTCATTGTGCTGTGATGGCTGATCGGCGTTTCAAACACATTGATAGCTTTCTTGGTACAAAAGGCTGCACATTAATTCCACCCCCCAGTGTTAAGCCTGAAGTTAAGAGCACCAAAAAGGAAGTAATGGAGACGAAAATATTGCCAGCTTGAGGATTCATGTTGAGCGTGTTATCAGACGCATTAGGGAATTTAAAATGTTAGTTCCTCATGCCTGTATAGATCACAATCTTATTACCTTGATGGATGATGTGATTATTATATATTGTGGCTTAATTATTCTTCAGGTTCCATTAATAAAGTAGCATACTTGAAAAAATGCCGACAATGAAAGGGAGTGCAAAATAAATTTATTACAAAAATATAACAAGAAGCATATGGGGCCAGTTCTGGGGTAACTAAAAAAACTTATCATGTTTAAAGCTGTTGAAAAGAATAGGAAAAATATTTTTCTCCCAAAACCTTGTGGCGGTAGCCACAACATTCATTACAAAATCATGGTCATACTCAATCCATAGACAAGAAATATTCTTTGTCTTCTCAAAATCAGGAGCAGCAACACAAAGTGCAGCTCCTTTTTTCTTTTTTTCAGAGATAGTGTTATATTATGAGACACATTTAATTTGCTAAATGCCTAATCGTATTTTTGGTGAGTGAAGATGTTGTAATAATTCAGAATTATTAGGCATTAATCATATCTGAAACATATTTGTACATTAGTCTATTATTTCATTACTTATATTCTAACGACTATGGAGCTGATATAAGAGAACCGCACGATAAGTTTGGTATTAAAATTATGGGCAACTAATAATTAACCGCTGATGAAGGATAGTTTATTTGATTTCAAAAATAAGTATTTATAAACAGAAAACAATGTTAAAACTTAAAATTTTTCCTATGCATTAAATAGCTTGCTTACCTGCTTGCTTTCACTCCACGCATCTCGGCGGCGACGAAAGAATCACTGTTTTTAAGGAAGGCGGCCACAATAAAGGAGTCAACCATAGGTAAAGTGTCTGACTGCGCCTTCTTAAATCCCACTTCAGTCATTTTGTCAATCAGTTTTCTTTTCACCTCATTCCTCCAACAATCCCCCTCTTTTTCCATCAACAACTCCCTAACGACATTAAAGATCTGTATTCATTGAAAAACAGCAGTATTTAGACATCGAATTTTACGGAGAACTGAGGCCACTGAGACTGAATATTGTTCGGTGACGTCAAGCCAATGAGAAAGCGTTCCGGGTCACGTGACTTTCGTCGATTTTTTTTAGAATTTCATTAGCATTTTACAGCATTTGTGATTGACGCAGACACCTTTGGCTTATATATTCGGATTGGTGAGAAAATTCTCTATTAGATAGGCTACAATAACGGGAGAAACAAAGTTCATGCATGTTCCCCATTGCCATCATCTGATTGATGATAACACTATTAATGGGACGGTTGGGTTTAAACCAAAGTTGGTTCGTGATGAAGTGTGATTTGATAAGAAGAACTTGCAGTCACGAATGTCTAATGAGTCCAGAAATTAATTTCTTAGTTGATTTCTTTCAAATGAATACTGGCAGTTAAGAAATTTCCTTTGTTTTCTTCAGCTGACATTCTCTGATACTTCAACGCTAAACGAACTACTCTCCCCTTGGAGCTAGTCTGTAAGCAATACGATACGAGATACGAGTTATGATACAAGATTAAAGATGCGGTTTCCGGTTTAATTCTGTGGAAATGTTTAATGTATAACATAACGAAATCTCTTAGTCTTATTTCCACAAACATTATTTTCGACCGACCTATATAACGTCGTTTTTAAGATGGTATTGTGTGCATTTCAACTTGAAAATTGCATTGTGCTTAAAAGTAGGTCGGTTTAAATAGAAAGGTGTGGAAAAAAGACTTGAGTGATCTTATAATGTTAAATGTCACACGCTGTCCCTGTTCTATGTCATTCATAATTTGTTCCATCTAATCCTTCACCTTACTATCCATACTCTTTGTCTTCGATGATAGTTTTTTGAGGTTGGTGACAGCTTATATTACATCAGTTTAGCTGGTGCCTCTGGCAGTGAGCGTGAATAGCTCAAGACGATGTTTTCTTGATGTCTTCGTTGTTATTGACGAGCCTCGGCGACTCTATAGTTGGATGTTCACTGTAAAACTTCCTCTACATGCCATTCGCGATACATGACAGCGTCGCAGGCCTGAAGAAAAACAGTTCCGGAAAATCCTTTCTCACCTCAACCAGTCAGATAAGAAATTTACAATAAAAATGAGGTGGCGCATGTGTAATATAGACGTCTGAAGTGGTATTTATGTGAGAATGAAACTTAAAAACTGATTGAATGAAAAGTTGATAAACACGAAAATAGTAATACATTATAAAAATATTCGGAGAGTACAGTGATATTTCTTGTGTAGGTTTTTAAAATTATTTATCCTTTTTTCGTTTTGAATTTTGATTTATTTTCTTTTATCAATCAAACCGACGACAATATTTGACTACTATTATTTATTTTATTGTATTTTAATGATTAATTAGCGTAAGGGGATATATTGATTGCATTCTGTTTTTTTTTTTTGGAAAAATTAAAGCAACGACAATTATTATAGACCTGTGAGTGAAGGAGGCTCCCTCTACAAACGTAATGACAAGCCCTTTTTTAGTGTCCTGGGAGTCACTCAGTACTTGTTCCGCATCCTCGACGTCGCTGCTTTTCTGCTGTGACGGGCCTCCGCGCGAACAAGTTACCTCCTTTTAAACTTAAGCTATCATCTTGAAATTCTCAAAGTATATTCTGCTGATGTTTGAAATTTCCTCACATACTAAAAATTGCATTGGAGGAAATACTAATTAATAATTTGAAATAGAGGAAAATGTATACATAGGTTTTTTTCTCTATGGAGTGACAATTTCCTGGTAGTAGCGTAAGTTTAAAGCAAGTTATCCTTCACGAAACACGAAATTGCTGAAATTGAAACACTGCTCTTGAATTTCCTCCCTTGGTGATCTCACTTTGAAGCTTTCGCTATCGTCCTGAAATCCTCAGGCGTTCATAGAGGAGATATTGTTTCCCTGTTTAAGAGTCATAAAAACTAGCATCCTAGTCTATACTATGGAAAATATTCTAATTTGCGATACATGAAAATGTTGACCAGGGTCTACACTCTTTACTCTGGAAATTTCAAGATGACAGCGTAAGTTTTGAGCGAGTAATCCATCACTAAATGACCAGTGGAGCGGTGAGTGTGGGTTCTCATTTAAGAATGAATCCACTTTGTGAGCCTTCTGCTATCAAGTACTTGGTTAAGTTTTGAGAGTGGTGTACTTTTACCCCCTTGCGAATAGCGTGTCTTGCTTTCTCTGGAGAGACTGTTCTACGATAAAGAGACGTTACGCCTTCTTACGTTACAACTTATATCCAACAAATTTTTAATTTTATTAAAAGAAATCGTTTGAAAGCCTCTGTTCCAACTATGATGTAATAGAGCAGATATTCCTCGCATCACCCTATATTTTTCTCCACCCATAAAGATCAGTTATGGTTGCAGTAGCAATTTAGAACAGATATATATTTCAGAGGGTCACGGAGTACATCATCTTTAACCCTCATATGGATTGACGAATTTAGTTACGTCGTCGCCGCAGCGGCGCTACGTCTTATTTTGCTAATATCTTTCAAAATTGGGCTTTTTTTTGCATGTTTCATGATTGATAATGCTAGTGAAAACTATTTTCCTTATTTCTGACTGTGGTTTGCAGGATTTAATGCATCACTGTGGAAGTTATAGCAAGAAAACTTGAACGCTGATTTTTTTCCATTTGTTGCGGTAATGCTCTTTATTTCTGTTCCCTTTCTCATTTATTTTCAAATGAAAGTTTTAATTTCGTATTTAATCGTTGTTTTTTAATATTTTTCTGATATTCAGGGCTGAATAAACTCCGCATTTTAATTAGTGAACTGTCTTATTTATGTATCATAAAAATAAAAATGAGGACCGAATATAAGTCGTATGTGCCAATATGATATAATTTTGCTTCGCCGCGTCCACCCCTATGCTACATATTTGGAGTGTACATAGTAGGATAAGCTCTTAAACGTTAATAATCGAAAAGGTGTAGGTTAAGCAAAAAGAGACGATTGTTACTTGCGTGATTTATAAGTTTCACTATGCTCTTTACGTCCGTCGGTAACGATATAATGGAAGAAATGAAGTAATAAAGAAATTAATTTTTCCCCAAACGATTTAAGGCTCGAATGAAGAATATTTGGGACTCTGAAGTCAAGATAACTCCATCTCACTGCAGCGAGGCAATCCACAGAGGTTGTGAACCCCATTAAATGTTTCCGTCTTGCCGTTCTTTACAGGAAGAGGGCGTGTTTGATATGTTCGTCTGGCGTCGTCGATCGGTAGTGGTAGTATGTCGTGCTCTCCTTGCCTGCTATGCAGTGGGACGGAGGGGAGAGAGAGAAACTGGGAAGGGGTGGACTGAGGCCGTTCCCCTCCCCATCCTCACTTGCATTCCGTTGTCGTGGCGGCCGGAGGGGAGCGCTTTTCACCCATTTCCCTCTTTCTCCCTCTCCTCACCTCCCCTTTAAGGCGGCGACTACTAATTCGATCGCCACGGAACGCTGCTCTCCTAATTGAGTGCATTTGTTTGTTTGGTGAGCGAGGGAGGAGGAGGAAGAGACGGTTATGATATCGATATTCGCGGAAATGAAGCGCAGGTGTTCCAATTTGTTGATATCAGGCAATTGTTTTAACTTAATCTTTCAATTACCCTTGAAATCAACTGATTTGGGCGTTCCTTGGTGGAACGTTGAAATGTTCATGGTGAAACAAATCCCAGTACCATTCCACAAACCTTTTGTTTTTAGCTGTCAACTAGTTTCGACGTTTATAACGTCATAACAACAAGACTAGACTAGTCTTGACAAGATCAGTCTTAATAATGACGGTATAAGCGTCGAAACTAGTTGACAGATAATAAAAGTTTGTGGAATAGTGCTGGGTTTTGTTTCACCATGAACAATTACTCTTACTTCATCACTTTATCGATCGCTTTATCCCAAAAATTACATTTCCTGTCGCAGTAATTTACGTAACGTTTATAAACATACAATGTATCTCAATGTATTAGTATTACTGCATTTCTGTTACGCCTCTGTGCATTTTGATATGGTTCATGTATTTTCATTATAACGTAGATTCTTTCATCGTAGTGCATAGCATACCCGCAAGGGTAAGCGGGAGGTGCGGGGGCCCTCCCAGAGAAAAATTAGGATAAATAGTGAGTTTTACGACTTTCTGAGGGATATTTTATAAAGGCCTCAAAATCCTATAATAAACTTTTTGAAAAATCATAGGTCTGGGGGCGGGGGGGAGGGGTTTATCCCCCAAACCCCCCCCCCTCGCTGCGCCACTGATGCCAATTACCACGGGCCTGTCTCCACCCTCGATTTCGACGTCCCCCTTCAATTGATAATCAAACCTATTCCCTTGTAATCTATTCACTAATCTTAATTATAGCTATTACGTGTAGAAAGAAAATGTGGATATGTATTTATGCAGAAGTGCATGCTCTCTATCTTACTTTGAAGTGAATTCTAGTCCCTTGTTTCCCTAATTGAAGATAATAATAAAGTAATCACCAGAAAACCCTGAGCAGATGACTACCGGAGTGCGCGGAATCAACCAACAGGTTCGCCTATTTGATGTTAATGTTGTCTTATTTATTTTTGCTAATCTATCTTCTTACCGGCGTCACACAAATTTTATTTTCCCACCGTCAAGTTAATTACAAGTCCTACACAATACTATTATTGATGGAGCAGAGAATGCCAAAAAGGAAAAAATCAGTCGAAATAGTGTATCAATTACCTCGAGAACTTAGTTCATAAATGGCACATAAGTGACTTTGTTCAAATATTTCACTGAATTTGACATTGCAAACTTGATTATGGATGCATTTTTATTTATCATAGCATCTCCAAACATTGTAACACATACATTAATTTAAAGGTGAAGAATTATTCACCATAATGAAGTGTGCACTAAAGAGAATATACTTCGCCACTTTTCCAACAATGACATTTGAGGATCACAAGCTTGTTACTATGAAGTCAGCTGCTACGTGTGGCTTACATCGGTCGAAGAGGGCGAGGGAAGATTGAAGAATCGACATATTTACACCCCCCTTGAGTTGACTATTGATTTGACATGTATTCTTGAAAAGGGTCTAGCAGGTTAAAATGGTGAAAAATGCCCCTAGATATTTTGAAAAATATAAAATATACACTGAAAGTGTATCCAAAATTATATGTTTCCCCAAAGTTTCAGGTCTTAACAATGGATAATAACCCCAAAACAATTGAAACACGATTTTTAGTTTTTTAACCATATCTCCAGTTTTTATTTCGTGAAATCCTTTTCCTGATTTTAAAATGTAAATACGATTACGTTTTACCATCCTGATTTTTTTTCAATATTTTTTGAACGAAAACTAAACTTTTACATAAGTTTGAAATTTTCAAAATTTAAATTTAAAAAATTAGGAAACAATAGACACGCCGAAAAAATATAAGTTGCTACCTCTACTCTAAAGTATATTCCTAAATTTTTTCAGATTTTTAAAATTGGTGGAACACGGTCAAAAACACGAATACTGCTTCGCGCCAATGTATTCCAAGAGGATATTTGATATGATTGTTGAGAACAACTATTGTTGATCAGTTTCTAATATTATTGATTACGAATAAACATTAACATAAACAATTCAAGCCACTCATGTCTATTAAAACTCCTTTGCTCGAAAAATCCATTAAAACCCTATTCATTAGCCCGTTGAGGCGGCGTGCGAGGTATTTTGTAGACGAATGAAACTTGTACTTGGTTTAGTACCGCCCTTGGATCGGTCATATTATTGATAGCGGATGGATTCTGGGCAGAAAGGACCTGGAATTAGTTGGTGATGCGGGTGGCTGGGGGGGGGGGGGGTGATGCCAAGTGTATCCAATGTTGTGGCCCTCCTCCTTCCTCGGCGGTAGTCGGGTGGGTTTTCCAGTGATGGCTTGGGTTGGTGTATTTGGATGGCAGTGATGCTTGGTCTCATTTTCGCGGTCGGTGGTCCTAATCGAGCTGCCATTTGCGATAGGAGAGTGGAGCCTCCTCCGTCAAACGAGATCACGAGTTCGCGCCGCCCGGTGTGCGAATTGAGTCCGCGACCAAAGTCGCGACACTGGGTTGGATGTCAATGGTGATCCTATTATTGCATTGCAGTTAATGAATTCGATGGACGGTTTACGGTATCAGACAATGTGCGCGATGAGAGGAAGCTTCCAAATGAGATACGGGAGACAAAATAAGGTAAAGATAGAGCCAGTACTGACAAGGGGAGACCACGTACCTTGCTCCGCCTTTTTCGATGCCGTATTTTTATGGCATTCGGGATGGCGAACATACCTCTGAACTGATTGTGGTTCCATTGAAGAAGCCTTAGTTTGGCTGTAATTAATTAATTTTTGAGCGGTTTTTTTAACAAGCGGTATATGTTCCCAAAATAACGCAGCGTTATTGAGATAGATCGGTTGGTCTAGAGGAGAGTGTCCCCGGCTGTCACTAGGGGGGCCAGGGTTGGAGGCTTCATCACGGCAATATATTTTGTAATCTTCATTTTGATCATGAGGCGACAAGTAATTCACTAATTTTAATTTCTGCAAATATAGGCGTGAGAAACTTTTTTTATCATCATAACGGCGATTAGGTATTCAAGCAGTGCCATTTCGAACGCGGTGATATGAAGACTACAATTGCTACCATCCACAAAAACATGCGGAAAGATAGAGCGGTGGGCAATGTCAGTGGCTTTTTTTTTCGAAGAATTTACATTTGTAGGTGATCCTCTTGCTGGAGGACTGCGGCAGATTTTGGGAAGCGGTGAGCACAAGACGCAATCGGCGAAATTGTTGATTTTAAATAATCAACCTTTATTCTATCCTATCTGTTAATTGAACCAATGTTTCGGAATGGCTCTTTTAGTATGTAGGCACTTGATGTAAACTTTGGAGCAATTTGAATTACAAGTGTTAGAGAGATATGGCAATTAATAATTGTTTTTTGCTCTTATTTATTAAATCTGCACGCACATTGCTGCTCCTCGCGAGCCTTAATGGCATGTGCTTTCACAGGAAAAGTTTTTCATTTTAATTTGGAAGTTTATCAGTATAAGTGATACAAAAAATTAACATTTTAGCGCACACTAACCCTTGCTAGTGTAGTCGTCATATCTCCGCGTCCGTAATGACACTGATTAAATACCGAATCGCCGTTATGATGATAAAAAATTTTCTCACGCATATTTTTGCTGCAATTAAAATCAGAGAATTACTTGTCACCGCATGATCGAAATGACGACTTCAAAATATATTGCCGTGACGAAGCCTCGAACCCTGCCCCCCCCCCCCCCTAGTGATGGCCGGAGACCAACCAACCTCCAAACCAACCAAATCTCCATGAAGTCTTGTTATTTTGGGAAGATATACCGCTTATAAAAAATACCGCTCGAAAATTAATTAATTACAGCCAAAGCAAGGCCCATTCAATGGAACCACTACTAGTTCAGGGATGTGTTCGCCATTCCGAATTCCATAAAAATACGGCATTGAAAAGGACGGAACTAGGTACGTGCTCTCCCCTTGTGAGTGGGACGAAGCCGAGTAAAATGGAAGAATGATTGGTGAACGAGAGATTAGGGATGGACTCGGCATCAAATTCTGCAGGGGTAGGGTGTGGTAATGACCTGAGACCGGTGAATATGGAATATTCCCCGGGAGAAAGGAGCGTTATCCCTTGAAATAGAAAAAACCATTTCTTACGCATTTTTGAGACCTAAAATTTCATTTTTATTCTCCAGCAACAAATAAAATAGAACACTTTTAGACATTTAAGAAGTTTAAAAATGGAGAAGAAATAAATACAGCTTAGTAAGCATCTTTATTTTATTTTTGAACTTTTTTTTAAATAAGCGAGTGCTACGCTCTACGATAAAACTTCCCTCACGTTTGAGACTTATAGCCATGCATGTACATAAACACTCCAGGTTCTCCTTTATAAGGATGCAAAACTATTAAACTGTTCAAAATTAAAAACCTTTGATTAAATTTGTGGGTAGGGTTCATGACCTCAATGTGAATAAATAAGAGAAAGCCAAATTGGGTTGGAGACAGGCCGGAATTACTTGATATGTGGGAATGAAAACCTGCCTTAATGGCTGCAGTGCCTTAATAATTGTATCTGGGACATTTTTCTTGGGCTTGCGACATATTCTATCCACTGGGTCGGTCTATGGCCTATTTCAAAGGTGTAGTCTGTAGGTCTACCCTTTGGTTCCTGAAAGTTTATGGTGGTGTCTTAAATTTTGAAGGTGGAATATTTAATTAACAAGGAGAATACGATTTCCAGTATCCGATGTTTGGTCGATTAGGTGCATGGAGAAGACATCTTTTTTTATTTTCATGAGATTGACTTACTTCCCGCATGAACTTCCATTTAGTGGAGAGAGAAATGATCTGACTCTCTCTCTCTCTGTGATGGCAAGGGTGCGGCGCACAGGGGGCTGCAATCGAAAAATGCTGACTATAACCTCAAAAATGTGTTTTTTCTTTTATTACGGAAGTTAAAGCTTTTTTTCAATACATTGGTTATGTTATACTTAAACCATTTTTTTCATGGGTTACTTTTTTAACAAAATATTACCTCAACGTTGAAAAAAGTTTCTCAATAATTGCCAGTGTTGAATTTTTTATTTTCGAAAATAAAGTTTAATGTCATACCTATTGCTGGAATGCTATGAAACCAAAAATGCACTATCCAATTAATACGTTTTTTGTTGTTATTCCTCATGAATTTTCATGTCTTTGTTCTAATATTTGTGATTGATACGATAGAAAGTGGTGGACCATGTTTTTTGAAAATTTTTTTGTTAATATAGGATCATAGAAAGGGTCAACGAGTTACCACGAGATATTCAAAACACGCATGAAAGAATGATGTGCAGAATGATACGACGAGATGATCCCAGACCGTCGGCGACGCCGAAATTAAGTTCGATTTTTCGACCGAAAGACACAGCTGCTGGCCACGGTAATACCATGCTTTACGCGATGCTGGGAAGTGAATATTATATAGCAGTGGAATTGAATAAAAGAATCAATACATTGGCACAATATTTATTTTTCATTTTACCACCTTATTTCTTCATTGCCTTCTAAAATTTGTCGTCACTGCATCACAAAATGGTGGACCTGATTTCAGAAAAATATTTTCAATTCAATGTAAAAAGAAAGGGACAGTTACTCCCAGATATTTAAACCACAATTACGTGGGAAGTTTTGTGTTATTTTATAGTGTTCATTTATAAATTATCTCTTTGAATGAACACCCTATCTCATCGGAAAATCAATCAGGCCCGTGGAAAGCAAAAATAACAGCTGATTAACCGAGAAAGCTGATTTGAAATAGTTTAGAGAAGAAATTATTTGATTGTTGATGTGAAATAACAACAATCTGGAACTACAAACGACGGTAATACTGCTCACCTTGTCTTTCAAAAACCTCTTTTTTCGTGTAAAATAGCAGGTCAAATGCCTAAAAATTTATAATAACCTTAAATCTCAAGCTCAAACTCAAGTCCTTGTTTACACCTTCGACCAGCAATTTCTGTCACTGCCACCGGCCGATATCTCACTATCGTTGATGTTCAAATTCCAAAAATTGATAAAAAGCTTATTAAAAGATTTTAAACCATTTTGAAGGCTATTTTTAGTGATCTAATTATAAATTTAGATAAACTGAAAGAGTATTGCTTGGAAGCCATCATCATACGTCATACTCTATCCATTGTTCTAAAAGACTCCAAATGTTCTTTATGTCCTTATACACGAATCAGATGTAAATGAAGAGGTGAAATCTTCCCATTAGGCATCCATCTGAATAGGTAATCGAAGCACAAAATAAGGATACCATAAGTACAGAGGAAGCTTCAGCAGGAAGCACTCGAGAATATCCGCCAATGAAAACTCTTTTCGCCGGCTCCTCCCGACCTCAGATTCGTTAATTTAAAACTCCGCACCACTAATGACAAATATATCTCGGAGCATACCTATGCAGTTGAGGGATTAACTCTTAAAAAATGGTGATGATACGGAAATTCTGCAGTCTGGAAGTGATGCGGATAATTCTTATACTGAACCGGAGTGACGCAGTTGCATCTGTACGAGGTATGTCCAACAGCTAAGCTATCTTCCAGTTTTCATGAAAAAGAGAAATTACAATTTCCAACTAATTTATTTGATAATGTACTACACGTTTTGGCCTTGAGGTCTTCCTCAAGTACGAAAGGATGCACTTCAGAATGAGTGTCAGTCGAAACGTAAATTGTTGAATAAAATTAGTGGAAAAATACCATCTCTCTTGTTCATTAAATCAGGATGCCATTCCTATACGTCTGGCCTGCCTCAGTTACAGCTATCTACCTATTCAGTGATAATATGACTGAGAAAAAAGGCTATAATACACGTAGAGCCTATTAACGTAATTATAGGTAAGGCTAAAAATATCCGCAAAAACACTTTGGATCCATAGCACTTTGTTGTGCAAGCCGCGTTCCACGGCATTCCATGATTGTGTCCAGGGAGCAGCCACAGAGTACGCGTCACTGTTGATGCACTGCAGAAAAGCACGGGGTGGTGACGTTCTCTTCCGCAAAGTGGGAGAATTTCTTTCCCCTGTGGAGCAGACGAAGTCTCTTTGCGTGAACTGGGCCTTGTGCACAATTATCCTACGGCATTGCTTGAATGCGTTAGATTTTACGCCGTACTTCACCGACTAAAGCGGTGGTATGAATTTGATGTGGAATTTTATCTGGAGGGGAATTAAGCTGCCGGAGATATGATAGTGGAGAGAATTTATGAGGCGCAAAAATAAACTGCTCGCTCCACAGTTGTATATCTCCAATCGGCCTTTCTTCGCGTATAGCGCTGGGATGGCTTTGTTGAAATTTAGGTCTGTATGAACCTCTCTGCACCTGTGGGCACATTTTGTACATTGCCCTGACTAATAACCTCGAACCTCACGTGGGGAACACATATAAAGAATATTTTCGCCATATCCCTGAAGAAATTAGGATTCGTCAAGCGTATTGTGGGAAGATTTTCGGCTGAGAAGGTAAAAGAAAGGTGCTATTTCGCTCTCGTCCGACCGCACCTTAAATATACAGCGAGCGAATGGGATCCAGTACAGAAAGACTTAATCCGCGAACTGAATGAAATACAAAAGAAGGCTACGCGTTTCGTCAAAAACTGCTACGGCCGTACAGACAGCGTTACCCAGATGTTAAGCGAATTGGGCTGGGAGCCGTTGGAGACTCGGATTAGATTGCTTGAACAATAGAGAATGGATATCTTTGAGAGTGACACAGAGAACATAGTGTTAGAGCCACACTATTATTCCAGGTCGAATAGAAGCGACAAATTAAGAGAGATGTTTTGCCTAACGGATAGATATGGGAATTCGTTTTTCCCTCGAACAATAGAGGATTTTAATAAACAATAGTCCCAACTTCGTTAGAGCACTTCATTTTTTTTTATCTGTAAACGACTGGTGTCCTAACATCCCCTGCCACAGGTCTTTTAGGCGGCTTGCGGGGTATTATATAGATGTAGATGTAGAAATGCAATGCCGCGAAGGTGTCTGTTAAGCATCGCTTTTCTTACTTGGCTTACGGAATGGCCTCTTTCGCTATTTTTCTAGATTCCCGATTACAATGGGGAGAATTTTAAAGAGATCCATTCTTTTAAAAGTTTCGATCCAACTTGTGTACGTATTTGCGATTGATGGCCTTCATACTATCGCAGATAAGAGCATGACTCCTTCGGGGTGGGTCGCCGCTTCTCAGCCGCTCCTTCAACCGATCTCGTGAGGTTCGCAATTTTTACGCGGTTTGGAGTGATTTCTTTCGTTAATGAGCGGTTATCCTGTAACATTTAAACGAACTAGAACTCTAATGACGTCACCAACTCATGAAATGTGGGCTTTAACTTTAAATTATTTATCGTTTTAAACTTATTATGGAATGGCTTAATGAAGAAGATTTTTTTTTCGTGGAAAGTTATTTTCCTTGCACGCAGCGAAATCTTGTCAGCGATTACGAAATCTATTTTACTAATCGGTCGTTAATAGCACCTGATGCGGTCGTATTAAAATATAACTGTGTTATAGTATGGTAACCTTAGTATAAAATTGTAATTTTCAGAACGATGGCGAAGACCTTAATGCCTTCAGTTATTATCCAACCTTCACATTATACTGAATTAATCATTTCGAATTCAATACCATTACTATTCAAATTGCGCCGATAGCTGGATGTTTGTATGAATAATTATTTATCTTCTGATAAACGCTTTTACATGCATACCAGAGTAAAGAAATATACTCTTGCAGGAGAATGACTGTCGGGTTCTGATAGTTCCTAAATAAAACGTTCTTCAGTGCCCAAACATTGTCTCTGTCGGGAGTGGTCAGCCAGAGTCCTCTAGATAGCTATCTCAACACTACTCTCTCATCATGTCATTATTATAACTTCGTAGTTATTATATGGCAATATAGAGGGCTCTGTGGTCAACGCCTCGCCGTGTGCAAAAGGTCTTCTGGGGTTCTTGAAACTTGTTTTTTTTCCTTGGGTTCGGGAGCAGAATTCTGGAGCAGTTTTAACGATTTACCTGCAAAGGTGGAAGGTTACGGAAGGGTAGCGGTGGAGATTAATGAGTGGTACGAGAATAGGAGGATGTTGGCAGGGATGAGCGCTGGGTCAAGGAGTGGATATAGAATATTGTAGGGGAGGGGAAGCTAAGGGTTGGAGGGTGCAGCAGAGAGTATGGGATAGATGGGTAGATGGAGGGGGTAGGTCGTTTGCCGGGCTGAGGAAGCGGATCGTGATTCGCCTAAATTCTATAAGATCTACAAACTACCTTGTAAGCCACCTCGTGAGGAGTGTGGGTATCTTTGGACAACAGTGGGTTTAAAAAAAAGAAGGCACACGTCTTTCCACCTTGCATTTGCTAGATCCCTAAATTTTTCGGCGCGTTCTCGAAGATTTTTTTCGTATCAAAATTCTCTTAAAATATTTTCGAATTAATTGAAACTCGAGAGAGATTAGTTGATTACATTCCTTTGCACCGATCGTATTATTGACTTTTTTAAATTATTAATTCTAAAAATATTAATATTTTGAAGAGAATCTTTCGGTGCGGTAAAGAAATCTTTGATAACGAGCCAGGTGAAAACGGCAATATAAGTGAAGGGAATTCATTATTATCAAAGATTTTTTTTCTATTAATATTGATGGTCGAAATTGCGATGAACCACTTTATCCGTGACTGCTCCAGTTCTTTGATCTCATAATTTCCTTGTAATACATCAATATCGCATCATCGCATTTGCACAGGGATGAGGATTTTGCAGTGGTGGAATAACCATAACTCTAACCCTAGGGTTGAGGATAAAAGCCTTTGCCTCGATTTTAATCAAGAGCTCGTAAAATGTGTAGTATCCCTTCACAAAGAGATAGCCCATGCTCCCAGGGCCTAATTAAAACGCCTATACCAGTCGATATTTTTTCTCATCACCAATGCTCTTCTCTTTGGCCCTGTGGTTTTCTGACTCCGTTGCTTAGCCATCTTCTCCCTAAATTAAATTTTTAATTAAAAAATCGAGTAACATTGAATTGGAGGTTATCTACATCGTGTAGAAAATCACTCATACGAGCACACTACGAACTATTTGGCGAATAAGACTTGGTTAGAGATAATCTATTGCACAGATTTTTCCTCAATTCTAAGAGGGAACAGAGGTTCAAGGTGGGATAGTGTGCACATAAGCGGCCGCCCCTTGGAAACAATTTAACCGTGTGATGAACGAGAAAATAGTTGTATGGTACTTACTCTAGGCCATGATTGTCTCCACGGATGATTGATTAATTGTACAAGCCGGGAAAACGGTGTAATCTGCTACCGACTTTGTAGTACGTATGAATCTGTGTGGTGAATACGAAATCACCTTAACCTTGTGATAACTAATAGTAATGATATCTAATGAATGTAGGACTGAGAAAATACTACATTTTGGCTTTTTATGGTATTTTATACGTAGTGTTTTTCCAAATCGAATCTTAAGTACGAAAAAAATATCTAAATATTTCGTTCATCATTATTTGGAAATAATATTTTGTAGACAAATCAATACTCCATGATTGTTTTTTTAATGGTTTAGTGCCTGCTTGTGTCAAACCCACTGCTGCAATGTGATACATTGATGTGAAATGAATACGAACCCGTAAAATCTGCATTTCCAAGAAGGATCTCTACTAATAACGCAACCAAACATTATTATCGTGTTTAGAATTTATTCCTCAAAGATCCAAAGTGTTTTTAACTTAGTACATACCATTTGTACCCGCCTATAATTTCGTTAGTTAAAATACCTTTTTTAAAACGATGTTATATTTTTTCGGCTGTAGTGCAAATGATCGCAGCATTGTGATCTACGAATTGCATTGCATCATATTTTTAGACATCAGATTCTATTATTCTTACTTGAACACTGAAATATTGCCGAGAGGTTAAAATGCCTGGGTATCTGAGTATTCTGGATGTCATTGAGCCTAAATCACGAGCCAAAAGCATTTTGTGGATAATGGGAATACAGATTCTTTCAATGGAGGAAAAATTACGGTTTTGATGTTCAGGCTGCAGCAGATATTCCATACACGAACACGCAAAATGCTTAATGGCCCATTTCAACGTATAGTAACGCGGTGTTCCCTACTCCCGAATCCGTCAATGGATAGCAAAGGTTTTTGGGGTCATCACCGATTCATAGCGTGTACACTCTCATCAGGGAAGAGAAAATTCAATAGCCTCAGCCACGAGACTGCTGGAATTTTTATGCTGTCGTCATTCCTGTGTACAAAAGCGAGGGCACAATAAACTTTTACGGAGGGCAGAACTGCAGTTTGAAACTCATCACAAATTTAAATGGTACCTACACATGGCCGCAAAATTTTAAAATCTCATCAAAAAGTACCCTTCTTCATCCCGACCTTTTTATTATCATTATTTCAACACGTTTTATTTCGTCGGTTGCTACGCAAAGATGGAGGGGCGTTTTTGGGGGTTTTAATGACGCTGTCTACCTTTTCATGAATAAGGTCCGCAAAAATTCAATGAGTGCGGAGCCCCGTGAATTGTACCGCATAAAAGAGTGTACAAGACCCAATAGGAAATACGCGGGCTGGAGGAAATTACGTGCATGGCACTCACTAAAGAATTTACGGGGGAGCATCGTGGTAGCCAATCTGTCGGAGATGGACGTGGTTTGATGGATTTCCACGTTACCTACGCTATGAATCACGTCAAAAATGCAATTTTTGGATGAATGTTGGGGTTATTATATGGGATGGGTATCCTTTCTTCACCGGCATATTCTTCCCAGAACCTCCAAAGCATTATGGCTTTCCATAGGTAATGATTTATTTCGTCCTCTGTTTTTGTATCATCTGATGATTTTTTTCGGATTTCGGTCAAATTTATATAACTGAATTAATAAAAATAATTTTTGAAAGGGAAAAACTAGTGTAGGGTTTGAAAAATTCTGAATCGGTGAGAAATGTCTTGTTAGTGATGAGTCTTGGTCAAATATTTCAGCGCTTTTCTGCCCTACTTAGTTCACTCAGGCCTTGAATCATATAAGAAGACATCTCAGGATGAAATATAGCATGAATATTAATAACATAGTGGGGTATAATCTCCGAAAAGGGCATGAAGGCAGCAAAGGGACAAATCCGCACAGTTTTAAAAGTGTGTGCGACAGCTTACGTTATTTATTATGATAGTGACACATGCCATCCATTTCAAGTTGGTTTTTTTGTGGACGTCTCAGAACTGTCAGCTAATTTACCATTGAGTGCTTAATTCATTTTTTCGATAATTTTTCAAAAAAAATCGGCCATAATTTAATCATTTTCTGCTTCGACATCCAGCTTGAGAGAGCAGAACTGACGAACACTATGAATGCATTCAAACAGATCAGCTACGCGAATAAAACAATTTAGAATTTAATGAACTGCGTAAATAAGTATTGTTTTGCACCATAATAGATATTCAATTGCTGACTTCTGTTTTTTTGGAGGTTGGTTAAATTTTAAAACATCGTTAGCAATTAGTGATAAATTCTTATGACAAAGTTTCTGTTTTTGTCCTAACCGTCATCAGGATTTCTCTTCTTCTCCTGTGATATCAGAATAACTTATTTTATATCCATAAATCAGTTTGATATTTTACCAATAAACAATTTCTTAGAGTTAACCAAATTGATTTGTAGTGATGAACCTAGTTATTCCGGCGACCAAATTGTTTCGAGCATGGTCATCGTAACTGCTAATCTCTAGGCGGCCAATTAGCAATAATTGAATGCCTTTTCGTCTTGAGAAGTCATCGGTTTTAATGGGTCGTGAATTCATTCTATTTTAATTCAGTCAGTCGTTGTTATCTCTCATTCGAGTATAAATCTGAGACTTTTTCTTTAATTCATCATGTTTACACTCATATTGTTGTTTATTCATAAATTTCATTTTTAATCATTGGGCTCGAAAACTCATCAATGTGGACTTACACTTGAAGCGCGTTAGGGATAAAACCATCTCGGATTTCCACGCTACAATTAAATGTATACTTCCAAATCAAATTAGCCTGGAAACAAATAAGAGCCTAAGTCACCTACAGGGCGAGCGGTAGCAATAGGGGGAGAAGTACCAACAGCCTGGAAAACCTGAAGCATGGTAGACTACACTCAGAAAGTGGCTATAACATTCACTTTAAATATGTTGCTCTGTATTGATGGTCCCTCCTTCGATAAGCAGCCTTTGACAGCTGCGTGATAATTCAGCTTAAGATAAAGAGCGATTCTTGCGGATCATATCCTTTATTTGACCGAGACAGCGTTGAATTAGGACAATCACCCTAGGATAAGCTTAGGCGAGCATGAAGTAATGATCCGTTTCCTGGAAGGAGACGGTATGTAACTACGCATAAAATTGTTTTAAAAACTTTCACTTGAAGGAGAATTTGAAAGCAAACTAATGCACTTGTTTAGTTGATCAAATGAACCAAATGGAATGAAAGGGACGGTAGATACCAGAAACCACATGTATTAGACAGGAAAAGGTTGGGATAATTATGAGTATCAATATAACCTCTGCCGCGCTCCACGCTATTCAAGTTCTCACCTATAGTGTTAATGAGGACGGGAAAATGCATTGAATATTTCGCTGAAGGTAATCGAATCCTGGGCCCATAGGACGAAATACAAACAGCGCTATAATGCTGCTAAGCAGCTTTCGTGGAACCATTCGTGATTTTATATTTTCCTCTCCTTTAAACTGCGTTCACTATTCCAGCTTTTAAGCTCTATGCAACTCCACCGTTCATCCTTTGTTTTTTTGTATTTACCCCTCACCGTATATATATATATATATATATATACCTCTCTCTTCTATATTCATTGCTATAACCATAGTAGTAGTCTTCTGAATCAGTCGTACCAACAAAACGGGTTCTATTGTGCTCTTTTCGTCTCCTTTCACTATTTGTGTGAACGTAATATTAGTCGTCGCTTCAGCATGAACGAATTCCTTCGGCATTAATTTTTTTTCTTTGCCTCCCCTTGCTTGTGGAGTAGACTTTTTTATTTCACCGGTTTAAGCTTTGGTAAAGCGCATTACGGGAATGATTTTTTTTCTCCGATATCAAAAATCCCTTCGTTTTATCCCTTATTGCCTGATGCCCTGCTTGCAACCAAGGCCCAAATGGTCACCAAATGGTTTGACGTCGAACTAAGGTAGACTCTGCATGTAACATGGGATAATATTTCCATTTATTTTATAAAAAAACATGCTCCTTACCTGGCGAAAGAATGTGAAAATATATTCGTCCTAATTCTTTTGGAGGGGAAGGATAGAAAAGGATGGAGACAGTAGGAGGGAGTTGGGAGTAGAAAACACCAATTAGCGATATCTAGTTCTCCATTTATGTAAAAGAGAGATTTTTAACTTTTTTCATTTATATTTCGTCTTTAATGTATAATATAACAGTTGCGTTGTTTTTTTTAGGTGGGATTTTACCAAATATCTTATTCTTTGCATTTGCTGATGCAAGATGCTTCAAAAAACAATGAATAAATCTTAGTAAGCATATTAGACGGAAATTATTCTAACGCGTACCAAAATGGCCGTCCTGCCGACCGCGTTAATCCCTATTGTGCATGTGAACCCAACCTCCGTGTTATGATTCTTATCTGCGTTTAAGAAGTCATGTAATCGATTCATAGCTGTCCGCTTGCAGAAATGCCGCATATTGCTTTATTGCCTCGGTCTATGAAGGGGTTTTTGCACTTTTGAGGATCGCTTCTCTTTGGCATCCGCGTAGGCAATTTATACGAAGAAGCTCGCATGGTATTTTCCACAAATACTTCTTTCCAATTGGTTGAAAAATATTCCCTTTCACGATTTTACCGAGAAAATTTGTAAGTTTATCTTTGAGAGTGCGAAAGAATCTCAGTGAGTGCTTGTGCTACGGCAGCAAATAACCAAGGTTTCTTTTACCTGGAAGGTGAAATTTCAGAGTCGAGGCCAATCTACCATTACTGGTAGTGAAAGATATCTAGGAACGATAAAAAGGTACGTTTTCTAAGTAAAATATCTCAGTGGCAGTGAGTGTATTATCCAGAGGATGTTATTCTAATTACGTCGTCCGGTGATTTAGAGAGTTGATATTTGGGATGAGAAAAAAATGGAGCGCATGAAAGCAACCCGCAAAGATATAAATGACGTAATTGTTAATGGAAATAGAAATTCGTTGTGTTCAAAACGTAAATTGGCCCTTCGATATCTTCATCATAAGTTAAAATTGGGCAAAGACGTGAAGACAAAGGAAATTTTTAAGAACATAAAGGTAATACTTTTAATAAAAATTCGATTTTGGTTAGAGGTGGATACACCGTTACGGCAGACTTGAATAAATCTCTTCTTGAGACTCTTTGTTCTGTTTGGTACCATTATTAACATATTTGTATTGACTTTACCACACGCGAAAAATTTTGGGCTAAAATGGGAGATCTTTTTCGAAGGCTCCTCCTTACTTCGGATCCTCTTATATCATAGATATGTATGTGGAAATGTTTAAACAACATGTTTCAAAGGATATCGAAACTTATTTTTAGTGGAGGAGCCAACTTCTGATGAGGACACTGACGGCTGGGAATCCGATTAAAACTAGTAATGGTCTGGTAAATTTATTCTTTATGTTTTCTTATGTTAATTTATTATGTTTCATAAATAATTTTATGTGGTATATTTTCGATATGTTTTTTTACCTATATAAATTGTTTGCTAGGTTATATATTATGTGTGTTCTCAAAGAAAAAATGTTGACACAAGTTTAACTGTTAATTGACTATATCATTTATTATGTTTAAAAAATTATTTCATGCGTTTCATATGAAATATTTTATTTCAATCATTAAATTTTATGTTATACTTCTTATTTTTAATTGCTAACTATTATTTTCAACGTATTGTGCCATCTCTACTGATGCGGTACGAATAGTCGATTTTTGGATTTTTTTAGTCCCGTGGTCTAGTTTTCGGGACAATGTCATTAGATTTATGTTGTATAGTCTAAACAAAAGTAATTAGAAAGATTTCATTGAGCTACTTATAAAAATATGGAAGATATGATTTTTGGCCAGATTTTTTCGTTATCAGCCCACTGTGCGACGCCAGATTTCTCTCTAACCTTCCTTCCCTACCGTTACCCCATGTCGCAAATGATCTTAACTGTCGGTCACCTACTTATTTGGCAGACATTCTTATTCGCTCAATTTCATTCGTAGTGGTCTAAAATGCAATCGACTCTTTGTATTAAATTCGTTGTATTGACCTCACAGCTGTCCTTCTTTGTCAGACTGCCTTCCTTTCAAAACACTCCTCGTTCTTCAATCCTCCCGTTCAAACGAAAACCGCTCATCTCTATTGCTCTTCCATTCTACCTTCACCTAATACCCGTTCATGATTCAATACTTCTACATTTTGTGCCTTGATAATGACATTAGTGTCTACACCATGGTAGGTAATAGTAAAACAAGTGAAAACGTGCTAATTAAATTTTCTTTTATTGCTATGTGACTAGAAAAAGTAATGTCGCAAGCATTAGCAAACGTTATCTCCTTATATTGACCAGGATTCTATTTAGACGCGTTATATCATTATGAAATTATTCCAGTTCACTTTTTATATCTTTTCAGGGCTGATTAGTAGAGGCATTAATGTAATACAAATATAATGTGCAAAAATATTCCTAGGAATATTTTTCACAGTATTTTGAAGAATATTATTCTTAGCATTCTAATATTACAACGATCATTATGTAGACATTCTTCTTCTATGTCGACGTTTTTGATTTATTCATTTTATTTCTACTATTTATTTATGTTCACCACATTCTATTGCTCAGCGCTTCGGCTCTTTCATCTGAAATATCTTGGACAGGCATATATCACTAGTCTATAAGGTTCTAAGATGCTGTATTTGTTCCAGATCGTTAAATTGACTTACTCTTTTGGATGTTGAATGTTAATAGGCCAAGGAATGGATGTCTCTTCGTCTCCAATAGGGCATTCGTTTCGAAAGGGACTATTAACGGGTTTTACAGTGAGAAGCGTAATATTATTTTACTCTCTAAATGGTAAGACACACTCCCAAATGTTTAAAAAATGTAAATCTCGAAAAAATTTTATTGGTTAAGATTTAAAAATTATGCTTAAAATGGCAATCATAAAAATATGAAAATTTTCATCGTTTTCCAGTGGGCTGTTTGAAATTTTAGGCATGAGTAAGAATTTTTGTTCGATTCCTTGGTTTTGCATAGAGTTTAGAGTAGGTAACTATTATTCTTTAAACATCCTCAAACGTCGATTCCAAACTGAAAAATATCCCATCAAAAATTTCGTGTTCACGTAAAACAGTTGCATTGGAAGTAGCCGAGTTCAAATTGGAAATAAAGAAATACAACTTTGTTAGGTTCACTACTATTTAATTATGGGCACGGCTCGGGTTTCTTAACTTGGTTACATCGTCAGGTGACTGATCTTACATGCGTCTCATATTTATACACACATATGACAGTGAGGACATCTATCGGAAAGGGGAAGGTCTGGTTGAGGTGGCAGGGGTGTGGGTTAAGCACGGAATGGAATGGAGGGGGGGTAGCCTTGATTTGGGACGAGGGTTTTCCTGTGAGGATAGGTATCTGACCAGCCAGGAGAGGGCGGGGTTAAAGTGGGTGAGGAGACGAGAGCTAAGGAAGGTAGCGGTGTTGAGGAAGAAAAAGAGGATTAGCGGGGTACATTGAGTTTTTTTTGTTCAAGGCTGCCCCATCCCCCCCTTCCATTCCGTGCTTAACCCCCACCCCCGCCCTCTCAACCAGTCCTTTCCCTTTCCGATAGATGTCCTCACTGTCATATGTGTGTATAAATATAAGATGCATGTAAGAGCAGTCACCTGACGAAGTAACCAAGTTACGAAACCCGGGTCGTGCCCATAATTAAATAATAGTGAACCGAACAATGTTTTATTTCTTTATTTCCAATATGGCGAGCTTTCGCAAAGTAAAGCCTGAAGTTATCAGTTATACAAAGCTCAAATTTTTCGATTTTTCCAAACGGTTAAAATAGTAAGTGGTATTTGATAGGGAAAACAAGTTAACCGATTATAATCAAATCCTGAGAGTAAATCACCAGTGGGAGTTGGCGTAGAGTGACCCATTACATGCTTTGTCTTGTGGCATTGTTTGTGTATCCTTAGTAGACGCATGCCATTTTGAAAACCATTCAGCGATCAATATTTGTGTTAAGTCCAGCGACTCACGCACCGCATTAGTCGATATCAGGCATCAGCCTCGTGAAGCGGCAAGCAACTGATAAGAAGAGCTTTCTCATGCCGTTTCGAATTTATATCGTACACTTTCAACCAACCCGTCAATTTATTTTCCTTTCATTACCATTATCAAGTGCATTTATTAATGTTATTCGACTTTATTCCACGTCTCAACTCACAGTGTTATTTTTCACGGTCTTATCGTGATGCTATATTTAAATATAATTTCCACACGGGGCAGTGCTCAGGTGAGGTCGTTTACGCAGACGCGTAAAATCGATTTATTTAATGAATTCCGTAGATTGAAGGGAAAGACAAGAAAAAAATCGAATCTTTCCCATTAAGCAATTTTATCTTAATTAAGAATAAGCAAAACACAACTTGACGCACACATTCCGCGAGTCAGTGACGTCATGTAATTTTGCTTCAGTTTATAGTTCAGGTATAAGCTGTCAACGAGAGGAGGATACGCTCGCGAGAGTGCAAACGAGAATAAAACACGCGAGGCCGACGCGCGAGGTTGTCGAGTAGCGGTGACTCACTGGGCTGGAACTCGGGGCGTCATCAACTTCTCTGCTGAAGGTTAAAAGCACGTCGACTTTTCGTCACTAATAGCTGCCGGCGACTGATTAAAAATGGGAACCTCTCCGTTCAGGAAACTCCATAAAAAAAGACATTTAAATAATATAATTGGTTAACTAATCCATAAGTTTTTCCTGGATGTACACGATTAGGTACTTATACCACTTATTTTTTATCAGAGCGCGACCCGGGTTTCAATGAATTATCATCATCTTCAGGCGCTAATTATGATTTATCTTATTGTTACCTAGTTACAAATAAAACACAAATAAACAAACAAAATGATAAACAAATCATAAATAGCGCCTGAAGATGATGATAATTGATAGAAACCCGAGTCGCGCTCTGATAAAAAAATTAGTGGTATAAGTAATTGTGTATATTCAGGAAAAACTTATAATGGAATACCACAAAGTAAACCAAGAGTTAGTATTTTTTTTAACTAATCCATTCCTAGATTGATTATCCTCTGCCCATATCGCTATTGAATTTAATAATGGCTTCCACGAGGGGGGGGGGGGGGGAGGGAAGGCAGAATGCCAGCATCCTCAGTGGACAGCATTTTCAATTGCAAATTCTAGCTAGGGATATGGTTCTTAGCGACTTTGGTGTAATTTTTTTGCAAATTTCTTGTCACCGGTGAGTTTGAGAAATACTTGATCCCACTGTCACTTTTGGGAATTTGATTAAGAGTTCGCGGGGTGAAAAAGGGGAAGGTGGGGCGCAATGAAATGAGTGCTATGAACTCCGCCCCCGATGATTTGGATCAGGCTTGGGAAATGTGGAATGATTGATAGCCGTGTACACGCGCCCCCTCGCCACGGGAAACCTTTCTGTCACGCACGAGAGAGAGGCCGGAGAATGAGAAGGCGTCAAATGCGAACATTGGGAGGAATTTCATTGAAAGAGCAAACAATCTTCCCACTCGACCAATGCTTTTCGGTTGCGTAGAACGTGTTATAATATCTTCATCACCACATGAAGAATACCGTGGTCAACATGTCCCTGTCTACCCCATACATCCAATACTACGCCCCTAATATTTTTTCTCATGTAATATTTTGTTTGAAAAATAGTTAAATGTTGAAGGCTTTTAAAAACCTTGAGAAAGAGACCCGACCACTTATGCCACAAGCCAAGCCGACGAGAAAATAAGAGGAATTTCGATATCGTGTAATTCGTGTAATGATGGAATCTCACACGGATGGCTGAATGCTACGCCTACATTTTTTTTTTAAATTTTATTCTCAAACCACCGGATACAGCACTTATTGGCCATTTTATACCGGGGTATTCAACAAATTTAACAAGTAAACGTACACAAACAATCATGCCCTGGACCGGTGAAACCTACTCAAGCGGGACTTGAACCCGCGATCTCTTGTTTGGTAGGCGTGGTTGTTACCCCGCTGCCACCGAGGCCGGCGATTAACATATGCCTGTTATCATCATTGTTACCGTCTTAGTACTCTCCGTTTTCATTCTTGCTCCCAGTACGACCATGTAGCCGTCGGATTACTCCAGTTTGTTATTTGTAATGCTTGAATTTCAGTTAGTAATCGGTAATATCCAAGAAATTCTTAAAACAAAGTAGGAAATGAAATAATGAGTTGAGGGCCCCTCAAGCATCACTAGCGTTTGTTAGTATGCATAAAATGTTTCTGTTCGTGTGGTGTGCGTGTGGGAACCCTATTGCATGCTGCATGCTGGAGAGATCACCCATGCCAAAAACCCTAGAGGAAGCTCGCAGAGCATTATGTAGATTTCTAATGAATCTTGTTTGCATCTACTGTCGATTCCGTGAATATAGTGGTCGTTGCGACAAATTCAAACAAACCTGAAGAGAGTCCAAGGATCGTGTGATTAAGTCAAGGTTTTTTTTAGCAATCTAATTTTCGTCTTGTAATTCATATGGTTAAGATAGTATAATCTAGATACTCTGCAAAGTTTGCTGATGTGAAATGACATGAGTGAAATTTTTTAATGCTAGTGGAAGAGCAAACTTATCTTTTTAGCCATTCTAGGTGGTAGAAATTCTCAGGGCTACCTACGTATCCTAACCTGTGATGCATTAATTTAATGTTGGCTCCCCTGCTGCCTCGACAGACGGTTTCGTCGTGGCAACAGCCCTTCCCCTCCCCACCATGCATTGGTAATGTTGGGGAGGATGCCATAAAATAATCCTAGTTTCAAAAGCAATTATTCATTAAAATGACTCAAATTGGAGCGGTATTTCTTGTCTGTAATCATAAACAAACCTTCTTGTTTAATCATGTACAGTTTATTAGTGAACAGGCCAATTTAAACTAATTTTTTGGAAATAAATCTCAAATGTTCAGTTCATTTTTTACTGCTTTCAGCTAGGAAGCAGTACTTTTCTGCCGTTTTCCTATACTTCCCCTCCCCTTGCAGATGTCTCTCGCTTGGGAGTATCCTTGGTTATGAGGGAGGGGGGGGGGGGGAACAAGTAAAATACTATTCCGTCCTTGGCCGTGATTGGTCAGCTCTCATTCGCTTGATTTCTTTCCACCCCCAGTTGCATTCCTTCGTGGCCTTGGCGGACTCTATTCGGTGACATTAGTCTTTTCGGTGAAGTTCTACGTCAGACCCTGGCCGTCTTCGTGTGTTTGTGCGATGGAAGGAAAACATGGAAACTTTCATCCTCCGTGGGAATATCTGACGATATGATGGAGGACAGAGGAGGAATCGACAAAAGGAGAAAAAGCACAGGAATCCAAGTACCTTGGCGTTGGCATTGGCGTCGTTTTTATTTATTGTCGTCCTATCCTTATCGTAAGTGTGTGATAGAATTTGACTGTGAGCTGTATGACCCTAAAATGTAAACGGGTGTCTTCGGTCTCATAAATGAATGTTCTTATCTTGTGAACTTATCCTTTTAATTGTTCGCTAGCATTCTCATTCATGTATTTGGTCGAAGGCATTTAAATCAGACATAAGCATAGTTTTTATTCGTCTCTTCTGTTGGTCAAATTTTCCTTCGAGGCAGTGGAGGCAGTTTATATCTTGCGTGGGTTTATTCGTTAAAATTGTCTCACAGCGCATTGCGCAAAGCTCCCGATTTACTAGTCCTTTTAAGTTACGTATTAAGCGCTACTAACTTACTTAGCATAGTCTTCGATTTTTCAGACTATTGTTCAGTTATTCCGATTCCACGTGTGGCTAATTTAGAGGCCACTGTCACTAATGAAGTTATCATTAGATTTCCTTATTTCCAACTCCCCGCTTACGTATCAGCCTGGGTTTGAAATGTTTGCGTTTGCTATTACTCTTGTTTTTCCAAAGTTAATCACGTGTCCCGCGCTAGCGCCCTCTGCACACAGTAGGCTGGTTTCTCCCGAAAGCAACTATTACATCTGCGACGACCTTGCGAAAGGTTTAACCGCCTGAATCCATTTAAATTATGTCCCCACTCATATATTTCAAACCTCCTTCACTATTTCCCGATATTGACGACATTATTTTTCCTTTTATTTCTGGGATCACCATAGCAGCGACTTTCCCACCTCATTTCCTATCCACTCCCATTCTCCTCTAATTTCCATTTAAATGATATTCCCTCCACTCTTAATTCCTCCTATGGTCGTCTCTCTTCTCTGCAAAGGAATGGAATGTAGGCATACCTATTGTGTATATTAAATAAAATCCCTCTCCTTCCCGTGGAAAAGCTCTCGTTTCATCGCACGGGTGAGATTAAGAAGGAATCCTTTCTTTCAATTCTTCCAAACGATGCGTTCCTTTCCGTAAAAAGTGCCTGTCCTACATAATCGGACCTGAGTGACTACTCGGAACTGGGCTTTGGTTAAGGATCACATCACCTCTTGATCACATCACCTCTTAATTTACCTTTTACTTTGCCATTTCTTACTTACTGTTTAAAGAGATGCATACTCTTATTGAAAGCCATCGAACCGTTTTAGATTGCAGCATTTAATCTTTTATTTGTTGTGAACTTCCTTATTAAATGGCTGATGATAAATTCCTCTCGTAAATATTATGATCATAAAATGACGATAATAATATTTAATCCACCTTAACATGATGCACCTTTTCAGGTCGTGTGATTTCATAAAATTTTGATGGGGTATACGCACACGATATCCTGCGTTGGGGTTGCTATCATAAAATATTGATAAGCCGCGGCCGGTACAAGTATATATTATTCTTTACTGTCACCCTGTGATTAAGGATAATTTGTCATTTTCATCATAATGTGCTAAAAATACTGAGAGTTAAAGATGACCAGTCATATGGTTTTCATTGCGTCATGTTGTTCCCTTTGGTGCTCTGTTATGATACATTCTTCAGATCCTCTCCGTAATAATGACGTTAATTTGTGGATCTTCTTTTCTCAGATTTACTTCTATTCGGACTCTCCTGACCCCTTTTTTATATATGCCTACGTGATAAAGATTCTGGTTTCAATGACTTAGCACAGACCATTGCATTTTTTTATTTATGTGCTGTGGGTGTAGCGGCATAACTGTTGCTTGACTTGGGGCAGGGTGCATTTATTTTACACTCACGCATCCCCTGGCGACGCGTGGAAGCGGTAAGAGGATTCGATTGTTGCCCCGGGGGTTCTTTGGTGATATAATCTGCGCTGGTAGTCCGACGTTGTGTTGCTCTTCCTTATCGCCACTGTGTGTGGAGGGTCACTTCGATTCCAATTCCACATCTACTCCCACTCCTCTCTTACGCCCTGGGGCCAACGAATTAGAGAGCGGGTATTTTCTGAAAGGAAAAATTGAAGGGGAGTAAGAGACGCGTGGTACTTCATACCAATCTTATATTGGTATTTATCTGCCCAACACTCCTGGGCTCTTCAGATTATGATTCGCTTCGGGTTCCAAATTGCCAAGGGACTTATTCCCTGTAAAAGCCTCCTAAGTTGAGGCCGTGAATCCCGTAACGGGACCGCGTTCTTTTGTTCCTTCGGAGGAAGATCTTCGGTTTGACCGGTTCCGGCGCAGGGTCTTCTGTATTTGTCCCAGGGCCGGACAGGGAATTCTACTATCTGTCGCAGCTCCGGAAACTTTGATTCCTCGACCTCCTGGAAAAATTTCCGTGTCTGGGAACGAAGAGTCTCATCCAGCGGCTCCATCCGCGCTAACGGCCATAGGGCGTCACTATGCGGTGTCCATCCGAGACAAAGGGCACCCCGAAACGATTTTCTCTCTGCTACTTCCAGGATACGCTGAGCAGATTTGCTTGCAACAACAATCCATGCTGGTACTGGTGCGGAGATATTCTTTAGTCTTTTTCGTCGGGTCTATTCACTCGGTAATGCATTTGAATCCTACGCCGCTTGCTAACTCATAAGGCGTGTTCTAAGACACTACGAAAAAGGTGCGTTGGAGTGTTATGAATACTCAGTCTCGACTAGCAGGTATTCAAGTCCTTCATTGCTCGGGCTAAAAACGAATCCTTGAGCCTGCTAGTTTGGAAAAATATCACTCTTAATTTATTGTTTTTGTCGGACCTTGAAACACAGTGAGGTTCTATGATGATGTTCTTTGTATCGTTCTGAAAGGTTCCTCTTCTTAGGGAGATCGGGTTGGTGTGGTGGCTAGAGTGTTGGCTTCCTACCCGGCGGGCCCGGGTTCAAATCCCGGCGATGGCAGAGAATTTTCAGAGACCTGCTTGAATGTTGTATGGAGGGCATTTCAAGGGCAATACTCCGTCCGTTGGATGGGACGTTAAGCCGTGGTCCCCTTGGCGCCTTTCGTTAAGAGCAGGCTAATGCCTACGCCGGGTTTCTCTCCACCCTTCCTTCCATACCCTTCCCTCATAGCGCAAATAACCTCAGCTGTCGGTCGCCTATTCCAAATACCATACCATACTCCTCTTCTTAGACGCTCCACCAAGCTAAGTTTGGCACTTCGCCATCGAGTCTCTAGCGGACCCTTCGTGTGAAAATTCGTGTGAAAATGAGTAGCGCTCTCTATTCGCTCGTAGAAGTTGTTTACGAATCGTGCTGCTTCCCTTTGTTAAAAAATTTCTTTGATGGGTTGTATGAGCCGTGTGCTTCTGGTGTGTGTAAAAAGGGAAGTGAGTGTGTCGACCCATGGCCAGAAGGTGGAAAATTGGAGCTTTGTTCCTGTGTGGGTGTTGTAGTGGCCATCCCTTAAATAAACCCATTGTTTTGATGCTTCGATTTTATTTCCCTTTTTTATTGGTTTTCTCTCCCCTATCTCCTCTCATCTTTGTTCACCTTTTCTTTTTCGTCTTCCCTCTTCTGTTGTCGCTTTTTTGAATGCGCAAATATATAGTCGAAAGCGGCCTTGAAAATATATCTCCCAACCATTCTTTACTATTTTCCATTAAAGCTTCACTTCAGTTTTCCCAGTCTCTTTTGACGGTTTCACTTTTCTCAATTCGCAATTATTCCCACACACCGCTGTTCATGGGATTTACCCTTTTTAGCTCTCTAGGATTAATTTCTACGGAATGTCTTTTCTCCCCATAATATTCGATGCAATCGTACGCAACCAGATTAATAATTAGAAGCGTCAGTTTACGAGGAATATTTGTCTCCCAATTCTTTTGCTTCCCTCAACTTTTTGTCCGTAAATGTTCTATATGAAGGGATTATTTTGAATTTTTTATTCCTGTTTTTAAGATGATATCTACACGTAGATAGGAGTGTATAGGTTGGTGAGCTGGAGGTACAACTTCATAAGCTGGATACGCGACTTCCTCAGAGATCGTAAACAAAAAGTAGTTCTTGACGGAATTAGCTCTGATGTTGTAAAAGTTACATCAGGTGTTCCACAAGGAAGCGTAATCGGCCCCCTGTTGTTCATTATATACATAAATAATCTCTGCTCCCGCATTAGCAGTAAAATACGTTTATTTGCTGACGACGCTGTCATCTATCGCGAAATTAGTGATCACTCTGACTATGGAAATCTATCATCGGACTTAAACAACGTTCATTTGTGGAGTCAAGAGTGGGGACTCGAACTTAATCTGAGCAAATGCATGGCGGTACATTTTTTGCGGAATTCGTCCAACACTAACAATGTTTATGCAGTGGATGGCATTAACATAAAGGCAACAGACGAAGTGAAGTACCTGGGAGTTACGATAACCTCGAACCTCACGTGGGGAACTCATATAAAGAATATTTGCGGTATAGCCCTGAAGAAATTAGGATTCGTCAAGCGTATTGTGGGAAGATTTTCGGATGAGAAAGTAAAAGAAAGGTGCTATTTCGCTCTCGTCCGACCGCACCTTGAATATGCAGCGAGTGTATGGGATCCAGTGCAGAAAGACTTAATCCGCGAGCTGAATAAGATACAAAGGAAGGCTGCGCGTTTCGTCAAAAACCGCTACGGGCGTACAGACAGTGTTACCCAGATGTTATGTGAATTAGGCTGGGAGCCGTTGGAGACTCGGAGGCTGCGCGCTAGGCTTAGATTGCTTGAACAATTAAGAATGGATATATTTAAGAGCGACACAGAGAACATAATCTTAGAGCCACACTATATTTCCAGGTCCGACAGATGCGATAAATTAAGAGAGATTTTTAGCCGATCGTATAGATATAAGAATTCGTTTTTCCCCCGAACAATAAAGGACTTTAATAAACGCTTGTCCCAACCTCGTTAGAGCACTTCTTTTTTTTTTTTTTTAATAGCTGTAAACGGCTGGTGTCCTAACACCCCCTGCCACATGCCTTTTAGGCGGCTTGCGGGGTATTATGTAGATGTAGATGTAGATTACATGAGAGCCTAGCAATATAATATATTTATTGCATGAATGCAGTTTTTTCTATGCTCCCAAAATTTATCTCCATCCGACTCTGCTAGGACGCCAGTCTAAATAGTCCGTGTAACTTGGCAATGAATATTTGAATGGCACGTAGGTATTTACCTCATCAACATCTCTTGCTGAATTTCTTTTAAGATGAATGAAAATACAGAATCCGACGACTATATCATCGAGTTCTCTTAATTCGCCGTCTAATTATGTGTTGAATGATGCTAACTTGTGCTTCATAATTATTTTCTCTGCTATCCAAAGGCCCCCCTTCTAAAATTCGTTAATTGAACTGAATGCCTGTTTTAGTTTGTTAGCCATTACTTGCTCTTAAAACCTGAATATAAATTTATCAATTGCACGAACTTCTTCGCTTAATTAACATATATTTATTACTCTTTTTTATTTAATTATTTCTTCCTCCATCATGACAGATAACTTTTCGTTTTTTGGTCAATTGATGTAAGCGAACCGATTTTCTCTTATTGATTATGTGGGGATTCATTAGCGCTTATATCACATTACGTTTTATTCGTTAAAATATCCTTATACAGTAGGGCGGATCGGAAAAATCGATTTTTTTCAAATCCATCTGGCCCAATGAAAAAAAGTTGTGGGACCGATCAAAAATAAGGCCTGAAAAATTTGAGACCTCTAGGTGAACCCCTGACCCTCGCTCAAATGCAATTTAGGGGGGGGAGGTTGAAATTCGAAAAATATAGTATTTTATGGTCATTTCCTATAGATTTTGCCGAGTTACTGCCCTTCTGGGCAAAGATTTCATGCATTTTGACGTATCTGCCACCGTTTAGCCACAAAATGCCTAATTTGAGTCCGCGTCCGCGAAGAAAACATTCCAACGCCCACGCAACGTCGCGGATACAAGAGCTGCAGGCCGATCCCCTCCCCTCCCCGCTCACTTCTACCCCTCCCACGCCTCCAATACAGCAAAATTCATCCCGCGTATGCTGCTAGGAGGTCGTTAATCTTTGATAATATAAATCGGAAGATGGTAGAAGGTAATAAAGGAAGCTTAGTGAGACGACCTGTCCCTTATTAGGCGCCTCCTCGGGGTTAAACAAATCGATGTTACCAACTTTTTGAGAAGTGATGAAATAGTTTTAGATCCGAGAACGCAGGAAAGGAGCCTACGGTCCATGAAAAGGCCTCTCGAGTGGCTATAAAGGTGTGCGAACTATGGTGACGCTTCCCTTCCATTATGTGTGTGACTAAATGGATTTATCGGTACAACAGAAAAATGCGAATAGGCCAAAAGTAGGGTTTTTGCTGAAGTACAAAACTCAAGCACTTTTGAAAGAACATTTGAAATTATGCGATATTTTTGCGTGTAAGCGCAAGAGGGAGCATAAGGTTCCCCACAATGATGTATGTTGAGAGACCAGCGGACGAAACTAAAGATGATGGCTGCTAGATTGAGTCCTAAAGAAACTCAACAACTGAGGAAAAAAAAGGGAATCGTCGGAGAGCGTTGAGTCGACATCGTCAATTATTGTATGGGAAAATAGTATAAAAAATTTTCTTCATCAATTCATCCGAAGAAAATTAAACTGAAGAGAAATCATCCGATTTTTATCTCTACGTTCCTCATCAAATAAAATTTCAGGACTAAACTCAAACTGGAACTTCTGCGTGGAAAATGCGTCTGCCAAATGTGATAGAGGTGTATGCAAGAACCAAGAACCAGCAATGATCGTCCCCGCAACTTTAGTTGACGCAAAAATCATAACTTCGACAGAAACATCCAAGGTAGTTTGCAAGAATTACTTACGTAGACAGAAAAAGATGCTAATTATTGTGAATAAGAAAAGAGAGGTATCAAAGGGTGTCATCAAAGGGCTATATTTTTATGGTGTGAAAGACTATACTTTTGTCTGATAAAAAAAGGCAAGAGCACTTATCAATTCAAGTTTAGAGGGGAATGTGTGATGTTAGTTGAAGAAACAGGGTCCCACTTTTGGGTTTGCCTCCCCCGTCGGAGGATTAGCAAAAGTTATAAAATCTGCGATTCTCGATTCCTTTCCGAGTGAAAATTAGATACACAAAAATAAAAAGGATTTGAATGCGATGGTGAATGCCGCCCAAAAAGGAGGCATCATCCCTATGCTACAAGCATAATTCCAACATCCCTTGCTATGTGAGTAAACTCTTCTCGGGATTCCCACCGGGTTAATTACTCCATAATGGCAAACGTTTCAAGCTCCGACTCGGGGCTCATGACCAGGGATAAATTTCGTTGAATCCCGAGAAGAGTTTACCCACATCATTCGCCGGGAAAGCATCAAATCATATTTCATCCCTTACAGAGGTCTATTTGCTAATTGCATTAAGTTGACTTAGATTTGCGACATAAACGTTGGGAGGGCAATCTAAGGACCGAATTTGCGTTGTTGCAAGTATGCGTTTGGCGACCGATCCGAGATTTTTTAAAGTGCTGGATTTTAATATCAACTTTAAGGACTACTCGCTGATGACATATTGGAGAGAGACCACAGTACCTCCGGCTACATCTGACCTTAGTGCTGTGGATTTTCAAAAACCTATTGATGAACGTTCAAACTTGAAGTTAAATGTTTCTTTTTATTATGCATACGGACGAGAGAATCGTGAAGAAATTCACCAAAACTTTGTTGACAACAGCGAAAGACGAGGAAAAATGACACTGACATAAGAAAAACAGGTATGAAAGCCGGTAACCGAAAAATTCTTTCGTGATTGTTCCTCCACAGACGATACTGAAACATTAAATATTTAGACTGACGAAGTAAGACGCACTTGGTGTGAATTTTGGCGCATTTGGCACGTGGGAAAGGCTTGCGGGGAGGGGACGCGAGCGGCTTTCGCCCAAAATCCATTTAATCACATTTGTCGGACAAAGCCGAAATTGGAGCGGACATCCGAAGTTAGCACACCTTTATAGCCACTCGAGAGGCCTTTTCATGGACCGTAGGCTCCTTTCCTGCGTTCTCGGATCTAAAACTATTTCATCACTTCTCAAAAAGTTGGTAACATCGATTTGTTTAACCCCGAGGAGGCGCCTAATAAGGGACAGGTCGTCTCACTAAGCTTCCTTTATTACCTTCTACCATCTTCCGATTTATATTATCAAAGATTAACGACCTCCTAGCAGCATACGCGGGATGAATTTTGCTGTATTGGAGGCGTGGGAGGGGTAGAAGTGAGCGGGGAGGGGAGGGGATCGGCCTGCAGCTCTTGTATCCGCGACGTTGCGTGGGCGTTGGAATGTTTTCTTCGCGGACGCGGACTCAAATTAGGCATTTTGTGGCTAAACGGTGGCAGATACGTCAAAATGCATGAAATCTTTGCCCAGAAGGGCAGTAACTCGGCAAAATCTATAGGAAATGACCATAAAATACTATATTTTTCGAATTTCAACCTCCCCCCCCTAAATTGCATTTGAGCGAGGGTCAGGGGTTCACCTAGAGGTCTCAAATTTTTCAGGCCTTATTTTTGATCGGTCCCACAACTTTTTTTCATTGGGCCAGATGGATTTGAAAAAAATCGATTTTTCCGATCCGCCCTATTATACAGGCAAGCGTAATTTACATATTTATTCTGCATGAAATTGTGAGTATAACGTATTATTTGTATACCTTCTGTTTAGTGTGGTTTTCTCTGTAACGTCACAAAGCAAGGGAGTATAATTTTTTTGTCAGAGCGTTATTTTTGCCAATTCAAAAGTTTTAAAAGTACTAAAGAGCAACGAAAAGTAAAATAATGGAAACTTTTTTCCATTGCATTGGTTGACTTAACGGGGAAGGAGAGAGAAAGGTAATTGGAATTCTGTCTCTAAATGAAACGAATGGATGTGTCGGCAAGTGAGCCTTGAATCTCAGTCCCCATTGAGGCTATAGGAAGAACAATATGATCACCTGTTTTTTTGGAATGGTCTCCTTCACCTAGGATGTAAATTTGAGTACATTTAAAGAATTCCGAAGATGCAAGGGAAAGAAAAGTTGCGACGTAAAGAAATATTTCCCATTCAACCATTATCTAATATGTTTAAAAAATAAGTGACGGAATTTCCACTTATTTTTAAAGATTTGCGTGCTCATTAGTTCTCCAAGAGGATGAAAATTTTCGAAAGCGAATACGCTGAATTTTCAACTAATATGCAGAGTGATATCCGTGCATGGTTGGCCATTAACGTTTCACTTTGATGACGAATATCTCGAAACACGGAGAGAAGTGAGTGTATAATAGGTACGCTGAATGCATAGGTCCGTTTTTTAATATATATTATTGCCCCTATAAATATATATACGGGAAGATAATATCAGAGGAGATAGTTAAAGGGAGATTCTTAAAAAAATCACAACTAATTCCCATAGCACCAAAATTTTATTAGCAGCACTACCATTTGCTGTCGTTTGCATTAGTGCACTACCGTACCGTATGAAGTGTTTTTTACTTGATTTAGGCACACGCATTTTCAGATTTCGTTTGAAAATACTTTTACTTCAGATAATATTAAAATTATAGTCAGGCTCCTAAAGCTGGAAGCACAAAAACTAGTACGGGTGGCATACATCCGTTAATGTAAACCGAAGAGATATCAACAAGTCATACCAAAGGTTGACAATACTTACTCGCTGAGATTTTTCTCATTTCCATCAAGCTGCTGAATTACGATATTTATTTTTCTAAATGAATTTATTTTCATTCCACGGAAAACAGCTCTATACGGCCTTTTACACCGAGGTTATTTCTATAAATACAGTGAAATTTGCCCAGACAACCATGCTTTAGATACGGGCAACCTACCCAGGTAGGACTCGAAGCCGCGACCTCCTGTTTGGCGAGCGAGGACTTTACCCCGCCGCCACCGAGGCCGGCAAATTCGTGTCCACCATTCTATGTGGAAAACTGAGAAAATTTTTCTTACGGGAAATAATTAATTTAAAAACTGCTAAGTTTATCAAAGGACTCTGTGACTTTGAGGGGCCATTTCCTTTTCCATCCAAGGTCTGATTTACCTCATTGGAAGACATTTTGCATAATATGGACATCGATCGAGAATTATTCAAAGGGTTACCCACTGAATAGCTAGTGATTGACTTGACGAGGTCACCCGCAAGCGCGCTGATAGTTTGAAGATTCATCGGAGTAAAAATCATACTCCAGGACCGGGAGGTGAACCTAGAAGTCCCAAATTACTATGACTCGTGAATTTCGGAGATCGGAATTCAAATTTTGGTCAAAGTTGATGATTTTTCCTCTTTGGAATTTCCTTAATAATTACTTGTTACACCTCCTTTTTCGCACGTCTCCTTATCAATTCTTGCCTTTAATTAGCGATTCATGGGCGTTTTCTTATTTTGTTGGAGTGCTTTAAGACATGGTGTTGTCAGGTAGATACAGGTGCAGGTCCCTGTGATCTGTCCGAAAAAGGTTTGCAAAGCGATGGAATTGACGAAGGGCGAGGAGGGAGAACTTTATTTATGAGGGGAATGAGATTTTCCCGACCTCTTCTACCGTCCCAGCACCACGAAAAAGGGAAATGAAACAGGGCGAGGCACAATGGGCTCAAATCGAAAAAATCTGGCCAAAACCTCAAATCTATTTTCTGAGCTATGACGCTGAAACCTCGCATAGGTATTTTAAAGTAAATTTTTCATAATTTTCAGATTTTTTTTCCTTTTCTGCCTTCTCACGTTAGAAATATTTATGAGGACAAAGTTGTACATCGAAAAACGACCGCACTCAATTTTTACTTAGAATTGCCTTTTCCTTTTACAGTGGTTTCATGAAGACAAAACTGTTATGCTACGTTAATAAAATTTTCTTCCTCTTTCATTGGGACCGCTTTTAAAGATATTATTTTATCATGAACCATAGGTATAAAACAAAATGACGGAACCTTTTTTTACACGTTGAGTAATAGTAGATTCTTCCGCCGAGTTCCGCCAAGGGACTAGTACCAGGTCTTTCTATGAAGTGTCTACAAGGTGACTAAAGTAAAATCGTGCTCGTGCTTGCATCCCCGAAAGTTTTTTCGAGAGTGCGGTCGACTCCGGTTCTGGCCGCAGGCGACAGAGACTGCGGCGACGTGGCAATCGCATGGATGCGGTATGGCCACATTCACTATCTTATCTTGATAATTGATAAAAAAAAAAGATAAAGAGAACAGTCACCATAAAGTAAAAATGATAAAATTTCTATGAATCACGCTAATTATGTAATTGCGGGATAAAGAAAGAGGTATATTGAAGCTTAAAATAAAAAAACGCAATTAGCTACCGCCCGCATTTCTTGAGATAGTGTCGTCATAAGACTTCTAGCTCATTCCATATTCATCGCAAATACTTCTTAGCCAGAAACGTATTTACGAGGAAAGGAGGACTGGTGGTCAGGGGCGCAGCTAAGAATTAAGGCTACGGAGGGGGGGTTTAGGCGCAAGTAATACTTAGGAGTGTGGGGGTATTGCATACCCGTCAGGGTAAGCAGGAGTTGCGGGGGCCCTCCACCAGAAATTTTTTAAGAATAATGGTCCAAAATGGTGAATTTTACGGCCTTCTGAGGGATATTTGATTAATCCTAACACTATTATTCAGTAATATCAATCCCATTAAGTAAAATTGATTAAACTTAAAAATTTCTCAGAGCTCTGGGGGGGGGGGGATTTATCCCCCAAACCCCCCCTCACTGCGCCGCTGGTGGTGGCATGTGGGAAAAGCGTGGATATTGGAACGAAAGAAATAGAGGAAAGAGAGTGAAAAGCAGGGAGTGCAGAAGCAAGAGAGAGTCGGTGGTGTGCCCCCTCCACCCATCCTTTACCCCCCCGCATACACTCCCCCTCTCATCTCCATATCCCCTTCCCGCTTTGTGCCCATCGGAGCCTGAAATGGATCCGAGGGAACTGAAATCCTCCACTCCTGACAGGCGGAATCGCCTTACGTTTGGCGACGCGGATGGACTCAAAGGGGTGTATTTGGGGTACGTAGATAAGGAAGCGAAAGCGTGGGGATAGGGTTCAGTACCGGGAAAGTGAGCGGAGTATCCATTTCTCCGTGAAGGATGGGGAGCTGAGATGTGTGAGGAGTAGGCAATATTCGTGACATAGGATAATATCGTGGTTTTAGCCAGCATCGGAGATGTTTTACCGAACACGGAGGCGGCAGAACTGTCGCAGTACAAATATGGGTGTCTGCGATGGAATGATCATCGATTCATATCCCCCAAAATTGGCGATAATTCGTTGTTGATTCCATTACGCTACATGGTCATGAATTATTCCCAGATAATTATGTTTTTTTGACCTTTTGATTTTGTAATTTGAATGCAATATCTGATTGAGAAAAAGGTGATCCTGTAATGTAATGTAACTTCCTGTAATGAGTAAATTAGAGAAAATTTTTTATAAATTTTAAATGTTCATACCTCATGTGCTTAGTAATAGAAAACTACATAATTTTAAGGCAATTGTCGTGAGCATAATTATTCTAAAATTACTATACCGGTTGAGGTAGGTTTTCATAGTGCGTATAAATGGTAAATAATAGTTTTTAAAGTAGCATAATACGCATAGTTATTTGAGGAAAATATGAACAGCAGCTTTTTTCGAACTTCTCACTTCAATGTGGATAGTCAGAATTTCTACAAAGTAAAGCCTGAAGTTATTTTGTGCATTTTTTAATAGCTAAAAAACTGGACTTAAGATTGGTGAATTAGTTAGGTAAGGCAACATTTCTCAATTTTTTTCTCGCAACTGTGGCGTCATGACTTTTTAAAATGAATATTTACTTATCCAAATGGTTAGACACATTTTCAGTGGACTTCGATGCATTCTTGAGTCCCTCTATTCGTCTCTCTATTCGCAACAACCCTTAATCTTCTTTTAAAAAATAAAACTCTTGTTAGCGTCTTCAAATAATAAGAAGCATTAAGTAGTTCTTAAAATTATAAAAAATTCACTATAACCATTTAATATTATATATAATAAATATAGGTTAATAAATAGAAAATTCCCTGTTACGACATTACACCACTTTCTTTTTTCTGGGGTTAAGGGTATTCTCTATTCGAGCATTTTGAAAATTTTATGAGTGCGGCTATTTTTATAGAATTTTTTTGGCCTATTGACTCCCGTCGAGGGCCAATTATCACGTCCCCTTTTTTGGAGAAACTTATCGGTATTACTCTAAGCTCTTTGACTTGTTCCTTTCATCCCCTAAATAAGGCAACGTATTATACTTTGCCCATTCGTTTATGTAGTATTTCCACCAACTTGGAAATTGAAATAATAATTTAAATTTTTTAAAGGTTTATAGGAGAATGATTGTTGTTATTCCTGAAGTATTCCATCAAATCAATATTAGAACTCATTCCTCGCATATTTTTATCAATTTTCGGGTCGGATTTTATCTCCTCATAATCCTTATCCCTCGTCGGTAGTAAAGCTTTTTTCTTCATCCCATAATCATATTTGTTTTGTAATAATATGGACCATTTCTCACATCCATATCTTTTCTTTTCATTGTGTCGGAACTTACCTTTTGCTCCATGGTATTGGTGATTCCCTGTACCTATTCTCCAAATTCCCTGTCTTTGGCAATTTGACCGAGATTCGGAGTCTTGGGGTGACATGGATCATGAAGTATTGAGTTTTCCTCGCCTGACGGAAGGAGGGTTGGGTCTTTTTTCACGGTAGGGATTGGAGAGGATGGATGGTTGTTGGCAATGGCAATTGGCAATTGGCAATGTTGACAATCGACGTGCCAAATGACGTCATCGAACATCGGTCATTCAAATCTCCGGCCAAGGCACCGTTGGTTCTGCGAGTCAGTCAATAAGTGAATTATAACCCGATGACGCAGAAGCTTCCTACGAACGGAGATGGAAAGGAAGTCTCTAGAAGTGGAATATATGTGGTAGGCGTAGGGATATTCTTTTTTTTGGAATCCCACGACCCGAAATGAAGGATTGGGTGTACGAAATGAATCTTTGGTCGCTACTCTTCCCCATAGAGGAATTTCTACGAGCTATTCCGCGCTGACGGAAAACTTCATTGGCGAGGTGGAGGTGGATTTGCAATAATGGTAAATTGATCCACAAAAAGTCTCTGTTTGTTCAACTCTAATGATTTGATAAAATATGCATAAACGTGACTAAAACGTGACCATTTTTATTCCCATATCACAGTCACAGCTTCTCAGCAACTCCCCCTTCGTTTTTTTCTTCGTGCATTCCGTTATCGCGTAAATTCGTCTTTGTGTTCCCTTTCCTGAAGGGGCATTTCTTCCTCTACTCTTATGACATCATTAAAAAAAAAAAATCAGCGAATAATTTCGCGATATTTTATCGTTAAACCTGTGGCAGAATTTCTGGATCAAAAGGATATTTTTCTTTCGCAGTAACTTATATTTCCCATCTATCTACTGTTTTTTGGTGATTAATTACTTTTTCAGGTCAGTGTAACTCCATGATTTCGGAGACTTTATAAATTTGTTCGGCTTATTCAGCTCCAGTCTAAGTCTGCGAGGATATCACCTCTTTTCGATTTCACTGTCTTTCTGATATGAATGTATGGTATGGTATTTGGAGGAGGCGACCGACAGCTGAGGTCATTTGCGCCATGAGGGAAGGGTATGGAAGGAAGTAAAGAAAAGGTGCATGACCTCTATTCTTGAAAGTGTGACTTTCAAACGGCTGAGACTAAGTCTACCGCGAGCTCTATCCTCGTCTTATCATACCAACCTTCATTGAGTTTGTTTTTTGGGGCAGTGTTGTATCAGAATTTTATCCCTTTGGTGGGTGCCTTGTCAAGTTAATGATAGGCGCGAGAAATGTAGGCACGGAATTACGGACCAAAATTGTTAGTGTAAGCTGTATAAAGTTCTGATTTCAGGTTTAATTTTCATTCATAGAGGCCTATGACAGGTTGTGGGTTATTTATTTTTCAGTCATTGGGTTTATTTCGCTAAATGGATCAGTATGTTTTATGTGAGTTCGTGTGACTGAAGGCTTCATAACTTTCGTTAAATACAATTTGTAATATATTCTAAAAAGCATGCCACAGGGAGATAAGTTTCCAAAAATAAATAGATTTGTAGACTGAGCCATTATAGAGTAGAGTACTTGGTACTTTTAATGTATTATGAGAGCTAAATAAATGAACATAGCTTGTGGGTTACTTATGTGCAAAGTGGAGTTGCCAAAGAAAAATAAATTCTCAAGGATTATTGCCAGTGGGTGAAAGCAATTCGCTATGATCGAATCGCACGTCATCGTCAAATCCACTTTTTGAAATGGACCGGGCTATTTTTCAATTTATTAAGCCGTATGGATACTGGCGCATGAATTTTTCATGCAAGCATTGAAGAGGAACGGTTACTTTGACAAATCTTCCTTTGTAATTTCGAGTCTGCTCAACGTCTTCACTGTTGAGTGTTGAGGTCAAGTGCAATTCTAATATATTGATTACTTAATAATAAAACGTTATTGTACTTTTCCACACGATTTAATTAATACGACCAGTTTCGTCGCAGAGGCGACATCATCAGGTACAGAAACCGTTATAATAACAGTTATTTTGTTCTTGTTTATTTGGTTGCTATTACGTTGGTAGGGGAGGGTTGCGTTGGGGTTGGAGCGTCACTCAGCTTCAGGGAAATCTCCAAGAGCGGGGAATAGTTTACAAAAATATTTTCATTTGCTAAAATTCCATTTTTGATATGCTTCCTTATCTCCAACTCCTCCAAGCAGTCCATCCTTCTTCCCTTTCCCTCAAGGTGGAGAATTTCCGGAACAAAATTGCTCCTGTGGCCACTCTCCCATAGATGTTTCGCGAAATGCGATTTTTCTAACTCCCCGTTTCTCAAATGCCTTCCGTGTTCCTCTGCTCTTACTCGGAACGAACGTCTAGTCTGGCCTACGTAACAGGTCTCACAGTCACTGCACTTGAGTCTGTAAATACCACTTCTATCATTTAAGTCAATTTTATCTTTTGTATTGCATAATAACACCCTTAAGTTAGATGTGTTATAGCAACCAGATAAACAAGAACAAAATAACTGTTATTATAATGGTTTCTGTACCTGATGATGTCGCCTCTGCGACGAAACCGGTCGTATTAATTAAATCGTGTGGAAAAGTACAATAACGTTTTATTATTAAGAATGGATTTTCACAAAGTAAAGTCAGAAACAATCGAGTATATTGATTACTCGTTACGAGTGAGTGGTTCCATAATGAAATGTACTTTTATGCATGGTGCAACTGCCAAGAAAATCTTTTCCTTACGTACGTAGCTTGCTTCTGGCTTCGTTTCTTCTGCAATGGATGGCTGATCCTTATCGTTGTCGATTTCGTATTGCCTCCTTGGCCTCTTGTGACAACTAGAACGACTCTGTTCCGATGCCAACCGTATATCCCCACCGGGGAAGAATTCTGAGGGGATGGGGGGGGGCAGGGTTGAGGTTCTTTCTTGTATTTTCTGCTTGAGCGCGTGCCTCCTCTCTGCCAGTTCGCCTTCTTTCACGCATCACGCCCATTTCTCCCCCCCCCCTTGGTCCCACAACGATAAGCTTTGAAAGCTTTCTCGCTCTGCCTCTTGGCTAGCATCTTTCCCAACCCTTTCTCTATTTTTCTCTTCTTACTTTTTCCCTTTCTTCTTCTACGGATATTCCCATTCCTTTTCTCTCACTCTTGAAAAGCGATTTTGAAGCACGCTGCGTACCTACTGCCGCGATGTAGTCTCAAGGGCAACCCCAGAAACTCCATTTCCTTCAGTAAGTTCAACAGATTCAGGATTAAATTGGTGGAATTTGGACATATTTAAATAAATAAAAGATCATAGAATTTTTCCACAAGATTTTTTAATGTGTATGACGCGATTTCGGTTCACTGAGCCATCATCTGGTACAAGACATTGCAAAACATTTGAAAATCTCCTTTATACCCTTGAGAAAGGGGGGTTGGGGAGGATTTGACATCTTTGAAGAAGGGGGAGGGAACGGGGGTACAGAGTAGAGACAGTGGAAAAAGATACAACTACGGGATGTGGGGAACCCACGTTGGAAGGAGAAATCTAGTCCTAACTGTAACGCCTTCCAACGTGGGTTCCCCACATCCCGTAGTTGTATCTTTTGCCACTGTCTCTACTCTGTACCCCCGTTCCCTCCCCCTTCTTCAAAGATGTCAAATCCTCCCCAACCCCCCTTTCTCAAGGGTATAAAGGAGATTTTCAAATGTTTTGCAATGTCTTGTACCATATGATGGCTCAGTGAGCCGAAACGCGTCATACACATTAAAAAATCTTGTGGAAAAGTTCTACGATCTTTTATTTATTTAAATCCATTTCGTTCGTTTCAATAACTGATCATTGGCGTGCGGGTTCCTTTAGCTGACGCCTCTGCGGCAACAATGTTATCCATATTTGTATCGTCGTATTGGGGGATTACTTCTTGGGAAGTGAGATAAGCTGTGCGGCGCAGGTCCTTTTCAACTTCCCTGTTACAAAGTATCTGCTGCATGTGCTGTAGTTTGACTTTCGTTTATAAAGACCTCGTTCTAGTTTTATCTATCGAGTAGAGGTTGGAATTTTGGTTAATTTGGTGGATTCGGTTCATAGGATTTGATTTATGGCAATGAATCGGTTCTTTAAATCGTTCGTATTGAACCGAATGAACCGTGGAAATCTCGAATCCATGTGAATATCGAATCCATCTGCATCTCGAGTCTGTGTGAATCTTGAATCCATTGAGAATGCATTATGTATGCATAATCAGGAGCGGATGCAGGATATTTTCCTGAAGGGGGGTAACAATTACTTTGGTAATTTTCTATTCATTTTGATATGAATGCTAATAAAATGAAACCAAATGATTGGGTCTCCGTAATTTACAAAATAAAATGAAAGTAATGATAACCGTGTTAAAAATCTTGTCTATTTTTAAGCGTCTAGGAGGGGCACGTGCCCCCGTGCCGATTTCAAATCGTTCTTATTGAACGACTTGGATTTGGAGGATTTGAACCTACCATTGTTCATTTTGAGCGATTTGGATTCGGCGGTTCATTTTGAACGATTTGAATTGAAATGGTAGATTCAATTCATTCGGTTCATGCCGTTGAGTCGTTCACTTTGAACGTTTCATACATGAACGACACAGCTCTACTATCGAGTCTTAGTTGCGGACGGTTATGAGCCTATGTTTTATATTTTCGCTAGAAAAAATTTGATATGTGTGAGTGAAAATATACATACGTAGTAGCTTTTAGGTGAGATACGGAGGAGACAGAAGGTATGGATGGAGCGATTACTTGGCGGGGAGGGGATGCGGTAAACTGTGTTATAGAAGGTAGAATGTTAGGTAAACGAGGGAGAGGAAGGAAAAGAATAGGATTTTTAGGTAGAAAGAGAGTAGGCCTTATTATGAATTGGAGGTGGAAGTGCTTGCAGGAAGGGGAGGCTCTCAGACTGCTTTTCAAGAACTCCATGGAAACCTACCCTAATTCGTAGATAACTATAATAATAATTTTTTGTTTCATTCCATAAACCTAAAAATTTCTGATGAACCCACCCGGTATTAAACCGATTGACAATCATTTAGGATATTGTGTTGCAATTAGGGGAGTGAGGTGGTCTAGTGGCTTTATTGGCTAATGGATTGATGACTTTATTCAGACATTTTAACCACGATAGCGTAAGTGTTGCTTTTCTTAGGTTTATTCAGACGGCAGGATATTCAAGTTTATCAATTGATATTTTTTAAATTATTGATCAATTTTAATAATACTTAATCAGGAACGAGATGGAGAACGTCCTTCATAAAGGAAGACATCAATTAACAACTTCAAGAACACGTTAAGTAACAAAATAAACACAACGGAATAGCAAAAATAAAATACAAATGGTTACATTGAACTTAAAATAAGAGAAATTTCTCAGTACAACAGTAAGTTATTAACCAGTAATGCGGAATGAAAAAACAGATCGAGTGGGAGTGCGTCTTAATGTTGAACCATTGCAAATCACCACCCCTTACACCATTTGCCGCTCACTTCCAACGGAATTGCGTCTTTCTAAGCCACGCTATTGCGACCCTGTCTTCTGTGTCTCTAGATTTTCGGAATTTTCACTCGGTAAACGGACGTCCTTTGAAGCGACCACAAATGCCTTTGCAACTCGAGTGGAGCCACAGACATCCACTTTCTATTTTCGCTGCGGGTGTATGACAACTGAATGATCGCGCCCTCCTGTGGCGTGAAAATTTCAAAGGAGGATTCTCCGGTCGTCAGTAACTACAAAGGTCGTCTCGAACTGCGCATTTGAATGCGTTTATAAAAGTCTTCTTAACGTCCCTGGCCGCAGAGAGAAGGAAATAAGATCTCATTTATTCAAACAAAAAAATCTATATGATAAAATCTATGGAAATATTAAATTTCTAATTAATGCTTCTTTTTATTGCCAAGAATGTGTCAAAATGACTGGAAACTAACAATAATAACTGTGACTAATGGGTAATCGTGCGCTTTTTATGAACATTTTTACAACTGATTTAAATAAGCACTAAGTGGCAAACTAAATGAAGCTTCCACGGGACGGATTAAATCTGGATAAATGTAAACATAACACAATCGTATGTTGAAAAATACCTCAGTAACGTCATATTGAATTCCTCTTGTTTGTATTTATGTATAGCGAAATTATTTTTTTATCGATACACATGTGAATAATTGGTTAATTGAGGTTAGGATTGTGTTAAATCATAGAGTAAACCTAATTCTGTTAAATATTGGTTGTTTGACATTAATGTCATATTAATTTGTCATATTAGAGAGTCAGTCTGTTTTATCACAGTGTGATCTTTTCTCTTTCGTTGAACATTTTGCTTTTTTGCACTGTCTTAATGCTTCCGGCAGCGGTCCTTTTAGGGAGGAATTGGTTCATTTTTTTTCTTTTCTTTTATGAATCAATTCTGTAAATGAAATCAATAAGCAGTATCAATTATGAAAATGAAAATGGCTGTTCAGTACGGTCTCATGGGACTCCAAAAAAATCTGGTTCTATGGCAGCCATTGCTTTTTGCTCTTATGCTGGAAAAGAAGAGCAATGAAAGACAGTAATAAAGAAGAGGAAAAATACTTCCTTATACAAAGAGAAATATTCAATACAGTCTTGCATTCCAAGTCCACGCTACACTCACGATAATAATCTTCTATATTATTTCTACTGTATAGATACCTTTTTCTCAACTTATACGCAACCAAACTCTACAAATGAGGTACCAAAATGTACAGAATTTATCAGAGAACATGCGACGGCATATTGTACTTCCTAAATGTTGCTATTGTTTCCTAAAATTGGTTTTTGAATAAAAAAAACATAAACCGGTAAATATTCCTGACGTATTATAAACTGATACATTTGTTCATTTGCAACAATATCTCGCTTTCTTTAAATAACTTATATCAAAATGCGGCTGATTCCACATTCAAGTCTCCTGTTGATATGAAAGTATGAGTCATCACGTGCGTTTAACAGAGGATAGTGTAATTTCTTCCAATGTTGTGTTTAAAGAGGCCCTATGACCTCAATTCGTACATGAACATTCCAATTAAATTTGTGCATAAGACCCTGCCTTTTTTTATACATTTGAAAATTAGAAACGCGCCTAATTAGCGCCCATGCGATGCCACTCCACGTGACGTCACAGGGACCTAGTTTCTATACGAGTAGATAGGAGTTTTACATCCTCTGAGATTACCAATGCATGCATGAGGCACAGAGCTCAGGGAAACATGTCTAAATTAACACCTATTAAAACTGCCCATGGTCGGAAAGTTTCCTTCGTTTGATAGGGTATTAATTATCCTTATTTAAGCGAAGCGCTACCTGCTAGTAGGGTACTCTGCTACCTGCTAGCAGCCAGCATCGAATCGGTACGCAATATCCTCGCCCCAAGGTCACCTCCTAGGGCGACAGCGGGAACCAGAATGACGTCATACGGGCTTTTCCCAGCATTCATACTTAGCCGTCGCGTTCACGCGCGCTTGAAAATTTTCAATTTTAATAGCGAAAAATAGATAATGTCATTTAAAAATCTAAAAGCGTGGAATGCGTACTCCAGGAGTTTTAATCTTTCGATTTAGGCAAAAAAAATAATAGGAAACCACCCCATTCAAACTTCCACGGGACGGACTGGATGGACGATGTAGTCCTCTTGGCCTGAGGCATTAGGAAGATGTATTCTTATATGCTCACCAATTTCAGTCTCTTCTCAGTTTTATTTACGAGGAAATCGTTCTCCGATGCCATGTAGGAAAATCAGGCAACAGTAGGAAAAAGTAAAGCGAATATTGGGACTAGAATTAGTGGCGAAAATTATCCTATGAAAAAATTAGAATACTTTTGTTGAAACGTCAGCGAGACTGCTTTGATAATTAATATAAATAATAATATTAATATTATAATATGCGTTAAACTCTAGTTGCTCGTTACTGAACGACCAATGGGACTAAATCCGCCTTTGAAAGTCTTTGAAAGCGATAGCAAGCGAGCTTTGCTTTTGTTCGTAACTCATTGCAGAGAAATAGTGGTCAATCGTCTGATTTCAACGGTAGGAATTAATGGCTATGCGTGATAAATTTTCGCCTTTATGCCGTTATGAATTTGATAATTAGCTGCAATTAACGTTCTTGGTAGAAAAAGTGATGTTATTCTAAAGGTATATTACCGCTTGAAGACTGTGTGTAGCGTTGACTTCTCCTTATAAATGTAAGACTCTATGGAGTATTCCTCCTTGTGCAAGGAAGTTTTTTTTCCTCTTCTTCTCAACTGTCTTTCATTGTTCTTCTATTCCAGCTATATGCGCAAAAAACAATGGCTGCCGTGTAGTCAGAATTAGTATGATTATTTTGACTTCACCATATTAATCGGTAGAATACTTAAATAATATAAATAGATTTTCCAAATGAAATGAAGTATGTTCAGCCATTGCTTTTTGCATATAGTGCTGGAAAAGAAGAGCAATGAAAGACAGTAATGAAGAAGAAGAAAATACTTCCTTGCACAAAGAGGAATAATCCATAGAGTCTTACATTTATCTGGAGAAGTCAACACTGCACTCACGAATATAATTGAAATTATTATTATTGCCATCATCATAATTCAAAATTCTACGGGATGGATTGGGTGGACGATATGTAGTCCTCTTTCAAATACAAATACAAAATATTCTTTTTACAAATTTTGTTTCATACCGCCATAGTAAAATTAACGTCTTGCGATGGTGACGTAGTGGCAACGGGGATTGGGCTGCTGTTTTGGATTTCCACACTGTGGGACTGGCTTTAAGTCCTGGCGTTTGCAGAGATATTTACAAATCGCCCAATTCCTGCTTAAGTGTTTTGAGGAGGACACATCGAGATTAACACAGTACACAAGTACACCTGTTGGGATGTTAAGCCGTTGTCTCCATGGTGCCTTTCGTTAAAAACTGTCGTATCTAAATATTTCCGGAGACACAGAATCGATGTGCCAATCTCCGCCCGAATAAAAGGCTACTTGCGATTTTCTTGAAGATGTTTGAGTTTTCGTCATCAGTTATCCTTTTAAAATATTTTAATGATGCATTCGTTGAATATTTTTCTCAGAATGATCCGTATCCACATGGCTAATTTGGACGGTAACGAGTCCAAATCCATTGTTTGTGATCCATTGTGATCCATGAGATCCATTTTCTACCAGCATTAAAAAGGATTTGGTCTTCGGGGAAAGCTTGGTTGTAAATGAAAGAAAGTTGAAATCATATTTTCGATATCTCTCTATTATTAATTCCTTTGTACTAGGATATTACTTGAGGACACTTATTCAAAGCAAAAGCGTTCATACTTAAATTCAGATTTGCCTCCGTCCCCTTCATGAAGTGCGATTATTTCTGCCAGCTCTAAAATTCATTAATTTGACGGGCTATGTTGATAAAATATTAATCAGCATATTTTCAACAATTTTAAACCAAAATAGTCTGCAGTTTTTATTGGAAGCCTCATTTTCCCGATAGGGTGTTGCCAAGTGGGGAGGTAATTGGTTAAAGCTGAAATAAATCATCGCATCTCCGAAACAAACTAGTTTTTCCTTTTTTTAAAAAAAAGGAGGTGGACCAATCAGCATCCAGCATGAAAAATTGGCGCCAAGAATGCACTATATAAGTCACCAAAAATTGTATCCCGACATCGACCTGAAGACGCCGGTTAGAATACCGGAGAAACTGTCGTCGCAAAGAAAATCCACGCGGTGAAACCCAGTAGCATGGAGACATCCTCTACTTTTTCCTGTCTTTTCGGTAATTTTCAAGGTGGAGGAGGATGGGAGTTAACCCCACGAGGGCTAGGCTTCGCACATGATCTTCTCCCCCCTGATGATCGCCGAGGGTAATCGAAAAACTGGATTCGGGGATATTTTCCCTCTCAACTTTAATTAGCATTTGCTGTCTTTGGTAATATTCACTTGAGCAATTTAGTCGTTATAGTTAATCACTCCAGCCTAATGCCGAGGCTTAGTTTCTCCCAACCCTTACGCATGGCGCCAATGTCCTGAAGAGTCGGCTGAATCGTCCAACCTAGCCAATCTAAGTGGTGTTCAATCAAATGAAGAAAAGTGAGTTTCTAAAAGTCACTAACTCTTGCTTTACTTTGTGGTATTCCATTATAAGTTTTCCTGGATATCAGACAATTACTTATACCACTTATTTTTTATCAGAGCGCGACCCTTAATTAATTTGCGCCCGAAGATGATGATAATTCATTGAAACCCGGGTCGCGCTCTAATAAAAAATAAGTGGTATAAGTAATTGTCTGATATCCAAGAAAACTTAAATGAATTTCTGTCATCCGTCATATTTACTTTATCCAATAAGTAGCTCAAATTACTTATTCCTGGATAGTGTTAACCTCAGTTTTCTCTCCATCCTTCCCTTAGGTCCTAATGACCTAAACTGTGTAATTCCTCTTCCTACCTGCTGAACACAAGGGATTTTCCACCGGGAAGAGAAATTAACGCGATGCGAGTGAAAGAATGCTTTGAAAAAACAACCCGAATTTGGTCAAAATCGAATAAAACCTCCTCGATTTATGATCCGGTGTGATTCATCCAATGGAATTTATCCTTCGGCGTGCGTGGGGTGGAATCGAGCAGCCAGCCGGGAAGAGCATTACTGCCTTGTCCTTTTTATTTAGCCTCGTAACGACCGCCATTTATTCCGAACGCAGCCCTTACTCATTCGGGTTCTACCGCTGCTTCATTCATCCTTTATTATGGAGAGAGTGGGAGGAGACTAGGAAGATATGGACGCGATTCTATTAGGTAGGTGCATATCAAGCAAACATCGTTATCATCGTCCCTAAAGGCCGTTTTACACGGTACACAGAATTGCGCAATCTGACGTACGTGCGAAGGTGCAATAAATTTGCGTCGTGTAAAACCGTGAATTGCTAGAATACATGCGGGAATGCGTGGATGCGAGACGGCAAAATAGCCCCTATTCTAATTTCGCTCATGCATTCGCGCAATTCCACGCCATTTTAGAAATTATGCAGCTCTAACCAGCGCAATTCCGTGCCCCGTGTAAAACGGCCTTAACATCGTTACCATACGAGTTTTGATACAAGCAACAGACTAATGCAATGAGGTACAGAAAGAGAGAGAAAACGTTATCTCCTCTTAATTTTTATCATTGCTCTACCTTATTTTAGATAACTATTATTTTTAAAAACGTATTTCATTAGTATTTACCGCGGTCGCAAGAAGCACCCTTTTTGTATTTGAAGAATTGGTAAACGAAGGAGCGGTGGTTTTTAATACTCCTTGGTCGTGATGACCGTAATGGAATAATATCGATGCATTAGCTGGTCTATTTACCGAGAACAACCAGAGCCATACCTCCTTGTTCTGTATTTCACTTTCACGCATCACTTTTCTCATTATGAATTGCATTGATTCGTAGTTTTTTTTTCAACCACCATCGTAAAAGTTCCTTTAGCGTTGCGTTCTCTTCTCGTATTCCATTGAGTCCTCACATTCTCTTACGCAACGCCTTGAAATCACTTGCAATGTCTTGCCTAGATTGAGAGATATACTTCTCTTTCGACATTTAATCTCGTCCATTCCAAGCTCTTCTCTGAAGTGTTCCATTTCTCTCTCTATCTCTTTTCCTCTTTTGTCGCACGGACGCGGGAGCCTTTTCATTTTTTTCGGAATCGCCCTCTTCCGATGGCTTCCCTTCCTCTTCTCATCCCCTTTCCTTCCTCTCTCTCTTTTTTATTCCTTCCTTTTCGTCTTCCACGAGTGCGACCAAACCATCACATCATCCTCTCCCCCCCTCCCCCCCCAAGGGGTTCCGGGTTAAACGTTTTGGAACAGTCGCACAGCTAGCTGTTTCCCCTTTTTCTTCCCAGATGTCTCTTTCTTTTGTCCCGTGGTACCTCGAGGCGACTTTATTGTCCCTGGCGAAATGCTAAGGGCAAAAAAGACCAGGGAGTTTTTAAAAATTATTTTATGATGATTTTAAAGAAGGAATAACTTATTATTTTAAGTTTTTCTTTCACTCACAATTATTTGCAACGGTTGGGTGTTAAATGCGAATCTGTGGTGCGGTCACTCAAAGTCACTGCCCAGGTCCAGTCTAGTTCATGTCTTTTTTACACCTTTTACTCATTCAGTGATTTAACCCTTTTTTTGGTTTGGATAGGTAAGGGTAGGGCTCAACCCAGAATAAGTCATAGGTGTGTGATATAGCATATTCGGGGTAGTATATCTTATTCTTTTCCTGGTCTACATCGCATATCAAACTTTTTTCTGTGGTGTAAGAATGTTTTACCAGGTATGTATCGCCAATAGATAACGCCTATTAAAATGACTGGGAAATGGTGTGCCTCCTACGATTTTTGAATAAAATATATACCCTCCACCCGATTAAAATAGCGTCAGTGATGAGATGGTTTCACGGTTTAATGAAGTTTAAAAAAATTAAATCCTTGTAATTCGCCCTAATGCTAGTAGAGAATAAATCGGCATCGGAAGATATTTTCCCTAACTTTATTTAGTGAGTGTTTGGTGAAATGAAATTCCGAGGATAATATTTCTCTCCATTTATAACGCCGGGCAGATGAACAATAATAACAACACAAACCGGTGCAAGTCAATAAACATCGTACCTTATAATATCATAATACACCTATGGTTAGTTAAAAGTATAATTGTAAATGGGTACAGTGAAGTAAACGCGCCTACCATAGTCATAGCAATAACGCAATCTAGCAAAAACATTGTTCAATGGAAGACTGTCTTTATTATATCAGGCAAAATGTTTTGCTAATATTAAGTATATTTTGAGCTTTTGTGCAAAGAATAACTGAAGAGGAAGCACTTATCTTATCTTTTTGAAAGTGAATTCTTTCAAAATCTTTCCTATTTTCCATTTCCTTAGTGACAATGTGGGTGTAATATTGGCCTTGTTGTTCCGATTTGAGATTGAAAAGCGAATGTTGAAATACGCTAAAGAGACAATAGCTGTGGAATCTGGAATCAGTATTTTTTTCGAAAATATTGTTTCGGCGTTGATTCATTTTTTTATCCGTTTATGTTTCGAGTGAATATTTTTCCCGAACAAAATTCACCTTTTCTCAACGGATTACAGCTTAAAGCGGCCAACTCCTGGGTTTTACAAACAGCATTCCCATTTCCCTTACAAAGAGGAATGCATTAACACCATCAATGTTTTTGTCACCTGTTTTTCTTTTTCTAATATCCTGCCTAGAGTTATAGGAGGGCTTTGTGCTCCTTGGTTGTTAATTGTTGGTGCAAACCTTAAACGCGCTCTCATAGGCCGAAGGATATTTCCGGCGCACAGTGGGCTAGAATCGAAAAAAGCTGGCCAAAACCTCAAAAACGATTTTTTTGAGATAGGAAGTTGAAACTTCGCACACATATTTTCAGATAAATTGTTCATAACTTTCCAGATTATTTTTTTCCTGTGTTTTCACGTTAACAATATATGTGAGGTCAAAGTTGAACAAATTTAGCGAATAAACGACCACCCTCGATTTTTTATGAAAATTGTCAATTTTATCCTCGTGCAGTGGTTTTATGAGTAGTTTTATCGACAAAACTGTTATAAAATCTTAATTGACACTTCTTATCTTCTATTTGAAGGGTTTTCAAAGATTTTGTTTTATCAATAACCATAGATATATAACAAAATGCCGGAGCGTGTGTTCAGCCAAGTTTGTTACATAAACGTAGAGAAAAAGTAGATATTACCCCGAACTTCCGCCAAGTGACTGATACCACGTTATTATATGGAGCTTTTACATCGTGAATCTAAAGTAAAACCTTCCACCAACTTGCAGCCTAGAATTTTAAATCGTTTTTTCGAGCGTGCGGTCGACTCCGGTTCTGGCCGGCGACGGCGGAGAGTGCGGTGACGCGGCAAGCGTGTGGATGCATTATTCACTTTCATATGTGGATAATAGATATAATAGTGATAGAAAATAATCACTAGAAAGTAAAATTAATAAATATTGCTACGAATGACTCTTATTATGCAATCGCTGGGCACTGCAAGAGTTGCACTGAAAGGTTTCTTTCTTTGAGTGCACTCCATATACTACTGAGGAGAATGGACTTAAATCGTGTGTTTAAAGCAGGGAAACGGACTCTTTTATGAACAAACAAACTCTATTTCTAGGCAAGAGCCGTCGATGATCCATGGCCTCCACTTCCTAACCTCCCATACATATTTAAAGGCCTGCTGACAACGGTCGTTTTATAGTTTTGTTGAAGTGCGGAGCCCTTCGACCTTGTTTTTGGTATGGCCTCCTGCTAGCTGGAGAAGGTTCGAAAGGCATATTACTTACATCGTATAATGTTTGATTTCAAAGAAACGCACTTAATTTTAATTTAAGCCGTATGCTCAATTTAAAGTATTGATTTAAATCTCTTTCGTACGTATCACAATCATTATTCTTAGTAAACTGCGCTGCCTACAAAATCGTTATTTCTTAGAAATATTTTACCGTACAAACAATACATAAACAAAAATAACACAATTTATACTTTTCCCAACTAACATACTGCAATTAGCACTTTCAGCAATAAAAATTTACTGTTTTTCAATCACTATATGACGAATACTTATCACTTTCACTGTCTGAGCTCAAGCATTGTTTTCCTTTTTCAAAAACAGATCCATTACATTTTTCGGCAAGTTGTATGTTTCTTCCAGTTTAATTGGCGTAATTTTTGTCTTCGGAATAAATCCTGATTTGTGGCCAATCGTGATATTTTTCTAGTCAACCGTTCACGGCGGCAAGCTACGGTATTAAATAGAAGTTTCGCGATTTTTTGCCATTTGGCATTCGATTTTAGTTGTGCCCTACATTAATTTTTGAGTTGGATTTTTTGTGCCTTGATTTCATGTTTATAAAGTGTTAAAATTTTGTAAATTTCACAACATTCGTTTGGTAAACTACTAAGAAAGAAATTATCAGCGGGATTACCAAAGTGACGAGAGCTTCCCGCCATAAGGAAGATCTAGTCAAAGTGGGAAAGATAACCATGGATTGAGTTGGAATAAGTTTGGCTAAGTTGGAAGTTTATCGGAACTTATTTTTGGGAGTATGCTTTCTTGGAATTTTATGCTTCTATGGAAGTGAGGCATGGAAAATGACAGCAGCGTAGAAATCAAGGGTTGAGGCTTTCGAAATGTGGTACTGCAGAAGAATATGAGGATCAAATGGATCGAAAATAATGAGTAATATCTAAGATGAGTAGGAGAGATGGAAAGCCTCGTGAATACTTCGATAAAAAGACGGAACAACCTTATCGGCTATACCTTAAGGCATTATTGGGTGTTGAAGACAAGTAAATTGCAAGAACGGGAAAGCATGACCTTAGAAAAAATGTGTATAATAGGTAGAAAATGATTAGAAAGAGGAGAAATTCCGCAGGTGTAGATATAGGCAGTAGGTCGGAGAATATACTTGAGAGTTGTGTCAAACCAATCTTTGAATTGTTGATCAGTGATTATGAAAATACACGGAGGGAAATTTTCGCAATAACTGATCAATAGCAATAACTGATAGCTGATTCTCTTCGTGTATCTGACTACCTAATTGATTAAAAAACGTCCCCTTATAACTGAGCTTCGAGCTGTAAAGGCCATTACGAGGCTTATTGTTCAGGAATATAAGGGAAAACGGAAAAAATTACAGTAACCTGTATCATGACTGAGGCGATTTTTTTATATCAGAGTGGAAGCATCATGGGAAGAGGAAAGTCACACGAAGGCATGGCAAGAATCAATTTAGAAAATTCATGTCTCTGATTTTTGTGACTTTGCGCGATGCTATATCTGACTCAAGAAATCGCCTTTATCAAGATACGCGCTACTCTAAATTCTTCTCTTTTCCAGAACATTCCTGAACAAAAAGCCCCGTAATGGCATATCCAGTTCGAGGCTTAATTATGAAAGTACGTTTATTTTTCAATTTTTCAGATTAATTGATCAGTTGATACGAAAATAACATTTCTCTCCGTTTATTTTATCTTTCATCTTTTCTTTTATCACTTTATCGGGAATTGCTCTGGTTCCCGCTTGATTAATTCGCTGGTTCAAATTTTTATCTTGGTTTCATGACGGAATTGATTCCTTTATCCCAGCCTTTCTTGCAATTAATCATGTATTTTTCAAAAACCTGGTGAACGATAGGGTTTGGTTGAGTTGTGGCAATCTGTCACCGTGAGTGGCGAAGAAAGTGTGTCAAGCGGGAATTTTCTAATTCAATATCACCACAAATCAATTTTATGCCTTTTAATATTTTCCTCTAAAATTTATATCGTATCCTGCCTGTCATTTTTTCATTCTGAATACTTAATTTTGTGTGATTGATTTCAGTTAACCGTAATGTTGTATAGAGTTTGGTAGGAGTAGAATTTGCGATTCATCAGAAGCCACCATTCCCTTGTGCTATAACCATGTCGTTTTGGAATGGCTGGCTAATTCCTATGACCCAGGAGCTACCCTGATGAACTCTACTTCAAAATACTCTCAGTTATGGCACCCATGGCAGTAAGGTCGAATGGTAGGAGCTAGACGATAGGTAGTCCACGTGATAGTTTTAAACGTGAAATACTGTAGGAATAACTATCTGGTGTCCCGTCGGATGTTGTACTTGTTGTAGTTTGGACATACGATCCCAACGTTGCAACAGTAAGTCTGCCGTTTTCTTCAGAGGTGGAAATAATATGGAGCCAAGTTCTTGACTGTATTTATATTATATCCTCTAGTGCCTTTCAAGTAGGCCCGATTCGTTGGTTATCTCTTGGAGTTGTTTCCGTATGCTGTGGCTAATTATGCTTTTCCACGCATTGCTTATCTGGAAGCCTTTGTCTCTATTGTTGATATTTTCTTTGTAGACTAATTGGTAATCGCTTCATTTACGTTAAGATCCCAGTAATTTCCAATGCGGTAAAAAATCTTCGTGAATAGCACTTTTAGAATGGTAATGAAGAAACCCTACCAACTGTAACTACATTGAAAAACTGGAGAAATATCACATGTTTCGAGAATGGTGCTGAGGATTCTAGGTAGGCGAATGGAGGTGAGGACATACGATTATTTGGGCCACTATCAGTTTAGTTTTAGAGAACGAAAATTAGCCTGTGATACGATATGTAGGATTTATATGACGATTATCATGTGCGTTTGGAAATAATCTACGTTGTGAATGAAGTTATTGTCTGGTACAAATAAAAATTTCAATGTTAGAGCCATGGATATTTCGCAGGGAAGCAATTTTATGTTATCTTTACTAATGGTTATCAATGAATACCAATGCAAATCGATAGCAGAGAAAAGGGAAACGTACGGACTTGTATCCCAACCGAATAATACGATCACCAAACTGCCTGCTAATCTACGTTTCCGTCTCATTCGACACAAGAACTACTAATTTGAAAGAGGACTCATTCCTCCCGCTTGACCGGTCTTCATTGTTGACGGACTATTCGATAAAAACTTATGTTCAGTAAATGCCTATATGAAATTATCAGGGCACATGAAGCAGACTCCAGTCAGCGTTTGATTGTACATACCTTATACTACAAACGTTTAAATTCTCAAATTGGTCGCCAATTGAAACTTTTATGTCAGAACTTCATGTATTTATTTTTTCTGCATGAGTAACAGGTTGAAATATAAACAACACCCGTATATAAATCTCTAGTTATCAGCGTAAGGTTCAAAATAACAATGCGTTGCCAAAAGAGACAAAATACGAGGAGAGAAATAGTGATGCACCTTCTTCTTAAACATCAGTGAGCAAGCACGATGAAATAAAAGGAGGACTTCTTAGAAGTGGCTGAGGATAGCGGAGGGCCACTGAAAGGATAAGATGGACAGGGAAGTAGTAGGATGAGACAACAAGATGGCGGTGAGCGTCCTTCTATTCCCCCTGGCGACCCGACTAATTAAAAGGAACGAAGCCTTGAAAACACCGCTTTGGCTGCCCAACAACACGCCCCCTGCCCCACGAATCCATCTTAGTATTTTCCTTGTGGCAACCTTCTTTTTCTTTCAATGCCCACTCCCCTTTCCATCCTCCCGTGTCATCCTTACGAATACAGGCACTGGAATGTAAAGGGGAAGTAAACAAAGGAACTAAACGGCTACACAATGCTTTTAGTGTTTCCTTAAGTATCACACTTAAGTAACTGTATGAAATACGAAAAGCAAAGCTCAGTGCCCGAATAGTTTCTCCTGTGGCAAGACGCTTGAAAAAGATTATTCCTTCATTAGTTGACTAATTGATATTTTTTAATTTTATCATGAAGGTAATGGCTGCAAAGAAGGTGGAAGAATGTTAGGGACAATAAATTAAAATAGAAGCAAAATCAAAAGCTCGGGACAGGCTCTGCTGCTGCTGCCAAAACGCCAAAATGGCTGTTGTATCAGCAGTTGTCATTTTTAGACACGGCGATAGGCGATCTAGATACACTTTCTTTCAAAAGACATTACCCAATTGATGTACAGACGGATTCAAAAGTATTGCAACGATTAAAGTGGCGTATTTCACCGCAGTTTGGAAACTGAGTTTCGGTATCTTCTATTTTACCTGTAGTAGGGAAACTTGAGCAACATTCCCACCTCCTACAGTTTTTTTATTACAACCACTTTAGTGTCACTTAATCAAACTGAATTTTAACAGGCAATGGCATTATTTCCGCTGATATTTCGGCGGATATTTTATATGTGTTATGTTTGCTCTCTCTCACCGAAAAACTCAGCGTAGGTAGCATAGCGTAATGGTAGGAAAATATACTTCGACGGATCAGGTAATTTACGAAAGAAAGTAAATTGAAGTTTTGGGGGTGGATTTATTATATAGCACGAGCTGCACAATTTGTGGTACTAAGTATTGAAAATATCCCGCAATTAAAAATATTGTGGGAGGTGGGGATGTTGTTCAAATTTCCCTGCAACAGGTAATATAGAAGATACCGAAACTCAGTTTTCCAAACTGCGGTGAAAGTAGCGCCACATTTCCGTTGCAATAGTTTTGAATTCGACTGTACATTATGGAATGGTTTTATCACATATAGTTAGCGTTAGCCGTTAACTTGCTTCAGACATTAGCAAAACTTAAGATATATTGATGGTCACTTTAAATAAAAGTAATATAGAATACGGTCTGTTAAACTAGTGGCTTTAAGTGGGAGACGTTTTCAATGTCCATGTTCACACTCACGAAATGTTTACCTGACATCACAATACCGCCCGTAGAAGATTAGTCTTCAGATATTCACGCTATAATATGACTTACAGTTGATCCGATGCATCAACGTCGTATTATGTCAGTAATCAATAGACTTACCAGTGATACGTGAATAGGAAGAGAAAATTGTCCTAACTAGTAATAATCCAAATAAAATTTTGAAATTCAACAAACTTGTCATCTATATTTGCATTTCGCAGCTCCTTGCAGTGGACAGATAATTTTTACAAAAAGAAAGCAGGTTCTTTACGCAGATCATAAGGGAGGCAAATTACAAAGAATAAGGATCAAATAATACTCTGTAAACCATTGAATAGAGTCCCTTTGAACATAATCGCCATTCCAAGACAACGGAAGGTCCTCGCTTGATACGAAAATCTCCTCAATTGCGACTAACTCTCCCGATGAATGAAAAAATACAAATCCACAAAAATCCACCTTCCAGAACGATTTTGCATGCGTAATCTGTTACGATATCCCCCACTTCTACTCCATATTGCCTCGGGGTCATTTCCGAAAGTGAACGTCAAACATACGCTGAAGCGCGCGCTGGAGAGGATTCTTGACTTCATAATTCTTTAAACTGTGTGTGAACTCCTCACTAGAATTCCGAAGCGGTCCATTCTGGACCTCCTACCTATCCCTCATTTCCTGAGGGAGGAATTTCCTCGTCAACTGTTTATCCTTGAGGCCCAAGTACCAGCGATTAGTGTGATCGACACAATCGGAAATGTGGTTCGATTTCTAACAGTTCCACGCATACACCATGAAAGTTGTAAATTGCGCTTTGTAATTCTTGTACCATGAACCAATGGGAACTCACAGAGAAGTTAGATCTATTTCCTACACATTCACAGCAATCCGGGATTTCGGTAATTCAGCCATGTCTCGGCTAAATTAATATCAAGGGGCATTCCAATGAAAGCTAAATGTCATTTGATAAATGAAGTTGTCCCTTTCCATCTTTATTTACTACCAGGAATTATTGAAATGATGGAAACTGTCAGTAACAGACCCACACACACTCACGTAATATACTAGGCGACCGAAGCCTGCATTCCAGAATTGATTCTCATATACCGAAGTTTATAACGCAGAAATAAACGGTCAAAAACGCGATTTGGCGACTAGATTCGTCAAAATTCAAAGTACCGATTGACCTTCTAACAAGTCCAGTGAAAGCATTCTAACCCATCATTCAATAGCACTCTTAATTCAAACGGAAAACGCAAACACTCACAGCAGCGCGTAAGAAAAGCTCTTCGCCTCTGCTGGCACAAGCAAAATAAGAATATATCAACTATTCCCTCAACTCAAAAAATATATAAGGTCGCATGAAATGCGTGACCAATCAAAAATATGTACGTATAGGGCTCAGAATTTTGCGTTACGAAAAAGGCACGAGGTGTGAAACACCATTCGCATCACCCATGAAGAGCAAAATTCTATGTAATTATTTTTTTCCTGAGTTTGAGAGTCACTAAAAAAACAAAGATTAAAATATTAAAAATCGTACCCAGCTTTCATTTCACACAACAGTGGATTTCGCCATCGTAATTCTATGAGAGGTAATCCCTCGTGGAGGGAATGAGCTATTAATAATAGCGAAAACAACGAAGAACCACGCGAGGTCAATGCGCGAGATCCAATTTAGACGCTTTGACCCTGTCGTCAGGACTTTGTTGCGTCATAAATATATTTGTTGTTATAAGGATTGAGGACCTTGAAATTTTATCTCAAATAGCTGAATAAATTCACAAAGGATTGAAAAACGGTGGGAAAAGTGTCTTAAAATTTTCAAAGTATGTACATCAAAATCGACAATTTTTAGAAATTTGGTGAATGCGTCTCTTACCGGGATGAAATGGTTGGGTGAAGGAAACAGCAATATATATTTGAGAGGAGGAAGAAGATATTTCCGCTGAAAATGGAAGGCAGGCGACGTTGGTATAGAAAGGGAGAGAGGCTTACTCATGTATATGCCATGTTTACTCAAGTGAAGGATGAAAAAAGAGAAAGAAAAAAATGAGGGTGGAATGTTTGGCAGGGAAAGAGGCTTACAGCCGAGTGCGAATGAAGGGAGGGCGGAATCCCAATGATGGATTATCCAAAGAGTGATGGCGAGAACTGCCGGAACGGAAAGCAGCGAAAAATGGAGGAGGCGACAGGATTTGGAAGGATTTTTAAGGGATAACGATAAAGAGGAGGAAGGAATAGCTGAGGAGATTGTGGACGAAGGACATAGCGAATCAGGAAAATGAGAGGAAATGGAAGGAGACTATCAAAGAGTGATATGGAGTAAAATTAAAAAAAAAAAACATTCAAAATAGGAATACAAATACCATGTAAAAATAATTTGCTATTTTATGTGGGAGCGTGATGGCCTGTAGGTACTGCTTGAAGTGTCCACGTTCAAATAGTGTTGAAATTTATCGACAGGCTGAAGGTAAAAATATATGAAGAACAATTAGGCTAGTCACGGGCGAGATCATATCTCATCTCTATGGCAACAATCACTATAATCTCTACCAAGGGAACGATGCCATAATTAGGGCTATCAACGAAAATGCATGCATGAGATCGTATAAGATACATCATTTTTAAATGCTTTTCCTCGCGAGGGAAAATATTCTATTTCAAATGTTCAGAATTAAGTTATTGCTCTACGCTCATCACCTTGCTGCGGACATTTATGAAAACCAATTATTGTATGTCGTGACAGCATATATGAATCCTCTACGGAAAGGACTGAGGCTTGGTTGATGGTTGGATCATCGGAAATGGCCATCTGCTACCTTCAAAGGTCTCCGGTTGAAAATATTAGAAATCGAACCACATTTCCGTTTGTGTCGACCACACTAATCGGAGGTGTTTGGAGCTTAAGGATGAACAGTTGACGAGGAAACTCTGCCCTCAGGGAATAATGGATAGGTAGGGATTCCAGAGTGGAGAATTCTAACGAGACGTCAAAATAATTATGAAAGTAAAAAAACACTGAAACGGGCGCTTTCGTAAATGCTTGATGCTCTCTTTCGGAAATGGTCCCGGGATAGTATGCTAAGCTGACATTTCAAAAAATATAATTGGATATTTCTCTTTTTTCATTGGCCTCCGTTATGAGCTGGGGGAAACACCTGTATTCTTTGTGGAAATATTTTTGTGAGTGCGAAAATGAGGTGCTATATTTCTCAATGATATAGTCAATGGATTTGTTGACACACAAATTTCAATTAATTTTTCAACTAGTTACGGCGGGGTTATCGTTATATTATTGTAAGTAAATCTGCTCAGCATGTCCTGGGAGTAGCAGAGAGAAAATCGCTTCGGGTTGCCCTTTGTCTCTGATGGACCCCGCATAATGACGCCCTATGGCCGATAGCGCTTATGGAGCCACTGGAGGAGACTCTTTGTTCCCAGACAAAGAAATTTTTCCAGGAGGTCGCGGAATCAAAGTTTCCGGAGCTGCGACGGATAGCAGAATTTCCTGTCCGGCCCTGGGACAAATACAGAAGACCCTACGCCGGAACTGGTCAAACCGAAGATCTTCCTCCGAATGAACAAAAGAACGCGGTCCCGTAACGGGATTTATGGCCTCAACACAGGAGGCTTTTACAGGGAATAAGTCCCTTGGCAATGCGGAACCCGAAGCGAATCATAATCTGAAGAGCCCAGGAGTGCTGAGCAGATTAATACCAATATAAGATTGGTATGAAGTACCACGCATCTATAATAAAATCGTCCCAAAATGTACAGGAACTTCGTTATGAACACGTTACTGGGTCATCCATCACCGTGGGTCCAGTTTCTGTATGAGGATGACGCTCGGTTGGTTAGCGATGATGACTGTTGGAGGAAGTGGCTGAGAAAAGGAAAGAAGGTTTGGAAACACGGAGAAGACCAAGTTGTACTCGTGGGGGGTAGGGAGAATGGCAGGCAGCCGAAGAGGCGCTTTCAAAGGCTTCGTTCTTTTTAATTAGTCGCCTCACCAGGGAGAATGGAAGGGCGCTCACCGCTATCTCCTTATCTAATCCTTCTTCCCTGTCCGTATTATTCCTTCATCGGTTCTCCATCATCTTCCGTCGTTTCTTAGGAGTTCTTCTTTTCTGTCCTCGTGGACATTTTTCCCCCTCTTCTTTGCTGTTTCATATTATTACTCCATCGTTACCTTTCTCTGCCCCTCTGTCTTGCTAGCTGCTCCCAGTTATTTAATCTCCAAATCCAGTACTTGACCTTCTTTTGCTCGTGGGAATGCTCGTGGTGTCGCTTTCACTGGATGCTCAGTGATTTTTTTTAAAGCAAATACCCGAAGGAGATTGCCTCGAAAAGTGGACGCCATATCATTTTTTAATCTCAGCAACTATAGAGTATTTTCATATACATAACATATCAGATATACCAATGCCAATTTTAGCGTAAAATACGCATGAAATTGCATGCGGTTATTGGTGAGAATTTCTGTTAGAATTGAAACCAAAGTTTAAAATTTCATGCTGTCAATTTTGAGAAAACTGATATGTTATGCTATTTTTAACATAAATAAAATAATGTTAAAAAATATACGTCAACTCATGTTTTTTTGATACATTAACTTATTTCCGTACTTTTTCCAAACTAAATACGTTAGCTGACTGTTAAGTGCCGCTGTGGTAGGCTTTTAGATTTGGCAAACCTCTCTTTTGTATGTTACGATCGATACATTTAGAATTTATTTGATCAGAATAAATAGCGATATACTTTATATTTCATTATAGGACGGCACAAAGCGAAAAAACAGCTCACCGTTTACAGTCCTTAGCAACTGAAGAAAACAAGTAAATGAGGGCAACGCAATTTCCTAATGCAATGTTGCCAAATTGGTTTATTAAAAATAATCTCACTATAATAAATATTCTAATGAATATTCCATGAAATATTCAAATTTTATGTATAATCTCAAATAGTATCACATTCACACAGATTTAGTTATCTTAATTTTATATTTTTGTAATTAGGCAAACTTATGTTTCAATTTACCCTGCTTAAATGATTAAAGCCCTTATACGAAAATCGGTTGACCGCTGCTGCCATCAACGTTAAAGTACCGTCTGCCATCAAATGCTGCGTTTGTGAAAGAAGAGAGTTGGTATTTGACTGCCGCGGCATTGTTTACCCTCCTCGGTTCCATTTGACACGGATACCTAGTGCTCAGTCTGTAAAATTACGACAGCGTCAAATGAGTCCGCGTAACGCTGTGTTCACGTAGTTCACTTTGAATGCCGTTGTTACATTGTTTATGAGGAAATCATCCGAAACGATGATTATGGTGATGAGCTTAGGAAGGTTCGCTCAAATATAGCGCTGAAAGAGGTTTAAGAGAAATATTTTTCCTAAAAATCAGTTTTTCGCTGCTCTATTTTCTCCCCCATTCGCTGAAAATACCCGTCAAATGATGTGATAACATTAACCAGATGCTTCACTCCCGCCGGATCGGAATTTTAGTCTGACGCATTGATTTTATGAACATTCTACTATCGTCGTGAAAATTTCGGTGTCAACGTAGTATACCATTTTTATTATATAATCATTTACGTAGCGTGAAAATTCCAATCTAGTATTCTATACGTATTTCCATTCTCATATTAAAGACACAGGTAAATTTAATCATGGTATAATCAATTAGATAGGGCCTAGGTAATCTTGAGTTATAAACTATTTTTCCGTCAAGAAGAAAACACGACCGATAGAGCCAGGGTGAAACGTGATATGCATTGCAAAAATTAAATGATATTCTGCGTCTGAACGCCAAGTGTGGTGGTCAGCGCAAATGGATGCAGTAGAGGTTATGGTGAGGTTGAAAGTAAAACCTTCCTAGAATCAACGCAGAGGTTTTCCGTATCGAGAATAATGATTTCACACTTTGAAACCCAGTTTAGATTATAGGTTACCCGGTTAACATACTCCCAGGTAATTAGCACACCTATAACTATACCCTTACTTTGGACACAAATTCATAATTCATTCGCCAACTCCGTGCTTTCCACTGAAGGCTGGTTTGAGTATTCATGGCAGAATTTACCCCAGACGTATGTATGTATGTACTGATGCGCTCAAAAACACAAAGGCTAAGTATGAATGCTGGGAAAAGCCCGTGTGACGTCATTCTGATTCCCGCTGTCACCGTATGAGGTGACCTTGGGGCGAAGATATGTGCGCTGCTGCGATGCAGGCTGCTAGCAGGTAGCGCTTGGCTTAAATAATGATTATTAATACCTTATCAAACGAAGGAAACTTTCCTACCTTAGGCAGTTTTAACAGGTGATTATTAAGACATGTTTCCCTGAGCTCTGTGCCTCATGCATGCAATGATAATCTCAGACGATGTATTACTCCTATCTACTCGTATAGAAACTAGGTCCCTGTGACGTCACGTGGAGTGGCATCGCATGGGCGCCAATCTGGCCTTTTTCAAATGCGGTTAAAATTGACCATTGCCATTCGTCTAAACTGGGATTTCTAAAACCAAATAATTTTTATTTTATGAATACACATATGGTGGGTAACGAATCGCAATCAATGCCTTTCATTTTCTTTGATGAAGGAAACTACACTATTGCCTACGCTCCGTGTTAATTCCCTCCTTCCACCTTTTAAGTCTTGATCTGCAGCGGAATAGCGTCACATTTTCGTCCGTGCGTGGAATCCATCACGAGTGTCCCCTCAGTGCCCTCTGGCTATGCACGCATTTAACTGCATTTCTGTGCTCGCCATTATCATTCCAATGTTTCCATTTCGGAAAATGTGACGTCATGGCAACTCGGCAACGCAAACGATTGTCGTTCGTATTTCTATGGAACACTGAACCCATTTCATACGGCGTTTGCCTTATGCAACGCCCGTCCTATGGCATTTTCATCATTCCACGTTTACTATCCGAGTGCATTGCACTCTCGTGCTAGCTGATGTTACCCCATAAAAATCCTCTCAATTTCCATAAATCCAAATTTTAATTACTACCTATTTTACTCCCTGATTGAGGTTCACCCGCCTCAGCTCACGTTTGCACTAAAAGTCAGGCCTTAGCGTTTAAAAGATATATGTCACAAGCTAGCGCGTTACCGATTTGCCAATTGATGGGACAGATTACTCCGAAGCGTCAAACTTATTTTATATGTGTTTTTATCCGGATACATTGCTTTTGTGTCAATAGTCAGATGCTTTATCAGTAGGCGCATGTTTTGTTACCTTGCACCGGATCATAAATTTGTGTACTTACCGACTTTTATGTTAAGTAAATTTTGTCATCATAATATGTTATATCAAATGCTTGTTATTTTTTTAACTTATCAAATTACAGGAAGAAACAGTTGATATAATTTATTTTCTATGGAAAGGAAATACATGAGTGCCAGGTAATTCTCAGAATTTATTTGTGTAACTTTAATGTAACTTCTTATATCTTTTAAGAATTAAAAAACGAAATAAACAGGCGTATTAAAGCTTGAATTTTGGAATTGTAAAAGAGAGCGAAGATGAAAAATGTTTGCGAAGAAACTGCAAGAATGTTCAACATTTGTTATGACACCAATCATTGGTATTTACTTACCCCTGTTTTTATTATAACACATTGATGCAAGTACACTATTGCCAAGTGGCAGCATTATACGTACATACACATGAATAACAAATGAACCTATCTAACACAAAGTTTGGAAACAGAAAAGACACCCATGGTAAAAAATAATATATTAATTCTAATCTCATGCTACTAAGAATTGTCCCAATAAACCAATTTCAAACAATCCATTAAATACAATAATTTTAATATAATACAACTAACAAATGAACATTGACCCAATTTCACACTTTCCCTTTTAAACCACTATGTAATTAACCAATAAGTGATGAGCACTTCTCCCTAAAAATTTTCGCATTTGCAGGGGAGATCTTAAAGGATCTTAAGGAATAAGTTTTGTATCGTGGCGTAAGATAATTGCTTTTAAAGAGCGCCCAGAGTACTTGCGGCCCCAACATCTACTGCTCCCCACAATGTAGGGAACGCCAATTACATACTTTAGCAGTCTGTGCCCAGGCATTACTCAGCACAGGTGACGCTCCACCGATGGCAGAGATGGGTGTGGTTCCCCAAAACCTTGGTTGAAAGATAGGTTTTTATATGGCGCCAGATGCATGCACCACCAAGTTAAGGTACGTCACACTGATTTTCAGCAAGTTGCATTTACACAGACACAGGGATAATTTACTTACAGATTTAATAACACTCCAGAGTCATTAGGAGATTAACAAAATTATAGGCACTACTCCAAAATTTGCCGTCTTTTAGGTTGGTTTCCTCTAGAATCTCCCACAAAGGTCACACACTTCAAACATACTACACTTTTAAGATTGTGAAACAAATGAAACAAAATATGACACCTGTCATTTTTTGTTATTTCATAATAATTTCATTTCATCATAATCATAATGAAATTTTTTCAAAGTTTCCAAATTATCTGTCGCAATAAAAGCGGGGTTGCAATTTGCTCATTTTTTAAATTTAAAGTTTGATTTAGTGGCTGAATGTAGAAGTTTTTTTGTCATAACTAATCTCTCCTTTCCATGCACCGAAGTATTTTAATGAATTACGGTGTCGGATTGTGTGGGGGAACGACCACATGCCAATTCTTTAATTAAAGTCCCATTATTGTGCGCCTTTCAAATTTCAAATTGACTCGAAGGAAGCGCATACATATAATTCTCTCGCCAGGAATGAACTCAAGTTCCATTTCCTCGCTCCTTTTGCAAGAAGACAAGGAGACTAAAGTAGATGACACTGCTGCAAAATGAAAATGTCCATTGAAGTCCTCCGTTATCCTCTCCGATTCTCTCGTTTAATTGCCTCTATTCCGAAAGGCAAGGAAAGCATAACGATCTCGATGTCTGGAAAATTACGTTGATATGGCGAAATTTCATCATCTCCAAAAATGGAATTTCAAAGTGGGCCACTTGATTCTGCTTCGCTGAACGGATTGACATATGAATGAATTTAATGAAAGGGAGAACCATTCCTCTTTCGAGTCGACTCCAACGGAATAGATATGATGCATAAGAGGAGAACCTGTTGTCCGATGGCATTGCTTCAAAGTCTCGTTCAGACGAAGTCTTCATGTCTCTTCGTTGATGATCGTTTTCATTGAGCTGAATTTTGAATCTTATTAGAGGAATGGTTTTATATGAGTAATGACTTGCTTTATGTAGTCCTGAAGTCACATTTAATTGTTAGAATTTGCTCGAAGGAAGAACAATATTCCCCAATTTGCCATTCTCTTGTAAGTTATATATTGGAAAACGCGAATCGTTTGTCGAATCGAACATTGGAAATCGCGAAAGTTACCGCCCACCACTCTTGAGTTAGTGACGTCATCAGAGATTTGGTTCATCAACTCTTTCTCAGAGAACTTTTCACAGGGCAAGAAGTCGCTCACTCGTGTGTGAGCAACAACGAAATACACTAGGTCATGTACATGGTCAAAGATTAGCCGTCAAACAGTGTCCTGATTGGCATGTGTTTGTGACGTCATAAATTTACCTTCTAAAGCGTTAGCTCTTCATTTCGTACAACTCAACGACAAGTAGGCGAAGGATCGAGAAATTATAAAATATATCCTTTCATTTCAAACTCATTTGACAGGAGTAAAAAATGGTATAGCCCATTGCCAGCGTAGGGATCATGTAATCTGAAACATTAATTAAGTATAGTGTCCGTTGTAATTGTACGGTCTTGTAAGACCTGAGGCACAGATCCGTTGCAGCAGCTCGATTCTGTAAATGTCATATGGCCGTCACAAGCGGATTTCGTCAATTTATTGATGGCTTTGACGCTGGAGCGATTCTGAAACATTTTACTCACGTCACTCTGACTGCCACGACCGTGAAAGTATTCACGGCCAAGAGGGCCCGTGGTAGCTTCGTCGCGGCAATGCGCTCTAATTTTTCATTATGAATTTACGCTATGATTGATAATTAATAGCACATTATTCATTAATACGATGGTAGCTATTTTATATTGTCACTTCCCATGCATAATATGTTTTAAAAACAAATAAAATTAATGCGTAAAGTTAAACTTACATCCGCGTACTATTTAAATTGATTCGCCTTTATTACGATTGAAGTTGGTGAGACGTTAAACCTTGCGCTGAAGGTTTGACAATTATCTTATATTTGTGCATCTACTAGAATGTACAAGTCAAATACTCACAACTTAATGTTCATAACAATTTGGATTTGAACCAATGGTAAAAGTATTGTGCGGTATTGGATGTTAATAGATTTATTTAATATTTATTTCGTAATTTCAAGCTTTCGATTCGTTTTTATAAAGAGAATGGAGGCTCTTTACATAGCTCCGCTACTGTTGTATGAGCATCAATGTCGACGGAGGCAACAGATGCACATACTTCGGTGGCAGATACGCGATATCAACAATCCCTTCGAGATGCGGGAAAAGGATTTAAAGAGTTTTGTCCCGCGTATCTCGAGGATTGGCGATGGATATTGTCACTGAGCTCACACCACGATTAATTCGTAGACGTTCAAGTGGCTTGCCGGGGCAGGCTTTAGTACGTTAAGGTAAACATTAATCATCCATTCCATCTCTTCCATACGTCATTGCTGCCGTTCAGTAACACGACCAACATGATTCTTTTTTCTGTTGACATAATAGAAATACTAAGGCATGTAAACATCTCGTCCTCTAGCAGAAACTTAATAGTCAACTCGTATTCGCACCAGAAACATTTTCATCAGTATAAATCGTGAATAGTGGCATGTACTTGTACAATCTGACATATGCACCAAAGCGCATTTAAAATTATGTACTGAAATGATGAGAACAGCTCAAACGCATACGAGAATGAACCATTACGAGATAATAAAATAACACTTGTTCTCATTCCGCATAAGCATTTGCTCCAGATTATGAGAAAATTAGTGCTAATTGTGCATTTACGTGCCTGCTGCGTGATAACTGGCTTTGATACGCAGCACTTGACAACATATAAAAGAGGTAATATACAGTTAATAGCTATAAACTAATTAAGCAACCGTAACTTATCATTAATAGGTACTTTTAAAAGAAAAGACTACTCAAATTTGAGTAAAGAAGTGTCATCTCCTTTTGGAGTGAATCTTCCATGGCATTGTGTATGTTCCTCTATGGTAACTGAAGTTGCAGTTGGCCGCTGAAGAAAGTTTGTGTCGGAGATTCTGATTCTTTCTTCGCATCCGCACAGCTGCCAACATAAGAAACTGAAGTGATTGTTCGCAATCCGTCAAACATCTCACGACGCTAGCTTTCAGAATCGCTCGAACGTCTTTGACGGTGAGAGGCGTCAAAAATCCACTGTGGTTTGAAGCACGCGGAGTATAGATATGACATTTACAGAATCGAGCTGCAGTAGTAGCTAGAGCAAATATATAGTGGGCGATTAAAGAAGCTATTTATAAGCAGAAAGAGCAGATATGGCAGTTATCCTTTAAGGATCTAATGCAGGAAAGCGGCATTGAGTCGTTAATTTTGGAATTTAGAGTGCATTGGTATGTAACAATCGTGCTGATGACGAACCGGTCTTTCAGAAATACTCCATAAAATAGAACCATTCTAAATAGAACTCCAGTCGTTGATAACTTGGTAGAAGTTACGTCACATTCAGTGGCACAGTATGACTCCTTTATGTTTTCCAGGTCAGACGTTGAGGAACTTTTTCTGCGTGTAACTTTTTTGGCCAGAAATATTTGATTCTTGTCTGACAGGAAGTTCAAAAATCAATTTTTGCATGAATCCATTTGTGCTTTTCCGTCGTTTCCATCTCGACGATATCATTCTTGTATCATCAGTCGGTGCGGGGCGGAAGGCATTGTGGCGATATGACGAGAGAGAGAGCCAATGAAGTTATTTTTCCATTCTGTGCGCATTCCGGTGTTCTTATTTTTTTACTCTTTTATGAGGACGGAATAATGGAGACGAGAAAGTTCTTTCTCGCTCAATGCACGAGTAAATTGAAGTGCATCTGGAAGGAGAAATAGATTCTCTGTCTGTACCGTATCGATGTCTTGTTGGTCGCATTGCTTTTCTGTCCGCATTTTGTTCATTCGTGGCCTTCTTGTTGAGCACAACATAATATGCGCTGTTGGAAGGATGCAGATAGATGCCGCACTTTCATTCTTCCGCTGCCTTCTCAATGTCATACGTATGTTCTCTGGAGGGAAAAGTTTTCTATCTTTCAGCCCCTATCATTCGGCGAGGTAATCGTTATCCTTTCATGTGCAATTTCTATGGGCCCAATTCACTAAAAGGGAAATTAAAATACGTTCTATAGCCAGTCTCTGTTAAACTTCTAGTGTTGGAGACGGATAACCCACAGCTTGCCTGGCACAAGTGGAACTCACACTGAACATGAATGGTTGCACATTTAAAGAATTATTTATATTTAATACATCATTAATGCCTTTGCAATTGCTTTATTCAAATCTCCTGCCGAATATTCTCCACACTTCTCCACAGATTCTTCCTCTTTTCACCATCGGTGGAGACGAAGTGCTACTCGCAGCTTTCCTTCCTCCGAGTGCAATTAACGCTGGCATCCTGAATGTTTGCTTGTTAGATAGTCCCCATTTAAATCTTCGCATAATTTCCCCTTCCCCTCTTCTTTTCTCATACAAAGCAACTTCCGTTCCATTCCGGCAAGGTCCAAATTTTTAGTCGCATTTGGCCAATTCAGTTACCTCTTCGAATTCCAATCAGTGTAGACACGTTTCGGAATTGATGAAGATGTGGCGAATTTTCTATCATCGAAATTTTACTCGGGCTATTAATAAATGTTTTCAGATTCTTTATTTCCCCTTGTAATGGCTCTCTGAAAGGATATCCAATTTTATAAAAAATAGGGTGAATTTTTAACCATTTTGAGGTATCCCAAGAGTATTAAATGCAATCACAATGTTTTCAAATGACAACTTTTTTAAATCGACGAATTAAAAGATTTTTAAGGGTAAAATTATGGGTCGCAGTTTTTTTTACCCAAATTCACCTCGTTTTTTTACGTAGAAACGGCCATTTTCAAGGAATTAAGTATTTTAGCGTTGAATAGAGTCGCGCGCCTCTATCTTCAAATCTCGATCTCTGTGTTAGCGTGCCGCTTTCACGATCAGCTGATTGGTTCTGCGCCCCACATTCCCTTACTTTCCATGTCCACGCAAAGGCCAAGGAAGCAGTTTCGATATAAGTAATTCTGTCCGAATTTGAATTACTCTCAAAGATTTATAACCCATATACATCAAATTTACTCTAGCGAATATTGATAAAATTCGTTTATCCACAATTACCATTAGGATAAACTCTGAAAAGTAAGTACTTGAAGTCTTACGTCCACAGAATAATTCATATCAAGCCTTGAAGTTTTTCCTTTTCTTTCGCGAGAGGACGGCCAAAGGCTAAGTACATATTGGAAGGAAGAAGCGGTCTTTGAAGTCCTCACACGTTGATTGTAATCGTTATTTTTGTACTCCTTGTTCAGATAGTTTGACTGAATCCAATTCAATATATTTATTTCGATTTTTTAGGAAGCTGGAAAACAATCTGATGTTGCTATATGCATCTGATCAAGTGCACGTTGTCTGCGCCGTGAATCTTGATTTTTGTTGCCAATCCGATCGCTTTTTAAAAATTTGTTTTCAAAAATGTCCTCAGCGGTTTGATGAGTGAATAGCGGTCCATTTATTCTCAATGCTTTCAATGGAATATTCACTATCGCAAAGAATATCATTAGAAAGCTATCAATTCAATAGTCTTTATCATAACGATTGCAAAATTCGATAAACAGCCCTAAGCGTATCTCATTTCCATATGAAAATCGTACCGCTCTGCCGTCTTTGAATCCAAATTCATGTGGTGTTTCCGACATTACCACGATGAATAGCATCTTGGAGCCCAACCAGAGAATTTCTAATAGGTTTTCGGTCCTTTCGATGTATTCATTGCCTCCGTCAGGCATACGGCTAAGTATTGGAAGGATAGAAAAAAAAAGTTATCATCTTTGCATTTCCTCCTCACGGATACCCATACAGAGGAAGCCATGCGTTTGTGAATGAATTCACATTCAACGTTATTATTTCCTTCTTTCCTGGTACTGTGCGTGGAGGCGGTAGTCTCCGCAGTTTTTATATGGGAAGGAAGGAAGAAAACGGTATTTGGAATCCGCTCTAGCTGCTTGTGAACGTAATTCCCGTATTCTATTTCCATACAGTCTCTTTGAAACCTATCCAATATGCTTATTTCGATTTCGGGAAATCAAAAATCGAGTCAATGCTTCTTTATACCACTGATTAAAGATTCTCGGAACGGATTTTTTTTCACCAAAACGTGGAGAGGAAATGAATGATTCGAAAACCATATCTGTTTCGTCGAGGCTCAATGTTCATTTAAATTTCAAACGGTAATTTCGTTTCTGAGTTGGATTTCATTTATCGAAAGTTGACTGCGAGATGAGTCATTTTACGAGAGACATAGGCGTATCTTAAAAAAGAGACTTAATTTTTATTTTTGATTTATCCTTGCATATGGCTTTGAAGGGATCAGGTATCTTTCACGGGAATGTACGAGTTCTTGAGGTTCATAAGAACGGTGTTTTGCTCCTGATTTGAGATTGGATGGATATTTTTTTCCAACGCCATCGGAGAATGTTATCGATCTCATCCGAATAGGTTTACAGTTGTCCGCTCTTAGTACCATGCTCTAGTCGTCTTAATTACTCCATTTCATTCTGGAGCGAGACGATGCAATGCTCCTTTTCATGGATGTAGGACATTTGATCATTTCCTTTCTGTATGTGGTAAGAGATGAATAAAAGGTTCCTTTGATGTGCATATAATTCGTGGGGATTGAGGTGTAGTATCCGTAATGGAACGATGAAATAAGAAATTTCGAGTGCTCCGCGTTTCGTGGAGGAATATTGCGTATGAGTAGAAGATTTTTCTGAAATTATCGGCCCAGAAAATTTGAATTACTTCCCGATGCTCAAAATTTGTCCTTGCGAGAGTTTTCATCTTGAGTATTCGAAATCGTAACAGCAACCTCTAGACGATCACCAAAGTGTGGCCCTTCTTGTGTGGGCGTTTTCCTGCAGTGGGTTTTTTCGCTGAAGGATACTACACCCTTATCCTTATGTTTTTTCCCACAAGCAGAAATCTTTTTTCCACAAAACTTTCACATACAGTTGTTCATATTTATGACACTTCACAAATATTGTATATCTTTTGTATTGTAAACGTTTGTCTACTATTTTTTAATATGTTTGCATTGACGCTAGGGAGGGGTTAGGTGGAAGAGGGGATTTCTTTTTTGGGAAAGGGGAAAAAAAAAATTTCGAAATTTTTTTTTTGCCTATCCTTGTATACTCGAGGGTCATCGAAATCCGATTGACGATTCTGAAATTTAAAAAAACGTTTTTTTGGGACCGCCTACTCCTCTATGCAATCTTCTTGGCTGCTGTCATTATTCATTCCCCACTACCCAAAAGAAAATGTTCCTATTTTACATAGGATTAAATGTTGATAAGGTTCGAGAGACTTATATTCCGATACCTGAAAACTTCCGCATTCGATCGCGATGGTTTTTTGATACACTAAATGCGGATACCTTGAATTCTAGGCATACCGCGTAAGCCTAGGACGCGGATGCCTTGAATATAAAGCATCAGCCCCCTGATGTTTCTTAGCCCGCCGTCTGTCTCCGCGTCTTCTGCTAGACCCCGCAATTGTGCCCGGCGTCTCAGAGTGCCTTTCGCGGTGACAGCAAACACGTCGTTTGCTCCACACATCATATTTGCCTCCACACTACATATTATATAATTAATAAACATGTATTCCGCGGTTTTTTTGGTAATTTTTTTCAGTGAGAAGTATTTTCCTTCGAAATCCCACAACCCATTCCTTAGGAACCGCTTCCTAATTCAATAAAATACTACTTATAACGCTTTATTTTCTTCCTGGTCCGTGGCGGTGATAGTAACATTTATTATGTGTGTTTTTTATTATTTTTATTCATGAACACTTTATACCATAAGATTTATATTTCTCAAATTAGCAAAGCAACTTTAGCAACACATCTTTATTTAATGGTGTAAAATTAACAGTCCTAGTACACTAGCACCACCCTTCACACTGTTTTTAAGCAGGAACAACCGTTATAGAGGAGTAAATACATACTTTAGCGTGGATCATAACCGCACACTGATCCCTAAATGCCGCGCCGGGTGCTCAGGAGCCGCAGCCTCAGTCTGCCGGTCGGTCCAGCGCCCCCTAGCGCCACTCTAGTGACTCTCTTTGAAATATTCGTGGGAGCAATATCTCGAAGGCAATAATGGCAGATCATATATTATTTTCAGAATCTCAGGGGCTAAAAATCTCTAAATTTACTGTGTTACCCACTCGCCGGCCTCGCTGACCTCGTATTGTCCTTGCGTACCACACCAGAGGTCGCGGCTTCGAGTCCCGCCGGGGCAAGCTGCACTATCGAGGTCATGGTAGTTCTTTTAATGTAATAGGTAAGCAAATAAATAAATATATGAGTGTATTTAAGTTATGTACTTTTATAAAAGCTCTAAACCTACATGGTCAAATTTTGAAGTAAAGCCTTGCATTCGTGATGGAAATCCCATCTAACGAGTTATTCCCTTTTTTCCTCTGCAGAGAATACGGCCGGAAGCGGTGTTAGCCCCACAATAAATCGGAAGTAAGCGAAAATGTCTTTTAAATCGGCTCCGGTTAATTGTGATTGCCATTTTCTATTTCCATTCTGTCTCTTTGAATTATTATCGGATCCAATTTTATTTTTTCGATTTCAGGGAAATTAGAACTCGAGTCGATGTTTCTTTGACTCCTGATTAAAGTATTGAGGGACGGACTGTCTTTATCATTTTTTTTCATCGAAACAAAAAGTAGGGAGGAGTGGGCGAGTATTGCGAAATCCTTTTCTAATTTCGTCGAGGCTCATTTTCCATTTAAATTGCAAACTGGAATTTCGTTCCTGAGGCGGAAGTCTTTTATCGAAAGTTGATTGTGAAATGAGTCATTTTGCGAGAGATACTGAGTCGTGTCTTTAATTAAAAGGGACTTATTTTTTATTTATCCGTAATTATTAATAGCCTTGAATGGTTTGAGTGTCTTTTACGGAAAGGAGCCGATTCTCGAAGAATGATGTTTTGTTCCTGATTTGAGTTGGGATGATGACTGCTTTTGCCAACTCAATCGGAGAAATGTATTCATCCCATTTGGATACTATCGTCTCCCACTAAGTACGACATTCCTTTTTCGTCATCATTATTACTCCATGCATTATGGAACAGAATGGTTTTATGGTCCATTAAAATGAATCAGGACATTTAATTTTTTTTCCACTCCAAGTGATGGAGAGGCAGACAAGTGCCGATACCGAAGGAATACTCTTGTAATCTTGGAGTGATGAAAGGGAAGTATCTTCGATGGAAAAAGCATGTTAGAACCCTTCTATATGAGTTGATGATGAAAAAGGGAATGGACAACCTAAATATTTAGGATTCCTCACCAATGCGTGGAATACAGCTCTCTCGAAAACGCCGCGAGTATATAAATACAAAATTCTCCAGTCAGCCACCAAATGTGCTATCGCCCAGCGAGAATTATGCCATCAAACAATTCCTCATTCGTGGCGCTGAAGGAAGAGGGATCCGAATTTTACGGGACCCTAACCCGAAATTTAAATTTTGGATTGTATCTTATGCCGAATTCATGCACATTATCGTGAGAGTTGTCACTTTTTTAACTAAAAAATATTGTTTTCCGCGGGTCCGTCGACTTTAATCAGCTTTGTTTTTTCGGCTCCCTTGACTTCTCCACACGCCACAATCTCCGATAGGTCCACCACGTGTGACTCGTCTTCGGTTCCACAATCGCACTTCACCTTCTTGTCCTCCTTTATCAGCGAACACAAAAATAGCTCAAATGGAATGTGTAAATTGGTAGTACTTGATACTTTGAGGTATGCAGGATGTGAAAAAGTTTTTAAACACAAATTTGTAAATAAAGAAACTTGGTAGATATAGCGAACATATTGGACCCGTTATTCGGGAAAATATGTTCCAGGGATGCATTAAAATGAGCAAAAAATCAAGGGCTATTGTCATTTGCATAGATAAACATGCGAAATCAGTGTCTCGGAAGAATGATGAAAATCAAATAGATAAACCAAGTGGTGGAAACGAAACCCTAGGGCGGGTTCGCGGGTTACACTCCTGGGGCAGGGATTCTAAGCGCTAGCTCTTTTCCTCTGCCCGGAGGAGGGGAAGGACAGGAAGGAACAAGGAAGGAGGCGCCGCCGCGATAGGAGCCCGACGACGCCTCCTGGGAGGGGATAGGGAAGGAAGGGAAGGGACGAGGAATCCCGCACCGTCACAAAGGCGGGCGGGTCCTACTAACAGCGAAACCAAGCTTACTCAATTAATGTTCTAACGATCTTGGAGGACCCTTCTATGAGTGAGAAGGATCCAACGATCAAATCGTTAGATAGATAAAGCAAGAGTGTAAATTTTTGCTTTCCCGTTGGCGGATCTCGTGGCAGACGCCCTTTGGTCTCTTCGGACGCCTTTTGGTCTCTCATACAACCACTATTCTATTTTTGATTTTTTTGTGCAATGCAATCACAGGCGTTATTAGGACTATTTTCATGAATTTCGGGGGTGATCTTCAGCACTATATGTAAACTTAGTATCTTTCACGAATAAAACGAAACCCTTTGGGTTTAAAATGAAATGCTTTATTTGTTCTAGAATATAACTTATGTTTTCAGGCTTAACTGTGAGAAGCGTTTCCATTACGGAAAATGGAAAAATAACCCCTGTTTGGATCAATAATATCTTTGAAAAGGCATTACTCGGATTTCATAACATAGTTTCTTAACATGACCATTTAACTTTGTTTTAAAACCTGGGTCGTGATTTTTAAAATGTGAATTAGACAACCTAACAAAGTTCATTTTTTCATTTTCCATTTATTTTAGAACTTGAGGTCTTTCAGAGATCAGGATTTAGCATTTAACAGCATGAAAATTGGGAGTCCAAGCGTATACCGATGTATAATCTTGGGTTTGTAAAATGAAAGCTGACAAATTTATGCTAGATTGTTAGTGATTTTCAAGTTTACTTTTGCGACAATCGGAGATCGCCAATGTGACCTCGTCTTTTCTCCTCTGTTCTGCCTCTCTTTCCCCTCCTTCTTTTCCTCATGTATCCCTCTCCCAAGTCAAGCATTCAGGTGGTTCTTACAAGACATTTATGCACTCACAGCCCTTGCTGAAACGAGGTCCTTTTCTCCGAACTGAACTCGAATTCATAAAATTAGCGCCAAAGATGAAAGAGAAGGATGTGTTGCGAGGAAAATAGAATATTCCTAATTCAGCCATTTTTCGTAAGTTTAAGATTTGAAAACGCCAAAGTTACCGCCATCTTTTCTTGAGTTGGGGTCATTTTGAGTCAGCCCTGGTTCATTATCTCGTTTAGGGATAACCTTTCTTTCGTTGGGGGAAGAAATACCTCGCAGCAACGAACCAAGCGAGGCCGAGGCCTCGTTGCCGTGCTACATGTCGAGGAACACCGGTGATGAGCTCTGAATGCGCTCGTGGTACCATTTACTTTTCTGCGTAAAAGTTGTAGGCTGTTGATTCTTCGTCACCAATAGCTTGACGAGTAGGCGAAAGACCAAAAGGTCTGATTTTTCTTATCCATTTTTCAATCTCTATCACAATCCCGTATTCAAAATAACTGTGAAGGAGGATATTAAAACCGTTTACAAATTCAGTGATTTTGGCTTGTTTATCACCACTAATTGGTTTATTCATTAATTGTGAATGATTCTCCTGCCATTGTGAAGAACTCCAAGTTCTACCAGGAATCTAAGAATAGAATTCCAATCAACACCCACAGTGGCCTTTTCTCAGTCCACCAGCGCAACAGACGTTGGCTTGTTCTTTTCCATCCTCTTCTCTTTGAGCAATCTTTGGCCCAATATTTCTACTCTCGTGCCTTTGCCTTTCCATATTACGAAATGGTACTCAACCCAATAGAATCGTATTTAGCTCTTACGTTGGTGGCTTTTAAATTACTTTTCCTCTATAAAATGTTATCTATCGTGTTTTTCTGAATGAGAAATATCACGGAAGATGAATAATCCTTGGCTAACATTCTATCTCCAGTCATTGAGTAATATACTTGGGTCGACAACATCATTTCCCACTCACAGTGGATCGGAACAAATCTCCTCCTCTTGGAATAACTCAGCCTCGTCAACACGCATACGTTACACTTCCATTGTTTATTCTTTCTGTGGGCGTTGACCAACTGACAGATGCTCCCATATAAATCTGCACCTCTTCACACACGTCTGTCTGCCCGTCCTCTGTACTCGCAATGCTTTTAAAAAGGCCTCGGCGCCCGTGTGTTGAGTTAAGCGCTTGAGTTGACACTTCGTTTCCTCGCTCTGGCTCACAAGTGCGCCGTGCCCTGTGCAACTGAGGTTAAACTAACCAAAGTCCGCATGCGCCCTCATTCAACGTTTGCTTTCACGTTTCGTCGTTTGACCTTTTCGCTGACTGTACTGGTGAATGAATCGGCTGACTGCTAGCTGCTCGCGAGATGCATGCAATTGGCTCATTTCGCTCTTTGTTTTTCTAAATTTTTTACCTTGAATTTTCTCGAGGCATAAAATTATTTCTTCGAACACCTTGCGGCTAAAATTTGTGTAAAATTATGTTTTCCTTGGTGCAATCTATTGTTGAGGCCTAATCCTCGTAGAATTCCATTTTGAAGTATGAAAAAAATAAAATTTGCTTTCTATAACTTAATCTTCAATCGTCGACTAGTTTGGATACGTAGTATCATTTTCATGCCTAGTGTGGATGTTGATAGTCTCGAACAATATGCAGTGTATCAAAATCAGTTGATGATGAAAGATTAACTTGTATAAAGCAAAGTTTATTAATTTTCCTAACTTATGTTTTCCTTTACTACAGTCATTTTATTCACAATTTTTACGTCTAATACACCTGATGTTTAAAATTCGATATTTATTTCAATTTACCTCGGATTTCAATAATTTAGGATGAATTTCCAACACGCTCTTATCAAATGACATTTGATTCTCTATTTTTGAAAGTTCCAAATTTTGGAATGGTGGTTACAAAAACCTTTTATGTCCAGAAAAATAGACTTGTTTTTTCGATTTTTTCTCCACAATCCATCTCCACTATCCAAAGGATACCTACTTTTTATTCTAAGTGCACTCTTAATTATGAACTGTTGAAAAATCGTGGTTAATCCAGTAAATTAATTTATAGAAATAAACAGCTTAAGAGTAATAACATTCACCTACTCGTACTCAACTCCAAACCTCAGTTACAGTTTGTTTTCAGTGATGCATCGCGGCTTGGCGTTTCCTTTGTGATTATTTGGCTTCCCTTTATATGTTGCTGCTGATTAAAATATAAAGCCACGGAAAATTCGGCATTTAAATGCATTCTTTCATAACGCTAGTGTTCCAGCTATTGCCTTTAGTATTTCCTGGTCTTTGATAAGTATACTCGCCCGTACTCAGCTGAAGGGATAGAATAAATGCCACGAGAGTCAGGATTTGCCTTAAGTCAACGTTTGTTTACCTATAGATAACGTTTATCAACGATTGCGACATCAATGTTTGTTTCGCCCTTGTGCTTCGGATGTTTCCCTTGACGTTATAATTTGTCAAAGGCATCTTTCAATTAAAATGTTTCTTACATGTGATCATTTGAGTATTCCACCGGTTAAGGCAAGCTTAAATGGACAATTGTGAAAAGTACCTCTCGTTTCACGTAATCTTCTAAATGCATGAGGCCTCGAAATACCTCGAATATGAAGGCCATGAATTACTTCGACCTTTCATTTTCTATCCATAAGTCGTATTCTCTTCTTTCCTTTTCCCGCCTACCAAGCATTCTACCCGATAGCATGGTTTTTAACATCATTGTCCTCTCAGTACCCGCTCCATGCAAGTCAACCGTCTCCTCAGTGCCTCATTTAGAGGATTCCTCTTCTCACGCACCATTCTTAGCACTTTGTCGTTCCTTTTCCTCTCGTTTCACCTAAATATCTAAAAAAAAAAACATTAAGGTCCAGGAAAAGTAAACAAAATATGTAAAAAAATTGTTACAGATTGTAAGGTCTGTCCTTGGCCTAGACTTCAGGATCTTCAGGTATATCACTGGGGTATCTACCGTTATAATGTGCTGAAGGAACAAAACTAAACACCCAGATTGAAATGGATGCTTGCAAATTTCAACCGTTATAAACAATATTACGACCTAGGTTTCAATGCTACTGCATCGTCTTCAAGGTAAAAATGGGCATTCCATTTCTTCACCTTCTTCTCTTTCAGGTTTTCCCAACCCCTCCCCCTCCTCTTTCCTCTTAATTTCCAGTCAATAGTTGTGTAAATGGAATGCACCGCACAACATTTGTATTTTAAAGATGATGTAGTGACATTGAAACCTAAGTCACAATTAATAACTGCAAGCATCCATTCCAATATGGAAATATTTCATTCCATCACGCTTCGGAATTTTTATATATGTATTTAAAACAGAGTCAGAATACCTACTCCCTCGGTCAACGTTTGCTTAACTCCAGCGTCCCTAACTTTTCGCTGATAGAGGACGACGACTAAAAGAGTAGACAGACAGCTCGTTCGGTGTACTCGCTTTCTTTCTGCATGCATCCCGTGCACAACTTAAATATATACTATATCTACTATAATATACCACTATACATATCTACTACTTGTTAGCGTAGCAATAATCTCCATAGTGCCATATTTTTGTCAAAATGTCTTTTATTAAGAGTAGAACATTTCCTGTATTTTCTATTTTTGCTCCCATAGGTTTTACCTGGAGCATAGTAAAAATATTCATTCATTCACAACGAATCGCAGTTTATCACGCCCCCACACCCTATAATCGAATACTTCCCTGGGGTTCGATCGCAATGATGTTCTCTCCGCATCGTATTTCATGCCGTGGTTTTTTTTGTGTGAGTGACCTTGCCTCTTTTCGAGAATGGCCCTCCGGGCCATTTGTTCATCATCACCATCGCGGGAAGGGCGTGGGAATATTGGCGCTGTTCACCCAAATCCACTTTGAATTATAGCTCTGGATTTTCGACACCCCCGTGGGTGGCGTCAAAAAAATCCAATTAAAACTGACCCATCTCTCCCAACTTACGGTGTGTTTTCTTATTTCCTGAAAATTTATCTGTTTGCAATCAGAAATACTGCATATAGAGTATCCCATGTCCAACATTTATCAAGTCTCATAAAATTTTACCCTTGAAAAAACACTTCGTTTAAATTTTTCGAGAAAAAAATAATCGAGAATTCGGCTCATGGTCTATTCAGTATTTTATGAAAATTTCAAGATCATAATTAAACTTAAAATAAGTATTACATCACGAAAAATATCGGTCGATGGAGAGTTTTTTTTTAATTTCTCCTCTCAAGTACACAATTATTTTATTTTACCGAGTAAAAACGAAGACATACGCATAAATATATTTTATGTTCATTTACTTTTCGCTAAAACTCGGCAAATCAATATAATTGCGCGATCTAGGGGCTCGATGTAAGCAGTCACGGTTTATCTACATCTCCGAAAACCTCTTTACCCTCCGAAAACCTCCGGTTCATCTGATGACCTCTTTCCTGTGCCTCTGATTGACGCCCGACCTCCGCGTGTAGTGCATCCGGAGAAAATGATGTTATGGCATTCACATCACCGGAGAACTGCCTCCGGTCAGCAGCAATAGTTCCGGTCTATGCCATTAATGCTATTTCGATCATTTTCTCCTTCTTCCGATTGGGAAACCAATCTTTCGAGACGCCATTGGACGTACATCGGGGCATGACCGGAGGAAGGTCTCAGCAATGAGATCGTTTGCATCCAGGGAAATTCATCAGTAATATCTGTAATTATATGTCAATTTGCGTAGGGGCCCGCTGAAAATACTCATGACAGCGATGGGTTCCTTAAATAATCAATTTTTTGTTTTCGTAAGGCTCAAGGTCATTACGAGTGCAGTTTTCCTATCGATATTTTTTCATATACATATATTTTAGGTGCGATGAGTTTTTGAAGGAGAATAAAGTATTTCACTCACATATTATCCGTGAAAAGATCAAAAGTTTCTAAATTGTTATTTATCATATTAAATATAAACATTTTAAATATAATTATTATGTATTAAATTGAACATTTATAATGGGAAAACATCTCTCCCTTTTAATCAGGCCTAAAATAATTTGGCTAAGACTTTGTGTGAGATGTATATTGATCATGAAAACTTAAAATTTATAGGGCTTAGTTGGAACGAGTTCTTGTTCCATGAAATTGTTTGTTGTCCCGAGGAAGCATGCAGATTTATGTGTAATCGTAAGATTTGAGTGGCCATTGGAAGAATTAAGTTATCAAACATCTTTTTCAGGAAAATTTGTGTTTTGGACGCTCCTGATAGATAGTTTTTAATATGTTCGGGAAATTGTCTTTACATCCTCATTGTCAGATTTGAATCCCAAAGGCATGTGTGCATTACAAATTTAACCAAAGCCGTCTCTTGACTATTTGCGCCTCATTGAACCTATCATTTTGAGAAAAGGTTTGATAAGATATGCATTCAGCTCGAGTGAAGTGTTGAAGTAAACAGATACCGAGGTACTGACGGTTTTTTATGTTAGGTAGAGGATCAATTGAATGGTTTGCGGCGTAACTTCGTGAAATTGTCTCATATTAGAATGAAAAAACTTTGTAAATTTCACATTAATTTTATTAACACGACCAGTTTCATCGCTGCACGACATCATCAGGTGCATATACTCCACTAATCTAGTTGAAAACCTCTATAAAAAGAAACGCCGTAAATTAATAATGAAAAACATCTTCCCATCCCTCCTTCCAGAAGAAAATAGCAAAAAATGGCGTAGTATCCAATTTTTGGGAAACATTTCCCATAAAATAACCTCTTTATTTCCCAAAGACAGAATAAATCCGGCCTTCTATAACAAAAATTCACTAAGTCACTTCATTAGTCACGCAAAAGACAAGACAAATCCACTACTCAAGAGCGGAGTGTATAAACTCACGTGCAATACTTGCCAAAAATTTTACATTGGGCAAACAGGGAGGAAATTCCAAACACGCATCAGTGAACATAAAGCATGTTTCAAAAATAACAACCCCGCCTCGCTGTTCGCCAAACATTTACTTGAGACCAATCATTCCAGCACATTTGAGCCGGAGATCCTCCATGTGGAGAGAAAAGGACCCAAGCTGGACGCCTTAGAGTCCATGGAAATTTTAAAACGGTACGTCATAACAAAGAGTTGCTACTTAACGATGTAATTTTCCTTTCCCACTCCCCATTACTTAATCTACCTCTCACACCCGTCGTTACTGACCACAATCCTAACCCTTACCCCACCCCCCCACCTAACGAATTAGTGTGACACACCGCACCGCCTTTCCTAGCCTTCCTCTTCCTGGGTTTTTTCCCCCCACCTTCCCTCGCTCTCACTCAACCACCCCCTCTTGTCCAGCACCCGCCCCCATGTATCCCAGGGTATTTAAGACTGTCATTTCCTGTATATGCACCTGATGATGTCGTGCAGCGATGAAACTGGTCGTGTCAATAAAATTAATGTGAAATTTACAAAGTTTTTTCATTCTAATATTAGGCAAAGGAGATTGGTAAACAGTTTCCATTAGTTTGGAATGATTAGGTAGCACATTTTTTATTTAAAATGAACGATTGCCTTCATTTTTTGTAATTTATTCCTCCGGTCAAGGTACAATTGCATCGGTCGAGCATTGCTTGAATCTCTAAGGCCTATGTCTCCTTTTTTTATTTCCATTGCACTATGATTTTAAGAAGAAAAAGCAATTTATTGACCAACGGTGTAATAAAAGTTATGACGCCATATTTTTTGCGTGCATCATCTTAAATTGGAGTATTTCGGAAGAATTAATTCCAACTTGCAGTGAAAATATATTCAATATGGATTACTTCGAGGAAAAATATGTGATTGATATGTAAATTATTTTAGCTCTAAGAGATTACGATGGAATTTATCACGCCAATCAATAAAGCGGCAACCGCGTTTGAAACAATTGATGGATAGACATTCGTATGAAAAGTTTCACATTGCGAAATTATCTCCCAATGACTCCTGTGATAAGTCTCCTTTTTAGAATCATTTTTCTGCTGAATACTTTCCCAAGGGTTGATTTATCTCTTTGGATATCCTCTCAGGAGGTATTAATTAAGACTTAATATCTTCTCATTCTCGTGAAAATGATTTCTATTTTAGCTCTGTGTTCTTTTAATAGATTTTTTATTTCTCTCATTTATTCTTTTCGTGGAAGAGATATCTTAATGGAAATGCAATTAAACCGGCGAAGAGCATGTCTTTCCAGTGATTGAAAAAATATTCTTTCGTAATGCAGCTGCCATTTGCGAATAAAGAAATTAAACACCTATTTAACTTGCAGGTATTCCATTTTCTGATGTACTTCACTCAAGTGATCGATTTCTTTCCTTTTCGATGCTCAAAGTAATTGGTCATTATTTCTCCTTCATCACTAATGGTGAATGGCGTACCTATTTGATGTTTCATTTGAATATGAGTAGGAAATTTCTCATTTGAAACAACATTCCTATAATTCGTAATTCATTCTTTGTAAAGAGATCCTCTGCAGGTATGAAGTTGATTGATGGATATGGCGACGGTACATTCCATTCTACCAAGAAGACGCCAATCAAGATATTAGGGAAGTAATTAAACAGATAAGAGGGCTAGAAAATGCCTTCATTGGTACATTTTTGGCTTAAATTATTACTGAGATAGCCTACATTACCCAAGGATAGACAATTACCCCCACATATCACTGTCGATTTCGGTCTTTGACGGCTTATTTGACGAGTAAACTCGCTTATTTTCCACTAACATCTACATCTAGAGGTGAACCAATAGGTAGTTTCAGGGTTAACCGCGCTGATATTTGTAATATTTTGATTATAGATTTTTGTAAAGTACTTAATTTCATCGATATGAAACCAATAACTCTTTTGCGTTAATTTTCACCATATCTCAATCGATATCTCTCGAAGTCATCCAATATTCAAAAATTCACGTGGAGTTTTATTAGTAAATGCTTACCGAGTGGAAGGCCATAGCTTCATATTCAATTTCTCTTCCAGGGTAGGACATTATTTGGCAATATATCAGTTTAAAACCCAATGTATCAAAATCAAAAACTGACAGGAAAAGAACCGTAAACTGACTATGGGCGTTTTCACCCTCTACGCTTATAAAACAATATTGCATTTTTTATTTTAATAATCCCTACACAACTCGTTAATCCCATTCCATTTCTTTTAATAGCCGACAATGAGTACTATTTAGAAAAGTTTTTATAACTGTGTGCAATTATATTCTAGGACTCCACCTCTCCACCTTGGAAAAATAGATGAAGGACGGAATATTTACGGAATAATTAGATCCAAAAACGAAATATATGTAAAACAGATGGATACAATGACATAGGAGCCTCAATTTTGATATCTGAATTTGATGCTGCAGTATGAGACCTGCGAATAAATAAAGCATCTGGAATTGATGATATTCCATCAGAGCTAATAAAAAATTCAGTAGAACAGACCTTAAAAATTATGAATAGAATCATAAGGGAAATTTATTCAAATTGTGAAATACCAAAGGACTTCAAGAGGAAAATCATAATCCCGATTTCCAAGAGGAATAGAACGGAGAGTTATTGCAATTTTAGGACCATAATCCTGACAACACCTACAACCAAGCCTTTGACAAGGATACTCTAAAAATAATAGAACGGAGAGCATGAGAGAACCTACCAGCCTGAGGACCAATTCGGATCATGGAAAAGCAAAGGCACGAGAGTAGAAATATTGAGCTAAAGGTTGCTCATAGATAAGAGGATGGAAAAGAACAAGCCATCGCCCGTTGCGCTGGTGGAATGAGAAAAGGCCAATGAAGGCGTTGATTGGAATTCAATTCTTGGATTCCTGGTAGAACTTGGAGTTCTTCACAATGGCAGAAGAATCATTCACAATTAATGAATAAACCGAGTAGTGATGATAAAATCAGGACCCAGCGGTGAGGATGCAAAAATTAGGGTAGAAGTGAGACAAGGCTTTGCTTTGCCACCCGTAATTTTCAACGTCTACCATTTGTGAAATCAAAGGAAAGGGGTTGGGACCAGAAAAAACCATAGCTGTAAAATTAGCACGCTACGATTTTCCGATGGCATTACGGTATTAGCAGAGCAAGAGAAATATTTTTAAAAAATATGGTACATGTAAGTAGTGCAAATGGTAGACACCAGTTGAAAATGAACACCAAGAAAAGTGACATATTTAATGATGGAGAAGAAAATTATTCGAGGGTAACATTAAAATACGGAAATAAAATCTGTTAGAGGTTGATGAATTCTGTTATTTGGTAAGCAGGATAATTAGTCATGGGTAGGCAACAGCGAAGTTATGAATGGAATAGCATACACGAAGAGAGCATTCTGCCAAAGGAAAGGACTTCTGAGAGCGGGAAATTAAGGGATAAAAGTTAGGAAAACATTTATCAGAACTTACATACGGAGTATGCTTCCCCACGGATGAGAGCCAGGAACAATGACAGCAGCGGAGAAATCGAGTGTAGAGGCCTCGAAATTTTCAGCCTCGTACTTCATAGCCGCACGTTTGAAAAATCGATCTTATATCGGCGTCGCACATAACATCTTTGGATAACACTACAGCAATGCCGTGCATGTGGTGTAAAATATCTCGAGGTAACTCGTGATCATTTCTTATAATCCTACGTAAACTAAAAAATTCGACGAAATACATGGTCCTCCATTTTAAATCGCATGGGCCAAGAGTACAAAAAATTAATTCGTGGAATTTGATAAGAGTTAATATAAATTACCGTGTAATAACACTGTGAATTTTTGTTACTGGGATGAAAAGGTGTGCCATTAGTTTTAAAATGCTGAATTTCGAAAAAATTTAATGCGGGCGATTTTAGCGAAATGTTTTCAACCTTGAGGGCATGTATTTTTGTTAATTAGAGTAGTGTATGAGAAACGGTATGCGTCAAATCATGAATCGATGGTTTGGCAAAAACTTTGCAAGCTTTCAACAAAAAATTGAGGTATTGTGCAGCTTTTTTCAATTTCAGCCAACTATGCGACCGGAAGAAAGGTTTCGGAAAATAGCGAGGACGGAATTTATGGCTGGGTCGGATGTAAATTACAGTGCCAACTACTAAAGGGTGTTGGATTTGTAGGGCTGCATTAGGGGGAGAGGTGTGTACGAATTGGGAGTGGATATGAGGAAACTTTAGAAGTTGGATAGGAGTGGGGTGTATGGCAGGGGTTAAGCCTGGTTTAAATGCCGATGTCCGCTGCTATTGTTGCAACTAAGGAACAATAGCTCGCTACCATAATGAACGCAGAAGTATTTTAAAATTGCAGGTACACTCCATGATCACTGAAGCTAGCAAAAAGAATTAGCGGCTAAGAAAGAGAAATGTTATCTTATCATGCCGTTTGTGGGAAAATAGTTTTTAAACACTTTCTATTTCATTGATCCCTTATAAGTATAATTTGATAAAAAGCAAGCTCAGACGAAATTTTTAGTTTGTGTCTTTCAACGTGCTACCCCAGACTTAAATTTTCCATCTTTCAATCGACGTAAAATAAAATGCCCTTTAATAATAGTATCAGATGTTAATATGAAATTGTAATCTAGTAGTGGCCGACTGGAAATCTCGTAATGTAATATTCTTGGGTATTGCACTCAACGTCGACGTGACAACCCGGCTATAGGGAAGAGAGAAAGGCATTGTAGGAGTGTTAAGGCCGATTGGTGAGTGGCATGGGGTGGTTAGTGCGTATGTGCGACGCTTATCTGCGTTTTAAATGTGTCTACGCATGCACACAAGTATCGGGGCGCCTTTCCGTATTTTCTATTATTTCTGCTCCAGTCTCGTACAAATTATTCTCTCTTATTTTTATTTTTCGTTTGTTTATTTACTTTTTTGGAGTTCAGAGGACCGAGATAACACTCGGGAAATGAACTTGCGGAAGTTAAAGGTACTCGCAAGATGGAGATTGGAACAAATTTGAGCGTAGTAGTTGTAAAAGAATATAGTAAAATTCAATGGGTCGTGCATTCAAGCCAAGCTATTATAATATGGTAATTCCTCTTCGAAGTTCATATCAAAAACTGCTGCGAATGAACAGGGGTCGTGACGTAGGTTGTAGGTTGGGAGCTGCCAGAGATTCGGAGACTATCTGTTAGTCTTGGATTTATAGAATAATTGAGAACAGTCATTTTTCGGAGAGCCACCCATAAAGTAAATTCCAGTGTTTCATGTTATTTCTTAATAACATTGAAACGATAAATTAAGAGGTATATTTTTCCGAACGGATAAGTTTAAGAATTTGGTTTCCTTCAAAAAATTATGGACTTGAGTGTACGTTAAATGGAACTCAATAGTTAAATCACTTCAATGCACCCTACGTGATATTCATTGTAAACACCTCGTGTCCTGACATCCATATTGCCTGCCACATGTCTAATTAGGCTTGTGGCGGGGGAAATATTTCGTAATCACCGTAATTCTGCAGGTGTTCATTTTACCATATGTTAACATTAACAGTTACGTATACCGTGGTCTTTATGATGTCTCTTCAACACGTATTTCCTGTTTAAATTGATCGTTTAACTCGTCTGGTAATTTACCGACCTTTTGAATGCCTCATTGGCAGTGGTATATTTTCATAATAAATTCCTGGGTTGAGATCAAAGTAATTCCTCACATTTTTGCCATTCCTCACATTAAAATATATAAACTTAATGGTTTATACTATCATTTAATATAAGTCGTACAACTTTCTTGTCCTGGTAGTTTAAAAAGAAACACTTACTAGACTCCATTTTTCAAAAGCAGTTTTTCATCATTTGAGGGAAATAATTCTTTTTAAGTAATTTTGTGGTCATTCCAATGGTTTTTCAATTCAATACTCTCGTGAGAAATAGAATAACTGTTTATAGTCATTTATAGTATCATAGGAGGATTCTCGTGACTTTCTCCCCGCCAACTAATTGATTCTGTGACTATTTTGTATAAATGATATTTTTCGTGCATTAGTATTGTTCTCTTTGAGTTAATAATTCTTATTGACATTTTTATTTCTATTTACAGGTAAGTGCATTCCATCAGCCTCCATTAGTGGATGGGAATTTCCTCTGCCATGGAATTGGGGAAATCTGTGAGTGAATGAGTAAAGTAATGGTCTTTGCTGGACTGAGAACTGCCTAGAATTTTTCCAAGTTATTTCTTTATCTCAATTCAGTTCTGCTGAGTTTGATTATTTTAGTACGATGAAGTTAGTGCATATCAGGGCCTTTTGAGAATAGCACAGTCATTCCCAAGGGTACGCCATTAATTCGTTGGCATTGGAAGTGTGATTAATTTAGCATTTTTTGCCAGATTTCAGCCTTAAGCACAGTTTTTATTTATTACAGGTACGTTACAAGTTAATGTACGTTTAGACAACGCATCGTAAATAATCTCATACCTGATTCAGTTCCGTAATTTCTCTCATTCCATCTCTCTCCACCCTTCATTCTCTACCCCTCTCGCCTCTCCAGACTTCAGCTGCCGGTCGCCTCCTCTAACACCATATAGTACCATACACAAGGAGAGAGACGTCATACCAACACCTTTATATTCAAGCATTTGTTTTTATGTGTGCAGTCGCTACGGAACTACCTTGTGAGGCGTAAAAGGAGGGGATATGAAAATCTTGAATGGGATATAGTTTGGGCCGAATTCCACGACGCTCTTGTTTGCGCGTCCTCGGGGGAGAAAGAGAATGCCATCGGAGACTCGGTGTGTAAACTTACGGTCTGAACATTCAAAGGAAGGCGTTCATATACTTACAAAATTTAAGCAAAGGTGAATTAGGAAATAATTTTACGGGAAAGGTAAATTTCGAAAGAATAATTAAGCCTGAAATTATAAAAGTAATTTGTTTGAAACCACAAAATAAGTCGTTGAAAACAAACAAACAAATTTTAAGAGAATGTTAGTGAAGAGTCTGATCTGGAGTGTAGCTCTTTACGGTGCAGAAACGTGGACACAAAGGAAGGAGGACGAGAAAAGACTCGAGGCATTCGAGATGTGGGCGTGGTGAAGAATGTAGAAGGTGGAGTGGACGGATAGGAGGAGGAACGACGAAGTTCTGGACATGGTGGGTGAGGAGAGGCAGCTCTTAGATGAGATACAGAGGAGACAGAAGGTATGGATGGAGAGAGTACTTAGCGGGGATGGAATGTGGAAAACAGTGTTTAAAGGAAGAATGTTAGGTAAATGAGGGAGAGGAAGGAAAAGAATGGGATTTTTAGATTCAATGAAATGGAGTAGGCCTTATTGTGCACTGAAGAGGGAAGTGCATGATGTAAGGGGAGGCTCCCGGAATTCATCTTAAGCACTCCATGGAACTTATCTCAATAGGTGGAATACTTTAATAATAATTATTAATAACTTTCCGAAGTTAATTTCTGAAAAAAATCAAAATACATAGATACAATAATGTTTGTTAGGAGTTTGTAATTAATTCGATATGGATTGACATTTATATCAGGACACAGAAAATATTTTTTATGCTTATTCGCAATGGAACTTCCTTCAGTGGGGTAAATGGAGTAAGTGATCGTAAGACGATGGAAGGGATAAAGTGTTTCGACGATTACGCCGCTTGCATGTCTTCACGAGTAAGAAAAATGGCTTTATGGCGTTCTTTTATGCATAAATGCGAGCCTGAGGTGTTGGCATATGGTCTGGACATTAAAGAGATAGTCGCTGGCGTGGCAGAGGGTTCGATTTTAGCGGAGTCTTCATGAAAGGGCCCGAGATGGCAGCTGAGAGAACCTAATTGGACGAGTAATCTAGTTGACCCTCTGAATTGCGAGTGCCTCTGTCTCTCGACCATATGTGTTGCGAGTGATGAGTTTCATGGCCATAAGGATGGACCTGTGTATTATTATTTGAGGGAACCGGTTTCCTGACTGTGTGTGTAGGGATGCGAGAAACGGAAATCTGGGCGAAATGAGAGAGATATTATTGTGCTGAGGGCAGTTGGACCAATTTGTCAGACTCGACTGTCTCCATGGTAACGATTTTATTCATTGAGAGCGCTCCGCCGAAATTATACGGGTGAGATTTTGATGGATAACACGACTGCTCCAACCAGGTGTCTCGTTTTAAGGGGCTCGTGCATTACGTTAAACCTCGTTGATTATGATTATTTTCTTCACTATTTTATTTAAGACATACCTCTAACGCTGGACCCGTCGTTTTTCCTAAAGTACTACGTTTAAAACTACTGGTAAATCGTTTTCTTGGGCAGGGTAGATGTTGTTCTATTTTTTCCTTTTACATAGAAAATTTAAATTTCTAATTTTTGAGGTACTGTTAAATTTTGAAAATGGTCTACCCTATAATTACAGTATTCTTCCAGATAAGGTAGGTTTACATTGGGGATTTGCGAATTGCTTTGATCATTTTGTCTTTCTTCCCTTCCCTCGCTTGCCTAATATTCTCCCCTTAAACGCTGTTCTCAACATCCCCTTCCCGCTCAACAATCATGCCATCCAAAAGTTCTGTCTCCTCCGTATCTTTGTTACATATATCAATTCCTCAACTACCATACCATACTCGACATTCCTCTTCATCCACTTGGCCTTTTTTCATTCTCCTCCTTGACCATATTTTGAATGCTTAATATCTCTTCTTGAACTCTTTTAGGAAGGAATGACTACGGATTTTATCCTTCAATACTCCGTTAAAACGTTTTATAAACATTAATATTGGCGATAGTTGTACACACCGCTATTTTTATGGGAAGCTCGCAGGAATATTGCCTCTCTAATGATTTAAAGAATAAATGAATGGGAAGCTTGCAGGAATATTGCCTCTCTAATGATTTAAAGAATAAATGAATGAATTGATAGTAATGAATAAATGAATTTAATGAATAATAATCGATTTATATTTAATCAAGTGCATTGAGTTATACTCATGAGTACTACTTAAGTAATCAAAAACTATAGTTTTAAATAATAATCGCGTCGCGTTAATAATAGTCACCTTCGATTTTGCTGTTATCTACCTGATATTTTACACATTAATGGTGCAAATAATATCTGGGCCTCCTTTCCAGTCTTATTGAGGAACCAAGTGACTTATTTAGCGTCGATATGTAGTCAATTGGTAAATTAAGCCGATGTAAACAGCGAGATGGACAACACTCTCGAATCCGTCGGGTATTCGTAATCGGCCTCGAGGTTTCGGAGCTAGTCAATAATTGCTCCCTTCCCTCGAAGCCTATCAGTTCCCAACTGCGGTTACCCACAGCGGCTGCGTATCCAGGAACTCAAAGATCAATCGCATCATTGGGTTTAGAATGGAAACGTTTCGGGCCCGAAGCGTGAGCATTAACGAGAGAACCTCCATCACTAGTCGCGGAAAGGGGTGTGGACTCCAATTGAATAGTAATTATTTTCTTCCAGAAGTGATTTGCTTGCTCGCGCCTGGAAATGTCACATTTTAGTATTTTACATCTAAAATTTTTGGATTCCTAGAATACTCTTGCTGATTTAGGGTAGCAAATAGCAATTTATAACAGTTTTTTTTCATGAAATTGGTCCTGCACTCAGCCACGCGCGTAGGAAAATAAGCATTTCTTTGTCGTCATCATCATCGTCATAATTCAATAATCGTTTAAAGATTGCTTGAACGCAGCTCTCCACTGTCATCTAATTTCAGCAAACCTTTTCAATCATGCGCGATTATTATTCTTATATAATTATATCTACTTTGTGACTCATTCTCGGCTCTCCTTTGCCTCTCTTCTCGTCTCCTGTCGTGGCCCATTAAGATGTGCCGTCTCCTTAACTACCCTGTTCCCCCACTCTTCTTCGTACTTCCTCATTACTTATTCGGTCGATTAATTGTACAGGGCACATATATATCCATATAAGTGGCAATTCACATAGGAAGAGTAAGAAGTGTAGGTAAATGTGGCCAGAATTTATGAGGAATCCATTTTCTGGTTTGAGGAATGGGTTTTCAGATACTGTTAAATAATCTGGCTTTTCATGAGTTTTTTTCATGACTTTTTAGTAACTATTCTGCAGTAGAATTTCTTTAAAACAAATTTATAACTAATTTAGCGACCAATTTTATAATTATAATTAATTATTCAATAGTTATTATTAAATAAAACGTGTCGTAGTATGTTTTTTTATTATTTGATGGAATCACGGCCAGAATTTAAAATTATAGCCGTCATTATTAATGAAGAAAAAATTCGTTTCGCTTTTACCAGACTAAATGACGTTGGAGAATCAATAAAATAATACTCAATCCAGCTTTTTTTGACGAATCACGCAGACTTTCTTTGTATTTACTTTAGCTCACGGAATAATTATTTCTGCGCCGGATACACTTATGTTGCCCTCGGCTCTATCAAGACGTTCAAACGACCGAAATTTGCGGAAATATGGTCTCATAGTCGGCCACTTGCATGTTAAAATACGTTTGGGAGGTATGTGCGTAATGGCAACTGTTCATCTGGTCAATGAATACGAACCACTATTAATTTCTCACGCCAATTTCCTCGAACCCCATTCGAAATCGGAAGCGGGAGGAGAGGGTGAGTTTGAGGGAGGGTTTTTGGCACGTGTCCTCTCGTCCAGTCATTATCGCGAGCCGCATCTAGGTCCGTGATCGCAAAACGTGCATCTGCAATCATTGCGATTGGGTGAGAGACCTCGATTATCTCCGCTTTAGGCGGGATGCAGTCCTCCTCTACCGCCCGCAGAAAAAGGCCGACATTCCGCCCCTTTCTCCTGCAACATTTTATATTATTATTAGCTTGCCATTATTTTCTATCTGGCTGATGCATCTCTTTACCACTACCTTTAATGGGGGTGTTTTATGCTTCTTTGGGGCTGGTCAGTAGAAATTTTAATTAATTCTTTGCCGCCGGTTTTCAAAGGAATCTCTGAGTTCTCTATGTTGTTAAAAAATGGCTTGTTTGCGATATGAGGATGTAGAGTTTTTGCAAAGAAAGGTAGCATAAAATGTTTTCAATACAAGATATGTTATTCGCATGTATGTAATTGTTACACGTTTCAAACTAGTTACCATGTGTATTAGTATTGTGTGCATGTACATTACTGGATATCACAATTGAATGCAAACGGTAAGAAAAAAAATATCACTGGATTCAACGAAAGAAATTTGTCACGTATTGATAGCACCAGTCCTGTATAAACAGAGTATGATGGCCATGGATTGATTTCTGTTGTAATTCAAATGCATATGAGTGGAATAAAGTTATATTATTATTAAAGTTATATCTTGAAAAAATTGGCCTCACTTTACAGCAGTCTTTCAAGCTATGAGTATGAACGCAGTCTGTTTGGTTCCTCCTCTGGGAATTAAACAATTTAATTTCGACTTCAGGGGCTATGTCACAAAGGGAATCCTTACGGTCTTTAATAGTCTCTCATAGCTTAGTTTCATAGTATTGCACTGTGTACCCTGTGAGTCTAGCCGCACGAGTGTCTCCGGCTTAACGCAGTTTGCCTATGGTTTCCTTTTTGGGGGCACTACCGGCTTGTAATAGCAGGAAGCTTGTCTGCGGCGTAGCCATCTACAGGGAGAGAGTTACATCGTAGCTGTTGTCTGTATCCTCAATTATTAACTTTCTTGCGAAGGGTTTTTCAGAATTTATCCGATAGAATGCTAACATGGTTAATTAAAATTTATTGTAAATTTTTGGTATTTGCAAAAATTGCCAATTGCACCACTTTAACACTTAACTTTACTTTCTTATGTATTATTGATTACTTGACTCAAATGTACTTTTTGCCGACACCTTTGATTTTAAAACTCCCTTTTCATCATCATCTTTAATAATTTACCAGATATTAGCTTCAATTATTACAAAATGTATACAAATGAATGGGTTATGCTCCAGGCTTAGTAATTCAAGTTTTTAATTAATTATTTGATTGAAGGGTCAATTTATTTGTATCGGAGGCGGTGTCTGGAGCTCCTCGTTTAGTAATTGCCCTTATTTATGAACTCATGCAGCGTAAAACCATACAATGTTTTTCGAGCGGTCATTTAGAATCCATGTATAGTGTAAATTGCAATAGGTATTTTCACTTCCTTATAAGCATTGCCTAAAAATGTCTATTTTTTGCGTAACTCAGCTAGATGAACAAGTAATACATACGAATAGATATATTGGGAGACGATATAGTTTCCTAAAAAGGACGCTTCGTTTTCCATTCTCTTTTTTAACTCTAATTTAATGCCTACAAAAGCTATAAGTTTATCCAACGTAATATATTGATAGTAAATATAATAACATTGGTTTCTATATCACTTGATTCATTCGTGGCTACAAACCCGAAGTGAATGGTATATTGTTCATGCGTGGATTTATCGCATCCGATTGGAATCCATTCATACTCGAACGCTTCGCTTATCTTCAACAATTGGGTTTCCGATTCCCCGTGCAGTTTACACTATAATGAAGCTCGTGCCTTCGCTGGAAGTAGCTGTCTCTAAGCTAGTGAACTTCTAGACTTATCTCTCCGATTTATCAATGGGAACCTATTAATTTCAAGATATATTAGCATTATTTATCTTCGTGAATTTCAAGTATCTTAGTTTCATTCCTTACGTATTGCTTAGATAATATTCTTAAACATCCGAATGGTCGGATCTAAATTTGTAGCATTGTTTATACCATTACTGATGATATATTCTTAATTATCGTAGAATTGAACTGCAAGGTGATAAATCAGGGTATTTGGAATGGACAATTACATTTAAAACTTTGTAAAGCACTGGTTAACAATTCTTTGTTTGTTGGTGCTAATTCCATTGTAGGATAATTTTATGAGTCGTTACGCATCATCACTCATGTCTCAGGCTCCCCAATTATGGAAATATGGTTTGTTATGCCATCTACATATCACCTGTAGAGAAAATCTTTCTTATACGGTCATTAAAAATCTTATTTATTTATACAAAAATGGATTTCATGCGCCAAGGCTCTTGTTTCCTAAAAAAACGCGTTATAGGATGCGTCACTTGATGGAACAAGAGAAGGGCTAGGCATCAGATATAGTTAATTGGTGTTACATGTAATATTTTTGAATTAAAGATGCTTTTTCGTCTTCGTTTTCGGATGATAAAATGTGAAAAAACTGTGATCTGCTTCGATAGTTTCTTTTTTTACTCACTGGTCGTTACAGTAAACCCATTGCCTATATCTATAAATATAATTAGGAACGGACGGATCCAGGAATTTTTTCGGATCCGGATTCGAATCGGATCCTTGATTTTCGGAGCCGGATCTTTCGGATCGGATATTTTCGGATCCAAATGCATTTTCAAATTCCTGACGCTGAGATTCCCCCGATTATTGTTCAATCTCTTGGGAAGAGTCACTCTATGAGCCAGTCGTATTTTCTCTTTTTTAATTCCCACGTCTGAAATTCTCCTACGTAACCTCTGCGAGAGCTTTCAAACAAAACGGTTCATCAGTAGCACAAGAATCCCATGCGACGGCGCATTCGAAGATAGAATCGGAACTCTTTTCACCCTTATTGCATTCACTGAAGCTATTATTTAAAATTGCGGATCCTGATGCGATGTCTTCCGCGACTTTGGATCCGATGTATCCGATGAAGGGCAATATCTGCGGATATTTGGATCCGAAGTATCCGATCCGGCCATTCCTAAATATAATATATGCCTGTCTGTTTGTCCTTTATGCATCACTTCACCATTCATAAGATCTCCATGAAAGTTCATACATTAATGAATCATTGCTAGTGAAGTTTATTTTTTAATTATTTTTAATGATTAGCCCTCATGGAATGTGGCGTCTTCCCGGTAGTCCATAGGTTAAGCATTGGGTTAGCGCAACGCTTTTAGTTTTCGTTGCTTATGCTACCTTCACTCAAGGTAGAGAGCTGAGATTTTTTTGCAACTGATGAATAAATCGATGAAGTTTCTAATTTTTTAAATCAATTTTCCCTTCACAGTGGCATTTTCCTGAAAAAACTGATTTAAGCTAAAGAATCACTCATATTTTCGAAAGAAATGCAATAAATTACTTTGACAGCTAGTGATAAATAGTGAGTGATTTCGGCTTTGAAATTGATGGCTAGATGGATGATTGGAATTGTGTGGATTTCTAAATTACTATTCATAATTTTTTCGTTATAATATTCGTAATAGCGTTATAATTTTGGTTAATTAATTCTCAAGCTTTTCACAAGTCACTGATTTTAATTGACATTTTTATCATCGAGTTATTGAGAGAAAGGCAGGCTTTGTTGGTCCACACATATATTTGAGAGGATAGTCATCTCCATCTGCAGTCAACAATCCAAGCATTGGTTCAACGCAGATTTTCTTTCGTTTCACCTATTAATTTAGCCTTAAATCCATCATCACCAATCTTCTGTTTTATACCCTTCATTAAGTGCTCATTCGAGGTCTTCGTTTGCCTTTCTTTCCCTCCCCAGTCGATCTCTGATGGACTTTTTTAATCAGAAGATTTTATCAAATGATGTAATGGCAAATTGTACCGTTATTTTCCAAAGATTTTGGAAATGATGTCGTTCATACCCTTCTTAAAGCTTTCTTCTTATGTTATTGCGGTGAATACTCCGGCGGAAGCCAAAGCATACATCGGAAGTAAACGCCATAGAGGAGGCATCAGTCCTCCGTGTATCCTGTCCTTATTTTACCATTTAGGGAGTATGTCATTCGCATTTCAAATTTTCCGCAATGGAGAGAGTTGGAGATTAATGGAGAGCTGTGCACTTATTCTCAATACTTGTAATGGAGTATTTGCACTCGCATAATGTAGCTTTGTAAAGTTATGAACTTGATTGATTCTATAGTTTTGAATACGTACCTTGATCTAACAGCCTCAATTTTGCTAATTTTCCTGGAAATTCGGATCACCCTCCGTGCAGTCACGCGAGTGGCACTTCTATGAATCCAATTAAGTGTGCATTGGATGACAGCACCTGCATTGACCAACTTGATAATCCTTTTCAGTAGTGTTTGCGGGGCAAAAGGTGATGCACAATTTCACCCTTGTTAATTTCTTCGTGGAGCCTGCTGCTATACTTCGCTTTTATCCGGCTTTATTCCCTCCCTCACCTCTCTCGCAATCTCTCATCCTTTATCACGCGTTTGATTCCCCATTATTTTGCGTCCTTTCCCTCCCACCTGCTCACCTCTCTCTTTTATCCTACTTTATTTTCGGCTTCTCAACTCAACGCCATTTCCTTTCTGCTTTTTATTTGCGAATCTTTAACCTCTTCCCTCTCACTGTTTTTCTTTCCTCTCTAAGTTTTCCGCTGTCGAAAATTGTCTGTCAACTCTTTATTTCCTTATCGTGTTTTTTTTTTCACTGACTTTTTTGTTTGTTTTGCCGTGAATATATGCCTCACGAGACAGGCGGGTAGGTCATAGCAATGAATAAACTCTTTGACCCCTCGCGTTTTCTTCACCTAAGTCACGAAGACGTTCAGCAGAGATGATAGAGCTGGGTTACAGGAATCCGTTTATTGGGTGTTTGAAATCGGGAGGCAAATTTGAAAAAGTTAGTGGAATTTGCACCGTCTTCTTTGAAGTCTGCATCGAGTCGTGCAAACTGCGATCACCAGCCAAGTACACGGGTAAAATTTAACAGGCCTTGTGTGAACTAAGTACACAATTCAAAGGGATTTACTTTTTAAATATTACGATATTATACTTTTTAGTAAATTGAAATTCACCATATTTTTAAGTATTCTTCCACAAATGTTTCAGTTATATTATTAAGTTCTTCTGTGTTGCATGATCTTGAGGTGCAGTTTTGCTGGTAGGTAATTTATTGTGGGCAATATAAAAGAAGTATTTTTCTTATGCTCAATTAATCAATACACTTTTAAAAAATCCCTTCAAAAAATGTCTCAAAAATTTCCCACACATTCAGGAGTGATTCTTTAAAATGTATGTGCAATATGGGATCATAATTCTCCTGTGAATATTCTTCAGAAGAATGTCTCTTTGTTTGACATTTCTTGGTAGACTATTATACTAGCACACCTTACAGACATATAACAGGATTCTTGCGCATTATTTAATGTTGGACGGACGTTCCTATTGAAAATCTCGTTGGTAAACATGGAGCAATTATATGCCTGCAATATCAGTTTTTCCGAATAAAGTTGAAGTGTAGAAGTGGAAGTAAAAGAAACAACAAAAAAAAGTAGTTGTCATTTTCCGTTAAACACCACATTTCCCTTGTGCCGGCGCTGGCATGAAGAAAGCACCATTTCCTTCGCTTTGCGATAAGGGCCTCCATGAGCCATCAACTTGAAGACAAACTTTTGGGTCTTATTCCTTTTTCTTTGCACGTAGTTTTGTTTTTGCTCCCAACCCTTTTTGCTTTTCTTGTTAATACCTCCGGAAGCCTTCTCTTGCCTCGCGTGGGTGTAGAAGTTAACTTTTTCGGTTCGGCGAAATGGAAGTCGGTCGCGGTCCAGAAGCCGTGAGAAGATGGGAAAAGAGTTTATCGATGTCATTCTCTCTATTTCTTTATTTCCTCACTCTATGGGTGCTACTCCTTCCTCATTTCCAACTTCCTCTTTTCGCATAAGGTCCCTTCATTTTCGCTTGTTTCCTCCCATCCCCTTATCCCCTTTCAAGAATATATTCCTCTTTTACCCATTTCCACTCGCCCCAGAGCTGAATACATTCCACGAGCTCTCTCTGTTTTATTCATTCCTTTACTTTTAGTTCTTGTATTTTCTCCTTAGGCGGCGTAGTACAGTCAAAACAAAGCGATGGTCCGAAAGATTTTCGCGATCCCGGTTTTTAATTTGCTGCTACGCTCTGCATATACACGGCAGTGGGATGCGTATCTGGGTATCTAGTGTTTTTATTTCCAAGATTTTCGAAAAATGCTCGCGTGGTTTTCATATTTATCGTCTTCTGGTCCCTGATTCTGTCCTATCACGTCTGTGTCGCTCCGGTTCTGCTCGTCATAAGAGGCTGCACATTTAATGGAATGCACATCCTCAACTCTTTGGGTTTGCCATCCATGAATTATTAATAGCTCAGTAGCATGTTTCATATTTTCTAACCCTTAACTAATATTAGAATTAAGTTTATATCGGTAATGTCTTTTGCCTCTATTTTTACATAAATTAACTGTGACTTGATTATTATTAGTTTTGAGTGGTATTTAAAAAAATAAGCAAAATACTGTGGAGCTTTGATAACTCAACCCATTGATTACACTAGTTTTACGTATTGCTGTTATAATTGATCCTTTTTTGCATCTCTCAATCGCTCTCAAGCCAAGGTAACGGCTGAAGTTACGTAATACGCTCACCAGTCCATGTAAATACGGTGCTTACTCACAAAAACTCGCCAACTGTTCATTTTACTACGATACGGTTAGTATTGGATTGTGGTGTACCCTACTTTTGGCTCTGGTCAAATGTGTATCGTAACTAGAGGAAGGAAACCGTTGCGACCGTGTGGATGGATGTGTGGCCGGTGATGGGATTGACACCGAGGAGGAGCAAATGACTGACTGGCTGTGAGGGGAAATGTTTGTGCTGTATTAAGGAATTTCCGCGTATGTCGGTCATGGATATTCTTGACCATAGAACTCTGGTCTTCCTTACGCCGATTTTGTCTATTTTGTGCGTTTTCTTCTGTTATTAACTGAGAGGCCTTCTTTAAATTGTTGATAGTGGGAGTAATTTTAGTTCTAAGTCATTATATTTCGTGCGTATGCGCATATCATAAGTTTTAGTTTAGCGCTTTCTAAGCCAGCCTCCCGAGTTTTAAGGCAATCAATGTTTCACTGAGGGTTCTTTAGCTGTAAAGCTTGTTTTTTTTTCTGGTAAGATGCGGTGAAACCATTCCATCATGGATGAAATTTCCTCTGAAAATTACTGTACGAGAAACTAGACGCGTTTTGCCGTTGCTACGTTAACCAACTTAGTGTACCAACTTAGAAACTCGTCGTATCTTTGATATATTTTTACGTTGGTACTGTAAGTGATATTTAGTTCATACTAAAGAATGTTTTACCGATAGAATGGGAAGAAAGACTGAAAACATGGGCTTTCCGAGTTCTTAGTTGGGCTACTATCTGTCACAGCTGAAGAAAAATAGCAATGGCGGATGTAATGTAAATGAGATAGTAGACTGATTTGGAGTTTGTAATTCAATAGGAATCATTTGAGGAGAATAACGTGCGCACATCAAAAATTTTCATTCAAAACATTCATTTACCTGAGTAGTTGACAAGGCTATGAGAGGAAATAACATATAAGACCTTAAAACAGCAATCCATCTTAAGTTGATAAAACAAATCAATAACATTTGAGTTATAGAAAAATATTGGCGAGGATATAATTTATGTGCACTGAAAATTTAAAGGTAGTATTACAGTTTTTAAGCGAGTAATCCGAGGCCAATAAATACCAATTGAGCCAGGAAGATGCATCATTTCAATGTCTACCGACTCGGTGTCCGTTACGAATCGAAGAAAATCAAATGGATGGAATCAAAAATCGGATGGAAATGAAATCAAGAGAGTCGGTTGGGCAGCATTCAGGAAATGTAGCACTCTCTGTGAGTCATTGTTATATATCTAGTGCTGTCTCCCTAATTTGGGATTCTCGTGCAGAGTAGTATCCCTTGCAATGACCCCTTTGATGCCGCCGTGCACCTCCCATCAATCCCCTTAGCAACGCAGAGATGAGGGGGGATCTGAGCATGTGTCTCCGTCAAAGGTGTCCTCTCGCCGCTCATTGACTATGAGAAGATTCCGTTTGATCTTTCTGATCTTCCGATAGCTCGATCTTAGTCAAAGACGAAGACCTCTTTCTACGGTCCACTCGAGTGAATCGGAGTAAACGGCTTGCCGTATCGACCACAATACTCTTTGATTTTATGATGATCTTACGAATTTGGGGAAATCTCTTGCATATTGGATTGAAATGGATCCAGCAGGAAAGAAATTATTGGAGCATGCCTTTTCGAGTGCCTATAAGCGGACGTCAGTGGTTTACGTACCCACTTCCTGAAGGTCGAGTGATTTCATATGCAATCCGGAGTTACGGCTGGTAGGTACTTCCGTTCACTGTGCCTCTGAGCAAGAGTACGCTGCGCGCTTGCGAAGATTTCATATTGAGATTTCATCGCATCGTGGCTACGAGATGCAAAGGAAATGCTTGCAAATGTTTGAAACCTAATGATTAGGAAGGAAGGTGAATGAAGAGAATGGGATTTATTTGTTCAATGGAACAATGGAACAATGGAAAATGGTGGGCCTTATTAAGTAGGTAAGTTCAGGATGGGAGTTAAGAGTGCCGGAATAATTCGCAAATGCTCAATGCAAATCTTCCTTAACCGGCAAAATAATTTAAAAGAAGTTTTTCGAAATTCAATCAATTTTTGGCAACATTATTCATGGATCTGGTGTGGTCTCGTTTATATTTACCCATTTACCCTCCTTACCGCTTTCTCTTCCAGTGTAGGTAGCTCTAATTGTAAACTGGATTGTTTCAGGCGTAATTTTGTAAAAAAAAACGATTTCTCTACCTGAAGATGTCGCCCCTGCGACGAAACCGGTCGTCTCAAAAAAACTGCATGAAAAAGTACCACACCTTTTTATTGTTTAGCTCTAATTGTATTGGCAGTTCATGCTACATGATGTCACGAATAGTTCCAGAACTAGGCGGCGGGTCCAAACGAAAAAAAACACATGTATGTATTGATGAAGTGTTCTCGGGAAATCAGCCGGGTTAAGATAGACAAATCTGCCAATGTTTCAACGGCCTTCTCTGGCGAATTCGCCCTGAAGACGATGACAGAGAAGGCCATTGAAACGTTGTCAAATTTGTCCATCTTAACCCGGCTGATTTCCCGAGAAGACTTCATCAACAAGATTCGCCGGGAAAGTACCAGATCCTTCAACATTTATTTATTAATCAGACTCATTCGCTATCGATGGTAAATAAATATTGGCGAACGGGAATTTGGTGACGTATCGAGATACGGAAGAGCGCAGTCGTAATTATTTTTAAAACTCCGTGACGAACGGCAGTAAGTAAGAATATTGGTAAACAGTAATATTTTATGGGAAATTAAAGAATGGATGCGGAAGAATAAGTACAAAGAACGGAAATTTAGCATAAATCAATAAAAAGACAAATAGCATCCCAGTGGGGAAAGTTTGTGCAGAATTAAGTTTGAATTACTTCAAAGTATGTGCAGGGTGACTAAATTCAGAATGAATGTGCATAGACCGTGCTTAGAACATGCAGAGGTTGTTCCCCGCTGCATTAACTTTGAACATGTGCAAGGTGAACATTCTCAGTACATTCTTTGAACTAAATTAGTGAACTAATGCAAAGATTTTATACATTGTTTCATTGGTGTCCGCGGGTCGTACGATCTGAGATGCCATCGGATTGCAGAAAACACCTCTCAATTCACGTGAAGTTGGAGGATTATTTCCTATTCTCCCCCCAAATGTCTTCATGGCGTGCTAGCGGTTATCGCTTGAATACTAAAGCCTTAATATCATTTAAATTTCACGGAAATTCTGAATTTTCAAAATTTGGCACGCAAAGCTATAATATCCGTAGGAGAGGAATTATAGCGAAAGAGCGTAAGGCTGTTCGCCACTGTCAACAAACTTGGAGCGCAGGGAAGAACATGTTTGTGGTGAGGCGTAAATATTGTCAAGGGTCAATTGCTAGGGACTCCTCGCTTACTCCCCCCTTACTTATTGAATGGTACCATGCGTCAAAATTCCCAGCCTGAGGGTTTGCTCAGAGAATAATATCGATTTATCGGTAGGAGTCATCTAGAGAAGCCAATAATGCCCTCAAGACACCATCGGAAAAAAGTGTTCGATTTATTTCTTTTTTGAAAGCGGCTGGAGGAGCTCTGCTAAGGACCCTCCAAAGCACAATGATGAGGAGGAGGTCACTCCTGGCCTAAAGATCAAATTTATATAGTATCAACCTCCAAAGCCTTACCTCGATTTTCAAATATGTAAATAACCACTCACGTACATACCATGTGATTAGATTTCATTTATGGCACTCATTTATTTAAGCTAAAGTAGAAAAACGCATACGCATGGGTATAAAGAAAATAAATATCAAGATGTCACTTAAAAGATATTGTAAAATGGCTACTTTCGGTTTAATTTCAGACAGCACACAATCAAATTTAATGCTAGTCAAGATAATGGCATATGGTATATCTTTCGAACGCTACTTCGGTTTTTAATTTCTTCGCCATCAAATACTAGACCGACTGTGTTGATAGGTGTTTCATAGAAGAAAAATACTGAAACCGAGTGTAAAATAGGAATACGTAGATCTAAATATGAATTACTGGCCTGCATTGCCATATTGCATACTTAGTGACTATCTAATTCAAAACCAATAATAACGGATTTAGTCATGAAAATTTTTCACGAACACCGTTCTTCTCCTTCCTGAATGTTTATATACCACTCATCATTATAGATTACATTGATGTGATGCAATAAAACCTTATATATCAGTTATTTGTTTGATATTAATCTGTCATTATCAAACCTTAGATATAATGCGCGACACTTTGAAGCGTTTCATACAAGAAGATAAACGATGATGTAATCCCAGTTTAATATAGCAATGAAATATGAATGTGAACTCTGAATATGATGTAAGGGTTGCATTGTCACATTGTCAAATCCGTTTCACAATCTGCTTGTCGGTGCAAATCCTCTGTGATTCTGTCTCATAAAATTATAAAAACTAAGCATAAATAATTAGAAATTAATGATTTATAGAACAAAGAACCTTACTTAACTTTTAGGTGAATTAGGATGCGAGCCGTCAGAGATTTAGAGGATCCGTGCTAGGCTTAGATTTATATAGGATTTAGAGTTTAGAAGATCTCAGAACCTCGCAGTATTTTCAGGTTCAACAGAAACGGTGTAATAAGAGAGATATTTTGACTAACAGACGGTGAAAAAAATACTAGGTGGTACTCAAAGTAGCCAAATAACTGCAACGCGCTGATTGTTAAATATTAGGTTAATTTAATTTATTTTTATGCGTGCCTTGTGTTCCTAGCACCCTCTGCCACAGGCTTATTAAGGCGACTTGCCGGGTAGTATGAAGATTTGCATAACAATACTTTGAATTAATGGACTTGGGTTGCCGTGCCAACAACTTGGGACATACTTAGTAACTTTGTGAAATATTCATATTCCGCTAATGATAACGCCCTTGACGCAGTTACAAATCCTCTCAGCTGTGAGTATTTGTAGGAAAAACAGGAATGCCATATGAAGTTCCATGACGCTAAAATATCTCTCTTTAGGGAGACATTGCTTCGGACACAATTGGACGTCTTGACCTTTGCCCTTAATCCTCGACGAGAACTCACTCTTGAAACCCCCTCTTCCAAAGCACCCTCTACTTCATCATAAATACCCGTATGCTCCCCACTATTCGCCAAATATGTCTGAAAAGTCATCCAAGCGCCCAACAAATTGAGTCCCGATAAGGTTTTTTTCCACCAAAACACTCTTATCAGTTCAATCCTCAAAGAGCCAAAACTTTGAATTATTACGATTGTAAAGAAAATTGTATTTCCTTATTGTTCGGTTGTATAATTTCCGCGTGGCAATGAGGGAGAGACTGAAACGTTTTTATCTAATTATTTTTTATTTTACTGCATCCATAGCATCAGTGCCATTAAAAATAATTAAAATATTTCCGTAAAATGACGACGCAAACCTTACATTATAATTATTCAGACGATTCATCCTTGGTTGAGTAAGAAGGTTCTGATGGAGGTGCACTTTACCTGGTGCAGTTCAAGTACATCTTAAAACGGCCGGGGTATAAATCTTTTTGAATATTAAAATATATTTTATGTATATAAACCTTAGTATATAGTTTTTTTTCACATTAAAGTTTTTTTTGCTCTCTTAGATGGATCAAAGTTGCGGCCGAATCAGTAATCGGGATTCTGCCGACTTCACCTTCATGATATGTCCGGATATCTCTCGTGTTAAAATTGAGTTAACATCGAACCTTGGATTTTTTGCTACGATTTGCTGTCTGGGTGTGGCTCGATCAAGATTTCAAGAACTCTTTGACCTAACCACGCATGTTGAAAGCGTCATACACTTGCCGCAGTGCGGGCCAAGTTCTGAGACTCGAGTGATTAAGATGAGCTACTTTATGGCTTTTCTTTTTTACTTTCTCCTCACGCTTTTCCACTAGAGACGAAGTACAAAGACAGTCTAGTCGACGAACACCTTGGGAAGATGGGTCGTATAATCCCCCTTGCTGCCGCTCTTTAACATGAAGCCAGAAATGACTCCGTCGGTACCGTTTGCCCATTGGTGAGCCATACGACTCAAAATTTGGAAGATACCTATCTTTTTAGGACTCTTGAGAGCAACGTCTCCATCCTCCCCTTTTTGCTGTAGTGTTTTCTTCCCAACACCTTATTACGGGGTCGGTCAATTTGTAATACGAATAGAAATTACTATAATAGAAACGGTATTTCCGTTAAAAATAAACAACGGTAAAACTTACGCTATCGTTTTTGCCCGTCAATGTGAATTTAGTTCTGGGTCTATGCCATTATCACGTTAGAGCCATAGGCGTTCGTGTCTTTATTTCCTTTAAGTTTTTTCGACTTTTGAATAATTTGGGTGAATTTTTACAGCAAAAAATTCCGTATTAGAAATCAAATATTGAATGATTTTGAATGTTTTCTTGGAAATCCTAAAATACATAATTCCGTTTCTTTACAACTGATAACTTCAGGCTTTACTTTGTGAAACCTCTCCATATTGGAAAAGAGAAATAAAAATCCCCCATTCCATTCCATGCTTAACCCCACCCCCGCCCTCTCAACCAGTCCATTCCATTTCCGATAGATGTCCTCACTGTCATATGTTTATAAATATAAGATGCATGCAAGATCAGTCACCTGGCAATGTAACCAAGTTACGAAACCCGGGTCGTGCCCATAATTGAATAACAGTGAACCTTGCAAAGTTTTTATTTCTTTTTTCCGTTTATTTACATTCATGAAATGGGGTTTTTGGTAAAGGAGATGTTTTTAGCTTCTAGTGGAGTATTATTTATGAATCGAATCGGTCCAAGTAGTCCTTAATTGGCACTTTTGAATATTATTGAATGGACTTTGGTCGGGAAGTGCTACAAATTATTCTTGAGAAAATAAGGGAGATTGTGATCGATTTCAGACAAATTGTATTCAAAACTAACTATATATTATGATTTTCATTTTTTTGTTATAACTGAAAACCCGTAGAGTCATTCGCCTGGATAGGTACATGCAATATTTTAGAAGTAAGCGCACGTAATTTTTACTTTGATTTTTTCACGGCTATTTATGGTGGAAGTATGTGGTGTCCCAGCGGGTGGACAGTTGAGTTTACCGTTCGGAGGTTCCGGGTTTCAACGCCGGGTGAAGCCTTCCCATGCATTCCCTATCAAAAATATTGGTAGTGAGAGAGAAGGCCCAAGTAATTGAATTAGATCTCCTATCCTGAGTTTTTTGTTTTCACACATGTGTGGCTTAGTCTTGGGAGAGAAATAATAAATTTCTCGGCTATGTGTCGTGTGCTCTGTCACACTCGGTCGCAAAAGAACGCTTATAGTTTGCCACCCAGAGTCACTTTGATAAAATAAACCTGTTGAGGGAGGCATGGGATTTTTATTAATGTGATTCGGAAATGTGGAGGATGGCGGTTGAACCTTTTTCCGAGATCTCTGTCCGCCAAAATAGGAAAAGGGAAGGGGGTGGCGGCAATAAATCACCGCAGCCATCATCATCAGCTGATTCAAAGAGGAGAGAAAACCGTTTAGCATATATCTCAAGGCGATGGAATCCACCCACGGAATGGTGAGCAAAAAAATAAAGCAGTATATCGTGTTGGGAGGAGTGGCGCATTTCGTGGTGGGGAAAGGAACTCCTGCGCGAGTAACAGGTCACGCATTCGGGATCTGCCCAGAGCAAAAACACTTAATGTATGCGAAAGTGGTATCGGTGGCCACCCATTGTCTCTATCTACTGATATTTCCTCTTTCGGAGTCCATTTACGCCCCCAAAGATTGAGCATCGTGCTCTTAGGCAAATTGCGAGAGTTATGTTTTTTTACGCTTATTTATTCGCCCAGTCAAGGAGATTTTGGAAAATTGTTTCTCTATTAATTCACGCCTTTTCAAAAACACGAGAGGGCAAGCATTGTTAAAGATTTTATGGTAGAAGATTTTGAGTTCCCGTTTGTCCATTGCCATGTTAGCTCGTGTAAGAGGCGACAATTATTTCCCTGAAATTGCACCGAATGCGCATCGTGGCAGAGTGAGAAAGTGAGCGTTTGATGGGAGGGAAAGACTATAGCTTCTACGAAAATTAAATGTTTCCCACTCAGATGTTATGCTGTAAAGTTAAAAAAAGAAATGGCGAAAGTTTCTGACTACTTTTCATGAGTTTGTGTCAATAGAATTGAAAATGAAAAAAGAAAATACTTAATTGGAAAAAATGTAAAATTGTTCAAAAGGAGCAAAAAAAATGAAATGGAAAAATAACTACAAAAAACTTATAAAATGAGCAAAAGCATACTAATGCAGCAAAAAATAATATAACTGTGGGAAATCGTCAAAAAATTGTATTTATTGTGTTGTCAGGGTGCTTCTGCACGCGCTCACTAGAAGCCTGTTTTTCTAATTCTCCTTCACTAACGCTGGAAAGGTTACACCGGTCCCTTTACACACTTGTATTGTCATTATTGTCCCGCGTAAGCATTTGCGTACAATCATCGCCGCTGAAGATGTGGCACATATACTCACCGGCAGCTGGACCATCCACGGCTATATAACCCGGTCACATCTGAGGATCGACGACGACGACATTAGAACTCTGACTTATTTACTCTTTTCGAGGGGACTCGTAATCGTGGAAAATAAATATCGCTCACAAAACTGTGAACAACAATGAACCACGCGCGCCCCTTTCTTCAGAATCACGTGACGTCATTAATTCATACTTATGAGGGTTGAGGGAGTCGATTTATCATTGGGAATAGATCATGTAGTTGGTGGCGTATTGTTAAAAAAAAATAAGATAGTTCTCTTTACTTACCGAACTCTGTTTTAGTCGTCAGCAAATTAAAATTGATCACCAAGCCCATTATTTATGCCCGTTCCCTCCCTGCTCCACATAGCTCTCTCCTGCATTGTATCGGCATTTGGAATGTCCCTGAATCGGTACAGTTTCACCAGACTGTCATTCGGATTCGTGGGATTCCGCGGAGGATATGATTAAATATCTCAGTATCCATGGCGTTGATTGGGCTTGAATGAGTCCTTTCGGGAAACACTATGCGATTTCCATGGAAGTCCTCCGATGGTGCCAATGAATGAATGGATCCACAAGTGGGTGTATGGCTCTCTCGCACATTCTCTCAATCAGTCCTCGTTCTCAATGTGGCCAACGCATTCCGCTCCGGACGCCGCACGCGCCCTCTTCCGCCGAAACCACGTCCCTATATGTGCATCCTCGAAAGAGCGCGCGTTGGAGTGGAAGAATGCAGAGTCCTCTGGATGGCAGTTCTCTACACTACTCCCTCATAAGGTCGAGTCGTTCCATACACTTCCACTAGGGAAATAGTGTAGTTTCCTTCATCAAAGAAAACGAAAGGCATTGATTGCGATTCGTTACCCACCATTAGTGTATTCATAATATACAAATTATTTGGTTTTAGTAATCCCAGTTTAGACGAATGGCAACGGTCAATTTTAACCTCATTTGGAAAAGGCCAGATTGGCGTCCAAGCGATGCCACTCCACGTGACGTCACAGGGACCTAGTTTCTATACGAGTAGATAGGAGTTTTACATCGTCTGAGATTACCAATGCATGCATGAGGCACAGAGCCTAGGGAAACATTGAGAGGGTTGGAGTCTAAGAATGTCTCTTTTGATCATTTTGTATTCGGGTAAATCCGTGAATGGGCATAGCGGAATGGCTATGGATAGTATGGCAATCTGCAGCCTTGTTTATAAGTACAGTCCTTTAGTTGTCCTTGCTTTTTCGAGGTAATAATTATTCCATTACCTTGCGAACGGAATTTCAATGGAGACAAAAAATAATATTAAAAAATTATATCTTTTATTGCTTGAAAAGCACATATTTGTATTCTCTGAACAAAAAATTATATAATCTAATTAAAAAAATATGTATAAGCGTATGCTCAATATGCCAGTGTTTCATAATCTTTCCTTTTCTACATAATCAACACTTAACTCAGACAACGATACTCATGCGCCCATTTTTAAAATTTATTTTGTAAACTGACTGGTTGTGGTGAGTTTGTTCTCACCGGTACAGCAAAAGTATACGCACCATCGGCGCTGACAATTAGTGACGTCCACTCGACTGTTACTCTTATTTTGTACATGAGTGACGGGGCAACATTTGATTTTCTCGCATAGAAGAGGCGATGAAAATATTTTTCTGAGGTAACCTCAATTTCTACCTCTGATATGACGAAGGGTGAAACAATAACGGGATATAATTTTCGAGGCAATTCTACGGCAGGCACCTTGGATAGATTTCTCTCCTGTCCGTCTGCTAGGGCTCTCGTTCACCCTTGTTCCTCCACAATGCTTTTCACTTGCTTTTTCGTTGCATAGCTTAATCAATGTATTATTTTTTCGGATTGTGGTGCTCAACAGTTTCATTTTTTCTTATGTAATTGTTTTAAGTTTTTAGTCCCTATCTCTCCATTTCCTCTTTTGCATCCCTCTTTAAGCAATGGATAATTCTTGGACAATACACGTTCCGTGCCAATATTGTTGAAGGTACTGGTTAAGACTCCTCGAAAATAAGTATTCATTACAGTTTTACATTAGATTTCTGATACGCATCATTGGTGTCTCTTCTTTGTACACTATGCCGTTGATTATATGGCTAACGACGGTCACTACTTTTCTCTTGAAGTGAAAATTTTCCCAGCTTCGTTACTGGCATTGTAAGCGTATAGAAATGGCAAATTTTCTTCTCACCTTTGCAAACACGTTTTTCTGCGGATGTGTAGTTCCAAGCTAGTGTCTTTTACATGGTTTGAAAATCGAGTATTCGGCATTTTTATCATTCCTTATTTTTTATTATTTCATTACCTATTTTTTAATACTTATTTTTTATTATTTATTCCTTATTCACCATATTCATGGTAATTTTTATACTTTTTCTCTTAAACTAAGGTTTCCAAACGAAATATTGCTTTTCATTCTTCATTCATTATTGTTTTTTATCTAAATATTGCCGGTTTATTTAACTCACTCAGTTAACTTTAGATGATAGATAACTTTCCTGTTAATTGGAATATACTTTGGGACTGCTACGCTTTTCCCCAAACAAGTTTATCCGAAGCATACCGTAAATGTATATGTATGGACGTTAAAATGTAACAAAGAAGACCATTAAGAGTAAAGATACGTCATCGATCTGTTTTATATTCAGGAAACTTTAATTATGAAAAAAATAGATACAAAAAGTATCATAAATTCTGTAAAGAGATCATAATCAAACATATTTGCCTCTTCTCTATTTATGGAAACGTGTGTTTACAGTTGAAGCAGATTAAGTAGGGATGGTGGAAGTGGATACGTTTTCAGGATTTTTTCATTAGTAATTGATACTGTACAAAATCGTTTTACAGCGATATTGAATATTTTCACATGACTATTGGGCATATATAACCGTTTTATGGTCCACTTAAACGATTTTTGGCCTATATTAACAAAAAAATTCTTAGTATTTTTAGGAGCTTGGGAATTTGAATTTAGTAGTTTGGGAGTTTGAGTCCAGTTATTTAGCCATTGGGGTCAGTAGAGTTTTCTAAAATTAGCGGCTGTCCCATGGTAACTAGAAGGCCAAAAACATGAATCTATTGTAGCCATAAGCTAATGCCTTGTCCATTTGAAGAAAACATTTTCCATCTAGCAAGATATTTCATTTGAATAAGCATATCTACTCCACCAATGTGTGTGGTGCTATTTATGGAAATTTAAACTTTTCTCTCTCTTTCCAATTCCTCTCGCCGCAATCCTTCTCCCTTCTCTCACTGGGACGTAGGATCCCGCGAGTTCTTGAGTGTTTTGTTTGGTATCAAAACGAAACAAAAAATTGTTCTTCTTTCATCTTTTTCGTTCCGGTGGTGCGCGTCTTTTTTTGGCTGCCTTCATACCATATTCATGGAAAACAAGAGAAGGCGCAGCCTCGCACAGTTGGGCGCAATAATGAAAAAAAGAAGAGTTGGATATAAATAAAAAAATGAATATTGTACACATTCTCTTTCTCTTGGCCCGAGAATCAAGAGCGGAGAGACACAGAGGTCGCGTTAGCGTTCATATTAATGATCTCACACTGCACCCCCCGTGCTGTTCTCCCTCCCTGCCCCCCCCTCTCCCACCCCCTCGCCTCTTTCCCCCACCTTACTGTCTTTATATTCGTTTGCGTCGGTCAGGTGGACCACTTATTGTGGTCCCGTTGCCTCGCATTAGGTGTCCCAATAATTGTTCTCCGGTAAAGCAATAATCGTCGCATTTTAATGCTAATGTCTTTCTTTTTGCATTTTAAAATGTGATAAGTAATATCTCTAACCCTGCCACGTGAACGGCGATGAACTATAAAAGAATTGCCATGAGAAAAATTTCCCTGGACTGGGAATGGAGCCATGGCTTTCCGGGCCTATGTGTACTAACACCTAGTACCATGAGCCTCGGAATAATTGCCATGGGAATTAAAGAACCTGGATAGCGTAGTGGTCTGCGCATTGGCCCGGAAAGCCAAAGGTCCGTGGTTCGATCCACAGTCCAGGGAATTATTTCTCATGGCAATTCTTGTATATTAAAATGTGATTAAAAAAAAAAACAATAACTCTAATGAAGCCGTAGTTTCCTTAGATTTCACACTGTCTCTCATTAGGGTCGTTTGCTCAGACTCGTCAGAACAATGTTCTTACAATTCTCCTCGGTCATAACTCTAGAAGTTGTCGAAGGATAGAAAATCACACCATCTTGGAAGCAATTTGGTGGGCACTCACAATAACGCTTGTAGAACCGTATTTTCCCAAGGAATCCCTCAAGATATGGGAATCAAAAATGACACACGATGAAACAGAGACTAAAATGCCATTTACTATAGGGCCATACGAGGCCCATGTGATAAACTCTGAGAAAAAAGGTATGAGCTACAGGCATTTACAGCAACAATGGCATTTTATACGAACAGAAGGCTTAATGGACGTTCATACCATTTGCCCTTCGACCAGACCAATTGCTGCGGGCTTATCGGGTCGGTCATATAGCTTCCACGGCAAATACACCCAAGCTGAACTTTTAGCTAAACCCTATTTGCATAGGATCCAGCGCATAGAGTCCATATCACGCAATGTATCGGAATAAATGAAAAAAAAACTCAGAACATGTGAAATATATGATTTAAAAATTATATGTATAAACCATGGAAGCAGTTACACTTTGACATTAATACAGAGCTAAATGGCTTTCTTCCAGCTGATCAAAGAATCAAAGCAGGATCCGATTCTGTGCTCACGAACCTGTCAGCTTCCATTTAATATACTTTCGGATACTTTGGGATGCTTTCATAACTTTTCGGTAAATGAAGCACTCAAAAATCATTATCTAAATCACTTTTCTTGCGAAAAATATAAATACGTACTGCTCAGGCAGAGGAGCGAATTGTTACAAACTAAAATGATAACAAAGTATAGACCAAGAGAATAATTTGTTGAGGTCGATCACTAAGACTCGAAACATCAATAAGTTAAAAAAATATTCGGTCGACTCAATGAAGAGATTAGTTTAAACAATAAACCCCTCCTTATTCAGCCATTCTCTCGAGGGTATAAAATATAAACAAACGCGAATGTTACCACCCACCTTTCGTGAGTTGGTGACGTCGTTATAGTCCGTAAAAGTTGCTATTTAAGTGAAAAATCTGTGTATTGCTTATAATTTGAATAATCTCAATTAACGATAAAATTTTCTCTAATTACACCATAAATATTTGAGCAGTTTTCACAGCCACACTTTCGGAAGCTTCATCCTAGTAGTAGTATTCACTAGGAAGAAGAGGGACCCTGAAAGCAATCAATCTACGTCCGCGAGAATTTCAAAGAAAGGCTGGGACCTGATATTATTTTCGCACGTACGAAGGCACGTAAAAGTTTGAAAGGGATCTCGTCACCACTCTAACCTAATTCTTCTCTCCTTCCCTCACTTATTTCCTTCAGCCATTCACATCACTATCGCCTTCTCATACTATCCTTCGTCACAACTTTAGGGTCCTTCCTGTGCTCTTCGTTTTTATTCACCGTCGCACAGTGGGCGAAAATCGAAAAAAGCTGGACAAAACCTCAAAATCGATTTTTTAGTGCAATTTCGGTCGCAATTCTCCTTCTGGTATAATACTCTATAGGTTTTGTTGCATAAGTGGTGTAAATATCTCTAGGTAACTCGGTGATCCTTTTTTTATAATCCTACACGAACACAAAATTTCGACGAACAATCGGGTCCGCCATTTTGTATCGTATCGGCCACAAATAATACAACTGAGTCGTGAAAGTTGTCCACAATTAACAACAATAAACTGCATAATAATATTGTAAATTTTTGGTTCTGTTGAATTACTACAGATTAGTTTTAACATGCTGAATTTCGAAAAAAATTCAATGAGGGCAATTTTTGCGAAATTTATTCAACTTTGAGGCTAAGTAAAATTTAAAAAAATTTACCTATGAAAAACGGTTTTCGTCAAAAAATGCATAATGTATTGACAATAACTGTGCAAAGTTTCGACCTCCGCACTTTAAAAAATCGATTTTTCGTACGTCGAGGCGTTAGGGCATGAAAGTGAAGCCAGCAGAAGCCTGTTTACCGATTCTGTGGCCAAAGTGATCCTCCATGTTTCACGAAAGCGTGCATGTTAAATAAATCTTCAGTTTTACAGTAATCCGAGGCTACCTAATCATTATAAATGGTCGTTATAGTTACACATTTCATCAGCGTAATGATTAATCGTTACCTCTGACAAGCCATTAAACATATTTGTAATATTTAGTCACGCTTCTAACTGATTGTCTTCTTGTATGGTTGAAAAAGGAATTTCGTCGTGTCATAAGAGAAAATATTGAGTTTTGGCTTCCATATCTATCATTAGAGCTTTTGTATTTGCGATTCACCGCGGTAGAAGAATGTGCCGGACCGCCTGGATTCACCAGCCAACGGTAGGGGGTACATTTTACGCCCTCTTCAGGAACGTCTATGATATTAACTCTGTTAGCTGCTTAGTTTTCCGGGAAAAATGTAGGTATTGGTGCCGATGGAGGCAATGCATTTGCTTTCATCTGGGTGGTCCTCACTGATGGATGGACTTAGTCGTGTTTCTGCGCTTCTCGACCGGCCGTATGTTGTTTAGTTTTTTTTTGTTATTGCACTCACTTAAAACTCGCGTTATAATTTTGAAATTTTCAGGTTAAATAACGTTGATACTCAATCCATTGAGCTTTAGGAAAATGTTAATGAATGCCTTCCCCACTATTGTTATTCTAAATTATTTGTAATCTTCCCTATTATTTTTTAAAATTGTTCTACGGGTGAAGGTAGGTTTTCACGGAGCAGTTGAGAATCACACCGGACGTCTCCTCTCCTATCTTGAACTTCCCTCTTCAAAAGCACCGCACGGCCTACTTGGTACTCTAATTGCGGTACCCTAAGTACCCTGAAAGTTTCAAAGTTATAAAATTAATTTTAAATGAGTTAATTATCGCTAAAAAGCAAAATACGAATATTCTAACGGATGTGATGCGTTCTCTTACTATTTCAAAGAGGAAAAACAATTTGCCTATATCTGAATGCAAATTCGATCGTAGCAAAATGTTTGGAAGACCAAATCTGTCATAAAATATGAGACTCGCGGAGGGGAAGATTTAAAATTTGGGTTGCAGGTCAGTGCTATAACTGTATTCTCTCTTTATCCTTCTATACGCACTGAAAACTTATGCTATTACCTTGAAATGCTCAGGTTAGATTAAGTTAACTCTTGCCAGTATCATACTGTTTATAAATTTTGAAAGTTTTTGCCTCAGAAATTCTTGAAATGCCATTTTTAATATTTTAGGCACCGGAAAATTTATAAAAAGAACAAGTGCACATATTTTAGAGGTTTAAATATGAAAGCATGCATTTTAAATGGGTTTATCATAAAAAAGACGAAATACCGCCCATTGATATCGCGTCCTCTTTTAAGCCTTCCCTGCCCCTGAGCCAATAATGTAAAGTGATTTGCCTCTTTAAATTAAGCGCTGGTTTCCAAAGTAAATAATGCGTTCACCATACATTCACGCGCTTTGTTCAAATTCGACAGAGCCCCTCCAGATTACTAGTCACTCTTCCCCGCTCACGGATTAAGTTTAGAATTTTCACGTAGGTCGCTTTGCCACGCGGATTATATTAGCAAGGCGTAAAGGCTAGTGAGTGTTATTTTCATGATAAATTCAAAATATACCCATTTAACTGAGGAGTGGGCCGTGGAAGTAAATGTAATCACGACCCTCGTCCCGGAAATCCATTTCTAACGCTATTTACACTCGGATTCTGTGTTAAATATTTAATTACCTGCCTATTTTAATGCCATAAAAATTGTTATATATTTTGAATACATCCATGATTAAAGCACAACTGGTAATATCCACACTATTTCATTTAACATTTAATGACCGACCATGGTTTCGACACTTGGTGTCATTTTCAAGATAATCCAACAAAAAACTCTCTCGGTATATATACCGAGGCCAAGGTAGGAGGTGGGGGGATATGGAATTGGAGTGAGGGGAGTGGGAGGGGGAAACAGTTTAGGTGAACAAATGAATGAAGGCCGAAACCAGAAGACATACAACAAGAGGAGTGTGAGTAAAGGACAGGGTTTTGACGTCATGGTCATGGTTTTGACGACTTTTTTTTGTTGGATTACCTTGAAAATGACACCAAGTGTCGAAACCATGGTCGGTTAAGTGATAAATAAAATAGTGTGGATATTACCATTTGTGCTTTAATCATAGATATAGTATTATTCCACAAAAATAAGCCTGAAACGACTGTATACGTTTTACATACAATCGAGGTTCTTCTATTTTTACCGTTATTATTAAGTCTTTCTCTGAATTTGGTCTCACGCTGACATAATCTATCATGCATTTATTACCGCGTTAATAATAATTGTTGCGAATAAAAATGCTAAAGCGCCGAAATTCATACGAAAGGAATCTTATAATCCAACAAGTATAGTACGAAACTTTCCCTTCAACAGCAGGGTTACGACTCCGTGACTCTCTTCCTTCTACACTGCCCCTGCTACCGGAGAGCATTCGATCAGCTGACGCATAGACTCGCCCTCCAACCTCGGCAGCAGAGAGCTGAACAACACAGCTGGCAAGCCTGCCTAGCCGTCTTGAAACGCTGCCGTCGCCAACAATAATGTTTTATTAAATAATTTAAAAATTTGAACTTTAGGCCATGAAATCACTCAATCCAACCGCAATTCCCGTATTATCTATTTGTTAATAATTTAAATAACATACCAAGAGGTAATTGAGGCAATGCCACTGTGTCTGTTACAGGAAGATTTGTTTAAACGATTCGAGAGAGCTATTGAATAAATGGTGTGTTACTCTGTAACTTCAAGGTTTAGGCAATTATAGTGTGTTTATTGCAATTATTGCATACAACCCCTCTCCTCTCAAGTCGCGGAAGTCGGTGCTTATCCACAGGTAGTCTGTTCAAACATCGGTGCGACTGTGACGCGATTAAGTATATGAGGAGGCACTAATGCCTTTAGTCTTTCGCACGTAGCAGAAAATATCAATTCTAGCGATTGAGTCACATTTCTCTTGTATAAAACTCCCACTCAACCTATAGGACCATATCTATCACTCATTCTCTCTCGCGAATTTCCCCCTCATAATCACGTCCCCTTCTCAATCCACCCCTCATTCCTCTTGCCGCATCTCATTTCAAATAAATTTACCATAAAAAATATAAGCTCGCTTGTGACGTCGATCAATTTTTTGTCATTTTTTTAATTTTTAGATGTCAAATTTAGCCTCAAACGTAGTCAACCTTTTAGCTACAGGTTTTTACATCAGAAGGAAACATCATTTGATCATTTTCATACTGCTTTTCGCCTTGGTTGCTGTGACTTCGAGAAAAGAGGCATGAATGTGGAGGCGAAATCTCGAAGGCGTAGGCTACATGCATTGAATTATTCGTCGCAAATGTCGGGTTTTTTAAATTTATATGAAGTCAATCGTATCAAGAGAGCCCCGATGGCATAATACATTCGCAATGAGTCAAATTAATCACTTTTGTACCATTCTCAACTGTCTCTCAAGGAAACAAACTACTTGTGTTTCGACACTATCAGATCACCGTCAGGACTTCGTGTTGTCTGCCAGTGGACCCTGCATAGTGATCCTCTGCGGGTAACATATCTCCTTTTTTTCTTTTACTCGTGCATCTTTTTCCTGAGTACATGATATCCTTATCGGATTTATTTATGGATTACGCTCATTTGGTAGGATGGCATTTGAAGGACGTAACGAAAGGAATAGGGATCCTGGAGAAAAATCACAGGAATTTCAATATTTAATTTATTTTAAATGACTTTGAATTTGATTTTGAATAAAAATTTGAATTTTCAAGCAAACTTTCACAATCTTGCAGTTTTTTCCTGTTTTCAGCTATCTTTTTATAAATATTTTTCCTCTTCAATTCAGTAGTCTTCCGCTGTTGGAGAGCAAATGATAGACACTCTCATGAACGTGTCATAACTTTCCCTCCACCCTATTCTCTTCACAACGCTCCCACCCCCTAAAACTTGGCTTGAACTGAAACTTGGCTTTCCCGCGGCGGTGCAAGTAGGTCAAAGTTTCACGCAGATTAAATATATTTGGGGTTTCCATCCAAATTCTACTCCCTTTTATTCCTCGTGGAACTCATCGCCATTTCGAATTTGAATTTGTGGTGAGAGATCTAAGAGTACTTTCCTGGGAAGGAAAGATTCAGGATTGAATGATAAAAAATATGAAGATAACGGCGAGAGAATACTTCTTCCCTTCTGCTAATCCGTGTTCGCGTTGTACCTACGTTGTTCCCTAATGAGTCGCCGCTTCCCGAACTGCTGCGATTGTTGAACTCGGCTCCGAAAACTTAGAGCCAAAAAGGTATCTCTCCTCCTACCTGAAGTTATCTACTTACTTCTCCTCCTCCTTCCAGTGAGGCTGGAGATAACTTTCTTTAACTCATGGGATTGCGATTTTTTCTTATTTTAAGGGACCAGCTGAAAAATCAGTCGATAGAGTAGAGGTCAAAAAAGGAAATATCAATCGAATGGTTGAGGATTCAACCCGGAAGCCAAAAAGTTCGTTTATACTTGATTAGAAGTTATATTAGCCTACTTTTTTGTTCATCTAAATAGTGATTGTCTCGCTAGCTACTTGAGTTGGCGTGTGGTGGGGAGTGTTGGGGTTCGAAAATGAAAAGGAGACTTCGTGGATTTCCACTTATTTATTTCGTCCGTACGACATGTTTCACAATCAAGTATTTGATAATGATGAAAAATTGGACTCTCCTCTTCAATTTGCAGTTACCCTTATGCCTTTAATACTATTTATGTATCCTATTCCATTCCTTCGCCTCCCTTTCTTGCCTTACACTCTTCCCTCAAACATTGTGTTCAGTATCCCCTCCCAGCTCAGTCCTCACGACATTCTAACCATCTGCCTCTTCGAAAAAGGCTATTCGGGCTTCCAGCCGGGTGGTCTCCCTCCATTCTGCCGACGCGACGTTTCGGAACACGAGTCGGGTTCCATCCTCAGGGCTGGAAGCCCGAATAGCCTTTTTCGAATATATTCGCCGGGAAAGCATCAAATTTTATTCCATCTGCCTCTTACTTATCTCTGTTTCTGTAATTAATTGCGTGTGGGTTGGATTTCAGTATGTCTCCTAAGGCTGTATGCGGATGTACGTGGAAGATATCAGGGTATGGCGATACCGATGCTGTGATAACGTGATTTGCTAAGGTACTGGAAGCTAATTCGGAAGATGTCGACTCTAGGCTTAGTTCGGATGAATGATCTTCAGTCTAGAGTTTGCGTGCGTTGTTCCTCATCGGCAAGGAAATATCAAACTGTGTCTTCCGGATCTTTGTATCTTCCTATCGTGGTGATTACGTTTGACTTGATACTGAGCAAACGAAGGCATGCTTCCTCAGTATGCCCTACTTACTAGGAATACGGCTCGAGTTATGCGTTTGGCAATGTATCAGTCATATTCTATCGCTCGTAAGTTATTAAAATTAGGTGCGTTGTCGGAGCTTTATTCTCTGTTTCGCATTGAAAGATTGGAATAATTTAGCCGAGCCACTGTCTAAAGTGAATATGTCGGCGGAAACTTTGTATAGATTATGCAAATGTATATCCGTGAGATACTAGGCTCTAAAATAAGCATCGGCAGTGTTTAAAATGATAACGTATCTGGTTAAGGTTTTAAAGCTGATTCAATATATCTCGACTCAAGGTCTACTTCGGATGATCATATTTACTCTGAAGTTTGCGACGTAATACTTCATTGGAAATGAAAAATTTAGAACTGTCTTCCGGTCCATTATCTATTCTTATCGCTCCGATTACGTTTGAATTGGTATTAAACAACCAAAGGCATGTTTCGTGGTACCTATGTTGTAGATGCTAGCAGTATGGCTGGAGTTCGATTCGGTTGATTTTACCGCTTCGGGAGCCGAGTTGACTCTGGTGGCGGTTTAGAGTGGTATGGGATTTGTTGGCGCGAATGTTTATTGATTGGCGAATCCCTGGAGATGATACATGTTCGTGCATTAGGCCGCCGTGGGATTAGGCAGTGAGTTTTTTGATTGTTCCTCCTCCCTCCCCTTACACAACCCTTCTGACCTTTAAACCTATTTTGTCATGAGTTGGCGGGGAGTTTTTTGCGCGGATTATCACGCCAATGTGCGCGAAAAGAGATCGATGTAGATTGAAAAACTCCGTTTATCGCGAAGAAATGCGGTGCGAATTAAATATACACTATTCGTGGAATGATTTGGTACTTTGGAAGGATAAGCGTGGTTATGAGATTGAATGCATTTCTGTTTTTATCTGCCAGTTTGCAGTCAAATTATTTTATAAGAAGTATTAAATAAAATAAAAAATACTTTCTTCTATTCCACACTATTATTTTAAATAGTACGACCCGGGCTCATGCATATCATGCTATCATCAGGCCTGCAGAAACCCGGGTCGTACTATTTAAAATAAAAGTGTGGAATATAGCAAAGTATTTTTTTTATGATGAAGCAGTCACACAAAGTAACGCCGGAGACCTTGTCTTATATTAGAAGTATCAAATGTGGATAATACTTTTTATCAGATTTTGTATTTGAATTAATACCGGTCATTTTTATCTCTAAAAAATGACTTTACGGCAATTATTCTCGTTTTTGTCGAAATATCGAGAGTCGGAGGCACAAATTCGTTCGGGAGGATTAATTAATTTGGATTGAAATCAGATTTTAAATATTAATTATGGACTTATCCGAGAAAAAAAATGACAAAATGCGTCTCCTGGTCGGATATTTTTATTCAGAGTTTGACGTTCCATTAGCCAAGAGGAATTGGCTTGATACAAGAATGGTGCAGGCACCTTAGAAAGGCAATGCTTAGTGATAAAATTAAAAAGCGCTGACTGGGAGTGTTTAGGAAAGCTCTTTGCAAGAATTTTGTATGGTATGGCTCTCACTATAATATGAATGCTATTATACTCTTCTTCGGCCAGATTCCGTGCTCTTAGGAATTGCGAGCAAATTGCTCATTTTCTCCTATCTCCCCTTCTTATTTGTCCTGTTTCCAAAAATGGGTGCGATATCACGACCATGTTCTTTAGGCTGCAATGTGGATCCATTTGCAATATACAGCCCTCATATTCCACCTCTACCAATATTCAATCATAGCCCGTTTTTCATGAGTGTTTTTACTGTATAATTTCAAAAAATCAGGTTTTATATTTGCGCCTGCATTGAGTGTCATCCTATCAAGTGGCAGAAGTGCGTCCCGAATCGTGTTGTCCCTCCCTCTACCGCTGGCCATCGCTTGTTTCTATCTGTGAATCGTGAGGAGTTCATCACACGTTGTCGCGTCGTATTAATTTTTACGCCTCCTCATCCGAATGAAATGATCGAAATTTGGCTTGTCTAGTGATTTCTATGGCATTCATATGCTGAAGCATTGATTTCGAAATGGGTATTTCCAAATGAATTTCATTTCGCCGCCAGAATCTCTGACTTGTCGAAATCGCACTGTTGTATTCTGGAAAATATGGGACCCCTGTTGAGTTGTGTGTAACATTTCGTCTGACTTCTCTCAGAAAAAGGTTACGATGGACAATTTAATACTAAAGATAGACTGTGATTAGAAATGAGTATTTCCGAATGAAATTTGTTCCATCGTCAGTCTATTTGAATGATTAAAATAGCATTATTTTAGTCAGAGAACTATGGTCCCATGGTTTCTAGTATCTACACTTTAGATGATGTCTCCATGTTCCTGGGCTTCACCGCGTGGATTTTTCTTTATGACGACAGTTTCTCCGGTATTCCAACCGGCGTCTTCAGGTCGATGTCGGGATTCAATTTCTGCTGACTTATATAGTTCATTTTTGGCGCCAATTTTTCATGCTGGATGCTGATTGGTCCACCTTCTTTTCTCTCGTATGACCCTCTTCCACGAACTGTGGAGAGGGTAGCCGTCTTCTCTATTCATGTTTTCCGGTGTCTTGAATATTTCGATAGCCTCCTTTATTAGCCTGGGATAATATTTATTTTCTTTTGCAACAACTGTTGCTTCGTCAAACAGTATCTGGTGTCCGGGTTCGCTCCATGCATGCTCCGCAATGGCAGAGAGCTGAAATTGCTTATTTTTTTGTGGCCCTTCTGTGTTCCTGGATGCGCACTTTCATTGATCTACACGTCTCTCCTATGTAGTCTTTGCCGCATGAACATGGTACCTTATAGACACCTTCTTGAATGTCGTGCGGCAAAACGTCTTTTGGACCCGGTAGCACATCGCCAGTCTTGGTGACACAAGTGAATCTTGTTACGACTTTGTGCTGTCGTAGAATCCTAGAAATCTTCTCTGAGGTGCCAGATACAAACGGAATTACTGCGTGTGCCCTTGCTTCCGTCTGATCCTCCTTCTCATTGGTGTTTTGATTAGATGTTAAAACGTCTTCGTTTAACTCCTTCTTTCTTAGATTTTCCGCTTCAGCGGCCCTTTTCAGGACCAGTTGTCCACTGTAGCCATTCCGTCTTAGTGTTTTTACGAGTTGATTTTTCTCCGATGATATGGACTCGGCGTCGGAGATATCGTAGGCTCGTCGCATTAGTGAAGAAATCACTGAGTGTTTCTGAGCTGGATGATGATGGGAGGCTGCGTGAAGATAGCGATGAGTGTGCGTCTTCTTCCGAAAGACAGCGTGTCCCAGTTTTCCGTTTTTCTTCTTTTTGACTAGGACGTCCAAAAATGGGAGCTGGTTGTTGTCCTCTACTTCCATCGTAAACTTGATAGCAGGATGTTGGGCGTTTAGATGCCGGAGGTAGTCTTGTAGGCATTTCTCTCCATGCGGCCAAATAACGAATGTGTCATCCACATATCTTAGCCACAGTTTAGGTTTCTTACTGTAGCTGTCCATGGCTTCCGCTTCAAATTTCTCCATAAATAAATTAGCCACCACTGGTGATAGTGGAGAACCCATGCTCGCCCCCTCCGTTTGTTCGTACATTTGTCCGTTCCAGGTGAAGTAAGTTTGTGCTTAAAAATAGGTAAACCCAGGCTTTTCCTATTCATTTTCCCAGTTCATCACACGTCACCGCTTCGTATTCATTTTTACGTCTCCTCATGAGAGAGAAATGGTCGATATTCGCCCATTCTACACTTCAGAGTTTTTTGCATGTTTTATTATTTATATTCTTATTTTTATCCCTTCAAAATGTCAATTTGATCTCTGACATCTTACCCTTCAGACACCGGTATCCACTCTTAATCCATTACCTTTCAACCTACATTTCGGAGTTCGATCACTATGAAATTCCAAGTACTGGAAGGAACCATCCACGGTAAGCAGTTATTTACAGAAACCACGTCTCCTGCAGTAAGAAACAGTTCTACCGGATAAAACGACCAATGTGCTTAAAAATAGGTAAACCCAGGCTTTTCCTATTAATTTTCCCAGTTCATCACACGTCACCGCTTCGTATTCATTTTTACGCCTCCTCATGAGAGAGAAATGGTCGATATTCGCCCTCTTTCATATCGTTATCATGCTAATTTCATTAATCCGATAAATCACCGTGCTATTTTCCTTCAAGATCAAACTATATATACCTTATAAAATATCCATCATAAATTTGCCATTAGAATTTCTTGATTTTTCTTCCAGGACTTCATATCGACTTTCTTTTGCCTTTGGAAATTATTTACTCGCTTAAAAATCTTTAATTTATCTCCATGTCCTATTACAGAAACTCTAAAAGTGAAACAGTTGACTCCAATCATAATTTTGCTTCTTCGATGAGTTTGTCGTCCCTTCGACAAAGGCATTGTTTCTCAATGCGTCGCCGGAAATATTTCCCAAACGCCATTAGGGCTTCCTCCTATATGATCCAAATCGCCACTGATGGGTACCCTTTCTATTTTACCGGGGATGTCGTCTTAGAAGAGTCTTTGATCTTTGCTATTTCCTATACTCTTATACTCCTAAGTTTTCTGGATCACATCCATTCCTCTTATTATCGCATTATAAGCAAAATATTATCCTTTTACTAGATGCTGGAGTACTCTACCGGTTGATGCTGTTAGGACCGTTATGCGTGTTTACCTGACCACCTATCTCAGTGACCAGTCACCCTTACCGAATTGGACTTACCTTTTCAGTTCATAATGTATGGCCTACTCCCTTTCATTCCACATATTAAACCCAATCTCTCCCTTCCCCTCTCATGCCTATCTAACATCATTTCGTCAAACTGTTTTCAGCATTATCTCCAATAATCGCTACATTTGAATCTTCTCTCCTCTGTATCTCTTTTAAGTTTCTTCTCCTCACCCACCATGTCCAGCACTTCGTAATTCCACTTCGTCTCTGCTTTGTTTCTCCGCTCATTAGGGTATCCATTATATTTTTGTCGAGTGATCGTCGTATTTAAATATTTACTGTTTAAAATCGCTTCAGAATTAGAGAGACTTGAAAGACTCCTCAGATTCATGCTGCGTTCGACGAGTAAAAATCAGCTACCGAAATATTCTAATAGAGTGTTTGCATGGGTGAGGAATAAGCATGAAACCCTTTCCATTTAGTGCATACATGTTTGAAGTTCACATATGTTTAATGAAAATTCCATGTGTTTTGTTATTAATTTATTATTTAAGTTTTAATAACCTTTGTTTTAGCATCGAAATTCTGGAGGGTAAAACGGCCTGTAATTGGCTATTCGTTACGTGACGTCATCTCCTATAGTATAGTTGCAAGCGGACGGGAGAATTGATGAATAACTTGTATTTCACGTATTTTACGTGATATTTCTTCATTTTTCTGCAAGTAAATTTGCAAAATGGAACCTGGTTTCGTTAAGGCTTGTTCAAATAACCTCTCAGACGTAGACCCCTTCGTGATCGGTGTATACCTAGGGCCTATCTTCGTTTTTGTAAGGTCTGTAACTTCGTTTTCTCCCGAGTTGGGAGAAAGTAGACTCGTGAAGCGTTTCATCCAACACTTAAGTCTCTAACTCGATCGCATATAGACGATGAAGTAAAGAGTGCAGTGAGTTGTGAATGTAACATCTTCGAGGAAATTATTTCTTCCATGCTGGTTCAACCAACCGTATACATTTCGATCAAAGGTATCTGACTATTGCGAAGGGGATATGTTTCATATTTGAACTAGCTGTGCTTTAGGGATACATCGAGCGCGTATTAATTTTCATTCGTTTGTTCGCTTCTAAGTTCTGTTTGATTTTATTACGTATTGAACCTATTGCCAATTCATCGTGAGCTTTCGCCAATGTTTACATTTCACGCATTTCGTTGCGCTGTTGTTCGTTTTTGTTTTGGTCATATTTTCGTTACGGTAGGAGTGATAGTGAAATTCGAAGTTTTTTGATGTTACAATAACTGGTTTAGCAATTTGTTTCAGCCTATTCATTTAATTGTCTTCGCAATGTTAACGTGAAATAACGTAAACTGATTCTAAGTCGTTAGTGATTTGTGGGAAGTGAGATGTGAAGAATCCTTACGAATTTCAAGGAGTGCAAATTCTTTTAGTGTGGTGTGCAGAGTGATTGGAAAACCGATAATTATGCTTTATTAGTGTTACATAATAGTGTTTTATATTTATTGTGAGCCAAGTTCTTCATTGAAACAGTTGATTCGGCATATACTGATTATAAGTATCAAAAAGACAGCTCGTGAAATGTGTGCGTGGAAGTGCTATTTGTGATATGATGAGCAATAAATATTTACAAGTAAGGGTAATTTTGCATTGTTTTTTATACATTAACACCACTATTAAACTATTTTTCCCTATGTTTCCGCACTTTTATGCTGTCAATATTTTAAAATTTAAATGTAGCGAGGCAGGTTGTTGTGTGTCTTCAACTATAACATTTTAGGAGTTGCAAACATATGTCACTAATTGCTCGCATGTAGGTATTTGCAATGCATCAAATTTGTACCGTTCATACATTTACCGTAACGTTATTTTCTTTACGATTCTTTACTGCATTGTAAAATTTTTAAATTTTCCTTTTCCACTCCAACATTGTGTATATCTGCTTTTCGAGTGTAAATGCTTACAATACTGACGTTGCTAATTATGTTTTTCCATATTCATCAAGCATACATAATGAAAGTAAGCATCCGAAGTGAAAAAATATGCAATGTATATCATCAATGAATTCACGGCCGTTTGTATACAAGAATAACTGCATCTCAAACATACATATGCTTCAGTATTACGCATTAGTCTCTCCTTTCTGAATGGAATAATATACTCTTTTGTGTGTAATAATCGCATCGAATTAAGATCCCTCCGGGCTGCCAATAACCATTTCCGTCGTAGTTCAGGCTTATCGGGAACATCCACAAAAATCTTGTTCGGTGTAGAAACACGGGTGCTCCCACATATCGGAACAAAACAATATTCATTCCGGAATTTTGTCCTACAAGCCATTAATCTAACTTCGCTCATGGCTACGAACTTAAAGAATTATTGTACGAAATATACCACTAATTTATAGTAGGACAGATGGTTTATTCCGTAAGATTCACCTCAGTGTTCGTAAACAACAATATCCATCAATCGCAGGTGATCGGAGGAACTGCAGTCAGTTGAGTATGGGGATTGACGTCACAAGCCGTCTGACATGGCGGCGGAGTGTTTTAAGCGCAACATTGATTTTGGAATGTTTATTTGTTAATAACAAATTCACCCATGGTCGTACGACTGTAGGAATTGGAATTTTGCTTAATTAAACCAAACTGATATTTTTAATAGGCCTCACCAAAAATGTGCAAATACTCTATTGGTGAAATATGAACTGATGCTAAATTGTGCTTATTTTATCCCCGCCACTAATGGCACTAAAGATAACTCCAAGTGGAAGGTTGTATTACCTGGATGATCATTTTATTGATGTATTTAATGCATCTTTCCTGAACTTCTGAGAGCATGACTTTGACGTTCTTATTAAGTTCGGCGCCATAATAATTACTCCTGTTCACATTCATTCCACGTTCGGCTGAAGCACTGGCCAACTCATATATGTCTTCACTTTACGCGTCATGTATTTTCCCTCCCGTGGTTGCTTTTGGCGAAGAAAGAGGAATAGGCCGATTGAATACGCTTACGAAACAAAAGCATTCTTAAAGAGGAACTGTGACAAGGGACGAACGAGTCAATGTCCCGGAAATATCCTCCATCACCATGCTGTTACGAAAACCATTGAAAACAAATTTTAATTACGTAAAAAAGCCTATGACCATCTACCGCACTGAAATAAGGTTTTGTGGTTATCTAGCGCGCAAGAGGAGAACATAGAGAAGGCCCTAAAACGCCCCGTGTAAACTTAATTTATGCTACCCATGCGGTCGCTTTAAAATGAATAAAGACACTATAAGTTTGAATTAGATCTAAGGAAAAAAGACAGATGAAAACGGGAAGACATCGTAAGATTAGTGAAAGTATGCTTTAGAATTCAAAGGTGAATAAAATTTCTGGCTATAATTCCAGTGATTTTTCTTCAGGATCCCTTTTCCACATCGCTGAAGTTTGCCGTGCGTACTATTCATTTCTTCACTGAAGCACTTGTCTTGGCAAATTTTAACGCAAAAATGAAATCTAAAACCATTTTCTCGATGCAAACACCATGTATAGATTATTCTAAAACTTTTCCAATATGCATCGAGGAAAGTATTTTTCTCTCTTTTAAGAAGAGAATTACCTACGCCTTATTTTCCTCGGAGATTCAATGACCTGAGTTTTCCATTCATTCAAATGTTTCCCTGGCATCTCCAATTTCATGGAGGATTAAAAAAATATCTATAGTCATTCTTTGTTAATTCAAAGAAATACCAAAATCGTGAGATCCTAAACTCTTAAATATTCGTGACTTCCGAGACGAAGGAGGCAACCCTAAAAAAAGGCCTGTCTGCCGCTACCGTAATACTATTTTATACGTCTTCTGTTCATGACCCATCGTAGGTTGAAATAAAACATCCCTCGTATATATTATAGTAAATCATTTATTGTTCAGATGTTGAGAAAGAAGCTAATGCTTCGAAAGCTCCGAGCATTTTTTCCGTGTGAGTTTTTCTTCTCATGTGTTTGTGTTTTAGTGATAGTGGCTCGCTTTTGAACCTTTAATATTATGTGCTATATGCATCATTTTTTCACATTACTGTGTATATACATGATTCCAGGTAACCCATTCATTTATTTGCCACCGTCCTCTATCTACTTAGCACATAGGTGGTTGCGGATTTTCGGGAGCGCGAGTATCAATTTGAGGGAAATAACTTCGGAACGGACGTCAAAAAAATATTTCGCTCTGCTGTGGAGAGACCCGCCCACACGTATCCCGGGGGATGCAACAGGGCAGGAGGGTAGCAGGTATGTGCGAGGGAGGAGGAGGGGTTGGGAAGGAAAAAAGGGGTTATGAGGCTACCTTTCCACCCTTCCTGAATCGCCAACGGACTGTTCCCTGGCGTGGAGCAGGTAGCCTTTTATTCTTCATCTTTCTTGTGGGTTCGGTGAGGAACGTTGAGGATTTTCTCTCTCTCCCTCTTGCGGCTTGGTAGTACGTGAGGGTTGGTGAGGTCAAATTGGAAAGGAAAGAAGAGAACAAGGGCGAGATATCGGCTTTTCGATTTCAGGGGAGAGGTGGTGGGGGGTCCATTGTGTAGAGGGGGTGAAGGGATGGAGAGGGTTGCTCTTGTTGATTGAAGGGATGAAAGCGTGGAGGGGGAGATGAGGGAGAATTGAGTCACTAGGCGAAGGTTACTGCCAGTTCAAAGTAAATACGAAAAAGTGATCAGGTAGTCTCACTGTTACTAAAAGCATTGTAACACATGCGTAGACTGATATGCCCTTTTATACACTTTACCCCAGACATGGTGGGCGAGGAAAGAAAACTACTGAATGAGATTCGGAAAAGACTGTGTATCTTGAAATGAGCGAGGGCTGAAGTAGAGAGGGGATATTTAAAATTGTGCGGGAGGTAAAATGCTAGTATAACAATGCATAAAGGAAGGGAATAGGATTTCTAGATAGAATAAAAGGAAGTTGACCTTATTGTGAATTAAAGGGGCAGTACGTATTCGGACACCCGGATGATGAGGAAAGTGATGCTCCAAGTATAGCAGTTATTTCGGGAATGAACATGTTAGCAAGTGTAAAAATATGTTTTATTTTAGTCTCTTCACACACATTTTCACTGGAATACCTAGTTATCCCAGAGAAAAATTATAATGAGATTGATCGTGATCACTGTATAATTAATTTGAAAATACCTTCATTAAAATACCTAATTACCTATATCAACGTTTTATTGTTAAATATGAGCGGCATCAGGACTTCACTTTGTGTATTTGACCACGGCTTTGGTATTAGTAAAGAGCGAAACTTGGGAAAACGCCTCTCTCCATCTCTTCGTTTCTACATCCTTTCTCCCGTTCCTCCAAGTCAATCCTTTTCTATCCCCTTCTGTATCTTCTCCACCATCTGGACCAATCAATTAGTTCCGTGTTCGATAATACCCCAAGGCACCCATTCTTTTTATCTAGAGGGTGGACTGATTTGTCAGGTCAACAGGATTTCGGATGCTCTGCTGGACCAAACGGAAGTAAAAAGAGAGAGAGACAGTGGGACTTAATAGTAGTGGAAGTGGGATTTTAGTTCGCTGCCTCGAGAACATGTGTCTCCGCTCCCAAATCAACTGGAACATGACGATCGGCTGGCGTCACATGGCGGAGACCGAGACCCGGTTAATTAAGGATGAAGGTAATTGGGGATGCGGAAGATTTATTAATTGGTTTTCGGTGCTTTGTCTTTTTTGAACGAAAATCAGTTTTTTTGGAGGATTCCTTTCCGTCCGGCAATTTGGCTATTTATAAGGAACTTTCCCACTAGTAATAAAAATGTACACATGTATGGAAATCTTTCTGAAGAGGAATGTTTTTTTTTAATTCTTAAGTCGTGTTTTTATCGAGCATGGTTATAGCTCTCGCAGAGAAATTTTATGTGATAATGATACAGATGTTGTGTGAATTAGCTTGGTTATATCTTTTTAAATTAGTACTGAGCTGTGACTTATGCTTCTTGCAGTGTAAGATGTTTTTCCTCAATATCCTTTTAATGGATACCGGCAATCTAGCCCATGCGTGGATGTATTTGCCTGCAAAACGTCTTGGGGCAAATGCATTCCCAGATTCGATAATTTCGCGTCGGGTGACTTAAACTGTTAATGTCATGCATTATTTTTTTTTTACCTCTATTGATTTGGATGCAGCGGTTACTGAGCGGGGAAGTGGTGATGGAGGTAAGAATGTTAGGTAAGCGAGGGGGTGGAGAAAATGGAGTAAAATTTATAAACGTTTAAAACCGTTTCAGGCTTGATTTTGTGGAATATTGTCATATCCATGATAAAAACACAAATTGTAATTTCCACACTATTTAATTTAACACTTAACGACTGACCATGATTTCGATACTGTGTGTACACGCTAATTTGTGACACTTTTCGATACGTACCTATGACGCAAAGTGTCGAAACCACGGTCGGTCGTTAAGTGTTATATAAAATAGTGTGGAAATTACCATTTGTGTTTTTATCATGGTAGAATTTATAGTTAGAATTCAAGGGGGTAGACCTTATAGGGAAATGAAGAGGGAAATCCACGATGGGAGTGGAGACAGGCCAGGGTAATAAAAAAAACGCTCCGTGTGAACTTTACTTAACTGGTATAATACTGATAATAATAATGTGGTTCGTTTAGTGGTGTAGACGCTATGGGTGACTGCCCGCTGCTATATTTATGTTTCATGAATTTTTCCCGTGATCGTTGTTTGCATAATGCTTGCTTTAAAATGCTTCTAATCAGCGGAGTGCAATTTTGTGCTCCTCGTTATTTGTAGTATTTAATTTTTGGTGATTGAGGAAGAGGACGGAGGAGAATAAGATTTATAATTGGATTAAAAGGTAGTAGGCCTTACTGTGAATTGAAGCGGAATGTGCTTTCGGGAAGGGGAGGCTACTAGAATGCTTCTTAGGTACTCCATGGAAACCTACCTTAATCGGTAGAATACTTTAATAATAATGATTAAGTTAATCGTGTCAGGCAAGTGTCGGTGGCATATTATTTACGCAATGAGATAAATTGATCAGTTTTGTATTATCCACAGCTATGTCTCAAGAAAACGAGCTACTCGTGTTTCAGCACTATCAGGTCTCCGTCAGGACTTCGTGTTATCTGATAGTGGGTTTTACTCAGTGGTGTTGTGGGTGGCATAGCTTTTTCTTCCACTTGTGCACCTTTTTCCCGTTTAGATATTCAGTATCAAATTTATCCTTGGTTTACGCTCATTTGTTTTGGTTGGCATTGAAGGAGGCAACCAATGCAAGCCTAACTTAATCGATAGAATACTTAAGTAAATGATAATAATATTTGGTTACTAAGCGAGATAACCATGGCCATCGAGTTACGATGCTTGGACAGACGTAGAATTATGAATGATTTCCTGGAAATTTGGCGTGCATTTCTATTTAGTAGTGGATGGAATCGTCGGATATGGTTTTCTCATAGTCACTTGATTGGATTATTGAATGCTTTGCAAATGAGCATAGATGAAGGGCGAGTTATTCGCCCCACTATATGGTTATTACAGCTTATGCTGGATTTACAGCGTGTTATACGGTGTCACAAATCGCTGTGGCATTATTCATGACGACGGAGTCGCATGAATGCGTGATTTATAATGTATATTGCCGCAATAACTTTACCCTTCGAATGGTATTACACCCTCTATTCGCTCATTGTTGTAATCGTGCATCCAATGCAATCCGTTTATTGGAGTCATTACGTCATTATATCACATGCAGTCCATAGAGAGCATGTAAATTATCATCATCGCAATCTGTGCACTCTCTTTAGTGCAAAGATAGCCATCGTTAGGCCACCAATCCTTCCCAATCAGTGCTATCGTTCTCTTCATCGATATATCTCGTGAGCATTCTCATCTGGTATTTATTATGGCTTTTCATTTATTCTCCATTTCTTTCATCCTTTATCCTTCTCTTTTCGATTCTTTACATTTTTCTAAAAACAAATTATCCTTAATACTTGTCATTTCTTTTATTCCTGAATATTCTACTAATTTAAATGCATTTACTTCATCATTCTATGTGATTCGAGGCATTGCAATTGACGTAATATTAATGAAAGAGCCAATTCACTTTTTTGATCATCTTTGCTCTCATTCTACCAATTATTCCTATCCTCTTCCTCATTATTAAGGATCATGAGACATATGATATGAAAAGAAGAATTATGGGCCAAAATTCTTTCATATAACTCACTTTTGAGCATCCCTTCTTCTCATAGCACTCGCATCACCGATCCCTCATACTCTCTATCTCCAGATATCGCGTTACCGACTGATAAACGAAAATTTGTCAGCGTGGATGGACCAGAAATTGTAATTGGACGTGTGAGAAAATGGAGCAACTCGTGCAGATATCAACGGAGCAGGAAAAAAGAGTTCGGGGTGAAGTGATTGGGTATAGCGAGGAATGGAGCAGTAAATGAGAGATATATGTATGGGTGGAGGATACTGAGAGGGGTCGTGTTTATGGGCGGATCGAAAGGAAATAATGAAAAAGGATATTGCGATTTGTTCCCAAAGATTCGCTCTCTCCCCCCTCAACATTATCCTCACCGAGCTTTCCTTTAATTCTTAGATAACCCCATTTCCTCCCTCGTATTTTACTCAGCATCCCTTGATCTTTTCGACTGAATGATGACTTTTCAACAGAAGGGTGGAGCTACCCGCCATCTATCTATCGCGTGGACCATTGGGGTCGTGCCTCAAGCTAGTCAACCGAAAAGCGCACACACCCGCCTGCTCGAAAACATTATTACTTCTCTGCTCCTTCTTCCTCTCCATTTTTATCTTAACCAGTCCCATCCGTAAGCCCGTTTTTAATCTTTTTTATTTTTTCTTGACCTCTCTCCCCTCTTCCCCTATTCCTTTGAGTCGTGGAGTGGACAATTAGTGGAAACAGTTCCATATTCAAATGCCTCTCTGCGCACTTGATTCAAGCTATCATCGTGAAGAAAGACAGGGAGTATTGGGATTTGTGAATTTGGAAGTAAACACCCTAAAGAGAAAAGGCCCTCGTTATTTCGGTGAGGAATTTGAGCGAATTTTAGCAGAAGAGATTTTAAGTTTCTACCAGCAAGTAGAGCAATTCAACTATTTGGGCAGCTCGTTAGCGGAAAACGTATAAAATAGTGAGGGCATCGTGAAGAGCATAGCGTTATCAAAGGAGGCGTTCATGAAAAAGGAAAGATCGGATGAGAGGATCGTTACTTAAGAGTTAAAAAAAGAGGTTTGTGAAGACTTTGATCTGGAGTGGAAGTAGAAAAAGAGAAGAAACGACTGCGGCGAAGAGATATATTTTCATCTCCTCTTATTTGCGGAATATTAAATTAAATTTAGGTTTACGATTCATCCACCATTATTAATAAATTGAAAAAAGGTAAGCTATAGCTATATTATTTGCCTACGTCATCAAATCAACATTTGCTGTCTACGATATACTCGGAGTCATCGACTCTTTCAGTGTTCCTTTCACGTTTAAAGTAGGTTTGAGGCACACTATTGCCATAAGTCAGTAGCGCTGTTATCGTATTTTGCTAGGTCATTCGCTTTCACGATATGCTCTCTTCGATAGACAATTTGCCATTTTGCTCTTGTTGTAAACTCCTTGGGCAGCATAATATAAGCCCCATGTTCTTCTATCTTCACGGCTCACGAACAGCTTGGAGCGGCCCATGTTGGCCTACCTAATGTTGGATTATTTGTCTCTTTTTTATCCCAGGACAAACAGGGCCACCAACTTTATCACAAAAGAGATCTCTTGAGAATGTACCCGGCAGAGGAGAATATTATAGACTTTTTTTCTGGCCCTTACTGCTGAATCCTAAATCGAGTAATCGACTATTCTCTGGCTATGTGTTGCTGAATTGTGTGATAAGAAAACTTGTTATTTGTGCTCGTCACTTACTTTCAATACATTTTCTCTAAAATAGTACTTGATTACAAGATTTCTCTCAGCAAAAATCTGTTAAAAAACCTTAGGTTCTTTTTTGGAATGATTTTCACAAGTTGGGTATAATTGATGAGTTGATGTCTGAGATGAAATTAGTACCTATGTATTTTGGACGGCATGTCATGTATGCATCTGTAAGTTAAGGGCCGCTAGTACGTGATTGATTTTTATTCAGAGCTCTTAGTTGACTTTGAAAGGGTCACACGTCTCTCTCGGGTGAAGCCTTCTAACATGCTCATTGAATAGCTCCTCAAATTGCGACGTGGGAAAGGGATTGGCCTCCTTACCCTCAGCGTACGAATTTCACTAGGTTGTGCCCTGATCTTGGGTGAGCTTTACCCTTACTCATCTAACCATGGCTACTGCTGTTTTGGTCTGTTGACACGGAGTTTCATTTTGATATTTTACGGAAGAGAAAATTTCAATAGATTCTAATTTTTGTCGTATTTTCTTTCAGGTATGTTACTGCCTGGATCAGTCACGGATTATTTGCAGGAATCTTTGGTACCTTTTTTAGAAGTGAATTCTGGATGTAAGTGGCCAACCTATTATTTTTTTCCACAAAAATTAAATCTCATGTGTTTATAATAGTTACTTTTAGAATGTGTATTTTGTTTAGGTAGTGAGTTTTATGTCGACGCTCTGGTGCCCAATCCATTTAAAAATACCGATTTTTTTCCATTTACGTCTACGAGGTTACATTAGCATTTTTAAGAGCTTTGCTGCCACTCAAAAACGACTTCAAATTTAACCCTTAGCCGGTGCGGTCTGAGAGACCTCTATGTTTTCAAAATTATGAATAATTTCAAATTGGCAGTTTTTAAATGTCTAAAATCATCGTTAGCTTCAAATTTTTGTGTAATAAGGATATAAATCTATAAAATTAAACGTTTTTATTATTTAATTTTGTAAATTTTTTGTTAAATTATTTTGTAAATTTATTAATTCGATCAGCGGTCTGATAGACCTCACGTCACGCCTGCAGAATGCATCCAGGAAAGGAATAAACGAGATAAATTCAATTGTTTCCAATTAGTTAGACATCTTTCTTTTGCATTTAAGGCGTTATTTTGAACAATGGCGAGGTATTGACGCTTAAAAACGATAACAATTATTCAAATGTGTTTGATATCAGTTTTTGGAAAATATTTTAAATTACTTTTTTTTACCGACAAATTGATTCGTATTAGTGACGCATAAAATATAAAGTTTGGAATAGTTTAGAAGATAAAGAAACACAAAGTTAAGCAATAAAAATGGCGTCGCAGCATTTCATGAATATTTGATATATTGCTGTCTTCCAGACCGCACGCCACTGGTAGTACAACAAATATTTCACGTCACTGGTTAAGGGCTAATTCCATTTTGAAGGTGTTCTCATTCCTTGAGGAGGAATTCCATTGGTGGTTTTGCTGGCACCACCGATTTTCCTGTGCTTTCAGTAACCTACTTAGATATAATCCTAGAGCAAGCGATTTATTGGTTTTATTTGTCTTCTCTCTGCTTATTGCATATTATTTTCGCATTTGTGACTTTATTTAGCATAAGCCCTATTCTTACCTAACCGAATCAACCCTCAGGCTGAATTACTTAGCTTGTGAGAAATTAAGCGAAGCCTTATTTTTGATCCAGTTTCCTAAGGTCTAAAGAGTGATAAACGGTGTCTAACAAATAGATCGTGCCATCATATACCATATAATTAGCATGATATATATATATATATATATATATCATGCTAATTTTGATGGATTCGTCTCTTAATTTTATATATTTTTTTATGTTAGTTTTTATGTTTTTTATGTTTTTTGTGTTAGTTTTGCTAGTAGCTCATGTAACTATGACTAATGAAAATAGTAAAGCATTTGAAGATATGCACAATCTACCTGTAGATATCATCAATATTCACTGAGCCGCAATGACAGCTTCTTAATATCTATTATCGGTATAAGAATTTTCTCATAACAAAAGTAAATATGCATTGGAATGATATTCAGAACTCCGCGACCGAAGATAATAACCCTGGTGATTCTTTTTAATAGGTCCTTACTTTGTATTTGTCCACCGCCTTCGATGTTGAGATTTTTAGTTTGACTGCCTGGAAATGCTAAAAATTCTAACGATACATTTTTCAATTATTAAATTTCCAGTTTTTGCAGGAACTTTTAGCGAATTTCATTCACCTTACGCATTTATTTCATAATACGTAATGACTTGGTTTTTAATTTATTTTCCACTTTTACCCAAATTCCTTTTTTATTGTGACTTTTGTGCTAGAATGTAATTTAAATAAGTTCCCTTGTTAAAATGGAATTTGATTCTAGCTTTAATATGCATTTTTTACGCTCAAATTAGACTTTCTACTAGAGGAGATAGTACTAGTGGTATTATCAGTGCAATTTCCCTCATGATTTAGCCTAAACAGCTTTAGTTGATGTCGATGAATGATTAGAGTGAAACGAGAGAATTTAGAACAATTCTCAAAAGTGGTATTTGGCTCGTGTCTCAGTGAAATAACCTCAAATTGGCTCATTTCCATTCCATTTGCTAACAAAATGCATCGGGAATCCTCACCCCTCCTCTTTTCGGGCTCATAAAATTACCTCAATTTTTTTGGCAAAGATTCTTATTCATTGTCTGCTTTCCCAAGACCGTGTGTGTTTCTTTTCCATGTCACCGTCGTGAGCGTTTCTCGGAAATGGTTTTAAAGGAGGATAAACTCATCAGAAGCAGCAATTCGTCGCATCCAGTGTCGGCTCCGCCCATTCCGAACTCCTCAATAGGAAGAAAAATCTTTTCCGCAAAGCCTATTCTCTCCGCTTCGACTCCAAATGCACTTCAACCCCTGTGCTGCTATTTTTCTATCGCCTCCTCTCTTTATTTCTCCATAAATCTTTACGAGATTGGCTCTCCAATGACGTGGAACTCAACTGCGATGGCTATACAGTCCCATAACACTGACGTGAGTGAGTCTTCTTCGCATCGACATTCAACAGCCAAAGGGAAGCTTTCTCTTCCTCTGCTCAACGAGAATCTCGTGAGACCTGTCTCCGCTGCGTTGCCGCTTCGGACGAGACTATCTGATGTTTTGCTTGCAAGCTTTAATTTTATAATAAAGCAGTCTCGAGGCTCATTCTTTGATAACTTGAGGTAGTGTATGCTTTCCTGGATATAAACAGTTACTTATACCACTTATAAGTGGTATAAGTAACTGTTTATATCCAGGAAATAATGGAATACCACATAGTTAACCAAGAGTTAGTGAATTTTGGTAGTGTATGCTATCCGTTAGATTACTTACAATTTCATTCCACGCCTTTGCGTATCTTTTCTGAATTTTGGCTGTGTAGATCGCTCTTCTCTGGAAGTTTCTTTAGAATGCTGTTTTTCCCAGAATTATGTTTTTCCTTAGAATTTAATTTTTAATTTGCATAAATACTTCGCCTATAAATATAATGAATTATTGTTCATGGTAAATGAATATCTCGTGATTTCGTAGCAGTGTACTACTTTTATCAATAACATTTTGAGATGAAATGGTTAAGCTTCAAACAAAATGAAAACTAATACATCTTTCCAAACTGTGTACCTACTCCGCTTTTAATTTCAACTCCTGTTCTCACGTTCACGCCGGCGTGACCCACCGGTGGGTCACATTAGTTTTCGCCATCGGGCGGCGTGACCCACCCGTGGGTCACACTCTCCATAGATCTGTAGGAGATATTTCAGCGCAGCAATTCTGTTGTATTATATCCTGAATTGTCCTCCGCCAGATAGATCTTTTAAGGTTTCAATTACATTTCCTTTTTTATGAATTTTTGCATTAATTAACTCGATGCTATGATTCGAAAAATTTACTTTCACTCAGTATTGATGTATTTATTTGTCTTTTTTGGGTAAGTAATAAAAAAAGGAAAATTACATTGATTACACTTTATATATGTTCCATTTTTAATAGTATAAAAATAAATACATTAATTATGAATTTTCTTGAAACATTCCAAGCACAATGCAGGTTGATTCTTACAATCTGGGCAATAACTTAAAACTTTTTTGGTTTTATTCATCGCTGCTTCTCTTCCATCTTTTTTACTAATTGAATTATAGCACTCTTTACATCTTTTTCGTATTACTCTGGTCACACCTTCGTACTTTTTAAGAAAATGTTCTTTTTTTTTAGAGGCCGGTGGTGTTGCAGCTATCGTTGGTTGGGCAAGTAATGCGGTAATAATGTTCTCACGAAATTGTAAAAGGCTCAGCTTTTTCTGGTTATCTATTTTTTATGAATGCACCACGCATTTACTAACATGGTGCCGCAAATTAGCTCAATTATAATTTTCCTATACCACTTTATGGTCTTCCTCAAAGATGTATAGTATGAAGACATTTGATCAGATATATCAACACCTTTCTTTGCAGCATTGTAGCTTATGACGGTATTTGGTTTTCTAACAGACTCGCTGACGTCGACTAAAGTACATTTATAAGTTTTGCACGTTGTCAACATGAGTACAGGCCTTTTGTCTGTCCACTTCACAAATTTGATTCCATCTGAATTTTGTAGACCTAATATTTCACCCTTTTTTGTTTGATTTTTGCGGCCTGGGGCAAATGTTTTCTGTTAGAGCGTACTGTTCCACACAGGTATGTATTTTTCTCTAATAGCTCTTTAGCTAGAGGAACACTTGGGTAGAAACTGTCCGTATATAATATGCGACCTTCATACAGGAGTCCATTCATGAGCTTCATCACAATGTCATGCGCATGTCCCTTTTCAGATGAATATCCTCTTTTACCAGAGTATACACTCATATTATAAGTGTAGCCTTCAGGAAGGCAAAGCTTATACAGTTTGATGCCGTATTTATGTCGTTTACCCAGTATATATTGGCGAAATAAAAGACGCCCACGCCAGGGAACCATGCTTTCATCAATCACTACTTCTTTTCCAGGTTTCACATGTTTTTGGAAATTCTCATTTATTTTAAAAGAATTGAGCTAATCTTATGTAAACGATCTTCACATCGCGCTTGATTGTTATCGCAAAAGTGCCAAAACCTTAGAATAGCTAGGAAGCGATCCCTAGGCATAATACTTTTTATTAGTGTGTTCATGTACATTGGATCATTCGACCAATAAAGACGAATTTCTGGAATATGAACAACACCCATAATTAGTAAAATACCTATAAATTTATTCATTTCTCCGAGGGTTACCGGTACCCAAATTTGCTGATGTTTTCGGGAAGTGCCCACTTCATTTTTAGCATGCGAGTTTGTAAATTCATTAGCATATCTGTTAGTTTCTCTTACGATATACTCCAGCATATCATCTGTAAGAAACAACTTATACAGATCAAGAGGATTTGCACAGTTATTTGCCGACAATGACAGCTCTAAATCATTGCAGTGTAATTCTAGTGCGGACGTACGCGTAGTTACTGGACCCCACTCAGTGTTAGGAATTTCTTGAGTTTCATCACTAGATGAATCTGATTTCTCTGAACTGAAATTACTCAATTCCGATTCAGAAGAATATAGTATTCTTTTTCGGGCCCCCTGGCTACGCGAACAACTTGGTTGGTTCAGATCATCTTCTGAATCGTCATCAATAAGCTTGCTAATGCAAGCCGGATCCAACCCCCTCTTCATAATCACAGTCAGAAGTGATAAAAGTCGGACAATTTAGACTAAAATTTACTCCGGTCTACTCTAATCTCCACTCCTGTCCTTCCCTCTTCAAGTGTTATTACAACGGTATATCTCTGTAATCCTCATAAGCCTGTTCAATAAAAAATAATGGTGGTATATTTCCGTAAACCGGAAAGTTTCAGCTCAGATATGCAATGTCGTGAATTACTATACAATTACTATCTTACCTTTAGGGTTGAATTATCCTACAACTGAGATGTCATTCCAGTCAGTTATTATCTGGCCCCACATTCTTCTAGCGTTCTCATGATTGAATTTCTTAGTAATCCTGAGAAACCTGTTCATTATACAATAATGGTAGTATATTTCGGTAAACTGAAAAGTTTCAACTCAGATATAAAATATCGCAAATTCCATAACAAGTACTATCTTACCTTTTGGGTTGATTTATCCTACAAGTATATAGCCTGATGCTGACACAGTCTGCCAAAAGACTCCCTGTGTGGAATATGTCGACTGTTCCAATGAAAAGAGAACCAGCGGAGAGGACTGAACAGAAAAAAGTAATTGATACTGGATTTTGACACTTTCTAGTTACTTTGCTATCGCGATGCAATAAAAAGTCTCAGAACTGTGATTCGCCATTTTATCTTCACGACAATATAACAGTACCTCAGGACGATCAATTTGTATTCCTTCCAATTTGATGGGTGGACTGCAATAGCATTTGACGATGAAGTCTTGTGGATACAAAGTATACGTCTGAAAGCTAAGAAGCATAAAAATTATCATGGCTTGATAGTCTCTGTAGGGATTTGAGTTTTAGAGCCACTTTATCCCTCTCAAAATAGCATTGATTGAAAAAACATGACAATGCTCGACGTACCCACGGCTGGGTCACACCGTCTGGTGGCGGAAACTAATGTGACCCACCGGTGGGTCACGCCGCCCGATTGCAAAAACTAATGCTCCAAATTTCGATCTAAGAGCTTTGTGTATTCACAGTTCATACGTAATAAATAACGTATTATAAGTATATAAATAAACATAAACACTAAATAACTAGGTATATACCTAATTTACTGTTTTCATATATATGAAAACAGTAAATTAGAAAAAGGAATATTATAAATATAATGGAAAATAAAACTTTTCTTTATTAATCCGCCGCCCGATACACTCTATTACTGGTACCTAGCCGCCCCCAGGGCCTGCATCAGAAAATGTGAGCCGGGGTGAACGTGTTAACCGCCCGCGTTAGCGATACGTGACGTCAATGCTCCCGCTCAACTACTGGAATACACGATATTAATTATTCAAATTATAGTTGCTATCTCACTAATCCATGTTGATCCAGTTCAAAGTTACAACGACCACCGTCTACCAGTTACGTTGGCCAAGCAATAAGTTAGTGCAGAGGCGGGCAATTGTTTTGGGCTTGAGGTCCACTTTGTAGGAGCGGGGGTTATCAGAGGGCCGCACCGTTTACAATTGTTGCATTCACCAGTTAACATTATATATGAATTTCAGAAAAAATATAAATTGTATTATAAAAATTAAACAATAGTGGTATTTCTATTCTACTTATTTATTTGGTTAATTTTGCATTAGTTAGATTTCTAGCTGCTAGCACATTTAATAAGGTATGTAATCAATGTAATGACACAAATGTACCTTATCTTTTTTTTAATTCTGTTTCGGGCCATCGCAAACTCTGTGGTGGGCCACAATTTGCCCACATCTGGGCTAGTGTATATTTGCAGAAAAGTTTCTCGGGTTTTCCACCGGTTGATGTCGTCCATGTCTCCCGACGTTTCGAGCAGCGACTTGCTGATCATCCTCAGGGGATCTTCCGAATGGACCTTCATTCGGAATATCCCCTGAGGATGATCAGCAAGTCGCGGATCGAAACGTCGGGAGACATGGACGACATCAACCGGTGGAAAACCCGAGAAACTTTTCTGTAACTGATACGCCGGGAAAACCTAAGATCATAGTGTATATTTATTTCCCATTTCCCCGTAAACAGAACTTTGCGGCCTTTACAGCGTGTTTTTCAACATTAGCAACTTACAACAAAAAAATCCATGTCCTGGTAAGGGATCACCTACGTAGGTGGGATTCGAACCCGCGACCTACGGATTGGCATGCGAGGACTTCACCCCACCGCCACCGAGGCCGGTGATTGCCGGTGCATGAATTATTAATTTTTATAATAAATTTACGTCACGTGAAGTTGCTACCCTCTCACGACCATTCAATTTAGTTTTTTATTTGGTTTAGGAGGAAAGTAGAGTTTTTTGCAACATCTACGACTTTTTATAAGCCGATAAATATGGCCACTAAGGAAGCTGTGTTTGCTGCTGAATATTGAATCCTAGATTTAAAAATGATCATCCTCATTCATTGGTATTAAGCACTGGCATATAATTTCTCCTTGAAGGATTACGAGCTTTGCTTTGGCAAGAGAATCCATTAGTTTGAAGCATTAGGTCCATAAGAAGGTTAGTTGCCTGCTTTTTTGGAGGAGGTATTCTCAGTTTTCATGTCGTCTGCATTGCCATGCGAGACTCTCTCTGGTTGCATCGGCGAGCCTTTCGCCTCTCCAGTGATTTCTCTTTCTCCTTTCTTTTTCTCTGCTTCGTTATCCTTGATTGTTTGGGTGTCTCATCTGGTGTTAACACCGCAGAATTAAGAAGTGTCCGACGCAGTAAGAATGGCGCCACCTACAGGGCTCTTGTATGGCCTTTTAACGCCACCTACTCCTGAAATACGTGCTCTGGGGGAAGGGTTCATATATATCCGCCACCAGCACCTTTCTCTCTTCATATTTGCTCGCTTTGTTGAGACTCTGCAACTGACCGTGGTGATTTCCTTCCTTATGAAGTGCCAATTATGGGATAAATCGGATTTTCTTTATGACGAGAACATTAATTATTCAAATGGTTTTTCCTTCTTCTTATGTACCTTTTAACATTAGTATCAATCGTATTGCAGAAGATAATTTCCAGCCGATTATTTTCAATTTTTTACCTCTTTTTTTACCTTGTCATTATGTTAAAGAAATTTACTTGTAGAAGTGAACATCGGTTTTTCCTTCGACTTCATATTTTCTACTAACTAATACTATTATCTGTTGGAAATATTACAGAAACCTTTTTCATTCTATAATAAGTATAAAAAAATTATGGATGTATTTACTAGTTTTTCTGCCTCTTTTATTAAGTAATAAACTTATATTTGCTGTAAATATTTGAATGATTTCTCATCGTAAAATTAATTTTATGTTCCCGTGGAATTTCCATGCTTGGGAATGGCTTTTAATAAAAAAAAGAAAATATACGCATATATCGTTTGCGTTCATTAGGTCATTCAGCAAGGTCTGTCCTCAGGTAAAATGCTCTTTCATCATGAAAAATTATCCAATTACTCTCCTGGATTTATTTTTGTCATTCCGTTGTTTATAGCTCCCGTAGAATCCACACCTAAAAGTATGTTTTTTAAATAATAAAAAGGAAATATATATCCCCTTTTGTGACTCGAAGCGTATAGTTTATTCTCTTTGTAGTCCATATTGCTCTTGTCAGTTGAAGGGTAATAAAATTCGTTGTTCGTATGCCGTATTTCTGCACTTTTTTCGGCTATGACTAATATTGATACTCTTATCATATTTTCAACTACCTTTTATGCAATATTTTGCGTCCCCAGTCCGTATATCTATCCTTTTTATTTGAATGAATAACAATATTTGCGCGCCGTTGATCGCAGTGTTCCTTTGGTTGCGCGTTTTTATTCAGGGACAAACTCGGGATGTTCGTAGCGCGTAATTCAGTCATCGTTTGTTTGAAGTAGTGTCTTTCTCGTTTGCTTCATTGTATATCGTGCGTCAATTCGCAGCTGGCAAATTCCCTAAATCCCGGCCCCTTGGTATGTCAACTTTACTTTGGTTTATTGGATTAGATACTACATAGTCACTTGCACACTCTCGTTAAACGCCTGGTGATTTTGTTGCTTTGGAGCCGTTGTCGTAATGAGATCATTGCTCGCGTATCCATGCGACGGAAGTCACGGGACTGACAACACAACTCCAGAGATAGAGAGAATTATTAAGTAGTCCGAATGTGGTGGCGCAGTACTCTAACGACGTGGATCCGTTTAAATAATGATGTCATTTTATTTTTATAATGTCTGAAAACGGGGGCAAAGAGAAAAGAATGGTGTTACGGCTAGGTTGACGACGACGATCCTCAAAATTAACCGGCTTATATATCCGTGAATGGTCCTGCTGCCGGTGAGTATTTATACCACCTCTTCAGCGGCGATGATCGTATACAAAGTGTGTTCTCGGGACAATAATGACAATACAAGTGTGTAAGGGGCCAGTGTAACCTTTCCAGTGTTAGTGAAGGAGAATTAGAAAGACAGGCTTCTAGTGAGCGCGTGCAAAAGCACTTTAAAATTAAGAAGACTAAACCTAACCGACATCGGAAGCCGGGAACGGCTCTGATTGGCCCAAAACATGACATTTTCAATAGTTCAATATTTTAAAGGATTTTTCACTATTATATCTTTTTTTTGGTGCATTAGTATGCATTTTGTTCATTTTATATTTTTTTGCATGTATTTTTCCAACTTTATCATTTTTTGGTTTCTTTTGAACAATTTCTGTAGTAACGCGATCTTTTATATCGGGTCACCAGATACACCTATCCTCATCGCATCAGCCTCACGCGGTTCGCATTCATTGGCACGAGGGAAAATTACCCACGATGCCTCGTTCACATTACGATTATCCTAGCGATCGTCCTAACGATAGTTGGCCAAACTAGCCGTGTGAATGCATTTCCTGACAATAGTTCACGTAGGTCCGAACGTCGCCACTTTACGATGGTTAGGCGCTGGGAGACCGGAAAAGGAAGCGACAAAAGAAGGACGAAAAGTTCGTGAAGCTCTCTTCGCTCTATTTTTTTCATGGATTTGTCCAAGCAAAGAAGAATATGGGCGGAAGAAAAATTATTCATCAAATACACGTTGAACATAGTAATATCTTGTTCATGCATACCTCAACAGCTTTGCTAACCGTCAGTTTCTCGTTCACTTTAGATGTCAGCACTAGAGGGCAGCACAGGTTTTAACCATCGTCGTGTGAATGCACGATTGTTCCGACGATTGGTGGAACAATCGTAATCTGAACGAGGCATGATAAAGGAATCGGCGGTCGGATATTTTGGCTTTCTGAACCACTGCCCCACAGCTTCGTCGAAGCTACTTAATTCCTAATGCCATTTAAAGTCCCGTGTTTCGATTTCCAGTTCAGGGAAAATTTTATCATAGCAAGCCGTGTGAAATTCACCGCTGCTGACGCAGCAAGGTTTGAAGTTTTTCACATTTTTCGCTGTGCGCGGCTTTAGCGCTGGTTTGAGGCACTCAACTGGCTTTGCTCCCTTGGGGTCCATTTTTTCTGTCCATTGCTAACCTGAATGGCCGCGAGAGCCAGATGCCATGAGCCACGTTAAAAAAATTCACCAACTCGTCATTTCACGAGGAAATAAGCTATAAGTATGGCTGCTGACAGAATTTATTATACGTGGTGATACAAACAATCGAAGTCATACATTTTCGGCTGATTCTCGTGAGCGCAAATATACCCTTGCACATATTTAGGGGCACTGGCAGGGATGCCGACTTACAAAAAATATTGGGGGGCCCAAACCATGGATTTTGTCCCGGGAAATTTAATAGTAGTGAGTTTTAAGTTTTTTAAGCATTTTAGAAGTGTCATATGATCAGCATTAGGACCCTGATAACTCGAATCTCGATATCTGGACACTCCGGGGAAAGCCTGACACATTTTTTCCTCGCATCCATAACGAATTTTTGAGGGGGCTAGGGCCCCCTCAGTTCCCATAGAATCGGCGCCACTGGGCACTGGATCACTCGGTACACATTGGAGGGATACCGATATTCTTGGCAACCGGTTAAATTGCTTTTTAAGTGGTGATATAAATCAATTTCTAAGGCACAAGGTTTTCGCTATGAATTCCCTAGCTGACTGCAAGCACCGGGTTTGGGGGGAGCACGCAAAGGCGTCGTGTTTGTGATCCTCTTCCACTCTTCTTCAAAATATTCTACTCGCCATTCGTTCTCATTCCTCAAGGCCCAAAGTTTAAGTTCATACAACACCACCTCGTCGTTGGGTGGAAATGAATTATTTCTTGATTCTTTGTTCGAATTCTCTCGGTGCGGAGACCCTATCTGCCCTCCAAACCATTCCTAACTTCTTAATTTGCTTTTTCCACTTCTGAATTCATTCTCGTCTTAATTACCTACCTATCCACGTGATTTAAATGTTAACCCTTCAAAAAATGTATTTATCATCCCCTGTATTCATATTCATGCTCTCGCATATCGCTTCCTTTGTTACTTGTGCATTATTCTCTGGACTAAATTTGGCAAACTTTTGGTGCTGAAAAAATTCGCATCATAATCGTCCTGCTTTTCGAGAATAAGAATTTTTCTTTGTTATTTCAATTTCGGTGGGACCTTCTTCACTTGAATGAGGGGCCTGCGTATCTTAATTTTCGGAAGAAAATTCAGGAGATTGTACACGACACGTTTGTTGGTATTAATTACATTTCAAATGAGGAAAAGTAGACCGCTATCATTACGAGGATCATGTTGATTTAGATGTGCCTCCCACTCAAAAGACTTAAGTCCAATTTAGGATAGGCTGCACTGTGATGGCGAGATAAGCGATTATTGCATTGAACATATGTAGAATTTCCGTTTTTTCAACTGTTCGATGACTATGTTGGATATTTAAAAAGTGGCTATTTCTCATGAATCTCAGTAAACATCTCTTTGCAGTATATGTTTGATTGTTATTATAAAAGATTGCTCCCTACTTTATTGATTCCAGACTCCATCATTTCGATGCAATGGGCTCGTTCACTAATTATTTTTATTTTTTTCCGATTGTGGTAGCATAGAAAGTAAAGAGAAATGCATTTTTTTCCCGTTATCCTATCCATCACACATTTCTTAAGGATTTTTCGGCAATAATATCAATGGGTTTACCCCTCCGCATATAAGTTGATGACGTCACTGACTCTTGTGAACCGATTCGCCACTTTTCCGCTTCTCTTCGGCCTCGTGTTGGTGTCTCACGTGGCTCCTTGTTATAAATACCCTTGTAATAGATTCCTTCCCTTCATAAATTGATCTGCCTCAACGAATAAATGAACCATAAGCTGGATGGCGTCACTAACTCAGGATATCCGCGTGCAAACTTTGGAGCTTTCTTACATAAGAACGGCTTAAGAGAGAAGATGAATTGATTCGAAATAATTTCAAATAAAAACAAAACAACGCGTTTACACCAAGGAAAGCCTTCAACAGTTTAAGCTACATGCGTCCTTCGAATGAAAGAATTCTTTGAAGCTGTTGGAATTGAGATGAATGAATTGCGATTTAGGATACGAAAGAAAGACCCCATTCCAATGCGTCGGCTATTTAAAATTGGCTATGATCGTAAAGCCTGAACTCCACGACCTAAGACGTATTCTTCATTTGCATTTGTGGTATTTTTTCATCATAACTTTGAAAATGATTTCATGGCAGCCGTCTCATAATCATTAATAGTTCTATGATAATATGTAGATAGTTCCATAATATTAATATATAGATCACTATGATATATTTCTCTGCTGTCGCCCATGTCATCTTCAGTGCACGCTCCCGTTCCAATGCAATGGTGTAGTTTCCTTCATCAAAGAAAGCGAAAGGCATCGATTGCGATTCGTTACCCACCATTAGTGTATTCATTATATACAAATTATTTGGTTTTATAATTCCCAGTTTAGACGAATGGTAATGGTCAATTTTAACCGCATATGAAAAAGGCCAGATTGGCTCCCATGCGATGCCACTCCACGTGAAGTCACAGGGACCTAGTTTCTATACGAGTAGATAGGAGTTTTACATCGTCTGAGATTACCAATGCATGCATGAGGCACAGAGCTCAGGGAAACATGTCTTAATAATCACTTATTAAAACTGTCTATGGTCGGAAAGTATCCTTCGTTTGATAAGGCATTAATAATCCTTATTTAAGCCAAGCACTATCTGCTAGCAGGGTACTCTGCTACCTGCTAGCAGCCTGCATCGTATCAGCGCTCAAAGCCTGGCCCCAAGGTCACCTCACTTGGCTGCAGCGGGAACCAGAACGACGTCACACATGGTTTTACCGGCATTCATACTTAGCCGTCGCGTTTTCGTGCGCTTGAAAATTTCCCTTTTTATTTTTACTCGCGAAAAACAGATATCGTCATTTAAAAATGTAAAATCGTGAAATGCGTACTCCAGGAGTATTAATCTTTCGATTAAGGCAATAAAAAAATAATGGAAAGCCACCCGCTGGAGGGCGTATTCGCCACACCACTGAGAGGGCAGCGCCGTGGACGTCGGAGAGAAAAGGCAATATAAGGGTGAGTGTTTTGTGGTCTGAGTGGGTGGCAATTGTTAGAGGCGAGAGTTTATATGGGAAGAGGACATCTCAGCGGGAACGAATTTATTGCCGACCCAGTGATAGGCGGAGTGTGAGGGAACCCTTCTTCTTACGCGCCTTCTGTCTTTGCCTTTCCAACCTTCTATTCCACTCCGTCTTACGCCCGAAAAGTATCAAAATAAATACTGGCCATCTGCATAATATGGAGGGTGCTATGGAGGATATTATATGCATGTTCTATTTTTTTTGTAATGCTGTCGGTGTAGAGAGGATGAGGCCTCAGAAGTCATTGCACAGGTAAACAGTTCCCTCATTCAAAGAATGTGAATATCCCAGACTGTTGTAGGCTTTTATTTGTGTAACCACGTTGTTTTAATTTTGTTTCAAATTATTTTGAATATTTTTTAATGCTAAAAATTATTATTTCGAATTTTAGCAAAAAATATTTTATTTTATGTTGCGGTGAGGGGATGTTAAAAATGGTGTTGGAGGGTAGAATGTTGGGGAAACGAGGGAGGGGAAGGAAAAGAATAGGATTTTTAGATAGATTGAAAGAGAGTAGGCCTTACAGTGAATTAAAGAAGGCAGTGCTGGAAGGAAAGGGAGGCTCCCAGATCACCTCTTTAGTACTCCATGGAAACCTACCTTAATCGGTAGAATACTATAATAATAAGTACCTACTTTTGAATTGATTAAAGACGTCCTGATCACAAGCTTGCTTTTAAGCTGAACCACATCTTCAGAGAAATCACTAATTTTAAAGCTAAATATTCAATAGATAATTCAATCACATTAGCGAATGAACTTAAAAATCAAGTAATACGTACTAATTTCAAAACAGTATCTTTCGATGTCACAAATCTTTTCACTTCCATCCCCGCACTTGAAGCAACGCACTTGGCGAAAGAAATTCTACGCGACACTCCTACACCAAATGAGCTAATTCAACACATTTATGCGCTCATGAACCTTTGCGTAGAGCAAAATTATTTCAGGTTCAACAACCAAGTTTTTAAACTTCCGGAAGGGCTTGAACTCACTTCTCGTCACCCAAACCCCATCCTCCACCTTACATAGGCTCCAAGACATATGTAAGGAGGAACTCTTTAAGACTTGTTACACTTGATAATGTTGTTTGTAACGACGAAATGCGTAGTGTAATAATAAAACTCCTTGAAAATATTGCAATGTGTTATTTTAATAATATTAATAATAATAAAATTAAACCATTTGGGCAAAACTCAAGGAAATTTCTAAATTTTGTTCTGTGAAGTGATAGATAATGCCATGGCATATTTTTGTAGTGGTTACCTCGCCATTACTCCCCAAACCTCTCCCTCTCTCTTTTCCTTTCGCTTTTACTCATCGTGGGAGTGGCTAATGCGGGAAGGGGATGATTTTAAGATTAGCACCCTCTATCATCCTCTCAGACTTGGGATCGATGTGGGACTCTAGCGCTGTGCTTCTGCCGAATACCACAGGGAAGCAGAAACCTCTGAATATTTCAAGCTGACGTATCCTTGGAAAGATACAAGAAATCTCTTTCTTTGCGAAAACTTGGAATATACAATTTTGCGAATATATTCAGCTATGTTCTCATATTTTTTCGGTTTTTCCTTCATTTCTTAATTAATGGTGTAAGCCGCTTATGGATATCTTCGATGGAATCATTGATAGTATTTTAGAAAAGTAATTAGTTTATTTCCAAAACGAAACAAGAAGTGATAATTATCGTCATAATAACAATAATTATCTTTTTGTCATACACAGAATTTGATAAACATTAAATTTCCAAATTGAGTAAGTGCGTTTACCCAAGTTGGGGGGCTGATATTTAGACTAACGTCATTAAATTAGAAATTGAACAAGTTATAACCGTTAGGTTAATAAAAAGTAATTATTTTTTCAAACTCTATTCATTTGTATTATATTGTCAAACCAAAAGGGTGAATGAATTTGGACATCCTAACGCAGGTATTGCCATTTAATGATGAGGCCATTGAAATGATTTGGACAAATGATGAACGATACCCTTCACATTCCACATTGTATACTATATTTGTTTCTAACGCTCTCGTACAATGGAGTGTCTCGTGCTAGCGATAAACTCATATTATTTAAAGCAAACTTTTTGTTTTGATGGTATTTAAGTTGGGTACCCTCTCTTATCTGGACGCCCTTTTCTAGATGGGGTCCTGCGCAAATCCTGTGATTGGGATACCCAACTGGTATACGGCTTTTCTGTGTTGAGATCCCTCTTCGTCTTTTCGGGCAATTCGCGGCAAAAAATAGACGGCCTTAACAGTTTGGCTGATGTTTTGGTGAAGAACCTTCTATGCGATCCCTTCCTTCAATGATTGGGTTTCGATAAACGAGTTAATGAGTCCAAACCCTGATGACGTCACAAACTTAGCTTTACCCAGCAGGTACGTCAAATTTGACTGCTATACCATTCGACTGTTATGATCGACTCCTACGAGTGGATAGTGACTGCAAACATTGCAAAGATGGTACGAATTAATTGAGATATTGGTCGATCTTGATTGAACGGACCAGAGTTCAGGTTGTTGCATTACAACTTTTGAACGCAATAGGAATGCAGTGGCTAAGGGTGTACCTCAAGCGGAATAGTTTGAAGACCTTGATGGATTGAATGAGGCACTACTCCTGTGGCAGAGATAATTATTGGTATGATGTGTACTTTATCTGATTTCCATCATCTCTTAATTTCATATTTAAGTTCTTCATTCTTTTCCATTTTGTTGGTGTGGGCTGTCGTGATGTTTTGCGAATTAGGTACGGCAATGTCTATCAAGTACGCTTCATTGTGAATTTTATCTTGCACTCGCATCAGGTTTATTGTTATGGACTGTTTTATCGGTGATAATTGATCGGTTATTATAAATCTTACAGTGATCGTTTTCAAGGATGGTTTAGGATTGTATTTATAATAAGGAACTGCATTTTCTATGAGTTTAAACTTTAGAGCTAATTTCTGGTGGATGATGTTGCATATTTGATTGTGTCGGTGCAGATAGTCTTTTTGGGATAAGTTATTGCATCCACTTGTGATGTACTGTATCGTCTCAGAGGCATTACCGCATTTTCTGCATCTTTTATCCAATAAATTTGGGTTTTTAATTATATATTTTTCATAATTTTTTGTTATCACCACCTGGTCTTATATTGCGATCATAAATTCTTCTGTTTCTGGGAAGAGTTGTCCATGCCTGAGCCATGCGTGCGATGCATTTTTATTGATTTCAGGGGCCTCCAAAGCATTAGGATATTTTCCGTGAAGGGATTTAGCTTTTCATATTTACATTTTACTGTGTATAGTAACAGTGGTTTCACTAATTTGCGTGTTTTCGTCAGATAGGTTTAACGGTGTGTATGTATTGTCTGCGTCGCAGATAGTTCTCAGGAGATCCGAGGTACAGTTCTAGCTGAAAAAATATTTACGTAACTGAGAAAGTTGTGAGTTGTGCTGGTTCTTGATGTCTTCGATACCCCTTCCACCAAATTTTCTGGGCAACGTGCTCCTCTCTATATTCGAGTTTTTATGGAGCATATTTTTCTCTGTCATTTGGGACCGAATTTTTCTTTATAGGTCATCTATATCTGTATGTGACCATTTGATTATACCAAAGGAGTATGTCGTATTATTATTATTATTATTATATCCTGCGAGTGGGTAGAAGGGCAGATTGCAGCAGAAGTTGTTTCGTTTCTTTCATTTTCTTTCCCTCCTCACTATGGCGCGGGGCGTGAGATCTCTTCCGTGGCTGCTTGATCGAGGTGAATTTGGTTGGCGCTTCCTGCGGTGGAGGCGCCGGCGCGTGTGAACGCCAGAGTAATCGCAGGGTGCTCGCAGGGAGACGGAGAGCTCCCCTTAACCCTTTGGGCACTCTAATTTTTTACATCCTGGTCTTCTTCCCATTGCCGGGAGTTTTTTTCTCCATTCATCACTCTGCTTCTCCCTGGCTTCGTTCTTTTTACATCCGCTTTCGTTCCAGTTCCGATTTTCATAGCATGGGCTTGTGTTTTTATTCCTTTTTCCTGATTTTCCAAGCCTTCACTGGTGTAGACGCCTTGAACCTATCCTATCCTCCTGCGCAAGGAGTCAAAACACGGGTACACTCTTTCTCAAAGCAATTGGAACCCACGGAGTTGGAGGCAATATTTCTTTTGCAAGAATATCATGGGTAGATATAATGGAACAGTATCCCAAATAATTTCGGAAAATTAAAAGATAAGGAAAAAATATACCATGGTTTAAAATCTACCTTGGCTTGAAATCTCCTAAAAAAATAGTAACATTTGTAGTAAGAAAGTAAGGATAAGCAGTCATTCGGACTTCGTTTTGATCTTTTGAGAAGGTGATGTGCTTATTTTACGTATTACTCTGGATAAAACGCCTCGCAGACGCATATTCAATTTAATCCATTATAAATCTTTGGAAATTCTATGGAGCAGATTCCGTTACCACTTTGGAAAACTACTGAGATTGCTGAATTTTCAAAGTTTACCTTCTTCTCCATTATAAAAAAAGGATAATGTGATAGAAGCCTTTGCCCTAAGGATTTGAAGCGTCACTAATGAATATATTCGGACTTAAAACATCTTCCCATCGCTAAAAATCTATTGAAGCACAAAGGAACTACTTGATCTCTGCATTTCTCCAGGGTTTTCTTCCGCTTCAGCTTGTTTGTAGACAACAGTTTCGCTGGCTATCCTGCTACCGTCTTCGGGTCGAAGGTGTCGGCTGTTGTTTCTACCTCGCTTATACACCGTAGGCTGGACGGGAGCTGCTTTGTGATTGGCTGTCTGACTGAGCGCTTCTGTCTGATTGGCTATCTCTTTGATATCTCTTTTCCAGGCGCTGTGAAGGAAGTATCCATCTTCTCTATTGAAATTCAACGGTGTTTTTTGAATTTCTATTGCTTCCCTGATTTGTCTTGGGAAGTATCGGCACTCCTTAGCTAAAAGTTTCTTTTCCTCAAATTGGACGTCGTGGCCAGGTTCCGACCATGCATGTTCGACGATGGCGGAGAGTTGAAACCGTTTGTTCTTAGTCGCCATTTGGTGTTCTTTTATCCTTAAATGCATGGAGCGGCAAGTTTCCCCTATGTAGGATTTTCCGCAGGAGCAAGGCACCTTGTATACCCCCTCATATAGTTCTTGCGGAATGGTGTCCTTGGGCCCGGGGAGGAAGTCCCTTACCTTCGTCACACAATTATATCTGGTGACCACGTCATGTTTTTTAATATTCTAGCGATCCTTTCCGACGTTCCAGCAATGAATGAAGAAATGTCAATGTCATCTACATCTGAAAAGGAACTACTTATCAAAATGTTTTTTGGCTGAAGTTGAGGGGTTGCTGTGTTTGGGTCCATGAATACGCTTTTCGGTTGATATATGTGCTGAGATGTCGCAGCCACTTCCTCAAACAATCTGAGTGGTCAAAAGATACAGAGTCTTTAAGGTTAAAAGTATAAAAATACAGAAAAAAAGAAATAATTTGATGAAAACTAGGCATGAGTAACGTGCTGGCTAAAATTTTCATCACATGCCAAAACTTATGAGGTACGAATGGCGAGTATAACGAATGTGGTGTTGGGTGAAGATGTGAGGTTTTCTAATGCATTAAATGGGAGGCAGAGAGCGTGCGTGTGGCGTGTACTAAATGGTGTGGGGATGAGTGCCGGTAACTTATATCGTTAGGATGTTTTCTTCGCGGGTGCTACACCGGATCAGATGGTCCAATATACTTAGCCAAAGTGTCCCGATATAATCTTCGGTACACCAAGAAAGCCTGAAATATTTCATCACGATGTTGATTCGGTAGGTGAAGGTTGATGAGTTGGATTGTTTTTTGAATGAACAGCTGAACTTGAAAATAATCTCCACAAAATTTCGGGGGTTAAGGCTAGAACTCACTGTTGTGATGTCATACAATTTCACCGCAATCAGCATATACGTGAAACCTCCAAAACCTCCGAAAAATTGTGTATGGAAGGTGTTAAGAAACCAGCCGTCAATTTGGAGATAGATAAACATATATGTTGTTCTTTGTTTTGAATAGTAGTTTTGCTTTCCCGGGATGAAGTAATTCTTGTTATTATCTTTTCGGCATAACATCGGCATCTTATTTTTATCGTAACTGTATTCATCTGAAAATGCAGTGTTGTTTCAGAATAATGTTCAGCGTTATTCCAAGAGCTATTTGTTTAACATCGCTCGAGCAATATAAGTCTAGCTCTTACCGTTTGATTTTGCTTCCGGATCCAAACGCAAACCGCGTAGTAGATCTGTAGCGATCTCTGTTTGCACGTGACAGTTTTTGATAAATATTCATCAAAACTCTTTTCATTAGTACTGTTTTTTTTTCACCGCTTAAATATTCCAGGGTTTCTGTTCATGGGAGGAAAAAACTCTGCAGATGAATAAATAAGGGCTCAATGACGCAGATAAATAGAGTAAGTAATCGTATTGGCAATTATTGATGAATATATTATCAGACAAAGCTGTCATCAGTGCCAGTCGATGCTTTTGGAAGCTTCAAATCCGGGATAGTAATCGCGCAAAGCCAGCCTCTTCATGACGTGTTTGAAAATCGAGGATTTTGTCAATGACCGGAAACTGTTTGTGCAGGCGTTTAATCATCGATGAAGCTCTGGTGGTATCGCTCCCTGATGACCTATTTTCTTTCTGAACTCGTGAATATTAATGTAGCTAATATATTCAGCTATGAATATTTTGCTTTTTTTTACCTTTCTCATATTTTATTGAACTTGAGTATTGAAATTGAATACTTGAATACATCTATTGTCTAGCTAACGTTACCGTGGTTGATTAATATTTCCATTCCTGTGTTTTAATTCTGCCTGTTGTTTTTTTAAACCGGGTTTCTCTCCACCCATTCTTTCCGGCCTTTTCGTATGCCATATATGACGTACATTGTCGGAAGTCTACTCCAAATACCGTTTTATGCCATGCTCTCTTGTTGGAGTTAGTTCTTGTTGTCTTCTAGCCGCGGAAAATTTTAATATGATAGCGTTGACGAAATCAGACAATGGCCAGATATCAGTCAAAAATCAATAAATAGGAGACAAATATATAGATATGCAGTAAAAGAGAGGAAGCTAAGGCAAAAATTTACCCAGGAAAGCGTAAGCTTGTAGAGGTGGAAGAGTTTTCTTACCTGGGAAGCCGAATTAAAGCGCAGTCGAAGAGCGCGTTCTTCAAAAAGAAGAAGAATACAAACGTAGTTAAAAAAAAGGAAGCAATTCATCAGGTGCTACATTGGAGTATGTTTCTCTATGGAAGCGAGGTTTGGACGTTGGCAGTCACAGGAAAGTCAAGAAAGAAAGCATTCGAGGTGTGGTGCTGACAAAGAATGATGAAGATGAAATGGATTGACCGTGTCTTTAACGAGGAAGTGCTAAGAAGAGTTGGAGAAAAGAGAAGTCTTCTAAAAACCTTAATCAGAAGACGGGACAACTTAGTTGGCTACATTCTGAGACATCATGGCCTGGTGAAAACAATCGTAGCAGGACAAGTGGAAGGGAAGGAGGGCAATTGCGTTTAGGGACGGCCCCGAGTCAGTAACATAGGAAAGTTTTTAAAAGATGTAAAAGAGAAGAAATACGTCGCTATGAAAAGGCTAGCGGATAGGAGAGAAGAATGGAGAGCTGCGTCAAAACAATCTTAGGATTGTTGACTCATTGATGATGATGATGGAACGAAATCTCACTTTCACTCATCCATTACTTACAATACTTTGTGTTCGTGCACCAAGGCATTACTGCAGCTGTAATTCAAGTTTTTTAATATTGTTTCATGTGTTCTTTATATTAAATCACTCATAGTGTAAACCGGAATATTAGTTTTGATATGTTAGAATAGAGCCTACCCTAGGATGATCACATATCCCACCACACGGCCGTAGAGATACCATTCGTGGAATAGTGCAAGTGTGAGCATTAGCAAATTAATTGTATGGGTTGTTGCATCTGGCAATTTACTATGTATAAACTCCTTTGTCGTACAGTAATAATCCAAATTTGTGCCTTTCGGCGTGTTTAACACTTAAAAAGTACAAATCCAAAAATTGTGCCTTTTTCGGAGTGTTTAACAATTATTTTGGCTGTGATAATTCATGGCTAGGTCGTTGGGAGCATGGAGTTTGGGTCAATCTAGTGAATAATAGATAACCAAATAGCTGCAGTGCCTGCGGAGGTTTCCAGATTGAATGCCTCCTTGGGCGGCGTGAAATTTTCATTCCTGGGAAGCCCTTGTCTCCCATTCTGGGCCACAGGTGGCGCGGCGCACGGTAAGTGCCCGAAATTAGAAAAACAGCTAGCACGGAAACCATTTATCTACACGAAATTGGCGCCCGAGGGACGGGAATACTCTAGGTACTACACATATGCGGATTGGATTTGCTGAAGAGGCCAGATAATCCTAAGCTTTCTTGTTGTTTGTAGAGGTTTCAGAACACGCGAATCTGACGGTAGACTTTTTTCAATCGACTTTTATGGAATACGTTCGCTCTTTTCCATAAAGGAGAACAAAAAAGCTAAAAAGTAGTGTGGCATGTTTTTTATTCTAAGGATGCGTGGCTTTAAGAAGTCGTTTTAGACCTTACCTGAGAGGGTTGTTATTTTCTTGGAATTTTTGGGTTTTGCAGAAGTCCTTTTCATGATTCTTGTATACCGCGACTAACCACGGTGATATCCGAAGTCACCAGCAATGAATGCACTTTGAAGGTGAATGATTTCTCTGCTGTGGAATTTCGCTTCTATGCATGAATTACTGTATTTTCTAGATTTTTTTCTTTTCATGTAAAATTGCACTGAGCTTCCGAAAGCAGTTGATATTCAATTAAAAGGGGACACATCTGTGTTAATTTGTCTACTTATTTTCATTGTACTGATGATAATTTACTATAGAGATCTTTTTTCAGCTTCCTCTTGTGTAACTTTGTAGAAGTTGTTGTTACCTAAGTTTCGGTATAATTTTGCAATTTGATCATTTGCATGAATTTCTGGGATTCTAATTTTTTTGTCCTTCCTAGAATATGACAAATAAGCAGACGAAACTGGTATTAAATGAATTTTGGAGTATTACTGCTGTGCTTGATAACTAGGTATGGGCATCTGAGAATTCTCGGATTCTCTTGGCTTTCCTCAAACATTTTCAAGAAACCCATGGAAACGGGGATATATCGTTTCTAAGGTGTATGTTGTGGCAGTAAATATCGACGTCTATACCTATTAAGTTGATAGAGCCTATTAAGATGGACCACATGATGAAGGGGTTGGTTTTCCTGTTCGAGAAAACCCGTCTCTTCCTCTAGATCGGTCTTTCTCTGATGATTACTCGCTGAAACCTACTGCAACCTTCTCGAAATTTTCCTATCGCGTGAATGGCGGACTAAGTGTACGCATTTTGAATTAGGGCTGCGAGGACGCATCTCTTGGCTATATTTTTGATTTTTTTTCGTGACATGTAACGCGTCTAAAACTCGTCCGATGATCTTGAAATATTTAGAGTGTATACAGCGGGCACTTTTCAAAATTTGTCTTTATCTCAGCGTAAGAAACATGCGCCAGATTAAATGTTGATAACGAGATAACTTCGGAATTTGAGGCACGGATAAATGTTGGCCTAAGTCCTCTGTATAATCCCAGAAAGTTTCAGTTGATGGCTCAAGTTTTTTGTGATTTATTTGTAAAGAAAAACACATTCGAGCAGGCGGTTTTCGACCTCTTTGCCGTTCACTTGCAGCACTTGAGCTAGCAATTAGTAAGGGTAAGAGACGACTTCTATGGCATTCGACTTGGAAACGTAAACGCAGCTGTTTATTCTTCGACGCCTGGTTGCTCCTTCCTTTAAGGTGTTTACCACTTTCCGTTCCTCACGTTGGAATCGGAGGCGTGGCCTTATTTTCCTCCCTCCACCCCCTTGCACTCCCACCCTCATCGCCCATTCACATTCATTCATCCATCCCAATCCCACTATTTGCATTCTAACCGTTTCTTTCATCCCTCCCGATCCTCCCCTGGGACTGAGGAGGGATAAGTTTCCTTCGGGGATAACCTCACGCTTCTGGCTTTTCCACATTGATCGATTGGATGGGAGAGACGGAACCTTCTTTCTTTCCTTCCTCCAATATATGCTTCTTTCGTATACTCTTTCTTCTACTTTATCTTTCTTTTCTTCAATTTTTTCTTTCTTTCATACATCCTTCTTCCTCCTTTTTCAACTCTTCTCCTTCTTCCTGGACCCCTTTACCATTCTCTTTTCCCTTATCTCTTCAATTGTTTTTTCTCATTCCCTTCGTCTCCTTTTTTCTCTCCTTCTTCTCTCTTCCCTCATATCTTCCTCCTTCTTTATCCCCTTCCGATTCTCGTTTTCTTTACCCTTTCCTGCCCTATCTCTCTTAGTTTTTCGACATATATACACTTCATAGGTCTCGATTTTGGTAGGTTTCGTTTCTCATTCAAGGTTTATTTTTCCCTTCTCTTTGAGTCTTGTATCTACTCCTATATTTGCAGCACTGATATACCCTGGAAATGTTCAGTCCTCAGTGAGAAATATAAGTTGACACATAAATTCGGAGTGCCTGGATATTCCGAGCTCTCTTTTGCGTACGTTTCTTTGAAATCCTTTTTTTAAGAGAAATTTCACGAAAATAATTATAAATTGAAATTAGTTACCGTGAATCAGAATTTGTAAAATCTTACATTTTATGCTCACTCTCTCTTTATTACTGTGATTGCGATAATTTTGGATGATATGACAATTGCAAGGGACTTGATTGATTATTTTATGTTTCAGTACTTTGTACTGAGTATCGATTACTTTTTACTTGCTATTCCTAAGTGTATCCACTTCAGCCTGCGATTCTTTCTACTCGTTATCCTTTCTATTATCCATTTTCAATTGAGGATGCCTGGATCCTATTGATGCCTAGTTTCAGGCTCTTATAGAAGAGATATTTAGGGAGTAGATTGGACATCGCGTTTTAAAGTATCTAAATAGTATATCTGAAAAGGTGAGTATTGATTCCTAAGTAGGTGATGCTTGGACGCATCTCTAATGATAAAATTAATTAATCTAATGAAGTCTGATGTCAAATTGCATGGGATGCCGAGCCTTTTTTTTCCAGAGAAAGATTTTGTTTTGGTATTTGGAATTTTATTACTACATTATTTTACGGCTTGTGCAATGCGCTTCAATATGTTGCAAAGCTCTTTGATGGAAATTGGGTCACATAAATTGTATTAGAGTTACATTTTATCCCAAAATTGAGCGATGAATAAGTCTCATTTGTAATGAACAAAATACAATTCACAGCTTTTTGGATAAGCGTTATTATCACTGACTTTCATAAATGGTCGTCAAAAATCATGAATTATACCTTGTTTTTATTTTTATTTTCAATCTGAAAGCCAGGAAACAATTTTGATTGTTAGTGAATGAGTAATTGAAAATCCTCCTGCGTCTAAAAAAATTTCTGGTTTATTCACTGTATCATGCCGAATATTTTAAGTATATTTTCCATATGCGGTTTAGTTGATAAATATTTTTGAGCCGTGGAGCTGATTTTAATCTCTTCGAATAATAAATTGTTTATTTTATATTCATGTTTAATTTTTAAAGTCCTGCATTTTTATTTTTCTTCAGCGATTAATAAGGAAGGCAGTTGAATTTGCTATGTAATCCATCTGAGTGATTTGGTAATATTTATTTTTAGGCAAATTTATGATAAGCATGCACCAAAACGATTTAACTTTGGCGTTTTTTTAAAACGAATGCGTCCTCTGAATTGTATTTTTACTCTGAATATTTTTCTGTTGTAATTTGACGCTTAATTTCTATACTCTGAGAAGCGGTATTTGTCGCTCATTAATGTGTGGAGCCATGAGTTAAGCTTCTTTTATAGTTTTCTTTGGTCAGGGCGTACATTTTTTGTTCCACCTTGGAAGAACAACTCCCCTAATTCTACCTTGGGTTTCTCTTTCTTCTTTTTTTTAAGACTCTTGTTTTCGGACGTGGGGCCGACGGTCCGCAAAAAAATACGGCGGTGACTTTGCGGGGGATGAATAAAAATTCTCCTCTCCAATTTTATCCTTTCTCTCCCAGTTTTATCGTCCCTTTTTAATTTGTACGAAAAATAATCCAGGAATGAGCGAGAAGGTATTAGGGAGTGCTTATAAGGGACGCTTGTATCCAATTATACAGCATTTCTGACCTTCTCTACCGGAAAAAAAATTGGGGGTTTATTATCTCGAGGAATTAAGTAGAATTATGAATAGCTAAACGGTTTTTCTTAATGACTGGTTTCTTGTGTTAAATTTCCGCGGAGCATCATGAAAAAGTCCTCCCTGATACCTACGCACGTCGTAAACTATCTGTGATGACTTGGCATTAAACAAATCACCCAGGCACAAAATACTAGCAATTCATTGCAACAATTAGACGATCGTGATATAACTCACTTTTCATTACAATGCGTTCCTAGTTCCCAAAAACATTTAGGTGGCGTAGAAATATCAAATAGAGGACTGTTTTTCTATAAGTTTACATTTTAAAATGGGTATTTTTTGTATTTGAGGTAAAATTACAACATTTAATAGGACGTTTCTATATTAATAAGGAATGGAGTTAAGATGCATTGCGCTTTAATAATTCGTACCCGTCCTCAACTTGCCTTAAATTTTTGAACCGAAGCACCTTTTATGCAACCAGTTTCAGCACTATTTTGTACCTTAATTTTTTCCCAAAACAGTAATAAAATCTAACCAGCCTTTCCGTTTAAATTTATGATTCAAAAAGATCTGTTTTTGTCGTGAAATTGGTGAAGTTGAATGAATAAGTTTCACATAGCATCAATTTAAAAAATTCTAATTTTTCATCTGGCTTCTTGCAGATAGTTTATGTTGCTACTTGTAGATGTTTATCAATTTATAGAGATTCACCGCCTACCCTTATATTTCAACGCTATAATATAAAATTACCGCTGCAGCGACCGTAGTTGTTGAGGAAGGAAAATTTCGACAGAGCAGTCGTTAATTCATGTACATTTCTGAAGATAGTGCTCTATTTCTCACTTTATTTGACCCGGAAACGAGAGAGTTAACCAGGGAGTATTACGTTCGCTGTCTCCAAGCATCGTTGCATTTCACAACCGAATGGCCAATGAGCGATTAGCCGTGACTAGGGAAGCACGATTATCACAATCCCTCCTTACTCGCTTACAACTTGTTCTGTGATTCACTACGCTTTTAAACGGATAAAATTAAGTCGACATTCGAGTCCCTGATGGCAGAGCGATCGGAATAACGCGGAGTTTTAAGCTAGAGTACACTCCCTATTATCCGGGCTAATGATGGGGAGAGACGGTACGAATAATCGGGAAACTGGGATAATCCAAAGTTTACTTAAATGTCTTGTAATGTTCATATTTTACGTAAAAAAACAATAAATTATCATTTACGCAGTTATTCGGTTATTTAAGAGTGCTTCCCGGTCTCACTGAGAGCTTTTGTTCGCCAGTTCGCGATCTTTTTAGCGGATGTACTCGTATGCTCCTTGTAAGGCGTAGTGTCGAAAACCACACATCCGTGACAGTATGATCACGGATGCAGAAAAGTGGTTTGCACGAATGCTTTAAAACCACTACTCGACGTGGGAAACTACACTGTCAGGCACCACGCCACGTAGTCACGTCTCGCACAAGTTTCCCGGGTTACAACTGCTGCGCGACGTGTATCCTTTATTAAGGAGCGCGGTCGCGCACTGCAAGGCTTGTAATACACGAACACGGTGTTCCCATGAATGCAGTTAACGCGTGATCGCTTCCGTTTTACAAAGGGAATTCTAACGGAAATAATATGCCCGGTATATTTTAGCATTAATTCCGCAATTCCGATGATTTTGCGCCCAATTTTTTTTTTATAAAGATCACGAAAAAAATTGAGCGAGAGTGAAAATTACGGACGGATAATCCACCACCCGGAAAAACGCAGCCGGATAATCGGACTCGGCTCGCGATAATCGGCTGACCAAAATAGATAATCGAAAGCATGTAATTTATCAAATTCATAACTATTCAATGCTCTTCCTCGTGGGTGCAAATTCTGTTTAGCAAACATTAAACATAAATCGATCTCTCTCCTCTTTTCGCTGCTCCGTAGATATGTTTGACAAACTATCAAAATCAGGGTCGGCCAGGTCGGTAAAAAAGACGGTCTGGCCAGGTCGGTGATGGACGAGATCCCCGAGCTTACGGACCCCGCAACGCTCGCGTCTATTGTCGACCATATGTGAAGGGCGTAAAAAAAATACTCGGATTACTTAAACCAAATTTTTTTGCCATTTTTAAAAATTTTACATTTTTTTGGTTGCTTTATTAACAACGTACTATTACATTTATTTACAATACACTATTACATTCACATACTTGATTAACAATACACTATACTATACGTTATTCTATTGTAGAGCATAGGTGAAAGGCGTAAAAAAAAAGACTCGGATTACTTGATCCAAAGTTTTTTTCGCGATTATTAAAAATTCGACGTTTTTAAGTAGCTTTTTTTAACAGCAAACTAAGTGTAAAAAGATTGAGTAAAAAAATAAACAAAATTTAGGCGTCAAAAGATGAATGAGTAACTGATGCTTTTTTGATAGGGTTATTCGAAAATGTTATTTTAGATCTCCGTCCAGTTTATCAAGGAAAAAATTCACTAAATTGCTAATAGAACCATTATACATTATTCAATTTTATTATCTGAGAAATTATCACTTTTCACAGCATTTTTTTTCTCATCAAATTTTTATTTTTGTTAAATTTATCTAGCTTTTTAGAGCCAGAATAGCGTCAAAATCCAACTCCGAGTATGTCAATTCAAGTTTTTTTTCTTATGGAGGACCTCGCACTCCCCGTTAAGGAGGATCATGAACCCTATCCAACGGCGGTCCAATCACTCCAGACCATCTCTGATCAAAATCCTCGCGAAGTGGAGGCATTAATGAATTATTTACGGACGGAATGGCATCTTTTTCAATGTAATTTTGATCGCCTGATCGTTTACCCGAGCATATCCCTAAATATGGCGTCTTTCCTTTATTTATGGCTCTGAAACGGGAAAGTTTGCCGCGTGGTATTTCGTTCATCAAATTCTAGCAGCGATGCATGAAACAACTGAGTGACGACAAAGCGATATCAGCGCTGACAAGGAAAGTGTCGCCCCCGACGAGTGAAATAGACTGCGAGTTGATTAATTGCGCCACATTTCCTCATCGCTCCGGGCTCTTTGAAGTAATCAACGCGGCGGCTCTGGAGGCGAAAATTTGAATTAACTCCGTGACAAGTTGTATGGGTCTCGCTTCGAAAGTCTCTCCTCCATTACCTCCGTGTCAGTACCCAAGGGCTGAAATTCTTGAACCATGGCTTCAGGCCGCCGGTCCCTTCACAGAAATTCATTTTTCTGACGTGTGCATGCCATGAAGTGAATGTAGGGTTACGTTAAACTTCGCGTCATTGAAAATGATACGGAAAACCAACCCGGAATGATGTAATCCGTGAACTGATTAAATTATCATGGAAAGCGACGCGATTCTTGAAAAACTACTGCGAGCGAACGGAGGTCGCTCTACAAATTGTACACAAATTAAGCAGCAACTGACACAGAAGGCTAGACAAGGGGCTAACTGTATTATAGTGCTACATTTAATACTGGTTTACTTATGTCCTTCATTCCTCAATTCCCTTAGTTACTCCTTACATTTCCCGCATTGTTTTCTTCCTTGTGTCCATCTTTATCCGTGCCATTTGTAACAAGGTACCATTACGTGGTGTGTAAACGCTCAACTAAGTTACCACGTAGACACATCATCGTGCTAAAGTCTGGTTACAGTAAAATTTGTTCATATTAATTAGTAATATGCTTTCTTGGACATGACCAATGTCACATGTGTGTTAATGGTAAAATTTTGAGGCGGGTTTCATTACTAAAATCCGTTCATGGATCTGTCTTGGGAGCGTTTTTTCTTTCTATAGTCAGCTCGTTTTCTTTTTTTTATAGTTACCGATTGAGAGTCAAGTTTTATGCAATAATTCATTGTAAGTTAAAACTATCTTAAGTAAACTTTTGTGAAATTACTAGTAAATTTTATAATAAGAACAAGAAATGTACTATCCTTTTGGAATTAGAAATCGATATTATCTACTATATGACAACGGAATCATGGTAGTAGTGTTATACTGCGTAGATCTCATATTTCCTTCCACTGCCTGTATGGTGATGCAACTTCGTCAGCTTATGCCTTGCTCTTAGTAGTAACTCACCCTTTCAATACGTAATTAATGTCAATATTTTTTCTTTCCCACAGAAAACTATTGATTCTCTGGGAAAATGTCGAGCCTGATGGCGTCAATGCATGGATACGCCCTTCGCTATGAGGGGTTGAAGGGAGGGATTTCCGAAGCACACATCGACGCGTATTGCTAGAGAGAGTGGGCGGAGAGTAAATAAAAACGAAGGGTATAAATTCCATTGGCGTGTTGTGATGCAGCATATTTATAAAAATAGATAAAGGTGATTTTGGAGTAGAGTGGGGAGTGTTGGATTAAGAAGGATCGCAATATACCGTACTTCGATGAATCAATACTTGGCTTTAGTCTGACTTACATGTCGAATAATTAAATTGAGCCACGACATAACCCAAGGTGTGAATTTGTCTGAAGACAGGTAGTCCAAGTGCTAATTATATTCAGAAGAAAAAATAATCTCCGAAACAGTTTTTTTCTATTGTCTTAGGCAATCATCAACAGGGATGTGAGTATTTGCGGTGCCGCCGATTCCCGGTCAGAAGTTTTATGATGACGTCACGTCAGAGGAGTCCCGTGCATTTGAAGGAATGGATGTTCTGACGTCAGCAATCAGGTCATTTTCAAGGCCCTACACACGTTCCAACCCGATCACCTGACACGACACGACTATCCCTGTTGGGGCCGGCTCTACAGACGTCCAAAGCAGTTCACCCGACCCCGATCAACTTACCAAATACTCCTCAGTTCACAACGGGATCATGTGGAGTGAAGTTGCGGTTTCGAATTTTGCTGGTAATAGCTCCGCATTTTTCGAAAAATCATAAAATGGGTTCGGCTTCGGCCAATTAGGTTCTCATTAATGACATAAAAAAAGAGAAGAAAATGGGCGAAGAGGTGGCTGCTTGAAGTTTCACCCACATGAATTTACTTCGAGAATTGGATGGAAATGATTTGCGAAATTACTTGAGGGTGGGCGAAGTGTGTGTCAATGGAGTTGCTTGGCAAGATCAAAGCTGAAATTGATAGAAAAAATAGCGGATAACGGTAGAGACGTTGCGACGCCACAGAAACTGGGGTAGGGTGGTCGGCGGTTGGATGATCTGTAGGTGCCAGCGTAGTGGACTCCGACAGTTGGGTGGTTTGGTAGTAACGTGTGTGGCACCTTTTAAAGTTCTCGAGGGTTTACGAGTTCTCGAGCCAGAATTCGGTGATTAGTATAAACTGATATGTGATTTGCTATGGAAAAATTTCAGTGGATCTAAGTCATACATTGTAGCATTAGAAGCGCAAAATGTTGACGCTTAATGTCTTGCACGTAGACATGCCGGAATTCTGTAAAAACGGATAATTTCCTCTTTCAACGCAAAATTAGTGCCTGTAGCGAACGACAGAGTTTTCAGATTCATTGCGTTTTTTTTTTTCATTTTTATGTATTTCACCTTGCTATAAGAAACATATGCTGAAATTTATAAGGATTTATGCCTCTTAGGGTGATCGTTTTTCATCGGAATGTTTTTCTTGTAGTTGCTCGATGAAGTTTTTCTCACCATGCCAATGATCTCAGTGAAAATTATGGAAACATTGTTTTTAATTTTCTTTAGCTCTCTATAACATATTTTATTTCCCTTTTCAGGTACGTGTAGCTGACGAGTCTTCATCAATGGTAGGGAATTTCCTTTAGTGGGGAGTTCTTGAAATCTGTGAGTACAAACAAGTATCCGCTAGTGCTGAGCAGACATGATTTCACAATAGGTAGGTTTATTACAATCGCGGGACTCGATCCCGCGACCTCTTGTATGTCAGGCGCGGACGGAGGCCGGTAAATCTCCATGTGGCTCTGAAAGGTGACTCTCCTAATTATTCAAGCAATTTAAGCCTAGCTCATAGCCTCCGAGTGTGAAGCTGCTCCCAGTCTAGTCCGTTTAACGTGTCTGTAATGCTGTCTGTACGCCTCTAACAGTTACTTACGAATTGCGCAGATTATCAGTTTATCATTTGAATAAGTCGACGTATAGTTATGTAATCTTGCGCCGGATCCTATACTATCGCTTTGAAGCGTTGGGATCACGATTTGACTAATTATATATGTTTCCTCTTTAGTCAACGGTTTCGCCAACGGTCTTTGAATCGTTTAAAGTTGTGCCAAAACCACGCGGTTCCAGAAAGAATCGCGAAAAAATAAAAAAAAGGGTGTCACTAAGGGATCACCGCATCGTTTCTAAGGAAACAAAATACATACAAAATTAATACAAAAGTACCTACCCATCCGTTTTTGCAGCAAAACTTGAATCGCAAAAATAAATAAAATTTATAAACACTTCTTGAGAGTCGGCTCATAGTAAAATGGAAGCAGCCCGAAAATAGGAATGAGAGAGGTATCCCTCTCGCTGCCTGCATGCCCTATTATCCCTCTCGTCTTGCCTGCGTTGCCAGGGTCCAAGCTTGGCAAACGGAGTGCAGCGGCATATAATGAAAAAACGCGGTCGATGTTCGTAATACGCTTTGTAACGGCATGACATTATCATCGTACTTAAAAATCTATCGTGCAAAGTAGTCTATATGCTGAATACATGTGTCTAAATGAAAATGGCATTAAGACATTTTATAAAGTTTTACAGCCTCCTATTGTCCCCTAGCATAATCTTTTATCTCCCTTGATTTTTTTCCAAATATTTTCCTTGACCTTTCTTTTCTACTTGTCTCTTGGTTTTCTTCGGGTGAATTTCCTTCAAATTTTCCCATCAAATGGATACTATATACATAATTGCTGTTCTTATGGCATGAACACCCCTCCGTGTATTTATGATGAAGTTTTTTTGCTCGTTCATCAGTTAAATATTACTTTTTCAGGGATGAATCTACAATCGACCATACAGGCTATTCCAAGATAATCGTGATAGTGGAAGCCGCTTTAGGGATTCTTATTAATATCCCTATAAATGATATTCTTTTGCAGATTTGAAAAAATAATTTTTATTGAATTTAGTGCTCCTGTGCGATCTCTGAAGAGTTTATCTGATTTTTAGCGTATCGATTCTACTCACACCTCCTTTTATTCGAGTATTTTAAGAGGTTGAAATCGTGAATTCAATAAAAATCGGAAATGCTAGTCTCGCCCCACGGTGGCAGGTGTTGAAGGAATAGCCGCCAAAATGAAATACGCATCACTGCGCTAACACCCTCTTTCGGTGGCCACCCTAACCTTCAAACCCCCAACCCCCTCCCGCCCTCTCCAGCTGACCATTTGCTGCCATTTCGGCGGCTGGGGACACTGGAATGTAAAAATTCGCACTCGCCATGTATTCGAGTTCCGCGTGTCGATTGGATCGCCGCGGAACTTTCGCCTCATTTTCTTCCCTCTGGGGAATCATGATTTAGGAATGGGACGGTCGGCTATCATCTCGACTTTTGGAACAATTGAAAAGTGAAAATAAAAAAAAAACGGAAAAAATGAACGCTCATTCGCACCCCAATTTATCCCTGAACGGTCCTGAAATATAATAGCAGGAAAAAATATCCATTGCAGAAGAAAAAATCTATTGTGTTCGCCCTTCCAAGTGTGACTGCAGAATGTCTTTTTACAGCAATACTGTGGGTCTCTCTACTGGATATTTTTTTAATGCATGAAACTAGTGGCATTAGGCGAGGTCTTACAGAATTTATGTATTAATCTGCAAATCATAAAAAAAATTTCCTCCTGCCTGTGTAAAATGTTTTTTTCTCTTTCATTAAGAAGTAGATCTTTCTAATAAAATTTATTATGGCATGCGTGAATTTATCGAAATCCACGGTAATAGGTAAAAAGTTTCAAGTTGGTGATGTTCAAGAGTATTTAATTAATAGCCACCAGAGTCTAAAATGTATCACGGTCTGTATAAGTTAAGCAATGTGTTGTGATAAAGTAATGATTTTGCAACAAAATTCTCCATTTATAGTTTTATTACATTTGAGTGGCGGTGTTAGGTGATGTTTGACAAAAGTTATTGATAAATTTACTAATACTAGGATATTCATCCCTTTTGGGTATAAATATTACTTTTTATCGTAAATAGATATTATTTTAATATCGGGCATAATTTATTATTCATTTCTAAAAAAAACTTCTGAAATAAGGAGGGCATAAGATCATGATAAAGGTGGCTTTTAACAATGTGAATTTATATTTTCATTCAACCCTGGAAGACTATTTTTTCATTTCAAACAGAATTCAGTGACTACTCACAGTTTTGCGTAGGAGATACGGTTGCATTGTTTAGGAGCGTACATGTCCTAACTTCCTGCCTTGAGGGCTGCTGTATCTTACTAGTTCGCGGTGTGTGCGATGCATTTGTGGAGGTATTCAGACACTCGGATTCCGTTTTAGCTCGGAATGGATGATAGTGAATGACGACGAGTCTACGCCTGAGCAGGAATTCAGTCGGGAGCGGAGATTAGAGAGACTGCCCGGGGCCACAAATGTGCTCCTAATGAGAAGGAAGGCGCTTCCTCTTTCATTTCTTCGTCAGTTTTATTAATGAAATCATTGAAAACTGACGGGAGGCTGAACACACCATTCTCGCACTATTTTTCCTATTTTTTGTTTCTTCGCAGCGGCGTCCAAATTAAGTCTCTGCTGCTTGGTTTTTATTTTTCTCCATTCTCTTCTCTCTAAGCCCTGAAGGGCTAATATTGACTCCCTTTTGCCACTGCTTTTCTCTATTCCGAATTGGTATGATAACTCACCATGTCTATATCTATTTATGTGTTTGTTCACCATTCTTTTTTCATGCCACCGATTACCCTGGGCTATTGTCGGGCCTTATCGCATTAATGCATGGGTAAGCCTTTTGCTAAGAGGGGTAAATGTAATTGTTATATAGAAGGCTTTCTTACCTCCTCTAAAGCCGACTTTGGGGAAGTAGTAGTCTTGGTGAAGGCGGTGAGAAATGTGATTACTTTACCCATTAGAAGTTCATCGGAGGAAGTGGTCATTTTCGGTGAACTGCCTAAGTAGCTGAAATTCCTGCCTCCGTCTATTGAGACTTATTGCAGTGTGCGGTGTGAGTCTACGCTAGTGAATGCATTCGCGTTGGAGGCATTTACACCCTCGGATTCCGTTATAGCGCAGAACGGATAATAGCGAATGGCGCCGTGAGTAGGAATTCGGTCGAGGGGTTGAAATTAGAGACCCTGCCCAGGGCCATACGGCCCAAAAATGCCCCTAATGAGAAGGGAGACGCTTGGCCCGGGTTCTCCTTTGCTGCTAGAATGTGTTTGGGACGCAAAATAATGGCTAACAGAACCGCAAATATTCCACTTGCGAATCTGCATGGATGCCTACTATTGAAATCGCAGATGCAGGCGTTGGAGGACTGTGTTAGTGATACTATTATACGAAAAATATGAATGTGGTTTGGATAACGGAAGCATCGGTGTCATTTAGATGAGAACGAAGCTTGAGCTAGCTGCTGGCATAAGCACACATATATTGTGAGAAGGACAGCAATGTTGAAGTTCATTATAAAAACTTGGCTGTCCAGAGGTAATTTACAAGATTATAATCTAGTCTTTTAGCTTGCCGTTTCAAATTATCCTTCAATATCTCATCTTTAAACGGATTGGGGTGGCTCACTCAGACGCGAACTTGCAAATCCATCAAAAGAATTCGGTCGACGGAAGGGAAATATAATTGACGACGAAATTATAATACCCATATTCTACACATCTCTTAATTTTTAAAATAAAAACCACCTAACCTACCGCCATCTTATCACTGACATCATTTGAGTTTCGGCTCCATAACTCGTTTCGACGGAGTTACTCTTGAATGAATCAAGGGATCCCTTAAAAGTGAAAACAGCTATAAACCACGCGAGACCAATGCGCTACGCCCTATAGGAGCTGAGACGCAGTGACACGCTCGGCAGGAGTCGGCGGTGTCATCAGATATTCTGCGGAAGGGTCAAGGCCGCCCATTTTTCCCCACGAATTCCTCGAGAAGTCGTCGGCGATTATAAAAACGAAAATTTATAGCTATTTTATTCCTAGTATTTCACATTCAACATTTAAAAAAATTGCGAACGGACCCGTTGAAGCCAGGAAGGAAAATGATTTGGTGCCCATTAGCAATTAGCGACACCATTTTAAAGAATTATAGCCTGTCGTTTTTAATTTTTCCTGACTACCTCATTCTAAAGATAGGCTGTAAAAAGTCCATTTTTTGCGTAGGTAGGTATTAATGGTGGAGTTAAGTTATTGCGAAGGAGAAGGCTGTACAAAATGTACTCTCAAATTATTCAGCATATCTGACTGGATTCTTTCTTTGCAGCTCATTATCAACTGAATGTAGTGCGCATGTATCATTTACATAGGCTGATCTAGGGTGGGGGCACGGGGGTACAAGTCCCCCCAGACCCTTAAAAATTACGTAAGATTTTTAATACACTCCAATTATTATCAATGCGTTCGTTTTGTCTTACGAGTTATCCTTGTTCCCCCTCCCCAGAAAAATTCTGAAAACGGCCTCGCTTGTACCCCCCCAGAAATAAATCCTGGATCCACCCCTGATCACATATGATGCCATCGGGCCGAAACGTGTGACTTAGATTAGACTTTGTTGTTACATTCCGCGTGATACTGTGTTAACCTCGGTGGAAGTGATGTGTCTACTCGCGGAGATGCTGCTTCGCAATGCACTCTGGGAGAATGGCGAGGCAGACTGCGCTTCAAACCGTACTCTAGTTGTCAAGGCAACTTAAATTTTTGTTTCTAATTCCACGACCACCCCTGGGCGCAAGACCCATCCTAGCACACAATGTTTACCGAAGACATTGCAAACAGCAAATCACGTTGCCGGAGGAGAGACGTTTTCTAGTTTGTTCGATCGGAATCTCTCCTTACTCCGTGCTAGCCGATAATTCAAGCGTCCTTGGTTCAATCCGAGGTTTCGCACAACTTGGGTCGACCTGTCTAAATAAGAGGCCCACCCCACCACTGCTTGCTCCGCCTCGTGTGGTGCTGCGTCGTATTTCCGATGCGTTTTTGTTTCTTTTTTCTCTAGAGTTTATTTATCCTACTCCTATCGTCACCGAGACTGCAGTTTCGCTATTTATGCTCCTCCCGAGAGAGTGCAATAGATTTTCGGAAGCGCCAAGTTCTGCCTCCGCGGGTGGATTCTTCCGTTTTGGAGTCGACACAACTTCTACTTGATGGGAGAAACCGACCGACCGACCTCGGATTCCCAAAATGCTTCGACTGCGTTCCTTCGCTCGAAATGATAGCGTTGGTGCAAAATGACGATGACGAATTTAGTGCATCCACAGATGCCTCGTTCCTCGGATTGCTTACTTCGTATATTTCATCTCATCGAGATCACCATTTTGTATTCCACCGAGTTCACCATTTTTTATTCGGGGATTGTGACAAATAATGACCGTTTTTTTCTGTTCTTCGACCAGTCGAGCCATACTATTTGAGTCATGCGCTCCAAAAGTCGGTAGCCGAAACCCTTATCCGGATAAGTTGATGACGTCTCGAGCTCATTTGGGACGGGTCACCCCTTCTCCGTCTTCAGAAGTACGTTATTATTTGGTCTCTTGTGACCAGTGCCTTCCCTCCATGAACGAGAAAATGAGCCAAAACTCCTATGACATCACCTACCTATTAGAATAGGGTGGTTTTCCATTATTTTTATTGCCTAAATCGAAAGATTATTACTCCTGGTATACGCATTTCGCGCTTTTAGATTCTTTAATGACGATATCTATTTTTCGCAATTGAATGAAAAGTGAACATTTTCAAGCACGCGAAAATGCGACGGCTAGGTATGAATGCCGGGAAAACTCCGCGTGACGTCGTTCTGATTCCCGCTGCCGCAAATGAGGTGACCTTGGGGCGAGGTTTTGAGCACTGATACGACGCAGGTTGCTTGCAGGTAGCAGAGTACCCAGCTAGCAGGTAGCGCTTAGCTTAAATAAGGATTATAAATACCTTATCAAGCGAAGGAAACTTTCCAACCATAGACAGTTTTAATAAGTGATAATTAAGACATGTTTCCCTGAGCTCTGTGCCTCATGCATGCATTGGTAATCTCAGACGATGTAAAACTCCTATCTACTCGTAGAGAAACTAGGTCCTTATGACGTCACGTGGAGTGGCATCGCACGGGCGCCAATCTTGCCTTTTTAAAATGCGGTTAAAATTGACCATTGCCATTCGTCTAAACTGCGATATCTAAAACAAAATAATTTGTATATTACGAATACACTAACGGTGGGTAATGAATCGCAATTAATGCCTTTCGTTTTCTTTGATGAAGGAAACTACCCTATTGGGAGGGAACTTTCGCGTTTTCTTGCACTCAACTGGAGTAATTACGGCTGCATGGGAGATATATTATTTGTTTTTCATCGTAACTTATCTTTCTCTTTTATCAGCACCGAATTCTTTCCATGAATTGCAATTTCGATTTTGGGTGAAAGACCCTAGTCACGGTAGAATCTTCGCATCCCAAGTTATTTTTTACGGCGTTCGGTTGCTTCAGTGGCGGTGTCGGTGGTTCAAGATTACGACGGCGATTCTGGTATATACAACCGTGTCTTCTTCCTTGGAATGCGCAATTTCGTGAAGCATGGAAAATTCGTGATATACTTCAACTCATAGAGTAAAAAGAAATATCCAGGAAATTTTCCACATGTGGATTGTGGTTATAATTAAAAAATAAAGAAACCTATTTTTCCCATTCTTAGATCCGTCTCCAACTTCTCGAACTAAACACGACGAAAAATCTACGGCTTCAATTATTTCAAAGTTGATGACGTCACGAGCTCTTGCGGTTCGGGTCACCGCATTTCAGGAACTCTCCGGTCGTGAGAATTGGCATCGCGTGGTTCTTTGTTGTTATCACTCTATTGAGCATTTCCTTACCTCAGTTGAAGGTTCTCTATGAACGAGTGCGTGAATTAGACATCATATGACATCAGAAACTCATGAAAAATTCGGCGGCTTCTTGTGAACCTTCGACTGGAGGCACCGACTTCGGCATTCCTTAGCGAGAAATTGTAAAGGTGGTAGTGTAATATAGCGATGGCTAAACTTGATATTCCAAATAATTATGCCTTGGAGCTTAGGCCAAGTGAAGGTTAAAGAACATGGGATTTGCTTCCCTCTTCTGAAATGCCTCATTCAATAAATCATCCTTCAGTGAATAGTTGTTGTAGTACAACTCGCGTCGTTAAGGCCCTATTTAACGCAGCGTAAGCCTCTATTTAACGCAACTCATAGTAACAAAATTGTAACTAATCATCTAACATAACTTTTGTTTCTTTTGACAAAGCAGTTTAATGTCTTGGGTAGGCTTAAAAGGAGAATTTGCGAATTATTCCGGCAATCTTCCGTCCCATCGTTTACTTGCGTCTTCAATCCACACTAATATCTAATTCCATCTGTAAATCCTATTCTTTTCCTTCCCTTCTCCCGCTTACCAAGCATTAATTACCCTAGAAATATTTATAACGTTCACTCCTTGCTCAGTATTGATCGCTCCATCCACATCTTCTGTCTCCTCCGTATCTCATCTTGTACCTTTCTCTCCTCACCTAGCACTTCGTTGCTCTTTCTCCTCTCTGACGACTTCATCTCCTCTATTCTTCTCATCACTCAAATTTTGAACGTTTCTATTCTGTTATCGTTATCGTATCCTATTTAACGTCCATGTTTCCGCACCATAAAGCCTTTACTAGAAATAATTACAAAACGGCCCTCGCATTAAATCGTTCCTATTTACGAAAGCTTCCTTTTCTGACGCAATGCTTAGACCGCATGCATTGAAAACGGGTGCATTACACTGCATTCTTTTTCCTCCAATTTTTTGCAGAATGTATGTTTTGCTCAACCAGCTCAACCTATTTCATCTTGCACCTTCCTTCCCTCACTTTTTATACAATAATTTACAACACTGCATAACTTTGGATGTCTTGTGATCATCTTTATTTCATCTGAGAATTTGATTATCACTTTTGAAAATAATATCTTTTTATGTTGGCCTAAATGAAAAAAAAATATTGCAACAAATTATTCTTGGTTTAAAGAATGTTCAACTCATCAGAATTTTAATTTTATTGTCTTTGTTTCATGTTGCCCTGCTAAGGGAGGATGCAGGTATTGTTGTGCGTTCAGCGTTTGTGAAATAATGAAGGTCGCTTTGATACTTCGATAGCACTTTCATCAGAGGCCCGTATTGTAATCCATTTTACTTAATCGATTTCCGGGCCTACCTTCAAAGGTTTTCGTGATATTCCAGCGGGAGACCTATTGCAAATAATTCAGACGCATTCTTGTGTTAACTATCATTTCGATATTTGAAACTCTGTAATTGCGTGATTACAAAAGCATTCCGCTGAAACGTGAAGTATTACCCTTACGTGAGGTAAACGATGAATACCTCTATGATGAAGTGAAACAAAAAAAAATTCATTACTGTATTAAGGGTCGAGTTGGAAGATTGAATTGAGGCAATTTGTCGGGTCATTAGACAGTGATTCTGTTATCGTTTGCACCAGACTGTCGCGTGACTTCAGTCGAGCATGAATACGGTGGGAATGTAAATGCATTTGCATTGTCGGGCATATTGATGGTGGATGAAGGAATGCTCTTCTGGTCGGAATTCACGGCGATACTCCATTGTTGAGCTGTAGCTGGGGGCGGGAAAATATTCAATGCTAATTGCAGAAGCGGTATTGAACTGCAAAGTCAAGCCTTTATTACAAACTGGCACAACCCGGCATATTTCATCTTGCCTGTCAATATACCTTTATCTCAGAGTGTATATGGGCAACACAAATTGAAATAATATTATATGTGTGAACAATATCTGTTATACATTAATATAATCCTTAATTGAAATTTTAGCGTTCGAAACGATTACTTTGCATGCAGAAACTCTAATGAGCTAATTTTGTTAATATTTTCTGAAAACAATATTCCTATCTTATTTTATATTAAATTTGTGATATCATCTTTATATCAACGTCAAAAAATATATCTGTTTATGCGTAAAAATATAATTTATCATATCATTGGTCAATAATAAGTGAGCATGAAAATAAACCATCGTGTTATTTGGCTTACTACTTATTAAAAAGTAAACATTGTAAATCATATTTGAAATGGTTTCCAAATTTCCATAGAATAATACTTCAAAATGATGAGGAAAATTTCGAAAATTTGATTGAAAGGACGGACACATGTACTTACTTAGTTCAGCATCCTTATAAATAAATCGAAGACAGAGCGGTCGGTGGGTGACGATTGTGTCCGAATATAATTGCGGTTGTCACAAAGCGAGTTCCTCTTTCCACGGATTGATCGTATGTCCGTGTGTGGTGGCCCTCATCCGTATCGGATGCCAACCTACTCCTTGTGGCGTGGGATTTGTTTGGGTGCCAATCGGAAATATCTGCCTCTGACGGCCTGCTTCCGGCCTCTCCACACCAAATCGATCCACTGCTTTCCCGTCTGCGCGTCCGATGCGTCCGTCTCTCTAGGCAAAACATTTACTCATAGGGGTCTGGAGAAATGTCACCTGGAAATTTGGAGTGATAGAGTCCATTAAAAAGAGTCGCTGACGGGAAGGTATCATCACTGCTATATATCTTATATTTATACCCGTCATCTTCAGAGAGTATGAGGGTTCAAGGTGATCCCTTCAGGGATACAACACCCCGGGGCCGGGAACCAAGCCCGTGGCTTATACGCCCGATCACCCGGGGAGGGGCTGGAGAGGTAGGAAAAAGGAAAGAGGCGCCGCCGCGATGGGAGCCCGACGACGCCTCTGGGAGTGGATAGGGACGGAAGGGATGGGACGAGGGAAAACACATCAACGCTATAGAAGCGAAGAAGGCCCACTAAATAGCGAAACCAAGCAAAGCTATTAATGTTCTAACAATTTTGGAGGATCATTCTATTATTATTACAGTATTCTACCGATTAAGGTAGGTTTCCATGGAGCACTAAAGAAGTGATCTGGGAGCACTCCCCCTACTTCCAGCGCTACCCTCTTCAATTCACTGTAAGGCCTACTCCCTTTCAATCTATCTAAAAATCCTATTCTCTTCCTTCCTCTCCCTCATTTCCCTAACATTCTACCCTCTAACACCCTTTTCAACATCCCCTCCTCGATAAGTATTCGCTCCATCCACACATTCTGTCTCCTCCGTACCTCATTTAAAAGGTGCCTCTGCTCACACACCATATCTAGCACTTCGTCGTTCCTTTTCCTCTCCGTCCATTTCACCCTCTCCATTCTTCTCCATACCCACATCTCGAATGCCTCCAATCTTCTCTCGTCCTCCTTCCTAAGTGTCCACGTTTCCGCACCGTAGAGCGCTACACTCCATATCAAACTCTTCACTAACCTTTTCTTGAAACTCTTACATAACGATCCTCTCAGAAGCTCCTTCCTGTTCATGAACGCCTCCTTTGCTAATGCGATTCTCTTCCTAATGTCCTTACTACTGTATCCGTTTTGAGGAAGAATAGTTCAACGATCAAATCGTTAGATACTAACCCGTCATCTACAAATGAGTTGTAGGCTTTGATGACGTAAGGGCATTTAGCATACTTAGGAGAGACGACTTGAGGCGGGGTATTGGGGTAATGGTCTAGCCAAATAGACACACCGGCTTCCGCTAGAACATGGTAATTAGGCAATGGTGGCACAGACACGAGTTAGATTGGTTGCTATTCATACCTTATGAGCGGTGCTCTTGTCTGTAAGTGGTAGGCAGGATCAACTGTGGGCTACGATGTATGTGAGTGCCAGGCCATCTGACGAGGGACCCCCAGCCATACCATCACAAGGAGGGACGTTGGAACTAGCGCTCGTTCATCATCTTTGACTATAAGACAGGAAAAGGGACGAAGTATTGCTAGACAGACTAGTTGGGTGAGGAGAGGAAACCACTAGAGAGACTGGTACCTTGTAACATTTCCAGCCTCATTTACGGTGCAATCTGCATGAACTTTCCTGTATTAGCTAACAGTCGGTTATTATTATTATTAAAGTATACTACCGATTAAGGTAGGTTTCCATGGAGTGCTTAAGAAGAATTCCTGCCTCCCCTTACATCATGCACTTCCCTCTTCAATGCACAATAAGTCCTACTACCTCTCATTCTATCTAAAAATTCTATTCTTTTCCTTCCCCTCCCTCGTTTAACAAACATTCTACCCACTAACACCGTTACCAGTCGGTTAGCCCAGTAAAATGTCATTCTGTCTTCGGAAACGGTATTTGGCATTCAACTTCTTCTCATTAATGAAAAATGTCCAAGATCTTTTAATTATCAACGTCAAAAATCGCTGAGAGTCTTTTAGCTTGCCCAGTGCTTGCTGTGTTAAACATTTAATTTCTGTTTGAATTAGGCTGTCATGTCACTTCGGAAGGATCTGTCTTCTTACACTTGCATTTCATCATTCACCCCACGTCCGATCTTCGTTGATCCTTTCCATAAACCCTGATCCCTGTCTTCCCTCATCCCTCCTCAGCCTTCCCCCCTCCTCCTCTGTTACGGATATCAATATTTCTCCTCTCCTTTATAAATCCGTAAGCCTCTTCATCTTTTCCTCCTCCCTCGGTTTCAATTGTTTTCTTGTCAATTTTTTTGTTGCTATTTTTCGTTACCATTTTGAGCCACTCATCATAAAATACTTAATTGTACATTTAGTGTTATTTTTTATTATGGATAATTTACCGACTATCGTATGAATACGTTAAAACAACTAAGTATTCTTATCCTCATTCTAAAGCCTCTTATGATATTATATCTTTCTTCTACGTAACTGGATATTTTTTGTAAAAAGAGTGTTTCTTCTGTTTTATCCTAGCCGCCCGTATTCTACTTATGGTCTGTTTTTCATCTTCCATCTTCAGTAATTCCAATGATGCGGATATAAATGATGACGTTAGGTGTTATTACTTTATAGGGATTCGTTAAGATTCAATGAATTAAATTAGAATTTTACATAAAATGCCAACAATTCAACAAAAGTTTCAAATGTATGTGGCCGTTGCCATAGATCTTGAGAGCTACGATATAATAATAAAAAAAAACTCGATTGTAAATATTTGAATTTTTGGAAAACTTAGAAGATGAATTCATTTCAATTAATCGTTGAATTAATGGAGGCTGTGCCTACCCCGGCATACCCTTTGCTCTCATGCGCGTTTTTGGTTTCAGCGTTACTGTGAAGGTGCGTTCGATTTACAAATTGTTAATTCACAAAATATTTTAATCAAAAGCACTGTATTCGCGATAGATTCGTGTGCACCTGTTCCATTCAATTTTTTCCGCACCTGGAGATATTTGTGGACTTTCTCGAGTGGTTATAATCATCCTGACCAGGGGATCTCTGCTTTCTTTTCGGGTTCTTCGAAATCTTCGAACCTATATCCTGACCAGGGATTTGCTGCAGTTGGAACGAGACTCCTAGGGCGGGCTCACGAGGATACACTCCCGGGGGCAGGGCGAGCTTTTCACCTTTGCACCGCAGAAGGGGGAGGACGGGAAGTAAAAAGGAAGGAGGCGCCGCCGCGATGGGAGCCCGACGACGCCTCCTGGGACGCGATAGGGAGGGTAGGGATGGGAAGAGGAATCCCGCACTGTCACAAAGGTGGGCGGGTCCCACCACTAGCGAAACCAGGAAAAACCATTGCTATGCCAGCGATTTTAGAGGATTATCCAATGAGGAAGAATAATCCAACGATCAAATCGTTAGATGGGATTTACTGCAATCTCCCCCCTCAAATTTTCTCATCGGGGAAACAGCCATCGGGGTGTCGTCCTGAAAATCGATGACGTCAACGTAAACTTGACGCCGTGCGGTCCCGCTTTAGAATTTCCTAAAACTTCCTTCTTTTCGTGTAGATCCCTGTGATCCAGTGTCCGATGAGTTGCTTCCCATAATCGTTTCATAGCATCGTTTCAGATTTTCTGTCTATTAGAGATCACTTTTGGCGCAACTCATTGGGAGTTTAATATGACCGTAATGAAATATAACTTCATTAAATTCGGCCCTGTAATTTATGAGCTGACTCGAAGTTTAGCGCAGTTGAAGGGGCATCATCTAACCTATGTTTACACTTGTTAGACTCAGGGTCAAGTAGAAAATAAGTGTGGATTTTAAACAAAGCTATTTTTCACTTTGTAATATCGTATAATTTAGTTACTTACCAGAATCCATTTAATTTTTGAGACGCCAGTTTTAGCTCGCTAAAATTTTCCGCTACATCTTTAGTGCAATCGTGAGAATGGTAAAAAATATCTTCTTATCAGCATTTAACGATTTCCATGATTATTAATTTCCAGAATGTGGCTTTTTAAGGTGGCTAGGTAACTACTTGCAATAATTAGTCTGTACTGCGGCGAATAAGTATTTACAGTAAGAATTGTACATTAGAATTTAGTCGGTCTTCTTTTTTCTCGGGAATCCTGTGAATTCTCCTAATCCGGCAGAACTCCATGAGGCACTAATAGATATTATAATGCATTACGTTGGCAATGGAGTCACTTACCCTGTATGAATGCTAGGGATGGACAGATCAAGGATTTTTTTCGGATCCGGATTCTGATCCCCCGATGATTGCTCAATCTCTTGGGAAGAGTCACACTATGTGCCCTTCGTATTTTGCTATTTTTATTTTCCACGGCTGAAATTCTACTACGTAACCTCTGCGAGAGCTTTCAACGGCCAAACAAAGCGGTTTATGAGTAGGACAAGAATCGCATGCGAGGGCGCATTCGAAGAGGGAATCGGAACGCTTTCCACCCTTATGGGGAGTTGCATTTACTGAAGTTATTATTTAAAATTTCGGATCCAGATCCGATGTCTTCCGCGACTTTGGATCCAATGTATCCAATGAAGGGCAATATCCGCGGATATTTGGATCCGAGGTATCCGACCCGACCATCCCTAATGAATACTTATTACTTTTGATCCACGCAAGTCATTGGGAGAATGATAATTCCGTGGCACATTGTTTCACATAATGGCCTCGGAAATATTTAGGCCTTTGCCTTTGCCACTTTTCCAGCATTATAGCGCTGTATCTTCCTGAAATGGCAACGTTCTGAAATTTGTCTTACGAGATTCAATCACACATGTATGCAAACACTGCTGTAGGCATAAAAGATTTTCGGAGTAGGATTAATATGGATTTGGGGTATATTTCTCGGGGAAGGAATTTCTTTGAAGGATTGCTCTTACGATCGCATACCCTATTAAGAGCGAGTTTTACCCCATTAATCTCCTTAATTCGCAATAGTATAGGTGTTGGCAATTGTTCAGATAATCATCAGCATGTGAACGGGAATGAGCGTTCATTTCCTTTTCGGTTTGGACTTTTGTACATCGGTAAAATTGATGTGAAAGAGAGAAAAGAGAATCGCTGCTGTTGTCTGCAAGCTGCATTCAGGTAAATCCATTTACAAACGATATAAAGTAAAAAAAAAATATTTATATTCCGACCGATTCCAACCGATTTGATCGACTTTGAATATGGTGTATAATTTTTTTTTTTTTATTTATTGTGTTTAGCGTACATTCAACGTATGAATCCAATTATTTGATTATCGGTTACAACAGAAATAAATAGGAATTCTATGTAATAGAATATGATTGGTCATGTAAGCACATTATTTTGATTTTCAAGTTCATCTTGTACTAAATTTCCATCACCTCCTTGGAATATTTCCTTCCATGCGAAAATGAAATCAGGTCGTTACATGGAGTATTATAGGAATTACAAATTCTATTTTAAGCGACATTTTTCATTAGTCACTTTTGACAGTCATTTCATAAAAACTCCTCTTGTACCCTAATGTGCCATTTGGAACAGTGGATTCAAAACCCTAGTGGGGGCTCTCGGGGTTACTCTCCTGGGCCGAAGTCTGAAGCTATAAACTTATCACCTCTGCACCGCAGAAGGGGGAGGACAGGAAGGAGAAAGGAAGGAGGCGCCGCCGCGATAGGAGCCCGACGACGCCTCCTGGGACGGGATAGGGAAGGAAGGGATGGGACGAGGAATTCCGCGCCGTCACAAAGGCGGGCGGGTCCTACCACCAGCGAAACCAGGAAAACCATTTCTGTGCCAGCGATTTTAGAAGGTTATTCTATGAGGAAGAATAATCCAACGACAAATCGCTAAATATCAAATCGCTAGATTGGAAAAATCATACATGTTCCAACGGTCAGACTACTGTTCCCACTTTTAATTAAAATTTCTTGCGAAAACCGCGCAATAATTACAGTCCTCGCTGATGGTCCACGTGGCCTCGCGGAAGACAAGAGAAGCTCTGTTTTGACTCATGTATTTGGGCGATGCATTGTGAGCACTTCCGGGATTTGTTCTGCGCACCCACTACTGCGCAACAAATCCTCTAGACCCCTTCTCCGTCTGCACCCCCCTCATCCCCCTCCCCTCCCCTTTTACTCCCCTCCTGCCATCCTCTCTCTTCCACTCCCCTCTCCTCCCTTTCTTTCGTTTCTCTCGCCACACATCCACCCCCTCCTCCACCCCTCCCCTCTCGCCCCACAATTCCCCTCTTTCATTCATCTCGCAGCGGATCCCAACATTTCCCACCTTCGCCTTTCTCCCTCAGCCCTACCAACCCTTCCGCGATGCCATTCTCCATGTCGGGATAGTTCATTCAGACCAGTATTAATCGCAATTTATTAAAATAATTGTAATTTTTTATTTATTTATTGAATCATTCAAAAACAGCCAAAACGGCCTCTACGTTGAATAGACAACTTAAAATCTGTAGCTTCAACAAATATAAACTATAAAAGAAAACTATAAAAAGGGCATAAAAAAGGATATAAAAAATAAAAAAATGGATTCAGAAGATGGCTTTTCGAAGCTGCCTCTTGAATGATCTGATGTGCATTGAAAGATCCAGGGAAGGGTGAGTAGTCGAAATGGTATTGACAGAGGTAGGGAGTCTGTAAAAAAGTGATCTCTGAGGAAGAGAGAGAAAGACGGAATTTAGGTTGGTGTAGTAGGTGGTCATTACGGAAGGAGCGGGTGGGAATGTGGAGTGAAAAGAAAGGCAGTATTTCTGCAAAAGTTTTCTCTGCAAAAACTTCTACATTATTGCAATCAAAAGACATATTTCAAGTGTAAAATAAAAAGGCATTAACTTTATCATCAAATTTTTACTTTTATTCCTTCCTCGGACAAAAAGATGGGGATTTAAAATCCTTGCCTGCCACACAAGGGGTCGCGGGTTCAAGTCCTGCCTGGGTTCATTGCCCCTATCCAGGTCATGGATATTCGTGTATGTATGATTGTTAAGTTAAATTCCCAAATTTAAAGGTCAATGCTGCTGATTACGGTGGTGCAGGAATATATAAAATTAAATAAATTCAAGCATTAAACTTTAAATTCAGTCGTGGGAGGCAGCGCTGATAATCAATGGTAAAAATACTCGTAATATCTGGGGTACCTGATCTTTTCATTCTTCTTTATTTTTTGACGCTCTTCTAACTCGCAATCACTGCGATACTTACACTGCAAAACCGAATTCAAGTAATAGAGAAATCAGCGAAGTATTACTCAACATACTTGCAAATCACTCTCTCGCCCAAATAGTGGATAAGCCTACGAGAGGAAATAAGATATTAGACCTTTTAGCAGTGAGCCATCCTAAGTTGATAAAACAAGTCGATATTATTGACGGTATAAGCGATCACAGAGTAATCTTTGCAACGTTAAAAATTGATGTAGTGTCAGCCATAAAACCAAAACGCAATATTTATTTATTTGATAAATGCAACTTCACAAAATTTGGCGAGATGCTTAATGACTCCTACAAAAAATTCGTAGTTACATCAGAGGACCAAAGCACAGACGTAACATGGAAACACTTTTTAGAAATTCTGCGCCAAGGAATCAACGAACATATTCCGCAAAAACTGAAATGTGATAATAAGGAACCTCGGTGGTACAACAACGACGTCAGAAGGGAATTTAGGATACAGAGAAAGCTATACAACTTGTACAGAAAGTCCATTACGACGCGTAATAAATTGAAGGAACTTGAAGCTAAAGAAAGTTACGTTGCACAACGCTCAATAACCAAGAAATCAATGCGAACTGCAATGCGAAAGTTCAAGAAAAAAGTGCTCGGAGAATTACTCGAAGAAAATCCGAAATCATTTTGGTCGTACGCGAGAGAGCTTCAGGGAAAAAATTCAACCGTAGATTCGTTATTTGATAAAGATGGTAAACTTGTGACCGAAAATATTGACAAAGCTAACACTTTAAATTCCCACTTCGAAAGTGTATACACTACTGACGATACTCAATTCAATTTAGACATTCCATATACTGAGGAATCGACGGAAGAAATATCTATACAACGTGATGGGATAACAAAACAACTACAATCGATTAAGAATCGTAAATCTCCGGGTCCGGAGGGAATACCCGCGCGTGTCCTCAAGGAGTTAGCTCCACAGATCGCACCTTACTTAGAGATCATATGTCAGAAGTCACTCTCCAAAGGGAAGTTACCGCTAGACTGGAAAATTGCAAGCGTTACACCCATATTCAAAAAGGGAAACAGACATGACCCAGGCAACTACCGTCCGATTTCTTTAACATCAATTATAGGCAAGATACTTACTATATACTATAACATACACGTCATGGTATACGTGTATTGTAATTATTAAATGTTGTCAAATAAATTGCACGAGAAGCTCATGATGTTCGCGAATGAAAATTGTTGACTTAATCCGAATTAATGGACTGGTTCAAGAATTATGTTATGCGGAACCGAAATGCGTTACACAGACAGATGCTTGAAATTTATTGGTGTGTCGGATTATAGTTTCTCGTGAAATAGAGGTCTCGACCATAAAAGATAACGGTCCATCAGTTCCGTGGCATTAGTTCTACGAATTATCATGCAATTTCAATTTTTTCCAAGCCGTTGATATCCTTGCAATTTTATTACTTCGCCAACCTCCACCGCGGGTGTTTTCAGTCCGATCTGTCGGCGTATTTGGGTATTTTATTGTACCGCTCGAATATTTTTACATTTTGGCAATGCTTGCTGATGCGATAAATGAAACGTCGCGGCTTTTACGTATAGTAAAAAATGAGCGAGCCAGGCGTTCACGCGTGCCTACGCTGCCGCCAGCGAAGCTGTTGGGCCGGAATTACACCGTCCCTGGCTTGCCCTTTTCATCTACCTATCTCGGAGTGATCAATAAAACCGTAAAAAAACGAGAGCGACGGGTAATAAAAAAGGAAATGTACTGCCCTCGTTGCATAAGGACTCGAATGATAATGGCGGCAGACTTCAAATGGAGTTGTCGGCTTCAAAAGGCCTATCGCCGCGTTCAAACGATTAGTATTACGGTAAATCCGGTGGGCGGGTGGAATGGAGCTATATTCAGCGGCGACGGAGCGTGAACACTACCGTAGATTAGGTATTGCTGCGCCGTGATTGTGTGACCGTAAAGACGTGTCGGTTTTTTGATTGGCGGGGGAATAGGCTGTGGCGGGAACTTTCAGCCAGTGGCGTTACGCAGCGTGTACACACACCGTTTGCGTTTTGTCGTGGAGTTTCCAATCGCGGGAAAATAAACATAGTTACCGCGATATTATTTGTTTCTGCTGTTACCAGTGGTAATGTGGTAATGGAATTCTGATGTCACCACCGGCCAATCAATTGGAGGGCTTCTTGCTGTGAAACTAATCCCTCGCATGAATGTTCGTCCGCCGTGCTGCTCTCCGACGCACTCTTAATATTTTTTATCCGCTATCGCTTTTTATCTCTTCCTCCGTCGCGCGCCCTCACTTTAACAAACTCTCTCCCCTTCTCCCGGGAAAATTTGGGCGAAGGAATGAATAAATATGACGCAAATGGACTTTGTGGTCCATCAAACACCATCACAGATGCCTGGGGAGCGAGAGGAAGTGCTTCGTGAAATAAATTTATGGTTAGGGTTTAGGAAGCTCGTCTCTCTCTCTGTTATTGTGCGTCACGTTGCATGCGTCCGTTCGGCAGTGAGCTGTAGCAACCTACGTGGTCGATGAATTACATATCCATGCGTTCATTCGTTTGGGTTGTTAAATATTTATCTGATTTTGTTCCGACATCTCTCTCGCTCATTGTGCTTGCTCAAAAGTTGCCTAATATTTTTTTGCTATTTTAACACTAGCATATTCCATCTCCCTGCCTTGCTGTGGCGCTCAACCTGTTTTTTTTTGACGTGGAATAAGTCCGTTCGGACTGTCCTCATTTGTCTTTCTTAAGGGTTTAACTGGTTTCTGCATTCTCCGTTCTGTTGGCCCTTCCTTGCTCCGTTCGTTTGCTGCCCACATTACCGCTCAAACAACCTGCAGTGTATTGCGTACCATTTGGGAATGTTAAATGAATATTTTGTGAGATTTTGCTTTGCATTTTGCTATATTTCATTCGGTGACAAGTTTATAAAGCATGTTTTGAGTAAATTTGTACCTTTTATGGCATGTAATAAAATTTCGGCGATAGATAAGCTATAGTTAGGTATTTATTTGTAAGCAGGTATTAGAACTATCTTTGTTTTAACGAAAATTCAAATTAAATAAAGGGATTAATATTATTGCTTCTTTTTGTTTTAGTGGCCTGCATCATGTTATTAAATATTTTTCACATTGTTTTATTAACCCTTCTGAAATCTATCTGAAATCGATTAGAATGATAATTTGTCCAAATAATGATAAAACGGATACTTTTCCAAGCAATACGGAAAACTATGTTACTTCATGCGTAATCCCCTTTAACTTTTTTCCACTGATTTATATTTTACTAATTGCTCCGCTGCAGGGTAAATCTTAGCAAAAAATAATTCGTTACGAGAACAGGGGCCTATCGAAATGCATCGGTGCAACGGGCAATGCATGTGGAGATGGAACAGAAGCTTTCGGGTTCAAATTTCGGCGAAGTGGTTACATTTTTAATTTTTTTTATTTTTCGGGTTGTATTTCATCGTTTAAGCTTTGCTATTTAGCACTTTTTGAGTAAATTTCACGATTTTGTAAATGAAAATAATATGAAAGTGACATATCAATGGATAAAAAATACCCAAAATAATAGTGGAAGGCTACACGGGATTTCCACCGGGTCAGGTTCTCCAACTCCATCTCGGCCGACGTTTCGATGGGCGAGTTGTCCATCGTCTTCATGCCCTGAAGACAATGGACAACTCGCCCATCGAAACGTCGGCCGAGATGGAGTTGGAGAACCTGACCCGGTGGAAATCCCGTGTAGCCTTCTACAATTCAATACGCCGGGAAACCCTACGATCATTCTACCCAAAATAATACATTTACATTTAAACTGAAAAACGGAAAATGTTACAATATTTTCTTAAATTAACTTAAAAACCCACGTTTTATTCAAATAGAAAAAAGATGATAAGCCACTCTGTCTACGCCCAATGTCCCAAGTTAAAGTTTTACACGAATAAGGCGTCATGTTCAAAACCAAAATAGTGGTGCACTTTTCTTTTCCTGACATTCTAGTGGATATATCATTCCCGGAAAACATAGTAAGGGTAAAATAAATATTCAAACCACCATGAAGTATTATTTTTGACGAAAAACGGGTGATTTACAAGCCAGTGGCGTTGGGGGGAACACGGGATAGATTCCCCCAAACGCCTCGGAGGAATAAAACAATTATTTAAAACTATTGCCTAGTTTTGACACAAAATATCTGCATCTACTCATAGTTAAAGATCATTTATTAATATCATAGCAGTGTGACGAGTCACTGAATACCGACCGGTGACAAACATCTAGACCTCCCGTTGCCTGAGGGGTTGGTCGTCCTCCAAGGCCCCCCCAAAGCATATTTCTAGTTACGTCACCGAAAAAGCTATATTTTTTTATTAACAGAAAAGCGGGATTTCCAGCCTAATTTTCCATATTTTGTCAAGAAACCAAAATTAATAAAAAAGAAATTCTTTATTTTTAACTTTTATTTTCCTTACGCAAGTTTGCAGAATGTATTTTTTATAATATTTCCATAATGAAAAGCAAAATAAGTACTTGGTGCGCGTGAATGGAATTAAATTTATAGCATTACATGGTTTGAGTTCAATTTATTGCATTTACTCTCTATTTTTACCTAAATAAATGTCTCACTATTTCTTTCCCATGTACCAATTTTGTTTCATAATACTGTTTCTTGAAAAATGTTGAGTTTCAAGCAGGAAATTCCACTTTTCTATTAACAATAAATAAGAGCTCTTTGTAGATCATCCGAAATACATCAGGAATAATATTTATTAGTGGTTTGAATATTTTATCCTGTTATATGTTTCCCATGAATGGTACTATACCTAGGATGCCAGTAAGAGAAACATTTCGGCAAATCTGGTGTTTATGAATTTAAGTTCTCGATGAGAGGATCACTATGCTAGTGTATGAAGATGAGGCCTGCGAATTTAAGATTTATATTAAGCACATAAATGAATTTACATTATTCTGTAAATGCCCATCGATAATACACCATATTTTCTCCCCATTCATTATAAATCCATTCATTAGCGACTGAGTCATCTGGATTCGCGATACCATATGAACGAAAACCGGCGGATGATCCTTGATAGTTGGAGAAAAGGTGGCACTGGTTCTTTTTTGAGTAATACCCTCAGCATATGTGCCACTTTTCCGCCTACCATCGTTTCACCCACCCTTCACTATCTCCTGTGGCCATGCTCCCCTCTCCAAAAATATCTTTCTCATCTCTCCTTTTTAAGGCAGTCCTCAACTCCTCCTCCGTATCGCTTCCCCCTCCCACAGCCCCTTTTCGAGCACGCAAACCTCTTCCAATACACGCGGGTGAACTCATTTACAAAATGGAAAATCGCTGTTCGCATTTGGCCTGAGTCGCTGGTAGGCAGTCCGCATTGTTGGGAGAGGGTGGTCTCCAAGGGATACTCCTAAGGAAGGTGGAAGTGGAGATGGGGATGAGAACAGATATATTTCTGCCTCTCAGGATGGTTTCATCCTCTCTCCGAAGACAACGAGGCGCTCTCCTCCTTTCTCTTTTCATCTTGCCTCTTCTTAACCTCACACACTCTTTTAACCCCTCTTCTCCTTGTCCTCCCACAAATATCTCGGAGTCTGAAATGAAAGAGTTCTTTATTTGCCCTTTCTATAGTGCGCAAATATATAAAAACCAGTTTTTGGTCCTATTAGCTTGGGCTTATTAGCTTTTACATTCGCAAAAATTATTAAGAATGAAGCAGTGGTGTCGATAATATAGCAACAGTTGGCTCCAATGCTAACTAATTAATGAGGGCGAAATATTGACGTAAACGACCACTTTTTAGCATGTGTAGCATATCAGTATTATTGATGTACCGCAATGTGAACAGGGCCAGAATGCAGTAATAAAGTAATTTCCCAATGGAAAATTGACGACGTCAACACAGATATTATGCGTGTAAAGCGTATGGGATACGGCGGAGAAAGATAAAATCTGCGAACCAAACCAGGTACGTAATTCGTCAAAAACTCCTGCGTGAGAACAGAGAGCGCCACTTTGCTTTCACGTGTGATAGGTTGGAAGCCGCTAGGGACAACTTGTTATGCTTAGATGCTTCATCAATCCACAGTGGAAACAGAATTGGTTCACGAGTCCTTTTTGAACCTATATGTCTAAGGGATGTGGCATGGGTAAAGCAAAGATGGCCATTTCAAGGACGATAAAGCCATTGGAATAGGTCCTGTAGCCTAAACCATTAAGTGGAGAAGATGAAATTCTCATGCTCCTACCGAGTGTCATCGAAAAATATACACTGTCGGTGATGTTGATTCCTGTGACACGGGATATTTATTTAAGGACTGCGGCATATTTCGATAATGAGACTTTTTGGGGTGGCTGCCGTCTCTATCTCATGAAATTTGGCTACGGGATTTTGGGCGTACCATTGGCGAAATTGAATTTTCATTTTCTGAAAAAATGACAGAGTGAAATGATGAGGCCGTGGCTGGTAGGCTCTGTAGCGAATGGATCTTCGGGATATTTTTAACTATCCGGTGTGTATCCTGGCGGAATTGATAAGATTTAATAATGACAAGAGTGAATAAATGACAAGCAGTGAAAATGTACAAACATCTATTTTAAACCCATTTTATTCGAATTTATTCAATAATAACTTTAGAAAAATGCATTGTCGCGAGAATTGTAGCCTGCCATTTCTCTAATGCCTCCCATCTTTCGTTTGCACCGCAGGACTGAGACAATGACAGTGTAAGTACAGTGATGGAAACCACACAAAGCTCATTAGCTACCAATTACTGCCAGCTCAGGAAACACTCGAAGACTTGTCTTCCGAAATTTTATCCCTTAAAATTTCCATACAACCGGTAATTTTGAAGCTGCGTTCCCCTTGCACCTGGCAAATTCAATCATATGCGTCGCGGAATGAAATGGCAACGTATAAAATATCCAGCTAAAAATATTTCATCTTTATATTTTCCGAAGTATGCTTGTCTCCCCTAGAATGGAGTTCACTCTCTTTAGGACATCTGTGAACACAACCCACATATTGGGAATAGAAACTGCTCGGCAGAACAACAGTTCGGGAGTTGTAGTTGGCAGAGTTTCTCAGCTGCTTACCAGAGAATCTACGGATCAATTCATTCTTACGGATATTTGGTTGTTACACCCAGAGTGAGGACCTTTTGTGAACTTAAAGGATTCGCAGAGCCTAAATCTAGATAATTTTACGTGACCAATGAATTCTTTAGCTTTTGTATATTTGTTGAAATTTAACTCCTACCGTGCATATCCAATTGGACGGTTGACAGTAGAATGGAATTTGACTACCTTTCCGCATCGTATAGCTCCGCTTTCATTCGCTCCATGTGCGATATATCTCAGCCTATTATTCCTACGTCATATCAAGTAATAGCCTTTTAGAGCTCTTAAAAGTTCAGTGAATGTAAATTTTTAAGTCACTATGAAACTTTGTAGAAATGAATGCTCAAAATTGTGAGCTATCTGCGCGCGATATATCCCTTTAAGACTTTTCATTGCAACCAAGTTATTTTGTACGCAGTCAATTCTTGGGCTATGGTTGTGATCCAGTATTATTTTCCGTGGTCTCATTCCTAAATTACCTAGGAATATGATAGCACCAGCACTCTTCTTTATACCTTTTGCAATATTGCTCTAAAAGGCAAAAAAAAGGATGGATTCCAAGCCACAAACATACCTTCCTTCCATTTTCTAATCTGAATATGCAGGAAAAAGTCCCACTTAGCAAGGGCAGAACGTTTGCGAAGCAACCGTGAGACTATAAATCGCTAATGGCACTGCTGCTGCATCGTCTCGTCTCTGTCCCAAAGGCAGTAGAAGAAGCGATCTAAAACGCTTTTTGAGAAGCGGCCAGCGCTAAATCTCCGATCCATTACATGTGCATCACAACAGCGGCGCCTGGGATTACGATGCAGCGGTGGGTTTAGGGTTAGGAGGAGAGCTATCGCAAGGGGTTAATTGCGAACCTCGCATTATTCGCCCCAGTTCAATGCTCTGCCTAGTCTTTTTTTCATTTCTATCTATTTCTTTATTTTACTCTAGCTCTGGGAGGAATGGATTCTTCTGAGGGTTTCGACCTAGTTCTTTGATAACCATTTAAAACTAATACGTCTAATGCATCGTCGTCTCGCTGTGGCACGGCATCAACTATCCCCCTAACATAGATAACGGTCTTGGCACGTTATCTTGAAATTTAAGCCTGGAAATGATATCATTTTCATCTATTTCAGTGAGATTTTCATCGTAAATCTCAGTAGAAAACTAATTTTGAGCGTGGGGTGAGATACCGAAATATTTTCCTCCTTTCTTCATCTGTTTTAAGTTATTTACTTTCTTAATTCTGCTAGCATTAATTATTTTAGTAACATTGTATTATTTTTGCTATTTTTTTAACAGAATTTTTCCATTATCTCCATTATTATTTAAATAATCTACCGTTTAAGAGTATATTTTCACGGCCTAGCTTGTTATTTGCCCTGGTTTTTTTCCATTTTCAACCTCCCTCCACTCAGTAAATGCATTTTTTCCTTCAACCTCTCCGTTCTCTTCCCTTCCTTCCTAGCTTACCCAACATCCTCTTATCCCTATATCACAGTTTTCAGCGTGGCTTTTTCCCTCAGTCCACCCATATCCTAAACCTCCTTCTAATCTCCTCTTGCAGTTAATTCAAATCCATGTCGAGCTCTATTCCATAGGGGCATTTCTTTTTTTTCCGAGTCCAAATTTATAAGAATGCTTTGATTTAGTATGGTTACGCGCGATGTAGTTATGACGTAGAGGCCATCCTCCTTGAACAATTCTTGAATGACTTGGGTGCTTGATTTTTCGGACATCTTTACTCTAGTGTCAACAACTTCACAAATGATTGAATAACTAAATGTTTTGTGGCCAGTGCATGATTTAAAGGCAGTGGTTATCATTTTTTCAGTCAAATGTTAGGACATCGTGTTAGAAGTTGTTGAGACATTTGCATCAAATGAGTTGAATAATTTATGATACCCTCATAAAATTACATACATATCCATGATTTTGTCCTAATTATTTGTTTAACTTGATTAATCAGGTAATTGCTTTGGTTTTTTTATTTTACTACTAACTTTTACGTTTTGCAAAATTACTTCCGTAGCCATGCATCTATTAATTATACCACGTTTTTTCAACTTTATTTAATTCTTTGTATAAATTTGTGGTATATGACGCAGGGTTCGCTCAACCCAAACTCTTATCAAGCGTTATCCGATGTTTACTCCGTGATTAGACTACACAATAGATGCTTGCGATCACGTGCTCCAGTGTCGGACAGGCTTGGGGTGCACTGAAAACAATTAAACGATCTCTCGTGCAAAGTTAAAGTAAGTTACCTCCGCGATGCACACACTTCAGGCACGGCTTATGTTGGTGTCCCACTTTGGTAATTCACATTTTTTTCCAATTTACACTATTAACATTGTGGTCTATTCACGTTAAAGTAAATGTTTCTGCAGTCAGCGGTAGCGGTCCGGTCACGTATTTTTACGTTTTTTTTCATTATAATTATAATTAGTGACTCGCCTCTGCGAAATTCTTTTATACCACTTACAATTAGTACCAGTTCCTGTTTTTGCAAAAAAAACTAAATATATTACATAAAAATACAAGCTTATAATGAAAGTTTGCATTTGAAAACATGCGTTTACTTTTTGAGTTTCATGCGTTTAATTGTAATTCTTACCTTCCCACAAAAATACTAATGCCTCACTAAAGGGATCGTCAAATATAAGTGGCGCCGAGCCAAAAAGTGTTCAAATGCGTAGCAATTTTTTCTGCTGCCTGAATATCGAAATATAATGTTACTTGGGATTTTCAAACGAGTAACGTGAGTGAGAAAAATGGTGAAAAATCTTTCAATGATTGCAATGGTGGTGAGTGTTTACTTTTGCATTTCATGGGTGCGTCAAGTCCACGTATTGAAAATTTCACCTTTCCTTACATACGCACTACTTTGCTAAAGATCCTCGTTTGGTACATTCCCTTCTCTATCTCCTTTTTTGCATGAGCCTGGCTCCGTGTTCACTGCTTCTGATTTGAACCCGAGACCCCATAAGCCAAAGGCTTACCTCCTTGAAAACTACAATCCCATTTTGCTTGTGATTTTCTTTCCAAGATTTTCTCAAAATATCCCTTAGTAGCACCTACTCATCATATGTAAGTATCTAGCCTTTAAATTTCTTTGGTACTCTTCCAAACTATCGTATTGTGGTTTCTTCTTCTCTGAGTAATGCCTTCCTATCCTTTAGAATGGCAGGAATGGTTACACAGGTATTTAAAGTGCGATTATGCTTTGCTGGCATCGGTGGCAGTGGGTTAATGTCCTCGCCTGCCCAATCGACGGTCGCGGGATCAATTCCCACTTGAGTAGGTTGTTCTACACACCGAGTAGTTGTCCTACGTTGGTATTCGTCAGATTCGCTTGCTTTAAAGACCTCGAATGCGATGTTTTCGTGGTGATGGAGGTAGGTGAAGAAAAGGCATCGGAGTGAGGTGTGAATGTGTAAAATCCGATGATTTTAGTGAGGTGAAATGGAAACTCTCCTTATTGGAATGAGGAGGTTCGATTGCATTGTAAGATTTCAGCGAAAAATTTGGATCTCCATGCAAAGGATAAATTGGAGGAAAATAAGAGCGCAGGAACGTGGTAGTTTATTTATCTGCCGCGACTGGTAGAAATTTCAAAGTATGGTAGTTCTAATAATAATAATTATTATGGTGTTCTACCGATTAAGGTAGGTTTCCATAGAGTACTCAAGAAGTGATTTGGGAGCCTCCCTTTCCATCCAGCACAGCCTTCTTCAATTCACTGTGAGGCCTACTCTCTTTCAATCTATCTAAAAATCCTATTCTTTTCCTTCCCCTCCCTCGATTCCCTAACATTCTACTCTCTAACACCATTTTCAACATCCCCTCCCCGCTAAGTATTCGCTCCATCCATACATTCTGTCTCCTCCGCATCTCATCCGGAAGCTGCCTCTACTCACCCACCATGTCCAGCACTTCGTCGTTCCTTTTCCTCTCCGTCCATTTCACACTCTCCATTCTTCTCAATACCCACATCTCGAATGCCTCCTATCTTCTCTCGTCTTCTTTCCTCAATGTCCACGTTTCCGCACCGTAGAGAGCTACACTCCAGATCAAACTCTTCACTAACCTTTTCTTTAAACTTTTACATAGCGATCCTCTCAGAAGCTCCTTCCTGTTCATGAACGCCTTTGCTAATGCAATTCGCTTCCTGATGTCCTTACTACTGTGTCCGTTTTCCTCTAATGTGCTACCCAAATAGTTGAATTGCTCCAACTGCCCAAGCTTTTACCACCCACCTTTATTCTAAGTCTCACATTCCTCGCTCGTGATGCTTTACAAAACCGAATAACCTTTGTCTTCTTGTGATTAATCCGTTCTAATAATATCACTATCATTTTTATTCTCCACTGAATCTTCAACACACCGCGAAATCCTATATTAGAACTTCCCATTCCCTGGTTCGGGTGGCCAATGCGTCTGAGCGATGCGGCAGCTCATACTGATGAATGAAACCGCGTGCCTTGGGTCAGGAGTAATGGGATGGACTCTTGGCGGATGAGGCGGTGTTGGAGCGGTGAGTCGCCTATCCCTTTGAATCCCTGGATTTGCGGTCGCCGGAAGCGATGAAGGCTTGAGGGACACGAAGTGAAGGGAGACTTTTGCCTCAAAGATGACCGGATGGAGGAAATGAGGAATATGTAGCTGATGACATCAATCCTAACTGCGTGAAATCATGCCGTCATGGAAAATGAAATAATAAACTTTATTAGGTTCAATGATATATTTCAAAAAGCAATACCCGGGATTTATAACGTAGTTAGATCGTCGGGTAACCTAACAAAATATATTCTTTCATTTTCCGTCGAGGAATATGCCTGTTGGACGTACTGCCGGGCGAACAAATAGATGCCAAATGTTTTCACCATATCAGCTTTAATAATAAGATTACGTTCTGACGGCTTTAGTCGAATCTTTCATTGAAAAAAGGTTCCACCCAGGTCACCGTATAGGTTCACCGCAAACGCCGGCGCCAGAATGGTCTGAAACATCTTGATAGCTTCTAAATCGAATGAGACTTTCCACCTAGAATTATCGCGAAATCAAATCTATGTCTTGCATTTTTAACTTATTTGTTGGAAAAATCTCTTTCCGTGGTACGAAAATTTGAGGTAACGTACGTTTAATCATGGCGTTTCGATCTCTACCACCTTGCGAGGAATCTCGGGCGAGTGTTTCGAACCACGACAAATCTCATACTTGCCACATCGCAGGTTCTGAATGACGCCTAGGATTGAGTACCTGAATCGTTTTACGGGTTTGCCTGGAACTAAGGTGCCGTAATGAAAGTCGTATTTCGTCCTGTTGGCGTGGGATGATTGTCTGCAATGGTTTATACTTGGAGTTCGAACCGCAAACGGACATTGGTGTTCCTAACTTACTTGGAATGACCGTAATTCGTTGCTTTCTTTGTGTTCTTACGAATTTTGTCTATCAGTATTCATTTTAGTATAGTTATACTATTGGAATTTCAGAGTCACAAATGTTAAAAGGTCACTAAGAAAATACATGCGCATAAAGGAGAAACATTTCAATTAACAAAATGAATAGTTTAAATTATACCGGGAATAGCCGCGGTAGTAACTTTTTACGGGAGTCACCCGCAATGCACAATCGTACGAAAGATCCACAGAGAAAAAATCATCCACCTCGACCGGGATCCCATCAAGGCGGATGATTTTTTCTCTGTGGATCTTTCGCAACAAAATGAGTTATTAATATGAAAGTTGCCTGTGTATTTGTCGATTAGTGTCCATTTGGTGGGAAGTACATAGAAATTTGACTAAAATAATAGTTGAAAGATGTAAGTTTGACTACAAATACATTAAAAGTGTCATAAGCAATGATGATGTCAAAATGGAACGTACCGAAGTATATTTCATTGAGTGCTACATTGTATTGGAAGATTTCGCATGTTGAATTAGTGTTTTTGTTGGTATTTGGAAGCAGTTGGAGTATGTTACTGCGGCACAGTCTCCTTGATGATTCTAACTTGCCTTGAGAAGTATGCGTGGACCGATAATAATTAAGAAGTATAGTTCATTCAAGCTAAATAATGTCTTTTGCATCTCGGAAATTATATTCGGACTATGATTTAGAAAGATTATAATGATTCTATATATTTGACAGCTTGCTGAGGAAGAGGAAAGTTATTCCCGGGATTGATTAAGAAAATTAGTGTAAATGCCTTGCTTTTTGATGTTTTGTGATATAATTGTAAACTCTAACTAAACTCAGTATTGCGTAAATAATTTGGAAATTCCCCGACTATTTGTCTGGATAGACTTTTGAACATGAACGGAATCTGGCTCCGTGGGAAGTTTCCAAAGTTTGAAAACTGGCTTTGGTTGCCCCATACCTCATTGTTTGTCATCTGTTAAGTTAATGTAATTTCGTGCGACTATTTTAGGCCCGTTGTAAGAGCATATCTTATACTCTTACAACGGGCCTAAAATAGTCTTATGCTTATTTTACTTATCTTGATACTGCGTATTGATTTTTGCGAGATTACTGACGTGCATTAATTTGAAATCTCTTCCGTTTTCGAGGAGGCCAAGTTGTTGCGGGACATTTTCGTGGATTCAAAGATTCCGTTTACATTGACAGCCCCAATTTTAATTTTCGAACGAAATAAAATTCTCCGGCTACAATGTAGACATTCTGCGCTGCGGTCCATTCAACTGTTTTGGCTTTATTCCGTTTCGCGTTTCTCCGCTTTCTCGAAAGTGCTTTGTGGACGATCGATTTTGGCTCTCTGAAGGGAAGATTTTCGGGTTCTTGTAAACACATTCCACCGAAGCAGGGATCACACATTTATTCCCGAACGGTTTAATCTCTTTGGCTCGTGTTTTGATAACAAATGGATAGGAATCACCAATTCTCATCGTATTGGAATTCCGAGATTTGATTCAACAACAGGTTAAATTTTCCCTTGAAGCATATTTTCGTCTACTGTAAGGAATATAAATTTTATCATATTATATTTTATGGCGTGTGCTGCAAAAATAGATAATATATGAAATTTATTCACCTCGGAATCCGTGAATAAAATTATAGAAGTGCGACGAGGCCCAGGGAAAGAGACTAGCCCTTGTATCCTGAATGTGTGATATTCACACGCAAGTGGCAAATTTTGGGAAGAGCTCTACCCTCACCTATCCAAACAAACCCAAGGGTTGAATCACCGTGTCATTTAATTAAATAATTCAATTATTGTTTAATTACTCAAGTAATGTTTATTCGTGAATTACGATACATACCTTGAAGGCTTAGTTAGTAATTCACAAATTATGCTTATTTCGAAACTAATAAATTCCTTTTCTGACTACCGTACCAATTGCATTTCCTTTTATGCAAAAATATGGAAAACGATTCATTCTAAAATATTTATACTACAAAAAAATCTTCTTTGTCAACTTTAATTGATGTTAAATTGCGGCATAGTACCATCAGGAGACTAACTATTTATTTTAATGCGATAGGTTGTATTCTTAAAATGTTCAAATGTCATCAATGACTACAGTGTGCGTTATATAATTCTCATACGTCCTAATTTTGAAGCCAGCCGCGAAAAATTGAAGTCCTAGGATGAAGGAATTATATTTTATTTACTACCTACCGCCCTTTCGACTGGTCTATTTTGTTTAGGGAATACTCGCCTAAACTATTGATACCACCCTGAAACATAATCTTTGTATTAGGTTGACAATGTTCAACTTTTGCGGATGTATCAAAATTGAAACGTGTTAATATCTCAGTATTCAAGTAGATGAAATCATTTTGTTTTTTTTAGGATCGTGGAATAGTTGACAGAGGTCTTCTCTACATGTCCATTATTCAAACTCTAGTATGATACTGTAAGTTTACAGGGGAGAAATATGTCTCTAAAATAGTCTAAACACGGTGTGTCAAATAGGAAGTGGGAGAAACTCTCGATGTGAACGTTGCCGTTGACTGGATTGCATTGCTTGTCTATATTGGACGGCGTGGACTCATCGTTTTCCATGAGCTTGCACGTGTGAATCCTAGGCCAAGTGTGGTCTTTGAGTCGCTTTCTGATTGTGCCCTTCTTTTCTTCCATGGTGTCCATTGATATCTTCTTCCAGCTGAGTACCTACCACGCCACCTATCGCAGATCTAGTAGTTCTCTTGGCATTTCTCAAAGTGATCTGCGAATAGGATTGAGTTACCAGCTGCTTATTTCGGATCATTTAGTTAATTTTGACCATGGTAAATGAATACATTGCATTAAAATTTTTATCTTAAAATTTACGCTGCTCCTAGAACTTCACAACTGAAGGATCGATATTTTTTCGAAAGTAGTTTATAAGAGTCGTTTTAGTTGGTTCTTTATGCTCATTCCTCTATTTCTCAAGAGCTTAATTTTTGTTACTCTTATTTAATTGAAATATTTTTTAAATTATTTTTTTTATACACACCAACGGAGTTCGCCCTGAAAAAATATTTGACTTAACCGGGATTCGAACTAGGATCTCTCGATTGCCGGTCAGGCGTGTTAACCAGTTCCGCCACCAAGCCATTTTCTCAGAGCGAAGTTTTCTCAGGGCTAAGTCAAATATTTTTTCATGGCGTACTTTATCCGTTGGTGTATTTAAATTTGCAACCGTGCGCGTGACTGCGTACAAAGTCACTTGTTCCTGCAGTGCTTTATTATTTTATGTTTGAAACGCCTGCCTCGAGGAGAATATCCGTAAATATAATAGGGACAATTTTGATTTACCTAAATATTATTTTGAGAATTAAACTGAACTCATGACAATATTCTTGAATCAATCGGTAATCCAACAAATATTTGCTCATCCGTTATGAGGAAACTAAGAGGCTGCGATCTCAATATTCGTTTTTTATGATGTATCTCCATAAAATAATCAATACAAATCAATTGAGTCAAAATATTTGTGTACATTCAAGCCTGAGTTTGACTCAGCGGGGATTAAATAGTGGCTTCTGAGTATGCACGTGTAATGAGAGAGAGAGAAAATAATGAATTCTCATGTAATTTTATAATTTTCGGTGCTAATCATGGAGTTTATATCTAAATTTATCCGTTTATGATTTTTTATTTGATACATCTAACTCTTATGCAATCTAGTTGATTTTTTTCTGAAAATATATATTTATTACATAATCTCGTATCTGTTCGGTAATTCACTGCATCCTACTGATTAATGATCAGTTTTTTTCATTCGAATAGGCATTTTTGCTCGGTTGACGCTAGCTTATGGCATTGAGTTTTAAATCTCAATAACCAGGTGAGGACTAAAAATGTAGGTGTAAGCAGCTGTCACCATAGTACATCTGAATACGATAAATTAATTTTGGGAATTTATTAACAATTATATATTTCGGATTTTAACCTATATTAGCCCCTGGTTTTCCTAATAATGGATAATTAATAATCATTCTTTCATTTATGATACTTTCTCTCTGCCTTTTAGGGGATTGAGACGTGTTTAATGTTTACACCCTAAATATTGTATATTTATTCAGATTTTTCATTGCATTTATTGTGCCAACTTTGCTCTCCGGAGATTGAGTGTGAAAACTCTGTGATAAAGCGGGGGCCAAGAAGTGGACTTGACTTTTCGTTTTATTAATTTCTATTTTATTTAGTGGAGTGGTGGCCCTTAGCGGCGCAGGAGGGACGTGTGATAAGATAGGGAGTGCATAGAATAGGCGGCTAGAGTGGGCACTGTCGTTGCAAACCGCACTAATCATATTTCCCTCCCTGGGGGTGTGTCGCCCTGCCCATGCCACCCTTTTCGCTCGCATGAATCTACCGCACCCCCACTCCTCACTCGTCTTCCTCCGCTGACTGCTTCAAGAGCTCTTCCTCTTTTCCTGTTCCTCGGTCACACAGCTTCCTCCTCTTCTATCTTCGCCCTGGAGCGACTCTTCACGCACACTTACACTTGCCTCCGTTTCTCGTGCACTTAGAATCCGTCCGATGACCTAGTCCTGTAATTTTTGTTTTTTTCCCGGCGAACAATTGCAGTGAAATTTCCTCGGGTTTCGCACCGGGTCAGGTCCTCCATTTATCCTTCCAACGTTTCGACGGACAACTCGCCCATCGTCTTCAGGGATTCAGGAATCCAATACCAAATCCTCAAAGCCTCGAGGTATATATACAAAATTCTGTGGGTGAGGGCGGTTCCGCGTCTCCTGATATGCTGCCAGTCCCCTCGTATTTTTAGGAGGTGGTCCCATATATGGCTTAAATTATAGCCGCAGTCTTTGTTGATGTTGTTGCTGTTTTTAAGAATCTGAATGGATTCTTTTACTACGCGGTCCCAGTATCCATGAGATCGAGAGAGCAGCTTCGCTTCTTCCCAGTGGATCATATGATTCTCCAGGATGCTGTGCTCAGCCACTGCCGATTTTTCCAGCTGACCTAATCTTAGGTGTCTGCGATGCTCTTTCAATCTCGTCTCCATAGTGCTCAATAGTCTCTCCAATGTAGGTTTTTCCGCATTCACATGGTATAGCGTACACTCCAGCAATTTTTAGCCCGGTTGGGTCTTTTGCCCTCACAAGTTGATCTCGTAATTTTGGTGGAGGCAAGTGAATGGTGTGGATATCAAACCTCTTCAGGATTCTAGAGATTTTCCCTTATATGGTGGAAATATATGGGAGATATGCCTTGGTCGTCGCAGTGGACTCTTCCTTTGGTGAAGTCTTGTTAGGAGTAAAGGCCCTTTTTATGGCCAAATCTATATGACGTCTGCTGAAGCCGTTCTGAGTGAAGGTTTTCTTCAGGTGTCCTATTTCTTTGCGGAGGTTATCCTTGTCAGCGATAGAGATGGCCCTGTGTATGAGAGTTGAGAGCACCGGCATCTTCTGGGAGGGATGATGGTGGCTTTTCTCATTCAGGTAGAGGTCGGTGTGGGTTCTTTTTCTATAAACACTATGTCCCAGGGTTCCGTCCCGTTTCTGGTGAATTAATATGTCCAGAAATGAAAGTTTTCCGTCACTTTCTTTCTCCATCGTATATTGTATGTTTCGGTGCTGTCCATTCATATGCAGTAGAAACTCATTGAGAGTATCAGGTCCATGTGGCCACACAATAAATGTATCGTCAACACATCTAAAAATATGCTTTGGTCGGAGTGGGGCTGAATTGAGGGCTTTTTGTTCAAAATTCTCCATATAAAAGTTTGCAACAGCTCGTGATAAGGGCGAACCCATGGCTACACCTTCTGTTTGCTCGAAGAATCTTCCCTCATATTGAAAATAGGTTGAAATCAATACATGCCGGAACAACTGCACTGTCTTATTGTCAAGCACTTTTTCGAGAAGCTGTGGAGTGTCTTGGAGAGGCACACGAGTGAATAGTGACATCTAAGCTCACTAAAATGTCACTTGGTTGTAAACGAATGGTTTTTAGAATCTTCACAAACTCCACTGAGTTTTTAACATGATGCATGGAATGACCAAAATGGGATTCTAAAATGCCCGTTAAGTAATTGGCTAAGTGGAATGTAGGAGAGTTTACTGCACTTACTATGGGTCGCAGTGGCATTCCAGCTTTATGGATTTTGGGTAAACCGTAGATTCTTGGGTGCACAGGTGCTTGTGGCCGGAGGTTCTTTACGGTGTCTAGAGAGAGCCCACACTTCTTCATCAGGTCGACGGTCTTCCGGGTTATGGCATCCGTGGGGTCGCGACACAGGGTCTTGTATGATCCATCGTTCAGGATATCCAGGATCTCTTGGCGATATTCATCCGTCTTCAGTTTGACAGTTGCATTTCACCAAATGCCTCAGTACGCCAAGTATGAAAAATGCAAAAATCAAGACACGCGAGTGCAATAAATTGACTCCGCGCACCGTAAAATTTTCCGTTTTGTTAACTTAATGAACTTTGTAACTCAACCTGGGGAAAACTATTAAGTCTACAACATTCATCTTCCACAATAAGTAAAAAATATTAATGTAGAATAATGAAATGCCTTTTGCATATTTAAAAACATATATTTTGTTGCAAAATAACGAAAATGTTTAAACGATATCTTGTCCTACAGTTTACCCCGAAAGAAAAATTAAATTGATAGATACACTTCTTGGTTTAATTGAAAATTTTCTATGATCCATAATCTAAAAAAATGTTGATATTTGTGAATTTTGGAACCAAACCAATTTTGGATTGTGAACCCAAGTGTTGGATGACGCGCAGCGACATCAGCTCAACGTGTTATTCGTAAAATACGAGCGCGTATTTAGCCCCTCCCCCTCAGTCGCTCACAAGGTTGTTCATAGGATCCGCTTGAGTGATGACAGACCTTTCTTTCAAAGGTCATATCCAATCCCCATTGCCTACCAAGATGAATTAGATCGCCAAATTGATATAATGTTAAAGGAAGGCATCATACGAAAATCCCCAAGTCCCTATGTAAGTCCCTTATTGGTTGTGAAAAAAAAGACGGCCGTTTGCGCTTGCGCATTGACGCACGAAAGTTGAACAGCGTAACCATCCCTGAGCATGATGAACCCCCCCGTATCCCCGAGATCATGTATAAATTACATGGCACGCAGTGGTTTTCAACCACAGATTTCGTATCTGCGTATATGGAAGATTCCGCCACCCAAGAAGTGTTATTGAAATTTGCTTCCCAGCGTCTGAGGCGTGCCGCTAGGACGCGCATCCGTAACCAGAGAGGGAAAACACGCACCTTTTCGTTAGGACAAAAGGTACTCCTGCGAACGCCTCGTGAATCAAGCACGGAGCTTAAACTGTTCCGGAAGTTCTTCCACTTATATACCGGCCCGTTTCAAATTTCGAGAATGTCTGGCCCAAATGCGTGTCACTTAACGAACTCTGGAGGAAGAGATATCGGAGTATTCAATTTTCATAACCTGAGGCCTTATTTTGAGGCATGACGCAGAGGATTATCTCAGAGCGGATACCCACCTGTAATCCAGCACTGATCCCAACCTGACCTCCTAAACCTGCGATCTTGGGTTCTTTCACAACCTTTGCCTTAAATTTCTTTTTGGAATCAGCTAGCCGTCCGACAGACAAAATTTCAAAATTTCTGTACGAAAATTTTGAAATTTCGTCGTGGGGGCAATGTAACGGCAGCGCTAATTATCATTTATGAGTAGCACTTGTCACAATTCCTACCCTTTCCTTTTTGTTACTATTTGAGTGTATTTGGTATAAATGTAATTGTTTCATGTGTGCGTGTGAATAGCATTTTTTTTTAATACCGCGCAAACAAGGTGAATCACGACCCGACAGAGCGCGCTAGTGGAACCACTGCCCTCCCCTCCCTTCCCCTCTCACGAGACAGTCATTGATGGGACACTCAACATCGGAGAGAGACAGCCAGTCTTTGAACCACTCAACACCGGAGAGAGACGGTGGAGAGGACGGTCGAGCATTCATTGAACCACCCAACATCGGAGGAGTCGGTCGAGCATTCATTTGGACCACTCAACATCGGAGATAGACGGTGGAGAGGACGGTCGAGATTGATCGAGCCACCAACGTTGGAGAGAGTCGGTGGAGCATTGGAGCCACAGGCTACTGGAGATAGAGAGAAAGCACCTTGGCAACTCCCCAGTCGTCGGCTTGGAAAATGCAACGAGGAACCATCACGAGCGCATGAGAAGTCTACTCGGCCACGTCACCACCTCGTGTTTCCCGAATAAGGTGCAGTAATCAACCGTGTCCCCACACTGTCCCCGGTCGAAGCAGCGTCGAGAACGTTTCTCCCTCCTACCCCCTCTTTTCCCATTGCAAGAAAGCGCTGGAACAATTAGTGAATCTTGAATCTCAAAAGTGCAGCAGAGGACTTTTTAAACCCTGCGAAAAGATTTAAATGCAGTTCATTTCAAGTTTACTTTTATGTTATCAAGTTGATTTTTGGTTTCTTTGTATTTTGTATTTGATCCTTGACAATCCGGCCCTACTAACATTTTTTCAAGTGCTACTCCCCATATTTTTGTATGTTAAATTTAATTATTGCGATCTTTGTCAATAAATGCATTTCTTGTGTTCGCAACCCAGGAATACGTGTGGTATTTCATCCTCAACCTCCCCTTCCAATTATCCCGTACGTTTCGCATTCCCAAAATTACTCGTTTTTTACGTCGCCCCCGCTCTGAGGTGTTTCTTGCTCTATTTTATAACGGACGCAAAACCCGTTCGTCACAATATATAATCTAACCTACATAAATATCATGTATTTTTGGACCATATAAAATTTTCAAATAGATCAAGAAGTGTTTATATCAATTTTATTTTTAGAAAAGAAATTTTTTACGTTGAGCTGAAAAAAACATTTATTGAACATTCATGCGTTTTGATTTCTCTAGATTTGAATTGAATAAAGCCCTTTAAGATTTGCCATTCCCAAAGATGGCAATTTAGCACTTTGAAAACCGACGGCCTCGTTAATGTATCCACTTTCATCGAATCCCGAAGTTAGTTAATGTTTCATTATTACCTTACATCATCTTTCATCATTACTTCAGCAGTGGCTTGTGAATATTTACAACTATATGTATTTGCATATTTTATTCGCACGCGTACATTATGGTCATAGAATTGTAATTGTCACTCCATTTGAGGACCGAGTAATGTCTGTAGCTATGGAGGACTAAGAAGAGGTTAATGTCGTAAATTTGTGAATGTTAGCAGGTGGGAGAGCGGATTTGAGAGCTGTGTCAAACTAATCTTCAAATTGTTGACTTATTAAATTTATATCACATACCTTAATCTTTTGTAAGTGTGATTAGTAGATAATAATACTGTAGGATATTTTCCGTAAGGATTTTACGCTAAATTACAGCGATAAGCGAATGCGGTATTTCTAAACTACTTATTAATTCACCCGACCTGATCCGCAATTTCATACGTTATAATCAGGCCATGGTCTTGCCTTAAACATCAGAAGATGAGTTAAATATATGACACTTCGGATAGTGGACCTAACGGCTCTATTTTTATAAAATATAGATAAAATGTAAGAATCGCATGAATCAAAATATGCTAGAATAGGTGAATGGGGTGTAATGATGCTGTTGTAGCTTGCGCTATTTGATTAAGGAATTGAAATTTTATGCATTAACCAGTAACACTGACCAGTATCTTTTATATTTGCATCATAATAGATAACACAATATTGATGACATTATCAATTAGGCAATTAATTAAAGTTTTTATTTAAGATTAATTTATTATGACCACTGACTAAGATGCAGTTCAATGAATTCATAAGGAAATGCACAGAAGAGATGTTGGAATTTTTAATTTGACATAGTTTTACCTTAGTGAATTTGATGTAAGTAATTGTTTACAATGAACACTTGAGAGGGATTTACCTCATACAAAACTCTTTTCTCACATGCGTTTTGTACAAGGAAAGAAAGAGTTAGAGAAGGTAATACACACGTAATGAGTGGACCGAGAAGTACTAGATACTCCACTTGCATTTCTCTAGTGGCTCCTTCATTACTCTCTTCTTCTCTCTCTGCCTCATAAGGACATCTTACTTGTTTTTCTCACCATCTTTCTTGGATATGTCCTAGACTCCTCTGAGAAAGACGCACTGAGTTTAACATCCTCCATGAGGGAAGCGTTAGTGTACGTTGGTTAAAATGAAGTTCTCTTGTCCAAGCAAATAGAAGGACGTATTTATCTTCATCTTATAATTCTGTGTTTTACATCTACTACAAACTCACTCACTGCGAAATGCAAGCAATGTTAGAGAACTCTCATACACTGTCTCTTAATTCTAAATTTTCTGAATTAAAAGCACGCTTTCCGTGAACAATACTTGCTACTGCATTTCTTTGGAAAGTGCTTATTTTTTATCACTAATGTGGCGTATTTATGCCTTTTAAGCATGGTACGCGCATTGAGGTGCATCTCTAGTTACTCTCTTTTCAGTTGTTTTTATATGTCCTGCGGAATAAATACCTTTTTCTTTCTTTTCCCCGTGCTGCATAACTCAAATTGTAGTCCTTTGGAGCGTGCTTCCATTCATTGTAATATAAATGACTTCATTTGGGTCATTTGAGTTCAAAAAGAAGCATCTAATAGGCATTATTACTTTCTTTCATGCATGATTTTTTTAAATAATGATAAGGAATCTCTTATAATTACATAAAAAATGCAATAAGTTTTTAAGAGCAACTCGGAATAGTTCAATGTGTGTGCTTTAAATATTAGAAAGTCGGATATAGACTTTGCTTTATTATTTTTCTATTCCGAGATACTCATTATCCATCTAATGACTTATCCATCTAATGACTTATCCATCTAATGACATCCAGGAAATTACTGATGCGATCACTTACAAATATTGCGGTTAAGTTTTTCCAAAGGAGTAATGATGAACCAGTGTAAAGAAGTGTAAAGAAGTGGTAGCAGTATCATCGTAGCTTTAATTTATGTTCTTGAAATGATAACTCCAATATTTTTATTGTTTTTTTAGTGGATGAAAGCGTGGGGATGTTATTAAATAATTGAAACGTGGTACTGAATCACGGAATTTATTTAGCGTATTAAATACGCTACTGAAACGCATCTAATGCATTCAAATTTGTACCTGTTATCAATACTTGTAAACATTCGTAGTTTATAGATAGTGATAAAAATATCGAGTGTAAGACATAATCATAACAAAACATTTCAATACGAATGAGGACAATCTTCCTCCTCTCGACACTTAAATATCTCAGTACTCCTTTCATTACGGGAAATGAGGGCTTTTGATAAATACAACAATCCTACTACTAGTAATAATTACCTAGGAGAAATTCAATCAGGATTGCTGCAATATCAAATTACCACGATTAGAAAGGTGACTCAGATGATAGATCAAAAGCGATGCATTCAGGAATGCCTTGAGATGAAAAAAGAGGGACACTTTGATAGGGGTGAGAAAATCGAACGAGCGCAGATACGAAATAAAACCAATGAATAATGCGAAGATAAAACTCATGATACGCAGACGATACTTATCAATCCCAAGAAGGAATCAACCATTCAAACGATTTGATGGACAAGTAAATGGTTAAACTAATAAATACTAATTGTAAAAAATAATAGCATTACGAGGCAACTGAGAAGAAATCAATTCTATTAAAAGCGCTTGGATGAGAGTTCAAAGCTCATACTGTTTGAGGCGAAGAGTGAAAGGCGATGAATTAAAGCGAATGTAGCTCATGAATTTCAATAGGGATATTTTCCTGGCTCTCACTTGTGTTACCTTTAAGATTAGTAATAGGGCATCCGTTTTTAGGATTGGCAGGAAATATTCCTTCATCCGGAATCATTAAGTCTTCAACTAAACTCTCAATAATAATATTTCAAAAATGTTGATTTCTTTTCTTTCTTCTTATATATGAAATTTAATGCCTCGATTGTAACACCTATTATATATGACAAACAAACAAACAATATTAAAAAAATAGGGTTTCACAACCAAGTCATCAGTAAAAGGTGGTATAAAACTGTATGCTCTTGCTAGCCACAGTATATGCAACGACTATGTTTTTGATTTTGACAACGCCGAAATTTTAGATCATGAAGTTAATTTGAGAAAAAGACTTTTCAAAGAAACGGTTCATATATCTAAATCAATTAACAGTTGTAGTAAAAAACAGAATTTGAAAACCTTAGTAAAATTTATTTTTATTTAATTAATCAAAATTAATGGTAACTAGGTTTGGTAATAGCGTCTTTACGTGATATCAATAAATAGGTATGTGCAAAACTAAGGTATGTCAACATTTTTTGTGTATTCTGTTCTGATATATATTTTTATTAATTATATTATTGTAAAAAACTCTATGGTAGCATTTATTTTTGTAAAACTATTGTATATCATTGTATTTTATGCTGTTCTCGTGTTTTCTTTCATAGCCCTGAAGATGGTTTAAAATGAACTGGCTAAACTGGTTGGCTAAAACTTTTTTGCATCACATATATTGGCCTATCCTGCGAGAACTATTTTACCATAGGTACATAAAAATGTTGATACCAATTCGCGGAAAATCACCTCAAGAATAGCATGCCGCATGAAGATCAGATAAGAAGAACAACACTAGAAGCCGCACAAAGACTTCATTTTATGTCAAGCGAGGAATATTCTCGGCGTGTTGAATGAGACGCGCCCGGACACTCTACCACCCTCACGACTTTCTCTCCTACAACTTATGCCAGACAATAGCACTTCGTCATTGCAAGATGTATAATTCTCAGGATTCCATCTCACTACACAAGCGGGAATCAGGAAGATGCTTTCTTATTCCAACACGCATGAGGTGATGTGGTTTCTCCATTCGAAAAGTGTTCGAGAAACAAGTACAGTGAGAAGTATATCACGCAATCATTTGATTGGTGCTCTTTATTAAAATTTTCTGCTTTCCAGTTAGGATGGAATATAACAAAATATATTAAAGTTCACCATTTGTTTCAGTAAAATCTTGATCAGTGTGTATTCGTTGAATTCCATTCATCTCCATGAATAAAATAAATTCTTTTTTGCTGCTCTATGATACTTTGAAACTTTTATGCGTTTATCGCAGTTATATTACAGTTTATTCATACGTGGGCCTCTCAATACTCGTACATACATCCAGATCTTTAATTTCACTCTTTTTGTTGGAATAGCATCATCTATTCTCAGTTTTTCCCCCATTCATGTATTCCAGTCTCTCAAGTTTTATCATAATGAATTCCTAATTACGTATCGTTTACGCTGATTTTTGTCTGCGCCATATTTTGTACGTGCCAATGTAATCGTTGTGAATAGCTTGATTAGCTCCTAATAACTCTGATCGTATATATGCAACTAATTTCTTCGTCCTCTTTTTATTATAGCCAGCATTTTTCCTAGATGGCCCTGAGTTACTTCTCGTTTAATGCTTGTGGAAAAATAAAAACGAATTAAAGAAAACAAAAAATCAATCGGGGAATGGAGACCACTCTCATCCTCTTCTGCACAGCTTAATCGTTGGCTTTTTTTTGTTTCACGGGCACTCTTATCAGCCTCTCGTCGTATCGCTTGGCTTACGGAAATTGCGCTAAAAATTGCACCGATCAATGCGCCATCACCCAGGATATTCACGTCCCACACTTGCGGATCCTAACGCTCTCCTTTTGAAAGCTGAGTTTCCTCGTCCCCCATTCCTCACGCCTTTTATCCTTTTCTCAAGGACCCTGAGTAAACCCTGAGTGCACCCACATGTCTTGCATTTACGGCTCAACCCTCTGAGAGGTACTGAGAGGTCTCTCTTCTCTTTTTTTACCTGAATGCCTGAAGCCTCCCCTTGCCCTAATCTACACCTCTCTCAGCATATTTCGTCTTTACCTTATTTATTTATTTTTAATAATTACTTTGTATTTATCAGAAAAGAAGAATTGAAATAGGAAATCAAAAACTGGATTTCTGTCATTTGGGAAGCAGATTGAATCGCGCTGGAAGAAACTAGACATATATTTCAGTAGGATAGACCAGGCAAAGGGGGATTTCCATTAAAGGAGGATCTACTTTCAGCATAAAATATTGAAAAAAAACTGACGAAAAATCCGTAAGAAATTACTTTTAGAGAATACTCATTTGTTACAGAAACCTAATTGTAAACAGTGGAAGCATTCGAAATGTTGTGCTAAAGAGGAGAGAGTAAAATCTTATGGAGCGACCGAATAACGAATTGGAAAGTCCTAAGAAGAGTGGGAGTGAAGAGAATCTTTATGTAACCTTTCATAATATGACGAAACACAATAATCGGCTTTATTGGGAGGAATTAGTAAAACAGATTGCAGATATTTAAATGATGAGTTTCCTCGCCTTCTGCCGTAGGAGGACATAGGGTACTCGAGTATTCCTTGTCCTTTTACATCCCATCCCTCTTTGAGGCGTTGTTCTTATACTATCTTCTCGTTTTTGCTTCTTCTGCATTATATCCGTTTGGCTCCCTTCATTTCTCTCACTGCTATCTCCATGCAGGTTTCATCTATTCACTTGTTTATTTTTATTTATTAACAGTCGTTGAGTTAAGCTGTTGAAGAATTTTTATGGGAGGACAGTGGTGGGTTTTATTAGCAAGTACCTATAAAGTTACCTAAACTAGCAGGTAAGTGGAGGCATGCCATAAAACTCTGGGCATCGTTGGAATCACTTTGATAAAATGAATTTTAATTATTTTTTTCATTTTTTCCCAGAGCTGATTGAATATTGAAAATAACAGAGAATAAATTAACAGAGAATAAAAATATAGATAAAAATAACAGAGAATAACAGAATAAAAATAAATTAACAGAGAATATTGAAAGTAGGGCAGTGAGGGGCAAGATTCCTTTTCCTAAATAGTTCTGTTCATGCCGCAATGATGCCATTTATAGTCAATCAGTTTGAAGAACTATGTTTTTAAAATTCGACGGCAATGAGCAATTTCTTGCAGTTAATGCATAAATTCATCCTCGCCTTAAAATATTGTGCACTGAAACATTTAAGTGCATCATGATGAAAGGTAAGAAAAGAACTTTTCTTACCTTTCACGATGCTTTCCGCTTAGGTAGCAGCACAATTTTGGAAGGAGGTTTTTGTCGAGCAATTCTCTAAGATTGACGATATAAGAGAGAGGCACATTCAGGATAGGAGTACTCCATGTAGTTGTTTAGCAGTGGGAAGATATCGCAGATCTTTACGTCCGGCAGCCTAGGCCAGGTGCTATACGGAAGGAATAAAGGAAAGGATATGTGAGGAGCAGCTACCATAAAACGAGCAAAGGTAGAAAAGCTTATTCCTTGAAAAAATGACAAAATTCAGGATGGAAAGCAGCTTTACTTCCATGCGTGATTATCCTTCTTTAAGAAGATAACAAAATGTCTCTTTTTGAATTTTTTCACGTAAATACTTCTTTACAACTAAGATCGCAGTTTTAATAATTTATTTTGCCGTAAAAATGAGTTTCATTCGATATTTATTGTGGTAAACTTATTTTGTGTGCATAAGAGCATCTGCTGCTTTCAGAATGCGCAATAAATCTAGGGCAAATTTTGTGTCCTGTGTCTAATAACCGCGGTCCAATTGCGATTTAAATTGAATTCAATCTGATATATATCTTCATAAGGTTCTGGTACGACTTATTAGAACCATTCGGAATATTATAAAATGAAAATTAAGATTGTGCTCACACAATGAATCACATATTTCCGAATTTCATCGTCTATGATGGAATAAAAAGTTTGCGATGTTTCATTTAACCTTAATTTTTAGTTTTGACGCACATTCCAAGAGTTTTCTCGGTAAATTTTGGGTCGTTAAACTTCGATGTCACCGAATGAGGCACTTCTCCCAGTGTTCCACCCTCCCCTCTCCACAATCCGCCCTTCGCTGCTTTTTATCGCAGCCACCCCCGTTTTAAGCGTTCCCTCTGTCTCTCTCTTTCCCGTACGGGTGAGTGGAGACAGTTTTAATTCCAAACGGCCGTAAAAGGCGCTTCTCGCGAGTTAACGACTGTGACCTTGTGTGCAATCTTTTCTTCCACCCACGAGACGACGAAGCTCTCGTTTCAAGGGATTGAGGGTGCGAAGGTGGAGGAGAATCAAGGAAGGGTTGCATGTCTCGATGAATTCTCAAGATGCGCCGGCATTATAGAGGAGAGCGCGTTCAAGGGTGCTGGCCACCGTGCTGCTTGCAAGGGGGACAACCTTGCTAATTTTGGATCTATTCAAACCTCATATTCAAACGCTAAAGCGCTTTGTGTGACTTTTCCGACATTTTATTTATTATTATTTTTATTTATGTAGTGCTGCTACGAGCTAAACTTAAAGAGGACAAAGTATCAGGTGCAACAATTATTTTTATATCTTTAATATTCCCGCGGAACAAGACTCTAGATACTTCTCAAGGCGGCACATAACATGGCGTAAAGCGTAACGCTGCTAATTAATACCTGCAGTATTCCCTCCATTTTGCTTGGGAAGTCCAAGCAAAAGTAGATTTATGTATTTATAAATTTTCAATATAGGATATACATACAAACACGTAAAATGAGTAATGTAGAGTAAGCCGCGCAAAATCATTGAAAATCTCGAAATAAATGTAATTATGCAAAGGATTTTGTGAATATTGTAGGCTTTTATTTATATTTGAAGCTTTGTATGCTGTTTAGGTTCAACGGTAAGGAACAAATATTTGCAGCCATTTTTTGGTTGCTTAATTGAGTGGTTTGGAAGCCAAGGGGCTCAAGTGATTTTTTTCTCAACAGAGTTAGGTTAGGTAAAGTTAATTGTTATAATAAATACACAATAACCCGGTTGCCAAGGGAAACGAGTGAGTCTCTGTTCCGTGCTGACATCGAGTGGAAAATCAAATGCACTACTAAAAATCTAATTGATCTTGTTGGTTTTCTTTACCTAATTTCTGCACTTAACTCTGTTCAGAAAAGGGAAATCACTTGTACCCCATGGCTTCCAACCCACTCAATTTCTGTGTTCGAAATTGCATAGATGTATGTTGTGAAACTAGGGGAGACGTTTAAAATTTTTTTTACAAATTCAACCTTTAAATTGACTAAATTTCGTATTGAACGCACAAATTAATCTTTTTCTTATAATACAATGAAAGGCTTGATAGCACCATGGTGAAGGGTAAATAATGAAATGGGAGATCGCGATGGTCCATAGCGACGCTTTTCACCGAGGCAGCGAGGTCATGTAACAAGAAAGCTATTTGTCGTGCAATTCTTGTCAGAATTAGAGGGAAGCACATTCAGGATGGAATTACGACGTGTTTTTGCTTTGAGGTGGAATGATCTCACACATATTTATGTCCGGCACCTTTCACCAGACGCTTCAATTGAGGAAAGGATGTGTGAGGTTCTAGCTAACATTAAAGGAACAAAGATCAAAACAGCTTTAACAAAAGTCCACAAAAAAATGAATAAAATCAGGATGAGAAGGTGCAGTTACCTTCTTACGTTATATTTTTTTTGTCCTTTTTGAAGAGGAAAATGTCGCTTTTTCGATTTATCGAGCCCCGAAGCATTTTAAAATTGGATGCTTCCGTGATGTCGCGTTTCTCTTTATTGCCGTTCATTCCTCCTCCCGGAAGATGGCGCTGTTAAATGGTTATCTCTCACCTTCGACCCTAAAAAAAAGAAGAATAACGTCGTGCGAAATTGCCATGCGAGAAGATTTCATTGTTGCTCTCGCCGTCGGCGTAAAGTCTCCATTCTGGATTAGTTTATGGATGGCACCCTCTTGTTCTTTATGTGCTTGTGCTTGCTTTTTATCGTTGCTCTGTAGATCGAGGCAAAAGCTTTTCTTGTATCCCCATTATTTTTCGTTTCAAAGGCCTAAATTTCATCTCATAATTGAAGTCTGAAAAAGATATTTGAAAATCACGGTGAAATAGCCAATTTGATACGAGAGATATAATGTGATGTCGTGTTTATGATCCCAAAATTGAAAGTAAACTGGAGCAGACGATTTTCTAATGGGTAACTCACATTATACTTTGACGAAGATATTTTTTTGCATCTATCACCTCGGTGAAGATATTTTTCCCCTTTAAAGAAACTTTAGAAAAAACAACTTTATTCAAGAAATATATGTAATAAGACTCATTGAAAGTTTAAAAATTTCATGATGTAATCCTTTGACAGTAGGATGGCATTTTTATTCAAATTTTTCTGGCGTTCCGTACTGATATAACTATCTAATATCTATTTGGTGTTGACTAATTTGTAGAAGAGGACACTAGTTAACAGATCTCTAATTAATATTTTATTTCCTTTCAGGTGAGTTCCATATCTGAGACGGATGACCTTTTGGAATCCTTGGTTTTTCAAGATTGGTTTCACTGCGTAAGTTATCTGTTTTGCTTGACTTATCTCAAAGATGAAATTTCATGCATAAAACGCTGTTGATTTGGGAATTAAGCTTTCTGTGCGTCATATGAATACAGTTTAATTTAGATTAGCGTATATACGCTCCGTCATAATTGTCATTACTTATTAATTATAAAATACCACTTCCTATCAGTAACTTCTCCTGGAATAACCCTTTCATACAGAATAACAGAATTTTTAGGGTACTCTGCGTTCCTGCCATGACATTAAATTCCGTGTTTTCTATGGAATCCAAAAGATTCCGGCTTAAGTTTTATGCAATTTTAAAATTGTTTTCTTTCTGAAGTAGGAAATGAAGCTGACGCAGCTGTTTTTGCCGCATTGAAATATTCTGAAGAATTTATCCTTGTGAGTTTCCTGTAGATGAATTACTGTCTCTCACATCGTAAAGGGTAAAACTGATACATGCGCGTCAAGGCCTCGCGCTTTCAGGAGAAAGCGAATGCATCGTATCAAACTGCATGTATACTTAGAAAATTCAACATGTTTTTAATGAAAAATATCTACCCTTATTGCGTTATGTCATTTATGGTTCGTCTTGAGAGTGCCGGCAGACGCTATAGGCCGAGTCAGATGGTTGAGGTATCCTTTTCCCATTTGTCGCCAAAGTCGATTTGCATGATTGACTGTTGACATTCGGACTTTCCCACTGAACGAAGCAAGTGGACAAATTTTTCGAGTGCATCACTCGTAGGAAAATTATTTTTTCTTCTTTATCAACTCTTCTATCGTTGCTATTTGTTTAATTTATCCTTGCGCAGAGAATTTCTTTTGTTTCTGGATGATATGGAGGAATTAAAAGATGATTTTACTCTGTTATGTTGGCACTTACAAAACAATATTGGTAGTATTTCTACCTCATTGAGCATATTAAAATTCCACAATTAATTGCCTTAAATAACTTACTTTGAGTGATCTCATTAATAAAGGAGACTGATTGCAGATGGAATTGGACTAAACGTTAAGCAGGGGTAATATTATATTTGAGGTATTGACAGGCTGAAAATGAGTTCATTAGATATCCCACTCCAACAAGCCATCAATTGTGATAATTTTCTGTGGACAATCCAACCTATCGAACCTATGTGACTGTGCAATGCTCAACCTGAAATTCAATGTGGAGGGAGGTGCCTTCGCGGCTTAACTGGTAGCATACCGATCAGCCATTTGGGAACATCCGAATTCGAATGCCGGGGAGCCAAATGAATTTTCATGGCGAACTTCTACCTTGGTGCTAACAGATAAATAAAGCTTGCAAGAGATATATTAAGCTGTTGGAAGCTTGGTCGTACTTTAAACTCTTCGAACAGCTTGTGAAGAAAACGTTGCTGCATTCTTGGAGAAGGGCGCTGAGCTCTCCGAAGTGGCAGATGACTCGCACCTTCCGAGTTGCACACAGGAGATTGCACACGATTGAAGAGGAAGAGAATGTAAATGAGAGTGACTGCAGACGATGGTGATGATTGCATGAAGGTAGGCAACATCTGTGTTGACGATTAAGCTCACTAGAGAGTTGGTTGGTGGGGAAAAGTGTAGGATATTTATTCGTGTAACAGGGATCCAACTCTTTAGGAAAATGTCAACAGCCATGGTTGATCATTTTGTTTTATAAGTTATGAAAATTCAGCTACATACAGAAATAAAATTGGAAAAATTGCTTTAGTTTTAGTATGCTATTATGATATTTAGTCCTGTTTAGGAATTATATGAGAAGTATCAAAAGAGAAATTGTAGTGAATAAGAGACTGACCATGGATTCGGGTTTTATTGGAATGAATAATCTCATAATTCCGCTTGAAATGATAAATAACGTTTTTTCAAATGCTGTAACCATGAAAATAATTAATATTTTTGTAGCGTTAATTGAACGTGCTTAATATCCTGGAGAACGAGGTAGAATATGGAAAAAAAATTGTGATCTTCTTCCTTTGCACATTGATACGTGTACCTATTTTTTATATATAAACCTGTATCTTCCCATTCAATTGGAGTTAAATTTATACATTTATATCTGAGGATTTAAATTTTCTCTCTTTGCTAAAAATTATTTGTTATGCTTACGCTTTCTCCATATTAGTATGTTTATTTTTCACGATAAAAGCCAAAATTAGTCCTTTGAGTTCTCTAGACTTTGTTTTTTATTTTACTCATTTTCCTTTTCAAAATTTTTTTACTTGGATTTTTATTACCTTCAGTATATTTGAAAATATGATCCGTGTGAAAAAAAGCATTTAAGATTAATTTTAAATTTAATAGTAATAGCTTTGCTCTGTTGCATGTTACGGTGCTAATGAGCTCATGAACGATGCACCGTCAGTGCAATTTAGATCATGGCCGGATAGTGGAGAAATAAAGAAATAATGAATTGAATAAAGTATAATTTATGACGCAGAGAAGTAGTATAGAGTGAGATAAGGACCCTGGTAGGATTGATGTAATTTTTTTATTTATTGCCAAGCATAAATTATATGCGCTTAAAAATGGAAATGTCCTTTGCAGTGAATAGGCATATTTATGAAACCACTATTAAATTGCGACCTCAAATTATCTACCTTAATAGGTGCTTATCACGCAAAGATTCATTTCGAAAATATTTATTGTGAACTGGTATGCCCTAGAGTTTAAATGCACATTTGCTGTTTTAACTTCAGCACCATGATTGAAAGCGATTACGATTTAAATGTCACCTTAAAGGTTTGATTATATGCTCTTAAAAGCCTTTTTGATATTTAAATCTCGTTTAATAGTGCATGCTTTCACGATTAACTGGTCAACTTGCCCATTTTATTTGAATTCATCATTGTAATAAATGAATGTACTGAGTTTAAAAGAAAGCATGTATGAGAGTTTAAATTATTGAAGTTTTCTTTACGTCTTTGTTGCTTAATTCCTTAGTGGTAAATTTAAGCACTAAAATTTATTTGATACGTTATAAAGCACGCTGGAATCAATTAAAGCTTTAAAATATTGTTCCAATCGTTCCATTCGTAAATAAAACATCAATATCGAGTAAATTTTGGCTGGTGGATGAAAAAAGATCTGATGCTTGCCCGGAGTATGCTGGTTTTGAAGACGAAGAAAATATTAGGATGATGCGGTAATTTATGAAACATTTAGCTGTCAGGAATCAATTCAACATTCGATCCGTGGCAAGGAAATGATTTAAAAAGGGATAAAAAAATTGAAAATACCCGATTTTAGCGACAAAAGGTTTGCTGAGTTTATTATATATCTACCGCCAGGGTGTCAATCGGACTTTAAGATCTTTTGGTGAAAGAACAGACGACGAGATCAGACTAGCGAAAGGTTCGTTAAAATACTTTTTTACTTTTAATTTGAAAATCTGGGTGAATTCGATTGGAATATCAACGACCTCTACCATGGACTGAAACACAAAATCGAAACTAGGAACTGAATGAAAGATTAGCACTACGCACGGCACTAATCATGAAGCTGGTAAATAGGTATCACACGTCTCCCAAGAATCAGTTTTTGGAAATGAGGGTAATTTATATACTTGATTAACGATACATCGCCATGGCACTTCATATCTGAGTCAATTGTGATGCATTTCTCTGGTGCGTCAAAGATCCTAAAGTCCGAATAATAACCTGGTAGTAGATAATTTTGAGCTCAACAAACCTTTTCTCGCTAAACCGGGTCTTTTTAATTTTTTTATCACTTTTTAACTCATTTCCTTGCCAAGGATCGAATTTGACCTGATTCCTGACAGCTAAATTTTTCATAAATTACTACATCATCCTTATATTTTCTGCGTCTCTAGAGTAAAATTTTTTAAACATTCACCTGTGCTTCAAGTATGAAAATGAAACCCGAGTAAATTGGAGATACAGCTAAATTTTCAGACACTCTGGCTGTATGTATAAACTCTTCTCGGGATACCGCGCGGATAAGATTTTGTAAGAGCGCCGACGTTTCGTGTACCGAATCGTTACCCATTCTCATGGCTACTGCCGTATATTTTGTTCGCCGGGAAAGTGTAAAATCTTACTCATTTTGGCTCTTTTCTTTACACATCCTAACTGCATAAGTTGAGTTCTTTTAGTTTCTTAACTGTATACTGTATAGCTTCTTTTCGCTTTCGACGATGTCTCTCCGCGTTTTTTTAAACTCTTCCTCTCCCGCACTGCAGGAACAAGTGACTTTGTACGCAGTCACGCGCACGGGTGCAAAGTTAAATACACCGGAGGATGAAGTTCGCCATGAAAAAATTTTAGACTTAGCCGGAACTCGAACCCGGATCTCCCGATTGTCGGTCAGGCGTGTTAACCAGTTGCACCACCCGGCTAAGTCAAATATTTTTTCATGGAGAACTTCATCCATTGGTGTATTTAACTTCCTCTCCCCTTGCATCACTGACCGAGAAGGACTTGTAATCTCCAAGTTCTAGTATTTCCTCCTTCACCCTATGACCCACTTTGCCCTCTCTCCTCCCTTGACTTTGCTGTGGGACTAATTTTTATCCCACCCGCTTCCTCTGCGACTGTTAACTTGGCGGTTCGGGTCAGTTAGCAGCGGAAACTCCGCCCTCCGAGACGGCATTTTAAAACCATCTCCACGCCATCACTGAGGAGGAGTAGCGCCTCTCTCTGCGCATGCGCCAGGGGACGATGCAAACATCCGGTAATTGGACCGTGCGAGCGTGCTGCCACACGCGGCTAACGGCGCGTAACGGGAGTTAGGCCAGGGATACGTTGTAGTTTACACACGTCCGTGAACACGACAGAATGCCTAGTAAGTTGAACCTACTTCCTCTATTCCCCAAGCTACTAAGTCCAACCGTTGGTTTCACTCCTGCGTACAATCGACCTAGTTTTCACTGGTCTTCTTCTATTACAAGTTTTAAAAAAAATTTTCGGAACTGTAAACGGTTCTTTCAGTTAATAGTTCGTTCTGCCGAATATCATAGTGTTTTAAATAATAAAGGAACTCTAACTTTTCCGATTCGTCGCCTAATTTCATCGGCGAAATATCGTCGGTCATTATCCTTTCGCAGATTAAGGTGATGACGTCACCGACTTTCACCAAAGAGAGACTGCATCTCTGCTATACTTGCACCTTGCGCATCGACCTCGCGTCGTCCGTTGATTTTTACACGCTTGTGAGGAATTTCTCCCATTAATAATCAGTATACTCATTACGAGATTATGAGCCGAAAAATAGGTTTCTTTCGTGTATTATATACACGAAATTCATTGAATTCCCTGTGATTTTTGGCCTCAGTGTACGTGGAATAGGCTATAATGGAAGTAATAGAGAAGGAATTCGTAACTATGAAAAAGGCAAGCCGACTTAAGGGGGAAGTGGAGAGCTGCGCCAAGCCTATCTACGGATTGTTGAATTATCATGAAAATAAGTAGCACATTCTCGTGATATTAAAGTTTAAAGAAACCAGTTCGTATATTGATTGTTATTGCTGGAATTAAGAATGAAAATATGAAGGGGAAAATATAAGTCACACCTTTCTCTTCCTAAACGCAGGCATATAGATTGTTAGATAAAATTTTCTGTGTTTTTTGGGAAACATTAGTTTAATTTTGGAATAATTAGCATGGCATTTCAATATTAACCTAATATCGCCCTATAATTTCTTTGTTTTAGCGTTATTGTTGCATTTTATTTCGTTTCGGTTGTTACTCTTCAGTCCTTACCCTCTATCCTTCCACTTATCTCCTATGCTTTTTTTGTTGCTCGTGATATTTCGTCTCGTCCCGTCGCTTGTGTTTTTCTTTTGTTCTGAATTTACTCGGCGTTGTGTGCGAGAGTCCTGCTAACTGTGAAGTGTCTCCACTACGGATTATTTTTGTGAGTTTCTCTTCGTTTATTTTTTCTATTTGAATGCGAAAGAGTCTTTTATCCGGTTGTAGCAAGAATTATTTTTTGTATATATTATTTTAACCTTCCGTAGTCCTTCCTCAATCCAAGAGGGTTGAAAAAGCTTAGACAAAACTGGAGATTGGTTTTTTTAAGTAGGCCAGTGGAGGTGTTGGTCTTATGGAAGAGGAGATTTGCCAAATAATTGTTCCCTTTTCTTTTGTCCAACCGTGCCGTTTTCCAGTTTGTCTCAAAAGCGCAGTCTTTTCAGAATGTGTAACATACAATTCTTTTTCTCAAAGCTTAATTATGCCATACTCACTTCCTTGTTAGTAAAATTGATGTTAAAATATTATTTTCACAATTGACGCGAAATTTCGTAAATCACAAATTCAAGGATACAACACTTTTATGGTACTTTATTCTGCCATGATTTTGGCCATTCTGCCATTTTTATCGAATCATAAGAGAGTTCACCGAATGGTGTTGTAATATTGACCCACTTTCATTTCTTTTATTCTTGGAAATATATTCATGGATCTTTATTTTGTTATAGTGAATTTAATTTTATTAGGTTGTTTCATTTATTTTCTTTTAAGCCTAGTACCTTGAGATATAGATGACAAGAACTGTACTAAGCCGTGTTGCATTTTTGTCACAAATTATTTAAGTAATCACTATAAAATAACATTTATTTGAAACGTCGTAGGATTAAATTTACGTGGAAAAGTGGAAAAATTCATGGCGATAAAGTGATGCAATTTTAATATAAATGTACGTTTTTATCGTTAAACGGATGAATGTTCATGACCATTGGTTCTCGAATGAGCTCTCTGTTGGCTGAAATAAATGAAGTGAAGGTTTTCTTCCAGTACGAAATCTACTTGTCCCTATCCACATATACACCTTCTGAGTGTGGTTTTATAGTGTACCAATGGAAGTCCTGTGAGCGATTTTTTAAAGTTGTGAGCTCCTTGAATCTCATCATATCACCTTTAATATAATCAAAAGCACCTTCTCTTCATCTACCCTTCCTCCTTTTACCCAGGCATTCATTCAACGTACTTTTTAAGTGAAATACTTTCTCTGTTAATTATGATATCTTCAAAGCAAAGGAGTTAAAAGTGTTTCTAAAATTATTTCTTGGATGAAGTTCCCGCGGGTCATTCTAGCTGTTGGTGATGTTTTTCGGGTGTACTCCGCGTATTTGTTGGGTTTTTGACCGACCTTTCGTCGCCGTTTTCGGTCACTTTCTCACAGGTAATGAGAATACTCTTTCAGTGGAGGGTATATATATATGGGAGGTGATTAAAATTGAAGGGAGTGAAGGAATTTTATTTTGCATAATTTTAGAACCAGATCCAACGTGTGGCTATTTTTTAAACCTCAGTTTATATTCTCTTCTCATTTCTTTATCTCCAAATTCTCTCGGATGAGCCGAGGTTTGTGTTCACTTTGGCATTGCTTCAAAAATGCTAAATATTTATCTCACATTCTAAATTGTGCCTCGTGGCTATATGCTGAACCAGTGCTAGCCCTGTGCGCGATCTATAAAAATTATGAGCTCCTCGAATCTCATCACATCTCCTTTAACATCGTCACCAACATCTTCTTTTCGTCCACCAAACCTTTATCTTTTTACTCCAGCAATCATCCAACACACTTCGTAAACAAAAATCTCTCTCTGTTGGCCGTAAAATCGTTGTGATCCACGGCCATTAAAAGGCATCACAAGCGTTGGCAAATTAATCAATGTCGCCTAATTCTCTCTCTGCAAACCCGTAATCGTCTTCGGAAGCATCGAATACATCTTCATAGAGGATTTCTCTTTCACAATCTAATCCAACGTTCTCACAAAATCTTCGTTAAACCTTCCCCCCAACAATTTTGTTTTTTCTCCACTGACAATTTTATTTTCGTTCTCTTTCTCTTTCGCACTTCCTCATTGTTACTCTTACTTACTCCATTCTGCTGGGGTCCATTGGTATCGCGTTGCTATTTTGTCGGTTTAGATCCCTGCGTCATTTCTTTGTGAGACATATTGAATTTTGGCTCCTCTCCCCCTTAGTATTTTCAAAATATGAATATTTAGTAGGGATAGTCGGATCGGATACCTCGGATCCAAATACCCGCGGATATTGCCATTCATCGGATACATCGGATCCAAAGTCGAGGAAGACATCGGATCTGGATCCGAAATTTTAAATAATAGCTTCCGTGAATGCAACGCCATCTAACGACTTGATCGTTGGATTATTTTTCCTCATAGGATAACCCTCCAAAATTATTAGAATAGCAATGGCTGATGCCTGGTTTCGCTGATGGTAGGAACCGCCCGCCTTTGTGAAGGTACGGGATTCCTCGTCCCTTCCCTTCTTTACCTATCCCGTCCCAGGAGGCGTCGTCGGGCTCCTATCGCGGCGGCGCCTCCTTCCTTTCTCCTTACTGTCCTCCCCCTTCTGGGTGCAGAGGTGAAAAGCTCGCGCTTACAGACCCTGCCCCCCGGGGGCGCATCCTTGCGAGCCCGCCCTAGGGTTTCGTTCCATTTGAATGCAACGCCCCATAAGGGTGGAAAGAGTTCCGATTCTCTCTTCGAATGTGCCGTCGCATGCGATTCTTGTCCTACTCATGAACCGATTTGTTTGAAAGCTCTCGCAGAGGTTACGTAGGAGAATTTCAGCCGCGGAAAATAAAAAAAGGCAAAATACGACTGGCACATAGTGTGACTCTTCCCAAGAGATTGATTAATCATCGAGGGAATCTCAGCGTTAGGAATTCGAAAATGCATTTGAATCCGAAAATATCCGATCCGAAAGATCCGGCTCCGAAAATTAAGGATCCGATCCGAATACGGATACGAAAAAAATCTTGGATCCGTCCATCCCTAATTTTTAGCGTGATTATGTAGTACTCTTTTCTTAATTACGTTGGATTTCCTAAAGAGCAAAGTTTGGATAATTATATCCATTCTGTCTACTAAGAACGTTACTTTGAAAAACTAAGAACAGTGAGAATTTGAGGCAAGAGGAGCTAATAAACTTCGGACAAGAATAATCAGTGTAAATCAGTCCACTAATATCCATGTTTAGGCTTAAGAATTACTGCTGCAACTAACTGGACAACTTGATTTTCATCAAAGTCATCTGCTTCCCCTACCTCTGTATGACTTATGCAGTCTTAGTTTTTTTGCAGTCACCCATTAGATCCACTTATCACTGTGCGTGAGGTTCGCACTCCTCGGGCTGTTGGTCTGTTGACCAAGCAATTTTATGAAATTTCTAACGGATTGAAATCTTGTGTGTTATAATCCTCCTCCACCTCAAATGAGGTAAGCTGATATTTATCGCAACCGTCATTCAAACGTAACTAACTCGACAGCGGTGAAATCAATGGCAGCGGCAAAAGTGGTAACTTAGCTCTGTTTCACCAATATACTAGAGTACGCGTTAAAATTACTTTTAAAACCACTATACTATTAATTGGTCTAAAAATGTTGGGCTCTAATAGTCCTCAATAAAATGCTGAAGAATATTTAGGTACAGCTAATTCTTATCACGAAATCAAGATAGCTATATTTACTGTACTTTAAAACAAAAGCCTGTGCTTTCACCGAAGTAGGCATTGATTGTCACATTTTTTACTGCATCGTAAGAAAAACGCCGACTTCACGCTCCGAGAAGCCTAAAATATTTCTCAATCTCATTGAATACCAAATATCATTAATCTATATCGTTATCCTGCCATCCTACATCGGGAAAATGAAAAGTGGAGAAGCTCGGTCATTGGGACCGATGTTGACTCTCTGTATGAGTGGAAATGTTTACGTGAATTAAAGCCCATTCAGTGGAGAAGCATTTTGAGATGGGAGGCTACTTGTGAGTACGGCTTGAAGTATTTTATTCTTCGTCTGTTTTATCAGAGTCAATGCATACCCCCGAAATTTGATTTTCCCCCTGGGACATATAATCTCTCTCGCCGGTCATTTCCCCATTGTTTATCTCATCCTCTTTGTCTACCATTAGAGTGCAGCGGCAGAAATACAGGATTTAGCCAGATGATTTTAAGCTCCTTACCGTATTTACACGGCGCGGAATTAACCTTCCATTTCAGGAATTCGCTTCAAAGTATGTGCTGGATTTTCACTCTGTTCTCGTAGCCTTTGGTATTCTACAGTCTTTAGTGCTATCGCCTTTCTTTCTCCTTCAACATAAATGCATTCCATATTAATTAGATTTTTTTGGCTGTTATAGTGTTTGAGATATTGTCATGTTATTGTGATCTTTCGCTTTTTATTTTTTCGGGCCTATGTAAGGTACCAGTAGTCGCGGCGCAATATATTAAGGAATGAGACAAGAATTTCTTTACCCTTATCGTTTTCTCGCACGAAATTCTGGAGACCATTCAAAACTGTTATTAAGTCGCGGATATTATTCAAAGTGTCAAACATTTTGATATCCAGAATGTAATTTCAACTTTTGAAATATTTAAGCGATATTGGCATTATATTAATCAACATAGTTATTTTTTTATTTTAAGTTAGGAGTATTGACAAGATACTTCAAATTTTTGTTGCTGAATTGACTCAATTATCACGATCAAATTAAGTACTTCAATGTATCTCATTGGTTCCTCTTATTCATCGATTGAAGCTTCATTAAATAATAATAGAGATGAGCTTTATTGATTTGCCTTACCTTTTTTGCCCTAGGCTAAGGATCCTTTATCGAGAAGGTAATAAAGGAAAAATAGATTTAGAGAATTGCAATGAAGCAATATTACTCAGACGGGAATTTTGTTTTAGGTTTAACGTCGAGCTGATAAGCCAGGAACTCGATAGAAGGAATATAATTCATAATTCTTTTAATATTTAAGCGCTATCGTAATTATCTCAATCACCATAATCGTACTTTTGACTTAAATTTAAGAGCCTACAAATTTTAATCTCTGAATTATCTCAATGGAAAGTAATGGAAATAAATGGAGGATTGGACTGCAATATTAATGGATTTGTACGATAGTAGTCCTTAGCTGATCCTTCAACTTTGATAAAAACTTGCTTCTACTTTCAAAGGAGTTATTCTTAGACCTCGGCATCTTATTTCCATAGGCGCATAACTGATTCGCCCATAAATTTCATGTTTAAGTAGCTGAAATTAATAATCAATCAGTACGTTGCATCGTATCAGTATTATGCATTCAGCTACATTTTTTTTAGAAATTTCACCAAGGATGAGGGATTTTGATGGATATTTTCTTCCGACTTTCAAGGTAAGGGAGTGTTAATATACGAAAAATATCGTGGTCCATAAAAACTTATTTTATATATCAGTTCTGCCGCGTTCGTACGTGCTCGTGAAATCAATTCAATTGCCATGGGAAAAACTCACTGTGACCGGAAATAACTGTGTGACTGAGCCTTTGGTTTCCTGTGTAGACTCTGTGGAGACCACTTTGCCCTCCTATTTCATAATTCCCGGAAAGCCAAAGGTTCGGTTTCCAATCTTGGAATATGATTGCTTATGACAATTAAAGTAGGCTTGTATGATTTTTGAACGATTCTGGTGTTTTCCAAGTCTTGCTGTGAAATCTAAGCTGAGATTTATTCGAATAGAATTACATTTAAAATTAGCCCTTGAATGTTTGCGGCAAGGAAGACTTTTACTCTATTTTATCATCAATACGCCAGTAACACGCCAATAGAGATTTCAAGTTTAATTGCTTATTTCACATAAAATATCTGGCTAATAAAAGTTTTACGCGAACTGGAAACGCTAAGAACACGGTAGATCATTTTGGTGGGTGCATCAGTGAACAGACTTCTGCGGTCTTCACTTTTAGTCACTAATTCCATCTCTAGAAACCATTGTTGCAGCCCACATTCGGCCTTACTTTCAGAAAAAGGGGGTCTGGTGGAAACGCGTCGTTGTATTAATTGAATTTTCACCGTAATGCATAGCACATATATTTCGTAGAGGGATCTCAGCTCCCTCCACCCTCGCATCCCTCTTTATGGCTTTTCTCTCTACCGAAAAAAAAGAATTCACCCTAATATCCGTACCCCAATCCATCTCCAAAGCGCCCCTGCTGCCTACTAAGTTTTCATGCGCGCATCTTCCATGTCCGCCGTATTGAATTTTCATCTATCCGTTGATTTATTCCCAGCGCTTTCGCTCTTCCGATGTGGGCGATTTAATGTCGCTTCTGCCTCTACAGAATTTGCGTCACGTTTCTGCACTGACCCTGGGTTGCGCATTCTATGATATCGAATTGAACCATTCATAGTGCGATTCTTTAGGCAAGCGGAACGGATTTTACCTCAGCTAAAATATTCGAAGTAATAAAAAATGAATGGAGAAAGAATTTTGCTTAGAAAATAGAAGGGGAGAGCCGCCTAAATCGTACCGCTTCCCAAATCGCACCACCATTCTAGAAAACAAAGTATTAGATATATATATATATGCAATCTAATGGCTGCATTTGGAACTTCCTGCATCGCCAAGCACACCATACTTCAATTGTGGCCACCAGTGTAGTGACAAGTCTGGTGCGTAGGTATTAAGAAAATAAGTGTCTCCTATTTATTTCGTCTTTTTACAAGAATATTGAAAACAAATAAATGGTTTCTCTGCTAATGGTTTCATATAAATTGGCGGACGCTCCCAAATCGCTATGCGTCTCTCTATACCTGCGTGATGTACGAAGTCTTCAAAAAAGCTGCCGTGAAAATAATATTCGAACGCATAAACACTTCTACAAAAGACTTATAAATTTTGTTTCAATTATTGCCGATTATTATCAAGCAAAAAACTGCATCTGTTATTAGATAATGTCAAAGATATGACTTATTTAACTTTTTTCGTTCCTTATGTTACGTGTATTTTAATGCTCTTGTTTGCTCTGTTAAGGGTTATAAAAACTAACCTTAAGTAACTTGCCTCTCTGCCCCTCATTGTCGTTGAACATCAATTCCTAATTTTGGTCTCCGGTGGTGCGATTTTTGAAACCGGTTGCCTCGCAGTTAGCAGATGTTTGAAATCGAATTTTTTATGCATGTGCTCAACATGGAATGGACTGTCCCCAAAAATTGTGAGAGAAGTAGAAATTCCTCCTCTTATTAAGCAGCATAAAAAAACTTATATCGTGTCGACTGTGTGTATCGACTTATTTCTGAGCTAATTCGTTTTTTTCCTAAATTGGCGCGATTTAGGCAACCTTCCCCAATATAAGATTCTAAAGACTAAACTGAGGGTTATCCGTTAACACGCGCACAACGGGAAAATACGGGCTTTACGTTCCCATAAATAAATCTTGCATTTGCCACTGGTGTGTAGTTATGTCACCTTTAAGAACGCGGAAGGAGGATTTGGTGTGGAGGAGAAGACTTCCACTTCTCAAGTCTGTAAGGGTTTGGTGTTAATTTTGTTCTGATTCTCAGCGACTGCATGCAGAAAAGGCGTCACTAACCATGATTAAGAGTTTGCTGCATTATCTTTTATTTCTGTGCATAAAGCCCTCGCCTCCAATCCTTATCACTTAGACTAGGGAAGCGGCTTTAATGAGATACTCGCGCAGCAGCAGAGTCTGGTATTAATTCGGTCCAGCCTTGAGAATTCCGTCGGTGTAGCATGCTTTATTTACTCTTCCTGGAATTTTAAATCTGCCCTTCTTTGAAAGGTGACGAAGTATATAAATAAATTTTTCGGATTGCCCTCACGATTGACCTCATGTGGGTCAAAGGAGTCGGCTAAAAGATTTTAAAAGCCGTATCCTCGCTTTGCATCCGATCACGAATCGCTTAAGACTCTCGAGAGTATTAATTTGGGAATAGGCTGAGAGAAAACTCTTGGCTTTTTGTTTTTACGTGTATGCGTGTGAGAAAATAAAAGAGGCCCTTGAAAATAAAATTCGGAAGGTCTGGCTTCAGCGAGAAAAATGGGAATGTTGTATCCTCCATATTATAGGAATTGAAATCCGTGGGTGAAAAATATTTCCCTTTCTGAGTGATAAAATATGGTTGCTGAAGATAACTATTTCTCCCTCCTCCACGGCGGTAATTAGGCAAAGGGTAATTGGAGTAAATAGTGCAAAGAGTTGGCCTGGGGGTAGACATTTACCAATTTCTTCCCCATCTTTCTATTGCTCTCTCTTCTAGTTAAATCAGGTGCACGTCCAACTGCATGTTTATTGCTTATATTTCTTTACCTAAGTACGTATGTACAGACTTCCTGTCGAAAGAAAAGTAGTGAAAACATTGACTCAAACTCTTGATGCATTCCAGCAAATTATGTTATTAGTACCTATATAATAAACATGTCAATTACTAATTACTGACAAGATTTCAATTAATTATTGTTAAACTGGCTTTCAACGAAGTATTTTATTGATGATTGGTATTAATGTGTGAGATATCCAGATAAAAACGTTATTTCAGGAAAATATGATTCTTTTCATAAAATCGTCTGATGAAATGATAAAAGTTTTTAATTTGGTTATCCTTAAAGAAATCTGAGCCCTCAATTTAAAGTTATTTTAGAGGGTGTTAAATGAAACTGCTGCACTGACGCCAATGCTTGGCTTATGAAACACCAGGGGCCCTGAGGGTCAGTTACAACAAATTTGATGGAGCATAACTTAATGAATAACAGCATACATTTACCAACTTCCTTGCCAACAGAATAAATGCACGAAGGACAAGCAGGCATATTTGTTTTTATATTTATGGAAGATATTTTCTTTTGTGGCCACTGGAATTACTTTGCGAACTCATTTGCTCTCTTGGCTTACCACTGATCTACCCGTGAAAGCATTCGGTAGTAGGCCATTAGAACTGATTTCTTTCTGCCCGAAAAATCTCATTACGACAGTTTCTCCTCGCGCTTATCTTGATTTTAGTTAATTGGCCGCCGTTGAAAGATTTTTAGCCCACTGCGGAAAAAATAATCGTGGAATTATCCATTTTGGAGAAGGATAATTAAATTCCTCTCCTCTTTTACGGCAACTGTGGCTTGAGTTAGTCCATTTGCTGATTCTCTCGTTTTTAAATTCCTTATTCGTATGGTAGCAGTTACGGCAACGTGTCGTGTATCTGATTGCCAGTGATTTTTTTAATGAGATAGTGGTTTCATTATTCTCTTTTCACTAAAATAAATGTTCTTTTTGTCTTTGCTGATGGTAGTAATGAAGTTTGGAATCAAGGATGCCTTTGAAGTTTCACTGCCATTTGATGTATCATTACTAACTTCATGGTATGGATAAGGCTCTTAACCAACGAATAAACTGGAACTCTAATGACGTCACCGGCTCATGACAAGTGAGCGGCAGAGGCTTTAGCTTTTTTCTTATATTGGAGGAGAACTGAGAGAAGCAGACTTTTTTATTTGTACAATATCTTTGGATTCCATCAAACCGATTTCTATTGATTAATTGCGATCTTTGGCCGAAGTAAACAATTCTACTATGAGAACAGCAAAAGTAACCTGCTGTTGACCTGCTAATTGATGTGTAGGAATATGTAGGAATATAAATGTAAAACTTCAATTCTCCCAGAATATCTGCTTTCTTTTTAAACTCGGAATGTTATGTTTATTTGCTGGCTTGTGAAAAAAATGTGGCTAACGATATTTTCCTCAGCCATTTTAAAGTACGTTTGCTGTATAAATATTAAATTCAGCCCTTAAAATACTGACTTTTTGTAGTTTTACTGGTTAATGTTATTTATTGGATAGGCATTTTCCAGCCTTGAAATATTCGAGTTAGTATTCCTGCTTGCATTGAATTATTTCTATTATAATTGTTTAAAATGTTAGTCATTGCGCTGTTTTTTTCTGTGGTGAGGTGTATATATTCATTTATGCTTTAATTATTTTTAATGCCCTGGTGTTCGACAAATTTATGATGATACTAAAATATTCCAAAAAAAGGAAACTTTACTTTAAGCTATTTGTTGGTATTTTTTGAGAATTACTTTTTATAAGAGAAATTGGCCCTTTAGAATTCTCAAGAACTTGTGAAAAATTTTCGCAACAAGTAGAAACAGTATGCGATTTACGCACATCAGCCCAGTGTATCGATTTTCCTTATCAATTAAGTTAAAACGGCTGCAAATTTTTCAGTAATCTTAGTTGAAAATTTTGAGTAACTTCAGACGCAAAGTATATCCATAGCATGGGTTTTCTAGCTCAATCAAAAATTTGGAGCTTGCTGGAAAAGATTAAAAGTTATGAAAATGTTAATTTTTTAATGGATTTTAATATTACGAGGACCTCTTCAGGGTTAATTTTTCATCGGCAAAAAATTTGGCTGCCTGAGAGGTTGAGGTGATACCTCTGGGCGATCAGCGAAATCGTATTAACTAATCTTCTTTCACATCGGAGGAACTCATCGTAAAAATAGCGGTCCATTTAAAATTAATGCTTCTTCAGTAAAAAAAACGAGTAAAGCTTCATAGTTCCACTGTAATTCTGGAAGGGCAAGAGTCAGTAGATATGAAGAAACTAAAATGATGGGAATTCCTTTTTTTTAATGTCATTCATTTTTAAAGGGGTTGTTTTATCCTACTTTTTTGTCGGTATTGAGGGGTGGGGTAGTTGGTTTTTTTCCGGATGAGTTTGTGTTTTTTTTTTCATTCACTAAATGCTCCCGTTCAGTATAAAAGGACATTTTCCTTGTTCTTTCCTCATTGCGAGGATAATCTCGCGGAAGGAAGATAATTAAAAATCATGCCGATTTTCATAGAAGTCGCTTGTTCGTTAAGTCTTTCGGAAACTTTTCTCATTAAAATGTATCTTGCCGTGTTGATTGCACGCGGAGGAAGGCGCTGGGGGAGGAGGAGAATCGCGTCAAACAAAAGAAGGTCTCGGGGCGTCTAGCTGATCGTTATCCCTTCCTCTCTTGTATCCTGATAACCTCATCCTTTTTACTTTCCGAAGACACACCCAAAAGTATCGAAATATCGAGGAAGTTTCTCCTTTGGAATCCAACTCGTTGTGTTTTCACGTCGACACACACTCTCCGACTTCTTTCTCGCAAGCGCAACAGCGAAACTGTCTATACCACTTTTCACCGTTTTATCGATTACTATTGACCTTTTAGTTGCATTGACATGTCTTTCAGTGTCATGAGCTGTATTAATTTATTTTCTTCTGCCATCGGTAGTTGGGAATGTAATGTCAATTTCTCGATGTCATATCAGCAAATGGTTAATGAAACATATGGTTTAGAATGTTTTGATACTGAATGTAATAGGTTTTATCTCCATCAATGAATGTAATAGGTCAAATTTTGTTAATTTAATGGCTTAAAAATAGAAAATTAAAAACAAAAGCAATGCTATATATAAGAAGGATATCAGGAAGAGAATTTTATCAGCAAAAGGAAATGGACAGGAAATAGCAGATGTAGGGATAGTTATGCAAGATTTCATGGAAAATTTAAATGAAAAGCCTTATCTTGAGGACATTACGTTACGGCAACGTGGGCACTAGGGAGTGAGAAAGATAACACCTGGGGGAGTTCAAGGTGAGGGAATGAAGAAAAATGGAGTAGTTGAAGTAGACGAAGAAGAAGAGGATCGACGAAGTGCCGGATATGGTGGGTGAGGAGAGTAAGATAAGGAGTATGCCTACAGAAGGTTTGGATTGGTGAGCACTGGATAGGGACGGGAAATCATAATGAACTAGTGATATATGAATAGGTTAGGAGGAGGAGTTGAATAGGATTTGTGGATACAATGAAAGCAAAGAGGTCCTAACGTGACTTTAAGGCAGTGGTTCGACTTGGTGATTCAGGGCGGTAATGGGTGTTCCGTTAAAAGTTCCATTTGAGCCTTCCTTAACCCGTGAAATATCCTAAGTGTGATGTTACGAATTTCGTGATTCGGTTACTGGGGCGAGGACCTGGACGTATTTTTACAACTATTTTTTAGTTAACTTGGTCATATAATAACTGCAGGGATAAAATGTTTACTTTATTATAATATAAAGGCAATAGTCGAGTTGTTTAACGCATTTATATTTGATTTATTGCATTTATATTAATGCATAACAGTATTTGTATAAATCATATTTATGAATCATGGCTCCGTAATAACGTACTGTTTGATGATTTTACCATTTTATGCTATAGAGTGTGTGCTATTAAAATATTTATATTATGATAGTAAAATTATTCTCAAGTTTGCGCTTATTTGTGTGTAATATACATAGTGGTGCATTTTTTGCCTTGAATTTGAGGTTGCGTAATCTTTGCCAATTTTCCTTACGCTTGTGGCCCGTGGTAGAATATAGTTGCCTCCTTTCTGCTATTTTTTTATGGAATGTAGTTAACAAAGGATTTATTCCTTGCCGCAAATCCTTTCGGGGGTGGAGTCTCTCGGTCGAAACCGCAGCCTGACGTGAACACGGCCGAAGCGTCACCTGAGATTAATTTCATGAGTGGGCCAAAAACACCCGCACCACGATGAATCAATATACAGCAACACGAGGAATTCTGCGGTCAAAGTTTTAAAAGTCAGCTTCTTCGTCATGTCACCTCTTCTCATAAATTTTTATGCCGGCGGCAAATGAGATCCACGCCAGCTATCTGATGGTTAAAACCATATTGTGGTACGATGGTCACTTGGAGTACATAATATTAAAAGAGTCGGAAGTTGAGGTATATTATTACCTATTAAAAAACTATATTGGCAAAGGTAGGTTTTCATGGAGCATTTTACAGATAACATCATTGTGCAGCCTCTCCCAATGTGAGAATCCCTCTTCAAGTATCAATAAGGTCTATCAGAAAATAAAAATTCTTTGTTCTATTCCACACTTTATTTTAAATAGTACGACCCGGGTTTCTGCATACCGTGCTATCATCAGGCTCCGTAATAATGTACTGTTTGAAAATTTTACCATTTTATGCTATAGAATGTGCGCTATTAAAATATTTACGTTATGATAGTAAAATTATTCTCAAGTTTGCGCTATTTGTGTGTAATACATATAGTGGTACATTGTTTGCCTTGAATTCGAGGCTGCGTAATCTTTGATTAGCACCTGATGATAGCATGATATGCAGAAACCCGGGTAGTACTATTTAAAATAAAGTGTAGAAGTATTTTTCTGTTATGATGAAGCAGTTCCACAAAAAAACGCCGGAGACCGTCTCTCCCTTTCATTTTATCCTGTATATATTATATTCTATTTCTACTCCTTTCTAACTTTCCTAACATTCTTCCCACTTACACTGCTTTCAATGTCACCTTCCGCTCAGAGCTCGCTGTATCCAAATCTTCCGTCTCCTTCGAATCTCGTCCGGAAGATTCCTCTCCTCAACCACCATGTCGATTGCTTCGTTATATCTATTTCTCTCTGTCCTACTCTTTTATGTTCTTCTCCACACCTCCGCCTCGAATCCCTTCGGCCAATTATGATACGCCCTCCTAAGTGTCTATTCCCCTTAAAGTAATTAATAGGGTGGTTTCCTATTATTTTTATTGCCTTAATCGAAAGATTATTTCTCCTGGAGTGCGCATTTCACGCTCTTATATTTTCGAATGACGATATCTATTTTTCGTGATTAAACGAAAAGTGGAAAATTTCAAGCGCACGAAAACGCGACGGCTAAGTGTGAATGACGGGAAAAGTTCGTGTAACGTATTTCTGGTTCCAGCTGTCGGCGTGTGAGGTGACCTTGGGGCGAGGCTTGAGCGCTGATACTTTGCAGGCTTCTAGCAAGTAGCTGAGTACCCTGCTAGCAGGTAGCGCTTGGCTTGGCTTGGGTTAGCACCGCGTAGATTGGTCTCTGCAGACAACAGTTTCGCCGGCATTGCAGTACGCTTCTTCAGGTCAATGAAGTGGAGATCCGAGGTTAAGGATTATTATTACCCTATCAAACGAAGGAAACTTTCCGAACTTAGGTAATTTTAATGTGTGATTATTAAGAGATGTCTCCATGAGCTCTGTGCCACATGTATGCATTATTAATATCAGACAATGTAAAACTCCTATCTACTCGTATAGAAACTAGGTCCCTGAGACGTCACGTGGAGTGGAATCACATGGGCGCCAATCTGGCCTTTTTCAAATGAGGTTTAAATTGACCATTGCCATTCGTATAAACTGGGGTTACTAAAACCAAATAATTTTTAAATTATGAATACACTAATGGTGGGTAAGGAATCGCAATCAATGTATTCCGTTTTCTTTGATGAAGGAAACTACCCTATTGTCTATGATAATGTATAAACTGATGCTTCAAACGTTTCATTGAATGACCCAGTTTTGTCAATATTTTTGATGAATGCTTTCAACAATACCCGTAACAAGACTCCAATTTTGTTAGTAGGTATTGTACAATAATGTAGGATTTTAATACTAATGGCTCTCGCGAGGGGGAGTGTCACAAAACTTGGCCTTGAAATATTATTCTCTGTTCTTTTCATTAAAAGTTACGCCCGTATATTTAAAAAATTGTTTTGGTAATGAATGAATATATTAGCAATTTTGATGCGCCGAAATTGTAAAAAGTGTTACTTGACTATTAGTATGAAGTTTCGTAACGAGTACTGGAACGGCGTTCCGTTACCATGGCACCACTGCTCTTCAACGATTCCATTGTCAGGGATCGTGCGAAAGGACTCTCTCACACAGAATGTGCCGTTGGATCCTTTGTTTTGTGTCTCATTGGACCCCTTATTAGGGAATCGAAATTCATCTGACCTTTTCCTTTAAATACCTATCACTGACGTAGATCCCAATGTTTTATATAACTTAACTCTTTTTCTTCCCTAAATATTTATATTTTATCATGTTTTGTAGAAGTGTATTGTAATTATTTCTTACACAAGCCCTTGATATTTAGCTGCCTACGTTTAACTGCATTATCATTTTGTGAAAATCCATTGTTTTAATTCTGGTTCTGCTTACTTAGTTTCATAGGGAACCAAACATTTTAGGCAGGAAAGATAGCGGAATGTGATATTTGGAGTTAATTGCAAGGTGTTACATCTTAAGTAGTTCGTGAACCTGCGTGATAGAACTTGAGGAGAAGCTTACTGAAAATATGTTGCTTTAATCACATCATCTCACGAGTATTTTTGTATAAATTTACTCCGGGTTGAACATAAAGCTAATATTTTATTACCATTTCCCGTGTTATTTTGAAATAGATGATGTGCTATAATATGCTAATAGGACATAATGTGGTAGGCAATAAGGATACTTAGAGAAATATACCTTGGTGATAAGATTCGGACTACCATGAGGCTCTAAAATGAAGGGAGACGAGGAACAACTCTCGAGAAAGGAAAAAAATATTCTCTTCTGGACTAATGGGTTAGTGATTATCAAATGGATCTATTTAGTGGCGAGGAAATTAAAAGAAGCTATTACTATTATTAATAACGACAAATAATATTTTTATGATTATCATTCTCAGCACAATTTCCGACTTGGGATTCCCATTTTTAGAGGTAAATCAAATTTTTCTTTTAGGATAACGTTAAATTATTCCACATTCTACAAGCAAGCTGGTTGAACACCGAACCAGCATCAGTGCGTGTATAGTGGCTTGTTTTCTAAGATCCTGTTGGTGTGGTATGGTATTTGGAGGAGTCGATCGACAGCTGAGGCCATTTGCGCCATGACGGAAGGGTAGGCAAGGAAGAGAAACCCGGTGTAGGCATTGGCTTACTCTTAACAAAATGCGGGAAGGAGACCACGAATTCACGTCCCATCGGACTGACGGAGTGTTGCACGTGAAGTCCCCAATATCAAGCACTTAAGGAGGGATCGCGAAATCTCTGAAAAATCTCCGCCACCGCCGGTATTTGAACCCGGACCCACTGGGTGGGAAGTCACTGGGTCCGGGTTGTCATGATTACGAGTCGGGATGCCATGAATCTCAATATTATTCGCAAGCTAACGTTGGTCTAAGTCAGTTATTTTAACAATATATAATATTATATGCTCAATTATTCTTCAATGATTTCCTATGCCCTAGTGTTCGACAACTTTATGATGGTACTAAAATATTCCAGAAAAAGGAAACTTTACTTTAAGCTATGGGTAGGTATGTTTTGAGAAAATTACTTTTTATAAGCGAAATTGGCACTTTAGAATTCTCAAGAATTTGTGAAAAACATTTGCAACAAGTAGAAACAGTATGTAACTTACGCATATCAGTCCAGTGTATCATTCTTCTTATTAATTAAATTAAAACGACTGCAAACATTTCAGTAATCTTAATTGAAAAATTTGAGTAACTTCTGACGCAAAGTATATGCATAACATGAGTTTTCTAGCTAAATCAAAAAATGGGAGCTTGCCGAAAAAAATCAAAAGGCATGTAAATGTTAATTGTTTTATGGATTTTAATGTTACGAGGACCTCTTCAGGTTTTAATTTTCATCCGTGAAAATAGTTGGCTGCCTGAGGGGTTGAGGTGATACCTCTGGGCGAACAGCGAAATCGTATTAACTAACCTTCATCGTCAAAGGCTTTACGGACTCATTTTGCTCATTATTCTTGGTTATTTCAGCATCTTGCTCCCCCATTTCTTTGACTCTGTCGTCTGCCCTTTCCAAATACTTGTCGTTAAAATCGAGCACATACTTTTCCACTTCTTTAAATTCTTACTTTAATTCTTGAATGATTGTATATATATCATAATAAGAGGAAATTAAAAGGAGACTTCGTTGCTTTCCACAGATTTATCCACTCCTTTCCATTTTCGTGCATTAATTTCCGGAAAGTTGAGCCGAAAACCATTGAATGTATCATAATAAGACTTCACACCAATCACATTTTTTATGACGTTCCACATCTTTTTCCTCGGCTTGTCGCCTCTTTTCTTGTATAAATTTGGCAATCGCTGTACTTACAGTTATGACCGCTCCTCACAATACTCTTGATATTCTCATACAAAAAGTGGTTTTTTGGCCATGATAGCTTTTCTTACACTGAAAATATGAGACATAAATGGTGTTCCCTGTTGACTTTCGGCACCCAAAACACTGATAGATGATGAATATTCTATCAATAACACTGGTATTCTTCTTGGTGAAAACCAGAAAATTTACGCTATGGTTAAAATTGCTTGTCCAGTTCCTATGGATATAACTCACGGTCAACGAATAAGTCGCTTTGCATTCCTACTTGAGGCATAACAGGACTCTTAATACTTCGGAGCAACAGGAAGCACGTCACTTTCGCCTGTAATTCTTTTCGGTAGAGCCTTCAATTTAGCAAGCACGCCGTATTTTAATAAAGGTTTTACTACTTGTTATCATTTTATTTGGATAGAATATCAAGAATGTCCTCTTAGAGCCACTTCGGTGTCCCATTTTCTTTTCTTCGTTATTCAGCGATGATCATCAATTTAGAGAAGTAATAATTCTTGTTCCTAACCAAGAGGGCTCTTAACAGTGGATGCTTCTCAGTATTAATTATTCCCTTTGTGTTCTATGGCTAGTCTGTAACATTGGAGAGGTATGGCGCTTACAATGCGAGATGTGCAATGCATGCTAGGATATTTTCGTTCCTCCTCCTGTTAGTTGCCCTTTTCACTGTTGTGGGTTATACGAGCTCTTTGCCATGAACGACGCTGGAATGGAACATAGGCAGCTTCCTCAATTACCCCCGGTAACTTAGGTGACTCTGAGAGATCCTACGGGATCGAGCAAAAATGAAAAAATGTATGAATTCGAAAATCATGAATCATCTTCATTCTACGGAGTAAGTTCGCATTCCAATACTTGAAATAGGCATTCGAGCAGGGAACATGTACTATTTCGCGTTTCATTTGTCAAGTGTTTCCCCCGTGAGACTCGATGCGCATTTGTAAATATTCCCATTTCATTTTATAGAGACCACTCATCTTTCCTTGTTAAGAACTCCGGTGTATCGCATTTAAGAATATTTGATTTTCATGAAAAAGCTACCTCACGTCATCAGGGAGATTTAAGTTGAAGTTCACTTCCCCAGCGAATTCTATGAAGGTTTCAAGTGGATGTATATGGTATTGTGAAAATATTTAGATTGACTTAAAAAAATGCGATATAAGTGCTCATCTTGAATATTTACTTTGCTTATTTCTATTATTCTGATTTTATAATTTATCACTTTTCTGGGATATGATTTTCTGGCCTTCGAGAGATTTTTGGTAACATATTTAGTCAATAATAAATATTAAAGAAGTCATTTTCTGTAGGAAAGATATTACTAGACTTGAAAACTGCAAACGTTACTCAGATATTCAAAAGGGAAACAGACAAGACCTATCAACTATCAACCACTCTCATGAATATCGGTTATATGCAAGATTCTCGAAAATATCTCTGCAAGTAATATCAAGACTATGACTACGTGGCTGACAGAACGGCTTCTAGAAATACAAGTCATGAGAAACACAGCCCGCGCTCTTTATAATGACCTATTTAAATGAAATGAATCGAAAATACAATTTGACGCATTATTTCTTGATTTTAAGATAGCTGTCGACACGGTACTTCACAAATATCTTTTCTACAAAGTACTGTTATGCGAGTAAAACGAAACAGTATTAAACTGAATACGTGAATTCCTTATTGATTGAATGCAAAAAGTAGTATTTGACGGAATTAGCTCTGATGTTGTTAAAGTTCCCTAAAGTGTCCCACAAGGAAACTCATTCGATCCCCTTTTATGCATTGCATATGTAGATAACCTTTCCTCCCAAATTAGCAAAAACATACGAACCTATGTTTGCTGACAACTCTGCCATCAATCGCAAAATTAATGATCACGGTAGGGTATGGTATGATATTTTGAGGAGGCGACCGACAGCTGAGGTCATTTGCTCCATGAAGGTAAGGTATGGAAGGAAGGGTCGAGATAAACCCGGCGTCGGCATTAGCATGCTCTAAATGAATGGTGCCAAGGGGACCACGGCTTAACGTCCCATCCGACGGACGGAGTGTTGCGCTTGAAATGTCCTCCACACAACATTCAAGTAGGGATCGGGCAGTCTCTGAAAATCTCTGCCACCGCTGGGATTTGAACCCGAGCCCATCGAGTGGGAAGCCACCACACCAACCCGTTCCCTTAATGATCACTCTGACTTTGAAATTCCATCACCGGCTTTATACCAAGAGTGGGGACAGTACTCAATGTGAGCAATGCCCGGCGCGCATTTCTCGCGTGAAACGATCGTCGAACTATCCTCATGGTTATGTTGTGATCGGTGTAAATATTAAGTAGGCAACTGAAGTGAAGTACCTGGGAGTCACGATAACTTCGAAACTCTCATGGGGAGCACCCAAAAAAATATTTGTGGCAAAGCCTGAAGGTAGCCAAGATTCGTCAATCGTGTTGTGGGAAGAATTTCGAATGAATAAGTGAGAGAGAGAGGTGTCATTTCACACTCGTTCGGCCCCGTCTCAAATACGCAGCAAGCATTTTAGATCTGACTCACAAGTACTTAATCCGCGAACTTAATATAATGCTAATAGAAGCTGCAATATTCGCCGAAAAGTTCGGCGTACAAAAGCGTTACACACATGTTAAACGAATTGTTAGGCTTGAAGCTGCTGGAGACTCGGAGGCTGCGCGCTAGGCTTAGATTGCTTGAGTAATTAAGGAATGATATCTTTCAGAGAGGAAGGAAAAATATCATATTAGAATTCCACTATAACTCCAGGTCCGACAGAAACGATAAATTAAGAGAGTTATTTTGCCAAGGGGATTCATGAACAGATTTGGATTAGTATAGGAATAACATTTTCCACAATTTCTTACAGACTTCAATAATTATAAAACGGAACTTCTTACGTGCAATTCCTTTTCATTTGTCAACAATTAATGCCTTAACACCCTGCGTCTCACGCCTATTAAGGTGGCTTGCGGGGCAATATGTACTTTATGATTACGTTGACATAATCTAATCTGACGTTCGCCGGATATAAAAGAAAATAAGTCAATGAGGGTGCATTTTCGAAGACGCATTCTTTGTCGACGGCTGAGTTATAAATCCTTCTGGTCATTGAAGTCGAAGCATCGCAATTTATATACTCCTCGGGCGGATAGCATCAAACGGAAGGCTGCGTCCTCACGATCCAAAGGCCACCGCTTTTTTACTCGTTAAACGGGCGATTGAATACTGCTGGCACAAGGCGGCCTTTATTTGCTCACTACATCAGAGGCTTATGGATCAACAGATGACAGAGGATGGGAAGATATCTTTCTACTATCGACTTTGCATCTTCTCTATGATTGCGATCCTCCTGCTTACGCGGTCGACAAAGACGTGAGGTGAAAATCTCTTCTTCCGAGTTGCATTGTTAGAACAGGCAGGCTGCAAAATAAGTTCCGAAGCCAGCCCAATCTCGATTTAAAGAGGTGAAGGTGAAATATGCAGCCAGACATGCATTTCTAAAATCATTTGCCTTTTCCTGGAATCGAACCGGGATTCCTCAATTCGTGTTTTTTAGATATGTTTGCTTTCCGTAAATAGCGCATGCATCTGTGGGTAGTTTTTTGTGTACTCAACTTCAAACTTGGGTTTCATGCCGCTGAAATAAGATTTTAAAAATTCGCTAATTTTACATCCTCTGTAATCCGTTAGCTGCAACTTCTGCATAAAAATGATTGGGAGCTTTTTTATCGAACATGTTATGGAGAATTATTTCGCATTCAATTATTTATTCGCCAGGGTATAGGTTTCGAGTCATTCAAGAAAAGCAGAGAAGTGACAATTGGGGAGGGGGGGCTCACTTCCCAGGGGTCAGGGTTCGCCTCTTCGCAGAAATTTGGGGCAGCTCCATCGTTTGTCATAAAAAGATTCACTGCTTTTACTTATGGTGGGTAATCATCTAATGCTAATCCTCTGGTATCACTTACTATAGAGTGGAATAATTTTGAGGTATTTCAGAGGAAATTTCCTAGAATAGGGTAGTATCCTTCATCATAGAAAACGAAAGGCATTGATTGCGATTCGTTACCACCGTTAGTGTATTCATAGTATACTATTTTGGATTTAGAAATCCCAGTTTAGATGAATGGCAATGGTCAATTTTAACCGCATTTGAAAGAGTCCAGATTGGCGCCCATGCGATACCACTCCACGTGTCGTCAGAGAGACATGGTTTCTATACGAGTAGATAAGAGTTTTACATCGTCTGAGATTACCAATGCATGCATGAGGCACAGAGCTCGAGGAAACATGCCTTAATAATCACCTATTAAAATTGCCTAAGGTCGGAAAGTTTTCTTCGTTTGATAGGGTATAAATAATCCTTATTTAAGCCAAGCGCTACCTGCTAGCAGGGTACTCTGCTACCTGCTAGCAACCTGCATCGCAGCAAAACACATACCTTCGCCCCAAGGTCACCTCATACTGCGACAGCGGGAACCAGAATGACGTCACGCGGGCTTTTTCCCATTATTCCTACTTAGCCGTCGCGTTTTCGCGCTTGAAAATTTTCACTTTTCATTTAATCGCGAAAAATAGATATCGTCATTAAAAATTCTAAAAGCGTGAAATACGTACTCCAGGAATAATAATCTTTCGATTTAGGCAATCTTTTATATTATTTACACTGTAAAGATACCTTTTTCTCAACTTATACGCAACCAAACTTTACAAATAAGGTACCAAAATGCGCACAATTTATCAGAAAACATGCGAAGGCATATCTTACTTCCTAAATATTGCTATTGTTTCCTAAAATTGGTTTTAAAATAATAAAAAAAGCAAAAAAACAAAAACTGGTAAGTATTCCTGACGTTAACGGTGCACAAACTGATACATTTGTTCATTTGCAACAATATATTGCATTTTTTAAATAACTTTTATCAAAATGCGGCTGATTCTACATTCAAGTCCCCTGTTGATAAGTAAGCATGAGTCATCATGTGCGTTTAACAGAGGATAGTGTAATTACTTCCAATGTTGTGTTTAAAGAGGTCCTCTGGTCTCAATTTGTGCAGGAACATTCCAATTAAATTTGTACATAAGACCCTGCCATTTTTTCCACATTTTAAAATTAGAAACGCGCCTATCCTTTTGTGGACCTGCATTGAAAAGAGCGGGGGAAGCCCGCTAGGAGCGGGCGCAGCACGCTCGTAAAGAAATAATAGGAAACCACCCTATTGCCTCCTAGCTTTTGCCAAGTCGTTAATCAACCTCTGATCAGTATCAGAGGTCGCATATATGTATACTTCCGATCGTTTCAATTTCCACGTAGTTTCCACATTTCAAATTATCCCTAGCCTATCTCACTAATTTGCCGACATGTTTATTTATCATTCTTCTGTATACGAGTGGTTTCGTTTAGTTTTCTTTTAAATGTCGAAATATTATACTTTTTCATTGCCTCGGGGAAATTAAATCGATTTTAGTGTGTTTTTATTCTTAATTTCAACAGGCGTACATTTGAATACACATATATGACTAACATCAGGTAGTACGATCACGTAATAATAATGCATCGCTTGTCACGAGGGATAAGTGCTTGGAAACGAGACATGAATAGTTATTAATGCAGCGATTAAGAGATGGACGTGTGTGAAATGCGATTAAGTCTCGTGCGAATTGATATCAATATCCATTTGCGTCGGAATGATCGTGCATTAGACGTGGGATTCCATTCATATTGGAATTTTTTCCTAGTCATTCGTGACGCCTCTCCTCTCTGATGGCGCGATTGGATAAATAGGAGCAATACCTTTCCCTCGACCCGATGCCCGCTCCATCTCTCGTGTGATGGTAGTTATTCGTAAAGAGCATCATCGCCTTCGTAGTAAGCTGCTGCAGCTGTCAATCCCTACCGCTTTCTCGCCGTCAATTTTTTTCTCTCCTACTGACTCTCTTTCCTCCCCAATATCGTGCGAATCATTCCGACCGCCATATTTATGAAATCCAATTCCCCCTTCTACCTTCTACCTAACTCTAGCCATGGCCTAAATACTATTCCGCCCATCCTAGATAATGTGCCCCTCCTTCCCTTTCTTCCCATAATGCACTTGGCTTTCCAATTCAGTACTTAATGGCAGCATTCTTCACCTGCCCCAAAACATCTCCGTCGTCCTCGTCTTACTTCCTTAACTTCCTTCTCTCGAATACTTCTGCCATTCAGTCAGCCATATACTCCTCAGGCTTAATCCCTCACCTTCCACGCTGTTCCTGCCTCCTCTTTGCACATTAATACCTTATTTTCATAAAATTGGGTTCTATAACCTTTATTCTAATTCCTTTATGATGGTATCAGTAACACGCTTAAAAGGCCAGACGCGAGTATCTCACTGCCAACCAACAAAATATCATCAATTTTGTTATCTTATCCATCCAATATACTGTATCTTTGTCATTAAATTTTAATATATTGTCCTCTTTCGAGGCAACCTATTCTACTAATTAATCTTACCGTCATTTCGCATGCTCTTTTTGGCTCCTAGTGTGCCCTCTATCATCTATTTTAGTTCATTTTAGAGACCTTAATTCGATAGCGTTAATTCCATGGAAATATGCAAAGGAACTACGTGAGGAAAGCAAAAATCTTTTAGGGCCAACATAGAATAAAACGCGTTATGAATTTTATCACTCTTCCATTTACTGCGAGAGACGAAATTCTGCTACTTCTGCGCCATTGGCCCCTACATGTAATGCCAAATACCCCCTCATATGATGAACATGGAGCTCCTCATCATACGAGGGCACGTTTCCATGGACCCTCTAGCTGCTTCAATATCCCATATTTTCATTCCTGGCCGTTTCGGATTAACTATCGGTTGAGGACCATAACGTTTGGTTCTTCCAATTAAAAAAACGCTCGATCTCGACTAAGAGAGGCCGTTTATTCAATTTTCGCTTTATTTATGCGGGTGAGGCAGTTAATTATTTCCAATATTGAGATTGATGATTGAAAACAAGAGGATGAATTCTCCGAGGGCATCCTTCAACTTCTGCCCTAGTGGCCATGGATTCCAATCCTGTTCACCTCTGGCCCCGATTTCAAGTATATCACAGCCGCCTACGCAAATCCGGCTTCTAAATTGCCTTTCCCCAGGAGTTGGATCAGATTTATTGCCTCTAGATTCGGAAAAAGGGCCTATTTTCGATTGGCTTAGGTTCCCCGCTGCCAGGTCTTCTGTGTGTTTGCAATCTCGCCGAACGCTAATTGGAAAACATTGAAATTTTCAACCGCAAACATAATCAATATTTTGAAGTCTCGCTCATTGGTCTTAAAAAATACCGCGTGAAAACTTAATCGGTTTCGCCTTGTATCTATGCCCTTCATGTCTTAGATACATGGATTAAATAGGCGGAGCTTGGTGAAAGTTATATAAAATTCTCAACCTCTTGGCACAAAATAAAAAGCAAACGGGGATCGTTTGTACATTGTCGATCTCCGTTGAAACTCGGGTTGAATTAATAATAATAGTTCTCTTTACTGCTATGAGTATAAGGCTAATTGGGATGTATAGAATAAAACTCACTACTCTAATCCACATGCGTGCGTGTATCTCATATTTTATGTATAGAGTCCAGTTTCTTTCCCTGGGAATCATAAACAATTAGTTCAATATGATCATCAACCAAGCGTGAACTCATTTCAGGCTTGACTTGGTGTGAATGCGATATGTCTATGGTAAAATATAAACAACAAATGGTAATTTCCACACTAAAATATATATAAATCCACAACAGACTATGGTTTCAACATTCTATGTAATTTTCAAGGTAGTTAAATGTACGGTTTTATTTTTTTATTACATAATAATTTATATTATTCCTTATATAAGATATAAGGACTCGTAGTGGACCTTAGGTCTCCCTCGCTTAGCATCGCAAACCGTAGCATAAAGCACTAAATTCGCAAGGTCATATAGTTCGACGTAATGATCACTCTCCTTTTTAGTGGAAGCCTAGAATTGTAAAATTCTATTTCGTAATTGTAATTTATCTAAAACCTTGTTAAATATACAAGGACACGCAACAAAACTTAGCTCTCTCTCTCTCTCCCTCTCTCTCGCGGCTTAGTATGACATTCGGTGGCCTAAAGAGATCGCCAGCAAGGAAGAGGGAAGCGTAGCTGAGGGAGAGAGAGAATAATATAATGCAAGTATATATTGTTCATATAATAAAATATTTAATATTATTTAATTATACTTATAAGAAAGATTATGTTATATTACGCATAAAAATTCCAATTCAAGTATTAAAAACCAATTAAAGACTTGAGCAATGAATTATTTAGCAATAACGTGCATCAACACAATAAAATGATATTGTACATTTTAAACCCCTCAAGTGCCCAGATGTATCTTAAGATACGTATAGGATTAAGTACTATGCAAATGTTAGAGATTTTTTAAAACATATTTTCCTGCATTAAATATGTCCGAGATAATCATAATTTTAGCAACGAAAGTAAAATATTTAGAAAAAAAAAGCTTCTGGGCATTAAAGGGTTAATTGCACTTTATATAAACCATGAAATTCACATTGTAAGCATTCTACTTTGCAGTATAATCGTTGAATCGTACAATTTTATTTTGCGATTTTAATCTATCTAAAACCTTGTTAAAATTTGGGGACACGTAGCGGACCTTAGCTCTCTATCTCTGGGTTTAGGATCGCATTCGGCGGCCTAAAGAGAACAGCGAGGATTAGGAAGAGGGAGGGTCGAAGAGAGAGAGAGAATAGATGGTGGGAAATAGAATGCATCATTCCATCGCCGTACGCGCCTTATTTGTCGTTTTACGGATATCGCCAGTGTGTTGTTTTCCTTCCTTCCGAATTCCGATTGTTCATCTCCTCCACTCCCTCCATCTAACCTTTCCCCTTTCCCGCCCCTTATCCATTTTACGTCTCCCTCTTCTGGGAATTCCCCGAATTTATTTTCAACCGTTACTCTTCCTATTCCACCCTTCCCGATCGTTTCCGACGCTTTCCTCAAGTACCCGCGGGAGATCCCCTTCTCTCCCGTGTTGCGAGGGAGAGGTGGGCGCCGTTTTACTGCTCAGAGAGACCCTAAAAATTCGAATCACCCTCCTTCCTATCCTTCTCAGGGAAGAATAGTACCACACTATCCACCCTGAAACTCACCCCCCTACTTTTCAGTCTATTTTCATGGGTTTTGGCCATGCGAATGGTAGAAGTTGGAGGGAATATCCTTCCTCCAGATTACGCTTAAAGAAGGTAGCTGTTATCCTTTGCTTCTTGGTTCCAGTCAATCAACTATCTTTTCCTATCTTCATGTGTTTTTGCCATGTTTGAGGTAATATTGGGAGAGAATATCTTGCCTCCAGATTATGTCAAAAGATAGCAGGTTGAGGCGTAACTTGTAACGCCGTGGGCGGAGAAATGATTGGTGCATTCTTGGTGAGATCCTGCCCCTGCCACGAAATAGGATGTGAAATTGTAGTGGCACCAGCATGTAGAGGAGTGTATGTTGGCTTAATATACTCAGCCCCTGCCAAACATCCTAGAGGTGGCTCTCACAGGGTAGCCTATCGTTGTATGTGTGAATACGTGGATATTACTTGTGCTATGGTCATGTCTTGTTTAAAATTAATGACTAAGGGCTTGTCGCCTGGTTAAACTTAACCTCAAGTGGACCGCTTACATTCTGACAAGGTAAACGTTAGCAAGAGGTATGCATCCTCCAAATTGGTTTAATACAAGTGATAACTCACTTCCGATAAGTATCCTTTTCTAAAATGGTCGCTCTTTTAATTTGAAGTTTTATCTAAATCTCAAATATCTAAGTCGTTTCACGTATTTAGGGCCACGAAGTACACCAAAGGTGGCATTATCAATAGAAAAAAAGCGTTGAATATTTATTGTTTGTATCAAGTTGTTCGTGTGTTGTAAAAGAGTGATAATGAAACTTCGAAAAAATTGGCAATAATACAATTGTACCCCTAACTAATTATAATGGCACAATGTGTGACGTTTGATCATATGCCTACTATGAAAAACCTTCAATTCTCACGCACACTTAAGCCTTCGAAGACGGACCCGTTGCAGCGGTAGAGAATCGAGAAAAAAGTGTTTGAAAATCGTAAAATGGCCTGTGAGGATGGTGATCACATTTGGAAATGAAAGAGATGAAAAAAGGAAGGAAGGAAAAGAGAAGAAGCGACGGATTGGGGTCAAATCTGGAGTCTCTTAATCCCTCTTTACAAATCGCTCCTATCAAAGCTTTTCCCCACCCTGAATTCTTTTTTACTTTTTTTTCTGGTTCAGATAAGGGGTAAGGATATTTTTTTTCGAAGAGAGGGAAAACAAGTGAACGAGGAAATTCTCATTGCACCCTGCACCGCCGACCGAGTGTCGAGGCACACACAAACACATCAATTCCTTCTTGACCGAGTTTTGGGTCATTTAGTCCACCAACGACGCCCTCCACCCTAACCCTCCCCCAATCTCCCCCGACGCCATCCAGCTAAATTCCTTTTTACTCTTGATTGTGAGTGCAGCAAGGGTATTTCTGCTCTCTATCTGCTCAGGGCGATTAAGATACCACTTCACTTAGAGCGAAAGGCACCTACTTACACCCACGGGAGTTTTGTTCGCGCGGCAAAGGAGATGGAAGGAAAACTACAAGAGGGCGCATTAGTTTTTCTCCTAGACAAAAGGCTAGACGGAGGGAAGGGAGAGAGTTAATCTAGGATAAGGTGGAAAATGAGAGGCCGCGGCTGGAAATTGCGCGATAACCAGAACAACACAGCCGTCGGAAGGAATGCCTTGTATTTCCGTTTTTTCGAATGCTTTCCGAGGAATTTTCCCCAACCACAGAACACATATGCGATCCATTGATACGGAGAAACGTTTATGTCTCTAATGTTTGCCTTAAGAAAGAACTGTGCCAATTAAGTCATCTACCGATCCAATTTTTCTATCATTCCGCATTACTAACCAGATTGATGCCAAAAATCCATCTGAAAACATATGTGAGATCTCAATGCTGAGGGACCCAAATTATTTAGCTCCCTCCCTCCCTTTATTATAATTGAAATCCAACAAACCAAAGAAAAGCAAAGGATCAGAGTTGTTACAATTGCCATCGTCTTTCATGACAGTGTGACGCCCTAATGCGATAAGCACGGAGAGAAATCGCGTTCTTTTGCATCAAACTGCATTCTCCTCGATTTTTTACGACTTGATTTATAAACTCATTCTATTTAGCAACATACTGAGATCGCCGGAACTGCTTTCGTAAAGAATCTCTTTGACTCATACCTTGCCTAATATCTTGGAAGGTCTAAGAGGCTGGGTTACGAGTAATCTTTATTTTTCTAGTGCCAGCCCGCCAGTCATGTGGAGCGAGTTGAACAACATAACGTTCTCGTCAGTGTCATCCGGGGAAAAGAATTCCAAACCCCAAAAGGATCATTCCAGTCTTGACTTCAAACTTGACATAAACCAGATTAGCCAGATCTCGGAAATTACTGGCGGCATGAAGTATTGAGCTTCAAAATTATAGAATAAATGCGCTAGATCAGGGGTCTCCAATTTACTAGGCCACGAAGGCCACATTCCAAGTTCCGAATCGCCCCTCGGGCCGGATAGCAAATTTTGCCGATGACTGAAGTATTCGATACCAACGTCTACTGAAGCATCCGGTGGCGTATTTATTATTTATATCTAACAGTTGAAGGCGACTTTGACGTGCAGTACAGCACTACAATGCTACTAGAAGAGCGGCGTCTTACAGAGTTAAACAAGCGATAATCGCGCGCTACTTGAAATGAGGGCGCGGGCCGGATGAAAGCCCTCCGCGGGCCGTATTCTGGAGACCCCTGCACTAGATCATGACTGGGGAGAAATTTTAGACGTTCTTGACCAAATACAGCTATTTTACTTTCGTCATCTGCGATGATTTGGTCGAGTAATGATAGACTTGATTCCAAAACATGTGCAACTTAAAAAGAAGGCAAATAAACATTACAAATGAATAACAATTTCCAAGTGGCTGTAACTCGCGACAGGGATTGACACAGGTACGCATTTCATTGTATCCATTTTCAAGTACACAAGCAAGCATTTAGTAAGGGGAAATAATTAGATGTGGAATCGGAAAGAAAACCTGGGAAAGCATTTAAAAAATATGCTGTAATTACAGCCAATACTTCCGTAAGAAAAGTTAACAGCAAAAAAATATAGCATAAGGTTTAATCCTTCTTTCTGTTTTTTTTTTTAGATGACGACCATGAGTAAGCTTTCTCGTTCACTGAGGTTGTTAGATGCATAGTTAATGCGACGTGATGATTCTGGAAACTTCCAAAAAACCTCTTTTCATTAGGCCTCCACATGTTTGTGTTTCTGTTTCGTCTTTCTCATGACCACATGGATTCACTGCCTCCTTCAAGCCAGTGAGCAGTAGCTTTGCCTCCTGACCGCAATGCCGCACTAAATTCTCCCCTAATGTCGGGGAAGAGGATAAAAGGTGGAATGTAAGAAATTGACCAAAATACAAGCGTGTAGGAGCACACCAAGTGGAATGGACAAAGTGGAGAGAATTTGTTATCATGGCGAGCGAAGGCAGTGGGAAGAGGGTAGGGATAAGAGGATAAATAAGAGGCAGAGAGGAAGATAAAGGAGGATGTGTGGGAAGAAGGAAAGCGAAGCTGGCAGGGGATGCGAGAGCCAACAGGAAAAGCGAAGGTGATAAAGAAGAGTTGGTAAGGGTGAATATGGGACAGAAAAGGGGAAAGATTAAGGAGTAAATAGGCCCCCTGCTATACTAAACACTACAGACTGGGTTGCCACACCCTTTTTTCGGGGCATGAGGGGGGAGAGGTCGTGGTCTTTGACCCAGGTATTTTTATCTTTCAAGAGGAAAGCGACTAACCAAACTCTTGGCCTGCTAAAGAACATAGACGTCACCAGCACACACAAGCACAAATCGGTGAAACGCGTGCAGTATTCTATCCGTTATTCATGACTGAGAACATAACCTCACCTAAGATTTTGGTCGCAGATCATGGTGCGGTAAGGCTTTTCATTTCTTATTTATTTATTATAACGGTATAATTTAATTGAAGAATTTTCTCCCTTCAACCCTTGAAAAACCTTGCCGAAAACTAACCAAACTTATGAGAACTTCTTTTTTGTCTGTAGGACCCAAAAAGTTCTGCATGTTGCTGCTTGAATTGCTAAGTGAATGATTTTATACTGATCTGATGATCTGTGTGGACCCTATGAGAAGAAGATATTACTGCTCGTGGAAACATGGCTTTAGGCATATGGAGTTTTATTGTGTTCTCCGAGTATTTCTGTTAACCTCAATCCAATTGAATGCATTACAAATTATCACCCGCAATAATGTTGTAATCCTGCAATTTTAATCATTATTCTATATGAGCTTGTTACTACTTTTGTGGAATTTAAAATAGCATTGCAAGCGGACCGCGGCAGTTTTCTAAAATTCGGACGTTTTACCCAGATCGCAACAAATCGTTATAAATTATTCCTCCGCCAATATTTTGTGATATTTTTTAAGCATTGTTGCTGCGAAAATTGGTTACATTGTTGACGGCTATGGGAAACTGATGTACTGTTTTATGCTGTGTGATATTTTTGTTCGGCACGAATTCATTGTTTCTTATCTTATCTGTCCATTCGATGTCGAGTGCTCTTCTCCATTGTCTCGGTGGCTTAAGGTTTTTTTCCTTGTCAGTCAATGGCACGGTCCATGTTTCCTATCCGAAGAGTGGTCACACGAATATTTTCACACCGATTCTCTCATTTTTCTTGAAAACATTTTGATCCGAAGCCCCTACCGACACCTCGCGTCCCTTTTCCGCTTTACTTCCCTGACAATATAATCCTTCTTCCTCACGGAGGCGAGGTCTTCTCTCCTGGAACACGTGTGCATCGTCCAAACCCTCCATAAATACTGCCCCTGTCTCGCTACCCTTTCCCCCTTCTTCTCCTCCTCATTCTTTAACCTCCATTTTCCATCATTTTTGCTTTATCCCTCCTCCTCTCGCTTCACATCTTCTTCTCCAACACTTTGATGCCATTACCTCTTCCTTTTTCCACTCTCGGTGTTTTTTCTTGTTAAAAATTCTTAGTAAGCGCGGTGCAAGTTCTTTTTCTCCAAAAAGTTTGGAAGTAAGTTGTTATAACTTTCAAATAGCAGAGTCTTTGTTGAGATCTTATTGTAATGAGGTGTTGTTAAGTAAGAAAATTGAGCTTTCAGTTAATTTTTATCATGTAGTAATGTGATCCGCATCACTTCAACTATACCCCTTTCCACTATGAATTTTATTTTTTTAATCTTTCCCATAGTGCAACGATGGCGATTATTTCGACCTCTCCGCATTGTTCCGGAGGGAGTGGTCCACAGGTCCCCTCCTGTGTTTGAACATAATGAACAATAGTTGTTACATTGTGGATCGTCCCAACCCTCTATACTATATACTGTTCCAATTTGGCTGGCCTTCCTCCCTCCCCAATCCCCCCTTCCCATTTCTTTTCTCCCTTCGCCATAATTTTCGTCTTCACCTTCTCCGCTCATCCTCTACGCCGTCTTCCCCGACACTTTGAAACCCCGGAGCGGTTAACTTTTCTTGATTCCACTTTCTGTGGCATTACATGCTGCAAATACGAAGTAACCGCTGTGCAAAACAATTTTCATCAGCGCAGTTGGATAGAAGGGAACTTAAAATTCCACGCCGAGGCAAATTTTTTTCCGAATGAAGTCTCATTTAAATAATATTGGACTGATGAATATAACCCTTCTTATTAGAGATTTTTTCAAGAAGTAATACGATTTGAATTAGCTATTCCCGCTTCTATTATGTGTTTTACTTTTATAAAATTAGCTCTTCCGATGTGTAAGGGTAGCGATTCTTTCACCCCTTTGAAAGGAAGTTGCCCAGAGGTCCCTTAGAGGTCTATGGAAGGCTTGAATGGAGTGAATAGTACTGATCTACATCTAAATGTAGATCAGCACTACTCGGTCAGCTGTACTTGCGAGCCACCTCTAGGGTGTTTGGCAGAGGGTGATTAATAATAGTAGTAATGCAATAGGATTCCCACATGCACACCACACGGTCCAAAAAACGTTACGCATGCTAACAAATTATCCTACCATATTCATTCAAAGACAAACATGCTAGCTACTCGTTTTCGGCCAATAAGGCTAGAGCACACCAAAAATTATGCTATAAATGTTAAAAAATTCATAAACATGCGTAAAGGTATACATAAGTTAGTAAGCTACAATTCAAGTTATTTGATCTATTTGTGTGTTCTAGTTATAGTGTCTAATTAAATGTGGAAAAAATACATTCTGAATCTGTCTGTTCTACAGTCTCTCTCTCTCTTATTTTATTTATATGATCTGATCTACCGTAGTATGTTCGCGTTCGTAAGATATGGCTAACTTCGTCAGAAAATACACTGTTCATGAATTTATCTAATAGGTGTAGTAGATGTAGATTTGATGGGGGCAAGAATGTTTAAATCAGTGTCAAAGAGAAGGCACTTTGTTAAGTAAGGAAGTGGGAAAAAGAGAATAGGGTTTATTGATGGAATTAGCGGGAGTAGGCCACATTATAAAATGAAAAGGGAAGTCAGCAAGAAAGACTGGTTGGGCTAACTCACCAAACGCTCCATGGATATTTTTAATTATTTATTTATTAATTTAAATATTATTAATATCTTTTATTTGAGTTAAAAAATTTGTACAAACTATATTAAGCGTCGTCAGGTTATAAACTCTATAAACATATTTCTTAAACTTGCACATAATGTATGTACTCAATATGTATGTACTTGAAATTTAACCCAAATTACATTCATAAAGTTCTTTCATTGTGCAAAATCGATGCTTTTTAAGCCATGCCCTTAGTCTGATTACTTAATTCACAATTATTTACGGTTCTTTATTCAGCTGATAAAAAAATTAAACAAACTCACATTTATCTCACGAATTAATAAAATTCTAGAGTACTGCACATTCAAGTTGTCCATGCCCCTCGTGTAGTATTTGTGTATTTCGGATCTCCAGACAGAGGAATCAAAATTATTTTAACATTCATTAGTGCCCTAAACACAAACATGTTATAGACTGTATTCCCAACAGGGTGAAAAGATTTGAAAAAGGCTATTCGGGCTTCCAGCCGGGTGGTCTCCCTCCATTCTACCGATGTTTCGGAGCCCGACTCGTATTCCGAAACGTCGGCAGAATGGAGGGAGACCACCCGGCTGGAAGCCCGAATAGCCTTTTTCGAATACATTCGCCCGGAAAGCATCAAATTTTACTTTAGGGTGAAAAGATGCTTCCAATAGTCCTGTAGGTGGGCATTAGCGTTGAATCCTGTTGTAAAATTACCTTATATTGTTATGCAAACCTACCATAACTTTTATATTTCTGAGATAATAATAGACGTTATGAATAGCACCTTCCTTGCTTTCCCAACTCAAAGGCATCACCAGCAGCAGCAGTTGTGTTATCTCCGAGGTGACGGAAATCTCTGTTGCCAATTATTGAACGAGACCTTGCGAGTGGCTCTCGTTGGCGCCAATTAGGATAAGTGGGTAGCGAGGGTTTTGGAGTCAGCGTACTGAGGCTGTGGTCGATGGAGAGGAAAGTCTTTCATGAAAAAGGGGCGTTGCCTCAAGCTGATGTTCCTCAAGATAAATCCTGGGTACGCAGGAATACGAACGTCCCCGCAGCACCACCGGCGTTTGTCTTTGATAAGATTGCGGACAATCTACAAGCCACCATTTTTCTAAAAAGTGTTGCTGCATTACTACAAACTAATTGGAAATAAAGAAATAAAAACTTTGTAAGGTTCACTGTTATTTAATTACGGGTTTGACCCGGGTTTCGTAACTTGGTTACATCGTCAGGTCTTATTTTTTTATAGTTAATCTTAATTTGTCTTAATATGATAACCAAGTTACGAAACCCGGGTCGTACCCATAATTAAATAACAGTGAACCTTACAAAGTTTTTATTTCTTTATTTCCAATATGGAGAGGTTTCACAAAGTAAAGCCTGAAGTTATCAGTTATACTACAAACTAAAATACGTTTTCAAATGATGCATCAACGCTGATGTGTTATTTTACATCATTGTCATATTTTTTTGCGAAGTCCCCCAGAGTTTGAGGAAATGATTAAAAAGCTTCTTTCAATAGTATCAGGCTCATCTATGTGGAAGTTGCTATTTGAAAATTATAATAAGACTCCGTTGACTTCCACTGATTTATTTCTTTGGTACGACATGTTTCGATCAATTGTCCTAATACCACAACAACTCCATCCCCCCTAACACCCACTCCTTCCACCCTCTCCCCATCCCCTTCAAGGAGTAAATACTCTTGCTTAATATTTAAATCTGTTGTACTTGATAATGGCCTATATGGATCGAAGCATATCGTGCCAAGGAAATAAATTAATGGAATTCAACGAAGTCTTCTTTTAATTTTCGATTAAAAAACTTTCCCTGCCAACGTTGCATTAACTGACATAATTTTGGAATATATATATAGTACTACTTACGCAATTTGCAATTAGTTTCAATGAACCGGGCTCGCATTTACAATTGGTGCGTCGCATTCGACAGTCACTTTTTTCCCGCTAATAACTTTGTATGCGTCCCTCGTATCCTTCCAGATATTTCCCTTATTCTCCTCCGACCTGAATCCGAGCTTTTTAAGGTGTGACTGCCTACTTGGCGATAATTGAATTGGCACGACCCAAGTCCGACGTATATCTTGAGTCGTTCCCCTTGCAAGAAGAAATGGTTTCCGTGCTTAATTGAGCCTTGAGCCTTAATTGAGCACTCTAGAATCACAGACCCTCCGTTTCCTTACTCCTTCGCATTCCCCTCAGTCCGCATTAAATCCTTTCCTTCGGGCTCTTTCAAATTCTTCCTTTTCCCTTCCGCTTCGCTTGGAACGTGGCTAAGTTTAATAATCTATGAAGAATTGATAGAGTAATTCTGAGGCGGAAATAATTCCAGCGGTGGCGGCTAGGTGCTGGTGAAATGGTCGATGCTCACCTATTTCCTACCGTGAGCAACGTTTTAAAGGTCTTTTAAATCATTCTGGTCTTGTTTAAGGCCTTCCAAGAACCTCTTCAATATATGAGACGGCGCGGCATTATTTGTGAGCAATCAGAGAGTGGGGGATTTTTTCTCATCTTTTCACGGGAAAAAATTAAGATTTTTTTGGTTATGTGGCTTTTTATCCAAAAATTACAAACAATAAAGCATTTATTGAGAATTTTCTACTAATTTTATTAATTTCTGTCTCAAAGAACGCTTCTGGAGCTATGAAATATTTTTTTTATTTTTGATAAATTATAATTTCAACGTGTTAGTAATAATACTCCTTCTCATACTCTTGCAGGGTTATACAGCTGTTACTTGAAAATTATGTGAGTGCAATTGGCTGCAAACAATGTAACGTTTCGAAGTGACTTCGTGTTTGTAAGTTATACAATAGACAAATGTATATTTTTTGTGAGAATGAATATATGCATGATTTGACACTTCCTCGGCGATTAATATGAAGAAAATTTTCTCAGGCTTGCCAACTTTAAAAAAAATTGGAGGTAGCCAAAGTTTCGAGCTCTAACTCTTGGTCCATTCATTGAGCCTCCACAACGGAAGAACGCGCTCTATATTGTGGATACAATTTCAAGCCCCATTAGTTTGGCATATCGTATACTTTCAGGGCAGTTAGGAAGGAACCATCTCTTACACAGGATTCACTCGAAGTATTTCATAAAGATACTCTCAGAGGAATTAAAGCCTGCGGAATTATTAGTGGATACCTCTAAAAACCATCAGCATTGGTCATATTCATTGCTTTATCACACTGTTGAAAGGGCCTCTGATGTGTGCCACATTTTTTATGGTGGCTCAATTAGTTGATTGGATAAGTTTCTCAAATCTTTTTACTAGCGAATCTGTAGATTGGATTTTTTATTAATTAATATCCCCTTTCTTAGCAGGAAAGCTTCTTAAAATTTTCTTGGGTGACATTTTGCCAAATATTTTTTCCTCGAGTAAGTTTGAATTGATTTAATAACTCTCATATTGTTAGTTAGAATTCTCATGAATGATGCGACATAAATAAAATGGAATTGTCTAAATGTATTCATTGAAACAGCTGTTGGTTCTACCAAAAGGAATAATGCCTAACAATTCAACGTACTACCACTATTACTTCGTCGACTCTTCACAATAAATTTAGGTAAAAAATCATATAGTACCCTGTAATTCGCATAGATATGGAGATAATCTCAATTCTCTTAAATGCGTTTTTACAATTTTTGGGATAAATTAGGTGCATCAAAGTGGAATTAATTGATTCGGTAGGTCGGAAACGCCGAGCGAAATAGTCATACGAATGCTTTTTGTGGACCTAATCATGTAGATGTAGTATTCTAACAATACGAATTGCCCTTGAGCAAAGGAAAATTGGGATGATAATTTAATCTGTTGTATTTATTTGAACATTTTGCCTTTTAATGAATATTCTTTCGTGCTAGAATCAGGGTATTATTTAAAATAAGGGTTGTTGGTTAAACTGTTGCCTAATGCATGTTCCTAAATAAATAGTGGCGGAATAATAGCGCCGTTTTGCCGTTTCGATTATTACTTACAAATAATTTAATTCCTAAGTAAGTATTATGAATTTTAATTAAAATTTAATTTGTAGTTTTGACCAACTTATCAATTTTTGTAGTCTTACCAGCTCCTAAAAACATGAATAATAAATGAACAAGAAGAAAAATATGAATTTTATTGCGAACTTTTCCTATTTTTTAATGTCCTATATTTTATCCGGGCCTGAGACAAATCCAAAGAACCCAATATCATTAAAATCGGTGCAGCCGTTCTCGAGTTATAAGTGTTCTACCTAACACGATTTTCGACTTTCTCTTATATATATATATAGATGCTGTAAGTTTGGTATTACAATTCTTTGGTGGTTAAATAAATTAAACTTAGTTTAAGCTTAATGTGCAATAGAAATGTATGGGCGATTTTGTATTAATTTTATTTTGTAGGGCGTCAGATTCTGCCGTTTTCTGAGTCCCTTTGATGATATCCGCTGCTTCCAATTGAGTTATTTCCCTCCTGTTGGATATTGGCACGGGAACCTCAGAGTCGTCACGCGAAAACCCCCTAAATATTTGAATAGTTATTTGGAAACCCATTTACGGATGGAGGCTGACGTGTGCTTTATGCAATTTCCTTCGAATGACTTCCGTGACGCTTGGGCTTTCGTGGAAAGAGGCCATCTTCCACATCAGAATTTGCCGTGTCAATACTTTTTGACGCGATAAGGAATGGTATCCGTCGCTTTAGTCGCCTGAAATAATAGGTTGAAGAATGAATAACGGTCGAAGAAAAAAAAGCTTTTTAAGCCATCATTCTCGAATATCTTCTATAATTTTGGGAGCTAAGTTTGTGGAACTTTATGATGCTTTACTAAAAAAATTAAAACATTTTCTCTTTCTCACATATTTATTTGGCTCAAACTCGACCGGTTCCATCATTTCCTTGTAATTTCCTAGAAGGAATATTGTTGAAATTATTTAAATGGTACGATTCTTAAAGTTACGGTATTCGTTTTGAAAATGATTCGAGAGTGCCGAAAGTGGACGAGGTTGAACCAAATAAAGCAGTGAGGATTATATAAAATTATAAATATATTTACTTAACCGAAATCGTCCTCGTATTATAATAATTGAGTCGAGCTTCTGAAATTCTCAAGAAGATACTTCCGACGACAGGAATCTAAATACCAATCGAAGTTCAGCAAGAAGAAAAATATTTAAAACAATTTTTTTCGATTAACTCAAGCAGCCATTTAGGGAATGTGAACTGGCGCAAACCCCCGGAGAACTTCCCCTAAAATAAGCGTCTTTTTTCTTGCCTATAGCGTAGTCCTTGGCGGGTTAACACCTGTTTCCTACCGATTTAAGGCTGCCAAAGTCAATCGAAATAATTGTTTCGAAGATTTTTATTCTTCATAACTTTAAAGGGCACTTGGATTTTCGGCCCTCGGGAACATTTAAACTCGCGTGAGCTTGACCGAGGTTTACACTTTATGACCTAAAATATGCATCATTTATATACAAATCTTCAAAATATTGAGTTTCAGCCGCTGCATTTGTGCAATTAATTGCGTTAGCCCATATGAAGTCATATATTTACCTTATTTTACAACAAAATATGCGTTCTAAAAATACGAAAAAGCCATTTTATTAATCTATATTAATGTTTGCAAATTATTGTGGAAGATAAATGTTGTAAACGTGGTTGTTTTCCCTGGGTTGAATTACAAAGTTCATGAAGTTGACAAAACGGCTAATTTTATGGTTCGCGGAGTCATTTATAGCACTCGGGTGTCTTGATTTTTGAATTTTTCATAAAACAAAAAATTAATCAGAATTGAGAATAAAATTTAATTTAAAATGACGTATTATTCATTGTTATGGCATGAACTGAAGTCTAGATATAAATGTGCAAAGTAAAGCGGCACATCATTTTGACGCCGACAGTAGTCAGAGCGTTGTGGAACATTTTCAGATTTATGTCATGAACTGCGCAGTCATAAGCGTCCTGAATGAGGTTTGCATAATGGGAGGTCGATCGTGGTCCTTTCTCGGAAATCTCTCTTAATCTCCCAAAAGGTCGCGCACATATGTGGGAAGTGTAATTAATGCGTAATATCTATGATTATGTAATTGAGTACGCACGCACAATGGTCCAACAATAAGCTATTGAGGTTCTCTCCTCCGTAGATAGGTAAATTATTAGGCATCATAATAGCAACCGCTGACTAAACAGCCAATAATCCATTAATGAGGTTCAAGAAACTCTTGGAAATTTGCCACTAGTAACCAGGATTCAGAATTAGTTCAATGTGTCTATTAACTCAATTTCAAGAGGAAATGTAGATGTATGTTATTAGTCGAGGAGGGCTAATGGTCTGTCATAAATTCTCCCCTTCGAACAATCATAAGTGAAAACTCCGTATTCATTCTGCTCATTGAGTTCGGAACTGAAGTATGGATCAAAGCTCAATTAATTAAAAACTATATCCTTTGGTGAGACCCTTACTGACCATGAATGAATCCATTATCATATATACTTACTTACCTTGAATAATTAAAAAGGAAACTGCCTACTTGCATTCAAAAGGAAATAATTGAGGTGAACGATTTTGACACATTATGGTATCCAGATCACAGATTGTTTAGACGCAGATATTTATATTTAAGATTATTTCTCGAGAGCTGGTCTTGCGTAACGCGCTCGCGGTCTTCCTTTGCCTTTCTTTTCGTCCATTTGATTTTCATCGATTGACTTCGTCAAGTTAACTTGTTATATCATGTGACCGGTCATTTTTTCGTCTTATTCCAACTGTTTTCAGCAGAATTCTGTCACCCTTACTCTTGGACTCGGACTCTCTTTTGACTTACCAAATAATGGACTTTGATTCATTTCAGCATTATATTTTGCTTGAAACATTATATGAAACCGATAACATTTTATTCGAATGTGGATGTGGGGGCAAGCCGTGGTGATTAACAAATGTATCAATGAAAACAAACTTTAAGTGGTAGATTAATAAGTTTGCAGAAAGTTTTTGCATGAAATTTAAATAGTTTTACGTTTCCTAATACGGTAAGGGTGGCAACTGTTTTAGTTTTTAGCGGTAGGAGAAACTTTAAAGTCGACCCTGTCTGCGAATATGCGTTAAAAAGGGAGAGTATCATTGATTGCTTCCTTGGAATTTAATTTCTCTCCCTCTAACGGTCACCTCTGTATCCAATGTTTATGTGTGTGTATGTAGACATGCATATATACATATAAGAGAGACCTGTCGTCGTCCTGTCCCACAGAGAGGCTCCCTCTATCCTACCCTCGCTCCCAGTCCTGTCCACCCCTTCCTCCCTCCCTCCAACCCTACTCATCCCCCTCCCATAATTAGTGTTCGGTCGCGCGGTCGCCTTAAGCTTCGGGGGGTGGCTTTGTCAGCGCCCATCCCCCGTTGGGATATTTGGGGCGCAGGAATGCGGAACTTTGACCCTTCGGTCCCTACACCGTTCATCTCCACCTCTGCTATATATCCTATTCCTCCCAAGTCCCGTTGCTTCACTAGCCGCACTCTCTTGCCGAATATACTCCGTGTCTTTGTCCCGATCACCCAAACACGTTAATCCACGCAACCCTTAGCTCCGCTAACTATCCTAGAGGAATAGGTATAGAAAAGGGTTATAATAATAACTCGGGGGAAAATATTTGGACTTTTTGTGGAAGGGAAATTTAGAGGTGTTGACTGCAAATCTCATGTAACCAAATACGTTGGAACGAAATTGTACAACTTTTATTCGGAGACTATTAGGGACATTTTGTGGTAACACAGACGGGTTCTGTTTCAATGGAAGGTATTCATAACAAAAAATTCGCACTTTCCCTCAAAATGATTTTGTGAAAAACTTTGTTAAACGGAAAAACAGGTTTCCAAGTACTTTTTGCTGTCTGCCGAGACTATGCCTGAATGAATGACCTATGTAGGTCCGTGTTCCCAAATCTCATTCCGTTAGTCAACATTTAGCCTTTGAAATCTGTTATGCTCTACAGTGTGCTGACAATAATTGTTTTTCTACTAGCACTCCTCGGGGCAAATGAAATTATGATGGAATGTATGATATTACAACCTAATAGGTTTTTCACCGCAGCATTTTGCAAATAATTCCAGAAATATTTATAAATATATTAAATTGATCCACGGTCAATTGACAGTAGGTATCGATATGAAAAATTAAGACAGTTTTGATCGTAAACTACACAGATTATTAGAATTCGGAAGATATGTTGACAGGTTAGAAACTTTCCACTAACTTTCTAAACGATAAATTATTCAATATTAAACAAGTGACGGTTGCAGCACAACACTTGCTGGAGTTTGCTAGTGTCCTTTCGTGACTCTTCCATAACTTAAAGAGAGTGGAGAACTTCCATAACTTAAAGAGTCTGGAGAAACTCCCAGAATATTCCAAGAAATTGAAACGCCAGATTAAGCGGATAACAACTTACACATTTGCAGGAGTAAAAAGTGATGAATTGAGTATGTCAGAAGATATTTCATCGCTTGCTTCCTCCTCTGTCACTCCGTATGCTACACTCCGAGTTCCAGAGCTTTGATTCCATTTGCCACTCCAGGGGCTAAATTTCCTCTGCATGCATATGTGTTCCACTCCCCCACCACATAAACTGGCCCTTGATTTGGCCCTTGTCTCCTGGGAGGGAACCGTATTCGCTCTCGCGAGATCGGTAACCTCCTGTACCGTCTATTACAATCCCATTAAAGCAGTTTGCGTTTGGTCATCAAACCTAAGAAATGTGACATGGATCTAAGATGGGTTCAAAAGGCTAACAAATTCATGCGGAGAAGCTTCCATTGTCTTAGGAAATGGAAGAAAGTAAATCCGGCGTAACAAAGTTTTTGACGATTTTGAGGATAGTTTTAAAAATATTTTTATTTAAAAGGACATATTTAGTTCCATTGTTAAGATTTAACAGCGACTTTTTGTTGTTTTTTGTACTCCTTTTCATGTCTTTTTTATAATTATCCCTTATTACGTGTTCCAAACATTCTGTGCGAAGTCTTCCATAACCAACTCGTGAGCCGTATTTAGCTTGATTATGACAGTATGTGTTGAAACCATGGAAATTTTTATAATAATGTAAGTTTACCATTTCACCTTTCTCATTTCAATAGGGATATTCTAAATTCACACCGACATACGAACTCGAAAGTCACTTCAATGGGTGAGGGGCGAAAAGTAATAGAGCACAAGCCGCTATTTTGTGAGGAAATACAAAGAAATATTTGCGTGCGATGTGTGTGAAAATTGATATTTCGCTTTTAATAAATCAAACATTATTATTTTATTCTTGCAAGTGTTAATACTATCCTGTTGGGCGTAGAGAATCAAATGCTCTGAGAATCTCTGCTTTTGATAACGCTCCTGGAAGAATCAAAAAGATTTTTCAGTACATTTTACTGTTAAAATGGGAAAAATACTGAATCAATTATTATTTATCCTTTCACGCAACCTACGTTTTCTGTTTAGATTCATAAAAAGTTAATCGAGTTGTTTTTACATCTACCTTTTTCAACTCAACTAGTTCTATTTTACGCTACAATGATCTGTTTTTCCATTGATGTATTTCCATCGCAAAAACTTCCATGTGATTGATTATTGCTTTATTATGCGCGCTAGGCATTGTACCTTATGCTAATGATTATTGAATTCATTACGGTGTATTGGATAGTGATAGGGACAAAATGATAAACAATTACACTATCGGTGAAACGATAAAAACTCCTCGCTATTATGTGCCGATTAAATGTACCAATACAAACTCATTTAAAGCTACCAGGTTTTTTTTCGCATGAATTGATATTCACCGTGTTGAAAAATGTATTGAACTACTCGCCTTGTTAATGCCTGCTGGTATTTAAAAAATGCAAAAGTTGGGGAGGGAAAATGGGCTTTGAGTTGCCGCATCACTACATGTGGAAATTATTTCTTGCATTAGCGTTTTAACTTCGCAAAAATGACTGTAAAACCTATAAATAATGACAATTTTTATTGAGTTGATATTAAAAAAATATTTGAGAGAATTTTTGAACGATATCTTTTTAATTTTTACCATGCTTTTTTCAATTTTTTTCATATCGTGCATATTGGCACAAATATTACAAATACCTTCTCTCATTGCATCCATTAAATTTTTTTGTAATTTACTTTCCTCCGGTCCGTTATTGATATGTTTAGTAGTTGTTTTATAAAACAGAATAGGGTCTTTTTATATTTTTGCCAAGAAATACCAAAATTTCTACAAAAACTATGAGTAAGTAATTTATTTTCGTAGAGTTATTATTTTTATATACACGATATACAGAATGCTATTATGTTATAAATGGATTTTCTATCGAAGACAATTATCTGTCACTGTAGTTGGCCTTCATTTGGCTTATTTTTGCTAGGAATAGCTGACACAAGGGGTAATTAAAAAAAAATTATCATCGAGTTTTTATCTTTTCATGCAGTGTGCTATCAGTGTTCATGTTTTGTATTGCTTTCAGTTTTTGCTCGAATATATAACAACCAATAGTTAATCTTTGCATGGCAATTTATGAGACTATCATGCAGGATAATAACTTTAGAGTAGTCTGCAAAATATCTGTACGGTGTCATCAGCCTAAGCTAATCAAGAACAATAATTTCACTGTGGAATTATCACTTGTTGTTACTAGGAATCAATTCCGGATCATCTGAATCTTTTCATTGTTTTTTCAACCAGGGAATAAGGTAAATGGCTGAAAATATATGCTACAGTTATATCTTTGGGTCATATGGGGTATAGTTTTGAGGTTTAGTATACAATGATATTTACTACACTTCATATTTATTACTTTTCACCGTTAGGTAATGAAAACAATCCCTAAGTTATTGAGTTATAGTAAAGGCTTATTGTTTCATCGTAAAAACTACAACTCAATTCATTTTGTTTTGTTGATTTAGTGAAAATTGCAATACTCACGCTAATAATAAACGCTTAAAATAACACTCCCAAGTTTGTACTATTGCTTTCAACTTACGCAAAATGGAAGAGTAATTAACATCTGAATGTAGGCTATTGGCGTACTTGTGTTTCTTGGCGTCTTTAAGCTAACGCTGAACTTCTTCATGACAAAAAATAAAGAGAGGTTCTCTTGACCGAGGGAAGAATTTGTAGGATTGTCACTAGGCTCAGTCTGCTATCCATACGGTGGAAACATATGATGGCGATTCCTCAAGTCGTCGCTTCCTTCAAAGTAACCCCCTAGCATTATTCTTCTCTTCTCACTGGCGCGCAGTTTTTATTCCTCTGACGCTGAGGAGCAAAAAAAGACATGGAATTTATCGCCGCTTTCCTCTGTAACTTTCGCAACAGGACACTAAGGTGACTGATAAGCAGTGTGTGTAATGTGTACATATCCAAATTTGATAACTTATTTTGCTCTCCTCTTAGGTTTCTGAATTCCTGTCCTCGAAATGGCGTGTATTGCAAAAATTAAGAATTTAAGCTTTTTTTTTGATAGAATTTTCTTGATGGAAGCTGTAGAAAATTTCTATTTTTAATTACTTGGCTGGTATTTTGGAGAAAAATTTTAAGTGCAATCAATGGATCGTAGACAGAACAGCCCTAAGACAGTTGGGAGTTTTCGTATAAGAATAGTGAGAGTATAGCGAGGTGGAGGATTAGAACTTCTCAGTTTTTTGTTTTTTTAATGTAAAAATTTCCTTTAATTTTGTTTTTTACATTTTATTTCTTGTTTTTAATGCATTATTTTATAATTTCCTTCAATCATCATGCTGTATTTCCCCTTCCAATAGGTCAAATGATGGGAAAATAGATTATTCGGAACGTTTGTGAAAGGATTAATTTTTTTATATTGACATTGATCAGCAACAATAACCTCAACGTATGCTTTAATTAGATATACCTAAGGTGAAATTATCCGACTTCTACACCACAGCTTTGCTGAATCGGGAACGAGTACCTAATCATGGAGTCCGTCGAGAGCGGAGTGAAACTTGGCCCAGGAGAGCTGGCCCACGACCCTCGTCCATTTTATTACTTGCTTCTCACCCGAGAGCACACATATATATATATATATCCAACTGGGTCCAGTGGTCGGGGCCCTCTCCACTCTCTTCATTAGCTCCGACGTTGTATTTCATGCATTTTAAAAGTCTTCCTCCCCCTCTCTTCCCGGCATGCTTCACTTCGTACCTTGGCATAGACACCACAGTTCCCGCGCCCGAGTTTCTAGTCTCCCTCTCCCTTTTTACCCGTTTTGGAGCGAAAAAAATTGCTTAAAAAACTTCTTTCAGAATATGATTTAATACCCTTCTCTCATATTATGGTGGCTCCCCTATTTTTTATCACACGTAGCAGGCGCATGATATAATCTTTTTGTCTTTTAATTCCCTGCGTAAAGAAGCAAGTGAATATTTTTTTACGTTGGTCTGCGAATGGCGCCAATTATCGGTTATGGTTGAAGTTCTGTGCCTAATAAACTAATCGTTACGACGTGATAGTTTTATTTCCTGCTATATTCAATTTATCAGTCAAAGAAGTGACAAGTATAGTATATATCCAAATGTGATGACGTATTTTGTTTCCTTCTTAGGTTCCGGAGTTCCTTGTCCTCGAAATGGCGTGTATTGCAAAATTAAGAATTTCAGATATTTTTTTATAGAATTTTCTTAATGGAAGCCGTAGAAAATTTCTATTTTTAATTACTTGGCTGGTATTTTATTGCAAAAATTTTAGTGCAGTCAATGAATCGTAGACAGAACAGCCTTAATACGGTTGGGAGTTTTTTTTTATAGGAATAGTGAAGGTATAAAAAAATATAGAAAAAAAATTTGATAAAAATTTATTTATTTATTTTTTTATAAAATTTGATTGTAAAAATAAAATTTGGTCAGATTGTGTAATTGAATGTGGTCATATTTCTCATGTCTACCTGCGAGAACCTTTAAAAGCAATTCATAAAAACATTTATCCGTTAGAAATGACATGAAAATAACTCATTTTCATTTTCTTCCGTGTGCTGGAGCTAGAACTATTGCCATTTTTCCAACATATGCACATAGATGGTCATTAGATCTCATTCATATTCCTGGGAATAACATTTAATGAACACATATAGTACTACCCTAACATAGGCAAGCCATCTGGGCTGTTGAATATAATAATTATTTTTTAGCGTTTTTTTATTATTTCTCTCTCTCCGTAATTGGAATTATTCCGTAACTATCCTTTGCATATGTTTTTGGGCTCCTTAAGAAGCAAAAGTACCGAGATCCTCTTTTTTCTATTGACACCTCTACTGTATCAAAACATCGTGACTAAGCGTTTTTTTTATTTTTCACAGAGATGGAAAGGACTTTTGAATATTTTATCATTGGTGAAAAAAGCATAATTGATAACCTCTGGCCCTCTCGAATGTATGATTTATCCTTCTGAAGTGCGTTCCTCAGCTGCCTTAGGCCTCTATCCTCTTCTTACTGGCACTATAGCGCTTAAACTGCACCTCGCGTATGCATACACTTAACCAAGAGTAATTCTCTGCTCTCCTTTGCCAATGCTTAAGTTTGTTCAGTCGCCAAGAGTCATTACCAGCAATGGGGAGAAGGATCACTCCACACTTCCTTCGTCCTTCTCTGGCCCTCAGGTTGTCATTAGTTGTGTGTGTATGGGGTGGAATGCCATTAGGGTTCACACAGCCCACCCTCACTCCACATTAGGAGAACAGTGGGTGGAATATTATCCAAAAGGGAAGGTCCACAGAAAGTGAGGTTAACAAAGATCGCCCTATGGCCTGTTCAGTGTTCACGGCTTCCCTCCTGCGCCGGATTCCGTCTTTCGTTGCCGGTGGCGACGAGAGGAGGTCCGGCCACTCTGTACTCCGCCTGACATATGTCTCCGGCCCTGACGCTGGTCTTCCGGACCGCTCTGTTCGTCCCTGCCGGTTTCAGTTACACCGTGTCTCCTTCCGACTCTTCGAGGTCAATCATATGTTTCTCGCTGACAAGGGGAGACCGCGTACCTTGCTCCGCCTTTTTCAATGCCGTATTTTTTATGACATTCGAAATGGCGAACACATCACTGAACTGATACTGGTTCCGTTGAATGGGCCTTAGTTTAGCTGTAATTAATTAATTTTCATGCGGTACTTTTCACAAGCCGTATATAATTCCAAAATATCGCCCCTCCTACCAGACGGGTCAGGTGGGGTAGTGGAAGTGTATAAGATTCCCATCCAGGGGGCCCACAGCAAAATATTTGTTGCGTTATATTTTAATAATTTCATCAGTAAGTACCTGAATAACCTTACCAGTAAACCAAAAATTATTGTGATGAATGAAATTTGGATTAAAGATTCTGAAGTGAATTTTTACAAAATCAATGTTTATAATTGTACTACTGTGTGCAGTGAAAGATTAGCTAGAGGCGTTGCTCTTCACCTAAAAGAGAACGTTGATTATATAGAAATTTTATGAGTTGTGTTATCGGTGAAATGCGTTTCACTGTCTTTAAAATAACCATCCTTCACTTTTGACGTATGGTGAATAGAGACATAGTAAATATATACCTAACTCATTGCAGTTAAAATTCATCTAATATAAATATAACAGCGTGATGTTACTAGTTTTACTGTGTTTCCTGCCTATTACTGATATTATTATGTAAACGAATGTAATAAAGACATCCTGCATGTTGAAGATTCCCTAAAAAACAGGCAAAACTTCTAGCAATAATTATTATTATTGAAATTAACATTTCTATAAATAGCTAAATAAATACTTTTATTCTTTTATTGCATTTCCCTCACGAGTAAAACGGCTGGTTATCAGCACATCCCGTCACACGCATATTGAGGCGGCTACAAGGTGGTATTAAGGTGTATTGAATGGTCGCTTTTTTACAAATGCACTAAAATTCAGCTAATTTTAATCGAAAATGCGGATGATCTATGGCAGCCCTGCCACGAGAACGTAATAAAAAAATAATGCAGGGGACGAAAAGTCAAGGCATCAATTTGGTTACACCAGACAAAGTTCTGAGGTTAGATTCATCGTTACGTTTGCTTTTCAGGTTTTAACTCTTTCCATTTCACATTGGAGAAATTTCGTACCTAAGCTTTCTTTTGGACTACTTATGTCGTGGGACGAACGATTGTTATTTATTTTTTATGACTGTCTGTCCACCTCGCCGATCACCGCAATATCCATGGATTCCTTGATTACCCTGGTAATTTCCAGCTACCAATGGCCTTACATCCCTCTATACTTGCTTATCTTTCGTTGAATTCATTTCAGCACCCACTTGATCTCAGTAGCTATCTCTTTCACCTGCCCTATCCCTCTTCTATTGAAGCACTCTCCTCCTCCCTTTCTGCGCTTGCCGAAATTTCTTCATCCCGGATAGAAGCTTTATTGCGTCGCCTTCGTCTTTTTACGACCCCTGTTGCTCCTTCTCCCTTTCTTCCCTATTATACTCATGTCAGCTTTACACTCTTGCTTACCTCGACCCATCCCTTTCAGAGGCTTATCGAGCACCTTGCCGCAGTCTTATCCACTTAAGTTTTCTCTTTACTGTCTCCGCACACGATAAGGGACGTTTGCAACTCAGAAGAATACGGCTGGTTGACGAAATTAGTACGTGGTCTTGATGAATCCTGCTTTGTTGCTCTTTACCTTGAGTGTTGACTGTTTTTTGGCGTGACAATTTCATTCTATCTTTGCAAGGCTGTTGCAGAGCTAGTGACCTTATATTATTGTAATAAAATGGCAACAGCAGCTCTACATGCCTTTGTTTTTACTTATCTATGAGAAATCTTGATATTTGGGTCAGAGGTATTTGTAATGAGCCGGTTTGTAAAATTAATCGCGGCTTTGGCGTCTTTTTGATGATTATTTTTTATCTATTTTTTAGATAAATTGTTATTACGTTTGAAATGCTGCTAGAAGGGCCAAGTTTAAGCCGTTTAAATGAATTTTGAGAAAATTAAAGTGTATCGTTTCATATCATCTGTTGGTACGCAATCGAATAGCGTAAACGTATTCGTAAATCGTTGGTTTTTCAAATCATCAGTCACCAAGGAAATTAAACGCTTTCAATGTTCACTGATTTTTTTATGGTTTATAATCCAAACTCTCAAACTCTGGTGTAACTTTAAGGATGATTTCATAATACCAAACTTGGTTATAATATTCAAATCAAAATATAGGAAAGGTGTTTTTTTCCATATTGGAGAATGTCATCTTCCTGGTTTGGTTCATATTATTTTAAAGACAATTTATGATGGAAATGGTTTTTTTCTTATGGAAATGCAATTAAGAGAAAAATTTTTGGGCCTCTGGTTATTAGGAGAATTTAATTTTTCGGTTTAACTCCTTACCCAATCATTAAATTGTGATCGCGAAGAGTGTAAGGTGCTAAGAAGTTAGCCTGCTGAATTGGCAGGATGACGTATTCCTGATCAGTAAAAAAATATGGCTCTTGATCGTCCATTCTTGTGACCCTGAGTATACCAGTCCCATGCGTTGTGAAGGGGTGCTCACTGGAGAAGAGGATGGATGTAACTTTTTTGTTGGCGAAGCGAGAAAAAAGAATGAAGTAGTAGGTGTGCCACTCGTATCGTTAGAGCTCTCCGAAGGCTGTCGACATTAGGAGTGGTGAGCAGGAAAAAATCCTACAATGATCCCAGCTCACTTCTTCCGTGGTCATCGGCAGTTGTGACGGCCGGAAGAATGAGGGAGGAAGTTGCTTCTGCTATCAGTGAAAGCGACGCGGATGGAGAAACAGTTGGGATGGTCAAAACTTCCCCATAGTATTGTCTTCATTAATTGTTTTCGGGATTGTTTCAACGTTGCGTCATTTGGCCGTGACTACAGTTTCGGAGGTGTTCGCACTCGCTTCTTCAGGTCAGGATGAAGTGATTAACTATGCCGTCTGCGCACTGGCCCCTGCAGATTTAGGTTTTTAGTTAATCGGTCAAGACTCTTCTTGGGAAAGTGCATTGGATCCGTTTCATGAGTTAATATGGTCATGGCCTTATTGAAAAAACGTATGATTCTAATTTAAGTGTCTTTAACCGCACTTCAATGGAAAGGCTGGTTTAAATACGAAGAAAATTTATGAATAGATAAGTCAATCTTTCAAAAGTCATAAGCTATTGTGCGTCCCCAACATCCGTCAGAAGTTCACAAAGTACATCTTATACACTCCCATTGTTACTGCTAGTTGTCTTGAACATCTTAGACATTAATGCATGTGATTTGATATCTGTGATAGGGTTTTGCTTGATACTCTTAGATCCTGGATTGCAATAGTTTTAACTCAACTGCAACTCTTTTAGTTTGGCTGTGCTGGTCTCTTTCATATCAGTTTCATATGAATTGTAGTCCCTCAAACCGAACTTTATTTGTATGGTGAAGGATGGGTCAATAACGGAAGTGTTACACCGTGGTAAGAGGTCTATAGCAATTGTGTTCTTGCGTGTAGTCTTCTGACCTAGCTTGTTCAATATCTTCGCTGAGCTTCCCTTATTTTGCATTTAAAATGCCTTGTAACATTATAGAATTTTTCTGAACACTACAATTTTACCGCTCTTTGACTTGAGTTTTTCGTATTCATAAACGCCTTTTTGAAGCTTAAGAAGTATACATTAAATATCATCGCATTCTACGCCATAAACTAGTGTTTAAGTTAACAAACTTTATGCTCATTCTTATCACTTAAATTCTTCTCAACATTTTTAAAACGTTTAAACCTATTTGCTAACGGCTTTTATTAACGAAGTTTGCAGCGGTGAGTATTTAACGGTAATGTAATTTCTGCTATGAAAGTATGTCAATAGTGATAGGAATGCTTTGAAAATTTTTCCCAACCCTTGCGCCACAAATTTCTGCACCGTGAGCATTAAATTTTATCTCTTTTTCTAAATACGGCTGTTTATCTCATTTACGCGTGCGCATTGAATTAGTAAAAAAAATAAATAAGCCTATGCTCAACAGGCAATTTTTTCTGTTAGTTTTTTTTGCGTTATTTCGCATCGCGAGCCAATTTTTCGTCAGGATGAGCTTAATGCGTGCTAATTGAAGGAATCGAAATGTTTGGATGCAAAAAGACACTGTTTCTTGACTCCTGCTTTGCAATTTTTTCATTGAACTAAGTATCGCGCTCTATTTTTGTGGCATAAAGTAGTTACTGTGCTTCCTATTTGAAACTATTTAATTCCTCACCTTGTAATGATAGTCGATCTACTAGATTGTAGATGTGAAACTGTGTGAAGTTACTATGCGTGCAGATGAAGATTTTTTTTCCTCAGATGTGAACCGGAAATTATTTTTGCATATGTAGTGCAGGCCCTATAAAGGTGATTCAAATCGAGATTGTATTTATCTAATGTCTACCTTAGGCCTTCCTTACTTATTGGCTCAAGAGGGAGCAGGTCTGTTTACCTAATCATAATTTTGGACACAACGAGCCCTTAATTTTCGGAAGGGCATCTTAGAAGTTTTTATCAGGCTCAAAATGACGAAGCCAACTTCCTTTTTCGCGCCAAATACCCCCCTTACAGTTATCATCATCACCGTCGCGACGGTGATGAAGATAACTGTAACGGCAGATGTGAACCAAAATCTTCAAAAATCATAAAGAATATAGTCAAAGCATCTGGTTAAAGGAATATTGTGTTTTTTATTCCATAAAAATCATGCAACTGCGACACCACCTGCTTAAGTTCAAAGATTTTCGGAGAAAAACGAGATCGCGCGCATTTATAAAAAATTGGTCATGTTTTAGCTGCTGTATCACAGCAACGGATCAAATGTATGTAAAATGGCATACAAATCCATAATAAGCCATCAATTACGAGTATTTATGCTAGGTTTTAAGTCTCCATTTAAAAAAAGCCATTTTGGACTTTATCCGGCTTTTTCCGATTTCAGACCACGGTTCGTCGTGGTGACCTTTAGTAACCCGTTCTTATCTCAACCCTTACATCGGTTTGAGCTTGGCGCATGCAATGCTCGGCTGGGATGCTTCCCCTACGTAGTAGTAGTGTCGAGATCCACCCCTTCGTTACAATGGGCCATATTTCTCCCTCCCACTCACTCTCATACTCCCCTCACTTCCCCTCTTACCCTGAGAGACATACCGTGTCGACCAAGCGAGCTCCGCCAAGGGCCCTCGTCCCTGGGGAACAACGTGCTTTGTCCCCTTGCATACCAACTCTACTTCCCTCTGAGCCTCCATACCATTTGCACTGTTAACCCTCCTCATTCCTGCGTGCTGCGTCACTCTCACCCTCCCCCCCTCCCCTCACCTGTCCCTTGGTGCTCGATTGACTTCCTCCCCTCCCTTATTTCACCGCTCCGTGTCTCTCTTCATGTATCCGTGAGAATAAAATTAAAGAAATAGACTGCAAAACAGAGAGATTTAAAATGTCATTCTTCCCTCGAACAATTACGGATAGCAACGTTGTCTCAATTGATAGGATTAATGACGTCGCTCGCTAGGATCACTCATTGAATGTTTTTTTTCATAGCTCCTACCTTGCATGTATTTCCTATAGGAATTTCTAACCATTAGCAAGTTTTTTTATTAATAAGCATGTACATTTTGTTAGTATGCGTAATAACTCTATGACCGTGCGGTGTGCATGCGGCGGTCCTCTTGCATGCTGCATGCTGGTGATTTGTCACCCCCTACCAAACACCATATAAGTGGCTCGCAGGGTATTATGTAGATGTAGATACATAGCAATCTATACTTTGTGGCGAAAATTTTACGAACCGAAGGTCACTACCGCACGCTCTGTCTAGAACGAGAACTTTTTTCTCATGTCTATGACACGAATAAACTTCATAAAAGACAAAATAAAACCATATAGAAAAAATAAACTGCAACGATTTTGTTGCGGCGAGGCCCTGATTATTAAATTATTAGATTATATCGCGGAAAACTGCAAGTGTTCATTTCAGAATGGAAAAATTCCACTCCGTCGCGCTTGGATCTTCGGATTTTATTCAAGAGAGAGACTATGACGAGGGGGAGCAACATAGGAAAGTTGGGAAAGTTGGTTCTCTGCTAATTATGGATATTGAGGGTGAATTGGGAGAGGTGTTACTTTCTTGACGTATCAAGGCAGTGGGGTGAGGTGTCTCGGAGCTTTTACCCACGATGATTGGCTGGCTCCCGTTTACCGATTTCTGGATAATTCTTCCCAGCATTGTCCGGGTGGACTCCAGTGAATATCGTTGATACACCAGCATGGAGGGGACGGGAGGGCAGTGCAGGGGGTTTAGCAGGTCTGTTTCTTACCTAATTATAATTTTGGCCTTAATTTTCGGAAGGCAATTTTAGAAGCCGCAACAAAATCGTAATAGTTTATTTTTTTGCACTTGGTTTTATTTGTCTTTTATGGAGTTGATTCGTGTCACAGACAGGAGACAAGAGATCTCGTTCTTGACTGAACGTGCGGTAGTGACCTTAGGTTCGTAAAAGTTTCGCCATAAAGTAAAGAGTGCAATGTTTACCCCCCTGTCCCCTGCCAAACACCCTAGAGGTGGCTTGCAGGGTATTATCATCAACAATCCTAGGATTGGTTTGACGCAGCTCTCCACTCAATTCTACTATCAGCTAATCTTTTCATACCTACGTATTTCTTATCTTTCACATCTTTCTTTACTTGTTCCATATATTTTGTTCGAGGTCTTCCTTTTCCATTCTTGCGTCCCACTTGTTCCTCGACGATTGTCTTTATCACGCCATCATGTCTCAAGATGTGGGCTGTAGATGTAAATGTATCCTTTCGAAAATTTTCGCGAGCCTCTTTTTCCTCTCCATTACCATTATTTTAAAAGTCATAAATCCTACATCCTACAAATTTTTCCCTCATCCTACATTGCAGTCCAGGATCTAATCATTACCATATACATCACTATTCACGGGCATAGCCCCTCGAATTGGCGAATCCGTCATCCGCATACCGATTCACTTCTGTTGGAATTATTTGAATAAAGCGAAGGAAGGTAAATAATAGCTCATCGAATGCGGAAATAAATATTATCAAAACTATCACGGGCGAAACAAATTGTATCCCTCCGTATAAATACACTTTTTTCGAATTTGCTGAAACACTCGTGAAGGTCGAGTTTTTCGTACATGATAATTAATTCCTATGTTTCAGAGCGGAATCCGAAATTGGCTTTCACATTCATCCGGGACAAATATGCATATCACTCCAGAATGTGAAGGGGTGTTCAAAAAGTATCCGAATCTTCCAACTGTAATAATTTATTTAAGACGTTTATTTTCAGAAAAACTGAATTTGATTGGAAGGGTAGTCTATAATCGTATACTATCCATTGATTTAATGTACTCTTGAATTTAAGTTTGACTTTGAGTGGAATCCTAATCGTATTCAAGGACATCCGTGGAAGAAAAAAAATATATCTCTCTTAGAGTTGAGCACGGTGTCGATAGTTTTGTGGAAGGGGAGAGAATATGGCGGCGAAGCGCACTCGAACTCACTCATGGCTGCGGTCGTGAGCGTGGGGCGAAAAATTACGCGTGCAGAGAGAGAGAGAGAGAGAGAGAGCACGCGTGCACTCGAACGGTAGGGCACGCTTCGAACACGCCAACTTGAATGGGAGCGGACTGCGATGCTCCTGCTCGTCATACGGCTGCGACTGGCAAAAAAAGAAACGAACCGCAAAGCACGTTCTTTTTTTAGTTACGAACACACGGAAGTGAGTCGGATATAGTGGTATTTTTTTCCGTGGCCATTCTTTATACAACCTCTCGCATTTGTGGCTGTAACGGAATGAGCATCGCAGCATGGCACACAGCAGAACGGCGGACACCGGACATAGATTCATTTCTAGCAACTCTTTTCTTTCTTATTTTACGCTGTCAGAATGTAACAATACCACTCTTTGTTTGGATACCACGTTGTAATATCACTATTTACGAGTAAAGTCCCTCGGAGGCATTCTAAATAAAATTCAATTACAAAATCATCAATCCTTTGCCACCCGGTTTATTCAAACTATTTAAATTAAAGCTATTTAAAAACAAAGTAGTTCTAATTTTCCTAATAATTCAATAAGACAACTTACTAAAGGTAAGTTACCACGCAGCTGACAAGCCCAGATTTTATTTTCATGACTACAATTTAACTCCTATCAGCTTAGGTTTTTTTTAGACAAATTTTATGTCAAGTCCGAAATCATTGATGTACAGAGTGTCTCAAAATTGAATGTGCACCTCGGGTGAGCTACCACTTGGATATGTGTGTGCGAAAATCTTGGTGAATTCGTCGTCTGCATACCTATGCGCTGCTTTTGAAATTATCTGACTAAAGGGAAGGGTGAGAACCGATATTTCATCAACCGCGGAAATCAATAATATTTTAATTTTGGAGGGAGAAACAAATTAATACTGCTGAAAAGCTGCATTACTGCGATTCTGAAATTAAATTTTTTTTAACATCAAGGAGTACTTCTAGAGGCAAGTGAATAGGAAATCATGAGACATGTATGCCCACGTACGAACATAGTTAATGAAAATTTAATTTGGAATATTTATATCACTTATAATCAGTTTTTTTTTTATATTTGCACACTAAAAATTGATACTGTACGTTAATGGTTGACGGAGCACATGATGGAGCAAGATGCATATTTTGAGATATTTGAAGTGGTGTTGACATCTAAGGTTGAGAAGCGTATCACTAAAATTTGATTCGTATACCTTGCGTAACACATAGACATAGTTTTTTAGCCTTGGAGTGGTCCTCCCTGCTCGATTTCATCGTCGTAAGAGGCACCTGAAGGCACGCGTGCGACCTACATCAACTCAATGTCTCTTATCGGCGTCTCCCTCGGTCGATATCCGCATTCCTATACGATTTATGCCATCTTAGACGATGAGGAAAGTAAAAGCGAATATTCCCAAGACTCCTCGGCTATGTGGACGTTACTAGGGAAAGCCTAGATCGGTGATTACAAATGGGACGAATATCGGTCTGAGTCAACAGTGGTGTTTTCCTTATCCGTACCCATCCTCCATCGATTCTCTCACTACGTCATCATTAAAGTACGTTTATGGCGCAGTGTGGTTTATACTGGCTTCCTTAAAATAATCAAAAATGTTAGGGCATTATTAAGAGTGTTTTTAAGAGTGTTAATTACTCATTGATGGCTAACTTTACAACTTTTCGAGTCTTCCTCAAAACATTTAATCCTTGTTTAGGAATGTCAAAGGAAGTGTGCGGTTATTACTTGTTTTCATTTATTTTTTATTATATTTTTTTTCTGTTATCCCTAGAAAATTTGCGTATTTGTGGACATCTTCACACTAATTACAACTATAACGTAACAAATGCATAGTACGCGAGGTCATGTAAACTGGAAAAGCTCGCATCCCTTTATTTTTTGAACTGTTGCAAAATTGAGAATGAAATACAAATAATGATGAGGCTCATTTTGCTGATACTGACTTGCTTTGAATTAGAAATAATTTTTGGATTTTACATAACTTGAACGTGCTATTTTACTATTGGAATGTCTCTCAATTTGCGTGTAATACTTATTAGAATAGTATCAATATAATGGTGATTATATAAATCACTTTGCATACTTACTCAACATTAAATTTCCAGAACGTGTCCAGAGAACAGCTCTGCGGGACAATTTATGGAATTTATTTCTACGCTCCTGTCGTACCACGTAATGTAGTAGAATTATGAAAACCTAATTGATTCATTGATTCGCCCATTGTGTCCTAAAAAAGCTGAGATTCGTAAAAATATGAAACATATCATTGGTTGTCAATCAGAAACTTCAGTCACCAAAGGTCATATTTTCCAGAAATAGGCAAAAATAATTTCGTCAACATTTTCACATAAGGAGCACACAAGCAAATGATACGTTTTCTTTTTATGTGACGCATACAAGTGAATATTTTCCTTTTATCTTGATATTTGATCAAGAGCTGCGTCAAACCAATCTTAGGATTGTTGACTAATAATTATGATGCTCTTTCCACTTCGATGCTTGAAATAATGGAGTTTAGCTTAATTTTATTATTTAATATCCATGTTTACATACCTTAGACAACAGGAAGATTTTTAATTGGTATTCCCGTGTGATAAAAGATTAAATCTGAACTTGGGCCTGTTTCAGGTGTGCACTAGAGTAGTATCCATTCCCAGGATAATTGACGATAAACTATTAACTTATCAATCATTGGTCCAATTAGGCGTCTAGAAGATTTGGGTGCACATTTGCATCAAAATAGCTGATTTGCACGGGATAAATTTTCCATCATTATTCCGACGAGATACACCGTCCCTTCAGTAGGATTAAATTTATGAGCCTCTCAGCGAGTCCATTTGGAAATGAGTCCAGCGGCAGCGGCTTTATTCGCGGTTTCAAATGAGAAGGGTCGATTCCCCCAGATTAGCCATTTTTCGTGGAAGATGAGAAGTGACGAGTTCATTGAGTTTGGATTGATTGGAGAGGGTAATTAATATCTTTTTGAAGGTGTTTTTATCCCTTATATCTTCTTAAAGCCTCTCCCAAAGTGAATGAAATCATCCTTAATTTAACGTTCCTCCTTGCCCCATGCCAGTGCTGTCGTGGCCCTTCTCGCTATTTTATGCTGAAAAGGGTTTTCTGGATCTCTTCAGAAACGGTGAGCTGAAGACGGGGGATTTTGGAGGAGAATCATTGGCTGGGATATATATACTGAAACGAATTTCCTATGTGAGATCTCTCTTATTCACTACTTCTTGCGCACCTGTATTCAAGACAGTTTTTGAGTTAGGCCATCGAAAAGGCTTCTGAGAATCGAATTTATCATATAGAGCAGTATTAAGTTTTGAGGACAATTATTTATCTTTGGTTTTCATTGAATCGCATTTCAGTTGATAGTATATTTAGCCGTGAGGCACGTGGTAGCCTGGTGGCTGGATCACTTAATTATTATTATAGTATTCTACCGATTAAGGTAGGTTTCCATGGACTACTAAAGAAGTTATCTGAGAGCCTCCCTTTCCTTCCAGCGCTGCCACCTTCAATTCACTCTAAGGCCTACTCCCTTTCAATCTATCTAGAAGTCCTATTCTTTTCCTTCCCCTCCCTCGTCTCCCTACCATCTACCCTCCAACACCATTTTCAACATCCCCTCCCCGCTAAGTATTCGCTCCATCCATACATTCTGTCTCCTCCGTATCTCATCTAAAAGCTGCCTCTCCTCGCCAACCATATCCAGCACTTCGTCATTCTTTTTCCTCTCCGTCCATTTCACCCTGTCCATTCTTCTCCATACCCACATCTCGAATGCCTCCAATCTTCTCTCGTCTTCTTTCCTCAATGTCCACGTTTCCGCACCATAGAGCGCTACACTCCAGATTAAACTCTTCACTAACCTTTTCTTTAAACTCTTACATAATGATCCTCTCAGAGGCTCCTTCCTGATCAGGATCACTTAATAGATCAACCTAAATATCATTGGGTCCCTGGTTCAAATCCCGGGTGAATTCTTACTACATGCCTAGGAGGGGACGTTGAAAACAGTATTAGAGGGACGAACGTTGAGTAAACGAGGGAGAGGAAGGATTTCTAGATAGAATGAAAGGGAGTAAGCCTTGGAGTGAATTGAAGGGGGAAGTCCATGCAGGGAGGGGAGGCTGCCAGAATGCTTCTTAAGTACTCCATGGAAAACTACTTTCAGCGTTATAATACTTTAATAATAACTAGCAATAATAATTTTTGATTTTATGAGCATTTTTCAATCGATGTTTAAGGTAAGTGGAATAGGAGCCACGTAAAGTAACTGTGAATTACCTGATGCTCTTTCCAACTCCTAAGCTTGTTATTTGCTTCAAATTAGGACAACCTATGACCAAAGAATTACGCGGGGTAAAATTTGCTTGGATAGAATCAGATCGTGTAAGCCAAATTATTTAAATACCAGAGAAACTCTCTCTCTCCATGTAGGAGCCACTTTCCCTATTTTTAGTTTTTCTAATTTTAATTCTTATGGAGAAGACTGCGCGAAAGCGAATAGTGGTGTGTGTGTTATCCCTCGGAGTGACTTAAGTTATTTCACTCTTCGGCAGGAGGAGTAGTGAATGGTGCGAGCTATAGAGTGATGAAATAAATGAATAAATATCTAGGCTTTGCTTGAGCGAGCAAGAGGGCAAGGACCAGTGGAGTGGCTCGCCCGGAGCGGGAGAGTACGCATGCGGAGCGAGTGGGTGGGTGCAGTTCTGAATGGGAAGCAAATAAATAGGGTGCGGAGGGAGAGCGTGTCGCGGGGTGACTGGGAAGCTAGTGCCGAGGACGCATGGCTCGCCCTCGACCGATCTGAATCTACGTGCTGTCCAGCAGTCCACCTACTTAGTCGTGTGGTCGGTTTTTTTTGGAACACCAGTCTTTTTCCATTAAAACAAAAGTACTAAAACTAAAGGTGCACATTGCAGTGAGTTGACTACAGCTGGAACGAAACCATTGGGCGGCCTCGCGAGGATACACTCCCGGGGGCAGGGTCTGTAAGCGTGAGCTTTTTACCTCTGCACCGCAGAATGGGGAGGACAGGAAGGAGAAAGGAAGGAGGCGCCGCCGCGATAGGAGCCCGACGACGCCTCCTGGGGCGGGACAGGGAAGGAAGGGATGGGACGAGGAATCCCGCACCGTCACAAAGTCGGGCGGGTCCTACCATCAGCGAAATCAGGCATCAGCCATTTCTATTCTAACAACTTTGGAGGATTATCCTATGAGGAAGAATAATCCAACGATCAAATCCTTACATTAGATAGTGAGTCGACTACAGAGTCCCAGATGTGTTATTCTTTGAATTCCTGATTCTTTACACGTAGGTAAATGCACTCCGACATACGTAATACAAGGTTATAACGTTGTAACACCTTGATAATACTGTCAGCAGTTTTGTACTGTAAGACCGTTGACATTGGAAGACGTGCAAATTATATTTATGCTCAATACTACCCTGCAAGACGTATCAGTAAGCCTGGCGGTGTTAGGGCACCTGTCGTTTACAAATTAATAAAGAAAGAGTGCTTTGAAGATATTTGACTATTCATAAGAGGGGGTTGCTAGAGTGACAGGGAGGATCCCGGAATTCTTCTTAAATACTCCATATAAACCTACCTTGATCGGTAGAATTCTTTAATAATAAGATCGTAGAATAATGCTTTTGTAGTGCGTTATTCAAATATGTAAGTGAAGTATATGCTAGAATATTAACAATTATTCCTTTATTTATCTTTTTCCGCGCATACTCCAGGTACTTAAAATTGCTGTTCCGCAATAAATATGTATGGAATGAATACCTTTTTTTCATTCAATGGGTACTATACATCGTTCCATCTGTGTTTCTCGTTCCTTTCATTTTATTCATAGGGCAGTGGTATCCTCTGCCCTCTTTTTGTCTATGGTTAGCCACGAATAAAAAATTTGCATCTCTCGGCCGTGAATTCATCTTCTTTATTTCATACAGCCTTCCTGCTGTGGAATTTCACCTATTCATATCCTCCGAATCTCGATGTTGAATATGTTCCTCTTTCAATCAGTCTACTCTATGCGTGGTTTCCATTTTCTGCATCACACGGCTTCCCTTTTATCAGGGTGTTGCCATGGCATTGAATACGGCAACATTCCTACGCACCTATCTAATTCCAAGTTTGAACCCTCCTGTTTAATTAGCTATTCCGGCTACCTTGCCGCTATTTTCCAGTCTCTCATTAGCCCGCACAACCACTTCTTATATTTTCTTCTTATCGCTCTCTTTTTCCAGGATTTTTTTTCAACCACTGATGTTATTATTGTGGAGGTTGCACCCTTTTGCATTCATACATTTTCTGAGAAAATTCTGTTTTTTGTGAACGAATTTTTGGACGCTATCTGTTCATTTTGCATCCCTTTCTTTTTTCTCCTCGCAGTTGAGGCAGCGATGAGAAAATGTATTTTGCGCTTTCTCAATTTAATCTGATCAATGAAATTTATGTCTCTACGGACGGCGTCTTACAATGGTGGGAAGAAAAACTGGAATGAATAAAACTTGTGTTTGATTGCTACATTTTTTCAATTAATTTATTCCACCCGGTATTGTCAGTATTTCCACTTTTTTATTCAAATAAGTGGTTTTTATTTCAGTTACTTCATTAATTTACTTTTTTTCATGAAATTAGTGTATTTTCAGTACTACCTATTCATTGAAACCATATTTTTTTCTTATCCGCTGCATAAAATATCCAGATATTTCCATTAAGACTTTCATCATTGCATTTATACTCCGCGAACCATAGGTATTCATTTATTGCTTATGAATTCATGGGGGTCTGGACTCTCTGCTGAATTATTCTCTTCGATGCAAACTAGCATATTGCATACGTGGTACTTAGTTCATTCATCCTCGTGGCGCTTCCGATGCGCTGAAATGCAGCGAGTCGTCTCTGTTTGTGCGACTTCGTAAATGGATAGAGGCATATGTTTAGTCACGGATATCATGGCGACGAATTTTCTCGCGTGATTCAACGAAGCTATGGTGGATGCTGCTAAAACATTGTTTTTCGCTAAACCAGAATTTCGCGATTTTATAAATGATAGAAAGAGTTAATTTTAAGTTTTGAGGTTTGAATACCTTTTTAAGATCGCGTAAAAATTCGTTAATCGCGCCACTAGCACAAAAATTGTTTACAAATTCTAAAAACGATTAAAATCAGCTTACTAGAAATTCATTCTTAGTCAATTTTCAATGCAGTATAATTGTAGCGGAAATCCATCTGGGGCAACAATGGAGACAGGAAGTGTTGATTTTTTAAATTAGTAACTGCTATATACTCGACCTCGGTGAATGGTCATCTTCATACCCTTGCGATGCTTCTAGGAAAGGAATCAGACCCTTTTAGGATTTATTTACCGTTGATTTTCTTCCCATAGATCCCCTTTTCCTCAGCGAGTTTTCCATTTGAATTTTTGAGGTTGAACCTGTGTACCGCTATAAATGCAGTAGTTTTTATTTTTTACAGGCGTGGTGAATCATGAAAACCGACATTGAGGACAATCCGGGGTTGTTTTTGAAAAGAGTATTTCTAATCATACGTAAATCTACTTCAGTTGGCGGAAATCATGTGATTGTAATAAAAAATATTACTTGCCTCCCCGGTTGTGTGTATTCGATTTATTCTTGATTTTAAATTAGTATATGGCTATTGAACTTTTTACCAATATTCGCAAAAAATCTTCATCAAACTACTTTTCGTCTCCGTTATGGCTGGCTTGTCATCAGCAATGAAAATATGTCAATTTCTCCTCGTTAAAGTATTTACTGTTTTATTTCATTCAAGTTTGACTCACCTTGATGAATATTTCATAACCACTTCGTAGTGTATGGGTGTTGAGAAAATACTGAGGAAGGTATGGAGCTCTAAACTATAATCGTTTTACGGATTCCCATGGAAGTAAGAAAATTATATCGAGGAGCTTCTGTTTTCCCCATTTGCTAGCGTAGTGGAGCGCTCTCCACTTAACTCCATCTCCCTAAGTAGGACTTTCTATGTTCAGTTATATTCTGCTGCGGGAAAGGGATTTGTTTAAATTTTCTTCCTGTAAATTTTTCCCAGAAGTGTTCGCACATGTTTCCTGAGTGAGTTTTTGTTTGCATTTCTTTCTATTAACCCGTGTTTTTCAAATCGTCATGAAAATTCATTTTAACTAAAGTGTGGACACTTGGGAATGACTTTTGAAATATTTGTCGCGTTTAATGCACACTTTCTACAATCCAAGTAAAAATGTATCCAATGCATTTACGCTCCCGCCGGCTTCCGTGGAGGCGGGGTAAAATACTTGACTGCCAAACAAGAGGTCACAGGTTCGAGTTCCACCAGGGCATTTTGCCCCATCAAGGGCAGGTTGCCCCTATCCAGGACATGCATGCTCGAGTACGTATGATTGTTAATGTAAAAATAAAGATTGTTGCTATTTCCGATAGTAAAGGAAGAAAAAAATAAATTAAGAAAGTGATAATAACAATAAAATCATAAACATGCATTGAAATTGGTTCCATTAAAGACATACATTGGTCTATAATGACCTATCTAGAGCATTTTACTAATTGGCTGAAAAATAATGATATTTATCTGTGATTTAAACAAATAAAAATCATGGGCTCCAAAGATAATTTAATGTGAAAGCGGACCCTATTGATTACTTTTGTCTGCCATGGCTCTTCCGATGCCTCTAAATTCAAAAATTTTATGGACGAAAGACAAAACTTCCCAAGTGTTGGCTGAGCTCTGCCCTCACATACTCTAACTTCTTCCCGATTTCAGCGCTTAGGGATATCTGGACCAAGAAAAGAGGCGTATATTTTTTGTCAAAAGGGTTGGAAACAATGGAAGGGATTCCGTCAAAACATTTGCAATGTACAGCTATTTCATATTCATTATCCAATTGTTATTTTACTTTAAGTACCTGGTCACACTCTGCCTAAAACACATTATGCAGATGTTAAATCATTCCTGTAGCGCTGAAGGACCTCTGCATTTTCCGTCTCCTAAAGGGACGTTTTGTATTGGTGCGACGGTAGATTAGAAGTGGAGACAGTGGGACACTGGGCAGGGGTGTTTTAAGGGAATCTCTCATTTGGAGGAAGGGGGAGGTCTGAGGACTTAATAAGAAAGGAGCCAGGGGAGGGAGAATTAAATGATCGAATGGTCCCCGAATACGCGTCTTTTGTTCCCTTGCCAGGAGGATCCCTTTTGGAAAAGAAAGGGCCGGCCAATCGTCAATTGTTGCGCAGGGAAGGAGAAAACATGGCGCGACCCTTTCATCTTTTTATCCCAACGTGCCATTCCGTCACGTGACATAGGGCATGAACTAACCTTAAAAATGATGCGGTAGTTATTATAATTATTTAAAAATAAAGTTAAAACTCGACCTTTCGGTCGGATTGTAAAATATATTGGTTTTACCCAAATTAATACATTACTTTGCAATGAGAATAGTAACATTAACACTAGGAATACCGGACTTGACACCCCTCCTAGAACTACCAAATGGAGTCATTTTGACTCCCACCTTATAATTGTTTATTTTTCCAGTTTATCTCTGTTTTCATTCATACATTGCTTTAGTTTATCGTTTTTGTTTATTATTGTAATATTTCAGACGTGGTTTTAACAAAAAAATATATAAATATATTTTTTTTAAATGCGAGATTCGACAGTATTGCTTTCAAATTCTTTTTTCCTACATGTTATGTTGTTTTAATAGGATTTTCAGAGAGGAATTGGATAAAACAGCAAACATAGACATTTCAACACATATTATCATCATGTTTGAATGGTCAAAAATATTACCTAGGCTACATGGAAGTTGGGAAGATAATTAAATGCAGCAAAAAATTGCATTTGATAAGCCACGCATTTGGCTAAGATGCTTTACAGTTCAAGCATTGTCATTTATTTTAATTGCCCACACAAATATTTTTGGCAGGTTATTCAATTCCCAACAGATCGATTCTTTTTGCACTTTGGTTTTGCCTGGAAATATTTTTTTTGCAGAATCCCGTTAGAAGAGTATGCAGCATTGGACACGCCACGCTTTTGTCGAGATCTAATATGAGTATCAGCCAACTCTGTATCGAGCTTTTTCAAAAGCGTCTTGCGCGAAATGTTTTAGGTTCCTAGTCTCCTTGTACACTATCCATGAATACCTACTTAGTCGGAAGTATTTTCCAGCGAGTGGATAGGCCATCGCTGAGTATATGTTTTTGTGGTATATTTGTGATTTCATTTCTTTTGGTACTTCTCTTCTTTTTATTTACCTTTCCCACAATGCTAGTACCATAGCTTTTTTGCTGTTCAGCGAGTTTGACTAAGGTAATGTAATTATCTACAGTAATATTTCGCTCTTTTTGAGAAACGGTTGCATTATTTTCAGTACTACTAAACGGCAATCTGCATGAAGTGAACTATCTTCTCCATCATAAGAGAAGGCATTTACAAGATATTTGCTGTCCTTGTCAACAGCTAGCCAATATTCATGGCCGTATTTGTCCGGCTTAGAAGGAATGTACTGAGTGAAACACACCTGATTTTACTGGGGTTGTTCAACAACCGTGATGCACGGATAAGGTTTGTAACAATCAATGTAATTATCTGTGAATCTATCCTACACTATTGAAAATACGGCAAACTTGACAGCTTTGAGCTGCTGGAATCGATTTGATTTCTCATCAAATCTTAGATAGTGAAAAATTTTTACAAACCGGTTCCCAGTCGTTCATTTTAGAAAATGGTATTCCCCAGTCATTTGACCAAATACTTGCAATAGAGAGATCATTTGTACCTGATATTCCGCGGGCATAAAATATGGCTGTACATACATCTAGCTCCCCATTGGAAAGAGTAAAATCTTCATAATATTGCCTGCGTGCTTCCACTATTTTACGTCGCTATATGTGAGTCAGTATAAACGAATCAATAAATAATCGTAGATAATATTTTTGTTTTGTATCTCCTTATGAAAGGGAAAGTAAATGTAAATTATTGCATATCCTTCGCGCGTGTTCTGTCTGAATCTTCAGACTAGCTAGAAACGTTTTGAGGGATAAAATCTTCGACTTCGTCAGAGTCGAAATGGTTTCCCTTTTCTCATTCCGATTCACCTTCCGGTATAGAATGCAACATAGAAAGGACTTCTTCACGCTTTAGCCTACTTCTTCTGGTCATACTTCCAGTCAGAAAAAATGGAAGCCTTACTTCACAAGAGTTCTGCAGTCCACTCGAGAGTTCACTGGATTCTCTAATGCAAAGGACAGCGCACGGTTTTCCTGTACGACGCGCGACAGCCAGCGCTGACAGAGCCGACAATGCTAGGACAATAACTTTACTTCATTCTACTGATTTATTTTCCTGGTTCATCATTATATCAATGGAAGGATACAAAGATACTTTTTCAGGTTTGAAAATCAACTTCCACGTAGTCAAAGCTGAAATAAAAGCACTGCAGCGCAATACGGTGTATACAGTACTGTGCTATGCGAGTCTTACAGGTGGGGAGAAGGGAGGGGTAAGGGAGGATGGGCAGACACGAAGGCTTCTAAACCCATGAATTCGAAAATACTCGATATGAATGGCATATTCACCACTTTATCGCAAGATAAAATTATATGAGGACATTCATATGGTTTGTAGTTCCAAACACGGACCCGTAAAATTAGAAATGCCTTCAAAGTCTCGCAAATATTGGCCTAAAAGCGAAATAATTATAAATTTAAGCCATCGATAGATTTGAATTAATTATTTACATAAGAAGAAACAAACTCTTGGACAAATATTACTATTTGGCGAAAAGACAAGCAAAATACATTAGGGAGTCAAAATGACTCCCTTTGGTAGTTAAAGGTAAATTTTGAAAAATGTGTACTATTTTACTTTCTAGAACTATTTCGATTACAAAGCCTTATTTTGTGTCAAAAATGAATAAAAGTCACGGAATTGCAGGCCTGAATTCGGAAAATTTTAGTCAGGGGAGAGAAATAAAAATCGCGAGGAGTCAAAATGACTCCATCGGTAGTTCTAGTGTTAATACGCAGAAACACATAAAGAGCAATAGATACAATTTAAACTTTACCCTAACAATAGTAAACATACTAAAATGAGTAACACCCTTACGATTCAATATTACTTAATCTTCTCCTGAAGGTCTTAAGAACTCCCTTTGGTTGACCATTCCAATTTCCTATCCTCCGATGCAGGAAAAATTATTTCACAGTATTTGAGAGATGTTTTGGAGGGTATATTTTGTGAATGTGATCTTTTCTTCACACATAGTGAGACTATTTAATATAAGACACGGTCTCCAGCGTTACTTTGTGGAACTGCTTCATCATAAAGTAAAATAAAAATACTTTGTTCTATCGCACACTTTATTTTAAATAGTACGACCCGGGTTTCTACACATCATACCTGATTATAGCATTTTTTATAGCATAGCATAGCTTTAAAAAAAGAATTGAAAGAAGAATCAGGAGGGAGTACCTATACCGTAAATTCAAGTGCGACATAAAATCCTTCATCGACATGTGGTGTCAGGGCGGGCGGCGTCCTTTCCGAAGTGGAAGAGACGGAATCAGGGGACACCATTTTAAAAATAAAGATAGAGCCATAAAAAATAAGAAGAATAAGGGCGGAACCTTACGGGAGCATCACCACTCGGAGGGGGGGCCACATGCGCGGAGGGATGGGGTCCAAGGTTGCGGTAAACAGCCCCTTCGGCGGACCTCCCCTGTGCGCGGCCCTCCCCCTCGGAGAGTGCAAAGGCGGTGAAAGAGACATTAAACGAAAAAATAATGACTGAATGAATGAAAATGAAGAAAATAATGATTTTTTGAGGAATAAAAGAAGGTGACGATGAAACATTTTTAAACCTTTTAAAAAAACCGCCCATTTAATAATTATAAAAAACTATTTAAAATGAAGTGTGGAATAGAGCAAAGCATTTTTATTTTATTTTACGACTATTTGAATCTATTTGTGATGTCTATCCACGAAAGGTCACCAGAACAGTTTTAATTATGACATCAGAAATAGCTTGTACAATTCTGTAGCAAGTAGATGGAGATATGTACACCATGAACATTGGCTCTGTCGGGGGCGGAGCGGAAGTAAGTGGTGCGGACCTTACTTCTGTGGCGCCGCGGTGCGGGGTAGCGTTCTGGGGGGCCGGAACGTATTGCGAGGAAACATTCCTCATAAACGCTTAGAAATAGGTCAAAACAAATCATAACTGGGTCGTTTACCCCTAAAATTTCACATTGGTCAGGGGAATACAGATTTTCTTTAGAATTGTAGCACGTGCAAGTAAAATTCATATTGATGATAGGAAAACAGCTTTTCCCAACTCTGGAAATGAACCAGTCAGAAAAGCCAAGTTAGCTTTAAAAGTTCTTAACAGCTAGGCTCTATTCGAATAAAAGTTAAAATTTACTAGTAATTTTCCGCAGACAATTTCTTTCTCACGACGTATTTCGATACATTTCTTATAATCCATTATTTATTCTTTTCTTATTGTTTCCTAAGATGATTTTTTATTTACGTCATATGAGAATTCCACCAGAGTGGGCATGAACCAACTCTCTTCATTCTATGCTCTCTCCGAATCGTGACAGCCTTCATTATTCTCCTCAATATTTGGTGGTGCTATGTGCCAACTTCATTTTTATTCTCTCTTATTATTTCGATCTGTGCTCCGTCCTTCGCTAACTCCCTCGCCACGTCGTCTACTACGTGTTGCGAAGAACTGCGATCCCTTTGCGTCGCCAGCGCTGCCGACGACAGGCGCATCAATTAAGCCGCTCGCAATAAAATTCGCAGACAAAGGAAGTGTCTCGCGCCAGTCCACACATCCCCTCGCCCTCCTCCAACACATCAATATTTTCCACCGTTCATTTAAATGCACCTATCCCACTATTCGACTTTATTCACGTGCACCTATGCTCTATGCTTCCCTTTAATATTAATAATAATGATAAAATATCTTTATTCGGGCGAGGTTGAGACTAAGAAGTCCCCTCTTCCGCCTAACCCCTCGATAGCGTCAATGAAAATACATTAAAAAATGGTAGACAAACGTTTACAATACAAAGTATATACAATACACGCTATTTTTAAAATGTTAAAAATATGAACAACTGTATGTGAAAATTTTGTGTAAAAAAGATTTCTGTTTGTGGGAAAAAACATGAGGATGAGGGTGCAATATCTTTCAACGAAAAATCCCACCACGGGAAAACGCCGACACAAGAAGGAGGGCGTGAAAAGCCTGCGAAAACCTACTGAGTGAAAGCTAAAGTCGTGTCTTTCGCATATTTTGGCGTTTTAATGCCTTATGTGACTCAACTTCAGCGTTCGTCTTTCCGATTGAACTCATTTGTAGGAAATCCAATCGGCAGTAGAAATATGGATAGCATACTGCCTCATTAGTTTAACAAGGAGCCTCTATAATAGAGTATGTGCACCCGGGAGGAATACGATTTAAATTCAGTTTATTCGATAAAGTGTATCGTAAATGTTATTACCTTTGATTAACAGAATTAATTGTTGATAAGTTTGTTTAATAATTAATATTTAATATGCATTGTTTTCGCAACGACATTGGGCAGACGAAAACGCTCATCTATTGGCTCCTCGGTATGTGACGTCATTCTGTTCTATCTCATCAGCGTGCAAGGTGTTTATCGTGTTATGATCGTGTTTATGATACAATAAACACGATCATAACTACGTGTGCATTGAAAAAAGTTGGTGGATATGATCTGTGTAAAGGGAAATACGTTTAAGTGCTTATCATGGAATCAGGTTTCGTGAAGGTTTCTTCAAATAATATCCCGAAGGTGGATGCTTCAATGATTGACCGTGCTGATTATGTTGGACTATACCTACATGCCTTGTCACGAAGTCTTAATGTTGAACTGGAGCTTTTTTGTTGTGTTGCCTCATTCATAATAAAGAGCAATCGACGGGAAACCTCATCGGAAATTAGGTCTAACAATAAGTGAATTAAGTAAGATCGTTTACAGTAGGTAATTGGCCAAAAGTTTGTTCGCACGATTCGAAGGTTTACGGAAGTAAAAGTTCCGGTACGTAGATAACTATCGATATTTGTATTATTTTCATTTCAAATACCGATCATAATTTAATTAATCTATTTCACTGTTTTCCATTCTATTATTATTTAACCTACTGACTCGCGAAAAATAATTTTTCATATTCAGTTATGGCCCGTGGTGACTGGATGAATATCCATAGTTCATTATTTAATTGCCGCTACTGAGCTGGGTTCTTCTTCTTCTGGGCTATTTAAGGTTTGAAACGTAAGCACAAATAACTGAAGTTACATTTTGGTCCAGTCAAAGCAGTAATCTGATCTTACTTTCTTAAAAAAAAACGCACTTTTTATCGACGTATTTGTTCTTTCGTAGAATTAATGTATTCGAAAGCAGAGTTCTGATTATCTCAATGTTTCTAAAAGTTATTTTCATTTCGCTAACAGAGATATGTCAGTCAGATATACATTTGCTTGGTTGAGGTTTATGAATAGCTTTTGTGAGGTATATCTAAAAATAATGTTATTGAAAACTTGGTCCAGATGTGTGATGGAAATCTCTCGGGCTGGAAATCGAAAGTTTAATAGTTAGATCAGACGATTACTTTTCATTCATTCGGTTTCAATATGCTTCTCGAAGCATTTGTTAGCAAAATTTAAAATTTGGTTCATTTTATATTTCTTCACAGCAAAAGTTTATAGGTTTTCTTGGTACAACTGGTTCAACTGTCTTGTTATGACTATCCATTAAGCGAGGAATCCCTGCGCGCGGTACATTTCCAAAAAGTAGTCCCGACTTGTGATACGTAATAATGAGCTTATTTCACATCCGATTTGGAAAATATTAGCATCATTGTGTTTGGAATTAAATTAGAAACATTTTGAATACCCAAACTATCACTTTTTATCGAAAATTAATTTTCCGTTTTTTAGTTAGTGGTACGGGTACCTACTATTACTAAGTTAGTTAGGTACTAATTAGTGACTTAGTTTTCACTAATTAAGTCGTACCATTTTCAATGATCATCACTGTTTAAGTGTCTCTTAATTTTAATGTCACAATAAATCTGCAAACGAAAGCAAATGCGAGAACCGAGGAGTAAGAAATACGATTAGGTAGTTCAAGGTAGAAAAGTTGATAGTCTTGTCGTCAGCTAAACTGAGAAATAAATGAATTAAAAGATGTAGATGATGGCATGTACACACTTTTAATCTAGTTCATAAGCCATTCCATGGCTTCTTTCCCAGCTCAGTATACACTGTAGCGGGGCTCACCCTAAAGAACAAGGTATGCCTGAGAACACATCGAACAAAATGACGTCACAGCCTTGAGAATATGGCCATCATTTCAGCGCATCATTAATTTTGCAAATTTTAATAATTAATATCTCACTTAAAAAGTACCTTTCTATTCTTAGACTCGGAATTTAGCCTAATTGAGGTTTGAATTTTTTTTTAAGATCACTTCCCAAAAACGTGCACATACTCTATTGCCTTGAACTACGACATTTTCACTGGAGAATATTGTGATAGCAATATGTGCCTTAATTTATCTAGGAATGAGAATTTTTGAAGGCCCTCATTTGAAAAAATAACATTATACCTGATGGCTTTCATTCACTTCACTTAGATACTGTTTTGTTTTATTTAATATTGATAATTCCTGTACCTTCAATGTTTATCCTTTATATGGTGGGTGAGTTTAGGTGCCACCCCCATCGTCATCAGAGGGTGAGTCAGTCGGTGTGGGGACTCAGGGTTGATTGGGTTCCTTCTCGGGGGCGGAGGTCGAGGAAGGGGCTCGCTAGTAGTAGTTCACCCTCTTCTCCCCTTTTTATGAAGTGCAGAAGAGACCAGGGGCGTGACGGGGGTAGGAAATGGACGGAGCCACCCCTTATAGCCTCTCTATCTGTCTGCGTGTGTGCGTATATCTGGAGGTCGAGACAACCCAGCCATAAAGGGGAAAGCGTCTGGCAGTGCTGATATCTTATTGGTCTTCCGGGAGATATCTTTAGTAGAAATCAATGCTACAAAAATTGCTTTAATTCGCGCTGAAATTCATGTGTGACCTTCTCTCTTGACTTATAGCAAAATAGCAAAATTAATAAGAAATTCTATACTCCAAGAACTATTTTACCAGTAATAAATAAATGTAAAATACCGGAAAATAAGTCGATTAACCCGCGAATCCTAAATCCTGAGAGATTATCGCGCTCATAGGTTTCTGGAAAAGGCGTATTTCATGAAATTGAAGCGAGCAGAAAACTGTTTACTGGTGCGACCACCTTCGCGATCCACCGCTTTTGTTGAGTTTCCCGTTAGGTAGCGTTTGTTAACTGTCAAATGAACTGTAATCATAGGCTGACGAAGCATTCAGATGGCGCCCTATGTAATATGTGGCAGGATGAGCTGGAAGTAATTATTGTTAGAAATTTTTAACTGCAATATATCCACAAAATTTATTTTCGCACAGTACGTTTCATTGCTACAACAACACTTTAAAATGCATAATGTATAGCCAAGTTCTTCCGTAATACCTCGTTCACATTACGATTATCCGAGCGATCGTCCTAACGGTAGTTGGCCGAACTAGCCGTGTGAATGCATGTCCTGACAATAGTTCACGTTGTTCCGAACGGTGCCACTTTACGATGGTTAGGCGCTGGGAGACCGGAAACGGAAGTGACAAGAGAAAAACGAAAGCTCGTGAAGCTCTATTTTTTTCATGGATTTGTCCTAGGACGGAAGAATATGGGCGGAAGAAAAATTATTCGGTATGTACACGTTGAACATAGTAATATCTTGTCCCTGCATACCTCAACAGCTTTGCTAACCGTCAATTTCCCATTCACTTTAGATGTCAGCACTAGAGGGCAGCACAGATTTTAACAATCGTCGTGTGAATGCACGATAGTTCCGACAATCGCTGGAACAATCGTAATGTGAATGAGGCATAAGTATATCCTACTGCTAAAGGAGAGGGGGTAAGAAGAAGGAAATGCTGATGGAGGACGTTTTTTGGGTGTCTGAAAGTGAGAAAAATGAAGATTATTCGAGAAGAGGTCGGTTTTTAGGGCCTCGGGAGAGGAAGGGGGAAAGAAAGTATCCATAGTGAGGGTACCACGTCCGTTTCCACTGTTGTCTTGGAAGTTGCGGTCCTCCGGATGGAGTCCTCGTTTCGGGTGATCTTCTTCTCCTGGGTATTGACCTCGTGTCCGCGTTCAGTTGCTCTACTGTGGTGTGGAAGGGAGGAAGCAGCGGTGTTTGCGCGAGGCTGCATTGGAAGGGTTGGTGGCCGTAGAAATATTGAATAACCCTTAGACCCCAAGGACTTTTATGGAGGTAACGGGGTAGGGAGGGTTAGGGTCCTGCCTCACATGTGGTAGAGTTGAGGAGTGGTCAAGTAATGGTGTTTCCTCTCTCAATAGATAGATTTTACGAACGCCTCGGTCCTTGAAATCATATTGTGAGTATCTGAGAGGAGGAATGGAATAGAATTGGGTGAGTACCTGTTTTTTTCTGCCCTTGTATTTCTATAATTTCCAGAGCGTATTAATTTATTTCTCATTCTTTTGAAAGTGGAGGTTTTCTACGTATTTTAATTTTGCAAGTCATATGTGCTATTTCTAGGAGATCCTTGGCCACCATTAAGTAAGGATTGTCCCCTTAATTGAAGAACGGTGCGTGTTCGTTAATCCTGATGGAGAAATCACGACGGCATCAAAGAATAATACGGCGAAGCCCTGGCCTTACCTACACGTGGTATGAGGTGTAACTAACGCTCTCTCTGTACACATTTCTCTATGGTGGAGACGACAGACAGAGCTGTAAAGTGGCGGGAGGGGCTCGTCTGCACTGATGGTGGATGGGAGGGGGGGGGAGGGAGAAAAAGGGAGCGGGGTGCGTGAAGAGGGGGTTGTGGCTTCACCCTTGCACCCCCTTCTTGTCTCTTTGTGACTCCCCCTCCCCTCTTTTGCTTCGGACGACCACAGGACATTGTGAGACATTACGATGCTCTGTCGGCTATTGATTGGTTGGATCGTTAAAATGGGATGAAAGCAAAGACAATCATCATCATCACTGGTCAACAATCCTAGGATTGGTTTGACGCAGCTCTCCACTGAGTTTTCCTATCAGATAATCTCTTCACACCTACATATTTCTTCTCTTTCACATCTCTCTTTACTTGTTCGATATATTTTGTTCGAGGTCTTCCTTTTCCGTTCTTGCCTTCCACTTGTCCCTCGACGATCGTCTTCATCAGACCATCATGTCTCAAGATGTGACCTATAAGGTTGTTCCGTCTTCATGTTAAGGTTTTCATGAGGCTTCTCCTCTCTCCTACTCTTCTTAGGACTTCTTCGTTACTAACTCGGTCGATCCATAATCCTAAGACAATAGCAAAGACAAAAACAAATTGAAGACAATAACAAAGCAAAGACAATAATCATAGATATTTTGTTGGAAGGATACGTTTTCACATTTTACTATGATTTTTGATCAGGGTAGCCAACTTACTCCTGAGATCTTTTCATATATACATAGACATGAAAATGGCATCTCAATAGAGGAAAAATCCATTTAATGATTTATTGGCATTGGTAGAATAAATAATATAAGGAATGACGACTCTTTTCTGCTCTTGGTCAAAAAACTAAGCAAATGAGACCAAAGGGTTCGCGCTTATGTTAATTTGGACTTCTCTCTCGAGATAGAAGAAAAAAATAGTGCATTTAAATTGTAAATTTTTCATTCAAATTTATAAAACGTCAGAAGTGCGTATTTTAATTTCAAGATTACTTGAAAATTACGAGACCGTGGACGCCGTGTCTGCTATAGATTGATTCCACACGTTGATGAAATAGTGGCAACTTATTAACCCTTCAATAACAAATTGCGGTCGTAATTTTTCAAACTTTATCAGTATTTACACGTATATCCCCATGATCTAACATCTTGAACCTCGTTTAATTGGTAAAATGGTAGATTTCCACGAGAATTATGGAGTCTGGCCATTTACCATCTGAATGTGCGGTCAAATGAATTTTTTTTGCTAAATTTATTTGCTAAAAGTTTTGGACTGATGATCATAGGTGTGTTGCATCCAAATATTACTAACTCATAAACGAGAAATATTAGTGGGTTAGTGAGTAAAAGTGAATGTTATTTTGTCTGATGAAGGGAGGAAAGAAGTACTGCCAGAGTAATATCTCACCCTGGAGTTGAAACCGGTCAGCAGCCGAAAGATCTGCCCACTGAGCCGCCATGTAAAAAAGTGGGTTCGTTCACCAATTTCTTCCTGTAGGCGTTTTCTAAAGAATGCACATTATTTTTCCAGGAAAAATGTTTTTTTGGACCGGGATTTGAATCAGAGATCTTAGGTTTACCGGGCCACTACGCACAACACTACGCTGTTCACTGATGACATCACGAATTCATGCTCCTCCTTTCATCACTTCTTAGCTTACAGTAGGTAGATACTTCCACGTTTTCAGAATTTAAAATTACGTGAGAAGACTGCATGGGTATATTGTATTTCCTTCGAAATTATATCCTCCAATTGCCGAATCATTACGACGAATATTGAGTCTTGGCATGAGCAGTCGATCACATTCTGCAATATCTTGAATGGGCATGCTTCTTCGGGCTTGTGTTATGGAAATACTCCCGAGTACTTGGGATTTTCCGAAGAAAATTTCCCTCACTTCTTTGTGGATTTCACTCTGCCAGACGGATTTAACGTGGCACGGATTGATTGAAGATTTCCTTTGCATTATTACTTAGCCCCTTAGGAATCTTCCTCCAGACGGTCGCATCTGGGTTGCTCTGCATTTATGATCCGTAGGAAATCTTAAATTTGACTCCCTCTGGTGCTATAGGTAATACGAACGGCAATCTCTGTTGTCAATAGACAGGATCGTCCATTTCCACAAAAAATTATTTTGAGAATCGGTAGGATTTGATTGTTATTAAATATTACACTCTGGCATGGAATCTTTATTGAAATTCTATTTTTAATCCAGCTGTGTATTTTGGCCATTTTATTAGCTAACGCTCATTGATAAAGTCATTTTGATTGAAGACCGCTGAATATTACTTTCTCGTAGTCATGTTGAGTTAACTTGGATATGCATGGTGAAGTAAAGGGATATATTAAATGATCACAATGAAGGTGTCTCCTATACTTTTTGATTATCTTTATTCGGCTGGTCATGATTTTGACCTAGTTTTCGATAAGTCCTGGCTTGGCCCTAATACTGTGAAGTACAAATAAAAACTTATTTTATTTTGACAATGCTCCCTTTTTTTCTGTAATTGCTTCAGGAATTCTTCAACGATGGTAGGCAATGAACAATATTTATTCGCCGTTCTTTCTGCATCCTTTTGTGGGATTCATTTACGGGAACAATGATTTACATCAATTTATCCAGCAATGCCTATTTATATGTATTCATATAGGGGGAGTGTTGCGTTCCCATGGCATAATTTAAATTCAAGTTCTAAGCCATTTAAATGGGCTCATAAAGTTTTTTTAACGAACTAGTAAGCCTGTTAATGTAATTAATGCTGTATTCCTTCTTGTTTCAGGTGAGTGATTACGAGGTTATTACTGAATGTAAAGAGGGGCCCATGACATTCGTTTCTGCGAATATGTTGAGGTAAGTACCCACACATATAATATTTAACACGCTTTTTGATACACAAAGTAAACTGGCTTCACTTGCTGTCTATTTGTAAAAAAAAAGAGACTTCACGATATTGTAGGAATGCTCAAGTTATAATAGGTAGCCGAGTGTTAAATTGCCATTATCATTTCCAATTTTTTTATTATATCTATAATTTTAAGTAAATACCGCGGAACTGAATTTTTTAGAGAAAAATTAAAATTGTTTTTTCAAGCATACAAAATTAAATTTGTCGCACGACCGTGAAATTTTTAATCTGTTAACCTGTAAAATTTTATTTCTGGTGAAAGGTAATCATGGCTCTGAGAAAAATCAGCGGTGTTTAATGTGTAGGCAAACTTTTGCTTCACAGCCATTGAATTCCATCAGATATGATCGAAATTGATTCCTGGTCCTTTATTTTATTGGTTATCAATTCCCGGAAATTTCAGTTTGTTAGAGTCACCAGCTAATTTTCAATACTTGTGTTCGGTACTCGTAACGTGTTTTTAGATTCATCACTGCTCTCAGCTTCAGGTCATTTTCATTTCAATTTTAAAGCAAAGCTCAAGATCGACGTGGGATTTCAGTTTTCTCGGAGATCCTTGAGTGATGAGGGACTACTTTATCTCCCGTGATTACCTGGCGAAAAGAGGTGCACGAATCCTCGTGAATCGTATACGAGTGACACATCTGCTTCTATATCTACATAATACCCCGCAAGCCGCCTAACAGGCGTGTGTCAGGGTGACACCAGCCATATACACATAAAAAATGAAGTGCTCTAACGAAGTTGATACTAGCGTTTATTAAAATCCTATATGGTTCGGGGGAAAAACGAATTCCCATATCTATCCGTTCGACAAAACATCTCTCTTAATTTATCGCTTCTGTCGGACCTGGAAATACAGTGTGGCTCTGATATTATGTTCTCTGTGTCGCTCGCCTCGCCTCGCCGGAATTTCTGGTTTTCTCATATTATCCCAGCCTCCTGGCTGTCTCCAGTGTGTTTCTAGAATATTGGTTTATGGTGGGTTTTTTCATTATGTTATTTTAGCGTTTCGGGTGGTGTGACTATTTAGGGGGAGGGGATATGATTTGGGAGGAATGAAGAGTTTGGAGTTTGGGTCAGTTTTTGGGTTGAATTTGGTGTGTAGTCCCAGAGGTTGGCTATTTTTTCGTTTCCGGTATGGCTGAGGGATTTCTTGAACTGTATTAAATAATCTTTTAAATCGTATAGGATTGGTGTGATGTGAAGTTCCTTGCGTATATCCTTGTTTCTGATGAACCGTGGGGCGCCAACTATTTTCCTGCTGAGGACGTTTTCAGTCCTCTGGATTGTGATGAGATGTGTCTTTGAAGCCATCAGCCAGACAGGTGATACGAATGCCAGAAGTGGTTTCAGCATGGTTTTATAAAGAGTGACTTTGGTTTTTAAAGATAATGTTGACTTTTTCTGCAGCAGAGGGCCAATAGCTACTGCTGCGGCTTTGGTCTTTCCAATGGAGTTGGTGATGTGGTGGTTCCATATTAATTTTTTGCCAAGTGTGACTCCTAAAGATTTTGTTGATTCCTTTCTTTTAATTTCTTTGTTGCCGTAATAAATTGGGTTTCCGGTGCCTGCTTTTTATCTACGGCTGAATTTCATATGGACACACTTGCTGGGATTTGCTGTCAGCTTCCAGGTGTCTGTCGATTCTTCATAGGTGTCGATTTGTCACTGTAGCGGTTCGGACGTTGATCTAGGGTTTGAACCTTGGGCTATTAGAGTGGTATCGTCAGCGTATAGTAGAGCGTCATTGCCGGGGATTAAGGGAAGGTCATTTACATAGAAGTTAAAGAGGGTGGGAGAAAGGATGGCGCCTTGGGGAACACCAGAGGAAATGGGGAGGGTTTCAGAAAAGGCTTTGTTCAGTTTTACGAAGAAAGTTCTGTCGGAAGTCTCTGTCTCGCTCTTAAGGGTATCCATTCTCAATTGTTCAAGCAATCACACGCGCCACCAATCTACTATCGTGAGAGCATCGCCTGACGTCACCCTCATGTTTGATTGCAATATTAACGACGCTTCTCCGAACGGTGAGGCAGTTCGATAATTGCTTCTACATTAGATTTGATGTATAGGGACACCATAACACCCTTGTGACGTTCGGCACAGAATTAGCTGTCAAAAGTCTATCGGTACGCGCGGCCGCTTAACTACCCTAATTATAATAATAATTAGAGATGCGTCAAAATCGAAAATCCGGTAAATGCGATGTGCGCAAACAAATGAGACATAAATGCAATGACTGGACTTTTATGATATTTTTACGCAAATTTGCCTTTTCGACGCCAAAATTCGTACATTTTGTGCCGAGCGCAGTTTAAATGCTCCGCCGACACTCACCGCTTAAAGCATGTGAGCGACTGGCCAGCTGCTAGTTGGCTGGGACTCTACGTGGCCGCGAACTACAAGTGGGCGCGGGCCAGCTACACCTCCGCCACTACATGTCTTATTCCTTAATTTATTATTGTTCCACAACATAGTTATTTAAAATAATCTGCATTTTGTCATATAACTGTGTTTTATTACATTTTATCGTCATCTACCTCATTATGAAAATAAAAATTAATAATATAATTAGGCTGATATTCTCTTTTTCACCCCGTGGGCAAAAATAAGTTGTTAGCATACAGTCTTTAATTCTGCGTAACTCTTATTACCAATATTAGCTACTAAGCGTACACAATTCTCGCTTTTCCATCTGGGTTAGATCCTGCATCTCTATTCTTGCCGATTTTTCGATAAATAAATCATTTCTATGGGTAAGCAAGGGTGGATATGGAGGATATAACCCCGATGGATACGCGAGAACTGTTTACGTCAGCCGGGAGAAAGTGTCTTTCATTAGATAAGTACTTAAATTCGTGCGATTTTGATAAAATTTGGCGCAGTTCAGTGACGGGTCTAGTATTTCATTGATTCAAAACCAAATTATTTAATTTTTCACATATTGACCCCATACCACAGAGTAGATATATACAGAGGGGACATTAGGTGGCTGTACCATAGGTTTCTCTGTAATGAAGAATGCGCCCGTCGGCCATATTGAAAATAAGTGAAAGTATGCGGTAAATTCAAACCAAATAGTGCTAACGACTTGCCATCCACCGAAAAAAGAGGGTTTAAAATTCAAAGTAGCCTAATTATTTCTTTACTAATAAAGGTAGAGCAAGGAACGCCAAATCGCACGCACAAATCCGGCATTTATTATGTAAATAACTGACAGTCTTGTTTTCTAAATCCGACCGACGACATCGAATCACCCATTCCTTGGACCTGCGCCAACATCACAAGTTCTGATTAAACTTTTTCGACAATTTCATTTCGCATGCAGAATAATACTCGAATATAAGTTTAGTTTCTTCGATCAGCAATGTAACACAGAAAAAATATGAAATTACTTACCTCACAGGGTCTTTAGGGAAACTGAAGAAACTCAACTTTGCTTCCGTTATACCCGCATTGTTTTTGCAGTTAATGGCTGAACACCTAGCAAAACCTTTTCTTCTCGTCTTATTTTCCACTTCCTTCATTTTCCACGTTTCTTTAAAACACTAGCACACTACGTGAAAGCATTGAAGAGCGGAGGAATAAAAAAAATTTGTGCGATAACACTCCACGCCAAGCGCGAATGATAGCAACGATAGCAACCAAATAGCAACTCAAGCCACGTTTCCTTATTTAGAACATGGTGAAATGCGCAATGAGCTGATTACAGCTTTCAGCCGTTTTGTCCTCTCTGTATATCCCTACTCTGTGCCCATACTTTGGTCCGATCGCAAAATTAAATTTTCCTTATGGATTTGCAGTGTTTAACATTTATAGATAGAAATAAAGAAAGATCCTGAAGCCTGAAAATGTCATTTAGGTTTTTGGAATTTTGGGCATGTTGGCTAAAGTTGGTGTCACTTTAATTTTCGAAGAATCCACTCGTGGCCCCTCCAACGTCACAGGGTTGGTAACTGGTGAGACCAAAGGAGTGTCAACGGAGAATTATGGCTTCTATGGTGTCGAACCACAGTCCTTTGCTCAAGTCAATTCACCCTATAGTGTCGAACCATTGCCCAAGTCAATTTTGTGATCCGCATACCTATCATTATTGCGATCTTCTTTTTAACCCCTAAGTATCTTACGCAGGTCAATGGTCAATGAATCACCGGTTTGTGGTGTAGTTATAATAAACACCTATTGTATACATCACTGTCGGTACATGATCCGTAATCTGCTTGATAGGGATTTTAAATCTATGCTATGTGCTCTATTGTGTGTTTTTAATACTATCAATTGCTATTTGAGATCGTAATACAGCTTGATTGTAAAAATAAAGTTTTCTGACTTCATTTTTACTGGTTATGGTTTATGATTTACTGGTTACACGATACATTAACACGTGCGGGTTAATGTCTAAATGTATGAACGCGAGAATGAACGCAAAAAATTCACCGTGTAACCACCCAACTTGTGCAAATACATGGACAGAAAATAGAACCTCTTCTAATTTGGTTCTTACATTCGTACATGCTCCGTTCCGGTCCACCAAAATCATTCACGCAAACGTACATTAACTTGCACGTGTTAATGTACCGTGTAACCAGGCCTTAAGCCACTCCTGTGGGTTAGAATGAACGAGCTCATAAGGTTAGCTGATCTTTTGGCCATAGAGTGAAATACTTTCTTCAATAGTGAAGTTTTTCAATGCTCTTCGCGAATGTTATCGTAAAAAGCTTCAAAAATTGATGTTTTATTTGAATACCCGCGCATGAAAGATGAGAAATATCATTGTAATCATAATATATTCTGAAATATGGAAATGCCCTTCCATTTTATTGCTATCGCACTTGACACGATGTCTCTTTCTCTTCATTTGCTTTTCGAAGTGATCTCTGTCAACATAAATGAAAAACATTTTTTCCTATTCTAATAAAATATTATCCTTCTTTATTATTATGCTCGTTTGCTTGATTTTCTCTCATTAAAAAGTGCGCAAAAAGTCTATAACAGTAGATATTCGAATCTCACACATTTTTCTCTCCAGTGCATGCATAAATACATGTGCTACCTGTCCTTGTACGTCTCTATTAAGAATAAAGTCTTTATGGATATGTTTCTCTTAAATTCTCAGCTAAGTCGTGATATTACGAGTAAATTCGTGTTTTTCACTCACATCACTACTGTGATTATGTCACTCAATAATATACCAGAGTGGCTTAATTGTGCGTTTTATTTGCTGATGGCATTTGCCATTCGTTATATCTCACTCATATTCGGCGGAGGTATAGTAGTAATGAAAAGGGCACCATGAAAAACGAACAACCCTTTGCCAGACGTGCTCAATGTATCATGGACGCAGGAAGAACAGCGCAAGGTGAGTGATCCATTCATAATAAAGCACGAATCTCTGCGATTATTCCCAGTGCTCTCCTCCTCGCAATAAAGACATATTAACCGGATAGCGTGGTGACGGGCCCTCCGAAAACGAGTGTTTTAAAACTGCATGACGCCGGGTGGCGGCGCCACTGCATTCATATTTTTGGCCTTTCTAACGACTCCCTTGTCGGCCGTTTTAATTAATATTTATAGCTCGCGAAGGGCGGAAAAGGCCCATCGCCAATTACCCCCTCGTAAGGAGGTAAGCCAGGGGCGGCGGAGTAGCTAAAATTAAGAGTGTGTACATGGACAGGATAGGTAAAGTGTAAAATATGCAAATTACCACGTGCAAAGTGACCTTAAATTTTTTTATCATTTGAGTGACGGATTTGGGCCGAAAGCAGTGCGTTTGAATTCCATAATTCATCTCCCGCTTTCTCCCATCGGCATCGTTGTCCGTGATCGTGATGCTAATGACTTCACTGCGGTGAGTGTTTAATTTACGTGAGCGTAGGACTAAATGCACGCAATTCGTTTTTTCCAGTCAATTAAAGTGAAATGACGGATGCTTGAATGTTGCCTACGGCCTAATTAATTCGTTTTCCTCTCGGTTATACTAACCGGATCGTTTTTTGCCGCGGTCGTTTACAACTATCTTGCGTTTCGGTAATTAGCAATGGCGCTTTTTCGCGCAATCAGGCCCGTAACGAACCAGAATATGTACGCGCGGAGACGTGTGCCCCGGATTATGATTATTAAAGGACGAGGACACCTTCAATGGAATTCGCTTTAGTTTCAATTGAATTTCGCGCGCGACTTGTGGTTACCCACAACATGCGGAGTACCTCAGGGAAGTGTCCTCGGGTCATATTTATTTAATCTTTTCATTGACGATCTGGCCTCCATTGTACATCCATCTGAAGCCCATACCCTTTTTTACGCTGACGACTGCAACATTTTTAAGCAATTTAACAATGTCGTAGACTGCCATAACCTACAGGATACACTGAACAATGTATCAGAGTTGTGCAACACCTGGAAACTCCGCCAAAACGCTAATAAATGCAACGTAATTTCCATTTCGCTAAAGAAGTCCCCTTATGACTTCAGGTACAGTTTAAACTCCGAGTCTCCACCATCAAAGACTTAGGTGTTATAATGGATCAAAAATGAAATTACTGTGAGCATATTACAAAAATTAAAAATAAAGCTATGTCTCTCCTTGGCCTCCTCTACCGCTTCTCAGAAATTGCAGACCCGATAGCAGTATGCGCATATTTTTCAGCTATTGTCATTCCCGTTATAATGTATTGCTCCCCCATTTGGACCATCTCAGCGGTCTCAGCCCCATCCAATATTTTGGCTCTTAAAAGTGTGACAAATTTTTTCACTAATATAGTTAAGTGCAGAGCCCCTCATCTTTGTAATATGTCCGATGATACTGTTTTGCACACTCTCTCTATATCTAATATTCCAAATGTAATCCTCAAATCCGAATTAAAACTAAAACATAGCATTCTAAACTCTGCCATAGACTGTCCCGATCTCGTCTCCAATCTCACTTTTAAAGTTCCATGCAGACCCACTCGAGCGCATGCGCTCCTCCATATATTCGCCCATTCCCAGATTTTCACTAACCAAACGTTCCATCCTCTTCCGCCTCTCTTCCCTCATCAATTCTCTTCCAGATCACATTGACCCGTTCTCCTTTCCAAACCACTCCTTTACAAACCACGCAAGGTCAATACGTTTACTTTCAATATATTGCTATTTATTTAAATTTATTATGTTTAATTGTGTTTGTACTTTGTAAGTTTTGTATACTGTGCCACTATAAAATGGCAAACTATGCTGTGTGTGGACATTTTGATAAATAAATAAATAAATAGACTTATAGGGAAGCGCACGCCAAAACTCCGCGTCCACACGCTCCCGGCTTTCGTTAAACACTGAATGACACCCACGCCGTCAGCAAGGGCACGGATGATAGGGTCTGAGGGTTACTGACCCTCGAGTAACGGCACTGCCCTCACTCCAAAAGGGTGCCAGTCGAGTCCCCTTGGCGGAGACCATGAGAAAGGGACCGAATGTAAATCGTCCGGGCCTTGGAAAACACCGAGGACGGCGGCACTCGCCGACGGGGAGGGGGGGGGGGGAAGTACCCAACAGTGCTTAAAGGCCTCATTTCTCATTTTGGTCAATTGCCTACATTTCAATTTTTTTACGGACCACAATTCAATTTTTTTGACAATTATACCCCTGCAAATAACATGAAAATGTGACCTAATTTTTTAACTCTGCCCTTATTCCCTGATATTAACCCAAATCATTCTACTTGAAAGCCTTAGAAAACAACTTTCATACTGATTTTTTACTACGTTTTTACTGATACCTTATTAAAAGAGATTATTTTACACGCGTAGAAGAATATCGACCCATAAATTAGGCTAAGTTCTGAACTATGGAAGCACATTTTCATGGTCAAATCGTGAATTCGGTTTTACACGGCGAATGAAATTGCCCATTTTGAAACCGCATCTTATTTGTAGTGTTTCTTTACCAATGCCATATCTACGTAAAAAGTGTAAGAAAGACTTGGGTAGGTTAATGAGTGGGGCAGAGAGGCGAATGACTTACTTTTCATTAATTCCGCTACGCTGCTCCGCCATACTAATACTGCTTTACATTTCTATACAGAAAAAATCGCTCTGTGAAGTCGTCCCTTATTGTTATTGGTATTTAGTAATCTAGCTAATCTAACGAATCAGTTCCTGACTTCTTCGTGATGCTCCGAAAAACATACCAAACCGAATGCAATGCTACGCGTTAACACACCATTAAAAAATTGTAATACCTCCCTGCTAGAAGAGTCATTGAGCTAAACTCCTCGTCGCTCACTGTTTCTGTACGAATACGGTCTGGCGAGTGGGGTTTATGTCGAGGACATCTGAAGCAAATTTAGTTTAATCCCCATTTTTGTTACGATTTATGTTTTTGCCCTCCCTTCATCCATAAGTTTTGACGGCGAAGTTGGGGATTACGTTTAGTAACGTCTATGTTGAGAAGGTGAGAAGGAATAGATAGAGGAAGGAATTTTATCTGTAATTTATATTAATTAATATAAATAATAGAAGGATCAACAACTTTGCTATTTCCACATGGTAATTTATTAAGACCAACCATGGTTTCGTTACAGAGTAACATTATCAAGGTGATGGCCTTGCCATAGGCTCACCTTTGTACCCCGTCCTAGCAGAAATTTATGCGGACAATTTTGAGAAACTTCTGTTCTGTAGTACAAATCCCTCACTAAAAACATGGTAAAATGGTACCGATACGTAGATGATGTGTTTTGTGTGTGGCAAGGTACGTTAAGACAGCTACCACAATTTCTGAAAGTGCTCAATTCTCAGGATTAGAAGGGCCAACAACTTTGCTATTTCCGCATGGTATTTTAATGAGACCGACCATGGTTTTGTTACAGAATAAAATTATCAAGGTCCCTTTAACGAAATCATGGTCGGTCTCAATAAATTACCATGTGGAAATAGCAACGTTGCTGATCGTTCTATTCCTGCGATTATGGATTTCCACCAAGTTACGCCCGCTATTATTAAAAATAAAAATAATTAAAAATAAATATTTATTTTAATTAATCCCCATCATCTGGCCAAGAAGAGACCACCGCTCTCCTCCCTAACCTTTTGCGGCCGAAAATAGAAGTTGCGGAGACTTCTCGCCCTTACCTGATCCCCTCTCCTGCAGTGCAATGAGGGGCGTAGGACCTCTCAGCTGACCACTAATGCGGCCTGCCAGGAAACAGCGGAGCACGTCATTGCGCAATCTGACGTATGTACGAAGGCGCAAACGAAACGGCGTGTGTAAAGCGGTGAGTTGCTAGAGTACATGCGAGAGTGCGTGGATGCGAGACGCCACAATAGTCCCTGCTCTAATTCTGAGCTCGCATTTTCGCAATTTCTACAATTTTGTCCGATAGATGTCGCAGAAGTAACAATCGGGGAGGGGGTGGCTGGCAGCAGATTGGGGAATGACGGAGGACCTCCCTCACTGTGCAGGGTGGTCGGAAGATCACTGATACGCTACCGTGGACGCTATAGAGTAATTTATTCTTAATAACGGATTACATTTAATAAATTTTGCTTGGTTTCACTATTTCCGAGCTATTCGCGGTTAAAGTTAGCCAATCAGATCGCAGCGCGGGCGAATACGAACGTCCTTAGAAGTGTGGTTTTGTCGAGCGGAAAGTGGTTTCGAAGCACCAGCCAGATTGAATTTACTCTCTAACCAATTTGAAAATCGGGCGGTATTCGAACCAAAAATCTTCAGATTGAGAGTCTCGATTCTTACCAATTGCGTTCCTGAAACACCGATATTCGAATTGGTTCTAGAGTAAAATTCAATCTTTTCGCTTTGTCTGTCTGGTGCTTCGAAACCACTTTCGGTGTGGTTTAATTCCCATGAAAATGGTACTGAAATTGAAATAGTAGTACCACGCAACTGCTGAGAAAATATGTTCAAATATTCATTTATTTATTCACTAATGCCTTCTATTCACGTGCGGCCAAAACTGGGTCTTTCCGGTGACGGCAGCACCACGTTGCCCGAAAGGCTTGACTGCTGATTGCCGGATGATCCAGAGAGGAAATCTAAATTATTGTTGAAAGCCAGACATTTTACCGCCCTGCGAGCCACCCCTTTGTCACGACATGAAACTCTGTACAGAGAGCCCTGAGTTGGGGGAAGATGGGGCCACCTGGCCTCACCCAACCCAGGTTTAATAAAATAAAGTCAAGTCTCGTGACATATTGCAGCTTTGTACTGTTTCTCAGAAATTGGGGCTAATATTCCCCCCAAGCTACATACCTGCCGTTTACTCGGTCGAAGGTTGTGCTCTTCGTTCATTTTCAAAGGCATTATTATTCTCGCGCGGAGAGGATGGAAATGTGAAGCAAGGCCTATGAGGATCTCGAGGTGCAGTTTTTCTTCATGGGAACCAATTAAGGTTGCACCACCGCGGGTGGTCTTGGTGACAGCCAGGGACTGTTGAGTGGAGGTGTCACAGGTGCTCGCAAAGACCCCTTCCCCTCCCTTCACTTTCTTTCGCTGTGACATCGACCGCAGCATCTGCGACTTCCCTCCATCCTCCTGCACCACCACAAAAATGCGTGAATCTCGGAGGCTGAACAGCACACCGTCGCAGGCATGGTGAAACATTTCCATGTTAAATGAAAAAAGCCATTCAATTTTCCTCCATCATTTAAGACCGGTTGTTATGCCTTCGAAGCCGATGTTTTGCTCAATTGTGATTAATTTTTACCCTTATTCTCTCCACCAGGTAAAACAGGTTTATAGACAAGTGTTAATGACCCTAAAACGGATTAATGAATAAAACTATTATATTTACGTGTATACAATGATAGGATTAATCCATGACCGTCGTTTTCCTGGGACCTACGATCGTCTAAACTGTACATCTACATCTACATAATACCCTGCGAGCCACCTCTAGGGTATTGGCAGGGGGTGATCAATCACCAGCATGCAATTGGACTCCCACATGCACACCTCACAGTCCAAAAAACGTCACGCATATTAACAAATTATACATATGCTGTTAGAAATAATAATAAAATTGAGAAATATGCATTGATTTTTAAATAAATTAGTAGGCTACACTACAAGTCATCTAATCTATTTATGAGTTCTATCGCTGCCGTTATGATCTCTTATTGACCGTGGAAAAAAAGACAGTAGGTACAAGCCATGCCGATGAGAATATACGAGAATCATCGCAGCCTCTTTGGTATAGTAAAGATGGAGCCACCGAATTCTCTTCCTATTGGTGGAGGACTGAGTGTCTTCGTGGTCATATTCACCCCAATTGACGGTTTACCTCAAACGGGAAGTAGATTGTATTCGATTGTTATGGCAATTTAAATTGAGCAATTCAAACCGATGGAGTTTTTCTTTAAATTTTCAGGTGAGTGAAGTTCGTTAGCGCTCTTCCTCTGGTGAACGATAATTTCCTCTGCCATGGAATTGGTGAAATTCGTGAGTACAAACGGAAGTTTTCCCCTTATTACATCAGGTTGTGATTAATTACTATGTGATCTCTGGAAGACTACAGAAATGTTTGTCCTTTCCTTAATGTTGCTACGATTTAACTTGCCGTCAATCAATTCCATTTTTTAATACGATGCAGTAACAATCGGACGCCCTTTAATTTCCGTATGTACGCCATCAACTCATTGGAACAATGAGTATGCTTCATTTAGCATTTATAGCTAGAACAACGCTGCATGAGCTTATTTTTTTATATTTTCTAAACTAAAATGCTACTCTTTAATATGTTGCTCTTTACTTCCGATCATACGTAACCAGGAGAGGGTAAGGAAGAGATAGCATTCAGTGGCGGCTTGCCCATAAGGACTCTCAGACGCCGCCCCTCCCAAAGATTGGAAAAATGAATAAAATTAAATACAAATTCAATTCTAATTATAAATCTATTAACCAAGGTGTTTTTTCAATCAAAAAAATCGAAAATGTAGGAAAAACACGCAAAAATAGCGCGAGAAGTTCGCATTTGTAGCCGCGGGGCGCTGTCCAGAACGTCCCAATCCATCACCCTGCAGTTATATGAAGAGTGGTAGTGGTGGGGGCTGCTGGTGCTATGACGCATCTAAGCTTGTGACTTATGGAAGTCTTGGGACGCCGCCCGAGCATGCGCAGAACGACGTATCTAGTGAGTTGACATCGACGCGCCGCTCGGCGGCTGTATAACCTTGGTGTTGCAGAATACCTCGTTTTGGTGACCAGTTGACTTATTATGTGTAAATTGTTTTAATATAAATAGGCCTAATTGTAGTTGAGTTAATCGAGTTAGTGATTGTTATAGTTTTAGTGCCAGTGATTGTGTTGTGCATTAGTGGTCTCTAGATTGCCTGAAAAACTCACTAAAATACGCAACATATTAAAACATTTTGACCCTCCGGTGGAGTTTGCCCCTACCAGCATTTGACTCACGAGCCACCACCGATAGGATTCAGAGACAGAATGACAGGGAGTTGGCCTCATTGTGGATTGAAAGAGGGAAGTCCGTGTTGGGAGGGAAGGCAGAGCGATGTAATCTGCAAAATGCTTCCAAGTCTTAATCGGCAGAATACTCATACAATATGAATGAAATTAGAACATATTTTAAGCAACAACATATTATTATTAAATTTAATTAAAATTAATTTAGAAAGCCATAAAAATAGTCTGTTTAAGGGTAAATAATATTTTTACCTCAACCATTTATATGGGTTGATCCTGAAGGTTTGAAATACTCTGAAACTTCATTCAATAGCATAAAACAATCATTACTCAACTAATCCAAAGTAAATTTTGTTCATATTAAGCTTAAAAACTTAGTTTTTTTGTAAGTTTTTAGCATTAAGGGGTTGTTTTTGCCACTAAAAACAACAAAAATATCCTATCGGCATAATATGGATTTTGAATTGGAGGGTTGTATTAACCTAACCCCAGATTTATAAGCAAATTGTGTCAGTTTGAACAAATTGCTAGGTTTCGCTCTTCATTTGCGCTTCATTTCCTGTACGTTTAATAATAACCCCTTTTCTACCCATCCAGCTGCCTCAATCATTGCGTGGTATAATGTGTTGTAGCACCAGGCCTCCAATTTTACTATGATACAAATATATTTAGTGGGGACTGCGATAGGTTTGACTGTTTTGAGTTCGTCTTAGTTTGTTAAAGTTTGTTAAAATCTTGAATAGTTCGGAGGGACATTTGATTCCTAGCTGTATCCGTTCGGAAAACTATATCGAGTATTTAATCCTCTCTTTCGAACCTGGAAATACAGTGCGCTTTCATGATGATATTCCCGGTGTTTGAAAGATATCTTTTCTTAATTTCTCAGCAATCACGCCGCTTCCGAGTGCTTGTGTCTTGACGTGCGGGAAGTGGCAGCTTGTTATGCAAGGTATTCATGCCCAGTAATTGATAAGGGAATTCATTTCTCGTTTATCCTCGATAGCTCACATAGGAGGTCGTGAAAATTAAAGCAAGTTTAGTAAATACCAAGAACTTATTATTATAACCATGAATGGCAGGGACTTCACAGAGCGATTTTGTTCTGTGTAGAAGTATAAAGCGTTGATAGTATTAGTATGGCGGAGCAGCGTAGCAGAATTAATTAAAAGTAAGTCATTCGTCACTCTGCCTCACTTATCAACCTGCCAGAGTCACCCCTACACATTTTACGTAGATGTGGCATTGGTAAAGAAACACTACAAAAATAGTAAAAAGTATAATAATATCTTTATTTGAAGCATATACACTAATAAATCCCAAAATATTGGGTTGCAAAATCAGGGAGGGGTTTAACACCATGCCAACGTTTGCTGACATATTTGAGGGGGGGGGGTAAAAATGGCCTAAAGCGTGCTTGCATAATACTTAAACTCACAGTCCCCATAAATTAGGAAAAGCCCGTGAAAGTGCATACAGTGAAGGAGGATGCGAGGAGTCATTAGGTGCAGAGACGGAGAACTGAGGTGCAAAATGAAGATAGATGACAAGAGGCAAAGAAGAAAGTCTAATTAGTACTAGCAACTAATGCCGTAAAAATACATTGCATTTGATGATTCAATATTTAATCCGCTGCAGTCGTTCCTCGGATAAATCTAAGAGCGAATTTTTCCCGTAAAACCCACATCCCCCTCTCCATAGATGGGGCAGGAGGAATGTTGAAGAATTATTTTGAAACATTTTGTTAAATAAACAGCGTGTTTTCTGTTAGATCCCGGGTGTCGTCATAGAAATTTCAAAGTAGCGGTTATTGTTGTAAGTCTTATTTACCAGTGAGTGGTTAAAAGAAAAATATTGTTTTCCCGATGGAAATCTGTTTTATAGCCTTTTAAGCGCACATGAACAAAAATAGGATTTCATTTGAATGCATATTCTACAATTATTTTGAGTCTTATGTGACAAAACGACCCAGAAGGCTGCAGGACTGAAGTTATATTTATTCTCTAAAAATTCTTCCACATTCCCCTTGTAACCTCCCCACCCCACTACCCATAGGGTGGGCATGAGAATTCTTCGAAAGAAAGAGCTTAGATTAATCCGAGGAGCAGCTGCACCAGATGTAATGCTTGCTTTATATGACTTTGCGTCTTTCTCGGCCACTACCACCGTTTAAGTTGCTAATTGCCATCTTTTCATGAGCGAATGGATGGAAGCGGACCATTGGGACTGATTTAAGGACCTTTTTTGCTGATGGTTTTCACTAACATAAGCATTTAAAGAATCATTCTGTCCATCTGAGCAAAATGATGTACAGAATTGACTTTCGAAAATATAGACCCAACATAATATTTTACAGTTAAACGCGTACGGAAGGAAAAATGTGACGTAGTGCATCATTCATCCGGCTAATTCCATCTCATCATCATGAGTCAGCAACCCGAAGATCCATTTGTTGCAGCTCTTCACTCCACTTTCCTATCTGCTAACCTTTTCAAAGCGAGGCATCTCTTACATCCTTAATGACTTGCGCTGTGCAATTCATTCGTGGCTGTCCCTTGCCTCTCTTCCCTTCCGCTTGGTCTTCTACAATTGTCTTTCTAAGGTAATCACGCCAAATGATAAGGCAGGCTCATTTATGCCATCTTCTTATTAGAGTTTTTTAAAGACTTATATTTTCATTAACGTGTACATTTAGGAAGGAGGACGAGAGAAGACTCGAGGCATTCGAGATGTGGGTGTGGCGAAGAATGGAAAAGGTGAAGTGGACGGAGAGGAAGAGGAACGACGAAGTGCTGGACATGGTGGGTGAGCAGAGGCAGCTTTTAGATGAGATACGGAGGAGACAGAAGGTATGGATGGAGTTAGTGCTTAGCGGGGAGGGGATGTTGAAAATGGTGCTAGAGGGAAGAATGTTAGGCAAACGAGGGAGGGGAAGGAAAAGAATAGGATTTTTGGATAGAATGAAAGGTAGTAGGTCTTATTGTGCTCTGAAGAGGGAAGTGCATGATGTAAGGGGAGGCTCCCGGAAATTCTTCGTAAGCGCTCCATGGAAACCTACCTTAATCGGTAGAATACTTTAATAATAATCTTTTCTTTATGAATAAAAACTTTGGGCCATGGCCCAAAAGTTTTTTTTCATAATGACTAGCACCCGCTAAAGTTTTAATGAAGAATTACTTATCTTTTCGCCCACTATTCCTAGCTCTTCCTGATTACTTACTCTGTTTATTCATTTCATTGCTCTTCCGTAGGACCTCATCTCGAAGTCTTCCAACATTGACTTCTCTGCTGCAGTCAGTATCCATGCCTCGCTCCCGTATAGAAACATGTTGCATTTATGAATTGATTCCTTAGTTTATGCATTAATATAAATAATTCCAGCTACCACACCTCGTGTCTTTCCATGTAATCCTCATTTTAAGACATGAGGCTTGACATACATCCGTTGATCACTTGTATTCCAAATACAGAGAATAAAATTCTGCACCGACAGTCAGAAGTTAACCGGAGGCCAACCCGTGAAAATCATACAGCGTCTAATTGGCCTAAGCTCCTTACGATGGAAAGGTATACACTGGTCTCTTACACTATTGAAAAGTAATGTCCGGTCCGGTGGCGTGACCAGGAATCTCGTTCGGGGTGTAAGGGGGCCAAAAATAGGGGGGAATTTTTGAAAAACAGGGCACTATGTAATGGGTTTTCAGCTAATTTTAACAATTTTCGTAATCGAAATAATTTCATTTGGTAAAGAAATATTTTTTTAATTCAAGATTTGTCAAAATTTTTTTTCCTTCATGAAGGAAAATAATTGTGTTTATATTTCGGGGGGGGGGGGGGGTTCGGGACCCCCCGGATTGCCCCCTAGTTACACCACTTGTCCCCTATGCTTAGAATAATGAATTTATTTCTCCAATGCAAATTTCGTGGCAAGGGCACATCCATGCATGCTGAAGTGGTGGTATAAATCAGTGGCGCCGACTCCATGGAGCCTGAGGGGGCCCGAACCCCCTCAAAAATTCGTTCTAGGTGTGAGAAAAAAATATTCTATGCTTGTCCATTTTCCCGGAGTGTCCAGATATCGAGATTCGAGTTATCAGGGTTCTAATGTTGATCATATGACTTGTAAAATGCTTAAAAAACTTAAAACTCACTACTTATAAAATTTCCTGGGGCAAGATCCCCGGTTTGGCCCCCCCAATATTTTTTGTAAGTCGGCATTCCTGGTGTAGATACGCACAGGAGCATCATCGAGAATTCAGTGCAAAAAAGCCCATGATGAGAGAAGGATCGGGATGTCTTGAGGCTCTCGCCGCGTGACTGGCTGTATAGATTCCCGCCTCCCCCGTCACCTGTCATGCGCGCAGCGGTCCGTCGCCCGGTGCTCCCCTCTGGCGGCCTCGAGGCCAACCACTTGGATCCCTCCCTCTACTACTCAATACGCGGCCGTCAACCGTCGGCGTCGGTCGCCTTGCGGGACTGGATCTAGTGAGGCAGACCCGGTCTGCGGGATCGGAGCGCCTGCCAGCGAACGGCATAGGAGTGCGTTGTTGTTGTGCCGCGTTTGATCCTGTGTTCATCGTGGTGTTATCCTCCCTTGAACAGGGTGTCATTGTTATTATTGTGTGTTCCGAGTGTGTGCGAAAACAAGTGGTTCGATTTGCTCTTAAGAGTGAAGTCCTTGGCAGAAATTTTATCAAATCGTGTGTGCGAATAATCTCTTTGAAGAGTTTTGTACGCGTTTCGCCGGTTCTGGAGGTATAAGTCCGAGGATACATTGATGTCATGAAATAGATGTTTTCTGTTAGGAAGTTAACCGTACACGTGCGCTCCCCATTTAACAGTTTTTTTTTTTCAAAACGTGCCCAAGTGTGTGAGTTACTACGAGGTGTTACTTCGTGTTTGTGTCGGTACCACATCGGTGTCATTAAGTGTGGAAAAGAAGAGGATAGATTTGTGAAAGAAAGGAAGAAGTCGTTTGATTGTAAGCTTACCGTGCGCTCCCCCATTTCTATCTCCGTTTCGTGTTAATCCTTTCCCGTGTTGTGCGGGGTTTTCCTGAAAGTAAGAGGTGAGGAAGGGCGATAGTCGCAGGAAGGTCGTTGGTTGCGAAGGCCTCGGCGGGGCGGGTGATGCCTCTCGCCTCGCCGCCCCTGTCGAATCTTCCGCCGAGATCACGTGCCTCCTGACCACCACTGGGCCCTCCAGGGGCCCGACAGATCCCGGCGTCAACCTGAACCACTTCCCGACATCCTCTGCGCTAACCAGCGACGACCATTTCAAAGCATCTGTTTGTTTACTGTTTCTGTCAACAGCAACAATTGCCGTCGTAATCATGTCGACGAGCGCGAGTAACATAGTTGCGGAATGGCTTCGTTCGCTGCAGTTGGGCCGTTATGCCGAGTCCTTCCTGGACAATGGCTACGACGACCTGGAGATCTGCAAGCAGGTGGGCGACCCAGACTTGGACGCGATCGGCGTGTTCGAGCCTTCACACCGCAGCCGTCTGCTGCACTCGGTGCGGGCCCTTCGGGAAGAGGGTGCCGCGTCAGTGTACTTCACGTTGGAGGAGGCTGCAGCCGCGGCGGCGGCCGGCGAAGAAGGCGGCGGCGACTCGTGTCTGCCGCAGTCTTCTTCGCTTCTTGTTATGTCAGCCGATGGCGGCAGGTACAGGGACGAGTACGAGGAGGGCAAGGCCGAGTTGGTGAGGATCCCCAGGCCACAGCTCCGGATGCTGCTCAGGGACACGCTGGACCGGGAAGGAATCAGACTCAGCTGCAGGCCTTACTCAACTTCGGTGTGTACCAACCTACGGATTCCACCAATTAATTTGGGTTATTCGTTTAAAAAATCATATCGAGCGGAGGACGGGGTGATCAATGGTTGCAAATCCCCCCAAAGATATTTAGAACCAGTGGCGTTTATGATTTGAGATGGCGAGGGGTCCCAAGCCACCCACAAAAATTATGAAAATAAAGACAAAAATATGTAATTAGTATCTGAATTGGCTTAATGGATCTCGCGCGAGGGCATTATCTCAGCATGCTGTGTAAAATATTGTTATTCATTTTTCTTTTGATTATATCGATTCATTTTCTTGAGTGGTTGCCTATTTGGGTACGCGCGAGAGATTGAATAAGACAAAACAGAAGCGTCAAACCACCAAAGAACTGGATTTGACGAATATTATTAGTGTCTCGATGGATGCGATCGCGTCTCCGAGGTAACGTTCTGCGTTGGGACCAAAACAACATCTCGAATCGCGTATTCTCGGGGGGAATGAAGAAGTAGGGGTCCCGCTCCCCCCTACGAAATGAGGTTGTATGTACGCCACTGTGAAGAAACATATAGTATCAAGAGTTGGTCCTCCGAATGCATCCCTCCAATGGACAGTCCTTATTCCACGAAAAACCTGCTATTTTCTCCCTCGCTTCGGTTTTCATTCATAACGAAAGTATTTGGGTTTATCGACTCGTAGTTGCGAGGCAACAAAGCTTTTCACAGGTGCGATATCGCCTGAGTGTGGATGGCACACATTTGGTGTTACAGGCATCCTTGAAGTAAATCCTGAATTGATTACTTAATGTGGGTATTAAGCAATGAAGAAGCACCCAGCTTTTTCTTCATTTGGCCTTCCCTGAGCTGCATCAACGGGACTAGATGCGAACCTGTAGTCCCCAAATTTAAAATTAATTATTGGGAACAGTGGCGCCGACTCCACGGGGCCTGAGGGGGCGTGATCCCCCTCAAAAATTCGTTTTAGGTATGAGGAAAAAATGTTTCAGACTTGTCGATTTTCCCCTGAGTGTCCAGATATCGAGATTCAAGTTATCAGGGTTCTAATGTTGATCATATGATTCTTCTAAAATGCTTAAAAAACTTAAAACTCACTACTTATAAAATTTCCCGGGGCAAGATTCCGGTTTGAGCTCCTCCAATATTTTTTGTAAGACGGCATCCCTGATTGGGAACTCCCATTGGACATAACGGGAATTGAGATAGATGTTGTTGTGTCTAAGTTAGTCCTCCCTCTCTTGTGCCTGTGCTGTTTATTGCATAAAATGGCAGGACATGCGGCTGACATTTCGACTTTACTTAATTTATTTTAAATCCAAACTTCGCCTCAGTGAATGAGTCATCAATCCGAAGATTGGTCGAACGCACCTCTCCGCGCATTCCTCCTTTCAACTACTTTTTTTATCATTTGCATCTTCTGTTTTGCATCCCTGGACATGGTGGGTGAGACAGCTTATAGATGAGATACGGAGGAGACAGAAGGTATGGATGAAGGGATAACTGAGTGGGCAGGGGATGTTGAAAACAGTGTTCGAGGGTTGAATGTTGGGTAAACGAAGACGAGGAATGGAGGGAGTAGGGTGTTTTTAGATGGAATGAAATGGGTTAGGTCATACATCTACATAATTCCCTGCGAGTCAACTGCATGATGTTTCGGAGGGAGTGATCAATCTGCAGCTTGTAGGACGTTTCCCACATGCACAGCACACGGCCGTAAAAATGTTACGCAAACTAACAAATTATACTTCCACATTCAGGCAAAGGCAAAACTTGCCAACTTCTCGTGAAGGCTAGCTAGAACATACTGTTAGAAATAATTAGAGAATTCAGAAACATGCAATGAGAAATGCATAAGTTAGAAGTCTAAACAGTAATTTAACTAACCTATTAGTGAGTCCTAACGCTGACGTTATTGTCTTTTATCGATCCCAGAAAAAAAGGAATTCTGAATCTTGTCTACAGTCTCTCTTATTTTATTTATATGATCTCATCTGCCTTAGTATGTTTGCGTTGCTAAGATATAGCTAACTTCGTCGGAAAATAAACTACTCCTGAATTTACATTCTGGGTTTAGTCTATTTTCAGTCTACGGTCTGACAGAGATTCTTACCCTAGTTGTTCTAAGAGGTCAGTGACACAAACCCAAAAGCCCGGCATAGACCTGAAGAACTTAGGGTTCGCCAAGCGTATTGTGGGAAGATTTTCGGATGAGAAAGTAAAAGGAAGGTGCTATTTCGCACTCGTCCGACCGCACGTTGAATATGCAGCGAGCGTATGGGATCCAGCAGAGAAAGACTTAATCCGCGAACTGAACGCAGTACAAAGAAAGGTTGCGCGTTTTGTCAAAATCTGCTGCGGGCGCACAGGCAGCGTTCCTCAAATGTTAATTGAATTAGGCTGGGAGCCGCTGGAGGCTGCGCGCTAGGCTTGGATTGCTTGAACAATTGAGAATTGATATCTTTAAAAGCGACCCGGAGAACATAATATTAGAGCCACACTATATTTCCAGGTCCGACAGAGGCGATGAATTGAGAGAGGTTTGTTGCCGAACGGATAGAATCGTTTTTCCCCCGAACCATGAAGGATTTTAACAAATGCTAGTCTTAATTTCCTTAGAGCACTTCCTTTTTATTTTTAAATTTTTATTTGTACGGCTGGTGTTCTAACACCCCTTGCCACACGTATTTTAAGCAGCTTGCGGGGTATTATGTAGATGTAAATGAATTTACGATTACCTAGACCTGTTATTTCCCAAATATGTTTATTCCACGATAAAATCATTCATGAGTCTAACTTCAGGATATTTCACAGATTCTGGAGTCTCTAATTTTGCACACGGAATGTAATAGCTCTTTAGTGGGGAGTATTTTTTTCCAGAAACCCATTTCGACGCATTTTTATCTTCAAATTTAACTCTTGATTCCACGCATAGCACCATGCATGGATTTCAGTAAGGTCATTCGTTAGTTCATCCCTATATTTACTGCAATGGGTATCCCTATAAACTACAGTGTCGTCTGCAAATACTCGAAGTTTAGTGTCCAATATTTCACCAATATCGTTGATAAAGAGATTAATGAGGAGTGGACGAATGAAACTACCCTAAGGGACCCCTGAATTCTAAGCTCGTTGGTGACCGCACCGTCTAATTCTACTATTTGCACGCGGTCGCTCAAAAGTTGTCTTATCCAGGAAATGACATCGTCATCTAGGCCGTAAGATTTCAGTTTTATAAATTACTTTCGGTGGGGCACTTACTTAAATTATTGTTGGAATTATGAAAAATCGCGTCCACTGGAATGTTATCCTCTCTGGAGAGTAAAATGTCTTGGGCTGAAAGCGCTATCTAGGTTTCGCAGCATCTACTTTTTCTGAACCCGTGTTGATTTTTCATTAACAAGTTTTGCGTATCTAGGTGTTTCATTTATGAGCTTACAACGTGTCCTTCTTGTATACATTTTTGAAATGGGTGTTAAAATAACAATTTTGTAGTCATTTGGTACTTCGTATTGCCATGAGTAAGTACTATGTACTACTACATATATACTTACTCTATGGTATTGCTTGATGGATTTTCTAAAGGCATTTTGTCTAGACCTGGTGATTTGTTTATACTGATTGTGAGTGATTTCAATAAATTTTTCTATTCGGTGAGCAATAATGTTAAGATGCGGCATCTTTCGTATGCGGAGATTGTCTACTGTCTCGTATGAGTTCTCAGTGAACACGCTCTTAGAGTAGGGATTTAATAAATTGTCTTTATCGTCACTTTTCTTAACACTTCTCCACTTATGATTTTTTAGCGAACTATCTGTGAATCTTGTGCTATGAACTTCCCAACGAAAGGCCAAAATGCTTTTGGGTTATCACGTAACTGCTCTACTTACGAGTGTTCTCCTTTTAACATTCGTGAACGCTTCCTTCGTGGTGGCTTAAGACAACTTATACTTTTAAAATATTAACTCGCGATCATCAGCGAATAAGTCAGCACTGATTTTTAAGAATTTTTTGCATGGCACGCTCTCTGTCGCCTTAATGATTTTCTAACTTCTGCGTCATACCATCTCGTGTTGCTACATACTTTTTTTATTTTGCCAGGAATATAAGTTTTAATTCCTGAAGTTACGAGCGAAAGAAAATCTTTCCAAGTACCTTCTGCATTTTACTCTTTTATATATTCTTGAAGCTCGAGGAAATAATTTTTCAGAGGACTCTTCAGCCCATCAAAATCATTTTTTTAAATGAAAACTTTCCGTTCTTTTTTTAAATTTCAAGCGATATTAAATGAAAACTTAGCGTTACTACCCTATAGTCATTAATTCCTTCGACAGTGCTGACGTTTGTTACCTACTGTAGTATATTTGTCGCTAGTAAATCAAGAATATTTTCTCCTCTTTTAGGTACGGAAGCTGATGGAGGAACCAATTTTATGGAATATTCACGTGTTGAAAAAATCATTCTCACTATTTCTTCATTTAATGCGTAGAGTCGGTTTGGTTTACGACTGATGGTGTAAAAAGGACCCCATTTCAGTGGTGAGAATGAAACAGAAGAAGAAGTGGTAAATAGGCTGGCCTTAATTTTAATTTTGTACCGCTAGTTTATCGTTTTTTCTCATGACTTGGCAAATAATGAGTTATATTAATTTTTTTACTGTTAGGCTGCATAGCAGCCGACACTGGAGCGACATTTGGTGAAGTTCAGGGAATGTGGATCTGGTGGTCAACAAGTTTTGAATCGCATTTTCGATGTTATTGTTTGGGTTATCTTAACTCCAAGATAGCTTGAATTCGTGGAATTATCGTCATACGAGCGGATTACGTTCGCAAATGTTTGCTTTCCAACAAAAGTAAACTCATACAATCACATTCACGGGCTTAACTTGTTGGAACCATGTTTATATAATAATGATAATTAACGTAAATGACCCCAGCATTATGTCCACAATCGTAATTTTATATTCGACGGGTTTCAACGCCTCTGCATCATAATCAAGAGAGCGTAGTTGTGAAAACATATTCTCAACTTCTCAACTCAATTCTATTTTAAGGGATACATACAAGTTTGCATAAATTTTATCCAGCATACTTTTAAGTCGTTTAAAAGAATATGTTTGAAATCTACTCTTACATCTACGATATAGGTAATTGGGCAGTTATCCATCCCATGTATCGCGCTATATTTGTCTTCATCCGTGTTTGTCTTCTAGAGCGACACGGATTCTGTCATTTGGGATATCCTTTATGTTTTAGGTCCGACATTAATGAATGCATTGGATAAGAATCGCTATTGGAGGGAGTGTTGTTGGAATTCATTTTTCCCCAAATAATCGTCTACCCCAAAGAAAGGCTGCGTGGGAAAGAAATCACTCCGGCACATATTAAGGGCTTATAGCGCGTCCTGATTTTCCACTGGAGACCTCTCAAAGATTAAGAGACGTTACGCATCAAGGTGTGATCGAGTATTATTCATTACATTTTCTAGTCATTTAAAAGCAAGCAATCGAAGTCGCCTCTGACACTTATCATATAATTAGGTACATTTCCCGCTAATCGTCCTGTATTTTTCTCCACCTGTAAAGATTACCTTTTTTAACATTAATTACCTTTCATAGCGGCACAGAGAACATTTTCCCAGAGCCTACCTATGCTTCCAGGACCAACAGCAATGATAAAGCAAGGGAAATATTTTGGATCGAATATAGGGCTTCATTTTCCACCAAGCAGTCAACGACTTAAGTAAAAGTTACATCTACATCTACATTATACCCTGCGAGCCACCGCTAAGGTGTTTGGCTGGGGGTGACCAATCACCAGCATGCAGCATGCAAGAGGACCGCCACATGCACACCGCACGGTCATAGAAATATTACGCATCCTAGCAAAATATACATGCATATTCGTAAAAAAAACTTGCTAATGGTAAGTAATTCCTTGAGCAAATATATGCAAGGAGGCATCCTAGCGAGTGACCCCAATAACCCTTTCAATTGAGACAACGTTGCTATCCTTAATAGTACGAGGGAAGAATGACATTTTAAATCTCTCTGTTTTGCAGTCTATTTCTTTTATTTTTTTCTCATGATCGCGTCTACTATAGTACGATGGTAAACGAAGGATATGATTCGCGTCGTCCGAGAAAATATCTTCTTCGAATTTCCTAAGTAAGTTAAGCCTATACTTCGATCTACGCTCCTGTAAAGATTCCCATCCTTAACCGTGTAACATACTGGAAACGCTGCACTTTTTGTGGTAACAACTCATCACAAATCTGGCCGCCATGCGCTGTACTCGATTGATTTCAGCCATTAGACCTACTTCGTAAGGGTCCCATACGATAGCAGCATGTATTGGTTAGGTGGGGCTCTGTTGTCAAAATCACTCCAACGCACATTATCGAAGTTATCGTAGATGTTGTGGACGCCCGCAGAGGTCCGTACGATCAGACCACGAGCTCAGTTCTCCGTGGGAAGCGGGCGTGTTTGACTTTTTCGCGTGGACTCCTCAATCGGTAGTAAGCCGTGGCTCTCTCCCCCCCCTGCCTGTGTTATGCAGTGGGACGGAGGGGAGGGGAGAAAGCGAAACTGGAGTGGAATGGGGGACGAGGGGGGTAGGGGGAGGGAGGGGTGGTCCGTGTGACTGAGGCCGTTCCCCTTTCCATCCTCGGTTGCATTCCATTGTCGTGGCGGCGGGAGGAGAACGTTTTTCACCCATTTCCCTCTTTCTTCCTCTCCCCTCCTCCCCTTTAAGGCGGCAACTACGAATTCGACCCTGCGCTTTTATTAAATTCTTATGCACGTGAAAGGTGACGGAGGGAGGCGAAGAAAGAGGAAGTATTTTATAGTATTTACATTCGCAGGCGCTAGTATTTGTTTACTCATTATAATATCAAATATTTAACCTATTTACTTCTATTGACCATACTGTAGTAGTATTAGTGGATATCTTCTATCAAAATAGAATAAAATAAAATTACTTTGTTTTATTCCATACTTTATTTTCTGAACATCAATAGCAACACTTCCCATTTCTTACGACTGCTACAATTTTCTTTAGCTTTATATACTTGTGTTCTTTAATTTCGAGGTTTTGATTCTCGTTATATTTTATTTACTTGATTCTCGGCATATTTTTGGTTGACGTGACTCCCGTAACATTATATGTATTTTGTTTCTTGTTATATATTATTTAATTTCTTGTTATTGCGCCACTGTGAATTGGCAATTATTGCTGTATGTTGGCTTTTGAAATAAATAAATAGCATGACCCGGGTTTCAGCATCTAATGCTATCTCAGGTACAATTCGATGAGTGGCTTGCTCTTAAATAGGTAACCGTGGGTGGAGGGGGGGGGGGGACATGAAAAAGAGGGTGGGAAGGAACATTGATGACGGGTTTTTATTTGATGACCCCCTTTTTCATGTTCCCCCCCCCCCCCTCCACCCACGGTTACCTATTTAAGAGCAAGCCACTCATCGAATTGTACCTGAGATAGCATTAGATGCTGAAACCCGGGTCATGCTAATTAAGTGTAGGATAAAAAAAAGTAATTTAATTTAATTTTATTCTATGATGAAACAATTCCACAAAGTAACGCCTGAGACAGTGTCTTATGTCTTCTATCAACTTAAGAGTAGATAGCGATATTTGATGGAGCTGAGTAACATGAAACATAATCACAGATACACTACATTGTATATTCCACTAATGTTTATATTAGTCTGGAATATGAGACCTTTGAGAAAATGACTTATTGTTGGTGTACAGTGTCAAAACCTGGGTCAGTCTATGAAAAAAACTGTAGAAAATATAATGTTATCGTATTTGTGTTTATATTTTTATTATATCTTAATGTTTTTATGCATTTAGTTATTTATCATGTAACTTTACGTCACTCATAATGCATAATATGTTCCTGGCGTTGATAAATTTCCCTTTACTGTTACGCATATACTGGCGGTTGCCCTTTTGATACTTGGTGAAACTGCTGGTTCTATTGTTCTTTTTTCCCATTTAGCATTTAATGGATTGGGAGGGTTATAGCAATCCTCTCCTCTTCGCTCGGTTAGTCACATCAAATGATTTTGTTTCGATGCATCGTTAAGAATTTGGATGGCTAAATTAACTATTTCTTTTGTAATCACCTCTTTTTCTAACCACTTGGGTGGGGTGACATTTCGCCAATTATATTTCTCTATCCTCAAGGTATTAGCAATTCTTTCTCAGTTTTATTATTAAGAAACATAGCAAAACTAAATGAAAAAAATTCAATCTGAGAAATTAAGAATTTTTTGTTAGCTATAGCACACTACTGGATTTATTCAATGACTTCACCAAACTCGAACTTGAAAATGGAGGTAAGTTTGCTTGTAACGGTATCCTCAAGCATATTTCAAGATAATAAGCCATCTGAAGGTCAACAATAATTTACCATTTTTAAATGCTTGCTCCTAGGAGTTGAAATCACTTTCCTAGAAATGACATTTGGGGAAAAAGCAGGTTGTCTCGTCCTATATCTCAAATCAGTCGTAGAGACAGAGGGAAGATGTGTGAGTCATTTCATGACCCTCTTGAGCCACCCCAACTTTTGACCGAGTTTCTTCGAAGCAAATGGAAAGCCGCCAGACCCCCTCTTGTCTCTCTCGGAGATATTGAAGCAGGTCTACCATTTGATTGCATTTATACGCGCAGTGGGTGACATTACAATTTGTGGTCAGCTGAAGAAACCTCTCCCCAAATTCACATTAATTATCGTGCGAAAAAATTCCCCTGGACCAGGAATCGAACCACGGACCATTGACTTTACATTCAGCCTCAGCGCAGATCACGACACTAGCCAAGTTATTTAATTAGCATGTCATTTTTACCTAGCTCAGCGGTGCTAGATGTCCGTGGTTCGATTCCCGGCCCAGGGGAATTTCTCTCATGGTAAATAATGTGAATTTCACCGCAGTGCAGGAGAAGACCACTCTCCCCCATTATATATTCGTCATTTTTCTGTGGCTGAAATTGCGAACGGCTAGCGTTGTATGCAGTCAGTGGCTCTAGGATGCGTCTAGGATCTGCCACAGGGAAACAGAGGAAAGATTCATATCGTCTTAACAGGAGTTGACTTCGACCTATTTTCTGGAAAGCGGAAGGCAAGCCCCTCTCCTCCCTCGCCCTCTCTATCTGCCGCTTATATTGACCGTGGCAGGCCTTCAATTGGCTTCATCCCCATTGACCCTCAATTTCTTCACCGCCACAGCAATGCTCTTCCCACGCACTTCATCTTGGGGTCTGGGTCAGAGAAGTGGCGCTTGCTTATGCCGGGTCTACACTTGTACCTTAAGTGACCACATGTTGGTTCTCTATTTAAGGTGGTAGTGTAGGATTCACCAGCTTCCTATAAGTACACCTTCACTTAAGACACTGAGAACCCATACTTAAATTGCGTAGGCAACTGTTTCCGCACGGCTGACTCTCTTCAATTGCTGTAAATGGCACATGATAATACCCATCCCACCCCTGACTCATCCCGTTGATTATGTTCTAAGTTGTGCTGTATTCCATGATGTGGCTATTGAGTGTTCTATTTCGTTGGTTAACTTTATTGTGTTGGGGTTATTGAATGGACGAATTTATTTTGTGGAGTTTCTCATCTTATTTTTGGTTTTATTTCCGTGAAAACAAATTGCTATGCCTGTTGCTCACGGTGAAACCCGTTTTATAAAACTTAGAAACGTTTTAAGGAATTTTAAGACTAAGACGACGGCAGAGGATCCGGTGAAACAGTTAATTTTCCATGGTGTCATAATCGAAAATAACGTATTAAACGAATTCACTTAGCATAAACCCACACACTGCTATTGAAACCATTGCATAGGGCTTCAATCTTAGTCCTGGGGATGCCGAGGGGAGTATATACGGCGATTTAATTGGACGTGGGAGGAATTGAAGGTTAAAATTTAACATAAATGGTTTTACTAAAGGAGAGGAATTTGACTAATTGTAAGTTTTCACGTTATGCATATGTCATTCCACGAAGCTTAGTAATTCTAAATTTCTCTGGCTCCATCCAGTTTGGAAGTTTATTTCCAATATCCGTGGCTTTGGATCACACAATCACTAATTGCTCTCTTAGATCTTCATCTGTCGACATAATCGTTTCCCGATATAGACAATCACGGGGCTGGAGTCGACTTAAAGCTCAAGAGTAGCTACCGCACCACACTTAAGATTAGACTTAAGTGAAGTCACTTAAGTTAAGTCTGTAGTGTAGAAAAGGCATTACTCGGAGAAAGCGTCTCAGGGGAAGGAGGTTTCTTATCGTGCGGAACCGACAGGCATCAAACTCCTTCGCCCACACTACCCCATTATCATTATTTATTTTGTTATTTTGCGTTGAATGGGAATGAGCTGGTGAGAGATATGTGGAAGGGAAAAGAGAAGAGTCTGATCTGGAGTGTGACGCCTTGCGATGCAGAGGCGTACTTACATTGTGAGGAAGGAGGACGTGAGGAGACGGTGAGGGTTCGAAGTGTGGGTGTGGAGGAGATAGCCGAGCGTTAACGTGATTCATCCCTCCTTCACTTACATGACGTAATACTCAGTCCTCCTATGTAGGCACTTCGTTTACTCGTGTATTTATTATGCAGCCGAGCCCTAAGTCCGTATGACACTTTCCAATTTATTGGCCAATAAATAGGCGCGCAATGTTGTTTAAAATATTGGGTGTTACGTACAGTATGACACGTATCAATATTTACACCAACATTGGCCGAAGTAGTTCTCTAATGTCCCACTAGAGAACGCCATTGTACTTCGATGATTTTACGTTGCATAAGCATTCGTGCGATTTGTAAGCTGTAATCAGTATTGAAACAACTTCTTTCGTCCACATTTTAGAAACTTAAAGTGAATTTTCGGAACAAATCCAATGTTTTACAGCCAAACCTGATGTGTTTTGCGAAGAGCTTCTTGTTTTGGCCACTAGGAGTCAACATAACTGACTTCTGATTGGAGTTTGGCCACGAGAAAATAGAACCTGTTCTAAATTACTAATTGGGCAATAAATTGTGTCCAATATTATGAAAAGGATATTGGACTAGAAATTGGTGCGTGTCAGTTGGACCACAATCCAATGAATTGGCCAATACATTGGGAAGTGTCATACGAGCTTTAGAGGTGGTCGGGTAAATCTCTCGACTGCCATTTCAGAGATTTTGGATTCGAATCCCCCTGGATGCAATATCCTTCACTGAGGAAATGGGTGTGTTTGTTTTTTTTAAAGTATGTGTGAATATATTTTTTAAATGAGATCTGATGGTAACAGATTAAATACAAAGGGAAACTGCGCGGTTCTTCAAAAATGGCTGGAGGTTAAGGTACTGACAGTCCTCTGACTCGACGCAGCTCGAGTACGCGGTGTTGGTGTGTGGGTTTTTGCGCAGAAGGATTTACTCCGTAAACCAATCAAAAGACAACAGAAATATGTTCGCATCGTCATTAACTGCTTTGAGGAGATTTGACGGCAATAAGCCGCAAAAACAGTAAGATGCAACCACTGCCATTCCCTTGCTTATTTCCGTACAGTTAATCTGCTTAGGAACAAATGTGTTAACGTGGGTAGAGTTATCATTTTAATGAATTTTAGATATATATCGAGTGTTGACTAATTGATTGTGTTGATGTTAAGAATAGGGTAGTTTCCTTCATCAAAGAAACGAAAGACATTGATTGGGATTCGTTACCCACCATTACTGTATTCATATTAATATACAAATTATTTGGTTTTAGAAATCCCAGTTTAGACGAATGGCAACGGTCAATTTTAACCTCATTTGAAAAAGACCAGATTGGCGCCCATGCAATGCCACACCACGTGACGTCACAGGGACCTAGTTTCTAATCGAGTAGATGGGAGTAGAACATTGTCTGAGATAACTAATGCATACATTAGGCACAGACCTCAGGGAAACATCTCTTAATAATCACTTATTAAAATTCACTAAGTTCGGAAAGTTTCCTTCATTTGATAAGGTAGTAATAATCCACATTTAAGCCAAGCGCTACCTGCTAGCAGGTTACTCAGCTACCTGCTAGCAGCCTGCGTCGTATCAGCGCTCTAGCCTCGCCTCAAGGTCATCTCAAAGGGCGGCCGCGGGAACCAGAAATACGTCACACGGACTTTTTCCCATAATTCCTACTTAGCCGTCGCGTTTTTGCGCGCTTGAAAATTTTCACTTTTCGTTTAATCGCGAAAAACAGATATCGTCATTCGAAAATCTTAGAGCGTGAAATACGTACTCCGGGAGTAATAATCTTTCGATTTAGGCAATAAAAAATAATAGGAAACCACCCTATTCATTTTCAACAGAGTAAAAAAAAGAATAATTACGTCGGATTTGAATCCTCTCGTAACTTCACCGCAATCATCGCGCAAGGAATAAACCTACTCGGCTATGGAGTCATGTCTTCGTTACATATAAATCGTGAGTCCAAATATGAATCTGAAGAGAGGAACAACCTCGCTATGGAGCCCGAAAGAAACGACGGCCAAACGTGTGCGTGGACGTGAGTTTTTTTCAGTGCATTCCTTCCGCTAGGGCTTTTGCGTCTGGAGTTTGACTCCCGTTCCGATAGCCCGGGCACATTGGCGTCCGTCCTCGTCGGCTCTTGGTGGCGTGAAAGCAAAGGATGTAGCTTGTCTCATGTGCTAACCTTCCAAGTTTTCAGCGACCCGGGCCCACCAGGGACGTGGGACTCGTGGTGGTCTATATATTATTGAAAACGATACTATGTACATGTAGATCCCTAGCTCCACATGAAAAAATAATATTTTTAGGTTGAGCATATGATTCGTTCAGTTTTAACAACACTTGGACTTATACTCAGTTGATATTTCAATTATCTCATTGCAACATTTTCACGCGGGATTTTCTTAAGATTAATCTTCACGCGATATCCCTTTCATTGTTTACGTCTCGCAACAATCGGTTCTTGCATTAATTTCGCCCATCAAATCTATGCGTGGTCATTGGGATTCATACTAATTTCAACATCAATTGTCCAACCTGAACTCCTGCCTCTCCTCAGCATCAACACATCCCATATGGGGGATCGGGTTGGTGTGGTGGCTAAAGTGTCTGCTTCCCACCCGGCGGGCTCGGGTTCAAATCCCGGCGGTGGAAGAGAATTTTCAGAGACTGCCCGATCCCTGCTTGAATGTTGTGTGGTGGACATTTTAAGCGCTACACTCCGTCCGTAGGATGGGACGTTAAGCCGTGGTCACCTAGGCGCCTCTCGTTAAGAGCAGGCTAATGCCGACGCCGGGTTTCTCTCCACCCTTCCCTCACGGAATAAGTGACCTCAGCTGTCGGTCGCCTATTCCAAATACCATACCTCTCATCCCATACCTAGCGCACCATTTCCTCTGCATACTCGTGAAACAGTATCTAGTGGACAGCACAGTACAATGAAGGACTTTTATAGATGCTAGGTAGTACTAAGTTGTTAATTATCTCAAACGCACCTTTTTTGCATAACTCAGGTGTCCTAGCACCCCACCTATTCTCATCAATGAATGGATGATAATATTACTGGGTTTATTATTAAGTTATTTGTTGGACTTTTGATCAGTTGATACCTCCTCGTCTTGCCTTCAGAATTTTCACGCCGCTTTATTTCCCGATGATTAAACCTCATGCCGAAGTGCCTGCAGCCATCACGGCTATTGGCTTATCAATGCCTGGTCATCCGCGAGCCCCATTGATGTATTCCTCTATCACCCAACTCCTGTTTCTACAACTAAACCCGTGCCTTCTTCACCATTTCTTTTGCGTACACGTTTAACAGCGATATTGGACATCCCCGAAGAGTGAAGGACTTACAATTAGATAAATTTGATGCTTTCCCGGCGAATTCATTCGAAAAAGGCTATTCGGGCTTCCAGCCGGGTCTCCCTCCATTCTTCCGACGTTTCGGAACACGAGTCGGGTTCCATCCTCAGGGCTGAGTGGATGAAGTTTGCCAATTGGTTGTAAGTTCTAACGTTATTGGCCGGGAGACAGCCAATCTTACATAACTACATCCACTCACCACTACCCCTCAGGATGGAACCCGACTCGTGTTCCGAAACGTCGGCAGAATGGAGGGAGACCACCCGGCTGGAAGCCCGAATAGCCTTTTTCGGACTAAGATAAATGTTGGAAACAGTAGTCCAAGCACTGATTTTTATTATTTTAGCGAACCTATGGTGTCGCAACATCCCCCTCCATAAGTCTATTGGGGAGCCTGGGGCGTAATACTTGGAGAAATGATACCTGTATTCAGCTGATTGCCTTGGCTATGGTATTATTATCATTATGCGCTCTGCGGATGGGCTGTGCTCCGTCGCAGTAGTGGATGGATTCTGGGCGGAAAGCGAGAGGACCTGGAGGTAGTATGTAGTGGAAGGGGGCGGTGTTGCCAAGTGTATCTGATACTGGCAGCACCGCCCCCTCCCCCTCTATCCTCCTGGGAACTCCTTCCTCGGTTGGGCGGAGGACGCGGGGTGGATATACTCGGATGGTATGTAGTGGTGCTTGCGCCGAGTGTCGCGGTCGGTGGTCCTCCTCCCTCTTGGGGGGGGGGAGCCGATAGCAGCTTCCTCCGCGAAACAAGATTGCGAGTTCACGGCCGGTGTTAGTACCACGACGAAAATCGCAACCCAGGGTTGTATCTTATATGCCACTGTGATCGCGTCCCAATTGATTTTCTCCCAATGCTCGAATGCTGATCCATTATCTACTCTAGTCTGCCGCTTGTCCCTCCAAACCGAAAATTCTTTGTACACCCTTTCAATTTCTTCATTTCCGTCTCCTCCGTAATTCTTCTCGTTCTGAAATAATGCGTGCCCCATCATTGGCCCCACCATCCACTTGTAGGAATACTTATGGCCTTTCTTTCCTTTACAATGCCTCAAATGGCAAGTACCGATCCTCATAAGTACAGTGGAACCTCGGATAACGACCAGAATCCGTTCCAGATAGCTGGTCGTTGTCCGAAATGTTCGTTATCCGAAACAATTTTCCCCATAAGAAATAAAGGAAATAGGAGTGATTGGTTCCTAGCTCCTATCGACTCGCCATTATATGAAAGTTAAAGGGTATATAGATATTGTATTGCATTGTATTACTTGTAGACTTAATATTTTAGACATTGTATTGCATTGTATCCATTTGGGATCGCACAGCATCAAACGCAAAACATGGCCGCTACACATCTGTTCTCTAACCAAAAATTTGTTCGTTATCCGAGGCAAATTTTTAGAGAAACATTTGGTCGTTATCCTAATTGTTCGTTATCTGAGGCGTTCGCTAACCGATGTTTCACTCTACTCCCATTCTTTTCACAACACATTCCCACCCGCGCCTTTCTATTACATCTTTTTTACAAACTTTCCTACCCTTTTCAACGCCAATTCGTCCACCAACCCTTCCCTGTAGGTACCTCTCAATGCCCTTCGGATCATTCAAGAGCCAGCTACGAAAAGCCATCCACTCATGAATATCTGTTTAATCCTTTTTATAGTTTATTTATATTTGTTAAAGCTTCAAATTATTAGTTTATATTCACGGTAGAGGCCGTGATTAATAATTAATTAAATTAATAGATAATGAGATCGATGGATGGATACATTCTGTGGTATCAGGCGATGTGTGAGGAGGAACTGTGAATGAGACAAGGAGGGAAGAGAATGTTTGAATGGACCAAGTTCTGAGGAATAGTCCGTGGAGAAATCCGTGTTTAGGAGAAGAATGATGGGTGAGCGAAGGGGAAGAAGGGAGAATATAAGTTTTATGAAGGGAATGGAAGGTAATGAGCCTAATTGTGAATGAATAAGTGACGTCCAAGTCGGGAATGAATGGATACAGGCCGGCGTTTGTTTCTGAAAATGCTCCATTTAAACCTACATACACAAGTAAAATGCTTTTATAACAGCCTCTCTTACAAATTTTGCTGGTCTTAAGACGTTTACTATCAAAAAAATCCTTCTTTTTTTTAAAGTCCATAACTCTTTTTATAGATTAAATAAATAAATAAATTTTTATAAAATTTATTTATTTTCTTAATTAAATATAGAATTCAAATAAATTCTCTATAAAAATCGCAATAAAATTTAAATAAATTTTAGAGCGATTAGAAATTGAAGGTGATGTCATAAGTGTTAAAGTAGTATTTATTTAATAATCTAGAGAATTGGAAGCCCAGTGTTAACGAGCATTCGTCGATTAAGTACATTTGGGAGAGGGCGTGCTTTTTTGAGAAGATTTTAACGGGAGTGACATTTCCTTCGCCTCACAGGTGAACCATCTCTCTGGTCTGTTTTGTGATGGCAGTGGTGTGGCGTCGCGTCGTGGCGTTTAGAAACCTTTGGAGCGCGACTTAAGACTTCACTCTTCTGCGCAGGTTTCCATCGTTAATGGTCGGGAACCTCGACCCGTCTCGGAAGAAAATAAGAAAGCCAGACCACATCCACTGTTGCGGGGATCCAATCCATGACTGAGCACGCTGTTAAAATAAACACTTAAAGCCAAATTAAAGTGAAAAGTCAATGCAATCAAATGACTCAGCGTGGATTCGTATTTGCCAAAATCTGAGGCCAAATTATACAATCCCCGGCCTAGTTATTATTCCACTTCCGACAGAAACGAGGGAGTCAGAAAGATATTTTTCCTATTAGATGGGTAGCAGAATTTGTTTTTCCCCGTACCAACTATTTCAACTATGCTAATTTGAACTCAGGCTGTCTAATGACTATACTTTCTTTCATGTAAATAGCTGTTGCCAAAAGGCAACAGCTATTCCACAGGCCTGTTTATGCGGTTTGCGGGGTATATTTACAAAGATTTTAAAATACATTCAACTGAATTGCAAGCAATCACCTATCTTCCAGAGCGGCACGAAGAACATCTTATGAGAAACTAACTATTTCTAGGCCCCATATAAACGATAAAAAAGTGAGATATTTTTCCAGAGGTAATAGAATTCGTGTTGCTGTGAACAATAAACTGATTTAATAACTGCTAGGAAAGACAAGCAATAAACGCGCGCCTTATATTTTTTGGAAACGGTTAGCTAGAGCGATAGCACCCCCCGTCATACGCCTATTTAGTCGGCTTGCGCGGTAGCATGTGCATCATATTGCACGATACTTATGCACCATCACAGACGATGCACTGCAGCATTGCGTTGACGTAACTCAGTGACGACATGCTTCTCTGCAGAGGGAAAAATTCCTTCCACTATGCAGCTGACGAAGTCTCTTCGTGTGAACTGAGCCTTGTGCGCAATTATCCAACCGCTTTGCTTGAATGCGGTGGATTTTACGCCACAGTACACCGATTAAGCGATTTTATGAGTTTGATATGGAATTTTTATCTGGAAGGGGATTAAGCTGCCGGAGAGGTGATAAGGAGAATAGAAATAAAGAAGGATTATAATGGCGTAAAAGTAAGCCGCTTAGTATAACAATTGTAATTTTTTAAACGGCTCTTCTGTAATTATAACGCTGGGAGGTGTTTATTGACATTTATTTCGGTATGATATCTGAACCTGTCCGCAAAATTCATAAAAATGCAGTGAAGCTGACTATTTGGCACGCATTAGTCAGTTAGCCTTTCAATGGCGCTAGTTAACCAAATCTATTTTTAAATCCTTGTCTATAATAGAATGATATATAAAAAAATCTGCATTTTCGTCTTCTATCCGTCGCATAATGCTGAGATATGCGATCGACGGCTTTAATTCTGTCGTAAGTGCATGAAGTCACGCACTTCGCACGCCGCTGGTAGATGACGTCACGCACTCCTGCCGATCGGGGTCACCGCTTCTCATTTGCTTTCTTCCTCGCATCGAATTCACGGGGTTCGTAATTGTTTACACCCTTTTGAGTGGTTAATTTCCTTAATTATGTCTTCTCCTTGAATAAGTTAATGAACGATAAATTTTATGACGTTATGACGCCATGTGGGCAAAAAAAGTGGTCTAGGACTTTCACCTTTCTATTTATTTCGAGCGTATCAGAGAATGGCTGAACGAAGAATATTTATAATTAATTTTTTCCTTCCATCCACCGAATTCTTTTAGCGATTTCGTTTCTGGGTGAACTGCCCGATTGTATTTTCTTTATCGGTTGTTTTTGGGAACCGCGCCACTTCATGCAGGTGTGGGAATTCATTCATTGCACATCTGTAAAACTGGTGAGGTCGTTCTTACGTGGTAATTGAAGATAGGCGCCCTTTTGGATTCATCATTCCGCTGATCACGATGCAGAGTTCGATTTTTCTGAGAACTCCCTCGAATCGAGCTTGGCAAATGCTTCCTTATCTGTCACTTCGTCCACTCAGCGTGGGGGAGCGGGATGAACTGCATAAATATTTATGAAGCCTGCTTCGAGAGAGTGATTTTAGCGTGAGTAACGCGTAGGCGAACGACTTGTTGAGTGTACCAGTGTTCTAACGAGAGCATAAAATTAGGTAGGTGCTTCGTGAAGTCAGGAATTCTTCGCTCTGCCCCGTGGAATTAGGGTGAACTTTTCTAAGCTTCGTTTTAAATTCTGCACGTACGTATGAATAAGATTTTTAAAAATTGCCTGAAAGGTTGGAAAGCTGAATTTAAGTGACAAAAACTTATTTTACCATCATTTCAAGTGGCCATATCTATATCAAGCGGCCAAGAATCAGCCGTTTCGAAATAAAAGATACATAAGTTCAAAAAGTTTGAGGCTCCACTTCGTCGGAAGAGCTAACATTCATTTTGGAATAAACAGTGAATTCTTCTGAATCATTCTTCATCCTTATCTGTTATTCTCCGCTCAGCTAGGGACAGCAAGCTGAGCGGCGAATAGAAATATTTATCAAGTATGCTTTGCGATTGTGATTACAGCGTGAGTAACGTACTGATCAGCGACTGTTTGAATTTACCAGTTCTGTTTACGTGAGCATAAGGAAAGGCGTATCATATAGCGATTAAGTTGCAAGTCTGAAAGTGTCTAAGTGAACAGTGTGAGATGCCATCGTAGAATTAGGATGATCTTTTGCAAGCACCATATTTGTTCATGCATTGGTGTTCATTGATAGAATAGAGAGAAATTCTCATGATAAGTGAGTTGCAGGAATTAGTAACTGAAGTGGACAATGCCATAATAGCAAGGAGCCGTATAACATATCAGCAGATTTATCTCCTGTTTCGAAGCAAAACGTACAGAACTTCACTGCAACCAGCAATTCTAGACTTCATTATAAAGGAGCAATTAACATTGTATTCTTCTACAGTGTTTTTATTTCTTTATTTGTTTTCTTGAATGTTACATTTGTGCAGTGCAATACGTTGGTAAAATAATAAAAACACTCCATACGAATATAATGCTCAAATGATTTCTAGGTTATTCGAAATATAGAATCTTGCGGTTTGTCATTTTATTGATATCAGCAGTGCTGTAGTTGGGAAAATAATTTAGGCGGTGCTCACCAAAAATTGCCAAGAGCTGAACGTGTATTTTAAGTACATCCGGCCGCGATTGAAATGTCAAACTCCAGCTCATATATTAGCTCCAAGTTTTGCCACGAGACACCTCTGAACAAGTAACTAATCATTTCCGATTTTTCTTTATGAAATCCATTGGACAATTTACAGTAGGGCTATTTTTTACAGATTTAAAAAGGTAGTTTAACCGGTACGCTTATGACGAGTTTGGATTTTAGGGGGTACGCCGCACTGGCCCGTACCGGCCCAACTACAGCACTGGATATCAGTAAATAGAACTTCGGTGTCTGCAATCCTTTTGTCTCTCGAAAACTATCAAATTCTTCGGTCATTTTTATCCTTGATGTAAATAACTACACACGAATAACAGGCGCGAATTATCGATATAATCAAGACGTATGTACTAGTAATTCCGTGCTAGAGATTGGTGAAATTCCGCCGTAATCGATTAATCGTATCAAATGATCATCGGTTCCCTAGCAGCGATTCAGTGTAAAAATCGAGAAGGCATAATCGATTATTTTGAAAATCGGTAGTATCATATGATTTTTAGTAGGCATCGAATCATATGATTCTACCGATTATGTGAAGGCAACGAATCGTATGATTTTTTAGTAGGCATCGAATCATATGATTCTACCGATTATGTGAAGGCAACTAATCATTTGATTCTACCGATTATGTGCAAGCAGCAAATCAAACGATTACACCGTTTCTATGTTGGATAATCGCGAGGACATCATACGATTTTTCGTTAAGAATTTTCCCTATCACTAGCAAATCAAATATACTGCGATATAATTGTTATATAAAAATGTATCCACCGGTATTAGATTATAACGCGATTAGAGATATATTAAACAACAACTATTGCCGCCGATTTTTTTCAAGTGAAGGTCAAGCTTAAGTAGTAAACGATTCAACGATTTAATCGACACCCCATAATCGATCACATAATCGAAAAAATCGAACTCAATAATCGATTATCATCGAAAATCGATTATTTTCACCCATCAAAATTCCGTGCTCATAAGAATAGCGGCGGATACTGCAACTGACGGGATTAGTTTTTGGGATCGCGGTTGAAGTTTCCGCTTTCCAATGACCCAATGATTGTCCACATTATGTATTCGTGGCGGTAGACCTCTCTTCGCTCGCAGACAAATGATTGGTAAGAAGGCTGGATAACTTTCTAAAATCAGTTTCATTTCATTAGGCGCGAAGGTCAAACTTGTAACTCGGCCTTCCCTCTCGCTGAAGTTCTTTGGTCACGTGACGTTGGCCCTGATACGCCAACTACAACTGCTCCAGATCTTTTATTCCCGTTTATTACCTCTCTTACAATCCCTCCCCTTATCAATGAGCATGTCTTATTTTCACTTGTGAGAACTATGGTACACTCCATCGCTTTCTAAAAGGCTTGCCACGTATTTGTGCTTCAAACGGTGTTTTAATTGTTACCTATGTGCTCGTTCATCGCTCTAGCTTCACATTCGTCTTCGCTATGGAGATTATCTAGCATGGGGCTTCATAAACGGGGTCTCAGTTCGATCGGTGTGTCCTTGATTAACGCTACCACGGAAGGAGCATTTTGTTCGGTTTCCAAAAATGTCCGCTGGGCAGTGTGGAGCTCAGAGTGACCCATTCATTCCCGAAGTTTGTGATGTAGTATTTACCCTCACTAGGAATAGTATTTAAAAGCCATGGATTGCATTGTTTTTATCACCAATATAAATGTCGGGTAAAAGGCCTAATTATTGTTTATCTGTGTATTTCGTATCGCTCTACAGTCAGCGCTACAGGTGGGAACTTTTGTAAACCGCATAGGGGTGACGGCAGTGCCCGGCCGCCGAATCCTATGGTGTAGTAGATTAAATTCTTCATCTGTTGCGTGTGTTTAGTATATAAATGTTATCTATCTGTTAATTTACGCATGTTTTCAGTTTCGCTTGTCGTATATTACTGCATTCTGATCAACAAATGGATTAGTGCTATCGAGGATCGGTATTGAATTCTACTTCCTTACATTTAATGCGCTCATATTCTCGTGAAATTTGTTTATTAATGCTCAAAGATAGGCACCTGCGCCTTTGAAGTCATCGATGGCACGCTTCAATTATTTAATAGTGAACTCATATTCATTCGTTAAGGAGTGGTTGCAATATTTTCCGCGGAATGTGTTTAACGCGCGAAGCATTTCATTGTATTTTAAAACATTCTCCTATTTTATGATCAATTTTTGTGAATGAATCACATATTGCGTACAATGAATCATAGGAAAACATGGTGTATCTCCTGTTATCGTTTCTTAGATTTTCCACCATATTGTGCTGTAAACCTAGTATTTATGACTCTGAATACATGATATTGTAAATATCCTGTTCCATAATTGCGTGTGGTTGTAAAATTATTTCTTGGCGGTGGCTTTGATTGTACTGTTAAAAAGTAATGCTTTATCTTCCGGATTATTCCAGATTTCTGCGGAATTTTTCCATTTATTCGTAAAAACGAGTGCTTTTTGACCCGTTCCCAAACCGATTGGTTGGTTCCTAACTAGATCTGTTTAGGGAGTTTGACACCGATAGAATTTCCGCTATTCGCTCATAAAAGCACGAACCTAGAATACCTGCTGTCCATATTTTTCTTTTAACAAAAAACTTCTTACGCTAAAAAAATTAGCTTTCTTGTGCTCAGAGTAATGTCATTGTTGGATGCACTTTGTGAAATGAGTGGAGATTCTATCGATACAACATCGCTTCGCAAAGCCATCGTCTGCGGATCAAAGACTCGTTAATATGTCTTTAAATAAGTAAATAACAAATAAATAAAGAAATTGCTTATTACCCCAAAAGAAAAAATACAGAAATGACTGATTACATTCAAAGAGTAACTTTAGGTAGTCATTAAGGATTACCTGTTTTATGGCTACCATCATTTACAAAAGGTCATGCTGACATAGAAACATTTCAGGCACAGCATTCGAATTGAAGTACATGTATTACATGGTATTACATCAAAGAAAAATATCTTCCATAATTTGCATTGTAAACAACCAAGGTTGTATATTTTTCATAATTGAGTTATTATTTTTTGATTTCAGACATGAATCAGGCAATAATTTGTACACTTTTGTGCTTATAAATAAGAAACAACGTTTATATAACGTAAGGTTAGGTCTAGGTAAAGAAATACGTGATCGTCGTAGGGTGAAGGAAGGAAGGGTGTATAATAATAACCCCGCATTTCCACTTTTCATTAAAAATCGACTTAAAACTGAAGTTTATCTGAAGTACCTTATCGTATCGTGGCGGTGAGATGCCTTTCAATCGAAATGATCTACGAGTAACTGTGTGCGGGAGTTTGTGGAATACGGTGTCTGTTATGGGAGTGATACTCAGTTTCACCGTTTGCTGGCATTGTTTTTGAGAACTGTTGTAATGTAACACGTAGCTATCCAGTTGACGGTGAATGGGTCGTCGCGCTTTTGCAATCGTTAGAGTATTAATGACGAACTCGATTTCTGTCATAAAATTTCCCATCTACCATTGAACCACGAATTTTGTGTAGGTGTACCTGGTGCGATTATTATCGGCGTCATTACGGAACCACTATGCATGAACATGTAATCAGTTTAAGTAAGAAACAAATGATTAATGCTTGGTTAATTCAGTTTCAGCAGAAGTTTGGCAGTTTCAGCATTGTTTTCTGATAAATGAAGTTGGAAACAATTTGTGGAAGTAGAGGCATTCAATATTAAAAATACATGCTTTCAATTTAATTTTTGGCACCCATATGCCTCGCAGTATATAACGAACCGACCCGGGTGTCGACGCAACTGAGCACTCAAGGTTATGGTTATTACGGTTCTGCGTCAAGTTCTGTGTTTGTAATATAATGTGCGTTAAAACGAAGTACTTTTAATGTGGTTTGGATTTACAATAGGGTGGTTTCCTATTATTTTTTAAGGCCTAAATCGAAAGATTTATACTCCTGGAGTACGTATTTCACGATATCTATTTTTCGCGATTAAATAAATAATGAAAAATTTCAAGCGCGCGAAAACGCGACGGCTAAGTATAAATGCTGGGAAAACCCCGTGTGACGTCATTCTGGTTCCCGCTGTCGCCCTGTGAGGTGACCTTGGGGCGAGGGTATGTTCACCGCTGCGATGCATGCTGCTAGCAGGTAGCAGAGTACCCTGCTAGCAGTTAGCGCTTGGCTTAAATAAGGATTATTATTGCCCTATCAAATGAAGGAAACTTTCCGACATTAGGTAATTTTAATAGGTGATTATTAAGACATGTTTCCCTGAGTTCTGTGCCTCATGCATGCATTGGTATATTCTCGTATAGAAACTAGGTCCCTGTGACGTCACGTAGAGTGGCATCGCATGGGCGTCAATCTGGCCTTTTTCAAATAAGGATAAAATTGACCATTGCCATTCCTCTGAACTGGGATTTGTGAAACCAAATAATTAGTATATTATGAATACACTAATGGTGGGTAACGAATCACAGTCAATGCCTTTTGTTTTCTTCGACGGAGGAAACTATCCTATTGCAGAACTGGCGAGGTTACGTTTGGCTGTTGTGTCTATTTTTCTCGTCAGTTCCTAACTTTTCCCGACCATCGGTTTTCATTCAGAATGATCGGCGTGTATTCGTATAAGGGCGTTTTCTGAATGCGGTGTCTGCTATGCTAGTGAGTCACTCTCTGGGATTGGTCTTGGGCTAACTTGGAATATAACTCGGCAGTAATTCTCTTCGCTGCCGTTGACTGCATCACTCGACGCGCGTGATCCGGAGTTCGCACAGCCTTGAACTTTTCTCTTGATTGTTTTTCTCTCCCACCAGGCGTCTTCAAAGTTGGAGAAGCGTGACTACCACGGAGTCATGTTCAGGTGCAGAACGAAACAAATTTTTTTCTCTTGCTTGGAATGACTTTGGGATCGCTCTAGGAGGGGAAAAAACGACGGCTGTGCGTCTTCGTAAAATACTGGTGTCTTTAAAGAAGGAATTCGAGCATGAACCTTCATATAAGTTCTCGTTTTATGTTTTTTTTTCAAAGATTAAATGAACGTTTCCGTGAACTAAACGAAAATGTCCATACGGTCCTGCACGTAATCATATTATAAGTTTAATAAAAATTTCATTTTTATTATTACTCGTTTATCGAATGAATGATTAGGATATACGTCTGGTTGTTAATATTGAAAAAAAAAAGTTTACACACTTTTCTACAATTATTTAAAGCGTACTGGTTCGCATTAAGTACTTGTGAAATGTGTAACTACCTTTTTGTAATCATTAAATACTCGTTTAAAAGTTCAACTACCTTTTATTTCAATATGTCGAACTTACACCGTATCCGTCTTGAATCAGTTGAACTTTTTAACTTATTCCTAGTATTGACGTGAGGAGAGGAGACTGAACGGGTTGTAAAAATGCTCCATCAACATCGATATTAGCCAAATCATAATGATGGGCAAGCGCTGCTCCAATGTGTGAGTTGCATGGAAATGTTTTTACGTGTATTTAAAAAAATATAGTCTTGATATATGTTTGCTGTTCCCTCTCCCACGTTGTATATTCTTAGAACTCGTTATGGAGGGAAGGTAGTCGTGCATACGCTTTTACGCATTTGCGCTTGGATGTGAAAGTCGTTGACCCAGTCAAGAGAGAACCATATAAGTGGGGCTTAGTACTTGAGCCATACAAGGCGATGGAAACTCGGAAAGGATGGCCAAAGGTTGCCGCTCTAAGCGTGTGCTTACCCCCCTCACCGACCTGCTACGCATCTCTTTGAGTGTGTATATATTTATGAATTATTCACTCGAATCATCCTTCATCATAATCACTGGTCAGCAATCCTAGGATTGGTTTGACGCTGCTCTCCACTCAGTTCTCCTAACTGCTAATCTTTTCACACCTATGTATATTCTTCTCTTTCACATCCTTCTTTACTTGTTCCATATATTTTGTTCGAGGTCTTCCTTTTCCGTTCTTGCCTTCCACTTGTCCCTCGACGATTGTCTTCATCAGGCCATCATGTCTCAAGATGAGGTCTATAAGGTTTTTCCGTCTTCTTGTTAAGGTTTTCATGAGGCTTCTCTTCTCTCCGACTCTTCGTAGGACTTCTTCGGTACTAACTCGGTCGATCCATTTGATCTTCATCATTCTTCTGTAGCACCACATTTCGAAGGCCTCTATCCTTGTTTTCTCCGCTGCGGTCAATGCCCATGCCTCACTTCCGTATAGGAGCACACTCCAAATGTAGGTTCTTTTAAATTGTTTCTTTACTTTCATATTTAAGTTTCCCGCAGTCTCTCTTTTGGAATCAGGAAAATTAATTGATTGATACGTCCTATTTTGCTTTGCATACTTGTTTTACTCTAATTAATGGATTGGTATACTTGTTATAAATTAATTAATGGGGAGCATGGTATCGTAGTGGGCATAGAGATTGTTTCCGATCGAGCGGTTACATGTTCAAACCCGGTATAAAACCTTCGGACTACTAAGTGCAAGGTGACCCAGAGAAAGGATCTGTCTCTCCTAAGTCTTAGTCCGTGGTGAGCTCTACCATCACCTATCCAAGGCAACCTTCGTGTAGAGTCACTTAGTGAATGACTTCGAATCATACTGTTTTTCTTTGCTTTTGGTACAGGTCGATTGATTATTACATGAATGATGATTGGAGTTCGTTTCGGAAATTTTATTGACAGACACACGTATGGGTGAAAATTAAATTTTTATTTTTACTTTCCGAATACTGAGGGTAAAACGTTCCAAAATTCATTAAAACTACAGGAAAGCTACATAAAAGAAATAATATGTGAGTGTATATTATTTTTATAAAATCTTATGTGATCAATCCAATATTTATGTCACCAAGGATTTTATTCCTCGATGAAAACAACGCAAATAGAAAACGATTTAGTGAATGGATTAAGGAAGTTTTGCTCTTGCATTTGTTTGCATTTGGAGTACAAATGTCAAACTTTAGAATACATTTTAAATACGATAACATAGTGACTACGAGGCAAGAACTTTGTATGTCATGAAGAAGGTAAACAAATATTTTCATCTTCAATGGCAAATAATACGCACAATGCTTTTCTACGACGTTTTAGATTCACTATTCCCGCGAAAAAAATCCATCGAAGGTGCTGGTGCCTTCAACCAAACTGTATGGCTGTAACTAGCCAATAGTAAGTCTTTCTTAGTGTCATTCTGTGAGTTAGTTATATTTTCACTGTTGGTTGCATCGCTCGTCTTGGTGATTATCCGATTCTTTGCGCTTTGCATCTGAATTCGTTTTACTATTTTCCGTCTTGTAGATATCAATCATCTAATGAAAGCCTACCAGTTATAAAACCTCAAATTTGTCGTATTCTTTTTCCGTTAACAAGAAGACAACAGGACGGAGAAGTAGATAAATGCCATCAGCTCTTGTGCCTATCTTTTTTATGTTTGTGAACAAGATAAATGCAAATTCGGATGACATCGGATAAAGTAAAAAAAACATTTCAAGAGAGCTCCACTCAGGCTTTATGGCTGATAATCTCTGTTCACCGATGAAATGAATTTGAATAATTTTACTTTTCGACATCTCTATTGAGCTCGGTATTTGGTACAGTGTAGCGGTGTTTTATTTAGTATTTTTGAGGCATGAGTGGAAGTAATTGTAAGAATAATTATTAATACCTTTGATGACGATATTATTATTATTTTCGTATTTTAATAATTAAACCATAAAAATTGATGCAAAGTTCAATTTCGAATTACGACAGTGGATGGATTTGGAAAGTTTATTAAACATATTTTGACCAAGTGACTGCGATTAGGATTATAATATATAGAGAAGCACTCACAAACATACTATGTTCGACTTTTTTTTCTACAAATACCATTCTTCTACAGATCTTCCTCGATGCTTATATCCCATGCAATACTTTTAAGTCGTTCCATCGTAAATTTTATGTTTTGTCTCAGGTTTTCCTGGTTGCAACTAAATCATAAGTGCAACGATAGCCATAGGTCCCACTCTGGTTTTCTAAAGCTTTTTCATCTTTTTTCGTCGGCTTTAATTCCATTAATTTCCCCCTCAGTGGCGATACACGTGGAGACTTCTTGCATCTTTCTGCAAATACGCGCCTATTCCAAAATCGGAACCGCGCTCTTTTTAGTTGCCGAATCGCATGGTGTATTTCAGTTGCATTCAATATGTTGTGTGCTTTCGTATTCATGAGAAACGCACTTTCTTCCCCTTGTGACTGTGCATAATTATGTCTGCATATCCGCGCAATCCTTTTCAAAAGGAATATGGCGTGGAGTGTTAGGATACTAGCCGTTCACAAAAAAAGTCAAGAAAAGGAAGCAGGTGCATTTTGAAGTGCCCTAGTTATTAAGTCCCGCCTAGAATTTATTCAAGTCGTTCATTGGTGTGGGGAAGACGAATACATATATCTAACAGCTCTGCAAAATAATTTTCTTATTTTATCGTTTTTGTCGCACCTAAAAATAATCATGCCCTAAGGTAACGTTCTCCATGTCGCTTTGAATGATATCAATTCTTGAATACTTAAGAAATCTAAGCCTGGCTTGTAGCCTCCTAGCCTCTTGCGGCTTCCAGACTAATTCGTTTAAAATATGTTTGAAGCCTTTTTTTTCAGTCAGCTGGGGCTTTTACGTGTCGACCAATTTCCTTTGTTATTTTATTCTGTTCACTGATTAAATCTTTCTTCGTCGGATCCCATGTGCTTGACAATGTACTAAACACGACGCACTTTTTTCTTTCCTCAGTTAACTGTCTCTGAGTACTGATATTTGCTCTATCCTTCTGAAAATGAGGAGGGCGATCGCATCAAAGAAAGAGTCTATCTTGACAATAAATCCTTTCTTTGCGCTTTTCCTTATGGAGTTCCTGCCTGTCATCGAAGTCCTGTCCCCTGCAAAATTATCCTCCCATGGAAGTGATCCTTCACTTCGTGTTCATCGTCATGAATCCTATCAATAGGATTGCGTTGGGGATTTTTAGCGCACAAGCCGTTTACACAAAAAATAACGGAAATGGAGGTGTTTGTTTGGGTGATGCTGACTGCTTGACCACCGAAACGTCCATATGAGCCCTGCCTTGTCCTTTCCTTCATTGTCCTAGGGAAAAACGAATTCCTATAATTATCCCTTCGGAAAATAACTCTCTTAAGTTATCGGACCTATTTGTCGGATCCCCGGATGTTTGACTTTGCCCTCGATAGGACGTACTTTTCTCCCATCTCTCTAAGACGCATCTCAGTGTACTGTCTCTAAGTTTATTTCCGAGTGGCACTCGAATCCTTCGGAATATAAAAAAGAGGGTCACAATAAAGGAAGAGCCAGTCGTAAATACAATGCCTTTATTTGCTCGGAGTCCCCGCCTGTCATCGAAGCCCTGTCCTCCGAAAACTAATCCTCCTACGGGACTGATTCTTACGCTTTTGATCATACTGCGTCTCGCGATGGAATGTTTGCTTTCCATCTCTCAGAACGAAGTGTGCGTTGAGCGGCCAGGCCAACCACTGAGGAATCATTTCTGTCGAGTGCTATAATTATGGTCTCCATCGTGGAACGTGGTTTTCCAAGTTGCTTGGAAACAGAAACAGATGGGTTGCGGACAAAAGACGTGCTTTTTTCAGTTTGCACGAATCATTTGCTCAACACTACTAATGTGCACATAAAGGTGAAAGTGATTGCGATTGTGTGATGATTAATGAGATAAGAATTCAAGGCTAATATAAAAGTAGGTTTGCTCACAAAAATGAATGGTATTTGAGGAAGAAAGGTAGGAAAGCGAGGAAGGGGGAGGAGGAGTATAGGATTTATAGATCAAATGAAAGGGAGAACAGTTGTATTTGCCTTTTTCAAGTTTTCAGGGAGTAAATTCCATGTTTTGCAGGAGGAAATTTGGGAAGTGTTAGGTAGTGCGGTTGCTAGTCCTATGTGCCTGTGGGTTGCCATAGGATGTTCTCTTCAATATTCTAATCCCATGAAATGAAAAGAAGAATATCCAAAACGATATGCTGCCCAATACTGATCTATTGATCAAAGACGTGAATGCTAAACAAGAAAGAGGAACAATCATTAATGTATTCGAAAGTAAGGTTAAACGTAAGATTTATGGACCCACTTATTAACAAAGGAGGTGAAGAAGAAAATTCAGTAGAGAGAGAGAGAACTCTATAGGAGTTATGATATTATAGGTGAAATTAGGGGCAGGAGAATAAGATTTTTTGGCCATGAGCTGAGAAAAGAAGACGTAAGAAATACGAAGGAAGTCTAAAAGCAAACCCAGATGGAAGAAGAGCAAGAGGAAGATGATGAAAGAAATGGTGGGACGCACTGAAATGTGATTTGGAGAATCACATTTCAGTTGAGGTTCAGTTCAGAGAGGTTGGAGCTTCAGTAGCGGAAGAGAGAGATACAGGGAAATTGTTTGTGCGGCTAAAGGTCTACTAGGACACTAGTGACCCTGGAAGTGAGCGAGTCCTATGATCTGTTTTTTTTATTGTTGTTATCGAACGCCAAGTTCGCGGATGATCAGGCGCTGATTAGCCAGTCAGCGAGGGGACTGCAGGCTCTAATAGATGCGTTAGACGAGCGGTGGGAGGAGTATGGGATGAGGATTAATCACGAGAAGACTAAGGTAATGCGGTTTTGTAAAGTATCGCCAGCGAGGAATGTGAGACTCAAGACAAAAGTAGGTGGGGAAAAACTTGAGCAGGTAGAACAATTTAACTTTTTGGGCAGCACATTAGCGGAAAACGGACACAGTAGCAAGGACATCAGGAAGCGAATTGCACTAGGAAAGGAGGCGTTCATGAACAGGAAGAAGCTTCTGAGAGGATCGTTATGTAAGAGTTTAAAGAAAAGGTTAGTGAAGAGTTTGATCTGGAGTGTAGCTCTCTACGGTGCGGAAACGTGGACAATGAGGAAAGAAGACGAGAGAAGATTGGAGGCATTCGAGATGTGGGTGTGGAGAAAAATGGAGAGGGTGAAATGTACGGAGAGGAAAAGAAACGACGAAGTGCTGGACATGGTGGGCGAGGAGAGGCAGCTTTTAGATGAGATACGAAGGAGACAATAGGTATTGATGGAGTTAGTGCTTAGCGGGGAGGGGATGTTGAAAATGGTGTTAGAGGGTAGAATCCTAGGGAAACGAGGGAGGGGAAGGAAAAGAATAGGATTTTTAGATAGATTGAAAGAGAGTAGGTCTTACAATGAAATTAAAGAAGGCAGTGCTGGAAGTAGGGGGAGACTCCCAGATCACTTCTTGAATACTCCATGTAAACCCACCTTAATCGGTAGAATACTATAATAATAATAATAGAACGCTAGTCAAATATCCGCCGATGACAAAGATTTGGAGTACAGGCCTTCCAGTTGCATTCTCGCTTTTCGCCGTGTTTCGCGTGTCTTTCCTGATCGGGGTGGGGACGAGTGAGCCCCCGGTCGTCGCATCCAGTGTGTCGCGGCGTTGCCAGACGTGGAGGCTGCAGCACCCCCCCAACCACCCCAATGCTCCCTTCATCCCCTTCAATTCATCCCTCGCAGCCATCGTCCTTGCCGCGCACCCCCCCCCCTCTCCAGACACCCTCTTTATGGCAGCCAGGGGTGGTTGGTTTGACTTGACAGCACAGGGGAGGAGAGGAGCCAATAATGCAAAGGGAGGGGGTGAGGGTGCCGGCAGGGAGAGGGGTCGGGTGCGCACGTGGGCCATAGAGTGCCTCGCAGGGGGAAATAAAGGCCTTGCACTAACAGTAGGGGTGGGGATGGGGTCGTTGTCTCAAACCTGAAATCGCAATTCATTGAAAGAATTTGGGGAACTTTTACGGACATTAAGAGAGGAGGGAAGTACCTATTTAGAACGTGTAACGTAGAGGACAATTTCATTGGCCGAATCGTGATGCACTATGGTGGGATGAAAGTTTTCGTTGAAGGAGAGGCGGAAGGACAGAGGAGGGCCCCTTATGAAATGCGATGAGCAGGTGGAGAATAATGTGTAACACTAGACTTAGCGGATAGGAGAAATGAATTAGCAATCATGATTGCCATCTGAGAGCGATGTAATGTATTTTTTTTATTTAATTCCAAACCACCTTATTCAGCTCATATTGGCCATTTTTGTCGCGGTATTCAACAGATTTAACAATGTAGTGTACGCAAACAACCATGCCCTGGAAAGGGGAAACATACCCGGTTGGGACTCGAACCCACGTCCTCTTGTTCAGCAGGCGAGGACTTAACGCCACTGAGGCTGCCAAGATATGGGAAGGAAAGGTAACTAGCGGCGAAAATAATCCTCATCATTCGATTACTATTCATATATTAAAATTTATTTTATTATTATTTATTTCTTTGGTACACAAAAACTGTTGATCGAGCCCGTTCTTCTCAAATTTATCTCATGGATTTAAGTCTTCATTCGAAATTCTAATCTCGCTTTCGGCAACTCATCCGCCTCCTTTTAAGCGCAGTATATTTTACGCAACTCATGCGATCGTAAGTCATATTAAATCCTTAAATAACGCTTGGATACTCTTCAAAACCCACAAATGGCTCATACTGAACGATTCGATTTGAAATATGAATTAATTCATTCGTTGCATGAATTTTTCATTTTGAAATATTCATTAATGAACGAAACGGCCACGGAGCATGAGTTTTTGTGGTCCTTACTCCGTGAGCTCAGTTCTATTGTATGTATATGGCTCGAGGGCACATTCACCACTTAGTCCCCACCCCCATCTATCTTACCCTCTTTCAGTCTCCGATCGTTCCACCACGCGTCATCCCCTCAACTTATTTATAGTATATCGCCCGGCAGCTAGGCCGTGACCACTGAGCAAATATTGTCTAGTCTCTAGCACGTGTCCGGCGAGTGCGCTATTTAAACATAATACTTAGGTACTTAAAAGCCTGTTTTACAAATCCATACCTAACGTTGCACCTGTCCCAATGTCGTACGTTGGCCGCGGATCAACGAAGGAAATCATGCTGAAATGTCTGCCGAGTTTTGGTCGTTTCTGAATGGAGCAATGGCCGGTGCACAAACGCTGTCTTTCTCCAGCGCGTGAACTGCTCGTGCGCTGTATACACAAGGGCTTCTGGGGTTCTCGAAACTAGTTTTTTTTTCTCCCATGGTTCGGGAGCAGAATGTTAGAGCAGGTGTAACGATTTACCTGCAAAGGTGGAAGGTTACGGAAGGGAAGCGGTCGAGATTAATAGGAGGTAGCGGGGAAGGTGGTTCTTGGTTAGGGATGAGTGATGGGGGCCAGGGACTGCATGTATATACGAAGGAAGAGGCTCGTATATTGGAGGGGAGGGGGTACGGATGAGGGGTAGCTACAGTGTACGCTAGAGAATGTGGCCTAGATCGTTGAATTATTTCGTTGGTGTACTAATCGGTGTGTGATGAAGAGTGGTATGTCCGACGAGCTGAGGAAGTGGGTCGTGTCACGCCCACTTTAAATTGAATAACATCTACATGCTACTCGGCAAGCCGCCTCAATAGGCATGCGGAGGGGGCTGTTTCTCCGGAGCATCGGCAGCCTTTTTTTTTAATTATACATATATCCCGTCGCCTACTTTTCTCTGTCTTTTATGATGTCCTCAGGGAGTCGGTAGCTGCGTTTTGGTTTTTCGAAGAGCAAAGAGAAACAGGCGTTCCCAAACCTGCTCGGCGTGACTGACCATAGTCTGCGTAAGATTAAATGAATTAAGAAAATAATTTTTTAATCGGTAAATAGGTTTCGAAGTTTTTTTTACAACAAATGCGTCAGTTCTGGTAAGTTCTTTTCGGGAAATGCGTCGTTGGAAATATTTTTCGCTCAACGTTGCACTCGTCCTAGTGGGAGCGTTTTCAAGAAAACTGTTCCAACTCAGCATTCCCTGAAAGGAATTTAAAACAAATAAATTAAAGAAATTGCGAAAATCTTCAGAAAAAAATTACATCACTTTTTAATTGCATAATCTCTGCATTCGGTTTTGAATGGATTTAGCTTGTTCACATTAAAATTACAAGTCATTGGTCTGAAAACTATGGTCATACCAATCCCTTAATGTTGGCCTATTTGATTGTGCGCTAAAAAACGGGTACCTTTAGAAAATGTATTAAATTCAAGAAATATTGAGGAGCCGACAAGTTTTTAAAAGGTTTTATATCGTCTAGGGTAGAAACTATAGTGCCTTTTGCGGCATTTTAAATGGTTACTACGCTTGGACTGTGTAGCTCCTCAAATTCGCGTGCTTTCTTTTTTTTCATGAATTGTTTCAAAAACCTTTTTTCATTCATAAATAAATCTCTAATTTTAATGAAATGTATTCGCTTAAATTCCCGTCGTAACGTGGTACATTTTCACAGATTCTTCAACTATCTCAAAAATCTCTTCAAAATGTTTCCAACTAATTGTTGCCTTCGCAAGTGATGAAATTGATTAAATTCTATTTAATGTCAACGCCATTTTTTATCATTGAGAAATGGCGGCGGAACTCTTATCCGCGAGAGCTTGATTGATTTTTTCGCATGTTTTCCCTCTTTTATTAGCATTCTATTGCATTTTGCAACTGCAGGAGGATTTTGCAGTGGTAAAGTAACTAAATAATGAGAGTACATGTTTAATGAATAGAATGAGGAACGATAGCCTCAATGCCGAACTGAATGTCACTATCCATAGTATGGAATCGGGAGAGTGATAAGTAAAGTGACTGCAATCTTCTGCGAAAACCTACTTTTGTAACCTTTACTTAATTGGCGGCACTGGTGGCATTATATGTCTAGTTATGGGGTTCTATAATTCTTAGTTTTACGCTAAAATACTTCCAATATATTGAAATATTTATGTCTGTGGGTATTCAGTGCAATATAAAGTCTAAAAGGTCAAATTACGAGGCCAGAGGATTTTAAAAGATTACAGGAGTACTGATTTTTTTTCAATTGAGGAGAAATTGCAACTTTAATGTTGAGGCCACATCAGGTATACGGACATTCAGAATGCGTAATGGCCCATCTCAATTTATTGGTACGCGTTGTTTCCCACCCTCGAAGTCGTCTATGGATAGTAAACGTATTTGAGGTCGTAACCGATTCATAGCATGTACACTCTCGTCAAGCAAAAGAAAGGAAGACGCGACCGGTGGAGTTTTCATGATTTTGTCATGTGGGTGGATATTGAGGGGGCACAATAAACGATTATACAAGGAAAAACTGCAGTTTAAAACTCATCGCATATTTAAATGGCCGATATGCCCACAAAGCTTTCGTATCTCATCAGAAAAATACCCTTCACCAAGACCTTATTTTTTTTCATTTTTTCGTTGGTAAGCGAAGATAATGGGACATTTGGTTTCTTTTTATTCAACTCAGTGTGTGTGGATTTTCCTCGAGTTCCGTGAAAATTCAATGAATGTGGAGCTACGTAAATTGCATGGCGTGAAAGAGTGTGCGGAACTCGATTAAAAGTATCTGGCCAAGAGGAAATTACGTGTATGAGGAAACTTTCCATTCACATACTTCCCGTGAAAATTCTATGAGTGTGCACCGCCTTGAATTGCATCCCATAAAAGAGTGTACAGGACTCAACAGGGAATACGCGGGCTGGAGGAAATTACGTGCATGGGGAAACATTACACTCGCTAAAGAATTTACGAGAGAGGGTCGTCGTAGACTGCCTGGGATGGACGGTTTTTGATGGATTTTCACGTTACCTACGCTATGAATCACGTTAAAAATGCCATTATCGAATGAATGTCGGAGTTATTACAAGGGATGGGTGTCCTTTCTTCACCGGCCATTCCCTTCCGCGAAGCTCATAAGCACATTAATGGCTTTCATTTGTTAATGGTTTATCTCAGCCACTGTATTTGTATCATGTTATGATTTTCTCGGAATTTGGTCAAATTTTTGAGATTAAACCAACAATTATTTATTTTTTAACGGAAACACAAGTGTAAAATTTGGTAGATCATGAATCATCATGAAATGTCTTGAAGGCGCAGTGCGAAATACATATTTTTATTCATATATTCAGTACTTTTCTTCCAAATGTAATTAACTCAGACCGTGAATCTTACGAGAATACATCCCCGAATTAAAGATATTATAGCCTGGATATTAATATTGGAAATGGAAAAATATGCTCCAGAAAACGTATCCAGGCAGTGAAGGAAAAAAATCAAATCAATTTCAAAACATAGTGTGACGTTTTCTTGTTATTGTTTACAAAAATGGTTTATGAAATCCAGTTCGCATCAATTATATGTACCTACAAATCCCTCAAAACTGTGATGTTTTAATTTTATTATTTAATATTCCTCAATTTTTTTAATTAACCGACGATAATGTCGTATTTGCTTCATCAGCATCGAGTAGATGAGCCGACGAATATAATATAATTCATTAATCAAAAAGTTAAGCTTCGTGAATGAAGCAATTTAAGGTGCGAGTTGCAACTCATCAAAATCCTTCCTCCAGCTCGTAAAACTGTAATGGGCGTAGTTTAATTTTATTCGATGAGGAGGATTTACCGAACGTCGTAAAAAAGTCTTATTACGCGTTCATTCCAAAGATAAAAGGAAAGACCAAAAAGGAAAGTCGACAATTGTCTTATGTATTCCTCCCGAGATTTATCGATTTTTATAATATTGTTAGTTATTGGCAATAACTTCTTAGGCCTAAGATTCAATTTTTGTTGTAGGATTTTCCGTTCCTGTAATTTCGGAATAATTACTTTCATAGTCATAAGTATGCAAATAATTTTTTTTAACATCGATTAAATTAGTTATTCCGGCGATCTAATGAGCATGGACATCTAAATGCTTATCTCAGAGCGGCCAATGAACAATAACCTAATGCCCTTTTATATTGAAGAGTTATAGGTTTTATGGGTCGTGGATTCATTCTATTTCCATTCAATCGGTCGTTGCTATCTCTCGTTCTAAACTTAATTCATAATGATATTTTCAGTTCCCATATTTCTTTGGGATTGCTTCTTTATAAATATAATTTTTTCTCCCTGGGCTACCTAATTCACCGGTGGGGTCTGGCGAATCTAATGAATATATATTATCGAGAGTAATCGAATCCCGGTCTCTTTGGCGGAAAGAAAATCCGAGCCCTGCCCTGCAAAACAGCTTTCACGGCATCATTCCTGCCTTTATATTTCTCCCTCCTCTAAACTGCATTCATTATTCCCGCTTTTAGGTCCCGTGCAACTCCTCCGCTTTCCGTTCTTCCTTTGTTCTATTTTGCCATTCAATCCCCCCCCACCCCCTCGCATCCTCACCCTCGCTTTTATCCATTGCGAAGCGCAGTCGTAGTAGTCTTCTGAATCAGTCGTACCAACACAACGGGACCGACTGTACTTTTTTTCCTTCTCTTTCTTCCTCTTTCTGTGAGCATTATATTAGTCGTCGCCTTAGTGGAAACGGGGCTTGCGGCGTTAATTCGACATTTGTTTTTTCTTTCTTTGTTTCTCCTTACTGTTGGGGTGGATTTGTGTTTTTTTTCGCCGTTTCAAGCTTGGGTACTGGAAATGAATCTTTTCATCTATTTCAGAAAACCAGTAATTTTTCCCACTTCCGTTACCTCCTTATAACCCAATGCACTGCTTGCTGCTATAATTACTATTATTCTCTCCTCAAGTTATATCCCAAATGGACACCAACTGGTTCAACTTCTCTAAAAGAAGGACTAATGTGGATCCTGCATGTTGCTGGGTGTAAAATATTAATTAATTTTTATTTATTTTATGCTCCGTAACTGGTAAAACATTTTTAAATGTTGAGCGTGCTAGTTCTTTCGGAGGAGATAGAGTGATCAAAGGGGAGGGAGAGATTACAGGTAGCAATATCTTCTTTCACATCTTTCCATGGCTGCTTAGTAGAGGTAACAAGGTAATACAAATATATTGTGCATCTATTTTGTTTACGTAGGAATATCTTTTAATAGTATTTTGAAGAATTTTATTCTTCCCATTCGATTAATACAGCAATCATTACGTAAACATCATACTGAATTAATATCTATTATCTGTATTAATTGATGTCATTTCTTTCTATTTTCAGGTAAGTAAAACCATCTGCCTTGATGTAGCCTCAGCTAGATTTTGTTCCATTTTTCTGATGGGGAGTTCGTGAAATATGTGAGTATAATATATAGTGAGTATACAATGAGTATATATGACGATTGAATGGCAAATTTTAGGGATTGTACAGTATACAGGGCTGAGAGAAATTTGTCACAAAAAGTTTGACACTAGATAGCCGATGCCAATAGGAACGAAATTTACTCATGATATTTAGGTTGAAAACGCACCATTTTTAAACTACAGAAAATTTTTGCAAAACGCCGAGATTGGCCGCGAGTTTCCCCTGTTCCCGGATACTCTGGACCAACTCATGACTTCGAAGGCCTTGCCTGCCTGTTATACGATGTATTCTAAGCATACGGCAATAGGGAGAACTAATGGGCAATCGGAGCGCTTTGGTAAAAGTTTCTATAGGTTAAACATTGTGCGTTTCCTCACAACTAAGCATCTATTAGTAATCCTGAACATCATTGGTAATTTTAATTCCTAATGGTACCTATCAGCTATCCACGGTTAAAATTTCGTGGCATAATTTTTCTCCACCTTGCATAAAGGACGAAATCCAAGCTCTACGCCAAAATTTAACTAGTGCACTTAGAATTTATGTGAATAACGTAATTTATTTCTAGGCTTGGACTAACTTAGGTGAGAGATTGCTCATGTAGAGTTTTCATCCTTTTCCTTGTAGTGGTGGATATGTTTGCGCGATCTTACTACCCCTAGAGCTTAGCTGGCGGGATGAATTCTCAATTACTCCCGGTAGGGCAACATATACCAGATAGGTCGAAACTGTTGTAAAGGACGAAGCAAACTCTAGCATCTTCCCGTGAAGTAAAACCAAATGAATCTGGAAAACTTATCGAACGAAACCCGTACGCAAACGGTGCGTCACGTTCACGGCAACGAGGTCGGCAAGATCGTCGAGGAATGCGAACTCTGAAGCTATCTCTCTTGCGAAAATTTAGTAAATACTTGAATGGAAAAATGATGAATGATTATATTTTTTTCCCGTTCACGAACATGGTGGGTGAGCAGAGGCAGCTTTTAGATGAGATACGGAGGAGACAGAAGGTATGGATGGAGCGAGTGCTTAGCGGGGAGGGGATGTTGAAAATGGTGTTAGAGGGAAGAATGTTAGGTAAACGAGGGAGGGGAAGGAAAAGAATAGGATTTTTGGATAGACTGAAAGGTAGTCGGTCTTATTGTGCATTGAAGAGGGAAGTGCATGAGGAATGAGAGGCTCCCGGAATTCTTCTTAAGCACTACATGGAAACCTACCTTAATCGGTAGAATACTTTAATAATAATAATGAGAGAAGTCGATTGGAGTTAAATAAAAGGATTTTTCGTCACACATTTTTCCTGCATAGCTCTATCGTCAAGAATAGAAGATCTTTATATTGCATCATTAGATCAGTTAATTACACTTCACAGAATTTCTTAGGTGAAACTGTTAAGACTCTACTCAAGTTTCATTGCAATCATACCCGTTAGAGATGTAGACGGGCGTGGATTATGAATTGCGTGAGAAAGTCGTTTTGGGAGTAACGAGATCATGCCGAATATAACCCAAGATCAGCTGTGGAACCAGTACATATAGGGTCAAATGGGGGAGGAACAGGGCTCTCTCCTCTCCTGTATATTTTAGACAACTGAACAAAATTACAATTAGTCCAGGAAATGAAGCCCATAAAAGTGAAAAACCTTGCAATTTTTTCAAACTGAATCGATTTGCACCAAAATTTGGGATTAGACTAATTATACCCCCTACTTCAAAATCTATATTATGCCGAAGGGCGCCTTTTTTTTATGGGTGAAAACTACCCCTAAAAGCTGGAACTTAAAGAAATATTTTTTAAAGCTAAATACGAGTAAAATTTAGTTTAAATTATGTGTATAATTATTTTTTTATGTTTGTAAAATAATTTTAAGGCGTTTCAACCCATAATAATCAACCCTTATTGGGGGTTAATGTAAAAAAAATTATTTACCCTAAAAATAAAAATTATTTATCACATTGTATCTTCTTATTCACTTTCTTACTCCTTTTATTATGTATTCACTTTTTTCTCTCATGATTTTAATCACAGCACAGAAAAGATATAACAATAGGATAAACAGAACAAACTTCGTCATGGTAATATAAACAAATAAATGTACATTCATGTAGACATTACATGAAACACAATCAAACGGAGACTGTATGGCTTCCAGTCTTCCTACCACATGCATACTCACAGGTCACTGTGAGCGAGAGCACACATACTCACGTATGTGTATGTATATCTTATGGGTATGTGTGTTTATTTTGTAGCAAATTTGAGTGTATCGTAAGCTGTGCTGTGAATTGTGGATTTCGAATTTTTCCAAAATAAATTTGATTGGTATTTCAAACATAGCTCCTTTATTTTTTATGATAAAAAGTTCATTTAAATTGTATTTTGTAGGGTTTTTACTGACTACAAGGTCATGTAAATTAAATTTTTTTCGAGTCATTAATTTTAAAAGGGGAGGGATTTAAGGGTTTAAATAAGGTGGAGCTCCCTTGAAAATAGAGGTTTTAATTATCAATATCTCACCAAATATTTATTGCATAGAAAATTAAAACACACCAAAATATTTGAAAATAAAGAAGCTACAATTTATTACTCTTGCATTTTTTCATATCTCCAGTTTTTTGGAGTTATTTTGAAAAAAAGAGCATTTTTAACGAAATTGTAGAAAATGACTTTTCACTTTTTCCTCTGTAACGTAAGACGATTAATTTTCATAACCTTTTTTATTTACTTCAATTCTCTCCACAATACTCCACAAAACTTCTCCTTTTCACATCTCCCTCAACAATCCCCTCACCCAAACAAACCCTTCACAACCAAAATAACAACTTCAAAAAATCAGACGTTACACCTCCAATGTTTTCAAAATTTAGAGTTGTAAATTAAAAAAACTTCCAGGATCAATTAACAATACTTAAATAAAGAGAATTACTGAAGGACATTGATGAATTTTGTCTAGTGTGGTAATAAGGAGTTGTTTTCACTGATGTTTTCGTACAAAAAAGTAGGGACTGATCTTATTTTTAACCATAACTCGCTCAAATTTCATGATGAAAAATATTTTTTCTCATTATAAGAAAGTTTTTCAAAGACACTTTAAAACAGATTACATAATTTTTCCTCGAAATTTACATTTTTCCCGCTATTTGGTATTGAATCTTTCAAATTTAGCGTATGACAAACAATAGATAACCATCAACAAGTTGTAGCTCGGTCCGATGTGGTCATAAGGGAAATATAAAATAATATTTTTATTTAATTTTTTACAAGCTACAGTTTTGTAATTCACAATTTCCTAATAAAATTACTACTTTTCAAGTTATTTGCCTTTAATCGATTAAAGTCGTTGATTTTTTCGTCAAAAAACTGTTACTTTCAATCGCAAATAACTCGAAAAATATTACTTTTACGCAAAAGATGGATAGAACATTTTATTCTTAGAATTTATTTTTCTATCGATTTCTGTGGCCAAAATATAATTAAAATTTTCCACCCCCGAGATGGGGTGGAAACCACCCCCAGGGTAAAAGCGCCCGTCGGCATGATATAGATTTTGATTCTTGGTATATTCCCTACTTATTGTGAAAATTTCAAGAAAATCGATTCAGTTTGAAAAAATTGCAAGCCAAAATGCTTCATTTCCTGGACTAAATGTTATCTAGTGTAAATTTGATACCCAAGGGGGCCTATAGCATCCCCTTCCTCCTCTCTGGATCAGCCACTGCCCAAGATGCAGTTTGATTAAATATGCTAATGCGTTAAGTGTTAAAATATTTTATTCTTCTATTTTCTCATTCTGATTCCAGTCTACGCTCTCAATCGATCAGATCCACTTTCCTTACTTTGCCCGATTCGGCCCAGTGGACGCCGCGGCGTCAAAACCAAGGCTCTCTCCTCTCTTCTCTTCTTGTGGCCACTTCCCTCCAATCATCATTCGTTGGAGATGCTCTATTCCGCTATCCATTTACCTTTTCTACGGTTTTCCTATCGGTATTCTTCCCTCTTCTACGGAAAAATCTGTGGAACATTCTTAAATGTAGAATATTCTTTCATTTATCTAGGAATAGCAAAGCATGGTTACGCTAATGGTATCCCACTTCGCCTTAATGACGGTATTGCCGAGGAATGCGAACTCTGAAGCTATTTCTCTTGTGAAAATTTAGTAAATATTTTAATAGAGAAATGAAGAACGATTAGCTATATTCCCGTTCAGAAGCATCCCTCCCTCATAGTATTGTACCAAGACATTTAAACTCAGTGACTCCTTTACAGGTGTGTCATCGTTTTTTTATCTCCGTCACATCTGGTAGGTGGTTTAAATCATTGAGATTCTTCCATTCCAAATCTTTCCTTCTCTACCCCCACCCTGGAGGCGTCGTCGGGCTCTCATCGCGGCGGCTTATATTCCTTTCAATATTTCCTTCCTCTGTCCTTCCCCTCTAGGGGCGTAAAAGGTCTCGGGTGTTAGCGGCCCTCAAGAGTGTATCCTCGTGGTTCCCACCCTGGGCACACGAATTGACGTGGTCTTCTTCCTTTCGGCACCATATAATTAGTCACTTTAGCGTATTTGTGTGATACATCCGTTCCAGATGGCCTATCCTATCCAACCTCACGCTTATCAATGCCCCCACCATCTCATTCTCCCCTTATTGATTAAACAGATTACCCCATTCTCCTGTTAATTCGTCCTGACTGGATCAAATATTTTCCCAACCATACGCCTCTAAAAAAAATATAGTTTGTTCAATTTTTGTTTCCTGGTGGTAGAGCTTTGAAAAACATAAAGAACCACAGGGAGAATTAGGGACGTGAACAGTCTTATTTTAAGTTGTCACGATACATTTCGAGACCTCTTAATACCATTAAAGGGCATGGAATTTAAATATCTTGGTAGAGTATTACCCTCCGATGGTATTGTACCAAGGCATTTAATCTCAGTAACTCCCTTATAGGTGTGTCATCGTTTTTTTTTTACCTCCGCCACATCTGGCAGGTGGTTTAAATCACTATAAATCAATATGGTCATAATTTAGCTCAAATTACCGTAATTCGATTTCCGACTAACCGTGAAAGGACTTTTACGCTAATAAATGGATGGCGCTGATTTTTTTCCGATGCACCTGGAACTATTTATGAAAATGTCTGTATAAGATTAAAAAAGGTGAATTTATTTAGCAAATTGGTGATGTAATACGGAGGGAGAGTGTCTTTAAGTGTCCCCGCCGTTACAATGTAATGACCACAGATCTAAGGTTTTTCCGGCGTATGATGATGTTGAAGTTGTTTCGGGTTTCCCACCGGATTAGGTTCTCCATCTCTGCCGACGTTTCGATGGCCCTGATGACCTGATGACGACGGACGACACGGCCATCGAAACGTCGGTAGAGATGAAGAACCTCATCCGGTGGGAAACCCGAAACAACTTCAGCATGCAATGACCACGGCGTGAAGTAAACGCAAAGTGCAGTGCATACTTACCGCATATGCGATCATGCGTGGGTGGGGTGTTCCGAGCAAGTATTTGTCCTGCATGTAGTCGTCGTCATGGAGAGAGGCAGCAGCATTCAGGTGTATCTCGTCGTGGTGATCAATTGTGAGTGCTTAAGGGGAGCGGTGTTGACTATGGTTGCGGGGAGATGCGACTAATTGCTAGGCAGATGGAAATTATACAGAGGGCGATGGGGAGGTAATTGGAACTCTTGTTTGGAAATGAAACGAATGGATTGAGTCTTGTCAGTCAGTCATTAGTGAAGATATTCGAAGAATTCTATAATCGCGTGTTGTGTGGAATGAGGTCTAGGAGTAGCTGAGGAGTGGTAAAATGTCCTCGTGATGAGCTTTAATGATGTTCTACCATGATGTAGGTTCGAACATTTTCGCGGCGTTGATCAGATGATCTCTGCATTCTCTTCGGGTTTTCACCGCGTCCGTTGGGGGTTTGGCGACAACAGTTTCGCTGACATTGCAGTCAGCGTCTTCAGGTCGAAGGTGGAGTAACTGGGAAATTTTCCGCCCTACATAGACCTTTTCACCCCGCTGCATAAGATGGCAAGGTGTCCGAGTCTCCGCAGTGCTGGAGGAAGGCTAAAGAAGACAGCGGCTTTCCTCTCCTTTTCCGTAGTTTCTCGAAACTCCGTATCTTCCGATGAATCTCCTCCCCGTAGAGGCGAATAATGTAGGTTCGAAGATTTTCGCGGCGTTGATCAGATGATCTCTGCATTCTCTTCGGGTTTTCGCCGCGTCCGTTGGGTTTTGGTGAAAACAGTTTCACTGAACTCGTCATGAACCCATCATGTCACCAACTTAATTGTTAAAACCTTTTGAGTTTTGTCGCGAATAGCTCGAGAAACAGGCTAGGGATCGAAAAATGTAAGCAAATGGGTCTGTTTCTTTTCCAAACAATATTAAAATCGATAGGGAAAGTAAATTGAGGAACGGGCCCAATAAATGTAATTACATGTATTTGTCAGTTTCTGATCTTATTACTCAATTTACATGCCCTTCAGCATGGCTACTAATAACTGAAATGCCTTTTGATGCAAAGATGCAGACTAAATTTTTGTACCGGCTCTCCGCTTTCTCATAATTCAATCGATGTTGTTAATAGCTCTAGGCCATTGTATGGAGGATCTTCCTCCGAGGAAGACCTAGGTATTATTTGTGGCGATAAACCGATTTTATAGTTTTTATAAATGATTTAAAATTGCTATTGATAATTTGTTTGAGCCACTCCATACGAGTTCAAATCCGATCCTCTCATTATTCGGATGCATCTTTACTTGTTTTTTTTCTTGGCTGTATCTTATCGTTGTCCCACTTACCCTCTTTCACGGAGCGAAGAAAATTTTGAAAGAGAGGAGGATTTGCCTTGAGTTTAATCTTTCAGCGGGAGGGAGAGAAATTCGTGATGGTGAAGAAGCGTTTTACGGGAAGGACACTTTGATCATTGGTGGACAAAGGCAAAAGGAGTGCGGCACGGTGTGGAAGGGCAAACGTATAGTGAAGAGGGAAGTAATTCTATCAATTTGCGTAGATATCCATGGTCACTTGGATGGTCATTTGCAGTATGCTCCTATACGGAAGTGAGGCATGGACAATGACCGCAGCGGAGAAAGCAAGGATAGAGGCCGTCGAAATGTGGTGCTACAGAAGAATGATGAAAATCAAATGGATCGACCGAGTTAGTAACGAGGAAGTCCTAAGAAGAGTAGGAGAGAAGAGAAGCCTCATGAAAACCTTAACAAGAAGACGGAACAACAAAACCTTAACAAGAAGATGGAACAACATTATAGGCCACATCTTGAGACGTGATGGCCTGATGAAGACAATCATCGAGGAACAAACAGGTGGAAGGCAAGAACGGTAAAGGAAGACCTCGAACAAAATATATGGAACAAGTAAAGAAGGATGTGAAAGATAAGAAATACGTAGGTGTAAGAAGATTATCTGATAGGAGAACTGAGTGGATAGCTGCGTCAAACCAATCCTAGGATTGCTGACCAGTGATGATGATGATGATCCATGGTCACTTGCACCATTGAAAATAAACGATTTTTGCCCCGACTTGTATGAGACCACTTCTGACGGGAAGATGATGGTGGGTCTGCCGGCAAATTTGTCCTCTCCGCATGGCCACCAACGCGGTCAAGACACGGAAAACGTAAGGAGTTTAAAGCGTAGCAGCCCATGTAGAGGGTTTGACCTTTTATACAATAGTGGGTGCGAGGGAAACATTTGTGACAGGTTTTTTCCGTGGAAGGAAGGTTTGCGAGGACAAAAGGAGATGGACATGGCTCACAGTGGAGAGGGGTGGGTTTGCATGCAGTGAGGAGTGAAAGGCGGCCGAGGAAATCGTAGGGATGCGCCGATGGAGGCAGGGCAGCGGTGGAAGCGACCGGTGGGCACACCTTTTCTCCATCTCTGCCTCTTTCCCAAAAGGACCGACTGCTCTCTGAAAAGGAAGCGTCCTCGTGAGGTGCTCTTGCGTGGATATCCTGTTTGCGAGCGTGTCTCCTGCGCTTTCGTCTCTCTCTCTCTCTCTCTCATCCTGCGGTCCGTCCGTCTTCGCTCCTTTTGTGAGTCTTGTCGCGCCGTGTCCAGTCTCATCCCATTGTCCGTATTTGTGCACGAAATGCATTGAACGAAACGCCTCAGTCCATCCGGAGTTTTTACATTTCCTTTAATTTTTTTAGTATTTATGGAATACTATTATCTTGTAAGTGCAGTTATTATTAAGTTATTCTACCGATTAAGGTAGGTTTCCATGGAGTGCTTAAGAAGAATTCCGGGAGCCTCCCATTCCTCATGCACTTCCCTCTTCAGTGCACAATAAGACCGACTACCTTTCATTCTATCTAAAAATCCTATTCTTTTTCTTCCATTCCCACATGATATAATAGTATAAACTTGCAACGAGTATGCTTAAAGAAAAGAAATAGATTTACAAGGCGACCAAGCAGAAGGCAAAAAGATGCCAAATAATTTGGAGAGAGAGAATTGGAATTTTTCAGAAAATATTGATGCCTAAAATGTACATCTATCGGAGACTATAGCCTAAAATCAATCTAAAAAAAAATAACACGTTGCTGTTAAAGTATTCTACCGATTAAGGTAGGTTTCCATGGAGTACTTGAGAAGAATTCTGTGATCCTCCATCCCCATCAAACACTTCCCTCTTCAAATCACAAGTAGGCCTAATCCCTTTCATTCTATCTAAAAATTCTATTCTTTTCCTTCCCCTCCCTCGTTTACCTAACGTTCTTCCCTCTAACACTGTTTTCAACATCCCATCCCCACTAAGTACTCGCTTCATCCATACCTTCTGTCTCCTCCGTGTCTCATCTAAAAGCTGCCTCTGCTCACCCAACATGTCCAGCACTTCGTCGTTACTCCTCCTCTCCGTCCACTTCACCTTCTCCATTCTTCTCCACATCCACATCTCGAATGCCTCCAGTCTTCTCTCGTCCTCCATCGTACGTGTCCACGTTTCTGCACCGTGAAGCGTTACACTCCGGATCAGACTCTTCACTGACTTTTTCTTTAAATTATTACCTCTCAGGAGCTCTTTGCTGTTCATGAACGCCACTTTTGCTAGTGCAATTCTCTTTCTAATACCCTTACTACTGTATACTTGCACTGCTCCACCTGCTCGTGCGTGTAAGTGTCGTAATAAGTAATGCACCTATTTTTTTCACCCTACTGTAGGTTAGTGATGGCCCTGAACTGGGGCTACTGTAAACATCATCCAGGTCAGTCAAAAGTAAACAAAATATCAAAGTTTTCAATTACTTGATTGTGTCCATAAACTAATGAGCCTCGTGAGCCATAAATGTATAGGGAGTCACATGCAGTTGGCCGGGTGTTTTAATCGGAGTTTCCCTTGTATTGGGATATTTTCACTGTGGGAGAGAGCTTGTGTAAAGCAGCTTTTACTGCTGCGTATGTAAGAACACCTCACCTTCGTGTTAAGTGGTACGTAAAGATTAAAGATTAAATCGTATTGGGAGCAATGGTTTTCAACAAAAAGTAATATGTTTATCGAACAAAAGTAATGTACTGTAACAACCACGGAAATTTTCCCGGAAATTCATGAATCATAGCAGCGCATACATCAAAATCACTCTTTGATATCTCTCAATTAAATACTTGTGATTGTGCCTGATCTAATGACTATTTTATTGCATCGTGTCCAATGCCCTGATTTAATGAAAATTTTAGTGTAACCAAATGGTATAGGGAATCTTCGGGTTACGATTGATATTGGCTTACCAAACTACGACGAAACTTTTCCCATTACTCCGATAGTTGTAATTAGAGGCAGCTCTGTAATAGACTGTAATTATCGTAGCTTAGTTCCACGTACGTGGGTTACAGTTTTGACTATGCATCTATTTAATATCTTTTGCTAAGTATCTTTCGGTTTACAAGTAATTCCCGTCCGCATTAACCACAATGATTTTTCTCAAACCGAAATCCTATACACTGGGCTACTTGTAACACACGGCCCGTATTAAAATTTAATACTTGCTATCGTCCCATTTCATTAGCGGTGTATAACTAACAGCCTGGAGTTTATCCACGCGTTTACGGGATGGTCGTTTTCTACCTTAACCATCTCCAACGTTATCCCAGAATTCACCGCAACAGAAGTGTGGTCTAACTCTCCGAACTCCGACTTCCATTATCTCGAGCCATTATCACTAGCCTAGAATCCCGCCTTCATTGAACCCTCTCCCAAAGTGACCTTCCGACCATTGTTCAGTTAAACTGACCTCCGCCACAAACCCTTCCCATTCCCCTGGTTGACCTTTCATCATCGCTGACCGCTTAGACTTGTTTCCTCAAAGGCCGTTCAAACAGTTGTTGCAACGATAAAATTTCCACAGCTTCCCAGAACGCGATCGTTTACGGAAGTAATTTCCTACGATGCATTCAGTTTGTTGTCATTGTCGCATCGAAATTGCGATTTCTTTATCCATTTAGCTGATAGTTGCATTTATGTCACTAAATTCAAGCGTTAAAATGCGATAAGTTATTAAGGATAAAATACAATTACCAAATGACAGTTTTTTAATCTAAATAAAATTTAAGGTGCTTTTTGGTGGATTGAAAGGCGTATATTTAAGGACATTCATAAAATAAATTAAGCGTCATTTACATTATATTCAGCTTGATTTTACACGATGGTAGACAATTTAGCCATTAAATACATATGAAGAGAATACATGTGTATTAAGATAAAAAAATGCAGTTAAGTATAAATATTTGAAGCGTAGATCGTCAAATATATGGAAGGGACGTTAAATGCAATTTATTATTCTGATTTGTGAATTAAAAACTTGGTGTTTCTACAATTTGGAACTTTATTTTCCTGACTAGATTCGATACACTGTATCATATTCATAGGACTAGCTAGGACTAGGAGCTAGCCCTATGAATAGTCCTAGTCCTATGAATATGATACAGTGTATCGAAACTAGTCAGGAAAATAAAGTTCCAAATTGTAGAAACAGCAAAGTTTTTCATTCACAAATCAGTAAGATGGATTTCTACAACGTGAAGGCCTCTACTATTCAGTGCATCAATTTATTGTTATTTAAATATTTTGTATGATGTTTGGCACGATATCGTGGAAGTTCTTAATTTTATTAATTTAATTAAAATAAGACATTGCAAAATTCCCACGGAGTTTTATTATTACACTACGCGTTTCGTCGTTACAAACAACATCATCATGTGTAACAGGTCTTAAAGAGTTCCTCCTTACATATATATCTTGGTGCTTGAAGGGTAATCCCTTCAAGCATAGAATAGAATTAGAATAGAATAGAAAAGAAGCATAGAAGGGTAATCCCTTCAACCACCAAGATGTATGTAAGGAGGAACGCTTTAAGACTTGTTACACTTGATGACGTTGTTTGTAACGACGAAAAGCGTTGTGTATTAATAAAACTCAGTGGAAATATTGCAATGTCTTATTTTAATAACATTATTTAAATAGTTCAAAGTGACAAATGTGATAATTAATGGTAGGATGAGGAGTGGATGAAGTGTGGATATTGATGCGGTAGGAAGGGAGCAGAGGCGGAAGAGCGAAGGAGAGTGTGCCCACACCCTTATACCCTCCCCCTGCGTTCCGTACCCCTCTCTCACCCTCCCATCCTCTCACAGGTCCCGCTTTGTGCCCATTGGAGCCTGAAATAGAGCCGAGAAAACTGAAATCCTACGCTCCTGCAATCGGGCGACGCGACGCTCCATCGACACAGATGGACTCGAAGGGGAGACTGGGGTTCGTGGATAAGGAAGCGAAAGCGAAGGGAATGGGTTCAGTGTCAGGGGAAATGAACACATTTCCATTTCTCCCTGTGGAGCTGGAGGGGGTGTGGCACGGAGAAAACATTCCCAGCTATGGTCAGCGTCGAGGTTCTACCTAGCACTTTCACATGCTTCACCGAACACGGAGCCGCTGTACATTTAATGTACAGCGACCTAACTGCTGAGTTTTTCAGTGTTTATATTTTAACGTATAGTAATTCTTATGAATATTATTGCTTTAGCTAAAAATGTGTGATTAATGAGCTTCTTCCCTCAAAAGTAAGTGTTTTTAATTTTTTTCCATTTGACTTTTGTTGGCTATAATAATTTGATGGCTAATCAGTACTCATTGATTATTTTCCAAACTATTGACCCATGAACTACTGAATTTGTCTCAGTGAGAGCAAAATATTACCATTAACATCATCTGTAGTGATGATTTCTCCTTGTATTATTTACAAAATGAATATTTATAGTGCATCTCATTTCCTGAAAATTCCGTAAAATTGTTTTGTCAGCTTTTGATGTAACTATCTGTAGTAATTATTGAATTGATTAAATTTGAATGAAAATGTAATTCTCTACATGAATTATTCGTGCTTATTGTTTAAAAACCACTCAAAGTGAAATCCTGAAATTTTGTTTGTTTTGAAAATGAATATGTGTATCACAACTTTTCCGCGCTATAGTGACACGAATTTGTAACTTGAGTTTTTTCGCACCACCAATCTGTACAATTGCGTGAGGTTGCGATGGAAGGAGTATTGAGTTTTATATCCCGATTTCTTTTCATGGATTTTTTTAAAAACACAATTTGTCATTTGGTTTATAAAGAGGCCTAGTTGTTTTTTTTAAGAAAACGACGCAATGCATTCTTTACTTAATATGAATCTTGCTAACTCCTGTCAAATTGTGGGAAAAAGTAAAATTTGCTTACTGGTGGTCGTTAGCATGAGTGTTATTTTAAAGTAAGCTAACGGTTAAAATATGTTAGCAATGAAACTTTTCCATTAAGCTCAGCCTATCGTCATTAAGGGTACTAAATTGATTTTACGTCTGCCTTTTCCTTGTCTTGACTTCTACTTTATATTGATCATAAGTGTCTTGGAGTTAAGGTCAAAATGATGCAAAAATTTGCATAAACGTGGCGAAGAATGGAGAAGGTGAAGTCGGCGGTGAGCAGGAGGAAGTGCTGGACATGGTGGGTGAGGAAAGGCAGCTTTAATAGGAGATACGGAGGAGGCAAAAGGTATGGATGGAGCGAGTACTTTGCGGGGAGGTATGTGGAAATAGTGTTAGAGCGTAGGATGTTAGGTAAACGAGGAATAGGAAGGAAAAGAATAGGATTTTTAGATAGAATGAAAGGTAGGCCTTATTATGACTTGAAGAGGGAAGTGGCTTATGGGGAAGGAGGATCCCAGAATTCTTCTCAAGTACTCCAAGGAAACCTACCTTAATCAGTTGAATACTTTAATAATAATCACCTTTGATGTTTTTTTCAGAATCATTTTCGGATATAGTCTCCGGTAAATGTATATTTTGGGCATCAATATTCTGTGAAAAATTCCAATTCTCTCCCTCCAAATTACTTGACATCTTTTTATCTCCTGCTGGGCCGCCTTGTAAATCTGTTTCTTTTCTTTTAGCATACCCGTTGCAAACTTATATTATTACTTCAAGTTTTTCTGTAATTATCGGAGAATTATTGCTGTTCTTTCTTAGGCCCTTGATCAAATCAATCTTTGTTTTCATTCCCTGCGTATTTGTTTCAATTTCAGGATTTCTTTTACCCATTGATTATACTTCTCTCCTCATCGCTTTTTTAACTTTTTTATTCCTCTCGTGCCCGTATTTTTCGAAATAATCTTGACCATAACTCTCGGTGCTACCACATTTCTTCTCCTCAGAGCGTCAGAACTTACCTCATGCTCGATAGTATTGGTGATTTGCCGTTCTTACTCGCCAAATTCCCTTTCTCTGGCGTTGTGACCGCGATTCGGAGGCATATGGGTTGGCATAGGCAATTCTATATCGATAATCGGGAGAGGTAGTTCGTATGACGGTAAGAGGGGTGAGTCCTTTTTTCCTGAGAGGATCGGAGAGGATGGATGGCTGTGGGCGACAATCGACGTGCCAAATGACGTCATCGTACATCGGTCGTTCAAATCTCCAGCCGTGGTGCCGTTGGTTCTGCAAGTCAGTCACTCCGTCTGTGTGTGCTGGCCCTCCGAAGCGGAAAAATTCCACGAACGGAGATGGGAAGGAAGTCTGTGGAAATGGGATAGATCTAGCGGGGATTTTCTTTTCCATGGAATACCTCGACCCGAAAAAAGAGGCAGGCCGCAGAGAAAGGACTTCCGGTCCCTCCAGTTCCCCCTGGTGGGATTCTTATGAACTATTTCCCTCGGGCGGAAAATGGCTTTCTTTAGGTTAATGTGAATTTTCATTTCCGGTAAAATTCTAATGCTTACCGCCGTTAATGTGTCACCCACCGCGGTTTGTAGAATTTCGAGGCTGCAGCGTGAACGGCGGTGAAATTTACACGTACAACTTGGAAAAAAATTCTTCTGTTCCCTTCTGTCGATTCAATATATGAACTTCCCATACTCCACTTAATCACAAAGATGCCAACTATCAACAGTTTTAATGTATGCATGAGGGTGAGTGAACACGCCACTTCATCCGCCTCTTTCGAGAGCAACACACCATCTGACATTCCGAAGGAAAGGCGTCCCGCACATCCCACGCAGAGATGCGATTGGAGGAGCGTGGCAGCATCTTTGGTTGACAATTGGGCTATTTAAAGAAGGGTTCCGAATTCAAATCTCGTTTGAAGCCGATGGACACCACGGTCAAAAACTCGCTGAGCGAAGTGACATTAGGGAAAGAACCTGAGCTCTTGCCTTGAAAATGAGACTCTCCTAAAGGCCGTTTTACACGGGGCACGGAATTGCGCAGGTTAGAGCTGCATTAATTTTGAAAAATGGCGTGGAATTGCGTGAATGCATGAACGAAATAAGAACAGGGGCTATTTTGCCGTCTCGCATCCACGCATTCTCGCATGTGTTCTGGCAATTCACCGCTTTACACGACGCAAATTTGATTGCGCCTTCGCACGTACGTCAGATTGCGCAATTCCGTGTACCGTGTAAAACGGCCTTTAGGAAAGTTTGTAGTGAGTTTTGTCGTAATGTACTGGTACCAACCTTTGAGTTGAATCGTTTAGTAAGAGAAATTTTTATCATAAATTAGGGTGAAGGATTTTTCTACCCTTGTTTTTGTGGCTTATGTTTCATGAGAATTTAATCCCTGAAGTGGAACGATTAACAGATCTATTGTGCTTATGATATGAGCGACATTTATAGTCTTAAAATAACGAGGCCTAATTTAGAGCGTCAACGGTATAGTATTATGTTTTGACGTATAATTTTCATTCTAGAAAGACTGCGAAAGTGCCATTTCCCTTTCTTTTGCCGTTAGTGGATTCAATTTTGTTCAAGAGGTCAGTATATTGGATGTGAATTCTTTAGCGTCGGGTCTTCCTTAATTACCCTCAATGAAGTTTGTTTTATATTTCAAATCGCTTGTTTCAAGTGGAAAAGTTTTCGAAAAAAATAGATTTATTTAGACCGAACCAGTTTAAAAAAGAGGACTAGATAAATTTAATTGAAGTATCAGTGGTATAAAAATGAACTTTGGTTGTGTCTGATTTATATCCCGGAGTTTCCGAAGGTAAATAAATGCTCACAATGATTAAAAGCAATTCTACGTGCTGGAAGCAGATGTTTTTTTTTTAATCCGCATTGTGAAATTGAAGGAGCTAGTTTCCAATTTATTAAGTCGTTATGTTACTCGCGCGTGAATTATTTCTAGGGAATCTTTTAGAGGGACGGTTAATTTGAAAGCTTCGAGTGCCCAATGTCTTCCATATTGAGGTCAAGGTTTCTTTTACTAATCTGATGGGATAAATTGTATCGGATATGGTAGCGTACTTTTATGGGTTGTGCAGTTGCCAAGAAAATCCTTTCGTTACATGTATACCTACTTTGCTTCCGGCTTCACTTCTTCTGCAATGGATGGCTGATCCTTATCGTCGTCGATTTCGTATTGCCTCCTTGGCCTCATGCGACAACTGGGATGACTCTGCTTAGATGCCGACCGTGTATCCCCGCCAGCGAAGAATTCTGGGGGGGGGGTTGGCGAGGGTTCTTCCGTTGTATTTTCTGCTCGAACGCGTCCTTTCTCGCCGCCAGTTTGCCTCCTTTTTCACGCATCGCGCCTATCTCCCGCCCGCCAAGAGAGAAGCTTTCAAAGCCCGCTTGCTCTGTCCCCTGGCATCTTACCCACCCCTGTCGGCTTTCTCTATTTTCCTCTTCTTATATTTTTTCCTTTCCTTCTTCTCGGGATCATCTCCTCCATTCTCTTTCTATCGCTGGAAAAGCAATTTCGAAACACCCGTCCTACCTACTGCCGCGACGTATTTTCTGGGATAACCCTAAAAACTCACTCTTCCTTCCGTTTCAATAACTGATCAATGGCGTTAGAGCTTTTAAGACTACGCACCTAAGGCAATCGCACGTATTTGTGTCCTTCAGTGGGACTGTTGCTTGGAAAGGAAGACATGTTCGCTGCTTTAGGGCCTTCCCCTGCGATTCTCACTTACCGCGTGAAGTGTGGATGGACTCTTGTCTATTTGTGTCGTCGTGTATGGTACTATTTGTGTCATCATAAGGAGCTAAACTATACCTTGGGCCGTGGATCGATGGTGGATTTTCCACCAAGAGAAATTAACGCGAAGCGAGTAAGGGAATGCTTTGAAAAAACAACCCGAATTTGGTCACAATCGAATAAAGCGTCCTCGATTTATGATCCGCTGTGATTCATCCTATGGAATTTATCCTTGGCGTGCGTGGGGTGGAATCGAGCAACCGGCCGGGAAGAGCATTACTGCCTTGTCCTTTTTATTTAGCCTCGTAACGACCGCCATTTATTCCGAACGCAGCCCTTACTCATTCGGGTTCTACGGCTGATTCTTTAATCCTTTATTATGGAGAGACTGGGAGGAGACTAGGAAGATATCGACGCGATTCTAATAGGCAGGTGCATATCAGGCAAACGGTAGATCGGCGGAGATGTTATTTTGACGCGAGTTCGGAAACAAATACTGTTATAACGGAATGGGACAAAGAAAAACTAAAAAAAATACATTGTCGTTTTTTAATATTTACCTTTTTGTAGATTTACCTAAAAAGTACTCGGTTTTTTTGGTTGTTCTTGCGAAGCACGAGTACGAGTACCTTTTTCGTTACAACCGTGAAAAAATGCTATTAAAATGTTTTTCAAATGTTAAAATATGGCCCGAATCATCATTTAGGAAAAATAGTCCAAATAGCTTTTCATTGTCTCCGTTCCGTTGTTTATTTATTCGTTTCCAAAATAGAGTGCTCATGAATTCTCCGTCGTTATACTGTAGGAATGTGCTTTCCGGAAATTGTCGTCTAGTATAGTTCGGTTGTTCTAAGCCGGTTTGCAGAGAGAGAAATTGACGGTGGGCAAGCAGACAACTATTCAAATCTGCGTGAAGGAATTTCAAATTCATCCCCACGAATTACCACCTGAAAAGAGCGACAATTTTTTTTGGGTTAATTATGTGGGAAGACGCAGTTATGTTGCTTCAAAATCATAATTAATCTGGCGAAACTATCTATGTTGCGTGCTTGCATGCTCGAATTTTCATGACCTGTTAGGTAGTTTTACCAAAATTATTTTGCAAAGATTAAACTATGATAAAATAATGCTATGATTATGGAGTAATACTTACAGAAACTCAGTTTAATTCCGCTAAGAGTGGGAATGTAGAAATCCGAAGCATTTATTGCAGTGACAATTTTCCATGAAATAAAATACTGTATTTTGTAGCAATGTGGCAATATATTAAAAAATAAAATAGTTAATGATTCAAGATTTTTATTTCATTATCGGATATAAATACCAAATTTTAATGTTTACGAGGTGCTTAAACACTTCCTCGTAGTAATAACCAGGATGTATATGTTTTTTATTTGTTATTTACATTGTGGCCGGTACCTACATTTTCCCTCAACTTGCCTGTATCCCCATTTATCCGAAGTATCCCTCAATCTATATATACTAGCTAACCCGGCGAACTTCGTACCGCCTAACAACCAATGAACTTACAGTTTAGTTACACCATTTATAAATCAAGAGCGGCTGTATCACTTTTAATCATATTTAATTTATTATAATAAAATAAGGATACAAATTCAATAAAACTACGTAAATGAGTATCAACATTTCTTGTCAGAAAGACATTTTCTTTATTGAACCTACATAGGGTGGATCGGAGCATGTTTACGCGGATTTTTTTTCAATAAATTTTCTTACGTTTCTGCTTAAGAAATTTTGGGCATTGTGGTTTTATAAAGCAGTTAATGAAATAAAAATTATACGTATTTAGTTGTGCTGTTTGTGTTAATAACCGTAAAAAAATGTTCTTAGGTCCAAGTCCGTTGAGTAAACTTAGCCCGTTCACGGGGCAAGTTAACACAACGCCAGACCGACGCTTGACCGATGCTCTAAATCGTATAAGAATTACCAAAATTATTTTGCAAAGATTAAACTATGATTAAATTATACAATGATTATGGAGTAATACTTCCAGAAACTCAGTTTAATTCCGCTAAGAGTGGGAATGTAGACATCCGAAGCATTTATTGCAGTGACAATTTTCCATGAAATAAAATACTGTATTTTGTAGCAATGTGGCAATATATTAAAAAACAAAATTGTTAATGATTCAAGATTTTTATTTCATTATCAGATATAATGAAGCAGCATCCGCATCAAATGAATTTAGGCGCGCCAGTCATAGTATCTGTGTTTGGAAAAAATAAACGTGCTGCATGCGTAAACGCACCAAGGTGTGCCCCACACATTCGGGTATAATGTCTTTCATCAAGCACCTTCTGATAAACAACAGTTTTTGTTTTGTTATCAGGAGCAAGATAAAGCAAATGAAGCTAAATAAATATAGCGAAGCAAAGCAGTGATGCAGCGAGGGGGGTTTTTGGGGGATTAAACCCCCCAAAGAGCTTAGAGAATTTTTTATAAAAACTTTTTTTACTAATATTAGGGGGACGGATGAGTAACAAATAAAACATATTTACTTGCTCACACGGCCGAAAAACCCACTATTTGAACCATTTATCTTAAAAAAATGTCTGGGGGAGGGCCCCCACACCTCTCGCTTACCTTAGTTTTCTATACCCTACCGACCCGTAGTATTAGCTGCGCCTAAAACCCCACTATCCTTAATTCCTAGCTGCGCTCTTGAAGCGAAGGAAGGAATACAGCGGATGGTTTATCGACTCGTTAACATACCACGTTTAATTGACCATGAGAAAATCATGGGTTTTCATTAGCACATGAGCACAAACATCACAAACACTGAAAGACTGACCATGCGATTTGTTAATCGTTATCACGAGTGCAACACGAATTGGAAATTGAATAGGTTTAAGCACAAAAGGGCTTATAAGTTGGGATCATGGGATCTTCGAAATGAGAACTTCCTCATCTTTGAGTTTTCCTGTGAGTAAAGTCGCGTGAATCACATTCATATCAATTTTTTAAAACCACCAAACGCGCGTTGGATAGTTATGGTTGGTTTAGGTTTCGAAAGATCATGAACGCTGAGCCTACATTTAGCTGTAAATCGTGCCTTGGTAAGCCAGGTACGTCCAAGGACTTAAAATATTCAGATAGATGATGATTGATTCAGATAGATGGTGATTTCGACTTCGTTTGTTACACAGTTAAAAGATTGGAATTCATGCAGAGTACCAACTATCTGATCCTGATATACCTCGTTTGAGTCATCCACATCTTCGTTCTAGGCCGTCAAAAATAATCGCTCAATCAACCATTTTTGATTTTTGTGGTGACCAATTATATTCTGGAACACTTTGTTGATGTGCTCACCTTCCGATTAAACTAATTTGCAAAGTTCCTCGACAGGAACACGGGCATTGCTGTTTGTCAACAATTGCTTGGAGATTTGTTTACAAACACATTAGTGAAGAGTCAACTTGAGCTGGGCTTACAAATAGATCAAACTACATTTTTTAATGCAATTTCAATATTTTGAATATAGTTAGTAATTAAAATTGTATATTGCTACGAAGTTCAGTTATTAAATTGGTAAAAACAAAACAAATAATTAAATTTGTAATTTTGACCGACTTATCAATTGTTGCGTTATCTATATCTATAAAAGAAAGTCGAAAATCGTGTTAGTTAGAACACTTATAACTCGAGAACGGCTGCACCGATTTTAATGATATTAGGTTCTTTGGATTCGTCTTAGCCCCGGATAACATTTAGGACGTTAAAAAAAGGATAATTTCAAAAAAAATTCATCTCTTTCTTAGTGATATGTTTTTATGAGTTATTAACGCAACAACAATTGATAAGTCGGTCAAAACTACAAACTAAACTGTAAGTTCATTGGTTGTTAGGCGGTACGAAGTTCACCGGGTCAGCTAGTAGTTCATAAATGGATGTTTAAATGAAAAAAAGAAGATTATTTGAGAATAAAGATTTTTTACGTACGCGGGTGTGACGATTTTCACATTTCTGTATAAATTTTGTCGTCTTTTTTTGGAAATACGCTTGTGACCACCAGTGGTGAAATAGACAACAAAGATGATGACATCCTATCCAGAAATCATTACTTTAGTCCATTTTTTACATTCCTCTCCTTTCACTATAGGATGAATTTGATTGTATTTATGGGGTGGTTATTTTCTCTGAAATAAATACCTTATGGTACGTTAGCCGCTTTTATCACTCAATGGTTCCACTGGGGCGAATAATTCGAATATTAATCAGAAGGGAATAAGTTAGCGAGAGAGAATCAAACCTTGCCTTTCACTTTCAAAATGCGATTATTATTTTATACTAAATCCGCATTGCCAAAGAAGGAGTGTTTTTTTTGTTTTTCAGCTTAAATTCTCCTATTAAGTATATCTATATGCAGTTATTTCCACTTTTTATGCTTCGACGGTAAATGTGTAAAGATTTATGGGTTTGCTGATGATTTTTTGCAGTCAGGTTTTTAGATTTGCTGTTAATGCCTTATTGTTTTCACAAAAAAATATCATAATTGTTTTTTAAAAATAATTAAATTTTTCGTTAAATTTATTATTTCTGGATGTATATAATCAACTCTAGAATATGCTATGGTGTTAATTTGTAAAATTTCAACATACTTTAATCTGAAAGTTGCGAAGTCTTTTTTTTTTAGTTTTTTTAGTTTTTTTATCTTTTAAGAATTCCTTTTATTACCGGGATTACAAAGCTTTTGGAAGTTAAAATGTCTAATTTTTTTTCCTTCCATCCACCTTTGACGGATGGAAAGTCAATTCTTTCTGTTATTGAAATTGTTAATCGTTTTATATCAGTACCATCAATTTTAATATTGACTGCCTTACTTCTGATCTCCTATACTACATTCCATGAATATAAGAAAGAGTATCGATGTGATTTTGTCGCAAACTTTTTTAAACTTTGTTATATGATGCATTTTATCAGTCTCTTCTAAGCTATCAACTTCTGAATTGATCCTTAATTTTATCATCCAAAAACATTACAAACTTTATCTCATAATAAAAAATATCAGCAGTTTTCTGTAATTTGTGGTGGAATAAAATACATAAATGTCGTCATCTTCTTTCTTCAAATAATCGCAGTAATAATATAGACGCCGGGATCTTGTTTGGTGTAGCATTTGGTGAGGGACTATAAAATCGCCTCGAGATACTGAGGGAGAAAAGTAAGATATCTAACGGAAAAGGGGGAACAGCTAGATATAATAGTGTTCCAAGACGTTTAACCCTTGGGAGGGGAGAGGGTAAGAATATGTGACTTTTGGGACGCGTTGGTAGAAAACGAAAAGGTATGAATGAAATACAAAAGATGGAAAGGAAAAGAGAAAGAGAAAGATGAGAAGAGAAAGGAAAGCCAAGAAGGATAATTCCGAAATAGGAAGGCATAATAGACCGAGAGATTACAAGATAAACCTTTTATTTCCTCTGGAAAAAGTGAGAGTTACACCAGGAAATCCTATATAAATTTGTGGGAACTTTAGCTTCCCAACAGCTGGAAACCATGAAATACTCTTATTTTAGGGGTTTTCCCCTCCCATTCAATACATCTGATTCATACATGCTTCTTCCGACGCTCAAGTATTTGTAATCCATTGCAGAGTATTGTCTGCATGGAGGTATACTTATTGCGATACAGTGCCTTCCGCTCGTAGCCTTATGAGGGTGTTCTCTCTCGTGTCACTCGGACTGAGAAGCCTTTTTATTTCAGGAGCAGTTTATTTCGGATTCACTCCCGATGGCTTCCCTTCTTCTCATCCACTTTCCTTCCTTTTTTGTTCCTCTTTTATTCCATCTCCAATTCGACCCAACCATCTCATTTTCCTCCACCCTCCTAGGGCTAAACGTTTTGGAAAAACATATAGCTGGCTCTTTCCACTTTCCCTCCAGAAATCTCTCCCTTTTGCCCAATAGTAACTCGAGGTGACTTTATACTTGTCCTGAAATGCTACTTGAAACGAATCCAGATATCCTTTTTATTATTGTGATTATCTTGAAGGCGTTAGTACCTTATTATTTCATGTTTTTATTTCAATCGCAATTATAAATAACGATAAGGTGGTAAATGTGGAGATATGACTTGAGGATCAGACATGTTTTTCCGTGTCACCTGTATATTTCTCGATATTTTTAGTTTTAAATTTTAAACGATTAATACAATAATTTCATTTCACGATTTATACAATAATTTCTGTGTTGAGGTTTACCTCATACAGTTTCCAATGATAACTCCATAATTGTGAGAGCATCGATTGGATCAAAGTGCTTGAAACTTATCAAGATTGATTTACGTTTTGTCACAATTTCACCTTTTACATGCTCACTAGCTATTTCCCCTAATACCCAATCTGTGTTGATGCATCGGTTATTAACAGAGAATATACATGAATAATAAACAGGAAAATGTATCATGGTGTAGCCAATTAACGTACCATAGGTTTCGGTAGCCGTTTTTAAGTTTAATGCAAAAATTTAGTAGCGTGGCGTTAAATTAAAGTAAAAGCGTAAAGTTAAAAGTGTATTATAACGTTAATAGCGTAACGCTGCTCAAAATTTCTCTCCATCTTAGGCGTTGCCAATGCCTCGTGACAGGGGTCCACAATAACACATGTCCTGCCTCAACAGCAGCCCGCAAGCGACTGAAAAAAATATGAAAGTGTTACAAACACTCCCCTTCACTGCATCCAATTGACAGTTTTTTTCTTCATCGCTCCGTTCGCACTGCAGAAAATATATGCTACTACTTCTGGATCGGACACTGTGTTCATCTTTATACCAATGGAAATTTAAAAGATGACATTTTTATCGATGCTATAAAAACCATGTCGATTTTACTTATTTTTATTCTTTTTTTGCATTCGAGTTACACTTGTTTATCCTGATGGAAGGTGTTCACTGAGGTGTTGGCTCAGGGGGAAGTTAAGGGATGGGCATTGGGAAAAAGAAACTTCCTGGATTAAAGGTGTCGGGTCATAATTCCCGCTTGTCCTGTTGCCTTTATTGCGATGGCGCCACACCTTCTTCCTCCCTCCCCCCTTACACTGAATTGCCTTTTACTTCCCTCTCCTCGCCTCGTCGCATAGCTCCATTAGAGGTCATTTGGGACCCTTACCGCACTACGAATTGCTGAAGACTGCAGCATCGCTTGCATTATCCTCTATTTTTCACGCTTAGCATAGGTATGTTTTTGTATTAAAGTGTAATTCTGATACGATTTTCTGTAAAGCTTTAAAAGTAAACTAATTATTACCATTAACATGCTAGTTTTGACCTTTGAATCCGTTTACTTTACGACACTTTAGTGTAAACAATTTTTATTTTAATGGCTGATTGGTTTCATTTTTGAGTGAAGGGAATCTCGGTATCTTATGTGGATCAATCGTTTTCTTTCCGAATGATCTCATCAATACCAACCGCAGTGAAAGCTGTAAGTTCGTCGAGATCCGGGAATATTGCAGTAGAATTTAGCAGACTTTTTTATTAATAGTGCTATAATCCTGATAAATACGCATATTCAAAAAGTATTTACAAAAACTTTGCAGATGAATGTTCTGATTCATATCACAGAACTGTAGTTACATTAGAAAGACGCTGTAGTCGTCTTAAATAACTGGAAAAAAGTTAACTTAAAAATGGAGTTATTTAATTATAAACATTTTGTGTGCCTTAATTATGGTTTTACAAATCGTCAATTATTGCAAATATTTTTTCATCAACGTAGACGAAAGGTATTTCTTTTGGATCGTGGAGTCCTTCCACCCTAAGTGCGATGTCCTCAATCATTTGACTCACTCCAGTAGACACCAACTTGCCGTAGTACATGGTGACGATTACGGGGGCAGAACTAATGGTTTGACTTTCTTCCCTGTTTTGCTCGAGTCTCCGTCTTCCGTCATCTTTTTCCACCTGACGTGGCGAAGTAAGAATACTTGCGATTGAAGACATCCCTCTCCATCTCGGAGGCTGCGCGCTACGCTTAGATTGCTTGAACGATTGAGAATGGATATCTTTAAGAGCGACACGGAGAACATAATATTAGAGCCACACTATATTTCCAGGTCCGATAGAAGTGATAGATTAAGAGAGATATTTTGCCGAACGGATAGATATGGGAATTCGTTTTTCCCCCGAACCATAAAGGATTTTAACTAATGCTATTGTAATTTCCTTAGAGCACTTCACCGTTTGTGTGTATATGGCTGGTGTCCTAACACCCCCTGCCACACGCCTTTTAGGCGGCTTACGGGGTATTATGTAGATGTAGATCCCTCCCTTCCTTCCAATCTCCGCGCAATCGGTTCCAACCCAACCCCCACCCACGAGGACGCCAACCACCTATGCCACCTTCTCTGTCTTTGTTTGGATGATTTCTGAATCACACGATCACGAATATTGCTATTAAGGATCCCCCAGTCAGTAACATCATTATTGTGATTTTAATAGGTCTACATAAGTCGGCACTAGCGTCTCTGACGATCAGAACGATCTGCATTTCGTGGAGAAATAAGCAGCAATTCTCACCGACTGAAACAGAAATTTATATTCACATTAAATGTTCTATTAACATTCATAAATTTTCAGTGATATTTCTAGCGAGTGTAAATACTCAATTTGAAATATAGGGAATTAATGGATCGTTCTGTATCCATCGACGTGCTGTGGATATTTTTTGCGAATCGTACAAAGTGGCAAAAAAATCAAGATTATACGGAACGGACTGCTGCCTCTACCGTCAAGTCCCCTTGCACACGATGCTTCAAATGAGTCTTTCAAACTTCCGAGGGTTTGAGCCTGTGCAATATCTCCTTGACCAAACCTAGAATTCATGAAACCTTTCTCGCAAATTTTACTGTATTTGCTCTCGGTATTATTAGAGAAAGACCATGTGGAGCTATTTCTCTTTCAGAAGGGTAAGGAGAGGTTGACTCGGATTATTTACCCGAATAGATTCGTTCTTTCACAATACTTCAACGTGGCATTTTGCTCCAAGAACGTTGCGGACCGCTGGCGTCACATTGTAAATATTTAAACATTTTGTGCGTCTTATTTTTGGAAATGCACTTGTTTAAAAGCCCCATATCTTCTTGCTACATCTTTTTGTATAACCGTTTCCCTTAATGTGGAAAATTTTCATTTTTTTATTTTTTCAAAACATTATAGCATACAAATCCCTCTGTCAGATCTTTTTGCTATCTTATCATTTATCGCCTTCCTGCTTGAAATCGTTACCACCCAGTAAATTATTTCAAAAAGCCTCAATCTATTAATATATATTTTTTTAGCTGACGTGCGAGGTATATGTTCTCATTGGAGTCCCATGATACTACTCTTGCGGATTTTGTAAAATAATCAGGATCGGAATCTTCATCTACATCTACATACTACGCCGTATGCCACCTCTGTAGAATTTTTGCGCGGTAAGTTAGGACACTTGTCATTTAAACAAAAAAATGCACATTGGAATGGTTTGATAAATGGATCCCTCCCAGCATTTACCTTGTTCGAGATGGAAACGAATTTTACTGCCTATCCGTGCATCAAACAAATCTCTCGTTTAATTTGGAATTGAAATTACAGTTAGGTTTTATTTGAGGATAATTATGAGTTTAATGAATGATTTTCTCCTTGTCGCGATAAAATTTTTATGCTTTATTAAATATTGCTCACCCAATGCCCCAATCGAGCAAACAGTGATGATTGTACCATGCAGTAGTTCCATGAAATTCCGAATGAGGCCTCGCTGTGCTTAATAATGCTCTATCGTTTAATTTTCCGGATGTTCATTACTCTATGGAGCGTCGCTATTATTGTGCTGCCTTTATTCTTGCTGTTGCCACACTTGGTTTACATGGAGTGTTGGTTTGCATAGAACACAGTTTTATAGCTGAGACGTAATGAGCTCGGTTAATTACCGAACGAGCGTTTTAAATTCTTGCAGGACTACAAATCTTAATTGGCTGCTGAATACTGACCAATTACTACCCGAGTACGTATCGCTCCATTCGCTTTTGAAATATGACGGCTTGCGCTTCGGCCAATGGGGTTGTTAGCTTTATCGTGCATAAATACATTGAAATGATAGCGAACAGATTTCTCTCGCTGCGATGGTGCTTTCATTCTCTGCATCTTCAGTGCTTTTGTTAGGGCTTAATTATAGTTTGCGAATTGGCAATACGAGGCATAGAGTTATTCTTTTTCTTTAGATAAAATGCCATCTTAAATGTTGTAAGGTATGAACACTTAATCTATTCTTATTGCTACTACTATTATTATTACTATTAACGTATTACTGGCAGTAAGGTAATATTCAAATTCGATTCGATTGTGAATTTTTTCATAACTTTTCGTGGTTTCCATCTCTTTTTTGGTAATGTGTGTGTAAAACTGGTCGTCCAGCTCCAAATACAGATTTGAAAACGAATTTTGAAGAGCGCTTTTAAGCGTCAAAAGCTGTGGGATTCGAAATTTTTTATCGCTTTATGTTCGTAATTTTTGTTTCGATGGCGCGTCATTTTATCCATTTGTTTCGGGCGAATATTTTTTCCGAGCGAAATTCACCCTTCCCTCGAGGGATTATGGCTTTAAGAGGCGAACTCGTCGTGGGTTTCACAAACATCATTCTCTTTTGCCTCGCAGAGAGGAGTGCATTAAATTCATGAATATTTTTGTCACTCGTTTTTCTCGTCCTAATCTCCTAACCAGAGTTTTACCAGGACTTTTTCTTCACCGGGGCTTTGTGTTCCTTGTTTGTTAATTGTTGATGCGAACCTTAAACACACTCTTATTTGGCGAAGGATATTCCTTTCCCTTGGGATACAAACTGGCCACGATGGAAAGGCTTGAGCGTTATTTTGACCCCTTTAAATGCACTGGCGGTATTATAAGAGGCGGTGGAAAATATCGATGAGCTTGGCAATTGGTGTTTAGAAATTAGGTAGGCCTTAAGTATAATAACTATTGTGTAATGTGTTTGGCTTCATTAGTGACTTTGAAAATACGTACTGGTGGCTAGTTGCTCGATTTCGGTAGTTCGGTACGGTCGAGTTTGAGTTACGAATAATCGCAGGAAATTTTCGGCGTGTTCTTTCGCTAAGTTTCCGGGAATCTCACGGTGTTCCTTAGCAACCTTACTATTTCTGTCGTTAGGGATTTAGTTGTGTTTTGGATTTCTGTGTGTACTTCACCTATTTTCATGTTTTTGATGCATATTTGCATATTTTAATACTGACTTCTTGCAGATAATCATTCGATTCGTTGATTTATTCATTACTTTCGTTAGTTTATTTGAGTTGTTCTGGATGTATTTGATTGAACTAAGTTTTAATATCAGATATAGTTACTCTGTAATTGGCCACAATGGGGCAGGACGATAAAATTTAACGTTCAGCCACAATTTCCTTATGAATGAAATAAATAGAATCTAAATATCGACAAAATAGCCATTGAATAAGCTTTTGTTCTTTCTTAAAAGTTTTCGCATTTCCGTCAATTTCTTTATGAGGTATTGCAAAGTTATCCATCACGGATATCATTCATTTCATTGAAGGTTGTCTTTTTCGGTTCCAGATTAGTAGCGATATCTTTGCATTCATCAAAATCGTGCTTAAGAGTAAACAATGGCCGTTTACATAGTATTTAGTTAATTAATATAATTTCACAATATTTTTGGTGGGTGAGGTATTGCGATAAACTTGATCGGTGGACATACGCTCAAGTCACTATATTCATCAAAATCGATTTGTTGTCATGGCTACGGGTGGTTTTCCTCATCTCTCCACGATGCTCTCTCAAATTTGATAAATCCCCACAGTCATGATACGTGCAGCTGTAAATTCTTCAGTTTTTCCACAGATTCCTGAATTACAAAATGCCTTTCCGAGGTCGAAGCTTAATTATGACGGGTTCGCTTATTAATCAGTTTGTCAGAGTTATTGATCAGTTGATGCGAAAATAACATTTCTCTACGTGTGTTTTATCTTTCATTTTTCTATTATCACTTTATCGGAAACTGCTCTGGTTCCCGTTTGATTTATGTGCTAGTTCGAATTTTTATCTTGATTCCATGACAGAATCCGTTCGTTTATCTTGACGTATCTTGCGATTAATCACACATTTTTTCCCCAAACCTTGTGAACGAAAGGGTTTGGTTGAGTCGTGGCAATCTGTCATCGTGAGTGGCGAAGAAAGTGTGCCAACTGTGAATTTTCTGATTCAATATCAGTTAACTCTCTTATCTCATGCCTTCTAATATTTTCTTCTAAAATTGGTAATGTATCCTGCCTGTCATTTTTTCATTCTGAATACTTAATTTTTTGTGATATATTTCATTTAACCGTAATGCTGTATATAGTTCCGTAGGTGCAGAATTTACGCCAAAATCAGAGGTCGCCTTCCCTTTCAGCTAGAACCTTGTCGTACTGGAAATGCTTGTGCATTTCTAATGCCCCTAGGACTGCACCAGCGGGATTACCTATGAATTACTCCCGGTAAGGTCTTCTATGCCATAAGTCGAAGGTAGGAGCCAGGCGATAGGTAGTCCACGTGATGGTAACACACTTGGAATGGATTTGGGAAACTACCAACGATCTCTATATGAAAAACTGGTGTAACATCACATTTTGCGAAAGTGGTGGTTAGGATTCTTAATAAGTGAATGAATCCGAGGGCATATGAATATTTGAGCAAAAACTGTGTTGCCTCATTTAAATTTTCTTATTTGGAGTAGGATTTGGTGGAAATGCTAGAGTGAAGTCTTCATAACATGAAAAGATACATGGACAATACATTGCCATGTCTCGTATAGGAAGCATACGGCTAGAATAATAAAATACATAAATGATATTGGCATATTGGCTTTTACATTCGCATGGACTCGTTGAAATCGCGCGCAAATATCTCTATTGTAAAAAGTTCATCCAAATCTCAGTTTTCTTTCTACTTTGGAGAGAAAAAAAGGGGGCTTTAATAGATGAAAGTGTGGTATAATGAAAATGTTCAATGAAGTCCTCCTTTCCAATTCTTCCTTAGTAATTGGTTTCATCCCAAAGGAAAAGGACAACATAACGAACCCGAATCTAGGAAAATAGCGTTGTTACGGCGGGATTTCATTAGCTCCAAAAATGGAATCCCAAAGTGATTCCGCTTCGCTGAATGGACGGGAATTCGGGTGAAATTAATGAACTGGAGACCCATTTCGTCAGCTCCAAGCGAATGGATACACTTCAGAGAAGAACCTGCATAAATACGGCATACCTTCAAAGCCATATTTTGGCCGGCCCCTCTTCGACTTCACCAGAATTGCGATTCGCTCCTTCGACAGTCTCCTCATTGACGAACGCGTTCATTGGTTTGCACTTGGGACTCTTGTTTGATGAATGGTTTTGTAGGAGAGATGAGGTACCTACGCACTTCACAGAGATCTGAAACCGCAGTTAATTGAAAGAAGCTAGGTATAAGGAGGTAGGTAGCTCCGTAAGTAAGAACACCCTGAGTCTTTCCGACCGCTTTCCATTTATTGGTGACGTCATTAGTTGAGTTTGGGTTTATTTACTCACTTGAATATTTCATCGGCCGTAAGTAATCGTTCGCTAGAGCGTGAACAACAATCTTTCACGCTTGATACATGCACAATGTCTAGGATTAGCGGAGAAGCAGTGACTCACTTGGCACAATTAGGTGACGCAATTGCCTTATCTGCGGAAATTGAATTATTCATCACAAATAGTGCGATAATTAGGCGACGGATTGAGAAACGGAAAAATACGGTTTTCTTTTTTTTTCAATATCTATCGCATTCGATAGGAATGTAGTTCATTTACTTACAAGAACATTTCATCGGGACTGGTGATGCAATGCATTGGTGCGCAAGGTCATGGCCGGCGTAGGAATCATCCGGGTAATCAGAAAGATCAATAAATTATTTTACCCGAAGTAAATGTATAGTCTTGTAAGACAAGGTGCATAGGTCCTTGCAGTAGTAGTTTAAATGTAGAGAAGCTGGCATAAGGATTTAAGGATATATAGTAGGTAGTTGTGTAATAGCGATGCTTTAGAATTGAATAATAGAAAGCGGCTTTAATTTTTTAGGTTTTGTTATTTAGTGTAAAAGGAATAAGCAAAACTAATTCGCTGGCAGCTGGTTTATTCTTTCTGGTTGCTCCGTGTGCTTGCTCTCGGCCGGGCAGTAAGTGTCTGACACACGAGAGAGCGAAATACGAGGAATAAAAAAACGCAATAGTTCAGTGGCGCTGATCACTCAATACATGTGGCACCGACAACTCATAAATACATAATACAAATTCTCAAATATTTAGGGTTCATGTTTTTTGATAATTATGCTTTGTAGTTTATTTCAACAGGTAATTGTGGCATGGCGATCTGATCTTTTAGCAATCCTCCATAAGACAGAAACATTCTAAATAGAACTCCAGTCGTCGATAACTTGGTTCAAGTTACGTCACATTCAGTGGCACAATATGACTCCTTTGTATGTTTTCCAGGTCAGAAGTTCAGGAACTTTTCCTATAGGTATCTTCTTCAACCACTAAGATTAGATTCTTATCTGAAAGGAAGTTCGAAAATCAATTTTTGCATGAATCCCTTTGTGCTTTTCCGTCGTTTCCATCTCGACGATATCATTCTTGTATCATCAGTCGGTGCAGGGCGGAAGGCATTGTGGCGATATGACGAGAGAGAAAGCCAATGAAGTTATTTTTCCATTCTGTGCGCATTACGGTGTTCGTCTTTTTTTACTCTTTTTTTTTGAGGACGGAATAATGGAGACGAGAAAGTTCTTCCTCGCTCATTGCACGAGTAAAGTGAAGTGCATCTGGAAGGAGAAATAGATTCGCTGTCTGTACCGTATCGACGTCTTGTTGGATGCATTGCTTTTCTGTCCGCATTTTGTTCATTCGTGTCCTTCTTCTTGAGTGCAACAAAATATGTACGGGTGGAAGGATTCAAAAAAACTCTGCGCCTTCATCCTTTGCGTTGCCCTCTTAAGTTTGTACGTATATAGCATTGTGGAAAAAAATTCTACTTGCTGCCACTATCATTCTGCGAGATAATATTTATCCTTTCATGTGCAATTTTTATGGGCCTAATTTACTTTAAGGGAAATTAAAATACGTCCTATTATCAGTCTCAATTAAAATAATCGGAGTCGGAGACGAAATACCCGGGGCTTGCCCGCCCCTAGTGGACCTCGTCACCTGAATGGTTGCACATTATATTTAATGGACTATGTTGATCTAGGTCTTGGAGTATAGGTCTGAGATTGCCATGAACAAATATTATTGCTGTAAATTGATACGTGAAAGAATTGGAGATTATTACAATTTTTTGCAATAAGGAAATAAAAAATAATAAGAATTCAATTTGAATGAAATATAAGAGACTTAAATCAATAGTGTTGTCAAAATTCTTGTCAAATAAATTGAAAGATATGTCGAAAGTGAAAAATTACCTCCATCTTTCCTCATTCCCCTAATTATTCCTGTTACCGAGTAACTGGTGTGTCGGTCATGGAAGTTTTCACTATTTAATCGCATTCAAGAAGTCAGGAATTGGCGCGAATTGCACTGGAAGCAGGAAAGGTGCGTTTACTCAAGTTTCCGACTCCTGTGGCGTAATAGAGAAGACGTTGCGACGTCTTCGAATCTCCCGCGTCAGAATTTGGCCGAAGTATAATATGACGTGAGAGACAGTTTGAAAGGAAACTTATTTGTTGGTGGCGAACCAAACATTGTTGGAATGCTTTTTTTCTCTCCAAGAACCCAGGAGTTGTGGGTTATTAATCAATATTTCTCCGATTCATGATTTCAACGCATTGAAATGTAATTGGTATGCTTGGAGTAGAGACCATATGCTGAATAAATCAGGTTTATTACTAAATAATCGTTTGCGTTTTTCTCTTTCTTCCACGAGAATGTGGCCGAAGGATGTGCGTGTACTGGAAGTTAGAAACAATCTTTGAAGCCCGCACACATTTATTTTAATCGTAATTCTCGTACCCTATGTTCAGACAGTTTGAATGAATCCCATTCCAAATATCTATTTCATTTTTTGGGAAATTGGAAAACAATATGATGTCTATATGCCCCTAATCAAGAAAACTTCTTTGAGCAGTCCGTCGTTTGCGCCGTAGAATCTTGATTTGTTTTGCCACTCCGATCGTTTTCTTGGAAATCGGTTTTCAAAAATTTCCGCAGTGGTTTGATGAGTGCATAGCTGTTCATTTATTCTCAATGCTTTCAATGGAATTTTTACCATCGCGAAGAATATATTTGGAAAGCTATCAATTCAATAGGCTTTATCATAACTACTACAAGATTCGGTAAACTGCCCTAAGTGTATCCTATTATTATTTTAAAATCGGAACGCGCTGCCGTCAGCGACGCGAGTGTTGACGTCTGCGAATTCGCCTTTATGCGTTGATGATGACAATATGACGACACCAGAGAACCGTTAGCGGGTTTTCGGTCCGATTGATGTATTCGTTGCATCATTCGGGCATATGGCATGATACAATGGGAAGAATAAAAAAAAGAGGTTACATTTTTGCATTGTCTCCTCACGTTTACTCGTACTACTCATGCAAAGGAAGTCTTACGTTCACGGATGGATTCATATTCAACGTAATTTTCTCCTTTTATCGCGGTTCTGTGACCGTGGTGGTGTAAATATCGGAAGGAAGAGAAACTGTCTTTGAAATACACGTAATTCCTGTATTCTCAGCCCTTAGTTTCCTTGAATCCTATCCAGTTTGCTTCTTTCGATTTTGGTAAATCAGAAATCCAGCTTCTTTATACGCTTTATCAAAGCGATGCGATGAAAAGTATTTTTTTTTCTCTATTTTGGTCGAGACAGAAGCATCCTTGTTAATATCTTCGAGGCTCATTTTCTATTTAAATTGCAAACGGGAATTTCTTTCCTGAGGCGGAAAGTCTTTTATCGAAAGTTGAGATGAGTCATTTTGCGAGATACAGAGTCGTATCTAGTAGTTAAAGGAGGAAATTTTTATTTTCCATTTATCTGTCCATATGAAAGGCTTTTTAAATGATACTATTGTCTTTCACCGAAAGGAACGGATTATCGCGGTTCAGATGAACGGCGTTTCGGTCCTGATTTCAGATTAGTTGGAGATTTTTTGTACCAACTCCATCGGAGAATGAAATTAATCTCATAGTTTTTTAATGTTTTCCGCTGAGTACTTTTTCCTTCTGCGCCTTTTTAATTTCTCCAAAACATTTAGTAACAACGAAATAGGATATTTGGTAATTCCCACTGCCAATGTTGGAGGCTGGGATAAAAAACGAAATGCATAGAGTATAGTCCTCGCGATAGTAAGCGCCTAGAATATTACAGTAGTGTTCTCTACTAGGCCACCGGAGGTGCTGTCATCCATCGCGCATTTACATTGGTGTACTAGGGTTATTCTTCCACAGTCGTACAAAATTATGTCCATGAACTACCATAAAAAAACTAAAACTGATAAATCAATAATAAAGTGAGAGAAGAGAGAGAGACCCCATGAAGTCACGGGCTGCTCAAATGTCATTTATTTTATGCACAATTTTTCATTTCTATTCCTCGCGATTAAAAACACTCACTGTTGAGAATATCTGGCTCGTTCTAATTCATTGCCACGCCGCGGATTGAAATCAAGGCAATTCCGATTGAAATCAAGGCAATTTTTACGGCAGGCACTTAGGGCCTCTGTAGTCCTCTGGACCGGCATCACTGTCTTGGCCTCACGAACGAAAAAAGAACTTTCGTCCAATTAGTGACGCGCATGAATGGATTAACGAGATTCCCATTGTACCTATCTACTTATCTAGCGATTTGATCGTTGGATTATTCTTCCTTAGAGGATAATCCTCTAAAATCGCTGGCACAGTAATAGCTTTGCCTGGTTTCGCTATGTAGTTGGGCCCTTTTCGCTTGTATAGCGTTAAGGTGTTTTTCCCCGTCCCCATCCCTTCCTTCCCTATCCTACCCCAGAGGCGTCTTCGGGCTCCTATTGCCTTAGCGCCTCTTTCCTTTTTCCCTCCTCTCCGCCCCCTCCCCGGGTGATCGGGCGTAGTCTCTGGGTTCCCGGCCCCGGTGTGTTGTATCCCTGAAGGGCTCCCCTTAAACCCTCATTCTCTCTGTCCCAATCTACTATCTACCGAAAGCAGAGGCACGAAAATATTCTGACAAGGCTCGGCTGAATGCAACAGAAACGTTCATATGTGATAGGTTTAATTTTAAACCAGGTTTATAAGGTTTTTTGACCGGTTTAGTGGAAATATTGCATCCTATTAAAATGTGATTTCCTCCGTCTGCCCGCAGGTAATTCCCTCGAGCCGTCTTATTCATTCAATAAAATCCTTGTGACACACATGTTATTTCTTTCTGTGGCTGTCGGTTGTGGTATTTTTTTTCATCCTTTGGTCATCAAGGGGGCGCGCCAAGCAGAGAAACGGGTCCAGGCGTGGCGCTTGTGGCGGTGTGAACCTTTTTATTTCATTTACTTGTTTATTTTTTGGATTTTATTCTCGAAAGGGCTAAGAGTAAGAGGAGCCTACTACACTGTGGAGTGGCGTGTTGATCGCATGAGTACCACCGTCCACACTCTCCCGTGACACACCCTCCGCTCAACAGACAGACGGGGCGACGCGTGAGGGAACGAACGATGATGGAAGAGGGGTCCGCACGCCTGCCTTCCCGTGTAACTGCGTGGTCGCTGGAGCGGACTTTCAAAGGGGTTTCTGCCAAGGTGCAAAGGTGTATGTACGTGCGTATGAGGCCGAAGTGAAGTGGGCTCGTTGTTGCGCGCCGCTGACGCAAGGAGGGCGCCACTGTCGCGCCACTCGCGCCGTCACCGGTCCGCACACGTACGCAACACAGAGTGCGACAAGTACACGCGCCTGCATATCAGGTACAACCGCCAGGGGGACTCCGCGCGCTTGCGAGTACAGTAGAACTCGGATAACGACCACAATCCGTTACAGAAAGTTGGCCGTTATCCGAAATGTTCGCTATCCGAAACAATTTTCTCCATAAAAATTAAAGGTAATAGGAATAATTTGTTCCTATTATAGCTCCTATTGACTCGCTATTATATGAAAGTTATATGCTATATAGGCATGCTTTTTTAAATGAGTATAGCTATAATACAGTACAAATTGTGTTAAATATGTATAAAAACATTAAAGAAAGCATTTAAACATGAGGAAACATAGGAAAACTAACAGTTTTTACTGCCATGTGATAGCGTGAGTGGATGGAGGTATTACTTTGTATCCATTTGGGATCGCACAGCACCGAACACAAACATGGCCACTACACATCTGTTCGCTAACTGAAATTTTGTTCGCTATCCGAGGCAAATTTTTAGCGAAATTTTTGGTCGTTATCCGAATTGTTCGTTATCAGAGGCGTTCGCTAACCGAGGTTTCACTGTAAAAGCTTTATCTAGAGTTTTTTTTTTCGGGGCGCTACTCTTCCGTATTTTTTTTTTGTGGTGTCATTTGATCCTCACTCTTTCGGTCACAGCATTATTTGCTTTTTTCCTACCACCCATCTCCCTTTCCCCAATTCATCTACTAGTGGATCATACTACTGCTACTATTACCAACCCGCAAGATGACTGAATTCACGTGTAGCGTGCGGTGGGGGGTGCTAGAATGTCAGCCGTTATTCATTCGTCTGTTTTAAACCTTCCTCCTTCGTTCTCCCTTTGTCTCCCTTGCGTTCTCTATTCCATTCGTTCCCCTTCTCTCTCTATTTTATCTCTCTCCTCTCTCTTCTGCTCTTCTGAATCGAAGCGATGCGCGCGTCGAACCGTAGCTTTTCTGCCCGCCTGCCCCTCACGCGTCCACGCTTTCATTTGTCTAGTTTTATTTTCTTCATCCCTCCACCCTTCTCCCTTTGTTGTTTTCTTTCAAATCTGCCATTCTTTCTCTAAATTTATTTAATCTGGGAGCTGCGGAATGAAAGGTGTAAAGAGAGATGGGAGAGTGGTGAAAGGAAATATTTTTTTTTACCAAAAAACATTCTTCCTCGAGCGGCGGTCCACTTTAATCAGCTCTGTTTTTGCGGCTCTCTTTGGTTTCTCCACATTACCTCCCTCACCGTTCGCTCCACCACGCGTGGACTCCTCCTTTATTCTGCGGCGAATGTGTGTCTCTTATTACTACCCTTCTTTGCCGTAGTCCGATCTTCTGATATCTGCTCCATCCGCTAATCATGCATTCTCTATTTTCCCCGGTGTTTGTTTGTACTACAGCTCTAAATTCGCCTTAATAAGTCCGTGTGAGAAACTAGAATCGTCATCGCGTGGTTATTTATTGTTTTTATACTTTTGAGAGATACCTTAGTCAGCGTTAGGCTGAACGTGCTTATGAAATGGAACTCAATGACGTGGCCAACTACTGAAAATTTGGCGACTAGTTTCGCTTTTTTCGAATGCATGCTAAGGATAAATGAAAGATACAGTGTCCGGCGTGATACTATGGAAATCTTTGATATTCAGTTTAGTAAAATCACTTGTCTGTTTCCACACACTTTTATTTAAACCGACCATGAACAGACAAGTAGTTTTATTAAGCTGAATAAGGATGAATAGCATGCATGTCTCTTTGTTTACCCAAATCTATCAAAATCAGCAAAAATGTAGTTTGAAATCCAGTCCATTGAATTAGCTTGGATCTGCTCATTAGATGCGGATGTAATTCTTTTACAAGTTACATTACGTATCCTTTTCCTCTTAAAAATTATCTCTCTTGTTTTTCTGAATGCGAAATGTCGCGTAGGATGGTTACTCTGCCGAGGCAGTTCCCTCTTCATCTCTTTGAGTAATATGCTAGGCTTGACAATTCCATTTCCCACTCAGTGGATCGGAAAAAATCTCCTCTTGGAATAACTCTACCTCGTCAACGCGCATATGTTACTCTCCCATTATTTACTATTTCCGTGGTCGTTTGCCAAACGACAGATGCTCCCTCATAAATCTTCGCCCAGTACAAACACTGCCTTGCCTCTGCGCAATGCTTTTTTAAAAGGCCTCGGCGCCCGTGAGTTTTAAATGCGCGAGAGTAGATACCTCGTTTTCGCGCTCGGGTTTACAAGGGAAGCCGTGCCTTAAACACGATGCGTCCGAAGTCGGAATGCGTCCTCAATCAACGTTTGTTTTCGCGTTTTGCCTTTTCGAGCCTAGTCGATCCATTCGCTGATGGACTGGCGAAGGGATCGACAAGGCTATGCTCGCGTGGCACACGTAGTTGACGCGTTTGGTCTTTTTGGGCCAAATCTATTTATAGAATTTTGCCCATGATTTTTCACTTTTAACTTTGTGTTATTCTTTTATTTGTTTGCCTCTTTATGAGTTTCTAAAGTGTAGGCTAAAGTTGTGGTTTTCCGTGGATCTTATGCCGTAATTAAAAACAATGATTTCTAAATCAATCGAGTAAATTAAATTTGATTTTTATATTCACATTTCATCGTCATCTGTTTATTTACAGGGGATTTTTTATGAGGTTCGTATCGATGTAAATGTTTTCTGTTATAAAAATTGTGATTGTGATTGAAATGCTTCGAAGTCTTGTTGAATCGAAATGTTAATAACTGCTACTTTTTAGCTAACTTTCTGAAGAAACTTTTGATTCTAAAAACTCCTTCTTGTAACATAAAGGCCAAGGAAAACAATAGAAATATCGGATGTTTTATTTTAAAAAAATGCTAGAGTATTCTCTCTCTGGAATTGACGATTTTCTAACTAATGATAAGGGTAGTTACGGACCGTTTAACTTTGCTGACTCGAAGAAAAAAATCCTTGTGTGAGGATACGTTTTCAATCAACGTTTGTTTTCAGTAGTCCACGTTCTACCGTTTGATCCTTGGCTGTGAGTTCACCGACGACCGAAAGAGCGCATAGATCGTTCGGTGCGTGTCAGTCAATTTCCGCGTGCATCCGCGTGTGTCCAACGAAGCGAACTGTTTGTCACGCCTCTTGTAATCGAATGCGTGGGTCGATCGAAGTGATGTCCTCTTCACTTCCCATCTCATGCCGCGAGTGCGCGTGACTCACCTCGTCTCTTTATGAGAGTGGCCCACAGGGTCATTTGTTCATCATCGAGAAGGCATGAAAATATTGACGCTGTTGCCTCAAAAATCGCGATTTGTGACTCTGGATATCTACATCTACGTAATACCCCGCAAGCCGCCAAGCCGTTTACAGCTAAAAAAATTAAGTGCTCTGACGAAGTTGGGACTAGCGTTTATTAAAGTCCTTTATAGTTCGGGGGAAAAACGAATTCCCATATCTATCCGTTCGGCAAATATCTCTCTTAATTTATCGCTTCTATCGGACCTGGAAGTATAGTGTGGCTCTAATATTATGTTTTCTGAGTCGCTCTTGAAGATATTCATTCTCAATTGTTCAAGCAATCTAAGCCTAGCGCGCAGCCTCCGAGTCTCCAGCGGCTCCCAGCCTAATTCGCTTAACATCTGGGTAACACTGTCTGTACGCCCGTTGCAGTTTTTGACGAAACGCGCAGTCTTCCTTTGTATTTTATTCAGTTCGCAGATTAAGTCTTTCTTCACCGGATCCCATACGCTCACTGCATATTCAAGCTGCGGTCGGACGAGTGTGAAATAGCACCTTTCTTTTACTTTCTCATCTGAAAATCTTCCCACTATACGCTTGGCGAATCCTAATTTCTTCAGGGTTATGCCGCAAATATTCTTTATATGTGTTCCCCACGTGAGGTTCGAGGTTATCGTAACTCCCAGGTACTTCACTTCGTCTGTTGCCTTTATGTTAGTACCATCCACTGCATAAATATGGTTATAGTTGGCCAAATTCCGCAAGAAATGTACCGTCATGCATTTGCTCAGATTAAGTTCGAGACCCCACCCTTGGCTCCACAAATGAACGTTGTTTAAGTCCGATGATAGAATTTCATAGAGTGATCACTAATTTCGCGATAGATGACAGCGTCGTCAGCAAATAGACGTATTTTACTGCTAATGCGGGAGCAGAGATCATTAATGTGTATAATGAACAAAAGGGGGCCGATTACGCTTCCTTGTGGAACACCTGATGTAACTTTTACAACATTAGAGCTAACAATATGCGACACAGCTCTCTATTGTGGCTCCAAAACATCCCGAGAGAATACTAACTCATCAATTCCGCTAGAATCGGTGTTTCTTTTCACAAATTACTAGTAAAAAGCTTTTAGTTATGGCTATAATCTTATGAAGGATTTAGTGGATAGCTACGTCGTTCCAGTCATAACTCTTATCGCTTACTGGCATTGTCTTAACGGAAAATTATCATAATTTTCTTATTGTTTGAGTTACAACCCGTAGGTTTGTTCAGATATGGAAGTAAACAAAAATTGCCAAACGAATATTTGCTTTTGTTGCAACGCGTTGTGCCTTTCATTTTAAGAAAAGTTTTGATAACGTACCAGTTTAGTCTAGATGGCATGAAAAAATAAAATAGAATATTCTCCAGGCATTGCTTTTGACGAAAGAGTTTAGATAGGTAAGCAGCAGGCAACTTATGTTGGGGATTGTGCACCACGTTTATCTGGTTTCAAATGGCTTCTGTCTGTAATAGTTTTATGGAAAGTCCGTTTACCGTGAAATCTAGATTACCCTGGTCATTTTCGAGTCAATCTTAACCGTTCTTCCTCTCACATTCAGTGTCCCTCTCCGTAAGAGATGAATAATTTGAGATCCTGAAAGTGCGATACGTTTCGTGATATTTCATGCATGCTGCACCTTAAATTGATGCCTTTACGCAGAATTAATTCCCAAAAATCAGTGAAAAAGTATTCAAAATGGAGTCATACGAGGACAGACTGGTGCTTGATGTGGAAATGGAGTAATAATTTAAGAGATAGTAATAGAATTTGACACCTTAGTTAAGCAATTGCCGCGTTTGGGAAAATTGATATCAGTAGGAACTCGCTGGAAAGGTTTCACTCTGTGATAATCACTCCAATTGATTCCGGCGATATAGTTGCTTTGATAAATCGTCTTTCTACTTAATATTTTTTCCAAGGGTTGATAAATCCTCTTAGCAGATATTCATTAAATCTAACTATGCACATATCATCCTTAAGTTCTGAGGAAATGATTTTTACTTGTCTATGTGAACTCTTTCTTAATTTTTTAAGCCATCCGTTTTGTTCTTTTTGAGGAAGCGAAGTCTCAATGGAAATTAAATTAAACACATGACGAGTCGCTTTAGTGATCGAAAAGCGAATCTGTCGGTGGTACTGAATTGCGTTTCACTTATTCTACTACTTCGTGGTATCGTAATCCATATGTTCTCTCTTTATTGCGCAAAGTAATTCGGAATTATTCCTTTCTCGGCACTTGTGGAAAATGGGAGTACCTGTTTGATACATCACTGCACCATGCATCGGAATTTTCACATTTGAAGCGCTAGAGCGAGAGCTCGTCCCACCTTCTTTGTGCAGATGAAATGGGAAAGATCTGGAACCCACAGATGATGCATTTGCCGACGAGCTATTTCTCTCGCAATTACGCCTCTGGCTTTTTACTGTAATTTTCATCGCAATTTTATTTTAAGGTACTCGTACATCGTGCTTCAACTGCTAGCACTGGTAAATGAAGATGAGTTTCTCATTATTTTCTCGCAAGCTGGTGCTAGAGTATTCTACGTATTCTAAAATTGAAATCATGCTGAACATTGCTATTGTGATACTAAAATATTTAATGCAGTCTAAATAGAATTCCTATTCATATATTACGGCCTGGAATTATGGCTTCAATATTTCAATATGTTTTTACTGATTTTAAAAAGTGCAAAGTTATTCAGGCAACGAGAACCAATGTTATTGGCCCTCCCTTCCAAAATATCCTGTCCACTTCCCTCTGATTCTTCTGCTTTTGAAAATGTATATCTTCGTCATTGTTCATATAGAATATCACCAATATTAATTCAGTTAATTTTTCTGTATTACATTGATAAAACTAGTCGATTTTAATTAAAAAATTATCAGTAGACTACCAGTTTATAAATTCTGAAGTGTTGCACCATCATTACATTTGAAAAGTTATGAAAGTATTAATTTTTATGCTGTAGCTGGTAAATTGAAAACTATGGAATTAGCGTTTACTGTGATTAGTATAAAGATTTAAAAGAACTAATATAACTTTGTCCTGATACTTTCTTTGCACATTTCCTATTTTTTCGCACTTAGAATCCCTTCCCTATTCTCAGATAGCTCTGTGATTGATAGCATCATACCTACTTAGTTGCAATACGTTGGATCGTAACTATGGTCGCAAGGGTAGAATGTACTTATTTAAATGGTGTAACTGCTGTATTTCATCTCTCATCCACCGGCAGCTTGCGTGAAAACATGGCGCTATCCTAACGAAATACGTGTGGTGGGATTGAATAATTGTCTCAATAATATGTTCAACACAGTAGCCTGAAAAGAACCCTACCATGTTCACGTATAAATGTGTGCCACGATGGTTCGTGTGCGTTTCCATGCTTAAACGTGCTGCGGAGTAGAATCACCCACTGTGGGTGATTCCAACTTGGGTATTTCTCACAGGGCGGACGGAAGAAGAATTTCGGAAAGAAAGCGAGGAAGGAATTTATGGCTGGGTCGGTCGGCTGTAAATTTCAGGTCGGGAGTGGAAACTACTCCATGGTGGGTGCTGGAATTGCAGGGCCATATTTAGTTGGAGTAGGATGCCAACTGGGCGTGTGTAGGCAGAAGTTAAAAGTAAGAAGGGAATTGGATGTATTGCATGGGGTTAAGACTGGTTTAAACGTGATTGTACTCATAGGCGGATATAGGGGGGTCACTCTCCCCAGACGCTTGAGAAAGAGAAATAGAGAAATTTTTGTATTCTGTTATCATTACTTTCGTATTTTTTGTGTATTACGTAGCCTCAATCATTTAATTTCATATTAATAACTTTCATGTAAAAATAGAAAGGCTATTTCTTACAGTAATTGCTGTATCTTGTCTTTAATCTCAAGTGTGAGAAGAGTTTTAGCTTATCATACCCTTGTGCCTCACCAGAAAAAAATCCTGGATCCGCCCCTATCTTGTAATTATTAATATCTAAGTATTCTACCGATTAAGGTAGGTTTGCGTGGATCTTTACGAGGCATTCTGGCAGTCTCCCTCCATGTACTTCCCTCTTCAACTCACAGTATGGCCTACTCCCTTTCATTCTATCTAAAAATCCTATTCACTTCCTTCCTCTTCCTCGTCTATGCAGCATTCTACGCCATAACACTGTTGTCAACATACTCTCCCCGCTCAGTAGATGACAGAGGCTTACCAAAAGAAACGATGTTAGCGAAAGGGAAATATTTTTATTTACGTTCTTTGTGGGACAATGGCTTTCAATTAATTCCATTTCAGTATAAATTCAGCAAAAGTGAGGTGTAACGATATTATTTGCCTTCGTTGACTTAAATTAACGCAACTTTTGCCACTCTCAATATATGCTATTCCTGGACTTTGTTTCTCTTGCACTCACAGAAACGAAGTAATAACAAATACCCAGTACAGGTATCAGATGCTTAAATGATAGGATTAAACTGTAATATTACGGTCGAATGGAGAGTCCTGTGTTGTAATATTCGTGGCAATAGCAGTCAGCTTCGTGGTGTTATCAGGCTGTAGAGAAGAGAGAAAGGCATGGTGAAAGAGAGGAGAGGGTGTCGGAATGGGGTACAGGAGAGGTGAGTGGCGGAGGGTAGGTGCGTCGCAGATGTGCGTGTGCCCGCGCATGTGTATAAGCACCAGGGCGCATTGCCGCACGTTTCAATTATTTCCGCTTCGCTCTCGCAGGCACCTTCCTCACTCCTTTTTATTTCATTTTTTTTGCTTTTTTCAGAGTTAGCGGACCGAGAAAATACTCGGAAACTGGAGTTGCGGAAGGTAAAGGTCTTCGCGTGGACGGCGGACATGAGTAGATACGTATACGTGGTAGTGGGGCGTAATCCCTTATGGGCCTATAAACCAGCCGATTATAATATGGTAATTCCTCGTAAAAGCGCATCGACTGGATCAAAAACGAACACGAATAAAAGGAGATCGTTGCACAGCCTATAGAATCATGGACTGCTATATACCTGCTAGGCTTATTTTACTCGGGAAATGGCGAACAGATATTTTTGGACTTGACTTTTGTTTTATTTTACCTGGCTCGGGTGAGGCCGCAATCCGGCCCCCTCTTCCGCCGAACCAGGGCTCTTTTACATAGGTATTTAAGTTCATTCTTACAGTACAAAATATGATATCGGTATGTATTATTTTCTTCTTTTAGTTCATTTGGTTCAGCTTCGTGGACATTCAATGGTCATCGGATGTCGGGCTGGTCAAGACTTTTCTTTGCTTCATTCGATTTCATCTAAGGAAATCCAGCATATACGATTTGTATATGTAAAAAAATAATAAAAAATCAATTGAAGCAATATAAAAAACAAATACCTTAAATACTCATAAAAGTATAGGCTGTATTCTCACCAATCAGTGAAGGACATGAACAAAAATCAGATGCTTTAAAAGTTGGAATAAAAACGTTAAAACATTATAATATTCTGGTAATCAGAATGAAAATTTAAAAGAAGTCAAAAAAGGAAATTTTAAAATAAATTGATTCAAACAATATAAAGTGTTATTATAAAAAATAACATAATTAAAGATACGTTGTCATCAACTTCTTTGGTGAGTGTTAAAGGAGTAAAAAAAACTAAGCCATGGTGAAATTGAGATAATTCGGGGTTAAAATTATACAGCTAAAATAAATACTCAATGGGCAGAACTCTTGGAGATTTGGAGCGAGTTGGAAAACATATCTCAGAACCCCTCTATTCATCTTGGTCACAAAGAAACGATAAAACATGAGAGTTATTTTGCCGAGGAATACTTTTTCCCCTGAACAATAAAAATTACAATACATTTTAGGTAGGACTCTGAAGTAAAATACCTTCAACGAGTACCTTCTTTTGTTTTCTTGTGAACAGCTGTTTTACTAACACCCCCTGGCTAACGCTAATTTAGGTAGCTTTGGCAATAGTACTTCGATGTAAATGTTTCTTTATTACGTCATATCTTACATGTTTATTTCTCCATTTATTGTCAACTTTTCGAGTCATATTTTCCATGAATTCTTTTCCACAATACCGTATAACTCGTCTCGTAATAACGCTTTACTCATTCCGATATTTACCCATTTGCTTAATCCCTTATTTACGGAGGTACATTTTCATTATTCTACTGTTATTTGTACCTCTGTGTCTAGGATGAGATTCGAATTATTTCTAATTTTTTTGCAATAAAATAAATCATAAGAGTGGTCAATGCCATTGCTCATGCAAGGTACCTATACATTTCTCTTCGGCTTTACAATTATTAAATGTAATATGAACTAAATGCTATTCTCTACGTGTGATTCTCCATCGCCGGATTGAAATTATAATTTTTAGGTAATTATGTGGCGATTCTTATGGATTTTCAAATCAATACTTCCATTGAAATTAGGAAAATTGTGAACTCTAAGTGGCTGTATGAAGTATTATTCAGTAGATACATTAGTGTTTTTGTTATTCTCATATAATCCTTTTCATCCTAAGATCTTTGTGTCTTTTAAAAGCTGCGGTGTGATTTTTATGCGTGAGTAGAAAGATATTTCGTAACGCGTTTGTTGAATAGTTGATTGCCGAATTTTCGACTCTGCAAATAATTGACATTGTGACTATATGTCAAGAGTGATATTTTTCGTGCATGAATTTCCTTTTATTTGATTGATAAATACTTTATGACATTTTTATTTCAATTTCAGGTAAGTGCAATCCGTGAGCCTCCACTGAGTGAGCCTGAGAATTGTGTGTAACCCTCAGGAGTGTAACCCCGTTAGCCCGCCCGGGCCACTCGTTTCCAGACAAGGAATATCTGCTCTTTGGCAAGTTATTGCTACTTTGCAACTCATTTTCGCTGAGTTTGAATTTTATATTATAATACGATAAAGTAGTTGTTTATCATGGTCTTATGAGAATAGCCTATTCATTTCCTAAAGTACCCCATTAATTCGCTTATATTGTGAGTATGATTAATTCAGCATCTGTTCCCAGTGTTACTCTTGGCATTTAAATACTTTTACTGTTGTCATGGAGTTGTTAATGAAAAAAAGACGAGAGTATTGTTGAGAAGGTAAGGGATGGAGGAAGTTGCATGAAGGAGTAAGGCAATCAAGAAACTGTAATTTGAAAAAAAATAAAGAGATTTTTGAGAACAAAAACAATCAACTGACGCTACGCCAGACTTCAACCTTAAGCTGAGATTTTATTTATTACATGTATTGTACATTTTATTGTGCATAATTCATTTTAAATTTACGTAAAGCATTTTTAAGAATCGTAATTGCTTGCCCCCCACTCCAAATGCATTTACCTAATTCATTCCTTACAAGGCATAATTGAGCTTCTTCCGGCTATAAATCCTATGCTCTTCATCCCCTTTACTCGCTCTCCTAACTATCTCTCCTGTAACACTTTTTTCTACATCCACTTCTTTCCTAGTGCTTGCTGAATCCAAAACCCTCATTTTAACTTTAAACTGAATCCATGGAAAATAAAACCTACACTGCTAAAATTAAAATTTATTTTAAGAGGTAGATGTATTAATGGCGGAGACGATTGGGGTGCGTTCGTGGTAAATTACGTAGTGTGCTGCGGAAACCATGGTCGGAGACGTCATTATTAAAAGATTGAAAATGTATCAGAGATAGTTAATAGGTAGCATTTATTTCCAAGAAATTTCCTTCCAAACATTCCAATTTACTTATTTATTTATATTATTATTTATTTATTTATTGGTAATATCGACGAGCGTTCACTATTTGAAATGAAAATATAGTAGGAAAGAAGGATGTAGATCATCCTTTTATTAAAGTATTTATTCAATGTGTGAAGTTGTAATGAAACTTCGTTGTTTGGTGTAAAATAAGGGTATATGAAATGATGAATGGGTTAAAGTTGGGACAGAATGTCGTGGTTCTCTTGTTTGTAAGTCCACGGGAGGAAGAGAATGGGTTTTAACCCGTTTACTCTTAGTATTATGAGCCTTAGTGTAATGTGAATGTAAGGGCTGTACATTGAGAGGGAGACGCTTGTGTTTACGTTAAAAATTTGGGCGGAAGTGTAAGTAAAATAAAGCTGAAAAATAAATTTTGGATGCAATTAGACGTATGAAATGGTAAATCCAAACTGTTTGAAACTTTATTATAAGTCATTGATTACAAACTTTTGCTTTTCTCATTCATTCATAAATAACCTCCGATGAAAATTTCTGTATTATAAATGTAATACTATAATTAGTATTTCTTTATTTTTAAACATTTATTTAAAGTTTCGACATATCTTTTGATTGGTGTGGTCGCAGTGGAACTTATATAATTTCATGTTGTTAATTTATGTAGTGTTTACTCCCATATCGCCAGAAATATCACTAAATTGGCCTATGCATGGGGTTTCTCTAACAACTGAGCGACTAAACGTACGCGTTCCGGAGTGAGAAAATAGGCTTGCACAAGCTAGTGGGGGATTCCTCGTCGATATCCGAGCCTCAGTATGAGCATCCGGGCTGGAAATAAGGAGATGGATGTGCACACATGGACACAGGCGTGGAAGAGTGGGCCGCAGTCAGCGGAGTCTACATTAAAGGGCCCGAGATGGCAGCGGAGAGAATTTAATTGGACGAGTAATCTAGTTGACTCTCTCAATTGCGAATGCCTCTGTCTCTCTCGGCCGATGTGTAGCGAGTGATGAGTTTCATGGCCATAAGGATGGACCTGTGTATTATTATTCGAGGGGACCGGTTTCCTGACTGTGTGTGTAGGGATGCGAGAAACGGAAATCTGGGCGAGAAGAGAGATATTATTGTGCTGGACGAAGATGGACCAGTGTGGTTGACTGTCCCCATGGTAACGATTTCATTCATTCAAGTGGCTCCGTCCCAGTCAGACCTTTGTCAAGGCTTGGATGTATATCAAAGAAATCGTTAAATCAAGTTGGACTACTTAACATTTAATTGCCGTTTTGGCAAAAATTTGCGGAGTGAGACGTAGCAATATAATCATGGCAGAAACGATGGTAAACTTTGGGCCATTTGTTATTATTATTGTTATTAAATGTATGCTTAAATTGAACCCCGAATAAGTAGCTTGATTGAGAATATTGGTTAATTTACTGCTATAAATAGTGTAGTTTAAAACATCCATTAATCCAATTATCTCTCACGTACAGGTAACGAAGAATACACGCATATTGTTTCACTATTCAATGTGCAAATATTTTTAGGGTTACGGTTCAACATCAGTCACTCTAAGGGAATTGATATTTTATCTTGCCAAAAAAATACAATATGTTTAATCACCATTTTTGTAAACGGTCCTCATCCATGGTTAATATGTCTCCATTTAAATAAGAGGTGAAGTATTATTTCAAAGTAAAACTGTTCATGCTGCCTTTTTATCAAATTATGAAAGGGGAAAAATGCATGATTACAATGCAAAATCTCTACGAACGCCATTGTATGGGAATTTTCATTTGGGGAGCAAATCAATGAAAGGTCTTTATTAAATTCAATTTTTCCACAAGGTTCTGGAAATTGAGCAGTTTGTTTCAGAGTAGTATCACATTTTTCAACTTCTGTAATCTCGGAAAAAGTGAAGAATTTTTTTTCAACAGTTTCGGCATTTTAATTAGTGTGAGGTAACGGCGAATTATGAGGGCCTTTTCGTCATTTATATTTTCAATTGCGCCCAAAGTGCCCCAAAGTTTTTGTGAGACCCACCTGACCTAGATTCCCTCATCTCTTGAGTTTCATTTACTAGTGATACATTTCGAAGACATATTTCATTTAAATGAAAAAAGGACTACTGAGTACTGAGTACTGACGTCGAAAAAAAGGTTCAAGAATTTCCTTCCTTTTATCATGAATAGTTTTAGAATAATAACTGTGGTAGTTTCTGTGTTGATTGGGTTGGTACTTCAATACTTTATCTCGGAAGAGTTCAAAAATGTACCTTGCCTAAAATTTGAAAAGAAAAAATAAATTGCGGGAAAGCAGGAAATAGAAAGAATGTGATGGCGTAAAGTCCCTCAGAGGTGGAAGGATTATTATTAATCTCCTTATTTTTCTGTCTAGTAGGAGGGGTTAGGTCATAGCGTTGCTTAGTAAGTGAGGAATATTGTACTCTATAAGGAAGATGATTTTTCAACTGTGCGTGTTTAGTATTTGTGTATCTTCAGTGTGCTTCGTGTTGCACAAATGAATTTCGAACTAATGTTATAAATTGAAAACGGTTGTATTGTTGTGTCTTCCGAAAGATGATTAGCAATAATAAGGCTGTACCGTCAAGTCGCAGCCTTTTATTTGGAAATTTTTAGGTCATACGTGAATTTCTATGCAATACATCCTTGAAGACATTGTCACTTAAGAAAGACAAAGGACTTATGGACTGCATCCAGTTTTTTACACTTTACAGAACGCCAACATAGGATGTCTATTGTGGTACACGTACCAACAATAGTTGATTATTGATACATTAGTTAACTTTTTACTAATGATTATTATTTAAGTACTATAATGTACTGTTGATTATAGTACTCTCGTGGAATTCCTTAATAAGTATTTAAACAATATCATAAAAAATTTGGTTTTCGTTAATTTAGGGAAGCATAAAAAAATCAAAAAAAGTTGTGTTTGCAAATGAGGGGAGGAGTTTGTGCAAATTCTTATCTTTCCCTTTAACATGTTAGTGATGGAGGGGTCAAAAATGGCAATATGAGATAGGTAGTTATATAATCGTTTGAGATACGTGAAAATCGCACTTTCATTTTTATTTTACCGCGCTTTCAATAACAGTTTATCGCATTTTGTAGCATCTATCTTTTATTTTCATGATGAGGTAGATGACGATAAAATTTAGTGAAACCCAGTTATATGACAACATACAGAATATTTTAAATAATTATGTTGTATAACAATAATAAATTAAGGAATAAGACATATAGTGGCGGAGGTGTAGCTTGCCCGCGCCCACTTGTAGTGCGCGGTCACGTAAGAGTCCCAGCCAACTAGCAGCTGGCCAGTCGCTCACATGCTTCAAGAGGTGAGTGTCGGCGGAGCATTTAAACTGCGCTCGGCACAAAATGTACGAATTTTGCCGTCGAAAAGGCAAATTTGCGTAAAAATATCATAAAAGTCCAGTCACCGCATTTATGTCGCATTTATTTGCGCACATCGCGTCTATATCGCATTTATCGCATTTGCGACTTTCACGCATCTCTAATAATCGTCCATAGTCAAGTTATTTATGTTTTAAGAGCTCAAGTTCAATTTGTGAAAATATTTCGGTAAATTAGGTGCTGAACTTTACAAGTAAAGAAGTTTGTGAGAACGTGTTGATCGAATATACGTACCGTATTTGTTGGACTTCCATCTTTGAGGCAGCAGTGAGAGAATATAGGAAAAATAAACGTATTCTTCACGCAGGAAAGAAAAACTTTTTTCAAATGGGGATTTGACTTTTCAAAAATTACGAATATATTCTTAAGTAAATAATTTAAGTATACCGGGACTAGCCACGGTGATAACTTTACGGGAGTCACCCGCAATGCACAATTGTGCGAAAAATCCACAGAGAAAAAATCATTCGCCTACTATACTACCATCCCGGTCAAGGCGAATGATTTTTTCTCTGTGGATTTTTCGCACTTAAGTAAATAATTAAAATAAGTGTAAAAGATATATTTTTCAGCTTTCGTATCAATTATGGCAATAATGAAGCATTAAAAACCAAAGATATATTCATTCGTCTCCGAATAAAATTCTCTATTCCTGTCATGCTGTCATTTCTCACATAACTTCCGAGGCTGCAGGTGGTCTATCCTTACTCAAGCGACGAGAGAAACGACGTCTCAAGAATTAGCTGTCCGCTCTTGCTGTTCCCCTACAATTAAGCATTTCCATTAAGCCTATTACCGAAAACACATTATCGGTTAAGGTAAGTTTGCGTGTTAGTTCCGCCTGTTTCCTCTCCCGTATTGAAATCCCATCTCCAATTCACAGTGAGACCATTTCCCTTACATTCCATCTGAAAATCTTAACTTTCAATTATAAAGTATAACGATGTATCTTTTTTTAAATCACCTTGCTGACCAAGGAGCATGCACGTTACTTACAAATCACCAGATATCATCCAACCATGTGCAGAATAACCTATTTTATTTAACACTATTTCTAGATTTTCGTAGCTCTCTTTCATATTTACAGAATGACCGATAGGTACAGAAGCTTACATAACACACCTTATGCGGCGCCCAAGATTTATACCGATCTCCAAGTTCACATCCAAAGTATGCTAGATAAACTTTTTTCACTAAGTCTGTAATGTTTCCTTGGTATTTTTAATTACAAACTCGCCACAAATATGACAGAAACTGTCTGCAGACTTTTACAACCGCGATTAAACATTGCACTGAGCACATGTACAGGAAACGTGACAGTCAGGTTAGGCTGGAAGTAAACGAAACATCAGCTTTCAGCATGTGTTATAGTAGTGCTACCAACATCATCTTCGTTCATTAGTCCCACTTTTTCAATTCTATTTTAACTAAGAAAAAGCTGTAAAATCTAAAAAAAATGCTTGATTTCATGAATTTAACTATAAAATGTGAATAAATGGCGGGTGATACAACTTTTTAAGTATCATATTTGGATTCAGCAACCTAAAAAACATAAGAATAAGGTATTTTCAGTAAAAAAGTTTTTTCATCGTTGGCCTGTGTTATCGAACAATATACATACATAATCGCTGTCAAAAAGTGGCGGATCCAAGATAGAATTGGGATAAAGGAGGGCTAGGTGAGGGATCTGGGGGTTAACCTCCCAGAAAATTACCATTTTATCTACTGTAAATTTGATACCCAAGGCCTAACCCTTAACTAATGACGTGAAATATTTGTAACACTACGAGTGACGTGCGGTCTGGGAGACCGCAATTAAACAAAAAATCGTAAAATGTTGCAAAGTCATTTTTATTGCTTAGTTTACTGTTTCTTTGGCTTCTCAACTATTATAAATCTTATCTTTAATATTATTCATTCCAAATACGTACCAAAGTTTTCAGTAAAATAATTATTTTAAACAGGATTTCTGATATCAAAAACACTTGAGTTATTATTTTTATTATGGTACTTATTTTTAATTTAGCACTTAATTATCCGCGTTATGCAACTAGAAATCTTCCATGTAAATTGTTACTTATTATTATTATTCTTGAAAAATCCCTCGGAATTGTGTTCAACAACTTTTTTGAATCACTTCCACCCGCATTACATTTATTGGACTTCCAATTTAGTGACGTGAGGTCGCACAGACCGCTACTAAAATTCAGTTGCAAAGTTTCAGAAATAAATAATAAGAACGTTAAATTTAAAGAGGGCTATTTCCTTAATATACAAAATTATGACGCTAGCGAGGATGATACGTATTTTGAAGTAGCAATTTTGAAAATATTCATAATTTTAGAAACGCAGCGGTCTCTAAGATCGCACTTCGCTGGTTAAGGGTTAAGAGGCAAGGAAAGGAAAGGCACGCTAGCCTCTCTCTGCATCCGCCAGTGCTCTTAGACATATCAATGCAGAAATATTGTTGCAAGTATTAAAGAGAGCCTTTTGCGCGTCTCGCCGCATCCATTGCAAAGAGTTGCTGATTTTTCTTCACCTCTGCCGGAGATCTCGTCAGGCATAGTAATGTGTTGCGCGTCGGCTTACATCAGGTTATGGGAGTGGATTTCAAGTTTTTGCCATAGTATTTCTTAAGGACATTACTGAATGACACGCGTCACTAGTCATGTCTCTGTTGCGTCGTTTTAATTTGTTTTATGGCTTTTTATCTCCAACGCTTCTCTAAAAATTCTTGCTTTCTAATATATATCTCTTTCGAGGATTGTGGAGTTCTCGATGTTTATGTCGTGTCCTGGGGCAGCGTGTTCCATTACGGCCGATTTTCCTGCAATACCCAGCAGTGACATAATGACATCGGCCCTGAACTGCCGTCTCGGTTTCCGAAACGTCCGCAGCCATATCATCATTCACCTGGAGGAAAACCCGGGTAGTCTTCTAATAAAGAGCCCATTCTTCTCACTAATGACCTGAATTACAAGGCCGTTGGTCCCATCCCTTAATACTGTATTCACTAACCCTCAAAGCAGCCAGGTTACGTGTCTGTTTCTATTTCTTCCCTTTGTCGGCACCCCGGACAGTGCCTAATTCGTTCAATTGTATGAGGCTCAACTGTGTGGAAGTTAATACTCGAAAATGAAAAGGAGACTTCGTTGATTTCCACTGATTTATTTCGTCCGTACGACATTTTTCGAACCATAGAGGTATTTGATAATGACCTCTATGGTTTGAAGCAAGTCGTACGGACGAAATAAATCAGTGGAAATCAACGAAGTCTCCTTTTCATTTCCGGGCAGTGCCGTTTGCAACTTCCTTTATATATTCGTGGCTTAGACCGCCCCGCAGGCCTAACAGGCGGTGGTGGCTCCACTAGTTCCCGTGTAGCTATCCAAGTCCATATCCGTGCATTCCCTTTGGATTGCATGCAATACACGCGCGTCTACCAAAATGTGCATGCGTGCTATGATCGCCCTGACGAATCGTGGCTATTGTCCCTCTGGGGTTTTGGGGTCCTGTCTCTGGTTTCTTGCTCTGCACCCGACTCTTCCCTTTGCCTTGAGTGTGGGAATTAGCAGCGTGGAGGATGAGAGAAACTGTTACTTCGAGCGAATAATCTTGCCCTCGGGAGAGAATTTTGGAGTACGGGCTCTGTGAGGCTCCTAGATTACCCTTCAGGTCATTCGTCAAGGGGAGCTCACTAACTGGAAGGAAAGCGCAAATGTAAATGTAGTAAGCAGCGATTGGTCCTCTAATTTATTGTTAAAAACCTATGAAACAATGCATTCAGTGTACACGGAAAAAAAAGATTTGATTAAAACTATCGAACTGGTGTGATAGGGAGTATTTTTGTTAAATATACTTACACTTTGATGCAAATTATTAAGCACTTGATTTATTTTACCAAACGCTAGCGTGAGCTCTTGATATATTTCATCAAACATTTTGGTATTGCATAATTTGGTCAATTGTACGGAAGAGTTTCGTAAAAATAACCGAATTAATTCAATACGATTCTGAGTTTGATAACTTTTATCGAAGTTATGATTAATTTTACGAAGGTGATTGCTTGTTTGGTAAAAATTATCAAACTCTACATTTCTATGCAAATTTGGTTTGATAAAATTTACCAAGTATTTCGTAATCTATCGAACGGTCTATCGTTCCTCTTATGTTTATACCAATACACATTTGCAGTTGAAAGATTCTTAAACAGGCCTTACATAAAAGATAAGTTGGTAGAAATGATTTTGTTTTCATTATTTGTGATGGCGATAACGTTTTAATTTTATTTACGTTAATTTTTCTGCTTTTTTCCTGCTTTAAATTGCAATACTACCCGTTCGCTGGTGCATCAAAGACATTGATTGAATCGCATATTATCATAGATATTAAAGCTGTAAGGAGATGTTTGTGTCTTTCGACACATTAAAACTTCAATTAAAGGTATTCCTGAGGCATAATCATTCGCGATCATGTTTAATAACATGTGATAAAAGCCGTGATACTAGACCCAATCCATGCTAAGGATATCACCCAGCACGTTAAAGCCATCTCTCTATCGATGTGATTACTTTTCCACTTTTGTTTGTATTTTTTTTTGCAGAAACTTACGCCAAACTCCTAATTTTATTATTTTCAATCATAATAGTGTTTTCTGGGTTAAAAATCTTTCACATGTGCACGCTACGACGATTTTATTACCCTTTCGATTTTGATAGTTTTGTAGCCATTTCGGTAACAATTACCAAATCAGTTTGATAGAATTTATCAAACTGGTTTGGTAATAATTAATGAATTTTTCAATGTGCCATATGAACCCAAAAGTTTGATGAATTTCATCAGAATTCGATTGCTCTAACTAAACTTTTTTTCCGTGTCGGTATAACTGTAAAATGTAAAGTACACTACCGCGTATTTGGACCTTTTTTTTCAAGAACGCCGTGCGTTATTGAAAAGGACCAAATCGATCAAAGGTCCAAAAGGTCCAAAGGGCGAGGAATCTCAAAATATTCTTGGGTTTTCATATGATGCAGTAGGTATTTTGTATGGATTCATGAAGTTATGTTTGGTGTTTACACAGAAAAAAAGTTTAGGGAAAACTATCGAATTCTGATGACATTTATTAAACTTTTCGGTTCATATGGCGCATTTAAAAATTTAGTAACAATTACCAAACCAGTTTGATAAATTGTATCTAACTGGTTTAGTAATTGTTACCGAACTTGCCACAGCAGTTCGATAAAAACTACCAAAATCAAAAGGGTAATAAAACCGACGTAGCGTGCATATATGAAAGATTTTCCACCCAGAAAAACATTGTTCTGATTAAAAATCATAAAATTAAGAGTAGAACGTAAGTTTCTGCAAAAGAAATTGCAGAAAAAATACGCCTGTACGAAGCATTGAAAGTGGGCCCCCCGCGTAGTAGAAAGGGAATCAAACAACTGGGCTAAATCCGCTCACACAAACGTCTTAATATATAATTATTGTAAATAACCAACCTTATTTTTATTCTTATTTAACCCAAATTTATTAATTATTCGATATCATTTTTATTCTCTTAAAGTGCGATGTGGGATATAGGAATTCATGCTAATAGTTAATAAGACGGCGAGAAAGAAATGAGAAATAGTTATATCATAATTGATTCGTATGGTTCATCCTACGAGTTTGTTGCCTCAGTTAAGGGTTTATATATCGTGTATTGTTATGTGAGTTGTGAATGTGGTGTAGCTATTTAGAAATATAATTGGTAAAAGTTTTTCTGTCTCTCTTTGGGATTCGTATTGCCGTTAATTAACGGATTTGGTAGGAGTGTGGGTCCATTTTTTATGCAAGTAAATTTTCACGCTTTTCATTGTGTGGAGGGTAAACAATGAGATACGCATTGAATGCAACAGGGATCTTTTTTGACAGCTTCGAGCGCCCGTTGTCACTAGGCTCCGTCCATGTTTCTGAATAGGGCTCCATTGTGACGTCGAGAACATGAGAAACGCCGAGCTCGCCATTGTTCAGCTTCTGGTAATTATTTTTTCGAAACCTTAGTGACCTAATTATTTCACGTTTGCTCCAGTCATAAATTTTTTATTTCGTTTCGTATGCGGATGCCAGCTGAAACAGAAAATCTCTGGATATTGTGAAACGTGTGATCCAGTTGATTAGTGTTAGGAGATTTTTCCCTGTCAGAGTTGCCGTTATCGAACTCGAAAAATCCTTTATTTGCTTACTTTTTTAGTTGACTTAAGCTCCACTCTCTCTTTCTCTTGAACTTTTGTGTTTCTAGTAATTAATACACTACATGCATCGTTTCTTCCTCTTTTGAAATACTACGAGTTAAATTAAACGTTTTGCTATTCTTGTAATTTAGTCAAATAACTGCGGTGCTAAGTCTTCGTTGTTTTCCCTATTCACCTTGTAAGAGTATATATATTATTTATACTTTTTGGCCCTAACTAATGGCAAATAATTGTGTTTTTCATAGAAGGTTTTTAAACTGTATAATCAGTGTAACTCGCCTTCAGGGCCCTCGGTTGTGCTCCATTAGCTAATCTTTGGATTCGGGGCAGAAATTTTATTTTTCGTTTTGAGAAAGTGCTTTCACTCACCAAAGAGGGCTGAGAATTTTTTTAAAACTGACGCATAAAGAAGTGAATTTTCTGATTTTTTCCGTTCGATTGTCCGTATCCTTGATTTTGCCTGAAAATCATGAATTTATTGGTAAAATTAATCATTTTTCCCAGAGGCATAAACTGCACCATACTTGAGGCATTTACAGCATATCTACTTGCAGACCAGTGATAATGATAGCTGATAGTGATTCTGACTCTAGTCTGTTACATCATTTTTATTCAATTGCGGTGGATATTGGACGATTATGAGAATAACTGCTCCACTTTCGTTTTTTATAAGCATTTTGGTGAAGGGATATTCTGTTGCAGGGCAAGGCTGCTGATTTTTGCTAGCGGCAGAAAAACTCTGTATTTTCATGCAGCATGTTCAATTAATGGTTAGAGCCTACTAAAAGTATGAAAAGTACTCCAGTAAAAAATGCACGAAAACAGGGTATTTACGAAATGTATCCCAAGGCAGCTCTATGAATACCTACTACTATCTCTGAGAATAACATACAATTGAACTCATTTCTACGGTATTTTTCTAAACTTGGAGTGGGAACGCAGTCACTTATAGTCCTCTTGACTTCTCTCTGAGAATAAGCCGAGTTAATTAAGACTTCAGGGGCTGGTTATAAAGGGAATCTATACTGTCTTAGCAAGTCCCTCAAAGCATAGTTTCGTAGTTGCATTCTGAAATGGCCTCTGTGAGTGTTTTCGGCTTAACGCGATTTGCTTATTGTTTCCCTTTTGTGATACGCAAATAATTTTTAGATTGTTTGACAGAGCCGTCTACAAAGAGATCTACGGTGTGAGAGATGCATAAAATCAGTCTGGTTACCTTTGTCACACACCTCGTACGTAATCATAGAATGTACATGCATATTGTGTTGCATAGGTCATCTTTAATGGAGGTAAACTTGATTTTGAAGGAGGTAGGCGTAGTTATTTTTTGGGAAAAGAATAAATCCGCTCTTTATTATCTAACCACTTTATATAGGCATCAATCAGCGGCTATCCAAAGTCTTTTTTTATGCATTCTTCATTTTGGTTTTCCAAATATTGGTACTCGTGGTACTTTTTCATGCGCTAGTTCAGCTTCTTCTCTCCTGCCAACCTTGGCGCCCTCGTCTGCTTACCCTAGTTTCTCGTCTCAGCTGCCTTTTCCTTTCCGCCCTCCCTCGCTATCGCCTTTTGTCATTGTTCGCCTCGCCTTCCAGGCGCCCCTGGTAATGATGTCCCCCATTTGCAAAACCCCTATTCCCATGCTTCCCTCAAATCCCCAAATCAAGATATGCATCACGTCCACCATTGGCGTTAAGGGTCAACGCGTGGGTGATTTATAAGTTCCCTGGGTCCTTATGGTTCTGGGATGCTCTTATTCATCCCCAAATATTGTTATTTCTTTCCGCCTGACCTACTCCTCTCCCAAAATACACTATACCCTAGCTGCCAACGCTGCCAATGGTCCGAACATTTGGTCTTTTAACGGTTTTCCCCAATTCTCACCGCTTCAGGGGCCAAAATACTAATATAGTAGCCGAGGGCTGATTGTTATCCTCCAATCTATGCCGACGCCTTGTGAAAACTAGACTGCAAGTCTTGCTTTTCCAAAGTATTCTATCTATGCACATAGGTATATTCGTAACACAAAACACTGTACACTACAGTGCACAGTACAGAATAAGCTGAAGACATCCCGGGACATCCCTACCAATACCACCGTGAAACCTCCGAGGACACTTTTGGGTATTTGGGTACAGTTTTGAATTCCCTCACATAACGGCATTATTTCGTATACAGATCGAACCTCTTGTTTGCGATTACTGCGAATTACGGACACATTTTTGTGCATATTTTTTCTCTTATACGAATCATATTGGCATTTTTTCGTTAGCGTTTTTTTTTCAAATTATCTCCATTGTAATATACCTGAAAAAGAACTGAAAAATAGAACTCAGTGTTGATTTGGGCCAGCTGGAGATGCATATAATTGGGTGCTTTGTGCTCTATTTTAAATCTTAACTGGTAGACTGCCTGTAATAACAGCATCGCCTAATGAAGATTACTGCACTCGAATGAATATTCTGCCGAGGTTTATTCCTTTTTCCTCAGATTTAATGGTTCAATAGATTGCGGCTTTAATTATTCCACGATATGTACGAATGAGTGCATTACGCTCCAGACGTATTAGAAGCCCTATAGTTTTTGCTTAACGGAACGATCTAATAATTTATAACCCGTGTGGTGTCCGGGGCTCCTTGTTGAGTCATCGCTTTTCGTAATATTTTTTTTGCTTTTTTTTAAGCGCTGTTAGAATGTAAACGGTCATTAGTATTTTCAATCACATTGTCAGCGTCGTAAGTAAGCTTTGTGCAACTGTAATTTCGGATTGGAGAAGACATAAACGACGATATCGTCTTTTTTCAGATGAAATACTACATTTAATCCAGCAAAATGCGAATTTCTCGCGCTTGTAAGTTAAGGTTATGAGATTAAGGCTGTATATTATGTTGATTTTAAAGAAACAAAGCCCACTCAGTCTTTTGCCTTCACTAATGAGGTCATTAGTTTTATCGTTTCTCTTTAAGACTCGACTCGCGAATGCGTACAATAGCTCTAAGGTTATCAAGTGTAAATAAATTGGTATTAAATATAATAACCTCAATTTCTATATCATTTATTTCATGCGTGGCTACGACCATGTCGTGAAAGAAATATTGTTCGTGTGCGAATTAGTCGCAGCCGATTGGAGTCCATTCATACTCGATCGCTTCGCTCATCTCGAGCAATTGGGTTTCCGATTCTCTGTGCCGTTAGCGCAGCAATAAATCCCGTGGCTACACTAGAAATAGCAATATCAGAGATGGTATACTTCCTTTAGAATAATCTAGATCGGGACGGTATTAATGGGACGCCATTAATTAGAAGAAGAACGTAGCCGTAGCTGTATTTATCTTCGTGCATACGGGGTCTTTTAGTTTCATTCTTTCGTATTCTACGGTCTGATCTTCCCAGGTTATTATTCCTTTAACTGAGCTCCGTATGTTTTATCACTTAATACAAGTCGTGCCCGTGCTATGATTATTCTAATTTTTCCAAAGGATTTCTCCTTTGGTGATTCTGAAAGCCACTGAAACAGAAATATTTTTTTCGTTAATTCCGTGTCTCTTAAGATAATCGCAACATCTGTATTGCCCTCAAATGATTTCTTTTCTCTGGCATAATATTTACAAATAATATTTAAGCAAACAACGTGTTGCATTTGGTGCTTTCCCGGCGAATAGACTGAGGGAAGAGTTCTCGGGGTCGCCCCCGGGTTTAGGACTGCGTTACAGCCGACGTTTCGATGGACGAGTCGGACATCGAAACGTCGGCTGTAATGCCAGTAATGCCAAAAGTAATGCCATTCCTTAAACGATGGCAACCCCAAGAACCCTACACGCAACCAACAGTATTTTTAATGTCAGCGTATAGATGGCGGGTGAATTCAGGCATCAGAGGTATCATTTTATAGAGGATGTGGTGGCTGTATTTACCCATCTGGGACAATTTTTTTAGTCGGTATTTTTAAAAAAAATCAGGAAATATGCATAAGAACACCTGTCTACATTGTATTGATGAGGAGAATATGGCTTATGAGTGCTCGCATATTTTTTGATTAATAATGGGGTGATAAAAAATCCGAAAAATGTGTTAGTAGTAGGACTATAGTATTCAAGCTGACGCAGTAATTGGAAAAAAAGATTTATAGAAATATTTTACTTTCATATGAACTAGAAACCGGCTCATAATTATCACTATCTTTATCCACTAGGGATGGTCGGATCAGGTACCTCGGATCCAAATTTCCGCGGATATTGCCCTTCATCGGATACATCGGATCCAACGTCGCGGAAGACATCGGATCTGGATCCGAAATTTTAAATAATAGCTTCAGTGAAAGCAACCCCATAAGGGTAGAAAGAGTTCCGATTCTCTCTTCGAATGCGCCGTCGCAAGCGATTTATGTCCTACTCATGAACCGTTTTGTTTGAAAGCTCTCGCAGAGGTTACGTAGAATTTCAGCCGTGGAAAATGAAAATAGCAAAAATCGACTGGCACATAGTGTGACTCTTCCCAAGAGATTGAACAAGCATCGGGGGAATCTCAGCGTCAGGAATTTGAAAATGCATTTGGACCCGAAAATATCCGATCCGAAAAATCCGGCTCCGAAAATCATCCTGGATCCGTCCATCCCTAATATCCACCATGCCCGGAGGTTCAACCGCCTATTCTCCAAGAGACCTCCAGAGGTTTAACCAGAAATTCGCCTGGTAAGTAGAGCATAGATCCAGAAAGACCATTGGAAACTATAGTACCTATCCCTCTATCACATCTCAGTCGATGCGTCAGACTTAAATGGAGACATTGAACATTTGTTCATCTCTCTGCCGGCTTCGTAAGTCAATGCCTCCCGATGGAGCCAATTACCCGGCGGAAAACCCAACAATGCAGTGTGCACACTAATTTTAATTTAATGCCCCGTGAAAATCGGATCGCTCTGCCCTCAGCGACATGAGCGGCGATTCTTGTAATTCCACACAAATGAGCGTTGTGTGACGACGCGCTGAAGCACGTACATTGGGGCATTTGAGAACCCTCTTCCGTAGTATTTGTGATATCTAAGGTGATACTTCCCCATTTAATATTTCTTGATCTGGTCCAAGTGACTTTTGTTCGGAATGCGAGGTATTCCCCTTAAGAGGAACTTTCCTCCCTCACCCCTCTCTCGCCCTGTCTTCATCCTTTTATTCGGCATTCCCTATTGTTTCACCTTCTTTCCCACCAACTTGCATCTCTCCTACATCTCGCTTTATCCTCTGCTTTTCGACTCGGCTCCATTTCCTCTTCGGGAATTCATTCTTCACGAAAATTTAACCTTTTCTCCCCCTCTCCGTTATTTCATCTTAACAGTTTTCCGCTTTCGGATATGGCATTTTTCGACTCTTTCTCTCCCCCTATTATTTTATTCACTCAATCTTTTGTTTGTTTTACCGTGAATGTGTGCATCTCAAGACGTTGGTTGGTTGTTACTTTTAATGGAAAAACTCTTTGAGTCATCGTGATGTCCCAGCCACACGGAGTCACGAGGAGGTGGAGCAAAGATGGTGCGGAGGAGAGGGAGCGGGGGAGGGGGGGGGGCGGAATCCGTTTATTGGGCGTTTGAATTCGGAGAGCGAAGTTTGGGAAAGTTGGTGGAATTTGCATCGACCTCCTTTGTAGTCTATTGCGAATCTTCAAGGAAGTGCTCATTCTGGGTGCAAGTAAGTATGTACTTGTGAAAATTTTACTTTACTTATTTTATGCTTCTATACAGATAAGGTTAACTTTTTGGTGCATAAATTTAGCGGTTTTTTAATTTTACTCTAATTATATTTATTTTTACTGTATAATTAATTCTGATTTTTTAATCAAGAGATTAGCTGCTGCGTTTATATCATTTTAAACCATTAAACAAGGCCGATACATTTTGGCTCCAGGTTCTTTTCGGCTGAGAAGCAAAAGCCGATACATCGCTCTGCGGCACTGAGGATTATTTTTTTATTTTTAAAATGCAGTTTGTACACAATGCTAGGGTACACGATAATTAAAACCTAAACTCAATAGCAAATACATAAGTGCACATTAGCGAAGACATAAGTACGAAATAACTAATTTAAGATAATGAAATGCTATTTTTATTTCAACATAACTACAGTACCAATAATAACAATCTGCATTTAGCCTCACATTCTTCAAAAAAATGTACGAAGAGTTTCTTCGTATTGCTGAATTTTCAGGTACAACCAGATCCAACGTAGTTTTTTATTTACTATCGATTTTTGCCTTAAATGCGCATATTGATTTAAATAACTCAAAATATATTTGAAGAAAATGAATACCATAATGTATGCAAATTTTTAATAAGGGGTTATAAAATTAATTGATTTAATAAAGAAAAGACCGTGATATAATTTTTTGGAAGGACAGAGGAGAAAGAAGCATTTTATTTTGTATTTATTCAACTATAGCTACTCGAAAAGGAGACTGGACAGCTATGAGAAAAGCTTTTTATTGTATAGATCACTTTGTTCGGGACTATTTATGATTGTTATTGAAATTTTTGCCTTGAGATTGTTTACCATTTGTACTTTCTATTTACAGTTTTCCCAAGAGCATTCATCTACTCCATTATTCTTTTTAAATTTATTTTCACATTTAACCCCATCCCTTCAAAATATGCGTAAGAAATCCCTCAAACATTTTTAGGCAATTAGTTGCAATTTATAAAGTAAATCCTCAGAATTATTTTTAGAATTCTACTTAGTCTGTCGTAATGTTGGACGTTATTTTATGAAGTTCCACAGTGCGAACCTCTGCCATAAAATTGTTGAAGTGTCATCATAATCCTTTTGCTTCGTCCAAAAATCCCATTCGTGGAAACATTAGCATGAGGAACTTTAGCTAAAACAGGAGTTTAAAAAAAATTTGGATTGAATTAATTCAGGTGAAAGAAATTAATTTTTATTTTCCTGGGAACACGTGATTTTTCTAAAGTTATCTCAAGTATTAAGAAAATTGCGCATCTTTATCTTTGCGGTCGGACCTCCGTGAGATATCAACGTAAACGAGGGACTTGTGGAGCTTATTCCTTTTTCTTTACACGTAGTTTTGTTTTTCATGCTAACCCTTCTTACTTCTTCTTGTTAATTCCTCCGGATGCCTTCTCTTGCACCGCGTGGGAATAAGAGTAAACTTTTACGGTTTGGTGAAATGACTCGACGAAGAGAGGAAGTCGGCCGCGGTCCAGAAGCCCTGAGAAGATGGGAAAAGAGTTTATCGATCTCCTTCTCTCTATATCTTCATTTCCTCACTCTGTGGTCTCACTCGCCTTACTTCCTCTTTCCCTATCGTATCTTCCTTTCCTTCCTTCTTGCTCCTCCATCCATCCGTTTCCCTTTCAAGTAGGAATTCCACTTTTCCTCTTTTCCATCCGGCCCAGCGCTGAATACTTTCCGCGAGCTCTCTCCGTTTTATTCATTCCTTTGTTATTTTTTTATTTTCTCAGTTGGCGGCGCAGCATAATCGAAACAAAGCAATGGACCAAAAGATTTTCGCGCACCCGGTTTTTAATTTGCTGCTACGCTCTCTATATTTACACTCCAGCGGGATGCGTTTCCGGGTCTTTTTCTTGCGCGTGCTGTATTTATTTCCACTATTTTTCGAAAAACGTTTCCGTGGTTTTCACGTGTTTTTGTCAACTTTTTTCCTCTGATTCTGTCGCCTCTGCTCTGTCTCGCTATGCTTTAGGATGTCGTACAAAGCAACACATCTAGTGGAACGTATCCGAAAATTCTCGGGCCGCCTAAAAAAAATTCCTAAATGAATGTGGCTCCAATGGTATATTTTATTTGTTTTTCATGTCCTCCCTAGTGGAAATGGTGTTGGTTCAGTAGCATCTATCATTTTATTTATGTTCGCATGAGGGAAGCGTGAAGAAGTGCTTATTTACAGGGTCGGCTTAAAAAAAAATTATCTACGTAACATTTACTATTACCGAAATTTTCGAGTTTTAAGTCTTCTAGTTTAATTTCTTGCTATTCTGGTAAAGTTTCCTTTGTTGTACCTTTAAGCCATTCCTAAGCAAATTTGCGACTGCCTCCCGTTGCGCGATTAGCTTACCACACATTATGAAATCGACCGTTGGAGCTGTCGCAGGGCGTATGACGAAAAAAGAAGGTGGAATTTTCCGCTTCCGAAGCGGTGCGAGAAATGACTTCGTCGACATACTTCTCATTTGATAAATTTTCGTATTTTTATTTTTTTGCGGTAAGTTTGCTGATTAGGTTTATTGGGATAAATTCCTGAATTATGATATACTTTGTGCATTTATATACCAGCTAAGCGTTTAATAATGTATCATTATTAAAATAAGACATTTCAATATTTCCACTAAGTTTTAATATGACACTACGCGTTTCTTCGTTACAAACAGCATTATCAAGTGTCTTTGTATCAACATTTGATAATGTAGTTTGTAACGACGAAACGCGTAGTGTCATAATAAACTCAGTGGAAATATTGCAATGTCTTATTTTAATAGTATTAAGAACTTCCACCATATCGTGTCCAACATCATGCTACATATTAATAATTTATCATTTATATTTTTGTTACCGCCATCGAATTTATTTGTACTGGTGACCAAATACCTCATGGTGTCGCTAACGTCAAAAATCAATCTATAACTCTTATCAGTATCGTGTACTTTCATCCTGTAATTTTCTTATTTACGTATTTAGGATGCAAACACCACTACTTATCTAGTCCTGTAACCCTCCTTTCAGTTATCACATCATACAAACTTGAATTATAGTTATTTTTTAGCCATTTCCGCGATATATACCCATTACACATTCACGGCAGTTGTTAAAGTATGCCAACAGAGTAGCGCTTACACTGTCTTTCGTTTAATATTAGCGTTACTTAATCGTTTATTGTTTTCTCAGTGTTACTTACTTTATATCATTTCGTTTCAATAAAATTTTGTGTTTTGAGAATAATATTAGTTTTCCATATAGTTGATTCATATCAATCTTTTCTTACTGAAACGAGTCCTCCCCATTCCCTTCACTATTCTGTTTTCTCTTCTCCGAGTTACCACAGCCAAAAAAGCCCATACAGTTTCATTTATCGAATGAATCGATGCCTAGAGCAGAATTTGTGTATTCTGAGCGTAGGAAGTAAGTGTATGTAAAGATCCAGCCAAGGCACTAGAATTCGTTGCTTACAATTAAATGGAATTTTTGGCGATGTGGGGTGATGCCGAGTTGGCTAATTGGACTTAATACGGATGTGGAGCTCCCAAGCAAGGGGGATTTCTTAATAAGGATGTACCAGTAAATTAAGGATGCACACAAAAAAAAACAAAGAATTATTGGAGAAGGAATTTTAAAAGAGTACTTTAGGATTAAAAAAATACTTTTAGGAAATTTATGAGAAATATTAGCATGATAAAAAGAAGAACACAATGGTAATTTCCACACTTTTAATGTCACAACCTATCAACCGACCATGGTTTCAACACGTTAGTGTCATTTTCAAGGTATTAGGTACGATATATTAGGTACTTACTATCTTACTTATATCTTACCAAGAAATATTAGGTACTTGCTATCAGCACACACTTTTATTCCTCGTAGATTTTAAAGAGGCATGATAACGATATAAACATCAATCGTTGAGGTGTCATTAACAAAATATCCCTAATAATTTTCACAAGTTTGAGGTATAGCTAAAAGGTTTGAAGAATTTGCTAGAGGCGGTTTGCTTGGAGTACGTATTTGCTTTCTTATTGCATGTAGTCCCCTGTGTAAAAAAATATGGGAAGGAAGCAGGGGCTGCTAAAACTTGATCTGTTTCGTGAAATGAGAGCACCATTCTAGTATTTAAATACGGATGGTTGGATTGGATAACTCGGATCCAAATATCCGCGGATTTCATCGGATACAACGGATCCAAAGTCGCGGAAGACATCGGATCTGGATCCGAAATTTTGAGTAATAGCTTCTGTGAATGCAACGTGCAATAAGGGTGGAAAGAGTTCCGATTCTCTCTACGAATGCGCCGTCGCATGCGATTCTTGTCCTACTCATTAACCGTTTTGTTTGAAAGCTCTCGCAGAGGTTACGTAGAATTTCAGCCGTGCAAAATAAAAATAGCAAAATACGACTGGTCATAGTGTGACTCTTCCCAAGAGATCGATCAATCATCGGGGGAATCTCAGCGTCAGGAATTTGAAAATGCATTTGGATCTGAAAATTTCCGATCCGAAAGATCCGGCTCCGAAAATCAAGGATCCGATCCGAATCCGGATCCGATAAAAAGGTGTCAACTGCTAAGCCTGTTTTTCTTGCCTCTTAAAATGCGGTGAGCCGACTCAATAACGCCAAAAAAAAAAACTTCGTTTATAATAAGGTAATGAGTTAAGTTACTGTCACAATTATTATTATTATTATTATTATAGTATTCTACCGATTAAGGTAGGTTTCCATGGAGTATTCGAGAAGCGATCTGGGAGCCTCCCTTTCCTTCAATCACTGCCTTCTTTAATTCACTGTAAGGCCTACTCTCTTTCAATCTATCTAAAAATCCTTCTTTTCCTTCCCCTCCCTCGTTTCCCTAACATTCTACCCTCCAGCACCATTTTCAACATCCCCTCCCCGCTAAGTACTCGCTCCATCCATACCTTCTGTCTCCTGCGCATCTCATCTAAAAGCTGCCTCTCCTCGCCAACCATATCCAGCACTTCGACGTTCCTTTTCCTCTCCGTCAATTTAACCCTCTCCATTCTTCTCCATACCCACATCTCGAATGCCTCCAATCTTCTCTCGTCTTCTTTCCTCAATGTCCACGTTTCCGCACCGTAGAGAGCTACACTCCAAATCAAACTCTTCACCAGCCTTTTCTTTAAACTCTTACACAACGATCCTCTCAGAAGCTCCTTCCTGTTCATGAACGCCTCCTTTGCTATTGCAATTCTCTTCCTGATGTCCTTACTACTGTATCTGTTTTCCTCTAACGTACTGCCTAAATAGTTGAATTAATTGCTCAACCTGCTCAAGTTTTTCACCACTCACCTTTATCTTGAGTCTCACATTCCTCGCTCGTGATGCTTTACAAAACCGCATAACCTTAGTTTTCTTGTGATTAATTCTCATCCCATACTCCTCGCAACGTTCGTATAACGCATCCACTAGAGCCTGAAGCCCCCTCGCTGACTGGCTGATCAACGCCTGGTCATCCGCGAATCTCACTGATTTGAACATCAATCTTCCCACTTTTATCCCAGCTTCTAACTCATCCCACGCTTCCCTTACCTTCTCTTCAGCGTACACGTTAAAGAGCAGCGGCGATAGAGGACAGCCTTGCCTCACACCTCGGCCAATGCTTGCCCACCCAGATTCTCCGTCCGCTATCCTCACTTGCGCAGTCTGGGCCATATACAGATTACGAATCAGTCGTCTATCCCTCCAATCTACACCCATTCTCTTGAGAATATCCATTAACTTCACACAGTTCACCCTATCAAACGCTTTTTCAAAATCCACGAAACACGCATATACGTCCTGGTCATATTCTAGGTTCCTCTCCACGAGGGACCTCATTATTGCTATTGCATCACGAGTTGACTTCCCTTTTCTGAAACCAAACTGATCTTCGCCCAAATATTCGTTTGCCCTCGCCTCCATTCGTCTGTTCAATATCCTCAGCACCACTTTCGCCGCGTGCGATATTAGGCTAACAGTCCTGTAATCTCCGCATTCCACAGATTTCTTCTTTTTCGGTAGCGGAATTAAAACCGTCTTCACGAAATCCTCCGGCCAACATCCCTCCTCGTAGATCCTGCGCACTAGTTCGAAAAACCTTTTCTTACCTTCCTTCTCTAGATTCTTCAGAAGCTCACACGGGATATTGTCCACGCCTACTGCTTTCCTAGCCTTCATATCACGAAGTGCTCTCTCTATTTCCGAATCTAATATCTCCGGTCCAAGATTATCCTCCTCCACTGCACTTTCCTCCTCTAGAGTCAATCTCTCTGGTCTGTTCGTTCCGTCGTACAGGTCCTCCACGTATTCCTTCCTCCTACCCTGTACCTCTTCTCGCTCGGTTAGCATCCTCCCATCCTTAGCCTTAATTTTAGACATGGTTTGGCCTCTTTTGCCGCCCGATAGCGACTTAACTTTGGCGTACAACGCGCCTACTTCTCCATCCTTCTGGAACTTTTCCATTTCCTCACATTGTGTTCTCCACCATGCCTCCCTTGCCCTCTTAGTTTCACGTCGTAATCGATTATTCAATTTCCTATTCATTCTTTTGCCGTGTTCTGTGTCCACGTTCTTCCACTTCCTTCTCTCCTCCATTTCTTTTACTATTGCCTCCGTTATCCACGGCTTCTTTATCCTTCTGCTGTCCACGTAGCCAATTGACTTCTCCGCCGCTTTGACTATTCCCGTTTTAATAATATCCCATCTTTCCTCAACAGTCTTGGTGCTGTCGATGCCCCGCATACTAATGTCCACTAGTTCCTGATATTCTCTCCTCATACTCCCCTTCAGGGCTTCTACGTTCCATTTCTTCGTCTTCCTAACTCTTATAAGTCTTTTGAATCTTACGTTGCATTTCATGAGCACTAGATTGTGGTCCGAATCCGCATCCGCTGCAGGGAAGCTGCGCGAGTTTTTCACACAATTCCTAAACCTCTGTCTTACCATAATGTAGTCTATCTGATATCTCCCCGCATCCCCTGGACTTTTCCACGTGTACCTTCGCCCTTTATGATGATTGAACCACGTGTTTGTGATAAATAATTTGTTTCTCCTACAAAATTCTGCTGCTTTCTCTCCCCTGTCGTTCCGTTTTCCTAGACCAAAATCTCCTATTTCGTTTCCATCCCTGCCTTCCCCGACTGAGGCTTTCCAGTCCCCCATTACTACCAGATTTTTCTTACCCGGTGTGTCTCTAATTATTTCATCGAGCTGTTCATACACCTCATCTACTTCTTCCTCCCTATGAGTGGGCATGTAAACTTGGACCACCACAAGGTTGGTGGGCCTCGCCTCAATTTCTACCACCAGAATCCTATCGCTTACCTGGTCTATACCTACCACACGCTTACCCATCTTCCCGTTTAGTACTAAAGCTACCCCCCGCTGGCTTTCTTCCCCTCCACTATATATAACCCTATACCCATCACTCCAATAGTCCCCCCCATCCCTCCACCTCACCTCGCATAATCCTAAGATGTCTATCTTCCCTTTATCCATTTCCCTTTTGATATTTTCTAATTTCCCCGCCCTCATCATAGTCCTCACATTCCACGTCCCTACATTTACAGCCGACTTCTTCTTCTTCTCCATCTTCTTGGTCTTCTTTTCTCCTTTCTTCATTGCTGCTGCTGCTGCTGATGGTGATGATGATAAGTCTCTGCAAGGATTTCGCATGTTGGCGACCCCGAGGACCTTGCCGTCCTCGCTGCCGTGCCCGACACCCGCCCTTTGCGGACGGGTCCCGGGCGATGAGATTCCGAGGCTCATTTGGTTGTACTCCATGTGTTCAGGGAAGAGATAGTTGGTAGGGTGTCCCACTTCCATTCCAACAGTGTTTTTTACGTGACACCATCACGTGGACTACCTTTCGTCTGGCTCCTACCCTTCGACCTATCTGGCATGGGTGGCCCTACCGGGAATAATTTAGAATTAATCCCGCCAGTGCAGCTCTAGGGGTCATAGGAACGCGCAAGCCTTTCCACCGTGACAAGGTTGTAGCCCAAGGGAGAGGACTGTCACAATAGATGTAAAATTTCCAGCGATTTTATTTTATTTTATTTTAAGAGACCCCACCATTAGGCGAGTTGCGTAAAAACTTACGAGTCTAAAGACTTGAAAACCAACGGTAGAGGTGTATTGAGGGATAAGGAAGGAAGTTGGATTTGGTCTTAGTTTATGTTCATGTAGGTTGCAGCATTTGATGAGCGATTTTGACGTAACGCAGCGCCGCTGTGCGTTATGAAGATATCTTATATGTCACTTCAAGAAACTGCCGAAGATTTTAACGGTCAACCTTGGTTAGAAATCTCAGTTCCCTAAGACCCGCTGCATTATATCAAAATTTCGATGCATCATTTCCGCCTGCGCTAGCCGTTCATTCTAGCGCGAGACGGTTTCTTATTGGATCGATGTGTATCCTTCTTCTGGCTCGAGTCAAATTTGAATCGTAACAGGAAGAAGGAAACCGTGGCGACCGTGTGGATGGATGTATGGCTGGTGATGGGATTGACACCGAGGAGGAGCAACTGACTGACTGGCGGTGAGGGGAAATGTTTGTGCTGTATTAAGGAATTGCCGCGTATGTCGGTCATGGATATTATCGACCATTTGATGCTCGTCTTCCTTCCGCCGATGCACTATTGTGCATTTTCCTGTTGTATTAACTGAGTATATTTCCTTAAATTGTTGACAGTAGTGAAAATGTTAGCTGTACGTCATCATTTTTGGTGTATTCATATCAGAAGTTGTAATGTAGCTTTACAGATTAAACTTCTTACGCAAGCCTCTCGAAGTCAATCAATGGTTGTCTCGGAGTCTTCCGTGGCGTACAGAATTTGTGGATTTCTCCATTTTCCGGGTTATCGCCGCGTTTAGTGGCCAGAGGTGACGACAGTTTCGCCTGAATTCCACCAGGTGTCATCAGGTCGAAGTGGTGCTTTCGGTGTTTAATTCGACCTCTCAGCAGTTGCCGAGCATGCTTGGAGCTAACCTAGGTATAATATAATATTTGACGAAGCGAAAATCATCGCAAAAGAAAAGAGGTAATACCCGAGGCTGATAAGGGAGGCAATATAGATCATCAAAACGCCCAAAAAAATCAGTAGAGAAGACGGATACAATGTAACCAACGCCTGGAAGGGAGTGTTTAGAAATCCAACCAATCACGGCGCAGCAGCAAGGGTAACCGTCCTAACAACACCGCGGCCGCGAGGAGGGAGAGCTATATGTACGCGGCAAAAACACCGAAAACACCACTTCAACCTGAAGACCCCTGGTGGAATCCTGGCGAAACTGTGGTCATCTCTGACCACGAAACGCCGCGATAACCCGGAAAATGGAGAAATCCACAAAATCATTCAAATGGTTTACGGAGTGTAATATATAACTGATGGTATTACCTGTTTAGATGGTGTGGAAACGTTCCGTCGCGAATTAAATATCCTGTGAGTATTATTCTAAAACTAAACTCTGTGAGAGTCGAGACGCGTCTCGACGATTCTACGCTATTATCATGTGTTTCAGCATTGAATCGCTTTGTGTCATTGATTGGGTTTTGTTTTTAAGTGGATGCTGCAAGTGCTGTATAGTTCATACTTAAGGATGTGTTATCAATGAAATGCGCGAATATCGTTGTAATTTAAAGTCCAATTTATGCCCTACTATTCGTTACGCATTGAAAGACTGAAAAAATGGGCGTTCCGTGATGTGCCTACCATCGGGGAATTAAATTGGAGAATCGGGCATTTTTAAGAAAAATCTTTTCATGGCGTTAGTCTCAGCTGAATAAAAGTGGTAATGACCACTGGGATGTAAATTTCAATGTAAAAAGGACTGATATGAAATTTATAATACTATAGGAATCATTTGGGGAAAAGAATGCACGCACATCACGGAATTGTTTTAGAGCCATTAGCGAATCTGTTCTGTGAATGTGGTCGAATTAGGTTTGTCTCATTAAAATGGCGTTACTTTCAGCTCTGAAAAACTTGAAATAGAATTTATTATAAATTTTTGTATGGTTAACATTATAAATGTACTACATTTATTCTAAAAAAGACATTCACCCGAACCTAAATTTCCGTGAACCTGCCCTTATAGGTTGGCACTCAGGTTTATTGGCCCATTTAAAAAATCATGCTCTCTTATGTAGGACTCAACTCTCCCTTTCAAATTTCATTATCCTCAGATCTGCGTCTTTGAGTCTTCACGACAATTTTGTTTGACTAATATATTTGGATGAAGATTGAATAATATATTTTGATTTCATTATTTTGAAGCTCTTAAGAGGCAGTTTTGTGACTCAATTGCATATGTTTTCGCGACTTTTTATTCTGTAACTTTATCTTAGTTTAAATATATTGTTATTTTTTTCAGAACGATATTAAATTACGGCCGTGATCTTTTAACCTTTTCACGTGTAGTTGGATTTCAGATCACCCAAACGTCATCGAAAGTTCATATGCAACCCGAAATATAGAAGAGTGTGGAAATCCAGTGCTTTGAAGTTGATTACAAGAGGTAGAGGACTACTAGAGGACGTGTACTTTTTAAACATTTCACGGAAATGGCTATTATTTTTTTTAATGATGAAACGAGCTTCAGTCGTTACCCACTGTCTTAGTCTCTATCTTTAGAGACAACCAGGGGAATAGAGTGAAAACGAGGTCCTTTACATGATTTTATGTTTGAATACCGTCTCTGAGAACACAAATATCCGTTAATGAGATGCTAACCTCCACCTCGGCCATTCGTATTGTTTTTATTTTGCGGCGAATCTTTCATTTGAAAAGTACGTTATCATTTTGAAAATGTCATACCATACAGCTTATTACTTTCGAGAAAATATCTCAAGCATAAAATGGTTAAGTCTGAGAAGATACTGATTTTACGGTAAATTTATCGAATTCCAGACTAATACTGCGAAGAATCTATTTTATGCATTTAACCTGAAATGTTCAATGTAATAATGAAAGTGTTAACTGAGTAATCCGTCCATTAAAAAGACCGATCAATCGGAAGGAACCCATCCTATTCTTCTCTTCTGAGTCTGTGTCCGTTGCGAATCGAATAAAATAAAATCGGATGGAAATAAAGTCAAAAGAGTCGGTTGGGCAGTATTCAGGAAATGTAGCACTCTCTGTGAGTCATTGTTATATATCTAGTACTGTCTCCCTAATTTGGGATTCTCGTGCAGAGTAGTATCCCTAGCCTTCGCAATGACCCCTTTGATGCCGCCGTGCACCTCCCATCAATCCCCTTAGCAACGCAGAGATGAGGGGGGATCTGAGCATGTGTCTCCGTCAAAGGTGTCCTCTCGCTGCACATTGACTATGAGAAGATTCCGTTTGATCTTTCTGGTCTTCCGATAGCTCGATCTTAGTCAAAGACGAAGACCTCTTTCTACGGTCCGCTCGAGTGAATCGGAGTAAACGGCTTGCCGTATCGACCACAATACTCTTTGATTTTATGATGATCTTACGAATTGGGGAAATCTCTTGCATTTTGGATTGAAATGGATCCAGCAGGAAAGAAACTATTGGAGCATGCCTTTTCGAGTGCCTATAAGCGGACGTCAGTGGTTTATGTACCCACTTCCTGAAGGTCGAGTGATTTCATATGCAATCCGGAGTTACGGCTGGGTACTTCCGTTCACTGTGCCTCAGAGCAGGAGTACGCTGCACGCTTGGGAAGATTTTATATTGAGGTTCCATCACATTGTGGCTACGAGGTGCATAGGAAATAAGTGCTCACATATTTTCTATGTTTGGTAAACTAATTATAAGGAGAGAGGGAAGAGAGGAGGAATAATAGATAGATCGAAAGTGAGTAGACATTAATGTGAATTGAAGAGCTAAGTCTAGTTTGGGAGGAGATACAGGCCGGGGAATTGGCAAAATGCTCCTTACCTAGCAGCTGAGAAATCTTAATGAAATAAGGGAAGAATATTGAAGTAGCAGGAGGGGGGAAGGAAGAAATCAATTTCAATGGATAGAGTAAATGAAAAATAACCTAAATTGTGAACTTGGGAAGGAAGTTCAATTGAGTGAGGATATAGATCGTGGTTATAAGCAAAATGCCTCATGCTTCTACCTCAACCTATAGAATAAATTAGTGACTGCCATCGATGTTTAATTTACGTTTCTCAAGGTTTGTTATGGTCTTATCTATATGTTATTCTTATGTATGTTTGTATGGTCTTATTTATATGTTGGTCTTCTGTATGTTTGGTCTTATTTATATTTATCCGTTTACCTTGCTACTCGCATATTCCCTCCAGGTTAAGTAGCTCTTAGTGTACGAGATTTCCTCGTATTCACATTCATTAAACGAAACAGTTGTGACCTGGATACGCGACTTTCTCAGTGATCGTAAAAAAAGTAGTTCTTGACGGAATTAGCTCTGATGTAGTAAAAGTTACATCAGGTGTTCCACAAGGAGGCGTAATCGGCCCCCTGTTGTTCATTACATACATAAATAATCTCTGCTCCCGCATTAGCAGTAAAATACGTTTATTTGCTGACGACGCTGTCATCTATCGCGAAATTAGTGATCACTATGACTATGTAATTCTATCATCGGACTTAAACAACGTTCATTTGTGGAACCAAGAGTGGGGACTCGAACTTAATCTGAGCGAATGCATGAAGGTACATTTCTTGCGGAATTCGTCCAACTATAACCATATTTATGCAGTGGATGGTACTAACATAAAGGCACCATACGAAGTGAAGAACCTGGGAGTTACGATAACCTCGAACCTCACGTAGGGAACACATATAAAGAATATTTGCGGCATAGCCCTGAAGAAATTAGGATTCGCCAAGCGTATAGTGGGAAGATTTTCAGATGAGAAAGTAAAAGAAAGGTGCTATTTCACATTCGTTCGACCGCAGCTTGAATATGCAGCGAGCGTATGGGGTCCGGTACAGAAAGACTTAATCCGCGAACTGAATAAAATACAAAGGAAGACCGCGTTTCGTCAAAAACTGCTACGGTCGTACAGACAGTGTTACGCAGATGTTAAGCGAATGAGACTGGGAGCCACTTGAGACCCGGAGTCTGCGCGCTAGGCTTATTGTTAGATTGCTTGAACAATTGAGAAGGAATATCTTCAAGAGCGACACAGAGAACATAATATTAGAGCCATACTATATTTCCAGGTCCGATGGAAGCGATAAATTAAGAGAGATATTTGCCGAACGGATAGATATGGGAATTCGTTTTTCCCCCGAACCATAAAGGACTTTAGTAAACGCTAGTCCCAACTTCGTCAGAGCGCTTCATTTTTTTTAGCTGTAAACGGCTGGTGTCCTAACACCCCCTGCCACACTCCTTTTAGGCGGCTTGCGGTGTAGTATGTAGATGTAGATAGATGTATGTAGATGTCATACTAAATTTGGTCACGAATAGTTCGAGAATTAAGTAAAGGATAAACAAGCTGGATAGTGCAGTTTTATTTATTTCTGAACTTCTGCCACAGTCAGCATTAAATTCGAATATTGGTGGACGAACTCATTGTTATTTTTTGCGCTGTGATAGAAAGTTACACTGGATAAAATAGTTTAAATCCAGAGTCCTATATATTGCACTCTCATCACAGCTGCCTCATGCGTAATACTTTTTACATGAGGACTCTGAAGTTAAGTGATGAACGGACATTTAACTGAAAGTAGTGGCGAATAATTTGCGAATATCAGGCTAGAAAATGCATTCTAACGAAAGAGGTAAGAGCAGGTCGTCACCCTCAACGAACTTTGGGAAGAAAAGTTGAGTATTATTCCGAGTGAGCCGTTAATATCTTCTGCGGGTCAATTTATCGGGACCTATTACCTACTCCCCCGCGACCCTCTGGAAGGAATAGTCAAAATTTTAGGTATGAGTCGAGCGAGTATTTGTTCACCAAATAATATCGATTTATCAGCGGAAGGCATCTCAAGAACCAAGAAAGACCCATTCTTATTTTCTCTGCACAACAGTGGAAAAAATTTGTTCGATTAATTTCTTTTTTTTTAAGCAGCCGAAGAACAGAAGGGAAGGACCCTCCAGGGCACAATAATATCAAGGAGGTCACTTCTGGCCTTAAGTTCAAATTTATAGATCAGCTCGTAGAGCTCTACCATGACTTGGAAATATTTATATCCTCACATGTACATTTCATGAAATTTGATTTAATTTATGTCACCCAGTGACCTACGCTTAAGTAGAACAATTTGCACGGGATTGTTACGGTAATTAATATGATGATTGCGCTAAAACAGACGTTTTAAAACTCGTATTTTCGGGATAATATGAGGAAGCACACAATTGATCACAACGGTTATTGTGTTGCTAGCGCGGTTGTTTTCTGAATGTTGATATGCCACTTCATTTCGGTCAATAACAATACTTTCAGTTTACTGACCTGGGTTGCCGTGCAGTAATGACTTCGGATATATTCAGGATTGTCCTTAATGATTCTACTTCCATCGATAATGATGCCTTTGACTGCATTAAAATATCCTCTCAGCGGTCAGTTTTAGGAAATAATAGGGATGCTGTATTAAATACATGGACGCTAAAATATCCCTCTTTCGAAGGACACACTCACTTCGGACACAATTGGACTTCTTGACCTTATGCACTTAGTCCTCGACGACTATTCATTCTTGAAACCCTTTCTTCCAAGCACCCTCTCCTGCTCCAAAAAACTACCCTGGCGCTCCCCTTGGTTCACCAAACATCAGAAAGGTCATTTTAGCGCCAAGAGGAACAGGAGTCCTCATTGACTGTGTTCCGGAAAATAAAATTCTTTTCACTGGCCTGCAAACTGTTGACATAAGTCAATACCAAGAGAATCTACCTAGAAAAGCAGAAAACTGTATTTTCTTATGAGTTAAGCGTCCTATTTCCACGTGGCCAAGATTTTTAAATTGAAGTGTTGTAATTTCATCTTCATATTATTGTTTCTACATCCATGGTTTTAGTTTAATTAATAGTCTCTTGAAAAGTTTCAATAAATTGCGTAGTAACCTTAAGTACTAATTATTTAAACATTCCAATCCTGGCTAATTAAGATGGCTCGAATGTAATTTTGATTCATGTGAGCCTTACAGTAAAAATTGTGGAGGACAAAGATGTTGAGAAAACTGACTATCAAATTTCGATTTTAATTTAATTTTTTGCTTGGTCACTTAGGTAGGTCACTATGGCGGCCGATATGGTAAACAGGATTCTTCTGGCTTCATCTTATGCCCTCTCTTGAAGCCTCTCGTGTTAAAAATGGGTTAACCTTGCCCCTTTTTTGCTGCGATATGCTGTCTGGGTGGGGTTCGATTGAGATTTCGACTACTCAATGGGTCTCTATTGCACAGTGTCCGGCGATATCTGGTGGAAACGTTTTATATCCATGAGAATAAACTAAAATGGTAACCTTCCACACAATTTTATTTACTAAAGTACCGACCCGGTTTCGAGACGCAGTGTCACTGATAGAGTCATACCTTGATAATGACTCTACCTGTCGAAACCAGGTTGGTACTTTAGTAAATAAATCTGTGTGGAAGGTTACCATTTTAGTTTATTCTCATGGATACTCAATGAGTCCCCATCGCACGTTGAAAGCGCCATTTGCGAGCAACAGTGCGGGCCAAGATTCGAGTCTTAAGTGATTAAGAAGAGCAATTTGAATCTTTTCCTTTCTTCACTCCTACGCTCCTCCACACGAGGCGAAGTACTAAGAGTCTAGTTGATGAACATCTTGAGGAGCGAGCCAGTCAAAACCTCCTTCGTGTAGCGCTTCGGGAAAAGGAGACAGAAATGACTCCATTGACACCCCTTGCGGTGGGAGTTTTTAGAAATGGGTCTGAGTCATACACCTTATCCCGATCAAACGTAGACTTTTATGGCTCCCGAGGAGAGAATTCCCTTTCTAACTCTTCGTGGTCTAATGTAATATTCCCGTCTCCTTATCATGCGGTTAGTCAATATTAATTACTAACATGAATTCTCTTTAGTTCTGCTGAACATTCTAATGCGTCCAAGTATTGCCTGCGTAAGCGAATTTTTGCCTTTGACTACCCCACCCCCCAAATTTTAAGCGAAAATATGAATTTAGCACCCCCTATTTGCTTTTGTTGGATACTGTTAGTGTCGAAAATGGCTGTCTACTGAGAAAGCCTAATAATAAATCCTTTCGTTGAAATTTTTCTTGCGCTGGATCCGATGGGTACACTGAGGGAGCGTTCTATCAGAGAGGAGAAGTTCTATTCTATTGAAGTGATTGATTAACTGTTTAATTAAATTAATATTAGTAGTCATAAATTGTATGAACTTAGTACAAATTTATTTCAGTGTTATCTCGGAGTTTCCCATGTTGTAGAGAGCTTTACATTTTGACGTAATACTAACCGAAGGCTCTATTCCACCACTAATTTCTTCGCTTTGGAGTAAGACCTTCCTGTCTCACGTAAAAAATGCTGTGACTCCCCTCTCTCACTTGCCAGCAAAACAACTGCGTATTCCCCACCCTCCGCTAGGACGTAACACTTGAACGTTCTATCAAGTCTGAATCACACAATTCTTGGTCGTGCAAAAATCCTGCAAGAATCACAGCTAGAAAGTACTGGATATCCAGTGTCGTGATATTCTTAGATGACCTGAGAAGAAGTATAGTTATACAAGCGCGAATGGGCTTCTGGGAATGAGACTAAGATCAAAGCTGACCAAGACCAAGATCAAAGGTAGATCATGTCTCAAAAATATATATCACGCGATAGATGTGATATTTACCTACTTAATTAATGATTGGAAAGAGAGCGGCCGATCACGTTAAGATAGACGTGATTAGGTTTTTTTCGCGTGTGATCCAAGATCGCGTATGAGGCACCTCTAAAATAAATTTAGTCTCTTACGTCGCTCATTATGGTGCAAGTGTACTGAAATATATTAAAAAATAAATTCCAAACTTTGAATAAGAAGTTATAGCTTTTGACGATTTCTCAACCTGAGTATTAGGATTGAATCTTGTATTTTTTACATAAATGTTAGTTTTCAGGGCTACTATATCGCAACTTAGAGATCCCGCGTGGTTCACACGGCACCCACGATAGACACGCGTATGGCTGAGAGTTTGAACACTAGGAGGCTCATCCTGTTTTAACTTATGCGCCCCCAGTGCTGGATTTCTTCTCCCTTCCGAAGTTAGCAGGAAAAAAAACCTCGTGTCTCGAGCACCGAAAATAGCAGGACAGAAAGACTCACCAAGAAAGATTCTTCCATTTCCAGGAAAAACTAGTGGTATGTATCTAATTGCCCAAATATATATTTAGCCGCTTTCCTGGAGATATCCAGGAAAACGAGAACTAATAGGCGTCGCTTCGTGAAAGCATTGGGGTGACCACAGACAGGGAAAGTCGAGGACTATTTTCGAATCTCCAATACCGGGCGCATTTTTCCTCAATTATTCGGTTCGAGTCAGAGTTTTAGGAGCTGCATTTTCCTCTTTACGGCTCTTTTTCCTCAATGCTTACTCGGTTGATCCATTTTGTCTTCAGTGGCACCACAGTTGCTTTGAGTTCTTCGTTAGCGCCACATTTTGATACGTGCATACAAAAATACTATAACTCTTTTTTTTTTCAAATAAAGTTTCGGGTTCGCTTAAAAAAACATTTTTATGAAAATAAAAAAATATATTTCTTGATAGAGAGTATGACATAATATCGGTAAGTTGTTTTTAAATGGAAAAAATTTCCGGATATAATGCATTTGTAAACGTAGAATTAATAATTATTTTTTTAATTGTTTTGTGGGCTCTCCTACAAAAAAAAGAACTTCTCGGCAGTGCACCGTGGTGTTTGTTACACATCATTGTGAGAGAGCCGTGTTTCGATTCTCTAGTAGAATGATTTAAATAAAATGAAATATCTTTGTCGGCTGATGAAATTTTGATTAATATTGTTCGGAAATGGGCTGGTGGGGGTAAAGCCTTTCTCGGAAATCTCTGTCCGCCAAAATGAGACTAGGGAAGGGGGCGGTGCCGATAAATCAACACAACCATCATCATCAGGCGGTTCGAAGAGTGGAAAAACCCGATTAGCATTTATCTCGAGACGAAGGAATTCGCCCACGATGTGGCGAGCAAAAAAATAATGAGTTTTTTTGTGTTGTTTGGAGAAGAGTGGCGCCTTTCGTGGTGGGGAGGTCACGCATTTGAGGTCTGCCCGAATATTACGCATGCGAAAGTGGTGTTGGGGGGCGCCCATCATCTGATCTCTCCATTTCGGAGTCCATTTACGCCTCCAAAGAATGAGTAACTGAATTCATGCTGCACGAGATTAAAATCTTTCGCTTCTTAATTCCCCTAGTCCACTGGACTTTGGAAAATTGATTCTTAGGTTAAGAAATGTAACAAACTTTGCTTTCTACTACTTTAACCTTTAATCGTTGACTTTTTTGGATACGCTATATCATTTTCAAGAAACCTTACCACACACAAAAGCACAGCATTAGCTTATTAGCTACCTACTGTAGTCCGAAACTAGTCGACTATTAAATGTTAAGTTGTAGGAAGCGAAGTTTTTTTATTTTTCCTGAATTAAAATTGAATTCTAAAAGGCTAAGGCCTCAATGTTGAAATAATGCTACGGCATTATCGTTCTAATTGTAAATTTTTTCTTTAAAGACTCAAAGCTATCATTTTTAACACTTTTCATATATTTTTAACACTATCTTTTAGCTCAGGATCATTATTCAAATTAAGGACGACAGTAAAATAAATGCAATAAAAATATATATGTAAACACATTGATGAATTTAAAATTATTTTATCAGATGCCACATTTTGGAAGGTATATATGATTATAACTATCATTACTAGCATTGTACTTCCACAAAATTGTTTATTGTAGCATAAAATCGAGGTTAATTCGACGGAAGATGAATAAAATTTTTCATGAAACTTGATTCGTACTGGCCATTAGAGTTCGAAGCTTATATGAATTTCTTTCCACATTATAGAGGACGATATGATTATGATAAATCCGTAAGATGTGGAGTGCTGAAGAAAAGGGGAAGAAATGGAAGGGTGGAATGTCGCAGGCAATTTCAATTGACAGGGCAACAAGTGGCCTCAACCGTCCTTGGATAGCTAGGCAGAAAAACCCGTCATGGATCAAAATTAGTAATAATAATAATAATTTCGTTTATTTTCATGGGCACTAGGGCCCATGAGAAAATTAATGTACAGCTTTCTACACTTTCAGCATTGGTGGATAAATTGAAGAAAAGAAGTAAATAAATAGAATTACAGACAAATGCAACCAGTGCAGGTCGTCAAGAGCATGAAAACAATTCAGAAAAACAATATTTTCAAAAGTAAATAAATAAATAATCGCACTTAGATATAACAGAATAAATACAAGAATTTAAGGTGATAATTCGTAATGATAATTATGTCAAAAAACAATTTATTTAAATAAAACATAACATTTGGGTAGCCCTGTGATTTAGCACAATTCTGAATTTAGTTAACCATGTATATACACATGTCTATCAATAAAAATAACAATGACAGTAATAATAATAATTAGGCTAAACATGAATATAAACGAAAAAAATTCAACTTGATGTAAAGGAGGCATTTTTCAGAAACCCATATGTGCTATGTTTAAATCTATTGATGTTTGTAGTGCTTCTTATTTGGGCTGACAGTCACAGCCCTGATAATATTAGGGAGTTACTCATCGAAACGTTAATCATTTCCCATTGCATAATTCGAAAATTTTGAAGAATATCATTAGCCGTAAAGCACATGATATTGTAAACCACAGCTGTTGTATCGTTGGCAAAAAGGCTGGACGAATTAAGCTTCTTATTTATCTATCTATTTCATAGGTAATAATTTATTTCATTATCTCTGTAAGGCCCTCGGGGGAAACATCATATTTCAGCAATATTAGATGTGCATGGAGATATTAATTTCTCCGCCGATATGGGAAACTCTGCCGATAAATTATTGAAGGCCGCTGAAGCGTGTTTAAATTGTTGGCTTATTGAAAATAAATCGATCGATACGCCATGTAGTGATTTTTATATCTTAATAACGCACTCTCCAGGCAATCGTAACAGCATTCTTGACCATCATTATTGCTTCCTTTCTGGAGAATATTTTTTAACTTTTTTTTGGATAATGGAACTCAATGTTGGATTCTCTATGAAAATATATCTCGCAGGTTTGGTGTAGGGGTAAAAGGAGATTTTTTTATTTCGCATGCTTCAATAAATGACTCTGAATGAGGTCCATACCAGTGTATTAATCTCCCGTACGAAATAAAAACTCTTCTCCTTAAGTGATCTTTTAAATTCGAATTCAGGGCCTGAGATATCTCTCTTTTATTGGCATTCTCTTTTGCTATCGAGGTTTATTATTTTTCTGAATTCATTTTAAGATCAGCATTTAACGTAGTAAATATTTTTAAGCCAGTGATAAGATTTCTGGAAGAGGGTTGCTTTAGCTTATGAGGAATGACCAATAAAGAGCGTAAGAGGTGATCGTTATGCAAGAGTTTGAAGAAAAGGATATTAGTGGTCAGTCTGATCTTGAGTGAAGCGCTTTACGGTGCGTAAATGTGGACGATTATGAAGGAGGACAAGAAAAGACTAGAGGAGCTGTAAATGGAGTTTGGAGGGTACCAAACGGTCGGGTCCTGGATGGATAAGCAGAGGAATGACTAATAGATATGGCGCGCGGGGAGATAAAGCTTTTAGATGAGATAGGGTGTGGGGACAGGTGGTTTGGCTGAAGAAAGTACTGTGCGTATGAGAATAGTTTATATATAGTGGGACAAGGAACAGAGACCGCATAAATTACTATGAATATTCACTCTACATGTTCTGACGGTAATCGTCCGCAAAAATATATTTCAATCCAATTGCATAGGAATGTATGAATTATCCGTCAATACTGTTATATGAGACGAAAATTTGTAGACATTGTACCCGTAGCGGAAATTCTCGCGAGACTAAGAGATTTTATTGCGTCCGGAGGATTAAATTATTATTTTTAAAGAAAAATATTGAATATAATATAGTATTTCTTGGAGTTTAGGTCATTTATAAAATAAGTTTCAGCCAACGTTTCGATTTATTTTTTAAATCATCTTCAGGGCTATGTAAGAAAAAGTGTGAACAATATAAAATACAGAGAATAAAAAGATACACAATATTTATATATAAAAAAGGTTTCCTCAATGTAAACCACAGTATCTTAATACCAATAAGTCGATCAGTACAGGTATTTTATTGTATAAATATCCAAGATATTGGAATGCAAAGAGACAAATGAACACCTAGAGATTCTCAGGCCATTAAACATCTGATCGTACAAGGCCCCAGAAATACCTTGGACAGAAAATGCATGAGATTCTGGCACTCGCAAAGATATTGGCATTTTATAGGAATGTAGGACTTAGGGGACTCTTATACCATTTGCCCTTCGACCAGACCAACTGCTGTGGACTTATCGGGTCGCTCATACGGCTTCCACGGCAAATTCACCCACGCTGAACGTTTTGTTAAACCCCATTTGCATACGATCTAGCGCGAGGAGTCGATATCTCGGATCGTATTGGTAAAGCAGCTGGAGCAAAAAATGCTGAAAACATGAGAAACATCGGAGGGTAGGAGGGAAACGAGAACTTTAAAGCGCGTTTCGGTTCGCCATTAAAGTCAGGGTTACAGTATTTAAAATCGCAGCACGAACAACCGCGACAAAGCTCACGGCCTAAATCTGGTTCTCTTCCGTATCTTTTTGCTCGTGTCGAGAAAGGCGACAACAAAAGGTATCGTTCAAAGCGCAGTAATTTTGTGATTCGGAGGCAGGGTTCACAGAGCACACGCCACGGTTATATGGCAGCGGGAGTGGAAGGCTGCCGCTATGAATTTTCCAGATACACGGTCATTTCCGCAGTAGAGCGTGACCCAAAAAAGGATTTAAAAAGCTGGGTACACCCTGAGAGACAAGAAATATCGAAGAATAAAAGAGTTCTCTCTGCTTTGTCGTCGATGATACACGAGTCCAGCACAATGGAGATATATCCTTACGCCCAGCTCACACCACCTGCGTTATATATGTTTGTTCCAACGTCCGTCAGTACCTATTTACTCCATATCATGGAGTTCCCATAAAAATGTTCCGTTGCCACTGAAGACCGGTATCCTGGTTTTTGTCAGCCATGGTATGCAGTGTCATTGTATTTCCAATATTAATTACAATTTATTCAGATCCCCCTCTGTCTCTGACGTGACTGCAATGTCATTAAAGTATCGTGGATATTCCTAGAATATTTACAGATGAAAAAAATTACAGTATATAACCGCATTTTTCAGTCGTATTGTAAACAATTGTGGTGTGGATTTTTGTTAATATATTTAATTTGTAGAATTTTGTATACATCTGAAACATGTTGTTCATTATCTTGTAGATGAAACGTATGCAAGTGTGCCTACTCAATTTTATGATGAACATCCATGAATATAGAATTTTAAAGAGTGAGCCCTCCCCTATAGCACGCCAAGTCTTCATTTTGGTTGAAGCGTGCCCTTGTATTCGGAGAAAAACAAATGCCGCCTCTGAATGCCGAAGAATATTGTCCATGCCTTCCGCACCAGAGATCGACCAGTTATCCGCAACACAGCGAACGCGCTTGGTGTTTCTAGCTTCTCAGGGAGTATAGAATAACACCGAAAACGTACACATTCTACTTTTGGAGATTAAACCGTACATTTTTTAAAGTAAGTGTTATTGAAATTTTAAAAGGATAATCAAGAAATAACTCAATTCTCTTGGGTAAAAAAATCATCTAAGAGGCAGCCTAGAACCCACATCAAAATGAATTACTACTAAAAAGGATACGTCCTCACTGGCGTTATGAATATTGTTATATTTTTAATTTTTTAAATGTGAAAGAGGTGAGGTTGGTTGTGCGCTGCGCCTATCACGCCTCTTGAGTTCGCGTGTAAGGATAGTGTGGCCACTAGCGGGCATATTAAGAACTGCTTCGGACCTGCTGTCCTTACGACCTACTTATAAAGTTCGACTGAATTGACGTGGCCCATTTGGCTTCCCCAACCTCCTGACAACAACAAATAAAAGTCAATCCTTTTATATCGTCTAAAATTACATATCTATCACCAAGGCTACCTAGGTAATCTCACTGTATTGTTGAAATGCGTGAAAAAACTTTTTTTCGTAGTAAATCAGCAATTTAAATGAAAAAATAAACTTAAGCGGAAAAAAATGCGAAAATAAGAACTTCTTTTATTTTATCTTCATAAATCTGAAAGCTGGAATCGTATATCCTAAGTGGAAACCATTAAAAAAAGGCTAATGAAAAAACCTCTGCGTCTATTCCTATGCTTTTGTAATGGCTACAAATGCCCGTTAGTTTTCTGATTCCATTTTAAATGGAGATTTTGTTGTCTTTTTCTAAACAGATAGGATGGCACCGTTCATTGTCCATTTGAATATTATTTTACCTTATAATTGTGATTTCGCAAGTTAACACCCGAGCAGGCTCACGCGAAACGATTTCCTCAGCGATTTTGCCGTTGCACTGATCGGAGCCTGCCACATTGGCGTTTGAACAGCATTTCATCTTGACGATAGACGGTGCTTTTACAATCATTTAATCTTTGCAATATTTCTACTGAGCATAAAATCGAAGCAGCATCCGATTAGCTATGCATGACCCTGTCAGCTTATTTTGAAAAAGTATACCCTTCGATGAGCACAACACTACTCATCAAAAGAAGCACTCAAAAATCATGACTGAAATCGCCCCTCCGATTACTCATTTATTTAACGCGCATGCAGAGGAGTTTAAGTTATAAATATCCACGAATAAATACAACAAGGAAAGACTAGAAAATAAAATGTTAATGGGATCTTATATTAAGACCTAAAACCTTAATTATGAAAATAATTCGGTTCCTTTCGCATAAAATTAAGAACAAATACGAAACTCAACGCCCGCTTTTCATTATTCGTTGACGTCATAAGAGTTTGTTTCATGTAGGCACACGGCTGATAGCCCTGTATTCTGGCCTGGGGTGCAGTCCGGCATTAATTGATTTTCAAGTAAAACAATGCTCTATCAATGACATACAATGAAAATGAATTCAATAAACTAGAGAATTTTCTCTAATTTCACTATCAATTCTCGGAGAGCTTCACTTCTCCATAATAATTTAGGTATAAGTATTCCTTAGATGTGAATTGAGAGAATCTTAGCCTTCTCTCAAAATGGCTCTTTGCTTGAATGAGTTTTATACCGCTGTTCTTCGGAATCCATCGTCTTGCATGGGCAACAGCCGCACTTTCGGAAGCTTCATCCTAGAAGTAAACACGAGGAGAAGAGGAAGCTCAAAGGCAATCAATCTACGTCCGCGAGACGTAGGAAGGAAGGCTGGCACCGGGCATTATTTTCGCACGTACGAAGAAGTGCCGTAAAAGTTCGAAAGGGGTCTCGTCACCACTCTAACCCCATTCTTCTCTCCTTCCCTTATCTATTTCCCCCTGCCATTCACACTAATATCACCCTATTCTAACCTCCGCCACAACTTTTGGGTCGCTTTTGTTCCCTTATTTTCCATTAATACCCGAGGAGTTGGTTGACGAAAGGTGAAGCGAGCAAAAATCTTTTTATTTATGTCACCGCAATCGTGATCTACCGCGTATGTTGTCTTTTCGGAAGCGTCAATGTCAAATAAATTGTCAGTTTCAGAGATCTTGTTGATGCTGCCGTAGGATTCGTAAGGTAGTACGTTTCAGTCTTAAATTTCATCTACATAGTCATTAATTATTACCCCTAATAATAATATAAGCAATTTAACTCGTAGCTATTATTAAGTTACGCATCCAGCTAACATTCTTTACGTGTGTCTTGAAAAGAGATTGTTGTTCTGTATCTGTATATGAGAGAATGTTCAGTTGTCGTACCTATAACCGGCTGTTTATTTCTATTTCACCCGAGGTAGAACAAAATGTTGGACCCCCTGCCCTCACCTGCTTACAGTTGGAGGCATGGTTTACGCTCTCTTCAAGAACCTTTTTCGGCTCCCGCCTTCTTTTGTTCCTCTCTACCGCCTTCATTTCTCTTTCCTCTCTCTTTCTTCCTCGCACTGCCGTTCTCTTCCCCTTGATCGACACCTTCCACGTCCCCGCTGAATCTACCCTAAGCCCGCGTCAGAGAAAGTTCCTCCTAGGACTCTGATACTAAAAAAAAAGGTATTAGAATTCGGCAGAAGCAGGACGACAATTGGCTGAACGACAGCGTGTCCACCCCAGAGCAATCGATGCCAATTAAAATAAACTGGAAACGTAAGGAGGAGAAGGGATTGAGCTTATTAAGAGGTTGGGGCAAAGATAACCCCGTAATTGGCACTATCGTTGTCCTATCTCGAGTACGCGTAAAGCATATATGATCTGGCGAATATGAATTAAATCGGTGGACTAAATAAAATACCTTAAAATGAAATCCGAATATTCAAGCGTGATCAGGGTTCCCATTCAACCGCGAATAAGCCATGAATTTCGTCTACCGTGAAAAAACCTGGAAATAGCCGTGGAATTCGTCGTAAAACCTTAAAAACCTCTCAAACTTGATTTCAGATCTACGAATGACGGATCGAATTAAAACTCGATATGTCGATTATATTTCAAGGTCAGTCACTCGCAGAAACTGTCCATGAATTTATCTGCACAAACATATATTCGAAGCGCAATTATTGGTCCGTGTGTCTTGACGACGCACAGACCTTAAGGCTGTGATTGGACGGCCTTAACCAAAGCGATCATTAACCCTGGCGAGAAATCAGACACCTCTTCACTTCCCTGTCACCCTCCATTTTCCCACTCACAAACTTTTGGCAGCCCTAAATTTTGCTAACGATAGGCGACGCCATAAGAGCACTTTCATTACTGCGTTTGCATTCCTGTCGTTTATGGCGTTTGCTATATTATAATTAAAAACTTTTGGGCTATGTCGCCGCGTCAATTCTTGGGTGGCCCCAACGTTTCCCCACCGATGCTGGTCGCTTTTTTAAGGGATGCGGGCAACCCAAGAATTGACGCGGCGACATAGCCCAAAAGGTTTTAATTATAATGACGAGCACTCGCGAAAGTTTTAACGAAGAGTTTGCTATATTTTTAGTTAACGTGCGGCCAGAGATTTTTATGTGATCAATATTTCTTCATAAAATGGCTTATCTACAGACCGTGAATTTGGCGCAATTAAGATCGTGAAAACCTGGAAAAAATGTGAATTTTATAATTTAGTTTGAGTGGGAACCCTGGTGATGGAGTGAAATTATTCCATGTTGAAATGAACACTTGCCATTTTCCACGATCATAAAATTTACAACGACCTAGGTTTTAATGTTGCCACGTCATCTTCAAGGACCTTCACCTTGAAGAAGATGTAGTAACAGTGAAATGTAGGTCTAACAAATAATCATTACCATCGTGAAAAATTGCAATTGTTTATTTCAATACCGGGAAATGAATGCTGCGCGATTAGCACAAAAACTGCCTCGAGCATAAATAACACTGTTCTGCAAATAAATAGTTCAAAAAATGCCCGGCAACAATTAGGGTGTGTCTGGCTAATTTTGGGTCGCTGAATCCGATAATTACCTCCGTTTTTTTCTATCACTCTCCATTTGTACACAACCCCTAAATTGGGGAAAACAACCCCTTATATAAACTTATCGCTTTTCAAGGGACTTTTACTAATGTTATACCTTTTGATTGAAAAAAACTGACATTTAGAGGCTATCAGGGTCAAGAGAGAGACAAACTTCACTGGGGTTGAAAAGATTTAGGGGGTGAAAATCGAAAAAAAAAATTTTTAAAAACATTAAAACAACCATTTTTCTTCGTTTTTTTATGACATATGATGTGGTAGGTAATGTTTAGGTAGGGAAAGTTTTTAAGGGATGAATACACTGTTCAACCCCTTATTTTGTAAGGGATTAATATAACATAAAATATGAGAGGGGAAGGGGGGTATAAAATGGAGGGTGATAGAAAGAGACGGAGGTCATTTTCGGATTCAGCGACCCAAAATTAGCCAGAAACACCCTAAATTGTAGCCATGCATTTTTTTAACTATTTTTTTTGCAGAACAGTAATTAATCTGGGTTTACATGGGGCATTTAGCTAGTTGACCCGTTTTGTCTCCCCTCTCAACTTGGACTTCTTGAGGTTGAATGACCCAAATGCGTCGCCAAAAAAAGACATGGAGGAATCGATCGATAGGGAGGAATGCTTAAGCCCTGTGTACCCTCAATACTGCTTCCCTGAGCCAATACGTTAAAGAGATAATCCTCGGAAATAAAACACTGGCTGGGAGAGTAAAAATTTCACTCCAGCAGTCCCCCTGGTGTTCCCTCCTTCCATATAGAGATGAAGTTTGTTACTCGCGTGGTTACAAGTAAGTCGCATTGCTACACGGAGCAAGGTAGCACCATTGATCGGAGAAATTTACTTGATGTTATTCTCGTGAAATCTTCAAAATAAACGTTTTTAAATGTGGAGTGAGCCTTAAAATTGAATTTAATTGTTTGTATTTCTAACGCTATTAACATTTGCATTTTTTGTTGCAAATATTATTGCCCACTTTGATGGTAAAAAATTAGTGTATATTTGGTATTTATGTCTTCATCTTGTCCCATTTCTGTCGGCTAGCAGACCGTACACACTCGGAATTGGATACTTGGTATTTTTTTAAATTCAGTTGTGTCCCCGTTTTCCATATAATAAGCTATTCTGGAAGTAATGTATAGATTTCGCTCATTAGGAAGGTTGGTAGATACATGGAGGCGACCAACGGCTCATTTAGATAATACCTTATTTACGTGTTGAGGAAAGTAATGGAAGGAAAGGTGGAGGGTAACAAGGTGTCGGTATAAGCCTACTCCTAACGAATAGTGCAATTGGGACCAAAGCCTAACGTCCCAAACGACGGACGGAGTGCTGAACATGTACCAATAAGTACCCAATCGGGTGTGAGAAAAATCTTTGTCACCGCCGGGATTTGAACCCAGGTCTACGGGGTAGAAGGCTAATACTTTAGCTTACGCAAAAACCCGAGCCCACTACACTCTGTTGAAGCCTATTATAATGTTACCCCGTGCAAAAAAAAATTTCCGTTATACGGAGTGTTTATAAATGAATATATCTGGGTTTCAACGCTTTAAAATATCTATTACATTATACTTACAGTTATAAATTATATGTCAAATGAAAGAGCAACTCAAACAGTTTTATTTTTTTTAGTAACAATGCACGTGTGTGAAAGGTTTCCGCCGCGATCCGCTAGAAAGCGGTAGTAGCAAAGATGGCGACTAGTGAACAGAAAGCGTTTTATGTTTTACAGTTTGCAAAGACTGAATCTGTAGTTATTGTGCAACGTGTGTTGCACACTAACCTCACATCCGCACATTATGAGTGTTTACATGTCTACTGAGGTGAAAGGTCTATTCATCACTGAAGACAACATGATCCAGAAAATCATCATCGTCATGATACAACATTTCCATTGTGAAGTTGGCAGGTAATCCGTGGTCTGTAGGCTTTAGAGCCTGTAATTACTGTAAACGGTAAGGACGTAGTTGTAAGCGTTTACTTAAAACTTTCCAAGCAGTCGACACAGGAATTTCTAATTCACGACTAGCCTTCCGGACTGATTTCTTTGGTCTACGAGTGAACGACTCTCTGACTCGCTCAACAGTCTCATCGCTAACTCTTGGTCGTCCCGTGCTCTTCTCTTTGCAAAGGCAGCCCGTATCTTCTAACTGATGATACCATCTAAGGATGTTATTGTCACTTGGAGGATCATAACCGAATTTAATAAGTAACGCACGTTGCACAGATTCAGTCTTCGCAAACTGTAAAACACTAAACGCATTCTGTTCACTCGTCGCCATTTTTGATACTACCGCTTTCTAGCTATAAAGCGTTAAAACCCCGATATTCATTTATAAACGCCCTATACTATTACCCCGTGCAAAAAATGTTTTCTTTTATAATTGCGGGGAACTTTTCCCCTCTCCCACTATTGAATGCTCCGCTGCTCATGAGTAAGTGACTGGCGAACTCGCACCAACGTACCCCGCCACCCTTCGCAACGATCCCACTCCCTCCAATGGACGGCGATGCCTTGAAATTTCGGCTTTCTCGCGGCGCGGTGCAAGTTGGTCAAAGCTCCACGCAGATTAAGTATATATCAATAAGACCCGCGTCCAAAATCTAACCCCTCCCCGTCTTCCTTCTATGCCTCACGAAACTCCTCGCCGTTTGGAATTTGAATTTGGGTTGGGAGAGATATCTCAATACTTCCCTGGGAAGAAGTGGATCAGCATTGAATGATAAAAAATAAAGGTAACGCAGAGTGAAGAAGAAACTTCTTCCCTCCTGCTGATCCGTATTTGCGATGTACGCCATCCCCTAATGAGTCCCCACTCTCCTGCGATTATCGAACTTAAATCCGAAAACTTAGAGCCAAAAAGGTATTCCCCCACTAAAAGGTACCGTCCTACCTCCTTCTGCTTCTCCTTCGAAGGAGGTTCGAGAGAAGTTTTCTCCGAGCTCTATTCATGAAATGGCAATTTTTTCTTATTCTACTGGAGCATCGGCTTAAAAAAAAGACGGCGAAGAAAGCAGAGGTCGAGGGAGAAATATTATCAATCGAGTGGCTGAGGATTTACCCCGAAAGCCTAAATCACGTGTGCGACTTTACGTGAGTAGAAATTCTAGTACACTTCGTTCGCCTTTAACCACATACTACCCCACGAGCCTCGTCAATAGGTGTATGGCGGTGGGTGTAAGAGTACCAGTTGTTACCCAGTAAAAAAATACAAGCATTGAAAACGTTTTTGATATTACCAAATACCATCATGTCCTTTTATTGTGATTAAAAGAAAAATCTTTAACCAGCCATTCAAAACTACTCCTGCCCATTTTTACTGCTTATCAAGCTCTGAAATTAGGTGCGTTTTCGGAATTTAAATAAATAATAAACAAATCATAGAATAAAATAAAATAAAATTACTTTGTTTTATCCTTTTTATTTAAATAGCACGACCCGAGTTTCAGCATCTGATGCTATCATCAGGTATTCTAATCATCTGCTATTTAAAATAAAGTGTGGAATAAAACAAAGTAATTTTATTTTATTCTATGATGAAGCGATTCCAAAAAGTAACGCCTAAGACCGTGTCTTATAATAAAATAAATTAATAAATTCTATTGGCTCTATGAGCTTATCCTTTGGAGCCTATATTAGTAAATACATAAACACCCAGACTGAAAAAGGAATACATGAAAAAAAAGGAATCATAAAAACACTCGGTATGATGATAGTGAACTGGAAAGCAAAGATAACAAATTCTTATGCTAATTCATACATTATCAGTCATTCATATTTATACTACTATGTAATGTTAATTCATACATGAAATTTCATCAAAACAATGTAAACAAACATATTTATAAAGATATCCAACTACATCCAATAATCTCTTTTTTTTTCATTTCTCAGCATAGCAACTGTAATTTTCAACCTATATAATTTCAGTGACTTTTAACAATGCAAAATTATACAGTATCCATTAAACAATCGAGATAAATTTGATGACCATGAAAAACCATGAATAAAGATGCTCAAGCTGATACATTTCGTTCATAACCATTTATTCACATTTGTATCAATAAAAATAGCAATAATAATAATAATTAGGCTGAAAATGAATATAAACAAAATAAATTCAACTTCATGTTAACGAGGCATTTTTTAGAAACCCATATGTACTATGTTTAAATCTATTGATGTTTATAATGCTTCTTATTTGGGCTGGGAGAGAGTTTCATATTCGTGAGGCGGTCACTATGAACGATTTGTTCATCTGAAGCGTGTGATGCTTTGGGATATGGAGGTCAATGGTATGATTTCGGGTAGATAATATAATTAAAATATAATAAATCCATAAACTATTTTTTTCAGGTGCGATAGTTAAATTTTAAGTACCATACGTTTGATATTCAGAAGTTTTATTAACGCTATTTTAAAGAATGTATAATAAGTTAACAGTTATTGCTGAATAATTTGATGAGAAAAATTAAATAATTTTTAAAAGGTAGAATATCTAAGTTTTTCCGCCCTATGAAATCTGCCGCCCGGGTCACGGGCCCCCTTTGCCCCGCCCTAGTTCTTGACCTGGGTTGAACTATCCCCGAAACCTGGTTTTAGATTGCCTTGGGCGATCATCTACGGGGGAAGACATATGTTAACCCGCCTAAGAATGATGATTGCTTAAGACAATCAAAAAACCTGTGTTAGAGATACTTTCCCCTAACAATAAGAATACGAATGGTATTTGTATATTCTGTCTTCTGAAATATGCTCTGAAAGATGTGTTCTCATCCCGCCGAATTCAAGTGAACTTTTTTGTATTTTTTTCTTAAAAATCATGTAAAAATCATTTGAATTGCATGTCGGTGGAGTCTCGTTAAGGTCAATCTTTACAGCAGGATGGCTCGCAATGCTGAGTTTCAAGATAGAAGGAAGATTCCAGGTACATGGAAGATACCATCCTGTGAAACTAGCGGCAGAAGTGTTTGTAGTGATAACGTGATTGGATAAGGTACTGGAGGCTCATTCAGAAGATGTCGACTCGAGTTCTAGTTCGGATGAATGATCTTCTCTGTAGTGTTCGTGTGCGTTGTACCTCATTGACAAGGAAACATAAAACTCTGTCTCCTGGTGCATCAACTCCTCCTATAGCGGCGATTACGTTTGACTTGCTATTGAAAAACCGAAGGCATGCTTCGCAGTATGTTCTACTCCCTATCAATACGGCTGGAATTCGATTAGGTTGACATTCTCGCTTTGGGAGTCGAGTTGACTCTGGCGGTGGTTCAGAGTGGCATGGGAGTTGTTAGCGCGAATGTTTATTGATTGGCGTCTCCCTGGAGATGATGCATATCCGTGCATTAGGCCGCTGTGGGATGAGGCAGTGTGTTGATTGAGCCACTTCCACAACCCTGCTGCCCTTTAAATCCGTGTCGTCGTGATTTGGCGGGTGCAGCTCAGATTAGCGCGCCAATGTGCGCGAGAAAGAGTTCCAGGTAGATTGAAAAACCCAACTTTTGCCAATGAATAATGAATGCAATGTCAAAAAGGAAAATATTAGGCAAGGAATGCTTTGGAATTGGAGAAGGATAGGCAAGGTCGGTATTATTATTAAATGGCGATTCTAAAAATGAGCACACAAGTTTTCGGATTTTTTCACTTGTTTGCGAGGCCACAGCGAACTGGGGAAAGAATTTTTGGGGGGTTTTTATCCCCCCCAAAATTTATGGATATACGGTCTTAAATGTACTAGCTTCAAGTATATCCCCATTTTTATATCCCTTCCTAATGATCCCCTCGAAGAAACAACCTCTTAGGTATTTTTATCTGTAATGCATCGCAATTCCCAATTGGCAGATGTTGAGGTATGGTTTATTATTGACAGATAATAATAAGGTTTGAGGTCGGAGAGAAAATCCTAAAAGGGCTGACTGACAGCTATGGCTCTCTGTGACGAATGATTTTACTCTATTCATTTTATATTTGGATTTCTCGTTTAGATTCATATTTTCACGTCGCCAATTGCAATGCTCAGCAAAGTTTGCCTGCTGGTTTTTATATATTACTGAACACATATAATTATTTATGTGTTTCAGATTTGATATTTTTCGTTAATCGATTAAATGTTACCGGCGGGATATTCGCCTCTGACTAAGTTTAAAATATGGAAACACTCTCGTCTTATATTACGGTTTTCTCGGAGAAATTAGTCCCGAAATGTAGTAATCGGTTGGATTATTTCATTACTAAAGTATTCAACGGACTAAGGTAGGTTTCCCGATGCGTTCTTGTGGCCTTCTTTCATGCACTTCCCTCTCCTGTTAACAATAAGGCCTAATCTCTTGCGCTCTATCTAAAAATCCTATTCTCTTCCTTCCTCTACCAAGTTAGCCCAATATTACACCCTTTCACACTGTTTTCAACATCCTCTCTCCGCACGGAAAAAAAGTTTAGTTAGAACTATCGAATTCTGATGAAATTTATCAAATTTTTCGGTTTATAGGGTACTATGAAAAATTCAGTGACAATTACCAAACCAGTTTGATAAATTAATTCTATCTGGTTTTTGTAATTGTTACCGAGCTGGCCACAGCAGTTCGATAAAAACTGCCAAAATCAAATAGCTTACACAAACGTCGTAATATACTATTATTATAAATAATCAACCTTTTTTGAAATGTGAATAAGGTGTGACTGCAGTTTCCCTTTGTAAGCTTAAGAGCATTTGACGCACACCATTGCATTACGTAGGTACTCCATATGAATATCTAGTGCAGATGCACAAGAAAACTTAATTTGCAGGCTTTTTACATCGATGGCTTCAACGTGCTGGGTGATATCCTTAGCATGGATTGGGTCTAGTATGACGACTTTTATCACATGTTATTGTTTTTACACACGAACTTTATCACATATTATTAAAGCTTTAATGTGTCGAAATACACAAACATCTCCTTACAGCTTTAATATTCATGATAATACGCTATTCAATAATTGTCTTTGATGCACCAGCTTACGGATAACAATGCAATTTAAAGCAGAAATAAACATAAAAAAGACGTAATCAGAATTAATACTTTATCGCCATCACAAATAATGAAAACAATATCATTTCTACTAACCCATCTTTTATGTAGGGCTGGTTTTAGGAATCTCCCGATTTCGGTGAGGCGTGTAAACCAATTGCACCACCAAGCCATTTTCTTAGAGCGAACTTCGGGATGGGTTTTACCGAACAAGATGTTGACGTCACAAGTCCACACTGTGACACATGTGGCGAGGGTCGTGCTTACTAAGCCACTGTCGGAGTGAAAAACCCTTATTTTGTCGCTGGTCTGCGACGACGAATTTCAAAGCACTGCAGGAACTAGTGACTCTGAACGCAGTCATGCGCACGGGTGCAAAGTTAAATACACCAACGGATGAAGTTCGCCATGAAAAAATCGGGAGATGATCCTAACCGGCAATCGGGAGATCTGGGTTCGAATCCCGGCTAAGTCAAATATTTTTTCATGGCGAACTTCATCCGTTGGTGTGTTTAACTTTGCACCCGTGCGCGTGACTGCGTACAAAGTCATCTGTTCCTGCAGTACTTTGAAATTGAAAAGCGTTGACTGGCAGTGTTGGGGACACATCTGTGTGAGAGGTGCGTTGAGTATGTCTCCCTTTTGTAGTCTTCTCATCTCTCCCTCGACCAACTTCCGTGCTCTTCTCATTCGCCAGAGATTCGTTTATTTCCTCCCCTTTCTTGTTTATCCCATTTCCAACCGTACGTGCTGTGTGTATTTGCCATGACGACCGTGTTCCATAGGGTGCCGTTGTATGAATGCACGTAGATTACAATGCACAGCCCCCCCCCCCCCGTCTCCCACTCCTCCCAACTTACGACTCCAATCCATTTTTTTAGGTGTTTTCTTGTTCAGGGTATAAATTTTTCAAAATTCAGATTTCATAATTGGGTCGGAATCGAATTTTCGGGAGCACCAATCCCTTTCCGTATATCTTTTTTTCCTTTCGGGGATGTTGAGTCACAAATGCCTGTCGCGGGAGTGCCCTCCAATCAAGTGACAGAATTGCGTCCGGAATCGTGTTGTCCTTCCCTCTCCCCCGCCTGCCGTCGCTTCACCCTTTCCGTGACTCGTGCGAAGTTCATCATCGCGTCGCATTCATTTTCACGCCTTCTCGTCCCGAGCGAAAAATTCGAAAGTTCGATATATGGTTGGTCTATTGTTTTCTATGGCCTTCTTATGCTGAAGCATCGATATCTGTGATTGGAAGCGGGCATTTCGGAATGAAATTCATTCCAGAGGCACACGCTCTTATTTTTTGAATTCGCACTATTTTAGTCGAGAAAATATGGTTCGTTTCATCCTCATGGTATGGTACTGGCACCTGCTTTATGGTGGTATTTGTTGTATTTTTTATCTCTTCCAAATACCAATTTAATCCCAAATAACTAATTATTAGTCACCGCTAAAATATGTGCGCAATTTTTTTCATTAATGCGTGTTGAATTACAATGGTGCTCTTACGGTGGGATTAAATATAGAATTCTTAGGTTGATATTGCTAATGTTCAGCTGATAATAATAGACCGATTAAAAAATATGACAAGTGGACAGAGGTTTCCTCGAGTTGATTATCATCTATGCAATGAAGGGGACTGAAGAGTTATTTGAAGTGAGAAGCAGTTGTATCTGAACGGTTGTGTTATAAAGGTCATTAATACGCCTCTTCTGATGTCTTGTTAGGGCGTGAATTTGACGTATTTAATTTGGCACCCAAAATTAAAGAGTTCTCTCATTCGCTCCATGTTCTAACAAAGCACCAATCGGCTCAAATATGTCTTCAGCGTACGTGACATGCATCCGCCGTCCCGCGGCGGATATCTGCGAAACAAAGGAAATAAGCCGAGTGAATACGCTCCGGAAACAAAAAAAAAGGATGCTTAAAGAGGAACTGTGACAAGCGAGGGACGAGTCAATTTCCCCCAAATATCCTCTGCCCGCATGGCGTTTCGAAAATTGCTGAACATACCTTTAAATACATCTACCCTCGTGGAAGCCTGTGATCATCTGGAACGTTTGAGTGAACTTTTGTTATCATCTAGCGCGCAAGGGGACTGAATTTAGGAGGCCGAAAAAACTTGATTTGTCCTACGACTTCGATCGAATTTCAATCGCTCAAGGACGTTTTATTAGCATTTTGCCTCCTTAACATTTTTTGCGTGTTTTGAGTGTGCAAACCTCAGTTCCCGAATGTTTCTTGTAAGGTCGCTATTTTAACTAAACGTTGTTCTTATCTTTTTCGCTTTGCTGATGTTTTGCTGATGCTAATGTTCTCAGGTTAAGGTCACGGCCACATCATGCTCCGGTTAACGCTAACTAGGCACGATATAATATTAATCTTAAGGTTATAATAATTTAAAATTTTATAATATCGTTTTATAATGTGTAACTAACGAAACATATATGAAAGCTAGCCATATGCATAATATGTCTAGATAGCGTTAACCGCAATAATCCAAATGTTACATGATCTTAAGCTACACAATTCGATGCTGTGTAACTGTCCCATCACGTGCGATAAAATAATTCGCAATTGCCAATATTGATTTATAAATGTGAAAAATTGCTATTCAATTCAGTTTCCTTACTTTTTTATCGCTTTTCAAAATTGGTCGTAGCTGGGGGACGAGTGCATTGCGATCCATTTAAAACGAGTCTTCAGAATTCTTCGTTAGCCTCGGATTGTGACGAAATTGACGACCCACATAACATGCACGATTACGGGGAACAGGGAAAGGGATTTAGATAAGAGTTCACAGCCCGTTCCGTAGAAATTTTAATTATGTCATATTGGCACTCCTGGATATTTTTAATTTGTTTTTCAAAAATATCCCCAACACAGTTATGAGAGCACAGCGATGCGTTTATCCAATTATTTTCAATATTATAAGTGAAACCTTTGCTGATTAATGTCATCACTGGTATAAAGTTTCGCTAAATTATAGTTTATTTCTCAGTAAACTTCGGATCGCTCTTCAGTCGGCGACGCAAGTGGCGACTTCCGTATACCAATTTAAATGTGCGATTTGCGAAAACAAGCGTAGTGACCGCCTGTAGAATTCACTGTTGTAATGTCAGTTGAAGTGGTTATCAGGGTTATGATAATGCCCTCTCCAGTTCATGCCTTTTCGGTGAGAACGCTTGTTGTAAGTTTCATGTGAAGTGCTACCGTTTTCTATATTTATTAAATCCGAAGATTGATGCGTGATGGAGTGGATTTTTTTCTTATTGAGGAAAACACTCGCAATTTTCCACGATCACCCTTTACTTCCCCCACTCCAATCAAAAATTCTTTAAGTTGAATGTTCTACTTACCTTTTTTATCTTGAAGATGATGTAGTAACATTGAAACCTATTTCGTAATACATTTTGTAATTGTGGAAAATTGCAAGTGTTTTCAAAGAGTTTTCTCCATTTTTTACTGTAAAAAATTCGTATTTTCGCCCTCTTAATGTCTAAGGTAGTAGCTGTTTTTCGGGCGCTCCAGTAAGAATCAATTTGAGGGAAATACCTCCTGAATGGACGTCAGAAAAATATTTCGCCCCACTGCGAAATCCACGCCGCCCGGGGGTATGCAACAGGGCAAACAATTGGCGTTGGTGAGGGAGGCGTTTGGGGATTGGGTGGGGGTGGCAACTGCACCACACCTTTCCACTCTCCCTGACTCGGCCACGGAGCGTTCTCTGGAAAGGCTCTCTCTCTCTCTCATCATTCCAGTCTTCTTTCTTGTGGGTTCGGTGAGGAACGTTAAGGATTTTCTCTCTCTCCCTCTTGCGGCTTGGTGGTACGTGAGGGTTAGTGAGGTCAAATTGGAAGGGAGAGGGGCAGAACAAGGGCGAGATATCGGCTTTTGCCCGCAACCGATTGTGGGGAGGGCGGGTCCAATGTGGAGAGGGTTGCTCTTGTCGAGTGGAGGGATGGAGGCATGGAGGGAGAGGAGAGAGAGAGAGTGGTGGGGGTCAAGATGTCCAAGGTGAGAGAGAAGAAAGGTTTGCGGAGAATTGAGTCACTGGGCGAATCTCTATGTGCTACTATAAGATTACAACCCAAGAGAGCGCGTGCTTACAAGTGTACGGAAACCTGCCCTCAGCGTTTATCAGTAGAGGTATAATGCTCGTGAAGTTAGGCTTTCATGGAATAGCAGACCAAAGATAGTGTCCGAAGTGATACAGTGGAAATATTTGATATTCACCTTACAATTAGTAAAACCACTTGTCTGTTTCCACACACTTTAATTTAAACCGACCATGGTTTCGGCATAATGACACGAGTGCCTTGATAATGGCACGTGTTGCCGAAACCATGGTCGGTTTAAATAAAAGTGTGTGGAAACAGACAAGTGGTTTTACTAATCTGAATAGCAGACCATTTCCCACATTGAACTGCTCTACAATGGATTGGTGGATGCATTTAGGGTGGATGTCGCGAGTAACAATTTTGGTAAAGATGAAGGATTCCGCTGGAGTAGGACCTGGAACTGTTAATTAAAAAAAAAAACGAGTTTTTTAAGTGCGGAACTTTGAAACTTTGCACAGTTGTTGTCAATACATTAGTGCATTTTTGACGCAAACCGTTTTTCATGGGTTACTTTTTTAAACAAATTACTTGGCCCTTAAGTTGAACAAATTTCGCAAAAATTGCCCGCATTGAATTTTTTTTCGATAATTAGCATGTTAAAATTAATGCCACACCTTCTGTAGTAATTCATCAGAAACAAAAATTTTCAATATTATTATGTGGTTTATTATTGTAAATTCTTGGCAACTTTTACGACTTAGTTGAATTATTTGTGGCCGATACGATACAAAACAGCTCTATAGGCAGATATCATACTCTCTAGGTTTTGATCTACACGTGGTGTAAATATCTCGAGGTAACTCGGTGATCCTTTTTTTATAATCCTACATGAACACAAAATTTCGACAGAAAACAGGGTCCGCAATTTTGTATCGTATCGCCCACGAATAATTCAACTAAATTCTAAAAGGTGACAATAATTAACAATAGTAAACCGTGCTATAAAATTGTGAATTTTTGTTTCTGTTGAATCACTACAGACGGTGTGGCATTCGTTTTAACATGCTGATTTCGAAAAAAAAGTCAATGCGGGCAATTTTTGCGAAATTCGTTCAACTTTGGGGCCAAGTAATTTTTTTAAAAAAGTAACCTTTGAAAAACGGTTTCGTCAAAAAATGCACTTATGTATTGACAACAACTGTTTAAAGTTTCAAATTCCTCACTAAAAAAATCTTTTTTGAGGTTTTGTCCAGCTTTTTTCTATTTCAGCCCACTGTGCGTCGGCAGAAACCTGAGAACTGTTTACGTCACTCATTCACAGCATTGGAGCACGAATATAAATATACCTACGGTAGCCGTGTGTTTCTCCCCTTCCAAAGCGAGTTCCTTCAATTCCTTGATGTTTTTATTCTTTTTGTCCTTCATTTCTTTCGAGTACTCATCACCAGGTCTTCCTCTTGAGACTCGAATATTTATTTCTCTTATGCTCGTCTCAAGTGCTGGACATGGTGGGTGAGCAGAGGCAGCTTTTAGATGAGATACGGAGGAGACAGAAGGTATGGATGGAGCGAGTACTTAGCGGGGAGGGGATGTTGAAAACAGTGCTAGAGGGAAGAATGTTAGGTAAATGAGGGAGGGGAAGGAAAAGAATAGGATTTTTGGATAGAATGAAAGGTAGTAGGTCTTATTGTGCACTGAAGAGGGAAGTGCATGATCTAAGGGGAGGCTCCCGGAATTCTTCTTATGCACTCCATGGAAACCTACCTTAATCGGTAGAAAACTTTAATAAAATAAATGCTCGTCACATTATTGAAATGTCGGTTCTCATCCTGCGGGTCCTTCTCTGCATGTTCCGTACTCCACATTGTTGAATGTCCATATGGTTTTAAAATATATGTATTTTCTCAATATTATGTGTAAAATATAATGTGGAATGATGGTCACAATTAAGAAAAATTATCGCTTTAATATCAGAGTAGGGTTTTTGCTGGTATACGTGAGATTTTTCAGAATTTTCCATTTTCCTCTTGAGGGCGATGAAGGGAGCGAAATTTCGGATGATATGGATAACCGATATGGCTCTTCGAGTTCCAATCAGTCTCCTATGGGGAAAAACGCAGGCTAAGGACGCTACTCTTAGACGAAAAGCCACTTGGCTCATATCATGGTTCTAATCCTAGATATCGATTCGCATCACACATCATGCCTGTATGAATGGACCATATTAAGTGGGATGGGAATAGTAATGTCTCTGCTATAACTGAGCTGGTATTGAAACAGGTGAAAAATCTGGGTCGGAAGGGCTTTGAAGATGGCGGCACAGAAAATAGTCTTACCCTCAAATCACGTTGTTTCTTGCTTGTGGTAATTGAAGGTAAAACAAAATGTCGTCTATAAGCTATGTTAATGAAATTTTATTTTGCTTGAAAAGAGGTTTTGTCTTTCCCCCTTTCTTACTCTGCGCATCTTTTGTTCTCTTTTTCGAGGCGAAAAACATTTCAAACGACATTTTCGCTTGCCAAAGATGATATAAATTTACCACTTCCCCTTAAAAAGCATGTTAGGCGAATGCACTCAATAATAAATTTAGGAATGTATGCGTTGTTTTGTGAATCAGCAGCTTACGTTAAGTAGCTGAAATTTATTCCCTAATTATACCTTTAATTAAATTTTCTCAGTACACCATTTAATGAATAATTAGTAGTTTCATTCTATTTAGCTTTTATATTTTGGATAACATTTACTGGTAGTTGATACATAATTGAAAAAGTACCTATTATGAGTACCTACGTCGATGGATAACAGGCCGATCTAATTCGCAAAACGCACAATGTAAACATACCTTAACGGGAAGAAACTTCATTAATTATTAAGTATACCTAGTCGAAGTATAACTGTAGTAATCTCAGGAGTAGTAATTTCATCTCCAATTTTAAGAGTGATAATTACAATTGTTCTTGTAATTTCTGCGTCGTTCATTTTAAAGTGTAAGTTGGAATTTTAATTATTTGAAAATGTGTATGTGCAATTTTAATTAATCCCGATTTCTTCGTTACTTTCTCCGTCACTTTTCATATTCCACTTAGTATTACACTGTCGCAGGACTGCTTATAAGTTTAAGTGTTGCTGTCATCATTTCACAAAAGTGCGTAATGTTTTCATCGGAAGGTAGGTCAAGGATTGAAGGCCGGTGCCCAATTACCTCATTCGTCGACGTCGATAATTCGGCGTTACAAGGAAATTCAAGTTTAATCGCTTGAGCAGATCTCGTGTTCGCCTGCGGTACCGTCTCTTGGACGACTTGTTGACCATTCGGAACGTGATTAACGGCCTCATTTCCATTTGGAAAGCCATAAATCGACGCGACCGCGTTTAACTCCTCAGCTGATAACAGTGGGAACACAGTTTTGATTGTGGCTGTGGTTGAATCTGTTGGTTAGGATGTCCGAGGGACGTTAATCCGATGGTCAATTGTAGCTTCTGGTCGCATAGCTCTATTTTCATTGATGCCTTTATGGTTTTACTTTTCTTTCACTCTTCGCAGAAACGAATTATCACGTTTCACACTTATGCTTCATGTTTGAACATGGTTTCGACGATGGTATTCTCGAGTCAGAGTCATTATACCTTCGCACCATTGTCGAAATCTTCGGAAGAAATGCACTATCAATGTGGATCGTATCAAGTGAATTTTCATTCCTTATTTCGAGGTTCCACTATGTTATGCCGCTAACGTTGAGAAGTCTTCACATCTGGTTGGTATAGGCTAGTCAGAGATTGGCAGTTCCCCTGTAAGTAAAATAAAAAAGCAAAAATATTGTATTTAACTTTCTTCCCTGCATTAAAAACTAAATTTTCTAATTTAAACAATTATTGTAGTTTATCTGTGACGTATACTTGCTCGCTTTATATCATTACTCATTTTTTAAAAGATGTAGTCGGGATGCTTCAATTTTCAAAGAGGAATTATTTTTTTTTCCTGCTTGTCATTATATCTCCGTTTTAATTTATTCGAGAATTAACACTGGCATAACCGTTGTACGAGCTTACGTATAAGCCGAATAAGAGATCATTAGCGTTTCAATTTTAGGACTAAAACGGTGGAATGGTGCTGATAAATATTCCCAATTAACGGAAGTGGTGGTATTTATGTATTCCCCTTCCCCTTGCAATGGACCAATACGACGACAGGAGGACCAAATAGTAGAAGATGAACGCCCAGAACACACCAGGGAATGAGAGGTAGCATATCCGAGGGATGGTTCGCATAAAAATCCTTCAAGAATTCTCCGTCCTTTTCTCTTATGATAATATTCATCCCCTCAATCTCCGCACTCTCTATTACCTTCTTGCACTGCGTACTTACACTTCTCGGAGAGCTCAATTAGAATTTTTTTGTGGAAAACCGTGGTTGTGTGTGCAGGAAAGGAATTGGGTCTCTCTCATTCCGCCCCATGTTCAGAATTCTCTCTGCCCGTTCTCTCAAAACTTTTGCGGTACATGCGGTCCATTGCGCTCTCATCTGCATGCAACTCATTCGACGAGGAGCGGAAAAGAAAAAAAAGGAAGATGGTGAGGGTTATACAAATCCCCCCATTTAATTGAGGGACTTGGGCGGGAATGGAATTATCGGTTGTGGGAGAGAGGATCGGTGCTCCATAGCATCGCATCTTCATCTTTTCCAATTGAGTTGTGATCAGATTTCTAATCTTTCCTCCGCTCCGCATTTCTTAAAATATTGGACCTTTTTTTACATGCTTGAGAGTTTTCATATTATATTTAGAGCTTCATAAAAATAGATTTTATTTTAAGATAGATTTTTCTTAATGTCAGTGTAATTTACTGTTTCGGCTATAGTTTAGCAAATTATTTTGTGGATAGGTACCATTTCATATACCTCGATTTTAAGTCGTTATAGTTGCATTTCAATGTTGTTCAGTTATTCATTTGTGTACAAATTTTTCTCAAGATGAAATTTGATGCCGTGTTGTATTTTTTCAAAAAGAATGCTTAACTTTCTTCACTAGAAATTGTCCTTCTTGTTTATTTATAATGCGCATTATAATGCATAGTCCATATATCAAATGTCATGAGATTTTATTTGAATTAGAAGGATGTCCTGGATATTATTGGCATTGCAGTTTTTAATGTTTCTGGTGATCCCTAAGCTCTAATGGTGGTGTTTGTAACTTATGGTTGTCTTTTTGTAGCCTTGACAATGGAATTTTTTTATCCCGAAACTTTGGAAGTGGATAAGTGTTCTCCAGTACTTTGAGCTTTTAACGTCCCCTCCCCACATAGTGTACGCTACATCCAGACCCTCTGACTCCTCTATATCCCATCTAGAAGTTACCTTTTCTCACTCCCATGACTGTTATCCTCCATAGCGAAGTTTGCCTCTTCCCGCTTTGTGCTGGTTCCATCTAAAACATGTGCTTCTCCATGTTTCCTGAATGAAAATTTCCTGTCCCGCCATACCAAGTGAATTGTCAAATTTTTCTAGAGCTGTGTTTAGATGTTTTAATCTTCATCGAGGAATTATTATTTTATTTCTTGCCACTTTCTCTTACACTTGTAACTCGCTACACGCTACGTGTAAACCTACTTTAACCGAAAGAAACTTCATTTATTCAAATGGCATCAAGAGGAGACATCTATCCAACTCTACGGTGCGTATTTCAAATTTTATGGTCAAGGGTTACTCACTTAAGTCTTATTTTTCTGAATTTTCAGAGCGTCTTATGAAATTTCGAAGAATCGTTTCAAATTTTCATTCAGGCAAAAGATGTAAAGGGTATACTCTATATACCCTGAATATTTCAAGGTCATATGACCATTTCTAATAAGCTTATTCCTCGTTCCTATTTTTTCATTCTCCTCCATACCATTATCTTGAATGCTGAAATCCTTAATACTCTTGGTGTGAATTACATATTACGTATTTGATTACATCCACCAAAAAACTTTTTTTATAGTTCGTACTTTCTCCAATGCTCGTAATAACCTCTCCATCGATGGGCATTGTTATTTCTTACTTACACTCAGTAATATTTTAGGGTCATAGCAAATTATCCTTTTCCAAATGACGAAATCATCAACGATACTCTTCTTTAAACTAAAAAAAATAACTCTTCATGCCTGCAAAAAATGTCATTCAAATTTAAAATTTAACTTTAAAATTTCAGATGCTCCGGAGAGATGTTTTACCATTTAAAAGGTCAATCGGTAAATCTGTCGAGGATTAATGATTTAATTTATATCTCTGTATAGTATATATCTCTATCAAGTCAGCCTTTTTAGAAATCTTTTGTATTAAAGGAAAATGTTTCCATGCAACTTTTACATAACTAATGTATATAAGTTACAAAATATAGCCTTTAAAATCATATATGATTGATTGAAACGTCCTAAGCATCATAGAGAAAGTCTTTATCTTCTTTTATTAGGATAGATTGAGGGTTTGCCAATTGCTTTTGCGTACTACCTGCGCATATACATTTTGCATAATCGTGAATGGCGCACCGCGAAATATTTTTCATGTATAACAGGAGTAAAGCTAAGATTTTTTCAGTTTATGTTTTACTTATATCTCTTAAAGCACGTCAGTATCTTATAGTGTGAATTTACTTGTAATTTCAAAACCCCATTTGGTTTTTATACGTGTACAAATTTGTTATTGTAACCGTATCCCATGCATATGTTTACAATTGTATGCTTTCTCCTGTCGTTTTGTCCTCTATTCTAAATACATGATTTGGTTCGGAAATGAATATGTCTATGGGTGTGCAAAAATATATTGCGTTCTTTTCCATGTTCGTTTACTTTAAGTTCGCATTATACAAGTTTCCTTGGATAGTGCCTAATACTTTCCCTAACAAATCATCTTGAGGTAATTCGTGACCTCTAGGGTATTAGTTTTCCGTATATGGAGGGTTGGTCAAATATAATATCTCCTAACATATTTCGGCGCTCCACTGCTTTATTTAACATCAATGAAGAAAAGTTTCAAATTTTCATATGCAAGCAAATGAAGTACAAGGACTGTAATTAATATTCAAATAAATATAATAAAATACCCTGAATAGTAAATGCTGATATAATAAGTTTACTGCGAGTAATCCATTTCCAAAGAAGAATGGTTGAGCGGTAGGTATGAGACCTCGTCAAATCTCCTTAAGCAATAGAATGAGAGAGTGATCCATTTGCTGTATCCTCATGAAAATGCGCATTTTTGAATGAAAATTCATATTTACTATGTGTCACATTTGCGGTAAAATAATTCTTGATAACCATGAATGAAAATTAACTGTTAATAATTGGCTATTCCTCTGCCCTTAAAAACTTGGATGTGTTAAAGCATAATAAATATTTGGCTATAACATGTGCGAACACATTTGTCCCTTTCCTCCTTTCCTCCCCATACGTGTTTGGATTTCGCTAAGTTGGTTGATGTTTCCTCCGCTAAATGTCTTCACGGAAATAGATTCTCTGAGTCGACGAAATTTGGTCGGGTGATTACCACTGTCGTGGATTGTGAACCGTATCTTTATATGCTTTAATCGATACTTCTTTGGGTGGTTACCAGGGCAAGGAAATGGTGCTGTGGATGGTTATCAGGATTTTTTTAGCTTTCTTTAGATTCTTCCGTGAACGTAGTTTGTGTAATTATTGCTTTAGAGTCCTTCCACTCAGCTAAGTGCAATGTAATGCTCTTCCAAATTTTGTTACTGAGTGAGATAATCACGGTAAGTTATGATGTGTGCGCTGATGGAATGTAATGGATGAATTTATGAATTTTGACGTACAGTAGTTGGTATATTGGATATAATGGCTGAATATAGCTTCCTCGCAGTCACTTAATCGGAGTATTGAATTGCTTTGCAAATGATAGTGAATTAAAGGCATTTCTATTTGCCCATCTATATCGTAATCACGGTTTATGTTGGATTTAGAGTGCGTTGTTCGTTGGGGTATCACCAATCGCCGCAGCAGAGTTCACTACGCTTAAAATGTCGAATGCATGTGTAGTATCCCACTTAACAACGTTTGGCGCCGCAATAATTTTACCCCTCGAACGTTATTACACCTCTTATTCACTCAATAATGTTATCCTGCATTTAATGCATGTCGTTTACAGGACCAATTACGTCATTACATCATATGTAGACTATGTATAGCATGCATAGTCATAGTGTATCATCATCATAATCCGTGTTCTTCCTTTAGGGAAATGATAAATATCGTTAAGCCGTCTATCCTTTCTAATTAGTGTCTATACTCTGGCAGTGATGTTATTCACTTCCATCGTCTTCCACATGGTCTTTCTCATCTGGTACTTGCGTATACTTTTCCTAATTTACGTTATTGTATCAGCTCCTATTTTTTGTCTCATGAAAAATAATGCTACAAAAAATTCGTAAAAATCCGCATTTTTCTCCTAATTTCACTTCTTTGCCACTTGTTGTCTCTTTGTGGACTTTCAAGTCCTAAATATTTTAACTTATTTTCATGCATTTGAACATTTATGATTGTCTCTCGTCACTAAAAATCATCAACCATCAATGAGTGTAGTTTATTTCCCTGATTATTAACGACCACTTAACAGACCAGGAAAATGTGCCTTTAATTGAAGGGTGTACTGAAATAGGAAAAAGGTTAACCGAGGAAAACTTACATTTTTTTTCAAGCTGGATTTACCACGCCTGAATTTTTCAATAATGACTTATGATGACTAATGATTTCAATAATGACTATATGATGCTGAGATAAATGATTTTTTTATGAAATAAAAACCTGGAAACCAAAAATATATTTTGTAAAATATTGGTCACAAACGAAAATTGGTTCTCTTTTGGAATACGTTTGACACTCTATATGTTATTGGTGAGCAGTTGTCTTAGTACTTAAGTAATTGGTATTTTTGAATGGTATATTATTTGTGTATTTTAAAGTTAAGCCTCTATCTAGTATGTGGTTGTATTTAGGATAGAGTGCTTGGCTGGCTATCAAAGGGTCCTGGATTTATATTCCGGGTGAAACCTTCGAACAGGCTCAAATAATGCATCTCTAACTGCGAGGTGGTTCTGGCAAAGTCTTTTGCCCTCCAACCCTGCATATGTGAATTTCTCAGTCCTATTCCTAGGCGAGGCTTATCCTCACCCATCCAATCCAGCCTATATGTTGAATCAGTGAGTATTTCTTGTGTTAATGGAGTTCCGTTCATTGGTAGCGAACTTTCGTGCTGGTGTGTTGAAGGTTTTGTGGAAGTGTACTACACTATTTAATTTGTCTCTAATTTATCTTGCATTTCCTTTCAGGTAAGTTCCTCACCTGTTTCGGATAAGTGATTGGGATCCTTGGTATTTCAAGATTTCTTTCTGCGCGTAAGTTGTCATTTTTTTCTTTTTCCCTCAAAAGTGGAATTGCAGCTGTAAGTAATTATTGTTTCTTCAATGTGTACTCCGTTCATTTTCTCAGTTTTATATTAGTGTTTAGGCCATGGTATTTTTTTACCAAAGTTTAGTTTTTAGTTTAATTTTTTTTAAAGTTTTAATTTAGTTTTTTTTAAATTCCATATCTTCTCCAATAACTTATTCGGGGATATTTTTTCGTAAGCCAGGATTTTCAGGAGCACTATTGGTACTCAAAGATATGATATTCCTTATTTTTTCATGATTTTCTGGAAATTTCGAGTTAAGGTTTGATTTCCTCATGTGAATGTCCTTTTTTCTTGGGTAGAAAATGAAGCTAATACTGAATTTTCTCGGTTTTTAATTTTTTTAGGCGTGATTACAGGAGATCCTTCATTGGGAGATCAGTAGTTTTAATTTTCGTCTCCCTTCTCTTTAAAAACTAAAATTTACTCGTAGTAATAATAATAATAATAATAGTAATATAAATACCCTAGCCGAACCAACCTTTGATTTGAATGATTCAGTGAGTGAGAACCTAAACCTTTACTTTTTTCCTAATGTAGGCTTTCGCGATGTGGTGAGGATTCAGCAGCCTGGTTTTCGGGGTTACTACCGCGTTAATCCATCTCTGTAGACGACAGTTTCGCCGGCATTGCAGCAGGCATCATCAGGTCAATGAAGAACTTCACACTTCACTGACCTGAAGATGCCTGCTGCAATGCCGGTGAAACTGTCGTCTACAGAGATGGATCTACGCGGTAGTAACCCCGAAAACCAGCCTCCTGAATCCTTTACTTTTTTGCCTTACTTCGACCCTTCGTGTTTCTTTGAGGATATCTTCCGTGTCAAAAGTGTGAGCGTTTCTCGGAAATGGTTTTAAAGCTCAGAGGATAAACGCATGGAAAGGAGCGATTCGTCGCATCCAGTGGTGGCTCCGCCCATTCCGAACTCCTCAGTAGGAAAAAAAAAATTTCCTCGCAAAGTTTATTCTCTCCGCTTCGACTCTTCGAATGCTCTTCAACCCCAGTGTTGTTATTTTTCTATCGTTTCCTCTCTTTATTTCTCCATAAATCTTTACGAGATTGGCTCTCCAATGACGTGGAACTTAACGGCGATGGCTATACATTAGGCCGGCCCTTATTTTTCAGAATTGCGAAAAGTTATGTTTTCCTGGTCTCAAAATGATCCAAATGGTGTTTATATTCACGTGTTAAAATTTGGTTACTTTAAAATAACGGCAACCCGTGCCCCAAGGGCCCTAAGTACTAAGGACCCTCAATTGAGTTTTTTGGGGCCGAAAAAGCGCTATTTCTATGTAAAACGTAAAAGTAAAGCCCTTTAGGGCCGATTGTCTGTTTATTTTAACCTATCTCTAAGCGTTTACGAGATATTGTCCGTCGTAATGCAATCCACCCCCCCAGGGCGCCACCCCGCACCGCGGCACCGCTGAGGTATGTCCCGCACCACTTACTAGAGACTTCCCCTCAACCCCCTCCCCTCCCTCGGCAAAGACTTTGCTCCTGATGACAAGATTTACATGCTAGTGGTACTGTATTGAATAGGTTGTTCCTCTTGTGTCATGATTAATGTTGTTAAAGCCTATAATGTCAATTTTAACCCTTCAACGCCGTCCTATGTACTGGGAACCGACCCCTTAAACCTTGATTTTTTGCCACCATACGGCCGCGAACCATTCCAACAGGCTTTGTTCCATAGTGCCGTTTAGGTACAAAATATTATAAGCATGTGATAAAATTTTGTCTATGAATTATAAAGGAATGAAGGGAATGAGCAGGGCTTCCAGGGCTCCAACAGTAGATAGAAATATTCAAGGAGACGAAACGAGGTAGTCAGTTAACGGATGTAGATCACTGTGGAGAGATGGAGATAGTTCTGGTGTATAGTGTGCAGAGGATAGGAAGTGCTAAGTTTTTTAGGATGTAAGGAGAAAAGTGGTGAAATAAATACTTTATCATGAACATGACGTTCATTTTAAGAATAGACCAACAAGGAAAGGCATGTAATCAAGACTAAATCCAGGCATTGAACTGGTTTGGAAAAGAAAGTGAAGAAATACTCGGCTCAAATTTACCGACAGTGAGAGAAGTACTGTGTTTTTCCTTTATCACCTAATGGGTTCGAAATTTGTAAGACTTAGTGCGAGAAAAACCGTGAGAAATGCGTGTCATCCATAGTATAAAACTAGAATTCCTGTCGTTACGTAATATAAGGCGATTGAAAAGTTAGAAAAATGACGCAAAGAATGGATGAACGTGCAACGGCATAAAGAGAGCGCGAACTACAGTGGATATGAAGAGAATCTTTCGTAACAAAACTTGATGATTTGCTTGACATTGCAAGGAGCGGTACCATTGCATTTTTGACGCGCGAGGAGGAAAGTGCAGTTAATCTCTCGGATAAATGTGCTTGGGCTGAAGAAATAAAGTTCTTACGCAAATAAAGAGGAGAACGAAATGCAGTTATTGGTTGAATAGATTTCAATATATTCAAGAAGAAATGAAAAGCTGTGCTTCTCCGCTCCTTTTGTTGCATTAGCTCCCATCAGTGACCCGCAGTTCCTACAAAGACTTGTTAATTACGAAAGTGTTAACCTGGACATAGCGAAAGCAGCACAAAAGAGGTTTTCAAACCTCTTGTGGTACATGAGTAAGGAGTTCGTATGCCTGTCATTCTTTGACGGATCCATTACTAGGTGTGAAAAAAACGTGATACGCCATATGTGGTCTTGTGTAGGAAAATATGATCCACCGAAGAGGGCATTCTATAAACGTAAAGACATGACTAAGGTATCTATACCAAATTTTGACACTACTAATTCGAGAAAGCTATTTAATGTATTGTAAATATGTATTGCATTCTTTTATGTGAACATGAGAGAATGTGATGAACATACAAGAACGATTTGCAAACTATTCGGGGTCATTAAGTGGGAAATGATTGTGCAGCGAGAGGAGTGAAACTAATTCAAGATTTTTATGCAGTCATGTTGAAGGAAGAGAGCTTTCAAAATTTATTACTAAGTGTGACTTTTCATCGCAATACAACCCTTACGTGCGGAAAGGCACTTTCATTGCCAAATATGGGATGTCAGTGAAAAATCAGAAATACTATGAAAATCTATTTTATTTTAATTAATGTACCGAAATTCATGGACAGAGTGAAAATAATTTGATCTCTTGGATTAGAAGTATTGTTATGGCAATTAAATTCTTTCTAAGGTAAGCACATTTCTTCAGAGGCTAGATCTTGACATCAGGAGCAAAGTCTTTGCCGAGGGAGGGGAGGGGGTGGAGGGGAAGTCTCTAGTAAGTGGTGCGGGCCGTACCTCTGCGGTGCCGCGGTGCGGGGTGGCGCCCTAAGGGGGGGATTGCGTTACGACGGACGATATCTCGTAAACGCTTAGAGATAGGTTAAAATAAACAGAAAATCGGCCCTAAAGGGCTTTACTTTTACGTTTTACATAGAAATAGCACTTTTTCGGCCCCAAAAATCTCAATTGAGGGTCCTCAGTACTTAGGGCCCTTGGGGCACGGGTTGCCGTTATTTTAAAGTAACCAAATTTTAACACGTGAATATAAACACCATTTGGATCATTTTGAGACTAGGAAAACATAACTTTTCGCAATTCTGAAAAATAAGGGCCGGCCTACTATACATTCCCATGACATTGAGGTGAGTGAGTCTTCTTCGTTGCTTTGCATCGACATTCAACAGCCGAAGGGAAGCTTTTTCTTCCACTCCTCCATGGGAATCTCGTAACCTGTCTCCGTTGCCTCGCGGCGTCGGATGAGATTAGCTGATGCCTCGCTTGATGGATCGAACTTTTTTATAATACAGCATACTTTATAATACATCTTTTCTTGGGTTTCACCTGTAGAGTAGTTCTTTCACCAATAAAATTTTGGGATAAAACTGTTGGGTTTCCAACAAAATGAAAGGTAGTAAATTTTTTCCTCTTAAAGACTCTGTACTCCGCTTCTAGATCCCCCCCCCCCTCCCGATTTTTTTAGCATCCACCTAAGTAATATGTGTCGTCAATGTTTGCGCTCCACTTTTGCAATTTATATTTTTAATGATTAAACTATAGTTGTTTTCTGACTAATCAATGTTGATCGAGTTTAGTTTGACCTCCGTTTAACTGTTACATTGGCTAAACGATTGGTTAGTAGTGATGAGCTATATATCGCTACCTGTGATTGAATCACCGTTACTGAAAGGTAGCAATCACTGTCGGTGATTTAATACTCGAAATCACTGTGATTGGATCACTAGATTCGGAGACGAAAGCAGAGGCTGCTACCATGTGATTGGCGATATATTGCTACCTGTGATTGAAGAGACGTAGCCGATCACTGCCAGTGACTAAATCACTGAATACTCGAAATCACTGCGACTGTGAATACGGTACGAAGATAGCTTCGGCTGCTACCACTGCTAACAACAGTATAATAAAGGATGTCTTATTCATATGCTATGATTCATATTTTATGATGAATAACACAATCTTTACGAAATATACAGTTAAAGGTTTGAATATAAAATATAATAATGCCAACGGGATTTTAATGATTGCCCCTTATCAATTCCTTTACCCTATTTTTACTAAATTTACTCAATTAACGTAATATAAACTCAGAATCAGAACTATTCCCTCAAAAAAATATTTTGCCTAATTTTCCAATTTTCAATGAGTTTATTCGTTCTTTTTGCGGAGAGGTCATTAATTGGAATAGGACCAAGTAGCAGGAGTAGCACCACTTTTACGTTTAAGAGTCATTCTCCTCGGTGACCGCAATCACGGTTAAGAATCACTTTTACTGATGAGAAGCAGTCACAGGTAACGAACTGTTTGGAATATCACAGTTCCGCTTATCACTATTAGTTTGTGTACATAAATAATTATTTCAGTTTTATTAAATTTTACGGGATTAGGAGCTAATACCTTCTCACGATCTTTCAGTTGACTTTTAAAGTTGGAATAGAATGAAAGCAGAGCTTTTTTCCAGCTAAGAATCTGCTGATTGTTATAAGCCAATGAAAATGGTCGCTAAGGAACCGAGATTTAAAAATAATGAAAGTTAGCTGCCTGCTTTTTTTACGGAGGGATTCGTTGTTTTCCTGTTCTTTGGATTGCCGTGCGAGGCTTTCTCTGGTTGCATCGGTGAACCTTCCACCTCCTCAGGGATTTCTTTTTTTCCTATCTTTTTTTCTTTTTCTCTGCTTCGTTATCCTTGATTATTTGCGGGTCTCATCTGGTGTTAACTCCGCAGAATTAAGAAGTGTCCGCCATAGTAAGGATAGCGCCATCTTCTGGGCTCTTCGATGGCCTTTTTTTCGCCACCTTCTCCAGCAAAACGTGCCCTACTTAAGGGAATTTTAAACATTCTCCGCCGCCTTCACCTTTCTCTCTTCATATTTGCTCGCTTTGTTTAGAGTCTTCTGCTGATAATGGTGTTTTCTTCCCATATGGAGTGCCAATGATGATTAAGGGATTTTCCTTATTTTGTGAAAAATGGCCTTTCGTATTTCTTCGCCTTCATTTTTTGTGTCTTTTGACATTTGTATCAATGACATTGAATAAAAAATATCAATCATTTATTTTACGACCAATATTCAATAAACTATTTAAAGTGTTCATGCCTCTCTTTTGTTTCCTTTTTCAATATCTTTTGAACACTATGCGTAATTAATATCTGCAGGGAATCTTTGATTAATTTCTCACCGTAAATTAGTTTTACATGCCAGTATAATTTCCATGTTTGGGGAAAGCGTTTCATGAAAGCAAGAAAGCACTTCATAAGTAATGTGGGCATCCGAGGAATTAAATAATTCAGTGATGTCGTACTGAGGTAAAAGTTTTTCCCATCGTGATAAATGAATTATCCAATTTATCTCCTGTATTTAATTTACTATCCCGTTGTTCAGAGATATCGTAGCGTTCACTCAGAAAACTATGTTTTTATTTTAAGAGGGAAATAAATATCCCTTTTGTGGATTGGAGCATAAAGTTAGTTCAGTATGGATTTCATATCGCTCTCATTCGCTGAAGGGAGTTGTATAACGTAATTCACTTTTCAGATACCGCATCTCTCCACTTATTTTCTACTTCGAAAAGTGTTGATACTCGTATCATATTTTCGATTTCTTTATGAGCATACATTTGCTTCCTCGATCTCTCGATTTTCTCTTTTTATTAGAACAAATAATTACATTTTCTCTTCAATGAGCGCAATATCACTCGGGTGTTTCTTCCTTGTAATTCAATCATTTTATCTAGTTTGTTTGGGTGTTGTAGCCTTCTCTTTTGCTTCCACGTACATCGTGCGTCAATTCGCAGCAGCAGCGGTGAAGCACGGCCCTTGCTGTGTCAACTTTACTTTGGATTAGATACTACATGAAACGAGTTCATCGCTCATTTGCGTGCACTCGTTCTCTGCGTGTTGATTTTGTTTCTTTGGAGCCGCTGTCGTAATGAGATCATTGCTCGCGTATCCATGCGACGGATGTTACGAGACCGACAATGCGATTCATGAGTTAAATCAAATGGTGCAGCTAGTCAAATTTGGTGATAGAGTGTTTATTTTGGCGTGGATCTGTTTAAGTAACGATATCATTTTATCTTTCTGATCTCAGAATACGGGAAATAAAGACCCGATTTGTTCTTTAAAGATTTTACTGACGTCACGCGCTCTTTCCAAACGGGTCACCGCTATTTGGCTACTTCTTTGACCTCACGTGGTTCGCGTACATTGTCACGGGAAAACTTCCCAATTCGGACGAGGGAATCGAACCACGGGCCTTTGGCTTTGCGGACCACCTCCCACTGCTTTGTTATCTATTCAATTCCTTTGGCCATTTAATTTCGAAGAATCCTTGCGGGTGAAAATGTTCTGCTGCAAGTAATGACAGTAAATGGATTGTTTTGCACTATTCACCGAGCAGCTGATATTTTTGACGACCGGTTAAAATGCTGTCTGATTGGTGATATATGCATATCAATCTTCGGCGGTTCACGAACAGGGGCCTCATCTCTGTAGTCCCTTTGGCCAAAAGTACTGGGTTTGGGGGAAGCAGGCGTGGCCATCTTGCTTGTGGAACTCTTCTCGTTTTCATTTTCTCCAAAGTTTTCTGTTACCATATATTTTCGTTCCTTGCTGCCCAAGTTTCAAGACTTAACAACTTCGTAGTTGGGTCGTAATGAATTATTTCTTCAGTCTTTCATCGAATACCTCCAACTCTCCCCGTAAAGACTTCTCTGTCCCCCTTACCACTCGTATTTGCTTTATCTGCTTTCTGCTACTTCTGAACCCATTCTAGTCTAGATTGCTTTAATTGCCAACCTATCCACATAAAGTCCAGCTCCAGTATTCCCTAACTCTTTCTTTTTACGTTATTTGTGGAATATCCAGCTCGGCAAACTTCGACGAATGCTGGATGTTCGAATGACTTCGCGTCATATTCTTCCTGCGTTTTCAGGCCAAACATTTCTCTTTGTTACCATAATTACTGAAGAATATTTTGATTTGAATCGCGGACCTCTGTAGCCTTTTTGTGAACAAAAGAATAGGCAGAGACTGTACGAGATTTTTGTTAGCACTAATTTCGTTCTGAAAAAAAAAGATATTCGGCCAATTGCATTGCGAAATATTGTGAGGGAAATTTTGGTGTCATTACGTCTGTAAATGTAGTCCAATTAAGGCCGTGCATTGAATCCTATGCGTTAAGCGATGATGCAATAGCGCTTTCAAAATTTCGTTATTATTATCTTCTGGAATACCCCATGAGATTTTCATAAGTGCACTCTTTTTCATCATATCAGTTAATTAGTTGCAGCTAATTGGCAGTTCATTAATGAATTATAATGAATTAAACATTTAATTCACTGCCAATTTGCTACATGCAGTTAATTTTTAAGTGTTTTACAGGTTACGGAAGGGATATATGTATCGTTTTGTGAGTAATCTCGGCCTGTCCTCCCTCCGAACTTATTACTCCCTCCTATTTCTTTCATATTTTTACAATAAATACCTCTCCAATTCATTCTGCGTTTCCCCGAGGTTGTCCTTCAAGGAGTTAGTGCCCAACTTCCCCAATGGCATCAATAACTCGCGAATAGTGTGCGGCAACTTTAGTTCTTTCTTTCTTTTAAATTTTGTGAGAATGGCTGAATGGAGATGATTACTTTTTCGACGTAGCTCATCCGTCCATCGAACGCATTGTTGTAATGATTTTTTCTTATTTCGGGTCTCAATGAACAACCCCTTGCGGAATCCGGCTCACATCATCACACCTTTGCTTTAAGACCTTATTCATATTCTTAATGGGGATCGGGTTGGTAGAGCGGCTAGAGTGTTGGCTTCCCACTCGGCGGGCTCGGGTTCAAATCCCGGCAGTGGCAGAGAATTTTCAAAGACTGCCCGATCCCTGCTTGAGTGTTGTGTGGAGGACATTTCAAGCGCAACACTCCATCCGTCGGATGGGACGTTAAGCCGTGGTCCCCTTGGCGCCTTTCGTTAAGAGCAGGCTAATGCCGACGCCGGGTTTCTCTCCACCCTTCCTTACCTATCCTTCCCTAATGGCGCAAATGACCTCAGCTGTCGGTCGCCTCCTCCAAATACCATACTATATTCTTAATGTTATTGTGAAGCAATTTTTGCTCGAATTTGAATATACTTGCATTTGATTCGTATGAAAATTCAACATGGTTACAGCAGCATATTTTTCCTCAATTTCTCTTCTGCAGGGCCGTCTTTCTCTTATATATTGCCTCTGCATCGGGCGTATTCGCCACACCGCAGGAAGGGAGGAAGGCGTAGTGGTAGAAGAAGTATCAAGGCGTGGGCGTCGGAGAGGAATGGCAAGGGAGGGGTGTTATGCTAAGTGGGTGTTGGATAGGGGAGGGCTGGGGTGTACATGGGGAGAGAGAAGACATCTCAGCGGGGACGAATTTATTGCCGGGTTGGTCGGAAGGGGGAGGGGGGAACCCTTCATCTTCTTATTACCCCTCACCCTCCTTCCCCCTCCGGTCCCTTCACCACCCTCCCTCTTACCCCCTGAAAGATTCCTAATAAGAAGCGCCGATCTGAATAATGAAGAGCATATTAAATGCATGTGCCTTTTTTTATAATGGTAATTCTGTGTTTGTGTAGAGCATGCGGCCATTGGACTGTTTCACTAGGATATGCATCCTTAATTTTACGAGAAAACTCAGTTATTTTCGGAAAGAGGTGCTTTATACAACCTCATCTAACTACCGAATAAGCTCTCTGTCTCCTCGTATTTAAGAATGTTTTTAGAAGCATGCATTTCTGTCATATGTAATTATAATATTCCAAATTTAATCCTCAAATTCGATTTGAAACTAATACTAACATTCTAAACTCTGCCATGGACTGTCCCGATCTCGTCTCCAATCTAACTTTTAAAGTTCCATGCAGGCCCATTCGAACGCATTCGCTCCTCCATATATTCGCCCATTCCCAGATTGTCACTAACCAAACGTTCCATCCTCTCCCGCCTCTCTTCCCTCATCAATTCTCCTCCAGATCACATTTACCCGTTCTCTTTTCCAAACCACACCTTTACAAACCACGCTCTTTCCTACCTAAATAGAAACTCTTAAGGTCAATAAGTTTACTTTCAATGTATTGTTATTTATTTAATTTTATTATATTTTATTTTGTTTGTACTTTTTAAGTTTGTTTTACTGTGCCACTTAAAAATGGCAACTATGCTGTATGTGGACAATTTGATAAATAAATACCTGCCGTGATGTCTAGCGAATGGCGATTTGATTTCGAGGACGAGACCCCTTTTGCGTGGACGAATTCATCGCTGTCCCGTGGGGAAGTGTGGAGAGAGAACTTTTCTCTCGCAGTCGATTGTGAGTCTTCTTACGAACTCCCAGTCTGAGGGAGTGGGCCCTTCTTCTGCCGGTCTTCTCTCAGCCCCCCATAAACCCCCTCTGTTTTTTCCCTCTCAACTCCCCCTCCTTCCTCCCCCCTGAAAAGCATCTTAATGAGAATTGCTCATCTGCATAATAGGGGGATATTATAGAGGATATTAAATGCATGAGCCAATGTTTTTCGGGTCCCTCTGTGGATGGGGAGAGAATGATAATGGTGAAGTCAAACAGTTTTCTCATTCATAGGGTGCGTACAGCACAAAACTGTTGCAGGCTTTACTTTATTTAACCACATGGTGGAAATAAAAAAATTAGCATATGCGTTATTAAAATTAATTTATCGTCTTATGCTGATTTTTTGAAATATTTTTAAAATTCAGGTCAAATGTAAGAATATTTTAGTTAAATCCTCATTTTTTAAGTTTGTAATTCTCGTTTTGCATTCTATCAGCAAACATTTTAATTTACATCATGCATGTTATTGTGTTGATTAAAGACGCGCTGATAATATTAAACCATTTAAGGAAAAGCCATGGCATTTTCTGCAATTTTTACTGTAAAATGCCAATGGATAATTTGTGGTTATTCTGCCATACCACCCGCACCCCCTCCTCTCCTCCTGCTCTCGCTTCTACTTATCTTGGGAGCGGCTAATGCGGAATAGGGGTGGATTTGAAAATTAGCTCTCTCTCTCTCACTCTCTCTCTCTCTCTCTCTCGGGATCGATATGGGTGTCAGGCGCTGTATCTTACGAATGCCAAGGTGGGGCAGAAACCTCGAGATGTTCTCGCAGACATATCCTTAGAATGATGCAAACAATTCTCTTTCATAGGGAAAAGATCTGAAAAGCTTATTTTTCTCGGCTTTTCTCCCCCTCTCTCAATTAGTTTAATGGTTTTATAATAAATTTGAACCATGTGCCATTAGTTGATGGATATGCGTATAAATTGAAGGAAGTATTTTAGGAACAATATTTTCTGTGAATTTTGGAAAACTTGTAAGAGAAGGCAGTGATAGTAACGAGTAATGGCGGTCAATATTGTTCCACTCAGTCTCGATGATATAGATTGCTAGCTGTTGATGGAGGATTTCTATTGTGATCTTAAGAAGTCCTTAATACCTTGAAGTATATTCCTAACACGATACAGTGCTGTATATTTTTAGTTTGAAATTAAAATGCCGCTTGAATCATCCTACGAATTAAAAATAATCATCCCTTAATGCCCATTTACTCATTCGTCAACTGGTTGAGGTGAATTATCAACTCATACATAATGCCTTGGGAGCCGCCCCTACGGGCGACGTCGGGAAGGGGTTAAGCCTAATCACGAGTATGCGGAATGCAATGGGAACCTGCTCCACTTGCGAGCCCCGTGGTCATCAGAAGTATGTACATAATAATGAAAACAAGTCGAAAAAACATGAAGGCTGTATGAACTCCCACCAAGCATACAATTTTTAACGCTTACACAGAGGAAAGAAGACGAGAGAAGATTGGAGGCATTCGAGATGTGGGTGGGGAGAAGAATGGAGAGGGTGAAATGGACGGAGAGGAGAAGGAACGACGAAGTGCTGGGTATGGCTGGCGAGGATAGGCAGCTTTTAGATGAGGTACGGAGGAGACAGAATCTATGGATGGAGCGAATACTTAGCGGGGAGGGGATGTTGAAAATGGTGTTAGAGGGTAGAATGTTAGGGAAACGAGGGAGGGGAAGGAAAGGAATAGGATTTTTAGATAGATTGAAAGGGAGTAGGCCTTACAGTGAATTGAAGAAGGCAGTGGTGGAAGGAAAGGGAAGCTCCCAGATCACTTCTTGAATACTCCATGGAAACCTACCTTAATCGATAGAATACTATAATAATATAGTATAATTTTAGATGGAAGGAAATGTTAGTTACACATCATACCGATCGATGTCACTTCTTTCGGTAAGAATGATGTAGATTATGATAGAATATTTCCATGGCGACCATTTAATGTCAGGGGGCTCTTTCTCACTTGGTGTTCACTTCAATAAATTCTGGCGGCCACCCAATAATCCATGCGCGTGTTCTGGAGGTGTTTTAGCACCACGAGGGAATTGACGTCGCGAAGGGATCAAAGCCCTTCGGTGTAGTGTAGGATGAGGAAAAGAGAAACAATTTTAGTGTCGACCTCAGCGCGCCTGTTTAGACATTACTTCGGATTACACGCTTCGCTTCCCTTCAAACGAAATTTCTGCGCCAGCCCTCGTAAACGTGAGGTAGACGGCGATACGGTTAAAACCAGACGCTTGGGTGAGAACTGCTGGTTATTGAAAGCATCGTAAGAAATTGTGAGTTTATGAAATAAAAGTTACCGAATGAATTTATGGGAAGTTTTCAATCTTATACGTAGTTCATTTTGAACAGACTGCGTAACTTCCAAAACCAGTGTGTTTGACTTTGAATTATTATTATTATAAAAGCATCACAATCCTAAGAATGGTTAACCGGAATCCTACGTAAGAAGAATGTGGCATGTGTACACATTTGGTCTGATGCACTCTAGAGGATATATATTGTTGGCGATAAAAACGAGCGGACCTAGATCTAATGGACCATCTAGTTTTTATGAAGCACTCAAAGTCTCGAATGCTGCCGTGGGTTTTCACTTATGACACGGCTGACACCCGTAATGACGAAAGTAATGGCGTCTGGGACTGCTGAGTGAAGTTGTCGGTTGGCAGAGAGTCTGTTGGGGGAAGAAGATACTTTTATTGCAGTGGTGGGAGGGAAAAGACATTCGGATGGGCGGGCTTGAATTGCGTGAGGCAGCGATGCCACATCCACCTACAAATATCGAGGGATCGATGCCTCGGAACTGGTATATTTACCCACCAATTGCTCATGAATTATTTATCTGTAGAAAAATCGATAATAGGGTGGTTTCTTATTATTTTTTATTGCCTAAATTGAAAGATTATCACTCCTGGAGTACGTATTTCAGGCTTTTAGATTTTCTAATGACGATATCTATTTATCGCGATTAAGTGAAAAGTAAAAATTTTCAAGCGCGCGAAAACGCGACGGCTAAGTATGACTTCTGGGAAACCCCCGTGTGACGACATTCTGGTTCCCGCTGTCGCCGTGTGAGGTGACCTTGGGGCATAGTTTTGAGCGCTGATACGATGCTGGCTGCTAGCAGGTAGCAGAGTACCCTGCTAGCTGGTAGCGCTTGGCTTAAATAAGGATTATTAATACCCTATCAAACAAAGGAAACTTTCCGACCTTAAGCAATTTTAATAGGTCATTATTAAGACGTTTCCCTGAGCTCTATGCCTCATGCATGCATTGGTAATCTCAGACGATGTAAAACTCCTATCTACTCGTATAGAAACTAGGTCCCTGTGACGTCACGTGAAGTGGCATCGCACGGGCACCAATCTGGCCTTTTTCAGATGAGGTTGAAATTGACCATTGTCATACGTCTAAACTGGGATTCCTAAGATCAGATAATTTGTATATTATGAATACACTAATGGTGGGTTACGAATGGCAATCAATGCATTTCGTTTTTTTTGACGAAGGAAACAACTCTATTCTAAGCATCGAATTCAAATTCAGAAAGAAATAATGAAATATTATGAGATCCATATTTGTTCGTTTTTCCACTCGTCGCCTTTTATTGGAGCTTTTGGTTTGAGAAACATCGAGGACAACCCCCTAACCATTTCACGCATAAGTTGACCATGTCTGTATCTCCTGCCGAGCTGGTGTCGCGCTTTCGCCTAGTTTGGTTTCTTCCTGTTTACTGTCTCGTGAGCGATCCCTTTCTTACCTCAGCGATTCACTCTGAACTGAGTGAATACACCGAAACTCTAATGACGTCACCAACTTATGAATAGTGGAACCTCAGCATTTTCTCATTTTTAACTGTTGGAGAGAATGACCTATTGGAAAAGACATCCATCATCCTTATTTTCCTTCCATCCATCGAATTCTTTTTAAGAATACACTATGGCCCGTATTCGCATTTCATTCAAACAAATCGGTATAGGTAATTAACAACAGCAAGTATTCCACACTCAGAAATTCTCCTATAAGTTTAATTTGTAAATATACTCAAGTTTTCGCCCAATGTGCGTGAGTTTGTGTCATCATTACAGTTCCGGTTCGTAACTTCGCCGATCATTGAGGGAGAGGATCGCTCCCTTGTAGCAGCGAAGCAGGCGAGGCCAATGCGTGAGGACGAAGAGTGGCGGAGATGCAATGACCCGCTCTCGATAAGTCGGTGACGTCATCGGTGAAAGAATTTATGCCGTCGATTTTTCCCCGCGAGTAGGTCGAGAAGTAGGATATGGATCGAAAAACGAAAAAAATCTGTTTCTTTATTTCTCAAACTCTTTCAAATTCGACTATAAATTTTAATGGAATGGCCATTTTGGTTAAGGCCATTTTACGCGGTAGACGGAATTGCGCAATCTGACGTACGTGCGAAGGCGCAATCAACATTGCGTCGCGTAAAGCGGTGAATTTGCTAGAACACATGCGAGAATGCGTGGATGCGAGACGGCAAAATAGTCCCTGTTCTAATTTCGTTCATGCATTCGCGCAATTCCGCGCCATTTTAGAAATAAATGCAGCTCTAACCTGCGCATTCCGTACCCCGTGCAAACGGCCTTTACTGGTACGAGCGAACAGTCTCATTTAGATGCGCCACCAAAAACATCGAAGATTCCAATGCATCGATGCCGGAGCGGCACCCCAAGCCTTGGCTGGAGGATTTGAGATTTTTGGATTGCAGTGCAAGCGGTTGTCTTTATTTTTCTTTTTATTTCTCTTCCCCATGGCTGTGGGATTGGAGGGGGGGGGGGGGGCGTGAGATGTCTTCCTTGGCGTAGTGCCGCTTGATGGAGTTGAATGTGGTTGGCGCTTCCGGAGGCGCCGGCGCGTGTGAGCACCAGAGTAATCGCAGAGGTGTTTGGGGAGAGAGAGAGGCCAGATAGCAGACCGACCGACTCCGTCTGCCCCCTTCCTTCCCCCAGAGAAGAGCTCTCACTTTTTACACTCCCAAGTCTTCTTCTCATCGCTGGTAGTTTTTTCTCCGTTCTCAACACTACTTTCCTCCGCTCTCGTATGTTTTACAACACCGCTTTCGCACCAGTCCTGATCCATATAGCGTGGGCGACGCGGAAAGGGTTGAGTTTGTGTTACTCATCTGTTTTTACAAGACTTCATAGATGCTTTAAACCTATTTGCACCACTCTCGCTAAAAGTCTACGAAAACATGAGGAAGCTAAGGTTTCTCGGACAATTCATAAATAAAAGTGAATAAGGTAGTTTCCTTCGTCAAAGAAAACGAAATGCATTGATTGCGATTCGTTGAGAGATACCTCTTTAATAGTGCTCAATAAATCAGTCTAGCTGTTGCCCTTTGAGTCTTCTCTTTTCTCATTTAACCGCGAAAAATAGATATCGTCATTTAAAAATCTAAAAGGGTGAAATGCGTACTCCAAGTGTAATAATCTTTCAATTTAGGCAGTGATAAAATAATAGGAAACCACCCTATTGTGTATTAGTGTAAAAGTTAATGCTGCTTTAAAAGTAGTGGCACAAGTAAAACTGAATTGTCCATGAAACCTTTTAATGGAATACCCCACAGTTAAGGATGTGTTAGTGAATTAAAAGAAAACTGTTTCTCAAAGAAGTCGAAAGCCATACTATTGGTGCCAATGCCACTACTACGTGTACTAGATATCTTAGTTTTTATGAATTCTGAACGGCATTCCAAATCATTTCGAAGAATAAATAGATAAGAAAACAGAGATGAGATAAGATTTTAAATCCACCCTTACCTCGTTAGAAATCTCATGTAATATCTTGAAACATCTATAAAATGGAAGCAAGGATTATGAGTGATTAGGATTTTGTTAGAACCCGTCGGGAAGAGATGTGCGAGTTTTTTTGCTCCACACTTTGGAATGAAATGCCTCTGAGACGCACTCAAATTACATTCCTCGTTCCTATAAATCTATTGAAATGCTGAGAAATAGTTTCCGGGGCCACATGGAAATCTAATAAGATGTTGAGTGTAGAAGTTTGCCATCTCAATGTTTTTCTATTTCAGTGGAATCTCGCTACAATCTACATCTTCATTCATCTCTCCTTACATTTATCGCAACCGTCTCTATCTGGAAATGTAGTGTGTTTTCAAAATCATATTCTGTGTTACTCTGAGAGATACCTCTTTAATATTGCTCAATAAATCAGTCTAGCTGTTGCCCTTTCAGTCTCCTCTTTTCTAGCGGACAATTCTCCAATACAATCCATGTAAAAGTTTGCGACGCTATTTATTTGCTAGTTGATGTTTCTGATAAATATTCATCAAACCTACTTAATTTGTATTCCTATAGTCCACGGATTAAATCTTGTTAGTTCTCTGCTCAAGGTCTAAAGTACTCCCTAGTATTTGTGCAAGCGCTAAATTATCGAGTTACCGATAATCGCAGCCTCGGAGGTATCGATCATTGGAGACATATTTTATTCCTGATTTCATGAATTTTTAATTCAGCGAATATATTCAGCTATGAATATTTTACTGTTGTGTATCTTTTTCTATATTTTTTAATGAATACTTGAGTACTTTTTTCATCTAGTACGTTGCTGCTGCTGCAATGGTTGTCTCGTATTCCTATTCTCATCTTAAATCTTCCTGTGCTTTTTTTTGTTGCTGTGTTTCTCTCCACCCTTACTTTCTCACCCTTCCGTATATAAAAAGTAATGTAAGTTGTCGGCCGTCTCTTTCAAATAGCGTTCTATACGATGCTGTCGTCGTTTTAGGGCGAGAATTCTCGCTTTCTTCAAGCCTTCGACAATGTTTATTATGACTGCCCAGTCAAAATCACAATTTCACTCATCCATTCCTTACTATTAATCGTGTACGTGCAAGAACGCTCTATTGTTGTTGAGTACCAAGTTCTTGATTATTAATTTTGTCTTCCGTATTACTCACTCTTAGAATCGACCGGAATATTGGTTTTCATAGGCGAGAAGAGATCCCACCCTAGAACGAGCACAACCCCCTGCATACGCCTATCGAGACAACTTGCGTGGTAAACTGTAAGTTTACGCATCAGCAAATCAATTTTATGGGATCCTTTTCCTGCAGTTTACTATATAAACACTTACTTGGTGGGTTATTAATCATCTACATTTTCACGTTTTTTTTACGGAGTTTTTAACAATTTTTAAAATTTTGATAATTCATGGCTCGGCCAATGGGAGCATGTGTTCGCGTCATTATAGTATATAGTATATTCCAAAGACTGCAGTGCTTTTAGAGGTTTCCTGATTATATTCCTACTCGAACGTTTAGTAAATTGCATCCCTTGGAAGTCTCCCATCTGGACCATAAGTATCAACGGGGAACAGGAGGCAGTGGCGTAACTAGGGATATACTTTGAGGGGATGTGAGCGGATTGAGAAGGGCGACCCCCCATCCCCGCCCTCCCTTTTGGGAAAATTTTGGAAAAATGACATGCCTGCAAATATATTTTACGTAATTTTAGAAATTAAAATTTGTGTTTCATTAAAAGGTTACGTTAAAATTTACTATGTGTCAAAACTCGTCAATAGTTTTGAATATTATTTTTATTTCTCTGAGGCTTTGGGGGGGATCTATCCCCTTCACCCCCCCATAGTTACACCACTGACAGGAGGTGTTCGACGCAAGAAAAATACAGCATGTTGGGAAACCATTTATTTGCGCAAAACTACCGACCGAGGGTCGGGAATGCCGTAGGTACTACACGCATGCGGATTGGATTTTTTTTGAAGAGGCTAGTTAATCGTAGGTTTTATTACTGTATTTACAATCTGAAAGGCACGCAAATTCGACGGTTGACTTTTAAATGTTAGCAATCAGCGAATTTATTCAGGAGTGACTTGTGAGAGTTGATGTTTTTCAGCTAATTTTGTAATGGGTCTTTTTCGTGAAGTTTTAGGTTTTATAATATTAATGGCTATGAGTTATCTAAACCTGAGCGATAGTAAATTAAGTATGTTAATCACTACTGTGATTCGTAACGAAATTTTGAGATCATCAAATTCTCGTGGTATTCCTCAACTTTTTACCGAGGTCCATGGAAACGGTGGGATAAGGTTTTTGAGCCACTTGCTGTATCAGTCAAAGTCGACTTGCATATCAGTTAAGTAAATTTCATGGATTCAATCAAGATCAATCACGTTCCCAATCGTTTCGGATTATTTTATGAAAAGACGCATTATTTCCTCTTGGCCGGACTTAATTAGGGAAAGATACTCATATAAAACAACTACTGTCAACTGGAGATTTTCAGATCGGAGGAGAACGACTTTTTAAGAGGACGTTTGCATATCGGGATGTGTGTTGTCTTTTTTGTTGACCTATAAGGCTTTTAAAATATGTCATAGCCTCTTGCAAATTTCAGAGATACAGAGGACATATATGCCTTTATCACAAGCATAATAAATACACTTGAGAAAATACTTAGGTGCGTAAGGATATTATAAACAAAATTTATCCATTATCAGTGAAATTTTAAAATTACATTCATATCAAAAAAATTAACTTCATTATTTTGTTTTTGAAGGTGTTGCAAAACTCTCAAATTCATGTTGGTACAATTCGCTAATCCCACAAAATTAGGTATCACGGAGAGGGTTAATATTACCACGTTTCATTATACTCGCTTTCTTGTTTGTCCGTCCGGGAAATTTCTTGCAACTCAATTTTCGACCACTTCCTGATTACCTAGAGCGCTAAAATTTTCCGGATAGCTCAGAACTGGATGACAATGCAATTTTCTTACACTTTTACCACGATTGGAAGAGTACATCTAGTGATATTACGAAATAAAAATTAAATACGGAGTTCAGCAAATGGCCACTTAAATCCGTGGAGGCGCTGCGATCACAGTAAGTGCAACAAAGTATCTTTTATTAAAGCGTGAAGTACCTGAATATTTAATCTTCAACAGAAGCCTGAGATTTACCATTCCTTTAATGAATTTCTCTGTAAATTCTACATTGCTACCTGGAATTTTCGACTTCGCACGTAACTTCTGCTGTCTCTATGTTCCAATCAACGATTGAATAAACGAACGCTGCTGCAAAACGATTTCAAATTGAAGGAAGGAGTTGACAAATTGAATTTAGAGATGAAAAGATTTTAAAGAAAGGGGGAAACGAGGAACTGCATTATAATAATTAACAATCCACGTTTTTCGTTTAAGATATCTGAAATGTTCTTCTAAAACATATTTTACTCTCTCATCAATCATATTTGAAATTTTCATAATTCATTTTTCATCAATTTTCATTTGAAATAATTTAAGTGGCCGTAGGCAGATATTTTCTTCCTTTTCTCAAAACGTGGATTTTATAAAAATGTTATTTTTATACTCACATATTATTTTTCGTTGATAGGCAACTGCTATAGCATTTCATTCTTGACAGGAAACGCAGCTTTTAATCCTTCAACACCTGATCACATCTTCTCCCTTAAAGTGTTTACTTATGTCTCGGCGTGGTCGCCTGTTGGAATAGGAGGCGTGGCCTTATTTTCCTCCCTCCCTCCACTCCCATCGCCCATTCACATTCATTCATTCCAATCCCACTCTTTGCATTCTAACCGCATCTTTCATTCCTCTCGATCCTCCCCTGGGAATTGGAGGGATGAGTTTCCTTTGGGGCTAACCTCACGCTTCTGACTTTTCCACATTGATCGATGGCACGTGAAAGACGGAACCTTATCCTCTTTCTCTCCCCTCCTTTCTCTGGCATTATCCTTTATCCTTCTCCTATTCTCTTTTATCTTCCATTTATCCATCATTTTTCTTCTTATTCTACTCTGTCTTCTTCTCCTCGTTTCCTTTACCATTCTCTCTTTCCTAACCGATCCCATCTATAGATCATAGTTTTTTTCTTATTCACCTTTTTTCCTTATTCCGTTTATGTTTTCCTTTTGCCTTTCTTCTCTGTATCTTTCCTTCTTTTTCCCCATTCGTTTCTCATATCCTTTATCTTTCTCTCTCAGGCTTCTCTCTCTATCTTACTTGTTCCTCACGCTTTCCCTTCAAGGGTCTTGACATGGTAGGTTTCTTTCTTCACCCATCGTTTTTTTATCTTCTCCTTGTGCCTTGCTTTTCTTCCTTTATTTGCCTCCCTGAGATGCTGGAGGAGTGTTCAGTCACCGATGAAAAAATAGATACATACTAGAATGCGGTGGCATCCGTATATTTCGAGCGCCCACATCCAATGATGGTTGAAAAACCCTTTTTCACGGCGAGATAAGTTTTTCGTGGTTACCAAATTTTCCGCGAAAACGATTTTCCTCCTTCATGGAGCTAATGCGTCAAAGGTTGAGTTCATGCAATTTGTGTGTAAAGGCAGTAGTTTGCAGTTCTCGTCAGGAAGTTACAAAGGATGATATCCCATCCTCAAGCTATGGTTAGAATATAGTGGGTTACGCAAGTAGCGTATACGCTATGAAAGAACACCCAACCCTCCTACTAGACTGTTTTTCCATATAAAATGGCTTAGACATATGCATTTAGTGTTCTTGGACTAAAGGGAGGATACATTAGCAATCATAACGCTTCCCCAAAACTCATTACATAGACTATGGACCGCAAGAGACGTGATAGTCTAATTATTGCATATTGCCTGTGCAATTAAAAACAGATATATTTTATAAGGAAAGGGATAATATCATCCATCATGGATCCGTTCGTTTCAGATATTCGAACAGATAAGTATTGGAATTCGTTTTCCAACAGTCAATGAAGGGCTGAAATTAATTCTCTCTCAAATCAAAATTAAATCACTCCAAAAGCGTACTTTTTTGTGCGAACCGTGATAAGAGTATAATCATGGTCTTGTAAAACTTCTGTTTCCACTGTGAATTTTAGTTCAAGGTTTGCGTTAAACTGGTTTCATTATTCAGGCTACCATACCTTACTTTAAAGACTATGGCGTCACGGGAAGTTGTGATGGACATGTTGTTTATTGCTTACATTGAAAAGCGTATATTCGTGTCATTGAATGATCCATCTTCATTATTCAGGAATTTAGAATTGGATATTTCAATAATAATTATTACTTATGAGTTTTCTTTCGGGGCCAGAATTTACCGCTTTCAAGAAAGATTTTTATCGATGCATTTGCAGCGGGAAATTTTAGTAAAATAATGATTCTAAAAGAGATTTTGTCTGTAAGACTGGGAAGGTATCAACTGTCGTGAAAGTATTCTACAGGTGAACTCGAAATTGTGAAGAGAAGCAGGTATGTATCTTTTGTGTCTTACTAATCCTTTTCATAATTGTTATTCGTTTCTTCAATGGAAATATGAGTTTTTGCGTCGAATGTAACTAAGTACCATGTATTTTATGAATTAAATGGATGAGGCATATTCTTTGTGGAGATCCATTACGAGATATGAAGTGAAACACTTTGAACTTTCCACATAAAAAATTATTAAACTGCAGTCGACGTGTTCCGCTGCACTGAAGCATTATCCAGTTTTGGTCTGTTATGGTAGTACATAATTGGTTTAGTCTGGATAATGCTGCAGTGCAGTGAAACATGTCGTCTGTAGTTTAATAAATTTTTAAGTGTAAAGTACAAAGTGTTTCACTTCATATCTCACCTTGGGTTTTCTAGAAACCGACGTCATTTTACATATCTTTATATCTTGATTTCCTGTAGTAATACACTAGTTGTATTTTCTGCTCAAAAATTTTGCCTATCACGCGGTTGTGTGTACGAAGATATTTAGCTTATCTGGTGATCAAAAATGGTCGTGTGGCATAATTTCGCCCTCTTGCCCAGCTTCGTGAAAGTTTTCTTGCCTCTGATATATGAGTGCAAATATCCGCGTTTGGAGACGTTCGCTTTGCTGAAGTTGACTACGTGGAATCACCCATCTTGAAGTATTGCGGAAGAGATAGGTAAGTTAGGCTCACGGGATATGCGCTGAAAATCACCCGTAGTTCCCAGGGCGGATTAGAACGCCAACGCGTCGAACTTTTTAAGGGTACGTAAGACTTCCCTTAATTTTTTTATTTTTACGGTGGGCCTAGTAGTAATGATGGCTGGCGTATCTACCGAGTAAGCGGGCGTTTGTATTGAGAGGTGGAGCAGCTTTCGTCCCTCGGGGCTACAGAAGACTTCCTCTTTTGCGCTCGGCACAAATTATCAAAATTTTATGAATGCCGATGATGATGCTGTTCCATGGAAGCATCTCGGATTCCAAGACTCGACACATTAATTAAAAGCGCTGTAAAATAGAAACCTTCCCTTTACCCTATTTTTGAGCATCTTAAGCTTTGTTGCCAATGAAGCATTTCCTTCTGTTAAGTAAATATGAGTACAAAAATTCTTTATTTGCCGAACTTTTGAAAACCTTTATGAATGAGCGTACTTTTCATCGAGAATTCAATGTTAGCACCTGTGTCATGAAATATCTTATGGTAAAATAGGTACTACTCGAGAAAAAACATACTGATGTACCAAGAAATGTCTTTGGTTTAGTTTCACCACGTTTTGTTTTGGAATTTGATGTTCCAGGTAACAATAAAACTTCGTGTGTGTAGTTTTAATATTTTATACTCCTTTCTACTTTTACCCTTCCAAATCCAAATTACTTTTGGTTCCCATTTAATGCCTGCCTGCATTTACCACGCGAAACAAGTAGAATAGTGATTATAATGCAGCGAGTGCAATGGTGTCTACGTGGGGCAGACAGGAAGAGGCTTCAAAGTCAGGAAGATTTAAGTGCTTGCAAAAATAACAAATGTAGAGAGCAGTTGAAATTTTTAAAAATTATTGAAAGTCAGGACAGCATTCTGATAAGCGAATATTTTTATCATCCATCCTTTTCCCCTATTCTGGCGTCCAATTTAAAATTGATCCCTTCCTCCGTTTGGTAACTAGGTAACAATAATAAGATAAATACATCATAATTTACGCCTGAAGATGATGATTAATCATCGAAACCCGGGTCGGTTCGTATAAAAAAGTGGTATATGTAGAAGTTAACTAACCAAGAAACCTTAATGTTGACAACAATTAAACCATATGAGGCCGAGGAGTCGCTGAGAAGCGGTGACCCTCTCGTCAGATCACAGATATCGCCAGAAAAGTCTCTGATGTCATCAACTTATCTGAAAAAATGTTTTGGCGGACGGTTTTTCACTAAAAATACCTCGAGAAGTTGGCGACGTACTAGTAAACGAGAGTTGTTCTGTGAAAGAAAGTCCCGTTATTTTTAAACTGAATTATAATGGAAGAATAAATTGGTATATGAGCCAACCGTTGGAAGCCATATTTCTGGGTAAAGAAAGATGAGGAATTGAGACCGGCAATTTTGATTTTTTAAAAAGCTATATTTTTATTCCATTAAAATCTACATCAAGCTGTAGAGTTACATGTTGTAATAATGCGGAAGCTTGCCCCTTAGCCGCGTGGTGTTAGTCAACCTTTGTTATATTCGACCGTGTTTCCCCACTCGTGCAATGTGTAAATCGGCTCAGAGTTTTGGACATTTTCTTTATATTTACGCTGTAAATAACGGATGCTTGTCCTCTCTTTAGCCTTGCTCTTCCTTTGGGACCTATTAGGAATTTCACCGTGAACAAAGGTGACACGGCAGGGAACTGAAATTCGTACCTATCGCTTAAAATTCTGCCTGCGCTCTGTAGCTTTGCTCATTTTGGGTCGGGCGTTTAAATCGGAAATGACCTCATTCGTCGCACATCGCTGGGAACGAAACGTAAGGATATTATGCCGGAGAGTGTCATTTTAGTCGAAAAGCTTTGCGATTTCAGCGCTTCAAACTCCGTGTCGCTTTTTTGTAGAGCGTGGAGACGATTTCCGCTCTTATGTTAGTTTCGTATTTGAGTTAAACAAGCTGTATATACATATGTATCGCAGCAGTGGTGTATCCAGAATTTTATATCTAGGATAATAATGTCAGGGGTGTATTGAAAACACCCCTGGGCAAAGAGGGGTCCGGAAAAATGTAAGGATTTTGCTGTTGACAACGTGATTTTTAAGACTCAGAGAATGCATTATCACTTTATTTGTTAAGGCCGTCTCACTCGTTTATGGAGCTCCTTTGAAAGCCTCAAAATGGGGGACTTCTAAGCGGAAAACCCCCTTGGCTACGCCACTGTATCTCAGACCCGATTGTATTTAGTTTATTTCTTTAAATCCCTATAAAAACGAGAAAGGCGTAGAAATGACATTGAAGTGTTTAGTCTTTCAATTATTTCGTAATGTCTCAAAAATTTCGGCATCCACTTACGAAAGTATTGTCATTTGTGAAGAAAGCTTTAGTGAATAAAATCAACTGATTTGGGCGTTACTTGGTGGAACGATGAAATGTTCATGGTGAAACAAAACCCAGTACTATTCCACAAACTTTTTATTATTAGCTGTCAACTAGTTTCGATATTTATACCGTCATTATCAAGACTAACAGGGACTGTTAGTAGACTAGTTACTAACTGTTAGTCTTGATAATGACGGTATAAACGTCGAAACTAGTTGACAGCTAATAATAAAAAGTATGTGGAATAGTACTGGGTTTTGTTTCACCGTGAAAGATTTAGTGCTTTCCCTGTGAACAGACTTCGTGAAATGTTGTCATTATTGGCAGCGAAAAGGCGCCTGTATTATCATATATTACTATCATTATTAGATTTAATTATGTAGTAAAGACGTAGGATTTGGACGCAACTGCAGCTTTCCCTTCCTACGCTTCTCAATTCTCGCTCCATCCAGACCGTTCGTATTCTCCGCATCTCACCTTCAAGTTCCATCCTCTTCACGTCCTCCTTTATCCTCGACAGCCGCATCCCAATTCCCTCCAACCCTTAAGAAATCTCGTCTTGCATATAGAGGAATCTTCCCGTACTTCCTAGAATCTCATTATTACACGCGTGGAGTTTCTTAAGCTGATTGACGTGGATGGCCTCTCGGGAACCGATAAGGACACATTTAGGGAATCATGAACTTTATCAGGGACGCTGCATTGCTGCATTTTTCCAGTCATATCAAGAGTCCCCTGAGGGAAGCGAACTATGACTACAGGTTTCTGTCCCCGGGAGGATCCAAGCTGTGGAATATGCGAAACTGCCTCACCGCCCACAGTGTTTAGTCTACTTTTTTCGTCGTCGTCGTCGTAAATATCAAATTACCGCTACAACGACCCCGTTAGTTGCCGAGGGAGGAAATTTTCGATCGATTTCGACCTCCGATTTTATAACTCGAGTATATACCTGAAGATGGTGCTCTGTTCCTTGCCTCAATAGACCTGGAAACGAGGAAGTTTCCCCCGTGGCATTTCGTTCGTCGTTCATAATGCAGCTGCGATGCATGAAACAAATGAGGAACGAATAAGCAATCACCGCTGTTGAAGATAGCGCGATAGTAGACAATAAACTATATTAAGGGCTGTAAACAGGCATTTGTATTGATGATAACGGAATCTATGAAATGCATAAATTTTCTATATTATTTCTCACATGTAGGTAAATATCCGGTATTGTAATCATTTAGCATAAATGGGCCCGTATAGGCTCATCGGCGCTTTGTGGACATTTTTTAATGTATAGCATCATGAATGTAGCTTCCATAGAAGGGACTGGTTCCTCCTCCGTGCAGTGCAATTCCATGGGAAGAAAATTTCAATAATGCGTTCATTAATTGGAGCACATCCTTGAAGGTCGTTCACCGTTCGACTTTCCGTGTGAACCGGGAGCGAGAAATTTCGCCGTTTGCAGTAATTCGTAACCTAGTAGCGACGGATGAAACAACTGAGTGACTGCTAAGCGATATCAGCGCTGACGAGGAAAGTGTCGCCTCGGTGAGTGAAATAGACTGCGAGTTGATTAATTGCGTTACATTTCCTCCTTGCTTCGGGCTCTTAAAATTAATTAAGGTGGCCCTAGAGGCGCGAAAATTCGAATTAACTCTGCGACAAGTTATATGACTATCTCGCTTCGGGAGTCTATCCTCCGTTGCCTATGCCTGTGTCAGAACCCGGAGACCTAAATTCTGGAATCGTGGTACACGGCTTGCTCGTATCAAGCGGAAGACTATGGCATTAATTTCCTTGATGTGGGTATCCCGTGAAATGATTGGACGATTTCGTTTAAACAGCGGTTCATTGAACTTGAATCATGAAACCAATGCAGAAATATTTAATCCGTCTGCCTAATAAAATACAAGAAAGAACGATGCGGTTCCTCAAAAACTGCAACAAGCGAACGTGTTTTTTCAGAGCTTTTACACGAATTACGCTGGGAACAGCTCGAGTCCTGGAAGGCGCTACAATCGTCTCCAATAGCCAGTCAAAAGATTAACTCTAAAATTCATGCATTCTTAGCACTACCATGCTGGGAATGGTAAACTGCCCCCCTCCATTTCTCTCTTTACCGAGCTAATTCTTTCAATACCACGATGTTTTTCTTCCTTCTTTCATTATTTGCTGGGTTTCTTTATTTGTCTGGGTCATTTTCGGAGGACTTCTTTCCTTCTGTTTTCCCCCACCAACTTCTTCCCCACGTGATATGCGCTGTCTTTCATGAAATGGCTTATCCACCGGCTCCTTTTACGGCGCATCGCTATCCGCAGATCCTTTTTTTCTTCTTTTTTCCCTCAGGTACATCTCCTCGTCTTGACTCTAAAATATGAGTTGAATAATCCACATTTTACGTAACATCGGCTCTTTAATCAAAAGCCCAAGCCTAGTACTGAAAATTCCATTTTTTTACCAGGGGAAGAGTCTTATTGTAGACACGTGTTGAACGGATAGTATATTTTTTTTTACCAAGCATCACGACTTCTCAATATACCTATATATGGATCATCCCTCAAAACTCGATCTGAATGCGATGGTGCGGAATTGGAGTGACTTAGTAGGGCACGCGCTGTTTGAATGCATGTCGTCCATGGAAATTGCATCTGCTGTCAGCTCCATCCGTCCGCCGGATCTCTTCGCGACAGCTGCTCTAGACATGATGGCCTGCCTGTATCTCAGTGGTCGTGCTCTCGCTTCATGCGGGCTTCCTCAGTAACGAACCCGTTGGCATAATACATGCTAAATATTTATAGCTAGAGATCCCAAAACATCTGGAAGCCAAAATACACACTTAAGATACCAAAATAACCATAGCACATTGTTTTACGTTGATATAAATATACTCCGTGTTTAAAACCGTGGGATAGTTAGGTTAGGTGGGGGTAGAGTTAACATCAACATTAGCCCCATAATGTGAGTTTCAAGCATTAATAGATGGAAGATTTTATTTCTACGCCATTACACTTTTCGAGGATTTCGATTAAAGTATACCAGGAAAGGAAAGATAATAGACATACGATACGACAGTCAAGACTTTGTGAGTCTTAGCTCTATCGTCTCGAGGATTACGAACGTTGAAGATGACATAATTACGATACTCCATTGTATTAAGAATGAATGAATCAGCGCTTTTATGAATTACTCAACAAGTAGAAGATACCTACGAGAGAAATATTTTCCGCGATGGATTTCGGAAAGGTTGTAGGACGAATTTCGAACGGCATTGAAATGAGTTGAGCGATTATTCAAATATCCGATAGGGTTGAAGAAATTCCGCATGTTTTCTGTTTGCTGGTAAACCCCCCTCCATTTCAACACTTGGAAATGCTCTTTGAGGGAAACAAGGTCGGGAGCTCTGGAAATGTGGTGTCGCAGGAGAATGAAAGTTTAAATGGATAGATCGTGTTATTAATGTGAAAACTCTCGTAAAAAAAAGTTCTTTTTTTTTAAAAAAAAGAGGTATATTGGAAAATTTACTGAAGAGGATGTGAAGACGTTTTCGACTTCATCAAGAAGGCACGATAGTCCGATGAAAATAAGCGCTGTTGGACATTTGGAAGAGGAGAAGGACGGAGGAAGGCCTCCGATGAGATATATGGAAGAGGGATGTAAAACAAAATAATTATGTTGAAATAGAGATACTAGATGATAGGAGAGTGGAGTGGAGAGCTGCGTCAAACCAATCTTAAGATTGACTGATAATGATGAAAGATTCTTTTACGGTCTTTTCTTAACGTGATTTGCATTTTTATGCTTGGGAATCGCGGTGAAATAAAGAGCAAAACCCGCTTATTTTTTTATTTTTATTTTATTCCCAAACCACCGAATGCAGCTCATGTTGGCCATTTTACATCGGGGTATTCAACAAATTTAATAATTAAACGCACACGAACAACCATGCTCTGGGCAGGGGAAACCTACCCAGGCGGGACTCGAACCCGCGACCCCTTGTTTGGCAGGCGAGGACGTTACCCCGCCGCCACCGAGGCCGGCATTATGCAGTGTTTGTGACGCAGCCACGCATAATTTTATATTTGTCAAACACTCACTCACACAGCATGTAGCTCAAGCACGCTTGAATGTGAAAATATTTCATCTGTCATTAATTTTCCCATTTATTGCAAGCGTGTGGCACTGTGAAGAAAATATTTAGCCAAGTAATAGCGAAATGTAGGGGATCTTAGTTTGCTTTATTAAAAAAGTCTTCCAGTTAACTTCACAGCTTCAAAAAGACTGTTTTACTGCAGCTAGCGATACGGAAATTGTTACTTGGTGAAGAGCATTTCATGGCCGGCATAATTCGTAATTTTCGGGGAATGTAATTTTAAGGATAATATTTTCGAAAAATATAATTCCTACATTCCTTTCTCTTGGTGAAAGGATTTAATAAAGAATGTACCAAATATTTTATTTTAATGTCGAGAATTTTCATTTTTGAGCAAAAATTAGTCATGTTTGTATTTTGAAGTCGTAATCGTGTCTACATAACATTCTTTCGGTCTCTTAGGGAGCCCGTTAAACCTCAAGAATGATCTCGGTTGATCCATTTTAGCTGGAACAATGCTTAAAGACCTTGGATATCGGTTGTTTCTTACAAATAACTGCCATGCCGGATGCGCATGGATCTGCATTGAGATGCGCGGATGAAATCGCGGGCGGGAGTGGAAGAGACTCCGCTCTGGGATGTATTTCCCCTCTCTCAGGATGACACGTGCTGAGTTGGGGGGCGGTGGAGCTGTGAAGGGGTGAGGGTGTGTGTCACGTGGTCTGAAGACTGCCTCCTTGAAGAATCCACACAGAGAGGTTGGAGCGAAACACGTTACTAGTGATTCTCCCTTAAAAGAGATATTCCCTTAAAGAATTGCCGACGGGAAACGAGGCACCGAAATGATTACTGCTGAAGTTAGCTGCCGGTTGGGTAAGGTTGGTTTACAAGGAACATTTTACGAAATATCCGGGCCTCAGACGGTGTAACCTGAGGGTTCGAATATTTTTTTGTATTTTGGCTTGGCTACATCGGATAAATATTGTGTTGCAAAGTTATTTCATTTCTTCCTAACTTTTACTTCATTTGTAGCGACTATCTTTTAAATGCATACAGTCATCACCGAATCGTACTCAACAAATATCAGTTATCTTACAAAACAGATGTTTCTACCCGTCGCATTGTAGGGATGTTTTGCGTCCTCTTGATTAACTTACCAGATTTTATTACCCGAGTATCAAATTACCTACCAATCTCGTAAGTTTTTTTTTTAAATGGTAGCAAAAGTATAAACTTCAGTAATCAGTATTAGTTATAAATGACTATCATCGTCATAGTCATGATAGACAATGCTATCGCTCTGCCTACTGATTTTATTTTAACTTCTTACAACACATGATTAGGATTATGGAGTAATCGGAACTTGTATTTTAAGAATTTTAAATGAATGAAATCAGTGGGGAGATCGAAATCTCCGGGGAATGGGGTTGGTGTGGTGGCTAGAGTGTTGGCTTCCCACTCGGCGGGCCCGGGTTCAAATCGCGGCAGCGGCAGAGAATTTTCAGTAAATGCCCGATCCCTGCTTGAATGTTTTGTGGAGGACATTTCAAACACAACACTCCGTCCGTCGGATGGGACGTTAAGCCGTGGTCCCCTTGGCGCCTTTCGTTAAGAGCAGGCTAATGCCGACGCCGGGTTTCTCTCCACCCTTCCTTCCACACCCTTCCCTCATGGCGCAAATGACCTCAGGTGTCGGTCGCCTCCTCCAAAAACCATGGCTTCGATATCTCTGTTTATTATTCGATATGTTGTTCCACGAAATCTCTTCACAAAAAGTTGGCTTCATCACTAGAGTATTTGCAGGATCTGAAATGCATTTCTACGCACAGGATACAGTTCGTGGAGAATCCGCGATTAGATTCTGGGTAATTTTAAGAGAGGGATCTTTGCTGATTATGAGGGTACAGGTGTGCGAGAAAGGGGGCGTGGTCGGATGAATGCCTGTTTTAAGCAAGATGAGAGTCACATGCGTTTGTGGTTGCGAGGAATGACCGGGGTGCTGCTAGCGATTCTCCCCTCTTGAACGTTTTTGCGATTCGAAGCACGTCTATTATTCCGCCATGCTCTTCCTCCCTGCTCCTGCGGAATAAAATATTCTAGAGGTCGTCTCCCGCGACACTACGTGAAGGAAAATCATAATGGATTACAGAAAAGGGCTCCCGATATCTCGAAAGTGGAACTAAAGCAAAATTTCAGAGCAGAAGGTGAAGAAAAATGGAAAAGCAAAAACAATGGAGGAGATGGATTTGAGAATAAAAGACGCGCAGATCTTCTCCTTTTCTGTGTGTGATTCGAGAGAAAGGAAGGCGCGTATTTGAGTGATTGAGTCAGATTCGCTCTGTGGCAGATGACGACGAGTTGAACTCGTTTCCGGAAAGAAGATGCCAGGAAAAATCCTACTTCCGCGTTTCACGTCCAAATGGGAAGTTCTCAAGTAACTATCTGGGGAATTTCTAGCAATACGTTAAAATGTAGAGACTGTTGGGATGCAATGTAAGGCGTTTCGCACCAACTTCAAGCTTTGAGAGAAACATCCTTGTCAATTTCTAGGCCATGGGAAAAGTTTGAATGCGGCAAAGGAACGACTGAAATGTAGTGCTTCTTCAAAGCAACACATTATGTTATCGGGATTTACTTTTCATAAAGTTCTTGACAACGATTCGACGTATGACTCGTCAATCGTCTTCAGGGCTATCGTCTCGGAAGATTATTGGGTTTAAATGTAACCGGGATGAAATAATGAGAAGATCTAACTAAATAAAAAAACTCATGAAAAGAAAAGGTATTCAGTCACCTGACGATGTAACCAAGTTACGAAACCCGGGTCGTGCCCATAATTAAATAACAGTGAACCTTACAAAGTTTTATTTCCTTACTTCCAATATGGAGAGGTTTCACTAAGTAAAGCCTGAAGTTATTAGTTGTATCCAAAGAAAATTGAAAATAAAATGTTATTAAATATGTTTTTAGGTAATTACTTTCAATATCTTGTATGACGTGAGGCACCGTGTATGTGGTGAAAGGTCTTAATATAAGTAAAATTGGACATTGCAATATTTCAGTGAGTATTATTTTGACACTGCGCGTTTTGTTGTTACGAGCAAAACGCGCTTTCGTTGTTTGCTACAACGAAACGCGTAGCATCGAAGTAAAACTCAGCGGAAATATTGCTATGGCCAATTTTGTTCAAATTATTTTAAAGCTCGAATTACAGGTTTTATTCAATTTTTTCCTCACTTTTGGTAGCTTGAATTGGTTTTACGATATTATATCTCAAAATTTAGGAATTTTTTTTTGTAAAAAAATTATGGCTATCGGTTAGGTTCCAAAAGACCTTTTCAGTGTTACCCAGTGCCAAGGACAATTCATTAGTTATAAAAATTAGCGAGTATGCATTTCGTTTCACTATCCTTCCCTCCTATTGTCTGAGAAATGACCTTTTCATTCTGCCATTAAGACGATGTTTATTCGACGAAAATGTTTTTCACTTTGAGAAGAATAATTATTTGCTAAGAATTCTAGGGTTTAACTTATATTTCCTCGCTCTATTTGCTCTCAGGGTCTGTCTATTCGATGTTATCATTGTTAAAAACTTTGGATGATGCTCATAATTTTACTCTTTTATGGCTGAATCAAGTAATTTAATTTAGGATAGCCATTATACCCTTTACTCATGTCTTCACAATTTCAAGTACTTGACAGCTCTAAATTTTTAAAATATAAATTTGTTTGACTGCCAAAATAGACTCTTGGTGATTCGTGTTTTCATTACAAGGAGAGGAAAAGGAGAATATTCATAAATTTCTTAAAAAAATGGGAAAAGTTATATATCAAATGTTTAAGCGCTGATTTGAATTTGATCTGGAGGAAATGTAATTTTGGAAAAAAAGAGTTTAATGTGCTTCTGAGAGAGGAAAGAAGGTTGCGTGCCTTATGGCGTCTGAACTATGATAGTTATTCAGTTACTACAATTACCAGACGTCGTTATGAGTGGCCAATAATTTTTGAGAATTCAAGCGTGAATAAAATTTTCGAATATACTTAATGCTGAAGCGTTTTTCTGTGCGATCCCAATCCATATCGCTCCAAGTCTGCCCTGCGTATGCTAATGTTGACTGAAATACTTGTCTCGGCTATGTTGCACGCGCGAGTGGATTCAAAAATCTCGTTCCCTGTGAAAACGCAGTAAGAAATTCGTCCTAAAACCTTTCCGAAATCCATCACGGAAAATATTTCCCTTGTAGGTATCTTCTACCTGTAGGGTAATTCATAAAAGCGCTGATTCATTCATTATTAATACAATGGATTATTGAAATTATGACATCTTAAATGTTCGTAATCCTCGAGACGATGGAGTTAAGCCTCACAAAGCCTTGACTGTCGTATCGTATGACTGTTATCTTTTTTTACTCTCCTGGAATACTTTAATCGAAATCCTCGAAAAGTGTGATGGCGTAGAAATAAAATCTTCCTTCTATTAATGCCTGAAACTCACATTATGAGGCTAATTTTTATGTAAACTCTACCCTACCTAGCTTAAATATCCCACGGTTTTAAACACAGTGTGTATTTATATCAACGTAATACAATGTGTTATGGTTATTTTGGTATCTTAAGTATTTTGGCTTCCAGATGTCGCTACCTCTTAGTTCTTTGCATCTCATGCTATAAATATGTGGTATGTATTATGTCTGCGACAAATATAATACCTGGTTTTTAAATGGTTTTGATATCATGCTTCAATTTCGCGTAAATATATCATAGGTTGTAACTTCTTCAGTTAGAACGGCAAAAGCATTTCCTCGTTTATTGTAAAATTGTTGGAATACTTACATCATTTTTGACATAAATGCGTCGGCACCTAAAATGTAGAGTGTTTGCGCTTTAAATCATATTTCTCTGCATTAACGCCAGGCCAAAGCCGTGCCCAAACCATTACCGAATGTATAACAAAAAAATTGTAGCAGACGAGAGGCACATATTTTTCTTCGGCTATCGATGAAGCCGTGGAGTTTTCGATTACTTCAAATGTCGCCGTGACATCGCCTCCTTCTTCCGCGCGGAATCCACAAATACTCGAAGCCATCTTTAATGCCTTTACTTCTCTCCTCTGGCGAATGACTTTTTCCCCACGCTTCCGAGTTCCGTGTCTACTCCCAGCACACACAGCTCATCGCATTAGCGGCACCTGAGGAAAAAGGCCTGCGACAAATCTCAGCAAGTGTACATTGCATATACTGCCCCTTTATTTCGCCTCTTTTTCGTCATCTTGCTCCTGCGTACAGTGAACCCAAATCTCAAATTAAACTGTCTAAAGATAATAACCTACTTGTTATTCGGTTTATATTATTTGTATACATGTGTTGATTTTCAATGTTGAATCATCGTTGTCCAGACCGCTCAATCGGTCGTATTTACTCTCTTCTTGAGTTTGCAGAATGAATGAAGTAGACTCTAGTTAGCGTTTCCCTGTGCATTAAATTTGATGATTTACCTCACTATTTTCTCTAATGCATTTTTTATTTGAGAATCAAACAAGTTTTGAAAAACCAAACAAATATTTGACTCTATTCTATGAAAATTTCAAGAAGACAATATGACAAAATAAGATCGAGAAAAAAGGATTCCTTCTCTAAAATTTGTGTGAAACCGAATTTGAAAGTATTATCTAAATTTTTATTGAATACGACGTCGCACGTAATATACTATTCTTACTAATGTTACTCATAGTGACATGAAGGGTATCACTTTAGAACCTCAATGAGTTTAGTAGTCCTGCAGCAACAATGTAATGAGAGAGAAATGTTCCCGAAAGGATGGATGTAGGAATTCGGTTTTTCCCATTAATACATACAGGATTTTAATTAATGCTATGTGGAATTCAGTAATCAACCTCTCCTGGGCGCACTTTTTATTTTTTTTTAATTTTACACTTTTTATATACACATCAGGTGCTCTAACTCGCCGGTGGGTTCGGGGTAGAATGTTCATGTGGATGTATCCTCTCGAACGCCATTACACTATCCAAAACTTTCTTGGGAGAATTCGAATGAATAACTTTGGTAAGTTTTTTTTCGGTTTGCTGGAAGGAAGGTTCGCATCAAGGAAGGGAGAAAACATCCTGATTTTCACCCCGGAGTGATGCACTGCGCAGAAATAGAGAAAAAAGGTTTTGGAAATGGGACTGCACTATGCAATTTCTTGCGAAATACTTCCAGAGATACTGCCTGACGAGTGAAGGGTACCTCTTTCGGAGCCTTTAGGTTTACCTATACGTACGGTTGACAGTGTTATCCGAAGACGTTCCAGGTCTCAACATGCATAGAATCCGATAATAATAAAAAGAAGCAAAAATTCATATTTGGGACGCCTATCTTGATGTCGGGGATTTGTGAATGCTAAATATCTTAGTGACCTCAGAGAAACCCATAATTAGGTTTATGATCCATCTTACGTGGGTCATAAACCTCTTGCTGCTGTTTTTTGCGATTGAAAATACTTTGTTGCTATTATCGGGAAAAAATGGGATAGATGTAATGTAATCGTCGTCGTTTTAGAGAATCAATTAAAATGGCTGCGAAAAGGCAGCGTATACAGGGTGGAGGAATAATTGTGTCGCGAAATTTTATCCCTGGATAGCTGATACCAATATGAACCAAAATTATCAATAATATTTAGGTCGAAAACGCACAATTTTTAAACAACCGTAACTTTGAGTCATGCGTTCCGATTGGCCGCGAGTTTGCTCTGCTTCCGCATGCCTTGGATGCATCGCCATCTGTGGCAGGCAATCCATTCGAAGTCATGAGTTGTCCAGAGCCTTTACCGTACACCGTAGCGATATGGCTACATCCCAACATTTTGAGCAAAGAATACCCTTGAAAATCCGCACTTGTCGAATTGTCACAAAACATTTCTTGCTTGCAGTAACTTCAGCTACTTCAGTTTATTTTTGAAACCGGTGGAAATAATCTCAGTGACGGTAAGGAACGGATGTCGAACGAAAATTCAGTACTGACGCCTACTGTCTGTGAATTGCATGTAAATATCATTAAAGTAAGCAGAAAATGGCACTGTATCGATTATTTAAACTTTCCTTAATCCAAAAATATGCTTACCGTAAATATTCGTCCTTTTAACCCTAAATAGTCACTCGTAGAAATCGAATAACTTTAGATTCTAACCTCATTATCGCCCTGTGTATCTGCATGGTCATTCAGAAGAAAAAAATTAATGTATCACCAAAATATTTCACTGAATTAGGCACTAAAGACAATTATAGGAGCAATGCACCTAAATATCTTCGCAATCAAAAGTATGAAGTTTTGTCGGCGGCAATGGGTTAAAATGCGCATTGAAAAGCAGCATTAATGAAACGTTTGATGGACGGACCGGGGCTCTTGTCTCTTAGCTGTAGTCTATACCAGGGGTCTCCAAAATACGGCCCGCTGAGGGCTTTCATCCGGCCCGCGCACTCATTTCAAGTAGCGCGCGATCCTCGCTCGTTTAACTCTGTGAGACGCTGCTAGGAGCATTGCAGCGCTGTACTGCACGTCAAAGTCGCCTTCAATTGTTCGTAAATAAGAAATACGCCACCGGATACTTCAGTAGATGTTGGTATCGAATACTTCAGTCATCGGAAAATTTTCTATCCGGCCCGCGGGGCGATTCGGAACTTGAAATGTGGCCCTCATGGCCTAGTATATATTGGAGACCCCTGGTTTATACTGTCTCTGTGGTATTCACTCGACTGTGAGGAACAAATGATTTCGGGTGGGAAGTACCAGTGGTGCGTAATGGGAGAATCTCCTCGTCTTTCTCTCTCTTCCCTCTCTTTCCCACAATGCCCTCCCGCTGGAAATAAGGACCAAGCCAAGCAGAATGAAAATCAATAATCACCTCTTGAGATCTTATTCTTCCTAATTAAAAAAAAAAATCCTTTAAATTTTATATTCCTCTTTTTTATATATTCCTTGATCAAACAAATCAATGTTTTTATAATATTTTTGTAATTTTCAAAGTATTCTAAAAACAATTTTTTGCCTACATTTAATCATTTTACTATTTTTATAGCCTTTATCCAAAAGTCGTTTTAGTCGACCTCTTATATTCTATAGAACATTATTTACTTAAATTTTCTTTTTGTCCACAAATTTTTTTTAGTTTTTTACATCTCTTTATTGGTATTTTGTTTTTCCCTTTTATTGATTTTATACTATAAATACTTATTTTATTAGCTATCTAAAGTTTTACAACGTTTTATACGTATTTCATCCCTTTCTTCTAACTCTTTTAATGTTTTCAAACGAATTATTTTTTTATATGTGTACTTATATGATCAAATATTCATTTATTTATTCACTAATGCCTTCAATTCACATATGGCCAAAACTAGGGCTTTCCGGCGACGGCAGCACCACGTTGTCCTAATGGCTTGACTGCTAATCACCGAATGATCCAGAGATGAAATCTAAATTATTGTTGAGAGTCAGGCATTTTACCGGCCTGCGAGCCACCCCTTTGTCATGACATGAAACTCTGCACAGAGAGCCCTGGGTTGGGGGAAGATGGGGCCATCTGGCCTCACCCAACCCACGTTAAATAAACTAAAGTCTCTCCCCTTGTGCGACGCAAGTGCCCTCGGCGTGTTCGCCTCAGTCTTCAATTCGCTCCAATCTCCGCTCTCTCTCTATCTTCTTCCCTTTTCCCTCCCTCCATCTCTCCCCTGAAGCCAAACTGACCTCAGTAGCCGTGGTTGAGGTCCCCATCGTTTGTTCTTCCGAATCTGCGCTCCCATTTCCTGCTTTTCAGTCCTACTTAAATCCCAAATAAGAAGAGTAAGAAGACCCTCTTTCCAAACACACCGAGTCGTCTCGAAGATCGAAGCCTCCAAGAGCAGCATCTTCCCCTCCCTCCCTCCAGTTCGCGAGTCATTCGGTGCCGCAGGTACCCGGCTCTCCCTCATCCAAGTGGTATGACACGTGATGCGAATTCAAGGCGAGAATACGACTTTTCTTCTGTGTAATTTCGTATATTATCGTGGTTAGTCTGACCTTAATTCCGTAAATAAAGAGGAAAGGTCAAACCTACCGTTCGAGCCTATGCATCATAGTGCGGGGATTACTTTCTCTTGGAAGTGAGGGCGGTATATTTATGCTTAACGGATGCCGGTGGTGACCTCTCTTGGTCAAGCCATCAGTTTTGGGAGAGGGTTTTTGAAGAGGCGAATTCTCTTGGTGTCGCGCGTCAATCGAAATGAAGAGATAAGCGGACGATCCCTTTGGGAGATTAATGGAGGGAGGTCGAGATCAGGCAGAGTTTCCAGCAGCCAAGAGAGACGAAATCGCTGCATACATTGTGTGTGTGTATCCGGGTTCTCCCTCAAACCAATAGATGCATATCTGCTCCTCTTCTCATCCGCTTTGCTTTAAACCCTTCGGCCAATCGCTCCAACATCCATCCCTCCACCCTCTCCATTGCAGGACCCAAAGCGGTGCAATTCTTCAACATTGACGGGTCACCCTGCGCCAAATCTTGGCTTAAGCCATCTCGAATCGGAGTGGAAAGGATTTGCAATACAGATGCCGCCGTAATAGTGGCCGTAAAAGGGAAATGGATGATAGATAGGAAATGTGAATAATGGATTGGGGAAGACAATTTTTGGCATAGAAACGTATCCTTGCTTGCGGGGGAAGATTTGATTGGCCAAAAAAATGGGATTTTCAATTATTACTTTATTTGTTTATTATATCAATTGTGTATTTAGTCAGTTGCGATAGTTTGAAAATAAAGAAGCCCATACTCTTCCTTTTCGATACAGACGCTAACATCCAAAGTCAAACTTCATCGCCTACTTCCTTTGATGACTGCCTAAGACATTCGAAAGACAGGTCGAAAGATGTATCTTTTGCTAACTTTAATTGAGGCAGAGTAGTTATTGCCATGTGGCGATCCTAAGTGGTGCCGTCATATTTTGTATCGTTGCCAAAGAAGCCTGGATGTTTTGTTTGTGTATAATATAAGTCAGAGACTTAACCTAAGGGAAATACATAAATTTAACTTAACGTAATGGACATTGATTAATAAGCATTGGTAAGTTAGTTAAATTAAAGTGGAGATCTTCTTACTTACAAATGGGTCATCTGAGAACTCAATAGGTAGGTACAAATTCAGGAACCTTGTGACGCTGCATTGAGAATATATGAATGGGTAGTTGTTGAGTGAAGAGGATGAGACGACAAGAAGAAGACGAAGAAGGGAGAAAGAGACTGAGAAAAAGGATTCGTTCGATGAGACGACGTTGGGGGAGAAGCAGAAGAAGAGATTGAGGAAATGGAAAAGGATTCTGGGGCGGGAGGAGGGGGAGCGTTTGGTGGGGTGGGGGGGGATTTACACTTGAGCCGTGTGCCCATCTCACTCCGCCCTCGTCGCAAAAGAGAGAGTTGCCCTATCCTTCCCCCTGAAAGAAGAAAACACTTCCACTCAAACTGCAACCCCCTCGCACGATTCAATCCCAAATGATCCTTCCCCAAGAGAACTCACCTACCCCGCGAGAACTCGGAATAAAAATAAAAGGTTAAGAAAAATTTATTTCAACGCTGCGAATGTGAAGAAATGATATTAGAAAGAATTTTCTTCTCACTCAAAAATATTGTTAAGGAAGGCAAATTAATGTAAAAGGCAACATTTAATACCCAGGAGTGTGCCTAGATAAAGAAAATGAGATTCACGTTTTTTTTTACATATACGCCGCTGTGTCAACTAAATGTTACTTTGTGCACCTAATACGCCGGGAAAACCTAAGTTCATACATTACTGTTTCTTTCATAGCCATCTGATTTTTCTGCATGAAGCATAATGGTAGGTGTGTACAGAGTCAAAAGGAGTGTGGCTTAAGAATGCTTACTAGTCTATGCCTGGGGTCGGGGTGTTTTGTTCTGTTAAGATCGTCTGACGCATTAGTTAAACATTCAGATATCTTTATAATTCATGTTAGTGATGTTCAAATTACCTTTTTCTCCGTATTAATGTAAAGACATCTAGTGTCTAATCTTTTATGTGTTAATTCGATCGAGTATTGCAAATAGACATACAGTTCCTTTCAAATTGATTTCAACTTAGGGTTTAAAGATTTTGTTATTTAATGTAGTACCTTTGAATATCGTAATTAATTGTGTTTTATTTACACTTATTTTAGTTTATTTGCAACTTGATATACAAAAAACAAATACTTACGATATTTTCGGTTACTGGCAATGTTTATTTGATTCGCGGAAATATTAATTCAATGCCTTTTGAAATAATGCAATGCATAGCCTTCAATGAATTTTGAAATATAAAGTGTTCGTTGGACCACAAAATGGAAATTATTAGTCCAATCTTACTATTACTTCAGAATAACTCCAAATTGAAGACAAATTATTTTTAATTTTACTGCGCCATGTGTTAGAAAATGCTTTATTTCCTGATTGAATGTGAAGTAGATACTAGTTAGATACTGGATTCTCGGTTTTGAAAAAAGTATTCTTACATGATTATTGATTATTATTTTTGTGGGAATATCTTCCTATTATATTAAATAAATGACTATTATCTTTTTCTCATTCCTAAAGCACTATAATAACAATTTACATTTCCTTTATAGACTCTCAGGTATGGGATTCTTGTTCATAATTCATGAGTTATGAAGTTATGTTTCTCATAGTTTTCCACTATCGAGAATTTGCTTTCTTTCCCTTTTCCAACGAACCTGTGTGTTGTGCCGCATGGGAGAAAATTGAAACAAGATTTCCTGGGCGCCGAAATCCTTTCTTCGATTTATCCACCAGCCCATCGGCGATTGAGCTAGTGTGCAATTTCTCCAGGATCACTGCCATCGCCACCTCACCCTGCTACAATTCCTTCTGTTGGGTGGCTGGACTGGAGGAGAGAAAAGTTTCTACCTTTATTTCATCCATCATTCATTATGTTCCCATCCGTGCTGATTCCGGCTTTTAGTCACATCATATTCTGTGCCTACCATTCCTAATGTTATTTGTCACATTAAAGGACTAGGAAAGTATAAAGAAAGACTCTGAGGTATGCTGAAAAGACTTATTGTTAGGTAAAATGAAAGCGCTTTTTCAAAAATATTGCAATGATGGATTTTCCTGTTGGCCACTTGAGAACTGTTTTATAAACTTTACTTACATGTTGATCGAAGACAGAGAATCCTTTCTTTTCAGTTCACCAGTTTCACTAAAATTTATTCTGTATACGTTCAGCTTGTAAGCTTTACTCAAGCTTTCAGATATTCTCAAGTTAAGGCTACGGCTGTATCATGTTTTTTTTCAATGAAAATCAGGCATTATAAGACTGGTGGTAAACGTTGTCACCTTTCGCCCGCAGGTTAGCATAAGTTCTTATTTTCGATATAGACTATAGTTTGAACTCTTAACCGAAATTCTTGCCATTGATACTATTATGTATCGAATTCAGAACTTTTCAGTGCTCTTCCTCGCGAGGGCAAATACACTTGTGCGAAAATTAGGCAAAACATTGATCGCTTTGAAATCACCGCCGTACAGCGGGCATTGTTTAAACTAGGGATGAGTCGATTCCAAATGCCCGTGCCCGAGAATCGGTGGTATCGAGAATCGATCGCATAAGGTCGATTCCGATTCCATCGATTCCAGGAAGATAAATGTTTTGAGCATAGACTATAAGTTTGGGGCATAAAGGCTGCCACACACCTAAGCGGGCGCGGTGCCAGCCTTGCCCGCGCGGAGGATACGCCCGGCACACGGGTGCTACGACGAACATACCTTAGCGGCCTCGGAAACATGAAAATATCGGCAAGAGCGGCAAACCGACGAACCGTGAAATGGCGCGTGTTAATGAGCAACTATCAGAGAAAAAAAATTGGAAACCACGGGACCGGGAAGCAATGCGTTTTTCGTTCTTTTATTAACCGCTATTCACGGCAAATCAAATTATTCCGATTATAAATCATCATCGGAGAATTCATCTGGACGACCATTTTTAACATATAATAGATCGAAATATATATTTTTTATTTTCGAATGATATTTGAAGTCTTATGTAAATAAAAATGTGCAGAGAGCGAGTTCTCCTGTAAAAAGGAAGTTTCTTATAAATACGCGCAGAGCGGGTTTTTTATGCAACTTTTTTCATTGACTAACACGCATCTGCGTCAGTAATAAAAATTTAGACACATTCGCCTTTGTATGGCCCAGTTTCATCAATGCAACCCTTGCGAAAGTTGATACTTGCTTGGCATAAGCCGCCGCGGCCTCCGGGCGGACTCGACAGGTTGCGTTTGGCCGCCACCGCGCACCCGCCAGGCTGCTCTGGTATTAATGGACGCAATGAACGCTACATTATTGTTTAGCCACCGTGGCCAAACGACAATGTAGCCACCGAGGCTATTGTTATTTTATTCCATTCAATTATTAAATGTTAATGACATCAAGGCGAAAGATAAATCAATATTCCACGTATTAGAAGGAATAAGAATCGATGGAGTCGGAATCGGGAATCGATTTTAAGGAATCGGAATCGAAAAAAAGTGGAATCGACTCATCCCTAGTTTAAAACCATCAAAAAGTGAGAGATGTGGCAGCATAAACGGAGAAGCATCTGCCGCACGGACTGCTCCCTTATCTATCATTAAGGAGGAGAGATCCTCATCTTATTAGCCTCTTTTGCGATATTTTTTTCCAACTGCTCAAGTTTTGTCTGCAGTTGTGAGTTAAAAACATTGAGTCCTTATACGCTGCTCTACTTTGGCCTCTTCTGTCACATTCCACGAGGATAATACCTTCTCGCGCTTGCACTCTGAGATGCTTAGAGGGAATGCAGTCGCGGCGTTTAATCTTCCGCTTCCTAGCATTGAGTGGTGTTTGAGTTGCCCTCTTGGCCTTACCCTTGAGAAGATAGTTTACTCATTCCAGTGAAGTAAAGTTCATTGAAAGGCGAAGTTTAGCCCCCGTGAGGATCGGAAGAGAAACTGCTGAAGGGCAATCTTTTATTGACTGAGCCCGCCATGGAGATGAAAATGAGCCCTATTATCATTTGATGGTCATTTGTTTTGTATATTTCGAAGCCTTATGTCTGGATTTTACAAAAACAATTCTCACCCAGCGTTACTTATTTATGCTGGCAAATAATTGCTATAGAATTTAATTTGCATGATTGGCTCGTTGTTTTGTATTCTCTATGAGTTCTTTTCAAGCTTTTATTTTATTTTTTAATGCTACGGTATAAATATTTTTGGCGTCCAAGTTTTTGGCATTGTCTTTGAGTGCCAGAGCTCCTTATTTACATTATTTTTGTCACAGACAGTCGAGTATATTTCATCAATTATTCTTGTCTAGGCTTTATGTTTTGGGTTTTTCCATCTCCGCCTTTATCTCTGTTGAAGGTTGACTTGTTTCCTGATAGCAGTGGCTTTTTATTTACCGATTTGAATTATACTCTCTGTTAATACCTGGGTGACCTGATAAACAAGGGAATCACTGATGATTGAATGTTTCGTTTTGTTTTTTCAAGTTTTTGTACAACAAGCTCCTTGTCTCTCCATTATCACTCTGCTCGGTGGGTAATTTTTTTAATTAACGGAAGACGACATATTTATTCTAAATCAAAACGGCGTAAAATTAGAGTTCATGGCTAAGGAGTGAGCAGAGAAACTCCATTTTTGAATGCCAGAGATTATTGGCATTCGAGAACGCCTCATATTTCATGGCTTATGCTTAAGTTTTTTACGTGGACATAGTTCTGGCTCACTAATTTTCCTGCAAGCCAATGAGGCCATGGGCCTAGGTTTGGAAGTGCCGCTGGACCGTATTATTAATTTAAAGGTAGATATTTATAAATTTCCTAACATTTCCTACCGGAATTAAAGTGTATGGAGTTTTTTTTAACTAATGAATGCTTTTATTTATATAATCCGTACAAGCGAAGTACCAAGGATAGTCGTGCCTCTTTTTGAAGCATTGGGGCACTGGGAAATTTTGTACTCTGAACCGGAATATTTGTGTAACATTCACTTGCCTTTCTCTGTCATGCCATTTTTCTCATAACATTACGGATCGTATTATCAGCCAGTTCGATACCTTCACTGCTCAAACGCTCAAAAATTAAAATCCGCTCTTATTAGTAGCCCTAGTAGTATTAGATGAGCGGATGTAATTCGGTGGGCGATTGTTGAGCGTTTGTGCCGTGGAGGTATCGAGTTTTATGTGTTTTCTTCTAAATTTTTAAATTCCTCTCTTTCGTATTGCAGTGTGGTCCGCGAGATGCATCACTGTTTTCCATAATGTGTATTTCACTTATGTTTTCCCTCCGTTTCTCATGGTGAGCACGTTTTTGGTATTCGTCCGGAAGATATCGGCGAAACGTTTAAAAAGTGATTTATGTATTCTTGCATGGTTACGCACTTGTTGTAGGCATAACGAAGAGGTGGTATTTTATTTCACTTAAAACTATCACAAAATAATTTGCATTCTTTTTCAACTTATTGCATTATTTGCTGATTTTGCGTACACGTACATAATAAAATCCATACTTCACAACGTTGAAATATGTTAATTTTTTCCGATATATTTAGGGATATAAGCTCAAACATGTGTGCGATAGTTGTGGTTATGTTAACCTAATATTAATCAGTACTTTTTAGATAAAAAAATGGCCTACTGATGCTATAACAGAAAATTTTTCAGTGGGTATAATGGTATCTTGAGTAAACTTTCCTTATGGGGAACGAAAGGGGGGCATCGACTCGAACACAACGAAACTTTGCCTGCATTTCGTCCGTCTACCTCCTTCTGTTTCTCATCCCTGTAACTGCATTCTCGATCATAAGTAGGTATCCTGTGGCTTTTGGCGAAGGAAACGGCTTTTTAATTTTTGCTGTGATATCTTTAATATCTAATGGCACTTGACCTTGAAAGTGACACAATGTGTTGAAACCATGGTCGGCTGTTCAGTTTTGGAATTTAAAAGAGTGGAAAATGCCATTTGTGTTCTTTCATCATGGATATACCAGTTTTTATCCCAACTATTAACAATGCATGTTATATAGTTTCAATATTTTTAAGAACAGTGTGGTAACTGGCTAAAAAATTATTTTTAAACTGGGAATCCAGCTTTGGCCACGACAAGGACCCACGTAACCAGCAGTTTCTCCTCTTCTTTTGAAAGTAAAGTATTTGGGCCCATCCTCCTTTTTTCTGGGTAAATATCCTTTATTTTGTTGAACAAGGTTGTTTTAGGCACTTCGAATTGCCTTGCTGTTGTCTTGATGCCAATTCTTCCTTTCACTGCCGAGATTGCTACTACCATGTCATCCTCAGGATATTTTAAAATTTTTGATTTAGGAGAAGCCATTTCTCTACCAAATGAGATGGAAAAGGTGTTAAGACTGTATATTTAACCTTACTTAAAATTAAACCTATTAATACTGGTCAATTATGTATTACAAAGCTAAGCTCAACTCGCAAATAGTACAAAAAAATCTCAGTAAAATACTTATAAAGACTAGATTACCTCTTATCAGAATTCTTTACAAACAGCCTCAAATTTCATAGAAGTTGTAGTCACCACTGAAAATGAGCAACTGCCAAGGAACTATTGACTCTGTTGCCAAACCAACTTTGTTTGCAACAAAGTAACATCTTGGTGATTAGTTATGTGGGTGATGATGTGGATGAAGATTACAATGCAAGTGCCGAAGGTTCTTCTTATTGCTAAGTAAGGGAATGGGGGTCAGCTTCTGGTTCAAGGTCAGACATTGGTACATTTACCTTAACAGAGATACTTGTTACCAGTTCGATTTTGGTGTCATCCAATTTGACGGCCAGTAGGAAAAGTATCTTTTCATAATCTTGATCAGAAAATCAAGAATCTACGACTCTTGCGTCTACAATACATGACTTTAAGGCTTCAAATTAAGATTAGTAGTAGACTTTTTTAACGGCACTTAAATGTACCAGTATCAATATCTTGTGACTTTATGTTTTACGAAAGGCCAATTGAATTTAAAGCTGTTTCCTCTTTCTGAAATATAACTCGTTTTTAAAGAGCACACGATCTCTGTTGTGTGTTCTGCTCTTGTATTTTCCCACTAGTTTTACTGCTGTCATCATTAAGGCAATTATATTATTAATATTCATATAATGTTCATTTTATTGTAATAATACAACGTTAATTCTTCATCTTGTTTTACACAACATAAAGCTACTATCATATGGCGAAGCTTAAGTTTATTCCTACGGCATTTTTTCTGCTGATTACTAAGAATATAAAATTCAATTCCGTTATTCTCCTTTTTGCTCCTGTGTATGTATAATATATTTTCAGTGTTGAACACAAACCCGTCATTATATTTTTAGAAATTATTTTCTATTATGCCACTTGCTTACTCTCAAAGTGACGGGTGGTTTTAAGTTGCATATCCATGCTGTCTGCGTCCACGCAAGTGCTTTGGGATGCATATTTAGATGTAAATCTGTATCCGATTGGGGTCATACAGATGGGGTGATGTTCCCAATACACATTGATCTTGGATGCCGCGCTGTCCGCTGCGAAGACAGGCGAAGGGTGAAATGCGTTCAGATTATAGTGCCATGGTTCAATGGGGCTGTGAAAGGGGGTAATCCGACCACGGAGCATTTCGTGTCTATGATTGCTCGTACACCAAAGTTTAGTGGCAGTATAAATGCTGTGTCCACTGCTAGGAATAACCATCGTTGTTGAGATGATTTTTGCCTTGATATTGACGCCTCCAAACTCATTTTTCGGGCACTTGAAAAGAATCGTTGGCTTTGAAATGGATTCAATAAGCATAATCTTCGAAAATGAAAAAGATACTCCATTGATTTCCACTGATTTACTTCGTCCGTGCGACATGTTTCGAACCATAGAGGTCATTATCAAGTATGGCTACTACGGTAAAGGGTACTTGATAATGACCTCTATGGATCGAAAAATGTCGTGTGGACGAAGTAAATTAGTGAAAATCAAAGAGGGCTCTTTTTCATTTTCGAGTATTAACTCCCGCATAGTTGAGCCTAATAGTCCAGGAAATGAAGCATTTTGGCTTGCAATTTTTTCAAACTGGATCGATTTTCTTGAAATTTTCATAATAAGTAGGGAATATACCAAGAATGAAAATCTATATCATGCCGACGGGCGCTTTTACCCTGGGGGTGGTTTCCACCCCATCTCGGGGGTGGAAATTTTTAATTATATTTTGACCACAGGAATCGATAGAAAAATACATTCTAAGAATAAAATGTTCTTTCAATTTTTTGCGTAAAATTAATATTTTTCAAGTTATTTGCGATTGAAAGTAACAGTTTTTTGACGAAAAAATCAACGATTTTAATCGATTATAGGCAAATAACTTGAAAAGTATTTATTTTATTAGGAAATTGTGAATTACAAAATTGTAGCTTGTAAAAAATTTAATAAAAATCTTATTTTAGATTTCCTTTATGACCAATTCGGACCGAGCTACAACTTGTTGATGGTTATCTATTGTTTGTCATACGCTAAATTTGAAAGATTCAATACTAAATAGCGGGAAAAATGTAATTTTCGAGGAAACATTATGTAATATGTTTTAAAGTGTTTTTAAAAAACTTTCTTATAATGAGAAAAAATATTTTTTATCATGAAATTTGAGCGAGTTATGATTAAAAATAAGATCAGTCCCTACTTTTTTGTACGAAAAAATCAGTGAAAACAACTCCTTATTACCACGCTAGGCAAAATTAATCAATGCCCTTCAGTATTTCTCTTTATTTAAGTATTGTTAATTGATCCTAGAAGTTTTTTTAATTTACAACTCTAAATTTTGAAAAAATTGAAGGAAAAAGTGAAAAGTCATTTTTTACAATTTCGTTAAAAATGCTCTTTTTTTCAAAATAACTCCAAAAAAGCTGGAGATATGAAAAAAATGCACGAGTAATAAATTGTAGCTCCTTTATTTTCAAATATTTTGGTGTGTTTAAATTTTCTATATAATAAATATTTGGTGAGATATTGATAATTAAAACCTCTATTTCCAAGGGAGCTCCACCTTATTTAAACCCTTAAATCCCTCCCCTTTCAAAATTAATGACTCGAAAAAAATTTAATTCGCATGATCTTGTAGTCAGTAAAAACCCTACAAAATACAATTTAAATGAACTTTCTATCATAAAAAATAAAGGAGCTATGTTTGAAATACCAATCAAATTTATTTTCGAAAAATTCGAAATCCACAATTCAGAGCATAATATTCCTCATAATCAGCATATTCTTCGTGTATTTTACGTTATAAGCTAACGATACACTCAAATTTGCTACAAAATAAACACACATACCCATAAGATGTATATATACATACACATATGTGAGTATGTGTGCTCTCGCTCACAGTGACCTGTGAGCATGCATGTGGTGGGAAGACTGGAAGCCATACAGTCTCCGTTTGATTGTGTTTCATGTAATGTCTACATAAATGTACATTTATTTGTTTATGTTACCATTACGAAGTTTGTTCTGTTTATCCTATTGTTATACCTTTTCTGTGCTGTGATTAAAATTATGAGAGAAAAAAGTGAATACATAGTGAAATGAGTAAGAAAGTGAATAACAAGATACAATGTGATACATAATTTTTATTTTTAGGGTAAATAATTTTTTTTGCATTAACCCCCAGTAAGGGTTGATGATTATGGGTTGAAACGCCTTAAAATTCTTTTCCAAACAAAAAAAATAATTATACAAATAATTTAAACTAAATTTTACCCGTATTTAGCTTTAAAATATAATTTTTTAAGTTCCAACTTTTAGGGGTAGTTTTCACCCCTAAAAAATTAAACGCGCCCTTCGGCATAGTATAGATTTTGAAGAAGGGGGTATGATTAGTCTAATCTCAAATATTTTTGCAAATCAATTCGGTTTGAAAAACATTTTTAAAGGAGGTATGATTAGTATAAACACAAATTTTTATGCAAATCGATTCAGTTTGAAAATTCTTTTTTACATTAACCCCCAATAAGGGTTGGTTATTATGGGTTGAAACACCTTAAAATTATTTTTCAAACATAAAAAAATAATTATACATATAATTTGAACTAAATTTTACACGTATTTAGCATTAAAAAATAACTTTTTAAGTTTCAGCTTTTAGGGGTAGTTTTCACCCCTAAAAAATAAAACGCGCCCTTCGGCATAATATAGATTTTGAAGATCGGGGTATGATTAGTCTAATCCGAAATATTATTGCAAATCGATTCGGTTTGAAAAACATTTTTAAAGGAGGTATGATTAGTATAAACACAAATTTTTATGCAAATCGACTCAGTTTGAAAATTCTTTTTTACATTAACCCCCAATAAGGGTTGATTATTATGGGTTGAAACACCTTAAAATTATTTTTCAAACATAAAAAAATAATTATACATATAATTTGAACTAAATGTTACACGTATTTAGCTTTAAAAAATAATTTTTTAAGTTACAGCTTTTAGGGGTAGTTTTCACCCCTAAAAAATAAAAAGCGCCCTTCGGCATAATATAGAATTTGAAGTAGGGGGTATAATTAGTCTAATCCCAAATTTTGGTGCAAATCGATTCAGTTTGAAAAAATTGCAAGGTTTTTCACTTTTATGAGCTTCATTTCCTGGACTATAATACCATTGAACGAATGAAGCATAATCTTCTTTGCGAGGCTCTTTCTGATTATTTTCTGTGTGGAATATATTCATGACTATCACGCTACGCGCTTTTTTCTGGGTGGGGAAAAATTGTGTCGCGAAATTTTATCCCTGAATATCTGAATAACCGGTGGAAACCAAAATTAATGATGATATTAAGGTCGAAAACGCACCACTATTGAACTACAGAAACTTTGCGCCAAGACTTCCAATTGGGCTGTAGTTTGCCGTGTTTCCAGATGCTGTGGAAAACTCATGACCTCGACTGGCTTGCGTGCGCGAAATGTATCGAAGGCAACTCGCTATTCCAGTGGTAGCGCGCCAGCCTTACAATCTGGAGGACTGGGTTAACGGATTTTTTTTCTTTTTTCGTTTTGCAATATAATTTGAAATTGAAGTGTCGAGACCCCAAAGGATTCGAATCAGTCGTTAACAAATGAATATGAAATGATATAACGAAGTTCCGCATATCATCCATTCGTTTAAGCCCTTTATTGCTCGATGGTAAACGAATTAAGTTTTCCTGGATTTAACACAATTACTTATACCACTTATTTTTTGCAGAGCGCGACCCGGCTTTCGATGAATTATAGTCTTCAGGCGCAAATTATGATTTGTTTATCTTATTACTGTTACCTGGTTACTTGATTAATTGTTTTGCAATGACCGCCGTGAATTGGATTCTAGAGAGTAACTAGAAATTTTAAAAATTATTGAAAGTCATGACAGTACTCTTATAAGTAAATATTTTTACCCATCCTTTTCCCCTATTCTGGCGTCCGTTTAAAAATTCATCAAGTAACTAGGTAACAGTACTTAATCAGATAAATCCTAATTTGCGCCTGAAGATGATAATTCATCGAAACCCGGGTCGCGCTCTGATAAAAAAATAAGTGGCTTAAGTAATTGTGTAGTATCCAATAAAACTTAAAATGGAATACCACATAGTTAATCATGAGTTAGTAAATTTTGGCATATGAATTCCTATGCCTACCCATTCAGCGAAATATCTCTTATAATTTATCATTTCTTTTCGAACCTGGGAATATAGATTGAGGGTTTCTAATGTTATTTTCTCCGTGTCGCTCTGGAGTCTATCTATTCTTGTTGGCTCGTAATCTAATTCTAGCGCGTAGCCTCAGAGTCTCTAGCGGGTCTTTGACGAACTCGTTTAACATCTGTGTAACGCTTTCTGTGCACCCGTAGCACTTTTTTCACGAATGGTGAATTTTGTGATGGGTGGGTCCATTTCTTCCGCCCTTTTCGTGGGCTCAGTCGTCTCTCCAACCTCTGTAGCTTTGGCATTCGCTCCTCCGTGGGCCGTGGGTTCGCGGTGATGAATTGCTCCGATCCCTTTCAAAGCGGAACTTTGATCATAAAAGAAACCTTTTCTGCCTCGCCGCCGGGAATTAAGTTTTCAAAGCGACCCCTTCCACTCCATGATTCAACCGTAAGTGATACTTTTTGGCACCTGCTCTTGGCCTCTCTCGTATGTTCTACCTCGTATGTTTTTTTTCTCAATTTTCAACTCTTCTCATTCTTCATTTTCCTGTCAACTCATTTTTGTCTTCTTTGCCATTCCACTTAAGTTGAAACATGTATTTTGTAATTATGATAAATGTGAAATTTTACAAAGCACCTTTATGAAAGGCGAAATTGGCCGATTGAAGCCAGACTTAAACCTATCACGTAGAGAATCAAAAACAATATCCTTTTGCTCCCATTTTTAATGTTGTCACGCGGTCATGTGTCCCATATTCGTTCAATTGAAAGTTAAGCGGGTTTTGTAAACACCTCCGTGGCACAATAAGATATTAAGGTAATGTAAGAGCATATAAATATATCGTTATAGGGCTAATTGCGTGTGGCGAATGAATTACTTTGTAAGCAGTTTCTGGTGGAAAAGAACTATATGAGTTTCTCTTTCATGAAATCTATGTGTCATTTGTACTAATTTTTTTGTTTTTTGTGTGTGTAGTTACAACACTTCAAATGCCCTCAAGGTACTAGAAGTACCATAAACAAAACAAATCTTCTCTGTGTCCCGTGTTACAAGAAGAGCGAATTTATCCAACCATATACACGTAATAATGTGAATTTCAGAATGCATCGTGTTAAGCTGTGAACCGTCGGGACGCATGCTCAAACCCATGAAGTGAATTCGTAAAATAGGCCGTGCTCGTAGTAAACGCATCGCATGAAAGTAATCAATCCCAATTGGGAAAAGGTTGAACATGTGCTATTTCGTGCAATTAGTAAAAACAGCTTAATATTGGCCATGCCCCTGTGTACACCCTCAAAATTCTGGTCTTAACTTCAGATTATTGCCGTCTTTGGAGAAATCCGCCAATCCGAAATCATTCCGGATTCTTAGATGATTATTTTTCTGATAATATCGCAAAAGGTATTCGCCTTCCAGACATCTAGCTATTATTTGAAACTATTCAGGCCTCGCTTTATCTCTCTCTTTTCCTCCGAGGGCATGCTTCGAAAGTGAATAAAATATTCATTCTTTTGTTTTTTCATTCCACAGTCGTTTTCATCGAATAAAAGAAAGAGGGACGGAATCGCATTCACCCCACCCCTCCCTCCCCTTACCCCCTACACACACATACGAAATCTCGGAAGAAGCGGAAAACTAATCCCATCGGTTTGATTCGTGTGCATGGGAATTTCTTTCCTTATTAACTTTTTCTGCGTTTCTCGAAATTCCTCGAATTCTTTTGCTTTCTTTTTCATTCCCATTATTCTCTGCCCTCTCCCTCGCCTCGATTTTCCCTTTTCTTCCTGCATATTTAAATGTTTTCATTTCAGCCCCCACCCTTCGTTTTCCCTCAACTTTTCGCCATTCCTTGCTTGTATTTTTATTATACCCTTCCCCTTGTAATCTCCCTCCAACGCCCCTCTCCAAAAGACGGTGGTGTGGGAACACTCAATCGCCATTTTACTCTTCTGTCACGCGCTCATTAATTTCACCATTTCTTTAGCTTATTGGATGATTCACGCACTGCGTGAACATATAGGACGGCAGTTACCTCTGATGGGAAACATTACATATTTACCAAATCTATATCATTTCAATGGGCAATACCTTTAGTGGCTAAATTCCTGCGTACTCTTAATATCCTCAGAGTTGTGTGGCGGAGTGAAAAAATTCTTTTTACTCTCCTTCTCCCATGTTAATTTTTTTTCATCCCGTAAGGCACTTCAGTTTTGTAGGCATCTTTATGTTTTCGTATTTTTTCGGGTGTTTTATCGGCTAATTCTCGATTAAGGCTATGAACCAAAGCTTAACTATAGTTGGATATTTCTGGATTATGGCGGGTATCATATCGCTTTTCTTTACTGAAGAGGCCGATTTATTTATTGACATCAAATTTAGGAATATATTTTAAAGCTCAGAAATATTACAAAAAGTCCTCTATGATTCTAGTCTGAATAACTCATGCAACGCCATTGTCAATTTCAAAAACGCAACGCCATGCTAAGCACACCATTGTCAATTTAAAAAAGTCAAAAATGTCGCACAATGCTTTTTTTTACCAAACGTTCGCGAACATCCTGTTAATTCTTGAATCAGGTACAGTTTAATTGTATTTTTTGTGCAGAATGATAGTATTCTTTCAGTTGATGTCGAAGCTTATTTTTCTGTTTTTAGAACTTCTGGTAAACTTATTTAGTTTTTATTTAAACAAATTATCAAGACTATGGTGATTTACAAAAATGATTTCCGTTTTTATCCTCCGTTTATCGCAGTGCGGATGTTTGTATCCTACTTGGAACATAAATCGCACAATTAGCATAATAGTACCTACAGGTTATAATTACCTTGTGGTGACGGCGAGTCGCTCCACTTCACCACCAGAGGTCCAGGACGACAACGGTCTGCCATCACAATCCCGACTAGATAGTTATTGCGGCAGCCATGTTGACCTTTATATTCCTCACTCTACAATCCCCTTACTGCAAACTCTCAATGCAATCAAAACTCATTCTCAAGGGTTTCACGGTGGTTGAGAACGTAGCCACAACGATACGCGGGTAATTTATGAATGTTATTTAAGATTGATTGCAGTGACTAACAATGTGAAAATTTCTTATTTTCAGGTAAGTTCTTCTTATCCAAGGAGCCCCAAAACCTAGCTTGTACTGCTTGACGTTCTGTGGTGGAATTACGGTGGGCTCTATGGAATCCTGTAACCGGCTCCTGATTGGCTCCTGTTACTGTAAGTGGAGTAATAGTAAAGTGAGTAGATACCGATGAAAATTGAAAGATGCTATTTTCAATGTATAGCAGTTTAAAAACCGCTAAAATTCCGGCGGAGTCGGAATGACGTTACTTTTCGTTGCTATAAATATTATTGCTTTACAAAAGTTGTCCTTTAATTTCGCAAAATATATTCGGAAACTACCCAGTTAATACGAATTATATTTGGTTCATTAATTCAAGCTAAAGTAGTGTATTAAAACTCGTTATTGAACCATAACCAAAATCTCTCATGGTTATATTAGCCGAATCACTAGGATAATGCCGATTTTTATACATTTTCCTCGATTATTTTGTATTATTCATGTTTGAAGACTGAATACCATGTATTAATACGAAGTGTCCTCTGACTGTAAGTCTTGCGTGCCATCTCATTTTTAATCAACCCTGGAACGAGCCACATTTGTTATAGAGAATTACTTAACCCATTTTACAGGTGAAACAGCTATTTTGACTATGATTTTTCAGCTTGCTACCATGGCCTGTTTTTATATTTTATATCTTTTGAATGTATGTTTTACATAACTACACCGTAATTATTTGAAGTAAGTCTTAATTTAAGGTTGTAGTTGCATACGCTACGTGAATTTTCATATTTACTTCAATTCCACCGAATATCGATGCCATAATCATTAGACGTTGGATCATAGTTTGAAGCCAAGTTCGGTGGTTGGAGTTTGTTTGTTGAGTTTAGTGGTGAGTGCCACGACGAAACTATCCTCATGGTCTAATTGGCGTATTAACGAAGACAAGAATATATTTCTCATTGTCAGATGTAATTGTTGTTTGTGATTCATTTTTTCTTCTTATTTTGACCTCATTAATTAGTGGTAAAATAATTCTTGGATTATTGACGAAAAAAACAGACATTGAAAACCTTAGTAAAAGTTATTTTTATTTATTTAATCAAAATTAATGGTAACTAGGTTTGGTAATAGCTTAGTAACGTAATATCCATAAATATGTGCAAAGCTAATGTATGTCAAAATTTTTTGTTGGTTCTCTTCTTAGATATATTTAAAGAAATTATATTATTATAAAAAAAACTCTTTCGTAACATTTATTTAAGTAAATATATTGTATTTTATTTTGTTCTCATGATTTCATTCATGGTGATGATGGTTTTAAATAAATTGAAACGTTAGCTAACAACTTTTTTGCATCATATACATTTGACCCATACTGCAAGAATTATTTTACCGTTGTTATTTGTATGTCATTGAAAAAAATTCCCAAGAATCGATTGAGCTGCGAGTTATTGATCGGTTTGATGAAACAGACACACAGACGTTTGATGAGGCTAAGTATTTCCACGATCGTCTTGCATTAAACCTCAGTAATTGCGGGATGGGGTTGCACGGAGTGTTTGAGGCGAGTGCGCCCTCGCGAGGGTCGAGGTTTATTTACGTACATAGAGGTAACCTGGCCAGCGCTAATTACTCCGCGATTGTTCCGCTAGCTCTCGTAGCTTTGTATGCATGTACCTAGATAGCGGTGCCGAACGCCGCCTCATGACGTTGGCAGACGGCTGTAGACGAGACCATATAGGTGTCTCGTGAGGATGGTAGCTATACCTTTTTCTAGGTATATACTGGTGAAACTTGTGATGAAGTTGTTCTACCTTGGGTGGAACAGAAATACGCACGCTATTATGGTAAATATAGCTTCGATAACTCAATATTTCCCACAATGAGATAAATAGAGTCGCTTTCTTAAATTTACACGAACAAAGTCGGGTGCGTAACCTAAAAATATAGATATTTTTTAAATATACCACTTTTTATAGGTAATAATTATCCAGTAAGTTGATGAAGTGTGTAGTTTTCTCGTCCCTAACTTCAGAATATCTTGGAAACCTGGAATAACAGTAACATTATTGATTTATTGAACACGCACTCTTATGGGAAACACAAGAACCGCATCAAAACAATACGGCAGTAGCCGCATCGTTAAATTAGTGAATGCGCCAAAGAGGGGGTTAGTGCACCTCCGAATTCTGCGCCTGGGCACATCGCCAACGACAAGTAGGAGAGAATGAAGTGATATATATATGACGTGACTTCACTTCTATTTTCTTTTTCTCTCACTATTGTTGTTTTGACTTATGGGTGGATGGCGGGAGATGATTATTTTAATCTGAGCTGGTTAACTATAGTAGCTTAGCATCGGTTGATTGTGAAGCGTAGGGAAATGCGATTATGAGTGCATTTCAAACCAATTTTTAGCAAAAAATACGTTTGGGTTTCAAAAAATTCATTAAGGGTAAAATAAATGCTGGTTAAATCAATAATAATTTTATGCGTTTATGTTGATTTTAAACCCCTAGTTCTTTCATCTGCACACTATACAGGCCGTTATGCCTTTTAAGTTTTATGGCTGCAGTAATGCTGTTGTTAATGGAGGGTTTGCTGTGAGTTAAAGGCAAGAAAGAGATAGAGATTTGTATGCATCAAGGTTGTTTCATTCTTTCTTTACAATGCCTTCTCCGTTTATACTATTTTCCCCTGCATTTCTTTAACACTAGAATGCCGGGAAATTTGTATCCCCTAGAATGCCGGGAGGGTGTCATTTTGACACCCATGTTGTTATATGCATGTTACGTTGCAGATTAGTTTTATTTCGGAGTCGATAGTGTCAACTTTTGTTTGATACTGATTTTGTACCCTAATATTTAAAAAAACTTAATGTTTTAATAGAGTACCATTGAAGTTAAATTTTTTACAAAAAAATACTCTCCTGGAATGCGGCATCCATCGAAAAGATTGCGCTGAAACGTCGGAGGAAGCATGAAAGTGCAATAGTACCTATATATAATCATTGAATACGTTTTTATAAGTGTTTATGTTCACTGTAATTGGATAAATTTTATGTGCATAAAACAATTAAAATGAATATGACAGGATTGTTTTTCTTTTTATTATTATTGTTACATTTTTTCATCAATTTTTCGTCATAGAATGTAGAAGTGTGCTCCAAAAAACGAAAATTAAAATAAAACTATTGCGGCCACAAAACTACGAAATTTTTAAAAATAAAATACAAAAACTTCGTATGAACCGAAAAAGAAATCGAATACTTTTTCATAAGAATTTTTCAAGACTTACAAAAAGATTCATCTAAATAGTAGATTCTCTACTTTTGGTCTGTTTTGGCCGTAGGTGTACTGACTTTTCACTAAGCTTACAAAAAGCAACAGTTCTGCTTTCATTGCATTTTATCTATGGTTGACAATCCCTAGTCAGTTCTGGATTTGGGTGCCAGATATTCGTGTAAGCGTGTAAGACGCAATGTAAGGAAAAGCAAGCTATTCTGATAAATTTTGTAAAAATAATTCGGGACATTTGTGAAGTTATTTCCTTATATATATTATCCAGGAATTTATAGTGACCCATTCAAAAGTATTCTGGAAAGAAAAAACAGGTAATCGCCTGGTTCTTGTTCTGACCAAATATTTCCGCCCCATATGATCAATAATATCTACTTCAAAGTTTATCTCATTACAACACCTTAAAGTTTCGGGCGATTTGTTACTAATGTCAATATGAGGGCGAAGAGATCATAGAACATGAGCACATTTTTTTCTGTTTGCCCTGATGAACAGTAAGTGTTACGTCACCATTTTTGTTCAATTTAGTTGATGATTAAAAGTAACTCACATACGGGTGTATGCCGCGTGTCGTAAAGGAGATAGCCCCGGCGTTTCGCGACCGACTGCTGGTCACTTTTTCAAGGGAATAATGCTGGGATTAGGTTTTTGCTGCCTTTTTTATATTTCAGGTGGGAGGGGGAAGATAACGAAATGTTGCGGATGACTGGGTTCCAAGTATTGCTGATTCTTAATCCGGTATCTCTATTGTAGTTGTTCTTGTTTTTCTTTATTTCTATGGCCTCGCGGATGAGTCGGGTTTTAAAATGTTTTATCCTCGCGATGACTCTTGATTTTTCGAAGTCGATCGCATATCAGGTGGCTTCGTGCTCCGCTACGGCTGACTTTGAAGGGTAATCCAGTCGAATGGCTCGCTTGTGTTCTTCTATCCGAGTTTTGACTGTTCGTCCCGTTTCGCCGATGTATTTCTTCTCGCACGATCGGCAGGGGATTTCGTATACTCCTTCCGTTTGAAGTGGCGTCCTATCCTTGGCATTTCCTAGGAGGTGACGTACTTGGGCGTGTGGTTTAAAAATCGGTCGGTATCGGTAACATCCTCCGGAAATTTGACATTAAAGCCATTTTTAAACCACACGCATCAGAATCTTTCTCCGTCACGTCTCCAGAAATATCTTTTAGTATTGCAATACTTTGCTCCGTCGTAACACGTCTATGCAGTGCCATTATCAAGACAGAACTGCCGAAGCAAGTAAAGCAGCAGGTCGTGACACACAAGCGACCCAGTCCGCCAAACACGCGCGCGAGCCAGGCAGCCGAACACAGAGGCTCGGCAGCAGCTAACTGCATTGTCGCGCGCGTCACTTCACTTCAATGTTTCAGGGCAAATAAGTGTCACCGCAGTAAAAAAATTAGCTGGTTTCAAGGCGAATCATTTGCAAAAGGCAGCGGAATATACTTACCTTACGAGCTACTAAACCTTTGAAAAAACTAGTATACAGCCGATGCTCATTGAAATTATGTAAAACAAACAATCATGAAGGTAATATACTATACTAAAATATACTATACTATACATAAAGGTACTACGCATGAAGATTATGTACTACACTATACTAATTTGACAAATAATTATCAAGCCGCATCCCACGAGACACCTAAACCGAAGAAAGAAATGATATGTATACTGGGTGTCAAAATGACACCCTCCGGCATTCAAGGTAAATTTGAATTTTTGAGACGAAAAAAATTAGGGGGTATCCCTTTTACTGTCGTTTTGTTAAGATCTAAAAATGAATAAAAGTCACGAAAGATTTTTTTCTTCAACACTCTCTTATGGCCAGCTCCGTAAAAAATGTACGCGTAGGGTGTCAAAATGACACCCTTCGCCATTCTAGTGTTGATTGGGTCATAATATGCATCCATTGAGTTGGCAGCGTTCTCCGTCAATGCCACAGAACTTGCTGGATCGTCTATCTCCATCTCTTCAGCCTTTCATCTTTCCTGTTTCCTCTCCTTCCTTTATCTGTAGTTAACTCAGTTTCCTCACGTGCCCTTAAAGATATTCATGAAGGCTATCGTAAATTAACTACTTGAAAGTAATCCTGTTATCTGCCGTGTGACTTGACTAGTCAATATAATGTATTTGAGATTTTCTTTTACTTTTAATGAAACGTAATCGAGCTCGCGATTCTGGTAAATCGAAAAATATTTATCGTCCTCGTAATAATTATAGTATTTCAGTTCGGTCAATATTTGTGCCAATGAAATTTTTCGAAAATCAATTTTTCTCGGCTGTTTTGGTTAAAATTTTTCATTTCTGCTCATTTTTTTCCAATATTCGTTTTCTTCCCTCCATCATGTCTGCCTGTTATAATGTCTTCTACTATCTTCTTCAACTCCTATCGTTGCTTGTTATCTCCATCGTTTGACTTTGCTTCACCTGTCGTCACCCTGCCGCTCGCCTATACCTGCCTGTCTCCCAGATAGGATAGAGACAGCGGCGGCGCGGCGTATGCTAAATGAACTGACTCCTTGCCGAGTGCAGATCGGCAGACAATATTAATGGACGTGTCTTCCGCTCGTGGCGCATCCTTCATTCTCTGCATCCTCCTCCTTCGCGTGTGTCCAAAGCCTACTCCCCTATCACTCACTCGGATAGGTTCTTCATCCACGCCTTGCTTTCAACTTTTATTTAAGCGGGGTTTTCATGGGGTCCAGGAGAGAGCGGTTGTTGTATTTAGCAATGGAAGTGAAATTAAAAGTTAGCATGAATAAATTGGTTACAGTATAGCATTTTTCTCTCTTAAATGCAATTTTTTATTCTTAACTCTAAAATGTAATTCATTTATATGATACTAGTGATTCACCATCGATATTACCCACCACAATGCGAAGCTCAGTCTTCCTCGATGGATTTGTGGCCCTATAATATTTTGTTTCCCTGTAATCATTTGGTTTTCTACGTTCATTAAGTTTGAGTATTAATTTCTTGAGCTCATTTACTTCTGAGAAATATCCCCAATTGGCAGTGTCCATTTGATTAGGGTCTTAAATCTTGTTCATTTGGTTCGCATGGTTCATGAACCACAGAGGAGGGCCCTTTGCAATGCCTTTGCCGGAACCATGAAATTTTAAATATAATCATGAATTTGGTAATGACACCTAGATTTGGAGAGAAAATTCCTTGATTTCAATAGATTTTAGGGGTAGTAAATTTTTTGTAATGAGAAAATATAATTAGAGATGCCAAGAAGCTTGAAATAATGGTCCATCTAAAGCAATTAACTTTAAAGAGGACCTTCGTTCATCTCCATGGATATGGATGGACATCATATTCCCTATCTTGTTACTGGCTAAAATAGATGATTTTTTGCTGATTTGAACATGTAGACGATATTATTGGGTTTTTATATCCTTATTTACGCCGAGTTGAGTCGAATTTTTGCGTACGAAGATTTTACTAGAAGTTTTTTTGTTTTATGTTTGTGGGATTATAGTATTCCTCATCCCACTCCGTTGCTCTTCCTCGTTTCCATGGCAACGCACCATGAATCATCACCCCTCCCCCCTTTGGCTTCTCCTGCAGCCATCGCGTGCCCCTCGCTCACACTCCCTCACATTCATTCATTCATCTCATCCGTCATCCGCCATTCAATCACTCACCCCTGCCCTCACTCCCTTCAATAAAATTCTCTTTTCAGACTGCTCTTCCTATCCGATTGCAAGCCGACTCCCACGAACTCTTCTCCTTTCAGTACTGGAACGATCATAGAGGAAAATGTGCACAGCCAAAGATATATTAGGAAAGAGAATTTTGCGTTATTAAAGGAAATTCCAATGAACAGGAAAAGGATGATCAGAGGAATGCTAGCAAAACGTTTGAAGACTGGAATATCTAGGACTCAGAATTGCAGTGTAGCGCTTTACGGTGCGGAAGTGTAAACTATTCCTATTATAACTATAAACCTCCTTTCTCGTACAGCCTGCCGTAATGCAAGCAAAACTAGTGTACTACTTCCATTTATTTCAATGCGCAAAGTATTTACCACTTGTAAACGGCATATGTATTAATCGGCGAATAAAAGCTCATTTCGATCATATAACTAAGGATGGGATATTTTTGTATTAAATATGGCATTGGTGAAGACCTCAAATGTTTATTTTAAGAAGACATCCTATTTTTATGAGATTTCATGGCTACTGTGATATCTATTTGCCCAGCATTAAAAAGTTTTAGGCGTGGCTGGATTTATAAAACGTGGATTTATAAAACCTGTTATTTTTCGCAAAATTCTCTTGCGTAAGTAGGAATTTTGGGTATGGAAAGAATTGAATTATTTTTTTTCCTGGTCATTCGTCATTTCACCGTGAATTTCGAATGCATTGTGATTTCCCTCACCAGCTTCGCGTCTTGTTATCGCTTCACCCGAGAGAAAGGCGAGCCGTCTCGCACTGATATTCTCAGCCTTCTTCCATTCGTTACTATGGAAACCCTCCCTCCTTGCGCTGTCTTCGCTTCAGAGCCCATATTTCATTTTCTTCGCCGTTTCTATCTTCCGCGGCATGCCATCGTTTTGAATGCCTCTGAAAGGAGATATCAACGCATAAGCAATGCATTCGTATTTTGTTGAGGTTATGTATAAAAGTCAGCGAGCAGTGAGGACCAGCCCTGTAAAGCTAAGTAATATAAACAAGAAATTACATTTTGAATTTTCATTTAGAGCGCGAATTATTCGATATTATTACTGTCCATTATATTTATTCATCATTTGATCCATTATTATTTGTATTGTGCAATTGTTTTACTAACGTAAATTAACTAACGTAAACGTTTTACTTTAATTTTTTTTTAAATTCCCTTTTCGAGGTCTTTTTCTGAATGTCTATTTCGTGAGAGGCACATATTGAAAAATGAAGCATGGGACGGGTTTGATTTCTGCAAAATGTTAATTTTTTCAATAATCCACTTTGGGAGTGGTAAAATAAAATATTTTCATAACTTAATCACAGTATTCGGTTAAAAGTTACGTTATGCTCATCGTTGCATAAATCAAGCGTGTAAAGATTGAAGACCTCAGGTGTAGAAAAATTTATTGGTGCATATTAGATGCGATAAACCTATGAGCAAACTAGTATGTTTTTAAAAAAATCGTATTGTGATACTTTTAAGAAATAATAACCATGCATAATTCAATGCTCCGTAATTACATAAGTACCTACATAAGTAATGCTACATAAGTACCAATGTGATAATATGTTCAGAAACATGAGTGTACTGTAGTTTACAGTTAATTACGTCACCATTTATTAGAGGTAGGTATTCATTACTCGGTAAAAATCTCTTATAACTATTCTCAATTTAGGAATTGCCTTGAGTTTTCTCTGGTCAATTGGGACTAAAGACCGTGCAAACGGGCCACAAATCGGTACTTATTATTCTCCCCTTGGATGCTTGTAGATTTGCAATTATTTATGCTGTAGAAACTAATATTTATAAATTGTTCCTGCCTCTCAGTTTACCTGATCCCAATTGCGTATCCTTTTCCTCATCGGCTGATGATTAAGGTCAAAACACATTCCTTTGTGTGGAGACTGACAGTAATGATTTAGTTTTCATTTACCATAATAAATTCAGATGGACGATTAGAATTTTGGCGGTGCTTATAAATTGTGGCTTTTTTTAGTGACCCCTCCCCTCCCTGTGGATTTACCGGTTTTTTGTTTTGAGATCCAGTCCGCCAGGGCAGTACAGAGAGGACATATCCACACTGAAAAAAAATGTTTAGAGAAGTATCGAATTCTGATAATATTTATCAAACTTTTCGATTCATATGGCACATTGAAAAATTCAGTAACAATTACCAAACCAGTTTGATAATTTATATCAAACTGGTTTGGTTAATGTTGCCGAACTGGTCACAGCAGTTCGATAAAAACTACCAAAATCAAAAGGATAATAAAACCGAGGTAGCGTGCATATATAAAAGATTTTACACCCAGAAAAACATTGTTACGATTAAAAATCATAAAATTAAAAGCATTACGGTGGTTTCTGCAAAAGAAATACAAAAAAAAGGAGGTAAAATACGCCTGTACGAAGCATGAAACGTGGGCCGCCCGTGTAGTAAAAACGGACTCCATCAACTAGGCTAAATCGCTTGCCGTAAAAAGAGCTCACACAGACGTCGTAATATATTACTATTGTAAATAATCAACCTTTGTTTTGAAATGTGAATAAGGTGTGACTACAGTTTCCCTTTGTAAGCTTAAGAGGAATACTTGATGCACACAATTCCATTACGTAGGTACTGCATATGAATATCTAGTGCAGATGCGTATGAAAACTTAATTTTCAGGCTTTTTACATCGATGTAGAGATGACTTTAACGTGCTGGGTGTTATCCTTGGCATGGATTGAGTCTTGTATGATGACTTTTATCACATGTTATTAAACATGATCGCGAATGATCATACCTCAGGAATACCAGGATGGCACCAATCTCCTTTCAGCTTAATATCCATGGTAATACGCTATTCAATCATTGTCTTTGATGCACCAGCTTGCGGATAACATTGAAGTTTAAAGCAGAAATAAACAGAAAAATGAACGTAAACAAAATTAATACGTTACCGCCATCGCAAATAATGAAAACAAAATCATTTCTACCAACCTATCTTTTATGTAGGGCCTCTTTCAGAATCTCTCAACTGCAAATGTGCATTGGTATAAACAAAAGAAGAACGACAGACCGTTTGATAAATTACGAAACACTTAGTGAATTCTATCAAACCAAATTTTCATTACAATGTAGAGTTTGATAATTTTTACCAGACAAGGAAGCACCTTCGTAAAATTAATCATAACTTCGATAAAAGTTACCAAACTCTGAATCGTATTGAATTAATTCAATTATTTTTTCCAAACTCTTTCGTACAATTGACCAAATTATGAAATATCAAAATGTTTGATGAAATATATCAAGATCGTTTGGTAAAATAAATCAAGTGCTTAGTAATTTATATCAAAGTTTAAGTATATTTAACAAAAATACTCTCTATCAAACCAGTTTGATAGTTTTAATCAAACCTTTTTTTCCGTGCAGAAATGTAGTGATGGGGGTTCAATCTTCGCCGGAAAAGTTCCCTGCCACCTCGATGCTGCCTTGAACCGTCAAGGCATTAACAACACTCTCCGCCCTTTCATGACTCACGGAAAACCAAATTCCCTCTCTCGAAGTAACTCCCACTCGTACCTACAAGACTCTCTCGCATGTGCTGCAACCAGTCATTTTTCAGACCTCGCCCACAGCCGTCACGCACCGGCCGAGTTTTACTATTTGTCAAGGTCGTCATTTCCGAATGTTGGGTTGTACTATTCGTAAATCAGATTTCTGGAAATAAATTGCCTAGTTGGCATTTTCATTTGATTTTTTAAAATCTTTTGCGGAGTTTTCCCTCATTTGTGTCGCCAACAGGAGGAAAGTGTTCTTGTTCTCGTCAGGTTATCAACCTCCGGTTTGAAAACTTCACGCCAAAAATTATAGTTCAGCTAATTAATTGTGGGGAATGAATGCATTTTTTTATTCTCGAACAGTCATATGTGCGTCCAATAAGCATTTCAGCATCCAAGTATGAAATTTACGAAATGGTTCGTTAGGTAAATAATAATTTTTTTTCAAATAATTAACTTTTATGGTGACTTCATATAAGTATTTGTGTAAGAGGGGAATACGGAGTAAAGATGCTGAAGCCCTGAAACTTATGACTAAAAGAACTAAAATGTTGGCTGAAGTATAAATTGTCGCTTTGATAATATCTTTTCATAATAACGGATAAAACCTAAAAAAGGTAATAATTTTGTTGTATATGTCACATTGTTGTATTCATCACATTGTTATGTAGGTATCCCATAATTTATTTTTGCGTTGAAAGGTCAGTAAAAGTACCCATGCAAGAATTCCGGTCCGTGTGATATTAATTCTCAGCAAGTCATTGAAAGGAGATGAAATATAATGTTTGTAAAGCTTAATTCAGTGGCATCCCTTTGTATCGTATTTCAAAATTAAACCGGTGAGTTATATCATCACGGTGGGCCATCCAATTACCTGCACAGAGGAGCAAGCTCTAATTCATTGCTATTTCTTTCCTCTCGTGATAAGCTCCGCCAATTTTAAACATAAAATCGCAAAATTAAAGCCTTAAAAAGTGTTTTTTTTTTGTATTTTAGAAATGCTGTACCATAAATAGGTCACTTAAACTGCGGACGAGTTACACATTTTTATTACTAGAAAAGTATTTGTATAAAAAAATAATGTTTGTTTCTTAACATTTTATTAGTTGTATCATTTTTTTCTTCTCATTTCTGACCCAAGTTAAAGTTCACTAAATGGATACAGTTCGTATTTTATGCATAATGGAAAGGAAACTGAGTATTTAGCGCGTGTGTTGAGTTTTCATAAAACAAAAAATAAATATGAATTGAGAATAAAATTTTCTTTAAAATGACGTACCTATTATTCATTATTATGGCATGTACTGAAGTCCAGATATAAATTTGCAAAGTACAGCGGCACATCATTTTGACGCCGACAATAAGTATGTGCACCGAAATGTACGTTGAAATTCACATATTAAATGCATTGCAGGAGTATCGGATCGGCACTGCACTGGGTGCCATATGGCACCCGAGGGCGTTATAAGAATAATGCTGGGAGCCTCACTTTCCATTTAGCACTTCCCTTTGCAATTCACAATAAGGCCTACTCCCTTTCATTCTATCTAAAAATACTAATCTTGTCCTTCCTCTCCCTCGTTTACACTCCTCGGCTAATACTTGCCCTTCGAGATTCTCCCTCCATTACCCGCCATATACGGATTACAAATCAGTCGCTTCAATATGCACCTATTTTCTTGAGAATATCCATTAACTTTACCCAGTTCGCTATATCAAATGCTTTTTTAAAATCCACGAAGCAGGCATATACGTCCTGGTCATATTCTAGGTTCCTCTCCACGAGGGACCTCATTATTGCTATTGCATCACGAGTTGACTTCCCTCTTCTGAAACCAAATTGATCTTCGTCCAAATGCTCGTTTGCCCTCGCCTCCATTCGTCTGTCCAATATCCTCTGCACCACTTTCGCCGAATGCGATATTAGGCCGATCGTCCTATAATCTCCGTATCAAGAGCTTCATTCTTTTTTGATAGCGGAATTAGAACCGTCTTCACGAAATGCACTTACTAACATTCCTCCTCATAGATCCTGCGTATTACCTCGTAAAACTTTTCTTACCATCCGTCACTATATTCTTCAGCAGCTCATATGGGATGTTTTCCAAGCCCACTGCTTTCCTTGCTTTCATATCACGAAGGGATATCTCGCTTTCCGCATCTAATATCCCCGGCCCAAGATTAACCTCCTACACTGCACTTTCACCCCCTAAAGTAAATCTTTCCGGCCTGTTCCTTCCGTCATACAGATCTTTCACGTATTCTTTCCATCTATTCTGTACTCGCTTGGTTAGAATCCTTAAATCTTTAGCCTTAATTTTAAACGTGGCTTGTCCTCTTTTGCCGCCCGATAGCGACTTAACTTTGGCGCACAACGCGCCTACTTCTCCAACCTTCTGGAACTTTTCCATTTCCTCACACTGTCTTTTCCACGAAGATTTCCTTGCCTTATTACTTCCACGTCGTAATCAATTATTTAGATCCCTTTTTCCCTTCTCTGTGTACATTTTTTTCCACTTTCTCCTCTTCTCCATTTATTTTATAATTTCTTCCGTTATCCACGGTTTCTTCGTCCTTCTACTGCCAACTCCGCCGCATTGGCTGTTTCAGTTTTTATACTATCCCATCTTTCCTATACAGTCTGTGTACTATCAATCTCCAGCATGCTTTTTCAACAAGTTCCTGAAATTCTCTCCTCATATTCCTCTGCAGAGCTTCTTAATTTCATTTCCTCGCTTTCCTAAATTTCATATGTCTTTTAAATCTTACATTGCATTTCATAAGTACTAGGTTGTGGTCTGAATCCGCATCCGCTGCAGGGAAGCTGTGCGAGTTTTTTACACTATTCCTAAACCTCTGCCTTACCATGATGTAGTCTATCTGATATCTACCAACTTCCCCTGGAATTTTCCATGTGTATTTTCGCCCTTCATGAAGATTTAACCAAGTGTTAGTAACGAATAACTTGTTTCTCCTGCAAAATTCTGCTGCTTTCTCTCCCCTGTCGTTCCGTTTTCCTAGACCAAAATCTCCTATTTCGTTTCCATACCTCACTTCCCCGACTGAAGCGTTCCAGTCCCATATCACTGCTAGATTTTTCTTACCCGGAGTTTCTCTAATTATTTCTTCGAGCTGTGTTTACACCTCATCTACTTCTTCTTCCCTATGATTCTTAGCGGGCATCCACCGTAAAGTTGGTGGATCGTGCCTCAATTCCTACCACAAGAATTCTATCGCTTATCTGATGTAATCATGCCACACGCTCACCCATCTTCCCGTTTAATACTAAAGCTACTCCACGTTGAAATTCCTCCCCACTACTTTATACATATAACCCTGTACCCATCACTATAATAGTCCTCACCAACCTTCCACCTCACTTCGCATAAACCTAAGATGTCTGATTCCTTTCACCGTTTTCCTTTTGATATTCCCTCATCACCGTCCTCACATTCCACTTCCCTACATTCATAGATGCCTTATTCTTATCCATCCATTTGGTCTTCTTATCATTATCCTTGGATGCTGAAAAAGGTGATGATGATATGTCTCTGGAAAGATTTTGCATGATACGTACCTCGAGGACCTTGCCGACCTCGCTGTCACCTACGACACCCGCCCTTAAGGGATGGGTCCTGCGATTCCAGCCATGGCTCGTACGATCTAACACCATGTTTTAAGGGAAGAGATAGTTGGTAGGGTTTTCTATTTCCATTCCAGCAGTATTTTTTACGGAACACCATCAAGTGGACCACCTTTCGTCTGGCTTCTATCCTTCCACTTATATGGCTCGGGTGGCTCAACCGGGAATAATTGCGGATTAATACCGCCAGTGCAGCTCTAGGGGTCATAAGAACACGCAAGCCTTTCCACCGCGACAAGAAGGTATAGCTCAAGGGGAAAGTAACCTATGGTAACATTTGTAAAAACGTAGTAAATTGCGAATTGAGAAGATTATTTTCTTAAAATATAACTCGATTGACTATTAATCTGAAGGTTGTCTAATCTGAAATAGCGATGCTATTAAAAAAACCTTCGTGTGTGCTCTCCCCTCGTTGGAGAAATGTGGGCCCTGGCTCTTTTTGGGGAAAACCTCTCAACATATGCGCCACTTCTTACATCTCCCCGACCACCCCTTGCCCTTCGTGGCCTTCTCTGGATGAATATCTTTCTCATCTCTCCTTTTCTCCTTTTTAAGGTCACTCCCTCCACTTCAACCACCTCTCCCTCCTCAGTATCGCTTCCCATACCCCCTCCCTCGCCCTCTTTGAGCACGCAAACCTCTTCCAATACATGGGGGTGAACTCATTTACAAAATGGAAAAATGCTGTTCGCATTCTGGCCTGAGTCGCTGGTGAGTGGTAGGCGTTGTTGGGAAGGGGTGGTGGTCTCCAAGGGTTACTCCAAGGGAGAGTGGGAAGGGGGAAAAGACCGCAGGGGATGTGGGAATGAGAGAACATATTTCTGCGTCTTGAGATGGTTCAAACTCTCTCAGGAGACAAAGAGGCGATCTTCTCTGGCTCTTCGCCTTTTGCTTCTTAACTCCACACTCCCTCATTTTCTCTTCTCCTTGTCCCGCCGTAAATATTTGAGAGTATCGAATAGATGAGTTTTTTTCGTTCTTATAATGTATACAAACATGTACAAATCAGGATGTAAATACAAATAACCCCTACATACATATTTATATGAATCACCCACTGCAGAAAGGCATAGAGTCAAAGTTGGACGATTATTCCTTTTTTTTCTTCAAGTTGTTGCTAGGTGCAAGAATCAATGTTTGCTACAAAAGCGAAACTTTTTTATGAGACAGACAATGCCTTCAATATCGACCCCGCCTATTCTCAAAAATTCGGCTAGTAGATTTTGGGCGGACTCAAAATTTAAATTTTTATTCTCTGTTTAAATGATTTAATGGAATGAGAAAGACATGAAGAGGTATCTTTAGAACAAGACTCTGTCTGGAATTGAAATTGGTTATGATTTTAACTATCAGGTGTGCATTCTGCTTAGTACGCCTCGGACGCCAATTTATCTTTGTATAATCGTAACATTTTTGTAAGATGCTTGGCGTAATTTTAAGGGTAGGTGGAAGCGAGAGTCCTGCAAGAGAATTCATGGAAAAAAGTAGCCGGCTATAAGCATAGTCAAACCAGAAATGATGACGGTCCAAAATGGTCCAACGAAAGTAATTGAGTTGTTAAAATAAAATCTCCTGTGACTTAATTCGGAGTGTGCACTACCCTAGAATAACATTACCAACTACCTACCGTTCACTATGTGTGCGACAATTATTTAGGGGTGCCAAATGTGACCTGTTTGATTTCCTGTGCAGTTGGGTTTATTCTTCTTCCGCTGGACACATGGCTTCAAGGGTTTCAAAGAAAAGTAATGGCATAGAATGTAATCCTTGCGATACGGTCTGAAATTTGTGCTTATTCAAGTCTGCAATTTCTGCATGATCTGCAATTTTTGCAGTAAAGAATATTTAATTATCTGCATACAGCAATAGCAATACAGTGGATCGTATGCAAATTACGTCTTACTAAATTCAGAAAGTAGCTTGTACGCCCAAATAATGATTATCCTTCTAAAATCAGTATGATGTAATTTAACGTTTATTATTACAAGCTATACGAAAGAAATCTTGTTTAAATAGTGCAGAGTAATAGTTAACTGTGCAACCATACTTTTGATTGTCCCTTCTTCGGACTAAATTGAGGATATACATGATTGTACTAGAGAGTATTCTTGCCCATAATGCTTAGGTACTTACTACCATAAAGTTCTGGAAAATATGAGCTATTTAAGAGAGATTTATCCCTGTAAGATTTTTCATTGCATCCAAGTTACGATTAGCACAGCCGATTCTTGGCCTATTTTCTTGAACTCGCAATCATCATGATCCAATATTCTTTTTCAAGGGTCATATTTGTTCCTGAATTGTCTAGAAATATGATAGCATCAGTACTCCTCCCTTACCACTGCCGTGAAACAAAAAATGAATGGATTTCAACCCACAAACATGCGTTACTTCTAATTTTTACTCTCTTTGCGGCAAAAAGTCTCCCCTGGCAAGGGCAGGACGCTTTTAAAGCAGCCGTGTAGCTATAAATGTGTTCCACTCGCTAATGGCCTTGCTGCTGCATCGTCTCGTCTGTTTCCCAAAAGAAGCAGCGATCTGAAACGATTTTTTCGAAGCAGTCAGCGCTAAATCTTGGATCCATGTCTTGTTGCACTATAGCAGCGCCTGGGATTACGATGCAGCGATGGGTTTAGGGTAAGGAGACGAGCAATCGGGGTTAATTGCGAATCCCGCATTAATTGCTCCAGTTCAATGCTCTCCTTCTCTATTTCTCTATTTTACTTTAGTTCTGGAAGAGGGACCTCCATATTGATCTTGTAGGGAGGCCGGGATGATCGGCAATATGCCTTATGTAAGCCTACGTTTATCGTTACAACACTTGAATATGTATGAGAAAGTCAGGAAAGATGACGAACCCAGTTTTTCTCTTCATAGACATTCGTGGATAGTAGCACGATTCCTATCTCTTCCTAGGGCCCAAGTGATTAGCAACTAGTTCACCGCCAACGACGGTAGGCCAGATAGGTTTGCGATCAGTAGCGCGCAAGATGTGTTTTCTTATCGCGCGATTGTAATTTTTGCATTTCCCAGGGTTAGAAATTACTCGATTTCGGTATTTTGTTTTTATTATTTCCTAAAGTAGTCTCAGCATATAATTAGTTATGCAAATGTCTGCAGTAGATGCTTTACCCCGCAGTTGGAGTAAGCTACCGAAAAGTAATCTTTTATTTAGGCGAAATATTTTCAGAATTCAAGGAAGGGATACTTGTTATCGATTTTTTTATTAAGTGTAATGATTGAAAGAAATTTTAATTTTAAATTTCAGATATTTAAACCTTTTAATAAATTTAGGGAAAAAATCTGAAGCATAAGTAATTCTACCCCACCCTTTCCTACTATGCAAAGAGAGAGAAAAATTGTTCGACCTTCTCAAACCGTGATTTGGATGAATCTGGGCGCGGTTCTTGGAATCCTTCCGGGTGATGTGGTATCTCATAATGATGAATGAAACCGCGTGCCTTGGGTCAGGAGTAATGGGATGGACTTTTGGCGGGGTTGGAGCGGTGAGTCCCTTCGGATCCCTGGATTTGCGGTCGCCGGAAGCGATGAAGGTTTGAGGGACACATGGCGAGAGAGGAAGGCTTTGGGTCGAGCAGGACCGGATGGAGGATGTAAATTTCGGACCAACGAGCACATACGAAATTTGTTTGACCGGTTCCGTTTCCATAGGGAAATAGATTTCGAAACATTCAGATGTTTGGAGTGGACTTCGTCATTATTAAGCAGCGGGTTAAGGTCAGGTTTGAAGCTTGAAATTTTTTTTTGCTATTCTGGGCAAAATTGCGATAATTCCAACCTAAGAAAAATCATTTGATCAGGATCCGAAATGGAATTCCAGATATTTACCATAAAAAAATAATTTGTAAGTAAATAAATGGCACTGAACAAGATTTTGGCATTGTGTAATCGAATTTCAGGCATAATAAATAACTGTTAAGGAGACTAGATGACAATGAGAGAATGTGAAGGTTTTGCCAGCAATTTTACCAATTATTCTTTTTACCTTAGCGATCAAAAATTCCCATTGCATTAGCAAAAGCGGAAGCTATATATAATCAGGAGTTTGCCTCATTTGGGCATTTTTGGAAAGCCAGGAATTGATGTGACCTCAAAACTGTTTCCCGCAATATTTTCAGCGTAAGGACTCCAGTGTTTTTTTCCTCGAGATATAATCGCAAATGAGTCCAGAGTTTTTAAATTCTTAGAATTGTATTTGCGTCAAGTTTTAACTGTATTCTCTTCCTTAATTTTTTCTCTAAATGCTGAATAATACGCGTTCTGCGTTTTCCGTTTTAAAACTCTGAGCTTTTTAGCCTTTTAAGCATTTAAATCTCACATTTTGGGGAAATGTTTCACCAGAAAAATTTTTTTAGCCGTATGTCACTTTAAATTACGAAGAATGCTCGCTACTTGCAAATATAATCTAATTAAAAATTTAAAAGCTATATTAGCCTTTGAAAGAGTAAAATAATTTGAAATCTCATTTTTGGAGCCAGTGTCATCATTGGAAGGGATTGAAATTGAGAATTTGGCTTGCGAGGGTATTCTCATGGCTAGAATACGAAATAGTTTCCATTATTCCGTGTCACTTTTTCTGTTCTGCCTCCTTTTTTAATTCCCTTGGGGAGGCGCTTTTCCACTTGAACGGAGTCACTGAAATCTCTTTCTCGAGGATTAAACTGATATATTTTTTCCCGCCGTCGGCAGTTGGATTAAAGAATTCACGAGCTCCGTTCAGAAACATGGAATTATGGGCTTGACGAGAGTGTTTTGTTTTTGTTTTTTAATTTCTTTCGTATTTTTCGTGAGGAAAAGGGGGAGGCAGAGATTTCTTCGTGCTAAACAAAACAGAACGAATGTTGTCGTGAATGGAAAGAACAAATAGAATGAATGAATCGTCTTCTATCTCATTCTTTTCTAGTATTCTTTGTTCTAAATTCAAAGAGAGGAGTGATATTTGTGTGAATTTTTTTGACTTGCTTCAGAGTATTTTTATCCACGAAAGAGAAAGGGGCAAAGACAAGCGTAGAGTCTAATTGGTCAACTTTGCGAATGTCTCTGTCCTTACATGTTTGGGAAGACGATATGTTTCAAGGGGTAGGGACGAGGTTTATGGGGAAATTATTTTCTCAAGTGAATCAACGATTCCCATTTCGGTCTGTATGGAATTTTCTTGAGAAATGTCATAATCGATAGGACCCTTGTAGCATTTCAGCCGAAAACTTATAAATCATGTGAAATGGTTTTTAAATAATGAGGTATCACTCTCTCCTGCAGTTACCGCGTTAGTGTTAACGTAGCCAGGTACCTCATCGTATCTCGGACTGGGCATCTCCTCACTTGGACACTCACCTCACGATCGATCGGCTAACGCATTACAGTGCAATCTCAGTAATCCGCCCTTGCGGTAATCCGACACGTCCAGTAATCAGGCGTGTAGGGCTGCCGGCCTCCCTTCGGCTTATATTATTTCGTCTAGTTAAAATAAAAGGTTTTTCAATACATAGTAAGTATTTGTGTTATTATTATACATTTTATTATACATACATTTGTTTTATTATTATTGTATATGTAGATGTTCTTAGCAGAGGCACAGTGGTGTTCCGGTTTTATTGTGCCATTATCGACAATAGCTGTTATTGCTAATTCTTTATCTACTGTGATAACCGATACCTACCCTAAGCAGTGGGGAGATTTGGCGTCACTATATGCACATATTTAATTGCAAAATTATGCCGAAAACGTTCTCTGTGCATTGTGTTTTATTTGTAAATTTTCAACAATTTGGGTATAGAAAGAATACTCTGGTTATCATTTACCTTTATTGCAAAATTGAAAATTTTAACTCAATATTTGCTCACCGACAAATGCTGGCAAAATATACTCGATGTACTCTGGAAATGATAATATGACAGTGTAAAATAAAGTAAGTACAAAATAATAACTAGATAAAGAAAACGCGACGGTTTGAGGGATTGATCCCTCCAAACGGATTGAAGATGCAGTGCTGAGGAAAAGGTCAGATACGTAAACAAAATTGAAGCTGATAAGGTGGCTGACCTGGGGAAAAATGTATTTGAACCGAGAGAAAAACAGATATTTTAATAGGATTGCGGAGTTAAGTACCTATGCATTTCTTCGAAATTTTTCACAACGAATTTAATGGCTAGTATTAAATACGATGTAAGTATGATGATGTTTTTATTTGGTACGAATACCTGGTTGCATTGACGTTTATAAGGTTCAGGGCGTTTCTCTTTAAGCTAAATGAGGGTGCTTGGGCTTTTTACTGCAAACCCGCGCTCTCAAGGGCTCCTAAAGAATAACTGGCAAAGAGAGGTGAAGGCATGTAGGTGCATTGCAAGTAAGGCGACGCGAGGTTGAGAAAGATGAGATGATTATCGTTCGGCTTGCTACTGATAAGAAAGCAGTGAAACACTGTGAGAATTAGCCCGTCCCATAAACTGCGTAAATGTGCTCCTTGTGACAACACATGCCATTCTTACCACGATTTCCAAACTGCCTTATCTTTCTGCTTTTACTTGCTGCTCCATCCTGCTGTCATTTTGGTTATGTTTTGATGGCTTTGTGGTGGATTTTTCTCAAAGATTTCTCGGGTTTGTCTCGAGTTTCATTCCTAGAATTATTGTACCAAACTCTGGACGTCAATTAATACCCTAATACTCCGAATTATATTGTTCAGTACGATGTAATTTTGTTGTAAAGACGGGAATCGCGCCAGCGATTTCAAACAGAAAATTAGGATTCGTTATTACATGTGGTTGCTGAATCAGAGCAATAAAAGGGAAGTTAGGAGAGGCTATTGCGAGTCATATAGAGGTTGGCTAAGTGGGAAGTGCGTTGGACTACTTGTCGGAGTATTTTGAAATTAGCCATTTTAATAGAATTCCTCGTGGTTTGCAGTGGCCCAGGAGAAAGAAGTTGCCCCCGAAATGAAACGACATTTACCGTGGAATCATTGTTCACCAGGGGAGGCTTACAATGGAGTGAGTCTACCCCAACTAATCCTAAAACTAATCTTTAAGTGTAATCACTGAGTGATAACATGCTTAGTGATAAATGCTACGTAGCACAATTGCAGCCTAAAAGAATTCAGGGTTAATTTCGTTGACAATTTTTGGACTGGATAAGCCTGGATAATTTTTAAAAATCCGACTGTCGCAGGTAGTATTGGCGTGCAATTTTTACGATTTTCGTTGACTACCGAGATCCAATTGATGAATTTGGTTGACTCGAGACGGCGAATAGCTCAAGGAGGCTTAGATTCTCCCTCCTTGGGAACTGGCTGCACTTATGATCTATGTTGCATGATGAGTCCAACTGAGAAGCTATGCTGGTGATGTTTCCATGTGATCGCACTTCCATCTCTCACTTCATCATGCAAATCTCACTATAGTATATACTTCCTCTGTTATGTGCATTTAGATTCCGTACCGGCTGTGTCGCACCAGCGGCACATTTTTTTTCATGAAGTGGCACATTTTCATTTTTACCTCTTCACTGAAATCCCGCTGAGTCACTTCCGATCAATATAGTTCTTATATCAACCGTGAAATTAAATTTTAACAACAAGCTGCATGAAGTTAGCTTGCTTATTCAAGTCCCTCGTAAACTTTTTAATAATTTCGAAGAGAAAGGATGCATTATTGCAAAGAAGAGAAAGAGAAAGGATGCAAAGTCCTTAATTTTGAAAGGGGAGGGATTTTAGGGTTTAAATAAGGTGGAGCTCCCTTGTAAATAGAGGTTTTAATTATCAATACCTCTCCAAATATTTATTATACAGAAAATATAAACACATCAAAATATTTGAAAATAAAGAAGCTACAATTTAATACTCTTGCATTTTCTTCATATCTCCAGTTTTTTTGGAGTTATTTTGAAAAAAAAGAGCATTTTTAACGAAATTGTAGAAAATGGCTTTTCACTTTTACCTCCATTTTTTCAAAATTTAGAATTGTAAATCAAACAAACTTCTAGGATCAATTAACAATACTTAAATAAAGAGAAATTCTGAAGGCCATTGATCAATTTTGACTAGTGTGGTAGTAAGGAGTTGTTTTCACTGTTTTTTTCGTAGATAAAAGTAGGGACTGATCTTATTTTTAATCACAACTCGCTCAAATTTCATGATCAATTTTTTTTCTCATTTTTAGAAAGTTTTCTTTAAATACTTTAAAACAGATTGCATACGTTTTCCTCGATAAATACGTTTTTCCCGCTATTTGGTATTGAATATTTCAAATTTAGCGTATGAAAAACAAAAGATAACCATCAACAAGTTGTAGCTCGGTCCGAATTGGTCATAAAGGAAATATAAACTAAGATTTTTATTTAATTTTTTACAAGCTACAGTTGTGTAACTGGTAATGTCCTAATAAAATTAATACTTTTCAAGTTATTTGCCTATAACCGATTTAAATCGTTGATTTCGTCAAAAAAACTGTTACTTTCAATCGCGATTAACTCGAAAAATATTAATTTTACGCAAAAAATGGAATTTATTTATCCTTCGATTCCTGTGGTCAAAATATAATTAAAATTTTCCACCCCCGAGATGGGGTGGAAGCCACCCCCTGGGTAAAAGCGCCCGTCGTCATGATATAGATTTTGATTCTTGGTATATTCCCTACCTATTGTGAAAAATTGAAGAAAATCGATTCCGTTAGAAAAAAATTGCTAGCCAAAATGCTTCATTTCCTGGACTATTAAGCTTTTTCTCCCCTAGACATATTTCTATTGTCTCTTCACAAAGGCCACTATTTTTAAGGCCACACTCACTAGGGATGTTTTACTACGCTCCTAGCACCCTGAAGTTAAGGTCGTCCGTGACTATCAAGAGCCCGTCTCGAATTTTCTCGAAAAACGTTGGCCTTACCCGGTGCCAATCCCGAGAAGATTCTATCAATCTTAAGATTTTTTTGTTTGGAATTTGTTCAAAGGTAAATATTCCCTTCCAAAGCATTTAAATGATAACACTAAATCCATTTTTAATCTGAAGAAAACAAAGGTAATATTTTCAATTTTCTTCATAACATGTCCCTCTTCAATAACGACGTGCATTCTTTTTTTTTAATTTCATGTAGTGAGATTTTTTCTCTAAATCCCTCGTCAAAACTTTTAAAAATACAATGAAATCCTAAAAAATGATTCAATGAATTATTCGTATGGAAATATGGAGAAAAAAAATCGCGTTTTCCTCGTCCGCTAATCTTCGCTTCCATAGTGTTTTGTGTTTCTGTTTTTTTTTTAATCTGATAGATATTCTGATAACTCTTCGTCTTTTAAATGAGAGATCATATCTTCATCAATGATTATTTTTTTCGCGTTAGGTTTGCAGGAATCCATTACCTTGATTACGTTGTGCTGCAAATGACTGCACCCCATTATAAATTTTTGCGGCCTATCTGTTGAATTTTACAAGGCACCGCGTCATCCGAATCGTGGAGTATTCTTTCGATTTGCCGTTATCTGCTTTCAATTTCTATACCGTGCATCAATTAATGATTAGTGCACTCAGAACGTTTCGTTGAATTACTCCTTTCCCTATTGTAGCTTTTCAAATGTCGGGATGTGGCACGCCCTATGAATCATTTGCAGTAATGAACAAGTCATTGAAATTTCCTTCGTTCTTAAAGGGCCGTAAAGGGCCTTAAAAATTTCTTGTTTTCCATAGCCATTTCTTAAAATGTTTGTTTAAGGTGGTCTAACTCGACTGAGATGCTTACATTACCTGATATTTACTTGGGTCGATGGACCAAGGTAAATACAGCGGCCTTCTGCGATGGATGGTTATGGCTCTGTCCGTCAGTATGCGTTGGCTTCCGATAAACTGGATGACCTAGGCTTCCATCTTCTTTCCTGCGTATTAGGATGTCCAGAAAAGGAATTAGGCGTAGTTTTCGAACTGTGTACTTTGCTCTGATACCCCTGACCTCTGGATAAAAATCACGTTTGAATATACTAGTCTGTAGGCCATTTATTTTCATTTTGTTTGTCAAGTTAACAGTTTTCTTGTTATTATCCTTATTGCCGGGTATAGTTTGCCAATATTTTCAATGTATTTTCAATACTCTTCGTGCTAGGTTGTATTTTAGCTCTCATCTCCGTGGCCCCTAAAGAGGAATCGAGTTAAATTTCTTATCTTTATCCAGTACTTTTCAAAGTATGTAGGAGGTTAACTATCATCCCTCCAATTTTAGACCCCTTTAATTAAAAGATTAAGATATGATGAAGGCGCAATGGTGACTTGGATACTTATTTTTCTGTTCTTTGAAATTTACTGAATAAGCTCATATAGAGAAGGATATGCACACTTGCATATCTCCTATTGATCCGATCCTTTAATAAATTCATGCCCGTTTTGTAGAACATGGAGCATCTTTTACTTGGTTGGAACTGGTTAGAACGCGAACATGCTGTGCATATGGTTCATGAACATTTGGTCCAAAATGCTTTATATCCAAGTGTCTAGCCGATTATACTCGAGCGTGTACTTGCCTCTTCTGGAATTATATCCTAGTGTCCAGGAATTTGCTCCTGCATTTTGGACGAAAATCACAATTCACTGTAAGAATCCAGTAGAGGGAAAGCAAATAAAATTTATTTCCGAAAAAGAAACTTCCCATTGTAAACCGCTCGCCTATAATTTTGGAATGAAAAAAAAACATGAAAATTGCCTGAGTTGGTGACGTCATTAGATGATTGGTTCATTTACTCGTTAACGAAGATAAGTTCACCGAGGAAAAAAATCACTCGATGGAATATAAAACACTACGAATCGTGTGAGGGCCATGCACAAGGTCCGGGAATAGTTGAGATTCTGGTACGCGGTCGGAATAATAATGTGACGTCGTCAACTCATCTCGGAAAGGGTTTAGGCTATCAATTATTTGTCACTACAAGCTAGAGTATAGGCGGTAAAATACTTCTCTTTATTTTCAAACTCTATCGCAATCGACAAGAATAAAAAATACTGAACAACTCCATTGTCCCTCTGTTCAGCACCTTTATTAAGAATTGACGCTGACAGTTATACCCGCTGTATTTTTCAACCTCACATTTTTTAAGTGTTTTGTTCTATTGAATTTTTAGTGTAGAGAGTTTTACCCTTCATTCAATTTATTTAATTAAATCTGAAGTGGACCAACGTGAATTATTTGCTCGTATTTGGTGAAGTATTTGTTCGCAGTTGCATAAACATCTCATTATTCCATAAATATTAATGGAATAATTGTCGTGTGATAAAATGCTCCACTCACAGTATGCGTTCGAGAGTGATGCATTTTCGCGTGAAAAAAAATTAAAAATTTCCGTATTTTGCTTATCCTTCTTCAAGTTGCTCCCTTCAATGTTCGTTTTTTAGCCATGGATTTATGTTATTTTTAACAAAACATAAAGGAAAGTGAAGTTTTTACTAAGGGAAATTGTTTGTATTTTCTATGAAACCAATACTGGAGGCTTATAATGGGAGGAATGGAGGAAAATCGCTGAACCGAGACGTGAGCTATTTCATTTTTTTTTCAAGATATTATGTTTATAGTATATATGATATATATTTCATACCATTTCCTTTTCTTCAACGATTAGGTAAACATGTACCTCGAATCGATTATTTCAGGTTTTTATTAACTCTATTCTAATCGATACAAATAATTATATACTATATCGCACTAAGATATCAATAATGTGAAAGACTTCACAAATTTTGTAATATTTATTTCGTTCCAGGCAATTTTCATCTCTGATGGAATTGTTTCTATCCTCTGTCAAATAGTATATATATAAGGGGAATGAAAAGTATAGAATAAATATATTTTAATTTGCCTTAAAGTTTCTCTAGCATGGCGTAATCGATTGCTTGTAGGTTTTTATAAACGTTGGAACCAGCGAAAGTTGACCACTTTCACTCGACCGGTCTTTTTTTGGTCATATATTACTCGCGTAAAACACTAGATGTCGTTGTGAATTGATAAATTTAAATAATATATACTCTGAACAACGTTTGTCTGATTCTAAAATTTGCCTCGTTATTTTCCTAAATGCGCATGTTAGGTACTTGCTATGTGGGCAAATGTTGACTGTGGGCTCTTCTTCATACTCTGATAATTTCGACGCAAAAGTAAAGGAGTAAATGGGCGCTGAATGAGGCTTAATGCGACTGGAAGATCGGGAGGTCAACGTGAAGGTGAAGCGAACCTATTCCCACTCATAATGAGGGCTTTAGCTAATTGAGCTCCGAATTCAATGCCAATGGATTTGATTTCCAGACATTCGCATCCCCGTTGCCCATTCCAATCGGAAATATTAGGACTGAATTCGATTTGGAGTGCGCGGGAAAATTTATTTTAATGAATGTTTTATTTCTATATTTACTACTGCCTCTACCTTAAGTCTACTCATTACACTATGTGGACAACAAGATGGCATATCAAGCTTCCGGTGAGTAATACGGTAAGGTGGATGAGGCTTTAAGGAAATTCAAAGGAGTGAGAGACAATTGAGAAACGATTCCCGTCGTTAAATGCGAATTGTATTAGCTTTGAGAGGATGGGATAAGACGAATGACGCACTATATCCAATGCTCTTCTCCGCACTTAGTTACAGTGACTTGCCAATTTGTAGTCTCCGAGTCCACCTCTCCTATCTCATTGTGCTCCACGTCTCTTATCTGATGAGCTCTTAGAAACAGCTGAGGCCGTTGCAAGCGCACTTCTTAATCAGCGTCGAGCCTTTGTGTCCCACTTAGCTTGCGTTTTACGCTGATACTCTTCTGCCTCGATCGCTTTAATTAGTATCAGCCGGAGGACCCGTGGTGATTATTTTAACTCACAATTGGCAATCTTGCGGGCTCGAGTTGAAATACTGGAGAAGATGAGGTCCGAAGAATCGATTTATGATCAGACCTCTGCGTCGTCTCCTATTGCTCTGCGTGGCGCGAAACTCACGTCCATAAGCCCTTGGTTAGTATAGATGGAAATGTGTAGTTGATGTAAAGCGTGAATTATATTTACGTGTGCTCATTAGGGATTATTTCAACGAAGTTGCGCCGTTTTTGATAGTCTATTTTTAGGCTCCTTGTAAACCTTTCTCCGTATTAAATCCCATCACCCTCATATCTTGTCTTTTTCCTTTCTTCACTCGATTTTTTCCCTCCAAACTCCGTTTACGCTTCCATCCATCCAGGTCGATTTAGAACCAAGCCCCGCTTCTGCAGGTAATTGAGATATCACAGTCCCTTCTAGCTAGATCTTCTCTATTTTTATACCTTCTCAGCCCACCTATCTCTTTCCCCACGCCAACAAAATCCCTTAATTATTGCGTTTCTTCCATTTTTTAATCATTTTTTCCGGCCTCCTATTCATTTCGCCCCAGTCGTCCAAAAAGGTGGTCCAAATTAACGTGGCTCTGGCTGCTTTTCCTGCTTATTTTATTTTTTATATTTTCGGCAGCGTTCATATAAGGAGCCCGGTTTGAAAGTTTGTGCGGTTGCCTTGGCTCTAAACATCGCTTTCCTACCTAGGGCTTCTCCTCAGCCCTTTTTTTCGTGATCTCTTTCAATGTGGTTTCTGAGCTTAAGCGAATGGTTGCCCAACTCGACATCCATCGTCCTCCCCAATTCACTCTACTGCTCTACGCCGACTCCTACTGCTCACCCAGCCCCTCTCTACTTATCCTCAACCTCGCCATCGGTGCCCTCAATCTGGCTTCGTGACGTAACTGTGAAAAATGAAATACTTCTCATCCCGTTCCGAGATATTTCCCGAAAAAGTGTCGGTGATGCGTTCGAGGAAGTCACTCGGGGAAATCAGCGAATGTAACAGCGATGGGTTAGCGGTAGGCAGCCTGATTTTTTTTTATATATTTTAGTTTCTTCTTGTTAAGCTATATTTGCATGAAGCATTTGCAAATCATTCCTGTCTCTCTTCCATTCCCAAATAGACTACCGTTTTCCTTCGAATCCGGCTTCTCTTCCCTCCGAAATTTTTCATCCCTTATCAATCCGCAATTCAGCCATTGTTGCCAACTCTTTTCATTGTAACGATAAATGACGATAATAAATCTCTTCCTTCTCCTCCCATTCCTGCCTTGCTTCCTTCCCTCTAACACTGCTTTCAAAATCCCCTCCTTGCTCAGTACTCACTCAATCCAAGCCTTTTGTCTCCTCTACAACATATGTCTCATCTAGAAGTTTACGCTCCTCGCTGACCATGTCCAGCACTTCGTCGATCCTCTTCCTATCCGTCCACTTAATCTTTTCCATTCTTCTCAATACTCACGTCTCGAAGGCCCCCGGCATTTTTTCGTCTTCCTTCCTCAGTGTCCGCGCTACAAAGATCTACTACCACTCAAAATTAGATTCCTCTCTAGCGTTTTCTTTAAACTCTTTAACAAAAGATCCTCTCATCAGCTCTTGCCTAAACAGGAACGTGTTCTTTTCTAAATTTATTCCCTTCCTGTGGAGTTGTTCTGTATTTTCAAAATAAAATAACTACATTCGCTGATCTATGTGATGTTACAAAAAATCGTTTCATCAGTTATTCGTTACGTTATGCGTAAACTTCTAGATGAGACATATGTTGTAGAGGAGGCAAAAGGCTTGGATTGAGTGAGTACTGAGCTAGGAGGGGATTTTGAAAGCAGTGTTAGAGGGAAGGAAGCAAGGCAGGAATGGGAGGGGAAGGAAGAGATTTATTATCGTCAACGACAACGATTCGATGTTACTGATCCCTTCCTGCATACGTGAGCCCTTAAAGTGATCCGTTACTCTCGTACTGTTCGCGGTCACTTGTTCGTGGTCAACTTCCAAAACATTATATTTATTCCGCCTTACATGCGTGCTAAGGGGTCCGTATTACAGTAATGTGCCGCCCAAATAGTTATATTTCCCGACCTATTTAAACTTTTGTCCACCTGCCTAAATGTTTAGCCCCAGATTCCTCGCTCTAAAATATGCAACCTCTGGTCTTCTTGTGATTAGTCTTCATTCCATATTTTTGGCACCGTTTACCCAACTTATTATACAGTGCCAGCAATTATTTTGTCGAATGACTTATCAATTCCTGGTCATGCGCGAACCTCGTTGATTTGAACAACAATCCAACTCCCCTTTAACCCCGGCACATTTCTGCATCTAAGCTTCTTTTACCTTATCATCCGTATTTTCTCACTAATTTTAGAAATCGTGTTTGTTTGACGCTCAGCATCCGTGAAAGATTTAAAGAAAGAGAAGCCCTATTGTCATCTCTAAGACTTCTTTTTAAGCGTTTTTATTTCTGTTCGATTTTTATGGCTTTGTTTTGAGGTACGATATCTTTAATTGCTTTTGATGTCTAATTTAGGGTTTCATAAGTGCTTCCTAAGTTTTATTTTATGGGAAGCACTTTTCTCTTCTAAATGTTTCCATTTCATTATGGATATCGATGGTCGTTTTATGAGTAATATCCCGAAATACTTGGTGTAGATCTTTTTGATGCCATTTTTACTTCTGTGCTGTGGAATTTTTGGTGATGCCATGACCTTTTCTCGCCTTTGAATTGTTGAACCTGTGATAAATCATTTGTTTGAAAAAGGATTAAATATTTTGAATTGATAATTAATTGCATATTACATAAGTGGGCAACGATATCAGCCGTGTAAATAATAGGGTACCAGCGAGTTCCAAGGCATCGGCATGTTGTAATACCGATCTGAAGTTATATTTTTCAATTGACATTTAACCAGGAAAATTGAAATTAATTTCTATCAAATTTCTTCTGATTCACTTGCGTTGACTCAGCTTACTACTTTCTCTTCGCCGTAAGCTCTGAGATATTTTGAATAGGAGGTGGCGATTATGTTTTCTTTTATCATAACCACGAAACTGGTGCACCAATCATCAATGTCTATTAAGGAAATAGCATGTATTGGAAATAATTAAACGTAAATCGACCCATCGAAAGAACATTTGTTCAAATGATTTTGAAGCGCTACTTCCAGGAAAAGTAGCTTTAGAAGGTCAACTTTTTTTAACGGCATTTATTGAAACAGTATCAAAAATTCACATTCCGTGGGGCACATTTGTTGCAATGAAAATTACTTTGCTCCTCAATGTAGCCACCTGGAGAATGGTTTTCTTTGGTTGTCGTGGTGCTGGCTTCCACCGGGTTTGATTGTAGGGTCGACACTATTTCGAGTTCCCTCAGCGTACACGAAGTTATTGTGAAACAGATGCACTCGGTATCCTCAGAGTAACTTTAGGTCGAAGTTCTGGATCACTTATTAATTTGTCCTTCATATGAGTTCGTTCTCTCTCCGAGAGTTGGTTTAAATTTTGATGAAGTTGATCAACTGGGTCACCGTAAGATTTCGCTTTAATGCACTAAGAGATCTAAGCTTCAGAGATGATTATGCATATTATTGTGCTAGCTTAAATTTTTCATGTTTTTTTTACATGATCACATTTTTAGAGTTTCAGGGTTCTGGAGAAACCCCTTTCCTTCCGTATGTCAGGGATGTTATCCCCTTCCCTTTTCCCTTTCATAGTTCAGCAATGAAGGAAGGTGTTTTGCGAGATGCGGCCAGCGACCCCTTAAGCCATCTGACCCCAAACGCCGTGGCACAAAACTACATAATTTTATTCCTTAACGTTATAAAATAAAGTCTTAGAAAAACTCAAGAGACTTCTTTCTTTCTTTCTATATTTATTTAACTCAATAGGAATATATGTATGTAACAGTAGTATTCAAACAGGGGATGGTGTGTAAACGTTTTCTCAAGCATTCGAGACAATCCGATTGTTAGTGACGTAAAATGTTTAACTTGTATACCAATTCATAATTATAATATCAATTTCATCTTTTAAGACTGGTTGTCAATCAAAAAAATTATTGTTGATTTATTTGAAAAACATATGTTGTATTTTGTTCAAATATTGTATTTTATTCGAAAAAAAGGATGGTAGTATAATTGATTTAAAGAATGATAAACTTTCTCCGCCAAAAATTAAGTGAATGTGCATCTGAAGACTAAAAAATGGAATGTAATTTGTTAAATAATTTGATTTTAAACAATAGTTCTATCTGCTCTCTTTGACCAATGTATATTATCCCATTTTCTCAGTAACATATAATTCATTTCATTTGAGTAAAAAATAAAAACCGTTGCTACCTGTGGATAAAATTCTGAAGTCTGGAATATTTCAGAGCGTGTACTTTGAATTCCGATGTATTATTCTATTGATGTCATTTGCGGAGTACGGAATTTGCGCTGCGTTCAGCGTTGTCATCATACGTCGCCCTCACTTTTCTCTTAGTGTTGTACGGCACGAGCCATTTTGGAAATTTACCTCTTTTGTGTTTATTGGCTTAGGCTATGTCTTGCCGCGCTTGATCTCTGTTATTATAATCCTGTGTGACTGTTTATGTTTTCCTAACTCCTTTCTTTCTGTAACTTTCTCCATTAAGTTCACTCTCTCTCTCATTGATGCAGTAAATATTCAGGAACGGACGTTTGTCCACGAAGCCAAGCAAACCGAGGCATCTGCGCTTTGATCCGGTTTTCCTTTCGTAGTTCACCACTGTTGAGCATACCGTTCCGCCTAATTTCATCCTTTCTTAATTTACTCATAGAATCTCTTCCTTGCCTCACACTAAAGGGTCGATAGAGCAGAAAAGTTGCTGATATCACTGGACCGCGATTTCGGCGTCACTTTGTTTTTCGATTAAAATCCGCCGTTCGACCGGAAAATTGGCAAGAGATTGCGATTATGGAGGGATAGAGGTATAGAGGGGACGTTTATGAATGTCTTGCGGGTTGGAGGAACCTCCTCTCTCCCCAAAACTAATTTCAACCTCCCCCTCGAATAAATGGATTCATTCAACTTCAAGATGCTTGCGCTTAATATAAGCGCTCACTCCCTCGGACCTCCCTCAACACCCATCCAATAACTCTATCTTGATGATCTTCGACCTTGTGATGGAACTGTTTCCATTGAAGAACGGCCTTTTATTATTTTTACTCTCTTTTGTATTTGGTAGTACCTATAATACTCGGAACAAATTTACACATGATTTTACATAAGAGATATTTAAAAAAATCTTTTCTGTTTTTATTGTATAAGGTGACACAAGTCGTCACTTTTATCAAGGTATTTATAAATTGGTTGTTACAGAATAGTAGAATCGAGGCAATTAGGGAATTTTAAATTGCCAGTTCCGGAAACTTTCGCCCTTGGATTCAGGGAAAATTTATGTCATGATGAGCGAATTAATAGGTGATAACCGCCGAGTTGGCGGGTGGCTGAGGGACAGATTTTTTGAAACGAGCATTTTTGGTAAATTTTCCGTTTGAATACACTAATTTGATGCAATACCATTTTTGTTGCTGTTCAAGGGAAAATAAGTTACGAAAAAATTCACTGATATATATATTTTTATTTTCTTAAAAAGAGAAATTCTGGAAGAAAAGTTTTCTGCTCCGTGGCATGTAAATAGCCATTTTTTCTCATGGAATAAGTGGCCACAGTGCGGAGCTACCCTGCATGAACCATAAAAAAGTGCAATGTGTATTTCCTGTATGGCTGGTGAATTTGGCCGTGATTGACTTAGCTGAGCAAAAATTTTATGTAATGATCTAATAAAGAATGTGAAGCAGTCAGCTAAAGGAAGACTTTTGTCAGAGAAAGGTCAAGTAATGTTTTGGGACTTTGATTCCGGGAATATTTTTATGGTACTACTTTTACGTACTGCTGGAAAGATTTTACATTTTTACGTGACCGTGAGCGTAATAAATGAGGTACAAATACTCATATTGTGACTCTTTGCTCTTCCAGTGAGTTTCCTCCAATTCAAACCAAAGTTTCAATGCTCTATGCTGTTATTTTGGCTGCGCACCTTCACTGAATCGATGGAACCGACTTTCTGAACTGACGTGGAATGAAAAACGGGAAAGGCGGCCTTTGTTGTTGCTTTCGCGGTCAAACCTCGTGCTCTCGTCTCAGTGCGCTTTATGGACGCCGAGCTTTTTTCAGTTTTTTTAGAAGCGTATTTTTTTAACCTCATGTGTTGATCTACCTCCGATTTCAGTCTATATTTGCCAATACACTCTAAATATGAACGGAGCCGTGCTCCAAATCAAGAGAGTAAGTTGACTAAATTTGATATAATTGAGTTTTCCAATCCAAAGCGAGAAGTTCAAACGTGGAGCATTTCAATGCAGGTCTGCAAAGAGTGGCTGTTTGAGTACCTACTTAATTCAATATACGTAAAACAAAAAAAATGCTTTCTCACGATGTTACGGATGAGTGAAGGCTAATATAATCAAGGGTATTGCAATTCATGTTTATTTTTTAAAAAAGTTATGTATTTGACCCCTTCTTTTGTTATTTTTTTAAACTCAGTCCAGAGAAAGAGGAAAAGAGAGATCACTAGAGTAAGACGTGAATTGTTGATCCCTGAGCCAATTGTAGTTTAATCTCTGTATAAATTTTCTTCTCCGCTGTAATTTAGTGCTTTCCTTTGTTTTCTGAAAGTTTCTTTTATTATTATCCAGATTTGTCTACGATATATTTTTCAGCGATGGCGATTTCATACCATATAGAAGCTCTACGGAGGGATATAAGTATCACGAAACATTTGCCACTTTTTAACCTTCTTATTTTGGCGGACAAGATATCAGAAATATGCAAAAAAAACTGTAATTTTTAAATTATATAAAAATAACTATCTCTGTCTAGGGCATCCTTATAAATTTGAAATGTCGTAAAGAATTTTTCTGATTTTACTAATTTTGACACAAAAAAGGCAACTCATACTCTTAACAAGAAAATCGATGAGAAAACACTCTGATTCACCCATTGAAGAGGAAAAACTGAGTTTTAAATTCTAGAACTGAGAAAAGCTGACGTTTAGTGTGCCTAACTCTTAAAAATAAACCGCTAGTGACGGATGCATGATAATTGTCTGGTTGAAATCGATGATATAAGTTTTAATAATTTTAATTTTGTAGTTCAAATTCTGACTCTTTATTTAAACCAAGGGTCAAACCATAAACGAAAGAAGAGTTGCAATTTCCACTTAAAAAGTTAATTTAATTAAATTTTCCGTCGGACTTGTCGGTTTCACCATGCCTCTCACAAAACTACCAGTTTTATTTTAATTTAAGTATACCGGGACTAGCCACTAAAGCATACCAGGTATACCGGGACTAGCCCTATTAAAGTTATTAGGATGAGTATAACCTCAGCCGTATATGGAGAGGGTTCCTAGCCCAATATAATGACCAACGGCTATCGCCTAAAATTCAAATCCGGCACTACAATGGGTAACGAAAAACATATATAAGCTCGGGACGAGAATAAATTCCTTCCATTCTCTTGATAACGCTCCCAGTAGGAGGAGTAAAACGTTGAGTGAAAATGTTACGTACGCAGCAATACCCGAGAACCTCCTCAAGCATAAACATATATTCATGTTTTATGCTAATAGATTTATATATACTGTTAAGTTTTTACAGCATTAATGAAGCGTGTTTTTATTGATGAAGTGAGTGGTCAATGATTTTCCTTCAGCTGTTAGTAAAATATTATTTTATTTCATCGCATGGAAACAATATCAAATTCAATCCATAAAACCACCCGTCGATACCGTATCCACAAATACCGTTGTCTTTGAACTAATAACGCTGTTTTTCACTCTCTATTCATTAGTACCAGTTGTTGATGAAAAGTGTGGATGGTCTTAGTTCATTTTTTGTTGGATAGAAGTTTTAATCGAGGTTGTGGATTTTGCGATGAGTTTGTGGTTTTTCATTTATTTTTAATGCGGTTTATCATTATAGTTTTTGTAAGTGGCTGTAATCGAAGCTTGAGAATGGCTGATATTACTCGTATATTTCTAAAAAGAAAACCTTTCTGAAAGTCATATTTCTCATGGCCTATTTTTAAAAAAATGCATTAACTGAAATTAAGAAATATGTGGTCGCTTTAGACGTGTCATTGGTATATTTATTTTCCTTCGGGTCAACTCTCATCATGTAGATTCATCGCAAACGCTAGCGCTCATGATCCTCTGGGTCCTGGCTGCCGTTATAAATCGAGCGATATTGTTTCTTCGCTGAATTTTTGCAAAATCTATTGGTGTAATTCTTCCATTTTCAACTTCCCCTCCATCGAGAAAAAAAACCTTTTCGGGGTGCAAAATGTCTTGCAGTGATTTAAAGTTTGAGGAAACCTTCGTGTAATCATGGCATTGCAACCTCTACCACCTAGGGTGAAATCTGGGATGAATATTTCGTAGTACGGCTAAAAATCTCATACTGTAGACCTGCCATATCGTAGGTTCTAAATGACTGCTAGGATTGAGTGCCAATTTTCGTTTAACGAGTCTCCTGGAACTCATGCATCGTAGTGTAAGTTGCATTTGGAATGCCTGCCATGGTTTATGCATGGAGACCGCTCCGCGAAAGAAACAAGCTATGTCCCACTTCGATGAAAATTTTGGAAACCGGTCTCCGTTTTGTGCTTTGCTAAAAGTCGATAGTCAAATTAGTCTTGGCTATATAGCTTCAAATTGAAAATTTTCAAAGTTACGAATATCGTTAGAGCTGCTATAAAATGTATTTTCATGGGGAGAAAAAACCCGAAATGAAATGAAACCTGAAATTAAAATGCTACTGCATCTGTGATTTAAGATAGCATATCGTTATTGTAAGCGTTAGCGGGCTAACGTTTGTATATGATGATAATATATGATGACAGTCTTACTAATTAATAAAACTGAATTTTACACTTGTGATTTCTAGCAAAGCGAGATCCATCACAGTTGTCATTTGCCTTTTACGAACGATTCAATCTCTTTGGTTTTCGTTTGGATGACAAGTAGACAGGAATGACGAATTCTTATCCAACACGCCAAGCTATAATAAAACAGCTTGTCTTCTCTGCGAATGCATGCTCGTTTACTCTGAGGAATTTTATTATATTTATAAAAGTATGAAATTGTGATTTAAAATTTTATAATTTATAATTATAATTTCGTACTTTTATGAATATAGCAAATAACTTTCATACAAAATATGAAATTATAATTTAATGCTCTTGCCTAACTACGTAGGCAATGTTTTATTCCTGAACTGCAATGTATCTCTTCATTCTAATTCAGCGTTTAACAAGTGAACAGCGTTTAACAATCCATGAAATAATCAATTCCTTTTAACTGCTACTAATTGTGGGAAATTTCCTGTCGGTTTTCTCTTGAATTGGTGAATCAATGTTCGATTGGTGTGTATAAGGTGATAATTTAAGAAATATAGTCGAATGATGATTTCGTTTCTATAAAAAAAGTACTACTGGCGTTCTAAAAAATTGGTAATGATAAAAACGGAGCGAAGGTTCCTCACCATGTTACTTCGAGGGTTTATTCATGTTGAATTTGTCACATGTAGCAGTGGTAGGTTTAATGTGCGCAAAAATTTGGAGGCATATTTAAATGCAGTGCACTCACATTTATAAGCTTTTAATTAACAAGTTAACTTTCGTTTAAAAGTACGCGTTTTCACGATATTAATTTGGGACGGCTGGTAAAATTAAACTATATTATGCCTTTTGGATTTAGAAAAATATATTGGTTTTATGATTCTTGATATTTTTGCTAAGGAGAGCTAAAATTGTTTCAGGAAGCAATCACGAATTTTATTCTGATCCTATCCCTTTTTTATATTTGTGGTGGAAATATACATAGTACATTGGAATTCAGAATTACGTACAAATTTTGAATACGTACTGGCCCCTTACGTGGAAGAAGACATGAAGTATTTTTCATGAATTTAATATAGATTCCTAGCTAACATCTTGGTTATCAGCCTCTGCATTGCAATTTATGAACGAGGATGAGCAATGTCATGGCCTGAACGCAGTCTTACTCTATGAGAAGCTCTTAGAATTGAAAACTGGCTTTAAAAGTGCAGTAGTTTTCAAGTTACTGTGACCTCGTTCGACTATTTTGTGCCTGTTTGTATTAGTGGGGCGAATTTAATGTCGTCATAGAGATAACAGATGTGGATGTATTCGAAAATTCTTCTGTTTCCAAGGAGATTACGTTTCTGTGAGAGATTTCTGTGTATTCGAAGTTTCCGTTTTCATTCACAGCCCCAATTTTAATGACGGAGGAAAAATGATTCCCCGGTCTCGATGAAGGCATTCTGCGTTGCGGTCCATTCTGCTCTGTTTGCTTTATTATGGTTCGTGTTTCTCCGCTTCCCCACCAAAGTTTTTTTTGTGGATGGTCAAAATTCGGGCTCTTCGAAGGGAAGATTTTTGTAAACAGACTCCACCGAAGCGGTGCTCACACATGTTTTTGCCGAACGGTTTAAGCGTTTTGGTTTGTGTTTGGATAACAAATGGATGGGAATTTTAATTCTCATCCTATTTGAACCCGTTTTTGTTTTCAGCAAGAATTTAAGTCATCTCTATTCGCGCATGCATTTATTTTAGGGAATATAATTTTATCAAATAATTCTTACGTGATTTCTTACATCATGTTTTTTTTCCTGGCCTTCAGTTCAAATATTTGAGGCTCAGTTTGTGATATTGAAATGAGACATCACATGAGTTATTGTAATCGTTTTAGTGGCTACCGCACTCATCGTCTTGCCAAATAATCTTTTACGTAAGAATAACTAAAACATTTCCTACAAAAATACTTGATTACCGGCTGCAATTTTAAACAGCTGCTGAGCATCGTCAGAAGATCAAATCATTTATTTATGTATCATACATTGAAAACCTTTCCTAAAATTTCGAAACGTCATCGATGACTTACAGTGTGCGTTACAATTTCTTATTCAGGACGTGATGTTTCATTCATTAATGGTCTTCTACCTATGTCATAGCATCTGAAAAATGCATATTCTCCCAAAAAGCAGTTTCATTACCGAAGTTTATCAGCAATACTGTTATTGGTGGCCGAAAGATTAATGCAATTGTATACGTTTTGAACAATTCCATTATGGGATGATCCACCGAATTTTCCATTGTGTTGATGGTTGCATAATATTTAAAATGCTTGGCATGTAGAATGTTGTTGAGTATATGATGACAGTGAGCAGACGTTGAGCAGCTCTTGAGTAAGGCTATCTATAAAGTGCAAAAGAATGATCGCCATTATAGATAAGTTTTTAAAAGTAGTCTACGAGAAAAATAAAGGACAAAATCCAGCAGTTCGTTTTTAAATAAAAAAATACACTTCTTCTCCATGATGAAAGATACATAGTGATCCCAGCTGGTGGTTACCAGTGACGAATATGGGGCAGATAGAACGAAATCTCCCAGAACGCATAACTATTTTTTGAAAATGGAGCCCCTTGTAACCGTGATCTCGGGGTCCTGTCGTCCCTAGGTTTTAAGGGTTCATGTTCCAGGGAATACCGCTCCATTGCCAGTCGTGCAATGCCTCATCCCTTTAGGGACAGTGCTGCCTCTTGTGGATGGAGAGCGAAGTTACGAGACGTCCTCTTGTATCCGGGAACATATCCAAGGGCTGCTCACTCTGTTCTTCCGCCCCACTTGGTTCCGCTTCTGCTCAGAGCGCCCCTAGCGGTCATCAACCAGTACTAATGCTCTCGTGTGTACGCGCAGTCGTCCTCCTCTTCTTCATGCCTTCTTCTTCTCCTCGCATTCCATCTTGTCTCCTGATTTCTTTTCCTCTTTATCTTTTGGAGTGTGCGGAATATTATTTGCTCTTTGAGTGTTCCTCTCTTTATGTGTGTACCTACTCTGCCTGTTGTCGCGATTTCAGACACATATGCTTTCAACTGATTACGACTTCACCTATCCTACACCGAGAAGTTTCGCTCCAGGAGAACCCCCGTGCATCTGATCTGCGATTGCCATCTGTTGCAAATCTCAGCTGATTTCAGATACTTTAGGATGCATGTAGTTTGAAATTGAATAATCTTTTGCTATGGGATAACAATGCTATACGCTCAATAGTGGAATATTTGTCCTTTTTTGCTGGTGTTCACAGGTTTTTGGTAATGTATTTTAGTAATTTTAATGAATTGCGTAAGAAGTTAATATAAACTCATTAAATGCAGTGTACTTAGCCCGTCTATTATTGTCAAAGTAATCCTGTCATTTCAACCCTGCTTGATGCACAGCAATTTTTTTATTTCTAGACGCTACTAAGTCATTTAAATTTCGTAATTATCCATTTATGAGCCAAACTATTTTTATTATTTATATATGGAATATAAAATATATCGTAAATTTTATTTGCCTTATAAAAACCTATCTATTAAATCACAGATTTAATTTTATCGTTTATTGATCGGTTTATCCTAGGACAACAATTTTTTGCGAATGTTGAGTGCGTGTGATACTGCGTTAAAGACCTGAATGATGTAGAACGGTAAAAAAATGTGGATTGAAGCTACTGCATGCGTAGTGCTTGAATATTATATTCATGTGCTACATAATTTTTATTTTTAGAATAAAGAAAATATCCTTTATTTAACATACCTCAACTCATGATATGACAACATTTGATTCAAAGTGAAACACTGGAAACCTTTACACTCAAATGAGTGAGCGATTATTGCTTTTTTGCATTAATTCCTTGTATCCGTTCTCGGATAATTAGTAGGGTGAATCCATAATATCGTGTATTTGATCAGTTTATCGTGTCTGAATTATGAGTGCTTTTGTCCATGCATTCGAAATCTCAATTCGTATCAAAGACAAATGTGAGATTTTGGGTCAGAGGCTGCGTAGTATGTGCGCGGAATGAGATAGAGAGAGAGTGTGTAGTATTGGGAGTGGAGAGCACAACCGCTCTAATTATATGCCCCCCTGAGGGTGTATCACCCTGTGGCGACCGCCCCTTTCGCTCGGATGAGCCCCAAATTCACCGTCTCCCTCTGACTCAAGAGCGCTTCCCTTATGTTTCTCATCGCTCCACAGCTTCCTCCTCTTCCATCTTCTTCGCCCCGCAGCGAGACACACTTGCCTCCCGTTCCCATCCAGACAGAGTCCGTCCGACCGCCCGGTTTTGTGCGCCGCTGCCCCGCGGTTAAACCCGCAGCGCACACGAGTCACGCAACATCGGAACTACGTCCAATGTCTCTATTTATCACCCTCTCCATGTACCGCCTGTCCAACACCTTTCTTTTCATCTTTCCTCGTCTGTTCACTTGCTAAGCCTGACTTCTCTGCAGCGTTTAAAAAAAACTGGATTCGTTGTTAGTCGCCTTGTCTGGATAAAAATCTTGCAATTCGATTTCCATCCCTTTCCCTAACATCTATCAGGCTGAAATTGTAAAGGTAACACAGAAACAGATAGCAATGCAATATTATACCAATTTTATTATGATAGGAGTTGTATTCTCGATTTTTATTCAGAATTAAAAATTTATTCTGGAGATTAGTTTTAAAAATGGGCAAAATATCAATGGCGGCGCTCCGTTCTTAAAAGGGAAGGGGAACTATCGAAAATCATAACAACCAATCAGAGTGAATAGAAAAATAGATTGAACTAAAATTTTCTTTCAAACGAAACAGAAGTGAAATAGGAAAAGGAATGGTGGAAAATAAGAAGTAGCTATACGAAAATAGGAAATAGATAAGGTCGTAAATTTGCAATGTAATTTTTACGAAGTAAAATCATTCATTCTTGTTTACATATGAACAATTCCTCAGTAACACATTTGGTGTTGCAATCACTTTACAGTCGATATTCTCTACTTCTCACAATAATACTTACGGAAACTGTATAAGCTTCTTTAATTATCTTTTCCAACACATGGATTCCACAATTAAACGAGGATTTCTATGTTTATCTTGGTATTATGCAAGTTTGATCTAGGGTGGATCTAAATTTGGTATTCGTTTTTTGTCTCGGGGGTAAATCATATGATGGTTGAATAAATCAAACTGCTTTGTGGCCCCTAATACGGTAAATAATGCGACGGAACGACAACTCAATTCCATCATAATCAATTTTTTCGAACTATCCGGCTTTCAACGCGCTATCTTTTAATCCTTGCAAACACCCTGTGTAGTGAAACTAACTTATTTGTTGCTATAAAAAAACAATATTCGGCGTTGTGTTGAATTTCGCGCCAGTGTGGCTATGATTTTTATTTGAATGTATAAATTGGGGTAAACTGAGCAAGCTGTATTTTTTTGGATTTGTACTGGAGTCTGCAGTACCACTAGATGCAGGTAGGTAATTTAAAAAATTTATTCGAGGCGAATTTATTTTAACCGCTCACCAAAATGTGGTATAGTGAAGCAAAAGAGACTTTTAATTTTATTCATTTTCTCATTAGAGTAGCTATTTGTTACTCGAGAGAAATGGATGTTGGTAAATAGGAGGTTGATATTAAACAGTTGAGAGCGTGCTTCTCTCGAATGTGTTTTATGCGAGGAAAGAAAAGGTTTGAGAGGGTACTACACACGTAATGAGCGAGCCGAGAAGTGCTAGTTACTCCGCTTGCATTTCTCTAGTAGTTCACTCCCCACTCTCTCCGTTTATTTTTAAGGACGTCTTACTTGTTTTTAAACCGCAGCTCCAGGATATTTCCTCGACTCCTCTGAGAAACACGCTCGTGGCTTCCTGAGTTTTCCATTCTTCGTGTAGAGGGCGCTAGCATGTGAGGGTAAAAATGAAGTTCTCTTGTCCGAGCAAGCAGAAGGGCCTATTTCTCTTCATCTTCCACTTCTTTGTTTCTTCTTTTTTTTGCATCCATTACAAACTCAATGTGAGAAGGAGGCAGTGTTGCAGATTTCTCATAAACCGTCTCCTGAGTTCAATTTTTCTGAATTAAGGGCACGTCCTCCATGAGCAATACATAAGTAAGAATTTATAAGTGTTATGTCAGTAATTGGGCGTATTAATGCGTTTCCTCCTTTTATTCATTATTATTGTACGGGCGCAGAGGTGCGTCTCAAGATGCGCTCTCTTTTGTTTGTTTTACTTGGCTTTCGGAATCTGTTTTTCTTCGTTTATTTGGTTTTTCCTAGTTTTATCATTCCTCATGCCATCTTAATTTTGTAAATGGCAATAAAATTGACTGCCTTTAGCATATCTGAATTATAAAAATAGTCATTTTTCAGGCTTTATCATCTCCATTACCAGGAAATAAGAATAGAAAAGTATCGCTCTAAGTTATTCTATGAAATACCAAACGTATTCATAAGGGATAAGATTAAATACTTGAAGGGGAAACATTCAGAATGATAATGGAATTAATTCCCATTGATCGTTTAATTTTATGATTTGATTTATTCCTGGAAAAATGATTAAGAACAAAGCAATCATCATAACACTGAAATGATAAGGCATAAGAAAACGCGATTCCCTTATGCTTGGATAGCTAAGAATAAACAAGGACTTCACGTAGTTGAAAGGCTAGGTAATTAAACTAGTCTATTAAAATTTTCTGCACCTACATATTCACTATGCAAACTTTTAATATTACCTGAAGTATCTGAATCTTGGCGTAAGTACTATGCGCTCTAAGGAAATTATTGCAGGAAGGAAATTAATAAATTATAAAGGCTGTTAGTATAGTTTTTTTAAGGATGATGATGCAGTGGCAAAAGTTGTGTTATAGCGGCTATTTATTTATATATAATATATCATATAGGAGTTATATATTTTTCTCAGGTATTTACTGGCAGCCACCTTGGAAAAATCTGTTAATAATTATCGCTGATTAGCGGTATTGAATTCGGGGTTTCTATAATGACTGTAGATTATATAATGACTATAAATAAAATATTAACAAAAAATCAATCATTAATGATCGTCAGATTTCTAGTCAATGCAATACTAGACAATCGAAATATTGTGTCCTCTTTAAGCATGTAATAAACGTTTAATGTTTATCTTGAGTACAATTTTCGCGGTCCATGATGATTTAAGTGTGACATACGGGTGTATGCCGCGTGATACATCGGATTGTGCCCCGACTTTTAGTGACCAACTGCTGGTCACTTCTTCAAGGGTGTAGTGTATGACCTGAGTTTACTTAAAAGAAATATTAAAATACCTGACGAATTCGTAATTGTCGAAACGCCTTGTTTTACTACAAAAACTCTATAGAACAGCTCAAATTTTATTATACAATGATTTTTGCTATATCCAAGAAGGTTTTTGTTGTTCGCTGCAACTATGTCTTAAACTTTAAGCTTAAAAACTTTATGTTTTAGGCTAACACTGGAACTGAGGTAATGTAGTCATTAAGTACCTGCTAAAATTCGCACTATGTGAAGTCGAAACTACGATCGTACTTTAAGTAATCCTAAGTATGCACGACCGATATTAAATTTGACGTGGTATAAGATTTCCTGTTTTTGGATGAGAATTAATAGTATATTATGGCATGAATTCCATTCGAATAGAAATCCTTGTTTGTTCTTACCTATCCAAGCATAAGGGAATCGCGTTTTCTTGTGCCTTATCATTTCAGTGTTATGATGATTGCTCTCTTCTTAATCATTTTTCCAGGAATAAATCAAATCATAAAATTAAACGATCAATGGGAATTAATTCCATTATCATTCTGAATGTTTCCCCTTCAAGTATTTAATCTTCGTCCAATACTTCATTTCCTCTTATTCGAAGGAGAAGAGCGAACATGTTATGAGTTTATGAAAACCAATTTTCTTAATTCAGTGTTGAACTCGAGTCGAGATTTTCGTTGAGAGCCATCATCAGTCGTGAATCCAATCACAGCTTTGGATCACTTCTTCAATCGCGGTAGCCTCTTCACAGAAATGTGAACTAACCACAGCAGAGTATCAATTGGTTGGAAGTAATCAAGTGTTGATATGAATGTTGCTGATGACGATAGCATTTCGTTTATTGAAGTTCCTTGCTTCATTTTAATATTTCGTATTTTAATTTGATTGGTTGGTTGATATTATTATTCACTTAGCACTCCCTACACACAATTCTTCTCTCTCCTCCGTATTTCCTCGTAGAAGTTCCCACTCCTCATCAGCAGCACTTCGTCGTTCCTTTTCCTCTCCGTTCATTGAACCTTTTCCAATGTTCTCCACACCCACATCTTTAAGGCCAACTGGTTGTGAATCGACTTTCAAGAACGCAATTATATTTCAAGTAGGACCTAACATAGAATTTTTTGTGTACCAAATGTGTCCACAACTTACACTACTGTAGTGTTTTTTCAATATCAATGTAAGTTAGACCAGAATCACTCTTCAATTCAACAGCAAATATTTACTCCAATACGATGGCTTCCATTGGGCGTCAAAACAGTAGAGAAATAAGCATTGGGCAAAGATAATATTTTAGTTCAATTCGTTTGAAAATATTTGAATGTGTGGCCAAAATCATACATTTTATTACATGGGTGAGATACGAGTGTTTAGTTATGGGATAGTCCTTCTTACGAAAATCTAGAATGGTCCCGTGGGGCCTTACACATTATTCTGCACACATTACTTGCATGGAAATTGACCTGTTTTAACCTCCATTCTTGCTCTTCTTCATTTTATTTGGGTTATGTTAATATCTTTATTCTATCAGTATTTATTTTTATTATATTTCACTTTATATGTATTTTTCTTCATATTACGTAATAAATGTTATAAAAAATAAGATCTAATTATTTTATGACGCGCGCAGCCAATAAAGTTCTCTCTTCTATCACTACCTACGTTTCAGAGCTTGGCTTGATCATCATCATCAGGGTTGAAGTATGTCGTCTTTTAAGGCCGCTGGTATTTCAGCCATCATCACGGTAGAGTACGGTATCCCTTGCGTATCATTGGTGGGAATGCGAGCAGTCCCTATTCCTGCCGCTCTGTTAAGTGGCTTTTAGCACTGTTTTAAATGAGGGAAATGGATGCATTCAAAGTTTTCTTGGGTATTACACAATTACTTATACCACTTATTTTTTACAGAGCGCGACCCGGGTTTCGATGAATTATCACCATTTTCAGGCCCAAATTATGATTTGTTTATCTTATTACTGTTACCAAGTTACTTGGTGAATTTTAAAACGGACGCCATAATAGGGGAAAAGGATGGGTAGAGATATTCATTCAAAAGAGTACTGACCTGACTTTCAATAATTTTTAAAATATCTAACTGCTCCCTAGAGTCCAATTGAAGGCGTTCATTGCAAAATTTTAAACTCTTTATTTAAAAATCTCTCTTATGGCAGTTGCATATTAAATGTTTAGCAAAATTACTTTTTTCATCTTTGTTATTTTTGTAAGCACTTAAACGTTCTTTCTTCCTGATTTCAAAACTTCTTCCAGTCTGCCCCATGCACCATTGCAAATGCTGCATTTCAATGAATGCACTCCACACCTATTCAATTGGTCTCTCTGATCCTTATATTTAACAATCAGTCTGCTAGAGTAATTGTGTAATATCCCAGAAAACTTGTAATGAAATACCACAAAGTTAATCATGAATTAGTGAATTTTGGATGAATTCAACTTCACCTAAGTGGTTTATCCGCTTCTTGTTCAAGTTGGTTCATCAGAATAAGCTGTGAAGCTAATTTCGTTAAATCTTATTTATATATTTTGAAAGTGTCTTTTGGTCGGTAATAATTATAATTGGCTTCAATTTGCGAGAACTCGAAATATATTTGGTACTCCTCACTGTCCTGTGTGTGTTATGTTGGTTTTTTTCAACGATATCGTGACGCTCTGTCGTAAGGTGAAGAGGTCATGTGGAAGCAGATATCACAGCCCAATTACCTTGCGTGTGTGGGAAAATGAAATAATCTCGCTGGTTTGCACTCTGGCGAGGAGAATCCTGAGTGTTATACATACCCACAATACTGAATCGTGCTGTGTTTGCATATGTTGCAGGAGATAGTGTTGCGCGGGTGATGGGGTGACCAGGCGCGGCGCAATCAGCTCGACACTGTGGCTCCTCGCAACTTGCCCCCTCTACTCAAGTGACGATTTAATTAATGCAGCTTCGAGAGCAATTCTCCTTATCCGCTGTTAATGGAGCATGTTAATCCCGGGCTGAAAGTCAATTCAATGATGTCACCACGGGGTATTGAGAATTAACTATCCAACCCCATATGGAGTGTAGGTATGCTATTTTATGGGTATCACCGCTAATGTTAGCTCGCCTCTTCTCGAAGTCAACCGTAACCGTAATGTAACATTCTGGTACATTTCTTGATCCATCTAGAGGAAGCCTGGACCTGAACCTTATACGATCTGATATTATTAGGGATGGATCGGATCCTTAATTTTCGGAGCCGGATCTTTCGGATCGGATATTTTCGGATCCAAATGTATTTTCAAATTCCTGCTATTGAACTAAGTAATTATTCAAGCTTATTCTGGGTACATAAGACCAAAGGATTGCTTGTTAGATTTTCATACACTTTTTAAAGTTTTTTTATAAATTAAAAATAATTTTTTATAGGATTTCAAGTTGTTTTTTAAAAACATCTTCATATGCTGAGGATCTAAACTGTTACGCTTGGGTTTGGAAAGGAAAATAGGAAATATCTTCGGATAAGCCACTGACCAGTGGCGTAGCGAGAAGGGGATGTCTGGGGGGTCCGGACCCCCCGAAATGTAAAAACACATTTAATTTCCTTCATAAAAGGAAACAAAATATTGAAAAATCGTGAATTTACAATAGATTGATTTGAAAAAATTTTTTTTCCATTATGAAGGGTGTTAAAATTATTTTGAAACCCTCTACTTTGTACCCTGTTGTTTCAAATTTTCGAAGGGAGAATCGGAACTCTTTCCACCCTTATTGGGGCGTTGCATTCACTGACGCTATTATTGAAAATTTCGGATCCAGATCCGATGTCTTCCGCGACTTTGGATCCGATGTATCCGATGGAGGGCAATATTCGCGGATATTTGGATACGAGGAATCCGATCCGACTATCCCTAGATGTTATACGATATGAGGATCTTTGATTTTTACGCGTAATTTCATATTATTTATTAATATATATTTTTAATAATCTGTACTCATTCCTTTTTCATTCTATATATTTTTCTCTCCTTTCTATTATACCGCATGAAATTCTTAGTTGCATTGTTTTCGCTTTTTTATCTTCCTCATATATAACACGTGCGTTTTTCTCTGTGGTAAAGTGCTAAGTTAGCATCGCTAATCGTAGTTACGCAGCCATATGATTGGTGCTTTTTTCCTGCTCACATTTTCCTGTCCACTCTATGTTTACCACTTGGAGTTACGTATCGTTTTCGCCATACTTTTGCGTCATATTTTATACTTGCGTATGTCGTCGTAGTAAGTAGCCATAGCAGCGTTCCGGATAGTACCTATGACAGCGTTCAATTGGCCTACTTATTGGAAACTTCCCTCGCCCCCATGGCTAGCGCTGTCCCTTGAAAAGTGGGACTCGTAAGTGAGAAACTTCTCCCTTGTCGCTTAGAAGAAAATGAAAACAATTAAAAGAAAACATTAGCGAATCGCAGGAGAATGTCTTTCCTTTTTCTCTCCTTCGCTTAATTGCCCGCTTCCATTTTCGCTGACACTTTTTTTACAGCCACTCTTAGTATCGCTTGGCTCCTGCGCATGAAATTGCACCGATCAATGCGCCATCACCCGGGATATTCTCGTCCCACAATTGGCGATCCCAACGCTCTCCTTTTGAAAGCTGAGTTTCCTCACCCCCCACCCTCTCTCCCTCCCTCTTGCCCTTTTCCCGAGGACCCTGAGTGAACCCTGAGTGCACGCACTTTCCCTAGCTTTTACTGTCCACCCCACCAGGAGACTCGGCTATCTTACATCCTTCTCTTGTTTCTCTTCTCCTGCTGCATCGTGACTGTCCGAATCCCTTTGCCTCTCTTCCAGACATCCCACTGCACGTTTTGAGTAATATATCATCGTATAATTTTAGAATTTGGTGTTTCTTGTCTTTTTTTCTTTGGTCTTAGTATATTATTGTGTAAAATGGATTTTGAGGGCAATGTAAATGTAGACATGTATTGTTTTTTTTTGCTGATTTGGTGCTATGTGTATGGGGACATGTATTGTGTAAAAAATGGTTTTTTGAGGGCTTTTGAAAACTTTTTGGTACTTAGTATTTTGTTTACTATTTTGGTTTATGTATATTATTGTGTCTTAATGTACTTCCTAACTTTATGTTACCACCCGACTTCATGGTCGACTTGTAACTAATTATTTAATACTAATAATTTCACGTCTTTATTTACTTTATTTATGGTCCTTATGCTGACCTGGGGGTGAAATATCTTATGGCAACGGGTAAGGGTCGGTTTCATTTTAAGTAAACAATTAATGCTACGGCAAGTAGCAAGTTACTTGTAATATCATTTTCGTCATAAGTGGTCAACAATCCTGAGATCGGTTTCACGCAGCTCCTCACTGATTTATCCCGTCAGCCATTCTTTTCAAAGTTGGGTATTTCTAATTTCTCTAACGTCCTTCTTTACCAGTCCCCTGTGCGTATTTTATTAAAGGTCTTCCTTTTTCGTTGTGACCATACACTTGTCCCAAGAAAACTATCTTCATCAGATCATTTCAGCATTCTTGAAGCAGCTAGGCAACCATACCATTGATCATCTTTTAAAAATAAAGGTTATATTTACCGTTTTAAAAGTTTATTCAAAAATTTAAGCATCGCGGACGATTTTCTTGCCCATATGCCCCTCAAATACGCCCGTTATTTAAACCCAGTATAAGATTTTCCCTGTGAATTAACAATCAATACTTTAATCAAAGTACTTTTAATCGAAGACATTTGCGCGAAATCCCTTATCACGCAAATTCTGAGCGTGAAAAGTCCTTGGCGTAAAATCTCCTGCGTCTAAGTCCGAGATTAAGATTTTCGCGGAAGAAAATTTTCCAAGGAGGGTAGATTTCAAAGGATGAAAATTTCTTCGGGATACTTAAAAAATGCCGCAATAGTTTTTCCCTTCAAGTGTTAGTGGTGAACACGTGGATGAAATTTTAGAAAAATTAATCGTGTTTAAGTGAGAATTTTTAGCATATTACGGTAAATTTCAGCAATAAATGCTTGTATTTCATTGGCTCTGGCGTTTCTTTTAGTTGTAGTGAACTCTAATGTTGAGGATGTTAATAATTTAGCGGCAGTGAATCCTAATTGATTGGTCTATAATTTATATTTTATTTCGTTTCAGGTAAGTTCCAGATCTTTTACGGATGAACTATTGGAACCGTTGCGTTTCCTAAGGTTTGTTTCATCGCATCTAAGTAGTACTTTGCCAAATTTACTCAAAAATAGAATTTCATCCACATATCCATCCACCCACAGTAGCTTTTAGATTGAGCATTATTTTCATGCAGCGAATTTGGTTTAACTAAGATAAGAGTTTACATGCCCGGTCATATATTTCATTGATTATTCTACGAGCATTTCCATGTCTTCTCTAATCAATTCTCCTCGGATATATTTTCATGCATCAGATTTTTAAACTCTTTTACTTTCCACGTTCAATGGAACTCCATAGTTTTCTAAGAATTAAATAATGAGTCGAATCTAAGTTTTTTTCCATTTTATATATTTTTTTCAAGCATATAAAATGAAGCTGTCGTCGATTTGTTCCCTTTTTTAGTACTTATGAAAGAATCCTTCATTATAAGTTATAATGGTTTGATGTATCGTCTTCATGCTCTTGAAAATTTTAACTTACGTTCAAATGTTACTGCATCATCTTCAGAAGTTCTAGGATGGATGGCATCAGTCTATATCCATATAATTACACAGGACAGCTTTTTTGTCGTTTTCGCGTCAGTAATAGACTTCAAACATTTTGTTACCCCACTCCCTCTGCACAATTTATGAAACCAAATGGTTTCCGACTGCCCATAAGCTTCGCTGTCGTCTTGCAATTAGGTACCTATTTAACCAGTTCCCATGACTTGCAGATTTTTACTGTCTCGACTGCCCTTATCAACACTTTCAGACCTTTGAAGTTTGTTTTATACCTTTCAAAAGGATTAGCTCACGGGAACGTCATCGTGCATGGCCAAGTTTCTGAGGCAACTCCCGTGAGCAAGAATTCAGGTGACATATATATATTTCTTATTTTATTTTAATAATTCTTTCATCGGTACATAAATTTCCTGATCAAATATCATGACATGAAAATAGTATCAACGTTTATTTGCAAGAATTAGGTCATGGATATAGTCCTATAAAAGTTGTCTTATCAATCAGAATTTTCGTTTGGCAGCTGGTTCATTTGGGGCTGACCCGATTCTGACGTGAGCATCGAAGGAAAAAATGATACGTAATTGGGTTCATACCTAATTTGGTCACTCTTTTTATGGTTTATATATTATCGGATAATATTACTACAAGTCGCTAATATAGAACGTGAAAGCGTTTTGTTGAAACTTTTGGTCGGCTTGCCAATTAAACCAAACCATTTAATTGCCAATACAATTAATCGTTTATCAGTATTTAAGTAAGGTGTTGATACACCAATTTCATTATCTAATATCGATAAAACCAATTCAATTTCAATTAATGAATTTAGCTTCATTTCGAAAAATAACTTTTCCACATGATTCAAGTCAGTCATCATAGTTTTTTTTTAACGTCACCCGGTATTTCTCATTGTTTGAAGTATCACTTTAGGGTGATGGTGGTTTCTCTTTGAAGGCTAATCAGAAGTCTTCATGAATTTAAGTCTACTGTTTGTCATTCCACAGTAGTCTATGGCACCTTAACCGTGTAGCTGTTGGTTGACATGGCCTTGGCGTAAACAATTATCGTATATATACTACGTATAACCCTTCATTGTTGATGAGTCTAAAAGATCTTCAATTTTTAGTGACCTAGAAACAGAACTGTCTCCTAAAGAAGATCTTGTTAGCGTAGATTGTTGGTATGGTTATCAGCAGAGGCCGTGGCCTTCTTGAATTTGTCCTACGAATGGTGATAACACCCCGTGTGTCGCTGTCCGATGTGTGTTGGGGGGAACGAGGAAGGGAAGGAAATGCAATTACTACGGCCCGACGAGATAAGGGAATGATCGATCGCTGCTCAGGATTAATGTGGACGAAATGGGGAGATGAGTGGGTGAAATGAAACAAAAGAAGGTCGTTCGTCGCAGTCGCCACTCACGCAGTTGACTAATGTCTTTAGGCTACGGCAACAGATTTTTCTATTTTTCTGCAATCATCCTGGAATAACTTTTTCTCTCCTCATAATAAGCTCGATTTCAAAAATTTTACAGCTCTTTAAACATGTTTGAAAAATATGTTTTACGCCAGAAAATGCATCCTACCGGTAGCCTACCCGAATTGAAATCTGTGCAAAAAAAGAACGTTTTAGAAGGATCACTTATAGTTTATATTATTATTTGTGCAGTACAAGGTGTGTTTATTTACAGAACCTGAAGAATCAACTTGAAGTTATGAAACTGAACTTGTTTATTTTAGTTGCTATGTAATGTCAAGGATATAAATTTGTTGATTTAATCTTTCTATTAGCAATAAAAAACGGAACCCTGAATCAATCGGTCGAAACTTTAAATCTCTCTGTCGGGTAGGCGAGTGGATTTTACCGGACCATATGTTGGGTATCCACGATTTTAATATCATTTTTGCCGTGAAATTAATAATGAAAGACACCTATCGGTTTCGGCTATTACACCATTATCAAATACCCGAATGCAAGGTGTGTTATGAAGGTATTCGGTGTAATAGCTAAAACCGGTAATAAAATAGAAAAATTTCTATAAACTGGTGGAAGAAACAAAGTGTCTTTCATGATTAATATCTACGGAGCCCGTCCACCTCGCACATGCCTCAAGTTTCGCTGTAATTTCCGTGAAATTGTTTAGAGGAATTTTTAGTTGCCGGTGTAGGTAATCGATCTCGTTGTTCAGCTTAAAATGTGTTGATGAATATTATGTGAACTTTTTACGGAGTCTCATTATAGTTTCTCATATCCTTCATTTCTCGTATTACGACCTTATTTTCCATTCTTTGTATGTTGCCATCCACGAATATTACTATAGATGTTTCCTTTTGTCATTCACTCAATCTATCGTTACCCAGCGCGCATTTAAATGGGTCGACGTTCACTATGTAAGAATTTAAAGAAAAGGTTAGTGAAGAGTGTAGCGCTTTACGGTGCAGAAACGTGGACACTTAGGAAGGAGGACGAGAGAAGACTCGAGGCATTCGAGATGTGGTTGTGAGAAGAATGGAGAAGGTGAAGGGGACGGAGAGGAGGAGGAACGGCGAAGTGCTGGACATGGTGGGTGAGGATAGGCAGCTTTTAGATGAGATACGGAGGAGACAGAAGGTATGGATGGAGCGAGTACTTAGCGGGGATGGGATGTTGAAAACAGTGTTAGAGGGAAGAATGTTGGGTAAACGCGGGAGGGGAAGGAAAAGAATAGGATTTTTAGATAGAATGAAAGGTAGTAGGTCTTATTGTGCACTGAAGAGGGAAGGGCATGATGTAAGGGAGGCTCCCTTCTTAGGCACTCCATGGAAACCTACCTTAATCGGCAGAAAACTTTAATAGTAACAATACAAAAGTTACCGCTCGCGTTGCTGACGGCTCTAGCGATCCGAAATTCGCCGGGGAAGTATGTGAGCTCTATAATTAGGGCTAATTGATCGGTATTTACTGCCATTGTCGATGTTGTTGTAATCGAATTCATGGCTCTATTATTTTTTTACTGTGAGATTAGTAGCGCGAGTGTAAGCACTGAAATCAAATTTTGTGAATTACATGATTGATCTGCGCTCAACGCAGTGCTTCGGTCATTTTAGAAAACTGATTAAAAATTTGGACTCTCATGCAAAGTCTCATTTGTTATCGCAAAAAACAGCGCATGACGACTCGTGATCTTATTGCAACCAGGCTCTAAATTTATTTTTCCATCAGCCGTTTAATTCATGGCAAAATAAATCCAGTGCAGTGCAGTGTATCTAATGGATGCTCTTAATCTTATTACGTTCGATTCTTATCGTAATTTTTTGGGCCCAACTCTGGCTGCTATTTGCAGTGTTTCTAAATTTATCATAGTTTTCGTCTAAATTTGCTGATGTTTATCCAATTACGGCTACTTCGCAATCCGTAAAATTTGTGTCATGAAATGGCATGGAAATTTGGCTACCTGAGCATCCCTGCAGCAATATCACAGTATCTAACTCAGGAAACCTGACCATGTATATTTTTACCTCTCCGGTAGCTCTATCACGTTCTATGCGTCAGCATTGACTACTATTTTCAGTTAGCTTAAGGAGTACGTTGTAGCCGCTTTTACCGTATTAAAAGTACAAAATAAAATACATAGCAAATTTATATCAAATCTCTAAATTAGGCTGAGTTTTGCCGTTGAATTTCAATGAAGTAGTCTCCTTTATCCGTTCGTGATATATATTTTTCTGCATGCACGGACGTCCGGCGTCAACTGTATGGAGCCTAACTTTCACGAAGACTTTTTTAATATTTTAAAGAAACCCCTGCGAGGTTCTTTACATTATATTCATCTACATCTACATAATACCCCGCAAGCCGCCTATAAGGCGTGTGGCAGGGGGTGTTAGAACACCAGCCGTCTACGCATAAAAAATGAAGTGCTCTACGAAGTTTGGACTAGCATTATATGAAGTCCTTTATGGTTCGGGGGGAAAACGAATTCCCAAATCTATCCGTTCGGCAAAAATTCTCTCTTAATTTATCACTTCTATTGGACCTGGAAATGTAGTGTGGCTCTAATATTATGTTCTCCGTGACGCTCTCAAAGATATCCATTCTCAATTGTTCAAGCAACCTTAGCCTAGCGCGCAGCCTCCGAGTCATATTATGGTCTTTGACAAATAACGTAAATGTCTCTATGGCGGAATGAACCCCGGAAGAAGGTTTTTCGAAATATAATATTTAATCGCTCTATTCGAGCACCTCTTTTTAAGTTACTATCATTCCTTTTGTTGTATTTTCTCTTGGTTTCTAACTTATAGCTTTTTTGAAAATAGCACGTTACATAACCTTAGCATTTAGCAGCGTATACAGAGTAGACCCTATTGAGCATTTACTAGTACCCTATGTATGCAAATTAATCTCGATTTAAATGGGATCCAATACATGTATACTTGAATGCAACATCAGGGTGGTCAAAAAAAATTGAGCTGCATTGGAAAACTATTCCAAAATTAGATCGCGAGGAAAATAAGTTTTCACGGCGGTACACGCCTCAAGAAGTTCGTTTTTTTTTCCCTCACTCTCATATTCCCTTCCATAGAAATGCTTCCTTGTTTAGAAATATCTACCTCAGAACACGCTGAAAGCTATGACTAGTTTAATTGGCTTTTCACACGCTGTGCACGCACGATATTATTTTCTCGCCGGCAAATAGTGATGATGAGGGTCTCGTGGGCGCCTTGAGTGCTTACATTAGTAGCCTTTTATCGAGATCTATATAGCCTTTGGAATATGTATGTGGATTGAGAAAAAGGCCACGTAGGTACGTCTTTACAAGTACGCTACGTATAGTCCTGTGGTTTAGTCCTGAAATGCAAGCGGCGGATATAGTTTTTTTTAGCTGTGGAACTTCTAACCCTTAATGTAATAGGAAGCACTAAACCTATCGTGTTGTTCTTTGAGATCTCAATTATCAATACAGAAATCTTTCTTTATTTTAAGCCTCGTTTTTTAGATAAAACATCTAATTCGGCCTCCTCATTTCACGCAAATTAACACACGAGTCTTTTTTATTTGTTTGCTTTTATGTGTTACAACACTGAAATTATTTTATTTCTCCATATCGCATTATGCGTGCGAATTTAGTGGAGAGATATCTATAATATATATTTTTTCATATATCTGCCACGCATACCGTCATTGAGCTCACATATAATTCACTAAAACTATTTAAGCACATCCCCCCTGTTCCCTTATGTCATCAGTTTTTGTATATCAGCCGCAAATGCACCATTTACAATTGTTTTTGGGGTCTTTATGGTTGATATCTTAACCGAACAGTGGGTTTGTTGAAAATAAAAGAATTATATCGTGGATCGTATAAAATTTAAGTCTATGCTTCGTTCTTAATGGATGTTGGCCACTTAATTTAACAACTTTGCGTACGAGTCTTATTTTTCATTCTAATTTCGAATAATTCGACTCTACTAGACAACTACGCCGCTTTGTTTTTCTAGCCAATTCGTTGTTTTACTGAACTCTGTTTCTTCTACCTTTTTCTCTCTAACCAAAGTCATTGTGTTTTGCTACCATTCATACCGTTGCACATTCTTGCATTACTAACCTAGAAGGACCGAGGTTGTCCCAGGGCTTACTGTGACCCCGAAATGTAATCTCCAAGTTCTAGTATTTGCTCCTTCACCCTATGACCCACTTTGCCCTCTCTCCTCCCTTGACTTTGCTGTGGGACTAATTTTTATCCCACCCGCTCCCTCTGCGACTGTTAACTTGGCGGTTCGGGTCAGTTAGCAGCGGAAACTCCGCCCTCCGAGACGGCCTTTTAAAACCATCTGCACGCCAACACTGAGGAGGAGTAGCGCCTCTTCTCTCGCGCTAGAGGACGATGCAAACATCCGGTAATTGGACCGAGGCGCGAGCGAGCGTGCTGCCACACGCGGCTAACGGCGCGCACGAGAGTTAGGCCGGGGATGCGTGGTAGTTTGTATTCGTCCATGAGCACAGGTGCAGGACTCAAATAGGTGGAACTTTCCTCTCCGTCGGCGATGACCCTAAGCACGTTATCACAACCCGTGGTTTCTCCCTTGTTCAGGGAAGTAGATCAATTATGAGTATTTCGGATATAGTGACGGAAAAATCGATTAAAATTGAAAATTGAGTTTAAAATGCCAAAGACCGAGGAAAAGGAACTCGAGCAATGATCTTAAAATTTCGATCAAAACTCGATTTTTCGACTTCGATCTTGAAATTCCGTTTGATCTCAAGAGCGTCACTTCCGGCCTTTGATAACGCCATCCGTCCCATGTGTAAGGCCCCTTGCACACTCACCGATTTTGGTAAAAAACCGGCCGATATTTTACCGGCAGATCGATGCTTGCACACACGCCGGATTTTTGCCGGTCAAACGATAAGTTGCTATGTTTTTGAGCCGGCGCGGCGCCGGTGATCCACAGTGACAATGGCCGACAGCTAACCGGCATTTTGCCGGTGCTGGCGCGTGATCGGTGTGTGTGCAAGCTCCAATGCTCTCCCATTGTTCACTATTGCAATGTGGACGGCAGATATTTTACCGGCCGTCCAAAATCGGTGTGTGTGCAAGGGGCCTTACACATGGGACGGATGGCGTTATCAAAGGCCGGAAGTGATGCTCTTGAGACCAACGACGACTCTTCTCTAAGGCTGATTAAATTGGAAAGCACACCTCGATCATAAAAAGAAGTATCACGATCAGTTGACGTTTTTAAAATATTTAGTGAAGCCGAATGGCTCCGTGCATTTGTTAATGTTTGTTATTATTCTTGCATTTATTTTGAAAAGATGATAGCGATTTTTTCTTATCTCAATTGTGTATTTTTTACTGTTTTTCGACTGAATAGTAAACAGGCTTTCAAACAAACTGTATTTAAAGAAAATTATCGTCGATTTTTTCGATTAATCAATTTTTCGGTTCAAATTTCGGTTTTAGTTGACGAGTCGATCTTTTTTAGCTTCGATGGAAAATCCATTTCTCGAAAAATCGATTTTGACCAACATTTTTCCATCGCTGTAAGGGTGCAGTGGTAGGGAAATCGGGAAACGAATTAATTTAACAAGGGAGACGTTCATGAACTGGAAAGAGGCGATGAGAGGGTCAATAATGTATGAGAGATTAATTAATAGCCTAACGAAGAGACTGATTTGGAGTGTATACCCTTTATCATGCTGTAATGCCCCGTTCACATTACGATTGTCCGAGCGATCGTCCTTACGATAGTTGGCCGAACTAGCCGTATGAATGAATGTCCTGACTTCAGTTGACGTAGCTCCGAACGTTGCCACTTTACGAAGGTTAGGCGCGGGGAGACTGGAAACGGATGCGACAAGAGAAAGATGAAAAGCTCGTGAAGCTCTCCTCGCTCTACTTTTTTCATTAGATTTGTCCTCGGAAGGAAGAATATGGGTGGAAGAAAAATTATTCGGGAAATACACTTTGAATACTGTAATATCTCGTCCCCGCATACCTCAACAGCTTTGCCAACCGTCAATTTCCCGTTCACTTTAGTTATCAGCACTAGAGGGCAGCACAGGTTTTAACCATCGCCGTGTGAATGCACGATAGTTCCGACAATCGCTGGAACAATCGTAATGTGAATGAGGCATAACGTGCATTTGGAAGGAGGACGTGAAGAAACATGGAGTGACCTTCCAACCCGCTCTGCCTTTTATTATCTCCACCATTTCGGTGTCTAAATGGATTATTTTGGCAATGAGCATTTGAGAGTTTTCTAAGCCATCATAAGGTTTGGAAAGTTAAGATTATCTCCTTTTGTTACATAAACTACAATTTGCATCAGTTAGCATTCCTTGAATTATATAAATTCCTGTATTCCTCCAGTAAAAAATGTTTCTGTGCACACTGTTTAAGACCCTTTTCGTCTCTCTCTTTATTACCCTATAGCCATCGAGTTCCGCATGAATTATGGCTTCTTACTTCCACAAAATGGTTCATGTTTACGTATTTTATGTTGGAAAAACTATATACAAACGTTTTACGATGCATGCATAAAAATATAGCAGTCATTGGAAAACAATATCGTTATACATTTGCTAAAAAAAACACCAGTTTATCACAATAGTCAATTTTAGTTTTAGAGTTTTGAATTAAATATGAATCGTTTAATTAATGTTGAACCTCTCGTCTTTACGCAAGCTTATGCACGGGTTGAATAAGGTCAGGTTCAGTTTGTAAAATAAATATTCTCTTAATTCGGGATTATTTTTTAACCCAATTTTCAACATTATTCCATGAAAAAGGTGGTTTATAGGTATTACATTTATTAAGGGCAAAAATTTTTCCACCTTTCCTGTTGCTTTTATTTATTTCGCGTTAGTAGCTTTTGTTATTTCGCCACAATATTGACTTCATATTGCGAAGAAGATAATACGAGATCATAATGGGATGAGGAAGATCACATCGGCATTCGTGTGTGAAGTGCGTAATTCCTTATTATTTTATTTTATGTTCTATTGTTTATCTCTGGAAGAGATTGCTGCGGGAGTTAGGAGTGCCGCCGCTGATCCCTTATCCTCCCAACCGCACGTTGTCTTCTTTTTTTCTCTCTGCTCACTCATTGTGTGAGGATGTAGTAATTTCGCAATTTCGTGAGCTGGCGAACAAGTTTCCATTTTTTCTTCCTCCTATTTTTCCACTTCTATCTCTTATGTTTCTTTTTATTTTTTTTGCGCGCGAATTGTTTCGCCGGGCCTCGCTGCTCGCGGGTCTTTTGTTTTGATATTGCCTGAAATTGTGTGGGAAAAGTTGCGAACAGCGAAATTTCTACCTTTTCTCTGATATCCTGATTATTTTTATTTTATTTTAGAACGCGTATAAATCACATCCGGGTGTAAAAATCATTGTCATTACTATTTTATATTTTTCTTAACTCGTCGCATCCCTTACACATTCTGGTAGGGTTGAAGTGACTTGGCCAAAATTGGAGTTGATTTTTTTAAAAGTAGGTCAGTGTTTGAGGTGGTGTTGGTCTTATGGCAGGGAAGACTTGCCAAAGCCATTCTTTCCTCTTCTTTTGTGCAACTGTATCATTTCCCGGTTCGTTCCAAAAGTGCAGTCTCTTCTGAATGAGTAACATGCAATTCGCTTTCTTAGAGCTTAATTGGGCCGTACGTGCCGCTCTGGTAATTAAATTGATGTTAAATTTTTGGCCCACTGCTGATGTTATGTATTTGGCGAAACACAAATTCAAAGATGCAAACATTTCTGCCATGAATTTTGCCGACTTCAAAGCTTGTGATTCAACCATTAATTAAAGTTGCCAAGATTTCTAACGAACTAATCACAGCAATTTTGCATCATTTTCTATTCATGGTTGCACGTAGCTATTTTTACCCTAATACCTCTCAGTGTAGTTGATGACTGATAGAATGAATTTAATGGTTTTTATCCTGAATTTCGTCTTATGACCTATGATGATGATGTTATTAAATGAAACCAGCACTGAAAGTAATAAGTACAAATATACTCGCAACGCGTTCACGTTAAAAGCAAGTATTTTGAATGAATTCATTGGAAAGGTAGCAAGAAGTTGAATCATATCTCAAGAAATCTCACAAAGAAGGAAAGGTGGGTCGCATAATTTAAAAAATAACCCGTTTTAAATAATGGACCCAAAAAGAGTAACAGAAAAATGTTAAAATGTCTATATTTGCTGAGAAACTGGAACTACTTTTTCAATATCGAGAGCTACAGCCCAAGGAGAAGACTCTTTTTATTTCATTTTACACCGGAAAAACGAGGACGAGGAAATTAAGCACAGGGTTTCTGTGACAATCCCTCTTCCCCTTCCCACTATCTTCAACGTCTCATCACCTGAGAGCAAGAAAATGCATCCGTCGTCACATTGAATCGGCCTCAATGCGCCCTAGTACATCCTTGTGGAGGTAATGAATTCATTCGCGTGATCACAAATTCTGGTGCTCTGCTAGTTACCCACCGCACGTAGTGTGATGACTTAAATGCCAGACTGAACAGATTCGTGAAGGCATACAGCATTTCCTCGCAGCCGACCATTTACATGTCGCTTAATTTGCGTTTAATTTGATTAACTTTTTTCATTTAAGGAGAGCAATTGAGACTTCTGAATCACAGGGAGTAAATTAAGAAATTTAATGGGTACATTTAATGGTAGTAGTTTGTGAAAAAGTGCTCATTCTAATTCAGTCACCGTGGACTCTGGTTCGGTTATACGTTTGACCTCTGGAGCCAAATGGTCTGCGTGGAGGAAGGTTGCCTAAACCGCACCAATTTTGGAAAAAAAGAATTTTCTAAAAAATAATTGACGCAATATAGGTTTGTTTTTTATGCTGCTGAATATGAGGAGGAATGTCTACTTCTCTCACAATTTTTGGGGACAATTAATTCCAAGTTGAACACATTTATAAAAATTCAATTTCAAACTTCAGCAAACGGTGATATTTAGGCAACCGGTTTCCAACATCGCACCACTGGAGACCAAAATTAGGAAATGGTGTTTCAACGACAACTAGAGGCAGGGACGCAAGTCATTTAAGTTTATTTTTTAAATCCCTCAACAGAGCAAACATGTCCATTAAAATACCCGTAGCTTATGGAACGTAAAATATTAGATACGCTATAACTTTGGCATTAATAAAAATGCAGTTTTTTTGCTTGATAAAAAATCTGCAAGAATTGAAAAAAATACAAGTCCTTTGTAGAAGTGTTTTTTCTTTGGAATAGTCTTTTCACGGCAGCTTTCTTAAGACTTCTAAAATTGCTCAGGTATAGAGAGACGTGGTGCGTTTTGGGAGCGACCGCCATTTTATATGAAATCATTTCCACTGCCTGAACACGTGATCATACCACTCTGTTAATAGCACTAAATGAAACACAATGGACTTCAAAAATGTGATATGTAGCTAAAAATATGTAAGTACAGCTTATGTGTTTTCAATATTCTTTTAAAAAGACGAAATAAATAGCAGAAGAGACCCTTGTTTTCTTTCTACCTACGCACCTGACTTGTCACTTCACTGGTGGCCACAGTTATAAAGTGGTGTGCTTGGTGATGCAAGAAGCTACAAATGCAGCCATTAGATTGCATATATATATGTTTAAAAACACAGTCACTAAAAATAGACACAAAATAAAAAAAGAAACACTCACACAAAAAATAAAACTGAGAGACTTTCGCGGTTGTAGCCGCTTCATCAGTCAAGGAGAGAATGAGGGGAGAAGGAGTGTGTTGGAAAAAGGGGAAAGGGTGATGGGAAGAGGGGAGGGGTGTATTGGTGCGGGGCTAACTTAACAAGATACATTCAACCCCGTGCCGAAAAGAATTGCTCTCCATCTCTTCTCACCACTTACTTCCCCGGTGCTCATGCCTTACAGGACATCCTGAAGGACTTGTACCCCATTCTCTCCAACCACAAATCCACCTCACAAATTTTCCCCTCTCTTCCACGGATCACGAGAAGTTGTCCGTGGTCACAAAATCTGCAACAACCCCGAAGACCTTGAGAAGTTCCTTTCCAATCTACACACTTCTCTTCTACGCCGCGGGTATCCCGATAAACTGTTAATTAACAAAATTAGAAAAAAACCCTACAGGTCCAATAAACCCCGTGCCGAAAAGAATTGCTCTCCATCCCTTCTCACCACTTACTTCCCCGGTGCTCATGCCTTACAAGACATCCTGAAGGACTTGTACCCCATTCTCTCCAACCACAAATCCACCTCACAAATTTTCCCCTCTCTTCCACGGATCACGTATAAGAGACCACCTAACCTCAGCACCATCTTCAAAGCCACCCGCCCCCTTCAAAAATTGAACTCAGTCCCCACCACCCCACCCTCGCCGTGCAACCGTCCTAGATGTAAAACATGTAAAATTTTCTCTCCACCCCCAGCCTCTTTCCTCTCCAAACTTAAATTCCTCCCGATATCTCCTTCCACCACCTGTACCTCCACCAACATCATATACCTCCTTCAATGCAACTTCTGCCCCGCTTTTTATATAGGCCAATGCTCCACCCCCCTCAACCTCAGAATAAATAATCACCGCGCCTCCTGTTGTCCGTCGTCTCCACACGCATCTCTCCCGGTCCCCACACATTGTTTATCGCATGATTCCATCTTCAATCTATGTTTCAAAGTTTCTATCATTGCCTCCCTGTCACCCACTGACTCGCCCCTCAATCTCCACACCCTCGAATTGGCATGCATTTGGCGTTTCCAAGCCAACAAGCACCCTGGTCTGAATGTATCTTGTTGAGGTAGCCCCGCTCCAATACACCCCTCCCCTCTTCCCCCCACCTTTTCCCCTTTTTCCAACACACTCCTTTTTCCAACACACTCCTCCCCTCTCATTCTCTCCTTGACTGATGAAGCGGCTACAACCGCGAAAGTCTTTCGGTTTTATTTTTCGTGTGAGTGTTTTCCTTTTCTTGTGTGTCTATGTTTAGTGACTGTGTTTTTGAACATTCATATATATATATATTATATATATAAATAGTTCAAGTTATATATATATATATATATATAAAATCTTGATGAAAGCGCACTAAGCGATAATATAAATATGTGGCCGATCGAGGCGAACGAACAAAAATTGTACTACTAAAACATAGACACACGTAAAAAAAGGGGACACTCACAAATAAACGTTCAGACGTTTCAGCGGATTGATCCGCTATCCTCAATGCTGAAGGTGAACTGCTGCAGGCAGGGTAAGTTCCTCCAGTCGCCCTCCTTGGTGAGGTAGTGGGGGTGGAAGAAGGGGAAGGGGAGAGGGGGGGAAAAGGGAGGGTAGGGTTTGTTTTGGCTTTTAGTGGGCGATGTTTAGCCCGGGCGTTTCAAACGCCTTTTCAACCCAGATGTGGGCCATCTCCCTCGTCCTCACCTCGATGATAGTTGCCCTCTCTGGCAAAACTTCAATGAAGTTTAGGGAAAAACATTGGTCGAAGGTACTGTTGTGTGAGGAAGTGTGAATGGGGATGGGTTCATGAAAGGGGGGAGTTTTGCAGGAGTGCCTGTGGTTATTCATACGGATGGATATGGGTGTGGTACATTCTCCTATGTAGTACGCGGGGCAAAAATTACAAAATAGCCTGTATACAACGTTGAAGGAAGTGCAGGACGGTGTGGAGGAGGATCTATTGATGACAGGTGAAGTGGTGGGGCGTAGCAGGGGGCAGCATTTGCAACGGGGGCGGTTGCATGGAGTCAGGGAGGAAGGTGGGGGCAGAGCGTGCCGTAGGAGGGGGCGGGTGGATTTTAGAATATTACCTAAGTTAGGTGCTCTTCTGTAGGCAATGGAGGGGCAGGATGGAAGAAGAGCAGCCGTGATTTTGTTTTTTCTGATGATAGGGTACAGATCTTTTAATATTTTTTTAATTTTTTGAGAGCCCGGGAAGAATGTGGTGGTGAGATTCAGTTTCCTGGTTTGTTCTTTTTTGGTGCGTGGGGTGTACTGTTCGGAGGGAGAGAGTATTTTCTTTTTAAGCAGGGGTTCTGGATACTTTCGTTTGAGGAGAGCATGATGGAGGTTCTGTGTGGCTCTTTGAAGAGATGGTGAATTGTTGCAGATGCGATGGGCACGGACTGATAGGGAGTAGGGGATTGCGTGTTTGGTGTGAGGTGGATGGCAACTGGTGTAGTGCAAGTATTGTTCATGGTTGGTGGGTTTTTTGTGGATGGAGGTGCTGAAGGTATTGTTTTCAAGGCGGATGTTTATGTCAAGGAAGGTAAGGGAGGAAGCAGAAATTGATGAAGTGAAAGAAACGGATGAGGTGGAGTTGAGGGATGCAATGAAAGTGTCTAGCGAGTCACGCCCATGGGCCCATAGTAAAAAAATATCATCGATGAAGCGGACCCACAGGAGAGGCTTAAGGGTTTGGGAATTTAAATAAGAGTTTTCCAGGTGACCCATGTAGAGGTTTGCGTAGGCTGGGGCCATTCTGGTTCCCATCGGAACTCCTCGCTTCTGTAGGTAGATGGTGTCGTTGAAGTTGAAGGCGTTTTTGTTTAGAATCAGTTCAGCTAATTGGGTGATGAAGTTGGTGGAGGGAGAGTGAGGCTGAGGGCGTTGGGCAAGAAAGTAGTTGAGGGCATTGAGGCCTTCGTGGTGGGGAATGGAAGTATAAAGTGAAACGACGTCAATTGTCGCCATTAGGAGATTGGTACCGGTAGGGATAGGGGTTGAGTTAAGTATGCTTAGGAAATGATAGGAGTCTTTTATGAAAGATGGGAGGGTGGTGACAAGAGGTTGCAAGTAGTGATCTAGAAGGGCTGATATTCTTTCGGTTGGGGAATTGCGGCTAGACACAATGGGACGGCCAGGGTTATTGGGTTTGTGTATTTTGGGGAGAAGATAGAATTGTGGAGTGTTGAAATCGGCAGGTGATAGAAGATTAATATCGGAGGGGCTTAGTCCTTCTGCGGGGCCAAAATTTTTAAGAAAGGAGAAGATTTCTTTTTGAAATTTGGGATTGGGATCATTGGGGAGGGGAGAATAGGAAGTCGGGTCGTTCAGTTGCCTTAAACCTTCCGCCACATATTTCTCTTTGTCGAGAACGACTACCGTTGAGCCTTTATCCGCTGAGGTTATGATGATGTCTTTGTTGGCAGAGAGATTTCTTAAGGCCTGAAATTCCAGGCGTGTGAGATTTTTACTCCTGCGGCCTCCTGTACCTCAAAAAATGTAGTTTACCTTATTCAATGCAAGCACTGTCCCTCCTTTTATATAGGCAAATCCTCAACCCCCCTTAACCTTAGTATCAATAACCACAGAGCATCATGCTCTTCCTCTGACTTTGCATCCTTCCCAGTGGCGAAACATGCGGCCACTCATCAGCGTCAATTCAATGATTGCTACAATGTTTCAGTTTTAGCCTCCCTTCCCCCCACAGACCACCCACTCAAACTTAATTCTATTGAATTAAGCTACATTTGGCTATTCAAAGCATTTCTTCCTCCCGGCTTAAACATCCAACGCTAATCCCTTAATTGCCTCAACCCACTTCTTTCCCCCCCTCTTTGGACCCTTCCTCCCCTCTATTTCCCCTTTCCCCTTCCCTCAGCTATCCTTTACCTACAGTCTCTTACCTAACTCCGAGGAAGGTGGTAATACCACCGAAAATTTAGTTATCTAGTGAGTTTCTATTTTTTATTGTGTGTTCTGATACTGCCCATCCTAGGGTTTTTATGATATATATATATATATATATTTCAAATTCACATTCACACAGGTCGCCACAGGCGAATATACAATCATAATAACACATAATAGAAATTGAAAGAAAGAGATAGAAACATAAATGCAAGACGATGACACACTGTGGCGTGGAGATGGAATGAAGGCCGAAAACACATGGAAAAAAGTTCACCTGAACCGGGAATCGAACCACGGACCTTCTGCTTTCCGGGCAGATGCTCAGACCACCGAGCTATCCAGGCTAATCTAATCTCCAGTGTTTTCGGCGGGGGTTTATACACCAAATCCCCCGAGGTCTAGCCCTATCATTTGGCCAAGAGATGGCTCTGGGCGTAGGTCCCGCCACGAACGAAGAATTCAACGCGGACAGAAGAAGAAATGGAATTAAAGATGGTCACAATCACACACACAGCAGGATAGATATAGAACATGCGTTTCGGGGAACGCTGATCCCAAGAAGAGGAAACGAACCATATAGGTCATATACATTTCAAATTCACATTCACACAGATCGCCACAGGCGAATATACAATCATAATAACACATAATAGAAATTGAAAGAAAGAGATAGAAACATAAATGCAAGACGATGACACACTGTGGCGTGGAGATGGAATGAAGGCCGAAAACACATGGAAAAAAGTTCACCTGAACCGGGAATCGAACCACGGACCTTCTGCTTTCCGGGCAGATGCTCAGACCACCGAGCTATCCAGGCTAATCTAATCTCCAGTGTTTTCGGCGGGGGTTTATACACCAAATCCCCCGAGGTCTAGCCCTATCATTTGGCCAAGAGATGGCTCTGGGCGTAGGTCCCGCCACGAACGAAGAATTCAACGCGGACAGAAGAAGAAATGGAATTAAAGATGGTCACAATCACACACACAGCAGGATAGATATAGAACATGCGTTTCGGGGAACGCTGATCCCAAGAAGAGGAAACGAACCATATAGGTCATATACATTTCAAATTCACATTCACACAGGTCGCCACAGGCGAATATACAATCATAATAACACATAATAGAAATTGAAAGAAAGAGATAGAAACATAAATGCAAGACGATGACACACTGTGGCGTGGAGATGGAATGAAGGCCGAAAACACATGGAAAAAAGTTCACCTGAACCGGGAATCGAACCACGGACCTTCTGCTTTCCGGGCAGATGCTCAGACCACCGAGCTATCCAGGCTAATCTAATCTCCAGTGTTTTCGGCGGGGGTTTATACACCAAATCCCCCGAGGTCTAGCCCTATCATTTGGCCAAGAGATGGCTCTGGGCGTAGGTCCCGCCACGAACGAAGAATTCAACGCGGACAGAAGAAGAAATGGAATTAAAGATGGTCACAATCACACACACAGCAGGATAGATATAGAACATGCGTTTCGGGGAACGCTGATTCCAAGAAGAGGAAACGAACCATATAGGTCATATACATTTCAAATTCACATTCACACAGGTCGCCACAGGCGAATATACAATCATAATAACACATAATAGAAATTGAAAGAAAGAGATAGAAACATAAATGCAAGACGATGACACACTGTGGCGTGGAGATGGAATGAAGGCCGAAAACACATGGAAAAAAGTTCACCTGAACCGGGAATCGAACCACGGACCTTCTGCTTTCCGGGCAGATGCTCAGACCACCGAGCTATCTAGGCTAATCTAATCTCCAGTGTTTTCGGCGGGGGTTTATACACCAAATCCCCCGAGGTCTAGCCCTATCATTTGGCCAAGAGATGGCTCTGGGCGTAGGTCCCGCCACGAACGAAGAATTCAACGCGGACAGAAGAAGAAATGGAATTAAAGATGGTCACAATCACACACACAGCAGGATAGATATAGAACATGCGTTTCGGGGAACGCTGATCCCAAGAAGAGGAAACGAACCATATAGGTCATATACATTTCAAATTCACATTCACACAGGTCGCCACAGGCGAATATACAATCATAATAACACATAATAGAAATTGAAAGAAAGAGATAGAAACATAAATGCAAGACGATGACACACTGTGGCGTGGAGATGGAATGAAGGCCGAAAACACATGGAAAAAAGTTCACCTGAACCGGGAATCGAACCACGGACCTTCTGCTTTCCGGGCAGATGCTCAGACCACCGAGCTATCCAGGCTAATCTAATCTCCAGTGTTTTCGGCGGGGGTTTATATACCAAATCCCCCGAGGTCTAGCCCTATCATTTGGCCAAGAGATGGCTCTGGGCGTAGATCCCGCCACGAACGAAGAATTCAACGCGGACAGAAGAAGAAATGGAATTAAAGATGGTCACAATACATTTCCCTGGAAAAACTGGAGTTATGCATGATTTTTTTCTGCTTTGATTGGCTGACTCCCTGTTTCCACTATCCTTAAACTGAGTGACTACAATTTCACGCTGCTTCTTGCAGAAATATATCACGTGATACTAGCCCCGCGTGAGATTGGGTGAATTGCGGCTCGAACCCTTGTCCACGCTAATGGAGTCCCACCAAACGATTTGTTTTCCCATTTCATAACTTCTATTTATTCTCTCCCCAGTCCGTCATTTCCCAGTATCCTCTTTTCTGTGTTCCTCTTATCCACTTTTTCTTCCTTTTGAGTGTGATATATTTTTCCATTTTCTATGTTTTAGCCCTCCCTGTCGTATTCTGCGCTGCGTGAAATCCACCTTGCTTTCTGGGAATACGCTTCATTTTTTTATTACCTTAGAATTATTTCTTATTCCACCTTAGAATAGAAATGTAAGGGAGTAAAGTAAAACTGTGTGTAAATAATTGGAAAAAAGTGTGAGAAATGTTGGGTTGCATCATGTTTCAATAGGGATCACACCAAATATATTTTGCATTCTCTCATACTTTTGGGCTTTAAGTAAATAAAATTGATAATCAATTAGACTTGGTTCGGTTTTAGAAGTGTTTCAGTTCGTATTCTTTTAGGAATTTAGCTTTGAGTGTGGGATTTGTTAGATATTTTTCCTGAGTAGAAAATGAGAGAATTAAAAATGTGAAAACGTGGCTCATGTGGGGATTGCCATTGCGATGTGGATCAGCTGATCCGCAAACGGAACCATGGACTTTGCCAGACACTGTGAAGCCACTGCGCTATACAGTCATTCCATGAGTCGCGGAAATGCAAAAGTCCTAGGTTCGACTTCTGATCCATCTAAAATACACGCAATGGCATTAGTTGATTTGTTAATGGTTTTGGTGTTATTCTATTCTTGATGTGAAATGAGAGATCACCTATATTTTCAAGCACCTCTGTCATAACATCAAAACACGAGTAAATAAAAAAAATTAACGAGTCAGCGAAAGAGTTTGCGATGAAATTCAGCCATTTCTGGTAAAAAAAAACGATTGCTCACTGCGTCAAGCCTCTCAAATGCCGAACATGGTAACTGAACACCAACTTCTCCTTGTTCCGCCCATTTCTACCTTCTTAAATCTAGGACGAAATACATAGTGAGGAAAGGTGAGCTAATCTGACAGAAGGAGCCACTCGTCATGACTTCGAGATAGTCGACTTCGCTCCTCAATTCAAGTATTGCCTCCTTCACATTACGATCGTCCGAGCGATCGTCCTAACGATCGTTGGCCGAACTAGCCGTGTGAATGCATGTCCTGAGAATAGTTTACGTAGTTCCGAACGTTGCCACTTTACGATGGTTAGGCGCTGGGAGACCGGAAACGGAAGCGGCAAGAGAGAGACGAAAATCTCGTGAAGCTCTATTTCTTTTATGGGTTTGTCTTAGGAAGGAAGAATATGGGCGGAAGAAAAATTATTCGGTAAATACACGGTGAACACAGTAATATTTTGTCCCTGCATACCTCAACAGCTTTCCTAACCGTCAATTTCCCGTTTTATTTAGATGTCAGCACTAGAGGGCAGCACAGGTTTTTAACCATCGTCAAGGTCGGTAAAAGCCAGGTCGTGTCACGCACTTGACCAATGTAATCCGCCATCTTGAGTCTCTAGCGCGGCGGGAATTCAAATTTTACGTGCATTTAAACGGGAGACATAGGTAAAAGGAAACACGGTTTTCTCACAACGTAATGAATGGAGGGAAGTGAAAGTTTTGTTATAGATATTTAATAAAATAAAAATGTATGATGCGTCTGTATTTTGAGTCTATGGTCCACGGTTCGACTCTGGAAAAATTGTCAACTCACGGGAAAAATAAATTTCGCACTGCAGCGCTCTGGATGCATGGGTTGTAAGGCACCATGTCTTACTTCCTTATTTAGGAAGTCTGGTACATGAAATTTTCTATGGTTATAGAAAATTATAATATACTTGCGAACACGGGCAGTTTTTGACACTGAAGACCTCGGTTCGACTCTGGAAAAATTGTCAACCCACGCGACAAAAATGTCTTACTTCAGCGCTCCGGGTGCATAGGTACAAGGAACAATGTTTTATTCCTTTATTTATGAAGTTAGATTCATGAAATCATCCAAGATTATAGAAAATTATAGTTTACTTAATAATACGGCCGGTTTTTTAGTCTGACGACCTCGATTTGACTCTGGAAAAATTTACAAGCCAAGCAAAATAAAATACGCTCTACAGCGCTCCGTGTGTATAGGTACAAAGAACCATGTCTCACTTCCTTAATTAGGAAGTCAGGTGCATGATATTCTCCATGGTCATAGGAAATTATAGTATACTTGATAATACGGGCGGATTTTGACCCTGAAGACCTCGGTTCGACTCTGGAAAAATTCCCATTCCACGCGCCAAAGTTTTCTTACTTCAGCGTTCCGAGTGCATATGTACAAGGAACCATGTTTTATTCCCTTATTTATCAAGTTAAATTCATGAAATCTTCCAAAAGGATAGGGAATTATAGTCTACTTGATAATGCGGGTGGCATTTTACCCTAAAGACCTCGGTTCGACTCTGAAAAAATTTCCAACCCACGCGACAAACATTTTCTTACTTCAGCGCTCCGGGTGAATAGGTACAAGGAACCATGTTTTATTCCCTTATTTATGAAGTTAGATTCATGAAATATTCCAAAGTGATAGTAAATTATAGTATACTTGATAATACGGGCAGATTTTTAGTCTGAGGACCTTGATTTGATTTTAAAAAAATGCCCAAATCAAGCGAAAAAAAAATTCGTTCTACAGCGCTCCGTGTGTATAGGTACAAGGAACCATGTCTAACTTCCTTAATTAGGAAGTCAGGTGCATGACATTTTACACGATCGTAGGGAATTATAGTATACTTCATAATACGGGCGGTTTTTGACCCTGAGGACCTCGGTTCGACTCTGAAAAAATCCTCAACCCACGCGAAAAAAAAATTTCGCCCTACAGCGCACCGGGTGCATAGGTATAAGGAACCATGTCTCATTTCCATAGTTAGGAACTCAGGTGCATGAAATTTTTACATGATCGTATGGAATTATAGTATACTTCATAATACGGGCGGTTTTTGACCCTGAGGATCTCGGTTCGACTCTGAAAAAATCCCCAACCCACGCGAAAAAAAAAATTCGCCCTACAGCGCACCGGGTGCATAGGTAAAAGGAACCATGTCTCATTTCCATATTTAGGAACTCAGGTTCATGACATTTTACACAGCCATAGGGAATTATAGTATACTTCCTAATCTGGGCGGTTGTTTAGTCTCAGGGCCTTGTTTCAACCCTGAAAAAATGTCCAACTCACGCGACAAAACATTCCCATCATAGTGCTCTGTGTGAATAGTTTCTAATTTATCTAGATTTTTCTACTTTATTTTGAAAGTAAGGTGCATGGAATTTTCCATGGCCATAGGCAATTATACACTTTGCTCTACCGCATAGGTTCTAGGATTCACTAATTACTTTCTTTTTCCGGATTGATTACTAATATATCCGGGTTTCAGCATAGATATAATAATAATAGGGTAGTTTCCTTCATCAAAGAAAACGAAAGGCATTGATTGCGATTCGTTACCCACCATTAGTGTATTCATAATACACAAATTATTTGGTTTTTGAAATACCGGTTTAGACGAATGGCAAGGGTCAAATTTTATCCTCATTTGAAAAAGGCCAGATTGGCGCCCATGCGATGCCACTCCACGTGACGTCACAGGGACCTAGTTTCTATACGAGAAGATAGGAGTTATACATCGTCTGAGGTTACCAATGCATGCATGAGGAACAGAGCTCAGGGAAACATGTCTTAATAATCACCTACTAAAACTGGCTAAGGTCGGAAAGTTTCCTTCCTTTGATAAGATATATCCATAATTAAGCCAAGCGCTACCATTCAGCAAGGCACTCAGCTACCCGCTGGCAGCCTGCGACGTATCAGCGCTAAGCCTCGCCTCAAGGTCACCTCACCGGGCGGGAGGGGGAACCAGAAATACGACGTACGGAGATATTTCCCGGCATTCATACTTGAGCGTCGCGTTTTCGCGCGCTTGAAAATTTTCCCTTTTAATTTAATCGCGAAAAATAGATATTGTCATTTAAAAATCTAAAAGCGTGAAATACGTACTCCAGGAGTAATAATCTTTCGATTAAGGCAATAAAAAAATAATAGGAAACCACCCTATTATTCTTATTGGTCCCATGACTTTACATTGTTAAATATAGTACAAGTCAATACAAAAAATACATACACATTTGAAGCTTATTTGTGCTAAAATAGCTTTTGTTAACAAGGAAGAGTTTCAGATTGTAGTTGAAATTTGCCCTCGTAGGAGCATTTTTTAAGCATGAAGGCAGGGCATTACAGACCTTGGTAGGTATATGAATATATATACGTAGAAGGCAACGTTAGGCTATGTATGTGCTTCAATATCTCATTTTCTGTTACCGGAAAGAGGGCCATTGAGGACCTTATATGTTGACAGGGGTCAGTGTTAAAGCTGTCCCAACATATTATTGAATTCGGCATGCACAGGGGCACATTGGCGAGGTACTGATTGGCAAACACTGCCATTTGCATGGGATCGGTTTTTATTACTTACCATGATATTTTGGTCAGGTTTTTCGCCAGACTGATAACTCTACTGTAATATGATTTCTTAGTTCGTAATACAAGGTCCCTGTACATTTTTTAAACTCAAAATGATATGATTTCTCCATATGATAATAATTTACTCTCATTGAATGCTTATTAATTGTCTTAAGTTGAGGCCTATGTTGATTAGTTAGAAATTGTAAATATTGCCAATCCCAATAATAAATGTAATACTAGAATAATCCGCATGCAAATATTCCAAGAATCATGGCAAATAATGTGACACAGTAATGTCAGTGTGCACTCAGGTGAGCCTTTAGGTACATTTAAGATTTTACAAATAACTGCAATAAATGAATACACATCAGAGCATTAATTAGAATAGGATGGATTCCAAACTCAATCACTGATTTTGAGGCAGCAAATGCTGCACGAAGGAAATGCATTCCAAATTGAGCAATTAGACTCAGACAATTAACAATGACAAGACAATCATGGATGTAAATAACTGAAGCAAAAAGCGCGATGTTATTGTGCATTTCCATTTGTTTCTTCTGCAATCTATCGACCACAGAGCCATTCTTTTAGGATCAGAAGGAAAACGAAATATTCTTACTCCGTTTTTCGTGGAATTGGAGCAATGCGGAACACTGCAACACACAATGTTTTGAAATTAATTCACATGCCCTATGCTAACACCATGTAAACAACAGACAGGCGGGAACCAAGATGGGAGCGTGTCACGACCTGGCTTTTACCGACCTTGACCATCGTCGTGTGAATGCATGACGGTTCCGGACAATCGCTAGAACAATCGTAATGTGAATGAGGCATATGAGATCGACTCCGCGAGATACCGCCCGTTCGATTGTTGTTGTGAGGAGGGACGCCACCTTTCGGAAGGACGAATAAATGAGAGTGCAGCGGTCGCTCCCCCGTTAAGGGAAGCCGAGGGAGTTGACCGCGTTTGCTCGCGTGGTCCGGAGCCGTATTTCAAGCCACAACCCATCTGACGAAGCGGGTTCAAGCGGAAACTTCCCGATGCGAATATACCCGTGCAGTGCGCGCGCTACCTCTGTCGCAATTATTCATAAATAAAAAACGGAGGAAGCCGGACACGAGCGATTAATAGCTTCCCAAACACTTCTTACTTCCTCTCATAACCGTTAGTTCCTTTATTGGTGCTGCCTGCGAGGAAAAAACACTTCAATTTACTGGCGAAAACTTTAAGAAATAATAATTTTTTTCCGAGTCCGTTTAGTTGTATCGCGAAGTATTGTCCAGCTGATCAGCTTAATTTGTTATTCCATTTTATTAGTTAGGTGTGTTTTTAAACCCAAAGCTGCAAATTAGGCTATTACTTATTATGGCTTTGAGGAACGTGGCTCTCTATGGCAAGTGAATCATTCCCCTTTTACGTTTTTATTTCATTCACTCGTGCATTAATGCCCATATATTAATCAGAGCACATATGACTAATCATGTATTTTGGCAGTTCATCGATGGAAAAAATAGGATTTTTAATTAGACGAGTACAAGGCGCTTTCTTGTCCGAAATGTGAAATAGCTAAGTTATGCGGATTCAAAATTGTATGTTAAACAGAAATAATCAAGAGTGGTTTATATTAGTTATGATTTGACCAAGCTCTGTTTATGGCAGCGCCGAGGGGAGGTTTGAAATAAAATTCAAGGAGCGTAAATATATTCCAGGATACCGTATTTATCGTGAGGGTTATCTGGTTAACTAAACATAAGGATTAATGAGTAAGCACAGGCAGCCCGCAAAACAATGTCACGATACGTGCACCTCGGGTGGCAGTTAATTAGTGCTGAAGTTGCGATCCATCTTTTTATTACAACGATAATTGCCTGTTATGTAGCGGATGTAATATGTTTTTTTTAATAATAGATGTCTATAATGTGGGTGATACCTTTCTCCAGACCATTGCAAGTTGGCATCGTTGATCCGAGCAATAATAAGCTTTTCCCTCAAAAAGTTGGTAAGAGGCTAGAGGTACCATTTAAAACTAGCATGGGCGAAGTTCATATATTTTCCAGATTTATTGTGATAGTTAGGATCTGCTCTTGTAAAGTCCTTTCCCGTACGTTGTTGAGAAAAATTTTAGTTTCTCATCCCTTTTTACTAGAAATTCGGATGGAGTAAAATGTATCAAATTAGATGATATTTCAGATGGATTCTATCCGGGGAATTCTTATACCTCTCATTTAACATGCAACAAACAGTTACAAATCCGAGGACAAACATTCACTTTTCTACATTGAACACTTATTTTTCTGGTTCACCTCTGTATTTAATATTAGTTTTGTTGAGCGATACAGTTTGTGGAACATAACTGTCTTTCCAGGTACATTAAACATTTCACGCCTTTGTCATTACCGTTGCTATGCCGATGATAATAAACAAAAACCCCGTTACGCATGGATGCAGATAGTGAGACGTTGGAGCACGTTTTCGCTCCTCCAATACAGCAATTCGAAATTTTCAGCTTTAATTGCTAATTTCACCAACAGTATGCAATGAAAACGTTTTTCATGCAAACTAGGAACGCAACGATCGCGGTAGATCGAATCAGTAAACAGGCTTCTTCGGGCTTCACTTTTAAGCACTTACGCCATCTATAGAAACCATTGTCGAAGCCCGCATCCGGCCTCACTTTCCGTAAAAGGGGGTCTGGCGGAAACGCGTCGTTGTATTCATTGCATTTTCAGTCCAATGCATAGGGCGTATATTTTGTGGAGGGATTGGTATCTCAGCGACCTCTACCCTCGCATCCCTCTTTATGGCTTTTCTCTCCCCCGAAAAGAAAAAAGAATTTACCCTAATATCCCAACCCAAAGCCTCCCTGCTGCCTACTAAGTTTTCATGCGCGCATCTTCCATGTCCGCCGTATTGAATTTTCATCCATCCGTTGATTTATTCCCAACGCTTTCGCTGTTTTCGTATAGGGAGAATCCGTCTGTTTTATTGCCTCAATGCCTTTTGCTGAGAAGGGGTGTCACATCGGCTGCATTTGCCGTTGGGTTTTGACATCGAATCGAACCACTCTTAATGCGATTCGATACGGCATCGAACTCTTCTCTAATTCAATACCCGAATATTCAAAGTGTTTTAAATTGAACGAGTATCAAATTCTATTGGAAGTTATTGTAATAATTTGCGAGTCTGAAAGTAAGGGTTTTTAGTGAACACGAGCACAGGGTAACAAACGAACCTTAAGTTCACGAATAGCTGTCAAAAACTCGAACCTTATGATCCAACTGATTTGATCGTAGGCTGAAGTAGCATCGGAGACAAAAAATGAATAGGGTTAGTAAATGGTAACTGGAGTAGTACTGCAGTATTTTACAGTGTTCTTATACTTCAATCAAAGACATAAGGAAATATTTCCTATCTCTGAAAATTACCTTTGAACTGAAATGAAAACTATCGTCACTCTAGCGCCAAGGATATTCATGCTGTTGAAATGTTTTTTAATAGAAATTTGGCTAATTTCCGTCCTATTCAATTCACTTTAATTATATTCCAAGATTTTTCTCTTTAAATTTTGTAAGGGAAAGTAATGCAATATTATTCGAAACGATAACACATATTTCGGCAAGTTTCTGCCATGATCAGTTTGCTTATTCCAAGGAGAGAAAATACTTTTTTTAATTTTTGCACGAGGTTGAGTGCTTGTATTGGCCCATCTATAATTTCTGATTCGTATAGTTATATTAGTTTTATGATTAGTTTGCCTTGTAAAAATTTAAACGCACTTTGCCTCTACAATTAGGACTATGCTATGAGTCTATAGTATTAAAAATTTGAGTTGAAGTGTAAATTTCATTTTCCTCACCGTATAATCAATGTAATCAATCATCAATGTTACATGATTATAAGTTTTACAAGTTCCTTGTTTTGACATAAATGTGCAACTTCATTTTTTCCGTTATTTTTTTAATTCTCCATTATTACATTTTTGGTTCAAATTACTGCTTTTATTTTGCTAGGCCAAAAATCTTCGACGTTTATGGCAACTTTGAGGGAGTAGTGGTGTTGAATCATCATGCCTCTTCTTGATGACATGTTTAAAAAAAATCAATATTTCGGGTAATAACAATCGTAGAGGACAGGTGGAAGGAATGAAGGGCAAGGACGGCCCAGAATGAGTTACATAAGACAAAGGGTTATAGAGGATGTAAAAGAGAAGAAATACGTCGCTATAAAATGATTAGCGGATAGGAGAGAGGAATGGAGAGTCAAACCAATCTTATGATTGTTGTATAGTGATGATTTCGGGTATCATAATTCCACTTTTTTTAATCTTTCATGAAAATGTTGGACTTTTGATTTGTCACCCGGTTTAACAGTTGACCCAAAAATAAGTCTTTAAATTTGGTCTGTTGTGTAGGTAACCGTTAAGGACGAGCGAGGAGAATTTCGCGTGGCTGAGAAGCTTTCTAATCCTAAAGTCACTTGCAATTGTATTCTTATTCTCCGCGACTGCATACGGAAAATACGTCATTGCGGATGGTTGAGGGAGCGCTACATTATCTTTCATTCCTGTGTTTAAAACCTTCGCCTCCAATCCTTATCACGAAGGGCTTAAATAATTTTCTCGCTAATCTGAACTTAATTGGGACCTGCCTTGTAAATTTCTCTTGTGTAGCATGCTCTATGTACCTACTACTCCTGGGATTCAATTCTACTTTTCTTTATAAATTGAAAGTAAATTTAGTACTGTATTTTTATTGCAGAGAAGTGAGGTCAGAAATTATATGCCATTTTGTTTCATTAATGCAGAAATATGGCATTTTAAGTAGCTGTCGAGAAACTAAGTTAGCTGTTGCTCGTTAGAACTAACTACAAGAGATATTTTAAACCTGTAAGACATTCAAAAATCTCAAGGCCTGGCAAATGACTTCATCGTTCACATATCTAATACAGACTTTGTTTTAAAGATTTTTATTAGGTCTGAAACTCACTGGGATAAAGAGTAAATTCTCAACGTTAGAATAAAATGCACTCGCCATATAATGTGGTATACGTAATTTTAGTCTATAGAGCAATATTCTGTGTCAAGAAACTATTTTCAAGGAAGATTATTTTATTGAAATTCTGGACGATTCCTCTCCGAAACAAGAAAGGAATCTGGGATCGTATTTTTTAGGGCTCTCGTCCAAAATTAATTGAGCGTATCTCCATTGAAGAAAGTAATTTATGTTGAAAGAAAATAGTTCTTCGTACCATAGTTTTCGATTTCATCAACCGATTTCAATCGATGAATTGTGATCTCATGTCTAAGTAATTGACTATATTACATTGACTGCAAAAGTAATGTTTTGTTGACTAGCTGATTGATGCGTAGCAATTGCGTTGAAATAAAAATGTAAAAATTCGAAAATCCAAAAATTTCTTTTTCTTTAGTTTTTAAACTCGGAACATCATGTTTATTTGCTAGCTTGTGCAAAACTTCTGTAGAATTTGATGTTTTCCTCAGTCATTGTACAGTACGTTTGATACAGAAGAATTAACTTTTATTAACGTCTGATGCATAAAAATTAACGTCAACTCTTAAAATGCTGACTTATTTACTGAGTGATATTTTGTGTTGCATAGGCATTTTTCATACTTGAAATATTGAAATAAATATTTAATTTTTAAAATTTTAGTCGTTGCATTGTCATTTCTATGGTTTGTTTGATCAAGTTTTCCTAAAAGATTTTACATGCCCTCGTATACGACGGCGATAAAACTAAAAAATTGAAAAAAGATGGAAATTGTATCACAAGTTTTGACTTTATATATTTTTTGGAAGTTTCTTTTTTAACCGAAATTAGCCCTATTGAAACGCTCAATATTTTAATTAGTGGAAATGTTTCACTGCAAGTAGAAAATTTTCTGTAACTTGCGAATATCAGTTCAGGAAGTCGATTCTTCTGACCAATTAAAAAGAAATGACCAGGGAATTTTCAATGTTCTTAATTAAAACTTCCAAGTAAATTCATAAACATAGCATTTATTTTCTAACTCGAACAAAAATTTGGAGCTTGCCGGAAGATAATGAAGGGATTTAGCGTTAGTAGTTTTTTTATGGCTTTTAATATTACGAGGTCCTCTAGGGGGTTTAGTTTGCACCCGTGACCCTTGGAATAAGTTTGTCTGCTCGGGATGGAGGAACGATATCTCCGGGCGATCAGCGAAATCGTATTAACGTATCCTCTCTCGCATCGGAGCAGCTCATCGTAAAAAAATGTGGTCCACTTAAAAATTAAGGCTTTTCCGAAAATAGAAGAACACGAGAAAAGTTGCATAGTTCCACCGTAATTCTGGAAGGGCAAGAGTCGAAAAAAAGAAACTGAAATGATGGGAGAAGAGTTATTTTTTTCTTGCCATTAATTTTTTGGAGGGGTTGTTTTATCCGGCTCTTCGTCGTCTTTGAGTGGATTTTTTTCCCGGATGAGTTTTTGTACTTTTTAATTTCCTTCGATAAATGCACCCGTTCAGTATAGAAGGACATTTTCCTTGTTCTTTCTCACTGCGCGGATAATCTCGCGGAAGGAAGATAATGAAAAATCATGCCGGTTTTCATAGAAGCCGCTTGTTTGTTTAGTCTTTCGGAAACTTTTCTCATTAAAATGTATCTTGCCGTGTTGATTGCGCTGAGGAAGACGCTGGGGGAGGAGGATGAGAAGAGCGTCAAACAGATGAAGGTCTCGGGGCGTCTTGCTGATCGCTATCCCCTTCGCCCCACCTCTCCTCACACGCTCATCCCTTTTTCTTTCTGAAGGGACGACGACTCACCCAAAAGTATCGAAATATCGAGAAAGTGTTGCCTTCGGAATTCAACTTGTCGATTGCACTCGTCGATAGCTTTGACTCGCTCGAATTCTTTCTTGTATACGAATGGAGGAAAAAAATGCACGCACAACTTTTCGGCGTTTTGACGACTGTCATTGACTTTTTCATTGATTTTTTCATTGGATTTTCATCGGCACTTCTCTCAATGTTATTAGCTTCGTTATTTTTTCCTTTGTCAGGGAAAGTTGGAAATTAATGGTTTCGCCTTTTCTTGAGAAAGTATCAATTTTTGGTTCATAAAGGGTACCTTTTAGAATCTTATGGTTACATATGGAATATATGAATAATCCGTTAGAAAATAAAACTATTTAAACGAAATTAAGGTGGCCCATGTTAAATTAAAAAGTTAAATACATGAATGCTACTAATCATGGTGTAGACCTAATGAGGAAATAGTCGTTAGGAAAAGGAGGCATTTACGACCAGGAAAAAGCTGATTAGAGGATCGCAATGATTGTGCGGGAGTTGAAGGAAAGGGTTAATTTTGGTCCCCTGAGTAGGTTGAGCAGTTCAAATATTTAAGCAGTACGTTAGAGGAAAACGGATACAGTAGTAAGGACATTAGGCAGAGAATTGCACGAGCAAAGGAGGCGTTCATGAACAGAAAGGAGCTTCTGGGAGGTTCGCTATGTAAGAGTTTAAAGAAAAAGTTGGTGAAGAGTTTGATATGGAGTGTTTCTCTCTACGGTGCGGAAACGTGGACACTGAGGAAAGAAGACGAGAGGAAATTGGAGGCATTCGAGACGTGGGTATGGAGAAGAATGGAGAATGTGAAATGGACAGAGAGGAAAAGGAACGACGAAGTGCTGGATATGGTTGACGAGGAGAGGCAGCTTTCAGATGAGATACGGAGGAGACAGAATGTATGGATGGAGTTAGTGCTTAGCGGGGAAGGGATGTTGAAAATGGTTTTAGAGGGTAGAATGTTAGGGAAACGAGGGAGGGGAAGGAAAAGAATAGGATTTTTAGATAGATTGAAAGGGATTAGTCCTTACAGTGAGTTGAAGAAGGTAGCGCTGGCAGGAAAGGGAGGATCCCAGATCACTTCTTTAGTACTCCATGGAAATCTACCTTAATCGGTAGAATAGTGTAATAAATTATTCTGCCCTACGGTGAGATTACGTGCATGCTGTGAAAGACGGGCGAGAAGAGGTGTTTGGTAGATGAATGGTTATGTTGGAATGGACTGTGTTTGAGAGGATATAGGAAGTACCTACTTGATATGGTGGGCGAGGAAAATCCCTTCGATGAGACATGGAGGAGACAGTGGGCTTGAATGGAGTGAGCACTTAGCTGGGAGGGTATATGAAAAACAGTTTAAATGGAAGAATAAATGAGGTAAGCTTGGGATGGGAAGGGAGAGAATGGGATTAATGAGCAGAATGAGAGGAAGTAGGCCTCATTGTCAATTAAGGGAGGAATGCCAATTCAGGATGGTGTGGAAAGTGTGATTCATAAATTCCTCCATTTAAACCTATCCAAGCCGATACCTTTTAATAAGAGCTGTATTCAAAGTGAAAAGTAATTATTTATCCGGAAATAAACATCTGATCTTGGCATGTTTTTACTCCTACTTGTTATAATTTCATTACGGCTGCTGTGATGATTAGTGCGCGATTACATTTTAATACTTTTTGCAAGTCGAGATGTTTATTTATTGTGTTTATTTCATCCAATATTATTGGGCAACAGTGATGTAGCAGCCATATGTTTAGCGATTTTACAAAAGCTTTAACCTCCTTGAAAATTTGAAGCCTTTTGTGTTTACGTTATTATACGCCACCTGCATAGGTTTTTTAAATTTAAGAATCTTTCAAATTAGTGTACATTTACTGTGTGTTGTTTTCCATAAGCACGAAATTATTTGAGTAGTATTTGCCGCTTTACGTAGCGCTTATATGACTTCGTGGCACAATATAATTTGCCTTATATTCCTTATTTTTTTCGGGGTGTAGTTATCGAGCAGATTTTAATCCTGTCCGCTCGGTGGGAGCCACAGCCTGACGTGAACACGGCCGAAACGTCACCTGAGATTAACTTCATGAGCTACCTTGACGCAATCAACCGCGCGGCGATGAATCAATATGCGGGCGCACGAGAGATTATACGGTCAAATTTGCGAAGGTTCCCTTTCCCTGTATTATTTTCCCACTTCTCATTTTTTATACCAGTTATAAATGAAAAACTCGCACGCTCCGCGCGCTCGTTAAGGGGCTCCGCCCCTTAAAACCCCGGTTCCGGCTTCGCCGTCTACATTTGTGGTCGTTCGAAGACTTTTGAAGTTCGAATAATCTCAACACGGCTAGGGGCCGGCTTCGCCGGCCAGGGGGTAGGGAGGTGCCCCACTCATTCCTCGGAACGGCTTCGCCGTTCCTCGCTGAAGGGCGGCTTTGCCGCCTGGGGGTTTAGTGTGCCAGAGGGCGAGGGCATTTCGGAACTGTTTCACCGTTATTCGTTTAAGGGGCGGCTTCGCCGCCCAGAGGTGGGGGGAGTCCACAGCGGTTGCGCCGCTTGAACATCGGGGCGGCTACGCCGCCCGGGGGTTGCTGAAGCTCCCCCTCGCCTACGCCAGTTCCTCGTTGTGGGGCGGCTTCGCCGCCTTGGGGTTGAGGAGCCCCCCCCGCGGCTGCTCCGCCTAGTCCTTATAAATGGTCTTCCCCACCGAGAGGGGTGCCCAGGGGGATTCGGGGATTTTAATGTGTTATGCATGCGGTCACCAAAAGTCCACAGTGATCATGTAGCGATGATTGTAAAAGGTAGTGCAATGCGGATTAATAGTGGCGACAAGTACCCATAAAAGAAGACTTAATGGCAAGTTTTTCATTTTTTTTCGGGGGGTTCCTACGGAATACCGGGGGTTTTATACTTGTGTTAAACCAGTGGTCACTAATAGTTCTCATAAATTCCGTGCCGATAAGTCCTAGGGGACCGGAAGAGTGGTCTTACGATTCTTTTCCCTGGAGAGGCTATTTATTAGAAATTTTTTGGGAGGTTTCACGGGGTTATCGGGGGTTTTAATAAGTGGTAGGGGCACCGGTTAAATTGTGTCGAAAACTATTCGGAAAGGCAACTTTAAAATTATTTTTTCGGCGATGTTCCAGGAGGTGATCGGGGGTTTTCTGGTATTTTTTCCCGTATGGTTTACGGTGGCTCGCCCTCACCAAATATTCCGGATGTAGAGCTCAGAGGGCACGGGTAGTGCGGCGTAATGTTTGCGAGAGGTTCCCAAATAGGATACACATTTTACATTTGGGGGGGATTTCACGGGGATACCGGGGGTTTAAATGTGTGTACTCCTGGCGGTCACCATCCATTCACATAAATTTCGGGGGGATGAGTCGTTGGGGGCGGTGGAATAGTCACGAAAAGTACCGAAAAAGTAGACTTATTTGAAAATTTTATTTTTTTTGGGGGGGGGGCATGTATGTGGGTTTACCGGGGGTTTATAGGTTTTTACTGCCAGCGGTCATCAATCGTCCACATCAATTCCGTAGCGATGAGTGGTAAGGATTGGAAAAGCGGCGGAATTGTGACGAAAGGTACCCGACAAGGCTACTTATATGCTAATTTTAATTTTTTAGGGGGTTTCGGGGGGTTAAAAGATGACGGTACTATATGCTCACATTCATTTACTGTCATGTCTAAAAGAATTGTGCCCTATGACATCCATATTTCGAAAGTAATACAATAAAAAGCAAACCAGTCCCTGAAAAATGTTAGCAGTGCCCGCCATTTTTATTTTTTCGCGGTTAAATCCATTAAATAATTATTAAACTGTTTATGTCTTCTGAAAGATTATGCATAGCTGTATGTAACTACAAAGTTTGAAAGAAATCGGTTGAGTTGAAATTGACAAAAGCTTGTGTTAATCTTTTGAAAATCGTAATTTTCGGTGATTTTCGGAATATTTTAATTTTATTCTCAGTAACCAAGGGCGATGAAAGAAAAACGGTACCTACATTTCGTAGACTATGTTATGAGCATATATAATAATCATTTTCAATATCCTACACCTGTAATTACGACTAGGGGAGCGGAAGTTATGAAATATTTTTCGAAAAACCAATTTTTGGACGCCATTTCGGCAGCAAATTTCTTAAAAAGAAACTTATAACATTACATAAATACGTTACTACATTTACCAGCTTTCAAAAAATTCATTAACAATCCGTGTGGCACGCACGGTTCGCGCGTAGTAAAATAAAAACCGGAAGACGGTCCCCGGAAAAAGCGCGATTTCGGCCATTTTGTCGTCCTAGCGACGACACGTGGCGGAAACTTCCGGTTTTCGGATTTTTCCTCCGAATTATTTCCGGTTCCACGCACGCGTGCCAAATTTCAGCTCTCCAGCACTTCTAAAAGTGGTCGGGAATTTGTATCCATGAGTGAGTCAGTCACCACAAGGGCTGTATATAGATAGGATTAATCCTCATCAACTTTTTCTTGCTTTTTGTGCGTAAATATATGGAAATAATATGTCACCCTAGATCCGTAATATTGTAAATGGAATTGTGATGCATGATATCGTTTAAAAATATATCTCGCAGTTTTTAAGTATTCTATCTTCCCTTCAGTTGGTTGTCCTTTCCACGACGAGGAATGTACTAGCTGTTCTCCATGCACAGCAATCGAATGGAAACATTGGTAGCTTCTTCATATTCTCCCGTTTACTTAGGTAGCTAGGTATTCCAACCCTATGTATTCCGATGGGATCGAGTGGAAAAAATGTATAGAGTTGAAAACCCTGAATCATCTTCACTGTATGGAGTAAGTTCGCATTCAAATGCTAGTACTATGCTACCGAGGAGGGGACATTCGCTCTTCATTTGTCGAATTTTTCCCCTTTGGAGCTTGATACGTCTCTCTAAATGTACCCCATCCATTTGAAAAAGACCTGAAAGTTTGATTTCAAGTACTCGATGAGCATGGAAAGTCTGTCTCACGTTATTAGCATGATTGGTACTGAAGTTCAGTTTTGCAAACAGTTTCATAGAAATTGAAGAGGACGGATTTGACATTTCGACCGTATTCAGAGTAGTTTTAGGAAAATGCAATTTACGTTTTGGACTTCTAAGCGTTGTGTTTGATGATTTTTTTATTTATTTTAAGATGCGGGCAATCTATTATTAGTTCGCAGAGGTAATAGTTTTATAGCCTATAAGGGTTTTCAAAACAAATGTTGATGATTGTCTACTAGATCTGTCAACCTGTGGACTTCATTAAATAAAAAAGAAAGCTGATACGAGTGAACAGAGAGCTTTTCACAGATTTCAAACGAATTACGCGAGGAGCCTTTGGAGACTCGAACACTCCAAGCTAGGCATAGTTTTCTTGAGATATTGTGGGCAGACATCTTTTTGAGTGGTACAGACAACAGCAACTTAGAATCTCATGTTTCTAGGACCTATAAAAACTATGTAAGTAATTTAAGATACTTTTACCAAATGGATAAGTGTAGGAATTTCTTTAAACTTAGACCAATGAAGGACTTTTACAGGTTTCCCACTCAACCGTGAAAACCTTAAAACCGTGAATAAGCCGTGAATTTTGTCTACCGTGGAAAAACCTGGAAATATCCGTGAATTTCATCATAAAACCTTAAAAATCTCTAAAACTTATAGAAAAAGAACTACAATTGACAGATCAAAAGAAAAAAATGATATTTCAAATATGTTTCAAGGCCGAGCCACACACACAGACACTGTCCACCCATTTATCTGCATACGTACATTCGAAGTGCAATTATTGGTCCTTGTGCCATGACGATACACAGACGTTAAGCCTGTGATTGGAAGACCGGCACACAAAGTGTTCATTAACCCTGGCGGAAAATCAGACACCTCTTTCCTTCCCTACCTCACTGCTCCCTCCATTTTGTCACTCACAACCTTAAGCTTCACCTAAATTTTGATATCGATAGGTGATGTCATGAGAAATAGCACTTTCATTGCTACGTGTGAATTCACGGCACCTGTCGTGCTTAATAAATTTTTAGTTAACGTGCGGGCGGTGGTTGTTACGTCATCAATATTTCTACGTAAAATCGCTTATCAACAGACCGTGAATTTGACGATATTTAGACCGTGAAAACCTGGAAAAAACCGTGAATTTTATAATTTAGTTAGAGTGGGAACCCTGTTTTAGGTGGGGCTCAGTTATCAAATCACACAAGCCGCACCTTTTTTTGTGAACGGCTGGTGACCTAACACTACCCACCACGCGCCTATTGTGACGGTTTGCATTTTAGTATCGTTTTTTTGATTTCGTTATGATTAAGGTTTAGTAAATTTTCAAACAAAATAGTTACCAATTTATTTTTATCATTTCCGTCTTTGCTGCGTATTTTTTCCTGTGGAGGCTTGTTATTTTAAGTGCATAATAAAATACCTAGTGGCCTCTTGCTGATAATTACGAAATAATGGTTAATTTAAAGTATGGTACTCATTCCAAGTACAACCTGTTATGAGAATTTCCATTCAAATATCCCCACAAATTCACTGGGTTGCCACTTGAAATTCATGATCATACGCGTCTACACGGAGTGGCTTGGCGGACGTGATAGCAAATAAGTCATTTAGGGTACTTTTTCAAAAAAGCATTCTTCGTCGACGGCTGAGTTATAGATCTCTGTGATCAATGGAGTCGATTCATCGCAATTTATGTGCTCCTCGTTCGGCTGCTATCAAACGGAAGGCTGCGTTCTCACATGCCAAGAGACACCGCTCTTTCGTTCGTTAAACGGGCGATTGAATACTGCTGGCACAAGGCGGTCTTTCTTTCTCCGCTGTATCAGTGGCTTATGAATCAACAGATGGCAAAGGATGCTCAGATGGACCATATTTACTCGTCTTTTATTGCTGATATTTTTTATTTTGCTACTTCTCCGCCACCTAGAATTAGATTTTGCGATCCTCCTGATAACGCAGTCAAGTTTAACTCAAGATGTAAATCATTTTCGTGTTGCATCGCTTATACAAAACCTTAATGAGTGGTTAAAATGGATTTACCGGCAGTTTTCGTCTCTCAAATGAGGTAACCGTCCCTTGTCAATGTTTGGGTTAAGGACGATGGAAAAGATGAGAGAGAAAGGTCTTAAAGAGTGCTGGATTTTTAGAAATCGTTCGTATAGCTTATGAAGCGACGGAAGAAATGATTGTGATTGCCTGAGTTTTATTTGAACATTCCCTCACCAAAAAAGAGTGAAGAGGTAAATATGCGCCCTCATAACACCCTCTATCCACTAGACATAATGAGAAGAGAGCCATTCTGTTCTCATGTTTTCATGAAAAGCATCAACCCGCTTCGTGCACACCCATAAATAAGTAATAAAATCAAAAGAGACTTGTTTTTTTTGATGCTTCAACATCCGACGGAATATTTTTTCTCTGTGTGAATATTACTTATTTAGAGTAGAGGTTTTAGCTTCTTTCTCTGCGCCGCTACTTCTCCACCAACTAGAAATAGATTTTGCGATCCTCCTGGTGACGCAGTCAAGTTTAACGCAAGATGTAAATCACTTTCGAGTTGCATTGCTTAAACAAAACTTTAATTTGGACCCAATGCAGGGAGACGGGTTAGTGCATAATTTTTGGAGATTCACCACCAAATATATTTGTGGCTACAGCTTTGTCAGAGGATGTTTTTTTACCTTTTGCTTTGACTGCTTTTGGGGTACTATTCGCGATTCCAGCCAAGGGAGACACCACCTGGCGGAGAACGCTCGAAACAGAGGAACGATGGTCATGATGCAGCAGTGCTATGAGGAATAGTGTATATGAGACCTTTACACTGTTTTATTGAGTAGTTACGGGGTGATACCTACTTTTTGGTTTCAAAGCAATTACTACCGTTACTTGAGGTTAAATATTCTTTAATTCTACGACCCTGTAATAACTGCAGCACAAGTTGAATTGTTTAAAAGCGAGGCGACGGCTGTTGTTCCCGCACGTAGGTAGGAGCAGAAAGCTCTTGTTTAGGACGATTTTAATGGAGATACGTTGGTTTTACATGCTATAGCTATTAATATAGTTTTATTTCAATTGAAAATCGTTCATGTGTCAGGTTACGCTGAACAAAAGTAGAAAAATATCCAATGCATCAAAGTATCCGATATCCGTGATCGCGGTTTTCGAGATTTTAAGTATAGCATACTCAATATTTACATTGCCATTATTATGAGCGGGATGGTATTTGCCCGTGTTATTCTGATAAATGTTTTTTTTCTTCTGTGCGCGATGTGCTATTGAACGATTTACCTAAAGTTTCTGAGTATAGTAACTCAAGATTCACGTTAAGTATCAATAGCAAGGAGGATGAACCTACTGTACATTGAAAGAACGATTTTTAACAGCGTATCACGATGTAAATTAGTAAAATATGCATTATGGTAAACATTATTTGCTTATTTTGATGGATTCCTGGTGTCAATTCGGTAGTCAATTCAGCAGCAGTAGTAGAACTATATAGTCTCCATGATTTTACTAAGAACAGCGAATAAACGAAGATGTGAATCAACAGTAAAGATCTTTAAGTCGTCCTCAAATTTCTAAATCATACCAAACAATTTCATTTCCCAATGTTAAAGCATATCACATAACCATTTAGTTCATTTCTTATCCGGAAATATGATAATAAATAGGTGAACACAGCAATCCACATCAGTGAAGCAGACGGCTGTGGCACCCAAATATAACACGAAAACTGCCTGAAATGGATTATGGTTCCATGTATTGAAGCGGCAGGTTGTATATGAAATACTATTAAGTGCTTTTGAAGTGTATTACATAGAAATGGCTACGAAGTAACGCAATACGATTTGGATGAATGCAAGTCAAGAATCAAACTTGACTCGTAATGTTTAGGTACATTATAAACACCTTTAGTTACGTCGTCGAGCAGTTTTCTTCAGTTCTAGATCTTCTTACGGACGAAAGAAGCCGAGAAATACACCGTACGAAGGTTTTAAAAGAATATTTCTATCTTATTAGCTCTTGATATTATGGTTTATGTTCTCTCCTTACGCCAATGCTTTATGATTGTTTTGATTTTACCATCACTCTGGCGGCCATATTGGAAATTGACGTCACTGACAGCAGCGCCGCCATCGGTCATTTGAGTCTCGAATAAGACTGGTGAAGTTTCTTGTAGTTTTAGTGTTGTGTGATATCATTTCGATTTTTTCAAACCCTGGTGAAGTATTTACTGGAAATTATCAGTCAGAGATGTTTTATGTTTTATTATTGATCCATTTCACAAATTAAACAAAGGTGTATTAGTCACAAAAGAATAAACTTCTCCATTGCATTATAAGTAGTGGATTTTGCAAGGCTTTTTTCGTCTTTTTGAGTTCATATATTGGTCACCTTTCCTAATTATAAATGGATGCCAGCCTCTAATTAGCTCCAAGTTAATATTTTTGAAGCAATAAATGAGCCGAGGAGTTATGTGAGGCAATAAATATTTTTTTAAACCTTTCCTTGTCTCTTTCCATTCAACTTATGTTCCTATTTTCCCTCGGGAGGTTTTGTGATTCTCTGTTCTATATTTTTCAATACATTTTCTTTGCTTGCATGGCATTTGCCTTATTGAAACTGATTTTGTATATCAAACTTTGTTTACATACTGAATTTTACCTGATTTAGATCTGAATTCTTATAATCAGCCGTATTCCGCCTCTTCTCCAGCTTCTGTGAGGAGTATTTCTAATTGAATTAAGTTCAATTTTATTTTCACTCAACGGGCGTTTATTTGAAGGTGCAGAATATACGTGCATCAAGTAGTGCGAATGGGTAATAATAATGTTACTCTTGTCACGGGCAGTAACTGCTTGGAAATAGGACGTGAAAAAGTCATTAATGCAACAATTAGCAGTATAAGACGTATGTGAAGTGCAATTGAACCACGACCGAATGAATTTCAATATCCACAAGCGACGGAATGATGATGCATTGTATTCAATTCTTACTGGATTTTTTCCATCGCGAATCATTCGTGACGCTGATCCCCTCTGGTGGCGCAATCGCCGCCCTTCCGCCCCTGATTCTTGCCCTTGCACCTCCGCTGTGAAACGTAAGTTATTCACTGAGTGCATTTCCTACTTTGTAGAAAGCTGCAGGAGTCTATTCCTATCCCCAAACCGCACTCAATACTTTTCTAGTGCTCCACCCACTTCCTTCCGCCTCGCGGCTTTTGGTAATGTGTGGAATTAAAATATACATGCATTTCGTGATCCGATATTTCAGGAATATACCGGTTAGCTGGTGGGTGTATCGCTACCGAATGCTATCGGTAGTGTCTAATTATATATATTACGTCATTATCTCTCATATTATTTATGTGGTAGGGATAAATAATAAGTAGCCTTAACCCCATTGCTATCATAATGTTTAAAACTTAATATATATTAAATTTATGTGAGAACGCTGTGTACTAGGCTTAGCACAATGGATATATTTTATAGTCTTCTCAAAAATGATTTATACTTCACTTTCCACAAAAAATATTTTGATAATTTAGCCGCTACGATCCCATGTTCAGCTTATTTTTTTCATTTAAGGGAATATGTCGGTGTGTCGGCTTCAAAACTATTTCAAGTCTTACAAATGTATCGGTAAACCTTTTAGGCTTCAAATTTTTGCGTTAAAAAATGAAAAATTAATTAGAATAAATACACACTGTTAAGTCAAGAACCGACCCGAGTTTGAACAAGTGTTATTGATAAAGTATTCTACCAAAGGTTGAAAGTAGGTTTTCGTGGAGTATTTAGGAAGCATTCTTGCTGGCTCCCCTTCCTTCATATACTTCCTTCTTCAATTCACAATAAGGCCTACTCCCTTTCGCTCTTTCTATTTACGAATTCTATTCCCTTTCTTCCTCTCCCTCATTCAGCCAACATTCTTCCCTCTAACGCTGTTTCCAACATCCTCTTTCCCCTCTCCACTCGCTCCATCCAAGACTTCGGTCTTCTTTGTATGTCATCTAGAATGTCTTCATCGTATCTCATCACCCACTATGTCCAGCACTTCGTCGTTCCCCCTTCTTTCCGTCCACTTCACCTTCTCCATTCTTCTCCTCACCCATATCTTGAACGCCTCTAGTCTTCTCTCGTAATCAGAGTTGCTAATTTTCCAGTATGAATACCGAGATAAATGAAACGGAAGCACCGGTGTACCCTCGAACACCTTACACCCCCACTACCAATCTCTCTCTTTTTTCCCTCTGGCCTGATGCACCACCCACCTCGACCGTGAGACGGGAGTTGTTCCCGGAGCGCATTATCGTCTCCGTAGAAAGCTGCTGCGGCTGTCAATTCCTACCGCATTCCTATCTTCAATTGTTTCCTCTCCTGCCTTGAGCAGCGGCTTCCCCATTCTCTCCCCTTTTTCTCGTGTGAATCATTCCGACCGCCCTATTTATGAAATCCAATGCCCCTTCCACCTATCTCTATCCATCACCTAAATTCAACCCTACCCATCCTAGATAACGTCTTCCTCCCTCTATTTCATCCCCTAATGCACTTGGCTTTCCAATTCAGTCCTCAATGGCAGCGTTCTTCACCTGCCCCAACGCATCTGCCTCGTCTTCGTCTTATTCCTCCCCCATCCCTCCTCCCTACTTCCTCCTCTTCCTCTCTCTCTAGTGCTCGTGCTCTTCCCTTGCACGCAGTCGTTAACTCCACGACTTTAATTCTTCACCTAACCTTTTTGTTACCTCACGCTTTACGCTTAACTCATCAAAATGTATTTCAGGGGTATTATTAAAATAAGGCATTGTAATATTTCCACTGAGTTTTATTATTACACATCGCGTTTCGTCGTTATAAACAGCATTATAAAGTGTTGTTTGTAACGACTAAACGCATTTTGTAGTAATAAAACTTAGTGGAAATATTGCAACGTCTTATTTTAATAATATCAAGAACTTTCACTATCGTGCCCAACATCACACAAGATATTTATTTCAGGGACTTGGAGTCGATAACCGTTATAATGTTCGGAGGAATGGGCTGAATAGACAAGATGCTAATATTTCCATACCAACAGTTTTTAATTTTGTTATTTCCTGATGCAACTTATTTTTGGTTATAATATAATTTAAGGTCATAGTCCTTTTTCCAAGGCAACCTATAGTCATTTTCTCCACGTGATTATTTAAATATGTTAATAATTCGTCTCTTCCTTGGTTCTTTTTGCCTCCTCCTGTGCCCTGAAGTATTTCAGTTCATTTCAGAATCTTAAAGTCTGTCAAATTCTGGAGAAGTATTCGGAGGAACAGGGTGTGGAATTTTTCTAGACCAGCGTGACCAAAACATTGTCAATTTTATCACTACTTCTGTATGCTGCTACTGCTGCTGTTTTTTACCACTTTCCAACATGTGGTGTCACTTCGCTCGGAGTCTGAATTCGTAATTTTCGGCTTATAAAATAAATTTTATAATATTATGAATATAATGCTATTCTTGGAAGTATCACGGGGTACGGTTGCACATATTGGCTGGATGTTTCGTTTTCCGGATTGGAAGTCGTTTTCATTTCTCCTCAGTCTTGAGAATTGCACTCTCTTGAAGGTTCGAAACTCTATAATGAGCAATCGCACCTTGTTCTCCAGCTGAGAATCTCGTGGTGAAATAAGGCGTCTATAAACCCTTCATCATAAAAGGGTACATTTTCATTAGCTCTGTGGCTGCTTCAATATCATATATTTTCGTTAATAGTGCTCTTGAATTAATTATCGAATAGGAAGCGTAATTTTTGATTCCTCCGATACCGATAAGGGCAGCTTATTCAATTTTCGATGTTAATCTCTGATGCAGTTAACAAGTTCGAATATTGATTGCGTTGATTGGAAACAGGAGGATGAATTCTCTTAGGGTATCCTTCAAATTCTGCCGTGGTGGTCATATATTACAATGGCTGTTCGCCACTAGCCCCAACTACATGCATCACTGCCTCCCACGCAAATCCCGCTTCTAAATTGCCTTTCCCCAGGAGGTGGATCAGATTTATTGCCCCTAGACTTGAAATAAGTCTAGCGGCGATTGGCTGAGGTTCCCCACTTCCAGGTCTTGTGTGTTTCCAAACTCTGTGGACGGCTAATTGGAAACGCCCAGAAATTTTCGTTTCCTTCCCCAAAATAAATCAACCTTTTGAAATATCGCTCCTTTGTCTTAAAGGGTCGCGTGAAATGCTGATTGAAAATTGATTGAGTCGATTTCCCTTGGTATTTTTGCTCTTTTGGTGTCCTTTTTTGATAAAAATTCGTTGCAGGTACGTAAATGAGTGGTTAATATGGATTTACCGGCAGTTTTCGTCTCTCAAAATGAGATAATCGTCGCTTGTCAATGTTTGGGTTAAGGACGATGGAAAAGATGAGAGAGGGTCTTTCGCCATCGCTGAGAAAGGTCTTAAAGGGTGCTCGATTTTTAGAAATCGTTCGCATAGCTTCTGAAGGAACGGAAGAAATGGTTGTGATTGCCTAAGTTTTACGTGAACGTTCCTTCACCAAAAAAAGAGTTAAGAGGTAAATATGCGTCCTCATAACCCCCTCTATCCACTAGACATAATGAGAAGAGAGCCATTCTGTTCTCATGTTTTCATGAAAAGCATCGACCCGCTTCGTGCGCACCATAAATAAGTAATAAAATGAAAAGAGACGTTTTGTTTTGATGCTTCAACATCCGACGGAATATTTTTTTCACTGTGTGAATATTACTTATTTAGAGTAGAGGGTTTAGTTGCTTTCTCTGCGCCGCCTTGCTCTGAAAGAATTTTATACTGAAACTTCACTCAGAAGTTTAACCCAGGACTCTTTAATGAATATCCAAATGCTCTACTACTCACAATGCAACGGTGTCCGAAATATTAGAGTGAAAAATCTAAGTTCCGGAAGTATTTTTTGTTATACCCCACTATTTCAGGGAAAAAATTGAGAATGCTTCACTTGCCCAGCGTCGTGTTTGTTGGCTTGAATTGATAGTTTTACTATCCAATTTTACTATTCTTCCAGTTTTACTGAGAATTCACATGTTTAATAATATTCATTGCCTTGTGGATTAAACGCATAATTAGTCGAGACTGAGTCAGTTTTTAGACAAACATTTGATGATGCGTTGTCCAATATGTGTTTGTGTCAGGAGTATCATGGTGTAACCTGCTCTTCATGAAGAGAAATACGTGTCTATGTCGTTGCTGGAATAAATAGGCTGAAATTCAGCAGCAAAAATACGAATTCACGGAATTTATCCCATAATAGAGCACAACTGTGCTCCATTTTTCATGTAATTTAATTGCAATAATATAATAAACCATGAAATTCACATGTTAAAATATTAGGAAATTGTAAGCATTCTACTTTGCAGTATAATCGTTGAATTGTACAATTTTATTTTGCGATTTTAATCTTTGTAAAACCTTGTTAAAATTTAGGGGCACATAGCGGACCTTAGCTCTCTATGTCTGGGCTTAGGATCGCATTCGGCGGCCTAAAGAGAACACCAGCGAGGATTAGGAAGAGGGAGGGTCGAAGAGAGAGAGAGAATAGATGGTGGGAAATAGAATGCATCATTCCATCGCCGTGCGCGCCTTATTTGTCGTTTTACGGATATCGCCAGTGTGTTGTTTTCCTTCCCTACGGATTTCGATTGTTCATCTCCTCCACTCCCTCCATCTAACCTTTCCCCTTTCCCGCCCCTTATCCATTTTACGTCTCCCTCTTCTGGGAATTCCCCGAATTTATTTTCAACCGTTACTCTTCCTATTCCACCCATCCCGATCGTTTCCGACTCCTTTCCCAGCAACCCACGGGAGATCCCCTTCCTAAGTGCGTGCAGTTCTTCTGCTGTGAGAGAGAACCTTAGACCTCAAACCAACCTCAACCTCCAGTCCTTCTCCCGGGCACTAGCCCTCTTTCCATCTAATACATTGAACCACACCAAAAACCCCATCTAACCCACCCTTCCCCCTTTCTCTGTTTTCATGGGTTTTGGCCATGCTGTTAATACTACCTAATATTGCAAGAGATGATCTTTCCTCCAGATGATATCAAGACGAAACACTTCGGTTTGTAACGTCATTTCATGGCAGTAAAGACTACTGGAGGACATGTTGAGCTATCTTTGCTCTAGGTTCATCCCATTCTTACTGAAAATGTATTCAAAACTGCTCTTGACGTTCCTCTGAAGTTTCTATGACACCAATATTACTGCATGGTGAAATGTTTGTTATTCATATTTAATATGAAACAAAATGACAGATTACCACGTAAATTATTCATCACTTTTTATGCAGAAATATTTATTTACGCCCGCATGCTATCTCGCCAGCGCCTCAGCAGGCGTGATGCTGAGAATGCGCTCAATGTGGAAATGTGGAGTGGAGCCATCAACCAAATAATTGAAAGAAAATAGAGATAGTAGAACGTGACCGTTGGAGATATTTGGCAATGTGCTATCAACGTGTTTAATAGCATGATAAAGTTGAATTTAATGTATTAATGGCCACACCACTTGAACAATCCCGGGGAGTTAAGGTGTGTAGAGGTCACGAGGCGTGGAGCCGCCACACGCGATATGAAAATGGAGTTTATTCTCGACGTCGGGAACTTTTTTCAAACATTCTCACTTAACTAATCTAGAAACATCTTCCGTTGATACTCTAAAAAAGTATCTCAGTTACCTTTTCTGCAGTAAAAATTATATGTCTATTTTATGTATGATTTTGCCCGAAAAATGAGAAGGATTTTGTTTGTGGTAAGCAAAATATTGTGTACGAGGTAAATCTAAAAAAAATACCACAATACTATAATCAACCGTGTCATGTTTTCTAAGAAAAGATCGACATTAGGAGCCATTATAGGGGATGACGTACTGAGAGAGGGTACACAGACATAACGAAGAATATAGGGTCAAAAATAATAGAAAGAAAAAGGTGTAAAATTAAACGAAAGCAAATGAAGCAAATAATTCACTGTAAGTAATGATTTGTAATCAATAATGAATTATGTACAAGAAATAGAGAAGAATTTAATGAGCTAAAACCTGCAGAGAACATCAGAAGCAGGTTTGTTACAAATTCATAATGCTTAAATATGTTTTTTTTTGTTCGGGGTAGCGAATAAAGTTCCACTTTAGATGCTAATTTCAGCACAGACGCTCGTCACACCCCTCAACTCATACAACATCTTTAGCAAGAACACTCTCCCATTTGTAAAAGTTGTCAGTGAGAGCGAACTCCGCATCTTGTGGGGAGAAGAAAAACCGCTAAAAGACTAAACGAGTCGTTTTGAACTTTCAAGTTCTTTCCCTCTCTCCCGCACCAATGTCATAGCACTTCGTGTTCTCATCTGTAATGGCCACAAAAGGGTGTTTATTCACTCTCAGGGCAAAACACATAGTATAGTCGATTAATTTTAAAAAGAATTCATGATGGACGTGGACAGAAGCTTTAATGGTGATAATTCGTAAAGGGTGACTCCAGATTTTACCCCAATGCGACGCCTCTCCTGTTTTTATTCCCACATTTTTCTATCTCTTTCATTCCCGATTGTGATCACAATACCTTCTGGCCGTTTTACGATTCTCAAGCACAAACAAGTTCCTTAGTGTTACAACGAGCCCGTGGAGTAATCTTCTGCGGCTTTAGTGTGCGTGAGAATTGAAGGTATTTCTTACTAGACGTATGATCACAATTCTCATATTTTGCGATTATAATGAGTTTGGGTGTCATTCACATTGTCGCCGGTGGCAAATAAGTTTCTCGCAGGTTCATGATCGCTCTTTAACAACATACGAAAGCCTTGATACGAACAATGAATATTCACCGGTTTTTTGTATTGATAATGCCGTTTTTGCCCTAAATATACGAACCGTCTTAGATATTTGAAACTGAGATAAGTGAATACTCTTAAAATTAAAAGAACCATTTTAGAAAAGATTACTTATCGGAACTGAGTATTCACTTGTATTATACCAATTAAAAGGATGCATATCTTTGGCTAGATATCATACCTTAAAATATTTTGAAAACTAATGAATTTTAGGAAACGACCAATGAGTGATCAGTTGTAACGCCTACGAAATCGCCCGTAACATACTGAAGCCATGGTTCTATACCAAATCAAAGCGAATAGTTTTCCTCTTCATTGACGGATTTCTCGCTAATCTTTCGTTTCCCTACAGACACCTTGAATACGGGCGGAAGTAAACCCGATAAACCAGTCCTAACAATTGTGCGAAAAATCGACAGAGGAAAAAAAAACGTTCGACTTGACCGGGATTCGAACCCGGATCTCCCGATTCCTTATGGAATTCTTAAGACAGTTAAACTACCGAGGCGTCATTCTTCCTTGTGCCTCAGGCGCTCAATCATTCGACCTGAAATCAGGAAATTCGGGTTCGAATCCCGGTTGAGGTGAATGAATTTTTCTCTGTGGATTTTTCGTAAAATTGTGCATTTCGGGTTACCCCCGTAAATTTATAGCCGAGGCTAGTGCCTGTATACTTAAACCAGTCTGAAAAATTTATGAGGCTCCACAATGGCTTCATGAAAATTCTTCAAACGCGCGAAGCTAAAAATAATTGGAGTATTGACTTGGATTACTAGCCTATTACTTACGCTGTCATCATGAAATTTTCAGAGACAACTTTTTATTGAGGAGAATCACAAGAAGAAGAGTGAACAAAAGCTAACCAATTGCAGCCAATGCCCAAGGCTGAGGGACAGATAATGTGAAGCGGTGAACCGCTCGGCGAGGGATTTCGACGTCATCAACTTCCATGGAAAGGGTTAAGGTGGTTTATTTTTTTTTCCCGAGAAGTGCAATAGGTAGTAGATGGACTGATTTACCGGAAGAATTCTCATTTCTTTACTCTTCAAATTCAATATTTGTTGGGTACTCCCCCCCCCCCTTTCCCTTCGGTGAGTGTCGCCGTCCTCGGGGTTTTCCAAGGCCCGGCCGATACCCATTCGGCCCCTTTCTCGTGGTCTTCAACCAAGTGGACTTGACTAGCACCCTTTTGGAGTGAGGGCAGTGCCGTTACTGGAGGGTCAGTAACCCTCAGACCCTATCACCCATACCCTTGCCGACGGCGTGGGTGTTACTCAGTGTTTAACGAAAGCCGGAAGCGTGTGGACGCGGAGTTTTGGCGTGCGCTTCCCTGTAAGTCGTGCGCGAAATAAAGCGAATTCCATCGAATGTGTCCTCGCCCGTTATCTATCATAATCCGGGGCACACGTCCCCACGCGCACACCTTCTGAGCCAACACGGGCCGGATTGCGCGAACAATATTACTTGAACAATATTGACTATGAAAACAATTTTTAACAAGTTCACTGTGATAACTACTCCCTAGTCATTTAACCAAGTTTGTACTTTTCAATGCGTTTTTGACTACAAGTTCCATTATTGATTCTAAGCTTCACGAGAAGAATACTATAGAGCCCAGATTGGCAGTGAGAGAAGTCATTAGGTAATGCATTTTATGCTCATATGAGTTCATTTTTACACAAAGTAAAATTATTCAAGTACCACGGTTTGGAGTCTACAATTTGATAGATGTAAACATGACGAATGTGAAGCAAAGAGCTTTTTCAGAAAGCCAGTGGGGTAAGGAGTTTGGGGATAGCGGTGTAAATATATCATTTTACTCGAGTAAAACAATGTATTTTTAGTGACTGCGTTAGTTTTTTCCCGAGGAGGCGAAGTCTGGGGCCTCATCTCTCTACGGAAGTACCAATTTAGATTGACAACGACGATTCTTATCTTTGTACGAGCGTGAAATTTTCGTGTTAGGCGTTTCTTTAGCAGTGGCTGCATCTTCCTCTGCTCAAGAGATGAAATGCTCTTGAGTGCAGACCACTTCACATTGAGCGTGTTAGCTGTGCCATTTTGAGATCGTTTAATGGACTTTTCAGCGATGGATTTCCACGCTGGCAGCAAATGCAATGGGTTTTCTAAAGGTAGGAGCGATTTTTTCGTTCTCCCTCAAGTATCGTTTACCTGGCTGCATTAGTCGCTTCTCTTGTTGCGTACATTTTCGTGTACACTGGTCGACAATCGCCGGCAACATGTTGCTACACGCTGTTGCCCGGTGATGTTGACGGAGTGTCCGGATACAAAGAATTATCGCCGAGTTGCCCGGCATCCAATTTCAACGGAGTGTAGGTGTTGCTGTGTATCCCACTCGTAATGGATTACTTCGCTCCGTTCGGGTAACATTGAGGGAGTATTGGCCGAAACACTCAATTGAAATGCTCTTTCCTAACGTTTGAAAAGAGTGCTTGGGTTTCTAATCGGAATCTAGATACTTTCGTCTTCATAAAGCACAATTGTAAACTCGTCACTTATTTAACATCACCCCTGCATACAGACCTGTGCGAGTGTAACTTTTCATATTAATGATTAATAATGTAGTCTCATGAGATGAGAGCTGTCTGAATTATAAAAATGAGTTCTTGCGTATGAATGACCTTGTTTACGAATCAGAAGCTCATAGTAAATGCAAGACTTTTAAACCTGTAAATGAAGTATTTTGATCTAATTCAATCTGCAAATGAGTTAAGTTCGTGGATTTCTATAACTATCACTCAATTGTTTTTCTCATGACATAAAAAAACAGGGTTTTAGGCTTGCTTTTTGTAAGCATCTACGAGGAAAGCCCCTACTCAAATAGTAGCGTAGTAATTAAAGAGAGTGTACTCTTGACTCACTTTCCCACAACTTTGGAAATACCAGCTGGGAATTAGGGCTGAAAATATATTTCCTCTCCTTCGGGACTGAATTTCCCACCTGCTCCTTTACCCTAGTGCTCTTGTGATGCATTCAGAGTATTTGTTGCTTGTAGATTTCGTTCCAAACCCATCGTTGGTGGTTCCACTCGGCTTTTACTTTTCTGCGGCCTTTCCTCCCTCCTATAAAAGTTGCGATTAGGAGTGAATGACTACCTCGTGGACTAGTGGGTCGAAACCCATTTCGTTAAGCAGCGCCCTCACAAGACGGCGAAGCCAATTAGCGCAACCGATTCGACTTTTTCCAAACTCATTTCGCCGACGCCTTCCTAGCGGAGTGGTGGAGGCAATAGCAGTAGTAGTTGTAGAAGGTGCCGCCAGGTGGAAAACTGCGGAGGGAGTGTTACATGCGGATGGAACGACAGGTGAGGGTTTCTTTGGCGTCTTCGTCGAAATTGCTTGCGCGCCGCCCGTTCGGCATCTTGATGTCATATTTCGAACAATGAAATGCGAAGGGAAAATTTACCCTATGCCCTAACTAATATCTCGTGTATCCCATTGATGTCACTGTGAACTACGTTGTTAAAAGTAATGCCTTCGGCTGGAAATCTCAGGGTACAAGGGGATATCCATATTCAAAGAATATCCTGAGATATACTGAGAAAGTTATAGCAATATTGTAAAAAATAATAAATAGTACTGGTACTCCAAAATTTTTATATTGCTTATCTGTGACAGAGGTATCTACGAATGGCTTGGAGAATAAAAATGAAGTTCGACCTTGGTTTCAACGAATTATCATCTTAAGTTGCTTAATACCGTGCTACATTAAGATCTTTAATGCCATACATCTTTAATGCCCGGGTCGTGTACTTAGTTTTACAGAGGCATTTTAAACGGTATTCTTCCGGTTGAATGTTGTGAAAAAAGTAGTTCCAAAAACAAAAAAATATCGTAAAAAAGGGCTCTTTTTTCTTTCTTGGGAATTAAAACACATATTTTGAACTGGAAACTCAGTTGAGAGCGAAGAGGTGAGATCGGTATATTTTTCAGTTTTCAATTTGACCGTAGGTACAATGGATGGTAGTCCATCCGCTAATTATTTTATTTTTCCAATATCATATCTACTGCTAATTCATCTCAATACCAGCACTAACTGAGATAAGAATTCCTTCTTTTCCCTAGTCTAAGTTTTTCTCGATCCTCAACAAGCTTAAGAATAATGTATTACGAGAAAACCAGTAACCTGAAATGAAAAACTATTTCTTCCGTCAGTTCTTTGGAAGAATTTAGTTATAGTAAAACGAATTTACATTTATCAAAGGGTAAATAGAAATAAAATCCTTTGCAAAAGAAATGGAAATTCGTGAAAGGAATCAAAACGGCTGCTTTCAGCGGATAAACCGAGATAACGTCCCGTATCTCCACGCCTCTAGTGACGCCTTTACCTGTCAGCGCCAGTTGAGGACTCCATTTATGCCTCATTTAACCCCAACGGATTATCATTCTGGCATCAGAAATTCAAAACAGAGGCCTATTCACGAATATTTTGATAGTGATCAATGGAGCCTTTAAAACAAAATCCATGTTCATGAAACTTGTCAATAAACAAAGAAAATATTAACTGATACGGCGATAATGAGAGAACTTACAAAGAAATACTTTTCCCCTGGATAAAATTATGCCAAAAAATTATGAATTTTCCGAATTGATACAAAAATGCCTTTGAATAAAAAAATGAGGGTTCGTTTTAAAACCGAGGGTTTAGGTCCATTATTGGGGAAAAAATTTAGATTTCTTGGTAAAGTTCTGTATGGAAAACGCTGCACTAAATTTATCTCATCCTCTCTTAACTGACCGACGGAAGTATTAATGCAAATACTTTTTCCCATTTGGATACCATAAGAATAAGATGTTCATAGCTCACTGCAAGTTCTTGTTTCGCAATTTTATGCTCGTTCTCACAGGACTTCTAAATTTCTCGATTGATGATGCATATCAAGTATATGTGTAATAGTAACCAACTTAGAAGCAAATAACTGGACAGCACAGCGAAAGCAGAGAACAATCAAGTTATTTTGACTAGTTTAAAGTATACCGGGACTGGCCACGGTGATTACTTTTACGGGAGTCACCCGCAATGCACAAATTATGCGAAAACTTCAGTGAATTTCAAGTTTTTGTGTTACTTGTTATAGTTGAAAATAAGTACTTAAAACTGAGTAACTCGATATAGAGGAGTATTGGTGGAGAGGAATAGAAGAATAGGGTAGTTTCCTTCATCAAAGAAAACGAAATGCTTTGAATGCGATTTGTTAACCAATATTAGTGTATTCATAATACACAAATTATTTGGTTTTAGAAATCGCAGCTTAGACGAATGACAATGGTCAATTTTAACCGCATTTGAAAAAGGCCAGATTGGCGCCCATCCGATGCCACTCCTCGTGACGTCACAGGGACCTAGTTTCTATACGAGTAGATAGGAGTTTTACATCGTCTGACAATGCATTACCAATTGTATTGTGAGATTACCAATGCATGCGTGAGGCACAGAGCTCAGGGAAACATCCCATAATAATCGCCTTTTAATACTGTCTATGGTCGGAAAGTTTCCCTCATTTGATAAGGTATTAATAATGCTTATTTAAGCCAATCGCTATCTGCTAGCAGCCTACATCGCAGTGGCGTACGTACCCTCGCCCCAAGGTCACCTCACACGGCGACAGCGGTGACCAGAATGACGTCATACGGGCTTTCCCCATCATTCATACTTAGCCGTTGCGTTTTCGCGGGCTGGAAAATGTTCACTTTTCGTTTAATCGCGAAAAATAGATATCGTCATTTAAAAATCTAAAAGCGTGAAATGCGTACTCTAGGAGTAATAATCTTTCGATTTAGGCAGTAAAAAAGTGATAGGAAATTACCCTTTTACATTTCTCTTCATTGCAGTCTGAAGTGTGATAAGCATAGGCCACGAAACGACATCAGAGCTCAATTTCGACGCAGCAAACCCGAAAAACAATGGAGCAATCTAGCGCAGCGATAGCCTCAAGCAGAAATAGAAGAATTACATACAACTTGAATAACAGGAGGCGTACCATCTACAGCAGCTCATTCTCAGCCTGCTATATTTTACCATCTGTAGAAGCCGAGCTTCCTTGTGCAAAGCAACTTGGCCAAATGCCTCCGTAAGAAGGAGTTTCAAAAATGGATTAATGTGGACGCACTTTTCTCGGGGAAAAACTCTTACGGAATACCTAAAGAACAATCCGGCCTAAACTCATAATGCGGTAATATCCGGAGAACTACTCATGGGACCGCATTAAAAGGCTATATAGTTTATGGGGGCAAAACAGCAGAAACAGCGTCTTCTTTTCCGTGAGGAAGTCATTATGAACCGCAGCGAAATGGCCTGAATAATAAAATCATCGCTCAAATCTCGACAAATCACCGACTCAACAAGTACGGTTTTTATGTAGAAATGGGACGGAACAGAAAAAGGATACATATATAAGCCATGCAGCAGCCTAAGTTATGGCGGCCATAACAGGGAGTGAATTGAATCAAGAAAGGACTGCGCAATCAATATTCGTGAAAAGTAAAAGGGATGAAATACGAGCAGATAAAAGCCTGAATTACGGGAAGGATGACGGGAGTAAAGGCCGTATTACGTTTATTCCTCTAAAAAAGGTCCCTGGGGAGTTTTACGGAGTAATGAACCCAATCGCCAGAGAAAAATGAATTTATTTACCATTCACAGTTTGCATTGAAGGAAACACTATCAAGAGAGCAAACAAACATCAACGATCCACGAAATTCCGGTGGGCGAGGTCACGGAGTAGCTGAGTGACCAGTTGGAGAGGAGTCGATGACGCAATCAACTAACCTACGAAGGGATAAAGGCGGCCGAATTTTTCGGCGAGATTTGCCTGAGAAGTCGGCGACGGATCAAAACCGGATAAAAAACGGGTCACTTCATGTGAATCACTCTATCACAAATAATTTTTTTTAAATCGTCAATGAGCCCAGTATGAGATCCAAATTAAAACAAACGTTGAGTGTATTTAAAAATTCATGAGCTAGAAATTTAACTATTTTTTCAATAAATTTCAATGCATTTAAAGCGATACTTCGTCATGTAAAAATTTTCATGATTATTAATCTTCATTTCAAACATGCACACTGAAGAAATCGCAAAGACCCAGATACAGGTTAGCCAAAACGCAAAGAATTCTTCCTCGAAGCACTAGATTTATGGAAATGTGCAGCATCTCAACTTGGTCCCTCCTAAGGGAGATAAAATTGGAGAGAATGAGACCAGCTTTCTTACTTTTTCCTGATAGTTACCCTGCTGGGCCGTATCCACCGATATATGGTCGATGTCCATTTGGATGGAGAAACGCCAAATCAGCCAGCAGAGAGGGCTTCGAGGAGCCTTTTTTCACCACATTTCTGTGTCGGACATTCGTGTTTCCCAATCGTCGGGTGCTTTGTCGTATTCCAGTCATCATAACTGGTCAACAATCCAAAGAAAAGTTTGACGCAGCTCTCCACTCAATTCTCCCATCAGCTAATCTTTTCACACCTACTTATTTCTTCTCTTGCACACCTTTCTTTATCTGTTCCATATATTTCATTCGAGGTCTTCCTTTTCCGTTCTTGCCTCCACTTGTCCCTCGACGATTCTCTTCATCAGGCAATCATGTCTCAAGATGGGGCCTATAAGGTCGTTCCGTCTCCTTGATAAGGTTTTCATGAGGCTTCTCTTCTCTCCTAGTCTTCTTAGGACTTCCTCGTTACTAACTCGGTCGATCCATTTTATCTTCATCATTCTTCTGTAGCACCACATTATTGTGTTCTTAAATATTCCTACGGATATTGTTTGTTCCTTTACCAAAAAAAAATTTCTTCCGCAGTGTTAAATGTTCTAAATATCTGTAATGCGGTCGATGATTCAGACCCAAAATCTCATGTTTTTCAGATTCATTTGACAAGATTTCGGTTGATGGAAGGGTATGACAAGGTGCGAGGAAAAGAAAATATTCTCAATCCAGCCGTTTTCTTCTAAAGTTTACAAAAAGAAAACGCTCAAGTTACCTCTGTCATTAGAGTAACGACTCATTTACTCGTTCAGAGGGAATATTTCAATTCAATCGCTCCCAAGGATATTTACAGCAATGAAGTACGCGAGGCCCGTGAAAACGGCCGAGGAGTGCGAGGATAGAGATGTCAGGCCTGGCATGAGTTCGTGACGTCATCAACTTAAATGTGAAATTGTTAGCGCCGTCGGTTTTTTTGTCGCGGATACTTCGAAAAAAATGTGTCGAATCCGTTAACGGAAATCTACGGATCTTTTTTATCTTTCAAATTCTATCACAATAAAATATTGTATTAAGAAATGGTGAAGGTTCCTTTTAGAGAGCAGTTAGTAACCTTTTCGCTCTCACGGGAATTTCCGTTTTTACTACCAGAAGGCTTTAGCTCAAGGTTCCAGGGCGCGTCAGGTGTTTGGAAGGAGAAGCTAATTCTTTTGTTTGCTTAAGTAATAAAATATATAATTTCGAAGATCTGTTAATTTATTTTATTTAAAGTTTTGTTTACACATATTATAGTGAACAATATTAAAAATAACAATTTGTGCGTGATAATACACGGGGCAGGCATATCGGCCTTCTGGGCTTTCAAGGCAAAAAGCGAAAGTCAATATATCGGCACCTTGATCCGTTAAGGGTTAAAACAGCTTTCTGTTACCACGGTCCAAACTTATTTGGAGTCGGGGGTGCTGCTATACTCCGTTGGACCTCCGCGTCACCAAATCGTTTAGGGCATCGTCGCCTTTCAGCGTCGTTTTGACTCTCTCTTTATATATATTTATTATTTGCTCTCACTCGGAGTAATTTATCTCCCTTCCTCCCGTGTTTACATTTCCAAATATCCACAATTCACGGGGATAAATGAAATGCCACGTTGCGGTTTGGGAGACGTCTGAATCCCCCTGAAGCGAAGAAATGGCTTATATCATCTCATTTCCTCTTTTTACCCATTTACAGCAGTTACTTCCCATCTTCCTCGTTTCTTCTCTAACTCCATTTTTCTTTAACTTCTATTTTCTTTGGATCGCTTTGACTTTGAAATTTATGGTGCGTTAAAACGTAAATGCATTCAAGCCAAAACTCTTTTTGACTAGGTAGCATTTTTTTAAATATTGAATTAATACCTTAATAATGATTGTCCTTATATTTCAATTATTTGTCCTTACTTTCGAATTGATTGGCATTAAAATTGTATTTGTCCCCGTGGAAAACAAATAATGTATGGCTGAATGCTTTGTTTTTGACTCTCTATAACTAATAGAACTTTCATTTACCTATCCTATTTATGGAAATTTCCGACTTATTTTTCAAATGGGATTTTTCTATGAATGAAACTCAGCTACGTTTTGTCATACTAAAATTTGAGCCTTAAAAATTGCTAGTTATGACATCTATGGTTAATTGGTAGACTTTCATTGATTATTTTAATGGCTGTGGTATATTGACTAATGCCTTATGGGAAATTAATTGATTTAGCGAGAATTTTCTCCTGAACATGTTTTGTAAAGTTGATGGACAAATGTTTATAGTTACATCGTAGTTAATTTAAAAAATTCAATGCCTATTTGGTTGTATTCATTGCTTATAATATCTAATATTAAGACAGCCTTTGTTTTATAGAAATTAACTGTGATGATGGTTGAGTCCTAAGATTTTTTGGGCTCTCAAAAATTTGTTTACGCTATTCCTCAGTTGTAAATTTCTATTAATCGGTAATCTCTTTCTTTCCAGGTAAGCTTCTAAAAATTCTATGGATTTTATATTGTGAAAGCTATTTTTTCTGCCGTAAGTTACAACTTATTTATTTATTATCACTGATAACTTCAGGCTTTACTTTGTGAAACCTCTCCATATTGGAAATAAAGAAATAAAACTTTGTAAGGTTCCCTGTTATTCCACTGAGGTTCACAGTAAGGTTCAATATTAATAATAGTGAACCCTACAAAGTTTTATTTCTTTATTTCCAATATTTGTTATCACATTGGTCTGTACAACCGTCACAAATTATGCAACTCCGATGACTCTGGATATTTCGGAAGAAAAATACATTTTCCGCTTTATCCTTTGATGTGATCCGCTGGTTCCAATTGAGTTATTTCCCTTTTGTTGGAGGATGGATCAGAAACCAAATAGTCGTCACGCGAGAACCCCGTAAATATTTGAATAGCCTCTTGGAAAACCCATCCTCGGATAGACCTTTGTATAATTTCATTCGAATGGTTGCCGTGTGACGACTGGGCTTGCATGAAAAGTGGCCATCTTCCGCACGAGAAATTGGCACTCTTTGAAACAGTATTGAGTTTTATCCGTCGCTCTAGTCATCTGGAATAAAGAGGAGTGGGGAATGGCTGAAGAAAAATAGAAGTTTTAAGTTCTTTTCCTTCGAATTAGAATGATTGAGTTGATCAACTTATTGTCTTACGTTTAAATGTCCGCAGATGGGTAATCCAAATGCCAATCAATGTTGGCGAAGAAGAAATATCTCCAAAAATGGTTTTTGAATTGGTGTTGGCTTTGCTCACTCAATATTGGTGAATATATTTCTTATAAGAAAGGCAGAATTATATCTGGATAGCTGGCTGAACTGGATTTGACTTGTGATTTATTTTACCTGACCCGGGTGAGGCCACAATCCTGCCCCTTCCTACCCCGGGCCAGGGCTCTTTTACAGAGTTACTTTCAAATTTATGTTCATAATTTCATATAGATTGGCACGCAGGCCAAATTTTTCTTTCCAGTCAGGTGTCAAGTCAGGAGGCTGTTGGTTTCAGTTAGTCCATCCACCGGTGTTTGCCGAGCAGCCTCCATTAATTCACCACCGCAAAACTCGGCAGGAACCACAGCCATATAAATCATGATAATGAATAAATAAATAAATTAGTAAATAAATAAATAAACTGTCTTCAAATGGGTTTTTAAAAGAGGAAGCTGTTCTAGTTTTCAGCTTCAATTATAATTTTGTTATAGTTTATCTGCCCCACCGAAAAATATAATGGGAGGCAAGCCTATAGGTACATGCCAGGTGAAAAATAAAATAATCCGGGGAGAAAGGTGATTAGGGTGGCCAAAAAAGTCATAACAGGAGAAAATGTGGACGAGGAAGCCCAGCTGACTGGCCTAGCCAAAGGCTCATTGCACAATCCCTCGTCTCGCCTGCACCTTAGCCGAGTCCAGAGCAGGCGAAAAATATCGAGGTATTTGAATGCCGAAAATAAACAAAGAACGTCCGGATTGCGCCCGGAGAAAGGGAGTGGGAATTGTAATAATATGGAAGGTAGAGAAATTAAAAGACTACCTCCCAAGAGGTGCCAACATTGGTAGTAATCAATGGGTGGGAAGCCAGTACTAACCCACCAGCTTAGAGCATCTCTTAGCTTCTCTTGTCTTGTCAATAGCCCAGGCCTAGTCTTGTTTACATGTATTTTCCTTGCCGAGTATGATTTTCCAAGTCAATTGAAAACTGGTTACGGAGATATTTACATTTATCAACTTAAAATATAATTTGTATTGCCGGCCTTCAGCCATTTTCACCCACAGATAAATTTGACGAAGGTTGCATTGTTCGCGACGCAACATTTCTTAACTTAAATAACCAAAATTTATTTAAAATATTCAAACACTCCCGAATGTTTCAGCAAATCGTCTGAAAAGTTAATTTGTATAGTCCAGATGATGATCTATATACACTTCCTGTAATGCGGATTGGTTTACTATAGGTATCAATGAATTGAGTACATTGAAACCAACTTGAAAATGAAATTCGTTTCGCGTGAAGAAATATACATTTGTGTGAATTTCGTAGGCGGACATTTTTATGAGAAATAATGCTCAAGCAAATTTATTGGTTGCATAAATTACTTGCACCTTCTCGAAAAGTCTACAGTGATACTGATACGTATGACCTTTTCTTCATTTTATTACCGTAATTCGTTAACTGATGGATATTGGTGTTCAGTCGTTCTCGAAGCCTTTCTCCTTTTTATTTTTCTTCAGTGGTTTCCCAGAATACTATTTCTACGGTCAAGAAGACCATAGGGCAGGTACTGTGGTTGTTCACAATGCTTAACGTAATAAGCGGGGATGAAAGCCAAAATACCTTTAGCCCTCCAGGCTCAGGCTAAAAACTCTACTATCTCTACGCCACGGGAAAAGTATGTCATTTTAGGTTAAACAACATCGGCTTTTACTTTAAAGATACCTTGAAAGCGTTTTTCAAGTGTCTATGCCTGCTATTACGTACTCATATATGATCCCTTTTAACCTTTCTACTTCCTATTCTTCTCCGTATTTCTGTACGAAAATCAGTTTTTGGTAGCGAACCTTAACTTTGATATCAGCTGTCACAAGGTCACATATACATAGTGCCCATCTCGCAACTTTTTCTAATGCTCTGTTTGGCTGCCACCTTCAATTATAGGTTTATAACATTTTCTCCGTCATCTTCCCTTCTGATATACCTCTTTACCTTTATTTTAAAAAAATCTTACCCTTAAAGTCGTAGAACCGCACAAAGAGTGCGCCTTGTCTTTTTAACTTTGGGAGTGCCAATTTCAACTCCGCACTGTTCTTTATCCTCATATTAATGTCATCCTTATTTTTCTTTCTATTTTGGGTGTATTTTTACCTTTATTAAAAAAATTCACACCCTCAAACTAAGCCAAAAAGTCGTTGCGTTTCAAAAGAGTGCTTTACTTTTTTATTGATAGCAACCTGTCTGGAATCCTTCCAGTTGAGTTTAATGTTGTACGAATGTAAGAATTTCCTAGTGGATAAGCTGGTCTCGTCTCCTTCTTGTGTTCTTAGTAGCACATATAGTTCGCAGCCTCGCATAGGTAGGTCGCGAAGGAACGGCCTGCTTTGGGAAGACAACGGAAAACTTTGGGGCTCGGTGGGTAATTTTGGCTCGCGAGGAAGGAAGATCCTTAGGAACCCGCAGAGTGAGAAAAATACAAATGTTGGAATCGGGGTCACTTACTTTGAAATTCGTTTATACCTCTCGGTGTAGCGCTCGTTCAAATGAAGTTCCAAAATTTCTTTCTCCGGGTTTCGAAGAAGACCTGCACCTTGAAGACCTTCCTCACTCTATTTTACAATTCTGTGGAATAGATGGATAGAATTCATCATTCATTCAGAGTGTGGAATTTTAACTAATCCTACCGCTGTTTTTTCATTTCACCAGTAAATATTATCGTTGGCATCCGTACATTACACCGACGATATAAACACTATTTGGGGTCATTCCTTCGGCCATGTGAACAGTAATTTAATGCCTTAACCTACTGCATGAGCAATTCGGATTTGTGGCCTGTAAACTGTGACATGCATGCGGTATTTATTTCCTTATATGTGCAAAAATGGTCCAGGTTGATATTGGCACCAACTTCCTCAATGTTTCAAAGTGTTTAAATGGGTTTATTTGTCTATTTTATGATCGAAAGGTAAACCACACACAATAAGGTTTTTTCGCCCATCAACTCATATTTTGACTAGAGTAGTAACTTACCATCCCTTCACCTAGTATGAACAAACGCCAAGTATCTATATTTTGCCTAGCTTATGTAGTCTTTAGTCACAGTCTCTCAACCTCAAGGAGGGCTCTGAATTTCTCCCAATCTCGGTGCATGCTTCTACTGATTGCATTGCTGTACTCAAACAATTACTGCTGTACTGCACTCAAGTTGCACTGCTGTACTCACTGGTGTAGTAGAACTCATGTTCAATGACTGTTATGAAACTCTGCAGACTAGACTATCGTTTAATAAAATTATGTTTTATCCAAAGTAAATAAGTTTTACTAGTGCCACCGTTATTTGTCCACGGCCTGGGAAATACAATATTAGCTCTTAAGAGCGTTTTTCATCGAAATTTAGGGATAGAAGATTCGATTAATTAAGTCCATTGAACCCCTCGGCTATTTAAATCTTGCTACCGAGATCAATATTGATTTCATGATTTACAGGTACGATATTTAATGAGGAAATGTCATCCTTTTGAGAAATGAAAAATAGGAAATCCAATCATCACTCTGCTCACCATGCTCAAGGAAGAAAATGTTATCAAAATTAAATTATTTATTATTAAACTTTGTTGGGACACCCTTATCAACCGCAAATGAAAATAATGTCATTTCATTTATACTGACCTCATTTTAAAAGGTTATAATTACAATGACGATCATGTCGCTTCAACTTACTCGTATCAACTTATTTCAAATTGGTTTAACGCAGGTGTTTATATTTACCTTTATCTCTATTCTGGATTTGCTTAACGCATTGGAGGTTTTCCTTTGCCCTTTTTCCTGTTCACAAGAATTGCATAGATTGGATTTTTCAAATCACCGTCTTTTTTTAATGTGGCCGGTTAGTGTTTTTGTCTCACTCTTATGGCTTTCCTTGCAATTCTGTTACCATAACTCTTCTGCATTAATGAATGGATATTGATCCAATGAAACATTAACTATCGCCCAAAAAAGAAATAAACCAAGTAATAGAAAACTGGAGAAATAAGGTTTAATGTCTCAAAGATGCGGTGTGCAATGAGAAAAATGGGCGTAAATTATATATTTTGAAAGTAAAATTGTTTTTTTTTCATTCCATATTGAAATAAGTTATATTTTAGTTGGAATTTGAAAATGGGGGCAAGCCATGGTGATTAACAAATGTGTCAATGAATAAAAACTTAAGAGGTAGATGAAGAAAAGTAAGTTTTTGCATAAAAATTAAGTACTTTCCGTTTTCTTTATCGGTAGGGATGGGTGAAGGCGTGAAGCCTTGAATATGCGAATGTCTGTGAATAGGCGTTAATCATGAGGGAGTTTTATCATGGCTTTCTTGCAGCTTTGAGCAGCTTTCTTGGAATTTAATCTCGCTCCCTAAAGGTTACTTATTCCTATGTATTCAATGGGTGTATTAACACATATGTATACATGCATATGTGTGGGAGACCTGTCTTCGTCGTGTCCCACACAGCCCCCCTCCACCCTACCCCATTGTACCCTCCTACCTTTAACCCAGCTCAACCGTACTCATCCCCTCGTAATTAGTCTTCGGTCGCGCGGTCGCCTTCAGCTTTGGGGGGTGGCTTTGTCAGCGCCCATCCCCCCTCGGGATTTTTGGGACGCAGGAATGCGGAACTTTGACCCTGCGGTCTCTACGACGCTCGCCCACGCCTCTGCTATGTCATCGATTCCTCCGAAGTCCCATTGCTTCACTTGCCGCGCTATATATTCCCTCGTGCTGACTATACTCCGTATCTCTGTCCCGATTACCAATGCACGTTTATTGACGCAACCCTTTTCCGCTAACTATAGAAGAGAAATAGGTATAAAAAGGGATTATTATAAGAGCGTGGAAAAAAGTCTCTTGACCTTTTTGAAACAGGTGTACTATAGAGGTGTTGGCTGGAAAGCTACACCAATTACCGTAAATGAATTGGCAACAATTACTCTATAGTAAATGACTTATCACTTACCATATATGGGATAATTTTGAGTGCGATAAAGTTTCAGTCCCGTTTAAATCCACTCGTGGAAAGTTTCGCTGAAGAGAACGCCTCATTCATATTGACCGTTGTTTTTGTGACGCATTACTCGTTTAAAATGTACGTAATCATCTTGAAATTTTCAATAAGCATTCAGAACATCCTTGTAAATATTTGTCTGTCTCAATTTAGAGACTTTCGCCTCAGCAATACGTTGATGAAATGTTTTCATATTTAAGAAGCAGGCAAATGTTTACAGAGGCCTATTCTCTACACCCTGAATTTTTCGACGCAATAACTTTAGTATTAAAAGAGTTGCGCTTGCTGTAAATCGTCTGCCGAATGTTGCTAGGTAGTTTCCCGCACTTGACTCTTCCATGAGTTTTTACATGAGTTAAGAAAATTTTATAATTTTTTGAGCCAGCGAAACTCAGGTTAAGGAGATGATAACTATTACACCTACCATCGAAATAAATGCTTAATAAACTATTTCGGGGGCTCTTTTGTCGTTTGATCCCGTCTCTGATTTTCTGTACACTGTGTCCTAAGTCTCGTTGCTTCGATTCGCTCTGGCTCTAACGTGCTGAATTTCCCAAGTATCCTTCCCTTGTATTCCATTCCTTCCCCGCCACCTGGTAGTTACTTTTGTCCCCATCTCCTGACCCCGCGAGATAGTTTGTGGTCGGCGAATACCTGATCCTTCCATTTCAATCCCATCAAAGCAAGGCCAAGTAACGTGACAGGGATCGTGGGTAGGTTGGAAAGATCCACAAATTCATACGAAGAGAGGACATTTTTTGTGGGCAATAGGGAAATATAGTTTAGTCGTAGTGATATGTGGACGAATTGAGGGTAGTTGGAGAAATATCTTTGTAAAATATAGGACACATTAAGTTCTTCTGTCCAAAAGTCAACCACCATTTCAGTTTGGGTTCTTTTTAACTTCTTATATATCTTTACATCCTACATTATCTATTCCATACTTTTTATTCGAGGTTCTCCTTTTACGTTCTTGCCATATGTTTTCCCCTCGTCCATTTTCATCGTCAGACCATTACGTCTTTTGATTTCAATGAGTTACATTTTTAAAGTAAAGAATTTGTGTTATTTTTCCCCCTCACTTGCGCTATATGCGAGACCCGACGTTAGGATAGTCCTGAATCTTGAGGATTTTGTTTATTGTTGTTCTCTCGGGAAAGTACCACAGTCTGCATCGCAGTGGCATTCATGTAGAATGAGTATGTATGAATGAGTAAGTTTGTTATTAGTGTTTTTTGCGTGTTTAAAAATAAAGTTTTAAGACGAGTAGGAGAGAAGAAAGTTATTATCTTTTGAAAACCTGATCGGTGGTTTAGGAAACATAATAGTCTAATGAAAGAATTGATTACGGATAGTAGGAAGGGAATAGTAGCTGAATAATGATAACAAACAGAATAATTATGTAAGTTTTAAAAGATGGCCGATAGAATGACCAGATAGAAGACGTGTAGTGGTTAGCTATGTTAAACCAATCTTAATAGTGATATAAACGATGATGAAGTTTGTGCTCAGATGTTACAAATACAGGTGCTATTACTCTCATTGATAATTGAACTGCTTTTGTATGTTATAGTAGTGACTCCATAGAAGGAGTCCATGCGACTTGGATTTTGCTCCTTCTTCTCTTCTATGGAAGTCCAGGGTTGCCCCCCTTTTCTTCTCCTCCTCGCTATCCCATTTAGTCTGAAGGGTCCCTGGGACCGGGTCTAACCTGAGTGAGTTTTCGGGATGCGGAAAGAGAAAGTGGGCGAGTTTTATTTTGGGACCCGGATCGACAATCTGTGTTTGTGTGTGCGGGTGAAGGTGAAAGGGCAGGGCTCCGAGTGAAAAAAAACAGACGAGAGTCGAATGGCGTAAGGGGAATGAAATTCTGTTTGGTCCTGACGGATGGTGACGGCATATATCATGGGCTATTTTTACGTCTTCGTACTTCCACAATAGAAATTTAAGCCATGAGTGGTTTTTTAAACATTTTGGAGGTATTTGATTCATTCAAGATGGTCAATTATTTTGGGAAAAATTAAGGCGGTCCTGAACCTCAAAATCACGACAAGAACTTGCCTATCTTTTTAAAAAATATTATGTTAGAAACTGTGCCTATTTATTTGGGGACGAATTCTTTGAGAATAATTTGGTGAGATGTGGATCAATAAAGGGTGAATTAAAGTACTGTAGTTTGGGGCTATATTCTTTCGAGAAGTAATATAAGTCTCACATCTGTGAAAATTTTAAATTGTGGTCTTTTTTCTAAATTAAATTGGCTGTCCCTGGAAAATGTATTAGTTTAGGCCTTGCTTAAAAAAATTAAGTCCATTTAATATCCACATATTTCATTATTTTTTTTATATACCCGGAAAATCTATGGTTGTGATTGCATGTATTCATTGCGAACTGCAATTATGCATTAAAAGCAGGTCATGATTGTGGTAAGGGCTAAGATATACCAGCTCAAAATCGTAGGTATTATGTATGCGTAAAAAATTACAAAAGCTTTTTTGTATCAGTAGGTTTTGAAAAGGGCTTGATTTTTGAAACTAGATCGGGTGGAAGTTGAAAACTAGCCTATTCATTTATCTATTCTGTATGTGAAATATATTACTGTTAAAAACTAAGTGAAAGATATCTTATTGAACCTAAATGCGACATGACGACACTCATCAATATACTCAGTTTTCATCCTTCACGATTCGCTTTGCTACATCGCATCGAATCAGTTTAATGTTATCGTATCAAGCTGATAATGTTTTATGTAGATTGACTGTTTCTTAATGCGTACACATTGAAATGAACAGTGCAAGCTCTTATTGTATTCACACTCAGTACCTACCTAATTTTTCCACTCTAAATGACACTTCATGCAATTGAATTCACTGAATTGCAAACTTGAGCTTTGAAGCATGAATCAAATTCAAATGAAATGAAGGCGGGTGCAGACTGAAATGCGAAGGGGAAGGAAAAGGAAAGAAAGAAGAGGTGAACGAAATGGAGTGGGTTGGAAAGAGTTGTGATACAGCATGATGTACTCAGCGATATACTTAACGGCAGGCCTTCTCGATTCGATTTGCTACATTTCATCCAATGAAGTTAATTTTTCGTCATTAACATGACGATGCTAAAATGTGGCGAAATCTTCTGTTAATGAATATCTTTTTTTTAACTGCTGATTTTTATGCTGAATCCTCCAAAGTTTCTGTAGCAGTCTTATTCGTTTACATCTGTGAAGCGCTCTTTGTACAGTCGTATAATTTTTTGACGGTTTATTTTTCTTCATATATTATTTATTCCTAAAGTTTCTATGAAAAAATCAATTGACTTGATGGGTTCTTGGTCGCGAAGTGAAGTGCATGGACTGGAAATAGCAGTTCATGCTACTGAATCCACTGAATTGGAAAATAGAGCTCTTCTAGCAACGGACGAAACAAAAGTAAATTAAATGAAGGTATAAATAAATCTACATCTACATCTACATAATACCCTGCGAGCCACCTCTAGGGTGTTTGGCAGGGGGTGATCAATCACCAGCATGCAGCATGCATTTGGACTCCCACATGCACACCACACCGTCCAAAAAACGTCCCGTATAATAACAAACTATACTACTATATGCTGTTAGAATAGAATATAGAATAGAAATTCAGAAACATGCTTTAAGTTTTACATAGGTTAGTAGGCTACACTACAAGTCATGCAATCTATTTACGAGGTCTATTTCTGCCGTTATAATCTCTTATTGATCGAGGAAAAAATGACATTCGGAATCTGTCTGTTCTGCAATCTATCTGTCTTATTTTATTTATATGATCTGATCTTCCGCAGTACGTTGGCGTCCGCAAGATATGGTTAACTTCGTCAGAAAAGACACTGCTCTTGCATTTATCTAAAAGGTTTAGTCTATTTTTCAATCTACGGTCAGACAGAGATTCCCATCCGAGTTTATCTAAGAGGTCAGTTACACTAACAAGACTATCGTAACGACCTTTCACGTACCTGGCAGCTCTTCTTTGCACGCGTTCTAACTCTGTTATTAAGCCTTTTTCATGAGGGTCCCAAACACTGGCAGCGTATTCCAAATGCGGTCTAACGAGGGAAAAGTAGCTAATTTCTCTCACTTTGTCGTCGCACTTTCCTAATATTCTTTTAACAAAACCCATTTTACGATTAGCTTGACCGGTTATTTCTCGAATATGTTTATTCCACGATAGATCATTATTGATTCTAACCCCTAGATATTTCACGGATTCAACAGCCTTTAACTGGGTGCCCCGAATGATATAGTTACGCTGAAGGGAGTTATTCTTCTTCCAGAAATTCATTACGACGCATTTTTCCAAATTTAATTCTAACTGCCAAGCATCGCACCAAGCTTGGATAGCAGCAAGGTCATTCGTTAGTTCATCCATATCTTTGCTGGAACGGATTTCTCTGTAAACTACAGCGTCGTCTGCAAATAATCGTAACTTACTCTGCACTACTTCGCCAATGTCGTTTATATAAAGAAGGAATAGGAGTGGGCCAATGACACTACCCTGAGGAACGCCAGAAGTGACTCTAACCTCATTGGAGACTGCACCGTCTAATACTACTCTTTGGACGCGGTCGCTCAAAAATTCTCTAATCCAGGAAATGACATCTTCGTCTAGACCATAAGATTTCAGTTTTATCATTAACTTTCCGTGGGATACTTTATCAAATGCCTTTTTGAAATCAAGAAAAATCGCGTCTACTGGAATGTTGTCTTCCCCGGAGAATAAAATATCGTGGGCGAAAAGCGCTAACTGAGTTTCGCACGATCTGCTTTTCCTGAATCCATGTTGAGTTCCCATTAATAAGTTTTGCGCGTCTAGGTGTTTCATTACCGAGCTGACTACGATGTGTTCAAGGACTTTGCAAGAGATGGACGTTAAAGATATCGGCCTGTAATTAGATGGCTGTTCCTTGTCTCCACTTTTAAATATAGGCGTTACATTCGCGATTTTCCAGTCATTAGGTACTTTGTGTTGCTTGATGGATTTACTGAATATTAACTGCAAGTAATGGGCAATTTCTGAGGCTAGTTCTTTATATACGCGAGAAGGGATTTCGTCTGGACCAGGTGATTTATTTGGACTAAGCGATTTCAATATATTTTCTATTCCGAGCGTACTAATGTCAATTGGTGGCATCTTATGTATATAGGGATTGCCATCGGTCTCGGGTGAGTTTTCGGAAGGCTCCGTGAACACGCTCTTAAAGTAGGAATTTAATAAATTGGCTTTATCGTAACTGCTTGTCAACACATCTCCATTGTCGTTTCTCAGCGAACATACGGTAGATCGTTTACCTTGAACTTCCCTAACATATGACCAAAATGCTTTTGGGTTATCCTGTAACTGCTCTACTAGTGTTTTTCTTTTAAAATTCGTGAACGCATTCCTGAACGCTTCCTTCGTGGCGGCTTTAGTAATCCTATATTTTTTAATTATTAGCTCGCGTTCATTAGCGGATAAATCCGTGCTGACTTTTTTCATTTTAGCATGACACGCTCTCTGTCGCCTCAATGATTTTTCCACTTCCGCGTCGTACCATCTCGGTTCGCTGCCTTCTTTTACTATTTTACTAGGGATGTAGCTATTTATTCCCGAAGTTACGAGCGAAAGAAAAGCTTTCCAAGTATTCTCTACATTAAACTTTAATACAGATTCTTGAAACTCGGGGAACGCATTTTTCAGATGACTCTTAAACCCATCAAAATCAGCTCTTTTAAATATGAAAACTTTACGCTCTTTTTTAAAGTTTACAGCGGTATTTAGAGAAAACTTTGCAGTTACTACATTATGGTCACTTATTCCTTCGACAGTGCCAACGTTTATTACCTGATGTGGTATATTTGTCGCTAATAAATCAAGAATATTTTCTCCTCTGTTTGGAGCGGATGCTATTTGAAACAATGAATTAGATGTAAAAGTGTGTAATAAGGCCTCGCAGATCACTTTATCCCTCCCACCAGGAATGAAGCTATAAGTCTCCCAATCTATAGAAGGTACGTTGAAATCTCCACCCACAATCAAGTTTCTTTCAGGATACTTGGATGATACGCTGTTTATTTGATTTTGAAAATCCAACATTGACGTTATATCTGTGTTAGGTGGTCTGTAATACGAACATAATAAAATTGTTTTGAATTTTGGACATTTAATTGAACACCACACAGATTCAACGCTGGTCTCAGTTACCGTTATCGCTTGGCTGACGATTGAATTCTTTACAGCTATAAAAACTCCGCCCCCAACTCGATTAATTCTATCTTTCCGATAAACAGTGAACGATTTTGGGAAGATCTCATTGTCTGAATCATCATCTGTTAGCCAACTTTCTGTTCCAAAAATGACGTTACACTTCGTACTATGAATTAAATGGTAGAAGCGAGGCCTTATTCATTAAATAGAATGAAAGGAGATTAGGTAAAGGGAAAAGGAGAGAAAGAAGGTGTCAGAAAATGGCGTACGAGAATTATATGTATATCTAGAGGGAGAGCTTGGTGGTGGTAGCTGAATATTAATGTGTACGTGGTGGTTGGAGGAGGGTTGCTATGCAGTGAAGGAAAATAAGTCGACAAATTGCGGCCGTTGCGTGGAGATTTCCGGGTGGAAGAGAAAGAATGATAAAGAGGAAGGAGGCGGGATGAGTGGTCGTTAGGGGACGTGTGAGCTGTCGATTTGAAGTGGAATACCTGTACATGGCGACGGAGGGGGTTGGTGGGATGCTAGAGACTGAACAATTGACTGCATCCACTTTTGTCTTATTATTCGTCCAATATCCCATCGGTGAAAATATGACTCCAGTCCAACCAAAGTTTCTGTAGCAGTCTTATTCATTTACGTCTGTAAAACGCTCTTTGTACAGTCATATAATATTTTGGCGGTTAATTTTTCTTCAATATTATTTTTTTCTAAAGCCTCTATGAAAAAATCAATCAACTTGATGGGTTCTTGGTCACGGAAAAACATTTTAAACTGCCACTTTCACCTCCAGAGTGTTTAATTTTGCTGCTACATATTACTGCGAAATAGAAAATTTACAATGCAATTATTTTTGTTTGAATTTCACGCCTTGACCTACCCGCATAAGGATACTGGTTGAGATCTATGAAAGACGTTTTCGCTCTTTAATCTGATTAATGCCGGCTAAGCCTAAGCATTTCGAAATTCCGGAAGGAGATCGCAGGACACATATTCAATTTTATAGTGTTTAATGTAACCTATTCACTTTGGCTGTTTCCAATCAGCAGTTGTGGCTGCGGCTCCGGGTTCAAATCCTGGAGGAGGCGGAGATTTTTCAGAGACCGCCCGATCCCTCCTTGAGTGCATTCTGGAGGGTAGTTTAAGTGCAGCACTGAGTCCGTCAGCACTAAGTTCGTTAAGCCGTGGTCCACTTGTCTCCTTTCACTAAGAGTAGGCTAATGTCGAGTTTCTCTCCTCCATTTCCTTCCCTTGTGGCGCTAATGACCTCAGCTTACGGTCGCCTCCCCCAAACACATTCAAAATAACTCCGAACATTCTCCTTCTTTTCTTCGAATTGGCAGTTTTTATTCCTCTGATACTGAGGCACGGAATCAAGGTTTCAGCCATAATTTGGTGGAATAAAATTGTTAATAATGCCAAAACTGGCAAGTTTCCATAAATATAGATGTAATACGTGTGGTTCCGATGTAATGCTATGACAAGGTGTAGTACTTAGAAATCGGTCGTATAATTAAGTGTATATTTGTGAAAAATTGCCAGTCCAATTTGTATTTCAGGCGCGTTATAGTTTTTTGCCGCTCTTATCTGCGGCTTTTGCCACACGTCGTTTTAGCAACCGCTCTGCATTGCGTACATTTCCAGATTTGATGACACGTTCTTTATCGTCATAGGTTTCTGAACACTCATCCTTGGAATTGCGTTCATCGAAAAATAAATAAATTGATGCTTAGTTCCATCAGGTAAAAAAATTTTAATGAGTACAATGAGCATTATGCTATTTTGGCTATTAAGGTGATAAAAATTTGATGCAATAATTTGATTGGGTAGATAATTGCACTAAAATTGTTGGATGTGTCTTTTTCGAAGGATATTGAATGAATTGCGAATAGCACAAATCAAAAGAACTCAAGTACATGAAGTTCATATTTCGTGGAGGATTAGGGCTTTTTCAGTTGTGTGCTATTTATAAAAAATCTCTTTTTAATTTATTTTAAAATTTATGTATGGAATTTTAAATGTGATATTTTATTAGCTCTTTAATTTATAATGGTGTATTTTCCTTACAAAATAGACCTAACGATGATGGGGAAATAAGTCTTACGAAACGTTGGTGAAAGGATTGGTTAATTTAGAAAAAGAAATTATATTTATCTATAAAAATAACCTCAAGACATAGCCATTAATTATATTTGTGAAGACATCATCCGCCTTCTTAAGTGTAATTTTGCTGAATCGGGAACGAGTACCTAATCATGGAGTCCGTCGAGAGCGGAGTGAAACTTGGCCCAGGAGAGCTGGCCCACGACCCTCGTCCATTTTATTACTTGCTTCTCACCCGAGAGCACATATATATATATATATATCCAAGTGGGTCCAGTGGTCGGGGCCCTCTCCACTCTCTTCATTAGCTCCGACGTTGTATTTCATGCATTTTAAAAGTCTTCTTCCCCCTCTCTTCCCGGGATGCTTCACTTCGTATCTTGGCATGGACACCGCAGTTCCCGCGCCCGAGTTTCTAGTCTCCCTCTCCCTTTTTACCCGTTTTGGAGCGAAAAAAATTGCTTAAAAAACTTCTTTCAGAATATGATTTAGTACCCTTCTCTCATATTATGGTGGCTCCCCTATTTTTTTATCACACGTAGCAGGCGCATGATATAGTCTTTTTTTTCATTCCCTGCATAAAAAACACTTGCTTCTTTCCTTGATTAGCGAAAGGCACAGATTTAATATCACTAAACTGTAGTTATTGTTGAAGTTCTGGGCTTGGAAGACTATTTTATAATGTGATGATTTGGTTTCTTCCTCTATTTACTTTCATCGCTTACAATCGGTCAAAGAAATCGCGAAGGAAATATTTTCTGGGATTGCGTAATTTCTTTTCCTCATCTTCCCCAAGGCAACCTTTGTAGCTACTGTGATCCTTTAGAAAATAAACTGATAATTACTCAAATTTTCACGGTTTTTTTATTTTTTTAGTGTATTAGACTTAGTGTATTATTACTTTACCATTTATTCAACATATGCATACGCAGTCTTCAGACATTCTGAATTATCTAATGCCAAGGAAAACATTTTAATAAATGAGGTCTTCTCTAAGAAGGCTGAAGATTACGGACGCGGCGAGGTTAGGAAGACGCAATATGGAAGCTTGGACAGGGGGAGGTCTTGGACAGAGTGAGGTGGAGAGAATTTCGGTGTTTGGGACCTGACAGTGAAGGGCAGAAAATCACCTTATGATGATGCAGGTCTTCTCAAATATGTAATCGGCCTCTGGGTTATTGAGAAATTTTTTTATCATTTTTGTGCTGTTTGCTGGGTTTTCTCTTGACTTGATTTTTCCTTACTATTAGAAATGTTCCGCGCCAAAAATTTGCTGTGGAGAACTCGAGATGTACTTTGATCTCGAAGGTCACTATTTTGTCTTCCTGTAGTCACCTCTACAGTTTCAAAAATCGTGATTGGGCATGATTATTTTCTCAGGGATTGATTAGAGTTTTAAACATATATCATTAATGGAGAGACAAACTTAATAATTAAAACATCTAGCCCTCTCGCATGTGCGATTTATCATCCTTAAGTAAGGCTACCTACTTCTTTCCTCTTTCTCAGCCGGCATGGGCGTCTCTCCTTACCCTCCTGGCATTATAGTATTTAAACCGCGCCTCGCTCGGACATTTACTTAATCAAGAGTAATGTTCCTCTCTCCTTTGCGAATGCGTAAGTTAATTCAGGAACCAAGAGTTTTTTTTTATCGGTAAAGGACGTTGGGGAGTTGGTGCTTTCTCCACTTCCTCTTCCTCCTTTCCTGGCCCTCCGGTCATTAAGGGTGTGGGGTGGGTTAGATTGCCATTATGGGGTACAACCCTCGCACTACATTAGGAGAAGAGAAGGTGGGATATTATCCAAGCAGGAAGGTCCACAGAAGGGACAGTTTTAACGAAGATCGCCTTTTCACGGCTGCTATCTGCCACTGAGTCTGGCTTTCGTTCCACGGAGCGGAGGTCCGGCCGCCCTGTGCTCCGCCTGAGATCTGTCTTTGGCCCTGCCGCTTCCCTTCGAGGGGACTTCCGGACCGTTATGTTCTTCCCCGCCGGTTTGCTTTTAACTTTGACCGCGTCTTCTTCCGTTTCTTCAAAGTTAATAATTGCTCGTGCCGCTGCGGCTGATACTTCAATGCATTTTGATTTGTATACTCATTAATCATCCCTTTTAAAATACAAAATCACCATTCCCATTGGTTACTATGCCATTGTTAAATCAAAATTTTATAATTTTATTTGTGTTTACAGCCAGTGTTACTTCTTGTCCTTCACATAATTAATCTTGAGTATTATAATTAGTACCAATATTTTCTCCAGTCTTCTCGCAATATTTGAAGTGAATATCCAGTGGAGTGAATTTCCTCGTCGTTCAAGGGAAGAGCTTGAAATCCACCTTAAAAAACCTTCTTCTACCTCAATCATCCCCTGAATACATTTTTTAATGGTGGGAAATATTTGTGTTGCTGTTATTTTTTTTCCTTTCCTCGTACATTCTTAATTAAGTGGATTTTTGACACCTCTCCTCCGTTTACTGTAGTGTCCTATTAACCTTTCCTTGCCTTCAAAACCACTCAATTGCCTTTCCTTTCCTCGCTCATACCCGCTACAATCCACACTTTATCTCTTCCATTTATGGGTCCAGCCCATTTCTTGGGATTCATACCGCTTTTCCATCCCATCTTCGGAATGCTCCACGCAAACCTATCTTAAACGGTAGAATACATCAATAACAAAGTGTTCAACCCATTTCTCGGGATCCAAAAACCCCCACTTCTATCTCGCCAACAACCTTTTCCAGTATAAGTTGCATCGTTGAATAAGGACCGAAGGCAGTGCAGTGGAGACAGGTGAATGAGCAGCTTCCGCCCGACTCCAGTGTCGCAATAAAACACTCCACCGCGAGACGGTTCCTGTAATATCCTCTGCCCGCCTTACTTATCGGAACTACGGGTGGTGGCAAATACTCTACATTTTCCCCTTCGAAGTGTCCCAATTTCGCGCTTTTGTCAACTATGTGATCATACCGCTGTAAAATTTTAAAACGCACATTCATATATTTTGAGATATGTTACAATGCTCAAAACCTGAGATGAATTTCACGTAGGGATATAATAAAAGGGATGGTTTGCAGAACGGATGCATTAAGTAGGTATTAATTTTTTCCCCGAGCAATAAACGAAACGAAGCAATGCTGCGACGCACTGTACTCAGTTATTCCCAAAGCGCACCAAATATTTTTCCTTTTTGCTTGTTTTTCTCTTCCAACCAATCAGATGGTGATCAACGTCTTCCGTCACCCGCTTATTGAGGCGGGGTGGTGGGGTATTGGGGTGGTGTTAAGATTGTCACTGCATAAATAATATATACACGACAGAAAGTCAAATTATCAATTTTATAAACCAGGCAAAGGCCAGAAGTTGGATTCTCGGTTCCATTTGGGTTTCAGGATCAAAAACATTTACATTTCAAATTCGGGATTCGATTGTATGTCCACAATTTCTTTTTGATCACCTATTTCGTTGGTCGAATGATTGTTTCTGATTCTCTGCCTACAGCGCAGACCACTGCACTATCCAGGTATCTCACACGAATATCCATGGGGAATTTTTCTCCCTGGCTATTTGTGTTAGTTTCACCGCTGTTGACGCAGCATGACTGTATATTCCACCCACTAGTCTGGCTAAATTAGCTGTATTTTAGTACGTTAGTACATAGTATGCATTATTGTTGTTACAACGTTTCATTCACTCGAATGAAGCAATTTATTTATCACAGTGTAATGCAACCTCAAACTCGTACCTAAAACCACACCGTACTTGCCTATCATTCGTCACATTCTTTTATCTGCCTCTTGATCCCAGCAACCTACCTGCTGTCCCTCTCACCTGCACTATCCCTCTTATATTGAAGCCCTCTCCTCTTCTCTTTCTGCGCTTGCCGAAATTTCTTCATCCCGGAGAGAAGCTTTATTGCGTCGCCTTCGTCTTTTTACGACCCCTGTTGATCCTTCTCCCTTTCTTCCCTATTATGTTCATGTCAGTTTTACACTCTTGCTTCCCTCGTCCCATTCCTTTCGGAGGCTTATCGAGCACCTTGCCACAGCCTTATCCACTTAAGGTTTCTCTTTACCGCCTCCGCGCACGATAAGGGACGTTTGCAACTCAGGAGAATACGGCTGGTTGTCTAAATTATCACTGATATTGCATTGTCAGTTCTGACGAATATTGCCTTGTTTCTTTTTACCTTTTGCGATGAGGTGGCGTCTGCTTTCGGGTGCGACCATTTCAGTCTATCTTAATGAGGCTGTCAGTACTTTGCCTCAGAACCTTATTGCGATAAAAAATTAAGCTCCATTTTCCTCCCTACTCTAACTTCTTTATTTTTCCTCGGTAACAAATTTTTATCATTGCCTGATAGATATTATTAATAATTTTCCTAGAAAATTATTCGCAACCTTGGCGTGTAACGAGAACCTTTGTCAGGAATATATTTTTTCAGCCAAACGTGCATTGTGTTAGAAATGTCGTGTTGCAGCCAAATACGAGTTTTATATCTGAAGTTTCAAAACCTCATCAGAATTTTTCTTTTTAGCAAGTTATCCTCTAGCTTCTATTATTTCTTTACACGTTGTAGGTATGGCATAAATATGATCATAGCATGCTGTTTTTTCAACTCACCGGAGAATATCATAATATAACAATTGCAGTTTTTACCGATTAATTTTTGGTTTTGTAATCAAAGCTTTTTTAAGGTCTGATGTATTTTTAGCGATGATTTCAGGATATCAACACTGGTTAGGATCTTGATTTGGTGCGCTTTATTTGCTTGCAAAAATATGAAATAGAGTTTTTTCTCATAGCATATCTTACTATTGAAAGACAAAATATTGAATTTAATTTGCCTGTTTGACTTCTTACCCTATGAATAGATAGTGATCGCGACGCGTGTTAGATGCGAAGCAGTTGACGTGTTTCCTTTGAGGGATGACCGTTTCTCACCAGTAAAAAAAAAGCATGGCTCTCGACCGTTCATTCACGTGGCCCTTAAAACACCAGCCCCATGTTTTGTGAATGAGGTGCTCTCCGAAGAAGAGGATGGATGTAGCTTTTTTTTGGGCGTTGGGAAAAAGCGATGAAGGAGTAGATGAGCCGCACGTACCGCAGAGCTCTCCGAAGGCTGTTGACATAAGCGTGTGGAGTGCGGCAAAAAATCCAACAATGGTCCTCACTCGCTTCCCGCGTGGTCATCGGCAGTTGTGACGACCAGCAGAATGAACAAGGGAGTTTGTTCTGCTATGAGAGAAAGCGATGTGAATGGAGAAACAGTTGGGAATGTGAAAGCCTCCACGAGCCTCCGAGTCCTTCATTCTTTCCGGATTGCAGCTGCGTTTTGTCATTCAGCGATTACTACAGTTTCGAAAATGTTCCAATTCGCTTGTCCATGTGTAAATAAAGTAATTAACGATGTGTTCTGGTCTATATTCACTGGCCGTGCCACGTGTCTTATCTAGCGATTTGATCGTTGGATTATTCTTCCTCGTAAAATAATCCTCTGAAATCGCTGGCACAGGAATGGTTTTCCTGGTTTCGCTAGTGGTAGGACCCGCCCGCCTTTGTGACAGCGCGGAATTCCTCGTCCCTTCCCTTCCTTCCCTATCCCGTCCCAGGAGGCGTCGTCGGGCTCCTATCGCGGCGGCGCCTCCTTCCTTTTTACTTCCATGTCCTCCCCCTTCTGCGGTGCAGAGGTGATAAGCTTTTAACTTCAGACTTGAGCTCAGGAGAGTAACCCCGCGAGTCCACCCTAGGGTTTCAAATCCACTGGCCGTGCCACATCAGGTGCGATTTTCTGTACCTGGCTTCTATCGGACAACTCATTTATTTATGGTTGAAAGTGTGCATCCTTGTCATATTGTACTGGTTTTTTTAAGGGTACACGCTGATGTTATGACGAATTTAAAAATTATCCTTGCCAATACTTAGTTTAACGAAGCGTAAATTATCTTACTTGACCTAATTTATCTTTTGTTTTAGTGGTAGTGATGGGTTTATAAAACCCCTCAAAATTCTAATCAGAATTTCTGGGACTAGGTTTTACAGGATGCCCGTGTACCCATCCTAGTGCGTGAATCCAGTCCACCGTTAATTTATCATAGTAATAATCATTCTTAGCTCATTTTTTATTTGCAAATAATTTTATTGAGCGATTAAGTTTCACATCGTACCTTTCCTCCGTGATATTTAAATATGCTGTAAATCGATCCAGACCATCCCTGAGAGAAAAGAAGGGTGAAATATTGAGGAAAAGGTACGAATCAATAGTCATAAGCCATTGTGCGTACAATGTCTTTCCAGGATGCGACAGTAATGCTCCGTAGACTCTGAACCGTAACAGTCCTTATTTCTATGTGGACTTGAATGCCTCTCCTATTCCAATAGGTTATGAATGCAGAGGTCCCTGAAAACAATTCTTTTGTTCCATAAGGGAGGTTCATTGATGGAAGGGTCGAAGTGCAGGAAGAGGGATGTAGAATGGGTTATCTTCGATATCGTCCTCTCCTATTCTCTCATTCTCTCTTTTCTGCAAACTTTTTTTAAAATGTTTGTTACTTATAAAATGCATTCCCATAAGGTTGTGTATTTTGTTACAGTTAAAGTACTGTAGAGTTGTACCTGATACCTGAGGTAAAAAATGATAGTTCTCCGAAATTAAAACTTGATTTTAAAATTTTTTTGCCAGTCAATTAGTCATGAGACCTATAAATGCTTAATTGCTTATAAATAATATGGACAAAACTGCAAGCTAAGGATACTTTGAAGTGTCTCTCAACAAAGCATCAAAAGAAGAACGTACCACTACCCCACGTATTACTGCTGTAACAAAAAAATCCAAGCTGCTTATAGCCACTTTAGTTTTACACTTCCTACTTTGTTGGTAACGAATCCTTGGTGACTGGGACCACATTTTGCAGTCCATTTTTTAGAGAACGTTGAGGTGAGGTGTAATTTTTGCAATAAAGTACGCCAACGGTCAGAGGAATGTTTTACGACCTTTCCTGAATTATTGTGCAAAAATGTCAGCGCGGAACTTAAAATGTTATCTTGCGCAGTAAACGCGAATTTTTTTTCGTATATGCGTAAGGAGTCGAGAAAAATAACTCATTCAAACGCACCAGGTTATTATTTTTTTAGCTGTCAGTTTCTTTTTACGCCCTTGTACATCGTGAGCAGCTCTCTCGTTTGGCTATGAGCGTTGTCCAGTTTAATGAGTGGAAGTATTTGTGGATGCAAAAAGACACTGTTTTAGTGTCACATTTTTATTCATAATTGCAGTTAAATTCCACTCTTTTTTGTGCATTCCTTGGTTCGTTCCTCTTCACGTTTAGGACTTTTTACGTCCTCTCATCATCAACCTCAGCATTGTTCTGGTGGACTGTAGGCCTTGCAGTGTGAGGGTAAAATAGTATACACGTATAATTAGCACAGATGGCAATTTTGTATATGATTCCCGTGCTATAAACCGGTGTTTTTTTTCAAATTTATCGCAGGCCCACTTAAAGTACGTATAGGACTTGGTTTCGGATCACGAGTACACTAATCTACAATCTGAGAACAGTCTTCCGTGTTTGGGTTCCAGAGTAATCAGTTCTTTTTTTAGTATGAAGATTTTCACAGCTTCTTTTATCAATGTTGGTGGTTTTTATCAGTTCTGTTCATAATTTCGTCGACGTAGGGGTTACAGCACGAGCGCTTCATTATCTAAAAACTGTATTACGAAATTACTTGCGCTCTCAAATGTGTAATAATCATCTTTTGATACGAAAAGAAAATTTCCTTGTTATAATAATCTCCAACATCACCGATGTGATCTAGTAACCCGTTCCTATTGCAACCCTTGCACCGGTTGGAACATGGCGTGTGCAATGCTCGGCTAGGATGCTTCTCCTCCTTGGTAGTAGTGGCGAGTTCCTCCCCATTCTTACTACCGGCCATATTTCTCCCTCCCACTCACTTTCGTACTCCCCTCTCTCCTCTCCTACCCTGAGAGGCATACCGTGTCGACTAAGCGAGCTGCGAAGGGCACTCGTCCCAAGGGAACAACATCCTTTGCCCCCTTACTCACCAACTCCGTTCCCCCTCCCTGGTTGCCATCGCAACCCTTCCCCCTCATTCGCTGCGTGCCACGTCATTTCCCCCTCCCCCATCACCTGTCCCTCGGCGAATGAGTTCCCAAAATTTTCCTACATTTCATCTCTCTTCCTTCCCTTTTTTTTGTCACGTTTCTCTCTTCATTTATGTGCCACACTTTTGTTTCTCTTGCTCCTATGCGCTAACTTTCCCTACACTAAAACAAAAACAGCTTTATTTTTCCTCAAGACATTGTATAAGGTTTTGGTTGTATTGAATTGCATATTAAGTATTCTGAAGTATAGAATAAATGCATGGACTTGTATTTTTTTGCCTCAATTGCGTATTTTCGAAGAATGGGAAGATAAGTTGACTGCTCAGATATGAGGGAGGGGCCTGCATGAATGGAAACCTGGAAATTTGCACTATGTTTTTTCCACGGTCACTCAAAAATTTGCGTTTATGTCGCATACTTTTTCGATCTCTACCGTTCTGCTGTGCGTCGCACTGCATGTTCATTCTGTTACCGCCTAAAATGCAAATCTATGGCGCCAAAAGAAGGTGTTAACGTTATTCCAGTGGTAATCTGCTCTCCTTCCCCTCTTTTTCTCCCGTAAACCTTCCTCCTCATTCCTCCCTCCTACGCACTTCTCGCCCTTTCTGTCCCGGAGCGCTCGATCCCAACATTCGCCTAAATTTCGCCTTTCTTCCTCTCCTCGTTTCTCCATGTTGCTCTCTTTGTTTCTATCATTTTTTTGTTGCTGCACCATATTGTCATGGAAACCGCATGCAAAGAAGAGCAGCCTGGTACGTGAAAGGTCGTTACGATAGTCTTGTTAGTGTAACTGACCTCTTAGATAAACTCGGATGGGAATCTCTGTCGGACCGTAGATTGAAAAGTAGACTAAACCTTTTAGATAAATTCAAGAGCAGTGTCTTTTCTAACGAAGTTGGCAATATCTTACGGACGCCAACATACTACGAAAGATCAGATCATACAAATAAAATAAGAGAGATAGATTGTAGAACAGACAGATTCAGAATGTCTTTTTTTCCACGATCAATAAGAGATTATAACGGCAGCGATAGAACTCATACATAGATTACATGACTTGTAGTGCAGCCTACTAACCTATGTAAAAATTAATGCATGTTTCTTAATTTTGTTATTATTTCGAACAGCATATGGTAGTATAATTAGTTAGTATACGTGACGTTTTTTATTCCTTGTGGTGTGCATGTGAAAGTCCAACTGCATTCTGTATCTACATCTACATCTACAAATTACCCTGCGAGCCACCTCTAGGGTGTTTGGCAGGGGGTGATCAATCACCAGCATGCAGCATGCATTTGGACTCCCACATGCACACCACATGTATGCTGATGATTGATCACCCCCTGCCAAACACTCTAGAGGTGGCTCGCAGGGTATTTTGTAGATGAAACCATAAATACTAAAATTTTTGCGTAGGTTTCCGCGGGGTTCTCCTGCCGTGTTTGTAACTTTTGATTGACTTGTTTCAAAAGCCATCCTGCTTTCGTCTTCTGGTCGAAGGTGAGAAGACTTGATTTTTCGTCGCCTACCGCGAAATAAAACGTCATTATAACTTCCCCACTATAGGTTCGAAGCAATCCTAACTTCCAGATATCCAATGGCTGGTATGGCGATCAGCGGGGGAAAAAATTAACTCCAGCAGTTCAACACCCTGTCTATAGTTTTGTGGAAGGGGAGGGCAATATGGCGACGAAGCGCACTCGAACCTACTCAAGGCCCTGCGGTCGAGAGCGTGGGGCGAGAAATTACGCGTGCAGTGAGAGAGCACGCGTGCACTCGAACGCATCCAATGGTTGGGCACGCTTCGAACACGCCAACTTGAATGGGAGCGGATAGCGATGTTTCGCGAAAGAGAGCTCGTCGTAGGACTGGCGAAAAAAAACAGAAACGAACCAAAAAGCGCGTTCTTTTTTGATCCCACACAGATACGCAAGTGCGTCAGATTTCTGATAGATACCTACGCTTGACACTGCGTGCCTTGCTTTGTATAAATTTATTTGTGGCGGTAACTGAAATAGCATCGCAGTGGAACGCTAGAGACCGGAAACGGATGCATTTTTAGCAGATTTTCTTTTTAGTCTTCATACTCTCCACACCGCGGTGACTACCAAGCCTCTCTTTGTATAAATGCGGAAATACAGTGCGCCAATTTCCACGTTGCAATTTCATTATCCAGGAGTATTGTAGACCAGGTCTATTTCGGTAATATTTTTATCTCTATATTATAGGGAGAGCTTTGATAAGGAGCAGAGCAATTCCTTTCTATCATAATATACGCTTTAACATTGATTCTATAGTGATGAAGGTAAATTAGATTAAATTTTACTTAAATAACTATTAAACCCTGGTGGTTAGAGTGGTGTAAGTGATGTCACGTCATGTACAACATTGAAGTGTCAAAAATGACGGGGCTAATTTTACTTTTTGGGTTTTTATTGTTACAGGCTAATTTAATATCAAATATTTAATTTCAATGCAAAAAGGACAACACAAGACCGGATTTTATCATTTAAATAAATTAAATATGTTGACAGGCAATTTTATAAAACACATTTCACGCGTTAGCAGTACATAAAGGCGTTGGCCTGTTCTGGTTGGCCCTTGAGACGCTCAACGGCACTCAAGTATCGAAATAAACAACATTTTTATAAAAACATCGATAAAAATCGCCGTATACAGAGGAAGGAATTTTATCATCCGCATTAATACAAAGTGAAAGTGTATTGATAGCTCATTAGCACTTTCACTTATTCGAGAACAAAGTCCGTCGGTGTTTAAACAATTATTGAAATTTTATGAAAACATTTTAAAGCTGAATGCAAATTTATTAATCATCGATGCTATGATAATTATAAAAATCATCGTAAAACAAAATAATAGCGATTTGAAGTCCATAAAAGAAGCAAAAAAGCATGGATGCCCTGGTGTAGCTGTGAAGGTCACTTTGGAATTACTATTTTTCACGTCATTAATAGTGTTGAGATTTTCTTTAAGCTCTGAATCGTGGGGGTATGGGGCTAAAGATACAATTTTATGAGAAAATTAAACACTTAAATTTCCTGCAATTCGGGTAAACGGGCAAGCACTCAAACTTTAAGCGTAATTTAACTGGATTGGACTTTTGCCTGCTCGATTTCACCGTTCTAATAGTACCGGAAGGCACGCGTGCGACCTGCATCAACTCCCAGTCTCCCAGCGGCGTTCCCCCTGGTGGATATCCGCATTGGTACACCACGTCTGACATCTTAGATGAGAAAAGTAAATACGAAGAATCCCAAGACTCCGTGCGTCTATGCTGTAGTTTCTAGGGAAAGCCTAGATCGGCGAATTCAAATACGACGACTATTTCTTTGAGCCAACGTTTTCTTTCTTTGAGTACGTTCGCTATCCGTATCTATCCTCCATCGATTCAATCGCTACTTCATCATTAAGTATGTACGTATATGGCGTAGAATGATTTTACAATGGCTTGCGTTGAATTATCAGCGATTTTTAATTATTTTAACTTTGAATCTTTATTTTTATTAAAGGCAACCCGTTTACGACATTAATACGTAAGCACGCATGATGTGTCTACTTTTAGAAGTACGAAAGATTTTTCCCTTTTTTATTTATTTAATTCTATAGTGATTAGTGAAATTTTTAAAAATTAAATCTCATTAAATAATTAAAGCGTCCGTGGTGGCAATAAATTTATTTTTACAGCTGATTATGTAAACAACAGCATTTCTTGTTTCGTTCCGTGAACATCTGTGCTACCCTTGCAAAATGATTGTTTGATCTGCAGCTATATTTTTGTTTACATATTTTCCAAATAATGCGCGGAGTACACAAAAACCATAATTTTTTTATTAAATTGTGCGACTTTAGTCGGATATTCCCTGCAAATAACCTTCATATTAGAATTGATACGTTCTGACAATAAATAGCAATTTATTTCAAGAATTAGGTTGATGGAAGGGAAAGATAAGTTAACAGGAATAATTTGCCTCAATCAAGCATTCTTCGCTAATCTCTTGCTTGATATGTGGCACCAGGTGATGAAAGTTATTAATATCAGCTAAGTGAGACGTTACGACATTTCCCTTCAATTTATTATCGCACCAAGTCTTTCGTTGTCACTACAACATTTTCAAGTACACCGCAATCAATAGCGCGATGCCAATTCACACGGCCGAAGAGTGCCACTGAAGCGATGATCCCTTCCGCCTTAGGTTGATGAATTAATTTTAATCTTATTACGCTATTCAGGTGCATGAAAATGTATTTTTATCATTCCTGAGAGGTGTAATGTTGAAAACGAACGTTGAACACCTAATTATACGGTTAATTGGTAGTAAATTTTCAATGAGTCAATAATTGGTTCAATTAACCGTTTAGAAATTTGGGTGCGCATTTGTATCAAACCTCTTCGTAAGGACTACATTTCATGAACCTCATAGCGAGCCTATGCGAGGAATATCCTTGGAAATGAGTCCAGCAGCGGCTTTGTTCGCGGTTTTTTGGCTCTCCAAGACAAGCGTCGATTCTCACCTCTCTCCGCTACCTTTTGTTGAGGATGGGAAGTGACGAGACTGTGTTTATTGAGTCTGAAAGGAGTGGGGGGTAAATTCTATCTCATCGAAGGCGTTTTTTTCTTTCTTTTCTCTCTCCTCGTAATAATCTTCCGTCCTGGAAAGAGCCAATAACCCCCTCATCTTTCTCTTTCTCATAGTCTCCTCATCTTTCTCTTTGAAAGGGTGCGAGAGATGTTGAGAGCAAAAAATTCTAAGAGTGAGGGCCTCACTGTCTTATAATTACTCACGAGATGGATGAAACCACCCTTAATCAACGTTCTTCTGCCTTTCCCTTCGCTTCCAATGCTTTCGTGGCCCCTATCGCTGTTCGATGCTAAAAGGGGTTTTCTGGATCTCTTCATCGAGTGTGGGCTGAAGAGGGAGATTTCGGAGGAGATTGATGGGCTGCGATATATATTAGAATGCATTCCCTCTCTCCTAACACTGCTTCTTGGGTGCGAGGCGTATTAAGAAGTAAACCTATCTTTGTGCTTTTGAGAATCGAATTTCTTATGGATAGAATGATTATAGCATCGATATTAAAAAAAAATATTCTTGTTTGATTTTAGTTGAATCGTAAGTTAAAAAGGAGTTGAATCTGCTGAATGTATAAATTTGACCCGGGGTCGATTAATCGAATTCCATTCATGTGAAATGATATTTTCGCCGTTGGAGTGTATTCCAACTTGTAGCTCCATTCCTTTTCTTTTTTTAATTCGCTAAATAAAGTGATCGGTTCATCTGTGGTCACTTATCAGTGAATTCTTCATTCTTGCCGTATTATCGTCGCTCGTGGAGCTCTAAGGAGGTACGTGAACGTGCATCGCATTCAACTCCCTCTTTCCCTGACGAAGCAGCTTATGCGAATGGGAAGCAATTCATCATACTGTTGCGTGCGTTACACGCACTGTTCAACTGATTTTTAAACCAAGTGAAGTTAAGCAGTTTAAAGTAGCCTCGGAATACCTGATGCTCTTTTCTACTCATTTTCTTCTAATTTAATTCAAGTTAACACAAGGTTTTCCTGGATATCAGACATTTACTTATACCACTTATTTTTTATCAGAGCGCGACCCGGGTTTCAATGAATTATCATCATCTTCGGGCGCTAATTATAATTATCATTAATTATTATTATAATTCATAATGGAATACCACAAAGTAAATCAAGAATTAGTGAATTTTGCAAGTTAGGACAGTTCATCTAGGATCTATCATCTAGGATTACACCACTCGGCTCGGCTATATTTCGGCTACAATTTGCTCGGCTAGAATCAGATCGTATATGCCCAAGTTATTATAATTACCATATAAACTCTCTTCCCTAGTGAGAACCGCACCCCCTATATCGTCTAGTTTTAATTTTGCCAGAGAGGACTACGAGCCGGTGAATAGCTGTGTGTTTTCATCCCTCGGTATGCCTTTGGTCATTTCACTCTTGGGCTTGAGGAGTGTATGGTGCGAGCTATAGAGTGATGAAATAAATAAATATCTAGGAGGTACTCGACCGTGCAAGAGAGGGCAAAGACCAGTGGAGTGGCTTGCCTGGAGTGGAAGACTAGGGTATGCGGAGTGACTGAGGGTCGGCGAATGAATGGGAATGGAAATAATAAAGACTTTGGAGCGAGGGCGTGGCTAGGGTGACTGGGAGGCGGGTGACGAGGGCGCATGGCTCCCGCTTGACTGGTCGTATCCATCTAAATACTACCACGCAAGTCGGGTGTTTGGCGGGGGGTGTTAGGACAATTGCCGTTTACAAAAAAATTAATTAAATATACTGGTCGTAGTTTTCTTTACCGGTTTCGAACTTTTTAGGTCCTTATCAAGAGGTGATAGAACGAAAAATGTTGTTTTTAGTTACCTCATATTAATGACCTGAAAATGGCCAAACCGGTATTTTTTTTAATTAACCCCCATGTGGAATTTAACAAGGTTTATTTTTCTATCACTCATGTCACCAATTCACGAAGTGAATTGAAATTATTGATTTGATATGTGGAGAAGACCTTACAACACTGATAATTTTCAAGATATAAGACTTAATTTTACGTGAGTAGGTAATCAGTCACCAATGACAGAGCGGTCGATATGGTTGTATGCGTCATCATTATTCAAGTGTTTGCCAATAAATATTGCTTGAAAAATGTAATCATCTTTTACTACCTATTTTTATAGTATATTCTCCTCCGTGATGTAGCATGTTATTTGTGTTAGGTTTTACTGAGTATTTTAAATTCTTCTCTATCACAAACTTAACGGTTGATGGCGACTTTGGGCATTAAATATTAGTTTATTAACGATCATGTTTCTTTTTTTTCCGTGTTTTTCTCCCTGCGATCCGATGAAATCGACTTTTTCACTCCTTATATTTCCCGTCTCCATCTCTCTTCCCCTTTCGACAGTTATTCCTTTCTGCTCTTACCGCCTCCTCTTCCTCCCTTTTTATGCCTGCCACCCTGATGGAAGCCCTCTTGTCCGTTTCACCTTTTTGTGTCACCTTTATCCTCCTTCTTCTCACATATTCTTTCTTTTATAGCCATTCTTTTCTTTTCTCACTCGTTCTCTACTTGCCCACCCATTCTCCTTTACCTATTCTTCCGATTTTTTACGGTCGGCTTTTATTGCGCTCGAAAGAGCACATTTTTCGTGTTGCGAATGTCTCTCTCTCTCTCGTGTTTTCCACGTGTTGGGCTCGCATCCGGTGTACACATTCTCTCTCTCGCTCTCTCTCTCTTTATCCTTTTCCCTCACTCTTGCGGAATCGATTGCGATGTAAATTTTTCCCTCTCTTCCTGCCGTCCTCCCCGTGTTTTATTCAGGGACTCCTCTTTTCAGGGTAATGGTCGCCGTGATGCTTTTTTGGACATCCTCTCCAGTGAGAGGAGGCTGCTCTTTCTCCCCCTTCTTTTGTTTTTTTTTGGTGATGACCGCGAGAGGGAAACAGAAGTGTAAAAAAAACCTCTCGATATTTTCTCACCCCCAAGCGTGTAAGGTATTCCGGAATTCAAGATTGCTCTTTATTACCTTTGGCGGATGATATTTTCTTGCATCCTTTCAAAACTTACTCTCGGATGTCCATGCAGTTGAGACTTCGGCGTTGTATACTTAGCCGATTCAATCGAGCGCCTAATTTCGATGAATTTTTCTGTGGACGAGGTCATAGTAAGAATGATAAGGAGTTCACTGTCCTCCCGATCCGATTTTATTTCATTTTTGATCTTGAAAATTTTTGAATGATTTCTCAGCCAAAATTACGATTTTCAGGCAAATGTGTGTGGTAAGAAAAGCGATTTAATTAATTAAAAAAATCGTCTGTTTCTCAATATGATGAAAAATTTAAGCCCTCTAATTTGAGTAAAAGTATATTCAAAAGGTGAAATATGAAAGTGCTGCTTCGAACCAAATGCTTAAAATATGGACCATCAGGTGTGGACCTTTCATGACCCCTGTGGGTCAAGTTATGACTAAATATTCCGGTAACAACCCTCTATTTGCAATCATACATTAATCTTTATCTTTAATGACGATCGGACGAATAATGCAGCAATGCACGGTAGTTTTCTTGATCTCATCAAATCCTTTCATACCAAAGAATTCAACGTGTTATACTTTCTGGCACCTCTTCTCACTGGTCCCCGGTAGCATCTTAGCATCTGATGTTCCTCAAGGTAGTGTCTTGGGGCCGTATTCATTTAGCCTCTTCACCTGGACACACTTTTGCCTCAATCCCATACTTTATTCTATGCGGACGGCTGTAAAATTATATCAATGCTGTTGTGGAGGATACTAGTGTGACGCAGTATTCGCCACAACACGCAGTAGAGAAAATCCGGAATGTTCCAGGAAGTTCCAACGGGCGTTCGGCGTTTGCCGTCACTATAGAAACAAGCCATCTCGGCCAACAATTAGTCAGTCTGTAATTTGAAGTGGCATTAAACTCTCCGCTGCAAAAACCACACCAGTGTGTTATTTAGCGTAGTAATCGTTACAAAAGTCTTTTACGATGTTGGGCACGATATGGTGGACGTTCTTAATATTATTAAAATAAGACATTGCAATATTTCCACAGAGTTTTATTGTTACACAACGCGTTTAGTCGTTACAAACAGCATTATCAAGTGTGAACTCTTTAAGACTTGTCACACTTGATAATGTTGTTTGTAACGACGAAACGCGTTGTGTAATAATAAAACTCAGTGGAAATATTGAAAATGCTTTATTTCAATAACGTTACAAAAGTGTTATTCAGCGTAGCAATCGCTACACTGTAATTCTTAAAGAAGAAGCGGAAATTGGCTTGTATGTGTTTAAACGCCCTTTTTGGCTCAAATAGCTCCAGCCTTGAGTAGCGCGACGCCAAAGTGTGAAAAGTGAAAGATTGTCCGCAGGATTTTGAAGGGTATGCAGGCATGTGGGAGTAAGGGGTGTCAGAGGTGAAAGAGAGATATCATGGGAGAAAGGGCTGCTGCAGGGGCACGGGGAAGGTGAGGGCTCTCTCTCTTTTGAACTACGACGATCCAGGTGTTCTTTTAGTGAGACATAACTGTCTCTCGTCGCATTTTCTCCCTCCAAATCTCCTTCATTGCATTCCACTTGCTGTGCTGTGCACTCCTTTTTGAAATTGCATTCATTTCGTGGATGAGTTTAATGTTAAAGTAGGGTTAAATATTACGAGTTGAATGAGTGAAGAGATGAATTAATATCAACTCTCCATTTTTTAAACTGACTATAATCATTTTCTGATTTAGCGTTGACAGTTTGATATATTTTTGTAAGATTTAACCCTTATACTGCCACTGGGCCGATATATCGGCTCTAGCTGGTTGAGCGAAAACTGCGAGGGGCAGATTTATCGCCCCTGGCAGTTTTTTTATTTGACTTTTTAGCCCCGACTTATTTGACATTTTTAGTGATTGTGGCCTTTTCAACGGCTGTAATTTAATAAAACTATAAAATAAAATAAAAAACTAAAAACTGCAATAAAAAAATAATTTAAATAAACTATCTATGGCTGTAAGACATAAATATATCTTAAGTAATGGGAAAAAATCTAGATTTATTTAATAAAATTAAGTAGCTGAAAATTTTTAAAATCTGAAATGTTGCTAATTCCAGAAAATAGCCTTGGCAGTCTTCGCACATCCCACCCGAAATGGGCTAGCAGTAAAAGGGTTAAATCTGGTTAATGGCGTATAGATGTGGCCGCGTGCAGCATGTAAGTGATTCATTAACAAAGGGACAAGTATATACGAGAGAGAGGTGGTGCCAAAATCACCCATGCATTGCGTCGGGGCACCCTGTAAAACTAATATTACTCGGTACTTTGGTGAGAAATTATTAAACTCTCATAATAATAGCCCTCAAGAGACATTAAAAACCTTTTAAATAAAGAAGGTGATGCAACATATCGACAACAAATTTTATTGGAGGTAGGAGAATATTGAGCAGAGCTCAGAACAGTGCTTAGCTCCTCCTAGAATATTTCAGTGAGTAAAAGTGGTAGACGGTATTGAAATAGATGATACCATGTTCCTATTATTGGTGATAGAATTAAAAGAATAGCCGAATAATACATGAATTTACGAGTGAAAACCCACAGATATTCATATTATATTGCTTATCCAATGAAAGGAGGTAAATATGTTATGCTGACACCCAACTCGCCATTTCTCTCTCATTTGCGATCCATGATGAAGAAAGCTATCCCGACACTTTTTGCTCCCTTCTTTAAGAGAGCCTTGTCTAGCGTGCAGCGGAACCAAACTGCCCTCTTCAGACGTTTTGCCACCCACTTTGCATCTTACCTTCTCCCATCTCACACACCCCACCACCCTTCTGTCTCAACCTCTTCTTTCATGCAACCAAGCTCTTCATCTATTCGTGCCTCTTCTACTTTTCAGTAAATATTCTATCAGGAACTCAAAATTCTGTACTCTGCTCTCTCCAATTAAAATTGGTATCGTCATGCTGCATAATTTATTTATTTATTTATTTAAGGAGTTGCTCACATACAGCATTTCTGCCAATTTATAGTGACGCAGTAACAAACATGAAATTTTGACATAAAAATTCTGAACAAAGAATGCAGGCAAAAGATAGTAAAGAACAAAATAGAAGGCACGAGGAAAGGGAGGTGGAGAGGGAGGTTTAATTATTAGCCGATGAATGGGACAATGCGAGTTTGACAAATGAGTTTAAGAGCAGAAAAAACGGATCAATATTGTCTAGCAATGAGTTGAGCAGGGAGCAAAAGCGGTGTTGGAGTGAGCGCTTAATGAGGGATAGTCTTGGGATCGGCGTATGGAGTAAGGAATGTGCACGAGTGGGTCGGCAAGGCACTCTTAAATTAATGGATGAAAGCAAATCAGGACAATCAATGTGTGAATTTAGAATATTGTAAATAAGTTTTAAATGTGTTTTAATCCTTTGTTGACAGAGATAATCCACTTTACTTGAAATATTTGGTGAAGGCTACAATTTTAGTGAAAAAATTACACAATTGCTTAACGTGGAGGTTAACATGGATGTATGAGGGTCTAAGGCAATGGACTAAGTCGCAGGGGTGTAAATTTCTCTTATTCAGGATAAAGCGTCAAGTTCTTTTCCATGGACCACCTTGTAACGATTTTTATTTTCGAAGTTTAAGGCTTATAAAGTAATTCTAACACTTATAAGTCATTAGTCAAAATATCTCGCAATAGTACCATGACCCTCTGAAATTTTTGTTATTTTTTGATAGTCAGTTTATTATGATGTTGGTAGGTCTGGTAGGTCTTAAAACTGCTGTTAGCAAAGTATGACCCTGGGACAAGTCTTGAAGCTCCGGAGAATCTAAATCCGTTTATTTGTTTTTCACGTTGAAAGCCATTATTTTTTGTCAATCATGGTGTTAACTGGTGATATTGAGGTTGATTTGATGAATTGGTCCATGGAAAGTAGAATACCATTAAAGTGCAACCGTAGTAAAAACATAATGAGCATTTATTTCGCTAAGACCCTAATAAAAATAAACAAATACTAAGTGCAAGGAATATAACCATTTTTAAAATTATCTTTTATCGATTTGATCAGGGTACTAAAGATATCGAAAACGTTGGGATACATAAGCAACTTATTTCACCTCAATTATTATTGTGCAGTTATAATCCAAATGTCATCACTTCTTGAAGAACATGGCCCAGTTAAGTTAGATATCCTACCTTTTCGGCTTGAAATAAAATAGTGTAAGTTCGGCAATAAGGTAAGATGTATGAAATTCATAAAAGAATTTATTAGTGTAGAATGCATTTCTCTCATAGCAATAACTGGATAAAATACGAATGATCAAAGAATAAACTGGTATAAAAAACTCATTAAATGCTAAATAATTATCTTATTAACATGGTGAGGAGTAAATCATTTAAATTCAAATATCAATTATTTTACGTAATATACATTATGAAATATGTACACTTCTAAATAGTTTTATATTTGTGTGAATTTTCACCAGCAATTGAAGTAAAGTAAATGTTTATTTTCGGGAGCATTATGAACGCCACTGTAGAATTTAGCATTGCACCGTCGTTGATGTACTATTAGCTATGTGTTGCAGGTACCTACTCTTGGCCATTTCATCATCATGTCCATTCTTGTTGTACACACCTACGAACCCCTAAGCCTCTTGGAATCCCTCTCTCTACCCCACTTTGCAAGATCTTCGTCCGAACAGCCTTTTCTTCTTGAAACACACCTCCAAAAGTCTCGCCCACTTATTTATTTATGTACCACTCTCTCTCTCTCTCTCTAACTGAATTATTCCCTCTCCATCTCCCTTCTCTCTTCCCTTGTACTCCTCTTTCTCCTTCCCTTCCATCCTCCTTCTCTTTCCCCCTCCCCCCGATTCCTATCCCTTTTTCCCCGTACATGTCCAGCGACTTTTACTTGTGGATTCGCAGTCGGAGCAATTTTAGGTTTTTCGTCAAGAATAGTCGGAGAAGTGAGAAAATTTTAATTCTGAACCCCTAGGGGTATAAAAAGTTTAATTGATCTCTATCAGCATTAGAATCTTAGACGTTAAAATACCACTCCATAAAGACAGGGGTGGTATATTTCAAAAATAAAATAGCTACAAAAATCTACTGAGCCGTCGATAGTTGGAAACTTTACCACGTACAGTTCAGCGTTTTCGGTATTTTTGGTACCCTGATCAAATCGAAATGAGTTAATTTTATTTATGATTATAATTCTTACCCTTAGTATACCTTTTTTAACCCCGAAGTATTAGGGTCCTAGTGCTATCGAACGTTTTTTTTCATACGGCATTCAGTCTTCTTGTCCTTGTATTTGATTTCCTTCTTTCTGTTTTTCCATCTTCTTCCTCCTTTACCTACATCTATTCCTTATCCTCTTTCCCTTTCATCTCAAATAATTTTTGAGAGACTATTTTGAGAGTATTCTTTGATGATGTTCCAATTGTTGCAGTTCCCAATTGTCAACGCTTCAGTAGATTATTGTTGCTATATTCTCCCTGAAGTACTTCACCGCTCTCTTTATAGAGATGTATTTTAAGATTTAAGATTATAATAACAGTAAACATAAATTACATTTTCTGTACTCCTCGGATTCAAAATAAAAATGATCGTCGTGTTTTAATCGTTTATGTAGTACGGTGTTCAAAATTTGCTGCATTAAATAGTGGCTTTCTTGATTTTACAAAGGTGAAACAATTGCATATTTTAAAAATATAATGCTAGCCAGTGGATTTAAAGAATGAGATTTACTTAAAATTACCTTACCATTGTAATATGCTGTTAATTTAGTGAATCTATTCCAATCATTTAATCGAGTTTTAACTAATGCATTTATTTTGACTATTTAATTTAACTTACCAAAACTTTTTGACTCATTTACTCATTCATAGTGCTTCATCAACCTGCTGATTACTGAAAACTAGCATTGAAACTCCATTTTTATTTAAATTTTTTGTATCCCTATCAATCGTTAGTAAAGACGCCCTTAATATTGTTTTTTTTGCAACACGGTATTCAACCTTCTTGTCTCCCTAATTGATTAAATTCTTCCTGTTGCTTAATCTTATTTCTCCTTTGCCTTCCTTGCCCTTTCGTCTCACTTAACATCCAAACTGTGATTCATGCTCCCCTTCCTTTCTTGACTTTTTTCCCATGAGCAACTTTGCTATATTTGATTGACTAGAGCAATTTTTGCGCTTGTCCATAATCGCGTGGAACTTTGCCTAATCGTCATAAAGTAATTTGATGAAGGCACTAAATGTAGGAGTTTTCCTCGAATTGTCATTGGGATTTATCCTCTTTTTCCCATTTTTATAAAAAAATACCTTCAGGTGGATGCTGGTGCTCTTTGATAGTTCTTAGATAAAATGCAGCCAGTTTTGGTTAGGGTAATTGATGGAATCGGGGAAACTTTGTGGGATAGAATTTTCAAAATAATTCACTGAGGTTAATGAAATGAAGGAAATATTCTGAATTGAGAATTTTATGAAGACCTCTGAGTCCGAAATGTATGATACCTTTTACTAGGAGTACTTTCAAGATGAATGATTGCATTTAATTTAACTCGCCTGTATTTTCATTCTTGATATTGTATTTAAATGGGGGAGACATTATTAAGCATTGATTTTAGAGGTTTTTAATTTAATTTGGAAATAAAATTCCTTCGACTTAATGATTGCGAACTGCAGGTTCTATTCATTTCACGAACGTCTTATGACGGAACTTGGGTTGCAGTCATAGTCGGAAAAGCGTTGTCGCAAATTATTTTATGAAATGAAATCTCTTTCGTTACTTTTTTAGGAAATCCATTTCCATATAGCATAATTTGAGTCAGTTAAGTATAATATATTTACGAATCAGCCCCAAACATAGCTATATCCTTTTTCTTGAAGGCCTCGACCTCGAACAAAATGTATGGAACATGTGAAGAAGGGTTTAAAACAGAAGAAATGCGTAAGTTGTGAAAATATTACCTAATAGGAGTCGAAAGCTGCGTCTGAATAGTCTTGGAATTGACGATGATGGACCTTTTTCTGCTTTTTCACCAAATTATATATATTTTATCCGGGTTAAGATTGAATTTTCATTTATTTCTGTTCATAGATTTTTTCTATCCTTCATTCACTTCAACTCCAGTCCTATTCTTAAACTTCCTCGCCCTTCTGTTTTGTGAACCTCGATGGACTCCCTTTTCGTGTGCAATTATTTTTCCTAACTTTTTCTCCCATTTTTTTGCCCTCCACAGGGGATGGATTGGGCCGTCCCTCGTTAGTCTTTACATTAATAAGGTTGAATCCTTAATTCCGTCCCTTGCTCGCGAGAGCACTGGAAAGTCCATGTCTTCGCACAGCTCTCCAAAGTCTTTTCTGCCTCCTCTTTTTTATGTTATTCCATTTTTTTGTGTGAATTCTTTTTTTTCCCTTTGTTTTAAAGAATTAGGTTATTGAAGGTTTTGTCCCGGTATGTGCCTTTCTCTCTCAATTACTCGACTGATTGGTAAGGTAAACTTACTTTCTAACGAAGTATACTTTTGTTTGTTTTTCCTCGCGGAATTTTTACGCTTTTTTTTGCTTGTTTCAATTTTGGCCCGGTAAAAACCACAAATGAAATCTTAGTAAAGGGCTTGGATAGCTCGAAGGAGTTAAAGTTTATAAGAGTGATATTACTATTTATAATTTGTGGAATGAAATTGATTTCGTTTCTACAGCGAAGAGACTGAATAAAATATTATCTATGGCTATGTAGTATTGTAACCCTCATTCATACCAAACGTCGTGAACCCAGCGTTGGTCAAGCTGTGTCCTGTGTCTTGTAGCTTGCATAAGAATGTGTCCCGTCTTCCGACGACTTCGCGGAATGAATCACTTTCCCATATGTTCCTCACTTATACTCTATATTATATCAACATGTGGGGAGTGAAGTAGTCCTACATTTAGTTCGGTCCCATAACGCGAGTACTCACGATATATTACTGTCCTCTGATGCTGTATTGTCTTCTCTTACCTTGTCTAATCTGCAGAATCTCAGACTTAAAACGGACTTCAACTTTCTACACAATATCTTAAACTCGACTTTTGACTGCCCTGAACTCCTCTCTCTCTCTTGAATTTCAGAATACCGACTCGTTCCACCCGCTCCCTGCTCCACCTTCCTATTCCCAAAATTTCCCTGACCAAGTGCTCACCTTTATATCGCCTCTCCTCCCTTCTAAATTCGCTCCTTCCTTCCATAGATCCTTTTTACCTGTCGTGCAAAAACTTCACCGCACAAGCTCTGTTCCGTATGTCTGCCAATTGAATGTTATTCTTTCCCCAGTGGTTAATTCTTTGTTTGTTTTTATGTTGCTATTTTATTGTGTCTAATTCATGTCATTGTTAAGAATTTCACTGTAAATTGGCGTCACGGCTGTAAGTGAAAATTATTTAAAATAAATAAATAAATATATCGCCGGTCGATTTGACTACAGTGCGAGTAACGACGGTGGCGGAAATACCTCAAGGAATATATTTCAAAATGTAAGAAGAGCAGGAGAAATTGTCATCGAAATATATCGTTGATTTTTCCAGCTCAGATAAAAATGATGCTTACATATTTCCTTCTACTATGTCCACGCATCAGTACAAAACTTAAGTGTCATATGCGCCTAAAAAATACTTTAATCTTTGTCTACTTTTTATCATAATGCCACAAGGAATAATTCATACAGTAAACGCAGCTTGTGATTGTAGCTTCTCTAATCGAAGGAAGGCGTGTGCTATAGTTGAAAATTAAAAATAAAAACTCGTAAATTAATTTATAACGGAAATATTGATGAATTATTTGGGTCATGTGGTTTTTACTTAAATGTAATGAGTGAGATCTCATAAACAATTGTCATTAAAAGAAAAATCATCGATTCATTAGACCGAATTTTTTATGCAATCCCGAAGCATATTATTAGAGGCTGATTCATCCTTTTTGATATACTTTGACATCCTTTCACTGCCTCGTAGGGTCTCTGTCATTTTACTGCCTGCTGATTAAATTATACATTACAATAAAATTACTCCTGAAAAAATGATCAATTGCGATTCAAAATTATTATAAGAATTACATATCTGACGTCATCTCATGATACTTTCGTCTGTTTAACTTGATTAATAGCCATCACCTTTGGTGGCTTTGGGTGAAGTATCTGTAAAATAATTTTTGCATTTGGGTTAATTGAATTGAGCTATACTATTGTCTCCTTTCGTCTCGGTCAAATTATGGCTCAAAAATTAGATCCTAGACGCAATGTGCTATATAACGAGGCTGAAAGTATTGCGCACTATATTTTAAAGGATCTTTAATTGTTATGAGGCGTCACTAGCATTATTTTACCACCTTTTTAGAATGATTATTCACGAAAGTTGCTGAGAAAACGAATTTTGCTCTTGAGTAATGGAAAAACTTAATTTCAACTTGCTGTACAGTATTATCATCCAAACTACCATTCCTTAAGGTTATTTATGTTTAATAAGTGATTATGATGAAATAGTGGCGATTGCAAATGGATTTTTCTCGAGAAATGAGAAGTTTAAACGGGTCTGTGATAAAATTAATGAGTTCTTCATATATACGTACGTTTTTTAGCGACTTTCGAGAAGTCTCTTGGTACGAAAATAAAGCATAGGTATATAGGCATTCTTTATGCTAGTTAGAAGAATTATGGCTGTTGATTTCCATCACAAAATGAATATTTTTTAAAATTAATTTTACGCGAAAATATGAATCTGAAATACATTTATCATCCTACCAATATTTATTTTTTCTGATTAATTTTATTTTCGATTGCTCTGTTTTTTTGTTGTTCGAAATTTTTCAACAAAATTTCCAACAATTTTTGTGTAATCTACGAGTATGATCCCCAAAAGCTTTTTCTTTCGCGATAGTTGTGCTAATGGTGCACAAACCAATTGTTAAAAATGAAATTCATTAACGTACTGACATATTTTAATGAACATTATGTTTTGTGGTACATGTTTGCTTTCAGTATTTGACCTGCGTAATTTTAAATTGTTTAGTTATTAAAAAGTAATTCTTGATAGCGTGCACTTATGAAAGGCCGCGCGTATTGTTGACTTAAACATTTTTCAATGTGCAATCAGTGTGTGACCTGGTGTATACTTTGTATATACTTTTAGTAGCCACCTTAGCATTACGCGTTAGTGTGTTATCATTTTATTTTTATTGTGTTTTTAAAATCGTTTAACTTACGCATTAATTTTTAGAAGTACCGATGTTTCCATTGAAAAAGGCGTTTATTACATTTAAGTCGATAATTTTTATACTTTTTGTTTAAATTTTAAAGCAAAAATAAAATTATTCCACACTGAACTTCTCTGCACCTATCAGCATCCAAGCCGCGCTCTCCTAAAAAAAAAACTTTCTGTGTAAGTAGCATCTGATGAATTGTTTCCTTGCTGCTATACTTGTATTCTCGGCTGTAATTAGATTATGTATTTTTGAAAGCCCTCTTCTAATGCGCTATTCAACCAATTCTTTCTTTTCCCGTCCTTCGTTGGTTATTCAGCTTCCTAGTAAGCAAAAAACCCTCACCTCTTTCGCTTAGAGAAACACGTTTCATATGTATCGTATGCGGAATAGTTTCCTTAAATTTATGCATGTACTATCAGCTGTGAAAAGATGCTTCTGTGCATACAGTGCTCTCTTGGCCTGAGAAATTTTTTACACAGTTGCATAAAAAATTTTCATCTAGTTTTAACCGTGTGAATAATAAAATAAATTAATGACTTGTTGCTGGCCGCATAGGGTTCTAGCCTGTTGCGCCAAGTTTTCCAAATTTGTCTAACTAAAACTGTAAAAAGAATTACATCTTTCTTGAGTAACGATATTTTTACCGATAAATCGAAACATTTGTTTTCATCTTCATTTTATTTTCTTGACTTAACTCCCGAGAGAATGGAAAGAGAAAGTTTTTTTGGCCTACTTGCTGGTTCTTAGACGGGAAGAATGTTTTTTTGGTTCTCTGTTAAGAAGTTCAATGGTGTTGGAAGAAGAAGGTTCTCTAATATATATTTTTAAGTGGACACGATTTATAATTATTATGCGCACATGGTTGGATTCACCACCTGTGTACACCAACGGAATTCCTCAGGACCTGCCTGTCAGGGAGGCATTGGAAGCAGGGCGTCAATTTCGAGTTATCCAAAAATAATTCTTCATTAATCTGCGATACATGACCTCATTCCTTGATGACGGTGGGATAAATCTTATAAAAAAGATACGCAAGCCCCCTTCTACTTTCCAGGGTCACTTCTTGCCGGAGCCAAATTTTGATTTATGGCGTTTCGGAATCATGTCCGTATCGTAAAATATCCCTCATCAACCTTAGAAGCTCTATTCATTTCTTGGGGTGAGCAAAAAATCCCTAATGATTGGTTTCTATTCCTTCCCGACGTTCTCTGAAGGCTTTATTGAAATGGGAAACTGTTGTTATAGAGGACAGTTTATGGTAATTAACTATTTCCTCGAATATTGGAAACTACGGCAAAAAATATTTTAGGCGCATAAACTTTGTATCATAATGTTTAACCGTGTATATTTCACTCTGATTCTAAAATATTTATTCAAAAGTCGTATTTCAGAACTTTCGCTGAAACGAAAGGTCATCTTTCTCATTAAGTATCTTAAGCAAAACTTTCTGAGACTCGTGGCTAGCTACTACTCGTCATCACTGGTCAATAATCGAAAGATTGCTTTGACACCACCTTTAAATCTATTTGTCCCTCGACGAATGTCTTCATCAGACCATCATGTCTCAAGATACGGCCCAAAAGGTTGCTCCGTCTCCATATCAAGGTTTTCACGAGGTTTCTCCACTCTCCTACACACAATCATTTCTCATTTTTTATACTAATATGTTTGTTAAAACATGCTTCGCGTATAATTCACGGATTTTTAGTGCCATATTAAGTAAATAAAACGTTTTACCGTTGTGTTTCCATAGAAATTGGGAATCTCGGATTGCCTACGGAGCCAAATACATAAACACGAGTAGGAATGGCTTCGAAGAAAACAGTTTCGTGTAATTGAATTGTAAAACGTTTTTGTCATCGTCCCACTGAAACTGGAGCTACGGAGGAACAGACTCAACTCCGCTCTAACCACCATAACCATATCAACCGCAGGCTAGCAGTTCGATTGCATGACTTGTAGTGTAGCCTACTAACCTATGTAAAACTTAATGCATGTTTCTGAATTTCTATTCTATATTCTATTTCTAACAGAATATAGTAGTATAGTTTGTTATTATACGGGACGTTTTTTGGACGGTGTGGTGTGCATGTGGGAGTCCAAATGCATGCTGCATGCTGGTGATTGATCACCCCCTGCCAAACACCCTAGAGGTGGCTCGCAGGGTATTATGTAGATGTAGATAAAATCTTTGATAATCCTGGTTGGAAGCAATTCTTGGAAGTAATCACCAAAATGTTTGTCATTTTTGGGCTAAAATTGCAAATGTCAGCTTAAATGATTCTCTTAATTTACTGCTATTAGATAGATGTGAATAATTATTTGAATATATGTTTTAGAATTATTGTTTATATTGAATATATGTTTAATGTTTGTCGAGAGGAATAAACTGCCTTCAGGTATTGCGTTTTTTATGAATCTCATACCCTTGTTAGAGTACGTACGGCATGAAGGCTTTTGCCTACCCCGTTAGGAGAATTATATTAGCGAAAGTAGAGGGAGCTTCTGAGAAGGAGTACAAGAATGTTATGAACAAAGCATTACTTCAAAACTCGAGGTGTGTAGGAGTGTAAATTACAACAGTTGAAGTTTACCTCGCGTACTGTCAGTTCTTTTGACTCTGCCCGCTCGTAAAAGTAACTTATTGATGGTCTTGTGTGCATGCCACGTAATTTATTTTCGTCTGACTTTGCGAACATATTTCCCCGGCGGATATTCGTGGAGAACTTTCATGTGTGGGAATAAGAACGGGGCCTTCTTCTCAATATCTCACGCAATTTTCTCCTGTGTGACTCTCCTTCTTCGCTTTTGCCACTCTCGCACGAAGAAGTAGGGTATGATGAAGTTGGCGGAAGTGTTCTTTGCACGGAAAGGAAGAGAGGTCTTCCCACGAGAAGTCGTTTAAGGGGAAGCGAGGAGTTGGAAAATGCGACAGCGTCGTAATGACGTGAAAGCCACTTTGCTTGGTCCAGCGGAAGAAATGGACTTCCCTTCCTCCTCGCCTCGCCTACTCCTTAGATGACAAAACTCTTTCTTCATTCATCTTATCCGTATCTCTCAACACCATTTTTTTATGAAATGCTTCATGTGGAATCAAATCACATATAAGTAATAAAGGCCTATATGTGCTTCATTGGGGTAGTGAAGATGAAGAAACAAATACAGAAGTCTCATCAGAAAATCTTTTCTCCCCTGCGAGTGTTTCTTCCCTTTCACATTCTTTATAACCTTTTCCAAATATTTTTATCGAGGTCGACCTTTCCATTTATTATTCTTGGTATCGTGGGAAAATTTAATTATCATGTGCATAAGCCTAGAATGTTGGCAGTTTAAAATGGCCATATAATGAAAAAAAATGCTGCTCTGTAAAACTTTTAGCCAGTTGTGAGTATTAGATGGCCGGATTTTGGTTGTACATTGCATAGGGATTAAATATTAATAGGGATTAAATGCAAGTCAGCCTTTTAGATGGTAAATACTGCCGAATGTGTTATCGTCAGTAAATCTGTGTATTAGGTTTGAATAAGTTTCTATGTCTTTCACGAATCAGTTTCACAGTTCTGAACTCCAAAGTAAATTTTTAACGCCAAAAAAGTAAGTTGATATTTTTATGAGGCAATTTTCAAATGTCGAAGAATATATCAACATCGAATTAAAGTATTAAGACAGGCGAATGACTTCCGCTCTACAGGATAAGTATATTTTATTTTTTATGAAGCATTAAAATTGTCGGTATCATTTTAAAATTATCTTATTCTAAAATTATCATTATTATATGATGTTGCCTAGGGGTAGAAACTCTCCACCTTACCCTGAATTTTGTGATATTCACTACCTAATTGCTTGGACGAAGGCGAGCTCTACCGACTTGTAACGAACCAGTCATTAATTCAAATCACGGCGTAAATGATGGGCAAATCGGAGGTAGGTGTGCCATTAATAAACCGTGAAAATAATTTGCAATTTTATGTTATTATTTTTTGCATTAGCATGCATGGGGGAACGAGCGATTCAAATATTACAATATCTCTTTGTATTAACTATTTTAAAGAATTCCTGGGTTCAATGCCTGAGTGAAACCTTCAGATTCCCTCAATCAGTAACTCAAACTAAAATTTGCGAGGTGGCCTAGCAGTATGATATGACAACCCCCCCATAAATGAGTGTAATTCACACGCCCGAGGCTCATTCTAGATTAGGCTCCTCCCTCACCTAAGCAAAAAAAAGCCTGCTGAAAACACAGAGTGATTGATATCTAAGTCATTGCAGCAAAAACTTTCAGAGATATGTTTGTCATTATATGTTGTTCCCAGAAAATATAGCGTGGAAGCACAATGCACTTTAAGAGAGTCCAACCAACTCGTAAAGAAAGACGTAGGGTTTTAAAGTTTTTATGAAGATGAAAGAAACTTCTCTTATAATGTAGTGAACCAAATTTAAGTGCCTTTATGTTTGGGCTCATTCGGGTGGAGAATTTCCTCTGGTTTTTGGGATAACATAATGGTTGTTTGGGAGCGAGTTTTTATACATTGAAGGTTTGGTGTGAGTCAGTTGCGGGCATAAACGTATATTTCCCTTCTTTTCTTCCCCTTCATATTTTAGCTAAGCCCCTTTTCGTACTTTAAAGGAGCCAGTCTACTTTTGAGTGGGTTTAAGTATCAAACTCGTGGAAGTGAGAGACATATATGGAGCTCTTCATTCCCCAATGTGACCAGCTGATTTTAGACCAGGCAGGAAGGCAAATGTGGTGGAATTTATGAAAAGGGGGGATTTTTCTGAGATTTTTAATGCTGGACCAAGAGAATACTGGATTCCAACTTATCCGAAACATTTTTTTATATATTTTGTCTGCTCCTTTGACTTCTCTAGGGCAAAGTTGGCGAAGTAGCTAGCAAATGTGTACTTGCCTCTCAGTCCTATATTAGGATGATTGATTCTGCATCTCTTGACCTATGTCGAAACCCCTAGTGTACACAGCCTATCTTAGGTGCGGTGATTGGGAAATTTCTAGGGTTACTGGTGGTAAACCGCAGTGCAAGGAATTCGAAATCGGGGTTTGGTTGTCGAGGGGGTGTAGGGCGTTGGGGTCGGCCTTACGGACGTGAGGGTTTGAGGGCTGCTTTCGAACTGGTCCTTAACTTTTTAAATTAAGGACCAGTTCGAGAAATTTATGCTCCATTCCCACCTTGCCAACACGACCCGAATACCACCCTTAGAAAAACACCACTCCTTCAGCGCATTTTTTTTTCTTGTCTCAACCACGATTTATTCCTACCAATCAATCGTACTCCTTAATAATATTCCTTTGAAATTTTGAACTTCTCCTCTTTTCTTTCCCTCAAAGTTTCCGGAACTGCTACCGGTTTTTTTTGCACGGAACTAAGTTTCATTTCTTCCGCATCACGTCATGAAAAGTTCGATCGCTCATAGTTCATGTTTTCCCCTTCCTTCATCGCTCTTGCAGACCCTTCCATGACACCTTCATTTCTTTGTCCCTCTTCGGGGAGTTTTAATCACGGCTTTTAAGTCTCGAGAGGACGAAGATAGATTTGGGAAATTGATGGAAGGCGGAAACCCATCCATTTCCCATTCCCTCCCTTATGCCACGGTGACGCAGAATAGGATGGGAAAGGACAGTAATGGTGTGGAGAAGCAAGGTTGAATCTAGTTTTAAAATAATATTTTTAAACGTTGGTTGTCGTACTTCCAGTGGCGTAGGGGTTTAGGTTACAGCCTCTCCCTTGAGCCCAGGTTAAAATCCCCCCTTTACCCTGGGCTGTTTTCCATATACCCCGGAAGGGCTCTGAAATATCCGGTATACTCTATCCTTTTCAAAATGCTGGCTACGCTACTACGTACTTCGTATCTGAAAGAATCGCAAATGCTAGTGGAAAGTGTCAGCGAACTTCGAACTTTTTTCTTAAAAAATAAGTTAAACTCCCATATGAATATAGAATTATACACGAAAGAAATTTTTATTCATATGTATGAATTTTAAAACAACCACCTTGAACATACAAGAACGGTTTGTAATGTAAATTATTACGTCAGTGACCTAGTTTAGATAAGTAGAGAGTTATGAGAACTAAAAGTTGGAAATAAAGGCTCAAGAGAAGAATAATAGTTTGAAGCGGAGTGCCCATGTGATGCATCTTCTTTCCACCCCTTCCCCAAAAATGAGCTGCAACTCTCATCCAATGTGGATTGCATTTTTAAAATCCTTCAATTCTTTAATCCCTTTCCCCACCAATTCCTTTCGTTGTCTCCTCTTCTCAAGTTCCTCTGGACAGAATCATTCGGTTTTTGCATTTCCAATCGTGGAAAATAATCTCCATATTTTTAGATTTAGGTCTTCGCTCCTTGCGGCCTGAATAGACTTTCCAATAATTTCTCAGCATTTATTTAATTCTTGGAATATAAGTTGGTTGTTAGGTTTGTGGTAGCCAGCATTTGTTAACTCATGGGTGGAACTCATTATGATCCAGTCAGGACTGAACTTGACCAAATTTTTCGCTGAGTTAATACTTCAGTTTTTCCTGCACATATGTTGGATTTTCTGGAATTCCGCTCTCCGAATGGGTTTTATTTAAGTGTTACGCTGGCGGTTTTACGTATTTCCCTGTTTACAGGCGAAAATTTTCGCGACCCCACATCTCTTCTTCCGTGGTTATTTAAAGTTTTCAACCTTCCCTTATTTTTGTGGTTCTCCAAGAACGAGTTAATAAACTGGGACACTAATGACGTCACGAACACGAGAGACGTCATTAGTGTTCCGGTTCCGGCAGCTTTCTCACGTGGTGAGTGAGGTAGTGCAAAAATATGGATGGGTTAGAGTTGTGCATTGTCTTTTATATCTTCTGTGTAGTCTCCTAAGCAATTAGTAATGCTCTAATAGCGCAAGGGGGATGAATATGCCCAGGAAGACTTTAATAACGCGGCGGAAAAGTTTCTCCTTTTTACTGGGACTTCGTTCTCGGCCCAGGTTGAATCTGCGAACGAAAGTTAACCTCTCAGATACCGAGTCGGCTCGCTATTTCGCGTGAATAGCACTATAACCGCGTCATACGTTCGAAATCCATATTCCCTGCGTACGCCCTCTTGTGAAGGGAACTCGGCTTTGAAGCTGACTAAAATTCGATGGACGAGAAACTTGACGGCACCCCGCCTTTTATTCCGTCGGCTGAACAGGTGCCTATAGTTTTTGCTCGTATTTTTCCGTGGGGTAAATTTTTTGGCTCTTGTATCCGGAGCTAAAAGTCCAAACTGCAGCCAATGGTAGGGCTTGTCGTTTCATTCGGGACAAGTTTGCTTTATGCCGCTGTCATAATATTCAATAGTCACCCTCTCCTCTCTTTTTATGAATCGACTTCATGAATATTCGACAAAAGGCCTCGGCGTTTGAATTGAGTGCGAACGAGTTAATCGGATCCGAAAAGGCAGTGGAGTGAAAAAAGTAGAAAATTTTAAAGCTCGGATGTATTATAATCCTGTTTTTTTTAATGCGTTCCTCATTCAAAATAAACGGGCCATGAAGAGCTGTGAAATATAAATCATGAATTTTGAAAAAAAAGTCATGCTCCATGCAGATTGAATGGAGTGATTGAAATCGTACTGCAGAAACGCCTGAGCGTTGCAATCAGCTATATAATCGGCCGGGAACATGAAATTAGTGCTATTGCATGCTGGTTTGATAAATTCAGTAATTTCCTGTCGTATGGAAATATTGATTGAATTTAGTGCTCAACACCTGTTTTCGGACCGAGAGCTACGCTGAATTTCTTGAAAAATTCTTTTCATCTCCGTAAAATATCACCGAGAATCAAATAAATGTGGTTGTTTTTGTAAAGATCAGTGGTATTCACTGATTATTATTTCCAAACAGTGTTTTGATAAATTCGTTAACTTGTTTTGGCGTGTTTGTTTTTAGCACCTTATACGGCAATATTGGATTGGTAAAAGCTTTTTTGGGAGCTACAAAAAACTAGGTATAATTCAAACTATGGATATTTTTATTTATTTAGGTAATGTTGCGCTTGCTTCAATTCAAATGTTGTGCTTGCTTCAATTCAAATGTTGTGCTTGCTTCAATTCAAATGTTGTGCTTGCTTCAATTTAAATGTTGTGCTTGCTTCAATTCAAATGTTTATATGTCAGCATGACCCTATGCAAATGATGGTAGCCAAAAAACAGGTTGTCCTTAATGGCTACCTAAAGTTACTCCGTTTTATGTAATTAATTCTTTTCTGTACTTTTATTTTTTGGAGTAATAAACAATTATTATTATTATTATATTTTGATTGGTTTTGAGGAAAATAGTAGCTAAACTATGCATTGTAGAGGGAAAATGAAGAAGAACTTGCATTTGTATAATAGTTGTTGCTAGGGTAGATGCTTTTGGATGCTGTTGGAGCTTAGGGAGTGGTAGTTAGATGGCCGTGGAGAAGTGGCTATAAAAAAGAAGTCGGAGGGGATAAAGAATGTGTGACCGACGAATTCCTCGCGCTGAAAAATGGCCATTTTACGTCTACTCTTAATGGATTCTTACCCTCTCTCTCTCTCTCTCTCGCGGTGTTATATATGGCGTGGATCCATGGAAGGGTGTTTGGGATTTTTATATTAACTTTTTATCATCGTCAATTTTTTTACCACCCCACCCATATCACCCTGGAATTTCTCGCGTGGAGGTCCGCGGCCAAAAGCCGCTAAAGTCGAATCAGACAGGGTCGGTCGATTTGTACGAAAATTTTAATTAGTGCGTCAATAGGTCTCCTCGGGTCAGGGTTATTTCTTGACTCTTTTTAATGTTTTTGTCGGAGACCATATATCACTATCCGGTCTTCTGCCAATCAGGACTCGCCAGAACAGTGTCAACCCCTTTGGACGTCAAGTGTTTTAAACTATCGGAACGGTTGGGTTGCGTGCGTTTTAAACCTTTGAAATTTAGTCCTTTGAAGTTTAAAATTTGTTTGAAAAAAAATTCTTGTTTCTTTTGCGGCGTAGCTGATCCTGGCCCTTGACCTTTTTACGATTGATTAAATTCTTCGTTGTTCAAAAAATTAAATGCCGAAAGTATTGATTTTTCTCCATTCATGGTTTCTTTTATTACTTATATTGTCCTGACCTACGAAATCATTTTAATAACGCGCCTTTGTGGCTAAAATTATTGCCTTGGAAATTGATTTTTTACCTCTACACGCCTTTTCCGTTGGTTTGTCGCCGTGGAAAGGCTTGCACGTTCTCATTTGAAGCTGCACTGGCGTGAATAATGTATTCTCAGTCGCTACGGTTGGTCCACTCATATCAGATAGGTCGAAGGTTAAGAGCCAGAAGAAAGATACTCCACGTGATGGTATCACGTAAAAAAAAACTGTTGGAATGAAAGTGGGAAACCCCACTACAACTATCTATTCCCTGAAAACATGGAGTACAACCGAATGAGCCTCGGAAACTCATGGAGCGGGACCCGGGAGCAAAGGGCGGTTGTCGTTCACGGCAACAAGGTCGGCAAGGTCCTCGGGGTCGACAACAAGCGGACGGTTGACGGACTATTAGCCTGATACACCAAGCGGTGAAAGCGTTAATGAGGACTTAAAACAGACGAATGGAGGCGAGGGAAAGTGAGTACTTGGTCGACGATCAGTTTAGTTGTGGGAAAAGGAAGTTAACTAAAAATGTAATGCCGGTATTGAAGTCTGTATGGTAGGGAAAACTAGAATATTACCAGGCCGAGAGTATGTCAGGCTTCTTGGATTTTGAAATAACATTTGATAGAGTGGGCTGGGTAAAGTTATAGGATATTCCTAAGAAAATATGCGTCGAGTGGAGAGATAGGCTTTTAATTGGTAATCTGTATATTGCCCAGACTGCGCAAGTGAGTGAGCGGACTAAGAATCTGGATGGGCAAACATTGACCTAGGAGTGAGGCAAGGCTTACCTCTATCACCGTTACTTATTAACGTATACGCGGAGGAGATGGTAAGAGAAGCGTGGGACGAGTTGGAAGCTGGAGTAAAAGTGGGAGGAATGATGTTTAAATCACTGAAGTTCGCTGATGATCAGGCGCTGATTTACCAGTCAGCAAGGGAAGTGCAGACTCTAGTGGATGCATTAGACAATCGGTGGGATGAGTTAGGGATGAATGTTAATCGCAAAAAGACTATGACAAAGAGATTAAGCGGTTTTGTAAAGCATCGCGGGCCAGGAATGTTAGACTCAAGGTAAATGCAGTTGGGCAGAAAATTGAGCAGGTAGAGTCACAACTATCAGCGCTTGTGTTTGTGGAAAACGGATAAAACAGTGGAGATGTGTGGAGAAGAGAGTTATTCTTGCAAATAAGGCGTTAATGAGAGGATTCCATGAGTGTAGCGTGGACGCGTGGAAACTAAGGAAAAAGAACGAAAGAAGACTGGAGGCGTTCGAGATGTAGGTGTGGAGAGGATTGGAGAAGGTGAAGTGGACGGAGAGGATGAGGAACGACGAAGTGCTGTGGATGGTGGGTGAGGAGAGGCAACTTTTAGATGAAATACGAAGGAGACAGAAGGTTTGATTGGTGGGAGTACTTAACGGGGAGGACGTATTGGAAATAGTGTTAGAGGGTAAAATGTTGGGTAAACGAGGAGGTTTATTGGGTTTTTAGATAAAATAATTCGGAGTAGGTCTTATTTTGCATTGAAGAGGGAAGTACATGAAGAGAATGGTTACTGCCAAAATGCTTTTTAAATACCCTAGAAAAACCTACCTTAATAATCGATGTACGGCAATACAATCAGTACCTAGATATCCGTCCCAATATCTCGTTTTCTCCCGCTTTTTGATAAGCAAGCTACTATTCCTATTACGTCCCACTGAGTGTTACTTATTACATGTACTTTCATTTATAATTATGTACTTAATTGCAATTATTTGAAAGTTTTCCAAATAAAGAAACGAATTTCGAATTCTGATTATTTTAAATTTTTATGTCAAAGATTCAGAATTCTTATTGAGCTCCAGGTTGAGTGTATTGGAAAGATATGCCGGATAGTGAGCTAACACATTCGGTTAAACCACCACGGAATAGTGTGAGGGTTAAAATGGCGTAGGTAATTGCTTCATTTTAAAAGGCCTCATTTCCCTGTATTTTACTTTATTTCGACAATGTGTTGCCTCTTCTAATTTTTATCGCCGATATTGAGTAAAAGCATCTGTAATAGAGATACAAGTTAATAGTCTTATTATAACAGGAGCCAAATGAATCACTCTTGACTTTCGCATCCCTTCTTTGAGACTAGCAGCGGCGAATCCCTTGCATTTAGGGGTTAAACATCGCTATCGTATTTCGATTCACATCCTTAGGCTTTCAGGTCCTCTTCATTTCAAACAGAATAAACCGCAAGCATCTTCTATTCTCGTTTACAAGTGGTATTCTTCTCAGTCCTTCTCTTTAAAGATGCCGAGCAATGCCCGTCATCGCTCTTTGTTTTTCGTCATAGTTTTCTTCCTCATTGCTTCTCGCTTCGATAGAGACCCGAGGGAATTAATCGCCGTTCAATGATAAGAATAAATAATTTCAATTCCGGTGCACACTCCCTCTGCTATCTTGGCAGTAGTTGTCGCTCCCGTTCATGGATTTATGGCTTAAGATGTTCAGAATGGAGGAGCGGGGAAAACTTTGAGGAGAAGGAGTTTGTGATATTGAGGGTTGGCTGAAGATCACTAGGGTGGATGGGAATTTGCAACGAAGGAAATGAATTTTTTAAATGTTGCACGGTGGTTGGTTCAAGCGGTGAAACATCATTGAGCGTGAGGTGTATTGTTGTCCGTGGAGTAGAAACAATTATAAAGGGATAGAATGAGTTAATTCATTGGATTACTGCGATGAATGGAATGAAAACAAGTTTAATCAGTACATATAAAAGCAAGTCGAAAATTGTGTTAGTTAGAACACTTATAACTCGAGAACGGCTGCACCGATTTTAATGATATAAGGGTTCTTTGGATTCGTCTTAGTCCCGGATTACATATAGGACATTAAAAAAAGGATAATTTCACAAAAAAATTCATCTCTTCCTTAGTGATATGTTTTTAGGAGCTAGTAACGCAACAACAATTGATAAGTCGGTCAAAACTACAAATTAAATTATTTCTTTCGTTTTTACCAATTTAATAACTAAACTTCGTAGCAATATAACATTTTAGTTACTAAATGTATTCAAAATATTGAAATTGTATTTGAAAAATTTAATTCGAGCTAATTGTAAGCCCAGCTCGAGTTGACTCATCACAACCGTGTTTGTAAACAAATCTCCGAGCAATAATTGTTGACTAACGGTATGGCTATGTTCCTGTCGAGGAATCGAGCAGTTTTATTTCACTTCGTCGGAATGTTTGCAAATTAGTTTCATCGGAAGGTGAGCTCATTACAAAGTGTTCCAAAATATGATTGATCTCCACAAAAATCAAAAATGGTTGATTCAGCGAACAATTTTGACGGGCAAGAACGAAGATGTGGATGACTCAAACGAGGTATATCAGGATCAGATAGTTGGTACTCTGCATGAATTCGAATCCTTTAACTGTGTAACAAACGAAGTCGAAATCACCAACTATCTATCTGAATATTTTGAGTCCTTGGACGTACCTGGCTTACCAAGGCACGATTTACAGCTAAATGTAGGCTCTGCGTTCATGATCTTTCGAAACCTACACCAACCATAACCATCCAACGGAACGCGTTTGGTGATTTAAAAAAATGATAATGAATGTGACTCACGCGGCTTTACTCAAAGGAAAACTCAAAGATGAGGAAGTTCTCATTCCAAAGATCCCATGATCCCAACTTATATGCCCTTTTGAGCTTAAACCTATTCGATTTCCAATTAGTGTTGCATTCGTGATAACGATTAACAAATCGCGTGGTCAGTCTTTCAGTTTTTGTAATGTTTGTGCTCATGTGCTCATGAAAACCGATGATTTTCTCATGGTCAATTAAACGGTATGTTAACGAGTCGGTAAACCATCCACTGTATTTCTTTCTTCGCTTCAAGAGCGCAGCTAGGAAATAAGTATAGGGAGGTTTTAGGCGCAGCTAATACTACGGGTCTGTAGGGTATAGAAAACTCGCTAAGGTAAGTGAGAGGTGTGGGGGCCCTCTCCCAGACATGTTTTAAGATAAATGGTTCAAAATAGTGGGTTTTGCGGCTGTGTGAATAGTTAAATATGTTTTGTTTGTTACTCATCCGTCCCCTTAATATCCGTAACAAAACATTTTATAAAAAAATTCTCTGAGCTCTTGGGGTGGGGGGTTTAACCTTCAAAATCGCCCCTCGCTGCGTCACTGCTTCGCTTCGCTATATTTATTTAGCTTCATCCGCTTTATTTTGCGCCTGATAACAAAACAAAAACTGTTGTTTATCAGAAGGTGCTTGACGCAAGACATTAAACCCGAATGTGTAGGGCACACCGTGGTGCGTATACGCATGCAGCATGTTTACGCAGTGCATTTTTTCCAAACAGGGATACTATAACTGGCGCGCCTAAAGTCATTTGATACGAATGCTGCTTCATAGGGGCGTTTCTTACACGATTTTGAGCATCAGTCAAGTGTCGGTCTGGCGTTGTGTTAAACTGCCCTGTGAACGGGCCAAGTTTACGCAACAGACTTTGACCTAAACACATTTTTTTACGGTTAATAACACAAATAGCCAACAACTGAACGCGTATAATTTTTATTTCATTAACTGCTTTGTAAAACCACAAAGCCCAAAATTTCTTAAGCTAAAACGTAAAAAAATTCATTGAAAAAAATCCGCTTAAACGTGCTCCGATTCACCCTATGTAGGTTCAATAAAGAAATTTTGATACTCATTTGCGTAGTTTTATTGAATTTGTATCCTTAATATATTACAATAAATTAAACATGATTAAAAACGATACAGCCGCTCTTGATTTATAAATGGTGTAACTAAACTGTAAGTTCATTGATTGTTAGGCGGTACGAAGTTCGCCGGGTCAGCTAGTACTAAATAAATACCTCCTTATTTGTCCTTTCTCTCATAATTTTTGCATAGAAAGGCGCAAAAATTGCTGCCCATTTTCATGAGTTGGTGAATTTTATTTTGGCAATCGTATGCTTTACCATTTTGCGGAATTAAATCCGCACTGATATTTATTTAGCTCCATTTTATCATAATCTCCATTTAGTGCTTGGTATTGTTACATCCTCGTAGTGGATAATCTAAAAACTTGTATGCATATTCATTTGTTTGGTTTTTTTTAAATCATTTGTCGTGGGTTCAAAGTTTCAAGAGGAATTGTGCCTAGGTAATTTTCAGTATTACCTTTACCCATTCGAATGAGAATGGACTTGGGGTAGCTCAATGTCTAGACTCTTTGCGTCCCTTAGTTCTTACCGAACCCGTCCAGTGGCTGCTATATCTCCGGTCGGAGGAAATAGCTCGCACCGAGATTGTGAAAACATCACGTTCACGTAGTTGGCTGAATGAGCAAGCGGGCTGTTTGCGGAAATGGACTCGAGTGTTCGATCGGACGTGTGAGACAGGAGGAGATGGACTCACTCGGAGTTGGAGCACGCGAGTGCGTGTTAAGAGTCACCCTCTCACTCAGATGAAAATGCCCGTGGCTCCCTCCCGACAGATTTCTCCACACCATCACTGCGACGGCAGTAAATGACTGAATGGTTTTTGTTGAAGGTTGAATTAGGTCGTGTTGAAAATGGCTTAATTTTACTCAAATCTGGTTAACTATGAAGTGGAAAAGAGCGTGTTCTCGGTCTAAACAACTTAAATTGATGTAAAAATACAGTTTTCGGGATAATTTGGTGGAACTTTTTGATATTTAACGTGGAAAAGTACTTGTTTATTTCCACATTTATTTTTTTCATTCAAACTGATCCAGGTTTCGATACATAATGCCAATTTCAGGGTGAAACCTTGGTTGGAATGAATGAGGAGAAAGACAAGTACTTTTCATTATGTGATATAAAAAGGCGTAAGTTGACTTAGCAATGTTTCAATTTAATTAACGGATACCGGCGCTCTTTGGAGGGAACCTATCTAAAAACGTAACCTCTCCTATGATAAATACTTCCAAATTTACGTTGATACGATCTAGGTATGCAGGTTTGTAGTCAATTTTCAAGTACTATCCTTCAGTGTTTTGTTTAAGAGTCATGGTAGAAGGTACCTAGAAGTGAGAAATCACATGGGAATAAGGAATTAAGATTCGTATAAATGTTAAACTACGCAACGAAACAATTTAAATATTGTAAAGGTGGCAGAATGGTCTCTCTTCGTATAGTTAGATAAGTGATAGATTGCATGCTGCCTAGAAGTGGAGTCATGTACCAAATGTGTAAATGTTAGGGAAACTGGGGCTTCGCTCCCTTCCTACAATTAATGCCTATCGGTGGCGGGAGATGATTCATTGATCTTTTCCGGGGTTTGATTTTGATGAAGAGCTACCTTATGAATTCAGAGCCCAAATTATGTGAAAATTAGCGCTTTGGATACGAAATTCATCCGTTGCTCAGAGGATGGGAACTAATGGATGCTCACCGTTCGGAGATGAGCCTGATATTCATCACTTTTCCCTCACTTCTATCTTTGTCATTTTCCCCCTCCTACTTTCACTAAGTTCCTAAACGAGTGGAAATTTATCAGTGTCTCACGGAGATGCATTGCGTATTTGAAACTTCATCTGGAGCTCCGAAATTCGTTTGGTATGACAGAAAGAGAAAGCCGAAATTCGTTTGGTATGAATGCAGTGCATTAAGAATTCGACCTATTTTCCTTTAGTTCTTCTCGGTTATGGCCGTCTCAACTTTCACACATTCTCAAGTTGCTTTAAAAGTTGAAATATTTTGTTGAAATAAAATAACATGTGAATCTGCATTCGTCGGAACCTTTTTAAAACATGTTATATTTTTCCTTCCGTCTAGGCACCGTGTTCTAAAGGCTTATCTTCTTTCCTGCTCTTGTAATGATTACAGTATTGCTCTTACGATCCATTTCAACATAATCATTCTTCTGTAACACAAATTTGAAATCTTTAAATTCTTAACGTATTACTTTACATAATTTTCTGTTCATATAGAGCCAAAGAGGGATTACCGCGTGGGATACCTGTGGATAACAATGCACGTGGAGCAGTTTGCTGCATATGACTGAGATCATGCTGCAATATTGCCTTCTCATGCATGTGCGATCTTTCTGTTCCCACGTGAGTATGTTGCCCACTTCTAAAACAGACTGTTTAAGGGCCTGCGCCTGGCAGTGGTCTTCAAAAAACAACATCGAATCCCTTGCCGCGATTGTTATGTGTAAATCGTCATGGGACGCAGATCACTGCCTCGCATTCTCGATATTTGCATTTCGCCTTGATGTGCACTTGACCTAAATCAACATTCCCCGTTTTATCGCCGTGCCATTTCTCCTCGGATAAAAAGATTACGTATCTGTGTTATCTCCCCAGCAAATAGCCTGACGTATTTATTCGTATGCATCGAAAACACAAATGAAACACTTATAATTGTGGTCGTTCGTTCAGGCCCGAAATCGCACTTCAGAAAAAGGGCTCATTGCGTGGAGAATAAAGATGAGCCAAGGTAAATAAAATCTTCTTCATTAAGAAATTCTCTAGTTTTCTCAAGATAGTAGGTAGATCTTTCTGCAATAATGGCTCGCCGTCATAAATTGATTTATTGTTATGAAAGTCGATGTGTGGATGAGTTTTATTTTTAAGCATACGAACGGGTTGTCTCTCTCCCTACGTCGAAGGAATCGACGTCAGCGGTGGAAAACAGTGGGTAAATCATGTGACCAATATTATTCAAGGATATGCTGATGGGTCTCGTATTTCTTAGGCGAAGCCAGGTGGGAATATTAGGGTGTGGGAAAATGATAGAGGGTGGGTGGTTTGTGGAAGGGGGTTGTTTGGAATTTAAAGAGCGATGGTGATAGAGAGTGGCACTTTCGTATGAATTTATTTCTTAATAAAAGGGATATTGCGGTTGAGGAGTGGTATATTTAATGCAAACAGCTTCTGACGCTTTCGAAATCATGACATCCATTGGAAAAATAGCAAACATTATCAAACTGTTTAGTGGAAGATAAAGTTTACATCGCAGACTTTTCGAAATCTTGAGAACCATCCATCTAAAGTGGACAGTTTGGATAAAAATGAAACATAATTTTTCACAGGTGATTCGGCTGGGTTAAATTTAATGCAATAAAGCTGGGTTTTAGCCAGCAAGATTCTTCAAACATTTTATTATGCATCTAACTTTCAAAAAAAATATCGATGGCTAAGTTCCTACGACACGTATCTCAAATTTGGTCGGTTTGAGACAGGTATCTTAAGCAAAGCGTAATGACATTAAAAAAATAAAATACAAGCAAAAAACACCTCTCTGTTTGCAAATGAATGTTCCTTTTTCAGTTTTATGAACTTTTGATTTTTAATTTCAGTGTATTGGTAACATAAATTAATCATTTTTTGCCCACCTGAAAATTTGCAAGTTTTGAGATACGTGTTGTTAGAACTTAACCATCGATATATATTTTGAGTCACCCTTATGCATTGAGAGCGGGGATGATTGGATGTTGGGTAGAATGTGTGATTAACGGGGAATTCCGTGGAAATAATAAAAAACAGAATTAACTAGTGTGTGTGGCGTGGAAGTGTAAAAAAAAACAGGGAAATAAATCAGGGCCACAGCGATTAACCCTTTTCCCCATTCGCTCCCTCGTGCGCCGGTCGAGCGATTACGGAAAATACGCCGCCGAAGAGATTCGCTTTTTTCGTATCGCAAATGTTTTAAAGAAAACATTTGCGATACGAAACAAAATGCGCATCATAAGTGGTACTGCGTTGATTTATCATTTCGGAAGGAATATTCCTCCGAGTTAAAGTCACTCCTTGTATTACGGGCGTAGAATAGCTCATCGATGTTTTGGGAAAAAATTTCAAAATCGAAGGTTGCTGAGTATTCAATAGTTTATTGGTATCATCTCAAGAATTTGTCGTGATGGTGTGGAATATGAGCAGTACGAAATAGAAAGAGAAATACGGCTTACCTTGTTTACGAAAGTACTTACTACTAGCCGTTTCTATTGGATGATGAAGTTTTTTCCTGAGGAATAAAGGAATGAATGATTCACGTTGAACCACTGTCAAAGGCGATATTCTTTGGGAACCCACGATTAATTCTTAACTGATATTGAAAACTGCTTCCACCTTTGCCGTTAAAACACCGTTGAATTCAGGGACATTTTAAATCATTTAGTAAATAAAGCAGTGTGGACTGATGAAGTGAGGTTAGCGGTAAGCGTGTTGCTGCTTTTATCGCCAGAATAAATATTAATAAAACTTTTTAAGAAAACTTACAAGTGAGGAAATGTATTTGAGTTACCTATTCATAAATTAAATTATGTAGCTAATATTTAACTCATTTGTGTCGAAATAGTCATTCTATCTGTAGCGCTACTTCGTGGTTATTGCTAAACTGCGTTTGAGAGTGCAAGTTTCACCTTCGCATTTTCATTGCATGTATTTACTTTTCTTCCATTAATGGATTAGTTAGTATGTTCTTAAGCATAAAAAATTCTGATTATTCGATCGTGGAATCTATATTTTTTCACTTAATCAAAAAGTATAGTAGTTTCATTAATACAACGAAAATTGCTTATCTTGAATGACTTACAAAGCGATTTTGAAATTAAATGCTTTATTAAATAAAAGCAATTTATGCATCGTGCTGTCCTTTTTGTGGTCGAGAGATTTTATTCAATTTTTTCATCCGCCTATGTCCCCTTGAACTGGATCACATTTTAATTAAGTCACCTCTTAAATCATTCAGTGGATGAGAGCTTCGCGAGTCTGAGGTCAAGAATAACATTTCAAAATTAAGCGATGGAATTTCAATTGAAGGTTGAGCAGATGTTTCAAAGGATTTAATAGGTCAGGTGACGGGTGTTTTTCATCTGTATTGAAGCCGCGTTCGATGAATTGGAATGAAAGCATGTATAGGGGGATTTGGAGAAAAGTTGGAATGCATTCTTATTTATCTCATTAAATTACGGTAAATTTTCCCTGGTATAACATTGGTACTGATTGATTAAGTAATTTTTCGCAGTCATAAAATAATGACTTAGGGTCTATGTGCTAAGATAATGGAAATAAAACGTGTTCAGATCGCAAAACTATGAAGTACTAATTAGTACCAGATGGGTTGACAGGCGGGCATATGACATGTAAAAATGGGATTCAGCTTCTTTGTCCGCTCATTCTTTCCCTTTTTTTTACTCTTTTACTTTCTCGTATACTTCTTTTTTATGTAAAAAATTGACGATACAAAATTTCCAAAAATGCATTATTTTGTGCGCACGCGGCATGTGTAAAAGTTTTTAATGTTTGATTTGGTTTCTAAAGAGGTGTGAAAGAAAATAAACCAATAAAAAATTACGATTGCTGCTGACTGATGATGAGGATTTGTAAAATTTATTTTTTATGTTAGTTAAGTGTTTTAAACCAATGTAAATAGTCAAGTGTAAAATTATTCAGTCATAATAATTATGGTTCATAAAGCACGAGGCCAAGATAACGTTCTTGCGAACGAGGAACGTATTTCACCGGCGTGCTTAGGCTTCCGCTGTGAATAACACAGGATGCAATCATGTTTTCTTAGCTTCCATCGTGTAGCTTTATGTGTAATGACGACATATTCGCCAGAGCATCCGTCAGTATTTTCATATTTCTGATAGGAAGTCTTATAAGCTGATAATGCTGGCGGGAATATCGGCGAAACGTTCGTCATCAGACATCAAAGAACGCGATGGGAGCCATAAAAACATGGTCATGGTCACAATCGTAGTTTTAACTTCTTCAACTCCTTCACTGCTCTTGTGAGAACCTTTTGGCGCAGCGTCAGTGCTTAGTCACACTCTTTACCAATAGGAATACCGGTCTTGATACCCCTCCTAGAACTACCGAATGGAGTCATTTTTGACTCCTACCTTATAATTGTGACGAATATATCTCGGGTTTTCAGCCAGGTGAATTCATTTTTGTAAGCCGACGTTACGGGAGACGACTTGTCTCCCATCCTCAAGGCTGTGTTACTTTCTGGAAGTCCAATTTCAATGTTTAGTGTGAAATTGGACTTCCATAAAGTAACACAGCCTTGAGGATGGGAGACAAGTCGTCTCCCGTAACGTCGGCTTATATAAAAGCATTTATCTGGCTGAGAACCCGAGAAATATTCATCAGTAGTATTCACCAGGAGAAATAAAAATCGTTTAACTTATAATTGTTTATTTTTGCAGTTTATATCTGCTTTTATTGATGCGTTGCTTTAGTTTATCTTTTTTGTTTATAATTTCAATATTTCAGTCGCGGTTTTGACAAAAAAGTTATTTTTTTTTAATTCGAAGTTCGACAGTATTGCTTTGAAATTCTTTTTACTTGCATGTAATACTGTTTTAATGGGAATATCGCTGAGGAATTGGATAACACAGAAAAAATCATAAACTGTTCACCATATTTCATATAATGTTTGCATGATAAAAAATATTACGTAGGCTGCATGAAAGTGGGAAGATAATTTAGTAAAATTAAAAAAAGTATTTTTATTAGAGTTGGTGCCTCCTCTCTTTGGTAGTCAACAGTAGATTTTGTAAAATGTGTAATTTTTTTCTAAAACTATTTTTATCGCAAAGCCTTATTATTTGTCAAAATGAATAAAATTCACTTAATTTTAGGCCAAAATTCATAAAATATTAGTCAGAGCAGAGAAATAAAAATCTCAAGAAGTCAAAACGACTCCAACGGTAGTTCTAGTGTCAAGGTTTCTCGCCGCTCCGCAGAGGAAGGAGTTCATCAAATCATTCCCGATCCTATGAGTAAAGAACGTCTTCTTCTCCGGCGGCAATCGATAAATCTTTCTCTCTCCTCATCCGTCCATGCACTGCTGCTGGAGGGAAAGAACGACTCAATCCCATGAGACCATTAAGAGACCTCTCTGTCCTCGCACAAAGGTAATTTTATCGCTCGGATATCTTTTCTGCTAATTCACAGAAGAGCATCTTCCCGGGAGCACACCAGAGACGAAAGAGGCTTTCCCTTCAAGAGAAGATCGACGTGCGTGGGAAGAGAGCTTTGCTTCATCCCTCGTGTCGACAGCGTTTATATATGAGTTCATTATCACAGTGTTTGGTATCAGCCCTTCCTCGCTTTTTTTACTTCATCGCTCTAATTATTTTCATGCATTTCGTGATACGATGACATAAACTTTATGATAATAAATTATTTATATGTGTACAAAAAATTTAACATTTATATACAAAAATATACAGCACAAACGGATGAAAGTGTCTTCCTTCTTTCCGTTTTGGAAACATCATATAACTCGAGCGTGATGCATGTTTTTACAGAGGGAGCTTTAATTTGTCAGGAGTAATATCAGTCTTACCAAGTGCGAATAAATTTTGACTACTTCGAGTAGTATATTGTGTGAAACAGTTTTTGGTAGTTATAAATGAAAAGCATGCCATCGTAATAATGTGTTAACGAATCATATTGAAGGCTTTTGCACTTCAGAAATCAAGAATAGCTCTTCCCTTTTGTTTACTTTCTCAGAGTTCTTGTATTCTCTTCTCGCCAATGTCCGTAAGAGCTCTTTGATTAAAATGTTAACTAAAAAAATCCGGCCTTTGCTTCTTAATCTTAGCATTTCGCATTTCGCCTACGTATCCCTGCTTTCAAATATTTCTTGAGACATTTCTTTAGTATTTTCAGACACACGGTTATTCCATTCCTGTGATTAACTTCAGCCACGCCTCTAGCTCAGTTTCCTTTGACCATTTAATGAAATTATCTATCTGGCCAGGTAGCATTTGGCCATCCATTATTAAGACTAACCCCTATCAGCTTGTTCTCTGCTGTCCTCTAATACTGTGCTAATTTCTTAACTTCTTTCGCATACCTTTGATTGTGACTGCGTCATGCAGCAAATATTTGTTAACTCATCTATGCTAACAAAAAGAAAACAGTGTTTATGGTTTGTAATCCGGAACCTCTCACAATAAGACTGGGGGTGGAGAGTAAACTTATAGAATGGGTTAGGAAGAGACTAAAGAATATTGCTGGAACTATGGAGCAAAGACTACACGAAAAGATGTGCTGGAATCCATTTTATTGAGGAGAATAGTAGGTAAGCGAGGAATGGGGCCGAAGAGATTAGGTTTTATGGATACGATGAAATGGAGTAGGCTTCATTTATGACTAACGGGAGATTTTCCTTAATGGAGCGAGGAAAAGCCGGGGTAATTTGGCAAATGTCTTAATCACACCTACCTTAACAGATAGTATATTCTAAAAAGTAAAATGTGTCTATCAAAAATGGTAATTTCTTTCTAAAATCAATATGCAAATGTGAAACTGTGAATTTGAATTATTACGAATATTGAAGCTTTAAATTTACGCTTTATGCCAAACATGAAATGCAAGGAATGCTGATATGAAATAATTATCTTTAAAAATTCAGGTATTTTTGCTGTATTATAATTAATGCAATTGGCTTCGGCATCCAAATGTTTAAAAAAACACGTATTTATACTAACCTGTGAGCTTATTTTTTAAAATACATTTTTATTCGATCCTTAGTTATCCGCCAAATTCAGTTTATTTCACATGCAAAAATTGTCGGCATTCAAATATTTCATGGTTAAATTCCATATACCTTATGTTTTTTTTTAATTTTCTTTTATTTCTAAAATTTTGAATAATTATTCCTGGTATCATATTTTAATTCAGATATTGTGGCACAAAGCTCTAAAACGGAAATGCATATTGATAAAAATAAATGTTCATTTTGTGAATTGTGGGAAAGAATATGTGGGGATATTCAGCATTCCTGCTGAAAAAGGTATATAATTTGCATGAGTTGCAAAAGACAATTTTCCGCCACTAATTGTTGTCTTCTTTTCTACTTGCAGGTGAGTCATCATCTTGTCGCGATATATTTTTGCTGAGTCGGAAGACAATTGGTGGTGTGAGCAATTAGTGGTAATTTGACTAAGATCTATTCGTTTTATGTTCTGCTTCTCAGAAATTTGTGAAAAGAGCCTATTGGAAACATTTTGAAATCTCGTGATCGAAATTTAAGCTGCAAAAAAGCAATTTTTTCTCTCAACGCTGTGGCTCAGTGTAGCATTTACCAGAGTACACCTCCCACAGCCAGGAACCGCGAATACTTCAAGAATATTGGGTAAAATTTAACATGTAAACCGTCAAAAAATCTTTCCAAGCATGATGCATCCTTTTAAAAAGACAAATGTGAAACGCTGACAGGTCTTTTTCGTGGCTAATGAAGTGCTTTAACTTATGCTCATCAGCTTTTAATTTCCAAATTACATTGAGTCCGATTACACATTTTTTTAATCGTAAATACGAAATGTGCCCTTGATATAACCGTCGGTGGTGAACTCATTTCTGTATATGAGGTACAGTTGATTGTTGAATAGGTTTTTTTCTATCTACCCTTATAATTTAAAGATAATAGTTTAAGTTTTAAACACAAATAGCAAATGGGGAGATAAGAGAAAATACGAATGGACAAATGGGATGGATGAGTTCTCGTCGTACATCGGATGATGTTTGGCACAGAGATTTTTTCTTCCGCTATGGGATCGAAATGAAAAATTGGGACACCACCCTCCATTCCCCTGCACGTTATATACACCCATCTCTTCAATTTTATGGATCGCCATTTCTGCCCACGTGTGCTTCGCGTTCCATCATTTTCCACATCTTGCACTCCCTTCTCCCCCAATGTTTCTCCAATCCTTTCGCCTTCATTTCTTACCGAACATCTATTCTTCCTTCTCTCTTCAACCCTTTTCAAAAATATTTGCCTTCTTTTGAGCTTCTTCTTAGCTTAGACAATTGCACCCATGTCATCTATTAGATGAGCATATTCATCTAATTTGATTCAAAATTTGTTAATATTTTCCTATTGAATCCTCATTTCTTCTCTAAGTTTGTAGGAAATAAGCTTTCGCTCATCAATTTGGGGTTAAAACAGCCATTTCATTCATTCTACTTTAAGTGCTGATCTGATTATGATCTGGAAGCTTATTATCTCGTGTTCGCGACGGCGAAAATTGAGCGTGATATTTTTGTGCGTTTCTCTTTTCCTCGAACGGATCGGGCGAGATGGCAGATACTTGTTGAACATGCGCCGTAACTCTGGAGAATAATGCCCCCATCGACTTGCTCTTAACGTGAGGAATGATGGGTAAATATGAAATGGCCGGATGCTGATGTTTGCGATACCCACGGATCACAGATCTATTGATTTCAATCAGATTGCCCCCGTCGTAAAAAAATCAATGATCGTTCAGTTCATCGATCCGTTCTTTGTATTGGTGGTCTTTCTTTATTTCTCGCACCTCATCAAGCCCTCACGACTCATTTTCAATTTCATCGTTCGCCGCCCATCATTTGTTCTCGTGTTGAGTGCGAGGGTTGACGGGCCTTTTGTCCGTTATAACAGCTCTCTTCGAAGTGTTTTTTTCGACTCGCGATCATTTTTTCGCCGTTTATATTTTTCCCACTCCATGACTGGCCACGAGGTCCAAGCTTTTATTTTCTCCTACGCTCTTAATTTCTAGGTCCAGATAGGAGAGCTCTTTTGCAACCGTTAGTGGTGCCGTCAATTTTTGTATTGTTCCCACGGTGGCCACGCTGTTTGTTTATGTATCTAAGTCAGAGACTGATTTTAAAGGGCCTTGCCTGGTGAGCACTAATAAATAGTGTTAATTAGGTAAACGCGGAGATCTTCTTATTTATCCATATTAATCCATTTATTTTTGTACCATATTTAATCCAATCATATTTATCCATTATTTTGATAGTTATCATTACATCCGGTTAAACCTTGTTTTATGTTTCCACTCGCGATCATGTATTTGCCTTTTATATTTTTCACCCTCCATGAGTGGCCTTGAGGTCCATGCTTTCAGAGCACCTCCTTCTCTAACGCAATTAGTTCTCTTCCTAATTTCCGAACGAACTACATGCTACCCCATCCGTCGGATGTGATCACCAGATAATTTAATAAGTCCATCTACTCCTGTTTCTGCATTCATCGAGTACACATATTACCTTTTTGCGTTGAGTTAAAAACCCTTCATGTAGAAAATGTCCTCCGGAGTAATTCTTCCCTACTTTTCTTTCCACGTAAGTATGTCGTTGTTGTTATTCTCCATCGCACTGGCAACTTAAAATGTCTGCAGACTGATTACATTCTGTTTCCATAAGTGTCCACATAGCAACGATGAATGCAGAGTGATCAATTATTTTTAAATATTGAGTTTGAACTCGCGAGTAATAACATTTATTTGCAATGAAAACGAGTAATTAGATCAGTAGGAATGTTAGTGTCATTCAAAAGGCTTAAACAGTTTTTTTTCCTTGAAAGTCGGATCGCTCTGTCGTCTGCGATGTGATCTACTGGACCATAACATTTCCAAACTGTCTCGTAAGCGAAGTAAAAACCGTCAAGTTGTTCGTTCAATTGATGAAATAATAAAATGTGAAGCACTAATATTTTGCTAGAAATAGTGAAAATATAGGTGAACACTGAATATATGTAGTGCCGATATATATATTTGTGAACTTCAATAGTTTAGCTCTACTGGTCTCCAGGAAATGCTGCTTCTCTCATGTCCCGTTGAGTGATGACGTTATTAATCACGTCTATCTTGTTCAGAAGCTGCGCTGAATTTGATCAAGGACGATTAGTGTCCATCGCATTTTCCACTTCTGGCACGAAATGGGATCGATTGCTTAATGGGTGAACGGGCAATTGCATGTGAAAGCGGTCGTATTTGGCCGAGGACCCAACTTATCAGCTGTCACGCTGATGTAGCCCTTCTTCATATCATAGAATCTCTTTATCCTGTGATAAAATCCAAACGTTCCTTTTTCGGAACTCGCCTGACAGTTATTACATACATAGCCGTTTGACCAATTCATTTAACCCATGCGTGAAAAAAAATTGAAGAATTTCGAAAAGGTACGCGATGGATGATGGGATATTTCTCGAGTTAAAAAATTTACTTTCCCGTATTCCACGTTTTTTTTTCTTTTCCATTAATGGAATTTTTGTTCTCAATGATGGTTAACAGATAAAATTATGATATGTCTATATCATCGTGAAAAGAGATTCTTTCCAGCGAAATGCTTGTGGAGATTAGGAAGCCCTGAGTTTCAGGTATTTTAATTTTATGTAAATCCTTATTAATTTCCTTGCCCTTATATCTACCGAATTATTTAAAATAAATCGCCATGTCTTGGCTGAGTTTACGACCATGTAATTCTAGAGCTCTAACATAGGGTCATAAAATGTGATAGTTTTATAAGAAATCAAAGAGGTTAGGGTTGTAATATTACCTTATTGCGTTGAGGTAAAAACCCTTCATGTATAAAATCTCATCCGTAGTAATTCTACACTATTTTTCTTTCCACGTATGTCGTTGTTTTTATTCTCTATCGCACTGGCAACTTAAAACGTCTGCAGCCTGATCTAAACCTCTATCTTCAGGATACCTTTTCCTGTCTGTCTTGTACGACGAGAGGCTGCATAATTAGCTCTTCTCCTCTGTGGTGTAATCTGCGCTACGCGATCGCTATCAGCTCGCCTCTCTTTCAGAGCACCTCCTTCGCTAACGCAATTCTCTTCCTAATTTCCGAACGAACTATATACAACCCCATCCATCGGATGTGATCGCCAGATAATAAGTCCATCTACTCCTTTTTCTGCTTTCCACGGATACATAGCCTATAGTTCAATACCGTAGGGTCAAAAAAGGTTTTGAGCAAAAGTGAAATTAGCATCGAAGTGGTTAAAACATCGTGGATATTCTTAATCATGAGAATTTTAAAAATTATTTCAAAACTGCTTTTTACTCATAAGGATTAATTGAAGCCAATCATGGTTTCTTTGCAGGATCTACATTGAAAATGTCACACCCTAAAATCATTTGTTGTTTAGAAAAATCCTCATCCAAATAGGGGGCTATACGGCCTCAAAAATCCTCGTATGAAAAAAAAGGATGTCCTTATTCACTATACCATTCGGTTTCGAATAGTACCTTCAACTAATTCCAGGCCTAAGGTGTAAACAAGTTAATAGTCAAAAATAGACGTAGATGCCGTTAAGTACGTACGTAATGTGGGATACACTGTTATTATTATTTTTTTCATCGAATAGGAAAAGCGTGTATTGACTGAGTCCATCGAATTATAAAAACATTAGAGCGAATGGTTTGAACTGATTCTGCATTAAATGTGAAGGATCTCAGTTTTATATGGAAATGTTTCGTTTATTTTCCATTTAAAAACGTGAAATCTGTTGTGTGGAACAGGCTGCGATCGGTAATAGCCACGTTGCGCCGCTGCTATGATTACCGCGAACTGGTTCGGAGTGATCGGTGGTGGAAAAAACAACCTATGAGATCATTTTGACAGATCAGCCGGGATCTAGTCGAAGAAGAATAGAAGGGCACAGCTGTGCACAATTTCGCATTTGTGACGTGAAAGTGATACGCAATTAAAAACGTGAAAAATGTTGTATGCAATCGATACCCATATCGCCGATTTCTGGAATAGCTGCGAATCTTCTGGATAATATGGTGATGGTTTTTCCTGTCTTCTACATTGCAGTAATACAGCTATCGAAGTAAATTTTACCACGCCTACTGTGAAAATTATTGTCCCTGTACTGACCACTCGTATCGCCTTCTACCAAAGGGAAGTATCTTCTGGCAGCCGAGATTGCAAGCATAGAAGTAAGAAAACAATTCATCACATGTTTCATATGAAGCATATTTATTTATGGAAATGAGGCATGGATATTGACCGTAGCATGGAAGTCAAGGGTGGAACCTTTGGAAATGTGGTTCTTCAGAAGAAGATGGCAATAAAATTGATGAACCGAGTGATAAATGTTTAGGTCTTAAGAATTGTGGCGTTAACGAGAAGCCAACTAAAAATCCTACCTTAAGAAAAGTTAAACGACTACATTGTGGAACATGTTGGCCAGATGAAGACAACTATTTGTCGAAGTACAAGTGGATAGGAAGTATAGCATATGATGGCCCAGAATGAGTTCCGTAAAACGGCTTATTAAGGATGTGAAAGAGTTTAATCACGTAAATGTGATAGGAGATCGGAGTGTAGAGTTGCGTCCAGCCGATATTCGAACTTTCGAAGATGACGCCAATTTCGTCAAAGTCATCGCTTTTTGTCGCATTTTCTATGAGGGGATAATGCTTGATGATGGTACGAGGTCTTCGTTGAAAATTGAGTGATTTTGGGTGAGCATCGACCGCATTGAAGTGCCTTAATTAACTCCAGAGTGCATTTCCACATTTTCCGTCCAAAAACACTCGCCTAGAGGCTTAATACGAACGCACATCGACTGAATGGGAACTATTCAAATACTTGATATTCGCTCTTAGTCAAACATTTTCGAGTGGGCGACAAAAATGAACGCCCAGGGAAGGTATAATGCACGACCTAGATTTTACTGGTCGGTGGCGGAACTAATGGAAAGGCGCTGAATGAAAGCGTTGTGGAAATATTCCCCTTGACTATTATTGGACGAGGCTTATAATAGCACGTAGGCCATTCTTTCACTCATAGAGTGGACAAGGTAAAGAATTTTCTCTGATGCTAATCAGCAAAAATTCTTTGAGTTCATTTTGGAAGACAATAATAACATTGCTTCATTCCGTGGTTCATAAACACTGTTGCTTTATGCAAATTTTTGCATTTTACCCATGAAAATAATTCATGAAACATTTGATTTATCATCTGTGCGTAATATCTACTGAATATCCCATTCGGTATTATTAGCATCCATCTAGTTTAGAAGTAGGACAGGGATTCTGAATCTTTCGTGATCGTGCAATTTTTCTGGTAGCAAGTAACTTTACGATCTTCTTATGTGTGCGTGTTAATTTGCGTTTTTTTAGCTTCAGTTATTTATCCCACGTGTTTGTTACGCGTTTTTCTTTGAATTTCATTTTATTTTTATTTTAAGTATTGAATTTTAAAAAAAATCTTTAAACAGCGTGTTTTTTTTCGAGTTTTGCTTAAATATATCCATTTCTAACGATTCTCCTTTGGATTAGTCTGGAGAAATAATTACGGTTTTCTTTGATCGAAGGTTACCTTACAAGTGTGGTAATGGTAGTTCTGAAATGAGGCTTCACCCTTTACCTAGCATGAAGCCGTTGTCGTAGGAAAGGCGGAGCAAGTAGACTAGCTTAACGGTAGTATGAAATATCACCCTGAATGGAAGCACATGACTTAAACGTACCTAAAATATAATGATCGACTATTTCGAAAAATTCAAGCCAAGCAAAAGTAAATGTAAAAAAGTATTTCGGACGTTTCTCGTAACGATTAAACGAGACCTTGGCGAGCAACAAATGAAGCCAAGGTAACTACAAACCCAATTTTACACGGGGAAAATATTTAGTCGACGCTTATTGCTCCAGAATTTTTTTACTTATTAGCTATTTCTTAATTACTAATTTATTCTCTAAATTAGACCTATGAAGGCCGCTCCGGTTCAACTCCGTTTCTGCATGCCTCTCTTCCTCCATTTGCCATATTCGTGGATTTGCTTTCCTTCTCTCTGTGTTTGCCTCTGGATTTAGTCCTGGCCGTCGGTGTGTGGGATGATGAAGGAAGGAGAGAAGAGAGGAGGGGGAGAACCGCGCCTCTAATGGAACACTCGACCGAACACGCCCGCACACTTGACCCGCAAATCAATCTCACCCCTCCCCTTCCACGGGAGTCTCCCAGCCACGGTTGCCCAGGGATTTGATGGACGCCGTTCGTTTCAAAGGCTCCTCTGTCGTACCTCATCCGCAATACCCACACGTCCCTTCCTTCCTGCGGTATCTCCGTCCTCCATTTTTGGCGGAGAGAGCGAATGTGATATCAGCAATATGCGATTCTTACTTGCGTTGCGCGTGTGGAAACTGATTGTTCGCCAAAGTCACAAAGGCTCTTAAAATAAATATGAGCTATATACATGTGCGCAGTGTTTCCTTCCTAATATGGAGGTGTTGAGGGTTGAAATTGTGTTCTAATGGATGGAGCGGGAACCGTTTTATTATTTATATTTCGAATTAAACACTAGTAATCGACATTGTGTGCTCTTACTCGGAAGGATACTGTGACCCAACCTCAGTACCCAAGTGTCATAAACATTTTTCATGCTTCGTGAAAAATGTTCGACCACTTTAACGATGGAATAAATGCGTGGCTGGTCTATGTAACGTGTTCTAGGTATTATTATTATTTGGATAAAAATTGATACAGAGTTGCACACTTTCAACTTCAGTTCGGTTTTGCTATGTGTATTTCTTATGTGGTATATTTCTGCTTTACTTGATAATTCACTCGATGAAAAGAAAATTTTTTGCTCTTTTTGTCTTTATTACGTCTCTTAAAGTCGTAATTTATATTGCTCGAGTCATGATTTCTATTGCCGCTTAATTTTATTGGTTTTAAAATTTTAATTGCTAACTTTCAGGATGAAAAAATAACATTCATACTATTTTATCTTTGAGTCTATTTATACCATAAATTAAATTAATTAAGTCGTAAATTCATGAGATTCTCATTGCCTTTTCTATGAAAGACTTGATAATTAAGTTTTGTTTAGCCATCTGCCTCTATTTCAGCCGTTTTCCAGATGCGCCAATAAAGGCAAAACCCTTTCTTGCCGATTGGCGTTATAATGTGGATAGTCTTTCCTCGACTTCAATCCGTTTCTCGAGCTCTCCCATTTCGTTATCTTCCCCTTTTAAACTCGCTCCACCTTTCTTTCCGCTCATATGTGCCTTGTGAGCCACGGGTCATGTCGTGTCGCGGTCGGATATTGTACACTTGAATATCGCCCAGCCACCGGCTCAAACCTCTAAGGGTTGGAAGGGTTCGGGGGTGGATGTTTGGGCATGTTTTGGAGATGAGGGAGGGAGGGAGGCATGACAAAGTTCCTTAATCCGATATCCCTCCCCTGGGTGCTTGGAGGTGTCCGGGTGTCAAATCACTCGTGGGACGATCGCGAGAAAGGTGCTTGCGGTGTTGGTGGCGGAGAGAGTGTGGGGAGGTGGCCTATCTGTCTGTTGCTCCAGCGTGACGCCTCCTCCCTCCGCCTAACAGTCGACTGATGCCCGGAGCGGGCAATGCCCGAGATGTTATCTGTAGTCATGGATGCAGCGGTTCCTTCCTGCTTTAGAGGCGGGAATGGATTGTTATAGTGCATGATGGAGCGGAGCATGTGCCATCAGGATATCCCGTTTTGACAATCACTTCTCAAAGCAAAAAAGTTGGTTTCCTATTATTTTTTCATCACCTGAATCGAAAGATTATTACTCCTGGGGTACGCATTTCACGCTTTTAGATTTTTAAATGACGATATCTGTTTTCTGCGATTAAATGAAAAGCGAAAATTTTCAAGCGCGCGAAAACGCGATGGCAAAGTATGAATGCTGGGAAAAGCCCATGTGACGTCATTCTGGTTCCCGCTGCCGTCGTGTGTGGTTACCTTGGGAATATGTGCGCCGCTGCAATGCAGACTGCTAGCAGGTAGCAGAGTACCCTTTTGGCAGGTAGCGCTTGCCTTAAATAAGGATTATTAATACCCTATCAAAAGAAGGAAACTTTCCGACCATAGGCAGCTTTAATAGGTGTTTATTAAGAAATGTTTCCCTGAGCTCTGTGCCTCGTGCATGCATTGGTAATCTCAAACGATGCAAAACTCCTGTCTACTCGAATAGAAACTAGGTCCCTGTGATGTCATGTGGAGTGGCATCGCTTGGGCGCCAATCTGGCCTTTTTCAAATGCGGTTTAAAAGTGACCATTGCCATTCGTCTAAACTGGGATTTCTAAAACCAAATAATTTGTATATTTGTTTTATGAATACACGAATGGTGGGTAACGAATCGCAATCATTGCCTTTCGTTTTCATTGATGAAGGAAACTGCCCTATTGTTGTAATATGTGGAAGGAGATAATATCATTTACCTATTAAATGTTGCGCCACGTAAGAATTAAGAGCACCCATGACTTCTATGATATGTATACCTGATCTCAGAGTTTAATGACAGCTTGGGCTATGCAGTCGTGCGCCAAATTTAACGAATCATTTTGCAGGAAAAGAGAATTTGAGTAATATTAACCACCCTGGAAACGTGGCTCGCAGAGAAATATGTTTATTGTACATCAACCCATTGGATTTAAAGTATACGTCATAAAGTATAAGCTCATATTCTTATTCCTTTAACAGTGACGTTGTTTACAGTGTCGAAACCTGTGTCAAACAAATATCAGGAACATGCAATATTATTGTACCTGTGGTTATGTTTCATTTTAGTTAAGATAGGTTTGCATGGATTATTGTGTTCATTACTCCGGTCTGTCTCCCATCCCCTCACCATTCAGCTCACCATATGACCTATTCTCATTCGTTCTATCTATAAATCCTATTCTCTTTATCCGCCTAGGAAACTTTCTTCCCTCTAGAAAGGTTTTCAACATCCAATCCCCGCGCAGCACTCGCTCCATTCAAACCCTCTTTTTCCTTATTATATTTCATCTGGAAGATTCCTCTCCTCAACAACCACATGTCCATTATTCCCCCGTTCCGTTTTCTCTTCGACATCTAAGGAGAATTGATGCTGTAATATATCTCCAAAAAGATGAATTTTCTTCCCTTATGTATAATTATCCTGTTTGAGACTTATGGCTCTGATATTTATGGATTAAAACTGGAACAGCTACAGTGGTCATTTTTAATTTTCCGTAAAGATGGATCGATGGAGTAAGTAATGAGGAAGCCCTTAGATGAGTAGGGGAGGAGAGAATCTTTGTGAAAACTATCTTTAGAAATTGTATGGCCTGATGAAGGTACTCGTTGTTGGACTAATAGATGGCAAAAACGGAAAAGGAAGTCCTGGATTAAATGTATGGAACAGTTAAAGAAGGCTGTGCAAGAGAAGAAATATGCAAATGTGAAAAATGTGATAGAATTTTGAAATTGAGAAATTAGGAAGCGTGGTAATGAAGATACAGATAAATTAAAGGTTGAGGAATTAAAAGGCCGTGTTAAAGGTGCCCATACCGATGATAAGGATCTTTCTTTTTCTTTTTTCGAATTTATCAATGCATCAATCTCGTTGGTGCTCTTATGAGATGGGGAAGAAAATATCGAAAGGGGTTTCAAGGAAGGGTTTAAAATCCCTTGAATGGAGGTCGAATTCCACTCACTGTAGCTGTCAGTCGGGCTGGAGGAGTTAGTTTCTAAATGCACTCCTTCGAGAGTTTAATTCGGTCAATAGGAAAGGTATTTCAGTCAGGGAATGAATGCCCGTGGAGTAGCTGTGGCTTTGCTCCCTTAAACTCCCAAGAGAATTACAACCTGCATGTTTAGTTTAGCAACTTGCGCTGAGCTCCTCATAATTTAGAATGGAAGATTGAGACGTTGCCTGTAATCGCTGCCATTACTCAAGTTAATTGCAATTCCAGGTTTACAAATTGGAGTCGAGATGTATTACGCCTCGCTGAGCAATTCTGATTGCAGCCTAGCTTGTGATCTTGTTTTACTGATATTTCACGCACATCACAGCCGTCAAAGATCTCAAAAAATTTGCTTTTTCCTCCCGTAGAATCTTGTAAAGGCAAAGTTAACTTTTTGTAGAAAGTTTATTTTTAATAGCCGGTAATGAAGGAAAATGGGATACTGAAAACCGTGTCAAAGGGAAGAATATTGGGTGATCGGAGATAGAGGATAGAGCTCATGGATAGAATGTTTCAACAATAATGGTATGAAAAGCCTAATAAAAGATTTCAGAGGGCGGCACTCTGAATACGAGAAGCTACCTTAACTTATAGATTACGAGCTATAACACTTTTGTGGTTATTTACGGTAGAAACATCATGGGCTTCATTAATAATTTCGTATAGTTAAATGTACGCATTTTCTTAAGTCAACTGTCAACGATTTTGAATGGGAATTGTGATGAATTTGGATGAACAAATGTAGGGCAAACGCTGACGAAGGCTTGATCGCATAGCCTGTCATGCTAAAGGGAAATAATTATAAGAGGGTACATATATTATGATTTTCACGTACAAGTATGAACATATTTTTGCCTGTTTTATTATCATACATTGCTACATCGTTCATTCTATCACCATTAAATGCGGCAAGTTTTTGTGTTTGCAAATTTTATCTAACTCTTCCTGAGGACCACCTTCTCTCGTGATGCATAAACAAAGTTTGAAACGCTGGTTTAATTGAAGTGGTTTCATTGGTTGACGTTTAAAAGTTCATACTTTGAATTTATATCTACGCCTGTGATATTTAAACAAATGCCCGGATGTATTACACCTCTAATTTGTTCAGTTGATTTTATTTTATGGTTTGCTAGTGGTTCATAACATAGTGAAGAGGGTTCAATTTAACATATGAGCTCCTGAGCAGAGTTCGTCCTCCTTTCAAATCGCTCAGGCATCCGACTCTCGGCGTCATGCGCTTCTAAATTGACGTCCCTGAGAGTTTAATTCGGTGAATGTGTGAGATAACTCAGAGTGGGGAATCCCCGTGGAGTAGAGACCCCCCCCGATGTTATTTGCACCGTTTAAGGTTACCTACCTGCTGGTGAGGGATGGACCGGAGGTGCTGTCGGGATTAATGGACGAGGGCAGGAACTTCGTGTCGGAATTAGTTCCGATCTCTCCGTTTTGAATTCCCGCGAGACACGCCCCCTTTCTGTTGAGCAAGGCGTCAGTCACGCTGGGGGCCCCCCTGACTGCTTCTCCTGGGAAATGCGGAAGATATTCCGGAACACAGGCACATCCCTTCCCTTGAAGTGGACAACCTGCTCATTTGACTAGTCGGAGAGAGTGTGAATTTGCTTGGAAACTCCTGCAGTCATCAGAGCACGCGTGAAATTAATGCACGTGAATGTATAGTATGGTACGTAAGGGGTTAGTGGACTTCAAGCTGTGAAGGCAATCAGCAAGGAGGTGTTTTACTTTGTTAGTAACTCTCTTGTTTTTATTAAGATAGTAATAGTTGCGCAAACATATTATTTTCTCTGTGATGCGCCACTTAAGAAGGACGACAAATAAATCGACTTCAAAACATATGAATGTCGTATATCAAAATATCATAGCAGATAGGAATACTTGGCCATTAAATTGGTTAGCAAAAAAGATATTTTGAGTGTAATTAAGGCCTTTGGAAACGCGTCTCACAGCGAATTCCTTCGCAATGACAGTTCAATCCGTTGTGTCTAAAGGATATTTAAGAACCTTTTTTGGCTTGTATTAGGGGGTTGGTTAGTGTCCAATCCTACTCCGTGAAATTCAGTTGATAACTCTAATGGTTGGTCATCATGAATCCTTACACTAACCACTCCAGTCCGTCCCACGGTTAGCTATTCCCTAAATATATTTTTCGTCATGCCCTTCCTCTTAGTACTTGCTCCATCCACACCATGTCCCTTCCCTATTTCCTCTAGAAGTTTCCTCATTTTTAATAAAAAGCTATTTTTGTGAAACTACCTAGTGTCGTCCGCCGTCAAATATCGGGGCTTATTTCGTCGCATAAGCATTTATTTTCTCAAGGCGTCGGGTATTTTCTGCTAGCTTCAGATATGCGCCTTGAAAATTATTATGCCTTGCGTATCATTGCGGACGGATCAAGAGAATACTCGTGTTTCGCGAGCCATCTGTTACGGACGGATAACGAGATAACTCGTGTTTTCTACACGCTGCCTTTATATGCCTCTTGCAATGATACATTGTAACGGCAGTGTTTGTAAAAATTATTTATTCATTTTATGACATTAGGTTTTATCTTAAAACATTAAAAATTTGAAAGATAAATTGTAAAAAGTTCTTCAGATATAAACCAAATTTAATTTTGCATGCAAAAAAACAGCCTGCCTTGAAAAATACCCGGCCCCTGGGGTAAGTTCGAAAAAAAATACCCGGTCCTTAATTTGTTAAGCGCAATCGGAAATATTGCTCGCACTGCACCCCATTTTGTGAACGGGTACGTAAAGCTTGCAATGAAATTTATCTGCGTGCTTCCTTTATCGCTGAGCTGCGGTGTTCTACATCTACATCTACATCTACAAATTACCCTGCGAGCCACCTCGAGGGTGTTTGGCAGGGGGTGATCAATCACCAGCATGCAGCATGCATTTGGACTCCCACATGCACACCACACCGTCCACCGTGTTAAGGGAGCACGCGAAACGCGTAATCAAAGGCACGAGACCCCGGCAGTAGGTACGTCGCCGCGTGCAGTCGCCTACAGCAAATTTGCTGGCGTCATAATGAGAGCCCCGAAGCACGGAACAAATTAATTCTAAAATATTGCTCTCTGAAATCACGGTTTACGTGCGCGAGCAACCGTCAACAATCTCACGGGGTAGTGCAACGCGTTCTTCAGCCCAAAGGGCGTACGTATCTATTATACGTACGTACCGTTATAGCAATGAGCATGTAGTGGATACGTCTCCAATTAATTGCTGTCCCGTACATGTTAGTTCCGCCTTCTCTTTTTTTAGGATCAGCAACTTCATCGTATTGAACGTACCCTTAAGCGTAAGAGCCAGAGAAGTAACGCACGTTATAAAAGTTCTCTCCAGAGCATTCCGCCATTTTTCTCTCCAAATTGCTGTTTATTTTGCTAGAATATTTTATTTATGCTCATGGACTATTATCAAAATTTAATTTGATGTAGTTAATTTGCTGAAATTGTGGCACATTACGAAGTTGGAATTTCCGCAAGGTTTTGTCAATTTTCATGAAGATATTCACTGAATGGGCAATGTATATCCAATAATCGACTCCATGAGCGATAGCTTGTGAACTCAGCCTTAAATTGGCCAATGCTTGTTCACAAAAATATTATTTATGCTTTTGATGCGTTTAACATACAATTCTAATTTTCTTTACCAAATATAGTTTTCCAGCGTGTGATCAAAATAATTAGATAGGTAATTAGGAGTTGGCAATGGAGGCACATTTGACTAGTTGAATGTAATAGCAATTCTTCCTGTTCCATTTAAATGTTAAATCCGGTTGGAATTACTGCAGAGTGGGTACCTGACGGTATGAATATTTTCTAATTATCTTATGCATTCGCTCAACTATGCAGACTTACCTACTTACATATTTAACTATCCTCTCATAAGCTTCTTCTGTTACTGTTTATAATAGCTATCACTTTCAAATGAGTAATTTTAGAGGTAAATACGTAAAAAAAATAAGAAGCATATTAAGGTATGATTTAACCATCGGCTGACTGTACACTTGGCGGAGGTTTTGGTCCAATTCGAATTATCTTGATTAAATCAAGCATTTTTTCACCGCAAAATTGCTATCTCTATTCACATGTCGTTGGCAGCCTCTGATAGAATATTTGTTCGGTTTCATTGGTTGTATTCTATTATACACTGATTCTTGATTTGGAAAGCATAATTTATGCCGTTTACAAAGATGTTTTTTAGAGCTCTAAATCGAACATTTTAAGAGTCACATAACGTGATATAACCTATTGCTATGCGTCGACTTTTTCTAAGGCGAAGAAATGACGCTTGAATTTCTTGGAGTTTCTGCGTATTTGTCTGAGTTAAAGTCATTGTGGTTGTGAACAAGCATCGCTCTCAAGTTTAAACGAGTTTCCAGAGCAGACGCAGACGTCCTGAGGCGTGGATGCTCCGATCTTAATGCCATGGCCATTATTTCCACCGAACGCCAACAGCCAGAACCAAGAAAAATGTCATTTGAACTCCGTATTCATCCCAAATGAAATTTCCCACGAAGCAGCCCATTGAACCTCTCTCTATTCATTTCTCAAGAAATTTGAACACGTGTAGCTAAGAGTACCTTTTTCTCGTTTCGTCGCGTATATATATTGCGCTTTTCACTGGTTATAAAACGCAAGATATACCTTTCGAAGTGTATCGTCAAACATTAACTTGACTGTAATAAAAACAATAATTTTCAAATACAATATATAAACAGTATCCAGCCTAATTAACTTTTGTACCTTCCATAAATTTCTGTACGTTTTCGATGAATGACGATCTTCTTTATATTTCCTATGTTTTAGTGTGTTGGTCGTAGACCAGTTTTCCTGATTTTGTTCTCAAGTACTTCCATTGTTTTCTTTTTTAATAGAAAATCCAAGTACTTTGTTGAAGTTCTCTATTATTTACTTAGCTTTCCTTAATTCCTTGTGTGATTGGGGGGGGGGGGTATTTGGATCAAGACCGAACGGCATAATAATAAGTTGTTCAATACGCTAAGGAGGAATTCAGCACTAAGACCTCTAAAATACAAAAGAAAAACTAATTTTTACGACTATTCGTGTTTTTACTTCTTTATAGATTCACTGTATTTAGCCGTTAATATTTTGGTATTTACATCATATTGTAATTATTTTCGACTCAATGCTTTGTGATTCATTATCGTTCGGTTATTGATAAAATTGGATACTAATGGGTAATTTGCCCGGTAGTAGCAGTAAAATTAAATTTAATTGCTACGCAAAGACTAATTTTATTTATCTCCTCAAATCTATCATAATATTTTTAGGAAGGGTTCTTAAACAAGTTGGTGGTAACTCATGCCAGTCAAGCATGGTCCGATGAGTGAGAGAGCCTTCTCACTTCGATTATAAATAAAACTATTCCGAGAAGTTGCGTCCGAAGGTTTCCACGGATTTAATAAATGATTTTACATTTTTTCCGGTTTATCCGCGTCCGTTATTGCCGTTTGAGTACAGTTTCGTCTGCTCACATTGGTACCTAAAGATGCGAGTAGGATCACTGTCGAAACTGTGGTAATACTGGACGCGGTATAACCACAAAAAATGGAAATCATGAGCACATTCGGATCCTTGGATCAAATCCATCAGCCAAGGGCTTATTTTTAGTGACAGGTGAGGAGGTAAGCAAGTGGTGACACGCGCAGCCCGTGCGAATATGTATGGGAAAGAAAGTGTCGGATGTGCAGCGGAGCGAAGGGTGCTTTGGTGCGTGGTACTGACACACGTGACAGGTTATTTGGTGTACATCCCACCCTCCGCCCTTGTGGTTTGTGAAACATGGATTCCATCGGATGCAGCGAGAACCCGAATGGCTTTGTGCATCGGACTGGAATCAAATACGGGGGGAAGGCAGGTACAGTAGGTATTTGCCGCTCCTGAGAAATAGGAGGGGTGTGTTTTTTTCATACAGCTGAAGTGATTTTGCTCTATGAGAATGATACCCAAGCGGTGGAGGCCTAGGTTACAACTTCTAGGGTGCAGAGCACGTTATTGGAAATCCATGACATTCAGTGCGAGAGTTTGCTTGAATGGCTTTATCCACGTGAGCCTAAATTGAAAAATTCTTTCCTTTCCTCGCCAATGCCACGTTTCCTTAGTAAATTTTTAAGCAAGGGGAGCACACTGCTTCCTTCAAGGCACCGCGTGTTTATAACGGATTTTCTATTGCTTACTATGGAGTTCAAATTTTTAAATAAAAATAAACTAAGCAATCTTGGATTAATTTTTTCTGTGTCACTAGCACTGTTATTATTATTCCATATCAGTCCTGTTGTTTTGTCTACGACGAGAAGAATAATTTATTTGTTTCATTTAAGCGGTATTCACAGATTACGTGTATTTCTCAGTTGACCCAGTTCATACGATATCAGTTGAATTTACTCCAGAGGTTTTTGGAGGATAAATTATGTTGCTAGGTGTAATAAGCTTAGTGGCTGAACATCTTATTACCTTGCTATATTTCTTTGAGTTTACTTTTCTATAATTACTTCCATGCCTTGAATTTACTCGTATTGGCCTTACATCTGCAACGAATATATTCAGCTAACCGCATTTGCATTTCTAGTTTTATTCTCCTTGACGAAACTGATAAATTTATTTTGTCTTCTTAAACATGTCAGTGGCTATCAAAATTCTTACTAAGTGATTCACTTGGTCATAAATTAAGCTTTTGGGTCTGAATTATATTGGAAGATTTCTTTTTTACTGCTAATAATTCCTCCAACATGTACAGGAAAATTATGTGTGCTTCAGCTTATGTGTTTTTGCATTTGTGAGGTTTCATTTAACTCATTAAAACTATAATGTTAAACATATGTAGAATTAATGTATGATGAGGGAATATCTTCAATAAAAATAACTCAGGAGGGGAAAATAAATTCAATATAATGCTGATTTCTACAGTGGGGTCGATTAGAAATATTTCCTTTTGCATCGTGCGGCAAATTTAACTTTTATCCTTTTAAATTCTGGCGTAATATGACTTCTGTATTTTTTTCATGATTTTTAATGACTTTGTTACGTGAATCTTCCAGTTAAAGAAATGATGCCGCCGATTATGACGGTGATATTAATTCATGAAATACAATTATTGCATTAAAATATGCACATGTCATATCCCATATATGCTAATCTATTTAAGCCTGTTTTCCGCTTCTGCTCTTCGTGGAATAATAGGGAATATTTGGTACATATGATAACGATACTACCTATCATAATTAAGATGTAATGTACTTACGCATGTTAATTAAAGAGCTGATGTAGTACCTTTTCTCTATTGTCTATGTGACTGAATTGAAACGCAATGCTCTATGTGATGGAATGTTTTCATTTTAAGGGGATTTTATGGCCTGCGTTTATTCTCGGTATTCCAAGTTGGCACCATCATTACATGGTTACAATACTTATGTAACGTTACATAAACTCTAGGTGTATTGATGAGAGAATGGCAGTAAATTTGCTCCTCGTTTATATTTATGTATATCAATTCCTTGTAAATGAAAATATTTTGTTTATTAGCGTTTCAATTAAGTAGCTAGTAAATACACCCCGCCGTAGATTTTCATTGGTGCTTTTCGAGCACATCAAAGCACCTCGTGATCTCAATGTGCTATATTACTCTTGGCTCTTTCGTTTATGGATGTTCCGACTCTTGTGTGTCTTCTTGGAGGTGATAATTCGTAGGTTTTTGGCAGATTATTAATGTCCAGTCGATACCCTTTAAATCTTATGCATTCATTGGGGTCCATCCATATTTCATTTAAGGCCCATAACCACCTATCAAGCACTCGATATATCTATCCTCTTCTGTGCTCTCCTCCGGGACCCATTACGTTATCATTGCGATAATCATGCCGTCTACCCTCATGTGCACTCCATATCATTGCTTCTTTCACCTTCTCAGCGTGACCGCAATTTGGTCGTATTTCATCTTTAACATGCCTCAAAGGTGAAAATCCTCCATTGAATTCTTAAAGGTAGACTTTCGCGGTTAAAATTAATAATTGCTCTATCCCCATTTTCGGTGAAGCCACGTCAAGTTGTCTCTGCACACATACCTGGCCGACGTTTTGGACGCGTTGCAGCACTCCACTTCGGGTTGGTTCTCCATCAACTGCTTGGTGCACCCTGGTTGCTTTTGTAGACATGGAAGGATGAAATAATCTTGAAAACATGTAGTAAGATCTGATGTTTTGTCGGTGAATTATCTGGATTAAGTGCTCTAAGATTTCCTTCCGAGTGAGAAGATCCATCATTTTCCACGTTTTGAAATCATTCACGTTCCTAGTCCTCAAATAATGAAGCTACCTCCATAAGATGGAGTTGAATTCCTGAGAATGAGGAATGTGACAGACCTTGAAACATCGGACTTAATGGATTCTCAATCCCAGCTGGAAATTAAACAGAACTTCTTCCTACATTGGAAATATTTTCGTATTTTCAATCGAAAAACCGAATGACTAGCATTGAAAATTTACGTCTTCGATAGAAATAGTATGTAGTAAACCAAATAACATGGATAGATACTGGAGGCGATGGACAAGTGGCTCTTCAAAACGTCGGGAGGAGAAACATAGGACATGACACGGTGTGAAACCCGGGAGACTTTCGCGCATGCGTGTTTTGTTCGTTCGATTTAGAAAATTCCATGTCAATTGAGACCCATGATATCGAATGACAGCTGAGTTATGCTTGGAATTCGGTTTGCATAAGATTCGGTCGGAAATTTGATAAGGGTTTTACCCACGTATAATGCTGGAGGAGTGGATCCTTCTGCTGGCGAGTTGTTGGTTAGTTGGTATGTGGGACCAGAGGGTGCATATATGTATGCAGGGTGAATGAGGAAATTTCGTCCTTGGAGGTGAGGAAAAGAGATAGTGTGGAGTTGGTGAAGTGAGCCCTTCAAGGGGGACGGCTATCCTGGCTGAGGAAGGTTTGTCATCCCAATTATTTACCCTTATCACAGCAACAGCCTTTCTCTCTCCCTCGTCGTCGCCTTTCCGTCTCCACTTTCGTGCCCACAATAGTCTTGTCTCCTTCATCCCTTGTTCCTTAATCCCTAGTGGTGCTACAACCCAGATCGGTCGGGATGTGCGATAGAGATAGTGTAGTTGGTATATTTTTTTCGAGATTTGTCTCGCACTGTGTCTCAGGAGACAATCATAAATGTAGACAGTTAGTTGACCTATGTTACATTTTAGAAAAATTTAGTCTTCTTCTTTCGGAAGATACTCATAAAATATCATATGTACGCCTTATAATAGAATTGATAACGAATGAATGTTATGAAATGAATGTTATTCGACCATTTGAGTGGGGGTGACGAGTTTTCTCGAGTACCTACTAATTTTGTTTCCAGTATTGTTTATGGGGCTGATTCGAGGATCTGAATGAGGGGTCTGGTTTAAGTTTACGCTAGCCGCCTTTGATTCCGGGTCCTCGTGGCTTTAATTTGAGGAGGCCCCAAAATGTCCGCTTCGACGTACGTCTCCTCGCGAGGTCATTTCCTCCCGGCATGCCATTCGGCGTTCTGCCCCACATCTCACTCGAGAAAGGAGGAGCAGGAGGTGGTGGAGTTATTTGCTCGTCCAAGTGGCGGAAAATGAAAGCGTCTTCCCTCCTCGCCACCCGTCCCATTCCTCCTCAGATTACACAGAGCGCACACTTGACTTCGGAGAGATGTTACGCCAACGGGTCAATGTATTGTCGGTGCAATGAATTGCGTATTGAAGGCACAATACGAGGGTGATTACCATGAAGTGCTAAAGTCGTTGTTGAGCAATTTTTTTCTCCTCTGCTATACATCAATGTATTCAGACATCTTGTTTTATAGCTTTTATGTTATATCTGAGGTCCATTTTTAGTCCTCTCCTACGCCAATATGATTTTCTCTCGTATCGGCCGCTATTTCAGCCCGGGTTTCTGCATATCATGCTATCATCAGTTACAATTCAGAGGGTTGCTTGCACTTATATAGGTATCCGTGGGTGGAGGGGGTTGGGAGGTAAATTAATGACGGGTAAAGCTTCTTTATTAAGGAAGAGGAGGGGGAAGGCCTTGTTTAATAAACATGAGGAAATTAAGGTTGAGGGTCTTGGGGGGATAATAGTGTGACATAAGGTAATAGTGACTGGGAGGGGAACGTGTGGTTATGACAAAGTTTAGTGGGGCAATTCACAATCTCAATCAATTGGGCGCAGTAGTGGGCGTCCGAGAAAAATAATCCATTTTATCTGGTGTTGATGGGATGCACCAGGGGTAGCTATAGCCCCCCTCTGGATCCGTCACTGGCGGCCCTTGCGTCGTCAGTATGAACTAGTTTGGAGCTTAAAAACTAACGATGAAACCATCCATGGGCGTGACAGCCTACTAAGGTACTTGTTTCATGCAATGTTTTCGAGCTTAAGAATGTAGTCGTGGCCGTTATCCCATGCTCACTGGCAGAAAATGAAATGCATTTTTTAGAGATTATAATCATATTGGTGAGGTACGATGTGATTTCCGGACTTGAAAAGTAATAATTGGCCTTACTATTAATTCTATTTAAATTCATAACCTTTTCAACTATGTTTTTTTTTATCAACAAGGATGGTGAAAATTGATTGTGTAGCCTGTCACTACACTATGGAATGTACAAACCTTAATTAAAAAATATGGAACGTTTCTTTTAATTTGGACAAACTTTGCCGTTCATCAGAAATGTATCTGACTAGATGAATGATAGTAGGTCTAATCCCTTGCATTAACATCTCTCGCTACAAGTTATCGTGTGTGCACGGCACTCGTGAATGCTTGAGTTTCGCGCAAACAAATGCTCAGCCGCTAAAAAAGAAGGGAGTAAGATATGATATCTGGCATTGATCAGACACTATTTCCGCTTTCGAAGCACCATTTATGACGCCGTGAAGCAGGAACAAATTCAGGGATTACTCTCGATTCAACAGGACGTTTAAAGGGATTTTTCCCGTAACTTTTGTCCGGAATTATCGCATGCGGAGAGTGTAGGGTTAAGTGTTATAATCCCCCTATAAATAATAGTATATTAAAAAGGGAACATGATTCTTACCATTTTTTCTCGCCTCGGCTTGTAGGGATTAGTTGAGGGCTTATGCGGATTTAATCCTCGGCGATAAAACAAGCTGAGGTTCTTTGGCTTTAAACTCGTTCCCCTCAGCAGGCAAGCGGATATAAGATTTGGGTTCATCGCTGCAATGATGTAGCATTATTGAGTAGGCCTTTGACGTAGAGCAATGGAATGTTTTTTTAAGTGATCTGTGATTAGTATAGTTACAATTTCCTTTGTAAAATATCGTCTTCCATCGATAGACCATGTTCATAAATTCTATGGAATTTTCAATTGGGATCTTTGTGTAACCAAACTTAAAAGTGTAACTCATAAAGAGTCCAACTATGGTTTTTTGAGTTAAAAGAGTAATGCAGCAAATGTTGACACCTGCCTAGTGACGAGGAAAGCGACGTGGCTTTCGTGGCATCGACATCTATATAAAATCCCGCAAGCCGCCTAAAAAGGCGCGTGGAAGGGGGTGTTAGGACACCAGCCGTTTAATTTAATTCCTTTGTGGTTTGGGTGAAAAATGAAGTCGCATAACTATCCGTTCGGCTAAATGTATCTTTTAATTTATCGCTTCCGTCGGACGAGGAAATATAGTCGGGCACTAATATTATATTCTCCGCGTCGCTCTCAAAGATATCCATTCTCAAATGTTCAAGCAACCTAAGGCTAGTGCGCAGCCTCCGAGTCTCCAGCGGTTCCCAGCCTAATTCGCTTAACATGTGGGTAACACTGTCTGTACGCCCGTAGCAGTTTTTGACAAATCGCGCAGCTTTCCTTTGTATTTTATTGGGTTCACGGATTAAGTCTTTATGCACCGTATCCCACAGCGCTTGGATACTTTATCGTTGGGTATCGGGTTCAAGTTACCGTGGAAGCTTTCAGACACACTTTCTAAATTATCGAAGTACGAATTAGCCCAGAAAATGATTCCCCTGAAGTGAATGAGCAATGAATCTCGAATATGTGAGCTTTATAAGTTTTTGACTGAATCCGAGGTGTGATCTCTCCTCACTTATTCTGAAAAACGTAACTTTTGATATAGTGAGTAAGTTTATATTTGATTATCGCTCAAAATCCAGTTTTAAGTTTTTTTTAATAGAAATGTCTTACATAAACGCATTCACCGCTGTGTTACTTTTTTCCACTGAGTTTGTTATGTTTCGTACTCCCACACCCCTATATCTTATGGATAGAAAATTATGGCATTTTATCTGTTTTTCTTCCCACGATTTTGAGAACAGTAAATTCAAAACCATTTCAACACATTTAATTCACACGAAAAGTTTTTGCAGGTATGCCATACTATCATGAGATTTGCTGCATTCTAGAATTTTGTTAAATTTAAAGTGCATGTCAACACCCTTTTTTTTAGTAAGAAACGTAGTTACTGAGACTCCCACTGCTCTATTCTTCCTTTATTCTGACGATGTATTAATTTATCTTTGCATCTTAATTCTAACAATCATAATATTTCTTCCCTCTTAAAAGCCTTTGATGGAGTCTGTGGTGTGTGTAAAAAAAATACACTGCTTTTATATGAGGTGATGATAAAAATTCATCAAAATTCCGCAGGGGTATAGATTGAAGCTAATAAAATGTTCCGAACTAATATAGAAGTGAAAGTGGAGGGAGCAAGAACAGTAACCAATAATGACTCATTAGTGTCGTCTTCGTATAAATTTTGAGGGCAACTCATTAAAGATTCCTTCTCTTTGAGGCGTCAATAACGAAAGTGACGCGTGAAAAGCAATAATGGGAAACTCATTCTCCATAATTCACGCACCTCCTCACACATGCACCCCAAATAATTTGACTCCCCGTAAATGTTCACTTTTTGGCAAGCAATTCGTAACGTGTCTACCGCTGAGTGTAGCCCCGTGAAAGAACCCTTCTTGAAGCCTCCGTTCCCTCGCTCAAGCCACGCCGAATGGAATTAATAAAATTAATTAAACCCGTCGAGGGGCCCGCACGTCGCCTTTCAAATGTTTCGAATGAAACGCGGGTAAACCGCACTGTCTCCTCTTCCGGCTGTGTGTGGGCCCTTCTCGTGCGCGCCCTCGCTGATTTATCTACCTCTGAACACATCCTCCTATTAGGCCGGAAATTTAGGAGAGATATTCACCCACATATCAAGGAAGCAGAGCACGGTGAAGAGAATCCGGCCACGGAATTCGACAGGCATGAAAAAGAAGAACAAAGAAAAAAGTATGCACCGCTCCTCTTTGGCTTGGCACACTTTTCGTTCTTTAGCACATTGTACGATCGCAGAGTCTTCAAGGATCCAAGGGAAAGGAAGGAATTGTCCAAGGGAAATGACGACTGCATTTCGAGCATTGTAAGGGGATTTAAGAGTTTTTTTTAACGGAAATGGGTCTAGCATAATGGCTGAAGAGGTGGTGACATTCTGGTGGCCAATACTGAACGCTTCGTCATTCAATCCTAGTATTGCAATCCAAATATTGGTATAACGCAGTATTCTATTTTTTCCTATCGCAAGCTGATTCTTTTACCTCACTGAGGCTATTTTCCCCGTATTTTCTTAATTTTCCCCAGGTACTTGCCCATTGGACGTTCCCATCAATTTTTCTTCTTTAAGGTTTCCTATTTACCTGCTGTGTCTCATCTTGTAACCACTCCACTGTGTTCTTCTTCTTTGGCACATAGCGTTCCATAGTGCTCTTTCTTCGCCTATCCCTCTATAAACCCCTATTTTCAGTTTTTCAGCCTATCCGTCGATTTTATCCTCAGTTTCCTCCTTTAGCACGAGATATCGAAAGCCTCAATTCTTTACTGACCAGTCTTTCCAATGATCTGAGCTTTTAAAACATTGAATGCCTCCACCATTGAGATTATTTTAACCTATAAGCGCCCCTTATGGATGTGAAAAGGAATATTATATTCTACAGAATAAGAATTTAGACTGAATTTTTCATGCCCTGAATGTATTTGCTATATCTGATGCGTTGAATGTCCATCACATGCAGTTGTAGTTGTGTTACCCTCCATCCATTCTTAATTTTGATGATAGAATTAATTAAATTACGAATCTTACCTTATATTGCTCTGACATGTGCTGCGGGTGTGTATTGAAAGGTGATCTCAATTTTTAATGCTATTAGAGTATTTTAAATGACCTGCACATGATGGAATATTGGTATCTTTTTTCGATGTTTTTGTCAGTTTACTTGATATTAACTATTACTTACACCACTTCTTTTTAAATAGCGCGACCCGGGTTTCGATGAATCATCATCATCTTCAGGCGCAAATTATAATCTATTTATCTAAAATAAAAAAACAAAGATAAATAGATCAATAGATAAATAGATCATAATATGCCCCTGAAGGTTATGATGATTCATCGAAACCCGGGTCGCGCTATTTAAAAAGAAGTGGTGTAAGTAATAGTTAGTATCAAAGAAAACTTATAATGGAATACCACGGAGTTTTTTTAATGCTTTTGTCAATTATGACTGGATGTAATAATTTAGGGACTACAGCGGGGTATAGTGTAGAAAGCTTGAAATGGGTCTCTGAAATCAATTTGGAAAAATCTTTTCTTCAAATTGATTGTATTTATAAAACAAAATGTTAATTAATTCAACAAAATAATGGTATAATGAGTACACTTTGGATTGCATTATTCCCTTTAATCGTCTAGTTGGGGATGAAATAAATGTGAGATGAATTTTCCCAGAGGTAGAAATGCAATAGTTGACATACCAAATGAATAACAGGATTTTCAAGTGTGTATGATTTTATTTTGAGCAACATTTTCAGTCCTGTTCACCTTAAAATAACATTGCTTGTGAAAATGCTATGGTAAGCCATGCAATTAATATTTCAGTTCAATTCCTCCTCTCATGCCCTTACGAGTTTTCGCGAATTCCATTGAGGAAAAATATAATTTGTAAGACCCTCAAGAGATTTCTTTTTGAATGCTCATATTTTATTAAATTTACCAAGCGCAAGTGGTGCATTAACATTTTAACTAAAGTGCTATTGATAGTTTTTTAATTTTATATTTCATTTTCAGCGTTCATACATTCATCGTTAAGTAAGTACGTGCCATTGAAGTGAATTTTATTCATTTATTGCTTACAATTAGTTCTTTTATACTTTTTTTTGTTACTTCGCACTGATGTCGGTCGACTGAATCATTTTTCAATGGCGTGCGGAAAAAATGTTACTTTACTCTGGAATTACTTTGGATAAAATAATTTATATCCGTAAAAAATAAAGTATACCATCCGTGCTGTAGCCATTTATAGTAATAAATATGCCGCGTGATAAGAAAATGTATCGATATCCTGTGTAGAAATTGAAGTATTTAAGGTTAAACTTTTACTTGACCTTGAGTAAAATGCATTTTGTAACTGGCGTAAGATTTGGATAGGATGTTTGAAGGAAGGTAGTCTGCATGAAAAGATACGCTTGTAAAATGAGAAAGCGGCGAATAAAAGGTCTGTGGCCATTATTGTGTCCAGCGATGTGATCGATGGATTATTCTTCCTCATAGGATAATCCTCTGAAATTGCTGGAGCATTAATGGTTTTTCCAGGTTCCGCTGATGGTAGGACCCGCCCGCCTCTGTGGCGGTGCGGGATTCCTCGTCCCATCCCTTCCTTCCCTATCCCGTCCCAGGAGGCGTCGTCGGGCTCCTATCGCGGCGGCGCCTCCTTCCTTTTTCCTTCCTGTCCTCCCCCTTCTGCGGTGCTGGGTGCTTAGCTAACGCTTCCAGACCTCGGCCCAGGAGAGTAACCGGCGAGCCCGCCCTACGGTTTCGTATCCTCTGTGGCCATTATTGTCTTATTCGAGTAGTTTGTGGAGAAGAGGTCCTACCAATTATTTGCATTTAGAAATGGGGAAGAGCAGTCCACTTAATTACTGCAAGTGTCGAGCGAAAATTCTAATTAATCCGGGGAAATCGTATTTTAGAGCACGCGATCAATTTGAAAGGAAGCCTGATTGAAATGCATTGATGCATCCAGCTTCCCGTTAGCTCCAAGATGCGTCACTCCTGGCTTGGTCCCTTCATCTTTTCCCCTCGTATCTGTAGGGAGGGAAACCTTCGCAAAATTCTCACGCATCAATTGCTTCCCCCCCTCCCTGCCATTCAGGGCCCACCGTCACAATGCAACCCCTCCCCTCTTGCACTCCATGGGCGACCCTTTCCCTTCCTCCCTTAAACTACCACCCCCCTAACATTATAGCAGTCTTGTTCTTCTTACCCACTTTGGCATTCCTGGTACTTTCGGAAATCTTTTATACTCCGTCCGCGTATGGATTTCCACCTATTCCGCCGTAGAGCTCTACTTCCCTACTTCCTCTACTGTTACTTGGCACCTATTCGTCTCTCATCACGATAGGATGTGCAGGAATCCTTCTCAGCTTGCGAAAATTCCTGTCGGTTTTCACACCGGATCAGAATCTCCACGTTGGCCAACTCCTCTTGTTTCAGGTTGTTGGAGAGCGAATGTTGATGGGGAAAAGAGACAAGTTATCCCTCCTCATACCTCCCCTCTCCAGCAACTGCAACCCTCTCATGGCAGTTGCGAACTTTACTATCCGAAATGCTTATACCTGTAGTTGCCTGATATCCAAAACTGGTCTTTTTAAATTAAACAGTTCTAGTGAACAAATATTCGTTTCCATCATAATAAACCCGATCCTTATTAAGACTAATTAAGGCATTGGGCGAGTGAAGAAAAAGAAATAACTCTTGCTGATTATATCTGATGATTTCAGGCGTAACTGGGTTAAACCTTTCCATTATGTAAAATGAAAGTAAACTTTGTTAGGTTCACTAATATATTTGAAAAAGCACGACTCGGGTTTCATAACATAGTTACCTGACGATGTAACTGTTATGAATCCCGCGTCATGCTTTTCAAATATGTTCAAGAACGTAACAAAGTGCATTCTTTCATTTTCCATCTTGGTGATTACCTTAGAGCTGCTGTATTTAGTGTATAGAGAATATTTTTATCGAGGGTAACGCCACTTGATTAGGCTCCTTCGCTAATATTGGCTTATCCGTGTGAATTCGGTGATCGGCACTTGCTCTATTGTCTGTCTGTTGATTTCGCATTCAAATTCGTTTTCCATGAGATTTTTTTCCAGTAAATCAGTTTCTGGAACAAAAGTAGGGAATATTTAAGCATATTCATACTGAGTTCGTGATGCATTAATCAACTTTGACAATAAAGACACTTTCTTGGTTCATCAGCCTCTCCCCATACTCTTTTCACGCACGGATTCGCTTGATCCTCCCTGTTACAACCCACCCGTGTGACTGACAGTACAGAGTTCATCCCTTATAGCTTCATCGTGCACTGTTGTATGCGCAGTCATTCCGTTTCTGGGCTGCTAATTTGAGCGACAATAAAACTGTGTCTTCCTTTTAAAGCGCAAAAATGGACGTTCTCCTTGTTGCTCTATTCTATTATTAACCAATTATCCACCGCCATAATTTCTCGCTAGAATATTTTCAGGGATTACTCTGAGTTTTAATATTCATTATTATGCCAGTGGGGAGTAATCACTCTAAAGATGGGATTAACCTCTGAGGAGGGTTCGAAAAACCAAGAATCTCTCGGCGAAAACATGGGTCCTCGACTTATGCAAAACTTCAAAGCTAGGCGGGCATGGATTACGTGGGTTCCGCGAGTAATTGGGTCGGCTTATGACAATAAACACGAGAGTCAACAGAGCCTGTGCGTGTGTGTTTGTATGTGGGTCGCCTGTGGATATGCGGTCGAGGTGGGGAGGATTAGTTGCAGGCTGAAGCCGAGAAATGCCTTCACTTGGTTTTCCCGGGTAACGGAGGGACCCTTTAAGGGTAAGGGGAGTTGTACTATAATGCGGCTTTGGGAGACCCTTGCTCAAGCGATGGAGAGGACAGGCAGATTGTCGTGCGAATGAAAAGAACACGATCATGAGTGCATAGCGTTGGTCCCGGACCCAAGACTCGGAATTAAAAGGAGATATTTGGTGCCGTATCTTGGTGTGGATGGAGGGGTTGCTTAGAAGTTTGAGGCATCACATCTTGGGTTATCCTTGAAAATTGACCGAAGGATTCTGATGAGGTTGAAGCCTTATAAATTTAGGTGACATTTCACTCAACATTGTTGCACTAGGACAATAATCATTCTTTTTCCCCACTAAGTGTTAACTCATTGAAATTATGCGACCATTACATAGACAAAAAAACATTCGCCTTGACCGTGATTCGAACCCGGATCTTCAGATTTCCGTACGTGTGCTTTAGCAAGCTAAGCCATAGTGCGCAAATTCGATAGCCTTACTGGCTAAAGCACTGCACCGGAAATCAGGAGATTTGGGTTCGAATCCCGGTCAAGGCGAATGATTTTTTTCTCTATGGAATTCTCGCACAATTTGTGGAACACGGGTGACTCCGTAAAGTTTTCACCGGGATGGTATACTTAAAGTATCTGAATCAGTCAGTAAACCGAGAATTGATTGGGTGCAGCTCTGATCTTCATCTAAATGTGACCTATTCTTCATCTAATTGTGATCTATTCGCTGCCACAATTAAATGCCTGGAAGGGAGAGTTAACCGTTAACCGTCCGTTAACAGAAAAAGAAAACGAGAATAATTACGAGCTGAAGAGATTTTACTTTCTGAGCTATAATTACCTTTTATTACAGTCCTTTGATGTTCAATTGGGAAAAACGCAGTCTTACACAAATCCATCCAAACAAATGTCTCATATGCAAGATCATTCCATTGTCTTGCCCTGTTAACTCGTTATTAACAGACAGGAATCCTGGCGGTCGTATTTTTAAACGTTCCTCAAGGAAAGACTCAACCTTTTTGACGCGTTTGTAGTTACTACTCAACCTACAACCTTTTTTTTAAACGTTCCTATTCGGTTGTCCGGTCAACGCTCTCTAAAAGCAAACCGATATTACTGCTACATTTTAGAGGGAGGTGGAGGGTACTCCCAAGCCATTCCTCTTACATTAAGACGACTAAGGCGACAGAATGCGTAAATCATCTCTGTATTTCGGAATTTTTTCCAGACAAGCGCTCCGATTGGCCGCGAGTTTACCAAGTTGCCACTGGCTCTGGACAACTCATGAATTCGAATGCTTCGATCGCGATGTATCCGAGGCATCAGGTAACATTGCAAACTCGCAGCCAATGCCAGTGCTTTGCTCAAAGTTTCTGTAGTTTAAAAATGGTGCTTTTTTGACCGAAGCAACATTATTAATTTTGGTTTCTACTGGAATCAGACCAGGGATAAAAATGCGAGAAACAATTATTCTCCACTCCGTATAATTGTGCTGACATTGTCAGCGAATTTTATTTTGAAATACGGCAATCAGAGCAAATATATTACAATCGATTCGTTTGTAAACGATTGTAGGCAGAGTACTCTTCCTTCTCCATCGTAGAGGAAGAGTGAGGGTATTTTTTGGAATACAGCCCTTTGATTGGTTTTACACTGCCTTCCAATCAGTTCTTCTGTCAGCTGGTTTTAACACCAACATAATTCTTCATCAAAGGCCATCTTTCTTCACTTCCACAAGCCCTCAAGCAATAATCTTCATCTCACCAAATTTGAGGAATAGTAATCGTTGTACTTTAAGCGCGCTCCCGGGAGGAGTGGAAAATAAGTTTTTATAATTAAATGAAAATTTTGTTTTTGAAAGATTCAAAAATTAAAAAAAAAGGACTGTTTTTTTCGAATCAATAGTCCATTCTGATCCCTCCTCTGATTTTTTTCGTCGCCCGAACGTAATTTACACGCAATTATTCCTTCTTCTTTTTATCTCCAAATTTATTCCGCCCCTTGCACTCGTGTCATGATCATTTTTTCCTCTTCTTTGGTTCACATTTTTTCTCGGGTGCCTTTTGTTCGCTGCAAATTAGCAGTCAACGGCAGCCATCCCCCGCGCCAGTGGCGTCACGCTGTGGTAGTTTTCTGAACTCCCTCTCTCTCGCCTGCTGCGATGGAACCCTTAATGCTTCAAATACCACCGCCCGATTAATGCGCGCGAAAATCCTAAATCCTTGTTAACTGGTTTATTGAAAAAAGAAAATACCTGGAAAACCCGAAGAGCGGCCCCATGGGTGGGATATTGCCGGTTGGTTTGTGGGCGATGAGAAAGGTGCGTGTACGTCATTCCAATCTGCGTGGGAAAATGAGTAACGCGTGTGTTCCGCAGCCATTGAGTACAGGCACGATATAAAAAACTAAATTTACGTGATACTTTGTAATTTACCTCCAAGCAACGTAACGGTGTTGATGCTATTATGCTCTAGAAATGAAAAACTCTAATTCTGTGGTATGGGCTATCACAACGATCATAGAAGGGACATGGATTGTTGAAAAAATACGTGCTATTTTCCACGATTCTAAAATTTTATACGACCTTGGGTTTCAGTGTTAACTCATCGCCTTCAAAACCTTGAATATGATGTCGAAACATTGAAACTTAGGTCGTTATAAATTATAGGTCGTAATAAAGTTTTTACTTTAATAAGGAAAAAATCCGCTTTGTCACTCTAGAATCTTCGGTTTCGATGCTCATGGGTTGGTACAAACAGCATCTGTGGGCTATAGATAAATTTACTCGAGTAACTCTTAAATTTGTATGCATTCCACGAGCAAAGCATGCGGAGTCTGAGCCTGAGTAGGCAGCAGGCCTATGAAATAAGTAAAATTTTTAATTTCCACTTAAAAGGAATGGTAAATTCAAAATACTGGTTGTTATGGTAGCTAGAGTATTGGCCTCCCACCCCGTGGGTACGGGTTCATAACCCAATGATTTCGGAGATTTTTCAGAGACTGATTGATCGCTTCTTGAGTCTTTTGTGGAAGGAAATTCAGGTAGGGTATTCGGTCCATCGGATGGGACGTTAATTCATGTTCCCTTTGGCGCCTTTGGTCTGAACAGGTCAATGTAGACGTCTGTGCCCTCTCCAACCCTCCTTCTTTATCCATCCCTTATGACGATGATGACGTCAAATATTAATCGCCTCATCCAAACACCATGCAACGTAAAAGAAATGTATGCTTAAATATCAAGCAGCTATACGTTGAACAGAGATATTAAAAATTATAAGTGAAAGGGAGTTTGTTGTGCTGAAATTGCTAATCCTCTGGGACTTATTTACGGGGCATGTGACTCCAATTCATGTGTTTAGTAGAACGAGTGCCTATGCTGATTCGTGAAATACCGAGTGTTGGGGGTATAGATTGTCATCGCATAAACACTTGTTTTAATATCTCGATAAAATACAAAGTTTGTCAAGAATGTCCGTTAAACTCTCAAGTTCGTGCCGCCCTTACTTGGCTTTGAGATTTATTCCTTGTACTTGCAAATGAATAAATGCCACTTGTAAAACGATTCTGTAATTCTTTAACTTATACGTTTATGCACCGTAGTAGGATTAATTATTGATTGTAATTCGATGGACCTTTACCTACCTTATTGGATAGAGCCTGCAAAGATTTTATGAAGTTGCCTGAGAATTGAAGCTCAATTTACCTGGCACTCGCCTTGTCACTAATCTAAGGCTACTCGGATAATAATTAGTTCACTCAACGGGGTTATTTATTTAACCGCGAGATCTGAAAATATCTTACAAAATGTATGTAAACAGATCCTCGGGTTAGAAATTACTAGGATATCCTACAATTCTTATCTCATAAGGGAATTCTGATTCCCGAAATGACGATCTACCATGATGACAACCTCATTAATAACTATTGTGGTCTTCTGTTGTTCACCAGCAAATGAGCACTTTCGTTGTTGGGGAGAACGGTCAACAAGATGTTCGTGTGGTCTTCTTCTCTCCCTTTGGGGTGTGTCTAAGCAACGGGGGTGTTTCTTAGCAACGAGGGGGTGCATTTCATCGCGCTGCCCCTCCGGCTCTGCCTCCCTCCATTTGCTGTAGTCTTATTACTGAGAAGTTCCCCCCCTGCCTTCTTCCAAAGCAGTCTTCCCTCTCTTCTGTTAAGTCCCCAAAGAATGCGCCCTTTGTTCCAACTCCCCTTTGAGCCACCTCCACCTCCAAATACACTCCCACTGCTTTCTTTCGCCATTTGATGAAGCCGAATTCTTAAGTAACGCGTCATGATTAGTGTAAACAATCTACTTCGGATGGGTAGGTATTGGTGACGAATATGAAACTCGATTCTCGACGCCGGCTGCATACTCTTCCTCCCCTATATCAAATTCTAAACAGAAAAACACCTCCTTACCTATCATGCGAGCTCAGGAGTCTTGACACTGTCCACATGACAAACACAAGAGGGAATAAAAATCTTATTATACCTCATCACCGAACTGTCATTTACAACAAATCATTTACCGTTACTACATGTAGAAAATAGAATAATCTTAAACTTTCAACTGGGAACTCATAATCATTGGCATCTTTTAAGAGGAGGCTACACAAAGCACTCATCACTTCACAACTAGCTGGTTAATATACATGACACTGAGCAGCGCCTACGACAAAGTTAAATGTATCACTGAATATTTATATATTATGTATGTATATATGTTTTATTTTATGTCTAAATTGCATGTATAATATTTGTGTATACTTTGTACCTCATTCACTATGTTTATTTTACATGTAACATGAGATTAGCTTTCACTCAGCAGGTTTTTCACGCCCTTCTTTTTGTGTGGGCGTTTTCCTGCAGTGGTTTTTTTCGCTGAAGGATATTACACCCTTATCCTCATGTTTTTTTCCCACAAACAGAAATATTTTTCACACCAAATTTCACACGTACTTGTTTATCTATTTTGGCATATCACAAATAGTGTATATTGTATATCTTTTTTATTTTAAAGGTTTGTTTACCATTTTTTAATATGCTTACATTGACGCTATCGAGGGGTTAGGTGGTAGAGGTGATTTTCTATTCTCAACCTTGCGTCGCATATTATTATTATTATTAATATCTTCACTCATTTACTCAGTGATTTACTCCAAAGGTTGCCTTTGGATAGGTGAGAGTAGATCATACCCCAGACTAAACTTGAGATTAGACAGACTTGTTAATATCTCACATTCAGTGTAGGGAGGCCTGTTTTGCCGCCTCCTTTCATGAATTCTCTTTTCGGCCGTCCATAGGCTTCACCCAAGATTTGAACTCGATACCTTTCGGTCAGCAGTGGAAATATCCTCCAACAGGATGCAACGCGTTCTGTAAAACATTTATGAATATTAAGTAAATTAAAAGGTTAAATTTACGCTTCGGGCACATTAAAAAAAAACAAGAAAATCAAAGAAAACAAGGAAATGAGAGGGAGTTGTGTATATTTAGAATAAGGCGAAGGTTGGTGGTCTCGTCAGTGGTCGACGCACATTAACACTAAAAGAAACATTTATATTTCTGTTCGCCTTTCCTTCGTTTCATAAGTTTTTAAATATATTTCTGGATAATATGTATTCTCTGAATTTTCACTTACAATTTCTCAATTTTAAATTTCTTGACCATGAGTAAAAAATATATTTTATGTCACATTTATGCAATTTTGCTGCATGGCGCGGCGTAGCGACATTTCCTTTTGTTGCCGTAATATACCTAAGGTGCTCTTGGTTCCTCATTTCAACGATTGCACTGGCAACGCTGCATTTTCCTGCCTAAGGCATAACCACCATCCCATCCGCACTGCTATGCATCTAGACCTCTTTCAGATTATTGTACTCCCTCCTTTGGTGTTGACAACCTCTTATCTCACCCTTCGTTCCGTGTTGGTCCCTGAGGAGGATGGGTCATGAGTGACGCCTCTCCTGAGATGCATTTGCCACCACTTCATATCTATCTCACCTCTGAATGCCCTCCATCCACATAAAGAGAAGCTTCCCGGATGCTGTGGCAGCCCGTGAGAGGAGTGCCTTCCTTCCGTTTGCAGCGTCATCTGTCTGTGTGCCCTGAAAACGCGCCAGCCAAGGAGCAAAATGAATCGGATTTGGGACGTGCATTTCAGTCAGTCGCATTACACGGGGGTGTAACGCAGTTCAGCTGCCTTTACGAACGCCACCGGGAATTTCCCCGTTGGTCATGACGGGAAACTCTCTACGCTGAAGGAAGAAACGGGGACGCTAATGCAATGTGTCCAAGAAAAGGAATCTTAGAGGGAATAAATCGATTATTTAGTGTCACTTCAGGTTAGTTGACGCTCAAATGCGCTCAGTTAAAAGGTTGGGCGTTGGCTGAATGCGGCAGGATAAGGATTGTTTTACTTGTTATCTGGTGCGTTGGTGCAATGTGGACTACGATATTCAATTGTTTATGTAAAATATACCTAATTTATTTTAACACTAAAAATCAAATACCGGAGTCTAAATACTCGGTTAGTATCAAAATACTCGGTATTAATATAGTAAGGAATATTAACATGTCATATATTCTATTTCAACTCCAGAAGGTAAATAATTATGGTATTAACTAATTGGTTTAATCGAAACTGGTTTTGAAGAGACAAGAAAAACTGTAATCCTATTTTTCCGTGGAATAAAAGCTTATCTCGATCTTCATTAGCGTATACTCGAGAAAGTTTTCCGTGGGAACTCAAGGTGTTTACCCTAATCGATAAGTTCCCTGTTAAAAAAATCTCATAATTATCCCCAAAATGGCGTGCTTTGCTTCGTACGTCATGGAACTGGGCATAATGGTACTGGGAATCGTTCAGTGACATTTAAAACCGACTTGAAATTTTCCACTGACAGTTGAAAAATACCAACGGTTTCAATCTTGGAGTTTTCAAGTTTTTCAGCTCATTTAATCCGGCTTATTTCATGTATTTTTTCTGATCATGATACGAAATGTATTCAAACCGATCGTTCTGTTTATTTTTTGTTGAAAATTACATGAATTATATGAAATTATATCATGTATGAAATGTAAAAAAGCATAATCTAGGATAAATTGTCTTCAGCGACATCATGCAAGTGCGTGAGTAAGAAAGAAGTCTGTCAAAAATCTTTCCAATTATTGGAAAAAAAATTGCTACTTTATAGGAGATGCGTATCTTGAGAATAAATTGCTCTTAGGAGAAGCTATTATTGAAACAACAGATGAATTTTAGAATGTTTTTATGTGAAACAAGCACTTATTGATTTCACCTCAAACTTTTATCCTGCCTGATTCCAGATATATGAGCTCTGAATTTTGATAGCCTTCTCAGTGTATTCCAGACTAGTTATGTGCTAGCTGAAATATTTACCAAATTCCGTGAAGAAGAAGACGTGGTAATTGTATTTGTCGGTAGAGAAATCTCCTACCCACTTCGTATGAAACACGCTTATTCACACTGCCTTCGAGGCGTCGTAAGGAAAAATAGTAAGGCAATATGAACGAAGGAAATATATTTGGTATTATCAAGTTTAAGCGCGAAGAAATACAACGCTTTTTTTCGAGCAATTTAGAAATTATGTCTTATTTTTAGCTTACGGTGGGAACTTCTATCCCTACCTAGCATTAATTATGGAAATTGAAAATGCATTCAAATCGTTGGTTACTAATATAACAGTAGGAAAAGGTTAGAAATGTATCATTTTTTGGTAATGTAAATGAAGCCAAAATTTCACAAACCTAAAATCTATTCACTAAGTTCTCCATATATTCCTCGATGATATTATTTGTGACTAATCACGGTTTTATATTGCAAATGTATTAAAGCATTGATTCAATTTTATCGTAAATGATATATATCCGGGCTATATTAATCTCTAGTGCTTTCCTGGAGAATGAAACGTATGAAGATCTTTCGGTTGTCCCACCAGGCTATGTCTTTCGTGTCTCCTTCCAACGTTTCAACTGGCGATTCTCCCATTGACGTCAAGGATTCAGAACCCCTAGGGTAAATTGTACTGAAAAATTGCCAAAATTGGAATTTAAATAATCCATGCCACTTCCTTGCTTCTCCAGTAGCATTCCCCTCCTTTCCTCAATCATTTATTTGCGGAATAATTTAAATAGAAACAATTGGAATGCCTCGTGAAAATTATAGATGGCACTATATATCATGTCACACATTACAAGGGTGTATTTTCAATTAGTTTGTCTATCTTTCTATATTTTTTGGAAATTTGAAGTGCTTTCTATACGATGCTTATCGCTGTTGTTCTGTGGACTATAGCCATCAGTAAACCTGACACGTAGAAAAAGTTTCGCGGTCCGCAAACCACTCTTGCTTGGGACAGGGGTGTGATGGGTTTCGTAGTCCATTAAACTACCCCTCCTCCGTTTACCTTCTTCGAAGAGGGTGGACTGGGGGTATGGGTCTTGGATAGGGGTCGCTTTTCATTGGGGTTGAAATGAGCTGGATGCGAGTCAGGAGGGTTGAGATGGGGAATGAAGGAACTCGGATGGGGGAAGTTTACTCTTCACTGGGATGCTCTAAGGGTTGGCAGCAACCTTTTCCGTCAAGCTCACGATTCCTTCAATGCCCCTGTCTCTTCATCTCTCCATCTCTCTCCTCGCTCCATCCGCTAAGGGTTCAACCTTTAAGGGGTTAGTTGGTTAGGGTATAAGGTGTTGGGTTGGGAGTTATTCGGGAACGGAAGGATGCAAATTGGGGTCGGATATTGAGGTGGTTTAAGGAGCGATGGAGGTGGAATGGATTTTGAGAATGGTCCCTTGGAACGCATGGACATCTAACTTCGATGGCAAAGGCGCTTGCAGTTATTTCTCCTAGTCATTGATGAGTGCTTCTTGTACTTCGGGGATTCATTAGCGGAATAGGGCGTTTTTTCTCGTATGACCCGCTTCCACGAGTTGTGGAGAGGGTAGCCGTCTTCTGTATTCATCTTTACAGGTGCCTTGAATATTTGGATAGCCTCTTTTAAAAGTAGGTGGACCAATCAGACTCCAGCATGAAAAATTGGCGCCAAGAATGCACTATATTACTCACCAAAAATTTAATCCCGACATCGACCTGAAGACGCCGGTTGGAATACCGGAGAAACTGTCGTCGCACAGAAAATCCACGTGGTGTAACCCAGAAGCATAGAGACATCATCTAGATAACGCCGCGGAAAACTACGCATCAGTATTTCATGACGTCGTTAGGTATCTGGTGAGAGACTGTAGGACTTGCCAAAACGTGAAGGTACATAAATTACGAAGCAGCCCCCAACGCGCGGAAGGGAATTTACGATGAACTCGGAAAAACTAAATAAGACATCAGCCTATGAGTGCATACCTGATAGAAATACGACCGCAAATACCAACATCGCGATCACCTCTGCGTCAAACTCCACTCCTAACCAGTACTCGTAGATGCTGGTGGGATTTCCAGCGAAATTGACATCTCAGAATATCAAACAATACACTGAAGGCCCAATGAATATGATCGTATCGATATGTTTTGCTACTTTCGACACTTTTTACTGTCCAAAGTTAGCAAAACGCATTTCGGCGCCTCCTTAGTTGGTGGAATCAATTAATAACTGATGATTACAGGCTTAACTGTGACACCTTTCCATTATAGAAGCCTGGGCGTAAAATATGGAAGAATAAACTTCGTTAGGTTCACTATCTATTGTACTAAAGGAATCATATTAAAGTTCTTCAGTGTTTACCTCATTACTTCGTCAGTTATTTTAGCATTCTCTTTGTGTTTGCATCATCACTCCCTTTGATTGTTCCCCCATTCGTTTTCGTTTGTCGCAGCAGTGTTTCTTCTTAGTTTCAGTCTTTTTTTTTTTTAATTTCGCGCCCATCCATTTCTTCCCGGCTGGCCCTGCTCCTCTCATCCTTCCTCTCTGCTGTTCATCGGAGAGGCTGTGATTCAAACCACCCCTATAATTCACCCTCCGCACGACCACACCACCCGACCGTGTGCTCCCTCTTCTACTTATCCATTACCGAAGCATCCAATCCACATTCCTCCGTGCCACGCCCGTTACTCACTTACACCCCACTGATTTTTTTCTCAAGGAATATGGAATCCCAGAGCCAGCCGTACTCTGCGTATCTTGAATTAAAAAAAATATAAATGGACGCTTTCTAGGCGAATGGAATCATTCTTGTTATTTTGCAATATCCTGATTTTGGCATGTTACTTAGGAATATCGGAGTGATAGATTTATATCTTGGACAAATTCAAATATAATCGATTATTATTGATTATCAGTGGTTTTCCATTAATTTCTCGTAAATTCTCGATTTATTTTACTCTCTGCTACTTCTTTAAATGCTTGCTAATGTTGGGTCTCTTTCATTTTTTACCTTCTATCATGGTTAGCCAATAACGAAATAGAATAGTGAATTTTATCTGTCAGAAGTAGTGTAATCTATTGTTAGTTACGAGGGATATTTTTTTTCCTTTTTTGCGATTCGTTTTCACGAATGCAACATTGTTATCTTTGGAAGTACACCAGCATTTGCGCCAATGTTTTAAATTTGCTCGCCGAACGAAATCGTAATTATTAAGGTGCATACTTTGTGATTTCACAGGATTTGTCTATTCGATCGTACAACCGGTTTTGCCGTTACTGCATCATCACGTAGTTCACTTGATGTGCGAGTACGAATGATGCACTGCGTGATGTAATCATGCATACATTTGACAAAGTAACGACTGAAGTCATCAATTTCATCGTTATATAACTTGGAGCCTCGGAGGGTGTGTGGAGACTCGGAGGCTGCGCGCTAGGCTTAGATTGCTTGAACTATTGAGAATGGATATCTTTAAGAGTGACACAGAGAACATAATATTAGAGCCACACTATATTTCCAGGTCCGATAGAAGCGATAAATTAAGAGAGATATTTTGCCGAACGGATAGATATGGGAATTCGTTTTCCCCCCGAACCATAAAGGACTTAATAAACGCTAGTCCCAACTTCGTCAGAGCACTTCATTTTTTTTAGCTGTAAACGGCTGGTGTCCTAACACCCCCTGCCACACGCCTTTTAGGCGGCTTGCGGGGTATTATATAGATGTAGAATTTTTTTCTTCAACATTAGTGGTCAGCAATCCTAAAATTGGTTAGACGCAGCTGTCCCCTCACGTATCCTCATCTCCATTGCCCTTGTGAATTTCGCAAGTTAGTGCTGCATTTCGTCCATGTTTGTCCTCTACCTCTTTTTCAGTCTATGAGGTACTACCTATGGTCTATGAGCTGGGTGAGGAGGAGGGGGAGGGTAGGGGGACAGCCTCAGCCGTCTGTTGCTCCGCGTCGCGCGAGCCTCATCGCTTAGCGCCACTCTTGGCGTCCGGATGCGCGGGCCGCAAAGCCTGGATGGTGAAAGATGCGTAAAAACCGATGAAATTTTAGTCCTCTGCGTCATAACTTGCCCTGATTACCCTGATTTGGACAATTTTTGCGAAATCGTATGACAAATTAAGGGTGATGGTATTTAGGCGCCTCTCGCTAACTAATTATTTAAAATTTTTCGAAAAATGTTTTTGCCTACGATAGAAGACTCGAGGCATTCGAGATGTGGGTATGGCGAAGAATGGAGAGGGTGAAGTGGACGGAGAGGAGGAGGAACGACGAAGTGCTGGACATGGTGGGTGAAGGTAGGCAGCTTTTAGATGAGATACGGAGGAGACAGAAGGTATGGATGGAGCGAGTGGTTAGCGGGGATGGGATGTTGAAAACAGTGTTAGAGGGAAGAATGTTAGGTAAATGAGGGAGGGGAAGGAAAAGAATAGGATTTTTAGATAGAATGAAAGATAGTAGGTCTAATTGTAAGTTGAAGAGGGAAATGCATGATGTAAGGGGAGGCTCCCGGAATTCTTCTTAAACACTCCATGGAAACCTACCTTAATCGGTAGAATAATAATAATAATCCTTGTGTACCCGAGAGTCATAGAAACCCGGTTGACGATTTTGAAAGAAAAAAGGTATTTTTTGGGGCAGCCTAATGAGGTAGCGTATGGAAATAATAACGTGATTATTGTAAGAGAGGAATGTTCTAGCCGGGCGCAATTCATTTTTCACTTCCATGGGAGGTGGGTGGGGGGGAAAGCAGTGATTCAGGCATCGCACTTGCAGTCACTAATGAGCGCCAGAATCACATGCACGCGGGAGAAGTAGTCACGTCACGGTGCTCAAGTGAAATCCAGGGTCACCTAGGCACGGATACACTAGATCCCTCTCTGTCCCCTAGCCTCTTCCTACTACATCGTAACCCTGCAAGTACAATAGTGTGTTGAGCCTCATAAATGAATTGGAAAAAGATATTTTTCAATTCTGAACGTCATCATTACGTCAACACGAAGATTTAAGTTGGGTAATTAATAATTGCGGGGGAGGGGGTATCAAAATTGACGAATTTCAATAAAACATTACGCAAATTCTAGCGTGTTGTCTGAGGCGAACATGTCCGTCCAATCGTCCTTAATGCCAATAAGTGTAGGTAGTGCCAGCAGATCGTGACGCGTATTATTGACCAAGTTTATTTTAATCAACGGATCGTGCCTTTCTTAAATGGACCGCTTCGTTGCCAACTTTCACTGTCAAATTTGTTTAAAATTTGAAATCTTGCGTATTTTATATAAGATTTCCAATTTAAATTCTTGTATCTTATCAATTCTATTATGTATACTTTTACACTTACGGTGAGCTTTTTCTTGAATTAGAATCTCCTTGTTGTTGATCAGTTGCGCTACCGGCTACTATACTCTGGATGAAAACGTTCAAGAAAAATGAGAAAAAATTATTTCAGTTATATTTGTAACCACTTTTCATTTTACGTTTACTCAAAGTATTTTATCAGTGGGAACAGGTTTTCTGAAATTGAGGCCTCTTAAAAATCGCTACGGTTGCACTCACGAGAGAATTTCTTTGAAGCACCTAAGGCTGCGACAATTCTTTATGAGGGGTGTGGGAGAAAAAAGGGTGGGAGGGATGGTAGGAGACGGGTGGAAATCGGATGGCATTATGGATGGCGGTTGGCCGATCGGATCCGAAAATGAAAATTCAGGAAAGCGGTAAGTTGATGGTGGGCGGGGAAGGGTCTTCGATATGCAAGGAGAGTGGAGGGGAGGGGATGATTGGGGATTGGGGAAGGGGTGGGAATGGGGCGATTCCGGAATTCGAAATGGGTTTAGGGACGGGGAGGGTGAGGAGGTGGGTGTAAGTGCCCTGGAGGCAAATGGAAGCTGAGAAGTCGATGGATGTAGGAGAGGTGCTCTCCACTGGATATTCTCGGTGGAAGAATACTAGCCGAGATTGCATGTATGTATAATACCTCTGGGGTGTTTGGTAGGGCAGTTTATCCTCTTGTGGAAGATTATTCGGGGTTTCCACCGGGTCAGGTTCTCCAACTCCATCTCGGCCAACGTTTCGATGAACGACTTGTCCATCGTCATCAAGGCATGTCGAATCTTGTTTTTTTTTCAATTTTAAAAAGGTTTATTTCCATACTGCAGTGTTCATGAACATATTTACATAGTAAGGTAGAGATATATGATGTCTCCATGCTTCTGGATTTCACCGCGCGGATTTTCTTTGCGACGTCAGTTTCTCCGGTAAAGAAAATCCACGCGGTGAAACCCAAAAGCATGGAGACATCATCAAGACAACGCCGCGGAAAAATACGCATCAACTTAAGGTAGTGATAGAGTTAATTGCAGTAGGTCCCCGTTATAGGAAATATTTCCTCTTCAGGGTGTCATATTGTCATTATTATTTATTCACTGTTTGTGAGCTTGTAGCAGATATGGTAAAAGTCAAAAATGTTGGAACTCTTTTCCTCCGGGATGGCTATTGGTCCGACATTCGTACGAGACGTGAGGGAAACCGGCAAAAACCCACGTAGACCGCCGCGTAAAATGATGCTGATGCTGTAATTGGTTGATGAAGTGCTCGCAGTGATGTCGTTCTCTGTTATCTCGGTGTCCTTGCATTGCTGGCGTATCCGGTCTTGCGGTGATGCTTTTTTTGCAGAGCTGCTATGGCATAAATAGGAGTTAATATACATTATATTACGTTTTATAATCACAGGTCTTATTGCCATATTGAAGCCAACAAGCTTTGGTAACTGATAGAATATATTTACATATTAGCAAATAGAACAAACTTGTAGTCGTCATTTAGAATTTTCATTGTCACAGTCAAGAATTATTTACAGGTTACATAGCGCCCGTCGTCAATAATTAATTATAGATTAGGGCAAAGAAGTGCAAGACGTACGACAGATGAGTCCGAATGTCGAATCTTGAAAACCGTCCTCCTTATATGATGGCGATGACGGCGGTGTCAACCGGGGCAGAAGTTATGTGTGATTGGTCGAGAAATTCCCGCCTTTTTGCTCGTTCCTCACGCATGCTCCTCAGCACCGGTTTCCATGAGGCGTTCAGTGTGTAGCCAGTGTCACGGTTCATGGTGGTGTTGAGATGAATTTCAATGGCCTCCCTTGCCAGTCTTTCCCAAAATTTTTCTATCCGACAAAGGACATTGGATTTCTCCCGACAGATGGCGTGAACGTTGGCCGAAATGAGGTGGGAGAACCTTACCCGGTGGAAATCCCGAGTAACCTTCCACAATTCTATACGCCGAGAAAGCCTACGACCATTCTTCAGTTTTCCCTCTATTAACCAATATAATGTACCAACGTTGTATTTTTCGTTCCTACTTTCAGAAAATCACGCTGGTATTTAAAAATAGTAAACACAATGCAATAAATTAAGAGAAATTAAACTATGGCTATAATTATTTTGCTGCTGCCTTGTGCGCTAACATTAATTGATCAGTTAAGAGCAGATCTCCATAGTGACGCGGAGAGCATAGCTGAATGTATGCACTGATGACCAGCATATTTCTTGGCTACTCATTTGGCGCTGATGTATCAGTCAGCCGGAGAGGCAGATGCAGATTGGACGGTAAATTGGTTTTAAATAGTTTTAATGGACTTATTATGAATTCTTCAATTTAGTGGATGCTACATCCAAAGGATTGCCACGTTTTGCGGTGAAGTTTGTTGGAAAATGAATCATCAAACGTTTGCCTCTGACGGTAACTGGGAATAGCAATAAAAAATGATTTTAAACATATAAGAATCATGTATGAAAACAGTTGATGTATAAATATAAACTGAAAATATTCACTCTTATCTTTCTATTGGTGGTTCAGTTTAATTGATTCCTGTACGGAGAAATACATTTTTGGCTGCGTTGTTAAAAAATGTAAGGAATAGTATAAAAATGGAACAATTCCTGGTCTTTGTTGTGGGATGGAAAAAAAAACAGCGCCAGGCTTTCAACTAAATTCATTTGTCCCGGCACAGTTTTATGGGGATCAAAGGCTGTGCAACTTGATTCGCTTAGGGGTTCCTTCATATACCCTCTACAAAGGGCGTTGTGAAGAATTATTGAATTATCAGTGCCGCCGGGCATACGAATACAAATATTCACGAAATGAACTCCTTCGCAAGGGGTTCGATAGCTCTTTGCTAGAGCAAGCTAAACTCAAAATGCGATTGGGATGGTACATTGCTAGGACTCATGGCCTCGGGTTAATAGAAAGCTCGAGCTGGTTAGATGATCTTGGATCAGCTTTCGATTAGTTTAACATTTAGAATTCATCCTTTGGGGATTTTAGTTTGTTTCATTTGCCAGGAAACTTTTCTGGAGGAGACGTTGACTACACCTCCCACCTTTGGCTGTTGAATCCAGTAGTCCGCCATGTAGTTCTGCAGAGTAGAAATACGCAGCCTCTCATCAGGAATGATGCCAAGAAAACTTAATATTTTCTCGAAAAGCAGAACGATTATCCCTTCTCAACATGTAGGCGAAGAAATTCAACCGGACCGCTAAACATTTTGAGTTATATGCTGATGAAATGAGCAAAAGCAAAGTTCCCTGCTGAACCATTTGCCAGTCTCTGCCTACAGAAAAAACTGAAGATTTATTTAACACGCACGCTTACGGGAGACACAACAGACGCGACAGATCGTTATTGTGGCTGCATCAGCAAACCGGCTTCTACTGGCTTTAATTAAGCATAACTGACGGACTCTCCAGAAACATTTATACCCGATAATTTCTCAGGATTTAGGTTATGGGTTAAATAATTTCCTTTTCGGTATTTTACAATGATTTATTCCAGCAATAGTTCTTATTAATTTAAATGTAAGACAAGAAAGAATATTGCGCGTGAAGTTCGGCTTGAAATAATTTAGAACCGGAATGTTGTTTTTCACTTTTATGCACCATCGTCCTCTCGTCTCTGAGATCTCAGCGCAGACGAACTTATCACTCCCTTCCCTCCACGACTCAAGTCTTCTCAACCCCCAGACGCACAGCCTATAAGGGGTGGCTCCGTCCATTCCCTACCCTGTCACGCCCCCGTTCTATTCCGCACTTCATAAAAAGAATGGGGGAGAAGAGGGTGAACCACCTCTAGCCAGCCCCTACCTCCTCGACCTCCGCCCCCGGCAAGGAGTTCTCTCAACCGGCTGACTCACCCTCCGATGGCTGCAGGGGTGGCACCGAACCTAAGCCAACCCTCACCCTAACCTATTGCTGAAGGTTGCGAAAACATCGATAGTTAGCCTTTATACGCCTATCTTTCTGCTAAAAATTGTTTGTACGGGGACAAAATAAGAAAGATAATACATCAGAATACGCTAATTTATTTTTAAAAATAGTACCCATGTTCAGTTCATTGGTGTATGATTCCCTACAGATGTAGTGCATGGGAAATGACAGCAGAGGATAAATCAAGAGTGAAAGCATTCCAAATTCGATTCTAGAAGTTAAGGATCAAATGAATTGATAGAATGAGCGATAAGGAATTCTGTAGATGAGTAGGAGAGGTGGCATCTGTTGTGAAAACGTTGATAAGAAGTCTGGACAACCTGATAAGCCATACCTTGAGTTATGATGGCGTCATGGAGATATTAGTCGAGGGACATGTACATGGCAAGAACGGAAAAGGAAGATCTGGAATAAAATATGTGGAACAGGTAAAGAAGAATGTGAAAGAGAAGAAAGATGTGGATGTGAAAAGTTTAGCTTTCAAGAGAATTGAAAGGAGAGCTGCGTCAAGCTTTGGATTGTAGAGCAGTGATGATGACGAACGGGGAATGGTTCTATGCTTTCCGGAGCGCGCCTTTGTGAGCTGTGTTTTGAATTTTGATCGACTTAAATGGCGTATAGCGTACCAAATTCAGTTGTCAACGTGCAAAAAAAGCTAATATTATGACCTAAAGAGAGTTGTGAAATCCTAAATCTACATCTACATAGTACTCTGCGAGCCATCTCTAGGGTTTCTGGCAGGGGGTGATCAATTACCAGCATGCAGCATGCAATTGGATTCCCACATGCACACCATACGGTCCAAAAAACGTTACACATACTTAGAAATTATACTACCACACTCTGTTAGAAATAATAATAAAATTCGGATGCATGCATTAAAGTATACATAAGTTAGTAGGCTACACTGCAAGTCATCCTATGAGTACCTATTCTATCCATAAAATCCTGTGCATCTCAGCCGAGGCATGGTGAACTCTAGGCTACACCTGTTCTTACTGGTTAGGAGAAATAGTTAGCGCCTTCTCCAGAAACCTCTGTGGGGGAGATCCCATGGCAGTAAAGGGGCGGGAGGGGTTTGGTTGAGCTGAGGCAGGGGGCAGGTTAGGGGGAGCGGTGGTTGTGGCCAGACGGCGCGGCGTCGGCTTGCACCCCTTGCAACCCCCACCACTCTTCTCTCCCTCCCTCCGTCTGTCTTTCGCCTCGGACGACCGAGTGCGAGTGATGGCTTATCTACGACGCTGCAGGGTCACTTTCGGATGAAAGGGTCGATATTATTGCCGGAGTGCGTCGCGTGATAGTTGATGCTGTCCGCATCCTTTGATTGGTCTCGCGGTGAAATGAAGAGGGGACGAAAAAGCGATTAAAAGACGATTTACGAGAGGTGGGAGACTGGTAACTATTTGGATTTGGTTGCTCATTACAGAGGATGGCATAGGAGTTGTTTTAACATATTCTTTTGGTGAATCGGAAGGATTAAACGTCGCTGTGAGAGAGCGAAGCATCACAGGAACCACCGGTTGGAACTTTTGGATCTTTATTATTATTTTGATTGAATGGCATAAAATGGAAAAAGAAATTTTTGTAAGTGTGTAAGGAACAAAAACTTTGAATTATCCACATGGTGATTTATTTTTTTGGACCATGATTTCGTTGCAGCTTAACATTTTCAGCACCTTTTCACCAACGTTTTCAAGGTGTTGAAAAGGTTACGCTTTAGCGGTACCATGGTTGGACCAAATGAACCACCATCAAGGAAATGCAAAAAGTTTTTATTCCTTCGACTCCATTACGATAAAGGATTTCCACCAAGGCACGCCCGCTATTGTTACTAATATTACTGATAGACATTTACTTTTTAGTGATATCGATTTTTAAAATTTTTCTAGCCTCTGCTGCATTAGTTGTAATTAGCTGCAATAGTTCATGATGAGTGTGCTAGGGATAGGTTTAATGAATATCATAACCGGTCTACTTATTTTCTTCCCATGATTATCCGTTTTATGTCATGTAACGATGGCATGAATATCACATCATAACCTACTACTACCATAATTAGGAGTAAAACACAGTTAAAACACTTATTTTAAGTATAACGATGACAATACTTTTCATTAATATCAGTTTCTTCTCATTAAATGCTCTTTTTGAAAATCCTACGTTGTCCGATCGGTATTTCAATCGCGTGATGCTTCCCTCGCACCTACGAAAAGTGTTCATTTCTCCTATTTGGCTTTATTTGTAGCATGAGTAGCACAAATATTGCCATTTTGTCGTAAATAACTCTCCTAATTTTCTCGGTCTTTGCTGCTGCTTTGGTTATTACAGTCAGATTATTATCAGTCCATTACGAATATTAAGTGGATTGGTTTTATGAATATGCATGCCAATATACCGATTTTTTCTTATAACGTTTTAAATCATGTAAATGCTAGAATTAAGATTACTTAATTCTAGCATTTACATGATTTATATTGGTATGGATAAAGGGAGTACTTAGCGGGGATGGAATGTTGAAAACAGTGTTTGAAGGAAGAATGTTAAGTAAAAGAGGGAGAGGAAGGAAAAGAATAGGATTTTTAGATAGATTGAAAGGTAGTAGGTCTTATTGTGCACTGAAGAGGGAAGTGCACGATCTAAGGGGAGGCTCCCGGAATTCATCTTAAGCACTCCATGGAAACCTACCTTAATCGGTAGAATATTTTAATAATAATATATTTATACGTGATTTTTATAACCTTAAACTACCATGCTAGGCTTTAAACTACCATTAAATTGTACTTTTTACAATAACTACGTTATTACAGTAGCTTATTTCAATGCGTGAGCGAGATGAACTTATGTATCAGTGCAAATATTTTCTCTTTAAATATTGATTTGAGAATTTCGTTAGTTATAATGAGCACGGTGTAGGGAAAAATCCTGCATGAAGTGAAGCCATTTTTATTCGATGCGAATCGTGATGACTCGTTATCAATTTGCGGCAGTTGTGGGGAACTGTGATGGAACATTTTAATTTCACTTTTCCTTCTGCTAACGACACCGCATGGCTTTTCATCGCAGTCGTATCGGAATTCCAATCGCTCTGGATATTCCGCAGACACTGCCCCCCTCTGCACGTGAGCAAATGGAATTGGTTCGTCGCGTTTCTCTCGGAATAGGCTGAGGAGTGGTTGGGGAGGACGTGAAAAGTAAACGTTCGATTCGAAAGGAACTTAATTAGAAAGAAGTTTCGCTTCGGGGCCGTGATTTCTTGGTGTATGAGTGACTGAGGCTCACGGGAGAGAAAGAAGGATGTCAAAGGAAGTGATCAAAGGAACTCGATCGCAGTGGGACAAAGAGGCAGTTTGTATACTGCCAAGGGTGATTGATTGATTGATGATGGCATGATAACCCCGCTGTGACCTGAATTGTAAAAATCCACGGGGGAGAAAATCGGTTGACAAAGATCACAAAGCCTATTTTATAGTAGGCTGATGAAAGACTTCTCAGATCTTCTCTTCTCAAATCTGCGTTCACCGATTGCTTTAGAGCTATGTGAACCTGATTCCATTTCTGTCACTGAACGCAACTGCCTCAATATGGTCCCATGTTCTTTATTTGTTATCCATTTATAGTGGAGTAGAGTTCTCTTCAAAATTATTGCTACCAAAACTGGAAAACAAAAAAAAATATAAATCATGTTCAAATTATTTATAATGCCATGTTGGAGTTGGAGATATTTTATGAGTTTTAATGGAATACTGCTAACGAAGTAAGAACGGATCTTTAAAATCAATGTATCGAGTGAAATGTGTACGGGGAAACATAAATATGTATTACTATTATTTACAAGTGGTAGATTGAATGTAGGAATCGTTAGAATTTCGGAAGAATGGGTAAAGATGTGGCAAGAAAATCATTAAAACTCAATAAGAAAATAATCATTTATGATTGATGGATGCTCTCTCCAAAGAGATTACCTTTGAGTATTAAGGCTTCTCCCTGGATAGGAACCCTAGATCCACTGTTCAGTTGCCCTGCGCTGTACCCTTAGGGCCATCATTCTCCCTTCTAAAAACAATCTACTGTTACGTCATTGTTATATGCGTATATGATCTTATGTACGAGTATAGAATTTGAAAAATAGTGATCCAATTTGCCTTTGTAGTTTTCGGGAAGATATTCTGAGAGATGATAGATAATGAAAGATGATTTGCAATTTTCCACAAGGAAAATTGCAAATCATCTTTCATTATGAATCAATTCCACTCCATCTCGCTTGATTCCTCGAATTTTATAGATGACAGATAACTTGACACTGTCTACGTTTGCAAGGGGTTTGTTGATATCCTCGTATTTGTTTGTCTTTGTGTCACCGATTCAGTATTGGGCTAAATTGGTGGACATCTCTTGGCTGGTCGCGATAATTTACTGCCACCATTCAGAAGGATGGAGTTAATTAGTTGAGAAGTGGATTTGTTATAAATAATTCCTTCTGTCGCCGTTGCCTATGGGCTATTCTTAAGGATCCTTCCCCTCGCCTTTTCGTGGATTCCACTCTGTTGCACGGATATGACAGGGAGCGGATTGATTGAGCATTTGAATTACTTTCCATTTAACTCCTAAGAAGTCTTCTTCCATAAGTATCTTCGTTGCTATGAATTTATGATCATGGGGATGTCTTTACCTAACTCTCCCTGACGGCCTATTTGAAAGTAGTGGCTACCTCTGGCCACTGATGTGAGGAGTCTATTATTGGGAGAAAATTATTAAAAGAATTGGAAAGGAACTGATAAAACTGAACTTTTTTGAGTTTAACTCTGTGATAGAATACTCATCGCAATTATTTTATGTATCCGTGCGTATTTTATTTATTTTAATGTCAGATGCTTTGCGAAAATCTTTTTTCAAATCGTGAGTATAAGTGTACCGTGGCTAAGCTGAGAGTAACTGGCTGTATTTAGTAGAATAATGTGTCGTGATGGAAGGCACGCGTATGCTTTTCGAATATTTTCATTCGGCCGATCGAGGTGTGGGTACATATTTAGACGAGGCCTTGTTCGGTCAAATAACTGGAAAGCAGGGAATGACACTTATTTATGACATTTATACTTTTTTTCTCGATATATTCCTCAATTATCCACTAAAGCGATGAAGGACTATATTTAAAACATATTTTCGTCTTAGTAAGAATCTCAGCTTTGTTGAATTTACAAGTAAGAGAGCTTGGCAAACTTTATTGTTTTCCTCAGAATATCTACTGATGCATTCATACGCAGGTTGGTGGCTTTCCATGAAATATTTTGGATTGAACTCCTGGGCCATTTGAATAGAGTTAAAAACTTAAAGTTGCTTTCCTTTAATCAATTCGCAAGACATTGCATATAACTAATATTGTTCCTCTTTTTCATTTCAGGTGAGTTCTAACGAGGACAGTAAGTGCATGTGTACAATGACCCGCGGTGTTGATATTCGCGAAAGTGTCATGTAAGTATGAACGATTATGACTAGCATGATTTATGGTGCACGGATCTTGAAAATCCTTAACGTACATCACGTATATTACGTGTGCTCAAGTTTTCGTTGAGGCTGAGAATAATTTCGGAATTAGTAAATTTAATGGTGCTAGATTTTATTATTTTTGTTTTCATTGCGAATATAAACAGATCTCTTTTATTAAAAGATCATTTTAAGTGGAGGGTTAGTGGACTTTCGGCAATGTGCTTGTTTATAAAAATGCTTTTGCCCTGATGATGCATTAATTACATTAGCGAATCCTTAGCTAATTCGTTGACCTTTGCTGACCTATCTCCAATAATATCAAGATATATATTAGTTTTATTCCTTGCTAAGACTTTCGCGGGGTGCAATGAATGAGTTTATAAATCTTTTGGGACACACCCCGCCCGACCCCGCAACCCGCACCCCGCAACGACCACTCGTATTTGTATTTGTTATTAAAAATTTATTCTTAGGTGAATAGCGGTTTCTTGTCTTCTTCGTCGTATAAGTTTCTAAATTATACCCTTTTTAATTACATCGTATGCCGAATTTGTCAGATACAGAAAAGAATTATGTTTCGTACCTGAAACTTTTCAAATGTACCATCGTTCTGCTACTTTCATGCTGTAAACGTGTGGGATTTCATTTCTTCATCCACTCATGCATAATACCCTGTGTTTATTATTTTTTCTTCTTTTCTTGACCTTATTTAATATATAATATGGTATTTCCTGGAGTATAGGTCATTTATATTTATAAATGACCTATATTTATAAATGACCTATTTATAAATGACCTATACTCCAGGAAATACCATATTATATATTAAATAAGGTCAAGAAAAGAAAAAAAAATAATAAACACAGGGTATTATGCATGAGTGGATGAAGAAATGAAATCCCACACGTTTACAGCATGAAAGTAGCAGAACGATGGTACATTTGAAAAGTTTCAGGTACGAAACATAATTCTTTTCTGTATCTGACAAATTCGGCATACGATGTAATTAAAAAGGGTATAATTTAGAAACTTATACGACGAAGAAGACAAGAAACCGCTATTCACCTAAGAATAAATTTTTAATAACAAATACAAATACGAGTGGTCGTTGCGGGGTGCGGGTTGCGGGGTCGGGCGGGGTGTGTCCCAAAAGATTTATAAACTCATTCATTGCACCCCGCGAAAGTCTATTATATATTATACCCTGTGTTTGGCAGTGTGGGATCTAACCAATAACCAACTTGCAGCATGCAAGATGACCGCCACATGGAAACCACGTGGTCATAGTATATTGCGCATTATAACGATATATACGTGCTAATTCATAAAATGGCAATACGGTAGAACCTCGGATAACGACCACAACCGTTCCAGAAGTCTGGTCGTTATCCGAAATGTTCGCTATCCGAAACAATTTTCCCCATAAGAAATAAAGGAAATAATTGGTTCCTAGCTCCTTAGCTATCATATGAAAGTTACAGGCTATATAGGTATTTTATTACATTGTGTTACTTGTAAACTTACTATTTTAGATATTACTTTGTATCCATTTGGGATCGCACAGTACCGAACACAAACGTGTCCGCTACACATCTGTTTGCTAACCTAAATTTTGTTCGCTATCCGAGGCAAATTTTTAGCGAACTTTTTGGTCGTTACCCGAACTGTTCGTTATCAGAAGCGTTCGCAAACCGAGGTTTCACTGTACTTGTCAACGGATATTAATTCCTATAGCAAATCCTTGCAAGATTAGAGCTAAGTGTAAATGAAAACATGCGATCTGCCGACCTAATGAGTGAAGCCACACTTAATATTAATCGAGACACCGTTGCTATACCTGATAGTACGAAGAGAGAATGACATTTCTCTGTTTTGCCTTATAATATTTCCTTTATTTTCTTCTCGTGATCACGTCTACCATAGAACGAAGGTTAACGAAGGATGTTTTACGTCGTTTGAGAAAAAATTCTTTCCTGAATTTAGAAGTAAATGTAGCCTATATTTTGCTCTACGCTTCTGTAAATGTTCCCATCCTAATTTTCACGACGTATTGGAAACGCAAAATTCATAATTTTACTTCCTATACTTTTCTAAACGGTCTTCAAACCCATCCCTACGTTTCCTAAGAAAGACTTTTTATTTTTTTTAATGTTACACGAACTTATTATCTTTGTCCATATTTGATTAACTCTGAGACGTGTACGATACGGTTTTAATTATGAATATTCTAATCTCTATTATTTTTCACTATTTTCTACATCAGTGCGCTACAAAGTCTTTTCCTTTACAGTTTGAAAGTAAGGTCGTTATTATTATTTTCCGCTGAAATTTGATGGATTTTTTGGCTATTACAATACTTACATCATATCTCTAATACTTTCATCATAATCATTTCTCAGGTTTTCTAACTTATAATCTTATTTCTCTCACCTCAGCACTATAATTATATAACTCTATGTCTCCTCAGCTCTAGTAGTAATGAAGAGAGTCCCCTGAAAAACAAATCTCTCTTTGTTAGGTGTGCTCAATATGTAGGTGAAGAAAAGCACTGCATGGTGAGTGATCCATTCATAATAAATTACGAATCCCAGCGCTAATTCCCAGTGCTCTCCTCCTCGCAATAAAGCCATATTAACCGGATAGCGTGGTGACTGGCCCTCCGCAAACGAGTGTTTTAAAACTGCATGACGCCGGGTGGCGGCGCCACTGCATTAATATTTTCGTCCCTTCTAACGACTCCCTTGTCGGCCGTTTTAATTTATATTTATATCTCGCGAAGGGCGGAAAAGGCCCATCACCAATTACACCCTCGTAAGGAAGTAGGCTAGGGGCGGCGCAGTCGCTAAAATTTGAGTGTACATAGAGAGGATGGGTAAACTGTAAAACATGTAGAGACCCGCGTGCAGAGCGACCCTAAATTTTTTTTCAAATAAATTGACTGACGGATTTTGGCCGAAAGCAGTGCGTGTGTATTTCAAAATGTTTTGCAGGTTTTTTCATGTGGGCATCGTTTTCCGTGATTGTGATGCTAATGGCTTCACTGCGCCGCGTGTTTTATGCACGCTTGCCAACGGCTAAATGCACGCATTTTATTTTTTCCAATCAGTTAATGTGAAATGACGGACACTTGAATGTTGCCTTCGGCCTAATTAAGTTATGTTCCTTCTGAGCTGTGCTAATGGGATCGTTTTTTGCCGCAGCCCTGAATAGCGTTAGGTTTCGTGGATTAGTGACTAGTTGTGCCTACGGTGACATTTTTGTCTGCTGCCTCCATTCCATTTTTTTAATCTATGATTGAATCTGTGCGCGATTTTAACTCGTTATTTATCCCTTAATTATAAAAGAAGTGAGTTTTATTTGGTTTGTGTTGATCCCATGCCATTAATCACCAGTAATGTTTGATTTTCTATGTTTAGCTTTCTCCGAGAGTATTTTTTATCTTTTCCTCAAATTTTTATCTTGAAAAACAATCAATGAACTCAAAAAAGAATATTTTACCTCTAACTTATACAATTATTTAGCCAACCAATTAAGACAAAATATAATGATTTCTATCACTGGTAAATGTATTGTAACTCGTGAGTAATTCAACCTATGTTACAGGGAGATCGCTATGTGCAAAATCTCCTTCGTTTCTCATGCTTTCATTTCTTCATGTTTTCTGCCTCTCTCCACCCACCTTGTTCAGCACTTACTTATTCCTCCTCTTCTTCGTCCTCTTCACCTTTTCGATTCCTCTCCACACCCACATTTCCTACGCCTCCAACCTTCTCTCGTCCTCCTTTCTAAGTGCCCACGTTTCCGCAACGCAAAGCGCTTTATACTCCATATTACCAGCTCTCTACTGACCATGAACGCCTCCTCTAAACTCTCCTTAAAAAATTCATCCCTGACAAGAATATCGAAGTTTGTCGTGAAAAATACAACCTTGATCCCATTTTAATATTAAGAGCACGAAACAACATTACACGATAAGCCTATTTTCTTTTAACGAATTACACATTTTCTGTTGCCCCTTTGAAAATTTTTGGGCGTATCGAGTTAGTCGTCAACATTTGACTCAAATTTGAAATTTTGAATTCATTTCCTTAATTTATACTATTCAAGCAGGAACGATTTGGAGTGCTATAGATTTTGTAAAGTTGGGATGAACGTTACAGCTCTGTGGATATTTCGCTCGGCTCTGAAGATCGTATTTTCTCGTGTTCAAATCCTGAGTACAGCCCTCGGAAACACCGACCAAAATCCTTGATGTGCGATGCGGCCCAGATGGAGGAACTCGCCCCCACCCTACGCTAAATCTGTGAACTTACTCGCCTTTGGCAAAGCCTGGGATGAGCTCTACCCTCACCTATCCAAACCAGTACATCAGTTGGATCACTGAGTGAAAGTTTTATATTCGAAGAAGGAGAAATTCTGACCAAGTTCTATTCTGTCCAACAAACTTCATCGTAATAAGATTCAATCAGCTGTTCAAATTATACACTCCACTTTATTCTCTCATCCAGTTTCAACCGATTTTTATAGCTGTTTGAATCTCATTGCAATCAATTTTCATTGAGTTAACTCGTCAACAGTCGATCTGAAACTACATGACAATAGCGTTAGTTTAAAGGAGTAATCAAGGTGCGAATAGAACGGATCCATAAAGAGGGAGTGATGATCAAGGAAGATTTTCTTAAGGAGCGAACACGGGTTAAAAAACCTGCTGAAGCCCTCCTGCATAGAATTATATGCGTCGCTTCAAACTTCACGGGGAATAATCTTTTCACATGTCTTACGTCGTGCGATGGTGACAAGGGATTGGTTATTACATGGAAGACGAGATTAAAATTTTTTAGTTCCCATGTTTATTACAACACATTTTTATATTACTTTATCCGTTAGAAAAAGGTTATTGACGACAAATTTAATGGAAGGGAAATTAATGTGTATTTTTGGTTGCGAAAAAAAATGTAAGCCAACCTACCGACATCTTTTTTTCAATGTCGGAACAAAATATTTTGTATCCGAAAAAATAAGGTGAGGGGACAAATAAAATAGCTTCACAAACATTCAGAGATGAAATAATTCTACCGATTTTTTTGTCATAATATTAAAAGTAGTTATAATAATAATCACAATAGCACCTGGAATTTTATTCAGGCTTTTGGGAAGGTGAGAAGTTATTCCTGAGTTCTGTGACGTCGTTATAAGCAGCACAGAGGAGATAACCTCAACGGCCCTCCTTGTTCCCCCATTCTCTGAATACCCCCCCTATTACGGCGTGGAAATTCGGCGAAAATACTCACGGCCAATGCAGGCACCTCTGGTCTTATGGATGTCCTCTCGCGAAACCAAATTTGAAGAAAAATATGTTTACAGGCTGTTTTATTTATATATTTCCCATTTTGAGTACAACTGTGACATCTTCCTCCCAAATTTTCTCCCTTTCGCGGGGCTTTCGGTAAGCGGTGCGAAATCCAATAGCTTTGCCTGCCTTCCCCCCTCATTTCTTGCTTTCGCTCGAAATGGCTTGAAAAGAAGGAGAATGAGGTGATATTCGTTTCAGGGAAGCAGAGAGAGGAGCTTAGAGCTTCGAGTTTTATTTGGTATGCTTGCAGTATAAGAGAGCTGCGTTTGAAGTAAATCTGTCTTTTAGGTTTTAAAGTTTACTAAGACCTTTGACGGATACCATGTTTTGCAACAAGCGTTGGAGAAAACTAGGCAATTAAAGATAACATCCATCTAAGTATTGAGAATAATACGATGTGGGAGTTTCAAAATATATCGCTGAAGAGGTGATTTAAATGAGTAAAATGCTGGAAAATAATAAATCCATTGACCACGAGTGAAATAAAATTGATGGTCATTTCTAATTAACTGTAAATTTTCAAGTACTATTGATTTCGTCAAAGTAATAATTATGAATGTAATAACGAAATGTTTTATCACTACGAGTCAAGTCCACTCTCAGGTAGTTTTTATCAACGTTACTGTCGGAGACAAAAATGTTTCAATAATGGGTGTTAAAAGTTTTTACATGAAATAATGTGGAATGGGTGTTATTGTGAATTGAAAAGTACTTGAAGGAATGGGAGGCTATGCCAGAGTGTTTCTATGGTACTCCATAGAAGCCTACCTTAATAAGAAGCAAGTAATTTAATGATAATAAATGTACATAAATACTCCACAGTTTAAAGTACCTTAATTATCTGTACCGATTGTTTTTGGCAGACAGCTAATGCAGAAACACCAGCAAAAAGAAAGTCAACCTGGTCTTATTGTTTGTATTAGTTTACGTATAATTCTAATAATAATGAACAAAAATGCGTAGTTAATGGTGTTGAATTAAGAGAGAATTCATTTATAAAAAAAACAGCTTAGCTAAATACATGTATGCACTTTGTCATGATACAGAATACGTTCGTGACATTGTTAAAATTTAGGTGTCACTTCCGAATTATTAATACATTCGTCATTGGTGAGCAGTGTTCTCTCCAGTTATTGATTCTGAGAAATAAAATGAACCATTAAAGTGAAAAGGTCAGCAGATCGAGTGTTAGCATTTATAATAGAGGCAGATGATAGATATAGCTTGGCTGATTGCCCACTCACCTCGCGCTGCGGGTAATCCCTTCTCTCCTCTTCTGTGCGACAATTAAGATACAATGGCTGCAGAAATGACGTATCTGATGGCACTAAGGAATGCTCCACCGTGCGTATAAACAATGAAAAAAGAGAAAAAAACTCCATAAAACTGCCTGTGATTCTGTTTTATGTGTTTATTTTTCCAGGGATTGTATCCCGGGAGAGGAAGAAAAAAGAAACGCGACGAGTCCCGAAAGAGGCACTCTCCTCTTTCCCATAAATATTAGCGGGGATAATCTCTTGCCGTGCGGGTCTGTCTAAACCCTTCCGCGAGTCATTCTTCCTACGTGCAATATCGCAGTCCGCGTGAGCTGACCCTTGCCGCGCCGGGAGTGCTAATTAGAACGTCACAATCTGCGACTTCTAGGCCGGATAGTTATTAGCCTCGCCAGACCCAGCTGCGTGGACCCGCGTAGCGGTTGAAGTATGCCCCGGTCGCGTGAGTAGCAGGTAGCCACAAACTCCGTCACCATGTACCTACCTAATTTCGGCCCTGTAAACAACCCCTCGCAGCCTCCGAAAATAGGTTGCTCGCGGGATAGATATTGCAAAAAAATAAGAGAAAGGAAAGCTTGGTGTTTCTCATTACTTCAGAACGCGCATAAATATCTACTTCACAAAAAATGCCCGATCTGCGTTGCGAAAAATAATTTTAAAAATTTGAATGAAGAGTGTCCTGCAAGCATCGCATGCTGGATTTTTTTCCCCTCTATTTCCGAGAAAATGGCGCGTAGAATGAGGATTACTATTAGATGTAGGAGGATATGAGCATCGTCGTAGAGCTACCCATGGTTTTTGTGAAGGTATATTTTGGTAGGTAGGTTTCGACATGTTCCTCCTACGGTGATGTGCCATACAGTGACTCTGCTGATAAACTTGGCAGCGAAAACTTAATAATTTCTCTAATGGAAGCACGATTTTATTTTTAAGCTCAAGCGTGAAGATAGTTTTATGCGTGATGTAAAGATATTGAGTATTTTTAATTGCTTGTGAAAGGAGTGTTATTCAAATGAAATGTATGATTGTATCGCTTATTTTCATTGGTTCAGCAATCTCGAATTAAAGTAGATAGACGACCTATTTAAGTTGCACGCTCACAAGAAAACCGAGAAAATCCTGGTAGATCACTATGCCCGCCGTATCAGTGGACAGACTTAAGTTCATAGACTAACGCCCACTCCTTAATTCTTTATGGTATTTGTGTTTTTGGATATTTTAACGCGCGAGAAAATTCCATCACCATAACAGACCGAAATGTCAGAGAGAAATTTTTGAGGTTTCGTCAGAAAGAAAAGGGTTTTTTTTCCATTTCGCGATTTTTTAGGGCGGCTTAAGTAGTGCTTTTTCGGCACGAATTATCTTGCAACTTCATGCAGTTCCGTGGATGTTAAATATTTTTCTCTCCCGTCACAAATTCAATTATTCTCTCGTAAAACAAGGATTCACGCGGTGTCATTCGGAGTTCTGTGTGACGCGTAACGTTCCTGCCGTAGCGCTTTTGTCATTTTGGACAGCGAAGCGAGCTGAGATCATCCGATGCGCCGACGTTTTGCTGCGGTGGAAACTCTTCCCTTGTCGAATAGCTTTGGACACCGTTTTCGCCTTGCGAAGCAGTTTTGATTGGAGGTTTAAATATTTCCGTGATTGAGCATTCGTGCTTTTATGTCAGCTAGCATACCATGATTTTTTTCGTTACTGGAAAATTATCGGGAATCACCCAGATTCCTCGCAAATTATGTAATAGCTGCATAATGTGAATCCTTAAAACCAGATGCATTCATAGTTTCATAAATTATCGTTTCATCGTTATTCCTAATAAATTACAAAAAACTGTGAATTTTTTTGTGTCATTTTTTCCTCTGCATAAAGATACTGTTTCCGGTCTTGTTGTAAATTATTGTATCGTAAATTATTTGCCCATTTCTAGCTTAAGTATGGGTGTCAAATGATTTTCAAAGCCACGATCTCGTTAGAATTCCAATCAAGTAGATGGAAATCATGCTATGATTAGCTCTTTTACTCTAGTAAATTCATGCAATATTCCTCGTAAATCCTTTAGCTCCTTCTTACCATTAAGTTCTTACTGCAGCTATTTGTAACTGTTTTTAAAAAGTTATATCATGATGTTCAGTAGGTATATATTCTTGAGATGACAATTATTTGTTCCATACAATATTCTTCAGGCATTATATTTTTAAATGCCTGTGTGATTGATACAGTGGTGTGATTCATCAGTGTTTCTACTCACGTCTTGGTATATCCTGGTACATACATCTCAGACCTGCAGTGACTCTTTTCGGCGAGGTAAAGAGCCTACTTTAAGGACTGAGCGCAAAATGAGCAAGGGAATTAATGCTCGCGGGCTGAGTGGAGGTGAATAAATGGGCCATTCCATGAAAATAGGTAACTTTTGGAAATAAAAATATGTTTTTATATTTAACTTATTATGTCATGATTGTCTTCTTATAAGGCTATATTATGAGTATTTACTGAGAATTTCAGTCAAATATGCTTGGTAATCTAGGTTCAAAGTCGACTCTTCATCAGCTCTTCAAAAATTACCATTTTCATAGGTTGTGTTGCCATATCAATGCTTGTGTAAATGCTATTTCTATTTTTCTTGGTAATTATAATGTCAAAATATTGTACCACATGAGAGTTTCTATCACTAAGTGATATTAATTTTGCAATAATATAATGGTAAAACACAGTATTTAAAAATACATTGTTTCTTTGTCCCCTACGTAACATAAATTAGATAAATTTCTTTGTTCACCAAGTGTCTTGGCAGACATCTACTCAAAATATGATATTTTAAACAGGTTTTGTGTCAAACTAATTATTATAGTGTTAAAAAAATATTAATTGAATTTAAACATACCCTAATGTTCAATTTCTTTCTGTCCCGTACGTAACGTTACGTAAACTAATGTGCAATACACATAAATATGAATTCACTGTGCCATATATGCATCTCTGCAGCCTTGACGAATGAGAGGGGAACGGTTGAGGGTATCACTACGCGGCGAGGAGGAGTATTGGGCAGTGATAAGTCAACAGCTGGAAGGGTACGCGGTGCAAATTGATCTCTGTGTCGGAGATGAAGGTGTTTCTGCGAGGAATGTGGTTTCTTTCGAGGGAGGGGAATGGTGGGAGGGAAAAACCATTGGGAATAGTGGGGGTGGGAAGGTTTTCTTGCCTCAACTCCCTTTCTCCGCTTGGAGTAGAGTTAAAGAAGAAGGAACCCGGCATAAAAAAAGAGATGTGTGGGAAACTCTCGACAAAGGCGGCTCCCTCCTTCCTTTTTTATTTTCTCTCGGTGGGCCTCGGGGTTTTGGGAAGTGGGGTTGAAGAAGCGAGGGTAGTTTCAGTTAAAGCGTGCAGGGGTTGCGATCTTTTCCCACCCCCGTTATTCCCCCCTCATTTTACGTTTTCCACATCTCCCACCGTAAGCTGCGGAGCGGGAAAACGTTTTCGTCCGTATAAAACCTCTTCCCCATTCACTCGGAAAAATGTGTTGCCAGCAGAAATTTTGTCCTCCTTTGCAGTTAACTTTTCCTCTTGACTCTTAAGTTTCTCTGCTTTCGGCAATGGTCTCCGTTGTGATTTAAACGTCAGTTTATTTCAACCAAGGATTGTTGGGTTTAACGATCACGGCAAAACGTCCTGAAAATAGGAGCAACGGAATGCGATAACCTTGCGTTCCGATGTCAGTATGATGCAGAAAATGATGCGTTGGGCTTAATGTTTATTGTCGTGAATTGGGGCATCTGATGAGGGCGTAACGTACTTGTAAAGTTCAAAAGGAGGATCAAAAAGGCTGGGGAATCTACATAATACCCCGCAAGCCGCCTAAAAGGCGTGTGGCAGGGGGTATTAGGACACCAGCCGTTTACAGCTTAAAAAAAATGAAGTGCTCTAACGAAGTTGGGACTAGCGTTTATTAAAGTCCTTTATGGTTCGGGGGAAAAACGAATCTATCCGTTCGGCAAAACATCTCAATTAATTTATCGCTTCTATCGGACCTGGAAATATAGTGTGGTTCTAATATTATGTTCTCTGTGTCGCTCTTAAAGATATCCATTCTCAATTGTTCAAGCAATCTAAGCCTAGCGCGCAGCCTCCGAGTCTCTAGCGGCTCCCAGCCTAATTCGCTTAAAATCTGCGTAACACTGTCTGTACGCCCGTAGCAGTTTTTGACGAAACGCGCAGCCCTCCTTTGTATTTTATTCAGTTCGCGGATTTAGTCTTTCTGCACCGGATCCCATACGCTCTCTGCATATTCAAGGTGCGGTCGGACAAGAGCGAAATAGCACCTTTCTTTTACTTTCTCATCCAAAAATCTTCCCATAATACGCTTGACGAATCCTAATTTCTTCAGGGCTATGCCGCAAATATTCTTTATGTGTGTTCCCCACGTGAGGTTTGAGGTTATCGTAACGCCCAGGTACTTCACTCCGCCTGTTGTCTTTATGTTAATACCATCCACTGCATAAACATCAGTAAGTCACGGTCAACAAACGGTCAGAGTTGGACGAATTCGAGTTGGAATGAAGGAGAGAAGGATCACATGGAACTAAAGGGGAATCCTATCCGAGAAAACTGAAATATCCGGGATGTAGAGGATGGGCGGGATAACATAGGAACTAGAATGGTCATAGCGGCAAAGATACGGCTAGATGCATAGATTATTCGAGCAAAAAGACCGTGGATCGATGAGAAATTGATAAATAAAATGAAGGAGAGAAGGAAATGGAAAGCAGTGGACCAAGAGCAAGGGAAAAAGATTCATAGGGATGTAGAAGATGATAAGTTCATGACACTCTCAACGCCATAGTCGGTGATGAAGTGACAATGTGGAACGGACGAAATTATTTTTCTTCCCCTAGTGATTGTTGCATTAGTTATGTTGTCGCAAACACGTTTATATCTCATGTTTTTGTCAACCTTTCTGTTGAATCCGTGACCGTCTTAATTTCTTCAATCCGATGGAGGCATAAGGTGGAGCTCGGGAAAAAAGAAAATGTTTACGTTCGAGGTTACGAGGTGAAGTGTTGGGGAGGAGGACGTTGAGCGCGGAAATGTTGGCACTATGGGCGGTCGTAAAGTTGGCGCGGAGCGCGCATCGCGAGGGAAATCTTGCTTCATTAGATCCGCTAGTAATTAACGCGGGGAGAGAGAGAGACCTCGCTTTTGCCTTAATTCTTGGGGAGGCGTTGCTGCTTGAGGGTTTGCTGCTTTTGCTCGTGAGGGGCGCTGGAGTTATGTCCTTGGGGTTGATTGCGTGGGAGGATGCGAAAGTGAAGAAATGGAACGCGGTGAAATTTCGCTGAAGGAAGTCTTCTGAAGGGAAAAGAGATTCTCGCGCGGAGAGGAGCGAGGTTGATTGTGTGAGCTAGCAATCAAAGGTCGAGCGTGGAGATGGATGCTGCTGCTGCTGCTGCTGCTTGGAGAGGGATGCCACCTTTGGCACAGTCCAAGAATGTTACGATAGAGGGCTCTCCTGCCGGCCTCGGGATGTGCTGTGTTCACGCAACGTATTAAAGTTATAATAACAATGATTTTTATTCCAGATCAGATGAATACATTTACCATTTATGCAATATTTATACTGGAATATAGTTATTAAAATTAAAAAGAAGAACTTTGTGCTTTCACATGAATATTTATTAACACATTTACATGACCATGATTTCAACGTTAGACGTCATCATCAGGTGAACTCTACAGAAGTCCATCGCATCATTTTATACCATGCTAGGAGGGGGAGGGAGGAAGGTAACTGGGTTGAACGGATTGGTCAACAGAGATGAGGGAGGGGATGACTCCCACTCCCCTCTTTTAAGCCTCCCAATTCCGGGGCTAATGACATGACTAACCTTTCGGCCTTTCTCTCACGTAAACCCCCATCCCCTCCACCTGCCATACCCTCCCTAAGGGAGTCTCCTCCCCCTAACTTCTTTCTACCGTATGACCAAGTTCTTTACCCCTCCCTCATCTCTGTTGACCAATTCATTGGTGCTGGATAAATTAGTTACTAACCGATATTTGAAATAAGTAATAAATAAAAGCTGTAAGATTCTCCCTTCCCGAAAATGTCCCCATTAATGACAAATTCCCGTTTTACGTCTGCTGAGGAGATCGCTAGCCTGGAGCCCCTAAAGGATTTCAAAATTGCCAATCAATAGCCTAAGCTGGATTTCACTTTCAGCTTTATATAAACGAAAAACTAGGTCTTCATAAAATAATGAGAACTAATCTTTTAAATTCCTCCCAAGTTTGGAGAGTCATGACTTTATTCTGCTGGTATGCATGCCCCTGAAGTATCATTAAATTTCCAGTAATATTCATTGTTAGCTTTTTCTGTTGTAGCCAGTATGGTAAAACGTGTTTTTTGAGCACTGGGATTTCCGGCTCGTACTTATTTACTTGTTCGTAAATTCATGCCCAGCAAAAACCATTTAACGATGTCATAGATTCAATAACTGTCGGACATAAACTTTTTCAAAGTCCAACTAAGTTTGATGACCGTTTTAAGGGAAATTTATTTCGAATACTAGTTCATTAATCGGAAATGGCATTTTGCCATATAAAACGTTTAAAATCTAGTTTCTCATTTTTAATTAACGATAATACTTTTGTCTACAAGTTGGAACGGGTAAATAAAGGGCACAACCAAGTCAATGTAAGCGCGGTCCGAAGCCTCCTGTGTCTACCCGTGTGCAATGAAGAAGTAATGATCGCGAATACGCGACTTACACCCGCCCGAACTGACGTACTGGCAGTATAAGCTGTTCGGTACCGCTTAATATGGAGGCGACTATGATCACGCTTTTGTCCGAGTGGCTAATGGCCTTGTTCCTTTGTTCCGGAATATGATTTTTATGAAACTAATTCTGAGAAGGACGCTGTTAGAGTATAAAATTTCTTGGAACAATTTTTTTCTGTGAACCTGAGAAGTGGATATCTGTGTATAATTTAGGTACGTTATCGATGTGGTTTTTTATGTAACTTTTTATCACCTATGGGTGATGAAAGAGTAATTTTCCACTTTTTTTCTAATCCTTTTTTTGAGGAGCTCGTTTTATCGTTTTCGATATGCTTTGCCATTCATTATCGATATTAATGTAGTTTATAGAAACATTATTTTTTATTCTTGACATGTCGGGCGAAGAGAGGATGTCTCCAGATGAGGCATGAAGGAGACAAAATAAGGGAGTGTATAAGTCTTTTGAGTGTATAAGCCTCTGGGTGTATAAGTCTTTGCAATGTTTTGAAATGAAATTATATCCTTGGCCAATAAAAATGTTTATTACTGTTTGAAGGATAAAATAGCGGCATTTAATATTAGCGTCATACAAATCATTTAATTGAATGGAAGGGGATAAAAAAATGATGATTCATATTTACCTGCCACTATTACTATTGCCTTGCTCCAAGAATTGATAAATCTAAAGAATCATAAGCGTAGGTGGTGCGTGGTCCGAAGCCTCCTGTGTCCACTCGCGAGCAACAAGCAGTATCAGTCACACGTTACAATCGCCCGAATTGACGTACAAGCAGCAAATGCTGTAAGGTACCTCTCTGCACGGAGGTGACTTAGATCACGTTTTTAACTTAATGAAGTATAAATGGGAGTGTTTTTCAAACACTTTGGTTGGTTGATTAGGGATTTATAAGGGAATTTTATGTTACCGTGAGACCCAGTTACTAAGGAATAGTTGAAATACTCATTAAATTAATTAACCTCACATAATCACGAAATAAATAGCAAACACACAACGTAAGCATCATCTTCTCCGTGACACCGTTGGTTAAAGACGAGATAAGCATTTAAAATATCATAATCTATGAATTATTCCTCGTTACTGCCGTCGTTATATTTCAAAAATCTCGTTAATCTCGTTAATGCGATGTGTCAACGGTTTTGTCTAATTACATGAATACCAATTTATCAATAGAAGATATTACCAATACCAACATTTCCATTGATGAAACATGTCGTCACACGTTACATGAAATAGCTTACTTTGCAAGCACTTTTCTGCAGAGCTCTTTACTACGTTGCGAAAATTAAACTCACATTGCGATCCATATTGTCTTGAAGTATTTGGGAAAATAATGTTAACATTCGTATGCCTTTTTTAATAAATCTCATTCCTCCATGATTCAACTTGAAGCAATTTCCTTTGAACGACATGCCTCTATTTCCTACGACACTGTCTGAGAATGCATGATTGCCTAGGGTGGTAGAATTCTTTTATGTTTACTTTAGCAAAACTAGAAAGCGAGGGTAGACTTTAATCCACTTGGAGAAAAACTAATCACATTTCATGATTTAATTGCCCCGAGAAAAGTTGAGTCGAAGCCTTGGAAAAAAATCTTTGTCTCTTTCGTTTCGTCGTCAACCGTAAATTAGTTTTTCCTGTGTCAAAGTCAGATTCTTCCGTCCGTCATTTATTTCGAAAGACATTTATGGCCCTTTGAAAAAAACATCGTTAAAATAACATGTAGGGAATTGGAATTGAGTCTTTTTCATTTGTAATGAAGTTTCGTCTGAGCTCTACGTTAAAAATAACTGGGGAGAAAATCAATTAATCAGGGATTTTTATAATGATTCGAGAGGAATACTGCAAAATTCGTGTTATGGAGTTGCATTCAAACTCTCTCCTTGAAACCAAGTGGATATGATATGCCTTTGCCGATTTCTAATATCGTGATTTTGCATCAAATGATAAAGATTGAAATGCTGTTGAAAAAAGGCTAGTCATTCGTGCAATAAATTTGTGTTACACTGGAAAAAAGAAATTAAGGATTCTTTTATTGAATTACTGGTAAAATTTCATACTCTTCTGTGGAATTAGTGAGTAACCATAATTTTGTTGCCGAATATGATATTTCTGTACATTTACTTAGTTGAACTTTTAGCCTTAACATTTATATTTTACATTTCTTTTGGGTTTAGATGGGAATCTGTTACCTTAAAATTTCTTGAATTTTCATGACAAATAATTACGCTTGTGGGAAGGGTGTTTTTATTCTCAAGAGTGTAATACAATTCGAACTAGACCTATCTATTGGGGATAAACGTCTCGGAGGTTAGGCATAACTTAATAATAGCCAACGTTTCGATGTATTTTTTAAAATTTCCTTCAGGCCCTTTTGCAAAAATTTGTTTTGCTGATTTTACTTAAATACTGATAATTTAGAATCAGGAAACAGATCTTTACAAATAAAAGCCATAAAAAAGATGTGAAAAATGTGTCAAAACTTAGGAAAATTATTTTGCATATCACTCTTAGACCTGTACTCCGTGACGTTAATTAACATGAAAAAATTTGAGGTCAAGAAGAAGAAATAAATAATGGATTTATCTGTTTATGTCACCTTCTCCTCTGATGATCGACCCTCGTCTGAATGTGGCCGCGTAATCTTCAAAATTGGCAGCCCTTTTGTGGGGTTTGCGAAAATGAGATCCGTCGACTGCTGCGTATATATATGTGCGAAACTTTCCTCTGTCTCCCGCAATAATCTGCCGATCGGCGCTTCGTTAACCTTTCTCCTCCTTAAAACTCCACCCGGGCGCAGAACATCAGGGTCTCTCTCCAATGCCCCAATCATCCCTCGTCACCTAACAACCACTCCCCTCTGCCTAATTCCCTGGCAATGCCATCCAACCCTCGCGACCAACTTAAAAAAAAGACTCGCTTCTCGCCGATAAGGTTCTGTGATGTGACACCCACGTCCTCTATTTGACGATGCTCATCATGGCTGCCAACCTCTCCCATCTCCCCGAGGGTACACGCTGATTAGCAGGATTTCCCTAATTTCTTCTGCCACGTTGAGAGAATTTTTTTTGCACTCGCGTTTCGAATGCAAACACTGGTATTGATTGAAATATTTCTGGATTTTTCCTCTAAAATTACCTAATAAATCCGCGAAGCAACTTGGAAGCGGTGTAATACTCGACATTAGCCAGTAATGTCATCAAATTATTTGCGAAAGGAAAGCCGACGATTTGCGGGCGTTTTTTATAGAAATGAGTTGAAATTTGTAATTTTTAGAAATTCCTCGAGATGTGCAATTATTATTAAGCCAATTTTTTTAGTTTTCCTCGCTGCTAATAAAAGCAACATTAATGAAGATTAATTATCTATTTATTTGTTACTTCTTTAAGTTCATTTTGAAATTCATTTTGCCTTTTTAAGCGTAGGAAATCCTACCCGTTATTTAATACTCGCTTTTTGCAACGAAAAATACATGAAAAATGTCATTCACGAGTTTACTCATCTCTAACATAATATGGAATTGTGATATAGTTTTCCCCCTAGTACGACAATGGAGTTCTACTTATAATCGGCGGATTCCATGCCGCAACATCATTCATCAAAGTTTGCCTATCTTTATATTTTCCGTGTAATTTTTAAGCTAGGGTTATGATGATTGCAAGTAATAGAAGTAGTAACAAAAATCGACAGGTATGCGGAGTATGAAAACATTGAATCTTAAGAGCACACGGTGGAAATAGTGTTTTGGGCTCAGCGAAGCAGATCTGGTGATATACGCAAGAAAAATAGACGGATAAGTTAAGAAGTGGAATAATTTGTTGATGCGCTGGGAGAATGAAGGAAAATTGTCGGAGGAAATACGAGGGAATGATGGATGGAAGTATGGAGATGGTGTAATAAGATGTAATGGAATGTTAATGACGGCGATATGGAAAGGAGTGGATGCTTAGGAGGAGGTGAGGCTGGGACGGGTATGATGAGTTAGAATCATGCTCGAATGAATGGATATTGAAATATTTCGCGGTCATATATATGCTCCCTGCCTGCGGTAATTCTCAGCGAAGCGAAAATCTAAATTCCTCCTAAATCGTCCAAAATATTTCTGCACACCTTGAAATTAGCTTCATGAGAAATTATTGATGCATTGTGATAACCTCAATGAAATGTCGTGGTATTTTATCGAGCAAAAATATAGTTAAAAATTCGTAGCGGATAGCTTTGGATGTGGAGTGCCTGCAGATATTCTTTCGGGTGTTATATGCCTACCAAGGCCAGGCATATGTATACGCCTTGCATGGCTCACACATGGCAAATAAGGTCATTCTACGGAGGAAAATTACAATTATTGGATTGAGAAATCGCCGCATAGTTGTTTTTGAATCAGCAATTTGAAAAAAATCGTCAATGTGCTAACCTATGTAATTTATTGATATTTACATGTGGTGAATATCTCCATTTAAAGTATGTCAGTTAAAATTCTTCCATTTTGGCACTTTCTGTTGAAACGTAATGTATTAAGATTGCATTTAGGACCGTTTCGAGTCAATGGAACTCCATATCATTTCGGTCAAATTTAGGCCATCAACAGTTTCTACCAAAGACCACTGCAACAACCAACGAATTACGATGAAGAATCTGAGTTCTCTCCCGCGGAGTGACCTGAATGAATTCTTCTCGGCATTATAACCGAGTCCGGGTCTGCATGCTGTAGGCTTAAGTTTTGTTGGGGGACTTTCCCAATGTAGAGGACACAGTGGGTTCGGGGGTCCCAGGGCGGGCCCCGCAAAGGATACGCTCTCGAGGACCGTGAACCAATCCGAGAGGTATACGCCCGTGCCTCTCGAGAGGGGGAGGACAGAGGAAGGAAAAAGGAAGGGAGGCATCGCCGCGATGAGAGCCCGACGACACCTCCAGGGGAAGGATAGGAAAGGAAGGCAGGGGACGAGGAATCCCGCACCGTCGCAAAGGCGGGCGGGCCCTACTAATAGCGAAACCAAGCAAATAATAGCCAAACGCAATTAATATTCTAACGACCTTGGAGGATCATTCTATGAGGAAGAATGATCCAACGATCAAATCGTTAGATTGTAGAGGACACAATTACACATGTCAATAAATCATTCCATGCTGGAAAATTATTACCATTGAATTTTAAAATCACGGCATAGCTGTTTATTTTAATCGGCTGTATCGTAAAATCGTTAATGTGCTAATGAGGACCTAACAATAAGTAGGAGAGTAGATTTCCCTACGAGACATTGGTCGTCAACATGCAGACACTGGAGACCCGAGATGAATTCATTCAACGAACTATGACTTTTCATCTCTACCCGCCCTCCCGTCTGCCGGAATCCACCGCTTCTCCCGGGGTGGCTTTACTCACTAGAGAGAGGAGAAGGGCCCGAGGGTTCGTCAGGGAATAGGGGTGGCTTGTAAGGGGGGAATATTTCAGGCCTCGCAGTGGCGACGTATACAATATTTGGGGATATATATGAGTAGAGGTGGGGAGTTATTAGATTCGTCCGGGGACGAGGGTGGATGATTAGTTGGGATAAAGGGTTGAAGGGGAGGGAGGGAGGACAAGGGAGGGTTTTCCAAATGCAAATGGCGGCACATGAGAGGAAGAATGCGCGCAACTGATGCTCAACTTCAATCTCTCCCGGCGCGGTGTGTGTCGCTCATTTCGTAAACATGAAGGCTGAACTGCCCGACCCCCCAGTCCTCCCTTCTCATGGAATATTCGTCACCCAGGCCAACCATATTTATATATATATATATATGCGCCCTCTATACCTTGAGAGGGCGCATCTCACCAAATCAACTAAAAGTATTTTGACTTTCATCGTGACGAAAAGTGAATTGAACGAGTGAAGAAATTGTGCGAAAAATCCACAGAGGAAAAATCGTTAGCCTTAACCGGGATTCGAACCCGGATCCCTCGATTTCCGACCGAGTGCTTTAGCCAGTTAAGCTAAGGCATCATTCGAGGCGTCGAGACGGCCGGAAATCCGGGTTCGAATCCCGGTCAAGGCGAATGATTTTTCTCCGTGTATTTTTCGCTAAATTTGTGCATAGCGGGTGACTACGTAAATGTTATCACCGTGGCTAGCCCCTGTATACTTAAATAAGGGAAGAAATTCTTCGATAGCAATCAAAATATGACCCCTTTCCTCAGTGAGGGAGATAGGCTGTTCTTCGCTGGGTGTCTTCTGCTAGTGAGTTTTATATTTTTGTGAAATCATCTAGGTTTGAGTTTATGCGTCCATGCAAAAGTAAAAGGCTAGCGGATAGAAGAGAGGAACGGATAGCGGCATCAGACCAATCTTTGGACAGTTGACTATTGATGAAGGTCGTAACTCACTCTAAACGCTTTTATCTAAATCTTTCCATCATGCATGCACTGAAATTATCTTCATTAAAACTCAACTTTGTTTTAGTAAATATTTGAAGTTGACATGCAAAAGAAGTTTAATTAGGGCCTGCTGTATTATTACTTTTAACGTGTTTTACCGATTAAAGTAGATTTGCATGTAGTTTTTACGAAGTATTCTGACGGTATCCCGTCCCTTCGTGGACTAACCTTTTCAATTCACGATAGGGCCCACTCCCTTTTTCTCATACGTTGCTGATTGCTTACTGCTTTTATCGTTTTCCTGCTGCACTCGGCTTCCATTTCTCCTTGTCTTCACACGCCTATTCCCCATTCCTCTTCATTCCATTTCTCCCTATATTCCCCGTCTCCAATTCACTTCTTTTATTTCTTTCTAAATTTCTTTTTAAATTTCTAATTTTCTATTTCTAATTCTGTTTCTTTCTGTAATGCCCCACACCTCTGCCCCATGTATTATCACACTTTCTACCATTTTTTTATGCACTATTACTTTCGTTTTTCTGTAAGTATCCTTGTACGTACCGATCTATTGAAGTATATGAAAAGAGAATCAACATTGGGACTCATGTGAGGTATGGCGGACCCCCTTGTAAAACAGAAATTCAAAGAAATATGTGAAAGTTTGAATTACGCTTTGCAACTGTGCCGAGCCCTGAAATTCGCTCGGTAATTGTACGTTATGATCGAAGTTCATAAATTATTTTATATTATTCATCAATGTATTTCTTCACAGCCTCCAACAGCCCTTGGATAACCCATTCTGCCTCCGGAGATGATACTGAAGTATGTTTCTGGTAGAATGATTCTATCTCCCGTCCAGAAAAAAACTGAATATCTTCAATGCTAAAAAAAAACATACTTAGATCGATTCGAAAAATATTTGAGTTGTACCCCGGAGGAAGGGAGGACTTGAAGGAAAAATGATTGTTTTCATAAACGTTTACTACTATTGCACTTTTCCGTTAAAACTTTTTACATATATATTCATGGCTAAATGCGTTATTTTATAATCTATTTTTATGATTCTAAATGTTTTCAGTGGCATAATTTGCTTCGGAGATATTTCCAAAAGAAAATGTTGACCATCTAATGCTCCCCTCTGGGTCACGTGACCAGTTTAGTGTTTGTGTTTCTAGCTAATTGATAGGGTTTGAAGTAGGCTGTGTGGTAAAAAATATAAATAATAGGTGGACAAGTAAATTGTTGCGTTCTGAACGTACACAATAGTACCGGTTTGATCTTTTGAGCTTATTTTCCACCTAGAACTATTGACCAATTGGAGGAAAAATAAGTGGAAGGTACTCTGCGTGCGTATGAGATAATGGGTACAACGAAACTGCTTGACTAGTTCTTTCATATGAGGTATTATTGAGTACTACTCTGGCTTTACTCTGCGAATCCTTTTCCATTTGGGAAAGCATACATATCGTGAAGTTGACCAAATATGTTAAAAGGACATTGTTCGTGATGTGTCTTTGTTATAAAAGCTGGGTCGTGTCCATTACACATAACTTTACAGAGTGTGATGATTTCAATATTTAAATAATACCGTAACGCTCTTAAAACTCAGATATTCATTTTGAAACAACTGGCACACTGTTAGGTTATATTATATGCGTTAGTTTAGTTTATTTTTACGTTGCTAGCGTGTAGTGTAAGGGCAGCATGTTTTCCCTTTGAAACAGGAGAAGCCCGTGCCTCTTGTGCCTCATCCTGCACTCATTTTCCGCAGCCTCCCGTGTTTTTCCTTCCCTTTAGAGCGAGTGCCCTCCCGCGGGACGCCTCGTCACCCGCGAGGCCCTTGCCCGGGGCCATGAAAGAGGGGCACGCCGACGGGAGTGAGTTTTGAAAAAGGGAGCAAGGACCCTTAGGGAGTGACCTCGCACGGCAAACTACGTGACCGCGTTTCGAATATGTATGATTTTCATTCGCGACCGCCAGACGGAGCGACCTGCGCTAATAATGCTGAGCTTTATAATCCAAACTCGCTTTTTTCGCTAAAATCATTTTTACCCACCTAACTTTAATTAATTATGGAAGGGTTGTTTAGGAAGCTTTCAACTGCAATCGTGTATCGGCAACAAGACAGGAACGACAGTCAACAACACGAATCATCTTTAAACAATGGCAGTATGTGCACTTGTTAACTATGGAATTAATCACAACCACACTTTTGATTTTGATAACACCGAAATTTCATGTACAGAATGAAATTTATCAATAACATTGAGTAATTTCCTACCTTATATTTCTATATTTTCACTTGAATACGCTCTGATGTAAACAAAATTTTGTTTCTATGGAAAGAAGCCATAAAGTAGTCGACTTTTCAAAAATTACTTTCTAAATTTCCTACCTTACCTTTATAAGTTTTTCGTTTTAATTCGTTTATCTTCTTTTCCAATTTAGCTTCTTTGCTTGCATAAACAGAAGTATTTTTGTGATTATTTGTTTCTATGATCGTCGTGCCGCCATTGGATTTTGGTGGCCATTTTTTCAATCAATCCCCATACTCAATTTTATATGAATAGACGGATAAATAATTGAAAATTTCGTCTCGTTCACCCCTAACATTTGTATGAGTGAGTGAGTGATCGTTAAGGGGCTTTATAGTATATAGAATATAGATGACCCGCAAGGAAAATATTCATTAATCGTCCTACCGATTCAGTTAGGATTATTTGGGAAAGTTTACTAATAATTTTTCTTCATTCTCCATCTTTCTACATTAAACGTTATTCCTATATTCTATTTTATTTCGTCTACATAGTGAGGTTTATTTTTTGCTGATTTCTTAGGAATAAGAGCTGCCGCCAACACGAGGAGAGATGCACGGATGTCGGGAATATTTTCTTTCTTTGTATACTTAATTTCCATTTTTTGAGCACTGTATTTTCTCTATGTGTCTTTTTTTATATGTTCTGTTTTTGCACCTCAGCAGTTGGAAATTGAAAATTGTATGCAGCACAGGCCAAATTAAAATTCGGAATTTGGGATTATTTGTAAATGAGTGTGTCGGCAACCCTAAATTTTCATTCAATTAATCAAATTCAGTAACAAACATTAACGTGTACATTAGCTAGTAGGTTGCTCAACAAGTCAACTAACTATTGGCAAGCCCAAACGCTACCATTATAGTCTCTTTAGAGCCCCACTGCCAGGCCAACACTTCAAATCAGACTCTCGCTAGCCTTTTTTGTTTTATTAAATCCAACATGACGATCCTGGCAGAAGCTCTTTCCTGTTCATGAATTTTGCAAACTTAGCTCTCTTCCTGATAGCCTTACGATGTGTCCTTATTCCTCTAATGCACTGCCATAATGCGATAGTTAAGTTGCTCCATCTGTTCAAGTTTGTTACTGTCTGCTGCCTGATTTTTCCACTTTGCAGAAAGTACTAGTAGGTTAAAAATAATAAGTAATATAAGATTGCTGGTATGTTTAAAAGTCATAAGGCAAGGTGTGGCGAAGAGTAATGTGACAGTTTACTATCTGAAAATGATAGATACTGGGAAATTGCAAGCTACGTTTATGAGGAGGAAGGTAATTAATAAATACGATCGAAAAAAATAAATCTTTTCCTAAATGAATGGGAAACTTCGGTATGGCTATAATGGTAATTCTTCTGTTGATGTTTTGAATTTTTATTAATAATATTACATCTTGAAAGATTTAATATATTGCTCATCATCCTGATATTAATGATGTTGTGTTATCTTGAATTAATGTACAGTTTCGAGTGCCGGAAAAAACTGCTTTGTCCCCGTAAGGATTGATGTTAGAGTAAAATTAGTACCGTAGTCTTGGAAGAATATTTCTGGAAGTCGAGCAAAACTTTTGAGTGAACGGAGACGCTGGTTTATGAGGCTAGAAAGGGTGTAATTTGCGCCGTCGACTGTCATGGAGTCAGAAGTTTGCGCGCTCTCGCCCCTACTCACTTGATTGTTCCATTTCAAATTCGAATCAGATTCCTTTCACCAGACGTCGCAGAAACAGAGTTTCTTGAATCCAGTTTCGGCTTCGTGGCGCTTGTTTATTAGCAGTATATTCTCCCACTTCAGTGGATATTTCGGGACTCGGGAGAAACTGCGACTTTGCCTGAGTGACGTGGTATAAAATTGTACAAGACGGCTTATTACTTTCTCTTTCGACACTTATCACCCATCATCGCATTGATCGAGTGCATGTGTTTAATCAGTCAAGTCTTTATCGCCCGGTGTTAATTAGGTTATCTAGCGATTCTTCCTCATAGAATCATCCTCTAGGATCGCTGGCACAGAAATGTTTTTCCAGGTTTCGCTGATGGTAGGACCTTTGTGACGGTGCGGGATTCCTCGTCCCATCCCTTCCTTCCCTATACCGCCCCAGGAGGCGTCGTCGGGCTCCTATCGCGGCGGCGCCTCCTTCCTTTTTTCCTTCCTGTCCTCCCGGCTTCTGCGGTGCAGAGGTGATAAGCTAACGCTTCATTCCCCGGCCCAGGAAAGTAACCCGGCGAGACCGTCCTAGGGTTTTGTATCCACTGTTAATTAGGTTGTTTACGAAAATAAATTAAGAAGACGATACTTTCCTTGTGGATGGATGATGTGCATTCAAATAGTTCTAATACATCTTCGGAGTACCTTGCAAGCCACTACCAGGGTATGTGCCAGGGCGAGGCATACAGCACTCATCCTAGCTTTAATCAGGCTCGCGATCGCTTGTACACAATTCAATTTCTAAGGACGGAGAGATGCAGTCGGACCAGAAACTAGGAGACTACTTAGGACAGGAACATGATACCATGCAAATAAAAACATTAGTAAGCAATTATTATTATATAGTATTCTACCGATTAAGGTAGGTTTCCATGGAGTACTCAAGAAGCGATCTGGGAGCCTCCCCTTCCTTCAAGCACTGCCTTCTTCAATTCACAGTAAGGCCTACTCTCTTTCAATCTATCTAAAAATCCTATTCATTTCCTTCCCCTCCCTCGTTTCCCTAACATTCTACCCTCTAACACCATTTTCAACATCCACTCACCGCTAGGCACTACCTCCATCCATACCTTCTGTCTCCTCCGTATCTCATCTAAAAACTGCCTCTCCTCGCCAACCATATCCAGCACTCCGTCGTTCCTTTTCCTCTCCGTCCATTTCACCCTCTCCATTCTTCTCCATACCCACATCTCGAATGCCTCCAATCTTCTCTCATTTTCTTTCCTCAGTGTCCACGTTTCCGCACCGTAGAGAGCTACACTCCAGATCAAACTCTTCACTAACCTTTTCTTTAAACTCTTACGTAACGATCCTCTCAGAAGCTCCTTCCTGTTCATGAACGCCTCCTTTGCTAATGCAATTCTCTTCCTGATGTCCTTACTACTGTATCCGTTTTCCTCTAACGTACTGCCTAAATAGTTGAATTTCTCAACCTGCTCAAGTTTTTCACCACCCACCTTTATCTTAAGTCTCACATTCCTCGCTCGTGATGCTCTACTAAACCGCATAACCTAAGTTTTCTTGTGATTAATCCTCATCCCATACTCCTCGCAACGCTCGTATAACGCATCCACTAGAGCCTGAAGCCCCCTCGCTGACTGGCTAATCAGCGCCTGATCATCCGCGAATCTCACTGATTTGAACATCATTCCTCCCACTTTTAATCCAGCTTCTAACTCATCCCACGCTTCCCTTACCATCTCTTCAGCGTCCACGTTAAAGAGCAGCGGCGATAGAGGACAGCCTTGCCTCACACCTCGGCCAATGCTTGCCCACCCAGATTCTCCGTCCGCTACCCTCACTTGCGCAGTCTGGGCCATATACAGATTACAAATCAGTCGTCTATCCCTCCAATCTACACCTATTCTCTTGAGAATATCCATTAACTTTACCCAGTTCACCCTATCAAACGCTTTCTCAAAATCCACGAAACACGCATATACGTCCTGGTCATATTCTAGGTTCCTCTCGACGAGGGACCTCATTATTGCTATTGCATCACTCGTTTGCCCTCGCCTCCATTCGTCTGTTCAATATCCTCAGCACCACTTTCGCCGCATGTGATATTAAGCTGATAGTCCTATAATCTCTGCATTCCACAGCTTTTTTCTTTTTCGGAAGCGGAATTAAAAGCGTCTTCACGAAATCTTCCGGCCAACATCCCTCCTCATAGATCCTGCGCACTAGTTCGAAAAACCTTTTTTTACCCTCCTTCCCTAGATTCTTCAGAAGCTCACACAGGATATTGTCCACGCCTACTGCGTTCCTAGCCTTCATATCACGAAGTGCTCTCTCTATTTCCTAATCTAATATCCCCGGCCCAAGATTATCCTCCTCCACTGCACTTTCCTCCTCCAGAGTCAATCTCTCTGGTCTGTTCATTCCGTCATACAGGTCCTCCACGTATTCCTTCCATCTACTCTGTACCTCTTCTCGCTCTGTTAGCATCCTCCCATCTTTAGCCTTAATTTTAGCCATGGCTTGCCCTCTTTTGCCGCCCGATAGTGACTTAACTTTGGCGTACAACGCGCCTACTTCTCCATCCTTCTGGAACTTTTCCATTTCCTCACATTCTTTTCCAGCAAGCCTCCCTTGCCCTCTTACTTTCACGTTGTAGTCGATTATTCAATTCCCTATACATTCTTTTTCCCTGTTCTGTGTCCACGTTCTTCCATTTCCTCCTCACCTCCATTTCCCTTATCATGTTCTTCGTTATCCACGGATTTTTTATCCTTCTACTGTCGACGTAACCAATTGACTTCTCCACCGCTTTGACTATTCCCGTTTTAATATTATGCCATCTTTCCTCAACAGTCTTAGTACTTTCAATCTCCCGTATCTCCCAATCTCCAGTCTCCCATCACTACCAGATTTTTCTCACCCGGTGTGTCTCTAATTATTTCCTCGAGCTGTTCATACACCTCATCTACTTCTTCTTCCCTATGATTGCTAGTGGGCATTTAAACTTGGACCACCACAAGGTTGGTGGGCCACGCCTCAATTTCTACCTTAGAAGAAGAAAATGGGTAGGTATAGACCAGGTAAGCGATAGGATTAAGGCATTCCTGGGATGGGGAGAGAGTTTTAATTTTCCCCGGTTACCGAGGCGATGAGCCACAACAATGGAAGCTTGACACAGAGTTGAGAAACGAAAGATAAATGTATTCTCCGCAAATTCTGAATACGGCCAAAAGTATTAATTTTATCAAAATCTTAAGGGCAGTATAATTATGTATTTTTTAACGCTAATTATTTTTTCCAACATGTAGGTTTCATTTTACGAAGGAAAAAGTTTCGCTTTTTTTTTACAAATAATTATAGTTTGACCTTACTTGAAGTTCAATTAGGTACAAGTAAATATTATGATTACTGACCTGAAACTTCTCCTACCTAATTTTTGAATCGATTAGCTACTTTGTGAGAACAGTTGAACGTAGAATTTTGTGACCACACTCAGTGCCCATGTTTACAGTTCTGTTTCTCATCCTCACCTTAACTATTTATTTCATACCATACATTTCCTCTGTATTTTCTTCGATCCACTTATATTTCTATTCTTCGTTCCTAGTTTAAAACATTTTCCTCTGCTCTCGCCTCCTTAAGTTTCTCCGCATATCCCGTCTTCTTTCTCCCTTTCTCTCGAAAGGGCTGTATTAATCCCATAGGAGAACTGGGGAAAGAATAAGTGCCAATATCACCATAAATATCGATCTTGGAGGCGTATCGAATGTCGATAGCCTTTATTATCCCACCTGGATGTAATATATTTTAACCCATTGACGCTTCCCCTATCTACTCCGTAGCAGAATATTCCTTCCGCCTATTGTACCTGAAGATAAGTAGTCTTGCCTTGAAAGGTTACCGGCGGAGACTCACAAACAACAATAAATTACGTTTTTGTTTAAGGTGTTGTGATTTAAATCTTATGGATCTCGTATAATGTTTCTTTTATTTGTTAAAGAAGCTATGGATTCTCATGCATAAATTACTGTGGTCATTTACATACTTCACTGGTAAAAAGAAAATGCACTGAAATGATCCTCTCTGCCGTCGTCACATCTACAGTTAAAAGCTCCAAAAAATCTAATAAACCCTCAGTGAATATTCTAAAGGCCGTTTTACACGAGGCACGGGATTGCGCAGGTTACAGCAGCATTAATTTCTAAAATAGCGTGGAATTGCGCGAATGCATAAACGAAATTGGAACAGGGGCTATTTTGCCGTCTCGCATCCACGCATTCTCGCATGTGTTCTAGCAATTCACCGCTTTACACGGCGCAATTTTGATTGCGCCTTCGTACGTACGTCAGATTGCGCAATTCCGTGTACCGTGTAAAACGGCCTTAATACATACCATTTGATTATTTCGTTTTATTAGTCCCGAAAAATAATTTTATCAGCGAAGTTTTAAACTTTTTGCTGTTGAATGTTTTCATTACAAGTAAATGTGTTCTTTTAGCATTTGATTAGTCCAGCCATGTGAGTGCACAGTGATGCAATAGTCCCACATTCGGTTCTTTTAGTGCTCTCCATCGAACGTCATGATTTCTCATCGGCTGAGTCAAATGGAAAGAGCGGGTGTGGAGAAGAGTGATCTGGGCCCATTACTAAATGGCAATCCCTTTTTCCTGTCTCGCTGCGCCTGATTCATGGCATCGTTCTCGGTGTCGGAGCATTCAATGAACCATCGACTATCTCTTCTCCGCGAGAAAACCATAAGTTTCCAGTTGGCTCAGTTGCCATTTCGCTCCGAGAGTGTCGATAATGGACTGCGGAATAAGATTGATACAGTCGGGCTCCGCGGAACTGCTAATAAAAATAGCTCTCAGCGCCTTATCGTTGCTCCCGGTAGGTGAGGCCAAAAAACGAACCATCGCAGTCAATAAAGCCCCCCTGATGGAACAGTGAGAGAACAGTGAGTGTATTTTAGGATGGGTTACCTTGGCCCACACTCTAAAAAATGGATTTAATATTTTTAAACAGTCAGCATAATATTATTGTGAATACTGTTACCATTAGGTGGCAGCACTAAACAGAGATTCCAACAATTTTCAAGGTTCCAAATAATGGAAAAAGTGTGGTAGTGTAATGTGATGGTCAAACTTCTTGAGATAACATTGTTATCAGTAAAAGCTAAAAGTAAAATCATCAGTATCATCATGACCATGAACTGTCATTCATGGGGCAAAGCATCCTCAGCTTGGTCCATGACTGGCGCAACTTAAAAAGAAAATCATAATGGAACTTGTGTGTCATCGCTGCATCTTAAGTTCATGTGGCATATACAATCAACCCCTAAAAGCAATATGGAATATATTTACCACTACACCTCTTAAATTTTACTGATTTAAACAATTTTATTTCTACGTATTAGTAATAGGGTTGGCTTAAGTAACCCAAACTGGATAAAGTGCTCGTGAGTGTCAAACCGGGAGATAGAGTTCATATCCGACGTTTCTACATAGTACTTCACTCCTTCAATTCGAAGAACGTGATGTACCTCCAAGCGTCGGAAATGATGAGTTCTCTCACCCGATTGGAAACCTTAAGATACTTCATCCAATTCATTCGCCGGGAAAAGTACATATCATGCAGATACGTACGTTTTTGGCTCTTTTCTCTGGAAGTTGATGTGGCCAACAGCAGTCATCTTAGAACGAAAAAGATGGGCATTTTTACTAATTTTCGTGACATTGTCATTTACCATTCTAAGTAGTCGAAGTATAATGTGCAAATATAATTATCCTGTCATCTACGAAAGTTTTTGCCATCTTCCCTCCCAGCATAGCATTTATTTCATGAATTACTCCGTGAAGTCTTTCCCCTCATGTCTTGAAGCAACTAGAAATACTTATGCCAGACGAAGTACTGTTCATTTGCAGTTCTGTTGGAATTTAACCAATGCCAACCCCTCTCCTTGCTTTAATTTTCCTGAGTGGTTCCCCCAAGTTGTGAAGCTAAGTATTACTTGTCATATTTTAGTCCGTCTCCGTTGTGTTTTCTTCGTCTATCTCCAAGCCTCCATGTCTTCTTTTTGTTATATTGTTCCACATGGTATCATTCCTCCTCATTGGCTTTTCTTCTCAATTCCGTCTTTCCTGTAATCGTTTTTAATATTTGGTGATTGTGATATTCAAATTGAGCTCCTTATTTTAATTACTAAATGGTATTCTTTAACCGTATTAATCCAACCAACAACGGGAAACAATGCGAATGTGTCGAGTTATTTCTACAATTGTGTAGAGAGCTACGAAGAATTTTTGTAGTAGATTTTAATCTTTAAACCAATTTCTCATTTGTCTTTAGTATTCCATATTCGTTGATTAATTGTGTTTATCTCTCCATTATTTCCTACCTCGATCTTGGAGAGTACCTCTATAAATTCATTCCTAATTGTTTTTGCAAGCGGAAAAGCTTAGCTGAATATTGTTAGTTTCTTTTATTTTATCTGCAGCGTAGGTGAATTTTCTTTTTTTTTCATTCTTAGAAATTTTCCTTGTGTTCTGTACAATGTAAAATTTATTTCTAATCGTTGTTTTTTTCATTTCACCATCTCGTTGGGGTGAACATTTTTGAGCAAGGCAACAATAGAAGTTAACTCTGGAGTTACGTTTTCACTTCCAGAGTTTTCTGTCCTTCTGGCCATTCGAGTTAAATAATAAGAATGCTTCCTTCTTACCTTATTTCAATTTCAAAAGTTCACCTAACTCTCAATATTATCGTAGTATTTCAATCAGGATAAAATGCTTGCACGATACGGATGCAAATGCCTATTTGTTTCCTGCTATAATAATTTCCGCGTTCTACAATGAGAGAAGGCTATGTTTTGTTCAGTTGCAGCACTCCTTGCCTCGAGATGTTCCTACTCACGCCCCTTATACTATGCACCAGTAGCACTCGTTCGTTTTATTTCGGTGCCGTTATTTGAAGTGTTTGAACAAACGGGGCCGTTGGGGATGTTCTCGCTAATTGTTAGCGCCTTTTGTGTGAACGCTTTCTGCCAGTGCGAGCTCCGTAAGCAAAGGAGCATCTACACACAATACCCATTGTTCTGCACGCTCCTTAAACTGCGCATTTGCTTCGGAAGACGTGACACTCGCTTCGAGCTTTGGAATACTTCTGCTGTCCTTATTATTCGCTTGACCGTGAGCGCTTCCAGCTCACGGACGAATAGCACCCTAAACGGCTATCAAGGACACGAGACCTTTAATTAAGGAAGTGAAGACGCAGAAGTAATGGTAGAGAAGGTATGCATTTATTAAATTTCTGGGAATTGCTGTCCCATAAAACTTATACAAAGTAAAAGAAGAATAAAAATATTAACAAACATTCCAACACTCAATTTGAAAGAGTGGCACAATATATTATACCTGCCTATTAGTATGGCTCATCGTTTACATTGATTTGTGATTTCCGATTCCCACCAAAAGTACATACATAGTATGGTATGGCTGTGCTAAGTACTTGTCCTTGGTCTCCCTATGGGAAATTTCCTATCAATTTTCCACAATGGTAACAAAAAATACACCAGATAACGGAATCCCTGATTGGACCGATTGGCTATTTCTTACGATGAATGTTGTATTAATTTTTGTTACGAATGAAGATTTTTTCATTCGTAATCAATTCATTTCAATCCATTAAATTTAATGTGAGCGTTACGCTGATATTTCCATTCTTGACGTCCATATTGTTCCCTTTATCGCGAATTACTTTCTGCTGAAACCTAGCGCTCACTCTATATACACGAGTGCCACTTTGCGGCTGACGAAAACGCTCAGTGGTGGCCAGGAAATATCAATTGAATTGAGACAAAGCGAAAAACAAAGACGCATATCATTTGGTGACTGATGGAACCCATATTTCATCGTATTTTTGAAAAAAACATGTATGCTTCCAGCTCGTACCTAATGGCAGTTTTTCCTGATTTTACCCCATTTTTGTCATCGTGAAAACACTCAAGAGTGAATATTAGGGCGATATTCGGCTTCCTCTACAAAGTAACTCTTCCCTTTTTCCATAGTTTCATTGATGTGAGGGATTGGATAAAATGGCAAATACCCAAAGTCCGCTGAAGCATCTGATTGGCTGATACCGACGATCGCGTTTGATTACAAGTCGTTTATTTCTATTGGAAATGTTATTAAACTAAATTTAGCAAGAGAAAGTTGTTTACAGGCATTTAATATGCTATCTTTGCAATTTCCCATGGTACTATTTAATTTGGGGGTTACATTGCTTTCCTCTATTTTACTTACCTCGTGGCTACTTCTATCGTTCGAATATATTATTAGTAAAAACGGGTAAATGACCATTTCATAATGGAAACAAATTTAAAGAATAAGTTTCATAAAACAATTTCATTTGTTGTATTTTTTTAAAGAACTTATTCAAATTTGTTATTGTTCCTGAAAATTACCTAATTATTAACAAAATATTTGTGCTAAAATCATTAATTAAACAAAATAGTGGCTATAAATATGCCAATGCGCTAGGATTCTGCAACTCCATTTGAGATATTTTGTGGAAATTTAAGCATCTTTAATTTTTTTATGATTTCGTTGGGTATGCCCTCAAGGAATAATGTGGACACTCGATAGACACCTACGTTTTGTTGACCCTTACCCTTCATGCCGTCCATGCTGCTCGTTCGACCGTAGTGCTGTTTCCGAGTGACTTTCAGCTGAACGCTCACTCCATCTGCGCTAAAGCCAAGGCAGCTTATTAAAAGGCTTTGTAGTGAGCAGGAAACGGCATTTAAATTGAGACGAAGCAAGTAAGGAAAGGCCTTAGTCACAATCAAAATACACTAACTCTTGATTCACTTTATGGCATTCCATTATAAGTCTTCCTGGATGTCACACAATAACTTACACCACTTATTACACTTTATTACACATATTACCTATTCACGGCGGACTCTAGAGAGCAATTAGAATTTCTAAAAATTATAATTTTTGAAAGTCAGGACAGTACTCTCATAAATGAATATCTCTACCCATCCTTTTCCCCTATTCTGGCGTCCGTTAAAATTCATCAAGTAACTAGGTAACAATAAAAAGATAAACAAATAATTTTTATGCGCCTAAAGATGATGATAATTCATTGAAACCCGGGTCGCGCACTGATAAAAAATAAGTGGCATAAGTAATTGTGTGACATCCAAGAAAACTTAGTCACAAGGTCAAATATTTGACTCTTAACCTAAAATGATTCATCCGTGTAGCTCTAGAGCTAATCTATGACTGATATTGTGCATGGAATTACCGTCTTTGTGGAGCAATCTGTAGTAAATATGAGCAGCAACCATTTTTGACTTCTTCTTAATGCCTTCAAAAGGGAAACAGAAAGAGTCGCAGAGTCGTTTATCCATGATTGAACCGAATTGGTGATTCCGACGATGAAATTTGGTAAAGTTTTGTTTTGATTGTAAATTTTATTTCTATTAAATTTAATGTCGAATACGAAAAGAAGTATAAGGATTTAAGTAATATTCTTGCATGTTTTTAATTTTCTAACTTAACTCGTATTTGTATTGACATAAGTATGTTGTTTCCCTTCCGCCGTTGGTTACCCTGCTACCCCCCGAGAGCACCTCGTTTCCATGGTTTCCACTTTATTGTTTCTTCTTCTCGTCCTTATAATTCGCTTGACCGCTAATGCTTTCAGCTGAAGCCTGGCACTCACTCTGTATACACGCGAGCATCAAGGCCACTTTGCGGCCGATTAAAAGGCTTTGTAGCGGCCAGGAAGCGGTAAGTAAATTGAGACGAATCGTGGAAGGAAAGGCCTATACGGTCGGAATCAACGTCGTCTAATGAACTGGCTATAGGCGATTGCGGGAAGCCGTTTTGTGGTGTCCCGTAGCCACGATCAGGATAAAACGATGGATGGCAGGCTTTTGTGAATCGATTCCGAAGCCAGATTAGCTGCACGGTCACGTTGCCTCAACTTCCCTGTGCATTTGATCTCCGCGTGTTCACGAATAAAGTTGCATAAATTCCAAGCCTCAGCGCGTGTAGTGTGGATTTTCACATGAGATGGTGAAAATCGTTTGGAAGTCAATTCGTCCAATTTTCAGTGAAGGACTGCATACTAAACTGTTGTGACGCAAAAATATTCACCAACAGATCATTTGGAATTTCAAAGTTTGGAATGTGGAATAATAACATTACAATAACCGTTAAATGAAAAAATTACCAAGTTCACAAAAATTATTTGCATCAAATTTATTAAGCTAGGTTTTTGCGTGATATTCGCTAAATATTTTCGTTTAGAAGTGTTGAAAATATCAAATTCTTTGGGACTACAAATTTTTATGGTTACCTTTTTGTACTTTTGACAATTTTATTTTGATGCTCACTCTTTAGGTCAATAAAAGCTGCTGAAATTAGTATTATTCGAAAGCTGAAGTTATCCTAAAGAATGATTCATGATAAGTGACATAAAAATTAGCATCATTGATCTAGGATCCAAAGATTTGTTGGAAGCAGCTGTCCACTCAATTTTCCTATCAGCAAATATTTTCATATCTACGAATTTCTTACATTCTCATATATAAAAATAATTAGATAGTACACAGTTGGGACAATGTACAAATATCTAGAAAACTCAACATTTCTTCGCAGAAATAAAACAGAGCCTTGATTTCCACGAATATATTTTCCAGTTATGAAACGTAAATATGACAATAGTGTATTAGAGTTGCTGCCAACCGTCAACAAATGTTATCCCATAATCGCATGCCCTATTCTGTGCGCATGCCCTAATGAGAAAACGTTAACTGTTGTCCGTCAATCGTCAGCTTAGCCGAACTTAGAAGTTGACGGTTGAAGTTGGCGGTTGATGGTTTCAAGCAATCGTGAAGCCGTCTACTCAACTCGAGTTGCTGAGGAAGTCTTTTAGGTAAATCAGCCGATTCAAGTTGTCCATTGGTAGTATTGGCCCTCTTAACCATTGGGGTATTGGGTGAGTGTGGTGGCTAGAATTTTGGCCTCTTACCCCGTGGGCTCGGGTTCAAATCCCATTAATGGAAGAGAATTTACGAAAACTGCCCTATCCGTGTCTGAATGATGTGCGGAGGATATTTTAAGTACAGCACTCCGTCCGTCGGATGGTACGTTAAGCCGTTGTCCCCTTGGCGCCTTACGTTTATAAAAGGCTAATGCCGACGCTGGGTTTCTGTCATCCCTTCCTTCCATACCCATCCCTCGTGGCGCAAATGACCTCAGCAGTCTTTCGCCTCCTCCAAACGCTATAGCATACCATGCCGTAATCAACCCGGCTTATTTCCCGCATCTACACTCCATCCATAAAGACTCCATCAGAAAGCAGGGGATATAAAGGGCTATCGCCATTCGATACGCCTCTATGATCGATATTTATAGAGATATTGGCGTTTATTCTTTCCCAAGTTCTCCTATGGGATTAATACAGCCCTTTCGAGAGAAAGGAAGAAAGAAGATGGGGTATGCGGAGAAAATTAAGAAGGAGAAAGCATAGGAAAATGTCATAAACTAGGAACGAAGAATAAAAATAGAAGTGGATCGAAGAAAATACAGAGGAAATGTATGGTATGAAATGAATAGTTTAAGTGAGGATGACAAATAGAACTGCAAACATGGGCACTGAGTGTGGTTCAAGTGTTCTCTCAAAGTAGCTAATCGATTCATAAATGAGATAGGAGAAGATTCAAGTCAATAATAATAATATTTAATTGTAACTAATTGAACTAAAAGTTAGGGCAAACTATAATTATTTGCAAAAATTCGAAGTATTTCCTTCGTTAAATGAAACCGATATGTTGGAAAAAATAATTTAGCGTTAAAAAATAGATAATTATACTGCCCTTAAGATTGTGATAAAATCGATACTTTTGGCTGTATTCAGAATATGCGGAGAATACATTTATCTTTCGTTTCTCATCTCTGTGTCAACCTACCATTGTTGTGGCTAATCACCTCAGTAACCGGGGAAAATTAAAACTCTCTCCCCATCCCAGGAATGCCGCATAACGGTCATTATATCACTTAAGTTTTCATAACATCCGAGCAAATAATGATAGAGAAATACAGCACACCGTGCCCGCGACCCTAATATACCGGGAAAGTTTTCTCGAGCTTGAAGTTCACGTCGAAGCCAATCGTAACTATGCTGCATCCCCTTTAAGCAAAATCCGAAATGCACTGTTGTTTCCTTTGAGGGTATTCCAATGCATTGAGCATCTGGATGTGGATAAAGTGAGTACGAACGTTTTTGAGCGCGTGGCTGCGCGTCGGCTGTGTTTTGGACGCGACGTCTCTGCACTCCACTCCCTTTCCGTCTTCGCTCCATCGTTTCGTCTGGAATGTCAGTCGGAGCTTCGCTGGATCGCTCTCATTCACTTTCACCCTCGGAAATGAGGTCAGCCACTCGCTGTATATTCCGTGGAGATCCTCGTGATTTCATGCGCCTTCGGTAGCTCAGTTGGTAGAGCGGTGGACTGTAGATGGTTCCCAGTGTCAGATATCCATAGGTCGCTGGTTCAAATCCGGCCCGAAGGAGTTTTTTTTTTAATTTTCTCCATACTTGGTAATTTTTCAATTTAATGCTATTTTTCGGAAGACCGCTCCGTTGTGTTTTTAGTCCATTATTCGCATATTTAGCATGAAAGAAAATCTAAAATTAATCTGTATACCTCAGATATTCAGTACATGGGAACGAATGTTTGCTTCTCTGACATGATTCAACTAATAGGAGAGTTGGAAAATTCTAGCATCTCCTGCCGTGTATGTATTGTCGTTTCTGAAAGGCCAAAAGGTTATTTCTCGAAAAAGGATTGAGGTTGTACATAAAATATTCCAATTTTAGAATTTCAATATTTATAATTAGTTATGGAAAATTCCATGATGAAATAATAAGTTGTTTCAGGCGTGACTTATCAGTATCCATGATAATGAAAAGCGAGTTTCAAACAATAAATTCGCAAAGTGAGACGAAAGACGAGCGGTCGAACTTGAGTAATGACGCTTCGCTCAGGTCAAGTATCCTCCTCGAATAAGAAATTTAGTCAAGTAAATCACTCCATCAGGTTTTCAACCCGAAGTTTGCACAGGTTTGAGTAGAGCTCACCCAAGACTAAGCTATTGACGTGTTTATATACGAGGTCAGGCTTGCGAGGGGGGCTAGGAATTCCTTTCCCTGGCCCGCCTAGGACTTTGGTTTGAGGGTATCCGCAGGTTCGCGTTAGAAAAAGGATGAATGGCCTTCCCGTAGAGTGATTCTTGCAAATTCGGTTTGTGATGGTCTACTTGGGTCTAATATTAATAATAATAATAATAATAATAATAATTTTATTTCTGCTTGGTTACAGTGTAACATAGAAAACGTCATAGTGGACAAACAACACATGAGATAAAAAACATAAAGGACAGATGACAGTGGTACATATTTTAGCTTATTTTAGCATATTTTTTTTTTTTACACAAGTCGTAGAACTCATCTAGTGAATAAATTGAATTTTGATATATAAGCGTTTTTAATTTGTGCTTGAATGAGTTGCTATTTTGGATTGCTTTGATATCTGGTGGTAGTAAGTTAAAAAGTTTGGCCCCTTTATGATATGGTCCTTCACTAGCAAGTTTAGATGACCTCGGTTCAATATGTATATCATGTTTTTGTCGTGTGTTTATTTGGTGTATTTGACAGTTTAGATCAAATGAGTTCAGGTTTTTTTTTACATACATTATTAAATTAAATACATACAAGGCAGTAAGAGGCATAATTTTTAAGGATTGAAAATGTGCTCTGCATGACTCCCTATAGGGTAGATTGAGAATAGCCCTGATAGCCTGTTTTTGTATTTTAAAAATTTTATGAGATTGATGTGAGCCACCCCAGAAAATAATTCCATATGACAGATGTGACTGAAAATTTGCATAATAGAGGCATTTTCTAATATCGATACTGGTACTTGTTTTTAGATATCTTAATTGAAAAAGAGTTTTATTTAGCTTAGAGGTAAGGGTTTCTATATGCATAGACCATTTCATTGTTGATTCAATATTTACTCCAAGAAAATTGAGGTTTTCAACAAATTTTAAATCATTTCCACATAATTTTACTGGAGGTGTTAGATCTCTGCCAAAATTAACACAGACTGTTTTTTGAACGTTTATGGCCATCATGTTATTTTGACACCAGTCTTCTAAACATTTCATTGTGGAACAAACTTTCTTTAGTAGATCAGATTTTTTATTGGACTCGATGAGAACATTTGTATCATCTGCAAATATTATAGTTTTTGCTTCTGGGACACTCTCAGGTAGGTCATTAATATACAAGAGGAACAACAGAGGCCCAAGAATGGAACCTTGCGGAACACCCATTTCAATAGCCCTTTCATCTGACTTGAATTCAGATCTGTAATTTGTGGAATTGTCAAGATGGGGGATTACAACCACTTGGGACCTTCCTTTGAGATAAGAATGGAACCATTTATTTGTATTACCTGTAATTCCATATTTAATTAGTTTTTGCAATAATAGATTATGATTTACTACATCAAATGCTTTAGAGAGGTCTAAGAAGACACCCAAGGATGATTTACCAGTGTCCATTGCACTTAAAACATTGGTAATAAGTTCATGAAGAGCTGTGGAAGTAGATTTGTTTTTTCTGAAACCATGTTGTTGTTTAGTGAGAACTGAATTTTTTTCCAAGAAATTTACAACACGTTTTTGCATTACTTTTTCAAAAACTTTTGAGAAGCCTGATAGCAAGCTTATAGGCCTGAAATTTGTTATATCCTTTGAATTTCCTTTTTTTTTGCAATGGAATTACCTTGCTTACCTTCAATCTTTTGGGAAAGCTACCCTCACTTAAGGAAAGATTAATGAGATAGACGAGGATTTTGCATATATAAGGAATGGAGAATTTAATTATTCTGTCTGGTACACCATCAATTCCTGCAGAGTTCTTATTTTCCATGGATTGACCAATTTGAATTATTTCTTTCTCTGTGACAGGAAAAAGGTAAAGTGAATGTAGTACCATGTTATTAGGACTATTTCTTAAATTTCCATTTTTAATACACGAGACAGAATTTTTTGGAGCCTCAATAAAGTAGCGATTTAGGGTGTTTGCTATGTTATTTGGGTTAACTTGTATATCATCATTCACTAATAGCTGTATATTTTTTGCTTGACTATTATTATTTGTCTCCTTTTTTATTATCTGCCAAGTGGTTCTTGTAATATTTTTGGCACAGGCAAGAAGTTTATCATTTGAGGTTGACTTTGCTTTTTCCACGGTTTCTTTAAAATATTTACAAAAGTTTTTGTACGTAGTCTTATGTATATCACTGTCAGTGTTTTTGGCTAGAAGATATAACTCCCTTTTACGTTGACTCATATTTACAATTTCCCTAGTTAACCACAATTTTTTTTGATGGGTATCAGAAATTTTGTACCTTTTCACAGGAAAGTTGATATCAAAATAGTAAAGGAATTTGTCTAAAAATGCATCCATTTTTTCATCGAAGGAGTTGGCAGCATAGACTTCTTTCCATTGTTCATTTTTTAGATCATAGGCTAACAATTGCATTTGGTTATCATGGAAGCACCTTTTATAAGTGTAATACGGATTGTTTTTTACACCATTTTTTACATTAATATACAATGAGATACCCTTATGATCAGAAAAACCAGTATCAAATATATTTAACTCACAATTTTCCCTGAGAATATTTGTAATGATTTGATCTATAATGGATTTGCTAGTACTGGTAACCCTAGTGGGTTCAGTAGCAATAGCACTAGCCTGGAAGGAGTCTAAAACTGACAGAATTTGTTTAACTCTTTCACAATCGCCATTAAGAAAATTTACATTTAGATCTCCACACACCACAATATTATTTGCTTGTTTGTACAAGATGTCAAGTAAGTTATATAGATTATCGATAAAGACATTAAAATTTCCAGCTGGTGATCTATACAGGCACACAACAAATATTTTAGGTTTCAACAGCTGTATAATGGAAAATTCAAAATCTTTCTCTATTACATTGATGCTATTTAGAGTAACATTTTTGAATTCTATGTCATTTTTAACAAATATACATGTCCCCCCATTTTTGAATTCATTTCTGCATGAAAAACTACCCAAATTATAGTTGCTGATGTTAATACAAGTTAGTTCATAGTGCCTGGGCCAATGTTCAGTAAAACATAAAATATCCATCTGATTTAATTCACTTTCTAAAAGAACATCGAGCTCTGTCAATTTGTTTTTTAGACTTTGAACATTTTGGTAAAACATCTTAAGAGTTTGTGTCTTTTCTTTTCTATCATCATCAATATGGTTGGATTTAAAATTGTCATCATCTGGCACTTTCTTTAGTTTCCCTGTTTTTGGCATAAGGAAATAACATTTTCAATATATTTACCTAGTAAAAAGGAACCTTTACGATTTAAGTGCACACCATCTTTTCCCAGGCAGTCAGATCCCACATACTTGTTTACCTCGCAGAACAGTGCTCCCAGAGTTTCACAAGCCCATCTTATATTACAGTTTACCTCATTTATGTATTGATTATTTACATATCTCCTGTGTATGATGGAATTCACTGCAATCAAGGACTTGGGAAATGTTTCTTTGGTCTTCCTGATGAGGCAGTACATTTCGCCTAAGATATCATCGGGGTTCTTGGATCTTGTCAGGTTGTTCGTTCCTACATGGAGGAAGATAGTTCTTGGGTGCTCATTTTCTTCATTAGGTTTCATATCTTGCACTTTTTGGCACAGTTGCTCGATCTTTATCCCTCTATACACTAATTTCGAGGCACTCTTTGTTTCAAGGTGTTTCACCATTGAATCACCAATCAACAAAACACTTCCACATTCTGGCTTATTTTATTTATTTATTTATTTATTTAAAGAAATATAACCACATACAGCATATGCCATTTTACAGTGGCCAGGTAACGATACATAAATTAGAGGACGAAGACGCAATATAACATGTAGAGAACAATAATTACATTTACAAAAACAAAAGGACAACAAGAAACTGCAGTGACAGACTACTTCGGTGACAGATAGGATAGGGAAAGGCTTATGAAGGATTTCAATGGAAGTGCAAAGGGGTCGATGTGTGGAGGGAGTGAGTTCAAAACAGAAGTAATGCGGTAGAAAAACGAACGTTTAGTGAGCGAAAGTCTAGGAATGGGCATGTGTATTAGGGGATGAGAACGGGTAGGGCGGGGTGGAACTTTAAAATTGATAAAAGAGAGCAATGCTGGGCAGTCGATGGTGGAATTGAGAATCTTATAAATAAGTTTTAAATCAGCTGTGAGCCTATGGGTAGTGAGATTGGGGATGAAGAGGGAGGAGAGAATAGCATTAGTGGACATGTTGCGTAAATGCTGTATTCTATTTTTTACTATATTGGCAAAGAAATTGCTGACACAGTTCAGGGATGAGAGGTTGGTTTGTGAAGAGATAGACCAGATGGGACAAGAGTAGGTAAGAATTGGAAGAATGATAGATGAAAAAAAAGTTCGAAGTGCCTGGGGGTCTTTAATTTCAGTGAAACGGAACAGGAGTCCTAAGAGGGACATTGCTTTAGACTTGATGGATTGTATGTGCGGAGAAAAATTTAATTTATCATCAGTGATAATGCCTAGGTCCTTAGATGTTGATACACGTTTCAGCGAGTGATTAAAAATACTGTAGTCAAATTGATGAGTTATCTTCTTTAGGGAAATGGACATCACACTACATTTATCTGGGTTTAATGCAAGATTCCAGACATTACACCAATTCGATGTCTGACGTAAGGCATCCTGTAGGTCTTGGCAATCAGATGGTTTTTGAATTTCCTTGAACAATTTACAATCGTCAGCATAAAGGAGAGTTTGAGCTTGGGAAGAAGGTAGCAAAGAGGCAAGATCATCAATATACAAGTTAAACAGATAAGGACCAAGGACACTCCCCTGAGGAACCCGCCGGTTTCTTGAGATTTCAGTGACGGATCTTTCACTTTCACTGACCTTTTCCACATTTAAAACCTTTCTTTTGGTTAAATTTGCACTACATTTTTTCACTTTATTCACCCACTTGTATTTTGACGCTTCAGTAACGTCTTTCACTACGTTACTATCTCCGTTGTGTTTATCTATCACTTCTGGGTCAGGGCTCAGAGCTTGGTATTTATTCCTCACCGGAATATTCGGAGTGTAAATAACTTTTTCTCTCACTGCTTCACGCTTTCCAGTCCCAGTATTTTGTTCACACGGCACATTGCTACTCTTTACGAGCTGGCTACGTTTGAGTTTGTTTAATAATTCCGTCTTTTCGTCTGCAAGGACTTTGTTTCGTATTTTCAGATCCTCGATGTCCTTTTTCAATAAAAGAACTATTTTGTCTCTGGTTTCAACATCACTTCTTAGCCTCTTTATGCTCTCTTCATGTGTACATTCTTCGCAGCGCCATGTGTCTTCGTCCTTTACTTTGTTCAAATCTATACGTGCACATTTACTGTGAATCCAATATTTACACTCGGCACAGAAAATACCTTTTAAAACTCCTTTTTGACAGTGTTTACACTTATTTCCGTTTTTTTAACTTTCTTTTTCGATATTTTGTTGATGAGTCTTAAGCACGTCTGAACATCCGGGCGCCATGTTTCTTTTCTTTTCGCCATATTGTGGAAGCCTCCCGAAGAAATGTCGGGGCATCCATCACACGGACCTTAACTCGGTGGGAAACCGGAGAGGAAATCGTCTTATATACTACCTAGAAAATATAGGACTAGAAGCGTATCCATAATGTTCCTATTCTAACCTCGTCAACAGTGAAAGAGCAGGGTGATTGGCTCCAGACGGGAGAGGCGTTTCCATGGGCACTGCCTTTGCCTCCCACGCCGACACGGCGCTTATTGTTGTGCTCTTCCTTTCCGCCACCTTTTTCAGTGGACCACTGCCCTCGCCTGTGACCCCGTATTTCACTTTCAACGTCTCCATTATTCTCTCGCCACTGTGTTTCCGCGGAGCGTGAGAGGTCAGGCAGGGGGAGAATACTGACCCACCCTCTTTGTCCGTCTCCCACACCAACATTCGCAATGGCGAAGGTAACGGCCGCATCATTTAAAATTAATCTAGTCAACAGGAGGGCCTTTCACGGTACACTTTTGCTTTTCTGGCGAAGGCCCGCTTAAGTTGCACTACCCCCATCCTTTCCTGATTTTATTAAAGATCCTAAATTTCTATTGTACATCCGACAAGCACGTACATTGGGAATCCGATATGGAGTGAGTTAGATCATAATGTGGTGTAAGTCTAACATATTAATATGGGATATGGGCAATATTTCCACGAAAATATCGTTACAATATCACTTGACGATGGTCTTTTGAAACGAATTAGGAAATTATACACTTATAAGGCTATCGGCTGGACGTTCTGCCATTGATCGGATCCGTAGAGTTGTTCACCAAAGCCAAATTATCATTGATTTGGCTTCAAATAAAGTACTTGGCGTAGTGTATTCGTAATATAAACTGATTTAAATCATTTACGTGAGTAGATGACTGTCTTGCTTTGTCATACATATTTTAAATTATTTTCTCGAATTTCTTGATTGAAGCTTTCGCGGCGCACGATAATTAAAGAGTGACGTACGGTTAGTTGTATGCCGCGTCATAAATCGGGTTTTTCCCCTACGTTTTTTAACCAACTTCTGGTCACTCTTTGAACATTTTTCTCGTATCCCACGGCGACTAATTCCTAGTACTGTTTCATTTTCGCGTTTTCGTGTCTGTCTTTCTATACTCCACTCACCACTGACTCTGTAACTCGTTACTTGTCTCATTTGAGCTCACTTTTATCTTATCAGATGTATTGTAGAAGGATACTAGTGCGTAATAAAACGTTTTAAATTCATGAATTATGGCGTAGATTCATCGTAGGAAGTGAAATATGACGCGGTTTTGTATAATTATTGAAGGTCCGCTAATACATATTTGAAAATCAAGTTGATAGGCTCTCTAACTAGGCCGAAAAACGGGAGTAGCCGTGTAGACACGTGGATATTCGTGTGTGACGCAGGGAGACGAAATGTTTTCACCTCTCCACGTCGAAAGTTACAGTCTGCTGGCGTGAATAAGAGAACAGGGGAGACTTCCTGCCCTATGGTGTATATTTTACTTCGAGTTCGCGGACTCGCCTTGCGACCGCCGAGCCAGCCCGTAAAGCGAGCCCGGAAATGACTATGCCTCAATTCTTTGCCGTTCCATTTCAGCTCTAATGGCGAGTGCTGCATTTATAAATCGGCCAAGAGCCCTCGGGGATATCCAGGCTCTGTAACCCTCATTACTTAATAATGCATCGCTTTCGACCGTGAAGGTGTACACGAAGGTGGTGCTGCTTTGAATATTTCCTTCCCCTCGTTTTCTTCTCTTGCTTCAATATATGTATATATGGACGGAGAAATGCAGGTGGAGGAAACTACTGCAGAAATGGTGTTTGGAAAGGAGAGGAAATGGCATGAAAGAAAATTGAAGGAACAAAAGGCGAGAAGAGATGCCCGCAAATTCATATGGGAAATGAGGTGGCGACCGCGAAGAGATTTAAGGTGATGGGTGGAGTCGCCCTTTAATAGTAATTTTTTACTCGGATTTTTTTCTCCCAACCGGTTTCGAAACTAGTTCTGTCACCGTCGAGGATAGAATATTAAGGTTTAATATAGTTAGTGTCGCATTGTCAAAAGTTCTCGTGGGATATAAAATACATCGTACTGCTCACTCATTTTATTTAACAGTCCAGAACACGTGTTTCGATAGCGTTCGTGGAAAATTACTATGTTGCTAGTGCACCCATCATCATGGCGATATTCCACAAATTTGAGCCAGCAATGGATGAATTAAGTCAGATCCACGTCTATATAGTAATAATAATGAATTTTTTACCGGTTTTAATCAGTAAAAATTGCATACCTATAGGTTATGTACGAGTTAACCGAATTGGAATGGCTATCGCCGTAGAAAGAGTTATATTTCGTCTTTCATACTTAGGCTTTCCGTCTTCCATCTTTTTCTACCATGCCTCCTAGGCATAAAGGAGGTACAGATCTGGCGCTACACATACTCTAGCCTTGATGCGAAGGCTATTGTAGTTCTCTCCATTCATCATGCTCCACAAAAAACTGGAGAATCGTCGTGTTGGGAGTATCGCGGTACGTTCTGCACCCTGTACATTTCAAATCGCTCTTACTAAGTTTTTTTCCTGCGTATCGCATGATTGATGCTATGCAGCTGGTCACTTCGTGTCCGCCTAGAATTTTTTTCTTTGCCGATAAAATGCCCGAGAGACGGCAATATCGGAGTAGCATTTGGGGAAGGCTTTTGAAGGTGCCGTGATGAGAAAATGGTGGATTGGTAATGTACGGAATATGGCTGTTCGTGCGCGCTGGGACCTCGACCCTCCTCAGTCCTTCCTGTTTTTTCCGCGAGTGTAATAATCAAAGCCGCAGCCCGTGCTTCGTGTCGGGAATCTCGCAAATATTTCCTTGGATGTGCGTCACGTAAAAATGTAGAATTTAATACCTAAATTTCTGAGCGTTGACATGACTTAATATTAGCTAAATTAAAATAACATAAAATATGTAAATTAGAGGATCAAGTATACTTTCCTATTAGTCTTTAAGCGTGATAAAATTGAAATAAATAAGTGATATCATTTGTTTTGGAGCGTGAACAACTCGTTTTTTTTCAATTAAATCATGAAAATGCTGAAAAAGTAAATGTGTGTCATCACGTGTCATGTGTGTCATATTCACACAAAATTAGTGAACCTTACAAAGTTTATTCTTCCATTTTCCATCAATCTTTCCAGGTATTTCCCTTGAAAAAGTGACTAGCATCGGTCAAGAAACGTTGAATACCCATAAAATCTACGTGGTGATGTATCTTAAAGCTTTTCTTGACCATGAAGATAAACCGAGAAGACTTAACCAAAAATTTAATCCAGTTGAAGAGCAAAGTTACCAAACCGAAAAGGAACTCGGGTTTTGAATGCAATAACCCTTTTAAGTTTATCTACTGAAATTCGATGCCAGCATTTTCGATAAATACGTAGTAATATCGATCATACGACCGGTTTAATTTACCGGTCGTATAATCGATACCTCGCTAATGGTAGGTATATGTTAATAGCTTATACTTTAAGCTAGGGAAAATCCGATAAAAAATAAATTTCATTTGGTCATTTCATTAGATTGAATGTTATAGAAATTGCAGCGAGGTTGATTTTAAAACTGGCCAAAATGTCTTATTCCGGGATTCTAGTGTCAAACCGGAAATTAAAAGTGCACTAAAATTATCATTTATGGGTTTTTGATTGAAGTTCAAACTTTTGAGAGCCAATAAAAATTGTTTAACTAAAGGAGAGGTTTAAAGAAATGCAGAACCTAATGATACGAAACGTGGGCAGACAAAATAGCTTTTTGGGTATTCTTGGAATTTTTAAAATTCCCTGAGTTCTAGTGCTAAGCTCGTGTCACGTTGCAAAGACCGTGATTAGCTGCTGGTCCCTTCTCTCCTGTTGCGACTGTCCTATGCTTGATCACCTGTACTGCTGCAGCGAGTGAGAATGGCTAAAAAAAGAGAAAAGGAAGCGAGGTGGGAACTAATGTCCAGATATGTGCAGTGGTTGCTTCCGCGCCGGAGAGGTTAAAAAGAAGGAGTAGAAGAAGAAGGCGAAGAGAGGTTGGACAGAGTGCGGGACGTGTGGGTCCCGGCCCTGCGATCACGAGGGTCAGGCGCCAGGGCCGGCACGGTAATGAGGACGGAGGTGGCGTATCGGGAAGGATATATGCAAGGGGCGCAGGTCGGCAGGGATTCCGGGCCGCGGCGAACGTGAGTGCGGAATGTGCGCGAGGAATTTCATTCACTTCGGTCGACTCGTTGGACGTTTCGGAGGTGAATTGGAGGAGCAGAAAAAGGCGAGATGAGGGAACACGAGCGCAGCAATGTGGGTCGTTAACTTGAATCCCGAGTTGGAAATCCATTAAAGGAACCAGCGAGAGAGAGATGGAATGAAAAAATAGGCTATGAAGAAAAAAATATGCATTGAATGGTGTCTTTTGGAGTTTAGGTCTTTAAAAAGTTAATGCAAAATGTTTGGTTTCGATTTATTTTATTCCTTAAGGAGTTTTTTGCAATGAATATGATTTGTTTATCATAATAGCATTTTAAGAAACAAATCATATTCATTGGAAAAACGTATAAATATATACCGAAACGTTGGCCAAAATTTTGCATTTAACTCTTAAAGACCCTCACTCCAAGACACTAATCAAGGTGAAAAATTGTGGTCAAGATAAATCGATCAGCCATAATTTTAAAATGAAAAAATAACGTGAAAATATCTACCCGTCATTAGAGTGTTGGCTCCGGAAGGGCCTTGAATTCCTATATGAAATTAAACACCGTTTCTCGTCATTTCCTTCAATGCGTTTTCCGCTTTGCTGTTAATACCGTTCCATATTTTTTTAAACTTATTATTTGCTTCGCTGCTAGCGTTCCTGGCAGGAATAAGCATGTGAGCTTACTAATTAACTATTATATGTACGAAGCGTGGAACTATAGCAGGCTTTTTTAATCGGATTGTCTTTCTTTTTGACACAAGTGGAGCAATAAAGAAGCTTCGGTTGACCATTTTCAACTAACGGCTTCCAATGGGATAACTGACTGCGAGTCGGATCGGAAAACGCATATTTTTATTATTCGGTGGGTGGGAGGGAAATATAGTTTGCTCCTTGAGAAAAATAATCATAACTCTTCGTGAGAAAACATATTCGTCATTTTAACTGCACCCTTTCCAATTCCTTTCCTTTCTAATATTGTGAAAAAGCGTGAATTGTATGCAAAAAAAATAGAATGTACTAATTCGGACAAATATTTGGTTTTAGATACTGGTTCAGTTGATTTCAAAGTGATCTAGGCAGTCTATACATACATATTTCTATTTAATATGTATCCTATTAGAGTTGTTATTGCATTATTATTTTTCTCATAGATGTCACCAAATTTACTCTGGAAAAATGTGTTGAGCTTACCTGTCACTTAAAAAGGAATCGGGAGAATCCCTTTTCTTGCTAACCTTTCGTCGTTGTCTGACAACAGCTGCTGAAAGCCGATTGATTTTTCTATCGTTGATATTCCCTTCCCGCGGAGGTGAGATTTTTTCTGAGCTACAACGCGTGTCACTGCCAGATGTCAGGATCCCTGGGAAAAGATGGAAATATTCTGACCCTCTACGAGTCACGTCTACTTATTTCGGCTTGTGTATAGAAGGCCCTTGGAAGGGTGTATCTTTGGAGGACCGACGAGGCAATATTGCCATTTAAATAGGAAAAATGTGAGTTCAATTCGGAGGGGGTAATAAGGGCAAATACTTATTATTTTCATTTTTGATAGGCTTTACAAATAAAGGGACCCGTATTCTCCGGTTTATTGGTTCACCGCTTACTTATCGAGGTATTTGCTGCGTAAATTCACTGGACTTTCCTGAGATAAGTGGATGGTGTCACCTTTCCATGTTGCTTTCAAAGTTGCCCAAATATTGTTCAAAACTGGTATTGGAAAATTCACTGCGGATTATTGGCAATTTGCAAGGTCTTTGTCGAATTTATTTCTTGACGAGTTAAATTACTGTATGTTGATTTTTTTTAATGTCGACTTTTGTTTGTTTGGAAGGCGTTTTTATTTTTGATCTTTTTGTCTCGTGGTAATAGCCCCTCTCATGGAGACACAATGGGAATCTTTCTTAAAGTGTTATGGGCCTAATTATTCGACCAAAATATTGACAGAATTTATTAACTGGTAACAGATGATAATCCCCGAGGATTACTCTAATTGCATGCTGGAGCCAACTAGATTTGCAATGCTGCAGATATATTCCACTAAGTACTAACAACAATGTTGAATAAAATTCTGAGAAAAAGATTGATACGCTTTCAATCGAAAATGTAAAAATGAATTGAAGTTAAAAATTAGAGTATCGGCACCTTTTTGATAATTACTCACAGAAATAGGTGAGTTAATTTTTCCGATGTATAGGTACGTCATCCTCCATGAGGCCTCCGATTCGATTATTCGTTAGTTAGAATTATTCTCCACTGTTATCTTTATTAGTTCTTGTTGAAATATTATAGCTTATATGAGCATTTGTAAGGCAATGTTGTTCTTTAGCGTGAGGAAGTTTTCGAGGGGAAAACTTTCATGTTCATTTATTTTTATAGAGAGCTCCTTCAAATCTAACAGGAAAAGGACATTATGTCGTTTACTTATCAATAAAATTAGTCCTCTTTAAGATTTTCAAGGTTGCAATTATGTTAAAATATTCTAGTATAATGAAATCGGTTATCTCTTCTCCGTATTCTTACCACAGATTTCACCGAAGGATCCAGGTGGCGATGTCGTTAGTTTAAGCGAGGGAAAAAGGAATTAAGGGTAATGATTATAGGTGGAACAGTGTTTGAGCTAATTTCCGTCAACGATAAGGGTTTGCTGTAAAAGATTTGCCGTTCAGATTGCTTCGAGAAGGCCAAAATTTCCCTTTTTTACGGCCCCTTAAGTACGAAAATTCTCGCGATAAGTTAGTCAATATACTTATCATGTCTTTGGTCTCTCATTCTTCGCCCTTATACGGTCCATTTTTCCCTCCTCATTACCACAGTTTTAGAAATGCACTTTGTTTACGCCACATATATGTACCATTCTGCGTTAAAAACATCACATTAGAGGATATGGACGCAGCATCGAGGAAATCAAGAATAGAGATACGTAAGCGAAGGAGGCGTTCATTAATAGGAAAGAGCTGAGAGTCCATGCATCGGAGTTTTAATGAAAGGCTACAAATATGCTTATCTGGGGTGTGGCCTTTTATGGTGTGGAAACGTGTACACTTAGGATGGGGGATTAGGAAAGGATGGATTTGCTCGAGATGTGAGTGCGGAGGAAAATGGAGAATTGGGAAAGGAACTACGAAGTGTTGGACATGGTGGGCGAGGAAAGGAATCTTCTAAATGATAACCGGAGGAGGAAGAAGGCTTGAATGGAGCGAGTGTTGAGCGTGATGTTAAGAACCGCGTTGGAGGGAAGAATGTTAAGTAAGAAGCGCGGAAGGGAATAGGATTTAAGAAAAAATGGGCATTGGGAAGAGGTAGTTTAAGAGGGAAGTTGGGGGAGGAGACAAGCCGGGATAATCTGCGATATTCTCCAAGTAAACCCTCCTTAACCGGCAGCATGCATTCAATGATGAAGCGAGTTTCAAAATGTAATCCGTTACAAGAAAGACGAAATACGCGAGTGTAATTCGTCCTCTAAATGCCACATTGCAGGGAACAAAAATCCATGCTTACGCGGCACTGTAATGCCGGTTTTTCAAGGTAAGAATCGACTCGACGTTAACGTAGGCAATTTTCAAAGGCATTCATCTTGATTAATGGCCGACGCTCTCTACGTATTTCTACACCAAGCATTAGAAAATATTATGAGCTACAACATGGATGGACATAAGGCTAGGGCGTCGGTTCACGCTATGCTGGTTCCTGCTGAAATGACCGCCTCTTTCCGATAGGGCATTTTTGTTGTCGCATTGAGCGAGGAATGCGAGACTTGAGATAAAGGCGGTTGGTGAAAAACTTGAGCGGGTTCAGCAGTTCAACTATTTAGGCAGTACGTTAGATGAAAACGGATACAGTAGTAGCAAAGGAGGCGTTCATGAACAGGAAGGAGCTTCTGAGAGGATCGTTATGTTAGAGTTTAATGTAAAGGTTAGAGAAGAGTTTGATTTGGAGCATGGCTCTCTACGGTGCGGAAACGTGGACATTGAGGAAAGAAGACGGGAGAAGATTGGAGGCATTCGAGATGTGTGTATGGAGAAGAATGGAGAGGGTGAAATGTATGGAGAGGAAAAGTAACGACAAAGTGCAGTATATGGTTGGCGAGGAGAGGCAGCTTTTAGATGAGATACGGAGGAGACAGAAGGTATAGATGGGAGGAGTACTTAGCGGTGAGGGGATGTTGAAAATGGTGCTAGAGGGTGGAATGTTAGGTAAACGAGGGAGGGGAAGGAAAAGAATAGGTATTTCAGATAGATTGAAAGGTAATAGGCCTTACAGTGAATTGAAGAAGGCAGCGCCGGAAGGAAATAGAGGCTCCTATATCACTCCTTTAGTACTCCATGGAAACCTACCTTAATCGGTAGAATACTATAATAATAAAAAAATAATTCAGGGGTGCCGGTCGTCGCTAATGGTGGTGACGGCCTTGGGACGCGCCTCAATGAGGGGGGTGCGGTTCGTCTGGCGTCTGCGACAGGGTAGGAAGAGGAACGTCAGAGAATGTCGCAAATCCTCTGTACGAAAGGAGATTGAGGAGAAAGTGTGTGGGAGAGCGAGGGAATCCAATCGTCAAGAGTGAAAAGAAGGGAAGAATTCGTGGAAAACGTTGACGGATGACTCAAGACTGTGACCCTGACCTTTCGCTGACAGTGACTGGATCTCGTCTGCAAGGCGTCTCTCTCCTTTGAATTGTGAACCTCTCTCGCTCTTATAGGAAATTGGCAATCTTTCACTTTTATCATGCGAAAATACTAGTTTCGTTACACTCTAGGACTAGGTAAGGATTCATTCTCTCTTGCTTGAGTTGGTGGAATGATTCCACTATTTACAAACTTCTGCATCCAAATAACTCCCAGCCGTCTCAATCGGGGTGTGGCAGGAGGCGCAAGAAAATCAGCAATTAACTAAAAACAGCAAAACAGAAAATATGCGAACTGAGTTCCGCCTAGCATTCATTTATGTCCCGTATGCTCTGGGAAAAACGTATTCTCGTACGTATCCGTTCTGCAATGTGTCTTCATCAATTCATTGTTTCTGTCGGACCTAGAAAAGACGATGTTCTCCGTGCCGCACTGAAAATTCTGAATGTTGGAAATGTCGAAATTCCACTTTTTTTTTGTTAAATTTGCTATAAGTTTCGATGCCCTGATCTTTATAAAGTTTCTTCACTTGATCTTGGCAGTTTATCGTAACTATGAGGAATGGATACAACTTAATTAGGCATACATTGATAAAAAAATGGAAATTTGCCATTTCCTTTAAGTGTAATTAATACAACTATTCTGCGACACTGCCATATTTGCTCAGATTTTAATTCTCTGCCATACTACTATACAGCATGAAATCTATAAAGTGTGGTTTTGGCAGTATTCTTGCTAGCGCAGAGTGCATTGTACAGGAACGTACACAGCTATGCAGTCGATTACTCCTGCTGGAGAACTCTGTTACCCTGACGTAATGATAAGAAATTGGTTATTTTAGGAAATCGGAGATATTTGTGTCTAAAATCTAAGAATGGGGGTTTAAATCCTGTAAAATTGCCTCATTTTTTATTTATTTTTCTCTATTATGAATAGGGCGCAGAAATTTAAATTTTTAGTAAGTAGCGCTACATTTCTTTACCAATTTATCCTCGAGAGGATTTTTCTGAATTTTTAACGAATTAAAAATATGCCCTCAAAAGGTTTACTCATCGCTTCCGGTATTTACCCATCCGCTGAAAAAGCAGACTAAGCTCCGAATTTACTGCGAGAGGAATATTTAAACAGTTTTATCGATACTTGCAGCTGAGGGAGCGCTCTTGTCCTCTTCCAGCTGACGTGACCTATTTGAGTACGTTTCCAGTCGTGAATTGAAGCGGGTGGATTTATATTTTATTGCTGAACGACTGAAAATAGTTTCTCGCTCGCCTCAGTGAAACTGCGAAGTTTGCTTAGCTTAGCAGTTTACGAAAAAATTGTTTTAGGGATTATCGGTCGCAAATTTTATGATAGATGTTTTTGTTTTGAATAGGGCTCTTTGTGTTTTGATCTGTGCCATCATGCTGAACTGAGTTATCTATTTTCCCATGCATTGAAAAACCCTTTTATTCAGGAATATCACGCAAGAAAAGTTTTCATAGTTTGTTGCTCTAATCTATGCAGGTGGACTGTTTATCATCAATGATTTCTTTTATTAGAATTATTTTTTAAACGAGTAACTCAGTTTATCTCAGGAGCTCATCTTTAGTTAATTGAATTCATTTATCCGTTTTTAGTCGTTATTATTCAATACTGATTGCATTTGATTGGTATATCTCTGAATCACTTTTCATCTCCAATTTGCCCTTCTCCTTATGTTCAACTAAATTAGTTTATTGCCGTACATTTAGCAATGCATTGTAGTATGTTTCGTGGAGAAACAAGGCGTTGGTTTGAATAATCGAACCATATTTACAAAAAACTCAAGGCGATGAGGCAATGTTCATCTTCCAAATCCAACGCTTGGACTTTTCCGAAGAAAAGGTATTTATATGAGTTTGACTTCCAATCTAGAGAAAAAAATTGAAACTCGAATCGCCTCAAATTCTTGCGTAGTTGGCTTATGCGATTTTTACATTTAGGGATTGATTTGGTGACGAGGATAATTAAAGTTACATAAAAATGCCTACGTATTTTAGCCTTAATATATATGAAGTAGCACGAAACTGATGCCTTTTAAACCAGAAACCGTCTGTGATATACTCAAACAAACAAAATGATTTTGATTAAATTTGAAAAGAGTATAACAACGCGCATATTTCAAGTTCATTGCACATATTCGCTTAGGTTTTAGGTCTGTGGCAGATGGGAAGGAACCTTCTGATAAACCAATGCGGCTTTGTTGAACCAATTTTTTAAATAACAGTTAAATATTTTTTTGTTGTATCTTTCTATAGTCTAGAAATATTTCAGCGGTAACAGAACTTTATCAACTGTAAAATGATCTAAAAAATGTTTATTGACCCGTAATATTCGTGGTTAAAATACGTTTGTGAGGTACATGGATGATAAGCTCCAATTGCATAGAAAGTTATGATCTACACGCTACAGCTGAAGTCAAAATAATCATATTAGTACTCCATTTAATACTTTTGACTTGCCTCTTTGTATTATAATTTGTTCTTTAAACATCTAAGGGGTGTTATTAATTTGGAAAATTTTAGGTACTATAGTCTGTGTACCGTAAGGTTGGGGCACGGGTCCGCCTTACCTCCGCTCAGGACCGACTCGGGTAGCTGGCGGACCCCTACGGTATACAGACTATTTGTAAAGTAATTGTTATTTAAGAATATAAATATTCGCTTTTATTGCCATCATTCATACGACACGGTCTCAGGCGTTAATTTATGGAAATGCTTCATTATAGTGGTCACAAGTGGTCGTGCTAATATTTAAAATAAAGTGTGGAATAAAAACAAAGTTAATTTATTTAATCTATCATTCATACGCTTTGGACAGCATGACTTTCATGTAAAACCGCATTGGAGCTATACTTTACCATAATGCATGCAAACATGGACTATGTATTTCCTTCGTTATATTATTCTGAAGATGGTCACGTGCTAATTTAAAGTGAGCTTTGAATACGCTGTGGAAACATATAAAAACATGCAATTCTCATAATATTTTTTCCTTTTCAGGTAAGTAGACATCAGTGGCCGGAATTGCTGGAGACAGAAATGTACTGGTACCTGAGTAACGTACCCATATTGAATTTTATTTATATAATATTGATCTGTAGTAATAATATGTCAGCGATTCATACCATTGCTAATATCCGAGTATTTTGGTAACTAAATATTCAATTAATAGTGAATCGAATCAACTTGATTCGATGTAATATAAAGTATTATAGAATGTCTAATCTATTGTATGCATGACCATGATGTGGAAATGTTTTCGATTTTTCTTACCTCCAAAAAAATGTTAGCCAGAGATTACGTTTATCTTATCTCACTATTACATTTCCTATGGTGACTAAAGACGCGTGTATTTTAGACACCTTTCAGTACTAAAACCTTAGTATTTCAGTACTTTAGAGCATTTTTTTTAAATTTCAGTCGACTTACAGTTGTAAAAAGAATTAATTTGCCGAAATTGGTAGCTGAGGTTTTATGCTGCGAATTTTGATGCTTGAAGAATAAGATAGAAAGAGGAAGTGGTGATAATGTGGGGATGTATTTGAACAGAACCAAAGAAATCGCGACGAAAAGTCGTTTTGTGAAGCGAATATTTTCGTTCAACAAGGCTTCATGTCTTTGCGTTGGATTTGTGTCGAAATCTCACCCGTATTTTTTCACAGAGGAAAGGAAAGATTCTTCGGAATGTGACGACAAAGCGTTTGATTTTTGTGTGTATTTTCGCGGTCCGCGTCTCTGAGGTAAATTCAGGCAATGCGACATCCCGTTGTGTAAGGGAATATCTTTTTAAATATTCCGCGCTTGGAAGAGAGGTCTATAGAAGCAAAGGGCATACATTGACATGTCAGGACGGCTTTCCTGAATCCTTATTTTAAGGTGCCAGAGATACCTCGATAAAAACCTTGGCGCTCGAAAAGTAGTAATATCACCGATTGCTCCTCTACTTTTATAATTTAAAAAAACACTCCATTTAAGCATTTAAATGTTCATTAAAGCAACTTATTCGTTGGTATTTTCCAAGTGTTTTGCATAACGCTGCATAAATATCGAAATATCCGTAACCATTTAAAAAATATAGCTTTTTCATCGATGAATGAAGCATTGGATGCTGTTCGCATTCGGAGAATAATGACCAATATTTGCATCTCTAAGGGACGTCATATTTTCATTTAGGGGTTCTACATGACGGATTGAAAGCATTGATAACTGTAGAAACACTTTATACTTGAATCTACGTTTTCTTTTTTTTCAACAATAAAATGAATAATCTCTTGGGAAAAAATTATTCCTTACGCTAAATTATAATACTTGTATTTTTGCACGACGTTTCTAAGGTTAAATGTGACGAAATGCCTAACCGTGATGATTTGAAAAGAGCCTAATTGCAGAAGTAGTCACTCCCTTCAAGAGGGGACTTTATAGTGACCTGAAACGCATTTTGTGTGTTCTAGATTGTGTGTTTATGCTAGGGATGAGAGGCAATGAAATGGCTCCTCCGGCATTATAATATCTTTTAAAAAGCTTTTCTGCAGACTGGGAAGTGCAGGGAAAATATAAAACTAAATTAGTGACAGAATTAATTAATAACCTAACATGTTTGATAATCCTCGTTCACGATGTAGGAGTGAGAGATTCTTGCGAACGGAATGTAATTTTGCGATGGCATTAATTTCTCTATCGATATAGATATATTACCCACGCGATCATGTACTTATATCGTTTAGGAAATGTTTTAGTATATTTCTTATCATCAAATGTTTTTTATGTTTTTTCCCAGTTATAATATTTTATGGACGATTATTTTTTTAATCGGTATAAAATTATTAAGTTCCTTTCTTTCTCATTTTTAACTGATTTAGTGTGCAAGGTGCTTTGCTCACTCGTATGAAATTTGAAATCATACTGTAAAATTTTTTGTGACCTCGCTCATGAAATTTATTGGTATCTTCTGACATTCGAAGTGTAATTCATATCGAATGACGATTAATAACATTCATTTGCAGTTGTCATTCATTTGTTTCCGCATTACTCTTTTATCCTGTTCATTTGTTACCCCATAAAATTACTGTTTATTGCCGTTAAATAATTCTGAAGTGCGTTTTTGCGTTATTTCCTGAACAATATCATACTTGTAATGTATTCTCATCGGATGAATCTTGTTAAGGAATGACCATTTTCCAGAAGCCTCAATCATCGAATTTATCGACTGCCTGAGTTATGGCCAATTGGAAACACTGACCTTTGCCCCTAATGCGGCCTAAGCTTTGGGTCACCTGCCTAGGAAACGGTTTATCGCAAGTTACCTGTGTCCGTTCAGCCATCTGCGACGCCGATATCACGGGCGCTACTAAATTAACGATAGCAGATGGATTAGGCCAGTTTCCACGTGTATTAAAATTATCCGTGATTCAGAAGACTGTTTCTGCGACGCGAATAAAACCAAAATAATGGCTTCTCTATTCCCCATTTTTATATTAATGGGAGCTATTAAAAAGGAGATTATTTTGTTACAGATAGTATATTTCTATAGTAAGCTGTGAGGGAAGAGAATTAAGGTATTTGTAAATTTTTAAATTCACCTTATTCATTCTGTTAAATTCATACACATATTCATATCCAGTCCCCACCAAGGAAACGAACTCTGAATATGTGAATTCACACGCCTGTGGCTGAGTATGGGAATAGCTCTACTCGGACCTATTCCAACCAGCCTATGGGTTGAATATCTGAGTGAGTTTGTGAGTGAAGGCTAGATGAAATAAAAATTGAAATGCACTTTTTTTTTAAGAATTCTATATTATTCACAGCAGTCTTTCTATCTAATATTTCAGGCATCCAACAAATAGTGCCTTAAAACAAATATTTTACCTGAAAACACATGAAATTTGCTTGAAAATAGCATGTATTTTATATCTAATGGAAGCCTTCCCACATCTAGAGATATTATATTCCGAAGCCCCTAGTCTATTCATCGTATAACCTATGGCATATCTTTCACGTTGCATATCTTTCACGTCTCCTGAGCCTTATATGTGTACTTATCTCCCTGGCCTCTTTATCCTCACACCACGAGGGAGAGGGCTGTCCCACCAATCACGATTGATGAATATTGATGCGTCGTATTCCACAACCAGGTCACTGCATAATCTCTGGAAAGTGTTGCGCCGGATACCGCTTCCCTGGTGAACTGCACTTCCGTATTCCCTCGTGGGGAATCGCTTGTTGCTTTGACTTGTGTCAAATCTCGTCATCACATTCTGAGACTCTCAGCACCTGTGAAATCCTCTATCTTCACCCCATTACCTCAAATAGGTATCACGATCATGAATACATTACGCAAACAAAATAATATCCACGCAATCACATTTAGGAAAATATGAAACGCGATGATGCTTCAAAGCTTCGGAACGGATTCTGTATCGAGACAGATATTATTACTCTATGAATGTACCTATTTTGCTCTTAGGAATTTTAATGAATACATGAATTGAGAGTTTGCTCTTGATTTAAACATGAACATTTTAATTCCTGAACCAAATTGGTTTCTTTGAATACTGATTTTTAATTGCTGAGTGTAGTGATGAGTTACTGAAGCACTAATTTTGTTCGAAGTTGCGAACTCCACTGCCGCTAAATATTTTGCGCTTTGCTGCATAATTTTGAGTAGCATATTGAAATATTTAGCATTCAGAAAGCGATGATTCCTTACCATAACATTCACTTTTTGTGACATTAACTTTTTCTATTTCTTCATCTTAATAATGAGATGTGATTTTTGAAGAATTTATCGTGTCAAATAATGAAGTTTTGTTGAAAAATCTTCATTTACACTAACCTTTGGTGTTTGTATTTATTCATATATCATAGATTGACTTATGAAGTCTTTTCATGCTTTAAAACAACTAATTCTATTTAAGTATCTTCTTCTTAAGGGCTTATTTTATCGCTCAGTCTGAAATCGGTGTCCGGTCTGAGTCCCTTTCATTATTTTCCTTTATTTTCTCCATGAATAAATAAGCCCAGATGAACAAACAGTGCATCTTTCCCTAGTCTTAAGGATTATTTTGTTGGCTAATTGTTACTTATATCTTTCATCTCAAGCTAATCCTTTTATTTTTGCGATAATATCAATTTTTGAAATAGTTAACATGCGTGTGCCTACGTGATATTTATTGCTATGTTATTTACGTGAGAGGTATTATGTTTTTTAAACGCAGAATACAATGACTTATTTTTATCGGGGAACGTTTTTTTTCTACATGCCAATTAAGGTTGCATCGAAAATTAACTTTTTATACAATTGCCTTGAACTAATGCTGTATTAAAACTTTACACTTCTCGGGCGTATAGGAGGGCCATTATTTAAGTAATGAATGTTGCGTAATCATCCGAGGGATTTTATGTCGAATGAGTGATTTTCAGTGAATTTTATTTAATATTAATTCGTTTGCTCATTACTTTTTCTGCCTGTCTTCATGAACGATGATGGAGTGCCCTCATCTTTCTCCACATTCAGCATTTATGAGAGAAAAAACGTTATCAATTTCAGTGAATGTAAATCATCAAGTCTTTCAGATATACATATATCGGTTACAGCTCATTATCATATCTATTTCCTGCGGTCGTCGGCTGGAAATGCGTATCGCGTGCTCTTCCCACTCTCCTCTTTAAAGCACGTCATAAATATTAATGAAGTTCCGCAAGGAAACGGCTGATGCAATAAATTTTTATTCACTTTCCCTAAAATTGAGTCGACGAACGAGCTCTGGGAAGGTCGTGGCGGGAATTAATATATGGGTGGCGTTTTACGACTCCAATGAGCTTCGCCCTGAACGATGGGAATGGCTCCCGCTTAAAAAAAAAAAAAGTTAAGCGCTCTTCGTTTGGGGCAATCCGCTGAAGGGCAGAACGATTCGGCGATGCTACCTTTTCGGTATGCGATGTTTTCGTTCGATACTTTCGATGTATGCAATGCCCCAGACTTGTCTTTCCTCATTTTCTTTTTTAACTTTCTTCACCTTTGGTCTGATACAGAGTGGAGAAAAAATGTGTCACGAAATTTTAACCCTGAACAGCTGATGCTTGAAAGAACCAAAATCACTGCTGTTGTTTCTGTTGAAAAGGGACCATTTTTAAACTACAGAAACATTGAGCGCATTTCTCCGATTGGCCTTGAGTTTGCCCTGTTGCCGAATGTCTTGGATACATCGCCATCTCCGGCAGGCAAAGCATTCGAATTCATGAGTCGCCCAGAGCATCTGGCAACAGGGCAAATCCGCGGCCAATCAGCGTACTTCGCTAATAGTATCTGTTGTTTAAAAAATGGTGCGTTTTCGACCTGAACATCATGAGTAATTTTGGTTACTGCTGGCATCAGCTAATTAGGGCTAAAATTTCGTGACACAATTTTTTCCACCCTGTATACATGGGCCTTGAGTGATGACTTATAGTTCCTAAGCATCAAAATGACGTAGATGAGGCCGTAGTCCATCCGTAGAAGCGTAATCTACGCTTCTAGTGTGTATGATTTTAAATCCGTTTTAAAAATATCCAAAGCGCGACAATGAGCCGAGAGCGATCCGGGTATTCTCAATACAGAAAATCTCTCAATTGACGAAATTTCGTCTATAACGAGGTGTGTTCCCGTTCCCTACTAGGACACTCCTATGATCGCCAATGTTAATTTCCCCGCATGTAACGAGTTCGGATGACGCGAAATCCTGCCTCTTACTGTCTCTTAGGGAATTATTTACTCTTAGGAAATACGATAAATGCCCTCGGTTGCAGAATCAAGTCCCGTCCGCCAAATATTTTCCGTCCACCTCGTTACAGTGTAGGTATTTCCTTCGGTCCCTACCGTCCCAGGCTAACCTTATTCCACGTGCCGACATTTATTTCCTTTTTTCTCTCCCTTCGACCCCTTTTATTTGGCCCTCCAACAGAACAGTCGCGTTCTGTCATGACTCTCCTGGGAAGTACGGGTCTGTGACCACCGTGGTTGGCAATTTGCTTTTTTTATATTCTCTTCAGCTTAATCCTTTTCTGTTTTGCCCACTCATTGCTTCTTGCCTTTCCGTTTTTTTTCCTCGACTTTGAGAGGGTTATCCGATGGTTTGATTCATAGAACTACCTTCGAATATCGAAACCATCTCTTATTTTCCCTTATTAACGTTTGCGTCGATAAAGGGCATCGTTCAGTTGTAACGCTCTTAAGTGGGTTTTAACTCGGCTATCAGCAGTCAACCGCCAGTCGATTTCGACTTGATTTTCATGGAATGCTGGTCGCGAAAGTGCGCAAACGTCGATTGAAAGGAATGTACCTACATTGGAGTAGAAAAACCTGTCCCAACTAGACTTCCAAGTCAAAATCTCATGCGAATTAATGAGTTGAGAAAAACTAAAAAAAACTCATAAAGATTTCCCACGTTTCCACTTATATCACAATTATAGAGGCTCTTCTCAATGTGTGCGATTTTATGCGCCATATGTTAGCTTTACTTGGGAGGGAGTTATCAGCATTCCATTTTTCACTGGCAATTTTTTTCCATCAAACAACGATCAGAAATCCTCAATAATTCGTGACATTCGATAATCGAAGGCTTTAGACCATCATAGACCGCGTGCATAATCATAGACGAGTGAAATTCAGCGGCCATCAGCAATCAAGGCCTGCTTGTCAAAGATGATTGACTATTGAGCGAAGCGCACCGGGGAAGCTGGTTGTGCGTTCACGTGTGAGCACATTGATCGGTCACAGCCTAAGGATGATTCGCTATATATCTCAGTAGTTTTGCCAGTTGTAAAGTCTACTTTGTTTATTTTTACATTTTAGAATGACTTATTAATAAATTATACTTATTCACGTTATATTTCTTGTAATTTCCCCGTAAAAGTTTCTTAACGACTTGGTCCTGCTCATTGCTTCCAATATTTTCCTCATTATTTTAATGGGCATGTTGCTTGTAGAAGTTAAATATTGGATAGCATTTCACTTGTTCGTGAATCTTAGAGTTTTATAATTTATTTATTTTATTTATTACGACGAATTTTTTTTTAATGAAATTTCAGCAATCGACGTTTTAGGTTGTAAAAATCACCGATGGGTGGAGCGCATGTCGCTGGCTGCCCTTTCCTCCAATCCCTTCGTCCAACTCCCTCCCCCTCCCTTCTCCCCCTTCACCCCACTCATCCCCCTAACCCCCACCCTGTTGAGCCCTTTCCAGCGCCGCCTTCAGTTTGCTTACGCACCGGAACGAGTGGCCAACCTTTTTCACTCGAGACCGTCCCAACCCACCTCAGGTCCCTCGCTCCACATGTAGAAAATATATATGCCACCTACTCACTCACTCACCTGATGCAGGTGAGTTAAAAATTGCCGTGAGGAGTTGGAGGGTTGCTCAGCTGCTGCAAATGCTATTTCGGGAAAATCATTGTCATTAAAGTACCCGACCCTTTCATGTAGGTTTACGTGGAACATCGTCCATATCACCACTGGTGGACAATCTCGTATTGACGCCAAAGCGTTCACGCTTAAAGCCTTAGATAAAAAACGCTCACCGTAAGTTTAGAGCAAAGATTAATGGGTGATCCGCAGTTCTCCCAATTTTCCTGTCAGCTAAGTACCTGCGTATTTCTTCACGTGCACACTACACATTCTTCTTTACCTGTTCCATATATTTCATTCAAGGTAATTTCTGTTACGAAAAAAACTGTCGCGAAAATTTAACACGTGAAATAATGTTGCTCTGTGAAGGTAATTTTTCTTTACAGTTTTTCCCATTCGGTAATCTAATCAGAATAAAATCTAATGCGATTAAAAAATAGGACTGCCAATTTTCATTGGTATTGTATATTTTGTTGTGCGTGGCGTGTTAGTAAAAGTGAACTAATGAAGCACACCCCTTCTGGTTAGAACAGGCTGCTGCGTCTAGCAGTATTAGACCTTCATCATTCGAATAAATATTTAACAAAGCGAATGGCATCAGGAAAAATATTTTGTACATTTTAGACGCTGGAAATTATTAAAATGAAATACATTTCTCTGTGCTGACGGTCTGGGTTGCGACAAAATATGCGAGGTAGGTTCAAAGATTTACGTGGTTATGATCAGATGATCTCTGCATTTTCTTCGGGTTATCGCCGCGTCCGTTAGGCTTTTTTGGTCAGAAGACGAAGAAAATGTAGAGATAGGTGCATCATACCAACTTCAGGTGTGACATTTCTTTATGCCAATTTCACTTGAACAGAAATAAATAAAAATAGTATAGTTTGTCGATATCCAAGCAGTCAGTCGATCTTTTACAGCAAAATTCACTTTACCATTATAAAGTCTATAACTCGCGGAGATATTTTAATAACTCCTCTATATACTCCTCCTCTACTCCTAACTCCTCTACGGTTTTTCCGAAGGTATTTTGAATTTGGGTCGAGCTTATTCTGTTTATTATTAAAGCTGCGGTTTATCTACTCGTTGATTAGAAAATTTCAAAGGGTGCGAAAGAGACGACGACTGGAGTGTGAAAAACAACGAGGCACGCGAGGCCCATGAACAAAGACGGGGAGTGGATGAAAAGCGGTGACGCGTATTGCAAGAGTTTGTGGCGTCATCAACTTATTGGCGAGAGGGTGGAGGCCCTAGGTTTTTCACTGCAACTTGATCTGGAAGATGGCGACTGGTCGAAAAACGGGAAAACGCTCGTCTCTTTATTATTCATCACAATCAAAAATTATGAAAACGTACTTGTAAACGAGACCATTATATCTAGAACCTAAGTTGTAAAAATACTTTCCGCGGCGGCCCTGTTTCTCTGTCATGCCATTCTCTCTTGTCTTCTGGTTCTCTTTTCGTTTCATGCGTTGGAAATCAGTCCCGAAATTAACATTTATTGCATATGCATCTGCTCCTCATGGAACCCTCCTCCTCTTCCCATCTCTTCGCAGTCTATGGCTCTCCCTCCGTAGACATTCACCCCCTCTGCCTTGTGCCTCTGTGCCCATCGCCTCTCTCTCTCTCTATCTCTCTCTCCATATATCCACCTCCACCCACCCACTGTCCAGATCTGCGCTTCTGCCACCGTGTGTCCCCGCCGCCGTCTGCGTTAGTGTCCGAGCCGATGAAAGGACCTCGCTGCATGGTGAGGGACCGTAATGACGACCTCCCGTGGGAATAATACGTGCGACTGGCCCTGGAAACCCCCAAGGGCCGGCCAGGGACCGTGCCAGAATATGCCTCCCCAACGAACGACCAACCCCTTTCCTCCCTCTCTTTTTATGCCTTCCACACATCCAGGGTTTTACCCCACCTCCCTCCCCTGAGGGATACTGCCGGGTATACCTCTACCTTCCCCCCTCTCACCGTTAACCTTTTGACCCTACCTCTATTGCCATGGGAAAACTAAAGAGAGAGAGAGAGAAAAACCATGAACCCTAGGGTACCAAAAGGGGAGCGTGTTTTCATTCCCTTTATGGTTGAACTTATTGGACGATCGAAAGTGACGTCACGGAAAGCCACTAGCGCATACGGATGAAATTGGAAAAATAGGGAGTGAGGTCACTGTCAAAATTATTCGTACTTGCCCCAAAGGCGTCTTTAGAATGGATTATCATTCTCTTAAATTAGAAAATTTTCTTGTCTCAAGTATCGAGTATACCTTTATTATTCCAAAAATAAATATGGTAAATATGTATTCAACAAAGATGGACGTTCATGATGTGAAGTAAATTATCCAAATCATCACAACCCGGATGAGAAATAATTGCTTTCTGATTGAAATGTTAGTTTTACTTTGCCCAATCCACACGCGGATTACCGACGTAATGTGCTTTTAAAATGGTCATGTCCACCACTATTTGCTTTGTCCAAAGTTTTTCACTGTGTCTCTTGGTTAAATGCGATTACAGTAATCGTTTTTCAGCATATTTCTCGATACTGTCATTATCGTGACATTCGAAATCCTTAGTTAACACCATCGACGCTATCGTAACCTATCTCTTCTCCTCCATTTCTCCTTCTTGCTTTTCTCCTTCTCCTTCTTAGTTATTATTCTTCCGTTTCGGGAGTGCAATGTTTTCGAAAATAAGAAAAGGGTGACAGAGCTGTATATATCAAATCAGATTTCAATAGATTTCAGGGAATACTCTGATCAGAATTTCAGTCAACTCATTTCTCGGTCTAAATGTCAGCTTAGACATGCTCTAAATAAATAATGTCTGAATCCGTGTGAGGCCTGATTAAGTTAAATCAGACCCGGTATAGTTAAATCCGGCCTTATTAAAAATCCTGATCATACATGTTTATAATTAGATCAGAACAGATTTTTTTCCCATTGAGTTGATTCCAATTTAGATGTTGTTGACGTGTTTATCAGAGACGACTTTCGGTTTATGCTCTCTCTCTTACAATATACCTATTGCAAAACATAAATCCATGCCCTGGATGGTGGGATATCCTCCCAGAAGTCGTGATTTGCAATGGCAGGAAGTAGCATGACCACGACGCTAATGAAGCCAATGGATTAGACCTGATTAAATTAGGGCTTGCTTTTATTTCTTAAGCTGATTTTATCCATAATCATGCATGCCTGAGCGAGGTGATTCAGACATCTCCGTCTCGAGTACATAGCATGTAATTAATGGATTGACATTTAGGGTATATCTGAACGGAAATTTTATTCTGAATTTAATGAAAAATCCGATTCATGAAAAATAGCGAGTGATTCGCGGACTGAGAAGTGTGTGGGAATCCTGTTTCGTCCGAATAGATATTCAGTCTGACCTTAATCTCTTTCTATTCTTGCTTCTCAACCCCTATCACCGTTTCCTTCACCATATGTCCTTATCCTCCTTCCGATTCAGTCTTACTAATCACTCGGTGGTCGGGGTTTATTTCTCGCTACACGCGCAGTTTTATGTTTTTAACTGGTAGCTTAGAAAAAGAGGGAGAGTAACTGTATGTATTTTTTGCTCCCAGAAAGTATTCTTGAATTTTAAAGACTAACTTTTGAACACATTAATGCATTCACCTCAACAAGAGTAACAACCCAATACATACTTATGTTTTATTATTACATATGCCGATCCATTAGGTTGGTCAAGTCAAGTTGGTTGGATCCGACTATAATGGTAAGACAAATTATGATGCTACGATGAAGACAACTTAGTGTTGGTTTTTCCCTACCAAGCTCATAAACTGCTCGAATATTTCTGAGCTAAGTTAATTTTCAAAATTCGGGAATGTTAAATGCTTTAGCTTACTTATTTATTATCCATCGTTATCTTTCACATCATGATAAAATAATGGCGCGCTTCTTCAATGCACACTGCCAAATTCTCTCTTCAGAATCCGTCAATATGCATCCATGACTCCGAGGACCGCGATTCTCTCGGTTTATACGATTTTGCATTACTCCAAAATAATATTCCTGTCCAGGACAGACCCTAAGTGCGAATTATGGTAATTTATGCATACTTGGACTTCCCACGGTGATAACTTTACGGAGTCACCCGCAATGCACAAATTGTGTGAAAAAACCACGGAGGAAAAAAAATTAGCCATGAGCGGGATACGAACCCGCATCTCCCTATTTCCGGTCGAGTTTTTTTTTAGCCGGCAAAGCGTCAATTCCCCTCTCTTGAAATTTTTGAACTATACCGGACAAGATAATGGTTAAATCCGCTTAAGAAATAAAAGCCAGAAATGAATTTATTCTCCCAAATTGCGATTTCAATTTAATCAAAATGCTATTTTATAAAAACTGTATTTTTAGAATAAATTAATCTATTTTTAGTCCCACTTCCCTTCTGCTCGTGTCCGCTTCCTCCACGCACAGAGCATGCCACCCGTCCTTTTCCTGCCTTCCATTCGGTCTGACTATTCATGCGGCGGTCCATGATTTTTTTTCTCGCAGCCGCCAATTCGATAGACCCTCGGGCTGAGGGGCAAAACGCCTCAGGGGAGCAACTGCTGCGTGGGCCCGCTAGTGTTCTCCACGGCACTCGAAGCAGCCACCACCATTTTCTCCACTCTACTTCCTTCCGGGTGAACGTGCCTTATTACGTCGTTTTTAGTTTTTCTTCTCTTCCTCGCAATAAATAAGTGAAAGCGGTGAAATGTTTGACGCTATCACCGGGAGTAGTCGTAGTTTCCAAACATGAAGGAAATAAAATCAGTACCTGTCTTTATAAACACTGATCTATGTCCCGTTTTAAAGCTACTAGTGTGTTTCAGTGCGTGATGGTGAAGTTCAGGGAAGTTCGTTGGCATTTCCTGTTTGTTAATTTTCCGCATGTCATACCGGGTTTTTATTTAGCGTTAGTTATGTGCTGAATCATTATCCTGATACATGGTTTTATCATTCAGCTCTTCAGGTCAGTATTAAAGTTTCCCTGAGTCTTTCGTAAAGAATATTCCGATTTGCTAAATTCGTCGATCCATCAGTTGAAAAATGCCCGTATTTGTTAATTTTTTTTTCACGAAAAAACTTTTTGGTATTCCTGAATCCCAGTGCCTAGTTTTCGAATTGGTGAGAATTATTTATTAAAATTTCCTAGGGCCATTCATTTTGCTGAAAAAACAGTGTCGCTGTGAACTAATATCGTATAAACTCAAAGAGCAAGAATCAAACATGGACCACACTGGTGATAAGGCATACCAGCGGGGATAATAGCAATGATGAAGCATTGACATAGTCCATTGGGCAAGACAGCCGTGGAGAAATCAAGGATAGAGGCCTTCGAAATGTGGTGCTACAGAAGAATGATGAGGATCAAATGGATCGACCGAGTTAGTAACGAGGAAGTCCTAAGAAGAGTAGGAGAGAAGAGAAGCCTCATGAAAACCTTGACAAGAAGACGGAACAACCTTATTGGCCACATCTTGAGACATGATGGGTAATCGGGGCAAGAAGGTGATCAGAACGGAAAAGGAAGCACAAAAACAAGATAAATGGAACATATTTAAAGGATGTGAAAGAGAAGAAATGTGTAGGTGTGAAAAGATTGGCTGATGGGCGAATTGAGTGGAGAGCTGCATCAAACCAATCTTAGGATTATGATTTGTAGCTTTCCGAGCGAATTATATGGGTAAACTGTTCTCGGAATTCCCACCGGGTTAATTCTTTCATAACGGCCAACATTTCAAGCTCCGTCTCGGCGCTCATCATCAGGGCTGAATGTTGATTTAATATAGATTAATAAATATTTGAATATATTTTGAAATATTTGAATTTATTAATCTACATGAAATCAACATTCAGCCCTGATGATGAGCGCCGAGACGGAGTGTGCTAAAAATCCACAGAGGAAAATTCATTCGCATTAACCGGGATTCGAACCCGGTACGCTCGATTTCCGAAACGTCGTTCTCCCCTTTGGAAATTTGTGGACTATGCCGAACAAGGTAGTATGGACTGCTGAGCATATTATTCGGGTAGCAGTCCAGGTCGTGCGCACAGTGCCACAGCCGGAGAGCAAAGCCCGAACTTAAAACACGAAGAGGTGTTCGCTCTAGACTTATTTAAGTATACCGGGACTAGCCACGGTGATAACTTATACGGAGTCACCCGCAATGCACAAATCGTGCGAAAAAACCTCAGAGGAGAAATCATTCGCCGGACTCGGCCGGAAATCGAGGGATCCGGGTTCGAATCCCGGTCAAGGTGAATGACTTTTCCTCTGTGGATTTTTCGCACAATTTTTGCATTGCGGGTGACTCCGTAAAAGTTATCACCGTGGCTAGTCCCGGTATACTTAAATAAGTCTAGACGGAGATTGAAACGTTGGCCGTTATGAAAGAATTAACCCGGTGGAAATCCCGAGAACGGTTTACCGGGTGTTAGGGTTGTTGACCAGTTATGTTGATGCAGAACTTCCTGTATGCTCGCTCTGATTCTAATTACTTTAGGTTTTTACAATTTCAGGATTAGTCCCAGGTACACCCGAACTTGTTGATAGTCAAGTGTAGTGTGATTCTGACATTGTAATTGTGGCCAGTGGTGATGTTGATGATAAAATAAAAAAATCTGTTTGGAGTGTAAAAACTTTTATCAAAATTAAACCATTGTAGAGGCTGCCTTTTCAAGTATTGTATGCATTAAATGGACGCTTTATTTCCGTTCTAAGGGTCATTTTAGGCACTTATTACTTTCATAAAAATCTCTTTTGCCTTGGAATTCCCAGAATGTGTAGCATTCAATGACAAGGCCCATTTTAGCATTCCCCAATGTCTCTTATTTGAAAGATAAGCTTCTCACTAAATTAAAATTATGTTATTGTGACGAAAGCAAGGCTTTTTATTCTATGCTATATCACCCTGAAAATGTTAACACGATAGCTATAGATCTAACCATGTGATTCTCGTGGGGAAAAAAGGCAAAATTCGACCAGTTGAGCGTGTGTGTCGCGTCCTCTTAACGCAGGAAATATCTGACCGCCATCGGTGGAATTTTGAAGCGACAGTCGGCCAGGTGTCAAAGGTCAGGACTATTTTCGGCCCTGTGAAGCCATTCTCTCGGATAATATGGAGGGCGGGCGAATTCCATGAAAAATATTCGGTGTGATAGGGTTAGCGGTGGCGCCATCTATGGGGAGAGGTCGGAGGTCAGCCGTGTGGAACTCACAAGGGGAGCGAGCTTCCATTTGGAGATATCGGAGGAAGGGATGCGAATAATGAGACCCGCGGGATTATAATAGATACTAATTGCCCCGAAGAGGACCCGTACGTATTTAGCGTCGCAGAAAATACGTAAACTCAAACGTACGAAAATCAATTTATAGCGAATGAAAAATTTACCCATATAATTGGCTTGGTGACGAATATTTCTGATGTCACTAGACAATTGAAATCCAAAATTAAATCTAGTATTATGTCTTCATGAACGGTCTGACTTCGATTAAACGTATTCTCGTGTGATTATATCATGTATGATGCGTTTGAGGAAATGAGCTGATTTAATTCGTGATCCGAATTTCTCATTATGCTGGATCAGGGAGCTCACCAGACATAATAAAATTAGAATAGGTCTGATTTAACTTCATCGGCTCACATCTAAAAAAAGTCTCATTCAGCTCGATCGTTTTCGGTTTAAATTTTTTATCATAAAATAAGCTGACTGTAATCCTTACAGATCTGCCGTCTTAAAATAAACTATGATCTTCTGAATTTTCAATACAAACCTGCGCAATGATTTTCCCCGTGTAAAACGGCCTTTATGTATATTCGAAAAGACGGTATACCAATTACCACCGCTTATGTCAAATTCGAAAAGTAATTAGGAAATTAAAGCTTAATAGTATGGTCATAACCAATAATTACGATTAATCTAAGTGTGATAGGCATTATTTATGTTAATGTTTATTCTTAATCAATAATATTAGAAACTGATCAACAATAGTTGCTCTCAACAATCAAATCAAATATCCTCCTGGAATACATAGATGCAAATGGCGTAAAGCAGTTATTACTAATTGTAATATTAATTGTAAAAGTCTGAAAAAAATTAGGAATATACTTTTGGGCAGGGGTAACAACATGTATTTTTTGGCGTGCCTATTGTTTCCTAAATTTTTAAATTTAATTTTGAAAATTTAAAACTTATGTTAAAGTTTAGTTTTCGGTCAAAAACTTTTGAAAAAAAATTAGGATTGTAGAATGTAATTGTGTTTACGTTTTAAAATTAAGAAAAAGATTTTACAAAAATAAAAACTGGAGATATGGTTAAAAGACTAAAAATCTTGTTTCAATTTTTTTGGGTTGTTATCCATAGTTAAACCTGAAACTTTGGGGAAACATAATTTTGGATGCACTTAAAGTGTATATATTTTTTTTTTCAAAATATCTGGGGGCACTTTTCACCGTGTTAACCTGCTAGACCCTTTAGACAGTATAAAAGGGCTTTTCAAAAAGTTTCGGGCTTTTGTTAATTAAAAGTGCATTTATTGAACTAGAGCTACTAATTTTTAATCAATCACCTTGGTGATGCACACCCTTCTCCCAGCGCTTCTGCCACAGTTCAAACATTTCTGGAGAGCATCTTTTCGAATGCTGTTAAGCTCGGCCGTCGTATTCTGTTTAATGTCTTCTCTTTCTTGAAATCAAGTTCCTTTCAGGGGCATTTTCAGCTTTGGAAAAAGCCAGAAGTCGCAGGCAGCCAATCCGGGGGAGTACGGAGCTTGGCGAACCAGGGGGTGTTGTTTTTAGCGAGAAATATCTGAATTAGATGTGCAGAGTGGACAGGTGCAAAGTCGTGATGGAGCTGCAAAGTTTCCGTTGCCCACAGATACGGTCGTTTTAGCCGCACAGCATCACGCAGGTGACGGAAGAACCTCAAAGTAGTATTCTTTTGTGATGTTTTGGCCTTGTGGTTCTTACTATTGATTCACCTCTCCACTGGAGTCAAAGAAAACTGTCAACATGACCTTGACTTGGCCTTGCTGAACGCTATTCACTTTCCGCTGACGTTTGACCATTTTTAAATTGATTGTACCATTCTTTTATTCTACTACTTCTCATGACAGACTCCCCAAACCCTGTTGAATCTTGCGAATTGTTCACGCTTGCGAATCTCCAAGCTTTGCTTGCGTAGAAATAAACGTAGAACTGTAGTAAAATTTAAAATGATTTATTATTAATGACTGGGTTGAAGCGATTTGTGATATACCATTCATTAGGTGGTAATTAGTTGCTAAATATGTTTTTTTCATAAGTTCATAATATGTTTTATTCAAAGGAAATTTTTGGAATGCTATGTATTTTCTGAAATACTAGAAGCATAAATATTATATATCTACATTGCTCCTGCCATGTTTTTCCTTGAGATTGATATTTCCTTTTTTTCTTGTTAAAGGAAGTTAGGTACACATAATTGACAGAGACGAATGGAGTTATGTATAATTGAGTTGTAGTTAGGGCATGTGCACGAATGGAGAACAATGATAAAAGATGAAACTATTTTTTGCGCAATGACAAAGCATGGAATCTAATAACATGATGAGGAATAAGGAAATTACTCATCTGGACGATGTGTAAAGTTTTTAGCACTCCAGCCCGTTGAAACCGCCGTAATTATGTATTTAGTTGAGTTTCATTTTAATTAACTTTATTTCGGAAATATTTTTCGCGACCCTGGAACACTTAGCGCTCCCTGGGGGGATTCACACGACCCTAGGGTTAGACGCCGCTCCCGCGATCCGTATTTTAATTAAGCGGGAGAGGGAAAATTAAAAATAAAAAGGAAAGGGGTTTATCATGAGTGTGCGAAGTGGTTGTAGCTAGTGCGAGAGAATGAGAATGTCCTGTGGAAACTCATGGAAAATTGAAGCTTTGCACGAGAGAGAGGGATGGGTTGGGTTGTGAGGCTGCAGGTGGCGGTATCTGCAGCGGATTGGACGTAATCCTTGTGGGGAAATGAGCATACTTAATGTATCATTATCGGAGTAAATTTATCCTTTAACCAGGAATCAGTTTATTTACTCCACTTAGAGAAGATAGATATTCTGTGTTACTGTTTAATCACTTAGGCCACTCACGACTGCATTATTAGACAGGTAATTTCGAAAATAGATGACATGTTAAAAGAATATCTCAGAGAAGCGAACACATCTTAGTCTCTTGCACCAAAAAATCCTATATTTTTTTAAAACTAAAATAACATGAACCTGTTCAATTTTACCTCGGATGAAAATACCTAATTGGAATATTGATCTTGAAGAAAATCCTGGATCATGGTCACGAGATATAGCATTTGTACTTTCGTTTATTTGTTATATTTATGATCATGTCTCATACTTATATCGTGAGAGGAGATCGCGTACCTTGCTACTCATGCCTTTTTCAATGTCAATTGTTTTTATGGCATTCGGAATGCCGAGCGCATCTCGGAGCTGGTTGTGGTTTCATTGCATTGGCCTTAGTTCGGCTGTAATCCATTATTATTCATTTTACTTTCTCACGCGTTATGTTATTCTAAAATGCCTGCCTTTGGATCATGTGGGCTAGTTGGTGCACTGGTTAGCGTATTTATTTGCCACTATGGGAACCAGGGTTCGCGGCTCCATTTTATTGTTTTAATTTTGGTCATTTGGCGCCAAATTACGAGGGTGAATTAGGGAGAGATTCTGCTCATTTTGTAAAATATCTATATTTTATCCGATTTTGCTTTTTCGATTTAACTCAGTAGCAAATATGGTGACTAGTCTTGTTTCTGACGTACGCACAAAAAGGTATACTTTTTTCCCTTAGCCATAAGTATTGTTTTCGTAAAAAATTACTTCGCGGCGTCTATCCCGTATGTAGCGAGCGGGTGATACGCCGCATTTGTAAGGGTGATACGCCGCAAGTTATTTAAAACCGACTAAAACCTGATATCCGTACTCTGATGCTCCATTAAAGAAGAAAAATTGTCGCATTATTGAAATTGTGAAGAAAATAAAATATGCAAATACTTTGGATATGTATTTACTATTTTTCTAATTTACAGTACATGCCTACGATTTTAATGCAACTGAAATGCAGGTTGTAAAACTAGAGCTATGTTTATATTATTACTTTATAAATATGCACATGTAAAAACCAAGAAATTTAGCTAACATGGGATATATTTATCCAATTTATATTGAAAATGAGCTGTGCGGAAGAAATTCAGTTAACGGAGACTTAAATGAGGAGTTTTTTTAGAAGTCAAAAATACAAGTTGAAAAATAAATTAAGTCAATCAATTTAAGTTATACCTTGCTTAAGTCAAAAATTGCTTTTTCCTACAAACTAAGCATTGTAACGTTGAAAATATGCGTACAAATAATTTATTGCTACACAACACAAAAACAATTTTTAGTTTCATTATACACTCTTGAACTGCTATAACGTTGCTATAAACGTGTTATAATTCATTTTATGTAATTTTTTATTTCCTGCGAGAAATGCAGCAGGTGTACTGAAGTTCAATGCGGCGACTCTGCCTTCCTCTACGGATGAGACACATCACATCGTGGCTCTATGGCCTTTAAGGCCAATATGGCGTAACTAGACTGAAAGCATTCTGAGCAGAACTTACTGTTGCTACAAACTTCAAATAATCGTAGCATAGCAGTAGTTCAAGGTCCGATACGAAATTAGTGCAAAGTTGGGAAACATTTTGAAGGTAAATTTGGAAGACATTTGGAAGGACTTGTCTCAGTATTTACCCTTTAAAATCTTTAAAACCAATGAAAAACAAACGGGACATCCTCACTTGTTCCCTGTTTTTCTACAGTACCCCTGCAATGCGCATCTGCCCCGCAATCTGTGAGGAAACGTCGAAACTAAAGGTGGTGCAGAGTCTATCCTGCATGCGGCATGTCTCTCCGATTTACCCTATACAATTTTAATTACGGCAGGCATAGACAGGAAGAGAGTTATTTATCACCATATCAGCTTTTAGGTATTAAAGCATTGTATCATTAGAAAAACAAAGCAAATTTTCTCTGTTTCCATGGGTGGACGAATGATTTTGGCCAGGAAATCTGGTAAATGAGAGGTCATGCCATTCAGGGAAAAGTCAGCGCCTGGAAGATATAAGCCAGAGTAAAAATAAAAATAGGGCCTAAGTAAAAATGGAAGTAAGGAATTTTGGATTATGATCGGGAAAAACTCCAGAGGCGCAGCTAAAAGATGATAATCGTTGTTGTAAAGTTCGAAGAACTCTAGCGTGTCGGAATGGCGAAGTTTAGTATTTTGTTGCTGTCCTAGCTGGACTTGGCGCTACTCTTTACTTTATTTTACGGAGTACCTACCTATTTCTCCGGCTCAGAAAAGCTTAATCTTTGAACATAATGTGGTGGAAAAGAGAATACACGTAATTGTTAGTAACAGCAGGACAGTTGTTGAGGATTATCCCTTGAGCAATGGAGGACTTAGTTAATTCTAAATTGTATTGAATTCTGTTATTTGGTAAGCGTGATAACTAGCGATGGGAGAAGCAAGAAAGAAATTATCATCAGAATAGCCGAGGCGAAGAGAGAATTCTACCAAAAGAAATACCTACTTGCAGAGGAAAATTTAAGCATTATTTATTATTAAATTTGAAAAAATTAGTGAGGAGACAGTTTATCAGAAATTAAATTTTGAGTACGCATCTCTGCGGAAGTACCTAAGGCATGGATTAAGGAGGAAGGCGCGATTCAGCAGTCAAATTACTTCTACGCGCATCTTATTTTCTTCTATTTTCTTTGAAATGGCTGATGTTCTAACGCCCCCAACACGTACCTATTGCAGCTGGCAGGGTAGAGTGTAGATTTACACCTTTCTGCTTTTTTCCGTAATTTCTGATGCATGACTATTTCGCCATTGCTAGTCGCCAGTCAAGGGAAGTTTTGAATTGAAATCAGAAAATAATCAGGGTAATTGATAATGGAAATATGGTATCAGCTCTTTAAATAACTATGCACAGTAAGTAATAAGGCGGATTCACTCAATAATGCACTACCGTGAAACGTAACTTTCGTGTTTGGCTAAGAGTTATTTTATATATGTATATTCCTCGTGGCCGAAACAGCAACAGTGGTCTAGCCACTGGTAATCGTTAGCGGTTGTGGTCACTCCAAAAATTTAAATTGTCGAGTATTGTAACTCGATTTATTTCCTTCTCTCTGAAAATTTTATCCAATATTGTCATAAATGTATTATTTGATGGCAAATAATCTAGAGGGTTCTTAAATCGTTAAATTTTCCGCTTTGTATCTCCATCTCCATTTTCTGCAGTGGGATGGGATGCAAAAATGGACTTCAGACTTGAATCAAGTGAGGAAAACTTTTATTTAGATACATTGCTGTGCGGTTTTTTGGACCGCAAATAACGAATTTGCCGTCGACAGCTCTCGCTAAGTGAATTAAAGTGAATAGGGTCCCCTTAATTAATTAACGCATATTCCAGTTTCCTTTTGCCTATGTAATTTAACCTTTTGTCTGTGGAGTAGCCAGGAATTTCGTTCGGGGGGGATCTAAAACCAGGGGGGAAAATAAAAAAAACAGGGTGCTATGTAATGGGTTTAGAACTAATTTTAAAAATTTTCATAATCTAAATAACTTCATTTGTCATAGAAATTGTAAATTGTGTTTGTAAATTCATAATTTTAAAATACTTAGGGCCGGTTTTATAATGTCTGGTTAAACTGGAGTTTAAGCTAAGCGTCGGTTAAGTCCCAAAATTCTGTTTTATAATCGATGGTTAAGTCAAATCTGAGCGTTAAAGTGGTAGTCAAGCTAAACCATGGATTTCCCTTGGGTAAAAGGTTAACGTGAAGTTTAAATTGTTGAAAATGGCGGATGTTTTGAAATGCTGAAGTACCCTACGATAATATACGGAAGAAATAATCGACCAAGCGCAGTATCCTCCGTTTTTATCCGTATCTACGATATCAGCAATCAATTTCCAATATTTTTAGCACCATACTAGCAATTTAATAAGTGAAATATTTCCATAAGACCGGTGATATATCCGGAACGGACCACTGTTTTCATGCTACTCGACGTATTCTACGGTATACGCTACGAAATCCTTACAAACATCTCAATTTTGATAATAATCACCATCCAATAAATAATATTGTCTATTCTATGGACTGCAGTCGGAGATCGTGTGCCAAACCCCTGAAAATGTTGAAGTTATGCAATATTTGTGCCGGTGTAGGAGTTTGTTATGATTTGTGCCAGCCAAGTGAGTTGATGAAAAATATTAGAATTACATATCGGAGAGAAAGAAGGAGGTGTAACAGGAGTGTAGGTATAGAAATCTGTCATTACCTGGTTTTGCTGACTTCATCAACGAATTTAAAATGTGTCGGTGTTTACAAAGACAGTTTGAATTAGAAGAACAGCCAAGATTTGTATTTGGCAATCGAAAGAGAGAAAAAGATCGTACTTACTGATTGCATTCTGATTTACTAGCATTTGATGTCACTATAGAATTTATAATTAATTGTGAGGATATATGTTATGAGGTGAAAGTATTTTCGTATTTCCTTTTCCAAAAGATATGTTTGTCAAAGTACTACAAAAAAAATTGTAGGTAAGTCCATTAACAATATCTGGTGTACGGCTTGGTATTTCTTGGAGATAAATATGTAGGAATAAGTGAGGCAAGTGAAAGATTGCGTGAAAAAGAAAGGATTTTGCACGTTTCGTACGTAATGTATATAAGATACTGTTTGAGTTTTCTTTGGAAGCTGAGAAAGGCAAATTGATGCAATCAATACAGCTCGTGTGGGTAAAAAAGTAAGAATGACTGATTTGCTCATAAGATGGTATGACATATTAATAAATTTGTTAGGCAAATGAGCCTTTAGAGTGTGGAACTTTACTAATTATTGTACTTTTTGTGACTAAAGTAATGACCTCTCATCCTTTTGATAGAAAAAGATTTGGAAAGGCACCTTAAACAAGAAAAGTCTTCTCTTCTCTGAGGGTTTCTAATGTGTAGCATTCAACGGAAAAAAATGCGACTTTATTGCCTAGGTGCAGTTCGTAGCCAAACATAGGCTATGTACTATTAAAACCTCCTAGCAAATTATCTACCATCAAAAGTGGCTTCAGAGCTATAGAATCTGTGGTGCATCTGCCATCAAAAGTAGCCTCAGAGCCATAGAATCAGTGGTGCCCATCTAGATACCTCATGTTAAAATATAAGAGTGCCAATTTGGTTACCAATACTTATCTTATTTCAGGTTTGAATATTTTAATATGGTGAAAGTAAACAATTCGATATTTTATCCTGAAAAAGTTTGATTTTATTCCACACATTTGAGCCTTAATTCAAGGAGAGAATTTGGACCCTTGCACCTGAAGACTCATGGAACATCAAAGCCAGATTAATCAAAGAAATATTATTTTAAGGTTCTTAAGCATTGTCTGCTAAGGGAATATATTTATTGAGGTTCTCAAGCATAGTCTGCTAAGGGAATGTTTGAAACAATCAGAGTCAGTTGTATTTCTTACAATATTGAGCCAGCTGGGCTACTCTTGCTTGCAATTGGGGAAAGCTGTTGTCTGTGTACATATGTATTTGCTCGTGAGGTTGAATTTACAGGAAATGACTGCATTCACCACCATTACATTCATTATTTTCCATGCTTATCAGTGACTACTGAAATTTTTTCATCGATAAGCTCTTTCAAAGTATTTTGTATGATATTGAGCAAGATATGGTGAAGTTCTTCATATAAGTAAAATTAGACATTGCAGTATTTCCACTGAGTTTTATTATTATAAAATCAGTGGAAATATTGCAATGTCTAATTTTACTAATAACTCTTTCAAAGTCTTAAGTGGGATCCTTGGTATGGTTTCTTCCTAATATATTAACCCTTACTACTACTTGTCAACGTTTAACTAACTAATATGTTTAATAAGTCTTCAAAGGATAAGTGAAGACATATTCCTATAACAGCCAATTTATATCACATATCTGGTACACTCGTTAGTGTCTTGGGATGTCAATCCCATACGTAGCTTTCATTAATTTTTTCATGCTCCATCCATTGAACTGTCACTAATGAGTACATACGTTCAAAAAATCTATTAGGTATAATATCATCAACACTTAAATTAATGCATGACTAGATATTTCATTCCATTACTTACTGTTAGAAGTGATCTACTCATTAAGGTTGATATAGTTTTTTGTAACATACATGGTTATTCCATTTATTCCAGAACCATTGTCTCCCTGCCCTTGCTTGTTACTCAAAATCCTTACCTTAATCACTGTTGTCAGCATTTCAAGCTTGATATACACTTCATCTACATCATTTATATCTAATTCATCTCCTGCAATTATTCCCTCACCTCACTTATCAGGTCTAGCTAGCACTTCCTACTTCCTTTTCCTGTCAATATTATCTATACATTCCTGTATACCTCTATTCTTATCCTCCTTCTGGGTAAAAAATACCAGTTCCATAGCAAACCTTACTCCATATATCTTAACCAGACTTCTATTTGCACTTTGGTACTGTGATTATCCCTTTAATTCTCCTCTTTTTATTTATTCCAAGGATTATCTCTGTCTCATCTGTCTCGCTCCGATCTGCATCACTAGAGATATATTTTAACATGCATAGCTGCAACATATGTAATGAGAAACAGTCTATGTTCATGTCACAAATGCAAATTTTCTTAATAGATTTGTGAAAGTGGAGTGGATGTAAGGGAAATTGCTTCTATAACCACTTCACAATTGAACATGGTACGATAAAATTCTGTGAGGAAGTCGTATTATTGCATTTATGATAATGGAAGCACATACATTTATTATAAGTGAGTGATGTCAGTGTGGTGCATTCAGTGATTACTTGGTACAGCATTCAAAAGGATTACCCCAGAAGTAGGTAGTAAAAAAATTACTTACTGTGACAACATGTAACAACATAATTCCATTGAAAACCCATATCCCAAAAAGACAGTTGCAATGAAGGAGTCGTCATGATGGAATCCTTATGCTTTGCATTTGATACAAATAAATTCTTTAAATGCTATATAAATAACAGTATATTTGTTCAGTGACGGATACATGGGGGGGGGCTAAGGAGGGTATCCAATTTGCTCCCCTTGGGTACCATCCACTTTACACTAGATAGAATGGTGGTTTATTTCCAACCCCCACTACAGCTGGAATTTTAACCTCACCTAGTCCAACCCCCTTGTCCCTATCCTGGATCCACTACTGTCTTTGTATAATTTAGTACTCTGCTAAATATTTAAAACATGTTCAATGAAAGCTTCATATTTTGTGGGCTGAGAATAAAAGAAAATATCTATCACATGTATAGTATAGTATTCATAAACACCACTGAGAGTTGAAATTTAATGCTTTCATTCTGATTAGATATGTTTTTCGACAGATTTTTTTTATAAATTGAACCCAGCAACTTTAATATCCTTGCACCCCATCTCTTTCCTTAAATCTTAAATACAATACAAGCCATTGCTGTTGATTAGATATGAAGTAAGTTATGTTAGCACTTAAAACTTATTCTTACACAAGGTTTGCAAAAATAGTATTAACATAAAGAATAGATCCCCCATCCCAAGCTTTGAGCCAAAAAGAGTTGCAATATTTGTTACAGATGCATATTTTTATAACAACATGCAGCCTACTTGTAAAGTATGAAAGGTTTGCTGCAAACTGTACATTTATTTAATAATTGGATAGCAGGAGCCCTTGAAGTAACTGTGGTAGGGTTATGCATAAGTTATTCAAACTTTATTCATTCTTCTCTAATTTTAATTTTAGACTGTGAAGCTATGTTCATAATCAGTGATTTCTGAACATCCATTCAATTTAAAATGGCAATTAATACATTCTCATTGGCATTACCATAAAGACTCACAGTCATCCCTATTACAATATCAACTACACTATTGCCAGCCAGTATCAAAATATGTTTCACTTTATACTTCAATGGTAAGGGCTACTTGGTGTCATGCAATAGATTTTGGTCTCTCTAATGAAGAAATTTAAACTTAGTTCTGTCCCTTATTGAAAATTTATTTGCCAGAGATTATGGATTTCATGAAACATATTGCTTCTCAATGCTTTTCGAGTCTGTTACACGAGTGACACATGGCTGAATATACCTCCTCATTGTGAATATTTTAATAAAACTGAAAATGCTCTATAAAAACACAAAAATCATCAAAGGAATTACCGTTAATTGATCATAGCAATGACATCATTGTGACAGAGTCCTCGTTATCGTTTTAATGAACACTGATGAATTTTTCTATTAGACGGTGGTTGGTTATAATTTCTGTTATTTAAATTATGGCCATGGTGAGTACTTTGAAAACGGGAAAGGCTTTGATAATTCACAACTTGCAAGTTGTTCCTAATTCCGTTGGGAACGCAGAGATGATAATAAATTAGCGTAGGGCCATACTAACGCTAAGAAGATATATCTTACTGCAAAAGTATGATTAAAATTTATCGTCATTATGATTAAATTGTAGCCTCAAAATGTTCCTAAAATCGCTCTGGTGGCGAACTCAATAGAAAACCATTTCAATTGGTTTCACAATACAAATGAGAATCTTCGTTCTCGAATAATAAGCACAAACAAGGTTAATTTACCACTATTTCTTGCAAAGGGACTCCACCTTGATTCAATCCATTAACAAATAGTAATTCATTATCTCCGTGTAATTTATGGTTTACACGTATAGCAGCACTCATACAATTAACACTCGTACTTGCCAAATATTCATAAATCGAGGCGAGTATTTTTATTTTAACGACACACTGATGATTGACCATAAGATCGTCAACGATTAAAACCGAAAATATTGGCGTCATCTTTGTTTTCAAAGCTAACCATCACTTCAAAACAAACGTAAACAATTCTTTCACCACTCTCCAACTCGATTTTTTTCAATTTTGACTTTCGTCTGTTTCACTTTTCGCGATCAATTGTTGGTATGAGAATTACAGTGGCTACGCTTTCCTCTCGTTAAAGTTCCCATCAGCCAACTGGCGGTAGGATTTGCTTTATAAAACCCAGCCTCTCGTTAAACTCCACGTTACCGTAATCTCCACGTTAGTTAACGTGAGGTTTAACCAGACATTAAAACCGGCCCTTAGGCTTTTATTTATGAAGGAAAATGACTGTGTTTTTATATTTCGGGGGGTCTTGCCCCCCAACTCCCTAGCTACGCCACCCCCCTAGCTAACCCCCGCTAGCTAACCCCCCCCTAGCTACGCGACCCCCTAGCTAACCCCCCCCCTAGCTACGCCTCCCCCCTAGCTACGCCACCCCCCTAGCTAACCCCGCCCTAGCTAACCCCCTCCCCCCCTAGCTACGCCACTGCCTATTGTTGGATTCCTATGAGAATAGTTCTATATTTAAATGGCTTGTGCAACGATAATATCATCCAGAATTATATGTACCCATACGTCATCCCCCCGGGATTAAAAATATAGGTTTGTTAAAATAATTAGAAATGAAAATGTTTGTCATTAATATTGTAAAAAAACTATTTGCCTAATTAAATTTTATTTAAGATAGGTAATAAATGACGGTATTTTATTTTATTTTATTCTCAAACCACCGGATACAGCTCTTATTGGCCATTTTAAACCGGGGTGTTCAACAAATGTAACAAGTAAACGTACACAAACGACCATGCCCTGGACCGGGGAAACCTACCCAGGCGGGATTCGAACCCGCGACCTCTTGTTTGGCAGGCGAGAACGTTACCCCAGGCCGGCAAATGTAGAGAAATGCAAAATAAATGGTGAGTAATTGAGAAAAAATCTGACACTGGCTGGTTAGAAACTGAATAGTATAATTGTGACATTACGTACCTACTCCATCTACTTAGCTAATCAAAATATAAATTCCATTTAACATAGGGATGAGTTATTTTGTATGGCGGGAATAGCATTAAATACTACGCTTTTTGTTATATGATTATTTCAGCATCATCATTTATTCTGGCGTGAATAGATCTGTAAAGTAAACTGAAATCCCATTATACTTTATCCATTTTAATGATGCCCTCATGAGGTTTAAATTACTTACGAATTTCAATGTTTGTACTGAAAAGTTTTTGTGCTCTTGCATTTTTTTTCTCTTGTTGGAATTAGCAGAGAGAATCGAGGTGTTCGGGAGACCAGCCCTTTTCCCCATTGCACTGATTTTCCGCCGAAATTTTGTATTCATTCTCCGGCGGAACAAAAACATTTTTCGGTTGGTGTCTGGGGACGAGGAAGATAAAAGCTTGCGGGAAATGAGCGGGAGATGGAAGGGGTGAGATAGTGCAACCACCCCCTGGCGTTTTGACATTCCACCCATCCTGCATACACCCTTGCAAGGCAACGATTTCGGATATTAAAATGAGGGAAGCTCACCTCTCCCCTGCCGTAATGATACCGAAGCTGGCATGGGTTCAATGACTCCGATACAATCACGACTGTTAAATGTTTAAATATAGGACTATCGTAAAAGAATTTTGCGGTTTTGAACATAGTTTAAATGAAAACGAATTTTTACATTTTACATTATTAAATTTCGAATTTGTCGTCCCTCAAACAGTCATTTTATTGAAATGAAAGGTAGTTGCGCTTTTCCACAATTATTTAAATGCATATGACGCGTCTCGACTCACAGAGCATTCAACTGGTACAAGGCATTGTGGGGCATGAGAAGTGATTTTCCGTACCTCTTAAGTTGCCTGAACCCCACTGCACGTCTGTTCCACAGCTTACACAATACTTGTCAACTCCTCTCCCATCTCTTGCTCAAAATGCAATGCTTATCATCAACTACCATGCATTGTACTTGATGATAGCCGAAACGTTTCGCACGCATTAACATTTTTGTGGAAAAGTTCAACTTACCTTTCATTTCACTATGTCTACTGTATCACGCCTGAATCGACTGAAATTCCTTTGTTATGCGCATTTTATAAAGTTCAATATGCACGCCCTTCGTTGCTCGATAAAATTCCGAGCGATTCTTAGCTTCTATCCAAAAATTAACATTACGTTAACATTACTTCATAAATGATTGTCATTGCTTCATTTATTCTGTTCATTTAGTGCCTTAGATTGTGAATTTTTGTCTATAAACTCCGCATTTAATTACTCCGACAAGAAAAAAATCGTAAACTATGTTATCTGGTATCTTCCGATGAATTACTGAAACTGCACCATTCTTTATGATGACCAAGTATATTTAACGCAGTGAAATTCATGGTCTCATTTGATTTAGTGGTATTAATTTTAATCCTCTTTTATACCTTCAAAAATTGAAGCTCGTTGTTGGATGATGATGGCATATAATTTCAACTGTGGAGGTAATGTTCTGATGGCTTTTATGTTGTCTTTATGCCTCTGTTTGTGTCTTTAACGAGTGAATAGGGGTTGTAATAAGAGGTAAGGGACCCCAAAATATGAGGACAAAATTAGCTTTCAATATGTGAATCACTGAGAGATACTGTAATAATTTCTATCCGTCTTCAAACGATGCCTTTTTTTAGTTTATTTAATTTATTGAGTATTTTAAATGCATGGCATCGTGGTTGGTGGTATTTGCATCACTTTCGTTAACCGTGCATTGATCTTGCCCTCTCCGAAAATGCATTCCATATGGGCTACTACTTTTTGTCGACATTTTCTGAGCCAATTTGTTTCCAGAAGTCGTAGAGTATTAGTAAGTTCTAAGTTAATTAAGTTTTAAAGTATTTTTAAGCATAGAGGTATCTCAGCGAGAACAAAATATTCATACCTAAACGTTTTTATAATCATTGTTAAAACGTTGTTATGATTTATAGCCAGGGAGATAACTTTCTTGGACGTCGGATACCTTTGTGTGTCTAATAATGACTCATATTTTTCAAATTTACAGAGTTTAAACTATTAGTTCTAATATTGTTTCAAGGTTGATTCTGGGAAATTGCTCGTCCTCACGGTGAAGCAGAGAACTTCATACTAATCTGCGTATTATTTGAGACAGTCCTTGACATTGTTGCTCTTGATCATCGTAGTAGTAGTGGAGGAGAGGCCAGAGACACTGCGAGAAGACGAGATAAGGGGGGGGGAGGTGGGGAGAAACGGCGAATGGGGAAGAGGGCGATGACAAACCAAGAGATAAACGGCTTAATTTGGACGTAAGTGAGAATATAGGGTCTCCGTTTAAGCTCCTTAATAAGGTTAAGGGTTTGAAATTTTCATTTAATTGCCTGAGAAACAAGGCCTCCACGAAGAAATACAGCTGACGAACAGGGTGAAGGGTGATATCCTTTAGAAAGTAACCACGCAATGCACTGGAGGCATGATGCAGTTTGTATTGCTGTTTTTACGCTTACCGTGCTGAACTTTGTGCTGTAGATATGTACCCCAGTGCTGGCCAATGGCAATACTTTTGTGTCATCTCTTAAACAACCTTTGATGCGAGGGAAAGGTGTTTGGCATCATTTTTAAACTGAATTTTGCTTTATTTTTTTCATTTGTTTATTTAGAAGTTAGATTTAAAAGCTAGACTTTTTTAAATGGAAAACCTCGAATTTTCAAAAACAGATTGCGTAATATTACGCCCATAGCACGCTAAGTGTTCAATATTAGATTGTTATGTGTGGATGTCTCTGTCTTACAGATTTGTGGTTATGATATCATTGTCTATTCAGCGAATATGTTGTTTAAAATCCTTTTATTACAAGTCTGATCGGTTTATTGAGCGTCAGTAACACGCTGTAAATGGAGGAGATACATCTTTTAAAACTGCGGTCCATGCAAAAGACGTGAAGCTGTTTTCTAAGGAAGCAACGCAGTCTGATATAAGTTTTATTGTCTATGGCAGTATTTAAAAGTGGTGGCGAACAATTTTAACGGTTAGGAACTCATTAACATGATATGCGAAGCCCGAGAGGAGCCCATTGACTTGATCCGGGAAAATACGAACTCATGTTTTGAAAGGACAGTTCAGGAGAAGCAAGAGGTTGAATATTTTAGCTTGATATATATATTTGTGCTAGCGTAAAGTACAACTTTTTAAATATGTTATCAGTTCTTCATCTTTCCAAACTATTTTTCCCAACCTTTAACGTTTACGAATTATTTCAACACATTCAGGCTTCAATTGGTGGAAGTTAGACATATTTAAATAATTAAAAGATCGTTGCACTTTTCCACAAAAAGTTTTACTGCGTACAACATGAATTGGCAAATTCTTTCTTCACCGCCCACGCCTTAACTGACCCCAACATCCTCCGGGTTTTTCCCGTCCGCCCACCCTCTCTCGTATTGTGTTAACCATTTTCTTTTGCTGGCAATTTCCTCCCGGTACCCCCGCTAACTCTTAACTCCTTCTCAGCTAACGCAAAGGGACTCCACACCCCCGCCTCTTTTCCTGTGTCGCTACTTACTCCTCCCCCTTTCTAACGACACGCGGCCTCTCTTTTTACCCTAACCCACCCCTTCTTTTCCCTTTTCTTTCTCAACCCCCTCCCGTTTTTCTGTGGTTCTTTCCCACGTGTCGTTATTATACAGTTATGACTAGAGTCCTTCCAACGTGGGCTCCCCACATCCCGTAGTTGTCCCGTAGTTATCTTTTCCCTCTGTCTCTACTCTGTACGCCTGTTCCCACCCCCTTCTTCAAAGACGTCAAATCCTCCCCAACCTCCCCTTCTCAAGGGTATAAAGTTGATTTTCAAATAGTTTGCAGTGTCTTGCACCAGAGGATGGCTCAGTGAGCCGAAACGCTTAGTACGCAGTAAAAATTCTTGTGAAAAAGTGTTACGATCTTTTACTTATTTAAATTAATGTTTGCGTCTTTTTCTGTTAAGCGATCCTGCCCTTTTTTATGTTTTTTTTTCTGTTGAGAAATAAAGTGGGAAATACCGATTGAAAGAGAACTGCAATTCCAAGCACCTCTCAAGAGTAGAGAAAAAAATTAGGAAGACGTTTTGCAGACCATCCCCACCGTTGGGCCAACGGATCGGCAAGGATGCGATGGGGTATTTGTCTCGCGAGTGGGTCAGGGAATGCACCGGTCCCTTTGCTCTCATTCTCGGCCCTTATACCCTTATTTCCCTTGTACCCCTTCGTCTCTTAGGTACCCCTTTCAAGTGCATGCACACCTATCTCACGCCGTTGAGAGGGTCGCGTCTCTGAGGCATTAAGCTGTAAAAATGCTTGAATTGAAGCAATTAGGGCGACGAGCAATTGCGGACTCCCGCAAGCAAAGGAAGGCAATGCTTCGAAAATTGCTCCGAGGGCATTTTATTTTCCTTTCTTCTTTCGAGAGGAGAGGATAGCTGCCTTGTCCCGAAGGATTCCCTGTTTATTTGCTGAATGATCCCGCGAGATGCTACCATGTGAAACTAAAAAAATGGGTGCCTACGGCGGGCTCTATCTTCAATTAGTTTTTATTTGGATGCAGTTTTCGATCTGCTGATACCTGCCTCTGGAGCTACTCTTGACGAAAACTCGGCTGCCTCAAACCACATATGACGTCACCAACTCATGCCGTGAGGGTCTGCGCTACCCATGCGCTAGTGGGCTTTGTTCGTGGGTCGTGCTTTCTTCCGCGCTATTGTGAGCGATTCCTTCCCCCAACGGAAATCTCTCCCCGAAAGAGTGAATTACTCAGATCTCCGGATGACGTCAAACTCATATAAATTAAGTAAGCGGCAACTTTAGTTTTTTCTTACTTTGCACTTCAAACCGACAAAAGTTGTTCGCTTTCTCAGCGTTTCCAAGAAAATGGTCGCATCTTTCATAGCCAAATCAGAGCATGTAGCAACGATTGCTCATGAAAATCAAAGAGCAGTTAATACTAAATGGTATACAACCATTTTCTAGCCAGAAGTGATCGCCGAGCTTCGGATAGATAACCCCAAACGACGCAATACGCTCCATCATGAAAATGCAAGCTCACACACCGCTCGAGTCACAATGTCGTTTTTGGAACAGCAAAACGTCGACATTCTTGATCATCCTCCATATAGCCCCAATGATTTTTTCACATTCCCCAGAATCAAGAATATACTACGAGGAAAGCCCTTCCAGACGTCTGAAGAAGTGGTTGATGCCTACAAAACAGCCATTTTGACCACCCCTACTTCGGAATGGAAGAAATGTTATAATGACTGGTTCCATCGAATGGAAAATAGCATTGACTATCGTGGAGAGTACTGTAAAAAACAATAAAAGAATTGCGTTATTGTACCTCTTATAGTTTTCTTCATTCCCGACACTTAAAAGGCTACCCTCGTACACGCATTGCTTTGAGAGTAAACTGAGCCAGCCCGGATAGGGCCTCTGTCCTCAGTTCGCAGTGACACCTACTCCCTTTCATTATACCTATAAATGCTATTCACTTCATTTTCCTCCCTCGCTTTCTTCGCTCTAACACGGCCCTTAACTTTCCCTTCCCCAGCCTTTTGTCTCCTCCATATCTCCTCTCGAAGTTTCCTCACCTAGACGATACACGGGGGAGACGGATTAGCAAAGATTTAGTTCGCGTGAAAATTTTATTTCACTTTTATTGACTCCTCCGGGAGCTAAATACATTTTTATGGGTCCCTGCTTCATATCCTATTTTAATTTGCAGAATTTTATCCAAACCTTAAATTACGGCGCGGCGCTCCAATCGAGGTTGGGTCTTCGGTGGAGGCAAGCCGAAGCGGGTTGGTCGTCGTGTGGTCGAGTTCCGAAATGCGTTCTCAGCATAAGCCATTAAATGGGTCGCAGGATGGCGGTGCAGACCGAATCAGAACATTTGTGGTAATGAAAAAGAGGGCCACTCCGGCGATTATAAATATTTTTTATATGGGCTGGCAGGTATTATTTTTTTAACTCCCGCCTACTGTTAGCCGAACGAACCAATCCCACAGTCGGTTATGCTTGCACGTGGGTACGAAGCTGGGTGAGGATCGGGAATTCAAATAATAAAAAAAAACGACCGACCAGGCAGTTATTATTACGTCCATCTCTTACGCCTCCAACCTCACTTACCTAGTTTTTTTATCTTTCCTTTCCCTCGTAGTATACCATCGACCGCGGTCGGAAAATTTCCCTTTATCGCCTTTAATTATCGTTCCCTTCCTTTAACTTTTTTTTCGAATCCCCGAAACCCTGGATTCGCCGGTTTAATTGGCCGGAAACCGTTTGCAATTCGAAGGCTGCTCAGTGGGGAAAGGGTCAGTGGGGAAGGGAGGCTGTTGGGTATGAGGGAGATCAAAGGGTCGCATATTATTTGGGGCATTTTACCCTCGATTTTGGCTCTTGATTGACCGACTCTTCCTTGTTTTCCGTCCATCCCTCCCTGTCCACGCCGCTTCATTTAATCTCTCTTCTCCAACATCTGTCTTATACCTTTTAATCCTGATTTTTTGTAGAACAAGTAGTTTTCTCAAAAGTCGAAAAATTTGCGTGATCCTCTGCATTTAAAACTTCAAATTAAATATGCTACTTCTGCGGTATTTGTGCACTGCAATATGGCCTAAGAAACGCAATGGGACAACTTAATTAAATAAAAAAAGGGTTTGGTAAATAGAACACCAATTGTTACATGTGTTAGTAATGAAGTATAATATACAAGGTGACTTCGTCAGTAGTCTCATATAGAAATTTACTTGCTAGTCTAGTATTTTATTGCATTCTTTTTTTCGAAGGGAAATTTTACACTCAATTTTTCATGAGGGCAAAAGTATATTCTACAAAATTAATGGAATTCCATACGGTGCTGTTTCTGGTAAAATTCGTGGAAACACTAATTTAGTGGCTGAAAATGACTTACAAAGAATCATTTTTATAATATGTGCTAGAGAGTAAATCCTTTTTTGCTATCATATGATAGAATTATAATGATTACCTCATAGATATAAAGGTGTTTTCATTTCTGTAATGGGACATTTTAAATCAGAGAAATTATCCACTAATTTGTAATATGTTGCTTTTAATATATTTTGCGTAAAAGGTAATAATAGCTGTTAATGCATCGTTTACCTTAAATGAGAACATGTTTTTTTTATCATCCATGAGGGTACCAAGAAAATTACATATGTGCTTCGAGAAATCTTTGAGATTTAATCCTTTTCTTGACGCCTGGTATTTTTTGGCGAGAGAGAAGTAGGGTTTAATTGTGGCTGAGCAAGTTTGAGTCGCTAGTGATTTTTCTTCTGATCCCTACGCAGAGACTGACCTCGCCCATCGGCACGGTTCAGCAAAGTTCCCTCGAGTGAGAATTCGCGGTATCTTTGGAACTCCAGAGTCCCTCTGTAAATTGACGTGTACAAATCTAATCGCTGGTGTTCTCTACACTCACTATCCTCGCAATCTGACTCTTGCTTTTCGCGAAGGCGGATACTTGATCCTTCTCTGTGCGAACGTGCGAGACTTCACTTCACTCAATTAGCATTGGGTGCTGCGGTGGCTATCGTGCATGTGATACGTGACTTTTTGATTATTCGTTTAGGGCGCACAAATTTGTTTGTTTATTAAATTATCTATAAAACAGCGGAATATTGCATTTACAATGAATATAAAACTTAACATTTGCTGCGTTAACAAGTATAAAAAATCAAAGGAAATACTATTTAAATGATTACAAAATTGACATTCTGGAGTGGAAGGTTTTTAAAGCCGATTCTAGAATGTTCCGAAGGGTGTATATGGATCTAGGGAAGAATTGATTGGCGAAATGGTGCTGAAAACTTTGAAGCCTGTAAAAAAAAGTGACCTCTGGGTGAGAGAATGACGGAATTTCGTAATATTCGCACTATTTAATGTGTTGCAGTTTTCACCTTCATGATTGAAAGCATTACCTTGCGGGCTGCTATATCTTAATAATATCTGATAATAGTATTCCTTGCTTAAATATATTATTTTGGCATAGTTTTTAAGTCATCAAATTTTAACCCTGGAGAAATTAGGTCTTCCCTTTTACCTTCGAAGCCATTTTTTCGGATACAGGACTAGAAAGCGAGACGTTACTGCTCTACATCCAATTTGCCTACTGTTTCACGAGAAAATCGCGGCCCTCGGCGAAGAGAAATAATTTTCTCAAGATTGTCCAAGCTCGGCTGCGATATTTTCTATCTCCGTCATAGATCTGTGCTTAATCATACTTGAGGAAAATGGAAAGGGCCTTTTTAAAAGGTTAAATGGGAGCTAGGAGGGTAATGGGAAATAAAAACCTTTACTGCTCACAATTCAACGTTGCGACCACCTTAGGTAGGTTGGGCACGAAATTAAGGTTTTGGAAGAGGCATTTTGGGGGGGAAGGGGTGGAGGGAGGTTTTTAAAAGCGAGAGAGCTAAAGAGGACGTTCTCTTGGGAGAAAGATAGGGGCTGGTTGGTTGGCTGACGGGTGTAAATTCGCGGGAAAGACCAGTCAGGGTAGCAGGGAAGGGTAAGGAGAGAGAGAGGGAGGGCGATAAAGTGTCGAGAATGGCAGGGATAGCGGGAAAAGGGTTATATGTGTGTAAGGGTGTTTGGGTGACGAGAAGGAAGGAGTGCTGGAGGAGAGGAATTGGAAGGTAGCTGACGGGGAGAGAGAGGGAAGTTTGGGCTAAGAACGGAGAGGGCCGGCCAAGGGAGGAGGTGTGAGATAATTTATTTAGTAAACCCTTCGTCGGGCGCTCGTAAATTACGTCTGCTCTCGGGAGTGGAAACGCAGAGGGCCCTAAGTTTTCGAGGAAAGGTGAAGGCGGTAAGTAGAGCAGTGGGCTGGAGGGAGGTCCGTTGGGAGGGTAAGGGAGGGGGTGTGGGAGGGGGGTTGGGTGGTGGAGCCATCGTAGGAGAAGCGCAGGTCTTACTTCTTGGAACCATGGAAGTGAAGTCTGATTTATAATGGGAGAAATGGATTACTCACTCGAGTTGGTCATCAAAGTAGCCAAGTGGTATGGGCTTCTTTAATTTATTTTTAAAAATTTTATTCTCAAACCACCTAATACAGCTCATATTGGCCATTTTATATCGGGGTATTCAGCAAATTTAACAATTAATCGTACACGAACAACCATGCCCTGGACAGGGGAAATCTACCCAGGCGGGACTCGAACCCGCGACCTATTGTTTGGCAGGCGAGGGCGTTGTATCATCCATGTCATATTTGCAACCAACATTACTCTATTTTAGTAACTCCTTCTTCACGCCTTGAATTATCTCACAAAAATGCATACCATGCAAACATTTAATATTGTATGGGTAGAAATCCCTCTTATGCTAGTGATATAATGAAGTAGCACAGTTTTTATGCCTTATTCTGATAAAAATAGCATACAGATGTGTTAGAACCAAATGGAAAAAAATAACAGCAGCAATAGTCTAAGATATTTTGGTTTAAGTTGAAAGCTGCTGTGAGCCGTGAGTTTTCAAGGAAGGTTGGTGGCGGAAAAGGGTGTAAGTACAGCAGTGGGTTGAAAGAGTAGGTCTGGTGGGAGGGTGGTAGGGGTGGGTCAAGGGGTGATGGTATCGTAGGTGAAGCATAGAATCTGAGTCCTCCTAGAAACCATGAAGATGAAGCCCCATCTATGGCTCGAAAAATAGATAACCCACTCGATTAGGTCATATAAGTGGCCATATGGTACGGGGTTTTATCAGTGTATTTTATTCAAATCTCGAATACAGCTCTTGCTTAAATATCCCTTAATTATATTGCCTTTTTAGGGATTTAACTGTATCAACGTTATGTTTTGCTTTTAGCGTGAGGAAATCCATCACAAAAATATTAATTTGCTTTTATAAATATCCACATCTTAATCTCTTAAACTGAGTATAGAAGCAATTTTAACTTAAAATTCCTTGAAGGAAGTAGTAGAAACATTCCTCTGTGAACATTTGACAACTCACTCTGATGATTACTCTCCAAAATGCGGTGAGGGACATCAGAAGTAACATATTAGACTAACATCCATGTAGGTTTAGTTTCAACCAGGAATAGAAACTGAACGAAACTCAAAACCAGTAAAATTTCAATAGTTTCGTTCCCTGGAGCAAAATGCAGAAACGAAAAATAATTAAACCGGAGGAACTAAACGCAGGTTCGAAACGGAATCGGAGGCAAAACTACTTCGGATCGAAACTAAACTAAACCTCTGAGACGGAACGAAACACAGAGTATGTTTCGCTTCGGAGGGACCACGTGCTTCACCTTCGAACGTTTTAGTTTCGACCAACACATCGAGTACGAAGTATGAGTGAATCAAGTAGACGGTCGCCCTACCGCCATCAGATACATAGGGCACTCATATTTTGACCATAGGAAAACGGTGAACGCAAACTTGCCAAACTGGCCATCGATTTTTAAGCTCAACTTAAACCTCTCTACACGTATGTCGCACGTAATGGGTCGAAAATATTCCATCTTTTCCCCTTCCACTCGACATCTGGGATCGAAATTTAATTATGAACAGCGCAGTTACGATTAATTCAGTTTCGTTCCCGGGAGTAGAGTTTCGTCCCGAGTCGAAACTGAACTCCTTGATGATTTTAATTTCGTGCGGGAATGAAACTATATATACCTATTCCTTGCATTTTCGTTTCGCTCCTGATCGCAATACCTGGTTTTAACACTGCATAAAAAGTTTTGGAAACCCGGAATTTTGAAGTAAATGTAGTGGCGCTGAGGTGTATAGGGAGACTATTGGGCTAAAAAATCCTTGCAGTGATGCATTATGTTTCCTTTGGATTTCGTCCCTTTCGTTTGCTAATTGCTGACCAACGCTGTTTGGTTCGATTTGAAGTGGTAAAGACGTTACTTAGCAAAGAAGACCGATCGAGGTGGTAGCATTTGGTGTCTATTATTTTAAATCATAAAACATGGCGTCATTTTCCTCCATTTGACTCTGTTCTTTTCAAAGATATTCCTGGATAAAAACTGAATTAAGCAGTGCACGTAGTACGTGAAAGTAACTCCTTGGACGCGATTCTATGACTTCTTAAATTCTAGGAAGGCAAAGTTGCCTTGCAGCTATACTGTATTTTTAGAGCAATGCGCCACTCTTTTTATGAGTTCCTTTTGAAACTGAATTACTACAAAAGTTTTGGTCATAGTTTTAATAAATTAGAGAGTTTTGCCTGGAGTGTTTTCTGACAACTGAACCATTAGATTTTGTAGTATTAAGTTTTACTCAATGCTTTACCGTTACAATTTTGCTAGACGTTTTCTAATTTTAGTAGAAATGATTATTTAACTCACAAGCAGCTTCTCAGATGTTGCTTGTATATTTTGCAGTATATACACTATGGCAACCTATTTTAGGACTAAAAAAATATTTGAAGAGATTATAACCATATTCTAAACGATTCTCTTTGACCATTGCTACGTTTGTGAATGGTCAATACAGCTCATTTACAAATAATTTTGGAACCAAATTTTAATGAAAAATGGTGAGTAATATAGTATCCATGTTTACAGAATTACCGTTGCAGGGCAATGTAATTCATTTGTAGATAAGAAATTGAATAACTGTCATGGATTGTTGTATAAAGTAATATTTGATTCCCCAGATAATATTGCCTAATCCTTAAACGGTCTTTTGATGATAATGATATCTTTTTTGCCGTTTTGCACGCTCACAAATTTAATTTTACCCTTTACTGTGATAGGGTTCAAAATGTATGGAAACCCAAAATGTTCTCTTTTTCCATCCATCCATCCATCACCCACTGATCGTGCTATTCTCGGAGAAAAATCGACCGTGTTATACCTTTTGAAGGTAAGTTGATGACGTCACTAAGTCTTGCCCCTTGGGTCTCCGCTGTGACTCTGGTGACGTCATCCGCTGATGAAGAGTGGACGGATTATATCGCACTTTTCAAATTGAAAGTGTGACAGAAAGTTTTTGCGAGGAAGATTGTATTTTCGTCGTCACTTAGCTTTTCCTTCAATATGCCGAATTCATTTATGCCAATTTGGGTCTCTGGGAACGACACTTTTGTAATTAACTTGATGAAACTGATTTCATCGCCAAAGAAATTTGCAGTTTTGGCTTGCAAGCATCTCCCTAATGCACAATTGTGATTTTTCTTGGTTCCTTCGAGTAACTTAGGTAGTCTTATTCATAACTTTGCTTTCGACTCTCCCAATTACGTACGAGTCGCTCAAGATGACATTTGATGATTAATTTTCCAGTTCGAAAGCAATTAGATGTCTCCCACGTTTCTCCGGCGTCACTTGCGATGTGAAACACGTTCCCAAACGACCCATGGGAAACTTTAGAAAATGGGACATTTTTGTTGGGTCCTATGTTACAAGTTAGTTTGCTTCAGTTTTCTTCCGAAAAGGTGTTGTGAGTGCGATGCTAATTAGGGTTGAAAACATTTGTTCCAAACACCACTTCCCGATAAACTTTCGGCAGAAATAACGCTTCACCGTAGGTGTCGAAAACAACTTCTGAATGGTGTTTTGCATCCATATCTAAAGTCGCTGAAGTTCGGTGCAGTTTGGGACGTCGTCATTACTTTACGCTTTGCTGTAATTGGAAGTGAGGTTAGGATTTAAATAAATGAACGAATTCCCTCGCCGAAATTTTGCAAATTTTATTTTTTTTCTAAATCAGCCCTAGTGTTACTCTGTGTTAAAATGATAAGGACGCATGGCATAACATAACGATAAAACGATCAATAAATCATAGAAAGCAATTTCTCTGAGAATTCTTATGCACTAACACATTATTTCAAATGCTCTCACACTCCGCTAAGCGTATACTGATGTTGTTTGAGGTCTGTCGATGTATCATAGACACCAAACTTTTTTTCACGAAGAATTACGCAATTCATGCAATGATAGATTGATTGAACAATTGAGAATGGATATATTTAAGAGCGACACGGAGAATATAATATTAGAGCCACAATATATTTCCAGGTCCGATAGAAGCGATAAATTCATAGAGATAGTTTTCCGAATGGATAGATATGGGAATTCGTTTTTCCTCTGAACCATAAAGGACTTTAATAAATGCTAGTCCTAACTTCGTAGATCACTTCATTTTTTATGCGTAAACGGCTGGTGTCCTAACACCCCCGGCCACATGCCTTTTAGGCGGCTTACGGGGTATTATGTAGATGTAGATTTTACGAAAACTTGTTATATCTGTCCAAGGCTGTGTGATTTTTTTTTCAAATTATTCAACCAGACAAGGTAGTTGTGCATGAGCATTTTATAAATTACCCTGTCCGGTCTCTCCTCAAAAATTTAACCTTCCATGCACAAGTTGACTTTCTCCCTTTCAACTCTGGCAACCTTTTTTTTTACGAATTACGGCCATTGCGTGTTAATCATTATGATGAAAGTTCCCGGTATGGATGAAAGAACGCGAGATGTTTGTTAAGAACGAAATCACTTCTTCGCTTTTCCGAAATATATTTTAGGTAACAGTTATGCATGTGACTTTACCCCAAATTCCTTCATTTAATGTACTGGTTATGATTGTGGCTTTAACCAGAATTTCTTCATTTGAAGTACTAAGGACAAAAACGAGATGGATTGGAGCAGTTAAAAATGTCAGCAGTGCCTGTCGCGGTCAAAATGTCAAACAGGATAATCCTTCTGCTGGATAATCTCTTCCTCCGATAATACGTTCGCTGCGGCGTGACTCACCGGCCGTGGGTTAAACTCGACTTCCTCCCTGTGCGGCAGCATGTTCACTATTTTTCTTCATTTTTCGGCTCTCGCCATTAAGCAAAGTGAGAAGTTAAAGACGTGTAACTTTTTGTGTGCACATTAAGCATAGTAAACTATGCGATGCGACCGGAAGTTTTGAGTAAATCACCGTTGAGTCACGCCACCCAATATATTCTTCTGTTCTTCGTTGATTTGTGCCAATTCTCTCGTTCCTTGTTCATTCTCGTTCTTCTCTGTACTTCTAAAATTGTCTATCTCATATATCTATTGAAAAAACTCACGAAATGTATTCCTACCCTAAAGGAATACAGTAATATTATAAAATCGTTTCAGGCTTATTTTTGTGGAATAATGCTATATCCATGATTAAAGCACAAGTGGTAATATCTACTCTATTTTATTTATTACTTAACCGACCATGGTTTCGACACTTGATGTCATTTTCAAGGTGACACTGAAAGGGTTCCTTGAAAACGAACGAATGTAAAGGAAAGAAGGTTCCTTGAAAATGACACCAAGTGTCGAAACCATGGTCGGTTAAGTGATAAATAAAATATTGTGGATATTACCATTTGTGCTTTAATCATGCAGCAATATTGTTTGGGAGGGTGGAGGGAGTACTCAAGCAAAGTTTCGCGGAACTGAATGAATCACGGATTTGGAAGACTGTGAGTATTTGGCATGACTTCTTTGACCAATTTAGCCAATTTTTACCAAACGGAAGTACAGCTCTCCTCGCATATCGGCCTATCGGAGCGTTTGGTTCGAAGTTTCTGTAGTTTAAAAATGGTGCATTTTCGACTTAAAAATCATTAGTTATTTTGTTTCCTACTGAAATCAGCTATCCAGGGTTAAAATTTCGTGACGCAATTTTTCTCATCGGTCATCTCAGATATGGTATCTCGCGTAAATTTTTTCCTCAGTGTATCCATTGGTCGTAATGGAAATCGTAGTTATAATGGTTGCTTCACAAAGACCTACTTTATTAATCGTGAGGTATCGCTTGCCCCAATTTTATTTCCTTTGGAATTAAATTTTGATTGGAATCTGACTCAAGAAATTTACACTATTAGTAATAGCTTCTATTGGAAAAAGCGGCGGTGAGAAAAATCGGTTCATTCAAAACAGAAACTGTCCCCGTAATAAAACCCAGATCAGTAATATAGCGATTCAGTAAAATTATCTCATATAAATTCCTTTATTTATCTTAAAGATTTATTTATTCCTGGGTTTATTTCGCCTAATCGATGCTCCGAAGTTGCTCACGGTTATTTTTAGAAAAGTGGACCGGTTCAGGGTAACCGCATAACCCTATTATTTACTGAGATACTTTTTTTTCCCAATTAAGCATTTTTTGCGAGCAAATACGAATTGTGATGATGAAGGTGATGAAGAGGGTATCCATCTGGGGTCCAGCTGGTCCATTCAACAGCTGCCACCACTTTTTCATCTCCTCAATTTCTTAAATTTTTGCTTCCCATACCTACTGTTCACATCTCCAGATCTTTCTCGCTTCTGGAAGATTTTCCTTTCAGATGAGAAGTTTGGAGAAGTCATGGCGGTGGAAAATGCCCCCTCGTTAAGGGTGTAGTGGGCCGAGGCAGCTGCGGAGGGGGAATAATTCCTCCTTTCCACCCCGTTAAGTAGTCGCGGCTGCATCTTGCCTCGCGGAATGATTTGCTCAAAGGATTAAGTGATTTATAAAGCCGCCGTCGTTGACATGATCGCTACCCACGAATGAACTTTCTATTTACCAGCACGTTTTTTTTTTATCGCGAGGAGGAAAAAAAACGATTTCCACATACTTACCCTTCTCCAAGTTGCGGGTGTGCTTGTTGCGAATAAGATCATGACAAAGTTCTCTTCGCAAAGATGACGGATTGAATGTCTAGGTAATGTATTAAGCTCAAGTTTTGTACCTACTTTGAAACGTTGCTATTCTAAAACTAAACTATGACCTAGAATAATGCAGCGCAAAAACAGTTATTAATACAAAAAAATCCTTTTTCTTTTCCGGGATTCCCTAATGTTGTAGTGTAATGAGGACTTTGCAAAAGTTTGCGTCACATCTTTTGGTGACATAAAAGAATAAGTTAAAGTGAGGTTCTCTTTTGCACTTGCAAGGTAACACCACGATCTTGATATTGTATTATTTGTATTTTATTGATTTCGTACTGACTTTGTCTTACGTTAACATTTCTTTGCGGTACCGTTTAAGGTATGTTTGCATGGAGTATTTACCAAGCATTTCGGAAGTCTATCTTCACCTCATGGTCTTTCTTAGTCCGTATTCCCCTATTTCGTTTCCACCCCTTCCTTCGACTGATCCCCCATAACCACTACATTTTTTGAACCCGATACTTCTTAAACTATTTCCTCGAGTTTTTCATGCACCTCATCTTCTTCTTCCTCCCAATGATTGCTAGTGGGAATTTAAAATTTTACCACAAGAAGGTTGGTGGATCGCGCCTTAATGTCTACCATGAACGACACCCGCCCTTATCGGGCTGGTCCCGTTCGATGGGATTCCGTTTATTTGTATTTTTTTAATTGTACTCCATTTTTAGGGAACAGATAGGTGGTAGGGTTTCCCATTTGCATTCCAGCAGTGTTTTTTACGTGACAACATCAAGTGGACCACTCTTCGTCTGGCTCCTACCCTTCGACCTATCTGGCATGGGTGGCCCCACCGGGAATAATTTAGAATTAAACCCACCAATGCAGCTCTAAAGGTCATTGGAACGCGCAAGCTTTTTCACCGCAACAAATTTGTAGCCCAAGGGGAAGGTGACCAGGCATGAATGGACTTACTTTATTTCTAACCGTTGGACATATGAGCTTCTAAAGTGTATTTGTGTCATTGTCTTTTGTACCATTGGACATTGCATGCTTGGCGGAAGCACAAACCACCAACTGCACTCTTATTATTATTATTATTTTGTACTTTCATTTGATAGCCAGGCGGTGAAAATTAATGCATGCTGATGATCATTCATCTTATCCGTAACACCTAGAAGATATTACGTAGGTTCTGATAAGTAATCTTTAAAATTGATGGAAGCAAAAATAGCATATTTGCGACTGAAAAAATGTTCACCACCGTTCAGCAGATTACGGCTATATAGCTGGATCTGTTGCGTATAAATTTTGAAGTTTTCATTCTAGAATGTATCTCCTTTTTTTCTCGCTGTTGTCGTGTTTACATCTCATTAACACTTTTGATACCTACTGCTAAATTTTGAGGGCTGACTTAACTTAAGAGTGCTACGAATGGCTCTCAGTGCTGCGTTGCCGTGGAAAGTGGGGCAGACGCTAAATAACAGCTCAGAGTCGTCCATTTAGTCCTTAATTTCGGCTGTTTCCCATACGTTTACCTTTTACGAAGCTCATCAGCGCAGCACGCTTAATGAAGTTGGTGCCTTCTTCGGCGGGAAGAAAAGGAGAGAAGCTTAGTTAGTCGTAATGGAGAGAGGGATGAAATCGTAAGGGGCTTAGATTGCTCCGAGTGCTCTCGTTTTAGAGGCAGCGGAGATAATTGCATCTTCACGGAGCGCAGCCTTTTGAAATCACGTAGATGTGCCTCACGCGCAAGCAAGGCACTGTCAGCGGTTCCTAAAAGGGAGTCCTAATTCCCAGCCAGTTAGCTGTGTAGCTGTAAGGTGAATCTATTGTTAAATAAATAAATCTTCTGGATGAACTTTTCTCTGGCGAAATTTGAATTTTGAATCAATTTCCTTTGTGATAAGGAATCTACCTATTCAACTTATTTCAGGTCTTCTACCGATTCATGCGCCAAATTTCTGTAGATATATCGATCTCCGACTCCGTAATTCTCATCGGGACTTCTATGACAGGATGTCACGTCTAGAAAATAACCGGATCCTTCTTCAAAGTAATGAACCTACCGGTTAATAGTTAAATTAGATTTTAAAAGCAAGCTATATTTTCAGAATAACCCCGGTGAGTCTTTTCCCCACGCTTAACTTCATCTTAAAATCCTCGTCTAAGCGTCAAATACTCGAAAAAAGCTCCAATATTTTCTTTTATTTTCATCATAAGAGCCACTTTAATATTGTTGCATGAATCGACAGGATCAATATTAGTTGCCGTTTGAGCACCATTTGATAACGATTTCATTTGTTGCATTTAGTAACTCTTGATATGAATGAATTTTTATGCTCCCCAAAAATTTATTGCCTTTTCGATTCTAAACCATTAATCAAGCAATAATTAGGCAATAAATCGAACGAGGAAATTTTAAAAATACCAATGAATCAATGAAATCAAATTAATGTATACGCTGTTAGTTTGCCCAAAATTTAAAATGGCATTGATTACCATTTACCTATGTCATTTTCATCCAATAACTAATCCAAATCTCCTGTTTAAAAAACGATGAAATGGAATTATGTAATCGTTAGCATTACTTCAGGTATTCACCATACCATTATGTGGTTGTGTCAGATATTTATTTTACAAATATTTTATCGCTTAAATCCGCCCTTGTTTTTAGTCAATAATGTTTGGTAATTGAATTTTTATTTATTTTCAGGTGAGTTCAGATGAATTGCTGGTCTACCACTCGCAGACTCTTATCTACTCATATGGTGAGATGTCCTTATATATATTTTTATTTTTCTCAGAGTAAGTTGTCGATGTTGTCATTTTGCTTGGTTGAGATGACTTCGTGAGAATGCGTAGTTAAATTATCTTTTAGATAATTTTAGGAACCTAGATAGTAAAATTTTGGAGTTTATAATTACCATTTTTAATGCAATTACTTCTTATCAATGTGCCTTCATCGTATATGTATACGACTTATAATGTGTTCTTATTGCTTGGGAATATAAAATACTAAATATTTCATTCTGAAGACTTAACCTTCAGGAATGGGATTAAAACCCGGAATCACTTTCATTACTCATCTCAGCGGTCTGTCCATGAGCCCCCATTCCGTGCACGAATTAAATTGCGAGAATCAGTACCACGATAGCCATTACTGAAAGGCAAACTGAACTGTATCCCATTTTACACAAGTTATATTTACATCAATTTTTATTGATTAGATTAGAATATATTTTGCATGATATTTTATGTCTGAAGAAGGTGTTGATGACTGTTTGAAGGGTAACTTCATAGCATTGATAGCTAGCAGGATAGCATTTTTCTGATGTAATGGGATGCATGTAAAATTGATACCTCTTTATTTACTTGCCGATATCACTTTTGTCTCCGGAGACTAATTGATGTATATTTAAATCTAGGCTCTTAGATAATGCAAGCATCCTGTCTCCCTTCGCGAGCAAGCAAACGTGTACAGTGAACAGAACTCACCCACTCACTATACGGTGTTTACTTTAGGTACCTCTTCTGTGCAGAGGCGACTTTTACTACGTTTTTGACGAAGTTGGCAAAAATATTCCGAGAATTACTGGCCAAGGAGGAGTAGCAAAGGTGTAGCAGTGGCTAAAAACGATATTGCTGCTGTTTTGAAACACCTCAAGAGTGTCAATGCGCTGTTGGCAGGGGTAGAAAAAGAAAAGTGATGAAAGAGAAATACCGTCATCTCCACGCCTTGACGAGGAAGTTATCCAAATTGGCTCGCTACGATCGCTGTGTAACTACTTTAATGTCTTCAATAGATTGAATCAGGATCCACTAAGTCCACAATCTATTCGCACTCTCTCTGCAGTCACCCTCCACTCCCACGAGTAAAGTTTGGCTGTTGGTCGTCATAGCATCATAATATGTTCGCAAGGTTTTACGTAAATCACCTGAACTTAAAACAAGGAAGTTCTCCAGATTTAGTCGTAGATGTGTGAATTTCACACATTTAAGGTATTCGTTTTCTTCCCCTGCACACAAAATCCTTTGAATGTCCAGAGACTTCAAAGACTTCACCCGGGACATATCGGTCCGAAGCTCAGCTTTTTACCATCTTCCTTAAGCATGCTCGCAAAGTGGAGCAATGCCCTCTGTAAATCAAACTTTGTTTTCTGCTCATTTATCGAAATATTTGAGGAACATGTGGGAAGAACGTCAAAGGGATCCGTTCGATCTGATACCTTCGATTTATAGTGGGTGATGATATTGGCTGGCTCTGCTAACTCGCTAAAAAACTTAATTCGTTCATTTTATCCTGTGGCATACTTCAATAATTTAGTGGGAATAGTAAGTAGATAAAGAGGAATTTTAGGAGTAGATTATATAAAAGAGCCCCGATGAATACCATAGATTCCGGTCAATGGGGCCTTCTGGGGCAGATATTCAAAAACATAGAAGAATATCCCATTTTCTCGGCTAAACTGAGACAACATGCATGTTGCTTTAGTGGGCCATGAATATGCGATATTGTATTGATACTCGCGACGATATTCATTTTTTTCGTGTCATGATACCCTTTTTAGACATTTTCCTTCCTAGATTTAGCACTATTTTTCACATTGGTAACTATTATTTCCTTATTATCTTATTTTTCGACGATTCTGTGGATTACACGGATTCCGTATCCGAATCATGAGGCCTCATTTAACGTAGTGTGGTTTTTTTGAGAAGAGGATTCCTGTGGCGTTGGTTGGGCTTTAGACGATTGGATATGAGATAAGTGTTTTTAGGATAGAAAGGTGTGGGCAACTATCCTCAGTTTGAGCTTATTCTCACCCATTGGACGTGCCTCCTTCAGGCTGCACGAGAATGAACCCGGGGTAGTGAGATAAGAGTGGCGAAAGCCCGTGGTCAGGGTTTTCGAGGAGGAGAGAATGATTTTTTATAGATTACTGGCCGATGCCAAGCTGACGAGACAGGTTGAGATGAACAATTTTGCAAAGCAAGAGTTGTTGTTTGCGAAATCTTGCACAAAATTCAACTGACTTGTATGGTCTGTTCATTCTCCCCCTTCTCACGATACAACTGAGTCATTGCCATTGGCAGATAACAATGTGTTTTTTTGCCTTTCTCTTTTTCCCACTCCAATCTTAGAAGTTGGTGAATAATCCTATGCAATCCTATCTGCTGGAAACCCAATGTGGCGTTTAGGTTAGATCACGCGGCCGTTTTCCACTCTAAATTATCTACTTCCCGATGAAAGTTTGCACGTGAAAACGAAATTAATTTTGAGCCATGAAGGCCTCTAATTTTTACGTTTCTCCCGTATAAAATTTACCCTTTTTTACTGAAAGACATTAGTTGTATTGCAATTAGTGCTTTTTTGAGACTGCTGAATAAGCAAGGCTGCCAAATAAGACTCACGAAAAAATGGCATAATTTCTTAAGCATATTCATTTTCTCCCCGTAGCATATTTGAAGAGGTTGCAATAAAAGATCCCAAAACTTTCAAAATAAACCACGTTTCAGCGTGCATCCGCAATAGCGCCCCTTTTGAGATACGGTGGGAGTCGCGGGCGCGATCACAATATGCTGCCTCCGCCATCTTTGCGCCCCCTTCCAGTTCGAAGGAGACAAGATCGGAGGAAGAGACTTAGGGCGGAGATCACGCGCGTGTTCGGGGGCAGGAATGGGTGATTTTGCACGCGGGGTGTCCTCGTATGAAAGGCGGAAGGCGGAGAAAGCGTCTCTTTCGGGAGGAGAGGCGGGGATTGTGGGAAAAGGCGTCTGCTGCTGGAGCGATTATGCGTAAATCAGGTGCAACACGTTTCGCGGGAGTCCTTCGAGGAAGGAGATGAAACTGGGTTTTTGGGAGCATCTTCTGGGACTTTTGGAAAGGATATGTTTAGGAATTAGGTTGCTGGTTATCACGGAGCAGTTATTTCCGACGATATTTGCCTTATTCACCGGCCCATCTGTCACCAAAATAGAAGTAGATTTGATTTAATTGTAACTTTAATATAGTATGTAAAGTTAAGGTGTGGAATGGAATTTTTAGAATTTTAGTTAGAGTTAAGAATTTTAGACAAACGGGGAAAGAGAAGTAAGAGACTGGGATGCATAATTTGAATGAAATCGAATTGGCCTTTTTATTGAAGAGGAAATTTGAATGTTGGGTTGAGTGGAGCAAGACTGAATGAATCGGATAATGTTCCATGCAACCCTACCTAAATAAAAGGCAGTTTAAATGTTGAAAAGGGTGAAGAAGGCAATATATTTTTAAAATATTAGTTCAGATATAAGAATCTTATTTATTTATCATTTGGCAATATTTTTCATTATTGAGTGCCCTCTAAGAAATGACAACATATTCAAAAATCACTGATTACACAATTATCACCCCGGGAGAGGTTAACGAGAGGAACGTTTAAGGGTTTGTGACCGTCGTAAGTCAACCCCCAGCAATAGATCCTCGTTCCTCGTTTCATGGGTTGCTCTTTCAAAATTGTAACGCATTTCTCACTTGGGTCTAACAATAAGTTATTCGCGTCTTCCAGCTTAGACGAAACCATCGAGCAAGGTAGTAACACACGGTAACTAAGACTCAAACTATGAAATGGAAAACACTGCACTCATGCCATTGTGAAGTTTGTACATGAGTCATGAAATTAGGTTTAAAATCTGCATTCAGACCTTTAGAATGTATTAAATATTTAATTCGACAAATATAAAAAAATAATTTTAAATTCGTCATTCGTATGAAAAAGAAATGATTTAATCTAAAAAATGAAAAATATGCAAAGAAAAAGAAGAAAATAATGATAAGAAGTGGACAAGCAATGGTAAATAATTATTTGTAGTGTATAATTATCTGTTTTCATGCATTAAATAATACTTGTAGTAGTTCAAATTGATTCTCCGTTTAATTTTGAGTTTTCTATCAACGCAAATAACACACTACACTCATAACGCAGGCCAATGAGCACAAATGTAAAATCTGCTGTAATATCGCCAGTTAGGGTGATGAACAATTGTTCAAAGGAACAGCATCTGAACACGTATGCGGTGCACCAATTAACGTTGCGAGTGGAATATTTGCTATACTTATCCGTAACATGAGTCAATTGCCCTTATCCTTCTCGAAGCAGTATTTCGCTCTCTGCCGTTTCTTATGCCTCCCAGTCGATTTATCAATTTTTCGAGACTTCCCGACTCCCTTCACGATTCAAGATCTCTTCCAGCTTTTGGTCACCGTGCGAGTCTTTTCATTTCAGTGATGTTGTTTTTGTGGATCATATATGCGTTGGAATTATTCCCAAAAATCATGAAAATATCGCATCAAAATCTTCGAGCGATGCCGGAAGCTATCTATCTCCAGCCATGTTTCAGGGATTGGGATCGCTGCTATCAGTTGTAAATCCTCCCTCCCCATTCCTCGGGCGCTTTCTCAAACTTACCTCCCCACCCTCAGCCCCGCAAACTCTGCGTCTCCCAACTTACAAGATACCGCAGGGGAAGGGAGCGTCACGCGGCATTTCTGCTTCGAGCGATGGAGCGTTAATTTCGCAGCCTTCGGCCACGTGCTAAGCTGGTTGATTGAGAAGCACTCTGTCACGTATCTCTTCCATATTTTCTTATCATCTCTTCCATTTGTGTTTATTTTAATTCTATAATGTAGCAACTTAAAATTTTATTTTAGTCATGATGCTTTCATAAGATTATTGTTTATCCCTTATGATGTAAGTTCTTTTGTCCCATTAATTGCTCTGGCTTCTCTCAACGTTCCATTTAAATGAACTATTCTGCAAGGTTGTCAATGCTCAAGAAGTATTCCGCACTCCGCTATTTTATATGTATATACCGAAATCGTAAAAAAAGGTTTTCATTATATTTCATAAATGTGTAGCGTTAAGAAGTTACTAATTGCCAGCTTGGTTGGATAATTGCCAATAAAGCATTTGCACTCATTTTGTATGATTTTAAATCGGAATAAGTATTTCAGACCAATATCAAGGTATTATTTCCAATTGCGTGGTAATATAACTCTAAAAATACAAATTCACATGCTCCCGTATAAGTTACTCTCTGACTCTTAAAACAAACTTTCTCCGATGCAAACTGTTTCAACCAAAGCCTCCATTTCCAGTAAGCCTTCACTATTTCCGGCATTTTCCAGATGTGTGATACCTTGAGCATTAATTTGAAGGTTTCCCAAAATAATAAAAAAAGAAACTTTTGGGCGATGCAGTAGAGGTAACTGTAGGATTTCTCTTCGAGGTGCCGTTTGAGGACGCGCTTTGGGACGTAAATCTTCCTTGCCCGTTTCTTGGGGCGCTTTAGTGAACTTACGACCCCTCCCCACATGTCTCCCAACTTATACGAAACCATCAGGGTAGGCAGCGTCACGCGGTAACTCTGGATCAAAAGGCAGTCAGCTCGCGGCTACGTGCAAGGGCGGTTGGCATCCTACCACGCACGATAAGGGAACTTTGCAGAGAGGATGGGATGGGTTTGAGGGATGGAAAGGCCATAGGTCGATACATATTGATGGATCACCCCGCCGGCGGCGTCGTGCTTAGTTTTCGGCGACATCCCACGCGACGTGGGAGCTGCTCTTAAACCATCGCGGTGCATGGGTATTAATTCCAGTGGCGTCCACGTCTGAACACGTATATATTTCGTTAATTAGCGTGCCGGGACGCCATGTGTGTTTACTCGCCTGAGGCGCCGCTGTCAATTTGGGCATTGCATGGCGTTTGGTTGGCGGACGCAGCGTCGAAATCTGTGGACCGCTTGCCTTTTCAAGGCTGCGCCGCGTGGCAATCAAAAGACAGCAGTCTGGTCGAAGTCGGGGCTCATAATCGAAGAAACTCGATAATATGCATCGATTTTATGTTCAATTACTCGTTAATTTTATTCTGAAGCTCAATGGTAGGTAATCATAGTGAAATTAATACCAATCAACCCGGGTTTTGTCAGCCAATTTGTTTTTTCACCCGGATTTTGGCACCAACGTTCCATTTCCTAGGCTTATCACTGTCAGTTTCATTTTCGGCAGCTCATTGTTAGCATTTATTATGTACCCAGCATTATATGGTTTCGGATGTGCGCTTTTCTGCTTGAATGCTAAGAAAAATACACTCGCATATTGCAGTCAAATTTTTCTAATGCTGTTGGATATGGTATCTAAAAGCCATTTTTTTAATATTTTCATCCATTTTTAATTTATTTTATATATTTATTTTATTAATAAAATGTTATGGGTTCATTTTTAACCATAGTGAATGAACCACAAGGCTGTCGTCCTTGTGACAAGAGAAGAATATTGAGATTTCTTCATTGGCCGAAAATTTCAGAATGCTTTGAAGTTTTCCTCAGTTTAATAGGTACATATTGTATTGTCCCTGCTATTCCACATTCGTTACTGGGACAATGTTAGGAAGAAGGGTAAAATTAAGTTCCTCCTTAATTAACTCTCAAACAAAACACCTTTGACCTAGAAGTCTTCTTTCCCAAATCTTCCGCTCCAGAACGGTTGTCGTGCAATGTAAAGAAATCCGATTCGCGCGATGAAAAGAACCAAAGACTTTTCAGCTCCGAATCTTTGACTTGAAGGAACGAAATTCTTTCATTTGTTATCTTGAAATAATGTGTGCACCGAAGCGGTCCTCGATCTTTCTTGCCTTTGAAATCGCCATGCGAGCACTTTCTGAAACCTGACATCCGGAAGTCCTGAAATAGATTTATTAAAGAAAACTGGTTTTATTTGTAATCAAGCTGTCATGTTGCTCGTGGAATATTGTTGTGACGAATTGTGATGCATGAATTAGTTTTCATGCATGTTCTTTCTTTTGGGATTGCCGATTTCAGTTAAAATTTGAAAATTATAAAAGAATAGAAAGGGGAGCAATATTGGCTCTTAAACTGCTCATAGGTAAGAGAATGGAAACGAGCAAGCTCACGTTCGTTGTGTTTTTACCTGTACACCTAAAGAAGGCGTTTGACAACGTGGAGTGGAATACAAGCGAATGCTGAAAGAAATTAGAGCTATTTGCAATAGCAAGAGAACTATATATATAGTTTATAAAATAACCAAGTATTGCTAATTTACTTCACTTTAATTGGCCCCTTTTTGTTTAATTGATCCTCAAGTCCATGCTGCTTTTCCTCATGTCCAAACTAACTTGAGAATGTAATGGTTTTCCTGTTTGGATTCGTTCTGGTTAGAGATCAGCTCAATTAATTTAAGTAAAACGGTTATGTTAAAACGTATTCTCCAGTACTATATTGTAACGTATTCTTTTATGTTAAAACGGATTATGTGTTAATTACCATGTGCTCGACCGCTTGAAATGATTTTCATGATTTATCTCCACTAATATGTGAGATATTTGGTTGCAATATTTATTTTTTATCACTGTTTTCCTAGCAAATTGTATTGTACGGCTTAATTCACATTCCTAAATGTGTTATCCATGTATTCTAATTGATGTTGACATTCATATCATAGCTGTCTGTTGATATTGCTTATTCAAGTCATTGTCGCTTCTTTCGCTATAATATTGAGGCTGTATAGTTCACTTCAGCATAGCCCTGCGGATTCCTTTCAATGGCATTGCGGATGTACGTGAGTGAAAGTGGTGGCCCTCGCGTGGTGAATTCAGAGTGCATTTCTACGCCTATGCTTACGTAGAGAGTGTCCATTCTGAAGCCGGGAACTGTTCTCACCAGTTTTGGGTTGAAATGAAAATACGTGGAGATATGGGGAATGTTTTGAGTCTGATCAAATTACTCCGCAGGCGAAAAATAATTGTGAAGATATTGAGATTGAGCGGAGTGCAATATGATTTTATAATTAAAAAAATCAAAGTAGGATTTTCTGTAATTATGGGATACAAAGTATGCACTCATTCCAGTTTATTCAACTTCCGTCGTAGAGCTTTATAAAATATTACTTCAACTTGAGACATAATTTGCTGTAAAAAAGAGTATTTCGCCAAGGACAATGAATTTTGTTTGATGAAAATGTTATTTCTTTAGGGTTTTGCCATTGCTTTATATTCTTTCATCTAATGCAATTTAATTTCAAAAGCAGTATTCACGAGCTGCTAACTTCAGCGTGAGATGAGATGCCCACGTTTCATTTTATTTTGACGTGTTTAATTGACTCCTATGCTCTGATTCGTTTCGCTCCATTATTTTTGTATAATCAAGCGTTTTTAAGGGCAACGTGATTTTTTAATTGCGTTTCAAAAATGGAAAACCCATTTTTAACATATCTTTGATACAGGGCAAGTTCAAGGTCGTATTTCAATATCAAAAGAAAATGAACAGTTAACTTTTTTTCAGGTGGATCTCCTATTATATAAAGTTTTCTCAACGGTATTGAGAGAAATAAATTCAAAAAATACGTTGACCTAAACTCCAGGAAATATTATAGCATATATTAAACGAGATCAAGATAAGAAGAGAAAAAAATAATTAGAAATAAAGTTGTGAAAAATCGAGAAAATGTTAACGCGAGGACATTCTGTCGCAACCGAGATGGTAGAATTAGTGTGTGGGTGTCGCAGCTTGAGAGGGAACGATATTTTCTGAGCCATTCATTGAGGAGGCATCGCGATGATCATGCAGGTATCTCATTCAAAATGGACACTTATCTCAATATATTTCGCAAAAGTGTTGATAGTCTCTACTTTTATTTGCGGAGTTGAATAAATTAATAAGAATGCGTGAAATTAGCGTTTACCCATTAAAATGTTTTTTGATTCGTACGGTTTTCGGGAGTTAACTCAACTATGGTGCCAATTTCAATTTGTACTGCTGCTAAAATTAGGTTAGAGTATTTAGATTAAATTGCGGATAATTCATGACCTTTTCTTTTGTAAATAAATAACTTCCTGTTAATGCCGATATCTCCAAAAGTTACAATTTCTATATTTTTGGAGTTATCTCTCTCTTTGAAATATTCGTGTCGTAAGGGTGGTTGCTGTAGGTAAGATTAGAACGTACCGCAGTCTGACCATGGGAGTCTGGCCAGGGCGTATGGAGCTCATTGAAAAGGTAGGTGGAATAGTCTCTCTCACTGGGCCTTTTTCCTATTTTTTTGGAGAGCTATCCGGTCACCAGACAGAGCCATTATCAGGGATTCTACCACCCTTCCTACTACCCTAAATATTTACAAGTAAAAAATAATATGTTTACCAAAACAATTAAGGCAACGAATTTAGAGCCAGCCTGGATATGCTCAATTTTATTAGTTATTTAAAACAAAAGGATTCTGGGAAAGTAATACCAATTTTCTGACAGCGGGTTTGATTGGAAAAAAATATTGGAAATTTTGTAAAAATGGAAAGCGTTTCTGTTTTGGATATAGCTTTTCTGATATGAAAAGCCGTCTGAACAGTTTAGGAAGAAATGAAAACGGGGGGGAGATTGGGAAAATTTGAACGCCAGACAATTTTGTCGCGGATGAGAGGGTGAATGTGAGAAGAGCGGCGATGTACTTATTATACTCGGGAGCAGCATTTCATTTAAGTTCCGGGCGGCGGAGCGCGAAATTGCTCGCGCACCAAGAGTACCGCGTCGGACGTCTTCATATTCTGCGAGGGGGAAATAGCCGGGAATCCTCGGTGTCACGTGCGAGCCGAAAGTAAGAGGAAGACTCGAAGGAATTCCCACGATGCTCGGAAGAAAATAGGGAGAACTGTGGTGCAATATCACCATAGAACTCTTTTTTGTGTGCGCATGTATCTTTGGAACGAAGTTTAGAAGGATGGAATTTACTTCAAAAGTTATGATCATGTTAATAACATTGAGGCAATGAATTAAAATATATATAACTCATTTTTGACCGTGTGGTATTCTCTTAGAATGAAATAAAATGACTTTGTTTTATTCCTCACTTTATTTTAAATAGCTCGACCCGGGTTTCAGCATCTAATACTATCATCAGGTGCATGCACTGATGCCCTTGATGATAGCCTTAGATGCTGAAACCCGGGTCGTGCTATTTAAAATAAAGTGTGGAATAAAACAAAGTAATTTTATTTTATTCTATGATGAAGCAATTCCACAAAATAACGCCTGAGACCGTGTCTTATATTGAAAGTGTGGTATCCTATTTTATGGTTTCTTGGTTGAATAACTTTTACTTATACCACTGCATTTTATAAATAAAGCGACCCATGTTTCCATGAGTAATTATCACCATCTATTTAATTTATTATCTAAAAATCTAAGCATGATAATGAAGATAGTTCATCGAAACCCAGGTTGATTTATTTTTAAAAGTTTATAAAAGTCGTAAAAGTTATCCAATTAAGAAACCTTAGTGTCGGAAAAAGCTGATTTGATTGGTAGAGGGGTACTTGTGAACGTTTTTTTCATGCCAACTCAAAACTTGTATTGATAATTGTTTCCATTATTTTCGTTCATTTAAATTAAACGGTTTAATACTAAATGTGCGCAATCATAGGCGTCACCCTCGGTGAATGTGAATGTAAGACAGAAAGGTGCAAAGTGCCTGGAGAAAGATAGGTTCACCTTTCGTTCAATATCATTGGACTCTCCTCTCAGCTTTGGTTGAAATATAAGCAAAAGTATTCCATGTGTCTAAGATATGGAGGAAAAGAGTACGAATACATTGATTTGATTAATAACACTATTTTTCCCAACTAAATTTCTATTTAAACTCGTTATTTGAATTGGTAACTGTCACCATCACGTTCGTTTGTTTAAATTAAAATTGCTCCTTATAAGTTTCCAGAATCGTAGACGTCACGTACGTGAAAAAAAGGCGATGGAAGAATTCCTGCGGTTCAGAAAAGCCGTAAGTGGCTGCAGTTATTTCCCTCCACCTTAAATAGCGTAGAATACGTTATATTATGGAGATGATTTTTCGGTCTGAAATTACTGTCTTTCATTACCTTGAATTCAATACCTTAGATAAATGTTTTAAGCGTAATGCATAAAATAATGGTCGTAAAGTAAGACGCACGGTGCCGAATTTAAGATTAGATGTAAACGTGTTTTCAAAAACGTCGAAGATATGCTTAAACTTTTAAAACATGTGATGCCTATAAGTTTGATTTTTTTTACTCTCCCTTGTCCGGGTAGGGACCAAACTGAACAATTCCTTTTATCAATTTTAGCTCCTAAATTAAAAAAAAATGTTTAATGTCATAGTACTGATTACAATATGTTTAATTAAATTTTATGATGTTTTTTTGCGAAGTACATTGCCTAAATTGTAGCATCAAATTTCGTTTGGACCTGAGTTTAGGGTACCCCGATTTTTTAATCCTAGAAGCTTTTAAATTCCCCGATTCGGCGATGTCCCAAGAGGTGGGGGAGACCCTGGTGCAGCGTGCAACTTGGGGAAGGAATATTTAGGCTGAAACCCTGCCATCGTCTATGAACACGGCCAGGCCCTTCACTCTGAGCAGTGTTGCCATCACTACGTATGCATAGATTATAAATGTGCATACCAAATGTAGGCACTCCTGCCCTTCAACCATGCCAGCTAGGTAGCTGCTCTAGTCGTAGAAACAATAATAATAATAATACGAACTCAAGTTTGAATAAAAATAGCTAAATAATGAAATGGGACACAGAAAGAATAAGTTGATAAAAATTTGATGATTTTTTTATTTCTGCATTATTTCAAACGTACTTTAAAATGTATAAAACAATGTTAATGTTCAGTATGAGCGATAAAATATTGTATAACCGAGAGAAATACATTTGGATTGCGCAATGCGTTTCTTCACAAAAAAGCACTAACATTTTAGGGGGTGGGAGGGTAGTTAGAGAAATTTTACCTCGAAAGACTCAGTACTCAAGCATGTGGAATGACAAAAGAAATAAGAGAATTAGTAAAGTAAGGAAAATAGCATGGCAAAAGAAAGAACTGAGGTCTGCAGTGCACTTATCCTGGGATTGTTGTACTTTTCATGAATTTGAGCGATCCTTATCATGATTGTTCCTTCACTTATGGTCTAGTCTACATGTTTCTTTGCCCTGAAATAATTGAAGTACTTTTGATTTATTCCTCAATAAATGATCAACGGCGGTGAATCCGGTTCTAAGGTTTATTTGTAATTTCATGGCTCAGTGGAAAATGGTGAACAATTGTTCATTATTTGCTCTTATAAAACTCGGAATCTTTATCCTTTTCCATGGCTAAGCTGCCTGCTCAAAAATGGAGTCCGTACAATATCGTTCCTCGAGTTTTTTCTCCGACGCACCTTTAACCATAGGCGCATATATGTCGTCTCCGCTAAATCCCTTTTCTCTCCGTTTTTCATTAGACAAGTCTGAAATGGTATCGTGATCTACATTTAGTTTTGATGTTGATTCTGTTAGTTGAATGTTTCCTTCTGAATTGTATCCACTCATGCATAATTTTCTAAGCTCACTTTCCGATTTCCTACCACTAACTAGTTGTTTTGTTTCCATGGTAGCAAGTTCGTATCCTCAGCTCTTTCCTTGTTTTATGGTTTGACGGCGTTTCTTTGTCCTAAGTGTGTCCAGCGAAGGAGCGCGTTTCCGATGAACGCTAAGATGTGTGGTGCATGCCGTGTGTGGAATGACCCCGTGCCACACACCCTGGTTGGGGGCTTAAGCGCGGTAACTCGTAGCTGTTGACAGAATAGGAGACAAGCTATGATCGAATAACAATCTTCCGTGACCAGCCATTCTCTCTCCTGAAATTGGAAAGTTGCAGTTTCGATTCTGGCACATTGCTGTGATGTCTAATTTGTCCCTCGTAATTGCCTGTGATCTGGCTAAATGAGTTTCCCGAATCCTCGTTAACCATTCAAAAATGACACGTGCGAGCATATCTACTTTCGTGGAAGCATCGCCTGACGTCACCCTCACGTTTGCGAAATCCGCTAATACGTCTTCTGCAAACATTGGGTAATTTTAATAATGCGCTGGTTACTCAGCCCAGAAATAACAAATCAATGAAGGAATTCTGTGGATGGATGGGAAAGAAAACTTGCAACGGCTAAGAAACCTTTCCCATTCGCTGATATTTAAAAAATATTTTTAAAGTTTCCGCCCTCTTTTCTCGAGTTGGTGACGTAATTTGAAATTTCACGTATTCACTCGTTCAATGATAATCTTTCTCAGAGGGAAGGAATCAATCGAAAGAATGCAAACGACGACAAATCACACACGGCCAAAAAACAGTTTGAAGAGTATCTGAGAAGTAGTGACACGCTCGACATGAGCTCGTGACGTCATCAACTTCGCTACGAAAGAGTTAAGGGCGCCGAACATTTTGAGTATTAGCCAAAGTACTAAAAAAAACGGATAAATACGTGTCTCTTGAATATTCAATCTCTGTCACAACGGACAGTAAATTGATAAATGAGCAAAATAATGTTCCTGTAGCTTCATTTCATTTCATTATCATTTCCCCAGCTCACAGATTTGATCCCTCCCTTCTCTCCTCGCGTCCCCTCTATAAAATCCCAATCGCAACCCCCTCGGCCCCCCCCTCTCGTCTGACCTCCACCCTCCCCTTTCCACCCCCCTCGTGATAACCCCTCAGGAGAGAGAGCCGCCGTCGCTCAAGTTGATATTAATTGCGAGCCATCATCCCCCCAACGGCTCCTGCAAACCGTCTTAATTAACCAATTAATTTCTAAACTGAAGCGCTCCCTACCCCCCCCCCTAGTTATTCCTTCACACACGGGAATAGACGGTGGTCCCCGGCGATATTGCCGATCCATAACTTGGTCCCATCGCAACACTGCGTCAATTGACCACACACAACGCGCTTTGCTTCATCAGATACCCTGCCTGATTTTGAATCAGCGCGGCCACAGTTTAAACCATTGCATAATAGTTTCTTTGCCAACTTTTTTGTCGTCGATTTTGATAACGAATGGCCATTTATTATATTTTATACACATGTTAACGACTTCGTATTTTTCCGTTTTTTTGATTTTCCTCAAGATTAAATTGAAAGTTATTGGTGGATTAACCTCTCGCGGATGAGTTGATGACGTCACGAGCTTATTTCGATCACTGCTTTTCAGCTACTTATAGGCCTTGTCTCCAGTGTTGCTGTTTATGCTCATATAAGCGATTCATTCCCTTAGCGAGCTTTTCTCCCTCAGCAAGGAAATCTACCAGAACTCCAAATGCCTCAACACTCATTACAAATTGGTCGCAAATTTCGCGTTTTTTATTTCATTTTTAACGTGTGATGCAACTGCAATATTTAAAAAATATTTTTAAAGTTTTTAAGTTTTATGCTTTTGATAATTTTACTGACTATGAAATAATGTTCTTCCTAAATAAAGTGCCACGGTGAAAGTGATCAGCAGTACATAGCAATGAGTGATCTGTTTAATTGTGTATTATAGTTGAATTATGTTCCATTCTTGGTTCCAAGAAAATACAGTACCTTTATGCTTAGTTAGTCAAAAGCATGTTTGTAAATTACCTTCGATCATATTTATAGCATTCCTCATCCCTGAATAAATTGAGGTGTTCACTGCTTGTACATTTAATGTTCCTTGAGAACTCAATTTATAAATTTGAATAATATTTGGCGTTACTCTTATAACCCTTTGATCTTTTGAACGCGAGCAGAGGGTTGCTATGGATGGTGTTAGGTCGGTTACTGCACAAGTTACCTCAGGTGTACCTCAAGGAAGTATAATATGTCCTCTGTTGTTCCTTCTTAACATGAAGGGCATCACCACCGCGGTCACCAGCAAAATCAGCCTCTTCGCAGATGATTGAATTGTTTACGGAGAAATTTATTTCCATTCCAATAGATTGGAATTAGGAAGTTCTTGAATGTTTAGAAAATCGTTGAATAGAAATTAATATTTAGGCTATACTGAAACTGATGAGTTACGATTGCTAAACAACCAAATGCTTATAGTGAATTCCGATTTCCTAACACAGTGTTCCTGCCCCCATTCCTCACGCCATTATTTCTCATTGAAAATTTAATTTTAGAAATTAATGCCAGCCATCCTACAGGCGAGTTCTTATGTCCACCGACTCAACGTTAGCGTTGGCTTCTTAACTTATTGGTCGTAGGTGTTTCAGCTATTCCAAAAAATGTATGTGTGAGTTAGTGAAATGGGTGGTTTCCTAATATTTTTTATTAAAATTGAAATATTATTACTCCTGGAGTACGTATTTCACGCATTTAGATTTTTTAATGTGTCGCGATTAAATGAAAAGTGAAAACATTCAACCACGCGAAAACGCGACGGCTAAGTATGAATGCTGGGAAAAGCCCGTGTGACGTATTTCTGGTTCCCGCTGCCGCCGTGTGAGATGACCTAGGGGCGAGGCTTTGAGCGCCGCTACGATGCAGGCTACTAGCAGGTTGCACTGGACCCTGCTAACAGGTAGCGCTTGGTTTAAATAAGGATAAATAATGTTCTATCAAACGAAGGAAACTCTCCGACGATAGGCAATTTTAATAGGTGATTATTAAGAGATTTTTCGCTGAGCTCTGTGCCTCATGCATGCATTGGTAATCTCAGACGATGTAAAACTCCTATGTACTCGTATGGAAAATAGGTCCTTGTGACATCACGTGGAGTGGCATCGCATGGGCGCCAATCTGGCCATTCTCAAATGCGGTTAAAGTTGACCAATGCCATTCGTCTGAACTGGGATTTCTAAAACCAAATAAATTTCATATGATGAATACACTAATGGTGGGTAACGAATCGCAATCAATGCCTTTCGTTTTCTTTGACGAAGGAAACTACCCTATTGAAGAATTGGGAAATAAATAGGGAATATCAAAGTGGTGTGGGAGACAGGCTTAGGTGATTCGTAGAATGCTCTGCGTAAACCTCCTTTCACCAGTGAGTACCTTAATGTTCTTACTACCCTTTATTGTGGTCTTTGAAAAGCTTCATTAGTTCACAACCAAGGTGATATTCCGTTGCATCGTCAGGGCTGAATGAAGAGTAAACAACATTACTAAAAGCAGGAATGAATGCCCGTGAATCTTCTCATAATCAAAGTAGCGGTCTGTAAATAAATTCAGTAAACATTGCCATGAAAAGTTTATGCTGAAAATTTTACGTGAATAATAAGCAAGATTTAGGTACAGGAATGGTCCAAAATATAAAAAAATGGTGAACATTGCTATTTTACCAACATTATGATATATTGTATAAAGTTGTCTGGTAAATTTTCGCCTTTTATTTATGCAGTATTCAGCTGAGAATATTTCGCGAGATTTTGACATTTACTGCACTACAGTATCCTTGTTCGCGTTCATATTTTAGGTGATACAACGTGATTAACTAAGAGCATGCTCTTTGAAATATCCCAACTTGAAAATATGCGCACTACTCGGATGCCTTTAAAGTTAGTGTTTGAGAAGGCATTTCATTGCTGCTAAACTTGGTCTTATTAAACGTCGGGAGCTTTCGGCACATCCCTAATTATCTCCCGGCGAATTCTGCGAGATGTTTTCCTCCCGCACGATGACTGTCGTCATGACTTAGACCCCCGTCAAAGGGAACTGCCTGCCCTATCTGCAGGGGTGGTTATAATTTCACCCCGGCGGCAAAGAGGGGAGTTGGGAGGAGGGTTCCATCTCCACACTTTCCTCCTCTTCCGAAAGGGAGGAAGAAATCTCTTTATCGCGAGGAACACTCCCGCCTGTCGTGGGTTGGGCGGGTGGCGGGGGGTGACTTGGCGAAAGGCAAACCCTCCCTCTGTGTAACTCTTGTATCTCTCTCCACGAGACGGAAGACGTTTGCCATGGCAACAACTCACGAGATGATTACGACGATGCCCGGGAAACTTATCAGTGTATTGGTGGAATTGTCAGGGGTTGGAGAATGTCTAAGTTGGAGTAGGGCTAACACGAGTTTCTCTTGGGATGCTGCAGTAGCTGCTTCATATTTGGAGTACGTAGGAGTAATTAATGGACAAGTACGATGTATTTTTCACTGTGGTACTATCAAACTTGCTTGCTTTCTTTAGAAGTATTGTAAATCTTGAAATATTCTCAAGGCTTATGCATAGCGAAAGATGAAATTCATCCTTTTAAAATTCAATCAACCCACTGGTTTAAATATTAAATTTTGTGCGTTCCTGGCGCACGATGTGGTTGAATTATTCACTGGAATACCACCAGGTGAACTTTTCAGAAAGTGTGTTTGTATTCATATTATCCATTGAATTTTTTTTTGATTGCTCATTACACCTGTGGCGTCCTCGGCTAAACTAGTGAAAAAGCTTCATGCCTTGAATGTTACCTCAGAAGTATTTGGCTGGGGGTGAGTTTCCACTACCTCCTACTGCACTCTACTTGTTATTCTTCATGTGCAAACCCAAGCAAACTTATTTGGTCTGTTCATCCACATGTGTCGCTGAATGTGCCGCATAATACTGTTGGAAAAAAGTTGTTCTTGGAAATCTAAAATGCCTGTGCCGTTGTATACCAAGTTTAGCAATGAAATGCCTCCTCAAACACTAACTTTAAAGGCATCCGAGTAGTGGCCATATTTTCAAGTTGGGACATTTCAAAGAGCATGCTATTATATAATCATGTCGTATTGACTAAAATATGAACGAGAACAAGGATACTGTAGAGCAGTAAATGCCAAAATCTCGCGAAACATGGTTAGTTAATTACTACATAAATAAAAGACGAAAAATTTCTAGACAACTTTATGCAATATAACATTCATGTTAGTAAAATAGCATAGGTTCACAATTTTTCATATTTTGGATCATTCCAGTACCTAAATCTGGCTAATTATTGACGTAAAAGTTTCAGCATGAACTTGTCATGGCGATTTTTACTGAATTTATTTATAGACCGTTACTTTGATCATAAGAAGATTCAGGAATATTCATTCCTGCCGTTAATGGAGAATAGTTTACCAAGTAAATCTAGTTTTAGCTTCAAAGGTGAAAATATGTAGATTCATAAAGAGGAAAACATATTCAAACAAGGGAAAAAATTGAAACTTTTATCTTCCACCGTGCTCAGCGAGAGCAATCTTTCACCCAGCGGAATCTTTAAATGAAAAATAATCTTAATTCATGTATTTAATTGTATTTTAATTTTATTTCCTTACAACGAAATGATGTTTTAATACAAATTTTTTGAACGAGTGAGTAGGTTCTTAAAAGAGTGATGCATGAAGTGGAAAGCCGAATTTTGTGGTGTTCTCAGGGGAGGGAAAAGAATGGCCTTGAAGCCGTTGCTGGTAAGAGAGAAGGGGGAGGAGAGGGAGGGATTTAGGGATTGCGGAGGGTAGGATAAGTGGGTGCACGGTCGTGAGATGAGGTTCATGGAATTAAAAGGATGGGCGCTCGACAAATATACGTATGTATGTATGCGTGGAGGCTGAAGAGAAAGGAAGACTATATGTAAGGGCTGGCTCCGGAGTTAAGCAAGCGAGCCGCATTCCCTCGTGCGTGAAACGTGATAAGTTGTTGACAATTGTAACTAGGGTGCCTGCGTGCATCATTTTCGCCGAAGGACTTGAGCCAAGCTCTCAAAATTCTGGCGATGCTGCTGCTTCTAAATGCTGGGGAATTTCTCTCATTCCTTAAGCCTTTAGTTATGGGAACGTTTATGTGCGGAATTGACGGTGACTGTAGGAAAGACGTGCTTCAACGTTCGACCATATCTTCTAAGACCCAGGCCCATTTTTATCCTTGTGGCCAAAACACTTTCTTTCGTGGTTGCGACAATGGCAACCCTCGTTTCTTACCTGCACAAGTCCCTCCCACGCTTCTTTGGGTTCGCATTCCATTCTTTTGAGGTACTGCTGTCTGTAAAAAAAAGCAAGACACACGAAATTGACGAGTTCCATCTTCCAAATGAAGCAACCAATTCCAATGCACCAAAAATGGCAAGGGAAGACCGTTTACTTCCACATTGGATCACATAGTACTTTAACAAACCCTCGGCCCCGGAGTATTTCTTTAACTCAATTTTTCTCAAAAAAAGTATTCTTTTTTTCGTGTAAATTCACGTTTCCCATCCTTGAGCGCTTAGTGTCCCCGTGATTTTCGCTCCCATAATTTGCAGATGAAAGAAGAAAAGATTTTTTAAAGAAGTTATATCTATGCTTCTATATACTTCTATTTAAAGAAAGTAAACCTTTTACACCGCGAAAGTTATTGTCAACAGCGCAAACTTCTTTAAAACTTCGAAAGCAATGATTCTATAGAAAATCGATTAGTACTCTTTTGTGCTATATTATGTACTAAAAACCGGCACTTAAGTATTAAAGTAGAATATCGGTAGTGTATTCAACATTGATATTAACTTTTACTTTTTGCGCTGGATTGGTATGAACTAACCTCTTAAGAGTGAAGCTAAGAGACGTTTTATGAATGTCGTATGCATAAGTACGCAGTCTATATTGGCTCGTTAAAGCTCTCAATTTGACGATAATTGCTTTTAATGGAGATGAATGCGTAAGAAGCAAATATTAAAGCGCTGAATTCGATTGCGTGGGGACCATATGCCTGTAAGTAAGAATGTTCTGACCCCCAAAGATGAAGTCTCAATGCGCACTTTTGATTACTGAATCAATGCGGGATTTCTGGAGTAGGTACCTACGGAAGTTTTTTTTTCGGTTGAGGAGAAGTCGTTTTTGAATCCATTAAGGGAATGAAGATGAGCGGAAGGACGAAGGGAAGCCACGAGGTTTTGGGAAGGACGAGTAGGAGCGGATTGCGCGCAGAGGTGGGAGTGAATGGATTCTGGGGAAATAGCACGGAGCTGGTTGGCGAAGACGTGGAAGCAGTTCGCATGACGATGGGTTGGGCTAACTGTTTATTGAAAACGAGCGGATTGTACGCCCTTGAATTCAAGCGAGTGGTGAAGACTAAATTATGCCTTAACAGCTGATAAAGAAATGATTCACAGTTTTCTTTAGGCGTAAGCTGTCAAATAATTTTAATACATTTTGAATTCAAGTTCACGCGTGGCTGTTACGATGAATTTCTGTTTTAAAACTGAGAGAATGGATATAATTTGGAACTAAAGAACATAATCATAATAATAATTACATAAAGTATATTTTTCGGTCTCGTTGGCGGCGGGGTGAAGTCCTCGCCTCCCATTGTGATGGTCATGGGTTCGAGTTCAGCCTGGGCATGAGTGTTTTTAATGAGTAGTCAAAATACTATATATTAAAGTGATCGTAATTGGGGGAGCCTGTGATTATTACAGACATCAGTTTTAACATTATCGAAAGAAAACGAAGCGTAAGGAATTAGTGAATTCAGGAATTAATTGAAAATTCCATTATCCACGCAAGGTTACAAATTTTTCATGAAAAAAATTATTTCTTAATGCACGTTGACATGACACTAGACTATGCAGAACACCGTATCTCTATAAAAAAATACATCCCTTTATATACCATTGCCATGTTTGCCTTCTCTTCAATATTCGCTCTTTCGATCAAGGTCTGATCCAAAGAATAATAGGTTCTTCATGCGAAAATAATGAGACAGTGCTTGACAGTTCAAGATATCGAATGGATTTCAGTGGCATAGGTTAATATATCAGGGAACAATATTTTTATGCACAACTTTCAGCATTTTAATTACTTTTTCTCAATAGAAAATAAAAATCCAGTTATTTCAAATCTGCTTGATAAATAGAGGCTAAAATCATTTTACCATTTTTGGATAGGCATACGGTGTTCTGCATAGTAAAGTGTCATTCGAAAAAGGCTATTCGGGCTTCCAGCCGGGTGGTCTCCCTCCATTCTGCCGACGTTTCGGAACACGAGTCGGGTTCCATCCTCAGAATAATGGTCCAGAGCCACCCGGCTGGAAGCCAAATAGCCAAATAGCCTTTTTCGAATATATTCGCCGGGAAAGCATCAGAGTAAAGTGTCATGTCCACGTGCATTAAGAAACAATTTTTTATGAAAAATCTGTCACACTGCGTGGATAATGGAATTTTCAATTAATTCCTGAATTTCTGTGATTTTATTCATTTGAACCAATACTTTGAACTCTAAAAAATGAATTTGTTCCATATCGTATTTTTTTATATTCCTCAAGTGTTGTAGCAGTTGTATGATTATCTCCATTCATCTTTAGAGATTTCTCACGTTATCAATAACGCGCGTTAAAAATAAAACTGCTTCTGCCAATGTAATGTTTATGCAGTACTCCCGATGCCTAGTGACTTATTATTTAAGCTATTTTTATTACTTTTTTCGAGATTGAAAATTTGGCTGTTTGGGCTCTATATGTACTGATAGGTGTAGAGCTGAAAACCACTCGCAACCAAGTCTACTATATGCAGAATGATATTTTTTTATTTCGACACGAAATCAATTGAATTGAGTTTTTAAGAATTTATAATTCTGTGATAAATTTCACTGCACTGGTAGTTATTCACCAGCTTTCAAAGCCGTAAATCCCAGCTATTGATTCTGAACATATGAAATTAATTTCTCTGATAAATATTTATTTTAGCTCCAATTACTAGCTCTATCGACGTCAATAAAGCTGGGATTGAGGCACATAAATATTTGTGTCAAATAATACGTCCAAGTCTGTTGAACCTTTTCCATTGATAATGTTCATCCGTTCGTCTATGAACCATAGCACGAAAGCCTGTACTCGCATATTCAAGTAAGTTTTATTTGTCTTCTGCCTTTTCTCTTTGTGCTGCGTCTGTAATTCAACAAAAGGAATACATATTTTACTTATTTGCGAATTTACTCTTTAATGTGAGTTACCTATCTTCCATTTTGTTGGAGAATTCCAAATTAATTTAATGGATGCTTTTATTTTAATAATGCCGTCAGCAGACTATTTTTTATCTTCTTTTCCATTTTTAGTTATCTAATTAAGAGTTTTAGTATCCAAAACAACCTTTGAGTTGAATCCCTGAGTATTCAAGTGTAAAACCAATTTTTACCCCGTCATTTGGTAATCTCAAATTTCATGTCCCCTTTTGCATGGCATGTGCTTTACGCATGTAATGAAGAGATTGAAATTATCCCATTGCCAGTTTAAGGAGGATCCTTGTTTTTAAATTACGTGGATTAAACCACGTATTCTGTTATTGAGACAAGGATATACTTATGATGGTTAATTTTATTTATCGGGAGTAGCAACTCGTGTATTTTGCGATTGCTATTACTTTCGCCTTAAATTTATCTAAATAGTGTCTCTCTTCCACCCGTAGCAATAGTTGAAACTTAGATGTTCCTAACTTGTATTTTAATTGGCTGTAGCAATCTCCTTTTGATATGAGAAATAGGGTAGATTATTTACTATGGTTACTCTACGAATGACGAATATTTATGTAACGCCTTGTTTCTTTACATCACTTTATAAATCCCTATCGAAAGAATTTCTATTTTTTTCAATAATTACTTGGCAGTCAACGATGTTTTCTTTATCCTCCTCTAGGGGATTCTCGGTGACTTGAGTTACGACTTTATTTAAGTCTCAGGTTTTTTTTTCATTTTTTTCTGTTTATTAATCGCTACTATGCGCGGTAAGGTAACCTGAAGATATTATCGTGGTTTTTATCATCTCATCCATTGCTCACCGCACGTATAATGTGTTATTCCGCATTTGACCTCACGCACTTATGGTTCATACATTAATTTGACGATTTCATTTATTTATCGTACTAACTACGCAAATATTTTAGCACCTCATACTAACGTTAATTTATGTTTTTGCTGTGGTCAACATGAGAGAACTTGAAAGTGTTTTCACCTTGCTTTGCGAGCTACTAAAAGGTAATTCCAAAGACCTATCTATGACCTTCAGGAGACTGCCATTTTTTTCCTATAATCTCAATAATGTTTCACCATCACCATCGGACGAGCCCGTATTTCCTAGTTTGCTGTTTTCTGGCTGGACAGAACTGGGTCAAACTAAACGCGTGCTTGCGTTGATGATCTTATACATCTACAACACATCTATCGACGACTATAACAAAAGTTTTACGTAGAGGAACTCATACTGTATGTTGGACTGCGTAAACATTTCCTCAATTCTTGTGGATGTGGCCCCAACCTCCTCAATGTGAGTTGGAAGGTCCATCCTTGCCATTTGGGCAGTTTCCTTCGGCATGGAGGGATGATCGGTGAAAGGGGATACAAAAGGGATGGGGTCATTTGTTTGTGTTACCTTTCGTCGAGGAGGGATTTGAGGTAATGCAGAAGGATTGTTGTCAGCCATAAAGGGAAGAGCAAAGGTGATATTCTCAATCACTTACTGTGATGTTAACCCATATTCACTGTTGCATTCTCTGTACTCCTCTGGTATGGCCTTAGTGACTTGAGCTGCGGATTGTAGTTTTTTTTAAGTTGCTAGCATTTTTATTTTGCTGGTTTTTTCTAATTATTCTGTTTATTTATCCATATCATTCGGGTTCAAGTATCTACCTCATAGAATTATCATTTGCTTCTCTTGTCGTAAGCATTATGAATTTTTCCTTAAGTACCTAACTTATTGCGGAATAATGGTGATTTGACAATTTATATCTAGCCACTGAAAAAAAATACATCATTCCGCGGGAGTATTACAAGTGAGAGTATTCCTATGTGTGGGCATTTTTTACATTAAATTATTATTTATTATCTTTGCGATCAATCATAGGAACATAATAGTTTTTTTCTTGATTTCAGGGCTGCTTACAGCTAATTAAAAAGACAAGCCTATGTGTTTCCTGGGGCAATCGAGTTTTCTGGCCGATAAGCGCCCTAATGTTCGCTGGACATTCCTGAATATCCTCGTTCGCTGTTAACACTTAAACTGATGATCTTTTTGACAGTCACATACACCCATAACTAACACAACTAACGGCGCAAATAATGAAATGTTTACCTCAAGATACTCGCGGTGCAGAAGAGACTGCTTACGTTGATGATCATATGCACCTATACAACTTATGCCGCATATAAGGAAAGTTTTACGTTGACGACGTCGTACTGTATGGGGGACTGCGCAAACATTTACTCTGATCGCGTGTTGTGTACATGAGTTTGAGGTTTCAAACTTCCTCCATCGGTGTCCGAGGGTCCTTCCTCGTGAGTTTGAGCAGTTCCCTTCGGAAGGGACGGCCGGGTAATCTGAGGAATGGAGGACAGGGAATGGGAAGGGGTGGTCATTTGTGTGTTGGTCTTCTTCGAGTGGGGATTTGTGGAGATTAAAGGAATTGTTGTCGGACGGTCGCTGAAGGAAGCCATGGTGATTGTCGGTCAAGAGGCTGGCGGTCCGGTCCGCTCCTTCTTGCTGTTTGGAGAGGGTTGGCTGCTACGCTCAACGACTGCTAGGGTTTCATATCTCAGGTTGCTGCTCCGGCCCTATTGGGGTGCACGAGGTTTGTCAAAGCATAATCCTCATCGAACATCTCAATCGCCACATCCCAACATCTCATCCGAATGCGTGGCCGTGAGTTGCATGATTGGTTGTAGGTGCGTGCATGGATCGGGACCGATTGTCTCTGTAGCCAAAAGCGGATGTACATCTACATACTTCCCCGCAATCCACCCAAAAAGGCGTATGGTAGGGGGTGTTAGTACACCGTTCTTTTGTACATTAAAAGCAAATACTCAAGTCATATTACGACTAGTATTTATTAAATTCCTTTATGGTTCGGAGGAAAAACGAATTCCTATCTTTCTCTTAATGTATCTCTTCTAACGGACCTGGGAAAATAGTGAGGCCATAATGTGATGTCCTCGTATAGGGAAAGAAAAACTCGGACAGTTGCGCTGTCAGTTTTTAAATGAAATTTTTATTAGAAAATTCATCGATTCGTATTTCCTTCGTTAGTCTAAGCTTCCTCGAACATTTTATCAGAAACTTCCTCGATACTGCCTGTATTTCCTACGTTAGTGTAGTAATTATTATAGTATTCTACCGATTAAGGTAGGTTTCCATGGAGTATTCGAGAAGCGATCTGGGAGCCTCCCTTTCCTTCCAGCACTGCCTTCTTTAATTCACTGTAAGGCCTACTCTCTTTCAATCTATCCAAAAATCCTATTCTTTTCCTTCCCCTCCCTCGTTTCCCTAACATTCTACCCTCCAGCACCATTTTCAACATCCCCTCCCCGCTAAGTACTCGCTCCATCCATACCTTCTGTCTCCTGCGTATCTCATCTAAAAGCTGCCTCTCCTCGCCAACCATAACCAGCACTTCGTCGTTCCTAATAAGGGAGGGTAAATGAGGGAATGTAATTAGGCCTAAAAGATGAAAATTAGATTTGCATATCAGCTTGGCTGTGAGGTAAAACTTTTAGGTGTAGTAAAACAAGAAGATTTTCACGAACATGTTTTGGTACACTTACGCCTATTTAGGAATGAGTCACCAAAACTTGGTTGGGCATTTATGGTTATCAGAAAAAGAGTACAAAACTCCCTTTTATTCACAGATTTTTTTTACCTTAAGTTCCTACATCCGGGTAACTCTATTACTCTTTGCAGAGAAAACTTTTTCCTCATTGATGCCATGTTCAGTTCATTTTCAGTTGAGTTCATGTCCTTAATTCAATCTCCTTCCAATCTATTGTGTGTTTAGACTGAGTTGACCATCGTACGTTTCTCAGTCATATTTCTAATGAAATTACCAGCCTTGCTTTAGTCCCTTCTTCGCCTCCACAATTCTATGGTAAGTCGCCTTTTTTACATTTTTTCTATAACTACTTACATGATACCGCCCTTTTTGAAGACATCTCATTGGTATGAATAGATTCCAATAGGAATTAAATTTATCTTCTATTCTAGCTAAACAATCTATCTTAAATTTATGTTCATATATTATCAGCTTGCAGTAAGTAGTCGTTTTACTCTGTCAGGTGTTATTTATTATGGAATTAAATTAGAAAACAAGATACTCCTCATTTCACTCTTCAGGTATCACTAAAGCGTGTACTAAGTGATACAACTACGAACTGTGATTCTTTTTACATTCTATGGCACAAGCTATGGTAATTACCGTTTATTTTAAATCAATTTTTATCTATTCGAAGGAGAATGGTAGTGTTTTTATAATATATCCAAGCATTCCATGTCGCAATTACGAGAAATCGTGTTAAGGCGAAAACGTTTCCCTTCAGATATTATTCATTATGTTATCTGTTTGAAATCTTTTTTTGTTTGAACTTAAATATTGATTATGTTTCATCCTCCTCGTGAGATCCATTAAACACCCTCCAGGGTGTTTAACGTTGGGACCCCTGTAGTAGTTCCCATCCTTTTATGTCTCCCCCCCCCCCACACCCCTACAAGCTGCCTATCTGTGTCTACAGAGTGGGGGGATGAGTGTACAACCCCCTCCACCCTCCGATTCACCCCTCCCCCCGTTGTTTGCTTTGGCGCTGTTGACTTCTGGAGCTTCGGAAGAGGGAGAGTGGCCCTAAACCTCAGCCAGCATCCATCCACCCCCTCCTCCATTCTCCTGCTGCTGCTGACGGTGGTTGGCGGTCGCTGTGGGTTATGCGGCGGGCAAAGGAAAAGGAGAGAAGAAAGGACTCTCCTTCTTCCCTTCCTACTACCTGCTTCCCACTACCATCGCTACTACTCTACCTCTGCTCTGTTTGGTGAGGAAAGAACCTTCGCCTGCCTCACCCAACCACCCCATCGGAATTTCACCTCGTTTTCCCCCCTCTGGAACTCCTTTTTCATCCACGGGACGGTGACTTATGGAGGGATTCGTTTATTTGACGTAGCGTTTATTCATGATGATTTTGCAGAAACATATTCACAGGCATTGATTCCATTGGTTATTATTATACAAATTGGATATTCACCAGGTGATAGCAGTTAAATTGCAATGAAAATGGAATATATGAAAATACATGATCCGGATAAAACTAGACCATCATTTAAATGGAAAATTTTAAATAAATAGTGAAATAAGTAGTATTCTTTGCGACATTTGGGAGTCTATTCAAATCATCAATCGCCCTGTTGAGATATGTGAACTTTTTACGTTGGTCCTTTTTGTTACACTCTATGAAATTATTCACATTAACTCATACTGAGAATTTTTCCCACTTAAGCAAAAAAATGGAAACTTTAATTCTCGTTTGTTACAACAACAAAATTTATTGCCAGCTTCATGGTAATGCAGAATGCAAGACTTGTCATATTTTTATTTGCCATAAGCATAATTTTTCTTACTCATACAAACCTTATGCACAAATGAAAGTAATTAAAGTTGATGATTTTTTTCAAAACCGTCATATCTATTCCCAAGAACTGAAATGGGAGAAGTGTACACGTTAGATGACGTTGGGTAATGTTATAGGACATTCATGGAATGAATGAATACCTCATCCTGCCTCTCTAATATAGAGAAAAGAACGAACCCCTTATTGCTAAACCGATGTTTCTATTCCCCCTTGGAATTCCATCTCGTTTATATTCCCTTTTTCCGTCAAGTTAAGGGAATTACTATAGGGCCTGTACTCATTATTAATCTGATGAAATGGATTGGTGATTTTTTCTGAATATTTTCATGGATATCCTCCGATTTTTTAGATTATTTATTAATACATAGTCTTAGCAATTATCTCATTCAAGGCAACGTTTTGAAAAATGTCTTTAAGTATCGTTATTTCTACCACTCTCTTTGCCAACCCAATCAATGACGTAAATATAATCATTAGTTGCTCAAGAATAGATTAAAGCGGAAAAAACAATGAGTAGGGGAGACCGGGGCATGTTTCCGCATGGGGCACGTTTTCGAATTGGCTTTACCTCCTAAACTATCCGCTATAGCGCATCACTAATCATACTCGAATGATGCGCCAATGCATCGACGGCTGCTTTGTGAGTTTCAAGGACTAGGACGTAAGTGTTGTGGAGGAGTGTCACCTTTTGTTGATTTTGGCTCAGGTGAGTAACTTTTTCTGCCCTAACAAATATTTCTCGGGTGTGCATCCAGGTTAAAGCTTTTATGTAAGCCTTTTGTCAGAAGTATTCACCAGGAAAAACTTAAATCGTTTATTTTTCTGCCCTACTTTAAACTAAAAACAAACATATACCGTTTCAGTTGTGCCTTGTTTTAATAATATATTTCGATTGAGCATTAACTGCTGTGTGTATCGATATAGGTATTGGACAAATAATTATTTATTATCACCATTTTAGGTTGGTTTAAAGTAAAATAATGGCGATGGGGCAGGTTTTCGAATACGATGCGGGGCAAGTTTTCGCCATCGAAAATGTGCCGTTTGAATCATTTGGTGTTTACTGACACCGGCATCATGCCAAGTTATTTCACGGATAGGCTTGACCCAACTGGGATCAATGCTGAAAACTGTTCCACTGAATCTAATTCGGATCAGTTAGCTGAAAATATCCCTACTACTACTGCTGCTTCTTATACATCGCCAGGGGATGTCAGGCCGTTCGAAAAAGCTCGACCCAGAAAGAAAACCAGGTAATAGTAAAAAAAAAAAAAGAAATTCGGCTATTTAAGAAACAGTTAAAAATGGAACAGGAACAAGCTTAGCAGAAAAGGCGAAAGCTATAGCAAGGAAAAAAGAAACAGGAAAAGGTGAACAAAGAGACCACGAAGAACGATGGAAAAATGGCAAAGTCAGTAAATAAAAATCTATTTCAAAGCCATTCCAGTGATGAAGATGAGACCGATCTTACGTGCATTTACTGCTTGGAAAAATTTAGCAATTCCAAATCTAGCGAGCAGTGGGTCAAATGCACTCGCTGCAAAAGATGGGCACACGATTCTTGCATCAAAGGGGAATCATTTTTTTTTGTTTGCCTTAACTGTGACAGCGACGATGATTCTGAGTTTTGATGAACTTTCTTAATGTATTTTTGTTAAATATACAGCTAACTCCTAACTTATGTGTTCTTATTTTCCATTTAGTTATGTTTTAGTATATGCAAAAACTTGCCCCAGTATAACTTAATGGTATGCGAAAACATGCCCCGGCCACGGAGCACGTTTTCGCACGTGACTTACATTTACTTCTTTATATTTTTACTAACAAGTATTTGTATTTCATACGTTACAATAATTTCTAATTGTAGGTGATACATTACTAATTGTTATGGCACGCCTTTGGTAATTGTAAATATGCAGGGGAACAAAATAAAAAATAAATTTAAAAACAATGCGAAGCCCTGCCCCGGTCTCCCCTACTTCATTCAGCTACGAAAATAATGTTATGCATCAAAATGGCCCGTTATAGTTACCTGGTATTGCGGTTTTTTTTCAGAAATATTTTGATAGGCATACTCTGTTCATAATGAAGCTAACTTAAAATTATAATTCACACCTTAATTTCCAAAAACAGGTTTCAACGTTGTTCGAAGCAGAACATATTTAAAATAAAGCGAGTTTTTTTATGAGTGAATGCGACTTTTTCTACTAACAATTAGTCTCAAATGGTTACTAATAAGTATCCTCCCATTGTAAATGTTATCTATTAAAAGCCTAATCCCGAAATTGTTTTGTTTTAAGCAAGGCATAAAACCTTTGCGCCTTATCAATTTAGTGAAATACCTAATCAGCTCTATTTTTTATAATTAGGTTGTCATTTGTCTTCTTTATTTATATTAAACATCCGTTATCTTTACAGAGCACGAATCAATGCGGAAAATACAATGAGTTTTTCACAATAATCCTATCATGTACACCCTAATGAGACCATTGAACAAGGATTTATCAGTTCGAATTACATCATGTAAAAAAAACGCTTCCAGTCTCTTACCTCCTCTGTTTTTTAATAGAGATCATCGATCTCTTTACTTTTCCTCACCCCGAAGTCCCCGTTGGAATTTTACCACGCATCTCTCCAGTTTTCTGTCGACCATAATTTATCTTATTAATCATATGGCGAAATATTTTAATGGGTAGCCATTGATTTGGTTGATGATATTCTTAAATTTAGCCTTAGAAATTGTTCCGTTTTATGAAATAAACTTAACAATTTCCGCCTCGTTATTTTTTGGAATATCCCTCGTCTACCCACTTAAATGAAGGGAATGGATTCAACGTGGCTGACTTATATAGAATTATCTATTTTGAATTTATTTCGTTTATTGTTTTGTAAATATCAGTAACTATAATTTTATTGCATTATATTACATTGTAGTGATTTTATTGCATTGCATTATATTATAGTGATTCAGAAAAATTTTCTTGCTTTGTAACTAGATATTTCAACCAGATATATTTCAGGCAGGAAGTAGAAGACGGAAAAACTTAGTCGCATACATCATGAGACATGATGATTACAACCATCAAAGATCAGGTGCCCGGAAGAAGTGTCAGGGATGGGCCTGAGTGAGTTAACGGGCATCGAAGAGAAAAAATACGTCTCTGCGAAAGCCTAGCGGATGGTGGAGCGGAATGGAGAGCTCTATCGAATGAGAGGAGAAACAGTAGCGGGTGATCCGTAAGCTCTCGTTGATTGGTTTTTATCTCAGCGATGTGTAAAATTCCAAATTATTGTAATTAATTACAGATTCCGCGGAGATATCAGCTTAATGCTTAAAAAATTGCCTGACGGTCGTGTTTTTAAATCGAATCCAGATTTATGATGGTCGCATTCGTTCGGAAGGGGAATGTAGGGACAGTTTGTTTGACGTTTAACATCTGCTGATATGGAAGCGGGAAAGGTTAGAAGAGAGAATTAATTGTTGACGATGCTTTTTTTCAACTCTCTGGGCGTTCATATTATTATTTGTTTTTTTTATGGCATTGCCCGCCAAAGGAGAATTTATCCTGAATAGTGCATTTATCTTTATTCTGCTAATGCCAGTGAAGAAATGACATTTACTCGGGGATAAATTCTTTACGTCCACGTTTTATTTATTTATAGATTAATTCTGCAAAAGAAAAGCAATGAATAAGGTAATTTTATATGAATATTATGCGCGAAAATAAAGATAAATTTCATATTATAGCGCTGAGATACGGCATATGAATCATTTGTTCCTTTACCCTAGCGTGTAAATATTGTTTCCCTATCGTCGTGGTCCATTCTAATCAGTTATTACTTAAATATTTCCACTTTATTGACTGAAATGGAAGCGCCAGTACTAATGCTTCTCAGAAAAATGTTTTTTGCTCCGGTACGACGGAATATTTTGATCACAGAATATGTGTAAAGCTTAACAGTAAATAATGCATTCTCAGGATCGTTATGGAAATTTTTTAAAATGTTAATTTCTTAGTTTCTTAACGCAAACATATAGAGGACACTGGTTGAGAGTAAATGAAAAATATGACTTTAACTCAGACATTACTTTAATAAAAATCAGATCAGAAGAGTTGAAAAGTTGTTATTGCTGCTCAGAGTGAACATAAATAAATGTATTTGGTCGTCAACCAACGAACATCTGAAATTAGAAATAACAAGGACGTTCCTTGGAATTCTATTTGTTTTTCGATAATGAATTATGCTATTATGAGGGTCAGCTTTTTGTGTGTAGATGAGCTGATGAGATGTTGGGAAATATTTCTGTTTACAATTTTATGGACAGTATGCAAGCTATTATGATAAAATTTGAATCCTATTTCTTAATAATGTTTTTAAACCTCATAATATGTTAGTAGAAAGATTTGTATTTTTGGGTAATTGGTACCAAAGTGTCGAACGCAGAGTCTGTGGTCGTCTTGAGGGACAGAATGTGGGGACAAATTCTTGTCGGTATTTTATTTATTTATTTGTTTTCTTAAATGTTCTTCCCTGATTGGTTCTTTCTCGGTATTTGTATATAGTGGTTGATAATGATATTCCTCACATTGCAAAATTAGAAGCCTTTGTCCCTATTGATGCTCTTTTCTTCTAGGTTTATGTCAATCGCGTCTTTTCCAATGCGATCCCAATAATTATCCAAAAATATATTAAAGGATCATCATTATGTCTCAGCGCCGAAGGCGCGTATATTTCGCTGTACCGGTGACCCAAACTCACCCCAACCAGCCAGTTCACAATATAATTGATTTTTTGCGCCATCGTATATGTTGTTTGTGTAGTGTGGTATTTGTGAGAGCAGAAACATAATGCTAAAATAGATATTTGGATAAGACTAATTCATTTTTGAAATTAATTTTTTTACATATATATATTTTTTTAAAGTAGTGTTTTCCATTTTGTTAATATTTTTTCCATTTTTTACATTATATATCCTTTTTTATAATATATTTTTTTAAATTATTATACCTTTTTTAAGGAATTTTGTTATGTCTTTTTTTATTAATGCAAGTAGCAAAATTTTTAAACCTTAATTGCATTGGCAAATTTTCTAATTCTACAAGGATGAAAGACTCATAGACGAGTTATTTGATACGGCGATTTATATGTTGTTGGAATTGTTGGATCATAATTCCAAATATGTATTAATAGAGTGTTTTTGGTTGCCCCGAGTCTGGACTTAAAATTATTTACTAGTTGGGAAATGAATTGTTTGGATGTATAAGGGAGCTTGTGAGCAGCCAGGACGTCTGACATTCGGGTAAAGGCGGGGAAGGTAGAGGAGGAGGCGGATGGATTTGTTCTGGAAATATTCCAGTTTCTCCCTGATCGCATTTGAATTTGCAAAAATTTCGCAGCCATACAGTAAATTCGGTCGAATGATGGTTGAGTATAATTTAATTCTGCAGCTGTGGGATAATGGAGAAGTGCGGGTGGATAATGAATGTACGGCTTGTCTGACTATTGTTGCCTTTCACATGGAATATGTAAGATGGGCATTGAATGTTAATATATTATCCAGTAAGACGCCGAGGAATTTATGGGTATTTGCTCTTGGTATTCGAATTTTGTTTATGTTTGGTGATGTTTGAGTTGCGAATTGACGTCTGCTTGAAACAATTGGTAATTATTAAAATGTTGTCTTTTTGAGTGAAAATATTTTAACCACCGAAATCAATTGGATTTCAGCGCTAGCTTGGTCATTTACAGAGAGAAGTAGTCGTCATCGGTCATGGTGACGTCCTCTAAAGTCATGGGAGTGATTCATGGTAAGAATTGAACGGACTCTTTTCCTCATTCACTGCGATTTTTTTGAAGGAGTATGTGGAGCAAATCGATCACATTGTTGAAGGGCCGTAGGGACGCCAATTCTATTTCCAATTCCTTATTTTTACCACATTCCTTCTCTTTCTATACTCGTGAATCAAAATTTTTTTTAGCTCCACTCGTGCCCCGAAGAAATCTATTTGAGTAGCACAATGGGATCAAGTTGCAAACCGACTCCACGTGTTTCTTATCGGGCATCGGGCGTATTTACGTAATTGCGCTGAATGCTTGGAGGTCGAGGTCAAAACTCTCCGAATGTCGCTTTTCAATGTGCCTGAGAAACTGATATCGCTACTGAGCTATTGTTTATTCGTCATGTCATTAATTAAGCCTTTTTCAAGTAGCTCACCCGAGCGTGGTCTTCAGAAATATTTCTTAAACCACTTCCATGGTCTGAATACGAGCTATTTTTGTGGCAGTTCTTTGTTGTTTTCAGTGGAGGAAATATTTTGGTTTTGGAGCATGTCATCTTGAAAAGGAAAGTATTTTTTTCTTGCTATTCAGGTTTTAGCGCTGGCTTCAATGACTTACCTCGTGAATAAAACCCATCGTTTCCACACTATTTATGTCTAGAGTGGCTTGCACGGTGTAGCATTAATTCATGTCTCACTTTCCACTAACCAATCGCTAAATGTATTCATCGGTCTGTTAATTGGATCTCATGTCTGTCTGTCTGCAAGAGTTGTTAAGATACACTATTATTGTAATTAATTTGCTATAAATAGGTCATTGGGCTAATGGAAAAATGAACATTCTACTAAAACGATTGACAGCTCTAAAGCAAGCCATTGAAACCTACGTATTTAAAAATTTTTTTTTAATGCATAACTTTTTTCGGAACTTCTCAAATCTTTTTACTGCTAGGTGTGTCGTTCCACTCCAATGTGGTCCTGTTGAAGATGGAAAACTGCTTTGTACTTTTATTTTTTGATCGGCACTTTATCTTGAACTAGTGATATTTTTTTCGCACAAAGTTTCACTTTTGTCCTTCTCAAATTAAGTCACCTTCAGAGAACGAATTTTTTGTCGGCCATTTTTGTTTTCCATGATTTTTTTAATATCTCTAAAAATTAATTATTTAAGTAAGTGAAAAATATCTCATCCTTATACCACTCGGCTTTTAGCGCTGGCTTCAAACATGTACTTCGCGAGTAGAAGCAACTCTGAGTTCTCGTCTATTTTCAGACTTGAAGAGGTTGGCGTTTCTGTGAATCAGGTTCCACGTTTCCAAAATCGATGGAGATCTATTATTAAGCTATTAATCAAGCCTAATTCAATTGGTGCAACTGCGCGTGTTGTTGAGAAATATTTCTAAATCCTGTTTCTAGGGGAGAGTACGACTTACTCTGACACACATTCTTATCCATTTCAGAAGGAAATATTTTATTTTCTCGAAAAATGTCGTCTTATAGGGATTACCATCTTTTCTCTTTCCCCGCTACCCTGATTTTAGCTCTGCCTTCGAAAATTTGTCCCGCGAATGTACGCAATCCTTCGTTTTCGCCTATTTTCAGTCATTCAGGAGGCTTGCACGGAGAAACTGTTATTCAGGTTCCATTTTTCCTGAATCGATAGTTTGGTCGAATCGTCGTCGAAATACGAGCGAATCGTAAAAAGTTGTCTAATCGCACCCTGCTGCTACTGGTGATATCACCCACCCCCTGCCATGGCATTATCACCCTAGTTCTCTTTTGTATTCTCCGCGTGTCAATTAGGAATGAATGGCGAGCCGAGAGAGAGAGAAAAACATTTTGTTCCCTCTCGCTCCGAAAGCGCCAAATCGGGTGTCCCTGGCTCAATATCCTGGCTGCTGCTTCGTCTTCCTCCGCGAAACAATCGTCCATATCATTAACGATTCTCGCCTCGGTGAGCAGGCAGCGCCGATTTTGAAAGTGACGGAATCGTTCCTAAGCGGAAAGTTGGCAGTGCGTACCGATAGGAAGTGGGTTATCCAGGCGGGTGGCAATCTTGTTCGTTGATTGGGGAAGAGTAAAAAATATGGAGGATGACGTTGGAGGAAAGATATTGTTCAGCAACTCGGTGTTTATTTCAAGGCTGTCAGTAGTATATGTACGTGTTGCTAACAATATGGTTGGGTGAGTGCCTGTGATGAGTGTTTTAAGCCCATTACTATAAATGCTGACGATTAATCGACTCTATCCATCGGTCTTGCAAACTCATCTTGTTCCGGCCTACAGTTTTAGCTACGAATCGGATAAAAATAAGTCAAAATCTCTCGCACTGGAATAGGGAAATGGTGTTAACTTGTATAAATTAAAACCATGTCATTTTGTGGGCAATATGTCGACGTAGTCATATACCGATGTTATAAAAATGAAAAGTAAATTTATTTATTTTAATCTGCTTTGTCGCTAAAAAGCCGTAAATGCGCTATATCTGTTCGGTAACAGGAAAAATGCGCTGAAATTATATCTCTTAGTGGAAAATTCAATTATTGATATGCGTCTTTGATAAGCACATAAATAGACTCACTTAATTTTAATTTATTCATATTTGGGGTCATAAGTGGGATGTTTATGTGATGAAAGGTCTGCAAACTCATGCGGCAGAATTTTATAAAGCAAAGTGGGAACTTGTGAGATCAAGGCCTAAGCGGCTATTATGGGAGTTCAAACTCCCCAATTATTTAGTTGTTACTGTCTAAAGTGTAATGAAACCCTACGAAATATACTTTCCCACCAAAAGATTTTTTTCTGGCTACGGCCCTGCTTAATACTTTCATTGGTTTTTCTGAATTGGTCTCTCGAAATTGAGAAAAAAAATATTAATGCATATTCTCCATTTGTCAATCTACGATATTATCTTATTTATTTTCTCTTATGTTGATTATGATGATATTATGATGTATATTAGCACTCTATGTGAAAATACTGCTCAAATGGTTCGTAGAATAAGATAGGGTTTCGAAAAATACAATGAAGATAGTGAAGGTGCTAATTCTAATGTCAGAATTCTTTGCATTTAGGCTTTATGCCAAGTTAAATTGCGAATATTTCTTCAGAGAAAAAGTCCTTTACTTCGACCGGAGTACGAACCGGGGTCTCCGGAATTTGAACGCGTTGTCGGATATTTTGAGCAAATTCGGCAAGGCAAATGATATTTCCTCTTAGGAAATACTAAACGTTTTAATTAACTTGCGAGTGAATCTATAAGGTTACACTTGCCCGCGGTTGTTCCTTCGATGATGATCAACCAACTTTGCATGAAATAAAATGTTGAGTTATATGTTCTGAGCATGCATTTTACCTTTATTCATCTGAAATCTCATGTGTAATTAAGGTTCGGTTTTAAATTCGGACTACGTTTCATTCGTCAAGCTCTCCAAGATCTCCGGAGGGAAAGAAGTAGTCTTTAAATCTATGCTTACCTCTCTGTATCCCGGGAGGCGGAGGAAAATAATTATTCAGGGGCCGGCAATTCCTTCAGTCTCTCTCTCTGTCTGCATCGAAGCGGGGGCCGAGGCGGTACTTAAAATTAACGCTACCCACCTGGTGAATCCGAATGCTCCGCGAATTTAATCGATTTCGCGGTTAACCGAATTTGGAGAGTGCCATTGTGCGCATCTAGTGCTGTGGGACTTAGCGGGTCGCAGGGGCGGGGAAGGAGGAGGAGGGAAGAGAGGTGGGTATTCTTTTTATTTGTGGAGAAGAAGTAAGGGGTGAAATTGGAGAGGTAGGGGTCCCGGGAGAGAGGAGGGAGACAGAGATATCTGAAGAGGCGGGTGGATGAAGGGTTGAGGGGGGTGAGTTTCCAAATAATCTCGCCCCGCTATCTTCGCTTGTTTTTCCGTACTTGTTTTCGCGTTTATATTTTTTTGTTTATTTTTTATGTATTTTTTTTTATTTCGACTCCCCAGGTCGGTGACCTTTATCCACCCACCCCCTACGCCCCCCGCTGCCAAGGCGTTTTGATTCCACGTATATTTCGAGCAATATTTTTTTAATTTGCGGCGCCTCGCAGAACGAGTGTCTGCGTTCGTTTAACACTCAAATGAGGATATATAATATTGAAAATAGAACCGTGGAGTTTGTTTTCTCCGATTGAGTATGTATGGCACTATGCTATATTTTTTTACTTGCTTGGAAATGTTTGATGTGCTCATATTTTCAAAAAAATACTTTCAAATTACGGCCTCGGCCTGCTCTTTTACTTTCAAACTCTACGTAATAGGAGTCTATTAATTGCAATAATGCTTTGTTTTATGGATTTTATGAGGCTGAATATAGTTTGGAAGAAAACTACGCATCGCGGACCTAAACTCATGTCCATATCAACGTTCTCGGCTTAATCATCGGCAAATTTCCCCATCTGTAAATGCAAATTCCTCATTTACGAAGTTTATGTTTCCTAGTATACAAATATGATGAAGTAGTTCTTATCATGTTCAAAATACATTCACCGAGTAAATTATTATAAAGGTTTGAAATCGTTTTCCGGAATTTTTAAGTTCTTGTTTTCAATGTAACAGTAAAAAATCCACACCAAATCTTTAGAGTGAAAGTAATTTTGTATGTAATTGAAAGATATGGATCTGGAATCACCAGCCATGCTGCCTAACGTCACCATCACATGTATATTTTGTGCATTGATTGTGTAAATATTTTCGAAAGTTATTGCACAATGAATTAATTAAACCCTACACACTTTCGTGGGCTTGTCTTTTTGGGTCACCTTTTTCGGGCATGATGATGCCTCAGGGATAAGGAGGGCTTTTTTTCGGGGAGTTTTCTATCTTCATTTCTTTCCCGCGCTAACCCTGACGCACTTGCTCTCATCGCCTTACCTTCTCTTCCCCCGCCTGCCACGGCTTCAGCGCCAGCCTCCTGAAGAGTGTCTTCTCCTGAAGTACCACCTCCCCTCCCACATTGCGCCAACTGCCTTCCTCTCGAATGAAATAGCCTCTCCCGAATTTCCAACTGCGGAGTTTGTTTGCTTGTTTTTTTTTGCTTCTCTCTTGTTCTTAGTTTGGTCTCCTCCTCATTCCCTCCTATGTATCCACTATCCCAGTGAGGCCTAACTAGTTAATTCTTCTCCAACTCCCACGGAACACGTTTCACCTTAATTGATCTCTATGATCGTCGTTTATTTATCCTAAATTAAATTTATACAGGTGAATATGGGTGTTATACTGCAATAAATGGTGATATTCTAGTGGAAAAATAATTTCGCGCACTCGGATTATGATTCCTTATTATTCAAAAATATCAATCCAGTATGACGGTTTAAATATAATTTTTACTTTCATTTTTGGTTTGATAATGAATTTACGTTTAATTATGAATGAGAGATGTTTCCGCTTAAGCTAATGACATTTGGTGTAATAGGGATGAATTTAAATGAAACTATTGCATGAATCTGCTGGGGTTCCGATTGTTCTCAATTCCCTCGGAATAAGTGAATCAATCTTCTCCTGCCCCTTCAAAGTCTTTTCGCTACTAATTCACGTAATGTGTACGTTTCCGTATGGACATGGAGTTTTTTTCTACTTGGGAATGTGGATGTTATCGTGCTAAGCAGTGAGAATTTACTTCCTAGGAAGAATATTCTCACTCTTGGAGTTGAGTCCAACGTATTTGAAAATATTCAGCATGTGGAATCTTTTAAAGAACGTATGGATATGCGTTTGTGCAATTAGCATTTTATTTGGTTGAATTTTCTGTTAAATTACATGTATTAGTTTGTATGTTGATATGATACTATTTCTTGGATCTAATTTGATTCTGAGCACACCTTTATCCCCCGGGCTAAGCCGTTCGATCTTCTGTAAGTCCTGCAAAGATCGTTTTCATTGAAAATTGATCTATTATATATATATTATATATATACTACTTCATACATCAAAATCTTCTCTAAGGGGAAAAATAAATTATATAATTCCATAAGAATTTAAAACTTCCGTGTAAAATTCTGTCTCTTTTGAAATCTGTGACTCTCGAGACATGAAAGATTTCGATTCATTTTTAACGTTTTAACGTCATATGATGTTAAAGTTTGATAAAATGTTCACATGATTGTAGCATATGTAATAAACTAATGATCACCGTATGTGAAGAGACTTTGCAGAACGTTGTAAGTTGGGAAGCGGTGCCTTGAATCTCAGTACTGATATATTAATTTTATATTATCCAATTGGGACTGTCTATAACCTTAGCTCTTGTGTGCAATTATTCAAATAATTACTATGAAAAGTATTCGACAAGTTCAGTTAGTTCTGCATAGACCGTTTATTTATGAATTTCATGACGGTCTTCCTTCCAATTGGACTCTCTCCTACTGAAAATATGTTCTACTCTCTTTCATAATATTTCTGAATCCTATTATCTCCCTATCCCTCCTAGCCTTTCCTAAAATTCTTCCTTCTATCGTGGTTTTCACTGTTCCCTCCCCGATAAGTGCAACTCAATTATTTAGATGAAATATGTGAATTTCCGTACAAAGAATCATGTCATGTAAAAGACTGGTCTTAGCTTGAAATCTTTCCGTCGTTAATAAAAAAATTTATTAACCTTCTGGATTCAGTATTATTTTCCCGTTCATGGCAATTTATATTTAGCCTGCTGATTGTCCACAGTTTGGAATTCCGTACCGAAACGGACACGAGGAGATGTGCTTATCCTAAATTCCTCATAACTTTTAAAGTATGGTGAGAAGGTCGTATATTTTTTTCTGTATTATTCTCTTCGTTAGGAGGTTAATTTTAGAAAATTTTATGTAAGAGAAGTATGATGATTTGCATTTGTATCCTCGTAATTTTTGTCTTTTAAGGATTAGCTGCCGTTTACTTTCAAGTAACTTCTGATATTTAGTGTGTCTAGCAAAATCGATTAATTTTTTTACTTGTTGTTGCTGTCTCAGTTTTATTTTCGTTTAACTCTCACACCGTTTGTATGTCGCTTTATCGTTTATTATTACTTTCTGTACTGCTGTGGGACATTTTTACGTCTCGCAAATGATTACTTAAAAGGCTGAGATCTTTTTATGAAGGTATCGATTTTAAACGTAATTTTATTTTTCTTTCGCCCAAAAACTAACGGTTTAAAAAATTGATTTGCCGTTTACGGCAGAGTATAAAATGTATTCGTTCGAGAAATCTAGTGTTCTTACTGTTTCTTCTCATATTTTGCGACTTTTATATGTACAGTCGGATTAAAAAATATTGCAACACATGGAGCGGCGCCACTTTTGCCTCAGTGTTGAAATCAAGTTTCGTTATTTTCTACTGTATTCTAATGATGTTGCAATAAAAATATTGCGGGAGGTGGGAATGTTGTTCACTCGTCGTCCTCCTCCTCCTCCCACTCGTACAATAGAAAATTTCGGAACTCGATTTTCAAACTGAGGCGAAAGTGGCGCCGCACCATTTGTTGCAATACTTTTGATTCCGACTGTATATACCCCTATTTATATCCTACCCAACTGAGCGGTATAATAATTTTTCATTGCTCTACGACCCCTTCTAATGTCCTCATGAAACTCGTTTGACCTTTTCCACGATGTTCACTTTCCTAATTTCTTTGTTCTCCTCAAATATTCCTGAATTTCCTTCCTGCTGTCTTGCCTGCTCGCTCTACCTTACTCATTCACTTTCGAGCAGTAGCGCCCTCCTTGTGTGGCTATCGACTGTGGAAGAAACTCTCCGTATTTAATTCTCCAGGAATCAAAGAGCAAAGTCCTTTTGAGTCCGACTCGGAGAATGTTTTTTCTTCTGGTCTGGTGGTTTTTCACATTTAAATTACTTTTTTCAGCCAGAAGTGTCCACACCTTCATTGTTAGGTACCTATTCCGCATCAGAAAGTGGAGATGTTTGATACTGAGATTTGGGAAATGTATTCTTTCTTCTACGGCGAGAATAATTATGAGGAAAAATGAATCGATATCAGAAGAAACAGAGAGGTAGATACACGAAAAATACATCTTTTAAACAATTCATAACTTATGCTCTATGTCCTTAATTATTCCTCTTTTTTAATAAGAGTTAATAAGGTATCATGGGATCTATTCAATTCTTATTATTTTGGAAGAATGTAGTGCGTTATGCATTTTTTGTCCATTTGTTACTTTGCTTCAAAAGGATTGTTTTTATATGAAAAATTTATGCCCAAATTATATTTTTTTGTGGCCAGCCATAATAATGAAAATCAGAGTAAAATCTCAATGCACCGAAACTTTATTATTTTCTGCGCTAGACACGGCAGGACATTGTCGTAAATAACAATCTCAAACTTCCGTGTAGGCTGGATCCCTTAATCCGTTGGAGAAATGATTTATTTGTGTAATTATTTTGCGTGTATTTTGTTTATGCGTGCCCCTGGTGTAATGTTACTAGCACTTGTGTTGTGTGTTAGTAATGGTATCGAATCGAATATCAGTTTCATGCAAAGCCCTGGAAGTCAAAAGGAAAGCGAATCCTCGTGTTTACTCTAGTCGCCTTGCCAGGTCGGGTATCGCCCGCAGCGGCGAAGAGAGAAAGGGAGCTGGGTTATTCATTAAATGAGAATGTATGAGCAAAGAGAACTTTTTGAAGGATAGGGCGAATGTAACTGACTCGGTGAAAGATAAGAAATGGGGTACATGAACGTGTAAAGTTTGAACAGTGGCTGAGGTGAGTGAGGAGTGAATTATTTAATGGGAATTGGCGCAGGGAGTGATACAGATGATATTTCGTGCGCAATTTTAATATTATTCTTTCGAGGAATTTCACCGTCAACATCCAGATTTACTCACTGAAAAGCGATACCTATCACTTCAGAAAATTAAATAAAATTATCATCAGTGCGGAGAGTTTAATTATGACCGCGTATCGTTATGTTCCACTGGAATAAATATGTCTTTATCGTAAAATGTGAAATTATTGTGGATAGTTACGCCCTTCAAAGTAAATTTAGGCATGGTATGCGGATGTATGTCGTGGTTCATTTGTTTGATACTATCTGAAGCCAATATATGTTTAACCATGATTCAAACACTAATTGTCTGAGGCTCCGGAAAATGGTGGAAACAACACTTATTCTCGTAATGGTAATGTTAATCCGTAAAAATTGACTTACGAGCAGATTTTAGGATCTCACTAGGTTTAAAATTAACGGAAATATATATTTTTTCCGTAATTTAAAATATTTTTTCAATAAATTGAAAAAAATATTTTATTTCCGTTTGAACTGAGATCTATTTGGAATTAGTATGTTTGCATACGTATTTTATTACTTAAAACAAAATTTTTAGCGACGTTGCTGGGAAATTCATTAGAGTATGTAATGGTAAATAATGCAGCTTAATTTATTTCTTTAATTTATTATTTTTTCCATTCGCGTGTCTGGAATTTTTCGCATGAAAGAACCTTGACAAGTAGAACTTATTATTAATATTAGCAGGTCCACGACGAGAACGAAATTTTAATAAATCTTTTCTTCTGATGTGCTATTTTGTCACAAAATTCTTATTTTTTTAGTGAATGACTGAGGGGAGAATGCGATACAGTATTAGCAGGAGAAATAATTATGAAAAATAATTGCGTCTGAGAAAACTTTCGTGAAAAATCCAATGAGCGTTGCTGACTGAGTGGTCATGGTTTTAGTCCTCAGTCTGATGCGAAAGAAATGATTCGATAGAAAAATAACGCCGAGTAAAGAGAGTGGTTGAGAAGTAAAGCATTGGGATCACGGGAGTTCACGAGAGGTCACGAAACTGCACGATAAACTTGAATTAGAAAGACTTCTTTTGCAGAATTAGGAAGAGACTTGGAAATTTTTCCCCTTTAATTAAAAAAGTTAATTGTTCCCGGCGACTCTCGGGTCAATATCCTCCAATGAATTTACACCCATCGATGAGTTATTTATGCATATCCTGTAGTTCTTGCACGCAAGAAAGTCTTATGCTCTCGTCATCGTTTCTTCCATGATGTGGGTCACTTGCTTCGAGGTAAGGAGCATCATTATTTTCAGGAACTCTTTCTTCGATTGCGTGGAGGAATCTTAGTCGAGATCTGTAGAACGTGATCATTCAAATGTGTCGGGAGTCACCAGAGGTGTTGGAATTAATTTCATTGTTAATTCTCGTTGAAATAATGATAACGTACATGTTATATAAGGCCGTATGTCGTATGTTCGAGGCTTGAGAAGTGATTTTTAAACATGTCATTAAATATTTCCCTTAGTTGAATATATTTTCATCTCCTTAGGCGGCAATTTCGATTTTTTTCTCTCGGAATTGGATCGTAGGGATATGTTTCAATCGTATACATTATTATCTGATTATATTATAACTCGTATAAAAAGAGTACAGCCGTCATTCCGGACCACCCGCTACTTGACCGAAACGTATTATAAACAGGAAATCGTATCCATACAGATTTGCTTTCAAATTCATGTCAAGCAAGGACACGTTTAGTCGAAAATATGACTAATATTTTTTAAAAATTAAAACAATTTATCTTGTGGGAGCAGCGTAATTTGGAAGGATCTTTTAAATATGTTTGTATTTCATTTTTACTTATTAGAATGGTTACAATCTGTTGTAATTGCGCAAAGCGATTAATTTTGTATGCACGAACACAATACGACCTGAGGTTAGAAGAGTTCCTTGGAACTCATCACCATCGTTCGTTTTTCTTTAATTTGTCACCGTACCTGTGTGCTGATGTGTGATCCTGGAGTGAGGGAAGACGAGGGATATCAAAACGAAGCCCGTGATGGTGGTTAAGGATGCATGTTTGAATATTATACCATAGATTTTAATAGTGACAAATGTAAAATTTCGATATTTATAGATTGTGATTTATTTAATTCGATAATTTCATATGCAAAGGTTGGATGAGTGAAAAAAGTTATTCGGCGCGAAAAAGATAATACGCGCCCGGTGGAGAGGGAGTGTGAATCGTTCTTTATCATGGGTATTATTTTGTTGTTGGTGATATTATGTGCTGTTTATGCATATTACTGTTCTCGTTTTACCAGTTGTGATTGATCTTCGCGCAATATTTAAATATCCATTTTAAAATTATTCGCAAGGTTTTTTCATGATAAGTGATCGGAAAATTACTCTTTTGATTCCATTTTTTGTATGGATTTATTCTTTTCTTCATGCACATCTCCTGAAAACACCTTCTCATTCGCAGAAACCATTACGATTCTTATTTTGAAATACCGAGTGCTTCGCATTTGCATTTACATTTTTTTGCAAAAACCACAATCTTTATCGACTTTAGAAGCATTCATACACCTCTCCGTGTCACCCTTCCTTTCAAATTGATTGCAGGGAATCCATGCCCTCCGCCTCCATTTTTCTGATTTATCACGGGAAAAAGGGTGAGTGCTATAGCTTCAGATCAATGCAGAGATAATCCTAATGGGCAAACGTTGCAGAGGTCATACTACTCGCTCTACACCGTCCACAATTGTCCCGTGAAAGCTTTTTCCTCTTTTGCTTTGTAACAATTGCATATTTTTTATGGTTTGAGTTGTTAGTAAAAAGAGGATGGTGGTGTATAAATACTTTTTTCGTAATTGTTCAGAAGTTTGATATTTCATATATTTACGAAAATTATTTGCTCTAGCGTTTTTCTGATATTTAAGCTATTTTCGGTTACTTTAAATCATCGATTTTGGTTATTGTTTTGATTTTTTACTTAGTTATTATTATTGTTTTCTACCGATTTAGGTAGGTTTCCATGGAGTACTAAAGAAGTGATTTTGGAGCCTCCCTTTCCTTCGAGCGCTACCTTCTTCAATTCACTGTAAGGCCTACTCCCTTTCAATCTATCTAAAAATCCTTTTCTTTTCCTTCCCCTCCCTCGTTTCCCTAACATTATACCCTCAAACACTGCTTTCAACATGCTTTCTCCGCTAAGTATTCCCTCCATCCATACCGTCTGTCTTCATATCTCATCTAAAAGTTACCTCTCCTCACCCACCATGTCCTGCACTTGGTCTTTCCTCCTCTCTGTCCATTTCACCTTCTTCATTCTTTTCCATACCCACATCTCGAATACCTCCAATCTTCTCTCGTCTTCTTTCCTCAGTGTCCACGTTTCTGCACCGTAGAGAACTACACTCCAGATCAAACTCTTCACCACCCTTTCCTTTAAACTCTCGCATAACGATACTCTGAGAAGGTCCTTTCTGTCCTTTGCTAATGCATTTCTCTTCCTTAGGTCCTTGCTACTGTATCTGTTTTCCTCTAACGTACTGCCTGAATAGTTGAACTGCTCAACCTTCTCAAGTTTTTCACCATCCACCTTTATCAGTGGTTCTTAAAGGGGCACTAAACAAGTGGTGTCAGGTAGACCATTCACAGAATACTTATCAGCGGCTATGTACTTAATCGGTTCAGTATCCGTCACGATAAATATTTATAAATGGTTCATCGCTTTATGCATTCAAAATTTGCAAAACTCTTGACGAATCGATCTGTCGTCCTCCTTTTCAAATAAATGGTTGAGAATCTATACGATTCCTTCCAGTTTCTCTTATTTTTCATCGGAAAAACTGTGCGCACGTTTTTCTCAATCAAAATTTATGTATGGTCGAACATTCCAGGAGTCACCCTTCTCGCTGAGCGCCGGCCACAAGTGTCCCCTGAAAGCTTTTTCCTATCAACAGACCACCATCTAACCCTTTTCCACTGCTGCTCTCATATATATATATTCCTCGGATACTGGAAGGTTGGGCGTGCTGAGTAAGACTGCGAAGTATGAGGAAGGGGTCACGTGAACAGCCAAGGCGTGCGAGTGAAAATCGTCCGTTGGTCTTTCGGGTTGTCTTTTTTCAATTTTTGATGCGGTTTTTAGATGAGAGAGCACTGGAATTAATGGAAGCCATAAAAAATAGTTTTTTTAAGTCTTGCTTCTTTTGTGCCCAAGCATCTACGATGGAGTGATGGGTTTGGGTAACTTCACCTGATTCTTATGTTGCATCACCCTTTTCCAATCACTTCTTAATGGAACGGCTATACTTTCGTGTACGTATATACGGCCATCATTTGGTCGGTATAAATTTGTCGACTTAGGTGCATTAGGTAGAACTGATACTTTTCATGAAATTTACAGCAATTTTCAACCGAGCAGTGCTGCTTGTGATTCCCAGCTCGATATATGACGCATGACTTTCAACCGAAACCAAAATTTAAAGGACACATTTTCTTAACATAACTCATTTTATTTTTCTAAAAATCCCAGATAATTTGTTTTCGTTCAAGGTTTCTGTCATTATCGGATATTTAAACTTTTCATTAAGAATTGTAAAATGTTTTTGAAGAGTCGGAAATCATATTTTAGCGTTAAGTTCGTATTAATTTTGCCCAAGTAGAGTTAGTAGGGAAGTTCTGAAATAATTGGACTAAGCAGATGAAAATTTTCAGCTATCTGAAGGACGCAGATGAACAATATGGAAAGAGCGATGTATTTACTTTCTCACTCTTAAATCAAAATGATTTTGCTACCAGAGATAGATAGAGAAAGAATAAACGCGAAAATCTATTGAAATGGATTATTTTAACGTGATTGTGAAAATTTTTAATGTACTTAATTCTAATTCGGCTGTGGAAATCATTGATTATCTTTTGTCGCATTGCTATCAGAAATCCTGATAGACCTGAAATTCTCATTGTCACTCCATGGAGGGTGCAATATATTTCTCCGTCTTGAAGTTTTGAGGGACAATCTCTCTTTTTGCACTTTTGCCTGACTCACTCACTCAGTTGATCCATATAGGTATGTTTATATTTCTAGGATTGAAGATGGCCTTTCACGGAAGTCTGATGGAAATCATTTGACGTGAGCTAATTTTTTCATCCTTGGCTGATTGATTGATTACTTAGGCAGTCAGGGGCGGCAGAAATGAAGCCGTGGCTTTATGAACATTCACGTATGCGAATCCGCGAATCGACTTCCTCCGCCCCTGATTGCAGTTTTGTTGACCGAAGTAATTGACTTCGTGTTGCGTCGGTGCGTGCCATCTACTATCTCCCATCCCCACTTGCCGATTGCGTCGTGAATTTTAATCGCTCCGAAAACAGGAGACGGGCGAAAAAATTTCAGCAATACCTACGTACGGAATTATCCTCGGAGAGGAAGGATGGGATTGAGCGATATTGATCCCCCTGCGCATGCGCCAAATATAAAAAGAAATCCCGTCGTTATGTGACCCATCTCGTCTGCATCGACATTCTACATACTGCTCCGCAAACTACCTCAATAGGCGTGTGGCAGGAGATGTTTGGTTGGTTTTCATATAAGCGAATGCGAAAAAGATAAATTATTTAAGTTCACGCAGGGGAGATTTGGCTGCATTGGTTCAATGTTTAAGACGAATAAGTTTAATTTTTAAGCTTTAATTTTTTTTGTTGAAGCTAATTTTAACGAGCACTTCAAGCTAATTTTAATTCTCATAGCGCTTTCCACAGCTGCAAATAAATCCCAAATTTGGCTCAATTTTGTGATTTTTAAACAATTATGAAACTTATACCACGCATTGTATTCCTTATAGAATTTTCTTCTTGCAAGTAAGTAAAAATGACACTAAATAACTGTAATATGAAGACATTTTCAAGATTCTAGCCTAATAATCGTTCAAATTTTTAAATTTTGAATTTTCCCCGAGCTCGCCAGAATGGTCTGTCGGACCTGGAAATACAGTGCGGTTCTTGAATGATGCTCAAAGTGTCGCTGTGAACCATGTTTGCTCTTAATGGAAAAGACCAGTCTTTCAATGAAATGGCAATGATGTTGTATTAAACATGGCAAATGAAAAATCAGTATACTTTCGACACAGATTTTTAAATGTGCCCCGATCTATTTGAACAGCTAAGTTTAATTTTGAAGGGGGAAACCAACTAAGAAAAATATTTTGCTCAAGAGTTTTATTTTTGACCAGGCGTGGAGAATGCCTGCTGAGTTAACTTTGGCGTGGTTCTTGATAGCTTTTATCTTATCAATTTTGGGGATGGCGTATTGAGGTTCATTCTTTAAATTAAAATCATTCATTTATTTTTTATTACTATTACAAACTTATTTACCGATTATCGTTGAATGAAGGAGTTAAGTTTCGATAGGCTATGTATTATATTCTAAACATTATCCACCACAATAATTCATCTAAGTCATTTCAATAAATTTTAATTTTGATGATTAATTTCACTCTCATATTTCCAATTCCTGTAGCATTATAGATATTTTTGTACTTTATTATTATTTTTAAAATTTTAAAAGTAGACCATTGGCATGATGGTAATATGAACACACGATGAAAACAACGGAACGAAGAAATCCTTAATACCTATTTCTTCGACCGATTTTTAGTAATACCTAAGGTTTTCGGGCAGGGCTCAAATATTTTTTTCTGGTAAGTCGTTCGAGTCCTGTATGGCCCTGTTCAAGGATGGGAACTGCTTTGCATATGTCCTTCATGATCGGTACTTTATATTGAACTGGTGAACACTTTTTCCCTCGAATATTGGTTTTATTATGTCCCCCCCAAATTCATCCCATGCTTGTTTCCTCGCTGCTCCCTATTTCGTGCGTCCCACATCGCCTGATGCTCTTCCTCTTCTCCTCTAAATCCTCCCGTAGCAGTACTCTGAGTATTTCCATAATCGCGTGATTCTAGGATTGGCTTGAGCATTCAGCGACTGCGTAGCTGTGTCGCATACTCTACGCACGTACGCATACGCTGAGTACCGTGCCGCTATGCACTGCACATTTCATTCTATTTACCGCGAGGAGTTATCCACGTTCTCGTCGTATCGCTGATGGTCCTCATTCTACTCCGGATTCCGGAACGCTGCCATTGATACTGAGGAGTAGGGTTTGAATTTTAAGGCCGTTAAGCCGTGCGCAAGAGTGAGTAATCACAAAAAAATGAAACTGCGTGAGGTGCGCGCTTTCGTGTTTTCAATTTTTTTTTTCATCCTGTCCCGAGTTCATGGCTTCAAACTCTTCAGATCGTCTCCACTGTGCGCTCTCCAGGAAATTCGAAACCGCGCCGAGTGGCCTCTGGTGAAACGCAAAACCTTTCGATATTTACCTTTCGATAGTGCTCGCGGCGTTTTTGCTCTTTGCTTTATTTCATAAATACTTACGCGTGCCGGGTCCTTGTTTTCATTCCTATGTTTACGCACTGCCTCGACTACCAATGCCAACCCGTGGACCCGCGCCGCTGAGTTATTATAGGTGCACGCCTTTGCGGAATTTTATCCAAGAAATTTTTTTTTTTAATTTTCGTCGTTTTTTATTGTTCGCTCTCTCGCGAATGAAGCGTTCGATGGAAGGTGGGCTAAAATTCACAAACGATAGAAAGCACTGCGATTTATGCCCTATTTATCTTTGCATTTCCGGATCTCGGTAGCCTTGTGAAAATAGCTTAGAGATGACGAGCGAAAGACACTGTGCTCACGGCCGAGTTAATCTCTTGAATACCCCCGAACAAAATTATTCTCGGCGTGAGGTGGTCTGGGCTATGGAACTCTCTTTACTACCCTTACCTTATGACGGAGAGTAAGAGATTCCCGGCCCTTAATATGTGAAAATCACGTGCCCGTATCTTATTGTTAGTGTGGGAATATCTTTATCCTCACCTGCCCCTAGCGACGCTACCTTATCCTTATCCTGTATTAAAGGACGCCAACCCTCAATATGTCAAATTCACTAGCCACTGGCTCAAGACTGGTGGTGGCTACAGCCTCGCCTATCCGTGGTTGCCTTCTTGTGGAAGGAGTTACTAAATGATTGTGAGTTAAAAATATTACTAATTCAAAATCGAAATGGTTCTGTCACCACGGGAAGTGAGGTAGTCCCAAGTATAGTATGCTTTATAGTTGATAAATCACCCTACTCTCCCTTGTAGATTCCATCCCATGACTAATTTTAATTTGAGTCCAAGGGCGTTAAGGTGATAATTGTTGCATTAAATTCTGGTGGCATTTAAGTGGTGAACGTTGTATACGGGTCAATCTCCAAATAACGCACATTTTTACAGGCAGTATTTGAAAAAATTAATTTTCGTTTATTGAGAACCAAAATTATGTGGTTTGTCAATAATACAATCTAATGACGTAAGTGGCAAAGACGGTTAGTAATATTTAAACTTTTTTATTTTAACTTTTTTTGCTGTCTACGGACATGATATATATGTCCACGGATATAGCAGAAGAGGAATATTGTGTTTACTTACGAGAAAATCTTTTTTTAATTTGTCAATGGACTTTCTGTTACTAGTCATGGTGTAGGTATCACCATGCCCGTTACCATCTGTCATGTCCATGAACTGCGGATTTTACGAACATGACATCCACGAACATGATGTCCACGGACATGACGATTTCCTCTAAATTAAGTTATAGCTGGGATTTACAATTATTTAGTTCTCCGTCCTTACTACATTGAACTTGTATTTTATAGCTGCAAAAGATAATTAAATTGTAATTAGTAAAAGATTTTCCTTTACTAATTTTTAACTGTCCGCGGACATGACTGATGATCTTGTCTCTTTCAAAAAACTGAACCAAAAATTTCTTTCACCCTTAAAATATTCACTAAAGCAAGTAAAAATTCAAACAACCCAAATAGCTGACAATATATTTCTCTACACACTGGTTGTTCAGGGCTGCCACCATATCCTATGAATAATTCCCCCTTTTTCCCGTGTGTCCACGGACATTGCTTTTTTTCGATAGGACAAACGTTTTTTTATATTATAATAAATATTCTGAAATAAAAGCAACCAAGAAAGACTACTTTGGAATGTATATATCGTTGTAACTTGTTTAATTATAGATATTGTAATATGCTATTTAGTTAGGTTGTTAATATAATAAACACCTCTTCGAAATTGGAAGTAAGGAAATAAAACTTTGTAAGGTTCACTGTTATATAATTATGGTCACGACCCGGGTTTCGTAACTTGGTTACATGAAGTTATTAGTGATACCTCTTCGAAAATCTATGTTGGACGGTCCACGTACATGACGAATAATAGTCTGTGGGCATTAAATTTGGGGAATATTTTTTTTTGCTAATTTGTCACTAAAATTAGTAAAAGGGTACATCAAATAATATGCCACTTTATTTTTGATGTACCAATTTTGGTTTTTTTTTATGGCCGATGGACAAAATTTTGCGCGACTGTGGGAGAATGACCCACACGCACCGCTCCATAATCGTTCTGAAGTCACCAAGCTTTTACCCAAGTGACGCGAACACCTCTTAAATGTTCCACGATGTACCCACCCTCAGATCTTCTGTCGTGGTGTCCGTGGAATCTTAATTAAGGGATGTTATCCCCGCTGGCATGCGCGCGCTTAAAATTTTTCTTCATCCTTTTCCAAAACATTCCTCCTCCTTATCTCGTACGTCGTCTCATTACTCACTCTTTCGCTCTCCGTTCCTGTTTTGACTACTTGCCTATTTAAGAGCACCTGTCACGCGTTTATTTCCATTATCTTGCGGGTCTTTTCCTCCCCTGAGAGGTTTCTTATCTCGCGGGCAGATGGGGATGGTGTCGACTGCGAGGCGGAATAGGGGCAGGGAAGTGGAATGCCCGCGGGGAAAAGAAGTCGGTCCACCTCTTTCTTATTCTTTCCCCTCTTTTTAACTTCCCTCCCTTCGCTTGAAATTGTATCACATTTTTTTATTTACTTTGTTCCGAGTTTCTTGGCGCGGAGTCGAAATTGTAATTTTAATATTTCATTTCCTTCTCCTCATTCCCTACTTTCCTGCTACCTCTTTATATTATCTTCCCACCAAGTTGTTGAGCCTTTTCACATTTTGTACTTTTTGGCCACGAAACACTTGATATTTTCCTTCAAAGGGTTTTTGTGATCTTAGTAGATGGGCTGTTTTCAGTATAAAATACCTCAGACGAGTCCTTGTGGAGCTGGGCTGGCTTCAATTACCAGAATTATGATTTTAAAAGGTTTTTCCTGCCTAAATGCTATTTTCCCATTTTCCATTTGTGTTTTCTGCGTCTGTTGCTGTTCAGCCGTGTTTTCTTTTCCGGCGAAAATTCTCACTGCTAATGATAGACGAGATTTTAGAATCTGCATGGCATGGGTGTGTTGAAGTTTACGACGAGGGAATAATTTGTCCGAGGGAATAATTTAGAATGATAGCTCTCTATGAGCTTTGTCGAAACGCAGGATGATCGGCGGTGCAATTACTTATTTTATTCGATTCTAATTCACAGTAATTTTCTTCGGGTGTCTTGTAATTTGCGTTAGAACAGAGATGTACTTTGATTTGATGATGCTTTTGACAGAGATGTGATTTGGAATGTAATAACGCTGGATATTAGATTTGCCTTGGGCATTAAAAAAGAAAAGCCATTACGAAACTGGAAGAGGAACTGGAGATACAAATATTTAAAATTTTTAGTTTTTATTTATTGTGCACCTTGCATCTGACTTCGAAATGCTATTTGTTTCCATAACCAAAAAGTGCGTTTTTGTTGCTATCGAATTTGCGTCAGTTTTGGAAAACCTCTCCTCCTAAGTCATGCGATATTTTCATCCTTTCTCAACCTTTGCAAAAGCTTTCTTATCTGCAGCAAAGTCATCCATTTTACCCCGAAAACTGAATTACCATAAGACCATGGACGGGTTTTAAAGGTAGATAAAGTAACACAAAGTGCTTCCCTTGGAAGCGTGTGTAATTTGGTGGCTTTTATGTTTTTGCAGTTCATACAACGATGTATTACATCAGTAGAATGCTTGATTTTTGCAAATTTAATGTCCGTTGGGTCGTTGTTCTCTATACTCCCGTGAGCAATTCCTCCCCTCAGTGAAAAAGTTCTCTTAGAGTGGGCAATGAACCAGACCTCAAATGTCGTCGCCAACTCATAAAATGTGGGCGTTTTCTTATTTTGAACATACGAGAGAATAGGCGAACGGAGATGATTTTTTTTCAACAGTCACTTATATTTCCATTCATATGTATATGGAACTCGCTCTTGCATTGAAATACCATTTCTGACATATCAATGAATGTCCCCGTACGCGATTGTCTTTTACTTTCGTAGTACTGGGAGTGAGCCTATCAAAAAATGCTGCTACGAATTTGCGACGAAAGATTTTTCAATCCGTCTCAAAATGTTCTGTCTCCCGACGCGGATGGATTTAATGGGTTAGAAAAGCCGCGTTTCGCGAAGCTGACGATGGAGCGATCCGAATTTAACGTGAAAATAGGGAGTAATAAGTGCTGTCAATCAAAAATAATATTCCATATGAAATGACCCATTGATTTCTTAACTTTTCTATGCTATCCATCGCGGGTGAATATATTCTATTGCAAACATTGAAAAGAAATGATTGCTTTGCACTCATTGCTGGGCTGTGGGCATTTCTGTGAACTCATAAATCACGCCCGACTTCGCAACTTCCGCAAAAATCAAGCTTCCATAGGACTAGGTTTTCTTGGTTGGGTAACTATTACTTTACCACTTCTTCTTTTTAAATATAACGATGCGAGTTTTGACCGTAAGAATCATCATGATCAGGCGGAACTTCATTTATTTGATGTCGCTTTATTCAAAAATAAAAAGTGCTAGTAGTAGTATTTATACAGGCAGGAAGCCTGAAAATGGAATACAACATAGTTAAAAATGGTGGTGGATTTTGTTCTGCAGGAATGACTTGGGTGCCCTCTACGTTGACTACTTTGCATTCTACAACCATCAAATCCTCGTCAAAGGTCGGACTATTCTAAAAAGTCCATTCCGCGCACGAAAGATCAAACGTCTAACTTTCGCGGCATTCGTGGCGGTCCCGTCAATTAAGCAATTAGGTGTGTGGCCCACAATCGGATGTCGATTGAGCCAGCGAGCCCTGCTCTGCTGCAGCAGTAGTGGGTGCTGTGTGTGGTCTCCCTTGTGGCAAACACCTCGCTCGTTTGGACACGTCTCTTGCGGGTAAACAACTGTTCAGGTGCCTTCGACCGAGGCCTCTCGTTAAAGGCCTCGCACTCCGAATCTCTGCCTTTGCCTCTGAATCACCCGCATTTCGCCGTGGTCACATATAGAAAGCCTCTTTAAGTATTTTAATCAATCTATCGGTAATGATTCGGTTTCGGTGAAAGAAAATGAGGCCTTTTCTGACCCATCTTTTGAATAAAATATGTTTTTCTTTATAGATTAAATACCTATTAGTACCTAGATGCTTACTCATCGTGAACTGTTAATGTTTATCAGTCTTGGTGATAAAAGATAACTTTCATCATTCAGTTTTTTTTCTCATTCTCATCTAATGCTCTTACTCTTTTCGGCACCAAAATATCTACCATTATTGCGTAATCATTTAAGTGTCTCTAGACGCCTTCGCCACAAAAAGTACTTTAGCTCGTTAATGTTAAGCTTCCCTATAGAGCGGCTTAAAAAAGGAAGCGATTATGTATTCAAAATAATGGTAAAGGCAGAGGAGAGGGTTTTTGCAAGCATTGGTACCTATCATCCGTGTCTCCTTACCTCTCATTTACAACCGCGTGCTGAGCTTGGTAAGAGGGAAAATAGTGGAGAAAACTGATTTTGTGTGGCCCAGAGAATGAATGAGAGAACGGAGAAGAGGAAAGGGTTAAGGTTTGGCGACTCGAACATAACTTTTGCGAACAGAACGCGAGGTACCTTCGGGAGGGTAAAAAAAATCCATGCGCCAAGGTTGAACACTTTCACCGCTAAAATTCCTGGCTACCCAATTATCATGGATATTTTATACAAAAAAGTTTTTTCTAAGAAAAAAAGGGCTGATTATCATTCTTTTCTTATATTTTTTCCAGTGTATGCTCTTATTTATTTATTTTTGATCCATCTAGTTTCTGTTCCTCCCTTAGACACAAGGATTTGAGTAAATTATGTATTAAGTAAGCCATGCTTGAATCATTGCGTGAAAACTTGGAGTTACTTGAATTGATTTCATTTTAATACTCGTTTTGTACCCACATTGAATAAAAAGGTAACTGTAAAAGTTACAAATGTTATATTTTTCGGCTGTCATTGAAGTGATTATTTTTAGTTTTTGTGGAAGTTTAGAAGTCGTTGTGATTCAAGGAAGTAGATGGAGTGAATATTTTCGTTGGTGTCTTTGAAACGAAAGCTCTTACTCTTTAGGCATTTAAATATTTTTAGCCTCTTACAGGGGTTACTTAAGTGATTTCGATCCCATCAACATCAAAAGTATGCAGTACTCTTTCATTTGAAACTTCCAAACAGAACGACTTAATAAAAAGAGGGTGAGAATGAATGGAAATGCATGAAATAAGGGTCGCGCAGAGTTAGAGTAAAAGCCACAGTGTCATGGCTGCGAGGCATCAGAGCCTCTTAAATACTCTAAGCTGTGAGTTCGTAAAAAGGTAGTCGTTTAGCAAAAATATATGCATGTTCCTTTTACGAATGTCAATTTTAGTGTAGGTAGAATGTGCCTAAATTCGGAGAATTTTTTTAACATGCTGAAAATTGGTAGAAATGGCCTTTGCGCAAACTAGATCAAAATCCCAGAAGTCCCAAAAATTCCAACATGCCGCCATCCTGGAAAATAGGCCGTCATTCTTCATATTGCCTACCGCGCATCCTTTTAAACACTATATAACTAACGTCGTGTGTAGGAGTGTAGAAACAAAACGTTTAATGAGAGCTGTTTGATTGAATATAGATAATCTTTATACATCAGAATACAGTTTTCAATGTTAATATTAATATTTCAATCAAACTTTCAATTTTTCAAAGAAACCCTTGCTGCGAGAAACTTCTGAGGTCACCGTAGGATTTAAAGCCAAATTTCGACCTTTTTCGTTAAAATGGATGGAATGGAAAAAGTTATCCAATTAAAGGTTTTAGAGCGCATTAATATGCATCGATGTAAGCAACTAATTTTGCTCAAGCACAAAGTATTTGTCTATGCGCGTGTGATTCCGTAAGTGGTGCATTGCAAAGCGCTGACGCTCTCAAAGACTTTTTATGTATACCAACTTTCAACTTGTTAAACTACTTTTCCGAAGTTGAGCGAAGATTGTACTAATATTTCGTTGCACTTTTAATACTCCTGGATATCTGTCAGTTCGTGGCAATTATAAATGACAAAATGAGTTCACCAGGAGAGTCCTACTCTACAAATACACGGATAGAGACATACCGTAGACTTTTAATCTTCAGTTGTCTTTGTGATGCTCGAAAGTTGACAGTTAAGACAGATATCGAGTCTTTTCTTGTTTCTTTAAAAAATAATAGCTCTTTCTATGTCGCATCATAATATCTAGCCTCTCACGGAGTCATTAGGATGCCTCCCTAACCCATTCACACCGAAAGTCTTACACCGCTTTTCATTATAGACCGGCTTAAAGAGAATGAATTAAAATAGATGAAAAAGAACGTAGTGGGTGGTTAGCGTAAGCATCAGGATCATCATCTGCCCTCTCATTTCCCATGCGTCCTGACCGCGGAAAGAGAAGAGAAAATGGTGGAGAAAACCGATTGTAAGTAACCCAGTGGGAGGAATGCAAAGAAAGAGAGAGAGAAGAGGGAAGTGGTTTTTTCATCCTCCGTGGGATGAGGTTCCTTTCCGCAAGAGGTCCTTCTTTTCTCCCCAAAAATACCGACATTCGCTAATCTCCGCTTCTTGCTCGCCCTCCCGGAAAGCAATAGTAACGCCACTGCGCGGAACTAGTCCCGTCCTCTGTCCAATGGATGTCCTCCTCCCCGCCCGTCCGTCCGCTTCCCATCCTATCGGCTTTCTAAGCTACAGACTCCGCCTCCGCCACCTATCTGTCCTCCGTCTCCTTCTGCTTCAGCCCGAAGAAAAATCTCCCTTTCTCCGCCATTTCTCGGGGCATTTCAGTCCTTATAAAATCTTCTGGCGTTGCAAATTTCTATATTTTGGCATAAGTACCAAGCCTTTAATCACTTATACAAACAAATATATTATAACCTCAAGTTTTCTGACACCTTATAAAAATATCATTATTGATTTAATAAATGATAGATTAAAAAATAAGCTTTGTTCTATTTCACTCAGCATTTATTAAAATCTCTACTGGATACGACCTTTTCAAGTCATCGTCAAAGGGTGACAAAACAGCTGCTTTATTATCGAATTACTTATCTTTTATTTTTATCCTATTTTTGAATTTTTCATATCACCATTTCCAGAAGTGAATTCGCCAATCGTTAATTAGAATAAAAGTTTGTAATTCCCACAATTTTTCTTTGAAACTCGCAAAATACATTTCATAGCACTGTTTTAGAAGTTAGAATACATATTCGCTAATATAGCCATATCATAATCATGCCATATGATTATGCCACATTGTGGAAAAACCCGGTAGCTTGTTTTTCAAACAAGTTCTGTGGAAAATAAAAGTTTGTAATCAATCAATCACGAATAACCATCATTTCCACCTTTTTTCAAAATGTCCAAGTTTTATCTGAAGAAAACTATTTTGCCAATTCACTCTTCATTACATGCAAATAATGATGAATGAGGAATAATAATTCTTGTTACTCGATACATGGTACAGCTGTTTAGATTATAATTATGGAATTTACGAAATCATAAAATTTTAAATGTATTCTGAAAAATTTTACAAATGGTAAATGTATAATCCCGTAATAAATGAATAACTCAGAGACAAGTACAAATGAACTACTTAAAGCGTAGTAACTTGGCTTGGAGAAGCTGGGGATTATTAATCTTCAAAGTACCGAATAGCAGTCTAGACCTTAATGTCCGAGACTGTCGTATAAGTTATCGAATATTTCTCAAATTGATTTCATGATTTAAGTGATATTTTGTCTATTATTGGTAGAATCCTTTCCCTTGGGCTACAACCTTATCGCGGTGGAAAGGATTACGCGTTCCTATGACCCCTAGAGCTGCACTGGCGGGATTAATTCTAAATTATTCCCGGTAGGGCCACCCATGCCAGATAGGTCGAAGGGTAGGAGCCAGACGAAAGGTAGTCCACGTGATGGTATCACGTGAAAAACACTGTTGGAATGGAAGTGGGAAACCCTACCAACTATCTCTTCCCTGAAAACATGGAGTACAACGAAATGAGCCTCGGAATCTCATCGCCCGGGACCCATCCGCAAAGGGCGGGTGTCGGGCACGGCAGCGGGGTCGGCAAGGTCCTCGGGGTCGTCAACATGCGAAATCCTTGCAGACTTATCATCATCAGCAGCAGCAGCAGCAGCAATGAAGAAAGAAGAAAAGAAGACCAAGAAGATGGAGAAGAAGAAGTCGGCTGTAAATGTAGGGACGTGGAATGTGAGGACTATGATGAGGGCGGGGAAGTTAGAGAATATCAAAAGGGAAATGGATAAAGGGAGGATAGATATCTAAGGATTATGCGAGGTGAGGTGGAAGGATGGGGGGGACTATTGGAGTGATGGGTATAGGGTTATATATAGTGGAGGGGAGCTAAAGATGGAAGGATGCTAACCGAAAGAGAAGAGATACAGAGTAGACGGAAGGAATACGTAGAGGATCAGTATGACGGAAGGAACAGGCCGGAGAGATTGACTTTAGAGGATGAAAGTGAAGTGGAGGAACGTAATCTTGGGCCGGGGATATTAGATTCGGAAATAGAGAAAGCACGTCGTGATATGAAGGTCAGGAAAGCAGTAGGCGTGGACAATATCCCGTGTGAGATTCTGAAGAATCGAGGGAAGGAAGGTAAGAAAAGGTTTTTTGAACTAGTACGCAGGATCTATGAGGAGGGATGTTGGCCGGAGGATTTCGTGAAGACGGTTTTAATTCCGCTACCGAAAAAGAAGAAATCTGTGGAATGCGGAGATTACAGGACTGTTAGCCTAATATCGCACGCGGCAAAAGTGGTACTTAGGATATTGAACAGACGAATGGAGGCGAGGGCAAACGAGTATTTGGGCGAAGATCAGTTTGGTTTCAGAAAAGGGAAGTCAACTCGTGATGCAATAGCAACCATGAGGTCCCTTGTCGAGAGGAACCTAGAATATGAGCAGGACGTGTATGCCTGCTTTGTGGATTTTGAAAAAGCTTTTGATAGAGTGAACTGGGTAAAGTTATTGCATATTATCAAGAAAATAGGTGTAGATTGGAGGGATAGGCGCCTGATTCGTAATATGTATATGGCCCAGACTGCGCAAGTGAGGGTAGCGGACGGAGAATCTGGGTGGGCAAGCATTGGCCGAGGTGCGAGGCAAGGCTGTCCTCTATCGCCACTACTCTTTAACGTGTACGCTGAAGAGATGGTAAGGGAAGCGTGGGAAGAGTTAGAAGCTGGAATAAAAGTGTACTTAGCGGAGAGGGGATGTTGAAAATGGTGTTGGAGGATAGAATGTTGGGGAAACGAAGAAGGGGAAGGAAGAGAATAGGATTATTTGATAGATTGAAAGGGAGTAGGCCTTACAGTGAATTAAAGAAGGTATTCCTGGAAGGAAAGGGAGGCTCCCAGATCACTTCTTTAGTACTCCATGGAAACCTACCATAATCGGTAGAATACTGTAATAATAATAATTGGTAGAATATTTCACTGGAAAATGTGGGTGATATTGAATCAATTTATCCCAAGTTATATTTTTAGGATTAGGGCTTCATTTCAATCTAAATCTCATTATATCCAATTACCCAGTATGCAACAAAATCATAATTTTATCTTTCAAATAGCCGGTACAGAGAATTACCGTAATATCTTTTGCCTGCCATATAAAGTGTCAAAAGTTCTTTGAAAGCGATTTCATGACCTATTCAATGTATTGGCTTTAGTTAGTGGAATATTTCCCATGAAATTTAGTTCTATTATACTAGTTACTACAAGTTATGTTTTGATTGGGGCTTACATTATATTAGAATCGAATTAAATTCATTTTTTCAGTCAATTTTGTCTAGTGTTCTATTCAACCCATTCGTGTAATTTGGCCTTTATAAATTCTATCTTTGATGCAAGTGGTTACTTTGACTGCAAAGTGAATTTTCCTTTATGATATGGTGAATACATAATTAAAATGTGAGGAGAGCTGAATGGCTATTGTTCAATTGGAGACTGAAGTCCTTCGTGTTAGTCGCTAAAAAAATAATCCGTTGCGTCTAGGTGAGAAAGTGTTTAGAATTGAACAGATCTCACTTCCAGGGCCGTAATGAAAAGTTTTATGATTGAAATATTTGATAAGGAAGTGAGGAGTGTTTAAAGAGAGGCACAGACGGCTGTGAGAAGTGGAAAAGGTTAAAGTTATCTGTTCTCGTCCCTAGCTATCTCTTGTGTGTTATTATTGTTATGCAATGCTTGTGTTTACTTTCGCAGCCCACTTAAAACAATCCTTTTATTCCGTGCAGTAAAGTTAGCTGAGTAGCATTTTGGAATAGGAACAAAAGAATTAATATTTCCGTGTGGAGAAAGTTTAGGGTCTATTCAGTGGATATTAGGGGTGACTGATAAAAGTGGGAGGAATTATAAACGGTGATTGTTGAGAGCGTTTTGGTGCCTTGATTTTTGCGAAAGGCCTCTTTGACTTAATGGAACCCGAAGATTCAAGCATAATGGAGTGGAATTTGTCCAGAATGAAATAAATGCTAGCAATTTTCCACGATTATAAAATTTATAACGAACTAGGTTTCAATGTCACTACATCGTCTCCAACGTGATGTTGTAGCATGGAAACTTAGACTGTAATGCATTTTGTTATCGTGGAAAACTGGAAGTCTTTTATTGAATCTTGTTGGCTTCACCTCTTTGTGCTGGTTACCTTGTAACCAATGACCTCTTGGGTCCAGCACTCACATTTCGTCAGTCTTTTGTTTCTCCCTATCATTCACCTCTCTTCTTGCCGCGCTTCGCATCTGCTGCCCACTTTAGGAGAGCAGACTTTTTCTTCCACTCCATCTCTTTCTCGGCCCGCCGTCTCTCTCTCTCTCTCTCTCTCCACAACCACCACCACTGTATATATATACGAGACTCCCCCCCCCCCGACAATCCCCTACGCTCCGCTGAACAGGAAACACAATCCCCGCTCCTCTCTCCGCCGCTCCACCTCCGCTCCTGAACACTCCATCCCCCCCTCCCGCCCCCCCCCCCTGTTCCCCAAATCCTCTCTCTGGACACCACCACCCTCAGAAATGACCAAGGCAGCTCTCCCTCTTGGCCAGTCGTGCCAACCACCTTTTACGTTCGGGAATGAACGAATGAGTATTTATGAAATATTTTTATGCATTTCGCTCTATTTTTAATCAGTGTCTTGGAGTGTTGGTCTTTAAGAATTGAATGAAAAAAATTTGGCGGACGTTTCGGTATGCTTTTATAACTTCTTCATGGCTTCCAAGACTCTAATCTAAATTAGAAATTGAGGTCAAGAGAAAGGAAAAAAAGCAAAATTATTTCTATCCCTTCACGTTAATTCTTGCTGTACCTACCTTAAAATCATTGTATTATGGGGATGTATATTAATTACTCAGGGGAATATTTTTCCAACGGTTATACTTACAGCGAATTTTATTTCTACTCATCCTGTTCTAAAACATATTTGAATGAGAGCTTTGCAAAGTAAGGGAAGCTCTTGGTAGACAAAAGTTAGTTTGTACAAAAGGAATATTAATGGACCTTAGCTCTCCTGCGGCTAGGAAAATCTTTATTTCACTTCTATGCTTGGTATTCCTTGCCGGCCTCGGTTGTGGTGGGGTAAAGTCCTCGCATGCCTAATCGTAGGTCGCGGGCTCGAATCCCACCTGGGTAGGTGGTCCCTATCCAGGGCATGGATGTTTGTATTGTGTATTGCTATCCTCCGTTGTAAAGGCATGTATGTGCTGTTTACGGGGAAGTTGGAAAAAATATAAAAATAAACGCAGATGGTTTAGGGAAATTTATTGGAAAAATCTGAATGCGTGAAAAAATATAGATGAGCATGGAAGTGGTAGACATGGTGGGCGAGGATAGAAGACACTAGATGAGATACGGAGGAGACTGAAGTTACGGATGGAGGGAGTACTGAGCGAGGAGGGGATGTTGAAAACTATGTTGGAGGGAAGAATGTTGGGTAAACAAGGGCAAGGAAGAGAATTCATAGAAAGAATGATATGGAGTTGGCTCTACTTTTGAAATGAAGAGAGAGGAGGAGAGAGTTGGAAAGGTAGACAAGCCGGTGTTCTTCGGAAAATGTTCCATGCAAACTAGCCTCAAGCTTTAGATTACTTCAGCAATAATTATGATAGAAGTATATTTTCTGTGATTGCCATCCTTTTGAATTGTTCTTTTATGTTTGAATCCACCAATATTACCTCGTGCTATGGTGAGCATACATATATTTCATTCGTGGGAAATTGGAGCGGTTGGCGGACCTGCCGACCGGGACTAACCCTGCTTCAACCCTTGCCATCATCCCTTATCAGTTCTCTTTGCCCCAAATCATCCCTTTGGCCTAACTCCTAGTTCTTCCCGCCCTTTCATCTTACGTACCCTTATATGGTGGTAGTGCTTCTAACTTTTGCCTCCGATAAGGGTGCATCCGGACCCTAGGGTTTTGATGTTTTGATCACCATTATCGAGTAGTGAGAGAAGAAGGACAAAGGGCTTTGCGGAATGACGGCTGGGAATGTATAAATTTAGGGCCGGCCAGCAGAATGCAGTCGCGTGGAAGTAAGCCCTTCCCTCGTCCGGGCGGCTGGCTGGCTTCTGTGCCGGAGGGAATACTTCGGCGTGAATCCGGTAGAGGTCGCAGATGAAGGTCACTATATTAAAGGCCACGAGGTGGGTCTATTAGTGCCTTTCTATGCTCCTTCAATCATATTCATGGGTTATGATGGCGGTCATTCCTTTGTAAAGGATCCGTTGCGTTCGCGATGCTTTACCACATAGAAAGGTAGGTCAGAACATCAAAGCTCTTGTGGTAAAGTTTTTTTTAAGTTACTCTTTCGTCATTCTGTGAGCCACGGTGAGTTATTATATGTTACAAAATGGAGTGTCAGCTTCATGAGCATGAACCCTGTCACGCATTTAAGAGTAATTGGTTGATGTTTTGAAAATTTAAAATTACGGTAACGTTTCATGGACAACATTTTAAGGTTTCAGACGATAACTAATCGAAATGTGTGCCATTCATAAAGTGTAAATTTTCAAACTTAATTTTTATTTACCAACCCAGGTTTCATGACATTGAAAACTTGATGATAACAATCATTTGTTGAAAAATGGGTTTGTCCTACTAGCATTTAGTAAAGAATTTTCAAATTTGTCGTCGCGATTATGATTTCCACGCAACATTCAATAAAATCGTATCTCTAAAATGTTAAGTGTTGTCTTTCCGCCGCCAGCCTGTTACTCCTCTGACCATGTCTTCTAACCTCTATAATCAGCCATAGTTTTTCTCATTATGTGTACCTGTATTGCACTCTACTTCTGTTCGAAAGCTAACTTTTGCTACTGTAGTCATTAATTCCGATACCGTCAGCCGTTTTTCAGCCTTCCTCTCCATTTCATTGTATATACGAGGTGCATCCCAAATCCATTGCCAATACGTTAATGCACGACGCTTTCGATTATCCTCTCTCTCTTTTGCGTTGAATATTTCCTTCCACAATATTTTGCATGAATTTTTAGGCCTGATTAAGTTCTACTTTGCGTTTTAATTTATTCCAATAGTCCTCTTTCTACATAGACTTCATTCCGTATTCGCTCATCAGTTTCCTGTTGGTCCACCTACTTCTCGTAACCGTCTTCCTAAATCATATTTCCTCAGCTTCAAAGTTGGTCATTTCACTCTTCATCAGCGTCTATGTCCCGCATTCAATTCTTAGCGGACTCCCAGCGAAACTTGTCGGGGATTTTTCTATCGCGTCAATGGCAATGCTGTCATTTACTATGAAAGTTTTCTTCGAAGTAATGCTTTTTTGCCTAACATTGAATTTATGATAAAAATGGACGGAAAATGGGAGAAAGGAGGAGCTATGAACAGGAGAAAAGAGATAAATATAGATCACTGTACGCCAAAGAAGAACACGGTATATTAGCCAAGTGATGAGTCCGCTATTTTATGGAAATACAATGGAACGAATAATCCTCTGAGGAAGACCAAGGGCAAGTACTTAAGAGAGATCAGAAAGAACACGAGGAAGAAGAGTCGAAAGAGAAGGTAGGTAAAAGAGAAGACAAAAGTAGGTAGTAAAAGGTAGGTAGAAGAGGTAAGAAGAGAAGGCAAAAGGGGATGAAGCTTGGTTGGGATAGGAAAAAATTGATGGCTACTTACTATTACTATTTATGGATGGATGAAGAACTAAGTTTGAAATTTTACACTATTTGAATGGCACGCATTTCGATTAGTTATCGTCTGAAACCTTAAAATATTGTCCATGAAACGTTACCGTTAATTTTAAATTTTCAAAACATCAACCAAGTACTCTTAAATGCGTGACAGGGTTCATGCTCATGAAGCTGACACTCCATTTTGTAACATATAATAACTCACCGTGCCTCACAGAAAGAAGAAAGAGTAACTTTTAAAAAAACTTTGCCACGAGAACTTTGATGTTCTGACCTACCTTTCTGTGTTGTAAAGCATCGCGAACGCAACGGATCCTTTACAAAGGAATGACCGCCATCATAATCCATGAATCCTGATCGATGAATATGATTGAAGGAGCATAGAAAGACATTAATATAGTGACCTTCAGATTTATTAATGGATGGTTTACTGTTGTTAGGACTGCTAAGGTATATGCATGAATATTTCTCTTAGCCTCAGAAGAGCTGTTTTATAGCACAACTCTGGCACTTCCTGCAACCTCACTACACCTGTACGTATGTTGGTTATATTTCCACTTATGGGATTTTTACCACTCATTCATGTGGAGTCACCCACGGATTAAATTGGCGATTAGTTCTTTGCTTCCGTAGTTTTCGCGGTCCTTTGAAAACTCTCAGTGAAGAGAGTAAGGCAACTACGTCAAAGTAGTCAAGGTGATAGGTATTTTGGAGTTCATTTTCCGTCCTTATCTCACTCATTTATGTATAATGAAGGAATTTTAATATTTATCTACCGTTATGTTATGAATTGTCAGGTTCATAATTAGTAACTGCTTAATTGATGTCGAGGAAATTTTTCATATCTATGTAAAGTTGTGGAAAACTCAACTTTTCTCTCACAATGCATTAAATTGTCTTGTTATATGCTGACCTGCCGCCATCCTGTAGGAGCTATAAATGTGTCATGGCATGATTGCCTTATTGTGCAATAATTTAAACAAGGGATGAAATTGAATTTTGGCAAAACAAATTTAGTCTCAGTTAAACCTCCGTCGAGCCAACAGAAGGCGAGGTGATACTGGAAAGATTTAATAAGCTACAATTTCGAAATGGCCAACGCGATGCGTGAACTTGCCTCATTAATTTCGAAGCTAATTCTTTGTCCTTCATCCCGCTCCACGCAATGTCGAACTTGCTTCCCAAAGTGAGCCTTAGAAAATAATTGGAGAGAATATATTTAATTGAAAAAAGGAACATTGCCTCATTTTCCCTCCTTTTCCCTCTCATAAAGAACGTTAAAATTGCTATATCGGTTGTGAAGTTATTCACTGGTATATTGTCAAATTTGGAATCATGTAGAAAAGCTATCAATTGAAATAGTTTATGTTTTGCTTCCTTTGTAATGCGCCCAAAAACAGAGAAACTATAAGTGTAGAATTACTGTCCTTGATATCATTTAGCCTCGAATAAAGCAGCTGAAAGACCCATTTTTCTCGAAACCACCCGTTTTCAGTTACAACCTCGTCCAACCAATAGGAGGTAGTAATATGATCCCAAAACAATTGAATTACCTACCGTATCAAAATGACTGACGCGAGCCGTGAGCTTGACGCGTTAATTGCGAAGCCCTCTCTCTTCGCTCGATGCAAGGTCAAACTTGCTTGCCTCTGAAACTGAGCCGTGGAAGGAGGGAGCGTAAGAAAAGGAAAAACAAGAATTCGTTTCGCTTACGCTGCGCTTTTGTTTTCGTTTCGTGGGGGGGCTTTCCCTCGTTGTTGGTGGCTTTAAAGCGAGGGGCGACGCGATCCCGAATGACTTCCTTTCATTTCCGTTTCGAGGTGTTTTGAGGGTAGTCGTCGTTCTTGGGGGAACGGCTAGCATGTGTCCGGCTTCCGAGCGAGGCATTCCAGCGAGGGAAGGTCTTCCTCCTCCCACCTCGACCCTTTCCGGCCCCCGCAAACGTCTCTCTCTCTCTCTCTCTTTCTCCAGTCCATTCTATTACTCCCAAGTCCCTGTGAATGCTTCATCCTTCTCCCGCGCTTTAAGGCCGATATATATACGGAAACAAATTAGAGATAAACGAACCTCAAGGAGCTGTTATTGTGACATTACAATCAACTTGGGTCTTTGGCATCGTTCATCGGAGTAATAATAGTTTGTGTGAAAGTTTGCTAATTCTTCTGAAATTTAAGTACAATGTTAAGACGGGTTAGCATTTACGCGAATTTCTTTCGGACGAAGTGGTAGTCTGTTGTTTCAGCCATTGAAGGAGGCCCCATTACGTGGCGATTAAGCGTTATATACATTAAGTTCCACAGATTCAGGCTTCAATTGGTGGAAGTTAGACATATTTAAATAAATAAAGGATCGTAGCACTTTTTCGCAAGATGTTTTAATGCTTACAACGCGTTTCGGTTCACTGAGCCATCATCTGGTCCAAGATACTGCAAAACATTTGAAAATCTATTTTATACCCTTGAGAAAGGGGGGTTGGGGAGGATTTGACATCTTTGAGGAAGGGGGTGTGAGCAGGCGTACAGAGTAGAGACAGTGGGAAAAGATACAACTGCGGGATGTGGGGAACTCACGTTGGAAGGAGGACTCTAGTCATAACTGTAAAATAGCGACACGTGAGAAAGAACCATAGAAAAACGGGAGGGGGGTGAAAAGAGTGAAAGAAAGGGGGGGTTAGGGTAGAAAGAGAGGCCGCGTGTCTTTAGAAAGGGAGAGGAATAAGTAGCAACGCAGGAAAAGAGGCGGGGGTGTGGAGTCCCTTTAGGTTAACTTAAATCTTTTGGAAAAGTGCTACGATCTTTTATTTATTAAAATAGTTATATAGGTTCCCGTTTCGCGCGCATTTTATTCGGCGTCGCCACTAGGCAACTGTATCTCGTTCGGTGTGACTAACGCCTTTAACCATCGTGGAAGTGGTCTTTTTTAGTTTACATTAGGTTCGCATGCGTTAAATGTGTGGTTTATATGATTTATTGACTCAGTTGCGTTTCACTGCCGTGTATTTCCTCGTGAAAAGTGGAAATAGATGACTGGTAGCTCCGGAAGTGGCGATTTTGAAATCTGATTTAAATTAGCTCGGAGCGGCAACAGTTCTAGAGGCGGACTTGAGATTCTTCTAATTTAATATTCGTGGTTTCATAACTCCTCTTTGTTCCGTCGTAAATATTAGCCATCAGCTATGGAAGAAGTCATCCCAGGATGGAGAAAAATTGGATTCGAAAAAAATAAGTCTCATTGAACACCATTCATTATCAGCAAAGTTACGAGTGATTTCAATGGCAATTCTGTACTTGCTACAGTTTGCTTCTATTCTTAGAAAATTGGTGTATTGTATCTAGCATGACATAATTTCTGTTATACATAGGCGGATCTAGGGGGGCACGTTCCCCCTCCCCCCAGACCCTTAAAAAATATGCAAGATTTTTAATACGGTCCCATTATCATTGCGCTCGTTTTGTATTACGAGGTATCCTTGTGCCCCCCCCCCCCCCAGATAAAAATCCTGGATACGGCCTTGCTTGTGCCCCCACCCCCCCAGAAAAAAACTCTGGATCCACCCCCACTGTTATAAACGCCAAATACTTGTTTTTCGCTTATTTTTTTTCCCTGAAGATTTTTCTAAACTCCCCTACTAATATTCCCTTGAATTTCCTCGAGTTACTTCAAGTAAGGATTTATTGTGTTCACACCTAAGTGCTATTGGTGTGGATAAAATGTGAGCCCTGCGGTATTTTTACTAATACTCTCTATGCATTTTAATAAATCTCCCATCGCCGTATTGCAAAGGTGTGCAGGTCAAGTGATTAGGTAGAAGAGGGAAGTGGAGCTTCAAAAGTAGATGTACATGATTGTCTGCGTGCTGTACATGCTTTTCAGGAAATGAGCACCATCTATATTTTCTCTGTGTTTTTTTAATCCGCGCAAAAACTGTACGAAACACATTGTACTCTTACGAACCTCTTGAAAACGGCCGCTTGAAATGATTTGCTCTCCCCCTTGCGGATCGAGATTCTACTTACTGCACCATCTCCACTCCAAATCTCTATTGGGACTGATCATATGAGTCGGAGTAGAGGCGGAGTACAAATGAATAGGGGGGATTTTACTATTTTGGTCGAAGGAAGAATAGTTTGAACGAGGTTTTTGAAGGGGAAAAAGTGCTCTTCTAACTGTGCTGTGGTTGATACCATTCCCATTATTCATTTACGGAGTTGAATGCGAGTCTTAGGTAAAGGCCCCAAGAAACATAGCCACAACGGTCAGTATACTGATTATTAAAATTAACAGGGAAAAAGATGGAACGGTATGATATATAAATAGTTATTTACTGAGAGTTAGCTAAACTATTTATATGTTCTTCCATAAGCGTTGCATTTTGAAATTACAAAAATAATTCTAAAAAGCTGAAAAAATAAGTATTGAGAACCTTCATCCAGCTCTTTCGTCCATTCCCTTGCGGCATGTACGTACCTAGAGGAATATCAGACTTTAATCCCTTACCTAATCTCTTGGCGATGGATGGTCTTTGCAAAGTTAAAGTTCTATTTAAATAAAAACGTCCTGTAAAGCAGGGAAGGTCAGCCAATTGTCAACGGCGGCTTTTTCTTTCGCCTATTTCCTCTTATCTTTTACCCTTTCCTCCACATATCTCTCGACTACACTTCTAACTCTGTAAACGTTGGTACTTACTCCCAGATTATCCACGCTTTTAGCTCAAGCGTGCAGTGCAATGGAGGAGAAAGAAGCGATGCGTGGTGAAAAGGGATTTTTGCAAGTCTCTGAAAGAGAAAGGCAAGTTGAAAGGAAGGCCTACGTTGTTCGTTGTGCTAATAGTCTTCCTTTTTAATGTCGAATGAACCCTTGCCATTGTTTGCGGGCTAGTAGTTCGCTTTTTTTATACGGTCGTCGTGGCAATTGCCTTTTTGAGAGTCGGCTCTCTTGCTAATGTGTAGGATCGGCGGAGCTCAGAGCAGGAGTTCAATGCGACAAATGAAAAGACCGTGATTTCCCTGCGTGCCTTTTTCCGTGCTCAGGGGTTCTCCGTAATTGGTGCTGTATAGAAAAAGAGGAGTGCAGAGGGGAGGCAGTTGTGCAGTTATCGTAAGATTAGATGACTCGAGAAGTGTTCTTGTCGGTTGCCGAGACTGCTAATCGTCACAAAGGCCTGCTTCTAACGCGCCCTTCCCAAAGTCCCTTCCGATGCTATTCTTATCTCACGGGCCTGATTTTATTTTCCACCTCTGTTTTCTGTATCGCCTGGTGATACCAACCAGGTTGGAAATGAAATTTATATTTTCTGTATATTAAAGAACGAACAATAATGACGTTGTGTAGCATATAATAGAAGAGCACGACTTCGAGCAAGTGGAGCCGTAATTCATTATCATGGTTTAAAAGATTGTATTATTTATTAAGAATTTAATTTACCTTGGGTGATTTTTATGCGGATTGTTTCATCATCGCTTTTTTATTATTAACTTCTTAATTGAAGAATTCCGAAATAAAATGTAGTTTAATATGTACTATGCATGAGCTAAGCTAATAGGTGGCTGAAAATAAATCAGGGGATATATTGATATATATTTGTGTCGATTTATCTGCGGATATGGAATTACCCTAATGTCTCCATTGCATATTAAGCGCAGTAAAACTTCCATTAGGGCTTCTTCGTTGACCCTTAGTTGGTTGTCATAAACTCAAGCAAGTATAACTCAAGTATGTTATAAACTAGTATATGATGAATAAATTTGAGGAAAACTGGCGCAGAGGTAAGGAAATCTGGAAGATATAACTTTAACAAAGGATTTCTTTTTAATTGTGAAGAAATGGCGAGGAAATCTTCATCTAATCGTCTCAGTGGCCTGCTTCTATCTCGCCACAAGTCTCTGATGTTAATTGTCCTTTTGAACGGGCTCGATCGAATTATTGTGGCCACGGTTTATCAATTTTTCGACTTTTTATTAATTTTGAAATTTGCAGTGTGCAAAACAGTTGCGATTATGTAGGGTTATATTCTAATTTATCGTGGACAACGTAAAGGAATCGATTATTTTAAACGTAAAATACGACCGTTGTCGGATTGTTTAATCAATTAAAAGAGAAACGGATTTTTTTCACGTCATTTTTCAAATAGCCCTGTAGTCTGGACGGTTTTTCGGAGAAAAAATCTTTGGGGTAGCATCTGTCGGAAACGATTTTTTTATTATTTTGAACTGAAAACTAATTTTTTATAAGTAGATAGAACCCGAGCTATGTACAAAAAAGCTGAAAAAAGTAACAATTTTCGGCTTTCATGTCAATTAATGCAATGTTGCGTCCTGGAATTTTTTTTCAAACCTCAGAATCACAAAGCCCGTTATGATATCTGAGTGCACGAGAAAGAACGTTAAATAAAGCGAAGGACGGGAAGGCAGAGACTAAGATTTAGGATTGTGCCGTATCATGAATTGAAGACGTGTTAGGTCAAAATTGGAAAGGGAGACAAAATGGAGAGATCTGCATAATACTCCATTTAAACCACCAAAAGCGGTGTCATATCTTAAGTAATACAGAAATTTACATAAACCTAGATCACAAACAGATTGTTGGAGCTCGAAAGGTATTGTTAGATATTGTGCACGCACGCACGCACGAACTATAAGCAGTTCATTTTGAGAGCTCTCTGGCCACATGAGTACAACTTCGGGCAACTGATTGAAGTGTTCCGCTTTCGAAACCGGATATGTCTTTGACAATTTCTAAAAATGAATTTCCTTGCAATGTGAGGTATCCCATTGAGAAGAAGGTACTGCAACGACCCCTGTATTCGTTCGATTCATACGCATATATCTTGGTCCAAATTGAGCTCTACCCTTATTTATCGAAAACGTACCTTGAGTTTACGAGCTGATGAATTCATGATTCATTTTTAACCGTGTGGGCCTCAAAACATTTTTCGCCTATTGTTTTCTATTTCACAAGCTAGTGTTTGATCTGCGTGTTCAAGGGTAAGGTTTTTGCATATCAATATGAAAACATGTATAAAATTAGATCACACTCTCACCGCCATTCGCCATGCTACATTTATATTTCCTCCTCTTAAGAGGTTTGCGTCCTGCTGATACTTATCATTATAGTGGATTTCTTTACTCTTGTGACTACTATTGTCTTGATTTATATAACGGGATGGATGATAAATTTCAAGGTTACTCGTGTGAAATGTCTGCAAATAACTAAGCGGCTTGTCTTATCCAGCCATCTCTCCCAACGTGCCAGAATTTCATTCTTAAAATAGCGCTTTTGTTCTCTCAGAAGATTTTTGACGCGATGATAGTTAAATTCATTCTCAAGTGATGAAATTCAAAACTGTGATTTAAGTGATCGCTCCTGTCAATAGTCCATGCTATAAATTTATTCTTCAACTATTTGAAATTATTTTATTATTGAATTTGACGTTTCCTGTGTACGTTTTCATTATTTCACCCGGAGACTTATTTAAATGTGTTGCTCTAAGGGCAAAACGATTTCAGACAATGGTGTCCATTCTTATTTTTGCAGTAGATTCACAGCGCGAATTTAACAATGCTGTCGTCCTTTAACGTGTCTTACTGATCTTCACTGCACGATCTTTAGTTCTTCGTGGTTGGTGTGATGTTTTACATCGCTGGGTAAGGAAGTTAATCCTCATTATATTAAAATTTCATGGTGCATCTGCAATTTATATAAGGCGAGAGTGCATTTAATTCTTAACTTATTATTGCCATTCCTCGCAGCTGTAAATACTTTACTGCAAAATATAAAAGAAACTGGATCGCTCAGCACTCATTGTAGCGATTCGGACATTTTTTGAGAACCGATTAAAAAGTGTCATAAGTCATCCTTTAATGGGATGAATGGAATGAGCGTACCTCAATGTTGTTCCCTTGACCAAACGTATTTGTCTCCTCCTTCAGTTTTCGTACGAGCTTTCGCGCAAGTTTGGCTGTGTAGAATATGCGCATTCATTTATATTGTGCGGATTGTGTTTCGCAGAAGTGGACGCGATTTCGAGATTCGGCTCTAATGGATTGCATTTTTTTATTTTTCTTTCCAGGTGAGTGGTGTGACTGGTCTTCCGTGTTGTGGATCCCTTAGCGGAGTCCCGACGTATCGCTGTCGCCTTGTGTTCGCTGCCATCGCCTTCTCGGCTCAGGAGAGTTTTTCTTTCTCGCTTCTCTGAGTGTTTTTTGCCCTCTTGCTATCGTCTTATTGGGCCAAGAAACTGAGTGGTGCTCGAAAGAGTGAACTCTATTCCTCCCTTTCCTGAATTATGCATCTGCCCCCAGACATCCCTCCCTCCCTCTCTCCTCTCTCCTCCTCAATTCCTTCCTTTCCTATTTTCACTCAGCCTCGCTCGCACTTTCATCTCACTTCGTCTCGCATTCGGCTACAATTGAACAATGGGGGACAGAGTTATAAAATGATATTTCTTCAGTCTTAAGTACACTGGAAAATATTCTCGAGGGACGTGAAACTTTTTCCAGTAAACTTAAGAATGTTTGGGAATGAATTAATTGGATGCCAACTTGAACGTGCAATCAATCGCCATCATTACTTGTTTGTATAGCGATTTGGCATAGAAAAAATTGTATTAATTCACTTTTAGCTCAAATTGTTTTCTAATAAGATTGCATTTTTGCAACCCTCATCCAAATTTTATTTTTTCTTGCTTTTTCTTAAGCAGAGTATGCCAGGAATCTCTGTCATATGCATATGATATTATGGTAATAGAATTCGAATTTTATTCAGCCTGGCCTTGCTATCAATGAAATCCAAAATCCTTCTCGAGCAAATGCCACGTTTCTAAATCAGTGGGAAAAGTTTTCGACACATTTGGCATTCGCCGTTATCCAGATAAAACAGGCCTGCAAGCATGGAAACACTACCTACTTGAGGAGCAGCGTAATTCCAGTTTCTTGAAAATCCAATGTATATATTAAGAAGCTTTTGACGTTATTGGAATGTTTCGATGGGAAAATTATGGGAAATATTATATTATTTTGATAGTGTTCCTTTTTTTATGCTAGTTACATAGTTTTTTAACCGAGTTTGTTTGACCTTTTGTAGGAAAATGGTCGCTCTATAGTTACACCTCTATATTTCATTTAATAAAACTATATTTTTCAATCATGTTACTCAAGAATTTATTTTTAGGAATTAGTTGAAGAGCTTTGAGAATATTTATTTAGAAAAGCAACTGAGAAATTCTCTCGATACCGAAAGCTAGGATAATTTCTTGAACGTGCATGAAGGTCTCGACTGCACGCGCTGGCAGTTGGAACATCGAGAACTTCTTCGATGCGTGAGAAAGTTTTCTTTCTTAAACTTTCCATGTTTCTGTTTTGACTCAGCCTTGGTAGTAATGTTCTGCCGCTATCTCGGTGCGTGTCTTTTTTTCACCATACGTTTTCCAGAACTGTGGTTGGCGTGCGAAAGGACGCAGTCAGTTATCTCAAGATGAATGTTTTTTTTCGAAAGGAGATCCCAGTCCGTCGCGGAGAGGGTCGCATGTTAGTAACCAAAAGAATAAAACCTTAGGAATATTAATTCTCCGTCAGGCGCCTTTAGTTTTGTAACGCAAGAGGGTAGTTTCCTTCATCAAAGAAAACGAAAGGCATTGATTGCGATTCGTTACCCACCATTAGTGTATTCGTACCATACAAATTATTTGGTTTTAGAAATACCGGTTTAGACGTAAGTAAGTAATATGGTGTAATGAAAATGATCACATGGCGTCTATCTGGCACCAAAAAAAACAAACTATTTTTTAAATAACCGCTGTAGTCATGAAGCATAAAAACGCGTCAGCGACCGTTTCTGAATCAAGAAATAATATGATACACGAAATTACAGTATTCTATTTATAAAAAAGGTGCAGTGGAGAAAGAAAAGAAAACTGTCTGATATCAAATAGACGTCACGTGACTAATGGAAGGTTAAAGGAGAAATATTATCATTAATAACGGGAATGTACCCCTAGATGAAGTGCCTCTCCCTAGCTGTAACCTAAAGAGTTCCCGTGATCTGGGAATTGAAGCACGGACCTTTTGAAGGAAGGGGATCTCAAGGTTTTTTTTAGATAATGCTAAATCACCTATAATGAGCCTATAAGCTGTCTTAACATTTTACTGTCTTCTATCTATCCATGCATGCTTCTTGTAACTTAGGTAAACAAATTATTATCTGTGTATTATTTTCTTTCCCATAACTTCACACGTTTAACTGCCGTTGTGTTCTCTTGGGTAATTAGCTTTCAGATATATTTTTTTGTACCCTTGATGCCATTCTGATATCAGATTCAGATATCTTTTTTTGTACCCCTGATGCCTTCTTTCAGGTACCTTCAATTCATGGTAAGCATTTTTTCAGCTGTCCAGGGGAATGATGCCGAAAAAAATCATATCAAAATGAATAATTTTGTTTTTCTAGCTCGAGCTTTCACTACATTTCTCGAAAGAGCAAAAATTAAACATAACAGTCATTTCAATTTTAATTCCACCTTTCACCTCTGAATTTTCTAAAAAAAAATATCTCCAAAACTCATGAATAGGTAGGTTTTAAATGTGAATATTTGGCTCCACACCGCGCCAATTATTATCCCATTCAAGTTATCTTTTGAATGTGCCTCCAAATTGACTTCTCTTTCCTCCTGAGAGAGAAAATCAAATCTACCCTTTCGCGTTCTATGGCATTCGTTTTGATTGAAGCCGTGCCCTTTCCAAGCGACTTAACTTCAAAATTTCAATTCATTCGTCGAAAAAAAAGTTTTACTTGCTAATTATGGTTTCCACAATATTAGGCCGGGGGGGGGGGGGGGGGGGAAACATGGTTCGGTAATTGCTCAATTTGTCCACGACCTCGAACGTGTTTCTGTTGAGCTCCATGTACCTGTTGGTGTTAATCACTCCGTGAAATTTACATTTCAGGGCTGCTTGGTTGGTCCTGAATAAATCTCATTTAAGCTGAGTGGCCTCTCAATGGCGCCCATATTTGAATTGAGCGTTGATCTCTTCGGGCTGTAGCTTAAAAAAAGTTAAGCTTTTCGAGCAAGTGATACGTTTTCCTATCTACCCCGTCTCTCGCCAGTTAGCTAGTTCCTGGAAACCAAAAGCGTTTAATTAACGTCTCGCGAATGTATTTTCGACTGGGCTTTTGGAGCCCTGCTAGTCCTACGATTTTTTTATATTATTTTGTCATACGTAATTAGGGAAACGCGCGGATGTAAATTATCGCCTGCTTTTCTTTGAAAGGTTTCTTTTTAACGTTTCCATTGGCATAGCATCGTTTTCAGCTTTATTTTCTAATCCATCTTTCAAAAAGCGCTCTGCTCCAGTCCACGGAGAAACGCTAAAGGAAATTGTGGGGGGATTTAGAAATTATCTCTGGAGAAATTCTGTTCATGGAAAGATCGGAGATATCCTTTGATATATATTAGTGTAAAAAGTTTCATAAGGTACTGGAAATCATCGAATTTTTATCAATCGGAAAGTCATCTCAATTTTCTGCTAATGAATGAATCAAAGAGATTCAAAATACTTTTTGCTTTGTAGTAATGATTTAAACTTATGGTGTAAAGAAAAAAGATGAATGGAACATAACAGAATTGCTCCGGACTTACCCCTCATCGTATGCATGCCGTTAATTGTATACTTACAACTACATGCGCACCACCCCGCCAACCTCCTGTACAGGTGTGTGGCGGGAGGTGCAAGGGAACTTGTAACCGGTAACCTGTAATTCTACGGCAAATGCTTTGGATGGATTTTCCCGTTCTTCCAAATTCGTAGAATGGCCAAATATTATGAAGTTTTGGACTTCAATACTTATCCATGAAGGAGTTTTACTCTTGATATCATAGGTTCTTAATATCTCCCCTCAGCGAGCCCTCGGTGATTCACATCGTCTGATGCCCTGTCAAGTGTCTTGTGTCTCATTGTTTCCTAAACTGTTTAATTGTAGTTTTGATGTACTCCATGTAAATGTGCTGAAAATAAGCAAGGAACCGTGGTGTATAGTTCTGTTAACAGATAAGAAATCGACCAAAACTGATAACACAGAAATGTTATGATTTTTTTAAATGTGGGATAATTTATCGGAATGTATTGTAAACTTTTACATTACTAGCCGGTAAATTAGTAAATTTGTTTCCTTTTGCAGTTATTTAGAGCGAGCTACTCTGTAGTATTATTTTCATAGAGGCTCCTAAATCTTTTATTCTCAAATACTTGATAATTCGTTTGTTCCGGAAAGCAAATTTATGGCGCACTTTCATAGTAGCGTAGTAGTTCGAAAGCTTAGCTGCAGTTCGAAGGGTTCCAGCTTCAAATCCCGGGTGGAGCCTTCCGACGTCCCTAAATTAAATTCCCCACGTGCTAAGTGACAGCAGGGAAAGCAAATGGCCCCCTGCCCTGAATGTGTGATATCCTTTGACTAAGTGTGTGGTGAGCTCTATCCGCAACAGCCCAAAAAAATATTCCTGAGCAATTAATTTGTGAGAGAGAACGATTTATTTCCCGTATTTTCCCTTATTCAACACATTTTGGCACATCGTTATGATAATCATCGGACGAGAACACCGATTCCTCGAAAACGTTTCTCGAAGGTAGTGTTTCTGAGAAAAAATAAGAAAAAAACAAAGTTTCGCTTGTGAAAACCAACTTCCACGTGTTAGTTTATCTTCATACGATTTCGTGTTATTAGCTGTTTATTTTCTCCTTAATAAAATAAATTCCGGTGTTTTCATGCAGTGGGTTTTTTTCCAATAAGGAAGAAAGTTAAACTCCTTTGTTTTTTCCCACTTTTGTTCACATCTTTTTTCACTTGGTAAATGTAACTTTGTTGACTTTGCATTTTATTTGTTATTTATAACATCCTTGTACTTCCTTGTGCAATGTGCATCCTTGTACTGGTATATCTCTATTGCTTTCATTTGACTGCATTTAATTTCAAGAGTAACTTGACAATGTATTCCTCTGCAAATATATAATGTATGACGAGGGGTTAGATGGAAGATCAGACTTTCTAGTCAGACTTGCCTTATAAAATGAATTATTATTATCATAATTTATAATATCATTGATTGACGATTTTTGTGGCTTATTCAACCTTGAAATATAATATATCGGAAAGTACTTTTCCATTCTAGAGAATTAACTTCCTCATTGCTGACCCTGATTCTAATTCATATCAATCTCTATTGTTATTGTCCTTTGCTACGCTGATTGACGAGGTTAGTGGTGGAGGGTATTCAACCTTCAGATGTGTAGGTATCCGGTGGCTGAGGCGATCGGCATTGAAGGTCGTTGGATTCCAACCGCACTTATGATCCGTTCCGCTCCACTGGGGGCATTGCCGCACGCGGCGCGGCTGCTGCACCGTCTCTCCTCCGCTCTCCCACGCATCGCTGCGAATGCGGTATGGCAGTGGTCGCGCAGAGAGCCCTGCGTCTCTGTCGGATGATCTCGCAGGTTCAGATTCGAAGTGCGACCGCATGACCCGCAAGCAAGATGGCTATCGCTCCACACAAGGACAAGCGTGATTAGCGTCCTCGTCGGATGGGCACTGAGAAATGGCGCCGCGTGCGAGCCTCGCACGAGACGTGTTTCGTGACGTGGAGTGCCGCGGTCACGGAACCAGGTCACGTGCAGATGCTCCTATAGTAGCTGCCCGCCTGCGTGCTGCTCCGTTCCTCCTTTTCCCGTGGCAGATAGGGAGAAAGGCACTCTATACGGGATGGATGCGAGGGAACTGTGGCTTGGTAATCGTAAGCCCAAGTCCCTTAAGTTATAATAAAGTTATAAAGAAAGTTGGAATACTTTCCTATAAATTTATCTACCTTATCCTCTTCAATTGCAAAGGAATTTTTTTTTTTCAATTTCGTGTTTATGATCTGCAATAGTTTTTTTGCAAAAAAATATAAGGCAAAGTAGAGAAGATATTACTGTTTTCCGCGTTGTAAAATGAAGGTAATGATTAAACACATGATAAAAACTCGCCTCCAAAGGCATCCTTTCAGAGCAAAAGTGGGTAAAAAACAAATAAAATGTTTTTAACCCTTAATAGGAACCCTTAAAAGTGATGTCTATTCTAGTAGATATTGAATCGAGATCGTTCATTGCATTTTTATATCTGCTTCCTTGTGGAATAGTATGAAGCTGGGTAATTAATCCATCAGTTATGTGATTAAGTCTCCTCAGAAACATTTTTAAAATACTTGGAATTGTCTGAAGCATTAATTATGAAATAATTCTGTAAGTTCACTCCCGACCGAAATTTGAAGCTTTGAAAATTTTCAAGAGCTATGAAAATTTTAAAGCTATTTGGCATTATGAAAAATTGTTGGCTACATTTATTTCTTTTGTGTCCTCGGTATTAACTTTTTATAGGGATGTGCTCAGTGCAGTTCAGTCGTTTTGAATCAAGTAATCATGGGAGGGGCCTTTTAATTTGAAGAACTAGTGCTTCAATTTAGTCAGTCCTCTTAGACTGTGTGCGTGGTCGGAGCAGAAAGCCAGCGGAGAGGAAATCCTTAGAATAGAACGGCTGTAGTGCTTAGTTTTGCCTCTGACTGCCATTCCTTGGAGAATCTCTGGAGCTGAAACAAATTACTTCTTTATTTTTGTGAATAGGAACACTTTGAGGAACTAAAAATCTAAGAATACGAGGACAATATTAAAATAAGAAAAAACGAAACCTCTTGAATCCTCATACAAATTGAAAGGGAGCACGGATGTTTTTTGGTTAAATTTTCTCTTTTATGCTTGTTTCGCCAAAAATATTTCTCATTATAATAAGTATATATATATATTGGAAAATATTTCAATACCAGTCCGTGAAAAAAAACCATTCAACCTCCACGGTTATTTTCTCGTGTGCCTCAGTTACAATTTTGCCATCATCTTTTAGTTGAGGAGTTTATCTACGGATGAGTTACTTTTTCGGAATAAACATGCGCATTATTTCCTTCTCATTCCATTGTTAATCATAAAATGCGTATTTTAAAATTAATTTGGCTTATATTTTACGCTGTGAAAATTGCTAAAACATTAATTAGTTTTATGAACATGAGACGTAAATATCAGCATAGCTGAGAATATTCCTGCATTTTACTGTGCGAAGTTTGCAAAGAGCTATGTCACGGCAATTTCAGTATTTCCAATATCTTTTGAAAGAAGTAATTTTGCAATGCAGAACTACGGCATTAAACCTTAAACATTTAATTATCGAATGAAAGTATTTTTTCTAATGATTGATATTTTACAATGCAATTACGAAATTAAAAAGTAATGGTCTATGACGGAGGCAAAAAAGACGGGAACGTAAAATGGGACCAAAAACAGCCTGCTCACAAAACGGGATTCATAAAGTGGCAAGCCACAATTAATTCCTTCTCCCTACTGCAGTGGTTTTCCTTTGCAAACCTCTAGCTGTCTCTGTTTTATTTTCCAACTTCTCATAGCAGATCCGTATCACAGGAAACAATACTTAATGCGTGGATTCCTTAACCTCGCTGAGTTATCATTTTATGTAAACAAATATACTCGCACTGCCAAACTCAGAAGTAATAGAGCATACATTATAAATATATAGATATTGGCAACAAGGCAACTAACTACCAGTAGTGCAGCAGAGTAAACCTAGCTGTAGAACATGCAGGATAGCACTGCTAGTAGAATAATTTATAAAAGCGGTTTCCCATGCCTGTAATGCTTTGAATTTATATTCTATTTAATCGTTGGATGGGGTTGCCATTGTTTGTTGTATGTAAAAGACCGCACAACTGATTGAGGAAAAATGTTTTCCATTCAGGATTGTGAGAAGAATCGTTCAGGTTTTGTATCTGACGGCGTTCCTGCGTTAAGTAAGTCATTGAAATATTTATTATTGGTACATATAGTTTAGCTCTTGCCATTTATTGTTGATATTAAATGTAATGAGCGTCACGGTTATGAATCTTAAACTTGAGTAAACTATTTTTACTAAAAAGGGTATAAAACGAGTATTTGGGTGACACAGCATTCAGGAACAGGTTAATCTGAACTTCAGCAAAGCACATGAAAAATAAAAATGCAAAGTACATATAATACGCCAACCTCCACTGTTGTCATTAAATTGCGAATTAAAACTTCTCGATTCTCAAATCGTTCCAGTAGTTCCATGAGTTAAGGCTAATGAGGTGGTTATCAATGACGTGTAGCTCACCTCAATCACAGGATACGCAAAAATGTTGGTATACAATATATCATTCCACCCAAATTTGAACAAAAAGTTGGCAAAATTTCCCACGGGGAAACCGATTTGGGCCAAATTAGGCAAATCGTCTTAATTTGGTTTTCTTGCAGAGGTTAATATTTGCATTGCAAACTCGTAAAAATGAAATTTTACGAAATCGTATTCGCACTTGACGTCTTATGTCCTGAAATGAGGAAGATACAATAGCATGCAACGGCTCAGTACAAAACGTCACGGTTGTAATTCACGCTTAATACCGAATAGAACAGTTAGGCTGAACAAATTAAAATACTCAACATATGTATTATTAGGAATATCATCCAGAAACAGGTTAAATCTTGACAAGTAATCTATTCATAACAACATTCAGCGGTATATTTATGAAGCGCATTTTTTGCAATACATGGAAAGGATATCGTCATTATTTTGCGCGACAAATTAGGTTTGAGCGGCCTAGTCTAAAGAAACATTCAAATCATGTGTCACAAAGCTACGTTATTTTATGGCTAAACTATTAATCACAAGAAGACCAAAGTTATGCGGTTTCAAAAAGCCTCACGAGCGAGGAATGTTAGACTTAAGATAAAGGTGGGTGGTGAAAAACTTGAGCAGGTAGAGCAGTTCAACTATATAGGCAGTACGTTAGAGGAAAACGGATACAGCAGTAAGGATATTAGGAAGAGAATTACATAAGCAAAGGAGACGTTCATGAACAGAAAGGAGCTTCTGGGAGGTTCGCTATGTAAGAATTTAAAGAAAAGGTTAGGGGAAAGTCTGATTTGGAGTGTTGCGCTTTACGGTGCAGAAAGCTGGACACTTAGGAAGGGTGACGAGAGAAGACTCGATGCATTCGAGATGTGGGTGTGGCGAAGAATGGAGAAGGTGAAGTGGACGGAGAGGGGGAGGAACGACGAAGTGCTGGACATGGTGGGTGAGCAGAGGCAGCTTTTAGATGAGATACGGAGGAGACAGAAGGTATGGATGGAGCGAGTACTTAGCGGGGATGGGATGCTGAAAACAGTGTTAGAGGGAAGAATGTTAGGTAAACGAGGGAGGGGAAGGAAAATAATAGGATTTTTAGATAGAATGAAAGGTAGTAGGTCTTATTGTGCACTGAAGAGGGAAGTGCATGATGTAAGGGGAGGCTTCCGGATTTCTTCTTAAGCACTCCATGGAAACCTACCTTAATTGGTAGAATACTTCAATAATAATATTCAAGTTATCCCGTAAAGTTATCACCGTGGCTAGTCCCGGTATACTTACATTAATAATATTAAAAATTGTCGATATTAAAGTTATTCTCGTCTGAGTTGCCAACGTAATGGAGCCGAATTCGAGCGAAGCGCAGAGGCTCGCCTCAGTCTCCTTGGGCGGCGCCATCGGTTGCACTTAACCTCACCCCCACTTCTCTCCCTGATTATCTCCTCCGCTTCCTTCAAGGAGCCCATCCTTTCCTTTCAACTGTACCTCCTTTTTTATTTTCTTTTTCGTTCGCGAGCAAAGCAAAGTTTTTGTTTCCGGTGCCTCCGCGCGATTTTCTATTTTGGAGCGCGCGCACCCGCTGCCTTATCTTCAGCGCACAATCTCACTTCATATCCTTCGCTCCTGCACTACCCCAACCCCCCGCCGTCGCATTATTAAGACGCGATGCCTTTCCAGCTTCTCTCCTCAAAATCTCCATCCTCTCTTGTGCTTTCTCCTCTCTTCCTCTTGATGTAAGGTGAACCGTGGCATCTTATTTCGATCATTTCATCAGCATTCTGTAGTAAAAAGCGTCGCCATAACTTTTTATCAATTAATCGGCACTATGTTTTAGCTTAAACTCTGCTCATGACTCTTTGACTTCAAAAACTATTTAAATTTATTAAGCGTTGGTCGATGGAGGGGCTAAGGTGACGTCATGTAAAATATTGAAGTTTCAAAAGATAGCGAGACATTCTGATATTTTACGGGGATATTATGTTTATTTTAGTATTGTTAGGAGTAGGAAACTGTTATTATATCAAATTTAAAACTGATTGGAAAATAAATTATCACATCTTGTGATAAAATACATTTAGTATTATGATAAAGGGTTTATTTAAATTTTAATAATTAGCTATACAGCATGCGTTGTCGCTATGCGGTTGTGCCCTGAGATTTGTATGCAGCAACTCGCGATCATTTTTAAAGGTTTTTTCCCTCCTTTCATTGGTGAAATTCAGTCTGAGGTCGCTGTCGGTGCCTTATCTGTGTACACAATCTCTCTTCATTCCCATCGCTTCCTTGCGTCGCATTAAAAAGGCGCCATCCTGATGGCTTTCCAGTTCGTCTTCCTCAAACTCCTTTATCCTCCCGTGCCTTCTCTTCTTCTTCCTCCCAATGTACACTTGCACGTCCTTGAAGGCCTCTTTGTAATCTGCTTCCTCCTTATCGCTCCTTTCTCTTCCAGCTTCTTCAGATGTGTCCGACCCGCAATGTTTATACCTTTCGCGTCTTCCCGCGGGATATTATTTTTCGTCTCCTCCTTATGGTGATCACCTCGAGGGATGAACCGTGCAATCTCCCACTCGAGAAGGATGGATATGTACGGAGTGCGTACAGAGAGAGGTTTATTGTACGATTTCTTCCAATGTTTAAACTACTTTCTCTTTGCATACAATGTATGTAGCATTTTTTTTCTGCCGAGAAAGTTTCATGAAGCCGTGAGGCAACTTGAGATTATTTGGTAGGCACTCTCGTGTTAAGAGTAAAAAGTGTGAGTATTCAATGCAATTGACGAGATATTCCATCTAAAAAATTGTTTTAGGATTTACGTAAACCTTTTTTACCTTTACTACATGTTCAATGTATATCATAAGATGCCTTCCTCAGCCGTTCTATCCTTCCACTTGTCCCTCAAAGAATGTTTGTGTGCATCACGCCACCGGCCGTTTGAGTTTTCATATGCATATGCATAGGCGTATCTAGTGGGATTGCACGGGTGCACGTGTCCTTCCCAGAACCTTTAAAATAGGAAAGATTTTTAAAGCGGTCCCATTATCATTGCATTCGTTTTGTATTACGAGGTATCCTTCCCCCCCCCCCCCCCCCCGGAACTATATCTTGGATACAGCCTTGCTTGTGTCCCCCGCACCCCAGAAAGAAATCCTGCATCCGCCCCTGTCTATATGTCTTTTTTTAAGGTATTTTAATTGATCCATCCGTTTGATTTTCATCATTCTTCAGTGGTGCAAAAATTTGAATGCCCCCACCCTTGATTTTTCTGCTACTTTGCTTTCTATTTCTTTGGTCTGTCATTGTCCACGCTTCGCTACCATAGAAGAGCATACTCCAATTGCAGATTCTGACGTTTTTTTTTAAATCCATAGTATAACCCCTTTAATGAAAATGTAAATAAAATTCTTCACGACTCTCTCCAATCTGCACTCTCCTTCTTATCCCTCCTTTCTCTTCCAACCTCTTCAGATGTTTCGAGCCATCTTCAGTTTTTATCCCTTTCTGCATTCTCCCGCGGGATATTTCTTTGTTCTCCATGATGATCTCATTGAGGCATTGGTCGTTCATATCTTAAAACCAAGGAACGATATACGCAGCACGTACCAAGGGAGGTGTACTCTATCATTCCGATATTTATTCCGTTGACCACGCTTAGATGATCGTACAATGTATTTTACATGTTTTTTTTATGCTGAGATAGTATCAGAAAGCGTTTCTATGGCAATAACTGTGCGGTACACCTGCGTTAGGAGTTGCATGTTTAATAGGCCCCTGCATGTTAAATAGGACCCTGTGTGCGATAAGGTTTAACAAATATTCTAGCCCCAACATTTTGTTGCTTTCACCTATGCCTTACATTATAATAAACCCTTTCGCAATCGGTGTATATGCACATTTGCACAATATTATGCATGAAATATTGCACCCTTTAAGCTTTGGTGTATCGAATTTTTTTCTTGTATGAAATTGTTCCAGGAATATCAATAGTTTCTAGAACAGTTACGTAGTTCTTCAGCGCATAATGCGCTTGCCTTGCTATTACTGGTACCTATCCTTAGAGATTTCTGCATGCCAAGTGATGAGGTGAAAGACAATGAGCTGATGGGGGTCTTTGAACTCTTCTCTTTCATCTTAGACAAATTATGGAATTGTAGGTAACCCTTTTCATAAAATAGCTTAGCAATAAAACAGCTCAGTGGCGTAGCAAGGGGGGAGGTCCACAGGGTCCGGACTCCCCAAACCCACCCTGGAATATAAAAACACAATTACTTTAGTTCATGAAAGGAAACAAAACACTGAAAAATCACGAATTTACAAAAGATTTCTTTGATAAATAAAGTTTTTTTCGATTATGGAAAGTGTTAAAATTAGTTTAAAACCCTCTAAATAGTACCCTGTTTTTCTAAAATTTTCCCCCCAGTTTTTGGACCCCTCCCCGAAAAAATTCCTGGAATTCGTTTTTCACGTTACTGCACTGTCTCATTATATTACCAATCCATCGGTGGCGAACCTGTACAGTGATCCATAGTTTCCCTCCTTCTCTTATTCTTCTATATCCCTCCCCATTTCATACCTCATCCGTCCATTTTATCTTCAGCATCCTGACAAACACCAGATCTCGAAGGCCTCTATTCTTTTCAGTTCACTTTTTCTGACTTTCCCAGCTTCTGAAACAAGTACCACTGCCCAAACGACTGTTTTCATGTACTGATTCCTGGACTCCAGTCTTATACTATTCGGGCATAGTAACGGCCTCTTTGCCTTAAGGTCCTCCTTAGCTTGTTTTTTTTCGACGTTTGGACTCTGTCGAGCTTCTACAGTCGCAGTAAATGGTGCTTCCAAAGGTAGGTGAATGACTTCACGTGCTTGCTTTCACTCTTAGAGGTGAATGTCGTCTACAGTTTTCCCTTTTCCGCCAGCATCTATCCCAGCTTTCTTCCTATTTATTTTCATATTGTGTGCCTGAAACACGTTTTCAATTTTCTGCATCATTTTTATTGAATCATTCTGATTTTTGTACTAGTTTTCTTGTTGTACCCAGTGTCTTGTATTGATAACATTTATGAAAAAGGTGAGATTATTCTGAGTGTGTTATTTACCTTTTTGATGATAAAAATTTGTGAGGTACCCCAAAAGATGAAACTGTGCGACAGGAAACTTTTGTTATAAATTGTGCTTATTCTTTTAGGGAAGGTTTGCGCAGCTCATCAGAATACTTAAGTGAACGGGCGACCGCTGAAAAAACTATCGGTGATTTGACGTGTACTGAATGAATGAAAGAGTGGATATTTTTCGTGAAATTTGGTGCGCAAAAGTTTTTCTGAGAGTTGAGAAATTGCTGAAAATGATTTGAATTTAAAGTGTTTCCTTTTCAAGTTCACTGAACTTGGGTCGACTGGCCTCTCTCGCTCTCTCTTTCTCTCTCTCTCTTTCTTCGGTCGTCGTCCACTTCATCTTGAGCGCCCCTTGAGCTGCGAATCTTCATCCCCCCTCCCTTGCACTCACTCCAACCCCTCCCTCACCCCACCCCCACTGCTCGACTGCAGATGCTCATTCTTCGATGCGTCGTCGCTGGTGCTCCATAAGTGCTCTAGTGCTTATTCGCATTCTGTTGATGACGATTTAGTGGACGTAGTGCTCTTATGGTTCCTCTTCGCAATACGAGCAGGTAAAGCCTATGTATACGATGTGCGTAGCATTCGTAAAATGAAGCATCTTTATTTATTTTCAGATTAAATACTCCAGCATTCACTTGGCAGATTTTCGTATTGACTCATACATTTTTATCTTTTGCGACTATCTAAAATTCCATATTTTAAACGGAGCAGTAACAAAAGTTTCCTACTTTCTTTTGCATTCTGTTGATTATTTTATTGTTCACTATAATATTTTAGGTGAAGTACTTCAGTGTGCAAATACATAAAACGTACGAATATCAGTACTCTACCACTACATGTGTAAAATCAGTTTTATTTTTCGATCATGGAAAGATTTCAAAAAAATTTCCCTACACCGTTCTATTTGAGGTAATTAAGCATTCGGCAGCGTATTACCTTCTGCATCATTTTTTCTGGATTGAATCGGAAAGTCTATTTTGAAATTTTTAAGGTACATTTTACTCCAAAATATTTTCTAAGAGTGCGTTTTATTTTTTCGAGTTATTCACGAACTTGGGCTTTGGATTTTTTTGTGCCCTTATCGAGGAGACCTTATTCCAGAGGGCTTATCTTCATTTTAATCTTCTTCCCGTGAGGATTATTAATAACTGGATTTTCAAAATTGGAATTCATAAAAGGTGGCAAAATAAAGTATCTCTAATAACAATTAATTGCAAAAAATGTGTCAATGATGCTAAAGATTAAAATAGATTTTTTCAAAAATTTGAATATGTTTAGTATGTAATCCTGATTAATTTTGTTAACTTGTAGCATCATCTGAAAACTTAGCATTTCTTTGTTGCATATTCAGTTTTACCAGCAACAGATAATTTAATCGTACGCTTTGGTTTTTTTCTTTCGCTTTAGATGATAGACAATATAAATATTTCTTTTATAGTTGCCTGTTATGTCTGGTAATGCAGTGTTTTTATTGATAATCGCTATTAAAAATGTGCACCAAATAGCAGCATAAACTGGAGGACTCAACTAAGAATATCACCTTAATAGGACTAAAATTTAGTTCATAAGAATTGGTTTCAGTTAAAGATTGAAATCCTTTTCGTGAAACTGGTATGTCTGAGATTTTCTCTAAGACATACGAATCCTCACCTACGTATTCAGGAGAGAACTTTAGAGAATCCTTGCGACCAGTCCCAGATTAATGACGTCGCACTCGTGGATGTGTGATACCTTCCCAAATAGGGAAACATCTTGCTGGCGAATGAGTTGGAGAACCTTTCAAGGCACATTTAAGTGCCTGCACCTCACAATGAGGATTTTGCCTCATCAGTGCTTCTAACGAGCGAGTTTTAGGCTGTTTCAGAGGATGTTGAAGGCACATCAGATAATTTCTTGAATCGTACCAGTTACGACGTGGTCATCTGTTAAAAATTCCCGCACCATTTTAATGTGGCGCTGATTCACCTGAAATCAATGTTAGAAACTTGTCGAGCAGAAATCGTTCGTTCCAGAAACTACGATAAATGGAGGCTCGAATTGTAAAGCAACCAAATGATAAACATTTGCGACGGATGGATAAGCTCCGTACAAATTGTTCTCTCTTCGCATTAACATGATATTTCAACCTTTTTGAGCATGGATCTCAGCGGTATCATACGAAGCTTATGGCTTAGTGTGCAATGGACGATTTTGTGACTGGAATAGTTTAATATGTGCCTTAATGTTGGAAACGTACCATAATAGATAGAACACTTTATAATAATAATAATGATGGTGAATTTGAATGCCACCTACTATTTTCCTTGTTGAGTGATCAAGGGACGCCGGCTCATGTGAGTGGAGGCCTTGTGGTTGGCTTGGCTAATTATTGTAGGGTTGGATCAAATCGTAAAGGGTAGGATCAAATCGCAAAGGGTAGGATCAAATACACCTGACCAAAATCCTGGATGTCCGAGGTTATAATTTAAGTATTCTACCGATTAAGGTAGGTTTCCATGGAGTGCTTAAGAAGAATTCCGGGAGCCTCCCCTTACATCATGCACTTCCCTCTTCAGTGCACAATAAAACCTACTACCTTTCATTCTATCTAAAAATCCTATTATTTAGGTAACCTAGAGAAAATAACTGCCCCCCATATTTAATGTGTGAGTCAATCACACGCCTGGGGCTAAGTCTGTTGAGAGCTATACCCGGAACTACGTAAACAAATATTCACGTTGAATCTCCGAAAGAAAGCATCCCCTCCTTCCTGAGAGCTGGCTGTTTGTATGATTCTTACTCCTACAGAAGTCGGATTGTTCTACTCCAATGGAGCCTGCCAAGAGTTCGCTCCGATCTCCTCCTACACCCTATTTCATCCCCTTCTAGTTTTTTTGGCATTTCAAGGGGAGGGAGCTGAACCAAAAAAATAATTTTTCCCTGAATTATCCATAACGACACATTGAAGGTAGAAAACTAAAAGCGAGATCTCATTTTATGATGTCCGAAGGCATCACGCAGCTTTGAAGTCGAGGTTCATCCTTCGCATTTTAGGAATGTGCTCACACTAGGCCATCACTTGCCCGCAATATTTCATAAAAATCTCATGCTATAGCACTTCCATCAGCCGTATCTCTGTTGCACGCGTATAACAAAACGATTTATGTAATTACTAGCAGTGGAAGAAAAAAAATCATGCATTTGTGCATAAAAATTTGAATGCACGTAAATCAAAAATAATATTTGAGCGGCTTATTATTTATTTTCTGTTCCCTCTGCAATGCTAAATTCACACCTTGAATGCTTCCAAATATATTCCTTAATTAATGTAACTAACTTAAGGTTGATATTTGTTTTTATCAAACTCCTCATCCTTATTTTTGAAATTTAATTAATTCGTAGACAGTAGTGACGGGACTAATTATCCGCGTTATTAAGTTTACTATTATGATCGAATTTTTTCATGTCCTGGACGAAATTGTGACGCATTCTAAATATTAAATGAGTCTCATCATTCTTCATTTTCAAATTAAAGCCAGTTGCTTGCTAAAGAGAACGACATTTATATTTACGTAGATGCAAGTTTTTTTCAGTGTATTGGTAAGTATTTCTATGTAAAAGTTAAAAATTAATTAAAATGCTGCTCGGTGCTCAGTTATCATTGCTAAATCACGTAAATTCCTCGGGTTTAGCGTAGGAACACTAGGGTCGTGATTTTCTTCTACTTTTGGAAGTGACGTTGCTTTCGGGCAAGCACGAATCCTTGTTCTCGAGGACTCTTTGCACGAGAGATGTGTGGTTGCGACGCGAGAGCATTTCTTCATTCATTTCGCGTTTGGAGATGCTTTATCTCTTCCAAGGCGTTCCATTTCTTTCTCTCCCATATCCTCCGGCTTTCCCGCCTTCGTTCCCGAGTTCGTCCGCTACCTTCTGTCAAGATGAGCCTCTCAAACTTGAGGCATTCAGGCCAAGAATTCTGAATTGCCCATTCATGAAAAAATACGCCGCTTGATGTTAGATTACCCAACTACCTTCTCGCGGATCGAGGCTTTCGCGTAGGGCGTTTACAATTAACAATGCCTTTTACTTTCCGTGATGGCTTGCGTTTACTTATCTCGGCGCTGAAGGCTTTTCTAGAGGCACACGACCGCGGAGGCTATACTGGGAGAAGAAGTATTCTCCCGTTTATGTACGAAGTAGGCGATCAAGATTTATATTTAAAGCAAAGTATTTTTTCACTGTTTCCAATTGTGAATCTCAACGTTTATGTATCTTGTGTTGGCGCCTCGTGTGTATTTTTCGCGGTTTTCTTCCTGAACGTGAAAGTGTAATTACGAGTAGCAATAGAAATTTGGGTTTCTTTTTTTATTCTTCAAAAAAATCCAGGTGAGATGAGAATTCAGTAAAAATCTTTGGATGCGATTAGGACATTTATTTCTAGTACTAACGTTCCAAATTATTCTGTGCATTTATAATTAACGTTGCGTTTTATTGCGTGATGGCTTAAGCTTCCTCATTTCTGTGCGGATGACTTTTATAGAGGCAAAGACCGCAAATAGTGTGGCTCAGATTTCGCCGAAATTGAGTAGGAAGTACTTTGACGCGACTTTAAACTGCAAATCTGAAGCACTATGCTCTTGTCAATCGTGTATATTTTTCTTGGCCGTAAAAGTGTAGTTCCTACGCATTACAAAAGGTTAGTAATGCAACGAAAGTATTTTTGAATTGGGTCTCTCGTTTACATCTTCACTACTTCATATTGCATGATTTCTATTAAATTTCCCTGTAAGAGGAGACTAAACTGTACTGTAGCTACGGTATTTTTAAATCAGGCCTCTGGTGGCACCTTCACCATTTCCAACTGCATACTTTTAAATTGTATTGTAATATACGATTTAAATGTAAAAATTTTTAATTTTTGCAATTGTACGGTCTCGCGGTCGCAGCTTCACGATTTCCTCTTGCGTGCGTTTAAATATTCTTGTAGAATGAGATTTAAATGTACCCGACGGATACGATCAATCTATTTCTTTATTTACCTCTTCAATTTCAAAATAATTTGTTTATGTGTACACCGAGCAATGCCTTTCCAAAGGAGACGCAATGGTATTTTCCACAAATATTGACTGCAATTTTTTAATAATTGTGGAAATTGCCCTTGCCTTTCCTTTCTAAACTATTAGTTCCATCTATAACTAGTAGTTCCATCATGTTTCGCCTATGAAGTGCTGAAATAAAAAATTCTTTAGTTCACTTGTTTTTTTTACGTTTGCTCCTCTACGCTGACGGCTTTTCTAAAGGCGAACGATCGTTTAATGTACACTGAGAGAAGAATGTTTTCCTTGAAGAGGTAACTAGGCATACAGGTTTCGGTTATTTTGGAAGAAAAATATTTTCCCTTGCTATTCAATCGCAAACCTCAACGTCTCTATACCTTCCTTTTTCGTCTTTTATGTGTTTTTACGAACCTTACTTCCTGATTACAAAAGTGTAATTATTGCTAACCCTCCGAATCAGTTGTAACAACTGTGGCTGTTTTCTGTTGTGCCTGACCTTTAATTCATCACCGTTTCCTGTAGTGGACATTGAAAACCCCTTTGTTACAGGAGACTTCTATGTTCCATTCAAGCACATACGTTCAGCAAATTTACTGTGCGCTACGCTGAGCGCTAGAGAACAAGACATTGATTGCTGTCTCACCGTAGATTCTTTTTGAGTTTATTGAGAGCATAGTATAGGAACAGAAAATACACCTATATGATATTAAAAAGGTCTCATTTTCCAACGCTCCCGAATGAATCACAATAATATCAACCAAGAATCGATTAAGGCTTGCTCTTGAAAAATTTAGCATATTTGAGGAAGATCTAAAAACTTTTTTTTTAGGTAGTTTATTCCTCACCTTCTTTACTCTACGCAGGAGGGACTTCTTCAAAACATCTGTTTTCTGCATATTGACCTTATTTTTTTATTTCTAATTGTTCCTATATTTTTCACGCATATTATTACTCTGAATAATTTCGCAGGAAGTCACTAGAGTAAAAAATGCATAGAGTGACATTTGTTGGCTAAATATTTCTTCTCACACTTTGGCAGTGACATTGAGAGGGTAAGTATTCTATTCAGCATGCAAAAACTTGCTTTCCGAGTTTTTTTTTCGTGCAAAATACGTAATGTCTCCTGAGTGAACGTGAAATTAGATTATCTTCCTACTTCCCTATCAACATCTCTAAACCTCTAATAAACTTAGATGAATACCCATAAGAAATACTTTACGAAATGGAGGACTGAGGACAAACTCGGCGTAAACCTAAGCCCTTAGGTGTTATAGCTACTAGCGTAAAAAAATATCTGAAATGATAAGGAAGGAAGTATAATAGTTTGAATTAAGGTTTTCCGATCACCGATCACTTTTTACAGATGAAACTGTTTACCAGAAATTAGTATATTTGGGTTTGAAATCCTGTCGAATCAAAATAAATGTATATCATATGAATCATTTGGCATTTTTCCTTTCAATTAAATACATATCTTTATAACTCTTGCCAAGTGCTGATTGAATGAATTAAATGTGTGACACTTTATTTCAATCTCTCAATAAAGATTTTACAGTGCATTCTTGCATATAATTCTGAATTAAAAACCGTTACCGTTAGTAGTTTCATTTATATTTTTTGTCTTTCATACGACTTGAAAAGATTTTTATCTCACTGTTAATTGTTTTTGTTGAATACATTTCCTCATTTCTCTTTTACATTTACTACACACCACAGTTTTTAAATGATCATTATTTACGTTTTTTCTTTTCAAATTTTTCTAGTTGTACTTCAGGCGATACTGATTTGGACTCGAAAAATAATTGATTAAACTACAGATTGCTTCCCTGATATGCGGTGTTTATTTTTTTCTAAAACGTGTTGCAATTATCGCCATTAATTCATTAGAATAAAAATAAATATCGAGCCAATTATGCCAGCATAAAGAGAATTGACGATTGAATATACTCAATTATGTGAGCGTTTTTGGAACGGTTAATTAAAAGTGGAATTGGGAAAATCAACTAGAAAAGGTGTTCATCATTCATTATCTCTTTGATAAATATTAATGCTCAATAGATTGCTGCTATTTATCGCTCAATTTATGGCTTAAAATTTTGATGAGGAAAAGAAATTGGTATACCGAAATCTCCCTTGAATAGCTAAATGAAATATGCGTTCATATAATGAATAATTGATAGTCTACTTGGGAGCTGAACCTGTGAGTGGAGCGGCAATTAGCATGCGCCGGAAGGTGGTGTTCAATATTCCGTTAAATTCATGGCTTTTACTCAAGCGGAGCACCTGAAATCATTTGGTGTTAAGTGACATTCCCGTAATGAAACCAACTTTGACGTGGTACCGTGATATTTTCTCGCCAAGACGAACCTCGGTTGTTGATTTTTGACCAAGACGAATGCTTCCTCGTTGTGGCTGGCAGAGTTAGGTGCGGTGAAGCTTCAAATGAGACAACGACGGCTGCCGGAAGTGATTGTTCCGTGATTTGAGTTTCGCGAAATTTGGGAATCAAAGGAATGCAGTTCGCTGTAGGTTCATGTCGCCGAGAAGTCTTCGATATCCATGACAGTGGAATAATGTCGTCATTTTAAAATGAACGTCTTTGGACGTATTTCAGATCAGGTGAAATTTTTTGCAGCCAACCTGTTTTGCCATTATTTTTATAGAGAAAAACGGGTCTTACTTTATTTTATTTAAAATCGATAGTTTACTTTCGGATGGCTTAAGATTCAGGTAGAAAGTCGCAAGTAGTCTTGAGATTTGGGAAAGTACTCAGGCGGGACTCTCCTTATTTACAGTTATCGGTACGTAATCGAGTAAAAGTGACCGCACAAAAATATTGCTGAACGTATAGGCTTGAATTGAACACAGAAGTCTCCTGTTACAAGGGGTTTACTATGTCCACCAGAGAAAATGGTGATGAATTAAAGGTTTCCTGGATATCAGACAATTACCGAGCGAGAGCGCGACCCTGGTTTCAATGAATGATCATCATCTTCTGGCGCTAATTATTATTTGTTTATCTTATTGTTACCTAGTTACTTGATGAATTTTAAAACGGACGCCAGAATAGGGGAAAAGGATGTGTAGAGATATTCATTTATAAGAGTACTGTCCTGACTTTCAATAATTTTTAATATTTCTAACTGCTCCCTTGAGTCCAGTTCACGGCGGTCATTGCAAAATTTTTAAGTATTCATTTTAAAAACGCTCCCATGACAGTTGCATAAAATACAATAGAAATGGTAGTTTTTGAATACCATAGAGTAAATCAAGAATTAGTGAATTTTGTTGATGAATCAAAGGTCAGGCCGAACAGAAAACTACCACGGTTGTTACAACTGATTCGGAGGGTTAGCAATAATTACACTTTTGTAATCAGGAAGAAAAGTTCAATGGTTATGGTGCAATGAGCATCGCAACCTATCCGATGCGAGCTCTTTCCTTCCCACCTCTCTGGGCGTATACGCTTTTGGCTCGCTGCATTTGATGATGACGGCGGGGCGACTCTTAACCCTTTCCTGCGCCCGTCCTTGTGGCAGACCCTTCAGAAGTTGGGAGTCCTGAGGGACAGGGGATTATCCTTTTGCGCTGGGAACCTAGGATCGATCCCTTCGCGGCACGGTGGGGTTGGGAAAATGTAGGGAATGGGAGATAATAGGTCTAGGCCCTGGGAGCCCTAGGAAAGCCCTGGGAAGACCCTGGGAGCAAATGGGCTCGAAGCGGGCAAAAAATATCGTGACCCTTGGTGACTAGAGGCTGAAGTGCTCCGGAGAGGTCACAGATAACCCTGTGCGTTGGAGTGGAAAATTTAGCAGGATTAGGGATGCGTGGATCGAGAGAGTGTTTCGATTCGATATCCTTCATCGGCGTAAGATAACATCCAGTGAAACCTGAAAATTTTGTCGAAAAAACGAAAAAGCTCCTTCGTTTTAAGTTAATTGAACTATTTTATCAGTATCAACTGTAAGTAGAAATTGATCGTTTGATTTGTGTATTGAATAAAAAAGTATGTTTTATTAATTTTATCGATTTCGCCCAATAAGCAGTGATTGTAGATACTTAAAGCATATTTTAAAAAATTACTGGCAAGTATTACGACATCAAAACCTCTATATGTAAAGGATAGAATGAATAGTTTACTTTGGAATGTAGAAATATTGAAAGTGAAACGCGTTGTGGATGGAGGTCATTGGTAGCATTAAAAAAAGCTCAGGGAAATCTTATAGGCACAAGTTTAATTAAATGAAACATTCACAGCCTAAATAACAGGGCGTTCGGGACTAGGGGTGGCTGAAGGAAAGGAATCGAAAGAGTGGCGAAGACGGTACCTTGCGAGGGTGATGTGTTCTGCCGGGAGCAGCTTCCTTCAGTCTGCCTCTCCAACGGTCTCCAGGTATGCACTTCAGGCCTGGTGCAAAAACAAAATTTTTGCTGGTAAAAACTCTGCTTCAGCCCCTCCTCGACTCTTGTTTAGTCCCCTGCAGTGACCTTTCAGGCCAGGATATCGACAGGCTGCAGGTGGCGCAGAATGCATGGCTGCGCTACGCTTGGCGACCGGGGTGGGCAGAACATATGACTCCGTTTTATGCGAAAGAAGGATTACTAAAAATAAGGGAGAGAAAACATTATTTTATCCTGACTGCTGGGAAAAAAGTGTGGGACACCAGGACTCCCTCCTATGTCCATATCAATATGACTTTGCTGGGGCAATGCCAGTGTTCCAGCATCAGAAATGCTGCAACATCCTTTATAATCCCACATTATTGCACATCCAGAATGGGGGGATCGTTTGTCGTGTTTTTTGCACGTTTATACAATGCCCTCCCAATGGAAATAAGGACCAAGCTAAGCAGAATTAAAATCTACAATCACCTTTTGAGATCTTATTCTACCTAATTAAAAAAAAATCCTTTAAATTTTATACTCCTCTTTTTTTAAATATTCCTTGATCAATCAAATCAATCAATGTTTTTTAATTATTTTGTAATTTTCAAAGCATTTTAAAAACCATCTTTAGCCTACATTTAATTATTTTACCATTTTTATTGTCTTTATCCTAAAATCGTTTTAGTACAGTTCTTATATTCTGTAGAACAATATGTACTTAAATTTTTTATCCACAACATTTTTATTGTTTTTTACTTCTATTTATTGGCATTTTGTTTTTCCTTTTTATTGATTTTATACTATCCTTATTTTGTCATTATGTTTGTAGCTATCTAAAGTTTTACAAAGTTTTATGCAACATTTCATCCCTCTCTTCTGTTTTTAATGTTTTCAAACGAATTGTTAATTTATTTCTGTATTTATATGTTCAAATATTTATTCGTTTATTTACTAATGCCTTCTATTTACAAATGGCTAAAACTGGGGCGTACCGGCGACGGCAACACCGCATTGCCCGAAAGGCTTGACTCGTAATCGCCGGATGATCCAGAAATGAAACCTAAATTGCTGTTGAGAGTCAGAAATTTTACCGGCCTGCGAGCCACCCCTATGTCATGACATGTTTTTTGAAACTCTGTACAAAGAGCCCTGGGTTGGGGGAAGATGGGGCCACCTGGTCTCACACAACCCAGGTTAAATAAACTAAAGTCAAGTCAAGTCAGGTCATCCTCGCACCAGGAGTGCGTCTCCAAAAAATCTCGGGATTGGGGTCTCACCCTCCTTTTATATCAAACCTTTCTGTTGGTCCGAGAGTGGGTATCTCCGTATGACCGTCAGGGTACAAATTCATAGAGGTATCGGCGGTCCTCACGTATTTACCTCCGTTTTACCGGTAAGGCACATACATAGAGAGTTAGCGGTGGGATTAACCCGCACACAGCACTCCCATCTCCCTTCGACGAGAGAGAGGCCTCATGAAGCGCGGGCTCAGAAGTTGTGAGATTTTTGAGCTTATATAGCCATTGTAGACGAAGAGTTGATATCTATTTCTTTACTCAAATGTGTGATTATTATTCACAGATACTTCTTTTAAATAGCACATAGAATGAGAATTATTTCCTATATATTTAAGCGCCTCCACCATCCCGTTTACCTAAAATAAATTATTAGAGCTTGGCAATATTGAATTCAATTGATCAATCAACTGCTAACAATGCCAAGGTTTGAAGCAGCCGTCCCTTCTCAGTTCTCCTGTCCGCTAATAGTTTGACTCGTGTTTAATCCTACTGTTTTACATCACCTATTTACTGATCCACAGATATGGCAGGGTGAAACGGTACTTATTACGGAATTACTGTTTGACATATTTTTACATTTGATGCTGTTACATAGGTCAGTGTTACTAGTTTTTTAAGACCACTTATATTAGTAAACTTCAACGTGTGCCTCCTTGGTACCTCGGAGAATGTCGAAGAGGTATTCCTGTTCCCGCCAGGTGTTTTGTAACATGTATTCTGACACAGTACTCACAGCAGCTTCTATTCTAGCCTTCAGTCCGTCGACGTCAGCAACTGGTGTTGTGAAGACTGTCCTTGATATAGCTCTGGAAAAAAGTTATTAGGTCAAACGATTAATTGGCAATGAATTTTTATAATCAGGGCAAGACTTATTGCTCACCCTGTATTTTATTTTCATTGCGTATAAAAAACGATCTAAATATAAAAAATAGGTCATGAGATTCAAGTGTTTTATTAACAGGAAAAATTACCTTCCCCAGAGAGCTGAGGGAGAACCTAAACTGTAGAAATGGATAAGTCTCTATTGCTTTTCAGCATTGGTCTCATCTCCGCAAATGTATCTCACTTTTAAATTTGATGAAGTGAAAATATCGTCATGAGGTGAAATGCGGAGATAAGGAGGTTTTCTTTCTGAATCTCGCTTCATATCAGCCACAAAGATTATTCTGGCTGTTTAATCTGTCTCCCCATGAATTTCCATTGGAACTGGAAGATTGTCAATTTGAAATGTGCTCTAGGAGACGTTTCTAAAAGTCGCTGTGGCTTGGATAACTCATCCGCTCCAAGTGTATTTGAATCTGGAAATGTAATTAGCATCTTCGAGAAGATTCCGCGATATAAGGCTCTGAGGAGTATTCTTTGCCGAAGGATATTCCTTTTTCGCCTCGAAAATAAAAGAAGTCTGTGAAGCGGAATTCGAGTCGTAGTCTCGACTTGGCTGAGCGAATTCCACGTCTGGATTCGAAGGAAAATTGTTTCCATCTCAAGCGTTCATCTCAAAAACACCTTATGTTGGGGTGGAAAATATGATATTTAGCTCTTTCCTGCTATTGTTTATTATAATCTGTCCCGGCGTAATTTTTATCTCTTGTAATAGAAAAATCGTATTTTTACTTTGAGGAAACTTAATATGTATTTTGGACGAAATTTTCATTCTAGTCGTCTCAAAAATGTTATTCACTTATACTTCAGTTGTGTACCTTGAGAAGAGAACGCCTGAGATGTGCCGAATAGAAACGACAAAGGTCTTAGTGGATTGGTGGCTGCCCACGCCAAGCATTTAAGCAAGAATGCGGTGCAATATTGTGATGTAATTAAACGTGGAAAAAAATTGAGTTCCTTATGATAAAAACTTATCATGTCTGTCCTTGATAAAAGGCTTTTGGAAGTTTTATTTGCAATTCAAAATTAAAAATTTAATTCTGTTATACCGTCATGTTACTAGTGATTTAGAATAATTCATTCCTCAATCAAAGTTAGCTCGTGTCGGTCATGAGACATTTGTCAGTACCCAGTGGATTTTATCTTGTAATCGGGATCACAAAATGATCGAACCATATTTCAAGTATTTTACTTAACTTTTTTTTGTGCTATTCAATTCAATGCGCCATCGTTTACACAAGAGAAGATTTGCACCTTAAATTGAGAAAGCTGGGCATATTTGGATTCAGGTTTTTTAAAATTTATTTCAGTTTTTCCTAAGTAATGCTACAATGGTACTTATAATAGGTATGCTTGCCATACTTATTGTTACGAATGATTATTCTGACGTAATATGGATTATTTTTATTTTTTTATTTTTATTTTTTTCATCTCCCCATAAACAGCACATTTACGGAATTTACTGCAGTCAACAAGGAAGGACATTCACTAAGGCCCATGCCCTGGATAAGTGTAATTTACCCTGGCGGGACTCGAATCGAGGCCGGCGAACAACAAAAGTGGAGACGAGGGCACAATAGCAATGCAATCTCTCCCTTATAAAGCAAAATCATTCTTAAACCATAAAGCATCGATTTCGTTTCAGCGGAGGATCGATGCTATGAGATTGAATATCGCGTATGATAGTTATCAAGCGGTAGACTGGTGCGAGTGTTTTCTGAAGGTCGGCCGTAAGATCGCTAGGATTTGCTTGGGACGGGCTGAGTTGAGTCGGGCGGCGGGTTTTCGTGCCTCGGGACCAGAGCGAGGATTTTGGGCGAAAGTTTACATTGGGGCGGATTACTGAGGGAGGGGCCAGAGATAAGGAGCATCATGGGAAGGGTTTGTGTGGAGGGGGAGAAGAAAGTGAAAGGGGAGGAAGGGAGGATTTAGGGAAGGATTAAAGGAAGACCAAAGGGATATTCTGCTAGGGGTTGCTGCTGCGGAGGAGGAAGGAGTCACCGCGGCAAGAAATAGCAATTCCAATGCTGGTAATCTGTGTGCAAAGGGTTTTTTTTTCCTTCCTTTTTCATTGTTATTTTTTCCTTCCTAAAATCCACTTTTCCTTCCTCCACGGCTTTTCCTGTTTGTTTTCAATCCTTATGGCTTTCCCTCCGGGTTAAAAAAAATCATAACGGAAATCCAGTCTCTTTGGATGGTATTCCGTGACTTTTCGCGTCTTTGGCGCGTCGGAGATAATCATTTCAGAGGAGCTAATTACAATTTTTGGATTTTAGTGAGACGATGAGGTGTCGATGTTTTTTGTGTTGTTTTTATCGTAGTTGTTTGCCATTAATACGTTGATGGAACGCATTTGAAATTTATGATTTAAAGATATGTTATATTATTTATCCAAGCATTTTAATGGCCAACTCTACAATTAGTGCTGTTTTTATCGGTTTACACACTTCGATTAACAAAATTAAAAATGTTAGTACTTTATTTGTTCGTTTTTAGTGAATGATTTACCGAGTACTCGGATCACTTTTATGCAATTTACTGTTGATGGTTTTAGGTGCTATAATTTGAGACTCTGGTAAGGACTTCTTTTTAAATGGGTTTAGTTTTCACAGCGTGAAATGGGGTTAGCAGGATGGTGCACACACGCCCCCTGCAAGGTGTAGCTCTTTGTTTTTCATCCTTATAGCTTATGCTCGGATTAATAGATAAAACGGTTGTAAAGGTGCATTGCGTGACTTACGATAGGATGCAAGTGGGAAGTGCGTTCGTAATAGCCCAGAAAAGCTAGGTAATTGAAAACGTTTAGCCATTAGGACGTTGGAAGATCGCCGAATGTATTCAGTCTAGTATTATGATGTTGGTTGAAAGTATTTGAGTATTTCAAAAATTAACGGCATTTTATATTATACAGGTAAGCATTCTTATCTTCAATTTTTTTTTAAATTGAAGTTTTAACTAGAGAAAATGAAAATGGGAATTAAAATATTTCTCTTAGAGTTATTATCTTTGTTTAGTGGCTGAAGCACCGCGTTCATGTCGGGTTTCGTGTTTGCCACATGATTTGGAGAATTTTGGTGCAAGTTCGGAAAACCTGTCCCAGAAACATTTTGAATTCTGATGAATTTACAGAAATTCAAACGCGCGAATAAGATTGATAATTGAAAAAAGAAAGACCAATTTGTAATTTATCTTCCAACGTTATATCTCGGATTTGATTAAAAGTCCAGACATGGCTATCTGGTGTAATATTCTGACGCACGATTTTATGGACGAAATTTCAGATATGGCACACATTTTACAATTTTAATACAATTTATTTACAAAATCCTCCCTTTACAATATTCTGGATTATAAATTCAAGGTAGGCCTGAAGGGAGTAATTTTTTAAGATAATTGTTTGCGGCTAGGAGCGGTCAATATGCCCTTAGATTTTTTGACGGCACCGGTTTTGCAAATGCACTGAATTACGCCCTTCAACCCTTCTTTTTATTTATTTCACTACACCGATACTGAAGGATAAATAATTTGGAAATATATCAACTATTTTACAATTCTCATCGTACTGCTCTTTTTTTGAATTTAGGCGTGAAGTATCTTCACGTGAGATTGACTGCAATTTGGATGTAACTGGTATCTCAACTTTTATCCTTGGTGAGGTGGAAGTTGTAAAAATATATTGTATTGAGATTTTTAAGTCCTTTATCCTGCTTAACTGTGAGGAACATTGTCGATTTTCAGCGTTGGTAGTTGGAATTATCCAGTTTTCACCGGATTAAGATCCAGGTACGGTGTAAATAACGAGTCTTCAAATTTGGTGGTCGCGGTCGGCCTATATTTTGTCATCGCTTGCTCCCTCTTTTAATCTTCCTCGCAGCCTTTATCTGACTCGGGATTATGTGCATTCCCGCTGCCCATTTTCTCATTCACCCGCAGATCCCTTTAAGAGTCATTCTTACAATCTCTTTCAATCCTCCTTTCTTCATTCCCAACCTCGTCCGCCCATTGGGATTTCCACTCCTTCCTCGGCGGCTCCGAATTCACAATGGCTCCCGCACATTCTTTTCCGTCTCCTATTTTATTGTTTTTTTATTTTATTTTGCTTCGTTTCCAAATGTCTGATGAGTCCTGTTTCCACGTGGAACAGCACTCGGCACAATGAGCGCGTTAATGGTGTTGTTCTTAATGAACTCCTCGCTCCGTATAGTAATCAGTTGCCTGCGCGCCCTAGCCGTGACTCTGTGCGCTTCATAGAGGTGGTTGTTCTGGAACTCTTCCTCCTTATTTCCCGCGCTCATGAATTTCTCATTCTGCGCTCTCTCCGAAATACTAATCATTCTGGTGCATCACGAGCATTTAAGGAGGTGGCTATAGCGCGAAGAAAAACAAAACATAGTTTGTTGCTTTATACGCTGCTTTCGGATGTGTTACATTTGCTACGAGAACATTCTTGCTATCTTCTGAACAACTTGTTTATTTTCTGTATTAATTAGAGCGGAGTAAGTTTGAAATGAACTTTATAATTGAAAAAACGCGTTTAAAAGTTGTGGAATTGTATGCACTTACGCTGAATTGCCCGCATAGTTTTGAAAGAGTATTGTCATTAAAATTATGGAGTAACATTGTTGCTTCAATGTGGGGTTTTCCTATTAAATATAATTTCCCTGGATTGGTGGTCGTACTATTTTTTATTATCTTTGTGTTTTGGGTAAAAATGTATGGTATTATGATAATTTCAGAATGTGCGTATGATAGTTGGCATTTGCATGAAGCTAACTATCAAAATTTAATGGTAAAATTGTTGTGCGACTTTCATTACTTCCTTTTATCGGTAAATAAAATTTCTTTCGGTGTCTTGTAAGCTTCTTTGTTCTGTTCATTTTCTCCTCGTTGAAGTAGATTCTTCAGCAACGGCGGTTTTGAATTTTAACATTCATGCTTTCTTTGGGTGAAGTGCATTATCATAATTTTGTAAGCATGTTTGAACTAATTTTTTGTGAAGGCTATCAAAACTTAGTTGAAAGTAGATTTTGCATCAGTATTTATTAATCTCTTCATTAAAGTAAGATATGAATACACTGAAAGCTCATGAAATGCAAGTTTTAAGCTTTAAGTTGGAAAATTAAAAACCTGTTTTCCGCTATAATCCTAAAATAATTAAATGGGTTCTGTTAGACATATTATGTTGGTTAACAATGTGGAAAGCATAACATTTCGAAGTCAATGGCTATAAAAGAAATCTGTAGACTTAGGGCCCCCGCGCACTGGCAACTTTAATCACCGGCAACTAAACAATTTACTCACCCAAGAGTTGCTCGCCACCGCGCACTGGCGATTAAATAGTTGCCCCTCAGCTCAGTTTACAATGGATGTCGTGAAAGCAAGTTGTGTTGTTGCGCTCATTTTGAGATAGCGAAAAAATAAGCAAAGGAACAAAAGGTTTTGGGTACAGTATTTGTCCTTGTGGACTATCCTCTTTTTAGAGTAATTTAGATAAACTATACTGCATGTAAAATTGGTAGAAGTTCATAGAACTTTCGTTTAATCTAAAATTTTGTTGCCTTTAATTCCAATTCATTATCAAGTTACTAAAAAGTGATCTCAAATTCAATCACCTAAATATAAAAGATATCTTAATCAAATTAAATAAATCTGGTTTACATAGGTATCAGGAATGATCTTCAATAGCTTTAATCGCAAATTGGGCAATAGAGAAGCTGTAAAAATGGAGTGGCTATTTAATATGGGACCAGATATCAGGGAAGAGATACATCCATCTAGTTATACATGGAAAGGAGACTAAGCTATTGAAAAGAGGCTATGTTCGATCGAGAAACACATGAGGAGGAAACTCAAGAAAATAAAATATGACGCGAGCTAGGAAGGTTTGGGCTGCAGTGAGTGGCGTAAATATGGGGGGTGAGGGGATAGATCCCCCCCAAACTATCAGAAAAAAAAGACATTTAAAAAATTACCTAGTATTAAAATATAATAATTTTATCTGCTTAAATTTAAATTTTTAGCGCCAAAATTATGTAAAATGTATATCGAGGCATGTCATTTTTCAAAAATTTTTTCCCACCCCATGCCATCTCATCCTCCCCCCACCCCAAAACATTTTCCTAGTAACGTCATTGTCTGCAGTACAGCAATCATTGGATTGCAATCACGATTGCAATACTGTAGAATCTTTGGGGATACACAGTGTTTTCTTGTTTTTGGTAATCCTCTGTTCAGAATCACTTACTTATCTTTGACATGTAAGTGCGATTCCTCTATTAAATCCATGATAAATTTGAATGAATTTTACATGATATCCGCCTTTTATTAATTGTAATTTGCTTCGCTCAAACAACTTTCATTTTATAATGCTCACTAGTTTAAAAAATGTGAAATTTATAAGAACCTGAAAAGAGCCTGAACCAGAAAATAAAGAAGAACGTTAGGATTATATTTCAGCATTAAATTTTAAACGAAAAATTAAGAAAAAAAAGTGGTTCTATGGAGTAACCCACACCTGTGCAGATTAGCTCCAAATTCGAACGATTGGCGCCGCCTCAGTCGAACTTAAGACTCGAGAATTTTAACATGGATTGCCGAGTCTTTCCGTAAGGGTATATGACCGTTGGTTGTGAATTTATGGCTTCCAAATTCAATCCAGGGCTTGTTCAATAAATTCAATTACCGCAAATAATCCCAAAAGGTAATGAGGCCGGAGCCACATTTGCAGTAAAATTGAGAAATGGGAAGAAAGAACGGAAGGAAAAAATTAAAGAAATGGTGGCGTCGAGTGAAGGTGTAACGCATATACCGTAGCGGAAGGACAAATCAACCTACCCAATGTGGTTTTTTAAATAGAAATCCTATTTCGAACAACAGAGATGATTGAAATAATTGAAGGTGTCGACTTGAACGAAGAAAAAGAAATGAATCAAGATCAGAAACGTAGATGGAATGCGAGAAATTCCAAGGCTCAGCATTATATAGTCTCTACAATAGAGATCCGTGGTCCACCATATAATGTGCTGTGAAACAGTTGTAGTTGGACAAGTAGAAAGGAGAAGAATAGGAAAGTGAAGAAAAGAATTTCGAAGAATCTCAAAGAGTATAAAGAAAATCAAGATGAAGAAAATTTAATGAAAGGTGTTAAATGAAGGGAACGTGTAACTATGTGAGTAAAATTATTCTGAGGCTGTTGTGTATTTACATAATGGAAGTAAGTGAAGTTGTAAATGTAAGGCTTCCAAATAAAATGCAGAGCATGTTCAGTAATTAAAATTACCGTAAATAATCACAAAACTTAAAAACTATGAGACCTTTGCAAATCGCGTTCTGCAAAATACTTCCTAAGATGCGCTGCGAACAAGTGCCGTCAAGCAACTGAAAAGTTGACAGTGCGCGGGGTTGGGTAAACATCCACGCGATCTATTCCTGCCGGCAACAATTTAATCACCCTCAGAATAGGTCCGGACGCAATTATTTAGTTGCGGCAACTAAAAAGTCGCCCGTGCGCGGGGCCACAGTCAATGCCGTGTGTTTCATTTGAACTTCCACAAAGCAACTAAATAGTTGCTTTGAAAAAGTTGCCAGTGCGCGGGGGCCCTTACGATACATGGGACAAAACTGCACGAGGTAAGAGATTCCGTCAGACGACAAACGTACCGAAAAAGATAGAAGAAAGAACTTTAACTGTAGTAATAGGAGCCGCAGGATATTCTAAGTGATGCATTATGACGCAACAGTCTTTAGGTTGATTATCGGCAGCTACTTCGCCAAGCCATATCCTCTCTTTTGATCTATTTCACTGTATTTCTCGAGGTAAACTGACAGTACGTTAGCCAGACGCCAAATGTTACTGCAAATATTGATAGCCATCGTGGAGTCAAAAATTCGGATTGTTTTAATGCTTAAAATTTCTTCATTTCCTTTCACCAGTTAATAGCATATTTTCACAAGTTACCTGTGTCTTTCTCGGATAATTTGAAAGATTTCGTATGTCATTCTTCAAAGAATGTAGATATTTCCAGTGCGATGATCGTAGAGTTTATTTATAATGCGCCGTCGTTTTGCACTTGCAAATGAAAACTATAGCTCTTTGAGGAATTTACCATTTCTCATAGTAATTTTAGTTATTAATATTCTAATTAATAAGTTGGTAATTAAACGACACCAATTAATGACGATTACGAAAGGTGGTGAAATGAGTTAGGAGCTGCGAATTTTGGCGGACCAATCTTAAGATGGATTACGGACAGCGACGGCTCCCGGCCGTATCTTCAAATAGGCTGACCCCATTTCCCGTGAGTCCTCGCAAGAGGAGACTGACAGTTCGTGAGCCGGACGCCAATGGACGCCGGAATCAAGTCGCGAAATCTCCGATCCGATCATCCTCGGGGGAGACTTATCTCTTAAAAGGGGACTTGGGCCTTCCCTGGTGGCGTTAGTGGAAGGACGTACCGTGCCTACAAAGCAGATGCAGTTCCCAGAAGCCAGAGAGAGGAGAGACGTATTTGGGTCATAATAAAAGGTTCATTACCTCAGGTAATCATTTCATGTCCCACAAATGCACATTCTTTGCTGCTAAACACAAAAAGCCCACACCATGCTATGGATGGGAATTATTTACATTTCGTATAAGGACTTAACGTTCAATCATCCTCATATTCTTAATAACATTTTTATTATTATTAAATGGTTGACTTACCTTTAGTTATCTTACCTCTTAGTTATTTTAGCCATATTAGCTTAGTATTGTAGTATATTTAGTTATTTTACCTCTTGATTTCTCCCCCCCCCCACTACTTCTGGTTTATATTGATCAGGTATTTAAGACGATCTTTCAATGTACTCCTCGCCTGAGGATGACGCAGTGCGTCGAAACCACGGTCGTGATTAAATACATATTTGTGTGGAAAAACAAAGTCATTTTCATTCATCATGAGTAAATTCCATAAAGTGACGCCTCAAACCATCAACTACCTTTAGTTAATTTAGCACTGGGCTTCTCATTATTGTTTAACGCAGTTATGTGAACGATCGGAAAAATGCGCTATATTTTTGCTCAAAGTAAATGTCATATTTATTATTAAAAAACTGAGTTCTCCTATCATCTCACCTTCGATCATACTTGGAGGGACTCATCTCATCAAAGGGGGCTTCTACTCTCCCTGGTGGCGTTAGCGGTGGGACATGCCGAACGACAAAGCAGCGGCTTAGGCGAGGAACCAGAGAGTAGATAAAAAAAAGGGTCAGGAAACGTATCTGGATCATAATTACGGGTTCATTACCTCAGGTATAAAATTGATTACTTACAAATTGCACATTCATTGATGATTAACTCTAAACTCCCGACCCATGTATCTAGTAGCTAAGCATTTCTCTGCATTATGCATGTAGGCTAAACATATGTACATGCATCCGAATTATTAATTAAGTATTCTGCCGATTGAGATAGGTTTCCATGGAGTATTAAGGAAGTATTCTAGCATTATCCCCCTCTTCTTATTCTCTTACATCGTAAGTCCCACTCCCCGCTTATCGCGCTGCTTAAGTAATATTCTCTAAAATAGGAACCTTAAAATCGCGTAGTTACAATGAAAAATGTAAGATTCAGCATTTTCAGAGGTGCTAATAACTGGCGTTATAAAATGAAGGCCTCTTTTGCGTTATAATATTATAAAATTATAATCAGTGATGGTTGTCAAAACCAGCAGGAAACATTTTCATGGTTTCATTGCAGTGTTGACGTACTCATTGCCATTTGAAAATATAAACACTTTTTTACCGGCTCTTTTTCTCCCGTGAATAAACAATCCACAAAAATATATTCTCCACTCGTCAAGCCCTCATCACGGCATGAGTACCGAAAGAGGAGTGGTGTAAAAAGAGGAGAATATTCGTGTCGTTTCACTTCGGGTAAAAATTCTTCTTCTAGCTTAAGTTTCACTCCGGGAATATTCGGGTCGTAATGACGGGTTCATTACCTCAGATAAAAAATAGATTAAACGCGGATTGTACATTCATTGTTCATTAATTCAAAACTCCCGACCCATGTATCTAGTAGCTAAGCATTTTTTTGCATTACGCATGGGGGCTAAACATACGTACATACATCCGAATTATTATTTAAGTGTTCTGCCGTTTGAGATAGGTTTCCATGGAGTATTAAGGAATTATTCTGGCATTCTCACCCCTCCTCTTATTCCCTTACATCGTAAGGACCACTCCCCTTCGTTCCATCTAATAATCCTATTCACTTCCTTCTTCTCCCCCCTCTACTCAACATCCGACCCTCCGACAGTGTTTTCAATATCCCCTCCCAACTCCATCCATACCGTCTGTCTCCTCCGTATCTCATTTATTAGCTGTATCTCCAAACCAACCAATGCATCCTAATGGGGTTAAAAAATTATTTCGGTAATTAGTATGTTGCTAAATGCCTGATTTACGTAGAAATTAATTAAAAATTATTTTTCCCAATATCGTCAGACGCAATTTATGTGAGCTAGACCGAAAATTACTCTATATATTTGCACTCCAAATACACGTTAGATTTTTTTAATGAAAAAACCGTACTATTGGACGATCTCCGCGTCGATCATATCTGCTGAGGGACTTATCTCCTCGAGGGAGCTCCTGCCTACGGCCCGGTGGCGATGGGGTAAGGACATGGCGACCCGACAAAGCAGCTGCATCAGCAAGGGACCGGGAAAAGAGAGGGATGGTCGTATCTGGGTCATAACGAAGGCTTCATTATCTCGGGCGCGAGTGGTCCTCACAAGAGCGATGCTTTTTCGTCTTCCTGTTCCTACTGCTCCTCTCTCTATCTCTCTCTTTCCATCCGGGGACTTCACGGGGTGAATGAAAAAAGTGATAATGACGGGTGGAAAAGTTTGCCGAGATATGCAAATGTGACGCGAGTGGTACTGGCGTGGTGGAGATGACACGCAGACCGCGCACATCCACGTTTAAATTAGCAGTCAGATTCACGGAGAGCCGGAGGAAGCATTTAAATTTAGTGAAACGACACGAATATTCTCCTTTTTTTACACCACTCCTCTTTCGGTACTCATGCCGTGATGAGGGCTTGACGGGAGGAGAAAATATTTTTGTGGATTGTTTTTCACGGGAGAAAAAGAGTCGGTAAAAAAGTGTTTATATTTCAAATGGCAATGAGTACGTCAACACTGCGATTAAACCATGACGATTTTTCCTGCAGGTTTTGACGACCATCACTGATTATAATTTTAGGATATCATAACGCAAAAAAGGCCTTCATTTTAAAGTTCTTCTCTGAAAATGCTGAATCTTATATTTTTCATTGTTTTACGCGATTTTAAGGAGAATATTACTAAAGCTGCGCATTAAACTTAAATTTTATGTACAATCATCACCGTAGTACCTTTTTTTGGCCGTAGTACATTTAATCTTCCACAGTACTACATTTTTCAATCCAAATTGATATAACTAGTTCTTTTAATAGCCCCTTTGCTTCGTGTATCTACGTTCTTCCTCAGAATAAATGATTGTTAATTAATAATATTTTTGCGTTCATAATTAGATGTTCGTACTTTTCTACTAAATTTTAATTTTAGTACATTTTTCACCGTCAAGATTCATCATCAGGTACACTTACTTCACAGAATTTGGGATTCTTATTAGGAGTACAATTAACTGAGATGGAGTGATGCCTGATGTGGTTGTAAATATAATAACATTTACTGCACTAACTCATATGCTGCTTGATTTTGTACATGGATCGGTTATTCGCGACCCGAGGTCAGGAAGAAATAATTATGTTTTAATTTATTTCATCCGTTGTTGTCACTTAGGCAACTTATCGTTTTAGAGTCGGATTTAAATTTCCTCACATGTGGGGAGCCTCCAAACCAACCAAAGTGTCCGAAGTTCAACTCCCGGCTGAAACCTCCTCGTAGTAACAGAATCGAACTGTGAGAAAGGAACTTCCGCTGCCATGAATGTGTGATGTCCACTCGCTTGTTGCTTAGTTTAGGGTGAGCTCTAGCCTCATGTAATCATATCGTCAATCATCAAACTTCTGGTTTAATTGCTGAGTGAGCGAGTGAATTTGCGAAGAATGTTAATTCCCTTGCGGCCAGTATTCCCAATTTTAGATTCTCATCTACAACGTTTGCGCTTTTAACTCGTCGAATTCCGTATGAGATTTTGGCAAAATTATTTCTATTCCTACATTACTATTTTATTTTTTCTACCTAATTTAAAAATCTACTATATTATTTTACATGTTGCTTTTAGGATAATTGTTTGTACAGTATTTCTCGAGTGCCTAGATGATTTGGAATACTGAGTAAGTGAGGTCTGAAGCAGTAAAACTTTGCTTAAATTCATAAATGATAGCTCCTGGGAGCGGTATCACACGCTTGCCACTTACTGTCAGTCTAAAATTAATGCTTAGCTTATTGTTTTTTAATGCAGTTGTACTGATTTTGTTATTTTCTTATCTTTTCAGGTGAGTGCTCCATCCGGCATTAGTCCTCCATGAACCTATGTTATGCTTTCCGCGTTGGGCCAAGGTATGTAGGGGCACACGCAATGTTTCAAATTCCACTTCACAACGACGCTCTTCTATAGGTGAAATGGACATCAAAAAGATATTTAATTATAAATTATCTCCCCCACTTGAATTAAAAAGTCAGCAGCGCCATGCACCAGCAGCATTTCCTTGAAGAAGTGAATTAGATGTCCGATCAGATCTCAGATCCCAAGTCATCAAAAGAATTCAAAACTTTTCAACAGTGACCATCGGTGGCTGATGATTATTATTAATGATGCATAAGAACATGACGGAGTGTGATCTGTCTTGGAATGTCTTTGGTTACATAATCGAGGGAGAGGAATTGGAATATTCGGCGTAAATAGTGATTCAAACAGGCGTTCTGCTAGCCGACTGTCTTTACAGAGAAAGCAAAGCACCCGAGTTTAATGAGTTCTAACGTCCAAACAAAAAAAAACTAGTTTCCTTGCAAGAAGAAGCATAAGAGATACCGTTTATTTATACCTTCGATTATAAAATTTATTAACATATTCTACCCTGTAGTAAATCTTGCTTTTGATTCTTTCTCAAAATAACATACCCATTTTTGTGTGCGTATCACGATTTCAAATATGATCGCTTGTTTTTTTCCGTAGTCTTCGTTTCCATAACTTGCAATCATGATTAAGGAAAGTTATAAATAGTTTTTCATAAAGCGTTAGGTCCATGCCACGAAATTTGTTGTAAACAACGAAAATATATGCAGACTTTGGAACCAATGGCTCCATTTGGTCGTTGGCTCACACACGAAATCATAATTTACTCATCAACTTTTGCGTTTTCCTATTTGTGACTTCTATCAAAATGGGATGGAATGGGGAAGATTGTTTTTATAATATCATAACTTATTTTACCCTTCGTCTAAGGAATTATTTTAATGAATATTTTGCCATTTGGCGGAGACTTAATGAATGACTTCATAGAGGCTCTTATGGAAGTAGAAAGGACGGGAGGAGGACTGTTGGAATCGTTAGTTGACCCCCAGTGTCCTCGGAACTCTTTGGTGACAAATAAAAGCAAAACGCGTCTTCCGCACGCATCGATATTTCCACCACTCGACCGCTCTTTCTCTCGCATGTATATTTATTTGTGTGTGTGTGTGTGTGTAGAGGGACCCCCTCTTTGCCACCCTCCCACGACTTCACATTAGGGATGGAAAAACACAGGCGGTCGGTGGCGCGGGCTGAATCGAAATCGCTCGCAGAGCATGTCGGGAAATTCATCGGGAATTCCCAAAGCAATCTGCCGTTTGGCACGAGGCGGAGGAGACGTGCCCCATCTCAATTTTCGCGAGAGCGTAGCGCAGTCGCCTTTTGCCCCTCGCTGCTGACCCACTGACCCTAGGGTTCAAACGGGAAGGGTATAAGTGTTAAGGAGAGGTCCCTTTGCATCCATAAAGAGGGGTACCTATATGGGAACCACGACCGTTCCATCGCTAACGACCTACCAGAAGTTGGGGCATTCCGACGGGCGTTACTTTATGTAGCATGTTCATCCACAAATTATTATACTTCGTATATTCCACATTTTCTTGTTGCAAATACCGACCGTTGTTTCAACGAATAAATGTTATAGCCATGGCACAAAGATTAATATTCCAATGTGAGCCATTAATATATGAACCATGACTTAGTATTTGACTATGGATACCTATGTGGTTATCAGTGCTATAAATCAATCCATACCGTCGGTCGGTTCATAAGTCGTTTAATAACCATTACGCTCCTTAGATCGCACACTTTTGTATTGCCAGAACAGACAGTTTCTTTAACGATGAAGCATCATAGTCGTGCTATACAAATTAATGGACCATATTTGATCCTGAAGTGTAAGTTCCATGGCTTAAGCATTGTAACTGCTGTCACTTATTGCAGCAAAAATGTTTGGAATATACCAATTATAATCATTTGACCGCTTGGAAGCAGAAAAAGACCTTTGTGAATTTCTTCGTACAGATCTCCTGCGATGTACGAACCTACTGAGGAGAATGTTTTGCAGGACTAATCCATATTCCACCAAACTTCTATTCATCTACGATTATATGGCGGTACGTTTTTTAATGTATGTTCTCATCAGTGCATTCGTTATAATCTATTAAAATGTTAGTTTCAGTTTTATTCTTACTAGCAGGTCTTGGCATTATCTGATTAGTAGCATTTGATCTGATACTGGCAAAATCAGGTATCAGACCAAATTTTTTGATCTCTATTCTGCAAAAATGCGTGATTTTATGGCTAAATTAATTTGTGAGTGAATTTATAATACTTTTATATGATTTACTTAATTTTGGGACTGTCATTCAGCATTCTCAAGCATATCTAGTTTCCAGACAGTTTAAGCGAATCAGTTTTGTTCTTATCGTCGTACACACTTGAAATATTTGGAAGGAAAAGTCTATTCCGCATATTGTCTTATAAATTCGTTGGAATCCCACGAATGGAACCTGGTCTTGTACCGAGTGTTTACGATTACAGTTCACAATAACAAATTTGTCCTCAACGATAGAAATCGATTTTATATGCTTTAAATATAACCCTTGAATCGTATTTAAATTATCTCTTTTATTATTAATCTATTAAATATGAAATCCTTTTCCTGGAAACTCGTATTATTCTTTCTCGGATCACCATTTTGTTTGTTTTTTTATTCTCGGAATGCGTAACCCGGCTCTTGCCTCCATGACAACCATGACCCCCGCCAATTATATCGGAATCATGTTTACGGTTCCCGCGACCTTTCCGTTTCAGTTCAGTGAACGCATCGACGGCTCACTACGAATGATTAGCTTTTGTTTTATGCACTTATATTTTGATTTTTTCAAGCTGAGTGGGACACGGGTTGCCTCACGAGATCCCCCGCACTGTCGGGGTTCGCATTGAAAATTTAGGCCAGAGCGGATATCGGAGCGCGGGAGTGAAAGAAGTAATAGAAAAAAAACAAATGAATTAAAAATGAAGGCATCCAGTGAGGCTCTCTTCTTTTTCTCAGCGAAATCCAATTCGGACGCATCATGGTCTTATATGTACGTGCATGTTTAGTACTGGGAAGGTATGAGTAAGTGTAGGTAGGTTTCTGCTTCCTCGGCCACAAGAGGAATACGGTTCCCCAGGAAAGATTCACGTGAATCCTTCCGCGAATAGGGAATCACCCCGATTGAATGGAAAGGAAAGATACGAAGCGACCTGAATCAGTGGCGAAGGGAAATAAATTAAATCCGTGGAACATTACTACCCTCGAAACACGGTGTCCTCCGCTCCGAATTTCTTTGCGATCGCGGATTTATGTGCGTGAGTGGACTCACTTTTCCGGTCAAAGATTCAGGAATATTTTCATTTTCTGATCTCGTCTATCTTCCTCATCCACGATCTTTCAACATTTCCATATTATTTTGGCCTCTCATCCGTGTTTTCCTTGGAATCTTGTATCGATTAAGCGTTCAATTTGCACCCTCTCCATGAATTATATATTCAGGAATGAAATATCAACCTAATATATATTTCTATGTTTCTATAGCTTTAAGTAGGAATTTTAAAGATTTTCATAGTGCTATGATTCCATGCTTTGAAATTCACGTCCAACAGGCTGAAAAAAGTGGGCTTTAGCGATCAAAATCGTAGGAAGAAAGTAGAAAGGTAAAAATATTTATCTATAATATTGATTATGTCATTCGTTGTTTCGGGCGTGACTTCATGGAATTGGCCTGACAAAATGAATGCAAAGAACTTTATAATTTCACATAAACTTAATATTGTAAGACCTAAGCTTCGACGTCTCATGTAAAATCATCTGGTAGATTTGCATCGAAGTCACAGAATAAATGTCGAATAAATATCGAAGATGTACCAGGTGATAGACCGTCACGTCGAAACCTATAGGTGGTACTGTTTCAAATTCATGTGAAATTACGATTTATTTGCATTTCATTATTGGTTATGTCACTTCTTGACAAAAATGAAATAGAAATTAATTATGGCCATTAATTGTTCACCATGTGCATAATTTTCTGCTGTCATCCGTGAAATTCCGTTTTTATTTAATCTTCTATGCTTCGGTTATCAAATTCTTTCTCATCGTCCTGGTCCTGGTTCCAGGAAAATGAAATACATCCGTAGAACTCTACTACCCTCGTAGTACGCGTCACTCTGGACCAATTTTCCTTTTTGAAAGTTCCAGCGAATGCGAGGTGGGTTCACTTTTCCGATTATGATTCGCAGAAATTCATATTCTTTTTCATCCATTCCAGAACCTCTTATTGCTTCTATTATATTTTGCTTGTTTTCCCTTTATCTTGTACTTTGACGTAAGTCTTGAGAAGTAAGTATTTTTATTTCCTCAATTTTTTATAAATACATATGTTTATTTTTACTACCTTTTTTAGGAGATTTAATAGGTTTAAATAGAGACCAAAATAAATCGGTAGAAAATAGGGCTTGGAGCTTCTCTGGTGAATGTCTTTCATTAATACTTCTTGGATTTTCCAGCCGAGTATATATCTCCTTGGCCTCAAACGTTTCGGCTTCCGACTGGGAAGTTCCTCCGAAGGAAGGAAAAAGAAATGCCTCATTTCCCTGAAGACGGTCCCCTAGTCGGGAACCAAAACGTTGGAGGTCATGCAGACAGATGCAAACTCTGCCGGAAATCGTAGAGCAGTCCCAGAAAATCGACAGAATCCCACGCTTTTTATAGTTACGGCCCACAAGATCTTGAATTTATGGGTTTATTGCATTGTAGGCACTCGTGTACAGAGATTTTATAAAATGGGTATCCGTTAAACAAATGTTTTAGTCTATAATTTTTTTTAGTCTATAATAATGTTAAGCCTATAATTTTACTTAGTCATTTCAAAATATTTTAAGTTGGAGTTGTCTTAAATGTGGGCGTTGTGTGATAAGAAAGAGAAGAAGCAAAAATAAAGTGAGCATGCTGGAAATAATCGATAATTTATTACAATGCCCTGTATTGCTACGTATCAAATACTTATGAAGTATTAGAGTCATCCATTGAATGAATTAATGAATGCAATTTCCGGCCGTCACCTGTGAAATCATTCAAAATTTCATTTTTTTCTGTATTTTTGTAATTCAGTTCTCCTTTCTTATCATCGTAGGCTGAAGGAAGCAAAATAGATTCGTTGAACTGTATTAACCTAGAAACGCAAACGTATCCCTTTCGCAAAATAAATCCTAAAACCAGTGACGTGAATATGTGTTTGAGCTCTCTTTTCCGCTAATGGTTCACAGAAATTCGTTTTCCGTGTTACTCAGCCTCGGTCGACCTATCAATGCATCTCTCTTGTCCTCTCATCCTTATTTTCCTTGTAGCCATGTATGTGCTTACTCTGGCTTAAAGAACAAGTACCTATGCCTGTATTGAAAATCTTATGCGTCTCTACATTTTTTCGCAGGCAGTTGTGTTTAAATGGTGACACGTTTAATGCCAATAACATCCAACTCTGTAATTTACCTACCCATAAGCCCTTGCAAGGGCGCATTTCCGTACACTCATGTTGAATCTCTTTAGAATGTGTTTTTTCCTATTGCAATTTCGTGTATCGGTATAATTTCACGTTGGCAATTTTAAGTGTGTTCATGAAGACCGGAAATGATCGGAAAATTTCATCGCTTTGATAGTATTCCTCTAATATCTCTTGAAAGTGACTTAAATGGTTGGAACCGTAGGTGGGAATTAAAATTGAAAATCTTTTTTATTACTCAGTGAATTATTTTTTTCCATTGGAGTATCGTTCTTAAAAGAAGAATTTTTTTGTGGATGACTGATTCATAAATGCTATCCTGTTTTATTCACTGCATGACGTATTTTTCATACATATCATGCGATGTTGGCTCCATAATGAGTTTTAATTAGAAATTAAGATTTTACATTAATAAACATTAGCATTAATAAACATTTTTACTTAAAAATAGTTCTCAGTCGTTATTTGAGTAGCTTTAATTTTTAATTCCGGTTCGTCAAGCTAGTGATGGAGCTTAAAGTTTGCTTTTCATGGGATACGTTATTTTTATTTTTTTAAAATTTTATTCTCAAATCACCGGAAACAGCTCTTATTGGCCATTTTATTACGGGAGTTTGCAACAAATGTAACAAGTAAACGTACACTATCAACCATGCCCTGGACCGGGGAAACCTACCCAGGCGGGACTCGAACCCGCGACCTCTTCTTTGGCAGGCGAGGACGTTACCCCGCCGCCACCGAGGCCGGCAAGTATAACTTATAACTTTGATTTGAAAGTTTTTGTATGGTATTTTACCGCACAGATATTTTTCTTAGTTTAAATGCAAAATTCCTCGCTTAAATTGAGTTGCATCGTGAAGAAAACGATTTCAATGCCCACTTGCTCCTAAAATAAAATTGGGCCTCAGCGAGTTTACAATTTTCCTTCTAAATTATTGAAATTCCCCCACATTTATCGTTTTGGCCACTCAAACGTGTCGTGATCAGTGAAAATTGTTTCGTCCTCCTGCATTGATCAGAAGACTAGGATCACGCTGAGAACAACTCCCTGCTTCTTTCATTCGCGTTTTCCTCTGTCTCATCCTCTACCCCGACTGCACTCGTATTCAACTTCTTTATACCTTCGAAAACTGAAAGGAGAGCAGCCCAGGGTCCCTTCCTTTCTCTCCCTCCGTTCTTCCCTTTAAATAAATAAGTGGGCCGGGAGAGGATACGAATGCTTTGGGAGGCTGTTCCTAGGCCGCATGGACCCGAACAAGATGATCTCGCCTCCTCCTGTGAAGTTCCAGCCTCCAGACGTATCTACGGATCCTCGTGTACTGCTTTGAAGCGTAGGTAGTACCTACTGTATGCGGAGCGCTAGTAATGTCCTATCCCGTATCTTTGAGACAGGTAAAAATAGTCTTCTAAAGATAGATTCGCTCTGCTCTTGGCTGACGAAATATTGGTCTCACTACGTGGGCCCTTTTTTGATTGAATTACTCGTAAAAAGAGAGATCCTTCTTTCTCTCTCAACTGTAAAAGGATGATTAAAATGATATTCCCCCCTTTTCTCAAAATGGGTGGTGCATTTCACTTTGCTCGAATGTTTGTGGATTTATCATTTCAGCTAAATAATGAGGAATAATTTTGAAATGGAGCGGCAAGAAGTTGAGAGGAATTGTTGGTAGAGGACTTGCGATTTTTATGCGCCGTCCTTCTTTTTCCCGTGTCGCCTTTTATGAAGGAAACTGCTTCGTAAATCAATTTTTGCGCTCGCATCAATTTCCAATAAATAAATTCCTGCATCCTACCAATAAAATCTCTCTATCAATTGTTTTTCAAATAGTATAATGCCTTTTATAGAATTGCTGAAAATAGTGCCGTCAAATCTATTCAAGTTATTGCTAATATTTATTCGATGATGCTGTCTGTTGTGCGATCAAAACTTCGAACCTGCTCTTTCTTTTTCTTTCTTCATATTTCTACTGAAAATTTTCATACGTAACGTTTTTAAGCAAAATGCTTATGTGTAGAAATTTGTAGGAAATGTCGTTTCCTTAAAATATTTCATTCTTGTCATTGACGATAGCATTGCTCTCAGATTTTTATTCGCTTCAACGAGGCCGTTTTTTTTACGGATTGATCCAAGGGTATAATAGTTTAACGTCACGTGAATCTCTCCACGAGACGGCGGCGTACGAATCCTCTTGGCTTGCTTTGAGGAGTACTACATACACGGGGAGCTCTATTCGGGTCCTTCCCGGTATCTTTTAGAGTGGTATCATAGAAAGGCAGGCTTTGTGTGCTCTTGGCATACAAAAAATTGGTCTCAGTAATTCGGTTCTTTTGCTTTTTGCTTAAATTATTCGTCCCCGGAGAAAAGGGCTTTTTTCTTTTTTTCAGTGAAGTGATGACGAAACTGATGTTTACCCTGTCCTCAAAAAGGAGTAATATATTTCACTTTGCTAAAATATTTCTGGGTTTTTAATTTGTTGGTATTTAAAAGAATAATTCGTAAATTTAGGTGGTAAATTTTCTGTTACCTGCTAATAAAATCACGTGAATTTTTTTGACATAATAGTGTCGTTCAATTTGTAGTTTTTTCTTCAGGAAACTTTTTTTATGATTCAAAAACGACCATTGAATTAATTCACTAAATTTCTATAATTTTTTCAAAAAATGAAGTAAAATTGTTAAAACATTCTCAGCTGGCCTTTTCCATTTTCCAATATTAGCTGTTTTTTCGTTTTACATGCTGTCAGAGAAACTTCATATGATAGTTAATTCAAGAAAATTTCATGTAGTTTATATGAGTGTTAGACATTATCGTGTGTTCTAATTACAACCGTATCACCGAGGAAAGTAGTCCTGGTGATGTTTTTTCACATTCACCCAGGCTCTTGGTTCGAGCGATAAGTGGTGGAGACAGACACCTGCTTCTTATGTGATCATACTTGATCCAATCGAATACATAGAATCCGTTTGATGCTACGACGATCCAGCCTCGACAAGTTTAGGCACCTGCTATGTGAGGATCCCTATCTATGTCCTCTCCATTACCTTTAAGAGAGGTCTAAATATCCAAGGAAATACAGAATTACTGTAGGTACTCCTAGCAGACGAAAAATTGTTTCAATAGCTCTTGAATTTCAGTTTAAAACAGTCGTCCCCAGTAAAAAGAGATGTTACGTTTTCTCTTACGACCATGAAACAATGGTTATTTTTTCCAAGAAAAAGTATTTATGCAGCAAGAATTCCAATTTAAGTTGCACTTGTTACAAATAAATATTAAACAGAGATAATAATTAATTAGCTAAAGAAGCAGTGACAAAACTCGACGATTCAGTGGCCGCATTCTCAGTATTAAGCCAGTTATTTGGAACGTATAAAATCGTTTCAGGCTTGATTTTTTTGAAGTTCGACTATTAGGAAAAATCTATATATTTGGGCAGATATTTTTCTTTTTCCTGCGAATGCAATCACCTGGGAAAATTGTTTTAGGTATAATGACTGTGGTTAGGCAGTGCATTTTTCGATTTTATGAACATTGTTGAGGTAAATGAGGCAAATGGAACGCTAAGCAATATTCAATATATTTATTATGTTTTTTTAAAAAAACACCGAAAATGGCAGTAGTCAGTGGCACAACACAACCTGCCATATGTGCTCCATGTTTATCTAATATTGCTCCTGCAATGACTCTGCTATTGTTTAATTTTGTGTATTGCCTGATAAATTTCATATTTACGGTTTCTTAAGTGAATTTTAATTTGCTTTTGTGAATTGAGAATACCCTTATTTTAGATAATTGTAATATTTTAAGATTGGGAATATTTTCTAAAGCTTGTCAAATTTCAGGCCGCGAATGCTATGTAGCAATCTTTCAGACACTTTGAGAAAAGAAGATTCTCAACAATTCTGAATCATCCTCTTAGATTCCGGCTTTTTCACTACGACTATTTTTAAAGACTATTTCACTCTTAATTTATGAAACGTTTTTCGGAGTAACTCAAGTTTAACTGATGACGACGTAATCGTGAAAGAACCCAGTAATGTATAAAACAAAGCCAATTAAATTCTCTCAATGAATTCCTTTCTGTAATAATTACCCATCGACAAAAAATTGCTATTTTTATTAATGCAGGCTGGAGTATGATTTCAAGCCCTATATCGTTGCCTTTTGATAATACGAGTCGATTCACAGTTGTAGTAGCAGGTTTTGCGTCAGAATATGGGATGGACATGAGGGATGTTGAGGAAGATGCGTTTGCTATATTGCCCTTATCTACACGCCGAAGTGTGCAGAGCACGTGGATTGAATAAACGCGATGCAAGACGTCGAATATGCATGTCTCTCTTGGATACATCCGTCTGTTTCGGAGCTGCATGGCATCTTGGGTGGTGAGGCGCGTTTTTCAACTCGTCGAACTATAGCATCAGCTAACATTCCAAATTGGAACGCTGAAATTTCTATTTGGCCTAGGCAGCGCGCTAGAAAGGGTATCATCCGAATGGCGTGTTTTATTTCGCGCCGGGATGGCGTCCTGAGTTACGGAAATTCCTCATCGTGGGTTTCTCGTCTGCTTGAGGGCGTTCTTGCCATGCAACTCCTATTCTAGATGCTCGATTTTACCTTACCGAAGAAAATTTTCATGATGCCTTCGCTTCTTTCCACTTGGAGATTCGGTTATTTTTTGGCTTAACCTGCAGTTCCCAATGCCATTGCATTTAGCTCTAACAAAAAAATCATATTGAAATAAATAGTTGCAATTTTCCACGATCATAAAATATATTACGACCTAGGTATCAATCAACTTGAAGATGAGGTAGTGTAACCTAGGTCGTAATACATTTTATAATCTTGGAAAATTGCAAGTATTTATTGGAAAAATTCCGCTCCATCTCAATTAAATCTTCGGATTTTATTATTAACGAATGAATTTTAGTTGAAAATACTTTGATGGCATAAAATGTGTGCATTACTTATTTCAAGCACACTCGGTATATTTTTATAAAACATTTTGTATAAAGATAATTCACTGTCAGAGTTACGCTGCAGTCGTAATAAAACGTAGGCAATTCCTAAATATGTATATGTGCCACGTTTTTCCTGAAAAATCTAAATAACTACGTTTAATATTTCTATTATATTAAAAGTATAAATAATTGTAATAATTATTACATTTATTTTTACTTTTAATGTAATTATATACTTTTATACTTTTAATACAACTTTTCGAAATTAAGGCCATTGGAGATATTTTTCAGCTACTTTAGATGAACAGGTTGTTTTGATCTTACCATCAAGATACCTACTCCCGTACTTGGTTTTTTTGTTACTCTTAAAATACTGCCGGAGTTGAGAGGCTTTTTATTTAGAGGACTTGCGATTCGTATGTGCCTTCTTTCTTTTTCCCTTGTCGCGTTTTATGAATGAAATTGGCTTTGTAAATAAATTTGCTCCCTCGCATCAATTTCCAATTTATAAATTTTCCCATGATTATATGTGTATCGGTGTCCCTTTTGACATTCCGCACTCCCCGACTTTGAAAGCCAAGGATAATGAGTCAGTATTGCTCGTCAGTGTTGCGCTGTAAAAATAATTAAAAAATCATGAATGTATTCAAGTGTATTCAAGTCAGCCTACGCTGCAAATTCATCATGAATTTTGTTTTTTTTCCCCCGAGTCATCATCAATCATCGATCGAAGTATTGATTTTCCCCTCAATCCTCCAACCACCAACTCTTTTAGCACTCGTCTTCTATTTCACAAAATTCACTAACTCTTGCTTTACTATGTGGTATTCCATTATAAGTTTTCCTGGATATACACAATTACTAAAAGTTATTGAAAGTCAGGACAGTACTCTTATAAATGAATATCTCTACCCATTCTTGTCCCCTATTCTGGCGTCCGTTTAAAATTCATCAAGTAACTAGGTAACAGTAATGGGATAAACAAATCATAATTTGCGCCTGAAGATGATGATAATTCTTTGAAATACGGGTCGCGCTCTGGTATCAAAATAAGTGGTTTAAGTAATTGTGTATATCCGGGAAAACTTCTATTTCACATCCTTAATCACGTGATCTTTGTATCTCACCCGAGGTCTTCTTCTACCATTCTTCCCTTCCACTTACTATCATTCAGGGATAATTTACGTTAGGCCATGCTCATGCTCATGCTTTGGCCTAATCAGAAGTTAAGAAAAATGCAGCCGTATTATGTTTCTGATAGCACCCATGTTATCGACGGTGGCGCTAATCTCAGATTTTCATTTGATTTCGACCAGACCACTATTTTGGTGAAGATTTATTCATTATCATCGGTCAGCAAACCTAATATTGGTTTGACGCAGCTCTCCATTCCTCTCGCCTATCCACAACCCTTTCCATAAGTCGAATTTCTTCTCTTTGACATCCTATAAGACCTGTTCTTGACAAGCTTTTCTGAAGGATCCTTCTTGATCTAAGGAAATATATAGGAGTAGTGAGACACCACGTGGATACCTCATCGAGACGGCGCGGCGCCGTACGGATCCTGTTGGCCCGCTTCATGTCAATGTTATCAGATAAACTTATCTCCTGACCCTCTTAACATTTTCACATTTCTCACACTATCTATCCATTCCATTATCGTCATCCTTCTATCTAGCGATTTGATCGATGGATTTTCCTTCCTCATAGGAAAATCTTCTAAAATCGCTGGCACATAAATGGCTTTGCCTGGTTTCGCTATTTAGTTGGGCCCCCTTCGCTTCTATAGCGTTGAGGTGTTTTTCTCCGTCCCGTCCCTTCCTTCCCTATCCTACCCCAGAGGCATCGACGGGCTCCTATCAAGGCGGCGCACAGTGGGCGGAAATCGGAAAAAGCCGGACAAAATTACAAAATGGCTTTTTTTGAGTTATAAACTTGAAACTTCGCAGGTATACTCAGAAATGATTGACATTTATGGATATGTACTTCATTTGACATAGATCCTACCCGTTACTGAGATACAGAGGCTCAAACGTGAGCAAATTTCCATAAAAACGCCCGTCTTCAATTTTCTCTGAAAATCTTCCAAAGTAAGTGGATGGTGAAGTTATGGGTGGATTCTTGCGAAATAAAAAACCACATAATCTGTTGGCATGGTGTTTTTTCTTTAATTTTCCGTAATCTTAAAGAATACCGTCCAGAAATTCTTACCATGTAGTAACAAAATGGCGGATACTGTTTTTCGACAAAGTTTTACATTTAGGTAGAGTTTCAAATAGGTTTTTGGCAAGTTCGCGCGGAGTAACTTATATGAGAGCATTTGTTGAAGATTTCTTAAGATGTTTATGCAGTTTTCTTTGAAATAAGTTTGCGTCGCCGGAAATGACATTGATTTTTCGACCGCGCGGCAGGGTTCGTCTCCGCGCGTCGGGAGTTGGATTAGCCGCGACGCGGTAAGGTTATTGAAGCTGTATGGGTTTTAACGCTCATCATTCACCGTTTTTATGTTTTTCTTCAAGACACCGATTCTCAAATGGTCTATGGTGCAGACAGTGGAGGTTTTTCATGCGATGTAATTGCACGTTTCATCGAAGTTGATTCCGTTATCTTTGGATACGATCGAAGACCAAACTTCTATCAAAAGCGTTCAAACCTCGAAAAAGTGAGTTGTTTTCCTGGGACTCATACAAAAAGACCTACCAGAAAGATACCAGCTGAGACCCTTATACCTTCTTCACTCTCCGATCCCTGACCCTCAGGATTCTACATCGAAAACGGTCGTTTTGTGACACCGCGGAGTGGAGCCTTTGACCGTCTTAACGGGGGTATTTCCACGGGAACTTCAAGCTTTTTTAAAATTTTTCTTGCCGCTCCATGCATGTGAGGATTAAAGAACATCAAAAGGCGACCAATAACAAGCAATTTCAGCTCTCTGCCATCGCCGAACATGCATGGTCGGAACCTGGCTACGACATAAAATTTGAGGAGAAGAAACTTTTAGTTAAGGAGTGCCGATACTTCCCTAGACAAATCAGGGAAGCGATAGAAATTCAAAAAACACCTTTGAATTTCAATAGAGAAGATGGATACTTCCTTCACAGCGCCTGGAAAAGAGTCATCAAAGAGAGAGCCAATCAGAGAGAAGCACCCAGTCAGACAGCCAATCACAGTGCAGCTCCCATCCAGCCTACAGTATATAAGCGAGGCAGAAACCAACAGCCGACACCTTCGACCTGAAGACGCTGGCAGGACAGCCAGCGAAACTGTTGTCTATCAACCAACAACCTGACGCGGAAGAAAACCCTGGAGAAATGCAGAGATCAATGTTAACTTTCATTTAAGTCAAGTATCAGTTGGTTTTGACATGAAAGCACTATTATTCTAAATAACATGTAATCGGGTTGCATTTACCATATTTATGTGGAGCTTTTCAGAATATCAGCTCATTATTTCGTTCAAATGGCTCGCGGGGTGTGAAGCCAACTCTTCCACCAACACACCAACTCATTCTTCGCACACCACTGCAATCGTAAGGATGAAGGGAAATCGTAATGGAAAATTGGGACGGACAAGTTCGAATAGGTACACGTTTTCATGACGAGACGAGGAAAACGAGGTTCGGACGTGACTATGATGGGGTATTTAACGTATTTAGCGGAGAGTACGGGAAGTCCTCTGCTTGTGCGCTCCAATGCCATTGCTGGTCTGCTGCCGTTGTAATATTGCAATTACGCGTCAAGCGGTTCATCACAGTTACGCTTCCAAGTCAGGAGAGCACGTATATTTGAGAATAGGGTGGTTCTCTCATGCCCATCTCATTGCCACGATTCGATGGTCCACTCCGGACGAAGCGAATAATTCCATACGTAACACGTGCACGGGATCAGATGGGTGGAGATGCACTTAAAATGTGGGATACCGCAAAACGGGAGCGTGTCAATTATAGAATCTTCGGGCTGCAGCCGAGCGTTATTCCGTGGTATTAGCGTCGCCTGACCGTTAGCCAGGGACGGTGCAGCTATCGCTACTTTGAGCTTGAGATGTCATATTTCACGTATTCGTGATTACCTGAAGGCCTAACATTATTTCACTAAGCCTAGCAATGAAGTTTATGAAATATAGTGATGATTGCCATTGGAGTGAAATGCCAGTGTGCCAATGAAATCAGAGAAAAAATGAACTATTAAAAAACGAGCTTGCTACTATTTTTCAATGACGTAGAAGTCTCAGTACATAAAAAGAGGAATATAAAGGAAGTTCTAATAATAACACGGAAAAGAAATTGCTTGGGAATGCATAGTGGTCGAAATGAATGCTTAGATAGGTACACGGTCAACTCGGGTGAATTTGTTTCACTTGTCGGATATAGATGTAAGATAAGAGGCTCTTTCTGTTATCAGTTGAGCTACTTCTCATATATTCCAATAGTAGTGCCAAATACTTCAACATTGAATACTAAGATTGACTTCGTATCTCATAGCACTTAAAACCTTTTTCTTGTTAGCTTATTGAATTATATTTCCCTGAAATAATAAACAGTGTTGGTAAATCTTCAGCTCATTGGTTTATAGGTAATATAACAATCCAATATTAGTTTAAATTAAAAATCAAAGTATTTTGAAGGATTTGTGAAGGTGCAATTTTTATTGCATTTTGGGGTGACTGAGATAGGCTTTTGTAGGCGATATTATTCCAATCAAGGCGATTGTCATTAGGTGCGACTAAAAATGGTGATAAAAATTGTTATTTCGATAATGTTTGAAATGTATGACTAAGTAGTTGCCTCTATAAACGGAATTTGCTATGATTTTGTTCTTGATTACGTCAGCCGGGAAGAATCTCCTTCTTCTTACCTATAATATGGTAAATTTGAGTTTCTTTTTTTTTTCAGCTATAAAAATGCTTCACATCATGCACAGTGATCTTGGAACACTGAGTAAGGTGTCAAAATTTCCAACCCGTTTCTTACTTTCAATTAGAATTTAATTGTAGTTTATATTATGAAACCTTAGTGTCACCCCATGGCGAGGTAAGATTTTTTCACTTTTTTAATGCATTATTTAATAATTATGAAAATAAAAACATGAAAAAGTGTTTCCCTACATCTCTTCGGTAGGAAAAAAATATATTTTATCTAAGAGAGTAATGTTTGAGATTTTTTGCTCATATTTTGTGTGGTAACATCCAAAAATTTTGAGATAAAGTCGCCCCAGTTGTGAGAAAAATTACCGGTGCGCTGATGTATCCCTAAAGAAATCGATAGATTTGGCTTTCACTAGGTGAAAATTCATGCTAATTGAAGATACAAAACCTCTGTAAATTTTCACATAATTTTTTATTGGTACGAAAAATTTCAACGCTAAGGTGTCATTCTTGAGTTGTATCTCTAATTACAACTCAGTGTGTAAGGCATATTCTCAGAGTAAATACGTTGATCTATGCTTCATTGCGTTGGTTTGAAAACAGTTATTTGTTTTATTATTTTAGTTAAAGATAAGTTAGTTAATACTAGTATTTGAGATGACTAATATCGTAATTTTACTCTGTTTTTCTCGGAACAAAATTACGTGATACTTGCCAGGATCCTATTCCCTCACGCAGTGGCGCAGCGAGGGGGGATAAACCCCCCCCCCTCAGAGCTCAGAGAAATATTTAAGTTTAATCCATTTTACTTAATTGGATTAGGATTAGTTAGTGTTACGATTAGGTATTAGTATTACGAATGATTAGGATTAGTGTTACGATTAATCAAATATCCCTCAGAAAGCCGTAAAACTCGCCATTTTGAACCATTAAACTTAAAAATTTTCTGGAGGAGGGCACCCGCAAATCCCGCTTACCCTGGCGGGTATGCAATACCTCCGAACTCCTAAGTATTAGTTGCGCCTAAAACCCCCCCTTAGCCTTAATTCTTAGCTGCGCCCCTGCCCCCACGTGAGAATCAGCTCCGTCCCCCTTCACCCCCTCTAAACGCCTCACGTAATTAATGGACGCCCCGCTGAGTTCTTTCCGCATATACCGGTGCTGTGCATCGCCCTCGCCTCTGGGATTGGCTAATGAAGTCGGACGGTGACCTCGGCTTGTTCCGTCTTGCCACCGTGCCTCACTAGACGACCACCGCGTCGATATAATTTGGGAGCCGTCTCCCTCCGTTGCTGTCCGGAGGCGCCGACCAGGCGTGCAAACATTGACCCTGTGTGCTCCAGCACAAACACGGGTGTAAACAGGGTCCAACGCAGGCTGCACACAGAACATACAGAAGGGGAGAACATCAGATCGCCCCCGCGTCAAATGACCCGTGTGCTGCTGGTCAAACGGGCCTCTCAAATGCGCCCAACCACCCCTGCTGCTTCCCTGGTTGCCGTGGCGCACATAATGGCTTTGTTTTGGTTCAACGCGTGCTCAAAAATTGGAGCCACGAGTTGCAAAACGAAATACTCCACTTGGCACGGATTTGAGATGAACAGCTTCTTTGTACTGCAAGAGTTGTTGCTTCGATATTTTTCTCATTCATCACCATCATTATTCAGCAATCTTAAGATCGGATCGAAACAGCTCTCCTCTCCTCTTCCCTAACTGCTAGCCCTTCTTCCCATCCACCTGTCCTTCGATTGTTTTCATCAGGCCATCATGTCTTATAATGTGGCTAACTATTTATAATTAATAGTAGCGGGCGTAACTTGGTGGAAATCCATAATCGCAGGAATAGAAGGATGAACAACTTTGCTATTTCCACATAGTAGTTTATTAACACTGACAATGGTTTCGTTACAGAGTAGCATTATCGAGGTGAAAATTCAGGCAAATTGACAGTATGTGTAGCAGAGAAAATTACCGGGAGCCGAAGGTTAGGGGGAGGTAGGGGTTAGGTTTGGAGTTATGTTAGGCGTCACTGTGTATGGGGTGGGTGGAGGGGTGGAGTAGTGAGTGGGAAAGTGGAGGAGGGGGGCGCGAGAAGGGTAAAGGTGGTCGTTAACCAGGTATGAGTCCCTGTGGCTTAAAATTTCCAGCCCTTCCAAGGCGTCTAATCTCCGTCCTTTCTTCTCGAAGCGCAGAATAGAAGGGATGAAGTCACTAATGCGCCCCATGTCGATAAGGTGTTTTGCAAATTGTGAGTGATCTTTCCCCTGTCTATGACACATCTGGTGCTCGGCCGCCCTGATGGAAAAACTCCTCCCTGTTTGGCCGATGTAAATCGCGTCACAGTCGGCGCAACTGAGGCGATAAACTCCGCTCCGTTCCTCCGGGATATCCCTGTCCTTTGGTGACCCCAGCATGCTAACTAAGTATTTTGTTAATATTTTTCTCACTATGTATTAGTCTTACGCTTTGTGACATAGGTTATAGGTATTAATTGGGTGAAGTTGATGTGTTGGTTTCGATATGAAGATGTAAGGAGAAAGGGGTTTGACCTCCAACCTTGGCAGAATGGAAGTGTGCTGTTTGGAATTCGTGGCTTCATCTCCTTAAAAGTAATTTTTACTAATCAAATTTTTCCCCATGAATAAGATTATGTTCTGTTCCACGTAATGTATAATTTTTTCACGTAGTCCAGTTGTACCCTGTTTTAGCGTAAACATTTATGAATGGATATTTATCAATGGGGAATGCTTGGGGAATGCCCAAAACGAGACTACGATTATATTTTTTTCATGAGCTGTAAGTGGTTAATGGTTCGATCTTTAACTCAGATGATACTTTCACTTATCGTGGTCGCGAAAGTATGGCTAATGGGCAATCAATTTTCGTCAAAATGATATTCACCACAATTTCACAAAGAAAAATGTCACTAGATGATGAAATTCGCTCTTTTGAAAGTATTGTTATATCCATTACTCCGCCGCCTTCTTTGAGGGGTTGATGATTGCCGGTTTATGAATGCCGCGTTTTGTACATAATTTATGAATGAAGTAATAAATGATAGTGCTAATACTTTATATTCTTATGTAGGTACATTGATTAAGGTAATTCACGCGTGAAAATATCTCCGGTTGTACCATTGGCTAGAAATTCGCGAGAATTTGACGTCACTACTTCAGATAGATTTTTCTCAAAGTGATTTTGTTCTGCTGCTTTTTCAACGTACGACTGTTTTTTGTGACCCCGCCCTTCAATTTATCTTCAAACACCGCCTGGGCCAATTCTCTTAATTGTTTCCTCGATCCTTTCTGTATATATTTCTAGCTACGGTCTTCCGTTCAGTTGTACCCAATGTCACATCGTTTGGCTTCCTTCTCACGATCTTTATCTTCTACCCTCCTCACCTTCCGACGGTTTTACTTAATCCAGTTTCGTTTTCATGCATCATGCCAATTTAAAAAATATATTCAGCACTTAAGGCCTGGTTACACGATACATTAACACTTACAAGTTAATGTACGTTTACGTGAATGATTTTGGTGGACCGGAACGGAATATATACGAATGCATGAACCAAATTAGAACACGTTCTATTTTCTTTGCATGCATTCGCACAAGTTGGGTGGTTACACGGTGCATTTTGGCGTTCACTCTCGTATTCATACATTTAGACATTAACCCGTGCTTGTTCATGTATCGTGTAACCAAGGCCTTTGTACCCTTTCTCCCAACTGATGGCGGGTGACGTTGAACGCGAAGGCATTACCAAATAGGTTTATCGTAGTAATACCAGTTTGTGCCGCTTCTATTTATTCGACGTTAGTTTTATCCGACAATATTATAATTAGACCTTTCTTCCTAATGAGTCCAAAGCGTGCTGTTAATTGAATGTAATTAAACATTCCTATTTTAATGGTGGCTTTCTCTGAATCCTAAATGTTGTGCTACAGTGTATTTTTAAAGCTTCTGCTAATTAGATTTTGCTAGTTTCTCCACAAAAAGCAGTGTTTGCATAGGTTATCACGACGGGCAGCTGATGGCATCAGTTAAGCGAAAATGAAACGAATGCATTTGAGATTGAGTGCTAAAAATGCTGCATTAATACTAATGACTTTAGCATTAATGACCCGTACGGAAGCCTCAAAGCTGAAATTAGAGAGATCGAGCCTATTCAATAATTAGTTTAATTATAAGTAAAATTAGAGTGCAGCCAGTTAAAATCACTGGTCAGTGATCATCGTTCTATAATTAAATTATCGTCTAAAATTTCGACAAATTGAATTAGTTTGTAATTATTAATTATGAACGATGTGCATAACTTTTTAGCGCTGAAATGCTGCTTCTGGTTGTAAACCAAGTGTGGAAGTTATATTGTTTTATTTATCTGTGCTTTCCACTCATCCCACAAAATTAAACTTTTAAATTTTTAATAACTTTTAATTTTTAATTTACATTTCTAATATTTTTCATTCCTGCGCCTCTCGCACCATAGTCTGTAAAATTCCCAAGTTTATGCTTGATGGATACGTTTGAAGACTATGTTTGGCTAAAATATTCCGATTTTTTTAAAGGTTATAGTCACTTTAGTCCCATATTTTGGATTGAAATTGGTTTAATAGCTGATTGAAGATAAACAACCTTTGTGAATTTTCTCAATATTTTTATTGGTTCGACGTGTTTTGACGCTAAGGCGTTGTTCTCGAATACATTCTGGTTTAGTACCCCATTCCTTGAAATAATCACACTGTTAAGCCAAACCATTTAATACGCAAGAGTTTCTAATGAAACTCTCACGATTCAATTGATATGTCCGCTATTCTTTTGACCTATAATATCGCCGTCATTATTCTAGTATCACCAAAAGTAATTACCCGAAGTAGCACCAGTGGACTTATTTTTTTAGAATAAAATAAAATTACTTTGTTCTATTGCACACTTTATTTTAAATAGCACGACCCAGGTTTCAGCATCTAATGCTATCATCTGGTGAAACCCGGGTCGTGCTTTTTAAAATAAAGTGTGCAATAGAACAAAGTAATTTTATTTTATTCTATGATGAAGCAGTTCCACAAAGTAACGCCTGAGACCGTGTCTTATATTAAACGTAATTTTGGATGCATTCTTAATGATAACTTATAAGTCTCAAGTCGCGTTCGCAAACCTTTAGCTAGGCGTAACCTGGATTATAATGGTGAAGACCAAGAAATGAGGCATAAGGGTAATCAGGTGTGCTGAGTTGGAAAATGAGGGTTGTGCGTAATGAGGTCCAGAAACCATCGCATGGGATCGAGCTAATTTATTTTCCAGCTCGTTTTTTCATCCGAATCGTATGAGCTGAGGTAAACTGTATCAAATTTGTTCCATGTCTTCGTGGTCTTCACACGGAAGCATTAATCAGGATTCTATTATTTCGAGGTCGGTGATTTTTGAGAATGTTCTGTAGTATTTAGAATTATTTACAGGCATTGCTGTCTCCGTTGCTGTTGGCTCTAATCATGAGAGAACTTGAGATCCTCTCGAATTATGGTCAAGTTGGGAAGCTTTAAGTTGCTGTGAAATAGCGTGAAATTTTTTAAATTTTCAACTCATAAGTCTCGTCAGGTAAAGTCAAGAAGGTAAAGTCTTTGAGAACAAGGCAAGGGTTTTGGAGCATCAAAGAATATAAGTACTTAGTTAGCATTTGCTGCTGAAACCTCACGTCATGCAGAAATACAATAACAAGAATGAAATTTTATGTCACCCATAATATATTTGCATCAATGGACACCATCAGTGTGGAGGACTGAAGCAACTGAAGATTATTTATTGATCTTACGTCGCCATTCCTGGGGTAAAAATTGGTTTTACTTCAGCAGCTACAATGTAAAACAAAGGAGTATAAATATTTTCTGGCTTAGTAAAAAAATATAAATTTTACTCTATTGCAACTGGAAATGAATAGAAAAAATTCACAAACCATGAGATTCAGATAATACAAACACAACAAGCTCGTAAAACATGAATACTCACGCCACAGTTCATAAGGAATAGTCCAAATATTATCTTTCTGTAGCTAACGTTGTTTCGACTTTTTGAGGAAACTACTTCATTCGTTGTAAATATAGTGCCTTTCGGAACTCATATATTTTTTAATGCACGAGCGCCCGTTTCCCGTTTATGTAAATTGTTAGAGCTGGCGTGACTGCTGTCTTGTGTCCTTTCCCATCGCCTTGCCTTCTGTGTATGCGGGCGCTTCGGCCTACGAAGATGGCGCATAGCAAGGCAAATGAAGCCCTCGGCAGCCGTCCCGAGCAATATGTATTAATGAGGTCACACGCCTCTTGCTCGAATCCTCCCTAACCCAGAACCAGCCAGCTTTTTCGATTGCCATCCAACATTGATATTGAATCAACAGCGGACTCACTGGGTACGGATGAGAGTTCATTAAATGTGAGGTTACCACTTAAAGATCAACTCGGAATCCAATTCCATCGTTCGGCAGAAGGTGTTTGTGGAGAAATAAAATTTTATGGTCGAGCTATTCCTTTTTTGGATTGTGGAACCTGTTAGCTTAAATGAGTAATGTGATGAAGAGTGTCGACTTTGCTTATGGAATAGATATTCCTTAGGTTATATGAAAAATGAGGTTAAATATTTTGGCTCATTTAAATAGTTATTATTTTAATTGTTATATATTGTATAACTTTCAAATTTTTCATTTTTATTCTCTTGCGTTTCTTTGCCTTTCGGAATCGTCGAGTTATGACATAAATCTCATGATTCGATTGTAAAATGATCTGATGTACTTCTACTTAGGTTTTTTATTCTCTTTCATTTTTAGATATGTTCCTTTGTTTAACTGTCATTCCGAGAAGACGGATAACCCAATGTTGAACGTTTATAGAATGATTTTGTACACGTTTTGACAACTGACGTAATATACTAGATGAATCGTGAACTTAAACTAAAAAAGGCACGATGAAATAGCTACTAATTTAGGATTAAAAATAAATATTTTAAAACAGTAGTCATTATAAACTGCAAAGTAATCTTTTATTTATTTTCCACTTTCTTCCTCTATTTTTTGTGTTTTTATTTTTCAATTATCCGCTTCGTTTAGACATTTTCTCAATGGCAATTTAGGCATGCATGCCAAACCAATCGATGGGAAGCAATATATATCTCCATGAACCTTTCTTGGTATTTTGATACGCTGCCTTCTGATTTTCGACTACATTGGCGTGGGTCTTTTCCGAGCGGTTGGAGCCAGAGGTAAAAAGGTAGCTATATACATCGCAGTGAATCACTCCTCCTTCAGGAAGGTGTGTGTCTCTCGCTATATTCTTTTTCGCAGTATTCGATTTGACAGTCGATGTATGGGGAACTGAATGTATGTGAGTTCAATTGGCCGGATATCTCTTGGATTACAGGAGGGAATGATGAATGAGTGGGGTTGGAGGGAAATGGAGGGGTAGGAAGCGGAAAAAGGACAAGAAAGAGACAAATGAAGGGAGCCGTTGACCCGGAAGACGAGGACGGAGGACGAGGGGGAGAAAGGACCAATCGAAAAACGGTTTCCTTCATTTCCCTCTCTTCTCCGCAATGAATCGCTCTGGTTTTTTGCGACTGACTTTCCAATACCAACGCCCCCGTATACCATAGATTCTGCCTATCGCTCGAGAACCTGTAGAAATAGACTTAAGCCTCTCAAAAATTCATCTTAAGTTATCTGAAGAACATGTTTTTATTCGCGAGGTATTTTAACGAGTTGAATTCAAAGACATAACCCCGAAGTAAAAATTTCTGACAACTTTAACGATGAACTGTTAGACAGTCATAGTAGTACTGATTACCCTTAAAGTATATATCTACATCTATTTTCTTATTAATTGCCTATTATATTTTAATCACATTACATAATTCTACATGCTTGTTCTAATTTTAATAATATTTCATTCTATAGACAGCATGATTTGATTTTTTTGCCTTTTTTAAAGATGGTTCCATCGATCTCAACTAAGCATCATGAATCTAGTTTGGAATTTTCTAGACCTGACTTGAAAATTGTAGAAAAAGGGTAAATTAGAGGTGAATGAATACATGAGAGGGGTAACTCAGAAAAGGTAATAAGGAATAAAAGGCGGAAAAAAGGCGAGAGATGGATGATGAATTTGATAGATTGTATAATCGCGAATAGATATTTTGGTTGATAGAGTATTTATTACTACTATTTACCCATCAAAGTCGGATAACTCTTCCGCCTGTGACGCGAGTGTCGGCTTTAGTAAGCTCATAAATATGCTGGCATTACTTTATATGGATAATCTCGCGGAATGGGTAATCAATCCTCCGTTGAGATATTCTAGTTCCAATCAAGCGTCTCCCTACGGAATATCGCAGTCGCCTTAGAACCTCTGGAGATAAAAAATTTGTCGGCTTTGTCACTCGAAAATAAATATAAGCCACGTAGCGAAGAGAAAATATGTCATATTTGAAAATAAATTAGTAGGTTGTTCTGAACGATTGAAAAAGTGAACCACTAAAGCATAAAATTGCAATTGGAACCGACTGAATAGTTGTGAGTCCTTTTAATGGGGACAGCTGCCTTTGTTTTCTTATATCTTACTTTATTGTTCTTCTTAACACAGAACTATTTTTATTAAATTGTTCTTTTTTGAATAATGTTTTATTTTTAAACTCACTTAGTTTGAAATTTTGTGCCTTCCTTATGCACAATTTTTCACAATATTTTCTTGTCACTTATTCACAATTATGGAAATTATGAATATGAAAGCTCAGGGAGAACGTTAGAGACGGAAATTAATAAGGGATAAGAAGCGGGAAAAGGGCAAAAAAGAGATAAATGAAGGGAACCAATGATCTGGTAGCAAAAGACGGAAAGCGGAGGCGAAAGAGAACGAAGGTCGAGAATGTGTTTCTTTCGTAGTCCTCTTTCAGGTATCCATGTGGCTCATACGAATCACATTATCTTCAAACCTCTCATGTACCCCATGCATTTTCCTAATTGTGTGAGAGTCTCAGGAAATAAAACTTATGTCGCTTAGGTCACTTTTAAATTAGCATTAACTTTGAGTTTGGACAGAGCATAAGTTTATTGTTTGGAAGCATCCGCTCAAGTGTGAAATTATGTTGTTGTATTAGATATCGTGCTGAATTCTTTGCTGGTATTGGATTGTAGCACCAATTTTTGAATTTATTTAATTTTCTATGCTTCACGATTTCAGCCCTTTGAATATTTACCTCGAACGAAGTACCCTGACACCATTATTCTGTAAATGTACTACAATTGACTGCAGATTTTTAACATTTTCGCCCAAAGATCCCCTCTTGAATCATGTATCTCCTTCCATCTCTGTACCAAATTTTCGTAGAGCAATGCTTTGTGCCTCATTTCAAATTCAAAGCTTTGAATTTGGCGTAAAATATCAGTGAAACCTCTTTCATGGCTTTCGATAAGTACACGTATTTTTTTTATTTTCCGCATCAACATCTTCATCGGTTTAATCCACTGTTTAAATTGCCTTCAGAGCAGTGCACAACGTGCGACGCGCTTTAAAAATTAAGGAAAAAACATTTCAAATCACTAATGACAATGCTTGCCCTGTTTCTATTGTCTTGCTTTGAGAACGAGCATTGTATAGTAAAGAGTGGACCTTTTTTTTGGTTTGGTGGGTGGAGTTGGACGGGTGAGTCGGGCAGCAATCTGAATGTGCAAAGGAAATGATTGCCAATCTGTGTGGGGCCCGCGAATCGACGGGACGTGATCTACGGCTGCGCTGGTTGGGATGGCTTCGATGTGTCCGACTGCTGGAAGAGGAAGAGTCGAGAGAGAAATGGATGGCTTTGAGAAAGAGACGAATTTTCTTTATCGTTCGTTCTCCTACCGTTTTAGTATTAATACATCCTATACACCGTTCTCAGAGTTTCATTATTTATTATTTACATTCTTTTTAATGTACTTATTTTAATTATTTTATCACCCTAACATTTTATGATTCTTTATTGATATTTAATACAATATTGTTCAGTTATCAGTTTTTAATTTCTTCAAACCTCACCTATTCAATTTATTCATTGTTTTATCATGTCGTTTTAACCTGGTTTATGTTAACTTCTATTAGCTTAAATTCAATTTATTATTTATTCCTACCATGTATCATGACTTCCTGAGCGATGACAGCTACAGGAGGCCACTCAAAGACTTGACCGACTCAACAAGATGCAAGGAAGGAGAAATTCTATAAAATGTCGATGGAAAACTAGGCGAAAGAATGTATTAGTACCAATTCCTGTATTTAAGTTCAATACCAAAACAAATACCATGTAAAAGAGCCCAGGCCCAAGGGATAGATAGAGGGGGCCGGATTGTGGCCTCACCTGGGCCTGGTAAAATAAACACCAAAGTCAAGTCTTAAGTTTACCTCCTTGGATTTCCAATTTCCCGTTTCGACCTATTGCTCTGATCATGTAATAAAAGTCTCTTATTACGATCGCACATGAAAATGGATTTCGTCTATAACGAGGTGGGTTTCCGGTCCCATGGACACTCCTATGATCGCCAATGCTAATTTCCCCGCATGTAACGAGTTCGGATGATACTAAATTCTAACTTTCACGAACTGTTCTTTGATGGCTCGCTAGTGTTCTTCTATCCGAGTTTTGACTGTTCGTCCCGTTTCTCCGATGTATTTCTTCTCGCACGATCGGCAGGGGATTTCGTATACTCCTTCCATTTGAAGTGGCGTCCTATCCTTGGCATTTCCTAGGTGGTGTCGTACTTGGGCGTGTGGTTTAAAAATGGCTTTAATGTCAAATCTCCGGAGGATGTTACCAATCTTATCCGTCGTTCCTTTCACGTAGGGGAGGAAGGCTTTCTTTTGGTTGATGATGTCTTCTGCGCCTTGGGAATCGTTCCTGCTGTCCTTGTTGATAATCTTTTTAAAATTGCGGGATATAGCTCCGTTGTCGTAGCCATTAAGACGTAGGATGGATTTCAGCTTAATAATCTCTGAAGATAGATTCTTCGGGTCACTCAGCCGGATCGAACGTTCAATTAGAGAGGTCATCACAGCGTTTAATTGAGCAGGGTGGTGATGAGAACTGGCATGGAGATACCGATTTGTTGATGTCGGTTTTCTATACACGGCGTGGCCTAGGCTTCCGTTGTCATTCTTCTTCACCAAGACGTCGTTCTACTGGGTTACCCTTCAAAGTCAGCCGTAGCGGAGCACGAAGCCACCGGACATGCGATCGACTTCGAAAAATCAAGAGTCATCGCGAGGATAAAACATTTTAAAACCCGACTCATCCGCGAGGCCATGGAAATAAAGAAAAACAAGAACAACTACAATAGAGATACCGGATTAAGAATCAGCAATACTTGGAACCCAGTCATCCGCAATATTTCGTTATCTTCCCCCTCCAGTCCTAACTCCTCACACCCTCTGCCCACCCCTCCCACCTGAAATATAAAAAGGCAGCAAAAACCCAATCCTAACATTATTCCCTTGAAAAAGTGACCAGCAGTCGGTCGCGAAACGTCGGGGCTATCTCCATCACGACACGCGGCATACACCCGAATGTGAGTTATTTTTAATCATGCTCTAAAATGTTTAAGACGGAAGCGTCTGTTTTTAATACTGTTAATAATAATAATAATGTTTATAATTCCGTATCATTTACAATGAAAGAAAAACAAAATATTAGAAGCCGTTGGTAACCCAGAAGGCAGAGCTGCGCTGCAATAGGTTACCATCATCATATCTTTCATGCTAGAACGTAGGTTTCCGCGGCGATGGTTTGACCTCTGCATTTCTTCCGGGTTTCCTTCCGCGTCAGCTTGTTAGTAGTCTACTAACAAGCTGACGCGGAAGGAAACCCGGAAGAAATGCAGAGGTCATATCTTTCATGCATTTGTCTATAAATAGTGGAAAAAGGACATGTATCTACATTAACAAAAGTAATATCTTTTACCAAATATGTATTATTAAGTTATCAAATTTTAATTAGCAAAGTTCAATTCGATTTTAGGATAAAGGAACAGACATTCTTTTTAGAAAAATATGAAGAATTAACGCCGTTTGGTACTCAGATGGCAATAAATTTGCACACTCTTTCTCCGAATTTAATGAAACTTTTTCCGAACAGTGACAATTTGGGCTCCGGTAAGGTTGTTCCCCGTTTCTACGTACCACTGGTTTCTAAAATTTGTTTTTGTCTCTCCGTTTGTCACATGTAGAGGGTTAAGGCAGAAAGAGTTCGTAGATAGAGAGGAAGAAAGAGGGTGTGGGGGAGTGGAATAGCGATTTCGGGAAGTAAAGCGACTGAGTTTAAGGCGTGAAATTCGGCCTGGGACCACTCGTGCGATGTTTCCTTTGCCTTCGTCGTGAGGTCGGCGAAATCCAGAGATTGTCGATTAGGGATTCGTAACGATTCGTTCGGGGCCCCGGGAATGACTCGGAAATGGGGGAGGACACCCAGAAACTTTGGGGCAAACGGTATTCAGTGGATATCGCGCGGAGGCTGTGTAAAGATTTTTCGAGCGGAGGTAATGCCCTTTGCTATGCCATCAAATGGGTCGCCAAATGGAGCGCGTAGGGTTGAGGACGCAACGTTTTGTACACTTGATTCAATTTCCAGGCGGCTTTTCGAGTTGATCTCAAGATCTCTGCTCAAAATAATTCCTTTCTTTGCTCACGCGCTGCATAAAAGTACGGAGTAAGTATCCTTACCGTATTACGATATAAATAACGCATCATCAAGTGTATACGTTTCTGTAAAAGTGGCGTAAATAAAATCATTACATAAATAAATGTCAGTACTTCATTAATTGACTTATCGCATCGTATGTAACATGATTTTCGGTGCGAGTTAAGTAATTTTAAATCTGATGGTTTTTTAATTCGCAGATATTTTTATCAGGTATTCGAAACAAAGCTTTCATAAATGGTTCTTATATTTAAGTTCATTTCAAGCTTTATTATTTGTTTAAACCTTGTGCTTGCGATAATTGCAACATTAGCCCAGTGAAGGATATTTAATTTGACCATTTTGTCATTCAATTTGGACATTAAGCTTTTTGACATTTTACCGACCACTGTTTGTATTTTACGCATGTCTTTTTTACATTGACGTCATAACTGTCTTAGTTAGTGTGCTTGCTTATTTTTTCAATCCACTACCCAATCATCCAAACTAGGATCACTTTTCTCCTGGAAATAGTTCCTGGGCCATCCCTCACTATACATTCATCAACTCCCTTCTCGGATTCTCCAGATCATATGGTATTCGAGGAATGGGTTTTTATTTTTTGTAACCTGATAATTATACGGTAATGTGGAAACCATGGCCAGAATTATGTGTCAGTGTGGAGCGCAAAAAGAGAATTTTTATTTTCTGCATACTGTAAAAATAGTATAAACAACATTATCATATGAACATATTTCATTCATGCATTGAGTAAATTTACTAAAGTAACGTTTATGCTCTATTTTAGTAGCAATGATGATAGCGTTAGTAAAATATTATGTTTGGGAGTTTTAAAAGTTTACGGTGTCATCTTTAATGCATTATCGTATCTTCTCTAAAGGTGAGCTATCGTGGAAACAAATAAATGAATAACTGACAGGAATTATTGGCATTTAGGTTTTTCACATGACCTTTATTTTTCATTTGACTTAAAGTGTCTAATTTTTTATTACTTGTACTTATTTCAATGCAATTCAATGATGCACATGATATCTTAGAGAACTCTGCACTAGATGACGGGGTTTTAGCTAGGGTTGAAATGAAAATCGTTGTTTTTAACCCTTAGAGTGCCGGGGAGCGCTATAGTGCTCCTCCTATCTCTCGCGAAAAGTGCCGGGGACCGCAAAAGCGCTCCTCATGCAATGTCACTCTTAGATGCTGATTGTTCACCAATCATTCAATAGCCAATATTAATTTTATTCTAACATTAACTATTTTCTTCAAATTATAAAAATTAACTCATATTACCAAAAATTCGTCAAATAATATAATAAAGATTTCCTTAAGTTTTTGAACGTATACCTTTACTTGTTTTTGAGACCTAATTTTTTTACCTAACCTACTGCAAAATCAGCAAAAATGCCTCGACACTTTTGGCATAGTACCTAGAAAATCGGTTGACACTTGATCGGTTAATGTCTGTATTATTTTTCAGTGTCTCTCGTGATCTTCATGTGATTGCTCGATCTCCAAACCCATAGTAGAATCACTTTGGAAAAGGTAGGGGTGAATAGTCATTTTCGTGGCTCTCGTAAGAGTATGACCTCAATTGATAGAGGAGGAGGGTCCAAATGGCCCGAAGGGGGCCCGCATGCAAATTCCCTCTGCCTCTAAAGAATTGGGAGACAAAGGGAATTTGGCCGTATGCATTGAGGAGGGGGGTTGGACGAGTGGGGGAGAAAGGCCGCCCTCTGCTGTGGCTTCGTTCGACGCGTTCACGGCGTGCAGATGCACTCTAGCTAGAGGGATGACGTGTGTGCCTGCCACCGTGAGCTCCTCCATCGGACGAATATAGGAGGCTTCAGAGCTCGGCATTGCGTCGACGTCACGAGAGCTCCTGCTCCATCGGGAAATGTTTTCCTTCACAGATCTTCGTCGCGAAAACAAATGAAAGGATTATGATTTCTAGCTGTTTGCACAATGCGCAAGTATGTTTATGTGAATATTCGAACAGAATTTTTCTGAAACCTTTACCTTAAAGAAAGTGGTAAATAAAGCGATTATATAAGTGTTAGCCATGTATATGCAAACAGATAATTAATAATGGAACATGCTTATGATCACATGTCTATGGTTATGGTTCATTAGTGGCTGTGATTCGTTGATGGAATGAATTGCTCACTGGAATGTAAACAACAATGAACTGGATCGGACTAAGGAGTGGAAGGGATGAGAAGTTGAGATTCAATTACCCACTCGGTCGGATCGTGTGACGTCATTAACTTCTCTGCTGAAGGGTAAATGCCGACGATTTTTTCCTGCGAATAGCTCGATAAGTAATAACTTCAGGCTTTACTTTGTGAAACCTCTCCATATTGGAAGTAAGGAAAAGTTTTATTTCCTTACGATAAGTAACAACAGATCTGAATGAAGAAAATTAAAGTCCATATTTAAGATTCTTTTACAATAAAAAATGAATAAAATAAAAAAAAAGCCCTTCCGATTTTTAAGCTGAGACTTCACGTTGGCTAGTCTCGCGATCAAATGTTCATTTACCCCTCAGATGCTGGATCTACCCCTCCCACTCATTTCACCCTCTCCATTCGATTGCGAATCAGAAGGCGTACTGCTTGTGAGAGCATTGTAGCAGTGGGAAGTGGATCTGTCATTGAGATTTCTCGTGTGCCGTGCACGCGAATCACGATCTTATTTCATTCCCCTCTTGCCAGAGGGTTCTTTCGCCGTGACAGTGACGTCCCTCTGCCGCCCGTGATTGGCTGAATACCCCGAGCAGCTGTGAGTTCTGCTATCGTCTCTCAACGTGTTATATTGCTCGTGACGGGCTCTTGTGTTTAGAGCGGTACCTGCATGAGGGATCGAGGGGGAACTTCCTCGACGACCCGGGAGAATAAGGCTCAGCCATAACATTCGGTCCATGATCGGGCCTTGGAGACCAGACTCCTTGCCGCCCTGCGACAGAAATGCATGCATGCGGTACCCTAGTCCTTTTCTGTGAAGTGATCGATGATGCAAACCTTGTGTAACCCGCTGTTTGATTTGATTTAAGGAAACACGTACGGAATAGTCAACGACGCATCTTTATGGAGCGAAAATTAATATTATATTAATTTATATATTTAATTAATTGGAACACCTTATTTCACGTTTTTTAGTGCCAATTTCCTCTATAATGACCATAAGAATAAAATTGCCTGGCTTTAGAATTGTGTTTTTATGTCGTAAATGATATATGGCAGTTTATACCTAGTTCTTGTCACCGGTAAGCTACTTCAAATAGCCTCGAAGGTCGAATATCTTCGAGACTGTATACCCTGCGGTGACTACCTCGTTTGCTTCTGTTGGCTGTAACCAAGTGTGATGTGAAGTGGTTTCTGAGGTCGGGGGGAATGTTTAGGGGGCACGTGCTCACACGGCAAATGAAAGGACTGCTTTGAGTAGTGTGCCGCTCTCTCACCAATCCTTTCGCGGCGCTGGCAATCACGGCTCTGGCGTGTGTCCTCGTCTCCAGGGTGATACCTATCGCGAGCTATACCTATAGAGAGAAAATTCAGAGTTGCGAAAAACACCATCAAATTAGAAGGTTACTGCAAACTTTTTACCTTACTTTTAAAACATTATCTTCATTGCATTTTACTAACGACTGTAATCTTATTTTTATAGCTTCTTTTCCTATGTCTTTAATATAATGTACTAGTTATCAATTTTCAAATACGCTCATTTTTTTGTCGGTGGAGGCTTAGTTGTATGACATTTGGTTGCAAGTGCCTTACACCTACATATGAAACCTCTGACTGGTATGGAATAGTTTTATGTTATTTTTTCATTTTTATGAACATTTTAGGGCCCTAATCTTTATTAAATAATCTGACTTAGTATGTAAACATGTTTAAGCTCCCAAATCAAGAAAGAAACCTTTTTTTACGGAAATATTTGCGAGGTGAAAATCATTTTTCATCATGTTTTGGTACGAGGAGTAAAAGTGAGACTATCCCGTCATGTTCGTAGGTACTTGTAGTGCAGTAATGCTGTGTCCTGAACTTTGGGTTTAGTTTTCTATTTTCCTATGAGCTAAAGTTGAACGTATTGTGGCCTACGTCGTATATCCTTTGAGTTCTAATTCATTTTCCTTGAAACCAGTCTCAACATTTCTCGCCGCTTGCTGATGAAAACGATTAACATTGACTGTGCGAATTTCTCTCGCTGTCTTCCCGCCCTTGCCTTACTTGCCCCACGAATCCTTTCTTTCTTCTCCTCGGCGGACTATTCTTTCCTTTTTTGCTTTTGCACGCCCTTGAATAACCTTCTCTCTCCCCCACCCTCGGCTCATTTACGCTCTTTTGCGTGTTTGTCTAAATGATCGCAAGCGGAAGACGTGCGTGTTTTTTTTCTTTGCTGACTGAATCCCCCTCGAGCTGTACCGACTTGCCGTTGCTTTTCAACTCGTACGTCCTCACCGCTCTTGCACCAACTCCGATATCCCTCGCCGCTTCCTCTGCGTTCGCATCTCCTTATGTATTTCCGCCGCCATTGTCAACCCTTTGTACACTTTCTCCAGCGTCCTCTCTGTCCCGAGAAAACTTAGAAAAACCGATTTTAAGTCTATTTTCTCTGCGTGCTTACATACATCGCACATAGAGCTTATAGGGTACTTATAGGCGGTTTCATAGTGGGTGCCGTGTCACTCTGGAGCGATTTACAAGAAGCGTAAATATGTAGCCTTGAAATACCAAATGATCTAGTATAATATGTAAACTAATTATACTCCTAAAAACCAAAAACAAAAGATAGGCAAATATTTTAACTTCTAAATCATACTCTTGCGCCCCCAGTATCACGAAGTCTACAGTTAGGCTTTAAGTAAGTTTGGGCTTTAACCGCTGGCATAGAAGGATCAACAACGTTGCTATATTCCACATGGTAATTTATTGAGACCGACTATGGTTTCGTTACAGAGTAGCATTATCAATAACATTATCAATTATCCACCTTGATAATGTTACTCTGTAACGAAACCATGGTCGGTCTCAATAAATTACCATGTGGAATATAGCAACGTTGTTGATCCTTCTATTCCTGCGATTATGGATTTCCACTAAGTTACGCCCGCTACTATTAATTATTAATTTGGGCTTTAAGAAAATTAAGGCTTTAAGTAAGCTAAGGCTAAGGATTTAACCCACAAAAACGTTAAATTTTCAATTTTATATTCACTATGATTTATATATATAATATTTTTGCTTCATAATCATTCCCATGAGAGAATTATTTTCTTGATGAAATCTCTATTTAATGCAAGGCATTCACAATTACATTTGCTTGTATATTTTTATATTCCTTGCATCGGATATTATTGCGGAGATCTTTCGCAAAATTCTAGTTTGACATCATTGCAATGTCTCGTAAACTGTTGCATGAGTTGATTGCGTGCGTTCCGTAATCAAATGATGACGATTTGTGATCACTCTGGAACGTGATTGACTGATTTGTGGACTGTATGATACTATTTACTATCACAATTAATTCGATACAAGTCGAGCCATGCTGGCGCATGCCACTCACCGATCCGGCTCGCGCCGCGGGCAGGCCGATGACTCCGTCTCCCAGGGTTGCTCTTGGATGATGCACTAAGGAAGTTCACAGGACGATTGGCATAATACACAAATTCACTCCCGTTCGCGGAGCGATAAAACACAAAATCAAATCGAAAACTCAAAGTTCGTGGCATCGCCCACAGGTGGCGTGGCTCGACTTGGTGTTTAACAAAATGCACAATCGAACAATTTGCTTTTCTTCAAAATCGGTTGCCCCAATCGATGACAAACACTGGTCGATTGGTGGGAATGACACATTTGGTCCCCCTTTAGTGGTGGTTGGAGGAAGTTTATCCCTCCGCGTCACAAAATGCAACGGAATGAGATGACGAGAAAGTGACTAGAGGATGAGTTGGCGTAAGAAGTAGGGGAAAAGGCGGAGGAAGGGAGACGAAGACGACAACCTCGCAGCGAAATGAGGAGCGCGGATGGCTGGGAAAGGATTTCGTCGAAAGAGACGCAGCCGTGAGACGCGCAGTGGTCCGGATCACGGTAAAGGGGGGCAATAAATCAGATTTTTGCCGCGTATTTCTGCTATTTTCATTCCTAAACTTAGTTTTACGAAAAAGCTATTATTTTAGAAGATATTGTTGAACTATAATTTATTAATTTGCTAATTATAACGCTGTCTTCAAAGACAAACGTTCGTAATGATTAAATATGAGTAGAGATACGTGAAAATCGCGCTTTCATTTTTATTTTTAATCGCACTTTCAATAACAGTTTATCGCATTTTGTAGCGTCTATTTTTTATTTTCATAATGAGGTAGATGGCGATAAAATGCAGTGAAACACAGTTATATGACAAAATACAGAATATTTTAAATAATTATGTTGTAGAACAATAAATAATTAAGGAATAAGATTTATAGTGGCGGAGGTGTAGCTTGCCCGCGCCCACTTGTAATTCGCGGCTACGTAGAGTCCCAGCCAACTAGCAGCTGGTCAATCGCTCACATGCTTTAAGCGGTGGGTGTCGGCGGAGCATTTAAACTGCACTCGGCACAATATGTACGAATTTTGCCGCCGAAAAGGCAAAGGGCATAGCCGGAAGAATATTATAAGATAAGAAGGTGAAAAGTCCCCCCTCCCTGATTTTTCCCGTACTTGGGGTGTGCGATTTGGGATCAAATAGGACAAACCTCCCCACATTTCCAGCCCGCTATGTGCCCACCAGGGCCGGCTAGATCGAAAATACGATTTTCACTCTTTTTTAAATATCTCGGTCAAGAATGCATATTTTTTAATGCGGTTTGTGCCATTTGAAACCTTATTTAATGGAGCAGATTTCCAATTGTTTTCAAGAACTTCGAGATAGATATGGCGTCGATTTGAAAATTTCTAATGCATGTTTTCATAAAATGTGCTTGAGAGGGCCAAAAAGAAAAAACGTTTTCTGAAGGTGTTTTTTAATACCTTTCGGCTGGGGTATTGAAAATATAACTTTTAGGTGGTGGAACATCGCGAAAAATGCGATTAAAAATAGGCGATTTTGGCCATTTTGCTCTATGCTTTGTCCCTCTATAACACCCCTTTTTATTTATTATAGTATTCTAAAGATTAGGGTGCCCACCACAGGGACAGAATTGTATGGATACTGGTGCCGAAAATGGCTTCAGGGCCTCCGAAAACTGCCGCAATGTAAGAATATAGATTAAGAAAATGAGCTCGATTTGAGTTTTCCCCGCGTTGTATCTACCTCGTATCGCGTTGTATCTGGGCCTCCTCCGACATTTCTCCGTTTAGAAGAAGAGCCAACTCAGTCATACATGCACTACGTATATATCCTTTATGAATCGTGGTAGTCATTGTGGATTCTTTAGCAAGAGACATAGCGACGTCAATGTTTGTGTCCCACGTAGTCTCCAGTAGGTACAATACATCCCCCACTTCTATTTTGACTAGGGCCTACGCGAATCGCGGAATTACGCTACCAGTAGTATTAGTATGGATTTTTTCAATAAAGTTTAACAATTGTATCTGGACGCACGCCTTTTAAATGTATCTAAAATATTGAAGCACTGTGGAAAGCATTAGTATTATATTCGACGGAATTTTCTGCTGTTATTACTGGAAAACGATAAAAAGTTTCATCGCTTCCTACTGTATTATGGCAGCGTCCGAGAAAGAAATAATTATGCAATAATGTTTAGTGATTTTATAAATTGCTCCTTAAACATTTCAAACATCACAGCTGAAAAAACAAGCTGAAGCTTTGGGTGACTCCGGAGGCTTTTTCCTGTTGGTGTGATCACCTCAGAAATACAGTCGTAATACTTTGTATATTTGAATAACCAAAAGTCTTCTAGATACATAAATACAAGATTTGATTCATAAATAATATAAAGTAGTGATATTACGCCATGATACAGTAGATAAAAATTAAACATTTTAAGATATCATAGATGCAAAACCAGGTGGGAGCTTTAGTTGGCCCCAGAGGCGCATTACATGTATTATCAGGCGCTAAATCTCTTTCATTGCAAAATTGAATGTATGTGAAATAGTAGTAGCATTCTTTCTGGCGGATTATTTGGCCATTATTAATAAAAAGGCAGCAAAGTGCAATTGGGATAGGGGGTATCTAGCATCTATCATTATTTTAGCATGAAACCTTTAGTATGAAATTAAATGATTGAGGCTCCCTTATAAACAAATCTGCCTGTGGTGAGAATGTCTTTGTATGTACTTGTAGTTATTGAACTTACAAAGGCATTGGCTATTCGCTTTTTCTCTTGGTTTTACAAGTTTTATATGGAGATTTCTTCACTACCTGCCACCCGCAAAAGGAAAGAGTTCTTGTCCTTAACAGGACAGAGCGGTAAGTATCCTCCATTCAAATATGTTACCCGATAAAATACCATGGGTGCTAGTAGGTTGCTCTGATAGGGCCCGTGAAACCCTCTCGTAGAATGCGTTTTGATTATACATTCGAAATATTGTGTGATAAAGATGAGCCATAAAAGTATAAAAAAAGCTAGCCTCGAAATTTTTACAAGTACCAAAAAGATAAAGATATCCTCCAGTCGATGATATTGATTATGAAGCGGATTTATTATGCCTATTGGACATTATGCCTTAACTTGAGAATGGTTGAAAGTTAAAGTGAAGTAAAACAGTTCAACATAACGGTCCGATAAAATAATGTCCTATATCCGACTCGTCTACTTCAGTTTTTATAATGCTGCGTAAAGTAAGCAGGCTCAAGTAGGCAAATATTCAGAGGAATTATGCATATTGTCCTGAAGTTTTATTCGAAAGCAAAGTTTTCCGAAAAATAATTCCTAGCTTATTTCAAAAAGTCAGTGTGCTGCATTGCAGTGCATTTTTCATCTCGATATTTTAATCCAAAAATGTATTTTTTCTTAAAAATACTAATCAAAATCATGAATTTTGTTTTTCAACTTTAATATTTTATATAAATAAGTAATTTTATTGACATAAATATTCCGCATGAATTTTACGAAACAATGCACTTTTAAAAAATTGGGCAAATTTTTAATTTTGTAAATATAATTTCTTGGAAGCATGTATACAGTAACTCGCTGTGGCAACTTATGTCACTGTTCTTTGGGAATATATTTGGAGGCGGGGCAGAACGTTTTCCATGTGCCCCGGGCGGCAGCAACCAACTCCCTTCTCGCCCCTCGACAAGGAAGAATAGGGGTGCCCGGCGCCTGTCTTCCCCCCCCTCCCCCCCAAAACCCTGTACACGGAGTCAACGGCCTTCCCCGGCGTCGAATGGGTATACGGCGTCCCCGTGTTTTTTTGCTCAGTCCGCACCAAGGATATATTTATTTTTTAAATCCCATTCGCAACGTTTTTGTTCGTACGTTAACGGAAGAGGTGTATATACGGATGGAGGAAAAAGCAAAAATAAGGACATTTTTTTCTGCATAAATGTTTTGTGTGCATTCATATTTTTTCTCAATCCCCCCACTTCATTGCAATCGTTCGAGCTGGAGTGCCCTGTACCCTGTCCCCGCTAACTTCCACCATAGCCCTCCTGCCCCACTATACGTAGTAGGTACGCAGACGTACATATATATATACATACATCCCCCAGTAGTACTTCCCCAGTTTTTTATCCGCGTCTCCCCTTTTCATGCCCTTGTTTCTTGCTCTCTTCCGCGCTTTTTCCTTGGGTTTCCTTTTGTCCCGCACTCACCAAAAAAAAACAAGGAAAGAAACATTTTTTCGCCTCTCTCCCAGTTATTCCGTCCTTGTCGCTTCGCGTGGTCACTGCGGGAGACGCGAAACGGACCAAATTTAGTCACAGAAATATTCAGTTACGCTGCGCCGCTTTTCGTCTTTTTTTTCGTTTTTCGATACCAAACACTTTTTCGCTCCGAGTACGGCTCTATTCTTTTTTTTTTGCCTCTGCCATCGATTCTCCTCTCTGCTCTGCCCTTTCGTGCCTGCGGTCAAAACTCCCGAAAATTATGAGTGGGAGCGTTTCCCTCAGATTCATTCAGATTTTCCCATTTTCCTGTCGGTGCCCAAGGGCCTTCTTTACCGATGGCACCGTCGGATTCATATCGGGGTGTTCAGCGAAGTAATTATGTTCGTTTGGTCAGCCGTATAGAGTCTACCAAGACCCGTAAGTGTTCCTTAACCTTAAACTGCGGAACTTGCACCGAAGCTCTCTGGATCGATCATTTTGATTTTAGGATATCATCATGGCAAAGCGATCTAATTTTTCTGTTTAAGGTGTTTTTATCATAAAAATTACAACACTGTCTCAACACATTGCTTAAAAATGATCCATTTTTCTAACAATCCAATGATGCAACCATTTTTGCTCAAAAGAAAATACTGATTCTGTGTCTAATATTTTTGAAGGGTTATAGAGACATTGATAAGTTAGAAGGAAGTTGGAAGGGATATTTTTATCCCGTCCTTGTTGCTTGCATGATGACTGCGGGAGATGCGAAACAAGCCAAATGATGTGGTCACGAAATCACAAAACAGGATCCTCAAGTCGGCCTTTAAATGTGTTCTCATTTGACGCGAATTAAATGGGTTTACAGAAGTCGCCACTCGCGTCGCTGACGGACAAAGTGATCCGAGTTTCACGAGGAAATAAGGTATAATTAAGGGTGTTAAGCGGTATCCATATACATTTTGCATTTTCCACATAAAAATTTATTAAACTACACTCGACATGTTTCACTGCGCTGCAGCATTATAAAGACTCATTTTCTCATTCAGGCTCATTCAGAATCCGCAGCTGTAGCATTATCAAGACTCATTCAGAGTCTTGATAATGCTGCAGTGCAGCGATACATGTCAACTGTAGTTTAATAAATTTTTATGTGGAAAGCGCAAAGTGTTTCACTTCATATCTCACAATGAATCTCCACAAAGTATCTGCCTCATCCATCCAATTCACATACATAATTATGTGATCTATCAAATGCATAGCTTTTTAATGCTATTCCCCAAGGTTAAAAGTATAAAACTGCAAAATATTGGATACCCAAAAGTTGACCGCATTGCACTCATCACCGCGGACAGTTTTGAACGCTGATTGAAATGCGACCTAAGTGGCAACAGCCATCTATGGAATAGAATTGGACCTCCTCTATGCAGTCCTCTTGGATGTGACCAAAACATTCAGTAACGTTCCGACGGTTTTCGTTTGATCGTTTTTCATGCAGGGTCCTTCTCATCGTCGATCCTTTTATATCTCGGTTTTTTCCTTTTGCACTTCTCATCTGTAGTCGTAAAAAGAACTCCCGAAAATGATGAGTGCTTCAGCGAACCAATGTTCTCATCAGATTTAGACCCATTTTCTTTAGTGCTAGGGGCGTTCTTTTCCAATGAATCGTCGGATACGTATCGGGTCTACCAGGAAGTACTTATGGCTTTTGGGGCTCGTCCTAGTCTGGACCTGGAGCCCCCGTTCATTCCGTTGTTGGTTCCACATGCAGTGTTCCACAAGTGTTCCACATGCAGTTGAGTGTTGCTAATACATTTTGACAAATTCATTTTCTGTCTTTTCCTTACGAAGTGCATGGCTAGGAAAAAGTGTGGAAGTATATTTTGCGGCGTAGATCGGCTTTGAATGACATTAATGGATGTTCAAAAAATTCGGAAAATTTATACCCATAGCTTTATAGATTAAATGCTATTCAGTTCGTTCGATTTGGAGCTCTCATCAGAACGTATATCATCTCCACCAAAATAAACTTCAGTCTCTGCCTTCAGGGGTAGATGCTATTTTCTTATGCGCTCTAAATCACTTGCAGTCAAAAATATATATTTTATTTTGCATATTTTATATTATTTTGCATCAAAAACTGTAAAAATGTGCTTATAATAACGATAAATCTTTGAAAAATATCTTTAATTTTTGCAGTTTTATAGATGACTTCATTGAATTAGAAATGGTGTATGTAATAAAATTGAGGCTTATCTTAAGGCTATATGCGAAGGTAATGACATGAGATAGATTGGTATTTTATTAAATTTTATTCATTTATCGTTCATTTACTGGTGAAATGAAAATATTATTTTCTGTTCATATCGGCAAATATAATCAGTATTTATTAAGAATAATCTGGGTACCCGTAAAGGATTTGAGCATTGAAAGTCACTCAGTGTTATATTTATTGTATCGTTACTTTTTAAACTCAGTTTGAAGTTAAAAACCCTCAGGAAAATTTCACTTAGAAGTCAGAATATCAATATTTCAACTTTTGCTGCCGATATAGCTTTAATATCTGAATATTACTGTGGTTTGAAAAACATTTCCAAACCTTCCAAAATTACCAAGACTTAAAGCACTTCGGAGTCACAATGGACGATGGTAAAAATGAAGAGATAGAAATTAAAATTAGAGTGCAGGCAGGAATTAGGTGTTATTGGGCCCAGCATTAGGTGTAATAGAGTGAAATACTCTCAAAAAGCGTAAAAATAAGGCTCAATAAGAGCGTGGTACTACCTAATGCTCTGTATGGATCTGATACCTAAAAATTTGCAATGTACCGACTATTCTTGGCATGTGACCAAGTACATGTGACCAAGGCATGTGGAGGATACGGACCTACAGGGAACTCCTCTCTAAGGGTCCTCTACTTAAATCTGGGCTCAAATTAAAAGCAGGAGACGAAGCTGATGCAAGATCGAAACAGATGTCGAGCAGATGTTGACGAGGCTAAAAATCTATTGTTGTTTCAGTAGCCTCATAGATGAGATAATAAGATTAGAGTGAAACTACTGTGTCGTTATTATTTCAGGAATCTTCATATTCTCAATTCAATCTTCAATTTCATGAAATCTGAATTTTAATCTTCAAAATATTTGCCTGGTCCATGGGAAAATATATACATTATCGTAATAGCAGACTTCAGACGCGATGGTGTTGAAACAATGTATAACTGCACTTGATAAAAATTAGGTAATGCCTGCTAAAAAGAGAAAATTGTCCTAATATTTGCAAGAACTGAAATATATTGGCCTGGATATCTTAAATAATTTATTTTTTTATTCATCAAACAATATTATTGTAGAAAATTATACTCGTAGATTATATTTGACTCCAATCCAACGCCGTATCCAATCATTCCGGTGTAGATTTAATTTAAACTAATTGTTTTCAGAGGTCCCGTGAGGCCGACTAAAAAAACATTCTATTTCGCCATAATCACCCCAAAGATTTGATTTCCCTTGAATACGCAAATGCCTACTCAGTTTCCGTGGAGGAATATCATTTATGCACTATTATAATTCGTTTTCGGGAATACGTCTGCGTGCTTAATATTTAACTCAACGTTTCGTTCCACTTACTGGGAACGTCGTCGTCGTTTCTCCTGACGACGTTCCCAGTAAGTGGAACGAAACGTTGAGTTAAATATTAAGCACGCAGACGTATTCCCGAAAATGAATTATAATAGTGCATCTAATCGCTGCGAAAACCTTAAAACTAGAATATCATTTATCTCTTCAATTCCTTGGGAAATCCACATTATCTCACGAAGCCTTGTTATTCTTAACTTATACGCATATCCCACAGCACGGATTTTGAGTATTTTTTAATACTTCTTCCTTTTTCTGCCTCTTTCGTGGTGGATGAAGACACGTGGAAGATATACTGCGCCCGAAGTCATTCCGATCGAAATTAATCCGCAGATTCCACACCCTAGGTTTGCTCGATTCCTCGGAAAATTCTCCTGCTCGCTATTAAAATGGGAAGAGACGAAATTCGGCTCCGTGGAAGGATGACGTAAGCTTCCGTTTCCATTAACGCGAAATACGATGGGAGTTTCATTTTTTCCTTGCGAGCGTAGCACCTTCTTTTGTTCGCGGCATCGACACGTTAGCGCACCGCGTTCGTCTTCCTCCCCTGGGCAAGAAGGACCGCGCGGCTCATCAACACTCCAGCCCCAGCGAACTTTTTTGTCCTCTCGAAGCATGCATTTTTAATTTCGCCCTTCTCATTCTCCTGCCGTGGCTATTGGTGCATTATCTTAGAAACCTGCCTGTTTCGGAGGCACAAGAAAAGATAACACGCCCCTGTGTCTCGGATCCGATGATTTTTTTAACGCGCCCACCCGCACTCCCACTCATTATTTTCTGGTTTTTGTTTCGTCTTTTCGTCCGTGGGCGTCTCTCTCTCTCTCTCTCTCTCTCTCTCTCTCTCTCTCTCACACACACTCTCTCTCTATGTCTCCTACTTATTTCCCGACTTTGTTACTCGGAGGGGCGGTCTTTTTATTAACACGGCAAAATAGGGCGATAAGGAAGCCAATGATTCATCGCCAGAACCCCGGGACCTTAGGTCACACCTACAACCCCATTTGTGCCGGCCATTATGAGCGGAAATAGTTTTCAAAGAGATTATATCCCGACACTTATTGTATTTGTTGACTCTTATCAAGAAATTTTAATGATTTCAAGGCAAATTTGAAAAATGCCCGACGATTTAATTTGGATTGCTACGTTCTGGCTGCTTATCACTCTAAATTTAACATTTGAGGGGCACGGTTGTTGTTGTTTTTTATTCTATTTATTTTATAATTGAATTCTCATCAGTTGAAGGGTGAAGCAGCCAATGATATATTTTTAAATTCTAATTCACAGAAATAAAAAAACTATCCCGTAGTTACTGGAGTATAACAATTGACAGACCCAAAATTTAATTATATTGTTGGAATATTAAACAGATAATACTATCAGTTTTAGAGCAGTAGTAGTAAAAAGCATTACTCGTAAATGATAAATCAACCATGGTGTATTCACTTAGGCAAATGTAAAATAATTCATGGTCCAGATTTCTGGTGTCAATGGTGCGCTTAAATCTTTCAGTAGATATGTATATGGAAATTCAAGAATGATATTTTCAATGATTATGGGTCATGATTCATTTAATCGCCTAATTTTAGGAAAAATTGACTCATATTGCTATAGTTTGGCCATATATTTTGAGGCAGTATTGACTCAAAAAATGTATCACGTAATATCTATAAATAATGATCCTTTATTGTCGAACATAGACAGCATGCATTACTTCCTGCATTAGTAAAAAAGTATTTCATAAGCTTGCTCATTTGGAGAAATTTTCACAGAACTTTAAAAATAATGGTAAAATAATGTATCTATAATATCTTGAATTCGATTATATCTTATGCAGAACTTTAAGCATTTTTCGTAAAAAATGAAGTTGCAATGATCGTTGAAATTTCTTTACGAGATAGTGAGCACCTGATTTAAGTTTTGTCTCCTGTAGCTCAGCTTTGAATATCTTGTCAGGCTGCCTCACTCCTTAGCTTCTTCGCCGCCGCGGGTAAATGGTAGGCGAAGAACGAGGAGACTTCCCTGCCTAATACATTCTCGGCATTGGATGAAAAAGAAACGGAGAATAAAGAGTTGCGTTACAAAATGGGTGCTAGGTAATTAGCGTGGAAATTTACGATATTCCCGCGAAATTATCATTGCGGGAGTTGCGTCGGTGGAAGCCATCCATGTCTTTTAATGGATTAAATTTCTTCCAGCGTCCTCGTGATCCTTAACAATTCGCCAGCGACAGATACGGGTACTCTTTGTGTCATCTGCATGCAGCTTCCCTACTTCCATTAAATTTCACTTAGGTAGGTACGCAACAGTCGCTGCTTTGTTTCCAATGCTTCTTTTGAGTTTCCCGAGTCCTAATTTTAGACGCTGCTGCTGGGTAAAAGTCTTTCTTTTTCCTGCACAGCTTTTACGTACTCCGAGACTGCGTAGCTATTAATCAACGTAGAATGAAATGGGATAGGTGTTTATAGGTGTGAAGTATTAGTGTGAAGCATGGTAGGAGGTGGAAGAACAAAATTTTGTAAATGGAATCGCGTTTCTGATTTGATCCAAAGCTATTGGCTTTATAGCTTAGAGAGACAAATACATTTATTTTACACCAAGAACACAAAGCACTGCGACCGACTTTATATTGCTATTATGTGTCACCTGGAAAATCTCTGGCATACTGGTAAGGTATAACCATTTGTTTTGTCTTGACCTCTGTGTGAGGATAACTTTGTCTTGCACGATAAAGGAATAATTGGAGGCTATAAATGTTGATTTGGTCTCCATCAGTGGAGTCATAATGAATATTCAAAAATCTTTGTTGTGCAACTTCCCCATAGTGCCCATTATATTCATAAAGTTTGCCTCAAAACATTTTTTTCTGTATTTTTCCTTAGTGGAAAGGTTTCACATACTAAGCCTGAAGTTTTCAGTTATATTCTTAAGAATATTACGTATTTTATTTACCTGTGGTTTTATAACTATTTTTTGTCCTTTTAAAATTAAAACTTTTATTCCCAAATAAACTCCTAAGTGCACATCTAAGTTCTGAGTAAGCTAAATGATGAATAATAATTAAAAAATATTTTTTGGCGAATTTTACTAATGTACACGGACTATGAGCTTCATTAATTGATCTGTCTCAACACTTTGTATGTACTAACCAGTGCTGGCTTGCCTACCGACATCTATGCATCCGCTCTACTTTTTTCCTTGCGTGCCATTTTTTAATTTTTCATTGAAGCGACGCCGGCGTAAAGTTTTATGCTATCGCACGGAAGAGGAAGGAGGACAGAAAGTTCTCTACAGAAATTATTTTTTGTACATCAGCAGTGGCCAATTTGTTTAGAGAAAAAATTATGTCGCATTTTTGTTCACCAGGGAGGTTAACTGGTTTTTTTACTGCTAATTTACGACGTGGACTTGGAATTATTCACGCCGACATGAGTTAAGGCTGCTAATTATCGTGTCGCCCCAGGGAGTTACCTTGGTTTTCTGAGGTTGGATCTTGGAAAATGCGACAGTGGTCTCTCATTTTCTCAGGAGAGTTTTGTGAAATGGGAATCTACCTTTATCTATAAATTTATTTCCACATTTTAGTGAAAAATTATGCTTAGATGCGACATTGTATATGATGATCATTGCAAACTTATTTTATCTATTATACATATTCACCCTTCAAAACCTTTGGCGGGGTACATTAGTTTTCCTATCATTTCAAAACATCCCTCTATGACCTTTGACCCCCATTATGACCTTCGATGGTAAAAAAAATCGACAATATGGTTCCCTGATCTGCAAAACTGACTTGGGTACCCTTTAAAACCTATGGTTTGACACGTTGGTTGTCATGATGGCCCTCTATGACGTTTGACCCCCATTGTGACCCTCGGAGGTGAATTAGTGAATAATACGGATATTTGGACAATATCAATGACTTGAGCACCCTAAAAAACCCATGGATCGACACCTTTGTTGGTATGCTATTCTTTTTGCCACCCTTATGACCTTGACTGCGACCTTACTGGGTCAACGGTTGAATTTTCGTAAATAAAAGTTTTATTTTCGGGTTACTCGTGTGCGAAAACCTGAGAATTGATGTCTTGGTCAATAAAATTCAGACTTTTTTCCATCTCGATTTTTTTAGCATTGAATAAGAATTTAATACTTACTGAATTTAATATTAATTTGTAATATTGAATAAGGCAAATTCAAATTTTTGGTTTGGACCCACATTTTGAGGTCAAAAGCTCAAAATTGTAAAATTTTACTTGTTCTCAACAAAACGTAGCACCTTTACCCATAAGTATGCTAATTTTCATGAATATATCTCGATGCAAAGTTACTAAAATTACAGGTCAAAAATTACACACGACCCTTGGGACAATCTGTATAGAAGAGGATATCTGCTTGTCTGTCCGTTATTCATTACCATAAGGCTGCACAGATTGCGACCAAAATTATTGCGTGGGTATATCTCATGCTTTCAAAACCCGTAGTGTTACTTCTGGTTGTTCCCCATGCGTCCTCTGCATTGCTATCTCTCATTAGCGTTTGTTACGTAGCGTCGTGCAACTTCTGTGGTTGGATATCCTTAAGTATAGGCACACCTCTTGACACGCTCCAATGGAAACCGGAACTCTGTTTACGATCTCATATCTGTTTTTTCCGATATCTAAAATACTGCCATGTGACCATTAATTCAAAGTTCAAAGGTTCTCCAATTCTCCGGGTACTATCCACTATCCTATCTGAGCAAGTGAATAATATTTTCATGTATGTTTCATATATGTACAGATGGTTTGGTTGGAGAGATACCGAGCATGGAGGAATTGAGAAAAAGCAATGTTAGAGGGATGAATGTAATGTTGGTGAGAAGTGGAAGAATGAGAATAGGATTTAGAGATAAAATGAGAAAGAAGAAGGCCTTAATGTTAATTCAAGAGAGTCGTGTTTCAGTGGGGAAGGGAGATTGGTCGATGTAACTCTCAAACAGTCCATGTAAATCAACTTATTTGTTAGAGTGCTTGAATAAGAATATGCTTTTAATACAGACATTTGGAGTGACATTTGGAGGACTTGAGATTGACGAATTCCGGGTTCAAGTTGCGGAAAGACTTAACACGATAAAATAAATTTCTCGCCAGTTTGGACTGTCCGATTGGGAATGTTTTTGTCTTGTTTATTCAAATGCCTTTGAAGTACGATACATTTTTTAGCTGCATTCATCGCTTACTTTGTGGCAGCCGTTAACGTTAGACGTGTTTTTTATGAGCTCGAAGATTTTCGGCTCGTGTTTCTTTCCTGGCACATGAAGTTTTGGTCAAAAACAAAACTGTTACTATGCCCCAGCCTCCACATTCGCCAGACATGGCTGCGTGTGACTTAATCCTCTTTCCGGAAATAAAGAGAACCTTAAAGGGTAGTCGCTTTACAAGCATAGATGACATTGACAGAGATCGCTAACAGAGCGAAAGGTAATCCTAATTGGGAGAAATGCCTCGAGGATTGGATGAAGCTCTTCGCAGGCACAAGTGGGCAATGTCTGATGGGGACTATTTTGAAGTCGACATCAATAACGTAGGCGGATAGTTCACAATGTATTTGTTTTTTCAGAAAACGAAAATTTCCGTTATTTTCTGAAGACACCTCGTACCTGAGCCTTCAAATAATGAGATGGTCCGGTGAAAGGAAATGTCCCGTCTCTATTACAAATCACACTCCCATGCTCAAATCTATGGTGAGCTCTTCCCTCACCTATCCAAAACAACCTTCCGGTTGACTAAATGAATGAGTAATATGAGTGTTCATGCTTGGATAAATAAAATTACCGTAATAAATTTCACTTGAAAATTTTCTGTCCTCCTCAAAAACAACATCTTATTGGAAAAATATTCAACGGTTTCCATTGAAGTGATGGAAATCATTGAGCAATACACTATAGGCGAATAAAAATTGAAAAATCTTCCATGAGACTCATTCCGAGGGACAGTCGTTCATAGATATGCTTCTATTGTCCCCAATCACATCCGAAGTGTATCGCTTGGTTGTCAATTTGCCCATTCGCCAATTTCTCATGCAAATTTCACTAACTTTTATTGCTATTAGCGGAGTAAGCGGGATAGCCCTTCTCGGAGCGGGAATTGAAGTCCCCGATGCCTCCGTGGTTTTCATTTATCAGCGCAATCGATCGTGGTTGGCCTAGGATTGGGATTGCCGCTGCTTCCTCCCAGCTGCCCCCGTGCTCGCTAGTTAGTCCGTCGCATGGGATCGCATTTGATTCTTCGCTCTGATTCAATCAGCGCCCTCACTGTTGTGTCGTCTAACCGTGCGGAAGTTATGGCGCGCGGAATTGGACGTCCAGTCGGTGTACGCAGTAGATATTTCACTGATTCGAACTCCCATTCCTCCGGCCTTCTCCATTTTTGTCTCTCCATTGGCACTTCCGCCGTATTCCCACCCCGATACGTCCCGGCTGAATTCGCGGACAAATATTTTTTTTGCTTTTCTTGCGGCCAAATCGAGAATAACTCTTTCCATACGATGCTCCTTTGGCTTGGTGAAAAATTTTCAGTCGTTTGCCTCGTAGAATTCAAGCCATCATGATATATTAAGCTGCCAATAATTACAACGCCTTTTAGGTGGCTTGCGGGGTATTATGTAGATGTAGATATAAGCTGTTGTAAAAAGTGCCTTCGACGCGAAGATCGGGAAGTAGTCAGACACTAATGTTCCCCTGTTTTAAATATGTCAAAACCCAAGGAGAATATTTATAAGGTTTTGAAATATTTATATTAATATAGTATGAAAGGTTATATTGACGAATATTAAAGTTTATCTAAAGAATTATATGGTTTTATAATTTAGGCAAAACTCTGGCTATTTACCAGTGAAATAAGTATAAGAGCGCTGTTGTAGCAGATTACAATCTATGCCTATGCACTTCGTTTTAACCTTGATGAGGTAAATTTTTCTTGTTTTTTTCAACTGGCTAAATTGATTCCTTATTCTGCGTCTGTATCACTGAAATATCTTAATCGTGGCCCATTTAAAAGGGAATTGCCCATGAGATCGCTTGAAGCTTCTAATTCTAATGCGAAATTGATGGCACGGGATTGACGGAAAATTGAATGGGCGCCGTAGACTTCACTGATTGGAACTCGTATCTCTCTCTGGCCTTCTCCATTTCCCTCACGCCTTATTTCCATCTACGTGAATCTCGTCTGAATTTCCTCCACCGATGCCTTCGACCGATGTGGACTTACTGTATGTACATATAGTAGGGTGGCCCTTATTTTTTCGTTTTTTCGAATTTCTTTCGGGACGCCCCCTCTTTAATGCCAATTAGTGTAAAAACATATCCTGTAAAATATTATTACATTTTTATAACGGGAAAACGTGCCGCATCGCACTCGAAGTTAAGAAATGTTTGTATTTTCTGCTGTTTTTTCGGATATGAATGGCGATAAGAAGGCGCTGGTATTTTTCAACTGATTTTCTATGGTAACTAACAATGCAATGGACATTTGGCATGCTTCTCCTAAAATATTTTCCAATTGTGACGAGTGGTTCCTGAAATGCGAGCGCGCTCCACCTCAGGCAGACATTTTTCGTGGCACACGGGTTGCATACGCTCAGCATTTGTGGATCATTCTCACTCATCGTAAAACCATGAAATTCTTTAGATAAACTTTAATATTCGTCAATATAACCTTTGATGCGATATATAAATATTTCAAAGCCTTATAAATATTCTCCTTAGGTTTTGAAATATTTAAAACGGGAACATTAGTGTCTAACGACTTCCCGATCTTCGCGTCGAAGGAACTTTTTACACCAGCTTATATCTACATCTACATAATGCCCCGCAAGCCGCCTAAAAGGCGTTGTAGAACATTGTATAGGTCTTGTTCGTGGAGATAGTAAATAAGGCATTTTTGATTAATAGATTTAGAGACTTGAGGTATTGCTTAAAGATTTTCACCATTAATTTTATTTTCATAATAATTTTCAAATTTGCACCAAGCATTTTGTGTTTCAAAATTGTGTATATATCTATTTAACAAAATTTAGTTCATATGACAAATCGTAGTAATGGGAATAGAGTATGTCATAATGAGATATCCCGAACAAATGGCGGATTAAATCAAAGTCACAGAGATCACAGAGTCGAGTGGATAGCAATCGGGCATGCTGGTTTGTGACAACATCCGATGTGGAGTAATATCAACGATAATTCACCTAATGAAAGCGGAGACCACTAAAATATCTGTCATAATCGTCGATGCGATGATTCGGAGGCGGCTACAATTAATCTCCAAGCACGCATGAATTGCGCAAAGCCTGAATAATATATCCAATAAATATTTAATGCTATCGGGGGACAATGATTAAAAACTAATCTGACTAGGGTATTTTTCTATCTGTGTAATCTTCAGAGTATCGCCGGTTTAAGCACAGTCACTTATAACTCAAAACAATATTAACATCGTCGCTAATGTATCAGTTTAAAGCAGTAAGCTGTCAGTAGTTTACGATTTGCATACGTATATTCTAATTATTACTATCATACGGCGTATTTCTTTTCATAAATAAAGATTTATTTTAAATCCAATGTAGTAATTGTTTGGGTTGAAACAGAATCTACGTGGAAAATAATATGTCAGTGTAGATGGATACTATGTAAAAGATTTCTGATCCGTACTAGGCCAGTCCATACTCATCACATTCGGCGTGATTTCTTTGATCAAAAAACGTTAACGAGAATGGAGACCGGAATACCTGTCATTGTAGTGGATCCGGGAAACCGGAGGCGAGCAAAGTAGATTGTAGTTGCTTCCTCATATCTGCCGCGCCGACGGCAAATCATCAGATTAAAAGCGGAGTGCGCCAGCCTAGCAACGCTGTACATACACTACACCATCACTGATGTGACCCCATTCGTCGCTGAGCAGCGGGAGATATTGGTGGCGGGAGTGTGAATATGCGAGAAAACGGGGCCCACACTCTCGCACGATTAGAACTAATAGCATCGCGACGAACACAGCAAGAGAGAGAGAGAGACGATGATTATTATGATGATGATGACGGATCCATTCCATTTCACAAGACTCGCTCTTCACTCCAAAAATAATTATTCAATTTCTTTCATGCAATGTATCCGCGGCGTTTTTTAAATCATTAATTCCACGTTATTTCCGCTCTTAATTCTTCTCTCTGCTTTTTTATTAAATGACGGTTGGATTGAGCGAAATGAAAGCGAAATCACGTCAGTGCGACTTGCTGAGATTATCAGACATTACGTTCTCTCCGCAGTCGTGTCAACTCTTTCTAATTCAATCCTCTACTTGCTTCATACGTTACGTTTGAAAATAAAAACCTCGGGAATTCAAACGGTATTCTTCATATACTTTGGCAAAATAGGATTCTAATCGAAATGCTGTGCTTTATTGAAGAAATTGATGGTAGTTACTGTGGTACTCTCGTAGTATTTATTTATTGGAACGTGAATTAATGTTGAAATTTCACTCGCGGTAGAAAATAGTACAAATCAGGAAGATTTGCGATCACTGCTTTGTCTTTTCAGAAAAATTTATTCAATTTTTTTATCTCGGTCGCGTCCACGTAAATCATTATTTTAATGTTTATACCACGAATTTTCCCCTCTTAACTAATATCAGTGCTTACTTTTTTAATGATGGTTTAATTTAATGAAGTGAAAGCGAAATCGTGTATGTGCTTTTTGTAGTGCATACTATCATAGAGTAAGTATATATAATACTTACTAATAAATATAATAAATATACTTACTCTATAATACTATACACAGAAGATGTCAGTAGTGGTAGTTAATATTTTTATTATCCTCTTATCGTGTGCACATCATGCTTGGAAATAAGGATTTTCAGAGATTCAGATACTTCTCGATGTAAAACTTGAAAAAGGTAATATTTTAAAAAGGTGAATTAGAATGGTGAACATAATCGAAGGAAGTGATGCGAGATATTGCCTCTTCCTAATGTAATGTGAATTAGCAATTTATGGCGTGCATTTATCGGTAAACTTATGGTAGCGAAGGAAAATATAGAAATCAGGATCTCTTCTAGTTCTATCTGAATTCCAGAAATATTAATTCAATTTTCCTCCTTCATCGCATCCGCAACGATCTTTCTTTTTTTATTGATTACTCGCCTAACTACCCTCACTACTTGTTTTTCTAACTGATGGTTGAGCTGAAATGAATAAAACCGAAATTCTGTCTGTGATACGTGCAGTGTGTTTGTATCGTACATGCGCTCTGTCCACAGCAATGTTCAATTCTTTTTGAGCTCTCTTTTCCTACTCGTATGTCGCTTGCAAATGAAGCATCATACTTTTTTGTGGTAATCTTTGAAAAATCTGTAAAACTAGGATTTGTATCATAATGATGAGCGTAATTTCTTTGAAGAAAGTGATGTGGTTGAAATTCGGCTAAAAATGGAACATGTAGGTAATGGTGAATTCAGTTAGTTATGAGATACCTTAACTGTAAAATCACAGTAGGTAGGAGGTAACAGTACAATTGATGAACTCACATATTTGCTTTCATCTCTGAAGAATTATTGAAATTCACAATTCACATGTATCGATGGAATATTTGCATGGATCGATACCTTTCACCTCTACATTTTATCGTTACGGGAATGCATTTGAGAAAGTATAAAAACATATACAATTTTAATAACTTTCGGCGTGAAATTTGCATTATAAATGGACGAAATGGATTTGTGACACGGTGAGAGGGCAGGATTTTTTGTTGTTATCCGTGGGAGAGGACTGATTCTGTGATTTATAGAAGCTCTCGCTGTACACGGTTGAGTTATTCCCATCATTGCCAACGTTACAAATCAGCATCACATACAAGCATTAAAATTCACGTTGTAGCTGAAAATGTTACTCATATGAAGCTTAGCGTTTTTTAGTGCCAACTGGATGAATTCAGTTTAGGAACTGCGGGCATAACAAATACGATTATTGAGATTGAAATCCATTAGCCGAAGGAAGTATGTACAATACTCTCTTCAATCATTACGAATAGCGTTATAACCCCTAATTCTTGCATCACTTTCATGAAATTTATGATAAAGTGTCTTTAAAACGGAACGCGAATACTTGTATACAGCTTGTTATAATATAAATTTATTGGCTAAATTACAGTTTCGTTGCAAAGTTTTAGAAAAAGTATCCCAAGTATGTGTTTTCATATCTGATGGATCATTAAAAATTTAAAAAATAATTTTCTCCTATAGTAGTGATCACATAATTTCGTCTTGCATAGATAAATGAAAAATGGAGGGCTGAACGAAATAAACTGAAAATGCTTGTAAAGCTGCCCGTGAATATTTAAGATTTGGTTGCCGAGGAGGCTCAGGAGTAAATAGGGATACGTTCCGTTAGATGCAAGGGAAGCCAACGACTTGAAAAAGATCCCCAGATAGAGTTGAGTGGTAATTCTAGAGGCCTGCTTTTGAACTATTCCTGGGACTCGGAGACTTGGGATGTCTAGTTTGGATTAGATGTGGTTTTGATTCTCAGATCTCCCCCGCACCCTAGATCACGTATTCAAAATGCATGCATATTAAGTAAAGTGTTAATTAATATTTCGTCAAAATAATATCAGATCCAAAAACCTCATATTAGTATATTTTTCTTTATTTTAGATTCTGCGTCTATTTTTGTGTTGTTTTGGGAAAAAATGTGTTATGAAACGGAATAATATCATATGTAATGCTAGGATTCTTGATGGGGGAACTTTTTTTCTTCGTAGGAAGAACTTTGATACTAGACACTCTTTTTTCAGGGAATTTCATTCAAGAAGTCATCTTGGCGTTTCATTGGAGATGGTTTCTTTTGAAGGCTACGAATAATTAGGAGTCCCCGCATGCCCCATAGCATGGGCGTTCAAATGGCAGATTAAGGAATACCTTTTGAATGGTAGCAATTTTCACACGAGAGTTGTTTTCCTAATCAATTGAGATTTAGAATATAATTTGATGGCCAGAAATGGAAAGAGTTGCTCCACATATTTGGTAAATGTTCAATTCCTTATTCATTTGCGCTATTCAAGGACACTAGTGGAAGAGTTTTAATTCCACACAAGTTTTTTTTTCACTTAAAACAACTTTACCGTAGTTCACGTATTTCGAGTAATTGAATAAATGAATCTGAAAAAGGAAACCTTTTAAATACCTATCATTTCTTGTGGACATCGCGTTGGCATCTAATTCTCTTAACGACTGTCTTATAGCTAAGGAAAATGGATCTAAGCATTTTCGCGTGAGAAAACATCTTAAAAACAACCCCGGCAACCGCCTATGGAACCGCGTGTGGTTGATTATATTAGGTCCTCACCCATTCCTAAGAAAAGATGCGTTGTGGAGTGATTCGAATAACGAGTTCCAAGTGGTATTTATTAAAAATTCTTTTTTGTTCGGGAGATAAAAAATATGCATTCCTTTGGAAAAGTATTTCTCTTGTTTTCTCGTTTCATCTACATTCTAGTCCGCATCCCTTCTCAATAGGCGTTTTGCGGGGTATTCTGTTACGTAATAGGATAACGTCCTAAAATAGGAAACGCTAGTACTTAATTCCACACAGCATTCGATCAAGTCCTTTATTTTTCGGGGGAAAACGAATTCTCACACCCATCCATTCGGAGAAAATAATCTCTCTTAACTAATTTTTGCTGTCGGACGTCGAAAAATAATGTAAGGTTCTAATAAAATGCTCTACGTGTCGCTCTGAAAAATATCTATTCTCAATTTTTCAAGTAATCTAACGTTATCTCGTAATCTCAAGCGGCTCGTAGCCCAATTTCTTTAAAATCTGTGTGCCGTTTGTAGTTTTTGAGGAATCCCTACGCTTTCCTTTGTATTTTATCAAGTTTACCGACTAAGGCTCTCTTCGTAGAATTCTATATGCCCACTGCGTATTCAATGTGCTGTCTGAAAATTGCGAAATATTACCTTTCTTCAACTTTGCAACCAGAATTCTTCCCACAACTCGATTGACGAATCCTAGCTTCTGAAGGGCTAAGATTCTTTCGTTTCTGTCCGACAGGGAAATATAGGATTGAGATTTTTTTTCTCAAACCACAGAATACAGCTCATATTGAGCCATTTTACATCGGGGTATTTAGCAAATTTTACAACTAAACGAACACGAATAACCATACCCTGGACAGGGGAAACCTACCCAGACGGGACTCGTACCCGCGACTTCTTGTTAAGCATGCGAGGACGTTACCCCGCCGCCACCGAGGCCGGCAAGATATAGCTGCATCAAACAAATCTAAGGATTGTTGACCAGCCATGATGATGGTCAATTATCCGCATTGTTACAGTATTTTCTTGCCGCAGTGGATGTCGTACATTGTAGCAAAACGTTTATCAGTAACTATCATCAAGTATGTGTTTTTTTAGTATGAGCGCATTTGCCGACTTACCACCGTAATTTGAATGAAACATGGGAAGTATTTCACGCCATAGATCTCAGCTTCCTAGGAGGGATCAGGGACAGGGAAGCAGACCCTCACTTTCCCTAGAATGTATGCAGGAATACTCTCTCTCCCCTGCCGAAATTACCGAGGCCAATCTTGCTGTATACGGCCCAGAACCCCAACGGCACTGGAGCGCCTCTTTACGATGTGAATGCGGAATTAGGCTGGGGAGCGCGTGGTGACGTCAAACTCCCCTCTGTGGACGCCCAGCGACCCAATGCAGACGCGGTGCAGCTAGGCGTTCACGTTTGAGTGAGGCACTTCGAAATGGGAGGCTACATCTGCGTAGTTCCCATCATGTCACCTTATTGGGCGTATGGTGGAGGGTGTTGGGACATCGGCGGTTAACCTCACGCTCGACCCATCTTTTTTAGTGACGGATTCCTCGCGGAAAACACATCTACATACACCATATACCCTGAGAGACACCTCTACGGTGTTTGATAGGGCGTAATCAATCGCCAGTGTGCAAAGGATTCCCAAATGCACACCACACTGTCATAAAAATATTACGCATACTGACAAATTAAACATCCATATTCATGCATAGGCAAAACTTGCCAGCTACTCATGAAGGCATTCTGCCAATGAAGCTAGAACATGCAAAACATGTATTTTAAAACATACCCCGATACTATTTTCCTGATATATTTTAGTACTTATGGAATATAGCTAGGTTAACATCTGACTGTATCTCCAATTTGAACATTTTTCCTCAGTTTCTTCTCAGATGCAATTCATTATATTTGGGGAATAGGCAAATGTGGACAATGGTACTTTATATGCTCCGAAAATTTGAAGATGTTATCACGAGTCACTAAGTCGTCCAAAAAGCCGAAATGCGACTAGTCTAGAGGGAGGTTTTTGTCCCCCTAAACACAAGGCGCGCGTGGGAGTGGTTTGACAGCTTAACACACCTAGCATCGGTTCAAGTCTTCGTGAGAACAGCGAATTCCGATACCTATTCATACCGAAATATATTTCTCCTATTTTATCGCTCTTACCCTAGGAAACGTGATGTTGTTCCCCATGTCGTTTTGAAAGATCCTTTTCTTAAAAGCTCAGGAGCGTAGGTTCCGAATCTCCAGCGGCTCTTATCCTAGCTGTGCAGCGCTCTCTGTTCGCTTATAGAAGTTTCGGACGAATCGCTCAGTTTTCTTTGTGTCTTACTTATCTCGCGGATTCAATATTTCTGCTCCGGATTCATAAATCCAATTAGGGGATAGTAAATCTGCAGTTTTGAGCCGAAAGAGAGTTGAAAATTTAATGTTTGGAGTTGTACGAGTGAAAGGGAAAAGGAGGAGTTTGTCTTTCTTCTGGCGAAACTACCAATCGTCGCTAAAGGGAGAAAATATTTTGTGTAGTGAACACGTAGAACATAATATTCCAATTACATTATCACTTCCTTTGAGGGATATTTCTCGCAATGGTGGTTTTGGGGCCGAAGTGGTAGTTCCAAATAATATATTCCAGTCTGGGCTACTGAAGTATTTTTGGTCTAGTCTTCGCTAATAACCTGTTATTACTGCTGTTACCTCATTTCTTAACCTCTCTTCTCCAATTAAAATTCAAACACAGCTTACTTTTTCAACTGTGAAATGACATTGTGTACAATAATATGATTACAGAGGCTTAAAAAATTATATTTTTGTTATTTTGGCAAGTAAGGAATTTCAGAAAACTGAAGTTATGTTTATCTAAGTACTTTGGGATTATACTTTCTCTACTCTTGAGTTGATACATACTTAATTCGCTTGTATCTGGTTTTCGAATTTGATTTTACTGTAAAAATTTTGTTTCGATAATTTAGCGCTTATTCCAAGATTATATATGCAGTCTACACTCACGAAAATTTTGTTTCCCTATATATAAACTTTTGCCGCAAAGAACTTGTCATAATTTCAAATTTTTCTAAGGTTTACTTCTGTTAAGGAACTCTACCGATATGTGTAAAATTTTGGTATCACGTGTTCTTTGTAAAATATAAAGCTTTGTAAAGCTTAGATATAAAAATTTGATATTTTTATCAACTCACTTCCTCACATAGAAAATTTACGAAACTATCCACAAAAGTTAATTTAGATATTTAGGTTTTAGTTCAAATTTTGCACGGCCCCGTCTTTTTATGCAATGCGGGTATAGGTATCTAGCGATAGGTGTCTTTCGATTACTTGATGTTAAGCCTGTCTGTCCCTGGCTGCAATTCGGGGACCTTGAGATAAGGGCTGGTTTTGGCCTTGTAGGAAGCTCTGCGATGCATCTGCCAATGCCTCCGACCCACGACGAATCTGGTTTCCGGAATCACCGCGACGCACCGCCTCCGTCGCACCCTGCAAGGCGCGCGCTGTGTAGAAGCAGCCAAGTACCTCATTGCCACGACCCCTTTCCCGTGTTTTGAACGCAGGCCCACCGGGTTGCATGAATTTAACGGGGGTGAATGGTTAGGGACTCATCGTTTGGGGGGTGGGGGAATTTCTTGGGAGTTTCAGGGGTAGGTACACGTGTGCCAAATCCCTCTGCGATGGTGCTGGGGTCTTGTCGTTCTGCCCCTGTTTCCCCTTCGCTTCCCCCCCTGGCTCACTCGTTATCGTTTAAGGCACGTGTTCGCCTAAAAAATGGATGCTTCCCGAATTTCAGCAGTGGAGCGGAATGGCTTGCTGCATTTCTGGAGCTGAAACACCTATGGGCTTGCTTCAAGTAATCCTGGCATTGTGTGTACAGGTGATCCTTTCCGGCGTAAGTTAGAGGAAGGCTCAAGCATTCATTTTGAAACAAACTTTTTCAAAACTCCGAATTAATTTTAATAAAATGACCCAGTTTTCGGTGGGTGTGTCATTTATTACGTACGCAGTGGTAGGTTAGCGGGGTTTATTTATATGTTAATATTCATAATTTGAAGTATCACACGGCCACCCCATCAGAATAGATTGCAATAGTTTAAGGAATGATTCAGTCTTAAGATTGATTCCATGTATCAGTTTCCAGCGGCACCTTACTGGTTAATTTTAGCATGAAAACATTTCTTCGATAAATTATGAAAAACGAGTGTAGATAAATATGTCATAAGAATCGCTGCTGTCAGTCAGTGGATCAAAACCCTTCCGGGTGTAGCATTCTTTAATTACTTTTTAGATGCTTTAATTGCCCAATTAATAAGGGTAAGTAATTTTTTTATTTCCATAACGTATTAGGGACAATTTTTTGGGGAAGCCTTTCGAGATACTTTGTTCAATGCATAGTTGTTAATTCACGGTGGTTCTTTATGTGATTTTTTATTGTATTCATGCACTAAATAAATCTTCTTCTCTTTTCAGGTAAGAAAATGGGCGTATTGATGATTTTGGATCTCATAATGTCGTAGTCTCGTGAGTACTGTTATGTTTGAAACTCGTTTTTTTTGTCATTTATTCCTGAAAATCTGTAATCCAGCAAATAGGTATACTCACGTCAAAAGGAAAATTTACAATAATTTACTTACTGCGAGCTTTAATAATTTCATTTTGAGAAAACATGTATGCTGCAGGTGCTCGATGTTCTTGCCAAGTCTCAAAAAATTCTTTGCAACGTCAAAAGTCAATGCTGTCAAAGAACCAATTCGATGAAAATAATTCTTTGTGTCCTGTCTATTTTTAATTTTCTATTATGTGATTTCTATTTTTAACGGGAATATTCGACAATAATCGAAGACTTACTCGGTTAAATGAACTTCTTTATTTGTTATAACTTGTTCTAAAATTTAGGCTTGTTAGTGAAGAAATTTGCACTACAACCCACAGTTTGTTCCACTTTGAGTTTATGACATATTTTATTCATTCGTAGGCAATGCTGTTCAGCTGTTCTCTCCTCACACTACTTGCTTCGCTATTATGATTTGCTCTCGTAGATATGTTATTGTAGAAGGTAAAATTGGCAGTCTTCGGATAGTAGTTGTATATTTTTTGTCTAGTGATATTCTGCTTGATCGGAAAGGACAGCGCTATTTTACTTTCAAACAATTTATTATATTTTTCCGCGAAAATTTGAGGATCTTTCGTGGTGGGCACCTTTTGAGGCAACTTGCATACGTCAAATAATCATGAGTGTATCAATATAGGGGATATGCCTCCTAGTTCAATGTTTTCCTCAAACAGAATGAGTGCAGCTTGATCCTCTTCTCCGGCAATAAAAAATAAGTATCGAGCCATTTGGCTTGGAGGTGTTTGCTCTGAAATTGAGGAATGGCGACTGTGAAGCCTGCAAAGAGCCGACGCAATGTCCCGACGGGATCGAATTTTTTATTTTTTATTTTCGGCGGCAGCGATGTCGTGTCGTCGTCAGGAGGACAGGTGGTCGGCCCAGGGGAAGTCTTTCGCCGCCGAATCCGTCGTCGCTGAAAAAAAAGAGAGAAAAAAGGCCTACGCGCGCGCGAGAAATCAACGATATTTGAGGGGAACGCTACCGAGTGGTGGAAAGCGGAACTCTGTCAAGCATAACTTAAAGGAAATGACGCCATCATTCCTTAATATGTACATTAAAACTCCGAGTAACACTGGAATTCTTGCGTATGTTTACTGTTTACCATATATATTACTATTATTTTTAAGTATTCTACCGGTTAAAGTAGGTTTGCATGAAGTATTTGCAAAGCATACTGGCAGCCTCTTCTCTCTTCATCGACTTCCCTCTTCCATTCATAGTATTTTGGCAATCTTTCTTACCTTCATGGACTTCCCTTTAAATTCACAGTAAGGCCTACTCATCTCCTTTCGATGCGTTTCATTCTCTCGAAGAATCCTATTCTTTTCTTTTCTCGTTTACTTAAGATGCTTCCTCTAACACTGTTTCCAACGTCCCTTCTCTGCTCTGTATTCTATGCAACCATACCTTCTAATGTCATCATAAATACTTGCAATTATTTGTTGCAAAGAAAAAAGAAAACTTCATTACACGACCGGGGTTTGTCAAGAAATATTTTAGTGCACAATGACCGAGATAAGTCACGAAATGGGAAATCGTGTTTGTCCGTTGCGAATCAAAGGCACGCATGTCGTATTATTCGCCGTGAAGAGGAGCTTATAAAAGTGAATTTGCCATAGAGAGCACAAAAGGGCCGCGCTCAATGTGAAGTCTCTCGCGACGATCTTTCGTTTCACTTCCCGTGGGCCATGTGCTGGAACTCTTCCTAAATAATCCAGCCCTCCTCACTCTGCATCTGTCCCGTAGCCACCCGCATCAGCACGCACGCGTGTACTCGAGCACGCCACGGTTATTTTTTTTTCCAGCAACCCTCATGCGTACGCGAATTTCCATTCAACGAGGCCTCCCCTGTTGCCATCCAGAGAACTCTTTAAGTGGTCAGTTGACATGAAGTCCCACGACTTCACCGTTTTAATGCCGCTTGACGTTACAGTGGAACCTCTCGCTTACGGACAGTAAAGTTCTAGAAAAATGTGTTCTTAAGTGTGAGAGATGGTCTTGAATTAGAGGCATTTGAGGTTACTGTTAGTTCACTTTTAATTACTTTTACAGTGAATGTATTTTTTCAGGCAGGCAGGAAGAATGGTGAAGATAAAATGAGTCGACCGATTAAGTAATAAGGAAGTGCTAAGGAGAGTGAGAGAAGTAAGAGAGTCTTAAGGAGATCACGAGACAACTTGTTGGGCACATTATGAGGCGTGATGGTCTGTTGAATACGGTCGTAGAAGGACAGGTGGAAGGGAAGAAGGGAAAGTTACGGCCTGGAATGAGTTACATAGGACAAAGGGTTATAAAGGATGTAAGAGAGAAGAAATACGTCACTTTAGTGGATAGGAGAGCGGAATGGAGAGCTACGTCAAACCATTTTAATGATTGTTGGCTTCAAATGGTGATGATGAGGTATTTTTTGAGTCGCAATCAAAGGCAGCTGAAGGAAAGGCTGCTCTTTCGTGGAATGTCAAACGCGGAAAAATGTCAAAATTGTAATTTACTTACACTATATAAATTAAATATAAATAAAATATTATCATGGCATATTAATAGTAAATAATAGTATTTTAAATGAATATTGTAACGTTATTATATGTGTGGGGAAGGTCATCAATCAACATTTACCATGTGAAAATGAACTCCTTAGGTTAATATTCCATATTGCGATTCCTGCTGTCCTGCTGATGATTCTTTCATAAGCATTGGATAGTTATGCATTCAATCTATTAATTTAAAGCACAAAATACCATTCATGTTCGTGGGAATAATAGTAATAATAATAATTTCGTTTATTTTCGTGGGCACTGAGGTCCATGGAAATATAAATGTGCAGCTTTTTACATTTTCATCATTAGATTAGAAAAGAAGTAAATAAATAGAATTACAGACAAATGCCTCCAGTCCATATCGCCAAGAGCATGAAAACAATTCAGCAAAACAATATTTTCAACAGAAGAAAAAAAATAGCACTTAGATATAACAGACTAATTACAAGAATGTAAGGTGATAATTCGTTATGACAATAATGTCGAACAAACAATATTTATCAGGCATAGCTCACGCGTGTAGAATCGGATTGTCAATACGAAGATGTTCTCAAGGAAACTTCCCATCACGTCTTTTAAGAATATTGTTTACCTAGTGCTAAAATTTATTTGAGATTTCAACGAGAGTTAAAGACACTGGATTTCACGTAGGGGTGTAATGGATGTTCTATTTCGTAGTGCGGGTGCCGCATGCTTCAAAGTGATTGTAGACTCACCCCTAGTCAAATTCCCAGACACTGGTGAGTTTTAATGGATAATGGATGGTGTGGCCATTGATGAAAAGGCTGGAGAGGGAGGGAAGGATGGTCGAAGAAGAGCAGGAGGGTTGTTTTGCTTCTCTGCGGTCACGAGGGATTGAGGAGATGGTCGAAGACTACTTTGGAAATCAAGCAGTTGCTGTGAGCGCGCGATGGAAAAAAGAAGAAACTCGGCTAGATGAATCACAGCAGGTATGGTATGATGGCGGGCACATTTTAATGCCTTAAATCAGTGGCGGCTTGCCCCCTTAGGACTCTCGGACGCCGCCCCTCCCAAAGATTTGAAAAAGGAAAAAAATTAAATACCCATTCAATTGTAATTATAGATCTATTAACCAAGGTGTTTTTTCAATCGCATACATCGAAAATGTAAGAAAAACACGCAAAATTAGCACGAGAAGTTCGCATTTGTAGCCGCGGGGCGCTATTTCATCATCAAGTAAAATGGACTTACCATGATTATGAAGGCAAATAAAGGAAAGAACTACATATATAAATACTTTGTCGAGTCGAGTGATAAAATACAACTTTTTTGTACGATCTTTCGTCAACAGCATCCATTATGCGTGGTATTAGGTGCGGTGCTCCAGCAGTATTATCACCCTCATTTCATTGTATTCTTAATTGCCAAAAATTTTAAATACAAAAATGTTCTTTGTACAAATAATGTGGAAAATAATGCATCCTCAACTCTCGAAAAGAGCGTATGATATCAATGAATCTATTATTCGATAAGTGTTCATAAAATCGTGGAAATTCAACGAATTGCACTCGAATGATAAGCAAATTTTTTGCCTGCATGAGGACTTCTTTTTGAAATCGTATGCGTAGTCAGCTAGCCGAGTGATGGAGCTCATATCGTTTTTCTCTGATTGTCGTCGAAAGTAGCCCTTCCACGTGTATACTCGCCGATAACCCTACATACGTCCCTCGCGATAGCAACATCATCATCGGCCCTGATGACGATGGAAGGGGATTTCATCGAAACGTCGGCAGCGATGGAGAAATTCCCCGGATGGAATCCCGAGAAAAAAATCACTGCTATCTTCCACGGAAAAAGTGAAATATACATACATACCCTCGTTCCAAGGTCACCACACTCGGCGCAGGGGAACCAGAATGACGTCACACGGGCTTTTCCAAGCATTCATACTTAGCCGTCACGTTTTCGCGAAGTTGAAAATTTTCACTTTTCATTTTATCGCGAAAAATAGATATCGTCATTTAAAAATCTAAAAGCGTGAAATACGTACTCCAGGAGTATTAATATTTCGATTAAGGCAATAAAAAATAACAGGAAACCACCCTATTCAATTAAATTTAAAGCTTGTATGAGTGTTTCTTTATGAAGTATACTTAGTCCGTTGGCCGAGTGATGGAGTTTTTATCGTATTTCTTCAATTGTCCGTGGAGAGCAGCCTTTCCTCGTGTACCCGCCGATGAGCTCACATACGTCCCCTCCATCCCTCGTGACCGCATCCGAAGCAACCATCTTTCCTCCCTTCCCCTCCGTGGCCAACCCTCCCCTCCTTCTCTTTATCAATGGCCTTGTCGTCGCTCACATCCCTCCTCGCTCGGTCGTTGCCACACTTTTTCCACCCTCCTCAACCACCAACCCCTCTCATGTCATTCTTCTCTTCCCGCCATTTTCAAACCCTCCTTGCCCCCACCCCTTCATCACGTTTTCACTTTCCATCATAATTTTTCCCCTCGTTTTCTTTTTAAAATTTTATATTTTTTCGTTCCCGTGATCCCCCGCACTCTCGCGACATCTGTCGCGGTGACGTGCAGACTACCACCTCGTACCGTGCACGTGCTCCCGAGTTAGAGCTTCGCAAGGACGCCGACAGAGGTCTCAGCGGTCTCTTACGTGAACGTTTCCGTGCTCCCTAAAGGTTGAACTTTCTCGTGCCAGATGGCGTGGCAAACGTGGTTTCGGCGTTTTCTCCACTTCCGACTCGAAACCGTTCGTTACATGGCTACCGTAAATTACCCATTGCTAGTTTTGACTAGTACCATTAATTCAAGCTGCGTGGTACCTTTTTCGCCACACATTTAGGCCCTGTAGAGAAGCTTTAGCGATTTGGGGACTATCTTCACGTTAAGGGACAACCTTTTGTAAATTTCTGCATAATTCACTGTAATTTGCCCCATTGTTAATGAAAAAATCCCATATTGAAATACAATATTAGGATTTACGTAGAACTTATCGTGCTTAAATAATAAATTTATCGGCCTCGGTGGCGGCGAGGATAAGTTCTCTCCTACCATACCGAAGGTCGCGGGTTCGAGTCCCGCCTGGATAGGTTTCCCCTTCCATGACATGGGTGTGTGTAATCATCTGTTGTTGATTGTTTAAAACTCCCGATGTAAAGGCCTCATTGTGCTATTTTCTGGGGTAATCGAGATAAATGAAAATTTAAAAAAATAAATATTAGTTAAAATCTTATCGCGATTGACTTTGTGGAAACCAATGATATCCTGATTAAATAAAACACCACTCGTGCAATTTCCATATTTTTAATCACCGCACCTCTGACTTAGTCTCCAGCTTAGGTATTATGCCGCTTTGCCATCCTAAAATGACATTAGGAAGGTGGTGATTAAGATGTGGAATTGCTAGTGATCGTTTTATTTGCTGTTGACGCATAACTGCTAGATTGTTTATGTTTAGCTACCAAGAGTACGATATTTATAGCATCATAATTTGGAGAATCTTCAATAATATTAGAGACTCTTCTCAAAATAATTTATTTTTACCGAAGTTTGATTTTCCACCCTTTTATGAAAACATATCGAATAATAGATTCATTGAATACTGATTGCTCTGAAATGAATGTTTTACGTGTTAATCTGTGGAATGGTGACATGATAGATTAAAAAGTAAACTTTGTTGTGGTCCACTCAGTATTTATTTTTAAAACGTTGGTTCACCTCTTAAAAATGATCTGAAAAGGTTATTTGAGTGTTTAATGGATATCGCTTAGAATACAACGAAGTTTACTTTTTAATCTATCGTATCATTTGTTATTTAGGAGATCTAAGCATGCTATATTCCGTATTATTTAAAGATAAAATATTATTGATTTTTTTAGTAGTCAAGAAATCAATGATATGAGGGTTGCCGCTGGAGACTTATGTCCTGCTGATGATTTTTTCGTTAGTATTAGGTAGTTCTGCATTCAAGTCACTTTTTCAAGCTTGATGATTTTATTTTCCGCTTATTGACGTGAAAATTTACCTAATATTCTCTGAACAACGGTATTCTCCGTATTTTCTCCAAAGGATTCTCTGAACTACTTTGTGGAAGATGATTGGCTTTTTCAAATGATTATTTTTTACATTCACCATGGAAATATTTTCATGAAACATTCAATGCCAATAGCAAAAAAATTAGCCGAATACTTCTGGTTAGAGGTTAAATAGCTTGAAATAATCGAAATCAGAAAAATAGATTATGCCCAACCAATGCCCTGATCAACGTCCTGTAAATGAACTTCACTTTCTTTACCTATAAATGTCCACCTCATCGTGCCACATATCATACAAGTTGTTGGAAACGATTTATTTATGTAATCTCTTACATCAACTCATCAGTGCCCAGTTTTGTTAAAATAGTTTTCTTAATTGATGAAGTGATAGCGATACCTCCTCTGTATAAACGCTCATCGATCGCCCACCGAATCAAATCCGCTCATCTTGTACTACTAGTGCTACTAGATGAGCGGATTTGATTCGGCGGGTGATTGTTGAGCGTTTATACAGAGGAGGTATCGATATTTTTTCCACTTTGATTTCAATTTTTTGGAATACCGAACGATAAAAGGCATACGAGGACGTACGTTTTCATAACATCTAATATGGTGTAAATGAATCTTATCTCTTGATTTAACTTAAGAGTAGATTATAAATCTCATTTGGGCCAGTAAACAGTTAAAACTAGAAAACAATTGTCTATGAATTCCCAAATCACACAGTATTTCATCTTAAAGTGATCGTGATGATAACGAAAGAGAAATTCCCTTTCATCACATTTTTTATCATTATGATCAAATCTCATGTGCAAACATGGAATTGATCGATCCTACTACAGGGCATTGAATCAATTTCCAATATCATCGCATCGCTGACATGAATATATTTCAATTTTAATTGCATTAGTCAGATGATAATATTCCTACTTTCTTAAGCCTTCGTGAAATATCGAAAATTTTGAGAGGTGCAATGCAGGAGATCCATATTTTAAATGAAAAAATTCCTTTTCATCCGAGGTGCTTCAAATACCTCCGTTCTCGTACCTTACCTCTCGAATTACCTTTTGGAGTCTCATTAGGACCAGCTCACAAATGAGACAAACTAGCAATCCTCTTTACCTTTGGGAGAGAAAAATAAATATTTCGCGGACGCAGTGTTGGTGGGCATCGATTTCTTATTAAATTTCCCTGTCTACTTTTAGGAACTGGTACTAGCTGTGTTTAAGGGTTAACGCAGGCTCATGTATTTTAAAGGAGAGGAGAAAGGAAAGATTGGGGCAGTGAAGCGTTGAGTTCGTTATTTATTGAAATCATCAACTGTGTTGGGCGTGTTTTCGATACACCCAGGCAGGCACCGCTCTGCCCTCTGTATTATTCCCGAGGAATTAATGCCGTGGGTGCTTCGCCCATTCCCTCTTTTCTCTGCCCGTAACCTTTCAAAAGTGCCGCCCCCCGAAGTGAATGCCAGTAATGAACGTTACTGGGAATAGAATTCACTTTTTACGAACCGAGGCTCCGAGTTTGATGCGAAGCCGTCCGATTTAAGTATTCACTCCTTTTTTCCCTTGCTTTAAGTATTTATGAAGGTCCATAATTGTGTTTAGAGCGTGTACCAGTGATTGGGGACAGCGATGGAATGTAGACAGATCGGTGTTGGAGTCTGGGAGGATTAGTTTGTGGAGATGGACAGTGCTAAGTTTGTGAGGTGGATGGATCTCGTATATTGGAGTGAGGGTTGAAAAGGTGATGCTGATTCCTAGGGCAGTCTTCTTACTTTTGGATTTCCATCATGCAAAAAAAATGATTTCCCCATAGAAAAAAATTTCAGTGACAATCATACAGTCATTACGTATGTCAGGCCTCGGTAAAGGAGAAAAGAAATAGCGAAAATATAAGTGCCGCACCCGATAATTGATCTCCGGATAGGAGTCAAAAACCCAGGCTACTGCTCATTATTGGTCAATATGCCTATTTCTAAGGGAATATATTTGACATGTAAATGTTTAACTGCGTTTTTTGTCTGAACTACTGATTATCTAACCCCACGTGGAGGGTGGTTTGTGGACAGCTCACATTACTACATACTTACTTACTAGAAAATGGAGTTTCTGTTTGAAATGTGGATAATATTCTTCGAAGATAATTTATTTTACTAACTCATTAACAGTAGGGTAGTTTCCTTGATCAAAGATAACGAAAGGCATTGATTGCGATTCGTTACCCACCATTAGTGTATTCATAATATACAAATTTTTTGGTTTTACAATTCCCAGATTAGACGAATGTTAATGGTCAATTTCGACCTCATTTGAAAAAGTCCAGATTGGCGCCCATGCGATGCCACTCCACGTGATGTCACAGGGACGTAGTCTCTATACGAGTAGATAGGAGTTTTACATTGTCGGAGATTACCAATGCATGCATGAGGCACAGAGCTCAGGGAAATATCTCTTAATAATCACCTATGAAAACTGCCTAAGGTTGGAAAGTTTCCTTCGTTTGATAAGGTATTAATAATCCTTATTTTAGCCAAGCGCTACCCGCTAGCAACGAACTCTGCTACCTGCTAGCAGCCTGCATCGCAGCGGCGCACATGTCCTAGCCTCAAGGTAACCTCACTTTGCGACAGCGGGAACCAGAATGACGCCACACGGGCTTTTCCCAGCATTCCTACTTATCCGTCACATTTTCGCGCGCTTGAAATATTTCGCTTTTCAGTTAATCGCTAAAAATAGATATCGTCATTTAAAAATCTAAAAGTGTGAAATGCGTACTCGAGGAGTAATTATCTTTTAATTAAGGCAATAAAAAATAATAGGAAACCACCCTATTGTTCTCGTTTTATAGCTATAATCTGGAGACAATGTTAATATACACATGAAAAGTATATTGACACTCTGAGTATGAAACAAAATAAATTCCAAACAAGAATTGAAGCAGAAGAATGGGATGCGTATTCTAGACAGACCCGAGATTGAAAATTAAGGTTTTGAAATTTTATAGAGACCACCTATCGAAATGGATAATAACCTAAACTTGATATTGCAATTTTGACAAACTAGCCTGCCGTCCCATGCGTGTATTGAATTAATGCTTTTCGAAAGGTATGCTGGCCCGTTAGCTAAAAATAACCATATACTGGTTGAATGCGAAAAATGAAAAAGCATTCAGCGAAATTTTTTGGTTTTACATTAATACTCTATTCGAAAATGTTATCTTTACAAGTTTTCTTTCTTAAAAATAAAGCAAAAGACACGCAAGTATTGACATGCATGCATCTTACTACTAACCAACTGTTTTTTTTTTTTACTGTTCAAATGCATGTTATGGGAAAAATGATTGTTTTTACAAGTTACTTATTTTTCTCGTATTTTTTATTCTAATGTGTCCCGTTTGAGTGATAAATTTCATGTTTCCCCATTTCATTTGAATTTACGAAGACTCGAAAAAAAGCCATGTGAAGTCATTTCACTGAATGCTAGGTATTTATGCTAAGCATGAACAGTTTCGTTCAACAAGTAGAGCGAAATATGTATTCCCTGGTGTGAACTGAGCCAACGTTATGCTTTCTTCAATTTTTTTGAAGCCTACTTCGTGGTAAATTCGAAAATTGATTGAGACATCAGGGTGATTGCATCAGTATCGCTCCAAATGCTGCTCTTCAGGAATTGCGGAAGAGTATATCTGCTCTCTCTAGCGAGGTAAAACTTGGCGATAACGCTCATTGTTACACATTCACGGAAACCGCGAGTCCCATGGAAGCTTAATGAACTTCTTTCGTTACATATCCCTTGCATAAGAGCAATCTACATGGAAATGTTTGCTTTCGCGGAAAACAGGTTTCCTTCAACAGGTTTCCATTAAATGCTAATCACCGGTTTATTTAGGCTTTCTCGGAACTCAGCTCATTAATTGAAACAATTGCCCTTTCCTCGTTCCTATTTTGAGTTCCATTTCCCTTTTAAGCCCTATACGTTAAATTCATGAGCACTGCTGACTTCCTGCTCATTCTTCCCCTTGAAATCGCTGCCCACCGTCTTACCATTTCAAGTATTTTAGCAATCCTTATCTCATAAGTTCCTACGCGCTCGATTCTAAATTTTCGTGTCCTTTTTAAATTTTTTATCTCGTGCGAAGTTTTCTCTTTTCAAAAACCGCATATAGCAATTTCCCCTGGTGGTATTGTTTGCAGTATTACTAATCGATTTTACTATCATGATTGGCTCTTTACGATTGCAATTCTCTTCCCGTTTTCCCTGATTCTGTATTTCATTGTTTTTCTCATTTCATTTTAGTGAATCGTTGCAAATTATGGGAGCTAATTTTTCGCAATATCTTAATTTTACCGTACTTTATTTCTGAAGGCCTACCGTACTTTATTTTTATAACTGAGCCTATTTCAAAAATTAGAGTTTGCTGATGATAAATGTGTATGGGATGAGGGAAAATGTATCACGACCAAGATAGATCCGTCAGTATCGATCTGCTAGAACTTCGGTTTCCATTGTGATAGTGTCTCATTCTTAGGCCAATTTCCAACGAAGAAAATTCAAACACTTCACCTCGTCTTCGCCTTCAAATCTTGCTTTCCCTGAGTGTAATTAGAGCTGAATGGTAAAATGCGAGGGAGTAATCGGAATATTTCCCCAAGTACTAGATAAGGTAATAGGTGTGGAAAATAAATGGTGGAAGAGGATGGGTAACTAAGGGTAATATTCGGCGGAACAGTTGAATATTTGTATAATTTCAAAAGCATTAAGAAGGGATAAGCTGTTAGTTAAGAAAATAAAATTTAATAATACAGCTGTACCCCAATAATGTAAACGGAATGTGGAAAATCTGAACCAATAATGAACTAAAGGAACTATATGATGACGTAGGAGTAATAGCACAAGATAAAGCATGTTATAAAGATTATTTTATTATTATTTTCCATGTTATAAATATAATTGATTTTTTAATTTTTGGTTGCCAAGAAATCAATGAAATGAGCGTAACGTTGCTGCTGGAGTCTAATGTACTTCTGATGATTCTTTCGTTAGTATTGGATTGTTTTGCATCCAGTTCACTTTTTTTTAAGTTTGATGATTTTATTTTCTGCTTATTGACTTGAAAATTTACCTGGTATTCTCTGAAGATTTAACAATTGTTTACTCTGTATTTTCTCCTCTGGAATCTCTGCACTTCTCTGAGGAAGCTAATTGGCTTGTTCAAATTATTATTTTTACATTCACCACGGAAATATCTTCGTGAAACGTTCAATTCCGAAAGCAAGAAACTAGCCAAAAAAAGGATGTTTATAAATGAATATTGGGGTTTTAACGCTTTATAATAGTTACTACATTATACTTACCATTATAAATTATGTATCAAATGAAAGACCATCTCAAACAGTTTTGTTATTTAGCAGCAATTCACATGTGCGTGAAATTTTTCCGCCGCGATCCGCTAGAAAGCGGTAGTAGCAATTATGGCGACTAGTGAACAGAAAGCGTTTTGATTTTTACAGTTTGCAAAGACTGAATCTGTAGTTACTGTGAAACGTGTGTTGCACAGTAACCCCAAATACGCTCATTATGAGTGTTTACATGTCTACTGAGGTGAAAGGTCGATTCATCACTGAAGACAACATGATCCAGAAAAATCATCATCGCCATGAAACAACATTTCCATGGTGAAGCTGTCAGGTAATCCGTGGCCTGTAGGCTTTAAAACCTGTAATATCTGTAACTGGTAAGGACGTAGTTGTAAGCGTTTCCTTAAAACTTTCCAAGCAGTCGATACAGGAATTTCTAATTCACGACTAGCCTTCCGGACTGATTTCTTTGGGCTACTAGTGAACGATTCTCTGACTCGCTCAACAGTCTCTTCGCTAACTCTTGGTCGTCCCGTGGTCAGTATAAGTTGTCCCTATCCAGGGCATGGATGTTTGTGACGTCCTTTGTTAATCCTCCGTTGTAAAGACCTTTACGTGCTGTTACGGGGGTGTTTTAAATAGATAAAATCAAAGCGCCACATTTTGGAAAACAGCACGAATAACACTCGAAGGAAGGGAATGTGTATGTAATCTATCTTCCACTAGTATACTGAAAACAGTTAGACGATGTGGCGAGTTTGAATTTCCCTCGTCAGAATTTGGCCATTCAATAATATCTTATCTGAAAGGAAAATGGTTTTGTCGCAGACTGACGAGTGGCGGGACAAACTTTGATATTTTTCCCCTGAATACATAAGCACTTACTTTTTATCCACACGCCAAAAATGAAAGTGTCTTTCAAAAATTTCAGCTTGAAGAATACGATCAACACATGTCTAGATTGTTTCACTTTTCCGGAAAGAAATTTCCAACCGTGCTCTATTAGCCTTGTAGCCAGAGGCAACTTTCATGACGTCCCTGAGATAATTGAAGGAGGGCCTTTCCTTTTTTTCCTGCTCAGCGGGTGAAACCCGACTGCTCGTATCAGTTTATATCTTGGGGCGCCCTTCCCTATCTCAGGCACTGTACATATATCCCTTCCCACCCACGAAGTCCCGAAATAACTGCCCACCTTCCTTGCTAAACTCCCAGCGTGTGCAGGTACTACCCTTCCCGTCTGTCTTCCTCAGGGTTATGCGGAGTTGTTACGAGCTCTTCCCAAATTTATGCTCAGCGCGCCTAGCGAGGCTCCTCAAAAGTTTAATTCACTTGGCGGAAGGTACTCCACGCGTCACATCTGGGAAGTTTTATGGCGTACTCACGTAATACTCATCATGTTGTCCCCTGTTACCAAACGAAATGGTGCAATGTTGGCAAACATTATTCGTAATTAGCGGTCATGGTCATAAAATTCTGACTGAGTTTATCTATAAAACTGACTGAGTGTGTCCACCGAAAGTTTCTGTTCCTCATTTTTAATAATTATTTCTCCATTTTCGTCCCTTTATGCCCCGTAATACATCTTTCGTCCTTTTTCTTGAAGTGGATTTGTCACAATCCTAGAGAGTCACTCAGCATAGTATCTACTGTTTAAGTGGCTCAACTATCCCTTTCTGCCGGCTGAATTTTGTATTTTTCGCGATTAATTACTCGATTTAAACTTTACGTTAAACCTCATGAAATTTGTATATAATAAATAGGGTAGTTTTCAAGAATTTGTCATATCTCCAATATAGACATTTTGCATGAGAGGAAATAATGAGCTAAAGTTTTCAAATTTGAGATTTGGAAAATGTTTTTTAGAGCTAACTCTATGCATCACAAAAATTTCAAGGTGGTACCTAGCTTTTAAAACGAATAATATGCTACGAAAAAATAGCTGCATGAGCATAGAGTGATGCATTCTATTAAGAAGTACCAAATGCAATTGCTGACATCACCATTATAATAGTTATTAAGCATTTAGATTTAGCACTACTTACCTTTAGAGTCAGAAATACTCGTGCAAACTTTTTGTGGCTTCCGTAATTAGTGTGTTTGTAGACTATAGGTACATTTTGCTTCATGTCATTTCTAAAATAGTTGCGTTAGGGAAAAAGGAATCATGCGATGTAAAAAGGAAACTTTGAATTCGGATCCCTTTCATCATGATATCTATTTTTAATTCTGGTTCTGTGTCAGCAACGAGGTCAAAATATTTTTATTTCCCTCGTCAACTGTAGAATACTAATTGCGCCCGCGGATCGGAGTCCAATGAAATATTTTTTCGTAAATTTTGCATGCTCGTCGAGAGCTATCCGTTTCCTATCGTGGAGTAGGCTTGGATAAAAAAATTACTCCGTTCCCCGGTTTCGGAGGGGTATCTTTTTTTACTCATTACTTTTTTCGTCCTTCGTGGCGATGATGTCAATTTTCCTTCGTATTCCTCGGAATGGGGGATGATTTTTAGTTTTTTTTTCCTTCAAACCGCTAAAAGAGCAGACTCGACTGGTGATCCTTACCGTTTTTATGTATTTTTTCCCTTGAGCACTCCTAGCCTATCCCCCCCTCAGTGCAATTTGATCCCGGGCTGGTAAAGGAGGTCTTCCGGCCCGGGCCTTGCAAAAAAAAGGCAATGATGTCTGCCGAAATTTTTCGCCGCTGCTCAAGCACAAATGAGCCAGGTAGTCCTGTTTGGTTGCGGTGCCTACAACGATTTAACTGGATTGGTTGAAGCGTGATACATTAACCAGCGTTATTGCTCGAGGATTTTGCTGTCAAAATATGTAAAAGAAATTATAAATATGAGCCTTTAGTAAAGAGGCTAACTGGCGAATACCTGCGAGAAATAATTATTTGAGGACAATAACTGCAGAGAGATCGACTGAGTAAGGAAGTGCTAAGGAGAGTGTTAGAAAAGAGAATTCTTCCAAAAACCTTATCAAGAAGATGTAGAAAATGAATGAAGAAAAATCAATAGCGACGGCCAGGGTTCGAACGTGGATCTCCCTTATCCGCGCCACATTTTCGAAGTTGTTTTAGTGTTAGAACAAGGCCCAGTTTGGGAGATGCAGGTTCGTACCCCAAAGAGGGCAAAGGCTTTTTATTGCGTGGATTTTCCCTCTGCAATAAACATGTGTTGTATCGTGTGCAGTCAAGCGCACTGGTGCAAGTTAAGTACAATTATTTAAAGTAATTTGCACCAAGTTTAAAATTCGCCGCGTGAGAGTCATTTGGCTTACCTATGATGCGAACGCATACTATCTCTCAATTGCAGGAAATTACTTTTGGAAGAATATTGCATGCTGTAACGCGTAACACGCCAGACTGGCAATTGGGTGAATAGGGTTGTTTCCTATTATTTCTTATTGCCTAAATTGAAAGATCTATACTCCTAGAGTACGAATTTCACGCTTTTAGATATTGAAAAGACGATATTTATTTTTCGCGATTAAATGAAAAGTGAGAATTTTCATGCGCGGAAAACGCGACGGCTAAGTATGAATGCTGGGAAAAGTCCATGTGACGTTATTCTGGTTCCCGGTGTCACCGTGTGAGGTGACCTTGGGGAGAGGGTATGGGCATCGTTGCGATGCAGGCTGCTAGCAGGTAGCAAACTACCCTGCTAGCAGGTAGCGCTTGGCTGAAATAAGGATGGCCTAAATCCTTATAAAATCGTAATACCTTATGAAACCAGGGAAACTTTCCGACCACAGGCAGTTTTTAATTGGTGATTATTAAGAGATGTTTCCCTGAGATCTGTGCCTCATGCATGCATTAGTAATCTCAGATGATGTAAAACTACTATCTACTCTTATAGAAACTAGGTCCCTGAGACGTAACTAGGAGTGGCATCGCATGGTCGCCAATATGGCCTTTTTCAAATGCGGTTAAAATTGACCATTGTCATTCGTCTAAACTGGTATTTCTAAAACCAATAAATTCGTGTATTATGAATACACTAATGGTGGGTAACGAATCGCAATCAATGCCTTTCGTTTTCTTTGATGAAGGAAACTACCCTATTGTTTTTTTTTTGTTTTTTCTTAACGTAATATCGTCAATTTTTTCCTTAACCCTTGGTGATGACACTTGCATTTACCGATACCTCCTGGATGACTCGAGGAAGAGATGGAACCGCCATTTTAGACGTATGCTTTTCCTCCACCCTGTTGTTTTTACCGCCATAATGGCTCAACTCGCAGTGAAGTCTGCTCGGGTGCTCCACCGGGTCATCTCCTCCATTGTTGCCGACGTTTCCGGGCTACGAATCGCACTCTACCCTCAAGGCTCCCTTATTCAGCCCTGAGGATGAAGTCCGACTTCACTGACAGCATGCGCTGGGAAAGCATTGCGTATGTTCATGGTTCAACTCGTTTGCCATCTCACCGTTAGAGTACACTACTCTCCCACTTCTCATGCCTGACTCCTCTCCCCCTCCCTCTGCTCGGCCAATCGCCCCCCCCCCCCTCCCCTGGGCTGTCCTTTCCCGTCACTCCGGTTTTCCACTCTGCGGAAGGTCGGTCGATTACCCTCGCCAGCTATCATCGGACCACTCCCCACTTCACGGCCGGTGGTCCCCAACCCACCACCACGTCTCGATGATACCCCCCTCTCCTCTCTCAATTCGCTCTCTTTTTATTGGCGCTTGTGAGGTCAAGTTTGTATTCCCGCCCGTGAGAATTTTTGTACGACGAAATTCATCTCACACGCGACAATAGGGCAGTTTCCTTCATCAAAGAACACGAAAGGCATCGATTACGATTCGTTACCCACCATTATTGTATTCATGATACACAAATTATTTGGTTTTCGAAATACCAGTTTAGACGAATGGCAATGGTCAATTTTAACCTCATTTGAAAAAGGCCAGATTGGCGCCCATGCGATGCCACTCCACGTGACGTCACAGGGACCTAGTTTCTATACGAGTAGATAGTTTTACATCGTGTGAGATTACCAATGCATGCATGAGGCAAAGAGCTCAGGGAAACATTTCTTAGTAATCACCTACTTAAATTGCTTATGGTCGGAAAGTTTCCATCGTTGGATATGGTATTAATAATCCTTATTTAAGCCAACCGCTACTTGCTAGCAGGGTACTCTACGCTACCGCCATGATCGGTAGCAAGCAGCCTGTATTGTAGCGGCGTTCATAGCCTCGCACCCAGGTGGCCTCACAAAGCAGCGGCCAGACGTCACGCGGGCTTTTGCCAGCATTCATACTTAGCCGTCGCGTTTTCGCGCTTGAAAATTTTCACTTTTCATTTAATTGCGAAAAATAGATACCGTCATTTACAACTCTAAAAGCGTTAAGTATTTACTCCAGGAGTAATAATACGTCGATTAAGGTAATAAAAAAATAATAGGAAACCACCCTTTCATCATAAAATGGAGAAAAACAAGTTACGTATATGTTAAGAAGCTTGGAAAATCAAATTCCTGCAACATGTGAGGCTGAATATGAGAGGCTATTCAGGGAGGAGAGTAATTGTGTCACGAAATATAAACATTGGAAAGGTGATGACAGTAGGAGCCAAAATTACCAATGATTTTGTGGTCGATAACTCACCCTTTTTAAAGAGCATTAACTTTGAGCGCATTTCTCCGATTGGCCTTGAGTTTGCCTGTTGCCGGATGGCTTGAATGTATCGCGATCTCCGCCAAGAAAAAGCAATGGAAGTCATGAGTTGTCCTGAGCATCCGGCAACAACGGAAAACTCGCGGCCAATCGGAGCGCTTGGCTAAAAGTTAATGTTGTGTAAAAATGGTGCGTTTTCAGCCTAAAAATCATTAGTTATTTTGGTTCCTGCTAACATTAGCAATCCAGGGTCAATATTTCGCGACACAGTTTTTCTCCAACCAGTGTACATACGTATCCAACATGAAAGGCTCCTAAAAAATAAGCGTTTGAGTAACAATCAGAATCAAGTGTGAACACTACTCTCACCGATCCAAAACAACTTTTGGGGTAGTAACCACAAAAATGGTGGCGAAAAATGTCGGCACTTGGAAAAAAAATTATCTAAGTTGCATTTGGCTCATCGTGGAATATCAACAATCTGACGACTATTTTGACGTAGCTCTCCTCTCAGTTTTCCTGTCAGCCTTAAAAACACCTGCTTAGAGTTTTAATTTAACATCGCTCTCCAGCCGGTCCTTAGATCACATTCCAGTCCATCCTTAGCTGTTCTTCCCTTCCACGCGTCCTTCAACGACTGTCTTCATGTGACTACGGTGCTTCAATATGTGGGCGATTTATAGGTACCGTCTTCTTAAGGTTTTCAGAACACTCGCCTGTTTTGAAAAAGATCGGATGCTTTCCCGGCGTATGCTGGTAGTGGAGGCTATTCGAGTTCTCCACCGGGTAATCTCCTACATGGCTGCCAACGTTTCGGGGTGCGAGTCGTACTCCATCTTCAAGGCAGAGTGAACTCATTCAGCCCTGAAGATGGAGTACGACTCGTGCCCCGAAACGTCGGCAGCCATGAAGGAGATTACCCGGTGGAGAACTCGAATAGCCTTCACCACTCGCCTGTTTTTAGAAATACCACGGTACTCACGCGTACGATCCATTTAATTTTCACAATTCTTCAATGACAACACATTTTCTATGCTTCCACTGTTGACTTCTCCGCGGAAGTGTAAATTTAATTGGAAATGTAGTTGGCCTCAACACAAATGCAGTATGACACTCAAATTTAGTATGACTCTCCACTTCACCAATCTCTTCCTCAATTTTAATTCCAGTGCCTTGTCACACAGGGCTCTTTTCTTCTTCTTGAAAACTTCTTTCGCCACTCCTATCCTTCTTTTTATTTCTCCTATACTTTTCCAGTCTTCAGTTAACAATTACAATGGTTTTTAAAAATTTTAAAGAAATTAATTTTATCAATGATTCGTAAGTTTTGTTTCACCAAACTAATACTTAGGTAAATAGATAAATTCTTAATGACTTCTTCCGTGTCGCCATTATGATACCTATTCTCAATTGCTCAAGCGTATGAATGTTGGCATCCTGGGAACAAGGCTCTTACAAATAAATATTACCGTTTTTATATATGATATATATGTAAACGGTAATTTACTCTTTGTGCGTGTGGTGAGATGGGTTTTGCCGGTGTATGTGTCGGAGTCGGGGAGATGGGGTTATTGCTTTGCGGACCTGTGTTTTTTTTTCAAATAGGGGTTGTAGTTGTGGGGAAATGGGTGGAGTGTATCGCATGTCTTCGCCCCGCTAAGCTCGCTTTTGAGACCAATATGTGGACGGGGGTGGGTTGGGGGTCTGTTTTATACATCCTGCTCACCTGCGGGGTTGAGGGATGGGTCTCCGAAAATGAGGGATCGGGTTCCCCGCAGCACAACGAAATCGGAGCCCCCCCGTATTTCCCAAGCGGGCATGTCGCAATTTCTGTTTCATTACGCTGAGAGGAGGAGGAACGGCTGTAATGGAATCTTCTGTCGGATAAACGCTGCCGGTACCTATCTGCGCAGTCTTTATTTCCTCAATTTTGGGATAAGTGGAGGTCTATAGCAAACCAAAGAAATGGCCTACATGACCATGGTTCGACATGTACTTGAATATGCAACTTCGGTGTGGGATCCCTACTGTAAAAATGAATGATAAAACGAAGAACACAATGGTAATTTCCACACTTTCAATGTCACAACTCGGCAACCGACCATGGTTTCAACATGTAAGTGTCATTTTCAAGGTGAAAAATCCAGTACTCTCTCGGTATATATACCCAGGCCAAAGTAGGTAGTGGGGGCATATGGAATTAGGTGTGGAGGAGTGGGAGGGGAAACGGTTTTGGTGAACAAGTGAGTGAAGGACGAAAACATACATCGAGTGGATCGGAGTGAAGGTCAGGGTTTTGACGTCATGGGGATGCATTTTAACAAAGGAGAGTCAGTACAAAATAAGACATCATTACAAAGTCCATCCGGGCTATTGGCAATTTCGAATTTTTCCATAAAATCTAGTTTAAGCCCTTTGTCAATACAATGTAAAATATGTATGTCATAATTGCTAAAATGGTTACAGAGGCATAAATGATTAGCGAAACAAGATTTCCCGCCATTGTATATAAAACTTCTTCTATGTCCCTTCACTCCGTCTTTGAACCTTCTTCCAGTCTGACCAACATAACAAATTCCACAATCGTCACATTTTAATTTATGTACTCCACTTTTGTCCATTCGATTCTATTTGTCCTTAGAATAAAATAAAATAATTAAATCCCATCAACAACTCAGTAAATGCTGCTTCTTGCATTATGAATTTCTGTACCTATTTACATTTTTTGTATTAAGGAGTTACTTGTAATGTATTTTCAGATCATAGTTAAATTGCAAATCCACGCTTTCATTTTTTCCCATGAATGTTTTTTGGCATAGCTGAAATTGACTCGGGGGTTTGTGAAGCAGGATCAGCATTCTGCCTCGGGGATGCATTTTTTCTCTAGACTGTCTGGCGAGGTGGCTGGTCCGTCAGTGAACGTACGGACGAAAGTGTCGTACTTTTTCTTTCCTTTCACGTAGATATTCTTTCTTTTTCATCGCCGTTCTCGCGCCAGGAGCCCTCGGCGTTCGCTCCGACGGAGTTGATGGGCCTCTTCCTCTCGTTGTTGTTATGTGGAAAACAGTCGAGCTCCACGGCCCATTTTACCCTCAAGAGTGGCGGAGTTTTATTCATACATACATTTTTTTGACAATTTTTTCTGCTCCGAATTCTCTTTGCACTCAATGAAGTTACCGAGACGTTGTCGTAGCTTGTTTAATAGAGCTTTGTACCTAATGACGTTATTCGAATTAATTCTCGTGGAAAATTAAAGAGCTTTCTTAAAAATACTTTTACGGGGATTGATATGTTAGTCTAGGTAACATGTTGTATTATTTGACGTCCTATAAAGGGTGACGTCCTATATTCACAGGATAATTTAATATATTTAAGGTAGACATTTAAAGATCGCCAATAAAGTTAATACTGAAGTATTCTCCGAAAATCCAAATTTCTCTTTAACGTCAAATAGAAGCAACTAAATCTTATTTTATGGGTACTCGTAAAAGTCTCTAAAATGCCTAATTCTCATTTTTAACTTTGAATTTTCGTGTTTATGTTTTCTCCGTATTTTTTCTGTGCTGAGTTTCCATCGAAATCTTCTTTTGATGGCAATCGTCATGAACGTCCTATAGAATGAAATTTTTTAAAGCTAAGAAGGGTTACCAGGAACATAAATAGTATCAGAATTTATTGAGCTAATTGAAGATGTCTTCTGTTATTTCATTTTGGTTTCTATTTACAGAGCTTTTTCGCTAGACTGTTTTTACTATGGTTCTCCTTTCTGTGGATGCGTGTACCATCTACATTGTATTAAAAATTCATCTTCCTCTCAGCCATTACTTTATCATGTTCAGAGAATGACCAGTGAACAAAAGATTAATTTCACATCTACAGGTCACGTATTCCAGACGCTGGGGTCATAAACCCAAATCAATACCCACCGGGACGATATTCCTGCGTGCTTACGAAATTTCCCATAATGATGGTTCGACAATTATCACTTTTCAACACGTATGCGAAGAAGTTTATTTGGTTACCTAACCTATATATATTTTTAATTGCGAGTTAACGGTCATGATTATCCATTTTGCTGATGGCATGCACAATTGTGACGTACATTCTGAATGATTCGGCACTCTTGTAGGCATTGGGTACAGCAAAATTGACGATTTATTGAGAACGCACTCTTGCGGGAAACTCAAATATCACGTTTCAATGTCCTTTGCTTCAAAATCCAAACTTTGCTCTGAGGACTAAAGTCTCCGCTGAGAGAAATTTCTTGAGAATGAAGTGGAATTGGCGAGGGGAATTAAAAATGTCATTTCTTGGAATGTGACTGAGGAAAAGCGTGGGAAAAGAGGAGGAATCGGCTGACAGGTGTCAAGCAAGAGGTGAAGAGTGCCCTGTGCTTCGTTATGTTTTGGGCTGTGTGGTCCAAATAAATTTTTATGATGGTTTTTATGTATCCATGAAAAAAAATGTGGTTGCTTTACTTCCTTCGAAATTCATTGCTGAGTGTATTTTCAACTCACTTTCACCGGTATACAGCCGTTGTACATGCGGATTTTTCAGCCCTGATTAAGTGTAAATACCTTGGTATAACTTGATAAACTTCTGTAGTGGAAATAATCTTGCTTAAAAGCAGTAAGGGAAGCGTGGGAAAGAAGGTAAGGGCATCACCATAACCTTTCTATTGTGAGTGAAGGTGACTTTGAACAGGGTCTACCGGAGAGCGCTTGCAGAGCACACTACATTGAAAAGAATGAAAAACTGAACAGCCACCTGATGCCGTGATCTTGCAAAATTGACAACCGACGGTGGCGGGTCCAGGTCGAGGTGATTTTTATCAGTTTTAGAATATGCACAGGAGAGGAGAGCCCCGAAAATACAGTAAACGAGCTAAAACTGATAAAAACATTCCTGATTTGGACCTGTCATAGTAAGGAATACAAGCGTGATGAATTATGAAAACTTACCATGAGGTAAAATTACGATAAGTGTACATATGAAAATGTTTGATTTAACTACTTAATTCTTTGGAAAATAAGTAATGGGACAACCTTAAACCCCCACTACTGGTGAGTGGTTACCCCCCAGACACCCCACTTAGCCCCCCCTCCTCTTAGTCCCTCTCCTGGATCAGCCACTGACCGCACACATTTCAAAAGCAATTTATGCGCGAAAATCTTTTTAACATGCTGATTTTTTAGTGCAATTTTTTATTTTGTAAGTTTTATGCCGACGATTGCAGGTTTTTCTGGATCATTTTCTGGATCATCATCCCCTCTCGCCCTCCTACATTTAGTTACATTCACTCCTTAATTCGAAATGAGAGACGAAATGCCGTCGTCTCCTCACCTCCAACATATTCGGTGCTTCGTCGTTCCTCCTCCTATCCGTCCACTATTATCTATTCCTTTCTACCCTACACTCCGCCTATAGTCTTTTCTCGTCTTCCTTTCTCTACGTCCATGTTTCCGCACCGTAAAACACTCTACATAAGTGATGGCATAAACGACTCTTTTTGTGGAGCTGCCCTACCGCTCACAGCACACTCCTGATAGCCGCTCGCACAGTGCGACTCAGGAAAGCGCTTCTGGGTTGAGGGGAGGGGGAAGAGGGGAGTGGAGGAAAGGGGAAGAGGGGAAGGTAGTGAGGGGGGATTTCTAAGTGAACATTTAAAATGCAGCATTTCCTAGATCACAATTTGAAAAATTGTATTCAAATCAATCATGTGTTGCATAGTCACGATGTTTAACAGGTGATATAACTGAGGAACCATTTTTGCCGATACGTTATATCTTTTATGGAAGACAGAAATATATATTCCGTCTCCTATGCTTATAGATGACGGCAATTTAAACAATTCTGTCGTAACAAAATATTCTCTCCAAAACTACATGATCATGTTAACAATTCATAATTAATTTCATCGATTAATCTTAGTTGTTTGTGTGAGAACAAATTTTCATTTTTGACTCGTATTATTTTCCTAAAGTTGCCGTTGCCGAAAACTTTTACATGAGCGTCTTCCGCCATTTTTCTTTCACGATGCATGGAACGTGCAGGAGAGAGAATTACGATAAGGGTCATGTGAGATTCTTTAGAGTAATACCCACAAAATGAATCAGGAGAATCTTTCAAGCGGCGTGAAAAGGTGAGCAGTGGGCTACCCGCGAAAAGTGCCATGTACTCCCTTGGACCCGCTAAACGTGCGATGAGTCCCACACGAGAAGTGTTTGTGGAAGGAGTCGTGTGCGCAGGGAGTTCGACTTCCACCGCTCACAACTCCAGCAACGGCAGTGTGCGCGAAAGGAGTCGTGTGCCCATGGAGTCCTACTCCCATCGTACACGACTCCAAAGCGCACATTGTGCGCTAAGGGAGTCGTGTGCGCATAGAACCGACTCCTACTGCTCACGACTCCAACCCGCACAGTGTGTGCGGAGGGAGTCGCGACTCACCAAATAAGACTCTCTCGCCTCACAGTCTATCTGCTGAGTCGCACATTTGAGCTGACTCACTCGCACAATGCCCGTCACTGCTCTACATCAGGTCATACTCTCCATCAGCCTTTTCCTTACATTCATTTATTACGATCCTCTAATCAGTTCCTTCCTATTCGTGTACGAATGTTTCCCTATATCTCCTGATATCTTAGCTATTGTCTTTTTTCATAATAGCCATAAAGTTATATTCAAATCTAACCAAATGCATTACATTTTTTCTCTCTCATATTGTATTTAAGAACGCCTACGTACTCAAGATCTATCTGCGTGTAATGCCATGTATAGTATTATAGAATCAAGATTCTTAGACTTGCTCTATGAACCTTGTTATAGAATCACACATTTTAAGCACTCAGGGTTCAGAGATTGTATTGACATCAATAGATTGAATTACGGAACTAGCATCTATAAATTGGCAGGATATTACGTTGATCGTTGATTGCATGTTTTGGTTGTCATATTTTTATCCTTATTGTATAAATTATTCCTAAGATAATGTCCTGACGCTATTTTATTGAGTAGCTTACAATATGAGGACTACGTGATTGCTGAGTGGATTAACAGTATGCCACAGAAAATAAAAATGAATTGATATACGTTCTAAAACTGGAAACCTCAATTTGCCTTTAATGTAACATGAGCAATATATTTGCCGAATTTCAGCTTAATTCTTCTTTATAACTTACAGTGTCCTCTTTTGGTGCAAAACTGTAACACTTAGTTGCATTTTTTCACCTACCATGCTTCTGGGAAACCAAATAATCCTTTAAAAAATGGCGAAGATCGAAAATTAGCTTACAGGAGCTATATTCATTCCAGGAAATGTTTTGCCAACATAATTTTCATGTAAATAAACCAATTCCCTTTTATGCCATTAATTCTATCATTTATTTTTTTGCTATCTGTTTTTATTTCCAAATTTCATGGCATCGCAATGAGCTCAATATGTTTTGGAAAATTGCGCTGTCTTAGTCGTAGATTCTTTTCAACTTTCATGTGAAAGTGTTCATGATTTGATACCCAATTATTATTATCATTTATGAGCAAACACTCATTCTAAGGAGTCCTTTTTGAAATCCTGGGTAGAAGACGGGACAATTGAATGGGCCGCATCATGAAACTTGATGGAATATTGAACATAACCTTGCCTTGGAGGGCAGGTGGGAGTGATGAACGGCAGAAGTAGACCACGGATTAGATGCGTGGAGCAGTTGATGAAGGATGAAGAGCTGAGGACTCCTGTGGGCGTGAAAAGATTAGATGACGGGGGAACTGAGTGAAGAACTGCGTCAAACCAATCTTAGGATTGCTGATTGATGGTGATGATTGAAGATAAATTAAAAAATTAAAATTTGAAATTCCTTTCTGCCTGTGCATTGCCTGAGATGGATTACAATTCTTTAAATAACTTCTTAACATTTTCTTTAGCGAATGCTTTACAGGAATACGTCGCATCCCCAAGGGCATAATGTGTAGATCTTCTTTACAGTTTGATTGCTTTATACATACCTATTTAACTATGAATTTTCATAGCTTAACCATGACGCATAGATAAATGTATCCAATTCATATCCCAATGATTTTAAATTCATGTAAATGTGCTCCAGGATCACTTTCTGAGTATATCCCCTGCCGAGGAAGGCGTTCTGTCGAATTTAATGGAGTGGGCCTCACCCTGCCGAGTCGAATTGGAAATTATTATTGTTAGGTGATACAATCAAAATCGTCACTGTCGTCGTCCCCCGCTTCCAGCTTCCCAGCTTCGGCCGAGAATTCTCTTCGAGTTTTTAACTGCGATGCTGATAACTGGCTGTACATCCACACTGCCTCTTTCTTTCTTTCATTGTCTCACACAGTCGGGGCTTGCTGTATCCATTCAGTCGTTTCTTTCACCTGCGGAGAATGGGGAGAAAGGTCGCTTGAAAATTTTCTTTTTTCCTCGCATATTTCTGTGTTTTCAATGACCGCATGGCTATTGAAAAGGTTGAAAAAGTCGAAAAGATGAAAAAAAAAATTATTTATGCAATGACAAGCGCGAATGAAAGTTGGGAGTGAGCCTTCTGTTCGAAATTTCAGTGTCACGGAATTCTATTCCGCCCGGCGTCCGTATATATCGCGTGGGCGACTCGTGGGGAATGGAGTCGTATCATTATTACCACGTCTGTCACGTTTAATGAAGTTTGGTCCTTCAGCATGCTTCTCTTGCCAGGTATCCGAGCAACAATTAGAGCCGTGCTGTAATATCGAAAAAAATAATAATATCGTTAAAATGCTTTAATGAAGAGCGATGGTAGGCATATCGCATAGGACATTATTCCTTTTCTTCTTTATTTTTCATTAATTTGGCTCACGCTTTTGGTAGAGTTCCATCCACCTGGTTGAAAATTGCTCCCAACGACATCAACAACTCAAGCCGCGCTGGAACTTTCGAATGTTCAAAAATTCTCGAGAGCGATTCGCTTTTATTTATGAAAAATTGCGTGTTCAAGCTGCTGCGGAGTTTATTATTTTTTGCAGCGGAAAGCGCGATACTGTTTTCAATGCGTAAATTTATGAGTGGATTCAATTATGACGGCGAGACCAAATTTGGAGTCGGAATGAAAATTCCATCGATTGCTGGCCTTGATGGTGCTTTTCGCATCGCGCTCGGGTATTTTTTTAATCTCCTTCCCACGCCTTAATTCAAGATATATCAGGCCTGATGTCGCTCAGCTTATTTATATTTTGTGTTTTAATTAGCTGGTTGTTAATATTGACGCTTGGCTGACAGAATGGATGGCCTCCGAAGTGAAATGCCTTTCTCATGTATCTATTTTATTCTCAATGAAATCAGGTGATAAAATTAGAGCACCTCGCTGTCCTAAGGATGAAAGTTGGTGTTTATAATGACCACTGGTGATTAATATCGTTATAAAATTTGGCTACCGTGGAAACAATATAAATGCAATCCAATTATTACTACTCTTTTGAAAATAGACGACAGGTAATTCCAAAATCCTTCGCCATGCACCTATTGAGTCGAGTAGGTACAATGTAGTGAGTAAGGGAGAAAAGTATCCGTCAAAGTTTTTGCCACCACTGTTGGAATGATTTAATTAAAAAACACCCATTTTCATTTGAAATTTGCTTTTACTTTTGACTAAAATATTTTTTTTAAATTGTGATGCACCAGGCAAAATGTAGTAAGTTCTTATAAATGTTCGACTATTTTCAGAAATTCAAGTTTTCTCTTTCAATTTCGCTGTATATCTTTTCGTAACGAAATAAATCTCCAATTTATTTATTAATGTAAGGCTGTGGTGATTTTTATGCGAATGCATTGCTATTATGTCCCAGTTTAGGTAAATTGATTAATAATTGATGAATGAAATAATAAATAATTAATGTGAAGCTGTTCTGATTTTGATGCAAATGCGTCACTCTTCTGTCCCATTTAAGGCATTAAGGTGATATACGTGAGTTTATATCCTAAGACGGGTATTTGGGCGATATCACTGATTTTGGCACACTTTAAAACCTTTGGATCAACACCCTTGTTGTTATGCTATCTTTTGCGTCATCTATGACCTAGAGTGTGACCATATTCGGACAACGTATGAATTTTCGTAAAGGAAAGTGTTTTTATTTTTAATATCGTGTCTGAAAACCTTATTCAGATTATTTTCCAACCCCATTTTTTTAAACATTGTAACCCCAAAATGCAAATTTTAGATTTTAGTTTGGAGCCATATTGTGCGGTAAAAGGTCAAAATCGTAAAATATGCTTGCACTCAACAAAACGTTCGACCTTTTCCCTTGTGTATGCCAATTTTCATGAATATTGCTCTAGGAAAAGTGACTAATATTAGAGGTGAAAAATGACACCCGATTAACCCATTAATGCCCAGAAGATTTTTTTCAAAATATTTTATTTTTTTCGCTCATATTATGATTAGACATCATATCTAATGCGGGAAAAAATGTTTAAAAAAATCTCTTACATATGCGTAGTACTTAATCCTATACGTATCTTAAGATACGTCTGGGCACTTGAGGGGTCAAATATGTACATTATCATCTAATTGTGTAGATGCACGTTTTTGCTGTATAATTCATTACTCATGTCTTCATAAGTAGTTTTTAATACTTGAATTTGTATTTTTATGCATCAATGCATCAAATATTATAATCCTGAGTATTATTATGGTATTATAACATGAACAATTTACATTTGAATTTAGAAATTTTACAGCAGTGTGAGCCTTTATCTCAGTTTTCTATACCGTAGCCATCCCTGTACAACTAGTTCATCCAAGCCTCATTTAAAATAGGTGAATCACCATTTGTTATTCTTATTGTTGTCCAGTAATTTGCCAGGAATTGATCGCACAGGTCCATTTCACCCATGTGAGAATTGAATTCTGCGATCGCCACTAGCATTGTAACATTATTTTTTTCTTTCCGGAAACAATAAAAAACAGCAGTTTTCATTTCATTATATATGCTATTGGTAATCATGGTAACTACGTTATTATCATTGTTAGAAACTATTCGATTTAACTTCAGCAGTCCCCCGTTTTGATTTTTAAAATGCAGCTTTTTCTGGAAGGTTTGATGCTATTTTCACAGTGTTCCAGTGCCACACAAGCTTCTTCCAGTCAACTTTCTAAGCACTTTTCTGATGCAAATAAGTTGTCAACAAATATGTTTGTACCTGGTGGTAATTACTCTCATCCACAAGTCCTAAAACTACACCTCCTCATTGACCAAGATCTGTTCTCTCAAGGTTGGCTCCAGCATGATAAAGGTGACCACTTGATTCGGAAATACTCCATGATTTAAACCCAAATCTTACTAGTTTCCCTCATACATTTGCTTGCAGTATCCATATCTACCAAAGTAGGGGGTGATTGATTCATACACCAAACAGTATTTTCCAGTGCTTACAATTTTGAAAGTATTGCTCAAAATCTCAAACAAAGGTTGAACTTTACATAGCCTATCCTTTCCATCATTCTTCCCATTATCTGCCAGATGCAGAAACCTTAAAATTTCTTCAAACCTGTTCCTTCGCATTGACTGAGAAAATATTTTGATGGTGCAGTCAGGAGATGATCTCCAATAAAGCCATCCACTAGGTAAATGCTGATAACCTGAGAGTAGCAATATTCCAAAAGATTAATAAATCTCTTCGATTTGTAGCACTAAGAATGTACTAACATTTTTAACAATTGTTCAGGAAACTTTCCATGAATTTTTGTGCTGACAGCGTTGATGGCTGAGCTATTTCAACGACGATTTCACCTCTGCTCCGTCACCAAGGTACGTCATCTCTTCTCAATGGTAAATGGGAGCCCCAATGCAATTTCCTTGACTTATATATCAAGGGGTGTGCAACGAAAGCAACAAATAATCATTCACAAAAAAGGCAGTTGAGAAGTTATTAAATCGCCGACTCCTCCTTGTGTCAGATATATCCCGCGGAAATTCGAACTGGAATAATTAGTACAAAGTTTTGGGAGACGTAGCGTAGGGCATAGTTTATTTACCAATGGTCACCAAAGTTACTTATTTCCTATACTGATTTCCGGCTTGCAATCTGGATTTCATTTCCAGCGGAGAAGTTTTACGAGAAACAAAGTAATCAATCCGTTCCACCGTCGGCGATACAGAATAGCAGTGATGCCAGGACAGTGACGGATACATATGCGGGGCGGAGGTGGCGCGCGCCCCCCTCTGACGGACCTACTCGCATTGCCTAACATTGCAGAACTACAATTGTAACTATTTTATAGTATCAGATGGCATTGCCTTGCATATATGTGCAATCATTTTAAATAAGACTTTCCTAAACTTTGCATGCTACTTGATTATTTTTCATTACGATAAAAGTAAAGGTAGCTCAAGATATCTTTTGCCCCCCTTGAATTTTTATTTTTCAGCCGCCCCCCTTACTGTATCAGGATAGGCAATTTGATATCGCGAGCATTTACCATTCCAGAAATACAATACTGATTCATTTTATGCTTCCCATGAAAGTACTTTATCATAATTCAAATGAGGTTACACCACAATTCGGAGAAAATACCTGTTTTTGCTGTACTTAAATATAAAATTGCCTTTGATTCATCATACAATTAGATGGTTAAAATAATTATTTATTTATATAATCAATAAATAGAATGAAATATAGCTATAAGTCAAAAATTGAATTTTTAGTCCCACAAGTGCCCAGACGTATCTTTAGATACTTCAAAACTTTACTGGTTAGTATTGTTATGATCTTGAAAAAAAAATAAATCTCTTTAAGAAGATAATATTCCTCATGCATTTAAAATAAAACAGGTAAAAACTGGATTCAGATAACTCAATGCTTTATAAGAAAATTTAATTTTCACATTACCATAGCATGGCGATTTCTGAGTAGTTCATGACCAGGCATGTGTAAGTAAGCATGACAATTTCAAATATAGGCTAAAATAATCTAAATCACTTGTATAACATTTGAAGGCTTTTTTATGCCATATTACCTAAAGAAATTGCATTATCAACACACTAATGAGTATTTAGGAATTTTTAAAGTATGACGTATCTAAAGATACGTCTGGGCACTAATGGGTTAATTGGACAGCCTGTATTAGCTACCAGATCGTAACAGTGAATCTGATCTAGTCTCTCGTCAAATCAACCACGCAGGCGTTTATACATGAAATTTGGGGCCGTATACTTTCATCGTATCGTGCTACTAGGGGTCGCTGTTAGGTGCGCTACTCCGATCCTTGTCCAATATTGTCCGAAGATTGAAAAGTAGGTCAAAGCGTGTTGAAATTAGTTGTGCAAAGTTGTTTTTTTTTGGCCAAATAGGCTCATGTTTTCCAAAGAGGACCTTCCTTCCTGTGGTGCGTTGCGTGGGTAATGAAGCGGGGATGTTTAATTGCAGCCGCTGGAGTGCACACATCGTGTTTGCGACATGTCTCGTCGTGCGCGTTGTGGCGTGGAATGACTTCGATGGGCTCCAATCGAAGCGTGCGAGACCTCTGTGTCCGTCAGCCCATCCTTGTCAAGGCATTCCTATTTTCTAATTGACCACCGTCGCGTCCTCCTATCGGCGATCCGACAGTCTGATCGGAAGTCGACAAGTTTTTCCAACAATGGAGTATATCCAAAATTCTCACAAAGTTTGGGAAAATGAGACAAGGATAATTAAGGCATTAAGTATAATATAAATAATGATAATTAATAGCAATAATAAATGTTTGTTTCGAAACCTTAAAGTCGTAAAGACTTAAGCGTTAATAAAAAATTGATTGTTTGAGGCGTAACTTTGTGAATAAATATTCATGTGAAAGCACATAGTTCTTCTTTTTAATTTTAATAGTTCATATAAATTTAGCTTCCTTTTACTATTATCAAACTAAGAAATAATAATTGAATTCCGAATAACTCCCGCAGGCACATGAAATTCAACAGAAAATAAAAAGTGCCTTCCATATTGGAAAAACAACCAGTCATCACACTGCTGGACCAGGGAAAAGTAATATTGTTAAACTGGAGGAGAATTGAATTTCAGGAAAAAGTGATTGAATCGTGATGCTTAGTAGCATCATAGAGTAAGTATATATACTTACTCTATGGTAGCGTACACTAGAGACCATGTCTGTTTACCATTCACAGGAATTCCAGGTTTAAATTCATACAGAAGGAATAAGCATGTAATACATAATAAATATAAGACAGGATATAACAAGAACTAAATTTAGGATACTTTTCTTTCCAAAATATGTAGTTAAATAATTTTGTTTTGAAACTAGTCACAGATGGACGCAATTTTACATCTTCCAGGAGTGCACTCCAATACCTTGATATTGTGGCGATGTACGATTTGTGATACATTTCAGTTTGTAATATATAGGCATATAAGAGATTTTAATGGTTAAATATTTTTTTATCCACTGAACTCATGCAAAACTTATTAAAACCCGATCCTGGTTTCATCAGCTGTATCTGCTCAATCGTCCGGGTCTGTAATCATCATCGCGGATGTTCTAGAGATGCACTTGTTAATAAGTACGAGGGTATTTTACCACATCTCAGGACACGGTGGGTGGAATGAGAATTTAAAGGCTAACATAGTGTAAAATTGACATTTAGATGGCTTTTTTCGGAATTCCGCCCTTTACGTCACCGACGCGTCTCAAAGATTAAACCCCTATTTTTTACGTACTACTTAAATGCCACACCGAAAAATTAGTCTGAGGCGAACTCTGCCCACACCTTGTAAAACAGTGCAATGGGTGTTTATCGGTGTAGCGGTTTTTTGTTACGTGGTCCCAGGAAGGAACTTGTTCTTTTGTTTTCTCCTCGCCATAAACTAATAACTTTGCCTGAAGTGACTAGTGCCTACATCAATGGAAGAAATCGCTCTGACGAATCAATCAAATAATGTCGTGATATTATCAGGTGAGAGTTAGGTTGACTTTTCATTAGGACTTTTTCATTATTCCTTAATTTCCCGTTCCTGGTGGTAAAAGAAGAATACTTTTACGTATCGTTTGTGCTGAAGACTTATGTTAGTTGATTTTACTGAGATTAGCTCCAGTTACACCGAAAAAAACTATGAAGTGGGTTTAAACACCGTGTGTCTAGGCTGTGAGGTCCATTGATCTTTCGAAGGTAATTTTTCATTCATCTATCTTTAACGTGTTAAAATTGACCCTAGATAAGAAGTGCGTTGTCATGGATCTCTAAAATTACTCACAATTGACTCACTGAGAGGGAATCTTCCCTCACCAATCGGAAAGTAAAATTTTGGATAGAAATACGGCATAGAGAGTGTGTGACGGTGGTTCCATTTACCTTGCGATAGGGATTTCAATCATTTACGTCATCTTGGCGTGGTAGTTAAGACCAGCACCACTTGGTTAGTTCAGAGATAAAGTAGTTAATAAGTTCCTAAATCTAGTCCTAGCCCCTAAAACCCTCCACCCCTTCATCGAAATATGTTACCTGGGACACAGTAGGGGTTTTTGTCTGATAATTCCGTAACAAATAAAAGCTGCGTCAAAAGAGTGTTTTTAAATCATTTTTTTTTGAATGGGCGAACGTTTATAGTCTATTTATGATTATTCATCTACGTTATAGAAGTGCTAAAACATACCAGAAGCTCTATAAATACGAATATCTCTGACCGTGGATGGCATTAGTGAGTGTGGCGTGGTTGGACCGTTGACCTTTCGATGGGGATTTTTCAGTCCTTCATCGTACTTTTCGTCTTATAGGGAATCTCCCAGTCCTCCAGAGGCGACAACGACCTTTACAATTGGCACTCGGCTTGCCTTCGCCGTGATAAGTGGGAGCCAGGCTGAGATGACGGTTGACTGAACGGATGTATGCCTGCTTCCTTGAATGTAGAGGGTGGCGAAAAGGATGTCCCGTCGCGAGTCAGGTGTCCCCTGGTGATGCGGGAGTCATCTCATTATTTTTATCACGTGACGGAGGACTTAAGTGTAAAGAAAAAGTGCAATTCTCGATGTCTGGAGTTCACACCAGTTTTATTTCCATGATTTTTGGGTGGAAATGTCAAAAAAAGTGGTTGCCTCTAAAATTATCCCGTAGTTATCCCAAAATCCTTGCTTATTCATCCTGAAAGGAATATTTTTCTGGAAATGTTTTGTCTTCCAGGTTGGAAAATAAATAGGGCCCTGTTTAATCTAGGGAGATAGTAGTTAACATGTTCAGAAATCCTAATCCATGCAACCTCCACCCCTTCATCAAAATATGTAAGCTGGGACACAGTAGGTTTTTTTATCCTAAAATTTCGTGTAAAATAAAACCCGGGTCGAAATAAAATTTTTAATTTTTTTGTTAAATTGTCAAACGTTTTGAATCTATTAGGGGACGTTTATTTTATTTTATAAATTGCGGACTTATTGTATTTTTGATTATAGATTCATGTTATGTGTAGTATTAGTAACTCATTCAGATACCGCCGAATTCGTTTGGAGCAGGGGTCTCCAATTTACTAGATCACGAGGGACACATTCTAGGTTCCTAATCGCCCCGCGGGCCGGATAGCGAATTTGCCGATGACTGAAGTATTCGATACCAAGGTCTACTGACGAATCCGGTGGCGTATTTCTTATTTACGAACAGTTGAAGGCGACTTTGACGTGCAGTTCAGCGCTGCAATGCTCCTAGCGGCGTCTCACAGAGTTAAACGAGCGAGAATCGCGCTCTACTTGAAACGAGTGCGCGGGCTGGATGAAAGTGCGCGGCCCTTCGCGGGCCGTATTTTGGAGACCCCTGGTTTTTTAGTGATTGAACCTTTTCAGTTTCAGCGTCTTCGCTATCTTCGATGTCGCTTTCAATCTTCCGGGGAGCGATTTTTCCTCTGTCCAGGTTCGCATGCCCAGGTTTTATGTGTGTTCTAGTGCCCGGCTCAACGGTTCTCTGTGGTATAATCTATGGTTATTTTCTAAAATATACTATCCTAGAGATACTGCTGAAACTGCTGTCAGTTAAAATTGAAAAATAAAAGTTGAATTTACTCAAATTTTGTTATTAAATAAGCGACTATTTAATTTATATGCCAAAAAATCCCAATCTGTTCTTCCATGTGGGACATGCATTTCTTTATCCCGATTTTCGAGGTCTAAGTCGTTTTCCTCTGTAGGTGCGTCTCTTCTGTAAATTCTATTCGCCAAGAACTCTCTTGCCGGTGTCATTCAATTAAAATATTTAGTAACATACGGTGCATATTAGTTTGCGGCTAGCCGAGGTATACACTGGGACCACTGAGGCATCGATGGAAGTATTTCAGTCATAAAAAATGAGGCGTCAAGTCCTTATATTTGAACGAAAGTGTCAGTTTTCATGTCGGGTGGTATTTTCTTACCAAATATCACCCTACTTTTTTCGTACATTTAGGGCTCATTGTTGCTTTTTCATGTCGAATTTTCTTTTTTTATTTGGAATGCATCAAATTATTTAAACTGTGATGCAAAAATTATCACTCAAGACTGGAAACAGCTTTTATCTGCAATCTTCTGAGATTGAGCCACTTTTTTCAGGCATTTGGAATGTCTTGAAAAAAATGAGTGGTAAGAAATCTTCTCATAGGACTCTTATTTGGAATCGTTTGATTGAACGCCAATAGACAGAGTGACAGTGAATTCTTTGTTTCTTATTCATTTTATATCGACTTTTGGCGAAGATGTGTAGATGAATACCTCTATCTGACTTTTTCTGTGTTTGTAGCAGAAATATTATACAAATGTTGTTTCTTTATACATTATATGTATTTGTTTGCTATAAAGCATCAAAGCAATTTCATCGCCGTGTGATTAAAATTCCATTTATACCCGTCAATATTCTAAAGAAGAAAATCGTCTTTCGCGGAAGAACAGATTGGGATTTTTTGGCAACCGAAGCGACCGAGATTATCAAATCCGCTTCTGCTGCCAAATGTGTGTCCGCTCGTAGTACGCCCATGTTTCTTGATGATTTACGACCAAATTGCGTTTGCATTCGTAAATACTCTCCTTCTTCCTTCTCCTCGCATTTTAACGTGACACTAGACCAGTGGGACGCAAGAAAAATTTGCTTAACACGTAGATCGTCGCCTGGGGACGTCGTCTGCTGTGTACAAGCAATTTGTCGCCATGACTTCGATGTTATCAGCAGAAGAAAACGATGTCATCGGGTTGTTTAAAGTAAAAACAGAAAAGTGCGATTTCAAATTTCCCGTATAAAATCTTCGGTGGAACACTACGAATACAAGAAATTCTCCCGCTCTTTTTGTTACTTGTTCCCTCGTCAATTTGCAATGAGTGTGTTCTTCACATTCCCTGATTCCGCTTCTTCCTACCTCAACGCTCTCATTTCTATCGAATCCATTCATTTTATAACACCCTGGCCTCATAATACCCTTCCCTGGGCTTCTCCTCCTCTGCCGATGTTTTCAACTCATCCCTAAAACTTTTTTCTTAACTGTTTACCGCTTTCCTACCCTCAAGTCTGATTAATTATCTTGACGTTTTGCCATTTATTTATATTGTTCCTCAAAGTCTTTATTATGTCATTGGTCGACCTATGTGCTGTTTTTGTGGCGAGTAATTGTGACTTCAGGCATCAAGTATGAGTTGAGTTGCGCTGCGCATGCGCAGTCCAGTACGACCAGCTGAACTCATGCCATGCCATGTCATCCTCGGTTGCTAATGTAAACAGCGTGATTTCATTGGTCTGGATTGACTTTAGGCTGCCGCTATGGTTAAATGAGCGAAGGGGCATTAGCTGTTTTTCGTATATGATAAAAATTTAAGAGGGCACCTTTCTCAGTCTTGAACTAATCGATTGAAATGTGCATTAAACTTGCATTTTGGGGTTTAAATGTTAGTATTTATCATGAAAACCCAAAAATATGCTCGCTTTGACTGATAAACAAAAATTACAATTTTACTGTATGTTTCTCGATAGCTGGTGTGTTTAAGGTAAATATCCTGGCATAAAATGTTTGTGTATTTTGAATATAATTCAAATTCTTTGCATTCGAATAGGCTTGGTAGTTTTTCTTGACACGAAAATTGACTCCAAATCCAACAGACAAGTGGTAGAACTTTATACCCTAGTTAAGATTCTCAAAGCTTCTTTTCTCAGTGTCTTAGAGGTATTTGAATTGTTTGGCCGTAGAAAATTTTGCTTAGCGGATCAGAGAGCCATACGGACGTCACCTGAGAACGTTTGACCCTCGAAGATGTGCCTGCCATTGTTCAATTTTTCTTTTTGCCTCATCTCCGTCGCTTTGCTCACTCCAAGTCCGCAAACGGACGAAAAGGAAGCTCTGGAGGCTTAAAATAAAAAAACAGCAAATCGAGTGCACTTCCGCGTGGTTCTGTGTGCTCAGCGGCCCTCCCCTGTCACGGGTCATCCTCTGTCCGTAAGCGGACGTTTGAGCGGAGTGGGGGCGGGAGAGGTGAAGGGCCTCAGCATCGGGTGTCGAGGGCCCTCTAGCGGCAATTGGCCCAGTTTTCCGGGTGTGCATTTCCCGGTCTTCAGAGATTACCTCTCCCGCCGAAAGCAAACTCACCAGCCCTCGCAAAAGCGGAACATTTCTCCCTTTATCAAAGATTGCCCTCTTAAAAAAAATCATAGCTCCACGTCATTAATCATAGTTTAATCACAGCCCGAGTTTGCCGAGGAGAATCTTTAGTTCAGATATTTAGTGTATGTAGTTCTTTCAGTACGCGGGGGTTTAATGAAAATTATAATGCGCATGCTTAGGCTGCATAAAAATGCAATCACTTCGAATATGTGCTCTGATTCTGGTCACTTGAAAAAAATTCACACGATATAAAATTTATTACTTCCTAGATTTCAATGTTACTACATCAATAGGTCGTAATAAATTTAATAACTGTGGAAATGTATAAGTATTTATTTCAATATCGAAAAATTCCACTCCATTGCGCTAGAATCTTTGGATTTCATTTCTTTTGTCTGGAATATATCTCTTTATTTCCATCGATTAACAACCAATTCAGATATGTTTCTTGCTCTCAATAGAGGAATTATTTGTTGTTTTGATGCCTGAGTTACCTTAATATATCAGCGGTCATTGATCAGTTATTTCCTTGATTTTTTAGTTTTCCTGTGTTATTCTCGGTATTACCTGATTCATAATTTTAATGCATTCCTTAAGAACCGTGGGATCACACCATTTTTAGTTGGTGCTAGTTATTGATTAGGTATAGAATATTTAGGGTGTGTTAATGTGTCGGCGGAAATGGTAAAGGGCCTTAGCTTCGAGCCCCGTGGGCCCTTGAGCAGGAATTGGCCTAGTTTTCCGTGTATATATTTGCCGGTCCTTAGGGATTACCTCTCTCCCACTGATGGGAAACTTTCCAACTCTTGCAACAGCGGAAGTTCTCTACTTTTCTAAAAGATTACCTGCTAAAAATCTTAGTTGTGCATGGTCAAAGTTTGTTGCTCGTCAGAGTGGGAAGTACACAAAGCTGCTTTGATTTTTTAAAACAAATTTCACTTGCATAAGAAAATCACGAGAGTAGGCCTTTAGTAGCTAGATATTATTCTTTTATTCTTTACTTGCATCGCGGAAACGGTAATATCCATAATTTGGCTACTGTAAAATGAATTCGTTTATAGATAATACTCTTATCTTGTTCACTATTACTCTTGTCCGCTAAAGTTTACCTCATTTTTTCCCGCATAGATCCTAATTTTTTTTCTAATTTTCGAACGGTTGCTTTTCATGCAGTTAGGCTGCGTGTATTTCCTCGATAGTTCATCGAGTTCCATTAGAGATTCGTGGTTCACCTAAGTTTTTTTGGGTTATTCTCGGTTATTGCGCAACTCCGGTCCTTAGAGGAAGCATAGAATTAAAATAGTCCGTTTCAGAATTTGAGTGCTGCCCACAAGAAATGGTAAAAAATTAATCTTGAGGACTCATTCTGTATTGTTAAACTTTGGATCTTAATGGAGATGATCAAACGCACATTTTATAAGTGCAATTTTTCGATATGAGAAAAAAATGGGATTCAGGGTCGTAGCATTATAGTTTTTCCTATTCAAGTTGTTTTGAGGGAATAGATATAACATGCTCGTCATAATTGTATTTTAAGTATCATAATGACGAATATCAGTTTTCCTGAGTCAAAATTAAATTTATCCATGCTCTACCGCGGCAAGGTTTACGGTGATTTTTCCTGCTGGCAATTTGGCCGATGGCCGTCAAATCTATTATGGCGTATTGCTTAACGAAATTCAATCGTGGACTTTTCTTGGGCTTAAAAAAAAACGGGAATACCAAGGACCGCCATCTATCCCAGAATACCTGCAGTACAACCCGCGACCGCAATATGTCTTCCTAATTGCGGGACCGAAAGAGAGCTCAGTTATTGTTCTCTGAACTTTCAAAGTTAAAAAAAAAGAAATGCTCGGTGTTGGTTAAAGTGCGTTTCGTTCCAGTGGCAGGCTCTCTCCGCGGTGGAGAAATGAACGTTGCTGCTGGTGGGCTCCATATATTTCGTCGAGTCACAACGGTTAGCCGCTAATCAAAAGAGAAAGGAAACTCAGGGGTCGTTCTTTCCTTACTTTTTTCGCTTTGGCCGCGGAGGCGCTGGTGTCGTGAGGATTAGGAAGTGAAAAAACTCTGCACTCTTCCTCCCAAAAAAGTAATAAAGACCCTGCCCAACCCTTTCATGAAAAAGGTGAGCAATTTTTACGGTGGAACGGAAAGAAAAAGAGAAGGAAGAAAAAAATTAACCACTCCTTGTACTGAAAAAAAAACAAATGAATAAAATAAACAAGTTGAAAGTCTTGGGAACCATAAACAAACCTCTCTTCATCCTCATTGAGTCTTGCCTTGGTAATTTGGATGCGTTTGTGGCCCTATTTCAAGCCTCTCACTTTCATCTTCTCCTTCTTTCTTGGTCCACCTCGTTTCCTCTTCTCGCGAAAGCAGCGAGGCGGAAGTGAGGGATAATTGGGGTGAAATTAGTCGTTGGGCAGTCACTCATCCTCCGTACCGACCCCACGGAGAATAGAAGTTAAGAGTGTGTGGTGTACGCCTCTACTCCTTTCGTCCAGAACCATTTCTTCTCTTTATCTCACTTAACACATTAGTGAATAGCGTCCGTTATATCGGACGCGCGTATTTAATTTTTTCCCGGACTCCAGTTGACTTGTGCTACATTTTGATACTATATTAAGTTCAAATGGATGCCTGTCTTCAACGCCCTGCTAATATTTTAGCTGACTCTTTGAATGTATCAATTTGAGAAGCATTTATGAAAGACATGGCATTGAAAGAATTTTCAGTCACCCGCACGGGGTAAGTAAATTGTTTTTTACTGTAGTATTTTGTCAATATGCTGTTAACTTTTATCTCATTTTTTTCTTAAGGATGATCTTTTTATTTTCTATATTATCAAGTTTTCTGTACTATTTTGAATATGTAATTAACACTGAAAACTTACCGTACGATATATCAGACGGGCCGTATTACTTAATCTACTGGTTGTAAAAATGTAAAAATTGCAGAAATAAGTTAAAATGAACCTTATTAGCCAGAATAATTACTTTTTAAATGAAATTCAACAAAAACAACTGTGTGCTTTAATGGGTCAAGGGATCCAGGATTTCGTGAAGTGGAGGGACTAATGGGTGCCCCAAATATATTTAGTGCTTTTGTTAATGCCTTCGTTAAAGCTCATTCCGAACGAGCTCTCGAGGGAGCTCTGGCCTTCCTTACCTATCAAAACCATCCATCGTGTCGACGCACCCAGAGACTGATGCTATAGATTTAAACAGTATAAGAATTATGCCTTTTGAAATTTAACCCATAGCTAGGAGTGAACGTGGTAAGATTAAAACTGCCTCACTACTTCCTTCCTTTCCCTGGCCCACGCCGTTTACCTTGTTTCCTTTCTCGCGTAAGTAGCGAGGTTGGAGTGACGGAGGATTGGGTTGGAATGAGTCGCCAATCATTCGTCTTTCTTGTCCGCCTCTGGCCCCACAGTGTGTACATCTTAAAAAGTCATATTCCTCCAACTTGACCGGTCTTCTATGGAAACGTATTACTTGCTTTAAATTATTCCTACTCATTGAAATTTTCAGTATATCCGAAGTAGACCCATTTCAATAAATGCCCTTATCTTATATTTTAGAATTTTCCTTCAGTGCCTTCTCATTAGTAAACATTTCATTTGGAATATAGTAAAATGCTGAGTGAGATCAACTTTGTATCCTGTGAAAATGTTACGATGAGAGCGATGAAGTTTTAAATACGTAATGCATCACCAAAAAAGGTAGTTTGACCGGTCGTGAGGTAAGAATGCGTCCTCTTAAGAATTTGTGGTATACGAACGTCTTTGTTCTCTTGTATTCGTCTTGTTTAAAGATGCTTGCGCAAAGGGAAATTAGGGAAGTGGTGTGACTGATAGATACTTTATCTTTATAACTAAATATCTTGACTTGTTTAATAGCGAGATATCATGAAATAAAGCCAAGATTTAGGTAAGGCATGAGCTGAAGATGGAGATGGCAGAATATCGGAATAGCTTTCTGTCTAAAGTCACATTATATGGTAAACTATACAATGTTTTAATCGAAATTCACAAATCTCGTAAAAACTATCGTGGGCAGCGCAGATCGGGCTTAAATACTCTGCATTTGACCAGTTATGAAATGGTATGGTTTAATAAGAGAAAGGTAACGTCAATTGCTAGCTGATAGGGCTATTTAGCAAAATGAACATCGAGGTTGTATCGCACAGTTTTCGTACAATTTAATTTTGCGAAGCTCATTTTGTGCACGTTTTAACACTTTTACAATTAAGATAATAGTCTTATATATTTGTTTCCAACGACGAGTTTCTCCCTTTGAATATTTTTCAGTTTGGATTCAAATATCGAAATTCAATGATACTTGATGAGCATAAACTTTCTCTTGACAATTCAAACGTAATTACACTCAATAGCAATCAACATTCCAGCCTAAACTGCAATTTATTTTGCACCTAAAGAAGTTACGGAGATAAATTTCCACTGCAGATTAATTTTGTACGCTTTTGCCCTGGGATTAAAGGCAATTTAATAATGAAAGAACCCATTTTATAACCCGGACCACAGGGACAAAGGCTACACGCTAGATCTATGCAAATTATTATTCTCATTTGTGCGTGAATTGTGATTATAATTCACCACCTTTCACGTTGAATCATGGGCTTAATAAAGATTGCTCTTTTTTTAACGATTTAGTCATTATCGCACTTCCGGGGAACATCGTTGATTTATAATCAAGACCTTGCTTTTTTTGTAAACTTGGATTTTTGCTATCGTATATTTATATTGGGGGAGTTTTTAGTACTTCATACGTTATGAATTATAAATGGGTGAGTGGAGTTTCTTTCAGTGGAACTATATGGATATCTTGGCTAATCAAAAATTATGTCTCTTAACTTTTTTTTTTGCTTCCGTGCGACATTATATCACCTAAATTTGAAAGTCTTCCTGATATAATACTTCATAAGTACAATTTGTATTGCTTTACTTATGTGTGTGTGAGTTTTTGAATTCCTAAGCCTTTTTTGTGTCGGAAAAACAATTTTATTGAGCAAATAAATATAACCGAATGATATAGCTTATTGTAATAGATCCAAGTTTTCGAATTCACTTTGTGTAATGGTGACATGATGGATTAAATAGTAAACTTTGATGTATTCCACACAGTATTTAATTAAAATAACCCTAATTAGTAAATACTCTGTGGAATACAACGAAGTTTACTTTTTTATCTTTTAGATCTATCATCGAAATATAATTATTACCTGCGATTTTTCTTAATTCTAATCTCAATGGGTTTGATTCATTAAGTAAGCTATTAATTATATTTAATACTAATAAAATTAAGCTATTGAATGTGCATAAATAAAGGAAATGTCAGGATAGGGTTCATTTTCAAAATAAAAGCTGCTCCGTACTTCTTTTTCTATCCTTTTTTATATTTATATCCCAATTTTTCTTTCCATAGCTTCCTGTTCCGTTTATTTGAGTCCCTTATAGCTGAAAAGTTTCCTTCCAGGATCCCTCCGTACGTGTCCAACAATGAAAAAATAGGATCGACATTGTTGGAAATAAATACGAGCGACAAGAGCTGAGTCGGACGAAAGCAAAAAAAAACAACAATGCGAAGGAACAGGAGCGAACTCGCCGTATGTGTTGCACCGGTTTGACCTTTTCCTTCTTTACTGCGACTACGTGTCTTACGGGATCGTGTTTGCTGGGCACAGAGCTAGGCCATGAGACTAAGAACCACATCTAAAGAATGCCAGAGGACTTGAGACGGTAAAAAACAAGAGTATACCTGGCGCGCATTTTATTGCATTTCTTTCAGAGCTGCCACGATAACGTATTATGTTCCCGAAACTTCCTTTCGCGAAGAACGCGTGGGTGATGAATTTTGGATCGTGCACTGCTTGCAGAAGAATAGCTGCTGAATGTTTGTAGCTAATTGTTATTCGCGCAGCTGACTGGATAAAAAAACTATATTGCGGTTGATATTTATCTTCAAAATAAGCATGTAGTTAGTTGTTGTTCGCATTTCATTGTTATTGTCGCCCTTTTTAGAGACGAATTTCGTGTTAAAATTCTAGGGAAAGCAAATTCAAGAGGGCTAGGAAGAATCTGAATATTTTTGTATCATACTACCTCTAAATATATGAAATTTTCTAATGAGTATTCATTTCAGTTTAGCGGGGGAGGGGGACGGCAGGCCAGGGTCATTCGCAAATAAGAGGTACAGCCTACCTCTGCCTAATTTTAATTATAATAATTTGTCGGAAGCCTTTTTCTGAGTATAATGATAATATTTTTTCCTTTTAATTTATTTTCGATTTCATTTTAGGCATAAATACCCGAATATTAATTCGGGAATAAAATCTCTTAAAACTTTTTCGTCCAACTTAAACGTTCAATGGACTGTGATACCTGTTCGGATATTTTTTTCTGATTCTATGGAATTCATCTAGGACCCGCCCCGCTCCCCACCTAGGACAAAATTCGATCGAAAGGTTAAAAAAGGTAACTTTATGGTAAGATTCAGCTTCTGTTTCCCAAAGTAATCTTCTTTTTCACAAAAAATAAATGTTAGGTAGGGTAACAGCAGTTGTAAGCTGGGTAGCAGCTTAAAAAGTTATCGAATGTGAGGGAAAAGCACGTCGAGTGTCCGTGCTCTTTCTAAATGCTGTGTCGGCTTGGATTTTCTTCCTGGCATGTCCCTCGCTTAAATGTTAAGTCGAAGAGCAGGACGGCCGATATTTTGTCGTTCGGAAACAGTTGAGACTCGCTTGCGCAAGCAGTATTCAAGAGCATTTTCTGGTTCCTATGGAGATAAGATGGTAAATCGTTAAAAATGGGCATCACAAACTCAGAGGAAGGATTATGTATTACTTAACTAATGTTAGATAGGGAAATAGTTCATCATTTGATGGAAGAAATTGCAAATTCTGCTATTTATGTTTCAATTTTTTCTCGCGCAGGTTATTAGATTCTCGATTTAAAGATTTTTTACTTCGTTTATACTTGCAAACTTGATAAAGTACTTCTATGAATTCGATGTACGTCTCCACCAGTAATGACAATTATAACAATCAGGAATGACAGTGTCGGAAATAATTATGATTTACAAGAGCTAAATACTTCAAATCAATTAAATTGTCGTTCCTCCTAGATAGTTAGTTAGTTAATCGTTTTTTTATGCCCACCAAATGCTTTGAATTTCGTCTGCTTGTAAAGAAACAGCTCTTGCTAATCCACTTTCCTTTTTGGGCCCTTTGATCACCTGACCATTGTTTTTTTCCTGAGTTGCAGGGTCATACTCGCTTCATCCTAATGAGCCACATTTATTTCTTGCTATCTTATATTTATAAAGGATTAAAGTACCCGTATGCGTTATTTCACCCTCTTCTTCCTTAGATTAAACGCGATTAGGGTGGCATTACTATAGTTTACGATCGTACGGAGCTCATGGAATTTAAGGGAAAACATCATGCTGAGTCTTCGTACTTTTTGAAATCCTAATTGGTCAACTTGAGTTGTCTTCCGGAACTAAAATATACAACCCTGAAGTGGAAGTCGGTCCTAGAATGTTGAAATAGTCCACCATCCCTTGCCTCGGCAATGCTCTGAAGATTGTTCTGTTTTATGGAGGATGAGGGTAATAAATTGATGTAAGTGGTGGATCTCCAGTGAGCAGTAGAGGTGTTGAAGGGCCGAAATGATGCTGGACCGGAAAAGGGTCGTTGCAATTCAGTTATTCTCTGCGGGCAATTCGATCAACTTATCTATTTTATCTCAATGGACCATTTTTTCTTTCTCGTGGCCATATTTACTGTTATTTTAAAGTCTACAACTATTTATTTTACTTTCCAATTGAAAGTCAACGACAAAAAGGTTTAAAATGCCATTATCAACCGCGCATAAGTATCGGTTACGGTTATCAACCTTCACCTTCATCTTAGAAAGACACGTGTCACTTTTGGTGACAATACCTTATGTTGCAGGCATTTGAGAACCATCTAAATCCAATCATGTTTACAGGAAAATTTTGCTGAGTTTCCATATTTTTTATCGCTTCTCGGTTGGCTTGCGATTTCGTCCTAGCATGTGCCTCATTATAATATAAAATTTGCAGTGTAGTAATAATCGTCATCGTTCCTAAGAATGGTTTGACGCAGCTCTCCATTTCGCTTCTCTATCCGCTAGCCTTTTCGCGGTGACATATTTTTTCTCTTTTATATCTTTTATATCCATCTTATTCAATTCATTCGGGGCCGTCCCTTGCCCTTCTTCTCTTCTACGATTGTTTTCATCAGGTCATCATGTCTCATTACCAACTAAGTTGTACCGTCTTCTACTTTAGGTTATTAGAGACTGCTATTTTCTCTTACTCTTTCTAACACCACATTCTAAGGGAAGTTACGAAGGGAAGCAATGGAATGATCCCGCCTTTGAATTCTCTACAGCTATCAACGTCCAAGTGTAGACGTATGGCCGAGAATCCTCTAGCCATTCATACTCCCATGAATCACCTATACTTATATCTATTTGCATTCCTTTTCTATACCAGGTAGTCAGTTGTTACTATCGGTAGATATGCTGATGGGAGGACACTTTATTGATAACTTTAACAAATGTGTGTGTTGCATTGGTGTCGTTCCTTTGACTTCTGAAAAATATTACTCTATTTGGATTGTGCCTCTTTTCCTGATTCTCAGACTCATGTCCTTGCTTTATTAATGTTTTCAACTAGCCACTAAATATATTCAACAAAACAAGCTGTTTAAAATTGAATCTCCAAATCATGTTTCAGACGTCAGACGGTTTCAGAGGTCCTAGATCACATCTTATTTCTCTGAAAAAGAACCGTATTTTTGTTGACGAAATTGTGTGATAGAATCATCTTGATCGAGGGAAAATTATGCGGAGTTTCCGATCACATTTTGTCTTCAATATCTGCTAGGTCTGCTGATGCTTTCTTCCTACCATGTCTCTTGCTAAAACATAAAAGCGCAAAGTGGAAGGAAGTTCGAGAATCCTGATACAGTTCATAGCCTCCAATAAGCCGTCAGAAGTCCCTCGAGCCGAAGATAGCCCTAGTGCCCATGGAGAGGTTGAGGATTGTAAACTGTTGTGCTCTTAAGTTGGTTATGTAAGACGAGAGGTTATGGACGGCTGAAAGAAGGTTGGGTTGGGAATAAAGTGGCTCCTCCTCTTCTTCTTTTTTTCGCTCCTCGGGCCATTTTGGCCCCCTGAACTGAAGAGAGGGAGAGAGAGAGAGAGAGACCCCTGCACCACGTGACTCAACTCCACATTGCTTCATTCCTTCTTCCCGAGCGGCGCTCCGTCGACTCAACTCACTCGCTCTTTCATTTTTATCATTCTCGTACTCTCGCCTCGCGTTTCCGAGCCATGCTCCGTGCCCTCACCTTTATCCTCTCATCTACAGCTTCATACTTCCCCGCAAGCTGTCTCAATTGGTCTGTGGCAGAGGGTAATTCAAAAGGAAATACGAAATTACTCGTAGCATTTGGTTTTTTATCGTGCGGGAGAAAAACGAATTCCCATACATTTCCGTTCGGCTAAATATCTCTATTAATTTATCATTTCTGACAGACCTGGAAATATAATGGGGTTCAAATATGATGTTCTCCATGTCGTCCTTTAAGATATTCATTCTTAAATGGTTAAGAAAACTAAATGTGTACCACGCAGTGTTGAAATTTGGGATCATTATCTATGTACTATAAAGTCCCGTAACGACCACTCACTCACTCATACAAATGTTTGGGGTGAACGAGACAGGCACGACAAAAAGTCTAATGAAGAAAAATTGTCTGAAATGCCCGTCTAAAATTATCTGAAACCCCATGAAAAATTATGAAAACGCTAAATTTTCAATTATTTATCTGTCTGTTCATATAAAATTAAATTAATTAAAAGAATTAATTAAAAGAATGGCCAACAAAATGCAATGGCGGTGAGGCAATCATACAAACAAACAATCATAGACACGTATTTGTTTATGCAACCAAGAGGAGCTACAGTGTAAAAGACGGTTAAGGAATGAAAACGAAAAACTGATAAAGATAAGGTAGGAAATTTAGAAATTAATTTTTGAAAAATCGATTACTTTATGGCTTCTTTCCATGGAAGCAAAAATTTGTTTACATCAAAGCGTATTCAATTTAAAAGCGGAGAAATATAATGTAGGTTTGATAAATTACATTCTGTATATGAAATTTCGGTGTTATCAAAATCGAAAGTGTGGTTGTGATTAATTCCATAGTTAACAAGTGCACATAATACCATTTTTAAAGATGATTCATGCTGTTGACTGTAGTTCCTGTCTTGTTGCCGATACATGATTGCAGTCGAAAGATTTTCAAACAAACCTTCCATAAAAGATAGGTGGGTAAGGATCACTGCCTGAAGGATAGTTACGTCCATTCATTTCGACAGATTGTTCATTTTCTGTAGAATTCGAAGGAAAAAGGACTAGGTATGGGCATATAAATGACCAAATACGGGAATTCGTTTTTCCTCCGAAAATTAAAGGACTTAATAAATTAAGAGCTTAACTAAGTCTTCCAAATGCGAGTCATTGGTATAAACACGCTGCATAAGGTATGAACATAACTATTGAAAATTTCCATTTATTATCCATTTCAAATTTCCTGTATTTTATTACAAATTCTAACTTTACAGGATTGATTTCATTGTGTTTTTTTCGGGATTTTACGGTAGCTATGGCGTTTATCAGAAACAAAAGCAACTTATGGTTAACAGAAAAATCGTTAAATGTTACCTTTTCCAAAGAGTGCGTACATTTTGTCTGGGTTAAGAAACGTTTATCGTGACTTTAAGCTACCTTCGCGCTCAATAATTCCACAGTAAAGGAAAACTATCCGTAGGAGTGAGTCACAACATGTCAATAAAGCCTTTCACGTTCATTATTACTGAGTGTTTTCTCCAGAATATAGTCTTTGATGAAGGAAATGGCGCTCACTCTATTCAGGACTAATTAGAAAACACATCTCTCTCAGGGGTATAATATATGCCTGCCGATCCGCAATTATTCCAGATGTTCTTTGCCTCCCGATTCAAGGAAATATTAATGAAGTAGACGCGAGTGTTTCAGCTAATATCCGGAACTCGCGAATACTCCCAGGAAAATTCTGGGAGCGAAACCATGTAATCGGGAAGCATTACACTTTTTCGAGTCAGACGGCTCATTTGGGAAAGCTACATCCGTTTCACGATCGCTCAATTAATATGCTTCGGTTAATTCATTCCATAGCTGAGAGGGAAAGTTGTAAAGAAACTCGCGCGCCTAAGTGTAAGAGGTGATACAAGCATTTTTTCAAAAGTGTTTATGAAAGCGGAAAGAGATGTGCCTTGTTAGTTGATGATCACAGCATAGTGAGCTAGTTTTCAAGTGAATACGTCCGTGATTTGTCATTTATTCTTAAAATACTCTTTAGCTGGGTAGTTTACGGGAACTTAAATTCCAAGGGCAATGGTGAATGGGTGTCAGTGGATTTAAGATGGGATTTTGCGGCTTATGCCGCATTAGAGAAGTAAATTCAATGTTAAAAGAGGAAATATTGTGGTAATAACAGTATAATACCACAGTCTATAGGCTGTAATTATGCCTATATTTATTATGATGGGTTCTGGTAAGTAACGTTGGTTGGGGTGTTAAAAGTTAAAAAATACTTGATTTTCTCGGAGATCAAACTGATTGGTGACTGATGCGGAGTTTAAGCCATTATGAGTTATATATCGGATATTAAGCTTTCATATGTTTTGATGTTTGGAATTATTGCTCGTGGGGAGGCCGACTGCAGATTTGAATTTACGCTTGAATCTTCATTAAGTAGGTTATCTGATCTCATTTCATTTGAGTGATATTCTATGTTTTCCTCCTTGTGTTAAATATTACTCTTTGCATTACACATTTCTTTCTGTCAAAAACGAAAGAAAAAATCTTCTTTACGTCTTCGTTACAAATAACTATTTTATTCGTCTTCTATATCCCAAGGCCGTAACAACAATCACTTATTATATTGGCAACGTAAATAAATAACAAAACAAACATTCATCATCACCTTGAACGTAAAAATGCAAAACCCTACAAATATTAATTTTCACATTACAACACCTCCTCTCGTTCGAGGATGATGGAAAGGAACACAAAAAACATCATGCATAAACAATACGTTGGCAACGCCTATTTGAATTCCACCCAGGCGCTGCTTATTTTGTTAATAACGTATTCTAACACCTCCCCTCGGGATTGACAAAATAATAATTTGAAATATAAATCTCTAAGCACTCCTTAAGATTTAACATCTTACAAAATTCTTTTGTCTTAGTTCCTGACAGTGGCTTTGTCAACATGTCAGCGACATTATCTTTTGATCTGACTAACTGGAATGAAACCTCCCCTGTTTTTACCATCTCCCTGATACAATGATACTTCTTGATGTATGACATATAATCATATTTAATAATACTTCTTGATATATGATATAATGACACTTCTCCGCATCTGGTCCACTCAGTGCCTCCTCTGCATCCTCCGGAATGTTGCTATCTGGACCTTCTGCAGCAGGGACAGGTCTTGGGATTCCTCTGTCTCTGAGACCTATGTGGTAGACCACCTTCCGCTACTCCTTCATAGGCAGGCTCATTTTCACAGGCGATGATTACCTCCCCTGGCCCCTGGATGGGTGTCACCTCCTCTGGCTCTCCACCTCTCGCCTCGAGCTCCTCCCAAGTCATCGTCTTCTCCTGCTTTCGTTTTTCCATCTCCAGTTGTTTCAAGGCGTAGTCTTTCTGTGATTGCTCTTCCTTCAGGCGTTTATTCAATACAGCCATCAATTCCATTAATCTGAGCTTTTCAGCCTCAGCAGCCTGCATCATGGCTCTTAAAGCATACTCCGAGGACTTGAAATTTCCGGATCTCATTGCGGCAATTACCAGTGAGTTATCATTTGAGCCTTGAGAAACATTCATGCTATGGAGGGCTTCTTGTAACTTTTCTACCATTATATTTTTCTTCTCCAGTGTATCTTCCAAATTATTGACTTTTGCCTGTTCTTTCATCAGCTGCATCGTTAAATTTTTCTTTTCTTTCCTATGTTCTTCTGCCATTGCCTTCATTTCTAATTCTTTCTCCTTAATAGTACTATCTTTGCTCTTCAAACACTCATTTAGGAATAGTATTAGCTGGTCACCATGCTCTTCCTTGGCCATTACTGTGGACAAACGACTTTTGAAGGCATCCATTTCTGCCTGGTCAGCCGCTGATATTGCCTTACTAACTTCTGCTTTCCTTTTCCAATCGCTGGCCTCTTTCTCTGCCTCCTGAAGCGATGTCTCCAGCTTTTCTACTTCAGCCAACCTCTTCTCCCGGTCCATTGGTTCAAGGTGTGTGTGCCTCTTTGCAAAAGAAACTCTGGAAGCCTTCTTCTGCTCGACTACGATTCTTTCCCCTTCATGGTGCAGGTGTCCCAAACGGTTGTGCCATGTTGTTGCTGCAATTTTACATGCTTTCATACCTTCATGTTCTTCAGCTTTTTTTCTTATTTGTGAAATAGAAGCACTCCCTTCACTAGTGAGGTAATACAGGAAACCAACGCGATACCCCTGGAACAGAGTAGCTTCTTCGTCGCTAACAGTAGTCTTTCCGTCTCTCCTCACAATGGTCAAGCCCTTCTCTTCTAATTTCCCTTCCGAAATCAAATTGTCTTGGAGGCAAGGAATATATAACACATTAGTTAACTTTATTTTCCATCCACCACATTCATTCGACATCTGGATGGTCACTGATCCTTGACCTTCTATTTTTAGTGATGTACCATCACCCACAGTTACTTCTCCAGAGAGGGGTTTGAAATCAACAAACAAATCTTTCCTAGGGCTCATGTGATCCGATGCTGCTGAATCCAGTATCCATATGCCGTTGTTTGCATGGTTTGGATTTCTTTGCATGCAGAGTACTTTATAGCCTCTTGATACTACTGATGCTGATGACTTCTTCTCTTCTTCATCTTGCTTCTGTGTGGCAGGACAAAATCTTGCAGTATGCCCCTCCTTTCCACATGTGAAACAAATGTATCTCCTCCCAATAGGTTTCTTTGGAGCATTTTGTGATTTATTTTCACTGCTTACTTTAGGTATGTTTGGCTTCTTCTTTACCTTGAGAGCCTTGTGTTCTTCTGTCTTCGCGTAATCCTCATTTTTCATTCTCTTCTCTTCTAGCAGGAGTTGGGACTTAACATATTTGGATGTTATGTCTCCTTCATTTGTTCTGTAAATACTTCGTATAAACCCAGCATATTTTTCTCGAGGCAGACCCATGAGGTAGAACGCAGCCAGTGCTCTATCCGGGAGATTAATGCCACACTTAGTAATTTTACGGTTGTAATTCTGGAAATTGCTCATGTACTCCATCATGGAAAGGTCTTCCGTTTTTTCGGTATTTACCATTTCCTTTAGGAACATTATCTCCTGGAACACGTCGTAAGTGGTGCACATGTCTCTTAATGCTTCCCACATATCCTTCGCTAGGTCCAGTCCCACGATATCATCCAAAAATGAATCATCTACGTATTGTATGATAATGGCTCTGGCCTGTTGATTTTGTCGCTGACGGCGCCTAACCTCTTGTGGTGGGAGTTGGCTTTCGTCTTCCATTTCTATCTCGTTTCCATCACTGCCGAATGTTATGTATGGATGGAAACCTTTTACCGCTTCCCAACAATCTTTCTTCATTAAAAAAGCTTCAATTCTTACAGCCCATACATCGTAATTATCGCTGTCGAGTATTGGGATACACGTCTTCTTTTCTTCCGCCATTTTTGATGATTCCGAACTTACAAAGAACAATTATGGGGTTCACTTCTTCTAACCTCAAACGTATTCGCCGTTCACACCATCAAAAGAAAAAGCTTCGCTTCGCATCAACACTTAGTGTTTAAGTCTCATAATCTGTCAAAAACGAAAGAAAAAATCTTCTTTACGTCTTCGTTACAAATAACTATTTTATTCGTCTTCTATATCCCAAGGTCGTAACAACAGTCACTTTTTATATTGGCAACGTAAATATATAACAAAACAAACATTCATCATCACCTTGAACGTAAAAATGCAAAACCCTACAAATATTAATTTTCACATTATAACACTTTCCACGCACACATTGCGGTAAATGTTTGATCCTATATTACGGAATAACATCAAATAGAATATACAAGTTGCACAGAGTTTTCCCCATATTTGGGAATTGTATCCAAATATTTTCCTCCTGACCAATGGTGATAAATAAAAGCGTATAAGTAAAATGAACTTCAAACGTTCCTAGCAATAGGAACGCAAAGGAACGTTGAGCATTTATAGTTCTCTTCCGGGAGCAGTGTCCCCGGAAATTGTTAATACCAATGCTACCAATCGCTGCAAAAATATATAAACAAGAATAATTGTATGACATCCCCTTGAAATAATGTCGAAAATCACCATATCCTCTCGAAAGAAATGTATATTGGTATAGCCATTTAATGTAGCCAAGTACGTGACGGAGTTATTAATAAGTTACTGGAGATACTAAGTTACACGGGCACAAAAAACGAAAACTGTTTTTTAATCGAGACTGCAATCGTATTGTTCAAATGAACAATTTTTAGGAGGATGATTGCTGCAGTAAATGATAGATAGGGATGTATAAACGTGACATTCTTGGAATTCAATATGTCTGTATTGCGGTGCGAATAATCACACATTCGCTCCGTTTTCGCGACAGACACGGTCTCTCTGTCTCGTGATGAGAGGGAATAAAAAGAAAGAAGAAAATGTGTTCATTATTGAGACATTTTGAAGAATTGTTTTTTTTTTTTTCTTGACGGAAAGATGCAAAAGGCTCGGTAGGGGGAAGGAATTGAGAGTAATTGAGTTGTAAAAAAAGGTGAGAGAAATAAGCCGCAGCCTTGGATAAAAGAGGCTGGATCATTAATTATTTAATCAATGGTTAAAGTACAGACACACCTTTTTTGCCTGCACAGTACACAGTTTTCGTTGGTGCAATCGGTTCTGGAATTTGATGTTTTCCGACTCTCCTGTGGTTAACCCGTCACATTGTGAACCACCATTCAATTACAACTGTTGTTTGACCCTTAAGGTCTCACGCTTTAATCGAATTGGCTAAAATTGAAAATCTAAGTATAACAGCTAATTTAATTGCTTATATAGGATGTTGCTCTCGTATTAATTCGCCTTATCATTGTTAGTTATGTATAAAACAAATATTGGTGTAGTTGATGGTTTGTTACTAAAGCTATTGGTAGCATTAATTCAATAGGGTAATTTCCTTCATCAAAGAAAGCGAAAGGCATTGATTTCGATTCTTTACCCACCATTAGTGTATTCATTATATACAAATTATTTGGTTTTAGAAATCCCAGTTTAGACGAATGGCAATGGTCAATGTTAATCTCATTCAAAAAAGGCCAGATCGGCGCCCATGCGATGCCACTCCACGTGACTTCACAGGGACCTAGTTTCTATGCGAGTAGATAAGAGTTTTACATCGTCTGAGATTACCAATGCATGCACGAGGCACAGAGCTCAGGGAAACATTTATTAATAATCACCTATTAAAATATGGGTGGAAAGTTTCCTTCGTTTGATAGGGTATTAATAATCCTTATGTAAGCCAAACGCTACCTGCTAGCAGGGTCCTCAGCTACCTGCTAGCAGCCTCCGTCATACCAGCGCTCAAAGCCTCGCCCCAAGGTCAACTCACACGGTGACAGCGGGAACCAGAATGACGTCAGACGGGGTTTTCCCAGCATTCATACTTAGCCGTCGCGTTTTCGCGCGCTTGAAATTTTTCACTTTTCATTCAATCGCGAAAAATAGATATCGTCATTCAAAAATCTAAAAGTGTGAAATACGTACTTGTGACAATAACAAAACAAATCTATTAATTATAGTTCCCTCTGCAATCACTTTGTTGTAATTTCTTGGTAGATCCGTATCTAGATGGTAAAATTGAAGTTTCTGTTGATTATTGGACAAATATTTGCGAAAAATATACAAACTTTTTTTAAATATGGAATGTTTACGTGAAATTAAATTCACATAATAAATTGTAAAAGTAATAAAAATATCTCAAGAAGAGCATTAGTTTAAAACGAGACGTATTATGCCTGTACAATTTTTCGAGAAGATGGAAGAGTGGTATGATTCAATGCAAGTTCACGAGCAAAATTGGGAGAGAATTTGAATTCTGATAAGTTGCGAAAATCGGGAAAGAGTTATGTTTTTATAACGGTCTTGGGCCATTTATTTTAGGGTAAAATACTTCATAAAGAAATTGCGCTCATAATTAGAGACATTGAGGGCCACTCGTTTGTTTGGATATAGCGGAATGACCCATTAGCACTCCGGCAGCGAATCCTGAGAGAATCGGGACCAAATATGTGAAATTCATTATGACGGAGTACTCGGCTCCCTCCCTTGGTACATTCTTCCTCCCCGTTGTCGGGAAATACTTCGTGTTTCTCCGGAAAATGACTTAATTAGGCAAAAGTATCTCTGCGCTCATGACTGCATCGTTAAAGGGCCCTATTTGAGCGAGACTGCAGGCTAAACAGGGTGGGTCGTAAAGGTACTTAAATCGTCTTGTCTCCCTTTCGACATATATTCACGTGGAGAGTACCCGCTTTTCCATCAATTCCAACTCGCTACCCTAACCGGTGCAGGTGACGTGCGGTCTGAGAGACCTCTGTGTTTTCAAAATCAGGAACATCTTCAAATTGGCTGTTTTATAATATCTAAAATAAACGTTAGCCTCAAATTTTTGCATAATAAGGATATAACGCTATTCAAATTTATCGTTTTTTTTATTTAATTCTGCAAATTTACAAATTAATTCGATTAGCGGTCTGAGAGACCTCACGTCACGCCTGCAAATGCATCAAGAGAAGGAATAAATGAGCTGAATTCAATTGTCTCCTTTTAGCTAGCCTTATCTTTCTTTGACATTTAAGGCGTTATTTTGAATAATGGTGAGATATTGACGCTTAAAAACGATGAAAATAACTCAAGTGTGTTTGATATTAGTTTTTAGATCCTGTTTTAAATTAACTTTTTTTAAATTAATTAACCGAAAAATTGATTCGTATTAGTGACGCATAATATATAAAGTCTGTAATAGAAGGTAAAGAAACATAAACTTAGCAATAAAAATGTCGTCGCAATATTTTATGAATATTTAATTTTTTATTGCGGGATCCCAGACTTCAAGCCACTGGTTGTGTAACAAATATTTCACGTCACCGGTTAAGGGCTAATACTGGTAAAAGCTAACGATAAAGGTATTTGTGGTGGAAATGTTCCGTTTTGTAATATTGAATAAACTGCATGAATGCAGCACTAGCAGGTTAAAAGATGGGTAATTTTACTATAAAAAAATACCGCTATTTAAATTCAACTGCTAGTATCCTACTTGAAAATGCAAGAAAGAGTATTAATCTACAAACGGTACTCGATACTGATCAATTTTAGAAAATGAAGTCTTTTCATTAAATTGTCTTTAAAAAATTGAAAATTGCTATTCTTGCAGCAGTGATTAACCCTCCGCCAAATGTTTACAGGCCTTTGCTCTTACAGTATTATAATTTACGAGGAACACGCTTTGGTGCAATATATAATCATCATTAAAAATTGGTAGCAATGTTTGGTAAACTTTCATCTTGGCAGTATTGTAAAAAATTACTAATGTGTGTGGTAGGTCAAATAAAATAATGTGAGGTGGTTACAAGCTTGCCAATAGTTATCTTGAAAATTGTACAATATGTCTGTATTCATTACATAATATCCGTTCTTTATTATCCATTCTTTCAGTTCGACGTAATGACGTGCTAAGCTAATGATCGCGGGTTCGAATCCTCCTATAATGTTTGGCAGCATATTTTAATAATAAATTATTCTAGGTGGAGTTGGAAAATTTTGGCTCTAAAATTATATTTTTTCATTTTGTATTCGGGCGTACAGTATGGCAGTTTAGGTATGCAAGTATAAAACATTGAAACACTAGGTTATTCAAATTAAAATTAATAGATATTGCATAGGTGAAATATACACGATTTTCCATCGGAACGAATTCCCGTGGACCGGTAATCAAACCACGGACCTTTTGTTTTCCTCCATATCTTGGCTTCGTAATATTACACATACCGCTTTGCGCGGCTTTAGCTCAGGTTTGAGGCTCTCAACTGGTTGTGGCTTCTTGGAAGTCCTTTCTCCCTCGCGCCCTCGCGTTGATATCCTTGATAGACCGCGAGGGCCGAACATATAGTACCTTGGGCCTCGGTACAGTTGCCATGGGGATGTAGAAACCTGGATGGCCCTGGATAAGTGCTCTGTGCAGTGGTCCAGAGTCGATTTAAAAATCATGGCTCATCATGTGAGTTGAGGTAATAGTGGTATGTCGCCTTATAAATGCGTAGGTGCAGTGGCCTACGAGGTAATGTAGTACCTCGAAGCGTAGAGTGTGGTGTTGGCGGAAAAAACCCTTATTCGTGCCAAACACTCCTGAGGAGAGACTTGCAGCGTATACTGCGGGTGTAAATGAATATGCAATCCCTCGCGCATGCATTCTCCAAGCGTTTGTCTTCACCCTCCCCCTCGCCTTCAACCCCCCGGGAGAAACTCTGGTGCTGTTGTGAGCGTATCATCTTACAGGAGGACTACATAAAGGAAGCTTATCCCCCAGAAGATTGGTTAACGTTGTCACTTCGGGCGTATTTTGATAATTTCCGAGTGATTTCCGATTTTGATAATTTAAGTGCAGAGCGATCTTTTATTCCCAAAATTAGCAGAAGAACAAGACCGAAGTAGGGCGGCACAGGTAGGGGGGCAGCGCACGCCCCCCCCCCTCCCTAGAAGATTTCAGGGGGCTACAAAAGTTGAGGAGGGAATTTCAAATATTTGGCTTGCTTGCAATTGAGTTACAATGTATACAAATTATTTGTATTAGTCATCTATAGGTGTATTGCTGTCTATTAATGCAAGTGTTTTCCAATGTAACTGTAGTGCATGCATTAATGTGCATCAATTTATTAAGATAAGTGCTATTAACAAGTGTTTTTCATAGATAAAACTTCTTAATGGCGTACATGAGAGAGAGTTTTCTACCACCGCAACTTAAAAAATAGCTCACGCTGGTACTATGCATGAAAAAACACTGATTAAAGTTTTTTTTACCCTTGTAACTCGGGTCACTCTGCTGTCAGCGATGCATTTGGCGACCTTTGGAAACCCAATTAAGTACGCGATGGGTGACAACATATCTAGTGGACGAGTGGAGGATTCGCTAAGCGTTTTGTGATACTCGCAGTATCATCCCTCCTCCGCTTTGCAAGTCTTCCGCTGTGAGCGTGTCGTCCCTCTCTTTTCGTACCCCTCGCCCCTTTCCTCGTAGTCAAACGCCGCAATCCTCCCCTCGGCGCCGTTTGAACGAAACTCATCTCCTCTTCCTCCGCCCTCTCGCCTGTTTACTCTGCTCATCTTTCTCCTTCTGCTCCCTATTCTCTCTTGCGCCCTGACGACGCGAGGCAAGCGGGTCCATTCGCTCCAGCGGAAGATCCTGTACATGCGGGTCGTCTTTTGAGGAAAGTTTGTCGGTTTCCTTACTCAGGGGAAAGTTAAATGCAGCAAAAAAAGTTGAAGGAATGAGTAATTTAACTGTGCAAACACCGCAATTTAAATTCCGGAGACAGTATTTCAAAGGGCCTATAGCTCTCTCCCGAGCAGTCAAATTTTATCCTCTTTGGTGACGTATTAAACGTACGCATAAAAAATTGCAAACATGCGTCATCATCATACAATACAAGGTATTTAGCCTATTTAAAACTTTTTCCTCATTTTCAAATATAAAAAAATGAAATTCAAGGAAACACCGAGGCAGAATTTTCAAACGTGGAGTACAGATAAATCTTCACCGGGGTCTTCTTAACATGCGTTGAAAATCACAAGGTGATGCTATTAGTTTTAAGGTGTAATGAGCCAGTCGAGCTTTAGGGATGTATACTGTAAGTCGTAGAAGTGATAACTAAAAAAATATTAGTTGACTTGAATATGGGATGTAGTAAGGTCCATGCAAATCGTCGCAAGGGATTGATTATCCTGCCTCAAAAATGTGTGAAATTCTCACGTCAATGACTTAGTGTTGTATGAGTCGTCATTGACATAGTGTTGTATAAATCGTCATGTAATCAAACACGATTTTGTGGTTAATCACTGCTTGAGATAATATATACATAATATTAACAGTTTGGAACAGTCTATTAAAGCAGAAACTTAATTACTCCTCTAAATCTAGATTAACTGGTATTTATATTAACCCTTTCGCTGTGTGAACGCACCTGGCACGGCAGGCTGCTGTGAACGTACTTTTTCTTCCTCCCTACCATGCACTTTCGTAAAAGCACTTTGAAGGGTCCCTAATCCCTAAGGGACCCTTTCCTCGTCGAGCTCACCCTCGCTGGCCCCTCTCTTCGACCCACCTTGCGGGGGGCCTCCATTCCCAAACGTGACTGCTCTAACTGCATATTGAAAATCTATCAATCAATTCGATCATCAAAAAATGATTGTTTGCATCTCACCTCTGCCAATCAAGCTATCAAGTACGTCTTTGAACCGTGTTTCTGCGATGAAAAAAAACGATTTTGTTAATTTTGCAAAAATTACCATTTTCCGGTCGCCCGCAGCCACGTTTTAATTAAAGTTAATAAAATCGTTATTTCTCATCGCAGAAACACGATTCAAAGACGCACTTGATTGCTTGATTTGCAGGAGTGTGATGCAAACAATCATTTTTTGATGATCGGATTGATTGGTTGATTTTCAAATTGCAGTCAGAGCGGTCACTTTTCGGGAGGGAGACCCCATACTCCGAGGGTCCAAGATGAGGGTCACCGAGGGTGAGCTCGTGGAGGAAAGGGTTCCGGATTAGCGACCTTATAGAGGGTGTACCACGCCCATCCTAGAAGTACCTGCTTCATGGCCCAACGAAACGCATCTTAACATCGCCGCATGTGAGGCGAAGGTTTTCGGATATTGAATAGCAGAGAAAGGGTTAATATCTCTCTTCATGATTGAATAGCATGTGGCCTAGTGACGCTTATCCAAGCGCTGCTGGTTTTCGTGGCGGTATTTATGTAGACAGAAATGCGCTCTCTTCAAATAGAACCGCTATCAGTTACGTAAGAAGCCTTGTGCTTCGTTTTGGATCGCAGTTTGCGTTGCAGAGGAAAAGCAAGCAACCACTCCGTGTTCGTGAACATCCCTATCCTCAAGTGATTCTCGCAAATATTTCAACGACCTCCATCTAGTGTGTCAGTTACCTTTACTTCTCCCCTTTGCTCAGATTATTTCCTTCGCCCATGCATTTCGATAATCACATTTTTCAATGCAATTTGCCATCTTGTCAAAATCATTGTTTTTCCCATTCGAGAAAAATATCCTTGGGGACTGCATAGAAGGGACTGCCCAATTCCATTCCATGCAAGGATGATCTCTGTTGCCACTTCGGTCGCATTTTAATCGGTTTTCAGCAATATCCGCGTTACGTTGATGAGTGCAATGCGACCCATTTTTTTCAATATTCTGCGCTAAAATGTTTGCAATGGCAAGGGTTACGATTGAAAAGTTATGAATTTGATAGATCACATCATCATTTATGTAAATTTCGGTTGACACCCCTAATTATACCTTATTTCCTCGTGAAACATGGATCACTTTGTCCTCCAGCGACACGAGTGTCGACTTTTGTAAACACATTTAAATGCGCGGTGGATGACAGCATATTTAGAGGCCTACTTGAGGATCCTCTTTGTAATGTGTGTAACTGTGATGAGTGTTCGGCCTATTCAATTTCAAATAGATATCAATATTTGGCTGAGATCATTAGCGCCCATTCTGTTTAACTATTTCTTAATAACTGCAAGTTCCAGCTCCTGTATTTCTACTGTACATATGTATGTAATTTATTTTCACAGAAAGATAATGTTATAAACAAGGAACTGCGCCCACTACCAACTAACGAGAAGGGATTTTTTAAAGGCTTCATCGGTATAGAAGCATCGAGATCAATTTGTTCTTCTTTCAAGTGAATGCAAAATTTCACAAAGATCAAGGAGAAGGCAGAAAAAATCCTGTCGAGGAAGGCTAACTTTGAATCTTATCCTGGTGTCTTTTTTTATCTTTTCAACGCGTTTTGTTATTTTTCTCATTTTATAATCTAATTCACTGGTTCTTTAGGTAATGTCTTCAAAAGAGAACTGGGGTGAATCTTAATTGGTTCAATACATCAGTGAAGGATGTTCCGACCGGTGTTGTATATCCAATCACTCATTATTTTCGTATGAGATAAAGAAAACTTTGCTCAAAATTGTTTTTTATTTGTAGGAGCTCATCTTGTTCTTTGTAAATTACCTAAGTTTTGCAAACTAAAATCTGTAAGAGCCAATCAAGGAAGCTTAAAGTTTTGCTCGAAAAGTCTTCTCTAGATTTTAATTTATTTTAAGCTAGGCATTTTGTACTCCCAACATCGTATTATTTTCGTTGCTCAGAAATTCTCTGACGTCATTATAACTTAATAATTGATTATAATAACTTATGTTGGAAATACCGATGGAAGTAGGTAATTTAATTAATATCCCTTTGCCATTAATTACATCAGAAATTAGTGGTTACAGATGCAAAGGTTTCATCGCATTATGATTATTGGCTCTCAAGGACTTTGAACATAAATCGCAATATTAAATATGAAAATGTTCATGACCCAGCCATGCATGCTTGCCCATTCGTCATTCCACTCCTAACGCTTAGGTGAACACTGATTTTGAAATTTAAAGTCGTAAATAAAGTGTTTATCGATAACAACTCGAGGTTTTTACTCATGCATCCGTCCGAGGTTCGAGGTCTATAATTCCTCGTTTTCGCGCATGTCCGTCCCATCCACTCGTCGAATTTCTTCCGCGTACGTCAAAGGTCCAAGCAAAAAGGTTATTAAGTGCTACTCGAATGGTGACAGTAGCATATGTCCTCTATATTTGTCTGAAACCACTAGTACTTCCGATAATGCTTCGTTTATTATAGCAATATTTTTCAATTAGAAAAACTAGTGTTTCAAGCATTTTTCACGCCAGTGATGTAACTCTTGATAGTCTTCGTGTATTCCTGACATTGCATTTATATTGATACATTCAGTAATGAAGACTGTCTGCCGTGAGAAGTTTAAGTTGCTCGTGAATATCAAGTGATATCCTTAGACTCAATGAAGACTGAAATGGCTAAAACTGAATCAAGTTGAATGGCTCAAGTTAGCTTTATGTCATCGAAATCAGTACGGAAATGTATGTACATTGTGGTAATTAATAAACATAGCCATCCTATCTTAAGGTCATTGAAAATTTGATTTAACGCAGCAGCTACTTTATCATTTATCTATATACTGCCCCGCAAGACCGTGTGGTGTGCATGTACTTACATGCTGGTGATTAATCACCTCCTGCCAAACACCATAGAGGTGGCGCGCACGGTATTATGTAGATGTAGGAGCCGCTTCAATAGGCGTGTTGTTGTGTTTATTAGGCCACCAGGCGTTGGCGAGTAAGAATTAAATTCGCCGGACTCGGAGGCGGCGGGGTAAAGTCCTCGCCTGCCATTCCGAAGGTCGCGGGTTCGAGTCCCGCCTGGGTAAGTTACCCTTATCCAGGGCATGGATGTTTGTGATTGTTAAGTGATATCAACCCCGATGTAAAAGCCGAACAGTGCTGTTTTCGGTGGTGTGCGAAATAAATAAATAAATAAAAATGCTCAATCGTAATTACACCTTGCATTTATTTAAGTCCTTAATTTTTCGGAGGAGAAACGACTTCCTGTATTTCGTCATTTTTATGCCCATACCAAGTCCTTTTTTCCTCAAATTCTACAGAAAATGTACAATCTGTCGAAATGAATGGACGTATCTATCCTTCAGGCAGCGATTCTTCCTCAGGTCCACTGAAGATTTCTTCAGTAGGAGGCCAACTGAAACGATGGGGAAACATTACCCATAAAAATGGATAAACGCGGAAGGAAACCCGGAAGAATCAGTGCCTACTGTCACAATCTCCGAGGAAGCCTGCATGGAAAAATATCTCTCCTTCATTAGGAACATAATAAAAGTAGTATCGCCTCCTTGCCAAAATTTCCTTTCAAACAGGTGAATCGATGATGGTTTTTAGCTATGCTCATGGCCTAGGTGGTAAGCCATCTTAAGATTTATCCCATTTTCCCGTGTATATGAGGGTGCGAGTGGGTGAGTGTAGGGAAATATCAGCCCATTCTTTTGTTTCACTCCTCCATCGTAAAAACACTCCTTCCGCGCGCGCTGCTCCGAATACTTCTGAGTGGACTTTGAGAGGACCCCCGCGCGCGCACTCGGAAAAGCCCTCTGGGTCATCCGAACCGTCTCTCCTCCCTCTATCCGTCTCCTCTCTCTCGTCTTGCTCTCGTACTCCTCACGAAGCCTCACTGCTCTTCATTATTTAGTTCCGAAACGAATTATTTCGTTCGTGTTTTCATGGGATTGTGTCGCGTTCTGCTCGGAAATTTTCCTGCGTAACCTTTTTCAAAAAAAAAAACGCAAGCACCATTCGTCCTCGTGGACTGGAGGCGTTCGAAATGCTGAGGTGGAGGAGGTTGGAGAAGGTGAAGTGGACGGATAGGGAAAGGAATGATTTAAATCTACATACTACCCCGCAAGCCGCCTAAAAGGCATGTGGCAGGGGGTGTTAGGACACTAGCAATATGATAAAGTGGTTGACTTAGTGGGCGAGGAGAGAAAGCTGCTAGAATAGATACGGAGGAGGCAGAGGGTTTGGATGGAGCGAGTGCTGAGTGGGAAAGTAATGTTTAAAACCATGTAGGATGGAAGAGTGTTAGGTAAATGATGGTGACGGAGGAAGATGGGATTCATTGGCTGGTAAGCATTGGGAATTAAAGAGGGTGTTCCAAATTGGGAGGGATGACAGGACGGGGTAGTACTCCAAAATTCTACGAATGCTAAAATTCATTAACCGTTATAATACTGTAATAGAGTATAGTATAGTTTTCTTCAAAGCCTATTTATTCCGGTTGTAGTTTTTGCGGTGGCTTTATTTTAAGATCAAGTAACTAATTGGAGGGTTGCGAATATTTGTTCCAGCTATAGATCCCGACAAGACTTTTTTCTCGTTTGCGTAATGACTCCCAATTACTACAGTAAACGGCTGTTGGTCAGAAAATTATTTCGGTTGTACTTGGGTGGTATGCGGGTTCTTCGGACGCCTGATTATTTAATGCTGGCAGAAATTTCTTTCGTTGATTTTCACATTTGATCAATCGCGAATTGTTTGGGGACTTTCCAGCATAAACTTTAAAAAAACGTAGATTACATTTCTCCTTAGTATTTTTCGTCAAAACCTATTTATTTTGGCAGCAATTACACTATGAAACAAATCGCTTCACGTCAATTCTGTAGGGTGAGGCCATTGTAATACAGGTGAAACTATAGCCAGGTGTTTCAATGTATTGCCTTTAATATCTCGGCGTGTTTTGCAATATTAACTACCCTTACTTCAGTTATGCTGTATGCAGTGATGCCGTTACTTACTATTTTAAGAATTGAAGTCAGTCAGTGGTGAAAACTGTGTTGGAATGCGTTTAATTTACATAAATAATTCCTTAACTTTCTCCATCAGCATGTAAGCGCATACCTCAGCGGAAAGAAGTGTCTATGAAGAGTCAATTTCATTTATTTCATTGCTGGAGCACCTTGATCGGCAATGCATCCGTTTTCCGGTAAATTCCGTTGCAAATTGGAAACGTTCTTCTCGTTAGATTTTCGATTCAGACTCTGCATTTGCTTTTTTTCCATCGAAACTTCGTTTCTGGAATCCTGTAAATCCTCTCTTAAATGTTTCTCCCGTTGGATGCTTCGTGGAATAAGACTATTTGGGCATAAAAATCACTCGAGTGATTTTTTTGCTTCGTTGCTGAAGCAAATGAATCGTGTCGAGTTTCTCAACTGTACACGCGGATATGTTGTGATTCTTTTCTCTGTTTTTGGTTGTTCATACAATTTCTGTTTTTATATTCTCTTTAGATTGCATTGTTTATATAATAATTCTATTTTATTCAAATTGCAAGGAAGTATTTTTTGATCTGTATAATGCTTAGGCACAGTAACTTTTTCCTCAATGGTCTATTTTTTATCAATGGAGTGTCATGAGAAACAACTCTTTTCCATTAACATTGTAAAATGAGATTAGTATACTGTACGCTTTTGTCAAAAAATGTGATCATGCATTGGGTATTGACTTTTGATGCATAATTGCCTTCGCACTTAAATTTAAGCATCATTTGAATAGGATGTGTTTACGAATGAAATGGTAGTAATAGGGTCTTCAGGGTGTGTTAATTTATCCCGTACTCTTCTTATTCTTCGTAATAGCAAGTAATGGCGTGAAGAGATATCGGTGCTGACTTCGTGGAACATTTTAGTATGCATGTATGCATTGGGAACTTATTGTCGAACGGTTACCAGTGTTTTACAATTGGCAAAGAGGAATACTTGGATTCTCCGATTGAGACTTCATTGTTAGCCTTTTCTTGGCTTAGTCATTTTTTAATTCATAACTTTTGTGGTATAGTAATCGAGTTGGAGATATAGTAATGAATGATGGATAGGATGAACTGGTTGGAGAGGAATAGGTGCGAGGAAGTACTTTTCATGGTGGGGATGAGATGGGGGAAGACGAAAGGTTTGCTTGGCGCGAGTACTAAGCGAGGGGAAAGGTTGTTGCCCCTTTGCTAGCGGGACGGCTTATTTATGAGCTTGGAAGGAGGAGGAAGAGAATAGTGTTCAGAGATATAATTAAACTGAATAGGCCTCAGATTGCATTGAAGAAAGAATTTACGTGTTGGGAGACAAGTCTTAGAGATTTGTAATAATCTCCGTGTAAGCCAATCTTAACCGATAGAAAACTTTTTATAATTATTAAGAGCGATTCTGGTAAATAATCAAGTAAAAGTGATAGAAATACTTACAACTTTTGCAGTAATTTGTACTAGCAACGATTAATTTTTACGAAATGTGATTTTTACTTGAAATTTAATCCTAACGGTGAAAGAGGAATTGCTACTTTCGTCGTAAGTTATTGTTACTTGCTCGTAATCGACGATTATTCTTCCGATTTCGCTGATTTAGCTGAACCTTCAGATTAGTTTAATCACTTACGATCATTTGCTTGTTTAGGTTCAGCCACGCTTATGCCTTAGCCAACTTATGTTGGGTACAGAATAAGACACCCGTTTTGTTATTCTAATATTTATAGTTGCGTGTATCGTAAGTGAAATTGCAATTAGCGATTAATATGATTCAAGTATTACACATTTTTTCTGCAGTATTCGACAGTTCCCAAGTGGTCTCTGCAGTGGAAAATCTTAAGAAAAGTAATTGTAACTGTAATTGTATTAATTAATTTGTAAAATCAGTTATTTGCACTCGTATTTGATTACTATACGTGCGAAGTAACTGCAGTTGAGTCAAGTTCCTTTTTCTCAGTAATTTTAACCTCAAGTTCACCTCAAATAACACCTAAAGGTTCAGCTGATTTCTCTTGACTTTCGCACCTACCTGTTTATAGCAGACTGTGTTTATTTTCTGGCGATAGCTCAGAATTGCAATTACACTCTCTCCTCACTTCAATTGTGGCATGATTTCGTTTCGTCTAATCGATTCACTCTTTCCGGGATGAGGTAATGGCGTTTTTTGTTTAATTTAATCGCAGCGGCGAGGTTCAGTTTATTCGGAAAAGTCGTGGTGTTTGAGAAGGCGATTTTTCCGTGTTCCGCGATGCAGAAAATCGATTATCCGTTCATTGGAGCGCGCGCGATAGTTTTCCGCTCGCAGCAGCTGCGATGTCGTCTGCGAGTTACAATTCGTCTCGCTCCTTGCCTTACCCAAACACTCAACTCTCTTTCTCCGCTTCATTCCTCAAAGTAACTTCACACAGAATTTTTTTCACTCAAAATATTATAAACGATATACCTTTAACAATCCAAAAAAAACGTAACTAGCAATCTCTACCCGTGATACTGCTATGATAGAAACGATTTTGAGGTGACCCGCCTGTTGCTTTAATCCTATCAACATCACCCGTAAGGGTAGGTGGACACGCAAGATCTCTCCAATTTCATGAATTTCCTCTTCCTATTCCCATTGTATTGTTGAATTTACTTATTCCGCGTACGCCTAATATAATTTCTTCTGTGCATGTTCCCTATACTCTTTCTCCTCCTGCCCTGCTTATCTATCGCTCCACTCTCTGAAGTGGTTTTTCGTTTCCTCTCCGCACGAAGTATACTCGCTCCATACAGCCTCTTTGTCTTCGCAAAATTTTGTCGCACATGTCCACTTTAATGGCGTCACCGTAAAATCAGTGTCGACCCATCTTCAGGTAGATCCTACAACATTTACTGCTGAATAGCCTGTGGCCCCCCACTCAGCTAACATGCAAATTTTACAGTCCCTACTGAGATTGACGCATTACCCTTGTTATTAAATTATGCGGTGAATTTATTAACGTGGAATCCAGCGCAGATTAGAAATTTTGAGGTACGTTGTTTTCCAGTGTTTTTTTACCAGATATGTTATTTATAGTATTTTTGGCGAAAAAGTCTTTACTGAGAAAACTTTGAGGAAAATAGCGGTGAGGTGATCACTAGAATGGAATTATGCTCCAAAACTTCTCACCTCATACTGTTACTTTTTATTTTATCGCGTTTTTCAAGATTTTTCTCGTTCCTTTTCCACTCTATTCTGGCGCAAAATGACTCAATTTGTGCACATAATTATACATGATGAAAGAAAAGCAGCACGATTTGTCAAAAACTGCTACTAGCAAAGAAAGAGCGTTGAACAGCTTTGTAGCTGCCAAAGGCTCGGAGAACATCGATGCAAAATATGGATTATCCTTTCACTTGCTAGAATTCCTGGGATAAAATTGATTAAGCTGTTAAAACAGATATTTTACGGCAAAGAGAACAGCATTTTAGAACCTCACAGTTTTACTGAGTCCGACAGAAATGATTTAACATTTTGCCGAGCGGATTAGGCAGGAATTTAATTTCAACCGAAAAATAAGGACTTAATGGACCCGTGGTTATTAAATATCTTCGACGTGCACCTTCCTTTCTTTTTTGTAAGCAGTTGGTTCCCCCCCTCGCCCCCGCCTTCCGCCTATATGGGAGTCTTGCAGTGTGCCATGTGAATTTAGATGTAGTACTAGTATCCTTTTCGCTTCAGGCTAATCCTTTTGTATAAATACGCACCTATCTTGAGCACGTCGTACTTCTTCCTCGTCCGATATCTTCCCCACGCCTCCCTCAAGGAGAGAAGACCTTCTCCGTTCCTTATCCCTTCTTAATTCCTCATCAGGGTGCCAAATCCCTTGCAAATCCCTCGTCCCTATCCCCTCTTTTTTTCCCTTCTTCCCTGTGAGTCTTCGTATCCCTTTCCAAGTCGTTCCTATCCCATACAGCATCGCTCCTTGGGCTACACTCCCTCACATACATCGCCTTCTCCCCTTGTCTTATCTCCCTTTTTCTCGTTCCCTGCTCCCCTCCTTTTTCAATTTGCCCGTCCCCTCTTCTCTCTCCCCTTTTTTCCCTACCTACTTGCAGTCGCATCCACGCCACCCTGACGCACACAATCCCTCTTGACTAGCTCCGAGAGCGTCTTAGCCCCACCTATCATGCTCCCGCAGAGAATGTTTTTTTTGATAAATCTATTATTTTATTATTTGTTGATATTTGACTACGGCAATGGCAGTAATAATGAAATTGTAACATTTCAAAAAACTTTAATTCACCAAAATGGTTTGTGTACATGTAAAACAGTAATGGATTGGGTAATTAAATGCTTTGTGGGATATTACAAAATCTAAATTACTCTCAGCATCATGGAATATTTCTGCAATTGTTGAGGAAACTATGATACAGCTAGTTACTTTGCCTAACTAGATTAAAAATGCTCATTTAGGCCTATCTTCTCTCCCGAAACAATAGGTGCTGTGTTCTAGAAACCATGTTATAGATAATGCTTGGTAAGAAGAGAAGGGAAAAAAGACGATGTGATTTATAAATAGCATGACAGTGAAAGACTTAACAATAAATTCAAAAAAGGAGTTTCTCAATATGGGATAGGAAAGGTGATTCATAAATAAAATTTTATGCAAACCTGGGTGCCTTAAGCAGTTTCGCAGTAGTTCAGCAACTTTTCACTCATCTTTGCGGAATTTCGCAATGACAATGAGACTTTGTAATGTCCCACACTAGTTACTCACTCCTACTCTTTCATTCTATCATGGTAAAGTGGTTCTTTTAAAGTGGAGCCACCCTTGATTTCGGAAAGAATAATTTCTATAATCACCCAGACTGACGCCATACTCTCGATATGTTTAGTGGATATACAAATCAGGAGGTCGAGATAGAAGATAACTATATTATACTTAATATCCATTCGTCCGACCGCGTTGCATGCCAAGTAATAGTACATGCAAACATAGCCTCCCTCTCTAATCTGATTCTCTAACACGGCTTTCATGCATGTCCTTTCCTCTCATTAATCTCTCCATTAAGACATTCGTCTCCTCATCGAGTTTCTTCTCTTCTCCCACCATGTGTAACACTTCGTCGTTCCACTCAGGTCTCCTCCTCCGTTTCCCTTGATACAGTTACAGTCTTTTTGTTTCTGCTACGCAGTGGTATACTGTAACCTCTTTTTACGTTCAATTTGCTCCTTTGTTACCGGGAAAATCATTTTAGGGTATGAAAATACCATGCTCTTTAGATTGTTTGTTTCTCATTTTGAGGTTAATTCCCGAATATGACAGGGTGGAGGTTGATTTGAAAAGTGTTCAATATATAATGTTGTTAAAGCAGTGTTATATTCAATGTAACAATCACACAAGAGTCACATATCAATATTCCAATGGGAACACTATCCCAATCATACCTTATGGAAGTACTCCCGGAAAATATCTCACGTTTTGCGTTTTAACTGTAGATAATTGTCAATATTTTGCTCTTTGGCTACAAGCGGCCTGGCCATGGGGATGAAAAACACTCCCGAAAATCTTTCTCTGTGCCTGAGTTGAGGTTGCGGTGATTCATCAGTCGAGTCACGTGAGGCAGTTGAGGTGAAAGGCAGATTTTGTTCCGCAGTGGTGAGCTTCACGTCGGGGGCGGCGACGGAATTTCTGTCGTAAGGAATACCAAGTTGAAGATTGTCAGGGGCTGGCAGTGCCTAGCAATTTTTCAAATCTAAAAAAAGACCACATTTATGCTCAAGTAGTTTTTGAGCCTAACCTTAAAACTGCGTGTAAAATATTTCAAATTTTTCTTTTCATCTACATCAATAAATCATCCCGATACTAACTGGAAATGCTTGGACGACTCCAACTGCTGGCATTTACGAAATTCCTTTATTGTTTTCGGGAAAGCGAATTCCTATTACCAACCGTTCGGCTAAACATCCATCTTAATTTTTCGTTTCTGGCAGTACTGGAAATATATTTTTCTTTGATGATGTTCTTCTTGTCACTCTGGAACTATTTACTTCTCAATCAATTTAAGCCCAGAATCGTTTACAGGAACTAGGTTTAGAGCCTTTAGTGGCTCTAAACCTAGTTCCTGTAAACGATCTGTTACGATTTCTGTTCGCTCGTAGCACTGTTTGACGAATGGCGCAGATTTACTTTAATAGTTTACCAAGTTTATTGATTGATTCTTTCTGAACCGGATCCACGGTGATTATAGCTAGTTTAAAGCTAGTTAAAGGTGTAACTGGTTAAGTAAGAAATGATAGTTTTCCTCACTTTTTTACCCTAAAACCTCCCCATTACTCGATTGATGTATCCTGGCTTCTTGTGGGCCCTGCTAACCATGTACGAGAACCGTTTATATTCAACCTCTGGTGGGTCATGATCAGAAGACGTGATTGATTAAAATTTATTTCATCGCTAAATGTTGAGCACACTTGTGGTATCCTTTCAAAATAATCGCGTCGGCAATTGAGTAATTGGTCGTGCCTGTGGACAAGCTTTTTCCTATACCTTCTCAATGGCAATGTCCCGCCAATGACTTCCATTGAATTATGCCTTTGTCTTGAAGCTCATCGCCCGTTTTAAAACGCTTACCTCCAAGCCACGCCTTCATTTCAATGTAAATATGGAAGTCACACAGCACAAGTCCAGCATTTCACGATGGGTAATTCAAAAATGTCTCATTGAAATTGCTCAAGGAGCAGTTGGGCTGCATCAGCGCAGACATGACGGGCGTTGTCATGGATCAGAACACCTCCAGAAGTCAACATTTCTCATCTATTTTTTTGAATGGTAATGGACGTAATGTTTCACACTGTTTAACACTCTAGCCACAACAAAAGAAAATTTCTCTTTTATCGGCACAAAGGTCAAAAAATGTCCATGCTGGAGCCATTCCGTGAGTTTTCTGGTTGTCTCTCCGCAGTGCACACTTGGCGGGAGAATCAATTGAGGCGATGTAGTGAATGAGATTGCAACTAACCTTAAACTGATAACTTACGATCAAAAATGACTTTAGCGTGTGGTACGGAGGACGAGCAATCGTCCTACCTGCCCAGTACCCGCCTGTCGCTTGTACGGTGTTTTTGCTGAGCTATCCGAGGTTGAAAAAAAACTCCCTCGTAGTATGCCTTCGAAACTTTTTGTAGTGCAACTACTGCTATGTTATCTTTAACTGTTTTCTTTATCCACCCAGTGGATGCAATGGAAAGTTGGCAAGGCAGGTTTGCGAATTGTCGGAAAAAAAATCTCTAGAACTTTACAAAAATAAATATGATGAGAGGAGTAGTAAACAAAACTAAATCATTGACTTATTTTCCTGTGAATTTATTTAGGTGCGTAAAAAGTGAAGCATTGGCCATAGAAATTAAAAATCACTTTTTTTGCATTAATTTGCATTAAAAGTCATGGCTGGATGTTCACTTTTTCGTTTCACTGTTTCGCTTACTTTGAGTTTCATTCATTCCCTACTGTTATTTACATAATAAGCCATGTGAGACTGGTGTAATAACCTTTCGCATGAAATTTGGTGAAATATACATAATTGCCATGAAAAAATTATCTGGAAGCGGGAATTTTTCCTTGTAGCCATTCGCATGTGACGTTAGGTTTAAATTGTACGTATATAAAGGCAAATGCGAATCATTACCTCTTTGATAGTATTGGATTTTTTAAATGTTTCTTTAAATTTAAATGCATTACCATAGCAACAGTATATCACCATGGGTTAAATAAAGTGATAATAATGGTTTCTTTTGTCTTCTCTTTTCAGGTGAGTGGTAACACACCAAAAGTCCTTCATGTAATCCCAATTTACCTCTCGGTTCAAGGTATGTAATGTCACTTCGTTGCGTCACAATCTTCCGTTGCGAATTTCACCAGAGTAACCGTTTCTTTTTGTATGCCGAAGAAATACTTTCAGTGTTTTACCATCTCAAAATTATAATCTTCTGATATTTTAATCACGTAAGTTTCGTTCTATCGTTTCTTTAAAAATTGCTTTTTCCTTGGCTATGGTTAATCTTTATACCGCATTCCTCGCGCTAGTGTATCTCGAATTATCTCGAAGTCAATACATATTTTAGGCCCTGAATCGTTGCTCTTTAATAAAATATCATTCGCGAATATCTTGATGATACTTTTGAATGCTGTGGCTGTGATGGCATGGATGTGAATAGCGATTTACCTGTTTCTACTCGCTTACAAGACTAACTCGAGCTTGCGGGATTGAGAACAATTTCTATTTCCTCCATTGCAGCTTCAGATTATTTTTTATACAAATTAAATAGTAGAGATAAAATAACTGTCGAGGGATGATATACGTAATCCATGACGTGATGAAAAGTTTATCATGAATACTATTAATTACGCGTGAATCTTAAGGTATATTATTGAAGTTTTCAGCCTAATTTTTGTCATTTCTGGTCAATTATCGCCATTATCTCTAGCATAATTAAATTTTGAATAGGATCTATTCTCCGCCGTCGTAAACTTTCAAGATGATGGTTTAAGATCCAATGGAGCCATTTGTGCGTCAGGAAAATACACCCGTCGAGCGAGAGAACAATGTAGTATTCACCTCTTACAGTTTCATCAGCAAAGGTACCACAATAGCGTTTTTATAAACCTGTAAGTCTTCGTGAGCATTGCTAAGTTCCATCAACTGGTTCAAGTCTTTTGGGATCATCCATGCACCCCTTGCCCGTTTTTTAAAACATTTTTACGTGGAATGAAGTTGTTATGAGGATAGTTAACCTATACTTACATTCATGGTAATTTAACCGAACGCCTTTGCGAATATAACCTAAAACAATTCCTAGGCTTTCAATGTAAATCCAGGATATTTAACATAATTAGAAGCCTAATTTCACATTTTCTTATTACATCCGACTTTAGGTTTCAGCAAACAAAGCCATTTTCTAGGTACCTATGTGCTGAAAACTGGGTCGGTTGGAATAGATAATTGCAGAAATTGACAAGTAGGTACTTTTTTTGTTGTTAAGTACGACATATTTCCACCGAAATACGCCGCAAACTGTATCTTTTATATAAACCCTCGTGACTGCAAGTACCCTAGTGCGTAAAGTGAGAATTAATGGATTGTTCTGCTCACTCACCGCCGCTCTGTGGCTATTTTTGAAAACCGATTAAAAATCGAGCGGCGGGTAGCGCTTCTCTTACGGGATAGAATGGGATCTCGTCCAAGTACTCCCCTAGTATATTGCATTCGATATCTAAAGCATCCAAACCCTTGCTACGTTTAAATCCTGTTCGTTTGGGAGAGGTTTCCAGCACCCGAGGGTGCGTCGTAGGCACCAGAGAAATTTGAGGGCGCCTGCCGTTGCCTGCCCATGATGCTTGAGGGAAATCCGCAATTCTGGGAAAATCCTTTCAAAAATATCTTAGCCCATTACTGCTGAGAAACATCCAAATGAACTCCTAATCGTAGAATTGCCAGTCACCAACTGAGCAAGGAATTGTTATTTGCGACAAGATGTAAGTTGAATTTAGCCATTTATAGTATAATGTGCAAAAATCAAGATAAAAATCCTTCATAAAATATGTATTCAAGAGACCAATGTCGTTGAACAGGCATACCGTCGTCTTTATGCACGGATATCATATCCTTTCTTCGCTTAGTCCTGCCGCCGTTTCGTGGCCGCCACAATGGTCCGAGTGGCCGGGGTGGATTTACATAAATATGGTTGTTAAAATTAGAATCGCAAGTTATCGCAAAACTGAATTCTGAACATTGTTCAATATACTTTTGTCTATCTCACAGTGCAAATAACTCGGTGTAGCCTGATGTCGATATAAACGATAATTACCGTCAAACAAAAAATTCAATGAAAAATCTATACATTCTTTTTTTATTAAAAATATTAATTAACTGGTAAACTGAAACAAACACTGTCAACAAGATCAATTTTATGGATAAAATAGTTTGAAACCAATATTCTTAACAACGACTCTGTAGTGAAGCCACAAAAGCTATTTTCAACGGAAAAAATTTGGTCGCTAAAATCACTCTGACATGCTCTGCTTTGACCAGCTGTAAAAATTATATTATCGTATTCTATGCTCTTTATGGTACCCTATCTAAAAGAGTAAATGCTTAATAAAATGAATATCAACTGTTTTTGTTTGATTTGCGCCAACTTCATTTTTCGACTTTTGGCCAGCGTTTTTGGATTTTGACCCACTGTGCGTCGTAGGCACCACAGAGCAGCTCCTCTTTCTCTTGCTGTGTGTTGATGGTGGAGAGGGTGCAGACAATCTGCTCCTCATGGACCGGTACTTCTCTCCGCATCCTACTTCTTTCTTTCTCCCCTCGTTCCTCTCGTCATCCCTTCCCTCTTCTCCTTGACTCGATACTCAATCCCTGCACAATTTCTTTCTCGAGACGAATGTTACCAGAATGATGATCAGGGACCGAAGTTACCTACCTTGAGGATTGAGCTAAAGACAATCTATCGGCGATATTCTGTTCTAAATTTGTTTGAAACTCCTCTGTTTAAAAAATGTTTTATAATTTTCCTTGAGTTTTACGAGTGCATGACATCACCCTGTGAGGTGCATTTTAATTCAATAAGAGTTGCAGAAAAGTTCAAAATATTTTCTGACTCACAAAATAATGCCTGACACTGATGACTTTGTCCTTACTGATAGCTACGCGAGGTCTAAAAACTCTATTGTTGGTGATGAAGCATAAATTTTGTGGTGAATTAATTATTACCGTCCCCTATTCGTAACTACAGCCTCTCCGGACACCACTACTGTGTTCTTTTATGAAATGTATTTAAGTTTATGAGCAGATTGAAATATTATACTATTTGGCAGAACATTAGAAGAAAACATATGCATCAGTAAGGACATTAGGAAGAGAATTGCGTTAGCGAAGGAGGCGTTTGAGAACAGGTAGGAGATTGTGAGAGGATCGCTATGTTAGCGTATTGAAAAAAAGTTTTGTGAAGAGTCTGATCTGGAGTGTAGCGCTTTACGGCGCTGAAATATTGGACACTTTAGGAGAACGAAAAAAGACTGAGGCGTTCGAGATGTGGGTGTGGCGAAGAATGGAGAAGGTGAAGTGACGGAGAGGAAGAGGAACGACGAAGTGCTGGACATGGTGGGTGAGCAGAGGCCGCTTTTAGATGAGATACGGAGGAGACAGAAGGTATGGTTGAAACGAGTGCTCAGCGGGAAAGGGATGTTGAAAACAGTGTTAGATGGCAGAATGTTGGGTAAATGAGGGAGAGGAAGGAATAGAATAGGATTTTTAGGCAGAATGAAATGTAGTGGGCCTTATTGTGAATTGAAGGGTGAAATTCTGAAAGGAGGTGGAGACTCCCAGAATGCTTCACAAGTACACCATGCAAACCTAACTTAATCGGTAGAATTGGTACTCTAACAATAATTTAAGTTTCGGATATCAGTGACCCATTCGTGCTTTGGGATAGTTTTAAAAATGTAGAGCTGTCCGGAAAAGTCTGGGTGTTTCCATTTGATGTTTTATTCCGTACCCTTAGGGGACCCTCTTCGTCCTTCCCTCCCTCACTGGGGCCTTTCAGGGGCGGGTAGATGAGGGCCCCTTGGTGCGTCAGCTGGCGAAGTAGACTGTGGGATGGGTTCGAGGTGCTCACGAGGCGCCCAAGGCGGGTGACAGGTCACCCTCGTGCTCATGGCGTCTTGCTGAAAGATGTGCGGATGGTTTTCGTGTTTCCTTTGATGATGACCAAGTATGATCTTACGAGGCAACCGCGGAATAGCCAGCGCCAAACTTCTGCGGGGTCGCTCGCACGTGCTCTTTGAAATTCACCTGAATTCCCTCCGAAGAATAAGTGCTACCTAAAGAAGTCACCGTGAACTCGAGGACTATTTACACCAGGTCAAAGAAAATAACTTTGTCCCCGAAGAATTTTCACTCTACAACTACTATTGGAAAATGGCAGGATGTGCTTAAATGCTAAATCGTATTCCTATTACTAACCTATTTCTCTGTACGTGATGCGAAATAATTTTTGTTCAAAATGTGTCAGAAAAAAATGATTGTAAATAAGGAATATTTTTCCATGTGTTTTTTATGTAGAATACAACAAAGTGTGCTTAAAACTCGTCAAATTTAAAAAAATACGAAATCATAGTGGTAAAAAATATGCCATAACTATTGCGTAGGTAACGAAGGAGTTGATTGGAAGTTGAAGGTTATATTTCAATTTAACTTATATTTCATTTGATCTGGCTAATTATGGACTCAAACTATTACTTATTTCTCTTTAAAACTGCTTTACACTTCTGATAAATAAATCATGTAGTTTCTGTCAGTGATAAGGAATTAGTTTCCTATAAGTCGAATTGAAAAAGTTTACTTACACGCTTAAATTATGAGTTGATAGTCATGAACTTTTGCAAAAGTTTTAATTGGCCCCTTTTTCTGAGCTTTTAATTTAAAGAATGATGTTTTTCAGTTTTCATAAATTTATACGGATCTTATTGGAGTTTTTCATTGCGGAGCACTAATTAGGAAAACGGAAAAAATATGCTCATACAATTTTAATTTCTCTCCCAAGTTCTCAAAAGGCAACCATGGAGTTGATTGTTTGCTGGGATCGAGGAAATAAAAATCTGTCTCGTGATGGGTAGATGAAATGCTAGAGTGTGGAGAAAATGCTCAATTTATGAAGGTGGAAAGAAAATCCATTTGAGCGTGTCCATATTTACGTTCAACGGGGAAAATAGTGTTAGGGATGCCTTTCAGAATACTCAGGTTTCCCCAGGTGCCATATTAGTGAATATTGGAATAGGATGTGAATATCCTGTATTTCTTCATTTACGATGGTTTATTAATACTCACCATTGCTTTTATCATTGATAAAGATATTGACTTCACTTCTAAATAATTTGTGATTGACCAGCCGTAAGGTTAATGAATGCCATGGCGTAACTAGGGGGAGGTCCGGGGGGTCCGAAACCCCCCGAAATATAATAATTTTTTTCCTTCTTAAAAAGAAACAAAATATGGAAAAACTACGAATTTACAAAAGATTCCTTCGACAAATGAAGTTTGTTCGTTTGCTGAAAGATATAAAATTAGTTCAAAACCCTCCACTAACATTTTTCATCCTGCTTTTGGACCCCCGAACGAAATTCCTGCATTGAATGAATGGAGTACATAATGGATAAATGTCAAGAAAAGAATGCTATCTTTTCAAAAGTCAATTAGTTTCGGTAATTCATTTTTTATTTTGAAATTCAATTTTAGGTGTCCTTTTCGTATTAAATTTCAACTCCTCAAAATGAAGTCAAAGCGATGCAATTGAGTCTGTGGCAATTCTTTCCAAGAAAAATGTTTTTTTGTTTAAGATTGCCGAATAGTTCTGTAGAGCTTCCATGTGTCCCCGCTAATAGTTCCCGCGGGTGACGAGACTTGTAGCTGTGAATTAATGCAATTAGATGTAGCATCTTTGAAGGTTCTTTTCTTTGTACTCAAGGTGCAGGAAGCAGTAGAAGATGGGAGTGCTTTTTTTTAATAACCCTTTTTTAACTTGCCTCATTATAGTCATTAGCAGCAGTGGCGGCATTAGTAATCAATTCTGTGATTGGATTTTCTTCAGTTCCCCGCTCCAATTTCCTTTCAACTCCCAGCAGCTTCATTTTTCCCAATTCCTTCCTCTTTACATCCCTAATGATTTTCCTGGCGTGCTACTTAAACCACCCCTGGACATTTTGAAACGCAGTAAGTACGGTAACAGCTGCAAGATGTGTTCAGGATGTCCTTTTTTGAGACCAGATTCAAACTCTCACGTAGATCCCGGCCTTCAAGGCTCTCTTAATTATTTCTATCGCCATGACTTCTGACTTCTTTCTCTACTCTACAATTTCCCTTCCCAGACCACTTTCTTGTAAGAAATGGAATATGTTTTTATTTTCACAATGAATAAATACGAAAACATCAATCTCTAATAGTCGTCGAAGCTCTTGTTATAATATATAAAAAGGCGCTAATCTTAACAAAAGAATCATTTTTGGACCGTTGGAAAGTTGTTATAAAAAAAGTGGTATTCATATATTTTTAAATTTCATTGTGTAACTTTTTCTGCGGCTATTTTAAAAGAAAATGCATTTGAATGTTATAAAAAGGTATTATTTCAGACGATTGCGTTTCGATGTTGTAATATGCCTTTTAAGGGCAAAGCTATCTCACCGTCATTATTAGTCAATCATCATAATTTTTTTTGTCGGAGATCATTACTTTCTTCTCCTGCAAGCTAATCTTTTCCATTCACATGTTTATTCTAATTTTAATAATTTTTAGCGAACCTTACTTCAGTTTTCTTGAAATTCACTTGCACATTGTTAATTTTCCAAGTAACACCATCGTGTCTAATCATGTGTCCGATTGAGTAGTTCCATCCTCACGGTAATCTTTTTGGAAGAAGCAAGAATTCACTGATTTCATTTCGTTTGCTAAAATGAATTTGAATATTTCGCATTTATGTACAAATTTAAAGGCATGTGAATTTGTCTTTCTATTGCCTTTCATCTTCTATTATTTCGCAAACTCGAGGCCTATAACAAAAGGAAAAGTTTATTTATTGTCGTAGAGAATCCTTTTCATCTTTTTATTTATTTTTTGCAAATGAGAGGATCAGTGACGAACAACACCCTTCCTAACCCCCTAAAGTCTTTTCTCCGCGGAGCAGCTCCTATAACAAGTGGAGCACCCATAGTAACGGAGACGAAATCCACCGAATCTGACGAACTCCGTGGCTTTCACTTCTTGGGCGTGAGCGTAAGCCGCGGGGGATTGTGGGAGGCTGGAGATGTCGTTGGAAGGAAGCTGGGAGGTTTGGTCCTTGGACGGAAAGAAAGACTTGGTACCCCGTGGGATTTCAGAAGTGGTCTCAAGCAGGAGAAAGGATTGAGGGATGAAAATTAAAGAGAAGGTAAAATAACAGAGATGGGACCAGGATAAGTTTTCCTGAAATAGCGAACCTGCTCTGAGTATCTACTGTTAATTGAAAAACTATACCTGTACATTACAAGGAAATTTGGTTTGCTTATCAGCTAGAACAAAAAAGACACTTGTCGATCGGCCGGCAGTTTATATCATAAATTGTCCAGTCATCATCATTATATAACATTTTCTAACATGTCTAGATGTCATGAATTCCAAAGTTCATGAGTTGAAGTGTCCACTGAAGATCACTCACTTGAGCTGAGTGGGAAAGGAGATGCGACATTAAATATTTAGCAATGTTTCTCCTCATAATTATGTAAGAGTATTCTTACAGAGATCAGAAATGTTGACATTTAGCTTGAATGATTTGCTTAGTCGATTGCATGTGGACATAATATATGTAGTAAGAAATTTTCTTTTGATAGAAAGACTTTTTCTTTCTCATTGTTGCTAGTTATTTCTGCAATGCTCTGCAACTGACGATGTTGCTTAAATTCCTCAGTTTCCTAATGAAAGATAAATTATTCAGCCTCTATCGGATAATTTCAGAATCTAAGAAAACCTTGAAATTTGCAGCCTACTTTTAATGAGTTGGTGACGTAATTTGAGGTATGGTGAATAAAATCGTGCAGGAGAAAGAACTACTCTTTGCGGGAATCACTTGCTCGCAACATGGTAAATAACAACTGCAAACCAAAGGGGCTCTATGCCAACAGCCAAGATTTAGTCTAGAACCCGTTTTACGCTTGTCAGGAGCTGGAGAAGTCATCAAATATTCCACGAAAGCTTGAAGGGCGTCCATGTTTCTCTGCAAACACCTTGGTATTTTTAATCTATTTTTTATTTAATTTTTGTTTTCTATTGTTCTAGTGCAAATTGTCTACACTTATGGACATTATGAATGAAATATGCCAATGAAAAATGATATCCAAGTAGCAAATTTTAACTATTATCAGTAAATGAGAATGAAATGCATTGGCATAATCACCAAGGAATTACGGAGATTTTGCGTTGGTGAAGCTATCAACAAAGTGAAATTGAAGGCGCTAGGACCGAACATTCATGACGATAAGAAAAGTATACTGCGATTTACTGATGACATAGCAGTCATAGCAGAGACAGAGGTAATTCTGAAGGAAATTCATTCAACTGAGGAAAACATAATCGCAAGATATGAGCTGAAAATCAATGAAAATAAAGCAAAGTTATTCGTCTGCAATAGAAAAGAATAGGCGAAGACAAAACCGAAACTAGGAAACCACTAACTTGAGTAGTTCCGCTACTTGGATAGAAGATTGATGAACGATGAACGAAGCAAGAAGGAAATTATAAATAGAATTGTCCAAGCGAAGATGGCATTACCACAAAAGAGGAGTATTCCTGCAACTGATAATATAAAGGTTGAAGCTAGGAATTAATTTAATAGGATTTACATTTGAAGCATGATTCTTTATGGTAATGACGCATGGACGATGACACCATCGGAGAAATCAGGGTTGGAAGCTTACGAAACGTGGTGTTATAGAAGAATGATGAAGACCAAATTGCTACAAAATGAAAAGGAGACTTCGTTGATTTCCGCTGATTTATTTCGTCCGTACGACATGTTTCGAACCATAGAGGTCATTATCAAGTTGATAATGACATTATAAACTTGATAATGACCTCTATGGTTCGAAACATGTCGTACGGACGAAATAAATCAGTGGAAATCAACGAAGTCTCCTTTTCATTTTCGAGTATTAACTTCCACATAGTTGAGCCTAATACCATTGAACGGATCAAATTGCTAGATTGTGTGCGATATGTTCTAAGAACAGCAGCGGAGAAGTCTTTAGGAAACTTTTGGCAACAGACACGAAAACCTATTCGGCCACATCATAAGACATGTTGGTATAGTGAGAATCATCATCTGAGGACTGATGGGAGTGAAAAAGGGAAAAGGTAGGCCACGGATAAGATTCATAATGCGGGAGATGACGGTTGTGATGCAGAAGAGTTAATATAGGCGTTGTGAGGTTAGCCGATCGGAAAAATTGAGTGGAGAACAATCCTAGGATTGATGCTGTCTACATGTACATCCTACAAGCCGCCTAAAAAGGCGTGTGGCAGGGGGTAATAGGACACCAGCCGTTTAATATGGAAAAGGATAGGGTAGGATGTTCACATTCGGCTGAGCAAATCACTGAAGCTAAACGTCAAAATTTCTGATCTCTTTAAGAATACTCTTACATAATTATGAGGAGGAACATTGCTAAATATATAATGTCGCATCTCCTTTCCCACTGAGCTCAAGTGAGTGATCTTCAGTGAACACTTCAAGTTTAAATGGAAATGCTCAAATAAAATTACGACTAGCATTTATTGAAGTCCTTTATGGTTCGGGGTAAAAACGAATTCTCATATCTATCCATCCGTTCGGCTAAATATCTCTCATAATTTATCGTTTCTGTACGACCTGATTATATTGCTTTGCTCTAATAATGGTATTAGGAAACATAGAGAAGCTGCCGATGATGCTGATCACGTTCGTCTGCTTTTTAGCGTGGCGTTTCCTCAGCAACAGCGTTGAGGGAGAGAATGAGTGTGTGTGGATATGAGTTGGGTGAGTGGGTGGAGAGTAAGGGAGGTGTGAGAGGAGATAATGAGTGTGAAAGGGGAGGGAGAGTGAGGGGGTGGGGGAGGGAGTCTGCGAGAGGGGAGGGAGCGAGACGAAAGGAGGGGTGAGAGATGCACCTTCCCCTCCCCCGGCCGCCACTGAAACAAGAGGGGTGGGGGAGGGGGTCAATTATGACGCTCGCTCGGGTGAAATTGGTACCGAGCCATCTTCCCAGACAAAACACGAACGGGCGGCGCGACTGCTGCATTTACACATTTTTTATTTAAAGTGGAAAGCCAGGGTGGCGGGAAATGTGAGTGAGAGTGAAATGGGATAAATGGTTGGTGCATGTTGATGGATGAGAGGAGAGCACATCAAATGGATCATCTCATGAAAGGTAAAGCAGAATGTGAATAGAGAAGATGACAAAAAAAATTTGAAGAAGAAAAGGGTATGATAGTCATAAATCGTAGGATTAATGTGTTTTACTTTTAGTACAAATTGCCAACATTGCTGCTTGTGGGCATTGTTAAGAAAATATATAATTAACTAATAAATATGGTATCCGAGCAGAGTATCTTAAACTTTTATCAGTGAATGAGAATCAAACACATTGACGTCATCTCAAAGGAATCGTGGAGGAATCGCGTTCTAGGAGTTGCTAACAAAGTAAAAGAGATGGCGCCAAGAGCAAAAGTCTAAGGTGAAAAAATTAGCATGCTACGATTTGCAGATGGCCTAACGGTGAGGGCAGATCCTATCCTTTTTCAACAATCCTAGGATTGTTCTCCACGCTGCTCTCCTCTAATTGTTTCCAATCGGATTATCTTTCAATAACTTCTTTCACCTCTTCTGCTTTACGCACCGCCGCACAGTGGTCCCAAATCGAAAAAAGCTGGCCAAAAGTCGTTTTTTCGAAAAATTTCAAGGAATTTTTGGACCTTATATTCGGATTCTACAGGATATGGTCTACAAATTACACTACTAAGTTAGTATTTTTGTTCATCAGAGCGGCTGCAGTGATCCGTCAAACATGGAGCATTCACCGTAAAAATCACAGTTGCGTGAAATCGGTCGATTTTGATGGAGTTCAGCGTCATGCAGGACAACCTTTACGCGATATATTTGGCCAAAAAACATTTTAAACTACAAATATAAACATTATTACATAGTGGGACATAAATTTTATTCGGATTTTACTATGTTTACTATTTAATATATATTTTGTAACTTTTAGTGTTTTTTACCCGAATTTTCAAATAAAATGCACAATATCGTTTAGAGAGGCACGTGAATGCACGGTGTCTTTTGCACCAATACAAAGGGAAAAATATATGCAACGCAGTAGTGAACAAAAGTTTTGCTACTAGTTGCTACTCCGACCTCAGCATTGATTTAACTATAATGATGCAATGCGCTGACGCGGGCGGCGACCTGGCTGGCGCGTGGTAGGGCTCGAGGAAATCTAGTATTTATGGGTGTTATTCAACATTGTTGGATATTTTATTTCTACAAAAAAATATTTACCCTATGAATTAACATCTCTTGCCATACGTAGAACATTTTATCATTAATAGTTTCCACTTGACCTTACCTTTTATTTACGCGTGTCCATGCTCTCATAAAAATTGTTTAAGGACTCGAGCGGAAGGGTATATTTATGGAACGAAAGTTCGCAGCTATGCTTATAGTAATCCTCAAAAACTTGAATGCATTCAAAACAAAAAAGAATCCCTCAAATGCTACTCCACCCTTTCCTTCCGTTAGACGGATTAGTTTTTGCCCTCACGCGGCACATTGTCCCTCTGTCGCCTCCTTAGCGGCCTCCTCAACCGCATGCAGGGCAAACGACTGCCGAAAAGGCCTAGGCTATTTATTGCGCCCATTGGGAAAACACAACCACCGCTCTCTGTACACTTGTTATGAATTGCACTTTGGCCACCGGGGATGAACGGAGTAAGCCTTTTCACCCTTCAAATGTGATATTTCCTAGAAAATGGAGATAATAGCATCGCGAACCTCACACTGTGGAACCCCCAAATTACTTCTAGACATCGCTTGTCCGACATTTTCCCGCCAAAACTCAGTTTTAGTCAGATTTTGCCAAACGAAAGACGTGAAAGTTAGTTTCTTCAAGCGTGAAGATCGAGTCTTGAAGAAGTCGAGTATCCTCGAACTTTTTAAAGAAGACTTGTGGGGTTGAAGGAGAGTGCCCATAGTGTTTTAGTTCGATAACTCTGAAAATTTTCACGCGTCTTGAGATGCATGAAAAATTTCTTGAAAGTGGAAAAGGGTCCGTATCATTTAAATGGAAAACGGAGAATCTTAGAGCTAGCACATCGCCAGTAGAGCATCCATGAGTTATCGAAGCAAAGGTGATGAGTTCGTGGCGAAAATAATAAATGAGGTGACAACAACCACTCTCTCAAGAGCGCGGCGAGTGTTATCAAAATGGAGAGTCAAGGATGTGAGGCAAAGTAAAATCTCCCACGAAGACGCTCTTTCCAAGATCGTTTCTGGTAATTTCACGAAACATCAGTACTTGCTCCTCCGACGGACATCTAAAGAAGCTGCCCTTCCTATTTTCCACTTGTCCGAGGAGGCAATGGAGGCGAGGAATAAGGACATAAGAAGATTCAGGGAGCACCATGCAAGGAAATTTTCCAGGATAGCAACGAATGAAGACCTGTTTAAAAGATTACACCTAACTTCAGATGCAATGATATCAAGTATTTCTAAGGCTCAAAGAAGGAAATTACTTCAATTACCAGTCGAGGTAAAGAGTTTATTAATCCTGGAAGAATTGAGTGGATGACGACTGTGATGAGGATTTGTCGGATAGTGATTATGAATGTATTTAAATTTTTTTCGTAACAATGACTGAGAAAGATAAAGAGAAATGTTAACTTATTTTTTTAATAATTAAAAAAGCCCAAATTAATGGAAAATCTCATTTAATTTTTCGTACCAAATCATGTGCTCGTTAAATTGATGCCTCACTGCGTAAAGAGCTTATTGCAAGCGTATCAATAAATTTGGCGTTTAACTTGAGTTATAGGAGTTATGAAATATTGTTTATAACATTTCAATGATTGTAATAATGCCTCCGTTGAAACTTGTGAAATAAGGAACCTCGTTTAAAATTGCTTCCAAATCCATTGGCACGTTACAAGGAACTATAAAATTGTCTACTTAATTAGAATTAGATATTATAATTTTTAAACAATTAATGTAGTACAATAATACTAATAATGTACTTATAATATAAATTTCCAATTAATATTAACTTATTTTTCGTATCAAATACGATCAAACATATGAGAAAGTAGAAAATGTTCTCTTGGTTCATTCAAAATCAGTTGTTCACAATTTGTCCAAAAATAAACAATGCAGTCATTTTATATGCATTTATGTAAGTTTTAAATAACTAATTCTGTTTTATGATATGTATAATTTTTATTTACTATCACCAGTATAATCTCAAATTCCAATGTTAAAAACATTAATTGTTTAAACAAAATGTGAAATAACAATAAAATTATTGCAAATACATAAAAAATAGTTATAAATTCAGAATAAGCGGATCAAAAACAATAAGAATAGACCTTTAGGTCAAATATATACATAATAACAATAGCGTAATTAATTTTGGCCAGCTTTTTTCGATTTGGGACCACTGTGCGCCGTGTGTCATGTTATGGCCAATTAAATTGTCCTGTCTTCTGCTCAGGGTTTCCTAAAGTTGGGCAAGCGAAACTATTAATCTATTTTTTCATTTTAATTAATGTGATTTTAAATTACTACATCTTTAATGAAAGTGATAATTTTTTTACGTTTCCTAAAGTTATCCACAGTGTTCGCAGTTAATATTATCCTAACTACTTAATTCTTGTTATAAAGTATATCTGCCATTTTTCTGCTGCTCGGCGTGGTCACAACGCGAATGCTTTCCAAAATGTTACTTCTAAGCAGCATTTTTTTATTCAAAATTTAAAATAAAATCATTCCACCTCTCTGAAAGAACTCAATGGATGAATATGAATAATGAACTTAGATGAATATCAGAGTAGGAAGCGTGCTGTAGTTGAAGGATAGTAATTGTATAATTACATCAGACGCAGCGACTGTGGGGTAGCCGCCGTACAGATATTATAATTATATTCTATAATCGAATACGATAATTAAAATCTGACATAAGTTTCAGTAGTAGCGATGCATGAATAAATTTGGCAATGATTACATATTTTCATAGTTGAAATTTCAGTCGTCCTTCATGCCATAAAACAGTAAAAATCGGAATGGTCGAATTATTGTTGAGTCTATACTGTACTTTTGAGGGATCAAGGTGAGCTTCTGAAGTAGGGAAAACGAAATTATTTTACTCTTTTTTTATTAATTATTTCAATTATAGTGATTCTAAGTACCCACATCTTTTATGGAAATGATGTATTGTTCACATCTACAAAAGTTATCCACAGTGCGATTCGTGAGGCAATGAGAATAAATTACGCTAGGAGAGCTATTATGAGTAGTATCCACGGTTTTTCTAGCGGAAGCGTAACACACTAATAAGAAACGTGCCATTTTCCACACTTACCTCCGTCTCTTCCCACCCAAGTCTTCAAATCAAATATCCTTTTCTGTCCCTATGCCTCTCCATTCTTCTTCCACCCAGACTTTCCCTTCCGCCGCCAATCGTCCTACTGCAGATTTAAACAAGAGGTTTTGAAATATATTTCCATGATGATGGTGTATTTAATCCGACATATAATAATAATCATTGAACTTTTTTTGTAGAAAATTGCCTTTCTGTTTTATTTGTACATAATTTATATTGAAATAAGGTTTCTAGAGTTTTATTTTATAATCCTCCTATCGTGAGTATTGTGTACCAATAATATTAGCTAGAGATTTTATCCACCTATAGTTCAATTTTTTATTGCAACAAAGAATCATCCGTTCATCACTACGGTTTTCTTACGTTCACTCTGAAATTCTGAAATATGTTCTTTTTTAACACAGTGAGGTGATTCGGTGATGTGTACTTATGTGCGTGAAATGAAAACAGCTCGAGCTGTGAGCTGTTTGTACAGTTGTGTACCAATAATATTAGCTAGAGATTTTATCCACCTATAGTTCAATTTTTTATTGCAACAAAGAATCATCCGTTCATCACTACGGTTTTCTTACGTTCACTCTGAAATTCTGAAATATGTTCTTTTTTAACACAGTGAGGTGATTCGGTGATGTGTACTTATGTGCGTGAAATGAAAACAGCTCGAGCTGTGCCGTGGCACTGTCATTGTCGCTCTTTCAGTGTGGTTGGGTGTGTGCTTGTTTCCTGTGTTTTGGGGTGAAAATGTTCGCTCGATTACTCCGCGTACGTGCGTGTCACACTCTTCGCATGAGTTGTGGCGGAGCAGAACTGCCCGCTCCAGCCGGAGGAGAAAGGTCAAGCTCGGATGCATATGTCCAGCGGCTGTGAGCTATGGCGCCCGGCGAGTTTTTTTGCTTCGGCGATAGGCTGTTTTTCATCATCTGCGGAACGGCGGCGGTAGCGCACAGGTGCGAAATGCGTAGAAAGAGAAACTGGAGGACGAATTCAAATTATGAGATATCGCACGGAATATACGTGTCATCAGAGCGGCAATGGAAAATTGTATTTTTTAAATTAGATTTTGACTTTATTCTATGACGTGGTCAGTCTTTAATACTAATAATAGTAATAATTTTAATTGCTTCCCAAAAAAGACAAAAATATTCACAAATAATAATCAGCCTTTTTTTACATTCAAAGGGAGCTTTAGGTAGCCCCTAAGAATATCTGTAGTTAGGCTACCATCCCAGAATTTATAGCTGCTTATTTATTTTTTTACAGAACAAAATAAAAAATTATAATTGCAAAGTAAATTTACAATTGCTTTCCTAATGAACAAAAAGTAATACAATAACTTTGACAAAACTTCATGCAGTTACACTAAAGAAATTATCTATGTTGAATTATCAGCACGCGCATGATTTATGGATTATATTGATCTATTTCTTCACTAAGCTCTGCCTGTGAATCAAGACCGATAAAATCTGGTGACAATTTATCGGCAGTTCGTTTTTGCAGATTAAATTGGGAGGATTACTCAAGAAGGCCGGAGTGAGTGGGTGTCGCATTCAAATTTTACATTTAAATATGTTACAAAAGCATTTCAGCGAAGAAGGTTTTTTTTCAACGACAAGGCAGAATGAAAATATCCAAGCGTCTAGTTATCTAAAACTATAGCTATTCAGTACTCAGATACTGAATATATAGGAGCTGTGTATCATGTAACCTTGTAAGTGAAAAAATTGTTTTAAAATCGATTACTTTTTATGCCGATGCCCAACTCTAAGCAAATTATCTTAGAGCTGTTTCCTCCGTGGTGAATCGTTCTCCTCTGCCTCATTAAGCTCTGCCTGTGATTCAATAGGCTGGTGACAATTTGTCGTCGTCTCATTTTTGCAAGGTGTAATCGGCAGGAGTACGTGACAGAGGATGGGGGTAAAATGAGGGGAGACTGATGGGGAGGGGTGAAAGGATTGCATTACATCTCCGTCCGACCCTCCCTCCCCTCTCCGCTGACTTTCTCTTCTTTTGTGAGCGTAATGGCGTGTGCTTATTCCAGCCACCCTCTGTGAGTCCTGTTGGCTTAGCTGCGGCCCCGCAGGGTTTTTTTCCTCGCGCGCAGGGTGCAGTCTGCGCGGGGAGCAAGGGTTCGGGGTGAAAAAGGGGTTGGGGCGGCCGGGACAAAGGGGGTGTGCGTATGTGTGCGGGGGTGGAAGGGAAAATGTTTAAGTTGTGAGGGGAGGGGTCGTGCGCGCTAGATGGATAGATGCAATTTATTAATGCCCCGGGCACGGCGCCGCCTTGTTGTTGTTGCTCGGGCACAAAAAACTGTGACTACACATGTCTCTGGGTGTGAAAAATGAATTCGACTGGGTAAACTGCCCTTCCCAGTGGTGGTCAACTGGCTTTTTTTTGCCTGCATACGGCCATCTGAATCCTTACATTCGGTGAAATATTCGATATCCAAGTTGTGGTATAATTTCCGCTACTCCGTTTTTACAGAAGATGGTGACATTAGTACTAACAAACAAATATGGCAAGTTAAATTTATTCATTTTGAAATATATCTTTATGACTTTCTATCTATTGCTGCTTTAGGCTCTTGCTTTTTGAAGGAAGGGTTTCTTATTTTTTACTTAAAACAGTAAGTGAGTGCAACGTTTATTTGAGCATTATCATACCATTTTCAAGACTTGAATGAAAATATGTTGATGATTTAGAGATGTAATATATTTAACAGGTTTTCATCATGTCTCGTACTAATTAAAAGTGGAAAAATAACAAATAAATTATATTTGAATACAAAAAAAAGTCGCCTATAGTCAGTACCTAACATTCTACGATTATATTTATTGTATATTAATGATATACACAATGACTTTTCGTTCACTTCCAAGTACTCATCGGAATTTTGGTGAAAAATAAGTTTCTGAAAGATTTTATAATTTAAAAGCGAACCATTTCTTTTTGCTTTTTAAAACCTCTTTTTATGATAATTGGATGGATTTCTTGTCCTGTTATAATTCAGTTGAAAGTAAACTTTTTGAAACCGCTGATATGGAAGATACCTAATTTTGAGTTCATAGTAAGGAAGTGATATGACTAAACCTGAACCTACAGATACGTGGTTTTGGAGGAATGTCACAAGAACGTGGTGGATGGTAAGAAAAATAATTTAAATAATTGTAGTGATAGCAGAAAGAGAACTATAAGGAACAATTTAATCAATGCAATAAATGCTCACGGGACATTAAATCAGACACGGGAGCCATACACAAGATATTATGGGAACAAAAATTCTCGATAAAAGCCTTAGAGGACGACTACAGGACCTGTAAAAACTCCGTACGTTTAATTATGACTATGGAAATGGCGTGCAGTTGTTATAATGAGATAAAAATGAATGCTGGAAATAGTTTGTAAGAAGTCTTGACATTAGTGATGACACAAGCATAAGGTGACTTCATTAGACAAGTTTTTGTTTATCTTAATATTTAAGTTTTTTGGGTATAGTCTGATTAATATTCCAAAACCACCCGTTCATCTTTGACTTCCTTTTTTTTCCATTGGCCACCACCTTCTCCGATGTATCTTTCAAAGGAAAAAAACTCCAGCAGAGTTGGGCAACACCACCGAATAAGGGCCTACGGAATTCCTTAGATCCCTATTCTGTGCCGACACCATCACCTGCGGTGCGAAGCGAAAAGGCACAGCAGCGAGGGAAAACGCATTTTAACCGCCGTGTACTTAGACTCGCGATGTGTCTCGCATTGGGCTCAAGAGGCAAGGGGGTGAGAAGTGGATCATCGCCATTGGTCAACATTGATATCTGTTTTTCTTTTGACGCAGCTCTCCACTCATTTCTCCTGTTAGCTAATCTATTCACCCCATGCATGTCTGGTCGTCTTCGTGATCCTCCTTTGCCATTCATGCCATCCAATAGGGTGGTATCCTATTATTTTTTTATTGCCTAAATCGAAAGATTATTACACATGGAGTACGTATTTCACGCTTTTAGATTTTTTAATGACGATATCTATTTTTCGCGATTGCTAGCAGGTAGCTAAGTACCCTGCTAGCATGTAGGGCTTGGCTTAAATAAGGATTATTGATACCCTATCAAGCGAAGAAAACTTTCCGACCATAGGCAGTTTTAATAGGTGATTATTAAGATATGTTTCCCTAAGCTCTGTGCCTCATGCATGCATTGGTAATCTCAGGCGATGTAAAACTATCTACTCGTATAGAAACTAGGTCCCTGTGACCTCACGTGGAGTTGAATCGCATGGGCGCCAATCTGGCCTTTTTCAAATGCGGTTAAAATTGACCATTGCCATTCGTCTAAACTGGAATTTCTAAAACCAAATAATTTGTGTATTATGAATATACGTAACGAATCGCAATCAATGCCTTTCGTTTTCTTCGATGAAGGAAACTACCCTATTGTCCCACGACGATTGTCTTCATCAGGCCATCATGCCTCAAGATGTGATTATTCCGTCTTCTTACGATTTTCATGAGGCTTCTCTTCTCTCCTACTCTTTCTAGGACTTTCTCATTACTCATTCGGTCGATCCTCATCATTCTTCTGTAGCACCACATTTTGAAGACCTCAATCCTTGCTTTCTCCGCTGCTGTCATTGTCCATGCCCCACTTCCGAAGAGAACCATTCACCAAACGGATGTTGTTTAAATTTCCCGCAGTAACCTTTTTAATGTTTGTCATAAACTCTTCTCTTCGAATAGCTTTATCAATTTTCTTGGTGCTTATTGTTACCTGTTATCTAAGTATTAGCCTGCTCATTTCTGTTAATACTTCGCATAATACTCCACTCCTCTCGTTTAAATTGTTATTTACGACATCTAAAATAGATGTCAATTAATGGGGATTTAAAATTATTAACAAATACCTATTTGTGCTTGAATTTGAGTTCTTTTGGATGAATTATCCAATCAAGGAAACTATATTTATCTTAAATCTAGTCGGAAACAATTGTTAAAGTTAAAGTATAAAATTTTCAGTCGCGGTTAACTGAAGTAGGTACTTAAATACATTTTTTACAGTAAGTGTCTTTTTTTCTTTCAATGCAGTTCATAAATTATTCAGTGTTCGCGTTTAACTAATTATATTAAATCTAATTTTCTTCATGCTTCATTATTGAAATTATATGTTTGAACCCTTATTTAAGAATCCAAATACATAGTCTCCTAGATGTTTTTTGGTACTCCAGTTTAAAATCATTTTGATGAAAAAATGTTTTACCCGGTCTTTTTTGACCTCCGCCTACGTAGGTTGTGATCGCAATGATTGATTGCGAATGAATTTTGATATTTGTAACCACAGAATGACGAAACGATGTCATTAGTGACCTTCATGCACGACTTTTCTCGTCGATGAAAAGTTAGAAGTATTTCGCTATGCACTAACTTTTTTTTGGAGGTGTATATTTTTCATTCCCCTGAAAACTGAGTGTTTAGAGGCCATAATCGCAGTCGTTTCCTCTTTGGCTAGTGTCGGTGTGACCGTCACCGCAGCCACCTTCTCCTCTGAAGCCAACTCCTTGAATCCCTCGCTTAGTGTTGTTTCCCCACACCACCACCTGCGGCGCTGCCGAGTCGTCGCGTCGAGGTGAAAAGATGCAGAGGGAAGATGCAGTTTTAATCGCCCGCTGCGTATTTGCCGACTGTCTCGCATTGGTTTGTGAGGGAGGAGGAGGGGATGGGAAGAAGGAGAGCGTGAAAGTGGAGCTGTGTTTGGAGGAGTCGAAGGAAGGCGTCTGTCGTCGGAGTCGCAGAAAATGAAACGGAGAAAAGAGAAAGGAGGAACTTTTCGTGAAAGGGGAATTCTGGGTAAAAGGAGTAAAAAGGAGCACATATCCTCCCATATGGTTCTCGAGGTGCGTCTGGTGCGGTCGTGTGAAATTCCATTTACGGAAAAAAGGAAGTATCTTATTCAAGCCTTTAGTCGCTTCCATTTGACGTTCTGCTCGAAAATGGTATTTTGAATCATTTTTATATTTAGCCTCTGCCATTGCGTACTAATAAAAACAAGCGATGAAACAATGCTTCTGCAATTTTTTTATTCGAGTGGTTAAACCTGTGTTTGAGGGATAAAAAAGGAGATTTTAGGCCCCTAAATTGTGTTGAATTTTGAGGATGCATTAGTCTTGGTAGCTTGTTACTTTCGATTATATTTTATACTAGTTTTCTGTGGTATAAAGCTATACGTGGTGGCATATGAATCTTTTCTTTAATGTGATCTATGTTTTAGTGTCTCGGCTATAGACCTCTTTGCCCCAGTACTGAAAGGAAAAATATTTAACAATGTGAATTTGACGAATGGGAATATTTTAGTTTTCCACGAAAGGAACGTTAATGATGGTATTATTTTAACCTGGCTATATTTAAAAGTAAATTGAAAAATCGAAGCGTGGGAGACCATATTTATAGCTTGTAGTAGCCTGCAGTTATACCATTTCTCAATAAATTGAAGAGGACATGCTTAGGTGCAAAAACAAAGATATCACCGCATACCTTCATAGATGCTGCTTCTGCATTTGTGTAAAAAAACTGCATCTGTCAATTCATTTTAGGAAGTTATTCGAATTATTTTTCTTCGATTAAAAGGCATTAGTCGCTGACATTTTTCTTCAGGATACGATATTTTCGCCGCGGTAGTGAGTTTCCTAGGGTGGCACGAAGTAAGTTGCATTGGTGGGGACGAACTGGAGCTCTCCTAATGAAACGTCGTGAATGGGGATTTTGAGAAATGGGGATGTATTCCTCCATTGCACTGAATGAGAAAGGGATGAGGATGGTGGGGGTGGGTAAGAGGGGTGGGTTGCGGGAGGGTTGGATCAGGGTAGTAGTAGGGGCCATTGCGAGCGGGGGAGGCGATGCCGTATCCAGGAAATGATTTTCTGTGCCAGGGAGTGTCACGCCTCTCCTGAAATAAGAACATGGGAGTGAAAGGAGGAGTGTATGGAGGATTGGTGAAATTGGAAGGGTGTACGGAAAGTGAAAGTAATAAGGCAGGCATTTTTTCTGTAGCTACGTTCAATTTCATTTTACCTTTCTGCTTACATAGTATCTCTTTCGCTTCAATAGAGATCTGCATCGAATATATTTAGCATGCCTTGATCACCAAGTCTCTCAAAAATCATTTCTAGAAAATCTACAGTAATATTATGTTTTACTAATCAAATTATCTTCTGATAGAGTAACATTTTTATGATTTCACTGTGAGCTTCGCTTTTAGGGTTCATAGGGAAGAAATCACATGTTTTTACTGCCCGCCAATGTTGTTATTAAAAATAAGACGCCTGCGTAATAAAATGATTTGGAATCTGTAATTGGAAGATTTAGAGGAAATGCTATACATCTGTGCGGGTAATGATATTGAACTTACGAACATTCAATGTTTTGCGTAGGTACTTTTCATTTTCTTTCACGAGATATGCTCAGTATGTATCTTACACAATCTAATATAAAGGTTCACCTACATATTTTTCTGCAAAAATTAAAAGGTTGTCAGTTTTTTTTTGCTTAATTCATGTAGCTGTAAATATGTAACGTTAACCGTTCAAAATGCTTGCTTTGGCGAACAACTTTCAAATTTTTATTTCGACTGCTCATTATAACTACGCTTTGTCTTCCATAAGATATTCATTTTCTGATCGGAAATATTTAGACAAATTTTCCTGCTTCTCAAGATTAGAATTGAAAATCTACCTTTTGTGTTACCCATATCATCCATAATTTGGGACAAAATATTCAAACATTCAGTGAGCCTTCGTAATTCTCATTTTACGAAAGCGATCCGAATTTTTTTCCTTGATTAATCATTTTCAGCCCCGGTTTGGTTCGTGAAAATGGATATTGGATATTTCCTTGCGTTATATTTTTACGAATTGATCTTATGGGCATTGTTGGATGATATTCCTTTTAGGCACGGGTCCTTTTATATTTTTTTGCCGTATTCCTTCCCATTTGGACAATCACTTTGATGGATACTTTGGTTTTATCGTATTCTGATGAATTCAAAAGAAGTTGAGAATGTGAAAGGGTTCGACCGATTCCCAGTGGATGATGTCTGGGATTTGATCCCGTGGGGAGGGATATTGTATGCTTATAGATAGACCAGTATTTGTGGAAAGATGTGATGATTATTTTTTTGGAGATAAAGAGAGAAATCATTGATCCCCTCTTCCAAGCGCCTTTATGCGTCTCTATACTCCCCCGCTGTCCGCCTCAGTAAGAACGTGACGAGGGATGTCAGTACACCACCAGAGAATATAAAGAGTGCTTTCCAGTGATTTGACTACTTAGTTCTCATAGCATGTATTCAATTCCTCGGTTGATATCTATCTAAGCGGTCGGCAGAACATGCATCCCAATTAATTGTTTCTGCCAGTGAATGGTAATTTCCACGCTGTAATATAAAACTCCAATACCATGTTTTAGGCTCTATATGGCATTTTCAAGGTGTGGAAACAATGGTCGATAGTGGAGTTATTAATTATTGTGTGTAAATTACTATTAGTGCTTTATGTTTTACCATGGATATATCGCATTACCACCACGTCCTGCCTCAAATGATTTCATACAGTCCCCGAGACATGCCCATACTCAAACTAGCTAAACCTAGCGGGTAGTTTCTGCGATTCTGGTGACTCCCAGCCTGATTCAAGTAGCGTATTAATGTTCGCTGTTCGAGTTCATGAAGAATCGCTAATGTTATCTTATTATTCGGGTATTCAAGGTGCGGCCTGTCGAGTGGCGCTTCCCTGTTAGCATAATATTATGCTTGGAGGATTTGTGCGGGGGCTGAGCTTCTTAGCTGCTCGGCGGAATGTTAAGGAAGGCAGAATTATGGGAAAACTGGCGACGGCATCAGCCTTATGCGTCTCAACTAAAGGCGGCAAAGGGGCCACGGGCTCAGACGGAATCACACGATACTCGGCCTTGCGATATTCCGAGAAACATCTCGTATCGCTTGTGGCGTCACTAGCATTCTATAAATTTGGCAGCACCCAAGCTGGAATTTTTTTATTGTGATTAGTGGTACTGCTCTAGTTTGATCCTACTTTTAGCAGGACCAACTTGCTGTCAGCAAATGTTTGCGAACCCAATTTTAAATTCCTTTCTGCAAAAATCAAATCTATCACTGGTATCACAGCAAAAAAATCCAAGTTACGCTGTGCGATTTCATGCATCTTGTAATTGAGACATTCTTAAACCTAGAGAGTTCGGATAGTTCTGAACCTTCTCGGTTTATTCTTGGAAATAATGAAATCATTTCCATCGTCACATTAATTAAAGGTAAATTATCTTGTTATTTATTCTGATATGGCGGCTTGGGCGCTATAATTGAATTATACTCAACACAACCCGTAAAAAAGGATGGAGATATAGCTAGAAAATAAATTACAACTTGTTTTGGAACTGAGACTCTTGAAGGAAGAAGTCAATACTCTGGACGCAACACCAACCCGATTAATACTACATGCTAATATGTGCTATCCCGCCTCCATGGTAAAAATTCCTCATGTTAACAGGTGTTTTTGTTGCAAGTGCGTAACTTGGCGTAACTTGTTGTAATTTACTAATCATTTTGATTGAAATCAAGGAGTTCGTAATTCCTCGTTATTCATTTATCTGACCATGTGTTCAACATATATAGTAAGGAACAAATTAGATACCAGAAAGAAAAGGCAACAAACAAACCCTCTCATACCTACGGACATGGCATAGAAAATTTACAGTGATGAGCTTGGGGGCCGGTTGAGGTAACGTTTGTTTGGGGGGAGGGAGATGGGTGGTATTTAAGAACATAATTAAGAGTGTCCGGCGATATCCATAAACATTTTAGTAACTTTGATTTTGATATTTTACGTTGCATAGACAAAGGGCAACAGCTGGACTTTTATGAGAAATTTAAAATTGTTAACAGGGCGCATAATCTTTGTAACGATGAAGTGTATTCTACCCAATCGCCTCTTGTAACCCCGAACATTCCTCCCCGCTCTGTGAATACGTAGATGTTTTTAATTTCTGACCTTTACCAACACCTTTCGTGGTTGCTATGACATCCCTTCCTTCGTCACCCATTCACCGCCTTTGCGTAATCCCTCGCCCCCCCCCCCCCCTACTTCAATGACCTTCCCTATTACCCACCTTTTTAGTCAAACTGTCTCCCCCCCTATTTTGCCATCCCTTCCATCCCGCCTTCTCTTGTTGGACGGTATATATAGAACGAGTAAGGCCAAATTTGTACCTTCATTATGACACTACGTGTCGAAACCGGGTCGGTAATAAAATAAATAAAATTTTGGGGAAGTAAACCATTTTAGTTTATTCTCATGGTATTTAAGATCCATGAGAGGGTTAACTCCATCAAGTTCTAAGGTATCGTGTATCATGATATGGCCGATCAAGTTGGTCCATCTTCCTAATTTTTTTGAGACGCTTCTCTTTTCTCCTGCTCTATCAAGGCCTTCCTCATGGCGCTCACTCAACCATGGGATTTGACGGAGACAATAATTTTACGCGTGTGTGTATTCTTATCAGGGAGAACGTTTTTCATGGGTATGTGTTTGTGAGAGTTATGCTTAGTGTTCCAAAAATAAAAAAACCGAGCACGCGTGATTATATGACGTAGACAGGGTATTTGGGTGGAACGTGTGCGTGGGACATGTCGAGGGGGGGAGGATTCAGTGGAGGAACAATGAAGGCGGCTGCGCGGGTGGGGGTGGGGATGCACGTAGAGAGGGTTGCGGAGTACGAGGGGAAGGTGTGAAGTCGGGACAAAACGAAGAAGAAGATGGAAGGGAACAACATTTGAGGGTCTCCTCTTGCGCGCCCTCCAAAGGTGTGATGTTGGGTGTGAAGCGGTGAAAGGTGGGCTACATGGGGTGACGGTGCAAAAAATTAAAAAATATACCCTTAAAAAAAAACACTTCCTCTGCACATCCTCCTTTCAGTTGTCGTTTTTTTTATTCCCGAGAAAATCATTCCTTTTTTTACATTCCACCTGAAGAACATCTCGTCGTCCTGGGGATCGTCGAGCTATTGTCGTTATTTTTTTCGTCTCGGAGTTTTAGGGTACTGCCAGGTTTTTCAAGGGTTAGAGGCGTCAGGTCGATTCAGTATCTACCAGGGTAAGGACGCGTTCGGAGTTGACGAATGGCGTAGTAGTGGTGAAGGTCCGCTATTCACCTCAACGTCCGAGACGGATTGCGATTAGCCGAGAAAAGGAGCACACATTGAGCAGAGGTTTTTAATTGGTCCTGGATCGTCACCATTTTTTAAAAGAACGCCTACCCGTAAATTGGGTTCATGACCCCGTATAGTACAACTGTCTGCGAGTATTGTCTGAGTTCCTGGTCAAATGTTTGCTAATTAGCATCTATTCCCAGTGTAATGCTATTTTCTGGCATACTTCTCGAATTCGTATTTGGTCGGCTCTTGTCTCCATTATTAATTAGCTAATTCTTCAAAGGGATGAAAGTCATCATAGTCTTAAAAGTGCTTTTATCTTCCAATTTAAAATAGTTTGAGATAAGTAAATTATATGGCTTTATAACTGAAGCACACCTCATCCGGTAAGTATGTAAACTTTATGGACCGACAAATGTTCCATCCTGTAGTACCGGAGCTGCAACTATTTGTATATTTATGCAGCAATCGTACAATATTTTCTATCTGTTTTAAAACATGCAGCTTTAAAGAGTTATTGCATCAAAATTGATTGATCAGCATTGACTCAAAATTCATCATTTTGGATGGAAGCTTTCTGCGTCTTAGATTTTCTTCCGGACGCTAATACTCGTTCCAATTATAATTTAAATTTTCAACTTGAAACTTAGTGCAAGGAAAAAATTATTTCTATAAGTGAGGCTTTAGAATGCTGTCGTAACATCTCGTCTTTTCTCGTTTTTGCATTTATCGAGCGACTAAGAAACTGTTTAAGGATATGATTGCATGTACAGAGGACCATTTATAGGGACATATGTAGGTACTCTTGACTAGCACTAGATTATACGAAATAGTTTGGCACAGTTAATTCATTCACTATATACCAAATTTAGCTCAGCATTCAGCGTTGGCTTTGTGTTTTATGATGGAAGTAATATTTTGATGTATCATTAGTTTATTTGTTTCTTAACACTAGAACCGCTGAACTTTCCAATCCCACCAAAACCGCGGCATGGGACCTTTTTGTCCCATTGACAAAATACGTTGATACTGTCATGTTTAAGTATAATTGGCGGTTTTTTTGTGGTTTTTGGGAACAAAATACGTGTTTAGGTCATGTTTAAAACGTTTTATTAAGTATAACTAGGAATACAGTAAACTTATTTTGACAGCAAAAGGGTTGTTTGTCAAGGTAACGTCAAGGGCAGTCGACAGAGGACGTGAGTAGGCGGCCGGCGCAGTGCACAGATTATTCCCTTCTACGCTTCTAACTGGCAGAATAACGATATCTTTGCAGCGATCCCCTTCGTAATAAACTTTTATTATGCTAAATACAAAATAAGTGTACAAAAAAACTGAAATTGTATGTTTTCCCCATTAGGGACAAAAAAGTCCCATCCCGCGGTTCTAGGTAAATCGTCTTTTTTCTCGCGAACCAAACATCGTACAATATTTTCAATATGACCATTCGAAAGAGCATAAAAAATGAGTAAAAGTCAGCAAATTTCAAAGGGATCAAACCACTAGTACATGAATGGCAAACATTTGCAAAGGGCGATGGGACAAAAAAGTCCCGTCCGCGGTTCAAGTGTTAGAGCATAGCATTAAATTTTTAATCACTTCTTTTAACGCTTGAGAAATCTTTAAAAAGGAATAACTTCAAGATGACCACTTGACAATACGGCACTTTTCCGCGTGCAGGGTTCGCCGTATCTTCTATTGGGGATGGATATTTGTGGTTTATACTTCCATTTATTTTTTTTTCTTTCAAGGCAATAATTTCTTCAATGGTTCACCTTTTTACGTTCTAGTGACCTTTGCAAAACAAGATGGTTATTTTTTCCCTAATCTTGAATCATTCTGTCTAAGCCTGTGCCGGTTTCCTTCGGCAAATTTCTCTAAGTTCACCTCCTCCTGTTCTTTCAACCTTCTGCGTTGTCAATCCGCATTTATTTTCCCATTTGAGGCCATTTTTACCATTCTATGTTCATCCATCCCATTTTCTTCTTTCATTCCAACTGCTTTTCACGAACCCTTTGATTCGTGAACTCTCGTAAAAATTGAAGAACTCGTCCAACTTGGAATATACCTCAAATATTTACTCCTGATCATCAGTAGGTTTTCATGTATAAAGCTGAATGCCTTTAAGGCACATATTTAATATAAATTTTCCACGTAGTCTTCAATAAAATAAATGATAACTGATGATGAAGTAACACAACGTTGTAAAGTGCTGTCAGGGTCCGACATTCTCATGAAAAATAATAGGCTCCACAAAATAGGGTAGATAACACTCTTCAATATGGCACCTCATACTACGATATGTACATCAATATTCAGGGTCAGCCTTACATTCCGTGGTGGATGGATAGTTTTGGGTGATTTTTGCTTCCATTTTTTAATTTTAATTGAGTTTTAATTTCATTTTTTTACTTTTATATGACATTAATTTGTAGAATTCACAAAAAATCTTTCCTAATCAGAAATAATAAAATTTTTATCATGCGATAAGCCATTAACTTCTTTAATCATCTGAGGCCAAGCTTTTCTTTTAACAGGTGCAAATGAGTATGAATGAATGCATGAAATGTATTAATTATCCTGGGCTATACCCCTTAAGAACAAAAAAATATGTAAATTTTTTGGGCAACTTAAAGAGAAAAATCATCAATTTGAAACTAGCATAGTGAAAAAATTAAATATAAATTAGTACAACATTTGCAATTTATAAGGCTGAATGAAAATCATTTATGAAACAATTTAACAATTTTAATTCGCATTCTTTTTTGATGTTAACAATAAAAGAACTGCACTTAAATGCCATTGCTAAATGTGCGAACGCAACTACTACGGGAGTATAGTTTCAAACATCGAATTTTTTCAATAATATCCTGGTATTCATTGGCACTTTTCAAATGAAACTTATTTAATGCTATGATGAGTGCCTTTGGGAAGATCATATCGAAGGCTGTAACATCTGAAGGCGAATGTGAGGCTCAACAAACTAGGCTCGATAAAGCTCTTCACGATGACGCCCGGTTCACACGGCACTTACGTCAGGGCGTGTGGTAGGGCTGGCCTTAGGTTCCGTTGGCCATGAGGCAGTGGGGGGGGGGGGGTAGTTGTTGGTGTGGGCGGGGGAGGGTAATGGGCGACAGAGAAAGTGTTTCCAGCAGGGGGAGAGGGGGAGGGGTTGAAGACGAGACGTGTGGTGACTGGGGGTTGAAGTCTCGCTGTGGGTTTTCGCTCCGATGCATTTTTTTCGCCGTGCAGGGGGATGAGGCTCTTGCACGTTGGGGGTCTGAACTCACTCCCGCCATAGTGTTGGCGACGACGGGGGAAGTTTGGGGCGGAGGGGAGAGGAGAAAGGCTTGTGGGGTTTGATTTTTTCGCGTCGGGGGTGTTTTTTAAGGGGTACATGTGGGTTTTCACGTAGGGTTTCGGCAGATTGTGTTGGTGCCGGCCGGAGTTATTCTCTTATTATTATTTTTTTCTTTTATTATTATAATTTTTTTAGGGTAATGCTCTTTGGTAGTGGATGCTGCCTGCCTTTCCCTCCCCTCAACCCCCTTCTTCTCTTCTTCCCTCCCTCCCTCCCCCCCACCCCCTTCCCACGTACTCGGATCGGCTGGTCGTATTATGGAGGGACGCAGATTCATTCCCCTCTTTTCTTATTCTTCTGCCTCCACGCCGTGCATTCTTTTTTTCTTCATCGCCATAACTTTTTTTCACTTCATCTTTCCCCTCTCTCCTCCGTTTTGAGGCCGTGTGCGAGCACATTTTCTTTTTTTCTTTCTCTTTCTTCTCCTCCTTTTCATCCCTCGCTTCATTTTTTTCCTCCCGTGTTTTTTCCCGAAACCAACCCCCGCTTTCTCTCTCCTCCCCTTCCCTTCCTCATCCCACGGAACTCCGCACGGACCCAACCAGACGTCTGTCTCAACGACAGACTGCACGAGTCGCACTGGGCGCTTAATCACGGACGGTCGTGGTCTCCTACGCGAACATACATACACCACTCTCTCTCTCTCTTTTCCTCTCCTCTTCTTTCCCTTCCTCTCTCCTGTCCCTCGGCCACCTCATTCCTCCGCCTTCACTCGGGACACCACACTCACTCAACCGTTCGTCAACCGTCGACGCGTTCGAGGACTGTACCCTGAGAGCGAGGGGTTTCCCCCGCGCGGTTGCGTGCGTCACCAGCCCCCGTGCTCTTCGCAAGGGTTGCTGTTACTCGAGTGCTGGATCCCCTAGCCGTGAGACCGGGTTCGGATCCTTTAAGTGTGACTTTGTTTTCTCAAGAAGTACCCCTTCATCTATACCTGTGGAGGCTACCTCAAGGTGTCATTCGACGAAAGAGCCCGTCTTTGCAAAGGATCTTATCGAGGTTGTGGTGACCCTAAGTGTTGGATCTCCAGACTGAAAGTCCCCCAGCCGAGAGCCCGGGTTCGGACCCTTTCAGTGCGATAATCTTTTTTACATTGAATTACCTCTTGATATCTATCTGTGGAGGCTATCCTAAATTGTATTTCAACATTCAACGACACACCGTGTTCCTCTTAGAATATCGTAGCCTTTAAGTGTTGAATTGAGGGCCCTTGAGGACCCAGGATCAAGCCCTTGAAGTGTGCTGGATTTTTTATTTTCTTTCGGAGTTATCAATGGAATGCAAGATACATTAATTGATGTGTTGACCGCCAGGTCATACATGAACTGGGTGAATTGGGTTCATTTTGGTGAGTTCACATTAACGAGCTGCTATAACCGCAGTCATGGAATATTGTTAACGCTCCCCTTCTATTTATCGATGATATACCCCTTTTCAACCTTCTTACCCATCCTTCGTGATACTATAGGCCCCTTTAGCCCGTTACCTTACCTCATAGCCAACTATCTTTGCTCACCGTAGGATAGTGTAAGAAAAATTTGAGTGCTCCCTTCCTTGTGAACTCGAGGTAAACTGGAGAAAGTCGGAAATAGCCTAGATGTTCTATGCACCACAAGCTACTTTTGATCATCTTTTTTTCGGATTGTGCTAACTTTTGGGCTGTATGAATCTGAAGGTCATCGTTTTCCGTCGCCTCCCCGTGTACACAGCGGATGGACCTCACCTTCGAAGAAGAAGAGGAGATAATAGAGCCATCCGAGCTTTGTGAACTTTGACATCGGCCGGAATCGACTTGGAAGCTCTCCATTTTCCGCCTTTCCATCCCCTATTTCCCTTGTCTATTGATGTTTTCGATCCGAGGGAGGGGTTGTTGACTCGAATCCTTTTGTTCCCTCTCCGGAAATCAATTTCTATCGAACTCCTCTCTCTGTTCTCATCGTCTTTCCGTCTTCTCTTTCGACGGAAATCGTTTTCCGATTCGATCCCCTTTAAAAAAGGGTTCGCTGCTGGAGTTGTACCGCACCGAACCCTTTTTGGGGAGTACTTTTGCCGGAACGGCACGACGACGGAGGTGTGATATACATAAATTTGTTTTTCACTTGTGTGAGCGTGTTGTGTGTCGCCTCAATCGTTATGGAAGAGTCTGCGTGACGTTTGCATTTCCACATAAATCTCTTCGGTGGCGGAGTGAACAATTTGGCGCGCCGGGAGGTCGTTTACTCTTGTATCCCTCCGCGTGGTCCTGGCTTGACTCCGCCGGGAATTCCCTTGGCAACTTGTTTGAGGAGTTGGGCGGTGAGGGTGCGGACGGTGGTCTCTTCTTAGCTCAGCTCTCGCCAGCTCCTGTCCACCTCCTTGCGAGGTAAGTACTGCTCCTTGGTCGAATAGATTTCCTTGGGGAGGTGAAAGTATTAAAGGATATCAGGAAATTCCCTCGTTTTCTTCACGTTTTTTCGTCGCACACTCCATTTGATAGCAGTGAAGAAGCTTACCGATAGACAAGGGAGGAAATAGACAGAAGGCTTTTCTAATGATAGAGTTTAAAAAAAAAACTTGTGATGGGAGAGGCGGATCAAATACTCTCTGCTTTATCAGCGATGTGAAACTCGCCAAATTATTTTATCACGGAAACATTTCAAGCTTACATTCTATGCGTTCTCACGTTGATAAATACGTAGCATCGAAAAGAATTTTGATGAGACTAATTGATTTTCCAAAGGGTTAATTCAACCTTAATGGTTTCAGTGACCAGAATATTGAACAAAAAATATCTGCAGCTTATAAGATATCTAATGTCAAGTCAGCTGGTTGAAACTTTATCATTAGGCTTTTTTTTTCTCTTTTCAATGAGTAATATCCTTAAATACACGCCATTTTCCAAGACAGAAGCTAGAACTCAAGGAGCTGTTTCATAAGTAAACTTTCAGAGTTGACGTAATTACGTGACATTTAAAAGAGGAAAGGTCTCATAAAATAAAATAAATGCATTTAAGGCTTTTTAAGAACCGCATATTTCAACAAAATGATGCCTTTACTATTTGATGTTGATTAAAAACTCGATTTTGTTTTGATACAGTTTCCAGGTTTTCTGTTAGTTTAGCGCTAATAAGCACTTTATACCTTTGCTCGGGAGTTCGACTTTTTTAGAGTCAAGGGTATTTGGAGACTACAATCTCGTTCTTCTTCTTCCATTTATTTCTCCTTGCCAAAAAGAAAGAGGTAGATTAGATTCCCCATCCTCTAGTCGGTTCCATAGCGGAGATGTGAGCCCTGTTGGAAGACCGGAGACCCATGTGAGATTACGAGAGGAAAACAAAAATGAAATATAGCTTAAACTCTCATCTTTCTTCAGTTTATCGCTGTGCTGTGTCTTCAGCCCAATTGTTTTTCAACGATTAAGTTGTTTTTATTTTGCAGAATCCTAGGACAAATAGGGGACCCAGGAAACTTTTAGATAGTCATTCGTATAAAATTCACACCTATGATGCGTGATATATGTGGTTGATTACGATTGTGGTAATCGCGATTTTTGCGACATGAATTTTTATCTTCTTCTCTGTCTTTGATTTTATTGTTAATTTAGTTTCCCCTAGATGAAAATAGCTAGCGGGTTTTCATTATCATCACATTTACATTTAATTTTAAATTATAACTGTACGAGTTAAAAGAGATTCATAACTTCTCTTAATCATTGACATTATTCATTTAAAAATCATTGCCGTGGCGCAATGAATGAGGAATGATCTCACAAATACATCAGGCAGCAGAATGTTCTAAAACTGAGAGATGCAGGTTTATGGTGGTGGTTCAATTAAAGGGCGTTACCATCCTCCAAAATTCTTCGGAAATTGTGATTCAGTATTGGAAATCATGCCAACTGTTCCAGGAATATGATTAAGTATATATGTGTTCTGACTTGTATCTGATTCATATGCTTAATAATGCAAACGTTTGCTAGATCAAAAACTTGTGGCTCTTGCACAGCGAAAGAAATCGCTCGCCCTCCTTTTAGATTTCCATTTAGTAATCCTTCGCTTATGACCATATCCGGTTATTTTAATATTAACTCCCCTCTCCTATCTACATTCTGGTGAGAATTTTCACATTCACGTAAAATATGGCACACTTTTTAAGGAAAATATCTGAAAAATATCCCTCTAAAGACCGTTTTACACGGTACACGGAATTGCGCAATCTGACGTACGTGCGAAGGCGCAATCAAAATTGCGTCGTGTAAAGCGGTGAATTGCTAGAAAACATGCGAGAATGCGTGGGTGCGAGACGGCAAAATAGCCCCTGTTCTAATTTCGTTCATGCATTCGAGCAATTCCACGCCATTTCAGAAATAAATGCAGCTCTAACCTGCGCAATTCCGTGCCCCGTGTAAAACGGCCTTAGTAGCGCAAGTTGCGTTTCCTAGGGGCAACATGCTGCACTTTATCATTTCTCTGTTACACCCACAACTGACGAAAAATAATTGAAACCACATTTGCAACGCGTATCAGTCTGAAAAATTTCGATAGATTCATCCCAATTTTCCTTAACAATTACCATGGCAACACATTTTTTACGCGACGATTACGACCGCCGAGAATTGGCGCATGTCTTTCAGTATGGCTTTCGCTCCATCCGCCTCTTCCTCCGGGCGTTGAGATCGTTCACGATAGCTTCCAGTCGTCGTCCGCTTGGAGGTGCTTGATTGCAAGGGAATAGAAGCGATGTCTCTCTCTCTTTACCTCCAGCGAGGCAGGAAGTTTAAATCAATCAGGGGCGATTATTCTGCTTCCGAGGCGCGTTCGCAATGATAATTAAGCTCTCTCGCACGCTTGGGTTTTTTTCCCATTCCCTCCTCGCCCTCCCTGCTTTGCTGAGTGGCCTCAGTGCCTTCCAGCACTCCACCCTTGATTGGGTACTCTTTCCCCAACCCCCCCTCCTCTCCCCCCCCCCATCCCCTTCACCCCTTCCGCCGTAATACATCAGTGCGCCAATCCATCCATCCTTCCTCGTCAAGTGGGTTCTCAGGTTGCCCGCCAGATGGCGATAAGGCACGCAGGTGACGAGCGCTCCCTCGCTCGCGTAGCCTCCTGTTGGCTATCGGCACGAGGCTCCCTCTATGTGCTCCCTCCCTCCACGCATGCTCCTCTTTTTTCTCCGGCGTCATCTGCGCGTCAACTCAAGATCTAGTTCTGTCCTCTCAAAAATTTAGCATTACCGCATGACTTCGAATTTATAGTTATCAATGTTCATTCACGGAACCTAACGATATGATCGTTGGATTATTTTTCCTCATAGGATAATCCTCCAAGATCGTTAGAACATTAATGGCTTGCCGGGTTTCCCTTATAGTAGGGCCCTCTTCGCTTCTATAGCGTTGAGGTGTTTTTCCCCGTCCCGTTCCTTCCGCTCCTATCCTATCCCAGAGGCGTCGGCGGGCTCCTATCGCGGCGGCGCCTCTATCATTTTCCCTTCCTCTCCTGCCTCTTCCCGGGTGATCGGGCGTATAAGCCACTGGCTTGGTTCCCGGCCCCGGTGCGTTGTATCCTCGAAGGGCTCCCCTGAGCCCTCATCCGTTGTCCGTTGTTCATGCGCGGACTTGACTTAGGTTTTTATTTTACCTGGCCCGGATTGGACCACAATCCGGTCCACTCTTCCCCCGGGCCAGGGCCTTAATAGAGTTCAAGCGTTTTTTAGAGTTGAGGATGTTAACTGTTGTGTGGAGCCAGGCCAGCTAGTGTCATAGATGGTGAAACAGGCGCGTCAAGTTAGGAGGTCAGCAAGGCGTATTTTCCGCCCTCCCTCACCTCACGTGGTGGTGATGGACTTCCATTCATTTCCACATGGAAATAAATAAATAAATGGGAAGTATGTAATTAAAAGATTGAGGACGAGAATGCAGAGGTTAGAAGAATTACATTCAATAAAATAAAGGTAAAATCATTGAAGGATTAAAACTGAAATTGCGTAGTAGGTTGCAATAGTGAAATGACGGTCAATGAATAGAAAATGAATATTAATTTGGATTCAGCACCGGATTCTCCTTGAGGAGACGCAACTTGAGATCACTGACTTTATTTCCATACTTACAAGATACGGAGAGGAGGAAGGACGACGAAGTGCTAGAGGTGGTGGATGAGAGGGGGTAGCTTCTAGATGAGATGCGAAGGAGAGAGAAGGTATGGATGGATTACTTAGAGGGGAGAGGATGTTGAAAATGGTGTTAGAGAGTAGAATGTTGGGCTAGCGAGGGAAAGGAAGGAAAAGAATAGAATTTTTATATGGAATGAAAGGGAGTAAACGTTGAAGTGAATTGAAGGAAGAAGTGAGGGAACGAAAGGGAGGCTCCCAAATTACTTCTTCAAGACTCCACGTAAACCTGCCTTTTTATCGGTAGAATACTTTTATAGTAATAATTATGCTCATGCAATACTAATGGCTCTGTTTTACTATATACTGGTCATATCACATCATACTATGTCAGCCATTCGCCGACTGGCTAATCTGCGCCTGATAATCCACCTATATTAATAATTTAAATATCATTCCAGCCACTATTACTATTTTGAATATATTTTTTGGAGATGAGGGAGAGAAAAAAATTGATGTGCGGAGAATAGCCGAAGTTTTGTGAAAATTATTCGCCATATTTAGGGCTTACATTGTCCCTTTTTTGCCCTTGGTTGCCGTGTCCAGGATTGACGATCCGTTTAACCGAACAAAATAGCATTTCGATCTGAATACAAAATTTCTCTCCTTCAAATAAGCTCCAAATTAGAAAAAAATTATTGTTCATCAAAACGTGGTTGACGAGAATATTGTAAGTATCAATGCTGCATCCAGATCTTCCACACTTCATTGTTTCTCAGCGTAAATTTTTTCATCTTATCATCCCCGATTGTTGATAACGGTTTTTCATTCGTGATAATAGGGCAGGGTGTATGAAAGGGCTGTCTACGCTAGTCAACGTTTATTCAGACGCGATCGGGCAATTTATCTATTCTGGCAGAACGTTGGAGGAAAACGTCTTCATTAGTAAGAGTATCAGGAAGGTAGTAGCGTTCGCAATATAAGCGTTTAGCAATTAATGGCAGGAATATAATACAGGATTATAAATGAAAGCCTATCGAAGAGTCTGGGGAGATATGGAGCGTAACGTGTCATTTTGAAATTGGAGTCTCAGTTTTAAACACATTTATTCACATCAAACGCTTTCATTCTCTTTCACTCCTGTAAAAGGATTGAGATGCTACAGGAAAAATCAAAGATAAATTTGTACCAAAAATAACTTTTATGGTCATTATTCATTGGAAAAATTGCACTCTCAATCGTATACATTTTATGTGTGTGTCTTGGGTCGATCGTTGTAGGTGCTAGTTAGTTTTTAAAGTATACCGGGACTAGCCGCGGTGATAACTTTTACGGAAGTCACCCGCAATGCACAATCGTGCGAAAGATCCACAGAGAAAAAATAATTCGCCTTGACCGGGATTCGAACCCGGATTCGGCCCTCGACCGGAAATCGGGGGATCCGGGTCCGGGTTCGAATCCCGGTCAAGGCGAATGATTTTTTCTCTGTGGATCATTCGCACGCAAGGTGTTAGTTACTTCGTCATGCATCCGACTAAAATTAAAATAAAAGCTATCTCTAATTTTAGTTTTGATGAAAATAAATTTTGTAATTTGAAAATAAGGAGCTGTCTATGTTTTGTTCTGAATCCAGAATTCTGATTATCACGATGGAATTAAAATGCAATTGCTCTAATAAATACAGTCAAAGCTACACAGCAAGATTGCGTATAAATTATAATCATTTCCTTTAATTATATGTTTCGCGGAAAAAAATGTTAGTATAAATATTATGCAACACAAATAGTGGAAAAAAGTCCTCTTACTTTATGCTATCTCCCCGATATTAAAAAATATAGCTTGAACATCATCCGCAAGTTTTGGAACAAGCGTTTTCATTCAGGAAACGCAAGGCATGGAGCGGAAAATATTTGGAAAAAATAGCCTCATTTTTCGTAGCTGACGTTTAGCGTTAAGTAACCCATTTTCCGGAGGCCAATATTCGCCTCCGCTCTCGCTTTATCAAGTTCAATGGCTTCGCGTGGGGCGCATTAGTTTTCGTCCGCCGTACGGTGAAAATCCTATCTAAGGGAGTTGATGCACTTCGCCTATCTGCAGAGGTGAGGTACTCACTCCCTGCGAAGATGAAAATCTGTTATTTTTTTGTTTTAACTCCCAACCTGCCTGCCTTCCGCCACTCTTTCATATCCCGGATGAAAACGGAGCATCGTTCAATAATGTGCCCCGATCGAATCAGCTGGCCGGTGTGCTTGGAATACGTAGAGGCGCTGTAGGAAGCTGCTTGCCCGTTTGCGATTTTCTCAAAAAATCTGGCATCAGGATTTCATCTCATTAGACCCATTCTCTCGTCTCGTATGCATCGATCATATCTTCTTCATTTTATAAACGAAATAGAGACTGTGGAGTGTGGAGAATTAAATTTGCGTGGTTTTCATTTTTATTCTTTATTTTTATACCTTGTTCACCTGAACGCTAATACTAGCTGTACATTATGTTATAAGACACGGTCTCAGGCGTTACTTTGTGGAATTACTTCATCATAGAATAAAATAAAATTACTTTGTTCTATTCCACACTTTATTTTAAATGGCACGACCCGGGTTTCAGCATCGTATGCTATCATCGGAAATCCTGGTGATAGCAGTAGATGCTGAGAAATCGTGAGAAATCCTAGTGATAGCATTAGATGCTGAAACCCGGGTCGTGCCATTTAAAATAAAGTGTGGAATAGAACTAAGTAATTTTATTCTATTCTGTGTACATTATATTGCTAACGTTATAACGAAATCGCAAAAAAGTAATATGGAGATAGGCTAGGTGGAAAGAAAACAGCGAGTATCATGGGAAAAAAATAAAGCTGTAGGTATGCCTAGAAATAGTATACTCCTGAGTTGAGTTAACTGGCTATTTCTAAGGAAATTGATAATGTGTATGTCTTCCAAAAATTGCCTATGAAGATATTGGTGAAATTTCATCCTGGTTGTCGCTATCCATCTCATAAAGTAGTTCACGTATAAAAAAAACATTTTTAACCTTCCAACCTACGTATCCAGTCTTCCGTCTCCCAGACGAAAATTGATCGTCGTTCAATAATGCCTTGCGATGTGCCTTTGATGAGTGACGCTCGGTGGAGTGTTAGTGATTTGATAAAAGTCTAGAATCAGGATTACATCTCATTAGGTCTATTTTCTCATTACTCATTCTTCTATGAATTAAAATTAGTTTATTTCATTCGAACCACGATAGAAAATACGTATGGTGGTAGTGCACTAATAGCATTTATTAGAATAGCATATAATATACATTAATCAGAATGTTTAGGACCGTTTTTATTATCTATTTTATATGCGGAGTATCAGATTTGAAGTTGGCGAATTCTTTCATCTTAGAACCAGATTTACTGGCCCATGTTTTCGGCTTTTAATTTAGTTCTGCTATAAACCGTTCTCAAGCTAAGCCGACGCATGTTTCAAGATACGGTAAACGCTGATCAGATTATGTGACCGGCCCTTAGACTGCGTAGAATAAGCATACAATTCCCGCATTTATGCTGCGGAAAATCGAGTATTTTCATACAAGGTAAAGTCAAAGATAAATTTTATCTTTTAATACAGTCAATTATATCAAAATCTGTTCGTTATGTCGGAATATTATGATTGTGGACAAGATTGTTTGTGGAACAGTTCTATAGACTTTCAAAAATTGACTTGCTAGGTGCATTTATATTTCTTAAATATAATTTTTAATAAATAAATACACATACGAACCTACATCTGCAACTTTTCCACATCTAATTGTTCGTCCCGCATTTAGCTACAAATTATGAATACAGAATGTGAATCATGGCTCATGTTCATTTAATAAATTCCTCAGAAACAATGGAGTGATCGTAAAGTGAGTGAGCTTTCCGGCCACGGCCAAGTACTTACAGAAAGATGATTCAATGAAGTAAACATCTGTTTTGAATCAGCTCAGTGTGTGTTCAGTCTCTTGCTTCCCCTTCTTTCTCTATCTCATTGTTCGTTTTTGGCTCTGATTATCCAGCTCCCCACATTCCTCAGGCATCCAACCTGACTCATTCCCTCGCTCCCATTCCTTTCAATGGTTATCCAAGCAATACTCTTCGTTTTTAAAATTCCTTATGCAAACTCTTATTTTCGTAAACTTCTTTATTTGATTTTTTTCGATGCTCAGGTTTCACATTCGTGTAAGGGTGTACTCTTAGCAAAAGTGAGGAATATTTTATTTATGGCTTATGTGGTTATTTCATTCAATATAGTCTATGTTTCTGTACCGCTTCTATTCCGATGTAATCCTCCTCTCATATATGAGGATATTCATCTGGAATCTCGGAAAATTGTGCTTTTTTAATTGGGAAATGTTTCAAATGGTTAAGAAATCCTTTTTTAAAGAAGTATTTTATATTTTTTTCGACGAAATGTGATTAAATATATTTGCTTTGAATCATATGGTCAAGGTTGAGCCTGCTCAGTAGGAGAAAAAATTTCTCTTGCTATCTATCCATCCTATTCCGTGCTATTTCGTTCTCAACCTCAATCTCCCACCATTCCCGTTCCTCTTTCTCCGTGGTCCTCAGCCGTCCACCAACGAAGCGGACGCGAATCAGAAGAGTGGCAGAGAGAGAGGGAGTAATATCGCACGCATTTGAATGAAAAACTTTCGTGCGTCCCGGCAATGAATGCCTTTTGCTTTTCGCGTCTCTTTTTCTGCGCTGTCTTTTTCGAAGCACCAGTTTCCCCTCCCCCCCCCCCTCTCCCTTCCCCCTCTCACTCTCTCTCTCTCTCTCTCTCTCTCTCTCTCTCTCTCTCTCTCTCCCGTTGCCCGTGACGCCTTTTAATTCCTGGGGACCCAGCACTGCTCCCTGTGGAACACCCCACTTTTTTTTCAAATTCCTCTCTTCTCGCTTTATCCCAGATTCCCGTCTTGATATACATATATATTTGTGTAAATACATGCCTATACGCTATACATACGCGAGTCTTTTCCTCATTAGAGAGAGGGAGTGAAGTTTTCGCTCGACGTGGTCGCTTTTTGGATTTCCTCTAGTGAAAATATACACACTTTGTCGTGTAGATCCTATTTATCATTTCGAAGGGGGGATCGGGAAGCGCGGTTATTTTTTGTGAAATTTGGGAAGATTTGTCAGCCAGGCGTCTCGGTATGAGTGGCAGGGAGAAGAATCGCGGCCGTGTTGAAAGTTTTTTTTTTAATATCGCTACGTTCTCGCGCGGTCTCTAAGTTTCATGTTTGTCTCTTCTGGAAAAGGAAGCTCCTCGTGCCGTGTTAAGTATCAAAGGATTTTATCGAGGAAAAATTTGATGGCACCTTCTTTGCACCCTATTCTTACACTTTTTTTTCGCACAAATTTCGCAGCGTTGCCCGCCAATTCAGCAAAATGTGGTGTGTTTTTGGAGGTTTTTATCTTCTGCTTTTGGCTGGTCAGATGGACCTGAAAAAGACTTGAGCATCACCGGCTATGCCACGAGTTGTCTTTGCACCGGTCATCTTTGCTTCTTTTTGTTCTCACTTATGAATTTTCTTGTGGTTTAACTCTCATTACCCCTGCTGTATACTTTTAAAGCTAAGGTTGATTTAAAAAAATGTGAAGCTCTAGCATCCGTCTGCAGGATTTCATTCTTGTACGCATTGCAATAATAATGTCGTGTTTATGACAAGCGAATTCAAGACAGTATAAACCTTTCTTAAAATTTACTTGTTGGACCATCACATTATATCCTTGCCCTAGATGGTGGTCAATCCACTAAGGCGGGATGTGAATCTGCCACTTTTATGCTGACAGACGGGGACATTTTCGATATACATACATATTTGTATAAATAGATGCCTATACGAATTGCGTACGCGAGTCTTTTCCTCATTAGAGAGAGAGAGGGAGTGGAGTTTGCGCTCGACTTGTCCGCTTGGCCATCTGGCCATTACCTGGCCATCAATGCGCAATGGAACCCTATCTGTTTTGATTTGGAATCCATTGATGAGACTATTTTTTTCGTTGCAAAGAAAATATCTTTCTCCCTAAAATCGACTAGCTCGACCTCCCTTCTTTAGTCCATCAAAACTATGGTATCCTCATGAAGGAAAAATAAAATCAGATACTATGTTACAAACTGACAATCACCAGTCAAATTTGCGACGATAAAAATGAAGGTGTTGTATTTGACAACAAAGTTTCGTAACCATGCTCGCTAATAAGGTGCCGGTCGAACAATGATTCCACAATGTATACGTTAAAAAATACCCTTATGAATTCGTAAGTTTATTTCGCATTCTAATCTTTCAAAAGAGATTGTTTAAGCTGTATTTTTCAGATGAATAAACCCAAAACTTTTTCCCTCACAGAGTAATATTTTAGAGCCAGGTTAAAATTTAGTTTGGCACCGGTGACTTCAAAAGTTACCTAGGTATTTTTTACCTTTTTTCAGTTCCCAGCAGTATCTATTTTTCTTACCCCGAAATATTTGGGGCATTTTTTTTTTTGGAATACCGCAAATAATAATTGGATTGACAAAAAAAGGATCATGAACTGTGGTAGCTACCTGCTGAAAAATGTCTTGGGCTTCTTTGAAAGAGTTGTATACTATAAACCATTTCCTCCATAATGTATTTACTTGGTTAATCATAGGTTATTGGTTCCAGAGAAGGCGTAAGAATATATTGACGATGAAGGAATGATGTAATGTCAGTTTACAAGTAAACTGTAAGGCATATCTATGTAATATCCAAATGTTTAAGACTTTTAAACCTCTTCCAGATGCTGTGTTAACTCACTCCGTATATGTAGCAAGTTCGCACACTCGACTTGGGTGAAGAAATAATAGTTTTTACGGTCTCTTGAGAATCTATGAAAACATTAAATGGTTCATCTAAATGGCGGCGGTCGTTTTGGTTGTAAAACTTATTTGAGGAAATAAAAAAGATTCAAAGCCTAAATCCGTCTGAATGTACCCCATCCACCATACCTTACTTTGTGAGGCATGAAATATTTCCCATTTTGCGTAGTGAGCGTTTGAAAAGAGAAAAGTTTGAGAACTTTGCGAAAATGCGTTACTCTGTATTCTACTCTATGCAGAGAGCGGTCCAAAATCTTACGTATGACTTCTGGGGAACTTTTCCTTGAGAAAGATGTCTTGGCGTTAGAAATGCTGGGATTTTGTTCAGAAGTCGAATATTCTACTGGAAGCGCAAAATAAAAACTGTGCGTCCTCATAGCTAAGAGTTTTGAGTCTACACGCGTGCGATCAGGTGTAGTACCGCATAAATGTTTCTTTACTCAATTGGACTTAAGAAATTACATAGTCGAAGATGATGAAAAAGATCGCAAAGGCCGTCTTACACGGAGCACAATCTGACGAGTGCGCGAAGGCGCAGACAAAATCGCGTCGTGTAGAGCGGTTTGTTGCGGATTTTGCGGAATTGCAACACGGTGAATTGCAAGAACGCATGCTAGAATGGATGGACGTTAGATAGCAAAATAGTCCCTGTTTTATGTTCTCTCGTGCATTCGTGCAATTGCGCGCCGTATTAAGAAATAAATGCGGTTATAACCTGCGTAATTACGTTCCCCGTGTAAAACGGCCGTATTATAAGAAACCATGCGTCTAGCGATCGATGTAATACGTAATTTCTCGGTCAATCTAACACCTTCACGTCCTCGGTCCAAAACCGATGGTCACAGGTTGGACTACCACCTGCAAGTGGGTGTTGTTAAATATATTATTGTTCACTATTAAAGTGATCTTAAATGGGGGAACCTGTGATTAATATGGACATTATTATTATATATTGACACTACCCTTTAGCAACTGAGACTCACTCTTTACTGAAGCTTTTTATGAACATTGTTTTTTTTTTTAATTTGATAGTAAAGATTTGAACAGTAGCATACCTTACCAAGGAGTTGAAAAAAATGAGCGTCACCATTCTACATGCCATTCAAACGATGTTTTGGGGTTATCAATATATATTGAATTATGAATTATTTTAGAATGACGTATGCATGACCAATAATCAAATCAGTATCATAAAAAAATAATATTTGGGCATTTCCATGAAAATGTCAACTTTTTCTCTAAAATTAAAACTTAGGATGTAAACATTTTATCCTGATTTATCAACAGCTAAATGATTGAATTTTATGAAATCAATATTTGAAAAATTACTCAGAGCATTATTCAAAGTTTTCAAATTATACTTCGATTGACAGAGTTTTCAATATGTTTGAAATCATTACACTTGGGAGGTTGACCCGGTAGTAATTGTGTCACATGTTAACTTTGGGCACGTTTAGAAGGTATTTTGATAATTAATTTCGTATCTGTATATGAACATCACCTTCATAAATATTTTGTGTTCATACATAGCTAGAGGTTTTGCAATTATTGTGTTTTTTTTTCAATTTCATCGAAATATCCTATAGTTTTCTCTAAAGTTAATCCCGTCACAAATTGAATTGTCCATTTACAACTGCAGGAAAAGTGCTGAAATTAAATTAAATTTAAATTAATGAAGTGAAAATCAAAGGCAGCTAAATGTTAAGTTACAGTAAAGTTGAATTAATTTTATTGCGTTACATTCTTCGGTCTTCTTTCGCATCTATTCTGCTATTTTCCTTCCATTCGTCTTCATCGTCTGCCATCCACCTGCCATTTCTTTTTCGATATTCTTTTCACCTTATATTTTTGCTTTGCCCTCATTCTTTATTCCTCCTATCTCTTCATTTTTTCTTGCTCTACGCACGTTTTTCTCTATTCCTGCATTTTGTTTTTCAAATTCGTGATTTTTTCAGGATAGTTGACGTTGCTCATTTTTAAAACCAATTTTCTGTGTGCCTTGGGAGCTCACGTTTTATTTCGCCGAAGATTTGATATTTTGGTCCAAATGTATATTTTTAGCTTCGTTGTGTCAAATTTCGCAATTTTATGTATGTGGTCAGAAAGTTTGAAGTAAATTTGAGCGGCGGGTGGTGTTTATTTTTTGACGTCAACATGGCGATCATCTTCCTGCTAGATAACGTCGCCGCATTCCTAAGGTCGTCACCTCCATATTCGGTGTGCTTGGCACCTCCGCCCCCTCCACACTCGACCTTCCTTCCCTATTCAGACTCGACCCCTTCTCAAACCTACTCGACTTTTTCGACTCAAAAAATGAAAAAAAATGCGCGCTCTAACTCCTTCTTTTTTTCCCTAAATAAAGAAAACTCCCGTTGCTATGGAGACCTTCTCTCCTCTCTAACCCCCTCCCCTCCTCAAACCCGCTTCTCCTCTTTTGGTTCTGCCGTGCTCCACAAGATTAGACGAGCGAAAATTTCGTCTATTTATGGAAAATAAAAAAGAAGAAGGGTGGCCCACCCTCTTCAGAGGCACCACCGGGAGAATAGCGAGGGAGCACCACTCCTGCTGCTGCCCCCAGAGGGAGCCTACCACTTCACGCCACCGCCGCCCGGGGCCAGGTCCCTTTTTATAATTTTCGGTGATGCGGTTGATGGGGACTCCGACCACTACCACCACCTCCTGTGACGACTATATTGATTTTTTCTTTCATTAGCGAGGTGGCATGCCGGTTAGAGCCTTCTAACACAGATTAAGTTCGCAATGAACGTAATGGTGTATCCTTGATGGGTGTTAAACACGGTAAATGAAACGAAATATGCACATTCCACACAGCTTTATATAATTCTCGTTCGATTTTCATGGCTAAGTATCCCTTTCATACAACTGACAAATTAAATCACTCTACACATGTAAATATTTCCAGTAGGATATGAGGAGTGGGAAAAGGGATAATTTGTCAATTGTCTCCTCATTGAAAATTACGCTTAGTCGGCAAAATCGACCGGAGAATGTGTAAAGCTGTGTGGAATGTGCAATATTTTATTTATCATGTTTGATGATCATTACTACCAAAATTATCGCCTTGGTCCATTACTCATATTTATTTTCTTGTCGTTTTCACATCCCGTTATTTTTTAACAGCCGTCAGATTTATTTTCTTAATTATTATTTTAAAAAAATGCTCTTGTGGGTGCGTTTCATATTTTGTCTTTTTTAGTCAGCAGTAAATATGTCATTAGTACCTATTGGTGTGAGTTAGCATTACTGAAACTTATATTCGTTATTGTTGTATTTTTCCTCAATTTTTTACCATAAACATTTTTTAACCGATAAACATTTTGGGAGGTTTCGAAAAGCTGTTTTTTAGGCTCTCTCATTGTCATTTACGCGTCCAGTGCTTGGCTCCTGTCTGAATGACATTAAGGAGCATTGCTTAAGTTTGACTATTTCATCTATATTACCATTCGCTAGGAAAGCACCAGATTAAAGATGTCATTGAATTTCTCGACGACACCTTTTGTGGCTACCTCGCCATTCCCGGAAAACATTATAATGTTTCCTCCATTTTGGTAGCGATATGCCTTATAGTGACTCCTGCTCAGTTTAAAATGAGAAATTGCTGTCGTGTGATTATATATTATCATTTCCTATATCTGAATACCTTTTATTTAAGATCATTGCAAACAATACTATCGCTCACCGATTGTTTGAGTGCTGAAACTGATATAGTTATCCAAATTAAAATATGGATGATTTTTTTATCTTATAACTAGAAATTCACAGTTGACAAGTATATATTTTTCAATATTTCTGTAGTCAGTATATTTTAATTTCCCTGTGGGGGTAAGTCAATGAAAAAGTATTCTAGTTCCTGGGTAGAAATAGGTGGTTTGAACAATAAAAAATATTGTTCAAACATCAATAGAAATAAAAATACCTACTAAACGAAGTAGCCCATAAAAACATTTATTTTATATTTTGAGCTTTAAAAATATGAATTTAAAAATCCCAGATTTATAAAAGAAATTATATCCTGGTATACCTCTATTTGGAATTGCATGTCGAACTACAGCACCGAAATTTTACTTTTGGCAAAAGAAAAATAATAAGAATTATGGAAACTCTAATAAGTAGAAAGTTAGCACTGATTGAACTTTCTAGAAAATGATTCTGGGGTGTAAAACCAGCGTTATTGTATGCATTCTGAGGTTATGGTTGAACGTAGCCGAGAAGATCTCATAGTGTCCGAAACATAGCAGGCGAGCATAATGACGACGCGGACATTGTCCAGCGGGCTGCAACATCTGTAGGCATCCGATGTTGAAATAACAATTCGGAAATCGGTGAGGATAGTCGTTGCAAGACGGCTTTAGTATGTTAATTGGGTCGTACTAAATGCTCTAGATGTGATAAATATCCACATGCTATGGGAAGCGTGTAGGAGAAGAGGATATGCTTATATCTAGAAAGTACTATTGAAAATGTGAGCGAACTCATTGTAATTTCTTCCAGTACTCGCAAACAATTAGTTTGGTGTGCTAAATACGATTTAATCAATGAAACTTACTATAATTATTCCTGTACTTTATTCTTTAGCCTTCAAATGATGAGCAGTTGTCACTTCTGTTATTAAATTTCCTATTAGACGTTGTTGGTAAATATAGCTTCGTTCTTAAATGTAGTTGCATTATTAAGTTATTGCATTATAGTTTCTTTCAAATGCTTTTGATGTATTCTCCATTGATGTCCGTTCATAATGTCTTTCTTGTATCTCCCCTTTTATCTATGCATAAAACTTGTTGAACTTGCTTCAATCGTATGCATAATAAATCATGTATATTTCTTTGAAGACAGTCACATTCAGATCTGTATCATCTGTTTAAATTCGAATGTGCCCTGTCTTTTCGATTTCTTGAGTGAATATTCTTTCAAATAGAGCACATCGCCTTCTTTCTCCGTGAAATCCCCGGTTGCATTTTAATAAAAGTAATCACTAATATAACTCCCGCTTTTCCATTAGTTTCAAAATCGTGTTGCCTTTGATTGAAGGAGTGCTTTCAAGAAATGGAGCTATTGCACTCAAGTCCATGTATAATGTCTCATTAAAGTCGGACTAGAGGTTATCGATGACTATTTTGTGAGATTAGTTTTTCTGTTTCGAATCTGTAAGTCGATGATTTTCTTTTCCACCCATTTCCTAGCTGACTGAAAGAGAGCAATTGACAGGCGGTCATCAATTCGTCCGTCTCCGCTCTGTGTCTGTGGGAACTTATTGCTCGCCTGAACCGTGCTCGGACGGGATTATTGTTTTCTACCTTCTGGGGATTCACCGAGTTAACGATTTGGAATGCAGCGTCGTCAATCGTTCATTTCTTACCCGCCTCCATGTGATATTCGAGTGGGAGTCAGCGATGCGCGATGTGTTTCGATATATCGCGTGCGTTTAACCTATTCGTGTATCAGTAAATATCCAAAAAAATTCAGAAGTAAGGAAAGAAAGGGATAGGAACATATAATAGAAAAAGGACGAGGACAACGGTGCTGTGGTAGATGGAAAAAGTGGAATCCTAGTCAGTTTTTACCCTCTGATTTCCTGGCTTTTTCCATATAGCACAGCACCGTTGTCCTCGTCCTTTTTCTATTATATGTCCATATCCCTATCTTTCCTTACTTCAGAATTTATTTGAATGTTTATGGCTTAAGGCGTCGTGTGAATGAATGAAGTAGTTTATCAGTAAATGTCGTTATACGCATGTACTGATTGTTTTATTTTGAGTTATTTCTTTGTATCCATTTTATATTTTTCTATTTCCAACTAATTTAGATGCTCTATCTTCATGATTTTGCTGTATTTTTAGAGTTTCATTTGTTTTCGGCGCACAGAAGTAACGCAAGAATAGTGGGAGGCACTTTAAATTATGCCTTCTATTTTTTCTTTCGTAATAAAGGTTTCTCGCCAAAAAATGAATTTAATTTATTAATGCCTTATTAAATTCTCTCTTTTTTAAATGGCCCGGATGCTTAAACGTAGATTTTGGTAGTATTTGAAAAATAATTGAACTTTTAATTTTCCATCCATCCATTGCCTCATTACCACCGAGTTTTTTAAAAATTTATCCCAACTTAAGGTCTTGTGAGTGAACGACCTCGTTGGCTTTATTATTGATGGTTTACCGGAGTTGTTATTGAAGGTTTATCTTAGTAAATTTGTTACGAATGGGCCTTTTTGGGCCAATGGGATATAACCTACGTCATACATTCTCCAGTCTTCATGCCATTCACCGCTCTTATATCACTGAAGATTTGATTCTCGCAGTCCTTTCCCTGCTCCTCCGCATCTTGCTTCTCCTTTGTTTTTCGCCGCCGGGGGTCGTTGGCGTTAGCGCCTTCTTCCCCGCGACGGGAGTTGCTGCTTTGGGAATGCGATTCGCGCCCCCCGACGGGTGGTGTGGGGGGGTGGAGGTTGAGGGTGGAAGGAGGTCTCATTTGTTCCCGCTCTCGGAGATATTTATTCGCTGGATTATTTAATTCGGAATCCGTTTGCTTCCCCCGTGCGGTGGCATTGTGTCGGCTTTTAAGGTGCTTAACAATATGCTCGGTGAAGAGGGTTGTTTCTCATTTCCACGTGCGCGCTGCCATTGTTGTCGAGTTGTGCCGTCTTAATTTCCGTGTTGCTTTAGAATGTCTTGGGAGACAAACGCTAATCAGATTTAATCATTAAGACAACGTTATTAGAAGTTCCCTTTCAATTATTCACCGCCCATCTAGGGTGTAAAGCAACATTTTGTATATATTGTCTGTCATTTGTACAAGTCAATGGTTTTAATCAAATTGTACAGACATTTGGTGGAAAAATTCTTCAAGGCTTCAGGAAAATAAGTATCAATACACATTTGTCTTGTGGGTTAATGCATAGAGTAAGTATATACTTACTCTATGGTTTATGTAAAAGTTGGCTCTGTAAGAACTCAAAAGTAGTACAAGACGTTTTTCTTACCAAATATTCCAATCATTTTATCGATTCTAATTTCATTTTTTCGGATATTAACGTCATTATACAATTTTGTAAGCTTGTATGGGCGTAATTTGGATGTTTTGGATGGGAAACTAAACAGACAGATTAGGAAGAAAACTCTATTGGAAGTTCTTTCCCTTGTAATTTTCATCGATCGTCGACGGTTGTGTTCATCACATTATCTTTCCTCACGTTGTGGCCGATTATGGTTTTCATCTTCCTCTTAGGGCTTTAAGGACACCTCTCTTTTCCCAATTTTCTTCGCTCTTCCTCACAATGTCCATACATTTTACCGTCATCGTTCTTCTGAACATCTCATTTTGAAAAAACTTCATACCATTCTTCTCGGCTAATGTCAACATCTATTACATAAGAATTTTTCAATTGTAATTTCAACGCAGTACGGTTTCATAGATTTAGTCGGGTTTTATGGCAGGTTTACGCAAACGCGCACGAAGAAACTCCGTTGGGAAATTTTCGATCCGATGAAAAATTAGCCATGCTGGTATCATACCGCGTACTCTGGTTTATTCAGTGTTAGAGGTTTGATTGCATGTAAATTGAATCTGGGTCATCCGCTTTCAATGCATCGCCAGCGATTGTATCGAACGCAGCCAATCGAACTGAAATGAAATACGTGAGTGGAGGTTAGGTATTAATTTCCGAAGCCGCTCGGATTCTAATTTCTCTTCAGAAATGATCATGGTGTGGCGCGTTGCACAGCACAGAGATGCCGGGGAGTAATATTAGCCACCCATTTACTATTCTCATTTCAATGCGTTGTCTTGGCCTATGAGTTTGAGAATCTTTGATCATTGATTGTCAAAAATTATGATTGGATTGACCTCTCAGGAGTTGGATATCATTTATTCGTGTTTACAATTAAGCCTTGCAAAATTGCTCCGCATCAATTGGTGGACGTGAGTATATTTACAATATGGACGTCCTATAATAATCTTTCTTCATCGTCAACAAAATTCTCTGGAATAACTTGGCTGACTATTCAGTCGTAGGATTCTATATTATTCTTTTTCCCCAGTTTGCATGGCTATAATATTTCAATGTAAAAATTAATTTTTATACAACCCGTTTTTACTTTGAACTTAAAGAAAAAAATTTTTTCTTCTTTTTGTATTTAGGTAGAATTTTGTGATCGATCAATTTCATTTGTAGAGAACCAGAGTACTATAAAATAATACAAATCATTTTTATAATTAAAGCAGAAATTTCAATGTGACTGACACCTTCCATTTAATGATCGCAGTGTCTCCATCGGATTTTGGTTGATATTTTTTGAACCCATCTCCATATTTTTAAATTCTTTATACAGATAGAGATGCAGCTCTTATCGTAATAAAAGTATGTAATTATTGCATTAGCATCTGTTTATGAGTTTTCTGTGAAATTTCAGCTTAACCGATTTTATCGGAATGCGTGTTAAAATAGATTTGGAAGATATAACCGGGACAAGGCGACAAGCCAACAAAAAAGCGAAAAACGTTGTAAAAAAATGCATATCACCCCTAACTCCTCCTGCATTTAGCATATATTCGAATACTTCCACTGCCGGGTGTGACAGCAGCAGAGTCAAGTCAAACATTCGAAATTTAGTGCAACCGAAGAACGATGAAGTGGATTGACCTAGTGAGTAATGGGGAAGTTCATAGAAGAGTGGGTGAAAACAGTCGTCTCCTACAAACAGCAGCAGAACTTTGTTTCGATTGTACAGTTGTGTAAATGTATATTTATGTCACTAAGTACAATTCATCAGATGCTGCATAAGGAGCAAATTTCTCTACCCGAGCAAGGCATGGACGTTGACAGTTGCAGAGAAGTCAAGAGTGGCAGCGTTCGAAATGTGCAGGTGCTACCGATTAATAATGAAGATACGAGAATAATGATGAAGATACCGTATAATGGATCGAACTACTTAGTAAAGAAGAACTGCCAAGGAGAGTGGGAGGAAAGAGAAAAATTAAAAACACATAGAGTAAGTGGTCATATTATGAGGCATGATGCCCTGATGTTAACAGTCATAGAAGGACAGGTGGAGGGGAAGAAGGGCAAATGAGTCACATAGGACAGGTTATAAAGGATGTGAAAGAGAAGTTGATACGTTGATATTAAAAGGTTAGCGGATAGGAGAGAGGAATGGAGAGCTGCGTCAAACCAATCTTAGGATCGATCGTTGACTTATAATGATGACTTCTTTTCCCAGTAATGCTCATTCCCTCCCATAATTTACTCACTGCCATATAATATTGATCCGATTTTTCTGCCCTCCTTTATCAATCTCCCATTTCCTAGCGAATATATGAACTTCCTTCGCTATCTCCCTTTCATCGTGTCTTGTATTTTTCTTCTTTGCTATTAATAGCCTGTACTCTTTGGTTTGATGGTTTACGTATATATTTCACGTTAGTGACTGCGTCATGGTAAATTGGCAGAAATGCTTTATGTGAGCAATTCTTAAAATAAGTAATTAAAAAACCCTTTTCTCTCCCTCCTCTTTCCCGCCTATCCCACAGTCTTCCCCTTGACATAGCATCCCCTCTTTGACCTTTACTGCCTCCACCAGAATCCTTGGTCTCTATGTTTTCTTCTTCAGTAGTTTCCTCACCTCGACCACGGCATCTAGCACTCTCTTGTTTCTTCAAACACCGGAACATGGAATGGAATATGCGGCGGCATCTTTCGAGCTTTAGGATTAATTTCGATGACACTCTAGTGACAAATCTAATGCTCTTCGCAAAAGTAAAGCGTGCATGTATGGGAACGCGTCGTTTTGACTTTAATTTTTGGTATCAATCAAGGGCCATCGTTGAAGATGGATATAGATTCGTGATCTTAGCTGACCTCTGCGTTACCTCAACAAATGCGTAGCGATGTCTACATCGTCATTGAGACTCGCCGATGCGCTATCCACTCCGCGAACATTCATTCCCTCTCCCCTCCATCCTACGACATCGTTAGTCTCTCCCGTTGGTAACAGGAGAAAGGAAAATTCCTGTAATTTCTAAAAAAATCCATCCAGAATAGAGAAGTCTTCATCCATTCATCGTCTTTCTCCTGGATTATTATTTTTTCAACTTTTCAAGGCGAGCGAGTTGCGACAAAAGAAAGGAAACAAACATTGGAGCAAGAGGACAAATACAGAAAGAAAGATGTCGCTGGTTTGAAGGACGGAGGACTCTGCTTTTGATGAGTTTTTCGACCGAGCCAGTCAAACGGGACCTCGATGAGGATGTCTTTCGCACTCTCATCGTCAAATGGGAACTGAGAACTATGGGATTGGGGGAAAGGGGATGGCCCTTCCATTTATCCATCCACTCTTATCCCTGGAAGAACGCGGTAGGCTTGAGCTCCCTTTATGCTTCCTTCAAATTTTCTCCTCAGTCCTGTTCCCGTGGGATCGTCTTGAAAAGCTGATGACGCAAGAGAGAGAGAGGAATGACGAGGGAACGTGGGAGACGAGGAACGGGAAGAGAGGAACGGAATGGGATGAAATGTTTCTTCCATCTCAAAAGTTCAACGACCTCGGGTGCGACGCGGAGCAATTTTCATGCAACCACACTCTTTTCTGGATCGTTTTTAACTCTCCTTTCAGCGAGGATCTTCGACAAAACATAGCTGCGATACCCTCAAGGAGGATCTGCCAAACCTCTGCTCTTCGAGAATCCGTTCTGTATTTTGAACTTTAGGAGTGTTTATACGAAAGCTGTCATAAAATAACAGAGTCGTTGTAGCAGAGACGGAGATGGAATCGAAAAAGTCTATGGTTAATATGGGTAAGGTAAACGGTAAATATTAAATACAAAGAAACCCAAGATATTAGGATGCAGAAGAAGAGAAGAAGTCAAGACTAAAATTAAAATAGGGAAGCAAAATCTGGTAGAGGTGGATGAATTCGGTTATTTAGGAAGCAGGATCACTAGTAATGGGAGAAGCAAGAAAGAAATTATGAGCGGAATAGCCAAAGCGAAGAGTCAACCCCACCAAAAGAGAGACCTCCTTACAGCGGAAAACTTAGATATGTAAGTAAGGAAACAATTTGTCAGAACTTACATAAGGGTAGTTTCCTTCATCAAAGAAAACGAAAGGCTTTTATTGCGATTCGTTACCCTTCATTAGTGTATTCATAACATACAAATTATCTGGTTTTAGAAATCCCAGTTTAGACCAATGATAATGGCCAATTTTAACCGCATTTGAAAAAGGCCAGATTGGGGCCCATGCGATGACACTCCACGTGACGTCACAGGGACCTACTTTATATACGAGTAGATAGGAGTTTTACATCGTCTGAGATTAACAATGCATGCCTGAGGCACAGAGCTCAGGAAAACGTCTCTTAATAATCAACTATTAAAACTGCCTATGGACGGAAAGTTTCCTTCGTTTGATAAGGTATTAATAATCCTTATTTAAGCCAAGCGCTACCTGCTAACAGCCTGCATCGCAGCGGCGCACACATAATCGCCCCAAGATCACCTCACACGGCGAAAGCGGAAACCAGAATGACGTCACATGTGCTTTTCCCAGCATTCCTACTTATCCGTTGCGTTTTCGCGCGCTTGAAAACTTTCCCTTTTCATTTATAGATATCGTCATTTAAAAATAGATATCGTCATTTAAAAATCTGAAAGTGGGGAATTCGTTCTCCAGCAGTAATAATCTTTCGATTTAGGCAATAAAAAAATAATAGGAAACCTCCCTTTTGGAGTATTCTTCTCTACGGAAGTGAGGCAGCAGTGGAGAAAGCAAGGAATGAGGCCTTCCAAATGTGGTGCTACAGAAGAATGATGAGGATCGATTGATATGAATCGACCGAGTAAGTAATGAGGGAGTCCTAAGAAGAGTAAGAGAGATGAAAAGCCCCATGAAAACCTTGACATAAAGACGGAACATCCTTATAGTACCTTCACCTTACAGGTAATGAAAGATGGGAAAGAGAATTTTATGCGTAGTTGTGCCGATAGTAGGATTGAGTGGAGAGCTGCGTCAAACTAATCTTAGGATTGTTGACCAGACATAATGATGATGAGGGAATACGGCAAAAAAGTATACACAAAAATGTTACTTCTGTTTCCGGCCATTTTATTCATCAGTAATCTTAAGTATTTTCACAAGCTACTCTCAAAGAGTTTAAAATCCAGTTTTAATCCTTCAAGGTTTTTAACCTTTATTCCATTGAAAGTAATTATTTTAATCCCTACAGTGCCGTCTCAGATCTTTATATTGCCTACTGCCCATTTATTTATTTATGTCATTCTATGTAAACATCCTTGTGCTTAATCCGTGATGCCTACTCAACGGAGGCTTCGGAAGTTACATCGGTGGAAGAAGGGAGTTTTCCACACCCGCGGCCTCCGGACTAGACTATATACCTTGGCATCACCTAATATGGACTTACCAGCATACGTGAAAAGTTTTATTATATTTTATCAATACCATCTGTAAAAGCTCTGGCCCGGGGGAAGAGTGGACCGGATTGTGGTCTAATCCGGTGCCAGGTAAAATAAAACACAAGTTAAGTCAAATCAGTGATGATGATAATCCTAAAGCCAATCAAAATAGGTATCATTTATTCTATGTTATAAATAGGAATTTTAGTGTTTGAAACCGATTTTTCGGAAGGCTAGGTAATCGCGATGGAAAGTGTTTAACCTTTCCGAGGACGTGGTATGGGTGTTTCGAGGGTGATAGGAGCAACGTGGTAGCTTAGTGGGTGGACCATTCGGCTGCTGATTGAAAGGCCGTGGCTTAAATTGCTATTGAAGCCGTCGAACAACCCTTAATCGAAGTGGTCGTGGGAAAAAAGTAGCATCCCCTGCGCTGGCTGTGTGAAAATCATACGCCTACAGCTTAGCTCCTGGTGCAGCCTATTCTCATATACACACACTAACCCTCAATCGCTGAGTTAATTAGACATGAAATCCGAAGGTCTAAGCGTGATGAAGTGGAATTTTTTCATATTGAAATAAGCACTTGTACTTTTCCACGATGATAAAACTTATTCCCGACCTATGCGTAGATGTTACTACGTGACTATCAAGATACAAAATGGCTGGCACCATAGGAACTCTTTTGTAACTCGAAGATGATATGGCAACATCTACTTCTTCTAGGCCGGGAATTAATTTTTGATCGTGGACGATTGCAAGTGTGTATTTAAATAGAGTTAACTAAAACCTGAGAAACCTAAACCTTTAGTTAAATCTTGAATCACTGGGTAAGTGATTCTCAAAACACTCCCTGCTACCAAGTTTCTCTCACTATTTGGATTTTAAACACTCCCGTGTCATTATCGAGAGGTCTTCTTCATTATAACGCGAGGTTGTTGAAACCAGTCGAGGTTGTGCCGAATAAATTTGGGAGGAAGGTATCAGTATATTTATTTAATCATGAGCCCGTTCCATAAACTTGCTTCGCAAAAAAAAATTCAAGCCATATGTACTCTCCCACTTAACGCTAAGGTCAATAGCGCTATGAAAGGTAATGTGTTTGGCTTACTGGTGCATTTAATATCAAAATTTCATTGAAAACATTGATTTTCAAAGTTTGTTGCGTAATGTTTTTGTATCTCAATATATGAAAATAAAATTAATTTTTTTTCAACACACCGCAGATTGTACGCCCTTTTGAATGTGATATGATGTTATTAAAAAATAAGAATTATGTTTGAATAAAATATTCCTGGTGAAAACTGCGGACACCATCAACCCACAAATACTTTTGCATGTTTTGGATCTGGCTACTCGAACCGAAATTCGTGATATTTACACGCCCGAGGCTAGATTGTCCTCGATGAGCTCTATCTTCATGTATTCAAGCCAACCTTTGCGTTGAATCACGTCTGAGTTTCATGTAATGAGTGAATTTTATATGAACCTTATATATTATATATTGTTAGAAGTTCATTGATATATTATGATATCAAGAGGCGTATTTTATTATATTTGAAAGTTAAATAGCAAAGTTATAGGGAAATTTTGAGTCAAAACTCGTTAAGCGAATGACTCGCAACTGTCAGGTTAAACTAAGAGGAAGAAAAAAGTAAGCAATAGTTTTAAATTAATTTATTAGAGACGTACTCACGAAATGTATCTTTTTTCGATTCTCATAATCAAATGACGTCTTCAATGAAAGCGTTAGTTTTTAATATAATTCAATTATTTTCTAAATGTATGAAAATACTAGAATTTAGTATACTTTGTAAAACGCACAGTCAAGGTGGAACTTACTCAAGCTCGAGGGAAATGCGGAAGTAAAGTAGACTGAGCAAGGAAATGGAAACGCGTTCATTAAAAATTCATTACACGCTCTGTGAAATAGATGGCCAGAGAGATCATTAAAATGTAATGCAATAAAATTGCTCCCGAGCGGAAGGGTTTAAAATAATAGGAAAGGTATTAAATCCCTTTTTCAAAGGCGTACGAATGTTAGAAAGCTGAGAATTGAACTAAATATTTAAAGTTACATGTTTAATTTTCTCTAGTATGCTCCATTGACGCTCGCAAGATGCATTATAATGTCGTATCTTCCGAATTGCGTGAGTATCAGAAGTTGTAGCGTGCCAAATGTATTCAAGTACATCTTTTTGTATACCTGCAAGGTTTGCGCACGTCTCCTCTGAAGTCGAAATAACCCTTTTTCATTTTTACTGAATTCAAAGCTATGTTTTTCATTTTTTGAATTTTCTTGTAGATGGGCGTCGTGTACGAGGTAAAGCAGACTTTATCCCACCAATGTTTTAGCGTGTCTACATTACGCTCTTTGGTGAAGTGAACTGTGGCGAAAAAGGTATTATGATCAGGGTAAATGAAAATACTTCGAATATCATTTTTTTTAACTGGATGAATAACAAGTGTTAAGCAAAATTTTATAATTCCAGACTTGGTATGTTGGGGTCGTATCGCAGTTTCCACACGTTTTTCTGCTAAGTTATTTAATACTTTTGTTAAATAATATGGTCCTGTCTAATGAGCATTGTTGTTTTAGCTGACTAAATCCCAGTTTATTTTGTTACCCAGCGCATTAACTCGTACGAGATAGTGTCTAAATGCAAAGAACAATTTTGGTGGACCTGAACGGAACATGTACGAATACATGAACCAAATTAGAACAGTCTCTATTTTCTGTCCATGCGTTCGCACACGGTATATTTATGTGTTCATTCACGCGTTCATACATTTAGACATTGACTCTTACGTGTTATTTCACCGTTTAAAGAGGCCTTAATTCTTGATTTTAAATGTTGAGTAGAAACATTTTCTTTTAGAGAGAATATGAAAGCATCGCGAGTCACGGAGATACCCTCGGCTTTACTTTCTAATCAGTTGGCAGTTTACTTCGTGAAGGGGATTAGTGCGACAGGGTGAAGATGTTGAGGCCTTGTGGAATAGCGTGATGGATTACACGGTCGGAGCTCACCTTCCGCTTCCCTTTTTTCCTTTTGCTCGGAAAATAAAAAAAGCCGTCGCCTCGTCTCTTCTCCATTTCTTCTGCCGCCATTATCCTCTCTCCTCATCAAAAATTCTCACTCACTTCCGCTTCTGCGTTTGCTTTCATTCCCATTAGTTTTTGCGATTCCGGCTCTCTTTGCCTTCTTTTTCACTTCCCTCCTCCTCTTCCCATTTTGCTTCTGCTTAGACGTTTTTATTCTTTATTCAGGAATTGCCATGATAAAAAACATTCCCCTGGACTAGGAATCAATACACGGACCTAAGGTTTTCCACGTTCACGGCGTAGTGAGACGCAATCTTATCCTCGGTTATTTTCAGGATTCTAAAGGCAGTTTAATTCAGTACCTAGATAGCGTAGTGGTGCGCGCACAAATCTGGATAGCCAAATGTTCTTGGTTCAATTCCCGGTCCAGGGTAATTTTTACTGACAGTAATTCACGTCTATTTTACTGCCGTTCACGCGCCAATCTTCGAATTATTTCACATTCTCTTTGTTGGATCTTATTCGGCATCTATGTAGCCGTAGGAATTCATCGCAAATCACTTTTTCCCAATAAAATTGATGACGTTTGGGCTTTTATTGCGGTTCCTCCGCCGCTAAAGGCTGGCTTCGGCTAACATCAGCTAGCCATTATAAGTTAAAGTAGCTAATTATTCGCTCACTTCAGTAAGCGACCGCTAATCATTACCGGATTGAACTTCCAGCTATTATACTGACTTAAGACTAAAAAAAAAACAACAAAGCCCCACTTTCGTTGTGAAATGCTTACTATTTCTTTAGCCGTCCGCTTAATCATCTATGCATCTGTTTCGGACGCATTTACCCCAATTTAATTATTTCTGAAATACAGAGCGTTAGCAAGAAGTATATTGATGACTTAAGGGCATTTATTGCGGCTCCTCCATTGCTAAGGGCTAGCTGCAGCTACATATTGTGGAGACGTTGTGTATCAGCGATGAAGGAAAACTTCCGCAGAATTACTTTCACTTAATAAAGGCTCATGTCATGAAATTGGACGGTGAACATGAATATGCCATGTGGATATGTAATGAATTGCGTTTTTCTGTGTAAGTAACAATATTTGAAAAATGCAGATGTTATCAGTTAGAATCACCTTGTTCAAATTTACATATCACTATTCAATTTTTGACTTTATTATCAATATCATCTGCGTGAAGTTTTGTTGCTAATTTACTTACTAAACCACCACCTGAATATCGGTATGTGTTGGTGAAGTCTGAGCTCAGCGCAGATTAAGCCACAGGTGTGAACTATTCCGGAATTTTGTAGATACCTCTCATTCTTCTAGGATTTTTTGGAGTGCCCGTATGCTTACCTCCTGATTCTACTCTTGATGATAAATGGGATAATCATATGAGACCCAAAGTTGGTGAGGTAATGTCCACGCCTACCATGACACTACCGTATCGCTGGGTCGCGGGTTCAAATCTTTGATGAGTGAGGTTTTCAATGCATGATATAATTGCAATAGAGCTCGATGGAACTGAACGTACTCATGAAATAAATCCGGAAGAAGAAATTTTCAGGGTGGGAAAGAGAAAGTATTAGAGTGAAATAATAACATTGTTAAAAGGGTAAGAGGCGTAAATATCCATTTAAAAATCCTTTAATATGGGAAAAAGATTTTTTTGGGTTGAGATTGGTGATTTAAGATTTTAAAAAAGCAGTGCAATATCGCCCTGACGAAGTTGGTACTGAGTTATTGAGCGTTATAAAAATTCTGTACTTATCGGGTGAAGTCCTCTGTGCAGCATTTCAAGACAAATTTTATGGAATTTTTTTCCGCGGGAATGTGTTTTTCTCTGCTTGCTTATTAAAGCATGAACAAAATTATGATCCTTATGAAAATGAGCTTCTATTGAATTTCAAATTCTATGAAATTTCAGAACACTTTTTTACGATTCGGGAACGGAGAATCGGTAAAATTCCTGGTAGGAGTGAACCCACGATTGTATTTACTCCCTCTCTTTTTGTTTATCGGTGCCATTCGCAATCCTTTGCCTTGAGCCCCACACACTTCCCCGCCTTCCCTGTTATCATTTCGACTGCGCAATTCCATCCTCCCGTAGTCATCTGTTTTTCATGTTTCCTCTTCTCTCTCTCGATGGAAAAAGATGTAGTTATTATCCCTGCTCTTTGCGCTCTCTCTCTCTCTTTTTCACTCACACAGCGCTGTCTACGTTATTATTTTGTACATCTCATTCATTTCCTCTTTCAAGTCCTCCCTTGTTTTCTTTTGTTTTGAAACCGTGGAAGCGTTTTCGCTCGGAACTATTTTCATTTTTTAAGTCCGTTTGTGCAGTTCTTTAGCTTTCTCTTCTCAACCCCCACGTTTGTCTTCTTCAGTGGAAACATGGGGAGCTTATTTTTTGTGGGAGGAGGGGTAATTTTTCGAATAAAATATTTCATCTCTCATTTCCCAAATGGCCAATATTATTGTTACTTATTACTACAATACAGAGATTTGTTATGAATAACTGCGTAAAAACTTAAACATTTTTAACCCTCCGACTCCACCTGGGGTCTTTTTTGACCCCAAGGTAGATAAAATGCCTGCAATTTTTGACTCAATTCAGATTATCTTGCCATGTTACAAATATGCCTTCCCGCATGTTTTGTCTTTAAATTCATGCCATTTTTTAATTAAAATTTTGATTTATTCACGAATGGGATTATTTTTCCCGAGTGGGGTCAAATTTGACCCCAGGTGGAGACTGTGTAGGTATTAAATTTTGAAATGTATATCTGTGGAAACATAATTGATAAAACGTGTTGAAAGGTTGGTAATCCTTATGTAGGTTTTCATGGTGGGATGAAGATTCAGATGTAAAGTTTCCGGGTTATACACCATGTGTGTCTTTCTTCATATGCAACAGTTTCGCCGGCATTGATGCTAGCATCTGTAGGTCTCTGGAGTGCAGAGTCGAGGTAGAGATCGTCTTTTATATCATTCATTCAAGGCTGGGCTCATCTTATTAGTCAATCCTTCCTCGTGTTTTCCTTTTTTTCCCTATAAAACTTTTTCCGCATTTTGTTGGAGCACTCTGTTCAACATCTAAATCTACATGATAAACTCCTAGCCACCTCTAGGGTTTTGGGCAGAAGGTGAGTATTTTTTACTCCACGTACACTCTTTCCCATGAGTTGGGTAGCTGGTTCCCGTCTTTCCTGCTGAAGATGTTCGTAGAATCCAATATCTTTTCCTCTGTTTATAGCTATATTTTGAATATAATGTATCACAGATATTGTAATTGTGGGCCCAGTGAAGATTGAGTGAAAATAGTCACCACCTGCCTGAGTTCTCTCGGAGGGTATCATGTTGATGTATTATCCTCATATTATTTCATGCCAAACACTTAGCATTTTCACTCATGAAATAATAAAAGCATGGAACGCCTATGTCGAAGGCACTATCTGGCCTCTTAGACCATCGTAACCCTATGTCATCAGCAGGTGCATTGAGAGAAGGAAAGGAAAATACTTTAGGGGACAATTTGCCTCAACTGTGATTATGATTCATCACCTTTACTTTGTCACAGGATTTCCCCTTCCTCCTAATTTTCGAACTAGCCACCGCTGTCTATGCGCAACTCTCATGTCAAGGAGGTCAGGCCTTATTTTCGTTTTAGCTCTGCAGGTGCATAGCCCACATCGAAAGCGATTTTGTGGGACCAGTAAAAAATTGTACCTTCAAAACGTTGTAGTAAACATGGAGTTTCATCGGCTGCGCTGGGGATATAGTGCAGATCAGGTACTAAATGAAATTTGAGAACAATGACGAAGACATACAAATGGACAGTTGTGAATTGAGCAGTGATGAAGAGGAATGAATTGAAATAGAAGAGGATGTCACGGACGTGATAGTGGAAGAAGAAAAGAGAGTTTGAGGACAGTGAAGATAAGGGACATTGCACCACCACTCCACTAAGTTCAAATCGCGTCGAAATTCCGAGGGTGATGTTACCCGCCAAGCAACGAGAGGAGCATTCGAGTATTTTTTCTCATGCAAACAATACGCTAATGGTTTCATATGTCCCAAAGCCAAGAAAGGCAGTTATTCTAGTTTCAACTCAACACCGGTCATTTGATGTTAGTCGTGGTGAACATAAAAAAAGTAATTTTATTTTTTTGTCATACAAAATCCGACATCGACACAGTAGATCTAATGGCAAGACATTACTCAGTAAAGCGTAGGACAAGAAGATGACCTCTTGTTCTATTTTTATATTATTGATATTGCAGCATTTATTGCTTTTGTTTTAAATTCAAAGAGCTTCAACGGGGAAACAGAAAAGGGAGCAAGGAGAAAATTTTTTATTGATTTGGCAAAGAAGTTAGTAGAACCAAAGATAAGAAGACAATTGAAAAATCCTCAGACACGAATGCAAGTAATTAGGGAAGCAGTTAACTCTGCAGGATTTGAACATTTATTCCACTGCAGCGAAGAAGGGATTTGCCACTACGTAGATAAAAACCTAGGTGCTGTTCATTTTGTCCGAGAGAATCCGGTAGGTAATGAATCGGAGGTGTGAAAAATGTGGTCTTTGTTTATAATGATCATTCAAATATCATTATATCCTGCAGAAAATGTGAAGGATTGTAAGATAGATTAGTTGTTATTTCAATACTTAATTTTATAAAAGTAATTGTTTTTTTTGTCTTGGACTGAAACGGAAAAATTATAAGAGAAATTTTCTGGATGAACAATAATTTTTTTAGTTTTCTAGGATAATTGTTATTGTATTTCAAAATGTTAATATTACTTGATAAAACAATAAAAATGCTTATTTATGTCTTCATTATCATTTAAAACGGTATAATTCAAAATCTCCTGAAAAATAACTGTTTGTTTATAAATTTACGGCTTGGGGTCAAAAAAGACCCCAGGTGGAGTTCACGTAAGTATTGAGCAGGTGGAGGCCGAGGGTTAACAGGCATTTTATGGAAGTTGTGAGAATGTTGATTTTAATTTTTTCATTGAGTTGGGGAGTGTTCGAGTATTGACATCGTGATGCGACGGTAGGAAAGGAACGGAAAAGCTATCCTACTGTCCGACCGGAAAGGCTCCACTAAAAAATTGAATTCAACACAAAGTAAACTATCGTTGCCAAAGTAGGAACCACGATGACATCACAGTGGAAATGTCAAGAGGAAGGCAACGAAGACAATGGAACGCTTAAGTTCCTTTGACCAACGGTTTTCGAGAAGAATATTAGTACTTCAAAAAGTTTACAATAGCATGCGTAAAATTTTACTTAAAAATTGAAATTCTGATATTGCATAGATAAAACTTTTATCCACCTCTGGTGTTGATTTCAATCTAATTTGACAGTGAGATCGGTTTTGAACGGCGCCAAATCTATGATCCTGCGTAAAGTTCCGAACAACTGGCATTTTTAATCCTCTCCGTTTTAATATCGAAATGTAGCAAATTAACTACCAGCGAACAGTCAACGAAAAATTAAATGAGCCTCATTTCTATGTAATTAACTTATAAGTTTGACAAACCGTTGCTTTACTACAATGTTGCAATCTCGGGTATTTATCTCGATGCGCCCTCTGAACATTTGCGGCCACTTTCGACCACTTCCCCCCCCCCTCCCCCCCCCCCCCCCCGCGAAAGCAAAAATAAGCCGAGACTGAAAAGTAAGAAGACTCTGAGCTTCCCCTTGGACGTACACGTTCGTAACCACGTTTACACGCGTATAACCACGTTTTATCATACTCGTTTTCCTGTTCGTTTGTATTTCCGGTAAAAATCTTGCAACCCAAATTTCCTCCAATTCCTGTTTATTTAGAGCAGGGATCTCCAAAATACGGCCCGCGGAGGGCTTTCATTCGGCCCGCGCGCTCGTTTCAAGTAGCGCGCGATTCTCGCTCGTTTAACACTGTGAGACGCCGCTGGGAGCATTGCAGCGCTGAACTGCACGTCAAAGTCGCCTTCAACTGTTCGTAAATAAGAAATACGCCACCGGATTCTTCAGTAGACGTTGGTATCGAATACTTCAGTCATCGGCAAATTTGCTATCCGGCCCCTGGGGCGATTCGGATCTTGGAATGTGGCCCTCGTGGCCTAGTGAATTGGAGACCCCGGATCTAGAGCGCCGAAATTTTTCAGGGTAGCTCATAAATAAATGAAAATGCAACATTCTTACACTTTTACAACGACCGGAACAGTATCTCTGGTAATATTCAGTTAATAAAATTAAATATGAAGATAAGTTCCAAAAATGGCCGCCAAAATCCAATGGACGCGATGCAATCATCACAGGTGTCATTGTCTTCATAACATGGTCATATCAATGTTTTCCTAGTTGATACAATCGGCTACTTATGAGGGAATCGAGGTTCTCGAGCCCTGATCGAGGCTTTCCTGTAACCGCTTTTCTCATGTAGCCGTTTTTCCACGGGGTTTTTCTTCCCTTCAATGAAAAGTGGTGTTTTTTACAATTTTTTTTAAATTGTAATTTTATTATTTCATATAGACACAATATTTCAGGGTTTGTATTCAACGCATTACATCACCATTACAGTTTTAGAATATAGGAAAAACGTATCTTTAGTTTTCTAAATCCTAGGTTGTTGAAAAGTCTTCCCTAAAGAATATTGAGGGCGCTATACTTCATCGGTGTGTAGTATTATTCTGTCAACATCATTTGAATAAATACTCTTATACAAGTAATATAAGGTCTATGATCATTTTTTTGTCTCTAGGGAACAATATTCAGGCTCTATGAAAGCATTCATCCGTTTTTACTTACCGATGAACCACAAAAATGAAAAAAATCCTAGCGTATCACTTACGAGATCCATACTTTTCTTCTATCTTCCCTTTTTAGTAATATGCCAACAACGTGGATAAATACTTGAGTTATCATTTTTTCGAATGAAAAATATGGACAGTTAATTTAATATAATAGAATTTAGCAATTAAGGCTAAGATTTTATTAAAGAGTAGCCTAAAAAATCATTTCTTATAAACTTGAACCTTTTTAATTGGCATTTATTGGAAACAGGAAAAATAATGACCGAAAATTCTTCGAATGCGCATTTATCCTTAGTGCATGTTCTTTTTTTGCGTATGGTAATAAATTTTAAGGTCAGTGATATACGCAAGGATTTAAAATACGAGAAAATCGTGTCCCTCTGAATCCCCTGCGATATGGAAAAGCCTTCCTTAGCGATCATTAAGTAGCGGGTGTACTTCATCGTTTCGTTATCCTAGCATTCAGTTTTCATGTTTTTTTTGTCCCCAGAGAGCGAGGATTTGTGTCCGTGGAAGCATCCACCCATTGTAACGCCAACCCGACGTCGGGGAATCACAAAAATCATATAATCTCAAGAAACCACCCACGTTGACTTTCCTTTCCTTTAAATACTAGTATACTGGAAATACCATTTATATTTTTCAATTACAACTTTTTTAAATTTAATTACAGTTATTTTACATCCGCCTTTGACCATCCTGTACTCTTCTGCATTGCCATTTATAATGGATAATTTATATTTATATCTGTCCTTTGAGATTTAGCGGGTATATGTGGCCAACATTGTTGTTTATTATGATTCCTATGAGTATTTTAATGAATTACACACTGCGTTAAAACTTTTATCTTTTAAAGTGGAAGTAATTTCAAAATATTAATTGCAGTTGTAATTGCAATAAAAAGCAAAAATAGTAGTTGCAATTTCTCACACATAAAGTTGTGGTTTTTAGAACATATCCATTTTTTTAGCTCGTGGAAAAATATTTTGAGGCCATTTTTTCACTAAAAGCAATATCTTCGGAGCCTAGACTCTTGAGAAAATCTTATGCTGGTCTTCGCAAGTTTTCAAAGTTATTAAAACTCTTCCCATGCGAATATTAAGGATTCTGTGTTCTTCAAGGTTTTTATGGTAGTATTCAGTCTGGATTCATTACGCATTTATGTGTAAAAACTGCAAGCCTTTCAACTGGAAGTAATTAGAAATAGAAAAAATGGTAGTCGCCATTTATCCAATCGTACAATAGGTTGTGCTTTTTAGTACACATCGTTTTTTTACAGGAGCCATTTTAGAGCCATTTTTTTACTCTACGCATTATCTACGTAGTCTAGACTATGAAAAAAGCTTACCCTAGTCTCCCTAAATTGTTCAAAGTTATTGAAAACTCTTCCCATGAAATATTAAGGAGTCGGTGTACTTCAAGGTTTTTATGATAGTATTCAGTCATCGTTATTTTTTCTCCCAAGGGAGAGAAAGATATTCGGGGTTCTATGAGAGCATCCATCCGTAGTAATCCGAAGCCGACGACGGTGAACCACACCGAAATGAAATAATCTCAAGAGATCACCCACGCACCCTTTCCCTTCTCTTAACTTCTTTTCCTTCTTTTTTCATCATAATACCGTTGCCGTATCCCTTCAGACAACCTCCCGATTTCCTCGCCGGGTCGCTTCCGAAGAATGGTGTGCGCTTAGACGTGAACTTGCCGTGGAAGATTCTCCGCACAAATCCTTTTGAAGCCGTTTCAGTTTCCCCGGGGGAATTTCTTCTTTTATTCAATTCATCCGTGGATTCCAAAACGCACGATCCTGCCTCCGTCCACCTCCCTATTCTGCCGTGTGCCTCACCTACCCATAGAGAGAGGTATCTAGAATTTTGAAGGCTTACTTGTGAAATGTTTCGGCTGCATCCGAGGTAATCGAATCATAATTATTCGGGTTGGAAGGAATTGAAATAGGATTTTGAAAAACCTGATATTTTTAACTATCCTGCTTTGTGCGGGGAGTATCTGTCGGCCAATTTCTTTAATGCTGCGCATAAATAAAGGGTTTAAATTCCAATATATTTCTCGACTATTTTTTAATGTTTTTTTGGTTTTCATTTAATAATATGCAGTAATACTGTTTCAGCCCAAACATTTAGTTATAATTATGCAATGGGTATTTCACAATATCTAATTTTAAAAAATTTCACTGTAAATAATCGTTTCAGGCTTGACGTGGTGGAAATTCTATACATCAATGATAAAGTGTAACTATAAAAAGTAATTTCCACTCTTTAATGCAAAACACATTAGGTTTTATTCCATTTCAGTCTTGAAAATGATACAAGATAATTTCATCGTGTTTCTTTTTATTATCTGTTCATGTCTATTTTGAATGTAAATTGTTTTGTATATTCGTAGACTGTAGGTTTGTGTGTTGTATATCATGATTCCAGATTTTCTAAATACTTTTATATTTAGGTCCTACTGCTTTAGTTCCCTTTAAGAATGTATCCATTCAGTGCTTCGAATTGTTTTGAATGCGTGTCAACTTTTAATGCAAAAAAACATACACGTGATTCCTCTGTAGTGTCTTAATGGAAGCATTAAATTTTCAGTAGCGTTAAAGGCAAACCTCATCATGTTTTACATAGAGATATTGATGAAACTTCTGGTTAATATTCCCTTGACCTGTAATATCAGGCGTAATATTTTTCGGGTCAGCATAGACTAAATATTTCACCAAATCAGTTCCCAAAGCTCGCCTGTGGGTCGTGTGGATTTCAAGGTTTGGGATATTCATCGCAAACATCCGTATGCACGCGATCATATTCCTCCTTCCATTATCCTCTGATACATTCCACCTTTTAACGCTCGTTTTCCGTTCCGAAAAATTGAAACGGAAAGCTATTTTGGGTGTACAAAAGCACGGGGTCGAGGCGGACGCTTATAATAAACTGGAAAGAATCCTTTATCCCTCCAACCTACTCTCTTGATTGACTGCAGTTGTGGACAGGACATGCCCGGTGATCAAAACGGGTCGTATAAGGGGGAGGGTTTGAAATGGAAGGGAGAGGGGTACCCACTGACGACGAAAGAGCCCCAATTTCCTGGCGTGGAGAAATGCGGGGATCGATTTTGGTCGTTTACACATCCGGTGGCTGGCCTCGGCAATAATGGAACATCAACGAGGGATATCGTCCCCTCAGACATCTTGCCTTCAAGTATCCTAGCATGTTGCCCATTATGGAGCGCCTATTTTTGCATATTTTGTTATGAGAATAAATGGTAATATTTGAAAACTTTTTACGGGCCAGAGCAAAATCACGGATAACATTGCTTTTTATAAATTGAGGAGTATCTTCCGGACAGGTAGAATAGGGTATATTCCTCCCCTTGGAACTGTCTTTATTTCATGACGCTTTTCTCATTAAGGGATACATGGCAGACCCTGGGTAATATTCTTAATATTTTCTAACAACACCAGTAATTTAAAAAAATTTTCTCATAATTTTCTCATTTTGCATTTTTTTAAATTTTTGAGAAACAGGCGAAAGTTGAAAAATTCCACTTCATAAAATCCGAAAATTTCATTGCTTTAAAGAAGTAATCTGTCGCAAAAAGAAACTAAATTCGATCGATGAAGAGGGAGAAATTTGTTTGCTTATGCTGTGAAATTACAAAGAAAAGTGTTGAAATATTTTTATTTTTTCGGCTCGCGTGGTCATATTTTAGATGGAGGAATCAAAGTCTGCAATTTCATCAAGCCATTTTTTTGTGCATATTCATCGAGGATGTATGGTTTTCCTATCGTTTCTTTAATATATCATGTATGGCGTACGTAATCGGCATTTTAAGAAAAGTGGAAACACTGCAGGTGTATCTTGTCTAAATTTTTTATTCGTTGCTGCAGTCGTGTGTTATACAATTTATCCACATAGTTGACTGTCTACCCTTAATGTTGTTTTAAAATCAGTCATCCTCTTGATTTTCTTTTACTGTTATAAATATAGTTACTCTGTACATTACTATTCTCAGCCATATTACTCTCATTACGTCATTGGCAGGTTAATTTAACAAAGCCCCTCTTTCGTTGTGGAATTCTTATTTCTTTAGCCGTCCACTTAATCATCTATGCATCTGTTTCGGACGCATTTACCGAAATTTAATTATTTCTGAAATACAGAGCGTTAGCAAGAATATTAATTGGCCTGTCACATTCAAGTACTCAAGCCGTTTGCCATATGCACACCGCAAGATTATATTTAATTACTCGTATGTATCTCTGTTCGAGAATTAAATTATTATTCGCATTGATTTCTCTGTATTCCATCTCATGATAAAGTTTGTGTGATAATGTTACTCTAATGTGAGATATGTCTGTTCTTCTTTCTATACCAGTCTATATAGATGAAGGAAGTCTATTTCCGTGTCTCTATGCTTGTTTTGATATGAGTATTTTGCTGTTTGCTCGATCAGAAATTCGGATCAAAGTCTTCGGATTCTTCTCACCACTTTCAGTTGCCCTTTTTGTGCGCGCCGGAATAGGTTAATTTACATTCTATCGCCCTTAATGAGGAGTGTTTTAAAACATTTTCTCCCACAGCTACCTCAGTTCGTTTATCAGCTTATGAATATTGCTCATCGTGGCCTAATACATATATAGTATCATGAGGCTGAGTGAATAAATAAGTCGCAAACGTGTGTGCGTGCCTTTGACCGTTTGAAATTACGCGCGCATCTTTTGCCAGCAGATCTATCCTACGTACAGTCCTGACTTTGTCTGTGATTTTCATCTGTTCGAGAATTGAAAAATCATTTGGGTAGCCGTCATTTTGATACAGATACTGCCGTAATCTATCAGATTATACGTTGGCTGCGACATCAACCGGAGGACTTCTTTACTGCTGGCTTTTAAAGACTTGTAAAAAGGTTGGATAAGTGCTTGAATGTACGGGGTGAATATGTAGAAAATTGAAATTAATGTCAGAAATTTACTTTGATTAATTTTGGCTAGATTCAGTTTTGCGACTTTTTCATTTACTCGCCCTGTTAAATTACTAATGTGGAAAAATTGCATTCCATCACGCTTGAATCTGCGGATTTTATGAATAACAATGGAAGTAGGTTTTATTCCATTTCATATGAGTACCTTTCGTTAAGCGTTGGTTTATTTTGGTGACTAAGTATCTCGAATGTTGGGTAACAATTGGTGAAAGCATTTATTCTTTCTCTTTCAACATTCTGACGTTACAATCTACTCTTGAGGGAGAGGAACTATAGCCGTGCCCGGATTGTCCATCATGCATGGCAATAGCGAGACGTGGCAGCAAACACACTTGAAGAGTTCTTGGATGACTTGAGCGCTTGAGTCTTCGGACATTTTTGCCAATTGGGCTAAAAATTCACAATTGATCATTTGGTAACATATTATTAAAGCGTTCATGAATAGGAAGAGGTTATGAGAGGATCGTTATGTTAGAGCTTATGGAAAATACTTCTGTAGAGTCTAATCTGGAGTAGTAGTAGTAGCGCTTTCTTTAGTAGCGCTTACGGAGCGACAACGTGGGCAGTAAGGGAGGAGGGCGAGAGAGGACTGGAGGCATTCGAGATCTCGGTGAGGAAAAGAATGGATGAGGTGGAGTGGACGTAGAGGGAATAGGATTAGGAGGAATAGGAGGAGGAATAGGGTTCATGTATAGATTGTAAGGGAGTAAGCCTTTCAGTGAACTGCAGAGGGACAATGGGTGCTATGAATCTTAGCCCAATAATTCATAGTGCTCAGTCAATCGCTACATATCTTCTGGTGTGATAAATTCAATTAATGTGCATCAAATTCCATGAATTCGTTTTGAGTTTTATATTACCTTTAATTGCTCTCAATTTTGGGTGAATTTGAAGTATTTTATGTTCCTAGGACGCATTGTAGTCCACAAAATACCCTCAGTGAGCACTCGTGCCCCGTAAATTAATGGAAGTGTGGCCTTAATACCGTTCAGTTGTTTTTACCCCATATTTGTGTCCTTTCATTTCGACGTTAAGTTTTTTACTCAACGTTTTCAAAACATTTCAGCTCACTCAATCCCTCAGTTTTTTGTAGAGGTCATTGAATGAATCGATTGAAAGTTTTGCCTCGCTCTTCATAGGTTAAAAAAGCCTTTCGTAAAAATCGAGCTGTAAGCGTAAGCTTTTAAGTTGAGAGCAACATGTAAAAGTTGGTTGATATTAGCCAACTTTTCAAAAAATTATCTCATTTTTGTACGAGAAATAAAGTCGATGCCCGCCTGATGCAATTGTGCCGAAAACATTCTGCAAAAATATCATTTTATAGGAGTATGATACAGCCATATGGGAACTTATAGGCATAGCTACCATTCGTATTTGTCATTTTTGCTTTTTATCCATCCTTTTTTTCCGATTTACTTTGTTTTTCTGTATTGCATTTTAAAAATTATCTCGCGTTTAAAAAACTGCTCTTTCATATAAAGTCTCTTGACATAGCGCATCAATGTAGACACTATTGTCGCGGCCGACTTGAATTAAAAGTTGGCGACCTCGTGACGTTGCGCTTTGGAAGCTGGGTGTGCAGTCTTCGTGCATCTTAATACTGCCGCTATTGAGGGTGCAGGACGTGGAGCGAATTTGGAAACCTGGATCAAGCCGTTTTGGCTCCGGCAAATTCTTTAGGGTTAGGATCATTTCATAAAGGAATGAAGACACTTCGCTTCCTTCAAATTATTGGGCGTTTGCGAATTGCGACATCCGGAAGTTACAGTTCCTCGCAAATTGAGAACCACCCTATGAGAAGGTTTTCTGTAATTTTGAAAGCGGGATTTTTATTACTTTACGGATTTATAATGATTCCTGTTAAATGCTTCCAGCAATAAAAGACGGAATTGTAATCATGGTGTGAGTTATGTCAGTTAATCAGTCAGTGATATCAGTTAAGGCCAATCCTAAGGGTACTTTTTTCTTGCGAACGGATGATCGGGCAATTTCCAAATGTTCGCCGCAAGCGGGAATAATGCACGTCTTATATGGAGCGATTAAAGAATGGAGATGAAAGTTGTTGTGTTTTTTTTTAGATTTTATGCCCTTCGAATGAAGGAGGCCTGCTTTTCCCTAGGGCTTTCACAAATTCGTGATGGCTATCTTCTGTTTGCCAATAAAAGACTGAAATATAATCATGATGGAACTCGTCAGTTAGAGCCAATCCTAAGGGCACTTTCTTCTTGCGAACGGATAGTACCTACGCGTATTGCTGATTTCATTACATTTATTATGTGGTATTAGAAGTTATTTTCACAAATTTTCTATCCGATTTTTGCATTAGGTTTGAGTTTTATTGTTTCAATATTCACCAGCTAAAAAAATTACGACAAAAATGGCCAGGATTCCAATAGTCCGTCATAAAAAATGGGTATATCTTATAAGGTGTCCTAACGATGCTCACCGGGGATCGAGTGGGTGTGGTGGCTAAAGAGTTGGCTCCTCACCCCGTGGGCTCGGGTTCAAATTCCGGCGCTGGCAGAGAATTTTCAGAGACTGCCCGATCCCCGCTTGAATTTTGTGTGAAGGAATTTTCAATCGCAACACCGTCCGTCGGATGGGACGTTAAGCCGTGGTCCCCTTGGCGCCTTTCGTTAAGAGTAGGGCAATGCCGACGCCGGGTTTCTCTCCACCCTTCCTTCCCTTACCCTGCCCTTATGACGCAAATGACCCCGGCTTTCGGTCACCTCCCCCGATTACTACAGCAAACTTGACGATGTTTCCAGCAGGGGAACGTAAGATTGAGCATACGAAATGTTCGTATGAAGATTTTCACAGCTTCTTTTATCTTAAGAAACAGAGAGTTTTTTCAAGAGAAGTTTTTTTTCACTTGAAAACGCCCCCAATAGGAGGGGTGACACGTCGAGTAAGAAAATGTTACCTACGCAGCATTTCCCGAAAACAACCACCAACACTTAGCATATAAAATTCATTCCACGCAGAAGGTCACCCAAAATGGTTTATGCTTGTGAATACGAGTAGTTATTTCATAACCGCAGCATTAGCTTCGACTGTTTTTTTTTCTAAAATCGTTTTCTTTTCCCTTTCATTGTGTAGAACGGGGAGCGCGGTTATTTGGAGGGCTTGGCTTCGCGCTACGCGGACCTCCTCTGCACTCACTTCGTGGACGTCCTCCGCCACTTGGAGGAGCTCCGCATCCGTGAGTTGGAGGACCTCTCCCCGCGCATCCGGATCCTCGGAGGCGGGCTGGGTGACTCGGGCGCGGGGGCAGGGGCCGAGGATGCCCCCGCCAGCAGCAGCACACCCTCTCCCGCCTCTCCACTGCCCCCGGCGGCGGCCGCCACCACTGCCGGGGGCGGAGGCGGTTCCACCACCGGCAGCATCGGGTCCGGCAGCGGGGGCGAGGGGCCGGAGGCACAAACGCAGCCGCAACCGCCGCCCCCGGGGGCGGCTGCTGGCATCCAGGCGGGGCAGCAGCAACAGCAGCAAGGAGACATGTGCCTCGGAGGCCTCACCACCTCAGTCTCCCAGCCCATCTACGTCCCCGGAAAATACTCGGTGAGTTGATCCGCGAATCATTACATGCTGAACTTAATATCAGACACGGTCTGAGGCGTTATTTTGTGGAATTGTTTCATTATAGAATAAAATGAAATAGATTTGTTTTATTCCACACTTTATTTTAAATAGCACGGCGAATGCATGCATTGACGACCCTGATGATAGTATTAGATGCTTAAACCCGGGTCGTGCTATTTAAAATAAAGTGTGGAATAAAACAAAGTTATTTTATTTTATTCTACATGCTGAACTGTTCAACCAGCACGGAAAAAATCTCTGTAAACTTCCACACGACTTCAATTAGTAAAACTTATGCGTTAATCCGCGTCTTGTGGCTTAAAAGTCAATGTTTGTTCCCTTCTGCCGGGAGCATCTTCATGACTTCTAGGTCACATTAAGTGTCACATGAGTCCTGAACGTTGAGATACGTTGAGTCCCCGGGAGATACGTTGACTTTTGAGCCGCAAGACGCGGGTTAACCTAAAGTGTTTATTAATTGACAACTTATTGACCGCGAAAGACCTTCAACAGCTTCATTCCACGCGATGACTTACTCTATAAGGCCACGGTTTCGTCTTACAGTCGACGTCATAAGGTGAGTAATTTTCGGCACATGTTTCGGTCGCTATTTTTTGCTATCTTTTTCTGAGTTAATCCTCCCGAATGGTCTGGATATTGTCTTTAATTTGTCAAATCCACTAATTCATCGAATTTATTTCATTTCCTTTCTCGTCGTGGGATCGTTTTTCAAGCTAATGTTTTTAATTGAAAGGTCTAATTTTTGTTCGTTGATCTCATATGATAGATTTTATAGAAGAAAAAAGTCCGAGTGTTCGGAATATGTTGTGAATGTGCGAGAAGAGTTGAAGAGGTAAGAAGAGGAGAATTACAGCGGTGGATTTGTTGCCGGCCTCGATGGCGGCGTGGCTAACTCATCGCCTGCCAAATAAGATTTTGCGGGTTCGAGTCCCTCCTGGATAAGTCACCCCTATCCAGTGCATGGCTATTCCTGCACGTGTAATACTTTTAATTTATTGTATACCCCGATGGAAAATAGTAAATATGTGTAGTATCAGGGTGTAGGGGAATAAATGCTGACAACTATAATGAATAATTAATTAATTAATTGGAAAATAAGCATAAAAATTTGTATGATACGTCTGTTGTATAACGGAGTTTGTTGACTTTATAACGAAATCAGTGTGTACTGAAAACATAATCTATAATGCACGATAAGTCTTTTTGTAAATCGATTAACTTTTATATTATTTTATTTTACTTCTTTGTAGCGAATATGTAACGATTAACCCGATATTCAAGTCGGCGAAGGCTTTACCCGTGTCAGTCGACACTCGTAATTCCAAATCACCTGTCTCTCATGGATATTTTCGGCTCTGCGCCTGTGATTGCAGCCCGCGGCAAAGTAACCATGGCGCTCATAATTCAAGCTTACTTGAACCGCAAGGCGACGTGAAAGCTCCCGACCGACCGCCGCGCCGCGCACCAGGAATTAACGTCAAAGCCCCCCTTAGCATCAGACCAAGCCAGCCATCAGACGAGCAAGCCTCACTCTCCTCTGCGTCGACGTTCAAAGTTTTCCATCCGAATTCTTAAGAAGTAAAATCTGCGTTGGAACAAGACGCGAATAGTTTTACACTGATTTAACATTTTGCTCAAAATTTGAGTTACCCCAACAAGTTTGAAATACTCTTTCCGAAAATAACGTAAAAATCTTATTGTTAGCATATCCGTGTCAACGAATAGGTTGTAATTCCACGAATAACAAATTAGGTTTCTCATTTTCATTGTTTTTTCTCGTGATATATTTCCTAAATATTTGTATAGATTTTGTGGCATAACGCCTCACTGCAATCAGTAATTTAGCTCATTTCATCCCTCTTCAATCTTGAATACTATGAGACTTGCATCAATTTCTCATGTCCTTCAAGAATAAAATACTCAGGGTAATGGTGAGGAAGCATGCATGTGAATGTGAAACTTATACCGTTGATATTTTCCCCTATATTATATACTTTGAATTAATTATCTAGTGATTACATGTGCCGACATAAGACTTTTTCACGGAATTTGCGGGCCCAAGTACGACTACTTTGCATAAAACGCGCTAAGGATGGCAATTTGTCGTTGAGTGTGTGTTAGTCGATTACTATCGTCTAAGTATCTTACGAAAGGTTCTACAAATGTGGCCGTTGGGATCTCAATGAATTTAAAGAGTTAAAATGTTTCCCATATTTAAATTTTTAGACGTGTTTTCCCCTTATTTGAGTTTTAAATTCAAAGTGATAAAATTCTAACATTGGCGCACTGCAGCTCTTCATCTCTCCAAATGTGGCTCCCTCAGTTTCTTGATACTATATTACCTTCCGCTGTCATTCTCATTTATCGGTCCCATTTATTTCATTTGGTCTAGGTCTTCATTGGGGTACTTTTCCTCCAATATTTTCCACACATGCAGTGTGATCTAGGCAATCCGACGCATACTAACCCGTGGCACTGCTTGATTATAGAAAACTACGAGTTATTGGAAACGTACAGGTAACTAGCACAATGCACACAAAGCTTTTTAGAGACGCGTGGTACTTCATACCAATCTTATATTGGTATTAATCTGCTCAGCACTCCTGGACTCTTCAGATTATGATTCGCTTCGGATTCCACGTTGCCAAGATACTTATTCCATGTAAAAGCCTCCTGAGTTGACGCCGTATATCCCGTTACGGGACCGCGTTTTTTTGTTCCTTCGGAGGAAGATCTTCGGTTTGTCCTGTTCCGGCGCAGGGTCTTCTGTATTTGCCCCAGGGCCGGACAGGGAATTCTGCTATCCGTCGCAGCTCCGGAAACTTTGATTCCTCGACCACCTGGAAAATTTTCTGTGTCTGGGAACGAAGAGTCTCCTGCAAAACTTACTGCAACTCCAAACTCCTTACTGCAAAAATACACTTTAAACACATATTTACACCAAAAAGAAATAATTAGCAGGAAATTTATAATTTTACAGAAAAAAAACAATTTGACTTCTATTTTGGACGATGAAACCTTCGTTCATACACTAATCCAACACATACTTTTGAACGCATACAGGCAACAATTCGAAATATCCACTAGAATATTTCACCTCTCTCAAAAAACATTCATCTAAATGCTTCTTATAATCCACAGATTCCATTGAAATCACGCTCGAACGTTTAATAAATGGGTCACTTCGATAATAAATCCGGTAGTTGTTTTGAAAAAAATGAGGTAACCATAAAGCGCGGGAGATGAAGCTTTAAAATGAGTCAACCACAAAGAAGAAATCTATCCAGAAAATAGTTCTGGAAACCGTCGCCAATCCGCCAATTGGCGAATAAGGGGTTCCAACTCCGGTTCACCCGTTACTTCAATACATAATTTCACCTCCTTTCTCTCTTCTCTCCCAACAGCCGTCCAGTTGCCTGAGCGACCGGGAGGAGGACGAGATCTACGGGTTCGGAGGCGGTGCGGGCGGCCAGCCCACCCTGCCTGGCGGGGGCGGAGTGGTTCCGGGGGCGGCCGCTGCGATGGCGCCCCCGCTGGCGGCGGCTGTCGACGCCTCTGGCTACGGCGTCTTCGGGCAGCGCATGATGCAGCGACACCGCCTCCACAGGCGAATCGTCTTCTCCCCGCCCCCGCCGCCCCCCGTCGTGGTCACGGGGGTGGCGCCCCCCGGGGGAGGAGGGCCAGTCCACTACGCCCCCGGACCCCCGCACCCCTCCGTACAGCTGCCCTTCCAAAGGTGAGCACACTCAAAGCGATAGCTCTAGATAAGTGAAGTCGGTCTCGTGGACCAACAGTGATCTCTTAAACACCGTTGGGTCCTGCCTCCGCTCCTTGTAGGTTATTTTTCATCAATCATCAGGCCCGATAGAGGCGATAAATTAAGAGAGATTTTTTGCCGAACGGATAGATATGGGAATTCGTTTTTCCCCCGAACCATAAAGGACTTTAAGTAACCCTAGTCCCAACTTCGTTAGAGCACTTCATTTTTTTTAGCTGTAAACGGCTGGTGTCCTAATACCCCCTGCCACACGCCTTTTAGGCGGCTTGCGGGGTGTTGTGTAGAAGTAGATGTAGATGAATCATGTTAAACTGTCAGTTACATTTTGTATATTTTATTGGTATGATTTTTAACATTCATTCAGCGTATGTTAATTGGTATGATAACTTATCCCTCAGTCCTATCACGCGTTAGCTTCCCTTTTCATTTGCGTCCATTATCCGTTTCGTCAATATGCGCTAAAATGAATAGGGGTCGTCGCTAATGTCGTGGAATGACTAAAGCAGATTTTAATAGGGAATTCTCAGCGTGATAATTCAACTCTGTTCGGTGACTAGTCAAATTTTTAATTTATCTCAATTTTAATTCTATGTCAAGGATAGTAGAAATGATATAAAATTTGGAAGTAAGGAAATAAAACTTTGTAAGGTTCACTGTTGTTTAATTATGGGCACGACCCGGGTTTCGTAACTTCGTTACACAAGTTACGAAACCCGGGTCGTGCCCATAATTAAACAATAGTGAACCTTACAAAGTTTTATTTCCTTACTTCCAATATGGAGAGGTTTCACTAAGTAAAGCCTGAAGTCATTAGTTACGATATAAAATTTGTCTATGTATTTTACCTGGGCAAAGAAAATTTATTTTGAACGTTTTTCGGCGTAATAATTGAAAAAGTATCCCACCTTCTTCGTTAAATTAAATATAAACGTAATATTACGCCGTTAACCCTCTTTAAGTGTTTACCGTGCAGTAGTGACGCGAGCGAGTCGGTCGGTTGAAAAATTCGGTTTGGTTCTCCAGTACTCGTTCCAGCGTTACGATTGCGTTGCAGGATTCTGGCATAAATATTAACGTAGTTACCCTTTTGCGAGAACTCTACGGGGGAAAATTACTTTGCTTTGGCCGCGAATCGAACATGGATCCTTCAGTTCTGCGCCAGGTGTTCCCCCACTTGAACTACCAAACTGTATTCTTCTCATGCTTTAGAGGACTTTATAGTTCACGCTGTCTGTAATACAATCTTGTCCTCTATAGCCGATGAAATTCCGTAGTGGAGGAAGACGTCTGGTTCTTCTCTGTCTGAATTTCGTACTTCAGGTGCACTAGCTGGTCACTCCATTATGTTATACCGCAGACTACTCTACTGTTATCCCCTGAGCTGGTCTTTTCGACCGACATGCTTTTAATTGCTCAATTTTTACTGATGAAAAATCTAAATTGGTCTCAAAAGCAAGTTACGTCTTCCAAGTGGGCGAGCAATTAGCTTCTGACCTTAGGCTCCCGAGTTCTAAGACCGGGTGAGGCCTTTTGGCTAACAATACGAAAACCTCTAAGCGAGGTTGGATAAGACAAGGATTGGCCCCTCTGTTAGAATGTGTGAAAATTTCACTCGTCCTTGTATCATCTTTTTTCTATGAATTGAAATTATTTGGCTTTTTCAGCATTCAAGAGTTCAATAAAATTTCTATATATATTTCATACTTCCGGCACCTTGCCGTTGAATATACGTGATGCTTTTGGACCAACGTCACGGTGTTTCCCTACCAATTTTCCCCCTTAGATGGAACTTACCTACGCGGCAATTTATTCCATTATTTTACTTTTTGTTACGCTAAAAACAACATATGCGTAACTAACTAACTAACTAACTATGCTCTCATGTATATACTATTCATTATAAAATTAGGTAGAAAACTAGCACTCAGTATTAGGAACAATCGTATGCTCATATACGAGGTAGGAAAATTGTCTAAACGGAGATAAGGATTTTAATCATCATGGTCATTAATTTTAAATTACCTTGAGAAATAAATGAAATTTAAAATATCTTCATCGGGAAATATTAAATATTTGCACTTCACTGAATTATTGGAATAGTTTCATAGGTTCAAGTAAGGATTTTTTTCCTTTGACATACAAATAGGTATTTTCGTTTTATATTTCCATCGCCTTGTCGTGGATCATGCCATATATGTGAGAGATATGCTTTTGGGCCCAGCTGTTGGCGTGCAGGCACTCGACTGAGATACGATAATTTCAAAGGCCTTCCCGTGTGTTTGTCCATCAATTCGCTCCGCCTCGCCTCACCTTTGACCCGTGACACGGCGACGGCGCTGCTGTTTATCGCCCTAAAGGCGGACTCCGACGCGATGTCCGTGCAGGTGATGGCTTATCCCTCCGTCCTATGACGCCTCCCCCCTCCCCATTTCTTCTTTGAGTCCATTACACGTCTCATTAATACGCGGTAAAATGATTACGATTCGTCGATAATTTCGCGGGACCAGAAGGAAACAGGGTTTTATCAGCGTAATAAAAAAATACAAATAAATGAAAATAAAAATAAATAAAGCAATAATTTTACCATGTTTGGTGACTATTAAAAACCTATTGATTTAGGGATTGGATTGAAGACGAAAACCAATCAAATTAGCCTCCGAGGTCATCGTTAAATAGCTGTCTCTCGAAAAAAAATCTTTGACGGGCAGGTGAAGTGAATAATGGCAGAAGTATGACATTTTAGAGCAAATGATGATGCATATATAAATGAAGAATAATGTAGGAGTTAAGAAAAACTGGCTGTTAGGAGAATTGAATGGCTACGAGAAACCTATCTTTGGATAGGTGATCGTGAATAATTATTTATTTTTCTAATGTAAGTATACTGGGACTAGCCGCGGTGATAACTTTACGGGATTCACCCGCAATGCACAAATTGTGCGGAAAACGGCGAATGATTTTTTCTCTGTGGATTTTTCGCACAATTTATTTTTCTGTTAACTAGCAGATAGTCATTGCTAACTACTGGACTGCCAACGCTGTAGTGACGAAGCTACTTCCAGAATTTTGTCATAGAATAAAGCCGTCATTGCCGAAGGAATGAATGAGGGCGTTAACTATTTTTTTGCAGTATGTACCCTTGTTAAAGAATTAGAATATAAAGAGATATAGATGTGTGGAATTATAAATGGTTATTTTTGCATTTTTTGATCCGTCGCTCACTTTTCGAGCTCTTCATGACTCCAAGTCGAAGTCCTTAACCCTCGAGTTGGAGGTATTTTATCATATTTTTATTATTATTTTTTTAAATTCTCACATATAGAAATATTACCCATTTATAGCGCCCAAATTGCAAGCAAATATATATTATGTAACGAGAAACAAATATAGAAAACATGTGCGTAGAAAGAAAGGGAATCGGAACATTCGGCAAGAAAATATATATAAATGGAAGCGATGTTATTGGTGATCAAAGAGCCAAGAAGACAGAACCAAGTTTGTGTAGACGTTCGGGGATAGAGAAAATGGATCTACGTTTGGAGGGAGGGAATTAAGAAGTGAGTGGAGGCGGAAAAAAGTGAGCTTTGGATGAGTGATAATCTGGGAACTATGTGAAACATGGAGTGGGTGCGTGTATTGCACTCGGAAGTTAAGAAAAGAAAAGAGTGCAGGACAGTCTGTGATTGAGTTGAGGGTATAGTGGATAAATTAAAGCTCACATTTAAGGTGTATAAAAGGAAGGTTGTTAATGGTATGAGTCCTTTTAAAGAGATCGGCATTGGGTGATTTCATTTCCTTCAAACCTGGTTTTTAGTTCTTAAAAAAATCTTCAGGCGCAGACCTTTGTGGCGCGCCTAATGCAGCTTCGCTTCCCTAGGCAATCGAGGCCACTGTCCCGCGCATTCGCACGGCCTCCGACCGAGCACACAGCTTCCGTAATCTCGTCCACGCGTAACGATAGAGAGAGGGTGATGGCGCACTGTGTCTTCCCCACTTATCGGCAAGAGAGGAAGCGGCGATGACGAGCCGAAGGTCCCGGGGCGTTCATCACGGGTGCCAAGTGCCACTCGCGCACGCTGCCACGGTGACACGGAGTGGACATCCGAGCCTCCCTAACGTCACCGCCGTGCATTCATAGACATGATTCCCGCGGTGATGAATCACGTTTGCCGCCCCAGAGACGCTTTGTGCACCTTCCTCCCCTGCGAATGGATTAAATTCAACGACACCTGGACACAATGCAACGGCCTAATCGGGTGAATACACTTTTGTTTCGCCATTGCACGCGATTAGGGTTTTCCAAAGGGAATCTAAGGAGACCTCCGAGAAACCGCCGAAAAATTTTCTTCTAGTTGTGTGCAGTGACTTCAATATTTAAAATTATTTGCCTATCCTTGCTATTTGAAAAAATTCGAATATCTATAAAAATGTTGCGTAAGAAAAAGTTTAAAAAGTAAAATTTTGATACTTTTCAATTCTATTTGCGGTATTTCCAATGTTTTTCCATGTAGGTATTTCAAATTCATTTCTTGGTTATTTATGGATACAATTTGATCCCTCCTCCTAACCGCATCTACATTCTACAGTTCCGGAATTTTAAAGAAGAGAGCGATGATTGAAAAGAGGAAAATGAATACGGGGTTTCAGTATTTTTTTAAAATTTCTATTGAAAATCAGAAATAGGCTGTTACTGCTTTATCGATACTAGTTTTATATAAATAAAATTTGATAACTAGAGGAAAACGGATACAGTAGTAAGGGTACTAGGAAGAGAATTGCATTAGCAAAGGAGGCGTTCATGAACAGAAAGGAGCTTCTGGGAGGTTCGCTATGTAAGAATTTAAAGAAAAGGTTAGTGAAGAGTCTTATCTGGAGTGTAGCGCTTTACGGTGCAGAAACGTGGACACTTAGGAAGGAGGACGAGAGAAGACTAGAGGCATTCGAGATATGGGTGTGGCGAAGAATGGAGAAGGTGAAGTGGACGGAGAGGAGGAGTAACGACAAAGGGGTGGATATGGTGGTTGAGGAGAGGCAGCTTTTAGATAAGATACGGAGGAGACAGAAGGTATGGATGGAGCGAGTGGTTAGCGGGGATGGGATGTTGAAAACAGTGTTCGAGGGAAGAATGTTAGGTAAACGAGGGAGGGGAAGGAAAAGAATAGCATTTTTAGATAGAATGAAAGGGAGTAGGTCTTATTGTGCACTGAAGAGGGAAGTGCACGATCTAAGGGGAGGCTCCCGGAATTCTTCTTAAACACTCCTTGGAAAACCACCTTAATCGGTAGAATACTTTAATAATAATCTACAAGAATATTTTGAATTAGCTCTTACTTTATTTGCGTAGTACGGCAAAGATATTTATAAAAACAAAATGTTGGCACCTCACCGATCCAGTTTTTGTAATAGCAATGTTTTATCTTTTAAAGTTAAATCAGGCGTGTCCAATGAAAATATCACTACAGCCTGCTCATAAAGAAATCTCTGCAGAGGATATGTTCATTTTTACGCAGTTTATTCAAGGCTTAAGGAGGAACCTGCGCTTCGAAATACTGCTTTCATTAGTTAGATAAACTCGATAAAAACGAGTCATAATCGCTAAATTTGTCATTCATAAAAATTAAAAGTAGTGCTAAATCAATCAAAATAGCTGTGCAATGCATGATTTTGACTAAAAATGGAATGATCCTGTGATATGAAGAATGGCTGTTATATTGACTCTTAGGTATTGGAAGAATTTAAATACTTTCTCGGGAAATACAGTAAAGCTTTATAACTATATCATTTGTGATGAATAAAATGAACTTAACTAGTGAGACCTTTTGCTCTGTTAATTTCAACCTAATTTGGAAAAATGGTTTATTTATAATTGCTGATCACCAACTCGACAACGCTGTCAACATTCGTAGTTACACACCGGTTGAGCACCTTTGTTTGTTTACGTTACCTCGTAGAGTTACATTGCATTGTGACAATGTTACTCGTTTTATTATCCACTTTACTTAGCCTTGAGTTATTAAATATACCTTTGGGCTGAAGTGATGGCTTCATTATGCCGATTTAAAGGCAAATTTGTGTCTGAAGTAAAAGGTAAGAGCTTGGATTACTTGAGAAAACGAAATGTGGCCGAAAGTGAACCCATCAATTCCATCGAAGCGATTCCAACGAGTGCATCTGTTGAAGGATACCGAATCGTCGACGTGCATTTTTAATTTCTTAAGAAATTTTTGCAATATTTCCCAACATAAAGTGTCCATAATTGTTTAAATAATCAATGCTTATGTCTTGATTTAAGAAGATTAATGTCCCTGTCGAATGACTGACACAAAGCTCTTTAATGTTTATTTCTTTGTAGATTTTCCATTTAATAGCCTCATCCATACTATTAATAAGGAGTTGATTAGTGAAAATTAGAAACTAATGTGTCAGTTGTAACCCAAATGTAATTCGAATCATTAGTATAAGGATAATTAAATAATAGTTGTTCCTAGTGCCGAAGTTTCAGTAAATTTGGAAGGCTGACATTGCAGCTTCTACGGACTCACTTTGGTCAGCTGTCATCGATTGTTCAAGAATGCATCCTAATTTTTATCCTTCTGCAATGACTTCACGAATAGGTAAATGTATTTACTGTTGTTTTTTCAAATTATGCTAATTGGACCTTTGGAAAACGTATCAAAGTAAATTGTTTGGTCAGTGAAAAAGGAAGTACTCTTGTCTATTTTATTTTATACTTTCGAAGAATTACATGGGTGAATATTCGATTAATTAGTACGTTCGCGAAGTTGTATTTCTAAATACTACATAGTCGGTACCCAACAGCAATATGCTTGTATCGTGGTACATTCATTTACCCGTAGACCTTATTCTAGACTTTTAATATCAATTAAATTGATGATTAAATACATAAAGTGCTAGATAATGAACTTCTATTTAAATAAGTAATTGCTACAAGTTGAAAACGATGTATATTTTTCGAAATAAATGTAAAACAATTTGAAGTAGTAATCAGAAAAACAGATAAACCATCGCAAATCTCAATAAATTCTATCATTTTCGCTTTTGAAGTGATACGCTTACAACTTCAAGGGATGAATTGTGTTCCGGTCATGATTATTCGCATGTTTAATAAAATTTAGGAGCATATAGGAATTACTTAAACAACCAGCACTGATAAATCACTACATATTTCGGCGTATAGCACGTTTCGAGATGAACTGAATATTCGTTTAATGAATTCTTAAAAAAAATGACACCGAAAAATCCAGTTCACTGGAATTATGCAGCAGTCGACAGGTGCAATATCGCTCTTCATATTTAACCTCCGTATACTTTGCAACGTTGCCACTACCTCCGCAGCATAATGGCTGCTCGCTCTGCAGAAAACCGGAAGTATGTTCTTTAAACTTAAATACTGGCGCTAACATATCGGTAACCCCTTCTAAAAAAATACATATATTGGGCATCGATGTCTATTCTATGCTGTGCTAATTTATCAGCGATATATTTCGGGCCAAATTTGAGATAAAAAATGTTTTACTAGGGAAGGTCATCATTCTCCCATAAAGACAATGTATTTCAAGGAGGAAATCCGTCATTTTCAAATCCATAAATCTTTCTTAAATGGCCGATGACATAGTAATATTTTTTCACTATTCGATAGAAAAAATAATGAGCAACAACATATGTGAAAATAAGGGGAGGTTTTCGAGCATGTTTTAAATGATGGTTCCTCCTTAAATCCGCACAACTGCCGACCTCCCACTCTCTCAGCCAAATCTTATACGACCACAAGCATCTCAAGGAGCATGATTCGACTTCACTGGCGAGCAAATAGACGATGATTCATTAGCTTTGATCATAACCCTACTCCACAGCAGCCTAACAAAGGATGGTAGCATTATTGTTGACTATTTACCGATATGCAACGGTGAAACGTCGAAGTTTGTGTCCGGTTGTCAAACTCACTTCAGCTTTTGAGATTTTCTGCTAGTTTTGTTTTTTTTTTTTTCAAGATAACATTTCGGTTTATAGCGACACACTGAGACCGATGCACTTTGCCCTAAAATTTATCAGCAACATTCCGTAGAACTGCGTACATGGACGTACATATTAATCAAAGCAGGCTATTAGAGGATTTAAATTGATGATTAATATTTATAATACTTAATTTGCATAGTATAAATATAACGAAAAAATGCTAAAATTATGAGCTTTTCTCGGAAATTTTGAGAGAAGTTTATATTTTATACGTGTTTTCCAATCCTCCGCGCTGGGGAGCGTGTGCTTACGGCGAAAGTGACGATTAGAGAGGCGATGAATGAGATTACATTTTGACAAGTAGTTCAATAAATGAGGAGAATATACAAAATCGGCTTAAAATTATTAGATATCTTTACGTGAGTATTGGGAAAGTGCCACCGATGCGTGTTCTATTTCATTGGAAAAGTTTCCATCCGCCCCGGATATCAGGTTGTCCTATTCACCGAAATATTTCTAGTATAACTGTCAAATAATTGTAAATATCGTAAAAACAAAGGTAAAAATGGTATTTTTGTGTTTGTATTTGCTGACCCCCTGATGATCGTGCGGTATACGCTAAGTAAAAATCTTGAAGGTCATGATTCGAATTTACTCTCAAGAAAATAGAAAAGTGGTTTTTATCTTAATATTATTTTGCAGTAGCCCATCAATGGTGAAGTAATACTGGTAGTCAGACACCGACTCAAGTTATTGACATTTTATGTCCCTTTGTTGCTTATCTTCCACAGTGTTTTACGCTCCTTTTGTTTCAGCCGTGACTGAATTGGACCCTATGTATCCTTCCGGGAAGCGTTGCTTACGCTTATGTTATACTTACGATGCTCTTGTTTTCGCTCCAAGATTTTGGCTGAATTCAACCCCGCTATTCCCAACCTTTATCTCATGAGTTACACTTCCTTCGAAGCCGCAGTTATGCCGAGGTGCTAAAAATGGGGATAGGAGGAAGCCTATTTGCTCAGCTCAAAAATTATTATTCATCGACAACTGCCTCGGTAGAAAAAAGAGAAGAGCGTAATCCGTCCCCTGAAATCCGGGTCGGCAAGAAACAAGTGACGGAGCAGGTGCGACGCGTACGAGGCTACGACGTCATAAATCTAGAGAACTTGGTTGATCCACCTTTTTCGTCGTATTTTCATAAGAAATGCATCCATTTTTTGTTTGCACGCCGAACGGGATTACGTGACACATATTTTCTGCAGAATGCCCTTGCCTTTGACATTACCTGTGCTAGCAGATTTTTTTCCCTCTTCACCCTCGTTGTGAGGTTTTATTTACAACTACATAATACCTCGACAGTTGCCTCAACAGGGGTGTTAGGGCACCAGCCGTTTACAAAAATGGTGCATGTTGAAGTGATTTGACTCCTGAGTTCACCCTTGCGTTCATTAATTGTGCCTGTAATTGTTCTGGGGAAAAGCCAATACCTCCGCCTATCTATTTGGCGAAATATCTATCTTATCGTTTCCGTTGAGCTAGGAAATGTAATGTTAAGTTCTCAGATTTTGTTCTACGTGTCCCTCGACAAGATGATCAGTTCCTAATAGCTCGCACAACATCGCAGTCTAGCTCCTGGCCTGCAAGTCTCTACCGGACCCCCAACCATAAATATATCCAATTCAAAATTTGCCACCCTCCACCCTTATTCCGGGCCTGCCGGTGCCAATTAATGGTTGTCTTGTTTGTATACATTTTGCGATTTTTCTTAGGTATTGTTTGTGTCTGCAGGGGACCATAACAGTCTCTTTGCAAAATTTATTTAAGGATAAATCCTCTCGCCACCGCGAGATCATTCCGCTTTTCGTATGATACCTCTGTGGTCACGATACAAATAATTCTATAACTCTGTGGGTTAATGTTAATTTCTGCAAAGTTAACACTGTACCTTGGTATTATTAAAATTTGTCATTTAAACTTCGGAAAACAAAAGCGCTTAAGTATAAAGTGTTCGAAACGGTAAACAATTTGCAATTACTTCTAACATATGCACGTATTATCTGTTCCAATGATCATAAGTATCTTGGAGTTTAGGTCAAAATGATGCAAAATTTTATGCCGACGTTTCGGCGTATTTACAAACCATCTTGAAGGCTTTAAATGAAAAACGAGAGTACAATATTGATACATAAACAAAATTAAAGGGGAATTATTAAAATTAGTTAAAGGAGGATTATTAAAATGAATTCTTTATATTAATTAATTAAAGTTTTGCATAGTTTGACCTAAACTCCAAGATACTTATGATCATTAAAAAATAAAGGTCAAAACGAGGAAAAGGAAAATCTAATTATTTTTTTCCACTGCCATTGAAATGCTGATTATTCTCTGAAAGCGATTGATGTAACTCAGACTAGAATTTGTGCTGAAGGGGAGAAATGTTTATGAAGTACCTCTTTGTTGAGAATCTTTTACCGTTTTATAACAATTTAACACAGCTTATTGATATTTTAAAAGCCATTATTTATATTTTAAAAGCCATTTAAAAGCCATATGTAGCCACAATTATCATAAAATGCTAGTATTAATGTATCTGAAATTATTCTTCTAAAATGACAAAAAATGTTATTCATCGCTCCAGTTAATTTTATTTTTCTCTTTTTCAGCTGCCTCAGCCCCAGATCTGCTTACTTCTACGAATTTCCTCCGGGTAAGTGCAAATCATCATTTCATTTTTAGATGCAGAATTAAGAGGTCAGAAAATTTCAGTAATATTTTAAATTAGCGTTATTGGCGAAGTTGACCTTTGCCCAAGTGCCAGGAATCCCTAGGATTGATTCTCATATTGCTAATAATATCTATAGTTGCTATTAACGTCCAAAGGATGTACATACAGTTTTTTCCTTGCCTACGTTGATAGACAACAGGAATTTCCTCATCTTCCTCAGAAAGACTATGGTACACCTATTATTTTGAAAGATACCTCCAGCTGGAATTACTTCACTAAAATAAGTAATATAATCATGGAAATAGCCATTTATCATTGCTGGTATGAGTACTTTTAAGTTAGTATAATTCTTCTGCAAGCCTCTTTAGCCATCTAGAAAGCATTTAGCATTGTGATATATCGTCATATTTACCACGCAGGTCTCGATATCAAGCTCTATTTTTCCTGACAAATTAATTTAGGGAGTAATATTTGGTGTTATAATTTAGTCGTGTGATAAATGCGTAATTATATTTACGTTCAGATATTATAATGGATAGATAGAGCTCAGTTGCGGAAACGGTTACATTTTATTACTTGGTTGTATTTCTTAATTTCGTAGAGAAAATTAGTACATTTATTTTAACTTCATAGCCAAAACACATGCGTCTTAACACATTCGCGTCGGGCCCCGCCGATAGGCGGCGTGCCGTGTTTTCCCAAGGATCGGCCGCCGCCTTTCGGCGTCTTGAAACACTGGTGATCCAAAATGAAATTTTTTTGTCGCCCGCTCGTCACAGCTGTCTCCTGAATTTTACCCGGTCTTTACATAGAACTACATTCTAAAATCTGCCCCCCGTTCTCAAATGTCATGCTTCGGAAATACAATGAAGCCTTCTTATTTTTCATTCACTATGTCATTTGATTCCGTGTATTCCTGACGCGTTTTTTACCCTTTTTCCGTGTATCATGTTTCCACAATTATATTTTTACAATCTTGCAAGTCGCTATCTTCAAAGAAGTCAAGATAACACTTCCTATGTAGCAAACCATCAGTTTGCCTTTTGGAGACACTTTTTGGCTGTGTGCTTCGTACAATGTACCTATTTTATTTTTGCTTTCGCGACATTGTTATTCAAGGCATATATATAAAGGGGAAACGGCAATCTCGTCCGCATAACTACTCGTCGTTTTCAATGGGTTACACGTATTACGACCGCTTTTAATTCATCACTTTTTTCACACTCCAGTTTGAGGATTTTTGAAGCTTACAAAACAGGACATTACTGGAAAGACGGAGCATACATAAGGTAAGTACAATTTTAAAAATAAATATAATTATTCTATTTATTGATTATCTTTAGAATTCAACAATAGTATTCACTATTTATTCATAAAAAATGAATTTCTATTTGTTGCTGCTATCCCGATAATGATTATGGTCTCGTTGTTTTCCGCAGGATAAATAAGAAGTTGCTTCATAAATACCATTCGCTTCGAATGACGTAAAATACCTTCAAGTATACTTTAGATAAAACTTAGAACCAGCTCAATTGGTATGTACGACTTTATTTGAAATGTTTGATTTCAATGTTTACAGCAATATTGAGAAATAATTTAACCTTTTTCTTTATTTTACTCTAAGAAGACTTCATGGAGAATAAACCGAATTCATCAAGAAAGCGGACAAGGAGCGCACTTCGTCACCCTGTGTCTATCTCCGACGAAGACATCGCTCGGTTCTTTGAGAGGGAAGAAGAAATTTCGGATGGAAGTGCAACAGATTCGGATTTTGATGTCTCCTCTGAAGATGAGGAAACCGACGAGAGCTCCGAGGATGACAGTGGTGCAAATGGCGATTGTCAGGCCTCAAGTGATTCAGGTAAACGCATATCCCCGGCAGGATGGCAAACTGAACGGCCAGTTATCACTCCTATTGCTTTTACTGGAAATTCTGGACTCAAAATACGGCCTCATGTTTTAGATCCAATAGGATTCTTCATGCTCTTGGCAAACGATGAATTTTTCAACCACATAATTTCTGAAACAAATATTTATGCCCAAAAATTGCAGAATAAATCAGTAGCTGATAAATCTAAAATGAAACCATGGAAAGACTTGACTAGAGGGGAGTTTGAAATATTTTTAGGGCTACTTTTTCATATGGGGCTTATCAGAATAAATAAAATTCAATATTATTGGCGAAAAGATGGGCTTTATGAATTTCCCACATTTTCAAAGGCCATGCCAAGAGACAGGTTCATGATCATTTTGCGGTGCCTACATTTTGGTCGTAACGCTCCTGATGGCCACCCTAAGCCAAGTGATCCACTCTACAAAATCCGCCCTCTTTTGAATCTTATCCAGACCAATATGAAAAAAGTGTACTATCCTCAGAAACAACTTAGCTTAGATGAATCGATGGTACTTTGGAGGGGAAGACTATATTTCCGGCAGTACATAAAAAACAAGAGGCATAAATATGGTATTAAATTGTACATGCTAACGGAACCAAATGGGCTTGTTTTGAATTGCTTGGTTTACACAGGTTCCAAGGATCCAAATGTTGGGGGAGTTGGTCACTCAGAAAAAGTTGTACATTCGCTTCTATCTGATTATACTAATGTTGGTCATGCTGTGTACATGGACAACTTCTATAACAGCTATAAATTGTCGCGAGAACTGCTGGGAAAGAAAATATATTCCACGGGAACTCTCAGAAACACTAGGAAAGGCAACCCTCATAATGTTGTAAATAAAAAATTGGCAAAAGGAGAAGTAGTGGGCCAGTATACGAAAGAAGGAATTTTCATATGCAAATGGAAGGATAGAAGAGAAGTTTTAATGATTTCCTCGGAGCATTGTGGAGAGATGATATAAGTAGCAAACAGAAGGGGTAAAATTTCTAAAAAACCAAGCGTTGTAGCCGAATACAATAAATTTATGGGGGGAATAGATAGGGCGGACCAGATTATTTCTTATTATCCAGTGGAGAGAAGAAGCCTGAGATGGTATTTAAAATTAGGGATACACATGTTTCAAATACTTCTAAACAACTCGCAAATACTACATAATAAATTTAGTAGCCAACACATGAGTCTTCAGAATTTTCGTGAAAGTGTAATCGCCAGTCTTATTTTCAAAAACAAGCCGGCAGAAATTCCAGCGCCAATCCAGCGAAAGGAAAAGATCCATTTGCCAGTACAAATACAAAGTGAAAAGGGTTCAAGAGCGCAAAGAAAAAGATGTCGTAACTGCTCAACGACAGGAGTAAGAAGAGACGTCGTCACGTACTGCCCGATGTGTGATGGTGAACCAGGACTATGTCTTGAACCCTGTTTTAGAGTGTTCCATAACTATTAATCGGTAAATATGTTGCAAATTCCAATTACAATTGTTGCAATGTTTATCCAATTAATGTTTGAATTAATAATAAAAGTGTGAATTGTATTCAAAGAAGAAATATATTTTAGATGAAGTTTTGAAACAAAATAGCGTGTAATTATTTTGAAATACACATTTTTTTAGTATACTTAAATAAAATTTTATGTTTAAAGTTTTTGCTACTCTGGCTTGCATTAGTCTAATCGTGAGACCAATAAATAACACTGCTATGCGAGGAAAGAGCTTGCTTGCCGACATTAGCAGCATAGGAAACATCACGGAGAGCGGTTCACTTCCGATAGGCGGCATGGTAATGACCTGAAAAATTGTTGGTAAAATTGTCGTCAATATTAATAAATTGGTCATAGATAATCATTACATTACCGAAATATTATACGAAACAAATAGTAGGAAATAGAAAGATATGCGCTAACATCTATTTTTGAAAACAATCTCGCCGATCGGGCAGCCGCCGATAGGCGGCGGAGATAATGTTTAAAAAATTAACGGTTAAAAAATGAAATTCAGCGAAAATATTGGCGTAAAATTTGTTTATGTAAAGCAACGGTTGGTAATCAAAAGAAAAAGATTCCCGGTCCTACGTAAAGTCGTGTCCTGAATGTCCGCACCGAATGTGTTAACACAAATGACTTCATTTTTTAAATCAATGTTCATAGTTCCCTATTATTTTGTAATACAGCTTCTTTACGAGTCTGACTTATATTATCACTTTGATTATTCAGCAATTGCCCACTTGGTGCAGGATTAGATGCTCTGCGCCTGAAGATTTTATAGTTCTGTGCTCCAGATTTAGAGAGGACGACCATATTAATTTACTCCGTGGCCGCTTTGTTCCTTCATTAATCAACAGGACGAGGAAAAATTTTTCGCGCGAGAGAGATATTTGCATAATACTACGATGCACTCCTGAGGGTAGTCGAATTATATGGATCCATTATTCTTGTGACGGCATGAGTTGTTATCAACGCCGCAATAAATTCGGCCCTGCTGAAGCCAAGATATATTTTTTATCCAATTCCGAAGTTGCATAATTTGTCATCACAATCACATCACTTCCACAACAGCCATTAAAGGCGTATCTGGGCAACAGCAGTTATTTTATGGAGGCTAAATTTAATTTTCCGGCATGATTTTTTCCTAATCACTAAAGTTTCATATTTATCCCATTACTTCATCACTCGTAAATTCTGTGGAAAATGTTTTTATGATTATTTTATTTGGTGAGGTATTATAAAATAAATTTAATATAGCGGGAGGCTTTACAGAGAAGAATTATATTCCGTAATCTAATGCTGGCATATTTTGCAGGGTGGCGGTTTTTCTTCTGCTGCTTTTATTAAAAGCCCTCAAATTATATTTATGTACGTGAGTTATCTAAATGAACAATTAATGAGAGGTATTAAATATAATTTTGAAGTTTTTTGGAGGTGTTGTTAGATTTTTATTTATTATTTTTAGATGTTTTATGTTGTTAGATTTTTGGTTATATTTGTACCTTTAAATAAGTTATTTTTCATCTTTAAGCAGTATAGAGTAAATATAGAATCTTTGGTTGAATTCATCATTTGTGAAATTAGTATTTTTTAAATTTCCTTGGCTATTCAGTAATACCTTTCGTTGATTCAATTCAAAACATGGATATCCCAAAGATATCGAACAATTGGGAAATTTGAACAAATTTTTTTTTTTATTATTCGAGTTTGGTCTCGGTTACCTCGTAGTGAGTCTTAGCTGATCAATTCCTGAGTCGTGGATTCCTATCATATCTGATGGACTGTTTAGGCCCCCTTAATAAGCTGCTCTGCAATTGATTTCGGTGTATTTATGAAAAATATCTTAATAGATGGTAAAAAAATCAATCGTTAGTAACATGTGATACTGCAGAATATATAGACTCTGTGGTGAATTAAGTTAGTCAATCCTTGTGGCTTAAATGTACCAGAGTAAAAATAATTTTACAACTGCCATTAGTGCATAATCTGTATAGTGTGATGTCGAGTTAAAGACTTAACGTTAGATGAAATGACGTGTCAATTAATGCGACGTATCTAATGCCATTTCTATCTACTCGTATAGAAACTAGGTCCCTATGACGTCACGAGGAGTGGCATCGCATGGGCGCCAATCTGGCCTTTTTCAAATGCGGGTAAAAATGACCATTGCCATTCTTATAAACTGGGATTTCTAAAACCAAATAATTTTTATACTATGAATACACTAATGGTGAGTAATGAATCGCAATCAATGCCTTTCGTTTTCTTTGATGAAGGGAACTACATTATTAGGTTGAGTGTCAGTATTATGTATGTTTTAATGCTGAATCGATGTTTTTTTAGCCTGTATCGTCATTTAGTATTCACTTTACTGTCTTAAATATTGTAAATCATTTTTTCGGTTTTTCTGTCTCAAAACATTGAACAAACGAGTGAATTCATGAGTTAACCTTGTATGATGTTAGGCACGATGTGGTGGAAGTTCGTAATATTGTTGAAATGACACATTGCAATATTTCCACTTATAGATTTATTTTACACTACGCGTTTCGTCGTTACAACGTCGTTACAACACTTGAAAATGTCGTTGTAACGACGAAACGCGTAGTGTAAAATTAATCTATAAGTGGAAATATTGCAATGCGTCATTTCAACAATATCATGAGTTAACCTTTACGTTTTTTAGAATGCCTAAGAGTGGAGCATATAATTCCAATCAACTAATTTTTGCGGACGGTTTTATTTGAATTAGTTACTGACAAACTACTACTTTCAATGAGAAATAAATGTCTAGACTATTTATCGATGAATACCTCTTAGTTATGAGTTGAAAAGAATATTATTTATCGAAAACAACTTTTTTTATAAATTATATAAAAAATTCCACAAATTTTAGTTTCCCCCTGCTCTGGAATCTGGAATTTGATATAGGAATATTATAAAAAATGCTTTATCCTTATCTCTGTTATTGAAGCATTGCAATATTGCGTGGCAACAGTGCAATAAATTATTATTTTATAGGAAAGAAAATAGTGATGTCGTTTGTCCTCTGCGTGCCTCTAAAAACAAAAGTATTTTGTAGTCTGCAACGTCTCTTGATTCTCTTTCTGCATATGCTATTCCTCTTCCCGCATTCAGTATAATTGGCATTTTGCCTCGTTGGGATGGGTTTTTACCATTCATCGGTGGCTGGAGGAAAGATGGGTGTAGCAGCTGAGATTTAACCCGAGAAATTATTCACTTGCAAACCTCCTCACGTTTATTTGTGCTGCGGTATTGAAAACAGCCAGTGTTTTAGGCTGGATTTCCCCATTATACCTAATTAACTTAGCCGTTACTACTACCTATAGGCTCAGGGTGTTACTTTATCATATTTCCAATTGGTGCATGATATTTTGTTCAGGCCACGTCTTAGTGCACTTTACGTATCCATCTCAACTGTTTTTGTATATTATTTATTTTTAATTGCATTTAAAGGCAATTATTATCACAGGAACCGGAATCGAAAGAAACTTTCAGCTAACAATTCGCAAATCATTATCCCTTTGCTAAATTTCGTTCTCATACTAATTTTTTACTATGATATGCCATGCCTTGGAGATTCAAACTAGAATCGGAGATGGATAAATTTCTGTGAATATTTTGTCTGAGTAAAAACTTAATGACGCTACTTTGAAAGATTTCATTTACTTTTTTTTAAGATCAGCTACAAATAAGGAGATCATGAAACTTTGAGATACTGACAATTTTAATAAAAAATTTCAGTTAACGACTTAGCGCAATCCCCCCCAATTAATATTTGCAGGAGTTTGGAAATGAGTGTTGATATTATGTCATATTTCTATCTAAAAGCTCAGTTAAAGAATTAAAGCAACGTTGCCGGGCAATAGTGCCAAACAATCGTTATATTTTAAAGGAAATAGCTGGAATTTATTTTCAAAAACCGCGTTTGTAGTCTGCAACGCCAACCCATTACATCTTCCTCCGTATACTGCTATTCCCCTTTCTGTATTCGGTATTATAGGGATTTCGTTTCAGCGGGATGGCTTTTAATCATTTATCGCTAGCTGGCTATAGTAGGTGAGGGTAGAGAAGAGAACCAACCCGAGCCATATTCATTAGCAAACTATTTTTCGTTTCTTTGTGCTTATGGTATTGAATGCGGCCGTAATGCACGGAGGGGTGTTGGGGAGGCCAGGCTGGACTTGCTTCTCTCTTTTCCTCCCTTTGGCGGGAAGTGCGGGCAGGGCAAATGATGTCCCGAATTTCGCCCGGATAAAGGCTCTTTAATTCCACCTGTCCCTCGCCGCCCCATTCTTCCACGCCCTCCCTCATCCTTTCACCACGTTTACCCTCTTCAACGTTTTTACCATCATCATCCCCCTCCCCTCCCTCTCTTACCCTCAAGCGCGTCGCTATTTCCATCCCCCTTTACACCCTCATATCCTCCTCTTTCTCTTCTCTTCCTTGCCCTCATATTCTGCTTCCTCTTCGTTATCTCAGACCCACAATCCGCCTTAAAATTCTCTCTCATACGCTTTTGCTTTCCTTGCTACTTCTTGTACTGCAGTGGGGTTTTTCGCTGAAGGATACTACACCCTTATCCTCATGTTTTTTCCTACAAACAGAATTTTTTTTGCACAAAATTTTCACATGTAGTTGTTTATATTTTTGACATTTCACAAATAGTGTATATTGTATATCCTTTGTATTGTAAACGTTTGTCTGCCATTTTAAATATGTTTGCATTGACGCTATGGAGGGGTTAGGTGGAAGAGGGGACTTCTTCGTCTCAACCTCGCCCGAAAAAAGGCATTTTATTATTATTATTGTTCTTTTTATTATTCTTTCTGCCATTTTAATGATAGTTATAATGTTGTGTATTCTAAATTAATATACAAATAGTGCATTACATAAATGAAAATTCATATTTTTATATCAAACTCATTATGTCACGACCATAGTTACACAAAAGTGTGCTATGCATGCAAACATTTGTAAAAGCTTTATGCTAAATGACCATTAAAACTTTAATTTAAAGAAATAGCAATTAAAATTTTTCGGATTACATTTAAGACGTTCTTAACCGTACGAATCCATGGAATACGGAATAGGTTCGTGAGAGGTTACTTCAATGTCAATATAAAATTGTCACGTTGCCACATTTGAACCAAGCCGAGATATGACCGTGTGGATTTCTTTATTATTACTAAGCATAACATTGATATAAGTGGTAAATATTTATCGGATAATACTTCTTGCTCCCATAAAGTGTATCGACGAGGCCAACCGTCATGATGTCACTCGATTCCCATTCATTGCTGCCGCTGTAAATTAATATTGTGATATATTGGATGAGCTCACCACTTCATTTGGTATAATTACCTGACTACCTGACGTGATACAGCTGTCACTTAGGAGGCCTTTTACGATTTTTTTAGTCTATTATCAGTCGCCATAGTCTACGTATACTGCTGTTTCTCTCACAATATTTAGTATGATAGGCCTATTGCCTATAATACTGAATACTGAGTGCGATATTCACTCTTCACTCCTGGAGATGACCGCAGGGTGAGCTGCCGAAGCGTTGTAGATGGAGGTTTTTACGAGGTAGACAACCTGAGACGAATTTCTGCCGAAACATGTATTTTTTCATGATTTTATTTTCTTTTGATATTCCCGTGTCACATTCGCGGTACAAGATCTCAATCAATTATTAGTATTATCACTTCACCATAACTTGGATACCATGACACCATACACATGAGATATTGCTCAGTCTAACAGTGTCTGCACCCTAAAAAGCCCAAATCTTTCCCGAGTTCATTTCCTCTTCCTTCTCTTCCTCTTTCATCGTTATCTCATTCCTGCACTCCGCCCTTTTCTCTTCGTCCCTCCTCACTCTTTTTCCTCTTTTCCTATCTCTCTCCTCCTCTCCCTCTCATTATTGCCGTCTCTCCGCTTTCGTTTCTTCCCGCAAATGAGAAGTTATGAGCCTCTCTTCCATTCGTTCCCTTTTTCACACCAACCTCTACACCCCTCCCTTGTGTGCGGCGTGCTGACGGAGAGAAGAAGTACCAATGTTTCTTTCAAACACGAACTATAATATTAAAAATTACTTTACACAAATTACAAGTTTTTGGGGAGAACCTTCTCTCTTTGGTGCCGACACGTTTCCCGCCACTCCTTATTCTATGCGTCCGCAACCCGGTTATTGATGTCGGACAAAATCCATTTTTATAGCAATCCATTTTTATTTAAATGAAAACTTTGACTTTTCAACAGGAATCTAAATTTTAACCAAAAGATTGATACATGTAGAAATGGACGGTTCATTTCAAACAAACGGTTCACACAAAAACATAATTATTATTAAAAACACCACAGGATGAAGTTCGCCATGAAAAAATATTCGACTTTTTTGTCGACAAATTTTCTCAGAATGAACTTCGGGATGGGTTTTACCGAGCAAGATGTTGACGTCATAAGTCCACACTGTGGCACATGAGGCGTGGGTCGTGCTTACTAAGCCACTGTTGGAGAGAAAAATACTTATTTTGCCGCTGGTCAGAGACGACGAATTTCAAAGCACTGCAGGAACAAGTGACTTTGTACGCAGTCACGCGCACGGGTGCAAAGTTAAATACACCAACGGTCCTAAAAACATTAAGCAGAAGAAGGGACAACTTAGTTGGCCACATTTTGAGGCACGATGGTCTGATGAAAACAATCGTTGAAGGACAAGTGGAAGGGAAAAAGGGCAAGGGACGGCCCCGAATGAGTTATATAGGACAGGTTATAAAGGATGTAAAAGAGAATAAATATGTAGCTATGAAGAGATTAGCGGATAGGAGAGAGAAATGGAGACTTGCGTCAAACCAATCTTAGGATTGTTGACTAATGATGATGATGATGATGGATGAAGTTCGCCATGAAAAAATCGGGAGATGATCCTAACCGGCAATCGGAGATCCGGGTTCGAATCCCGGCTAAGTCAAATATTTTTTATTGCGAACTTCATCCGTTGGTGTATTTAACTTTGCACCCGTGCGCGTGACTGCGTACAAAGTCACTTGCTCCTGCATTGCTATTATTATTGTTGTTTTTGTTGTTATTATTATTTTTCCACAAGATTTACTTGGAGGTCTGCCAGTGTCGGGCCTTGCCAAGACACTGCCTCAAGTGCTTACTAAGAGGGACAAAAAAAAACAAAATTCATTCATTCATTCATTCAAAAAAATATTCATTTAAAAACAATCTAACTGTTCTACATGTATCCAGTATTACAGATTTTTGAATGTTATATAATGTATTTCTTTTAATTTTTAATTGTTCAATTCCAAATTTAAGTGATTAATCCTTAAGCATTATTCCTGTTGATGATATTACAATGGGGATGATGGTGACCACGTTCTGTTTCCAGATAGTTTTTATTTGCCTTTTATTACTATAATTATTATAATTTTCTTTACAATTATGTTTCATTTATTTCAATATTTTAGCCTTGATTTGAGGTCACTGCTTCATGAATGTACTTTTTATCTTTCATTCGTTGACTTTTAGAGCAAATGATTTGAACTCTGAGCAGTTAATTTATTTACTTACTTACTTTCCAAAGTGTATTCACGCTTACCAATGTAGGTATGCTACTTTTAAAATATCTGGAAATAACAGGCATTTCTCTTTTATCTTCGTCATATTATTTCGACTCACACCATGAATTGCTGCCTTTCCCTATTTTCCCTACAGAGTTGAAGTGAACTACTTTCCTCTGGTCTTGAGAATTTCGCTTCATTATTTAAAAATTTGTCTTAAAAAAATAAGTAGATCCTTCAACGGAGGTCTGTATTATGTTGAGGGTTTTTTAGCGTAAGAAACACGGAAACACTTTTATCAGGGCATGCGAAATTTTATAAGAACGGAGTATCAAACGGAATGGTATACGCAAAGTGAAAATAATATGAGCCACAGAGAGTATAAGAGGACTGAAAACAAATGATGGGGAACCGCGCGCATGAATGTGGAGCACAAAGCCCGATTTATATTTGTAAAAATGTATCCGTCTCACTTAAGTGGTCTTTTTTGGTGATGTAGTTCTCGATTAGTGCTCGTGCTTTCATTTTGAAAGACTGGGTCGTATTTATTAGACCCTTAGCATCGTTTGCCATTGCCTCAAAAGTTAAAAATTTTACCTCAGTATTTTCTCAGTTGTACTTTTTTAGTACTTGAGATTAAGTCAAGCTCAATAAATGCTATTATTGTATATTTTCCCAGAAAACTTCAGATTACCTACTACGTTAGTTTTAAAAAGAAGTTAAACATCACCAAAAATAACTAAAATGCGATCGGTCGAAAAGGAGGTAGGCATCCCCTTATGTGCTACCTGTGAATACCTCGTAAAAAGGTTTTGTTCTCAAACATTATTTATTTAACTTATTTCATTTTTTATTTCGTCATTTCACGCACAATTAAGTCCAAATATGGGGTCCATAGCTATTTTTTTTGCGTCGAATTCTGTTCAGCTCTATATTGACGGTCGAGAAGGAAATTTTATTTAAAATTCTCTTTTCAGTGCTACCCGTGAATTACTCCAAAAAAGGTTTTGTTTTCGGTCATTGTTAGTTTCAGTTATTATTTAATTTTTTTTAATTGCATGATTTCATTCACTCGCAATCGGCTGCGAATATTGGGTGGACTGAGCTGAAGCTCTTATTTGCGTCGAAATCTGTTCCTCCTACATTCTCCGTCAGGACTGTTTGTTATGCTTTGTTTTGAAATGAAGAGAAGAGTGTATGAAGTGAGATTTCGGCTGCGCTGGTCCGCGGGATTGGACGGAACGAACGGAGCGGGCCCTGCGGTGTATTTTACGCCGGTATCAAAAGGCGGAATATGTGATTGTGGGCTGCGCGAATTCGGACCTCTGCCGCGGGAGAAGAAATGGAGGGAGAGGAGGAAGGGGAGGGAGCAAGTACGCGCCGGAATAATCCGCGCCCATTTCCGCTCCGCATGAATATTCTGCCACGCTGCCCGATTTTCACTTTTTTCCTCAACGCGTCTGTGCGCGCTATGGTGTTTTTTTTTCCTCTCTCTCTCTCTCCCTCTCTCAGCCGCGAAGAAAGGCGAAATTTTTATTTTAATCGAGCATTAGGGAAAGACCGCGAGGGGAAATTTGAAAGAATCACGTGAACTCGTTCCGCTTTGGTTAGTTTGAGCGTTCCTCAGGGGAGCGGTATAGGCTCTCAATTATTCTGAATGTCTCCGGTAATATTATGAATTCTCATATCCTGTACTACCCTTCCTCTTTTCTTTTTTACCTTCCTAGTGAAAATGCGCAGGAGATAACACGCAAAGGATGGAAAGTCACCCAAAAGAGTATTATAATATAGTTTTCCTGCTCGGTAGTTAGCAATCCTTTCGAAAGAGCGGCTGTATCTACAAATCTATGACAAAAACCGTTGTTGGCAGTTAATGCTTATCTTGATTTGATAAGACTTTTGAAAATTGAATGAAATGCAAAAATATGTTATGATTGTGCAATTGAATTGTGCGTTTTACTTGATAAAATAAATTTCCTTTTTTTTAATTTTCTCAATTGATGGCATCATAAAACTTTTGACAGTGAAATTGTTCGAAGGAAAAAAGTTCAAGGCCAGACCATTCAGAAATTTTGTTTTGCAAATTTTGACTTTTTCTTATTTTACAGTAAGTTATTAGAAAAAATAGAGAGTTATAAGAATGCAATAGAATTTTAAAAAACACGCTTAAAACGCATTTTAAACGCACGTGTAAAAAGCATTAGCAGGAAAAAAACAATTTTTTCATCATTTCAGAGGATGAAGCTTGGGTCCAAATTAAGTTCAAAAATTATTATTGCTTGCCAAACCGTACTTAGTCTATCAGGCTCTTTTATACCCATTTCTGATAGACGTAATGAGCATCTACGGTTTATTCTCTGATCTATGAAAGGCCTATTAATTACTTTTAGGTGCATTTCACTGTTAATGGAAAAAGCGTGTTTTTAATCTTTATTCTTTATTCCTGTTTGTTAGCTCATCTGGCTTATGCTTTATGTGTGACGAATCCACTTACAGAGCAAATCGGTGACTTTACTTATACTCAGAAGATCTTACGCCACCGCCTAATTCTCCATTAGTAACGCCTTAATGAACTATTTCTTATTGAAAACTTTACGCTGTCTTGTATTCCCAGTTCCTTATGCCATTTAACTCGCAACGCTCGGCATTGTGCATATTTATTTATGTACTTACGTTACGTTTTCTGTGAGCTGTGTTTGAGAATGCGAGTTCGCCCGGTCACTGAGGCCCGTGAGGGAGGCTGGAATTCGCATGCTTATTCAGTGTGGGCGGGACTGTTCATTTCGCCTCGCCGCCAAAGGCGATTCTTCCGGAAAGTTTTGTTGGTATGCAGAAAATTATCCGACCACTCTCCAGGGGATGCATTCCGGAGAATCACGAAGATTTCACCCTGCAACCCTCCGGCAAATACTCCATTCGTAAATAACCCCGCTTCTCACCTTGGGGTTGTTTTATCCCGCTGAATATGAACTTATAACGACGAGCTACTGCAAGCATTCTGCCGCCCTACCCTTTGTAATTACTCTGCGACATTGAATTTGCACTCTTTCCATTCCCGCGAGTATCAATTCCTTCCGAAATAGCAGTGGTTTTGGTCCAATGATTCCCACGGATCGGCGAATCATTCCAATTGGGAATGTGTAATATATTAAATTATTCACTCATAGGTTTGGTATCCAAAATTAATTAGATATCCAGTAAATGTATTTCTTTTCCCTATATTTTCATTTCGTGGGAGGTCTTCGATGAGGCCACAACCAAAGCTGACCTTCTAAAGGCAATTAGATTTAGTTACTAGCTGTGGGCTCTATCTAGTGTTGAGTATATTTCATGAAAGATAGTAAGACATGTAGTTCAAGTTTTCTTAATATCTAATTCAATCCATACTTTTTTCGTGGCGCAGAAATAAAAGCAAATATAATTTGGTGTTAATTAAAGAGGTAATCTGGGCTGTCCACCTCCCTCAATAATTATTGTGTGAGCGGGAACAGCCCGGAGTGAACCACAAAATATTCGATGGAAACCTAACTTAACCGGTAGGATAACGTTAATATATAGCTACACTTGCGTGTTTGAATATTTTGTTACCATCATGAAACTTCTTATTATGATATTTTCTGCTTAGCTAAATGTTTAAATTTCGGAAATAAGCAAGTGTGAAAAAAGGTCATCTATAGGTATCCAGGAAATCTCTTGACGATAGCCTAATTTATTTTGCGCGTATATATCTGTCCATAATACGTGTCGATAATATGTGTCGAAAAAAGACGGCGGGAAGTTTGCCAAGACTGCGGGTGAAAACTGCTCCATTGCTTCAATTTACAATACTGATTTTTGCGGTTCAGTTATAATAACTTATTGCGTCAGTTGTGGTAAAAAATACTACTGCGATGCCGATTGTTGGTCCTGGTTTGGTGTTACTATGGGGGAGTCAGGTCCAAAGATTATATTAGTATTTGCTCTGGGCCTTAAGCACCCCCGCAGGAGAGGTAGCCCAGGGGCTGGAGTCATTGTCAGGGGTGGAGGAGAATGAAGGTGGGGAAGAGAATCAGGTGCGCAGTCTGGGGAAAGGTTGGGTATCGAGAAGAGAGGGATGTTTTCTACTCTTTTTCCGTGGTTTATTTATAAAAATAAATAGTCCCTATTATGAATTGAATTGGAGAGCTTATTGTGGGAGAGGTAAACAGGCCAGGGTTATATGCTCAGTATTTTTTTAAACCTACCGTAATCAGTGTAACACCTTTAATAACAAAAATTACTTATTATAAATTTTCACTAATTTATTGAATCTCCTTTATCTCAAATATAAAATTGTCTCCTAACACATTTTAATGAGAAAAAGTTTTTAAATTTGAGTTGCTGGCAACGTTGACAAGGGTTTTGAAGATCCATTACGCTGAATATGAAAAGATAATAGCACTTATGAATTAATCACGATTCATCATCATGATTCATATCGAAAAACGTCCAGAAAAGTGCAAAATACCACCGGTTTCAACATGTATACTCCGATTCGATCGGGCGCGAAATTATCACCTCTTTTGAGTATTCTGCAGCTTCAATTTGCGAAGGCGTTTCTAATTCAGACTGTTTCTAGCTTAAGTAATCCTGGAATTATCCCCATGTCACGAGGTGACAATTGCTGGTCTTATCTGACTATTGGGGGTGGGAGCATCCCAAGCGATCGTATTTACTCTGTGCCTTAAGCAGCCCTGTAAAAGAAGAAGGCACAAGGCCTGCTCTCATTGTCAGGGGTTGAGAAGGATAAGGGTGGGGTTGGAGAAGCAGGTGCGCGCAGTCTTAGCGGGGGTGGCTGGGTATCGGGCGAAGAGGGATGTTTTTTCTCCCCATCCCTCAGCCAGTGGTCGGGGGTGCGCAGCTCCTATATTCATTTGTTTTCGCCCGCAAGCGAGCGGGGGGGAGGGGGGGGGCGCGTTGGAGTCGCTTCAAGCAACGCCGTTCGTTATTGGGCCCGTCGCGTCCTAGGAGCCGTCTCCTTCCTGAGAAATTGCTTTTTTTGCCCCTTTTATTTCGATAGTGGTTTTTTTATTCTCGTCCGTACCCCCTGAGGTGCTTTCCCGATGTTTTTCGTGCGGAACAGTTAAAAGGGAAAGGTGGAGGAGAGGAAAATTCGTTACGGGGATGAAATGGGTGCAGATTCTTTTCATCCCGCACGAGTTTCTTCGTGGGTCATGTATTTTTTATGGCTCTAAGTCTAGAAACGCGTTTACCGCAAGCTGGATGGGCAACGGAGCAATCTTTATTAATCACCTTGGCGATGAAAAGTTTTTCTGCACATTACTCCTGCCGGAATATACTGGAATGTTAAATGCTCACAATAAAAACAATATCGTTACGGTATATTGAAATGTATTGAAGAATATGATAGGTAAGAGGATATTCGTGGTGTGAATTCCCCTAGCCTAGCTGAATATAAGTCACACCCCTGTGACTTAAACCAGGGTGACCTCTATCCTCACCGATCCAATTTAAACGTAGGGTTAAATCACAGAGTGATTAAAGTGACTTGCGTAAAAATATTCAATGGATTTCCTCATGTAAAATTAAATTATTGGTAATGAAATTTGAATACTAAACATGAGAAATGTGTGTATTGCGGTTCCCTTGTTGTGGTTCCTTTTACAAAGGGGTGACTTTTTTCTAGGTCTTTCCCATTGGAACGTTAAGTTCTCATTTAAGTATTATATTTTAATTTCATATAGATCCTTCCCATGTAAATTTCGTGATCATGTGTAATTTTGCGTTTTATACAACTCCTCAGCGTTCATTTTTTGTGGTAACTCTCGTTGGTTGGCAAAGGCACTTCCAAAATATCAGGACTCTTTTGCTTGTTTATCTCCACTAACTAATGCGGTTAACAACTTTAGTGTTTTGTGAGCTCAGTATTAATAGATATTCTTATTTTTAAATGCATTCCAATAATTTCGCACACACCCTTATATGAAATAGGTGTCGAATGTACTTCTACAGCATACCACTGTGCAAATATAAAATCAATATTTGAAACCCCTTGGACCGTAGTGATATCGATGTAAATATTGTTTTCAGATACTTTGATTGATAGATTGTGCCGCGACATAATTCGTGGGTTAAATCGTGACTTTCAAACACGATAATATAGATCAAAAGTTACCGTCAGCAAAATTCGGATCCGTTGTCGTAATATTTTTAGGATTTTCTCTTAGTAGTTAATGATACGCTTCTAATACCGTGTAATCTCAGTATTTCATCAATATTGGTCTTTTTACTTTACATTTGGTTTTGGAGACTTGTATGTTCACATTTTAAATTTTAAATAAATACTTTATTTTTTAAATAATTTTTCATGCAAAATTGACCCGAATAAACGGAGTGTGGTTTAACATGTTTAGTAAAAAAATAGCATAGGTATTTTTAGTCTATAAAAATTCTATTTTTTACAGTGAAACCATTAGTTTGTCTTCCTTTTGAGGCTGTTCATATTTCCTCGTTACAGGAAGATTGCCAAAAAAAAAGGAGTCCATATAATTTGATTTTTTTTAATTCGCGCGTTGATTTTCGTTTTGGAAGGATCGTATTAATTCGGGCTGGTGCGAATGTTGTCTAAAACGCGCGACGAGCTGAAGTGGTTTGTAAATAGGGAGTGGAAAAAAGCAAAAAGACTCTTCGCTGAAATCTCCTTTTGTGAATCCGTGGGCTACACGCAAATCCCAAAAAATCTTCGTCCCCTCCCTCCCAACCCATGGCTTCCCGCTGCTATCATTCCCCTTTCTCAGTTATTCCTTGAGAGTTATTCTTCTTATTTTTAGGAATCTCTTCTTCATATTTCCATTTGCTCTGGATGGCATTTCTGCCATTCCCAAAATGAATGTGGGAAAAAGCAAAGGGGGAAAGTAAAAAAATAATCATTCCAAAGAAAGCATATTTTTTTCGAATGGATTTTTTGGATAGAAGAGAGTAAGAAATTGAAATGGCAAGAATTCCTTCCCTTCCTCCTTCCCCGATTTCTTTAGAAATGTTTATGGATGTATTTGTTTGCCAGGGTTTGTTTTTTTATTTTGATTCTTTCTCGTGGATGTGATGGCTTTTTTCCTCAACGGGTGGAACATTAGCTCTGCCCTTTATGTTGACGGAAATATAATATAATGGTAATTGTGTGGATAAAGGTTTGGGCTATAAAAAGCCAGCAATATCTCTACAATAGGCTTACTTTTAGTTGCCCTACTCCATAGTAATTATTTTTACGATTAATTCATAATAGTCTTTAGTGCATATCATGACTCAAATTAGATATATAAATTTATGTCCGCCGCGCCGCCGCATTAGTAAAAACGTGTTTGTTTTGGTATCATAGAATGCGTTCAAGACGTGAATTTTCCTGTTCTTCATAATGGAAGTTTTAATAATGAAAAATGAAAAAGCCTGAAACCTCAGACTATATATGGAAGTTTTCATTTTAAATGGCATGATAATAATTATTTAAATCTTTCCTGTAAGATTTTTCGATGTAGTCTATTAATTAGCGATATTTGATTTTATTTGTTATTAAATTGCGAGTATAATTTAGGGTAAATGAGAACGGATAATTGTATGACTTTCCTTACCTCTAAAATTTTTAGTGTATTTTTTGAATCGCAGCTTCAAGAATGCTCGTGAAAAGTATACGAAAATGTGTAATCTCTAGCCACCGGCTCCTAGAATTGAATCTAATGAAAAAATCATAGAATAAAGATTGAGAGCAATTTGTTTGGTGCTTTCGGAAAGCCAGAGTAAGGGACTTAATGTATCTGACACTTTGATTTGAATATTATTATCTGCATAGTATGATATCCTGTGTTTACGTAGGAGTTTATTGCTAACTATTATTTACATTGGTATACATGAGGCTTTATGTTTTTACTAATCCCTATTTTAGTCTCTGTATCAGTCTTAATAGATTTATTAGGTTAACTTTTCAAGGATCATAAACTCACTGCATCGAAATTTCCCACTCTCACGTGCACATTTCCATATTTTTTTAATCTAGCCTTAGATTTCTAGGCAATTCAGTTGACTATGAACCAATTTTTCGTTGCATTACTTTTATTAATTGCCTTTCGTGTATTGGTATTATCGACCTAATTTGTTAATAAGCTCTTATAAAAATTTTTTTTTTTTTAAACCAGCCTATATATTTAGATTACAGGGGATGAGCAACGTTTATATATGACACAAAGCAAAAAAACTCAGTGACCCCGAAAAACCAAAAGTGACGTATTAAAAAAGTCACTATATTTATTACTACGAATCTGCAGGCGCTCGAAGGGAAGAAAAATTTTTTGACGATTTTCGAAAAAAATCTAAGTGCCGAAAAATTTCAGTCCAGAGTCCGGACCTGGGACGACGGAATTCGGACGAAATTTTTCCAAGTCCGAAGCCGGACCCGAGACGACGGAGGGACTTTGAAAAATTTTCGAAAGCGGGGGTCTCGCCGAGTAAAGCAAGACGAATCCCCCAAGCTAGGGCTGAGTCGATGGGAAATTTTATGGTGGATAACTTTTACTGTGGTCGCAAAACACGAAAATCGACCATTTGGAACTTCTTTGATCAAAAACATGTTTTGGGGGGCTATAGGTTGACTGGGGGGTGGTTAAAGGGGGGTTGGAGAGAAAAAAAGTTATATTTTCATGTATTGTCATCGGAAATGAAGAAGTGTGCAAAATTTCAGCGTTTTTGCTTCACAGGAAGTGAGTCAAATTTCAGTTACAAGATTTGTACAAGACAAACAGACAGGTTGGTGAGTTGATATAAAGACTGTAAAAAAAGAGCATATTTTCGCAAGAATATTTGTTTTTATTACATGCCCGCGGGTGAAACTAAATGTCTTTATGCCTTTCTTTCTTATCTTGTGAAAAAATTCTACCTTGGTCTTCTTTAAAAAAAACCGATGCTGATGGAATCGGGACAGCAGGTGACATTGATTTGGATACTTGGATGTAATGGAATCATCGGTGTTCGCGCTACGTTCATCCCGTTGAATTAAATGGCCTCGTTTTGAGATTCTAATCCGCAATTTGAAAATCGCACCTCACCTCTATAATTTGTACATAGATTGATATTTTGACACCCCGCATCCTCGTGGAAGTAGTTGGCGCCTATGCATTGTTCCTGCCTCACCAAAATAGCTCGTGGAATGTCATTACTGAAGGATTCTATGTTCTCGCAGCCTTTGCAATTACATTGTTTGGCAATGACGGTGGCAAGGTAATTGATATGATGCAATTTCGCGATACCTATCAATCATTGGTACAAAATTTACGAGTAGAGGCATAATTATCGTATCCATGAAAAAATAACACTCAGAAATGAGGTCATTCATTCAAACTGTAATGAATTAAAAGAGCTATGTTGACTAAAAGGAAATATAAGTTACGGCAATATTGTGCCTGTTATCCCAAACACTTTCTCTATTTTGACTATTTGTACACCCTAGTTTCAACTTTAAAGAAACGTAATATTCGAGTGTGTGACAGCATCAATTTTCGGGTGAATACCGACGTGTCCCATTTATGCATTTGTTAGCATTTCTCATTGCACGGTAGTGTTATTATTTATGTCTTTTGTTGTTTTATTAACTTATCCTTATAGTAGGGAACAATTTCGATGAGCGTTGACACATTATGAAAAGTCTGGTGTCTCCATTTCAACTATTTGATTTAGTCCAGGAAGATTAAACGTGTTATTTTTTTCTGGTTGGTAGTTAGATGATTACTTTCTTTCTTCCCAAATAATTTGTTCCAATAAATGCCATAATTCTTAGTTTATATCAAATTTCAAAGTCTTTTTAATAATTTCTGCTCCAAAAATTACCAATGCATCTTACAGAATCATGGCTAATATTTGGAAATATATTTTCTTTTTGCAATTTTTTTGTGAGGGAAAAGGATTTTGGCATAACTTTTGGAATTTTAATGGTTATTAAATGGCTGAGCGAATATTTATTAAGGCTGTTCATGGTTTATATTTTATCGTTTCAATATTCCTCGCACGCTTTCACTTTCAATTTCCAATTCAAGCATTACATTCGCATGTGCTCTCAAAAATCAAAGTGGAGCGGGGAGGTTTTATTCTTTTCCTCCGTGAAATTGATATCTCCCCTCGGAGGAAGCCGCCCTAGGAAGTAATATACGCATGCCTTTCATTTTGATTCTCGCCTTATTTTCTCATTTTGCCGAATTCAAATCGTGATAGGGACGCAGAAAGCGCAGTGCATGGCGAATTCTTTCAGCGCGAAATATCACTCTCTGAGGATATGTTGCCGAGGAGAATGTGTGAGATATGTGCTTAAATGCTTCCGCGTGATTCAAAATATCAAATTCCAGTCTTTTTCTTCTGGAGCTGGGTGAGTCACACAAAAGAGTGCTGTGAAGAAGGAGTGATGAAAAAATGTGATGAAAACGTGGTGGTTGCTTCCTAAACAGGCAAGCGAGGAAAATATCCAGGCACCAACGTGTCTCCCTCGTAACTTCCCAGCTCTCAGAATTTTGGAATTTCGGATGTATTTTGCGTTCGTTTTGTTAACCTTTTGTTTAAGTTACGCATCCAGTTGTATCTGACGGATTCAAAGAATGTGATGACATTTGGACTTGGAAAGTAAAGGAAACGACACATGGATCCATGCAATTTCAATTGAGAATGTATTGCAAATATCCAGCACGATATTCAGTGCATTTGATTACAATGAAGTTAAGCTGGGTACCATCCTGGTATGAACTTAATAAAAGGGTCTATCTAGGTAGGGTCTATCTAGTTAACTACTTTGAAAACGATAGACTGTTGTTACTTTTAAATTATTAAACCTAGGAATAGTATTTTATTAGCTGAACCTACTCTTGGTAGCGATGCCCAGGAACTAATAAATTCCTTCGTACCCCTTAGAAAAACCCTTAGAAAATGGCATTGGCCTTGAAAAGATAAACTGACCGGTCCATGTATGTGCAAGTATTTTACTGTGCTCTGACGAATACAGTCGCTTAAGGACAGGTGGAAGGGAAGGACGGTAGTTGATGGCCAAGGATGAGAATCGTAGTGCAGGTGATGAGGAAAAATATGACTGAAGGTTTAGTAGGTAAGTGTCTTGGTGTGTTGGTCTTTAGGGAAATAAAAAACGTTTCGATATATGTCTATACCTTCTTCAGGACTTTTTTTTACAATAAATATGATTTTATTTTCAATTGAAAAATTCCCATAAACGAATAATACTCATCCGAAAAAAATAAGTCCAGAAGAAGGTATGAAAATGTACCGAAACGTTGGGCAAAATTTTTCTATTTTATTCTTAAAGACCTGCACTCCAAGAAACCAATGAAAGTTTAAAATGAAGAAACAGAAAAAACTGAGTTTGCGTTAGTATTTAAAGACTAGCAGGAGAACTGAGTTTTAAGGATGCGTCAGACTAATCTTCGAGCAGCAAACTGTTGATGAAGTTGACGAGAGATATAATGCTTCGCGTTGTTAGACCCGAGATATATTACTTAAGCGTGGGTGAGGATGAAGTCCGAAGTGAAATGAAAATCGACAATGGCGTCGCCGACGGGTGGCGCGCTCTCGCGGGACTAATCAGCGAGCCTACCTCGACATTGTTGCCCACTTCCCTAATGGATGCGAACCCAAATTAAACTCGCTCTCTCCCCTGGCATGGCAAGGGTTTCTACTCCAGCGAATAATTCTTTTTCTCGTTATTTCTTTTTTTTTACTCGACGGTTCACTTCGTTCCCGAAAATTCGCGGAAATCTCATCATTCTTTTGTTTGTTTCTTAACGTCCGTCCCAGCCTTTTTTTCCCCGTTTCGACGAGTTTCGCAGCCAGAATTTTCGGAGGAGTCCCATTTCCAAACCATTCTGTTTTATCGTTCTAACATTAATATTATTTTTTTAAATTTCTGCTCGCTTAACGCGTGCGTTTGTCGATGAATGTCTCTCGCGCCCATTGGCAAAATTGAGCGGAGAAGATTGTGATTCGCGGAGCGGAGAAAATTCGTTCGCTCATTCGGGATGCGCCTTTTCCTTTCTTCTCGGCTCCATGTAAATGAGCAGGGGCCCTGGAAGCTGAGCAGATCACGTGACTGTTTCAAAAGTCTGTTTTCATGAGTGGGTGCCATTCTTTCGCTGGCGATGTGATATTTGAAAAATAATACTCACTTGAAATTCGGGATGCGTATTGAAAAACGAAATTTTGCGTTATTCCGCTTTCGTTGATCCTTTAATATTGAATGTTTTGCTTTTATAGGGCTTAATTGTAAAATATTTATGAAATACTATCTCAATATTATAGCATGTAATACAAAAGAAATATTGCAAATAAAAACTAATGCTATGTAAGAATAAACATGAAAATGCTGTAGACTCAGTTGGCCATGGTTATCCTATTATTATATTATCATATGATTATTATACTATCTATGATATTTTTAGTGTTGTTGAGGTTTGTTTCTTTTACCTGAGTTATTTGAGGCGATGAAACATTTGAAACTTACAAAATTGTCATCAAAAGTGTCTCTAGTGGCTAAAGATTTGCAGAGAGCTGCCACTTTTAGCACGTATGAAATTTCGTTTATAAAACAATGAAATTGATAGTTTTGCTCAAATTTATATCACGTGGATGTTTCCAAAAGTGGTTTCCTTACTTCTCTCCGTCAGTGCCTATTTTTTAAGAATAGTTTGTTATTGAAATTTTGAATGCGTCGTAAAACCGAATCTTTTGGGTATTCAACTTTATATATCCCTTCTCCGGTGATTTTTATGCATGGCTAACTTAAGTAGCATCTACAGCCGGAGTGAACAAGTGTACATAACTTAGAAAGTATGCGTGTCTGGAACAAGGTTTATTGGACTTTTTTCTTGTTTTGTTCGGTGCTACCACGTCTCAGAGTATCGGACATTTTTTTTTCGAACGCCCTCTATAATGAAATAGTTTTGCCTTGGTAAATCACTGAAATATGCTATCAATGTTGGATAAAACTGGAGACTCAGGTGATTTTTTTTCAAGTGTTCATGACGTGTATTTCCTTAAACTGATATAGTTGTGGCAAGGAAAAAATCGAAATTCGAGAAATTCTATCGAAAGAGTTTCTTCATGCAAAAATATTGGTCCTGTGCAGCAGCAATAGGGTTCTTTCACGTACCCATGAGGTGCCGTTTTTATAAAATGAAGCGCTTGGTGCTTTAAAAATGAAGATGTGTGCTACAAGGTAATGAAGAGAGAAATTTTTATACTCTGGATGCTGAGAAAAAATTGGAATGAAGTTTTGTGGTGCTATTGCATTTTTCATCATGAATGTTCTGGAAATATTTTAATGTAATTTACCGTGGTTTGTCTGAAATCAGGTTATTAAAATATATCTACAAACATTAATGTTTTCACCAACTTGTACGTAAAGTTTCATCTTCATGATTATTGGTGACATTTTCATTAGCGTCCATTGGAACATGCTTCATTTTTAGAGTTTATTTAAAAAATATAATTTTGTCATTTGTGAATTTTGTGAAATACGGCTATCATCCTTGGTTTCCCGAGGTTTTCGATGAGTGGGTGCTTGCTGTTTGTCCACCAATACATGGGATTTAAAATAAGAACGATTTAATTATTACTTATATTTTTTAGCAAAGCTATGACATAAAACACAGGAAATGATTTATCACACACAGGTTATCATTTTTTTTATGAGAATCAATCATTTACAAGGCACAGAACGGTCGATTAAAAAATTCCGAATGTTTAGGAAGAGTACAGTTTCCATCGCAGTGAAATTCTCCGGGACCATTTCCATGATGCTGGTCTTAAATCTTTACTACTGTAGCGTCCCGTGCCTCAGTCTGCAAAGTTTCACCTCAAAGGAAACGGAGCTTTGAAAATCTCCCTCCTCGCAAAACCCGTATTATTCATACGCTCGGATTTCCCAAGTTGGAATTACAGTGGAGGACAATGGCTTTGAACGGATATGCATGCATATATATGTACGGTAATTTTTAGTCGCATTTGTACCAATTTATCGCCAGGGTCGGGGCACCGAACCCCTGTTTGAGAGGCTGCTCCTTTCAGTGGCGCCACGGATTATTCGCGTGTGTGAATAACCCACAGAACGGCTGGGATATGAGGGGGAGGAGGTCCGGCGGAATTCCGGGCGACATCTGGCGGCAGTTGCGGGAAAGAGGGACAGTGTCTCGTCCATCCCGTACGGGCGATAATATGACCCATCAAAAGCTGACCCCTTCCGGCAGTTCTCCCGCTCGTCACGTCTCGGAACTTTCGCAAGAGGACAAAAGCCTTTCGAGTTTCCCTTGATCCTTAAATCGAGGATTCTCATCTAACGCTATTGTCTCTCTCTCTCTCTCTTCATACCTTTCTTCGCTCTCCCAGCTTCGCGTGATTCCTTTCCATCTTCTCTTCAAAGCTTTGGCTTTGCAATCTTCGAATTTGATTGAACCTTACAAGCGCCGATTTATCGCGACAGAGTTGATATGTTTTAAAACTGTCGAATCACGGCACAGAACGATATTTTTCTGCATTAATATACCCTATAAACACTACTAAACGGGCCCTTATCCTCCCTGTATCATAATGCGTGTCAAAAGATACTCTCCCCTCAGTATGCTTCTCGTCATTTGGATCCTTGATGGTCCGGACGCGGTCAAAGAGTAGAGTATTCTCACGTAGTAGCTGTTTTAATTTTTTTGGTTAAGCTTTAAAGGACGGCTTTAAATCCCAGATGTATCACTGCATGGCCGGGAGTTTAAATGGCCTAGGTTTAAAATATAAGCAGCTCTCCAGTTGACCGCAAGGCCATAAACGAAAGCATAAGATGGTCCCTTTTGTGACCACAAGGACGATGAAAGTAAAGTATACCACTACACACACATAAGGACTAGCCTCAGTGATGACTTTATGGGGGTCACCCGTAATGCGCAAATTGTGCGAAAAATCCGCAGAGAAATATTCATTCGCCTTGACTGGGATTCGAAGCTGGATTCCCCAATTTCCGGTCGAGTTCTTTAGCCAGTTAAGCTAACGAGGCGACATTTATTCCTGTGGATATTTGTGGACACTACCGGGAAAGACATGTGGTATGGACTGCTGAGCATTGCCTACTACCGCATATAAACTGCCATCGAATCAGCATACCACACTGTCCGGTAGTGTCCACGCACAGTGGGGGGGTTTGGGGGATAAACACCCCCGCCCCCAGTGCTAAGAGAAATTTATAAGTTTAATCCATTTTACTTAATTGGATTGATATTACTAATAGAATAGAGTAAGGATTAATGAAATATCCCTCCCAAAGCCGTAAAACTCACCATTTTGAACCATTTATCTTAAAATTCCGTAATTTATTAATCTTGCACCAACCGCTTATCCTGGTGGGTATTCCATACTCCCGCACACCCCGGTATTAGCTGCACCTATACCACTCCCAGCCTTAATTCCTAGCTGCGCCCCTGTCCACAAATATACATTGGTAGAAATGACGCATCAGTAGATTTGATGCCTAAAGCACTCGACTGGGAATCGGCAGATCCGGGTTCGAATCCCGGTCAACGCGAATGAATTTTTCTCTGTGGATTTATCGCACATTGCTGTTTTCAGATAAATTATACCATTTTTCGTTATCAAATGCATAGTAATTTAGTGCACTGCATTTCCTATGAGAAATTTTGAAATTGAATTTATTTTATTTGCTTCAATTTCAATTCGTTCAATTGCTTTATTCTACGTTTAATCCTTTGACTAAAAAAAACAAGGTTAGCACGCTGCGACTCGTCAAAACACTTCTCTACAATAATTTCCTATATTTTTTTCAGGAAACATTTCTTTATCTTCTTTATGTGGCATCGACTTCAACATTTTCACGTTATCATTTTGCGCTGCTTTTTGCCTTATTTAGTGCAAAATTCTTGTGAGTGGATTAACGTATTCCTCCTTAAGAAATGAGCCTCAAGGGAGTCAACCTCTGGCTCCGTACTGGAGGCAATCGCGCTTACATCACGCACGTCGTACGCTAGGTATGCCGCGTTCAGTCTCATAACCACGTTTCCCTTTTTTCCCCGGAGGATCAATGCTGCCGATGCTTGTGGAATTCACCGTTTTAGTGCCGATGGTCTGTGATGTGTCTTGCCTATATCCGTTGCAGTCTTCCCTCGAAATCTCCCAGCTCTTGCAATGAATTGTCGTATACGTCTTACCCTGGGGAACCTTTCGCGACGATTACCCCCGCTAGTCTCCGCATCCTTTCTCCGAAGCACCGTCGTCCAAACCTTCAATCTCCTGCTCCTTTCTCCCCATACGCCGAACAAACCCCACCCCTTTACCCGCAGTCCTCTGCGTTGTGTGGGGCACATGGAGGTTTCAGAAGAAGCCGTTAACCTCCTAAATGATGGCAAGTGAAGCCGCTGGACCGCCATGTTATTCTACCTTTGGGAGATCAGAAATACTCAGGCTCTTACGATGAATATGGCATTCATAACTCAATATTTCCTCTAACACTGATACCGTCAAAAAAAGCTATTGGGACTTCTAGCTGAGTTCAATGACCTTGTGAAGCCTTAGGATAATCCCAAAGAAAGTCGTAGAAGTTAGAGTTGACCGCGGGAGGGTAAAGACCTGGTTAAATTGCAAATGCACAAACGATTTTTGTGGTCCGGAACGGAACATGAACCAAATTAAAACAGGCTCAATTTATTTGTTCAAGTGTTTGCTCAAGTTGGGTGGTAACACGGTGCATTTTCGTGTTCATTCTCGCGTTCATATATTTAGACATGAACTCGTACGGGTTAACTTACCGTGTCACCAGGGTATATGACTCTCTACCCCGAATGAGTGAGCCTTTGGCTGAGTCAGGGTTGAGCTCTACCCTCACCTATCCAAGCCAACGTTCGGATCAAATCACTGAGTGAGTGATTTTATGAAATGAATAGTTTTTAAGGACCATCTGAATGCTACGGCAGCCTCGAATCACATAAAAATTAACGATTGATTTAAATTGTCCTTTTACGGGAAGCAAGACTGACGAGGCGGATCACAACGGCACAAATACTCGCGGCTGAATCTACAACCTTTTTTATTTCCCTGTCAGCAGTCTTTCAGGGGGAAAGGAGGCTTAGGTGATAGTGTTTTGGCTACCCTCTGAATGTAACCAGGTTTAAATCCCTTCGTTTAAGGGCACTGGCAGTTTAAGAAAGGGTGATATAGCTTTGAATGGAAGGCAGTTATCTGAACGTATGATATTCTCACGCCTTTTTCTTAATATGAGATGAGTACTCCGCTCATTGATCCAACCTAATTTTTGGGTTGAAATATGGAATACTTCTTTTACTTGTCGCTTTGTATCCAATTTCGCACATATTTACTGTGGCAGGAAAATCTAGCTCCCAATGCGTAAAAAAAATCAACGCATTTCCCGTGCTAATAATGCATCAGCGCAGATCCCAACTACTGGCGAATGATGCTAAAAATCTTGAGATAATACTAAGTATAGGCTATGGGTAATCGATGATAGGATTTATAGAGTAAAGTTTTTCCATGATTTTGTTATAATTTACGTATGTTCATGGGGAAATCTATGCTCTACAGAGAATTTTAGCAAGTGCGTTTTGAGAGCGAAGTCAGTACAATATGAATTTTGGGAATCTTTATTCTTTAAGTCATTAGGGGAGGAATTCGAGACATTTCTTATCTTTCTCCCGCACCCACCTTCATCTCTCCCCATCCAGATTTTAGCTGTGGTTGGGAGAATGTGATATTACGTTTTGCAAATCAGCATTTTTCCAAGTTCGGCAGCTTGGGAATCCGGAGTTATTATCGCGAAGCAGGCCCTCGTCATATCGAAGATTTCATGCACTTCAGATTTAGATAATCCATCGTCCTCCCCTACCCCTCGGGATCTCTTCTTATAAAACAAATAATTTTTGCGTCGAGTATCCTGGATTATTATTTTGGAGTCAGCAGGACCTTTTCTAGTGGCTCCCAATCTCCGTGAAAGAACGCCTTGTGAAGAGGGTAAATAAGAAATAGCGTGTCGGCAAACAGAAAGCCACTATTAGAGATTTTTAATTTCGCTCCCAGATTATAAGACTGCCACCAAGACTGCCCACCTCCTCCTCCACTATAATCAGAAAATATGCATCATCGCAACGCTTTATACTTGTAGATCACATTATTACAACTATACGGTGCAAGCTAGCTCGGAGTTGTGAAGACAGGAGTTTAACTAATACGGTACCCAGGTCCTTTCTTTCATTTAAGGCAATATGTGAGCAATATTTTATACCTCCAGCCATTGAGGCAAATGGTCTATAGTAGATGAAAGTTTGATTATGTATGCGACTGACCAAGGTTCGTTTCCTCTTCAGAATAGCGGAGGTTTTTCTCCTATTTCAAATCGATTGCAAGATATGCCACTTTTAATATTATTTTCATAAGAGCTTAATTTTGTAACTACCAGAAACCGAGTGAAAATATTCTGCTGAAATTTCGCATACCTAAAAATATGCATTATTTTGCGTGTATATTTTTGGTGGATAGCATTGAAGTCTGATGTGTCAGCAAGGCTACTAATCAAGGAGTTTCAAATCTGAATGAGAACTTAGAATCCCTCAATTAAAGGTCTTGGCGATGTGAAGTGGAAATTAAATATAACTTCCCTTTCTACCCCGAATTAGTGAACTTAATACGCCTGTTGCCAGTTTTAAACCCTGGGAGAATTCTACCTTCGGCTGAGAAAATAAATCTCTCGGATTGAGTTAATTAGTGAGTGGCATAAATAGTGGAAAGTTATTCCACTCCACTCAGTTGTAAGCAAATGCAGCATTTCTTTGCTTATTGCCTACTTTGGGTTTCAGAAAAAGGTAGGTACGGCAAGTAAGGTAATCTTCCCGTGATTAAGTCGTTACTAACCCGAGCAGCCATAGCCTTTTATTTCCTTCTTTCGAATAGTTTTTTTTTTAATGCTGGCTTATTGTAGTTTATGACTTGATCTGAGTTTTAGCAGGGGAGAGATGTACAATTTGCTGGGTTTTGCTGAAATTCCAAAGGTTCGCTCTCAGCGTGACATCGCCGCGGAAATGCAACTGCCACCTGATTTTGGAGCAAATTCATGGCGGTCGAAAGGTCATTCATCCTCGCACCGCTTGCGTCCGAGTTGAGGAAGATTAATTTATGTGCAGTGGCGAGCCCGCGAAACACACATCCGCGAAATGACTTCGCTGCCACAGCGCAAACGGACGCAGAAGAGCGTCCAGTGGTGTGGAGGTTCTATGCATGAACTTCTCCATCGGGCAGACGTCATGCCGGCCTCGTGGACTGGCTGTGGTCCCAACTATTTTCCCGGCAGTTGTGATTTATCGTCCAGGGATTCGAAGCCTTCTGCTTCCCACTCAACCCTCTTTCCTCCCTCTGAAAATGTACACCTGGGATTAAATCGTGAAAATTGAGACATCACCGTTTCCAATCCCTTCAGGCAGGTTCATATTGTGGTGCAAAAAGTGTTCCGTGTTTATTTATGGATCGTGGAAGCCAAGAATTGAGGCGTAAAAACCTTAAAATCTACAAAATTCTTAACGACTATGTTTACTGATTACCCGGAGACCTACCTTTTTACCGTGAAATTATTACTGACGCTTACAGTTATCCTAACTATTGCATTACTCCATGAGAATTTTATTTTCCGTTAAACCTCCCAAAATTCTTTTGACTTTGGAATGCCTCAGTGGTTTAGCTATTAGTGCTTCATAATTATACTTGTGTAGGTAATTAGATGCGTACCCTTCTCTATATCTACTATCCTCTGTTAACCCTGGTTGATAAGTTCCTCGATATTTGCTCTGAAAACTTACACCAAACTTACTTAACTCGTAAAAATTGGTACTTAACAGTTTCAAATCCCGGAGGTAGGTTCGTATTGTGTTGCAAAAAGTGTTCTGCGTTAATTTATTGGCCGCAAAAGTCAATAATTAAGGATTAAATCTTTTCTGTGCTTCTTCTGGAGAATGGAGCAATAGGCAAGTTTTGTTGTTTTAACTCATCTTTTCCTTCAAACCACAAAATGAATTCTATCAATTACGGCATTGGCTTTGAGTCACTGGCTGTCCTCATTCTCAGAATTCGTTTCAACTCGATTTTTTTTATTAAAATTAAAATACCTGTTAGTTTTTTTTTTTAGTTTTGTTACCTTGGATATAGTTTTTATCAATAGGTTTTTACGCATTAAACCATATTAAGCCTTTTCCCGAACCCTTTCTTCAATTATTTCTAGCATTAATTTATATTTTTTGAGGCACATTTTATGAAAAAATTCCTCCTTCATTTTAATTCATTGCCTTTCCTCTTGAATGTGGCCATATTTTTCTCAGATATCTCCCTTGTTTTTTAAGTATATTAATTTTATATTTTTTACCTAGTTTTAAGACTTAAGATTCTTAAACTAAATGTACTAATGTACCCTTGGCTGAAAGGTAGTGGCATGGCCCTGATACATATACAGGGCCATGGGTAGTGACACCACAATAACAGTTGAAGTTGGAAATTAAGCTTCTTCCTTCGTGGTATATCATTCATAGGTTTTGTTGCGAAAATGAAACTTTAACTAAACGCATTATTTATTAAATATATCATTTATGTTATACTTACTTTAAATAATAATAATTATAATAATACTTTTATATTTGAATACTCAGGTAATTATTTAAGCATTCAATGAATTTATCATATTATTTAATGAATAGAGAATAAATGTAGAAGGAATCATATTCTATGAATGTATGCAGCATTTAGCTCTTTTAAAATGCTTCGAATTCTTTCATAGTCACCGTGATTAAAGCGACGTATGCCCTCATGGTTTCGTCTATCTAATGTTTTGACGTGCGAGAATTGGAAATATCGTGCAATTTGATGGGAAAAATATCCGTAGCTATCTCGTATAGGTGACATGAATACTTACCGAATTCTTCTCACTTCTGAAGTACGTCCTCTTGCGATTAACTATGATCCACCAATGCATTATTATTTACCGAAGCTCGTTTGATTCCTGGCACGCTTGTCTTCAATATTCTACTGACAAATCGCTTCTTTTTCTCGATGAACAAGAAATCGAAACACATATTACTCCAATTACAAGTTTTAAACTTTAATCCCTCCGCTAAATCGTAAATTTAGTCCGCAAACCAATATCATATAGTGTATCAGTATCATATTTCGATAGGAAATATTGTGCATAGGTACTGGAAGTTTTGCTTTTATTCATAATTTATTTGCTGCTTAGAACAGGGCAAATTATTATTGCGTCGCTTATGAGGCGACTACATTATATTAAGAGAATTTTTTATTATGAAACGATTGGATATCGTTAAGTTAACGTTTGAAACTGAGTTTGGATAAGACTTACGTTATAGCATGCGAATTGGCTTCTGGTATAATGAAGTTTCAAAATAGCTGAGAGCAGAAGCATGTATACCGTAAGTGAGATAAATATGTCGTAGGCAGTATAGGATCTTCTTTATTTCTCTCAGCTGTTAAACTCGTTACATTGTCGTGGATAATACAGAGCTCATGATAAACCCTCAGGCTTTTGATTGTCCTTCAAGACGCTAGGATTATGCTATTTGAATTTAGAGCTATAGTACATGACCCTTTGATTCTCATCATAGGCTATTTACTTCCATGGACTGCATTGTAATCCTGGTGATAGAAACTATGTTACAATATACTTTTACTCCTTAGCCTCACTCTCGTCCTCCCACTTCTCTGTCACTTTGTTTTTGTAACTCTCTCTATCGATTATTATATAAGATCTTGTGCTCGCCCGGCGTATTTTTATGCTGTGGTAAGCATTAGGTTCACGCAAATTACCATGAGGTCAAGCCTTGAGTTACTGCCGCTGTTTGAAATCGTTGTTATCAATTTTAAATCCCCACCAAAGGTGTTTCCTTATCCTCCTGTTGACTAAGTAAGTCAAATTTGGGTTGGCGAAGTAAGTCAACTTTTGAACCTGCCTCACGTATCTTGGGCAGGCAGTCGTCTTGTTAAATGGTTGTATCCGAGAATTCTTCCCTTCGCTTCGTAATAAAGCATCAATATAAAGTTTGTGTTTTAATTGTCGTGATCCTCCCACTCCTTCGGAATCGTATCTAGTATCTTTCGCGATCAGCAGTTTCCCGATTTTTTTTCTTAGGGATGCCTACAAGGTTTTACCCAGGATATGAGCCCTGGTCCCTAGGATCTGGAGTCTCATCTTACTGACAGTTAGGCCGCTACACTACCCTGGTGTGCAGCTTTTTTATCAATTTTTCAGGGCCTCCTTAAAAAACGTTCGATGTGAGTCAGTTTCTTTCTCCGTTTAATTTCACATCGCCCGCCGAGCAGGTGCTCTGGATCAAAACTTGCGAGTGAAGAGGCAAAGAAGAAGAAGAAGGCAGAAACAAGACGTATGAGGTGAGCCGAGATTGGAGTCATCTCTCGAGAGTGTCTCCCCGAGGAATGGATGACTGTTATCCCGCCGAAATGCGGAGTTATGGTTCTTACGCTACTATTTTTGTTTTTTCGCACTGGGAGAGAGATTCGTAGGCTGAGTGGAATCCAGCAGTTTCTCAACTTCAGGTACAATGAAGGTAATTGCGCTTGAAGTTTGTCGGGATGGAAAAGTTTGGAGGTGTTACGGCAAGAGAGTTACGGAGGTGATGATTCAAAGTCGTAAGCTTGTAGGGTGAGTAATTTTGCCTTAAAAAATGTACATTATCTGATACTTTGCTTTTTAAAAATATTTTTCTTTCATACGTTAATGGATTCACCATGATTAAGCATCCTTTGTAAGTATTAGTTTTCAAGTACGGGTTATGCATCTTAATTTTATGCTATTTTTTCGTAGAGTATTTTTCAGTGCAGGAGATATTTTTTTCGTGATTTCATAAAAGTCTGAATTATTTGACCTAGTAAGAGAATTTAGAAAAAGTTAGGCTTTTTGCAGAAAAATCTTACGCATCCATTATCGTTGCAGGCAAAAAAGAAGTCCCGTACTCATTGGTACTTTTCTCCTCCTAGGATAATTCGAGAACTTTAGTTTCAATTCTTTACCGAGTACCTATCAGTAGTTGGCGAAATATCTCGTGGAATAAATATTTGATATTTATTCTTGGTTGCAAACGATTTCCGTCATTACTGAATTAAACTTTGAGTCTAATCATATCGGTTGATTACCTCATTACCGAATTCCACTCCTATTGTGTTTTAAAATTAAATTCTTGGCCTGATACAATTATTACAATATAAGGTTAAATTCGTGAAATGGTAGGTCTCGTAACCTGCCTACTTTTATTCTTATAGATATTTAGTCTTGATTGTTTGAAGATCTTGTACCATTATGGTTCATTTCACTTGAATGCCTTTCTCTCGCATCTATTTTTGCATTTCCTCTTAATTTCCTGCTCCAAGGATTGCCTTTCCGTTGCTTCATATTATCTGATGCCCTGCGCGGAAACTTCGCCGACGGCTTCGTTACGAGATACTACTAACTTCGTTTGCGTCTTATCCCAAAGAGCGAGTCTTGTTACATTTTAACTCAAAATAGGACTAGGTACCAAATGGGAATAATCAGGGGAAAAATGGTGGAATTCGAAACTTTCTTGCATCGCACAACGAGTGCTGATTATCCTTTGTCGTCTTCCTAGCAGTCTATGTTTCGGAACCTCATTCCCCTTAATTACTTGCTCCATACATATGCCAAAGCACCACATCACTTCTTAAGAAACTTAAGTTAATGAAGGGCGTCTATGGGATGCAATGTAACCGTGTGATGTAATAATTGGATGGATGCAAAATTAGATAAGTCAGTGAAATACTGGGTGCTGGGAAAGAGAAAAAAAGAAACAAATGTTGGATTGAGCATTTCTAACATTTTATGTGTAGGAGTAACTGCAGAGCGATAAAAAGTCGGTGTGGGAATCAGAAGAGAATTGAAAAATATATATTTTAAACATGACCTATTGATTCGATGGATGTTAAATATTCATTAATGACCTTTATAGCAATTTAGGAAAATGTGCAATTTTAAAATAGGGCCCTGAAGTCAGAATTTAAGGAATACTATGAAAAAATACAATTTACAACAAAATATAATGCGTAAAATTCAAAAAAATAATTTCAAGCAGTCAGTACAATATAATACCCTCTTTTAAGGATCCCTTATTCGCATAACGTTTATGCAAATGAGTTTGCATAAATTTTATGCGAAGAGAGAATGCAAAAATAAAGAAAGAAGAAAATTTCAAATGTGTCTCTTTATGTATAAACTTTTAAAAACTGAAACTCTTTGTTACATTTTCCAGCCTTACATAGATAACTTAATGAAAAAAACAAGATTTACAAGAAATTAAAAATTAATTAATTGTACCCTTTCATAAAACAACCATGTACCAAAATTCATTTTATATTAATTCATGTCATGTATGGAATTCGATTCCTCAAGAGTTAAAAAATATCTCAACATTCAATAATTTCAAAAAGTCTTTGTTTTATTTTTATTTTTATGATACCTGAATTTATATAAGCGTCTGCAACTTGCAATTTATGGGTTTGTATGTTTTTTGTATGGTTTTTGATTTTGTTTAATGTTTTTGGAAATCTGTGTAAAGGTGGTTGTTTGAGTTGGTTGGTTGAGTGTTTCATGATTTCTTCTTTTTTTATGTTAACCTTCGCAGTCTGAGTGTTTATGATTATGTATTTATTTAGACTCCAAAGGAAAGGATTCCTAAACCAATAAAGTTTATTTATTTATTTATTTAAAATGTTTATTGCTTTAGATTCTTATACTGATTTTTTATAACTAATGGTAGCATGTTTAACGAAAATGTCTTCCTCGGCATAATCCTAGCAAAATATACGTATTTTAGCTATAATCGAAGGAATATTAGGCAATGTAATATTGCTCATGTATGTACTCGTTCAATCACTATGGCGGACTGTGTTTTTCACCTAAGTGTGATGTGATCTTAAAATAAAACTCGGTGTAAGTTTTCGGGTTGTACCGTTGTACGTTGTAGCTGAGAGTTTTAGTTGTATTGCCTGCGATGCGTATTTTTGTGTTTTGTGAATCAGAAAACTTCCATTCGAAATTTTGTTTTATTTTTCTATTTAAATTCATGTTGGAATCATAGGAGTATACCCTTTTGTCGTGGTATGCCTTTCTGACACCCTCGGTGCGTTCGGCAGATGTAGATGTAGAATTACAAGTGAGCACTGCAAGTATACAAAGATAAAGTCAAGACGGCTGAGATTGCCAAATGCAACTAGCGTAAAGTTTTCGGAGCAGCAGTCGCATCGCCTCGAGTCCCTCAAACCGAGACAAACTTCCGACTTCGGCCCGCAGTTGATATTTCAAAGGTTCAGGAACAACTTCGGCGTATCATATGGGTTGATGGGGGGCCTTTTTCTATCTTTAAGGCTGGATTAGCGAGGAGATGTTCGGAGTTTGGTCTTAAGGGCCTTCGGGCAAAAATGCGTGCATCGGGGCACCCCTGAACTATTCTTTCATCTCAGAACATCCCTCCTCGTCTCCAATATCTTTCCCTTAACGACCCCAGGTGAATCGAACTCTGCTTCGTTAAGCGAGCGTCCCCTACAATCCATATTTTCTTGCTGGCTAGTGAGTTTCTCTTCATGAATTACCTTATATCGTCCTAGTTTTGGGATCCTCGGTGAGATGTAGATTCTAAGAAGTTTTCTATACCCTGAAGTCGCTCTCTGCAATGCCTTTGATATTGTCGTACTAAATTGGATGGCTAATTGACTTTAGTTTTCTGTTTAATCAGTTTGACGTTTATTCTTTGTATCATGCAAAATGTGGAATGCCTTCTGTTACATCACAGTGTGACCTTTATTCTTTGTATATTTCGTAATGTGGAATGACTTTTACATCACAGTGTGATCTTAATTTTTTAATAATGTTTTCGTTTGTTTGACATTATTGTTAGCATGAATTACCTCCATAGTATCAGAGGTCCGCCCAACGTGTGTTTGTTTGAATTGGTATACTTTTAGTTCATTTTTAATTATTTTTTCTGATTATACATTTTACTAATAGCTTACTGAGTGCAGATTCTGTTAAATCACAGTTCGAATTTAATTGTCTGTATTACGTATGATGGGGAATAGTTTCAGTTGCATCGCAGTGTGATATTACTCCTTTGTTGACAATACCGTCATATTGAATATTCTCTCTATACTATCAGTGGTTCGCAAGGGCTGCATTTGTTTGAATTTGTGCTATTTTTATTTTATTTTTTTCATGGATCGATTCTGAAATCGCTAAAAGTGATGTTCAGTTATTTTCTCATTGGCGAGGTGCTCACGAAAAAATGAAGTTATTATTATTATTAAATGTGAATGGGAATAACGCTGTAAAAATCCTGAAAACTACACCGCGATGACTAATACTATTTTCGTCACCCAAGGAGTTGCCAAACTTGTGACTTGAAGTATGTATGCTAACCGTTTCGGTAGAATCCTTTGATAGTTTTAGGAAAATTGAAAAAATGACTCTGTATTAATGTATCCTTTTTAATTTTTCAATCTGATATTCTAAACCCAACTGAATTCAATACCGTGAAATCATTTTTCGGTTAAAGACCGTCATCAATACCTCACTATAAATTGATGTCCAATTGTTTTGTTCGCAACTTAGTGAGGTGGTAATTTATGGAAGAATATTATCTTTAAATGAGATATGTTTTATATTATTGAACTTCAATTTATTGCAAATAAAAATCGTTAATTTTTAACCCACGATTCTGGACGAGGCGTGAGCTCGCAATCCGAATTTTTTTGTGGATTGATAGTTTGTCATTTTTTCCTGAAATCTTGTGCTAGATATTATCCAACCAAATCTGTTGGCATTTTTATTTTATCAGTGAGCGAAGCAAGTAGATGATGCCTCGTATATCATATTTAACTACCCATTCCGCTCTCTTTAATTAGAAGTTTTCTCTAACGATGAATGTAAGTTGGCATTGGCATCCTATTGATGCATTGTCTACCATTTGTGAATAGTTTTCCAAAGCTTGAACATTTCTACTTTGTGCAACATCATTTTTATTTCATTTCCTTTGTTCAGCCCTCTATCCATCGCCACGGTGAAACCGTAATCCATACAACCTTAGCATTTTAATTCTATTTGATGCCATTTATGGAGGAGGTTTTCCGAAGCGCCGCTGTTCCTCCATTAGTTACGTTCCTGTGGTCAAAGTGGAATGCCCTTTGCTCCGTCCCACCATTTTAAACCTTCACAGCCTCCATCTCCGCTCACTTTAACGATAGTACCTACCGCTCCCCTCGGGTCTAACCGCAGGTCGGAGTTTCAGTTGATCTACGCCCAAACTTGCTCAATTTCTACCCCTAGCCGTGCCAAGTTCTTCCCAGCCGGCGGCCGAAGTAACGGTCAAGTCGCTCCGGAATTGTCTTCGGGATCATTTTCCTCCTCGCAATCTTTCCCATTAACCTTTAAGATTGTCTCCCCCTATCTCTTTCCGTATCTACAACATATACTCGTCTTTCCAGCATGAAGTTAGTTGCTCTTTCATATCCAGGAAGTTTCTTGAGATTTGAATCTTCTCTACGGAAATCATGAGATATTATCTGTATCCAAAGGTGCGGTCCTGTGTAAAATTAGCTCTATTCATATGCCATATGGCTTTGATTTCACATGCCAAATTATTTCTCTGTCGTTTTTTACTCCTTGCTGAATCCAATTTTTCTCTTTGAGCTCCATCATGAGTAAATTGGTTCATCTTCGTTAAAATTAATTTTTATCTTTTTCGTTGATTGATTTCAGTTAATATTTAGTTGACGAAGATTTTGAACATTTATTTGATTCCAGTAGAGTGATTTGATGTTTTGGATTGTATAACGAACCTTTGCTCTTATTACATGATTTTTTCTTCACTAATGTTCATAGTTTTTCCAAGGAATTAATGCCAAAACGTTTACCAACTAATCTTTCATTTTTTGATCTTTTCTTAACGCCTGTTCTTTTGAAAGGTATTTGTTTTCCATCATTGCGTTAAAGGGACATTAAAAATGGCGGTAACACGTCCAAATCCTGGATCGTTTTATGCTTATTCACTTAAGAGTGACTTATGAAAGAGATGTGCTTTTCCTTCATTGTAATGATAGAAAAATTCCACCAAGTAAAACCTGAGTCGAATTGTTTTTATAGATTTTTATGCATGCATATTTAACACCTTGTTACCAATTTGGATATCTGTGAAATGATCAAAACTCAAGGGTCTCTTTTTGTTTCTGTTATTTCGGCCAGGAACGTCCTTTTTGTTTTTTTAAACCATTTTGGCTCCTAGTATCCGCTCCCAATTTTACTTTTAGATTTTCCATCACTCTATCTTTTATAATCATCTGTTGCACAAATGTGCCAAAAATATAGTGTACGATGTGATTGTATGACAAATATTTACCTGGACGTAGCATTGAAGCCTCATGAAATTAGAATGGAAAGTAATGAATGGATAGACGGGGTTAAACTGAATTTTGCTTACTCCTTGAGATGTTAATAAAAAAATCATCGCTGTGTAATCCTTTAAGTCCATTTTCATATTAACGTATAATCATCTGAAGACATTACAAAACCCTATTTAGTGATTATAAAACCACGAAACAAATGTCCGCTAAGTGAGGACTCGAAAGCAGTCGTCATTTTGAACATTTATTTGGGCAAACACTGTTTTCCATTAGTGTATTACGTTTAAATTCATTTGGAATAAAGGCATTCTGTTTATTATTCACCGCATTTATTATATATCAAAGGCAAGAATATGCCATCTCGCTTTAATTTAATTTCTAAATGAAAAATTTGAAAATTGCTTATTCATCACAAGTTTCCATTATATTCCGTAAACATTTCAGTGTGAGAAGCATTACAGTTCTGGAAGATAGAATATTTGTTAGTCCGTAGGTATTCAGGCCAAACCGGAAATAAACAATGAGGCAGAGTGGGTGAATGATAAGTTATATACATTATTGAGCTGTTAGATTAAATGGGTGCGCATATCTCAAAAGGAGCCTTTCGAGGGGCTCATAATCCTGGAAAGACGTGGTCTTTCACTATGGATTGATGGAAGCCATTAAATCTTCCTTTAGCATTAGCCGCTAATTGGGTGTGTTTTGTTTTCCCCGGTCTTTGCTTGCAGATGTCCAATCAAATTTAATTCCGCGCGGGAAACGAACATCCCTTCCCTGCAAGGTGTCATTGGAAATGATCCCTTCTCCATTTCTATCCCGTCCTTCCCTTATTGTGCGGAAATAATCACGTAGACAGCGACGCATTAATCACTTGCGACTCTTGCTAATTTATACCCACTATTTTCTCCATTTCGAGAGAGAGACAGGAATTGTTCGGAAAGGGATGCGAATAGGGAAACGTAACGACACTGATTTTTCGATATTTTGCGAACGAGACGTGAAAAATCTGGAATATGTTTACCATTTGCCACGAATTAGATGCGGACGAGGAAGAAAATGGAAGGATAACTGTGTCCTCGTTTGGTGCCGCATTTCAACTAACTCTCTCGCTCCTGTTCGCTGATCATTTTACCCTCGCATTCTGGCCTTCCTTAAGAATATGCCATCAGTTATTCCATATAACTTTTCACGTGGCAGATAATGCTTGGTTATTTTCCTTACACGCAGAGTTTTCAAATATTATGCTAAGACATCGAATTTAATTTGAATAAATGCCGCCTAAAAAGTTTGTGCAGCCCTTCATCAAAATACGATACTGAAATTTGGACTGTTTCAGAATTGAGTTTGAAAATTCATGGCATATGGATTACATTTTGATTAAATAGACTTTCACCAACGGATTATCGGACTAGCCTATCTCAGATGTTACTGTAGAGATTAGTATCGTTTTCTTTCTCATGTTATTTCCTCTTGATGGGAAAATTAAGTGAAATAATGAACGTCTTTGTGCATTTTGTCATCGTTTTGTATGTTTATATGTAGTAACTGTATCCTATCATTCCCTCAGGTGTTCTATTCGAAGGTAATTTTCCATTGGTTAGGTTAGGTGTCGCCCGACTTAGCCGTGTGCATATAAATTGTACTCGTTTAACGCTTGTTGTTGAATTAAAACTTTTGGGCTATGTCGCCGCGTCAGATTTTGGGTGGCCCCAACGTTTCCCGACCGATGCTGGTCGCTTTCTCAAGGGAATCTGAAGAGGTGGGATTTAAAATTGGTATATATAGGTATACGTGTCAGGTGGTGGGGGGAGGGGAGTGAGAGGTTGGAGGAGCAGGTTGTCGATTGTTTTTGCCGATTACGGGTTGCCAAGTACGGCTGATTTTAAGGCCAGTGTCTCTGTTAAAATCAGCCGTACTTGGCAACCCGTAATCGGCAAAAACAATCGACAACCTGCTCCTCCAACCTCTCACTCCCCTCCCCCCACCACCTGACACGTATACCTATATATACCAATTTTAAATCCCACCTCTTCAGATTCCCTTGAGAAAGCGACCAGCATCGGTCGGGAAACGTTGGGGCCACCCAAAATCTGACGCGGCGACATAGCCCAAAAGTTTTAATTCAACATGACGAGCACCCGCGAAAGTTTTAACGAAGAATTCGTTTAACGCTTTTTATCTCTTGGCCGTGCCGCAGTGCAAGAAATTTTCAATTTGAGTTTTACATATTTATCACCAGGTTTTGAAGCTGGAGTTCTTAGTTATTTAACTCTGTATCCACCAAGCACAACGCTCTTACAAAATGTGCACATTCCAATGAATTAATAGGTGATATGGGGATTAATCACAAGAAAACTAAGGTTATGCGGTTTTGTAAAGCATCACGAGCGAGGAATGTGAGACTTAAGATAAAGGTGGGTGGTGAAAAACTTGAGCAGGTTGAGGAATTCAACTATTTAGGCAGTACGTTAGAGGAAAACGGATACAGTAGTAAGGACATCAGGAAGAGAATTGCATTAGCGAAGGAGGCGTTCATGAACAAGAAGGAGCTTCTAAGAGGATCGTTATGTAAGAGTTTAAAGAAAAGGTTAGTGAAGAGTTTGATCTGGAGTGTAGCGCTCTACGGTGCGGAAACGTGGACACTTAGGAAAGAAGACGAGAGAAGATTGGAGGCATTCGAGATGTGGGTATGGAGATGAATGGAGAGAGTGAAATGGATGGAGAGGAAAAGGAACGATGAAGTGCTGGATATGGTTGGTGAGGAAAGGCAGCTTTTAGATGAGATACGCAGGAGACAGAAGGTATGGATGGAGTTAGTGCTTAGCGGTGAGGGTATGTTGTGAATGGGGTTAGAGGGTAGAATGTTAGGGAAACGAGGGAGGGGAAGGAAAAGAATAGGATTTTTAGATGGATTGAAAGAGAGTAGGCCTTACTGTGAATTAAAGAAGGCAGTGCTGGAAGGAAAGGGAGGCTCCCAGATCACTTCTTGGGTACTCCATGGAAACCTACCTTAATCGGTAGAATAGGTACTATTATAATAATAATTTGGCCTATTGGGGTGAGGGCTTAGGCATTGATCGATAGATTTATGGTTCAAATTCGGGGCAATGAATCGCATATCTCCAGAAATCTTCCAATAGCGAGATGGCCAAGTGAAATGAAATGGTCCGGCCAGCCTTCCAATCCTGGATATAGGAAACGCATACGCAAGCGGCTTGTTACCAATCTTTGGAAAGGGCTCCCGTGTGAGCTATACGCTCACCACTTTTAGCAAGTTTTCATATTTACATCGCTGAGCGAGAGTTATCATACTTGAGATATGTTTAAGTAGGATGGGCCCACGCCTAAAAAATAAAATTCTCAGGATTTTGGTGAGGAATCACCTGTACAATGGAATTCCCGCCCTCTCGTCCAGCCTTAGGTTTTGTAAAACAATGAGCTCTCAGCTTCATTCATTTTTTAGTTTCTCCGAGGCTCTTCCGTATAAACTTGGGATCAACATCTTTTATTAAACAATCAATCTGGTGGATGCGATGAAACGCCTGTTATACTTCAAGGGTGAAATTTCCTCTTTAAAAATGCATTTGTCTTATCCAGGGTTTGAATCCGGATCTCCTTATTGACGGCCTGGCATGCTACCAGTTACACCACCAAGCCGTGGTAACCTGACCGGGAGATCTGGGTTTGGAGCTAAATGGTTTTTCCATTGCGAATTTCATCCTTCCTTGGTTTGACTGCGTGCAAATGTACTTGCAATATGCAGTGCTTTGAAATGCTACTCCGCTGTTTAAGTAAAGGGTATATTTCCCCACTGACTGGGAGCATTTTGTGCCATTATTTTCCCCTCTTTTCCGTCGTAGCTTCTCATTGAAATCTCTCCATTGGGTGCATCTGTAGGTGGTTGGGTGTGCAAAACACAGCGGGAGCGTGCGTTTGCCTCTCCCGTAAGCCCTATAAGCATCTCCACCCGGCTGCGGTGCGAGGCGCCCTGCAGCCTTATGTACGATGGGATGTGGTTGTCGTGAGTGCTTCGGAAAATCGTTTGAGCGCTCACACCCTTTTGCACGCCTTGAAGGGCGCAGGTGAGACCTTGGCACGCAAAATCGAATTTATGGCGACGATCCTAGTTACTGCTGGCGGGGAATGGGCTCTGGGTGGCTGGGCTAATTCCACGCCCAACTTAGCGTATATCGTCCGCGCCCCAGGGCATAATTTCTCTCTTCTTACTGCTGAAAACGCACCACCCATGTAATCTCTTTCGATCGGTCCCCCTCACTTGTTTTGCCTAAAAGTTTTTGTTTGTAAATCAAAATTATTACAGCACAATCCAGGAATTATAACAGTCCACTTTGCGTTCCTGCTCGCAGTCATATTTTTATTTAATCCCGCTTATAATGCCTGCAAGAATTTAACACGTTGTATAACAATTAGAATAAAGTTTACGGATAATTATATTCTCCCTACCAGCACTGAACAGGTTGATATTTTTCCTTCTTGTTTACGTCTCATTTCTTCATTTTTTTATTTAATCCTACTGATAATGCCCGCAAGAATTTAACGCGTAGTTTAACGATTAGAATAAAGTTGTTGTATTTATGGATAAGTATATTCTCCCTACCAGCACTGAACAGGTTGATATTTTTCCTTCTTGTATGCGTGGATAATGTTAATGATGTAACGCAAGCCTTTTGTTCTAATTTAATGTAAACATTCATAATAGGAAACTCGCGGTAGCATAATGTTTCCTAATTTTCGCTTTCTGTTCGGCTCCATGCAAATTTTCTCCCATGGATTCAACGCTAGAGAGAATATCATCATAGCTTAAGGTGCTAATGTTATCACAGCTGGAGGCAAGCTTTCGATAATACATAACTCACAACTTATCCAGAAATTAAATACGCTAAACCTATCAGCCATTTTTTTCATTTCTGTATGAAGTTACCATTTTTAATTTGACTTGCGAAACTCCGCAGGGCCATTGGCATTTCTTCGTTCATGCTGCCGTAGCAGTGTAATTGACTTCAATTCACGTATTGCTTTTCTTTGAATCTTGATCAGACTTGATTTGAACTATGAATAAAAAGTGGTAGGAATACGAAATGTGAAGGCCGTTTTCCTGTTATGCATTCAATCCGCACGACCTTTACTTAGCACAATGATATAAATCGATACCTGACGAGTGTCTCAATCGAATAAATGACGGAATATGTACCGATGAATTCAAAATACGAAGCAGTATTTCTTGAAATGAATTTACGACCAAGGAGTAAACCTTATGGCCCGTCTAAGCTGAGTCCATGTGAGCCGAAGTTCTTCTTCATACGAGAGAAATTATAAATGAAAAGTTTTTTTCCTAAAATTGCAGCCAAAATAACCCTTGTACGTAGCTGATATTAACGGATACTTTGTAGATTAAATATCAGTGAGAATTAGGCAAATGCATAACATAATACTTAATGACAACAGGGGTCAAATGTGACCACTTACTGCCCTTTCAGTGTGAAACTTTACTCAATCCTTTTAGTATAGAAACAGTAGCATTTAATAATAATTCTAGGGATAATAGCTGGCTAAGAATTCATTTATCGTTTTGTACTGCTCTCAGATTAGTGTTATAATGTTGAAGCTTCGCTGCAAAAATTCTTTCTCGACCAGAACCCCAAGGATTACAGCGCGATATCGGTAATCCGACACGCATGCAGACGGATAATCTAAAACGCTTGGTTATTAGAAACTTACAGGAAACAAGCTCAATGCACAATAAGCTTTTTAAGGTATAATTTTGGAATTAAATTTTTGTAGTGACGCCAATTCTCCCTGCTGATTTGGGCGTGAGTCAAGGTAGATAACCAATTTATCAATGAAAAATATGGTCGATAAAGACAGAATAAATCCTGGAAATTACCGTCACAATACACGTAGCATTAATTTACCCGATTTTTGCGGAAAACGTATAAAAAAATTCGAGCAAATTATGAACTGACGGTCATCTTAGGGAGGCACAAGACGCATATGTTAAGGGAAAGTGTAGGAAAAACTTTACCAATATATGATACTTTCTTTGTTAATTATGAGTACTTTGTTTCACAAACTCTGGACTCAGCTGTTAAAGAAATAAGAACTTAAACAATAACTTCTCCCAAAAACAATTAAATAAAAACGTATCAATTGTTCATTTTACCCATGGTAAGCGGGCAAAACAGATACGCCATTAGGGCATTAAGGATAACTTGAAAAATAAACAAATTAGTTTTGACAATCGTTTCGGAAGTAGCAGCCTACTCATGCATATGATGTGCGATTCTCGTGTGCCCATCCTTGGCACTACCTGCACTATATCCTGTCACTGATAATCCGCTCACTGTATTTTTAAGTACGGACCAAGAAAAATAAATCTGATTTTGCCTTTTTATTATTAGATTTCTCTGTCTTCTTAAACTTTCTGGGAATTCTTAGCCGTTTTGTTCTTTAATTTTTCATATTTCATATCTTGCACAGCAGTAACAGTAATGGACATTAATACGTCTGATTTTTATCTCGATAGTCGATGAAGTATCGTGGCTAGTGGTCGGGATGAAATTTGAGTAATGTGAAGAAAAAAGTTTTAAAAAACATGCCATCGAACAAATTGAACGTTTCATTGATCATTCGACAATTGGTGCAAAAATTATGTTCGAACCTTTGCGAAAATCATGTCAGCAGCAATTAATAGCGTTTAGTGGACCCTTTCTGCACTGCTCACTGCTCCGACTTGTCTATTGCTTTTAGTATATAATACTTTTGTTGGGGTAGTTACTGCTCTTCATATCCGTTCGTCCACGATACATATGTTAGTCACACCAAAGATGTGTTTCTCCTCCACAACGAATACCTATCTGTTTTCTCCGCATCCGTCTTGCCCAAAACCACAACATTAGAAAGATGCATAAAACTTTCACGTATATTTTGCGGTCAGTGGAAGATTACAGTTTCAAATTAAACTTAAAGAAATGTACCATCGAACAAATGGAGTGGATGATTGATCACTATACAACAACTGCCTGACACAGTAAATAAAAGTTTTTAAATTGCAAGTGTTATGATTGTACTGTATTTATAAACCTTATTTGCTGTGAAAGGTTCTGAAAATAAAAAAATCCTAAAATCTCTGAATCATATGAAGTATCATTTCATTGAAAATGAGGTCGGTGGAGTGGGTTTTTTTCCGAGGTAAGGGAGGGTTTTTAAATGCGGGGTCATCACGCCTTCAGCCCTCCCCGTCTAGTTCCACCGTTTCACGCGAGAGGGCTCTGCCACTCGCTCTTTCTCCCCTACCCCCTGCTAATTTGTTAATTTATGTATCTGCACATAGCAGTTGGAAGCGGAGTTCTTTTTGCCTTAGCGAGCGGGTGTCATTACGTAAGCGTGAAAATGCAAACCGTGCGAGAATAAATATAAATATATTTTTAGGAGCCGTAAATTGTTTAAAAAATACGTCAAAAAGGAATAAAATATGTGGCTTCGCCATGTGCAAGAAGAAAATTTAAAAAAGTTAACTTTTGTTACATGAGGCTGACAGCCATGTTGGACGGACCAAGCGAGCGTGGATGTTTTAATAAAGTTATGTATTGCGCTGTTTTCATTCGCCTTTTTATGGTCTTTCTTTTTTTTGAAAGGTCAGAGATGAAATGGATACTAATGAAAGTGAGTTTTTTTTTTCCTTTTTTTTTGATGACATACACCTGCATCGCAAATTGTCCTCTGCAGTTAAAGTGAATGTGTGATGAACGGTACAGATAAGCGCTATGCTCCGCTATTTTGAAAATCAACGCGCACATTAAGCGCGATTTGTTTACGTGATTCACAAGTTATTTATGGCCTACCATTTTTCCTGCTGTTAGAATTAAGCGTTTTGTTCTTGCGAAAATTCAACGCTGACACTCAAAATTGAGATGCCAAATTTATTCATTGGGGTACTTTTTATCGTCGGCCAATGATAATTTATGCTGAAATCAAATTTTAGCCGCTCATATAGATTCGTTTCATTTCCATAAGAAATTTTACAGGATGTACAAATATTATATTTTTTCGTTATTATATGTTTAAAGAAGCCGATTCGTTGACGAACCTGCTATATCCAGTGAAAATTTAACTAGTGATCATTATTATTATCGGTCCATAATCCTAAGATTGGTTTGGCACTGCTCTCCATTCCTCTGTCCTGTCTGCTAGTCTTTTCTTAGCGGCGTATCTCATCTCTTTTACATTCCGATGTAACTCATTCGGGGCCGTCCCTTGCCCTTCTTCCCTTCCACCTGCCCTTCTACGATTATCTCCATCAGGCCATCGTGCCTCAAAATATCGCCAACTAAGTTGTTCCGTCTTCTCCGTAAGGTTTTGGAAGACTTCTCATTTCTCCCACTCTCCTTTGCAGTTCCTCTTTACCAAATCGTTCGATCCATTTATCTTCATCATTAATCGGTTGCACCACATTTCGAATGCTGCCACTCGTGACTCCTCTGCTGCTGTCCACGCCCAAGCCTTGCTCCCGTAGAGACATTTGCTCCTATGTAGCATCTGATGAATTGTATTTAGTGTTATAAATAAATATTTACACAATTGCACCTTTGAAACAAAGTAGCTTGTTTTAGAATGATATTTTCACCGGCCTCACCTGTTACCCTGCATGCCCCGGGCTCGAGTCCCGTCTGCGTAAGTTACGCGTAGGAGAGACAGGTTTTAATTGTTGGAATCCTCGATGTGAAGGAAATGGCTAGCTATTTTCAGGGCATGTGGAAGTAAATAATGAAATATATTCTTAATATAAATATGTATTATTGAGCTACTACGATGTATTTTCATTCATCATCATCATCACTGGCCAACAAACAAACAAATTTGGTTAGACGCAGCTCTCCACTCATTGTCAGTTCTCCTATCAGCTAATGTCTTCACACCTACGTATTTCTTCTCTTTCACATCCTTCTTTACTTGTTCCATATCTTTTGTTCGAGGTCTTCCTTTTCAGTTCTTGCCTTCCACTTGTCCCTCGACGACTGTCTTCATCAGACCATCATGTCTTAAGATGAGGCCTATAAGGTTGTTCCGTCTTCTTGTTAAGGTTTGCATGAGGCTTCTCTCATACTCTTCTTAGGACTTCCTCGTTACTAACTCGGTCGATCCATTTGCTCCTCGTCATTCCATTGAAGCACCGCGTTCGAAGGCTTCTTCAAGGTATTTTCCAAAGCTGTGGGCGCCAAATAAGTGAAAAATAATTAATTTTTAGCACTTGGCTCCGTACCGTGTTGGACAAATCCATGGATCAGGCGTGGATTTTTCATTAGATATATATTGCGCTGTCTTTATTTACCTTTTCATTTTCGTTTTTTGAAAGGTCAGAGATGAAATGGATACTAATTCGGGGGTTCTCTTTTTTTTGCCCGTGCTTCTGCACAACAGTGCCATCTACAGTTTCGATAACCGTGATGAACGGTAAACAATAAATTACCTCAAGCTCTGCTCCGCTATTTTGAAAAATCAACGTCCACACACAACGTGATTTTTTAACGTGCTTCACAGCTGATTAACGACCTAATATTTCTTCTAATAACTGAATTTAGTATTTCGTTCGTCCAAAAATTCAACGCTGATAGTTGAAAGTGAGAAATTACGTGTCTTGGTCATCATTTTAAAATATTTTTCATCTTTTTTATTGACGGCTGATTCATGACTTTTGTTCTTGAAATTTTAGTCTCTGATGCATTTTTTCCATGCGCAGTGGGATTTACATTGAAAGAGGGACATATATGAAATTTATTACCCTTTAATTATTATATGATCAAAGAAGCCGAATTATCAGTGAAGCTTCTTCTATTTTTTTTTAACCTTTCATTCGTTATGGAACTTCTTTCATGTTTATTCGTGAGACGAAATTTTTAGAAAGCGCTCATAAGCTTTTTTAGAGCCCACGGGCAAAAAAACAAAGCATTCTTATAATGAAGTGGCTGTGCAATATAACTAGTTTTTAAAAATCCTTTCCAAATATTGAAATTTCTTTGTGTGCCTGTGACTACCTTGTCGCCAGACCTCCCTCATTTAAACTCGATGGATGGTTTTCAACAGTTTTCGTTAACCACATGGCGGATTTAGCGTCATCCGAGAACGAATATTGTTTCCGAAGATAATATATTACCTCATATCACCCTCATCTGTATATCTGGAGGAAATACATCAGATGCATGGACGAAGTTGATGTGGGATATGAGAAAGAACGAGATCATTACTTCAACCAATTTCAAAATCGATGATCAGAGAAGATGATATTTTATTTACATCCAGCCCCGTTAAACTATGCTTTCTTGTGCAGGCGGTGGAACGTTACTGGCGATTCAAATGTAATTTTCAACTTTTTACGTGACTATGTGAGTATTTTCTTCATCTCCCAGATTTATATGAAAATTATGTCTTGCAAATCAGTCTATTAATAAGCGAAATACTACATCTCATTCACAAGCATACGATCCTTTTTCGACTATTTTAGAATCTAGTATTTATGTGATGATGCAGCAGGACATTGAATGAAGCCGTTGATAAATATAATTCGAAACCAGGTGGGCTAATGTTGTATTGTCGGCTACGACTGCGAATTATTTCCAGCATGGCAATCCATCTATATTTCATGTCATTCGAAGCTCGCTTCTCCGCTTCAAAGAGCTTCGAGACTACTTTCCGTTCAACTGCTCTGCTTCCACCCCTGCCGCTTTCTGTTCTTCGCTTGTTTTGCGCGCCTTGTTAGAGAATGCTTCCTCAACCTAATTCCCCACCCACCTCTGTGCTTTCGTTTCCTTGTGCGCGCGCGCCCTGTCCAAATTACACGGCGCGTCGGAATAAATTAATATTCATGCATACGGGGAGGAAAGTTTATTATTGTTTGCGAGGAATAACTGATGGGGAGGCCTTGTAATAGAATGTGCCTCCGTAGACGTCATGTCGGCTTCAGTCAGAGAGAAGGAATGAGGAGAAAAGGTGAAGGGAGGAGGCATGGAGTTTTTTTATAACGGGGGTGGGGGGAATAATGTCAAAAAATGAAGCGGAAGAAACAAATGATCGATATTGCCTCGCGCTCTTTTTACCGCTTACCGAGACTCACAATCAGCTTCAGTTTTTTCGTGGGTCTGAAGGTTTTCCTTTCCCCTTTAACATAAGTCCTGATCTGACTGGTAGAGAGTGTTGATCCCCGTTTAAAACTAGTTTTCTTGGCACAGAAAGTTAGTCTATCTTCATTTTGGAGTTCGCCTTCGAGGCTGTTGAAAGGAAAATTTGTTACCGAATTTTACGTGGGCGTAGAGCCGTAGTGTTACCGATGAATCGTTCGTTAACTGTAGCGTAAACTTTGGCCTGAATCACGCGATACTTTACCCATGGCACTTTCCGTTTTTTCCATCAATTTGACCCCTGAGGACGGAACAACCTAACAGGCCAGCCTCTTGAGGCAAGATGAAGACAATCGTCGAGGGACAAGTAGATGGCAGGCATGAAAAAGGGAGACCTCCAACGAAATGTATGGAGCAGGTGAAGGAAGGATGATGAAGAGAAGATATACGCAGGCGCGATATGACTACCTGACAGGAGTATTGAGTGCTGCACCAAACTATTCTTAGGATGAATATTTCTCGGGTTCTCAGCCAGGTTAATGCTTTTATATAAGCCGACGTTTGGGGAGACGACTAGTCTCCCATCCTCAAGGCTGTGTTACTTTATGGAAGTCCACTTTCACACTGAACATAAAAAACATAAGGGTTGACCGTGAAGAATTTCAAAAGACCTACAGCCAATCGGACGACACCTGAGCCGTATTGTTGTCCTCGGTAAACGGTCTATCCGGTTCAGTGTGAAATTGGACTTCCATAAAGTAACAAAGCCTTGAGGATGGGAGACAAGTCGTCTCCCGAAACGTCGGCTTATATAAAAGCATTAACCTGGCTGAGAACCCGAGAAATATTCGTCAGAAGTATTCACCAGGAAAAATTTAAATCATTTATTATTCTTAGGATCGTAGGCCAGTGGTGACGACTTTTTCCAATTCCATGGGTACCATAGAGAATGTATGTTTTTTAGCAGTGAACCTATTCCGAAACCTTGAATTACACGAAACTTGGATTTGCATACATTGTCTTTGAAGTTGAAGTTGTTATTTTCTATGGTAAGTCTACCAAAAATTGAAACGGTTGGCTTTGATCATATGCGTGAAAAGAAAGGCCTATATGTACACTGTACCGTTGAAGCAGCCGGTATCAACATCATAGCAGGCCACTAACGTCACTATCCATATTTTCAATCCGATTCGTGGCAGGGTTTCCAGGTGATAATGAGCTATTTGTAGCACGCGCACCGCTACACATGACGCATATTTGGTCAGTGGTCGAGAGCAAGCTCTTCATGTCTCCCCCATTCAAAAAATTTCAACTTTGGACAAATATTTTGCTTTCGCAACGCATATGCTGTTTGGATGACGGAATAAAATTTATGAAAACAATAGGCGATCACAACACAAACATTACTGGGAGCAAACTTGAGTTCTCGAAGGCAAATAAGCAAGACTCAAACTATCAATGCACCAATGTTGACAATAAGTTATGAAAATATCTTTTAGCATGTTAGCGATTATGCGGTATCTCCATCATGCGAGCGCCAAGTTACACAGTGTTGTAAATAGAGTTAGGTCTTTCCATAGTATTTGTACTTCCGTCTTGTCCATGGTGTTACCGGATTACACTTGGATTACACTGCATTTTTCTTGTTTTTGGCTATGCACATGTGTTCTTCTATTCACTGAATAATTGTAACCATTTTCATTGATTGATTTTTACGCAACATTTTCAAACTCAGATGTAGAAATAGAATAGAATGGAAAATGAAATATATTACAAGTTTGTCCCTTAGGAACATATATGGTTATAAATGTAATAGAGTCAGACATATTACAAGAATAAATAGATTTATATTATACATCGATTTCACAGAATGCAACTAAATATATGACAGAGAAGAGCCAAAAATACATATGTATATATAATTTACAGCACGACAAACGTATGAACTCATAAATACATCTGATTTTATTGACTTTAGCATCAGCACAATAATCAGTTAACTTTAGCATTAACACAATAATCAGTTGAGGTTTAATATTCAATTTACATGTGGCAATATTTCATAATATTTCTTTTTGAATTGTCTTGCATTTTTAGATTTTTTTAAATCGCATGACAATGAATTCCATATTTCGCAGGAGGTGATATAGAAAGATCTAGCGTAAATGGATGTGTATGGTATGGAGAGTTCTTCCATATGGCGTGTCGGGCGTTTATTTGTTTTAGCATTATATTACATAGCAGATGTACAGGGTGGATATAAATTTTGAAACGAAATTTTAACCCTGGACAGCTGACGCCCGCGGGAACCAAATTTATTTATGATGTTTATATCGAAAACTTATTATTTTAAAACTACAGAAACTCTTCATCAAGAGGCCGCTGTAGGTATGCTCCGGACAACTCGTGACTTCGAATGCATCGCCTGCTGGAGATCGCGATGTATCCAAGGTATCCGACAATAGGGCAAACTCGCGGCCAATCGGAGCTCTTGACTCAAAGTTTCCGTTGTTTAGAAATGGCGCTTTTTCGACCTAAACATCATTTCTAATTTTGGTTTTTTCTAGCATTAGGTGTGAGTGAGGACTGAGAGACAAGGATGTGCATTGTCACCCGTAATTTTCAACGTTTACATTGAGAATGCCATTAATGAAATCAAAGAAAAGTCTTTGGGAGTGAATATCCATGGAGAAAAAATTAGCATGCTAAGATTTGCCGATGACATAGCCGTTATAGCAGAAACTGAGAAGGATTTGAAAAATACCTTGCTAATATGGGTAGGGTAATGGGTAAATATCAACTGAAAATAAGCACGAAGAAAAAAGTATGCAGCAGAAGAGAAGAAGTCAATACCAACATTAAAATAGGGAGGCAAAAAGTGATAGAGGTGGATGAATTCTGTTATTTGGGAATCAAGATAACTAGTGACGGGAGAAGCAAGAAATAAATCATCAGCAGAACAGCCCAGGCGAAGAGAGCATTCCACCAAAAGAAAGACCTGCTTACAGCGGGAAACTTAAATATGGAAGTAAAGAAACAATTTATAAGAACCTACATTGGGAGTATGCTCCTATACGGAAGTGAGGCACGGACAATGACAGAAGCGGAGAAAGCAAGGATAGAGGCCTTTGAAATGTGGTGAAACAGAAGAATAATGAAGATAATATGGATTGACCGAGTTAGTAACTAGGAAGTCCTAAGAAGGGTCGGAGAGAAGAGAAGCATCATGAAAACCTTAACAAGAAGACGGAACAACCTTATAGGCCACATCTTGAGACATGATGGCCTGATGAAGACAATCGTCGAGGGACAAGTGTAAGGCAAGAACGGAAAAGGAGGACCTCGAACAAAATATATGGAACAAATGATGAAGGATGTGAAAGAGAAGAAATACGTAGGTGTGAAAAGATTAGCTGATAGGAGAACTGAGTGGAGTGCTGCGTCAAACCGATTCTAGGATTGTTGACCAGTGATGTTGATGACTAGCATTAGCTATCCAGGGTTAAAATTTCGTGACAAAATTCTTCTCCACTCTGTGTGAGATCCGCTGTTCCCTCGACTGTCAGCGAATGTTCACGTGTTTCCCTGAAGTCGCTCTTGCTTTCACCACCAGGGGCCTCCGCTCGTTTCCCCCCCCCCCCACCCTTCCCCTCACTTCATTGTCCTCTCCCCAAGTAATTTCTCCCCCAAGCACCGTCTCTTCACCGTACACTCGAAAAGTAGCGAAAAAAGGAGTTAAAAAAAAGAAGCGAGGCTCACGGTGTACGAGGTTCGTGGCATCAAGGGGGGAATTAGTGAATCTATTACGCGCTCCGACGCCCTCAGGGGTGGCCAACCGACCAACCAGCGCTACCTTCCTACTCCTCGCTCCAGCTCTTCCAGCACACACGTAACAACGGTCCACGAATTCAGAGATCTTCCTGTAATCCTCTCGCAATGCCCTTCGATTATATTGTTCATTGTTATAAGGTTTTGTAAAATAAGCTAATGGTCACTGTCTTAAATTTCCACGAGGTCGATAATCAATATATGAAAGTGAATGTAGCCTATGAGTCACTTGGTGAAAATATGAATAACAAATGGTAATTTTTATACTTTAATATACATAACTCTACTACCCACCATGGTGTCAACACTCTATATCATTTTCAAGGCCGACAAGGTTTTCATATAATGTGGAAACCATGGTCGGTAGTGGATATGGGACTTGCCATTTGTTGTTTATATTTCACCATGGATATATCGCATATCCAACACGTCAAGCCTGTAACGATTGCATCCGATAGTTAAAAACTTAGTTTTTCTCTACTTATAAGTAAAAAAACAAATAGCCGCAAAAAGGTTCCACCATTCTATTATGCGTTTAATGTTAAAAATAGAAAAAAGATATAAATCTATCAAGGAGGAGAGAAAGAAATAAATATTAAAAGTATTTTAGATGCTTTTTTTGCATGACGCAATTCATTACATAATGAAATTAAGTACAAAATTTGGTATATTCCACAAAAAATCGTTGGTAGTTCTTTTAACGTGAAATAGGTTCAAAATTTGACACATTACATATTGATAATTTGCGGGGAGATGAAAATGAATAGAGCAAATTATTTGAGAGTGGTCATACCAAGTTTTATCTTCAAATCTAAAAAAAGACAAGACGTCATGCAGACTATGCGTTTTTCGATTGCAGCCCTCTCTGTGCACTGTATCCTTTCTTGAACTTCCTGAAAGTACCTAAGTACCTACTTCATGAGCACGAGGAGACTTGATCTCCTTTCCGTTCACCGCACTGTGAAGTTCCGGCTACGAGTCCAAACCACCGGAAGGCAGTCACACCTTACTAGGGCTCACCTAGTGACTAACTCATGAATACTCATGTTTTAGAGATTGCATTTCAAGTCGGGTAACTTCCACGCCTAGTAGACCGTTGACTTCCCTGAGGAGAACGCTTTGAGGGCAAGCAGAGTTCCTTCAAACTCTCCTCTGCTCTGCTTAGGTGTGTTGAGAGCTGGATTTTGTCGCTCGCTCTGCATCCTATACGTGCTCCATTTCTCCTCATAATTCCTCAATTATTAATCCTTTCTCCTGTTAAATGGCTAAATTAGTTTCTTAAGTGACACACCTCTTGACACTTCGATAGGTGAAAACAATAACGAGACGTCTCAACCCATTATAACCCAGTGTTGTTTCTCAGCAACATCAGATTTGAAGAATCTTCCTTTAAAATACGTGTGAATTTTCGGGTATATTAAAGACAGATGTAAACTTGTCTTCATTTTATGCTGCGAAAAATAAATGGCCTATTTCTTCCTACCAAGAGTAATGCCATTGAGGTTAAAATGTGCACATTTTTTGGATGTAAAATATTCAAGTTTTATTTTCCCAATAAACGACGATGGGCTAGGAAGGAAACGTTTTAAAAAATTTTCATACCTTTTCCATAACTATCTATAACTCAGAACCTCTATAACATATTATCCTTAAGTCTTGTATATGCGCCCGTTACTGTTGTAGAGGAATGAATTTAATTTAAACTGGTGATAATTGGTCTAATTAAGTAGTTATCATATTTCCGATTGCTTCTCATGTTACTTTCTCGTTAAATTCATCACTTTTTTCGCTTTGTGGCAGCAAGGGTGTAGCTCTATCCGTTCGAGATTTCTCTGCGGAATACTTTGCATTCTTCATGCCGTGCATTTATTCCGATAATTCCCTTCGTTACCTCGAATTATGAAGCCGAAATTCATTTTGTGCCTGTAGCCTACTTGGTTTAACCTGTGGTCGTTTCAAATAGGCTATGGCTGCGTTATAATGCAATTGTTTTTGCTAGCGTAATGGAATTACCTCTCGGCATTAGTTTGGGAACGTTAGCCACCAGGTAATTACGATGATATGAAAGGTCTGTCCATGGTTTCCTAAATATTTATAACTCGGAGCCGTTAAACTTTTTGGTTGCTTTGATGTGTCTCGGATCCATTTTGTATTGATGACGCTCGCATGGCGGATTAGCGTGCATAGTGGAGTGTAATGCAAGCCCTATTACTGCTCTCGAATAGCAAAATGTGGCGTAATTGAACCAGCTATTGCGTTTTTTCGTGGATTTTTTTGTGGAGTGATAGTGTCGCCTTAACTGGGATATAGCAGTGGGAAAAATAAATACAGAACGAACCGTCATTAAATTCACACTATGGCGTCGCAAAAAATTTCCGCCACAGTCATTAATATTGTCGTGGATTAATATGAAATGGAATAGAATATTTTTACCTGCAGCAGAAAAAAGGTTTAAGAGCCCCTTGATCACCCTTTTCTTTCTCAGTCTTGGTCGTGTTGAACACTTTTTTTGTATCAAATCTTGCTATCGTAATGTGTTGAATAAATAAACCATGAGAAAATATTGTTCCACTTTAAAGGCTGTCAAAGTCCATGGGCCTTCTAATAAAACTGCTGCTGCTGAGGCTATCATTCGTTAATAATGTTAAGGTAATATCCTAGAAACATTTTAATGAGGAAACATCCCAAAACATTCTGATGGTGCCATACATATTTCCTATTAAGTGTCGCGGAGGTGGACCACGAAGAAAGGGTTTTAGTCCGTGGACAATCATTTCCGCACTGTAGTATTCTTGATCATTCGTTCGGTGTGATGACTCATTATTTTCCACTACTTGTTTTTCGTTATACTCCATCGTATGAAATTCCCTATGTAAGATTTATTCTCCCCTTTTCTCATCATCATTATTCTGGTAGCTCTCTGATGTTCGCTTTCAGTCCTGAATAGCTGCAAGAGTCGTGTGATTATTTTAACCGATTTTCTTTTTACCATACTATATTATTGAACAATACATATTTAAACGTAGCCTTAATCTACTTTTCCTGTGATTTCTCTTGTAATATGCCTTAAGTTCTTAGACGAGCTATTGGATTAGGGCAACATCTAAATTAATCTGTCGTCTGAATCAAATATTGAGGGCTATACCAACTTTACTATAAGTTATTATCATCATCAGACCCCCTTTTTGATGTGTTACAATTCATTTCGGTTCATGGTACCCATACCTCCATTGAATTAAGGACTTGTGAGAAATTACTTCGCAAAAGAACTCGTGGAGTCCTTTCGATTGATAACTAGATAGAATGGGACCAGGTAGGGTACAAATCTATTCATCATCATGTTGACATAACTCTTAGTATTAATATTCAAATGATCCAGCTGCCTAAAATATTATTACCATTATTAATACTTATTGATATTCCTCCATGAGGTATACACCACAAATATAACCCAGGAAGGGTAAAACATAGAATAAAAGATAAAATAGGAAAAGAGACTTACGCGAATTTAAACTTTCGGTGGCCCTACCTCCTTCCTCAGAGTCAAAAACAACAATCAAGACTATTGAGAAAGATACTTTTATGCTGTGCCTTACCCAACCCAACATTTGTGGTAATTACAATTATTAATATTTATATCAAGCGAATATAATTCAGTAGGTATGTGTGCATTTTTACTTGTAATGCTTCAAGCAATGGATTGTGAACAGTTCACCCTTTTTCCTTGCAGAGGGCGGGGGAGCTTCCGGGACTTCGAAGAAGAAGACGACCTTCTCTCGTCTGCTTCGCGGTCTGAGGACGCACCGAAAGGACAAGGCGAACAGTTCGTCGCAGGGGCAGCAGGGGCCAGGGGGTGCCGCGCCCCCCTCCGCCGCCTCCGTCTCCCCTCGACACGCCATCCAACAGCCGGGGGCGCAGAGGCCAAACATCGTTCCAGCCACGCTCCTCAGGGTGAGTTTCTTTTTCTTACTACTACGAGATACTTCTTCTTTTCTGTCGCAGTTTCTTCAGAGGACGCATTGGATTGCTCAAGTTCGTCGCTTGCACGACACGCATTCACATGACAACCTCAACTACAAGAGCAGTTTTCAAATCCCCTCGACATTGCCATACATATATTATTAATTTTTTTCTTCTTATCTTGACCCCGTTTAATTCATGGGAAAATAGTTCTCGGAGTATAGGTCAAATGCATGTGATGCAAAAAAGTTAAAGTCAACGTTTCAGTTTATTTTAAACTATCATGAGGGCTTAGCTTTGCACATATTTGTTGAAAAATAGTTTAAAACAAACTGAAACGTTGGCTTAAACTATTTTGCATCACATACATTGACCTATACTCCGAGAACTATTTTACCATACACATATTGTTAAATTAACCTCTATAAAGCGAATATTATCGTCCAAACCATCTCAATGGAAAGGACTTTTTCCCAATTCAGAACCTTTAAATCAAGTTATTTTGAGAAGTCAGCCTTGATGATGCGACGCTACAATAGAATGAGTAATAGGAAGTTAATGACTCCATTAACCAACGATAGCACAACTGATAGCAAAATAAGCTTGATAACACGCCCCTAATTCAAAAGAGCGCCTCGACAACAAGACTTTCCCTGATCCCCGTGAGACTTTTCTAATCGAAATTCTACTAAAAATATTAAATAGGAAAACGAAAATTGGTTTCGCGAGGCAGAATTTTCCGTCGATTAAAATTAAAAAGATTATAATGATCAATTTTTATTTTAAAAACTTTTTTATCACGAACTAAAACAAGTTTAAGTAAATTTTTGTTCAGCCGGATTTTCTATGAACTTTGATGTAAACAAATTTGTTGTCATGACTCTATCGTTCTCGCTCCTTTAAATAATCGCAACGCCACCATCGAGTTTTGGTAGCCATATTTGAACTAATCTCCATATTATTTTTAAATTCTGAATAACAATCGAAATGCAGTTAAAATCTTAATTAAAGTGTTAGAATATTGTTTCGCCATCTGTTCTGAGTTATCCTGGAAATTTCAGTTTGATAGCTACTCGGAAATTGGGTTAAAATTGAGTTTCAAGATTTGTCCCGGACAAGATGACAAACAACTTTATGAAAACGCTATATGAAATCCGAGGAACAACATCCATAATGGAGCGTTTAAAACGAGCTAAATTAATTACTTCATCGTTTCTCTTATTTTATCCGCCATTTCGTATCCTCTTGCTCTCCAATCCGAAATTATACTTTTCCAAGCAGTTTTTCAATTACTTCATCCTCAATTATGGAATGATAGCTGAAACTACCTTTTAGATTTTAATTGTAAGTGAATATTTCTTTCCTTCAAATGATATGTTTAGAAAGTTTTTGCCTGCTTGATCCGCTTATGGACACAATAAACGAAATCACGTGGCTACATTAACATCTCTGCATCAATTGCTTAAACACTTGAAGAATTAGATCAAATGGAATGTGAAGGCAATTAGTGATTTCGTGGAGGATTTCTCTATATTGTTTGTGTTTATCTTGAGTCTTGCACTTAGGCTGTACCGAGCAGTACCGGTACACTTCAAGATGGCGTCTTATCAATCGCAATTTTGCCTCATAATTCTTGTTCTCTTCCCATCGGATTATGGTCGCAAGTTTTATGACTGAAAAATTGCTGAAAACATAAAGCACGACCTCTTGCAAACATTTCGTCGTAAACGTACTTTTGATCATGTTTCCGATTGTCATTTCGCCGTCAACTCATAAAACCGAATACTTCCTCCGCGTCGCCGCTATGAAAAGACTAGTTCGAGTTGCGCTTCGGGACGAGTTGACGTTTATGACTACATCGTAATGGATATTTCGCCCACGACGAGCCTTCACGTAGAATTTTTGCTGAGGAGTACGAAAAAGCCTATCTTTGCTTCCGAGGTACTTGCTGTATTTAATTCCCACCGTTCTCATAAATAACAGACTGGGCGCCGTAGAAATAATTATTAGCGTAAATTCTCTTTGCGAAGGATTTCGTTTTTCCCGAATTAAAAGTGGACGTTTGTGTTATAAATATTTTCTCCCGTACATGAAACTCTCTTTTGCTTGTAATAATGCGTCGTCATTTATTATTATGTGTCGTCATCTTAAGGTTCTTTTAATCATGAGTCTTATATATGGCGAAATCTCTCAGGCATTCATAAGCTGTGATAGTTAATATAGCACTTTAGTTGGAGCTAAATATATTCTCTTTAAATGGAGACTCATGATGTCTTGCAAATGCATTTTTAATAATCTGCAGTGAAACTTTTTTGACAAAGTTAATTCAAGCACAATTAACCTTTCTGGCACTCATTCTAATTTTTCCCTTTCTACCAAGCGATCACAACTGCCCCCCGGCTGCTGTAGTTTTCCTTTATCCAAGGGGCGTATTATTTCGAAAATTATTTTAATGTAATGAAGTAGATGAAAATCGAATTAAACCAAAATATTCCAGTAGTTAGGGGGTTGCGACATTTTGGCAACGCAGACGATTAGCCATCAAGAAGCAGTGAAAATTTAGATAGGAGATCGTGATGCATGGCTAAAACTGTGAGTATAGAGGAAAGGCGATTATTCATCCTTCATATTAGGCTGTCAGCTCAATGCATCTGCAATGTGGGACGCGAGCCAACCACTAGCGGAACTTTATTAACCCAATTTTTACTAACTTTATTAACGGAATTATATTAAAGCGGAACCATAGGTGTAAATTCCGTTTTAAATACTGGGTTCACATAGAATAAATTAATGCTTATGTCAAGGACGTATAAGAAGCCGCAGTCCGTCCCATAGAAGCCTTTAGTTTTTTCAAATTTATGTTTTCAAAAATGTCCGCGGCGTGGCGATGATTGCTTAGTCATCCATTTATTCTCAGTGGAATATTTTCAAGCGCGGGGGATAGATTTTCAATTAAATTAATTTTGCATTAGTTGCAAATATAATTTTTGGTTAATATCGCTGATTATAGTTTGCGTCCCCGTGAAATTCGTATCACTTCACCGTCGCCTTCATGAGTTGGTAAGCACCTTCTTCAACCCCCATATTCCTTGTTCGCGTTGCTTGATGAAAACCGCATAACTTTGGTCTTTTTGAGTTAAATTGAATAAAGGGAGGAATTGAAAGGGAGGCAAACGAATAGACTTTATATGGGAGGGAAAGTTTGCGTTGTGTGGTGAGGATGAGGCTAACCGTTTTCAGCTGAGGGTGGTGTAAAATTTATGGGCCCTGAAAACGGCTTCAGTTGATCGAAAATAGGTTCAGGGGTGCATATACGGGAATTTTCGCCGCATTTGGCTGCGATCATAAATTTGACGTTATATGGTGTACCAAATCATAGGATAGATGCGTTTACCTAGGAGGAAAGGGATATAACTTTGAGTATGACTCAGAAACATGGTTGTTTTTTAAGTTAGCAGACGGCCGGAGTGCTTTCTTGGGGTTTTGGCTAAGGAATGTTGCGTCACTGAAGAAGATATATTTGGTCAAGTTCGGAAGAAAGCTCGTAGATGCCGACTTATAAGCGAGAAGAGTCTTATTTAGTTTACCTCAGATAGGAAAAGAAGATTTTGTTCACATAGGGTTTAGAAAAATTCAATTTTTCTCTACATTTGAAGATGTATCGTAAGATTTACCCATGTACCCATCAGGGTAAGCTTGGCTCACTTGGCTTGAATATATTTAATGTCTAGAAAGAAATAAAATATATTCAAACTGTTTTTCAGTCAACATATTGCCATAGTGAATACTATTACATTAGGTAGCAGAACTACCTAGATATTCCTACAGTTTTCAAGGTTCCAGAGTATGGAAAGAGTTTGGAAGAGTAAGGAGAGGGGCAAACTTCCTTCTTTGGATAACATTGACCCATCAGTAAAATCAAGTATCATAACCATGAAATTTTATGAGTGGGGCATCATTGGACCAACTTAAACAAAATAATCATATGGGAATTTGTGTATAAACTCTGCGTATGTAATTCTAATAATACACTCACAACCCCAAAGAAAATTATTTGGAAAATATTTAATACCGCATCGATCCAAATTTACTTAGTTAAACATACCTTTTATACGTAAAAATAGTGAAGTGTGCCAAAGTATCTTCCTAATACGGTATCTTCAAGAGAGCCAATAATAAAACAGAATACTTTTGGTGGAAATTTTCAAAATCCCTTAACATATTTTTATTAGAGCAGCAGCAATTTCGCCATTGGAAATTGCTCTTTGGCCGGGCGGTAATCCTACGCCTTACTAGGGTGCCCACCGAACTTAGAAACTCGGAAAAATTAGTCTAATTAAAGAACTCGGAGATATATTAGGGAAATCGGGGAGTGCTCTGAAATATAAGCTTTGGAAGCTTATTGATTATACTGTAAAGACTACTTTTTAATGCACGCAGGTACTTTCATATCGACTGCGGTGGTCGCTGAAGAATATTCAGGAATGGGCTTTAACTTGCAGGAAGAGAATCAATGCTCATGTGAACTGCGGGCATCGAAGGAGTTGGAAAAAATTCCATAGTGTCGTTTATCGACGAAGCAAGTTGAAGTTAGGAAGAATAAAACTCATTAGTAATTCACGTTGAAAGGATGGTATACACGTTGCTTTTTTACCGTTGCTGCTTGCCGTTTGATGGCATCCAAATACTGATAATGTCACAAGGACACGGCTATTTGTGGTAAATATATAAGGTAGCCGGTAACTTACGATATTGTAATAACTTGGTACGATAAGACTGAAAAAATGCTTCTCACGGCATTAGGCGTCTCATTTAAACATTTAAAATCATTTGTGATCAGAGTATTGGAAATATTTTCAATTTCCAAGACTGCTGAAGTACTCTGAATTTACGTTTGAGTTTTCATTGGCGTATTTATCGCGAGGGCCGGTGTAATTCTGCTTCGTCGTGGGTGGAACAAAATTGCGGTTGGGGGAAATCTCACGCCCTAAGCACGGAGGGACACTCTTCCTCCAGTATCTCTCTAATGCGAGAATTTTCTGTCAGGATATTTGCTTAATTGGCATTCTTCACTTATTCACGCACATAAAGCTCATACTCTGAAACTAGCAGACAATCTGAGTGCTCGACGTCATTACTGGGTCTCTGCGGTTTTTATCTCGGGCATTTAATGTTTTTTGCTGAAGTTAATGAATTAACCAATTGCTAATTTAAATTAAAAGAAATAAGCGAAAGGGTTGCCAAGGGTCGAGAGTTGTTGATTAGTTACAGGATAAGATGATTCAGTCAAAGATACAACAACGGCGTGCATAATTTGAGATTAATAAGATCATTATTTACACTAATACTGTTATTTATGGTGCAGAAAAAGAATTCATTCCAATATTTTAATTCATTTTCATGTTGAAAACGTTCAAGGTACGTATATTATTTTGGGGAAGGTAGTAGGTAGGGTATTATTTTTAAAGATGAAGATAGTGTGATAATGCTTATGTTTTCTTTCGTCCCTCATCTGTAAATGTGTGAGCTTAAGTTTAATACAATGTTTCAGCAGTTTGCAAAGAATCATCTAACTGGAGTTACTTGCATGTTTAAATGATTTTCTATCACCACAAGATGTCACAGCATCACAATGACCTAGCGAATATTCCTGTAGTTTATTATATCTGCTTCATAAGCAATAATTAGCCATAAAGTCTTATGTCCAAAACTGGGGATTGCCCTGAAAAACAAATGAATATCCCTGGATAAACTGGTAACCTTTGAGATTTCTTTAACTTTTTACGTAGTAATGGATATGGGAGAGAAGCAGAATGAAGAAAAACCTGCTCCTAGTTGAGCTTATAGGACATCTATTGAGACATAACATAAATCTGGTAATTAAGGGACAAGTCAAAGGAAAGAGAACTAGGGGAAGGCCTCTTTTACAGTTTTACGCGATAGGTATTTAATTAATTTTGATGCAAGACTTACGGCGAGATGAAGAGGAAGGCAAATTGAGGTGAGGAATGGCGAGTTGCTCCTAAGAAACCAGTAGGTGAAAAACTAAATAGGAAGATTTATTGAACCCTGTCTCTCAAGCCTAACTTCACATTTGTACGGCATGAGGAGTCGCTAACTCGCCCCATCTAGGAAACTCTATGATCAGCGACCAACCTTTGCTGTGCTCGCTTCATCTCCTGAGAGCATCGGCGTCCTGCGCGCGGGAACTTTTTCCTCTCTCTCGAGTATATTATCTCTCTGCCTTCTTTTTCCTCTGGGGTCTGCCAAAGAGGAAGACTTGGTTCGCGTGAGCAAGCAAGCATTACAGCACAGAGAGTGTGTCGTCCCCCTCGGTGTGTTGTAATCCCCCCCCTTGCCCAATCCTGAATGAGCGTCCGAAATGAAGCTCTCCGCGAAATTCGTCGTGGGGGGATGAAAAATGAAAAGTGTGTCGAGTTGAAAGAGGGGCGAAACGGGGGAAGTTTTCTCTTTATGCTTTCGCCTGGGACACGGTGAAGTTGAATGAAGGGAGGACTTTGGTGGAAGAAGCGGTGAGGAGGGAGTCGTCGGCGAGGTGGAAGAGAAGGAAAGAGCGTATGACGCACAGGAATATTGTATCCCTCGCGACTGCTTAGGTACGAACGTCCAATAGTTGCGCAACAATTTCTTTTCCACCAAATTCAAAAATTGCTGTTTTATGACTGCGTAGGTTTCTGCGGTGTCGAGGTTCCAAAATCACCACTCTTCCGGTACTACCGCGTCTGGTTGTTTGTTAATGACAACAGTTTCGCTAGCACTGCTGCTAGCGTCTTCAGGTCGAAGATGCCGGTCCACGGATTTTGTCCTCCTTATATAGGGGCTCATTCCCGCCAGTTGTGGCGGATTTGACGAAGAATTAATTTTGACGAAGTCAGGATAATGGTAAAAGAAGGCAAATATTATCCCAGACTTATCCGAGAAGCAATTAAAATAGCCCGGACGGACACTTTTAATGGGGACGATGGCTACCACTTGAATGCCAATTGGAGGAGGCTGGTTATTGGTGGAGGCTATTGGTCAAAAGGACCAATGAGAGAGCAGCAGCCACAACTGGCGGGAATGAGTCCATATATAAGGAGGACAAAAATTGTGGACCGGCATCTTCGATCTGAAGACGCTAGCAGCAGTGCTGGCGAAACTGTTGTCATCATCAAACAACCAGACGCGGTAGCAGCGGAAGAATGGAGATTTGGGAATTGATTTTTTAATTATTATCTATTTTTCCTGCATTTTGGTGCCTGAAAGAGTTGGGGAGGAAAGAACATTATTGAGGAATGTACTTAAGAGAGAGGGGAATTGGATCGGGCATATTTTTAGAGGTAGGGGGATTTCAAACACAGCAGTTGAGGGAACAGTGGAAGGGGGAATAGAAGAGGAAGAACAAGGCGGAAGATGACAGATGCAGTGAGGTTAGGAAGATGTTATAGGGAAACTATAGGGGGAGGCCTTGGACAGAGTGAAGTGGAGGCGACTTCGATGTTTGGGACCTGACAGTGAAGGGCATAACTGAACGGTCTAGCGAAAGACATTTGTTCGAATCGCGGTGGTGACTTCTGTTGTAATCTTGTATCGTTCGCGGGAAAAGTGTGAACAGAGCGAAGGCCCGCCAAATACATTTTTTCCCAGTGAGACACAAGTTAGCAAAAATCCCTCGCTCCTGGAGATCGGCTTATCAGGATAGGTGAATAGGAGCAGACACTTTGGCTTGCGTGTCAAAAGAAAAATGTTTCCCGACCAAGATGTTGGTCGCAAGCGAAATCGTCACATAATGTTTTCAGCTGGAGCAAAAAGAAGTTTGTGGCGGGTTTTCAGTCGAATTTGGTCACCTGGGTGGAGTTGAACGAAGGAAACTATTTGTGAAATCGATGAGGAAGAAGTGATTTGTTCGGTATATGTTAAGGAAATGTGAGGAGCGGTGACCACATTTTCTCTTCCTCATCCCCTCGGTACCTTTGCTCCTCTTTTAATATTTTCTCTTGATCTTCCTGTACTTAGCCTGCGTGTTTCTCTGGTTAACACATTTTATCCAACTTAGGAATCAGTCGGTGACACATTTTTTTTGTAGGTAACCGATTTTTCTTAGCTGTTCAATCATAAAAATATGAAAATACTTTTTTCCGTGAAGAAACTTTCCTTTTCTCTTCTAAGAAACGAAAAATTGAAAGTAACATTCCATCATTAAGAGAAAGCACACTTTTTTGGGTTATTCTTAATTTAATATGAAAATAGGTAAGTTTAAAGCACTGCAAGTAGAATGTATTGAACACACTCAAACGCTCAGTCGCAAAAGTATTTATACCAACCGCATGGTTTTCAATGAAAATTTCAGGAATTTTTGGCTGTTAATTAAAAGAGGTCAAGACAAGAGAAGAAAGAATGCCATTCATCAGCTTAGCCAAGACTCGAACCCACATCTCCTGATTACCGGTAAGGTGTGGTACCTGTTGCACTACAAAGTCTATACACATGCCTCACCGTCAATCCAGGATCGAATCCCCGCCAAATGATTCATTCATGGAAAATTTCGTCCTTGGTGTAAATTAAAAGAAGAGTTGCATTTCAAATGTATTTAAAGTTCAGCCAAAACTTTTCAGCTGATGATATAAATGCGTAGTTTTGCGAATTTGAATATTTCTCTACTTTACTCCTATTCAACCACGTTCGCTCCTCCACTGCTCGCGAAGGGCACTTAAACTTTACAACGGTTCTTTGATGGTTCCCGGGAAAAGTAAAACGCAGTGAAGGAGCGTATAAAAGCTTGTGGTAAAGTGTTCACTAGAGGTCGCTGGTACGAGTCCCGCCTGGGTGGGTTGCCCCTATCCAGGGCATAGCTGTTTGTGCACATGCAATTGTTAAATTTTTTCAACACCGCGATGTAAAAAAGGCCGATATATTCTGTATTCAGTGGTATGGGAATTATAGTAATCTCTGAGTGCATCCGGGTTTAAATCGCGGCTTAAGAAAATAATTTCCTCCTAGCAAGTTTTGCCAATTATCTAATTTTAAAAGGAGAGCGTTATATGTTAAATCAGTAGCACAGTTCAACGAATCTTCTCAAGCTTATGGGATCCTTAGTTTAGTAAGTCTAGATGAGTCTGCATAAGGTCCTTAGAAGTTTGTAATTTTACGAGTTTCTCTTCCAGTCCGCCTCCAGGCATGCTCGCTCCTATCCTATCGCCTTCGTCGCTGGAGGCAGCCTGGAGGTGCGCTCACTTCGCTATCTCCGTGTTCACAGACGCCACCCCGCTTTACTGATTCCATCTTTCGCCCCCCCCCCCCCCGCCACCTTTAACTTAATCGACTAAGGCAGGCTGGTGCCATCTACTTTGGATGGAGAATCTTTCGCTTTGCATGGGAGCGAAGAGCGACGGCGCATCGCCTGTAGGCATTCGTGTAGCAAGACTTCCCTCGCCGGAGCTAAGGCGGCTGCATCAATGAACAAAGTGTGCTTCATTTGCAAGTGAATTTTAAGCAATGCATATTCTACCGGCAAATTGTTATCGATAATTGTTCTAGCTTTGACTCATCATGATTAGTGGTAAACAACCCTAAGTTTGGTTTGATACAGCCCTCCACTAAGCTAATCTTTTCACCCCTAAGTATTCTCTTCAACATACTTCTCTGCCTGTTTGATGTGTTTATCCAATATTTTCCTTTGCCATTCTTGCTATCCACGTTTCCGTCATCAGGCCATCGTGGCTGTAGATATGGCCAACTAGGTCGTTTCGTGTTCTTCTGAAAGTTTTCTCTTCTCTTCTACTCTTCTGAGGACTTCGTATTAGCTCACACTAATTGTAATATGAAAGATAAATTATTTTGGCAAGTTATTGGAAAAGCAGCATGTTTGTAAAGCTTTCTATGATTATGCCCGTCTATACTTAATATAAATGGAGTTTACAACTGAAATATAAATATTTGTTGGACAATACTCTTAATGATATTAATATTACAATAGTGAAGAAACGTGGAAACTACACTGTCGTGGTCGTGGATTGATTACATTTTATCCTGCCCTTGCTCTTTTAGCCACTTGTTTTTCTTGCGCACTTCTAAATAGTGCGTCACGTCTGTACACTCGTCTCATCACTTTCTGAACAATTTTCATTCTAGGGGAAAGCGGAAACCACTTTTCTTTTCGAATCTTTGATAATCCCCCTTTATACTGTCATAAGTTGTCTTTTTACGTTCAACGAATAAAATCCATGTTTTGAGAAAAAGAAGAAAATATCTGCCTACGGCCACTTAAAATATTGAAAATTTCAAATATGATTGATGAGATAGTAAAATATGTTTTAGAAGAACATTTCAGATATCTTAAACGAAAAACATGGATTATGAATTATTCTAATGCAGTTCCTCGTTTCCTCCTTTATTTAAAATCTTGTCATCTCTAAATTCAATTTGTTAACTCCTTACTTCAATTTGAAATAGTTTTACAGCAAGCGTTTATTTATTCAATTGTATGATTGGAATATAGAGACAGCAGAAGTTACGTGCGAAGTCAAAAATTCCATGTAGCAATGTAGAATTTTCATAGCAATTCATAAAATGAATGGTAAATCGCTAGCTTCTATTGAAGATAAAATATACAGGTACTTTATGCTTTAATAAAAGATACTTTATTGCACTTACTGTGATCTAAGCGCCTCCATTGGATTTAAGTGGCCATTTGTAGAACTCCATCTTTAATTTTTATTTCTGAATATTACTCGAGGTTTTCTTCCAACCGTGGTAAAAGTGTAATAAATTGCATTATCATCCAATTGTGAGCTGTCCTGAAAATTTTAGTGCTCTAGTTAATCGGGAAGTGGTAGAAATTTGAGTAGCAAGATTTTCCCGAACGGACAAACAAGAAAGCGAGTACAATAAAACGCGGTAATAATAAAAAGGAGCATCAATGTGAAATGAGCAGCATATTTAAACGAGTGTTCTACAGTTTATGAGATACTTGGTTTAGAAGAGCCTACATAAGGTCATAAAAAAATTTTAATTTTGCGAGATTAACGCGGAATTATTGTAGCCATATTCTGAGTAATTTGTAAGGAGTCCATCGATGCCGCAGTCTCGTACTGTTTCTATTTATACTTGTTTTATTTTTTTAGGCAATCTTGGTTCTTTTACTATAGTTAGAAAGTCCTCAAATATCGAAGATGTATTAATTTATTAATGTTATAGGGTGGCACTTCTATGCTATAAAATATCGAATCGAATAAAATCCAATGATTCAAGTGTGATGGGGTGGAATTTTTCCGTATTGAAATAAATTCTTGCAATTGTCCAATGTTTCAATGTTACTACATAATCTTCAAGGTGAGTTTGACTTTGAAGATGATGTAGTCAGGGTCGGTTTAAACAGTAAGGCGCCGAGCAAAAGGGGGCACATAAGCGCTCAGTCCAATGTTCAGTAGGTACAAATCCTAATATCTCTCAGGTTATTTTTGAAGGGGGCAGCCGGAATGTTATTTGCTTACACTAGAAAAATCTCTAGAAAATGCCCTGGATGTAATAGCAATGAAACCTAGGTCGTGAGAACTTTTATAATCGTGGGTAGTTGCAGGAATTTATTTCAATATGGAAATGAATTTTTATTCATAATTTCTTAGCCACGGTGGAGCTGTGATGTAACCTCCTTGATAGATAGTCAACCAGAATGATGCCGTCAACTTTTTGGTTGGAGAGAGATCCCCGTTCTGTTCAAAAGCGGGGAATCGCTCGAGGCCTTTGTGTTATGTATGCACTCTCACGAGTCTGTCTCTCTTCGCCAAGTTCGAGGCAGAGTTAAAGAGCGCGAGGGATTTTAGGGAGAATGAAAAAAAAGAAGAATCCGTGCGAAGCGTAGGCGGGCATACTTCCACAGCGAGAACAAACTTCAATTCACGGCGTCTCTATGAAGTGGAGTCTATTATTCTGTCGCTTTTTGAAAGCGTATGCGACAAACGTGGATTTAATTTGCCTATTTTTTTCTGCCTAGAAGAATCATCACACAACTCGGAACGCCGTTTAAAATTGAAATATGAGGTCTGCTCCGCCCAAAGGCATGGTAAATTTATTTTTATACTCGCTTTGTTCGGTTTAGTCGTTATTGCAGGAATATTTATTGTTATAATTTATCACAACATCCTTCTCTAGAGCTTTTAGTTAATTTATGCAGCGGCTTGCAATATTTCGTATGAACCGAATCAAATTAAAATCAACTGAATTAAATTGATTAAAATGAGGAAACCTGTTATTTTTTAGGTACTTAGAGAAAATTTGCCTGTAAAAATAAGTTCTAACTATATCAATTTCAAGCTCAAAGTTGTAAAAAAAACAGGGGTATTTGAGCTCTTAAGTTTTCTTAACCCTGAATATAGGTTGAGGCATACTTCCGTAGCAAGAACAAACTTGAGATTACAGCGTCTATTTGAAGAGCAGCCTGCTGTTTTTTGAAAGAGCATGCGGCTAACGCGGGTAAAGTTAGCAAATTTTCTCTCTCGTGAAAAATTATCATGCAACTTAAAGAACTGTTTAAAATTAGCTCGGCATCAAATGAAGGCGTGGGTCCGTGCCCAACGCTCCGCTAAGTTCACATGAAAGCTATAAATTACATATTCATGTTGGGTTAAGCCGTTACCTATAGAAAATTTATCTTTTTGTTTATTGCAATGAATTTTTTTCAGAAATTGCACTTGGTGTATGCTTCCATACGGAAGTGAGGCAAGGGCAATGATAGCAGCAGAAAAGTCAAGGGTGAAGGATTTTCAAAAATGGTGCGAAAGTAGAATGATGAGGATCAAATGGATCGACCGATAATGTAATGAGAAAGTCCTAGGAAGATTAGGAGAGTAGAGAATCCTTGATGAGAGGAAGAAAAAAACCTTATCGTGAGACATGATGGCCTGATGAAGACAATAGTCTAGGGAAAAGTAGATAGGAAGAATGGAAAAGAAATACCGCGAACAATGTGTTCGGAACAGGCAAAGGAAGACGCTAAAGAGAAGAAATACATAGATGTGAAAAGATTATCCGATAGGAAATTCGAGTGTAGAGTTGCGTCGAGCCAATCGTAGGATTGTTGAACATTGATAATGATGCATCACATTATTCTGTTTTTAATCATTTCATTCAATACTTATATAACGAGTTAAAGATATGTAATGATGATGCATTTATGAGAATTATTTATACAGCAAGTATTTAAGTTTTTATAATCCTAGGCCAATTTTATCTTTATATATATTATTATCTTTTCAATTTTAAGCTGTTACTAGGATTCTTTTATCGATTAAGTTCCTTCAAGTGTGAATGAATGTGGAACCATTCTTCCGTTAATGTAACGCAACTAAGGTAGTGGTGAATTATCTTTTTCTTAACTCTATGGATTTCATATTATTATGATGATTTATACTTCTCGATATCTTTATTATCTATTGAAAGAGGTAAATTACATTTTCAGATATGATACCTCTTTATAGTTATTTCGCCAATTTCTTGACCAAAATTTTCATTCAACGAATTTTGTTCTTCTAAATTTTATTATATAATATTTTTTACTAATTTGCTTTACGTGCTATTTATCAGCTCAAAACTCGTTTCAAAATCTATTTCTGTGATGGCTCTTAAAGTTCTCCTTGATCGGTTTATTCGCTCTATACGAAGGCTCGCAGCTGATGTTCAAAGTAGCTTTTGTTATCCGTAAACCTTCTCCCTCCATTGATGATGCATTAGTTATCATATCACTGGGGGAGATAACAACTGCAGCTTAATTTTCCGCCGTAGAGACGGTTGCTTTGACTACGATAGTCCCAATTTTCCGGTCATTTAATATTTCACCTCGCCGTTTGCTTATATTTTATCGGCAGCGGAAATCATTAATTAGAACTGGAGACGCTCTTCCGTTTCGCTCATTTAATTAATGTCACGCGTGATTAATTGATGTTTCCCTCTCACGGATGTAAATTAAATATGTGCGAGGTACATTCAATTTTCATAAATGAATCTTTCATAACTGACAGTCATTCATTCTTAGTGTACGGAATTTAAAATTAGGAGCAAAGTTCAAGCGGGAATAGAGCCGAAAAGGAAATCTGTTAGAGCGCACGGTGAAACGTTTTCAAATAATCGTTGTTTTTATATTACTCAAAGGATATTGCATCATCATAGGTAAAATTATGACTTCAACTTAGCTCCGAGATATTCTCTCATAAACTGACAGAGGTGTTTTTTCCTACATATTACACGTTATCTAATATATATTCCCGTTCGTACATGCAGCCATGTGAGATTCAACGGTTGATACCTACAGTATTTTCCTCAATATTGATCGCTGATAACAGTTTTTATAATTTTTTTTAGAAAACTTACTTTTATTCCATAAAAATTTTATGACAGTTAGCTTCAAAATTCAATAGGAGCGTGGCATTCGTCGTGACATGAGTGGGACGTTTTGCTAAGTATGCAATGTGTCTTGAGCGTGAGAAACTGGGAAATAAAAATTGTAATCTTCAGGACATACTTTTTTTTCGCGGTATATTCGTTTACCAAAGAAAACTGGTTTTTCTAAATTGATTAAAAATTGCGTTTTAATGTAGAATTTAAACTTGCTAATATAATTTTATTCCCATCAGGCAATGAGTAGAAATAAGATAAATTTTAAAGTTTGTTATTTAATTGTTTAAAATGTATATATCAATTATACAAACATAATTAAGTTTGTGAAATTTTAAATTCAGCTGTGAATAGGTAAATTTTGACCAACAAGTTAGGGCCTACGGATAGTGAAATTCTGACTGGCGTATAGGTATATTTTCCATAGTAATTAATTCGTATTTAGGGTTCTTGCGCAGACTCAGGCCTTTATTGCGTCTGCTAAAATTCATTTTTGCGATAACTCAAAACCTCATGCAATGCCCCTTGAACTTTGGTTTTTAGATTGGATGTTTTTCAGTTCGAGTATCTACGGATAATGAGACGTCAACTTGATGAATCGGATCTAAAGATTCGTTTTTCCCATCTGATATTTGTACCTGCGACCAAAGACAGACGCAAGCGGTTTACTCCCGTCTTCTCTGCACCCGGTTTCTGTGGAAGTCAAGTTTAAAGTGCATTACGCCTAAACCAGTTTCCGTAATCCATCTTTGAGACTTTAAATCTTAAAAAACAAGTCTTCTTTCTCCCTGTAGCCCTTCCCAAGTTTCCGAATTCATGGACCAAAATCTTATAAAAAAGTTAAAAAAAAGAGAGAACGGGTAAGAAAGACAGGACTTGGACGTCGCCGAACTCGGAACTCCTTTGCCGATAATTTCGGATCCCGGTTAAACCCTTTAATATCGGGGGCTGGATTATCGGATGGCAAGCCCCGGAAAGATCCTTAAATGCTCTCGCTAGGAGAGGAGGGACTGTGGCGAAAGCAAAGGGTTGATGAACAATGGTTTCCGTCGAGATTGACGAAGATATATGGACGGCAGAAAGAAATCTTTATTGCACAAGGGAGGAAAATTCGGTGGGGTTCGAAGGGTGAATTAAATTGAGGGGGAGGCTTCTCCCTTCCTTTACCACCCCTTCCCGTCCCGTCTCCAAAATTCCTCCCTCCCCCCTGATTGATATTGCCTTTGGCTGATTGATATCTTCACTGACTCGACCCTTTCTTTACTTTTTCTCGCCGTCTTCGTCTCAGAGTCTACTTACACTTAAAGAAGTTCCTTGCGGTTTTAGGGGCCTCCTCTCTCAGGGAGACGGGATTCCCCTTGCCTCACTTTTGGGTTCCGTTCGCCCGTCCTCATACTGTCGGAAGGGTGAAATAGGATTTCGGTCTTTGCACGGATGATGTGGACATCTTCTCCTAATTTGCTATTCAAGACTGGAGAGACATGTTCGTTCCTTGATTTAGGATGATCAGGCTCACGTGGATAAGAGAAAATATCCAGTAATGCGGCTCAGGCCCGGCTTATACTATATTCACGATATTCATCTTGTTAAAATGTAAAATAAATATTAATGTTGTGAAGGATAGAATTTCGACTGAAATTTTTATTATATGACGTATCTACTTATCAGTGATGTGTGTAATAAGATAAAAAACGCGTGTTTCAAATTAAAATTATGTGTATGTGACCTTATTTTTTTGATTGCTGGTAGGACTGTTTAGTTTAAAGTGGGTTTATTATAACAAATTGGTAATCGCCTGGGTGTCAATTCTGGTTAATTTTAGCGGTGTGAACTCAAGTAAGTGAATAAATTAGTGTCTCCCGTAACCATTGTTGTACTATTTTCCTATGGCAGGCTAATATTAGATGTGACTAGCAATAAGCTAGGAAAGAATTGGAATAAGTTTCCTGGTCTATCCTGCCTCCTGCATTGAACTTACTTATCAATAAGCCGATATCTTTACATTTTATTTATAAACATTGCATTTTTTCTCCTCCTTACCAAGTATCCTTCCTTCCAAATTTTATGCCACAATAATGGATCTCCAAATGAATAAATCATCTGGAATTCACGATATTCCTGCGGCTCATTATAAACCATTGCTAAAAGGCATTAACTCAGCTCTGCAAAATCATCTACGACACATATAAATCAGGAAACATACCTGAATACACTAACACCGCGATCTCTTCCAACTTTTTTTGGACGTGTATTAAGTACTTTATTAATGCGGGTCATTCATGCATATTGAGTGGAAAATGGAATTAAAAATTTCTAAATCATCAATTGGATGAATCACTTATTCACTGGTTTCCGTAACTTGCTTATTGAAATTAATATCTCAAGGTTATATTTTATTTTTCTTACTACACCAATATAAGTAAATTTATTTTGTACATTTTCCCAAATGTATATGCAGTACCTAAGTGAGTAATGAAAGCAGTTCAAATCCATATCAGGGATGCTGACTTACAAAATATATTGGGGGTCCCAAACAGGGGATCTTGCCCCGGGAAATGTTATAAGTAGTGAGTTTTAAGTTTTTTAGGCAATTTAGAAGAGTCATATGATCAACATTAGAACCCTGATAACTCGATTCTCGATATCTGGACACTTCGTGGAAAATCGGCAAGCCTAAAAAATATTTTCCTCACACCCATAAGGAATTTTTGAGGGGGATCGGGCCCCCTCAAGCCCCATCGAGTCGGCGCCACTGATCCATATCTCATATTTGGTTGTCAATTCGTGAATATTACCAGTTCGGTATAAAGAATATTGAATACCTCAGTAACCTTCATGCTGTGATTTTTTTAATGGATATGACCCGCATTAATTTTTTATGGGGAACGATCTTTAAAATACAACCCGCCGTCACATCGATGTGTTGACCGAAACAATACGTGAGCTTAATAAGCGTGGGAGCAGCGGTGGAGGAGAAAGGAAGAGATAATTGCGAATGGCTGCTTTTGCGGTGAACGAACTCCGGGGGAAACCGCACGCAGGGCGAAATTTATCTCGGAACATTAAAGTCCTCGTTTTTTAATTAAATATCGCTCGCTTCGTAGTCGGAAGAAATTAAAATCCGCCGTGGATTATTTTTATTTTCGGAGTGAAACTGGGACGTAAGGGATGAGTGGTGTAATTGGTCGTATGTGAATGGGGATGTAGGCAGGGGGAAACGTTGAATATACTTAAAGGGGCGCTCTAAATTTAACAGTACCGCAACTGTGCGGTCCAACCCCACCAATGGCTTCGGAGACATCTTTATTCGTGCGAATCGCGTGACTTATTTGTATCTGAATGTATGCTGAACAATTTTTCTGCTGTTCTGTTTAAAAGGGCACTGTCCTATCGGAATCTTTTCGTTGCCCTAAATCGAATAATTTATGGACTCTATTGTATAATTAATGCATTTAGTGACTGATTATTTCCAGCTTAATCTATATACATGGGATATTTTCCTGATTTGTTTTTCTGCCGATTGAGAAAAGGTTTAAAATATAAAGAAAACCGTATTTTTTTCTATCCCTCTGTCTGTATCCTGCTTCTCGATCTGTTTAATGCGATAAATTGACGCCCTTTGCATTTTCGCGCATAAGTTGATGACGTCACTTATTCCCGTAACTCCTCAGCTGCGTGCATCGCTCGTTCACGTCCACTCCAACCGTTTTATTGCCAATGTGACTTCCATACACTTAGGTATGCAGTGTTTGGATGCATTACCAATCAATCTAATAGTCGATGACGAAATTTCATAGTATCTCTCAAAAGTTTTACCAATCATATTAATTTTTCAGCTTACCGTTAATGACAACAATTTTAATCTATTGCTGCAACCGTATTTAATCGGCGAAAGTTATCTCCCCCGCTGACATGCATCGACTGATATGTCTACATACTGATTTATTACTTTGCATTTGTTAGCCAGGCATGTTTTCTCAGTGCTTTCTTTAATATTAAGATACTCCAAGAAGAAATATCCATTCGGTTGGTTATTTTAATTGTCTGTAATATTCTAACCATTATAGGTACTTACTCGAATTTTATTCATTCTGAGTCACGTCGCAACCTTGGTATCAATTTAGTTAATCGAAATATCGAGCTCAAAGGCCTGTATAAAAACCATAAAAGTTTTATTAGCTTCCTTTATTGCGATCCCGAATGGTTTGAAGTTCTCAAAATCGCTGGCCTCGGTGGCGGAGGGGTAACGTCTTCGCCTGCCAAACAAGAGGTCGCGGGTTTGAGTCCAGCCTGAGTAGATTTTCCCCGGTCCAGGGCATGGATGTTCGTGTACGTGTAATTGTTACATTTGTTGAGTACTCCGGTATAAAATGGCCAATTAGAGCTGTTTCCGGTGGTTTTAGGATAAAATAAATAAAAATATTAATTTACGTTCCGTAAGTTCCTAACTGATATTCTAACTTCGGCATTTGTTTTTTTTCGTCCTGAGTGACTTTTTAATATTAGATTCATATTTATTTAATCACAATATCGAGTTTATAAGCATATACAAACACTATAATACTTTTAAAGCTTCCTTAAATGCGATCCATTGTTTTTTTCGTCCTGAGTGATGTCGTAATATTAGATTCAATTTAGTTAATTACAATATCGTGCTTACAAGCATATACAAACACTATAATACTTTTATTAGCTTCCTTAAATGCGATCGCCTATGGTGAAGTGCTCATAATATTTATGCGCGTTCCGTGAGCGTCGACCGAATCCCTGTGTGTGAGATCTGCTCAGGGTATTCTATGACCGTGTGTTCGCGAGACGTGGAGCTTGAGTCGTGGGGTCTGTCTGGGAGAGCGGCATCGACCACCAAGGGCCGGCACACCACACAGAACCACCCCCTCCCTCCCCTTTAGGGAAGTCCGTTTGTGAGCGGAGACGTCTGGGCAGCGGCGGTCGGTCGGTCTCCGCGCCGCCACCTGACGAAAGGGCATCATGCGTGTACTGCGCCTTCTCCACCACCCTCTGCCTCCTCACTCCCTGCAACAAAACCCTCCTGTCCACTGCGTGCAGAATCATCATCCACTCCCATCTTATAGTCGCCGTAGAGATCCACCTCCATCCCTCCCTTCATCCATTGTTGAGCAGTGGTTGACCAGGACCGCTATCTTTACTGTCAATATCAAAACTCGAGTTTGAAAGCTTATATAAACCATACCATTTCAGCTATTTTCATGATATTGTACCATTAATTTTCTCGTTCTATTGCGCTTTGATTATTATGGCCGAAAATTTTACTCTACTAGTTAATTACAGATATTTGAGTATACGGTTTTTTAAGCCTTTCTAAGTAAGCCAGTACTTAAAATGTTGGTCAACGTTAAGCTCGCAGTATTAACTTTTAAAAATTTATATATGTCATGGAGTAAGGCTCTTTTAGCATTACTATTACGTTTCGTATGTATCCCACAATTACAAATATTTTATTGCATTCTATATGAAACAATATTTTTTAAGGGACAGTAGCCCGTACGAGGTGAATTTTGACACTATCGACATTGGGTAATCTTCCTTATCATTGTACATACCTTATAAATTGTTCACAAATATGCGATGATTTTTTAACTAGCAAAGTAATGGTACCAATATCATGAAAATAGCTTAAAGGGTATATTCTTAATGAGCGTTCAACTTCGAGTCTCTAGACTTTTGGTACGGGCAGTAGTTACTAAGGGTTAGCCTCAACTAACTTTAGGTAGTCATTAGAAGAGATTACCGAAATCTTAGCGGAATTCGCTAATTTTATCGCTTACTGGAGCTTACAACCGTTAAGAGCAAGCAAAATAAACAGTCTATTACACCTATTTCTTAATTCTCCCTAATTCTTCTTTGCATTTCATTCCATTGAGAATTTCATTCATCATAATTATGAAAGAACCCTTAGGAAGATGCATCAGTACTGCTCGGCTGGTCTTCTTTGACGTATCAAATTTAATCCTTCCGTCATAATTATAAATAGCGAAGTTATTTTACGGTCTTTAGTTTTTCTTTCATTCCTGCGTGCTGCAACGTCTCTGCTTTATCATCAGGATCACTAATGCATTCATTCGAAGGTCAGAGTATATGTTTGAAGAAGACAGAAAAATACAAAACACTCAGTGAGGCAATAATGTAATTTAGGATATTTCGGATATCTGTATCATAAAAATATGTGTATTCACATTTTTAGTTGTGAGTTTATTGAGGTTTTGTGTCATCTATATTGTAATGAGATCATTATCCTCGCAAGTCACTGCGGATAAGAGGTTCGTATTTTTAGCAAAGCTTAAGCTGATATTATTTTCTGTAAGGAATACGATATGTAAGAATGTATCTTCGCTGTCGCATAGAAATTAATGATATGTTTGCGTGAATGGCACGATTAGCCCCAATTACGATTAGCACGATTAGGCATGACATGTGTTTGCATCAATTACTGCAGCTTGAAAAAATTATAATCGTACCAAACTAACTCAAATGTGAGCTATCTGTCTATGTTTCATTTAACAAACTATAACAACTTTTAATGGAGTGAGAGAGTATTAAGAAAATACTAAATCCCTTAAAATTGACGTGATAAATTCGAAATAATTTTATTTATTTTTAATATCAACCTCACCCGAGATTCAATCTTTGTCCTGCGGCGTTATGTCTCCATTTTCCAGGTGCTGGTGGTCAGTTTTGGACGCCATTGACCCCTGTCCATCCTCGTCGGGGAAATATCTAGCGTCCAATATTCTGCCCTCTTTCTCAGTCCTACAAGTTCCAAGGATCTAAAGGGCTGCCTGTTGAGGATCTGAGTCGTCTGGCTCCTGTCCTTCACTCTGGTTAGCCCGCGCCGTTAGCACTCATCTGTTCGACCTCGCTCTTATCAGTCTGTCTGTATCTGTCGTTCTCGGCTTCCCTTCCGAGTCAAGGCTTAGAAATTACTTCACTACCTAGATAATGTCATCCTCTCTAGCCGGCCTGTATATCGGTTAGCAACATCAACCCTTTAGGATTCAACAGCCAGGCTTGAGGAATTAAAGGAAAATTACCTAATCTCCATGGAAGTAGTGCTTAAGCAAGACGATATTTGTTTTATTTTTGCATGCCTTTATGATAAAAATTAACTCTTCAAGCGTATCTCCTTTCCCTAATAATTCGATGCCACACGATTTTAGTTACTTTCCTGTCTGGTGTTTTATTCCTTAGGATTTTCTTAATCCTTGGAGATTTTTATTAATTTGTTGGCAAGAAATTACTTATATTTATTCCTAGCATTTCTCCTCCGGTTTAGAGACCACGTAGTATCTAGTTTTCGCCTAGAATCGGACTGCTGTCGCGTTATTCCGAGCACCACGAAGCAAAATAAAGCTCCGAAAACGGATCAATCAGAGAATACTAGACTGCCTCAACGCATGTGTATAAATCGGGCCCCAACCAGGTCCATCATTCGCCCTGATGACGATGCTGGCAGAGGAGGCCATCGAAACGTTGGCAGCTATGGCCATTTTGACCCGGCTGACTTCCCGAGAAGACTTCATCAAGTGTATTTGTCCTATGGAAATTGGGGACGACATAGCACGTATTTTTTCCAAATTTTTGAATTAACATGCTGTTTTTTGCAAGCTCTACTGTTACAAGGTTAAATATATGTTGTCTTTCCGTCGACAGAATTTTTTTTGAAAATTCCTGTTGCGATTCCAATTCAGAATGTGAACAGTTCTTTGCAACTCATTATCTCTGTAAATCGCGGGTCTGCTGTATCGATATCGCTTCGCAGCGATGCCTTTCGCAGTGGTATACACTCCAAAGTCACCCCATTGCATCTTCGGCTGCTTTCAACGCTCCCCGCATCTCTGAGACGACCGCACCTTCCCCCATCCACTGCACCCCTCCGACCGCTCCCCACCGTAAGCACTCAAAACACACTCTGCTCCCGACTCCCGTCCCCATGGGAATTCTAAGCGAATGGAGGAGGGTTGGCTTGGAAACCTCGGAGGGTGGGCGTATGTGTACAGCTGCGTGTTAGCGTCGGCCAAAGGGAGGATCCAGGGCCGGAGATCGTGCTGATAGAATGCCGGCCCTGTCGTCCCGTCTCCAGGATTGAGTCCCTTTTATTCCGAGTAATTTGTTTTCCGCGGAGATTGCAGCGAAAGGGGACTCGTCGTTTTTGGTGTGACGAAGTTAAAGCCCAGGCGATCGACGACTACGCCCGTGTAGGGATACGGCGCATTCGTTACAGCTTCTTCGTCTTCTTTGGACTGAAGTGCTTGCATTATATCCGTGTGTTCCCTCTCGCTCGTTTTCCTCAGCGGTAATAGCTTTGGGAAATGGAATAAAAGACCGTATTAGATGAAGCGCGTTTTCTATAGTCAATCTCTCCTGAGGTGAGTTCTTCAGAGAAAAAGGTGCCCCGTTATTTCTTTAATGACTTTTTTTCTCTTCCATTCTTCAACGCACATATAGTAAATTCGTATCAACTCTTTTTTTTGCATTTTAAACGTTTTTTTTGTAATTGTTATTTACTATTTATTTTATTATTTTTTTCTGTGTAATGCCGGCAAATGTTAGAAAGGATTTGCCCTATAACTCTTCAATCGTATCTTATTTGCCGAAATAAATCGATGCACCATGATTTTATTTACTTCCCCCATGTTTTTTTTTTAAATCCTTACGGTTTCTTTTTAACCTTAATTTTTGGTACGAAATTACTTTGGTTATTTCTAGCCTCTATCCTGCGGTACAAGATCGCGTAATCTTTCAAGTAAGGTAAGACGACACCGCAATGCTTAGATAAGGAATACTTCAGGAAACCAGACAGAGTACGACCGTTTTATTTTCAGTAATGCGTCATTTTTTAATGATGCATTTTAAATTGCTAACGTTCTGGTAGAATGAATAAAGCGTGGGCTAATCTGGTTAACCGATGTGCTAAATTCATTCAATTTTTGTGGTGGAGGTGTGTGGTGTTGGATTATCGTTGTTTGATATTCGATTATCACTATAGCAATAGCCGATGTCTTGGAGCTCGTATTCCACAATTAACATATCCTCCTTGGTGTACGATCTTTCATTAGAGAATGTATTTTGCGAAATTATAATGAGGTAGTTGCGGTCTCTCTTCAATGCATGGGTATTGTCGTTAGAACTGTAGTGGAATATCCTTTGAAGACCTATTTCCTTTGTGAACTCATCCTTTTTGGGGCGAGGTGTTTATTGATAATGTATGCCTGGGTGATTTACTTCCCTCTTCTTCCTCTCTTTACAACTAAATCCTTATGAAAGTATGGAAATTTGGGACGACAGAACGCATTTTTTTCCTATTTTCGAATAGGCATTCAAAGTTTGCTAGACGTCTCAGTATAGCGAATTCATTTGAGACACTTTCTCCTTCCAATTTTTTAGTTATGTATGGGTAATTACTCGTATGAAGTGTTTCCCATACTTTCAAATAAAAATTCGTTTCGCCGATGCATTTCTGCTTTAGGCTGACTTCATTCATTTAATCGAAAATCTTCTAATTTGTAAGAAAATTAGTTTGGAAACCACCATATACTCTACCTCAGCTTCGCGGCGTATCCGCAGTCCTTTTTTTAGCGTCTCCAGGCATCAGCTATTCCCGGGAGATATTGGAAAACATACTTAGTACCCAAGAGATTCGCCTTCTGACGAAACATGGGACAATTTGCGGTCAGTAGAGTTGCTGAAAGCCTTAAACCCGCCAAAAATTAGGATCAAGCCTCGAAAGCCGAAGTAACTGAGGCAAAGTTGTGGATGCTATTAAAAGTTTAGGCGGCTTTCCGGCGAGTGCTTTTTTACTGATATTCCACGGGGAGCGGGAGTTTTTGCGATCCTCTAAATGCTCCGCTATCCTATCCTCCATGCCTCGCGGTTTTCCACCTGCTTCACCTCCATGGAAACGTGCTCCCGTGGGACACGTGACCGATTTCACCGAGCTATCATTCAGGTTTAAGAAATTTATCCGCGACTACGCTTTAAGTGAATTTTTGCTGAGGTGGTGGGTGGTTAGCGAGCTATCCATTCATCGCATGTCGATTACCGCTAGGTCAAGGGCCGTATATTTTGGAGGACGTACTCCACATACCCTCTTTCTATTGTTTAAGCTTTTTGTCGTTACTCATTTTCAAGGAAGTGTTTTTTTAAATATCACTTGCATGAATCGTATTTAATAATTGGATGTAATCTGAACTCGGTCGAAAATATCCGAGACTTCATTTTCAAATGCTCATGATGGCTTTGTTTTCTAACAATTTGCTTTGCAACCTGCTTTTGATGGTAGATCTGGGGGATTTTTTTTTATAATTTGTGACCAAGTTTATGCTCTAAGAATTTCTTTTATCACCTCCTGCTGTACTTCTTGTGAATGATTACAAATCGACAATGAAATAATTGTTGCTTTCATGAAGTATGAAAAAAGTCTAGTGAGACAATAGGTAAAAATAATTCCGACAAAAAAGGTCACCTATGTAAAACCTGATGTTTTGACCTGAAAGTTTTTCTACCCTTAAATGATGGAAATATTTTATGATAACTGAGTAAAATTCTCTATTAAAAAATTGAAAGTTAATACGTGCATATGTTCTTGATTAAAGAAAGTATCTCGAAGTTCAAATATTGCTATCCAACATTGAGTGGAATATTTAAATAATATATTTTTAATTATTCTTAACCATCTGTGTAATTACATCAATATTGTATTTTTCAGTACACCATTATTAAAATTTTGGATAATTATATTTTTTGATTCGTATCAATATCATTTTCGTTGCCAATTATATGAATTCTCTATCCACAAAAACTCTCTTTGCCTATGCGAGACTTCGGGACAACGTTTCTGTTAAATTGGCCGCGTTAAATGATGAATGCAATTAGATGAAGTTACTTTTACGCTTGATTAATTCTAATATTGGTTTTCTTCGGTGCATGCAATTAAATGGGCCGTGGTCAGGCCTCGGGTCTCGCGCAGTGAATTGTGAAAGTAAACGGTAAAAAATACAATTCTTCTTCATACTCATAGCCATAGCTTGGAGCTTTTCTAAGTGCTAATTTAATTAAAATTAACAGCGGAGATTCAAGTAAAATAGTTTAAATGAATTTTATTAGTTATATTCATTAACTCCACGTAATTAATTATTCCATTAACTTCATCAATTATGGAATGTTTTTAATTTTCCCATTCATATTGAATTTTATCGTACGCTGGGTAACTATATCACTACTAATTATCTTGTCATAAGGATGCCTCCTTTCTTTTCATGCGGGTTAGATGGAATGGCAAACTATCGTGTATTGCTTCAGCGAGTGGACTTCAGGACCTCATGGTTTCACATGCATTCAGGATATTCCCTGTTTAAAATATAAATAGTTGCATTTTATTTATTTTTAAAACTTTGTAGTAAATGAAGAAAATAATGGCCCACAGGCCCTCAAATTATTGAAAATTTCAAATATGAATGATGCGAAGGTTAAATTTAATGTTAGAGGAATATTGCAGATATCAAAAGCGGAAGACGTGGTGCGTATATATGATTTTATTCGCTTTACCTACGATTATACATTGACCAGAAAGCATTAAATTAGCTATACGCACCACGGTTTTCACTTTTGATGATTAAAATGTTCTTCTAAAACTTTTTCAAAGTTATGATGAGCGAATTATATTATCAAGGCATCATTAGTTAAACATCTTCGATGTGCAAAGAAAGTAAGCTTCCCAAATTTCAAGTCTTCACGACCCGCGTTAAGAATTTTGATGCTCATTTAAGTGGCCATTCGTCTCAAGAGCATGAAAACTACTTCACGTCTGAAGTATTTGAAAAGTAAAGAGAAATTTCTACTGCATTACTTCTGTGTTGAACTCACTCCCTCCACACATCGACCCCTTTGCACTTCCATTGAAATCCTTCATAAGCCTTTCCCTATCCTATCTGTCACCGAAGTAGTCTATACCTGCAGTTTCTTGTTGTCCTTTTGTTTCTGTAAATGTAATTATTGTTTTCTACTTGTTATATTGCGTCTTCGCCCTCTAATTTATGTATTTTTTCCTGGCCACTGTAAAATGGCAAGTATATGCCGTATGTGGTTCTCTTTCTTTAAAATAAAAATAAAATTAAAAATTAGACGGCTATAACAAAGTCTATTGTCTGTTCTTGAGTCATGAAAAATATAAATGAATAAAAATGAGTGTCTGCTTAGGACTACCCTTCTGTCGTGATTTTCCCGCTCAGTCGCCATTGATCATGTTTCTGTATTGCAAACGGGAGAATTGTGCAAAAAAAATCTATGAAGTTAAAATGGGGCAGAAAACGTCAGTTAAGAGTGGTTTGGGCGGTAGTGGTCATGGATGCTGTGGGCCATGTTCGACACGCGTATGGTCCAGGAAGATTGAGGAAGGAGAGAGGTCTCGGGATAGTTTTGGGCGGTCTGCTCGCAGAGAGACATGGAGCAAGTTAACTGAGGCTTGTTCTCTCTTCTTGCCAGTCCCTCGGGAGCATCGTGGCGAAGACGGAAACTCGATCCTTTCTGGGGGTGGTCTCCTGGGGTATTCCTCTACAAGAAGCAGAAGAAGAAGATAAAAAAAGTAAAAAGAAGAAGAAGGAGGGATGGTGTTACTCGAGTGCTTTCTCCTCCCCTAGTGAGTGGTGTCGGCAGAGGGTTGGTGTCGACCAGGGGGCGCCAGATTGGAGCGTGCCACGGGGAGCGGATTTTTTGGTGGAGAAGGGAGAAAACCTAACCCTCCTCACGACCCTCTTTCCTTCTTTCTCTCTCTTTGAGAGCTCCTATTGCGTGCGAGGGTCTGATTGATTTTTTTCTAGAAAATAAACGCGGAGGAGTTTAAAGCAATTCCCACAAGTGCCAAAATTCGGCGAGGGAAAGATAATAAAGATAATTTTCCTTAACTGAGATTCAAACCTGTATATTCTATATTTTCACCAAGTGGTCTACCACCTGAACTACAGTCCAGCCGGCGAGAGTTGTCCGATGGAAGTTAAAAAGGAGGGGAGGAGAACCCTGCGCCAGCACGGTTTGCAGCCAATCGCTGTCCCCCAAACGCACCTCACACCCTAGTCATACAACGTTGTCACATGCATAAAAAGCACCGAAACCACCAAAAGAAGCCCTTTCTGCGAATCGCCAAAACAAAGGATTCTTCCTTGAGATCCTTCACGCTCGTCGTCCCTTCTGGCTGCTTTCTTCACGGAACTCTTTTGTTTACATGTGATGTGGGCGTTTCCCATTCTTACCTGGCAAACTTGCCCCCTACCCCTCCTAGCTGTCAACGGACAACTCTCGGCGGCCGGACTGTACCTAGCAGGTTTGATAGAGGTCAGAGAGTTATAAAATTTGGACTGGATAACAGGAAATAGGGAAATTGAGAACGGGAAGCTGGTATGAACGCTTTAATTGACCCAGCAGGTGCCTAATACATTCTCGAAGTGCATGATATTATCGTCCAAATAATCCTCTTAGTTTAAAATAATAAATTGAAAGTATAAATTTATCCTGCAATATCTGGTCTTTCACCTATGAATTATTTCCGATCGTAGAAATCTATGCGAGAATGCGAATATATGAACATGCAGGCCAAAAAGTAGTTATTCATCCGTTCTATATGCAGACCCATAATGATATAGGAATCACTTCAATAATTTTTCTCATTTCAATGACTGATTGGGTTCAATAGCTAATTCATTTCATGGAATTATCTTAGACTGAGGTTAGTTAATGGAGTTTTGGTGCGTAATAATTAAACGCAAAGATTTTATCGCCAACAAATAAAAGGTGTAAAAATAAGGTCGTAATTTGTAAACAAATAACAAAAAGGAACAAAATCTATCTCTCTGTGTGTAAAACATTGCTTACGTGTTCCGCCTACGCGCAGTCTACTGTACTTTTGGTGATGAGGTAAAATTACGGGTATTTGGGGTAAATTTGAGGGACTTTTTTGCGTCTGGCTAGTTCCTTATCTACCTATTGTCTATGTTCTTTGACGAGGGAATACTGAGGTATGTGCCAGACGTTAGGGTGTCCCAAAAAAACCGAAAGTTTGAAAGTTGAGGGAGCATTTCCATTTTCCTATGCGAATGCATGAAAAAACATCCCATAAAAATTTTCAGCTCAATCGGACAATATTTGACCCTGCCGAAACGCATTCAAAGTTTGAATTTTTGAGTTTTCCAAATTTCATGCAATGTTGCCTACCCTGCAGGAGGCTCGAGTGTTAAAAAACAACCAATTTTAAGTTCAAACCATCTCCTCTAGCTCTATAGTCGTTGACAGCAACACTTGAGTCAAAATGAGCTTCATAGCCACAACTCGGTGTGTTTATAAGTCCCGCTCGCCGTTGCGGCCGCCAGGCGCCAGTCGAGTGCATATTGCCCCGCCGTGTCGCGTTGAGATTCGAGTTATGCGCTTTCAGAACATCGCTCTGTTTATGTTAAAAGTATCCCGGCTTAGTCTATCAGTCACTCGTGGAGTTTAGTGTTGTGCACTAACTGATAACGTGAGGTATTGTCGTGTGTTTCGAGGTCGAGGCTGTTTCGGCGGTGGCCAGAATGAGCGTGAAGTCGAAGGGTACGCCTGTTATGCGAAGTGCGACAAGTGTTTGGTTGGTGGGTGATGAGTCCAAACATTTTCCCGGCAATGGTAAACTCCCAACGCTGCGTGAAGTTCTCAAAGTTTTCTTTTACAACCTGCACTGTTCTCCAGGATCGATGTCAGCGGCAGATGCAGCAAGGATTGCAATCAAAGAGTTACTTGTTGTGTGGGGAAAGTCTAATATTCCTACGCAGGAGGTTCGAGCAGCCAAAGAAGCTCCTGACAGCTTACGAGAACTACCGTGCCCTTGGGAAAGACAAAAATAAAACTAGTGAGAAGCCAGTGTCCGCAAGAAAGGAATTCAGCAAAGCGCTCGACCGTCTGTTTGACGTCGGCTGCAAAGACCCCCTTTTAAAACATTAATGTGGAGGAGGACAAGTTTTTTTTACATATCTATGAAAACTGATTGAAAAGGATATATGGCGGGTATTGATATAAAGTGTTGTAAGCGTTTAGAAAACCGTAAGAGACTTCAAGAAGAGGATTTTTTAAGGAAAAAACGGCATGAGAAAAAAAAGGAAATATTGGATGAGAAAGTGGACCTCGTTCGACAGATGTCTGCGGAGAGTACGACAAGCTCGTCGGATTCGGAGTAAAGTAATTTTTCCGGGTGCGGGAAGGGTGACCAATATGGCGGAAGAAAGGGAGAAATAACATTTTGTTACTTTAACAGAATTTGAAATGCGGTCAAGGTCCGGAAAGCGCCGTAGAGTAAGTATAATGTCCGACAGCCTTGTGACTGCTTCCCTAGATCGGACCGCTGGGTCTATGATAGTCCAGGCTGTCGCCAATGCGACAGCATCTGCATTGGGTTTTAAAGGGGATGAAATCCATTTAGTATCTTCCAAATCTCATCTACATAGAATGAGAGTGAATAAAAGGACCGAGACAGTAAGGCTTATCAAGCAAGACTTTCACCCTCAAGTTCCTTTAGCATTGCACAGGGATGGGAAATTACTTCCAAGCAATGAAGACGACAAGAGGCTGTTTGTAGGATATTTCAAATGTAGATGACTTTATCAAATTTTGTATTCTTCAGCTGCAGGTTCGTAAATGGTAAATGTCAGGATGTTCAGGGTGATTTAAAGTCCATCCTCAGGATTAGTATTTAAAATTATGCCCCATATTATTTTAGAACCACCATCCTCGAGACGACTACAAAGAACTTTTGGAGTTGTGTATAGTGTGGTTGGGTGGTGTGGTTCCCAAGAAAGAGAAGTATGTGGTTCGCCCCCCCAGGCCCAACTGACAAATCACGGTGGATGAATAAGGAGCTCTACGCTTTTAAAACGTGGATTTTTGGCAAGCAATTGCGTTTGTCGACACATGACAGTGACAATTTATTCAAATTGTGTTGCTTCATTGCAATTGCATTTATGAAACATTGGTACACCTGTTCCGAGGCAGTGAGCGCTCCGAGAATGGATCTTGAGCTACTTAAAGTCCTTGGTCGGAAGAAAGACCCTCACTACGCAGCACCTTTGGCCAAGTTTAGTAACCATCTATGGTTAAAACTTTCGAAAACTTGAATTGTATGGCCCTCTTCGATGAAATGGTTTCTGACGACGAGAAAAGAGACATTGCGGAAGCAATCAGAGACAATGAGGGGTCTGATGATGACGCACCTCGGGCTACTCTTCCGCCTAATCGACATATTAGTCAGCTGACTCTCGCTGACTTCGCTTCGAAAAATTCTGTGAAGTTTTTCAAAATTATTGGTATTTCGCCGAAATTTTTGTTGCGAGATCCGTGCACATGGAAAAGTGACGTAGACTATCAGAAGGGCCTATCTATAGTTCAACACCTTAAGGTTGTTAATGATACTGCAGAGAGAGGAGTTCAATAAATAAAATATTTTCTAGTCAAGAAAAAATTGAAAAATGATGAGGCTCAGAGGCAACATCTGTTACTAGTTGTTAAGCGGCATAGGAAAATGTATGAAAAAAGTGGCAAAAAACTCTAGTTTTTCATATTGATTGTTGTTCACAGTGCATATGTACCCGCATTGTGACAGTATAATAATAAGAGAGCATTTTCTTTCAGAGGTTTCTAATTTAAAATCCCCCAAGACCCTTAGAGCTAGGCAACATTGCATGAAATTTGGAAAACTCAAAAATTCAAACTTTGAATGCGTTTCGGCTGGGTCAAATATTGTCCGATTGAGCTGAAAATTTTTATGGGATGTTTTTTCATGCATTCGCATAGGAAAATGGAAATGCCCCCTCAACTTTCAAACTTTCGGTTTTTTTGGGACACCCTAGCCAGACGTTCTGTGATGAAATCTAAAGGGCAAAGCGTAATGGGAGAACCGGGTTTATGGATAGATTAAAAGGAGAAAGGCCTTTTGAAGATTGAAATACAAAATTAAGCCTTTCGATGTGAAGGTTAAAATTTGGAATGCATAACGCTACGTTTTACTGAAAGAGAAAAAAATGTGGGAATTGGAGATATTTTAGTATTTTATTTTAAGTACTTTATTTTAAGTACTTTAAGAGTACTAATTAGCATTCATTAAAGGCCTTTATTTTTCGAGAGAAAAACGAATTCCTATACTTGAACTGTTTGGAAAATATTCTCTCCTATTTTATCGTGCCTTTCGGATCTAGATTCATGGTGAGAATAGAAGATTATGTCCTCCGTTTCGCCCTGAAATATATCTTTTCTCAGTTGCTCTAGCATAACACGCAGCCTCCAGCGAGTCTCCAGCAATTCTCAGCCCGTTTTTGTAAAAGCTGCATAGCGTTATTAGTAATTCCGTAGCAGTTTTTAACGATTCACGCAGGTTTTTTTTAGTATTTTTGTAAGAACATGCAGTATGTCTTTCTTCACTGGATCACTTATGCTTGCTTCAAGTTGGTATAAGCAATTTCGGTCTGCATTTATGGGCGTTAAATTTATTTTTATCAATTAATAACTCTCTTCTTTTGCGACAGAAAGGGTGACAATAGTTGAAAACATGTTTTTTCCTGTTTTTTTATTTCAGATAAACTCAAAAAAAAGTATTTTTTGGTACAATGGAAATATGTGAACTGAGTACAGGCCATTTACTCAAGGGGTATTAGTTACCTAATAATTTATACTTTTATTGTGAAATGCTTCGATCGTATGCCTCGAATTATAGATATTAAGGAGTAATTACTCGTTTATATATTTCAGCATAAAATTTTGTCAGAGATAATAGTTATTTCAGATGAGATCGGTGTGAATTAATCAAACGTCTGTTCCCCTTTCTGTGAATTACAAAAAAGTCAAGGAATTAGCGAAAACCTCTCGTTGGGATGTTTGTGTGATTTAATGAGTATTTTCAACCTCTATCCATACCTGTTGCATTAAATTTTTTTTCTTAGTTCAAGAAAAACAATATGCTGGGCTTTGCTCTATTTCCCTGGGTTCTGCCTTCTGATTTGGAATAATGGGTAAACTTTGGCATTTACGATGGCAGTAATTTCCTGGAGTCGTCTCCGGTGCCGCGGTTATCCAAGTCGCAAAGATACTTCTCCGTGGCGCGAGTAATTCCCCGTGCGTGGAATTTTGGGATGATTCAACCTGTTTTAAGTGTTTACTCCGAGGCTGTCGTGAGCTTAATTCAGTCTCCTGAGTTTTATCTCAACAATAAACTCGCAATTCCTTTTACGTAGCTACCATAGCTTGCTTCAAGTTTACCAGATCAAGATCAAGTTACCTGTGTGAAAAAATATTCTAATGAATTCCTATTCTTGTTTTTGGCTTGTAGCTATAATGGTTAGTTTTGGTAATTTCTTTATGTATCACATTAGTCATTATAAATTCATCCGTTGCATCAATTTTTTAATTTTTAATCAATTTTTTCTGTCAAACGAACTATTTTCTAAAGTCACTCGATTTCTCTGCAGGAAAGTGTCTTATGCAAATGTACGACGCAATTTGAATCATTTTTTCGCACTGCGTTATTCGTTATGAAGATTTTTTTTATGATTTGTGACCGTTCATGTCATATTACGTTGAAAGAATCTTTCAATTCTTCATTGTTTTTTATCTTTGGAGAAATTTTGTAATTGAGTAGATGAATGAAATACTCTAGTTGAGTAAATACGACAAAAGCAAGTGTTATAAATATTGAGTTACAGAATTTGATGAAAAATGTCATGCCGTTCGTATTTTTGAAAGGAGGTAAATAAGATAATCAAGAAGAGAATGCGATGGATAGCATCGAGTGGAAAGGCGGTAGGCTGCGCAACCTTCGAGGTTAGTGAGGAAAAGGAAATTCGTAAAAAGTGTGAGAAAATAATTCTTTTGTGCATCATCACCTTCTAGAGTGAATTGGATGCGTATACGTTTGAAGAAAACATTTTCTCCTGAAATGTCGCCGCAGATAAAAATACAGCTTTTTTGCTGAAAAACGCATAACTTTGTTGTAATAATACCGCTCATTCGGCAGAGTGCCAAATATAATTCACCACGGGAGTAATTTTCTGGAGCTTCAGGAGTAATTTTGTCCGAAGCTGGACATAATAGCCTTTCATTCTACTTTCTTTGTCCTCATTTACTACATATACCCCAATCTTAACTTTATCTTTTTTCTCTTCTTCGGTCTCTAATTTTTAAGTAATACTTTGCATCGTGAGATTTGGCGGCTGTGCGTTCTCATGAGATTTTTATGATAAAATGCTCTGAGTAGGGGTAACGATTACAGTATACTTTATAATTTTTATATATTTTTATACTATAACTTTATATGATTTATAACTTTATGTATAATATAACTCTATCATTCATTAATTAAATGCTGCACATTTTGTGCGAGCTGCTAGACGGTTACAGAATAGCTGAAAATATTGCCTTAAACCCTTTCTTAACACAATTTCCGGATTCCTAGCTTTCCATTTGACACTTGCTCTCTTAAAACCTCTTCCTTTGATTTTTTTCATTTAACAAAGAAAATCCTCTTCTTTTATGCCGGTAGTGACAAGTCAAGGCTTCGGTCATCAGTCTATGTTATGCATTTCTCTGTTTGTCAGTGAAGGCATCACATAATCGTGGTGAATAACGAACATTAGATATGTATCTCTGTCGTTAAGCTGAAGAGTAAATCATTGAAGATTTTTTCCTTGCTAATGCTCTCATCTCTCAATTTACTGCTTATTCGGCGTTTAATTTTTTTAAATGTGAATTAGAATTTGATAGAATCATGCTAGCGTGTGTGCCTCAAATATTCCTCTTATTTGAATCGGAAAGTTCATAGTGACTTCGAGTGAGATTTTCTAACGCAATGCCTGCAATATACTGCTTTATCTAACATTCGCTCACTCTGTGACTTGGCTTTCATAGGTGAGACTAGAGCTCACCCTAGACTTGGACACTAGTGTCAGTCACAATTGATGGTTTTGGGGCCAGTTCCTTTCCGTGAGCCACCTCGCGCTCTCAGGATTTATTACATTTCACATACGCGCAGTAAAATACGCGGTGGTATAAACCTCTGCGATTTTGGTAAATATGTCATCGGTTGAAGTATAATTTAATATTACACTAAAATAATATGTCTTTGATAAATCCTTAAATGTATGAAATTGTTTTGAATGCTATGGTGCCAATGCCAGTACGCTTTCCTTCTTAGACACCCACCATAGTGTTGATCCCAATGTCGATCGACTTCAGTGTATTGGGATCCTGGAATGTTCTCTTCTCCTTTGTACACAGATGCTCTGCTAAGCAGTGTGCCTCCCTACAATGGCGTCGCGACTTCATCATTGGACTGGCAATTTGTAACATGAAACGTGCAATAGTATGCATCAATCAGTCGTGTATTATGAGTTCAGCTTAAGCAGAAGACCATTGTGCATACGACAGGCGTCAAAACGAAATATGAACGTTATGTGAACGTAGTCAACGACTTAAAGGTGAATGCGGTGCGGATATTCAACAACTAATGACGCTATACAATTAGTGCGTTAGGTTTTACGTGTCACATCGCTCCTGAAATATATTTTTTTAAATGCCAAGAGGCCAAAAAATAAAGTAACGCATATTTTGAATTTTGTCGATGAAATAGAGGAAATTTAAGTGAAAAATATCGGAATATCTTTTACCATTTTTAATAATATTAGTTTTTATTCAGTAATACAATTAAGCGTGTTATTTAAATACTTTTCATTATAAATGGCGAAAATATGCAGCTATTATGAGTTATCTTCAATGAAGTGGTTTCGAAATTTCACGTCAAAAGTTAAGATTTAAATTGGATTTATGATTCCAAGTATACTAACTCAAAGTTGTCTCTTTATTTTTTAGATGAATTTGAAGAGCGTAAAGTCTTATACTATCAAATAAATCGGAAGATTAAAGCCTGAAGGAGTGTAATTTTTCCATATCGAAAGGAACACTTTTAATTTTCAACGATTATTAAATTTATTCCGACGTTATGTTTCATCATATAGTCACTTTACGTTTCATCATATAATGTAGTTACATTGAAACCGTGGAATTGAAGAGGAGTGGCATAACCAAAATCGACTACGAATGGTAGCAAACGTAAAGCAGATCGATAGTAAAGGTTATTGAGATAAAAACAACCAACTTTCAACGGTTATAAACTGTATTATGGCTTATATTTCAATGTTACTACATCGCAATTGCAATCTTTTAATTCTATATCTTTTACTATCTATCTGCTTCAAATTTACTGCCGTTATCAGTTCGCTTTTAATTATGCCGTCCTCTTCAATTCCACGGTTCCACTCTTGCAAATCCCCCCTGTATTCACTTTCCGCTCGTTCCCATGTCCCTCTACTTTATTTATCAAAGCAGAAGTTTGGGTTGTGCTTTCGCTTTTGCGTGATGGAAATTATCATTTCACCCCTAGTTCCTTCCCAAAAACCACCGATTGTGAATGAAAATCCAGCAGCGACGAGCAGGTCCCTCTGGTGGACGGACGCAAAATTAATTACCTAACGGTCGCGGGACGGAAATTCGCTGAAATAATCCCGATGCCGAAGCACTCAGCGGAACAATTAGATCATTCGGCTTCATTTATATTTCCCGAGGCCTACGAATCGACGGAATTTGAGCTTTGTCAAATAAACCGCGCCGAGGAGTATCATATCCCGTCGCTCTGGATCATGGTGCGTATATTTTTTTTTTAAATGTGGCCGGAAAAGATTTTGGCCCTTTGAACAAATTGGAAGCCACTATCCGCTATTATATCTGACGACTCTATGAGAGATAAAGAGGATGCCCATCAATCCAATAGTTTGGTACATTATAATATGAAAAAGTTGCATTTATATGTCTTACTTGAATTGCTGGTAACTTGCAGTAGTATAATTAACGTTACCGACAATTTTCCATGAATATTTTTATATCTCTGCACGAACGGTCTCCATATATTTGGATTACCTTCATAAATATCTAGTTGAAAAATTGTCAGTAACTCTAAATTTTCTAATATATAAGAACTTCACCAGGTTAAGCCAGAAAAAATCTCAATTTAACAGCTGCTCATTTCCATATCGCTACGATGGTAAGATATTCTTTACATCCTCCATTTCCCTTGGGCCATTTGCAGATATTTTAGAGTTTTTCTTCGTTCCTCACTCTTTTGATATAGTCATTCTCCTTCCCACTTTCCTCGTTTTAATTCTTCGTTTCGTTGCAACCTCGTACTCGCCGTATTTTTTCCGGAGTACCCCAATTCCATTCTCGTCCTCAAAGCGCACTTCTGTAAACCCATCTTCTGTATCGTGCATTGCATTAGAGATCCTCTGTGGCTCAGCTCTTTATTGAAACTTTTTTGCATTTTGTTTCTGCTGACATGACAAAAAAACCAACTCAGTGCTTCATTTGTTTTTAGGACGCCATTGAAATGCATGCTTTCATTGAGATTCTCTTCACGAATGAACCCACGCATATTTGACCCAAGATATCCTACTTTTATTGAATTCATAAATACTCTAGTCCTCTTTATCTAGTACCCTTATACTTTTTATCCCTTTCAATGTCCAAAGTCATCCTTTGTATTCCTGTATTGTGCCATTTTTTCATTTAATTTAAAATTCGGTCATTCACTCATGATTCAGCGTTATTAACCAGCTGCGAAATGTGGCTAAGGGACTCGGAATATATCAAATTTTGTTGGAATATTTCTGTAAGCATTTTATTTATTGAATAAATCGTGTGTGTCGTATAGACCATCTAAAACGACTCTGCATAATCGTTGCACGTTGGTAATTTTGTTGTGTTCCTAATTCGTGTAAAACTATAGCGTTTTTTTAATCCAAAAACTGATTTTATTATTTTCTTTTCCCCGTCATTATCATTGAATAATATTCCTTGGGATTAGTTTGATGTCTCTATCCTCTCAAGTACTCTATCAGGAAACCTTGCCATAATTACGTATTTTATCTTGTTCACGTTTGTTTTTACTTCTATTCAAAATCTTGCGATTCTCATCCTTTTGTCCCTTAACAATGGTCTTCATTATGTTACCATGTTTTTGGAATGGGCAATTAATCTGTCTCGTCTTATATTCGTGATCTTAGGTGGTTTTATCTTTTCTTCATCGCCTCTTAGCATTTCTTCATCGCACGCTCAGAAATCCATGTGTGTTCATCAGTGGTATCAGATGTCAAAACGCTTTTTCCTCAAGGTTATGTTTCCTTCTCTCCATTCATATCCCAGTGCCGAAGATAAACGCCTTTGAAATTCTTCTGATAAATTTATTCTTCCTTCAAACATACTTTTTTTCCGTATTTACATGATATGTTCCCTCGGGAAAGTGCTTCAATAACCTTAATCACTTTAGAAATTGCATCGAGTTAACCCTGCAGCTAATTCGAATGTATTATGGCATGTCCATTCAACGACATGGTACGAATACATAATTTGAGAAATTATTATGTCTCATTGAATTTGTCTTGGTTGACGTTGTATGACTATAAAGAAGGTGTTTCTCTGTATTTTCTTGTCACATTATCTTATGGTTAATGCTACAGAATTATTTGGGCGTTTTCAGCTCTTGTTTGTTGTTACTCGAAGATAGTGAAGGTATTTATGCCAAAACAGCGATGATAAGGTTTTCGGGATGGAAATCATTACAGTTAAGGAGAATCATAAATGGGTTATGTGGGGTCTACTAAGGCCTTAAAAAAGAGGATAGGTTGGAAGAAAATAGGTAGAAGCTGAACCTACCCTGCTATATGGGAAGGAACGATCCTCGGTGGCGGCGGGGGACCGTTCTCGCCTGTCAAACAAGAGGTCGCGGGTTCGAGTCCCGCCTGGGTAGGTTTCCCCGGTCCAGGGCATGGTCTTTTTTGTACGTTTACTTGTTACATTTGTTGAACACCCCGGTGTAAAATGGCCAATAAGAGCTGTATCCGGTGGTTTGAGAATAAAATAAAATAAATAAATAAATTCAAAATTAAGTTTAAGAAGCAGAAAACGGATATTTTGAAAAAGCCTTTCCTACATAGGGGAATACAAGAAAGGGACGACCTACCTACCTCATGTTTTTCTTTTTAAGATCTTCCCCGTGAATGCTAAAATTTTTAAGAGTGAGTGTTCATCAATCCTTGGTTGATATCAATGTGACTAATTCGGGAGAGTTGGAAATTGGGTTATTTGGTTCAAACTTCATTCTTTATTTTTGAATGAATTCGAATTTATGTGTTTTTTATTCTATAGGTGTATTTTCTGTCTCTTTACTTCGTTCATAGATGGGTTGAATTTTCATTCATTTATTTAAATCTCATACTACCACCAGGCAATAGCCTACTTGTAGCAATACGTAATGTAATACATAAAACAAGTCCTAAAAGTTGTACTAGGGAAATAAACCCTCATGAATCACGCTTTCTATTGCTGACTGTAAAATTTAGACCAAAAGAAATCTAGCTCAAACGTCACAGCAGCTGAAAGTGACTTTGAAGCTTCCTGTTGTTGCTGAATTTTAAAAATATATGATTATTGGTAGCTATGGAATTATGTCGTAATTAAAGAAAAAAGAACGGAATGTGTCGTAACTTTGTGGAAAACCTCATACCGCTCTATAAAATATGGTGAATGAAAAAAGTTTGCACTATCCTCGCAGTTTTTTATATGCACCCCATCTGAACCTGTAAGCTTCATTTTCAAGGGGGGTTGGTGGGCTTCTCCCTTCTCCTGTTTGTTTCGCTATTCCCCACAGTCTTCGTTCAAAAGGGGATAGTTGGATCCCCTTACACGTGAAAATGACCCATGGTCGTCGAAATAGATCTGGGAACTTTTGAAGTTGTGTGAATTGCAGAGAGTGGTTTTATTTACCGTGTTTAATGTTCGGAGTGTCCACCTAGCATCGCCTTAATCCATTAATATACTACAATATGGTTATGCTTCCTCATCAATGAGGAACTGATGCATATGTCAGTTTTAAGAAGGAGTGGGAGAGAAGATAAACCTCATGAAAACCGTGACATAAAGAGAGAACAATCTCTTAGGCCATATATATAGACGTTATGGTCTTATGGCGATAATCGTCGATGGACAAGTAGATGGCAAGAACGGAAAACAAAGACCACGAAAGAAATATATAAAGAAGGATGTGAAAGAGAAGAAATACGGAGGTGTGAAAAGATTAGCCTATTGAGTTTAGAATTGAGTGGAGAGCTGCGTCAAACCAATCTTAGGATTGTTGACCAGTGAAGATGATGATGATATAAATATAATATATGCAACAAATATTCTGAATAAACTATCACAAATTATACTTGTTTATGTATGAAAGGTTATAAACTAAAGGACATAAAATTCATAGGTATTTATCTTTTGCTAATTACACGGTAATCTCTGGCTTATATTTCGTGAGGTGTTTGACATTCCTTAGGGAGGATCGTGCGTGCGGAAAGTATTTTGGATGTTTGAAATTTCAATTTCCGGCGGAAAAGTTGAGCTTCTGTGTGAGTAGGCCGCCATTCGGTAGCAGCGGTCGCTGGCGGGTGGTTTTGGGGTCAAGCAGGGCTTGCGGGCGCGCCGTACCAAACTGGAGCGAGTTGATGAATGCCAAACTAATCTGGGGAGGTCCATCCCGCTGCTGTGGAAAAGGGCACTTCTCCTCTTTGCTCGCCGAGAGCTCTCGAGGTGAGCCGCGTCGACCCACATACACAACCACCCACGCGGACCGTATTATTGCGAGTATTTATACGGACGAGTGTGACGCGACGAATGGACGAACGTACCTGCCGTGTTGGCCTAATCCAGATGGCAATCTGTGCTCCATAATTCAGTTTAATCGAAATCTCTCTGCTGTTATCCTCTGGGGATCACGTATCAATGGAATAATGAACGGTTTTCTTACTTAGATTTTTTAATGAGTCATAATTTTTCCTCGATCAGTCTGACGAAGAAACATTTGCAAGCATGAAGATTATGGAAATATTGTATGAGTTCATGCCATGAAAGCATTCGTTCAATTCATATCGAAAGCTAGTTAATCATCTTCCCAGTTTAGGTACCTATATTTGTGAAGCTTTTATCAGGGTTTAAGCACTAATTTAATTTTAGATATAAAACCTTGAGTGAAAACCTGTGCGCGTCATTCACAATATATTAATTCCCTTGTCTTTAAAAATCAAATTAAAGTTGAGTACATTATGGCTTTTAAAAACAATGCAAAATACCGAATTCATTACATTAAGAGAATAAGAAACCTGGGTTGCATTTAAGGAAAACCTGTGCTGAAGCAATCTTCATCATTGTATATTTATCTATAACGTTTCTATTTTTTCGTACAAAAGTGGTAGTAGAAAGTGAAAGATTCATATTAGAGTAACAATAAATACTATTTATATCTGAATAATTACTGGCATAGCTACAAAACAACGTGTATTTTTTTATAAGGAGAAAAAACAAAAACTGATGACACCAAAATAATGTCACCACAGTATCATTAGTTAGTAACCATGATATAACTTAATTTGAAAAAAGTTCATAACATTTTACAATGTTATTTTATCGGGCAACAAATAATAAGCCATTGGGCCCATGATCGCTTGAAAATATTTACATAAGGCTTAATTAATGGGACGTTTCAAATTAAACTTGTGTATGCTGCTTGATATAGTTGCAATGTTACCACTCATTGCATAAAATAATTTCAATATCTCTTTACCAGTCGCTTCCACTCGACATGAATGCAACTGAGTGAAGTTTTCGAGAGTTCATTACGGATTCAACGCATTCATTTCATAATAAGGATGTGAAGTCGACATAACCGTGCATTATTATTGGTGTGATTTTCTGCCCTGCCCTCTAATTGAGTCAGACTAATCCCGGTGGATTTCCGTATTAGATAATTCAGCTTAATTGACTCTGTTCTTTTGGTCGGGTAAAGCTCCAATGTATCGTTATAATCCTCTCCAGCCTTTCGTTTTGGCTTGCCGTGGAAGGACTATTTTTCTCAACTAGACAGAATAATGAACGTTTGCAGAAATTGAGGTCGTGTATGTATGCGATTTTTTGTCTTTTTTTATGACTTTAATGGTTTAAAACATTATAGAAACACAGTAATGTTGTACTCAGTTAGTTATATGCAAATCGATAAGGTTTATGTGTATTTCTATCAACAAAATGTCCTATTTTGCGGTATACTTAGTATTGCGACATAATGTTTGCAGTTGTGGAATGAAAATGACATACCATTGAGCATAGAACTCTGATAGCTGCAAATTTTAGTCTAATTTGTATTAAAAATTGAAAAGGGAAAAAAGGTTATAAGTATTGACCCCAATGTATGCTTATGTATCTTTGTTCCTCAAAATTAGTTCTATGGGGTCTTCTGTGGAAGAACTAACGGGGAAAGTTGTGTGACTATACAGAGTAAGGTGATGGTCCGAAATGACCAATAGCCGTCTTCCAACGTATAAAATTAAATGTTCTATTAGCAATGGCGAAATCGTCTTAATGATTTAGTTCAACATGAGCCAAAAAAACAGCCATTCACTATATAACGATATAGATAGGATAGTAAATGAGTAAAATTATACTGTGGAAAAAATTATGGCTTTTCCTAACTAGCCCAAACTAATTGAAATTTTTATTGCAGTACATTCATTTGCGTATACCCTGCATAGTGTTGGACATTTGTTTTGCTGTATAATTTCATTTGTTAACGAGAATCAATTTATTTCTATACTTTGACTTTAAACTGCAGTCATTGTAGCAATTTAGTTCCAAAGATGAGACGGGATACAAAATTCAAATAGCATGAATTTTTCGTTAAAATTTTCGCGGGTAGTCGTTATGGAAGTTAAAACAAAACCTTTGGGCTAATTCGCCGCGTCAATGAATTGGGAGTTTCGCGACCTATGCTCGTCACTTTTTCTAAAGGCTGCTTTACACGGGGCACGGAATTGCGTAGGTTAGAGCTGCATTAATTTCTAAAATGGCGTGGAATTGCGCGAATGCATGAACGAAATTAGAACAGGGGCTATTTTGCCGTCTCGCATCCACGCATTCTCGCATGTGATCTAGCAATTCACCGCTTTACACGACGCAATTTTGATTGCGCCTTCGCACGTGCGTCAGATTGCGCAATTCCGTGAGCCGTGTAAAACGGCCTTAAGGGCCACCTGAAAAACTGACGAGGCGGCATAGCCCAAAGGTTTATTTTAACTAGCATGCTTTGAAATGTATTCTTAAAAGGCATATATTTGGTAGTCTCGTTTTTGTATATTTTCAATTGTTAACGATTTAAATTCATTACTATACTAGGACATTAAATTGATATATGTGCTGTAAACTGTGTACAAACAATGTTCATATCCGATGTAACAATCTGTGAATAATAAATTATGTTATTATCACTATCCCATCATACTAGTGCCAAATTCATTGAAGAATCACTTCATCATCATCACTGGTCAACAATCCTAGGATTTTTGTAAATCACTGGTCAACATCCTAGGATTGTTAACCAGTGATTTACCGACTAAAAATCAAATTCTTTTTCCTAGGTCGGGACGCCGGACGGCGCGTTGGAGACGACGGCCGTGCTGCCACCTGTGGGCGATCCCTTGGACTATGACCGACTGCACTACTTGCAAGTGAACGGCGGTGCCGCGTGCGTGGACGCTGCATCCGGGTCTATGGTGCCCACGAGCTTCGAGGAAACCATCCAAAGGGTAAGACCCATATTTTCTCAGTACTCTCTCCTGACGTGAAAATCTCGTTACTGCCAACTTAGACTTCACGTACCTTATTAAGGCATATGTACTACGAGGTACACTTTGATTTGTCCCACCTCTACTCTTCATAATGGCACTGGATGCCTGAAAACGATCGATGGTAAACTAAAAGAATGGAATGTAAGAAGTTTTATGTTTCTTCATTACAGAAATAAGTTTTCCTCGGGAAAACCATTATGACCTTTTCTGTTATATCAAGTAGCGATGCATATTAATAATAATAATAAAATGCCTTTATTCGGGCGAGGTTGAGAATAAGAAGTCCCCTCTTTCACTTAACCCCTCGATAGCGTCAATGCATACATATTATAAATAGTAGACAAACGTTTAAATTACGAAGGATATACAATATACATTATTTGTGAAATGTCAGAAATATAAACAACTATATGTGAAAATTTTGTGTAAAAAAGATTTCTGTTTGTGAGAAAAAACATGAGGATAAGGGTGTAGCGAAAAAACCCACTGCAGGAAAACGCCCACGCAAGAAGGGGGGCATGAAAAACGTGTGAAAACCTACATATTAGGGGTCAGGGGGCCAGCACCTCCACCCAAAATGAGGAGGAAGAGAAAAAGTATGTTCCAGTGTCTCGAATAGTATAATGAATAATCCGAGAGGGCATGACCGCGGCATAAAGTGGTACTCTGTCCGTCATATATAATGTCTTAGGATTATGTGAAGTGAGGTGGAAGGATGGTGGAGAGTACTGTAGTGGTGGGTTTTGTGTTATATGTGGTCGTGGGGAGGACAGTGAAATAGAGGTAATGTATATATAATAGGAATTAATATTAAACGGGAAGATGGGTAAGAGAATTGTAGGGATAGAAAGTTTTCTGGTGGTAATTAAATTTTTGGTGGTAGTAATTGAGGCGCGACCCACCAACCATGTGGAGTTTCAGAAAACATGCAGTAGAATCAAATAGGCCACGGAAATTCATCGAACAGGACTCGTCCGCAATGGACGGGTGTCGTGTGAGGTTGGTAAGGTCCTCGAGGCCTTCAACATGTGACACCCTGGCGATGACTGTTAAGACGTGGGACATGATGGGAGGAGATATGGCAACATGTATTCGAAAGTGTTCCAAGCAAACCCACCATAACCGATAACCTTGTAGCAAGAGTAATAATATAATGGAGTGAATGTAATGGAGGGGCCCTAGAGGGCCTACCTGCTGTCCCGTAATGAGCATCTGTTTACGCCGCTGACATGAGCCCTTTCCTTATAGGGTAGTTTCCTTCATCAAAGAAAACGAAAGGCATTGATTGCGATTCGTTACCCACCATTAGTGTATTCATAATATACAAATTATTTGGTTTTAGAAATCCCAGTTTAGACGAATGGCAATGGTCAATTTTAACCTCATTTGAAAAAGGCCAGATTGGCGCCCATGCGATGCCAATCCACGTGACGCCACAGGGACTTAGATGCTATACGGGTAAATAGGAGTTTTACGTCGTCTGAGATTACCAACGCATGCATGAGGCACGGAGCTCAGGGAAACATCTCTTAATAATCACCCTTTAAAATTACCTAAGTTCGGAAAGTTTCCTTCGTTTGATAGGGTAATAATAATCCTTATTTAAGCCAAGCGCTACCTGCTAGCAGGGTCCTCAGCTACCTGCTAGCAGCCTCCGTCATATCAGCGCTCAAAGCCTCGCCCCAATACTCACACGGCGACAGCGGGAACCAGAATGACGTCACACGGGGTTTTCCCAGCATTCATACTTAGCCGTCGCGTTTTCGCGCGCTTGAAATTTTTCATTTTTCATTTAATCGCGAAAAATAGATATCGTCATTTAAAAATTTAAAAGCGTGAAATGCGTACTCGAAGAGTACTAATCTTTCGATTTAGGCAGTAAAAAATAATAGGAAACCACCCCATTCCCTTCTATAGCGTTACGGTATCCTTTGACAAACATTGACATTTTTTGGAGCAGGTGCGCCGGTAGGGTTGTAGTAATAATGTGGTCCCTGCTAAAAATTATTTTCTCTGATTTACCGTCCCGAATCTCTGATTTTTGTTGTAAGGGATGGATGGATTTAATACTCAATCCAAGCAAAAAGTTGATTCCGTCGGGAATTCAATTTACGAAGGGAGATCGATATATCCGTCGAAAAATATTTTACAGATAATTAAAAGGACAATTATCTTTTAGCATCGTTGGATACATATTTTTAAAGCGTTAAAGTATTAATTTGGTGATTTAATTAGCGTAAATGGATCGTTAACATTTTAATTTGCTTATTATTAGCCAATATGCATTTCAATTTTGGAAGTAATTTATGTGAAAGGCTAGTTAAAACATTTTCCTTCTCTTTTAATTTTTATCGCAATTTGAAAATTAATTTTTATTTTTAGATTTTTGCTGGAAAAGGGAAAATGGTTTCCTATTGGTTTTTGTAACGTCTCTGAATTCAATAGCATATGAGCACCTACCCATTAATTATGTTAAATTTCGAGTAAACTATAAACCACGCACCAAGGTATCTGGAGGTAAAATTTTATTGGTATGACCTTAGTGGCAGTAATGACTATTATTTTTATAGCAAATGCCGTAAATAAAAATAATATCATTATTGCTTTCATTCTTGCTGCTAAATATTCAAAATAATTTATTTCTCGCTACGATCACCTATGTAAATTGAATAATTTATGCCTCATTTACGCTTTAACGTAAAATAGTAGAGGTTTTTGACGATTTATTTATTAGTAAAAATATGAGTTTTTTTAGCATGAGCATTAACTAAAAGATTCTCTTTTGGCTATGTATCTTACGTTATCCCTGTATTCTTGTGGATCGAGGTTCGTTTAAGATTAATGGAAAGGGTAAACTCAGTTCAAGCAAAGTTTGTAAGGAGGCTATTAATAAAATTTTGAGCATTTTGTATCCAAGTCAGGCAGATATTCATTTTGTTCAGGTATTCATTTTGTACCATTTATCCGTTTATTATTTTCCGATATGACTCCCTGCCTTAACGAAGATCTGTACTTGTGTTACTTTGGCGAATGGAACTTAAAGAAATACCATCCCGGAACACCGAGGGCTGAAATTTCATATAGATTTCTTGACATATTAATCATCTCTAAAGTATTTATTTAAAAATGATGCCACAGAATCCCAAATTCCGAGTTTTATCGTACATTAACGAAACTATTTCTTGGTGATTTAAGTAGAGTACGTTTTTAAGCAAGACATTAATCAGATGGTTCATTTTTTTCTTATTGCTATTTGTAAAGTACATTATTACTTTTATCTTATTGGCCTTCAGAGATTGCTGAATAGCTTAATTGGCCGGAAATCTCGCCGCGCCATTCATGAAGTCGTAAATTCCGTTTCTAATCTCAGAATTTTTTCCCATCCTAATCTGGATCTTGATGGCCGTTGGATTAGTTAGTAGAAAGTATTAGGGGTAATTATTGGGGAATAAAATTATCTCCAGGGGTCATTCGCATCGTCGGGAAGAGTCGTATAATTAGGGAAGACGAGAGGGAGGAGGGAGATGATGGCATTAGCCCAATTCAAGTAGATGGCGCCACGGGGCGCCTGGGTTCAACGTCCCTGCGGAGTGCTTAGCTTCAAGTGGATTCCCCCGCCCTCTCGGACTTAGGAAAAACAGAAAAAATCCCCCTCTCTGAACAAATATAAGCCAACTCGTGGCGTTTTCATATATATGTTTACTCTTTGAAAACATCACCCTTACTTGGGACTGCTCTCCGGGTCCATGAAGTTAATATATATATATATATATTTTTGCATTAGTATCCGCTCTCTTTTGAGCCTAGTTTTTCGTGATCCCCGGTCTTAGGAGAATTTTAGAGCGGTTTTGTGCCTGAAAATAAAATTCTTAAAATGTCCTTTCCTGCCAAACCATGATGTAAAATACACGAGCGCCTCTTCCGGTGGGGTCACTAGCTTCCGAACAGCAATGCTTACTTTTGAAGGGTTTGGGCGAACATCCTCAGAAAACATGGAAATAAACCTTGAGGCACACAAGTACTCAGTTTTGAGGAATATTTTATCGTTGTTTATATGGGAAGCTTATTACTGGCAGTGCTGAGTTGATGAAAATGAAGCACTTACTCTATTATATACATTTCGTCCCTCAAATTAAATTCGCATAATGTCGACTGTTGACGCACAGTGATCTGATGCAATATTTATGACTTCCACTGGGGCCATTAACTTACTAAGAGAAAAGCTTACTTCTAAAACGGCAAAAATTCATCCTCTGTAAACATGGCCTCACAACTTGTGGCATGTTGTTGCTCACAAAGCACTGCTTAGTTTTGGAAAATGTTGTTTTAGTTTTAAAGTTAACGAGTCGATTGGGTGCTTGAATTCTTCAAGCGGGTAATTAGGAGGGTGGGAACATTGTTGTGTCACGTGTTGTCGAGTATTGTGTCCATAAGTGTTTAAAATATTCAAAAATTTCCCTGCCGGTTTTTGAAACGGCAAGAAACTTAATTGTTTACTTTTAAAATTATTTGTTATTTTCAATATGATTTCATTTGACGGATAGTTCATTATTTGAATAGGCTAAGTTTAGCACTGAGACATAATTGGAATAAGGTTTTTAAAATTTCAAGACAGTGATGATTTTGTGGTTATTTTTCAACTCTTAAAGTCCAAAAGCGTTGTGATAAGCGAAACTTCAAAATGAAACGCAGATTCCTTAGATAAATATATAAAGATGTACCACTCGCAAAACATATGTCCATAATGCAGTGTGTAAAATACTAAATTAAAACGATTCCCCAAATTTCTTTGGTACTAAAAAATAGTTAATCTCAAGATATTCCAATTTGAAAAAAATAGCTTTGGTATATTTGCTATCATTATCGTATCGAATTATCAAGTATACTGACACGTGTATTGAAAATTCGCAATCCTGTTCCAGTCTTCGATCATCAACCCTAAAATTCCTGGTCAACTATGTACGTGGATAGAAAATCCTGTATGTAATAACGATTCGATATATTTTAAGAAAAAGCATATTCAATATTAATAGATCGTGAGACTACACGCAAAGCATATTTCCATTGGGCATTGTGATGAAGACCAAGATTTACCCATTCACCAAATTTCATTGGTCCAACGTAAATACTAATCATGTTATGCCAATTCGCGTATTTGCTACAATTATCGAATCGATCTTTCGATAAAACTGCTATCTGCACTGTAATACCCGCAATGCCGTAGATTTTAATTCCAGTTAATAGAAATCTTCTCTATATTTCCTGGTCAACTATGTCCTTGGATGTAAAATCCTATATGTTTAAGCAATTCGACATATTTTAAGAAAAAGTAGATTCGATATATATCGAACGTGAGACTAAACGCAAACAATATTTCAATTGGGCATTGTGAGGAATCCCAAGATGTACCCATTCAAAAAATGTCATTGGTGCAACGTATATACTAATCAAAATATGCTAATTTCAGCATTTGCTATAACTATCGAATCGATCTTTCGATTATACTGACATCTGCACTGTAAAATCCGCAACGATATTGATTTTATTTCCACGCTATGGTCATCTTCTATATAATTGCTGGTCAACAATGCCCGTGGGTGTAAAATCCTAAATGTTATAGCTATTCGATATAATTTGTGAAAAAGCAGATTCGATATGTATCGAATGTGAGACTACATGCAAAACATATTTCCATTGGGCAATGTGAGAAATACCAAGATGTACCCATTCACCAATTTTCATTGGTCCAACGTATATACTAATCCAGTTATGCCAATTTGCGTATTTGCTACAATAATCGATTCGATCTTTCGATTTTACTGACATCTGTTATGTAAAATCCGCAATGACATTTTTTTTTATCCAGTCTATGGTCATCTACTATATAATTCCTGGTCAAGAATGCCCATGGGTGTAAAATCCTAAATGTCATAGCTATTCGATATAATTTGTGAAAAAGCAGATTCGATATGTATCGAATGTGAGACAACATGCAAAACATATTTCCATTGGGCAATGTGAGGAATACCAAGATGTACCCATTCACCAATTTTCATTGGTCCAACGTATATACTAATCCAGTTATGCCAATTTGCGTATTTGCTACAATAATCGATTCGATCTTTCGATTATACTGACATCTGTAATGTAAAATCCGCAATGACATTTTTTTTATATCCAGTCTATGGTCATCTACTATATAATTCCTGGTCAAGAATGCCCATGGGTGTAAAATCCTATATGTTATAGCTATTCGATATAAATTGTGAAAAAGCAGATTCGATATATATCGAATGTGAGACTACATGCAAAACATATTTTCATTGGACATTGTGAGGAATAAAAAGATGTACCCATTCAACATATTTCATTGGTCAAACGGAAACACTATTGAAGTTATGCCAATTAACGTATTTGCTAGAATAATCGAATCGATTCTTCGATCATACTGACATCTGTACTTTAAAATCCGCATTGCTTTTGGTTAACTTACAGTCTATGGGTATCTACTATATAATTCCTGGTCAAATATGTCCTTGGATGTAAAATCCTATGTGTTATAGCAATTCGATATATTTTAATAAAAATTATATTCGATATATATCGAGCGTGAGACTACATACAAAACAAATTTCCATTGGGCATTGTGAGGAATACAAAGATGTACCCATTCACCAAATTTCATTGGTCCAACGGAAACACAAATGAAATTATGCCAATTAACGTATTTGCTATAATAATCGAATCGACTTTTCGATCATACTGACATCTGTACTTTGAAATTCGCAATGTTTTTGGTTTAATTTCTGGGATATGGGTATCTACTATGTATTACCTTGTCTACTATGTCCTTATATGTAAAATCCTATATGCTATAGCAATTCGATATATTTTAAGAAAAAGTAGATTCGATATATATCGAGCGTGAGACTATATACAAAACATGTTTCCATTGCGCATTGTGAGGAATACCATGATGTACCAATTCACGAAATTTCATTGGTCCAACGTGTACACTTATCATTTTATGCCAATTTCCGTATTTGCTATAAAAATCGAATCGTACATTCGACTATACTGCCACCTGTATTGAAAAATTCGCATCCTATTGATAACCCCTCCATGCGATGGCCATACCCTTATCCCTCTCTTCTCTACTATCCCCGCTTTCAAAATTTCGCCTATGTTCTTATATTGGTGACGTATGTAGGGCGATGCGTGTATTTCTTACGGGGACCTAATACAAAAAGATATAAATTCATATTGATATATCTTCGTTAGGAAACAATACTCATCTAAATAATTTATGTGTACGCATAATTCATTTCTTCCCTTACATATTTTTATAATTTTTATCCCCGTAACTATGAAAATAGGTCTGAAAAATGGCTCAATCGAATGCAACCTTTTATCGATCATAACTTCGACTGTAATCGCTCGATTCGCTTGATTTAACTTTTGTCGAAGAGAAGACATTAACAGTAGTATTATATATGACTTTCACATTCATGCCTTGATTTAGAAAAAAGTTATTAGCGATTTAAGCGTAACCAAGGAGATTGGTATCGATATAACTCGCACATGAATCGATCGAGCGAAATGGTCATCATTGCAAAAGTTGACCATTTTGATAAAAGTATTACTCTGAAAATTTCATTTCTCTAGCTTAAACGGTTGCTAAGATATTCAAGATTGCATGCTCCACAAAAAAATGGCGACAATGATTTTTCGCGTGCAGGACATTTTTCGGAATTTAATTATGAATAACCCAAGAGGGATACGGAGAAAGTGAGCTCAAACGTGAGGGTTCGGAGAACCCTCTAACGGTTTTTCCTAAAGAGTCCAAATTTTCATATGGCACATGTCTCAAGGCTGAAATCCGAGTTTGAAAATTCGCCCATCACGACAATGTTAAATCGAAATCGTTTATTCCTCGGAATTGTATCGACGTACGAAAATTTTAAGATAGCCAAAAAATTAACCAAAGAATTATCTAACTTTTTGGCAAAGGAATTTGTCGTACGATTATTGGAAGTTGGTCAAAAAAATTCCCAAAGTTTTCCCATAAGAAAAGCATGGAGAGCATTCAAACAGTAATAAAAAATACTAAATATCAATTCGTCGCTATGACAACCACACCAAAAAATCGACCAAAAAATCTAGTCCATGTCCATTGAATATCATGTTCCTCGGGCGTTTAAAAGTACAAAATAAATGCGAAAAAGTCGTAGTCCCATAAGGCTCCCATGTTAATTCAAGTCGATATATCTCGAAAACTAATCGACTTTTTCAACTTTTCAGATTTTTCCTCCCGATGAATTTTTTTTTACTTTTACGTCCAATATTCCATATACCCACACCTATCACAGTTTGGGCTACTAATTTGTGTCAATCACCCAATCAATGAATTACTTTCCAGCTTTATATATGCTAACGAGTCGATTGGGCGCTTGAATTCATCAAGCGGGTAATTAGGAGGATGGGAACATTGTTGTGTCACGTGTTGTCGAGTATTGTGTCCATAAGTGTTTAAAATATTCAAAAATTTCCCTGCCGGTTTTTGAAAGGGCAAGGAACTTAATTGTTTACTTTTAAAATTATTTGTCATTTTCAATATGATTTCATTTGACGGATAGTTCATTATTTGATCAGGCTAAGTTTAGCACTGAGACATAATTGGAATAAGGTTTTTAAAATTTCAAGACAGTGATGACTTTGTGGTTATTTTTCAACTCTTAAAGTCCAAAAGCGTTGTGATAAGCGAAATTTGAAAATGAAACGCAGATTCCTTAGATAAATATATAAAGATGTACCACTCGCAAAACATATGTCCATAATGCAGTGTGTAAAATACTAAATTGTAACGATTCCCCAAATTTCTTTGGTACTAAATAATAGTTATTCTCAAGATATTCCAATTTGAAAAAAATAGCTTTGGTATATTTGCTATCATTATCGTATCGAATTATCAAGTATACTGACACGTGTATTTAAAATTCGCAATCCTGTTCCAGTCTTCGATCATCAACCCTAAAATTCCCGGTCAACTATGTACGTGGATAGAAAATCCTGTATGTAATAACAATTCCATATATTTTAAGAAAAAGCAGATTCGATATATATCGAATGAGAAACTATACACAAAAAATATTTCAATTGGGCATTGTGAGGAATACCAAGATGTACCCATTTACCAAGTGTCATTGGTCCAACGTAAATACTAATCATGTTATGCCAATTCGCGTATTTGCTACAATTATCGAATCGATCTATCGATAAAACTGCTATCTGCACTGTAATATCCGCAATGCCGTAGATTTTAATTCCAGTTAATAGAAATCTTCTCTATATTTCCTGTTCAACTATGTCCTTGGATGTAAAATCCTATATGTTATAGAAATTCGACATATTTTAAGAAAAAGTAGATTCGATATATATCGAACGTGAGACTAAACGCAAACAATATTTCAATTGGGCATTGTGAGGAATCCCAAGATGTACCCATTCACAAAATGTAATTGGTGCAACGTATATACTAATCAAAATATGCTAATTTCAGCATTTGCTATAACTATCGAATCGATCTATCGATTATACTGACATCTGCACTGTAAAATCCGCAACGATATTGATTTTATTTCCACGCTATGGTCATCTTCTATATAATTGCTGGTCAACAATGCCCGTGGGTGTAAAATCCTAAATGTTATAGCTATTCGATATAATTTGTGAAAAAGCAGATTCGATATGTATCGAATGTGAGACTACATGCAAAACATATTTCCATTGGGCAATGTGAGGAATACCAAGATGTACCCATTCACCAATTTTCATTGGTCCAACGTATATACTAATCCAGTTATGCCAATTTGCGTATTTGCTACAATAATCGATTCGATCTTTCGATTATACTGACATCTGTAATGTAAAATCCGCAATGAAATTTTTTTATATCCAGTCTATGGTCATCTACTATATAATTCCTGGTCAAGAATGCCCATCGGTGTAAAATCCTATATGTCATAGCTATTCGATATAATTTGTGAAAAAGCAGATTCGATATGTATCGAATGTGAGACTACATGCAAAATATATTTCCATTGGGCAATGTGAGGAATACCAAGATGTACCCATTCACCAATTTTCATTGGTCCAACGTATATACTAATCCAGTTATGCCAATTTGCGTATTTGCTACAATAATCGATTCGATCTTTCGATTATACTGACATCTGTAATGTAAAATCCGCAATGACATTTTTTTAATATCCAGTCTATGGTCATCTACTATATAATTCCTGGTCAAGAATGCCCATGGGTGTAAAATCCTATATGTTATAGCTATTCGATATAAATTGTGAAAAAGCAGAATCGATATATATCGAATGTGAGACTACATGCAAAACATATTTTCATTGGACATTGTGAGGAATAAAAAGATGTACCCATTCAACATATTTCATTGGTCAAACGGAAACACTATTGAAGTTATGCCAATTAACGTATTTGCTAGAATAATCGAATCGATTCTTCGATCATACTGACATCTGTACTTTAAAATCCGCATTGCTTTTGGTTTAAGTTACAGTCTATGGGTATCTACTATATAATTCCTGGTCAAATATGTCCTTGGATGTAAAATCCTATATGTTATAGCAATTCGATATATCTTAATAAAAATTATATTCGATATATATCGAGCGTGAGACTACATACAAAACAAATTTCCATTGGGCATGGTGAGGAATACAAAGATGTACCCATTCACCAAATTTCATTGGTCCAACGGAAACACAATTGAAGTTATGCCAATTAACGTATTTGCTATAATAATCGAATCGACTTTTCGATCATACTGACATCTGTACTTTGAAATTCGCAATGTTTTTGGTTTAATTTCGGGGATATGGGTAACTACTATTTATTTCCTTGTCTACTATGTCCTTAGATGTAAAATCCTATATGCTATAGCAATTTGATATATTTTAAGAAAAAGTAGATTCGATATATATCGAGCGTGAGACTATATACAAAACATGTTTCCATTGCGCATTGTGAGGAATACCATGATGTACCAATTCACTAAATTTCATTGGTCCAACGTGTACACTTATCATTTTATGCCAATTTCCGTATTTGCTATAAAAATCGAATCGTACATTCGACTATACTGCCACCTGTATTGAAAAATTCGCATCCTATTGATAACCCCTCCATGCGATGGCCATACCCTTATCCCTCTCTTCTCTACTATCCCCGCTTTCAAAATTTCGCCTATGTTCTTATATTGGTGACGTATATAGGGCGATGCGTGTATTTCTTACGGGGACCTAATACAAAAAGATATAAATTCATATTGATATATCTTCGTTAGGAAACAATACTCATCTAAATAATTTATGTGTACGCATAATTCATTTCTTCCCTTACATATTTTTATAAATTTTATCCCCGTAACTATGTAAATAGGTCTGAAAAATGGCTCAATCGAATTCAACTTTTTATCGATCATAACTTCGACTGTAATCGCTCGATTCGCTTGATTTAACTTTTGTCAAAGAAAAGACATTAACAGTAGTATTATATATGACTTTCACATTCATGCCTTGATTTAGAAAAAAGTTATTAGCGATTTAAGCGTAACCAAGGAGATTGGTATCGATATAACTCACACATGAATCGATCGAGCGAAATGGTCATCATTGCAAAAGTTGACCATTTTGATAAAAGTATTACTCTGAAAATTTCATTTCTCTAGCTTAAACGGTTGCTATGATATTCAAGATTGCATGCTCCACAAAAAAATGGCGACAATGATTTTTCGCGTGCAGGACATTTTTCGGAATTTAATTATGAATAACCCAAGAGGGATACGGAGAAAGTGAGCTCAAACGTGAGGGTTCGGAGAACCCTCTAACGGATTTTCCTAAAGAGTCCAAATTTTCATATGGCACATGTCTCAAGGCTGAAATCCGAGTTTGAAAATTCGCCCATCACGACAATGTTAAATCGAAATCGTTTATTCCTCGGAATTGTATCGACGTACGAAAATTTTAAGATAGCCAAAAAATTAACCAAAGAATTATCTAACTTTTTGGCAAAGGAATTTGTCGTACGATTATTGGAAGTTGGTCAAAAAAATTCCCAAAGTTTTCCCATAAGAAAAGCATGGAGAGCATTCAAACAGTAATAAAAAATACTAAATATCAATTCGTCGCTATGACAACCACACCAAAAAATCGACCAAAAAATCTAGTCCATGTCCATTGAATATCATGTTCCTCGGGCGTTTAAAAGTACAAAATAAATGCGAAAAAGTCGTAGTCCCATAAGGCTCCCATGTTAATTCAAGTCGATATATCTCGAAAACTAATCGACTTTTTCAACTTTTCAGATTTTTCCTCCCGATGAATTTTTTTTTACTTTTACGTCCAATATTCCATATACCCACACCTATCACAGTTTGGGCTACTAATTTGTGTCAATCACCCAATCAATGAATTACTTTCCAGCTTTATATATGCTAACGAGTCGATTGATTGCTTGAATTCTTCAAGCGGGTAATTAGGAGGGTGGGAACATTGTTGTGTCACGTGTTGTCGAGCATTGTGTCCATAAGTGTTAAAAATATTCAAAAATTTCCCTGCCGGTTTTTGAAAGGGTAAGGAACTTAATTGCTTACTTTTAAAATTATTTGTTATTTTCGATATGATTTCATTTGACGGATAGTTCATTATTTGAATAGGCTAAGTTTAGCACTGAGACATAATTGGAATAAGGTTTTTAAAATTTCAAGACAGTGCTGATTTTGTGGTTATTTTTCAACTCTTAAAGTCCAAAAGCCTTGTGATAAGCGAAACTTGAAAATGAAACGCAGATTCCTTAGATAAATATATAAAGATATACCACTCGCAAAACATATGTCCATAATGTAGTGTGTAAAATACTAAATTGTAACGATTCCCCAAATTTCTTTGGTACTAAAAAATAGTTATTCTCAAGATATTCCAATTTGAAAAAAATATCTTTGGCATATTTGCTATCATTATCGTATCGAATTATCAAGTATACTGACACGTGTATAGAAAATTCGCAATCCTGTTCCAGTCTTCGATCATCAACCCTAAATTTCCTGGTCAACTATGTACGTGGACAGAAAATCCTGTATGTAATAACGATTCGATATATTTTAAGAAAAAGCATATTCAATATATATAGATCGTGAGACTACACGCAAAGCATATTTCCATTGGGCATTGTGAGGAAGACCAAGATGTACCCATTCACCAAATTTCATTGGTCAAACGGATACACTAATCAAGTTATGCCAATTAAAATATTTGCTAAAATAATCAAATCGATTTTTCAATTATACTGACATCTGTACTGTTAAATCCGCAATGCTATTGGTTTAACTTCCAGTGTATGGGTATCTACTACATAATTCCTGGTCAACTATGTCCTTGGATGTAAAATCCTACATGTAATAGCAATTCGATATATTTTAAGAAAAAGTAAATTCGATTTATATCGAACGTGAGACTATAAACAAAAAATATTTCAATTGGACATTGTGAGGAATACCAAGATGTACCCATTTACCAAGTGTCATTGGTCCAACGTAAATACTAATCATGTTATGCCAATTCGCGTATTTGCTACAATTATGGAATCGATCTTTCGATAAAACTGCAATCTGCACTGTAATATCCGCAATGCCGTGGATTTCAATTCCAGTTAATAGAAATCTTCTCTATATTTCCTGGTCAACTATGTCCTTGGATGTAAAATCCTATATGTTATAGCAATTCGATATATTTTAAGAAAAAGTAGATTCGATATATATCGAACGTGAGACTAAACATAAACAATATTTCAATTGGGCATTGTGAGGAATCCCAAGATGTACCCATTCACAAAATTTCATTGGTGCAACGTATATACTAATCAAAATATGCTAATTTCAGCATTTGCTATAACTATCGAATCGATCTTTTGATTATACTGACATCTGTACTGTAAAATCCGCAACAATAACGATTTTATTTCCACGATATGGTCATCTTCTATATAATTGCTGGTCAACAATGCCCGTGGGTGTAAAATCCTAAATGTTATAGCTATTCGATATAATTTGTGAAAAAGCAGATTCGATATGTATCGAATGTGAGACTACATGCAAAACATATTTCCATTGGGCAATGCGAGGAATACCAAGATGTACCCATTCATCAATTTTCATTGGTCCAACGTATTTACTAATCCAGTTATGCCAATTTGCGTATTTGCTAAAATAATCGATTCGATCTTCCGATTATACTGACATCTGTAATGTAAAATCCGCAATGACATTTTTTAAATATCCAGTCTATGGTCATATTCTATATAATTGCTGGTCAACAATGCCTATATGTTATAGCAATTCGATATATTTTAAGAAAAAGTAGATTCGATATATATCGAACGTGAGACTAAATATAAACAATATTTCCATTGGGTAATGTGAGGAATACCAAGATGTACCCATTCACCAATTTTCATTGGTCCAACGTATTTACTAATCCAGTTATGCCAATTTGCGTATTTGCTAAAATAATCTATTCGATCTTTCGATTATACTGACATCTGTAATGTAAAATCCGCAATGACATTTTTTATATATCCAGTCTATGGTCATCTACTATATAATTCCTGGTCAACAATGCCCGTGGGTGTAAAATCCTATATGTTATAGCTATTCGATATAAATTGTGAAAAAGCAGATTCGATATATATCGAATGTGAGACTACATGCAAAACATATTTTCATTGGGCATTGTGAGGAATAGAAAGATGTACCCATTCACCAAATTCTATTGGTCAAACGGAAACACTATTGAAGTTATGCCAATTAACGTATTTGCTATAATAATCGAATCGATTTTTCGATCATACTGACATCTGTACTTTAAAATTCGCAATGTTTTTGGTTTAATATCTGGTCTATGGGTATCTACTTTATATTTCCTGGTCTACAATGTCCTTAGATGTAAAATCCTATATGCTATAGCAATTCGATATATTTTAAGAAAAAGTAGATTCGATATATATCGAACGTGAGACTATATACAAAACATGTTTCCATTGCACATTGTGAGGAATACCATGATGTACCAATTCACTTAATTTCATTGGTCCAACGTATACACTTATCATTTTATGCCAATTTGCGTATTTGCTATAGAAATCGAATCGTACATTCGACTATACTGCCACCTGTATTGAAAAATTCGCATCCTATTGATAACCCCTCCATTCTATGGCCATACCCTTATCCCTCTCTTCTCTACTATCCCCGCTTTCAAATTATATTGGTGACGTATATAGGGCGATGCGTGTATTTCTTATGGGGACCTAATGCAAAAAGATATAAATTCATATTGATATATCTTCGTAAGGAAACAATACTCATCTAAATAATTTATGTGTACGCATAATGCATTTCTTCCCTTACATATTTTTCTATTTTTTATCCCCGTAACTATGTAAATAGGTCTGAAAAATGGCTCAATCGAATGCAACCTTTTATCGATCATAACTTCGACTGTAATCGCTCGATTCGCTTGATTTAACTTTTGTCGAAGAAAAGACATTAACAGTAGTATTATATATGACTTTCACATTCATGCCTTAATTAAGAAAAAAGTTATTAGCGTTTTAAGCGTAACCAAGGAGATTGGTATCGATATAACTCGCATATGAATCGATCGAGCGGAATGGTCATCATTGCAAAAGTTGACCATTGTGATAAAAGTATTACTCTGAAAATTTCATTTCTCTAGCTTAAACGGTTGCTAAGATATTCAAGATTGCATGCTCCACAAAAAAATGGCGACAATGATTTTTCGCGTGCAGGACATTTTTCGGAATTTAATTATGAATTAACCAAGAGGGTTACGGCGAAAGTAAGCTCAAACGTGAGGGTTCGGAGAACCCTCTAACGGTTTTTCTTGGAGATTCCAAATTTTCATATGGCACATGTCTCAAGGCTGAAATCCGAGTTTGAAAATTCGCCCATCACGACAATGTTAAATCGAAATCGTTTATTCCTCGGAATTGTTTCGACGTACGAAAATTTTAAGATAGCCAAAAAATTAACCAAAGAATTATCTAACTTTTTGGCAAAGGAATTTGTCGTGCGATTATTGCAAGTTGGTCAAAAAAATTCCCAAAGTTTTCCCATAAGAAAAGCATTGAGAGCATTCAAACAGTAATAAAAAATACTAAATATCAATTCGTCGCTATGGCAACCACACCAAAAAATCGACCAAAAAATCTAGTCCATGTCCATTGAATATCATGTTCCTCGGAAGTTTAAAAGTACAAAATAAAAGCGAAGAAGTTGTAGTCCCATAAGGCTCCCATGTTAATTCAAGTCGATATATCTCGAAAACTAATCGACTTTTTCAACTTTTCAGATTTTTCCTCCCGATGAATATTTTTTTAATTTTACGTCCCATATTCCATATACCCACACCTATCGCAGTTTGGGCTACTAATTTGTGTCAATCACCCAATCAATGAATTACTTTCCAGCTTTAAATATGTAACGAGTCGATTGGGCGCTTGAATTCATCAAGCGGGTAATTAGGAGGATGGGAACATTGTTGTGTCACGTGTTGTCGAGTATTGTGTCCATAAGTGTTTAAAATATTCAAAAATTTCCCTGCCGGTTTTTGAAAGGGCAAGGAACTTAATTGTTTACTTTTAAAATTATTTGTCATTTTCAATATGATTTCATTTGACGGATAGTTCATTATTTGATCAGGCTAAGTTTAGCACTGAGACATAATTGGAATAAGGTTTTTAAAATTTCAAGACAGTGATGACTTTGTGGTTATTTTTCAACTCTTAAAGTCCAAAAGCGTTGTGATAAGCGAAATTTGAAAATGAAACGCAGATTCCTTAGATAAATATATAAAGATGTACCACTCGCAAAACATATGTCCATAATGCAGTGTGTAAAATACTAAATTGTAACGATTCCCCAAATTTCTTTGGTACTAAATAATAGTTATTCTCAAGATATTCCAATTTGAAAAAAATAGCTTTGGTATATTTGCTATCATTATCGTATCGAATTATCAAGTATACTGACACGTGTATTTAAAATTCGCAATCCTGTTCCAGTCTTCGATCATCAACCCTAAAATTCCCGGTCAACTATGTACGTGGATAGAAAATCCTGTATGTAATAACAATTCCATATATTTTAAGAAAAAGCAGATTCGATATATATCGAATGAGAAACTATACACAAAAAATATTTCAATTGGGCATTGTGAGGAATACCAAGATGTACCCATTTACCAAGTGTCATTGGTCCAACGTAAATACTAATCATGTTATGCCAATTCGCGTATTTGCTACAATTATCGAATCGATCTATCGATAAAACTGCTATCTGCACTGTAATATCCGCAATGCCGTAGATTTTAATTCCAGTTAATAGAAATCTTCTCTATATTTCCTGTTCAACTATGTCCTTGGATGTAAAATCCTATATGTTATAGAAATTCGACATATTTTAAGAAAAAGTAGATTCGATATATATCGAACGTGAGACTAAACGCAAACAATATTTCAATTGGGCATTGTGAGGAATCCCAAGATGTACCCATTCACAAAATGTAATTGGTGCAACGTATATACTAATCAAAATATGCTAATTTCAGCATTTGCTATAACTATCGAATCGATCTATCGATTATACTGACATCTGCACTGTAAAATCCGCAACGATATTGATTTTATTTCCACGCTATGGTCATCTTCTATATAATTGCTGGTCAACAATGCCCGTGGGTGTAAAATCCTAAATGTTATAGCTATTCGATATAATTTGTGAAAAAGCAGATTCGATATGTATCGAATGTGAGACTACATGCAAAACATATTTCCATTGGGCAATGTGAGGAATACCAAGATGTACCCATTCACCAATTTTCATTGGTCCAACGTATATACTAATCCAGTTATGCCAATTTGCGTATTTGCTACAATAATCGATTCGATCTTTCGATTATACTGACATCTGTAATGTAAAATCCGCAATGAAATTTTTTTATATCCAGTCTATGGTCATCTACTATATAATTCCTGGTCAAGAATGCCCATCGGTGTAAAATCCTATATGTCATAGCTATTCGATATAATTTGTGAAAAAGCAGATTCGATATGTATCGAATGTGAGACTACATGCAAAATATATTTCCATTGGGCAATGTGAGGAATACCAAGATGTACCCATTCACCAATTTTCATTGGTCCAACGTATATACTAATCCAGTTATGCCAATTTGCGTATTTGCTACAATAATCGATTCGATCTTTCGATTATACTGACATCTGTAATGTAAAATCCGCAATGACATTTTTTTAATATCCAGTCTATGGTCATCTACTATATAATTCCTGGTCAAGAATGCCCATGGGTGTAAAATCCTATATGTTATAGCTATTCGATATAAATTGTGAAAAAGCAGAATCGATATATATCGAATGTGAGACTACATGCAAAACATATTTTCATTGGACATTGTGAGGAATAAAAAGATGTACCCATTCAACATATTTCATTGGTCAAACGGAAACACTATTGAAGTTATGCCAATTAACGTATTTGCTAGAATAATCGAATCGATTCTTCGATCATACTGACATCTGTACTTTAAAATCCGCATTGCTTTTGGTTTAAGTTACAGTCTATGGGTATCTACTATATAATTCCTGGTCAAATATGTCCTTGGATGTAAAATCCTATATGTTATAGCAATTCGATATATCTTAATAAAAATTATATTCGATATATATCGAGCGTGAGACTACATACAAAACAAATTTCCATTGGGCATGGTGAGGAATACAAAGATGTACCCATTCACCAAATTTCATTGGTCCAACGGAAACACAATTGAAGTTATGCCAATTAACGTATTTGCTATAATAATCGAATCGACTTTTCGATCATACTGACATCTGTACTTTGAAATTCGCAATGTTTTTGGTTTAATTTCGGGGATATGGGTAACTACTATTTATTTCCTTGTCTACTATGTCCTTAGATGTAAAATCCTATATGCTATAGCAATTTGATATATTTTAAGAAAAAGTAGATTCGATATATATCGAGCGTGAGACTATATACAAAACATGTTTCCATTGCGCATTGTGAGGAATACCATGATGTACCAATTCACTAAATTTCATTGGTCCAACGTGTACACTTATCATTTTATGCCAATTTCCGTATTTGCTATAAAAATCGAATCGTACATTCGACTATACTGCCACCTGTATTGAAAAATTCGCATCCTATTGATAACCCCTCCATGCGATGGCCATACCCTTATCCCTCTCTTCTCTACTATCCCCGCTTTCAAAATTTCGCCTATGTTCTTATATTGGTGACGTATATAGGGCGATGCGTGTATTTCTTACGGGGACCTAATACAAAAAGATATAAATTCATATTGATATATCTTCGTTAGGAAACAATACTCATCTAAATAATTTATGTGTACGCATAATTCATTTCTTCCCTTACATATTTTTATAAATTTTATCCCCGTAACTATGTAAATAGGTCTGAAAAATGGCTCAATCGAATTCAACTTTTTATCGATCATAACTTCGACTGTAATCGCTCGATTCGCTTGATTTAACTTTTGTCAAAGAAAAGACATTAACAGTAGTATTATATATGACTTTCACATTCATGCCTTGATTTAGAAAAAAGTTATTAGCGATTTAAGCGTAACCAAGGAGATTGGTATCGATATAACTCACACATGAATCGATCGAGCGAAATGGTCATCATTGCAAAAGTTGACCATTTTGATAAAAGTATTACTCTGAAAATTTCATTTCTCTAGCTTAAACGGTTGCTATGATATTCAAGATTGCATGCTCCACAAAAAAATGGCGACAATGATTTTTCGCGTGCAGGACATTTTTCGGAATTTAATTATGAATAACCCAAGAGGGATACGGAGAAAGTGAGCTCAAACGTGAGGGTTCGGAGAACCCTCTAACGGATTTTCCTAAAGAGTCCAAATTTTCATATGGCACATGTCTCAAGGCTGAAATCCGAGTTTGAAAATTCGCCCATCACGACAATGTTAAATCGAAATCGTTTATTCCTCGGAATTGTTTCGACGTACAAAAATTTTAAGATAGCCAAAAAATTAACCAAAGAATTATCTAACTTTTTGGCAAAGGAATTTGTCGTACGATTATTTGAAGTTGGTCAAAAAAATTCCTAAAGTTTTCCCATAAGAAAAGCATTGAGAGCATTCAAACAGTAATAAAAAATACTAAATATCAATTTGTCGCTATGGCAACTATACCAAAAAATCGACCAAAAAATCTAGTCCATGTCTATTGAATATCATGTTCCTCGGACGTTTAAAAGTACAAAATTAAAGCGAAAAAGTTGTAGTCCCATAAGGCTCCCATGTTAATTCAAGTCGATATATCTCGAAAACTAATCGACTTTTTCAACTTTTCAGATTTTTCCTCCCGATGAATTTTTTTTTACTTTTACGTCCAATATTCCATATACCCACAAATATCACAGTTTGGGCTACTAATTTGTGTCAATCACCCAATCAATCAATTACTTTCCCACTTTATATATGTAACGAGTCGATTGGGCGCTTGAATTCATCAAGCGGGTAATTAGGGGGGTCGGAAACATAGTTGTGTCACATATTTTCGAGTCATGTGCCCATAAGTGGTTTAATATTCAAAAATTTCCCCGCCGTTTTTTGAAAGGGTAAGGAACTAAATTTTTCACTGTTAGAAATATTTGTTATTTTCAATGTGATTTTATTTGACGGATAATTGATTCTTTGATCCATTAAGTTAACCATTGACACATAATCGGAATAAGGTTTTTAAAATTTCAAGAGAGTGTTGATTATGTGGTTATTTTTCAACTGTTAAAATTCATAAGCATTGTGATAAGCCACTCTTGAAATTCAACGCAGATTCTTTAGAAAAATATATAAAGATATTCCACTTGCAAAACGAATGTCCATAACGCAGTTTGTAAAATACTGAATTGTAACGATTCCTCTAATTTATTTGGTCTTAAAAAATAGTTATTCCAATTTGCAAAAAAGATTTGGCATATTTGCTATCATAATCGTATCGAATTATCAAGTATACTGACACGTGCATTGAAAATACGCAATCCGATTGATTTACCTTCCAATCTTTGATCATCAACACTAAAATTCCTGGTCGACTATGTGCGTGCATGCAAAATCCTATGTTATAACGATTCGATATATTTTAAGAAAAAGCATATTCGATATGCATCAATCGTGAGACTACATGCAAAACATATTACCTTTGGGAATTGTGAGGAATAGCAAGATGTACCAAGCACCAAATTTCATTGGTCCAACGGATACACTATTCAACTTGTGCCAATGTTATGTATTTGTTATAATAATCGAATCGATTCTTCGATTGTACTGGCATTTGTATTGTTGAATCCGCAATGCTATTGATTTAACTTACAGTCTATGGCTATCTTCCACATAATTATATTGGTCAACTATGTCCTTGGATGTAAAATCCTATATGTTATAGCAATACGATATATTTTAAGAAAAAGTAGATTCGATGAATACCGAACGTGAGACTATACAAAAAATATGTTTCATTTGGGCATTGTGAGGAATACCAAGATGTACCCATTTGCCAAATTTCATTGGACCAACGTATAAACTAATCAAGTTTTGCAAATTTGCGTATTTGATAGAATAATCGAATCGATCTTGCGATTACACTGCCATCTGTACTGTAAAATCCGCATGGCTATTGGTTTATTTTCAGTCTTTGTGTCTACTATACAATACCTGGCCAACTATGCCCTTGGATGTAAAATCCTATATGTTATAGCGGTTCGATATATTTGAAGAAAAAGCATATTCGATATATATCGCACGTTAGACAACATACAAAGCATATTTCTGTTGGGCAGTGTGAGGATTACCAAGATGTGCACATTCGCCAAATTTCATTGGTCCAACGGGTATACTTTTCAAGTTATACGAATTTGTGTATATGCTATAATAATCGAATCGATTTTTCGATCATACTGACATCTGTACGGTAAAGTCCGCAATCCCATTGGTTTAATTTTCAGTCTATGGGTATCTACTATTTAATACCTGGTCAACTATGCCTGTGGATGTAAAATCCTACATGTTATAGCAATTCGATACATTTTAAGAAAAAATAGATTCGATATATATCGAATGTGAGACTACGTACAAAACAAATTTTCATTGGGCATCGTGAGGAATACCAATATGTACCCAATCACCAAATTTCATTGACCCAACGGTAAATCTATTGAAGTTATGCCCATTTACGTATTTGCTATAATAATCGAATCGATTTTTCGATCATACTGACATCTGTACTGTAAAATCCGCAAGGCTATTGGTTTAAAACCCAGTCAATGGGTATCCACTATTTAATCCCTAGTAAACTATGTCCTTGGATGTAAAATCCTACATGTTATAGCAATTCGATACATTTGAAGAAAAAGTAGATTCGATATATATCGAATGTGAGACTACGTACAAAACAAATTTTCATTGGGCATCGTGAGGAATACCAATATGTACCCAATCACCAAATTTCATTGACCCAACGGTAAATCTATTGAAGTTATGCCCATTTACGTATTTGCTATAATAATCGAATCGATTTTTCGATCATACTGACATCTGTACTGTTAAATCCGCAATGCTATTGGTTTTAAATCCAGTCTATGGGTATCTATTATTTAATCCCTAGTAAACTATGTCCTTGAATGTTAAATCCTACATGTTATAGCAATTCGATACATTTTAAGAAAAAGTAGATTCGATATATATCGAACGTGAGACTGAATACAAAACATACTACCATAGAGTATCGTGAGGAATACCAAGATGTACCTGTTTACCAATTTTCATTGGTCCAACGTACACACTTATCAAGTTATGGCAATTTGCGTATTTGCTATACTAATCGAATCGTACTTCAGACACTGCTGACATCTGTACTGTAAAATCCGCAATCCTATTGATATCCCTTCTATGGTCACTCCCTTATCCCTGCCTTCTCTAATATCCCCGCTTTCAAAATTTAGCCTATGTTCTTATATTGGTGACGTAGACAGACGGGATGCGTGTATTTCTTACGGGGGCCTAATACAAAAAGATATAAATTCAAATCGATGTATCTTCATTAGGAAACATAATTCATCTAAATAATGTATGTGTGCGCATAATTCATTTTTTTCCCTACATATTGTTAAAATTTTTATTTCCGTAACTATGTAAATAAGCCCAAAAAATGGCTCAATCGAATACAACCTTGTATCGATCATAACTTCGAGTCTAATCAATCGATTCGCCTGATATAACTTTTGTCGGACGAATGACATTTTCAGTCGTATTTTGTATGACATTCATGTTCAAGACTTGATTAATAAAAAAGTTATTAGCGATTAAAGCGTATCCAAGGAGATTCGTATCGATATAACTCGCACATGAATCGATCGAGCGGAATGGTCATCATTGCAAAAGTTGACTATTTCATTAATATTATTTATCTGAAAATTTCATTCCTCTAGCTTAAACGGTTGCTAAGATATTCAAGATTGCATGCTCCACAAAAAAATGGCGACAATGATTTTTCGCTTGCAGGACATTTTTCGGAATTTAATTATTAATTAACCAAGAGGGATACGGCGAAAGTAAGCTCAAACGTGAGGGTTCGGAGAACCCTCTAACGGTTTTTCTTGGAGATTCCAAATTTTCATATGGCACATGTCTCAACGCCGAAATCCAATATTGAAAATTCGACCACCTCTACAATGGAAAGTCGAAATCGTTTATTCCTCGGAATTGTTTCGACATATGAAAATTCCGAGATAGCCAAAAAATCAACCAAAAAATCATGTATCTTGCGTTTCAAGGAATTTGTCCTGTGATGATTGCAAGTTGGTCAAAAAAATTCTTTACGTAGTGCCATAAGAAAAGCATGGGGCACTTTCAAAAAATCATAAAAAATACTAAATATCAATTTATCGCAATGACAACCACACAAAAAAATCAACCAAAAAATCTAGTTTATGTCAAGGGAATGTCATGTTCCTCACATATTTATAAATACATTAAAAAAGTGAAAAAGTTTTAGTCCCATAAGGCTCCCATGTTAATTCAAGTCGATATATCTCGAAAGGTTATCGATTTTTTTAAGATTTCAGATTTTTCCTCCCGATGAATTTTTTTTTACTTTTACGTCCAATATTCCATTTAGCCACACATATCACAGTTTAGGCTACTAATTTGTGTCAATCACACAATCAATGAGTCAGTTTGCAGCTTTAATAGGGACGGTAACGAGTCGATTGGGCGCTTGAATTCATCAAGCGGGTAATTAGGGGGGTGGGAACATAGTTGTGTTACATGTTTCCGAGTCATGTGCCCATAAGTGGTTCAAAAAGCGAAAGAAACACCCCAAATGTCGTTTGAATGAGTGAAATATGCGGACAATACGCTCATTAACTGTCAACAATACTTAAGACCTTCTTAGTAACCACGGTGATCAATGCTTCGGGAAACCATTTTGATATGAATGAATTGCGCAATGTAGAAAAATATATAGTGTACGATAGATGAACTTATGAAATGTAGCAGATTTTTCTTATTTTAGCCCTTAACCTAGGATTATATCACCTTTATTTTTGATTTTTAGCGTTTGAATACAGCAGACTTAATGAAATGAAATACATCATTATTAGAAAATAAATGAACAGTGACTAATGAAATGATTATTCGAATAAATATGTCTCGAATAATGAAGTAATGTTCGGATTTCTCCTACGATGTATATCTCTCAATGCTGTCATTTTTCTAGATCTAAGTAAGGTTTATAACAACAAAACGCATTGATTACAATAAATATATAAATACGTTTATGAAACTTAAATTGGAGAAAGAACCGAAGAATGTTCAACTGTCTCCGTTGATGTTATATTTGGTAAGTAATAGCAGTTCGATATATTTTACAAAAGGTATATTCGATAGGTGTCGAATGGGAGCATAACAAACGAATATATTTCATTGGTGCAGCATGAACAATGCTTTAATAAACATATTCATAAAATTTCTTTTGTCTCACATCAGTAGTAAAAAAGATACGCAAATTAGCATATTTGCTACCATAATCATAACGAATTGTCAAGTTTACTCACATGTGAAAATATAAATTCGCAATCCTATTGACTTATCTTCCCCTTAGGTCATCTACCCTATATTTCATGGTCAAATACGCCCGCGGATGTAAAATCCTGCATGTTATAGCAATTCAATATATATTTTAAGAAAACGCTGAATCGATATACATCTAATGAGACAGTAAATGGAAAACATATTCGATTGGGCTTTGTGAAGAATATCAGGATGTACACATTCACCAAATTTCATTGGTCCAAAGAATATACGAATCAAGTTATGCCATTTTCCGTATTTTCTATAATAATCGATTCGATCATTCGATTATACTGCATCTGTAATGTAAAATTCGCAATGCGTTTGATTTTAACTCCGGTCAATGGCCATTCACCATATTATTCCTGGTCAACTTTGCCCATTGATGTAAATTCCGATGTGTTATAACAAATCCATATATTTTAAGAAAAAGTATATTCGATATATATCGAATGAGAGACAACATACAAAAAATCTTCCCATTGGGCATTGTGAGGAATACCAATGTGTACCCATTCACAAAATTTCATTGGTCCAACGCATATACTATTTAAATTATGCCAGTTTGCATATTTGCTACAAAAATCGATTCGATCTTTCGATTAAAATGCCATCTGCACTGTAAAATCCGCAACGCTGTATATTATAATTCCAGTTAATAGTCATCTACTCTCTAATTCCTGGTCATCAATGCCTGTGGATGTAAATTCCTAAATTTTAACGCAAATCGATATAATTTGGATAATGAAGATTCGATATATATCGCATGTGAGACCATATACAAAACATATTTCTATTGGGCACTGTGAGAAATATCATGATATACCCATTCCCAAAATTTCTTTGGTCCAACTTAAAAAGCAATCAAGTTATGCCAATTTGCGTATTTGCTATAATTATCGTATCAATATTTCGATTATACTGACATCTGTACTTTAAAATCCGCAATACTATTGGTTTAACTTCCAGTGTATGGGTAACTTCTTTAAAATTCCTGGTCAACTATGTCCCTACATGTAAAATCCTATAGGTTATAGCAATTCGATATCTTTTAAGAAAAAGTAGATTCGATATATATCGAATGTTAGACTACATACAAAACATATTTCCATTGGGCATTGTGAGAAATACCAGGATTTACCCATTCACGAAATTTCATTGGTCCAGCGGATATAGTATTGAAGTTATGCCAATTTACGTATTTGCTATAATAATCGAATCGATTTCTCGATGACATCTGTATTGTAAAACTCGAAATGCTATTGGTTTAACTTTCTGTCTATGGGTATCTACTATATAAAACCTGGTCCACTATGCCCTTGGATATAATATCCTATTTGTTATAGCAGTTCGATATATTTGAGGAAAAAGCATATTCGATATATATCGCACGTTAGACAACAAAAGAATCGATTTTTCGATCATACTGACATCTGTACTGTAAAATCCGCAAGGTTATTGGTTTAAAATCCAGTCAATGGGTATCTACTATTTAATCCCTAGTAAACTATGTCTTTGGATGTAAATTCCTACATGTTATAGCAATTCGATACATTTGAAGAAAAAGTAGATTCGATATATATCGAATGATAGACTACGTACAAAACAAACTTTCATTGGGCATCGTGAGGAATACCAATATGTACCCAATCACCAAATTTCATTGATCCAACGGTAAATCTATGGAAGTTATGCCCATTTACGTATTTGCTATAATAATCGAATCGATTTTTCGATCGTACTGACATCTGTACTGTAAAATCCGCAATGCTATTGGTTTTAAATCCAGTCTATGGGTATCTACTATTTAATCCCTAGTAAACTATGTCCTTGAATGTTAAATCCTACATGTTATAATAATTCGATATATTTTAAGAAAAAGTAGATTCGATATATATCGAACGTGAGACTGAATACAAAACATACTACCATAGAGTATCGTGAGGAATACCATGATGTACCTGTTTACCAAGTTTCATTGGTCCAAAGTACACACTTATCAAGTTATGCCAATTTGCGTATTTGCTATACTAATCGAATCGTACTTTAGACACTGCTGACATCTGTACTATAAAATCCGCAATCCTATTGATATCCCTTCTATGGTCACTCCCTTATCCCTGCCTTCTCTAATATCCCCGCTTTCAAAATTTAGCCTATGTTCTTATATTGGTGACGTAATTGGACGGGATGCGTGTATTTCTTACGGGGGCCTAATACAAAAAGATATAAATTCAAATCGATGTATCATCAGTAGGAAACATAATTCATCTAAATAATTTATGTGTGCGCATAATTCATTTTTTTCCTTACATATTGTTAAAATTTTTATTTCCGTAACTATGTAAATAAGCCCAATAAATGGCTCAATCGAATACAACCTTGTATCGATCATAACTTCGAGTCTAATCAATCGATTCTTCTGATTTAACTTTTGTCGGATGAATGAAATTTTCAGTCGTATTTTATATGACATTCATGTTCAAAACTTGATTAATAAAAAAGTTATTAGCGATTAAAGCGTATCCAAGGAGATTCGTATCGATATAACTCGCACATGAATCGATCGAGCGGAATGGTCATCATTGCAAAAGTTGACCATTTTAATAATATTATTACTCTGAAAATTTCATTCCTCTAGCTTAAACGGTTGCTAAGATATTCAAGATTGCATGCTCCACAAAAAAATGGCGACAATGATTTTTCGCTTGCAGGACATTTTTCGGAATTTAATTATTAATTAACCAAGAGGGATACGGCGAAAGTAAGCTCAAACGTGAGGGTTCGGAGAACCCTCTAACGGTTTTTCTTGGAGATTCCAAATTTTCATATGGCACATGTCTCAACGCCGAAATCCAATATTGAAAATTCGACCACCTCTACAATGGAAAGTCGAAATCGTTTATTCCTCGGAATTGTTTCGACATATGAAAATTTCGAGATAGCCAAAAAATCAACCAAAAAATCTAGTATCTTGCGTTTCAAGGAATTTGTCCTGTGATGATAGCAAGTTGGTCAAAAAAAATCCTAACGTAGTGCCCTAAGAAAAGCATGGGGCACTTTCAAAAAATCATAAAAAATACTAAATATCAATTCATCGCAATGACAACCACACTGAAAAATCAACCAAAAAATCTAGTTTATGTCAAGGGAATCTCATGTTCCTCACATATTTAAAAATACATAATAAAAGTGAAAAAGTTTTAGTCCCATAAGGCTCCCATGTTAATTCAAGTCGATATATCTCGAAAAGTTATCGACTTTTTTAAGATTTCAGATTTTTCCTCCCGATGAATTTTTTTTTACTTTTACGTCCAATATTCCATATACCCACACATATCACAGTTTGGGCTGCTAATTTGTATCAATCACCCAATCAGTGAATTAGTTTGCAGCTATTATAGGGACGTTAACGAGTCGATTGGGCGCTTGAATTCATCAAGCGGGTAATTAGGGGGGGTGGAAACATAGTTGTGTCACATATTTTCGAGTCATGTGCCCATAAGTGGTTTAATATTCAAAAATTTCCCCGCCGTTTTTTGAAAGGGTAAGGAACTAAATTTTTCACTGTTAGAAATATTTGTTATTTTCAATGTGTTTTTATTTGACGGATAATTGATTCTTTGATCCATTAAGTTAACCATTGACACATAATCGGAATAAGGTTTCAAAAATTTCAAGAGAGTGTTGATTATGTGGTTATTTTTCAACTGTTAAAGTCCATAAGCATTGTGATAAGCCACTCTTGAAAATACAACGCAGATTCTTTAGAAAAATATATAAAGATATTCCACTTGCAAAACGAATGTCCATAATGCAGTTTGTAAAATACTGAATTGTAACGATTCCTCTAATTTCTTTGGTCTTAAAAAATAGTTATTCTCAAGATATTCCAATTTGCAAAAAAGATTTGGCATATTTGCTATCATAATCGTATCGAATTATCCAGTATACTGACACGTGCATTGAAAATACGCAATCCGATTGATTTACCTTCCAATCTTTGATCATCAACACTAAAATTCCTGGTCGACTATGTACGTGCATGCAAAATCCTATGTTATAACGATTCGATATATTTTAAGAAAAAGCATATTCGATATGCATCAATCGTGAGACTACATGCAAAACATATTACCTTTGGGAATTGTGAGGAATACCAAGATGTACCAAGCACCAAATTTAATTGGTCCAACGGAGACACTATTCAACTTGTGCCAATGTTATGTATTTGTTATAATAATCGAATCCATTCTTCGATTATACTGGCATTTGTATTGTTGAATCCGCAATGCTATTGATTTAACTTACAGTCTAGGGCTATCTTCCACATAATTATATTGGTCAACTATGTCCTTGGATGTAAAATCCTATATGTTATAGCAATACGATATATTTTAAGAAAAAGTAGATTCGATTAATACCGAACGTGAGACTATACACAAAATATGTTTCATTTGGGCATTGTGAGGAATACCAAGATGTACCCATTGGCCAAATTTCATTGGACCAACGTATAAACTAATCAAGTTTTGCAAATTTGCGTATTTGATAGAATAATCGAATCGATCTTGCGATTACACTGCCATCTGTACTGTAAAATCCGCATGCCTATTGGTTTAATTTTCAGTCTGTGTGTCTACTATACAATACCTGGCCAACTATGCCCTTGGATGTAAAATCCTATATGTTATAGCGGTTCGATATATTTGAAGAAAAAGCATATTCGATATATATCGCACGTTAGACCACATACAAAGCATATTTCTGTTGGGCAGTGTGAGGATTACCAAGATGTGCACGTTCGCCAAATTTCATTGGTCCAACGGGTATACTTTTCAAGTTATACCAATTTGTGTACATATATGCTATAATAATCGAATCGATTTTTCGATCATACTGACATCTGTACTGTAAAATCCGCAAGGCTATTGGTTTAAAATCCAGTCAATGGGTATCTACTATTTAATCCCTAGTAAACTATGTCCTTGGATGTAAAATCCTACATGTTATAGCAATTCGATACATTTTAAGAAAAAGTAGATTCGATATATATCGAATGTGAGACTACGTACAAAACAAATTTTCATCGGGCATCGTGAGGAATACCAATATGTAACCATTCACCAAATTTCATTGATCCAACGGTAAATCTATTGAAGTTATGCCCATTTACGTATTTGCTATAATAATCGAATCGATTTTTCGATCATACTTACATCTGTACGGTAAAGTCCGCAATCCTATAGGTTTTAAATCCAGTCTATGGGTATCTACTATTTAATCCTTAGTTAACTATGTCCTTGGATGTAAAATCCTACATGTTATAGCAATTCGATATATTTTAAGAAAAAGTAGATTCGATATATATCGAATGTGAGACTACTTACAAAATAAATTTTCATTGGGCATCGTGAGGAATAGCAATGTGTACCCAATCACCAAATTCCATTGATCCAACGGTAAATCTATTGAAGTTATGCCCATTTACGTATTTGCTATAATAATCGAATCGATTTTTCGATCATACTGACATCTTTACTGTAAAATCCGCAAGGCTATTGGTTTAAAATCCAGTCAATGGGTATCTACTATTTAATCCCTAGTAAACTATGTCCTTGGATGTAAAATCCTACATGTTATAGCAATTCGATATATTTGAAGAAAAAGCATATTCGATATATACCGAACGTGAGACTACAACCAAAACATATATCCATTGTACATTGTGAGGAATACCAAGATGTACACATTCGCCAAATTTCATTGGTCCAACGGGTATACTTTTCAAGATATACCAATTCGTGTATATGCTATAATAATCGAATCGATTTTTCGATCATACTGACATCTGTACTGTAAAATCCGCAAGGCTATTGGTTTAAAATCCAGTCAATGGGTATCTACTATTTAATCCCTAGTAAACTATGTCCTTGGATGTAAAATCCTACATGTTATAGCCATTCGATACATTTTAAGAAAAAGTAGATTCGATATATATCGAATGTGAGACTACGTACAAAACATACTACCATAGAGTATCGTGAGGAATACCAAGATGTACCTGTTTACCAATTTTCATTGGTCCAACGTACACACTTATCAAGTTATGGCAATTTGCGTATTTGCTATACTAATCTAATCGTACTTTAGACACTGCTGACATCTGTACTGTAAAATCCGCAATCCTATTGATATCCCTACTATGGTCACTCCCTTATCCCTGCCTTCTCTAATAACCCCGCTTTCAAAATTTAGCCTATGTTCTTATATTGGTGACGTAGATAGACGGGATGCGTGTATTTCTTACGGGGGCCTAATACAAAAAGATATAAATTCAAATCGATGTATCTTCATTAGGAAACATATTTCATCTAAATAATTTATGTGTGCGCATAATTAATTTTTTTCCTTACATATTGTTAAAATTTTTATTTCCGTAACTATGTAAATAAGCCCAAAAAATGGCTCAATCGAATACAACCTTGTATCGATCATAACTTCGAGTCTAAACAAACGATTCGCCTGATCTAACTTTTGTCGGATGAACGACATTTTCAGTCGTATTTTGTATGACATTCATGTTCAAAACTTGATTAATAAAAAAGTTATTAGCGATTAAAGCGTATCCAAGGAGATTCGTATCGATATAACTCGCACATGAATCGATCGAGCGGAATGGTCATCATTGCAAAAGTTGACCATTTTAATAATATTATTTATCTGAAAATTTCATTCCTCTAGCTTAAACGGTTGCTAAGATATTCAAGATTGCATGCTCCACAAAAAAATGGCGACAATGATTTTTCGCTTGCAGGACATTTTTCGGAATTTAATTATGAATTAACCAAGAGGGATACGGCGAAAGTAAGCTCAAACGTGAGGGTTCGGAGAACCCTCTAACGGTTTTTCTTAAAGATTCCAAATTTTCATATGGCACATGTCTCAACGCCGAAATCCAAGATTGAAAATTCGACCACCTCTACAATGGAAAGTCGAAATCGTTTATTCCTCGGAATTGTTTCGACATATGAAAATTCCGAGATAGCCAAAAAATCAACCAAAAAATCTAGTATCTTGCGTTCTATGGAATTTGTCCTGCGATGATTGCAAGTTGGTCAAAAAAAATCCTAACGTAGTGCCATAAGAAAAGCATGGGGCACTTTCAAAAAATCATAAAAAATACTAAATATCAATTTATCGCAATGACAACCACACCAAAAAATCAACCAAAAAATCTAGTTTATGTCAAGGGAATGTCATGTTCCTCACATATTTAGAAATACATAAAAAAAGTGAAAAAGTTTTAGTCCCATAAGGCTCCCATGTTAATTCAAGTCGATATATCTCGAAAAGTTATCGACTTTTTTAAGATTTCAGATTTTTCCTCCCGATGAATATTTTTTTACTTTTACGTCCAATATTCCATGTAGCCACACATATCACAGTTTAGGCTACTAATTTGTATCAATCACCCAATCAGTGAATCAAATTGCAGCTATTATAGGGACGTTAACGAGTCGATTGGGCGCTTGAATTCATCAAGCGGGTAATTAGGGGGGGTGGAAACATAGTCGTGTCACATATTTTCGAGTCATGTGCCCATAAGTGGTTTAATATTAAAAAATTTCCCCGCCGTTTTTTGAAAGGGTAAGGAACTAAAATCTTCACTGTTATAAATATTTGTTATTTTCAATATAATTTTATTTGACGGATAATTGATTCTTTGATCCATTAAGTTAACCATTGACACATAATCGGAATAAGGTTTTAAAAATTTCAAGAGAGTGTTGATTATGTGGTTATTTTTCAACTGTTAAAGTCCATAAGCATTGTGATAAGCCACTCTTGAAAATACAACGCAGATTCTTTAGATAAATATATAAAGATATTCCACTTGCAAAACGAATTTCCATAATGCAGTTTGTAAAATACTGAATTGTAACGATTCCTCTAATTTCTTTGGTCTAAAAAAATAGTTATTCTCAAGATATTCCAATTTGCAAAAAAGATTTGGCATATTTGCTATCATAATCGTATCGAATTATCAAGTATACTGACTCGTGCATTGAAAATACGCGATCCGATTGATTTACCTTCCAATCAACACTAAAATTCCTGGTCGACTATGTACGTGAATGCAAAATCCTATGTTATAACGATTCGATATATTTTAAGAAAAAGCATATTCGTTATGCATCAATCGTGAGACTACATGCAAACCATATTACCTTTGGGAATTGTGAGGAATACCAAGATGTACCAAGCACCAAATTTAATTGGTCCAACGGATACACTATTCAACTTGTGTCAATGTTATGTATTTGTTATAATAATCGAATCCATTCTTCGATTATACTGGCATTTGTATTGTTGAATCCGCAATGCTATTGATTTAACTTACAGTCTATGGCTAACTTCCACATAATTATATTGGTCAACTATGTCCTTGGATGTAAAATCCTATATGTTATAGCAATACGATATATTTTAAGAAAAAGTAGATTCGATTAATACCGAACGTGAGACTATACACAAAATATGTTTCATTTGGGCATTGTGAGGAATACCAAGATGTACCCATTTGCCAAATTTCATTGGTCCAACGTATAAACCAATCAAGTTTTGCAAATTTGCGTATTTGATAGAATAATCGAATCGATCTTGCGATTACACTGCCATCTGTACTGTAAAATCCGCAATGCTATTGGCTTAATTTTCAGTCTGTGTGTCTACTATACAATACCTGGCCAACTATGCCCTTGGATGTAAAATCCTATATGTTATAGCGGTTCGATATATTTGAAGAAAAAGCATATTCGATATATATCGCACGTTAGACAACAAACAAAGCATATTTCTGTTGGGCAGTGTGAGGATTACCAAGATGTGCACATTCGCCAAATTTCATTGGTCCAACGGGTATACTTTTCAAGTTATACCAATTTGTGTATATGCTATAATAATCGAATCGATTTTTCGGTCATACTGACATCTGTACGGTAAAGTCCGCAATCCCATTGGTTTAATTTTCAGTCTATGGGTATCTACTATTTATTACCTGGTAAACTATGCCTGTGGATGTAAAATCCTACATGTTATAGCAATTCGATATACTTTAAGAAAAAGTAGATTCGATATATATCGAATGTGAGACTACGTACAGAACAAATTTTCAATGGGCATTGTGAGGAATACCAATATGTACCCATTCACCAAATTTCATTGATCCAACGGTAAATCTATTGAAGTTATGCCCATTTACGTATTTGCTATAATAATCGAATCGATTTTTCGATCATACTTACATCTGTACGGTAAAGTCCGCAATCCTATAGGTTTAAAATCCAGTCTATGGGTATCTACTATTTAATCCTTAGTTAACTATGTCCTTGGATGTAAAATCCTACATGTTATAGCAATTCGATATATTTTAAGAAAAAGTAGATTCGATATATATCGAATGTGAGACTACTTACAAAATAAATTTTCATTGTGCATCGTGAGTAATACCAATATGTACCCATTCACCAAATTTCATTGATCCAACGGTAAATCTATTGAAGTTATGCCCATTTACGTATTTGCTATAATAATCGAATCGATTTTTCGATCATACTGACATCTGTACTGTAAAATCCGCAAGGCTATTGGTTTAAAATCCAGTCAATGGGTATCTACTATTTAATCCCTAGTAAACTATGTCCTTGGATGTAAAATCCTACATGTTATAGCAATTCGATATATTTTAAGAAAAAGTAGATTCGATATATATCGAATGTGAGACTACTTACAAAATAAATTTTCAATGGGCATCGTGAGGAATACCAATATGTACCCAATCACCAAATTTCATTGATCCAACGGTAAATCTATTGAAGTTATGCCCATTTACGTATTTGCTATAATAATCGAATCGATTTTTCGATCATACTGACATCTGTACTGTAAAATCCGCAAGGCTATTGGTTTAAAATCCAGTCAATGGGTATCTACTATTTAATCCCTAGTAAACTATGTCCTTGGATGTAAAATCCTACATGTTATAGCAATTCGATACATTTTAAGAAAAATTAGATTCGATATATATCGAATGTGAGACTACTTACAAAACAAATTTTCATTGGGCATCGTGAGGAATACCAATATGTACCCAATCACCAAATTTCATTGATTCAACGTTAAATATATGGAAGTTATGCCCATTTACGTATTTGCTATAATAATCGAATCGATTTTTCGATCATACTGACATCTGTACTGTAAAATCCGCAAGGCTATTGGTTTAAAATCCAGTCAATGGGTATCTACTATTTAATCCCTAGTAAACTATGTCCTTGGATGTAAAATCCTACATGTTATAGCAATTCGATACATTTTAAGAAAAAGTAGATTCGATATATATCGAATGTGAGACTACTTACAAAACAAATTTTCATTGGGCATCGTGAGGAATACCAATATGTACCCAATCACCAAATTTCATTGATCCAACGGTAAATCTATGGAAGTTATGCCCATTTACGTATTTGCTATAATAATCGAATCGATTTTTCGATCATACTGACATCTGTACTGTAAAATCCGCAATGCTATTGGTTTTAAATCCAGTCTATGGGTATCTACTATTTAATCCCTAGTAAACTATGTCCTTGAATGTTAATCCTACATGTTATAGCAATTCGATATATTTTAAGAAAAAGTAGATTTGATATATATCGAACGTGAGACTGAATACAAAACATACTACCATAGAGTATCGTGAGGAATACCAAGATGTACCTGTTTACCAAGTTTCATTGGTCCAACGTACACACTTATCAAGTTATGCCAATTTGCGTATTTGCTGTACTAATCGAATCGTACTTTAGACACTGCTGACATCTGTACTGTAAAATCCGCAATCCTATTGATATCCCTTCTATGGTCACTCCCTTATCCCTGCCTTCTCTAATATCCCCGCTTTCAAAATTTAGCCTATGTTCTTATATTGGTGACGTAATTGGACGGGATGCGTGTATTTCTTACGGGGGCCTAATACAAAAAGATATAAATTCAAATCGATGTATCTTCAGTAGGAAACATAATTCATCTAAATTATTTATGTGTGCGCATAATTCATTTTTTTCCTCACATATTGTTAAAATTTTTATTTCCGTAACTATGTAAATAAGCCCAAAAAATGGCTCAATCGAATACAACCTTGTATCGATCATAACTTCGAGTCTAATCAATCGATTCGCCTGATTTAACTTTTGTCGGATGAATGACATTTTCAGTCGTATTTTGTATGACATTCATGTTCAAAACTTGATTAATAAAAAAGTTATTAGTGATTAAAGCGTATCCAAGGAGATTCGTATCGATATAACTCGCACATGAATCGATCGAGCGGAATGGTCATCATTGCAAAAGTTGACCATTTTAATAATATTATTACTCTGAAAATTTCATTCCTCTAGCTTAAACGGTTGCTAAGATATTCAAGATTGCATGCTCCACAAAAAAATGGCGACAATGATTTTTGGCTTGCAGGACATTTTTCGGAATTTAATTATGAATAACCCAAGAGGGTTACGGCGAAAGTAAGCTCAAACGTGAGGGTTCGGAGAACCCTCTAACGGTTTTTCTTAAAGATTCCAAATTTTCATATGGCACATGTCTCAACGCCGAAATCCAAGATTGAAAATTCGACCACCTCTACAATGGAAAGTCGAAATCGTTTATTCCTCGGAATTGTTTCGACATATGAAAATTTCGAGATAGCCAAAAAATCAACCAAAAAATCTAGTATCTTGCGTTTCAAGGAATTTGTCCTGCGATGATTGCAAGTTGGTCAAAAAAAATCCTAACCTAGTGCCATAAGAAAAGCATGGGGCACTTTCAAAAAATCATAAAAAATACTAAATATCAATTTATCGCATTGACAACCACACCAAAAAATCAACCAAAAAATCTAGTTTACTTCAAGGGAATCTCATGTTCCTCACATATTTAAAAATACATAATAAAAGTGAAAAAGTTTTAGTCCCATAAGCCTCCCATGTTAATTCAAGTCGATATATCTCGAAAACTTATCGACTTTTTAAAGATTTCAGATTTTTCCTCCCGATGAATTTTTTTTTACTTTTACGTCCAATATTCCATATACCCACACATATCACCAGTTTGGCTACTAATTTGTATCAATCACACAATCAGTGAATCAAATCGCAGCTATTATAGGGACGTTAACGAGTCGATTGGGCGCTTGAATTCATCAAGCGGGTAATTAGGGGGGGTGGAAACATAGTTGTGTCACATATTTTCGAGTCATGTGCCCATAAGTGGTTTAATATTCAAAAATTTCCCCGCCGTTTTTTGAAAGGGTAAGGAACTAAATTTTTCACTGTTAGAAATATTTGTTATTTTCAATGTGTTTTTATTTGACGGATAATTGATTCTTTGATCCATTAAGTTAACCATTGACACATAATCGGAATAAGGTTTCAAAAATTTCAAGAGAGTGTTGATTATGTGGTTATTTTTCAACTGTTAAAGTCCATAAGCATTGTGATAAGCCACTCTTGAAAATACAACGCAGATTCTTTAGAAAAATATATAAAGATATTCCACTTGCAAAACGAATGTCCATAATGCAGTTTGTAAAATACTGAATTGTAACGATTCCTCTAATTTCTTTGGTCTTAAAAAATAGTTATTCTCAAGATATTCCAATTTGCAAAAAAGATTTGGCATATTTGCTATCATAATCGTATCGAATTATCCAGTATACTGACACGTGCATTGAAAATACGCAATCCGATTGATTTACCTTCCAATCTTTGATCATCAACACTAAAATTCCTGGTCGACTATGTACGTGCATGCAAAATCCTATGTTATAACGATTCGATATATTTTAAGAAAAAGCATATTCGATATGCATCAATCGTGAGACTACATGCAAAACATATTACCTTTGGGAATTGTGAGGAATACCAAGATGTACCAAGCACCAAATTTAATTGGTCCAACGGAGACACTATTCAACTTGTGCCAATGTTATGTATTTGTTATAATAATCGAATCCATTCTTCGATTATACTGGCATTTGTATTGTTGAATCCGCTATGCTATTGATTTAACTTACAGTCTATGGCTATCTTCCACATAATTATATTGGTCAACTATGTCCTTGGATGTAAAATCCTATATGTTATAGCAATACGATATATTTTAAGAAAAAGTAGATTCGATTAATACCGAACGTGAGACTATACACAAAATATGTTTCATTTGGGCATTGTGAGGAATACCAAGATGTACCCATTGGCCAAATTTCATTGGACCAACGTATAAACTAATCAAGTTTTGCAAATTTGCGTATTTGATAGAATAATCGAATCGATCTTGCGATTACACTGCCATCTGTACTGTAAAATCCGCATGCCTATTGGTTTAATTTTCAGTCTGTGTGTCTACTATACAATACCTGGCCAACTATGCCCTTGGATGTAAAATCCTATATGTTATAGCGGTTCGATATATTTGAAGAAAAAGCATATTCGATATATATCGCACGTTAGACCACATACAAAGCATATTTCTGTTGGGCAGTGTGAGGATTACCAAGATGTGCACGTTCGCCAAATTTCATTGGTCCAACGGGTATACTTTTCAAGTTATACCAATTTGTGTACATATATGCTATAATAATCGAATCGATTTTTCGATCATACTGACATCTGTACTGTAAAATCCGCAAGGCTATTGGTTTAAAATCCAGTCAATGGGTATCTACTATTTAATCCCTAGTAAACTATGTCCTTGGATGTAAAATCCAACATGTTATAGCAATTCGATACATTTTAAGAAAAAGTAGATTCGATATATATCGAATGTGAGACTACGTACAAAACAAATTTTCATCGGGCATCGTGAGGAATACCAATATGTAACCATTCACCAAATTTCATTGATCCAACGGTAAATCTATTGAAGTTATGCCCATTTACGTATTTGCTATAATAATCGAATCGATTTTTCGATCATACTTACATCTGTACGGTAAAGTCCGCAATCCTATAGGTTTTAAATCCAGTCTATGGGTATCTACTATTTAATCCTTAGTTAACTATGTCCTTGGATGTAAAATCCTACATGTTATAGCAATTCGATATATTTTAAGAAAAAGTAGATTCGATATATATCGAATGTGAGACTACTTACAAAATAAATTTTCATTGGGCATCGTGAGGAATAGCAATGTGTACCCAATCACCAAATTCCATTGATCCAACGGTAAATCTATTGAAGTTATGCCCATTTACGTATTTGCTATAATAATCGAATCGATTTTTCGATCATACTGACATCTTTACTGTAAAATCCGCAAGGCTATTGGTTTAAAATCCAGTCAATGGGTATCTACTATTTAATCCCTAGTAAACTATGTCCTTGGATGTAAAATCCTACATGTTATAGCAATTCGATATATTTGAAGAAAAAGCATATTCGATATATACCGAACGTGAGACTACAACCAAAACATATATCCATTGTACATTGTGAGGAATACCAAGATGTACACATTCGCCAAATTTCATTGGTCCAACGGGTATACTTTTCAAGATATACCAATTCGTGTATATGCTATAATAATCGAATCGATTTTTCGATCATACTGACATCTGTACTGTAAAATCCGCAAGGCTATTGGTTTAAAATCCAGTCAATGGGTATCTACTATTTAATCCCTAGTAAACTATGTCCTTGGATGTAAAATCCTACATGTTATAGCCATTCGATACATTTTAAGAAAAAGTAGATTCGATATATATCGAATGTGAGACTACGTACAAAACAAATTTTCATTGGGCATCGTGAGGAATACCAATATGTACCCAATCACCAAATTTCATTGATCCAACGGTAAATCTATGGAAGTTATGCCCATTTACGTATTTGCTATAATAATCGAATCGATTTTTCGATCATACTGACATCTGTACTGTAAAATCCGCAATGCTATTGGTTTTAAATCCAGTCTATGGGTATCTACTATTTAATCCCTAGTAAACTATGTCCCTGAATGTTAAATCCTACATGTTATAGCAATTCGATATATTTTAAGAAAAAGTAGATTCGATATATATCGAGCGTGAGACTGAATACAAAACATACTACCATAGAGTATCGTGAGGAATACCAAGATGTACCTGTTTACCAATTTTCATTGGTCCAACGTACACACTTATCAAGTTATGGCAATTTGCGTATTTGCTATACTAATCTAATCGTACTTTAGACACTGCTGACATCTGTACTGTAAAATCCGCAATCCTATTGATATCCCTACTATGGTCACTCCCTTATCCCTGCCTTCTCTAATAACCCCGCTTTCAAAATTTAGCCTATGTTCTTATATTGGTGACGTAGATAGACGGGATGCGTGTATTTCTTACGGGGGCCTAATACAAAAAGATATAAATTCAAATCGATGTATCTTCATTAGGAAACATATTTCATCTAAATAATTTATGTGTGCGCATAATTAATTTTTTTCCTTACATATTGTTAAAATTTTTATTTCCGTAACTATGTAAATAAGCCCAAAAAATGGCTCAATCGAATACAACCTTGTATCGATCATAACTTCGAGTCTAAACAAACGATTCGCCTGATCTAACTTTTGTCGGATGAATGACATTTTCAGTCGTATTTTGTATGACATTCATGTTCAAAACTTGATTAATAAAAAAGTTATTAGCGATTAAAGCGTATCCAAGGAGATTCGTATCGATATAACTCGCACATGAATCGATCGAGCGGAATGGTCATCATTGCAAAAGTTGACCATTTTAATAATATTATTTATCTGAAAATTTCATTCCTCTAGCTTAAACGGTTGCTAAGATATTCAAGATTGCATGCTCCACAAAAAAATGGCGACAATGATTTTTCGCTTGCAGGACATTTTTCGGAATTTAATTATGAATTAACCAAGAGGGATACGGCGAAAGTAAGCTCAAACGTGAGGGTTCGGAGAACCCTCTAACGGTTTTTCTTAAAGATTCCAAATTTTCATATGGCACATGTCTCAACGCCGAAATCCAAGATTGAAAATTCGACCACCTCTACAATGGAAAGTCGAAATCGTTTATTCCTCGGAATTGTTTCGACATATGAAAATTCCGAGATAGCCAAAAAATCAACCAAAAAATCTAGTATCTTGCGTTCTATGGAATTTGTCCTGCGATGATTGCAAGTTGGTCAAAAAAAATCCTAACGTAGTGCCATAAGAAAAGCATGGGGCACTTTCAAAAAATCATAAAAAATACTAAATATCAATTTATCGCAATGACAACCACACCAAAAAATCAACCAAAAAATCTAGTTTATGTCAAGGGAATGTCATGTTCCTCACATATTTAGAAATACATAAAAAAAGTGAAAAAGTTTTAGTCCCATAAGGCTCCCATGTTAATTCAAGTCGATATATCTCGAAAAGTTATCGACTTTTTTAAGATTTCAGATTTTTCCTCCCGATGAATATTTTTTTACTTTTACGTCCAATATTCCATGTAGCCACACATATCACAGTTTAGGCTACTAATTTGTATCAATCACCCAATCAGTGAATCAAATTGCAGCTATTATAGGGACGTTAACGAGTCGATTGATTGCTTGAATTCTTCAAGCGGGTAATTAGGAGGGTGGGAACATTGTTGTGTCACGTGTTGTCGAGCATTGTGTCCATAAGTGTTAAAAATATTCAAAAATTTCCCTGCCGGTTTTTGAAAGGGTAAGGAACTTAATTGCTTACTTTTAAAATTATTTGTTATTTTCGATATGATTTCATTTGACGGATAGTTCATTATTTGAATAGGCTAAGTTTAGCACTGAGACATAATTGGAATAAGGTTTTTAAAATTTCAAGACAGTGCTGATTTTGTGGTTATTTTTCAACTCTTAAAGTCCAAAAGCCTTGTGATAAGCGAAACTTGAAAATGAAACGCAGATTCCTTAGATAAATATATAAAGATATACCACTCGCAAAACATATGTCCATAATGTAGTGTGTAAAATACTAAATTGTAACGATTCCCCAAATTTCTTTGGTACTAAAAAATAGTTATTCTCAAGATATTCCAATTTGAAAAAAATATCTTTGGCATATTTGCTATCATTATCGTATCGAATTATCAAGTATACTGACACGTGTATAGAAAATTCGCAATCCTGTTCCAGTCTTCGATCATCAACCCTAAATTTCCTGGTCAACTATGTACGTGGACAGAAAATCCTGTATGTAATAACGATTCGATATATTTTAAGAAAAAGCATATTCAATATATATAGATCGTGAGACTACACGCAAAGCATATTTCCATTGGGCATTGTGAGGAAGACCAAGATGTACCCATTCACCAAATTTCATTGGTCAAACGGATACACTAATCAAGTTATGCCAATTAAAATATTTGCTAAAATAATCAAATCGATTTTTCAATTATACTGACATCTGTACTGTTAAATCCGCAATGCTATTGGTTTAACTTCCAGTGTATGGGTATCTACTACATAATTCCTGGTCAACTATGTCCTTGGATGTAAAATCCTACATGTAATAGCAATTCGATATATTTTAAGAAAAAGTAAATTCGATTTATATCGAACGTGAGACTATAAACAAAAAATATTTCAATTGGACATTGTGAGGAATACCAAGATGTACCCATTTACCAAGTGTCATTGGTCCAACGTAAATACTAATCATGTTATGCCAATTCGCGTATTTGCTACAATTATGGAATCGATCTTTCGATAAAACTGCAATCTGCACTGTAATATCCGCAATGCCGTGGATTTCAATTCCAGTTAATAGAAATCTTCTCTATATTTCCTGGTCAACTATGTCCTTGGATGTAAAATCCTATATGTTATAGCAATTCGATATATTTTAAGAAAAAGTAGATTCGATATATATCGAACGTGAGACTAAACATAAACAATATTTCAATTGGGCATTGTGAGGAATCCCAAGATGTACCCATTCACAAAATTTCATTGGTGCAACGTATATACTAATCAAAATATGCTAATTTCAGCATTTGCTATAACTATCGAATCGATCTTTTGATTATACTGACATCTGTACTGTAAAATCCGCAACAATAACGATTTTATTTCCACGATATGGTCATCTTCTATATAATTGCTGGTCAACAATGCCCGTGGGTGTAAAATCCTAAATGTTATAGCTATTCGATATAATTTGTGAAAAAGCAGATTCGATATGTATCGAATGTGAGACTACATGCAAAACATATTTCCATTGGGCAATGCGAGGAATACCAAGATGTACCCATTCATCAATTTTCATTGGTCCAACGTATTTACTAATCCAGTTATGCCAATTTGCGTATTTGCTAAAATAATCGATTCGATCTTTCGATTATACTGACATCTGTAATGTAAAATCCGCAATGACATTTTTTAAATATCCAGTCTATGGTCATATTCTATATAATTGCTGGTCAACAATGCCTATATGTTATAGCAATTCGATATATTTTAAGAAAAAGTAGATTCGATATATATCGAACGTGAGACTAAATATAAACAATATTTCCATTGGGTAATGTGAGGAATACCAAGATGTACCCATTCACCAATTTTCATTGGTCCAACGTATTTACTAATCCAGTTATGCCAATTTGCGTATTTGCTAAAATAATCTATTCGATCTTTCGATTATACTGACATCTGTAATGTAAAATCCGCAATGACATTTTTTATATATCCAGTCTATGGTCATCTACTATATAATTCCTGGTCAACAATGCCCGTGGGTGTAAAATCCTATATGTTATAGCTATTCGATATAAATTGTGAAAAAGCAGATTCGATATATATCGAATGTGAGACTACATGCAAAACATATTTTCATTGGGCATTGTGAGGAATAGAAAGATGTACCCATTCACCAAATTCTATTGGTCAAACGGAAACACTATTGAAGTTATGCCAATTAACGTATTTGCTATAATAATCGAATCGATTTTTCGATCATACTGACATCTGTACTTTAAAATTCGCAATGTTTTTGGTTTAATATCTGGTCTATGGGTATCTACTTTATATTTCCTGGTCTACAATGTCCTTAGATGTAAAATCCTATATGCTATAGCAATTCGATATATTTTAAGAAAAAGTAGATTCGATATATATCGAACGTGAGACTATATACAAAACATGTTTCCATTGCACATTGTGAGGAATACCATGATGTACCAATTCACTTAATTTCATTGGTCCAACGTATACACTTATCATTTTATGCCAATTTGCGTATTTGCTATAGAAATCGAATCGTACATTCGACTATACTGCCACCTGTATTGAAAAATTCGCATCCTATTGATAACCCCTCCATTCTATGGCCATACCCTTATCCCTCTCTTCTCTACTATCCCCGCTTTCAAATTATATTGGTGACGTATATAGGGCGATGCGTGTATTTCTTATGGGGACCTAATGCAAAAAGATATAAATTCATATTGATATATCTTCGTAAGGAAACAATACTCATCTAAATAATTTATGTGTACGCATAATGCATTTCTTCCCTTACATATTTTTCTATTTTTTATCCCCGTAACTATGTAAATAGGTCTGAAAAATGGCTCAATCGAATGCAACCTTTTATCGATCATAACTTCGACTGTAATCGCTCGATTCGCTTGATTTAACTTTTGTCGAAGAAAAGACATTAACAGTAGTATTATATATGACTTTCACATTCATGCCTTAATTAAGAAAAAAGTTATTAGCGTTTTAAGCGTAACCAAGGAGATTGGTATCGATATAACTCGCATATGAATCGATCGAGCGGAATGGTCATCATTGCAAAAGTTGACCATTGTGATAAAAGTATTACTCTGAAAATTTCATTTCTCTAGCTTAAACGGTTGCTAAGATATTCAAGATTGCATGCTCCACAAAAAAATGGCGACAATGATTTTTCGCGTGCAGGACATTTTTCGGAATTTAATTATGAATTAACCAAGAGGGTTACGGCGAAAGTAAGCTCAAACGTGAGGGTTCGGAGAACCCTCTAACGGTTTTTCTTGGAGATTCCAAATTTTCATATGGCACATGTCTCAAGGCTGAAATCCGAGTTTGAAAATTCGCCCATCACGACAATGTTAAATCGAAATCGTTTATTCCTCGGAATTGTTTCGACGTACGAAAATTTTAAGATAGCCAAAAAATTAACCAAAGAATTATCTAACTTTTTGGCAAAGGAATTTGTCGTGCGATTATTGCAAGTTGGTCAAAAAAATTCCCAAAGTTTTCCCATAAGAAAAGCATTGAGAGCATTCAAACAGTAATAAAAAATACTAAATATCAATTCGTCGCTATGGCAACCACACCAAAAAATCGACCAAAAAATCTAGTCCATGTCCATTGAATATCATGTTCCTCGGAAGTTTAAAAGTACAAAATAAAAGCGAAGAAGTTGTAGTCCCATAAGGCTCCCATGTTAATTCAAGTCGATATATCTCGAAAACTAATCGACTTTTTCAACTTTTCAGATTTTTCCTCCCGATGAATATTTTTTTAATTTTACGTCCCATATTCCATATACCCACACCTATCGCAGTTTGGGCTACTAATTTGTGTCAATCACCCAATCAATGAATTACTTTCCAGCTTTAAATATGTAACGAGTCGATTGGGCGCTTGAATTCATCAAGCGGGTAATTAGGGGGGGTGGAAACATAGTTGTGTCACATATTTTCGAGTCATGTGCCCATAAGTGGTTTAATATTCAAAAATTTCCCCGCCGTTTTTTGAAAGGGTAAGGAACTAAATTTATCACTGTTAGAAATATTTGTTATTTTCAATGTGATTTTATTTGACGGATAATTGATTCTTTGATCCATTAAGTTAACCATTGACACATAATCGGAATAAGGTTTTAAAAATTTCAAGAGAGTGTTGAGTATGTGGTTATTTTTCAACTGTTAAAGTCCATAAGCATTGTGATAAGCCACTCTTGAAAATACAACGCAGATTCCTTAGATAAATATATAAAGATATTCCACTTGCAAAACGAATGTCCATAATGCAGTTTGTAAAATACTGAATTGTAACGATTCCTCTAATTTCTTTGGTCTTAAAAAATAGTTATTCTCAAGATATTCCAATTTGCAAAAAAATTTGGCATATTTGCTATCAGAATCGTATCGAATTATCAAGTATACTGACACGTGCATTGAAAATACGCAATCCGATTGATTTACCTTCCAATCTTTGATCATCAACACTAAAATTCCTGGTTGACTATGTACGTGCATGCAAAATCCTATGTTATAACGATTCGATATATTTTAAGAAAAAGCATATTCGATATGCATCAATCGTGAGACTACATGCAAAACAGATTACCTTTGGGAATTGTGAGGAATACCAAGATGTACCAAGCACCAAATTTAATTGGTCCAACGGATACATTATTCAACTTGTGCCAATGTTATGTATTTGTTATAATAATCGAATCCATTCTTCGATTATACTGGCATTTGTATTGTTGAATCCGCAATGCTATTGATTTAACTTACAGTCTATGGCTATCTTCCACATAATTATATTGGTCAACTATGTCCTTGGATGTAAAATCCTATATGTTATAGCAATACGATATATTTTAAGAAAAAGTATATTCGATTAATACCGAACGTGAGACTATACACAAAATATGTTTCATTTGGGCATTGTGAGGAATACCAACATGTACCCATTTGCCAAATTTCATTGGACCAACGTATAAACTAATCAAGTTTCGCAAATTTGCGTATTTGATAGAATAATCGAATCGATCTTGCCATTACACTGCCATCTGTACTGTAAAATCCGCAATGCTATTGGTTTAATTTTCAGTCTGTGTGTCTACTATACAATACCTGGCCAACTATGCCCTTGGATGTAAAATCCGATATGTTATAGCGGTTCGATATATTTGAAGAAAAAGCATATTCGATATATATCGCACGTTAGACAACATACAAAGCATATTTCTGTTGGGCAGTGTGAGGATTACCAAGATGTGCACATTCGCCAAATTTCATTGGTCCAACGGGTATACTTTTCAAGTTATACCAATTTGCGTATATGCTATAATAAACGAATCGATTTTTCGATCATACTGACATCTGTACGGTAAAGTCCGCAATCCCATTGGTTTAAGTTTCAGTCTATGGGTATCTACTATTTAATACCTGGTCAACTATACCTGTGGATGTAAAATCCTACATGTTATAGCAATTCGATATACTTTAAGAAAAAGTAGATTCGATATATATCGAATGTGAGACTACGTACAGAACAAATTTTCATTGGGCATTGTGAGGAATACCAATATGTACCCATTCACCAAATTTCATTGATCCAACGGTAAATCTATTGAAGTTATGCCCATTTACGTATTTGCTATAATAATCGAATCGATTTTTCCATCATACTTACATCTGTACGGTAAAGTCCGCAATCCTATAGGTTTAAAATCCAGTCTATGGGTATCTACTATTTAATCCTTAGTTAACTATGTCCTTGGATGTAAAATCCTACATGTTATAGCAATTCGATATATTTTAAGAAAAAGTAGATTCGATATATATCGAATGTGAGACTACTTACAAAATAAATTTTCATTGGGCGTCGTGAGGAATACCAATATGTACTCAATCACCAAATTTCATTGATCCAACGGTAAATCTATTGAAGTTATGCCCATTTACGTATTTGCTATAATAATCGAATCGATTTTTCGATCATACTGACATCTTTACTGTAAAATCCGCAAGGCTATTGGTTTAAAATCCAGTCAATGGGTATCTACTATTTAATCCCTAGTAAACTATGTCCTTGGATGTAAAATCCTACATGTTATAGCAATTCGATACATTTTAAGAAAAAGTAGATTCGATATATATCGAATGTGAGACTACGTACTAAACAAATTTTCATTGGGCATCGTGAGGAATACCAATATGTACCCAATCACCAAATTTCATTGATCCAACGGTAAATCTATGGAAGTTATGCCCATTTACGTATTTGCTATAATAATCGAATCGATTTTTCGATCATACTGACATCTGTACTGTAAAATCCGCAATGCTATTGGTTTTAAATCCAGTCTATGGGTATCTACTATTTAATCCCTAGTAAACTATGTCCTTGAATGTTAAATCCTACATGTTATAGCAATTCGATATATTTTAAGAAAAAGTCGATTCGATATATATCGAACGTGAGACTGAATACAAAACATACTACCATAGAGTATCGTGACGAATACCAAGATGTACCTGTTTACCAAGTTTCATTGGTCCAACGTACACACTTATCAAGTTATGCCAATTTGCGTATTTGCTATACTAATCGAATCGTACTTTAGACACTGCTGACATCTGTACTGTAAAATCCGCAATCCTATTGATATCCCTTCTATGGTCACTCCCTTATCCCTGCCTTCTCTAATATCCCCGCTTTCAAAATTTAGCCTATGTTCTTATATTGGTGACGTAGACAGACGGGATGCGTGTATTTCTTACGGGGGCCTAATACAAAAAGATATAAATTCAAATCAATGTATCTTCATTAGGAAACATAATTCATCTAAATAATTTATGTGTGCGCATAATTCATTTTTTTCCCTACATTTTGTTAAAATTTTTATTTCCGTAACTATGTAAATAAGCCCAAAAAATGGCTCAATCGAATACAACCTTGTATCGATCATAACTTCGAGTCTAATCAATCGATTCGCCTGATTTAACTTTTGTCGGATGAATGACATTTTCAGTCGTATTTTATATGACATTCATGTTCAAAACTTGATTAATAAAAAAGTTATTAGCGATTAAAGCGTATCCAAGGAGATTCGTATCGATATAACTCGCACATGAATCGATCGAGCGGAATGGTCATTATTGCAAAAGTTGACCATTTTAATAATATTATTTATCTGAAAATTTCATTCCTCTAGCTTAAACGGTTGCTAAGATATTCAAGATTGAATGCTCCACAAAAAAATGGCGACAATGATTTTTCGCTTGCAGGACATTTTTCGGAATTTAATTATTAATTAACCAAGAGGGATACGGCGAAAGTAAGCTCAAACGTGAGGGTTCGGAGAACCCTCTAACGGTTTTTCTTGGAGATTCCAAATTTTCATATGGCACATGTCTCAACGCCGAAATCCAAGATTGAAAATTCGACCACCTCTACAATGGAAAGTCGAAATCGTTTATTCCTCGGAATTGTTTCGACATATGAAAATTCCGAGATAGCCAAAAAATCAACCAAAAAATCTTGTATCTTGCGTTTCAAGGAATTTGTCCTGTGATGATTGCAAGTTGGTCAAAAAAATTCTTTACGTAGTGCCATAAGAAAAGCATGGGGCACTTTCAAAAAATCATAAAAAATACTAAATATCAATTCATCGCAATGACAACCACACCAAAAAATCAACCGAAAAATCTAGTTTTCTTCAAGGGAATCTCATGTTCCTCACATATTTAAAAATACATAAAAAAAGTGAAAAAGTTTTAGTCCCATAAGGCTCCCATGTTAATTCAAGTCGATATATCTCGAAAAGTTATCGACTTTTTTAAGTTTTCAGATTTTTCCTCCCGATGAATTTTTTTTTACTTTTACGTCCAATATTCCATATACCTACACATATCACAGTTTGGGCTACTAATTTGTATCAATCACCCAATCAGTGAATTAGTTTGCAGCTATTATAGGGACGTTAATGAGTGAGTTTAGCTTTGCAATGAGGAAAAATCTTAGTTCTAATTTTTCGCAGAGTTCATGATTTTTTGGCATAATGCGCATTGGAACGATTGGGTATGGGCCTTTTAGATAAATAAATGTTAAATACATAGATTCAAGGAAGGTGAGTGAAATTCACAAAAAGAGGGATAGGAGAAGTGAAAATGTAAGAATTTTGAAGTAGTCGAAAAAAAGGAGAGTTTCCCAATTTCAATTCAATAGAAGGCAAGAATGCTAAAAAAATCATTTCAACTTCAATGCGTTCCATCCAAAATATTACTGAAATTTCATCCTGATATCATGCTGAAGATCCCGTCTTATAATATCCATTTAAAAATGAGTACGAATTTTTGCATTAGTTTCTGCATTATCAGATTCGATCCATATTATGGGCGCACTAACTTTTCACCGTTTTTTCCTTGCGTTAGGCCAATGCAGAGCAAATAATTACAGGAAATTGTTTGATAACATAATTAATTTGTTGAGCTCATAATTAGAGTGAGAGCTGTTGCTTGATGAATGAATAAACGGAATGCTGGTATTGATCGATTTGTTGTGATTCGTTGTCCTTTGACGAGGGCTTTTATCTACGTCACTTTATTAAGAAAACCGCGGATGTGTATTTGATAGGAGATTAAGTAAGAATAAGTAGAAATTGAATGTTTCTTTTATCACCGTTGGTAAAACTCTTTTCAACTCAGCATTCTAAAATTAACATGATCGTGAGAATAAATACAGAACTGGAAAAACATGTGAATTCTTCAAAAGTTTGAACTGACGTTTGGTTGGCCCGGGGATATTGAATGAGAAAAGGGTAGTTTCCTTCATCAAAGAAAACGAAAGACATTGATTGCGATTAGTTACCCACCATTAGTGTATTCAAATTATACAAGTTATTTGGTGTTAGAAATACCGGTTTAGACGAATGGCAATATTCAATTTTAATCTCATTTTAAAAAGGCCAGATTGGCGCCCATGCGATGCCACTCCACGTGACGTCACAGGGACCTAGTTTCTATTCGAGTAGATAGGAGTTTTACACCGTCTGAGATTGCCAATGCATGCATGAGGCACAGAGCTCAAGGAAACGTCTTAATAATCACCTATTAAAACTGGCTATGGTCGGAAAGATTACATCGTTTGATAAGGTATTAATAATCCTTATTTAAGCCAAGCGCTACCTGCTAGCAGGGTACTCTGCTACCTGCTAGCATCCTGCGTCGTATCAGCACTCAAAGCCTCGCCCCAAGTTCACCTCACTTGCGTCAGTGGGAACCAGAAAAACGTCACACGGAGTTTTCCTAGCATTCATACTTAGCCGTCGCGTTTTCGCGCGCTTGAAATTTTTCACTTTTCATTTAATCGCGAAAAATAGATATCGTCATTTAAAAATGTAAAAGCGTGAAATGCGTAATCCAGGAGAAATAATCTTTCGATTAAGACAACAACAAAAATAATAGGAAACCACCCTATTTATTATTTGAACGTGCTAAATTGCCTGCTTTATTATGTTATCTTGAAAAAAGTATGGTATTTGAAAATAATATTTTTTTCCATTTTGACGAACCACTTGGTGACTTCGTTAACTAGTGGCGCGGAGTAAAGGAGTGGAAACAACACCCCGTTTGACCTCTCATCTTGACGATAAAAATATCGATCAGGATACGATTAACTTCCACCTTTCGTCTCCAATGTTGGGGGAAGCAATAGACGGCTCCAAGTGCTTTCATCCCTTCCCTCTCTATTTCGTCGTCGTCGTCATCAAAGCGAACGACTGAAGTCAGTCCACGCCCTCGCAAACACCTCACGGAATCCGCTGCTGACCTCCCTGACGTGCTTCCGACTTCAAATTCCGAGGAAGGCAGACCGCCGTGAGAAGAGTTGGAGAAAAAGGCGTCGAAAGACGTTCCACTTGGCCTAGGTGGGAGACATTCTCTTTGTAAGAGAGGAGGTTGCTCCTCTCCGCTCCGTCTTGAAAGGTTTGCGGAAGCGATCGGCGCGGACCCTCCGAAGATTATACAGGTCGGCATTCCTAGAGTGGGAAAACTAAACCATTGAGCGAGTAAGACGCCTCTCTCCGGAGGCATAGAGGATGATCCTCCCCGCCTGAATTTGAGGTGACTTTGCGCTGGGTTATCGAAATCGATCCAAGCATTTTATCATTCCCGTCAAGAACTTCGGCCGTGTGGGATTTGGATGGGTTGTGGATGAAAAGGAGCTGCAAAATATATTATGGCGCACTGCGATTGAAAAGGCATAGTGCCTGTTAAGCGGTAAAAACTCATTTTTTTAAACTTAATATCGAAAAAAGTTTTCACTATATGTCAGTGTCAACAATCTACCGATTTGATCGATAGATTTTTCTTCCTCATAGGAAAATCTACTAAAATTGGTAGCATATTAATTGCGTATTGCTTGGTTTCGCTAATAGTAGGACCTGCCCGCCTTTGTGACGGTGCAGGATTCCTCGTCCCGTCCTTCCTTCCCCGTCCTTTCCTTGGAGGCGTCGTCGGGCTCCTATCGCGGCGGCGCCTCCTTTCCCTGTTCCTTTCTGTCCTTCCCCTTCTGGCGGCGAGGAGAAAAGCTGACCGCTTATAGTCCTCGCCTCAGGAGTGTATCCAGCGAACCCGACCCAAGGGTTTCGTTTTCATTGTCAGTGTCAACTATAATATATACATGAACCTCTTTTGCGAATCGACCACCACATCGCTATGTTTTTCACCTAACCTATTAAGCGGTGGCCTATCAGATAAAAATCAAATTCAATTGATTCCATTGTTTCCATGCGACTTTTCCTCGGTATAATCGTATTGCGGTCATACTACTTAAGTTTGTCTGCATTCAATTCCGTATTTAATGCGATTGTAAGGCATCCTAAAGAAAGATCATTTCTTCTCAATCAGTCTCACATTCAGGTCTTCAACCATGAGGTTAATCTGAATCGGAAAGGTTAATCGGAAGGGTAGAGCTCCCCTCGGGCTAATTTATGATAGGTGTCCGGTTCCTTTCTCTTGAACACCTTGTGCATCGAAGAATACTTTGAAAGAAACGATGGAAAAGTGACCGCAATAAATACCCGCAGACGGCAAATCGGAATGCAAATTAAAGTTTTCGATTTGCTGAGTTTATCATTTAAGGAGAGGATAACATTTGCCAGATTAGTGTTTTTAATGATAGCAATAGTTCACGACCTTGTCCAACGCAATCCTATACGCTTATCTTTTCGAACTCTCCACATTCGTCACATTTTTCCACCGCCCCTTTTAAATATTTACTTTATATCAGAGTAAAAAATTGTATTGGAAGAATATGGTAGCTTTTTAAAATATGGGAGAATTTTATATACCTCGTGAGAGAGTTGGTGACTAGGAGATTTGAGAGAAGTAATAGTGGAATAAGAAGAAAAAAAAGTAGTAGAAAACCGGTAAGTGATATTTCTTTGAAGCCAAAGTAAGCACGCTTTACTTGGGAATGAAGATTCTCGGGAAGTTTTTCACCGAAAGTGGAAGCTCCAATTAAAAACAATACTTTGTTGTTTGCGTATTATCAATAATTACATTTGGCTCAATGGATGTTGTTTGTCACCAACTCTGTTCAATATGTATGTTGAATACATGATACGTGTAATATTGGATGAAAGAGAAGAGGGAATAAGTAATGATGAAGTAAAAATAAGATGCATTAGATTTGCTGATGATATGGGGGTTTTAGCCGAGGACACAGAGTCATTGCAGATATTGGTAACAGCGTTGGAGGAAGGAATGGAAACATATGGAATGAAAATAAACGTTAAGAAGACTAAAGTGATAAAAGTAAGAAATGTATATGGTATGAGGGTGAAGACAAAAGAAGTTGAGATACAGAATGTGAGAACCTACAGCTACTTGGGGACTTTGATAATTGAAGACTGGAAAAGTATAGGAGAAATAAAAATAAGGATAGAAATGGCGAAAGAAGTTTTCAAGAAGATGAAAAGAGCCTTGTGTGAAAATGCACTGGAATTAAAATTGAGGAAGAGATTGGTGAAATGCTATGTGTGGAGTGTGCTTATGTATGGATGTGAGACTTGGACGATGGGGAAGAGAGACAGGGACAGGATTGGGGCGTTTGAGATGTGGGTTTGGAGGAAGATGGAGGGAATACGGTGGACGGATCGAGTTAGGAATGAGCAAGCGTTAAATAGGATAGATGAGAAAAGAACGTTGATGGACAAAATAATTCAAAGAAAGGGTAACTGGCTGGGACATTTGATGAGAGGGAATGGAATTTTGAAAGTAGCTTCGGAGGGAACGGTGGAAGGGATCAGAAGAAGGGGAAGGAGAAGGCTGAAGTTTATCGACAACGTAAAAATTGGAAGATATGGAGACTTCAAGGAGATGGCCGGAGACAGGAGGGAATGGAGACAGCAGACGGGCAGAATACGGACCCCCTATCGAATATGACCCACCTATCGTGGGCATTTGAGATGATTTTCGATGAGGTATCGAAGCCAATTGAACCATTTCATTACTCCCTAAAGAACTTATGTCACGAGAAAACTGAGGCTTAGGATTATTTTTTCGGATCATTAAAATAAAATTTCTTTATGGTGAGCTATGTAACGGAGGGATTGGTTAGGAAAGTCTCTCTACATAAGAATTTTTATGGAGAAAAATGCTTAAGATCTGTCTTGACACCTTTTTCTTCACCATTTTTTCGGTGTAAGCGTCGCAGTTCTACATCGCATTGTTGGAGTCGTATAGGTATCGCGTCCTACTACTCGCAAGGAGCTCGTTTTTTTTAATTCCCTTACCGGCAAGCGGCAGTGTCTTTATTATCTGATTATTATATTTACCTGAGTAGTTACGTTGCAACACAAAATTTTATTCACCATTAAACGTGCAATTATTTAAAAGTAGACAAAATACGTATGTATATTGAGCGGTTTAACTACATTCATACCGCCTTTATACCGCCACACATCAGCTTCCATGAAATTGTGCGAGCGAGTGAGTTAAAACAGTTGAAGGTGAAGTTAATATAGTAGTTCGAAATAGGCCGTGTTCATCCCAGTTGTGTCTGGTGTACTGAAAAGGTTTAAAACTATGTTGTATTCAGATGTAGATTCATTCAATGCAACAATTGTTTATTCCGCGAATAATAGCAATTACATAAAATATCTGACTCGTTATCACTGGTCAACAATCCTAGGATTGGTTTGACGCAGCTCTCCACTCAGTTCTCCTATCAGCTAATCTTTTCACACCTACATATTTCTTCTCTTTCGCATCTTTCTTTTCCGGTTCCATTTATTTTGTTCGAGGTCTTCCTTTTCCGTTCTTGCCATCCTAATTGTACCTCCACGATTATCTTCACTAGGCCATCATGTCTCAAAATGTGTCCTATAAAGTTTTTCCGTCTTCTTTTCAAGTTTTTCATGGGACTTTTCTCTCCTACACTTCTAAGCACTTCCTCATTACTATCGGTATCGATCGATACATATAATCCTCATCATTTTTTTAAGCACCACTTTTCGAAGGCCTCTATCCTAGTCTTCTCCGCTGCTGTCATTGTCCATGTCTCACTTCCATATAGAAGCATTCTCCAAATGTATGTTTTGATAAACTATTTCCTTACCTCCGTGTTTAAATTCCCCTGTAATTAGATATTTATTTTGGTGGCATGCTCACTTTTGTCTGGGCAACTCTGCTGATAATTTCTTTCTTTCTTCTCTCATCACTAGTTACCCTGCTTCCCATATTACATAATTCATTCACCTTTTCCATCGGATACTTTAATTAAACAAATAATACCAACTACTTATTCGCGGAACTGAATATACACCTGCACGGATTATATACACCTTCCTTTCTTCCCACCCCTAGTCTGACCCTCTGCCCGAGATGTAAGTGTGGAATGAAACATGCGAAGTGCAGCCTTGAGTTCCGCCTGCTTCCTCCGCCTCTACCTTCCTCCTTCTTTCTGTTCGGCCGAGTCGCTCTTAAGAGGGATCCGTCGACCCCACGGTCCACTTGAGGAGACCTCCACTTGGACGACCCCCCTCCCTCTCGAAGAGGGCGCGGAACACGCGCGGTAGGGTAGTGGGTCACGCGATGCATCCCATGTGCTGCTCTCATATTTATACACGAGTGAGTGCGTGCGTCCTACTTCTCACCAAATTTTAACCTTTTGCACGTTACCCATTTCCACCATTTACCTCTTCCGGACCCGAACGGAAAGATGGAGAAAAAACAACCTGGTAGAGATATCTGGGGCCGGATTCTTTTTTCGAGCTCGTAGGTCAGAAATAGCTTATCTGTGCACCGATACTGAAAGTTGTACTAAATGGCTGGATAAATTGGTAAATCGTACGCAAATTGGAGGCTTGATTTGATAAAAGGACCCAACTCGACCTGGACTTATTTAACCTGGCCCAGGTGAGGTCACGATCCGGCACAATTTTACAGAGTTTGAGGTATTTAATTGCAATGTGCAAACGTTTTTCACGCAGGCCAATTAATGTCCTTTATTTTGCGTCTCTAGTTAAGCCAGGAGGTCAGGCTGGTGGGCAACATTCATCCTCCGCCGCATAGATTTGGAGGTATTTGTAGAAGATGATTATAAACAATTAAATACTAATAAATGGAAAAGGAGGATTGACGCGGGCAGAATCAAGATACGATATTTTACGGTGGCGTTGGGCGTTATGGCGGGATGAGGAAAAAAATCACCCCCATATTCCATTAAACAAGGCGTGCCTTTGTAACTGTGCTTTCTTATCTTAAAAAAAGTCACGGCAGGAGTGAGCGAAATGTACTTGAGTACAGTTTTTTTGGGTGTCACTAACAGTTCTAGCAATTTTATGTCAATTTTCACCCATTTCTGACAGTTGCTTGCAGCTTCATGGCAATTTATGTGAGGATTCTCGAGAGTGAACATTAGAGGAAACGGCGATTGCAGATGTATTCTGAACTTATGCAGACATTTCCACCCTGCTGGTACCCGGCTCTGTAGCTGAGCTGCCTGTGGAGCCTATCACTCTCAATTTATTGATTGGTCTTTACTGAATTAGAAATGTTATCTATAAAGCTTAGTTGGTCTTTAAGCTAAGGTCCCAAGCTAAAGGGAGCTAAGTGAGGACTTAAGAGCTATGTTTGTAATTGTTTGAATCAATAGTACATTTATTCGTCAGTGGAAACATTTTGCGATCAGAAAGTTATCCAGCAGTTTCAATTGACTTTTAATAGACGCAATGATTTTATGGTGGCATCAGAATAAAAATTTATTTTTTCTTAAATCAAAAATAAGTGAGGTTAAGTTCTTATCCTTTAAATTACGCTGTTGCGTATTTTTATTGATCATATGTCGAAAATGCAGTGATATCCTTGAGGGTCAGGTACAATTTGCCTTTTTTGTGTAATTTCAGTGAAATATGTCGCGTTTACAAATACTTCGCCGCAGAAAATGTTGATGACAGAATAATTGCATACTTGAGAAAAACGCCAGCTAGATCGCAAAACCTTAAATTGGCGTAGCTCGAATTAAAGTGAAAATAAGTGAAAAAAGCCGAGTGTTCCCTTAAATAATAGCCAAGAGTTAGTCTATCTTTATTTTTGAAAACTATCAAAAGCCTTCCAAAATCTATCTGTTGACTGTTGCATACTCTATGCAACGATTTTTGGAATATATTATTGTCTGGATCATAATTCGCAAAGTTAGTCCCAATTGTTTTTTCGGACGAAACTATAGCTTTACAAGTTCAATTTTGTACCAGCAGTAGCAATTTTATTTTCAACTTAAAACGTACAGCATGGAAAGAATGATTCGTTGACGCTAGTGAAGAGAGGACACTAAGGAACATAATATATAATCAAATCGTACAGTGTACAATTTCTAAAAGAAACATATAATCTCAATATATGGTGCCATTCGGGAGGCATGGTGGAAGTGCTACGCTCAGGCATTAGCATTTGAGTGAGTATTTGTTATTTTATTTTTTATTTTTTTATTTTAATAAAGAGGTACACATACAGCAAGACTGCCAATTCAAAGTGCACTTATAACAACAAATATTAAATAATTAAATAATTATTATTTTTTGCAAATTTGAATAGAATAAAAAAGAAAACAACAAAAATTTATCCGGCTATCAAGTCATTTATGCGATAAACATGTTGATGGCAGATGAGCAAAAATTTTTAAGTGTCAGAGCAAACGAATCAATATCACCGGGGAGAGAATTTATTAGAAAAGAAAGTCTATGGAAAAATGAGCGCTTAATTACAGATTGCCTGAGTGTAGGAATGTGGAGTAAAGAGGTAGATCGGGTGTGGCGGGAAGGTACTCTAATTTTGAGGAAGGATACATTGTCAGGACTGTCGAAGTGGGAGTTAAGGGTTTTATAAATGAATTTGATGTCTGATTGAAGTCGGAGAAGGAATAAACTAGGGACGGATAAAGAGGATAAAACTGCACCAGTAGGTGACTCGCGGAGATTTAGGGTTTCTAAATTTTACAATTTTTGCAAAAGAAGCTGTAACACTGTAAAGGGTAGCAAGATTCGTGGGAGCAGACATTGACCAAATTGGGGAGCAATAGTGGATCACCGGAAGAAATATGGTTGAGAAGTAGGATTGGAGAGCCTTATTACTGGAGATATCCGTGAACCGGAAGAGTAGTCCTAAGAGTGACATGGCTTTTGATTTGATCGCATGAATGTGTTCAGAGAACAGAAGTTTTTGATTCACAATAATTCCAAGATCTGTCATGGATGACACACGATTAAGAGGCAAGGAGTCAATTGCATAATCAAAATGGATAGGAGTTTTCTTCGCAGATATTGTGATTGTGGTGCACTTTTTAAAGTTCAATTGCAGCCTCCAGAGAATGCACCACTCTGTGGTCTTTTTTACGGCATCCTGTAGCATATTACAGTCTGCGAGATTTTTTTTTCTTTTTAAATAGTCTATCGGCACAAGAACGACACACACGATTTTTACCACATGTATCCTAGTCAACAAGATGAAACAATAGCATCTATTAAATAAATCAATTGCCTATGATACAGCACTTGCCCCAATTTTCGAAATTTTCATGAAAATTACATCGACTTCATGCGATCTCTCGGAAGAACTGCCTCAAAATACTCCTATAAACTTCCGGGGTGCAGAGGTCGATGAGGTGAGGCTACTAGGCCACGCGGTGCCCTGCCAACTTCAAAAATGCTCACGTCCTTCTGCTCCCCACCTGTCTCGGCCCATTTCTCCCACCCCTTTCGGACACTCACGTCCCTATTGCATTTCACCCCCGTCTCTTCTCCCCCAGTTTGTCTTCACTTATTTATTTCATCCGCCGTTCGAGGCTACGTGCTGCCCTCCTCACATCTCCTATGATGTACACTTCCGCATGGAGGCGTTTTTTTTTCTTTATTTCCCTTCGTCTTCTGTTGGATGGAGAGAGGCGCTGGAAGTCAGTGGAAATGTGTTTTCTTAGCTCTGGTTCGTTTCTTACTCATCTATGTACATACATATTTGAACTGAACTACATAGAAGAAACCCTAGTTCACCCCGTAAATGAAAATACGAAGATTCAATGGTGATGTGGTTGAATTTTTCAATTTTGAAATAAATACTTGGGATGGAATTGTAAAGGAGGCAATTGCTATTAGCCTTGAGGAGAAGAGCTTAAACAAAGATGAAGGCTTCCAACTGCGCAGTGCCTGGAATGCCATAATTAATCGCTTCATCCGCACGCAACAATAACGGCAACCAGGGATAAGTAAGTATGTACCAAAGAGTAATAAGTAAGTAATAATCAAATAAGTACCCTAAAAAAGTACCATTAAGAGTAAACCCCTGAAGACGATGGCAGACTCAGCCATTGAAACGTTGGGAGAATTAACCCAATACCACACCCGGTGGGAATCCCGAGAAATTTTTCATCAAATACTTGCAATTTTCAACTATTTTAAAATTTATCACGACTTATGTTTCAACGTGACTACATCTTCAAGTTTATGTAAACATGTAATATTGAAACCTAGGTCGCAATGAAATTAATAATCGCGGAAAACTACAAATGCTTAACTTATGTTGCCTATGAAGGCGCATTTGAATGAATTTCCAAGAATGGCCCCAGCGCGACGATTATTCAAAGCGACCCATTTATTCTCAATGTTTACAATGTAATATTTGTCTTATGTATTTTTGACTTAATTTATTTCTTTTACCTGGCCCAGATAAGGCCACAATCCGGTCCCCTCTTCCTCTGGGCCAGGGCTCTCTTTACAAGGTTGTAGATACGGAAATGATGGAATACAGTCATCAGTGAAAAAAAATTAATGTGATGGTAGATAATTTATATTGTTATGTAGCTAGGCCACATTGTATTTTTTTGCCAGCTGTCTGATCGCCTACGTCCTTGGCCAGTCGCGTCTCTGGTCATCCGAGAGGGCGTTAAATGAGCGGCCAAAGGTGCATATGAATGATCCCGCCATACGCGAGGACCTATGGATTAGGATGGAGAAATTTGTTTCCTCCATGTCGCGTGTTCCACGTGTGGACATCGCTGAGCAGAGCCATGCTGTTTTGGATGAAGGATGGAACACGGTGCTTCCAAATCTTCCACCCGGTTGGCTGCACTGCAAGTTTTCGACGCTCCTTGATTTTCAGCCACCCTTCACGAGCATAAAAGGGGGGTCAGATGGTTCCAGGCGCCCGGGCGGAAGGCGTACCTCATGCAGGCACCACTTTGCACCACTTGGAGCCTCTGTAGCTCTCTCCCACTGAGGTCCGAACAGGGTACTAAGCAATAGTCTATGATGGGCTGTAGTAGGGACTTCACAAGGAGGAAATTTGTTTTGTTGGGTGGGCTGAAGTGCATACCACGTAGTCGTCGGAGTCCCCAATGGACGCGTAGTTCAATTCTTCAATTTCTTAGCGATAATAACTTACCGAAAAATTATTTATTTTATATATTTCGTCATCACTTACATAAATTTCGTTCGATTGCCTAAATTATAGCTTATTTCCCAGAGAACTTTGGATCGCTTTGTCGTAGACGATGCGAATGGCGACCGTTATAAAACCCATTTATTCACGCGGTGGGTGACCGAATTTATTCTTGCTCACTGATTGAATCCGCTTCACTAATGCGTAATATTCGTGAAAGTAGGTACTCTAACGCATGTAGCTGCTCTTATTTTTCTAGCTACTCTTCCTGGCCTCTCGCCGAAGAGGGAGGAGAGGCATAGGTCATAATAGGTCATAGGGTTTTCGAGCCTATTTTTTCTCCTAGATCGAGTTCCTCCTGTACGCATGTGTGATGAAATGTCTACTTCGAGGGAGTCGAGTTCAGAGGTATTTGGAGAGCGCGTTTGCATGAAAATACCTTTTCAATAGTCACGCGAAAAAATTTGCATTCGCTGCTTACAAAAATGCATATTTTTCATCCTCTTCAAGGAAAATAATTATCCATTCTGATGATGAAATGCATGCTTGTTTCGCACCAATCTCCTGAAGACTTCGGCAGCGTCGAATTACAGAAAAGTTGACTACGCATTCAGCACGAAATCTTTGGGCTACCACAACAAATCGCAGTCAATCGCTATTGCGACCGAATTAGCGAAAAATCCTTACTGGCTTGGCTGGCTTCACTTATTTGCACTAACGCCCTCTCCAGAAGCGTTTATGAACTTGGAAATCAGAAAGGGAGAAAAACTCGGGAAAACTTCAATCTTTGCCCTCAGGGGATTCACGTCGCCTTACGCACGCTCCGGTCGCTCCCATCCCTTTGTTAATGCCTGCTGACTCTCCCTTCTAGTGTCTAATTTATCGTGTGCATCAGGGAATACGGAGGTGCATCTAAGAAGCTCAGTAGTTAGTGCCATTAGAAGAGCATGGTGATAACGTTATTGTGCTTATAAACAAGCATTTTGAGGGAGTATCTGTTATTTTATAGCCATAAAAACGACTCACACGATCCCGTCGATCCAGTCGAATCCCGTTTCTGGATATCCTTATACATAGAAGGAATGACGTCACTCTCGGTCACAGCGTCTACCGCAAGCCGACCAACACGGACCTCTATTTGAATGGACGAAGTCATCACCCAACGGAGAGCAGTTTTGTCCACCCTTTTTTATCGGGCCAAAGCCATAGCGGACCAAGAAAGCCTGCCAAAAGAGATTAGACATCTGAAGACCACCTTCAGGCAAAATGGCTACAGTAGTGAGGAGATATACTCGGCCCTAAAAAGGAGTATTACAAACCAAGGCTTTTCAAAGGAGGAAGAAAGACCGAAGCCCATCGCTATGGCCAAAATTCCCTATGTGTCTAAGGTGTCCGGGAAATTTTCAAGGATCCTCCTAAAACACAGTATTGACACCGTTTTCCAACCATGCCCCTACTAAGAGACCTACTTGTTAAATCAAGGATCCTGGTGGTTTTGAAACTCCAGGGGTCTACCAAATTCATTGCGAGTGTGGGCAGGTGTACGTTGGGGAAACGGGGAGAACCATTAATACCAGGATCAAAGAACATAAGAGACACCTTAGGCTCTGCCTACCGGAAAAACCCTCGGTTGTAGAACACGCCATTGAATACTACCATAGGGTGAAGTGGGACCACGTGAAAATTCTATGTCGTGAGAATAAATTCTGGGAAAGACTGGTAAAGGAATCCATCGAGATCCGGCTGACAAGTAACACCCTCAACCGTGACGCCGGGTATTCACTAAGTAATGTATGGAAACGGGCACTTAGAAAAATAAGATTGGCTGCCTCCCGGCCAATCACGTTAGACCTTACAACCAATTAAAGGGTATATAAGCTGGCAAACTTCATCCACTCACCATTAGCCCTGAGGATGGAACCCGACTCGTGTTCCGAAACGTCGGCAGAATGGAGGCAGACCACCCGGCTGGAAGCCCAAATAGCCTTTTTCGAATATATTCGCCGGGAAAGCATCCGATTTTACTTGACACACACGATATTTTACCACATAAGTTTAATAGTGACTTGACCCCTAGACACACCACTCATCTTAGTCCAGAAGATAAAACAATAGCATACCTATCATAAATCAAATAATCGCCTAGGATGCAGCATATGGCTCAATTTAATCAACGCATGAATGTGATTGAAAGACAGTATTTTGGGGAGCAGTACCCCGAAATTCATATTGAAACCTGAGAATTAGGAAATAGTGTTTCAAATCATGGGGATTCCTCTAGCGTGCGTGGATGTAGCCTTCAGTGCAGAGTTATGTTTTTTTTCCCACTCCTTCTCCTGGCCACTCGCCGAATAGGAAGGTAGAAGTCAGGAAAGCGTGTGTTTTCCTAGATCGAGTTCCTCATGTATGTATGTATGATGAAGTGGCTCCTTCCAGCGAGTTGGGTTTTAGGGTTGGGGTCTGGGGGCGGGAGGGAGGGGAAGGGGGTTGAGGGAAAGGGATGCTTCTCACGAACCGACCCCCCCTTACTTCCATCCTCCGTGTCGGGGCGAAATAATTGAATCACTCGCCCGGGGCGCTAACTTCGGCCAAAGGTTGGGTCTGGAAGGGTTAGGACCTTCTTCCTCATTGGGGGCAAGAAGTGAGGGTTGCTGGGGGTGGAAGGAGGGCGAGCGCAAGAGGTCATCGTCTCCTCTTTCTTTGCGACGCGTAAAAGAAGACTATCGAAAAAGTCTTCCTTCGTCATGATTTCTCCTCTCCTATCTAATACGGCAGAGTTGGGAAAAGTATACCTCTCGTAAGACTAATAGGCTGCTATGAGAATAATGGAATACTTGCTTAACGTCTTAATGGGTCTTGAACAAACTTAGAATCAATGACATAACTATTTAGTTTTCCTCATTTTTAATTATCAGTAAACCGTGAAATTAAGAGTTTAAAGTATTTTTAAACTTCTAACTAATTGATGATGATGGGAACATAGTGTGAAAAATTGAAATATCGAATCGATACCGGAACTGTAAAATGAAATATGTAAGATATAAGTAAGTAAAATTATTCTCAAAATTTATATTCTCAAAATATTTGTGCTTTTTGTTACACCGAGAATTTTTCTTTTGCTTTAGCTGAAACCGTATGCACCCTTAATTTTTCATTTGTTCCCAGCAAATAGCGTTTCATTTTTCATGAAGGATAGATATTTATATTGGATCGTGGCCGTTCTTAGCGATATACTACCACGGAATCGCTTTGTAAGTTGTGTGTTGATTATTAGCGATTGCTAGTCGGTGTGCATTTCATAAAAAACCAAAACTCTTCTTTGCTTGTGACGCGTGAAACTAGATTGCGGTAAAAGTTTTTTTTAGCCTTAATTTTTCCTTATCTCCTATTTTACTGTAAAAATTATCATAAAAATTATTTATTAAATTCGATGTCTCTGCTTCAGGTGGATTATTTTTGCTATGATGAATAATGAAAAAAGACTATTTAGCTCTCATAATTTGACGACTGAATGAATGAAAAAAATGTTTTACTTCTCTCATAATTTTACAACAATAACCGGCGGTAATACATATTGTTATTATTAAGGTATTACTCGGATTAAGATAGGTTTTTAATGGAGTATTTGCCAAGTATTCTGGCAGTCTCCCTTCCCTTCTTAAATGAACGTAAAGCGCTGCACTCCAGATCAGACTCTTCACTATCCTTTTCTTTAAACTATTACATAGTGATCGTGTCATAAGCTCCTTCCTGTTCATGAACGCCTCTTTTATTAACACAAGTTTTTTCCTGATATCCTCACTGCTGTATCCGTTTTCCACTAATGTGCTGACCAAATAGTTGAATTGATCTACCTGCTCAAGTTTTTCTCGACCTACTTTTATCTTGAGTCTCACATTCCTCGTTCGCGATACTTTACAAAACCGCATTACCTTAGTCTTCTTGTGATTAACTATGCTCATCCCATACTCCTCGCACCGCTCGTCTAACGCATCCACTGGACCCTGCAGTCCCCTCGCTGACTGGCTAATCAACGCCTGATCATCCGCGAATCTCACTGATTCAAACACCATTCCTCCCACTTTCACTCCAGCGTCCAACTCTTCCCACGCTTCTCTTACCATTTCCTCAGCATACACGTTAAAAAGCAGAGGCGATAAAGCGAAATGATGAGCCTTGCCTCATTCCGTGTCCAATGCTTGCCCATCCAGTTATTCTCTGTCCGCTACCCTAGCTTCCGCAGTCCGGGCCATATGCAGATTACGAATCATTCGCCTATCCCTCCAATCTACGCAAATCTTCTTTAAAAAAATTTCGTTAAATTTACCTGAAACACTCTGAAAAATATCGTCAAAAATCAGGAGACCGATAACACTCTTAAATTCTTGGGAAACGACCAAAGTCTAGCATGGTGACCGTGTAGTAAAATATGAAAAACTACTTAGGTAGTTTTCACTCAAAACATGAGTTTAAAAAGGCTAACGTTATCATAAATATTGTTCGTAAGGAATATTAAATAATCGCAGACCGTATGTGATACATTTTCCGTCGATACTCTTAAATTTACTTGGAACTGAACTTAGCCAGAACACTAATAATTGTATTTAATTAGAGCTACTTTTATTAGACAAATTGCAGACAAAATATCGCAGATTATGTTTAGCTTTGCTTTTAAATGAAACTAATTAAGCTTTTCATGCTTTAAATTCGAAGCAGAGAAGCACTTCTCTCAACGCGCCAGAAAAATAGGAATAGGATTAATACGACTAGGAATTGTTTTTTTTCGACGGAAATAATTCCTCCCCCCTCCCATCCAATCGGGTGAATCTTGGCAAAGATTTACGGAAGGTGCAAACCTTAAGAATTTTGAACTAGAAGTCAGGTGTATTTTTCGTTCTTAAACCTCAATGTAGTATAGACTGAAGGATGAAAATATGAGATTCTTTTCCAAAGCTATCGGTTATTAACTATGCTCATTTTCCCTTCCTCATGACGAGTTGTTGGGGCACACATTTCCATAAGTAAAATTTTAGGCTATCCCGGCGTATAGATTGATGAAGAATTTCTCGGGATTCCCATCGGGTGTGGTATTGTGTTATTTCTCCCAACGTTTCAATGGATGAGTCTGCCATCGTCTTCAGGGGTTTACTCGTAATGTTACTTTTTACGGTACTTATTTATTTATAATAAAAATATTTATATATTTTATATTATTTATATATAGTTATTTATATATTTATTTATTGTAAAAATAAATAAGTACCGTAAAAAGTAACATTACGAGTAAACCCCTGAAGATGATGGCAGACTCAGCCATTGAAACGTTGGGAGAAATAACACAATGCCACAACCGATGGGAATCCCGAGAAATTTTTCATCATATTTCCATATGTTTTACAATAGGGTAGTTTCCTTTATCAAAGAAAACGAAACGCATTGATTGCTATTCGTTACCCACCATTAGGGTTTTCAAGATGTACAAATTATTTGGTTTTAGAAATCCCAGTTTAGACGAATGGCAATGGTCAATTTTAACCTAATTTGAAAAAGGCCAGATTGGCGCCCATGCGATTCCTCTCCACGTCATAGGGACATAGTTTCTACACGAGAGGATAGGAGTTTTACATCGTCTGAGATTACCAATGCATGCATGAGTCACAGAGCTCAGGGAAACATCTCCTAATAATCACTTATTAAAATTGTCTAAGGTCGGAAAGTTTCCTTCCTTTGATAAGATATATCCATAATTAAGCCAAGCGCTACCTGCTAGCAGGGTACTCTGTTACCTGCTAGCAGCCTGCGCCGGATCAGCGGTCAAGCCTCGCCTCAAGGTCACCTCACAGGGCGGCAGCGGGAACCATAAATACGTCACACAGACTTTTCCCATCATTCCTACTTAGCCGTCGCGTTTTCGCGCGCTTGAAAATTTTCACTTTTCATTTAATCGCGAAAAATAGATATCGTCATTTTAAAATTAAAAAGCGTGAGATACGTACTCCAGGAGTAATAATCTTTCGATTAAGGCAATAAAAAATAATAGGAAACCACATTATTTAAAAATGTATGTTGATGTATATTTTTCACAATATTATTATTGTTTTCTTTTTCTTTCAGTTAAAAGTCCAGGAGGCGATGAGGAAAAAGGAGAGGTTCCATAAAGAGCATGAGGAGGTGAGTTCACCCAATTTTAACCCCAGTTAATGATGACCAATTCAATCGCTTTTTGTGTTTGCAAATTTATCTAACTTTATAGCTGCATGTTGTTTTCACTTTCTGAAGTTTATACCCTATAGCATACCTGAAATTATTTGCATGCTTCTGCTCGACAAGTACACATTGGTAATGCTTTCATTTATTATATTTCAATTGAAAGATTTTTGGTAGTTCTCATCCCATCCACACCCTATCAGAAATGTTTTTGTATCAAATCCCTCAAAGATTGTAAGGGTTGACACGCATCCCATTCCGTGTATCTTAGAATTTTCTCGGAAAATTTGTGTGATTCTTAGTATTTAAGGTTTTCCTCTCAGTCAGTAAATCCCGCAAAATTAACTGAAATGCGCTTGTAAGCAAGAAGTTTTATTCAGGAGAGGGTGATTGCGCGTTACATAATATGTCAATCAAATTCATGTTTTCTCTCACATAATTCTGAACTATTCAAATGCTTATATTTTTGCCTAATTTATATATGATCCGCTTCAGCATTTTTAATGTTACTTAGGTCCATTCTGTGGTCTACTAAGACGTTTTTAAATGTGAATATGTTTTCACCTTAACCCTATGATGGAACCTGAACCGATACTTAATGTTTTCTGAGATTGAGAATGCCTTGATAGATTCCTGTATTCCTCTAAAACTACTCTCATGATTACTTGTATGTATTTTGGTAACTCCCATTTTGTTAACTCTCGTCTGATTTTTTATAAATCATAGCCCACTGTTTTCCATGACCTGGCGATGTCACGAATGCAAATGCGTCGGATAACCAATATCGTACGGTATTTATTCCTTGTGGAATGAGTTTAGGGTCACGGTATGAATTATGTTTTGGAAATGGGTTTTAATTACGTGAAATTCTCCCATACATTTTTTTCTGAATTCCCTCGTTATCTCTCCTCCTCCTGCTCCGTGCTATTTCAATCTACCTTTAATATCCGTTGCCCCATTCCCCAAGGGTCAGTTGGCAAACCGCCATGCGATGTAAATGAAATAGTACCTCGGGCGCCAAGTGGATTTTGATGGTACTCAAAGGGCGGATTCGCGGGTTGATGATTGGCCGATTATTGCGCCATAAATCCTCTTTCAAAGCGAACGTAGCCGCGAATGAAATTCATGGACGACCCTTTTCGCTTATTAGCAGGTTGTAGGTTCCTCATTTTTTGTCGAAATATCCTGGCGCAGAATGTTTAAATTTTGGTTCCGTTAACCCATTTCCTCAAAGAAAACTTAGTTATTCTGATTGGGATTGTGCAAATATTAAGGTACTTTGCTCCTGTATGGCTGTATCTAGTAATCATGTGATATATTTAGGTGAAATTTCAACTCATTTCCTCAGGAGAGTGTAACGACTCCATCCTCATGGTACAAATGATGGCAAATGCAGCCGATTCATACTTTTTGCATTGCGAAAAATTGCTCATTGTTATTTCAGTGTGGAAAAACTCCACTATATTCCTCTGGAATTTTACGTCAGTAGTAGTATAGGTGGGCTATTTTAATTCCTCTTAACGTTAATATGCCCGTTTAATAATGTGAAATTAAAAATGTTTAAATTTACGTGGGAAAATCCAAGGATTCTTATAGTGAGCATTAACTCAAGGTGACTTGAAACTTAAAGTTCGTCTGAGTGATTGCCAGTAACCTTCAGGCGTCAAAAACAAGAAAATAAATGTTTGAATTGCTATTCATTCATTTTATACCTAATTTGATTTTTTTACTTGGAAGGCACTTTTCTTAGCTGACAAATTGAGGTATCATTAAGTAAATTTACGACAGTTTGCATGAAAGGCCTTCGTAGGAATTGTGATAATGAATGGTCTATTTTGGTAATTTCTTATTAATGTGAGGTACAATGAAGATACCATTAGAAATGAAAATCTCAGTTACTCCAGAACCCTTCATTGTGGCCACCATTCAAATTTAAAAGAAAGTAAAACATTTCTACGTATTGCCCTTACAATTTCATTCGTTTATACCTCCGAAACAGTACGAAGCAATGCCACAGAATTCATTTTGCAATTGTTCCTGAAGTGGTCGTAGGATCCCGGGTAAGGAGAAAACGGTTGCACTTTCTTTGCGATAAGTGAGCTCATGTGGATGAATACCGTGTTGTCTCTATCAGAGGGCCTATCAGGAAAAACTTTAGGAAAAATACAACACGGTGAAAGTTGGGCGGAAAGAAATATGAAGCAAATGTCAAAATATTTTGTGAGGCACAGCACCTCTTCCGATGAAAATGACAAAATAGGACTCACCCTCAATTCCTATGTTTATGATTTCATTTGCCGTCGCGCGAGAATTGATGATCCTCGTAAATATGTTTATTGTCACCGTAAAAACAAACACTGCCTTCTTCTCCACTCTGCTACGGTATTAGTAGCCATACTATATCCTGAAATCGCAAAAGTAAGTTTAGTGCCGTTTGAACTTTAAAAAAAATGAATTTGCGAGGAATAGTGCCTACCATAGCGTATGTCACAAAAGGCTAGTCACTTTGATCATTTGCTAGATAAGTTTGCAACACCATGAAGGATAAATAAGCTAGAAGAGACTTAGAATTTTATGAGTGGAAATGATAGATATATCCCAAGATGATTATTGTATCATATACTTGAAGGAGTCATCATAAACCAAACACTTATTTCCTTCAGTTTGTTACATTATTTATCAGCATCAAATTTCCAGTAATTCCTTTTGGCGACTTCAAAGTTTCTCAAGGTTTTAACTTCCCACTTTGCTCTTCTCTTCCTTCTTGGTCATTATGGCCGTTTTTACTTTCTAAAATGAATTTGCGTGGCAAAGTAGCAACAATTGCGTATGCCACATAGAGCCACTATTATCACAAAAAGTCAATATAATCATTTCTGAAGAAAAATGAGGTAACATAGCGAGGAGATTCCCAACATTTTTTAAGTAGAAGTCTAGAATTTCCCACAGCATTTACAATTTTTCCATCACATCCACCACCTCTAAATATATTAATGTAGTTTACTACGGTATTTATATGCGTACATCTTCCTGAAATCGCCTAAGTCAACTCATTGCCATTTTACCTTCGAAAATTGAATTTTCTTGATGGAGTGACAACCAAAGCCTAGTATTTCACAAAAGGCTCGTCAATTTGATCAGTTTCAAAGAAATTTGATTATATAATAGCAAGAGGGAATTTCGAAATTTGTCGCAAGAAACGTCCATTTTTCTGGTCCAATTAAAAAGTAAAAAAAAATAGCCCTCGAGTCTCCGGCATTGCCTCCGTCTTGCCCTCGCGATTTTTCCCCACGGGCGTCACATCTGCCACCGCCCGACTATATGAATCCAAATGGACGGCCGTTGTAGGCGCCTGAAAACTCCCCTCATGACCCCATCTTTCCGGACCCTAATATTCATTTATGCGCCGGAGAGCGAGAGATGCTAACTAAATGTAAGTGCCTTCATCAGCCGTTGGGGGGCGCGGAGGAAATGAACGTCTCCACTCCTAAGAAGCGCCTGCAAATGTTTCCCAGCTCCTCTTTCTCTTCCCCCGCTACGCGTGGACTTCTTCTTCACCGGAACCTTTTCCCTTCACTCTTGACTGAATGGAGACATTAGCTACACGGAGCACGAACCGGGCATCAATCACGCATCACACATCGTCGCGTTCCGAAACACCGCTCTCTCTCCTTCTCTCTTTCTCTTCTGTGTCCCCTGTTTTGGATCGTCGGCGGAGGGAAAGAGAAAGATGACAGCAACACTAGTGCTACCAATTGCCTCTGCTATCATTTGTTCCGAAATAAGCTGCTCAACTAGCCCTTGTGAGAGAGTTGTTGATGTTGTATTGAAACTAGTACTTGCAATTTTGCTATATTATAAAATTTATTACGGCCTAGGTTTCATTTCTTTCCTACATCATCTTCAAAGGTGATACAGTGAGATTGAAAAAGTTTCTAGCTTTCAATATTTCTGCATCATCTTTCAATATTGAAACTTGGGTCATAAAACATTTTATCTTCGTGCAAAATTTCAAGTATTAATTTTAATATGGAAAACTTATATTCCATTACGTTTGAATCTTCGGAGTGCTACAATCCTTGTATATTTTCACTCTTTTCGTATTTAATTGCAATTAAGTGTCGCTCTTTCCTCGCCTTTGGTGTTGCTCATACTGTGCTGAGCTGTGGAGAGATATTAGCTTTTCACGCCTTTGAGAAGGCTAATAGACTGGCGTCCCGCTCGGGTATTTGCATCTTGGACCAACTTGACAAGGCTTCACTTATGCTGAAATGCAGGCATATCTCCTTGAACTTCAGCTCTTTTATAGATTGTCCATACCATAAGGCACAACAGTGGTGTGTTTTATTGGAACAGAAGTGTGGGTCGGCTAAGGAAAAGGTGGAAGAATTATCTGGATGTGGGCTGTGTATATACAGAGGCACGATGCTCAACCCCAGGAGAACAAGTGGAAGAATAGCATTTATGTACATGCAAGTAGGCCTCATTATAATTCTATGCTTACTATTTCATTGAAATTCATCCTAAGATTCAGCCTTCCATTTCTGCTTTTCCCAAACGACTTCCTTGCCTTCTCTAATGTTTTTTTATTTATAATTTACTTATTAAGTTATCTAATAAATAATTCACTCCATTATCTGCCCCAAGTATTTGCCTTTGGGTCTTTCTCGGATCCTCCACTTCATCACTCCGTTACATTCGCCACGTAATTGGCCTTGTGACACCAACTATCCACCGAGTGCTACTCTGCTGTACGGTTCTCCACAATTCTTCTTCGATAAACCTTCTCGTTTCTCACCCTATCCTATCACTTGATATTCAGTTCACATCATTTGTATGAGCGTGTGAATGCTATTTTGTAAATTATTATTAGTGTTACCACCCTAAGTGTTTGCTTATTGCAGCTTCCCCCACTTTATACGAAATTAAAATGCTCTGGTAGTTTTCTTAAACTAATTTCTTCTAAATTATAGTCAATTGAACATTTTGTGCAAATTTATTGGTTGACTCACTGGGTGGGACAGTGTAAGTTTCACAATTTATTCAGTTTAATTCTAATTATCCTTCTTTTATGGAATTTTGCTGTGATAGGCGGTATAAAATCTTGACAGCTCTTAAACTTCGCTTGAATTTCAGTGCAAAGCGAGAAATGGCGAAAAGGAGACATTGAGTACCTCATAAAACAGAAGAGTTGCCCTGGAAATTTCAGGAAGTGGAGCATGGGAAATGGAAAACAAAAGAATTCGTTTGATTTATTTTTTTATAAGGTAAAAAAAACGGAAACATTCTTACCTAACCTCATTGGGCGTGAGTCCATCTGATATTATTTTCGGAAATGTCTTACCCTGAAGGCATATTTTATTCCTTGTAGGCCCATTTGTGGAACTGTAATTTTTTTCCATTCAATTACCTCCATTTTCAAGGAAAACGTTTTTATTTTCACTTTCCCGTGGAGGAAACTGGCTTGAGTAGATTTTTATTGAATTCCCAGTTTTTGTTGAATAGACACCATGTGAAGGATGCATGGTGTGTTTCCGTAGAATGGGCTAGTGGGGCGGGTGTTTTTTGAGAGGGGAATGGTGCTCATCAAAAGCTAACTTTCTTTTGCTTTATTCGTCGTCTTTCCAAGGTCTGCCCTGCTTGTCTGGAAAAACTCCTACCTACTCGCTATATTTTCTGACAGGTTGCCTAGACGTTCGTTGATTCCTTCGTTCATTGTCGTCTTATCATGGCTTCTGAAGACAGCGAGGAACCCATCCTTAAACGGTGTGTGTGCCAAAACTATTAAATTTTAAATATATATTAATATTCATTTTCATATTGATTGACAGCTTATTTTGATTGTCTTTTTTAGCTTACGTCTTAGTACAGTTTTATTGTTGGTCTGAAATAATGAAATATCCTAAATTTTGTGGCCATCCGATAAAAATTGGCGATTCGATGAAACCGCACTATCGGCGAAGGGTAAGGCACTGTTGGTGGTAAGGGACCCGCGTTGGGAATTCATTGATACGCGTCCCTCTTTTCCCCTTCTTCTTTTTCACCGCACTATATACCCTTGATTCTTGACTCTCCCTCCTCCCCGATTGAAATTCAAACGAGGCCAACCCCCGTGTGCGACGCCAGCCCAAATTATTCCGCCACCGGAAAAGGACGCCCTGGAAAAAATTCCTCCCTTTCCGCTTCTCTCCCAAACCCTATTTCCGAAAGGATTTTTTTATTCTTCTTCCCTTCTCCGCCGTTGCTATCCCTTTATATATCTTCCATTGTTGCCCTTTTTTGGATTCATGATAGCGCGCCGCGTGGGGGTCTTTTTTTCGTGGTCTCGATACGTTTCTTCAGGTCGACCGGTTGTGGTTTGTGCGGAGAATTTGCTGAGGGTTTCTTTTGGGAGTTCTGGGTGAATAACGTGGAGCCAATTGGCGGTTGATTTGCTTCCGGGGGTAATTATTCGGCTATTCGCATCATTTAATAATATTGATATATTTGATTGACGCTTTTGATGTACGTTTAGCGCTTGTATACTTCTTACAGAACAAGTTTGGAACCAAATGTGTAGCCGCTGGCACCGATCTGGCTTCTATTCGTTACCATTTCATCAGTAAAAGAAAAAATTCCAGTATCACGCTGTCAGTAGAAAAAAGTGTTCGCTTCTTGTGGGCCTAATTGTGAATTGTAGAGTGAGGCCCAAATCTGGAGGCTTCAAATTTCGAATCTGCTGTTATCGCATGCTGTTGCTTGAGACATGCATGGTGCATGGTGGAGACGGAAGGTTTGAGAGGAAGGGAGACACTTTACACTTTATTAACGGAAGGCACGCATTAATTTTCTACGGGCAGATAGGGCTGTTTATATCATTACAACTAACTGTTTATAGAAAGTTTAGGGAGGCACATACCTGACAACGGCGAAGAAATCTTGGATGGAGGCTTTTAAAATGTGGTGCTGCAGAAGCATGATGAGGATCAAAGGAATCGGTCGAGTAAATTATGAGCAATTCCTAAGAAAAGTAGGAGTGATGAGAAGCCCATGAAAACCTTGGCAATAAGGCAAAATAACCTAATGGGCCATATAATGAGACATGATGGCCTGATGAAGACAATCGTCGAGGGAAAAGAGGATAGCTAGAACGGAAAAGGAAGACCTCGAATAAAATATATGCCACAAGTAAAGAATGCGTAGCAAGGTTATCCGCTATCGCCGAGCACGTATGGGAAGGACCAACACACAATGTGGACACTGAAAGTGCAAAAATCATCGCTAGAGAAAAGCATTACTTTCCCCGTCTCATACGAGAGGCTATCGGAATAGCGAAAACATCCACATTCAGCAGGAAGGACAGCTATTCGCTCTCAAACACCTGGAAGAGACTCTTACCCAAACGGACCAATCAGAACGCACCTAGCTCAAACCAAGGCCGATATAAGACTGGCAAAAACCTGCATCAAACACTTCGTACCTGACGATGCTAGCTGCAACGCCGGCGAAACTGTCGTCATGAAGATGAAACGACGCGGAGGTCAACCCGAAAACCTTGCTACGCATGCTGCACCACCCCACGAAAGTCTCCATCAACAAGTAAAGAAGGATGTAAAGGAAAAGAAATACGTACGTGTGAAAATATTAGCTGATAGGAGAATTGAGTGGAGAGCTTCGTGTAACCAATCTGAATGTGTCTCAATCAAACACATCAAGCCAGTCCTGGCTCAACGTTCCATCCGAAGGAGGGAGTGCTGCCCTTGAAGTGCCTCCCTCTGAATCTGATTATGGGATCGGTCAGCCTCTGAAAAATCTCTGCCACCCTATCCCTACTATCTTCCTATCAATTACTGAAACCGAAGCAGTCTTTTATGACAACCCTGCACTCATTCAGCCATGTAGCCACGTGGCGACGCGTCCTCTTCCGTACGAACAGCTGATTGGAGGCACCCACGGCGGTGAGGTGTAGGAGAGTGAGTATTTTTTTTCCCTTTGAGTGTGCTCGGGTTGGCGGGAAGGGAGGGTGGGTTGGCCGCGACATTAAAATTCCACCGCCCCTCGATTATGCCGAGGGCATTGTTGAGGGAGGGGGTGAGGAAGATGGGGTATCGTCGGCAAATTACGGTTCGTCGTGAAATATGCCAATCACGGCCCTGACTCCCTGTTACCATGGAGGATTGCGGGCTGGCGTGAAATTAAAACAGGATATCGGAAGCTGCAAATCTAACGATTGAAATTTTGGCTTTGATGCTGCGACGTCGTGGTACGATGGGCATTAAAAATGTTCTTGTATCGATTTCCTCCCATTAATTGGTTTTTTTATTGGTATTTATACCCAAAATAGCTTACTGAAAAACATATCGAAGGAAAATTCGGTTTAAATGTTATCTTTTGTAATTTAGGGATTGGTATGTTATCAAACCCTTCAATTTTCAAACAATAGGATATTGGGAAGAGAATTGCATTAGCGAAGGAGGCGTTCATGAACAGAAAGGAGCTTCAGGGAGGTTCGCTACGTAAGAATTTAAAGAAAAGGTCAGTGAAGAGTCTGATCTGACGAAGTGCTGGACATGGTGGGTGAGCAGTGGCAGCTTTTAGATGAGATACGGAGGAGACAGAAGGTATGGATGGAACGAGTACTTAACGGGGATTGGATGTTGAAAACAGTGTTAGAGGGTAGAATGTAAGGTAAACGAGGGAGGGGAAGGAAAAGAATAGGATTTTTAGATAGAATGAAAGGTAGTAGGTCTTATTGTGCACTGAAGAGGGAAGTGCATGATGTAAGGGGAGGCTCCCGGAATTCTTCCTAAGCACTCTATGGAAACCAACCTGAAACGTTAGAATCCTTTTATAATAAACTTGTTATATAAAATGCTAGTGGTAGTAATATTTAGTAAACAAGGTTCCCAGAAAGCCTTGCGAAGAAATGAAAAGGAAATTAACAATACTTACCGCCGACACAGTATAATTACATCGTGGTTATTCAAGGAGTATAAATCTTGTCCTACTTCCTACATTTTTAATGTATCATATAATTCACAATTCCTATAATAGTAGGAGACCTCATTTTCTTTCGAAATTTTACGGATATCAGTTTATTTTCATGAATTGCTATCTATTCTCAGCAATAATTTTTAATTGAACGTGATGCGATCGCTACAATACAAGTTTTTGGTATTTTTATCTCCTTAATTAGATAATCATGGTTCGTGTTTCATCGGGGTTGGCTGTGTATATTTTATTTTTCTGATGCTGTCCCGTTAGCCGAAGCGCGACTACTTTTATCACATAATGCATAACGGCTGTTTGATTCTACTGATTGCTAAGCGGGAAGGGAATGTTGAAAATGGAATTGGTGGTGAGAATGTTACGTTAAGTAATCGGAGTAAGGGGGAAGCGAATAGGATTTATTCATAGACTGAATTAGCTCTCATTTTGTATTAAGAAGGGATGTCCAATTTAGGAGGAGAAACAGGACAAGGTGATTCGGAAATAGCACCTCACGTAAAAGTTCCCTCACCGGTAGAATCTAAGCATGTAAAATAAAAAAATACTTGAAATATCATAAATTCCAACCTCAAAATCTTCAATGCACTCTTACTTTTTTCCATCCACGCTACATTCAGGAAAGAAATCCGCTCGGGCCATTTCGGTGAAAGTGTAGCCAATTCATTCTTTCGTCATCAACTACTGTTCTATCAAACAAGGACAACAAATTAATATGAAGTTGCTATTTAAAATAAATAGTACTATATCCGATATTTTCTGAAACTTTTAATCCTTACTTAATATTTAGCATCCTGTCGAAGCTTTGAAAACAGGCCAATGGTTTTTGGAGCCTCTGTGTATGTTCTGGTAATTCAATTACTTTTCCTCGTGGTTGGTATTAAAGGGGATTTTATCATTTAATTTGAGCTTTTGAGGTATTAATCTCCATATGTTACTGTTTTCTAGTATTCTAAGGAAGTACTTGTAGCTCCTCATTATACTGGCGTAGAGTCGCAAAAATAGCTGGAATCTCTGCTCTAATGGAAATGTTTTTTGCCTCCTTTGATGACGATACTTACTTTTAGGGACAATTTTTGTGCAATGCGTCTTCAATTTTCAAAGGCAGGGGTTTTATTGCTGCTGCGTTGATGTAGCAATAAAAACTTCTTAAGTGGACTCTGTTCTTTCCTCATCATCTATTTTTTAGTATATTTTTATTGAAATTGCTAATGTAATGGCTTTTTGATGTAGTTATGGAAAGAAAGGACAGTAGCCGTAGATTTTTTCATGACCAATAAATATTTCTGAGCTAAGACATAAAATTTAGAGTTTATTTCTGATTCAAAATAGTGGAATCATACAACTTTCCTGGGAAAAAGCTCTTTCTCTACGTACGAACCCATAATCGATAAATATGAGTGAAATTATGAAGCAGAAATCGTGTGAAGATAAACATTCTGCCTTTGATCATAACATGACTGTCTAATGTGGTGCATATCATTGAAGCTTAGTTATCACTACGAAATTAATTAATGGTTAAAATGTTTACTCAACTTTTAGGTGTCTAAACTTTGTGGACTATCTTTATTTCCAGTCATAATAGAGATAGTAAACCTTGTATGGTTAGGAATGTAATTTCTTTAATTTCTGTAAATATCCAGCCTGATTAGCCTTTGTATGTTGTTTATGAGTTTAGAGTACCTTAATACTGGGAGTACTGGCAAGAAAAAATGTTTTGGACAGAATAATCATGATAAATCCATTTCTTTTGATGGAAATTGTGAGTGTTTAAGTGATTGATTCAAAGATTTAGCGTAAGATTTGCGAGTATTTTCAGCTTAATTTTATGTCAAAGATATACGAAATCTTTTCTCGTACCCCTTGATTGAAAAAATTGCCTGTTGGTTGGTTTTTGCAGGGATGTACGCAATAAATAATGGCAAATGTTGTCTTGCCGAGAGAGACTGTTGGGAATTGTAATTACAATGACTTTTACTACGGTAAGAGTTTCAAATGTTACACTTCTCTCTATGGTCTTAGCTAATTTTACTTCGATCTTGACGATGTCTCACTCGCTTAAAGGAGTTGAGTATTCACGATGGAATATATGGTTATAATTACGCTGAGAAGTCGCTTTTAAGATTATAATGATGAGTAATAATTTTGATGGCTGAATAAGCATCTCTTTCACAGCATTTCACTGTATCTCATCTTAATTTTGGCAGAAATTACTTGAGGCTGTGTACTACAGGGTGTAGGACTCGCCATTTCGGCTCTGATGAAGCGATTCAACTCGACTGAGTGCTCACCATGGTGATAGCGGGCGATCAAAAGCAATCTGACGGAAGCGTGGCTTATCGTTATGAGAATCAGACTACAGTGAGCGATAAAAGTGGAGTAATCAAAATTTTCCATGCCCAGGACATGGTTTAATGTGTCTTCGTTATGCATAAAATTTCGAGTTAGCCGAAATTGGCAAGCTTATATGTCCCATCGCGACCAGCTACTGATGGCAGGGCATCTCATTAAGGACACCAATTTCTGGAATAGCTTTCCCTTACATTGCCTTTATAAGCCTCCCCTGTAATTTTATCAGATTTTATCGGATGTGATAATCCTTTGGACGCAAACCGTTTGGTGATTTTTCGAATTGCATAGTACACTTCGCTCTACCTCTAGATAGTTCTGATTAGATAGTGCTGTGGTGTATTCCTGCTTCCTTTCCTTACGGTTTTTGTAGTAATTATTAACCGTCTGTATACACTTCAGTGACTATTTATTCTGTATTGGTTGTAAAAAGCTGATTATCAATTTCTCAATTGATGGAAATTTTAGTTAATATTTATTCTTTATCTATTTTATCGGAATTTTAATGCTCACTTATCAAATGCACAAAATGAAATTAGTACCTCCATTTCAAAATGTATTCCATGCATCATTATTTCACTGCGCCACCGTATAATTTTCTTTATTCACAATTTGTATAATTTGACCATACGCTGGTGCTTGAATTGAACGTGGAATTAATAAAGTTATATTTGTGTTGGAAAGTCTGGTCATCCTTGCGAATCTTAATTACAAAATGTTTAATTTTAAAATTTGATGTTGCATTTCACCCTGATGTGATTGGGTCATTGAATAAATTAAACCTTTTACAAATGAGCCAACGTTTTCATTAATGGTATCATGTATCAATAACCATTTCTGTGCGTTTTTTGTTGGCTACAAAAATCGATTCATGTTCACGTCTAAGTTGATTGATTATGCTCGTTTGTTCTGATCTGAAAAGCGATAATTCACGATTGAATGACTTTGAGTTGCATGGCAAGTGCTAAAATATTATGCTATTTATTTTATTTTTGGAAATGCAATATTTTTAATTGGGATATAAAATTATTTAATTGAGGTTATCATCTTAAATACTGCAGTAGGTTATCTGTTATTAGCGTTTGTGCTTTCTCAAACCAAATAAGGCACTCCATTCTGTGGTTCTTTCTATCAACTTTCAGTGAACCATGTCGGACAAATTTCATAGCGGACTTTCTCTTGCCAAAATAAGCAAAGCTATCGTCGAATCAAGTAAATGTATGCGGTGAAAATCCTGAAAACATCTTAAAATAGCATCGAAATACTTGGATTTATTATTCAATTGCTATATATATTTTTATTGCTCATATACCATTAATAAATACATAGAACTTGAATTTAGAGCTTTTACCTTTACCTTTACCTTTGAGCTTTAGGTAGCTTTAAGGATATGTAATGCAAAATCATTCATGTACGAATTCATCTAAGGTTCGATAGAAATTATGAATGAATTATGGCGAACATAAGAAAAACCTTATAGAAATTAGTATAATTTCAATCAAATAAGTTGATAATTTGAAATATAAAGATAAAATTAATAATATTATATGTGCGAACAGCGTACATTGGAAGACAAAAATTTTGCCTTTAATCGAAAAGGAATTCTATACATGCGGTTGAAAGCAGTCCTTATTATAAGAAAAAGCATATTATAAAGAATTCGAGACGCAGAATACAGAAATACAGGTTAAACTATCCGGTCCATGGTGGAAAATTTCCATAGCTTCAGTGAAATTTTCGAAGGACACGAGCTAAAATCGCAAACATTTCGCATAACTTGTTCAATTTTTCTGTCATTATAGGGCAAAGATAATAACTGTAATTGCCCACACAATTGGCCAACTTGAAGCGTGCATTATGACTTTACCAAATTTATATATGTCAATGAGTAAGGCTTTTTGGCATTAATATTTCCTTTCGTATGTTTCTCGGCATTAGAAAAATTGTTATCGTATTTATTTATGAAACAATATTGTATAAGCAACGGATGCTAGTCCTCCGTACCTTTGTACATTTGTACTGATTTTATAACGATTTTACAACTCGTGTCAAGAAAAACTCAAGCTATTTCCCAGCACCAAGGAAATGGTAGCGCGTGCAACAAGAACTATTGTTACCAAAGGAAGTAAAGCCTTGGTACCTTTAGTAAATATTACCAATTGGTGTACATCATCTCACGTAGGAAATAAAAATCGTGCCTCGTAAAAAGTTGATGGGGATGATTTTTATGAGCGTTCAAACTCAAGTCTCAATTCTCTTGCTGCGGTCGGTAGATTTTTATGCCGACCTATTGTTCAAATGTAAGTCGCACGTATGTACCTCGTATCCATGGTACAGTTGAGAGAAACTTCCCCTCCTAACGCAGTATCTTCTCCGTTTTTCAAAAACTTGCCACGCATCGAAATTTCATCCAGCTATTGTGTTATTTTTTTCAAGATATATTTAATTCCATGTATTCAGCTCCTGTCCTGATTTTAAACTCCTCTCATATCCGTGTCGTCGTCCTGAAAAAAAAAATAATTTCGCGTGTAGCTCATCCACTTCACCGTTCAAGCTCTTGGGAAAAAGCCATGATCTATTTATTCCGAAAATTTTACACTTAGACGTTAGATCGTCTCCCCTTTCGTGGGTTGGTGGAGTGGAGATTTTTTGAGCTGCCAAGTGTTCGAAGCTGCGAGTCGGTAAAATATTGAATATGCATAGCTTGAATGGTTGCCGATAAGAGGAGTGGGGGCGTGGATGTTTTTTCTTTTTTTTCCGTCTAGGTGTCGAAAATATAATCGAGTCTGGAGCGTCAAACTATACGGCTACATTCACGCCCGCCGTTGCTAGGCTTCGCTTGTTTATTTATTTATTTTTTTCACACACCCTCCAAGTCAAACGGGGAAGCGATAACAGTGTTTAAAAAAAACTCCCTCGCTCCATTGCCGTCTTGGCACTTGTAATTTTGAAGAGCCCGTGTACGTAGGTATCTGCACATATATGTATTTATTTATTTTATTTTTATCCGAGAGGGGACCCGGCCAACGAAGCCTCCTCTCCTGCACTTTTCGTCTTTCGATGCGATGAGAGACAGAGTTGCGCACGGAATTCTTTTTCTTTTTTTTTAATCTCGCTTCCTCGATTCTTCATTGCTTTATTCCTTTCTCTCGTTCCTTCGTTTCCCGCACCCTGCCCTCAGCGCCACAGTCGTCAACACGTCTCGCCTGCTTTCGAGTGTTTTCCGTGGAGAGAGGTGTCGCAAGTGTTGCGAGAGTATTATTTTTTCGAGCACCCCTACGAGAGGAGGACAAGTACTCGCAGTCTACGTACTCCAGGAAAATAGTCGATTTGAGCTCCCCGAAAATTGCGTCGCGGTAAAGCGCTTGCGATAAAGGCATGCGGGTAGCGTGGATAATAGCTTGTAGTCGTTTTGAAACGGGCGCGAAATGTGATAGCCTGGTTTCCCTGGACTGGGAATTTAAAGTATGAAAAAGGTAATGGTGAAGTGAATCATCCTTCGGTAACGTTTTTGCTTCCCAACGAAAGAGATTGTTGCGAGTTCAACTTAAAGTAATATACTTTCATATTTTGAAAACACATTTCCAAGTGCACACGCCAGTGTCTGACAATGAAGTGTAAGCATGGGAAGGTTTTTATGGGAAGAAAGTGTCTCTTCTTGTGAAATTTGTTTCATTAGATTTTTAATGGTTTCACATTAATTCAGCCAAGACAAGGGTGCGTTTTTAAAATGTTACCTTACTTGAGAAACTGCTGTATCCCCTTCACCTTGTGCTGAGGTGGCTGAATGCGTAAAAAGTGTGAAAATTTGAGACTAAAATGTCTTTGGACGAGATATTTCTTTTATGATACGAAAATCATTTGTTTTCTGTAGTTTTATTCAAGTTTCCCAGCTAACTAGTCTTGAAACCTATGCTATTTCGTAATGTAAATAATTTTATGTACTAAAAATATTATAAAGAAATTGATTGCTAAGAACGTGGAATAAATAACGTTTTCATTTGGAAATGGCGTAAAAATTTATTGATACGTTATCTCAGCTTTGGCTCGTGGAATTAGCTCTCATCCCTGAATAATTTTGTTTTTAGTGTTAATTTAGCTCAAGAACTTGTACGCCTTTTGACTTGATCGTTTATAGAAGTGGTTAGGCGTAAAACATCGCTAAACATTGGGGTCCCATCGTTGTTGATATCAATATTTTGAGTGGAGCGTATTTCTCTTCTAATACCTCCGTTTGGATTCTCCAAGCAGATGAGGGGAGATAATTTTGAAGCATAAATAAATGAAAACATGAAAATCATAAATAACGAGTTAGTGTTCGTAACTGTAAGGATATTGAAATGTTTTCATCTCCCACCGAACTCTCTGCACATTACGTACCAAGTATGTTCATTTTCACTTAAAGCCTGGTTTTGTAAACGATGCTACCGCTTCGCTTTCTTGATTTTCGCGATTTATACTGAATTGCTTTTCTTCTCAACATATCCTCTTTAAGAAATCCTACCTGGATATCTGTCCTCTCATTGCATAGTCAGAAATCCAGTTATTTTTGCTCATTATTATAGTATATTTGTGTATAAATTTGGAAAATGGTAGTGAAGAGTCTCAATAGGATAATTAGAGCTGATGCGGATTCGTGGGTGCTTAAATTGGAGGATGAGAAAATACTGGAGGCGTTCGAGATGTGGGTGTGGAGAGGAATGGAGAAGGTGAAGTGGACGGAGAGGAAGAGGAGTGAAGAAGTGCTAGACATGGTGGACTAGATGTGTCAGCTTTTAGATGAGATACGGAGAAGACAGAAGGCCTGGATGGAGGGAGTACTAAGCGAGGAGGGAATGTTGAAAACAGTGTCAGAGGGCAGCGGGGTAGCGTTACTAAGAGAAAAGATTTATTGATAGAATGAAAAGAAATAAGTCTTTTACCTTAATCATAATGGAAATTACTGTGTTGATGGTGAAACGGGTGTAGGTGATTGATGAATTTAGCTGGTTATGTTCCATACAAACCTATTGTAAACGGTTGGTTGCTTGTAGTCATTTATGGTGATGAATATTTCTTGACCTTTTTTTAATAATATCAATTTGTTGTGTTTTGGAGACAAGCCGTTGATAAAATAAAGCAAAACTCATGCCAACTTTCTGCTAAATTTATTCTAGAGATTTTCAGGGCTTGAGAATTTGTTTTAAATACTTTGGAAACAAGTCCCTAAGTTTTATTAGCTTAACGAAACTGTAAGTTTAAATTAACTTGTAAAAATAGAAACTATTTATACGCTTTAAAGTTGTCAAACCCTGATGATACCCAAGCAGTTGTTGCGAAACGTCGATCAAAGGATTAGTTTGCTTTATTTGTTACTTGTCTTGAAAACACAATTGAGAGTAATGCTTACGGATATCTATTTTTTTAATTAAATGTGAATCAGTTTTTAGTTAACTGTAAGAGACTTCCTAGTAGGTACTTCCATCCTTCCCCTGCCCCAGTCATGTACTGCTCTTCCCTTTATGTCTTGTTCGTCACTACCACTTATTATCCGTTCCGTGCTCTCTTGAGCGTCTTTAAACGAGGTCCTCCCTTCGCGACTAGCTCTTCTCCGTCCATCGCACTCTCTCTCTATCCTACTTCGACGTGCCAGCACTTGTCTCGACTCGTCTACGTTCTTCCTCTTCGCACGCATTTTTACAAAACTTTCGTCACCCTTTGCTGATGTTTTTCTAATTCCCTTGGAATATATATTGAGAAGTAAATGTTTTTTGCCTCATTCTCAGGCCTCTTGGCCACATAAATTAACTTCATTTGATAACAATGTTGTTCTGGCAAAACATTCTGATAGGGGATAGCCTTGATTGAAGTCAGTTTTGAATTGCATTGCAATGAAGTCAACTTAATTTAACGTATTATTTAGAAATAGACTTCGATTTATTTGCGTCATGAATGGAATGATCGCGGCGGATTTTTCAAATCACTGGGGCTTTGAACAGGGGTGAAAAATGTTTGTGTCTTCTCCTGCACAATAGTTTTCGAAGTGATTCATGACGAATTTCGACACTTTGGTGACACTTTCAAAAGAATACAATGGATAAAACTCCCCCACCATTTTGTGTAGAATGGACTTATACTATTTGGTGCAAGTCTTCTACAATTACTCCATTACTCTGGTTACACCTCTAATAAATTAAGTGTAAAAATGATATTTACTTAAAACTTTGATGTTCCATTAACTGCTGTATCACTCAAGTTGTAAGTAGGATTCAGTCGACAGATTTTCAGTTTCAACCTTATATCTCGCGGGAAGAAATTCGCTGCTTACTTTTACTACCGTTTTGCTCCCAGTGGAGGCTTTGTAGTCGTATAATAACGTCAAGTTACTGTATTTCTTGTATTATCATTCTAATTTTATCGAAATTGATTTTTCTTTTGTTATTTTTTGGTTGTTGCCAACCAATTTGAAGAATAGAATAAAGCATATTAATAAAATTTTTGGCGCTTAAGAGGTCGGTAGCGCTCTTAACTGATAAGATTTATTTCTTTAATGAATATTTATTTTGTCTAAGGCTGAAATGAAATATTTCATACAAGCTTGTCTTCATTCCAACCCAAATTCCCAAATCATGATTGTAGTTCGAGGAGATGGAAAGGATACAAAAGTTATTGCGATAAAAAATCTTCCCCGTACATTCATTCTCTCTCTTGCGTTTAAATTTGAATAGACAGGAAATTTACCGCACTCTTTTCGTGAGTTAGTCGTCAGATATATCAGAGATCGTTCAGGGGAATCTTTAGTTGAGGGAAGGGATCGCTCGCAAGGGTTTAAGCAACTGTGAACCACGCGAGATCCATGCGCAAGGCCAAGGAATAGTTGGAAAGTGTTTACCTGCTTCTCATGAGTTCGTGACTTCATAAACTCATCAGCGAAATAGTTAAAATAGTCTTTTTTCGTTGAGACGGTGAAGATATAAATCTCTATCATTGCCGATGAAACAATCGATGGTAAAACATAAGTGTACGAGCCCGTTCTCGCTCAAAATTTCTTACTTCATGTGTTAATTAATTTCCAGGTAATAATCACATCAAAATCAATCTTTTACATCCTCATAAAAATAAAATAAAATTACTTTGTTTTATTCCGCACTTTATTTTAAAACCTCATGGTAGCATTAGATTCTAAAACCCGGGTCGTGCTATTTAAAATAAAGTCTGGCATAAAGCAAAGTTATTTTATTTTATTTTATTCTATAATAAAATATTTAAGTTATATGCATGTAGTGAATTTATACTTAAATACAATCCTAGTTTATGCCAACTGTCGGATGGAAAAATATCGTCAACTTAACGTGCATTGAGCAATTCAGAGGATATTTTCTGTTATGTGTGGTAATATCTATAGTTCTGGCATTCAGTGTAGTTATCGTGGTTCTTCGGAAGTGTTGCTGTCGAAAGTTAAAGGGATCTGAGTGAATATATCGGGAAACCCCCCCGAGAGAGACCGTTCCGAAATCCGGAATGGGGGATTATTATTCTCCTCTGCTTCCCACCCCTCCCTCTTTCTGTTTTCGCGATTTCTCTCTCTCTCTCTCTCGTCTGCTCCACGGTTCGTTCCCACGGCGACGCGAAAGACGGCGCGAATGACGCCATCGACCCACGGCGACGTTTCGATCGATATCGCGTTCGCAGCGGCAAAGCACTCCATCTGCGGTGCGCGCGTGCGGTTCATCATCCCTTGATTGTCAGCGTCCGTTGCCATGACATTCCGTCGCTCACATTCGAAAGACGAAGCATGTGTCGTCTATGTGAACGTTTTCTTCTTCTTTCTCAGCAGCTCAATTTCCGTTAGGAGCCGCTGTTCTTAACTAGTGGCCTTCATGTATCTCGAACATCCCATTCAGTGGAACCCATCTCCCTCGAATCATTCTCGACACGACCCCTCAATCTACTCTTTTTGGTCAACCCCATCGTTCTCTTCCCATCTGCCAGCAAATTTGAAATAATTACACAAAACCGGGAATCGAGCCACGGACCCACGCGCGAAGGTTAGAGTTCTTTGTTGGGGGGCCAGCAATCCTGCCGGGAGTTCATGGGGCTATGTAACACCCCCTAATCCCTAGTCGGTATTCCCTAGCCCCTAACTATTCCGGGAAAATTTGTCTCTGAAAATTAGCCTCTGAAAACATAAATTTAATTTAATAATTACGATATCTAAGACTAAAGATTATTTAAACTTTTCATGTTTTTGTTTTCATTGCGCTCGAATTTGCAAGTTTCGTACTGCTTTCGGAAAAATTGCGAGATTTTTTTACGTGAGGGGTGCCAGGCTCTCCGCTCCCCCCCCCCAAAAAAAAACTCTACTCTTCGTCTTATTTGATTGCTTAAATTTCTTGCCTCGATATTTTAAAAGTTCAATTTTAAGCCAAAACCCGATCACTTTTATCGGCAAGTCGTGCAATGAGGTAATGATCGTTGCTGAGTATTTTTCTGGCGTGTTAAGTCCACTTGGCGTAACAGTATTCATTGTATTATTTCTTTGATATTTGCATCATGAGATGCTGAAATTATAAATAAACCCTAATAATTACCTATTTTTTATTGTTTAAGCAACGCAGGAGTCTTTTACCATCCAGTTTGAATTTGTAATTAAATTGAGTTGAAATAGATTAAGTAGGGTTTTCATCAGGAGTTCTCAAGCCCATTGAAAATTAATACAATCGAATTGGAATTTTTCGAAGAGATTGAGAAAATCTGAAAGGATGAAATCAACACGAATCCTTTCATAAGTGCTCAAATTTTGGTAATATATTATGTATTGACGACATTCTGAGCTAAAAGCCTCTATAAACCCCAAGTGTGATTGATAAGCAGCAGGCTACCGCTGCCGCTTGAAGCGGGAAGAAGACTCGCAGAAAATTTTCATTCAATTTAATGCTACGATGGTTTCTATCATACATTTGGCAATTTTCTATTTTTCTTGCCTTTCCACGCACTGCACGCCGTTGAAAGTATTTTTTTTCCTTTCCCATGTTTTTCAGAGATTTGCGTCATCTTTTGCGTGGTAGTTGATTTTTCAGCTTCATATTTAATTATTTGATCTTTAATTTTCGTACAGTCACTGAATTAATGCCCTATTTTTGTTTCGTTTGAGATTCAAGTTTGCGTCTGTTGTTGATTGGCGTACGCTTATTCTCCATAACTTGTCATCACCGTAATCCGTGTTTTTATCTCTGTAGTCCGTAAAAAGTACCATTCGTGAATTCAATGATAATCATCGTTCTTATGAATTAGCGATATCTTCATGGTACTGATTCCATGACCTATTTTATTTCAATGATGCAGATTATCACTAGATAGAGTAAAAGTTTATTTATATGGAATAAATCCGCTGTGTCTCTCCAATTTCTAGTGGTTAATTTGTATTCAGTTTGGCTGTGCCACAGCTGATTAACCTTGGACTGCGGTTCGGTCAGTGAATACTGTCACGCGCGTTTAACAATTTTCGGGTCTGTTTTTTTTACAAATTTCGGCATCTGGTTTATTTACTGTTGTGTTAACGCTTTAAAATGCCTCCCACGTAAGCGATAGTGACCACCTGACCTAAAAACTGTTGTTCACTTTGAGTTAATTCACCAAATTATTGATTTAACGGCCAGATTAACTTTGAAAGCGATCGTGTTAGCATACAACGGCTGGTATTTCTTTTGCTTTTCCTGCGATTATTTTGAATACTGTTTTCGTTAATTATTCCCATGCTGCAAAAATTTTTTGCGTCAATGGGAACGAATAATGACGGAATCAGATTACAAGAGGCTTAGAGAAATTTTTGATGATATTAATGATCAAATTAGATTCTATGTCATCATCATTATCAAGTTTAATAATACTTTTAACAGTAATCAGCGGAAATGAAGCCTGTATGACCTGGTTCAGAGCCCGAAAAGGAAACCTAAATATTTTTCTCCAGGGAAAAACTTATGTCATGTTAAAAAAAAACGTTTGTCATAAAATAAACGTTCTTCTTCTAATCCACACTTTATTTTAAATAGTACGCCCCGGGTTTCTGTATATCATACTGTCATCAGGTATGCAGAAACCCGGGTCGTACTATTTAAAATAAAGTGTGGAATAGAACAAAGTATTTTTATTTTATGATGAAGCAGTTCCACAAAGTAATTTCTGAGACCTTGTCTTATAAAAAAAAATGTTAGCCATGCTATCGACATTCTGTACCTTTTTCCCGAGTCTTGTGAATCCAATAACAAAATACGCAGAAGTGAAATGCATATTCTTCCGCGGGATATATTTGGCATATGCCTCGCACTACCTGTCCTTCGCCACTGGCCATGACGCCGGAGTTGGAACGGGGTTAGAGTGCGGGGGAGGGAGGGAGCCGCCTCCAGGGGGAGGGTTTGCGTGAGGGGTGGGGGAATCCAGGAAAAGAGATAGCCGAGCTGAAAAATTGAATAAGAGAAGGGTGTCTTTTTTTCCATCCCTCGATGCGAGCCCAGAGTGTGTTCTGCCATTCCAGAAAATCCTCCACTACTCCTCCAGCCAGAGGGCCATCTTCCCTACCGTGGTTCTTCCATCTCATTCCTTGGAAACGCTCCTGCTGTTGTCGCCAAATTTTCCTCTATGCACAGCGCCGCATAGTGATTATTCAAATGGAAAATAAGCTGGCCAAAATTACTGACGCTTAATAATTACATATATATTGGATGTAAAGGTAGAATCCCTAATTTTTTGATCCACTTATTCCGAATTTAAAGTTATTTTTTATGTTATCGGATAGGTAAATCGTTTTTTAAGCTTCTGTTTTTAAAAAATTGTCAAAATGCAATTTAATGTTGCTACCTCAATAGTAAATACGAGTTATATATCCGACAAAATTACGTCATATGTTTTCAAGAATAAATTATATTAATATTTTGTTTGCTTTAGTGCAATCTTTGAACAATAAATTGTGTGTGAACCGATGGAACACATTCTACCTTCGCATAAGTGTAAAAGTTCATATTTAGCGCTTCAACGCATGTGCGTTTCACCATTCAATTTATAAACCCAACTCAGTAAGGCTCAATTGTACATTGAGTACCCATTAAAGTTTTAAAGTTGTATTAAAATTTCTAGTTAAAAATTTGTGTGCATGAACACTGAATAATTTGAATTCTCTTATTAGTAGTTGTAGTGTACAATAACTGTAATTCCAATTAGTACCTTAATATACCATATAAATTTTTCAGCCAATAACATTTCAATCTAAATTTTGTGACATAGCTACATAGACATAGACACTAAAGTTACTAAGGCAAAGAAAAACTGGTTCTTAGAGTTTATTTTTTCCTTGTATACCGATCTCTTTTGCATGACCTAGGTAAAAAGCTAAGTTTCACTCGTACTGCTATCTATTCTTAATAGCTGAACTGACAAAAAAGAGGTGGAAATGATATTTTCTACAAACTGGGCTAATATTCTATTCAATTAAAGTAGTTTCGTTGTTATGTTTTCTAAGTATGGAAATGATGTTTTTGCATTGCGTTATTAGTTTAGTTATCGCTAAATGTATGTAATATAGCATTCTAAAAGAAATCAATCACTATCTCTGCTTGCAATGTACTACCTTACGAAGATGAAAGCGAAGGCTGTGGGTTATCCAATTTTTAAAGATGAATACCCACCAGGTTAGCTGAAAGTTCCACGGGTACGTAAAATAATTTCGTCGCGTATGCATTTCGGCCAGGACATATATGCTGAAATCCTCTCAGAAATTTGATTGTTAATTTGGACTAAAGCTTAGAAATGCTCAAAATGAAACAGTGGTCATTTTTTTATCTTCATGTACAAAATTTTTTTGCTATTGTTCAGACCGAGTGCATAAATTTGCCGTGCATTCTTGTAGATGTTGAGCGCTTCTTAACTTTTGAAATCGAAAGAGTTAGGGTTCCGTTCAAAAGCTACATTTAATAGCTATAATGAACAAAAATCAGAACGTCAAAATGAATAATTCTGACCAAATATAATATTTTGGTAAATCTATTACCATGGGTATCATCATTGTAAGACTCGGAAAACTAAATTTGTGGCAAGAGTCTTTTGTAAAACGCTTAGTATACTTTGTTGCTTACAATCATTAATTAGGCTCATGGATGCTCTAATCCATTTTAAAATAGATCCGAATAATCAATAAATCTCTAGATGGCAATGCTCGTGACTCATTCTCTGTTACTGTGAGCAGATCCCAATCAGCTGCATTGACGTATCATTTAGCCGTAAAAATCATTGCTATTACTCTGACTCGGTGGAATTTGTATTAATGTACAAATTTAAGATTAGGATATTTATCAATGAATTAAAAACGGATTACAGTGCACGATGATTCCGCAAAATTTATTTCCGTTTCGTTGTCACTACAACATTCTCAAGTGCCGCTTCAAGGCATTTATTAATTTTTTTGTTTTGATCGCCGTAATAATTCGAAATGCCACTCGGAAATTCTGTAGGGGCAAAAGAGGCGTTGTGTGAATAGCATTTTGCGGAAATATTTTGCGCTGTTTAATTTAACTAATACTAAGTATGATATCTAATTTGATTCCCACCTTATCGTGCCACATATCATACGCAATGACGCTAAAGATGCTGTGAATTTTCAGTAGCTTGTCAATTCAGGATGTGGGTGTCGATACATTACTATATCGTTTATTATTTCTGATGAAGCCGTATCATAATTCTTCTTGCGTCTAGCGATAGGTTACCGCATTGAAAGGAATTAATTGAGGTACATAAACTTCAATTATGACAAGTACACTCATTTTTCCTGTACTTTAGTCTTCTTTTCACGTTGACTTGCGATTTTTCCAGTGTAGGGAATTTAATATTCTTTTCGTGCTTTAAAAGTTCCCTTTGGTGGTCATTATTTTACGCTTATCGTACTTTTACAAAAAATGGGTAGCTTAATTTTTATTTTTGTTCAATCGTGTAGAGCGCATTATTTTCTAAAAAAAACACATCTAAAAATGGGTACAGTAACGCTACTTTTTCCCTGTAAAAACAACGAATGGTGAATTATAGTCTTTATACATGTGCATATGCAAAATAAATGTTTAAATATGCATGAAAACTTACTTGGTTGGTTTCATATCCTGTTGGATTTAAATTTTCTCAGTCACAGATTCAGATTTACAAGATATTCAGCTCTTATAAGCCTATCAGGTGTCTGAGATTAGGAAAAAAAATCTTTATTTTCTTAAAATATAAATAAATATTTGAAATCGTCGGCAAATTAATCAACTTTTTTGCATGATTCTACGATTTATATTCATCAGTTACCTTCTCCCCAATTAACTCCAAATTACATATGTCTCTTCAGCATGACCCCTAATTAATGAGGATTTTTTTTCAAACATGTTCAAAAGGTCAGAGCTGCATTGGCTGGCTATAAGGCGTCAGTTTTAATTCTATTAATATTCAATTACTGTTATTAAAGACTTTTTAATTTTTGTTTTTTTTTAATAAATTATTTAAGCCTCCCTTTGTGATAAATGCGGACAAATAAATAAGATTAATTGTGCAAAATTAAACACTTATTCCACTTTAACTGTCAAATTAAATGTACAGGTAAATTTTTGAGCTTAAATTAATCAAGGAGAATTGAATTCCCCTTAATTCCGCGAGTAAATAATTACTATTGTTATAATTAAATTTATCTGTAACTTCCACACTCTAGTTAGTAATTTAGCAGTGCACTTAAAAATACATCCCAATTATCACCTTAATGAAATCCCTGTAGTACACAAATTGCCACCATTCTGCCCTGCATAAAAATACGCTCTGACATAAGCAAAGCAAGAGATAGGTTCTGAAAATGCCACGAAGATACCTATTTAATGGAGTGATACAGCATTATTTTTTCCGAGTTCGATTCTCGGGTCTAATAATTAATTGTAATGTACCTGTCTGGCTATTTTCTGCAAATATTTTAAACAAACTACCGGTTTGAATAGATTTTGTACCATCGTCAAGTGAATCTGTATTCAAAATGTTCTGCATACTGTTTTGTCATTAAATCTTTGTGGGAAAATCCTGATCAGTATGACAATTAATATGTCATATTAACAATCAATCAATTCATGTGTCAAGACTGCCACCAGATTAAGTCAGAAAGAAGCTCTGTATTTTTATAAGCAATTTTCTTTTTCTTAATCAATTGGCTTTCTTTGTGGCCTGTGGCTGTTTCAGAGTTGTCTCAGGTATCTCATGTCAGAGAGCGTATTTTATGTGGTGGGCTTAGTGCAATCTTTGTGACTAATCCTTCATTATTAATACACACGTATTTCTCGGAATGCCCTTCAAGACTTACGTCCCAGGTGTCCAACCGGCATGGCGTTATGTCCAGTCTGCACTGCCCGCGGGAGGGAGAACTGCCCTCGGCGATAGCCTAGACGATCAGGTACATGCTGCTGCCCCCTCGTAGCGAGACTTGCAACTAGTGCGTGTCTCAAGTAGGAAAACCTGTCTGTCACCCGCACTTCCCATTAGAAAAACCATCACCTCAGAACGAATGATGAATCCATACCATGAAAGAAGACGAGAGAGACTTGTTCACCTCTAAAATTAGATTTTAAATGCTAACAGATTAATAAACCCTTGTTCAATGCTACGCGTTGCTACATTTATGTCAGGTGCCCTATGATTTTCCTCAGAGCTTTGACGTAATTATAATGATAGTGTTCAAAAGTACGCAATTATGACATCTTTAACACCATCCCTCTTCTACGCAGTTAGTTTTTGTGTAACTGGGAATGCTTATGATCCATCATTTAGGTGTGTCCTCCTACCCATAGCAGTTGTCTTACTATATTCACTCAAAAATTTATGATTACAAATTAAAGAGATGCGTTAAGCCAATCGCAGGATAATAACGATGATAGCTCTTCACTTGACCCATTCTATCTTCGCCAAGTTCCATTATGAACATTTCGTCGAGGTTGACGCATAATTACTCCTCATTTTTAAGGATAGCTCGGAGACTCCTCCCGCCCAAGTATGTGCTTGGAATTGGAGCGCCACTTTTGCACTTACAGCTGAACATTTCAGGAACTCATATCGTAATCGATAAGTGGCTATCAGTTTGTTTGCTTAGCGCAAGAATGCACCCCGACTGCATTTCACATTGGCGTCAATGCTCAGGTCATTTTCCATTCCAATGTCAGTCCAATTAATACCCATCAAAATCTAACGCGTTTATCTCAAAGCTTTCAGTATTATCCCCCACTTTTGGAAGAAGCAAGAAATAAATTATGAGTATTATTGAAGACGTGCGTTAAGTGTAGTCTTCAGCTTGGAATATGCTCAGTCAAAAAACCCAGGTCTCTTCTTTATCTCTTAATCCGTGTGTCCTTCTCACTATCACAGATTGTTAGACCAACCACCTCTTTCTCAGCTTCCTCTAAGTCTATACCCGTTCTATCTCCCTCTTTCCACCATCACAGTAACCTCATCAACTTAGTCGAGCACTTCTTCGTCTATTTTATCTCTTTTTCTTATTCACCTCATTCGATATCCACTCCCACGTCTCGAACTGCTGTAATTAAGGTCTTAAGTAATGTTAAAGTAATTTTTCAAGGTTCACGGTTTATTCGAATTGATCCGAAAAATAAAACACTTTTTTAATGCAAATCATTTAAACTGTTTGTATAATTTAAAACTGAGTGAAGTCTGTGAAATTCTTCAAAATTGAAGTCTGTGAAATTCTTCAAAATTGCGGCAGATTTTCATGGAGTAAAGGTGAACACGGCCGTTGGCAGTAATTAACAGTTGGATGAAGAAAGCGCTACGGTAAAAAGACATCTATCTGACTTTAAGAATACATTTGTAGATTTTAGAAGATAAACCGATTAGCAATCAGCATAAACCTACTCAGAATTTATCGAAGATTAGAGTTGTTCATGATGGAAATTGTCACTAGTTTTTTTTTACGCATTGCATGTTCTTTTGAGAGGTTAAGTCGCTTGCTTATGCAAGGATTTACTTGATCTTCACTTAATATATTTAATTGACCTTAAAATAAACGACTTAAACGAGGCTATCAGCGTTTCCGTAGATTTCGCGTGATTGTGGAGCTAAGATGCGGTATTAACGTACGAGGAATGAAAGGAGAGTGTTAATGACAGTGATTCCTAAGTTTTCCATTTAAGAGGAGGAATAATTCATGAATTATTAAGGGCACTCTAGGTTTTCAAAAAAAATGTTTACTTTGCAACTACTGATTTTTCGAATTTTCTTAACCCTGCTTTTCTCGTCTTCTACCTTCTATCTTATCTTATCCAACCCTATCTTTTCCATTCAATTTTCTATAATTCTGTCCCGTTTTCTTCCATTTCTTTGATTTCATACACCTTTTTCCCAATTTTTCCGCTTTTTTCGGCCCAGTATGACTTTTGATGAAACCTCTCCTTTATTTAATCAGATGAACACATTTTCTTATACCCTAATGCACCAAAAAGCCTCTGTAAATACTCCTCTCCCTTGACTTTCCTGGAGTAAAATGCAGAATAATCTCTTATTAATGTGGAGAATAAACTACCTACTACCTTCTTACATCATGTACAGCTTTAAATCCAAGGGTAACAGAACTTCGCATTCCATAAGAATACAAATCTTTAATTTGCGATCCTTTTTCTGCCTTTCTTTCATTACAGTTTGCTGCTTCCTGTCAGTGAGACTAGAATTTTTCGACAATGAACCTACTATAGCCCCTACCAGACTTCCTTCTACTCGTAGATGATAGAAATTGTCCCTTTTTTTCCTCTAGTCTCCAAGTTTCGGAGGCGGTAGTCAGCAACTCTATCATCACACCCCTCGTATGATCTCGAGGATATCTTGAGCATACACCAGCTGTTCCTTTTCATAATTGGCAGTGTACAAGGGTAAACAATTGGCTACGTTCACATCACATCAATTCCAGAATTGTACCAAGAATCAAGAATTTTTTTTTCAATTTTATTGAAAAATAAAAAGAGTTTGCGCCAGTAGTTGCGTGCATTTCAGTGGTAGGTAGAATACAGGTCCTAGAGTATTCTGTTTCTTTCCTTCTACTGCATAAAAATATCAAATGAAAAAAACCGATATTTTACTTGAATGTTTAAAGTACTTGTGGCTTTAAAGTACGTACTTTATCGCGTGAAGTTAATGGCTGGAGGTGTACCTGTGTGAATTATAATCACAAGCATGAAGAAAAAAATATTTCACTCAATTTAACTTCATTTTCGTCTTGGGTTTTGTCTGCACAAAATTAATATTAAAGAACCAAGTGTGGAATATACTAAGCAAATTTTTCGACAAATGAGAGAATCACTTCATTCATAAAATATAATTTTCTGCATGGACGTAAATTAAGTGGAAAATAACTCGTTTGCACGATTATATGAAATTTCAAAGTTATGGAAAGTGTATGACTGGCACTTAAGGGCTGTGAAAAGCAGACTGACGTCATGGAGGTGATTGGATTCATCATCGCAAGGATTGTGCTTTTGTGGCGATGCGTATGAATGCGGCGATCGAATTCATCGTCGCTTTGGCTGAACTCATTTTCAAGATATTTCATTGGCTCTTTCTTCAACACGGGTGATCTATCAGTTTTCGTATAGATCATATAAAGACTGGCTGATTTAGCTAGCATATTCAATGAATACAAATAGAATAAAGCTTATAAATTTTATTTAATCAGTCAAGGAATACGTATCACTTCTCAAAGAAAATATTTTTATCCCAATTATTGAAGATTAAAACCATAGGTTCAAAAATAAATCCCAAAATCATTATATAAGTGTAGTACTACAATCTAAAGTATTGCAATAAGTATGTCGTGGATAGAATACAGCTTCTAGAGTACTCTGTTTCTTTGCTTCTGCTACATCACGTCAGGACCTGTTAGAGGTTTTTGCTTATTTGGATGTTGAATGTACACTCTGCTTTGCAGTTATTTTTTTAGCTATTTAAGCTATCTTTGATTCATTCATCTGACATATACTAAACGGCACCCGGAGCTGAGCTATTTACTCTTTAAAAATGGCATCGATTACTTTCCCGATAGAAGTCAATCTTCCGTAATGACGCAAACGAATTTGGATTCTATCTGGGTGGAATGTTTACTTAATTACATATTAATGGCAGATTCTTCTTCCTTTATGAAATCATTCCATATTTTAAGTATCGTATCTCTAAGGTGAAATATAATGGAATATCATCTTATACCTCTTCTACTATCTTTATAGAAGAACCTTTGATGGTGAGTTTTAGTTCATAATTTTATTTTCATGCGAAACTTTTTAAAAGCGTTTCCACTTGAGCCTTAAGAGCTTTCGAATGATTTTACAATGTGCATGCATATTTAATCATTAAATGGGAAAAAATGGGGTAATGACTCGAATTTTAAAGAAATAATCGAGCATTCTTTTCCTCTTCCCCTTTTTAAATATTCAGTCGATCGTATCTTTTAAAATAACTTATTTTCAACCACACATGCAATTTCACTGAGCATATGCCATCCTTAACGTTAAATTCCCAGTGAAGAGCGAAATTTCGTTTCAAAGCGAAGAAAAACAGGAGGAAGTGAGGATATTCCTTCCTTTACCTTCCATTTATATCTCCCCGTATTTTAGACTTGATCCGCTTGTTAATGAAGGAAAATCGTATTAATGAAGAAAGTGTTTAAGTCTTTGTATCAGAACTAGAAATAAAAAGTTTCTTTTATTAAGGAAGGAAGTGAAACATCGAAAGTTTTATTAGTTTCCCGGAAATCTTTTAATGGATTGAGAAAACTTCGTGTTGGCAATTTCGTGGGAAATTAGCTTCCTAAAGGGTGTTACCTCAAAATCCTCTTTCTCATCTCTTTCATATTCATATTAAAGGCAACTTTCTCTTCTAATCATGCAATTCCGACGAAGCTAATATCGCCGAGAATTTTTCTTTTGCATTTCAATGTTAAACCTACTTTTTCGGCTAAAATGCTTAAAAGTTCTTCGCGTAAATAAGCAAAAATTTCGTAATGATTCTCTTGTTATCAGTTACTCCCGGTGATAAAAAATTATGGCCTTGTATACTCATCATCTTAAGAGTTTCTCATTAGTGTTGTGTTAAGTGTGGAAATTACTCCTAAAAACTACCTTTTTCCCGGCTCTAAGGCAATAGATGTCATCACAAGTTCCGAAAATAATATTTGCAGCTGCAATATGAATTTCGCTTTGATGAAGCATTTTTGAATGGGGAGTCGAGCTCCTTTGCTCGCGATGAATTAAAAACGTATGTACACTCCTTATTGTACTTTTTGTGCTGGAATTAATGAACAATTTCGAATATCTCCCGTACTTAATTCCGTCGTTCACCCTTTTTAAGTCTCCAATATGTCTTTCACAGTAATAATGGTATCTATATATTTCTTATAGCATTCTATGTATCATTTCTCTAGGTAGGCATTAAATAGAGGTCAACTTCCCTTGTCTTGACATTACCGTGCTTCTCTATCATGAACTCACGCGAGGGTTCCTGAATTAGTCAACAGGTAATGGAAATAAAAACTCGATATTGTTGTTGAGCCGCGGAAAGATGCGATTTGGAGGGAGACTTTTCTTCGTAGCACAAAGTCGAGAGAAACGGACTGGTCATTGGGTAAGGAGAAACTCCACAAGGTTAGAATAAAAGTAGACGACCGCGCCATTGAGCAAGAGAACAAAAGGAATAGGAGAAATGAAAGATCGTAAGACGGAATGAGAACTCAACGTGAAATTGCTCCTTCCTCCTATCCCTGGAATACGTGAGTGCCTGAAATATGCACGACGGCCTGCACGTACGAGTTCACCCGTCCGAAGGAGGAAAGCAATAAAGAAAGAGAATTTGTTGTTTTTTCTTTTGCCGTAATATGTTTTTTCAATCATATACCACTACTCGTACAACATGCTCTTCCTTATTCATTTCATTATTGCGTTTATCATTTTAAGTGAACCAATTGGTCTAAATTGTATTTTTTGAGTTTAATTCGTGTTTATACAAAAAATCATGATTACGTTAATTATTTAAAATAATGTATCGCAGAGGATAGCCCATATTAGAGGTTCATTCATTTCATTCATTTAAACATGTATTATATTTAATATCGAAACTGTGCCACATATATTGTTAGCAAACCAGCCATAATTTCTTTCCTGAACTCCAAAATTTGAAGAATCTGTTAAACAAACACTGGTCTTTTCATTCATTTAAACATACTCATTTGACCATCAATTCTGAGGTACTTTACGTATACTTTACGTTATTCAACTTTACGCGCATTATATTTGTAAAAGCAGAATTCGTGTCGAGTTTAGGGATGCATCAACTGTTGAAGTTGTGAGTTGTCGCCATGGAAATTAAAATGGATGATAGGTATTCGGATTGGGAAGCCACTCTATCAAGATAATTAATAATCAATTAATATTTAATCGAAACGACGCCATTGGAAAAATCAGCCATAATTTATTTCCTGAACTCCGGAGACTTGTGTTGAAGATTCGGTAAAAGAAGCACTAGCCTGAGTCGTCGAAGGAGCATGGCAGCCTCTAACTGCATTTTCATAATGGAAATCTGATTTCTGAAATGCATAAATCATGGAAAATGAGGTGTATTAAGAGTAATGAGAAGTATATGTTCTTTCTATAGGGATGGAATTTTACATAGTAGCTTTGCCTTCGAAAATCCTTTTTATTATTGTTTTCTGAAAATTATTTACTTTCTAAACGGCAACTATGTTTCATATGGTTCAGAATATTGCAGGTGGACAACAAGAATTATATTTATTAGCAATAGTAGCAATTTTAGTGGCTGCTCAATCAGTTAGATTTTCCTCGAAGACGAGAACAAGTCCTTCGCATTCATGGATACCTTTGATATGGGCTAACCCCTTCGATATATTGTTTCTAATGAACATAGTAAAATTTACTTTTGTATATACATTTATTAAAATAAAAAAAAATACAATTTAGACCATTTGGCTTACTTTTCTTGCGAATGGATCATTCTTCTGTTCTATTCTATGCGTATTACTAGTTCAAGTATGTTATTTTTGCGTGAACAGAATTTGATTTTCACATTTCTCGCTAGAAGGCGACGCGACGCTACGTCTTTTAGGGCATGACGTAGGATGTTGACTGTCTGACTGAACCTTGACTGTACCATTAATCCTCTGTAATTTTTGTTTCTCAATTTTAGGCAATTTAAGTAGTGAAATTGTGACCAAACTTAGCACATGTAGCAGAAAAAGGTTGTATATTATGCAGAGTGAAAAACCGAATTTCACATTTTTTCATCTTTTGACCCCATGATTTTCCTCCATAGGTCCTTTTTTATGTGCGTGCCAAGTTTCATCAAAATCGCACACTTTTAAGAGCCTAAAATAAAATTATGGCACACGATTAAAATGTCAGTCAGTTTAGTTGTGTATTACTATTTAACTAACCGTTGCTATTCAACCCGCTTGTATAAAGTTTAGCGTTACGGACGCAGTACCTATACTAATAGTATGGAAGGAGTACTATCTGGCCCCAGTTGAGACTACACGACCTACCTCTAGTGAAATCTGGAATTTTCTTTTCCTAGAAGACGATAAGCTACTCAATGAGTGTGAGAAGGTCCAGAAAATGTTATCTATGTGAAAAATGTGAGGCAATGAAAAAGGGTTTATCGAAAATTTTCAGGGATAAAGAAGTGTTCAGCATTTATTTGTAATGTTTAGAAGTGTTTCAGTACCGATGTATCATATTTTTAAAATTAATACTTATTTTTTTGTGTGGTTTGGTCAAATTTCATCAAAATCGCGCTGTTTTAACATTCAAAAACTAGGGATCAAAAATGACGCACTATTAACAGGACGGTCAATATAATCATGCATTGCTATTTAATTTACTGTTGCCATTCAATTGGATTATAGAAAGGTAAGTTTTGCTCACACATCATGCTAACATTGCGGTAGTAATTATAGACTTATTATACGATTTAAATATGTTAATGTACATACATACAGTTGGGTTTTACTAAGTTCCTTCGCGTGTGTGTTGATAAGGAATTTTCGTACGGTTAACAGAGCATCTATTGAGTTTTCGTAACCGTATTTATAATGAGAGCCTATACATATCGTCTTCTCTTAAGGTAGAACAACTTTGCGGAGCCTTTGGCTTCAACAGCCCATGGTTGGATATATGTACCTATTGCCAGGAACGCGGGGATCGCGTTGGTGTTTTCGCTAGTCTTGGCTTCCCATCCAGAGAACCCAGCTTCAAATTCCTGCTTAAATGTATTTTGGAGGGTACTCTAAGTACAGCACTCCGTCCGTCGGAAGGGACGTTTAGCTATGCCCCCTTGGCGCCTTTCATTATGAGCAGGCTAATGCCGTCGCTGAGTTTCTCTCCATCCTTCATGCCCATACATATAGGGCATATGACCTACGCTATTGGTCGCGTCCTTCAATTACCATACTATGTATTACCAGTTTTTCGTGCCCCCTTCTTGTTTGGGCGTTTTCCTGCCGTCGTTTTTTTTCCAATAAGGACGAAAGCCAATATTCTTGGGTTTTTCCTACGTTTGTTCACATAATTTACCCTTCGCAAGTGTAACTTTGTTTACATCTCATTTTTTAAAGCATACTTCTCCGTCTCTTTTGTTCTAATTCGACTGCATTTAATTTTAAGAGTGACTTGGCATTGTATTCCTCTGAAAATATTTCATGTATAATAATTATAATAAAATGCCTTTATTCGGGCGAGGTTGAGACTAAGAAGTCCCCTCTTCCACCTAACCCCTCCATAGCGTCAATGCAAGCATATTAAAAATAGTAGACAAACGTTTACAGTACAAAGGATATCCAATATACAATATTTATGAAATTTTAAAAATATGAATAACTGAATGTGAAAATTTTGTGGAAAAAAGGTTTCTGCTTGTGGGAAAAAACATGGGGGATGAAGTACAACAAGATTGTGATTCCCTCTTATGTTTTTGATATGGACGGTGTCGAGACTCCTGAATTCGCATGCTAGGTAAAGGGGTGTTTTGTATGTATTTGTGTTATGTATGACGATAGGTTAGATGGAATCTAGTCCCAATCTCGCCCAATTTATTTTTATTAATATACCAGCTAACAACGCCCTCACGAGAAACCTCTGCGTGAGAGACAATGAAAATGAGTCCATGGCTGTGGGATTTTTCCGAGCAGAAAGGATTGTGAAAGAGATGAGTGCATGCAATAATTTCGGATACGTTTTTGTGAGGACCGGCCGTGGCGCCTGGTCTTAATTTTTCCACCCCCCCCCCCCCCCTTGGCGATGACGGCCAGGTTAAAAAGGGATCGAGCGAAAAGGCGAGGAGAACGAGGGATTTAAAAAAATACAAATTTCTAAAAAGAAAAAAAATCTTGCCGTGGCGCCTTGAAGCTCTGAAGAGGCTTATTCCAATATTCACCGTCGCCTTCTCTCATCCCTTTGAAATATTTATGGGCGATAATCATCGCTGCCTTCTTTTCTTTCTTCTTGTGCGGAGTGTGGCACGTTGTCAGACATCCCACCTTGGCTCTGTCAAAGAGAAAATGAGGGAAGAAAATTTCTGAAAAATATATTGAAAGAGTTTCGGGCATCAAAAAGAAAGGCTTCAATGGATAAGGGGAGGCGTTTGTAAAGAAGAACGATATTTGGGAGTGGAGCTCTCTTCTTCTCCCTGTTCTTGGTGTGGGAGACGTATGTATTGTGCAGGTGAAAAATACACTCAAATGCCTATATACGCTCATTCGTTCCACCTTATGGGAATGGCCTTTACTTTTAACGATGAATTTTGGCAGCAGCACGAGATTCGCATTCATGGATAGTACCTTTGAGTCCCTCGAGCAATGCAAGGAAAGCCTAATTGTCATTCGGGGACGGAAATTTATCGCAAAGCCTACTCGTCAGAGAGGAGAATAATCCTTCTTTATAGGTCAAAACGAAACGTGCTTACCATTGCGGTTTCTTAATTCAAAGCGAGTATTACGTATCTTTTTTGGTAAAAATATTTATCAAGCCTTTTAAAAATATAATGTAGAACAATTGACTTACTCCTGCTCTGAAAATATCTGTAACGTCCCTTTGGAAAAAAATATTTTAGCGCAAGCAAAATTTGATTCTTAAAAATTTCGTCTCAATGAGTCATCCCTTCGGTGAACATTTCGTGCATTTTTATGATACGGTTGTCATTTAATCCGCTTCGTTATAAATTATGCTATCTAGGCAATTTATTGATACACGGTCCAATCATAAACTCCAAAGATAAAATTTAAGGTAAGAAAACAAAACCCTTCTTTGTATTATTCGTGCTAAATAGGGTTAACCTAACAATTGCAAGAAAATCCACTGGTTTTACATGCTCAAGTCGTAGCTTATTGGTATTATTCTTTCTTTCAAATGGATCGTAATTATTACTACCGTAAAGCATTCATTCCAGCAATTTATTGTAAATAAAAACTAAATGAGAATTTCACTCGTTGTAACATGAAACAAAGTAGTCATTTTATTTATCAGGAATTTATTTTTCAGCTTAAACTTACATTCACACTTATCGAAAGAAACTATTTTGAAGAAATATTTGGATTGATTCAAGTGAAACGTTTTTGAAATTTAAATGATATTTTGACATGGCATTATGGCATAACGATTTAGTTTGTTTGCGGAATTCTCAAGTTGAAAAAGTGATGTCTTTCGTAAAATATCTAATTTTCTAAATCGTGGCTTCATTTTTTCCCGTTTTGTGGTAGCTATTACTGCTTCTACTTCGCCCCACTTCAAACGTCGTTGATCGTGCCACCATTTCACTAGATATACTCTGAGTAGAACCTCACCTTCTGCTAGTTAGTACTTCGGTGGTAATAATTGCTCTCAGACCGCGTTCAAGAGCTTCAAAGACATTCAAGCCCTCGCGAAAAAAAAAGAAAAACGTCCCGCGTGTGTCCATCGGATGCTGGCGACTCTATGGTGGAGCGGGAGGAAGACATTGTTCCCTCGGAAACAAAAGAGGAGAGGAAATTTTCTTTTTGTCCCTCGTAACAGCGGGATGAAAAAAAATAAAAGAAGTTGCCGCGGAAGGAAATGGGATTTTTAGGATACGATTTTATTCCGTACCCTTTTTTCCGCGTATATTCGTGGGACCCTGAAGGGGTTTTTAGGGGGAAGGGGAGGGGGCTGAGGTGTTGGGTTCTGGAGGAAGTGCTTTGAGAAAAAAGATCGCGCGGACGACGAGTGTTTGGATATCACTGGGAAGCGATAGTTATGTATACATATGTATGAATCTGCGTAGGGATGTTGGTTGGTGGGGGGTTGCCGTGAAAAGAGGCCAAAAGGACGGAAAACAGATATCCCGGTGGCAAAGCGGAGGGTTTGGGGGGAGTGGTGTTGAAAAGGGGGGGGGGGAATTCGGGTGGTCCAGGAAGAAAGGGAAGGAGAGAGAAAAAGCGATTTTGGGTGGTGGCGTGAGGCATTTGCTCCCGGATGAGACGAGGCGCCGCTCGGGGTGAACTCACCTAAGAAATGCATGAGTGAGATGATGGTCGCGTGCTAGAAAAAAACTGGTGAAGGTGCAAAAAATAAAATAAAAAAGCGTCTTCACATTCTCGTTGTGCCATTTAATTTTAAATATATATACATTTCATTGATCCTCGCCTTTCTTTAATTATTGCCAGTTTTGGTAAGTTATTGAGTAAAAGTAATCGGATTACTTGCAACGATTACTTTTACAGTAATTTGCAGGGGTAATGATTATCTTTTACTATATGTAATTTATACTTGTAATTTACTCCATACGGTGAAAGAGGAATCTTTCCGTTCGTCGTAATCATTATTTGCTCGTAATCGATTATTCGAATATCGTAATCGATATCGACGATTACTTTACTGATTTCCAGGGGCGGATCCAGGATTTCTTTCTGGGGGGGGGGGCACAAGCAAGGCCGTATCCAGGATTTTGTTCTGGATCACAGATACCTCGTAATACAAACGAACGCAATGATAATGGGACCGTATTAAAAATCTTGCATATTTTTTAAGGATCTGGGGGGGGGGGGGGGGGCGTGCCCCCTTCCCCCCCCCCCCCCCCATTAGATCCGCCTCTGCTGATTTCACTGATTTACTCAGGCCTACAGATTATTTGAGTCCCTTATTTGAGCCCATAATTCGCTAGTTCAGCCTCTCTTGTGTTGTAGGCTTCTTATGATGGGTACAAAATATGACACCCCTTGTTCTGTTACACCAGTTGTAATTATATGCATCACAACTTTAGCAGTTTCAATGACTTAATTATTCCACATTTTACTCCAATATTCGACAGTTTCCAGGTGGTCTCTAAAGTCTACAAGAAGTGATTGTTATTTTAGCTTTTCTGATTACTTTTTAAAACCAGTATTTGTACTCTTCAGAAAGGAGCTTCTGAGAGGTTCGCTATGTTAGAATTTAAAGAATAGTTTAGTGAAGAGTGTGATCTGGAGTGTAGCGCTTTACGGTGCAGAAACGTGGACACTTAGGAAGGAGGACGAGAGAAGATGGGAGACGTTCGAGATGTGGGTGTGGCGAAGAATGGAGAAGGTGAAGTGGACGGATAGGAGGAGGAACGACGAAGTGCTAGACATGGTGGGTGAGGGGAGGCAGCTTTTAGATGAGATACGGAGGTGACAGAAGGTATGGATGGAGCGAGTGGTTAGCGGGGATGGGATGTTGAAAACAGTGTTAGAGGGAAGAATGTTAGGTAAACGAGGGAGGGGAAGGAAAAGAATAGGATTTTTAGATAGAATGAAAGGTAGTAGGTCTTATTGTGCACTGAAGAGGGAAGTGCATGATGTAAGGGGATGCTCCGGGAATTCTTCTTAAGCACTCCATGGAAACCTACCTTAATCAATAGAATACTTTAATAAAAATTAGTACTCTTAATTAGTTACTTTTCTCGCAAAGTAGCTGTAATTGAGCCCAGTTACTTTTTCTCAGTACTTATACAAACACTAATTATGTATTACCAATTGCCAAATTATTCTAATTATAACCAAAAGTCATTTACTATCCTAACTGGTGGCGCTCTCTTGTCTGTTCCTGTCATCCTAATAGGCCAAAGAAAATCTTAGTGGCCTAGTGAAGACAGAGAAAGTAATGGAAGTTGAAGATTCCAAGGCAACAGATGAAGGAAGAAAGTATTGTTTTATAAAGTGCTTGTTCACCAATTTCTTCTATTTGCTGATGGTGATTCAGTTTGGAACAAAGGGGACTCGTATTTTTCCGTCTCTTAATTCTTGAGCTACACGCGATGAAAAATCATGTCTTTACCCTTTCAAGTATTAGCTGATTGTCACGAGCTCATATCGAGTGGGCTATCATTACCTCTCAGCCTGGTGCAGTGTCTTCCCGTGCTTCCCTCTGGTGTGCATTGTGGTGAGCGACTTCATCCCTTGATCAATGGTATTCCTCATAGGATATGGTTATTCAAGGTCTATGGTTCAACATGATCACACAACTGAACCAGAACTCTCATGACATCACCAACTCATGAAGAGTGGGTGTCGACTTTCTCGTTTTCTTACTTAAAACTTACGATGGAGTGGAAGAATATTGAAATTATTATTTTTTATATAATCTTTCTTTGCCGTCAATCAGCTGATTTCCTTTCATGAATTTCGATTTCCTATATATGGGTGAGAGATAGGTGAAATATTAGATATCTGGAGGAAAGATGTGGGCCTCCTGATAAAGGTTCCTCTCAAATAGTCAGCTCAGGAGCTTCTTTATTTGTATTCCCTTTTCATAAATCAATGAGAATTCTGCATATCTTAATATTCTGATCACTGATTCTACCTTAATCCATCATCAGCCTCGTGGCTTAAGCAGACATGAGTGGGGTGTAAAATATAGTGAAAAGTATTTTGCTTATTAAATATCCGAAATGCGCTATTTAGCAAAATGCGCTAGTATTTTTATATCCTTGAACTGGAGACTTGTGTTTGATACTCAATCTAAATTTTGTATTTTTTCATATAATCATAAAGCTAGTTAAATGATTCGTGTCATAAATGTCTGATCTCAATGAATACCTAACGCTTACAGCAAGTTGTGCCTCTTGACCCTTGGCAGTGTCTTTAATTTGCAGGCTTGTCCTTGCTTTAAATGAGCTTTAAATAGCATTTTCCTGATTTCCACCCGAGGTATGCCATGGGTTTGTTATAGCATTAAAGCTATAACGTTGGACCTCGAATAATCTTCGCCCTTGATACACCCATTTATTTTTGGCAGAAAAAAATAATAACAGAATGCATATAAGGTACATCTTTTAATGTCAAAGATAGTCTGTTGGTCAAGTCAGCACTGGTCAATATTACATAATGGTCGTGAAAGAATTTTTCAGTTGTGGTTGCGAAAGAGTTATCTATTTGACGGGGAGATAAATGCATTTTCTTGGCTTAAAAAATTATATTGCCTAAGGGTAAAATAATTGTTTACAAAAATTGATTGCTAGTACAAGCAATTTTTTATGTGTGAAGACTAAAACCCAATATTTCATCTATAAGAAATATGAATTAGCAAATAAAAGAACATCTGGTCCGATCACCATGCTTTTGTTATTCAGTGGAACCTTGAAGAGCTCCAGGGCCTTTCAAATGACATTATGTTTTATGGATTCAATCCACATTGACCTTGTGGATTGAGGATGAAATTTTGGATTAAAACTGTAGATTTGAATAGGTGTTATACACTCTTGGAAATATTTTATTTTATGTATCTACAAACTATTCCACATCGTGCACGATCAAAAGCTAGGTGAAGTGATTCTGTTATTCTCCCAAATCTCATCCCATAATTTGAGCTGCTCTTATTCAACTGCACCCAATGAAAACAGGCATGTCCCGTGCAAGTGTTTTTTTTACCTCTGACTGATATTTATTCTTTCATCCTCAGATACTCCGGGACCTCAGGCAAGGGCTTTTAAGGGTAGGACAAGGGCCATCAGGGAGAGGAATGCTGTCTGCTGGTAATTTTATGTTTTCTTGCTTTATTACTGAGCTGTGAACTCTGCATTTTTCATTTTTTTTATAAAATGATAGGAGATACCTCTGCGCAAAATATGTACTTTGCAATTTTAAATTAATTTTTAAATGTTTTTAGCTATATTAACCATTAGTGCTATGATATGAAATCATTTTTTCATTCTTTTTCCTTTATTTTTTGGTCCCAAAGTATTCCGTGTTTTTCTATTAATAAAATTGGATCCTTTGGTGATAAAAGAGAAAGTTTTTTTTATTAGATTCTCTTCATTTGTTGTGAGAGTGGATTGAAAGTGGAAAATATCTCAAGTCATCGCATTCAGCATAAATTGTTAGCCAAATATATTGAAAATAGTGCTGTTTTTGTATTGATGTTCACCCCTTGTCTGTTTTCTTCCAGACGACACGACGTACATGTACGATGACGATGTGGTTGTTCATCGTAATCCCGCTTTGGAGCCTCATTGGTATGACGAGCCTCCGTATGAGAGCGACCCAGAAGATTTCCTAATGGGAGAGGCTGGTGGCTTTGGACCTATTTATGGTGGGATCCCAGGATCTAGTAATGGAAGGTGAATGCACTGCTATTATTATTCAATTATTCAGCAGGTTCATTACGGGGCATTTTACAAATTATCCAGGCATGGGACTTTCATCCTCAATTCACTATGTGGCCGATTCCTCTCTTATAAGCTTTACATATTTACCCATTGAAATACAAGACATAGTGAAAGGGAGATTATAACTTTTTGCTTTAATTACATGATTGTGTTTCTTCTCATTAACTCATATGCTTGGCAAGCGATTGCTGCTCTTTGGAGACAATGAAGAATATGTTTCTGAGGCATCCTGAATGTAAATATAGTGGACCTGATGGTGATGAGAGGCTTTATCAGTAGTTTTAATAAATGTTCATGGTGTGTACCTGAGTTATCCTTAAATGATGATTTTTATAATTAAGGAGATCTACCAGTTAAAGTACGTTTTCATGGATCATACTTCAACTTACTCAGGCCTGTCTCTCCATCCAAATTGGACTTGCCTCCTCCGTTTTCAATGAAGTCTCCTCCCTTTTACTCAGCCATTTTATCTCATATTCTTCCTTCCTCCCTGGCTTACCTAACATTCTTCCCCCTAACACTCTTTTCAACATCCCCTCTCCGCTAAGTACTCGCACCTTCCATGCCTTCTGTCTCCTCCGTATCTCATCTAGAAGCTGCCTCTCCTCACCCACAATGTCCAGTACTTCATACTCCCTCTTCCTCTACATTCTTCCGCCTTCTCTATTCTTCTCTATACCTACATATCTAGCCACCAGTCTTTTCAGGTCCTCCTTCCTAAGTGTCTACATTTCTGTGCCCTAAATCTATAACTATACTCTCCAGTTCAGCCTCTTCACTAGCCTTTTCTTAAGTCTCATGGGTATGTAGCAGTCATCTCATTAGACTGTTGCTATTAGCAACTATCTGTCTGTTTTTCGCTAATGTTCTGCCCAGATAGCTGAATTGCTCCACCAGCTCATTATTACGACATCTATGTTTATTTTGAACCTCACATGGGGTGATGATTCATGATGGCTAGCAAAGCTGCATAAATTTCTTAACTTTGATTGTGAACATTTTTTGTGCCTCTACCCATCATCCATAATAGTGTTTCCTTCATCAAAGAAAACGAAAGGCATTGATTGCGATTAGTTACCCACCATTTGTGTATTCATAATACACGAATTATTTGGCTTTAGAAATCCCAGTTTAGACGAATGCTAATGGTCAATTTTAACCTCATTTGAATAAGGCTAGATTTGCGGCCATGCGATGCCACTTCACGTGACGTCACAGGGGCCGAGATGCTATACGAGTAGTCAGGAGTTTTACATTGTCTGAGATTACCAATACATGCATGAGGCACAGAGTTAAGGAAACATTTTAATAATCACCTATTAAAACTGCCTATGGTCGGAAAGTTTCCTTCGTTTCATAAGGTATTAATTATCCTTATTCAAGCCAAGCCAAGTGCTACCTGCTAGCAGCCTGCATCGCAGCGGCACACATTTCCTCGCCCCAAGGTCACCTCACACAGCGGAAGCGGGAACCAGAATGACATCACATGGGGTTTTAATGGGTGTGATATTGCAATTAATTTTCTTGTTGTAAGAATTGATTATGTACTGCTATAATTAGCTACCGTTAATTATGCCCTAGCAGTGCGCATAGAGATAAATGCACTCGTATTTAATGAGAACAATGACACATGATAGGGATACACCTTGAGCACTGGGTAAGCTATCTTTGCTATGGAGTTCCTTACAGCATGACGTTACGTAACAAGAAAAATGAAATGGCCTTGGTTGTAGTGAGTTTTCATTTTTTAAGTCAGAGGCAAATTCAATTATAATTTTTTAAATGAACCATGCTTATGCACACACATTTAAATGAACCATGCACACTTATATGCACATACCATTACTGTTACTTTCCTTCAGCATTTTGTAAATGTCCGAAGAAATATATATAACAAGAGAAACTTTTGTTTTATTTAAGATAAAAATTTAACTTTCTATTTTTAAAATATACACATATGTATATAGGTAATAAATATTTTCAGCGTATTAATATTGAAGAATTAATCTAGTTCATATGGATTGGTATATACTATACATATTCTCACAATATTTTTGGCCTGAAAACGTTGGTACTATAGAATTGAGAAAGTAATGATTGGTTGCAGACATTAATTAGTCTATCTTAATTAATAGTTACATTTTTGTAAATGCAATGGTAATGAATAATTTTGCCTTTTATGTAACCATATTGGTGATGGAGTCGCTTTTGCTCAATTTCTTCACAAGTCTGTTAAAATTGTCCTTACTTGTATCTGCGTACAGGGTGTGCTTCACATTGAACTTGCGACCGGACCAGCATGGCCAGAATGTGATCTCTCTCCGATCGGCGGGTGACATCTCGCTGCCGAGGGAGGGAGGCCCGCCCGTCTTGCCCCCGTGGATTGCCCGCTCCACTCTTTGTCCCCGTGACGTCTGCGGCCCCGGCCGGAGGCACGCACTCCTAATACCGAATCAACAGCAGCAGCCCCTTCCGCCCACGCCCTCTAGGAGGGAGAGCGGGGACTATGCGGGCTCGGACGTGCAGAGCGTAGCGTCGACGCTGTCCGTGGAGACGAGTCGCTCTGAGCAGGAGGGTGCGGGGCTGTTGTCACCTGCCGCCGCGCACAGGGGTGCCAACCACTCTCACCACCATCACAAGGGCCAGGACGCAAGGAGACACCGCAAGAAAAAGCAGAGCAGAGGGGGAGGAAGTGGAGGAGGGGGGTATTCTGTGAGTATCCACCCTCAGCTATACTTTTTATTATTCATTATTCATAGGCATTGTACCTCACGAAACAGAAATAGGTGTTAAACATATTAGGGTTGCGGTAGGTTCACATGAAGTGTTTTAACAAATCATTCTGTCCTATTGAAATATGAGGTAGTTGCACTTTTCCACTAATATTTATTGCATATGATGTGGTTCAGCTCACAGAGCCTACATCTGGTACAAAACATTGTATTACATAAATACATCACATTTATGCCTTTGAGGAAGGGGTGGGGGGAGGATGTGACAAGTTTGGGGAAGGAGTATGGGGGAGGCAGTGAGAAAACAAACAACTAAAAAGATATGGGAAAACTCAGGGATAGACAGAGGGCTCTAGGCATAACTGTGGAAGAACGACACCGGGGAAAGAGCCACAGAAATGGGAAGGCCAAGGGGATGGGGGAGAATAGAAAGGTCAGGGTGAAATAGAAATGGAGAGGTTGGAGTAAGTAGCAAAGCAAGGGAGAGGTGGGGAGAGAAGTCCCAGAAAGGTTGAACTCACTCCGACCTGCGTCCCCCTTTTACAGTGGACTACACGCTTCAATTCACAGGAATAGGTTCACATCCAGCAGTGTAAAAAAGTAATTATCAAATGTAGCAAATCAAGATGTTTTTTGTCATCTTTTTAGTTTATGATGTATTTTAAGATTACTTACAGAGTGAAGATGAAAAGTTTCTCTCAAATGGAGTTACAGACCAACAGTGCCAGATATAAGTTGCTTGAATGCTCAATTCACAATTTCATGATGTATTGAGATGATACATAACTTTAATTTCTAATGCAAAAATAAATAGTAAAAATTAGATACAAAGAAAGATACATTGATTCAAACTACAGCAGACTCCAGATTTTTCCCACGATCTTTATAAAATAATAAAATCGGACGCAAAATCATTGGAATTACTGCATTAATACGAGGATACACTGGGCTTATTATTTCCGTTAGAATCCCCTTTTTAAAATGGAAGCGATTGTGCGCTAGCTGCATTCACGGGAGCACCGTGTTCCTGTTTTCCAAGCCTCGAAGTGCACAAGTGCACTCCGCTAAAAAGATCGCCAACTGGCGAAGAAAGCTCTGAGTCCGGGAAGCACTCTAAAATAACAGAATAGCTGCATAAATAATAATAATAAAGTGTATGTTTTAGGTAAATTAAAGGCATTGCTAGACATTTAACCTGTCAATGCCCACGGGTGCCATGTGGCACCCAGTGCAGTGCTGAGCCAATACTCCTGCAATGCATTTAATATGTAAATTTTAGGGTACATTTTGCTGCACATACTTAGTGGAAGGTTGTCTCTATTATTCAGTCAGTTTGAATAGTGTTCATTTTGTTGAGCTCATAGGTATCATATTTTTTTAAAGTGAAATATGTGTGAATTTAAAAACACTTTGGGCGCTGACGGGTTAAGTGAAAGTTTGGGTTAGCCGTGCTTTCCGATTGTTGGTGCTGTCTCTCATTAGCCATTGGGATAATCTGCAGTGTACTGTACAACCATTTTTTATGTAATAATTTTTAATATGTTCACAATATTTTGCTAGGTTCTAAGCCACATTTTCAGAGAACAAAGGAATTTCCTGAAATTTTTCTTCTGTTTTATATTTGCATACCGGCAATGCATTGGAAACCGTAGGCCCCATGTGCATGAATTATCTTCTAAATATATCAAGTAAGATATGGTTTACAGGAATGCGCATTTCATTTTCTCCCCGTGACACAGTTGTACCTATCAGGTGTACAAGATGGTGAATAACCAATCCAAGTATCTAAAGATTTAAACACTTAATCAATACTTCGTTTAATAAGGAAATATTTTCATTCACTTGAAATATTTTCATTACCCAAAACGATTGTAAATATCAAGCAATTTTTTGAGATGTTGTCCCAGAATTGTTGGAAAACACGGAAACACAATGACTCATATGCCTGAGGAACAACTAAACCATCATTTGGAGATTATTTAAAACCAGTAAAATAGACTTGGGCAGGTTGGTTTTCATTTTTCAATCACCATGCAAACTAAAAATCAGTGAATAGCAATAAATAGCATAAATTAGACCACAGAAATAATGAATGTAGAATAATATTTTCCATCAAATGGCAATTTGCAATTCTATTGTGAAAAAAATGGAAAACTAATATTCTAATTGAATTTCATTTGACTCATTATGAATGTTTCAAAAACGTTTGTGAAATACAGGTCTGAATAGAATGGTCTTAAAATGTAAAGCTTACAAAAGTGAAATATTTGATTATGTTTGGTGATGTTACCATAATAAGTATACCATAATATATTACTAGGGTAGGTACCTAATTAAATGGTGAAATACATGTCTTACCTGTACAAAGGTTTAAAATTTTGTGAAAGGGTAACTGGAGGGTCTTGGCTTGGATAATGTTGTGTATCCTCTTTTTAATATGTACTTGAAATTGGTAAAAATGTTAACTTGGACAATTTATATTAATTAAATGTACATTTTCATTGAATTTAATTAAATCGAGTGTTTTCTGCTAAGATTATTGAAAATAAATGGGTAAAAATAAATGATTCATATTGTTTGTTGCTTGATACTTTTTTCTTGTGTTCAAGTTTCCTCTATTTCTCAAATTCCATGTGCGTGAAATGACTGTATAGTTTTTTTAACATGATGAGTGCAACTGTTTTACCCTGGAGAAAAATACATAATATGTACCAAGAGTGATGTTGAGTAAACAGTGTGAATTAATACACGTGGTGGCCTGTAGTCAGCTCAATGTATGGTACACATTGAAGGATAAGAGAGGTGATGGAGAAGGGAGGTATGTTATAAGGAAAGGGAAAAGTTTCCTCCAGATCCTTCAAAGCCACAAGACCCTTACGGGACTTCCTACTTTGCTTACTTAGTGATCTGGCATTGTCCTCTTATATCTAAATTGACCAACTCAAGTTCTAAATCCATGTAATATCCTCTCGTTATTTTCAAAATTTTTACCTAGTTTGTCTACTATGAATTAGTATCAAATATTATTCTATAGATTAAATTTTATTATTCAATGTTAACCCTTGTACTGCCACTACTGGTTGAGCGAAAACTGCCAGGGGCCGATTTATCGGCCCGAATTATTTCACTTTTTTTTGTGATTTTGGGCTTTTCAACGGCTGTAATTTATGTAAACACCCATAATCTATCTATGGTTATAAGATTTAAATATATCTTAATAATTGGGAAAAAAATCTATACCTATTAAATAAAATTAAGTAGGTGAAAAATTTTTAAATCTGAAATGTTGCTGATCTCTGCATTCCCTTCGGGTTTTCACCACGTCCGTTGGGTTTTGGTGACAACAGTTTTGCTGACATTGCAGTCTGCATCTTCAGGTCGAAAGTTGAACCCAACGGATGCGGTGAAAACCCGAAGAGAATGCAGAGATCATCTGATCAGTGCCGTGAAAATCTTCGAACCTGAAATGTTGCTAATTCCGGAAAATAGCCTTGGCAGTCTTCGTACATCCCACCTGAAATGGGCAAATGCAGTAAAAGGGTTAATGTTCAATATTCAGTATTCTTTATGATCAGTTTCATTCTCTTCATGTTTCCGATGGTTGTGTTCTTTGGCAGAGTCGCAGTACAGCGAGCGTGAGTGCAGGGAGCGAGGAGGGTTTCTCAGCCAGCCACAGTTCGGACAACGAAGAGGAGAGGGAGGTGGGAGGGGAAGGGGGGGAGGACGACGAGAGCGAGGGGGAAGCGAGGGGCGGGAGCAAGGATGGGCCAGACAACGGCAGCAGCAGCACCCAGCAGCCGGTGAGCATCCGTGACATTTTATTGGCTGCATCTGTTGTGCTTGCGCAACATGGATTGACAATCATTCTATTGCAGAGGCTTTGTTGGGTTGTCAGCTGGCCAGAAATTAGGAGCACTTCACTAAAGTTTGAAACAATTTTATTGCACAAAGTAGAGTTTGCGCACACAATAAGTGGAATAAGTGAATATAGTCTAGAAGCAGAGAGGGAGTCAAGTGTTTCTGAGTGGGCCTTCTTATGGTTTATGGCTTACTGTGTGTTTCTTCTCTGCTTTTCATCGGTGTACAAAAGCCCTACTAAGCACACTAGTGAGGGGCAGCAAGGCAGTCAATCCCCTACAAATCCTCAGCAACAGCAACAAAAACAATGAACAAATATCCCACGAATCCCAATACCAAGCAACCAACAATCAACTTACCAACCAACAACAATGATGTCCAACTAACCCTCAATAACCGACCCTTGTCCTTCTTTTATCTTTCTATTTATTCTATTTGAGCCTAAGTTGGAAGGAGGGGGTTTCCGTTAGGCATCCACCCCTCCAAGATTAGTATCAGAGGTAGATATATGGAATGGCACATCATAAGGTAAGGTAACATAGCCTTTAAGGTGTGTACAAGCCTCTGTAAATCTAATGTAGAGAAGAGGCAAAATGGAAATGACTTTTATTAGAAATCACGTTAAGTTCACTGAAGGTGTGGAAATTGGCATCATTTGAGACTAATGACCTTTAGTGTCCCTTTCTGGTAAATGGTATTTTATATATGCCATCCCCTGTGCTCACAACACATTTGTCTAGATACCCTCATAGCAATATCTGACATGTTCATCCCTGACTCTTTCATTTGTAGCCTCATTGCTTGAAAGACAGGGGGAGCTTGCTCCTTCCCCTGCATCTATCCTTTACGCACTTCTGCTGCCCACCCCTTCCTCTCGCTGGGCGATTATATCATTCTGTTCCCTCAATTTGTCGTAGGTGACGCTAATGTTATTCTAAACATCGTTAATTATGTTGCAGATTGCCTAGTTGCAATTTAATTTAATGATATACTGATAAAAATGTCTTTCATTGGGTAGAAAAATTTTTATTGACATAAAGAGAACCATGTACCTGCACTTTTGACTTGAAACTATCGCGAGGAAGTGCTAAATCCAACTCACTGCAACTGAAGCATTTCAGGGTGAAACACAAGTCCGTATTTGATGAGAAAAGGACAAAATTTGGGGGAAATTTATGTAAAGAATACATATTTAATTTATTCAATGGTTTATCAGAAGATTGAAATCTATTTTCATTTCCAAACGCAAGCAAAAACATAAAAATGTGTATGTAAATCTAAAAAGCACTCCTTTGATGTACCCAGTAGAAACTTGAATCAGTACTTCGTTTTATAGTAGGAATTTGAAAATGCATTTAGATCCAAAAATATCTGAAGATCTGGCTCCGAAAATCAAGCATCCAATCCGGATCTGGGTCCGAAAAATATCCTGGAACCATCTATCCCTACAATTTAGCTAATGTTTGTCATTTACTGCTCCTCCTTCGCTCTGGATTCATGGTTTTAGATGGAAAACTATAATATCATAACATAATAGGTAATTCGTAAGACAATGGGAAAACCAGTTTCAGAGATATTTTCCTTCCAACTTAAATTGGCATTTGGATTTACTGTCCTTGAACATTACTCCTGATGGTTACTTCTTATATGAATTTTATTATATAACCTTTTAGGACTCAGCTGCTTGCAGTGGTGGAAGCAGGGCGGGAACTTCTTTTGTTGGCCGCATGAAAGGGATACGCCAGGGAGTTCAGCGCAAGATATCCCGCCTGCGCTCAACGCAGAGTGTGGATGAAAGTGTGGCTGAGGAGGAAGAAGCAAACGCAAGGGACGCAAAGTTGGGGGATGGAATGCTGGTAAGTTTTTTTTCTTTAGAGATATATTACTGAAATTGTTAATTGGAGAACCGCAAACGGAAGGTTCCCCATGCTTTAGCTTGGTTTCCAGGATTTCGTCCACATTGGTTGTTCATCTTAAAATGACAGTTCTGCTGGCATTTCCTGAGGTATCTTCAGGTTTGAGGAGTTATTGCAGGTTTCTGGTTAGTTCTTTATACCGCAGGTGGTAGGCTGGTGCATTTTCTTGCATCCTCATTGGTCAGATTTTTTTCTCAAACTATTTTTTTCCAGGCATTTGAGTGGCTGTTATTTAGGCTCGTCTATTTACAAAGATTGTCATCCTTAATGTGAAAAAAGGACCTTTTACCAATGACATATACCGAGTAAAGTGCTACTGTGGAAAATCATTCATAGACCAAACATTTAGACAACTAGAATTCAGAAACATAAAACATCTGACGGACACCAAAAACAGACTGTCCCAGTTACAGTGGAACCTTAGTTGAATGACCTTCAGTTATGCAAATTTCTTGGCTGTCTGTGTATAGGCTCATCTTTTAACCTGTGTCTAGAGTAGATAACATACTTGGGTGGGCTTTTGGGAATGGGAGCAGGTAATGGGGAGATTAGATTGAAAATGCAGTGGGGCTAACTCCCAGGGCACATAGACATCAGTAAGGGTCAATTGTGCCAACAACTGATGATTCACCACCCATAGAGGCCTACGTCCTTAGTGAAGGCCAAGACGTCTCCAATCTGGGCTCTACAAAAGGTGAGTTCAAGTGCCTATACCAAGTCCTCATGATTGCAGGGCACTCGCATATTAGATGGGTTGTTGTTTTTTCTCCCATCTCGCACCATCTACACTTATCTGAGTCTGTTACTCTTAGTAGATTTAGATGTATCATTATGTGAGTTTCCATTAAGGAGGCCTACTACTGCTCAAATTTGACTTCTATTCATACGGAGAAGTCTTCTCCTGAGTGTATGACAAGGTTCTCCAAAGGTAGAGGGGAAGTGGAGCAGCATGGGACGCAAAAGTTTGTACAAAAAAATGGGAGTGTTGTCACCACAGCAGGAACACTCAACTGCTCTACTCCGGCCATACAACAAATCGCCATAGGCCACGTTTACTCCCTCACTCCTCTTTTGAGCGCTCTTGCCCAATGACTAGAGGCCCTTAATTTTGAGGCCTCCTTAGTACAGTGCTTCAAGAATGTGGCACAGGCCCACTGCCAGAAATTGGGTCAACTTATTTCCGTACTTTCACAACTTAAGTGTTAGACTGAGGTTGTTGTCAAGTGGAGACATCTGAGAGTGGTGGTGCCAATCCGATTTTTCCGAATATGATTAGGAAACTCCATTCTGGAGTGGAGTCACACTGTAGGGTTTAGTAACTCAGAATGAACACTTATTACACAAAATTGGTGGCCAACAAATGGAGGCCATATAAGCGGTGGGCCACGCTGCAGATGGTCGGCCATTTTGCATGGAGCCGGCCAGTCTGGTGAGTGTGCGACCTCAATGACACATCGCATAGATTACCCCTAGGTTACTATGTTATTTTGACTACTCATTTTGCTAAGTGTCAGGGATGCTGACTTACAAAAAATATTGGGGGGCCCAAACCGGGGATCTTGCCTTGTGAAATTTTATAAGTAGTTAAGTTTTTTAAACATTTTAGAAGATCAAAATTAGAACCCTAATAACTCGAATCTTGATATCTGGATATTGCGGGGAAAATCAACAAGCCTGCCACATTTTTTCCTTACACCCATAACAAATTGTTGAGGGGTCACGGGCCCCCTCAAGCCCCATGGAGTCGGTGCCACTGCTAAGTGTTGACAACTATGAAATGAAGAAAATAGTAAATTTACTGTTGTGGATGGAGAAAGTTAGATTTGACCCACCGGTGAGTCATGCCATGGTGAATATGTTTAGAAAAATTATTTATCAGTATTGTTTGAGGATGCAAAATAGGCAATTGGGAGGAAACAGCAGTGTTTTTTAAATAAATTTTCATATTTCTTTTGTAGATTTATTTCTAAGCCTATGGCATCTTAAAATGTAATAATATAGTTTTTCCTTTGAATTTATGGTGAAATTATGGTTCATAGGTTTCTTAAAGCAAGACTTTTCACTTGTATGACATTTTATGGCTGCTATTCTGGATGGAATAGCATTTATTCTCCGTTATTGCAACCGATGTTGCTATAATATAGCGTATTGCAACGCCTATGCTATTTGGTATTCAGAACGGTTGCAATTCGTGTTTTTACTACACCGGAAGACGTAATTCTCAGAATAGCATAGGCCCGTAGCAATTCACTATTCTGAACGCCGAATTGCAACCGGTAGGCTTGCTATAATATTACGCGGTCTTCGAGGCCGAGCTATTCGGTATTGCAACCCTGAAAACGTGCGCATTGCGATGTCGAATTGTTTTTCTGAGGTTAAAGTAACATAATCAAGTATTGAAAATGGAATAATAGCCAAAAATAAAATGATATCTGCTTTATTTTAATTAAATAATAGTAGCATAAGTGATGAATATTTAACTAGTTAGGTGAATTGGTTAGAAATTAACATTCGAGCTTAATATATGAAGCACAAGCTTGCTTCATCGACAGTACGAAAACAATAACAATTAATGCAAAGAATTACTACGATTAGCCCAAATTTTCCGTGTTTTATTCATATTTACAACTCATAATTTTATTTCATCACTTGACTTGCTACTAAAAATATCCTCAATGTAGGCTATGAGGTCGATTCTTGAAAAATTTCATGCTTGTGTTAACACACTAACTCGCCAAATATAATAATAGTTATAGCTTTCAATGAAAACCATATACTTTGATCAGCCGTTCATTTCCTCAATTGGACAGTATATACAAATACATGCAACGAGTCGAAATTATTTTCCCCACTATTCGCTACCTTCTACAATTAAAACTTAAAATTTACTAAATTATAACAGGGGCAGTCGACTTGCATTACTTGCTTGAAAACAAAGGATTTCTCCGAACACCAATAAAGTTTCCGAACAAATATGATTCACCACAAACGTTTAATGGAATAGTTATGTACATCATAAACGCAATATATATCATGTGGAATTCAATACAAATTGTTTCCTCTATAGCCAAGCAAGTTATCCACACAATTAATTTTCAGTATATCGGCACAGTTCAGGGTCTATAAAAAATTTCAGTGAGCACGCAATAAAATCAGCTGATACGAAAACAATGATAACTGACACAACAGCAATTTCCACACGATTCACTATTGCTAGATTCACTTATTCACAGCTGTTCCATCATCCTCAAATTCACCATCACCTCCCTCTGCTTTTTCCAAATCTGCAGCTGAAATATCGATACTATTCCATCGTAATACATGAAAGCACAGCTGTGACGTTGCCACCTACTTCAGTTCCTAAACAGAGATTGAATACTGAAATTAGGGAGTCATATAATATAAAGTTAGTATTAAAAACTAAAGCTTCTAGTCCATACAGTAAAGCTATATCGTCACGATCAAAGCAATAAAAGTTGGTACATATTTATTTTGACATGCAACGAACAGACAGACTTCGAAGCCTAAGACAATTACGAAGAAAATCAAACATATTTAGCTTTCAATGATTATTTCGCATAACATATATCTCACGATAAAGGACCGATCGGATATAGGTAAATGATTCAATATTTATGCCCGATAAATCATCATTATAACAGTAAAATTATGACCTAACCCACCTGTCTGAAGCCATTGTGATATTATCAAAACAACAACAATCAGCTGATTTCCTAAACGAGATTTTCAAAGCGTATTATATAAATCCACGGTTTAATATAATTTTTAAATGCAAATGAAACAATTATTGTAATTTCAAGTCAATATTTCATAAAATACAGAAAAATATAAAAAATATCTTCTCCCTCATTGGTTGCGAAAACTGTTCAGAAAGTTTTTCATACGGGAAGAGGCGGAGCTTCCAAATAGCTCGCGTAAGAAATAGCATGCTGCTATTCCGAACAAAATTATTACTACGCTTCATTCTGAATACGGGGTCGTTGCAATAATGACCCGCAGAATAGCATATGCTATTTTTTGCAACGCTTATCCAGAATAGCAGCCTATATCTGCATTTGGAAGGTCATAGGAATAAAGTTCCACTGAATCTGCCTTCACAATGACTATGTTTGGGAAGGCCCCAGCCATGATGTCAACTTCGAAAATGTGAAGATCATTTGCTTTAGAAAAAGAATACCACTCTGGACTAATCGAAGAGAGGCCATAGAGATAAACTGGATGGGAAAATTTTACTAAGATGACAGCTACTACCGCTCCAATGGCTGGAAATGACTGTTTGTGTAATACATAATATGGGCCAATGAGGATGTGCCACACCTCACCAATCTGTTGCTTGAGATTGCGGAGGATTTCAAGATGGCCGCAGGTGTGAGAATGTGTGTTTTTCGGTGTGTTCTAGTTTTTGCCGTAACTTTGGTAATTTTGTCGTCATGGACGTCAAAGTGTGTTCCTCAACAGTGTGTAAGTTCCCCAGTTATCGGTGCGATCAACGATTCAGGATACAACGGGACTAGATGCAGAAAAGTGGCTTTGTTCTGGAATGGCTTCGCCGTCGCCGGTCTTCCGACCCACCATTGCCGTGCGCCCGTCACCACCGGGACCTCTCCCGGCAACAGAGGCCGCTTCGCCCCAGCTTGGAAGCGCGTCGCCCTCCTCATTCTTCTTGCCAGTGACGTGAACATTAATCCCGGCCCCCTGTGCAGCGCTTACTATCTAAATGTTAGAAGCCTACAAAATAAGCTTTCGGATTTGACGTGTCACATCTCCGAACTTTCCTCATTCAAGATCATTGCGTTAACTGAGACATGGCTTAACGCGAACGTTTTTGATAGTGAATTAGCTTTTTTTTCCACGCACCAAATTTTTCGGCGTGATCGGGGCTCCCGTGGGGGCGGTGTTTTATTGGCCATCGATTTAGAGTATCCTGCAACCCGAAGGTCCGATCTTGAGACCAACTGTGAAATACTATGGACTCAAATCCATGTCCCTTCCAGCCACACCAGTGACTACAGCACGAAACTATTCGTTGGTTGTTTCTATCGCCCACCTAAAGCAGAACTGTCATCGCTCGAGGCTTGTTTTGAATCTGTGCTACGTGCCCGTGCATTAGGTGATGTGCTACTGTTTGGGGATTTTAATCTATCAATCGACTGGACCTCCTCGTCACTTGGTTCCCCACGCAATCCAATGGACGATTTTTTCCTTGAACATTTCGTGAATGGTCTTGGCCTCAACCAGTGTAATCCTTTACCCACAAGAAATTCGGCAACGCTGGATTATATTCTGTCCTCCTCCAAAGTGAACTCCCTTGCTCTTGGGAGAAATATTTTCACCACAGACCATGACTCTCTCGAGTGCTCCTTGGCCCTTCCACTATCCCCCAGCCGTCGAGATTCCTCGGCCTCAACGCCTGCCAGGGTTTTCCGGTGTTGGAACAAAGCGGACTGGCCAGCCATTAACCGCGTACTCTCTCTTCTTCCTTGGGACCTCCTGGGGCCTAAGTCTGTAACTTCGTTTTCTCCCGAGTTGGGAGAAAAGAGACTCGTGAAGCTCCAGTTTCATCCAACTGAAGTCTGTAACGGTAACGGAGAAAACTTTCTCCCAGTAACGGAGACTCTGACTCTCCTGGAGAGTATCTTTCTCCCGACTGAAGTCCGTAACGCGATTTGGAGACTCTGACGCGCCCTGGACGGGAGCTTGGGAGTCACCCGCCCGGGACCCGGCGATTCATTTTCTCCACAGGAGAAACGAGGAAAATACCAATGGCGGACCGTTGTGGGCGATCGTACTGCAGTTCTAATTGTATTCTAATATGGTTTTTTACGTATTTGTGACAAAATAGAACACGAAAATGCATTCTTCAAGTTAGGCAGGCAACTTATGTAGTGTAATTTGTGACAAGAATAGAAATTTTTGTATGGCTGCATTTGCAAGGAAACTACGTGCAGTGAACTTTCATTGTGCCTCTAGTATAAGTGAACAAAATTTGTGTCCTTAGTGTACCCCTTAGTGAATTGATTGCACATAGACGATGAAGTAAAGAGTGAAGTGTATTGTGAATGTAACATCTTCGACGAAATTATTTCGCACGTATATAATTTAGGCTACGAATCAACTGTATACATTACGATGAAAGGTATCTAACTATGTATTGCGAAGGGGATATGTTTCATATTTGAACTAGTCTTACTTTAGGGATACATCGAACGCCTGTTAATTTTCATTCGTTTGTTCGCTTCTAAGTTCTGTTTGATTTTATTACGTATTGCATCTATTTCCAATTCCCGTTGTGAGATGTGAGGTTTTGGCAATGTTTACATTTCACGCATTTCGTTGTGTTGTTGTTTGTTTTTGTTTTGGTCATGTTACGGTGAGAGTGATAGTGAAATTCGAAGTTTGTTGGTGTTACAATAACTGGTTTAGCAATTTGTTTCAACCTATTCATTTAATTGTCTTCGCAATGTTAATGTGAAATAACGTAATCTGATTCTAAGTCGTTAGTGATGAGTAGGAAGTGAGGTGTAAAGAATCCTTTCGAACTTCAAGGAGTGCAAATTTTTTTAGTGTGTGCAAAGTGATTGGAAAACCGATTATCATGTTTTATTAGTGTTACATAATGGTGTTTTATATTTATTGTGAGCCAAGATATTTATTGAAACAGTTGATTCCGAATATAATGATTATAAGTATTAAAAAGATAGAAATGTGTGCGTTGCAGTGCTGTATGTGATATGATGAGCAATAAATATGTACAAGTAAGGGTAATTTTGCTTTGTTTTCTCTATATATACCTCTAGTAAACCATTTTCCCCATGTTTTCGCTATTCTACGCTGTCAGTCTTAGAAATTTTTAAAAGTAGCGAGGCAGGTTGTTGTGTTTCCTAAACTATAACATTTTGGGAGATTGTAACATATGTTACTAATTGCTGGCACGTAGGTATTTGCAAGAATAAATATGTACCATTCACACATTTATCTTAACGTTATTTTCTTTACGATTCTTTTCTGCATAGTAAAGTTTTTCAATTTTCTTTTTCCACTCCCACATTGCGTATTTCAGCTTTTCGAGGATAAATGCATGTAATACTGACGTTGATAGCTATGTTTTTCCATACTCATCATGCATTCACCAATGAAAGTAAGCATCCGAAGTGCAAAAAAATATGCCATATATATCATCAATGAATACAGCGGCCGTTTGTATACAAGATTACCTACATCTAAAACATAAAAATGCTTTGGTGTTACGCATTAGTCTCTCCTTTTTCAATGGTATAATATACTCTTTTGTGTGTACTAATGAACAAATATATCTGCGATGGATTTAAATCGATTTATCCACTATCAATTATAATTTCGATGCATCAATTTCTTTTATTTGAAAGTTTAACTTTAATGATGAACGAGTAGCCCTTATTACAGGTGAGAATCGTTTGATTTCCCTCTCGTTTTTTTATTTGAAACAAAGCTTTTCTATTGGTTCTTCACGGTATCGCCGGCTTCGGATTCAATATTTTTCATACCTACCTGCCGTTCCTGTCCGATACCGAGAATTAGAGTTTTCTCCGGTAGCGGCCAGGAACTGATGTTCTCTCCGCCAAGTTACGGACTACAGTCGGGAGAAAACTACGGGAGAGTACAGAGTCTCCGGAGAAAGGAGAATTCAAGTTACGGACTTAGGCCCCTGGAGGGCAAGTCGGTAACTTGGGGCGCCTCGTTTGGGAGAAAGAGTTCTCGCCCAAAATTGTCTCCCGACCCAAGTCGGTAACTCGGTAGAGAGAACTGTTTCTCCCGACCGGATGGGAGACAACTCGCTCCGATGGGTAGTATGAAAAATTTCTAAGGCGAATTTGATATTGGAGCTTGATTTATCGAAAAATTAATCGTGTGCCATTTTAAAATGTTATCAATTTTATGTAAAATTCAGCCATGCAAATATTTTCTAAATTGAATACATAATAACCTCATTATGGCTTACCAAAGTCGGGACTACTTTTTTGACCGCGCGCAGTGATTCCTCGCTTGCAAGCGGTTGCAAGGCTCAATGCAAGTGCCGGTAAATTTTGCTTGTCCCCTTGTTAAATTCTTCATCTCGTGTCAATTACAACCTCACCAAAGTTGAAAATTAAGAGTATATTTCAAATATGAATACAGCTTTTGCTCGCTGCTTGCAGATTTGTGCAAACATCTTTTGTGCCAAAATTGTGTTAATGTCAATGTGACAACTCTCGTAAATCTTCTGCTGATATAATCACAGTGCCAGTGGTTGCAATGTACAAAGTTTGGATAAGTTGAAAATTATCGGCTAAGAGTTGTAATTATCATTGCTCCATCGTGATTGAATTGTAAACAGTGCTATTACCGTATCGATTAATGTCTGACAGCAATGTAAACATTGTCAGTGTCGTGTTCACCTCCGTTGTTCATCGTATAGGTGGTATAGGTACATACATTGACATTTCACGATCAAGCTATCAAGATCAAAGCTGTGTGTGAAGTTTCTTTTTCTAGTATATTTACGAATAATAGTGAGAGAAGTCACCTGTGCCTCTTTCGTATGCTAATTTCTGGCTTTAAATCAGTGAATTAATAGTTGTTTTCATCATAACGAGCTTAGTGATTGTAAGTTGTTCGTGATGAATAAAAGAGTGGAAGTGATTTCCAGTTTTTCATTATGTTATTTGCCTATGTCCCACTTTATATTTACGGTGTGTGCTAGTATTTAGTTTGTGGATATTCATTTATTATTGAAGTACATTTATAGTGTGTGTATGTGTTGACAGCGGAACCGATTCGCGATCTCACATGTGTGCAGACGGTTTTTCTGAGCAGTCGTATTCGTGAAACCAATGAAAAGGTGAAACTCTGTTACATTGTCATGGGACAAGTTTCTTTTAACAATAAGGGCATATCTTGTGTTTCATTAACTATCTATTGCTTTATATAGGTAACTGCTTAGAAGTTATTTTCCATTATTGAAATTACTTTTCTTGCGCTCTCTGAATTAGCATTAGCTTTCTAAACCCCGCTACTTAAACGAAAAGAATGCAGAGCTACAGATTATTGTTATTTCATAGGATTGCGGTGTTTTTGTCTGTTATTGAGGCCCTCCAGCTAAGTATTGCTGATGGATTTTCAGCAGGTAGAGAATCGGACCATCGAAGGACGGATAGGACAACCTTCTCCGCTAATGCGGCCGGAAATCTTCCTCCCTCGCCTCAAACGGTTTATTTATATCCCGCAACAATTTCTCACTGGCGGTAATTGCCCCACTTCTTTTAAATGCACCTCATATACGAGCAATAATATTCTATGGTTTGAAAGAAAACGCGCCATATTGAGAAAATACAACAAAACACTGTCGAGATACGCACTTTCTCCATGGGAGAAAGAGATACGTCGGACTCTAGAGGGGGACATAACTGAAGCGCCCGTCTGGGGCGCCGGAAGGCGCTTGAGGGGGCTTACAGACTTGGGTCGGGACACTAGTACTCTCCCAGGCGACAAATAGTCTCCTTTCTCCGGCGGGGCGCCCTAGAGACTTGGGGCGGGCGACAACTCTCTCGCAGGCGCTTCACGAATCTCCTTTCTCCCATTTTCGGGAGAGAACAGAGTTACAGACTTGCCCTCCTGGAGTGCGGGTCCCCTGACGAGGCCCTTCAACTATTTTATGACCTTCTTCATGCTGTTATCGCGGATTACGTCCCCTTGCGACGAGTGTCGAAGAAGCGGCCCATCTGGTTAACCCAAGAAACCTCTTTAGCACTAAAAAATAAACGTGCTGCTTGGAAACTATGTAAGCGTCACCCCAGTCCTCAGACCCATGAGACCTTGGCAAACCTCCGTCGCCACACCCGCTTCCTTCTTCGCCGTGACTACGCTAACTACGTGAAAGGGATTTTGGACGATATTAATGTTAATTCTAAAAGGTTTTGGTCCCTCGTTAACGCGAAAAGAAGAACAGCTCGCATCCCTAGCACACTATCTGCTGGTGGTGTATCGTATACAGGGGACTCTAGGCCTTCGGCATTCAACAATTACTTTCATTCCAACTTCGCCCATTCTCTTCCGACCACCTATCTCCCTCCTGTCCAGCCTATTTCCACTCATTCCCTCGGATCTGTCTCCACCACTCCTCCAGAAGTGTTATCTTATTTGTCCTCGTTGCCCACGGCGAAATCAACGGGTTCCGATGACATTAGTTCATTATTTCTCAATCGTACATCTACCAGTCTTTGCATTCCAATCTCAAAAATCTTCAACAGGTTCTTTTCATCTGGAATTTTTCCTTCTCAATGGAAAAAATCAAATGTAACCCCCATTTTGAAATCTGGCCCTAGGGACATAGTTGAGAACTATCGACCCATTTCATTATTACCTATTTTATCTATTATCTTTGAACGCATTATCCATAACCGCATACTTCATTTCACTCTCCCTTACATATCGCCTTCGCAGCATGGCTTTCTTCCTGGGGGGTCCTGCCTGACCAATCTCTCTATACTGCACCATCATATAATTTCTGCTTTCGAAAACAGGTCCCAGCTGGATGTCTGTTACATTGACTTTTCTAAAGCTTTTGATTCTGTTAATCATACCCTCCTCATCCACAAACTCCAGTCGCGTTTTAATATCCATGGCACTCTCTTATGTTTAATCTCTAATTTCCTGAGTTCCCGCAGCCAAAGAGTTCTAATAGAAGGTTTTTCGTCGAATTACTTACCCGTTTCTTCTGGCGTGCCTCAAGGCAGTGTATTAGGCCCACTTCTGTTTGCTCTTTACGTTGACGACATTGTTGATGACATTCTTCCCTCTAGTTGTGGTGTTCTCCTCTATGCCGACGATTGTAAAATATTTAAAAGGGTTAACACCGCGGCTGATTCCCTGGTTTTACAAACTGCTCTTCAATCGCTAGAGAAATGGTGCAATAAATGGCAGTTGCGTGTGAATCCTGGAAAATCTACTGTGATGTCTTTCTCGCTGAAGAAGAGCACTATCACCTCCACTTATACACTAAATAATCAACCCATTCCCTCTGTCTTATCCCACTCCGATTTAGGCGTCACTTTTGACCAAAAGTTAACCTTTTACGAACATATAAAAACCGTTGTTAACAGGGCTATGGCAGTGGTTGGGACCCTATATCGCATGAGCGAGATATCCGAACCGAGTGCATTAAAATCAGTATTCATTGGATGTGTGCAACCCATCCTCGAATATTGCTCCCCCATTTGGTCAACTGCTTCTCCCACCACACTAAAATTAATCAACCGTCCACTCAATTTCTTCTTAGCAATAGTTCGACACCGCATACCTCACCTCAGATTCTCTTCACGTGCCGAAATACTTCTTTCACTTGGATTATTACACCCCAACCACCGCAGATTGACATTAGACATCAAATTTCTTTACCGCATCTTAAATGGGTCCTTCAGATCCAGTGATCTCCTATCCTTCTTTTCACTGCGCATTCCTGCTCGCAAAACCCGCAATACTGAACTTCTACACCAGCCCAACTTCCGTCTGGCAATATCTCAACGATCCCTCTTTTCCTACCTACCTTCTATTTTCAATTCAGTCTCCAATACTTCTTCCTCTCTTGACATCTTCGCCTCCCGCTCTAATTTTAATAACCAAGTGAAAAGTCTATCTTTCTGACACTGACCTTTGTATCTGTTGTATAAGCTGAAAATGATTGTTACTTATGATATTATTATTTTTTTTACATGTTCATTATTATATTTATATAATTTATTTTGTTTAATAGCCCAATGTAAAGGCCTTAGTGCTGTTTTTGGTGTGACATAAATAAATAAATAAATAAATATAGAGGACAGACTATAAACTTGCAAGAGCACTTCTACCAGAAGAAGAAACTATTCAGCTTAGTAAAACCTTGTTATGTATGTACCTTGATAATGACACGAGTTGCCGAAACCATGGTTGGTTTAAATAAAAGTTTGTGGAAACAGACAAGTCGTTTTACTAAGCTGAATATCAAAGATTTCCACCGTATCACACTGGACACTGTATCTTTTAAGAAGAACCTATGCACTATATTTTACTGACTGGATATATTTTTCATTCGCTCTGATTCAATCCTGGGCTGGGTTTGGATTGGTGGGTTGGAGGTCACCCCATAAAGGGTTTGGTAACCACTATTTGGTGTGGGCAATATATTTTCTCAATTGAAATTAATTACGTATTACAAAAGAGATAACAGATAAAAATGGACTGTATTTTAAAAAAATAGAATAGGAGAGAGGGAGAGAGAATGCTCAGCTGTTGTTCGTACCTTTTATTGAATAGTGCCTGCTCTCCTCTCCCCCAATGGTTCGGCTCGGAGCCCCTCGTCTCTCGTCACGCACCCTAGTGTGACAGTCGGCTTTTCGAGCATGATACCTCAGGGTGGGGTGAAGTAAAAACAAGCAGGTTCATAAGACTAACGAAGCGATAGATGGGAAACAAGGAAACCTCCGTTCTCGCATTCTAATCCCAAAATACATTGACAAGCAAGGTTTATTTATATATTGGTTAGTAAGGGGACTTAAATCTATTGACAAAAAAATCCACATCAATGAAATACGTGACCATTAAGAAAACAACAAAAAAAACAACTTGTCAAAGAAAATGAAAAATCAATGTTCAGCAATTATAAAACACACAACTTTTAGCTATAAGTCTCTTCTGTACAAATTATTTAAATATTGCCAACACTGTATAGACTTTCAAAGAAAAAAAAAGTGGTGCTACAAAAGTAAAGTCTCTCTTTGTGAAAATTAACCACGTGTGCACTGATGGGAAATGAAAAGGGGGGGGCGCATTCGGGGGGTCGTTAAATGGGAATGTCTCCTCCGGTCTTACTTTAGGAGTCGATGATGCAGGCAAGGATGTGGTAGTTGCTTGTGGGCCTCGTCGAAGGTGTGGTGGTCGACTTGCTGACACCCTCCAGGCTCCAGGCATGGGCTGTCTGGCAGTCTGCAGCTTGACCTACCCTCCTTCAGCGATTCATGAGTGAACCCAGATATCAGGCTCCCGTGGGAATAAGGATGACCTGGCCAGTGACGCAGCAAAGGGGGGTGTTGGGGGATGAAAACCCCCCCAGAGCTCAGAGAAATTTTTAAGTTTAATCCATTTTACTTAATTGGATCAGTATTACTTAAAGCATTGTGTTAGGATTAATCAAATATCCCTAAGAAAGTCGTGCCATTTTGAACCGTTATTCTTAAATTTTTTTCTGGAGGAGGGCCCCCACAACTCCTGCTTACCGTGATGGGTATGCAATACCCCCACACCTCTAAGAAGTACTTGTGCCTAAAACCCCCCCTAGCCTTAATGCCTAGCTGCTCCCCTGGACCTGGCCATGTGCTGGTGAATAGACTAGCATGGCTCGTCCTCCGCTCCCTCTCCTGCTTCGACTCCACGGTTGCAACTCTCTACGGCGTATATGCTTCGTCTTGGCTCCTGCCTGCTTCTGTCTGCTTCTGACTCTGGATCTCGGGAAAAGGGGGGAAAGGGGAAACCACACATGATTTACTACCTCAGCGCCACCTTTTTGGAATTCTTCACTCCATTTTTTCTTACTTCACTTCGTCGCGCATCCTGCGCGCACTTTTCAAAAATGTTTCAAACAATACACTAACTCACGCGCATCAAAATTTACATCGCACCACTAAAAAAATACAAATATAGATAAATAAACAAGCAAAACAAGCACATTGGAGAAGGAAACTCATAGTCTCCTTTTTGAGAATAAATAAACCTTGCTATGAATTTTATACAACAGCAGAAAAAAAACATGCTGGCAAGTGTTGTCGCCACAGTAGGAACACTCAACCGCACTACTCCGGCCACACAACTAGTTGCCGTAGGCCACGTTTACTCCCTCACTCCTCTCAACAATGGGAGTTTTGTTGTAGGCTGATACTAAGTGGCCTCCCTCTCAATAACTACAAGACACCATTTCCTTTTTTTGGGCCAGCTTACACAGTGATTTTTGTTTGGGGGTACCATAGGCTTTACATGGGATTTCAGCTCAGAGCCAATATGTCAGTAGCCCTATTCTATACTCAGTGGGCCACAGTGCTCCCTTAATCGTTCAGTATGACTTTAAATGGAAGCAGCCAAAACCTGGGTGCGTACAAATCAAAATCTGCATCCAGCAGAATTCGGACCTCAGGTGTGTGTGACAAACTCTAGCACCATGTGTCGAGCTTTTACAATACAAACAAGCTTTTACCTATTCTTACCTTTCACTTTTAATACATACATTTGTATTGTGTATACCTGTGAGAAGGTACTCATCATCATTGACAGACATCATTGCAAATATTGTTTGATGCAGCTCTAAACTGAATTCGCATTTCAGATAGACTTTTAACACTCACATAGGAAACTCCTCTGTTCTATGTCCTTCATCACCTGCTGTGTGTATCTCATGTGAGGCCAATGTTTTTTCTTAGAGCTTCCAAATAAGTTAAACAATCCATCCAATTAATCTTCATCAATCTTCTGTAACACCACATTTTTTGAAAACTTCCAACCTCTATTCCTTCACTGCTGTCATCGCCCAGGCCTCATTATCACGTAGAAGCATGCTCCAAAAGTGAAGTGAGTCCTAATGTGTTACATCCTCACCTCAGTGCTCATCTTCCCAACAGTTAAAGAGACTCCCCTTTTTGAGGAATGCCCTCTTCACCATAGCTATTCAACTGACTATTTCCTTTTTGCTTCGCAAGTTTCCCTAATGCCGGGTCTACACTAGTAACTTAAGTGACTACTTAAGTTGGCTCTGTACTTAAGTTGGTAGTGTACGTGTCACCAGCTTCATTTAAGTACACCTCCACTTAAGTCATCTTAGAACCCAACTTAAATTGCGTTGGCAACTGTTTCCGCACGGTTGAAGCTCTTCAAGTGTTGTAAATGGCACCCATTTACAATAATACCCATCTCTCACCTGAATCATCCCGTTGATTATGTTCTAAGTTGTGCTGTACTCTATGATGTGGTTATTGCGCGAATTTATTTTGTGGTGTTTCTCATCTTATTGTTGGTTTAATTTCCGTGAAAACTAATTGCTATGCCTGTTGCTCACGGTGAAACTCGATTTATAAAACTTAGAAACGTTTTAAGGAATTTTAAGACTGACAATGAGACGACGGCAGAGGATCCGGTAAAACAGTTTATTTTCCATGGTGTCATAATCGAAAATAACTTAAACGAATGCACTCAGTAACATCCCACACACTTATTGAAACTAATGCGTAGGGCTTTAATTTTAGTCCTAGGGATGCCGAGGGAGATAAGATGTGGCGATTGTGATGTGGCGATTTCATTGGACGTGGGAGGAATTAATGGTTGAAATTTAACATCAATGGTTTTAATAAAGCAGTGGAATTTGACTAGCAATAAGTGTTTTTGTTTACGTTATGAATATGTCATTCCACGAAGTCACGCTTAGTAATTCTAAATTCCTCTGGCTCCATCACCTCTCGCCATATAGCGTTCCCTCAGGAACTGAAACCGGTCTTTCCTTTTAACCAATCTAAATCCAAAATGGTTAATTCACGGTGTTTGGAAGTTTATTTCAAATAATAGTCGCATTGGATCAAATAATCACTTGGAATCACTAATTGCTCTCCTAGACCTTCATCTGTCAACATAACTGTTTCCCGATATAGACAATCACGGTGCTGAAGTCGACTTAAAGCTCAAGTGTAGCTACCGCACCACATTTAAGATTATATTTAAGTGAAGTCACTTAAGTTAAGTCTGTAGTGTAGACAAGGCATAATAAGTCTGAATATCTACCTTACAATTAATACATATGTATATTGTTTTGCAAAAATAATTTTAACCCCTGTATTACTCTGGATATTTTCCAACACAGTTTGCCTAAATTCTTTGGGAGGAAAGTAATGGAGGAACTATATTTAACTGACTGGAATTGTTTTGTTTAGACTGATTCAACCCAAAATTTTGTTTGTGTGGGCAAGGGTAGAGGTCATCCCAGACTAATCCACAGGCACATAATACCACACGTGTTATGAGTAGGGGGTCCAGTTCTTTTTCCTGGGCGACCTCGCACTTAGAAGAATTTGTTTGGGGGTGTTCTTATGACTAGGTAACCTGTATTTGAACACGGCATGCCCTTGGATAATTATCTATCATGGTGCACCCTTGGATAATTATCTATCCCCCATCCTCTGGCTGAACAAGCTCCTTTTACCCATCAAGGGTGACCTTGAATGGAATCACCTTATCCCACAGCGTGATCACAACATCTGTATCCAGCCATCCTTTCCTCTATAAATCCTGATACACATTCCATATGCATCAAGGTTATTTTTATAAGATACTAGCAGGCCACAGCTCAAGAAGGATAGTTGTTATTCAGGAAGGATAGTTTTCAAATGTAATCTCCAATTCCACAATGGCAGCAAGCATGGGTTTGTTCTTTTCCACTCTTCTGCATATATGAGCAGCCTTGGGCTAATTGCTTCTCTTGTGCCTTTTCTTTTTCTGAATCCTCCTCCAGGTACTCTTCGTTCTATCCTTCTATAGATGGTCATTGTTAGTATCGTAAATGTATGTGTTGTCAGGCTTGTGGTCCTAAGATATTCAATCTCCTCAGCTCTCTTCTTTTTGGGAATAGGAATGATGACGTTCTTCTTGGTGTATCTCCTGTTGAATATATTTTGCTAACAATTTTCTGCAGCTGATTCAATGAATTTTTCCTATATTTTTGATTAGTTCTGCTGGAATATTGTTAATTCCAGATTCTGCCGCTGCATAGAATTTTTATCTGAAAATAGGGGCTCCCATTTCATCTTCATCAGCTTTGCCTTTATCCAGCAGTAGAGCACTCTATCTTCTTTCATGATTCTGTCCATTGAACTTCAAATGCGTATTATCAATGGCCTTTTCCAAGTCATTAACTAATGCTATGAAGGTTTGCTTTTTCTTTGCCATTCTAAGAGCAGCCAAATGGCCAATATTTCTTCTCTTGTTGGTTTTTCCTGAATCCGAGTTGGTTCTCATCCAGGAAGTTTTCTGCTCTTCATCCCAATCTCCTATAGATGATTTTTGTGAGTATCTAAGGAGCTTGCGTCTTCAGGCTTATCTATGATCCTAACACGTTGCGTACGGATGGCGAGAATTCTCGTCATTTTTTTCCCGAACGTTCCATACGAATGACGAAGATTCTCGTCATTGAGGCACCTCATCCTAAACAATTTTAAAGCGTACAATACGTATTTGTTAGTACGCTTTCAGTTGTTGTTCGTTATTTATAATGAATCGATGCATCATAACGTTTGATTGGGTAAAGTTATATTCTAAACATTAGCTTTTTAACCATGTTTAAACCAAAGGCATTACGCCCTAATAGGCACATATTTCCAATCTCAACACCTCCACCCAGAATCGGCATTCTTAGGAATTTAAATACCCAGTACGCAACGTGTTAAAATTTTTAAAGTCCTCTGCTCTCCCCTTTTTGCTTTCATGAAATGCGAAATCAATATGAATCGAGGGTAGATGTAATGATACAGTGTTTTGAGTGTAAATGTGATCTTTTTTTTCAGGGTGGGTCAGCAAACATTCTCGGGAGTGGCTCATCAGCATCTGACCTCATCAAAGCCTCCTCGGCCGCTGGTTTTGGGGCGGTGTGTGGCAAGAGCGTGCAGGGGAAAGAGGGCAAGAGGGGTCAGAAGTCGGTGGGCAGCCCATCCAGCAGGCACCAATCCCCTGTTCACAACAGTCAGACGTCTCCTGCAAGAGAGTCTTCCAGGCTTTCCAATGGGTCAGCAGACAGCTTGTCGGCATCAAACAGTGAGTCATCGTTTGTGGTTGAGACTGATTGTTTATCTCAAACTTAAAATATTCTTTGATGTTTTTCATCCTGAACTCCGTGAACTAATCATGCATACTTAATTTGTTGTTCCTGGATATTGCCCAAATTGTAGCAATTAATAGGTACTTATCATGTTACCTCTATTGGTCCTAAGTCAAAAGTGATAAACAAACACTAGTAACACAAGTCATGGATACTTGAGTGTTTCCAAGGTTACCTCTGTCAATTCCTTTGCAATGTTAAAAATTATTTTCTTTGATACTTTTTTTGAAAACTTTTTGTAGATCTTAATACATTTATGAGTACTTATGCAATACTTATTGCAATCTTAAAATACCTTTGTCAAGACTTAGAGAATGATCATGAAATATTGTTCAATGATTGTAGGTTCTCAAGCACAATGGACGTCACCAAATGCAGGATGCAGTCCGTCTGCCCCGATGGGTGATGGCCACGGAGGGATGTGGAGTCAAGAGATTGTTGGAATGGGAAATGCAAAAGCGAGAGCTATTGTGGACTACACGCCAAGCCCCTATGACACAGATGCTCTCAAGTTTAAGGCAAGCTTATAAGAGAAATATTATCAGAGTCATTGCGTGCAAACAAACAGGTGTGCTCTCTATGATTATTCAGGTTCCAGCCTGGCATTTGCTTGCTGATTTTCTGTTGCCACTTTCATTCCTCACTATTTCATCTGCAAACCTCCCAGAAAAAAAGAAAGTGATTTTTTTAGATTTATAGCAAGCCAAAGAGTTTTTTTTTGGTAAAATGAAAATGTTTAGAAGTGCTCCCGTAGCTCTTTTTTTTATTGCACTTGATATGAGGTATTTCCAGTTATGGTCTGCCGCTGTTAATTATTTTTCTGTTTTCCATACCATAATTAACCTATTGGAGTGTATTCAATATTTTCCATTATTCACCTGCCCCTTGCTGCTATCATTTTGTTTCCAATCAGTGCACAAGAAATGAAAATAGGCATACTCACAGTTATTTCTTATTGCTATTAAACCCTGCTTCTCTGTCAAGCAGCTCTCTGTGTTTATGTAATAACAAGCAATGGCTTTTTGAATTCCACTTTCACAATTACTGCCTCTCTCAAAATTTGAAGTAATGGATGCCTGACTATCAGGTTAATCCTGGGAATTGGTCTAAATAGAGGGAGTGAGTCATTTTTAAGGAACTTTAGTTTGAGATGGAAGCAAGAGAAGAGATTTGGAGGGTTATGAGGGACCTGAGCTAGTTTAGCTTACCTATTACCAGCACATGAGCAAACAGAATGGTTAAATACCGTGCCCTTCATTGGCTATGAGCCACATAAAATGACAGAATATTCACTCAAGGCAGTTAGCGGTTATAACGAAGAAAGTAATGTAGGGATGGCATTAATGGGTTGAAGTACCTCATCTCAAAAGTTTCCTTTGTGTTGCAGTTATGTAGATAAATGAATTCCTTACAGTTCTTGTCACTGGTGTTTGACTTCAATGAATGGCACTTTGGGCTCCATTCGTTCCAGGCCAAAGTGATTTTAGAGGAAACTGGGTGGCTCACATTTTGCTCACAGGTGTTTTTAAATGTTTCATTGCTCTCATGGAGTTGGCATTTCAGAGACTTTACAGTTCATTTGATCTCCCACAGCCATGCTTCACCTTTTCGACTCCTCTCTGTGTAGTTCTTGTGGGCTGTATCCCAAATTGGGAGTCAACTCAAAACCTTAACTCTTGGTTAGCCCTATGCTCACCTGAAGCAGAAATCCAGTTTCCCTTAAAATCACTTGGACTTGCTGTATTGAAACTGAAAGTACTTTCCACTTTGTCTTGATGATAGGGAATGAATTTCTTCAATTCCACCCTTTCTGATGCACTGATAAATAATTTATGGAAAAGGACAAACTTCTCAGATATATTTCTAGCTTTCATATGATCTGTTTAATTTGAGCTCTGATATATCTTTAAAATATATCAATATAGGTCATTCACTAGCCAGATAATAATTGTGAATTTAGTTTTTGCTGTTGAATTACTGAAATTTGATTTTCATCGAATGGTATCTCTCAAGTTCGTCTGTTTTTAATTGCAGAAGGGAGAAATAATCGATATTCTGGCGATGAATGCGAGTGGGCTGTGGCGCGGGCATCTCAACGGACGGATAGGCACCTTCAAGTTTATCAACGTGGAGCCGGTGATAGAGTCGAGGGGGCAGTGGAGGCGGGGGGGCCAGTCGAGGGGGGGCGGGAGCGAGGTGGACGACGGAGGGGGGGAGCATTGGGAGAGGGGCCGCCTGCAGGCGCACCACCAGGCGCAGAGGACGTCACACGGACATCACCACCACCACCACCACCATCACCACCACCGCATGAGGAGGGGTGGGAAGCGAGGGAGGCCGCGATCCGTCGAGGAACTCCTGCAGAGGATTAATCTAGAGGTCAGCAGAAAAAAACTTTGCTGGAGGTGTCGACTCACTTAATGCAATGTACATTAGGGCGGATCGGAAAAATCGATTTTTTTTCAAATCCATCTGACCCAATGAAAAAAAGTTGTGGGAGCAATGAAAAATTTGAGACCTCTACGTGAACCCCCTGACCCTCGCTCAAATGCAATTTAGGGGGGGAGGGACAAATAAAGGACAAGTCGTCTTACTACGCATCCTTTTTTACCTTCAACCATCTTCCTATTTATATTATCAAAGATGAACGCCCTCCTAGCAGCACACACGGGATGAATTTTGCTGCATTCGAGGCGTGGGAGGGGGAGAAGCGAGCGGGGAGGGGATGGGATCGACTTGCTGCTCTTGTATCCATGATGCTGCCTGGGCTTTGGAATATTTTCTTTGTGGAAGCCGACTCAAATTAGGCATTTTGTGGCTAAACGGTGGCAGATACGTAAAAATGCATGAAATTTTTACCCTTAAAGAGCAATAACTCGGCAACATCTATAGGGTATGACCATAAAATATTATATTTTTTTAATTTTGACCTTCCCCCCTAAATTGCATTTGAGCGAGGGTCAGGGGGTTCACCTAGAGGTCTCAAATTTTTCATTGGTCCCACAACTTTTTTTCATTGGGCCAGATGGATTTGAAAAAAAATCGATTTTTCCAATCTGCCCTGCTCCACATACCAGGGGTGCAGCCAGTGCAATTGTTCGAGGAAGCATGACCCAGGGGATTAGGGTGATTATTCCTTGACCATACACCTAATCGCAAATCTGGCTATAATTTTCAATTGGTAAATGATTTTTCACCAAAGAAAAACTTATCACAGCTTGAACTCGACAACTGGCAGGATTTTCAATTACAGCACTCATTTTAACACTTCATTGTAAACGATGTACAATATAGGCACGATGTGCAAGATACCCTGGTTGGTTGTGTATGGAGTGAAGGAAAACTTTGAAGCCAACATAACAGCGCAACTCCGAGTGTTTTTTTCTGGGGGGCACAAGGGTCTTACAGGTCTTATCATATTTGAGATTAAAAACAAAATTCAACAATTACTGTAATATTATCTTAATTTTGTTGTGGTGATTAATATTATATTAAATGATTGAGGCTCCGTAATACACAAAATAAAACGATGGTAATGATAACCGCAATAAAAATATTTTATATCTTTTTAAGCATCTGGGAGGGCACATACCCCCATTGCCCCCCCCCCCCCTAAATCTGCCTATGGCTACTCCCACCAAGTGCTGTGCTATGACAAAACATCTGTTATTGTCTAGACAGCCCTCATAGTACTTAATATGAATAGAGAAGCTTGAAATATTTTAATTACTTTGATGATGTAGTAGCTATATGATCAATACTTACATACTTTTTTCATAAGACAAACTTGAAATCACATTCCTTGGTGATGTGTTCAGGGCCATGTATAAATAACGATTTTGTTCCATATGAATTTTGGTTCAAATGTACATGCCCTCAAAAATGCATAAGTTTTTGTATGAAACATTTTTTTTTACTTTTTTGTTAATGTTTCCCTATTTCTTTCCCTTAGGAACACATATCAGTCTTTGTTTTAAATGGTTATGAGGATCTTGAATTGTTCAAAGATCTAGAAGAGGAAGACCTTGACTATCTTGGAATTTGCGATGCAGAACATCGTGCGAAAATCCTCACTGCCGTGGAACTTCTTCATGACTATGATTGTGAGTTATATTTCTTTCATTTTTGAGTTCATCACTAATTTGAAAACTTAGGTCTATCATTTGAAAATAGGGTAGTTTCCTTCATCAAAGAAAACGAAATGCAATGATTGCGATTCCTTACCCACCATTAGTGTATTCATATTAATATACAAATTACATATTTGGTTTTAGAAATCCCAGTTTAGACGAATGGCAACGGTCAATTTTAACCTCATTTGAAAAAGGCCAGATTGGCGCCAATGCGATTCCGCTCCAAGTGACATCACTGGGACCTAGTTTCTGAATAGATAGGAGTTTTACACCGTCTGAGATTACCAATGCATGCATGAGGCACAGAGCTCAGGGAAACATCTCTTATTAATCACGTATTAAAATTGTCTAAGGTTGGAAAGTTTCCTTCTTTTGATAGGGGAATAATAATCCTTATTTAAGCCAAGCGCTACCAGCTAGCAGGGTACTCAGCTACCTGCTAGCAACCTGCGTTGTATTAGTGCTCAAGCCTCGCCCCAAGGTCACCTCACACGGCGACAGCTGGAACCAGAAATATGTCACATGGACTTTTCCCAGCATTCCTACTTGTTAGCCGTTGCATTTTCGCGCGCTTGAAAATGTTCACTTTTCTTTTAATAGCGAAAAATATATATGGTCATTAAAAAATCTAAAAGCGTGAAATACGTACTCCAGGAGTAATAATATTTCAATATAGGCAATAAAAAAATAATAGGAAACCTACCCTATTGTCAGTGTAGAGGAATACTGAACCTTCAAGGACATAAAATTGGACAGAGAAAATATCATTCTCTAATTTTTAAACGACAGTTTTTGTACAGGTTACCTGAGATTAATTTTGCATCTGAAAAATATTTTGATTTTTTTGTCACTCTTCTTCTGCTGTCAATTTCTCTGTCAGATATTCCTTATGGTATGGTAATGTAATATGTGCCAAAAGTATTCGAGCAAGGGCATGTTATAAGAATTTTACTCTATAAGACAAGTAAGTGGTCCAAATATTTTCTTACTAAATTTAACCTAGGTCATTATTTTTCTCATTGCCAAGGATACGGCAGTATTGATATATGATGGCAATACCAACTTGTTTTGGAGTTGATCCTTGACTTCTCAGGTTTTGATGAAATTTGGAATGCAGGTGAAAAACACCATTTGAGGTGTTTTGCTGGAAACAACAAATCTGCTGAATAATGGGCATAATATATATGCACATATTTATGGGCCAATATTTTTCATGAGATGGAACATGATTCAATAAACTGCCTACATGAGACAGGACAAGGGGAAACACTCCATTTAATAAACTCTGGTACCAGTTGGGCAGAAGATGAGTGTACCTGTGTGAAAGCAACATAGAATCAAAAACAATGAAAAAAACTCAATAGCAAAGGATGACAACTTTATGCAGTGGACCCTTGCGTACGTTGATGACTTCATTTCATGCTGCGCTTGGGTGAGCTAATTTTCTTATACATGTATGCAAACCCCGATTTCAGGCTTGGGGATCACCAATACTGCAGCTATAATTTTGCCATTCTTTCTCTATCTACTCATTTTCTGAATAGATTTCAGTGCTATTATTCTCAGTATATATGATACTTTTTACTGGTAGATTCATTTTAAGTACCTAATTTTTATGGTTCGTAAAAGTGCAGATATTCCTTACTTAGCACAAGAGATTTGTTTCTAAAGCGTGTCATGTTAAGTGAATTTTTGCTAATTATAAGTGGTAGGTGTTTTTCAGGTGGTATGCATTACATTCTCTTCTCCAAATACAGATTTTTTTTGGAAATAGGGTACTTCCTATTTCTTCTTTATTGCCTAAATCAAAAGATAGGTACTCCTGGAGTACCTATTTCATGCTTTAAAATTTTTCAATGAAGATATCTATTTTTTGCTATTAAATGAAAAGTGAAAATTTTCAAGCTTGCGAAAACGCGACGGCTAAGTATGAATGCTGGGAAAAGCCTGTGACACATCATTCTGGTTCCGGCTGCCACTGTGTGAGGCCACCTTGGTATTCATTATGAGCGCCTCTATGATGCAGGTAGCAGTGTATCCTGCTAGTAGGTAGCGCTTGGCTTAAATAAGGATTATTAATGCCCTATCAAACGAGGGCATCTTTCTGACCATGGGCAATTTTAATAAGTGATTATTAAGAGATGTTTCCCTTAACTCTGTGCCACATGCATGCATGCATTCATGCACAGGCTTAAATAAGGATTATTATTCCCCTATCAAAAGAAGGAAACTTTCCAACCTTAGACAATTTTAATACGTGATTAATAAGAGATGTTTCCCTGAGCTCTGTGCCTCATGCATGCATTGGTAATCTCAGACGATGTAAAACTCCTGAGTACTCGTATAGAAACTAGGTCCCTGTGACATCACGTGGATTGGAATCGCATGGGTGCCAATCTGACCTTTTTCAAATGAGGTTAAAATTGACCATTACCATTCGTCTAAACTGGGATTTCTAAATCCAAATGATTTGTATATAATGAATACAGTAATGGTGGGTAAGGTATCGCAATCAATGCCTATTGTTTTCTTTGATGAAGGAAACTACCCTATTATCCACGGAAATTGATTGACGGCTATGTTAGTCAAAACTGCAATTGGCCTTAAATAGAAGACAGAAAATTAGTGAGCTGTCTTCCAAAAGAACACCCCTGACCTACATCCTCTGCCCATAAAGTAGAAGCACAATTATCCAGAAATGGGGGCAGTGCCATTCCGTGTAATCAATTATTCTGGATAATTAATGTTTGTCAATTTATAAAGTTAGATTTTGAAAAACTTAGACATGCATAATGGGCATTCCCATGGTCAATTTAAGTACAGGTAATAGATCCACAAATATTCATTGAAACAGTTACCTATTTCTTGATTTATTCAGTTGGTATGCAGGGTAGGCAATCAATACAATCCCAGCTACAGTGACCACCAACCGTGTTGCACTAAGCACGTTATTGGTAAAATGCCTGATACATAGTTTGTGTAGTCTAAATTGTTCATTTTTGATTTCTCTAGACTATACATGATAATTCAGGTTCCGATTGAGAGAGGTTTTACTGTATTTCCATTGTGCACCCAGCAAGCTGACCCCTTTGAACCCACAACCTGATTCTTCTTCCACAGCATCCACGTTTCTCTCACTGATGCTGAATTCCAAATCATTGTCTTCTGTAGCATTTCCTTGACACTACCACACATTACAAATCTTCCCATCAACTCATTCCTATTCATAAGGGCAATACTATGTAAGGAAATACATTTCTCAAGCTTTAATGTTGTTGAGCAAAGGTCATTTGGTAATGATGACTGTGTCTTTCAGCTCCTGGGAGTCCACTTTCGGACCACGGGGACGACGGCGATCGTGGAGTGTCTGGTGATCGGGTCGACGGGGATGATGATGAGCCCGCGAGTAGCACGGACGGATCGGCCAGCCACTCGTCCTCCTCGACGTCGTTCCACAGTCGGAGCCGTCACCAGCACCACCCGTGCGCCCCCCAAACGGACAGGCGCCAAGCGCAGCACTGCCACGCCTCGCCCCCTCCCCCGTCTCCGCCCACGCCTGTCGGTCAGGGCGAGATGGAGGGCGAAGGGCCAAACGACCTGGATTGGGGGCGCCACCACTCGTGGAGGCAGAGGCGCCAGATGCAGTCGGCCACATCACCATCAGGCGCACCCCACTCTGCCCCCATGCGCCAGCCCTCGGACAGTCGGGGGCTTGGGAGCGCGGAACTGTACCTTCCCAACATTCCCGTGGGCGTGGACGAGGAGTTGTGTGTGAGGATGGAGGGCGGTGGTCCGTTGCCAGGTAGGTTGGCGGCTGTGATAGAGAGCTCGGGCGTGGACGTTGGGCGCGGTGGTGTTGGGGGAGGGGAAGGGGGGGGTGCGGGAGACATGGGGAGCGGGGGACGATGCTTCAGCGAGAAATCAAGCGATTCAGGCATCAGCTCCAGCTCGAGATCGCCGCCGGCGCACCCTAGGAGGGGGAATGGCAGCGAGATGGCCAGCACGTCTTCGTCAAAGGCTGGGGTGCAGGGCGGAGGTCAAGTCGTGGATCGGAAAGGGGTCATGCGGTGAGAAAGCATGGGTGAGGTTGTATTGGCGTCTATCGGACAGAGGATTGCCTCCCTATCGAATGAGATCGTCTCGAGGTTCTTGGATCTACAGGGATAAAAATTGGGGGTGAAAAAATTCTTTCCCCCAAAACTGTGCGCTTGAGTGAGTGCTCAAATCGGTGATATGCGAGTCTACCAAGGTTGCTGTGACACCTTCCAATTTCCATTTGCATTAGTGGGATCCTCATTGTGAACTCATGAAAGCTATGAAGCCAGGTTATTCTGTGTAAATACGACCAATGGATGCTGTTCTATCGGCTGTTGGTTTGCAGCTAGTTTGGCCCAAAATGACTCGAAACCTGTCTTCATAAGTAATGTGCCATGATCCAACAATGATGACACTTCCTATCAACTTTCACTTTTAGCATAAATTAATGGTGTAAATGTGTACAGTTTGAAGAAACCAATCAATGAATTTCGAATAAATTTCGTAGAATTTTCAAACGGTAGTATTGAAGGCTCACTGTCTGCATCATAACAAATTTTAACATTTGTAGGCTTGAGCTATCTAGTAAATAATGTGTGCAGAAACAAAGAAAATAACTTCTTTTTTTTCGATGAGGTTGTTTCCGTTGTCTTAGAGGGCAGACATAGTTTTTTAGCTTGAAAATATAGGACTACAAAAAGAAAAAACATGCTATTTTCATGATTTATAGACTGATATAATAGAATCTCTTTGGGTAAAAATGACTTCTGGAGTGATTAGCTCTGTGTACGTAGAGAGGGATTGATATTGTCATGTCCCATTCACATTGTGTGAAGCCTATTTATTATTCAGCAATCTTTCTTTTATTTCATATGGTTAATTTATTCTTTGCTGAGTTTGTAGTCATTGCTGACTGGCAGCTGATAAATTATGCAAAACCCGGCTGTTCTTGTTTTTGATTTATCTAACTACCAAATGAGAAAAAATGTGATTATGAAACTTTACTTAAAGAATACATTCAGCATGTTTGCTGTTTCCTTGGAATTTATTTCGGTCACCGATGTGCTTTCAAAGATTCTTCCAAGCACCAATTTCTTCCATGAAATTTCTAATGTTTTAGTATGTCTTTTTGTAATTTTTTCACCAAATTTGTTAATGAAAAGTATAATTACGTTCAAACCATTTGCAATATGTGGTCAACCAATTTTTTTCTGACAATGACCTTATATAATATGCCAAAAAATCAAGAAATATGAAATTCAGAGGAGATTTAGGTGCTTGCATATATAACTTGTGTGTTGCCTAATTCTAAAACTTTTTTCATTTTATACTATTTCTATTGACACATTGATTTTGAGATATGGCCTGTGATTTTGATGGCCATATTGAAAGCAGAGCAGGACAACCCTGCACTAATTTTGAAGGAAGGCACTTTTAAATAAATGCTTGATCGGTTTTGAATTTTTAAAACTGGGTATCATAGTTTTTCCTGATGAGACCCCATAAGCAATAAAAATTAAGTGTGGGTAAACTAAATTGCTTTGTGACTTTTATAAACTGAAAGTGTGAAGTCCCAGCTATAATTTGCATAGGACAATGAGATACACAAGTTGTATGCATAAAAACGACCTTTCATTTCATGTATTTATTCCAACTTTCATGACGTTTGTGCTCAAAGCTCACTACTCCCTGAAATTTTTAATTAGGTGCAAACATGTCTGATGAAAAAAATTTTATTCACAGTTTCCGTTGGAAAAAAATATTCATCCTTAGAATAACTTACCTACAGATCAAGCAATTCACTGCCCTATGGCTGATTTTTTTAGTCGTACACATTTGAAAGGATTTCATCATTGAATAGCAAGTATCAAGCCCCTGTTTAAATTTGTATTCACATGAAACGTGCAAGTGACTCAAAAAACAAAATAGTTGAGTTGCTTCATACATCATCGTGTCATAGGATATGTCATAGTTCACTTTTTTCTTCCGTTGAATTTCTTTTTCTCATGTCAATCTGTATCAGTTTCAATTTAGACTTCTAAAGGAGACTGGGTATATTAATGGAATTTGTGTATTTACATGGTGAATCAAAAGAAACTACGTCGAAATTCAAGAAATGCTGTTTGATTTTTTGGTAGTAATGACATGCATTTCTTATTAATTTGCATAATTTGATATTCTGTAATCAATATGTAATGTTCATTTAATTTAAAATGTCTTGTGAAGGGTTTTTCCCAATGCTCAGGTAGGTGTGATCGACAAAATGTTTATAATGGAATCTATTGAGTACTGTAAATAAGCTGTCAGGTTTCAATGATTCCCTGTGGAAATGTAAAAAGACATAATCTGAGTGTGGCTGAATATAATTTATCATTTTGTATGCAAGGTTTTTGACTATAATTATGGATGCAATAGTTGATCTGTAAATAAAGCATCTCATTGACAAAAATCATGATTTTCACCATTAAAAGGGGAATAGATAAAGTGATTGAAATTTCACCATTCCTTGCTATGACAATTGTAAAATAAAGTTCCTACAAGTTCACTTGGTTTTTTATTAAGAGATACATACCTTTAATTTTCATCTGTGTGTTTTAAAATGACTTTGAGCATGTCCTGTGCTCAAGTCCCTCGCATGCCATTTTTCCCATTCACTTATTCGTTGGCAGTCATCTTCATCAGACCATCTTGCCTCAAGATGAGGTAGATTAAGTTATTCCATCTTCTTCTAAGGGTGTTAAGAAGACTTCTTTTTTCTCCAAGGGGTTGAAAAATTCCTTTGAATGCTTTGGCATACTCGAATCAAAAGTAGCATTTTTCTAAATGAATTCATGAAATAAAAGGGAAAGATTTTCTTCAACAATGAAAGTAATATTCTCTCGCAATAGTGTGGATAATTTCAAACCATGTCAGTCTTATGCATATGGCTGAAGAGTAATGGAGAGGCCCACCCACTTGGGAGGAGTTTATGATGTCAACTTATCTCCAAAAGGGTTGAGGCTGACCATTTTCATTCCAATCAGAAGTTGGTGATGGATTGAATATTGGGAAAATACTGGTCTCTTTACTCTATTTCTTTAAATGATACTAAAAAAATTGGTTAACAAGCGGTTTATCAATTGTTAAGATGGTTCTCAACAGTGTGAAGACGTCTTCTGATGAGCATACTAGTGGCTTCATGTTTTCCAGTGGTCATGTGTTGTGTGAGTTATTGGGCAAAGACAATATGAGAAAGACATTGGTGCTAATTGCAGTGCCCTGTCGATTTCTGAAACAACAATGCCTGTTCGTTGTCCGTTTGAAGTCTGTTGATAGCCTGTTGGAGATTAGTGAACAGAGTATAAACAGCCAACGAACAATCTCGGGTCACTCACAAGTAGGAACAACTTACGAACAGCCTACCAACAGTTTGTACTCTGTTTGCAGCTTGTTCCTTAACAGGCAGGCAACAAGCATTTCGGGAACAATAGTGAACAAGCTTTTAACAGGCAGGGGCCGGTTGGTAGTATGTTTCACCGAACAGGGAATGAACAGACAACAGTGAACAAACACTAAACACCCTATCGATTTACGTAAAAATGATGCCTGTTCGCTGTCAGTTTGGAACCTTTTGGAGATTTTGAGAACAGATTATGAACAACGTACGAACAATTGTTTTAAGTTTCGGAATTTGGACAACAATTTGGATTAATCCAAATTTAATTGAGTACAAGGAAGTTTGATTGAATCCAAAGAAAATATCATCTACTTAAACAGTAATTATATACGGTTGAATTCATTATCACGATTACCATCAACCACGGATGACGGTTATTGAAGTGAGCACGCAAATTATATTAGCTATCTGCTCGGCTTACGCACGTTAAATACTTTACTTCGCCAATTACAGGCAGGGGCCGTATGTTTCAGCCAAAGAGTATGTACTCTGTGGTTTCAGCGGACTGGGAACGAACAGACAACAGTGAACGGACAGTCAACAGGCAAGGGCCGGTTCATAGTCCGTTTCACGGTACAGGGTACGAACAGAAAACAGCTAGTGAACAGGTTCTCAACAAGGACGGAAAGATAGCGTGGTGCTGCTACCTACCTATAGAAGATGGCAAACGCAAACAATGACGCCAATAACCGATACCGTTATCCGGACAGTTTACGAGCACATGGTCGACTGTGTTATGGTGAAGTTGTTGGTTGCGGAGAAAACAGTTATTTATTTGATTATTATTTAACCTGTGCTAAATGCCCGCAGTGACGAATTAAGTAATTCGTGCATCCATTCAGTGATAGTGAAAGTCGTGAAGTGATATTTGTTCTTGAGTGTGTTTATTTAATAATTTATTGTGTCTCTTAAGTTTTTGAGCAAGTACTGAGATTTGTATTGTATTTGTATTATGCGTATGTGCGTTACGTCGCCAATAAGAACCAACAAACATTGTCAGAGTGTCTTTCTTGTAGGTTTGTTTGTGAGATGTGAAATCATCGTGTTCATAAATATTCTTTAAAGGCGTGTTTCTCTTTTAAAATCACACGTATTATATTGACATAGTGCAGAATCCGAGTTGTATTAATTTAAGGAAGTACATATTTCTTTGATGAAGGCATGTGAAATATTTGTTGATGTAGTGGTTGTTCTGTTAATGATGACAAAGCTTGCTTTTCTGCAACTATTCAAGATTTTTATAACTAATGGAATATGTGGAAAAGCACAATAAAAGTTTTTCTTACAATCATTCAAATGAATTTCAACTTTTAATTCTATTTTAACATAAATTATCTCTTGTCTATTATGTCCAACTTAGCAACAGCGAACAGTTAAGGAACAAAGTATGCGCATAGGGAGAGAACAGACAAATAACCATCTTCCCACATTGTCACAGACAAGGAACAGACAAGGCGTTCCAATTTACATTCTACGAACAGTCGCCTGCCTGTTCTCTCTTGGTCAAGGAACAGGGAACAAACAACCTAAGAAAACAGGCAATGAACTGACAGCGCACAGTCCCCTGCCTGTTCATTGTCTGTAGTCCAACAGGTAAGGAACAGAGAATGCCGCTTTCTTAACAGGGAGGGAACAGACAAGTAACCCTTTTCTCACAGACAAGGAACAGACAAGGCGTTCCAATTTACATTCTACGAACAGTCGCCTGCCTGTTCTCTCTTGGTCAGGGAACAGGGAACGAACAGCCAACTGACAGACAATGAACAGACTTTATTGTTACAGAAATCGACAGGGTGGTGTAGCCAGGAATTTCGTTCCGTGGGGTCCAAAACCAGGGGGAAAATTTTTAAAAAAACAGTGTACTAACTAATGGGTTTGCAACTAATTTTAACACTTTTCATAATTAAAAAAACTTTATTTAAAAAAAATATTTTGTAAATGCATGATTTTTCATTATTTTGTTTTATTTTATGAAGGAAAATAACTGTGCTTATATATTTCAGGGGGGTCCAGACCCCCTGGATGGATTATCCTCAGAAAAATCTGTGGAATATTCTTAACTATAGAATATTCTTAACTATAGAATATTCTTTCATTTCTGTAGGAACAGCAAAGCATATTTTTTTCAGGGTGGAAGGAATGGATAAGGGGTGGAAGAATCCCACGCCGTCATAAAGGCGAGGGCTACCATCAGCAAAAATATGATTTGCTGTTCCAACAGAAATGAAAGAATATTCTACAAAATATTTTTGCTGATGATAGCCCTCGCCTTTATGATGGCACAGGATTCTTCCACCCCTTATCCATTCCTTCCGTACATCTATCCTGGTGGCATCTTTGGGCTCCATCTATCACAGTGGCACTTCCTTACCCATTTTCCCTCCTCTGTCATGCTCGGCCTAGGCGACTTTTATGACCACACTCCTCAGCTGAGGAGTGTGGTCATAAAAGTCTCCGAATTGGTTCCCAGCCATCAGGAGTGTAACTGTGCACGCCCGCCCGCGGTAGGCACTCGTTCCAACTGTCAAAAGGGACAGTCAACTCAGCAAAGGTGTTTTTAGGATTTTTGGCTCCCAAGGGTGCGTACATACGAACGTCCCTCCCTTCTTGAATTTTAATCTCAAATGTGAGTGAGATAATGACCGAAATGTCTGAGTTCAGATACAGTGTGATGATGACTGTGGACACCCTGGAACAAAATCCTTGAAGTGCAAGGTGACCCAGGGAAAGGAACTGTCCCCCTTACCCTGAATATCTGAAACGCACATGTCTTTCGGCTTAGTCTGGGTAAGGCTCCATCCTAACCTATCTCAACCAACATTCATGCTGAATCATTGGGTAAGCGATATGAATAATTCTTATTGTCTAGAGGAAAATCTCCAGGCAATGACCTCTACAGGATGGCCCTTTCTTTCTCTAAAAACATCAAATCTGGTTTTGCACATGGATGCAATCGCAGCTCGTTTGCAGCTCAAGATTCTTCCATTCATTCTCCCTCCTCTCATATCGCTAGGGTGTTGTTGTGTTCAATCACGGCAGTGCCTCCTTCATTCCCTTCCCTGAAGTACATAATAGCTCAACTTGTACCAAAGGTCATGATATGCTTGCAAATGGTGGTATATATCATTTAGGTTGAGAAGGCGAAAGGGGATCAACCTTATTCCAGCTCCTGCTATCATTTTTTTGAATCCCATCACATCCTCCAACATTCAAAATAGACTCGGATTTAATTTAGTGAAATCTTTCAATAATAATGGAAGAAAACACAAACTTCGTTCGAAACACAAAATGTCATTCTCAATACCTTGACCGACGATAATCGGTGTAAGTTTGATCAGTTTGAAGAAAATTGTACAAGTTTGTGTTCTTCAATCATCGTCCAACATTGCTCGTCAATTGCTCCGAGTTTTCGGTGTCTTATCTGCCGTAATATGCAGAATTTTATATCAACATCATGCAAAATTCATTAAACTTTAGTCTATCCTCATTATGGTGTGATATTCTCACCTTTTGCCATGTCATGCCTTTTGCATTGCCGCATTCATGAGCAATCGAATCGATCGACTTTTAAGATCGATCGACTGAGAGTGACTCTTGTTTTGGTCTGCGGTCGATGGCGTTGAGACTGTGCACGTGAAAAATTTAACATTGTGATTCGTTTTGACGTGATTACGAGTTTGCTGCAGATAGTGGGTGAGAACCTACTTCTACAAATTGAACTTCTCTGGTATTCTTCTGACTTTCGCGAAAATTTCGTGCTGAGCTTCGTGGAGATGAACGCTCATGGCAAGGTAAGTCTAGTATGAGGGGGCTTCCCCAGTATTCCCCCCCTCCCTCGCTTGCTGCGGCCTTGTCAAAGTATATGTTTTTCTCAGTATTTACTTCAATGCGGTGATTTTTGGACATACTACAGGTGATATCTTGTTTTGTGAGTTTTGCTCGTCTAACTTTTGGTCCGTATACCTTTTGTCACCTAAATTCCATATCATGTGAAGCGTCTGATTGACGAAAAATGTCAATGTTGATGATTGCCTCGGTGGCCTCGGGGTAAAATCTTCGGCTATGGAAGAAGGGGTCGCGGGTTCGAATCCGCTGTGAGGGATGGCTTATCCGGAAGGTTTTTTTTTCGTGCACGTATCATTTTAATTTGTTGAAAAATTTTAATATGTGCTGTTTTCGGTGGTACGAGAGTGAAATATAATTTTCTTAGTTCAACTTTTTTTAGGTTTTAGCCAGCATTTTTAGAATTTATCCCACTAGGCGATCGGTCAATATCGCTTACCACTACTTTCTTTGTGTATTTGGAGCTCTCGTCTTTTCACCTGCTATGCTTCTCACATGGTTAATTTGCCGAAGTATTACTATTCGTTGTATCTTTGGCCCGCTTTTTTCTGACGATGCAACATCGCGGACAGACTTCCTCTCTCATCTCGCTATAATTTCGATGACAGCAAACTCAGAAGAGGTGAGTGCTATATAGCGATTTTTATTAGAGATCATTTTCATGCGCATTTGTGAACAAAATTATGATCTGCTTATCGTTACTTACCGTATAATGAGATTAGTAATATTTTTATCGTTCATCGTATGCATAAAATTACTGTGCGTCATCATCAGTCAGGAATCCTTATATTGGTTTGACATATTTCCCATCAATTCTCCCAGTCGCTAATCTTTTTTAGCCTACATGATTCTTCTATTCTTCTTCTTTATATCCTTCATCACCTACGCTTTGTATCTCATCGAAGAAGCAGGGGCAATCTGGGGTCATTGGGGACCCTCGGCTGCCCCCCCCCCCCTTAGGAAAATTTTAGGAATTTGATGCCCGGAAATGGATTTTGACGCTAATATTTTAAAATATAAATTAAATTTAATAAAATTAAATAAGAAAAAATACTATGAAAAGTGAGAACTTACCAGCTTATAAAATTTTAATTATGTATTATGGTTCTATTATGTATATAGTGAATTTGTCCCTTGAAAGTGCTCTAAAATTTAATTACTTAACCTCTAAAAATACCATTTCGAATAACCCTTTGCGGCCAGATAAAGACTTGGTTGTTATGAATTAACTATGTCTAATTCATTTTTGCATAGGATATAGATATATCTAGTCACAAGTACGTAGCTTTTATCCATGCTCGTAGGTTACTGTTTTAAAGTGTCGATAAAAAATTGTGCAAAAATTGAGGTACTTAATAAATTTGTGAAGAAATTTAAGCCTGAATTAGCGAACATATCTCAAACTATTTCAGGAGTGCCGACTTACAAAAAATATTGGGATCACTAGGGATCTTGCCCCGGGAAATTTTATAAGTAGGTAGCTTTAAGGTTTTTAAGCATTTTAGAAGGGTCATGTGATCAACATTAGAACCCTGATAACTCGAATCTCAATATCTGGGCACTCCGGGGAATATCGACAAGCCTTACACATTTTTTCCTCACACCCAATTCGATCTTTTGAGGGGGCTCGGGCCCCCTCAGGCCCCATGGAGTCGGCGTCACTGAACTATTTTGTAAGGATGATGTTAAACAATTTGTGTCGTGTATATAAATCAGCTGACCAATTAAAACTGTCGGGCGGATAAGAAAATAACAGGTAATATATGAGGATACATTTTTAATATTTTTATTAATTTTGATTTTGACCTTTACATTAGAGAAGCTGTAGTTAAAAAAAGGAATTTTTAGATGTAACTGTCAAATATTAATGGACCCAATGAGTATTCCAAATATTTTTTGTGAGTGATTATGTGTTTAGGGACTCATAAAAAATACTCACAATATAAATAATTACAACTTCATTAATACTACCAACTTCTACACACTTAAGGTAACAAATTCAAACGATCAATTAAGGTTAACTCTAAACTATTGAAGTTCTTTAAATGTTGCCGATATTTGACGCGAAGCCGAACTTGAATTCAGCAGTCTATCCGAAAACTCCCATCAAGTGACAGATGAGCTAGGATTTGAAATATAAAACACAGAGAACATGTATACGTCAAAGAAACAAGCAACGGGCCCGCAGAAAATCCAGAAGAATATTTCAGGAGATCAATTTCCTACCTTCATTGGATCATTATATTTCAAAGATAGATTTAAGATAGCAGAGGTTTCCGTGGGGTCTCTTGAAGGCCTCATTCCCTCCAAACTATCAATAACTCGTCAAAAACTGCTACGGGCGTAGAGAAAGCATTGCACAGATGTTAAACGAATTGGGTTGGGAGCCGTTGGAGACTCGGAGGTTGCGCGTTAGGCTTAGATTGCATAATCAATTGAAAAGGATATCTTAAAGAGCGGCTCGGAGCTAATCATAGAACCCCACTCGAGGGAGTAAATAAGGGAGCTATTTAGGCGATTGGATAGGTGCTGGAATTCGATATTTCCCCCTCACGACAAAGGACTCCATTAAAATTGCGTTAGAATGGTTCCTTTTTTACGAACGCGGCGGGTATCCTGACATCCCCCCACACATGCCTTTTGAGAAAGCTTGCGGCGTAGTATGCAGATGACCACCATGAAACTTTTACTAGCAAAACGACGTAAGTACTAAATGTTCACAGTAGTGTCTTTCTTTATCAAATAATTAGCCAAAAACCGCCGTCTTTTAGTCTTGAACATCGCAAATATCCTATACCCCCGAACACATCCTATAAGCCGAAGGGGGAATTCCCCTGACGCCCGTTAGCCCCCACCCCCTTTGGTCCAAACTTAGATCCGCCTCCGGTGTCAGGCGTATCACTGCAGGTTTTGCAATATAGTAGATCGGTTCTTTTTATTGTTTGAGTTTGGCGCAATGCATTGAAATTAGAAACTAAGCGCACAAAAAGTTAAAATATATATACAAAACGAACTAAAAAAGATTATGGATAGAAGATAGAACCGCACGGAAAGTTGACTCGTAGAAGAATAATACAAGACGGTATTATTTAAACTATTACAATGAAAATACGAGTATTCCAACGTACCTGCATCTGTATCTAAACTCTCATTGTATAGTGAATCGATGCATGAACCACTGTTCTTGTTCAGCCAAGCACTTGAGTTTTTCTTTACATTATCAACATAAAAGAGTTTTTTCTTCTTCTCATTTCTTTTCTACGCCCCCCTTTTGTAAACACTTTTCATATAAATACTTCAAAGAGGATGAAACTCTCTCACTAACCAAACCAGTATTCACTGAACTAAGGATTTTGCGATCTGTGTGAGGAAAAATGGAGAATGTTTATGCTGTGCGCGCGCAACTTCCCCCTCCGATAACGCCTCCTTCCCTACTTCCCGTCCTTGACACTTACATGAGTCCCACGATGATAGACGTCCCTTCTAATTAGTCAAAAGCTCAGACAAGTGAGATGTGTAACTATATCCAAGCATTGTAATGTGATATTTTTTCTCGAAGAAGAAATTGGGGTATCGACTACCCAGAATCATCTTCGGGGATATCGGGTTTCGCAGCGGATCTCGAGACTTGGGGAAGAGTGGACGAGTGAAAAAATGTCACATGATCCTTAATAGTTCCCAAAATATATACACGGTCGCACCTGTGGTTGCCACCGTGGTCTCATATCACGAGGGAAATTCACACGAGCTCGTCTTATTTGGCCTAAGCGTGGGACAGAAGAGAGAGAGAGAGAAGAAACGCGACCAGCGCATGCCGGCAGCTTCATGATACATCTCCATCTACATCGATATAATATCCAGGGAGCCACCTCTAGGGTGTTTGGCAGGGGGTGATCAACCACCAGCATGCAGCTTGCAATTGGACTCCCAAATGCACACCAAGCAGCCCAAAAAACGTCACGCATACTAACAAATTATACTACCTCATGCTGTTCGAAATAATAATAAACTTAAGAAACGCATTAAGTTTGACATAAGTTAGTAGGCTACACTGCTAGTCATATAGTCTCTTTATGAGTTCTAACGCCGCCGTTATAATCTCTTATTGATCGTGGAAAAAAAGACATTCTGAATCTGTCTGTTCTACAGTTTATCTCTCTTATTTTATTTACATGATCTGATCTTCCATAGTACGTTGGCGTCCGTAAGATATGGTTAACTTCGTTAGAAATGACACTGCTCTTGAATTTATCTAAAAGGTTTAGTCTGTTTTTCAATCTACGGTCTGACAGAGATTCCCATCCGAGTTTATCTAAGAGGTCAGTTACACTAACAAGACTATCGTAACGACCTTTCACTTACCTGTCAGCTCTTTTTTGCACGCGTTCTTACTCTGTTATCAAGCCTTTTTCATGAGGGTCCCAAACACTGGCAGCGTATTCTGAATGGGGTCTAACGAGGGAAAAGTAGCTTATTTCTCTCACTTTGTCGTCGCACTTTCCTAATATTCTTTTAACAAAACCCATTTTACGATTACCTTGACCGGTTATTTCCCGAATATGTTTATTCCACGATAGATCATAATTGAGTTTAACTCCTAGATATTTCGCGGATTCAACTGCCTATAATTGGGTGCCCCGAATGATATAGCTAGCGTTGCGGGAGGCCCCGAAAGCTCGGGGCCCCTAGGGTCCTCTAGATGGCAGTTGTCTACACTACTATCTTATAGGCAGTGAAGTTTTCTCGGGTTTCACACCGGGTCAGGTCCTCCATTTCTCCTTCCAACGTTTCGATGAACAACTCGCCCATCGTCTTCAGGAATCCCTGAATCCCTGAAGACGATGGGCGAGATGTTCATCGAAACGTTGGAAGGAGAAATGGAGGACCTGACCCGGTGTGAAACCCGAGAAAACTTCACTGCAATTGTTCGCCGGGAAAAAACAAAAAATTATGTTACTCCCTCATAGGGTTTCGAGGGTTATGAACTATGTAGTGTATTATCGACAATTTAGAGGACTCTGGGGGCCCTCGGCGATCGCCGATCAGCCGACCTGTCCAGACCGCCCCTACATCTGAGGCCTTACTCAGTCTGCTTCAACTTCTGTCCTTCAACACTTATTTTCATCAGACCATCGTGTCTCGTTATGGGCGCGATTTAGCTGTCCTGTCCTCTTTCCAAGGTTTCTAAAGGCTTTTCCCCTCCCATTCTTCTCAGAACTTCCTCAGTGATTTATTTTTCATCATAGCGTGGTTTCCTTTTGTTTTTTTTATTGCCTAAATCGAAAGATTACCAATCCTGGAGTACGCATTTCACGCTTTTAGATTTTTAAATGACGGTAAGTATCCATTTTTCGCGATTAAATGAAAAGTGAAAATTTTCAAGCGGGCGAAAACGCGACGGCTAAGTATGAATGCTGGGAAAACCCCGCGTGACGTCGTTCTGGTTCCCGCTGCCGCAACTGAGGTGACCTTGGGGCGAGGATTTGAGCGCTGATACGACGCAGGCAGACAGCAGGTAACAAAGTACCCAGCTAGCAGGTGCTTGGCTTAAATAAGGATTATTATTACCCAATCAAACGAAGGAAACTTTCCAAACTCAGGTAATTTTAATGGGTGATTATTAAGACATGTTTCCCTGAGCTCTATGCCTCATGCATGCATTGGTAATCTCAGACGATGTTAAACTCCTATCTACTCGTATAGAAACTAAGTCCCTGTCTCGTGGAGTGGCATCGCATGGGCGCCAATTTCCTCCGTCCTAGCCTCTCTGCCGTTAATAAGCATGCTCTACGTGTAATGTTAGCTTCCTTTTATCCATGCTTGTACTCCTGACTAAGATGAATGCCCTCTTCAATTGAACTTTTTCCTAATTTAGCATTATCAACTATTACCTCTGATAGGGTCAGACGTTTATTTGCGGAAGTATAACCCATTATTGATCAAAATTAAACTTACGTTTTCTGTGCACTGTACCATGGATATATTTTGCTGTTTACTGCACCATCGATATTTCATTACACTTTCTCTTCGAATCTAGAGAATATGTAACGGTCAGCTCTGCTTTTGGGATCAGGGACATGCACATGGGCAATACTTGACGTACGTTACGCCGCGCCGTTGAAAACATTTTGGATGGAAAATTTTCAGGTGTACCCTGCGTACTGATTGTGTTATTTAGCGATGTTTCTTGGCTAATGCTGTTCATTTTTTCCTGACAGATACGTTTACTTTCTATTTGAGGTTATTTATAATGTTAGTAAAATTATTGCAATTTTTTCATTCGATTGCAATTCATAAACATTGCAATGCAATTGCAATGTCTAATTGTACCAATACCATATCGTGCCAAACATCATACAAGCTATATATAATTCTTTATTTGGAGGGAATTGGGAGGGGTTGAAGTAGTTTTCATGTTATTACACTTGGAAGCAAGGTCCCACGTGTGGCCGATTTTGAGGCCACTGTTCCTACTGAAGCTGTCGTTGCGTAAGTTTGTCTCCAAAGCCTCGTGTATCGGCTGGGATTTGATGTTTTATTACTTTTGCGATTATTCTTGTTTTTCCAAGACGGATGGCGAGCGGTTGATCTGCTTTTGTGTATACTATATATCGGCCATACATTTTATCATCGCGGACGATAGGCTCCTACCGTTGGATGTTCCGTAACTTCCTCGCAAAGGGACTGCTACTTCCCATTCACTAACTCGGTCGATCAATTTCATCCCCATCATTCTTCCATGGCACCGCATTTTGAATGTCTTCACTCTTGATTTCTCCTCTGCGCTAATTGTCCATGCCTCAATTCCGTAGAGAAGGATACCCCAATTGTAAGTTCTGATAAATTGCTTCCTTTCTCTGCTTACATTTCCCGCTGTAAGTATATCTTCTTTCTGTAGTAGATATCTTCTGTTGGAGTACTCTCTTCGCCTGGACCATTCTACTAAAAATTTCTGTCTTGCTACTTCCATCGCTAGTTATTCTGAATCAAAAATTACAGGATTCATTCACATTTACATTTTGTGTTTCTCTATTTAAGTGCTCGTTTCCGCTTTTTCTCTTCTGCTGCCCACTAATATCTCACCATGGGCTTATTTTCAGCTGATATCTACCCTTAACCCCACCCATATCAACCAGAGTCTCTATCAAATCCCTCGCTGTCTTTGCTAAAACAGCTATGACATCGGCGAATCGATTCGGCCTGCGAATGTTTACTCCGTGGATGCCCACTCCTCGCGTCTTTTCTTTTATCTCTTTTATGGATTTCTCGATGTTAGCGTTGGAAGTTAGAGATGACAAAGCACAGCCTTGTCTCACTCCTTTCTTAATTCTTCCTTCTTCATAGGTGGGTCCTGATTTCACAACCGCTACTCGTTTTTTTGTGTAAATTGCAAATAATTCTCCTTTCATTTCAAATAAAACCAATTTCATTCAGTATTCCAAGCATTGTGTTCCCGTCCACGTTGCCAAATGTCTTCTTTAAGTCCACGAAGGCGAAAATCGTGGGTTGTTCTTTTCCATTCTCTTCTGGAAGAGGACCCTTTGGGCCAATACTGCTTCTCTTGTGCTTTAGGTTTTTCTTAATCCGAATTTGTCCTCATCCAGGTACTCGTCGATCTATTCCTCTGAATACGATCCTTGTCAGTATCTTCCACGCTCGTGTTGTTAGGCTTATGGCCCATAATTTTCAAAGCTGTAGCACCACATGTCGAAAGCCTTGATTTCTCCCTTGCTGTCATTGTCCATGTCTAACTTACATATAGGAAAATACTCCAAATGTAGGATCTTATAATTTGTTTCTTTACTTCCATGTTAATTTTTCCCGCTGTACGCAGGTATCTATTATGGTGGAATATTGTTTTACGTTGAGGAAATATGGGGACTGATGATAGAAGACGAGTAATGACTAGACGCCTCTGGGCGCCCCAGAAAACCCAGTTAAGATAATATTTCATGGTGGCTTGGTGTATTTAAATAAAATTGCAAGTTTTTAATAAAATAAACATTTTATTCAAAAATAGAGTGCAATGGTATAAATTACTCAATTAAATTAATAAATTAGTGAATTCCCGAAACAAGTTTAAAATTTATGCTTATTTTTCATTTTTTTCTAATATATGACTTTCTCTGTGAAGCAGGAAAACACAGGCGTTGTCCTTTGCTCCCTCATACTCCGAGATTGTCATAATCACGACTAACGAACACTAATTTCTAGAATCGAGGTGATAACACTAAACACAACAAAACGTATTTTTTGGTGCTTCTTCTAAGAAACTATGAATAGTGCTACACAACTAGCGTTCATGGTAACTTTAAGAAGGCAAGTATCACTGTACTTCCTTCGTTTTCTCACATAGTTAAAGCTCTTGTATATTATTTTAGTCTTCTAATTAACAGTAAGTAAATTCCTCAAAATACTCAGCATGCTGTAGAAATGAAGTAGCTGGCCGAAGAGGTTGAAAATAATTGAAGTTATGAAATGGTAAATATGAGATATTCCTATGAATATTTCTTGGGAAAGTATGAGGTGGAACGCAATGGTATCTCTTGGTAAATAGTGTGTGGTTTACTTATAAAATTACTGTCTTTGCTACGGACGATGACATCATCAATTAGTGATGTGTACATCATGAACATCTGAATTAGCACTCAAATTTGTGGAGTTCACAAATTCTAGTTTAGTTTCTAATGCACGGTTTAACTTCCTGTCGATAAGCATTATATTTTCGCCATCAGACTGTATTGGTACAGTCAACCCCTAGCTGGAGAAACAATCATAAAATATAATGCAATAACAACCGTCACTTTCACATATCACGTTGAGGAACGTATCAGCTGATTCAACAAATATTAAGTTAAATTTTTTTCTCGCAGTGCTAATGAAATAAATGACAACCAAATGTGTTTTAATGATTCTTTGAGCAAATGACACCAAGTAATGTCTTAGTCCAGGTGGCATTTTTGTTATTTACCAAAATGTATTAACTGGTGCCGTTCGTAAAAAATACCTGGGGGAGGTTGTCGTAGCCAGAGGTTTTTCGTACGTTTCGCCTATTTTTCCGTAAATGATAATAAGTCAATGATTTGGCCACCTACAGCGACAAGGGAAAGGAATAATTTGACTTTAGCTAGTGTGTGGTTTACTTATAATATTACTGTCTTTCCTACGGATGATAACATCTGCAATTAGTGATGTGTACATCATGAACATCTGAATTCTCTCAATATTGTGGAATTCGCAAATTCTAGTTTAGTTTGTAATGCACGGTTTAACTTCCTGTCGATAAGCATTATATTTTTGCTACAGTCCCTCCTCTGGCATTGTCATTTTCCTCACGGAAAAATTGACATTTTTGAAAAGGTAAAAGTTAAATTATAACTTTGTGAATTCTTTCCTCCACGAAAATAAAAAAATTACACTTAGTCAGCTTTATCAATCAAACCCCGGTGGTGAGAGCACCTCACAAATTGATAGGTCTTTTATTTTCGTAGACGGGAAAGAAATTGTGATCCCTTTCACTGGCTTCTTCACTGAAATGTTTATCCTGAAACGGACATTTTGAAGCCATTGCTTAAGCTATCATTGGAGCTATCCATTCTAAAGAAACGGAAGTAAACGTGATTAATAAAGTGTGATAGAGGCTTCTGCGCGGGCTTGTTTAGGAATTTTCCACGTGGAGCCCATGGGCGCTGATGACCCCCTACCACAATTTATTAAGTTAAATAAATGCCTTGGAAGCAAGTGTCCTAAGGAATATAAAATTAAAATAAATTAGCTTTCCTATTATTTTACAACATATAAATTATAACTTTTTCCTGTTTCATAGCGTGTTTTTTTTCGGATTAATTTTTGCATTTTATGCCGGATTTCTTGGGTTTTTGTGGCAACTTTTCGACCTACGGAGATGGTGCGCAAGTGCATTTGCACCCACTCAAGAGTGGACACGCCGATGGGCTTCAGTCAACCGGTTTGCAATCCATGGAAAGAGCGCTGGTCATCCGTGAGGATTCAATTGTCTTTCGGACTATACTTTTCCCAAGTTGCACTCCCTGATTCAGTCTATGATTTCGATTAAGCCTTCCGCACTGATCGCTGCCGTTGAAGTCTCCGCCGTCTTCCCAGCCCATTCGTGTCCTCCTCCCACGTTGAAGTCTTCTCGCACCCTCGTCCGAATGGCTGGACGAGACGCGAAGACTTGCCCAGTGTCTTCTCTTCATCGCTTTTGCATCGAGGTCCGTCCGCCCTATCCGTAGTGGAGACCGAAGCCTCCGAATGGCGTGAAGGAGGGTGCCCGGTATCCGCCGCTCCCTCGCAGACCGTATCCGCCGTAACCTCCGCCGAAGCCGCCGAAATTGTTGGACGCCGAGCCCCTGTATCCACTTCCCCCGCTGCTTCCTCGGTATCCGCCGCTTCCGAACGAGCTGCCTCCGCGGTAACCGCCGAAGTTGTAACCGCTCCCTGTAAAGGCGCAGGAAAATAAGGACTGTTAAAAGACGTTTCGTTTAAGCATAATTAATTTATCTCCAAAATTCAATCGGTTTGCACTTATTTCAGTCTGGTGATGTCTTTAGCCAGGCATTCAAAGCCCATTAAAGTTTAAAAAGTGACTTGATTCAATTCTTAAGTGTATTTCTTCTGTAATCTGGCTCTTTCTTAGCCTCAGTATTAGAAGTAATCTACGACTAAATGGAGCTTTAGAAAAGTTATTTCTTTATGTCAAATAAAAAAACATGTTTTTAAAGCGTATGCAGACAAGTATTAATATTTTGGTGTAGTTCTATCCGTTTTAGACCAATGAGAATGTTGTTTCCAATGCTTTATGGGTCATGGCTACCCTTATTATTAAAAGCATTATACCAGTAGAGGTTTGTGTAAATGGAAAGTTTCGCGAATTTTCCCGGTCTTCCCCCTCCAATGTTGAATATCTCTATCGTAACAGGCTCAACTTTGTGGAGGTTCATTCTAATAAATAAAAGCGAACAAAACTATGTATAAATCCACAAATTTATTTTTGTGGTACTACTAGTTTCGACGCAGCGGCGTCATCATCAGGTACAAAGGCTCCGCCTGATGATGACGCCGCTGCGTCGAAACTAGTAGTACCACAAAAATAAATTGGTGGATTTATACATAGTTTTGTTCGCTTTTATTTAGTTGAATATCTCTCTTTCATTAACAATATGGCCTCTTAGCTTCTATTCTATAAATCCTAATCTATTCCTTCTCCTGCCCGCTTACCTAACACTCTTTTCTTCAAGAAAATTTTTAACATCCCCTCCCTGCTTACTAACTACTAAATTTAAACCTTCTGTGTCCTCCAACTGTTCTAAAACAGTTTTCATTTTTCATTCACCTTGTCTAGTACTTGCTCATTCAATTTCCTCTGCGTACAACCATAGAGTAATTTTTAGGGTCTGTGAAATATTTTACCTTGACAAAAAGGGTACGCTCTGGTAAAATACCCGGTGCTGTTACTAAAATAATTCAAATATTATGTGTTACAATTCGTATAGGCTTCGTTTTTGTAATATTACATTTGTATTATAAAGTTAAGCCAAGGGTTAACGAGTGAATCTTTGTTGAATTTCTGATACTTCAGCCAACTATAGGTGTGAAAGGTTGGCTTGCGAAATCCGCCAGGTATTTCACCTATAAGCGATTGCATAGGTGAAAAAAATTATGCCATTACTGATGGAAATGTTACAATTCCAATCACCTGTATTAGTCTGGCTAAAACTCGTCTACAATTTCGTAGAACGTGTCAAGCTGGTGTCCAATCCGTGGTCAAAAGTTTGGCTCCAATTATAAAACAAGGAGTTGGGAATTCGTGGGTCTCAGATTTTAGCGAGAACTGAGTTTCCTGGAGCACTAGTCACATTATCTTAAAATAATTACTCTCAAACCATACGGAAACATTTAATGCACCCTTTTCGTAAAATTTCGAAATGAGAAAAAAATGGCCTAGACTGCCCAACTCTTTCAGCGTAGTTAAACATGCTCTTTAGACATAGTTTGTCGCAGACTCGTCTGACACAGTCAAATTTAGTAGAAGAACTTTATAAAGGTCACAGTTTCCAATTCTCTGTGTCTGTTTCCTTACAAGTCCGTAGTTGCTGCGCCTTCCGTTTGCTGCGATTGGTTGATCAAGTTTTCTTTAGGAAAGGCACAATTTTCACTTGGTAATCTCGTCTTGCAAGTCTCGTCAAGTTATGCGGCTTTGTAAAGCATCACGAGCGAGAAATGTGAGATTGAGAATTGAGATTTAGGTTGGTGGTGGAAAAATTGAGCAGGTTGAGCAGTTCAACTATTTAGGCAGTACAATAGAGGAAAACGGATACATTAGTAAGGATATTAGGAAGAGAATTGCATTAGCAAAGGAGGCGTTCTTGAACAGGAAGGAACTTCTGAGAGGATCGTTATGTAAGAGTTAAAAGAAAAGGTTAGTGAAGAGTCTGATCTGGAGTGTAGCGCTTTACGGTGCAGAAACGTGGACACTTAGGAAGGAGAATGAGAGAAGACTGGAGGCATTGGGGACGTGGGTATGGAGAAGAATGGAGAGGGTGAAATGGACTGAGAAGAAAAGGAACGACGAAGTGCTGGATATGGTTGGCGAGGCAGGTTTTAGATGACGTACGAAGGTGACATTAGGTATGAATGGAGCGAGTACTTAGCGGGGATGGGGTGTTGAAAACATTGTTAGAGGGTAGAATGATAGATAAACGATGGAGGGGAAGGAAAAGAATAGGATTTTTAGATAGAATGAAAGGTAGTTGGTCTTATTTTGCACTGAAGAGGGAAGTGCATTATGTAAGGGGAGGCTCCCGGAATTCTCCTGAAGCACTCCATGGAAACCTACCTTAATCGATAGAATACTTTAATGAAATAATGTCGTCAAGATATTCAGAAACATTCAGCCCTGAAGATGAGAGCCGAGACGGTACTTGAAACGTTGGCCGATATTAAAACATTAACCCGGTGGGAATCCCGAGAAAAGTTTACCCACAATGTCGTCAAGGTTACTCAAAAATTTTCAGTGGCACGTTTTAGTGTTAGCTATGAAATTGAATTATTCGCAATTGCCTAATGTTATGCGTGTGGAATGTGGAATGATCATCGTAGAAGCTTTAGTTAGAATCGTGATGAAAATTAGCGCTAGGCAGTTAAGAGAAAATAAATTCGGCGGAGCAAATAATCCATTTTTTACCACTCTCATCGTCAAGTTCACTCCCACAATCGTAGTTAATATCCTTAAGCATTTAAAGTTGTGCCGCACGCACTCAAAGCGTAATACATGGAGCCCCTCTGTAATGACAGTCTGGATTGCAGCAAGCTATCATTTGAGATCGCTGCGTTATGCTGTAACTCTAGTCATTTGCGTTCATAAGAACATAAAAAAGGTGTTTCTCATATTCCTATGCCTCCATTCTTCCGATGCTACCGCGTCGGTTGTTGATTAAACCCACGTAGTCACAGTGTTTCTGATATGTGGGATTGTGTGTATGCAAATGAAGAAACTTAGTTGTCTCTATGTGAACCTCAATAACCGATGTTTTCTCTATTAATAACTTTCAAATTTGTGAAGTCAATGAAAAGTTAGAACTTGAAGTTGCATGAATTTCTAATCCTTTCCCCAATTCATCGAATTTCACCCGTTTCATGAGCATTGGATTTCGTATGCAATCCTCTTGGCTTGTATGATGCTTGCCGCTACCATTTTGTAGTGTTCTCTATATACAATAGTGACCTAATGTAGTACCTAATCGCTGTCTTTACATTCGTGTCGTAAGAGATGCGCAAAGGGCCGTGAGAATCCGATACCTCCATCATATCACCACGAATTTTTTACATTGGCATAACTTTGACCCGAAACTGTTGGTCCTCGCTGGCAACTTTCCTCCTGCCATACTATCAATTCTTACCTTATTTTCTGCCTCTCATGAAAGTTTACAAAGAAATGTTTGCGCAAAAACTTTCCTTGGATTCCTTTTTCTAATGAAAGACTTTCAAAACCGCTGTAAGTTAAAAGCTTCTGTGATTAGGTGTAAGTAACTTGCTTTGAGTTGCTATTTTAATGGGTTTGCCGGAATAATAATTTTAAATCGGAAGTCAGTAACTTTGTGTCGTTTTTCAAGTTGAAGAAATCATGGCGTAATATTGTAGTATCATGAATTGTAGCTATTTCAAGTTAGAGTATGCGTAGTAATGTTGACATGTGTCACTAGTTTTTCCGGGTTTTGCATCAAGGACTTTTGCGTGGTTTATAATTCAAGTACGGCTGAGTTGAATCGCGTTAACCTTCAGTGTGGTGCTACATAATTACGTGGTCATAAATGTGGGGATAATACTAGGATGACGATGCGCTTGTCATTGCTATTACATATGCATTCCTACTTGAGAAGTTTTCTTAAAAGGCAATTGTTTTTGGAGTCGTTAATCTGGGTTCTAACTTCCTAAAAAAAATTTCTTAGCATCTGTCTCACATTGTTTTATTATGGTGTCTTGGGATTGAAATCCTGAACATATGTCACATTTTCACCAAATTTATTTGCTCCTCAGTGTGACGTTTTTTCAAAATTTGATGGATTCCTCAAAAGTTTTATTATCTATCTTAAATTGTACGGCTTTTGATGAATCATTTTTATAACGTTTTGCATGTTGAATCATTTTCCCAATGTTTAGTCTCCTCTAATACAATGCACAATTGGGGCACGAGTTAAAATATTATGCAATGGACGAGTTAAAAGAGAAATCTTTGGAAATCGCACGTTCCCCGGTTGAAAGTGTAAATGGTGTAAAGTATCCTTAGAATTGGGTAAAGAATCCTCTGTAATCAAGCTATCCATTATTCGGACATATTTTTTCACTATAAATAGCCTATTCCTGCTTTTGGGAAATGTGAAGCTGACACATTTATTCCCATAATAGATAAATGTATCCTATGAGATTTGCCTGAAATAGCGGATTGGTATAGATTAATATGGGTGCTTATGTATAGGTAATCATTTTTGGCTTCTCAAGTAGTCGTAGAATAAAATGATATCTGCCGTACTTGATGGAGGTCTTATCACTCTTCCAATCAAACTTCTCTTTCATCCATATTTTCCCTATTTCATTACATGTGTTTTCCATCTCGCTAACCGAATATTTCCATACGTAATTTCATAGCTTATATTTTGATGTGATGAGTGTACTTGCATATTTGTAAATATCTACGTTGCCCTGAATGATTATGAATAACTGAACATGTTTTGGTTTCTCTCGCAATAAATCACATATATCATCCTTCTAACAATATTTTATGGCATTATGCTCGATCGTTTAACAGTGCTGTGTTAGAGTATACGAAATATACTGACAACATTGTTCATTATACCGTTCTACTTAGTAGAAGAGTTTTATTATTCTCTCATTGAATAAATATAAGCATACAGTCCTCCAACTGCAACTCCTTGGAAGACACACACATAATACCTTTTGTTTGATCACAAATTACATAAAATAATAAATACCCTTGACAACATGGGAAAGTAAGCAGAACATAATGTGAAAGACCTTTCTTTCATGTTCGTCACACACCGAACGGTGAAAAAATAATGGTCTGAGGAAAGGTCAAATGTGAATTTGTGCTTCACTGAGGACGTGAGGTATGTCGTTGGGTTTTGAGGTTGAGGTCAGGATTTGGAAGAAGCTTCAGTGAAACATGGAACCTCTCCTACCGGCACGCGGGGGCACGAAGCCGAACCCGGACCCTCCGATGACGACGCTGCTCATCTCGAAGTTCATTGGCGCGGGCGGGAACTGGATGGGACCTGTGGCGCCGCCATGAGGGGAAAGAAAGAGACAGCGTTAATGTCGCCAGCTCATTGCCTTAAAGGTTTGAAACGGAAATTTTAAAAAAGTGCTGAAGAAAAATTTCGAGGCATGATTTTTTTTTAATTAACCAGAAATGTATTCAATGCTTCTAATGGACTCGCGGTTGATGAATTTTAGTGGCATCTAAATTTTAGGGAATAATCTGGATAATTATGTTATTTGTATAAAGATTGTAAAACAGATTACTTTTGAATGAGTGAAAATTAGTTAGACCTACCAAGATGAGCGATAGTTTTCTCGAAAGTTGGTTTTATAATTTGACTTTTGCCTCTCATTTTCCTATTTTTCGGTTATTAAATATTTTTATCGCCTTAGTTCATTTTTTACTATTTACATACGTTTAGTATCTCCACATATAATTGTAAATTTATTTTATTTTCCTTTAAGTAATTATTTATTTATTATTGTTAGTTTTTAAAGTCCATATTTATTTAATTTGGAGTGCAATCATATTGAAGTTCTCTGGCCCTGCTTTAATCTAATTTAAATTAGATATTTACAGCTTTTGTTTAGTATTTATTTTAAGTACTTCATGCTATTGGCGTAAAATATCAGGTGAGTTAGTTATTGTCACATTTGTTAGTGCGTGAGAATTGTGATCACTCATGCATATATTATTATATACTTACAATTAGAATACATTGTTTTCACTTGCAATGTGATCAATTCGGATCTTCCATGCAGATAAAAGCTAGAGTTTGTTATTTTTTATCAGCATTAATATATTTTATTATTTTATAATTATTTGTTATTTATGAGTGGTTAGTGAAAAGATTATTCAATAGTTTATTTTGCCTTTCTTATGGTTAAGAAAATAGTTTGTGATACCATGAACGGGATTAGTTATTTATCACAGTTTGAGTAGGACATTATTTATTATTATTAGTGATTAGTAGATTTGAAATGTTTTAGAGCAAATATAGCCCGGAGTTATTTAAATTTTTATGGAGGCGTGAGAAATGCTTACGTATTTACAGTCAGCATTTTAGAGATCTTTGGCAGCGTTGCAAGTTTTTTTGTAAAGAAGCGACATGTAAAGCCTCGGAAAGCATGAGAAGTTTAATTTACCCACCAGGTGTGTGTTTTTTTTTAGATATCTGTGTGGATAGCGCCCCGTCACTCACTCAACTCTACGCCGACATTACGAATTATGCTTTGAAAAGAAAACGTTGAATCGTTTAAAAAAATTAGGGACGAAGTCTCAAGGAAAATTTTTTTTTTAAACTTTAAAAATTCACAGATTGAAGTGAATATTAACGGAGTTTTTATAGTTATTAAGCTAAATGGAGCATAATTATTTCTAAAAACCATAAGATATGACTTGCTCTTGGATAATTAATAATTCTGCGATATTTTCTCTGACGAATAGCTTTAAGAAATAACGTTGCATTATGACGTGATACATGAATTCCTTGAGAAAAGTTTTCTTGCTTTGCATTTCTGAGTTTTCTGAGATTCTTCATTACAGTTTGAGCGCTAAGAAAAAGCGGAAATAAATCTAGTCGTTATTCGTAGTCAGTGATGAGCTGTTTTCTTGAATCCAAGGATTCTGAGATCGTCAAGCAAATTGCTTGGGTGGAGAATGTTTATGAGTGAGCTTGCTGGCTGATATGTGGAGTAATTTTTACCTCGCTAGGAAGATAAACATGATCCGGATCCGGCCCGTGGCCTTCAACTTTTATCTCAGCGTCAAACGGAGTGACTATCTTCATCGCCTCCCACGATCGCTTTGCCAAGGCGACGCCCTTTCGGCAATCATTCAAGCTCGCTACGCAGCGGAGGTTGCAGCTGCCGTCAGTCATTCGTGCCCTCAAATGTTATGCAAAACGTTCTCGCGATTTTACCAGTTTATTATGATTCCAATGGCCACCCTACTACGTAAGATCAGCTCACTTGCATTCCAAACGCTTCCTGGAGATTGGATTTGTTTTCGGATGAATTAGAGGCTTCAAAAACACAACTAAAGAGTAAAAATTCCGAAAATTTAAAGCTTCTAATGTTACATTAGCTAGTGATGAAGTATACATAATTATCATATTTATTCGCCTGTTACATCTATTCACTGCATCAGTGAGAAAGGATCGCATAGAAAATTCTGGACGAGAAAGATGATTTACTTTTAATCATAAAGCGGCTAGTGACGGATTTTTCTCTCGTGTTAATGCTTGAAAAGTTGAAAGCAAAAGGTTTGTGCTTTGATATAGGATTCTGTGGTGTACCGTAAATTTTGATGGGTGATTTCGTTGCCGCCTCAAAAAAAAGCTGGTATAATCCACCGGTGACGCCGATTTACGAGTGTTAATAAAAGAATTCTGTCGATAGTTCTAGTCCATTGCTCCCTTTCGTTTGAACTTTCCGCAACCGTGACCTTGGGAGCAGTTACAAGCAGTCATTGCTGCCACGCCCACCTACGGGCTAGGCGCAAGGCGTACGGACGTAAATTCCCACTAAAGAGACATGGGCAATCGGGTGAAATGAAATGGTCTTGAAGGTTGACAACCTCTCCCTACGACGAGCGTGATAAATGGATCAGAGTGTAAGTAAAGGATAAAGACTACGCTCTCAATTTCAAGGCGTGCATGAGTCTGTATGGGGTGGATATAACCATCTTGAACTGACTTTAGATTTAACACGGTCGAATTAATGAAACACAATAGTAATCTCCAATGACCATAACGTTAGGGATACGTCACGGGTACAAAACAAACAACTATGTTCGTTTGCTAGAATGGAAATTAAATCCTTCCATTTATATATTCCTGGCGGTGTCCACCGGTTACTATCACTGAACAATTCGACCCTATCAAAGTTACCTTCGACTTGAGTGGGTGCTTGTGAAGGGTTTCCGGTTGAGAGGCTGAAGGTCCGAACCCTCCCGTTCCAACACAGTAATTTGTCTCTTGCTTGTGACGTGATCCCTAACGCTGCGGCCATATTTTCTGTTTCATTATTGAGGCCGTAGAGCTCTATGTACCTGATATACGGTCAAATTACAGTTTATAAAAAATTTTGCAATTAAAAACCCCATTGTTTTTATTTTCGCTTCCTTTAAAACTGGTGGAAGATCCTTAAAGAATAGGTTTCTCGCCTATTTGAAACCTCTATGCTAAAAATGTTTTGTATAAAAAAATATTTAAGCTGTAAAAATCCTGTCACAATTTTTTACATAAGTTTTTCTGTTATACTTAGTGGGATTCATCGAACGATGGAAATCTTGAAGTAGCTGCACGACAGCGGGGCTTGAACGTAAATTTTTTTTCCCAATGAGACTATGCATTTCATTTTAACCATGCTAAATTCCATTAACTTGCATTCCTATATGCGGGTCAAGACAGGTTGTAGCAGTGTTGCCGAATTTCATTGCAGCGAAGGAAACTTATCCGGTGATTTCATTCATAAACTCGGAGAAAATTGCTACCGTGTACTACGGGGTCGTCGAGCGTTCAAGTCTCTCGTTATTCAATGACGCTTATGTGACAATGTTACGCGGCAGGCGGGCGCAACTGCTTATCCGTATGGTGCGTTGGATAACCCCTCATGAGCTGAAAGACGCAACGCCCTTATTGCTGCACGCGCTGCATCAGATTCCGGGCCGCAGTTCCGTGTGTGACTCGCGTTTGTCTTGAGTTCAAGGTTCTCCCGGGCGATTATGAGTCGACGAGTTTGTTTTCAGCCGAGAGTGTTGGTTGGGCGCTCCCGGATGAGAATGTAATGCACTGCACCGGGAGATTGACATTTTGAGAGAGGGAATGAGGCGCACTGTCATCGCGAGTAATTTATGAGATGCCCTCGGGTGCGTAACCCTTAACGAAGTAACCAACACTAGTGAGAATTTGCGTGCTTTTCCCCCCGTGATCTACTCTTGTGTCTTAAGATCCAGTCACCCTTGCCTCATGAATGTTGAATCCTTAATGCTAAACGTATTCACCCTACTTCAGATATCTATCCACCACGTATTCATCTGTCTAATTGCGAATGTTTACTTAAGAATATATATATATATATATATGACTTTTTAAAGATGGCGTGATGGGTCTGTTTTATAACAGGGCAGCGAATTATACTGGATAAATTCGATTCTTTTCAACCACTGTCCAGTCATGTGCAATTGTCTTCTTCCTGGGCAAATTATAGGCTGGGGAAATGTTGGGAGATGGACTCACGAGAGCATTTGTTTCCGTGGAACCACAGAGGTAATCATTTCGTTGAGTTTTTGTTTCGAGACCTAAATTGCGTGTGAATATGCGTTAATCGCCCTGGTCTGGCGTGCGTGTCTCCGTTCACGTCCAATGGAGATCAGGCCGCTTCCCTCCCTCCTCCATTCACTTTCAGTCGGCTGTGGCGTGGAGGTCGCGCCATAGCTCTCGGTCAAGACGGCAGTGCTGACTCCGCAATGGCTTTCCGCCTTTTCGAAGTGAGTGACAGAGGAGCGTATCCAAGGTCCCTCATGGATACTGGCCGATCCGAATCCGGTTGGATAATGTTGCCAAAAGCATTACTCGTAACACATGATTTGACTCGATACACCAAGAAAACTACATACACCATATGATTGCATTTCGAATGATGCCGTAACTGCGAAAACGTATTTGAAGACCTTGAAAATAATTTGTGGAGCAAAGGAAGTTGATTTGATTCGTTTTTTTCTGAAATAATTGAACTTGAAGCCGTTCTCGACCCGAAAAATCGCCAAATGTCCACGGTGGTCATTCCACGTTTTTCCAAGTGACGGACCTAGTGCCGAATAGATATGGTCTTTCGTATCGGGTCCAATCGAAGTGTCGGAATTTTTTCTTTTGCCAACATTACCGAGCATTACGAGCATTGCCACAGAGGATTCTCTAGATGCATTGTCACTCAACCCGCATTCTAATGGGTTTACAAAATTCGCCACTTGCGTCGCTGAAGGGCAGAGCGATCCTTATTTCACAGAAATATAAGATTTTATTTGTGCTATTGACCAATATATATGTTCGTGATGATGTGGCCTATCAAATTCATAACTTTTCAATGTTTTTCTTCGCAATTTCAGATGATGAAACATCTTGCGTGCTATGAGGGTAATCTTACGCCACATTGAGTCCTGCTATTTTCACTACGGACGTAATATTATGCCATCCGTCTCTTGAAAAATCGTACCTAGTTTGCAATTTTTAAATGTGATATTGACGTCTAAATAAACAAACGAAAAAAGCAAAATCCATTCTTTAAAATGTTACCAAACGCCTTGCATCAAAGGCTGGTTATTAAGAATGAACACAGAAGTATTGAAGATGGCTAGAACTGGGGTACGGATCTACAGTACTGGGGCCAGCGCGGTAGGTGTTTGATGCAAAATATTGGAATGAAGTGGATCGCACTGCGCTCAACGCCACGCTGCAGACAATTTCGGAAACCAATTGAAATGCGCCTAAAGTGGAATGCATGTGTATAATGGGACGGCTTCCACTTATTAATTCTTTTTTCTGGAACTGCATCGGATCGGCCAGTGTGATGAGGGACCTCACCTATTGCGGGACTGTGAGTGTTGTCTTTTGGCCTCCACCTTACCCCTGTCTTGGCTCCCTCCACCGCCTCCACTTCCCCCTCCACCCCCCTGCTGGGAGTCGCCTCCACTCCCCCCATCCTCTCCCCCACCTCCGTTCTGGGCGAATCCGCCGAAGTCCTGCGCGGAAGCCAGCGCCAACAGCAGGAACACCACTGCGGAAGCGACGAAGCTCACGGAGAAGTAGCGGGCCTGCCATAGGGAAGAGAAGGAAGGGGAAGAAAAACACGAATTAAAACAATGCAGCACTCAAAAGCTGTGGCGATAAGCGGATTTTTTAATCCCCTAATACTACTTTAGAATCTAGAGAGCGTTTCAGCTTAATCTGGTGGATATTTGAATAAACACTTTCAATTTTCAACGGTTATAAAATTCATTCTGACCTAGATTTTGAAGATGAATGCTGAAGCTGATGTAGTAACACCGGAACCTAAGTCGGAATAAGTTTATAATCGTGTTAAATCGAAAGTGCTCATTTCAATGTGGAAAAATTCCACTTCATCACGTTTGTATTTTCGGATTTCTTTTATCTGGTGGATTTCTTACGTTTAATTAATCATCGAATTTACCAGGAAATTGTTCATAAATACCTTAATACCACTTCACTATAGGCGCCAATACATTTTGTTGAAAAAGACAATAATAATATACTCTTAAGACAATAAAAAAGTATTAAAACCGGTTGAGAAGCTAAATTGAAGTATTCCTTCAAACTTTATTTTTTTCCTCGACTTACTTGTTCCTGTCGAGTATTTTAAACTAGAATATAATATTCGTTTCAGAAAATAGAGCAGTTTTTGCAATTAATTTCAACAGCTAGATTAAATGAAATCAATAAGTACCCTAAAATCGTTTGGGTATTGAATTAAATACTGCTGTGGTATCAAAGCATGCAAGAATAATAATTAGCGACGCAATCATACTTCCTGCTTAGTATCTTCATTCAACAATGTGTTCATTCACGAGCGAAGAAAAGGATCATGAGTGATAATGCACTATGTGATCTTTTTCATGGTCAGGTCAGGTCTATTTGCCTTGTAAATGAAGCTCATTGATGAAGTCAGCGTGCTTGAAAAATATCAAAAGCCTCCTTGGACATATGCTTCCTTTGCCATTCAAATAACGTGAATGCAAGCTGTTTGAATTGGAAATGAAAAGGACGACAATATCTATGAGGATGATTTGCTTCTGAACAGCAGTTGTATATCGCTGGCCTTGAATGGTATTGCAAAATTCCTCATATATATAGAATGCAAAATAGAAATGGCATCACACTTTTCTCTATCAAAGCATGAAAAAGGAAATGAAAAAGCAAGCTAGATAATGAGAATGACTATTTTATATATTTATCAATATATTTTGTATAATTGAAATGCCAATAGATTGGCGATGGACCCGTAATAGCGTTATTGCGAATATTCAGGGTTGATTATGACAATAATTTATCATATCTACATAATAAGCATACTTTTTCTTAAAGTCCCTTAGCCACGCATGCCTTTAGACTGGCATAACATTTTAAATAAATCAGCGAAACCACATACAGCACGTGCACTATATCACTGTGTGTTTGGATGTTAGAGAGGCAATTGTTAGTAACAGGGGCGAGGAGGTGATCTTGGACGAGAGTCAGATCGGGGAGGGGCGTCATGAATTCAGAAAAAGAATTTGAGAAAAAGACTCAACCTTTCCCTATCAAACAGCATTATTATCAGCGAGAAAAACTGTTTTCTGCATATTAATTCCACGTTGTGATCTAGGAAATTCAGTGCGTCAACACATAATGGTTACCGAATCAAATGCTGTCGCTCTTACGCGTGATTATTGTTACATTATGCTTTTTAATTCCCTCCATTGCATCGCATCCGTTAGGCGTTCACTATCGCCGAGTGGTAAATGGAAAGTAGAAAGCCTTGACAAGCGATCAGCTGAAAAGGTCCTTGTGCAGTTGAGCGCTATATCCTGCGGTGGTCCTCTCAGTCCGACTGATAATGAGGATGTGTCGTTAGCTCTACTCCGAGGTTGAAGCCTCAGGAAGCGGTCATTTGAACTTTTACCCGTTTCACACGTCTTTTCCGCCCTTCGAACCACGCGGGAGCTGTACCTTTATGCAGAGTAAATGCACTTTAAATGAGGGAGTGAAAGACAGTCCTCGTTAGGATGGTCATCATTATGAAAATCCCGAAATTTTTAGAAATCCTGCATTAATCATTTTGACCTACCGATAAGCTTTGAGCATTAACGATATTAATCTACCGATAAGCTTTGATAGCTTTTTGATAATTCGACAGCTTTTTGGTAACTTCAGCATGCTAACTTAATTATTTTCGAGTTTAAAACATGCACGAACTGTGATAAGGAAGAACAAACAAAACATAAGCAAATTCAACACCTGATTCTACTCTTGAAATATACAAAGTAGCAAGCAATACTAAGTCTTAAAAAAAATAATTTTCCGTCCGGAAAGTAAGAACTGATCCAAGCCAGGTTCTGATCTTATATGAATATTTTTTGTCAAAATTTGAAATTTGGGCGAAGATATTAAAAATATAAATAGCAGAAGGTTAACTTAAATAAAATGAGTAACTACTGTTGAAGTATGCGTCTGGCTACTATGATAATTCTCCGAATCATTTTTTCTACACTGGAGCGAATTTTATTCCCGAAAGAGTGAAACTTCAGTAATTTAGTATGAAAATACCCTTTTTCCTTGATAGCAATGGTTGCAAGCAGAGAAATTCATATCCTATCGAGAGTGCGATTGCAATTTTAGACCACCAAAACGCGTCCACAAATCAGTTGTCTAATTGATAGTTCATTATTAAGCCATCATTTTATTTCTTGCATGCGGTCAACGCAGTTGACAAAATAAAGTTTTGTAGAGTAGTTAACTCATTATGGTGTTCTAAAAGATAAAAGGCTGCTGTTAAAGTTTCTCTTCATTCCACTTCGGGAGAAATAAATTTTGTTCCAACCACAGCTCCACTAACAGACACCGCGAAATAGCCACGCTCACTCAGTTTTTCAACCCATAGGTGCGGGTAGACCTCATCCCAAACTAATCCAGTGTCGTAACGTGCAGGAAATGACACACACTCAAGGCTTGGGGGCTTAAATCGTTTCCCTTGCCGTTGTCACCCTTGGAGCGTGTCCGAAGACCTGAATAGGGATTTGAATCCTGGCTTCCTTTGGTGCGAAGACCAATAATGCTCAACTAAGTGGGACACCTTGCTCTCCTGTTAAACCTGTATAGAGTCTATGGATCCGAAATTCACCGCTTAACGCTGAAAAAAATGTGCCGATTCAATAACGTAGCAAGTGGACTCACCATTTTGTTGAGTTGTGGTTGGTTGGTGCGATTCCTTAAGTATAATGCGATCGTTGAGATCTCCAGAGGTGGAATGTTGTGTTCTACTCGTGCCGTCGGGGTTTTATATACTTCCCCAACACTGTGCCTCACACCACATCGCTTCCGGACTACACCCCACCCCACCCACCTCCCTCCCCCCTCCCTCCCCACTAGCATCCCCCGCGTCACCATAGCAACGACCTTAACTCACGCGCGCTCATCTGAGGGATCGACACCCAAGACTTCCACTGCAACCTTCAATGGGGTTAGACTCGTTTTCCTCAATTTCACGTTCCCCTACCGTCTTCCTGCCCGCTAATTCTGCAGCCTTACTGCTCTTCATATTTTTTCTTCCTTGCTAACCGTCGTAAATGCGCACATGGTGACACATAATGTCCAGGAGGTCAGTGGCGCAACGAGGGGGAGTTTTGGGGGATAAAACCCCCCCAGAGCTCAGAGGAATTTCAAAGTTAAATCAATTTTACAAATTTGGATCAGTATTACTTACAGAATAGTGTTAGGATTAATCAAATATCACTCAGAAAGCCGTAAAACTCGCCATTTTGAACCATTATTCTTAAAAAATTTCTGTAGTAGGGTCCCCGCAACTCCTGCTTACCCTGGTGGGTTTGCAATACCCAAACACCCGTAAGTATTAGTTGCGCCTAAAACCCCCCTAGCCTTAATTCTTAGCTGCGCCCCTGAAGGAGGTATCACTGCGGCGTCGTTGTTCTATAATTTATAATTTTTATCTCTGAGGTACCTACGTTTTCAGGATCGCCGAAAGTGTACTATTTCTACACGCAAAGAAATAATAAACATTTGTTATCCAATGATAATTCCTGTCAATATGTGCCAAATTTCGATGAAATTTCATTGCTGAAGCTAATACCCGAAATCCAAGGTATTTAAGTGAATTTTGTAGTTCTTGAGGCTTTTTTTAGTGAAGTTTCTTTCACTTTTTCATGATTTTAACGGCTGAAATCTCTGGAAGGGAAAATAAAGGATTCGCCAGAAAAAATTATTTTAGGGTTATTTTTCTACTAGCTGCTATAGCATGAAAATTGGTCGATTCTTTCTCATCATTGTCATTTCAACTATTTTTAGCGGAGCTCGAGGAAAGTGGACACTTATATTCTGCAAGTGTTTTATTTAGTTAATGATACATTGTTTGAATCTGGGTCCATACTTATTTCATCTTTTTTTAATGCATGTAAATACTTATATCCGACTCCCTAAATATTACTAGAGATCGTGTTGAAGTTATTTCGGGTTTCCCACCGGATGAGGTTCTCCATCTCTGCCGACATTTCGATGGTCGTGTCGTCCATCGTCATCAGGGCTCTGATGACGATGGCCGACACGACCATCGGATGACATCGGCATCAAGCCCTGATGACGATGGACGACACCACCATCGAAACGTCGGCAGAGATGGAGAACCTCATCCGGTGGGAAACCCGAAATAACTTCAACATCATCATACGCCGGGAAAACCTCAGATCTTTCTTCATTACTAGAGATCGCCATAATGCCAAAATCTAGATTTTTTTCATAAATTTGCTACCTTCTTGTCAACCTTTGGCAATCAAGTAAAAATCGAGCATTACCTGAGAATTATCAGTGTTCGAGTGGCCGGCAGAAATATCGACCACCGAGGTACACTCGTCCATTCTGCTCAGTGAAAATGTAATTTACGTATGAAGGGACCATCTATGATATGTCAATTATTAAAACTTTTGGTAAACCAGCGTCTTGTGGCTCTAAAGTAAACGTTTCTCACCCTCTGCCGGGGACCTCTTCAGGACTAATCGATACCTCCAGTGCATAAACGCTCAAAAATCGCCCACAGACTCAAATCCTCTCATCTAGACACCCCATATAATACTAGATTGGCGGATTTCATTCAGTGGGTGATTGTTGAGCGCTTATGCAGTGGAGGTATCGTAAAATGTCATGACCTGAAGATGCATTTCGAAGAAGTTTTAGCTACTAATAAGTTTTAACAATACATATAATGACACATAATGGACCGCGTAAGTTTTGAAAACTTCATTTATGATACGCTTGGTAAATAGATTAATTATAATCAGTCAATTAATGAGTTTATTTCAATCATATTAACTTGATTACCAATCGCAGTGTGGAAGGAGGCAGCTTTAATAGGTGGGTTTTCATTGCCTATGCTTAGATGCCTACTTAAAGACGGTGCTGGGGGTCTCAAACCCCCCCTCCCTCTCCATTCACTCTGGCTGCCCTTCTCATTACCCCCACCTCTCTTCTGCAGACCACACCGGTGGCCTTCCACGCGCCCCCCACCCCACCAACAATCAGTGAGAGTTCTCTCTCTCTCTCTCTCTGTGTCTCGCAACTCGACCACCAGGTAGTGCCCCGGTCGGATCTTCACGGCCACGGCCTTTGCTTGCCGCGTGTCCACCACTTCCTTCCTTCCGACGCATCTATTGCTTCTTTTTCAGACCGCACTCGCTGAGACATTCTTCTTTGTTTTCACGGAATCTAAGACTCAAGGGGAATAGATAGAGGACACCAGGGACGCATCTAGGAATTAAGGCTAGGTGCGGTTTTAGGCGCAACTAATATCGGAGAATCTTCCATACCCTGGGGGGTATGATATCCCCGCTAGGGTAAGCGGGAGGTGCGGGTGCCCTCCCCCAGAATTCTTTGTAGATAAATGGTTCAAAATGGTGAGGTTTGCGGCTGTGTGAATAGTGTAATGTTTTGTTTGTGACACATCCGTCCCCATAATATTAGTCACTAAATTTGTCACATTAAAATTTTTATTAAAAAATCTCCCTGAGCTCTTGGGGGGGGGGGGGGGGGATTTATCCCCCATCAACCCCCCCTCGCTGCGCCACTGAAGGAGGCTACACTCCCGTCACGCAGACGATACATTTTTGCTTCACTTCTTGCGCTTTTTAGTAATTCTCTAAATGTCCGCAGCGAGGCAATGAGCGCAGGGCGAACAGTTTACTCCCAATTTTCTACTTCCTTAATTGTTACCAATGATAATCTTTAAAAAATGAAAATTCTGACTTCATTGAATGTTAGAACTGGCTTCGTAGCGGCCTTATTAATGGTGGAGAAAAATTGAGTCACGAAATTTTAACCCCCGATAACTGACGCCAGGAACCAAAATTACTAATGATTCTCCAGTCGATAACGCACATTTTTTTAACCAAAGAAACTTTGAGTCAACTGCTCAAAGGTTCTGTCGTCAAAATTAACGTCAATCAGAGCGCTTGGTTGGTTTTGGAACTAAATATCATGAGTGATTTTGGTTCCTACTGCCATCAGCAATCTAGGGTTGAAATTTCGTGACAAAATTTTCTCCATCCTCTATACTCTGTCTCTAATCTTTTTTTATGCGGTTTTTTTCACCAAACTGTAGTATTTAGGCAGCCAGAAGCTCTGTTGTCTCTTGATGTCCCACTTCCTTCTCGTTGTGCCCAGAGCCTATCTCTAGATGCACGGTGGGCTTAGATGTAGTCATACACTTAATTTTGTCGGTGGAGATGAACATATTGTATTTTTTTTAATCAAATATGAACAGGAGTCTCAGAACGGAGGAAGAGTTGTCGGGTTTCCAGTCGGGTCCAAGGGTTTTATCAGCACCGACGTTTCGAGGGCGAAGTCTGCCATCGTCTTCAAGGTGAATCACCCTGAAGACGATGGCCGACTCCGCCCTGGTGAATCAGGGGGATTCACCCAGAAGACGATGGCAGTCTTCGCCCTCGAAACGTCGGTGCTGAAAAACCCTTGGACCCGGCTGGTAACCCGAGAACTCTTCCTCCAGTCTATTTGCCGGGAAAACCTTAGATCCTTCAGTCTCAGAACGATTTATTTTATTATTATGAATATAAATTTCGGTTAAAGGCCGTGACAATGGATTGTTTTTTTCGTGAAATCCGGATCCCTCTGCCGCCTCCCCCGCGAGTGGGGATTTCTGCAAATCTATTTCATTGCGCGGTGGATATCACCATTAAAAGGGTCGACTTGTTGCAATATTCATTCTCCGACTCATTGTCGACCTGGAAGTCGTCGCCAAATTAGTCATTTCTCAAGCATTTTGAAATGACTGCAGCAGACCGAAGCAAATGCTGGGGAACACACATTGTTTTCCTCCCTTTTTGTAATTTCGTTCGTTTCAAAATTTCCAGCGTATGCCGCTGCTAAAATGTTCGCTTGACCTTGGTTGGTATTGCTCTCTTCGTTTACAATTGCGAAATTGTTGACATTTGTAATTTTCAGTTGTGTTTTGTCTCTGTTGGTTGGTTACCAAGATTGTTTATTGATCTGTATTTGTTAACAATCCTTATGTGTGTGAAGTTAAAATACGGTACTACTAAAACTTTTAAAATATGAAGAGTTATTGCATTTAATTCATTTACAACTACCAGTGCTTTCCAATAAAATACCAACAGAGGTTATGGGCCCAGGACTGGTAAATTATAAGAAGTAAGTGAAGTCTTCATAATGTCGTCTGACGCATCCGGTATATCGTCTCACATTAAGCCGTTGTGTGGGCGTGAAGGATATCCAACTTGGAAATTTAAGCTGAAGGCGTATTTAATAGATCAAAACTTGTGGCATGCTGTTGATGGATACCCAAATGATGATCATACTGATGCTGCTTCAAAGTCCAGGAAGGATGAGCGTGCCCTAGCTAAGATTTGTTTGTGCGTGGACGATTCCGCTATCATACATGTAAGAAGATGCAAAACAGCTGCTGAAGCATGGAAAGTTCTTGCCGATGCATATGAAGATAAGGGTTTTGCCCGGAGACTTAACCTTCAAAAGACTTTGTACCGGTTATCCCTCGGAGATTATACGTCCATTGAAGAGTACCTAACTGCCGTAATGGATACCGCTCAGAAGCTTGCTGATATTGGGAAGGAGATTCCTGATGAGGATTTAGTTGCTATTTTGCTTGGAGGTCTTCCTTCACATTACGACCCCCTAGTAATGGCACTCGAGAATTCAGGAGTTGAAGTAACGGTGAACATGGTGAAAACTAAACTCTTAAATGAAATGTCCAAAAAAGATGGTGCAACTGAGACTGCATTTGCATCCAATGCGTCTCGAACTATTCCGAAGAAAAAGAAGTTCCCGAAACGCAACAACTCTCAAGATGGTATCGTCTGCTATGGATGCAACCAACCCGGCCATAAAAAACCAGACTGTCCAAACAAGACCAAGAAAACGGCACAGACATCGAGTTCAACCCACAAGCAGCTACACAAGAAACAATACACTTTATTCTCGGATTTAGGTGTTGGTGGTTGTGCTCAAAGCAATAAAAATGATTGGTTTGTGGATTCCGGGGCAACTGCCCATATGACTCCTCATAAAGATATTCTGTTCAATGTTAAAAGTAACTCTGGTTTGGAGATTGTGTGTGCTGATAAACGTAAGTTGCAGAGTGACAGTATAGGTGATGTCATGATTCACAAAAGTAATAACAACAACAGTATTAGTAGTATTTCTGAAGTTGTTCATGTGCCTAATCTTGCTACAAATCTTATATCTGTGTCAAAATGTGTTTCAAAAGGTTTTGTTGTAGTATTTACGAAAGAAGGTGCTAAATTTTTTCATGATAATGATTGTAGTATTTCAGGGAATGTTTTAATGACTGCTCTTCCCAGTAACGGGTTATATAAGATAGAGTCACAGGTATCAGAAAAGTCCCTGGCTGCTACAACTAACCCTTCTCAGCAAACTCTTTGGCATTGGAGGTTGGGACATCTCTGCCGCTATGGTATGAATCTACTGAGAAATGGATTAGCTGATGGAGTTGATTACGCCCCTGAGGAAAATAGAACTGTATGTACTGCATGTCTAGAAGGGAAACAGAGTCGAGAACCTTTTCTTAAAATCAAAAGTAAAAGGGCGACTAAATGCCTAGAGTTGATTCATTCTGACCTCTGTGGACCATTCAGTGTAAAATCATTAGAAGGAAATAAGTATTTACTTGTATTTATAGACGATTACTCTAGAATGATATTTACCTATTTCATTAAAACAAAAGATCAAGTTAGAGTAAAGTTTCAAGAGTTTAAAAACCTCATGGAAAAGCAAACTGGCCAGAAAATTAAAATTTTACGATCAGATAATGGTTCTGAGTATGTTAATAGGGAATTCTCAGATTATCTTAAGTCAGAAGGAATTATTCACCAGACTTCCATACCCCGTACTCCTCAGCAAAATGGTGTTGCTGAAAGGGGAAACAGAAGCATTGTGGAGAAGGCTCGTTCCATGTTGCATAGTGCCAGACTACCTAAGTCATTTTGGGAAGAAGCTGTGAGAACTGCTACGTATCTCAAGAATAAATCACCTCATAGATCCGTTACAGGAATGACTCCAGAAGAAAAATGGACAGGTGAGCGTCCCAACTTGACACACTTAAGAGTATTTGGCTGCCGAGCTTTTGTACATATTCCAAAGGAGGAACGCAAGAAGTGGGATAGCAAAAGCAAGGAACATATATTTGTAGGATATAGTGAGAATAAGAAAGCTTACAAATTTAGGGATCTTTCTAATTATATGAAGGTAGTCCATGCTAGAGATGTTGTGTTTTTAGAAAATAATTTTTCCGGTGAGAGCAGTACTGATGCTCAAATTCCTTTGGATTCTTACAATGAAAATGCAGATTCAACAAAAGATGAAGCTGCGGCTGCTGTTAAAATTCTTTTGGATTCTCCTTGTGAAAATGCAGACTCAACAGAAGATAAAGCTGGGACTAATGTTCAAGAAACTGCTAAGAGTCCTAGATATCCTCAAAGGGTACGTAACAAGAAACAATTTCCTGATCATGTTGTTTTACAAGCAAAAAATTTCTTTGACAAAGAACCTACCACATTTGAAGAGGCTATGCAAAGTGAAGACAAAGAGCATTGGATGAAAGCAATGATGGAGGAATTAGAGTGTCTTAGAAAAAATGAAACTTGGAAGCTAGTGCGAGTTGCAAATAAAAGTGTAATACCATGTAAATGGGTTTACAAATTGAAAAGAGACAATGGTGGTAAGATCATCAAGTACAAAGCTCGTTTAGTTGCTAAAGGTTTTGCTCAAACTCATGGTATAGACTTTGAAGAAACTTTTTCTCCGGTAGTCAGAGGTTCAACTATCCGTTTGCTGTTGGCTATGGCAGCAGAACTGAATCTTGATGTTGAACATCTGGATGTCGAAACTGCTTTTTTAAATGCCACTTTAGATGAAACCATCTATATGACACAACCAGAAGGTTTCATAGCTGTAGGTGAAGAGAAGAAGGTTTGTCTATTACAGAAGTCTATTTATGGACTCAAGCAGGCTAGTCGTGCTTGGAACAAAACAGTTCACAAGTTATTGTATGAGATAGGGTATATTAAATCAAAACATGAACCCTGTGTCTACTTTAAACATATTGGAACTAAAATAGTTATTATTACATTATATGTTGATGATTTCTTTATATTCTCCAATGATGAGAAAGAAAAGAAGAAATTGAAGGAAGAATTGAAGAAGAGATTTGTCATTAAGGATCTTGGCAAGATCAAACATGCCCTGGGAATGACTTTTACAAGAGATGAGAAGAGGGGAGTATTCAAGATAGACCAGAAACAATACATTAAAGATGCTTTAAAGAGTTTTGGCATGGAAGATTGTAAGATTGTTTCGACCCCAGTTGACGTTAGTCAAATGAAAGAGAAGGGTAAGGATATCATAGATGTCCCGTACCAGTCATTAATTGGAACTCTCATGTATCTCTCCGTCAACACGCGGCCAGATATTTCCTTCATTACTAGCTATCTCTCCCAGTTTAATAAGAAGCATACAGATATACACTGGAAGATGGCCAAGCGGGTACTTCGTTATCTAAAAGGTACTATGGAAATGGGACTCACATACAAATGCACTGGGAAGCCTATTTTTGGTTTTTCTGATGCAGATTTTGCAAATGATCTAAATGATAGGCATTCATACTCTGGATATGTTTTCACTTGTGCAGGTGGACCAGTCTCCTGGAGTAGTAGAAAACAAAAATGTGTTGCCCAATCGTCTTGTGAGGCAGAATATATTGCTCTTTCCGAGGCTACTAGAGAGGCTATTCATCTAAAACATCTTATTTCCGAATTATTTCAGGAACAAGAAATTATTACTATTTTTGAGGACAATCAGAGCGCTCTCAAGTTAGCAGAAAATCCTGTTTTCCATGATAGAATGAAGCATGTAGATGTGAAATACCATTTTGTTAGAGAACAAGTAGAAAACGGTAATATAAACGTAGATTTTCTCTCCACTGAGGAAATGACAGCTGACATACTTACCAAGGGCTTAAATCGTATAAAACATGAAAAATGTATGAGAGGTTTAGGCATGGTTTAAAAATAATAAAAAAAAAAAAAATTTGTAATTCATTTGATGGAAATGCTAAAGAGCTGTTTCAGCACATCTTCAATTACGGGGGGGTGTTGACATTTGTAATTTTCAGTTGTGTTTTGTCTCTGTTGGTTGGTTACCAAGATTGTTTATTGATCTGTATTTGTTAACAATCCTTATGTGTGTGAAGTTAAAATACGGTACTACTAAAACTTTTAAAATATGAAGAGTTATTGCATTTAATTCATTTACAACTACCAGTGCTTTCCAATAAAATACCAACAGAAATGAAGGTAGGCGCCTATTTGGCGACATGCTTTCCGCGGTGGAGTTGGTTATGTGTGTAGCGGCTGTATGTTTCCGCTGCTTTGGGCTTCTGTGGGTGCCTCTCATTGTGGGGTAGGGTGTGGCTGGCCTAAGAGCATAAGCGCGGTGGGATAGGCTGCTAAAGACTTAAATTGATCCCAGGGGACTCCGTGACTATTTTGAGAATTAATCGCGCCCAATCCTTTTTAAATTTGGAATAGGAAAAGTGTACTTCGAAAGGAAACTAATCAAAGATAGGAAATAGAATGACCATTGTTTGACGCTTCCTTGTATTGAAAGAAACACATAGTAGAAAAATTTCGTAATTATTTTAATAAGAATTTGTACCTATGTTCTACATATTTTATAGCAATAGCAATAGGTAGCTATAATTTACTGTCGGTAATCCTGTAGTTATTTCGATTTGACTGAAATATCATGAAGCATAATAACCCCAAACCCAAAATATTTTCCAAACAATCTTTTTTTTTCATTTTTTAAACAATAAATCATCATAATTTATTTTTTTATTATTATAACAAGCGAATAGAATTCGATTTGGCCATCGATTAGGTTATTCCAATACGCAACTTGGTATATCATTTGATTGAAAGAGAATGATCGAATATTTCCGCATTTAATTGACGCAATTAATCGTTGCTGTTTTTAGTATTGAGAGACGAAGAGACGATCGAAATAAAAGTGTAAAAATGTAAGGAAAAAGGGGAAAGGAATTTAGAATTCATTGGGCAACATAGATTATAGGGTTACAACCTCAGCTTAGCTTCAATCGATAATCCTCTAATAATATGCGGGAAAGCTATAAATTAAATAAATAAAAAATACTCCTGACATATCCTCATAAACGGAAAATCACTTCCACAGTAATTGTTATCTCAGAGTTGAAAGTATGCGGTTTTCATTGAATTTAGTGCCTATCAATTAACTGTAAACATCTTGGATTACAGTAGGTTCCTAATGCATGGGATAGTAAAGAAGGGAGTAATCTTCATTTGAGCATATTTAACAGCATTCTTTTCCATTAAATATTGATCCAGGAGGCCTTTCCTATGAGTTGATTAACTTTTTACGGTGGAAAATATGGTAGGACGTATTTCTTCCACGCAGCATTAAATTGCGAATAACGCACTGTTTGTCGTTGAACAAATATTTTCCTTTAATTTCTGAAACCTTTTAACCACCGTAGACCTGATTGGTCACCGTAGTTTTTACCGATTATCCTGCCTATCGAAACTTCAATGCGCATGGACAGACAAATCATGGTATCGCATAATTTTGGTTTTGTTATCCGTTAAAATGTTTAGTGAGTACCTCGAGTTGCAATTATGTCGCCCCTTTTGTGAAACCAATAGTATTTAAGGCATTTTTGTTATATTAGTAAGCATTTTGACCTTGAGACTTTAGTTTGCCTATAGCTCCTATTTAGGATTACGCTAGCAGATATCTATTTTCACGCTGATCAAGCAAGAATTTGAGTAGCGTGTATGGAACGTGTCCAAGAATACTAGGTATCCGGTTGATAGATATAATATACGGCTTACAGCAAGGTATTCAAATACGATCCATATGTGCCAAAAACAGTGTTTTTATTGGAGCAGCGTTTATCTTCGTTAACTAAGGAATAAAGGGATACAGTCTTCGACTATTTTTATTGCTATATTATTAAATATTGCTAAAAGAAGGCTATTGCCTGGTTGCAGCATGAGATTTAAATAAATGAATGATAATTCTACCTATATATGAACAAAGTAAAGAGACAGAATATACACCTATGGTATAAAAAAAAACATTAACTCGAATATCATTCAGATAAAAAATGAAGCTTGAACCAAATAATGCAACTTCCAATTCTCCCAAATAAATCATAATGGTATCAACCAAGAATCGATAAACACTTGCTCTTAAAAATTTTAGCAAACACGGGGTGGATCTTAAAAAGGTCTTGAGGCTGGTCGTTTTACTACACTATCCCTCTATGTGGGAGGGATTTTTTTTTTCAAAATATCCGTTTTCTGCTTCTTGAACTTAATTTTGAATTTGTGATCGTTCCTTCCAATGTAGGGGGGTGAGTCCAGCTTCTGACCTATTTCCCCCAACCCCACTTTTTTGTAAAGGATTAAAGTATTTATAGACCCCACATAACCTATTTATGGTTCTCGTTATCTTTAATGGTTTCTATCCCGAACACCATAGCATAGCTCTTACAGTGTCCTCCCCTTCCATTAGCACTGAAGGGTGTAATAAAAATTGCTGGAGTTCACTTGGTTGAAAAAAATTATTACAGAGCGCAGTGTTCCATACATATATTTTGTTATCCACTGGTGATGAAGGTTTTTTTCACTTATTATTAATCATGCGAATTAATCGTTTATTTTTTAAGGTTGCAAGTGGCTCATACCGTACTTGAGTCGGAGGCCATGACTGATTCCAAGTATCCTTGCGAAAAATCCGTCATTATTTCCGCAATTGCGGTTAATAGTGAGGAGCGAACGTGATTTTTGTGAGCCTTGATCGAGACCGATAGACCGTGTCTCTGCAGTCTGATCGCCTCTGCACCGGAGGCTGTCCTTTTTTATACTGGCGAGGATTTTGCTCAATTAATTCTTTAAATGGCGGACGTTTACAAAAAAAACAAGCATGTCAAACTGTGAGTCTGATGATTTACGTCATCTATTCTATTTGCCGACGATAATTGACGATGCACTTTAAACCAACTGTGACGTAGAGAGGTACACGCATGATTTGTCTCCTAGGATACGCTCTGATATTGCTCAAATTTACCGCTTCGCTGAATTACATCGCTAGGGTTCTCATGGTCCTTGCGAGTGATATATCCGGTCACCTTATTATTTCCACTCTCACTTGATATCCTTTAAACATTGCGAGCCTTATGATAATTTTTAAAAATCTTCTCTTCCCGTAATCTGGGATATTTTTAGTGTCTAATGAAGTGAAAGCTCCTTATCTAAAGATTAGCTTAGTTTGACTTACATATCACGGCAAAACGAGCTGCCTTAGGTTTACAAAGCTATTATCTATTCCTTTCAGAAAAGGTGAAACTTTGTGCTATTGCAATATTAAAAATTTTATCCAATGAAAAGAACACGTGTTATAATACTTGTGTTAAAACACGTGTCACAAACGTCGCATAATGAAGACTGCTTGTAGGTGAGGCAGGCCTTGAAACAGTTGAAAAACTTGAATTTGCATTAATTAAAATTGTGTGCAGTACAATACAGATAATTTTTATTCATGCTGCCCCCGAAACATAGCTCAAAGTTTTGATGCGATGCAGGCATAAGGTGATGTGTGATGCTGTGGTGCATCCAGAATGGTGGCATTGGGTCATACCCCCGCGAAAAAATATCCACATGCATTAGAAGAACATTGGTTTGAAAAGATTAGCAGATAGAAGAATTGAGTGGAGAGGTGCGTCAAACCAATCTACAGATTGTTGACCTGTGATGATAATGATGATGGTACATGGATCTAGCATTCAAGGGCTTTTAATATTGCTTTGATCGGCCACCTTTGATATTTGTTTTGGATAAAGAATGAGTGTGTGAGAGAAAGAAGAAAGTGCGTGAGAGAGACGTAAAATGTGGGCATCCATAAAGTATAGTTGAGTTTTCGGTAACAAAAGTAAATTTCCAAATAATTTACTCTCTTGTCGCGATGCAAAGGTAAAAATGAGGTCTTTGTTCGATAACGTAATCTTAGGCATTCTATTCATTCAATTTACCTATTAAATAAAAAGTATGTTTTAATTTATGTTGCAAAAACATTAGGTAGTTAAGGCAGGTACTCAAATTATTATACATTTTATTTCCCAAGATATTAGTTTTCTCGCAGCATTGGGACGAATGATATTTGTATTTTCTCATCAAAAAATTAATTCGCTTGAAATGGAGTCAAACTAATAGTTCCACGGACTGTATAGATTGCAAATAGTCATTATGAAGCCTATTATTACTCCAAATAAGAATTTAAACGCAGTTTCAGGGTGAATTGTATGCGTGGGAGTTTTCGGAGAATAACTGCTTGAAACTCCATGGGCACAGACAGCAAGGATAACTTCAAGGATTTTCGAGCTGTCCACGGTCATTTTTTAACAAGCGGCAGCCGGTATCACAGCTCATCTATTTTCTAGTGAATCCATCTTATTTTAAACCCTGTTTACACACCAGCGTTTTTCTAAGTTAGGTTATTTATTTATTTAATGTTACCACCAAAATACTCTGATTTGTCTCTAATTAAGCGTTTGTATATATGATTTATCACTGTCAAACTTATATTTTTATCCTCCTGAGGGTAGGTACTTTTTACCCTCTAAAGGAAATTTATACTTCTTAATTTATACTTCGATATTTCTTTTTTAACTCGCCATAAAAGGAAATTTAACTTGATATTTTCGCTGGTGGATTTCTTTAAAGTGAACCATTATCATATTGGTTGATATGGTAATATATCATAATAATCATATCATAATAATCATATATCATAATAATCATTATACTATTAACCTTCATGGATAATTTTATCTCAGACTCATGGTGAATATTTTATGTAGGAGTTTATGGAGAATGACAGCACAAAGTTTCACGGACATAAGAGAAAATTACAAGTTCAACTACCTACCTTTGCCACGGTCAGTTTCCAACTAAGGCTATTATTATTATATTCATAAATCCATCGCTTTGATTTTTAATTATACGATTCTCTATTTCCATGCAAATGATTTCTTAGCTACATTATTAATGAAGCGACCCCACAAGCAACGTTATTTTGTCTTAAAATGTTTTTCCTACTTATCTACTCGTATTTTCGAGACTGGTGTTCGCTCAAGTGGAAGAGAAAGTGTACTTCTAATATACGACCTATTTACCTCGTACCTACGCTTTGTAATTTATTTTCTCATCCGAAAATTTATTTCGACTTCATAACTCTACCTACCGGTTTCCGTTTAGAGCACTGTTATAGTTTCCTGTTCATAGAATTGTCTAACTCAGTTACATGGTCAATTTTTAATCTGTTAGCTTACTCAGAAATACTCCGTGAAACCTTGGATGACATCAAGGATTTACGCTAGGTACGTCTTCCTCGGTCATTTTCTTTATCAATAGGCTGGTGTTTCCACATCCCTTATTGCCTCCGTTATGCAATATATCGCGCAGCTCGATTTTGAAATACGTTTTATATTTTCCTTTACTCGTCCGAAAAAGAAAATCTTACAACGTAACTCCACCGACCACTCTCTGTTCAAAGCAGTTCTTGCAGTCCCATCAACTAGTTGCTTTTCGTCGAGTATTATGTTACAAATCTTCATGGTCAAGTCTGAAAGTGCATTAATGTGTGAGTTTACGGAGAATAACTGCGAGAAATTTCATGGACACAGGCGTTAGATTGCCACAAGGATCTTTTTTTTCATAGTTACCCATGGCCATTTTCAAACAATGGGCTGCTGGTGTTACATTTCTGAATGCACCCCATTTCGCTAACTATTCTTTTTCGCTCTCAGGCGGTAGGAGAGTCGGAAATGACTGGGATTCTGGCTAATTGATAATTCCCTTCTTCCGCGCTTACTTCCACGCTCTTCCTCCCCCTATAACTAAGGCAGCAGTCGATCAAGGCTGCGACCTTGACAGGTGAATGTCAAGGTCCGCCTCAGGCGAAACTCCCGCGCAGCGCTGTATTTTTTCAGTCCTTGTCCTTGTCGTCCCTGATGTGAGGCTAGTGTTGGGGAAAGTCGTGCTGCGCTGGTATCATAAATACCTACACAGTCCTTTCCTTCCCTCCCGAAAAACTTTATTTTTTCGCCACGTGTCGACGAAAGCCAGTGGCAATGGCACAATGATTTGTAAATTTTTCGCCGTCTTCCGTGAGCCGAATCAGGTGCACGACAATACGGAATTAAAGTGCATTTCCTGAAGAAAAAGGGATCATTTGTACGGGAGGTCAAACATCGTATTCGCGAACTATAGATTATTATGACTAAAAGTCAAGGGCGTACCCAGGATCAATACCAGGGGTCGGGGGGCAAGCCATGGTTGTTCAAGTTTTAGGTAAGATTTAAGTATTGAAAAGGTGAATGAAATAAACATTTTAAGGAGGCTGTAACAGCTCTTTATTAGTTTTTAAATTATTCGCTTGAAAAAAATATTATTTTCCCTAAAGACATTTGCAATTTTTGCTTCCAGAGGGGGCAGCCTCCCCCTCCTTCTCCTCGCTAGGTACGCCCATGATAAAAGTGCTGTCTCCCACATCTTTGGTCCTTTGAAGATACAATTTAACAGTTCTCGAAGAATTCTGATGTAGATGGAATACAAAAGCGATCATCGAGATTAGTTTAAAATTGTAACGATAAGCTAGTAGTGTAACTGAATTAGATGGGAATTTAGATTGTGAATATCTAAAGCATCGAGGGGAAAAATTTAGATGAAATCTTTTGCGGGAATTCCGAGTTGAGGCGCGTGTCTGATTAATGTTGGGATCACCCCGTGCCACACACCATGGCGGTCGCTTGCACGGCGCCTCCTCGCAGATGTAAACCGAGAATTAAATTATCCCGGTAAAATTAATGTTAAAGTATTTTGACTCATTTGAATGAATGGCGATAACATAGTCCGGCTGAATTTGTTCAATTTATTGGGCACGAATACTCTCGGACGTAAAATAGGAGAGTCTGGAGTGTGCGTTGCCACCCAACGCGCATTTAAATGGATTAAAAAGAATTCTCCGCACGGGACGCTGACGAACAGCGATCCGAAATTTACGGGGAAATATATAGGTAATACGATTAGATCTGTTTACAGATATTTTTCTCTAGGTGATAAAATCTACCTAATTCATAACTTTGAAATGCTATACCTCGCGAGTATAATTACTCCCTTACAAGCATTGCGCTCTCCGGACATTTTTGACCACCAATTAAAAAAACTGGGAATGTTGCTGCATAAAATTAGCATTTGCAGGACTCTTTAGAACCTTCTCTGCATCATCCCTTGGGCGGATCCCTCGCAAATGAAGCGATAGGTCCGGGGAGAGTAATCGTTGGCGCAGTAGTCTGCTTGAGAGTCCAAAGTTCGAGCACTGTTTTGGAAATGTTGGTGAATGTGCATAGCGTTGTTATCGGGGAAAGCTATAAGGCCAGTTGATGCATTCAAAATGAATATAAGTCATAGTTACACGTTTTGATAGCATGTCCAGGTGATTAATTCTTTGTTTCCAGGCAGTTATTCTCAGCATATTGGTTGTTGTGTTTTTGACATTTAGTAATCTTGTGTGTACATGCTTTAGATGCTGATTCATAGTCCCCGGGTTCGAAATACTTTTAAAGCCTAAAACCACTCATAAAACATCCTTCGAAGTACGATATAACTCAGGGAAAGGAACTTGGCCCATTCCCTAAATGAGTGGAATTCACGCGCCTTCTGCTATTCTGGGATGGGCTCTACCCTAACATATCCTGCACCTCCTTCAGTTTTGATCACTGAGTGAGGTTTCTTAAAATGCTGTCACTTTTCTGCGAAAGATGGCTGGCGGAAGATGCTGTCGAGAATGTCTACGTCTCGTCAGTTGTTAAAGCACTAAACATTTTCTCTCTTAGCGTGATAATAATTATCTATTTGAATTCTGGATTTCTAAAATTTTCTTATTGACAACTTCAGTAGAAGGAGCAAAATATACAGCCCTGGAAAAATGTACAATGTATAGCTTCGCCAGAAAACATCTTCATTCTTGCGGAGTAAAAGGTAAGAAAATTAACAAAAACGACCATTGGTATTCACTAGGACATTGAGTAAGTCTGAAGTCACCACCATAAAGTTAGGAAAGGTAGATATCTCATTTCACTCTTGCACGTGTCAACCTGGCACTTAAAGGCGATTGGAGAGTTCCCTGGCCACCGATCGGCTTTCCTGTGCCAGGCTCACTGACCATGAAACGAACTATTACGTTAGTGGAAGGATCCATTGGCAATAGATCGGAATGGAGGATCTCGTCTACGAGCGCTCACGTATTCCCAAGGAGAGTGAAAGAAAGATAGGAGGAAGTTCCAAACGAGATATGGCAGAGGCGATGGTTGAAATATTTTCCTCTCTATTCGCCCTCAACGTCAGTCATGCGAAGAAGCGATGGTGGGAATGAGTGTCGAGGAGTACCATTTTACATGCCATTTATGTGCCATCTCTCAAGCCATCTTAACGACTGTGTAGTAAGGTACGTTAGGGCAAAAGCAATTAAAAAAGGAAGATACCGTGTCCGGCGTGATACGGTGGAAATCTTTGATATTCAGCTTAGTGAAACCACTTGTCTGTTTCCACACACTTTTATTTAAACCGACCATGGTTTCGGCAAATCGTGCCATCATCAAGGTACCTTCAGTCATTACCTTGAATGACTGAAGGTACCTTGATGATGGCACGATTTGCCGAAACCATGGTCAGTTTAAATAAAAGTGTTTGGAAACAGACAAGCGGTTTTACTAGGCTGAATAAAAAAGGAAGATTACAATAAAATCAACAAAATTCTATTCAAAGCACTAGTGCTACATGTTTTTTTAGGCCGGCGCAAATACGCATTTTATAATTTCGTTCCTAGTTTGTTTTTCTCTGCATGACTTTACGAGTTAATTTCCGTATCAATTAAGATCAGTTGTCCAAAATGACTCAGCGTTGACGTGATGGGGATTCATAATCATTTTGGACCCGCCCAAATTCTCAGGAAGGCAAACAGTCATTGCATTAAAATATCCCATGCCGAAGGATTCGGACATATAATCAATGCTTTCCGATGGATATAATCGGTTATTGGGTTGCCAATTAGCTGACACAGAGGGTAGGCTTTGATACATACCTCGTCCCTGTCATTAAGGAGGTTTTATTTTGACGGCGGAATTAAAGAAAAACATTTTTGATTTCCTCCTTTGCAATCATAATAATTATCACTGCTATAGATATTCTTCCAGTTAAGGTAGGTTGCCATGGAGAATCACACCAGCCTGGATCCCCCCCCCCCATTGCTTATCTTCGCTTTTCAATTTGTTATTCCCATCTATCCTATCAATTAATCCCATAGCATCCTAACATCCTTCTACTTAACGCCATTTTAAGCATCTACTCTTACTGCTTTAGTAAAACAATAAAACCGGCTCATTACCCTTCTGTTTTTTGAGCTATCAGCCAAGTGGTGTGGTTGAAGTCCAATCCCTCTATATCTGGTGAAATATAGGGTACCTTGTTAAAATTCATCGGTATCTCAGATACAAAAATTTCGACTCTTATAAGATACTGCCAGAATTTTCATTTTTAAGATACAGGCAGAAATGCCGGCAAAGATCTATTCTTTATAGCTAATCACCAGTTCAGCATTTCTGCCCGTATATTAGAAGAGTTCCATGGTAGGTTGGGCGTATTTTGTCTTTTTTATGTTAAATGTTACTCTTTTTAATTTACGCTATCTCCTTGAAATTCACATTATACGTAGATTCTACCTTTGCCAATATTCCCCTGTATCTAAAATGAAAAAATGCGGCGACTTATGAAGAAGGAAGATAGTGACGCTAATTGTACTTATTTGAGATACGAGAAATGTTTACGTAGGTTTATTTTATGTACCACGAGCTTGAACGATCTACGGAGAATACTGGGCAGTATTCATAGCGCTGGGCTCACATTTGGAATTCGTATCAACATCGCAAAAACAAAGTGGATTCGTGTAAGCAGGACACCAATGCAAAATTAAAGACTCCATATTGATCGGAATTAAAGTTAAAACATGTTTCGGAATTTAATCATCTTGGCTTGACAATTAATTTATCACTTGATTGCGACAAAGAAGTAATAATGCGATGTGGCATAGCTAAAACAACATTCCGGCAGGTAAATAATATGTTAATTCTTCAGGACACTCCCTTGAATCTCAGAGTAAAAGCGGTGCAATGCTGCGTAATATCCGTCTAAATGTTTGGAGCGTAAACTTGGACGATTGAGAAAACATCAGTCAAAACACTGGAAGCAATTGGAATGTGGTTTTTAAGACGGCTTCTCAAAATTTCATGGATCAAGAGAGTTTCAAAAACTGACGTTCTGCGAAGAGCAGGCATTTATCGCTCTCTAAGGAAGCAAATTGAGAAGACGGAAATCTCGTATCTCGGCCATATTCTGAGAGGCAAAAGGTACGAAATCCTCAGTCTGATCTTGGAAGAGAGAAACGAAGGAAAGCACCTAAGAGGGAGAAGAAAATGTCCAACTGCCCCCCCATAGAAGAAAAAATCACAAATGTCTTTAAGGAAAATAATATTTTTTCAAGCAATTGATTTTTAAAATAGCAAAGAGCTGTTACATTGAAGAAAGAATTCGTGCTTTCCCGGCGAATAGACTGGGTGAAGAGTTGTCGGGATCGCCACCGGGTCAGGAACTGCATAACTGCCGACGTTTCGATGCCCGACTCGGACATCGTCCTCACTCGCAGCCCCTAAGACGATGGCCGAGTCGGACATCGAAACTTCGGAACTAATGCAGTTCCTGACCCGGTGGCGATCCCGACAACTCTTCACCAAGCTGTTACATTTTCCTTAAAAAGTTGGTTTCATTTCAATCTTACCTATGACATTAACTGCTACGGGCGTACAGACAGCGTTACCCAGATGTTAAGCGACTTAGGCTGGGAGCCGCTGGAGACTTGGAGGCTGCGCGCTAGGCTTAGATTGGTTGAACAATTGAGAATGAGAGAGCTATCTAGAGCTAGAATATCTTTTAGAGCGACAAAGAGAATATAATATATTTACGACACAGAGAACATAATATATACGACAAAGAGCCACACTATATTTCCAGGTCCGATAGAAGCGATAAATTAAGAGAGATGTTTTGCCGAACGGATATACTCGTATATGGGAATTCGTTTATTCCCCGAACCATTAAGGACTTTAATGAACGCTAGTCCCAACTTCGTTAGAGCACTTCATTTTTTTTAGCTGCAAACGGCTGGTGTCCTAACACCCCCTGCCACACGCCTTATAGGCGGCTTGCGGGGTATTATGTAGATGTAGATGACTTGAACAACCATGGCTTAACCCCCCCCCCCCCCCTAGTTTTGATCCTGGGTACGCCCTTGCATGGACGCAAAAGCAACAATGATTGGACAGCAATCGGAGATACTGGGGATCTCTTTCAACGGGCAAGAGAGCGATGCTTGAAAGTCCAACGCACTGAATAGTGTGTACGGCATCAGGAAGAAAAAGAGCATTTCAAGTTGGCAGCATATATTTCAACGGGAGAAGTGCCTTGAAATTAATGGTTTGCGAGGTTACGTTGTGGAATCATGACAAGATAGATTAAAATGTACACTTTGTTGTGTTCCACACAGAACTCATAAAAATAGTCAAATTTACAGGTCATTATCAAGACTGCTCCTCTCGATAATGACCTGAAAACGTTGAAACCGGTCGAGTCTTTCAATAAACAATATGTGGAACACAGCAAACCTTGCTTTTTTTAATATATCACGACTGAGGCCTTACCAAAATTACGGGTCTACCCAACAGGAGGAATTTAATCTGACAAAAAGGACTTCCTATTAGTGAGAGTTCGTGCGAGGGCGAACGTAGACTTCCGTCGACACGAAGATGTTGAATCCCCCCACGGCCTCCACCTCCGACTGCGGCAGCGTTCTCTGTCGTTTCGAGCGGCATTTGAGCAGCAGCAGCTAGCTCCCTGCGGAACTCGGTTCATCTTGGCCTACTTTCCTCGTCCAGGCGCGCCAAGGTCACGCACGTAGCACGCCGACGGACGACGCTCTGGAAGGTTTCGTGTTTCGCTTCCCACTCGGATGTGTCCGAAAATCGCCCGCTACGCTTCCGGTATCCCACGCATTCTCGTTGATTTTTTTTAAAACCGTGATCTATTCTTTCAAACTGGATTAGTTCCTTCTGTTCTAGGAATTTGAGGAAATGGGCTGGTACAGCCGAACTCAAGAATTAGAGAAAGCAAGGGCGTACCTAGGATCAATACTAAGGGGGGGGGGGCAAGCCATGGTAGTTCAAGTTGCAGTTAATATTTAAGCATGGATAAGGTGAATGATATCAATATTTTAAGGAAACTCTAACAGGTCTATATAAGTTTTTTTTAAATAATTATTTGCTTGGAAAAATATTATTTTCCTTAAAGACATTCACGATTCTTGCTTCGAGGGGGGTGCAGTTGACCCCTCCTGCCCCTCGCTGAGTACGCCCACGTATTCTGTGGTTGTCAGTATATTTCAAACAGTAATTGTATGGAAGTGAGCGTTATGAGCTCTTCTCGGGCTATACACCGGGTGAGTGACTTAAATCTCCGACGCATCTTGATGGATAAATATTGTTCGAATTAGATTTTTTGAGCAATAAATTTTTAATTTAACTGAAAGCCTCGATTTTTTTAACAAAAATCGAAATTCGAACCGAAAGGTCGATCAATCGAAAAAGCGACGCTTCTTTAAAAAATACAGTTTCTACAAAAACATATTTATTACACGCATGAAAAACGATCAAAATAAACATTTGAGATGCGGAAAAAAATGCCCAAAAATCTACTCTCAATATATATGCGTGTATCATTAGTGGTAAAACTTAGCGAATGCTCGCATATTATGGTTTTGTGATCACAGCTTTGAACCATTTGGCTTCATAAACCTTTAAGATATCATAATTTTAAATTCTCTCTAAATTTTTGGCTTAAATTTTCTATTCCTATTTGGTTTGAATCAGATCTCTTACCAAGTAATGTTTCTATTTCAGAAGCTACTACTAATTGCTGCAAATAGGCAATTTCAAATCAACAATTGCGCTTGCAATCGTGATCAAGTGATTTACGGCACCTTATGAATGACATGCATGATGAATGATTGGGCGTTCCCCTGAATTATCGATCGCAGTAATCTTCCATATTCATCCGTTGACAGAAACTCATTGATTATGTTTGGAAATAAACTACTATTACTTGATTTATTTGATAGCATATGTCAACGTATTCGTTTTAAGCCTGTCATTTAGCCGGGGAGGTCGTAATTTGGGTAGAACATCCCCCCCAGTTTACCCCAAAAATATTGAATGCGAGCGACTTAACACGTCGTTAGTTAGCGCGTGATTACTTTCATAAAAACTAATAAGTTTTAAGTAAGTGTCAGTGTTCAGATAAAACAGGCGAAAAGAAGGAATAGCATTTCGTGCTCATGAGATCTGTGAGTGTCGGCTGGTTACTGAGCGTTAAACACGAGAAACTACGCGGCCAGCCGTATGCCGTCGCTCAAAATGTTTTTCTTTCTTCAGTAAATTATTACCCATACCATTTTTAAATGTTAGAGGTGATTTTTTCATACATCAGATAATAAAATTCGATGGGGTAGTTATATAGCAGAAAATCGGATTTGGATATTGTTAATAAGTTCATTAAATTAGAAAATGCCGCAAAATTATCCATTAATTATCACTCTCAATGAAAGGACTTCGCAATGAGCAATTTTATTATTTCTTTCTTCTTTATTTCCAGTGTTGTGACATCTTATGTGAAGATATTTTCGTGAAATTTCAGTAACACAACATTGCAATATCTTGTAAACCGATGTATGTATTACAGAAAGAATTCGGGGTTTTAGTTTTGAAATCAAATGAGGACGATTTGCCAAATTTGCTCGAAATCGGTGAATGAGGAGGCAGTCGTGTGCTAGGTGGAATGACCCTTACCAATTAATGAAAATTCTGAGGCCGTATGCCAGTTGAAATAAATGCATTCCCCAAGCTTTCAGTCAAGGAACTCGGTCGCAGAAAAACTTTCTTCTTTTAAAACCCTTACCACTAAAATTTTGTTTAAATCTCCCTATTTAGTGCCTATGCTCCAATGAGATTTGTTCCTTTGCAGCATTCAAAGGGGACGGATGACTTGCACTGGACTTGGTTCCCCTCCTCCGAAACTAGTTTCTGGCTACGTGCCTGTCTCTTAATATGCATCTTTTCCTGGTTTATTTTTTGGTCTGCTTTTGAATCGAAGACGGGAAAATTATCCGAGAAAACATATTCACTACACTGGATTCGCGTTGCTCCATCATTCAGCACCTCTATCATTATATTCCCACATCACCGTTACTCAACATGAAAGAGCTCCTCTATTACCTCGGTAGACCTTGCGGATATTGTTATTAAGTCATTCATTGCATGGGAAAGAATAGGAGAGAAGCGTGGTTCTGGCGGAAAATGATTTCGCTAGTTTTAAAACGCGGAAAACCGGAAGCGCGCGCGCGGTGGGGTTTTCTCACGTAGCGGGCGATTTTTCGATGGAGGGAGTAATAATTCGTTTCGAATGCGACCTTGGGACCTTTCAGAGGCTCTTGACCTTGGTGTTAGTAATCTTGTCCTGCCGCGCGAATGAAACTCCCTTTCTCTTTGGAGGAGCTAGTGACCGGGGCAGTGCAGCTGGCCGGGTCCGGAATGGACCGGTCAACGCGGTGAAAAGCGATTTAAGATTCGAGGGATGACCAGATGGAATCAAAAAACCGTAATTGCTGTTCACTCTCTATCGTTGTCATCAGCAACATCACTGGTCCACAATAGGGTGGTTTCCTATTATTTTTTTAATGCCTTAATTGAAAGATTGTTACTCCTGGAGAATGTATTTCACGCTTTCAGATTTTTAAATGACGATATCTATTTTTCGCGATTAACCGAAAGGTGAAAATTTTCAAGCGCGACGAAAACGCGACGGCTAAATAGGAATGGTGGGAAAAGTCCGTGTGACGTATTTCTGGTTCCAGCTGTCGCCGTGTGAGGTGACCTTGGGGCGAGGATTTTAGAGCTGATACGACGCAGACTGCTAGCAGGTAGTAGAGTACCCTGCTAGCAGGTAGCGCTTGGCTTAAATAAGGATTATTATTACCATATCAAACGAAGGAAACTTTTCGAACTTAGGTAATTTAATGGGTGATTATTAAGAGATGTTTCCATGAGCTCTGTGCCTCATGCATGCAATGGTAATCTCAGACAATGTAAAACTCCTATCTACTTGTATAGAAACTAGGTCCATGTGACGTCACGTGGAGTGGAATCGCATGGGCGCCAATCTGGCCTTTTTCAAAAGAGGTTAAAATTGACCATTGCCATTCGTCTAAACTGGGATTTCTAAAACCAAATAATTTGTATATTATGAATACACCAATGGTGGGTAAGGAATCGCAATCAATGCATTTCGTTTTCCTTGATGAAGGAAACTACCCTATCCTAGGATTGGTTTGACGCAGCTCTCCACTCAGTTCTCCTATCAGCTAATCTTTTCACACCTACTTATTTCTCCTCTTTCACTTACTTGTTCCATATTTTTCATTCGAGGTCTTCCTTTTCCGTTTTTGCCTTCCACTTGTCCCTCGACGATTGTCTTCATCAGGCCACCATGTCTCAAGATGTGGCCTATAAGGTTGTTTTTGTCTAGGTTTTCATGAGGCTTCTCTTCTCTCCTACTCTTCTTAGGACTTCCTCATTTCTAACTCGGTCGATCCGTTTGAATCTCATCATTCTTCTGTAGCACCACATTACGAAAGCTTTGACTTCTCTTGATTTTTGCGCGGCCGTAGGGAAGGATACTATAAATATAAATTCAGATTAACTTTTCCGTGTGTCAACTCGAAAGTTTATAAGGACACAAGAGGGTAGAGCTCACCCCAAACTAAATTGCGAATGTGTGAATTTCAGATACTCAGGAAAGGTGGAGGTCAGGGGTTATTTTATCTTCCTGGGTCATCTACCACCACGAGGATGGAATTAAAGGTTTCAATTTCATGGAGGTTCGTATAAAAGCTTGATGGTAGACCTTACTCCAGGCTAAGCTGGAGAAATGTGAATTTGTGACACTCGGGATGGTGGGGCTAGTTCCCTTCCCAGCACGACCTTGCAACGTAAATGCGATTGTGGTGCCCCCAAAGGCTTTAAAAATGTAATCGGAAAACATCGTATTCTAGCATTAGAATAATCTTTTTCTTAATTTTCATATAATCTTATTTACATATTTTTCTCAAAAATTAGGTCCGAAAATTTTGTTCTCATGAGAAAATATTGCCGAGTTTAAAGTAGAGTGGGAAATAAGGCTTTTAAGGAATATAATTCACAAAAACAATAGTAAATTCTCATATCATTATTATATTAACGCTAGAAATTGGTGTAATCGTCTGCTAATAAAGACGTGTATATGATTAAATGTATTCGTCAAAATCTTTATTTATTTACTTAAGTATTCTACGGATTATGGTAGGTTTTCATGGAGTATTCTAAGGAATATTCTGGCAGTATACCCTCCCTTCATGGACTCCTCAATTCACAATAAAACCTACTTCCTTTCATTCTATCTTAAAATCCGTCGCTTCCTTCCCCTCCATCGTTTACCCAACATTCTACCCTCCAGCACGTTAAGAACATCCCCTCCCAGCTCAGTACAGTATATCCTCGGGTAACGACCACAATCCGTTCCAGAAAGCTGATCGTTATCCCAAATGTTCGCTATCCGAAACAATTTTCCACATAAGAAATAAAGGAAATGGGAATAATTGTTTCCTAGCTCCTATTGACTCGCTATTATATAAAAGTTACAGCCTATATAGGTATTGTATTACTTGTAGACTTACTATTTTAGACATTGTATCACTTTGTATCCATTTGGGATCGCACAGCACCGAACACAAACATGTCCGCTACACATCTGTTCGCTAACCGAAATTTTGTTCGCTATCCGAGGCAAATTTTTAGCGAAATATTTGGTCGTTATCCGAATTGTTCGTTATCAGAGGCGTTCACTAACCGAGGTTTCACTGTACTCGCTCCATCCTCACCTTCTGTCTCCTCCGTATCTCATCTAGAAGCTGCATCTTCTCACCCACCATGTCCAGCACTTGGTCGTTCCTCCTCCTCTCCGTCCACTTCACCTTCTCCATTCTTCGCCACACCCGCATCTCCAATGCCTCCAGTCTTTTTTCGTCCTCCTTTCCACTTGCCCACGTTTCCGCACCGCAAAGCGCTCACACTCCTCTCCTTCCGGTTCATGAATACTTTCTTTTGCTGACGCTATTTTTTTCCTGATTTCCTAATTTATGTATCTGTTTTCCTTTAATCTGCTGCCCAAATAGTTCAATTGCTCAATGGTGATACATAAAACAATTCAAGGCATTTTAAGATATGCTAAGCTTTGCCCTTTGGATCGGAGTAATTTTTGCGTTCAAATTATATTTGATAAAAGGTTCAAAAATCAAAAGCCTTTAACCGTTTAGGTAAATGTTTCCTGTTCTCCCCTATTCGAAAATACCTCTAGCGAAGCAGTCTGTAGATGTATATGCATAGATATGTTGGTTGGTCCTCCGACTCTGATGGTCACAGTCCGATCCAGCCCACATTAAATGTATTTCCAGGCCAGGGATTTATCTGTGCCTTCGCTCCTTTTCCTTCCTGGTGTGCTCGAGGTGACTACTTGAAGCTTTGTGCTAAACTCTTTCACTTAGACTATCCTAATCACATCTGTTAACTTGACGGGCCGTAAAATTGCGCCCCAATCGCTTCTATTGAAGCCCTGACTTCCACGAGCACTATCGATGCGTAATTCGGACTATCGGTTGGCATTGGATGAATAAGTCGTGTAATTCACACCTTTACCTTTCGAATGTTCTTCTTTGTCCTTTTGTCTTTTTTTCCGTTATTATATGTGAGGTCACTTCATTGACGACTCGCGGACAAATGAGGCACGCACTGTCGAGTGTCCCTTGGAAAGGGAAAAGAGTGAATGGCAAGGATTTCAGCTCTCTGATCTTCGAGCTGGGTCACTTTTTCCCGAAACTTGACGAATTGGATGCTGAAAAAATGAGCTAGTAGATTCCTAACATGGAAGAATAGCACTGATGTATTTCAGCCACCAATGTCGTCCTCAACACCAGCTGTAAATTGCGCTCTCTAAGAAAAGATAATAGTAAGCGTGATTATCAACCTACGCACAATAAAACCTGTCCCTGCCGAATAAAACTCAATTCTTATCACCTATCGAGAATGCCTGCTGCCTTCGGATTCCTTGAATAAATATTTAAAGGTAGTGTTCAATTCTTGAATTAAGAATCGTTAAGAAGACTTAGAACTTTGCAGGCCAAATGTGAGTGTAATATAACACTTTATTTGTGTATTCTACTTAGCAAATAAATCCACTACTCTGTTGATAATTTTGAAAATAGACATCTATGGTGATTGAAGTACTAAAGCCCTAGATGTAGAATTGGCTGATGTCCTTGGCATTTTTGTGTGTGAATTGTTGTCAGGAAATTTCAATGTGATAGATAGCTCTTTCATATACAGCGTTATAATTCCCTCTTAGCTGAGTAACATAACAGTCTCAGCAACTAATCATTATAGCAGGAGATACCGTTTAATAAAAACTATGCTTTCACGTATAAATGCAAAGTTTAAGAAATTATGAAGTGTTTTTAAACAGTTATATTCAGAATCTTACAGGCTGTGTTTAAACTGAGCGTAATTTCTTCGGGCGGAGTGATTAATTGTATGCATTGAGGAGACCTGCCTGCGGTGGCACAGAGTACACATATCGGTACTCAGCGACGGAGTAAAAGGGGTTTGCGATCTTTTGAGGGTCGTTTGAGTCGCAGCAGTTGACCCAGACTTAATGGAGTGTGACTCCCTCGGAGGCCTCGACTGCTTCGTGGGGCATTGAATTCTCAGCAATAGAAGGATACGGGAAGGTTGCGGTTTCAAGCCAAGCGAAAGAAAGGCGATAGGGTGTCGGGGGAATCACTCGAGATATTAACTTGGGATGAGACGGTCATCGAGAAGTCATTTTCATATTTTGCCATGTCGATTTAACGATGTGCTTTTCTACCTATTCTATGTCAATCGTTTTCGAAATTTCACTTTGAAGCCTCAATATTTTTTTGTAATTGTGAATCAAAATCAGACATCTTCGATAGACTATTGTGATTATTCTCGTCTTACCTGGGTGAATGTATTTATCAAAGCTAAATTAAAATTACATTTAGAAAGTAAAACTGATGTTAAGATTCCGCAAAACATAAGATTCATGATGAAAAAATTAATCATGTAGCATACCATAGTCTTTCCCAATCATAGTACTTATGACACTTTGGTGCAATTTGCAGGCTACTGCTGTAAACGACCTCAACAAGGGCAAATTATATTAAAACGGGGAAGATATTTCCACAATTAAATGGAGCAAATAGAAAAAATATTAAGTTAAATTTATTTTTAGATTTTCTGCATTCCGTGAAGTAAAAATTTATACACAGAATTATTCGTGAATGATCAACGAAAACGTACCTTAATCGTAATTTAAAAATGATAGTAACAATGATAATAATTTTACGCGAAGAGACAAAATATGACCGGTGGCGGGGGAGTGATGCATCTTCGTAAGTGAAGTTTCTGGCGAGGTCGACTCCCACACGAAGGCGATAATAAGGTGTCCTGTGTTTTTGTTGACCTCCGACGGAGCGTGAGTTGAAAGGGGCGAGCAATCTCTTTGCGAATGCACTTGGCGTATCCAGTTCGCCGCTGCCGCCTCGAAGACAAAGCTGGTTCTTTGTCGGATGTCCATCGTGCTCAAACGAGAAGTCGGCCTTCCGCCATCGTGAACGACAGAAAATGGCTTAAAAATTGGATCAAGGTGCTCAAAAAGGCGCGGGAAAAATCTCATTTTGACTGCCCGCGACGATCGGCATTGATTTAAATGCATCGCGAAAGGGTGTTTATCATTGATGACGTCGTGAGCTGTTCATTCACTCGTCAATTATTCCACCCGAAGGATAGAGAGAGGCTATTGTGAGGGTAGAGCTCATTCTGTACTAAGTCACAGACGTGTAAATTTAACACAATCGGGCCAGGAAGGCTGTGTCTATCCGTGGGCCACCGCGAGAGTTTGACTCCGAAATTTCTTCCCTCGGAAATATAGCATTCCCTTGATTACTCGGAGATGAGTATATCCGGGGCTACTATTGAATGTCTTATTATTTTAATTCGCTTAAAATCGTTTTCTTATAAACGTTAATTTCTCTCTTGTTGAAATCTCCGTTGAAACAAGTTTCTAGCAGTGCCATGGTTCTTTAACTATGGTTTCAGCATCGTTACTGCAGCCGTCTTTTGTTAGAAATATAGATACCATAAAGGAAAAGCTTACCATAAAGGAACTGTCTAAAGCCTAATGCATGACTAAGTATGACTTAAATTGTGGAATCAATTTTATTTTGAGCTTGGGTTCTGCGGAAGTATTCACACCAATTTCTTCCATTCCATGCACGATTTAGTGAAGTGCATGCATTATAAAAAGTCTTTCTCATTGGGATATTTTTATTCCATGATCCTTTTGTCGGATAAAATTCTCTTCCCTTTACATGCCATTGACTCTATTTCTCCCATTTATTTTTCGAAAGTCAAGTATTGGATTCCAAATATCCTGCCTCTTTACTTTTTCCCTAATTGTGTGGAATGACCAACAAGCGAGATATGAAACCAATGTTCTTTTAAAAGCAAAAATGGAAGCGCATGCCGTTATATTGCGATATTTGTTATTGGCGCGAGTTTAAATGTACAAGTTTCAACGAATTGCTCATATTGAAATCGGAATCGGTAGTGCATACTCAGGGATAAAATATAATTATGATGTTACCATACGAGTTGTGTTCAGAGAATAACGGGATTTTTTTTAATTTCACAGTTTTGGAGAATCTGATGGTGAATGTTTTTATTATGTTAGAATACATGCCCCTGAAGTATTATAAAAGTTTCAGCTTTATTCATTGAATACTTGGTCTGCGGCAGGCCCTACGGTTAGACGTTTTTTTGAGCTCGGCGATTTTCGTTCATTAAAAAAATGGATCAATAAATGATCACTAAATAAAGTGTAATCAAGAGTGTGAATATGAAATACGGCCTATGGTGAGCCTACTAAGAGTAAAACAAGAATTTAGGAGTGATATTAATCGTTCCCAAGTTGGAAACTCGGAAAAAGTGAAAAAATGGTTATAAACATCTAATGAATATTATCTATATAATTTTATCTATTAAATATCTATACATAATAGATATTATTATATTTATAATTTTATCTATTGGGAACTATTTTGAAGGCGACAACATTAATGTAGACGAATAAATAAATATTTTTTTTAATATATAAAATTCCCGTTATTTTCTCACTCATTACCTCACATGCATACGCGCAAGTTATTTTTCCGAAATAGCTTTGCAGGGAAGAGTATTTCCGCATCTTTTGAATCTTAATCAAATGCATATTTATGCCTACGTTTGCGCCATTCACGCTGCCGCTCGAATTCTCACAGCTGAAGAGCAATCAGCGCTTACTCATCCAAATCTTCACCTCCTCCGACGGATGGGTAGTTAGCCGATATTTCATCAAATTACCTCTTCCTGGGGCGTACGCCTTTCTTGCTGATTCATGGATATTCGGAAGACCTCCAACTGATCCTGGCGTTCATCATTGCGGAGTACTCTTGAGTCACGCGCTGCCCTTCAAGGCGAACGACAGAAGGCGTCTTTGCGAACCCTGATGCGAGAATTTCGGAGGAATGGACGGTCACCACACAAGATCAGGAAGCGGAAGAAGTGTTTTGTTTTTAAGAAAGGAAAATGATGCATCGACCCAGATATTCCCGGAAAGGCGGCTTTGTGTGAGCGTCCGTATAATGATGGGAGGATGAAGAGCGGGTTTATTAACGTGGATTCCTCGACGCAAGGTCGTGCTGAAAGGGAAACGTACTCAATGCCTGCGTGGGAATCAACAGAATTATACGGCATAAAGTCCAAATCAAAACGTCCAAACCAAAGAGTCCAAACGTAGAACGTAGGTTTTATTTGTTCCCATTATAGAAAACAGTTGAAAAAAAATTAGAGGAGTGATTTTAAACGTGCCATCTAAGTGCCAAAAATTACTTGAAAAAGTATTATGAGATTCGCACGTGTAAAAAAAAACAAAATCCTTCCACAATTTAAGTTGTAATCGTCATCTTCGTAAGAATCGAAGATAAGAAATTTGTCGCCAGTAATGGTCTTTGTAAACCTGTCAGTTACGCTTTCAAGGTCTTCAATAGAAGTAGGATTCGCCGGTAACTCCTTTGCACATTCCCGCTGAATAACTTTTCTTAAATTATGTTTGTCTGGTAAATGCGCTTGCACTGCAGCACTTGCATTGACTGCGACCCTCGTCACTGCCGCTGGTGGACGGTCAGGATGTTCGTTAACTTCCGTTTTAATAGCACCAAGTATTCGTGAAGCTTCCACTTCTTCAGGATTTGGTGCATGATTGTGAGAAGCATGTCCACCTCCTTTACGAAGGTAGGTTGCGAAAATATTATAGCGTTGCTAGGGATATTTTTAAATAGTTTAAATATTTCTAAAAATAATAGATTTTCTAGAAATGTTTTTGGATCTAATAGATTTGGACTTTATGTCCTCCTACGATTAATGCGGGCGTAAAAAGGGGATGCGGGCATTGAAAATATTCGTTCCGTCGTTCGTAGATCATGTTGGTGAGTCAAGAGAATAGGTTTTATTCATATAATACTGTTATTTTCATTCTTTTTTTTTACTGTTTTGTTAAACATACTGCCGAGAAATACTTTATTTTCATTAAATGGCAGCCGCTATATAACATTAACAACCGATTTTCAATTTTAGTTTATGTCTATTAAATTCAACTATACAAATTATCAAATTCAACTATTCATTATCTTTATTTATTTATATATGTTCCTGAGCGACATCGAGAACATTGGCTAGAATCAGTTCAGCGTGGGGAAAGACATAAATAACCGATCTGGTAAGGGAGGCAATTGAGATCCGACAGGAATGAGATAGTTTAAACCAAGATCAGTGCCTGATGCCCGCGAAACTTGGATATCCTAGAGAACCTCCGTCCCCCTTAACCTCAAAAGTTGAGTAGCCGTTGTAAAGCTAACGGAGCATCCTGCACGAAAAAGGAAACATTAATAAATGCGATGAAAATCCGTGGAAATCGACTCGAAATGGAAGTGTTTTGTATTTGGTCTTGAACACCCTCCGCCGGCACTTATTTTAGTGATCTTCTAGTCTTGTCTGATCAGCTGTGCGAGTTGGCGTGAGCATTACGAAGATTTGCCGCGCCACTTTTTCTCTCTGCTCTAGTTTCCGTTGAATGCGATTGGGGCGTCATCGCGTGTCTCCGCCTTTAACTACGACCACTTTCGCTCTCGCGGAAAACCGGTTTCTTCTCGGTGAAAGCGAACGTCGCGTCGGAGTGGATGGATGGCGTGCGTGGCACACAAACCTTGACCGCTTATTCATCACCATTCCTGTTGTTTTTAAATGACTCTCATGCCATAGGGCCGAGGGATATTGGAAGTTCAAAAGGAAACTGCTATTAATAATAACCCTTAGTTTTCTACAGATTATGGTTTTTTTTTATCATTGGAATGACCGCGCCGTAGGCGCGAACTTGACAGCTGTGCCGGTGAGATGTTTCTCACCCTAACCAGCCAGTTAACAAATGAAAGCAGTAAATGGCGTGCGTGTATCGTTGTCGGTGTAGTGATTTGTTCGCGAGAAAGAGAAACTTAAAATTAGACTAAACTTAGACGATTACACTGTAATCTGAACAATAATATTTTACATGACATGAAATTGAGAAAGCGATGTGACAATATTTACATAGATTTTTTTTTTCTTTTTCTCCTGCAGTGGCTTAATTCTTTTATGTATATTTTTTTTTTAAGATATTTTTTTATAAACATATATATATTTTTTTTTTCGATTTTTTCTAGTACAATGTGTACTTTCTTTTGTCATTTTTTTGATTGGATATAATTTTTTCTTTATTATTCTTTTTTTTTTTATGTTTTTTTTTTTTTTAAATAGTTTATATATATTTTTTTTTCAGGATTATTTTTTTACCACTGCAGTATATACATTTTCTTTGGGCATATGCATACTAGAGTTTTATGAGGGAGAGCCAGTTATTGACAGTTGGCTGTGGAACAAATACATATAAATGCAGTTACGGAATGAGTTCATAATTAATTAAAGTACCTAAAGATTAGTAATAGATGTCGGTCTAAAGCTAAAAGATCTGCAAGAAGATAGGAAAGACTCATAGGAGAGTGATTTGGTGAGGCAGTGTATACTTTGTCGGGATACTTGGGTCGTAATCCCATATGTCTGTAAGTAGTGTGTTATTCGTGCTCTTCAGCCTGGACTTGAAATTATTGACAAGGGCGGAAATGAAGTCGTTCATAGTGGGAATGTTGTGAGCGGAGAGGACGTCGGACATACGAATAAGACGACTGATACGGAGAAGATGCCGGAGAGACTTATTTTGAAAAGTTTCCAGTTTCTGACGGATGCTCTTATTTTTCGCATAGATCTCACACGCGTACAGTACAATTGGGCGAACAATTGATTTATACAATCTGGCTATTGACTGATGGGAAAGGGGAGAGGTGGGGGAGCAGAGGCAAGAGATTGCCTGTCGGACTCCGATGGCTTTGGAGATAACGGATCGTAGGTGGTGGGTAAAGGTAAGCTTGCCGTCAAGAATGACGCCGAGAAATTTGTGCGTGGTAGCTCTTGGAATCTTCAGCTTGTTGATGTGTAGTGTGGTTTGCGGGATGTGTTTACGTCGGCGTGAAAAGTGTAGGTGAGTGCTTTTTGTTGCGTTTATAGTGATTTTCCAGGTTTTTGTCCAAGTATGAATAAGGTTTAAATGTCTATTGAGTTTTCTGATGTTTGCGTCTCCTGTACGAGACGACGCTGCTATGGCAGTGTCGTCAGCGTACATGTGTAGTGATGTTTTAGGTGTACTTGGCATGTCGTTGACGTAAAGTGTGAATAGCAGCGGACTCAGCAATGAGCCCTGTGGAACGCCAGCTTCCATAGGCCTAAGGGAAGAGTTGACCATACCTTCGGCGACACAGAATTTTCTATTGAGGAGGTAGTTGGCGAGGAAATGAATGTCGGAGGGAGGGAATTGGAGAAGGTTTAGTTTGTAGAGGAGTCCCTTGTGCCATACTCTATCAAATGCACGCGCAACATCAAGGAATACCGCGTCCGTCGTGTGTCCTCTATTGTATGCATGGCTTATTTTCTCCACCAATCTCAGGATTTGGTGAGTAGCCGACATTTTACGTCGAAAGCCGAGTTGGTCTGGACGAATTATTTTTTTCTGAGTGACAAAGGATTCCAGTTTTGCCAGGATAAGAGCTTCAAATGCTTTGGATAAATTGGACAGCAGGGAAATAGGTCGGCTGTTGCCTGGGATTTTTGGATCTTTTCCAGTTTTTGGTATTAAGATTACTCTCGCGTGTTTCCATTTTGAGGGGAAATGGGAGAGGGAGTAGATGTGGTTGAAGAGATTAGAAAGGAGAGCATTGAAGTGGTTGCTGCGGCTGGCAAATCGCAACTGGAGGTTAGTTATTTGATCTAGGCCGGGGGCCTTTTTGGCAGGGAGAGTGGCAAGAATAGTACGGACCGATGAAGGGGAGGAAATCAGAATGTTATTGTCAGATGCTGGAAGGCGATCACAAAACCAATTTACTTTGAATTCAATGGGAGAACGTGTGGAGTCTAATGAAGTGACTGTTTGTAAGTGATCAGCTTGGAGTTCTACTTTAACTTCGGGATCAAAGATTAGGCCTTGGTCTGTGGAGATTGGAACGTGTGGATTTTTTTGTTTATTTTTTAGGCCTTTGATTGTTCTCCAGATTGGTAAAGAATCGTGGAGTGAGTTGTCTGAGTTTTCTGGTTTTTGGTTTTCAAAAGTAAGTTTGGAGATATGATTTTCCCAGTATTGTTGGTTGAGTTTAACTATGGACGTTTTGACGGAGTTGGCAAGTTTGTTATATGCTGCTTTGTCGATTTTGCTTCGGGACTGTTGCCAGACACGACGAGCGGCGTTGCGGCGCTTGATAAGTGACACTAGATACTCGGGGAATCTGCGGGCTTTTTGGACACGGGCAGGAAAGGACTTGGTGGCGCGCTCTTTGGCAGAATTGAGAGCGGTGGTAATGAGTTCAGTTCTGTTCTCGATTGCTTCGGGGGAGGGATCGGAGATGAGAGGTTGGCCCTCGAGAGACTGGTCGAGAACTGAGAGGAATTTATCCCAGTCGGTAACAGCAACAGAACGAGGCGGAGAATTTAATTTAGAGAGAGAGAGTGAGAAGAGTAAAGGCATATGATCAGAAGTGAAAGAATAAACGATTGACGGATTGAAAAGAAAGGGAAGGTTGAAAGAAATACCGAAATCTATTACGTCACACGAGCGTGGGGCGTAATGAGACGGTTGTAAAGGAGCGAGAATGGCGAAATCCTTTTTGCGGATGAAAGAGTGGAGAGTTTTACCGTTCGCGTTCGTTCTGTTGCTGTTCCAACTAGGGTGTTTGCAATTCCAGTCACCGAAGAACAGCCCATTAGGACTAGCAGAAAACAGGCGCTCAAGGGACTCAATGGTGATACGTTTGCTTGGCATGTGGTATACAGAGTAGATGTTGAGGGGACCGGCTTTAGTGTTGATTTGAACTCCAAGAGCTTCGAAAACTTCGGGGTTGGGAGAATTGAGAAGGGAATGGGTAAGGTTTTTGCTGACTAGAACTGACACTCCTCCGCCCCTGGTGATGCGGTCCAATCTGTATATGTGATAGTGTGGTGAATAAAAAGAATGATGCGGTTTCAAGTGGGTTTCTTGCAAAAGGATTATGTCTATGTTGTTGTCTACGGCATATTGAAAGAGTTCGTGTTTTTTATTCAATATGCCGTTGCAGTTCCATGAAATGACTTTAAGCTCGTTAGTTTGCGTGAAGTGCGTATTCATTGTCCGGATTGGAGAAGCATCAGTTCCTTGAGAAGAAAGATTTTCTTCTCATTGTCGGAGGTGAAAGAGGAAAGGGAAGACATGATTCCAGTGAACCAGGTGAGTAGATCACTGTTTTCATTGGCTGCTGGAGTAGACGGAGCGGAAGGTTGAGGCTGGGAAGCGAGAGAAGGATATTCGGAATTGGAGTTGACATTGACAGTGGCGGCGAACGAACGAGTAAGAGGCGGAGGAGGGGTGGGAGTTTGGTTGTTGGCAGTCTTGCGGCGCGCAAAGAAGGCAGCCTTGGCTTCCTTATACTTCTCGCAGCCGCGGAAGGTGGCAGGATGCGGACCGTCGCATAAAGCGCATTTAGCCGGTAAGGAAGTTGGCTTGGTGCATTCACGCCAGTAGTGGTTGAGTCCACATTTGTGGCAGCGGACTGGCAGTGCGCAGTGATTTTTGGAGTGACCGAATCCCTGACAGCGATGACATTGCAGAGGTTGTGCCGGTTTTCTGTAATCACTCATGGTGACACTTAGGCCAGTGACGTATTTAACTGCCATGAAAAGGGTGGCATTTATTGTTGGTTCAGTGGTGACATGGCAGACATTGGTTCTATAGCGTTTTACGGAATTGTCTCCGTTTTTCCGCTGAGCGGGGGAAGGGCGGGTGGATGTAATGCGGGTAACGGATAGCACAGGAAAGCCTTGGTTCTGGAGATCTTTTAAAATCCGTTCGTCCGCCACTGACGGGAAGACGCCACGCAAAGCAAATTCTCGGCGCTTGTTCTCGGCTAGTTGGTAGGTGGAGAAAGGGATTTCGAGTTCAGTCAAAGCGGATTTAGTATTGACGAAGTCGTCGATGGAGTGACACTTGATTATCGCCGAATTCAAACCGGTCGCGTGTGAGATCGGTGGCGAGGAGCAGATTGAATTGATTTTTGAATGTATTTCCGGCCATCTTTCCGTATTAGCAATCTTGATCGGGGGAATTTTGGGAAGTCTAGGAGCAGTAGATGAAGCAGGTTGTGCACTTGGCGGATTCGGCTCTGATGGAGCGTTATCGGAAGAAGGTTCTGTTGAAAGAATTTCATACTGATTCGAAATCGGAACGGTTGCGGAATAGGAATGTTTATTAGTATCTTTTTTTGACTTTTTTTTTGAAATCATTGGCGTAACAGTGCGTGATTGGTTGACATTTTTTGTCCGAATGTAGACTGGGGGAACTTTTGGCGCAGAATCGTCCAGGCTGTTACAAGTGGTAGAGTGCTGGCTGGCAGGGGGAGATTTTCCTAATGGGGCCGACGATACGGAGAAGTTGTCGTCGGCGTCTGATGAGGAGCCGTCGTTAATGGAGTATCTTTTGATGCGCCGGAGGGCTCTGGTGAGCACTCCCGCAGCTCTCTCGGATCTCGTCGCAAGTTTGTCAGAAATGGCGCGAAGTTCGGCTAGAATTCGCTCTGTTTCGGGATCTTCCGGCGCCTCGGGTTCCGAGAGGGAGCCCTTGGCGGCGGAGTTGGCCGCCATAGCGGCCTTCTTGACGCGGGAGGGCAGGGGAGGGGCCTATTACCCTGACGTGGGGACCCGGCCGTTTCCCCCGGGCGGTGCTATGAGCGATACTAGCGGCTCAGAATGCCCGGGGTAGCGGCCGAGAACGACCGGGGATGGTCACCAGTGCAGCAGGGGGCGACACCCGGAAGTGATAACCGCAGTGGCCGAGTTTGAAAATTAGGGACAAACTCGGCCAACCGCGGCCCACCGGTTGGTCCCTGAAGGTGACGGAAGGGGAATGAAGTCCGGAAAAAGGTCCTCTTTAGGGCCTCTCTGATGTTGTCCGGCGTGACCGCAAGCTTCTAGGGCGATTTTTTTTCCAAGTTCCGAAAAGGTCCTCTTTAGGTCCTTCGGACCGGAGTTGGTGACGCTGCCTTCTCGTCCGCTGACGCGAGTCGAATGGCAAGGCCTCCTTGCTTGCCGGGGGTTGGCCGGACGACGCTGAGGGCGTCCTCGACGGCCCGGGCGGCGGTTGCCGCGCCTCAAGCGGTGACGCGTGTCCCTCGATGCCGATGAGGTCCCTCGTTGGCGGCGTGCCGCGTCTAAGTCACCAAGCCGTGACCAAGTAAGCAATGGAGAAAACCAAGCAAGCAATGGAGCGACCCAACAGCAATGGAGAAATCATTCAGAGGAATGAATGAATCATACAGATTATGGTTGGTTTCCATGGAGTATATAAGGAATATTTTGGCAGCCTCCCCTCACTCCATAAGGAATATTCTGGCAGCCTCCCCTCACTCCATGGACTTCCCTCTTCAATTCGCAATACGGCCTAATTCGGTTCGCCGGTCTCGGAGGCGGCGGGGTAACGTCTTTGCCTGCCAAACAAGTTGTCGCGGGTTCGAGTCCCGCCTGGGTATGTTTCCCCAGTCCTGGTCATGGTTGTTCGTGTACGTTTACTTGTGAAATTCGTTGAATACCACGGTGTAAATTGGCCAATAAGAGCTGTATCCGGTGGTTTGAGAATAAAATAAAATAAAAAGTAAAAACACTCCCTTTTAATCTATCTAAAAATCCTCTTCTTTTCCTTCCCCTCCCTCGTTTCCCTAACATTCTACCCTCTAACACCATTTTCAACATCCCCTCCCCGCTCAGTACTCGCTCCATCCAACCTTCTGACTCCCCCGTATCTCATCTAAAAGCTGCCTCTCCTCGCCAACCATATCCAGCACTTCGTCGTTCCTTTTCCTCTCCGTCCATTTCACCCTCTCCATTCTTCTCCATACCCACATCTCAAACGCCTCCTATCTTCTCTCGTCCTCATTCCTTAGTGCCCACATTTTCGCACCGCAATGTGCTACGCTCCAGATCAAAATCTACTCTAGTCTTGTGTCCTCTCTATAACGATCCTCTCATAAGCCCCTTCGATTCATGAACGCCTCTTCTACTAACGCAATTCCCTTCCTGATTTTCATACTGCTGTATCCATTTTTTTTTCTGAAGTGCTGCCTAAATAGTTGAATTTTCAATCCTGTTCAAGTTTTCACCCCTCTGCTTTTACCTTGGTTCTCACGTTCGAAGCACCTGATAATTAACAAAACTGCATGCATAACTATGGTCTTGTGATTAATCCTCATGACATATTCCTCGCAAAGCTCGTCTAACGCATCCACTAGAGCAGGGGTTCCCAAACTGGAGGGCGCGCCCCCCTGGGGGGCGTGAAGAAAGTGCAGGGGGGGCGTGACACCCAAATGAAATAATTAAAAAAATGTGTTTCAGAGAAAGCTGTTCGGATGTACTTGCCTTTTTCAACAGCATACATGCGCGAAAAAGCGTTTACAACTCTTGTGGCGATCAAAACCAAGTACCGCCACAAACTTGATGTCGAAAGTGACCTACGCTGTGCTTTGTCTGAAACTCAACCCAGGATCTGTCAACTTATCCAGAACATGCAAACGCACCCATCTCACTAAATTACATTTTATGTTTTGTTTTTGTAAGTAGGTAGGCCTATTGTTTCACCTTCCTTAAATTGAAAATCTGTGTTACAATGTTAAATTTTTTATCTGTAATTATATTCGTTTTTCATGTAATATTTGTTTTAATTTTCATCATACGTACAATTATTGAATTACCGCATTCAACAGTGAACAAAAAAATCTACCTACTCACCGTATCTAGTAGGCATATACTTTTACGAGTACAAGTAGGAGTTGGTATGTGCGGCACCGTGGAAATAGGGTATTGCAAAATGGAAAGCTGATATGTGTAGCGGGGAGGGGGGGTGGTACAAAAAAGTTTGGGAACCCCTGCACTAGAGCCTGCAGCCCTCTCGTTGACTGGCTAATCAACGCCTGATCATCCGCGAACCGATCGCATTATCGCAGAAGGTGATATATGATTTTATACTTCTCTAATGGATTGCGTTAAAAGAATTCTCCGGGGATTCACTTGGCGTCAATTATTTACCAAGTGCCACCGTTTCTGTGTACGAGTCCGTCACCGTCTTGAGGGCACTGACTGGCATTTTATTACAATAGCACATTCTTATTTGTAATCACTGCTATTTTTCACGTTATTTCTGACAGGTACCTCTTATCGTAAATTTATTGAGGACAGGTTTCCAAGGGTGAAGGAAGTTATCCAAATACGGGCGGTGTGTTGAAGTTCAACGAGCCGAGGGTGTGCGAATGACCGCTCACTTAAACGGCGAAACATTTCCATCCTGCCATTATTGTTGCTCCGCAGAAGTTCTAATCCAGAAGAGATCCAATAGATCTCCGAATGTGGTAATTTTCATTCTGAAATAAACACAGAATCTCTTACCGGGTGGGACTCGATGCGATACCGATGTCGCGGTTGAAGTCGCAGGTTTTACAACTTGACCTATCCATTTCCTATTTCGAAAGCCTTTCGATTTCGATATCTGGATGTCCTATGAAGCTATCGGGTCTTTTCGAAGTAATGAGGATGGCCTTTTGTTATGCTAATTGTCGTTTTCACAAACTTTTTCGGGCGAGGAATAGTGATGGAATGTCTCAATGGTTGTCCAAGTCGATTTTTCGAGCAATCGATCTTTAACCGAAATGAAATATTTAATTTTTCAACATGAAATTTTTACCAAAAGATCGATCAATCGAAAAAATCAGATGTTATTTTTCGATAACATGTTTATTATTTACTTGCTAACCTGGTAAACTTCATACCGTCAAACAATCAATGAATGTTTTAGTGACACCATTTATAAATCAAGAGCAGGTGTACCGATTTTAATTACAATAGCCTTTCTATAATAATTTAAGTCAGAGGTCCCACGGCAGAGGTCGCAAAGAGTTGTGATGTGTTTGGTGGATCACTGCTTCGGTAGAAAGAGTCGCATCACATTATTCCTTTTTGCAGCTTAAGAGGACGCATTACTCCTGATTGACAGATCGTGTTTTCTTCATCGTTTCTGAGGTATTTCATGCTGAAGACTTAATTTGCTATTTTAAAAGATTACTTTATAATTGAAATTTCACGAATGAGAACGTGCTTGGGCGCGAAGATGTCCGAGTCTCAATTCCACTTTTTGACACGCGAGACGGTAGTCGCGCTCAGCAACCCTCATTGGGAGTAATCAAGAATGTATCAGCTCATGTTTAATATTTATCAGGGGATGTATTAGCTGACAAATTAATAGCGATAGCATTCCACTAATTGAATTTCTTGTGCATGTTAATTTCGCACAGTTTTTTTTGTGTATTTTAATATTAATTTTTATTTTCCTGCGTGCCAACTTCTCAAAGGAGATTCAATTTTTATGGTTAAATGCAAATAATTCAATATTTTCATTCCCGAAATTTCAGATAGCTGGCTAGCTTTCGTATCTTATTTTTTGTTGTGACTTGTTATTGTGAATTTTGATTCTGATGCCTGAATGCTCATATCATTTATTATTTTATAAACATCCGGTGGATAATTGTTCTTTATGCTCTGATTCTAGATACAAGAAACTCTGCTTAGACTGCTCTCACGATGGAATTCGGCTTTTATTGGTTTTCCTCCGTGTCAAGGTCTCAAGAAAGTCTCAATTTGGGCAGACTCATAGACGTGGCCATGATGATACTTTGACGTCACAACCCCAATTAATCTAGTAGTTAGATTAAAAAAACGGTGACTTTGCGTCCTAGATTTTCGAGGCGATATCAATAAAAGGTAATGTCCGTTGAATAGGACAGTTCGAAATTCCTTAGGCGTGTGATTATTATTCAATGTGCATGGTCATGAAAATGGCCATATTAATAGGTGACCTTATGACAGATAAAGGTTATTTATGGTCCACAGACTTTACTAACCGATCCAGGTTTTGATAGTGTAATTTTTGTGACAGAATCAAGTTTCATCAAATTTTTCGAAATCTGGGTTGGCTAGTAAAAATCCTTGGGCCATAAAAATCTTTGTCTACTCTTAACTTGGCAATGTATTTAATTCTACGTTTTATAATGAGTAGTAGTTTTGCATTTCCCCAAGCAACAATTATACCAATAATTTCAAATTCATACCTCAGATATAAATAAATATTTTAGAGCATCAAAACGTGGAAGTTGTCACGCTTTTTGGAATTAGAACCATGGACAATCCTTGGAACGTGCTAGTTAGTGCTATTTGGGTCACCCTATTACGATTGAATGGTTATGTCATTTGATGCAATTATTCTGATTTTTTGCGCGATATCTTGGATCAAAAATATGCCTGCTTTCAATTTTCATTCGCCCCTTGCTCTAGTAAACGCCTGAATAATCAGTACAATTGAGTGTGAGGTGTCGTGCCTTCCGAGTCTAGGGAAAATTATATCCCACTCCTTTTCTTTGGAATGCTCGGAACTAGGGGCAATTTTACAGGCTGAGGGACGGAAAGGTATGGATCAACCACCCATTAAATTGCATCAGGGCCACTCATCGCGAAGCTCTGATTAGCCCGCATACTTATCAAGGTTCATTTTTTTTAAATACGAAAGTGCAGAGGGACGTGAGTTACCTTGGCGAGGCACCGACTTTTATTTCCGGACGTGAGTGGTGAATCAGACTGCTGAGAAATCACGTCCAGCATGTGCCATTATCCTTGCGATAATCATGGGATGATATTTCACAAGTGTAGGAGGTTGGACGTGTTCTCACGTTAGATATCTGGTGTGTTACATTGTAATTGAACAGAAAGTTCTCTACCTCGGCGCTTCTCCACGTATGTAGCCTTGTTAACTGCGATTTCAGTTGTTTCAAATCGCATTGTTGCTATCCCCATTTTTCGACCATCTCGAAAAATATCTCAAATATTAAAGCTAAACAGTAAAATGCGGATTTGTTGATAACTATCCGAACACAATTCTCTCTTATTTAATTAAAAATCTTACAATTTGTCTAAAGAATAACATTTTTCGATTAATAGCGATGTTTTCATGATTAACTGACGATAAGGCAACCATTTTTAGCTGGCTCTTTTTTGTATCAAATTATATTTGTTGCTGAGCCTCGACGAAGCATACGATTCGTTAAGTGAGTTGTAGGAATGTTTTCGAACGAAAGAAAATGATAAAGGGTAGCAGCAGTCAGGGTGCACTGCAATCCGTGAACTTCATAGAATACAATGGAAATCTGCACGATTCGCCGAAGACTATTGAGAGTGAATTGGGAGTGTTACACAAGTTTTATTCGAATTGTGCTGGGAGCCGCTAGAGACCCAGGGCCTACGGGATAGCCTTAGGTTGTAGTAGTAGTTGATAGCAAATATATTTCAGAACAGCGGGGAAAAACGTCATGTTGGAACCAAAGAATGTCTCTGTATCTGATAGAAACGGTAAAATAATAGAGATATTTTGTCAAACGGATAGGTAGAGGAATTCGTTTTTCCCTTTCCCCAATTACTTTAATAAAGTGTAGCTGGGGATCTGTATTCAAATGTCTCCTATGCGTACCTATTTCATTTGAATTGAATACATTTAATTTTTTTAGATTCTACACACGTAATAAGGCAGCTTACAGGAAAATACGCATATGAAGATAGGTTAACTCGAGCCAGAGGACAGAAAGTACATTTTTGAACAACTTGCCAAGCTATTGGTTGCAAACCGCGGGCAATTTTTCGCTGTCATTTATAATATTTCTGCATTTGCAATATTTCTGTGTCAGTTCATACAGACAAGGGTATCGGAAGGAACTATATCTGACCTCATGTGGTAAAATTTGTTCACCGTGATCTTCCAAAGGTTATAGAAAGCAGCGTAAATATTGTGGAATTTCATGTTATTTATCGTCTTTGCGAAATATCATCTAACCATCAATGAAAAAATGCACTTCATTCGTGGTGATTCAGTGATTGAAACCTCTGATTAGAAAAGTGGGTAAGTTAAAATGTAATGAAATTTTCTTTCAAGTTTATTTTAGATATACTTGACACGAATACGAGACGGGCAATCAATCATTCCAGCGTGCTTCCGGCGTCACTATGATTTTTATCCATTGAATTCAACTCCTGAAAATTGCGAAGTATTGTTAGCTAAGTACTATAAATAGAAGTATATATTTCGACTTGAAAGCTGAGAACCTCATGGAATAATTCTATTTTCTTCGCGGTTAAATGGAACTGTTAGTATCATGGCTATAATAATAATTGAATTAATTGAATAGCGAATATGCATAATTAATTTCTTTCATACAAATGATGAGTTAGATTATGATTTTTTTGTAAATTAAAATCACTTTATAGAACTCAGGAGTGCTTCCATTATTTATAATTTTTTTAAAAACATTTATTTATTTATTCTAGCGAAGTCAATGTAATGGAAGGTCTTCCGCTCAGCAAAGTTTAAATCAAAGGTAAGGTGCTATGAATTGTGATAAGAATTAGTATTAAACCTACAAATTACGCAAATTTGCTATGTCATTCATTTGAGGTGGTTCCATCTATGCCCAATCGGGTTTTGTGCAAAAATTATTTTGAAGAGTGTAATTTTAGCGTTGAATCCCATGTATAAGCTTTATGTGTATGGTAAAATAATTCTTGGAGCATAGGTGAAATGTATGTGATGCAAAAACGTTGTTAGCGAACGTTTCAGTTTATTTAAAACTATCACCTCCAGGGCTATGAATGAAAACATGAGAGCGATATAACATACAATGATATACAATATTTTTATAAATATATACTGCGATAGAGTTTTTTTACAATAATATAATTAAAAAAGTATACAAGAACAGAAAACACAAAAAATGTTGAAATACCTTAGCTTTGCACATATTTATTGATATTACGTAACAAAGCTATTACCAAATCTAGTTACCATAAATTCTGATTAATTAAATAAAAATAAATTTTGCTAAGGTTTTCAATGTCTGTTTTTTATTACAACCGTTTATTGATGTAGGTATGTGAACCATTTCTTTGAAAAGTCTTTTTCTCAAATTAACCTCATGATCTAAAATTTCGGCGTTGTCAAAATCAAAAACATGGCCATTGCTTATGCTGTGGCTAGCAAGAGCACACAGTGTTATACCACCTTTTACTATTGATTTGCGTTGTGAAATCCTATTTTAAAAATATTGTGATGTTTGTCCTATATAGCAAGTGTTGCGATCGAAGCATGAAATTTTATATATTATGTCACTTTTCAGATGTTTAGGGGTTTCTTTATTTATTTTTGTGTATAGATGCTTGCTTAGAGTGTTATGGTTTTTGTGTGCAATTTTTTGCATCATATACATTTGACCTATACTCCAAGAATTATTTAACCATTAATTAATGAGGTCAAGATAACAAGAAGAAAATATAGCTGTATGTGTATGCAGCGTGAATCATTCGTAATGGTATTAGTACTTCGAAGTCATTCGCTCCTTATCGGCGCGCGTCTCCGCCTTTTTTCAGGGAAATTTCATTCCTTTCCGAAGTATTGAAAGGATGGATAGACATTTGAATTCTAGTGTTCCTCGCGCATTGTCCGTTATATAAGTTACTCTGGAATGACTGCGATCTCATAAATTGGATTCCGAGACGCAATTATATCTCACCTCGTCACGAGTGGTGCATAACTTAGAATTGTTGCCTTCGCTTAAGTTCTAGGGTCATTAAGTCCACGAGCAAATGAATGAGTCATAAAAATGTTTGTGCATAGAATTCATATTTCACAGAAAATAAATAACACCGGAAACTAACTCATTCACCCCAATTGGTTTGGAGAGAAATTACTGTATTATTCTTCGCACAAATTTAATAACTAATCGGCCGATGAAATAGAATTATGATGAATATAATTGTGACGTATGTGTGCAACCAATCGGGATGCTTTGACTGAAGCCAATGAAGTATGAAGTACCCCTTAAATCTTCTTACGATTGCGTAATAAATGTAACTGGAAAGTTTAAATTCGAATCTAAGAATTTTTTAATTAGGCTTAAAAAATTAAAAATTCCACACGGAATTAAAAGCAGACATTAATTCGAACAAATCGTTGTATACATTACTGGTTTTATTATATTTTCTTTACCTGCATTCAATAGAATAAAGACCTATTTATTGCTAGAGTTTTAAATTCTCCCGATTAAAGATACATAGGTATTTCATTAACACACTCTCAAATGAAAAGTACTCGTAATGATAAGATTGTAGAATAAATGATTTCCATCAGTCATCAAGGGCCCTTAGAAATGTAGAGGAACGGTGGAAATCAATGTGTTTTCCCTGTTAATCAGTATAGCATATGAATGATGGGCCATTTGGCACTCTTTTAACTACTTCAACATGTTATAACTAACTACATCTATTTTTGAAGAGAAGAATTTCATGCGTGCTCCGTGTTCTCAATGCTCACAATTGTATCCATTTATTTTTAGTAATTACTAATTACCTTTCAAATAATCCCTTCGATATAATGAGAGGTAGCTTTTAATTGTAAATTAATGGAATAGTTCCTTCCCCGAGATGAGGATAAACATTTTTAATTAACATTGCGGGCAGGTGGGGCGGATACGGGTTGTTCCTGCCTTACTCATTGAAAACCTGTATTTATTAGTAAGATATTACGTGTTAAGTCAAGATAAGACATAAAGATAGGGCATTAAAGCTCGAGATTTTACGTGACAATGCTTCTATATCATTCAAATGCTGCCATAAGCTTATGGAATAAGTCTGTTTAAATTAGTAGTATTCTGGTGGAATGATATTACAGAAAATTATGCACGTTATGCAAAACATTTTACTATAAAAATGTAAAATGTTTCGCACGATCTCTATTGCCAAAGAGTTGAAAATGGCATACTTTTTAATTAATTATTGAGATGTGGCACAATTTATACGAGTATTTGGCCTTAGTGTGGGAATCTATCACCTTAATTTGTTCAAGGAAGCTAAGTGTTCCCTTACCGTCTCTTACTTGCTTGATAGTAATTCATTCTTGCCTCTTCATCTCTTAAATATTACCATATTCTCAGCATGTTTAGAAACAGTCGTTTTATCTGTGCGGTCTGACAATACTCCTCCATTAGAAAGGCTGCTGTTTTCTCAGAAGGAAGTTAAGTGATTAGTTGTTGGTCAAATAAGAAATCGTTGAAAACGCCGCCGAATGAGACAAGTGCAGATTTAAAATTACCCCTAGGGGAACTAATCAGGCATGGCAAAATAATTGCTCCTATTGTCCTCTAATTGACAATGATATAATGATACATTAAATTGCTCAGTGCCCGAAAAGCTTCGTTTGTGAGATAATTACCGGTAGTTACTAGGATCAAGCACAAGGCTTCTAGTTCCGAAGTCAGTTTCACTCTACCTGTTTCAAGTGTTTTTTTTTGCGGATAAATATCGACTCATGGAAATAATAGGTGTGGAAAATAGATTAGCGATCGGTGAAGATCACGAATTTCAGGTTTGCGGGCAGAAATGCAGTCGGCGTGACCAAAGCGTGACAGCTGTAGTAATTGGTCGGACGGAGGCCGTGTGGGCATTACGTGACTGCAGTTCTAGCTTATCCTAAGCCATTATAACTATTATGGTGGCACATGCAGTGGAATCGGTGACACATCATATGTTTGTTTTTCATGACCTTTAAATATTGATTTGGTGTTCTGTTTGCCTCACTTAGTTTGATATTCACAGGATTAGAATGGGTTGGTATTGGTATGGGGTTACCTATGTTATGGAACCCTGGTCGTGCTTTTTCAATTTTGTTAGTGAACTTAAAAAAGTTCATTCTTTCATTTCCATAATGGAAAGGTTTCACTCAGTTAGTCAGAAATCATCAGTTATATATTGGTATGGTTTTTCAGTAGATGGCACTGAAAATGGTTTGTCAGAGAGGCCACTCTCAGTATTTCATTTGGAAGCTTAGAGCCCCGTAAAGCTTCTCACAATTGCGTGATAAATATCATTGGTATTATATGAAAAGTTCAAATTCAAATCTTGAAGGTTTTTTAAAATAGGATTATAAAGATATTGGCTAAATAGGCCTATAATTTTATTATTTCTTGTATAAATTGACTTATAAATTCATTTTGAAATTAAAAGCAAGCATACGAACAAATTTTGAAGTGAAAACTTCTTATGGCGCGTTGAGCACTTTTGTAGATGGGTAAAAGACATTGTCCTCGCGACACCTTCACCGACACGGTTACTACAAAAACGTATAATTATTAATTGGATGGATGAGGCAGATACTTTGTGGAGATCCATTTTGAGATATGAAGTGAAACACTAATTGAAAAGTGAAAGGGTTTCACTTCATATCTCATTATCACTTCACTTCATATAATTATGTATATTCTGTATATACACAGTATACTCGCTATGTACACAGTAATTGTTTTTATACTTTACTGGTTTAGTTTTTTTTCCTTTACCTGCACCCAAGAAGAGAGACCTATGCATTGCAAGAGTCGTAAGCTCTCCTGGTTTTAGAGGTGCCATTTTCATGCTTTCAAATGAAAAGTACTCGCAATGATAGGATTCCAGGAAAACCTCTTTTCCTTTACCTTTAATTCAAATTAGTCGTTTCTTTCATTAGGAAATCATTAGGAAAAATATGCTTAATAGTAAAGTTAGCCTCGTAAAATTCACTGCTTTTTTCGTTCGCTATCTATCCAACGCTCACGAATTCATTGTCAGGGCATGCAACCCCTAAACATTATGCGGTGCTTGAGTGTTAGGTCCAATAGATAACACGTGATGTTCGTTTGAATTGAATTTAATTGAACAGTGAAATAGAGTTTCGTTAGCAAGAATAACACTGGTCAACAGTGATTTTGTTGCCAACTAATTTACAATGAATTTAGGATAACTTTATGGCCCTGAATTCGAATATGTCATTTGTTTTGCTAGATTGGCTCTATTTATTGTTATAACGTATAATATATAGATTAAAAAAAAAAAACAAAAAACTTCAAAATATTAATTGAGATACATTGTGCACACAAGCAAATGAAAATGAGAAAACATATGACAATAATCACAAAAATGTTGATCCATTGTTCATTCAGAAGTAATAGAAAAAGAAAGAAAAAACACAGTCTTTTAAAATTATTGCGATTAGCATCTCGAAAAACTCCGCCTGTGTGATTTTCTGTTGTGTTGAACATCAGGACAGTCATGCTGAAGGTTCCAACAGTAGTCTGCCATCATGTGCTGGTCCCATCTACCTTGATATCGTTATTCCATCACCTGAAAATCTTGATGGAATCTTTCACCTTGATCCTCGCTGTAGTCACCAAGATTGTCCGGAAATCTATCAAGATGGCTGTGGAGGTAGTGAATCTTAATGCTCATATTTGCCCCCAAGGTTTTGAAGTTTCTGAGCATGTTTTTCACCAGTTCCTCATAATTATGTGCTTTGTAGTTACCCAAGAAATTCTTGACAACAGATGCAAAACTGCTCCACGCAGATGCTTCAATGCAATTCATAACTTTAATGAATTCCAAATCATGCATAAGTTTCCGAATTTGGGGACCATCAAATATACCAGCTTTTAATTTTTCATTACTGAGACCAGGGAATGATTTGCATATATATTTGAATCATTCACCATTTTTGCCCAATGCTTTCACAAATTGCTTCATTAGACCAAGCTTGATATGAAGTGGTGGAAGAATGATTTTGTCCCCATCAACTAATGGTTTTTTTAGGATATTAGCTGTTCCTACAGTAAAGGTGTCTCTTGATGGCCATGAAACTTTCTCCCAGTGATCATGCTTTGCTCTGCTGTCCCACACGCAGATAAAGCAGGGGAATTTTGTGTATCCACTTTGCTGTCCAAGCAAAAAGTTAACTATTTTCAAATCAACACATATAGACCATTGGTGTTGGTTATAACGAAGTTTCTGGAGAATCATCTGGATATTTTCGTTCTCCTCATGAACTTTTGTTGAGTGGCCAATTGGAATGGATGCATAGCGGTTACCATTATGCAACAACACACATTTTAAGCTTCTGCTTGAGCAATCGATAAAGAGCCTCCAGTCTTGAGGTTGATATTTTGTTCGTCCCAGTTTCAGTAGTATACCAGGAATGTCACTGCAGTAAACAAGTTCATCTTGTTGACTGAAGTATGGAAGTAGATATGCTTCTCTTGTCCGGTAAGCTGTGATTTTAATTCCTGGTTGCAGGCAATTCTTCTCATTAAGTCTAAATGCCAAGAGTTCAGAAGACTGTTTAGAAAGACCGAGATCTCTTATCAAATCGTTAAGCTCTTCCTGACTGAAGAGCTGATGTCTTGTGGAGCTTCGTTCGTATTCACATTCACTACTACTAGTGTTCACGTGCTGCAAATCATCGTCATCTGAAGAGGGTAGTTTTGGCAGAGTGGTGAAGACTGGTACAGGAATGTCATCGTTGTGTGGCACTGGTCGCCTTGCTGATTCCAAATCGGGATATTCCCACTTATGCTTCTTGTGGCGATTGAAACCTTTTACATTGACCATGCATAAATTGCAACCATCATGGTGATTTTTTTGGCTCTCGCCACACCATTGGCATTCCAAAGTTTAAACCCCTTCGTTTCCCATTAGTCTACAGTCGTAAAGACTCCACACAGCGTATGCAAACTTTATGAGGAGCCTAATGTTTATCTTGGTCTCCCAGTTTAACACCAAAATATGCAAGATAGGCCTGTTTCACAAAGTCAGTAATGTTCTTCCGTTGTTCTTGCAGAGTGTATTCTCCACAGTTATGGTAGAACTCATCAAGAGAGTTGAAACAACCTTTACACGAAGAACTCATGTTAATCTATGAAAAGAATTAAAAAAATATATTTGCAAAAATATTGTAAATAAGGTAAGGTGGAACTAATAAGTCAATATTTATAACAATATTATCTATATATTACATTAAACTAAGAATATAATGCAGTAACTAATCGCGACATACCTTTTTATTGATACTGTGAACGAGAAATTCTTCACTAGGAAAACTTTTAATGGCTATTAGACAAACTGCGTCCTCTCACACGCTCGTCCCTCTCTCGACTGCCGTTGTTCGCTTTCGAAATTCGTATTTTCCAACGAAATGTCCAAAGGGTGGGTTACGTACAGAAATGAAAACACGAACTTGAGAATGGTTTGTGGACTGTATTACGATAGTGGTTCACATCACTGGATAGGTCACACTCGCTCATCTGACGCCGCGCTGAAGACTGAGCGCCCCGTCCGTGTCTCTGAGCCGACGAAGCCCGTCGAGCAAAGCCACCTCTTGTCACGCCTGCCTCCACCCCCCATCTCAATGGTCCCAACAGCCGTTCTGCGCTAAAGTTGCACTTCCTTCCTTTCCTTCCTTCACTTTCACCCGTGTTATCCTTCACCTTCACTGCAACAGTGTGACTAACTGACGCTCCTTGAAATTGTGAGACACATGAGGGTGTCTCAAATTACTACCACGTCCCATAATCTCCCCTTCTCCTCTATATTGTGTAACATATAAGATATTACATTTGTACATACGGAGTTACAAAATATAAAATGAATAAGTATAAAGAATTGAGGAATCACAACCGATTTACTGATAATTTAACGATTAAACGCTACATGTCAGAGATAGCCTGTATCTAAGAAACTAGAGCCAATTGGGGAAATCCGTTTTCAGATTCAGATTCAGCATACCAAATATACCCAGTATTCGTTGAAATATCTCCGGCAACAACAAAACATTTTTTTTTGTAGAGCTGTGTAATCAAACCATAATGTAATTTAAAAAAGTATAATTGTCATTATGAATAAAAACTTTTGGTCTATGTCGCCGCGTCAATTCTTGGGTGGCCCTAACGTTTCCCGACCGATGCTGGTCGCTTTCTCAAGGGATTCTGAAGAGTTGGGAATTGAAAATCTTTTATATAGGCATCTGTGTCAGGTGGTGGGGGGGAGGGGAGCGGGTGGTTGGAGGAGTGGGTTGATGATTTTTTATTCTCACTACGGGTTGCTTAGTACGGCTAATTTTAATGCCGGTGTGCTCCTGTTAAAATTGTTGTTTTTTCTTTAGATATTTCAATGGCTTCTCTGGCGAGTCTCTGCTCAAAACCTTTTACTTTGGCAAGGATTTAGGCATCTTTGAGGTCGATTGTGTGGCCAAATGCTGCGTGTTCGGCTACAGCGGACTTTGTTGACTGCCCTAGTCGAATCGCTCTCTCGTGCTCCTCTAGCCGTGTTTTGACTGATTTACCTGTTTCGCCGATTTAGTTCTTCCCACAGGTATGGCAAGGAATTCGGTAGACTTTTAATGAAGAATTTTAACGAAGATTCGAAATTCGAAAATTACGAATTCGATAGAATTTAACGAAGAAGTATAATTGTCGTTTTAATGTTTTATTATTCGGTCTATCCACATTATTCCTGTAAAAACGTTAACAGTGACGTGAGAAATGAAGCGAAGGAGACTCAGTCAATTAGTGTGGTTTTCAGGCCGAGGTGAAAGTAATATTGGATTTCTTATATGCTTTACTTTAGCGTAAACTGCTAAGTTGGAAAGTATGTATGGAATTTCCTGCTATATGTACCTTCTAATCGATACCTATCAATTGTTCACTTTCCTTGAGCGGCTTATGAATGCGTTGCAGAGTATACTCGCCTTGTTCAGTAGCCACTACTTGCCTGAATGCCATTCATTACGGTCTCATGTTGTGGTCAAAAGTTTTCCTCTAACGGTATTTTTTCTCACATTTTCTCAATCCATTCTTAGTCTCGCCATGCTTTAGGAGTTACCCCTTGGAAACGGAGTAAACGGTGAAAGTTACAGGATATTTACATTCCAATTAAGTATAGTATTTTATCTGTAAGCGTTCCAAAATTTAGTCTTTACATCCTGTTTCGGAAATCATATTTAAATTCCGTCTTATTCCTGTAGGATGTTATGCATAGACATTCAAATAAATGCAGATAACAACTGAATGCAAATTTTGTTGAAACGAGAATGATTTTTTGTGTGTGATAGTATAGAATTCAAGATAATTTGAAATGTAAGAACACCTCTCTTTGAATTATTACCATCATGATTGGTTGAAAATAGTACGAATGCAGTAATGGGCTCTACACTTGACGGACCGTAATGTTTGCATTTCACGTCGATTGATGTTTTCAGTTAACGTTAATTTCACAACCAATGCAAAATGCTGGAATAATTCGAGCTATTTGCGAAGTCGTGGAATTACCTCCTTATTAGGTTAAGAGTTAAAAGTTGTAATTCGCATCAAGTACTGTTTTGTCGTAACTTGTAATTGAAGGGATTCTGTCGTTTCCAATGCTCACATGATTTAGGTCGTTGAATTATAGAAAATTGCAACCATAGGATATTTTTTACGAAGTCTTTGGCGCCGTTTTTTTTACCTGCGTGCCCATTTGCCTTTTGTGGTCGGCATTGCCATACCATCACGGCTTTGTTATGCATCGCGAAGTGTTCAATAAAGAGGATGTGTGTGTCTTGAGGAGATATACATATATCCTTTCTAATTGCAAAGGAGGCCAATCTCATGATTGTGACTTAATAATTGTATAGCTGGAGATTAACTGCATAATTTACTCGTAAACTGTCGTTCCGGTTTTCGTCGTTGATTAAATATGTATGTATCATGCTTTTGGGCCATATTCAGTGACTGGACTGCTTAACGCTCTGCTTAGTTCAATATTCCTTTCGCTTCTCCATGGTGCTCAGCTGGTGTCCTTTGGCGTGTAACTGTGGTACTTAAATGTGATTCCGCATCTGCTAAAATTTTCCCCTTCCGTAAATTTTAGGGGAAGGTTCCCGATGGGAGAGTCATCGAGTTCCGCTTCCGCGGGGAATGAACTCCGATGATTTTTTAGTGGCATCCGAATTTACCAACAGCTCGTGCAATGATTTCCTGCAGTCAACAAGGGCCATTAAAATGTATAGGAGCGGGAAAAATTGATACGTTTGCCCTGTTTCTCAGCAAAACTTATGAATGATGGCATATTTCAACAATGATATCGATTTCAATATTTTGAAAATCAAAATTTTTTTGATTGGATCGGCTATTACGTTAATATTCCTGCGATTAACAATGCAATGACGGACTTTGAATGTTACTAGAGATTTTTGGGCCTTCACTTTTAGGCCGCGAACAGGCAAGCAAATTCGAATTCATGTAAATTCCTACATCTGTTGCAATATGATTTCTGTGTTTCGTATAATAATTCCGTGGTATAACTATTTTCTAATTAATCCAACACTGCCTTCTTTTCTCATACATTCTAAGTCCTTTCCAGACAAAGAGACACACATCCAGTTGCTTTTGTGGCTTTGCGAATTTCAGGAATATATATTAGCAGGAATATTTTAGGCATTATTACACGTTTTGATATTCAGTCTGATGTAAAATCTGCCAACGATTAATGTCTGAACTTCAAAGTACTTTTAACGAACCGATTTAAGCTTCATCTAAGTCTGATTATTTTTTATTATTATTACGCTAATAACAATTAATTTCATAATGTGACGAATGAAGATAATTACGATGACATACATGGACAATCTTATTTCAATCTATCTTTTTTGTGTCGCAAGATCAATCATCACTTCCCCATCCGTTTATTTCTCGCATGATAGTGATTTTTAGTTCTAAAGGTGATTTAATATTAAGATTTTTATGTTATTATCAAAATTAATTTTTATCGGACTCCTTAAAAAGCCAAAATAATTTTTTTAAATCGATTTAGATGAATTCTTTTGACAGGTTTTGTAGCGCGCGAGAGCATTGTCCACCACCACAAGAAAAAAGTACAGGAAAAAACTACAAAAATAAATGATGGTTCTTCAAAATATCTGAAATGCATATTTTTTAGATTGTTTTTATTAATCCTCCGAGGCAGATTTCCGACGCAAGCTTTCATCAATGCCGGATGCAGTCCAACTCCGTTTCGTCATCCCTTTCCAACTTTACCGTACGTAACGAATGAACAAAGAGACTACCGTTTGAAGGCGACGCTAACGCGTGAGCCACATTTAAGGATTCAATTTTTTACGGTGAAAGTTTTTTTTTGTCTTTCGGGAAGTTTTTAGTGCAAAAAGGAGTTTTTTTAAACAGGTGCTAAATGAATGGGAATGTTTCGATGGTCTGGGCCGAGAAGTGGTCGTTTTTAACAGCTAAAAGCGAGGATAAATAACTATCTACATAATAAATAATACTGTAGATAACAAATCTGATACTGTTGGCGGTAACCGTTTGCCCATGAAGTCCAAATATCTTAATTTTTGAAATTACAAAAACTAAATGACGATTTATTTTTTAAATTTTATATTCAATCCAACAGTGTGAAAAGCATATTGAAATCGACTTCCTGCAAATCAAAAATAAAACAATGGAGAATGTATTTTTCCGATCAATTCAGACTGTTTTTTTTTAGTCTCCTTATTCGTTTCTTTGCCTTTTCCTTAAGAGTGCTTCTAGATGCTCGAATCCCGATTCGGTTCGGGCGTTTTTTTGCCCAGAAGTCTCCGCGGTGGGTCGATAATGGCTTCCTGCCCGGGAGTTGGTCACGACTCAGAGGGCTCCCTCTAGATCAAGTCTTTCTCGGCCATTGTTGAAAGAGGTGGCTACACCTCCCACGTAACGCGTCGCACGGCTCGTTGCCATGGCAGTGGGCATCGCGAGTGAAAGGGACCGTGTGATGGGGTTGGTGGGGAGGGCGGCAAGCGAGGCACAGTCCCTGCAATGTCGGGCCAACAAGCGGCGAGAGGACTTTAGATTGTAGTTTGATGGATTCGCCAAAGAATATTAATTTCATCGGAGGATTCTCCACTCGGCTACAACACGTGTTGACACTTGACGCCCACCGCGTGTTTTAATGTTTAAAGTGTTTAACTTCGGAATATCAGATCATGTAAATAAAATAAGAGAGATAGATTGTAGAACAGATAGATTCAGAACGTCTTTTTTTCTACGATCAATAAGAGATTATAACGGCAGCGATAGAACTGATAAATAAATTAGATGACTTGTAGTGCGTTGCTTACTAACCTATGTAAAACTTAATGCATGTTTCTTAATTTTATTATTATTTTTAACAGGATATGGTAGTATAATTTGTTAGTATGCGTGACGTTTTTTGGACTGTTTAGTGTGCAAGTGAGAGTCCAATTGCATGCTGCATGCTAGTGATTGATCACCCCCTGCCAAACACCCTAGAGGTGGCTCGCAGAGTATTATGTAGATGTAATGAAATAATAGAATTCGCCACTCGCATCGCTCACTGAAGGTAGAACGATCCGAGGGAAATGTGCATTTACTAGGGTGGTTAAAACGAAGTAATATGGGTTTTAACTCCTTACGTACGGCTCGCGAGATCCTGTGATTTTTGCTAAGGTCATGTAGGAAACTATCGGACATAGAAACAGGGGGAGGAACCAAGGTAATTTTCTCAGTATCGCTTTGATATATATATGTTGTTAGTAAAGAGTTATCGGGATCGCCACCGGGTCAGGAACTCCATAACTGCCGACGTTTCGATGTCCGACTGGGTCATCGTCCTCAGGGCTGTGAGTTTCGAGTGAGAGTTTTATCTTGCTCATATACAGTCACTCTGGCGGTCAGGTGACTGCTGATTGGTCAGGTGATTGCTCATATATGTTGTTGATAGCTGGGAAAATATTAGCCTAGCTCGTAACCTCCGAGTTCCTTGCGGCTCCCAATCAATTCGTGCAAAAGTTTTTAACGCTTTCTGTTCGCTGGTAAGTAAGGATGAAATTAATTTCAACATTCCCTCTGAAAGAAAGATCGCCATCGCCATCACTTATGTCCAAACCTTTTAACCACTCTCAAAGAAACAATTCTGGCTGAGAGCGTGATGCGTAGGGGGAACTTGAGTGCAGTGTGAGCAAAAATAAGAGCACGCTCTTTGGAGGGAATTGATGGACTTCCGAACCCATCCGAAGGAATAGAAGGCAAGAGATGGAAATCACGATGTGAGGGCGGCCGTATTCGCGCTGAATATTGCTCTGATCGGAATCAGTGGCGCTTTCACGGCCGTCTACATTCTACTCTCGACAAAAATCTGTGAATCGTGGCGCAGGATGTTATCTGAATATCTCTGAAAGGGTGCCTAGATCTCACGGACATTTTTTTAGAATTACGATTGATCCAAATGATGATTTCCTTGCAATTTATGTTTCCCAAAAGCCTCATTATCATGAGTGAACGATCCAAACATTGGTTTTCCACTCCGCTCTCCTATGAGCTCTCCCTACATACTTACATATGTTGCTCTTCTCTGTGACATGCAGGGTAATCTATTCTATCTTATTTTGGACCTTTCTCCACTTTCTGGGTGCGCTGCTACCGTATTTGCTCCAATGGCTTGTCGAAAATATCCTTAGGTGCACATCATCATCAATAATCCTAAGATTGGTTTGACGCAGCTCTCCACTCAATCAGCCTATATTTTCACACCTACGTATTTCTTCTCTTTCACATCCTTCCTTACTTGTTCCTCATATTACATTCGCGGTCTTCCTTTTCCGTTCTTGCATTCTACTTGTCCTTCGACGATTGTCTTCATCTAGCCATCTTGTCTCACGATATGGCCTATAAGGTTCTTCCGTCTTCTTGTCAAGATTTTCATAAGGCTTTTCCTCTTAGAACTTCCTCATTACTTACTCTTTAGCCCTATAGCTTGTTTTCTGAAACATATTTTCTCCAAGGAAGCGATACATTTTTTTTCGAAGATAATTTTTCGAAGAACTGTTGAAGTTGGACCTAATTTACGGTGAAGTAAACGGCATAAAAAGTGAGGGATTATCGTTCTTAAATATTTTTGTTTGTGTCTGTATAATATAGGTACTCGCTCAAAAAATAAGTGAATGTTTGTTGCGGTCATTAAAAAAACCATGTGCACTAATTGCTATATTTGTAGGTGACCTAATGGATTTATGAGAAAATATTGCGTATAATGAAATAAATTAAATGACAAAATATTTATAAATTGACAAGGCAGTTATCAGTTTTGATTGAAACTATTTTCGGTTAAGTTGTTTATTATTTTTTGTGAAAATGATGCGGACTTTTTCATTTTAATAATGGCATAAAGCACTCTCCGTTAGCTGAGCATGGTACTCTTTCGTCCCCTTTGTGCCCTTCTTTAGTTTTTCCGTAGAGATATCAAGTGTTACTTTATTTACATTGCGTGGGAGAGGCATTATTGCACCGCGTTACGCAATGCTGTTCTATTTTTTCACCGGCCTCTTCGTCGATGATCACGAATACGTGAGGGAAAGCACAACGCATTCGTTGTTCTGGCGCAAACCCATTTCACCTTTGCAACTTTGGAACTGCCAATATATTGCAATGTCCTTGCTCAGGCCTGTGGTGCTGCTTGCGTGGGCCATTCGAGCCTGAATCTATTTTGCCTTGAGTGGCATTCAGAACATTCTCGCTGAAATGGACGACAAAAGCATCTATAAGTCCTTACTAGTCCAAGTAATCTTGTTTCATTCGAAAATTTCTGATTGCTAGTTATTTGATAGACATTTCTCTTCTCCTACCTAGAACATCATCGATAAAAAGAGTAAAATTTCCTTTTACTCTAACTATTGTAGAGGTAAATGACCGCGAATCTGTTTAAACACCGAAAAGGATGAATAAAAACAATGAGGAGGGTGGTTGCAGCTTGGAGGCGAGTTTGTAAAGTGTTCCCGAGCCCTTTCATTGACCACCGGGCAACGGACGTCTCTGCCGGCCAAAATTTGAATCGGAGTAAAAATAGGCCAACGGAAATTATTCCCCTTAAGTTTACGAGTAAGATATGGAGCACATATTGCTTATTATCTTGATTATATTCCTAGTAGGAGGAGCGATACTGGGACGTAGAATTTCGCGAAAGGAACTACAAGATTGATGAGAGAAGCTGCGAAAGCCTCCCAGAAAATTTTCAAATTAGTTCCCCTGAGAAAATGTAAACAGGTGTACTTTTGGGATTCTGCACATTCTGCACCTAGATAAGAGTTACAAAGTCTCAGATCACTGAAGGGTTTTATTGGATATAACAGACGATTGCGTTTGTTTACATGTTGTTCATGTCTTCTGGACATTTTATATGCATTTATTAAGTATTACGAATAAAGAGAAAGGTCAGCATTTTGACTAAATCCTGTTTGTAAATTTTGAAAATCAATAAATATCTTTTTCGATTTTACAAATTAGTATTTAAGTCGGTGGTTTCATTATCTTCATCAGATTTTGGCTCTGTGCGCTGCCGCCTGCACAGAACGCTCTGTTTATTACATTCACTCCGGGTCTCAACCTAAATAATTTTAAAGTTATTTCTAGTCCAGGAACGGATTTGATTGGCGATGCATAACTTTGCAGTATATTAGCTGGTGATAGAAATCAAAGATTGGCATTAAATAAATATTTCAAATAATTATCCTGAATTAGAAGTCAACTGACGCATTTTATGCTTCCATATACAAATTTATGATAATGATTTAACCAATTCCTTCGATTCTACTTAACAGTAAAGTATATTTTATTCTGAGTAATAGAATTTATGTGAAAACTAGGTAGTGTTTTTAAATTGTTCATTAGCTTAATGTGGAATACATCGCATTAAGTACGTTTGTAGAGAGAAAACTCATTGAAGGCTCCCGACAATTTTTCGATTGAATATTTCCTTGTAATGAATTAATGTATAAAAAGTCTTAAAATTAGTATTTTGCCTAAATTAAATTTTGTGGAGTGTGAAAATCATAGTTAACGAAATCCTTAATTTGATTTCAAGAGTTTAAATAAATTTCATTCTAACCCTCTCTGTTTTGCAGTAAGTTTAAACTATTCTCAAGCTAAGGTTGCAGGTGCATCAAGTTCTGGTCAACGATAACTCTAGATTATTTAACCGGCCTTTAGTATGTTAAGCATTGAAGAAATAAAAACAACATCAAATGAGTCGTTTCGCGCTAATAATATTGCAGTGAAGACCGTTTGAATTACCCAACAGAACTTTCATCCATCGACGTTATTTTGAGTAAACCCTCGTCACAGTTAAAAAATTGTTTATCTTGAGTTTATATGCGATAGAAAACTGAATCATTTCTATATGCGATAAGTTAATCCTGACCTCCAGTTGAAGGATCTAAGGTTTTCCCGGCGAATAGACTGGAGGAAGAGTTCTCGGGTTTCCAGCCGGGTCCAAGGGTTTGTCAGCACCGACGTTTCGAGGGCGAAGTCTGCCATCGTCTTCAAGGTGAGTATGATTATTATAATCATATGTATTATTAATCATATTCACCCTGAAGACGATGGCAGACTTCACCCTCGAAACGTCGGTGCTGACAAACCCTTGGACCCGGCTGGAAACCCGAGAACTCTTCCTCCTGACCTCCCGTTATTTAGAGAATAAAAAGAAGTCTCGAAAAAGCCCCATAGCTGCGGTCAACTTCTCACCCGAATCGACCCCGTTCATTATATAGGAAAATTGATACGTGACAATGATGTCATTGCCTTGAGGAAGACTCCAAGTAACGGATGAGAAACTGTTTTGTAGATATGTTCAAACGATGACGCAGATTAACCCGAAGTAACACCGTCGAAACGTTATGGACATCCGATAGTTTTAACTGATTGACGAATCCTTTTTCCCCTTTTGTACTTGTTTTTACTCACTGATTTTAGGAACTCCAAAGCAGAAATTTTTACTTCACTGGTGGAATTTCTTGGGTGCCACTTACCTGCAAATAGAAAGAAAGTTCGTTATTATTAATTCAATGGCATATATATCATTTTACTGATGGCGTAAAAAAATAGTGATCGCTGTACTAAGTGTATGGCGATGAGGGAAATAGTCAATTGATTAATATTCCTAAAAAAACTGAATAGGTTTCAAATTCTTTAGACTACTTCACAAATATAAACTCTAGTGTAATCATGTTCCAAATTTATTCACTGTAAAAATGTTTTCCTTATTTTGAGAAAAATGCCTACAAAAATTTCAATTCCTTCTTATTCCCTCAAATTCTTCTTTTTAATTCCTTATCAATTTTCCATGCCTTCTGTCAAAGCATTTACATTGCTAATTGCAAAAAAAATTATGGGCTGAACATATTTTATTTCCGCAGGGGCTGTGAATACGTGTATTGGATTTGGAATTCAGTTAATGACGCATATTGTCACGTTTGGTAAACTCTGTAGTAAGGCCTCATATGGAGGTTGATTAAACGCCTACCGCTCGTTTTTCTTGCACAATCTTAACGTACGTACGAGAGCGCATTTCAAGCTGCGTCGTGCTATGCGGTGAATTGCTAGGACGTATGCGAAAAAACATTAACGTCAGATGGCAAATAGCTCCTGTTCATATTTTTTTTGGTTCACAAATTTGCGCAATTTCTCAAAGTAAAAAATGCAATTCTGAATTTTTCAATTGCATACATCGTGTAAAATAGCCTAAATGAAGTCTGTGCAAGGCTATTAAGAATTTTATAGAACAGCAGGGGAATTTTTCAAACGACCTAGGAACTCTGCAAAAGCCTCCGGGAAATTTTGTACAAGACCTGGAGAGCTATGTAAAAGTTCCTAATCATTGTGTCAATGATTCAGGTGTCCCTTCAGAAATCTACATATTTTTTTTAGTCGGAATTATTTTAGGCTCTGAGCACGTCCGTCATTTCTTGTAGGATTGTGTTAGTGAAGTTGTGAGCTTGTACATATCTGTGGCATTGACTTTCTGAATTAATCTTTCGACGTTCACCCATCCCAACCCTTTGTGAAATTATTTTGTGGGTTGTAACCATAGCATTATTGCGATATTTTTACGCATACGCACGATATAGTTTATGATACGCACTTTTTTCGGGAAATAGGTGTGAAAAGAAGATTAGCTGATAGGAGAACTGAGTGAAGAGCTGCGTGAAACCAATCCTAGGATTGCTGACCAGTGATGGTGATGACATTTAATAGAGTTTCGTCTTCTATTTGCCCTCAGAATTCATTCCGTCTTGAGAACAGGTTTTCTGTGAAGACTTTTGTGATGAATACACAATTATTTCAACAGATAAAAATAGTCGGCCGCTAAATTTACCGTCACTCACCGTGCATTTAATGAGTTGAAAAAAGTCTCCGATTTCATAACACTGGCGATAGAGCGATATCGATTTCATGGGGGCACTAGGCTATAAGCGAGGATAATTAAATGAAATTTATAATCGAAATGATATCATTCATCGTATTCGCTACCATTATCGCTATTTATTGTGAATGCAAAACCTCCATACACCTCAATATTGCAGAAATTGAGAATAAATGGATAACAAATAAAATCCGAATATTCAAGGGTGATGGAGTGGAATTTTTCCATATTGAAATAAATGCTTGCAATTTCCCACGATTATAAAATTTATTACGACCTAAGTTTCAATGTTCCAGAGTAAATTATCTTTAAGATGCAATAGGTGTGTAGTGAGTTCACTTTATGCAATTTTTACTGGAGTGAGGGAGGTGAGGGGAGAGAGGTGGGAAAACCCGATGAGGGAAGTGAACGGAATAGGAAACCAAATAGCCTTTTCCGACTTTCTTCTCCAGGTTTTCTTATCTCCTCCCCTCCTCTCTTCCCTTACTTCCCCCACTCCATTTAAAAATTACATAATTTGAAGGCGTTGCTCACCATTTTTTCCTTGAATATGATGTCGTAGTATTGAAATCTTGGTGGTAATAAAATTTATAATCGTGGAGAATTGCATTTTTCAATGTCAATTTGGATGACACGTGGCTAAATGAATCTAGCTTGTACGGGACGAACTGGCGTCTCCTCCAAGTAGTCTCCTTGGCTGTGAAAGGTCTTCTTTTCTTTATATTTCTGGTCTTGGATAATCTTCCCGTTATTTTCTTCTCTTACGGAAGACTCATGCATTGTAAATCACTTCATTCACAAGTCCTGCCAATAAAATAATGCAAGCATACCGAGTCGTGTGAGTCACTACCGCTTATTTCAATGTCACCTAGCTGTACGAGGCCAATTCTAACTCTCATCAAATTATGGTGATGATCTGCGTCAGAAGTAAATAACCCATTCCTTCAGCGTTGACATCACGTAACAATGGGAGGAGTCAATGCGTAGCAATGCCGCGCCACTTACGCAACGAATGAAATAATCGGCGTTGCGAGGGCATATCGCTTCAATATTCGAGCACAAAAAATAGTCTCATAATGTTTAGGACGAAGCATCACTCGCGTTCCATCGTCTATTTTTTGAGACGAGTATTTATATAATAATGATAATTTTATAATTACTGAATGCAAAAAGTTGCGTTTCAATAGCAAATTTTAAAGTAATTTTAGGTAGCCTTGAAGGAGAAACGTTTTAAGGCTACTATCAAATATATAATGCGTTATGCTTTTACTAAAAGATACATATAAGGGTGTGCTTTAAAGCTGCTTAGTAACAGTTAATTTATAACTCATTAACATCAATTATTTACAAATATATTTGCTGGCTGGGGTAACGAATTGTATACCTTTCCTACGTACAAAAAACATCTTTTAAACAGTGCCAAATTTGGTTTCGTTCAGGGAATACTTTTTTACGCAAGGAATGGGCAGGCACTGGAATATATCAGAGTTACCACTTGTAATATAGAAACACTGAGGAAAGAATCTCTTAGAAAACAAGTGCAAATGAAGACATAGTGGGAAGGATCTTTTAAACCTACTCTTTTTTAAATAACACGTATAATTCTTTGTTGTAAAAAAACGGCAGGTTTCAATAAGTTAAAGTTAGCGCTATCCCAGAAAAATCTTGTATAACTTTGTCTGAAATGTACTAACGCGTCATAAATTGTACTATTTGTTAGAAATTCTAGTTGTTATTATGTCTCTAAAACTTCAGGTAAATAATGTGTTCACTTAACCTCTCGACCGGTCGTATTACGTCATTTTTTGTCCTATTTTACTCGTTAGAAACTGATCTTATCAGCCTGAAATGCCCTGGGAATATAAAGTGAACCATGTGTCTACACTTTTCTGAAGTTTACAGAGGAATATTGTGAAATACGTATTTAAGGAAAGAATGAGTGTATTATGATGCAGGCAGGTGTTGACAACAGTCTACTTTAATTCGGTCTGAAAAGTTCTGGATGAACGTTTTTATTAGTTAACGTTCAAATTTTCTAAAAAGCGATGATTGAGTTACATCTAAATTATATGTGTCTTGAATATCTAGTTAGATATGTAAAATTGTAAAATGAAAATATTGTAAAATGTTTCGCAAATTGGCTGGGAACAGTGACCAAAAAAAAAAGGAAATCTCGGCGTGGCGATTCTGAGTAGGAGCACTTGAGAAAAGTTAAGCAGTATTTTAAATATTTCAGCAATAGCAAATGATAACAAACCAATCGTTCAAATGTATTTTCTTTACGAAAGTCATAGTTTTAAAATGATCAATAAATCTTGGCTGTATGACAGTTATATAAGGCATTACGTGGTTGATTTGCGTTTTTCTGTGAAAAAAAATTAAAATGCGTTTGAATCACAGGAAATGTTATTGTTTTCTCTACGGTTTCATTGTGTTTGGCTTGAAGTGAATATGGACCCTGATAGATATCTTCATCAAAATCTGAAACTCGGAGAATAAAACGTTTGTTGGATTGAGGTGGGATAATCTGTTGTTATATGAGTCAGAATATTGAAGGATTATTTTCTGACGCTGTTAATCAGTTGCATGGTCTCCATGATTTCTCTTTAAGGCTTTTTGTTACCAATCACATTGGCACTTTCCTTGAGGGAGTATTGGGAAAAATATTTCATAATTTGCTGGCGCACGGCTTATGAGAAGACAAGCAATTAGACGGAGTTACCTCATTAAAGCACCTGGATGTTCATTTGTAGTCATGCAAGACTTGACGGGAGTAGATTTTTTCTTACTACTCTATAAAGTGAAGAGGCCATTAATAGTACCAGGGCTTTCGCTTACTATTTGTTAAAAATAAATTGAAGAAAAAATACTTTGATGCGCTGATCGCTCAAACAATTTATCAATGCCGTTTTATGGCGGATATAAAATCAGCCCTTTCCGTAATAATTAATAATTTCTTTAATAAATTCATAATTCGTTCTTACGAAGCTGATAGCATTTCAAGTTCATCCAACCTACTATTGAAGTCAATTTTTATATTTATTGTGTTATGTTTTAGATTATATGAAAACTTTATGCATAGTTTCCAGCATCAGAATTACATATGCTTCTATATTTTACCATGTGGACATTAAGTTTATTAATTAGAGCACAGTGGAATAAGGTTTCGAATGTCTGATTATTGAATATTATGTTGTCATCAGATGCATGCCATTCAGCAGTAGAGAATAGGGGTTGGGTAATGAACTGGTCGGGGTATGAAGGGCTTTTGAATATGGAAGATGTTCATGTTGTTTGGTTTGAGGGAAATCTGCTGTGACGAGTGGAGAGTCCTAATTTAAAAAACCTGCTCCCCGTATCATATTGAAAAGGTTGGAATCTAAAATCGGAGAAAATGTAAGAAAATCAGCAATACTATGTGTATATTTCGTGCATGCCGTTTCTTAAGATTAAGATCGCTCTTTCGCGAGATTCCCCGTGCTCAAGTTGGTTAGCGGTTAGAAAATTTCCCTTCGCTCGCGAGGAAGCACGCCAGCATGTGTAGCAGTGCTCTCAGGGTCGCTGCGGATCATCGCCCCGTGATGCAATTCCAGGGAAACGCACTCTCACGCATTATGTGAACACCTACCGTGAAAATATTCCGCGTCAGGCACCAAGGAGTTTCAAGAGGAATAATTTTATCTTTGATCACATCAAGATAAAAAAGAGCTACAGAGTAAAAAATCGTGTCTTCTCTCTTTTTCCGAGGTCGAATTGTGTCGAAGCTAATTGAAAAAGTGACTATTATTATATATTCGCCAAACTGGTAAAAGGAAGGTGCGATAATCGTGAGTTATAGACACATCATGAAGAAAAAAGTTGGTCTTTAATGGAGACGGCGCTCTGAGTTGTTTTAGTGTAAAGAGCACGGGTTCTCACCAAGGTAACTCTTTACTGTTGAATTGCATTGAGAAATTTTCTCGCGATATGACAGGTTGAAATTATTACAGCCTTTTGCAATTTGATGTATGTATTTGGATGGAGGTTGAGTCTTTTGAAACTATTTTTTACATTTTTTGGGATGATACCGGTAGCTGAGATGACAATTGAAGCTATATAAACCTGTTCCATATTCCATATTCTTTTTATTTCTATTGCCAATTCTTGGTACTTATTTATTTTTCCGGCTATTGTCTTTTCAATGTTATGCGACAGTGGCACAGCAACAATATTATATACTATCTATTGCCTCATTAACTCCAATCACTACGGGAGTGTGAGGGATTACTGACTGTAGCGCTTGGCTCCTGTAACGTTTGATATTTAAAAACTGTTATTTAAGGTTTCCAGGAAGATGTTGACGGAAAAAGAATATTTTTGAGAAAAGAAGCAAGGGAGAAAGTTGTTTGAAGGAGTAAGACAATCAAACAAACTAAAAAAATTAAAGCAATCGTTCGATGTTACAGACTGCAGATTGAAGAGTCCCGGGTTCAAATAATTAATGGTGAAATATTCAAAACGCCCTCTATTCATGAGTGGGTGACGTCATTAGAGTTCTGGCTAAATTATTTATAATTCTGGCTGAGTTTATTTGTTTAAGCAGAACCTTTCGTTGAACCGCATCAAAGGGGGTAATTTTCGCACGCCTCTGGCCTAGTGAGCTCTACTCTCACCTATCACCAAACCAATATTCGTGTTTAATCACTGAGTGGACTGATCATATCTTGAAATCACTCCAAAATTTAAAATAATTACTCATAATAATCAGTCATAAAAATTATGTAATTTCAGTCGTACCTCATGCTATAAAAGAGCAAATGTTTCAAAAATAATTTCATTTTATAATCTTATGTGAGTTGACCTCCGTTTTACACGCCTTTTTGACTCTCATTGCGTTCACAGTTGTTTTGAAGGCGTTCAATGAATGAGATTAAATAATGATTGCTTTCCAAGAAAGAATAAGTACCTATATATTTTGATGAAATCTTTTGAAAAAAAATATGTTTATTTCTCATTAAAGCTCGCCATGTTCTTCTTGCCTCATTTCGTGTTTCTCGGTGCTGATTAAAAATTTTTCCACTTCTCAACTTTCTTTTTTAATGCATTAAAAAATTAGGCAAGTATTTCAAGTAGCAAATCATGTAAATTTAAATTGATATAAATGGTGTTCTTGGATGCAATTACGTTGCTGAGTAAAAATTTTGGCGTTTTATGTATGGCCAAATTTATTTGAGCAGAGCGGTCGAGGAATGAGTTCTCGATGCAAATTAAAGACCAATTACGTTGGCCTACACTCCAAGAAATGTTTTAACATCATGCAAATTATTCTCAGAATAATTTTCGGATCACGATCGGAAAAATTAAAACCAAGGGAAAAGTTATACGGAAGCACGAACGAATTCAAAGGTAGATAAATAGATGCAAAATATCAGATGTATAAATTATCAAGTTTGCATATTAATAGTTTCTGTTTGAATTGGAAATATTAATATTGTTTTGATTTCAGGTATTCATAAAAAGTAAATTGATTGAACGTTATTAGGTTGAGTTGAATAGGATTTAGTTTCAATTTATTTAATATTTATTTTGGCCTACTGCTGAGTTAGTTTTACAGTGAAACTTCTGGCTTTTTGGTCGACGTATTTACTCCAGGAAAATGTATCCTATAACTGGCCCAATTGTTGCCTTTAGAAACTGGTATAAAATGTAAACTGATGTGTCAGAAGTAAAATTTGCAGGCTATGCGAACTATTAATTTACTTTACATTTGTTCATTAAGTTTTGCAGTGATGTCTTTTCCTTTGGCTTTTTTTAACCGAAAATGTACCCTCTAGCCGGTACAAGACATAACAGAAATGAAATGTCTTGTATGATGTTGGGCACGATATGGTGGACGTTCTTAATATTATTAAAATAAGACATTGCAATATTTCCACTGAGCCTTGTTATGACACTACGCGTTTCGTCGCATGATAAATAAACGTTTGTAACGACGAAACGCGTAGTGTCATAATAAAACTCTGTGGAAATATTGTAATGTCTAATTTTTAAATAATAAGAAATGAAGTGGGTAAATGCACCCGAATGACCTTGAACTCTTCTATCGCTGAGGTTGTTTGATTCCGAAATTGCATCTGGGATCCACTAATGCTCTCCGCCCACCCTAGGAAATCCTATATCTTTCCAAAATTGGTAAGGTGCCGCGGTAATTGAAATAATAGGCCAAATAGGCGACTTTGAGAAATCTGGGAACTAATCCCGCTAAAAGGAAATGATTTTTTTCTCTGTGACGTTTTCGTGATTAAAAAAATTCAAGCCAAAGATTGCAACTAGTATTTATTTATTTAGGATAGTATCGGAGTCTGAAAGAGTTGGAAGCGTTAATGCATTTTTTTCTTCAGGATTTTTAACTGAAAAGGCATATTGATCGGCGGGTAATAATGGTAATCCCAGACGGCTCGGTAATTTTAATTTATTTTATGCTTATTTATTCCTACTACCTTTTTTTGTTCTTCAGTCTTGTCGGTTTGCTTAAGGTTATTGTCAGAAAATATACAAACTATGTAGCATAAAGTATAGTGGAAATGAAAGCCTTAATTGTACCCGAATAACCTTTCAATCTTCTCTCATTTAGGTAGCTTGACTCAGAAATATCATCTGGGATCTTTAAAAGCTGCCTGCCTAGCCTTGGAAAGATTCAAATCTTGCCAGCAAAAATAACTTGCGATTTCAATGCGTCCTCATGTGTTCTTCCTCTAGCTTCTCGTTGCTGAAGACGTTTCCCTGGCTTATGAGCATTGGAGTCAGCTGTGGCGCTAACCTTGGAATATGTTTCATACCGCATAGACTCAGTGCATGAGAATGAACACGGTTGCATTGCATTCCATTGCATAACGTCCTATATGGATCTAGCACGTTGCATAATTTTCTTGGCATTGCGGCTCTTCTGTTATGAGGAGAAACCTGGTAATTACTATCGTGCAACGTGAGTGATGGCATTTAGTTGCTGATCGTTCATTTCAATACGTATGTCGATTTATCTCTTACGAGCACCTATTCCTCGTAACTGCGCTAGAACACGCAGATCTTTCTTGTTGCCGAATTAAATGTAATCGTCGAATAAAAAAAGGGTTTCGCAGTGGTCGTGAAATGTTGATTAATGCTCGATTCAGTTTCATAAGAGAGCTAACGTCTCCTTCTATATAAATACTATTATCTTCGTTAGTATTCTTTTCCTTATTTTCAAAGAAATAAGTTATAATTAGTGCTCTTTACAGTTACTCGTAAGGCTAAAAAGTTTCTAATTCATATCTTTTTCATTCTATTCCGATCTGCGATTTCAAGCACTTAAGGGATTCAACTGACGAGAAATGCTTAAAAAAATCACAGTTTTGTCTCATACATCATCATATCTTTCAAATGCTTCAATATTTACCCAAAAACGGTTAAAGATTTTTATAGCCATCGCTGTGGGGGCACGACCGCAGAATTAGATAAGACGTGGCATGAGGAGGGTTGATCATAATCAGGATTTACAATAGACCAAAACTTGTGTTGATAAATCAATGCTTGGTGCTAAAAATTTCCGAATTGAGTACAAATCTTCTCCTTGGAATAATGTGTCACTGTACCAAATTTCATGGTAATCAGTGAAGCGGCAATGGAGTTTATTGATTTCGGATGTAGGCACATACATTATTTTTGGACGTACTTGCCAGAATACATGTCATACACTGCAATAAATGTATGATTGAAATGTAATTTTATATTGTGTCAAGCGTAATATATGTCAGTGATTGAAATGTGAAAAACAAATTGGACGAAATGGATATTTTCCATTAGTGACCAAGCAGTTGACCATGCCTTTTCCGCGACCACGCTGTATTTCCCTTCATATTCTCGTGTTTTATCTCGTGGTTTTAAACATTTTACCTGACCGGAAATCACACAATGGACCTATTACTTCCCGATATTTATTTTCCATATGTATTACTTACAGCCACGAATATTGCTATAGCTTCAAGTTGACCTCTAGATTTACTGTCACTCTCCGAGCAATCAAATGGGCTAACTAAAGTCGTCACTGGCTTCGTTGAAGGGTAGAGCGATTCGGATTTCTCAGAGAAATAAGTTATAATTAGGGCTGTTTACAGTTACTCGTATTGTTAAGATATTTCTAATTGATATCTTTTTCATGCTATTCCGATCTGCAATTTCAAGAACTCGAGGGAAAATGATGAAAATACTATCATCGCCACGCTGTGGATATTTTCGAAATCAGTTTAAAATCAAAGTTTAAAATCGCACAAAGGGGCAACGTCAATCAGGCTTCTATTGGACGGACTGGGCCCCCCTCTATATAGTCTCCTTGGATCGTGGCCTGCTAATGCCGAGCATACGCAATCGTGAGTGGGGAAGGAATATATCGTAGACTCTAAACCATTCACTCATTCATTGTCACAGTCCTGTCAAAGCTCGTACACTCGACCACGGATCGCTTTTGATGTGATAGTTTCCGACCCGGAACCCCCGGAACCAAGCCGCTGTTACTCCCGAGAAAAAAGTGGCTTGTTTTTGAGGCCGCGGTGAAAGTCGGAACTAATGGCAGCACCTGTCCTCAACCCTGGCAGACGACGTTATGGCATTGAAACCCGTGTAAATTAAGGAAAAATTTGTGGAGAATATGTCGGATTCCAGAGATATAAGGCCAAATCTTATTATTTTAAATTCAATCACCATTCTTTCATGTGAACTGTATGAGCTTACGCAGGGATTCTAACACTCCTGTACGTTAATATTGCGAATTATATGCCGGCGTATTTTTCTGTTAGGCTACGAACTTGTAACTGCTAAGTACGCCTTGAAGCAATGGAATAAATACTGGAGATTATCTACGACATTAGCGAACGGATTCTCATCACAGTGCGGTGTTGTTTACGTAAATGACGCGATACATAAACTAAATAATTGTCACAACAGATGCACTGTACAAATTTCTCAGATTAGGTAATGGAAGAGAGTTATACTAAAATTAAATTCATTATATCTATCTTACTAAAGGTTTGGTTCAAAATGAAAAGAAGCGAATGCGCTTTGCATTTAAGTAATTTATTCAGGTTTGGAGATACCTTTGAAACATGTGTAGATATAGATTGAACAAATAAAAAGAACAATGTGACCTTCTCAATACAGGGAAGTGGTAAACTCCATAAAAGGGTTAAGTATGTATGTATTGCGATGACCTCGTCCCTTAAAAGTTTATCTAATATATTCGTTGATACTTATAAAATTATTTTATTTAAGCTGGATCTTTACTTATCTCTTGGACGACTTTGCCATTGCCATCTCTCAACAGCTTCTTCCTGACGATGTCGTGGGGCATGGAATGCCTTTCACACAGTACCTGCCCTGCTTTCAACTCAAAGTTTACACTCGGTATCGCAGCTTGCCATTTACTCCTCTTAACAGGGTCTTTGGGAGCAGAGAAAAATGAGATGGTAGACTTTTTAGAGCCATACCCCTCAGTACACCCTGGTGCGACACAGCTTCTTGGCATTTCAAATATCGCCGAAAATTAAGCGAACGAACTCCTGCCTCACCCGTGAAATCCACAGAGTGAATTACTTTAGCGTTTAGAATTTAAAAAAAATGCTGAATAACTCAATGAAATAGTTTTTCAAGTGCAAATAACTCGCTTAAACACACGTGAACTAATAGAACCACATACAAAGCATGGGTAGACCACAAGTGGCGCTCGTAGTTCGTTAAAATTCCGCAGCCTCAAAAACCTGCCACCAAAACTGTACGGCGGGCATAGGAAGTTGCACTGGTGTGCCCGGAACTAAAAAAATAGTTGACAGGCGCTGCGCGTGGGTCTATGCGTGAAAGTATCAGCTCAAGGCCTCGGGGTCACCTATTTGTAAGTTGTTGGAGTACAATATCCTCTGCAAATGCATGTCGCATGTACTTATTGCGATGCTGATTGCACCGTGACAATCGAAACGTCTTATTGTCCACACATTACGTTTCTATTTATTTAACTTTCTTCTTTTCCACCCCGACAATCGTGTAGGTTAGCGTCGCAATGTGCCAAAAATAAAATACATAATGCTGTGGATTACTTTTCATGGGACATACCTATCATATTACAGTGATCGGTGTCAGGGCAGATATCGGATCGCTGCACTGGCGGATGACAGGAAATCACTGATGATGACGCAATTAAACGGCAGAAAATATGTTTTATTGTATAAAATCATGTTTCTTATCATTAGTCCTCATTATTCCATTGAAGTGGAAAGCTCCCCTCTCGGGAAGCGCTGCATACTTCCCCTAATTTCTGAGTTGGGCTCACCTGCGAAGTATATTACTCGAAATTGCCGAACTATCCGCTTCGTAGCTGCCTGAATAAAAACGCCCGAACTCACAGGGCTGGAGATGCCGGATTATAGAGGGAGTGTTGCAGTAGAATTATTAATATGTATGATGCGATAACCTTGAGTTGATAACTTGAATACCTTTAATAAATAATCTCACGTAAGGTAGAACATGTGTGGCCGCATCCGTTATCCTTAATGATAGTGACTATTACCTAATTGCTTCGCTGGCTCTGTGTCCTCCGTGTCTAACATAGTACTAAACTCTTCAATTCGGTGACTGGAGTAAGAATAGCCCCTAGGAAGCAGCAAAGAGGAACTTACTAGCAGTTAAGAGAATTATTGGATGAGAGGAAGCCCCTTTGATTGCGTGAACAACACTCTCCCGTCCTTAATAATAATAATTTGCCTTTATTCGGGTGAAGTTGGGACTGAGAAGTCCCCTCTTCAACCTAACCCCTAGATGGCGTCAATGTAAGCATATTAAAAAATGGTAGATAAACGTTTACAGTACAAAAGATATACTATATACTCTAATTATAAAATGTCACAAAAGATAAACAAGTATGTGTGAAAATTTTGTGTAAAAAAAGATTTCTGTTTGTGGGAAAAAACATGAGGATAAGGGTGTATAATCCTTCAGCGAAAAAACCCACTGCAGGAAAACGCCCACACAAGAAGGGGGGCGTGAAAAACATGCGAAAACCTACTGGGTGAAAGCTAATGTCATGCTACATGTAAAATACAACATAGTTAACGAGGTACAAAGTACACACAAGGCCTTCGAATAGAGAGAATGCTTTATTGACGAAAATCGAAGTTTGCCTCGTGTATGTGTGTGTGGGGAGATTGTGTGTATATGCACAATGCTGGTCTTTGTGTTGTTTGCTCCCCCCGACAAACGGGAATATTTCCTCCTCGCAGGTTGATCCGATGAGGAGGCAAACACGCTTACACTGTCCGACATCACACACATTCTCTCTGTCCCTATGAGTCGCTGGAGCCCTTGGTCCATCTAATGAAGAGTTTTCGTTTTTCTAAGGAAAAATTCTTTGGTCATTCTTCTCGTAGGATGGTCTACCATTTCCTTAGAAAGAGTACAGTCGGTTTTGCTAGCGGTAGCCCGCGTCGTTCTAATGATAGCGTTGGAATTCTCCAGAGTAGTAATAGTAGTAGTAGTAAGGCCATTTTGCACCATATTACTGACTGGAAAATAGAAAAATAATAATTCTAATGAAAACAAATCCGATCTTAAAATTGGATTGGAAAATATTTAAAGAGGGTGGCAATTGTATATTATTGAACAGGGCAGTTGAGTGTAAGAATGTGATGAGTCGAGATATGTGTTCAGGATTGTCTCCTTAATCTTCAGCTAGGTTTCCCCCGGGTTTTTGACTCACCCTCATGACACGATATCTTTCGCAGTCCGTCAGCAGAGTTCGCACTGTTAGTAGACAACCGCAATCTATGCATTGGGGTTGAATTTTCTCTTCTGTGAAGAGATTAGGTTCATGACCTATCCTCAAACGTGCTAAAACGAATTCCTCCCGGCGGAAATTCCTCACTGAGATCTGCCACGAAGATGTTTCAGGCTTAATTTCATGAAGTTTACTGTTTTGGATCGCAAGCAATTGGGTCTTCTAATTTTGTCGAATTATTTTTTTCTCATGAAATTTTCCAGATCTTCAGCTGGCACAAGAGGCAGTTCGTAATCCCAGGACCTGAGTGCGTGTCTGGCTGCTGCGTCTGCTTTCTCATTCCCGGTGACTCCCATTAGGGATTCTCCATGTCCTTCCCTTCTACTGTTATCCTTTCCCAGTTGTCGGCGTGCTCCGTTTCCTCATGTATTCCTCTGTCCTCTCATGGTACATGGACGAAAACAGTCTTTCACTTGTAGACCTGGCGTCACAACAATGTATATCTGCGGGCCCAACCTAGGTTTCCTTCACCACAGCCCTTGGTGGGCCTTTTCTGTTTTTTTTTACGTCGCAGTTTTCAAAATTCTAAAATTTTCATATCCGATTTCCTTGTAATGCTTTAATTTTACTCAATAAATCTATGGTGAATAGTAAATAGATGTTAAATCGGTGCTCAAATGTAGTCACATCCTCGTTTTCAAGGAGATGTTATCGAATGCCGTAAGTGACAAGGATTTGTGGAATTTTATCCATCGTTGTTACCATCCTTGAGGGTTCTCCGTTTTAACGGAAGGGGTGTATCACTAATTTAATTGCTTTTGTATTTCAACTACCATAATTTGTCCTCGATCTGCTCTGCATTGCTACGTTACTCAGCAAGCAGAAGAGGGAACAGATAGTGAGTGTCACTTTCGAAGCAGATGAAACTAGATTTTCGTGGAGAAAACCTGGACTTTAATTTGGCGGAGGTTGCCTCATCTGTCCCTGAAAGAATGGACCTCTCCCCGCTCTGGGTGAGGCTCCGACGAATCAATCTTTTCCCTTCTTGCCGTCTCTCCTTGGAATGACAAGGGTGGCCTTTGATTTTCGGCAAATGGGAGAAAGTTTCCCATGCTTCAAAGAGGGTATTCATTCAACATTTAGAAGTTGAAATTGGCGTTTCTGGAGAGAAATTTAGGTTGTCTCACCCAGATGGTATCGAAATACCTTCCAAGGTTGGAGTTTATGAATGAGAAAAGGCGTTTAGTGACACAATATTCGTCCTCGCGCAAGATAGTTCTTGAGTAAGGTCTGTTCTGTGATGTCATGAGCTTGTGTTTATTCAATGCTATGTGATGTATTTATTAAAAGCGACTACAAAGCTGACGTAAAGATTAAAATATTTGATAAATCCCGCAATTATTTTCAGTATCCTCGCGACACAACGCCTTGAGGTCATTATCGAAACTGAGAAAACGCGCAACTTAAAGAGTTTTCTAGTTATCTTTTCAGCGTGGGATTTATAGTTTGTGTATAGATATATGCATGCAATGCATTGAATTTGGCTTGGGCATGAGTGTACTTTCATGCTTTGTTAGCCAATGAGTCATTAATAAGCCCCGAGATTTGTTATTTCTGTCAAAAAAGTGTTTCATTCAGATATGAAATTCTTAAATTCTATCAAGGATAGGTGGTTAATTTAGATGGAGATATTCTCAATTCTTCTTAGGGTGATAGTCCGTGAATAGTTTGAATTTATATATTTATGTTACATATATATTTTTTTACAATTTAAACATTTATGCTATTACCATTGGCAACCATATGATAAAAGCTACTTTATCTTATGAATTGATTTTTACTTGCTTGAGGGACCCTAAAAAGATATTCGTTTCCTTTAAAGTGGAGCTAATTTTATAGTGGCTGAGTTCGATTATAGATTATTACGCTATTCGATTATAGATACGCTATATTTGCTATCGTTGGAAATAAAATGCTCTTGATTGGAGGTTATAGTTTCCTTTTTAACAGCCTTTGTCTAATAAATTGAATGAAGGAATGTTAATAGCTCCATTTTCAAATCAATTTAAACTGTTTTAAATAATTTCCTTGGTAGTGGTGTCTGTTAGGGTTCGAATTCCTCTCAAATCTTAGAAAACTGGTTTATGTATAATACAAAGCGGTGTATCTATTGAGCCCCGTGGAATCTGTTCAAGGGCATCGGTTCTATGAATATAGCAGGCATACCTACGGGTTTTTCTCTTGGAAAGTTATTTTAAAGCGAAGAGGTATTGTTTGAAAAGAAATAATCTCTGGTGACATTTTTTCCTCCGGGTAGCATTGCGAGATATTGAGCGACCCTCCAGGTAATATTGTGGGCAGTGAGTTTCAGTGATAATAAAAACTAAAGAATATTTTTCCTGATTACAGAGATGTCAGCTTTGGTAAAACTTCCCTGCGGTCTTCATAAGGATCGAATGGTAAGTTAAATTGCCTTGTGTCACTGATTTATGAGATTTTTTTGCAATCTACCACAATGCGTTGTGACTTATCATTTGACCGAAGTGTTTAAATGAACATTCTTCCACCTAAATATTTAAGGCTAAAGTTGCAGAGACTTATGACTTGAGTTATTTTTCTTCCTCCTGACCTCAATTTTTTAAGTTGATTACTGTCTTGGATGGCGGGTCTTTAAGATTTAAATTCAATTTTTTCGCAAAATTTTTGGTTTATTTTCATGCCTTCATCATGGACTTTTTTGCCATGAATAGTACAAAATGACAAATCTTATGCTTAAAAAAAAGCCCTGATAAATGTATGAAAATATACCAAAACGTTGGCAAAAACATTCTCGTCTAATGCTTAAAGACCTTCACTCCACGATATTTATAACTCCAATTCAAAATGCAATTTCCGTGTTAAATCCTTAGGCATAGAGTCTTCGGTACAGGGTCTTCGGATTTAGAGTGAAAAGAAGGTTACGAAATGGATATTTGTCTTAATGGCTCTGGTTGTTAATATTTTCGAGGAACAACTGATATTAAAGAATTTGATTTTCTCCAACCAACAGAAAATAACATAGCTTATTCTTCCGAAAATATGGTTCCCCTGATTTTGACTTGTGTATCTGCCACTCTTCATCAAGTTAGTGAAGTAATCTTTGTCGCTATGATAAAAAAATAACGAGGTATTGGCTGCCAGCCTCGTGTGAGCGATCACGCGATTGTCCATTGTCAAGGATGGTTACGGATGGCGGATCATTAAAGATCTGGGAGCCTGCCAACGTGTTGTGGGAGCAGAGCGTTACAGAACCACGCGGAATTCCACACCGATCTCATGAGTTAAAAAAAAGGAGCTTAAACAGGAATTGCGTGGAGAATGAAAAAGTTGAGCTCATATTCATCACTTTTCTAAGCAAGGAAAATTGAAGCAATCTGCACGCGAGTGTTTTTTATTCCACGTGTTACATAACTTGTTGTCTTTATACATTATCGTTGCTCCTCAAAGAAAAGAATTTTTAGCCGTTTGGAAAAGCGTGATGCAATTTTCCTTGTCCACGCATTTTACGATTGGAGGAATTTTAAGCCATTTAACAGAGAGACAATGCATATTGTGATAGATCATACCTAAAATTAGCAGCATTAGTTTAAAAAACGATAGGTATTTTTTTATTCCTGCTATTGTGTTAATTTACATTTAAACGGAAGTTTAGATATATGTAGTTTACACAAGAATCCGGATACGTGTAGCGTTAGCGTAAAAATGGAAAAATATGAGTTCATTACTAGTCAAAAGAAAAATTTCATTGTATCAATTGCATTATCTGCCACGTAATACTGTTGTAATGTTATCTGTGGGGCTAGTTAATTGGGATTAGGAAATATTCTGAGCTCCTAGAATATATGAGTAAAATTTGCCCCTTACCGCTATTAAAGGAAAAAATAGGCGCCAATATAACTTAATAAAAACACTTCAGCACTTTTCCTCTCCTTTATTAAAAAACCTCTATCAATTTCAGCTCTCTGAGTGCAAAACTTGAACTCTTGAAGCAGAAGAAGACTCAATGAGCTGAAACTAGTGTAGGTTTTCAAAAGTAAAGAAGTGGAATAGTGTTTAAGTGTTTCTATTATATACCTTCCGCTCTATAAGGCCCGAAACCGTTGATACTCGATTTGACTTCTTGATCTTTTACAACAATCAGCATTTTTAAAAGATTTAAAATTTTCTTTGATCACACAAAGACTTCAAATAGACCACGTTGTTTCTTTTTCGCTTGTATCTCTTGTTCCTTTTATAAATAGATGTGATTTGATTGATATAACCCCTCCGCAAATATAATCTATTATTCATCTCTCCTAAATTTGAAAGATAATTGGTTTTAAATTCCCTGGGTTTTACCCCGGTAAATACGAGTTGATGCGCCGTTAGTCTTGAATGACGAGCATTCTACGTCTCAAAGAAGGGCTTGCGTACCTAATAATGTTCGATTTGGATATGAATTAATGCAAAATTCTGCGTGTTTCACGAAAAATGAATTCCACTCATTTTTAATTTGTCACATGCATTTTTTGAAATGATTTTCTCACATCAAATTCATATCTGTTTTATTTCCTGATGATATGAAATGTGTTTTCTCAGAACAATTCACGAGCTTTCTTTTGATAATATGTTATTTTCCCCGGTGCCATTGCGTGATGTCGTTTAAGCTGCGTTCTGGTGACAGGGAGCAAATTCGTGCGTCCTGGACGCCAATATTAACCTCATGCCGCCACTTACAACTCGGTGAAAAAACTTCCTCCCGCCTCTCTGAGCCGATCTTTTGTATGGTCCGCGGTTTTCGAAAGGCATGAAATAAAGAGACCGTTGTTTCTCGAGAACGATGGTAAATAGAGTTTTTTTGCAACTCACCCTATTCCTCCTGACGTCGCCATGGTGCTCTAGGGACTGCTAAACAAGACAGCACTAAGACAACAACTCGGAACGCCACCTGCTAATCATGTCCGTAGTGTGATTTCCGATCGGGTAAAATGTTTGCTACCACGAGAAAAACAAAAGCACGCGAAGGCTAACAGCGGCGGTACGGAGATTTAATTCATGGCTATATGTTGGGTAGCTAATTGAAAATATCCATTAAATAATCACATTTCAATCACAATCACATCTAACGTTAAACACAATATAAAAGTCAATTTTAATCGTACATTTATTTTAGTGCATGACATATAATCTGTCATATTTCCGAAAACGATGTATGTACCTTTATTCGCAATCAATAAACTTTATTGACCCGCGAGAAAAAACACCCCACTCTGCTGATAATTAACCGCGGTTATTTCGCCTGAGCTCGTGGTGGCGGAAATTTATTTTTTTGGGATTTTCGGAAGTTGAAATAAATACTTTCAATTCTCTACGATTATTCCTTACTGCCAATTTTAGATATGATCAATCGCAGTGTGCTTTGCCTCTCTCTTTATTTGGCTTTAAATTCTTTAAAATCTCCAACACGTAAAATGCGTGTAAAAGGAAAATTACAACAAGCGCTTACGAACGACTAAAAATTCTTTCCTCAATGGAGATACGGTACCTAATAGAGTTAGACAGCAAGTTTGTAACGCGTGAAATAATTGCGTAAAAATGCAAGTATTTATTTAAACGTGGAAAAATTCCTCCCTATCAGGCTTGAATCTTAGGATTTTATTGAATTTTCCGGAGTTTAGCTCTTAAGAGAACAAGTCATTTTCGTTCGATCAGTATAATTTCCTTATGTATTACGTCTTTCAAACTCAAGATAGATGTTGTTCATCAGTGACCAAAATTGCGGCCATGTATTTCATATCCGCGCCAACGCTGTATTTCCCTTAATGTTCTTTTCATCATATTCTATTTTTCTAGGTAAATTTATGTACACTCTTGCCACATTTTTCTCCTGTCTAGTATATGCTAAACTTATATGGACCACTTGGGATGCAGGGAATTTTCTTTAGGGACCATGAGGAGCTGTTACAACGAGTCAATTGAGTAAAAAGCTTCTCCTTGGAATAATGTGTAACTGAACCAAATTTCATGGTAATCAGTGAAACGGTAATGAAGTTCATTGATTTCGGATATAGGCATATACATTGTTTTTGGACGTACATGCCAGAATATATGTCATGCACTGCAACAAATGTATGATTGAAATGTAATTTTATATTGTGTCAAGCGTAATATATGTCAGTGATTGAAATGTGATAAAACAAATTGGACGAAATGGATATTTTCCATTAGTGAGCAAGCAGTAGGTCATGCATTTCATCTCCGCACCCACCCTGTATTTGCCCTCATGTTCTTGTGTTTTATCTCGTGGTTATAAACATTTTACCTGGCCGGAAATCACACCATGGACCTATTACTTCCCGAGTCACTGCGCTCTTCAATTCCCATGGCAACATTCCCGAGGGAGAACTACGTTGCCAGATGCTGTGAGGGCGCTAGGTAGTTGTGGCATCTTTGAAGAGTTTCCTCCCTTGCTTTCCCATCTTTGACGAATCGCGACGACCAAAACAGCATGAACAATCGTAAAACTGCCTTTTATCGAATCGCTGTCTAAGGTTGTTCGTTGTTGAATTCTACCTTGCTGTTAGCTTATTTAAGGGAATGGTTAAATTTGGCTCTTCTTTTTGTTATTTTATTATTCCGTTATGGCCTTCGGAAGGGTTATTCAATTCTATTTCATTTAATTCTGAATATTGTGATCATCATACAATTTTGGTATTGATAATGGCTGTGTGCCGATTTTACTTGTTTTGGATAGTGGCTGAATTAAATCATAGCCCTGAGGAAGTAAGCATAACAATTCAGAACGGTTTGGAAGATAAATACTTGTCCGAAGTCATCCCATTAAAGGTTAACATTTCTGTAAAACTCAGTAAGTTATTTTGAAAACAGACCTGTTAACCACTTGTGCGGATGTTGTATTTGGAAAAAAAATTTTCTACTGAGTACTGTCGACTCTTATCGACTCATCACCTTCTAATGGTTGCATTGACGGCTCTTAAAATAGTTCTTAAAATAGTAGCCAAAAAAATTCATTTCTCTCGTGCACAATTGTTTTCTTCCTTCTTTAGACTTCTCGATGCCTGCGTAAATAGAAGCTGTTTGGAGAAATGGTGATTCTTGGAAGGCACGCGTTTACATGATAAGGAATTTTAGGCTAAAATTGAGGTGTTACAATTTCAGGGTTATGTTATTATTTCTAAGAACTTCTTATGGGAATTTGTTCACAAATGCAACCACCATCGTCTTAAGAATGTAAAAAATGAAGTTTAGTGAATAGGGATATTGCGTAAAAGGCATAACACGATCGATTGCTTTCTAAAGAAAATTAGAAAGGGTAGGATGATGATGATATTAATCAGTAAATGTTAAGAAGTGATGGAATTCGTCAAGTGCGTTTGGCAAGCAGTAAGTACCGTACACTTTTTAAATTAAGTTTTAATTTGTTTGAAATCAAAAGTTTCTGTAAAATAATATGAAAATTTTTTATGCTCCCTGCCGACTGGATGACATGCGATTTTTAGCGTCCTGGTAAACAGTTGAATAAATGAAGACTCGTCATGAGGTTACTCAGGTCAGCGTCCATGATAGCTCACGATGCGATGAAAGTCTTACATATCTTTCATTTCGCCTTCTGTTCGGGCCATATTGGTTTTTGGGAGTCCCGTACAATTGGAATGCACACTACCTCATGGCGCGAACACTTTTATGGGGATTCACAATTTGCGTAATCACTGTAGGCCATCGTTTTTAAGACTAAATTTCTCGTCGTCTTCTTGACCTTGTGTGTTGATCAATGCCTTCAAGACTGGTGTGGACCTTGTCTTTGAGACTTGTGCGGGCGAAAACTTTCATCTTCCGCTGGAAATCCCGTAAACTCATCTTCGGCCGCAAGTGAAAGTTGGGACAACGTATATGTTTATTTTTGGCACGGGAATTTATTTGAAGATGATTAATGAAGATGAGGCAAGTGAGAACGTGATAAATATTAGAATAGCAGACATGTATTTCTTATCCTTTCCTTTTCATTAACGAAAAAAGTCTATCGAACGATGTTACTGATGATTTCAGGCTTAGCTTTATGAAAACTTTCCATCATGGGAAATAAGAAAATTGAAAAGTTAACTGATATATTTAAATTTTATGTCGCATCGGACTTGATATTTAAGGAGATGCTTGCATGATCGAAGCAATTGAAGATGTAACCATCTTATGAAACTCGGATCGTGCTTTTTAAATATAGCAGTGAACCTTGCAAATTTTATTCTTTCATCTTCCACTACCAAACGATGCTAAGAATTGACTGAACACACGAAAAATGAATTTGAATTAATACGCTTGCAACGAGGCAATGAATTGTATTTTGTTTTGATAATAATTACAGGCAGAGATATTTATGCATCCATGGTTACTAGGGAAATGAGTTAAATCACGTTTTGATTTTATTTTAAGGGTTTTTTCTTTGAAAACGTTTTTTTTAACCGCAGGGTTGGATATATCTTTTTAATTATTATATTTTTTTGTATTTTCCGTTCTGATAACGACAAATGAATCAATTTCATAATCTGCTTCTTACATTGTATTAATTAAGCTGGTTTTTGAATGTGTACTTAACAATTGCATGTAGTTTATCAGTAAAGGTATGCTTGTATAGAGAATTTAACGAATTCATACCAGTCATACGGACATTTTAATTTCCTTATATACAGCATCTGTCGCCTGTTGCTCTTCATTCTAATCATAAACTCTCTTCTCTTCCACATCCTTTCCCAAAACCCTTCTCCTACAGAATATGTATTTTGCAGTCTAAGTAGTTGCCTCCGATTTTTTGAAGTCGCTCATAGTAGTTCGAGTTTAGCCACACCACAAAATCGCGGTCTAACATTTTTAGAGGGACCAATATTTACTGCTTGCCACCACATTAAAATATTTAAATGACTTTTCCTAAATACAATAGGGTGATTTCCTATTATTTTTTTATTGCCTAAATCGAAAGATTATTACATCTGGAGTACGTATTTCACGCATTTAGATTTTTAAATGACGATATCTATTTTTCGCGATTATATGAAAAGTGAAAATTTTCAAGCGCGCGACGCGTAAGTATGAATGCCGGGAAATCTCTCCGTGAGACTTATTTCTGGTTCCCGCTGCCCCCCTGTGAGGTGACCTTGAGGCGAGGCTTAGCGCTGATTCGACGCAGGCTGCTAGCGGGTAGCTGAGTACCCTGCTGGCTGGTAGCGCTTGTCTTAAATAAGGATTATAAATACCTTATCAAATGAAGAAAACTTTCCGACCTTAGCCAGTTTTAATAAGTGATTATCAAGACATGTTTCCCTGAGCTCTACGCCTCATGCATGCTTTGGTAACCTCAGACGATGTATAACTCCTATCTACTCTTATAGAAACTAGGTCCCTGTGACGTCACGTGGAGTGGACTCGCATGGGCGCCAATCTGGCCCTTTTCAAATGAGGATAAAAATGGACCATTGCCATTCGTCTAAACCGCTATTTCTAAAACGAAATAATTTGTATGTTTTGAATACACTAATGGTGGGTAACGAATCGCAATCAATGCCTTTCGTTTTCTTTGATGAAGGAAACTACCCTATTCTGCCGCCGTAAATCCGCGAAATGCGTTATATTTCTGATTTGGATCTAAGGACTGACAATAATTTTGTGCGTCCATTATTTGTGCTTTTGGTTAATTTTGTAATTAGGATATTAAGGTATTGATAAATTTCAGTGAAAATAATTTAGATGTGTAAAATCTCGAAAGAACAACGTGCAGCAGTAAAATTAATATTTCACGATAAATTGTAACGTAATTAAGGTTTGAGAATCCCAAAACTTTATCGGCTTTATATTTTATTTTTAATGAATTCAGACATTCAGACTCTTTTCTCTTTTGACAATTAGTATACATTCCCATGAATTCCTGTATCTCATTCGTCCATAACTTTCCTGGTTTTCCACTTCCCTTATTACCATTAATTTCTTTCCTCAATATATATGTAATTTGATTCTCAACTATCCACGTGGTAAAACAATGGAAGCACGCTTCTTTCGTAAGCGTCATTCGCGGGATGTACTTTTCTAATTCCCTCATGACCAAGGCAATCGCTACAATATCACTTTCACCGCAGAAAATTCTCAGATATGTCACATCCGCTTCATTTATCCTCCACCCTTTATTATTCCGTGAAATCATAGTTTCACTGTCGTAGACATCAGGTGATAGAACAGAGGGCTATCCCTTAGTAAATATCGATTTTACTTTTTGAGAGATACCTATTCCTTCTATCTTACCAAGTTATAGGATCGCACATTCATTGACGCCTCTATCTTCCAGGTCTAGATATTGAATTTGGAGAAATATCTGACCAAATCACACAAACGCTCGAGGATGGTGAAGAATTTTACCATTAAAAATTGATGCACATGATTATTGGATTCAATTCTTCGGCATAATGTACATCCAAAGATATGAAGAACTGAGGAACACATTTAGCGTACTTTAAATTACCAAGTGTATTTATATACCTGATTAAGTACCATTATTAGGTTTTTGTGCAGTACTTTTCGTGCTATATCTTTCTCGCTCGTTTTCACGTACCACGGTAGAGACAAAATGCATTTTGGCGACGATTATCCCTTTGGTTATATTATATGTAAAACTTACAATTTTTGGCATGTAAACGATTCATTTCCTTTTTGCACACCTTAAATCGCAAAGAAAAAATTATGAGTTGATAAGATAAACATTTTTCACGGTGAATATGTCGATAAAATCTCCTTATTCTCGAATTTATCTCATTATAAATTTGATAGCTTTAACTCCGAATAAATATTATTTTATTGAATAAATTTGAATGATACAAAGTAATCGGTTCTCTCCTATTTTGTGGACGTAGGCCACCTTTAGCTCACTACTCTTCATAACCAAAAGAAAATGACTGATACCGTGTAAGAAATGTCATTATTTTAAGTATATCTCTAGAGAACAGGATGATTTCCACTTGCCAACTGCCCTGAAGATCAAGTATTCAAGTATACTCCACCATGTGTTTTGAAATATAAGCTGATGCTACATTTTTATCAGTTTTACTTCCGGCACGTGCTGCTGTCCATTTATCCATCGTTCTATAAGTGTAAATGATGTATTTCATATACATTTGAGTGCCACCGAATCCGATTATAGGTCCATGCCGCGTAGCTGTGCTGAGACTACTTGAAATAAGATCGCAAATCTCTCGAACTTTATTCATTACAAGGATGCATGCTCATTATAAATTTTATTTGGCACGTCATGATGATGGCAGCACAATTTTTAGCCCTCAATGACCAATTCGCGCCATGGAAACCGTCGGCTCGTCGCCGCAAATATTAAATTACTGCCATCGAACTCCACAGTCGTCGGACAGGACTATTGGCTCCATGACATATTTCGGATCTAACGCATTTTTGATGCTTGTTACTGGGTAAACTATCACATAATCCCTAATGTATTTCTATATTATGACAGTGCTTCTGAACGATACTGAAAATGTGAATGGTTTCGTAGTACCTACCATGGAATATTATTACGCAGGGAGGTGGAGTAACCACGACTAAGGCATCGTTGAATTCGCTACTAATCCGTTGGCCATATGTTGATTGACCATCTGTTGCCCCATTACTGCATATCTGAAGGTCATGTGGAAGTGTTTAGTGCCAAACGTGAGTAGGAAATGGGGTGTGGAATGAGATGAAATGCCATTCGTGTCATTGGGCGACCTACATACGGCCAATGTATCTTGGGCTCTTGCCAAATTATGACAGAGCAACGGACCAAACTTTATTATGCCGACCATTGCCGCACATTTAAGTGCATTGCTATAAATAATATTTTTGGGAAAGAAATTACGTTTTAATTCAACTCGCCATAGATTGAGCTGCGTGATGGTGTGGTTTTTGACATTATAAGGGTACACCGGTGACATTTGAATCATTTGAGCATCATTCCGTTGTAGAAATAGATATAATGATTTGTAAAACTATTGATTTTCAAACTCAAATTTAAGCTCGATCATCGCTTGAAGCCGTTTGACTTGAAAAAATTAATCTTATACACCTTGGCCGATGGAGCAGTACAAGTGGTGTCATGAAAAATGTAATTTGTCAGAAATAAAGAAGTTAATCTAATCATTCTAGTTTCTGTGGGTATATCCATGTCAAGCTAATTTTATATAGTATAGAAAGGAAATTCAGAGAGCATTTTTAATCTTGAAAATAAACACTATATTATGCATAATAATAAAAACAAATATTTTAAGCATTAACTATGCAAATTTCCTCGGCCTAATGTGGACAGATGATATGTCATCTCACCACTGCTTTTCACCTACTTTTCCCTCACATTTGTAATATTCATGGTAGTAGTAGTTTTGCTATATTTTAGTGCTTCGATGACTGAGGCCATTATACACTACACGCAATCTGTTATTGGAACATTACTAGATGACAAAGTTTTAATTTGGCGAATTAAACTTATTCGCACAAGTTGGTAGTTTGCATACAATATTTTTATATAGTATAAAACGTTCTAAAATTTTATGATGTTCATCTTTACTTAATATTTTATATCTATTTGCTCAATGAGAAGTAAACATAGATACATAAAATTGCATTAGACATAGCAGTGAACTAATTATCGAATGATCAAATGCCACACACAATAAATCTAAATAGCCGCGTGGGACATGGGGTAAATTTATGGATTTGTGGCATTTAGGTTGGACTATATACTCTTGCTATTTTACTATTTTATTAAAAGTGCACTGAAGATTCGTCAATAAATTCAAGGGATACCCATGCTCTGAAGTAGGAATTTCTAACCTCATGTCTGCGGAGTAGAAAGTTACATCATTGCTTGAAAATTGATTTGAGCACTTGTAGTCATTTCTTCGGAGAAATATCTCGCTGTAATAACGCTGATAGCCTGAACGCTTGTAAAATTCGACTTGAACTCAATTAAGTATGCATTACTTCAGCGACCAATCTAAGCTTAAATGAAATTTGGAGGGGGTAAATTAGTTAATTTAATCGATATAGCCCCGGAAGCCTAGAGGCTGTGTGACCATGTCGTCTGGTCGGCAATCACCGAGGGCCTTGACTTTAAGGGGCCCTCACATCACTCACGCCTATCGTGAAAGGTGTAGTGAATTAAAGAATCAGATTACTACAACCGAAGTTATTTTGAAATTATAAAATGCTACGTTTTTCTTAGTCCCTTTATTTTCAGCATAACAAGTGTAATATGCGAATATATAAATATCAGTCCAATTTCAAGGAGAAAATTCACTTAATATGTAGTAGAACCATTATACCTACTTAATAAACTTTTTTAAGCTTGAAAATTCTCACTTTTCATACTATTCTTCTTACGAAATTGCTAATTCATTAACTTTTATCTAGTTTTTTTTGGGGGCAGAATAGCGTCAAAATCCATTCCCGGGCATGCGATTTCCTAAAATTTTTCGGAAACGGCCCCCCGTATGATGGGCCCCATGATGAGCTCCAGCCGAGGGCTCCCGCACCTCCCTTATATGTAATGCTATATTCCTTTCGTATGTGTACGCAGGAAGAAGTGGCGAATGTGAGTCGAGTCTTCAAATGCGGATGTTATGCTGATTCGCCAGTGGATGGAGATTCGAGGAGGCATGAGCGTGAAATGATCTCTGGGTGATTTTTCACGTTGTGAAAGAGCATTTCTCCGGTGGAACGAAATTTAAAGTGGGGGAACTGAAGCATTTCGAGAAATTTAAAACACAGGGAGCACATTCTCTTCGTCAGATGACCACTGCTGTTTCGAATCATCTGTGCGATTCCAACGAAGGAACTTTAGTTTGGTGCCCGGAAGTGTTTTGTCATTTGTGCCACAAATTCCTCGTCTTTGGCGTGAGTTGCGCTTATGGGAGAGTCATGGCGGTTTTTAATGCAGTGATCTTAATCATCCGGCATGCGCAAGTATTCTGATGAAGCTACATCTGCAAACTATTCTGCAAGCCGCCTGGCGTGTGGCAGGGGTATTAGGACGCTTGCCGTTACAAAAAAAGAAAATGCGCTCATAAAACTCCGCCTAGAATTTATAAAAGTCCTTTGATATTCGGTGGAAACAATTCCCTTTGATGTTCGGAAAAACATCTCTCTTGATTTATCGTATCTGTTGCATCTGGAATATAATGTTTTCCGTACCGCTGTAAAAGATATCTATTCATAATTAGATGACTATGAGAAAATAATTACAGCATTGTTTTCGATCTCAATATAAAAATTCATGTCTTTCAATGGCAAAAGACTGTATGGTCCTAAGATTTTCGTTAACCGCTCATAAACTATCTACGTAACTTTTTACTCCGTTACGTAAATTTGCTGCAAAATGTTGGATTATGAGTAAAGAAATAGTGAAAACTTTTCCAGTTAATGAAATCCTTCTGCGAATATAAATCGTATGAATTTAAGCATGACGAAAAATTAGTAATTCTCTTCTGGTTATTAGATATTGCTCCTTCTCATAATTTTTTACACATCGCGCTTTTTTTAATACTACGTACTTGGGAAGGCAAAGTCAGATTAATTTCAGGAATCAAAATAAATTCTGAGGGTATTATAATTGGAGAAGTGATTCGAAACCTTCCTTTCTATCCGAGGCATGTGGTTCGTATTTTTTCAAATGGCGATGCGGTTGTCTCTGGCGCACAAGTGAGTATACTTTCTAGTAAATAGTATGAGTTAGTGGGAGGATTGGCGATCCCTCTTGGAATGCATTGCGTGAAGAAACGGGGCTGATGCAACGGAAAAATGTAAGAATTGGAAAGGAGAGGTGCCATGGAGATTGGTGATTGGTGGTCATTGTTTCCCCTCCCAGTCCATCGGTGTCACGGTCCGTCACGGTCTAGGGCGCTCGAGCCTCACCCACTCGAACGAAAGTAAAATCAGAGCGTGCGCTTCGATTTCATGCCGTGCCAAGAGGCGAAAAGTCTATTGCCAAGTGCTCTATTTCATCCGTTATCGTAGATGAACTTGGCCCAATTATTCTTGCACGCATACTTCTTGGTGTTCCTACTTCGCACTCCCACCTATTCCCTTTCTATTTTCCCTGTCCATATGCGTATTCATGGTACTTTAAGTGCTTGTAATTACTTTTCACTAATTTCGTAATGAAATTATGTTTTTCTTTATTCAAAATAATATTTTGCAGTAGACCGACACGGGTTTTTTTTAACACTTAATGTCTAGATAATGTCAAAATGTGCTGGAAACTGGGCCGCTTTATATTATAATAAAGGGTAGAAGCCTAAAAAACGTTACGATTATTGCTAAAGAAAAATTCTTATTTCATTGTTAGAATAACAATTTACCCAATTTCGTTTCTACATTCAAAATTTCTGCCGAGTGTCAACTGAAGCTGTTATTTTTACTGCCAATGACCATAAATATTCCACATTTTCGAAGTTAGGCTCTTAATTGGGCAGAAGGAATGAGATTTTTTTCTCCGAATCTGAAAGTTCCCTTTTAAGCAGGCGCTCATGACAGTGACATAATTGACAATCGATTGTATTTTCTAATGGTTAAGAGAAATCCAATTCGCTTGGTCTCAGACGCACCATTTGAGTCGTTATCTAGATAAACCTGGCCCAATTTTCGTGAATAAATCTTGACTAACTCTTTAGTTCATGCCCTTATCAAGATTCAGGATTATTTAGGAGTCCATAACATCCTGTCACTAAATGTTTATAGCCCTCATAGTTTACGTGAAATCTAACATAAGAATCCATATGCCTAAGAGATTTCTTTTATTTTCGCCTCCTCAGTTTCAATTTACGGTTCATTATTGCTTGCAAATGAGTACAAGTTGAAAATGAACTGATTTCATCCCCGTAATTTTGATTGGCTTTAACCCTCGAATAGCTCCAACTAAAGAAGATTGGAGAGCGTCAGTCGGTTCCTTTCACGTCGAAAAAATGAGAGCAGGTTCAATTCTTAATTCATAAATTTTAGCTATTTTATAAATAGGCTGTAAAAAATTTGTGTACTTTATTGTTTGATTCAATCTTTGACTTAATTGCTATTATTTATGGTCCAAGGGAATGCCGGATTCCTCTTGTTTTCCTATTACCCATTACATATAATAACTGTTTCGTGAGCGATGAAAGACAAGTAATCTAACTTTTTACAAGTTTATGGTTCTCTTTTTGGGAAACTTCCAAACGCTCCCAATTTTTATTCCAGGCGATTTGTGATATAGAAGACCTGTATTCATAAATTCTCGTCCGGCGTATCCAAATATAGCTGTAGATTTTTTTAACTTAACCTCTTCATTCTGAAAAATTTACACATAGATAATCGGTCGAACAATTTTTTTCTCTCGGTTGATATTCACCGCTCACAAAGAAATGTGCGTGACTAAAAAATTGTGCTTGTTAAACGTTTTTTTTCATCATCCATCGTTCCTGCAAGCACAAAGTTGATGTCACTCACTATGATAAAATATGATTTTTGTGATGGAGATATAGTGAATTAAATGAACAGATTGGTCAGCGAGAAATTATCTTTGAGAGCACGTTTTGGGTAGTAAAATAAGTTCCAAAATTGTTGTTATTTAATGTATTCTTATCTGTTTTTGAATGTACTTAATGCGTCAGAGTAGAAAAACTGGTATGGTATTTACAAATAAATACTTCATACGTAGGTACCAACGTGATGTTTCGCTGATTTTGAGAATCATCTGTTTCCACGATCAGCAACTACAGTAGAGGCTACTATGATTGCAAATCTTCAACCTGCACTCAAGTGTCTAGGGGATAGGAGTGCGTCATCAAGTAAACAAATATCTAGTAATAACACGGATGGGATGATGACGCCGGTTTATATTGTTAGCATTAGCCTTGAGTGTAAAACCCCAGCTGAAGCTTTTTCTCATCCCTTAAACATTCCAAAAATCCCGATCCTGCGATTCGACACAGGGGAAGGATATGTCTCCCTTTAGCTGAATGGGTGCCATCCACAAACCTCCAGCTTATATTGCGAAGAATTTGAAGTTCGTTTCGGCACAGGGAAAACAATACTCCACCCCATCCTGTATTTATTTAGTATTCACACTTGTAACTTAGTTTGGGATGAGCTCTATCATCACCCTGGGGTTTAAATAACTGAGTGAGTGGTGAAGATAGTACCCGAAGTGAACATGACCTGTAGAAAAACACTAAGCCATTAACCTACTCTTGTAAAAAGGAAACTCAGCGCAGTGAATCCGAAAATTGTATTCTGAAAACTCTTTGATTTTTATCCATCCCTTTTAATGGAAGCTTGGATCAGAGTCTCTATCTAATACTTTTTTTAGTCCGTACGCCACGCTTCATATGATACCTACCTTTCACAGATCGTAACTTCATCTCTATTCACCATTCACCGAATGTGGCTGTCCTATTCATACCCCATTGTTTAAATCCCCTTCTAATTATTGTTCCGGTGCAAACGTACGTAACTCATACCGGGGCTTATTCATTGTCCTCTGGCTTCTTAGAAGCATTGCTTACCCAATTTTGAAAATGAAATATTTGAAGTGACGCGAAAATGTCTGTCTGCCTAATTTTGCTCCATGACTATTGAGAAATAATCCGAAAGGTAAATGGAGCAAAAAATTGAAAAAATATCCTACTCCATTGGAAGGGAATTCTCCTACATGAACAGCTACTTATGGAAAGTGCTCTTTCGATGCTTCAAGAGATAATAAAGCCATTGTCTCCTATTTTCCCAAAGTGAAAAGCAAAGTAAAAACAGCTCTGCGAGAATCTGTGAGGTAGATAATGAATGCGTGTTAGCTTCCGGTTTGTAAGGAGTGATAGGCGAGTGATTTGTTATTTGGCTTTCAGATATAATCGTCGACGAAGTGATTAGGGGTTGGAAAAATTGTAATTCCCATGGAAAAGTTAAAACAGTAGAAAGATCTATCGATATGGGATTGATGGCTTAGTTTGAATAAGACATTGGTCAGTACGGTTTGATAGGAAGATGATTCCGCCTCTGTGTAAATGAGAATGTTTAAGGACCTAAGAAGCTGTTCGATGTATTTTGTGGATATCATTCTGTGGTAACTCTGTGGTCACCATTCTTCTACAGGGAATTTTATTTTTTTACTCATTATGTAATATATCACTCAAGACTCGATGACCACGGGAAGGCGCGTATGAAATTGATGTTGCGATGAGCCTGGTGACTCACACCAACCAGCCAATCAATACACAAAAATTCCAACGTAAACAATGATTTTTTACGCATTTGTTTGCGTTGTCGGTGCTCAGTGTGGTTTGTGTGAAAAAGGAAACTCAATTGTAAAAACTTGACATCTGAAGAATAATACGTTTGACTAAATTTCGGAGCCATTGATAAATTTCAATTAAATAATTTTTACTTATTAGAATTTGATTATTATAATTTGATTCTTTATTTTCAATATCAGTTTATTATTTTTTTAAATACCAAACTGTAATTTTTCCTTTTCATTTTTATTTTTTTATTCAATTCACAAACGCGGAATTTAAGCCATCAAGAGTTTTTTTTTCGTTTTTCCGCTTTTTACAACGATGAATAATTATTCACCTACCTAAAATTAACAAGAGGTTTTGACTTAGGATAGAACTTAGAATATAGAGGATAGGACTAAGGATTTAGAAAATATAACTCTTGTAGGAGAGGTATTTTTTTAGGCAATTCAGTTGAGATGCTTGGGCCGTAGTCCTAAATGTCTTTGAGAAGCGAATTATCACTGCCTGAATTTGAAATCATTAACTAAATGGGAAATGAAATCATTTATCGTTGGGTGTTTGTGGGCGTTTCTGATATCGGCTTTTTGATTAATTCCCTGAGATAAGGGAGGGAATGGAAGTATTTATTTTGGAACTATTCTAGTTTTTTTTGCATGTAGGTGAGCTGGGCTGTGAGAGAGTCAAATGCTGTGGGAAGCATCCGACAAATTATTATTATATGTATTTAAACCGTCAAATTCTCCGATAGCATTAATCCAGTGTATTTAACACGTCAAAACACGAGTCAATTGGTCGTTGAAACTATTAGTGGCCGGGTAAGCGTTCGAGCACTAGGTCTTACCAGTACACAGTCTCCCTCTGTGATTAATGTGAATAATTTGTAATTATCAATTCCATCCCTTGTTATAAATAATTAGCTGACCAAAGAGAATATGTATGGAAGTATATGTGAAAGGAAGCCTCATATTAGAAATGCAATTGCTTGGAATGTAATCGACTCTTAACCTTTTATTCTTGCCTCTTGCACAATATATTGATCCACCTAGTCTACTGTGACCTTTGATGTAATTTAAATGATGCTATGGGTAATTAGGCCTCCTCTTAAATAAAACTGTATACCACTATATCTTCACTGCATAGCATACTTGGATTTTGCACGTTTGCATCCGCGTGTACTGCCAATGACACCTCAACTGATGTGTGGATGGATTGAATGTTGTTTAGACACCAGTCATTGAATTAAAAAGAGCAAAGAATAGCCTGCGTTCGCAATCACTGTAGCAAATTGTTTCTGCGGCCCTTATTGAAAATTTTAATTACCACCGAGGATAAGAAAATTCCTGTAAATATCTCTTCGGAAAAGTTATTCTCATCTTTAATCTATTCCATTGGACGTCACTAAAATCCAAAAATGCCCCTTTTCATTGTTGGACGGAGAGTTCACGGACGGATTTCACTAAAAGTTATCAATTGCTCAAAGTCATCAACTTCTCGTGGCATGTATTGGTTTTCATAACGCCAGTAAGATGGATCACCACTGCTGTATATTAAACGTGCAGATTACGTCGTTTGTTTTTCAAATTTGGTCAGCAACTTATCACATATTTCTGCCTCGAAACATTTTTGAACCCAGCTATAAATTTTAAGCGGTGCACTAGGACTTACCTCACGAATTGCCATATCCTCGGCTGTCTGAAGACGATTAGCTAGACGGGTAGACTAGTCTAGACGGGACACTGTGGACCTCTGGATTCCGCGTCGATACAACCTTTAGGGCGTTCTCCGTGGTCTTCGCACCAAAAACCAGTCCTCAGAGCGAAGCAGCGTAGGAATTCACAAGAATGAATGGAGAATAGGAGCTTTGTGTAGCTTTCCAAGATCTGCTCACGACTCAACTCCGTGTACTCTTGCGGTTGGAATGGCAGCCCAGTGGACAGTAAGGGTGTCTTTAAATGAAAGCGTGGGCGGGGGGTGGGGGTGGGAGGCGAAGCGAGAAGAGGGTGCAGGAGCCTTTCCCCTCCGTCCAGCAGAAAAGAGCCGTGGAAAGGAGCAGCAGGAGAGCGATTGTTGGGCGCGGCGGTGGTGGGGGTGCGTTGCCATAGACACTCCGACGGTGGAGTGGGAAGGGAAGGCTGCCTCTACCCCCCCCCCCCACACACCCCCTCTCATATGTTAGAAGGAGAAACAGAGAGAGAGGGAGAGAGTTGGTCTCTCTCTGTGTATTTGGGAATCGAAAACTTTGGCAATTTCTTTCCGCTCCTTAGTTTATTCATCGCTGAACCGTGGTCCTGGACGAGTGCAACATCTTTTTCTTAAAGGTATTTGTTCGCTGTGTCGCCATGCGGTGTCGAGTTTGGTCAAGTGAAAACTTAATCAAAGAAGAAAAAAATAAATTTCTATTTCTCTGAATTTTTTCCAAGGGCACACCCTAAATATGTGGAGTATCTATAACAGATTTTGGATAAATGAAATGGAGAAAAGTATTTATTTAATTTTTTTTCTTCTTACCTTGACGTCGATTAATTCATGGTAAAATAGTTCTCGGAGTATAGGTAAAATTTATGTGATGCAAAAAAGTTTTAGCCAACGTTTCAGTTTGTTTTAAACTATCATCAGGGCTTAACTTTGCACATATTTATTGATATTTCAAAAAATATATAAATATCAATAAATATGTGCAATGCTAAGCCCTGATGATAGTTTAAAATAAACTGAAACGTTGGCTAAAACTTTTTTGCATCACATACATTTGACCTATACTCCGAGAACTATTTTACCATGAAAAGTAGTTATGATACGTGACGTAATCAGTAGATTTGTGTCGTCATAAATGAGGTGGTGACGCAAGACGTGACCTTATCAAGGTTACTCCCACACTCATTCCAATGGTGCGATTGTTGCTAAATATACATGAAGCAATATTTTCTAAATATAAATTTCTGGGAGGAGAATATTTAAAACTTATGGAGAGGATAAGTTAGGTTTGAGTTCGTTTGGGAATCGGAAACTTTGGCATTTCTTTCCGCTCATCAGTTTATTCATCGCTGAACCGTTGTCGGGGTTGAGTACCCAAGGTATCTTTTTCTTTAAAGAGAGTTTGTTGCTCAAATGTCGCCATTGGATTGGAAACACAGTCGGATTTAGTCTGGTGAGAATTAAATGGATAAAAAATTAAAGCCGATTCTTTCTCTTTCAAGGGTATTCCTTTGATTTGTCTGCCTGAGAGAAATAGAGCGAAGATGAGCTCTCGTAACTTTTACTTTGAGTAATCGTCATATTTTTGTCGTCATGGCGAAGTAGTGACGCAAGGGCCGACTTCGTCAAGGTTACTATAATATGAATTATTTGTAAATGAATAATTTAAAATAACGTAAAACTGTTTATGTTCATTGAAATGTAAAACTAGGTAGTGTTTGATATGATAGATGTGTTATGATTATTTTTGATAAGGTACTCGACGAATTGTTTTCGTTTTAATTTTTATTTATCATTGCTTATATTTTCCATATTAAGTTTATTGTAAATGCTGTACAAGGTAAATGGCCGGATTTATTAACAATAAATAATTTCACTATGGTCCTTAAAAAATCACTTCGCATGTAAAAAAATAATTAATATTTGTCTTAAGGCAAATCGTATTGCACTTGCACTATTTTGGTAAAAATGATTTTTATAGCTCACAATATCGAGAGGACAGCTAACTTTTGGGTGAGAGCATTTCGTTCTCCGACAGTTGAATCGGTATTCATCGGAGCCATTCGGGTACTCATATAAAACCATATCAAAATTGGAGACAAAAATGTTTTGATTGATGCACATGTGACATTGGGAATGTGCAAAGATCCCGAGGTATAAATTTTTCCAAGTACTATGGCACATCATGTTGACGGCGACAGAAGGTGATATTTTTGATTCCCTATCACTTACTATAACTTTTAGCCTTTTGAACTGGAATTTGTCAAGGCGAATATTAATTATTATTTCATCTAAATACTGCAAGATCTATCGGTATTAAGTGCATTTTACTTTTACCTATTAATAGCGATTTTCATATGCCTCATCGAAATGTTTCGTCATGTTTTTGGCCGGATATATTATCAATAATTAATTTCATTATGGTCCTTTAAAAAATCACTTCTCATTTAAAAAATAATGAATAATTGTCTTATGGCAAATCGTATTGCACTTGTAAAAGGTATAAAATCTTTTATGTCTCATGCAATGGCCTCTTTTTAAAGACGCATTATAGCTATATATTCGCGCTGGTCATGGTTGTGATGAATTTGCTCGAGTAGCTTTTAATGATAATAATAAGAGATGGTGCCACACTATACACAAAGCGCTTTGGGCGAAAAGCATTTAGATTAAGGCAGCTATGAGGTGTTTGCATGAGAATTACATTAAATATTAGTGATTTAAATGAAGACATGCATTTTTCGGATTGAATTGCGTCCTAAAAATACATCACGTTGTATCAGCAAAATTATTTCAGCCATTGCGTTCTTATCCTCATATCCTTACTGACTGTTATTTCCTTTTGTTTCGAGGTCTTAAACACTTCCATATATTATTACGGTATTACATATCACGACATAGGTACTTCATCAATAAGATGTGCTATAAAGCTCTGATGCAATCGATATTATTCAAATAACTTATTTCAGAGGACTAAAAATGGAGTTCCCTTTTGGTACTAACAGTTTCACCATAACATTCAATATTTTGGCTGGTGAGAAGAAGGTAACGCATGACACCTCTGTAAATTTTAAGGAGGCCATAGTGCTCTTGCAAAGAATTGAAAATCCAGCTTTCCAATCATTAGCATAGTATTTAGTGAACAGGAGCGAGTGATAGTTTTTAATTTCGTGTTCCGCAAGGTTGTCCACCCTGGAGGCCATCGCCATAGCTCATGACATTTTAATTAGTGCAAAGTAATGAGTGGGTGGTTGGTATGAATATCTCAGCAGATACGTTATCTTGAGTAACGTTCCCCAATGGCCCCAATAAAATAATAATTGAATTATTTATTTTACAACTTTTAAAATACGGATTTTTACCTTGATATTATGAAGTGGACGATGTTAACCTAATTTGGCGCAATAAGTAAGAGTAGCTAATACTTAGTGTTGTAGGTAAGTTTTAGTTTTAGTTGGAAGTTGGATTTTATGTTAGAATCAACCCTTTTAGGATTGAATTAATCGATGATTAATTGCTTCTATCGGCGTTTTTTTCTTTTCAGGCGCCACTTATCATGTATATCGGCACTGAATCTTATGCTCTGCCTAAGATAATCATTACTTTGGTGATATCTGTCCCTGCCGATGTATATTTGTTCGCTATTGGTGCCTACATTAAGAAAAGGCTTGTTCATTGGTCAGACATTAATCCTCACAGTTGATCTCTATCAATTGAGGGGTTTAGAAGCCAAGAGGCAGATGATTTTTTTTCTCAACAAAGTTAGGTAAAGTTAATTGTTAGAAGAAATAAACAAAAATTAGTAGCCAAGCGATGCAAGTGAGTCTCTGTTCTGTTCTAACATCGAGTGGAAATTGAAATGCACCACTAAGTATCTAATTGATCTCGTTTGTTTTCTACTTATACCTAATTCCAGTACCCAACTCTGCACAAAATAATAAATCACTTGTACCCCATCGGCTTCTCACCCACTCAATTAATTTATAAATTTCGTCCCAGTCTTCTTCTTGAAATTTCAATCTTTTCACTTTCTCTTTAGTTGTGGGACTTAGGTGTGATCATGGTATTTGTAGGAAACAGCCTTTTGTTTTCTTTGTGAACCCTTCGTGAAAATTCGTAGGAAGTATTTGAGGTCGTATATCCCAGTAGTATTGGGTGGAGAGAAGCTCAGAGTCGGGATAATCGTGCTCCTAACGAGAGGCGTCCAGTGGACAATGGCTTAGCGTCCCATCCGATGGACAGAGTGCTGTGCCCAAAGTGCCCTCCACAGACCACTCAAAGCAAGGACCTGAAAAACCCTGCCACCGACGGGATCTAAACCCGGGCTCACAGGGTGGGACGTAAGCACTCAAACCACCGCATTAATCTGGTCACCTCGGGGAAACATTTATTCCAACCCATGCATTTATTTTTTCAATTATCAAAAAATTACTAGACACAAAATATTAGAGCGCGTAAATGAATTTAAACGAAAGCTTTTGATGAACGAAAGGCGTGTTACGATTCGGTCGCGCTCGCCTATAATTACTGTCAAGTGTTGCATCTCACTATATTAAATATATCGGAATACTTTTGGGTAAGATGTTCATGTAATGATGGTTCATGAGTGAAACACTAGCATAAAATAAGTCCTGTGCCGCAGTTTTCATTTATTTTTCCGATGTTTTTAGAAGAGCGTTAATAATCAAATTTTTTCTTAGGTATCCATTGCCTTTCGATCAATTTATCGGCTCGAGTAAGTTTATATGGAAGGATAATATTTATGAACGGCGTCAAAACATTTTTTTCTGTTACAAGATGTATCTTTCCGATTAGACTGCGACCTGAAAAATACATCACGTTGTATCAGCAAATATTTCAGTCATTGCGTTCTCATCCTCATATCCCTACAGACTATTATTTCCTTAGTTTCGACATTTATCTTAAGCACTTCCATATGTTATAAAGGCCTTACAATTAACGACGTAGGTCCATATTACTGTCAATATTTTTCATAACTGCTGAGGATATATAAATAATGTTAAAATACCTTATTAATACATTGTACACATTTTAAGTGAAAAGAAGCTTCTATTGATACACTGCGGTAATATAGATTTTATCGTTGAAACATGCCTAACAACATTCTTCTGCAACAGCAACTTCATGGTTTAAGAAGTAAATTAATTTCAAAAAGAATTTGTTATTAGAGCAATGATTCTCCGCCAGTACTTGTACACATAAGCTACGCGAACTTTTAAAGATTTTATTGAAAGAAATAAAAACTTTTGTTTAGACTATTTGCCTCCACTTAATCCTTCTTCACTGTCGGGGAAACTGTATAAATTAACATTTTCGATTCGGCAGGGCATTAGAGTTGAGCTCAACCATGCGTGATCCCTGGACTCCCAAAACGTTGGTTTAGATGGAAACTCGCCGCGGCTATTCTTTTTGACGTAAATTCTAACTTGAGCGATTTTGGAAGTGGCTTTCTAAATCTCACCCGTCATAACTCTTGTGTCTATTTTCTACTCCCAACTACAAGGTCATATCGTTTCCCGTTCTTTTCCGGCGCATATACATTTTTTTCCTTCTTTTCCGTTGCGCGAGAGTTTTCATGAGCGCCATCGCTTGTTTTTGTGCGGAGCGACTACTTCTGGGATCGAAATGAACGCGGGGTTGCGCATTTCGCCGCAATAATAGTTCGTTTGAGCACCGCGAGTTTTAACGGGCCTTAACCATTGCGGCCGTCGGGGCGGAAACACCGGCTGCTGGCTCTGCGCATTGCCGCAATTCTGATTACAATCGCAATCATTTCTTTGCCCCCGTAATCCAGCGGTGTATGTTTGTATTCAGCACAGTTAGTGACCACTTCGCATGAAAAAAAAGGCCATAAGAAGCGCTCTTTCATGTTTAGACATCGATTACGATCAGTCGGAGCCTTAGGTATCGCTGTCTGTTCGGCGTTGAAGCGTAAGTAGCCCTTTATACTTATTAATTTCAACTTTTCTACGGTAATTATTTCATGAGGTCTTCTAATTTACCATGGAAAAGGAGCTGCCCCCCAACCTGAATATGTAACAATGCTTGTGGCTTAGTGTGGGATGAACTCTACCCTAACCTATCCAAGCTAAACTTCGGGTAGAATCTATGTGTGGTACTTATTGATCAATAAGTTTAGTGGGCGTATTGTTATTAATTTTGTTGGTTGGTACCTAAAATATTTCCTATATTAAATCCCCTAATTAAATTTTATTATTTCTCATGAGGGTTGGTCAATAAAATATTTATGTATTACTTCCTCATCAGTATTTTGACAAGTACACTGTCATCCTCTTGGTTGGAAATTTATTTATTTATGGGAGTAAAAAATCAACCATTTGCTATTTCTATATAAATTATTATATGTGTACACTAAATGGTTGAAATTTTAACTCACGGTTTTTTTAATGAGTTCCCTGCCATACGAATGAAAATACAATTGTTGAAACATTGGAGAGGAATTGATATACCCTTTTATTGACTCACCCTTAAGAGCAACAAAAACATTCCGATTAACATTTTACACCTGACTTAACTCTGAAAGATAACACCTCGTTCACGTGTACGTGTAAACCATTAAAAAGGGGCACCATTCTTGCGTTACCGATCAAATCATTTCTATTTTCGTGACTTTCTGGTCTTTTAAAAATTAGCCTTCGTCTCCATATTTTCAGGGTGTATGGAGTTTTGTCAAAACGTATTTCTATATCTCGAATATAAAAAAATTTCATTAACAATACTAAAATTTGGATCATAAATTTTTCATAATGGTATACGCTAAATATCCTGAAAATTTCAAAAAGATTGATTTAATTTAAATAAATTATTAGACCATTAAAAAATAGTGTTCGTGGATAAGTTATACTCCACTTATTTGAGGGACATTAGGATCGTGTGTCAACGTATAGTGGATCCTTAAATTTGTTTTTCAACTTAAATTTGTTTTTTTTACATTTCCCAAATTTGAAACCGTAAGAATGTTCAGCCTAAACTTTTTTGAATAAAATTTGCTCAAAATTGGTCCCCTAAGAGGCAATTTCTCAGACGTTTTTTAGCTGTCGCATAGCGATGGGACATTTTCTTAAGTATCTGAATTTCAATGTAATAGGCTAGGGAAGGAAATTTCTGTTAATTCTAAAAATTAGTGTTTTCATTTTTGTAGGAAATTGATGATCGGAGAAACAAATACTATGGAATGAAATGCAAAGGGATGCGTTGCGATTGGTGAAGAATTACTTCGAGAATACCGAGAGGGTTGCAAAGCTTTGATGCGAATATCTGTTTGTCAAATATCCCGGCCGTCTCCACTCTCAAATCGAACATACCTCTTCAATTCACAATTAGACCTAATCCCGTTCATTCTGTTTAAAAATTCTATTCGAGACTCAAATCACCGATGGCGGCGCTGCAGGCGCTGACAATATGGCCGACGCAGCGAGGTTAGGGTTCTGATAATAGCATAGGCGTAGTAGGAGCACAACTCTGTGGTATTAAGTATCGTCGAGGCATCCCGCTGTATCAATTGAAATATGTCGAGGAAGATTTTTCTTGGTTATGAAGAGGTATATAGATACCTAGGGGCAACAAAGAATAGCGGCTGTGCCACGCAGGGAGAGTGTATTTTAAATGAGGGAATTGTTAATTTCCGTTGGTTGCCTTAGCCAGCAAGGCGGTGAATTGAAAGTATTGGCTTTGGAAATTATTGGCTATTGGTAACGCATAACATATATAACTTACAACGTTATCACAATCTTCCTCCACTGAATGATAAAAATATATATAAAACAAGAAACAGCAGCAATAATAAAAATATTTTGCTGCATAGCAACAATGATTAAAATTTGTATCAATACCTCGGAAGGTTCACTTTACTACGCTGGCCCTCACAATGCCTCGCCCGCTTAGCCTTGGACGCCAATTCTCTTAGCTTTCGCAGCCAAAAAGGAAAAGTAATACTTCCTTATTCCACGAAAAATATAAGACTAAGATTTTATATTCTCATTTCAGTTAAAAAGTATTCTTTCTCCTTAAGAATGGAGTTGCACAAAGTATCAGCCTCTCTAATCAATTGTGTGTATTGAAGTTGTCGTAATCTTCCCTCGGTATCTCTAGCAATCGCAGAGTCAACATTTTTCGCTGTTTCGGACAAGGATGATCCTTTTTTTCCAAGTAGTTAAAATTGTGCAAAACAGTAGAAGTTCAGCGTTCAGGTTTTCGGGGTTACATAGATTCATCTCTGCAGACAAATCTGATCGCAAATCAATCTACAGAATCTACGCGGTAGTAACCCCGAAAACCTTCACGCTGAATCCTCACCACACCGCGAAAGCCTACACAAGGATTACAGTACAAGTTGTTTCACTCCGGCTTTTTCCAAGTGAATGTCAGTATATGGGCTTGAGTTGTGATCATTACCGAGATTAAATGTGTAAAAATCATCCTCATCGCTTCTACTATGTTTGCGGTGAATTGACTTAAGCATCGCAACAATTACCTCTTCTTTTAATTTTTAAAACTGCTTATAAATTTTACTTTGGCGGCCAAGTTGGCGGTCAGGACTAGGATTAAGCTCCAAGTGTTTGTTGCACCACTTGTTACAGTAATTTAACCAAATATTTGGTCAAACCACTGTAGCATATGGCACATAGTTTCGCGTAAATGAATGACAATCCCTTAGAAAAGGGCATAAAAATCTTTTCCTGTCAGTCAGCACTGAAATTACTTTTTATGCAAGGTAAAGGCTTGTTTTTTTCTGTAATTAAATGCATTATTGATAGAACTGATGATGCCATGTGACCCAAAAAATGGAGACTGTTTATGGATTCGTCAAAGACAAGCTTTAAAGTGGACCTGTTGGCCAATGGGAATGAGTTACCTTCTGTCCTGTCTGCATACTCTGCTGATATGAAGGAGACGTACTGATATTTCAGTTGAATCCTTGAAAGAATTAATTATCGTGATTATAATTGGTAAGTTTGCGCTGATCTGAAAGTTGTCGCTCTACTCATGGGACTGCAATCAGGCTTCACGAAATAGTGCTGCTTTCTTTGTGAATACAACAGCCGCGCCCGTGAAAATTCATTACATAGTACGGAATTGGCCTCTGCGAGAAAGCTTTACTCATGGTTATAAAAATGTTGCTTATGTTTCCCTGGTTTCGACAGAAAATATTCACTTTCCACCATTGCACATCAAATTAAGACAGATGAAATACTTTGTGAAGGCAATCGAAAAGACAGGAGCTGAATTTCAATTTCTAACTTAATTTCCTTGTCTTACAATTAGTGAGGCTAAAACCAAGGAAGTAACTCGTGGACCCCCAGATTAGGAAACTTTTCAAAGATTCGACGTACATGAAACACCTGAATTATAAATAAAATCGAGCTTGGCTTGGATTCTGAAACGTGTGTTAGCTGTGAGAATGAGCTCAGAAACGTGTGAACTGCTGTCAGCGTATTAGGCCACGGGGTTTAACGTGTCACTAAAAAAGCATTTCCTTCATTCACACCTGGATATTTTCATAGAATATTTAGGAGCAGTTTCAGATTAACACAGGGAAAGGTTCTATAAAGACATCATCAAATTTGTGAGGAGATTTTCAGGGAAATTGAATGCGGGCATGTTGATATATTAGGCCTACTGCTGTTTTTGCATGAGAAACTTCTACTTCACTTCACACTGGTTATTTTTTTCTTTGTTGATGCGCGTGTGGTATTGAGGGCACCAGCATGGTAGCGTCCCTTCTCAACTGTTGGCACACATTTTCATTATTTTTTCTATGCCGTGTACCAAAATATTTTTATTATTGCTGATATAATCTGTTGATATGTATATTTTTCCATCATTGTAGGATATTTGGGGTATGGGAAAATAAAAAAGGAGCTGAAAAATGAAGAAAATAAGTGAAAAAATTGCGAAAAAAGGAAAGGTTCATCATTTTAATGGGTTTTTTAAATCATTAACGGAAATCAATCCCCCCAAATCTACAACCTTACCATTAATTATCATGTTTTAGAACTTTTCACCTCTAAAAAACCTAATAAGAAATATAAATTCTAATATAATCCTTTTCATTCCTCCAAGACATATGAAAGTGATGAAAATTAGAGTGGGGGCTTCCCCCTGAAAATGGTTGGTGATGGATGAAAGCGGATGTCATGTTCGGATTCAGGAGGTCATTTTGCATAGTAATTAGCAGGAATGGTATCAGGGCTCAAAAAAATTGTTTTTGCCGTCGAGTGTAATTAGAGAAAACAATATACCCAACAATGCCAAAGATTTCTCAACGTGGTTTCCCACCGTTGGGGTTTACCGTCAAGGGGAATGATGAATTGCAGTGATCAGAATCAATTAAAAGACCTCACACACATTTATATAAATGCATAAAATACATTACTAACGAAGTTATCGAAGCTTAACACTAACAATTTATCCAGAGAAAACTGACTACGTACCCTACCTACCCTACAATGCCTATGATTTCGCAACGTGGTTCTATATTACCAACGATGTGTAGTTGAGTGACGAATTGGAGCAATAAAACCAAACTAAAAGCCTCAAGCACAATATCAATGGATAAAATATATTGCTTACGACGTAATGATAGCTTCATGTCAACAAAATAACTACAGAAATCAGAGAATACCGAACAATACCAATGCTTGATCAACGTGGCTTACTGCGGTAAATGCCTAGCCACCAAAGGTTCCCTCGAAGCTCTACTTTCGAATTCGGCCGATAGTTGGCGTCTCCCTTGTCTGGATTCTCGAATTCTCTTCCTTCCTCTCCCTCGTTTACCTAACATTCTACCCTCTAACGCTGCTCTCAACATACCATACCCGCTAAACACTTCCTCCATACCTTCTGTATCCTGCGTATCTCATCTAAAAGCTGCATCTGCTCACCCACAGTGCATGCCCAGTATTTCGTCGCTCCTTTTCCTCTGTATCCACCACACCTTCTCCTTTCTTACACCCAAATCTTGAACGCCTCAAACCTTCTCTCGTCCTCCATCATAAGTGTCCATATGTCCGCATTGAGAAGCACTACGCTCCAGATCAGACTCTTCATTAACCTTTTCTTTAAACTCTTACATACCAATCCTCTTAAAAGTTCTTACTTGTTCAAGAACACCTCCTTTGCTAACTCCTATTCCCCTCTTTCCTCTCCCTCGTTTACCTTCACATTCTACCCTCAAACACTGTTCTCTACATACCCTCCCCGCTAACTACTCCCTCCATTTTTAACTTCTGTCTCCTCTGTATCTCATCTAAAAACTGCCTTTGCTCACCCACCATGTCCAGCACTTCGTTGTTCCTCCTCTCCGTCCACTTCACCCTCTCCACTCATCTCCATTCCAAAATTACGAGCGCTTCTAATCTCGTCCTACTTCCTCAACGTGCACGTTTCCGCACCGTAAAGCGTTGCACTCCAAATCAAACTATTGTGGTTGCCATACTATAAGAAATAAGGAGAAAATATTTTTTTATATGTTATATCGATAATCGATCAAGTTTCCCCCGTACCCTAACGGGGAGCTCGACGCATTCTATCCGAGTTTTACGCTGTCGGTATCCACTGCTTTTTTTCTATCATTAGGAATTGTTTTCGAATGGCTGCTGTCTCTCTTTGTGTGTCCAAAAATTTCCAATTGCAAGCACATTTTTTTTGATGGACGAAATAAAAGAGAGGCTTGAGTAATAGAGGTCCGAAACTGCAGATGGGACGTTTTACTTTCAGTCAAGAGCGACGGATGAAAGTGGACGGACCTGGACAAGACTTGACTTGCGGAATTGCAAGAATTGACTGGCGGTGATCGCGATGTATCCTTGGCATCCGGCAACAGGGAAAACTAGCCAACAATCGGGACCCTTTTTAAAAGTTTCTTGTAGTTTTGAAAATGGTTCGTTTTCCACCTAAACATCATGAGTAATTATGGTCCCCACTGGCATCAGCTATCCAGGGTTAAAATTTCGTGACATAAGTAATTTTTATCCACCCTGTATATGCGGAATGATAGCGAAAAGGCCTGATTATAAATTAGAAACGGAATATCAGTGTTGAAGGTAGCATAGATATTTTTAGAAAATGTGTCTGGTAGGTAAAATGCAAATATGGGCTTACCTTCAATTTTGAAAATCCATATTTTACCAATATCTATTCACAAATCTTCCGTGGACCATGCTATGAAGTTTTAGGGCAAACGCGTGAAATGGGGAGAAACCTGTGATGTAACTTTATGATTTCTTATCTCGCCAAGGTCGGCGCTCCGCGTGATTCCGGAATTCGACGTGCTTTTGCGGACGAAAACGGCGCGCACGGAAAAGTCCCTCAAAACTGTGTTCCTCCCCCTTTTCTCCCCCCCCTCCCTACCTTCCCCCTCGCTGCACACGCGATTCGAAATAGCAGAGAAGGCGGGAAGAACGCTTGAATTGGTCCGCTCCAACGATTTCCACGCAGCCGTCACTGCTTTCGTTTCCGAGGACGCATGGATCTAGGTTAGGCCAATTTGCTGCATCGGAGCGCTCCGTGACGGACCCAAGACTACCTCAACATCTCCGCGTCCGGCTGTTACCTCTGGAAGGAACGCCTCTCGACTGGGGAAGGCAGGGTTTTGGATTGGTGTACACACCTCCACCTAACATGCTCCTGGTTTATGGGATACGCGACAGAAAGACTTATAATCCGTGAACTTAATAAAATGCACAGGAAAGCTGTACGAATCTTCAAAAAGTGCTAAGGACCTAAAGAAAGCATTCCAGAAATATTAAACGGATTGGGCTGGAAGCCGCTGCAGACATCTACATAATACCCTGCGAGCCACCTCTAGGGTGTTTGGCAGGGGGTGATTAATCACCAACATGCAGGTGCGGATCCAGGATTTCTTTCGGGGGGGGGGGGGCGCAAGCAAGGCCGTATCCAGGATTTTGTTCCGGGGGGGGGGGGGGGCACAAGAGTACTTCGTAATACAAAACGAACGCAATAATAATGGGACCGTATTAAAAATCTTGCATATTTTAAGGGTCTGGGGAGGGGGGGCGCGTGCCCCCTAGATCCGCCTATGCCAGCATGCATCATGCAATTGGCCTCCCACATGCACACCACACGGTCCAAAAAACGTCACGCATACTAACAAATTATACTACCATATGCTGTTAGAAATAATAGTAAAATTAAGAAACATACATTAAGTTTTACATAGGTTAGTAGGCTGCACTACAAGTCATCTAATCTATTTATGAGTTTTATCGCTGCCGTTATAATCTCTTATTGAACGTAGAAATTCTGAATCTGTCTGTTCTACTCTCTATCTCTCTTATTTTATTTATATGATCTGATCTTCCGTAGTATGTTGGCGTCCGTAAGATATGGCTAACTTTGTTAGAGAAGACACTGCTTTTTAATTTATTTAAAAGGTTTAGTCTATTTTTCAATCTACGGTCCGACAGAGATTCCCATCCGAGTTTATCTTAGAGGTCAGTTACACTAACAAGACTATCGTAACGACCTTTCACGTACCTTCTTTGCACGCGTTCTAACTCCGTTATTAAGCCTTTTTCATGAGGGTCCCAAACACTGGCAGCGTATTCTAAATGGGGTCTAATGAGGGAAAAGTAGCTAATTTCTCTCACTTTGTCGTCGCACTTTCCAAATATTCTTTTAACAAAACCCATTTTACGATTAGCTTGACCGGCTATTTCCCGAATATGTTTATTCCACGATAGATCATAATTGAGTCTAACTCCTACATATTTCAGGGAGTCAACTGCCTTTAATTGGAGATTGTAAAACTTAATGTATGTAATGTAAAGCTTAATGTAAGTTTCTTAATGTTTTATTATTTCTAACAGTAGTAAATTTAGCTAAGACTCGGAGATACACATCGCTTGACCGATAGAGAATGGAATAAATCATTCAGAGCGATTGGAACATCATAATAGAAACCCACGACATTTCCAAGTGCACCAGAAATGATAAATTAAGAGATATAAATATTTCGCCGAACGAATAAGAGTGGGAATACGAACATCAATCAATAAATGCTTGAATGAATATTAGGCGGAACTTTGTTGGTGCATTTCCTTGTTATTATTTTAACGGCTGCTGTCGTGACACCCCCCACCACACACCTATTGATACGGCTTGCGGGGTAGCAGGTAAATGAACCTGCTACCCCAAAATTAGCCTCGATATGATTATGGCGGGGAGTGTTAGGATATGAGCCGTTAACGAAAAAGAAAATAAAGTGCGCATCGGAGGAAGTTGACTATTAAGTTCCCCGTGACATTTCTTAAAGACCTTTCTTGTTGGGGGAAAAAATATCTATACTGATTAGATCGATAAAATATCCCTCTCATTTTATCTTTCCTGTCGGTCCTAGAAATATTGTTAGATTCTAAGATGATGTTCCTCGTGACGCTGTGAAAGAAATATATTCATAATTGCTCAAGAAAACGGCTCACAATTACGTCACACTTGCCAATGCGTTAAACTTTTTTTGGAAGGTAAGGTAATAGCTTCTATAATTTTCTCGCATTGAACCCTCTCCAGAAATTAATCCCCGCCCCAAGCGCACGCCCGCGAAATAATGTCCTGCCCACATTCTTGTACCTAAGTAAAATATTCATAAAAGAGATTATTGATAATGGTCTACTGTTTATACACACTACTGTGAAGATTTTAAGATGATAGTTTTAAGCAAGTAACACGATCGGATTACTACCGGAATCACTCCGGTAATGCGCCCTCATTAGCGTTTAAGAAGAGGCTAATGACGACGCCGGGTTTCTCTCGATTTAACCTAGTTTAACCACTTTCCACCCTCCACGGCCTAAGTGACCTTTACTGTAATTTTTGTCTTCCAAATACCACGTCAGCCGTGACAAATTGTGTGTAGGAGCACGAATCGTCGTACATAAGACTGTGGGCGGTCAGAAGTCTTTCGGTCATGGCCTTGGCGATATTATAATGGGGTCGGATGAGGGTCATTAGGGCCATCCAACAGGAGGAGGAGGTCTTTTGTGTCTCTAGGAAAAGACTTCATCCCGCCGGAAGAGTCCGTTTGTTTCGGTTGGCAAAGGTCGACTTAAGCAGTCGTTTGCTCTGGCCGAGTTTTTCTGACCTCGGAAATTAGTAGGTAGTTATGTGTCAGCCAATGGGCCTTTACCGCAATTCGGCAAAGTTAAGGCACTTAAGAAACTTCTAATTTCTTAAAATGAAACGAATTGAAATTGGAAATATGCTCTGAAAAATACTTTACGTTATTGCATGGATGACACCGCAACGCAGGACATTACTTTTTAAGGGAACTTAAATTATATCTCTTTGATTAAAATGAATACTTTTAATAATCACCTCTTCAAATAAGTATTTCTTTAAGCAGCGCTTCGCAGCAGTATAAAAAAACAGTTGAGTTGTCAGTTTTTCAAAATGGCAATTTTCACTTGCTCATTTTTCTTATTATGGGAAGATATTAGCGTGAAAAAAACTAGATGGTAATTGAGCCATAGACAAGGGATTATTATAAAAATTGAGGACTTCAGAAGCTTAGTGGGATAAGGGCAATTTTTTTGGAGATAATTGCAGGTTGGTGGGGTACAAATTTTTGTTGTTACAAAGAGATAATGCACATTACTGAATCTATATGCATGCGAGCGTGCTAAGCCCGCTCCCAGCGGGCTTCCCCCGCTCTTTTCAATACAGGTCCACAGAGGGATAGGCGCGTTTCTAATTTTAAAATGTAGAAAAAAAGGCAGGGTCTTATGTACAAATTTAATTGGAATGTTCATGTACAAATTGAGGTCAGAGGGTCTTTTTAAACACAACATTGGTAGTAATTACACTATCCTCTGTTTAGCGCTCATGATGACTCATACTTACGTATCAACAGGAGACTTGAATGTGGAATCGGCCACATTTTGATAAAAGTTATTTAAAGAATGCGAGATATTGTTGCAAATGACAAATGTATCAGTTTGTGCGCCGTTAACACCAGGAAAATATACCGGTTTTTGATTTTTTTTGTTTTTTTTTTATTATTTAAAAACCAATATTAGGAAACAATAGCAATATTTAGGAAGTAAGATATGCCGTCGCATGTTCTCTGATAAATTCTGTGCATTTTGGTACCTGATTTGTAGAGTTTTGTTGCGTATAAGTTGAGAAAAAGGTATCTATACAGTAGAAATAATATAGAAGATACTTATCAGTGATTCACTGGTGATTCACTATGTCACAGCTGTATTGTGTACCTTTCCAAATCATTATCTGTAGGTACTTATCTTCAAAAATAAAAATTGGTACATATTGCGCTTGGCTTCTAAGGTCCTCAATTAGTTTATGGAATGAGGAATTCAAACACTTGGGGAAACTCTTAGTTAATGAGAGAGAGAAATTTAGGGAGAGGTAATATGTAAGAGTTCAAATTGTTGCAACCAAATTTTAAATGCACAGAACCAAATGACGATCCAAGTAGATTTCGTATGAGCTTGCTCCAAATCCAGTTGAAAGCCCATTTTGGGTTGTCGAATACGATGTGATTATTTTGAGCTCTCGGTGATAAATGGCACTCATATCATATTACCGAACAGCTAATGGTTCACAAATCAGTACCGTTGGTAGCTCTGTCTGCTTAAGGGAAAGAGTTAGCCAATCTCTCGGTAATGTTTTTTCCTGGCTCGCTAATTGGGGGTATGGCGACATAATCGTGGGTAGGAGTCTAATTAGCGCATTTGAGGTGCATACAAATGCCCAGAAACCGTTCGAGAGCCGTCTCTTACCATGAGAATTGCTTGCCAATCTGCACTGCTCTTGATACACATTGAAACTTCTCAGTGACTAATTAGCTTCCTGTGCATAAGGTTCATTTGCATACTGTCCTATGAGTCGCCTCGATCGGTCTGTGCCAGGGCATGACCAGTCGTTAAACTGAATATGTGGACGCTATTGAAGGTCTCTCGGGTAACTTCCCGGGTCAGTTGATTCATATCCTCCAACTTTTCCAAAATTTCTCTTTTATTATACGCATTCTTCTTAGTTTAAAGTGGAGTGTACACAGATAGTTCAAATTAGTGTCCAATTTTTGTGCATGAAGTATTGCATTAGGGGAGAAGGTCAGATGTACGAAAAGGAAAAGAAACGAGTAAATTCTGAACAGGGTGGTTAAGGAGAAGAAATTTATAAACGGAATGAAGAGAAAAGAGGGCGTTGACGCAGCCTGTAATGAGTAGGAAGTGAATGTCATTATGAAGTGTGTTTCTCAATGGAAGCGAAGCTTAGAAGTGGACAGCAGCAGAGAAGTCAAGAGTGGAAGCATTCGAAATGTGGTGCCACCGAAGAATGATGAATGTATAATAGATCGATCGAGTAGGTAATGAGGAAGTGCTAAGAAGAGTGGGAGAAAAGAGAAGCCTCCTAAAAACCTTAAGCAGAAGACGGGACAACTTAGTTGGCCACATTTTGAGGCATGATGGCCACATGAAGACAATCGTTTAAGGATAGGTGGAATGGAAGAAGAGCAAGGAACGGCCCCGAATGAGTTATATAGGACAAAGGGTTATAAAGGATGTAAAAGAGAAGAAATACGTAGCCATGAAAAGGCTAGCGGATAGGAGAGAGGAAGGGAGAGCTGCGTCAAACCAATCTTAGGATTGTTGACCAATAATCATAATGATAAATGTAAGTGGATAAGAAGAGAACTAAGTTGATAAATTCTGTGCATTTTGGTCTTTAAAAGAAAACATATACTTAGGAGCTCTTTGGTCAATAAAAGAAAGGCACTTTGTTTTTAAGATTGCTACGAGCCTTTAAAATAGGGTGAAAGAAAGGATATTAACGCCCTTTGATGCATTATATGGAATTCCATTGCTATCTCTAAGTTAACAATTACAAGTGTATATTTTGTATATTTGTATATTTTTATGAATTGTATATTTTATTAATTATTAATGTTACCCAATTTATTGAGTTAACCTAAATAAACTTGCAGGAGTAATTTTTGGATTCCGTTTGCACATTAGTAACTGTCTTATTCAAGTCTATCTAAAAACTTTTTAATGCCCTCTCCTAGTCTTTTTCCTTCTAAAAGTCCACCTATTTTGTTTTTTCTCCCTGTGCCCTCTTCCTTTTTTCTCGCCTCGTCATCCTTTTCACTATCACAATGTCCTTTTTGGTCTATTCTACTGCTATTCAAACTTTTTCCCCTCCCCGCAAAGTACGTAATAGGCGTGTGCGTTCGCGTTCCTCAATTCTTCCATTATCTCGTGGGCTTTACTTACCGCTTCGCAACACACCGTCGCGACGGTGTGTGACGCGTCGTTACTTTCCATCATAAGTGTGTTTATTGATTAGTCGTGTGGGTTCCAAGAGTGTCTCCCCAAAAATTTAACCTTTTTTTCATATCGAACTATAATGAAGTGAGTGTCCTGATGAATATGAAAAAGTATTTCAATGAACTTTACCATTTACGCAGCGTTTACTATCTAGCTCGATATCTCACTCGTATCCGCGTAATTCATTTCAACCCTCGTCTTTATTGGGGTTCTTTGCGCACAAATACATTTGGTTGTTCACAATGCGTTTGGAAAACCTGAGGAGGTATCCAGAGAGGCAAATTGCAAATCCTCTTCGTCAAAACTTACGTGAACGCCGATATTTATGCGGTGTGCCGTAGGTTATGATTTTTATCAATCCTTGAGTCACTAGAATTCCACAAATCCGCAGATTTTAAAGCTTAGCCAAAACAAACTGCAGAATAATCCATAGTTGAAATCCCCCGCCTGAAAGTGAAAATCTTATTTTTTAATTATTGAAATATTTAACTCCCTGCGAAGGTTTTGGACCTTACTTATGATATTCGTAATATAAATTAATAATTTCTAGCATTCATCAAAACACATCCTTGTATTCAATTACAAAGGATGCAAACATGTCAATTTCAGCCAATTTGAATTCATAATGCGTAATTGAATCATGAAAAATTGACAAATTCACACCTTTTTGCGGTTACTCGACATCAAGATTTCTAAGTGCTTTGAGTTTTTTTTTACTCCCAAAGAAAATAATCGGTGAGCTCCCCACAAAAAAATCACGGCGCTTTCAAATAAAATTTTGAGAGCGTATGCCGAGCAAGCCAAAATCGCAAAATGGGGTAACGTCTTGCCGTTGCAATTTCTCCTCGACCATTCATCCGTAATGACTGCTTTTGTCGGCAGAATTGAGGAGTGTCCAGCATCGAGGCCTTGAAGACGGAGTGAGAAAGACTTGGCAAGAGTTTGTAATTCGCGATCCGTCCAACTTTTTCCGATTCTTTTCGCGCGCTGGGACAAAGAAATCAACTCTATGAAATATGATTTTGTTCTTTCCCGGCGTATGATACTGGAGGAACATTCTCGGGTTTGCCACCAGGTGAGTTGCTTGTTGGACGATGTTTCCATGGCTGCCTCTGCCATCATCCTCAGAGGGCAGAGGCAACTATCTAACCTTCGGCATACAAGCAACTCACACGGTGGAAAACCCGAAAAACATTTCACCGAGAATGGGGTCGTTTGCTGTGACGCTACATCAAAATTCATGAAAACAATGTAGTGAATGGAAAGGAAATATAAGCTCCGCGAAAAAAATCTTTTTCATTAAGCCATTCACTCCAAAGGTTAATTGTAAATTAAAAAGAAAACGAAAGTTTTCGCCCCCTTTTCTCGAAGTTGGTTACGTCATTTTAGTTCTCGTTCATGGAAAACCTTTTACGTAAAGCAGGAGTCGTTCACAGCAGTGTAGACTGTAACAGACGACATGAGACCGATGCGTGAGGCCGAGAAGGAGCTCTGACCCGCCCGGCGGGAGTACGTGACGTAATCAACTAGTTTTACATGAGGTCATTGTTGCCGATTTTCAACGTTAATAGTTCGAGCAGTAGACGACGCATCGAAAAATGGAAAAAAAGCGGTCTCCGTATCATTCAAACTGTATCATAATCGACAAAATACCTACGAAATGTAGGACTGGGCAATTTTTCAAATACAACTTTTTGAAATAGGTATTTAAAATACATTTATAATTAGTATGTGGCATTTCAATAACATGACCTAAATGTTCTTGGTATTTTGTGTATCAAATTCAGATTTTTGCTATTTTTTCATTCGAAAATTAAAATACATTTGTAAAATACTTTTGAGGTATCTCTGATAACAATTATTTAACATTATACTTCAGAGATTACTTCGTTTTCGTCGGAATCGTTTTTTATTTTTCATTTTTGTAAAAATACTATTCATAATGTGTCAAGGGAGGTGATATTTTTTAAGATCTCTTAGTTTCGATACAAATGTATTCGTATTTTAAAAGTTATTTAAAATACTATTTTGTAGTTTGTTTTTCAAATACCCAAGTCAAAAGTATTTTGTATTTTGCATTCCAATTACATTTGGAGCGGTATTTTGTATTTCAAATACTCCTCTACCTGTATTTTGCTCAGCCCTGACGAAATGCAGTGACCAAACGTATTGCGCCGTAATAAATATTTTTCCCCCGAAGAAATTTAATCATCAAATTGGCCATTTAAAAAAAAAGTATGGCGCCTTGAAAAGAAACCTAGCGAAACTAAGCGATGCAAAGAGTCTTGCAAGATGCATTAATGTCTCACTCGTCCAAATTTCTCCTCGATCATTCATCCGTAATTACGACTTTTTCCTGGAGTATTGAGAGGTTTCCAGCATCACGGCCTTGAAGAGATAGAGAGACAGGGAGGCTTGGCAAAAGTTTGAAACTTGCGATCCGCCAACCGTCCATAACGATTCGCTTCTCGGGTGGACACAAAAAGAATTGACGCCCTAAGAATTTGATTTTTTTTTGATCAGACGGAACAATGATCACCAAGAGAGACGGGGTTGGCGCCTCTATGTTGCCAGACGACCTTGGACGTTCGTTGGATTTAGAGACGTAATTGCAAAAGAAGAAGTGGGTTGCGTTGTCGTCGTTCCGTCAACCCAAACGAAATCTCTGAATGGACCTTTGAAATCGGCCCACGTAATCCTTAGATCACACATAAAAAATGTGTTGGTCACAGGGATGCCGAATTACAAAAACTATTGGGGAGGGCCCAAACCGGGGATCTTGCCCCGAGAAATTTTATAAGAAGTGAAGTTTAAGTTTTTTCAAGCATTTTAGAAGAGTCAAATTATCAGCATTAGAACCTTAATAACTGAAATATCTGGACACTCCGGGGAAAATAAATAAGCCTGACACATTTTGTCCTCACATCCATGACGAATTTTTGAGGGGGCTCGGGCCCCCTCAGGCCCCATGGAGTCGGTGCCACTGGTTGGTCAACCCTTCGGAATATTAATCCCTCTCGTCGGGTATTATTGACCCCTGCCCTTATTCACCTCTCAGTGATTAAACCCGTATGCTGGTTTGGGTAGGAAAGGGTAGAGATCACCCACAGGCGTGTTGCGTTCCCATATCCAGGCTAGAGTACCCTAAAGGCCGTTTAACACGGGGCACGGAATTGCGCAGGTTAGAGCTGCATTTATTTCTGAAATGGCTTGGAATTGCGCGAATGCATGAACGGAATTAGAACAGGGGCTATTTTGCCGTCTCGCATCCACGCATTCTCGCATGTGTTCTAGCAATTCACCGCTTTACACGACGCAATTTTGATTGCGCCTTCGCACGTACGTCAGATTATGCTAGTAAAAACGGCCGTGTAAAATGGCCTTAAGACATTTCCTAGGCCGTCAGGCCCTTCGACCTAAAATAGGCACTCCGATCGCTTCCTCTGGGATTTTAATTAAAAAGCGCAACAGTAAAAACGCAAATATGTGATTTTCGTTACCGTTATTGCAGATTCGGCGGTCAAAATTCGAATAAGTATAAAATGAGACAAAAATCAAATAAGTCAATATTGCACTTTAATTGCATGCCTGCCTGTTCCTCGTGCTCTAAGGGGGGGGGGGGTGGTAGACTGGAAGGGGAGTGGCCAATATTTCCACTTTGCCAGATTCGTGAAATAAAGATTTGTGAGAGGAGGCATGGATGGCGACTGGAAGAGATGCAGAAAGAACCCTGAAATAAAAAATTTAAGCAATAGTCAATCAAAATGGCGCAGCACGTGAAAGCAATGCATTAACGCTTCGTGAATGACCTGTGCGCATACGTCTTTTATAAACTCTCATGCAACTTAATGGTCCTAGGCAAGACGAGAAAATACGCAACAGATAGAAAAATACGAAATGATAAGTACCTAACCCGTTGACGCTCACTGTAACGCACGCTTGCCGAATATAGCCAATATTTGGTCCGCAGCAGGAGCGTGGTAGCGAAATGGGAAGAGCATTCGGCTGCTGATCGTGGGTGCAGATCCAGGTTGAAGACTTCAGTCGTCCTCAAACAAAATTCTTGAAGTGAGAGGTGGCATGGCCCAGGGAAAAGGTACCCCCCTACCTACCTGAGTGTGTGAAATCCGCATACCAGTGACTTAGTTCGGGATGAGTTCTACCCTCACGTATGCAAACCAACCTTCGCGTAGATTCACTGAGTGAGTGATTGAATGTGCTGTAAAAATTACAATCTGTATGGAATATACCTCCTGCGTAATTTTATCTCAGAAATATCGCCTAAAAAAAGGAAAAAGTAATAAAAAATCTTCGAAGTGCATGGAATCGAGCCGCAGTTTAGTATTTCATCCTGTACGCTAATTTGTAACTGACAGAGTTGCACAGTGACGAGTGAGATTCACACGGCACTGGTTCAGACTTAGGGTTCGGCTCGTCTTGTCACTTTATTGAGATCACTTCCATATCGGCCAAATTCTGACGGAGGCGTCGATACTGTTGTCGCTCGACCGAAAAAAACGACGCGACGTCACGCACGTAGTGCCGCGATGGTTCCCGTAGAGTGAGCCATTCGCGACTGATGGGAGCAAGTTAGCGAAGCGGCGACAAGGAATGAAAAGAATCGCTCCACAGAGGACGAGAGTGACCCTGAAATGATTGCGTCCATCAGTCTTGAGAAAAAAAACTGTCGTTCCGGAGGTTGAGTTCGGAATGTTGTCGCGCGGTGAATCTCCCGTGCGAACCAACTGCGTGCCTATTATGTAAAGCAGAGTGGAATTTATGTCCGACCTTAAAAGTTCGAGCGTCGATTACGTTGGCTCTGTCTTTCTCGCTCTGTGATCGCCGCCAAGGTAATCGGAAACCACACGCAAAGACCCTTCAATCAGAATTTCTTTCGGTCGACCTTATAAAAAATGTTTTTGCGTTAAATAATTTTATAACTGTGCACGAGACTAGCATTTTTGTTTGCACTCACAGGCACAGAGCAAATATGTTCGAAGATGAAACTCGCTGAGCGAAAATATTTATTCATAGCGAATTCCACTTTTTGGACCAGGTTCACCCACAAGGATAATTTTCTCTGTTATCTTAGTTTTTGTAAACTTGATTTAGTAAAAGTATTGTATCACTAAGCTGAGGGCCGTATTTCATCGACGCTGTTTTGTATACATTTTCCAAGACCGGGTTAATCAGAATTAATTTTTTGCCGGTAGGTTTTGACTGTAAGCAACCGCATGGCGTTCTAATAGCTTTCAACAGCCTAACTGCGAGTGTATTAATTATTAAGTGCAGTGTGCGAAAATGAACTGCAGCAGTTATTTGGAGAGCCCAAATATGACGTTTTCGAAGAAGGATTTATTTGCGTGTCTTGCTGAATACCACGCAACGGCAATAGAAAATAAGTAAAAACAGATGATGTCACCACGTTGGTTAACAACGAGGAGTGGAAGGATAAAGCGGATCCAAGTATTTTTGTTAAATATATTGCTGTTGATAAATGCAAATTTTGCAATTAATGTGAATTCCAAATTTAAATAAGCACAGGTACTACGTAATTTTTGATACCATCATTTATTTTGACTTAATTTCGTAAAATTGCAATGGCTGGCAAACTTAGCATAATTATGATAATTTCAGTTTTCCATTTAGCTGTTTGGTATACTTAAAAAGTGCTGTGACAAACTTCGGTAAATTTCATCTTCTATTGCATTTAAAATGATTGACTTAATTTAAACATGTGAGATTAAACAATGGATGTCGTTGTTATCTAAATGCTCTAGTGAAAGGCTATATCACAATTAGTGTGCTGAGGACGAAAACTGGAGAGAGCGGGTGCAGAGGGTGCAAAATCCCCCAAAAATGTTTGGAAGGTAAGTGCGCATATCCCTCCAAATGAATGAACACCAGAGAAAATGTGCCCGTCTTCTAACGGCCGGATCTACCTCCCTACAAAATTTATTCATGACTTTATACTGATATAACCCGTGCTTTAAGTGCTTAATGGGATTAATGCTACAAATACATACTTTATTTCACATTGAGAACGTTTACTGTCATGTTTTTATTGTCAGTTACTTGCAATTGGACGATGTAGGAGTTCAAGAAGTGGGTGTGGAAAAGAATGGAGAAGATGAAGTGAACGAATAGAAGAGGAGCGAAGTAATTGTGCACGTGGTGAATTAGGAAATAAAACTTACAGAGGAGAGATGTTAAAAAGAGTTAGGTTAAAGAGGGAGGGGAAGGGGCGAATCGAATGAAATGAAAGCGTTTGTTGTGAAATAAAGAGGGAATTCATATTAGGAAATTTTCGTAAATAGTCCACATAAACTTACGTCAAACTGTAGCATACTTAATATTACACTTTGGTATTAATTTCAGAGCAAATTATAAGAAACCATTTTTCATTTTTGCTTCTAAATTGCCATTTGTCCATTTTATTAACATTCTCAATATTTATTGAGCGCTTGATTGTAATGTATAATTTCAAAAATAAATTATTAATAATCTACTCCCTATAAAACAGCCATTTAAAGAGTGTGTTCAGTCACGTAGGTGACCAAAAGGAAGTGAGGAATGGAAAGTTTCACTAAAGGGTAAAGAACCAAAAATTTGGTTGCACACAAAGTGGGCACGGGGTTGCTTGTTTGCTCCGTGATTAATTGCACGGTACATTGGAAGTTTTGGAAAGCATTGGGCCTGAGGAAAGTTGGCCAATTCCCTGTTCTACCGAACATGAGCATCATCTAAGGAACTTTCGATATATATCTAGTACGCCCACTCACTTAGCCGGTCCTGTTATGTATTTCTTCATAGCGAAGTACTTGGTAAATACCCTCAGCTTCACCTTGAAATGTTTTGGCAATGGCTTCGTAGTAGGCCCTAGTTAATATGGGCCCGGGGGCATGTCTATCTTGAACGTATGACACTTAATAATTTTTCTATTACAAATAAAGAGGTATATTCCCATACTACTTTTTTCCTAATACTTCTTATTATCTCAGTGATCATTTAAAATTTAATGCTTAAGAATTTTATCATAATTAGACTGTCTACTAGTTGCCTTTGAAATATTTACATCATTCCTTTGACTAATCAGGAAAAGTAATTAGTTCCTTTAAAAAGCTTGCAAAATGTGTGCAATTTTTAACTAGTTTACGCTTTAGAAATTTATGCATTCATGATTAACACTTTCTTTATTTGGATTAATATGATTCCTCATCTTCCCTCGGTATTATTATGATCAAGAACTCGAATTGGCATTTTGAAAGACGATTAAGTAAAGAATGATGATATTATTTTTATTAATCCAAACCCAACCTCGTTTCAAAGTAAGAGAAATACGTATACTATTTATGCGTGATGAATGGTTTAAAATGAATTCATTTTAAATGAGCAAGTCACAAGAAATGTAATAAATCGCACCGAGAAAGTTTGATCGTTATATTTCCATTTGGCTGCCCTTGAGTGAATACCTGCATATTTCCGCTTACCTCCTCCTCTCAATGATAAAGTAATTCAGAGCTAACCTGAAATTATGGAATCATGCCATTATTTACTATACGTAGCTTGGTTATAAAAATATTGATTCTTCTTCTGATCCATAATTAGGACCTGAATAACCCCTCAAGTGCAACATAAGCGCCTAGTCAAAAAGGCATTACTTGCAGTATAGGAAAGCCAACTCTACGAAAATACCTTGTTCATGAGGAAGGTGATCATGATTATTAAATTATTATAAATGCAGTATTCCACAGGGTTAGGTATGCGTCCATAGAGGACCGTTTTTCGAGTTAGTCCGACATCTCAAAAATGTACTTTTTTTCTTCAATTGACTGTAAGATCATTTCGTTTACTGAATGAATTCTATTCCTTCCTCTTTAAATTCACCCCTCCAACACTGTTTTCAACATCCCCTCCCCGCTAAGTAACTTCCATGACTTCTGTCCCCTCCATATTTCTTCGAGAAGCTTCCTCTCCACACCCACCACATCCAGCACTTTGTCGGTCGTCTTCGTCTCCTTCCACTTCACCTTATACATACTTTTCCGTACCAACATTCCATTTTTAAATATAATGAATGATCATGCAATGAATATGATGAGGAATTTAAAATTTGTGAGTGGAACAGGTCGGGGTGATTGCTCCATGTAAACCTACCTTCACCGGTAGAATACTTTACTTATACTTCAATAGTACTGCTCTTGTAATTGTAGCCATATCCGTTTCGATCCTATGTCAGCATCCATTCGCAGTGTGTGTGGTATCCCTAATACGAGGCTATGCAGGCATGTTTGCGAGATATTCTGTGAGGATCCCCTTTGGATAGTGAAAAGAATGGGGAGAGTTGAATTTTGCTTCCTTCCGTCCAGTTACCCGCTTCGAATAGGTATCTCGTTGAAAAGGTTTCTCTCTTCACTCACCTCTCTTTTCAAGCATGTCCTTCTTTTTCCCCCATGCAAACTCACTAATCTCCCTCAAATCCAACATCCATAATCTTCAATAAAACGCATGGCGAAAAATTTTTGCTTTCAGCGTTATTTGTTGCACCAAGTGACATTAATAGTGAATAAATGGTCCAATTTTAAGTTAAATGCAATCTGAAAAACACCGTTTTTCCTGGCGCTTCCTTTAAAAACCTATTAATCCTCTCCTCCTTGTTATTTGCTTATTAAATATGATTGTTGACACATTTAAGGACCCTATTACCATCACAGAACTTCACCCAGAAGTAAATAACTGCTAATTTAGTTGAGATATCTCCGTGAAATGACGCCGCAGTAGGTAATTCTCACTGTAAAAGTTCTCTTATTAAGAATACAAAGCAACAAGCTGCTCCAGGGCTGTCAAATAATGCAGAAATGGTTTCGTGGTAATCAGCGCATGCAAGCATCAGAATTTTTAGTTTTGTATGTGCGAAGAAAATGATTGAGAATGCGGTGGCGAAACATTTCTGACGAAGGAATTAATGGAGCGTGAGTTAGGAGAAGAGAAGGAAAGAACAATGTATGACTGTAATTGAAGGTTTTGACGGGATGAAAGATTACTCTCTGTCACCTATGTCTCGGAGGCATGGATGTTGACGGGAAAATGAGATAATTTTCTACCGATGTGACAAAAAAATTCTTCGGAAGATCTATTTTGTTAAGAAAAAAATAATCAAAGATTATATCTAAGGAATAAGTCATTGCAGGAACTATTTGGGGAATATTAATAGGGGTTAACATTATTATTTGAGAGTTCGAAACTGCTACGGGCGTCGCCACTATATTTCCAGCTCCAAAAGAAGCGATAAATAAAGAGAGATATTTTGCCGAACGGATATATATGGGAATTCTTACCATAATATAAGTTAATAAATGCTAGTCGTATTTCAGTTTGAGCATTTGCTTTTTAAGTGTGAACAGCCGGTGTGCTAACACCCTCTGCCTCAGGCTTTTTAAGGTGGCTTCCTAGGTAGTGTTTAGATGGCCAGGGAATATGCATATAATGGGTGGGGACGGAGTAGTGAAAAGAGATAACGAATGTACAGGAAACGTTGGATGTAGGATATAGAAGAGGACTATTTGAGGAGGTGCGGACGCAAAGAAGCAGAGGACGAAGAAGAATGGAAGGAAGTTGTGAAGAAGGCCAGGTCCTTCATGTAATGTGCCACCAAAGCAGATGATGGCAATAATACGTGGCATGCGATATGGGACGTTTGCATTCGAACCCCAATCTATTCAAATATGTATTTTCCAGGAAATAATTCATGTTCGGTATTTTTGGTGTCCCTAAGGACACCAAACATGATTTGACTGAAAAACTCCTACGCTAGTTTTAAATTTCATCTTATTTAATATCTTGAAGACGTACCTCAATACTTTAAAAGTTTAACGCTTACCCAAAATCGGATCACTTTCTCTCCCCTAAGGCCCTACAATGTGGTAGTGACAGTGAGAAAGGGGCTGGGTATTGTTTCCGGTGAGTTGAGTCCATTCGGCGTTCCGGTATTCACTGTATCATCAACTTTACTCGAGGATTTTAAAGGATCAGTTGCGGCAAATTCGAAATTCGCTTTCCTATTTCGACGTAGGTACCAAAAAATCCTATTTTCTTCGCTATGCCTTTGATTTTAATATCATAAGATGGTGAAATTACAAATAAAAATTAACAATCACTAAATATTTTTGTGAATTAAGCAACGCGGGAGTCAGCTTTGTTACAACACATTTTGAAATTGTAATTCCATTGGGTTTAAATTAATCAAGTAGGAATTTTACGGCAATTTCTCAAGAGCATTGGACATAAGTGCAGCCGAAATTGATTTTTCCTTAATCATCGAGAAAATATTCAAATTAATTAAATCAAAACGAATACCATCCTTTCATTAGTCTGGTCAAATATTATGTACATACAAACATTATGTACTGACCTAAAAAGGTCTAAACACCCCAAATGTGATTGGTAAGCAATAGCCTGCCCCTTTGGGTCCAAACTGAAAGAAGCCCCTAAGAGTATTTATATCCATGGCATCGCCGAAATTTGTCTTGCTCGACAATGATTTTTAATGACATTTGTTGAGATTATATTACTCTTAACTTTCGACGCATTAAAAGCTTATCATATTGAATGACTTTTTTTAATATTCAGGGATTTTAATTGGATCTTTTTTAGGTGGCTGTACATTTACCATTATACTAGTAATTTAATCAGTCATATTATAATTAATCAGCAATTTTTATTGGTATATTTCATGAGGGTCTCATTTACCTACTGGCAGAAAAAGCAATTACCAATGGAAAAACTTGCGCCTGTCAAAAATTATTCACTTACCGCCAACATCAGAGCAGTCTAAATTTCGGCTCCTTGTGGGGGAGGATTGTTGAGCAACAAAGACTGTCTGCTTGACATTTGCCCACCTCCTTTCTTCATAAACCGAGATGCACATCTCCTGCCCGAGCATGAAGTGATTCGTTAATTGAACGTATCTGTGAACGACTCAACCTCCTTTGCAAATAGGTACCGCTGGTACCGCTGGGTGCTTGTACAATGTACATAGATGGTGAATTGTAACGTTAAATGCATTCACTGGAGGAATTGTGCCAAATGGAATTTGGCCTGGTTCCCGCTGAATGTTCAGGCGTCGCGCCGTCACCATTGTTAATCAGCATTAACGTTAGGACCCGTTCACAGAGGCTTGAATAGCTGCAACTAAGAGGTTTTGAACCTGAGAAATGCGTGCACTGGTTTAAAATAACACAAAGCGGCATCAGTCAACTTTACTTAATCATTATATGAGAACAGCACGCATTTCTCTTGAAATTATCGATTAGAAAGGATCGTAGCAATGTCAATCGACAATCATTTGTACAATTGAAAGCTTTCTTAAATGGATTTCACGATTATCTGCGATGTGACAGGCGGAATTTATTTTAACAAAAGGTCTGGGAGGAGCTATCTCGAGTTGTTTTGTACGGGATCTCGAATTGTTTAACAGTGCCTGCGCAATTGTTGAACAGGAAGCATGGATTTTCGGGTGGTTCTGCATCAAGGCGTAAGTGAAATTTCCTCCGCGCCTAGCGCATTCGCACTTTCGGAAAATAACAAAAAATTGGCAATCCTCAGTGTATTTTAAGAGTAAGGTCGTCGTCCACTATTAACCCCGAAACTGCAGTTTCAATCGAAGAATTCGATAGATGATATGTAAGAATAATTGACAACGGCGAAGCAAAGAATCTTTCACCAGTGTTTCAAATACAACGAAAAACCATGCACATATTCGTGAGGCGCAGAAAAGTTTTTAAAGCTCGAGTTTAAAAATGTTTTTTAATGGCAAGCAGTCAATAATAATATCAAATCAAATATTATATATATTTTATGCTACATTATATGTACGTTTTAATTTTTTCGATCACGAATACAAAAAAAAGGAATGTCAAGTCGGTCTCTGAATGTGGTTCTCCCACTGCGCATTTAAATGGGTTTACAAAAGTCGCCACTAGAGTCGCTAACGAACAAATTGATCCGAGTTTCAGGGGGGAAATAACGTGTAATTGGTATATTTACATTAATGTTAATGCGATTTACCAAATTCATAGCTTTTCAATGCTATTCCCCACATTTACAAGCATTATACTGCAAATTATTGGAAAAGAGTTGATCGCATTGCACTCATCACCGTGCAGCGGACATTTTTCAAAACCGATTAAAATGCGACGTGGCCAAAGAAATCAGTTTCCTTCGGAATGGAATTGCGTCTCATCTTTCCTTGGTATCAATAATCCAATCGAGGTTCATCTCAGGGCTGTGACATTCGCCCATTCAGGGAAGGGGGTGGGAATTGCTAACCCTGGGCCATTCGAGCATTATTGTTAGCAGGGGGAGGTGTCCGTAGTCTTCACCCTAGGTTGAAACCCGGACTCTTCGATTAGAATTCCAACGCTCCAACCTCTGGAACCCCACGCCCCGCTTATGTCACGCATTAAAGTAATCTTTAGTTTTCAAATTTTACCTGATCCGATTTTGTTAGTTCTTTTAAGGGGAAAATGTCATACATATTAAAGAATAAAATTACATTTTAAAATCCAAATTCAAACTGCATCGAAAGAGAGCTTTAACTTGGCTTTAACTTGGCAATCTCGGTAAATGCATTTGACCCTGAGGCGTTATGGAGGTTTAATGTTTTGGATGAAACGATAATAGCTTTCCAGGAAAAGATAAGTGATTTCAATGCCATAACTGGAGAAAATGCCTTTGATTCGATGGTTCAACCACATGCGCGCTCACGATTGCCATGTTGTTCGTGTTTTTTTCATCTTATCCATGCTTCTTCTCGAAGGTCGTTTTCCTTCTCAATTCCGATTTAAAATGTGATCACATTTTAAAATGTGACCGCTTTGCTGCTTTGTCATTATAATTGGCGATCTTGAAATTGTCTCACGTAGTTGTCATTATCACAGCTTATAAGCCTTCGTTGCTGATAAAAATTATTACCCTACTCAACGGGTGTTGGAAAGTGAATCTATTAAAGCGAACGATATATATAAAAATTATAACTAGACACGAACCCCTTTTACGTGAGATACGTTTTTAAACAGATTTCACAATCAGAAACATAATACGCTAAAGGCGGAGATCTTTAACAATTGTACTATATGCATTGAGTTAATGAATTTTAACAAGGGCGAAGAGAATGTTTATAATTTATTCCTAGAGTCTCTCTCTCTAGTCTCTGGGGTCTGGTTGATGTGACAACTACAGTGATTTCATACTCTGTGTTACCGGATACAAATACTAGTTATAAACAGTTATACTACCGGATACAAGTTCTGGTAGGAGGAGATTTTTCAAGTATTGCACCTTGCTTGCCGTGGCACTTTTCAGGAGGGTGTTTGGAACACATCACTCTGTTCTTCGGATGGCACGACAAGCCGCCATTAAAATTAATACCTTATACCATAAATGCTAACGTGGTAGAACAACTTTATCTTTACCTCTTAATTCTCTCTGCTGCTGCTGCTCCATCGACGCTGATGTTTTGTCTTTATTTATTACTTAATCATTGTCATATAACTTAAAACAATCAAGTAATTACAATATCTTAAAACAAGAAAGTAATTCTGAAGGCAGGTTACAAAATACTAATGGTACACATTTTGGCATCGACACAAATTATTGCATTACAATATTTTACAGCAAACTTGGGCATTATTACATCAAGATCCTCGCTATAGTATCTATTCGTCATCAAGCCTTATTATTTAATACATTTATTAATGGCTATGTGGGAGACATAGTGAAATCAAAATCATATGGTACCCTCTTCTTCCGTGATGCCTTGTGATCTGGTATTCGTCCGAAACTTTAGGGAAGCCGATAAAACTCCAAAAAAAGACCACCGTGTCCTCATCAGGGCTGGTGAGCAGATGACGTAGAGTGTCCGCTGTGTTGTCTTGCGATGTGTTCTCGTTGTCCTTTGCATTGTTGGTACAGCGGATTTCATGGTGATGCTGTTTCTGAGATGCTGTGTTTTAAATAAATCGGAATTAGTCCACTACGTTATAACATAACAAATTTATAGCTATACTAGATTATTGCAAGCGTTACACCGATGTTCAAAAAGGGGAACAACATGACCCAGGCATCTACCGTCCAATTTCATTAATCTCGAATGTAGGCTTGATACTGGAGCATACCGTCTTGAGCAATATCATAACTTTCTTGGACAGTGGTAACATCCTCAAAGACTGTCACCACGGATTCCGAGAAGATAGATTATACGAAACACAGCTCGCGCTCTTTCTTCACGATGTTCTAAAATCTGGTGAATCGAAAAGACAAGTTGACGCACTATTTCTAGATTTTAAGAAAGCTTTCGACAAGGTTCTTCACAACAAGCTTTAATAAAAATTACAGTCATGCCGATTAAACGAAACAGTGGTAAACTGGATACGCGACTTTCTCAGTGATCGTACACAAAAAGTAGTTCTTGACGAAATTAGCTCTGACGTAGTAAAAGTTACATCATGTGTTCCACAAGGAAGCGTAATGGGCCCCTTTTTTTTCATTGTTTACATTAATGATCTCTGCTCCCGCATTAGCAATAAAATACGTTTATTTGCTGACGACGCTGTCATCTATCGCGAAATTAGTGATCTACCAGACTATGAAATTCTATTATCGGACTTCAATAACGTTCATTTGTGGGGCCAAAAGTGGGAACTCAAACTTAACCTTAGCAAATGCATGACGGTGCATTTTTTGTGAAATTCGTCCAACTACACCCATGTTTATGCTGCATGCTGATGGTATTAACATAAAGGCAACAGACGAAGTGAAGTACCTGGGAATTACGTCGAACCTCTCGTGGGGAACACATATAAAGAATATTTTCGGCGTATTCATGAAGAAATTAGGATTCGTCAAGCGTATTGTGGGAAGATTTTCGGATGAGAAAGTAAAAGAAAGGTGCTATTTCGCACTCGTCTAACCGCACCTTGAATATGAAGCGATCGTATGGGATCCTGTGGTGAAAGACTTAATCCGCGAACTGAATAAAATACAAAGGAAGGCTGCGAGGTTCGTCAAACACCGCTAAGGGCGTACAGACAGCGTTACTCAGATGCTAAGCGATTTAGGCTGGGAGGCGCTTGAATCTCGGAGGCTGCGCGCTAGGCTTAGATTGCTTGAAAAATTGAGAATTGATATCTTTAAGAGCGACACAGAGAACATAATATTAGGGCCACGCTATATTTCCACGTCCGATAGAAGCGAAAAATTATGAGATATTTTTTGCCGAACGGATAGATATGGGAATTCGTTTTCCTCCGAACCATAAAGGAGTTTTATAAATGCTAGTCCCAACTTCGTTGGAGCACTTCATTTTTTAAAGCTGTAAACGGCTGGTGTCCTAACACCCCCTGCCACAAGCCTTTTAGGCGGCTTGCGGGTAATTATGTAATTATAGATGAACCCTTCTTTACGTATCAAACACTCGTCCTTTTTGTTATAGCCTAGCCAATAAGGCTCAGGTCATTGAGATAATTTTCTAATATAAGTAAATGTGAATTCAATGGTAGAGAAGAGTTCCCACAAGTTCTCATTACCAAAGCAATTTTTTTATGGCCACACGTACATTTTCAGGAAGTAATTGAATATTTACTAGGCGATTGAATCATGTATTCTCTCAACTTATAGACTTATTAATTAGGGAAGAAAATATAGATAAGATGCTGCTGAAGGAAGGTAGAAGGAGAGAAATACATGGTGCCTATTGGGCGTAAGATGAAATTTAGAATGATTTAATGAAGCAGGTTTCATGCTATTTCAAATTGGAATTTTAAGTATTTCATGTTATCGTAATTTGCTTAGGTCGCGAAAAAAATTATTACAGAACCACGTGGCAGATATTAACTTCGACGATATTGTGAATGTTGGATTAATTTTATCTTGAGCAAGATACCTTACATGACATTCTATAATGGCTTGATGTCCATTGAAGAATTACTAATGAAATGTTAATTCAAATGTGTGAGAGGAAGTTACCTTACATTTTAAAATTAAGTAGAGCTCAGATAGTATGAGAATAATGAAGACTATTTGAGATTATAATTTGATGAAAACAAAGATTTCTCCTCATCCGTCCGCCTTCCTAATGGCCATCACCCGCTCATTCCAGGAACACACCGACTTATCTCTGTCCCGCCAACACCATCGCAAGCCGCGCTCTCCTGGACTTGGGCCACAGATGTTCTCTCGCTTGGACATGGGGAGATAACAGGATCACGTTGGCGAACGCTGACTCGGATGCAGGATCTGGGGAAGGTAGAAATTGATAGGTGGCTCTGCTCCGTAAGCCCTTCCATTCTTTTTGACGCTAAGTGCAATTTCAATCTATTGCATGGGTCGTGTGAGTAATCAGTAAGGGTACTGCACGCAATGGGTAACTCGGCGTCCTCCTTATCATCACATCTTATCTGTATTATCAGTCATTTGAGAACATAAGTTGTACGTTTAAGGCGAGTAGCAAGCCTCATTAGCAAGATCAAAGCCATTGATTCTCTCGCTTAGTGAGAACTGTATAGTCACAACAACGAAACTTGACGGATGGGAAGTGACATATGTTGTCCTTTATGCTGATAAAAAAGAGAAATTTTAAAAAATCAACTGTGACTAAAGATGGTAACGATTCCATATGACACACCTGAAAGTTACAGTCAAAACAATGGAGGCATTAAAATTCACCGAGTAAACCAATGAAATTCAGGCAATCTTTTAACAATCGAAATATTATGCTACTCTGCATTAGGATCAATAAGGTGCGTTACTTTAGAATTTTGTTCTGCCGGGTTTAAAGATAAATGCAAATGCTCAGAGTAAAAACACGCCGATTGCGCGGAGCCACTTAAAATAAAATAAGGTAAGTGCTGAATTCTGGAAGTGTTCTGATACATGACAACGCCCGTCTTCTAAGCGCTGGTGCAACCCAACTGTTCTTTGAGTTTCAATGGGACGTTTACGATCACCCCCCGTTCAATAATGAACTTGCGAATTTTGACTCGCATATTTCGCCAGAGTGAAAATTTGGCTAAGAGGGAAGCGTTTTTAAGCGGACGATTCAGGATGCTGGTGCAATTAATTGAAAATCATTCGCAGCAACGTTCCATGAATAACATCAATCGCCGAGGCTATTGCGTCGAAATTAAGCGAAATTGTACTTAATATTATATTTAGCAATGACAGGTTTTTAACCAATCGCTTCGTCTTTTATTATTGACCCATTGGAGATTGAAAAAAACAGCCGTTGGAAATGAAAAAGAACATACAAAAAATCAATAAAATTAAAAATATTCAGGCACAAAATACTCAACTCAGAGAACTCAAATCAGGGAAATCAAAATGTAGATAGAAAATACTGAACACATATAAAAAATATTCAGGCATAAAATATAGGCATTATTTTTAAACTATCTATACTTGAGGTGGTTGGTTACCTGGGTGGATCAGAAGACTACCAACCTCGTCACTTACCGCCATCCCCACGACCTCCACCCAGGTATAAAAATTGTGCAATAATAATAAATATTAAGCGATGATAGTAAAAAAGAAGTAATGTTTTGCAATTCTGGATACCACAGTTCATGCTACAAAATTGAATTGACATTCGGATGGAAGTGAATCCCGTGATACTTTATAGTTGAGTTGAACCATTAAAACTTACTATAACCCACATAGCACAAAATATCTTCTAGATGTCTACAAAATATCTAGAACGTCTTCAGCTTATGTCTAGAAAATACCTTGAAATATCTACTAGACATCTTCTTGATATTTTGTACGTATCTGAATGTCTGCTTTTCTGATATCTACAGAATATCTTTGAGATGATATTTTCTAGACATTCATATTAAAATTGGATCCATTGGGGTAATTCAGGACAAATGACTAAAATATAATATTTTTCGGTATAACAAGAGTTTATATTCAACTGAAAGCCTACTGGTGGAGCAGGAGGTGATGATAGAGTGCCTTCTGGGGATTCTTCCTGAATATTAGAACCCCTCTAGCATTCACTTCTTTATAATGGGGACTTCCTCCTCCGATTCCAAATTTGAAGTTAGCAAAGCAGCTTACAATTTCCTTTTAGATTTATCAAAGGAGTCTGCAACATTATCAATGAATGATGATTCAGTGTCTTGCAGTATATCTCTTGAAGAATTTTTAATGCAAGTTTTTGCCAACGTATTTAAACATCATCAGGGCTATGAATGAATGATATTTATATGAATGAGTACATAACTGTGATACGTAAAAGGTTATGGTAATATTTATTACGATAATAAAAAATGTAGTTGTAAATTAATAATAAAAAGCAGAGACTATAATTTTAACATATTTTTTTCCTTTGAATTGGATTTGTTTATTGATGGTTACTGAGCTGAGACAGTTCATGGTTACCTATTAATATTGATTTCACAGGACATATACAAAATGTCTCTGCTCAAAAAGTCATAAGCTAGACATCTAGAAGATTTTTATAATATCCACAACATTGAACGCATTTTCTAGACTTCTCGTAGATATTTAAAATATCCAAGCCATTGAAGTTATTTTCTAGATATGTAGAAGATATTTTAAATATCCAAGACATTGAAGATATTTTCTAGATATCTAGAAGATATTTTGTACTATGTGGTAATATTCGAGATAGGACTTATCATTGGGAACATATATCGCATGTTTCTTACGTGTATGATGATAAACATCTCCTTGGTGTTTATGTTTGGTAATAGGATACATAAAAACGTGAAAGGAAATGTGTTAATGTATTAACTAAAGAATTCATTGTCTAACCAACCCAATTGTGCAGGCGATTGAACAGGGGAAAGAGCATGTTGTAATTCTTCTAAATCAACATAATTCTCTGCGTGCCATTTTTAGTGTGTTTGGCAGGGGGTGATTAATCACTAACTTGCAGCATGCAAGAGGACCACCGCATGCACACCGAACGGTCATAGAAATATTACGCATAATAGCAAAATATACGCCCATATTAATGTGATTTGGTAGATTTATTCACGTTTTAACTCATACATGTAAATTCATTGCTTTAACACAGTTAAGTTATCCCAGTAACAGTAAGCGAACCTTGTAACCAATGCATGTGACGTCACGAGAGGAATGTATAGGGTCTCCTTTGTTGTGCCCTGACTCCATTTCCCCCATCCCCTCTTCTTCTCCTTCAATACCTCACCTTAACCTCCACCTCTCCACCCTACGACGCGCAACCGAACCTCTCCCGAACGCCTTCGCGATGCACTTTGACTCGAAATCGGGCCAAAAATTTTGACTCTGACTTGAGCTATTTGTTCACGGCAACCTCACCTTATATCCTTAGTGATTCCTCGCCCTCCATTACCTCTCAGAACTGTTAGTAAGAACCTGTGCGTCACTTTGGGTTTTCACCCCATTTACTCATTCTAACATGCCAGGTTAAGTCTTAGTCTCTCAGCAGTTCGGTTAGGGTAAGGAGGTTGATCCTCCGTCGCTGAAGTGTACGGTTAAGTCCCATTCTCGTAAATAACCTATTAATACATGATAATCTACAAACTTAATCATGATTGTAGATAATTTTTTATTAAGAAGGAAACATTCTTTGGCAAATTATTTGGTCACAATTATTAGAGTTTTTGTACCTACATCCTTGGTTTTGACTTCATGTTCCTTCCGAGTATAATGATTAAGAGCTGTTCCTTTCATCAGTACCAAATTTTTAGTGCTATAGCTTAAAGATACTTCTTGTTCTTTTTACAGTTTACGAAAGGTGGAGTGAACAATTCAGTTAATTCAGTGATTGACAGTGCAATCCTAAAATTAAGCTGTCAACGATATCTTCAAGCCTTTTCCTCAACGCTTGGATAAATGTAATTGGTTCTTTATCACGATACAAGCAGTGTGCATGTCTGTTGGAATTAAGTGAAGCTACCAGAATGTGTTACTCATCGGCTAAAGAGGAAGTGAAAGTGTCTAGGGTCCATCAAATAGGTAATTCATTGTCAGTGTTGTGTTCAATGTGAAGTGCTGGTGAATATAAGTATTTTGGAGAGTCGCTGTTGTAAAGCTGAGCTCTGTCGCCGATGGACCCGGCAGCAAATAAAAGGTAGGGAGTCTTCTCCTCTTGCAGTTTTATTCAACATAGAGGTTAAACAGTTTTTGCAGAAAATAATTTAAAACAGAATTGATTTAGCTCAATTATTTTCTGAGGAGAAGGAAAATTCTTTTACCCAATTCGTTGAGTCTCTTTGAAAATGAAAAATACTCGTTGATTGTTGGAGCTGTCGGTTTTTGTAGTATAGCGGGATAAATAAAAGGGATTTTCCGATTAGTTCAATAGGTATAAATGCCCTAGTATTGCTCTTCCGCTATCGCGTGATCTGGCCACCAATTTTCACAGGTTCGACTAAGTTGAATGAAGATGCCTTCGGATTAATATTCGTAATGCTCGTATACAACTTCGTAATGTTCCAATACTTAAATTTTGCACCCCATAATGATACTGTACTGATACGCCATTCCTAACAGTTTCTATTCTATTAAAGTGTCTGAAAGTGCAAGTAGACAAAATTCTCAAAAAGGTATTTCTTCCGTTGAAACAGGGTCAGATAGAAAAGAACGACTAAATCACCTCTTTGGAAAAGTCAGTTAAAGTGAGAAAGGTGTTTGGTTGGAAGAAGTAGATAAGGTTATTTTCCACTTCCCACTGCGCTTTTAACGTATGAATATGCAAACCTACGTTAAGCAGTAACCGTATGACTTGCTATAATCTAAACCTATTCTTTTGCGTGTTTCATGGTTTGTACCTTCAATTGATCCCTTGCATACCATCTAAATCTCTGACGCGGCACAAGTTAACTCATTATTTCTGCCCCATTTGCTTCGTTCACTTGTTTATCAATAATAAACCCCTCCCCATATTTTTCCTTCGGCATGTAGTTTACATAAAAATCGAAACCGTTTGTGAGCTGAAGTAAACCACGAGACCTTTCCTGTTGTACTGCCATATCTCGTGAGTGTTGAAAGAATAATCAAATATATTAACCGAATACTTTGTCGGCTTATCTCATGTTTAAAAGTTATAAGGCGGACGAATTGTATCTCTTTAGCTTTCGTTGAATACGATCATTATCATTAAATAACACAATACTTATAAGCAAACCACGTTGGCAGAGTCTGAATTACGCATTCAGAAGTATTCCCATGCAGAAACGCGTTGATAACAATCCATAAACTCATTTAGCTTCAATTTGTCAATTGAAATTTCCCTCTAACAAAGGTGAAAAACTTAATACCAATGAAGTTGGCTTATGCTGAAGCTGAAATTCATTCATTATTTCCGTACAGCTTTTTCTTGAAATTTGCAAGAATGTTAGTGTCGAATCATTACGGCTTCGATAATCTGTTGCGAAATCTCCTTCACTTAACCTCTCTGAACACAGACCTTCTAACAGGCATGCCTGGTGGCGCCAAGAAGTGGCGCCTAAAATCTGCATAAATTCTAATTGACAATGGTTTTATTTCGGGGAAAATAAAACCAAAATTTGTATTGATTTAAAATATGTTTAAACCTACTCAAGGTACCAGTTTTTATGCCCTCACTGAAGAATAAAATTTTCCATATCAAAGATAATTAATTTGTGTCGTTACAAACTAATAAATTCTAATGATGAAATCATAAAGACATGACTTACCTTGAGTAAGATTCAACGATGAAGACCAAGAATGTTTTATGTATCTTCACGGAAAGAAATCAATTTCATCTGTCCGTTGTTATGCTTTCCTTGAAGTAGTAACTTTCGCAGGTGACTTATATCTTCAGCTGGTTCGTAATGAACCACTTAGCAATCTCTTTGTATAAAGAAGACGGCATCTGGTTAATCCACCCGGACATAGCTAAAGTTGAGCTTGGCTATCAGGGAAACGAATCTGCGAATGAACAGAAGAAATAAATACTATTATGTTATTTTTATAATTCCATCAAGAGCTATTAATTTCATCGGCGTGCACATGAATGTATAATGGCTTGATTATTCAGGCTTTACACACTATTTTGAGGCCAGAAAGGTGTGATAGGTACTAACTAACGCCAATATAAATGAAAAAATGTGAAAGCGAGCATGCAAGTTAGCACATTTTATCGATATCTGTGGCATAGTGAAAGAAGATGATCACATTGCGGACTTAATTGAATATCATAGATCAAACCGAAGACTGAAGATCTTCGAAGCAATTGAAAGTTCTGTTTTGGCACTATCTAGATTTGTTTGCGCTCGGCTAATTAACAAGATGGAAAATATTTTTTGGGTGTCATTTGAAAGGTATTTTGCGATTAAAATTAAGGCAGCCATTATGACAATATCGACTCATTCGCAGCTGGCGTACAACTTGCAAATGAATAGAATATTTCCGTTTCATAGGATCTTTACCACCGAAATAATACGTAGATCCGAAGAAGTATTAATCTAAGCAATGCAAACGACCTTCATTGAATTGATGCTACTAATGCTCAGTGTGGTTTTCATTTTTAAATATTCGATACATCGATGACAAATAATGGATCGTAAAGGAGAGATTTTTATGCACTAAAGGGAACACATAAATACTTATCCTTTACGTACTAATCGCATAGTGTGATTAGCAATGCTCTTATCGCTCGCGAACTCACTACATATCTCCGCTATTCACTGTCGTATGCAATAAGTTTACATGATGAGCTACATTAGTGACATGTTAATGCTTGAGGACAATCGTGATTAAAATTACTTTTTCTGCTCACCATTTCGTAACAATTACTTGTGCTCACTTACCTTGGTCAATACCGCTGTATTTAGTCTCATTATATACGTTGATATGTAGCTTGTAGTAATCGCTCTCCATCCTCGTTTCTGCTTGATGAGACGGTGACTTCAATGAACGGAGGAACGGCTGAAAAAGTCCAGGAAATTAATTTAACGAATTTAAAACATTCAGAAGTGTGACTCTGCCGAAATGACGGCTGGTGAGGGAATGGGGTGTGCTTTCTGCCTAAGTAGGGGGAAGGGGAGGTGATGCGTTGCGAACGCAGTTGAATGCGGACCGTTGATAGCCTGTGATACTGTTTTTCGTAATGCGATGACGTGTTTTGCAAACGTACCTAATGACCTTCGCAGATGAATAGAACATTCTGGAACATTGATCACGTGTGTTTCGACCGTTGGCCGCTTGATAAATTCGCGCTATTTTTGTATAACAGCGGCACCAAATGAACGAATCTCATTGGTTAATCGTATTATTGATTTTCCGCGCGATATATTTCATAATTAATAATACAGAATATGACCGTAATTATTGAAATATTTTATTGGATAAAATTTCAAATGAACTTTACGATATCCAGTGTTTTTTTTAGATTTATCGTTGCCTAAATAAATAAATTGGTTCGAAATTATCGTGACGTCAGAGGCACACGTGACATGGCTGACGGAGTATCGGAACACCCCCTCCCCCTGTATCTGGACTTCAGTTCGCGGAAAGCTCTCTTGGGGTAAAGAGGTGAGTATCATAACTACTTTTCATACTATTTTCAATGCACCTTCAATTTATTCTCTGAAGTGTGGGGTACTTCGCAGATACAATTTTTTCTACTTCATTCAGTAATCGTGATCAAAGTGGCATATATTTTGAGTGACAATATTTATTACGCCGACTGCCTTCACATTCCAACTTTTATTACCACGTGTGAAATGTGCCTCGGAGCTAATATTAGCGTCAGAGTAGTTTTTTTTTAAGAACGCTAGTGATAGGGAAATATCCTCACCGATTAAAACCGTCCTGTTTTTTCCCTTAATCTTGTGAATTGAAATGTTACAGATTTCGTGAAAATTATTTCGGCAGTGGACTAAATCCCGCACTTGATTTGTTGCAAGAGCGAATATTCGATCATAACACTCGTTTTACACTTGGCTAAGTACGTAATAATTGTTTCCGAGTGTAATAAGTTTAAATTGTGATGATTGCATTCCATTATGAAGTGCCGGCTTTTGAAATGAGTAAGTAACATGCGAATAGTTTATATTTACATTTATCGTGTTTATTATAACATCAAAGATAATGGCTTGATTGCAGAAATTATTATCCTTACGGCAATCCGGTAGCTTACTTCTAGTACTTCAGCAGATTAGTTACCTTTTTGACGAATGTCGAAATGATGAATTTTATCGCAGTGACTGTAAGTATAAGATATTAACAGTGGATTTGGAACAGTGTATTTCATGCTAGCCACGCTACTTCGTTGCTGATTTCACTTGAAATTTGAGGGAACCTTAAATTTCAAAGTGATACTCTTATCCGCGATTTCTTTAGTTGTTAGCCATTAGGAACCCTAATTCATCCTTTAAAATGTTTACCATAATTTGTACCTCAATGGCGAGTTGTTATTAAAGTTTCTATAGGGTATTTTAAAAAGTACTTGATATTTAAGCCTAGAAAATTGCAATTAACTTATTTCGTTAATACACGCACCTGCCACTCCGAAACCGCTCCGTAATAATTGATCATATAATTTTGATGATGAGGAAAAGTGATAGAATACTGGCGATCATAACTGGATTTACAGCACTTCACTTGGCATTTTCTTTTTTCCACTTATATCAGCTTTGTGGTCGTTAGTATGATAATTTGTTTTATCCTTTAATTTCACCATAATCTTTAAGTTATTCTCCATTTAAGTGTAAAATTTTAGTGCGTGAATATTGGCAGCATTTAAAGCGAACTTTTTCGTTTCAGGTGCACGGATAATATTGGGTTAGCGGATCAGTTCCGTGAAACGGTTGGGGTTGAATGGGGAATTGCGATGATGTTTCAAGGAAGAGGAAGGCTAAAGGAATATGGTGAGTCAATATCATTTACTTCATTTGATAGCAGTATTCCTTTCATCTATCTATGGTCAGTCAATATCATTCTTCATGAAAATTATTGGACAGGTCTTTGAATATTCCCATGCATATCTTCTGCTTCTCTTTTTCTCTATTAGTAGTTCAATGAGGACTAAATCCTGTGCCGTGCGCAAAAATTTACTAATTCTGTGATAAATGTTATTACGATATTTCATAATTTACAATTTTATAATTGCATTTAATGCTACGAATTCTCAGTTGTTAAATGGCATGAATCTCCGTGACTATGAAGGCAACTAGGATGAATTGAATCTGTTATAATTTTACGTAGTTCACGTGAATTTTGAGAGGTTGATTTTAATATTCAAACATGTCACGGTGAGAGCGAACGAATCTCTCAAATTCTCTTTCTTATCCTTCATTTCTGGTTTATTAAATACGAAATCAGCGGTCTTACTTTTCCGCTCTTAACAACCTCTTGTCGTTCGAGGATTGACTTCATCAGGCCATCAAGATTAGCTTTTCAAGATATGTTCGATTACAATGGTGTGTATTATACTTTAAGTATTGACTAGGCTTCTATTCTCTCCCACTCTTCTGAGGAATCCCGCAGTCTTCAAACGAACGATTCATTTAATTTTCATACAGCCAAATAACCATCAGTTTCTTCACTGCTGTCATTGCCCATGATTCCTTGCCATAGAGATGCACACTCGAGTTATAAGGTCTGATAGAAGGTTTTCAAACTTCATGATAAAATTTCCTGCTTTTATAAACTAATTGGTGCTTTAAGTTTTCTGAAAAGTTCGCTTCGCCTGGGCTGTACTACTGATTATTTCTCTTTATTTTCTACACCTGGTTATTCTGCATCCGAAATATTTAAACTGGTCGACCTCTTCAAGTGTTTGTTTCCCTAATTTTATACTATAATATAATTCTTGAATTCCTGTCGTTTGCTACACTCTAATACTTAGTGGTGATTTTCAGATGGTATTGGTCGTTGTTGTAACTATCTGTACTAGACTCTTTTTCAATTTTGTAAATATTTTAAGCGTGAGCTAATTTCTACTCGTGGATATTCATCCATGAAATCTCCCAATTTTTTCTTTGATGTAATCGGTGCCGTTTTAGTAGTAAACTATGAAAATTACGGGAGAAATAACACAGCCTCAGATCACTTGACTTTGTTCCTAATTCTTGATTATTCATAGCTGGGCCCTATGAAGTATCATCCCTACTTGATTTTTTAAACGAATTGTGGATCATTCGATTGTCATTGTTCAGCATTGATAATTAACTTCATTCAAAGTTCTAAGCATGGAATTCCAATCCATACTTCTGCTGCGTCAAATTATTTATGGAAAAAGAAGACTAAATGAATTTAGTGAGAAACTGGTCGACCTCTTCCAATGTTTGTATCCCTAATATAATGCCTTTCATTTGCTACGCTCTAATATATAATAAACGATATCCATTTAAATTGCTTTCGTACTTAGCCGCCCTCCTATACTCGTCTCATTCAGATATTCAATCCATCTCTTCATTTTTATTAGTCATCAGTCAAGAGTTCACCGTTTTTGTCACTTACGGTATTCATCATACGCTCATTAATTTGAAGAGGTTCCCCTAGCGAGCCTCTACTTTTCCATGCACACGATGTTTTCATATTCCTCGACCGCGTTTCTCTGGCCTCCCTGACTTCATGTCAAGTATCGTTCCTTATTCTCCTTTGATATTCCACGGCTTAAGTGTTCTTGTACATAAGTGGTGCTAACAGTCAGATTCGAGACTTTTTGCGTGATCCATTCAGATGATTTTCCTTCTCCCAAGAACTTCTTCAGCTGCTTCTATTATCCCACTGTTAGTGTTTCTGTCTCTCTTCCTCGGCTCTTCTCCCTTCTTAACCTTCGCCAGATATGGCATAACATTCACCGAGATTAATTACATTTTCTTCACCTCTAACCTGCTTGAATATTGCCGTGATACCTTGATACACTTACTCCACTAGTGCATTTTTTAACAATATTTTGTTGGCTTACAAAAATTCAGAGATGCAGTAGTTATGGGTATGGGGTTGCAGCAGTTATATCAAATTTTTAATTACCTTAAATCTAAACAAAGGTACTTCTTTAATTCAGCCGCAGGTTCCATTATTTTACATAATGGTAATATATAGATACTCCTAATTGAGAGATATATCTCCTGATGGATTTTAGCCATTGCAAGACCATTGGGTTCGGGAAAATATCTTTCGTTGAGGGAGGAAGTTTCATAGCTTCCACCAATGCCTCCTAAAATTACCTTAGAAATCAGCCTTAAACTATTCAACCTGTTCGGATAACAGCTTGAAATAATTTACCCGTCTTTCAGTGTACTTATGGTCTTCATTACCTCATAAAAAATTAATGAATACAATGCTCTGTCGCGGGTCAGGGATCAGACTCACTGACGTGGCCACACATGAGAACACGCATAACCACATCAAAAAAGTGCTGCCAACATGTGGAAGTGGGTTCTTAGTTACACGTAAAAATATTTACAACACAGCATCTCCCCCTAATCATAACACACTATTCACCCAAAAAGAAACAACATTTATATGATAATATTTTGTGCTAAACTCAACCTTTTTCTAAATTTTGAAACTTAAAATGCTCTCCGATGTTTCTTGAAAATACTGGTTACCATTTCTTCAGTTGAGTTCAACCTTATAATACTGTACAGCCCCACTAACAAAGCAATAGCAATCATCTATATGTTAGTGAAAAATCTTTTAGGCCTATGTCGCTACGTTAATTTTCGGGTGGCCCTAGCATTTCCCGACGAATGATGTTCGTCTTTTCAAGTGAATCAGATAAAGTAGGAATTTTTATTCATATATATGTAATGGTATTTGTTTCAGGGGGTGGGGGATGGGAGTTTGAGAAGTAGGTTGCTGAGTGTTTTTCCGAATTACGGTTTGACAAGTACGAATTATTTTCAGGCCGATGTCTCTGTTAAGATTGTTCTTCTCCTAATTGTTTATTTCAATGGCTTCTTTGACGAGTCTCTGTTTACAGCCTTTCACTTCAGTGGCAAATTCTATTCCTTTAAGATTGCGATGCCCAGCGCAGCGTGTTCGGCTACCGTGGACTTTGACTACCCCAGTCAAATTGCTCTCTGGTGTTCCTCCTGGCGTGTTCTCACTGATCCACCTTTTTCGCCGATGTAGTTCTTCCCACAGATTTGACAAGGGATCCGGTAGACCCCTTCGACTTGTAGTGAAGTAGACTCTGTCCTTGACGGGTTTAAAAAGTTGTTTTATCTGCACGTGAAAAGAGGAGATTGTCCTTACCTGACATTTTCCTAGGATATTTCCAAATCTATCAGTCTATTCCCCTTTATGTGCGGTAGAAAGCTTTCTTTCGGTCATTGAGGTTATTTGTCGAGGAGTTCGCGGCTTCAGCGGAGTTGTTTTTGTCCTTGTTAGTCTTTTTCACGCCTTTATTAAATGCTCGTTAGATAATGCTGTCTTAGAATTCATTTTCCAGAAAAATAGCCTCTAGTTTCCGCTTTTCTTCGGCAAAGTTGTTTTGGTCGATTATTGTGTTGGAGCGGTGTCTCAAGGTGTTCAAAACTATATTTATTTGTGCTGAGTGATGAGGAGATGCGCATGTTCCATTCTCCTTCTTTTACACGACAAAGTCCAAGTATGGAAGTTCTCCGTCTTCCTCCACCTCCGTTTCAACGCGTTGTGAACTTCATATGGTAGGTGATTCCGTTCAAATAATTTTGACGATGAAGTACACCAGTTTTTTTTTTAGTTCTAGTTTTATTCATCTCAAGTTTCTGAGCAGGCTGGTTATCATTGAATATAATGAGTACACAAATCATCTTTCCAGTTAATTGGTTGAGAAGATTATTTAAGTGTATTCTTTGGTACCTTCAGTCATGTTTCAGCCAAGTATTCTGCTTCTTTGCTGGAAATCGCTGCATTCTATTGCTTTCTGCTGTTTCATAAAAAAAAACACTTTCACATCACGCACGTTCAGGCCTTGTATATTTTTTTCAATATAATGGTTCATTAGCATGAGATGCATCTATATAGCTATCTCCATAAAGGAGTGATTATTTAGCTCATTTATAAATTATCCGTCATCACAAGTCCCCTTTAAAAAGCGCCCATTTGAAATTTGGTCAACACTTCATCAAATCTTTTGCTTTGATCTGCCAATACTTTTATTCGGTGGCGCAGCGAGGGGGGGTTTTGGGGGATAAACCCCCCCCCCCAGAGTTCAGAGATATTTTTAAGTTTAATCCATTTTACTTATTTGGATCAGGATTACTTGTAGAATAGTGTTAGGCTTTATCAAATATCCCTCAGGAAGCCGTAAAGCTCGCCATTTTGAACCATTACTCTTCAATTTTTATTTCTGGAGGAGGGATCCCACAACGCCTGCTTACCCTGATAGGTATGCAATACCCCCATACCCGTAAGTATTAGTTGCGCCTAAAACCCCCCTAGCCTTAATTCCTAGCTGCGCCCCTGCTTTTATTTGTTACTCTCATATCAAGAGCAGTTTTCACTGCATCGAGGTCTTTCAATGCAAACATAATCAGAAGTTTACTTTTGAGCACAATAAGCCTTTTTAACACAATCGTTGCCAAAATCAAAAATACAAATATCGCTACAACAAGAATACAGTTCCCTCTCACCCTTTTATAAACACATGGCTCTAATTTCATCTTCTTTCAGGGATTCATTTAGAAACGCCGCCTTAATGTCCCAGAGGCTCATATGCCAGCCAAAGTGGGCTGATAGATCAATTAATTCCATCAACGCTGACTACTTAACTTTTGCAAAAAAGTCTCAAAAACGATACAACAACACCGTATTTATTTGTAAAATCTTTGGCTACTAATCTTGCCTTTTACCTAACCATATTACCCGTGCTATCACTTTTTATCCGAAATACCAATTTATAATGCGCCTGCTTCTTACTTACGAGTACCCAAGTATCATTGCCTTCAGGGAATTTGACTCTTCATGCCTATCTTGCACCCGCTTTCCTCTTTCCTTAGAGGACAAAGCATGAGACAAGAACTCTGGCTCCACACTTGTAATATTGTGTTTTCAATTGAATGTAGACACCCACGAGCCCCACATAACTGATGGAGCCGTGTCGGTGAAAAATCGGAATTAATGTCAGCGAGTGGAATGCACTGAGGAAGAGGCTTGGGAGTGTTTTCTTTCGGGCTCCGTGGCGAAGTTTTTGGTATGCTCAAGTTTCTATGTAGACTCACCGATTGCGTATAGGTAATACTATGCTGTGCGCAGTGGTGGCGATGAAGTTCTGAGAGGGTTCGAGTTAACGATCGAAGAAACCATCCTTTATTCATTTTTTAAAAGAGATCATAACATCAACGAGTACATACAGTTGGTTCCAGAAAAGGTTAATACAGATTTCTTTTAAGGTTAAATTTATTATAATATTGGTTTGAAACGTTTTCACAATCATTTTAAACTGAGTCAACCAAAATGGATGACCCCCTTGTCTTCATACTTTTCATCAGAATCACACGTGATTTTTCTCTGAGAAATGTTTTTCTGTAGAATAGGTGCTTATTTGGTCAAACCGTAAAATTTATTCCATTTTATAATATGCAGCGGAGTCATTCGATGTCTCTACAACTTTATGTTGACGTTTAGCCATTGACCCGACTAATTTACCTAGTGCATGTGGCCGAAATGTTTTACACAAATCATAGATATGCACTTATGTCACCCATTGCTAGCACCCTCGTTAGCCATTTGTCATAATTCCCCCATAATTTTATGGATGGGGTTTAGGTCTGGTGAATGAGCCGGCGTGATGTTCTTCTTACGTTTCTAGTAACGCTATATGAAGGTGGGACCATGATATTTCCATGTAGAAATATTTCGCTATGATTACTCAAAAGTTACTGAAATATTGAAGTCATAAATATATATTTATCGATAGTCGTTCCTATTAATTTGGGTGAAATATTTTATTCACTAATTAATCACCGCCTGGTTCGCACACCCACTGGAAGGAAAGCTTTGTTACTTTTAATCAAGTAACTTCCCAGTATCTATCGTGACAATGTACTTTAAATTTGATTTCTATGATTTTCGATGGAATGAGGAACTTGCATGGGTCGTAGATTGCTCTAAAAACTATTTTGAATAAGTCAAATGGATACATTAGCTCGCAAAAATACCTTCAGTTTCTCCATTCAACATCAAAAGAAATTAAAAAATTGCATTTAAAATCGAGAAAAATTTCTCTTTGTCGACCACTGCGCGAAGACACCCGAGCGTTGCCGAGGCCAGGCGTGACGTCATAGGTGCCTAAACAACCGTAGGGAGTTGGGAAATACGCTGAGCGCATGGTGTAAAATTTGTTTTGCGGGAGTATTTAGCCGCTCATCGTCACTTTATTTTGTTCTGTTATTCTTGGGCAAGTTTTCCTATTGCTATTTTGCTTAGACTATTACTTGGGATATTAATAATGCGGCATCGGGATGATGAAGTACAAGCATTTCACTTCGTATGTTTTAGTTATCATAAAAACGGATGATAACGTTGCCACTCGTTCGAATAGTACACCTGAAATTCATCTACATCTACATAATACCCCGCAAGCGTTGCGTGTTCGTTCGTTGCGTTTATTGCGTGTTCTCGATACTAAGCGTAGGAATTTTACTCATTCGAGAATACACAGAAATTAATCACATGGACACGAAGGTACAACCATGGCCACTGAAGCATAAGCTAATGTCTTTAATTTAGTCATGTCTTGCCTGTATGGGTGTCCCAGTCTCCAATGCCACAGTGCCTCAGCATTAGAATTTGTTTTCTCTTGTTCATTTTGAATATGTGTACTGGTGGTGATAAGGCAGACCCGTGGATTCTCATTCTGTGTCACAATGTGTCACAACACTCTGTGTCTCATATGTGTCACAACACTGTCACATATTCCCTAGATACAACCTCCATCTGATAATCTCATCGATGTCTTTGGACACAGATACCAAATCGCCGGTACTAGTACATCCATCATTACGGAATATTAGGCATCCTTTATTTTCACTACATACAAGCAAAAACCTTAGCGTCTATCAATGTGTCTGTGATATCAAGGTAGAAGTTGCTTCTGGGACATACACGACATCGGATATGTGCGATATTAGAGGACTGTTTGGAAATTTAACGGGGACATTGGTGCTGCTAGCAGCATTAATAACTTCATTGTTAACATTCAGACACTCCGTGACCTTCCTCATGGCTCTGACAGCACTCGAATGCAAGTTTCAGACAATTAATTTGCTTAACCGTACTGCATTTACCTACGCGCCCTTTGCCCATTTTTTTACCAGAGGCATTTTTCTTCGCTGCGATGGGCCACAGGGCCACATTTTCACCGTTCTGTACTTCACTGGATTGCTACCGGTCAGTATCAGATATAACATGTTATTCATTAGTTCTTCAATTTTTAACAACTTAATTACTATTATCAATCGGCATAGTAAACAGTGTGTAATCATCACTTGGAGTTGATGAATATCCGTCAGGAGTTATCGATATGACCCAATACTCGAAACATTGGTGTCGATTTCTTTTACATGATGAACAACATTCATTACTTTCGACAAATAATCGGCCATCGATCGCATGACCTCCAATTCGCAGTGCCACAGACATCGCCGTCTGCCTCAACCGTTGTCGTCAATACAAACCGTGTCTAAATGATCGCGTTATGTAATTTCGTGAAGATCTCCATTTATCGGCAACTCATTACCGTCGTTGTCGGTTTTGGGAACCACTGCTTTCTATAAGTTCTGGTTCTTGAGATAATTCATTACTAAGAATTTCCAATCCTTGTAATGTCTTGCACACCTTTCAGTTTTGGTGTACTCGCCAAGATAAAATTTCTTCCAACACAGTCTTTCATTGTACACTTTCAATCGCACATACGCCACAGAAAGTCAAATCCTCCCGCGAGATTATCTCCAAAACAATGATACTTATGAAATTCCATTTATAGCTCCACTAGTTATGTTGCCTGGAACCTGTTGGGATTACAAATGTCAATCGTAAGCCGTATCCTTGTTACCAAGGATATTTTTCAATTTTCCATTTGCTTTCTCTTTTTTCTGATAACCGTAATTGTGGTAGCCTAGTTATACCTTAAAGTGACAAATAAATACGGAGTGACTACGTGGAGGGAGAAGCTATTAAACTGAACATTTTCAATAGCCTTTTTGGAGCCTTTCTATAGATATCGATGCTCTCTAGCGTATTCTTTAACTAACTTAAAATGGTGTTAAACTTCAGCCACAGATCCCGTTATTTTGCATGAATGGTAACTTATTAATGCTCCTAATTTAAGGTAATAGGTAAATCTCCTGATTGATTTTAGCAATGGCAAGGTCATTGGTTTGGACCAAAGATTTCTGTCCGAGGGAGGAACTTTCAGAGCTCCATCACTAAGAGATTAACGTAGAAATTTGCATTAAACAATTAACCCTGTTAAATGCTACTATTGCTTTCTTAAATTTCCTATTACCTCGTAGAAATTCAATGAATACAATTCAAGAGCAACCACTCCGCAGCAGATCGGGAACACACAACCACGTAGTGCTACCGACTTATAAGACGAAGTAGTTTCTTGGTTATACGTGAAAGATTTACAACCCAGGAAATCAGAACCTCCTTCATATTTTCTATGAATTTATTTATGATATGCGGAGGATTACGATAGTGAGTCGCTATCTACATGACGATTTATGGTGAACGTGAAGCACACTAGGGCTTTACAAACTTCCATTTTCCGTTATCACATTCCGTTAGCACCTCATCGTTTTCCCTGCGGTTATTTGGATTAAATGGACTACTCGGTGGCCTTTAGTCCATTGTCCCAAAAGCCCGATTACGCCATATGAAGAGTAAGGAATACATTAATAATATTACCTTTTGCAACTACTCATACAGTGTAGCCTTACATTTGTTGTGGTTGCCATGGAGATTTTACCCCCGGCGTGATTGAATGTAGAAAACCATCTTTTAAGTAGTAATAACTTTTGACGAATGAGTTTCTTTGTCGATCTCTTAAGTAGGACTTCTAATATGTGACGCATAATATATTTATCTATCTAGCTATCATTTCCGATTAAATGTAGACACCCGCGAGCCTCCCTTAACTGATGTGGTCGTGTCGGTATAAACTGGGATGGTTGGCACATGACATGGTAACTTGCATCCCTCACCCGTGGGCCACTCAGAGCCGTCGAGGACGGACGCGGGGGCGATCAGGATAGCGAGACAGGAGTCAGGCGCGAAAGCACTTGCGAATCTAATGCACTGAGGGTACTCACGTTCTCGCACAGTTTGAGCCGTGGGATTGTTTTCTTTCGGGCCCTGGGCGAGGTTTTTCCTCTCTTTGAGTTCATATTTGGACTAAACGTTCACATAATGAGTAGATGTGGCTCCGGTGAGTAGGTTTGTTTCACGCGCATTTGTTCCGGTTACGTTTCGGGAGGGTTCGAATCCAAGGAAACAGTTTTTTTGTAAAAGAATATTTCTATTATTGAATTTTATTACACACAGGAAACTAAATAAGTAATGAATACCGATTTTTTCAACGTCTGAAGTTAATAAAATAATGAATATATACCCGCGTTAACTCATTTATTTCTAAGCAGATTCATTCACTGAGAGGAATTAAACTGGGAAAAAGCCGAAGTTTTATCTTCGTATCCTGTATTTTACTTAATTACTCTCCAATATCAGTTGAGAAAAATATCTACTCATATTAACTACATTTAGAACTAAGTAACTGGAAACACTCGTACTTCAAAACATTTTGATAACCCTAAAAGCGTAAGAAAAATAATTTTAATTCGATTGATTACACTGGGGAACAATTTTTTACTTAATTTTTGTTGACTTCAATTTTTGAGCTATTTTATGGCGAAATGGACATGCTGATTTCTAAACTGTAGTTAGTTTTCTCCCAACACGTCAAGTTTTTCATTTTTTCTTGTGTAGGTATGACAATACCCAGCTTGATTGTGGGTCGCTCAAGGAGACATCATTGCCCTCCAATTGGCTGACATTAACCTCATGCGATTGTTGCCGGGTGACTGACGCCGTAGGAGGCCAGCGTCAGGTGTATAGCTATGTATTTATTCAGGAGACATTATATTGGCACGCATTCACGCAGTCCGAAATTTGCTCAATATGCGGTCGGCATACACAGATATTTTATTGTCAATTCACACGCATAGATAAACAATACCTTTTAAACATTATACAAGTTTTCTGCCGATTGAGGTAGGTTTCCGTGGAGTACTTAAGAAGAATTCTGGGTGCTTCCCCTTCCATTAAGTACTGCTCTTCAATTCTCATTAAGGCCTACTCCCTTTCATTTTGTCTAATAACCCTATTCTTTTCCTTCCTCTCCCTCGTTTACCTAACATTCTACAATCTAACACTGTTTTCAACATCCCCTCCCCGCTAAGTACTCAGTCCATCCGTACCTTCTGTCTCCTAAGTATCTGATCTAAAAGCTGCCTCCCCTCACCCAACATGTCCAGCACTTTGTGGTTCCTCCTCCTCTCCGTCCACTTCACCTTCTCCATTCTTTGCCACACCTACATCTCGAATGCCTCCGATCTTCTCTAATCCTTCTTCCTAAGTGTCGACGTTTCCGCACCGTAAAGAGCTACGCTACAGTTTCTCCATATTTCCGGTGCAACCGCGTCGGTTTGTTGGTGATGACAACAGTTTAGCTGGCACTGCTGCCAGCGTCTTCAGGTCGAAGATGATGCCGGTCCACGATTTTCGTCCTCCTTATATAGGGGGTCAGTCCCGCCAGTTGTGGCTGCCGCTCTCCTATTGGTCCGCCTAATGAGCCTCCTCCAATGGGCATCCAGATGGTAGCCGTCGTCTCTGTTAAAATTGTCCGTCCGGGCTATCTCAATGGATTCGCGGATGAGTCTGGGAAAATATCTGCCTTCTTTCACTATTATCTTGGCGTCGTCAAACTTAATGTCATGTCCCGGGGTCCAGGCGTGCTCCGATATGGCAGACAGCTGGAATTGCCTGTTTTTCGTTGCCCTTCGGTGCTCTTGCATCCGTATCTTGAGTGAACGGCAAGTCTCACCGATGTATGCTTTTCCACATGAGCAAGGGACCTTGTAAACACCTTCATGAAGGTCGTGCTGTAGTCTGTCTTTGGCTGTGGGCAGCAAGTCACCAATTTTTGTCGTACAGTTAAACCTGGTGGTGATGCCGTGCTTTTTCAGGGCCCTGGCAATCCTTTCGGTGGTCCGACCGGTGGACAACAAACCGACGCGGTTGCACCGGAAATATGGAGAAATTGGAACCTGAACACCGCGGAAATCTACGTAGTCACAGCTACGCTACAGATCAAACTCTTCGCCAACCTTTTCTTTATACTCTTACATAACGATCGTCTCGCAAGCTCCTGCCTATTCATAAATACCTCCTTTGCTAGCGAGATTATCTTCCTGATGTCTTTACTACTGTAGCCGTTTTCCTCTAATATTTTACCTATATAGTTGAACTGTTCACGTTTTTCCCCACCCACCTTTATCTTTAGTCTCACATTCCTTGCTCTTGATGCTTTGCAAAACAGTATAACCTTGGTCTACAAGCTATTATTGGACCTTTTAACATACCCCCTATACATTTCGTTTGAATCTTGCTAAAAATTAATTTCATCGTCGGTTTTTGGCAATAATTATGAAATGTAACTTTCACAAAAAGTGGAGGATCAGATTGGTACTCCTATGCTAGATACTGTTGGCAATTGCAATTTATTTTCTTTTTATAATCGTGGAAGTTTAGTTTTTAATTTCTATCCCTATGAAGTGAAAAATTTCCTATTTTGAATTTGCTTATTTCAAAAGGAAGAATTCCACTCAATCACGCTTAAGTAATGCATTGGTCAGACAAGCCTGTTATGCCTATTTCAAGGTGAGAATTACGGACCTGGAGGAAGGGAATACAATAATTTCTATTTGGTATTTGTATAACCTGGCGTGAACCCAAAGATCACTCGTGTTGTTGCTATCTAATAGCAAGGAAAAGACCGTGCACCACAAAAAAATTTTGTTGCCAGTTGTATAGTATCTCATTTCATACTTTCAAATACGAATGAATGGGAATGCGAATCTGTTGAAGATCGAAGTGGCGCCAATGACGAATGTATTTAAATTGAAGAAGATGGCTCGTATCATTCAAAACGATAGTACGTAATCTATGTGTGACCCAATTCATTACTTATTTTTATCACTGAAGACATATATCCGCAGGTGGATAAAATTAAACATACTATACGACTAAGAAGTGTGCCGTAAAACGTTAAAGTTGGCTGTGAGGTGAATGAGCTTCTAGGGACTTCTTCTTGCGTTTCATCTACTAGATATTCATTTACTTTCACCTTGATTAATTCACTTAGAAATCAATTATTAAAACGAATTAAAATTATTTGTGGTGAATCCATTATTTTTTAATGTGTGCATATGGTTAACGCTGTTCTCCACTCATTTCTCCTGTCGGCTAATCTCTTCACACAGATTGCATTTCTTGTCTTACATATCCTCCTTTACCTGTTCCATCTATTTTAAACGAGGTCTTCCATTCACGTTCACTCCATCTTCTTGTTCCTAGACAATTGTCTTCATCATGCCATCATGTCTCAACATGAGGCCTACAAGGTTTCCCGCTTATTAAGGTTTTCACGAGACTTCTCTTCTCTCCTACTCTTCTTAGGACATCCTCTTTAATTACTTGGTCTGTCCATTTGATCCTCATTTATTCTTCTGTAGCACCACTTTTCGAAGGCATCTATCCTTGATTTCTCCACTGCTGTCATTGTCCATGCCCCTCTTTCGTGGAGGATCAGTGGGAAGAGATTTTCCCTATTGACCATTAAATGAAAATCTTTGTAAATTCCTAGGGTAATGGTTGGGAAACTCCAAATTGAAGACTTCATGATGTAAAGCATTTGATTACCTACCAACATCTTTGCTCTTAATAATAGAATAGTATTTTCTTTATTAATTTTTAACGCAGATGGAAACGTAGCTTTTGAGGGTTATGAACATGAATGTTTGGCTTCTTCATGACAAACGCTGAGAACTAAAACAATTACTTTCTGCTTTTTAGTATTGCCCGTGCATGTAGATTATCTATACTGCTAATCACACGGCAGGAAGCATCACATCTTCGAAGTGCTTATATTTTCCTCACTCGGCTGTGCATTCACTTTTAGAATTGAAATAGAATTTTTCATGCATTCTAGTTTTTCACGGCTTTCCACGATGAATTTTCATTCCAGGCAGGTCAGTGCAGTTTATAGTGCCATTGAACACGGAATTTAAGCCCTTTTGACTTATTTATTCCAAAAGCGATGGCCTGCATTCGCCATGAGTCTGAACGAAAATACTAATCGTAGGATCCCAGTGATCCTCACTTCCACTTCATTAACGAGGGCTCGAACGACCTTCAAAACAATTTAGAAATGATTCTGTTTTAGAAGAAAGACATCCGTGGTAGTCCTTCCATAAACATTCTTACATCATTCCCCTATCCTTTTAGCCTTACTTGATTGATATATTTCTAGTCATACATAATTGTATAATTATTTCACGTCGCAATTATTCCTGTATGTGTTTACTCAAGCATATGATATTCATATAGGTCCCGCGGAAGGGGCTAAATATCGAATTAAACGCGTAGGTGACAAAATATAGCTATTGTGTCGACTGTGATGCAAACATAATTTATGGCTAATGCAGTATCTTCACACTTGCAGAACCTTTACGTTTTCATCGTCAGTTTTTTCGAATGTTAAATTCATTTTGCCGCCTTGCTATTGATTTCGGCCGTTTGAAAGTGAGGGGGAAATCCGATGTATATCAATATATGGCGTACATAGTTCATAAAGCCTCAGGTCTTGATTATATAATTTACATAGTGTGACTTAATCAATGAAACGTTGTATAATTTGAAGACGTTCTCGACATCGTTGAACATTTTCTCTATAAACCTTAGACTAGAACTATAAATTCACCTATTAGCGGATTCAAATTTTAGAACATTTTATTCCCATTAGATCAGCACATATTGCATGTAGTGGGATATTTATTGATAATTTTGGATGAGTATTTTGACTACTCAGTACTAACGCAATGAGTAAATGGTGCACTTTTTTTGCCTTAATCTATACTCTGAAGGAAATGTTTATTAAAGTACGTCGCATAATCATCTTTAACACGTGGCTAAAAGCAGCTTGGAATGTTAACCAAGCCGGGAAAATAATCAATAACATGGTAATCATTACATGGCAAGCAATTTTCAATCAATTACACATTTTTTACATTTATTCTAATTAGCAATTATAGGGTAGCAATTATTGGGTTTGATAACTCTTAGTTTTACTGATCAGGGATGGGAAGACCATTGTATGGCAATATAAAATAAATACTTTAGAGAGTGATATTTTCGTACATGTCGTATTTTCCTATGACCTTTATTCGCCAATGGCCTTTTTTTACCTTTGAACTATTTTCGCCAAACCTAATTCATTGATTAAAGATTGACCTAATTTCAATGTATAAATAAATAGTGTGTAAAATGCAAAACTTTTTCATTGGCATATCTTGGTAATTACTCTATACTTACAGGATTAATATTATTTATAATGTCCCGTTTGCTTTCGACGTATCTCTTACGTCGTGGTAACTAACGTAACTTTTGTTAGCCTTGGAAAGTGTCCTTTTGTTAGCCTTAGTGTCCTTAGCAACAGTTTAGAAACTTTTCATGTAATGCGGGCTTTAATTAAATTCTCATGGATAATTTCGGACTTACATACTAACTTGAATTCTCTTTTCTTTTTTTTACAGAATGAAAGTGTACGCAAAAAAGTGTCTTTTGAGCCACGAAGAGTGAAATCACAAAATGAAGAAATTAAAATCATCGGCAGGAAAGAAAATACAAGAAGAGGATTCAATGGGGGGAAATGATAGCCTCTTCATTGCTAGGAGTTTATAGCTGATGGTTGATATTTTTGTGCAATGCCCTGTTGTTAAATGTATACGACTATTACACATACATTCACATTTACACACAAATAACACGTGGTATGAATCAAGGAACAATGGTACATGAGATCTCCATCGATGGTGACGTAAATCGAATGAACAAAATGCAAAGAGTCAAAATAGACTCGGAGGGTGAAAAAAAAACACAAGGTGAAATGGTTGCAATCAAAAAGAGGTTATAATAACTGGTACCAGGTTAAGTGAATTAGAAAAATTCACAAAGGTCATGGCCCATGAACAAGGTTAAAAAAATGATGAAAATAGCGCTAAAGGTATGGTCCCCGAATGAATAATAAAATAAAAGGCCTTATAAACCTTTAGTATGGTTTATTTAGATTATGAGCTCAAAAAAAGTAGGTAGGGGTGTGTGTGTGCGTGCGTGTGTGTTGTGGCCATTTTTTGTGTTTTTCCCCTTCTTTTTTGGTTGTGTTTTTTGGGAGTGTCATGTATATTTTTGTATGTACATACTAATCCTACCTCTCCACAGAATCAAGTCATCGCTGGATTTGAAGAAAAGAAGACCTCAGCAGAAGAGGACCAGGCCAAGAAGACAATGCGTGTGTTAGCTTTGCTTTGGGCTGCTTGGGCCAAAAAATTTGCGTAACTTAAGGCTAGGCGATTATATGCGTGCGTTATTTTTAGTCTTTTGAACCAAGGTTAAGTATGCACGCTAATCCATTGCAGCGTACAGACATGGGACTTTCACTTGGTTTGAGTGCAAAGATACCCCCTGTATGCTGTCGTGGAGTGTATGCGAAGCTTTGGGGATTTTGAGTGCAAGGGTTTTTTATTTTTGTGTGTGCATACTAATCCTACCTCTCCCCAGGTTTGGAAGAACAGAAGACAACAGCAGAAGAGGACAGGATGAAGAAGACAGCTACGTCACCTCAGGATTTCAAGAAAGAAGACGGAAGACAACACTTGAAGGCAAGAAGATATTGCGAGTGTTAGCTTAGGTTTGGGCCTTTAGGGCCGAATAATTTGCGTAACGTAAGGCTAGACAATTATATGCGTGCGTTAATTTTAGCCTTTTGAACCAAAGTTTTTGCCTACACGCTAATCCATTGCAGCATACAGGCATGGGTCTTTCACTTGGTTTGAGTGCAAAGATACACCTGTATGTTGTCGTGGAGTGTATGCGAAGCTTTGGGGGTTTTGAGTGCAAGAGCTTTTTTTATTTTTGTATGTGCCTACTAATCCTACCTCTCCCCAGGCTCAAGTCATCCCCGGATACGAAGAGCAGAAGTCAGAGGACAACGGTCGAAGAGGACGATTAGCATGCTTCTCCTATGCTTGGAGAACATGAGTTCATGGCGCCATCACGTCACAGTAAGATTTAATTCATTTTTCATTCACAGGCATGTGTATTGAGATCTCACTTTGAAAAACCTTATTAATTTAAAAAATCAATTGAGTAATCGAGAAATTTTCCAGTAAAAGTCATACGATTTTGAGCAAGCACTTTATTTCGTTTTTAATTTACATATTTCACTCCCAGTTAAATGTTAACGTTAATGAGAAAATGTTAAAGATGTATTTTCAGCAATTCAATTGCAATGATCAGTGAGTGAAGTTAATAATTATATTTACTCTGTAAACTTATTTAGTCTATTTTACGATTTATCATAAATATACCTACATCATCCTCTTGTTAATGGCTACCCTCTCTATGTTGCTTATTCTTTGAAATAACTGCCTCATTCATTTGATTTTAAGTGCTCTTTGGTAGGCCTTTTCGCGTTTTTAATTCTGCATTTATGTTAATTTAAGCATTTTTCTCTTCTTAGATGTTCGAGTTTGTGGGAATTCGAATTTGGGAGAAACACAAGTGCTGTAGATTATGAAGACTTCAGAACACATTGGACCAATCACTTAAGAGGTAGGAATTAATTTAATATATTTCCTTGTCAACTCATGCGTTTTGATTCATCACATGAAAATGAAAAATATAACTTTTCATACGAATAAAGATTATAATGAAGTAAGCTACTTTTTAATAATTTATAACTTTGGCTAAGTGTAAATAATGGCCTTTTCTTACCTGCTTACTTGCTTCTTTACGTAATGAGTTTTGCTATCAAAATTTACGAGACAGTAATAGTAAACTTTTTTTCTAAGTTTCTTCCCCTTTCGTATTCCTTGTTGAAATTGCATTTTATTCGAAATTGGATCCTGAACGCATCTTTGTCATTGATATTTCCAAATAGGTACCTACTTGTTAATTAATGTAATCCCTCATTTAGATATTTCGATGATGTTCGTTCTTACTTGACATTATACTTCTCAAATAAATTTTTATTCCTAGATCCTTAGCTATAAGTAATATTTAAAAATGTTTTATTTTAAATAAGTGTTTTGGCATTAATGTAATCGTGAGTGAATAATGTAAAAAAGGTTTATCTCCATTCATGCATGAATTCAATGATGCATTACTGCGCTCTTGCGTACATAAGTACTACATTACATCACAACGCAAGTTAATCACAGTGCATCCCTTTAAAGAAATCAATTAAATAAATTATACAGCAATTCGTTTTGCTATTAAGTACTACACTCGCTAATTCTTTTTACTTAAAATAAGAAGCAATTTATTTCAGTCACCTTCAAATGTATAAGTTCATGTACATTACACTGGTGCGAAAAAACTTCCAAATTTCGTGTCGTAATAGTGCGGAAAAGTTGCGATACGTTAGTGCAAGAAAAACAAAAAAAGAATTATTAAAATCGGACTTCATCTTCCGATCCCGCAAAGCACCTGAAAAAATGACAAAAATGAAAAAAATGGTTGTTTTTTTTCGTTGTAAAAAATTAAATTAAATTAATATCTTTTAACGCTGTAGCAAAAAATGATTACAAATAGCATAAGGTATTATTTATATATGCATATTTATGGCTTTTAACTGATATTACCGATTGCACAAGATCATTAAAAATGTATAAATTTTGCAAATTAGCCGATTTTTCAGAGTTGTGTCATAATAACTTAAGGTAATATTTTAGTCTAAAATACATGTTTGATTATACAGCTCTTCCTTTGTTTATATATGATTTAATAATATTTAAACAGCCCAGGACTCACCGCGGAGAGGTGGCTGCACTTTGAGTTCTACCCACACCCTCCATCCATCCAACCAATGAGGGTTACTGCTTCTAAAATATTTAAATTTTTTGTCCTTCTTTTAAATTTTAACTTTTGAAAACTACTTTGTACCGCGATTTAGTGGTAAGGTCTGGCATAATGGACCTTGATTTGAATTAGCCCTAATAAATACATCTCTGGATCGATAGCCACAAAGCTTAAGGGATGCCTCCGTTACCAATTTCACACACGGCTCCATTGCTTGCGTGTGATATGAGAAGTTATAATATCCCAATCTTGTTTATCGCCAGATTCAATGAAGGAAGCTATTTCTTCATTAGTAATTATTCTCATAAGAAGAGGTGGAGTAGATAGTTTGACTACATTCCACTCAATCAATTCTATATGGTCGGTTATTTCGAAGTTCATGGTAGGAGTAATGAAGTTGACGATAGGTTTGCCTTTTAGTTAAGTAATACTCTTTTTAGCCCCAGCTCTCTAATGTGCCTTCTGTGATCAAAGACCATCGCCATCAATACATTCTCTTCGTGATCAAAGTTAGAGTTCCGTTCAATAACAGGGAAAACTACTTTCTTTTAATATCCAGGTATGTATCGAGAGGTTTCCTTTGCTCTGTTCACACGAGCCATCTAGCATGTGAAAATGGTCCAGTATCCCGGTTTGCTAAGTCATTTGGAAAGTCACCACTTGTGATTGCTTGACTAATGTCAATAAGGTATCTTTGGTCCTTGCTCAAAATTTATCTATCAACTTGTAGAATTTCGCATTCAATTGTTTGGAAATGCAGTTTGGAAGCTTTCCATAACCATTCATATTAGTCCAATTGGCCCACTAAATGATTTTTGGCCACTTGTTTCACCATCTAAATACTAAAAAATATGACAAAAGTAATTCAATGAAATGAAGTAACCCAACTGCCCACTGCAGCGGGTGTCATTGGTGTTTTACGAGCTTTCTAATAGTGCAACCTTTCCATCTAATGTTGATTTTCGTGCCATCACAGCAAACTAACTCTAAGAACTCTAATGATACTCCTTGATCAGAGAGATAATTAAAAATATATGGAGACCACTATATCTTTATCATATATAAAAATGTATGAGTATGGAGACCACTATATCTTTATCAGACCCGGAGCTTGGAGAAACATAACTCAAATACACAAAAGCCCGTTCTTTTATTAGAGATGGTGTTCCGCTATAACTGTTCGACAGTACTAATAATAATAATAATAATAATAATAATAATTTATTACTCCTACATTTGTTTTTTACATATTAATACACTCCTTCGATTCAATCATTTCTATTACTATGGTATTGTCTACCCTTCCGTCAAAGTATAACCGTGTAGCTCACCTAAATTAAGATGGATTTGCTGTAAATCGCTTATAATATTTTTCTTTTCCCTTTTAATTCCACATCGGTCAATGAACTTAGAAGTATATTCTTCAGTTATAACACCAATGTCTACAAGTACACTTGATGCTATAGCAGCAGCTGTACGGTGAGACACCCCGTATTGATCACAATGAAAAGCTGTACTTTGGAATTTTACCCTCATTTGCCATGGTGATTTATATTTTTTTTGGATGTACTAGGCATGTAATCTTCCCAGTCAACAAATTTCTCCTTGATTGTTGAACTTTGCGTTGCGTCATTTAAAACCTCAACATCTTCACTTTCGGTTTCAATAGGGTTAACGTGCTGCCTATTTAAAGTGCAATTTTGCGTTTCAATTCTAGTGGTCAGTTTTATTGTCTTTTTTGATCTAAAGAGCTAATTAAAACTTCTCAAAAATTATTCTCAAGTAATTATTACAAAACTCTGAAAAATAGGCGAAATTGCAAAATTTATACATTTTTAATGATCTTGTGTGATCGGTAATAACAGTTAAAAGCCATAAATATGCATATATAAATAATAACCTATGCTATTTGTAATCATTTTTTGCTACAGCGTTAAAAGGTATTAATTTAATTTAATTTTTTTACTACGAAAAATAAAACAATTTTTTTCATTTTTGTCATTTTTTCAGGTGCTTTGCGGGATCGGAAGATGACGTCCGATTTTAATAATTCTTTTTTTGTTTTTCTTGTACTAACGTATCGCAACTTTTCCGCACTATTACGACACGAAATTTGGAACATGAGTTTTTTCGCACCACCCTAATGTACATTGGGGAATTCATTTATTTTGCCTCTTCCGATTCAGACTAACCGTATCCTACATTAGTCAATCTTGATTCAAATTTAATTTTTAGTACATAGGGGAAAACCTCGTTACGGTTGTTAGTTGTATTGTTAGTACAAGTGATGATTCTCATTGCAACAGGTGACTCTGCATGATGCTGCGATGTCCAGGAGAAGAGGTGCAACGAAGTGTCTCTCAAGAGCCGAAGATTGAAGAATGAAGAAATTGAAGAAGCGAAAGGCCTGAAGTCGTGTTGTTTGGATTGTGAACTATTTTGGTGTGATTTTTTATTGCTGCGTGCTTTATTGTATTTATTTATTGTAATGTGTTGTTGTTTTTTTACAGCCTTGGGGGAATATAGGCAGGAGAGTAGGAAATTAGAATCTCAGGTCGTCGACATGCGCAACTACCAGGGAATTCGATACTACCGAATCCGTACTTAGGTGGCTTAGCTAGGGCAGGAACTTAAGTCCGTATTGTTTTCGACCTTAGGGATCGCTGCGTTGATGGGTACCCACTTCAGGTTATCATGGGGTGTATCGTAGGTGTGTGAATGTTGTTTGGTATGAGTGAGTGAGTGAGTTTGTATGATTGTAGTAGTAGTACTAATGGTAGTGTTAGTAGCAATACTGACACTAACTGTCCTTTCCTTTCACTAAAAATCCCTCCCCACCCTCCCTCCCCCTCAAAATCCAAACTGCTCCCTCTACGTGGGGAGGGGGATAAACAGAGGAAAGTCTAATTGTCCAATCAATTGTGTATTTTTATGTTCTTTATTTTAATAATTAAAAATTTGAACTGCTTAAATTGTGGCGTAAGACTTTCCTCTGGCTAAAGCAGTATGGTATCCTGGTGTAATTTCAAATTCGGTATTTGTGCTTTGTATTAATAAGTTTATAGTGATAAAATGTTATCTAATTTTTTGCCCGTGTAATTTTGTTTTGTTTATAATGTTTTATTTATTTTTTAATACTTTTCCTTGAAATATGTGTCATGATGACATTACTGATTTATTTTTCTGCACGTTTTTATTATCTTAGCTGATTTTATCATCGACTTTTTGGTGTTGATTTCTTATATTTTCTCATTACTATGATATGGTGAATAAAAATGACTGTCTATTTTAAGGAATTAAAATAATTTAAAATGCATTTACTGTCTTTATTTATTTTTATTGCTCTTTATGATGTTTTGATGTGTAATGGTATATTTTATAAATGTAAATGTTAAACGGTATTCCCATTAAAGCATTTTCTTTGTAAAATACATTTTTGTTCCGCCTTTTATGTTGGTGTTTGGTATTATATCTAATAAGCATGATTCAAATGTCTCTGTGCTTAAGTAATATGGCAATACTTATTCCATTACCTTTGTATATATTAATCTTTTGTAAGTTTATGCAGAATTAGCTTGAATTATTAAAAATTTGAAGTATTGAGGTTTTTTCAATCCCTTTTTCGTTTGGTTTTTCTTTGATGTTTTTATTATACGTCCAGTCTGGGTTTCTGACCTGCCATCCAAGTATCATACGTATGACCAATTCTCAATTATTTTTCGAATGATGCAGCAATCAATTTTTAATGTAATCATGTGGACGGCTTTCGCAATTGTAATATCGGTATCGATATTGTAATATTATTTGTGTCGTGTGGGCCACATTTATATTTCATATATTTCATTCTCTTTATTCGAGATAGAAGTCTAGGTACCTTAGTGAAAATGACACATCTGCGATTCAAGGTCTTGAGAAAATGAAATAGCTACTTTTAAAAGCAAAGAAAACAACCGTTGCCCTATTGACGTCACAGAGGTGGTAGCCGCCGTCAAAGGCATGGCGAAAGTAGCTTGGCTGGTAAGATGTCCTAGTTTCCAAAATTGCTCTCGTCAATGGTACAGTAAACAAACCGTATTGTCAATTTCTTGATCTCTAGGGTCCATGCGTGCGGCAAATGTTTATGCTTGGTCCTCACTATCTGAGCAACCAGCATAATTTACCATAGTGTGTTTGGTTGCAAAAGTTATTTGCGAGGTCTCTTGATCACCCAGTTCACCACCAGCGGCCATACGGAGGTCATTTGTTATTGACGCATGAGGTGGAGTATCTGGACTAGCAAGGTGTCAACCCTAGCCACGGAAGTATTATGCGATTAATAGTGAAACTTCTTTTTCTTTGGCCCCCTAAAACACTTGATTTTCCAATGACTGTCGGTCGTGATCTAAGGACAATTGAATGACTATATGCTATGCACTTTTGTGCTGCGGTTTCATTTCACTTTTCTTACATGTTGAACTGCCTTCACTCGGGATTTGGTATTTTTCATAAAATGAATAGTAAAATAAAGGATCAGTTTCATAAATCAATAATCCTTTATCTGAAGGTCATAATTTAAGGTAAATGAATCGCAAAATTTCCCCGAATATTAGAAACAGGATCTTCTATTCGGCCTCTTAGGGTGCGGTCGTTGAACGCTTCCACTGCTTCGGATTGCCACAGACGAGCTCCCAAGCGGTTTGTTAATCGCTACGGAGCGCTATAGGTTAAGGTGTGACGTCACGGAAAACGTCACACACCCGTTTCCCGCCTCGCTCCAGACGCTCCCGTGAAAACTAGGGTCTGTGGAGGAGCGAGTCATTTTTTGGCGGAAATTCGAAGGGAATTCACTGAGGCATTGGAGAGTTTACTCACGTTGCAGTTGTTGGACGCTGAATGTGGACGCCTTATTTCTATTTATGTGACTACGAAATAACGGAGTAGGCGCACTTAGTAAATAGATGTAAATTTAATAGTGATTTAGATAAATATATAGCAGGCACTATCTCTCCGTAGACATTCTCGTATCTCCCCCAAATTGAACTCGAATGTCTCTGGAAGCAGCCTTTACATTCAAAAGGCAACAAAAAATTATTAAAAGGAACATGTACTATAAGAAAGGATTGTAAGAACATATATCGACATATCAACTCATGCCATAAATTAAAATCTGAAGAGAAATTGGATACAAATGGAATGGATTAATGTTTTATAATAGTCGTTAGCCATAATAAGTTAATATGTTTCAAGTGAGAAAACGGTAGAGTACCTACATTTTCCTTTACTAGGGTAATGAGTTTCAATTAAAATGGGTAGGCGAGGGTGGGTGTGAGAAATATGGTCCAAAGTTACTAGCTTAACTTTGTGGAACCTCGTTAATGGAAAATAAAATTCAATTAAATGATATTCGAGCGTATTTATTAATATTCAATGACCATAATCGCCTAAATTCGCATTTAAAACCATCTCTTCGATTTCATAATCCCAGTTTGCCCGCCCTCGTTCATTTCCGCCATTTTGACTTCGCTCCTGACCGGTCCGAAAAGAAATTCTCGTAGCGAACGTAGCGCCTGTGGAGCAGTGCTCCGAAGCACTTCCGTCTGATAGCGAAAGTAGCATTCATTGGACCGCACCCTAAATGTGTTGCCACCCACCGCGAATTTAAATGGGTTTACTGAAGTCGCCACTCGCGTCGCTGACAGACATATATATCCTAGTTTGACGGGGAATTATAGAATATTTAGGAGCGTCCTCTGAAGTTTACATTTGTGATGATCTGATTTATCAAATTCATTACTCTTTGATGATATACCTCTGCATGGACGTCTGTGGTAACTGCGTAAAATAGGCCTCGACATTTATTTCAACATCCTCGATTTATAAATGGTGCAACTGCAGACTGATTTTCTTTTTGAAAAAAAGGCACTTAATTTCCATGCGTATTTCTATGGGGGCTATATATTTTTTTAATTTATCACCATTCCTCTTGTTATTAGTGCTTTATACTTTTGCTATATATATGCATGCTGGGTGGGATATACATACTCCTATAGTACTACGTCTATCTCCATATGACCCAAGACAAGAAGATGAGCATAGGATTCGATACGGATGTTTTTTATGTGCTCATGTATTCGCATTTTTATTTGAGGTATATTTAACTAAAAATCAACGTTTGACGGACTAAAGAAAATTAACTTAAATTTAATCTTCGAAAGCGCTTATTTTTCTATTTGAGAATAAACTAAAAATACAGGCGGAAATGTGAGGACTGCAAACAAAGCATATGTTTCGATAGAGAGGTTCTTAATTTCGCCTTTCAAAACCATATTAGCAGAGTCTGCCTGAATTAAGCTCTTAATTTGGTCGAAGAAAAAATATTGGTCGTATTCTCCCGTTATAATTTAATACATAGTCGTAATAATTTATTTCATTAAAATTCAGATTTTAACTAAAGAAACAGGATTTTGAGCTGATACCCTCAATGGTTAGCGTTCAACTTGGTAACACTGGAGATGAATTTTAAGCGATATAAGCGGATGGATTTTCTTTTGTTTTTATTGATAGGTCGAGGAGGCCGAGTGAACCACAATCTATATCCCCAACACAATTCAGTCTAGCTTTATAGGTAGGTCGCAAGGAAAACAGGGCCGAAACATCTCTTCATATGCCACACACGCGATCTCATAGGTGTGATTGGCTCTGGGCACACCCGACCTCTCTTTTTCACATATTTTAACATTCTAAGGTAAACAATAATTAGCAGCAAAGACTAGCAAAATATGTTTAAGTGTAATTATCTACTTCGTACCTGGGGTCTTATTCACAAAGGCCTCGATTTTGTCGAAACCTCGACAATGTCGACGCAGTGACGTAATAGGAGTGCAACTGCAGCTGGCATATTAAGAAGTTCATAGTTCAATTGCTGACGTGCGTACGACGGTGCACCGTCGTGCGTACACGATCATGATCACGGTCTCTAATCATATAGTTAAGAAGGCAAAATAGGTATAATGATACGTGTAGTTGTATAATTTTATAATATGATTATTACAAAAACCGAACTTTCATGCGGTTGTTTCGTGAGCTATCACCTGTTAACTACCCTTCTAGTTATTATCTGAGAAGAATCTTGATTTAATATTCGCCATCACGAATCTCAGTCACCAAAGAAAAATATTTTTATAGCGGATTTCAAAACCTCTAATTTTGGAGTTAGGGAAAACTCGTGAATTACCGGTAGCTGATTTTGTGTTGTGTATATGTTAGTGTTGATTTTGTGATTATTATTACGGGTGGCTTTCTTCATTCTGTTATATCTTAGCAGTGTTTTCTGCTGTAGGTGATCAATGTAGTTATGCTGGAAAAGAGGAAAATCTCGTAGTGTAAATCAGAAAATGATCCACTTAATTGAGGCTTATTTTTTTCCTATACGCATGCTCGCCAACATCGGAGCAACTTACCGTTGAAGAGATAAATGAGTGTGTATGTATTTAACAGTACGAGGTGATTCTCTTCGAACTTCATCATAAATAGTGTAACAATAGTTATACGTATGTATGGGTAGTATGATGTTACAATTTTTACTTATTGTGTACGTAATATTGGCTCATGACATGGTGAAGCCTTTCTTATCATAGGCTTCATAGGCACCATCTTGTGATACCACGTGGACTATAAATTACTGTTTTCATTGTGTATCAATTTCCTGGGGCTCTATCCTCTATCCTCTAACTCTAACCTCCCTTCTGGTAGCTTCGAACTAACTGCCAGAACTTGCTACCAACAGTATTCCATAACTGGGAGTAACGACCTCACACCGAAAATTTCTGGTAGCTTTCTCAAACCGGATATGGGGTATGAGAAATATTTCGTGCGAACTCAGTTTTTACTTTTAGAACCAATGAAATCGCTCGTTTCATTGTATTACCTGCGAAAAATTATAATGTAGTCGTTCTCGGCTGACCTTTTCTTCCGGTTGAAATTAACATAGTTCGTTTTAAATTGCAAAATGCTGAGTAATTTTAGCTTTCATTATTGTAGATATATGTAGAAATAATTATATTAGTCCATGCGGTATATACATCAATTCCATAGTTGCGTTCGATGTAGCAGTTTATGTCACGAATGTTAATCATAACCACTAGGTCTTGTAAACATAGTGAAGAGAAAATGAAAGTAAACTACAAACACATAAAACCAATGACATTGTCGTTCTAATTCCCGAGAACGTTTCACTCATCGCTCCCTATGCTTCTACATGTTTGATACAAAATTTTGATGACAAACTGTTTCTGAGCAGAGATTGTTCCTTATGGCGCGTGTATATGAGAATTAGTATTATTTCGGGAATATCTTCAACAAAATTAATGGGAAAATGGAGAAAATTATTTTTGAGAATTACGTCATTTCGCTCAGATTGGCTTAAGCAATCATTTTAGGCTCACGATATGCTTCCAACGATATTTCCACAAAATTCTACAGTCGTGCCATTCTCACGACGGTTAAATTAATATTTAAATGGTTTCATGAATCAGTATTATATGCCAACAGCCAACCTTGCACTATTGCAAGCCAAGGCGATTCATTATAACTTGACCAACATAATGATAAACCAACCTACGCTGTTCCTTCTCTCAATATTAAAGTCATTTACTACTATTTTTTTTATTGACTTCCTCCGTGGACTTAGGGAATTTCCATGGCTACACTTTTTCAAAATTCAAAACAAAAACACAGCCTTAACTACCGGCACTGGAATTAAATGCGTATATAAGGCCAAAGAGACTCAAATAAAAGCAGGATGAGATCATGAACACATTCATTCATGGGGGGAGCAAGACATTTGTTATCATCTATCATGAAACACCTAACGTTGCATTATAACTAGTGATGAGTCGGTTCAATTCTTCGATTCCTCAATTCTGGGCCAAGAACCGGAATCGAAAATGAGTACTTGCTTAGGTGAAATATCGATTCCTATTCCAGGAGTACTTCAAACCACAAATTTATACGACCGCGTTTCGAATAGTCATTTCAATTTTCGCGCCTCGTAATCGTAATAGCAAAATACACGACCATGCACACGACAGTGGAACCCCGATCTATCGTTCCCGTATTCATCGTTCGCCGTTCCTGGTCCCAAATAAAGTTCCATGCAGACAATGTAATTTTTTCCCGCATCCATCTTTCCCCGAAGTATCGTTTAACAAGTTACAATCGTATATCAAGTTACACGAGAACAATAGAAACGTGTTTCACGCCCCCCCCCCTTTCTTGCCCGCTGAACTTTTTCAGCCTACCTGCTTCAAAGTTCCCAGTTTCTGGAGGTGAACTGCTACATGAATCACGTATTAGCCCAAAAGGTGTCTAACATTGAATTTCAGCAATTGCTATTATACTTTTAAGTATTAGATTGAAATTTTAGTAATTTGCACGTATTTTCAAAATGAACGAGACCAAACATGACGTATTTCTAACGTTTTTTTTAAGCATTTTAAGCAAGGAAATATTTGAAAAAATACGATGGTGATATCTGGCGAAACTTGTTTCTATCCTCGTAGCTAAGCTTCTCGGCAGTTAATGTGGTATTTTTCCGAAAACGGGATATCAGGTTATCAATTTACGAGGAATACTCTAACTCTCACTTGTCAGAGTTACGGACGAAAGGATATCTTCTCAGGATATTTTGATTCTCCCTACTAACAATTCGAACTCATCTGCTCATCTGGTGCTACGCTAATTAGAAAAGAATGGGCAAGATGCCTTATCTTTAGGACAAAAAATTTCATGGCGCAGTCATATGGTCATGTTTCGCCCTCTGCAGTATGCTCTGTGTACGCTGTAACCGATAGCAACACTTCAGAACTTCACATCGTACGAGTGGTTCCGTACTCTCCAGGGTGGGTTGACCTCAAACTAGGGAGTATTTTCCGTGTGAGTTTAATAAAATCAGGTTTCGTTTTTATTATTTTCATTTTTATCCGTCTTCGGACCTAGGCCCTTCCGAAGAAACATGCAAAAACTTTAAAAGATGGACTGAAAATAATTGAAGATGAAGAAAAGAATCCTGGATAGAAGCGCGTGAATATTGCAGAACGCCTTGGGTTTTCCTTTAGCACATGACGGTATCTCTCGACCAATCACTACGCCGGCGAAAGCGGTTGATTTAGGCATAACATGCACATTGCTCTCCTGAATACGTGTCTTGGAATTCGTGTTTGATGGATAAGAAGTTTTGCATCTGACAGAAATCTATAATAACAGTGTCAGTAGCGTAGCCAGGAATTTTGTTCGGGGGGTCCAAAACCAGCGGGGACGGTTTTTGAAAAACAGGGCACTAAGTAATGGGTTTTCCACTAATTTTAACACTTTTCATAATCGAAAAAATTTCATTTCTCAAAGAAATATTTTGTAAATTGTAAATTCATGTGTTTACAACATTTTGTTTTCTTTAATTGTGATTTACATTTCGGGGAAGGGGGGTCCGGACCCCTGGTCCCCCTCCTGGCTACGTCACTGAGCAGTGTGAATACCGACTGCAGAGCAAACCTTTATTTAGTGAGGTTGCGTATTCCTTTATGATATTTGAAAGCGATACTAGTTGAATCAACAACATGACCTAAGTGTCTCGATAAAGTACTAGTATTCCTATAATCAGCTAAAATCTTGTTTGAATCCTTTAACGAATATCATAATTACATTAAAAAATGCTGTGTTTCCTGGGACATAGGCAACCTAGCAAACATTCCCGCATTGATCGTTTTCCCGCATTCGTCCATCCCTCTGAAAAATGATAGATCGAGGTTCCACTGTGTAGATTCTAAGTGGCACACCACTTCCGGAGGAGAAAATGCAGACCAGGGAGCCTGTGACAGGTAAATAGCCAATGATACATTTGGAAAAGTACCCAAAGTCACCTTAGCAAAAACTGTTGAAGCTGAAGTGGAAGCTTATTTATCAGAGATGAATGCACCACCAAATTCCTTCCCTATGAAATACTGGAAGACCTGAATCTCCTACCCAAGGCTGAAAGTAGCAGCGAAAAAGTTTCTTGCCATACATTATATTATAATTACATGGTGATGATATGAACGATGCTTTTGTCTACTGATTCCTTCTCAGAGTAATAATTTTTTAAGTGGTTGTCTTATTGCCTGTAATTAAGTGATATTTTCTTGGAGCCTATGGCGTCAGAATCAATGGAATCGGTATTGGTAGAATCGGAATCGAAATGTCAGAATCGGGATCGGAATCGTTAAAATTTTGGAATTGACCCATCACTAATTATAACACAATCATATCCATCTCTCCAACGGTCTGCATTTATGTAACACTTAAGTCTCTTAACCTAATCACTTCACAATAAAGATCGTTCCTGAAAATGCACAGGAAGGTTAACCATAAATATATAGACACTTGAGGTCTTGTCGCTTCGAGATACTTTGCATAGTATACACCTTGCGTAGGACAAACGAACTGATATAGGTAACATGCTCATCATTTATTCCCAATAAATCATTATTATTACTATGAAAAAAGGACTTAACCCACCCGCACGCAGAAATCATAAAATCTATCCGAACCACCAACAACAACAAACAGTTGATTTTCTGAATGAGATTTCCAAAGCGTATTAAATGCATCCAAGATTTGCATAAAAATGTTTAATGTAAATAGACCCATTACTTATATTTGCAACACAATATTCCATTGAAAACAGAAAAATTTATAAAATCTCCTCTTCCTCATTGGTTGTGAAAACTGTATTAGAAAGTTTATTAGAAAGTAGACACAGAGTCGGAGCTTCCAAAAAATATTAAGATTATTCTTAGTATTTCAAAGATTGGCAAAACTGCTGTTTAATTTCTGATGCAAATATATTTTTCAGTTTAAGCAAATCAATTTTCTTTAATGAAGTAGGTACATACTTTTCAATCTCCACTTTCATGGCCAAGGGCCATTTCAAAAGTCAGCTGGCAGTGACAGTAACTTTGTGTTGAGCAAGGCTTCATTGAGTCGCTTTCTGGATGAATTGACTGAAGCTATGAACTCCCTCAATGTGATTTCCAATTGGTTACCTTTCCTATTGATCCCTTTGTGAAAAAACTATTTAAAAAAAACTGTTGAAAATTTCAACAGTTAATTGGGACCACTGCTGAATCCAACAGTAAGCGTAGAAAATCCAACAATAACTGATGAAACCCAACAGTAACTTCTGAAGTCCAACAGTAATTGTTTAAATCCAACATTAACTATTAAAATCCAACTGTTTTTTCACAAAGCATAGCAAAGGAATGAAGGGAGATGATTCGAGAGTTATTTCAAATACTTGAATTTTGTATGTGAATAGTTGATCTTATAAAAATTATTTAATAAACAAATTTACCAGTACCATTGTGCCAGTATAAAGTCATATGAGTACATATTTTCAAAGTGTAAGGAGGAGGAAACTGCTGTTAAAGCATGCTTAAATAATTTATATGCAGTAGAGTAATATAGTCTCATAAATCTTACCTATTGCAATTCATGCATTCGAAATTATGTTAGCCTTCCCCTATCTGAATTTGAAAAAAGAAAGAACACCATGATGATTTTGTGTAGTACTCTTGTCCTATAGGAATTACAGAGGAACTAGATTCACTGGAGTAGTTGGCTTTGTTGATGGAACTCATATTTCCATTAGGGCTCCTTCTACATACCCACACTTATATGTAAATAGAAGGGGATACCATTCAATAAATACCCTAATTGGAAACATATTTAGTTTATCTTTATATACCCAGATCATTACTGGATTTATTCATTAGGTAGGTAGATAATATTTTTTACCATCTTGAATAAAATGAGTGTTCACCTTTCCATAAATATGTGATAGTGACCTTGTGCTGCTAAATTGTGTCTCAAGATTCCCTTGAAGCTCTCATGATTCATATTTCTGGGGCCATAGTGAAGCTCACAATGAAATGAGAAGGGTATTGAAGAGCAGTGTTAGATCAATACATATAATTGAGTAAGTCTTGATAGTAAATGAGTACCTATTTCAGCCAATTCTTACATAAAAAATAATAGAATGCTTTAGTTCTAACAGTACTATGAACAGACAACTATTACATTGCTGATTTTAGTACAGCCTTTTGTGAAGGATGAAGTTAATTTTGTTATAATTTCAATGCATATATATATATGTCTATAACTCCAACCGTATTATCTGGTATACTTTATTATGTAGATGACTCAGGATACCCTCACTTGGCCTGGTTGCTAACCCTTATAATAAATGCTAATGCGGCAATGTATACACTGCAAGGTTCGATCCACAGTTGAGAGTTTTGTCAGAGTAATTCAAAATCACATTAAATATCTTTTAAAGCACCATCTTTGGAATGCTCTACGCTAAGGCTGGTGGAATAACAACAGTATGTTGCATGCTTCATAACATGTGTGTGAGAGGAAGTGCACCTCTCTCTTAGTGTATACAGGAAGATGATGAACCCCTCCCCTTCTCCTAACCCCCCTATTATCCAAGGAAGAGTGTTAATTCATGAGGCACAATGGATGAGAGAGGGAATAATGTTACGAATTATTAGTTAGACCATGCTTAAGAATATTTTATGAGGGATATTTATTAATTGTTCATGCATTGCATTTGCATATATACTTTTGGAAATAGACACACATAAGAAAATAATAAAATTAATATAAAGTTTATTCAGTGAAATATTGAGCCTTATGTCTCTATAGCCATTGAAATATACCATTATGTTATAAGGAAAACTTGCTATAGGTTTTAAAGAAACACTTTTGAGAAATGCATGTGATTTACAGGTATGCTAATGAGGTCATAAAACTAACAAAATTTTCATGCCAAGGTAAGTTGTTATCATTATTATTAGGTCATTAAGAGAATATCTTTTTCATAAAATGGGATTGTTATTGTTACCAACTCAACATTTACATATAGAATATTTTTATTGAAGCTAATGATCACGGGTGCCAACTTAGAAAAAATATTGGGGAGGCCCAAGCCAGGGATCTTGCCCTGGGAAATTTTATAAGTATTGAGTTTTAAGTTGTTTGGGCCTTTTAGAAGAGTCATATGATCATCATTAGAACCCTGATAACTTTAATCTCAATATCTGGACACTCCGGGGAAAATCGACAAGCCTGACACATTTTTTTCTCACACCCATAACGAATTTTTGAGGGGTCTCAGGCCCTCACAGGTCCCATGGAGTTGGCACCACTGCTAATGATATATTTACATATGAATTCATATTAGCCATTCTCTGGCAATGTTGGGGAAAAAATTTATAATTTAGTCTTACATGATTAAAAATATGAATGTAAATTTCCATGTTATGCTACATTGAAACCTTCTCCCAGCATAATACTTAACCTTCGAATGCTTTTAAATAGTGATTTCAATGGGAACAAAATGTGTTGGAGGGATTTAATTTAATTTTTCATTAAATTGGATACATAAAATGCAATATTGAATTAAAATCCCACACTTGTCTCTGGCATCCAATACTACTTGGAAGGCCATTATAATATATTCTGATATTTCTTTCATAGTCTCCGCCAAACTAGTTAAGGCTATAACCTTTGCCTTGCTGTGGTATGCCCTTTCCTTTGATGCCATACCCATTATAATTGGATAATCATCTTCAAAAATAAAAGCCTTGTTCTATAATAATCTGAAGTCTTTCATTTAATTATTGCTCCCCAGTTCCTTAAAAAATTGTTATAACATCATGGACTGTTTTCTAATATCTCAATATATCTAACATGACAATATTTCTATTGCAACATCAGCTGAGAGGTTAGGGATATTTTTTTGGCCCCCTATGTACCTACTATATCTGTAATTAGTATTCCTTACTAGTTCTAGATAGCAGCTTCCTTTCTCTGACCTTTGATAAGACACTTGGAGGCAGCTGAGCAGCGAGGGGGTATTTGGGGGGTTAAACCCCACCCCTAGAGCCCAAAGAAATTTTTAAGTGTATTCCATTTTACTTGACTGAATTGATATTACTAATGGAATGGTGTGAGGATTAAGAAAATTTCCCTCAGAAAACAGTAAAATTAAACCATTTAGAATCATTTATCTTTATATTCCGCAATTTATTAATCTCGCAATTACCGCTTACCCTGGTGGGTATTCCATACCCCCACACACTCCGTTAGTAGTTGCACCTAAACCCCCCCAGCCTTAATTCCTACCTGGGCCCCTGCATGCAGGATTTGGGTATGGAAGGGCTGCAGGGGAAATGCTCCCTTCTGCTGGAAACGTTTTTAAAGTTGAAGCCAATGGTTACATTTCAATGTGGTTGGTAATTGTATTTTCAATGGATGATTCACTTATATAATTACTTTGGATGAATTCAAAATTTACTGGGATTTGGAATGGAAGTTGATGGGATTCAAATGATGAAGGGAATGTGATGCTTAGTGAATGCTATGATTAGAGTTTTTTTCTGGTGATGATGGAGGGAGAAGGTTATTCAGATGCTGGGACAGAATGTGATTCTAGGTTTTTGAAATGCTGAGGGAAAGTAATATATTTTGTTAGACACCGAACCATGGCAATGCAATACTTGAGCTATCATTCAGAAATCTTGGATGCTCATGTCTTTCATAGTCTGTTGACTAAAAATATTATTATTTAAATACTTTATACTATTTATAAATTAGGTACTTCATACTAATTACCACAAATATTTTAAAGGAGTTAATTGTCACTGCCACCGGGTGCTCCCACATGGTGTATCTCCCTCTGCTTATGCTAGATTTATGATGCTAGATAGTCACAAGCTTAAATTTCGCCCACCTTCTGAATTCATCGAGTCCTCGATTTTCGCTTCGTGAATATCACGGAACGCGATTTCCTAATCCTCGACATTGTCGCCTCGATGGCTTATCATTGTCGAGGCTACATATATTTTGACCATGTTGCACCTTAACCTTTCAATCTAATTGCTAATCCGTTTTGGAAAGCGCTGCAGACTGCCTGGAGGCGAAAACTATTTCTTCTGTCGAATGATTTTGTTGTAGGGAAAAATAATTTCAATCTGCAGGAATATTTCTCGGGTTTCCCACCGGGTGTCGTATCGGGTTGTAGTTCCCAACGTTTCCATGACTAAGTCCGTCATCGTCATCAGGGGTTAAACCCCATTAACCCCTGATGACGATGACGGACTTAGTCATGGAAACGTTGGGAACTACAACCCGATACGACACCCGGTGGGAAACCCGAGAAATATTCCTGCAGAGCATACGCCGGGAAAAACTCAGATTCTACATAATTTCAATCGTCTGCATATATATTTATCGAAATTTAAATAGGGCAGTTTCCTTAATCAAAGAAAACGAAATGCTTTGATTGCTATTCGTTACTCACCATTAGGGTTTTCATAACATACAAATTATTTGGTTTTAGAAATCCCAGTTTAAACAAATGGCATTGGTCAATTTTAACCGCATTTGAAAAAGGCCAGATTGGCGCCCATGTGATTCCACTCCACGTGACGGACTTTTCCAACATTCCGACTTAGCAGTCGCGCATTCGCGCGGTTGAAATTTTTCACTTTTCGTTTAATCGCGAAAAATAGATATAGTCATTCGAAAATCTAAGAGCGTGTACTCCAGGAGTGAGATGCGTACTCCAGGAGTAATAACACTTCGATTTAGGAAATAAAAAAATAATAGGAAACCACCCTATTCTTCTTCCTTAATTAATTTTTATAGATAAGTACTATTTAAGTGATGCGTCAGTACTATTTAGTGAGTAATCATGATCACCTTTTTCATGAACAAGATACTTTCGTAGAGTTCCCTTTCCCATACTGAAAGCAATGTGATGCTGTTTTGAATAGGCGCTTGCATTGAACTAAAAGGAGTAAGGGTGCGAAACACAGAAATATTCTCTGGTGCAGGGGAATTTTTTCCATTGCAATTCACGTATTTTATCGCCGATCACGCGACAGGCTTCGAAATATTTCTCTTGCCGTCCTGCGTGGCTCTAGTGCAGGTACATACATTGTTATTTCCTTTTCTGCTCCTACTTCTTCTTCTTCCTTCTTCCGGGTGCCGGGCTTCCGGGCGCCATCGGCACTTTCGAGATGTGGATCCTTCCCCCCACCCCTCAAAAACTCAGCCTAGTGGCTAGCGAGCCTAGCCGACTAGCAAGTGGCCTTGGACTCGAGGGAGGGCACATGGGGGGTAGTGTTGACATCTCGATCTATCGGTTGGGTCTGTCACCACTGATTTACGCTGGTTGTACTTGATCACAAAGCCTTTCAACGAGCCTTGACACGCCAACATTGCCTGCCACCGCTGCACCCGCGGCAAGAAGACAACGCATTAGGAAAACGCGTCAAGAAGAGAATCGCCATTCCCTAGTCGCAAAGAGGGCGCCCGAAGGGCTGCGGTTGGCTGCGTCTGTACCATAGAGTTAGAGTATTTATGGTCTGTACCTACCATCAGGCGTAGTCACTGCGGTTCTCACCTTCGGGTGGCGCCATTCTTCACAAGCGACATTTCCCTTGGTCTTCTCGGCCGTTAGTACCCGGGCTTCTGGGCCGTCAGTATCGCCCATTGCACCCCCGGGGAAAGCGGCCGGGTCCACTTCTTAGGGACTCCAAACTGCCCTCCCTGCCATCCCCAACGCTCCAGATAGGCCGCCATGGACTCCATGGCGGCCTCTGACGCCAACGTTGGAAATGAAGAACCCGTCAGCAGAGAAGATGAAGACATGACGTTTACTGATGAAGAGGTCGACTACTTATTCTCAGCAGCAGCGCAAAAGCCTCATACGGACCAACTAGAAGACGGAAAAAGCCGCCAATCAAGCCCTACTCCACAAACCTCAACCAACATTTCAACCCCCGCACCACCATCTTCAGCCACTTCCGCACCAATTAGAAAGCTTATAACCATAACAGTTCCCGAAAAACTCACCCACGATCCCCGTTTTCGCAGTTTTCTCAACCTACCTGCAGAGGCAATGCCTGAAATTACCTCAGATTCTGAACGGCCCCCTTTAGGGCCTTTTTCAACTCCGTCTAAGCGTAGGCGTGTTAGAAACACGCCTTCGCCACCGTCTCCGGCTCCCATTTTGCTACAGAACCAGTTCGCACCTCTGTCATCAGACGATACTGCAGCCCCTGAAAAAGAAACAATGCCACCCGCGCAACCAAGACTTCCGAAAACAATCCAACAAAAGAAATCATCAGTCCCGCCCATCTTCTTGAAGGAGCCCACGGGCTGGTTCGTCAAATACCGAGCCATTAGAGCTGCCTGCGCTTGCCCACCAGTGTGCCACTCCACCGGCTCCTCGGTAAAGATTCAAACATCATCATCATCAGATTTCCGCGCTCTCGTGCGCCTTTTCACTGAAAAACAGTGGGCATACTTTACCTACCAACTACCGGAAGATAAAAAAACATTCCTGGTCATTCGCGGACTCCGCATAGACACGCAAATCAGTGAAATCAAAGATTCCCTATCAGAAATGAACCTCCAAGTTCAGGAAATCCGGCAGCTAAAAACCACCCGCCCCACTCAAAAACAACAGAAAGAACTGGAAGCCACTCAAACCGACGATCCTGCTTACCGAAAGCCGCAATACCCACCACGGAACCTTCCGCTGTTTCAGATTAAACTAATACACCCAAACGACGTAGAACGCCTAAAAAACGTTACTTATCTCTGTGGCCTTTCGGTAACTATAGAAGATTTTAAACCATCACCAGGCCCGCCCCAATGCAAGAAATGCCAGCGCATTGGGCACACGGCTAATTCCTGCGGCCTTCAAACTAGATGCGTACGCTGTGGCGGCCCGCTTTCCCACAGAGAATGTACAGTTGCAAAACCGGAACCGGCTAAATGTGCCAACTGCGGAGGTGAGCATCCAGCAAATTACCGGCAATGTCCAGCGTGCAAGTCGTATGCTGAAAGACTGCAATCCGCCAAAAAGCAATCCTCTACCCCAGAAACGCCTGACGTTAACTCCACAACAACTTTCCCTTCTCTTCCGTCTCCTGCTCCCATCCAGCCACAACCACAACCCCCTGCTCCACCACAACCGGCCTCTCAACCCTCTCTTCAAGAAATCATTGCCTCCTTCTTCACTCCTTCCATCAAAACTAAACTTTTCTCCTGGCTGACTAATCTTGTCAAAAAACTAATTACTCCATCGGAAAAATCTAAGACAGACATATTACTAGAAGAAATCATCCAGGCAGCGCTATTATTCATCAATGATGGATAAGCGCAAGGCCATTCAACTAAGAGCACTGCAATGGAATATGAATGGAATCGGCTCAAAAACAGAGGAACTTATGAACATTCTACAGGAACACGTAATTGATATTGCAATCATCCAGGAAACATGGCTAAATAACAAGAAAAAAATCTACACCCCCGGGTACCACCAACTTCGTCGCGACCGCGAAGAGAAACAAGGCGGTGGCGTATTAATTTTAATCAAAACCTGCCTTATCTTCAGCCAAATTCCATTCCCGGACTTGGAATCCTTGGAGGCAATCGGCGTAACCGTCGGAACCAGCATTGGTAACATAAACTTCTGGAGCTTCTACTATCCCCCCAAAAAGATCAACATGAATGACCTCAAATTCATAACAGAATCATTAACAGGAAGAACCTTCGCCGGTGGCGACTTAAACGCGAAGCATACCAGCTGGGGAGCTTCAACCACCAACGCCGCTGGTAGAAAAATTCATTTCATTGCCGAAGAAAGAAATGCCAAAGTTCTCACCCCATCTACCTTTACCCACTACTCCGTCCATGGCTCCGCTGACATCCTCGACCTAGCTCTCACAACCAACCTTCCTGCAATAGAAAACCCCATCACTCTGGATTCATCTGCCTCCGATCACCTTCCACTCCTCTACTGTATAAACTGCTCCGCATTCGCCCGTATTCCAATCCCGAGAACCGGCATCAACCTTAATAAATTCACCCGTCTGGTTGCCGATAATATCTACAAGCTCGAAAGACTTCCGCTCTCCACTCGCTCCGATGCCGACGCCTGCGTCGAACAACTCACGGCAACAATCCGCGACTGCGCCGACGCTTCCAAATTTTTCATCCCAGAAGACAAAAATCCGGACGCTTTTCCACTAGAAATTCTCCAAGCCATTAAAAACAGAAACAAAGCCAGGAAACTGTGGCAAGCAATTAGAACAAAGGAAAACCACGACCACTTCAAGATACAGCGAAACAGAGTCAATCGCCTCCTGAAAAGTCACCGCCAAAACCGTTGGGATAAAAAAGTCGCCTCCCTTTCCACGGAGGACAATTCAATCTGGAAGATGGCCAGAGCCTTAAAAGCTCCCCTCAACCAGACTCCACCTCTGAAATCCGGAGACACAACTGCCTCAACAGACTACGGAAAAGCTAATCTCTTCTCGGACATGCTCGAAGCGCGATTCACAAACACCCTCGAATCCGAGCTTGAAGAAGAAGCAGAAGCACATTGGATGAGCCTAAATTTCTGTCCAAACGATCAACCAGCTCTCACCTGCGACCACGAGATCCTCGAAGTAGTCAAAGGACTCAAAAGGAAATCTGCGCCTGGCCCTGATGCTATATCGAATAAGCTACTAAAAAACCTCCCCGCCTCTGCCTTTTCCTTTCTTGCCACATTCTACAACTTCCTATTTCATATCTCATATTTCCCTACAGCATGGAAGCGCGCTAAAGTTATCATGCTGCCTAAACCTCAAAAACCTGCAACGAACCCTTCCTCCTACAGACCTATTTCTCTCCTCTGCACTCTTTCCAAACTGTTTGAAACTCTAATCCACAACCGCCTCAAACACCACCTATCCCTAGAACATAGCATCAGGCCAGAGCAAACAGGCTTCCAAGCAAAAACATCCACAACACACCAGATCCTGCGACTCACTGAGAAGATTGCAAATGGATTCAACGCCCGACTCATCACTCAGGCAGTTTTTCTGGACCTAGAAGCTGCGTTCGACCGGGTTTGGACCTTGGGCCTCATCCTGAAAATTTCATCCTTCCCCATCCCAATGTACCTGCAAAAAATAATCAAATCCTTCACCACAGACAGAACCTTCTACGTTAAATTCAATACAGCCTCTTCTATTACCCTTCCTATTACCTCCGGCGTCCCGCAAGGCGCCATCCTATCCCCTACCCTATTCAACATGTATGTCAATGACCTTCCCTTAATCCCCGGTAACGAAGCTTTTCTATACGCAGACGACACCACCTTTATCGCTCAAGGTTCAAACCCGCGAACAACATCTGACTTACTTCAAAGGCAAATAGACGCATACGAAGATTGGGCAGACTCGTGGAAGCTAACGGCAAATCCAAACAAATGTATTCACATGACTTTTAGTAGGCGCCCAAAAGCGGGCACCGGAAATCCCATATTTTACGGGAACAAAGAAATCAGACGGCAAGAAACATCAAAATTCTTAGGTGTAACCCTTGACAGAAAGCTGATCTGGAACCACCAAATCAACAACGCCATTGGAAAAACTAAAGCCGCTGCAGCAGCGCTTGGGCCACTGCTCCAAAAAAAAGTCGAAATTATCGTTAAAAACCAAATGCCTACTTTATAAAACCATGCTAAAACCACTCTTATCATATGCTTCCCCAGTCTGGCTAATGGCTTCAAAAACCGGAAGATCTAATATCAAGACTACAAAAAACGGAAAATCTACTACTGCGGAAGATCGTGGGTGCCCCGTGGTACATAAGGAATAAAGATCTGAGGAAAGACCTCAAAATAACTCCGCTATTAACAGAACTGAAAGCAAATCTTCCCGTATTCAAAAGGTCTCTAATACGCACTGGAAATGAAAAAATAGTTGATCTCTGGGAATATACCCCAGACCAAAACTATAGACATCGCACGCCTCTCTCTGCCCTAATCCCTGACCACATCCCCTCCCCATAAACCAAAATAAGTAGAAATACTGAAAAATCAAAGATAATTTAAACAGCAGACATGAACCCTTAAGAAATCCACTGGAGACAGCCAGATGGCTGGGGCTAGTGATTCATAACAAAACAGAAATTCCGGCGAGGCGAGGCGGGGGGTAGTGTTTAGGGAAGGGTGGGGAGGCGATGTGGAGGGGATAGGGTTTAGATGACTGAAATTTTTAGAACCCTCGCGCCAACTTGGGTTTGCAGGTGTTGAACAGCTAGCTAGCCGAATGTCACCGCGCTTAGTCTCTCCGCCGCATGGAAGTAGACGTATCTCAAGGCAACACGGCGGTCTTATAGATTTGGAAATGGATATTATTTACGGAAGTGTAGAGCACTGAGATTAGTGAGATTTCGTCTCCTAAACCCGGAAGTATTCAAATATTAAAAAAAATTGATACTGTTACTAATTAAAGCAATCTCCTGCAGTAGCGGGATAAACCGGCAAGTAAGAATTGAAAGGTACAATTTTATTATTCCTTGACATTTTTGAGAATATCGTTTGTTCTTTATGGTGTTTCAACCCGTCAAAATATCTTAGAGATTTCGTTTTGAATGAAAAACGTAATTCCCGATAGATAAAAATATTAATTTCCTGCTTTTTCCAATTTAAATATTTCTGGCAGAAGGTAAGATGTTTTTAACTTCTCCGCCATAAGTTTTTCCCATAAAGCCTTGTCCCTATATTTTTCTTAAATAAATCCACGTGGAGTACAAAAGAAAAATACACAATGCCCCTTTCGTGAAATATTCTGTTTCCCCTGGATTTCATAAAAACTTGTGATATTCGCTGCAGATAAATATTTCCTTCCCGGATTTCACAGTAATCATCAAGTGGATAATCTCGGAAGGAAATTTCTTCTTCCTGGAGTCCGCAACTGGACGTTAGGGATGACAATTACGCGTATTATGGTATTTTAGGCACTTTTAAAATTTTCATAAAAATAATATGTACAAAAATATGTGTCAAAATTTATATATTATTACTAAAGTAACCTACCAATTAAGGTAGGTTTGTAATGAGTATTTACGAAACATTCTGGCGGTCCTTTCATGTATTTCCTCTTCAATTCACTATGAAATTCCTTTCCATCAAATCTCTTATTTCCTTCCTATCTCTCGTTTAGCCAACATTCTTTCCTGAAACACAGTTTTCTCTCCTCCCTTACTACGTCCTACACTTCGTCGTTCCTCCTCGTCTCCGTCCGCTTCACTTTCTCCGTTCTTGTCCACCTACTTTTATTTTGTGTCCCAATCGTTCCTCGTGATCGACCGATTTATTTTTATTTATCCGTGGAATCATCATTAAAAGCACATTTTACATTTCAAATAAATAAGGATCAAGTAGGAATCCCATTTAGGCCTTGCTTGTAGGATACCTCCAGACAAATGGCAATATGAATTGAAAAAAATAGTATTAAGCTGAGACCAGACACGAAATATAATAAATGCTTGAAAAAAGAGCATTTTTAGTTAAATCTCAACCTGCCGTGCAAAAAAAATATATTGATTATTAATCGCACTATTAACAAATTATTTTATTTGGATTTTTTACATTAAGGGTGATCTGTACCTACGCGATAAACGGCTCTGCAGACTTCAGTTTGCTCACCATTTGCTCGCTTATTATACACTCTGGAGAGAACTTGTTTTGGACATGGTTTAACCTAAGATTATTGTTATCGGCAAGTGAAAAAATTATTTGAAAAGTATTTAATTAGTTATTGGCGCTGAAAAACACAATAAAACGCCTGTTTTCTCGATGTAATTCTACCACGTAGAAAACGCGATTTGAATTTTTTTCGGTAGATGAAAACATTCATCTTGGAAATAAGATATGTTTCATGAATGTCATCTTTGTAATAACCACGCTGTAGCTCAAATTCCTAAGCGTGTTTTCTCAACGTCAAGCGCTTACGATCTTTTCTTCCATGGCGCTGCTGTATGATCCACCAATCTCGGTGAAAGAGCTTACCATCCCACAGCAGTCTCTCTCACTACCTCCCCTCCATCGTCTCTTGCGTCCCCTTCCATTTGTTTTTTCCCTTTATGCTTTCCTCGACCTAAGAAGCCCGTCTGACCCGTGGTCGGGCCCCAGCAGGCCAACAGTTTCTTTTCGTTATTATACGAGGACCTAATATAATTTTCGTTTTTTTTCCGGTGAACAATTGCAGTGCCCATCGTCATTAATGCCCATCGTCTTCAGGGATTCAGGAATCCAATACCAATCCTCTAAGTCTCTTGGCAAAGGTGATGATGGTATTAGAATCCCGGCATCTTAGAAGAAAAGCAAGGTCAGACAAGAGCCTAGCCTTCTCTTTACGTAGATCCTCAAGTCTCCGGAAGCTACGATGAATCTCCTTCCCGTAGAGTCGAGTAATATAATTTTTGGTTTTACATTGGTTATATTTGGTTATAAATTTTGGACATTAAAGGCGGAGTTCTTTAAAAATTGTACGATATGTTAATGAATTTTAACTAAGACGAAGAGGATGCTTATAATTTATTCTTAAGGTAACACTCAGGGGTCTGGTTGATGTGATAACTAAAGTGGTTTCATACTCTGTGTTACCGGATACAAATACTAGTTATACACAGTTATACTACCAGATACATGTACTGGTTGGAGGATATCTTTCAAAGATTGCACCTTGCTTGCCGTAGCACTTATCAGGAGGACGTTTGGAACACATCACTCTGTTCTTCGCATAGTATTACAAGCCGCCATTACAATGAATGCTTACCATAAATGCCAACGTGATAGAACAACTTTATCTTTACCTCTTAATTCTCTCTGCTGCTGCTGCTCCATCGACGCTGATGTTTTATCTTTATTTATTATTAAATCATTGTTATGTAACTTAAAACAATCAAGTTATTACAATATCTTAAAACAAGAAAGTAATTCTGAAGGCTGGTTACAAAATACTAATGGTACACATTTTGGCATCGACATAAATTATTGCATTACAATATTTTACGGCAAACTTGGGCATCGCCCAAAAATTTATAATAGATTATTACATCAAGATCCTCGCTAGAGTATCTATTCGTCATCAAGCCTTATTATTTAATACATTTATTAATGTCCATGTGGCAGACTTAGTGAAATCAAAATCATCTGGTACCCTCTTCCTCCGTGATGCCTTGTGATCTGGTATTCGTCCGAAACTTTAGGGAAGCCGATAAAAACCCCAAAGAGACCACCGTGTCCTCATCAGGGTTGGTGAATAGATGGCGTAGAGTGTCCCCTGTGCTGTCTTGCGATGCGCTCTTGTTGTCCTTTGCATTGTTGGTACAGCAAATTTCATGGTGATGCTGTTTTGAGGTCCTGTATTTTCATAAAGCGGAAATAGTATACTGCATTATAACACTACTTTATGTTTGAAAAACTCGTTCTTTTTGCTTTTAGTTATAGCCCAGACTATAGGGCATAGGTCATTGAGATAATTTACCATATATATATATTTGAATTCAATTGTGGAGATGAGTTCCCATAAGTTCTCATTGCAAAATCAACTGTTTTATGGTACACGCCCATTTTTAGGAAGTGATTGAACATTTATTAGACGATGGAATCATGTATGCTCTCAACTAATAGATGTGATAATTTCATAAGAAAATATAGACAAGATGTTGCTGAAGGAAGGTAGAAAGGAGAGAAATACATGGTGCCTAAGGGGCGTAAGATGAAATTTAGAATGATTTAATAAGGTAGGCTTTATGCTATTTCAAATTGGAACTTAAAGTATTTCATTATATCGTATTTTACCCCGGTCGCGAAGAAATTTTCTTTCAGAAACATGTGGCATGTATTAAATTCGACGATATTGTAAATGTTGGATTAATTTTTTCTCGAGCCAGATAGCTACCTTACATGTGATTCTAATATGACTTGATGAACATTGAAGACCAATGGACGTCAAGTCATGTTAGACTCACATGATGAAAGGAAGTTTCTCCAAATTTTAAGATTAAGTAGAGCTCAGATAGTATGGGTATCAGAGAAGACTATTTGAGATTATAATTTGATGAAAACAAATATTTCTCCTCATTCGTCCGCCTTCCCAATGGCCATCACCCGCTCATTCCAGGAACACACCGACTTATCTCTGTCCTCCAACACCATCGCAAGCCGTGCTGTCCTGGACTTGGGCCACAGATGTTCTCTCGGTTGGACATGGGGAGATAGCAGGTTCACTTTGGCGACCACTGACTCGGATGCAGGATCTGGGGAAGGGAGAAGGTAGAAAATGATAGGTGGCTCTGCTCCGCCAGTCCTTCCATTCTTTTGGACGCTGAGTGCAATTCCAATCTAGTGCATATACAGTGTGAGTAATGCGGAACGGTATTGCACGCAGCGGGTAACTCCGCGTCCTCCTTACCACAAGCTCAGTCATCTGAGAACATAAGTTGTCAGTTTAAGGCGAGTAGCTAGCCTCATTGGCAATATCATTTCAGCTCGAAAGTATAAGGAATCAGCATCAGAGATATCGCCTTACTTGAAGATAGTGTTCGAAAAATCTCTAGCAGAACACAGTTATCGTTAAACATTGGATAACAGCGAACGTCACGCCCATATTTAAAGGTGGGGATAGAGAAAATCCCAGTAATTACCGTCCGATTTCACTTACTTCCATTTCTTGCAAAATATTGGAACATATTATTTTCAGTTCGATAATGGGTCATCTAGATAGCCAAAATCGGTTAGCAAAGGAACAGCACGGATTTAGAAAAGGAAGGTCTTGTGAAATTCAACTTGCTCTGTTCGTTCACGATATCCTATCCGCGGGTGACAGGCATGTTCAAGTCGACGCCATATTTTTAGACTTCAGAAAGGCATTCGATAATTTTCCGCACTTAAAGTTTATTCAAAAGTTGGAAGCATACGGCATAGACAAACACGCAATATTTCCTAAATGATCGCAAACTGAGGGTTGTTATGGATGGAGTTAGGTCGGATACAGTTAACTCAAGAGTACTCCAAGATAGTGTTATCCGCCCTCTTTTGTTCCTGCTTTACATTAATGATATAACCGCCGTGGTCACGAGCAAAATCCGCCTCTTTGCAGATGATGTAGTTGTATACAGAGAAGTTTACGGCCATATCTATAGATATGCATTAGAAAAGGACCTCGTTGCCATAAATGACTGGTGCAGTACTGGGGAGTTAGAATTAAATCTTGAATAGTGTATGGTGATGAATTTTTGGGAAAAGAATGTATCTCCAAGGAGGAGCTACACCGCTAACGGGATTGCACTATCATGTGCCGAATTCGTTAAATACTTGGGGGTCACCATTACCCGGGATCTTTAGTGGAGTAAACACTTGCGTAAAGTATGCGGGAAAGTTAACCGTAAACTGGGATTTGTAAAAAGAATTCTCGGTAAATGCCCAAAAAAGGTGAAAAAATAAGGTACCTGACTCTAGTGGACGCCTGGATATGGACTAGTGATCTCACTTGGAATATGCTGCTAGCGTGTGGGACCCATACGAGGTAGGCCTAATAGCTTAAATCAATCGAGTACAGCGCAGGGCGGCCAGATTTGTGATTGGTTGTTACGACAAAAAGTGCAGCGCCTCCAGTATGTTACACGAGTAAGGATGGGAATCTTTTCAGGAGCGTAGATCGAAGCATAGGCTAAACTTACTTAGAGAATTCGAAGAAGATAATTTCTCAGACGACGTGAATCACATCCTTCGTTTACCATCGTGCTATAGTAGACGTGATAATGAAAATAAAATAAAATAAATAGACTGCAAAACTGAGAGATTTAAAATGTCATTCTTCCTTCGTAATATTAAGGACAGCAACGTTGTCTCAATTGAAAGGATTAATGGCAACGCTCGCTAGGAAAACTCATTGCATGTTTTTTCGTAGTTTTAACCTTGCATGTATTTGCTCTAGGAATTACTAACCATTAGCATTTTTTGTATGAATAAGCATGTATATTCTACTAGTACGCGTAATATTTCTATGACTGTGCGGTGTGCATGTGGCGGTCCTCTTACGTGCGGCATTTTGGTGATTTGTCACCTCCTGCCAAACACCCTAGAGGGGGCTCTCAGGGTATTATGTAGATGTAGATATCACAGCCAATAATACTATCGCTTAGTGAGAACCGTGGAGTGACAACGACGAAACTTGACAAATGGGTTAAGCATTGACATCTCTTGTCCTTTATGCTGATAAAAGAGAACTTTTTAAAAATCAACAGTGACTAGGGATGATACGGATTCCATATGACACACCTGAAACAAAGTTACAGTTAATGCAATGGAGGCATAAAAGGTCACCAAGCAAACAAGAAAATTCAGGTGATCCTTAAACGATAGAAATATTTTGCTACTCTGTTTTGGGATCAATAAGGTGTTTCATTTTCTATTTCAATCTGCCGGGTTTAATGATAAATGGAACAGCTCAGTGTCAAAAACACGCTGATTTCTCGGAGCCATTCAAAATAAAATGAGAGACGTGCTGAATTCTGGAAGTGTTCTTAAACATGACAGCGCTTGTTCTCTAAGCGCTTTTGCAACCAAAGTATTCTGTGAGCAATATCAATGGGACGTTTACGACCACCCTCAGTGCAATAATGAAATGGTAATTTTTGACTTGCATATTTCGCCGGAGTGACAATTTGACTTATAGGGAAGCGCTTTAAAGCGGACGATTAGATTCCGGATATCGTAAAATTCATTGAAAGGCATTCGTAGCAACGTTCTATTAAAAAACATCAATCGCCGAGGCGTTTGCGTCGAAAATTAAGTAAACGCGTACTTAATATATATCAATGATTTTTAATCGATCACTTCGTCTTTTATTCCTGACCAATAGGAGATTGGAAAAAAACTCCCATCGGTAATGAGAAAGATCATACGAAAAATAATTTAAAAATATGCAATACTCAGGCACAGAATATGAACTAAAATCAGGAAGATCAAAAAGAAGATAAAAAATACTGAACACAAATGAAAAATATATTCAGGCATAAAATATTAGCCATTACTTTTAAACTAACTATACTTGAGGTGGTTGGTTTCCCGGAGGATCAGAAGACTACAAATCTCGTCACCTACTGCCATCGCACCAACCTCCACCCACGTATAAAAATTATACAATACTAAGCGGTGATAGTATATAATAAGTAATGTATTGCAGTACTTGATACCACAGTTCATGCTACGAAAATGAATTGAGGGGGACCAGGTTGGTGTGGTGGCTAGAGTGTTGGCTTCCCACCCGGCGGGCTCGGTTTCAAATCCCTGCAGTGGCAGAGAGTTTTCAGAGACTGCCCAATCCCTGCTTGAATGTTGGGTGGAGGACATTTCAAGCGCAAAACTCCGTCCATCGGATGGGACGTTAAGCCGTGGCCCCCTTGTCGCCTTTCGTTAAGAGCAGGCTAACGCCGACGCCGGGTTTCTCTCCACCCTTCCTTCCACACCCTTCCCTCATGGCGCAAATGACCTCAGCTGTCGGTCGCCTCCTCCAAAATACCATACCACACCACAAAGAATTGACATTTGGATGGAAGTTAATCACGTGATAAAAAATGGTTTAATTGAACCTTTAAAGATTACAGTTATGATTGATTATTACTTATCATGAAAAACACATATCACATGTTTCTTTTGTGTATAATGATTAAGAACTTCTCCTTGGTATTTATGTTTGGTAAAAGGATACATAAAAACGTGAAAGGAAATGTGTTAATGTATTCACTTAAAATTCACTGTGTTATCAACCGAATTGCGAAGTCGTTTGAACAGGGAAAAGAGCATGTTCTAATTCTTCTACATCAACATAATACTCTGCGCCCCATTTTAGGGTGTTTGGCAGGGGGTGACTAATCACCAACTTGCAGCATGAAAGAGGACCACCGCATGCACACCGCACAGTCATAGTAATATTACGCATAATAGCAAAATATGCGTCCATATTCATGTGATTTGGTTCGTTTATTCACGTTTAACTACTATTTGTAAATTCATTGCTTTAACGCAGTTAAATTAAAACAATATCTCACTCTGCGACTATTCGCAGTAAAACGAACCTTGTGACCAAAGTATGTGACGTCATCAGAGTGATGTTGAGGGTCTCTTTTGTGGCGCCCTGACTCCCTTTCCCCCATCCCCTCTTCTTCTCCTTCAATACCTCCCCTTAACAACCAGCTCTCCACCCTACGACGCGCAACCGAACCTCTCCCGAACGCCTTCGCGATGAACTTTGACTCGAAATCGGGCCTACAATTTTGACTCTGCCTTGAGCTATTCGTTCACGGCAACTTCCCCTTATATGCTTAGTGATTCCCCGCCCTCCATTATCTCTCAGAACTGTTAGTAAGAAGCTGTGCGTCACTTTGGGTTTTCACCCCCATTCTATCATACCTAGTTAAGTTTTAGTCTCTCAGCAGTTCGGTTAGGGTAAGGAGGTGTATCCTCCGTCGCTGAAGTGTACGGATAAGTCCTATTCTCGTAAATAACCTATTAATCCATGATAATCTACGAATTTAATCATAATTGTTCATAATTTTTTATCAAGAAGGAAACATTCTTTGACAAAATATTTGTTCACAATAATTGGAGTTTTTGTTCCCACATCCTTGGTTTTGACTTCATGTTCCTTCCGAGTATAATGATTAAGAACTGTTCCTTTCATCAGTACCAAATTTTTTGTTGTATAGCTTAAAGCTACTTCTTGTTCTTTTTACAGTTTACGAAAGGTGGGGTGAACAATTCCGTTAATTCAGTGATTGACAGTGTAATCCTAAAATTAAGCTGTCAACGATATCTTCAAGCCTTTTCCTCAACGCTTGGATAAATATAATTGGTTCTTCATCACGATAGAAGCAGTGTGCATGTCTGTTGGAATTATGTGAAGCTACCAGAATGTGTTACTCACCGGCTAAAGAGTGAAGTGAAAGTGTTTAGGGTCCATGAAATAATTCATTGTCAGTGTTGTGTTCAATGTGAAGTGCTGGTGAATATAAGTATTTTGGAGAGTCGCTGTTTTAAAGCTGAGCTCTGTCGCCGATGGACCCGGCAGCAAATAAAAGGTAGGGAGTCTTCTCCTCTTGCAGTTTTATTCAACATGGAGGTTTAACAGTTTTTGCAGAAAATCATTTAAAACAAAATTGATGTAGTTCCATTTTTTCTGAGGAGAAGGAGAATTCTTTGACCGAATTCGTGGGGTCTCTTTGAAAATGAAAAATACACTTTGAGAACTCGACCTATCGTTTTTTGTAGTATAGCGGGAAAAATAAAAAAGGATTTTCAGATTAGTTTAATAGGTATTAAATGCTATTATTCATCTTTCGCTTTCGCGTCTGGCCACCAATTTTCACAGGTTCGACTAAGTTGATTTACGATATCTTGGAATGAATATTCGTAATGCTCGTATAAAACTTCGTTATGCTCTAATACTTTAGTTTTGCACCCTATCACCTTCGTCACTGATGCGCCATTCCTGACAGTTTGTACTCTATTTCAATGCCTGAAAGTTCAAGCAGTGTCGTGTAGACGAAGTTCTTAAAAAAGCATTTGTTCAGTGAAAACAGGGTCAGATAGAAAAGAATAACTGAATCACCTCTTTGGAAAAGTGAGTGGAAGTGAGAAAGGTGTCTGGCTGGGAGAAGTAGATGAGCTTCTTTTCCACTTCCCACTGCGCTGTTAAGGCATGACCGTGCAAACATGCCTGAAGCAATAACCGCGAAATGCAGGGAATGTGGATTTGACCGCATCTTTCTCCAATACCACACCTAATGGTGATAGCTGGATTATATCAGTCTTAAGATTATTTTTTCTCTGTCTATGGAATGACTTACAAGAGCGCACCACTATCGTTCGACCGAATACATATTCTAAATTTTTGTTATATTCCTGGCTCTTTCTTTTTATCAACATATTACTCGGGATAACACTAAGCTATTCTTTTGCGTTTTTTAGCGTATATGCCTTCAATTGATCCCTTGCATACATGCAGTGTAAATCTCAGACACAACACAAGCTGTAAGTGCTAACTCAATATTTGTGCCCCATTTACTACTTCCGTTTGTTTATCAAAGATAAACCCCTCCTCATATTTTTCTTCGTCATCTAGTCCACGGAAAAATCGAAACCGTTTGAAAGCTGAAGTAAACCACGACAATTTCACTCTTGTACTGACATAGCTCTTGAGTTGCGAAAGAATAATCAAGTATATTGACCAAATATAATTTCGGCTTATATCATGTCTAAAGGTTATGAGACGGACGAAGGATATCTCTTCAAATTTCGTTGACTACGACCATTATTATTAAATAACATAAAACTAATAAGCAAACCTCGCTTACAAAGTCTAAATTACACATAAAAATATTCTTATACAGAAACGCGTTGATTTAAATACATAAACTCTTTTAGTTTATTTTTAACAATTAAAAAATATTCTAGTAGAGGCGACCAAGGTATGAAATGGGCGAGTGCTGAAGCTGAAATTCATTTATCATTTCCATGCAGCTTTTTCTTGCGGTTTGCAAGAATGTTTTTGTCGAATATGAGGCTTCGTTCATATATTGCGAAATCTCCTTCACTTACTATCTATAAACACATAACCACTTATAAGCTAACTCTTAGTGGCGCCTGAAATCCACAATTAATTCTAACTGAAAATGGTTTTATTTCGGGGAAAATTAAACCAAAATTTGTATAATTTAATCTATGTTTAAACCTACTCAAGATGCTAGTTTTAATACCTTCAATGAAGAATAAAATTTTCCATATCAAATATAAATAATGTGAGTCGTTACAAAATGATTAATTGTAAAGATGAAAACATAACGATATGACTTACCTCGAGCAATATTCGACTATGAAGACCAAAAGTGTTGTCTGTCATCACGGAAAGAAATCAATTCCATCTATCCGTTCTTATGCTTTCCTTGGAGTAGTATCTTTTGCAGGTGACTTATACCTTCAGTTGGTTCATAGTGAACCATTTAGCAATCTCCTACTATAAAGATGATGGCATCAGGTTACTCCACCCGGAAATGGCTTAAGTTGAGCTTGGCTATCAGGGAAACGAATCTGCGAATGACAACAGAAAAAATAAATACAACTAAGCCATTTTTATATTTTAATCAAGACCTATTAATTTCATCGGCGTGCACATGAAAGTATTCAGGCTTAACGACACTATTTTGACGCCAAGAAAGGTGTGATAGCCAAATACCAACGTCATTATAAATGAGCATATGTAAAAACGAGAATGTAATTTGGCATGTTTTATCGATATCTGTGGCATAGTGTAAGAAGATGATCACATTGCGGACTTATTAAAATATCATAGAATAAACCGAATTTTGATCATCTTTGAAGCTATTGAAAGCACTTTATTTGGCACTGTATTGGTTTCAATGTTTACGCTCGACTAATTAACAGCATGACAAATAATTATTGAGATTCATTTGAAAGATTTTCTGCGATTAAACTTTGGGCAAAACAACAATTATAAGAATAACAATTAACACATTCGTAACTGGCGTCTATCAATAGAATATTTCCCTTTCCACGGAATCTTTACCACCGAAATACTACGTAGATTCGAAGTAGTATTAATTTAAGCAATGTATACGACCTTGATTGAATAGGGGTTACCAATGCTCAGCGTGGTTTTCATATTTAAATATTCGATAAATTTGATACATCGGTGACAATGAATCGATGGTTAAGTATCGAGTTTTTATGCACTAAAGTGAACACAAATAATATTATCTCCAATGTGATTATGGCATAGTGGGAACAGCAATGCTCTTATCGTTTGTTAACTCACTACCTACATATCTCCGCTATTCACAATCATATGCAAACATTTTACATGATGAGCTATATTAGAGACATGTTTATGCGTAAGGATAATCGTGATTAAAATTACTTTCTCGGTTCACTATTTCATAAAATTTACTTGCTCTCACTTACCTCAGTTGATATCGCTGTATTTCTTCTCAGTATTTCTGTTGAAATGTAGCTTGTAGTTACCGCTCTCCATCCTCGTTTCCGCGTATTGAGACGGTGACTTCAATGGACGGAGGAACGGCTGAAACAGTCCAGGGAATTAATTTGACGAATTTAAAACATTCAGAAGTGTGACTCTACCGAAATGACGGTTGGTGAGGGAATGGTGTGTGCTTTCTTCGTAAGCAGGGGGAAGGGGAGTTGATGCGTTGCGGACGATAGTTGAATGCGGACCGTTGATAGGCTATGATACTGTTTTTCGTAATGCAATGACGTGTTTTGCAAACGTACCTAATGACCTTCGCAGATGAATAGAACATTCTGGAACATTGATCACGTGTGTTTTGACCGTTGGCCGCTTGAGAATTTCGCGCTATTTTTGTATAACAGCGGCACCAAATGAACGAATCTCATTGGTTAATCGTATTATTGATTTTCCGCGCGATATATTTCATAATTAATAATACAGAATATGACCGTAATTATTGATGTATTTTATTGGATAAAATTTCAAATGAACTTTACGATATCCAGTGTTTTATTTTTTAGATTTATCGTTGCCTAAATAAATAAATTGGTTCGAAATTATCGTGACGTCAGAGGTACACGTGACATGGCTGACGGAGTTTCGTAACATCCTCTCCCTTTGTTTCTGGACTTCAGTTCGCGGCAAGTTCTCTTGGGGCTAAGAGGTGAGTACCTTAACTGTTTCTTTGGTGAATCCTTTTCATTTTATTTTCAATGCACTTTCAATTTATTCTCTGAAGTGTAGGATACTTCGCAAATGCAATTTGTTCACTTCCATTCAGTTATCGAGTCGCATGTATTTTGAGTGACAATATTTATTACGCCAACTACCTTCACATTCCAACATTTATTACCACGTGTGATATGTGCCTCGAAGTTAATATTAGTGTCAGTGTAGTTTTTTTATGAACGCTAGTGATAGGGAAATCTCCTCTCGGATTTAAGCCGTCATGTTTCATAATCCTGTGACTTTTGCATTGAAATAATTTATTTTGTGAAAATTGGATGTTGGACGTCATTTGACGAAATTCCATACTAGATTTGTTGCCATAGCGAATATTGGATCATTCAAATCGTTTGACCTTTGACAAAGTACCTACTTCCAAGTGGAATATGTGTAAATTGTGACAATTACATTCCGTTATGATGTGTCGACATTTGAAATGAGTGAGTAACGTGTGAGTAGTTTTATCTTTACATTTATCGAGGTTTTTAGAACATCAAATAAATGGGTTGAATTGCTGGAATTGTGATCCGAACTCTGATAGCTTACTTATAGAACTTCAGCAGGTAAGTTACTATTTTGACGAATGTCAAAATGATGAATTTTATCGCAGTGACTGTAGGTATAAGGTATTTACATTAGACGTGGAACAGTGTCTTTCATGCCAGCCACGCTGCTTCGTTGTTGATTGTGAGAGAACGTTAAATTTCAAAATGAAGCTTCTCTCCGCGATTTCTTAAGTTGTTAGCCATTTGGAACCCTTATTCTTCCTTATAATTTTTACCATAATTGGTACCTGAATGGCGAGTTATTCCATGTAATTAAACTTTCAACTAGGTATTTTTAAAAGTCCTTGTTATTTGAACCTAGGAAATTGCAATCAACTTATTTCGTTCATATGTGCACCTGCCACTCCAAACCACGCCGCAATAATTGATCATATAAATTTGATGATGAGGAAAAGTAATAGAATATTGGAGGTCTTAATTGGATTTACAGCACTTTATTTGTACTTTTTTTCCTTTGAGGTTGTTAGTATGATGATTTGTTGTAGCCTTTAATATCAACAGAATCTTTAAGTTATGCTCCATGTAATGCGTATATTTTTATTGCGTGAATATTGCCAGCCATTAACGCGAACTTTCCTTTTCAGGTCCTCTATTGAATTAGGGTTGGCGGATCAGTTCCTTGAAACGGTTGGTGTCAAATGGGGCATTGCGATGAGGTTTCAAGGAAGAGGACTGAAGAAATATGGTGAGTCAATATCATTCACTTCATTTGATGGGCGTTTGATATTCTCATATATAGATCTTCTGCCTCTCTTGTTCTCTATTAGTAAACAAATAAGGACTAAATCCTGTGGGGTGCGCAAAAATTCACTGTGATAATTTTATACATTATTCTGTGATAATTTTTTTGACGATATTTCATCATTTCCTATTTTAAAATAGTGTTTTATGCCACGAATTCTCGGCTGTTTACTGGTATGAATATCCGCGACTATGAAGGCGAAGAGGAATTAAATCGGTTATAATGTTACGTAGTTCAGGTGAATTTTGATAGGTTCATTTTAACATTTAAACATGTCACGGTTCTCATATCCTTCATTTTTGGTTTCTTAAATACGAGATCAGACGTCTTACTTTTCCGCTCATAACAACCACTTGTCATTCGTGAATTGACTTCCTTAGACCATCAAGATCAGTTTTTCAAAATATGTTCGATTAGAATGGTGTGTATTCTACTTTAAGTGGTGACTAGGCCTTCTATTCCCTCCCACTCTTCTGACGAATTCCGCAGTCCTCATTCGAACGATTCATTTCATTTTAATACAGTCGAATACCCATCAGTTTCTTCTCTGCTGTCATTGCCCATGATTCATTGCCATAGAGAAGCATATTCGAATTGTAAGTTCTGATAGAATATTTAAAAACTTCATGATAACATTTCCTGCTTTTATAAGCAAATTGATAATTTATTTTTTCTGAAAAGAATTTACCCCTGGTCTGTTCTACTGATTATTTCTCTTTATTTTCTACACTTGCTTATTCTGTCTCCGAAATATTTAAACTGGTCGACCTCTTCCAATGTTTCTTTCCCTAGTTTAATACTAGTCTTAACTTCCTGTCGTTTGCTACACTCTAGTGTTTAATGGTGATTTTAGATGGCATTGTTCGTTGTTCTACCCATTTTTACCAGAATTTTTTTCTATTTTACAAGTATTATAAGCGTGTGCTGATTTCTCTTCATGTAAACTCGCAATTTTTTCTTTGATGTAAGCGGTGCCTTTATAGTTGTAAACTATGAAAATTACGGGAGAAATAACGCAGACTCAGATCAATAGACTTTGTTCCTGATTCTTGATTCTTCATAACTGGGCTATAATGTATCACACCCTACTTGCATTTTTAAAAAATGAATTATTGGTAATTCACATATCATTGTTCAACATTGTTAATTACTTCATTCGAATTTTTAAGCATGGAATGCCAATCCACAATACTGCTTTGTCAAAGTATTCAAGGAGGAAAAAGACTAAAGAAATTTGGCGAGAAACTCGTTGACCTCTTCAAATGTTTGTTTCCCTAGTTTAATGCTATTATTTTGCTACACTAATATTTAATATTCGAGATCCATTTAAATTGATTTCATACTTATTTGCCTTCCTATATATACACGTCTCATTCAGATATTCAATCCAGCTCTCCATTTTTATTAGCATTAGTCAAAAGTTCTCCGTTTTTGTCACTTACGGTAATCATCATACGCTCATTAATTTGAAGAGGTTACCCCAGCGAGCCTCTACTTTTCCTTGCGAACGATGTTTTCATATTCCTCGATCGCGTTTCTCTGGCCTCCCTGCCTTCATGTCAAGTATCTTTCCTTATTCTCCTTTGATATTCCACGGCTTAAGTATTCTTGTACATAAATGGTGCTTAAAGTTAGATTCGAGACTTTTTGCGTGATCCATTCAGATGATTTTCCTTCTCCGAAGAACTTCTTCAGCCGCTTCCAATTGCCCACTGCTCAAATGTTTCCGACCCTCTTCTTCTGATTTCTCGGTCACATCCGATGCTACTTTGGTCTACTATGCGTCCTGAAATTACACTTCATACCGAGTTTTCTTAATTTTCTACATGCCAAATGCTTTTCACTGCTTACTTCAGTTTTTAATTTTTTAATTTAGGGTGAAATTGCATTGCCGCTAATAAGAGCCTAAGGTGAGTTTTACCGTCAATTTTCTAGTCCTTCAATTGTTTTATTTTCGCTATCGTGTCGTCCCTGAATCGTTTTTTTTCTCTTAATCACTTCGCCTGGCCTGTTCTACTGATTTTTCTCTCTTGTTTCTACACCTGGTTATTTTTCTTCCGAAATATTTAAACTGGTCGACCTATTCCAATGTTTTTGTTTCCCTGATTTTATGCTATTCTTGACTCCCTGTTTTTTACTACACTTTAGTATTTTATGGTGATAATGTTTCTGACTCTCTTCCTCTGAATTCTCGGTCGTATCCGATGCTATTTTGTTCTTCTCTACCTCCTGAAATTACACTTGATACCAATTTTACTTAATTTTCTGCTTACCAAATACCTTTCACAGCCATCTTAAGTTTTTATTTTATTATTTTGAGTGACCTAACATATCTATTGAGACATAGTCTCGTTCGTTTTGAGCCTTAGGGTAACTTTTTCCGTTCATTTTATAGTCGCTGAATCGTTTTATCTTTGTAGAATTAAATCAACTTAGAATCTATCATGTCCACTATCACTTTCCTTATCTTCTTCGACTGTGATCATTTTCTTTTTGTATTCGTAAACACTAGCTTGTGTTCTTTGTCTGTATTTCATTTTGGATACATCATCCCTGTTTCTCGGCTTTCCTCGCATCTTAAACTTCGTCAGTGAAGGCATTACATTCACCGAGAATAATTACACTTTATTAGCCTAAAATCTGCTTGATTATTTCCGCGGTAGGTTGCTTCACTTACTCCACTTCTGAATTTCTTAGCAAATTTTAAGGTTTACAAACATTCGGAGATGCAATAGTTATGGGTTTTGCATTATATCTTAACCATTACCAACCATCCATCACGCATTAGGTTGCTTATTAATTGGCGCTTTTGATAAGCATTATATATACTACAACGTTTATGTTTGGAGATCCTTCGTGTATTACTCTGTAGTTTACACTCCACAACTCTCCCATTTCGGTCAACTATATTTCGCCGATTCGTAGCTATGACAAAAGAGATAGTTGTGGTGGTCGACCCTAGTCTTCTACGTCTCAGTATTTTAGCCATTTAATTGATATTACGGCGCCTGAATTGAGAAAAGTATCGATTTTTTTGATAATGTTCTCGGATGTTTCGTTAAAATGATTTCTTTCATTTCTTTCGTTAGGGTGTAGTGAAGTTCAACTTAAGATTTAATGAAGGGATGTTAAGATTTAATGAAGGGATTAGGATCCGTTTACATTTAAAGTGCTCTAAGGAGGTTGGGACTAGCGTTTATATAAGTCCTTTATGGTTCGGGGGAAAAACGAATTCCCATATCTATCCGTTCGGAAAAAATCTCTCTTAATTTAACGTTTCTGTCAGACCTATAAATGTGGTGGGGCTCTGATATGATGTTCTCCGTTTTTGCTTCGAAAGATAAAATAACATTGTCAATTGCTCTAGCATTCCAAGTCTAACGCGCAGCCTCCGAATCTACAGCGGTTCCCAACGTAATTCGTTTAACATCTGTGTAACACTTTCTGTACGCCCGAAGCGGGTTAATTACGAATCGTGCAGCTTTTCTTTGTATTTTATTAATTTCACGAATTAAGTCTTTCTGCACCGGATCTATACTCTCGCTGCATATTCAAGGTGTGGCCTGGCGAGTGCGAAATAGCACCGTTCTTTTACTTTCTCAACCGGAAATCCACCCATTAAACGCTTGACGAATCCCAGCTTCTTCAATGCTCTGACAAAAATATCTCTTAAGGCCTGCTTACACGGTACATTAACACGTACGTGTCTAAATGCATGAACGCGAGAAAAAACGCCAAAATGCACCGTGTAACCACTCAACTTAAGCGAATGGATGCACAGAAAATAGAACCTGTTCTAATTAGGTTCATGCATTCATACGCGTTCCGTTCCGATCCACAAAATCATTTATTCACGATACGTTAACTCGTACGTGTCAATCTGTCGCCATAATGTTAAAAACATCCACCGAAAATACATGGAGCTAGTAGGGTGACCCGAACAAAAAATTTCACCGTCGTGCATTTGATCACACTAAGTTCGAGTCCCTTTTCTTGCCTCCACACATGGACGTTGTTTAAATTCGCCGATGGAATTTAAAAGCCAGAGTGATCACTAATACGGCGGGATGGATGGCAACGTCGCATGAATGATGAATGAATGGTTAATATTATTATCAAATTATATGCAAATTACATAATATATGATTAAAATGCAATCATAACATATTAAAAATATCATCAGGAGATACAAGAAACTTGAGACTATTTAACCTCAATAGCAGAAATAAAGTTCAATGTGTGAATTAGGTGTGGGCATTAGTTTTTCCCCCGTCGACAATAAAGGACTTTACTAAATGCTGGGCGTAATTTAGTTAGAGCATATTATTTTTATTTGTCAACGGCAGGTGGCCTAACACCCCCTGCCACATGCTTATTGAGGCGGCTAGCCGGTTAGTATGTAGATGTAGATTTAGGTGATCAAAACAATTGTTAAATAATTTAAATTGTGTTGTGGATTAGTTCTGTAAAAGGGTAACGCACCGTCTAAATAACGCCCGGATGACGAATAACGTTTAATTAATGATAAAATGCGTAAGTGTATATATTTTTATTAATGCGATCATTAATGTATTGTGTGCTTTCGAGTTAATACTTTTATTTATGCTGACAAGAACGCATGTAATCTTCCTTTTTCATTCCGTTAGAATTTTTCAACCGCCCACTTGTCGAGAGTCAGAAATGTTGAAACTTTTACTTTGCGATGTCCGAAGTAGATGATATTAGTTCAAAGGAATTTTACAATACAGAGGATAATAATGGTTGCCGAGGAGAAGAGAGTTGAGAATAATAACTTCATATGTTATGCACTGAGAACAATGATAGGAAAACTACATAGTAGTAGTGATTCTGTTTGATTAAAATTAGCTTTTCAATAATTATTTGTCCGTAGAAAACTGAAATATAAGTTTGTGCTGGTTTTTATGGAAAAAATGAAAAGGGGCTCTTTAGTTTAAAGCTGATACAATAATATAAATTTCTTTCATTCGAATAATTTCATTGAGAACCGGGAAGTACTAATCATTGCCCAGGAAAATTACTGGAATATTTGTTGGAACATTGCCACATGACATAATTGATTCGAGTTCTTTGTATACCGCCAATGAATAAAGTCATATTAATTTTATAGAGTCCGTGAGTGATAAATCTTGCGAAGAAAGGAAGCTAGGACCGTCCAGACGAATATTAACTTTGTTAGTAGCGAATGGGATAATTAGATGTGGCGTTTAGGAGGGGCGAGGGGGTCAAGCCGATTTTCACTCAATCTCACGTGCGGGACTAGTGGTCCTTGCAGAGTATCACGTAATTTTTTTCATAAATAATGATAAAATATTGCTTTTTAATAAATCGAATGAAGGTTAGATAAACGTATTTACACTTTGAATACGCATTCAATTCTGTCACGATAATAACGCATGGTAGTGGGTCATGGTTTTAAGTTATTGATTTTTCATTTTACCACTAAGATAATCCATGAAATATAGAAATAAAGTTCGCTTGACTGCCTCCTTTGTTTCCAGTATCAATTTCAACGATTTATGTGAAGAGAGAGAGAAATTTTTATGTAAATATTGACTCTGATTATTGATTAAAAATGAGCCTCCGTATTAACTTATCCAAAATAAACGTATCCAAAATAAACCAGATAAAGTTAGTTAATTGGTGATCTCGGTGGAACAAAGCAACTTTGAATTCTAATTTGTACAAATCCAATATAGTAAAAGAATCTTGTTCAACTTGTGATACACTAACATCGTGTAGTCAAAAACTTCAATTTTTTGTGTTATATATTTAAATTTTGCTGTCTGCCTATTTTTAAAAGAAAGTAGTCGATACGGTGTAATATTTCCCAAAATTTTTGTTTGCTATGTATTTCTTTGTTACTGTTTATTCTACGAATTCTCTAGTGTTACTATTATAATAATTAAAGTTTTATATTTCTAAGTCAGTTTACATATTTATACAAATCTTTCACTGCTAAAATCAAGTGGATATAAAGAATTCCACATTAAAGTGCAATCATTAAATCTGTTTTCGAGAGATTTTAATATACCTACCCTATTCAATGTCATTTTAGCAAGCTCCCTAAAAAATAGCCCGTTGTTTAAAAGTCATTGAACAAAAATGTGAATTTCTAGAGAATTATTTGTGTCCTTCTTTTTAAATAAACATCCTTTGTTTTTGCATCCATTTCCACGATTTTTAAAGACATACGGGTATAATAGTTTGAGTCATTCCATCTCAATTCCAAAAAGCTTGTCCCGTAGGGTCTCAGATTTTGATGAATTCATGGTTGATAGTTTATAGTTGAAGCTGTAGGTCATACTAATACTACTATGATATAGACTACCAGAATATGAGTACCCGTCCATATACTGGTATTAAAAGTAATCAGAAAGCAGCACGGGAGAAAAGGTAAACGTTAAAATATTTTTAAAAAATCATTCAGGAGTTTATTTTAATTTAATTTTTGTAATTCTAAGACAATGACTGAGCTACATTCTAAAGAATAAATTCTTGAGCCAATTCTGAGATGGATTATTTGAGAAGAGTTGGTTGACAATGTTTTAAACTTTAAGATGTAACAATAAGAGGGAAGTGCACTTTATAAATATTTTACTCAGAGTGGCTTTCGAAAGGACTTAGCTGTAAAATAAGCAGTAAAATATGGCTCTACGACAATTTGATAGTTAAATTGTGGAATTTATATGATTTAAGGCAATTTTTTTGAAAAAAAAAATCGATAATGTATTTAAACCACAATTGAAAAAATGAATCCAGGGTATTTAGTTTTCGGTTGATGTAGACCCATACAAGTATCAAAATCTGTGTCTCTTAGGGACAAACGCTTGTTGAATTAAGGTGGAGTGACCCATGTATAATAATCTAACCCCCGACTTTAATTTAATTTTTTGCTCTCTTCTAGGTGCAAGTCATCCCCGGACGTGAGGGGAAAAATGAAAGGTGGAGCAGGAAGAATGATGAAGAGAAGAAGACGATGGCCTCGCGGGACATCCAATGCTTATTCCTTTTATGTTATTCGGAGAGATTTGACTCGAATATCAATCCAAATTCTTGCTTTTTCAATTTCAGAATGAATATTGAAGAATTAGAACACCATTCATCGACTTGAGTTGAAGGCTGGTAAGAGTGCAGTTTTCCTCGGACGCCCTGCATTGCCGTATATTTTCATCAGGTTTACATCAGGTAATCTTGAACGTGAAATGGTATATTAGGGCCGACCTGAACCACACAACTGGAGTTATGAGAGACTCCTGGTGGAAAGTCAATTCACACTCGATTATCAAAGCACGAGCTCTAGGTAACAACAGTACACGAAAGGTAACGGCTCGAAGGAGCAAGTTTAAAAAGATTTCGAAACAGCGCTGAAACAAAGGTACTAGAAAGTGCACTTTAACGTTATTTACTACGAATGAGACCGGTCCTAGGAGACAAAGAATGCATTCTTAGGCAGGAAATCCATGTGGGTATTTTTGTGTGTAGTTTTTTAAGGTATTTGGGTGGGTTTTGTACTAACACCATTCATTGCAGGAGTGAAGAATGAAGAAAGAAAACGTAGCTGAGGCCCCGAAGATTGAAGACATCGCAGGGGGCCTCGAAGAATGAACAGTGAAGATAATGTGTGTGTGTATCGGGAATGAGTGGACATTGATAATCCCTCGCCTGAACTTAGAGTGCTTTTTTGTACATAATTGTAACATGTCTGTAACTCTTTCCTTTCCAGCCATGAAGATTGAAGACATCAAATTGAGCTCGAAGAACGACAAGAATCCGATTGCGTGTGTTTTTTTATCTATCGTGTGATTTCGTGTGATATTTTTCTGCGTGTGATTATTTATATTTGCGTGTGCTGCGAGTATTTTTCCGTTGCGTCGCGTTAGGGCTTGCATGTTAGTGTTATTTATTTGTTTGTGCATGCACTAATCTTACCTCTTCACAGATTCAAGCCATCGCTGGACTTCAAGGAAGGATGAGTGAAGAATGCACGAAGAAGAGACGATTGAAGACGCAAGTGTTCACAGAAGAGAGAAGAGAATCATCGTAAGAAGACGTGTGCGATATTTGCGGCTTAGTTTTGGTCCCTTCTGGCCAATGAATAAAAATTTGCGTAAGGCTAGGCGTTTTTTCCGTGCGTTAGTTATAGTTTTTTGTGCCGTGGTTTTGCATTGCGGATTCCATTGCGTCATGCATGAATGTGGCTTTGGCGAGGTGGGAAATTTATGATTTCCTATCGATGCCATTGTCACGTTCTTGTGTGCTGCGTTGGAGTAGTGCAAATCCTCGGAAGGGTTATTTATTTGTGTATGCACTAACCCGCTCTCTCCCTAGGTCCGCAAGCCATCGCTGGATGTGAAGAGAAGAATGAAGATTCATCGGAAGAAGAGAAGACAGAAGAGGATGGTATCTCGGGACCAGAAGAAGACGGCATCTTAGATTTGGGCCCCTCTGGCAAATGCACATAAATTTGCGTAAGGCTAGGCGTTTTTTCCGTGCGTTAGTTTTAGTTTTTTGTGCCGTGGTTTTGCATTGCGGATTCCATTGCGTCATGCATGAATGTGGCTTTGGCTAGGTGGGAAATTTATGATTTCCTATCGATGCCATTGTCACGTTCTTGTGTGCTGCGTTGGAGTAGTGCAAATCCTCGGAAGGGTTATTTATTTGTGTATGCACTAACCCGCTCTCTCCCTAGGTCCGCAAGCCATCGCTGGATGTGAAGAGAAGAATGAAGATTCATCGGAAGAAGAGAAGACAGAAGAGGATGGTATCTCGGGACCAGAAGAAGACGGCATCTTAGATTTGGGCCCCTCTGGCCAATGCACATAAATTTGCGTAAGGCTAGGCGTTTTTTCCGTGCGTTAGTTTTAGTTTTTTGTGCCGTGGTTTTGCATTGCGGATTCCATTGCGTCATGCATGAATGTGGCTTTGGCTAGGTGGGAAATTTATGATTTCCTATCGATGCCATTGTCACGTTCTTGTGTGCTGCGTTGGAGTAGTGCAAATCCTCGGAAGGGTTATTTATTTGTGTATGCACTAACCCGCTCTCTCCCTAGGTTCGCAAGCCATCGCTGGATGTGAAGAGAAGAATGAAGATTCATCGGAAGAAGAGAAGACAGAAGAGGATGGTATCTCGGGACCAGAAGAAGACGGCATCTTAGATTTGGGCCCCTCTGGCCAATGCACATAAATTTGCGTAAGGCTAGGCGTTTTTTCCGTGCGTTAGTTTTAGTTTTTTGTGCCGTGGTTTTGCATTAAGAATTCCATTGCGTCATGCAGGAATGTGGCTTTGGCTAGGTGGGAAATTTATGATTTCCTATCAATGCCATTGTCACGTTCCTGTGTGCTGCTTTGGAGTGGTGCAAATCCTCGGAAGGGTTATTTATTTGTGTATGCACTAACCCGCTCTCTCCCTAGGTCCGCAAGCCATCTCAGGGTATGCTAAAAGAAGACACTCGGAAGAAGATAGGATGGTGCACCTTACCGAGCCGGCTTCTTGCGGCTCTACATGAGTTGCAGCAGATAAGGAGCGGTATGATCTCATAATAGTCATTCAAATTTGGTTCATTTTTCCCACATAAATTTTTAAGTTAACGAGTTGCTTGAAAATGTTCAATGTTGCATTTATTAACGGAACTGGGTTGTGCTTATACTGAACTTCTGATTTGCCCCTTATGCCATTTAAATTAACAAATAAACTTAATATCCTCCTCAATTTAGTCATTGACTACTCAGTTTGAAAATTGTACTTGGCGCTTAGTAATTGGAAGTGATATAATTTCATTGACCTATACTAACTTTGCATTGATTTGAAAAGTTATGAAAAAATATTGCAATGGGAAATATATTTTTTGTGCCAACATTTTTGTGGATGACTGATAATAACACATGAACGTATTCTTTAAAAATACTTTCGAGTCAAAATATCACCTCCCTTAAGTCTTCGTAAAATATTTTCACAATATAAAGCAGTCCGAATAACTTTTATTTATAATTAGTACCTAATTATCTGTTTATTCATTACAAATTATATTTTCCATCATGATTTCTCATTCTGAATTAGAATTATTTAACTATTTTTTGCCCTGTTAAAGGTTAGCCACTTCAAAGTCAATCCTTAATTTTTCCTATTTAAACAAAAATATAGTTCCATTTAATTGGAAATATTTTATTATAATAAGTATTATTAATTAATTGAATATTATTTTAATTTCCTCTGCAATACGGGAAATTTTATTTTTCACTTGAAGCTTTATAAATCCAATTAAAAGGTGAGCCTATTCACTCTGTAACGCCCATGCGCCATAAGAAAATTTATTGATTGATTCGGCAATGAAGCCGATTTTCGAGGACATTGCTTTGTCTCTTTATGAGTCTTTGTTTTTTTTTCAATTGCAGAGTTCGTTGGATGGTATTGTGTGAGTTGACTACTCGAGGCCTCGATGAACGCGAAGAGATCGGAAGAATACAGCTCGTTGCCGCAGGCAGATGGTAAGATTTCATGCATTCCTCTTCCAAGTTTTGAGTTCAGTTCAGGACCATTATTTAGTGATCATATAGGTACACTATAATTTTTACATTCAGGAACTTCGATGATAAAAGTTATGATTGCGTGAGAAAATAAATAAATATTTTCACTTTTCCAATTCGAAAATATTTAATTAAACCGCACCCAAAATCAAGATTTCGCGTTTCTTTGTAACATTCACAAAACTTAAGTCCCAAACTGAATCTCAAGGCATTGATTGGTTGACGACGACGATTGCGTTTGATTTCATATATTTCGATTTGAAACTTCATTTCTAATAAATTTAATTATTCGAATGACGGACAGTTATGGGGATTTTGGTGAATCTATCACACGTATTTACTTTGCTGTATAATTTTCTCATTGTAGCGTGGTGGTGGAGGTTTCCATATTGTCCTTGCTTTTGGTAACTCAGCATCCGTCATGCGTTCTCAAATAATTACTTCCTCGGAGACCCTACCTGAGTGAAATACGACATTCTGGTCATATTTTCTACCTTTCTGAAATTTTCCGTGAATTATATTATCCGAGTATAAGTGGTATATTAAAAAAAAGTCGCAACAATAATGTTACAATGATTGATACTCTTTTTTGTTTAATTTTGGGTGCTTAATTTCCGTTGGCGCTTTTTTCCTCGCTATAAAATATTTATTACGCCATTGGTGTCGGAAAAATCAGTATACATTTTTCATTTTTTTTGGCTGTTTTGTTTCTGGAGTGATTACTTAGACCTCTGGCTATTTGCATGCTCTTGAGAATTAACTTATATTATCTCTTTCGTATCAAAGACTTAATTATAAAATTACATCCTACAAAAAATATTAAAATGCATCCTCCTGGATAGGTGTGGTGTCCTTAATATGAATGCCATATTTGTAACTTCTGTTTTCGTCTTTTTAAATAATTTCATCGCATTGATTTTTATAATTTCATTATTGTTTTCCATTTCATAAAATAGTACATACATTAAATGTAGAATGGAATATTTTTGCTATCAAGTTTTAGTAATACCCATGAAGTCAAAGTAGGTCGTAAAAAAAGTTATATTAATTACACACTCAGCTCACTGTAATTATTTCCGGGAAAATTTTTACTATTGCCCAATCATATCTTTAAAATTTTAAAGAATAATGAAAATACATTGAAATATCGCCGATTAGATAAGCGTCAAATAATTTGGAACTCCCCGCTCTTGCATTCTTTTAATTTTAAAAATTTCTAGACACTTAAAATGTTAATATTTTCTGAAAGTCTTCCTCGAAATGATATTTCTGAGCTGAGAGTTAGCTTATTAGGTCTCTCGTTTGTTGTATAATGAGATTACGAAGCCAATTTTTTTTGTTATATTACCACAGGTGAAGCTTGTGGACAACGACAGCGATTGCTTTTGGAGACAACTGTTCAGGTCCATGAAATGGACACCTGAAGGTTACTGCGCCGACAACTAGAGACTTGAGGATTTTATCGTGAAGAAAGGAAGAATGAAGAAAGGAAGAAAGAAGACATCAAGCCTGAAGATAGTTGTTTTTTTTGCATTTTTTGTTTCAATTATTGTACAGGGTGTTTGTATATTTTTTATTAATGCATGTATTTTTTCCAGCTATAGTTAGGATTTTGCGGCAGGAGAGTAGGGATTTTATATTGCGTCCTACCATCGAGTAGAAATAACTCTGATTAGGCAGGTATTCGTGTATCGTGGCCACGATTCCGTATTTAAGCGTTTAATTAATTCAGGCGTATAAAGTAGTATTTAGGTAGGCAGGGCTGTGTGAATGGATGAATGTGATTTAATGAATGAGTGAATGGAATGTGATTTTATGCATGAGAGAGGAATGTGGTGTGATGAATGAGTGAATGGAATGTGATTTTATGAATGAGTGTGTGCTTGTAGTGGTAGTACTAATGGTAGTGTTAGTAGCAATACTGACACTAACTGTCCTTTCCTTTCACTAAATATCCCTCCCCACCCTCCCTCCCCCTCGAAATCCAAACTGCTCCCTCTACGTGGGGAGGGGGATAAACAGAGGAAAGTCCAATTGTCCAATCAATTGTTGATTTTAATGAATCATGTATGTTATCTCCTGCTTGAATTATAGCGTTGGGCTTTCCTCTGGCTAAAGCAGTATGGTATCCTAGTGCAATATCAAATTCTGTGTTTGTGCTTTGTATTTAGGAGGTTTGAAGTGATGGAATGTTATCTAATTTTTGGCTCGTGTAATTTTGTTGTTTATGTTTTAATTTTTTGTTTTTTTAATTCTTTTGGTTGAAATATGCTTTATGGTGACATAACCGATTTATTTTTCATTCACTTTTTAATATCTTAGCTGATTTTATCCACCAATTTCTGTTTTTTTCTCATTACTATGATATGGTGAATAAGTATTACTGTGTTCTTTTAAGTAATTAAAGTAATTTAAAATTTATCTACTGTATTTATTCATTTTCACTTCTCTTGATAATGTTGTGTTGTGTAATGGTATATTCTACAAAATTAAATATTAACTTATATTCCCATTAAAGCATATTCTTTGTAAAATACATTTTTGTTCATCCTTTTCGTTGCTATTGGAGATTTTTTTATAGAATGCATGATTCAACCATCTCTACATGCTAAAATATGGAAATGATTTTTCTATTACCTCTGTGCATATTATTTTTTGTAAATATATTCCGAATAAGCTTGAATTAAAAAAATTGAAGTACTGCGCTTTTTGAATCCTTTTTTGGTAGGCTCTTCTTCGATGCTGCTATTCTGTGCCCAGTCAGTTTCTAACCTGCCATCCATGTTATTGGCTTCCGCTGAGAGTATCAATATTGTAAGATAATTTTTGGCTTATTTACTGGTGAAAAATTCATAATTGTATTTTTACGCCTGGTTTTAATTTTAGTTATACTAACACTAAATTTAAAAATTAGAATATTGCTGACCTCACAATATGGGTATGTAAAATATTGCATAGGTTTTGCATGCTAACAAATTTCGAGATTGAAAAACTTCTGAATAGCTAGGTGAAAATGACACAACCGCGGTTAAAGGTCTTGAGAAAATGAAAACAGTACTTTAGTAATGAGGACACAGGGGTGGTAACCACCGATGTCAAAGAGATGGCATAAGCAGAGTGGTTACTAAGAATTCCAAGTTGCCAAGATTGCTCAAGTCAACATAACGATATTGTCAACTTGTAATCGCCAGGGTTCATGCGTGCGGCAAATGTTTATGATGTTTGTTTTGCACTACTTGGGCAGCCGAACTGACTTACCATAGCGTTTTTGCTAGGAAAAGTTATTTACGAGGTCTGCAGACTGTTATTGACGCATGAGGTGGAGTATCTGGACAAGCAAGGTTTCAACCCTAGTCTTGGAAGAATGAGTCAATGAAGTAGTATGTGATTAACTTTAGCGAAACTTTTTTTTCTTTGACCCCTAAAACCCCTGATGTTCCAATGACTGTGATCTAAGGATAATTGAATGACTATGTGCTTTGTAGGTATGGTTTTTTTGCAGCGGTTACATTTCACCTTTCTTACGCGCTGCAGTGCTTTTACTCCTAATTCGGCGTTTGGGATTTTTCATAAAATGAATAGGTAAATGAAGGATCTGATTCTTAAATCAATATTCCTTTATCTGAAGGTCATAATTTAAGGTAAAAGAATCACAATTTTCTTCCTTGAATATTAGAAAGAGGATCTTCTAATCGGCCTCTGTGTTCTTACCCATCGCGAATTTATATGGGTTTACTAAAGTCGCCACTCGCGTCGCTGACAGACATATATATCCGAGTTTGACGGGGAATTATAGAATATTTAGGAGCGTCCTCTGAAGTTTACATTCATGATGATCTGATTTATAAAATTCATTACTCTTTGATGATATACCTCTGCATGGACGTCTGTGGTAATAGCATAAAATAGGCCTCGACATTTCTTCTGAGTCTTGTTGATCCTCGATTTTCAAAAAGTGAAACTGTAGAGTGATTTTCTTTTTGAAATAAAGGCACTTAATTTCCATGCGTATTTCTTTGGGGGCTATATATTTTTTAATTTATCACTATTCCTCTTGTTACTAGTGCTTTATATTTTTGCTATATATATGCATGCTGGGTGGTATGTACATACTCCTATAGAACTTCGTCTATCTATATTTGACTCAAGATGAGAAAATAAGCATAGGATTCGATGCGGATTTTTTTTGTGTGCTCATGTATCCGCATTTATATTTGATATATATTTAACTAAAAATCACCGTTTGACGGACTAAAGATACTTAAATTTAATCTTCGAAAGCGCTTATTATTCTATTTGAGAATAAACTAAAAATACAGGCGGAGTAATCTAAGGTATAGTGGGAACTGTAAGTAAAGCATATGTTTCGATAGAGAGCTTCTTTAATTCGCTTTTCAGAAATCTTTTTAGCAGCATTTGCCTGACTTTAGCTCATAATATGATTGAAGAAAAGACAGGGTGGTATTCTCGCGTTATAATTCAATACATAGTCATTAATTTCATTGAAATTCAGCTTTTAACTAAAGAAAAAGGATTTTGAGCTGATACCCTCAATGGTTAGCGTTCAACATGGTAACCCTGGAGATAAATATTAAGAGTTATAAAGGGATGGATTTTCTAATGTTGTTATCGAGAGGCCGGGGAGGCCGAGTAGGCCACGTGCTATGTCCCCAACACAATTCAGTCGAGCTTTATAGGTAGATAGTGAGAATAGCAGGCCCGAAGCATCTCTTCATATGCCACACACGCGTTCTCATAGGTGTGATTGGCTCTGGGCACACCCGACCTCTCTTTTTCACATATTTTAACATTCAAAGGTCAACTACAACTCGCAGCAAAGACTAGCAAAATGCGTTTTCAAAATCTTTTTTTGCAGAATGTGCCTGACTTAGGATCTTAAGCGGATTATTACCTACTTTGTGTACGGGTACTTATTCACGAAAACCTCAATTTTGTCGAATCCTTGCCAATATCGTCGCCATGACGTACAAGGAGTACAACTGCAGCTGGCATATTTAGAAGTTCATAATTCAATTGCTGACGTAAGTACGCATATCACGGTATTTATTCATATATTTAAGATGGCAAAATAGGTATAATGATAGCTTTTTACAATATGACTAACTGACCCGGCGAACTTCGTACCGCCTAACAATCATTGAACTTAAAGTTTAATTACACCATTTATAAATAAAAAGTGGCTTCATCGATTTTAATCATATTTGATTAATTATAATAAAATAAGGATACTATTTCAATAAAAATACGTTAATGAGTATCAATATTGCTTGTCAGAAAGACATTTACAATTAGCTTTAATTAAATTTTTCAAATGCAATTTTAATATTTTGATTATATTTAGTCATTAAATTGTTTTATTGCTACGAAGTTCAGTTATCAAATTAGTAAAAACAAAACAAATAATTTAATTTGTAATTTTGACCGACTTATCAATTGTTGTTGCGTTACTAACTCCTAAAAACATATCACTATGAAAGAGATGAATTTATTTTGTGAAGTTATCCATTTTTAAATGTCCCATATGTTATCCGGGGCTGACGCGAATCCAAAGATCCTAATATCATTATAATCGGAGCAGCCATTCTCGAGTTATAAGTGTTCTAACTAACACGATTTTCGACTTTCTTTTACATACATAGATTATTCAAAAAACCGAAGTTTCATGCGGTTGTTTCGTGAGCTATAGGCAGTGAACTACCCTTCTAGTTATTTTCTGAGAAGAATCGTGATTTAATATTCGCTATCAGGAATCTCAGACACAATGGAACAATATATTTTAATAGCTGATTTCACAGTCCCTAAATTTTTGGAATTAGGGAAAACTCATGAATTACCGCTAACTGATTTTGAGTAGTGTATACGTTTGTGTTGATTTTTTGATTATTATTAAGGGTCGTGTTCTTCATTCTGATGTATATAACCTGTGTTTTCTGCTGTAGGTTATCGATGTAGTTATGCTGGAAAAGAGAAAATCTCTGTAGTACAAATCAGAAAATGATCCACTTAATCGAGGCTTTTTTTTACCCATACGCATGCTCGCCAACATCGGAGCAACTTACCGTTGAAGAGATAAATGAGTGTGTATGTATTTTTAAAAGTACGAGGTGATTCTCTTCGAACTTTATCATTAATAGAGTACCAAGGACGTTATACGTATGTATGGGTATCATATTGATAAACCATCGTACGCTGTTCCTTCGCTCAATATTTAAGTCATTTACTACTATTGTTTTTTTAATGACTTCCTCCGTGGACTTCGGGAATATCCATGGCTACACTTTTTCAAAATTCAAAACAAAAACACAGCCTTAACTACCGGCACTGGAATTTTGTTCCACCGACACCCTCAATCAATTTTTACATAGTGTGAACGTAATAATGGTTCATGAAATGGTGAATCCTTTTTTATCAAAGGCTTCATAGGCACTATCTTGTGATACCATGTGGACTATAAATTACTTTTTTCATCGTGTATCAATTTCCTGGGAGTCTATTCTCTAACCCGAACTTCCCTTCTGGTAGCTTCGAACTAGCTACCAGAACTTGCTACCAATAGTATTCCATAACTGGGAGTAGCTACATCATACCGAAATTTTCTGGTAGCTTTCTCAAACCGGGTATGGTGTATGAGAAATATTTCGTGCGAACTCAGTTTTTACTTTTAGAACCAATGAAATCGCTCGTTTCATTGTATTACCTGCGGGAAATCATAAAATCGGTGTCCCACGGTCAAACATGCACCAAAAATTTTGATGCAAAAATTTGTATGCAACGGGACAGGGATGTCCCACGATACATATCATTTGGACCAAAAACAAACGAAAGACAATATTTATGTAAACAAATTTGGGATCTTGTGGAAGTGAAGGATTCTTGAGTGATAAAGTAATATAGATATTTATAATCGTAAAACCGGTATTTAAGTGTCATCGAGAGATAACTTTGGTGGATTGATTGGAGAGAAAATAATTTTTTTATACTATATATTATGTAACCACATCAAAGATAAATTTAATAACTTTTTATTGCATTTATTACATCTTTATACATTTAGTGCTCTTCTTTCTCTTATTTTGGTGATTAACTGAGGTTTTGCATTATTAGTTGTATTCAAGACGCGATGCTAGTTAGTCGAAAGCCATCCGACTAGAAAGCTACCAGCAAATGCGAGTAGTTTCTACCGGAATAGGGAGGTACACTAGTGTTTCAAATGCACCAAACACGTTTTTAAAATTAGAGTTCAGAATACCATAATGTCGTAAAACCACAGTTTAAATCCTAATAGTGACTACTTGATTCGAGATAACCGTTCGAAATATGGAAAAATTCAAAGGCCGCTAAAACGGATGTCCATGTTGAATATTGTCCGTGACATCACAAGGCAGTAGCAGAAGGCAGCTTCTACGCCGTTTAGTTCTACCACTATTATTGCATAGAAATGTTACTGAATTTGAGGGTATCCGTTTTTTGCTGTCATAAAATATCTTCAGAATATATATGTGGCTGCTTCTCTTTTCAGTACATGACTTCATCATTGCGTAATATATTAATATTCATTTACGTGTCAACTTCAAGTTTGGAAAGAGTAGTGGGAATAGCACATTGAATATTTAATAAATAGATGATGGTAATTATTTTTCGCTGGGTATATTTTGGCACAATGCCGTTTATCATGCCAAAACTTTTTTTGTAAGAACTGAGTCAAACTAATAAACCTATTTCAGACGTTTGCTGCAAGACTTATTCGTTGCGTATGTATTCACACCGGCCGGCCCTTCGCAACTAGAATCATGGGATGTTAGCCTTATTTTCGTGCTGGCTGGTTGTTGCAATATTTGCTGTCCAGATTGGGTTCAAGAAAAGTTAATCTTGGTTGGGGGAAGGAAAATTCCAACGATTTATAAATGGTATACCAAACTTTGATGTATTTATGGTCACTTAATTTTTGAAAAAGGAGGACAGGTTCAACGCTCCATAGAAATGCGAGGCGCTTAGGCTAACAAGGGGAGACCACGTACCTTGCTCCGTCTTTTAGTTAGGCTGTAATTAATTTTCATGCGGTACCTTTCTCAAGTCATATATAAATTTAAAATATCTACCATAATCCGATGGGTCAGTTGGGGTAGTGGTAGCGTGTACGACTGCCACCCTGAGGACTAGGGTTCAAACTTCATTATGGTAGTATATTTTGGTGTCTTAATTGTGATCATACTGCGTCAAGTTTATCATTAATTTTAATCGCAGCAATCATAGACAAGAGACAACTTTTTTATCATCATAATGGCGTTTAGGTATTTTAGCAGTGTCATTACACACGCAGAGATACGACGACTACAAGGGTTGGGGTGCGCTAAAATGTTAATTTTTTCTTTGCTTATACTGACCCAAGGTTCTTAGACTGTAAGGTTGCCTCATTCGTAACTGCGCATGCGCCAGCAGAAGTCCCGTTACGTCACCGTAGACCTTGTATCCCAGCTGATCCTAGCCATTTCATTGTTTGCACGCTAGATATTGAGAGAGTTCCTGAGACCTTGCACCGCCTTGTGTTTAACGCGAGTCTGAACACATTTCCTGCAATGTCACTGGAAATCGTCTTTGTAATCCACTACTCATAAGACGAACTTTTTGAGGGTGAAGAGCGCCTTTAATCGTCGGATATGCCAGGCTCCCGTTGTACTGTGGCAACGTGCTCTAACAGCTTGTCGAAAACGAAGAAAGCTGGACGGAATGTCTCATATCACAGGCGGATGCTTAAATTGAAAAATATTTTTATTGTATATATTAACTAATCGAATCATTGGCCGTGTCTCGCCCCCCACACGTGAAAAAAAGTGGTGAAAGTGAATCAGTCAGACAAACTAAGTGGATATGCTAAAGATTTCGTAATCAAGAACTTAGATACCCCTATTTCATTGGAAAATCAGGAATTCTTCCCTTTTAAAGCAAATTGAACTTAATATTTTGCGCACTCATTCATGCAGGGACTATTTTGCAAATTCATCGTTTACCTCGTATGCTATGAGTAACATCGTGTGCCAATGGTAAGATATCAGGTAAACAAATTTCTAGTACTAAGACTGTAAATTTGAATCCTTTCGTATGCCTGTGATAGCTATTGAGGAATTTTCGAGGCCACGGTTGCGCAAAATTGTTTATTAATTTAGGGACAAAAGTTTTAGCGTGTATAAAAATATTTTTCAGGAATCAAGTGTTAAATCGTAGTTCACATAAAAGAAACTTACGTTAATTTTAATGATAATATTTTCTCTTGAACTAGTAAATTGGTTAAGAATAGCCTTTATAAACTTATAAATGTTGACTTGAGTCAAACCATATAATATTTTTATGTACTCTTTCGCGTTTATATTTACCTGCAAACTGTAATGAAGTAGACTCTACCCTCTATAATTAGGACTAATGCGACAAATTACCAATGTTCTGTGCTGTGTCTCCAACTTGGACAAAGCAATTATTAAATGTTACGTCTAGCAGAGGGTCTTCACAAGGATAAAATGTTTGAACAAAAAATGCATCAAGGAAGAGCAACTTTGGTAGTGCCACTAAAAAGATTTAAAAAATTGTTCAGTAAATCCTTTTACATAAATTCTTGAGCCTTATTATTTATACCCTCTTCAAGATGAACCTTGACGTTGGAGCAAAAATTTCTGCGACAGACTTATGATCGACCAAATAGCTGATATGCATTAGTCTAAGTTTTTGTTTCAGCAATAGGGTGGTTTCCTATTATTTTTTTATTGCCTATATCGGAAGATTATTACTCCTGGAGTACGTATTTCACGCTTTTAGATTTTTAAATGACGATAATTATTTTTCGCGATCAAATGAAAAGTGAAATTTTTCAAGCGCGCGAAAACGCGACGGGTAAGGAAATCTCTCCGTGTGACGTATTTCTGGTTCCCCCTCCCGCCTTGTGAGGTGACCTTGATCGAGGCTCTGAGCGCTGATAGGACGCAGGATGCTAGAGGGTAGCTGAGTACCTTGCTGTCAGGTAGCGCTTGGCTTAAAAAAGGTTTGTTAATACCTTATCAAACGAAGAAAACTTTCCGACCTTAGCCAGTTTTAATAGGTGATTATTAAGACATGTTTCCCTGAGCTCTGCGCCTCATGCATGCATTGGTAATCTCAGACGATGTATAACTCCTATCTTCTCCTATAGAAACTAGGTCCCTGTGACGTCACGTGGAGTGGCATCGCATGGGCACCCTTTTCAAATGAGGATAAAAATGGACCATTGCCATTCGTCTAAACCGGTATTTCTAAAAGGAAATAATTTGTATATTATGAATACAGTAATTGTGGGTAACAAATCGCAATCAATGCCTTTCGGTTTCTTTGATGAAGGAAACTACCCTATTGTCACTGAAAATTATCTAATTTGTTTCCTGCAGTGCTTTTTGGTGCCATGAAACATTTTTCTTTTAGGTTTTTTGACCAAAGGCTACAGTGGAAACTTTCCGTGGGATTTAAGATAGAGAAGAGTTCTCTGATTCGAAGGCTGTTCTCCACTCAAGCGGGCAACTATGGTGCTGTTTTGATAACGGCAATTGTTGGTGGTTCATTTTCCATTTCTAGAAATTATTTTACCGGGGAATTCTTATTTATCTTAGCATAATATTGAAGTTAGTTCCGTTTCATCTGTATGATATTTTGCTTAACGTATAACCACTTTGAATTCCTATTACGAATGATTTGAAAATGGTAATAACGGTAAATTTACAACTCTTTTCACTTTATATGCTTATTTTTTTCTTCCAATTGAAGTAAAGGATTTCAATTTCCTCTTGCATAATTCTCTTTATCTTATATATTTTCAAAGCCCGGCGAGGAATGAAAACGAGCATAATTTCTATTTAAAAAGTGGCGGAACTGTAATTATTTGAAGCAACTAATTAGTTTTAGGCGTATTTTCCTCCCAGCCATATTAATCTAAGTTTAAATTATATTGCGGAAGTAGCAAGGAAAACAGTGTTTTGAGAGTTACAGGAAGGAAGTGTGGACACGGAATTAACTCGCACACCTTCCCATTTCATCACTTCATCAGGAAATTATAGCGTCTGAATACACGAATTTATCTTTTTTTAAATCTTAACAACATTATTTCCATAAATCGGCATTCAATATAAAATTCGGCTTATAGTGTTCGATAGAGGGTTACTTCAAGAACTCGCGGCGGTAAGGAGTTACGCCCGCGGAAAGGCTAGAATTTGAAATGGCGCTGGAAGTTGGGTCTACAGTGACGTCAAGCCAATGGGAGCCCGAGTCGCGAATGAGGCAACCTTTACTCTAAGAACCTTGATACTGACCAACTTCCACATTAAAAATGAAAACCACTCTTGCAAGAGCACATACCATTAAAGGCTCGCGGCAAGCAACAATATGCGTACAGACAAAGTCAATAAGAACACAAAACGAATATAAAATGCCATATATCTCTTGTAATTCACATTAAGTACTTCAAAGGGAGTTTACTTACTCAGTACCTACCTCAGTACCTAGTACTCAGTACCTACCAGCTTACCTCAGTAGCAGTACTAAAAGAACCATTCCGAAATATAATTTCAATTAACAAATAGGATCAAATAAAAGTTGACAACCCTGGACCGGGCGCGCTGGCATATAAAATACGTCAATCTTTGAAAACCAAGGATTACAACATCGTACGTACATTCTGGGCTAGAATGGTCTCGTGTATTCATACAATGTACTTTGACTGCCTATATTGCGAGTTTTCAAAGTTCGAGGAATTGTAGCTAATTTTTTAGATGAGCAAGATGAACCCGTCACCAGTGGAGTATAAATTACGCCGCGCGACCTGCCGTGTACCTTTATACCTGTATCACCTATAAATGTACTAATTTCAACAAATAAACATTAACTTTAACAAAAATCGTTTGTTATCATATATGCACATATCATGGGCAAAGCACGCTTTTTGCCCGGTCGTGTAAAATAACAGTCGCGCCATAATTATTTAACAAAACTACTTTCAGTGTATACATTACATAGGTCTACGCGGAAGATGCTATATTTTGGCTCAACACACTTTCTGATATTACTGAGGTACCTATTAAGTAAATAATTATAATATAAATATCAATTTGATCTTACAATACCTTCAAATGATCTTCAAAACAGAATATCATCGATAGGTAAGAGTCAGGAGCAGCCTTGAACCATTTATTCCGTATGGCTTGTTCTTTAGGCACGGGAATGAATGTCTTCTCCAGGCTTTTGTTTCGACGTCGAGATGCAATTTGGAACAAAAAATAATTTATAATTCTTTTTTGAATTCATGTTTTTTTCCGTCCTAGCCGACATTTTTAGGAAGCAATCTCCACCGATTCTCGGAAACTCTCGCCGCGCTAAAGAAGGCGACGGAAAACAGCGATACTCCACTGGTGACTACTGCCTTGTGACGTCACATCTCAATCAAGATGGAGGCACTGTGTTTCAGCGCTACATGAAATTTTCCAACTTTCAAAACGTTTTATAGTGCATACCCCAGATGCAGGAAATAAAAGTGACTAAGTATACTAATGTTTATTTTTTAGGCTAAACTTTCAAATTCAGCAATAAAAAAAATTAGTGCATTTCCCTATACTGCCTCGCATGTGCATATAATGAATTCTCACTCCTCTAGATCTGATACCATTCCCTATCATCAGTGGGCGGAGTCACTTTTTCGTATCACTTGGTCGTGTGTCCTATACTGCTTTGAGTTGAAATGCCAATTAATTTCGCTCCCTATGAGACACATGCGGTGCGCCCATTCGACCTCGAGGGAATCATTTCTTCCGCTCTTATACTCGCCGTCTGCATTTCGTATTTGTCCACAATCAATGACAGCGCGCGGGAACGCTCCCTCCGAGGTCCCTACGAGAATCGGGAAAATTTCTCATTCCTATTGTGAACTTTCTTGTACCGATAGGAGATTTATTATTCATATAGGACCAATATAAGATCCTACAGGACCAATATAGGTTCCTATAGGCCCAATATTGGTTCCTATAGGATCAAGATAGGTTCCTATAGGAACCTTAATTGTACCTATAGGAACCTCAACAGGTTAGTTTCCTTCATCAAAGAAAACGAAATGCATTGATTACGATTCGTTACCCATGATTAGTGTATTCATAATACACAAATTATTTGGTTTTAGAAATCCCAGATTAGACGAATGGCATTGGTCAATTTTAACCTCATTTGAAAAATGCCAGATTGGCGCCCATGCGATGCCACACCACGTGACGTCACACGGACCTAGATGCTATACGAGTAGATGGGAGTTTTACATCGTCTGAGATTACCAACGCATGCAAGAGGCACGGAGCTCAGGGAAACATCTCTTAATAATCACCCTTTAAAATTACGTATGTTCGGAAAGTTTCCTTCGTTTGATAGGGTAATAATAATCCTTATTTAAGCCAAGCGCTACCTGCTAGCAGGGTACTCAGCTACCTGCCAGCAGCCTCCGTCGTGTCAGCACACATTTCCTCGCCCCAAGGTCACCTCACACAACTACAGCTGGAACCAGAAATACGTCACACGGACTTTTCCCAGCATTCATACTTAGCCGTCGCGTTTTCGCGCGCTTGAAAATTTTTACTTTTGGTTTAATCGCGAAAAATAGATATCGTCATTTAAAAATCTAAGAGCGTGAAATGCGTACTCCAGGAGTAATAATCTTTCGATTCATGCAATAAAAAAATAATAGGAAACCACCCTATTGTTCCCATAGGAACCATTGTGATCCCTATAGGAAATTTCATTACTTATAGGAAATTACATAATTCCTATAGTATTTCTTAAAACCCTATAAGAAATCAATGGGACATTTTCAATAGGGTACTATCGATAATAATTGACGATAAGTGAGGATATTTTCATGTTCCTTATCAGCAAGGTTGAGGGCAAAATAAAACGCCAGGAAACAAACGTGAGGCAGTTTATTCCTCCGAGGAAAATGTTATTAATAAATGATGGACATTGTGGTTGAGAAGTTGTTATGTATACAGCTCTAAACGTGCATTTAAATCAAATTTTTTCTCTCCTAATCTAGCAGTTGCTAAAATAAGATCCTTATCCTATAATCATAGTGATAGAAACGGGTAGGTGTAGTGTTTCACAGATATAATCGTCATTTCATATTAGTCATTTCTCCAGCTGCTCGCTCGCTCGTATTGTATGCTCTCCACAAAGCTAACCTGTAGAATTAAGCCTCGATACCTTAAGTTAATCTTTTATTCTTTCAAAACATCCGTCATTGTATTGCGATTCTAAAGATCGCTTCCTTCTTAGTAAAGATGAACTGATTATTACGGATGTCTTTGTTGAGAGTTTCCATCGCCTATCAACACCAATTTTTGCTCTTTTTAACTTTTAGGAACACACCAGGCGATGAAATAAACGTTCACGAACGTATATATATAGATATATATTCAAAATAATGTTTTGTGAATTCACTTCGCGGTATGGTGACATTATAAATTAAAAACTAAACCTTTCAGTATTCCATACAGTTCTATAATGAAAAAACTGAACCGGTTTCGATCTTCTCAGGTCTTTATCTAGAGTTATCGATAATGATAATGACCTGAAAAGGTGGAAACCGGTTGGGTTTTATTTATCTTTTTAGTTTATAATATTTGCCATGCCGAGGCCTGCCCTTTCCTTTGATGCCATACCCATTATAATTTCAATAATTATCTGCAAAAATAATAGCCTTGTTCTATAATAATCTTTTCATTTAATAAGTCTTTCATTTAATTATTACTCCCCAATACCTAAAAAATTGGTATGACATCATGAACTGTTTTCTGATATCTTTCTTGCATTTTGTATTGATTGTTAATGAGTTGTAATGCAATATGACAATATTTCTATTGCAACAGTAGCTGAGCAATTAGGGATATTTTTTCCCCTTTGTACATGCCATATCTGCAATTAGTATTTCTCACTAGATGTAGATAGCAGCTTCCTTTCCCTGACCCTTGATAAGGCACTCGGAGGCTGTTGTGCAGCAAAGGGGTGGTTAGGGGGATAAACCCCGCCCCCCAGATCTCAGAAAAATTTTTACGTTAATCCATTTTACTTAATTGGATTGATATTACTAATAGAATAGTGTAAGGATTAATAAAATTTCCCTCAGAAAACCGTAAAACTCACCATTTTGAACCGTTTATCTTAAAATTCCGCAATTTATTAATCTCGCACATACTGCTTATCCTGATGGGCATTCGAAACCCCCACACACCCCGGTATTAGTTTCACTTAAACCCCCCCAGCCTCAATCCCTAGCTGCGCCCCTGCTTGCAGGATTTGAGTAAGGAAGGGCAGCAGGGGAATGATTTTCTACTGCTGAAAACGTTTTTAAGGTCGAAGCCCAAGGTTACATTTCAGTGTGCCTGGTAATTGTATTTTTAATGGCTGATGAATGACTTTGGATGAATTCAAAATTTACTGGGATTTGGAATAGAAGTTGGTGGGATTCAGTCGATGTAATGTATTGAAATGCTATGATTAGAGTTTTTGTCTGGTGATGATGGAGGGAGAAGGTTATTCAGATGCTGGGACAGAATGTGATTCTAGGTTTTTGAAATGCTGAGGGAAAGTAATATATTTAGTTAGACACCAAACCATGAGAATGCAATAGGTACTTCTGCTATCATTCAGAAATCTTGGATGCTCATGTCTAACATAACTTGTTGACTAAAAATATTATCATATGAATTCTTTATTTAGATACTTCATACTAACTACCACAAATATTTTAAAGGAGTTAATTGTCACTGACAAGGGTAGCTCCCACATGGGGTATTTCCCTCTGCTTATGCTAGATCTGTGCCTTCAGGAGACTCATACTATTGTCACTAGGGTCTTACCGTGTAAAATGAAAATATATGCATTCATTAATGTGCATTTAATACATATTTAATTTCAGTTTTAACCCATTAGTGCATAGCGTCCGATATATCGGATGCGTGTATTTAATTTTTTTTCTGGGCTCCAGTTGACATGCACTACATTGCGATACTTTATTAACCCTTGAACAGCTAGCGTGCCCATATTGGTACAGCTGCAGTGGTCTAACGAAATTCGTATAAATTCTGACCCAAACATTATATAGCATGCTGTCTTCGCCAAAAATGATTTGAGGCTGGCACAATCCTTCCTCTACCCTTCCCCTACACTCCAGGAAGGAGAGGGCCTACCCACCAATGTTCTAAAATACCCTTCGTCTACCCTTGCTGAAGGGTATAGGAAGGGTACACCTACTTCCCTTCCCCTCATTGGAGGGTACGCCTCTTCACAATGGAGGAGTTTATTTTTTCAGTATACCTAAAGACGAAGAGTAGACTGTAAAGGGAAAGCAAAATCCTTTTCTAATAAATGCAACGTTGGCCTTCATCTAAAAATTTTCCATACGAATATCATGCAAAAGTGTCAAAATGCATAATGTTTCTAGTTTATATGCTCTTTTTGTATCGTCTTTTAACATCAAATCACTGTCAATATTATTGTACTCATTTATTAAATAATTTTAGCAAAACATTTCGAAGCACATTTCGAAGGCCTCTATCCTTGCTTTCTCCGCTGCGGTCATTGTCCATGCCTCACTTCCGTACAGGAGCATACTCCAAATGTAGGTTCTTATAAATTGTTTCTCTACTTCCATATTTACGTTTCCCCCTGTAAGCAGGTCTCTCTTTTGGTGGAATGCTCTCTTCGCCTGGGCTATTCTGCTGATAATTTCTTTCTTACTTATCCCGTCACTAGTTATCTTGCTTCCCAAATAACCGAATTCATCCACCTCTATCAGTTTTTGCTTCCTTATTTTAATGTTAGTGACTTCTTCTCTCCTGCTGCATACTAAGATCTTGGTTTTCTTCGTGCTTATTTTCAGTTGATATCTACCCATTACCCTACTCATATTAACCAGAATATTTTTCAAATTCGTCTCAATTTCTGCTATAACGGCTATGTCATCGGCAAATCTTAGCTTGGTAATTAATTCTCCATAAATATTCACTCCTAATGCCTTTTCTTTGATTTCATTAATGGCTTTATCAATGTAAACGTTGAAAATTACGGGTGGCAATGTTCAACGTTTACATTGAGAAAGCCATTAATGAAATCAAAGAAAAGGCATTAGATAAATTGAGTGGAGTAGCTGCGACTCCTCGGTATGATAATGTGGTGGTTTCCCCTTGCCTTCCACATCGCAGTACTAAAGCCGTTAAAGTAAATGTTACCACGCCCGTAGTGAAATGTGTGTCGCTGTACCGACCAGTATGGTCTCCACCTTCGCACATGCGAAGAAGAGCTGCTGCCCTCTCCCCCGGGTGATGAGAGGCATAATTATTGGCGGCCCCCAGTCACCAAGTCACGGTATCTTCACAGGTTTCGGTATCATTAGTGGTCTACCTTACCCAAGGGTAGCCCAATACCCCCTCAGAACACCGCCGCTTTTTGTCCACGACTGCTTATTCGACGAGAGAACTCGCAGCTAACCTCTCTATCTAAAGGTCGACCCACCATCCGCAACCCGGTGGACGCACTCGGTGGCTTTAAGCTCAGCGGCGAGCTATGGGTAATATTAATCCAAATAAATAAAATGCATTAAACTTAAAAAATTGTCTGAGCTCTGGGGGGGTTTTATCCCCCGAAACCCCCCTCACTGCACCACTGAATGGAAATATAACGATCAAACTTTCTCGGTGCGATTTATGTCATTTCTTGTGACTTGCTCATTTAAAATGAATTCCTTTTAAACCATTTGTCACTCATAAATAGTGTACATGTTTCTCTTACTATGAAACGAGGTTGGGTTTGGATTAATAAAAATAACATCATCATTCTTTACGTAATCGTCTTACAAAATGCCAATTCCAGTTTTTGATCATAATAACACCGAGCGAAGATGAGAAATTCTAATGAAGAAAGTTTCAATCATTAATGTATGTTTTCTAAGGCATAAACTAGTAAGAAAAAATAGCACACATTTTTCAAGCTTTTTAATTACTTTTCCTGATAAGCCAAAGGAATGATGCAAATATTTCCAAGTAGACTGTGTAATTATGATAGAATTCATTAAGCATTACATTTTGCATGATCACTGAGAGAATAAGACGTACACGAAAAAAAGAGTATGGGATGTATTACCTTTTTCTTTGTAATAGAAAAATTATTTAGTTGCAAACGTTCGATGTGGATATGCCCCCGGACCCATATTAACCAGGGCCTGCTACAAAGCCATGGCCAAAAAAATTCAAGGTGAAGCCGAGGGTATTTAGCAAGTACTTCGCTATGAAGAAATACATAACACTACCGACTAAGTGAGAGTGGGGCTTAGTACATATATCAAAAGTTCCTTAGATATTGCTCGCGTTCGGTAGAACAGTGAATTGGCCAACATTCCTCAGGCCCAATGCTTTCCAAAACTTCCAATGTACTTACCGTGCAATTAATCACGGAGCAAACAAGCAATCCCGTGCCCACTTTGTGTGCAACCAAATTTTTGGTTCTTTACTTTTAGGCGAAACTTTCCATTCCTCTTCTCCTTACGGTCGCCTACGTGACTGAACGCACTCTTAAAATGGCTGTGTTATAGGGAGTAGATTATTAATAATTTATTTAATAATTTTTGAAATAATGCATTATAATCATACGGTCATGCAATATTGAGAAGGTTAATATAATGCTGAACAGGAAGCGTGCATTTTCGGGTAGTTCTGCATCATGGCGAAAGCGATATTTCCTCCGCGACTCCCGCATTCGCACCGTCGGAAAATAACGAATAATTGGGTATCCTCGGGGTATTTTTAGAGTAGGGTCGTCGTCCACTCTTGAACCCCGAAACCGCAGTTTTAGTAAAAGAATTCGGAAGATGATAGGTAAGAATAATTGAATTCGACGAAACAAAAAATCGTTCACCAGTGTGTCAAAGACAACGAAAAACCATGCACAAATTTTTGAGGCGCAAAAAAGTTTGGAAACCATAAGGGGCCGCAGCGCCGTGACATGGAGACCAAAGCCTCGAGGGAGAGAAAGGGGGGAAGGGAAGTCCCCTCCCGGCTTCACCCGCGACGACTCTGAGGAGAAATTTGATACTCACGATAAATTAAATACGGGTCGCTGGAACGGAGTTCGCAGTCGGAGTTGATATATAACACCTAATGCGAGCCAATTAAAAATAGTGGAAGCCAATTTATTGGGGCCGTGTTCCTCTCTCATGCTCTGAAGAAATAGGCCTGTGAATGCGAAGATCCTATTGAGTTTACACCTATTCCGAAATTGTTGACGATGTTATCTTCATTTTGTAAGCATGTATTTCGTCAACATCACGCCACCGACCTCGGTGGCGGCTGGGTAATGTCCTCGTCTGCCGCACAAGAAATCGCGTGTTCTGAGTACCGCCTGGGTAGGTTTCCCCTATCCAGGGCTTGGTTGTTCGTGTAATTAATTGTTAAATTTGTTTAATACCCAATATAAAATGGCTCAATATGATCTGTATTCGGTGGTTTGGGAATAAAACAAAATAAAAAAATAAATGAAATATCAGTAAGTATTGAATTGTGGTTGATAGTGTCATTTTGACGAAATGTAGAGTGTTTTTACGTAACAAAATGCAGGGTAGTGAAGTAGTATCTTAATCACCGAAGAAGAAAATCGAAATTAGAATAGAATTCCCTTCATAATACAAAATTATTGGGATGCTTATCTTGGAAAACAAAGGAACCTTTTTATCAACGCGAGATATCCTCCAATAGTGGTAGTTCGTCCTCAACGCTGAAATCTCACGCTTTAATCCTTGGTTCTTCGTTTTCGTAGCACAATCACTGTGATCGTTTGGCACTCACTAGTAAAAGGTGACTAATTTGCTCGGTAAAATCGTGAAAAGAATGTTTTTCAATCAATTGGGAAGAAGCATTTGTGGTAATACCCGTGCGAGCCCCCTTGTAGAAATCACCCGTCTCGAAGAGCCTCAAAATCGCAAAAACCCTTCGAATCACGAGGCAATAAAACAATAAGCGGCATTTCTACAAACGGACTGCTGCTTTGAGTTGCAAACTTTTTAAACGCTAGGTAAAAATCGTAAGACTGGGGTAGGATTTGCGGTCACAATAACGCGGTAGGCAGGGTAGCGCCCGCCGCCACTCTTGCGCCCTTTCTTACGTTTCTATGACAGACCTAGGAGAATGTAGTTAGTAAAATGCGGGTGCAGTGCGGTAAGATATGGGTTCTCCAAGAATTCCGAACTATTTCCTTGCAGTCGCGCGCTTTCCGAGACAAGCTTCTGACTTGCCAGCGCAATCGTTGAGTCCGGAACATATGTATATGCATCTCATGAATAAGATCGTAATTTGCACATTAAAAAATCAAAAAAATAACACTTGTGGAAAGTGTAGAAAATCGTAATTTCGTCTCATCTTTAGCGAAATATCCTCAACTATAACTAAGGCTGAACAAATTTCCGCTGCTAATCACCGCGTCGGGTGGTTGGACACTCAGGCACACAACTTGATAGGAGAGGTGGGGGTGGCAGTTTAGTGCAAGATTTCTCTTTTGAGAATTAAAGTAGATTATTTTTTTGTAATGCGGTTTAAAGCCTTATGCGTAGCAATGTGAAAAACATGAAGTTTTCCTCTAACCATGTTATCAATTCGTGAAAAATAAAACATTTTAATCGTATCATAAAAAATGCAAACTATCAATAGAAAAGAAATTTTCACTACTACGTCATCTAAACATACTTATTCTTGTTATGGTATCGTTAAAAATTACTCATTTTAAAACAAAACGCAACTGTACACATATACTCCTGACACTTTTCTCAAAGATAGGAAATAATTTTTGAGATCATTTCATGTTAATTTGACAGAAGACTCTGTTTGTTGCACGTCTTCCTTTCCCAAGGCTTCCATTCTTTTCGACGATCGTTTCCCTTGGGGCTTGCTGGACTCTTCTATCGCACCACAAAAGAAACGCAAAAAGAAAAAACGGCGATGCGACCATGCGACCTCAAAATCAAGCAGCAAAGAAAACGTTTGACCGGCCGCGGCCGCCGGTGTGCTGTTGAGGGGAGGGCCTGCGTGCTGTGGAGGGGAGGGCCAGGAGTGAAGGATGACTCGCCGAAGAAGGAAAGGTGTTTAAGAATGACTCGAAACGACTGCGCGTTATCGAAAAACTGGTTGCAAGGTTTCACAATTTCCAAAATTTTAGCTTTGATTTACGACGTGTGGCGTATGTATAGCCTTTGCTTGTAGTTGAAGGATTATAGGAATTATGCTTTGGTCGGTTGAATTTTCTTTACGTGATTTTGTGGCATGGTGATGGTCAATAAAAAATAGAAATTCGTGAAATTAAGCTACAAATATCTCCTATAGAAAACCTGGTAAAAAGACCCGTCTCCGTCACAAGGCACGGATTTAGCCTTAACTACTATTCTGAGTATATACCTCTGAATCAAGAAACTGCTATGTACCTATGACGAGTGAAGCACAAACTGGTTTATAGAAAGGGTCTGCATCGCCTTCCGCGACCGTGCCAGGGCGCCCCCTTAAGTTAAAAGTAATTTTTTTTGGCAAACAGTAAATTATAATATCAACTCTGGTATTATATGTATTTTATGCAGCATACAATGAATACTTACCATAAGTTTTCATTTTCTCGATCATGAATACCAAAGAAAGAGGATTCTGAAGTCGGTCTCTGGATATATTGTCACCCGCCGCGCTTTTAAATGCGTTTACAGAAGTCCTCAGTCGAGTAGCTAATGGAAAAATTGATTCGATATTCAGGGGGAAACAAGGTATAATTAATGCATTGCAATTCGATACCTCCACAGCACAAACGCTCAACAATCGCCCACCGAATCAAATCCGCTCATCTAGTACCCCAACAATATGAATCCGCTCAGCTGGCAGAGTCCGGAGCATAACCGCTCATTTCCTATTCGCCAAGCTTGGAGGTGAGCGCTTGTGCTCGGGACACTGCCAGCTGAGCCACGACCACCTCGGTGGTCGTGGCTGAGCGGGTTCGTATTGTTGGGCAACTAGATGAGCGGATTTGACTCGGTGGGCGATTGTTGTTCATTTTTGCAGTGGAGGTAAAGAATTCTTTACAGCAAACTTGGGTATTGCCCTAAATTGAGCCATGGAACTCACTTAATAAGTTATAACAGATAAATACTATAGAACTTCGATATATTATCTATTCTTCGTCAAACCTTGTCAACAAGTTATTATCAATTAATAAATTTATTTGGTACAATGTGGCAGACATAGGTTAATAAAAATCATCTGGAGCTGTCTTCTTCCGTGATGCCTTGTGATCTGGTAATCGTCCGAAACTTTAGGGAAGCCGATAAAACCCCCAAAGAGACCACCGTGTCCTCATCAGGGCTGGTGAATAGATGACGAAGAGTGTCCCATATGTTGTCTTGCGATGCGCTCTCGTTGTTCTTTGCATTGTTGGTACAGCGGATTTCATGTTGATGGTGTTTGTGAGGGGGTGTATTTTCATATTATTTACATTCATGATGATACGATTTGTCAAATTCATAATTTTTTTTAAATTCCTCGCATTTGCAAACATTAAACTGGAAATTATTGGAAAAATTGTGCATCGCATTGCACTCATCAGCATGCCTCGGACATTTTTGGGAGCCGATTTAAAGGCGACCGGAGTGGCAACAGAAGTCAGCCTCCTATGTGATGGAATTGGGTGTCTTCTATGCAGTGTCCTTGGTATCAATAATCTAATCGAGGTTCATCACAGGGCTGTGACATTCGCCCATTCAGGGAAGGGGGGGGGGGAATAGCTAACTCTAGGCCACCTTCTGCTTCTAGCATTATTGTTAGCGGGGGAAGGTGCCCCTAAGCTTCATTCTAGATTGGAACCAAGGACTCTTCGAATAGAATTCCAATACTCCATTCTCTGGCACTCCAAGCCTCCCTTATATTACGCATTAAAGTAATCTTTAGTTTTCAATTTTACCTTATACGATTTTTTTAGTTCTCTTAAGGGGAAAATGTCATAAGTACTAAAAAATCTAATTTCATTTAAAAATCCAAATTCAAACTGCATCGTAAGAGAGCTTTAACTTGGCAAAATACTTATCTCGATTAATGCATTTGACCCAGAGGCGTTATAGAGGTTTATGGTTTTGATCAAACGATAATAGCTTTCCAGGAAAAGATAAGTGATTTCAATGCCATAATTGAAGAAAATACCTTTGATTAGATGGTTTAATCTCATGTGGACTCTCGATTGCCATGTTGTTCGTGTTTAGTTCATGTTATCCATGCTTCTTCTTGAAGGTCGTTCTCTTTCTCAATTCTGATTTGAAATGTGATCACATTTTAAAATGTGACAGCTTTGCTGCTTCGCCATTATAATTGACGATCATGAAATTGTCTCACCTAGTTGTCAATGTCATAACACGTAAGCCGTCGTTGCTGATAAAAATTATAGAGTGACATAAAAAAAGGACATTGTAAGCCTCATATGTTTCATTTGTGGCACTTATTGGGTGATACAGTTCTTACCCGAGATTTCCTAGATAATTTCCTCGGCGGCTGGCCGCTTCCTACTCAACGGGTGTTGAAAATCGAATTTTAAAAGGAAGTGATTGAAATAATATCTATTACTAGACAAACCCCTTTTTCGTGAGCTACGTTTTTAAACATATTTCTCAATTAGAAACCTACTACACTAAAGGCGGAGTTCGTTAACAATTGTACGGCATGCATTGAGTTAACGAATTTTAACAATGGGGAAGAGAATGTTTATAGTTTGTTCTTAAGGTAACACTCTGGGATCTGGCTGATGTGTTAACTATAGTGGCTTCATAATGTGTTATCGGATACAAATACTGGTAGTCATACACAGCCGGACACAAGTACTGGTAGGAGGAGTTTTTTCAAAGATTGCACCTTGCTTGCCGTTTGGAACACATCACTCTGTTCTTCGGGTAGAATGACAAGCCGCCATTGCAATGAATAAGTACTTACCATAAATGCTAACGTGGCAGAACAACTTCATCTTTACCTCTTAATTCACTCTGCTGCTGCTGCTCCATCGAAGCTGATGTTTTATCTTTATTTATTATAATTATTATTGTTATACATTTAATCTGCTTATATCAAGCAAGTAATTATGATGGCTGGATACAAAATGCCAATGGTACAAATTATGGCATCGACATAAATTATTGCATTACAATTTTTAACATCAAACTTGGGCATTGCCCCAAAATTGAGCCATGAACCTCATTTAATATGTTATAATAGATAAGTACATCAAGATCCTCGCTATATTATCCATTCGTCGTCAAGCCTTGTCGATAAGTTATTATTATTTAATACATTTATTAATGACCATGTGGCAGACCTAGTTAAATCAAAATCATCCGGAACTCTCTTCTTCCATGATGCCTTGTGATCTGGTATTCGTCCGAAACTTTAGGGAAGCCGATAAAACCCCCAAAGAGGCCACCGTATCCTCATCAGGGCTGTTGAATAGATGACGTAGTGTGTCCGCTGTGTTGTCTTGCGATGCTGTTTCGTTGCCCTTTGCATAATTCGTACAGCGGATTTCATGGTGATGCTGTTTGTGAGGTGCTGTGTTTTAAATAAATCGGAATTAGTCCACTACATTAATACATAACAAAGTTACCGCTAGACTAAAAAATTGCAAGCGTTACAACGCGAGAATATTTTATTTCAACAGAATTTTTTAAATTGCCGTCATCTCTAAGCACAGGAGACGGAAAACTTTAACATGTGCGAAAAATCCACAGAGGAAAAATCATTCGCCTTGACCGGGATTCGAAACCAGATCCCTCAATTTCCGGCCGAGTGCTTTAGCCAGTTAAGCTACCGAGGCGTCATTCTCCCCTGTGGAAATTTGTGGACTATACCGGACAAGGTGGTATGGACTGCTGAGCATATGATGCGACTAGCAGTCCAGGTCGTGCGCATGGCGCCACAGCCGGAGAGCAAAGCCCGAACTTTGAACACTAGAGGTGTTCGCTCTGGACTTATTCAATTATACCGGGACTAGCCACGGTGATAACTTTTTACGGAGTCACCCGCAATGCACAAATAGTGCGAAAAATCCACAGAGGAAAAATCATTCGCCTTGACCGGGATTCGAACCTGGATCCCTCGATTCCCGGCCGAGTGCTTTAGCCAGTTAAGCTACTGAAGCGTCATTCTCCCCTGTGGAAATTTGTGGACTATACCGGACAAGGTGGTATGGACTGCTGAGCATATGATGCGACTAGCAGTCCAGGTCGTGCGCATGGCGCCACAGCCGGAGAGCAAAGCCCGAACTTTGAACACTAGAGGTGTTCGCTCTGGACTTATTCAAGTATACCGGGACTAGCCACGGTGATAACTTTTTACGGAGTCACCCGCAATGCACAAATAGTGCGAAAAATCCACAGAGGAAAAATCATTCGCCTTGACCGGGATTCGAACCCGGAAATCGAGGGATCCGGGTTCGAATCCCGGTCAAGGCGAATGATTTTTCCTCTGTGGATTTTTCGCACTATTTGTGCATTGCGGGTGACTCCGTAAAAAGTTATCACCGTGGCTAGTCCCGGTATACTTGAATAAACTTTAACATTTTCCGTCATCCAGGAAAAATATTACGTGTCGGCAGAAATGGTTCCTCAGTTATATCAACTGTTAAACATTGTAACTATGCAATACGTGATTAATTTGAATACAAATTTTCAAATTGTGATCTAGGAAATGTTGCATTAAAATGTTCGCTTAGAAATTCCCACTCACTACCTTCCCCTCTTCCCCTTTCTTCCACTCCTCTCTTCCCCCCTCCCCTCAACCCAGAAGCGCTTTGCTGAGTCGCACTGTGCGAGCGCCTCTCTGGAGTGTGCTTTAAGGGATGAAGCAGCTCCACGAAAAGAATCGTTTATGCCATCACTACTATGGAATCACAACAACGAAACTTGATGAATGGGAATTGAAATGTCTTGTCCTTTATGCCGATAAAAGCGAACTATTTAAAAATCAACTGAGTCTAAAGATTAGACGGATTCCATAAGACACACCTGAAACGAAGTTGCAGTCAAAGCAATGGAGGCATTAAAAGTCACCAAGCAAACAAATGAAATTCAGGCGATCCGTAAACAATCAAAATATTATGCTTCTCTGTTTTGGGACCAATATAGCGAGTTACTTTTTGAATTCATTCTGGCGGGTTTAACGATAAATGCAAGTGATTGGTGTAAAAAAACAAGCTGATTGCGCGGATCTTTTCAAAATGAAATGAGAGACCTGCTGAATTCTGGAAGTGTTCTGATACATGACAACGCCCGCCCTCTAAGCGCTGGTGCAACCCAACTGTTCTTTGAGCAATTTCAATGGGACGTTTAAGATCACCCTCCGTGCAGTAATGAACTTGCGATTTTTTACTTGTATATTTCGCCGGAGAGACAATCTGCCTCTGAGGGAAGCTGTTAAAGAGGACGATTAGATTCAGGATAACGGTAAAATTCATCGAAAGGCATTCGCAGCTACTTTCTATGAAGAGCAACCATCTTCGAGGCCATCGCGTAGAAAATTAAGGGAAAGTGTACTCAATATTTGCAATGAAATTATTATTAATCGATCACTTTGTCTTTTATTGATGATCCATTGGAGATTGAAAAAAAAACAGCCCTCGAAAATGAAAAAGATCGTACACAAAATAATTAAAAAAAAGAAAATACTCGGGCACAGAATACTGCCTCGAATCAGGAAGATCAAAAAAAGATAGAAATACTGAACACAAATGAAAAATATTCTTGCATAAAATATTAGCCATTATTTTTAAATCTATACTTGAGGTGGTTGGTTTCCCGGGGGATCAGAAGGCTACAAACCACGTCACCTACTGCCATCGCCACGACCTCCACCCAGGTATAATAATTATGCAATAATATTAAATATTAAGTGGTGATAATAATAAGTAATTTATTGCAGTTCTGGCTATCACAGTTCATGATACGAAAATTAATTGACATTATAATGGAAGTGAAAACCATTATACTTTATAGTTGAGTTGAACCTTTTAAGCTTACAATAATAATCGAATTAGCACTTATCACGAAAAAATGAATCACATATTTCTTATGTGTACAATGATTAAGGACTTCTCCTTGGTATTTATGTTTGGTAATGGGATGCATAAAAACGTGAAAGGAAATGTGTTAATGTATTTAATATTTGAACAGAAAAAATAGCATGTTTTGATTCTTCTACACCATCATAATACTCTACGAGCCACTTTTAGGGTGTTTGGCAGGGGGTGGTTAATCACCAACTTGCAGCATGCAATAGGACCACCGAATGCACACCGCACAGTCATAGTAATATTACGCATAAAAGCAAAATATGCGTCCATATTCATGTGATTTGGTTCGTTTATTCACGTTTAACTACTATTTGTAAATCCATTGCTTTAACGCAGTTAAATTAAAATAATATGTCACTCTGAGACTATTCGCAGTAAAACGAACCTTGTGACCAAAGTATGTGACGCCACGAGAGGAATGTATAGGGTCTCTTTTGTGGCGCCCTGACTCCCTTTCCCCACCCCCTCTTCTTCTCCTTCAATACCTCCCCTTAACAACCAGCTCTCCACCCTACGACGCGCCAACCGAACCTCTACCGAACGCCTTCGCGATGCACTTCGACTCAAAATTGGGCCAACAATTTTGACTCGAGCTATTTGCTCACGGCAACCTCCCCTTATATGCTTAGTGATTCCCCGACCTCCATTACCTCTCAGGACTGCTAGTAAGAAACTGTGCGTCACTCTGGGTTTTCACCACCATTCCATCATACCTAGTTAAGTTTGAGTGCCACAGCAGTTCGGTTAGGGAAAGGAGCTGTGGATCCTCTGTCACTGAAGTTTACGGGTAAGTCCTATTCTCGTAAATACTAATGAGTTTTTGTACCCACATTCTTGGCTTAGACTTCATGTTTCTTCCGAGTACAATGATTAAGAACTCCTCTTTTAATTAGTATCGAATTTTAAGTGTTACTGCTTAAAGATACTTCTGTTTTTTTACAGTTTACGAAAGGTGGAGTAACCAATTATATTAATCCAGTGAATGGCACTTCAATCATAAAACCAATCTGTCAACGATCTCTTCAAGACTTTTCCTCAACGATTGGATAATAATAATTGTTTCTTCAACACGATAGAAGCAGTGTGCATGTCTCATGGAATTATGTGAAGCTACCTGAATGTGTTACTCATCGTCATGAGCGAGTGCTCATTCAGATAAAGAGTGAAGTGAATGTGTCTAGGGTTCACCAAATAATTCATTGTCAGTGTTGTGTTCAATGTGAAGTGCAGAGGTGAATATAAGTATTTTGGAGAGTCGCTGTTTTAACTCTGACCTCTTTCGACGATGGACCGTGTAGCAAATAAAAGGTAAGGAGTCTTCTCCTCTTGCAGTTTGATTCAACATCGATGTTAAACAGTTTTTGCAGGAAATAATTTAAAATGAAATTGATTTAGTTCCATTTTTTACTGATGAGAATGAAAATTTTTGACCGAATTTTTGGGGTCTCTTTGAAAATGAAAATTACTCTTTCAATATTGTAACTATCGTTTTTTATAGTATAGCGGGATAAATTAAAAAGGATTTTCAATTTGGTTAAATAGTTATTAAGTGCTATTAATGCACTTTCGTTGTCGTGTGATTTGGCAACTAATTCTTAAAGAATCGACTGAGCTGATTTGTGATGCCTTGGTATGAATAATTAACTTCGTAATGCTCTAATACTTTAATTTTACACCTTATAACGTTAGTCACCGGTACGCCATTGCTAACATTTTTTACTCTGTTAAAGTGTCTGAAAGTTCAAGCAGTGTCGTGTAGACAAAGTTCTCAAAAAAAGTATCCAATGTCAGATAGAAAAGACCGACCGGATCCCCCCTTTGGAAAAGCGTGTTAAAGTGAGAAAGGTGTTTGGTTGGACGAAGTAGATAAGATTATTTTCCACTTCCCACTGCGCTGTTAACGCATGACCGTGCAAACCTGCGTGATGCAATAACCGCGCAAGACAGGGCCCTATTTCACCGCATATTTCCCCCTGTCACCCCTAATGGTAAAGAACGCACCACTATCGCTCGACGAAATACATGTTCTAAATTTTTATTATATTACTGGCTCTATATTTTTATCGACATATTACTGGGGACAACATTAAGCAATTCTTTTGCGTTTTTTAGGGTATATGCCTTCAATTGATCCCTTGCATACATACAGTCTAAATCTCAGACAAAACGCAAGCTGTAAGTGCTAACTCAATATTTCTGCCCCATTTTCTACTTTCGTTTGTTTATCAAAGATAAACCCCTCCCCATATTTTCCTTCGTCACCTAGTCCACGGAAAAATCGAAACCGTTTGAAAGCTAAAGTAAACCACGAGACCTTTGCTCTTGAACTGACATAACTCGTGAGTTGCGAAAGAATATTCATGTATATTAACCGAATAATTTGCCGGCTTATCTCATGTCTAAAAGTTATGAGGCGGACGAATTGTATCTCTTCAGCTTTCGTTGACTACGACCATTATTATTAAATCACGCAATAGTGATAAGCAAACCTCGCTGGGAAAGTCTAAATTACACATTCAGAAATATTCCCATGAAGAAAAGCGTTGATTAAAATACATAAACTATTTTAGTTAATGTTTATCAATTAAATATCATCCTAGTAGAGGCGACCAATATATGAAGTTGCCGAGTGCTCAAGCTGAAATTCATTGATTATTTCCATATACTTTTTCTCTACGGTTTGCAAGAATGTTATTATCGAATATGAGGCTTCGTTGATGTATTGCGAAATCTCCTTCACTTACTATCTATAAACACATAACCTCTTCTAAGCTAACTCTTAGTAGCGCCTGAAATCCACAATTAATTCTAACTGAAAATGGTTTTATTTCGGGGAAAATTATACCAAAATATGTATAATTTAGTGTATGTTTAAACCTCCTCAAGATGCCAGTTTTTATAACTTCAATGAAGAATAAAATTTGCCATATCAAATATAAATATTGTGAGTCGTTACAAAATGATTAATTGTAATGATGAAAACATAACGATATGACTTACCTCGAGTAATATTCGACGATGAAGACCAAGAATGTTGTCTGTCTTCACGGAAAGAAATCAATTCCATCTATCCGTTCTTATGCTTTCCTTGAAGTAGTATCTTTTGCAGGTGACTTATACCTTCAGTTGGTTCATAGTGAACCATTTAGCAATCTCTTACTATAAAGATGATGGCATCAGGTTACTCCACCCGGAAATGGCTTAAGTTGAGCTTGGCTATCAGGGAAACGAATCTGCGAATGACAAAAGAAAAAATAAATACAACTAACTTATTTTAATATTTTAATCAAGACCTATTAATTTCATCGGCGTGCACATGAAAGTATTCAGCCTTAACGAAACTCTTCTGACGCCAAGAAAGGTGTGATAGCTAATAACTAACGTCATTATAAATGAGCATATGTAAAAACGAAAATGTAATTTGGCATGTTTTATCGATATCTGTGGCATAGTGTAAGAAGATGATCACATTGCGGACTTATTAAAATATCATAGACCAAACCGAATTTTGATCATCTTTGAAGCAATTGAAAGCACATTATTTGTTTCATTGTTTACGCTCGACTAATTAACAGCATCACAAATTTTTATTGAGGTTCATTTGAAAATTTTTCTGCGATTAGACTTTAGGCCAAACACCAATTATGAGAATATCGATTAACACATTCGCAGCTGGCGTCTATCAATAGAATATTTCCCAATCCATGGAATCTTTACCACCGAAATACTACGTAGATTCGAAGTAGTATTAATTTAAGCAATGTATACGACCTTGATTGAATAGAGGCTACTAATGCTCAGTGTGGTTTTCATATTTAAATATTCGATAAATTTGATACATCGATGTCAATGAATCGATCGGTAAGTATAGAGTCTTTATGCACTAAAGTGAACACAAATAATCTTATCCCTAATGTACTTATGACATAGTGGGAACAGCCATGCTCTTATCGTTTGTTAACTCACTACATATCTCCACTATTCACAATCGTATGCAAACATTTTACATGATGAGCTATATTAGAGACATGTTTATGCGTAAGGATAATCGTGATTAAAATTACTTTCTCGGTTCACTATTTCATAAAAATTACTTGTTCTCACTTACCTCAGTTGATATCGCTGTATTTCTTCTCAGTATTTCTGTTGAAATGTAGCTTGTAGTTACCGCTCTCCATCCTCGTTTCCGCGTATTGAGACGGTGACTTCAACGAACGAAGGAACGGCTGAAACGGGCCAGGAAATTAACTTAACTAATTTAAAACGTTCAGAAGTGTGAACATGTCGAAACGACGGTTGGTGAAGGAATGGGGTGTGCTTTCTTCGTAAGTAGAGGGAAGGGGAGGTGATGCGTTGCGGACGACAGTTGAATGCGGACCGTTGATAGCCTGTGATACTGTTTTTCGTAATGCGATGACGTGTTTTGCAAACGTACCTAATGACCTTCGCAGATGAATAGAACATTCTGGAACATTGATCACGTGTGTTTCGACCGTTGGCCGCTTGATAAATTCGCGCTATTTTTGTATAACAGCGGCACCAAATGAACGAATCTCATTGGTTAATCGTATTATTGATTTTCCGCGCGATATATTTTATAATTTATAATATAGAATATGATCGTCACTATTGATGTATTTTATTATAATAAAATTCCAAATGAACTTTACGATATCCAGTGTTTTTTTTAGATTTATCGTTGCCTATATAAATAAATTGGATCGAAATTATCGTGACGTCAGAGGTACACGTGACATGGCTGACGTAGTTTCGAAACATCCCCTCCCTTTGTTTCTGGACTTCAGTTCGCGGCAAGTTCTCTTGGGGTTAAGAGGTGAGTACCTTAACTGTTTCTTTGGTGAATCCTTTTCATTTTATTTTCAATGCACTTTCAATTTATACCCTGAAGTGTAGGATACTTCGCAAATGCAATTTGTTCAATTCCATTCAGTTATCGAGTGGCATGTATTTTGAGTGACAATATTTATTACGCCAACTACCTTAACATTCCAACTTTTATTACCACGTGTGTTATGTGCCTCAAAGTTAATATTAGTGTCAGTGTAGTTTTTTTAATGAACGCTAGTGATAAGGAAATCTCCTCTCGGATTAAAGCCGTCATGTTTCTTAATCCTGTGACTTTTGCATTGAAATAATTTATTTTGTGAAAATTGGATGTTGGACGTCATTTGACGAAATACTAGATTTGTTGCCATAGCGAATATTGGATCATTCAAATCGTTTGACCTTTGACAAAGTACCTACTTCCGAGTGGAATATGTGTAAATTATGTCAATTACATTCCGTTATGATGTGTCGACATTTGAAATGAGTGAGTAACGTGTGAGTAGTTTTATCTTTACATTTATCGAGGTTTTTGGAACATCAAATAAATCGATTGAATTGCAGGAATCATTATCCTTACGGCAATCCGGTAGCTTACTTCTAGTACTTCAGCATGTTAGTTACTATTTTGACGAATGTCAATATGATGAATTTTATCTCAGTGACTGTAGGTATAAGGTTCCACGTCTAATTAACATTAGACGTGGAACAGTGTCTTTCATGCCAGCCACGCTGCTTCGTCGTTGATTGTGAGAGAACGTTAAATTTCAAAATGAAGCTTCTCTCCGCGATTTCTTAAGTTGTTAGCCATTTGGAACCCTTATTCTTCCTTATAATTTTTACCATAATTGGTACCTGAATGGCGAGTTATTCCATGTAATTAAACTTTCAACTAAGTATTTTAAAAAGTCCTTGATATTTGAACCTAGGAAATTGCAATCAACTTATTTCGTTCATATGTGCACCTGCCACTCCAAACCACGCCGCAATAATTGATCATATAATTTTGATGATGAGGAAAAGTAATAGAATATTGGAGGTCTTAATTGGATTTACAGCACTTCACTTGGCAATTTTTTTCCTTTGAGGTTGTTAGTATGATGATTTGTTGTAGCCTTTAATATCAACAGAATCTTTAAGTTATGCTCCATGTAATGCGTATATTTTTATTGCGTGAATATTGCCAGCCATTAACGCGAACTTTCCTTTTCAGGTCCTCTATTGAATTAGGGTTGGCGGATCAGTTCCTTGAAACGGTTGGTGTCAAATGGGGCATTGCGATGAGGTTTCAAGGAAGAGGAGGACTGAAGAAATATGGTGAGTCAATATCATTCACTTCATTTGATGGGCCTTTGATATTCCCATATATAGATCTTCTGCTTCTCTTGTTCTCTATTAGTAAACAAATAAGGACTAAATCCTGTGGGGTGCGCAAAAATTCACTTATTCTGTGATAATTTTTTTGACGATATTTCATCATTTCCTATTTTAAAATAGTGTTTTATGCCACGAATTCTCGGCTGTTTACTGGTATGAATATCCGCGACTATGAAGGCGAAGAGGAATTAAATCGGTTATAATGTTACGTAGTTCAGGTGAATTTTGATAGGTTCATTTTAACATTTAAACATGTCACGGTCTCTCATATCCTTCATTTTTGGTTTCTTAAATACGAGATCAGACGTCTTACTTTTCCGCTCATAACAACCACTTGTCATTCGTGAATTGACTTCCTTAGACTATCAAGATCAGTTTTTCAAAATATGTTCGATTAGAATGGTGTGTATTCTACTTTAAGTGGTGACTAGGCCTTCTATTCCCTCCCACTCTTCTGACGAATTCCGCAGTCCTCACTCGAACGATTCATTTCATTTTAATACAGCCGAATACCCATCAGTTTCTTCTCTGCTGTCATTGCCCATGATTCATTACCATAGAGAAGCATATTCGAATTGTAAGTTCTGATAGAATATTTAAAAACTTCATGATAACATTTCCTGCTTTTATAAGCAAATTGATAATTTATTTTTTCTGAAAAGAATTTACCCCTGGTCTGTTCTACTGATTATTTCTCTTTATTTTCTACACTTGCTTATTCTGTCTCCGAAATATTTAAACTGGTCGACCTCTTCCAATGTTTCTTTCCCTAGTTTAATACTATTCTTAACTTCCTGTCGTTTGCTACACTCTAATGATTAATGGTGATTTTAGATGGCATTGTTCGTTGTTCTACCCATCTTTACCAGAATGTTTTTCTATTTTACAAATATTATTAGCGTGTGCTGATTTCTCTTCATGTAAACTCCCAATATTTTCTTTGATGTAATCGGTGCCTTTATAGTTGTAAACTATGAAAATTACGGGAGAAATAACACATACTCAGATCAATAGACTTTGTTCCTAATTCTTGATTCTTCATAACTGGGCTATATAGTATCACCCCCTTGTTGCATTTTTTTAAATGAATTGGTGATCATTCACATGTCATTGTTCAACATTTTTAATTACTTCATTCAAAATTCTAAGCATGGAATGCCAATCCACAATACTGCTTTGTCAAAATATTCAAGGAAGAAAAAGACTAAAGGAATTTGGCGAGAACCTCGGCGACCTCTTCAGATGTTTGTTTCCCTAGTTTAATGCTATTATTTTGTACACTAATATTTAATATTCGATATCCATTTAAATTGATTTCATACTTATTTTCCCTCCTATATAAACACGTCTTATTCAGATATTCAATCCACCTCTTCATTTTTATTAGCATTAGTCAAAAGTTCTCCGTTTTTGTCACTTACGGTATTCATCATACGCTCATTAATTTGAAGAGGTTACCCTAGCGAGCCTCTACTTTTCCTTGCGCACGATGTTTTCATATTCCTCGACCGCGTTTCTCTGGCCTCCCTGCCTTCATGTCAAGTATCGTTCCTCATTCTCCTTTGATATTCCACAGCTTACGTATTCTTGTACTTAAGTGGTGCTGAAAGTTAGATTCGAGACTTTTGCGTGATCCATTCAGATGATTTTCCTTTTCCCAAGAACTTCTTCAGCTGCTTCCAATAGCCCACTGCTCAAATGTTACCGACTCTCTTCTTCTGATTTCTCAGTCACATCCGATGCTACTTTGGTCTACTCTGCGTCCTGAAATTGCAATTGATACCGAGTTTTCTTAGTTTTCTACATGCCAAATGCTTTTCACCGCTTACTTCAGTTTTTAATTTTTTTTGGGTGAAATAGCATTGGTGCTAATAAGAGCCTTAGGGTGACTTTTACCGTCAATTTTCCAGTTCTTCAATTGTTTTATTTTCGCTATCGTGTCGTCCCTGAAATCGTTTTTTCCTTATAATCGCTTCGCCTGGGCTGTTGTACTGATTTTTTCTCTCTTGTTTCTACACCTGGTTATTTTTCTTCCGAAATATTTAAACTGGTCGACCTATTCCAATGTTTGTTTCCCTGATTTTGTGCTATTCTTGACTCCCTGTTTTTTACTACACTTTAGTATTTTATGGTGATAATGTTTCTGATTCTCTTCCTCTGATTTCTCGGTCGTATCCGATGCTATTTTGTTCTCCTCTACCTCCTGAAATTACACTTGATACTGATTTTACTTAATTTTCTGCTTACCAAAGACCTTTCATAGCCATCTTAAATTTTTATTTTATTATTTTGGGTGACATAACATATCTATTGAGACATAGTCTCGGTCGTTTTAAGCCTTAGGGTAATTTTTGCCGCCCATTTTATATTCGCTGAATCGTTTTCTCTTTGTAGAATTTAATCAGCTTAGAATCTATCAAGTCCACTATCTCTTTCCTTATCTTCTTAAACTGTGATCATTTTAATTTTGTATTCGTAAACACTAGCTTGTGTTCTTAGTCTGTCTTTTATTTTGGATACATCATTCCTGTTTCTCGTCTTTCCTCCATCTTAAACTTTGTCAGTGAATGCATTATATTCACCGAGAATAATCATATTTTCTTCGCCTATAATCTGCTTGATTATTTCCGCGGTACCTTGATAAACTTACTCCACTTCTGCATTTCATAGCATTTTTTTAGGCTTACAAAATTTCGGAGATGCAGTACTTATTGGCTTCAGTTTAAATCTTGACCATTACCAACCATTCATCACGCATTAGGTTGCTTTTTCATTAGGGCTTTTGCTAAGCATTATACCGATTCCAGCGTTACCGTATAGCTACCCTTCGAGTATTAGTCTGTAGCTTACACTCCACAAGTCTCCCACTTCGAGCATTTTTTTCCCCGATCCTTAATTCGTCGAGGAGCATTCTTTGAATTTCACCTTCTGGTTTTCTGTCTGTTTGCAAGTTCGACGCATACTCACGTTTCTTGTTCCCACCTTTAAGGAAATTCAATTCGTTTGATTTATTTACTCTCTCGTATAGTCCGCCCTGAAATTTGAATGAAGAACTATTGTTGTTTAACAAAGGAATATTTCACTTAACGTAATTCCGCCATGTATGTAATAAGTGGTTTAGCTATTATATACACGATAACCACGGTGGTGGTTGTTCCTAGCCTTCTACGTCACAGCTAATATAGCCTTTTCATTGATATTACGACGCATGTATCGAGAAAAGTATCAATTTTTTATCACCTTAAACCTAAAGAAAGATATTTCTTTACTTTAGCCACAGATTCCTTTATTTTACGGAATGGTATCATAAAGTTACTTCTAATTAAAAGATAATTCTCCTTGTGGATTTTAGGCTTTTCAAGGCCATTTGGATAGGCTACGTATCTTTCGTTGAGGGAGGAAGTTTAAGAGCTCCGTAAGCTAATCAGTAAGAGAAACTGATTATCTTAGAAATCAGCCTTAAATTATTCACCCTGGTTTCAATGTACTATCATTTTAAAAAGTATGTAGACACCCACGAGCCCCACTTAACTGATGTGGTAGGGTCGGTAAAAACTTGGAAGGTTGGCACATGAGGTACCCTGCATCCCTCAACAGTACGCCAGCAGGACGGGCGTGGGGGCGACAGGGCTAGCGAGACTGGAGTCTAACTATAGGCTCAAATGCCCTAGCGAATAGAATGCTCTGAGGAAACTCATGTCCACGCACACGTCGGGACGTCGCGTCGGAGTGTTTTCTTGCGGGCTCCGTGGCGAGGATTTCCTCTCTTCAGATTCATATTTGGACTCACCGTGAACGCGTAATGTGTATGTGGCCCCGTTGCTGAGTTGGATTATTTCACGCGCATTTGATGCACTGAAGTTTTGGGGGGGGGGTTCGAATCTGAGCCAATGGTATTTTTTTGTGAAAGGTCAAATGATAACATAATATATATAGTTTACTCGATAAAAAAATTAACACCGAATTTTTTCAGCGACTAATTTTTTAACATAAATGACTCAATTTGCCTTAACACATTTATTTTAAAGCAAGTTCATTCAAAGAGTGGAAATAAGCAGGGAAAGTGTAAGAGGTTGTATTTGAGTGGAAGTTGCGGTGAATTTCACAGAAGGTTCCAATTTGATGTAATGATACTTTTCTTCATTTTTTTAGAGATATCAAAACGTCAATGCAGTTGGCTCAAGAAAATATTATTACTGATTTTTTTATCGGTTGAATTTGCTAAAATATTGATTTGAAAAACTAACACAGTAATTTGTAAACAAATTGACCAAAATGGATGATCACCTGTCTTCAAACTTTTAATCAGGATAACACGTGATTTTTCTTTGAGGATTTTTTTGTTGCTGTAGAATAGGTGCTTGACTAGTTAAACCATACTATTTATTCTGTTACTTAATATTTAGTAGAGTTATTCGCTGTCTCTACAACTTTATGTTGACTTTTAGCAATTGATCCAACTAATTTTTCTCGTGCATGTGTGCATAATTATTTTGATGGTTTTTAGGTATATTAGGTAATGAGCCGGTATGTTCTTCTTACGCTGCCAGTGACGATATCAGAAGTTAAGACCATTAAGATTTCCTAATAAAAATGTATTGCTATTATTAATCAAAAGTTTGTGAAATATTGAAGAAATGGATTATATACATTCAGTCATAAAAATATATCTAACAATAGCCGTCGGATTATTTAGGATGAAAGATTTCTTTAGCGGTGTCTTTGGTTCGCACAAACGCTTTCGAAAGGAGAGCGTCGGTACTTCTAATCACGCAACTTCCCAGATTATTTCGTGAAAAAGTATTATAAATTTGATAACTACGATTTTCGAAGGAATTAAAACCATTTCTTTGCTCTAGGATCATCAAACCGATTTCAGCTAAGAATATGTTTGGTTACTTAATGCAAGTTCTCGATACTACGCGTAGGTATTTTACTCAACGGAGAATTGACAGAAATAAGTCGCATGGGCACGACGTCGCATCATTACAATTATGTACGCTATCATTAGTCGCATCATTACAACTATGGCAACTTCCCTTGATGATTTCCTCTCAGTGAATTAAAATGAGTGTGTTAAAATACATAGATTCATTATTTTTATAAAGTTAGTCAGTAAAAAAGCCAGTAGTAACATTTTCTTGGGTCAACTGTATCTTCTGTGTTGATTTTAGAAATGTCTGTTTTACAAAATGAAAAAACGTTATTGAACTTCTACGAATTCGATCTTTCATGGAGAAATTTTATAATTTCACCTATCTGTTTATTTACAAACTGTTATAATTATTTAAACGATTCCATCGTATTATTTTTGCGGAAATATCCTAATCATATTGTCCCTCTGTAATAATAGTCGTTCATCGTCAGTAATAAATAGCTTGCCCCTACAAATGATTTTTCTTCCATTGGCCAACAGAGATCAGCCTGCACAACTTCCAATTTATTATTCTCCCTTGACAAGCTTGACAAGTGGAGCTCTCCTCATCTTTCCGGATATGAATGGAGTGCAGCATATATGCATAGTGCCCGTTGAGCTGACAGCATAATAAAATGTCTTTAATTTGGTCACATCCTGCCTGTTTGGGTGTCTCTGTCTCAGATGCCACGGTGCCTCAGCATAAGGATTTATTTCTCCTGTTCATTTCGAATATTAGTGTTGGTAGTGATATGGCAGACTTGTGGATTCTCATGCTCTATCACATATTCCACCCTTGGCGGACAGTATTGCTAACTGACAGAAAGTCAGCAGTTTCATCTGGAGAATACAATAGGTACATCAGATATTGGCGATATTACAGTAGTGTTTGGCAATTTAATGCCAACTGCTAACAGCCTTGGTAGCTTCATAGTTAGCAACAGATTGTTTAATATCTGATTCCTGGGAAGATAAATTCACCATATTTATGTTATATGGTGACTTCAGCAGATGCCTACATACCATTTTCCAGAACTCAACCGCTTAGTATGTGCCATCAAGGCATGTCCAATTGCTCGTCCACTTTTTCTACTCTCTCCATAAAAATACTATCCCTTTGTGGTCATTCTTCTCTGGACATTCAGACAGTCTGTGGCCTTCCTAATGGAACCGATAGCACTCGATATCATACATTTTACCGACACTAATTATCGACATGGCTCAATCGAAACAATGGTTTCTTTGTCTTTTAGTCGATGAAGAAGATTCATTACTTTCGACAAATAATCGTCCATTGATCGCGATACCTCCAATTTGCAGTGCCACAAACATCGCCGTCTGCCCCAACCGTTGTCCTCAATACAAATCCCGCGTCCAAAAGATCGCGTTTCGTAATTTGGTGAAGATCTCCATTTTTTGGCAACATATTACTGTCGTTGTCAGTTTTGGGGACCAATCCTTTCTATAAATTCTTGTTCTCGAAATAATTCTTTACCAGAAATTTCCAGTCCTTGTAATGTCTTGCACACTTTTCAGTTTTGGAGTACTCTCCAAGGAAAAATGAGGTCCAACACAGTCTTCCATTGTACTCTTTCAATCGCACATACGCCACAGACAGTCAAATTCTCCCGCGAGATCATATCCAAAACGATGATATTTATGAAAAGCAATTTATTGCTTCACTAGTTTTTTTGCCAAGAACTGTAACCTGTTGGAATTACAAATGTCAGTCGTGAGCCGTATGCCTCGTTACCAAGAATATTTTTTTTTCTTTTGTTTTCTATTTTTTTCTGATAACCGTAATTACGGTAGGGTACTTATACCTGCAGGTGATACATTATATGCTAAGGCTACGTGACGGGAGAAGCTATTGAACTCAACACTTCAATGGCCTTTTGGTTGCCTATCTATAAATATCAATTTCCTCTAGTGTATTCTAAAGCTAACCTAATGCAGATTGTCCTACTCCTCAGCCATAATCCCTTTATTTTGCATGTATGGTAACATAGAGTTGCTCCTAATAAGGTAAAAGGTAAATCTCCTGATTGATTTTAGCAATGGTAAGGTCATTGGTTTGGACCAAATATCTCTATCTAAGGGAGGAATTTTCAGACCTCCATCACTAAGAGAAACAGATTTACTTAGAAATTAGCGTCGAACGATTAACTCTGCTTTCAATGCTCCTATTGCCTTCCTCAATGTCCTATTACCTCGTAGAAATTCAATGAATACAATTCCAACCACTCCGCAGCAGATTGGGGAGCAGACTGAATGACCCGGACACGCGAGAGAACACACAACCACGTAGTGCTGACGACTCAGAAGACGAAGTAGTTTCTTGGTGATTTACGACACAACAAATCAGAGCCTTCTTTCTATTTTCACTGAATTTATTTAAGATATATAACTTAATAGGTGCGGAGGATTACGATAGTGCATCTCCAGCTCCGTAATGATGCATGGTGAGCGAGAAGCAAACTTCGGCTTTACAATCTTCCATTTTCTGTTATCATGTCTGCAAATCCTCATTTTTCCTACGGATTATTTGCATTTAAGTTTTTACTACGGGTATTTGGATTGAATAGACTACTCGGTGGCCTCCTTAATGCATTAGTCCATTGTCACAAAAGCTCTATTACGTCATATGAAGCGTAAGGAATCCATCAATAATATTACCTTTTGCAAGTACTCATCCAGTGTAGCCTTACATTTGTTATGGTTGCCATGGAGATTTTACCCGCGGCCAGATTGGTTGTATAAATAAACCATCTCATGAATAGTAACAACTTCTGACTAATGAGTTTCTTGTTAGATCTCATTAGCTGGACTTAAATTTGTGACTCTTAATAGATTTGATGTTATTGAATCCGCTTATTGGTTGAGCTCACTGCTATCACCGGTTGATTAACTAAAACTTATCCCTTACATGCTTATAATCACATAGCTTGTCATTGCTAACCTAAAACTCACCGTCACGTAGTATCATATTATGATGCATTTCACCATCAATTGTACATCATCTTATTCGTTCACTTATCCGAAATGAAATCTATCCGAGACTGCAGCCAAAGATCTCTTTTCTTTGTAAAGTTGAGTCAGATTCATGAATCCGGAATCACACCATCATTTTTCCATCCCTTACAATGACTGGTTAAGCGATAGGTTTTCAGGGACCAAAATAGTCATCGCTCATTGATCCATCATTTATTATGAATCTCGCGGTCATTCCCACCGTCCCTTTTTCCATCGCTTATTACGTCACTTTCCGTATCCATAACTCTCGTTCAAGTAAGATCAAAGATTGGCATTAAAATCTCTGTAAGCGGCCGAGCGTTCTGATTGGCTGATAATTGAGCCAATGAACCCTTTAGTTCTGTCGACGAATAATACTAAGAGTCTCATCCTAAAAAAACTTGCTTGCCTCCATGAAAACAAAACGTGAGCAAACGTTCGCAGTTGGCGCGTTTCCCAACTCAAAACTTGTGCGACTCTCGAAGTATCTTAGAGACGGTTTCTTGGCAAAAGAAAGGTGCGCATCCCAAGAAAAGATAATTTTCGGTAATTACCTACTGTCGTCTCCACTGAAATGTAGACCGGTTGCGAATCGAATGCAGTGAAGGTACAGTCGCTTTCACGCTGTACAGGTGGGGCCGTGGGAGTGTTCTTTTCTTTCGGTCTCCTTGGCGAGGCTTTTCCTCTTTTTAAGTGCATATTTGGATTCAACGTTCACATAATGAGTAGATGTGGCTCCGGTGAGTAGGTTTGTTTCACGCGCATTTGTTTCTATGAATTTTTGGGAGGATTCGAATCCGAAAAATTATATTTATTTTTTGTAAAATAATCATTCTTAAAATCATCATAATAGACACAGGTGACTCAATAAATAATTAATACCGAATTATTAACAACGTCCGAATTTAATAAAATAATGACTATGTATTTTAATGCATTTATTTTTGATTCATTCACAGCTTGCGAGATGAAATAACTGAGGATGTATGTTCGTGTCATTTCGGCTAATTCTGTCGAATATCAGTTCAGATAAATTCCTACTCTATTAATTACAATTCTCACTAAACACTTATACTTAAAATAATTTTGATAACAATAAAAGAGTAAGAAAAATAATTGTAATTCGATTGATTACTGGGTAAGAATTTTAATTTTTTTACTCCAAATTTTGAGCTATTTTGTGGTGAAATGGACATTCTGATTTGAAAACTGTAGTTAGATTTCTTCCGACATGTTCAGTTTTTCATTGTTTCTTTTGTAATTGTGACAACACTCAGCTTGATTGAGGGTCGTTCATGGGAGACATCATTTCCCTCCAATTGACCGACATTAACCTCATACGATCGTTGCCGGATGACTGACGTCATAGGAGGCCAGCATCAGGTGTGTAGTTGTGTAGTTATTCAGGAGACATTATATTGAGACGCAGTCGCGTAGTCCGAAGTTAGCTTAATATGCGGCTGGCATTCACTGATATTTTATTGTTAATACAAACGCATCGGTAAAACATGCCTTTTATACATTATTCAAGTATTCCACCGATTGAAGTTGGTTTCCATGGAGTACTTCAGAAGCATTCTGGGTTCTTCCGCTTACTTTAAGTACTGCTCTTCAATTCACAATAAAGCCTACTCCCTTTCATTCTATCTAATAATTATATTCTTGTCCTTTCTCTCCCTCGTCTACGTAACATTCTACCATCTAACACAGTTTTCAACATCCCCTCCCCGCTAAGTACTCCCTTTATCCATACCTTCTGTCTCCTTCGTGTCTCATTTAAAAGCTGCCTCTCCTCACTCACCATATCCTGCACTTCGTCGTTCCTCCTCCTCTCCGTCCACCTGTCACAGTTTCCACCGCGACGTCCTCTCCGAGCCGATCAGCTGACGGAATATTTTTAGTTCCGGGGTATTTCCGCGATTTTCAGATCGCGCACGAAAACAGGATTTGGCGTTCAACTCCCCTCACCCCTCCCCTCCTCTCCCTCCACTCCACCCCTCCCCAAGGTGCGTATAATAGGCCTATTGTGCGTGCCTATTATACGCACCTTGTCCCCTCCCTGTATCTCTCCCGAAACATGCGACGTTCGCGTACTCTCTCGGTCTCTTGCACTCCACTCCACACCCACCGAATCAGCGGGTCCTCCCCGCCGTGTCTCCCCATACACCCGTCTAGGGTTCTTTTTCGGGCCGAGAGTTTCTTTTCTCCCGTAAGATGTACTCCGCCATATGGCAGTAGAGAAGGTTTTCTTCCTCTCCCAAGTATGTGGAGCAAAATTATTTTATTAGCAAAACGACAGGAGATATGTTTTATTTATTTTTTTAGTCTTACAAAGTGTTGTAAGTTAATGTTATCGGAGAGTGTGACCCATATGTGTGTGATGAGCTAGAGAAAACTACACGAATGAAGGCAAAACTTTGAATGGTGAACAGTTTGACTCAGAATGACTGTGAATTATCATGAAATCTTTTTGGAAATTAACCTTGTGTCTTTTCAAATCCATCTTGCCGAAAGAGACTGTGATGTACTTTCACATCCTATGCATGCACCTGGCGCTCTATAGAAAAAGAATCCAACTCCTGACGCGCGGAGGCGAACCCTGCCGCGCGATCGAAAAATCGATGTAATTTCCGGCGACGCAAACTTATTTCAAAGATAACTGCATAAGCACCTCAAGAAATCTTCAAAGAATGCTCTCATATAAGTTACTCCGCGTGACTTTGCCGAAAAACCATTTGAAACTCTACCCCAATGTAAAACTTTGTCGAAAAACAGTATCCGCCATTTTGTAACTGCACGGTAAGAATTTATCGATGATATTCTTTAAGATTACGGAAAACTAAAGAAAAAACAACATGCCAACAGATTATGTGGTTTTTTATTCTGCAAGAATCCACCCATAACTTCACCATCTACTTACTTTGGAAGATTTTCAGAGAAAATTGAAGACGGGCGTTTTTATGAAAATTTGTTCACGTTTGAGTCTCTGTATCTCAGTAACGATCTATGTCAAATGAAGTACATATCCATAAATTTCAATCATTTCTGAGTATAATTGCAGAGTTTCAAGTTTATAACTCAAAAAAAGCCATTTTGTAATTTTATCCGGCTTTTTCCGATTTCCGCCCACGCTGCAGCCTGGGAATGCGTCGAACAGTTCTCCTTCTCCATTCTTCGCCACACCCACATCTCGAATTCCTCCGATCTTCTCTCGTCCTCCTTCCTGAGTGTCCTCATTTCCGCGCCTTAAAGAACTACGATACAGATCAGACTCTTCAGCAACCTTTTCCTTAAACTTTAACATAACATTCCTCTGAGAAGGTCCTTTCTGTTCATGAACGCCTCCTTTGCTAATGCAATTCCCTTCCTGATGTCTTACTACTGTGTCCGTTTTCCTCTAATATTCTACCTAAATAGATGAATTGCTCCACCTGTTTGAGTTTTTCCCCGCCCACCTTTATCTTTAGCCTCACATACCCTGCTTTAAATGCTTTGCAAAACAGCAAAATCTTGGTATTCATTTTATTAATGTGCCTTTTAATAGATTACCTATAAATTTCGTTTGAATATTTCTAAAATATCAAAAACAGGAGGATCAGATTGGTACTACTGTTCTAGATTCTGGCGTTCATTGCAATTTCTTTACGTTTTAAAATGCTGGCAGTTTTTAGTTTTTATTTGCATTTATATGAACTGAAAAAAATCCTATTTTGAATGTTCGTATTATAAACGGAAAAATTCCACTGCATCACGCTTGAGAAATGCACTGATCAGGCAAACCTGTTTTGCCTATTTGAAGGTGAAAATTAATGCTCAAGATAAGTCATGGGCCCCTCACAAAGTGAACAAGCAGTATGTCTAGAGTTTACGGACCTGGAGGAACGGAATGCAATACATGTCTACCTATAATATCATAGTATCATAGTGCACCTATAATATAATATATATATAGTATGCATATAATTTGCCGTGACCCTAAAGATCACTCTTGCTACTGCTTTCTGCTAGCAAAAAAAGTCTAGCGAATATGTTGAAGATCGAAGTGGCGCTTATGACGAATGTATTTAAATTGAAGATGATGACTCGTATCATTCAAAACGATAGTAGGTATGTGATGTGAGTAGATGTGTGACCCAATTCATTATTCATTTATTATTACTGAATCCCCAGGTGGCTTATTTAAACATACCATACGGCTAAGATCGGATGGTAAAACATGAAAGTTGACTGCGAGATGAATAAGCTTCTAGGGACTAGCTTCTTGCGTTTCATCTACTAGATATTTATTTTCACTTATGTTAGATTCACTTAGAAATCAATTATTAAAACGAATTAAAATTATTTGTGGTGAATCCATTATTTTTTAATGTTTATACATGGTTAACGCTTTTCTCCACTCATTTCTCCCGTCGGCTAATCTCTTCACACAAATTACATTTCTTGTCTTTCATATCCTCCTTTGCCTGCTCCATCTATTTCATCTGAGGTCCTCTATTTATGTTCTTGCCATTTACTTGTTCCTAGACAATTGTCTTCATCACAACATCGTGTCTCAAGATGAGGCCCTACAAGGGTTCGCTTATTAGGGTTTCATGTGACTTCTTTGCACCACTTTTCGAAGGCATCTAGCTATGATTTCTCCGCTGCTGTCATTGTCCATTGTCCGTGGAGGATCAGTGGGAAGAGATTTTCCCTATTGACCTTCAAGTCAAAATCTTTTTCAGTTCTTAGGATAGTGGTTGGGAAATTCCAAATTGATGATTTTATGATTTTAAAGCATTAACTATCAAGTCTTTTCACTATTAATAATAGAATATTCTTTTCTTCATTAATTTTTAACGCAAATGGAAACGTAGTTGTTGCGGTTTACGAACATGAATTTTTGGCTTCTTCATGACACGTGGCAAACGCTGAGAACTAAAACAATTACTTTCTGCTTTTCAGTATTGCCCGTGCATGTAGATTATCTATACTGCTAATCACACGGCAGGAAGCATCACATCTTCGAAGTGCTTATATTTTCCTCACTCGGCTGTGCATTCACTTTTAGAATTGAAATAGAATTTTTCATGCATTCTAGTTTTTCACGGCTTTCCACGATGAATTTTCATTCCAGGCAGGTCAGTGCAGTTTATAGTGCCATTGAACACGGATTTTAAGCCCTTTTGACTTATTTATTCCGAATGCGATGGCTTGCATTTGTCAAGAGTGACCTAATGCCCTCTCCCTAAACGAAAATTCTAATCGAAGAATCCCAGTGTTCCTCACTTTCGCTTCATTAACGAGGGCACGAACGACCTTCAAAACAATTAAGAAATGATTCTGTTTTAGAAGAAAGACATCCGTGGAAGTCCTTCCAGAAACGTTCTTACAACATTACCCTAATCTCTCAGCCTTCTTATACATATCGCTTTAATATAGGTACTCACATGCTATTTTATCCCTGTGTTTTTAATTTATGTATGAAATAAGGGCTCATAAAGCCTAAGGCCTTGATTATATAATTTTCATAGTGTGTCTTAATCAATGACACATTGTAAAATATTAAGACGTAGTGGACATCGTAGCACTTTTTCTCGATAAACCTTAGACTGCAACTTTAAATTCACCTATTAGCGGATTGAAATTTGAGAACATTATATTCCCATTAGATCAGTATATATTGCATTTAGTGGGATAATTATTGCTAATTTTGGATGCGTATTTTGACTACTCAGTGCTTACGCAATGAGTAAATGGTGCAATCTTTTCGCCTTAATCTATACTCTGAAGGAAATGCTTGTTAAAGTACATCGCACAATCACCTTTAACACGCGGCTAAAAGCAACTTGGAATGTTTACCAAGCCGGGAAAATAATCAATAATATGGCAACCATAGCATGGTAATCAATTTTCAATCACTTACACATTTTTTGACATTCATTCGAATTATAAATTATTGGGTAGCAATTATTGGGTTTTATAACTGTTAGTTTTACTGATCATAGATGAGAAGACCAATGTATGGGAATATAAAAATAACAACGTTAAAGAGTGACATCCTTATTTGCCAATGGCCTTTTTTTACCTTTGAACTATTTTCGCCAAACCTAATCCATTGGTTAAAGATTGACCTAATTTCAATGTATAAATAAATAGTGTGTAAAATACAAAACTATTTTCATTGGCATATCTTGGTAATTACTCTATACTTACAGGATTAATATTATTTATAATGTCCCGTTTGCTTTCGACGTATCTCTTACGTCGTGGCAACTAACGTAACTTTTGTTAGCCTTGGAAAGTGTCCTTTTGTTAGCCTTAGTGTCCTTAGCAACAGTTTATAAACTTTTCATGTAATGCGGGCTTTAATTTAATTCTCATGGATAATTTCGGACTTACATACTAACTTGAATTCTCCTTTCTTTTTTTTACAGAATGAAAGTGTACGCAATAATCTGCTTTTGAGCCACGTAGAGTGAAATCACCAAATGAAGAAATTCGAATCATCGGCAGGAAAGAAAATACAAGAAGAGGATTCAATGGGGGGAAATGATAGCCTCTTCATTGCTAGGAGTTTATAGCTGATGGTTGATATTTTTGTGCAATGCCCTGTTGTTAAATGTATACGACTATTACACATACATTCACATTTACACACAAATAACACATGGTATGAAACAAGGTACAATGGTACATGAGATCTCCATCGATGGTGACGTCAATCGAATATAACAAATGCAAAGAGTCAAAATAGACTCGAAGGGTGAAAAATAAATGCATGGTGAAATGGTTGCAATCAATGAGAGGTTATAATAACTGGTACCAGGTGGAGTGAATAAGAAAAATTCACAAAGGCCATGGCCCATAAACAAGGTTAAAAAATGATAAAAATAGCGCTAAATATATGGTTCCCAAATGAATAATAAAATAAAAGGCCTTATAAACCTTTAGTATGGTTTATTTAGATTATGAGCTCAAAAAAATTAGGTAGTGGTGTGTGTGTGCGTGCGTGTGTGTTGTGGCCATTTTTTGTGTTTTTCCCCTTCTTTTTTGATTGTGTTTTTGGGAGTGTCATGTATATTTTTGTATGTGCATACTAATCCTACCTCTTCACAGAATCAAGTCATCGCTGGATTTGAAGAAAAGAAGACAACGGTCGAAGAGGACCAATACAAGAAGACAATGCGGGTGTTAGCTTTGATTAGGGCTGTTTGGGCCAAAAAATGTGCGTAACTTAAGGCTAGGCGATTATATGCGTGCGTTATTTTTAGTCTTTTGAACCAAGGTTAAGTATGTACGCTAATCCATTGCAGCGTACAGGCATGGGTCTTTCACTTGGTTTAGGTGTAAAGATACCCCCTGTATGTTGTCGTGGAGTGTATGCGAAGCTTTGGGGGTTTTGAGTGCAAGGGCTTTTTTTATTTTTGTATGTGCCTACTAATCCTACCTCTCCCCAGGCTCAAGTCATCCCCGGATACGAAGAGCAGAAGTCAGAGGACAACGGTCGAAGAGGACGATTAGCATGCTTTTCCGATGCTTGGAAAACATGAGTTCATGGCGCCATCACGTCACAGTAAGATTTAATTCATTTTTCATTCACAGGAATGCGTATTGAGATCTCACTTTGAAAAACCTTATTAATTTAAAAAATCAATTGAGAAATCGAGAAATTTTTCAGTAAAAGTCATACGATTTTGAGCAAGCACTTTATTTCGTTTTTAATTTACATATTTCACTCCCAGTTAAATGTTAACGTTAATGAGAAAATGTTAAAGATGTATTTTCAGCAATTCAATTGCAATGATCAGTGAGTGAAGTTAATAATTATATTTACTCTTTAAACTTATTTAGTCTATTTTACGATTTATCATAAATATACCTACATCATCTTCTTGTTAATGGCTACCGTCTCTATGTTGCTTATTATTTTATATAACTCCCTCATTTATTTGTTTTTTAAGTGCTCTTTGGTAGGCCTTTTCGCGTTTGTAATTCTGCATTTATGTTAATTTAAGCATTTTTCTCTTCTTAGATGTTCGAGTTTGTGGGAATTCGAATTTGGGAGAAACACAAGTGCTGTAGATTATGAAGACTTCAGAACAGATTGGACCAATCACTTAAGAGGTAGGAATTAATTTAATATACTTCCTTGTCAACTCATGCGTTTTGATTCATCACATGAAAATTAAAAATATAACTTTTCATACGAATAAAGATTATAATGAAGTAAGCTACTTTTTAATAATTTATAACTTTGGCTAAGTGTAAATAATGGCCTTTTCTTACCTGCTTACTTGCTTCTTTACGTAATGAGTTTTTATATCAAAATTTACGAGCTAGTAATAGTAAACTTTTTTTCTAAGTGTCTTCCCCTTTCGTATTCCTTGTTGAAATTGCATTTTATTCGAAATTGGATCCTGAACGCATCTTTGTCATTGATATTTCCAAATAGGTACCTACTTGTTAATTAATGTAATCCCTCATTTAGATATTTCGATGATGTTCGTTCTTACTTCACATTAGACTTCTCAAATAAATTTTTATTCCTAGATCCTTAGCTATAAGTAATATTTAAAAATGTTTTATTTTAAATAAGTGTTTTGGCATTAATGTAATCGTGAGTGAATAATGTAAAAAAGGTTTATCTCCATTCATGCATGAATTCAATGATGCATTACTGCGCTCTTGCGTACATAAGTACTACATTACATCACAACGCAAGTTAATCACAGTGCATCCCTTTAAAGAAATCAATTAAATAAATTATACAGCAATTCGTTTTGCTATTAAGTACTACACTCGCTAATTCTTTTTACTTAAAATAAGAAGCAATTTATTTCAGTCACCTTCAAATGTATAAGTTCATGTATACTGGGGTTTTTATTTATTTTGCCTCTTCCGATTCAGACTAACCGTATCCTACATAAGTCAATCTTGATTCAAATTTAATTTTTAGTACATAGGGGAAAACCTCGTTACGGTTGTTAGTTGTATTGTTAGTACAAGTGATGATTCTCATTGCAACAGGTGACTCTGCATAATGCTGCGATGTCCAGGAGAAGAGGTGCAACGAAGTGTCTCTCAAGAGCCGAAGATTGAAGAATGAAGAAATTGAAGAAGCGAAAGGCCTGAAGTCGTGTTGTTTGGATTGTGAACTATTTTGGTGTGATTTTTTATTGCTGTGTGCTTTATTGTATTTATTTATTGTAATGTGTTGTTGTTTTTTTACAGCCTTGGGGGAATATAGGCAGGAGAGTAGGAAATTAGAATCTCAGGTCGTCGACATGCGCAACTACCAGGGAATTCGATACTACCGAATCCGTACTTAGGTGGCTTAGCTAGGGCAGGAACTTAAGTCCGTATTGTTTTCGACCTTAGGGATCGCTGCGTTGATGGGTACCCACTTCAGGTTATCATGGGGTGTATCGTAGGTGTGTGAATGTTGTTTGGTATGAGTGAGTGAGTGAGTTTGTATGATTGTAGTAGTAGTACTAATGGTAGTGTTAGTAGCAATACTGACACTAACTGTCCTTTCCTTTCACTAAAAATCCCTCCCCACCCTCCCTCCCCCTCAAAATCCAAACTGCTCCCTCTACGTGGGGAGGGGGATAAACAGAGGAAAGTCTAATTGTCCAATCAATTGTGTATTTTTATGTTCTTTATTTTAATAATTAAAAATTTGAACTGCTTAAATTGTGGCGTAAGACTTTCCTCTGGCTAAAGCAGTATGGTATCCTGGTGTAATTTCAAATTCGGTATTTGTGCTTTGTATTAATAGGTTTATAGTGATAAAATGTTATCTAATTTTTTGCCCGTGTAATTTTGTTTTGTTTATAATGTTTTATTTATTTTTTAATACTTTTCCTTGAAATATGTGTCATGATGACATTACTGATTTATTTTTCTGCACGTTTTTATTATCTTAGCTGATTTTATCATCGACTTTTTGGTGTTGATTTCTTATATTTTCTCATTACTATGATATGGTGAATAAAAATGACTGTCTATTTTAAGGAATTAAAATAATTTAAAATGCATTTACTGTCTTTATTTATTTTTATTGCTCTTTATGATGTTTTGATGTGTAATGGTATATTTTATAAATGTAAATGTTAAACGGTATTCCCATTAAAGCATTTTCTTTGTAAAATACATTTTTGTTCCGCCTTTTATGTTGGTGTTTGGTATTATATGTAATAAGCATGATTCAAATGTCTCTGTGCTTATGTAATATGGCAATACTTATTCCATTACCTTTGTATATATTGATCTTTTGTAAGTTTATGCAGAATTAGCTTGAATTATTAAAAATTTGAAGTATTGAGGTTTTTTCAATCCCTTTTTCGTTTGGTTTTTCTTTGATGTTTTTATTATACGTCCAGTCTGGGTTTCTGACCTGCCATCCAAGTATCATACGTATGACCAATTCTCAATTATTTTTCGAATGATGCAGCAATCAATTTTTAATGTAATCATGTGGACGGCTTTCGCAATTGTAATATCGGTATCGATATTGTAATATTATTTGTGTCGTGTGGGCCACATTTATATTTCATATATTTCATTCTCTTTATTCGAGATAGAAGTCTAGGTACCTTAGTGAAAATGACACATCTGCGATTCAAGGTCTTGAGAAAATGAAATAGCTACTTTTAAAAGCAAAGAAAACAACCGTTGCCCTATTGACGTCACAGAGGTGGTAGCCGCCGTCAAAGGCATGGCGAAAGTAGCTTGGCTGGTAAGATGTCCTAGTTTCCAAAATTGCTCTCGTCAATGGTACAGTAAACAAACCGTATTGTCAATTTCTTGATCTCTAGGGTCCATGCGTGCGGCAAATGTTTATGCTTGGTCCTCACTATCTGAGCAACCAGCATAATTTACCATAGTGTGTTTGGTTGCAAAAGTTATTTGCGAGGTCTCTTGATCACCCAGTTCACCACCAGCGGCCATACGGAGGTCATTTGTTATTGACGCATGAGGTGGAGTATCTGGACTAGCAAGGTGTCAACCCTAGCCACGGAAGTATTATGCGATTAATAGTGAAACTTCTTTTTCTTTGGCCCCCTAAAACACTTGATTTTCCAATGACTGTCGGTCGTGATCTAAGGACAATTGAATGACTATATGCTATGCACTTTTGTGCTGCGGTTTCATTTCACTTTTCTTACATGTTGAACTGCCTTCACTCGGGATTTGGTATTTTTCATAAAATGAATAGTAAAATAAAGGATCAGTTTCATAAATCAATAATCCTTTATCTGAAGGTCATAATTTAAGGTAAATGAATCGCAAAATTTCCCCGAATATTAGAAACAGGATCTTCTATTCGGCCTCTTAGGGTGCGGTCGTTGAACGCTTCCACTGCTTCGGATTGCCACAGACGAGCTCCCAAGCGGTTTGTTAATCGCTACGGAGCGCTATAGGTTAAGGTGTGACGTCACGGAAAACGTCACACACCCGTTTCCCGCCTCGCTCCAGACGCTCCCGTGAAAACTAGGGTCTGTGGAGGAGCGAGTCATTTTTTGGCGGAAATTCGAAGGGAATTCACTGAGGCATTGGAGAGTTTACTCACGTTGCAGTTGTTGGACGCTGAATGTGGACGCCTTATTTCTATTTATGTGACTACGAAATAACGGAGTAGGCGCACTTAGTAAATAGATGTAAATTTAATAGTGATTTAGATAAATATATAGCAGGCACTATCTCTCCGTAGACATTCTCGTATCTCCCCCAAATTGAACTCGAATGTCTCTGGAAGCAGCCTTTACATTCAAAAGGCAACAAAAAATTATTAAAAGGAACATGTACTATAAGAAAGGATTGTAAGAACATATATCGACATATCAACTCATGCCATAAATTAAAATCTGAAGAGAAATTGGATACAAATGGAATGGATTAATGTTTTATAATAGTCGTTAGCCATAATAAGTTAATATGTTTCAAGTGAGAAAACGGTAGAGTACCTACATTTTCCTTTACTAGGGTAATGAGTTTCAATTAAAATGGGTAGGCGAGGGTGGGTGTGAGAAATATGGTCCAAAGTTACTAGCTTAACTTTGTGGAACCTCGTTAATGGAAAATAAAATTCAATTAAATGATATTCGAGCGTATTTATTAATATTCAATGACCATAATCGCCTAAATTCGCATTTAAAACCATCTCTTCGATTTCATAATCCCAGTTTGCCCGCCCTCGTTCATTTCCGCCATTTTGACTTCGCTCCTGACCGGTCCGAAAAGAAATTCTCGTAGCGAACGTAGCGCCTGTGGAGCAGTGCTCCGCAGCACTTCCGTCTGTAGCGCCTGATAGCGAAAGTAGCGTTCATTGGACCGCACCCTAAATGTGTTGCCACCCACCGCGAATTTAAATGGGTTTACTGAAGTCGCCACTCGCGTCGCTGACAGACACATATATCCGAGTTTGACGGGGAAATAAGGAATAAGTAGGAGCGTCCACTGAAGTTTACATTTGTGATGATCTGATTTATCAATTTCATTACTCTTTGATGATCTGCCTCTGTATGGAAGTCTGTGGTAACTGCGTAAAATAGGCCTCGACATTTATTTCAACATCCTCGATTTATAAATGGTGCAACTGCAGACTGATTTTCTTTTTGAAAAAAGGCACTTAATTTCCATGCGTATTTCTATGGGGGCTATATATTTTTTTAATTTATCACCATTCCTCTTGTTATTAGTGCTTTATACTTTTGCTATATATATGCATGCTGGGTGGAATATACATACTCCTATAGTACTACGTCTATCTCCATATGACCCAAGACAAGAAGATGAGCATAGGATTCGATACGGATGTTTTTTATGTGCTCATGTATTCGCATTTTTATTTGAGGTATATTTAACTAAAAATCAACGTTTGACGGACTAAAGAAAATTAACTTAAATTTAATCTTCGAAAGCGCTTATTTTTCTATTTGAGAATAAACTAAAAATACAGGCGGAAATGTGAGGACTGCAAACAAAGCATATGTTTCGATAGAGAGGTTCTTAATTTCGCCTTTCAAAACCATATTAGCAGAGTCTGCCTGAATTAAGCTCTTAATTTGGTCGAAGAAAAAATATTGGTCGTATTCTCCCGTTATAATTTAATACATAGTCGTAATAATTTATTTCATTAAAATTCAGATTTTAACTAAAGAAACAGGATTTTGAGCTGATACCCTCAATGGTTAGCGTTCAACTTGGTAACACTGGAGATGAATTTTAAGCGATATAAGCAGATGGATTTTCTTTTGTTTTTATTGATAGGTCGGGGAGGCCGAGTGAACCACAATCTATATCCCCAACACAATTCAGTCTAGCTTTATAGGTAGGTCGCAAGGAAAACAGGGCTGAAACATCTCTTCATATGCCACACACGCGATCTCATAGGTGTGATTGGCTCTGGGCACACCCGACCTCTCTTTTTCACATATTTTAACATTCAAAGGTCAACTACAACTCGCAGCAAAGACTAGCAAAATATGTTTAAGTGTAATTATCTACTTCGTACCTGGGGTCTTATTCACAAAGGCCTCGATTTTGTCGAAACCTCGACAATGTCGACGCAGTGACGTAATAGGAGTGCAACTGCAGCTGGCATATTAAGAAGTTCATAGTTCAATTGCTGACGTGCGTACGACGGTGCACCGTCGTGCGTACACGATCATGATCACGGTCTCTAATCATATAGTTAAGAAGGCAAAATAGGTATAATGATACGTGTAGTTGTATAATTTTATAATATGATTATTACAAAAACCGAACTTTCATGCGGTTGTTTCGTGAGCTATCACCTGTTAACTACCCTTCTAGTTATTATCTGAGAAGAATCTTGATTTAATATTCGCCAACACGAATCTCAGTCACCATAGAAAAATATTTTTATAGCGGATTTCAAAACCTCTAATTTTGGAGTTAGGGAAAACTCGTGAATTACCGGTAGCTGATTTTGTGTTGTGTATATGTTAGTGTTGATTTTGTGATTATTATTACGGGTGGCTTTCTTCATTCTGTTATATCTTAGCAGTGTTTTCTGCTGTAGGTGATCAATGTAGTTATGCTGGAAAAGAGGAAAATCTCTGTTGTGTAAATCAGAAAATGATCCACTTAATTGAGGCTTATTTTTTTCCTATACGCATGCTCGCCAACATCGGAGCAACTTACCGTTGAAGAGATAAATGAGTGTGTATGTATTTAACAGTACGAGGTGATTCTCTTCGAACTTCATCATAAATAGTGTAACAATAGTTATACGTATGTATGGGTAGTATGATGTTACAATTTTTACTTATTGTGTACGTAATATTGGCTCATGACATGGTGAAGCCTTTCTTATCATAGGCTTCATAGGCACCATCTTGTGATACCACGTGGACTATAAATTACTGTTTTCATTGTGTATCAATTTCCTGGGGCTCTATCCTCTATCCTCTAACTCTAACCTCCCTTCTGGTAGCTTCGAACTAACTGCCAGAACTTGCTACCAACAGTATTCCATAACTGGGAGTAACGACCTCACACCGAAAATTTCTGGTAGCTTTCTCAAACCGGATATGGGGTATGAGAAATATTTCGTGCGAACTCAGTTTTTACTTTTAGAACCAATGAAATCGCTCGTTTCATTGTATTACCTGCGAAAAATTATAATGTAGTCGTTCTCGGCTGACCTTTTCTTCCGGTTGAAATTAACATAGTTCGTTTTAAATTGCAAAATGCTGAGTAATTTTAGCTTTCATTATTGTAGATATATGTAGAAATAATTATATTAGTCCATGCGGTATATACATCAATTCCATAGTTGCGTTCGATGTAGCAGTTTATGTCACGAATGTTAATCATAACCACTAGGTCTTGTAAACATAGTGAAGAGAAAATGAAAGTAAACTACAAACACATAAAACCAATGACATTGTCGTTCTAATTCCCGAGAACGTTTCACTCATCGCTCCCTATGCTTCTACATGTTTGATACAAAATTTTGATGACAAACTGTTTCTGAGCAGAGATTGTTCCTTATGGCGCGTGTATATGAGAATTAGTATTATTTCGGGAATATCTTCAACAAAATTAATGGGAAAATGGAGAAAATTATTTTTGAGAATTACGTCATTTCGCTCAGATTGGCTTAAGCAATCATTTTAGGCTCACGATATGCTTCCAACGATATTTCCACAAAATTCTACAGTCGTGCCATTCTCACGACGGTTAAATTAATATTTAAATGGTTTCATGAATCAGTATTATATGCCAACAGCCAACCTTGCACTATTGCAAGCCAAGGCGATTCATTATAACTTGACCAACATAATGATAAACCAACCTACGCTGTTCCTTCTCTCAATATTAAAGTCATTTACTACTATTTTTTTATTGACTTCCTCCGTGGACTTAGGGAATTTCCATGGCTACACTTTTTCAAAATTCAAAACAAAAACACAGCCTTAACTACCGGCACTGGAATTAAATGCGTATATAAGGCCAAAGAGACTCAAATAGAAGCAGGATGAGATCATGAACACATTCATTCATGGGGGGAGCAAGACATTTGTTATCATCTATCATGAAACACCTAACGTTGCATTATAACTAGTGATGAGTCGGTTCAATTCTTCGATTCCTCAATTCTGGGCCAAGAACCGGAATCGAAAATGAGTACTTGCTTAGGTGAAATATCGATTCCTATTCCAGGAGTACTTCAAACCACAAATTTATACGACCGCGTTTCGAATAGTCATTTCAATTTTCGCGCCTCGTAATCGTAATAGCAAAATACACGACCATGCACACGACAGTGGAACCCCGATCTATCGTTCCCGTATTCATCGTTCGCCGTTCCTGGTCCCAAATAAAGTTCCATGCAGACAATGTAATTTTTTCCCGCATCCATCTTTCCCCGAAGTATCGTTTAACAAGTTACAATCGTATATCAAGTTACACGAGAACAATAGAAACGTGTTTCACGCCCCCCCCCTTTCTTGCCCGCTGAACTTTTTCAGCCTACCTGCTTCAAAGTTCCCAGTTTCTGGAGGTGAACTGCTACATGAATCACGTATTAGCCCAAAAGGTGTCTAACATTGAATTTCAGCAATTGCTATTATACTTTTAAGTATTAGATTGAAATTTTAGTAATTTGCACGTATTTTCAAAATGAACGAGACCAAACATGACGTATTTCTAACGTTTTTTTTAAGCATTTTAAGCAAGGAAATATTTGAAAAAATACGATGGTGATATCTGGCGAAACTTGTTTCTATCCTCGTAGCTAAGCTTCTCGGCAGTTAATGTGGTATTTTTCCGAAAACGGGATATCAGGTTATCAATTTACGAGGAATACTCTAACTCTCACTTGTCAGAGTTACGGACGAAAGGATATCTTCTCAGGATATTTTGATTCTCCCTACTAACAATTCGAACTCATCTGCTCATCTGGTGCTACGCTAATTAGAAAAGAATGGGCAAGATGCCTTATCTTTAGGACAAAAAATTTCATGGCGCAGTCATATGGTCATGTTTCGCCCTCTGCAGTATGCTCTGTGTACGCTGTAACCGATAGCAACACTTCAGAACTTCACATCGTACGAGTGGTTCCGTACTCTCCAGGGTGGGTTGACCTCAAACTAGGGAGTATTTTCCGTGTGAGTTTAATAAAATCAGGTTTCGTTTTTATTATTTTCATTTTTATCCGTCTTCGGACCTAGGCCCTTCCGAAGAAACATGCAAAAACTTTAAAAGATGGACTGAAAATAATTGAAGATGAAGAAAAGAATCCTGGATAGAAGCGCGTGAATATTGCAGAACGCCTTGGGTTTTCCTTTAGCACATGACGGTATCTCTCGACCAATCACTACGCCGGCGAAAGCGGTTGATTTAGGCATAACATGCACATTGCTCTCCTGAATACGTGTCTTGGAATTCGTGTTTGATGGATAAGAAGTTTTGCATCTGACAGAAATCTATAATAACAGTGTCAGTAGCGTAGCCAGGAATTTTGTTCGGGGGGTCCAAAACCAGCGGGGACGGTTTTTGAAAAACAGGGCACTAAGTAATGGGTTTTCCACTAATTTTAACACTTTTCATAATCGAAAAAATTTCATTTCTCAAAGAAATATTTTGTAAATTGTAAATTCATGTGTTTACAACATTTTGTTTTCTTTAATTGTGATTTACATTTCGGGGAAGGGGGGTCCGGACCCCTGGTCCCCCTCCTGGCTACGTCACTGAGCAGTGTGAATACCGACTGCAGAGCAAACCTTTATTTAGTGAGGTTGCGTATTCCTTTATGATATTTGAAAGCGATACTAGTTGAATCAACAACATGACCTAAGTGTCTCGATAAAGTACTAGTATTCCTATAATCAGCTAAAATCTTGTTTGAATCCTTTAACGAATATCATAATTACATTAAAAAATGCTGTGTTTCCTGGGACATAGGCAACCTAGCAAACATTCCCGCATTGATCGTTTTCCCGCATTCGTCCATCCCTCTGAAAAATGATAGATCGAGGTTCCACTGTGTAGATTCTAAGTGGCACACCACTTCCGGAGGAGAAAATGCAGACCAGGGAGCCTGTGACAGGTAAATAGCCAATGATACATTTGGAAAAGTACCCAAAGTCACCTTAGCAAAAACTGTTGAAGCTGAAGTGGAAGCTTATTTATCAGAGATGAATGCACCACCAAATTCCTTCCCTATGAAATACTGGAAGACCTGAATCTCCTACCCAAGGCTGAAAGTAGCAGCGAAAAAGTTTCTTGCCATACATTATATTATAATTACATGGTGATGATATGAACGATGCTTTTGTCTACTGATTCCTTCTCAGAGTAATAATTTTTTAAGTGGTTGTCTTATTGCCTGTAATTAAGTGATATTTTCTTGGAGCCTATGGCGTCAGAATCAATGGAATCGGTATTGGTAGAATCGGAATCGAAATGTCAGAATCGGGATCGGAATCGTTAAAATTTTGGAATTGACCCATCACTAATTATAACACAATCATATCCATCTCTCCAACGGTCTGCATTTATGTAACACTTAAGTCTCTTAACCTAATCACTTCACAATAAAGATCGTTCCTGAAAATGCACAGGAAGGTTAACCATAAATATATAGACACTTGAGGTCTTGTCGCTTCGAGATACTTTGCATAGTATACACCTTGCGTAGGACAAACGAACTGATATAGGTAACATGCTCATCATTTATTCCCAATAAATCATTATTATTACTATGAAAAAAGGACTTAACCCACCCGCACGCAGAAATCATAAAATCTATCCGAACCACCAACAACAACAAACAGTTGATTTTCTGAATGAGATTTCCAAAGCGTATTAAATGCATCCAAGATTTGCATAAAAATTTTTAATGTAAATAGACCCATTACTTATATTTGCAACACAATATTCCATTGAAAACAGAAAAATTTATAAAATCTCCTCTTCCTCATTGGTTGTGAAAACTGTATTAGAAAGTTTATTAGAAAGTAGACACAGAGTCGGAGCTTCCAAAAAATATTAAGATTATTCTTAGTATTTCAAAGATTGGCAAAACTGCTGTTTAATTTCTGATGCAAATATATTTTTCAGTTTAAGCAAATCAATTTTCTTTAATGAAGTAGGTACATACTTTTCAATCTCCACTTTCATGGCCAAGGGCCATTTCAAAAGTCAGCTGGCAGTGACAGTAACTTTGTGTTGAGCAAGGCTTCATTGAGTCGCTTTCTGGATGAATTGACTGAAGCTATGAACTCCCTCAATGTGATTTCCAATTGGTTACCTTTCCTATTGATCCCTTTGTGAAAAAACTATTTAAAAAAAACTGTTGAAAATTTCAACAGTTAATTGGGACCACTGCTGAATCCAACAGTAAGCGTAGAAAATCCAACAATAACTGATGAAACCCAACAGTAACTTCTGAAGTCCAACAGTAATTGTTTAAATCCAACATTAACTATTAAAATCCAACTGTTTTTTCACAAAGCATAGCAAAGGAATGAAGGGAGATGATTCGAGAGTTATTTCAAATACTTGAATTTTGTATGTGAATAGTTGATCTTATAAAAATTATTTAATAAACAAATTTACCAGTACCATTGTGCCAGTATAAAGTCATATGAGTACATATTTTCAAAGTGTAAGGAGGAGGAAACTGCTGTTAAAGCATGCTTAAATAATTTATATGCAGTAGAGTAATATAGTCTCATAAATCTTACCTATTGCAATTCATGCATTCGAAATTATGTTAGCCTTCCCCTATCTGAATTTGAAAAAAGAAAGAACACCATGATGATTTTGTGTAGTACTCTTGTCCTATAGGAATTACAGAGGAACTAGATTCACTGGAGTAGTTGGCTTTGTTGATGGAACTCATATTTCCATTAGGGCTCCTTCTACATACCCACACTTATATGTAAATAGAAGGGGATACCATTCAATAAATACCCTAATTGGAAACATATTTAGTTTATCTTTATATACCCAGATCATTACTGGATTTATTCATTAGGTAGGTAGATAATATTTTTTACCATCTTGAATAAAATGAGTGTTCACCTTTCCATAAATATGTGATAGTGACCTTGTGCTGCTAAATTGTGTCTCAAGATTCCCTTGAAGCTCTCATGATTCATATTTCTGGGGCCATAGTGAAGCTCACAATGAAATGAGAAGGGTATTGAAGAGCAGTGTTAGATCAATACATATAATTGAGTAAGTCTTGATAGTAAATGAGTACCTATTTCAGCCAATTCTTACATAAAAAATAATAGAATGCTTTAGTTCTAACAGTACTATGAACAGACAACTATTACATTGCTGATTTTAGTACAGCCTTTTGTGAAGGATGAAGTTAATTTTGTTATAATTTCAATGCATATATATATATGTCTATAACTCCAACCGTATTATCTGGTATACTTTATTATGTAGATGACTCAGGATACCCTCACTTGGCCTGGTTGCTAACCCTTATAATAAATGCTAATGCGGCAATGTATACACTGCAAGGTTCGATCCACAGTTGAGAGTTTTGTCAGAGTAATTCAAAATCACATTAAATATCTTTTAAAGCACCATCTTTGGAATGCTCTACGCTAAGGCTGGTGGAATAACAACAGTATGTTGCATGCTTCATAACATGTGTGTGAGAGGAAGTGCACCTCTCTCTTAGTGTATACAGGAAGATGATGAACCCCTCCCCTTCTCCTAACCCCCCTATTATCCAAGGAAGAGTGTTAATTCATGAGGCACAATGGATGAGAGAGGGAATAATGTTACGAATTATTAGTTAGACCATGCTTAAGAATATTTTATGAGGGATATTTATTAATTGTTCATGCATTGCATTTGCATATATACTTTTGGAAATAGACACACATAAGAAAATAATAAAATTAATATAAAGTTTATTCAGTGAAATATTGAGCCTTATGTCTCTATAGCCATTGAAATATACCATTATGTTATAAGGAAAACTTGCTATAGGTTTTAAAGAAACACTTTTGAGAAATGCATGTGATTTACAGGTATGCTAATGAGGTCATAAAACTAACAAAATTTTCATGCCAAGGTAAGTTGTTATCATTATTATTAGGTCATTAAGAGAATATCTTTTTCATAAAATGGGATTGTTATTGTTACCAACTCAACATTTACATATAGAATATTTTTATTGAAGCTAATGATCACGGGTGCCAACTTAGAAAAAATATTGGGGAGGCCCAAGCCAGGGATCTTGCCCTGGGAAATTTTATAAGTATTGAGTTTTAAGTTGTTTGGGCCTTTTAGAAGAGTCATATGATCATCATTAGAACCCTGATAACTTTAATCTCAATATCTGGACACTCCGGGGAAAATCGACAAACCTGACACATTTTTTTCTCACACCCATAACGAATTTTTGAGGGGTCTCAGGCCCTCACAGGTCCCATGGAGTTGGCACCACTGCTAATGATATATTTACATATGAATTCATATTAGCCATTCTCTGGCAATGTTGGGGAAAAAATTTATAATTTAGTCTTACATGATTAAAAATATGAATGTAAATTTCCATGTTATGCTACATTGAAACCTTCTCCCAGCATAATACTTAACCTTCGAATGCTTTTAAATAGTGATTTCAATGGGAACAAAATGTGTTGGAGGGATTTAATTTAATCTTTCATTAAATTGGATACATAAAATGCAATATTGAATTAAAATCCCACACTTGTCTCTGGCATCCAATACTACTTGGAAGGCCATTATAATATATTCTGATATTTCTTTCATAGTCTCCGCCAAACTAGTTAAGGCTATAACCTTTGCCTTGCTGTGGTATGCCCTTTCCTTTGATGCCATACCCATTATAATTGGATAATCATCTTCAAAAATAAAAGCCTTGTTCTATAATAATCTGAAGTCTTTCATTTAATTATTGCTCCCCAGTTCCTTAAAAAATTGTTATAACATCATGGACTGTTTTCTAATATCTCAATATATCTAACATGACAATATTTCTATTGCAACATCAGCTGAGAGGTTAGGGATATTTTTTTGGCCCCCTATGTACCTACTATATCTGTAATTAGTATTCCTTACTAGTTCTAGATAGCAGCTTCCTTTCTCTGACCTTTGATAAGACACTTGGAGGCAGCTGAGCAGCGAGGGGGTATTTGGGGGGTTAAACCCCACCCCTAGAGCCCAAAGAAATTTTTAAGTGTATTCCATTTTACTTGACTGAATTGATATTACTAATGGAATGGTGTGAGGATTAAGAAAATTTCCCTCAGAAAACAGTAAAATTAAACCATTTAGAATCATTTATCTTTATATTCCGCAATTTATTAATCTCGCAATTACCGCTTACCCTGGTGGGTATTCCATACCCCCACACACTCCGTTAGTAGTTGCACCTAAACCCCCCCAGCCTTAATTCCTACCTGGGCCCCTGCATGCAGGATTTGGGTATGGAAGGGCTGCAGGGGAAATGCTCCCTTCTGCTGGAAACGTTTTTAAAGTTGAAGCCAATGGTTACATTTCAATGTGGTTGGTAATTGTATTTTCAATGGATGATACACTTATATAATTACTTTGGATGAATTCAAAATTTACTGGGATTTGGAATGGAAGTTGATGGGATTCAAATGATGAAGGGAATGTGATGCTTAGTGAATGCTATGATTAGAGTTTTTTCTGGTGATGATGGAGGGAGAAGGTTATTCAGATGCTGGGACAGAATGTGATTCTAGGTTTTTGAAATGCTGAGGGAAAGTAATATATTTTGTTAGACACCGAACCATGGCAATGCAATACTTGAGCTATCATTCAGAAATCTTGGATGCTCATGTCTTTCATAGTCTGTTGACTAAAAATATTATTATTTAAATACTTTATACTATTTATAAATTAGGTACTTCATACTAATTACCACAAATATTTTAAAGGAGTTAATTGTCACTGCCACCGGGTGCTCCCACATGGTGTATCTCCCTCTGCTTATGCTAGATTTATGATGCTAGATAGTCACAAGCTTGAATTTCGCCCACCTTCTGAATTCATCGAGTCCTCGATTTTCGCTTTGTGAATATCACGGAATGCGATTTCCTAATCCTCGACATTGTCGCCTCGACGGCTTATCATTGTCGAGGCTACATATATTTTGACCATGTTGCACCTTAACCTTTCAATCTAATTGCTAATCCGTTTTGGAAAGCGCTGCAGACTGCCTGGAGGCGAAAACTATTTCTTCTGTCGAATGATTTTGTTGTAGGGAAAAATAATTTCAATCTGCAGGAATATTTCTCGGGTTTCCCACCGGGTGTCGTATCGGGTTGTAGTTCCCAACGTTTCCATGACTAAGTCCGTCATCGTCATCAGGGGGTAAACCCCATTAACCCCTGATGACGATGACGGACTTAGTCATGGAAACGTTGGGAACTACAACCCGATACGACACCCGGTGGGAAACCCGAGAAATATTCCTGCAGAGCATACGCCGGGAAAAACTCAGATTCTACATAATTTCAATCGTCTGCATATATATTTATCGAAATTTAAATAGGGCAGTTTCCTTAATCAAAGAAAACGAAATGCTTTGATTGCTATTCGTTACTCACCATTAGGGTTTTCATAACATACAAATTATTTGGTTTTAGAAATCCCAGTTTAAACAAATGGCATTGGTCAATTTTAACCGCATTTGAAAAAGGCCAGATTGGCGCCCATGTGATTCCACTCCACGTGACGGACTTTTCCAACATTCCGACTTAGCAGTCGCGCATTCGCGCGGTTGAAATTTTTCACTTTTCGTTTAATCGCGAAAAATAGATATAGTCATTCGAAAATCTAAGAGCGTGTACTCCAGGAGTGAGATGCGTACTCCAGGAGTAATAACACTTCGATTTAGGAAATAAAAAAATAATAGGAAACCACCCTATTCTTCTTCCTTAATTAATTTTTATAGATAAGTACTATTTAAGTGATGCGTCAGTACTATTTAGTGAGTAATCATGATCACCTTTTTCATGAACAAGATACTTTCGTAGAGTTCCCTTTCCCATACTGAAAGCAATGTGATGCTGTTTTGAATAGGCGCTTGCATTGAACTAAAAGGAGTAAGGGTGCGAAACACAGAAATATTCTCTGGTGCAGGGGAATTTTTTCCATTGCAATTCACGTATTTTATCGCCGATCACGCGACAGGCTTCGAAATATTTCTCTTGCCGTCCTGCGTGGCTCTAGTGCAGGTACATACATTGTTATTTCCTTTTCTGCTCCTACTTCTTCTTCTTCCTTCTTCCGGGTGCCGGGCTTCCGGGCGCCATCGGCACTTTCGAGATGTGGATCCTTCCCCCCACCCCTCAAAAACTCAGCCTAGTGGCTAGCGAGCCTAGCCGACTAGCAAGTGGCCTTGGACTCGAGGGAGGGCACATGGGGGGTAGTGTTGACATCTCGATCTATCGGTTGGGTCTGTCACCACTGATTTACGCTGGTTGTACTTGATCACAAAGCCTTTCAACGAGCCTTGACACGCCAACATTGCCTGCCACCGCTGCACCCGCGGCAAGAAGACAACGCATTAGGAAAACGCGTCAAGAAGAGAATCGCCATTCCCTAGTCGCAAAGAGGGCGCCCGAAGGGCTGCGGTTGGCTGCGTCTGTACCATAGAGTTAGAGTATTTATGGTCTGTACCTACCATCAGGCGTAGTCACTGCGGTTCTCACCTTCGGGTGGCGCCATTCTTCACAAGCGACATTTCCCTTGGTCTTCTCGGCCGTTAGTACCCGGGCTTCTGGGCCGTCAGTATCGCCCATTGCACCCCCGGGGAAAGCGGCCGGGTCCACTTCTTAGGGACTCCAAACTGCCCTCCCTGCCATCCCCAACGCTCCAGATAGGCCGCCATGGACTCCATGGCGGCCTCTGACGCCAACGTTGGAAATGAAGAACCCGTCAGCAGAGAAGATGAAGACATGACGTTTACTGATGAAGAGGTCGACTACTTATTCTCAGCAGCAGCGCAAAAGCCTCATACGGACCAACTAGAAGACGGAAAAAGCCGCCAATCAAGCCCTACTCCACAAACCTCAACCAACATTTCAACCCCCGCACCACCATCTTCAGCCACTTCCGCACCAATTAGAAAGCTTATAACCATAACAGTTCCCGAAAAACTCACCCACGATCCCCGTTTTCGCAGTTTTCTCAACCTACCTGCAGAGGCAATGCCTGAAATTACCTCAGATTCTGAACGGCCCCCTTTAGGGCCTTTTTCAACTCCGTCTAAGCGTAGGCGTGTTAGAAACACGCCTTCGCCACCGTCTCCGGCTCCCATTTTGCTACAGAACCAGTTCGCACCTCTGTCATCAGACGATACTGCAGCCCCTGAAAAAGAAACAATGCCACCCGCGCAACCAAGACTTCCGAAAACAATCCAACAAAAGAAATCATCAGTCCCGCCCATCTTCTTGAAGGAGCCCACGGGCTGGTTCGTCAAATACCGAGCCATTAGAGCTGCCTGCGCTTGCCCACCAGTGTGCCACTCCACCGGCTCCTCGGTAAAGATTCAAACATCATCATCATCAGATTTCCGCGCTCTCGTGCGCCTTTTCACTGAAAAACAGTGGGCATACTTTACCTACCAACTACCGGAAGATAAAAAAACATTCCTGGTCATTCGCGGACTCCGCATAGACACGCAAATCAGTGAAATCAAAGATTCCCTATCAGAAATGAACCTCCAAGTTCAGGAAATCCGGCAGCTAAAAACCACCCGCCCCACTCAAAAACAACAGAAAGAACTGGAAGCCACTCAAACCGACGATCCTGCTTACCGAAAGCCGCAATACCCACCACGGAACCTTCCGCTGTTTCAGATTAAACTAATACACCCAAACGACGTAGAACGCCTAAAAAACGTTACTTATCTCTGTGGCCTTTCGGTAACTATAGAAGATTTTAAACCATCACCAGGCCCGCCCCAATGCAAGAAATGCCAGCGCATTGGGCACACGGCTAATTCCTGCGGCCTTCAAACTAGATGCGTACGCTGTGGCGGCCCGCTTTCCCACAGAGAATGTACAGTTGCAAAACCGGAACCGGCTAAATGTGCCAACTGCGGAGGTGAGCATCCAGCAAATTACCGGCAATGTCCAGCGTGCAAGTCGTATGCTGAAAGACTGCAATCCGCCAAAAAGCAATCCTCTACCCCAGAAACGCCTGACGTTAACTCCACAACAACTTTCCCTTCTCTTCCGTCTCCTGCTCCCATCCAGCCACAACCACAACCCCCTGCTCCACCACAACCGGCCTCTCAACCCTCTCTTCAAGAAATCATTGCCTCCTTCTTCACTCCTTCCATCAAAACTAAACTTTTCTCCTGGCTGACTAATCTTGTCAAAAAACTAATTACTCCATCGGAAAAATCTAAGACAGACATATTACTAGAAGAAATCATCCAGGCAGCGCTATTATTCATCAATGATGGATAAGCGCAAGGCCATTCAACTAAGAGCACTGCAATGGAATATGAATGGAATCGGCTCAAAAACAGAGGAACTTATGAACATTCTACAGGAACACGTAATTGATATTGCAATCATCCAGGAAACATGGCTAAATAACAAGAAAAAAATCTACACCCCCGGGTACCACCAACTTCGTCGCGACCGCGAAGAGAAACAAGGCGGTGGCGTATTAATTTTAATCAAAACCTGCCTTATCTTCAGCCAAATTCCATTCCCGGACTTGGAATCCTTGGAGGCAATCGGCGTAACCGTCGGAACCAGCATTGGTAACATAAACTTCTGGAGCTTCTACTATCCCCCCAAAAAGATCAACATGAATGACCTCAAATTCATAACAGAATCATTAACAGGAAGAACCTTCGCCGGTGGCGACTTAAACGCGAAGCATACCAGCTGGGGAGCTTCAACCACCAACGCCGCTGGTAGAAAAATTCATTTCATTGCCGAAGAAAGAAATGCCAAAGTTCTCACCCCATCTACCTTTACCCACTACTCCGTCCATGGCTCCGCTGACATCCTCGACCTAGCTCTCACAACCAACCTTCCTGCAATAGAAAACCCCATCACTCTGGATTCATCTGCCTCCGATCACCTTCCACTCCTCTACTGTATAAACTGCTCCGCATTCGCCCGTATTCCAATCCCGAGAACCGGCATCAACCTTAATAAATTCACCCGTCTGGTTGCCGATAATATCTACAAGCTCGAAAGACTTCCGCTCTCCACTCGCTCCGATGCCGACGCCTGCGTCGAACAACTCACGGCAACAATCCGCGACTGCGCCGACGCTTCCAAATTTTTCATCCCAGAAGACAAAAATCCGGACGCTTTTCCACTAGAAATTCTCCAAGCCATTAAAAACAGAAACAAAGCCAGGAAACTGTGGCAAGCAATTAGAACAAAGGAAAACCACGACCACTTCAAGATACAGCGAAACAGAGTCAATCGCCTCCTGAAAAGTCACCGCCAAAACCGTTGGGATAAAAAAGTCGCCTCCCTTTCCACGGAGGACAATTCAATCTGGAAGATGGCCAGAGCCTTAAAAGCTCCCCTCAACCAGACTCCACCTCTGAAATCCGGAGACACAACTGCCTCAACAGACTACGGAAAAGCTAATCTCTTCTCGGACATGCTCGAAGCGCGATTCACAAACACCCTCGAATCCGAGCTTGAAGAAGAAGCAGAAGCACATTGGATGAGCCTAAATTTCTGTCCAAACGATCAACCAGCTCTCACCTGCGACCACGAGATCCTCGAAGTAGTCAAAGGACTCAAAAGGAAATCTGCGCCTGGCCCTGATGCTATATCGAATAAGCTACTAAAAAACCTCCCCGCCTCTGCCTTTTCCTTTCTTGCCACATTCTACAACTTCCTATTTCATATCTCATATTTCCCTACAGCATGGAAGCGCGCTAAAGTTATCATGCTGCCTAAACCTCAAAAACCTGCAACGAACCCTTCCTCCTACAGACCTATTTCTCTCCTCTGCACTCTTTCCAAACTGTTTGAAACTCTAATCCACAACCGCCTCAAACACCACCTATCCCTAGAACATAGCATCAGGCCAGAGCAAACAGGCTTCCAAGCAAAAACATCCACAACACACCAGATCCTGCGACTCACTGAGAAGATTGCAAATGGATTCAACGCCCGACTCATCACTCAGGCAGTTTTTCTGGACCTAGAAGCTGCGTTCGACCGGGTTTGGACCTTGGGCCTCATCCTGAAAATTTCATCCTTCCCCATCCCAATGTACCTGCAAAAAATAATCAAATCCTTCACCACAGACAGAACCTTCTACGTTAAATTCAATACAGCCTCTTCTATTACCCTTCCTATTACCTCCGGCGTCCCGCAAGGCGCCATCCTATCCCCTACCCTATTCAACATGTATGTCAATGACCTTCCCTTAATCCCCGGTAACGAAGCTTTTCTATACGCAGACGACACCACCTTTATCGCTCAAGGTTCAAACCCGCGAACAACATCTGACTTACTTCAAAGGCAAATAGACGCATACGAAGATTGGGCAGACTCGTGGAAGCTAACGGCAAATCCAAACAAATGTATTCACATGACTTTTAGTAGGCGCCCAAAAGCGGGCACCGGAAATCCCATATTTTACGGGAACAAAGAAATCAGACGGCAAGAAACATCAAAATTCTTAGGTGTAACCCTTGACAGAAAGCTGATCTGGAACCACCAAATCAACAACGCCATTGGAAAAACTAAAGCCGCTGCAGCAGCGCTTGGGCCACTGCTCCAAAAAAAAGTCGAAATTATCGTTAAAAACCAAATGCCTACTTTATAAAACCATGCTAAAACCACTCTTATCATATGCTTCCCCAGTCTGGCTAATGGCTTCAAAAACCGGAAGATCTAATATCAAGACTACAAAAAACGGAAAATCTACTACTGCGGAAGATCGTGGGTGCCCCGTGGTACATAAGGAATAAAGATCTGAGGAAAGACCTCAAAATAACTCCGCTATTAACAGAACTGAAAGCAAATCTTCCCGTATTCAAAAGGTCTCTAATACGCACTGGAAATGAAAAAATAGTTGATCTCTGGGAATATACCCCAGACCAAAACTATAGACATCGCACGCCTCTCTCTGCCCTAATCCCTGACCACATCCCCTCCCCATAAACCAAAATAAGTAGAAATACTGAAAAATCAAAGATAATTTAAACAGCAGACATGAACCCTTAAGAAATCCACTGGAGACAGCCAGATGGCTGGGGCTAGTGATTCATAACAAAACAGAAATTCCGGCGAGGCGAAGCGGGGGGTAGTGTTTAGGGAAGGGTGGGGAGGCGATGTGGAGGGGATAGGGTTTAGATGACTGAAATTTTTAGAACCCTCGCGCCAACTTGGGTTTGCAGGTGTTGAACAGCTAGCTAGCCGAATGTCACCGCGCTTAGTCTCTCCGCCGCATGGAAGTAGACGTATCTCAAGGCAACACGGCGGTCTTATAGATTTGGAAATGGATATTATTTACGGAAGTGTAGAGCACTGAGATTAGTGAGATTTCGTCTCCTAAACCCGGAGGTATTCAAATATTAAAAAAATTGATACTGTTACTAATTAAAGCAATCTCCTGCAGTAGCGGGATAAACCGGCAAGTAAGAATTGAAAGGTACAATTTTATTATTCCTTGACATTTTTGATAATATCGTTTGTTCTTTATGGTGTTTCAACCCGTCAAAATATCGTTTTGAATGAAAATAGAGATTTCGTTTTGAATGAAAAACGTAATTCCCGATAGATAAAAATATTAATTTCCTGCTTTTTCCAATTTAAATATTTCTGGCAGAAGGTAAGATGTTTTTAACTTCTCCGCCATAAGTTTTTCCCATAAAGCCTTGTCCCTATATTTTTCTTAAATAAATCCACGTGGAGTACAAAAGAAAAATACACAATGCCCCTTTCGTGAAATATTCTGTTTCCCCTGGATTTCATAAAAACTTGTGATATTCGCTGCAGAAAAATATTTCCTTCCCGGATTTCACAGTAATCATCAAGTGGATAATCTCGGAAGGAAATTTCTTCTTCCTGGAGTCCGCAACTGGACGTTAGGGATGACAATTACGCGTATTATGGTATTTTAGGCACTTTTAAAATTTTCATAAAAATAATATGTACAAAAATATGTGTCAAAATTTATATATTATTACTAAAGTAACCTACCAATTAAGGTAGGTTTGTAATGAGTATTTACGAAACATTCTGGCGGTCCTTTCATGTATTTCCTCTTCAATTCACTATGAAATTCCTTTCCATCAAATCTCTTATTTCCTTCCTATCTCTCGTTTAGCCAACATTCTTTCCTGAAACACAGTTTTCTCTCCTCCCTTACTACGTCCTACACTTCGTCGTTCCTCCTCGTCTCCGTCCGCTTCACTTTCTCCGTTCTTGTCCACCTACTTTTATTTTGTGTCCCAATCGTTCCTCGTGATCGACCGATTTATTTTTATTTATCCGTGGAATCATCATTAAAAGCACATTTTACATTTCAAATAAATAAGGATAAAGTAGGAATCCCATTTAGGCCTTGCTTGTAGGATACCTCCAGACAAATGGCAATATGAATTGAAAAAAATAGTATTAAGCTGAGACCAGACACGAAATATAATAAATGCTTGAAAAAAGAGCATTTTTAGTTAAATCTCAACCTGCCGTGCAAAAAAAATATATTGATTATTAATCGCACTATTAACAAATTATTTTATTTGGATTTTTTACATTAAGGGTGATCTGTACCTACGCGATAAACGGCTCTGCAGACTTCAGGTTGCTCGCCATTTGCTCGCTTATTATACACTCTGGAGAGAACTTGTTTTGGACATGGTTTAACCTAAGATTATTGTTATCGGCAAGTGAAAAAATTATTTGAAAAGTATTTAATTAGTTATTGGCGCTGAAAAACACAATAAAACGCCTGTTTTCTCGATGTAATTCTACCACGTAGAAAACGCGATTTGAATTTTTTTCGGTAGATGAAAACATTCATCTTGGAAATAAGATATGTTTCATGAATGTCATCTTTGTAATAACCACGCTGTAGCTCAAATTCCTAAGCGTGTTTTCTCAACGTCAAGCGCTTACGATCTTTTCTTCCATGGCGCTGCTGTATGATCCACCAATCTCGGTGAAAGAGCTTACCATCCCACAGCAGTCTCTCTCACTACCTCCCCTCCATCGTCTCTTGCGTCCCCTTCCATTTGTTTTTTCCCTTTATGCTTTCCTCGACCTAAGAAGCCCGTCTGACCCGTGGTCGGGCCCCAGCAGGCCAACAGTTTCTTTTCGTTATTATCCGAGGACCTAATACAATTTTCGTTTTTTTTCCGGTGAACAATTGCAGTGCCCATCGTCATTAATGCCCATCGTCTTCAGGGATTCAGGAATCCAATACCAATCCTCTAAGTCTCTTGGCAAAGGTGATGATGGTATTAGAATCCCGGCATCTTAGAAGAAAAGCAAGGTCAGACAAGAGCCTAGCCTTCTCTTTACGTAGATCCTCAAGTCTCCGGATGCTACGATGAATCTCCTTCCCGTAGAGTCGAGTAATATAATTTTTGGTTTTATATTGGTTATATTTGGTTATAAATTTTGGACATTAAAGGCGGAGTTCTTTAAAAATTGTACGATATGTTAATGAATTTTAACTAAGACGAAGAGGATGCTTATAATTTATTCTTAAGGTAACACTCAGGGGTCTGGTTGATGTGATAACTAAAGTGGTTTCATACTCTGTGTTACCGGATACAAATACTAGTTATACACAGTTATACTACCAGATACATGTACTGGTTGGAGGATATCTTTCAAAGATTGCACCTTGCTTGCCGTAGCACTTATCAGGAGGACGTTTGGAACACATCACTCTGTTCTTCGCATAGTATTACAAGCCGCCATTACAATGAATGCTTACCATAAATGCCAACGTGATAGAACAACTTTATCTTTACCTCTTAATTCTCTCTGCTGCTGCTGCTCCATCGACGCTGATGTTTTATCTTTATTTATTATTAAATCATTGTGATATAACTTAAAACAATCAAGTTATTACAATATCTTAAAACAAGAAAGTAATTCTGAAGGCTGGTTACAAAATACTAATGGTACACATTTTGGCATCGACATAAATTATTGCATTACAATATTTTACGGCAAACTTGGGCATTGCCCAAAAATTTATAATAGATTATTACATCAAGATCCTCGCTAGAGTATCTATTCGTCATCAAGCCTTATTATTTAATACATTTATTAATGTCCATGTGGCAGACTTGGTTAAATCAAAATCATCCGGAACTCTCTTCTTCCATGATGCCTTGTGACCTGGTATTCGTCCGAAACTTGTGGGAATCCGATAAAACCCCCAAAGAGACCAAGATCAGGGCAGGTGAATAGAAGGCGTAGAGTGTCCCCTGTGCTGTCTTGCGATGCGCTCTTGTTGTCCTTTGCATTGTTGGTACAGCAAATTTCATGGTGATGCTGTTTTGAGGTCCTGTATTTTCATAAAGCGGAAATAGTATACTGCATTATAACACTACTTTATGTTTGAAAAACTCGTTCTTTTTGCTTTTTGTTATAGCCCAGACTATAGGGCATAGGTCATTGAGATAATTTACCATATATATATATTTGAATTCAATTGTGGAGATGAGTTCCCATAAGTTCTCATTGCAAAATCAACTGTTTTATGGTACACGCCCATTTTTAGGAAGTGATTGAACATTTATTAGACGATGGAATCATGTATGCTCTCAACTAATAGATGTGATAATTTCATAAGAAAATATAGACAAGATGTTGCTGAAGGAAGGTAGAAAGGAGAGAAATACATGGTGCCTGAGGGGCGTAAGATGAAATTTAGAATGATTTAATAAGGTAGGCTTTATGCTATTTCAAATTGGAACTTTAAGTATTTCATTATATCGTATTTTACCCAGGTCGCGAAGAAATTTTCTTTCAGAAACATGTGGCATGTATTAAATTCGACGATATTGTGAATGTTGGATTAATTTTTTCTCGAGCCAGATAGCTACCTTACATGTGATTCTAATATGACTTGATGAACATTGAAGACCAATGGACATTAAGTCATGTTAGAATCACTTGATGACCTATGAAATATTAATTCTATCGTGTGAAAGGAAGTTACTCTAAATTTTAAGATTAAGTAGAACTTAGACAGTACGAGTGTCATAGAAGACTATTTGAGATTATAATTTGATGAAAACAAATATTTCTCCTCATCCGCCTTCCCAATGGCCATCACCCGCGATTCTTGGACGTAGCACTTTTATTTTACGAGTCGATTCTAACTTTAATTTTACAAAATCCTGCTGTTCATCCCCTTTCAAAGATTTTCAATGCAACTTTTATTTTTCTGCGTGGAAATATTTTCCTGCAATGCGGAAGCGTGTCAGATATTTTCCCATTTTTTCACACGAAAGCCTAGTTACATTTAAGTTTTTTCGCGTCGTTTTGTGAAATAGTTATCAGGTAGACAATTTCGATGATTAAGTATTAAATTATCACCAAAGATGATGTTCTCCGTGAAAAAATATTTGACTTAGCCGGGATACGAACTCGGATATCCCGATTACCGGTCAGACGTGCTAGCCAGTTATACCACCAAGCCATCTCCTCAGAGCGGCTAATGCCTAAGGCTGAGCCTGCATTTTTTCATGGGGAACTTCATCTTTGATGTCAAAAATATTAAAATTGAGATCCTCATATTGGCCTCCAAATGTGTTGTCATCCTCGGTGCATTTAAATGGGTTTACAAAAGTCACCACTCGCGTCGCTGACGGACAAATTGATCCGAGATTCACGGGGAAATAAGGTTTAATTAGGGGTATCTACCGAAATTTATACGGATAATGATGTGATCTATCAAATGCATTACTTTTCAATTCTATTCCTCGCTATTAAAAATATTATACCGCAAAATAAAGGAAAAAAAGTGGATCGTATTGCACTCATCAACCGCGCCGCGGACATTTTTGGAATCCGATTAAAATGCGACCGAAGTGGCAACAGAAATCAGCCTCCTAGGGGATGGAATTGGGCCTCCTGTATGCAATATCCTTGTTCGTTTTATACGTCTTTGAAAAATAAACTGTCTAATATTATTCGGAGTCCATTGTAAAAATAAAGCTACCTTTCTCTTTGTGGATAGCATAAAATGAACACAAAATAGTACAAACAGCACAAGGTTCAGCACTTCTCACAGGAACACACCGACTTATCTCTGTCCTCCAACACCATCGCAAGCCGTGCTGTCCTGGACTTGGGCCACAGATGTTCTCTCGGTTGGACATGGGGAGATAGCAGGTTCACTTTGGCGACCACTGACTCGGATGCAGGATCTGGGGAAGGGAGAAGGTAGAAAATGATAGGTGGCTCTGCTCCGCCAGTCCTTCCATTCTTTTGGACGCTGAGTGCAATTCCAATCTAGTGCATATACAGTGTGAGTAATGCGGAAGGGTATTGCACGCAGCGGGTAACTCCGCGTCCTCCTTACCACAAGCTCAGTCATCTGAGAACATAAGTTGTCAGTTTAAGGCGAGTAGCTAGCCTCATTGGCAATATCATTTCAGCTCGAGTGTATAAGGAATCAGCATCAGAGATATCGCCTTACTTGAAGATAGTGTTCGAAAAACCTCTAGCAGAACACAGTTATCGTTAAACATTGGATAACAGCGAACGTCACGCCCATATTTAAAGGTGGGGATAGAGAAAATCCCAGTAATTACCGTCCGATTTCACTTACTTCCATTTCTTGCAAAATATTGGAACATATTATTTTCAGTTCGATAATGGGTCATCTAGATAGCCAAAATCGGTTAGCAAAGGAACAGCACGGATTTAGAAAAGGAAGGTCTTGTGAAATTCAACTTGCTCTGTTCGTTCACGATATCCTATCCGCGGGTGACAGGCATGTTCAAGTCGACGCCATATTTTTAGACTTCAAAAAGGCATTCGATAATTTTCCGCACTTAAAGTTTATTCAAAAGTTGGAAGCATACGGCATAGACAAACACGCAATATTTCCTAAATGATCGCAAACTGAGGGTTGTTATGGATGGAGTTAGGTCGGATACAGTTACCTCAAGAGTACTCCAAGATAGTGTTATCCGCCCTCTTTTGTTCCTGCTTTACATTAATGATATAACCGCCGTGGTCACGAGCAAAATCCGCCTCTTTGCAGATGATGTAGTTGTATACAGAGAAGTTTACGGCCATATCTATAGATATGCATTAGAAAAGGACCTCGTTGCCATAAATGACTGGTGCAGTACTGGGGAGTTAGAATTAAATCTTGAATAGTGTATGGTGATGAATTTTTGGGAAAAGAATGTATCTCCAAGGAGGAGCTACACCGCTAACGGGATTGCACTATCATGTGCCGAATTCGTTAAATACTTGGGGGTCACCATTACCCGGGATCTTTAGTGGAGTAAACACTTGCGTAAAGTATGCGGGAAAGTTAACCGTAAACTGGGATTTGTAAAAAGAATTCTCGGTAAATGCCCAAAAAAGGTGAAAAAATAAGGTACCTGACTCTAGTGGACGCCTGGATATGGACTAGTGATCTCACTTGGAATATGCTGCTAGCGTGTGGGACCCATACGAGGTAGGCCTAATAGCTTAAATCAATCGAGTACAGCGCAGGGCGGCCAGATTTGTGATTGGTTGTTACGACAAAAAGTGCAGCGCCTCCAGTATGTTACACGAGTAAGGATGGGAATCTTTTCAGGAGCGTAGATCGAAGCATAGGCTAAACTTACTTAGAGAATTCGAAGAAGATAATTTCTCAGACGACGTGAATCACATCCTTCGTTTACCATCGTGCTATAGTAGACGTGATAATGAAAATAAAATAAAATAAATAGACTGCAAAACTGAGAGATTTAAAATGTCATTCTTCCTTCGTAATATTAAGGACAGCAACGTTGTCTCAATTGAAAGGATTAATGGCAACGCTCGCTAGGAAAACTCATTGCATGTTTTTTCGTAGTTTTAACCTTGCATGTATTTGCTCTAGGAATTACTAACCATTAGCATTTTTTGTATGAATAAGCATGTATATTCTACTAGTACGCGTAATATTTCTATGACTGTGCGGTGTGCATGTGGCGGTCCTCTTACATGCGGCATTTTGGTGATTTGTCACCTCCTGCCAAACACCCTAGAGGGGGCTCTCAGGGTATTATGTAGATGTAGATATCACAGCCAATAATACTATCGCTTAGTGAGAACCGTGGAGTGACAACGACGAAACTTGACAAATGGGTTAAGCATTGACATCTCTTGTCCTTTATGCTGATAAAAGAGAACTTTTTAAAAATCAACAGTGACTAGGGATGATACGGATTCCATATGACACACCTGAAACAAAGTTACAGTTAATGCAATGGAGGCATAAAAGGTCACCAAGCAAACAAGAAAATTCAGGTGATCCTTAAACGATAGAAATATTTTGCTTCTCTGTTTTGGGATCAATAAGGTGTTTCATTTTCTATTTCAATCTGCCGGGTTTAATGATAAATGGAACAGCTCAGTGTCAAAAACACGCTGATTTCTCGGAGCCATTCAAAATAAAAGGAGAGACGTGCTGAATTCTGGAAGTGTTCTTAAACATGACAGCGCTTGTTCTCTAAGCGCTTTTGCAACCAAAGTATTCTGTGAGCAATATCAATGGGACGTTTACGACCACCCTCAGTGCAATAATGAAATGGTAATTTTTGACTTGCATATTTCGCCGGAGTGACAATTTGACTTATAGGGAAGCGCTTTAAAGCGGACGATTAGATTCCGGATAACGTAAAATTCATTGAAAGGCATTCGTAGCAACGTTCTATTAAAAAACATCAATCGCCGAGGCGTTTGCGTCGAAAATTAAGTAAACGCGTACTTAATATATATCAATGATTTTTAATCGATCACTTCGTCTTTTATTCCTGACCAATAGGAGATTGGAAAAAAACTCCCATCGGTAATGAGAAAGATCATACGAAAAATAATTTAAAAATATGCAATACTCAGGCACAGAATATTAACTAAAATCAGGAAGATCAAAAAGAAGATAAAAAATACTGAACACAAATGAAAAATATATTCAGGCATAAAATATTAGCCATTACTTTTAAACTATCTATACTTGAGGTGGTTGGTTTCCCGGAGGATCAGAAAACTACAAATCTCGTCACCTACTGCCATCGCACCAACCTCCACCCACGTATAAAAATTATACAATAATAAGCGGTGATAGTATATAATAAGTAATGTATTGCAGTACTTGATACCACAGTTCATGCTACGAAAATGAATTGAGGGGGACCAGGTTGGTGTGGTGGCTAGAGTGTTGGGTTCCCACCCGGCGGGCTCGGTTTCAAATCCCTGCAGTGGCAGAGAGTTTTCAGAGACTGCCCAATCCCTGCTTGAATGTTGGGTGGAGGACATTTCAAGCGCAAAACTCCGTCCATCGGATGGGACGTTAAGCCGTGGTCCCCTTGTCGCCTTTCGTTAGGAGCAGGCTAACGCCGACACCGGGTTTCTCTCCACCCTTCCTTCCACACCCTTCCCTCATGGCGCAAATGACCTCAGCTGTCGGTCGCCTCCTCCAAAATACCATACCACACCACAAAGAATTGACATTTGGATGGAAGTTAATCACGTGATAAAAAATGGTTTAATTGAACCTTTAAAGATTACAGTTATGATTGATTATTACTTATCATGAAAAACACATATCACATGTTTCTTTTGTGTATAATGATTAAGAACTTCTCCTTGGTATTTATGTTTGGTAAAAGGATACATAAAAACGTGAAAGGAAATGTGTTAATGTATTCACTTAAAATTCACTGTGTTATCAACCGAATTGCGAAGTCGTTTGAACAGGGAAAAGAGCATGTTCTAATTCTTCTACATCAACATAATACTCTGCGCCCCATTTTAGGGTGTTTGGCAGGGGGTGACTAATCACCAACTTGCAGCATGAAAGAGGACCACCGCATGCACACCGCACAGTCATAGTAATATTACGCATAGTAGCAAAATATGTGACGCATATTTGTTTCGTTATTCATGTGATTTGGTTCGTTTATTCACGTTTAACTACTATTTGTAAATTCATTGCTTTAACGCAGTTAACGCAGTTAAATTAAAACAAGATCTCACTCTGCGACTATTCGCAGTAAAACGAACTTTGTGACCAAAGTATGTGACGTCATCAGAGTGATGTTGAGGGGCTCTTTTGTGGCGCCCTGACTCCCTTTCCCCCATCCCCTCTTCTTCTCCTTCAATACCTCCCCTTAACAACCAGCTCTCCACCCTACGACGCGCAACCGAACCTCTCCCGAACGCCTTCGCGATGAACTTTGACTCGAAATCGGGCCTACAATTTTGACTCTGACTCGAGCTATTTGCGCACGCTAACCTCCCCTTATATGCTTAGTGATTCCCCGCCCTCCATTACCTCTCAGAACTGTTAGTAAGAAGCTGTCCGTCACTTTGGGTTTTCACCCCCATTCTATCATACCTAGTTAAGTTTTAGTCTCTCAGCAGTTCCGTTAGGGTAAGGAGGTGTATCCTCCGTCGCTGAAGTGAACGGATAAGTCCTATTCTCGTAAATAACCTATTAATCCATGATAATCTACGAATTTAATCATAATTGTTCATAATTTTTTATCAAGAAGGAAACATTCTTTGACAAAATATTTGTTCACAATAATTGGAGTTTTTGTTCCCACATCCTTGGTTTTGACTTCATGTTCCTTCCGAGTATAATGATTAAGAACTGTTCCTTTCATCAGTACCAAATTTTTTGTTGTATAGCTTAATGCTACTTCTTGTTCTTTTTACAGTTTACGAAAGGTGGGGTGAACAATTCAGTTAATTCAGTGATTGACAGTGTAATCCTAAAATTAAGCTGTCAACGATATCTTCAAGCCTTTTCCTCAACGCTTGGATAAATATAATTGGTTCTTCATCACGATAGAAGCAGTGTGCATGTCTGTTGGAATTATGTGAAGCTACCAGAATGTGTTACTCATCGGCTAAAGAGTGAAGTGAAAGTGTTTAGGGTCCATGAAATAATTCATTGTCAGTGTTTTGTTCAATGTGAATTGCTGGTGAATATAAGTATTTTGGAGAGTCGCTGTTTTAAAGCTGAGCTCTGTCGCCGATGGACCCGGCAGCAAATAAAAGGTAGGGAGTCTTCTCCTCTTGCAGTTTTATTCAACATGGAGGTTTAACAGTTTTTGCAGAAAATCATTTAAAACAAAATTGATGTAGTTCCATTTTTTCTGAGGAGAAGGAGAATTCTTTGACCGAATTCGTGGGGTCTCTTTGAAAATGAAAAATACACTTTGAGAACTCGACCTATCGTTTTTTGTAGTATAGCGGGAAAAATAAAAAAGGATTTTCAGATTAGTTTAATAGGTATTAAATGCTATTATTCATCTTTCGCTTTCGCGTCTGGCCACCAATTTTCACAGGTTCGACTAAGTTGATTTACGATATCTTGGAATGAATATTCGTAATGCTCGTATAAAACTTCGTTATGCTCTAATACTTTAGTTTTGCACCCTATCACCTTCGTCACTGATGCGCCATTCCTGACAGCTTGTACTCTATTTCAATGCCTGAAAGTTCAAGCAGTGTCGTGTAGACGAAGTTCTTAAAAAAGCATTTGTTCAGTGAAAACAGGGTCAGATAGAAAAGAATAACTGAATCACCTCTTTGGAAAAGTGAGTGGAAGTGAGAAAGGTGTCTGGCTGGGAGAAGTAGATGAGCTTCTTTTCCACTTCCCACTGCGATGTTAAGGCATGACCGTGCAAACATGCCTGAAGCAATAACCGCGAAATGCAGGGAATGTGGATTTGACCGCATCTTTCTCCAATACCACACCTAATGGTGATAGCTGGATTATATCAGTCTTAAGATTGTTTTTTCTCTGTCTATGGAATGACTTACAAGAGCGCACCACTATCGTTCGACCGAATACATATTCTAAATGTTTGTTATATTCCTGGCTCTTTCTTTTTATCAACATATTACTCGGGATAACACTAAGCTATTCTTTTGCGTTTTTTAGCGTATATGCCTTCAATTGATCCCTTGCATACATGCAGTGTAAATCTCAGACACAACACAAGCTGTAAGTGCTAACTCAATATTTGTGCCCCATTTACTACTTCCGTTTGTTTATCAAAGATAAACCCCTCCTCATATTTTTCTTCGTCACCTAGTCCACGGAAAAATCGATACCGTTTGAAAGCTAAATTAAACCTCGACAATTTCACTCTTGTACTGACATAGCTCTTGAGTTGCGAAAGAATAATCAAGTATATTGACCAAATATTATTTCGGCTTATATCATGTCTAAAGGTTATGAGACGGACGAAGGATATCTCTTCAAATTTCGTTGACTACGACCATTATTATTAAATAATATAAAACTATTAAGCAAACCTCGCTTACAAAGTCTAAATTACGCATAAAAATATTCTTATACAGAAACGCGTTGATTTAAATACATAAACTCTTTTAGTTTATTTTTATCAATTAAAAAATATTCTAGTAGAGGCGACCAAGGTATGAAATGGGCGAGTGCTGAAGCTGAAATTCATTTATCATTTCCATGCAGCTTTTTCTTGCGGTTTGCAAGAATGTTTTTGTCGAATATGAGGCTTCGTTCATATATTGCGAAATCTCCTTCACTTACTATCTATAAACACATAACCACTTATAAGCTAACTCTTAGTGGCGCCTGAAATCCACAATTAATTCTAACTGAAAATGGTTTTATTTCGGGGTAAATTAAACCAAAATTTGTATAATTTAATCTATGTTTAAACCTACTCAAGATGCTAGTTTTAATACCTTCAATGAAGAATAAAATTTTCCATATCAAATATAAATAATGTGAGTCGTTACAAAATGATTAATTGTAAAGATGAAAACATAACGATATGACTTACCTCGAGCAATATTCGACTATGAAGACCAAAAGTGTTGTCTGTCATCACGGAAAGAAATCAATTCCATCTATCCGTTCTTATGCTTTCCTTGGAGTAGTATCTTTTGCAGGTGACTTATACCTTCAGTTGGTTCATAGTGAACCATTTAGCAATCTCCTACTATAAAGATGATGGCATCAGGTTACTCCACCCGGAAATGGCTTAAGTTGAGCTTGGCTATCAGGGAAACGAATCTGCGAATGACAAAAGAAAAAATAAATACAACTAAGCCATTTTTATATTTTAATCAAGACCTATTAATTTCATCGGCGTGCACATGAAAGTATTCAGGCTTAACGACACTATTTTGACGCCAAGAAAGGTGTGATAGCCAAATACCAACGTCATTATAAATGAGCATATGTAAAAACGAGAATGTAATTTGGCATGTTTTATCGATATCTGTGGCATAGTGTAAGAAGATGATCACATTGCGGACTTATTAAAATATCATAGAATAAACCGAATTTTGATCATCTTTGAAGCAATTGAAAGCACTTTATTTGGCACTGCATTGGTTTCATTGTTTACGCTCGACTAATTAACAGCATGACAAATAATTATTGAGATTCATTTGAAAGATTTTCTGCGATTAAACTTTGGGCAAAACACCAATTATAAGAATAACAATTAACACATTCGTAGCTGGCGTCTATCAATAGAATATTTCCCTTTCCACGGAATCTTTACCACCGAAATACTACGTAGATTCGAAGTAGTATTAATTTAAGCAATGTATACGACCTTGATTGAATAGGGGTTACTAATGCTCAGTGTGCTTTTCATATTTAAATATTCGATAAATTTGATACATCGGTGACAATGAATCGATGGTTAAGTATAGAGTTTTTATGCACTAAAGTGAACACAAATAATATTATCTTTAATGTGATTATGGCATAGTGGGAACAGCAATGCTCTTATCGTTTGTTAACTCACTACCTACATATCTCCGCTATTCACAATCGTATGCAAACATTTTACATGATGAGCTATATTAGAGACATGTTTATGCGTAAGGATAATCGTGATTAAAATTACTTTCTTGGTTCACTATTTCATAAAATTTACTTGCTCTCACTTACCTCAGTTGATATCGCTGTATTTCTTCTCAGTATTTCTGTTGACATGTAGCTTGTAGTTACCGCTCTCCATCCTCGTTTCCGCGTATTGAGACGGTGTCTTCAACGAACGAAGGAACGGCTGAAACGGGCCAGGAAATTAACTTGACTAATTTAAAACATTAAGAAGTGTGAATTTGTCGAAAGGGCGGTTGGTGAGGGAATGGGGTGTGCTTTCTTCGTAAGTAGGGGGAAGGGGAGGTGATGCGTTGCGGACGACAGTTGAATGCGGACCGTTGATAGCCTGTGATACTGTTTTTCGTAATGCGATGACGTGTTTTGCAAACGTACCTAATGACCTTCGCAGATGAATAGAACATTCTGGAACATTGATCACGTGTGTTTCGACCGTTGGCCGCTTGAGAAATTCGCGCTGTTTTTGTATAACAGCGGCACCAAATGAACGAATCTCATTGGTTAATCGTATTATTGATTTTCCGCGCGATATATTTCATAATTAATAATACAGAATATGACCGTAATTATTGATGTATTTTATTGGATAAAATGTCAAATGAACTTTACGATATCCAGTGTTTTATTTTTTATATTTATCGTTGCCTAAATAAATAAATTGGTTCGAAATTATCGTGACGTCAGAGGCACACGTGACATGGCTGACGGAGTTTCGTAACATCCTCTCCCTTTGTTTCTGGACTTCAGTTCGCGGCAAGTTCTCTTGGGGTTAAGAGGTGAGTACCTTAACTGTTTCTTTGGTGAATCCTTTTCATTTTATTTTCAATGCACTTTTAATTTATTCTCTGAAGTGTAGGATACTTCGCAAATGCAATTTGTTCACTTCCATTCAGTTATCGAGTCGCATGTATTTTGAGTGACAATATTTATTTCGCCAACTACCTTCACATTCCAACATTTATTACCACGTGTGATATGTGCCTCGAAGTGAATATTAGTGTCAGTGTAGTTTTTTTACGAACGCTAGTGATAGGGAAATCTCCTCTCGGATTAAAGCCGTCATGTTTCTTAATCCTGTGACTTATGCATTGAAATAATTTATTTTGTGAAAATTGGATGTTGGACGTCATTTGACGAAATTCCATACTAGATTTGTTGCCATAGCGAATATTGGATCATTCAAATCGTTTGACCTTTGACAAAGTACCTACTTCCAAGTGGAATATGTGTAAATTGTGACAATTACATTCCGTTATGATGTGTCGACATTTGAAATGAGTGAGTAACGTGTGAGTAGTTTTATCTTTACATTTATCGAGGTTTTTAGAACATCAAATAAATGGGTTGGATTGCATGAATATGGATCCAAACGGCACTCCGATAGCTTACTTATAGAACTTCAGCAGGTTAGTTACAATTTTGACGAATGTCAAAATGATGAATTTTATCGCAGTGACTGTAGGTATAAGGTTCCACGTCTAATTAACATTAGACGTGGAACAGTGTCTTTCATCCCAGCCACGCTGCTTCGTCGTTGATTGTGAGAGAACGTTAAATTTCAAAATGAAGCTTCTCTCCGCGATTTCTTAAGTTGTTAGCCATTTGGAACCTTTATTCTTCCTTATAATTTTTACCATAATTGGTACCTGAATGGCGAGTTATTCCATGTAATTAAACTTTCAACTAAGTATTTTAAAAAGTCCTTGATATTTGAACCTAGGAAATTGCAATCAACTTATTTCGTTCATATGTGCACCTGCCACTCCAAACCACGCCGCAATAATTGATCATATAATTTTGATGATGAGGAAAAGTAATAGAATATTGGAGGTCTTAATTGGATTTACAGCACTTCCCTTGGCAATTTTTTTCCTTTGAGGTTGTTAGTTTGATAATTTATTGTAGCCTTTAATATCAACAGAATCTTTAAGTTATGCTCTATGTAAAGTGTATATTTTTATTGCGTGAATATTGCCAACCTTTAACGCGAACTTTCCTTTTCAGGTCCTCTATTGAATTAGGGTTGGCGGATCATTTCCTTGAAACGGTTGGTGTCAAATGGGGCATTGCGATGAGGTTTCAAGGAATAGGAAGACTGAAGAAATATGGTGAGTCAATATCATTCTTTTCATTTGATGGGCCTTTGATATTCCCATATATGCATCTTCTGCTTCTCTTTTTCTCTATTAGTAACCAAATAAGGACTAAATCCTGTGGGGTGCGCAAAAATGAACTTTTCTGTGATAATTTTTTTGACGATATTTCATCATTTGCTATTTTAAAATAGTGTTTTATGCCACGAATTCTCGGCTGTTTACTGGTATGAATATCCGCGACTATGAAGGCGAAGAGGAATTAAATCGGTTATAATGTTACGTAGTTCAGGTGAATTTTGATAGGTTCATTTTAACATTTAAACATGTCACGGTCTCTCATATCCTTCATTTTTGGTTTCTTAAATACGAGATCAGACGTCTTACTTTTCCGCTCATAACAACCACTTGTCATTCGTGAATTGACTTCCTTAGACCATCAAGATCAGTTTTTCAAAATATGTTCGATTAGAATGGTGTGTATTCTACTTTAAGTGGTGACTAGGCCTTCTATTCCCTCCCACTCTTCTGACGAATTCCGCAGTCCTCACTCGAACGATTCATTTCTTTTTAATACAGCCGAATACCCATCAGTTTCTTCTCTGCTGTCATTGCCCATGATTCATTGCCATAGAGAAGCATATTCGAATTGTAAGTTCTGATAGAATATTTAAAAACTTCATGATAACATTTCCTGCTTTTATAAGCAAATTGATAATTTATTTTTTCTGAAAAGAATTTACCCCTGGTCTGTTCTACTGATTATTTCTCTTTATTTTCTACACTTGCTTATTCTGTCTCCGAAATATTTAAACTGGTCGACCTCTTCCAATGTTTCTTTCCCTAGTTTAATACTAGTCTTAACTTCCTGTCGTTTGCTACACTCTAGTGTTTAATGGTGATTTTAGATGGCATTGTTCGTTGTTCTACCCATTTTTACCAGAATTTTTTTCTATTTTACAAGTATTATAAGCGTGTGCTGATTTCTCTTCATGTAAACTCGCAATTTTTTCTTTGATGTAAGCGGTGCCTTTATAGTTGTAAACTATGAAAATTACGGGAGAAATAACGCAGACTCAGATCAATAGACTTTGTTCCTGATTCTTGATTCTTCATAACTGGGCTATAATGTATCACCCCCTACTTGCATTTTTTAAAAATGAATTGTTGATAATTCACATTTCATTGTTCAACATTGTTAATTACTTCATTCGAATTTTTAAGCATGGAATGCCAATCCACAATACTGCTTTGTCAAAGTATTCAAGGAAGAAAAAGACTAAAGAAATTTGGCGAGAAACTCGTTGACCTCTTCAGATGTTTGTTTCCCTAGTTTAATGCTATTATTTTGCTACACTAATATTTAATATTCGAGATCCATTTAAATTGATTTCATACTTATTTGCCTTCCTATATATACACGTCTCATTCAGATATTCAATCCAGCTCTCCATTTTTATTAGCATTAGTCAAAAGTTCTCCGTTTTTGTCACTTACGGTAATCATCATACGCTCATTAATTTGAAGAGGTTACCCCAGCGAGCCTCTACTTTTCCTTGCGAACGATGTTTTCATATTTCTCGATCGCGTTTCTCTGGCCTCCCTGCCTTCATGTCAAGTATCTTTCCTTATTCTCCTTTGATATTCCACGGCTTAAGTATTCTTGTACATAAGTGGTGCTTAAAGTTAGATTCGAGACTTTTTGCGTGATCCATTCAGATGATTTTCCTTCTCCGAAGAACTTCTTCAGCCGCTTCCAATTGCCCACTGCTCAAATGTTTCCGACTCTCTTCTTCTGATTTCTCGGTCACATCCGATGCTACTTTGGTCTACTCTGCGTCCTGAAATTACACTTCATACCGAGTTTTCTTAATTTTCTACATGCCAAATGCTTTTCACTGCTTACTTCAGTTTTTAATTTTTTAATTTAGGGTGAAATTGCATTGCCGCTAATAAGAGCCTAAGGTGAGTTTTACCGTCAATTTTCTAGTTCTTCAATTGTTTTATTTTCGCTATCGTGTCGTCCCTGAATCGTTTTTTTTCTCTTAATCACTTCGCCTGGGCTGTTCTACTGATTTTTTCTCTCTTGTTTCTACACCTGGTTATTTTTCTTCCGAAATATTTAAACTGGTCGACCTATTCCAATGTTTTTGTTTCCCTGATTTTATGCTATTCTTGACTCCCTGTTTTTTACTACATTTTAGTATTTTATGGTGATAATGTTTCTGACTCTCTTCCTCTGAATTCTCGGTCGTATCCGATGCTATTTTGTTCTTCTCTACCTCCTAAAATTACACTTGATACCAATTTTACTTAATTTTCTGCTTACCAAATACCTTTCACAGCCATCTTAAGTTTTTATTTTATTATTTTGAGTGACCTTACATATCTATTGAGACATAGTCTCGTTCGTTTTGAGCCTTAGGGTAACTTTTTCCGTTCATTTTATAGTCGCTGAATCGTTTTATCTTTGTAGAATTAAATCAACTTAGAATCTATCATGTCCACTATCACTTTCCTTATCTTCTTCGACTGTGATCATTTTCTTTTTGTATTCGTAAACACTAGCTTGTGTTCTTTGTCTGTCTTTCATTTTGGATACATCATCCCTGTTTCTCGGCTTTCCTCGCATCTTAAACTTCGTCAGTGAAGGCATTACATTCACCGAGAATAATTACACTTTATTAGCCTAAAATCTGCTTGATTATTTCCGCGGTAGGTTGCTTCACTTACTCCACTTCTGAATTTCTTAGCAAATTTTAAGGTTTACAAACATTCGGAGATGCAATAGTTATGGGTTTTGCATTATATCTTAACCATCACGCATTAGGTTGCTTATTAATTGGCGCTTTTGATAAGCATTATATATACTACAACGTTTATGTTTGGAGATCCTTCGTGTATTACTCTGTAGTTTACACTCCACAACTCTCCCATTTCGGTCAACTATATTTCGCCGATTCGTAGCTATGACATAAAGAGATAGTTGTGGTGGTCGACCCTAGTCTTCTACGTCTCAGTATTTTAGCCATTTAATTGATATTACGGCGCCTGAAGTGAGAAAAGTATCGATTTTTTTGATAATGTTCTCGGATGTTTCGTTAAAATGATTTCTTTCATTTCTTTCGTTAGGGTGTAGTGAAGTTCAACTTAATAATACTTCACAGCCCCTCTAACAAAGTGATAACGATAATCATTATGCCAATGAAAAATACTTTTATTTCTATGTCGATGCGCCAATTTTCGGGGGGCCCTAACATTTCCCGACGAATGATCTACATCTACACAATACCCTGCGAGCCGCCTAAAAGGCGTGTGGCAGGGGGTGTTAAGATTTAATGAAGGGATTAGGATCCGTTTACATTTAAAGTGCTCTAAGGAGGTTGGGACTAGCGTTTATATAAGTCCTTTATGGTTCGGGGGAAAAACGAATTCCCATATCTATCCGTTCGGAAAAACATCTCTCTTAATTTAAAGTTTCTGTCAGACCTATAAATGTGGTGGGGCTCTGATATGATGTTCTCCGTTTTTGCTTCGAAAGATAAAATAACATTGTCAATTGCTCAAGCATTCCAAGTCTAACGCGCAGCCTCCGAATCTACAGCGGTCCCCAACGTAATTCGTTTAACATCTGTGTAACACTTTCTGTACGCCCGAAGCGGGTTAATTACGAATCGTGCAGCTTTTCTTTGTATTTTATTAATTTCACGAATTAAGTCTTTCTGCACCGGATTCTATACTCTCGCTGCATATTCAAGGGGTGGCCTGGCGAGTGCGAAATAGCACCGTTCTTTTACTTTCTCAACCGGAAATCCGCCCATTAAACGCTTGACGAATCCCAGCTTCTTCAATGCTCTGACAAAAATATCTCTTAAGGCCTGCTTACACGGTACATTAACACGTACGTGTCTAAATGCATGAACGCGAGAAAAAACGCCAAAATGCACCGTGTAACCACTCAACTTAAGCGAATGGATGCACAGAAAATAGAACCTGTTCTAATTAGGTTCATGCATTCATACGCGTTCCGTTCCGATCCACAAAATCATTTATTCACGATTGCAACGCACACACGTCGCGAGAATGAATTGACGAGAAATAGGTGGTTAGGAGTAAAAAATTAAGAAACAATATGGTTGATTTCCAACAGTAATAATACATTTAATAACCAAGTAAGCTTTAGGAGCACAATACATAAAATACTAAATTGCCTGAGGATAATGTACTCTTGCCGTTGGGAAGAAGCCGGGCACGCAAGAGTTCCTTCCTTGTCTGAGGTCAGTAGCAGAGAGAGAGCGCCAGACCGCTTACAAGATCGCGGCCGCGCTCGAAGCAGGCGTGAGAGGGGAGGTGTAGGCAGAGGAGGGGAAACAGGTTTCACGCTGACGATTCACCTTACAATTGGGTAAACGGTGGCGGAGGGTAATTGAAGTTCACACATGCCGTAAAGAGGCCGACACCGTTGGTGAATTCACTATAAATTGTGAGCAGTTCACAGGACGCGAGGATCAGCGGCACGCGTGGATCAGGCAGGCACGACGTACTCTGGAGCTTCGCGAGATTGGTACTCAGGAGCTCGCGAATCGTCTCCTCGTGGTGAAGTCTCAGAGGGGTCAAGTCTCAGAGGGGTCAAGTCTCAGAGGGGTCGAGTCTCAGAGGGGTTGAGTCTCAGAGGGATTGAGAAAGTGCCCATTATGGCACATCCACCCACTGATGTGTTTTTGAACAAAATGAACTAAAGATGGGGGTGAGACTTTTTTTTTTTTCACCCAGAACAGATATCCCTTCCAATAAAGAGCTTCCCCTGAACAATAAGCAAATAAGTGAATTAAAAATATTGAAAAAAAACATTTATTTCTGACCAATCCAAACCCCTCGATATAGCATATTACATTATTGTAGAGTTCCCATAAGGTAATCAGCAAATATTAATTGTTCAACAGACATTATTATTAGCATTACTATCGTTGCACTCATGATACAATATTGGCAACGTAATCATTCATTATCAGAGAAACGATAGTTTAGAAATTACCAAGAAAACCTTAAAATACATATTATTTAGATGCCTCCATCTCTGCCTAATTTTACACAATATACTGCTTTGGCAAACAACAAAGATACATGATAAGGAAATAATCAACTTCTGACTTTTAGAGAAGTCCTTAATATTGTCACAGACTTCCATAATCACGACAGATCAAACAAATCTAACAATAACATTAGTGATAAATCATTGCATAATAGATAGAAAATAGGATAGACGAGTGTGGACCTTGTTATATTATTTTTTTTTTTATAATTCAATCTTTGTAATGATATTTTCTTATATTTTTTGTTGTATTTTTTTTTTCATTCATTCATATTTTATTTCTTTCATTTTTTAAACCAATTTTGTTGAATATACATATTTTTTTTATTATATTTTTTTTTTCATTAATTGTTATAACATTTTTTCTTTTCTTTTGTTGCTCCATTAAGGAGATCTTTTCTGATCCACACTTACCGTCTTACAAACATTTTGGATAAGAATTCAAAGAAAATATTCACCGGAACAAGAGAATTAACACAATTATCAACTTTTCTTCCGTCTCAGTGAGACAAACTAATTAGGATGAACCATAACCCTTTTTACTTGATTAGGCCAAAGCATGAAAAACTAAGGTTCACTATACCAGACATCAAAAAGCATAGACATCATAAACTCCCCATGATAACATGGATGCAAGAGTGAGAATATAAAGAATTCAAAAGTAGTGATGCAGTATAAATAAATCACTGAAAATTTACACAAGGTAACCATCGAGAAACTAGATGAGATGGTACCCATCAGTCGTGAACCAAGTAGGAGGCAGAGAGAGATGAAGAGTGCATCTTACCATTTACAAATGACATTAAGTGTTTTGTCCACTGCTTAACCACATGTGGATCAGAGAAAACACAATTGCCCACTATATGTCGTAGACACCAGATAAATAATTGCATTACAAGCAAAATATAAACAATTTGAATAAAATCATCCAGCAAAATGCTCTAAATATTACTTAGCCAGTGCCATACTGGGTTTGAAAAAACGTGAAAGAAGTAATTTTGCATGATAAAGAATCGAAAGACAGAGAGCATTCAGCTAAATGTGGGACAAGAATTTAAATGAGCTTTACTGAGAAGCTCACAAACAGGGGAATAAAAACAAGTCAATGGCTGAGGTTAAATGGTCAATTATACAAACAGCCTTATTCAACAATTCAAGTATTCAGTATTTCAATAATTCATATTTAGAATTCTTCTGTCGACAGACAGGATAACCCCATAAATCCCCCCAAAATACCAGCCAGAATACTGCTGGGTGCTGACTGCGGAAGGCAAGCCAACCGGACGATGGGAACGCAACCCCCCTACGCCAAACTGTGGCTTGACATAAGCCATCTGTGCCAGGACTCTCAATTCCATCAGTGGCAACAGGTCCCATTCTGGGCATTGCAGGTGTTCAGGCCATCAGCCATGAACAAAATATCATCTTCCCGAGCAAACAGCTGACTCGGGTTAGTAACCAACTTGGGTTAACACCATCCCTGGGTTGCTCCCATCACTTCAAAATCAGGCCCCCAAAAACTTGGGTTGGCGAGTTGGCTGCAGTATTGACCATGAATAAACTTGGGTTAATGGCATGACCCATAAACAGCAAATAATGAATTCACCATTTGGCAAACAGTGAATTTTCCCACTCACAGAATGAATGCTCTCATAAATTTGTGAAAAAATGGAATCAGTCAAGAGTGACTGGCAAGTGACATCTGGTGTGTGTGACGACATATAGATGGGTAACACAATACCAATTGCACACCAATTCGGTGTAGAGAATACCAAAATTCATTATATTATTCACTTATTTTCATAAATTATTTGAGATATTATTCATATTTTCAGTAAATTATTAATAGACCACTCAAATATATGTTTTTTATACAATAATACAAGTTGCCGGTAACACAAATTGAAATCGGTAAACATAACATCCGATAGTTTTAGCCTAGTAGACTGGATTAATTACAGTAGGCCTTCAAATGAGAAACATGTGCAATTTTCTCCTTTCTTGGTGACACCTTCAAAGCTACTGTGACAGGAGTAAGCATTTTAACAATTGTGAATGGGCCTTCCCATTTTGGATATAGCTTGGCAGTTTTACCTTTTAATTTGGAACTCAAGTGGTGAGTTTTGAGAAGTACCTGGTCTCCCACCTTGAATTGAACATCACTGTGCATCTTATTGAACCTTACTGATTGTCTCTGATGTGCATTTTTCAAATTACTTAGTACCTCAGACCAAAATGAAGACATATCTTTTGTATCAGTACCATCATTAAACATTTCAGGGGGAATTTCCCAGACATTATTCAATGGGTGTGGCAACTCACGACCCAAGAACACCTTAGCCGGAGAGTGGCCAATACTAGAATGACGAGCTGAGTTAAACGAGAAAGACAGATCAGGAAGAAATTCCTCCCATTTATTGTGAGAATTATTACAGAGAGACGAGAGGGCACATTTCAAATTTCTGTGAACCCTCTCTGCTTGGTTTGCCTTAGGATAATATGGTGAAGTGCAAACATGAGAAACACCAAGCTTAACCATTGTATCATGAAATAACCTTGATTTAAAAGCAGAACCATTGTCTGACACAAGAAATTTTGGATATCCAAATTTGGGAAATATTTTCCTTGACAACAGGTTAACAACCAAGGAGGCACTTGGACTCCTGATGGGTTCAATGAAAGTGAATTTTGAGAATCCATCAATTATTGTGAATGCATACTCATTGCCATTCTTGCTACGGGGCAAAGGACCCACAAAGTCTACATAAATTCTCTCCCAAGGGTAAGTTGAAAGAACAGAAGACATTTGCCCCTGTGGGAGACGATTTAAAGGCTTAGATAATTGACAAGAGTGACATCTTTTGACCATATCAGTGACTTCCTTCCTCCAATTTTGCCACCAAAACTGACGTCCAATTTTCTCACAAGTTTTGGCAATACCCATGTGGCCACTGGTAGGAAGGTCATGAAAATATTTAAATAACATAGGCCTTATAGCAGGCGGTACAACAATTTTGGGCCTTTCAGCTCTGTTTGTGACATGGCACAGAAGGTGGTTTTTTAACTTCCAGCCCGGGTGTGACTCTGGGTCTCTAGATAAATCCTCAATAATGGTCTTTAGACCAGCATCCGAAATTTGGTGCTCACGAATATTTACAAAAGAGAGAGGGACATGATGCAGAAAGAGAGAGCTCTGGCAAGCCGTATCAGACTCATTGGGGCGAGATAAGCAATCAGCAACACTATTTTGCTTGCCTTTTACATGGTGAATGACAAAACGAAAGGCAGATAACTTTAAGACCATACGCCCCACTTTTCCTAGCTGCTTAGGATGTTTGAATAGCCAAGTCAAGGCATTATTATCAGTATACAAGTGAAAAGGTTTAAATTGGACGTATGACCGGAATTTTTCAACAGCCCAACAACAACTCATAGATTCTAGTTCATAAGAGGGCAAACGTTTTTCATGATCATTGAGCATCCTACTAGCATAAGCAACTGGCTTTAAATGACCATCATAATATTGATTTAACACAGCCCCTAGGGCAACTTGGCTGGCATCAGCATACAAGTGAAATTCTTTGTCAAAGTCAGGGAGAGATAGTACTGGTGGATTAGTTAAACACTCTTTTAACTTTTGGAATGCTTCCTGCAGCTCACCGTCCCAACGAAAAACAGCACCCTTCCGTTTCAAGCGAGTCAACGGTGATGACAATTCGGCGAAGTTAGGGATGAATTTAGAATAGAAAGAAGACATACCAAGAAAACGTGACACCTCCTTCACCGATCTCGGAGTGCGGAACTCTCTGATTGCTGCAGTGCGATCTGGGTCCACCATAAGTGCCCCTTCAGAAATTCTGTGGCCAAGGAATGCAATGGATGTTTGGGCCATTTTTAACTTGTCAGGATGTACCGTAAGTCCTGCCACCCTCAGTTTGGATAGCACTGCTTCCACGTCCAACAGATGTTGCTCAAAGTCCCTCGAGTAGATACACAGATCATCAATATAAGGAAAAACACAAGCATATTTAAGGTCACCCAATACCAAATCCATCAACCTACAAAAAATTTGGGGTGAAGTCGTTAGACCGAATGGCAGCCTAGTATATTGATACAGACCGAGTGGTGTAATAAAAGCTGTGTACTGCTTTGCCGTTGACGAGAGAGGAATTTGATGAAATGCAGAATTTAAATCGATAATAGAAAAGAATTTAGCCTTACCCAAATACTGGAAGGCATTTTCGACATTGGGCGTGGGGAAACAATCCGCCTTTACCTTCTTGTTTAACTTACGATAATCGACCACCAACCGATCAGATCCGTCCTTTTTGGGAATTAGAAACGCAGGGCTTGCCCATTGAGAATTAGACGGTTCGATAATTTTATCGTCCAACAGTTTCTTCAAGTGACTTTTCAATGCTTGTAACTTCGGTGGCGATAAAGAATACGGGGACGAGCGAATTGGCTGATTGTCAGTCACCTCCAATTCATACTGTAACAGGTGGGTCGCGCCGTGAGAATGACGGACTACATCGGAGAAACGAGATAATACGCTGCTCATTTGTTTTTCAAGTTCAAACGGCGAAGCGGGAGCGTCACGAGCGAGCAAGTGCGAATTAGTTTGGCGTAAATTACTATTTTCGTCATCGGTCATGGATTTTGCCACACAAGTCGAATTGAAATCATGCTCACTACCGTCGTTTTCAGAAATAGTGGAATCCAAATCGTCTTCTATCAGTTTTTCACGAAATGGAAATACGCGATCCGGAGACGACGCAAAAGAAAAGCCATTCGGGTGAATAGAAATAGACGCCTTCTTAATGAAATCCTGTCCTAAAAGACACGGAACCGGGAGAGAACACACATAGAACTGATGTTGCCATGACAACGATTTAATTTTCACACGTAAAGTCACTCGAGTGCGAAGTATAATTTTATCACCGGCGATAGAATGTAATGGAATTGAACAGCCTTGTCTACGACTTCGTCTGCATTTATTAATATTGTTCCAAAATCGTTCATCAAGCAAAGACAGAGTAGACCCTGTGTCAAGCAACGCGTCCCCAGGCACGCCCTGAATTTGAACTGGGATATGAGCAAGGCCGAGGAATGAGTCACCGCAAGCAAAAGTCAGCTGTGGCCGAGACGGCCTGTCTCGAGCGTTCAAAACACGTATTTTCTTTCGACATTCTCGCTCAACGTGACCACGTTTTCGGCAGTAATGGCATGTAAGAGTAGAGGATTGAGGAGAACGAGGAAATTGAACAGTGGGGCGCGATTCGGAAACAGAATTTGAGTACTCAGCTCGTGTCATAAGAGCTTTAGCGGCATGAATCAACATTTTTTCCAAGTCGACCAAATTCGTGGGCTTTTGACAAAAGAGCAAAACAGACTGCGTTAGTGGATTGATACCATCAAGAATGACTTCCACGAGTTCGAGATCGGTAAACTTTTTACCTAGTGCCTTATTTGCAGACACGATAGAGTAATAGAAATCACGAGGGTTTTCGTTAGGAAATTGAAATCTTTTGAGCTTCTGAGAGACCAAACGGTCAAGCTCGCGATTGGAGACGAAAGTGTCCCAAATTTCGGAGATAGTTTGCTCCCAGGAAGCATTCCTACGAATAACACCCAACCAGAAGGGTCGACAATTTGGTGGCAGCTTACATAGTAAAAGAGTAAATAAGTGAGTTTGAGAGGTCAGAGCCAAATCTAGCAACTCTGAGGTTTTACAAATAAAACTAAACCATACACTAGAAGACGAACTTGACGAAGTAGGAATTTCGTCAATCAATTGACGTACCACACGCAGACCGTCCGCGTTATCCATGTTGACTATGGATTCGTGTTGCTCGAGAGAGTTAGCTGAGCCTACGTTTGACTCTACAGCATTCAAGGAAGTTTGGCGAGCATTAAGACGATCACGCCGGTCTGACGACGTGGTGAGATACTCTACCGCGTAGGGGTTTTCTGGATTTTGAGACATGAACGCAGTAAACTACAGAGCACACAAACACTGATGCGAGGAAAATGATTATCAGAGCAACAGACCCTAAAATAAGTCACACCACAAGGCCTGAGTCGATGTCACGACACTCTTAGAAAACACAGTAAATACGAAAACAAGTGACTTAAGAATATGCACACCAGAGAACACAGTGAATAAACTAAGCAAATCAGTAATACATACGATAGCAATAGGAGAAAATACCTCGATCAAGGTGCAGTGAAATACAAGTAAACCATTTAAGAGAATATTGTGGAAATCAGTGCCCAGACAACTTAAAGAATACAATAAATGACACTCCATTAGTTAAACCACCTGTCAATTCGACCAATATCCTGGTCACGGCACCATTTTGCAACGCACACACGTCGCGAGAATGAATTGACGAGAAATAGGTGGTTAGGAGTAAAAAATTAAGAAACAATATGGTTGATTTCCAACAGTAATAATACATTTAATAACCAAGTAAGCTTTAGGAGCACAATACATAAAATACTAAATTGCCTGAGGATAATGTACTCTTGCCGTTGGGAAGAAGCCGGGCACGCAAGAGTTCCTTCCTTGTCTGAGGTCAGTAGCAGAGAGAGAGCGCCAGACCGCTTACAAGATCGCGGCCGCGCTCGAAGCAGGCGTGAGAGGGGAGGTGTAGGCAGAGGAGGGGAAACAGGTTTCACGCTGACGATTCACCTTACAATTGGGTAAACGGTGGCGGAGGGTAATTGAAGTTCACACATGCCGTAAAGAGGCCGACACCGTTGGTGAATTCACTATAAATTGTGAGCAGTTCACAGGACGCGAGGATCAGCGGCACGCGTGGATCAGGCAGGCACGACGTACTCACCGTCGTGCATTTGATCACACTAAGTTCGAGTCCCTTTTCTTGCCTCCACACATGGACGTTGTTTAAATTCGCCGATGGAATTTAAAAGCCAGAGTGATCACTAATACGGCGGGATGGATGGCAACGTCGCATGAATGATGAATGAATGGTTAATATTATTATCAAATTATATGCAAATTACATAATATATGATTAAAATGCAATCATAACATATTAAAAATATCATCAGGAGATACAAGAAACTTGAGACTATTTAACCTCAATAGCAGAAATATAGTTCAATGCGTGAATTAGGTGTGGGCATTAGTTTTTCCCCCGTCGACAATAAAGGACTTTACTAAATGCTGGGCGTAATTTAGTTAGAGCATATTATTTTTATTTGTCAACGGCAGGTGGCCTAACACCCCCTGCCACATGCTTATTGAGGCGGCTAGCCGGTTAGTATGTAGATGTAGATTTAGGTGATCAAAACAATTGTTAAATAATTTAAATTGTGTTGTGGATTAGTTCTGTAAAAGGGTAACGCACCGTCTAAATAACGCCCGGATGACGAATAACGTTTAATTAATGATAAAATGCGTAAGTGTATATATTTTTATTAATGCGATCATTAATGTATTGTGTGCTTTCGAGTTAATACTTTTATTTACGCTGACAAGAACGCATGTAATCTTCCTTTTTCATTCCGTTAGAATTTTTCAACCGCCCACTTGTCGAGAGTCAGAAATGTTGAAACTTTTACTTTGCGATGTCCGAAGTAGATGATATTAGTTCAAAGGAATTTTACAATACAGAGGATAATAATGGTTGCCGAGGAGAAGAGAGTTGAGAATAATAACTTCATATGTTATGCACTGAGAACAATGATAGGAAAACTACATAGTAGTAGTGATTCTGTTTGATTAAAATTAGCTTTTCAATAATTATTTGTCTGTAGAAAACTGAAATATAAGTTTGTGCTGGTTTTTATGGAAAAAATGAAAAGGGGCTCTTTAGTTTAAAGCTGATACAATAATATAAATTTCTTTCATTCGAATAATTTCATTGAGAACCGGGAAGTACTAATCATTGCCCAGGAAAATTACTGGAATATTTGTTGGAACATTGCCACATGACATAATTGATTCGAGTTCTTTGTCATTGAATAAAGTCATATTAATTTTATAGAGTCCGTGAGTGATAAATCTTGCGAAGAAAGGAAGCTAGGACCGTCCAGACGAATATTAACTTTGTTAGTAGCGAATGGGATAATTAGATGTGGCGTTTAGGAGGGGCGAGGGGGTCAAGCCGATTTTCACTCAATCTCACGTGCGGGACTAGTGGTCCTTGCAGAGTATCACGTAATTTTTTTCATAAATAATGATAAAATATTGCTTTTTAATAAATCGAATGAAGGTTAGATAAACGTATTTACACTTTGAATACGCATTCAATTCTGTCACGATAATAACGCATGGTAGTGGGTCATGGTTTTAAGTTATTGATTTTTCATTTTACCACTGAGATAATCCATGAAATATAGAAATAAAGTTCGCTTGACTGCCTCCTTTGTTTCCAGTATCAATTTCAACGATTTATGTGAAGAGAGAGAGAAATTTTTATGTAAATATTGACTCTGATTATTGATTAAAAATGAGCCTCCGTATTAACTTATCCAAAATAAACGTATCCAAAATAAACCAGATAAAGTTAGTTAATTGGTGATCTCGGTGGAACAAAGCAACTTTGAATTCTAATTTGTACAAATCCAATATAGTAAAAGAATCTTGTTCAACTTGTGATACACTAACATCGTGTAGTCAAAAACTTCAATTTTTTGTGTTATATATTTAAATTTTGCTGTCTGCCTATTTTTAAAAGAAAGTAGTCGATACGGTGTAATATATACCAAAATTTTTGTTTGCTATGTATTTCTTTGTTACTGTTTATTCTACGAATTCTCTAGTGTTACTATTATAATAATTAAAGTTTTATATTTCTAAGTCAGTTTACATATTTATACAAATCTTTCACTGCTAAAATCAAGTGGATATAAAGAATTCCACATTAAAGTGCAATCATTAAATCTGTTTTCGAGAGATTTTAATATATACCTACCCTATTCAATGTCATTTTAGCAAGCTCCCTAAAAAATAGCCCGTTGTTTAAAAGTCATTGAACAAAAATGTGAATTTCTAGAGAATTATTTGTGTCCTTCTTTTTAAATAAACATCCTTTGTTTTTGCATCCATTTCCACGATTTTTAAAGACATACGGGTATAATAGTTTGAGTCATTCCATCTCAATTCCAAAAAGCTTGTCCCGTAGGGTCTCAGATTTTGATGAATTCATGGTTGATAGTTTATAGTTGAAGATGTAGGTCATACTAATACTACTATGATATAGACTACCAGAATATGAGTACCCGTCCATATACTGGTATTAAAAGTAATCAGAAAGCAGCACGGGAGAAAAGGTAAACGTTAAAATATTTTTTTAAAATCATTCAGGAGTTTATTTTAATTTAATTTTTGTAATTCTAAGACAATGACTGAGCTACATTCTAAAGAATAAATTCTTGAGCCAATTCTGAGATGGATTATTTGAGAAGAGTTGGTTGACAATGTTTTAAACATTAAGATGTAACAATAAGAGGGAAGTGCACTTTATAAATATTTTACTCAGAGTGGCTTTCGAAAGGACTTAGCTGTAAAATAAGCAGTAAAATATGGCTCTACGACAATTTGATAGTTAAATTGTGGAATTTATATGATTTAAGGCAATTTTTTTGAAAAAAAAATCGATAATGTATTTAAACCACAATTGAAAAAATGAATCCAGGGTATTTAGTTTGCGGTTGATGTAGACCCATACAAGTATCAAAATCTGTGTCTCTTAGGGACAAACGCTTGTTGAATTAAGGTGGAGTGACCCATGTATAATAATCTAACCCCCGACTTTAATTTAATTTTTTGCTCTCTTCTAGGTGCAAGTCATCCCCGGACGTGAGGGGAAAAATGAAAGGTGGAGCAGGAAGAATGATGAAGAGAAGAAGACGATGGCCTCGCGGGACATCCAATGCTTATTCCTTTTATGTTATTCGGAGAGATTTGACTCGAATATTAATCCAAATTCTTGCTTTTTCAATTTCAGAATGAATATTGAAGAATTAGAACACCATTCATCGACTTGTGTTGAAGGCTGGTAAGAGTGCAGTTTTCCTCGGACGCCCTGCATTGCCGTATATTTTCATCAGGTTTACATCAGGTAATCTTGAAAATGAAATGGTATATTAGGGCCGACCTGAACCACACAACTGGAGTTATGAGAGACTCCTGGTGGAAAGTCAATTCACACTCGATTATCAAAGCACGAGCTCTAGGTAACAACAGTACACGAAAGGTAACGGCTCGAAGGAGCAAGTTTATAAAGGTTTCGAAACAGCGCTGAAACAAAGGTACTAGAAAGTGCACTTTAACGTTATTTACTACGAATGAGACCGGTCCTAGGAGACAAAGAATGCATTCTTAGGCAGGAAATCCATGTGGGTATTTTTGTGTGTAGTTTTTTAAGGTATTTGGGTGGGTTTTGTACTAACACCATTCATTGCAGGAGTGAAGAATGAAGAAAGAAAACGTAGCTGAGGCCCCGAAGATTGAAGACATCGCAGGGGGCCTCGAAGAATGAACAGTGAAGATAATGTGTGTGTGTATAGGGAATGAGTGGACATTGATAATCCCTCGCCTGAACTTAAGAGTGCTTTTTTGTACATAATTGTAACATGTCTGTAACTCTTTCCTTTCCAGCCATGAAGATTGAAGACATCAAATTGAGCTCGAAGAACGACAAGAATCCGATTGCGTGTGTTTTTTTATCTATCGTGTGATTTCGTGTGATATTTTTCTGCGTGTGATTATTTATATTTGCGTGTGCTGCGAGTATTTTTCCGTTGCGTCGCGTTAGGGCTTGCATGTTAGTGTTATTTATTTGTTTGTGCATGCACTAATCTTACCTCTTCACAGATTCAAGCCATCGCTGGACTTCAAGGAAGGATGAGTGAAGAATGCACGAAGAAGAGACGATTGAAGACGCAAGTGTTCACAGAAGAGAGAAGAGAATCATCGTAAGAAGACGTGTGCGATATTTGCGGCTTAGTTTTGGTCCCTTCTGGCCAATGAATAAAAATTTGCGTAAGGCTAGGCGTTTTTTCCGTGCGTTAGTTTTAGTTTTTTGTGCCGTGGTTTTGCATTGTGGATTCCATTGCGTCATGCATGAATGTGGCTTTGGCGAGGTGGGAAATTTATGATTTCCTATCGATGCCATTGTCACGTTCTTGTGTGCTGCGTTGGAGTAGTGCAAATCCTCGGAAGGGTTATTTATTTGAGTATGCACTAACCCGCTCTCTCCCTAGGTCCGCAAGCCATCGCTGGATGTGAAGAGAAGAATGAAGATTCATCGGAAGAAGAGAAGACAGAAGAGGATGGTATCTCGGGACCAGAAGAAGACGGCATCTTAGATTTGGGCCCCTCTGGCCAATGCACATAAATTTGCGTAAGGCTAGGCGTTTTTTCCGTGCGTTAGTTTTAGTTTTTTGTGCCGTGGTTTTGCATTAAGAATTCCATTGCGTCATGCATGAATGTGGCTTTGGCTAGGTGGGAAATTTATGATTTCCTATCGATGCCATTGTCACGTTCTTGTGTGCTGCGTTGGAGTGGTGCAAATCCTCGGAAGGGTTATTTATTTGTGTATGCACTAACCCGCTCTCTCCCTAGGTCCGCAAGCCATCGCTGGATGTGAAGAGAAGAATGAAGATTCATCGGAAGAAGAGAAGACAGAAGAGGATGGTATCTCGGGACCAGAAGAAGACGGCATCTTAGATTTGGGCCCCTCTGGCCAATGCACATAAATTTGCGTAAGGCTAGGCGTTTTTTCCGTGCGTTAGTTTTAGTTTTTTGTGCCGTGGTTTTGCATTAAGAATTCCATTGCGTCATGCAGGAATGTGGCTTTGGCTAGGTGGGAAATTTATGATTTCCTATCAATGCCATTGTCACGTTCCTGTGTGCTGCTTTGGAGTGGTGCAAATCCTCGGAAGGGTTATTTATTTGTGTATGCACTAACCCGCTCTCTCCCTAGGTCCGCAAGCCATCTCAGGGTATGCTAAAAGAAGACACTCGGAAGAAGATAGGATGGTGCACCTTACCGAGCCGGCTTCTTGCGGCTCTACATGAGTTGCAGCAGATAAGGAGCGGTATGATCTCATAATAGTCATTCAAATTTGGTTCATTTTTCCCACATAAATTTTTAAGTTAACGAGTTGCTTGAAAATGTTCAATGTTGCATTTATTAACGGAACTGGGTTGTGCTTATACTGAACTTCTGATTTGCCCCTTATGCCATTTAAATTAACAAATAAACTTAATATCCTCCTCAATTTAGTCATTGACTACTCAGTTTGAAAATTGTACTTGGCGCTTAGTAATTGGAAGTGATATAATTTCATTGACCTATACTAACTTTGCATTGATTTGAAAAGTTATGAAAAAATATTGCAATGGGAAATATATTTTTTGTGCCAACATTTTTGTGGATGACTGATAATAACACATGAACGTATTCTTTAAAAATACTTTCGAGTCAAAATATCACCTCCCTTAAGTCTTCGTAAAATATTTTCACAATATAAAGCAGTCCGAATAACTTTTATTTATAATTAGTACCTAATTATCTGTTTATTCATTACAAATTATATTTTCCATCATGATTTCTCATTCTGAATTAGAATTATTTAACTATTTTTTGCCCTGTTAAAGGTTACCCACTTCAAAGTCAATCCTTAATTTTTCTTATTTAAACAAAGATATAGTTCCATTTAATTGGAAATATTTTATTATAATAAGTATTATTAATTAATTGAATATTATTTTAATTTCCTCTGCAATACGGGAAATTTTATTTTTCACTTGAAGCTTTATAAATCCAATTAAAAGGTGAGCCTATTCACTCTGTAACGCCCATGCGCCATAAGAAAATTTATTGATTGATTCGGCAATGAAGCCGATTTTCGAGGACATTGCTTTGTCTCTTTATGAGTCTTTGTTTTTTTTCAATTGCAGAGTTCGTTGGATGGTATTGTGTGAGTTGACTACTCGAGGCCTCGATGAATGCGAAGAGATCGGAAGAATACAGCTCGTTGCCGCAGGCAGATGGTAAGATTTCATGCATTCCTCTTCCAAGTTCTGAGTTCAGTTCAGGATCATTATTTAGTGATCATATAGGTACACTATAATTTTTACATTCAGGAACTTCGATGATAAAAGTTATGATTGCGTGAGAAAATAAATAAATATTTTCACTTTTCCAATTCGAAAATATTTAATTAAACCGCACCCAAAATCAAGATTTCGCGTTTCTTTGTAACATTCACAAAACTTAAGTCCCAAACTGAATCTCAAGGCATTGATTGGTTGACGACGACGATTGCGTTTGATTTCATATATTTCGATTTGAAACTTCATTTCTAATAAATTTAATTATTCGAATGACGGACAGTTATGGGGATTTTGGTGAATCTATCACACGTATTTACTTTGCTGTATAATTTTCTCATTGTAGCGTGGTGGTGGAGGTTTCCATATTGTCCTTGCTTTTGGTAACTCAGCATCCGTCATGCGTTCTCAAATAATTACTTCCTCGGAGATCCTACCTGAGTGAAATACGACATTCTGGTCATATTTTCTACCTTTCTGAAATTTTCCGTGAATTATATTATCCGAGTATAAGTGGTATATTAAAAAAAAGTCGCAACAATAATGTTACAATGATTGATACTCTTTTTTGTTTAATTTTGGGTGCTTAATTTCCGTTGGCGCTTTTTTCCTCGCTATAAAATATTTATTACGCCATTGGTGTCGGAAAAATCAGTATACATTTTTCATTTTTTTTGGCTGTTTTGTTTCTGGAGTGATTACTTAGACCTCTGGCTCTTTGCATGCTCTTGAGAATTAACTTATATTATCTCTTTCGTATCAAAGACTTAATTATAAAATTACATCCTACAAAAAATATTAAAATGCATCCTCCTGGATAGGTGTGGTGTCCTTAATATGAATGCCATATTTGTAACTTCTGTTTTCGTCTTTTTAAATAATTTCATCGCATTGATTTTTATAATTTCATTATTGTTTTCCATTTCATAAAATAGTACATACATTAAATGTAGAATGGAATATTTTTGCTATCAAGTTTTAGTAATACCCATGAAGTCCAAGTAGGTCGTAAAAAAAGTTATATTAATAACACACTCAGCTCACTGTAATTATTTCCGGGAAAATTTTTACTATTGCCCAATCATATCTTTAAAATTTTAAAGGATAATGAAAATACATTGAAATATCGCCGATTAGATAAGCGTCAAATAATTTGGAACTCCCCGCTCTTGCATTCTTTTAATTTTAAAAATTTCTAGACACTTAAAATGTTAATATTTTCTGAAAGTCTTCCTCGAAATGATATTTCTGAGCTGAGAGTTAGCTTATTAGGTCTCTCGTTTGTTGTATAATGAGATTACGAAGCCAATTTTTTTTGTTATATTACCACAGGTGAAGCTTGTGGACAACGACAGCGATTGCTTTTGGAGACAACTGTTCAGGTCCATGAAATGGACACCTGAAGGTTACTGCGCCGACAACTAGAGACTTGAGGATTTTATCGTGAAGAAAGGAAGAATGAAGAAAGGAAGAAAGAAGACATCAAGCCTGAAGATAGTTGTTTTTTTTTTTTGCATTTTTTGTTTCAATTATTGTACAGGGTGTTTGTATATTTTTTATTAATGCATGTATTTTTTCCAGCTATAGTTAGGATTTTGCGGCAGGAGAGTAGGGATTTTATATTGCGTCCTACCATCGAGTAGAAATAACTCTGATTAGGCAGGTATTCGTGTATCGTGACCACGATTCCGTATTTAATCGTTTAATTAATTCAGGCGTATAAAGTAGTATTTAGGTAGGCAGGGCTGTGTGAATGGATGAATGTGATTTAATGAATGAGTGAATGGAATGTGATTTTATGCATGAGAGAGGAATGTGGTGTGATGAATGAGTGAATGGAATGTGATTTTATGAATGAGTGTGTGCTTGTAGTGGTAGTACTAATGGTAGTGTTAGTAGCAATACTGACACTAACTGTCCTTTCCTTTCACTAAATATCCCTCCCCACCCTCCCTCCCCCTCGAAATCCAAACTGCTCCCTCTACGTGGGGAGGGGGATAAACAGAGGAAAGTCCAATTGTCCAATCAATTGTTGATTTTAATGAATCATGTATGTTATCTCCTGCTTGAATTATAGCGTTGGGCTTTCCTCTGGCTAAAGCAGTATGGTATCCTAGTGCAATATCAAATTCCGTGTTTGTGCTTTGTATTTAGGAGGTTTGAAGTGATGGAATGTTATCTAATTTTTGGCTCGTGTAATTTTGTTGTTTATGTTTTAATTTTTTGTTTTTTTTATTCTTTTGGTTGAAATATGCTTTATGGTGACATTACCGATTTATTTTTCATTCACTTTTTAATATCTTAGCTGATTTTATCCACCAATTTCTGTTTTTTTCTCATTACTATGATATGGTGAATAAGTATTACTGTGTTCTTTTAAGTAATTAAAGTAATTTAAAATTTATTTACTGTATTTATTCATTTTCACTTCTCTTGATAATGTTGTGTTGTGTAATGGTATATTCTACAAAATTAAATATTAACTTATATTCCCATTAAAGCATATTCTTTGTAAAATACATTTTTGTTCATCCTTTTCGTTGCTATTGGAGATTTTTTTATAGAATGCATGATTCAACTGTCTCTACATGCTAAAATATGGAAATGATTTTTCTATTACCTCTGTGCATATTATTTTTTGTAAATATATTCCGAATAAGCTTGAATTAAAAAAATTGAAGTACTGCGCTTTTTGAATCCTTTTTTGGTTGGCTTTTCTTCGATGCTGTTATTCTGTGCCCAGTCAGTTTCTAACCTGCCATCCATGTTATTGGCTTCCGCTGAGAGTATCAATATTGTAAGATAATTTTTGGCTTATTTACTGGTGAAAAATTCATAATTGTATTTTTACGCCTGGTTTTAATTTTAGTTATACTAACACTAAATTTAAAAATTAGAATATTGCTGACCTCACAATATGGGTATGTAAAATATTGCATAGGTTTTGCATGCTAACAAATTTCGAGATTGAAAAACTTCTGAATAGCTAGGTGAAAATGACACAACCGCGGTTAAAGGTCTTCCAAAGAATTCCAAGTTGCCAAGATTGCTCAAGTCAACATAACGATATTGTCAACTTGTAATCGCCAGGGTTCATGCGTGCGGCAAATGTTTATGATGTTTGTTTTGCACTACCTGGGCAGCCGAACTGACTTACCATAGCGTTTTTGCTAGGAAAAGTTATTTACGAGGTCTGCAGACTGTTATTGACGCATGAGGTGGAGTATCTGGACAAGCAAGGTTTCAACCCTAGTCTTGGAAGAATGAGTCAATGAAGTAGTATGTGATTAACTTTAGCGAAACTTTTTTTTCTTTGACCCCTAAAACCCCTGATGTTCCAATGACTGTGATCTAAGGATAATTGAATGACTATGTGCTTTGTAGGTATGGTTTTTTTTTGCAGCGGTTACATTTCACCTTTCTTACGCGCTGCAGTGCTTTTACTCCTAATTCGGCGTTTGGGATTTTTCATAAAATGAATAGGTAAATGAAGGATCTGATTCCTAAATCAATATTCCTTTATCTGAAGGTCATAATTTAAGGTAAAAGAATCACAATTTTCTTCCTTGAATATTAGAAAGAGGATCTTCTAATCGGCCTCTGTGTTCTTACCCATCGCGAATTTATATGGGTTTACTAAAGTCGCCACTCGCGTCGCTGACGGACACATATATCCGAGTTTGACGGGGAATTATAGAATATTTAGGAGCGTCCTCTGAAGTTTACATTCATGATGATCTGATTTATAAAATTCATTACTCTTTGATGATATACCTCTGCATGGACGTCTGTGGTAATAGCATAAAATAGGCCTCGACATTTCTTCTGAGTCTTGTTGATCCTCGATTTTCAAAAAGTGAAATTGTAGAGTGATTTTCTTTTTGAAATAAAGGCACTTAATTTCCATGCGTATTTCTTTGGGGGCTATATATTTTTTAATTTATCACTATTCCTCTTGTTACTAGTGCTTTATATTTTTGCTATATATATGCATGCTGGGTGGTATGTACATACTCCTATAGAACTTCGTCTATCTATATTTGACTCAAGATGAGAAAATAAGCATAGGATTCGATGCGGATTTTTTTTGTGTGCTCATGTATCCGCATTTATATTTGATATATATTTAACTAAAAATCACCGTTTGACGGACTAAAGATACTTAAATTTAATCTTCGAAAGCGCTTATTATTCTATTTGAGAATAAACTAAAAATACAGGCGGAGTAATCTAAGGTATAGTGGGAACTGTAAGTAAAGCATATGTTTCGATAGAGAGCTTCTTTAATTCGCTTTTCAGAAATCTTTTTAGCAGCATTTGCCTGACTTTAGCTCATAATATGATTGAAGAAAAGACAGGGTGGTATTCTCGCGTTATAATTCAATACATAGTCATTAATTTCATTGAAATTCAGCTTTTAACTAAAGAAAAAGGATTTTGAGCTGATACCCTCAATGGTTAGCGTTCAACATGGTAACCCTGGAGATAAATATTAAGAGTTATAAAGGGATGGATTTTCTAATGTTGTTATCGAGAGGCCGGGGAGGCCGAGTAGGCCACGTGCTATGTCCCCAACACAATTCAGTCGAGCTTTATAGGTAGATAGTGAGAATAGCAGGCCCGAAGCATCTCTTCATATGCCACACACGCGTTCTCATAGGTGTGATTGGCTCTGGGCACACCCGACCTCTCTTTTTCACATATTTTAACATTCAAAGGTCAACTACAACTCGCAGCAAAGACTAGCAAAATGCGTTTTCAAAATCTTTTTTTGCAGAATGTGCCTGACTTAGGATCTTAAGCGGATTATTACCTACTTTGTATACGGGTACTTATTCACGAAAACCTCAATTTTGTCGAATCCTTGCCAATATCGTCGCGATGGCGTACAAGGAGTACAACTGCAGCTGGCATATTTAGAAGTTCATAATTCAATTGCTGACGTAAGTACGCATATCACGGTATTTATTCATATATTTAAGATGGCAAAATAGGTATAATGATAGCTTTTTACAATATGACTAACTGACCCGGCGAACTTCGTACCGCCTAACAATCATTGAACTTAAAGTTTAATTACACCATTTATAAATAAAAAGTGGCTTCATCGATTTTAATCATATTTGATTAATTATAATAAAATAAGGATACTATTTCAATAAAAATACGTTAATGAGTATCAATATTGCTTGTCAGAAAGACATTTACAATTAGCTTTAATTAAATTTTTCAAATGCAATTTTAATATTTTGATTATATTTAGTCATTAAATTGTTTTATTGCTACGAAGTTCAGTTATCAAATTAGTAAAAACAAAACAAATAATTTAATTTGTAATTTTGACCGACTTATCAATTGTTGTTGCGTTACTAACTCCTAAAAACATATCACTATGAAAGAGATGAATTTATTTTGTGAAGTTATCCATTTTTAAATGTCCCATATGTTATCCGGGGCTGACGCGAATCCAAAGATCCTAATATCATTATAATCGGAGCAGCCATTCTCGAGTTATAAGTGTTCTAACTAACACGATTTTCGACTTTCTTTTACATACATAGATTATTCAAAAAACCGAAGTTTCATGCGGTTGTTTCGTGAGCTATAGGCAGTGAACTACCCTTCTAGTTATTTTCTGAGAAGAATCGTGATTTAATATTCGCTATCAGGAATCTCAGACACAATGGAACAATATATTTTAATAGCGGATTTCACAGCCCCTAAATTTTTGGAATTAGGGAAAACTCATGAATTACCGCTAACTGATTTTGAGTAGTGTATACGTTCGTGTTGATTTTTTGATTATTACTAAGGGTCGTGTTCTTCATTCTGATGTATATAACCTGTGTTTTCTGCTGTAGGTTATCGATGTAGTTATGCTGGAAAAGAGAAAATCTCTGTAGTACAAATCAGAAAATGATCCACTTAATCGAGGCTTTTTTTTACCCATACGCATGCTCGCCAACATCGGAGCAACTTACCGTTGAAGAGATAAATGAGTGCGTTTGTATTTTTAAAAGTACGAGGTGATTCTCTTCTTACTTCATTATAAATAGAGTACCAAGGACGTTATACGTATGTATGGGTATCATATTGATAAACCATCGTACGCTGTTCCTTCGCTCAATATTTAAGTCATTTACTACTATTGTTTTTTTAATGACTTCCTCCGTGGACTTCGGGAATATCCATGGCTACACTTTTTCAAAATTCAAAACAAAAACACAGCCTTAACTACCGGCACTGGAATTTTGTTCCACCGACACCCTCAATCAATTTTTACATAGTGTGAACGTAATAATGGTTCATGAAATGGTGAATCCTTTTTTATCAAAGGCTTCATAGGCACTATCTTGTGATACCATGTGGACTATAAATTACTTTTTTCATCGTGTATCAATTTCCTGGGAGTCTATTCTCTAACCCGAACTTCCCTTCTGGTAGCTTCGAACTAGCTACCAGAACTTGCTACCAATAGTATTCCATAACTGGGAGTAGCTACATCATACCGAAATTTTCTGGTAGCTTTCTCAAACCGGGTATGGTGCATGAGAAATATTTCGTGCGAACTCAGTTTTTACTTTTAGAACCAATGAAATCGCTCGTTTCATTGTATTACCTGCGGGAAATCATAAAATCGGTGTCCCACGGTCAAACATGCACCAAAAATTTTGATGCAAAAATTTGTATGCAACGGGACAGGGATGTCCCACGATACATATCATTTGGACCAAAAACAAACGAAAGACAATATTTATGTAAACAAATTTGGGATCTTGTGGAAGTGAAGGATTCTTGAGTGATAAAGTAATATAGATATTTATAATCGTAAAACCGGTATTTAAGTGTCATCGAGAGATAACTTTGGTGGATTGATTGGAGAGAAAATAATTTTTTTATACTATATATTATGTAACCACATCAAAGATAAATTTAATAACTTTTTATTGCATTTATTACATCTTTATACATTTAGTGCTCTTCTTTCTCTTATTTTGGTGATTAACTGAGGTTTTGCATTATTAGTTGTATTCAAGACGCGATGCTAGTTAGTCGAAAGCCATCCGACTAGAAAGCTACCAGCAAATGCGAGTAGTTTCTACCGGAATAGGGAAGTACACTAGTGTTTCAAATGCACCAAACACGTTTTTAAAATTAGAGTTCAGAATACCATAATGTCGTAAAACCACAGTTTAAATCCTAATAGTGACTACTTGATTCGAGATAACCGTTCGAAATATGGAAAAATTCAAAGGCCGCTAAAACGGATGTCCATGTTGAATATTGTCCGTGACATCACAAGGCAGTAGCCGAAGGCAGCTTCTACGCCGTTTAGTTCTACCACTATTATTGCATAGAAATGTTACTGAATTTGAGGGTATCCGTTTTTTGCTGTCATAAAATATCTTCAGAATATATATGTGGCTGCTTCTCTTTTCAGTACATGACTTCATCATTGCGTAATATATTAATATTCATTTACGTGTCAACTTCAAGTTTGGAAAGAGTAGTGGGAATAGCACATTGAATATTTAATAAATAGATGATGGTAATTATTTTTCGCTGGGTATATTTTGGCACAATGCCGTTTATCATGCCAAAACTTTTTTTGTAAGAACTGAGTCAAACTAATAAACCTATTTCAGACGTTTGCTGCAAGACTTATTCGTTGCGTATGTATTCACACCGGCCGGCCCTTCGCAACTAGAATCATGGGATGTTAACCTTATTTTCGTGCTGGCTGGTTGTTGCAATATTTGCTGTCCAGATTGGGTTCAAGAAAAGTTAATCTTGGTTGGGGGAAGGAAAATTCCAACGATTTATAAATGGTATACCAAACTTTGATGAATTTATGGTCATGGTTAAATAGAATTTATGGTCACTTAATTTTTGAAAAAGGAGGACAGGTTCAACGCTCCATAGAAATGCGAGGCGCTTAGGCTAACAAGGGGAGACCACGTACCTTGCTCCGTCTTTTAGTTAGGCTGTAATTAATTTTCATGCGGTACCTTTCTCAAGTCATATATAAATTTAAAATATCTACCATAATCCGATGGGTCAGTTGGGGTAGTGGTAGCGTGTACGACTGCCACCCTGAGGACTAGGGTTCAAACTTCATTATGGTAGTATATTTTGGTGTCTTAATTGTGATCATACTGCGTCAAGTTTATCATTTATTTTAATCGCAGCAATCATAGACAAGAGACAACTTTTTTATCATCATAATGGCGTTTAGGTATTTTAGCAGTGTCATTACACACGCAGAGATACGACGACTACAAGGGTTGGGGTGCGCTAAAATGTTAATTTTTTCTTTGCTTATACTGACCCAAGGTTCTTAGACTGTAAGGTTGCCTCATTCGTAACTGCGCATGCGCCAGCAGAAGTCCCGTTACGTCACCGTAGACCCTGTATCCCAGCTGATCCTAGCCATTTCATTGTTTGCACGCTAGATATTGAGAGAGAATAAGTTCCTGAGACCTTGCACCGCCTTGTGTTTAACGCGAGTCTGAACACATTTCCTGCAATGTCACTGGAAATCGTCTTTGTAATCCACTACTCATAAGACGAACTTTTTGAGGGTGAAGAGCGCCTTTAATCGTCGGATATGCCAGGCTCCCGTTGTACTGTGGCAACGTGCTCTAACAGCTTGTCGAAAACGAAGAAAGCTGGACGGAATGTCTCATATCACAGGCGGATGCTTAAATTGAAAAATATTTTTATTGTATATATTAACTAATCGAATCATTGGCCGTGTCTCGCCCCCCACACGTGAAAAAAAGTGGTGAAAGTGAATCAGTCAGACAAACTAAGTGGATATGCTAAAGATTTCGTAATCAAGAACTTAGATACCCCTATTTCATTGGAAAATCAGGAATTCTTCCCTTTTAAAGCAAATTGAACTTAATATTTTGCGCACTCATTCATGCAGGGACTATTTTGCAAATTCATCGTTTACCTCGTATGCTATGAGTAACATCGTGTGCCAATGGTAAGATATCAGGTAAACAAATTTCTAGTACTAAGACTGTAAATTTGAATCCTTTCGTATGCCTTTGATAGCTATTGAGGAATTTTCGAGGCCACGGTTGCGCAAAATTGTTTATTAATTTAGGGACAAAAGTTTTAGCGTGTATAAAAATATTTTTCAGGAATCAAGTGTTAAATCGTAGTTCACATAAAAGAAACTTACGTTAATTTTAATGATAATATTTTCTCTTGAACTAGTAAATTGGTTAAGAATAGCCTTTATAAACTTATAAATGTTGACTTGAGTCAAACCATATAATATTTTTATGTACTCTTTCGCGTTTATATTTACCTGCAAACTGTAATGAAGTAGACTCTACCCTCTATAATTAGGACTAATGCGACAAATTACCAATGTTCTGTGCTGTGTCTCCAACTTGGACAAAGCAATTATTAAATGTTACGTCTAGCAGAGGGTCTTCACAAGGATAAAATGTTTGAACAAAAAATGCATCAAGGAAGAGCAACTTTGGTAGTGCCACTAAAAAGATTTAAAAAATTGTTCAGTAAATCCTTTTACATAAATTCTTGAGCCTTATTATTTATACCCTCTTCAAGATGAACCTTGACGTTGGAGCAAAAATTTCTGCGACAGACTTATGATCGACCAAATAGCTGATATGCATTAGTCTAAGTTTTTGTTTCAGCAATAGGGTGGTTTCCTATTATTTTTTTATTGCCTATATCGGAAGATTATTACTCCTGGAGTACGTATTTCACGCTTTTAGATTTTTAAATGACGATAATTATTTTTCGCGATCAAATGAAAAGTGAAATTTTTCAAGCGCGCGAAAACGCGACGGGTAAGGAAATCTCTCCGTGTGACGTATTTCTGGTTCCCCCTCCCGCCTTGTGAGGTGACCTTGATCGAGGCTCTGAGCACTGATAGGACGCAGGATGCTAGAGGGTAGCTGAGTACCTTGCTGTCAGGTAGCGCTTGGCTTAAAAAAGGTTTGTTAATACCTTATCAAACGAAGAAAACTTTCCGACCTTAGCCAGTTTTAATAGGTGATTATTAAGACATGTTTCCCTGAGCTCTGCGCCTCATGCATGCATTGGTAATCTCAGACGATGTATAACTCCTATCTTCTCCTATAGAAACTAGGTCCCTGTGACGTCACGTGGAGTGGCATCGCATGGGCACCCTTTTCAAATGAGGATAAAAATGGACCATTGCCATTCGTCTAAACCGGTATTTCTTAAAGGAAATAATTTGTATATTATGAATACAGTAATTGTGGGTAACAAATCGCAATCAATGCCTTTCGGTTTCTTTGATGAAGGAAACTACCCTATTGTCACTGAAAATTATCTAATTTGTTTCCTGCAGTGCTTTTTGGTGCCATGAAACATTTTTCTTTTAGGTTTTTTGACCAAAGGCTACAGTGGAAACTTTCCGTGGGATTTAAGATAGAGAAGAGTCCTCTGATTCGAAGGCTGTTCTCCACTCAAGCGGGCAACTATGGTGCTGTTTTGATAACGGCAATTGTTGGTGGTTCATTTTCCATTTCTAGAAATTATTTTACCGGGGAATTCTTATTTATCTTAGCATAATATTGAAGTTAGTTCCGTTTCATCTGTATGATATTTTGCTTAACGTATAACCACTTTGAATTCCTATTACGAATGATTTGAAAATGGTAATAACGGTAAATTTACAACTCTTTTCACTTTATATGCTTATTTTTTTCTTCCAATTGAAGTAAAGGATTTCAATTTCCTCTTGCATAATTCTCTTTATCTTATATATTTTCAAAGCCCGGCGAGGAATGAAAACGAGCATAATTTCTATTTAAAAAGTGGCGGAACTGTAATTATTTGAAGCAACTAATTAGTTTTAGGCGTATTTTCCTCCCAGCCATATTAATCTAAGTTTAAATTATATTGCGGAAGTAGCAAGGAAAACAGTGTTTTGAGAGTTACAGGAAGGAAGTGTAGACACGGAATTAACTCGCACACCTTCCCATTTCATCACTTCATCAGGAAATTATAGCGTCTGAATACACGAATTTATCTTTTTTTAAATCTTAACAACATTATTTCCATAAATTGGCATTCAATATAAAATTCGGCTTATAGTGTTCGATAGAGGGTTACTTCAAGAACTCGCGGCGGTAAGGAGTTACGCCCGCGGAAAGGCTAGAATTTGAAATGGCGCTGGAAGTTGGGTCTACAGTGACGTCAAGCCAATGGGAGCCCGAGTCGCGAATGAGGCAACCTTTACTCTAAGAACCTTGATACTGACCAACTTCCACATTAAAAATGAAAACCACTCTTGCAAGAGCACATACCATTAAAGGCTCGCGGCAAGCAACAATATGCGTACAGACAAAGTCAATAAGAACACAAAACGAATATAAAATGCCATATATCTCTTGTAATTCACATTACTTCAAAGGGAGTTTACTTACTCAGTACCTACCTCAGTACCTAGTACTCAGTACCTACCAGCTTACCTCAGTAGCAGTACTAAAAGAACCATTCCGAAATATAATTTCAATTAACAAATAGGATCAAATAAAAGTTGACAACCCTGGACCGGGCGCGCTGGCATATAAAATACGTCAATCTTTGAAAACCAAGGATTACAACATCGTACGTACATTCTGGGCTAGAATGGTCTCGTGTATTCATACAATGTACTTTGACTGCCTATATTGCGAGTTTTCAAAGTTCGAGGAATTGTAGCTAATTTTTTAGATGAGCAAGATGAACCCGTCACCAGTGGAGTATAAATTACGCCGCGCGACCTGCCGTGTACCTTTATACCTGTATCACCTATAAATGTACTAATTTCAACAAATAAACATTAACTTTAACAAAAATCGTTTGTTATCATATATGCACATATCATGGGCAAAGCACGCTTTTTGCCCGGTCGTGTAAAATAACAGTCGCGCCATAATTATTTAACAAAACTACTTTCAGTGTATACATTACATAGGTCTACGCGGAAGATGCTATATTTTGGCTCAACACACTTTCTGATATTACTGAGGTACCTATTAAGTAAATAATTATAATATAAATATCAATTTGATCTTACAATACCTTCAAATGATCTTCAAAACAGAATATCATCGATAGGTAAGAGTCAGTAGCAGCCTTGAACCATTTATTCCGTATGGCTTGTTCTTTAGGCACGGGAATGAATGTCTTCTCCAGGCTTTTGTTTCGACGTCGAGATGCAATTTGGAACAAAAAATCATTTATAATTCTTTTTTGAATTCATGTTTTTTTCCGTCCTAGCCGACATTTTTAGGAAGCAATCTCCACCGATTCTCGGAAACTCTCGCCGCGCTAAAGAAGGCGACGGAAAACAGCGATACTCCACTGGTGACTACTGCCTTGTGACGTCACATCTCAATCAAGATGGAGGCACTGTGTTTCAGCGCTACATGAAATTTTCCAACTTTCAAAACGTTTTATAGTGCATATCCCAGATGCAGGAAATAAAAGTGACTAAGTATACTAATGTTTATTTTTTAGGCTAAACTTTCAAATTCAGCAATAAAAAAAATTAGTGCATTTCCCTATACTGCCTCGCATGTGCATATAATGAATTCTCACTCCTCTAGATCTGATACCATTCCCTATCATCAGTGGGCGGAGTCACTTTTTCGTATCACTTGGTCGTGTGTCCTATACTGCTTTGAGTTGAAATGCCAATTAATTTCGCTCCCTATGAGACACATGCGGTGCGCCCATTCGACCTCGAGGGAATCATTTCTTCCGCTCTTATACTCGCCGTCTGCATTTCGTATTTGTCCACAATCAATGACAGCGCGCGGGAACGCTCCCTCCGAGGTCCCTACGAGAATCGGGAAAATTTCTCATTCCTATTGTGAACTTTCTTGTACCGATAGGAGATTTATTATTCATATAGGACCAATATAAGATCCTACAGGACCAATATAGGTTCCTATAGGCCCAATATTGGTTCCTATAGGATCACGATAGGTTCCTATAGGAACCTTAATTGTACCTATAGGAACCTCAACAGGTTAGTTTCCTTCATCAAAGAAAACGAAATGCATTGATTACGATTCGTTACCCATGATTAGTGTATTCATAATACACAAATTGTTTGGTTTTACAAATCCCAGATTAGACGAATGGCATTGGTCAATTTTAACCTCATTTGAAAAATGCCAGATTGGCGCCCATGCGATGCCACACCACGTGACGTCACACGGACCTAGATGCTATACGATTAGATGGGAGTTTTACATCGTCTGAGATTACCAACGCATGCAAGAGGCACGGAGCTCAGGGAAACATCTCTTAATAATCACCCTTTAAAATTACGTATGTTCGGAAAGTTTCCTTCGTTTGATAGGGTAATAATAATCCTTATTTAAGCCAAGCGCTACCTGCTAGCAGGGTACTCAGCTACCTGCCAGCAGCCTCCGTCGTGTCAGCACACATTTCCTCGCCCCAAGGTCACCTCACACAACTACAGCTGGAACCAGAAATACGTCACACGGACTTTTCCCAGCATTCATACTTAGCCGTCGCGTTTTCGCGCGCTTGAAAATTTTTACTTTTGGTTTAATCGCGAAAAATAGATATCGTCATTTAAAAATCTAAGAGCGTGAAATGCGTACTCCAGGAGTAATAATCTTTCGATTCATGCAATAAAAAAATAATAGGAAACCACCCTATTGTTCCCATAGGAACCATTGTGATCCCTATAGGAAATTTCATTACTTATAGGAAATTACATAATTCCTATAGTATTTCTTAAAACCCTATAAGAAATCAATGGGACATTTTCAATAGGGTACTATCGATAATAATTGACGATAAGTGAGGATATTTTCATGTTCCTTATCAGCAAGGTTGAGGGCAAAATAAAACGCCAGGATACAAACGTGAGGCAGTTTATTCCTCCGAGGAAAATGTTATTAATAAATGATGGACATTGTGGTTGAGAAGTTGTTATGTATACAGCTCTAAATGTGCATTTAAATCAAATTTTTTCTCTCCTAATCTAGCAGTTGCTAAAATATGATCCTTATCCTATAATCATAGTGATAGAAACGGGTAGGTGTAGTGTTTCACAGATATAATCGTCATTTCATATTAGTCATTTCTCCAGCTGCTCGCTCGCTCGTATTGTATGCTCTCCACAAAGCTAACCTGTAGAATTCAGCCTCGATACCTTAAGTTAATCTTTTATTCTTTCAAAACATCCGTCCTTGTATTGCGATTCTAAAGATCGCTTCCTTCTTAGTAAAGATGAACTGATTATTACGGATGTCTTTGTTGAGAGTTTCCATCGCCTATCAACACCAATTTTTGCTCTTTTTAACTTTTAGGAACACACCAGGCGATGAAATAAACGTTCACGAACGTATATATATAGATATATATTCAAAATAATGTTTTGTGAATTCACTTCGCGGTATGGTGACATTATAAATTAAAAACTAAACCTTTCAGTATTCCATACAGTTCTATAATGAAAAAACTGAACCGGTTTCGATCTTTTCAGGTCTTTATCTAGAGTTATCGATAATGATAATGACCTGAAAAGGTGGAAACCGGTTGGGTTTTATTTATCTTTTTAGTTTATAATATTTGCCATGCCGAGGCCTGCCCTTTCCTTTGATGCCATACCCATTATAATTTTAATAATTATCTGCAAAAATAATAGCCTTGTTCTATAATAATCTTTTCATTTAATAAGTCTTTCATTTAATTATTACTCCCCAATACCTAAAAAATTGGTATAACATCATGAACTGTTTTCTGATATCTTTCTTGCATTTTGTATTGATTGTTAATGAGTTGTAATGCAATATGACAATATTTCTATTGCAACAGTAGCTGAGCAATTAGGGATATTTTTTCCCCTTTGTACATGCCATATCTGCAATTAGTATTTCTCACTAGATGTAGATAGCAGCTTCCTTTCCCTGACCCTTGATAAGGCACTCGGAGGCTGTTGTGCAGCAAAGGGGTGGTTAGGGGGATAAACCCCGCCCCCCAGATCTCAGAAAAATTTTTACGTTAATCCATTTTACTTAATTGGATTGATATTACTAATAGAATAGTGTAAGGATTAATAAAATTTCCCTCAGAAAACCGTAAAACTCACCATTTTGAACCGTTTATCTTAAAATTCCGCAATTTATTAATCTCGCACATACTGCTTATCCTGATGGGCATTCGAAACCCCCACACACCCCGGTATTAGTTTCACTTAAACCCCCCCAGCCTCAATCCCTAGCTGCGCCCCTGCTTGCAGGATTTGAGTAAGGAAGGGCAGCAGGGGAATGATTTTCTACTGCTGAAATGTTGAAACTGCTGAAATTTTAAATGTTGAAGCCCATGGTTACATTTCAGTGTGCCTGGTAATTGTATTTTTAATGGCTGATGAATGACTTTGGATGAATTCAAAATTTACTGGGATTTGGAATAGAAGTTGGTGGGATTCAGTCGATGTAATGTATTGAAATGCTATGATTAGAGTTTTTGTCTGGTGATGATGGAGGGAGAAGGTTATTCAGATGCTGGGACAGAATGTGATTCTAGGTTTTTGAAATGCTGAGGGAAAGTAATATATTTAGTTAGACACCAAACCATGAGAATGCAATAGGTACTTCTGCTATCATTCAGAAATCTTGGATGCTCATGTCTAACATAACTTGTTGACTAAAAATATTATCATATGAATTCTTTATTTAGATACTTCATACTAACTACCACAAATATTTTAAAGGAGTTAATTGTCACTGACAAGGGTAGCTCCCACATGGGGTATTTCCCTCTGCTTATGCTAGATCTGTGCCTTCAGGAGACTCATACTATTGTCACTAGGGTCTTACCGTGTAAAATGAAAATATATGCATTCATTAATGTGCATTTAATACATATTTAATTTCAGTTTTAACCCATTAGTGCATAGCGTCCGATATATCGGATGCGTGTATTTAATTTTTTTTCTGGGCTCCAGTTGACATGCACTACATTGCGATACTTTATTAACCCTTGAACAGCTAGCGTGCCCATATTGGTACAGCTGCAGTGGTCTAACGAAATTCGTATAAATTCTGACCCAAACATTATATAGCATGCTGTCTTCGCCAAAAATGATTTGAGGCTGGCACAATCCTTCCTCTACCCTTCCCCTACACTCCAGGAAGGAGAGGGCCTACCCACCAATGTTCTAAAATACCCTTCGTCTACCCTTGCTGAAGGGTATAGGAAGGGTACACCTACTTCCCTTCCCCTCATTGGAGGGTACGCCTCTTCACAATGGAGGAGTTTATTTTTTCAGTATACCTAAAGACGAAGAGTAGACTGTAAAGGGAAAGCAAAATCCTTTTCTAATAAATGCAACGTTGGCCTTCATCTAAAAATTTTCCATATGAATATCATGCAAAAGTGTCAAAATGCATAATGTTTCTAGTTTATATGCTCTTTTTGTATCGTCTTTTAACATCAAATCACTGTCAATATTATTGTACTCATTTATTAAATAATTTTAGCAAAACTTTTCGAAGCACATTTCGAAGGCCTCTATCCTTGCTTTCTCCGCTGCGGTCATTGTCCATGCCTCACTTCCGTACAGGAGCATACTCCAAATGTAGGTTCTTATAAATTGTTTCTTTACTTCCATATTTACGTTTCCCGCTGTAAGCAGGTCTCTCTTTTGGTGGAATGCTCTCTTCGCCTGGGCTGATAATTTCTTTCTTACTTATCCCGTCACTAGTTATCTTGCTTCCCAAATAACCGAATTCATCCACCTCTATCAGTTTTTGCTTCCTTATTTTAATGTTAGTGACTTCTTCTCTCCTGCTGCATACTAAGATCTTGGTTTTCTTCGTGCTTATTTTCAGTTGATATCTACCCATTACCCTACTCATATTAACCAGAATATTTTTCAAATTCGTCTCAATTTCTGCTATAACGGCTATGTCATCGGTAAATCTTAGCTTGGTAATTAATTCTCCATAAATATTCACTCCTAATGCCTTTTCTTTGATTTCATTAATGGATTTATCAATGTAAACGTTGAAAATTACGGGTGGCAATGTTCAACGTTTACATTGAGAAAGCCATTAATGAAATTAAAGAAAAGGCATTAGATAAATTGAGTGGAGTAGCTGCGACTCCTCGGTATGATAATGTGGTGGTTTCCCCTTGCCTTCCACATCGCAGTACTAAAGCCGTTAAAGTAAATGTTACCACGCCCGTAGTGAAATGTGTGTCGCTGTACCGACCAGTATGGTCTCCACCTTCGCACATGTGAAGAAGAGCTGCTGCCCTCTCCCCCGGGTGATGAGAGGCATAATTATTGGCGGCCCCCAGTCGCCAAGTCACGGTATCTTCACAGGTTTCGGTATCATTAATGGTCTACCTTACCCAAGGGTAGCCCAATACCCCCTCAGAACACCGCCGCTTTTTGTCCACGACTGCTTATTCGACGAGAGAACTCGCAGCTAACCTCTATATCTAAAGGTCGACCCACCATCCGCAACCCGGTGGACGCACTCGGTGGCTTTAAGCTCAGCGGCGAGCTATGGGTAATATTAATCCAAATAAATAAAATGCATTAAACTTAAAAAATTGTCTGAGCTCTGGGGGGGTTTTATCCCCCGAAACCCCCCCTCACTGCACCACTGAATGGAAATATAACGATCAAACTTTCTCGGTGCGATTTATGTCATTTCTTGTGACTTGCTCATTTAAAAAGAATTCATTTTAAACCATTCGTCACTCATAAATAGTATACATGTTTCTCTTAGTTTGAAACGAGGTTGGGTTTGGATTAATAAAAATAACATCATCATTCTTTACGTAATCGTCTTACAAAATGCCAATTTCTGTTTTTGATCATAATAACACCGAGTGAAGATGAGAAATTCTATCAATTCAAATGAAGAAAGTTTCAATCATTAATGTATGTTTTCTAAGGCATAAACTAGTAAGAAAAAAATAGCACACATTTTTCAAGCTTTTTAATTACTTTTCCTGATAAGCCAAAGGAATGATGCAAATATTTCCAAGTAGACTGTGTAATTATGATAGAATTCATTAAGCATTACATTTTGCATGATCACTGAGAGAATAAGACGTACACGAAAAAAAGAGTATGGGATGTATTACCTTTTTCTTTGTAATAGAAAAATTATTTAGTTGCAAACGTTCGATGTGGATATGCCCCCGGACCCATATTAACCAGGGCCTGCTACAAAGCCATGGCCAAAAAAATTCAAGGTGAAGCCGAGGGTATTTAGCAAGTACTTCGCTATGAAGAAATACATAACACTACCGACTAAGTGAGAGTGGGGCTTAGTACATATATCAAAAGTTCCTTAGATATTGCTCGCGTTCGGTAGAACAGTGAATTGGCCAACATTCCTCAGGCCCAATGCTTTCCAAAACTTCCAATGTACTTACCGTGCAATTAATCACGGAGCAAACAAGCAATCCCGTGCCCACTTTGTGTGCAACCAAATTTTTGGTTCTTTACTTTTAGGCGAAACTTTCCATTCCTCTTCTCCTTACGGTCGCCTACGTGACTGAACGCACTCTTAAAATGGCTGTGTTATAGGGAGTAGATTATTAATAATTTATTTAATAATTTTTGAAATAATGCATTATAATCATACGGTCATGCAATATTGAGAAGGTTAATATAATGCTGAACAGGAAGCGTGCATTTTCGGGTAGTTCTGCATCATGGCGAAAGCGATATTTCCTCCGCGACTCCCGCATTCGCACCGTCGGAAAATAACGAATAATTGGGTATCCTCGGGGTATTTTTAGAGTAGGGTCGTCGTCCACTCTTGAACCCCGAAACCGCAGTTTTAGTAAAAGAATTCGGAAGAGGATAGGTAAGAATAATTGAATTCGACGAAACAAAAAATCGTTCACCAGTGTGTCAAAGACAACGAAAAACCATGCACAAATTTTTGAGGCGCAATAAAGTTTGGAAACCATAAGGGGCCGCAGCGCCGTGACATGGAGACCAAAGCCTCGAGGGAGAGAAAGGGGGGAAGGGAAGTCCCCTCCCGGCTTCACCCGCGACGACTCTGAGGAGAAATTTGATACTCACGATAAATTAAATACGGGTCGCTGGAACGGAGTTCGCAGTCGGAGTTGATATATAACACCTAATGCGAGCCAATTAAAAATAGTGGAAGCCAATTTATTGGGGCTGTGTTCCTCTCTCATGCTCTGAAAAAATAGGCCTGTGAATGCGAAGATCCTATTGAGTTTACACCTATTCCGAAATTGTTGACGATGTTATCTTCATTTTGTAAACATGTGTTTCGTCAACATCACGCCACTGACCTCCGTGGCGGCTGGGTAATGTCCTCGTCTGCCGCACAAGAAATCGCGTGTTCTGAGTACCGCCTGGGTAGGTTTCCCCTATCCAGGGCTTGGTTGTTCGTGTAATTAATTGTTAAATTTGTTTAATACCCAATATAAAATGGCTCAATATGATCTGTATTCGGTGGTTTGGGAATAAAACAAAGTAAAAAAATAAATAAAATATCAGTAAGTATTGAATTGTGGTTGATAGTGTCATTTTGACGGAATGTAGAGTGTTTTTACGTAACAAAATGCAGAGGAGTGAAGTAGTATCTTAATCACCGAAGAAGAAAATCGAAATTAGAATAGAATTCCCTTCATAATACAAAACACAAAATTATTGGGATGTTTATCTTGAAAAACGAAGGAACCTTTTTATCAATGCGAGATATCCTCCAATAGTGGTAGTTCGTCCTCAACGCTGAAATCTCACGCTTTAATCCTTGGTTCTTCCCTTTCGTAGCATAATCACTGTGATCGTTTGGCACTCACAAGTAAAAGGTGACTTATTTGCTCGGTAAAATCGTGAAAAGAATGTTTTTCAATCAATTGGGAAGAAGCATTTGTGGTTATACCCGTGCGAGCCCCCTTGTAGAAATCACCCGTCTCGAAGAGCCTCAAAATCGCAAAAACCCTTCGAATAACGAGGCAATAAAACAATAAGCGGCATTTCTACAAACGGACTGCTGCTTTGAGTTGCAAACTTTTTAAACGCTAGGTAAAAATCGTAAGACTGGGGTAGGATTTACGGTCACAATAACGCGGTAGGCAGGATAGCGCCCGCCGCCGCTCTTGCGCCCTTTCTTATGTTTGAGCTGATGGCAGCTATGACAGACCTACGAGAATGTAGTTAGTAAAATGCGGGTGCAGTGCGGTAAGATATGGGTAAGAATTGAGCCATGAAACTTACTTCCTAAATTGAGCCATGATCCTCACTTAATAAGTTATAACAGATAAATACTATAGAACTTCGATATCTTATCTATTCTTCGTCAAACCTTGTCAACAAGTTATTATCAATTAATAAATTTATTTGGTACAATGTGGCAGACATAGGTTAATAAAAATCATCTGGAGCTGTCTTCTTCCGTGATGCCCTGTGATCTGGTAATCGTCCGAAACTTTAGGGAAGCCGATAAAACCCCCAAAGAGACCACCGTGTCCTCATCAGGGCTGGTGAATAGATGGCGAAGAGTGTCCCATATGTTGTCTTGCGATGCGCTCTCGTTGTTCTTTGCATTGTTGGTACAGCGGATTTCATGGTGATGGTGTTTGTGAGGGGGTGTATTTTCATATTATTTACATTCATGATGATACGATTTGTCAAATTCATAATTTTTTTAAAAAATTCCTCGCATTTGCAAACATTAAACTGGAAATTATTGGAAAAATTGTGCATCGCATTGCACTCATCACCATGCCTCGGACATTTTTGGGAGCCGATTTAAATGCGACCGGAGCGGCAACAGAAGTCAGCCTCCTATGTGATGGAATTGGGTATGCCTCCTCTATGCAGTGTCCTTGGTATCAATAATCCAATCGAGATTCATCTCAGGGTTGTGACATTCGCACATTCAGGGAAGGGGGGGGGGAATTGCTAACCCTAGGCCACCTTCTGCTTCTAGTATTATTGTTAGCGGGGGAAGGTGCCCCTAAGCTTCATTCTAGATTGGAACCAAGGACTCTTCGAATAGAATTCCAATACTCCATTCTCTGGCACTCCAAGCCTCCCTTATATTACGCATTAAAGTAATCTTTAGTTTTCAATTTTACCCTATCCGATTTTTTTTAGTTCTCTTGAGGGGAAAATGTCATAAGTACTAAAAAAATCTAATTTCATTTAAAAATCCAAATTCAAACTGCATCGTAAGAGAGCTTTAACTTGGCAACATACTTATCTCGATTAATGCATTTGACCCAGAGGCGTTATAGAAGTTTATGGTTTTGATCAAACGATAATAGCTTTCCAGGTAAAGATAAGTGATTTCAATGCCATAATTGAAGAAAATACCTTTGATTCGATGGTTTAATCTCATGTGGACTCTCGATCGCCATGTTGTTCGTGTTTAGTTCATGTTATCCATGCTTCTTCTTGAAGGTCGTTTTCTTTCTCAATTCTGATTTGAAATGTGATCACATTTTAAAATGTGACAGCTTTGCTGCTTCGCCATTATAATTGACGATCATTAAATTGTCTCACCTAGTTGTCAATGTCATAACACGTAAGCCGTCGTTGCTGATAAAAATTATAGAGTGACATAAAAAAAGGACATTGTAAGCCTCATATGTTTCATTTGTGGCACTTATTGGGTGATACAGTTCTTACCCGGGATTTCCTAGATAATTTCCTCGGCGGCTGGCCGCTTCCTACTCAACGGGTGTTGCAAATCGAATTTTAAAAGGAAGTGATTGAAATAATATCTATTACTAGACACAAACCCCTTTTTCGTGAGCTACGTTTTTAAACATATTTCTCAATTAGAAACCTACTACACTAAAGGCGGAGTTCGTTAACAATTGTACGGCATGCATTGAGTTAACGAATTTTAACAATGGGGAAGAGAATGTTTATAGTTTGTTCTTAAGGTGGGATCTGGCTGATGTGTTAACTATAGTGGCTTCATAATGTGTTACCGGATACAAATACTGGTAGTCATACACAGTTATAATACCGGACACAAGTACTGGTAGGAGGAGTTTTTTCAAAGATTGCACCTTGCTTGCCGTTTGGAACAATCACTCTGTTCTTCAGGTAGAATGACAAGCCGCCATTACAATGAATACTTACCATAAATGCTAACGTGGCAGAACAACTTCATCTTTACCTCTTAATTCACTCTGCTGCTGCTGCTCCATCGAAGCTGATGTTTTATCTTTATTTATTATTAAATTATTATTATACATTTAATCTCCTTATATCAAGCAAGTAATTATGATGGCTGGATACAAAATGCCAATGGTACAAATTATGGCATCGACATAAATTATTGCATTACAATTTTTAACATCAAACTTGGGCATTGCCCCAAAATTGAGCCATGAACCTCATTTAATATGTTATAATAGATAAGTATATGAAGATCCTCGCTATAGTATCCATTCATCGTCAAGCCTTGTCGATAAGTTATTATTATTTAATACATTTATTAATGACTATGTGGCAGACATAGTTACATCAAAATCCTCCGGAACTCTCTTCTTCCGTGATGCCTTGTGATCTGGTATTCGTCCGAAACTTTAGGGAAGCCGATAAAAACCTCAAAGAGACCACCGTGTCCTCATCAGGGTTGGTGAATAGATGGCGTCGAGTGACCCTGTGCTGTCTTGCGATGCGCTCTTGTTGTCCTTTGCATTGTTGGTACAGCAAATTTCATGGTGATGCTGTTTGTGAGGTGCTGTGTTTTAAATAAATCGGAATTAGTCCATTACATTAATACATTACAAAGTTACCGCTAGACTAGAAAATTGCAAGCGTTACAACGCGAGAATATTTTATCTCAACAGAATTTTTTAAATTGCCGTCATCTCTAAGCACAGGAGACGGAAAACTTTAACATTTTCCGTCATCCAGGAAAAATATTACGTGTCGGCAGAAATGGTTCCTCAGTTATATCAACTGTTAAACATTGTAACTATGCAATACGTGATTAATTTGAATACAAATTTTCAAATTGTGATCTAGGAAATGTTGCATTAAAATGTTCGCTTAGAAATTCCCCCTCACTACCTTCCCCCCTCCCCTCAACCCAGAAGCGCTTTGCTGAGTCGCACTGTGCGAGCGCCTCTCTGGAGTGTGCTTTGAGGGATGAAGCAGCTCCACGAAAAGAATCGTTTATGCCATCACTACTATGGAATCACAACAACGAAACTTGATGAATGGGAATTGAAATGTCTTGTCCTTTATGCCGATAAAAGCGAACTATTTAAAAATCAACTGAGTCTAAAGATTAGACGGATTCCATAAGACTCACCTGAAACGAAGTTGCAGTCAAAGCAATGGAGGCATTAAAAGTCACCAGGCAAACAAATGAAATTCAGGCGATCCGTAAACAATCAAAATATTATGCTTCTCTGTTTTGGGACCAATATAGCGAGTTACTTTTTGAATTCATTCTGGCGGGTTTAACGATAAATGCAAGTGATTGGTGTAAAAAAAACAAGCTGATTGCGCGGATCTTTTCAAAATGAAATGAGAGACCTGCTGAATTCTGGAAGTGTTCTGATACATGACAACGCCCGCCCTCTAAGCGCTGGTGCAACCCAACTGTTCTTTGAGCAATTTCAATGGGACGTTTAAGATCACCCTCCGTGCAGTAATGAACTTGGGATTTTTGACTTGTATATTTCGCCGGAGAGACAATCTGCCTCTGAGGGAAGCTGTTAAAGAGGACGATTAGATTCAGGATAACGGTAAAATTCATCGAAAGGCATTCGCAGCTACTTTTTTATGAAGAGCAACCATCTTCGAGGCCATTGCGTAGAAAATTAAGGGAAAGTGTACTCAATATTTGCAATGAAATTATTATTAATCGATCACTTTGCCTTTTATTGATGATCCATTGGAGATTGAAAAAAAACAGCCCTCGAAAATGAAAAAGATCATACACAAAATAATTAAAAAAAAAGAAAATACTCGGGCACAGAATACTGCCTCGAATCAGGAAGATCAAAAAAAGATAGAAAATACTGAACACAAATGAAAAATATTCTTGCATAAAATATTAGCCATTATTTTTAAATCTATACTTGAGGTGGTTGGTTTCCCGGGGGATCAGAAGGCTACAAACCACGTCACCTACTGCCATCGCCACGACCTCCACCCAGGTATAATATTATGCAATAATATTAAATATTAAGTGGTTATAATAATAAGTAATTTATTGCAGTTCTGGCTATCACAGTTCATGATACGAAAATTAATTGACATTAAAATGGAAGTGAAAACCATTATACTTTATAGTTGAGTTGAACCTTTTAAGCTTACAATAATAATCGAATTAGGACTTATCATGAAAAAATGAATCACATATTTCTTATGTGTACAATGATTAAGGACTTCTCCTTGGTATTTATGTTTGGTAATGGGATGCATAAAAACGTGAAAGGAAATGTGTTAATGTATTTAATATTTGAACAGAAAAAATAGCATGTTTTAATTCTTCTACACCATCATAATACTCTACGAGCCACTTTTAGGGTGTTTAGCAGGGGGTGGTTAATCACCAACTTGCAGCATGCAATAGGACCACCGAATGCACACCGTACATTCATAGTAATATTACGCATAATAGCAAAATATGCGCCCATATTCATGTGATTTGGTTCGTTTATTCACGTTTAACTACTATTTGTAAATTCATTGCTTTAACGCAGTTAAATTAAAATAAGATTTCACTCTGAGACTATTCGCAGTAAAACGAACCTTGTGACCAAAGTATGTGACGCCACGAGAGGAATGTATAGGGTCTCTTTTGTGGCGCCCTGACTCCCTTTCCCCACCCCCTCTTCTTCTCCTTCAATACCTCCCCTTAACAACCAGCTCTCCACCCTACGACGCGCCAACCGAACCTCTCCCGAACGTCTTCGCGATGCACTTCGACTCAAAATTGGGCCAACAATTTTGACTCGAGCTATTTGCTCACGGCAACCTCCCCTTATATGCTTAGTGATTCCCCGACCTCCATTACCTCTCAGGACTGCTACTAGTAGTACTAGTAGTAAGAAGCTGTGCGTCACTCTGGGTTTTCACCACCACTCCATCATACCTAGTTAAGTTTGAGTGCCACAGCAGTTCGGTTAGGGAAAGGAGCTGTGGATCCTCTGTCACTGAAGTTTACGGGTAAGTCCTATTCTCGTAAATACTAATGAGTTTTTGTACCCACATTCTTGGCTTAGACTTCATGTTTCTTCCGAGTACAATGATTAAGAACTCCTCTTTTAATTAGTATCGAATTTTAAGTGTTACTGCTTAAAGATACTTCTGTTTTTTTACAGTTTACGAAAGGTGGAGTAACCAATTATATTAATCCAGTGAATGACACTTCAATCATAAAACCAATCTGTCAACGATCTCTTCAAGACTTTTCCTCAACGATTGGATAATAATAATTGTTTCTTCAACACGATAGAAGCAGTGTGCATGTCTCATGGAATTATGTGAAGCTACCTGAATGTGTTACTCATCGTCATGAGCGAGTGCTCATTCAGATAAAGAGTGAAGTGAATGTGTCTAGGGTTCACCAAATAATTCATTGTCAGTGTTGTGTTCAATGTGACGTGCAGAGGTGAATATAAGTATTTTGGAGAGTCGCTGTTTTAACGCTGACCTCTTTCGACGATGGACCCGGCAGCAAATAAAAGGTAAGGAGTCTTCTCCTCTTGCAGTTTGATTCAACATCGATGTTAAACAGTTTTTGCAGGAAATAATTTAAAATGAAATTGATTTAGTTCCATTTTTTACTGATGAGAATGAAAATTTTTGACCGAATTTTTGGGGTCTCTTTGAAAATGAAAATTACCCTTTCAATATTGTAACTATCGTTTTTTATAGTATAGCGGGATAAATTAAAAAGGATTTTCAATTTGGTTAAATAGTTATTAAGTGCTATTAATGCACTTTCGTTGTCGTGTGATTTGGCAACTAATTCTTAAAGAATCGACTGAGCTGATTTGTGATGCCTTGGTATGAATAATTAACTTCGTAATGCTCTAATACTTTAATTTTGCACCTTATAATGTTAGTCACCGGTACGCCATTGCTAACATTTTTTACTCTGTTAAAGTGTCTGAAAGTTCAAGCAGTGTCGTGTAGACAAAGTTCTCAAAAAAAGTATCCAATGTCAGATAGAAAAGACCGACTGGATCCCCCCTTTGGAAAAGCGTATTAAAGTGAGAAAGGTGTTTGGTTGGACGAAGTAGATAAGATTCTTTTCCACTTCCCACTGCGCTGTTAACGCATGACCGTGAAAACCTGCGTGATGCAATAACCGCGCAAGACAGGGCCCTATTTCACCGCATATTTCCCCCTGTCACCCCTAATGGTAAAGAACGCACCACTATCGCTCGACGAAATACATGTTCTAAATTTTGATTATATTACTGGCTCTATATTTTTATCGACATATTACTCGGGATAACATTAAGCAATTCTTTTGCGTTTTTTTAGGGTATATGCCTTCAATTGATCCCTTGCATACATGCAGTGTAAATCTCAGACACAACACAAGCTGTAAGTGCTAACTCAATATTTGTGCCCCATTTACTACTTTCGTTTGTTTATCAAAGATAAACCCCTCCCCATATTTTTCTTCGTCACCTAGTCCACGGAAAAATCGAAACCGTTTGAAAGCTAAAGTAAACCACGAGACCTTTGCTCTTGAACTGACATAACTCGTGAGTTGCGAAAGAATATTCATGTATATTGACCGAATAATTTGCCGGCTTATCTCATGTCTAAAAGTTATGAGGCGGACGAATTGTATCTCTTCAGCTTTCGTTGACTACGACCATTATTATTAAATCACGCAATAGTGTTAAGCAAACCTCGCTGGGAAAGTCTAAATTACACATTCAGAAATATTCCCATGAAGAAAAGCGTTGATTAAAATACATAAACTATTTTAGTTAATGTTTATATATATCAATTAAATATCAACCTAGTAGAGGCGACAAATATATGAAGTTGCCGAGTGCTCAAGCTGAAATTCATTGATTATTTCCATACAGCTTTTTCTCTACGGTTTGCAAGAATGTTATTATCGAATATGAGGCTTCGTTGATGTATTGCGAAATCTCCTTCACTTACTATCTATATACACATAACCTCTTCTAAGCTAACTCTTAGTAGCGCCTGAAATCCATAATTAATTCTAACTGAAAATGGTTTTATTTCGGGGAAAATTATGCCAAAATTTGTATAATTTAGTGTATGTTTAAACCTCCTCAAGATGCCAGTTTTTATAACTTCAATGAAGAATAAAATTTTCCATATCAAATATAAATATTGTGAGTCGTTACAAAATGATTAATTGTAATGATGAAAACATAACGATATGACTTACCTCGAATAATATTCGACGATGAAGACCAAGAATGTTGTCTGTCATCACGGAAAGAAATCAATTCCATCTATCCGTTCTTATGCTTTCCTTGAAGTAGTATCTTTTGCAGGTGACTTATACCTTCAGTTGGCTCATAGTGAACCATTTAGCAATCTCTTACTATAAAGATGATGGCATCAGGTTACTCCACCCGGAAATGGCTTAAGTTGAGCTTGGCTATCATGGAAACGAATCTGCGAATGACAAAAGAAAAAATAAATACAACTAAGTTATTTTAATATTTTAATCAAGACCTATTAATTTCATCGGCGTGCACATGAAAGTATTCAGCCTTAACGACACTCTTCTGAGGCCAAGTAAGGTGTGATAGCTAATAACTAACGCCATTATAAATGAGCATATGTAAAAACGAGAATGTAATTTGACATGTTTTATCGATATCTGTGGCATAGTGTAAGAAGGTGATCACATTGCGGACTTATTAAAATATCATAGAATAAACCGAATTTTGATCATCTTTGAAGCAATTGAAAGCACTTTATTTGTTTCATTGTTTACGCTCGACTAATTAACAGCATGACAAATTTTTATTGAGGTTCATTTGAAAATTTTTCTGCGATTAGACTTTAGGCCAAACACCAATTATGAGAATATCGATTAACACATTCGCAGCTGGCGTCTATCAATAGAATATTTCCCAATCCATGGAATCTTTACCGCCGAAATACTACGTAGATTCGAAGTAGTATTAATTTAAGCAATGTATACGACCTTGATTGAATAGAGGCTACTAATGCTCAGTGTGGTTTTCATATTTAAATATTCGGTAAATTTGATACATCGATGACAATGAATCGATCGTAAAGTATAGAGTCTTTATGCACTAAAGTGAACACAAATAATTTTATCCCTAATGTGCTTATGGCATAGTGGGAACAGCAATGCTCTTATCGTTTGTTAACTCACTACCTACATATCTCCGCTATTCACAATCGTATGCAACCATTTTACATGATGAGCTATATTAGAGACATGTTTATGCGTAAGGATAATCGTGATTAAAATTACTTTCTCGGTTCACTATTTCATAAAATTTACTTGCTCTCACTTACCTCAGTTGATATCGCTGTATTTCTTCTCAGTATTTCTGTTGAAATGTAGCTTGTAGTTACCGCTCTCCATCCTCGTTTCCGCGTATTGAGACGGTGACTTCAACGAACGAAGGAACGGCTGAAACGGGCCAGGAAATTAACTTAAGTAATTTAAAACATTCAGAAGTGTGACTCTGCCGAAAGGACGGTTGGTGAGGGAATGGGGTGTGCTTTCTGCCTAAGTAGGGGGAAGGGGAGGTGATGCGTTGCGGACGACAGTTGAATGCGGACCGTTGATAGCCTGTGATACTGTTTTTCGTAATGCGATGACGTGTTTTGCAAACGTACCTAATGACCTTCGCAGATGAATAGAACATTCTGGAACATTGATCACGTGTGTTTTGACCGTTGGCCGCTTGAGAATTTCGCGCTATTTTTGTATAACAGCGGCACCAAATGAACGAATCTCATTGGTTAATCGTATTATTGATTTTCCGCGCGATATATTTCATAATTAATAATACAGAATATGACCGTAATTATTGATGTATTTTATTGGATAAAATTTCAAATGAACTTTACGATATCCAGGGTTTTATTTTTTAGATTTATCGTTGCCTAAATAAATAAATTGGTTCGAAATTATCGTGACGTCAGAGGCACACGTGACATGGCTGACGGAGTTTCGTAACATCCTCTCCCTTTGTTTCTGGACTTCAGTTCGCGGCAAGTTCTCTTGGGGTTAAGAGGTGAGTACCTTAACTGTTTCTTTGGTGAATCCTTTTCATTTTATTTTCAATGCACTTTCAATTTATTCTCTGAAGTGTAGGATACTTCGCAAATGCAATTTGTTCACTTCCATTCAGTTATCGAGTGGCATGTATTTTGAGTGACAATATTTATTACGCCAACTACCTTCACATTCCAACTTTTATTACCACGTGTGATATGTGCCTCGAAGTTAATATTAGTGTCAGTGTAGTTTTTTTATGAACGCTAGTGATAGGGAAATCTCCTCTCGGATTTAAGCCGTCATGTTTCTTAATTCCATACTAGATTTGTTGCCATAGCGAATATTGGATCATTCAAATCGTTTGACCTTTGACAAAGTACCTACTTCCAAGTGGAATATGTGTAAATTGTGACAATTACATTCCGTTATGATGTGTCGACATTTGAAATGAGTGAGTAACGTGTGAGTAGTTTTATCTTTACATTTATCGAGGTTTTTAGAACATAAAATAAATGGGTTGAATTGCTGGAATTGTGATCCGAACTCTGATAGCTTACTTATAGAACTTCAGCAGGTTAGTTACTATTTTGACGAATGTCAAAAATGATGAATTTTATCGCAGTGACTGTAGGTATAAGGTATTTACATTAGACGTGGAACAGTGTCTTTCATGCCAGCCACGCTGCTTCGTCGTTGATTGTGAGAGAACGTTAAATTTCAAAATGAAGCTTCTCTCCGCGATTTCTTAAGTTGTTAGCCATTTGGAACCCTTATTCTTCCTTATAATTTTTACCATAATTGGTACCTGAATGGCGAGTTATTCCATGCAATTAAACTTTCAACTAAGTATTTGAAAAAGTCCTTGATATTTGAACCTAGGAAATTGCAATCAACTTATTTCGTTCATATGTGCACCTGCCACTCCAAACCACGCCGCAATAATTGATCATATAATTTTGATGATGAGGAAAAGTAATAGAATATTGGAGGTCTTAATTGGATTTACAGCACTTCACATGGCAATTTTTTTCCTTTGAGGTTGTTAGTATGATAATTTATTGTAGCCTTTAATATCAGCATAATCTTTAAGTTATGCTCCATGTATTGTGTATATTTTTATTGCGTGAATATTGCCAGCCTTTAACGCGAACTTTCCTTTTCAGGTACTCTATTGAATTAGGGATGGCGGATCAGTTCCGTGAAACGGTTGGTGTCAAATGGGGCATTGCGATGAGGTTTCACGGAAGAGGAAGACTGAAGAAATATGGTGAGTCAATATCATTCACTTCATTTGATGGGCCTTTGATATTCCCATATATGCATCTTCTGCTTCTCTTGTTCTCTATTAGTAACCAAATAAGGACTAAATCCTGTGGGGTGCGCAAAAATTCACTTATTCTGTGATAATTTTTTTGAAGATATTTCATCATTTCCTATTTTAAAATAGTGTTTTATGCCACGAATTCTCGGCTGTTTACTGGTATGAATATCCGTGACTATGAAGGCGAAGAGGAATTAAAGCTGGTATTATATTACGTAGTTCAGGTGAATTTTGAGAGGTTCATTTTAACATTTAAACATGTCACGGTCTCTCATATCCTTCATTTTTGGTTTCTTAAATACGAGATCAGACGTTTTACTTTTCCGCTCTTAACAACCACTTATCATTCGTGAATTGACTTCCTTAGACCATCAAGATCAGTTTTTCAAAATATGTTCGATTAGAATGGTGTGTATTCTACTTTAAGTGGTGACTAGGCCTTCTATTCCCTCCCACTCTTCTGACGAATTCCGCAGTCCTCACTCGAACGATTCATTTCATTTTAATACAGCCGAATACCCATCAGTTTCTTCTCTGCTGTCATTGCCCATGATTCATTGCCATAGAGAAGCATATTCGAATTGTAAGTTCTGATAGAATATTTAAAAACTTCATGATAACATTTCCTGCTTTTATAAGCAAATTGATAATTTATTTTTTCTGAAAAGAATTTACCCCTGATCTGTTCTACTGATTATTTCTCTTTATTTTCTACACTTGCTTATTCTGTCTCCGAAATATTTAAACTGGTCGACCTCTTCCAATGTTTCTTTCCCTAGTTTAATACTATTCTTAACTTCCTGTCGTTTGCTACACTCTAATGATTAATGGTGATTTTAGATGGCATTGTTCGTTGTTCTACCCATCTTTACCAGAATGTTTTTCTATTTTACAAATATTATTAGCGTGTGCTGATTTCTCTTCATGTAAACTCCCAATATTTTCTTTGATGTAAGCGGTGCCTTTATAGTTGTAAACTATGAAAATTACGGGAGAAATAACACATACTCAGATCAATAGACTTTGTTCCTAATTCTTGATTCTTCATAACTGGGCTATATAGTTTCACCCCCTAGTTGCATTTTTTTAAATGAATTGGTGATCATTCACATGTCATTGTTCAACATTGTTAATTACTTCATTCAAAATTCTAATCATGGAATGCCAATCCACAATACTGCTGTGTCAAAGTATTCAAGGAAGAAAAAGACTAAAGGAATTTGGCGAGAACCTCGGCGACCTCTTCAGATGTTTGTTTCCCTAGTTTAATGATATTATTTTGCTACACTAATATTTAATATTCGATATCCATTTAAATTGATTTTATACTTATTTGCCCTCCTATATAAACACGTCTCATTCAGATATTCAATCCACCTCTTCATTTTTATTAGCATTAGTCAAAAGTCCTCCGTTTTTGTCACTTACGGTATTCATCATACGCTCATTAATTTGAAGAGGTTACCCTAGCGAGCCTCTACTTTTCCTTGCGCACGATGTTTTCATATTCCTCTGGCCTCCCTGCCTTCATGTCAAGTATCGTTCCTCATTCTCCTTTGATATTCCACAGCTTACGTATTCTTGTACTTAAGTGGTGCTGAAAGTTAGATTCGAGACTTTTGCGTGATCCATTCAGATGATTTTCCTTTTCCCAAGAACTTCTTCAGCTGCTTCCAATAGCCCACTGCTCAAATGTTACCGACTCTCTTCTTCTGATTTCTCGGTCACATCCGATGCTACTTTGGTCTACTCTGCGTCCTGAAATTGCAATTGATACCGAGTTTTCTTAGTTTTCTACATGCCAAATGCTTTTCACCGCTTACTTCAGTTTTTAATTTTTTTTGGGTGAAATAGCATTGTCGCTAATAAGAGCCTTAGGGTGACTTTTACCGTCAATTTTCCAGTTCTTCAATTGTTCTATTTTCGCTATCGTGTCGTCCCTGAATCGTTTTTTTCTTACAATCGCTTCGCCTGGGCTGTTCTACTGTTTTTTTCTCTCTTGTTTCTACACCTGGTTATTATTCTTCCGAAATATTTAAACTGGTCGACCTATTCCAATGTTTTTGTTTCCCTGATTTTATGCTATTCTTGACTCCCTGTTTTTTACTACACTTTAGTATTTTATGGTGATAATGTTTCTGACTCTCTTCCTCTGATTTCTCGGTCGTATCCGATGCTATTTTGTTCTCCTCTACCTCCTGAAATTACACTTGATACCGATTTTACTTAATTTTCTGCTTACCAAATACCTTTCATAGCCATCTTAAATTTTTATTTTATTATTTTGGGTGACATAACATATCTATTGAGACATAGTCTCGGTCGTTTTAAGCCTTAGGGTAATTTTTGCCGCCCATTTTATATTCGCTGAATCGTTTTCTCTTTGTAGAATTTAATCAGCTTAGAATCTATCCAGTCCACTATCACTTTCCTTATCTTCTTCGACTGTGATCATTTTAATTTTGTATTCGTAAACACTAGCTTGTGTTCTTAGTCTGTCTTTTATTTTGGATACATCATTCCTGTTTCTCGTCTTTCCTCCATCTTAAACTTTGTCAGTGAAGGCATTACATTCACCGAGAATAATCATATTTTCTTCGCCTATAATCTGCTTGATTATTTCCGCGGTATCTTGATAAGCTTACTCCACTTCTGCATTTCATAGCATTTTTTTAGGCTTACAAAATTTCGGAGATGCAGTACTTATTGGCTTCAGTTTAAATCTTGACCATTACCAACCATTCATCACGCATTAGGTTGCTTTTTCATTAGGGCTTTTGCTAACAATAAGCATTATACCGATTCCAGCGTTACCGTATAGCTACCCTTCGAGTATTAGTCTGTAGCTTACACTCCACAAGTCTCCCACTTCGGGCATTTTTTTCCCCAATCCTTAATTCGTCGAGGAGCATTCTTTGAATTTCACCTTCTGGTTTTCTGTCTGTTTTTAAGTTCGACGCATACTCACGTTTCTTGTTCCCACCTTTAAGGAAATTCAATTCGTTTGATTTATTTACTCTCTCGTATAGTCCGCCCTGAAATTTGAATGAAGAACTATTGTTGTTTAACTAAGGAATATTTCACTTAACGTAATTCCGCCATGTATGTAATAAGTGGTTTAGCTATTATATACACGATAACCACGGTGGTGGTTGTTCCTAGCCTTCTACGTCACAGCTAATATAGCCTTTTCATTGATGTTACGACGCATGTAGCGAGAAAAGTATCAATTTTTTATCACCTTAAACCTAAAGAAAGATATTTCTTTACTTTAGCCACAGATTCCTTCATTTTACGGAATGGTATCATAAAGTTACTTCTAATTAAAAGATAATTCTCCTTGTGGATTTTAGGCTTTTCAAGGCCATTTGGATAGGCCACGTATCTTTCGTTGAGGGAGGAAGTTTAAGAGCTCCGTAAGCTAATCAGTAAGAGAAACTGATTATCTTAGAAACCAGCCTTAAATTATTCACCCTGGTTTCAATGTACTATCATTTTAAAAAGTATGTAGACACCCACGAGCCCCACTTAACTGATGTGGTAGTGTCGGTAAAAACTTGGAAGGTTGGCACATGAGGTAGCCTGCATCCCTCACCAGTACGCCAGCAGGACGGGCGCGGGGGCGACAGGGCTAGCGAGACTGGAGTCAAACTATAGGCTCAAATGCCCTAGCGAATAGAATGCTCTGAGGAAACTCATGTTCACGCACACGTCGGGACGTCGCGTCGGAGTGTTTTCTTGCGGGCTCCGTGGCGAGGATTTCCTCTCTTCAGATTCATATTTGGACTCACCGTGAACGCGTAATGTGTATGTGGCCCCGTTGCTGAGTTGGATTAATTCACGCGCATTTGATGCACTGAAGTTATGGGGGGGGGGGGGGGGGTTCAAATCTGAGCCAATGGTATTTTTTTGTGAAAGGTCAAATGATAACATAATATATATAGTTTACTCGATAAAAAAATTAACACCGAATTTTTTCAGCGACTAATTTTTTAACATAAATGACTCAATTTGCCTTAACACATTTATTTTAAAGCAAGTTCATTCAAAGAGTGGAAATAAGCAGGGAAAGTGTAAGAGGTTGTATTTGAGTGGAAGTTGCGGTGAATTTCACAGAAGGTTCCAGTTTGATGTAATGATACTTTTCTTCATTTTTTTAGAGATATCAAAACGTCAATGCAGTTGGCTCAAGAAAATATTATTACTGATTTTTTTAATCGGTTGAATTTGCTAAAATATTGATTTGAAAAACTAACACAGTAATTTGTAAACAAATTGACCAAAATGGATGATCACCTGTCTTCAAACTTTTAATCAGGATAACACGTGATTTTTCTTTGAGGATTTTTTTGTTGCTGTAGAATAGGTGCTTGACTAGTTAAACCATACTATTTATTCTGTTACTTAATATTTAGTAGAGTTATTCGCTGTCTCTACAACTTTATGTTGACTTTTAGCAATTGATCCAACTAATTTTTCTCGTGCATGTGTGCATAATTATTTTGATGGTTTTTAGGTATATTAGGTAATGAGCCGGTATGTTCTTCTTACGCTGCCAGTGACGATATCAGAAGTTAAGACCATTAAGATTTCCTAATAAAAATGTACTGCTATTATTAATCAAAAGTTTGTGAAATATTGAAGAAATGGATTATATGCATTCAGTCATAAAAATATATCTAACTATAGCCGTCGGATTATTTAGGATGAAAGATTTCTTTAGCGGTGTCTTTGGTTCGCACATACACTTTCGAAAGGAGAGCGTCGGTACTTCTAATCACGCAACTTCCCAGATTATTTCGTGAAAAAGTATTATAAATTTGATAACTACGATTTTCGATGGAATTACAACCATTTCTTTTCTTTAGGATCATCAAACCGATTTCAGCTAAGAATATGTTTGGTTATTTAATGCAAGTTCTCGATACTACGCGTAGGTATTTTACTCAACGGAGAATTGACAGAAATAAGTCGCATGGGCACGACGTCGCATCATTACAATTATGTACGCTATCATTAGTCGCATCATTACAACTATGGCAACTTCCCTTGATGATTTCCTCTCAGTGAATTAAAATGAGTGTGTTAAAATACATAGATTCATTATTTTTATAATGTTAGTCAGTAAGAAAGCCAGTAGTAACATTTTCTTTGATCAACTGTATTCCTTGTGTTGATTTTAGAAATGTATGTTTTACAAAATGAAAAAACGTTATTGAACTACTACGAATTCTTTCAGGGAGAAATTTTATAATTTCACTTATCTGTTTATTTACAAACTGTTATAATTATTTAAACGATTCCATCGTATTATTTTTACGGAAATATCCTAATCATTTTCTGTCCCTCTGTAATAATAGTCGTTCATCGTCAGTAATAAATAGCTTGCCCCTACAAATGATTTTTCTTCCATTGGCCAACAGAAATCAGCCTGCACAACTTCCAATTTATTATTCTCCCTTGACAAGCTTGACAAGTGGAGCTCTCCTCATCTTTCCGGAAATGAATGGAGTGCAGCATGTATGCATAGTGCCCGTTGAGTTGACAGCATAATAAAATGTCTTTGATTTGGTCACATCCTGCCTGTTTGGGTCTCTCTGTCTCAGATGCCACGGTGCCTCAGGGGTTATTTCTCCTGTTCATTTCGAATATTAGTGTTAGTAGTGATATGGCAGACTTGTGGATTCTCATGCTCTATCACATATTCCACCCTTGGCGGACAGTATTGCTAACTGACAGAAAGTCAGCAGTTTCATCTGGAGAATACAATAGGTACATCAGATATTGGCGATATTACAGGAGTGTTTGGCAATTTAATGCCAACTGCTAACAGCCTTGGTAGCTTCATAGTTAGCAACAGATTGCTTAATATCTGATCCCCGGGAAGATAAATTAACCATATTTTTGTTAAATAGTGACTTCAGCAGATGCCTACACACCTCCAATTTGCAGTGCCACAAACATCGCCGTCTGCCCCAACCGTTGTCCTCAATACAAATCCCGCGTCCAAAAGATCGCGTTTCGTAATTTGGTGAAGATCTCCATTTTTTGGCAACATATTACCGTCGGTGTCAGTTTTGGGATCCACTGCTTTCTATAAATTCTTGTTCTCGAAATAATTCTTTACCAGAATTTTCCATTCCTTGTAATGGCTTGCACACTTTTCAGTTTTGGAGTACTCTCCAAGGAAAAATTAGTTCCAACACAGTCTTCCATTGTACTCTTTCAATCGCACATACGCCACAGACAGTCAAATACTCCCACGAGATCATATCCAAAACGATGATATTTATGAAAAGCAATTTATAGTTTCACTAGTTTTTTTTTGCAGGGAACTGTAACCTGTTGGAAATACAAATTTCAGTCGTGAACCGTATGCCTCGTTACCAAGGATATTTTTTCTGATAACCGTAATTACGGTAGGGTACTTATACCTGCACGGAAAAAAAGTTTAGTTAGAACTGTCGAATTCTGATGAAATTTATCAAACTTTTGGGTTCATATGGCACAGTGAAAAATTCAGTAATTATTACCAAACCAGTTTGATAAATTCTATCAAACTGATTTGGTAATTTTTATCGAAATGGCCACAGCAGTTCGATAAAAACTATCAAAATGGAAAGGGTAATAAAACCGACGTAGCGTGCACATGTGAAAGATTTTCAACCCAGAAAACGCTATTCTGATTGAAAATCATAAAATTAGGAGTTTGACGTAAGTTTCTGTAAAAGAAATAAAAAAAGTGGAAAAATAACAAGCCTGCATGAAGAATGGGGAACATGCACAATTTTTTATAACCAGATGAATCGGAAGACCACTATCTAAAATGGATTTGGTAAAAATTTCACAGGTGACCTGTGGTTTTTTACTGAGATATCACTCTTTAAAAATAATTCTTTCTCGGCAGCCTGAAAACACTGCGTCATGGGGCAATGGACGCGTGACGTCACAGAACGATATCGCTAGAGACCATTGTTTATATTTTGACAAGAAAGTAAGTGGATGAATGATGGAACGGCATTTCGAGTAAATTATTGCTTTTGCTTCTTAATTAGTGATTTTCACTAATCTTAATTGATTATTTCATTCAAGCATAACAAGCATAATGGATGCAAACGAGAAAAAAGAGAGAAAGTTTTACAAATCTTATGTCGTGCCCTGTTGCTCAAATACCTCAAATTCCACGCCGAAGAAGGTTTTCATTTATGTACCGAAAGATTCGAAGAAGAGATTAAAATGGTTGAGAGCCTGCAGAAGAGACGTAAATTCTATCTCAAAATTTTCAACAGCTTTCTGTTGTGAGGATCATTTCAGCGTACGTGCCAGTAAGGTTGCAAATCTTATTTTTGTGAGTTACAAAAGATTTAATTGAGCCAAAGGATGTTATTGCAACGTAATATAAATTGAAAAGTTGCAAACAATCACATCAAAGGAAAAACTTAATAATGAACGGAAAAAGTGTTATTATATTTCAAGAAAAGTATTATTATAAGATTTGTCTACCGTGTTGATGGAGACTTTCGCGGGGTGGTGCAGCATGCGCAGCAAGGTTTTCGGGTTGACCTTGCTGCGCATTTTTCTACCGGTTTAAGTACGTGTGCATGGAGCTTTGATACTTGCATTTTTCAATTCATATGTATAAATAATTGAGCACAGGTTCCAGTGGCAATGAAGCTGACAAACTATGTGAACTTGAAGCTGATTCAGAGGATGACCGGGAGAGTAGTTCAGGTATTTCCTCTCAAGTGCCATCAAGTGTTGGGGTTCAAGTACGCACTAAATTCAGGAGCAAACAAACGCAAATAAAAACATGTGTTTCTGATAGGGCGACATCACCAAAAAAATAAAATATGTAAATACCCAGACACAAGTTTGAAGAGAAGGAAAGTCAGTGAAACTTGTGAGGAGTCGAGCTCTGAGGAGGATGTGAGTGAAGAAGATGAGTACAGTTTTTCTGATAATTCATCTAATGACTCAGAAGCTTAATTTCTTAATGAAAATGACTCAGTTGAAAGAAAGCAAGAAGCAATTGCACGAATAAATTTATTTAATAGAAACCCTAAGCTATACATGGGTGAAAAAACACCTGAAAACTGTTGCTTCATTCTGGGCACTCTTCAGAGAAACACAAATTTACATAATATGTCCATGATCATGCAAAATCTAAAAAAGATTAGACTTAATGAATGCTTTACTATTCTCTCTGATGACTTTAGCATATCATTCCGCACAGCTAGTAGGGTGTTTCATGATGCAGTTCCAAAAATATCCCAATGTATGAAACAGCTCATTATATGGCCAGCCAAGAAAAAGATATTAGAGTTACTGCCCATACCATTTCGATCAAGGTATAGCCATGTACAATCAATTATTGATTGCTTAGAAGTAGAGATAGAAAAACCATCGGACCCTGTAAAACAAGCTCTAACATGGTCGGAATACAAGTCTGCAAATACTCTGAAGTACTTGGTGTCTAGCTCACCTGATGGATTAATAAATTACATATCTAAGGGCTTTGGAGGTCGGATATCTGATTCACTGCTTGTAGAGCAATGTGATTACTTTAAATACTTGCCTTCTCATTGTGCTGTGATGGCTGATCGGGGTTTCAAACACATTGATAGCTTTCTTGGTACAAAAGGCTGCTCATTAATTCCACCCCCCAGTGTTAAGTCTGAAGTTAAGAGCACCAAAAAGGAAGTAATGGAGACGAAAATATTGCCAGCTTGAGTATTCATGTTGAGCGTGTTATCAGACGCATTAGGGAATTTAAAATGTTAGTTCCTCATGCCTGTACAGATCACAATCTTATTACCTTGATGGATGATGTGATAATTATATCTTGTGGCTTAATTAAACTTCAGGCTCCATTAATAAAGTAGCATACTTGAAAAAATGCCGACAATGGATAGGGAGTGCAAAATAATTTTATTACAAAAATATAACAAGAAGCATATGGGGCCAGTTCTGGGGTAACTAAAAAAAACTAATCATGTTTACAGCTGTTGAAAAGAATAGGAAAAATATTTTTCTCCCAAAACCTTGTGGCGGCAGCCACAACATTCATTACAAAATCATGGTCATACTCAATCCATTGACAAGAAATATTCTTTGTCTTCTCAAAATCAGGAGCAGCAACACAAAGTGCAGCTCCTTTTTTCTTTTTTTCAGAGATAGTGTTATATTATGAGACACATTTAGTTTGCTAAATGCCGAATCGTATTTTTGGTGAGTGAAGATGTTGTAATAATTCAGAATTATTAGGCATTAATCATACCTGAAACATAGTTGTACATTAGTCTATTATTTCAATGCTTATATTCTAACGACTATGGAGCTGATATAAGAGAACCGCATGATAAGTTTGGTATTAAAATTATGGGCAACTAATAGCTAACCGCTGATGAAGGATAGTTTATTTGATTTCAAAAATAAGTATTTATAAACAGAAAACAATGTTAAAACTTAAAATTTTTCCTATGCATTAAATAGCTTGCTTACCTGCTTGCTTTCACTCCACGCATCTCGGCGGCGACGAAAGAATCACTGTTTTTAAGGAAGGCGGCCACAATAAAGGAGTCAACCATAGGTAAATTGTCTGACTGCGCCTTCTTAAATCCCATTTCAGTCATTTTGTCAATCAGTTTTCTTTTCACCTCATTCCTCCAACAATCCCCCTCTTTTTCCATCAACAACTCCCTAACGACATTAAAGATCTGTATTCATTGAAAAACAGCAGTATTTAGACATCGAATTTTACGGAGAACTGAGGCCACTGAGACTGAATATTGTTCGGTGACGTCAAGCCAATGAGAAAGCGTTCCGGGTCACGTGACTTTCGTCGATTTTTTTTAGAATTTCATTAGCATTTTACAGCATTTGTGATTGACGTAGACAACTTTGGCTTATATATTCGGATTGGTGAGAAAATTCTCTATAAGATAGGCTATAATAACGGGAGAAATAAAGTTCATGCATGTTCCCCATTGAACGTGGCCCCCCCGCGTGGTAGCAACGGACTCTAACAACTAGTGTAAATCGGTTGCCATAATAATTACCTACTTAAACGCTGTAATATATTATTATTGTAAGTATTATACCTTCGTTTTGAAGAGTGAATAAGGTGTGACTACATTTTCCCTTTGTATGCTTAAGAGGAATACTTGATGCACACAATTGCATTACGTAGTTACTCCATATGAATAGCTAGTGCAGATGCTCAAGAAAACTTTATTTGCAGGCTTTTTACATCGATATAGAGATGGCTTTAACGGGCTGGGCTTAACATGGATTGGGTCTAGTATCACGGCTTTTATCACATGTTATTAAACATGATCGCGCATGATTATACCTCAGGAATACCTCTAATTAAAGTTTTTATGTGTCGAAATACACAAACATCTCCTTACAGCATTAATGTCTATGATAATAGGCTATTCAATCAATGCCTTTGATACACCAGCTAACGGGTAGTATTACAATTTAAATCAGGAAAAAAAACAGAAAAATGAACATAAACAAAATTAAAACGTTATCGCCATCAAAAATAATGGAAACAAAATCATTTCTACCAACCTATCTTTTATGTAAGGCCTGTTTAAGAATCTTTCAACTGCAAATGTGTATTGGTATAAACATAAGAGGAACGATAGACCGTTCGATAGATTACGAAACACTTGGTAAATTCTATCAAACCAAATTTGCATAGCAATGTAGAGTTTGATAATTTTTACCAAACAAGCAACCACCTTCGTAAAATTAAGCATACTTTCGATAAAAGTTACCAAACTCAGAATCGTATTGAATTAATTCGGTTATTTTTACGAAGCTCTTCCGTACAATTGACCAAATTATGCAATACCAAAATGTTTGATGAAATATATCAAGAGCTAACGCTAGCGTTTGGTAAAATAAATCAAGTGCTTAATAATTTGCATCAAAGTTTAAGTATATTTAACAAAAATACTCCCTATCACACCAGTTCGATAGTTTTAAACGAATCTTTTTTTTTCGTGTGCAGGTGATACATTATATGCTAAGGCTACGTGACGGGAGAAGCTATTGAACTCAACATTTCAATGGCCTTTTGGTTGCCTATCTATAAATATCAATTTCCTCTAGCGTATTCTAAAACTAACCTAAGGCAGATTGTCCTACTCCTCAGCCATAATCCCATTATTTTGCATGAATGGTAACATAGAGTTGCTCCTAATAAGGTAAAAGGCAAATCTCCTGATTGATTTTAGCAATGGTAAGGTCATTGGTTTGGACCAAATATCTCTATCTAAGGGAGGAATTTTCAGACCTCCATCACTAAGAGAAACAGATTTACTTAGAAATTAGCGTTGAACGATTAACTCTGCTTTCAATGCTCCTATTGCCTTCCTCAATGTCCTATTACCTCGTAGAAATTCAATGAATACAATTCCAACTACTCCGCAGCAGATTGGGGAGCAGACTGAATGACCCGGACACGCGAGAGAACACACAACCACGTAGTGCTGACGACTTAGAAGACGAAGTAGTTTCTTGGTGATTTACAGCACAACAAATCAGAGCCTTCTTTCTATTTTCACTGAATTTATTTAAGATATACATTAATAGGTGCGGAGGATTACGATAGTGCATCTCCAGCTCCGTAATGATGCATGGTGAGCGAGAAGCAAACTTCGGCTTTACAATCTTCCATTTTCCTATATCATGTCTGCAAATCCTCATTTTTCCTACTGATTATTTGCATTTAAGTTTTTACTACGGGTATTTGGATTGAATAGACTACTCGGTGGCCTCCTTAATGCATTATTCCATTGTCACAAAAGCTCGATTACTTCATATGAAGCGTAAGGAATCCATCAATAATATTACCTTTTGCAAGTACTCATCCAGTGTAGCCTTACATTTGTTATGGTTGCCATGGAGATTTTACCCGCGGCCAGATTGGTTGTAGAAATAAACCATCTCATGAATAGTAACAACTTCTGACTAATGAGTTTCTTGTTAGATCTCATTAGCTGGACTTAAATTTGTGACTCTTAATAGATTTGATGTTAGTGAATCCGCTTATTGATTGAGCTCACTGCTATCACCGGCTTATTAACTAAAACTTATCCCTTACATGCTTATAATCACATAGTTTGTCATTGCTAACCTAAAACTCATCACGTAGTATCATATTATGATGCATTTTACCATCAAATGTACATCATCTTATTCGTTCACTTATCCGAAATGGAATCTATCCGAGACTGCAGCCAAAGATCTCTTCACATTGTAAAGTTGAGTTTGATTCATAAATCCGGAATCACACCATCATTTTTCCATCTTTTATATTGACAGGTGAAAACTCATCCTGAAAAAGCTTGCTTGCCACCATGAAAACAAATCATGAGCAAACGTTTGAAGTTGGCGTGTTTCCCTACTCAAAACATGTGCGACCCTCGAAGTATCCTAGAGACTGTTTCTTGTCAAAAAAAATTGCGCATCCCCGATTCATGGCAACAATAATTGCCATGCATGTGTGTCAATTTAATTTGTAGAAGAAAAGATAATTCTCGGTAATTACCTACTATCGTCTCCACTGAAATGTAGACCGGTTGCGAATCGAATGCAGTGAAGGTACAGTCGCTTTCACGCTGTACAGGTGGGGCCGTGGGAGTGTTTTTTTCTTTCGGTCTCCTTGGCGACGCTTTTCCACTTTTTAAGTGCATATTTGGATTCAACGTTCACAGAATGAGTAGATGTGGCTCCGGTGAGTAGGTTTGTTTCACGCGCACTTGTTTCTATGAATTTTTGGGAGAGTTTGAATCCGAAATATTATTTTTATTTTTTGTGAAATAATCATTCTTAAAATCATCATAATAGACACAGGTGACTCAATAAATAATGAATACCGAATTATTAACAACGTCCGAATTTAATAAAATAATGACTATGTATTTTAATGCATTTATTTTTGATTCATTCACAGCTTGCGAGATGAAATAACTGAGGATGTATGTTCGTGTCATTTCGGCTAATTCTGTCGAATATCAGTTCAGAAAAATTCCTACTCTATTAATTACAATTCTCACTAAACACTTATACTTAAAATAATTTTGATAACAATAAAAGAGTAAGAAAAATAATTGTAATTCGATTGATTACTGGGTAAGAATTTTAATTTTTTTACTCCAAATTTTGAGCTATTTTGTGGTGAAATGGACATTCTGATTTGAAAACTGTAGTTAGATTTCTTCCGACATGTTCAGTTTTTCATTGTTTCTTTTGTAATTGTGACAACACTCAGCTTGATTGAGGGTCGTTCATAGGAGACATCATTTCCCTCCAATTGACCGACATTAACCTCATACGATCGTTGCCGGATGACTGACGTCATAGGAGGCCAGCATCAGGTGTGTAGTTGTGTAGTTATTCAGGAGACATTATATTGAGACGCAGTCGCGTAGTCCGAAGTTAGCTTAATATGCGGCTAGCATTCACTGATATTTTATTGTTAATACAAACGCATCGGTAAAACATGCCTTTTATACATTATTCAAGTATTCCACCGATTGAAGTTGGTTTCCATGGAGTACTTAAGAAGCATTCTGGGTTCTTCCGCTTACTTTAAGTACTGCTCTTCAATTCACAATAAAGCCTACTCCCTTTCATTCTATCTAATAATTATATTCTTGTCCTTCCTCTCCCTCGTCTACGTAACATTCTACCATCTAACACAGTTTTCAACATCCCCTCCCCGCTAAGTACTCCCTTTATCCATACCTTCTGTCTCCTTCGTGTCTCATTTAAAAGCTGCCTCTCCTCACCCACCATATCCTGCACTTCGTCGTTCCTCCTCCTCTCCGTCCACCTGTCACAGTTTCCACCGCGACGTCCTCTCCGAGCCGATCAGCTGACGGAATATTTTTAGTTCCGGGGTATTTCCGCGATTTTCAGATCGCGCACGAAAACAGGATTTGGCGTTCAACTCCCCTCACCCCTCCCCTCCTCTCCCTCCACTCCACCCCTCCCCAAGGTGCGTATAATAGGCCTATTGTGCGTGCCTATTATACGCACCTTGTCCCCTCCCTGTATCTCTCCCGAAACATGCGACGTTCGCGTACTCTCTCGGTCTCTTGCACTCCACTCCACACCCACCGAATCAGCGGGTCCTCCCCGCCGTGTCTCCCCATACACCCGTCTAGGGATCTTTTTCGGGCCGAGAGTTTCTTTTCTCCCGTAAGATGTACTCCGCCATATGGCAGTAGAGAAGGTTTTCTTCCTCTCCCAAGTATGTGGAGCAAAATTATTTTATTAGCAAAACGACAGGAGACATGTTTTATTTATTTTTTTAGTCTTACAAAGTGTTGTAAGTTAATGTTATCGGAGAGTGTGACCCATATGTGTGTGATGAGCTAGAGAAAACTACACGAATGAAGGCAAAACTTTGAATGGTGAACAGTTTGACTCAGAATGACTGTGAATTATCATGAAATCTTTTTGGAAATTAACCTTGTGTCTTTTCAAATCCATCTTGCCGAAAGAGACTGTGATGTACTTTCACATCCTATGCATGCACCTGGCGCTCTATAGAAAAAGAATCCAACTCCTGACGCGCGGAGGCGAACCCTGCCGCGCGATCGAAAAATCGATGTAATTTCCGGCGACGCAAACTTATTTCAAAGATAACTGCATAAGCACCTCAAGAAATCTTCAAAGAATGCTCTCATATAAGTTACTCCGCGTGACTTTGCCGAAAAACCATTTGAAACTCTACCCCAATGTAAAACTTTGTCGAAAAACAGTATCCGCCATTTTGTAACTGCACGGTAAGAATTTATCGATGATATTTTTAAGATTACGGAAAACTAAAGAAAAAACAACATGCCAACAGATTATGTGGTTTTTTATTCTGCAAGAATCCACCCATAACTTCACCATCTACTTACTTTGGAAGATTTTCAGAGAAAATTGAAGACGGGCGTTTTTATGAAAATTTGTTCACGTTTGAGTCTCTGTATCTCAGTAACGATCTATGTCAAATGAAGTACATATCCATAAATTTCAATCATTTCTGAGTATAATTGCAGAGTTTCAAGTTTATAACTCAAAAAAAGCCATTTTGTAATTTTATCCGGCTTTTTCCGATTTCCGCCCACGCTGCAGCCTGGGAATGCGTCGAACAGTTCTCCTTCTCCATTCTAAGCCACACCCACATCTCGAATTCCTCCGATCTTCTCTCGTCCTCCTTCCTGAGTGTCCTCATTTCCGCGCCTTAAAGAACTACGATACAGATCAGACTCTTCAGCAACCTTTTCCTTAAACTTTAACATAACATTCCTCTGAGAAGGTCCTTTCTGTTCATGAACGCCTCCTTTGCTAATGCAATTCCCTTCCTGATGTCTTACTACTGTGTCCGTTTTCCTCTAATATTCTACCTAAATAGATGAATTGCTCCACCTGTTTGAGTTTTTCCCCGCCCACCTTTATCTTTAGCCTCACATACCCTGCTTTAAATGCTTTGCAAAACAGCAAAATCTTGGTATTCATTTTATTAATGTGCCTTTTAATAGATTACCTATAAATTTCGTTTGAATATTTCTAAAATATCAAAAACAGGAGGATCAGATTGGTACTACTGTTCTAGATTCTGGCGTTCATTGCAATTTCTTTACGTTTTAAAATGCTGGCAGTTTTTAGTTTTTATTTGCATTTATATGAACTGAAAAAAATCCTATTTTGAATGTTCGTATTATAAACGGAAAAATTCCACTGCATCACGCTTGAGAAATGCACTGATCAGGCAAACCTGTTTTGCCTATTTGAAGGTGAAAATTAATGCTCAAGATAAGTCATGGGCCCCTCACAAAGTGAACAAGCAGTATGTCTAGAGTTTACGGACCTGGAGGAACGGAATGCAATACATGTCTACCTATAATATCATAGTATCATAGTGCACCTATAATATAATATATATATAGTATGCATATAATTTGCCGTGACCCTAAAGATCACTCTTGCTACTGCTTTCTGCTAGCAAAAAAAGTCTAGCGAATATGTTGAAGATCGAAGTGGCGCTTATGACGAATGTATTTAAATTGAAGATGATGACTCGTATCATTCAAAACGATAGTAGGTATGTGATGTGAGTAGATGTGTGACCCAATTCATTATTCATTTATTATTACTGAATCCCCAGGTGGCTTATTTAAACATACCATACGGCTAAGATCGGATGGTAAAACATGAAAGTTGACTGCGAGATGAATAAGCTTCTAGGGACTAGCTTCTTGCGTTTCATCTACTAGATATTTATTTTCACTTATGTTAGATTCACTTAGAAATCAATTATTAAAACGAATTAAAATTATTTGTGGTGAATCCATTATTTTTTAATGTTTATACATGGTTAACGCTTTTCTCCACTCATTTCTCTTGTCGGCTAATCTCTTCACACAAATTACATTTCTTGTCTTTCATATCCTCCTTTGCCTGCTCCATGTATTTCATCTGAGGTCCTCTATTTATGTTCTTGCCATTTACTTGTTCCTAGACAATTGTCTTCATCATACCATCGTGTCTCAAGATGAGGCCCTACAAGGGTTCGCTTATTAGGGTTTCATGTGACTTCTTTGCACCACTTTTCGAAGGCATCTAGCTATGATTTCTCCGCTGCTGTCATTGTCCATGCCCCTCTTCCGTGGAGGATCAGTGGGAAGAGATTTTCCCTATTGACCTTCAAGTCAAAATCTTTTTCAGTTCTTAGGATAGTGGTTGGGAAATTCCAAATTGATGATTTTATGATTTTAAAGCATTAACTATCAAGTCTTTTCACTATTAATAATAGAATATTCTTTTCTTCATTAATTTTTAACGCAAATGGAAACGTAGTTGTTGCGGTTTACGAACATGAATGTTTGGCTTCTTCATGACACGTGGCAAACGCTGAGAACTAAAACAATTACTTTCTGCTTTTCAGTATTGCCCGTGCATGTAGATTATCTATACTGCTAATCACACGGCAGGAAGCATCACATCTTCGAAGTGCTTATATTTTCCTCACTCGGCTGTGCATTCACTTTTAGAAATGAAATAGAATTTTTCATGCATTCTAGTTTTTCACGGCTTTCCACGATGAAATTTCATTCCAGGCAGGTCAGTGCAGTTTATAGTGCCATTGAACACGGATTTTAAGCCCTTTTGACTTATTTATTCCGAATGCGATGGCTTGCATTTGTCAAGAGTGACCTAATGCCCTCTCCCTGAACGAAAATTCTAATCGAAGAATTCAAGTGTTCCTCACTTTCGCTTCATTAACGAGGGCACGGACGACCTTCAAAACAATTAAGAAATGATTCTGTTTTAGAAGAAAGACATCCGTGGGTCTTGATATAGCCCTTCCAGTAGTAGTCCTTCCAGAAACATTCTTACAACATTACCCTAATCTCTCAGCCTTCTTATACATATCGCTTTAATATAGGTACTTACATGCTATTTTATCCCTATGTTTTTAATTTACGTATGAAAAAAGGGCTCATAAAGCCTAAGGCCTTGATTATATAATTTTCATATTGTATCTTACGTTGACACGTTGTAAAATTTTAAGACGTAGTGGACATCGTAGCACTTTTTCTCGATTAACCTTAGACTGCAACTTTAAATTCACCTAGCGGATTGAAATTTTAGAACATTTTATTCCCATTAGATCAGTATATATTGCATTTAGTGGGATATTTATTGATAATTTTGGATGCGTATTTTGACTACTCAGTACTAACGCAATGAGTAAATGGTGCAATTTTTTCGCCTTAATCTATACTCTGAAGGAAATGCTTATTAAAGTACATCGCATAATCACCTTTATCACGCTAAAAGCAACTTGGAATGTTAACCAAGCCGGGAAAATAATCAATAATATGGCAACCATAGCATGGTAATCAATTTTCAATCAATTACACATTTTTTGACATTTATTCTGATTAGAAATTATTGGGTAGCAATTATTGGGTTTGATAACTCTTAGTTTTACTGAAGACCAATGTATGGGAATATAAAAATAACAACGTTAAAGAGTGACATTATTGTAAATTTTATATTTTTTTATTTTGTAAATTTTCTATTTTCCTTATTTGCCAATGGCCTTTTTTTACCTTTGAACTATTTTCGCCAAACCTAATTCATTGATTAAAGATTGACCTAATTTCAATGTATAAATAAATAGTGTGTAAAATACAAAACTATTTTCATTGGCATATCTTGGTATTTACTCTATACTTACAGGATTAATATTATTTATAATGTCCCGTTTGCTTTCGACGTATCTCTTACGTCGTGGCAACTAACGTAACTTTTGTTAGCTTTGGAAAGTGTTCTTTTGTTATCCTTAGTGTCCTTAGCACTTACGAGGACTTACGAGCATCTCTAAGAAACGTGGTATTTGGAAAATGGAGGGAGTCATGGAGGATTCTAAATAATAACAAGCTCCGTGGCATCAAGGACATGGTAGCAGCGTGGCCCTCCTCAGCTCGTAGTAATCGGAGAGAGGAAGTAGTACTTACACGATTGAGGATAGGGCACAGCCCCCTGACCCATGCGTATCTCTTTACTGAAGAGAAGGAACCTCCCCAATGTGGGGATTGTAAATGTCCATTAAGTATTAGACACATCATGCTAGATTGTGTTAAGTACCGCGAAGCGCGAAGACGAAATAATCTAGGGGGAGACCTAAAAACCCTTTTAGGAGACCACCCTACCAACTTAATCTGTACATTTCGGTTTCTCAGAGAAATAAACATTTTTAATAAAGTCTAATTATGTACACTTTCAACGAAGACATCAGATGCAGTAGATTACTTTATACATAACTTTTGTAATTAAATAGCACAGTAGTGGTGCAAAATGACCTTGCCGTCGACGCACCCTAAATCCAAATACTACTACTTAGCAACAGTTTAGAAACTTTTCATGTAATGCGGGCTTTAATTTAATGCTCATGGATAATTTCGGACTTACATACTAACTTGAATTCTCTTTTCTTTTTTTTACAGAATGAAAGTGTATGCAAATAAGTGTCTTTTGAGCCACGGAGAGTGAAATCACAAAATGAAGAAATTAAAATCATCGGTAGGAAAGAAAATACAAGAAGAGGATTCAATGGGGGGAAATGATAGCCTCTTCATTGCTAGGAGTTTATAGCTGATGGTTGATATTTTTGTGCAATGCCCTGTTGTTAAATGTATACGACTATTACACATACATTCACATTTACACACGAATAACACATGGTATGAAACAAGGTACAATGGTACATGAGATCTCCATCGATGGTGACGTAAATCGAATGAACAAAATGCAAAGAGTCAAAATAGACTCGAAGGGTGGAAATTAGACACGAGGTGAAATGATTGCAATCAATGAGAGGTTATAATAAATGGTACCAGGTTAAGTGAATAACAAATATTCACAAAGGTCATGGCCCATGAACAAGGTTAAAAAAATGATGAAAATAGCGCTAAAGGTATGGTCCCCGAATGAATAATAAAATAAAAGGCCTTATAAACCTTTAGTATGGTTTATTTAGATTATGAGCTCAAAAAAAGTAGGTAGGGGTGTGTGTGTGCGTGCGTGCGTGTGTGTTGTGGCCATTTTTTGTGTTTTTCCCCTTCTTTTTTGGTTGTGTTTTTTGGGAGTGTCATGTATATTTTTGTATGTGCATACTAATCCTACCTCTCCACAGAATCAAGTCATCGCTGGATTTGAAGAAAAGAAGACATCAGCAGAAGAGGACCAATACAAGAAGACAATGCGGGTGTTAGCTTTGATTAGGGCTGTTTGGGCCAAAACATTTGCGTAACTTAAGGCTAGGCGATTATATGCGTGCGTTATTTTTAGTCTTTTGAACCAAGGTTAAGTATGCACGCTAATCCATTGCAGCATACAGACATGGGTCTTTCACTTGGTTTGAGTGCAAAGATACCCCCTCTATGCTGTCGTGGAGTGCATGCGAGGCTTTGGGGATTTTGAGTGCAAGGGTTTTTTATTTTTGTGTGTGCGAACTAATCCTACCTCTCCCCAGGTTTGGAAGAACAGAAGACTACAGCTGAAGAGGACATGATGAAGAAGACAGCTAAGTCACCTCAGGATTTCAAGAAAGAAGACGGAAGACAACACTAGAAGACAAGAAGATATTGCGAGTGTTAGCTCAGGTTTGGGCCTTTAGGGCCGAAAAATTTGCGTAACGTAAGGCTAGGCAATTATATGTGTGCGTTAATTTTAGCCTTTTGAACCAAAGTTTTTGCCTACACGCTAATCCATTGCAGCATACAGGCATGGGTCTTTCACTTGGTTTGAGTGCAAAGATACCCCTATATGTTGTCGTGGAGTGTATGCGAAGCTTTGGGGGTTTTGAGTGCAAGGGCTTTTTTTATTTTTGTATGTGCCTACTAATCCTACCTCTCCCCAGGCTCAAGTCATCCCCGGATACGAAGAGCAGAAGTCAGAGGACAACGGTCGAAGAGGACGATTAGCATGCTTTTCCGATGCTTGAAGAACATGAGTTCATGGCGCCATCACGTCAAAGTAAGATTTAATTCCTTTTTCATTCACAGGAATGTGTATTGAAAAACCTTATTAATTTAAAAAATCAATTGAGTAATCGAGAAATTTTCCAGTAGAAGTCATACGATTTTGAGCAAGCACTTTATTTCGTTTTTAATTTACATATTTCACTCCCAGTTAAATGTTAACGTTAATGATAAAATTTTAGAGATGTATTTTCAGCAATTCAATTGCAATGATCAGTGAGTGAAGTTAATAATTATATTTACTCTTTAAACTTATTTAGTCTATTTTACGATTTATCATAAATATACCTACATCATCTTCTTGTTAATGGCTAACCTCTCTATGTTGCTTATTCTTTGAAATAACTGCCTCATTCATTTGATTTTAAGTGCTCTTTGGTAGGCCTTTTCGCGTTTGTAATTCTGCATTTATGTTAATTTAAGCATTTTTCTCTTCTTAGATGTTTGAGTTTGTGGGAATTCGAATTTGGGAGAAACACAAGTGCTGTAGATTATGAAGACTTCAGAACAGATTGGACCAATCACTTAAGAGGTAGGAATTAATTTAATATATTTCCTTGTCAACTCATGCGTTTTGATTCATCACATGAAAATGAAAAATATAACTTTTCATACGAATAAAGATTATAATGAAGTAAGCTACTTTTTAATAATTTATAACTTTGGCTAAGTGTAAATAATGGCCTTTTCTTACCTGCTTACTTGCTTCTTTACGTAATGAGTTTTGCTATCAAAATTTACGAGACAGTAATAGTAAACATTTTTCTAAGTTTCTTCCCCTTTCGTATTCCTTGTTGAAATAGCATTTTATTCGAAATTGGATCCTGAACGCATCTTTGTCATTGACATTTTCATATAGGTACCTACTTGTTAATTAATGTAATCCCTCATTTAGATATTTCGATGATGTTCGTTCTTACTTGACATTATACTTCTCAAATAAATTTTTATTCCTAGATCCTCAGCTATAAGTAATATTTAAAAATGTTTTATTTTAAATAAGTGTTTTGGCATTAATGTAATCGTGAGTGAATAATGTAAAAAAGGTTTATCTCCATTCATGCATAAATTCAATGATGCATTACTGCGCTCTTGCGTACATAAGTACTACATTACATTACAACGCAAGTTTATCACAGTGCATCCATTTAAAAAAAACAATTAAATAAATTATACAGCAATTCGTTTTGCTATTAAGTACTACACTCGCTAATTCTTTTTACTTAAATTAAGAAGCAATTTATTTCAGTCACCTTCAAATGTATAAGAGTATGTACATTGGGGAATTCATTTATTTTGCCTCTTCCGATTCAGACTAACCGTATCCTACATTAGTCAATCTTGATTCAAATTTAATTTTTAGTACATAGGGGAAAACCTCGTTACGGTTGTTAGTTCTATTGTTAGTACAAGTGATGATTCTCATTGCAACAGGTGACTCTGCATGATGCTGCGATATCCAGGAGAAGAGGTGCAACGAAGTGTCTCTCAAGAGGCGAAGATTGAAGAATGAAGAAATTGAAGAAGCCAAAGGCGTGAAGTCGTGTTGTTTCGACTGTGAACTATTTTAGTGCGCTTTTTTATTGCTGTGTGCTTTATTATATTTATTTATTGTAATGTGTTGTTGTTTTTTTACAGCATTGGGGGAATATAGGCAGGAGAGTAGGAAATTAGAATCTCAGGTCGTCGACATGCATAGCGTAACTACCAGAGAATTCGATACTACCGACTACGTATTTAGCTAGGGACAGGAACTTAAGTCCGTATTGTTTTCGACCTTAGGGATCGCTGCGTTGATGGGTACCCACTTTAGGTTAACATGGGGTGTATCGTAGGTGTGTGAATGTTGTTTGGTATGAGTGAGTGAGTGAGTTTGTGTGCTTGTAGTAGTAGTGACTAATGGTAGTGTTAGTAGCAATACTGACACTAACTGTCCTTTCCTTTCACTAAAACTCCCTCCCCACCCTCCCTCCCCCTCAAAATCCAAACTGCTCCCTCTACGTGGGGAGGGGGATAAACAGAGGAAAGTCTATACCAATCAATTGTTGATTTTAATGAATCATTTATGTTATATCCTGCTTGAATTATAGCGTTAGACTTTCCTCTGGCTAAAGCAGTGTGGTATCCTAGTGCAATTTCAAATTCGGTTTTTGTGCTTTGTATTTCGGAGGTTTACAGTGATAGAATTTTATCCAATCTTTTGACCGTGTAATTTTGTATTGTTTATAATGTTTTAATTTTTTATTTTCATTATTTTCTTTGAAATATATTTTATGGTAACAGTACTGAATTATTTTTCTTGCCCTGTTTTATTATCTTAGCTGATGGTATCCGCCAATTTTTGGTATTTATTTTTTATATTTGATCATTACTATGATTATGAATTCTGATTACTATGATATATTATTATGATTACTATGATCAATTTCTCATAACAAAATATATAAAATGTATTTACTGTCTTTATTTTCACTTACATTACATTACTTACACTGTTGTGATGTGCAATGGTATAATATATAAATATAAAGTGATATTCTCATTAACCATTTTTGTAAAATACATTTTTGTTCCTCCTCTGTCTTGATATTGGGGATTTTATCTAATATGCATGATTCAAGTGTGCTAAAATATTGCAAAAACTACCTTTGTGAATATATTATTTTTGTCTCTATATGCAGAATTAGCTCGAATTATTAAAAATTTGAAGTACTGCGCTTTTTCAATCCCTTTTTGGCCAGGCTTTTATTTTATGCTGTTAATATATGTGCAGTATACGTATGACCAATTCTCAATAATTTTTCCAACAATGAATCTAATTTTTTATGCAATCATGTTGACGGCTTCTTCGGAGAATCAATATTGTAATGTTATTTGTGTCGTGTGGGTCTACATGTAAAATTTCATATAGATTTTCCATGCTTAAAAATTTCTAGATATAAATAAGCCTAAATACCAAGGTGAAAATGAAGCAACCGCGGTTCAGGTTTGAGAAAATATAATGCTAATTTTATAAGCAAAGAAAACAACCGTGGCCCTAGTGACGTAACAGGGGTGGTAAACACCGATGTCAAAGGGATGGCATAAGCAGCTTGGTTGGTATGATATCTAAGGTTTCAAGGATGATCATGTATGGTACAGTATACATACCGAAGTTGTCAAATTTTTTAACCGCCAGTGTAAATGAGTGCGGCAAATGTTTATGTTTGTTCAGCACTATCTGGGCAACCGGCATGCATCTCCATAGTGTTTTTGTTGCAAAGGTTATTGACGAGGTCTGCAGATCACCGGCTATACGCAAGTCCTTTGCCATTGACGCATATGGTGGAGTACCTGGACAAGCAAGGTGTCAACCCTAGTCTTGGAAGTATGAGTCAATGAAGTAGTAAGCGATTTATAGTGAAACTTCTTTTTCTTTGTCCCCCTAAAACTCCTTATTGTCAAATCACTGTCGCTGGTGATTTAAGGACAATTGAATGACTATATGCTATGCAAGTATGTTTTTTTTGAAGCGGTTTCATTTCACCTTTCTTACGCGATGCAGTGCTTTCACTCTAGATTTGGTATACCTGGATTGGCTTTTTACATAGTTGGATAATTAAATGGAGTATCTATTTTTAAAATCGATTTTCCCTTATCTGAAGGTCATAATTTGAGGTAAAAAAATCAAAGATACAGTGTCCGGCGTGATGCGGTGAAAATCTTTGATATTTAGCTTATTAAAACAACTTGTCTCTTTCCACACTATTTTATTTTCTCCGACCATGGTTTCGGCAACTTGTGCCATTGTCAAGGACATTGCCACCTTGACAATGGCACAAGTTGCCGAAACCATGGTCGGTGAAAATAAAATAGTGTGGAAATAGACAAGTTGTTTTAATAAGCTAAATAAAAAAAGTCACAAATTTTTCCGCGAATATTAAAAAGAGGACCCTCAAGAGACCCTCTTATTCGATGTCAATCACCGGGCGTTTCACTTCGTTTACAGAAGTCGCCACTCGCGTCGCTGACAGACAAATATATCCGAGTTTGACGAGGAAATAAGGAATAATTACGGTTTTCAACTGAAATGTGCTTAAATTATGTTGTGATCTATCAAATGAATAACTTTTCAAGGCTATTCCCCGCAATTCCAACCATTGCACCTAAAAATATTGGCCGCATTGCGCTCATCACCGCGCCGCGGAGGCATTAACTAAAGAAACAGGATTTTTAGCTGATCTCAACAATGGCGAGTGTTCAACTTAATAACCCTGGAGATGAATTTTAAGCGATATAAAAGAATAGATTTTAGAAGAGAGGGTTCGAGTCTGCTAAACGGAATTTATTTTTCTCCGATTTAACATATGATATTCAATGGTGACGTATAGTAATAATTATTTTATTATTATTAGTATTAATTATTTTTAATTTTCAGCTTCTTTTGAATTTTTTATAAATGTGAAATCGGGAGTTATCTTTTGGATGTACTTTTTAAAATTTAATTTTACATTGACCATGTAGCACCTTTCAATCTAATTGCTTATCCTTTTTGGAAAGCGCTGCAGACTGTGTGGCGCTAAAAACCATTGACCTCTTTCGAATGATTTTGCTATAGGGAAAAACAATTTAAGTCTTCTGCACATAAATTTAACGAAATTTGAATTTTGCTTTCTTACTTTCTCTTTTTAAATTAGTACTGTTTTCGCGGGTGCAAAAGACGGATGGATACGAACCACGGAAAGCTTCACCTGTGCAGGGGAATTTTTTCTCATTGCAATTCATGTTTTTCATCGCCGATCATTTGGTAGGCTTCGAAATATTACAGATACCGTGGCTTTTGCGCAGGTTTGAGGCTTATTTTTTTGTGGCTTCCTTGAAGTCCTTTATACCTCGCGTTTCCCTCCTTCATGGACCGAGAGGGCCTAACATTTAGTACGATGAACCTAGGTACAATTGACATAGGAATGCAGGGACCTTATTAGCCTAGTGGTCTTTGCAGCGGCCTCGAAAGGTTCGTGGTTCGATTCCCAGAGGTCCAGAGAAAATATTTCATGGAAATGTATGTATATATTCACCGCCGTTCACGATGAGATTTTTATTAATTTTATTTATTTATAATTAATTTGCTGGCTTCATGTTTTGTTCTACACTGGAAATGACACAGGCTGTTGAAATCTATGTCGGTTCATGATAAAATTCTATGTTATCTGTTACATACAAAAAATATCGCCATGTAATCATAATTTCGGAAATTCTAATCACCACTCTATTATGAATTTTTCCCTCTCATTGGAGTGTTAAAGGCTTCTCGAAACTGACATTAGGTTTAGCAAGATGACGTGTGCCATCCAAATTCTTGTTCTTTGAAAATTTCAACATGGATTGGTGATAACATATTTTAAAGCTTAAGCGTGAATTACTTCTTCCCATGAGTCCTAAAAGGATTTTTAGTGAAAACATAGCAAAGAATGCACGCTTAGGATGAAATGAAATGGAATCCTAATGAAATACAAAAATTGACTTGTTATTCGAAATCTACTCGGTGGGTATAACATATCACTACAACTATTTCGCCAATACTTGCATCAATTATTATTGCTATACAGTTCGATCGCACTGTCTCGTGAATTGAAACATTCAGAAGGTGATTCCAAAGCTCCCCTGAGTAATTTCGCACTTATATAATTAGTGTTATGTAGGTGTTTCACGCACGATTTGAAATCGGGACCCTACGGAATTGATAAAATCGCTTTGAGGATTATTATTTTCAAATTTCTGGTTGAAACATCGAAGTGGTTCAAAGAAAATGTCTAGAAAAGATTTGGAAATAATATTTTTATTATTTAGTTTGGCCCCTCTGTGAAATTAGTAATTTTCATTGCTGCTACCGCAACATCCGCAGTCGCTCCGTTTAAATTTTTTTCCACCCTTCTGATAATTACTTCGCATCAAAAGAATCTACAAGAATTGCCATGAGAAAAAATTCCCCCGGTCCAGGGGAATGGCAATTCTTGTACATATATTTCACCGCCGTTCACGCGGCAGGGTTTGAAATATTACATCAAAAGAATCGTCTAGAACTTTCCCTTTCTCTTAACTCTGTGTCGGCTGTGCTTAAATCGATCTCGTTTGATTTGAGTGGAAGCTATTGAGTTGGTACTTGTGATTTTCGTCAGATTTTCAATGCTTCACGGTTCGCCAACGAATTGACTTTCTTTTTTTTACAGGACAATGCCCCAGTCATTGCAGTTATTTCAATTCTATCGAGTTTATAGCAAGCTTGGTAAATGTTCGAATAATTGCTTGGATTGATTTGCAACGCATTTTTGGTGGGTCACCATGGCTAAACTATCATTTCATCCTTTCATGAAATTTTCGTTACTCAGCCCTAAAGTTGATTCGGTTAGGAGATGTGGTGCGACGCGCTAAGTCAATATTCACATGAAGTGCTTTCGAAATGTTGTGGTTATTGCGTTGCTATTTCCTTTACACCACTTCAATAAAATTTTTCGTCTATTTATCTACTCTTTCGAACACTTCGAAAAAATTACGGACTGGGAGCCGCTGTGCATGAATACTATATGAGGAGTGCAGAAAATAACGGCAACTAAATTTTTTTAATTCTTCACAGTTTGTAGAGTCCGATTTTTTTATGTTGGAACATATGTCTATGAGGTATGATAAATAATTTAGGCTCTTTTCATTGTTTACTTAGTCTGTGGGAGCAGTGTTAGGAGGTTAGACGTGAGTTTATGAGCACGGCGAGTATAAGCTCACACTTCACAGTTGGTTCATAAATTTTTGGCCAATTCCCTGATGCCACGTAATGGTTAACGGTAAAATAGTAATATTTAGAAGATTCTAACGGCTTTGGAATCCGTATTTAACATGCAACGAGTTTGGCAAGGGGTCACTTGAAATTGCGGGAGGTTGAATCCTGTGATCTCCATCCCGATGGCTATGGCCTTCATATCTAACCAAGCATTTAAAAGTACGTCTGGCGATGGAAATAATATCCAGGTCAATCTTCATGTAAATTAATATAAAAATAAAAAATGTAAATCTACATCAATTCAGTACCTATCGTATTGTGCGTTCAGGTAAAGATAACTTATTTATTGCTACTTCTTCATTTTAAAATTACCGCTTTTCACCATATAATTTCATACTTGGACACATTTTGAGACTTTCGCCTCGTTTTAGGGTTTCTGACTCAGTCGTTAACAAATACGTAATTACAAATTTTAATTCGGCCCGTGCTGAATACAATTTTTCTCTTTTCTTTACACTTGGAGTGCTGGAGTGCAAAAACAAAATTACAAAGAAGTATGCAAAAACTCTGTAAATTTGAGCAACCAATTTTTTTTACTGACTTAGTGAACACATTGGCAATTTTGTGCATTATTTGTGAATTTTCAATGCTTTTTCCACCCCGAGTGCAAATAATCTATTTCAAATGAGTGGATCGTTCTCTGATTTCTTCGCCGCGATGCGGTCAATTCTGAAAGGCGATTGAAAAACGGGCGAGGTGGCAGTTGCACTAAATCAAGGTTTCTCCGTTGGATTACTATTACTTATGCCATGTCTTTTTTGTAACGAAGCGACCCGGGTTTCAGCTTCACACACCAGTCCCCAGATTATCATTCATTCAACGCTCACTTTTCTTCCGCCTCCCCTCACTTCTTAATTCCCTTCCTCCGGGTATTTATTCCCTATCCCTTTTTAATTTAATCCCTTTTCCCTATCCCCGAAAGTCTTTCCTAACCTGGCTCCATCTTACCTCTCTGATCATCAATAGCAACACCTCCCATTTCTTACGAATGCTACAATTTTCTTCAGCTTTATGTACTTGTTAATTTCGAGGTTTTGATTCTCGTTATATTTTATGTACTTTATTCTCGGCATATTTTAGGTATATTTGATTCCCGTTGCATTATATGTATTTTGTTTCTTGTTATATAGTATTTATTATCTTGTTATTACGCCACTGTAAATTGGAAATAATTGATGTGTGTGGGCTTTTGAAATAATCATTATCAACAGGTGTGAATTATTATGTTTTTTATCGTAACCTTAGTTACGTAACAGAAGAAGAGATGAATTTTTAATAGCCAGGAAAACAGTCTCAGGAACGAATATACCCATCTCTTTCCTCTATTCTGGCATCCGCTTCAACACTTAGCACTTGGCCATTTCGGCTGGCGTTGGCCATTTTAAGAGCTTTCAAATCGCTTAACGGTTGCATCCTGCATCTAAATTTATGGTTAAAATTTTATAAATCTAAGGATGTCCATTTTGAAAGACAGGTTTTGTAGATTCATAGGTTTTATAACTAAAGAGGTTAAATTGGTTATTTCAGGTGTGACTCTATGAAATCTACTTGGCATGATGAACATTAAAGTAAACTTTGTAATTCCACATAAATATTTAATTTACAGCCGAGGTTTGGACGTGGCGGGTCATCACCTGGTGTTGACGTACCACGTGCTTTCCCGCCATTATTCATTAAATGTTTATGCGGAATTACAAAGTTTTCTTTACTTCTCAATAAGTTAAAGAGATAATAAGTTACGCCTCGTGATTATGATCATTCAATGAAACACGGTTCGCTTTATTATAAAAATCGAGTGGCATTTTGAAGTTCTCTCAAGTGACACTATATGCTATTGTTATTGTGAATTACCTACGTAGTGAATCTTGATAATGATTGTATATAAGTAATCGATAATCACCTTCTTCATTACGAAAATTTTAAATGGGATCCGCAAAGATTCACGATTTCACTCACGATGTAGCGGTTCCACCATATCTAATCTTAAACGACTAATTTATATTAAGGAACTTAAAAACATTCTGGGCACTAATGTGATTTGAGTTTTCGAATAAGGCCTAAGTTATGGTTATCCAATGATTTTGTGAATTTTCATTGGCCATGTTGGGAGCTTTAAACTTGCAAAATGATTTTTCCTGAATCTAATTCTGTGGTTAATAAATGCATGTTACAGTTATCCAAATATTTAACTATCCATTAGTCGGTGACTTTCGAGGGCAAAGCAAGCTTCTAAGAAGACGGTGATGGCCCTCCTCTGAGTGTGGTCCCCAATCTTTCCCCCAACCGCTCTCTCGCGTCTATAATTATTCGTTTCGGGAGGCACGCGAGCAATGAATGTGCCGTATATAAGGCGCGCGCGTGCATCTCTGGGTGGGCTGCGCTCTGCAACTGCTTCTTTCCCCGCAACGGCCTTGCCCCCCTCCTCTTCTCCGTTCACTCTCTAAGCTTCCCCCCCACTCTGGCTGCTGCTGCTGCTGCCTCTCTGTTCTGGCTGAGGGATGGGGAGGGGAGGGTGAGGGTGAGAACAGACTTCGTGATGGCTACGTGACTCGCGGCACGCAGCTGTCACACTCTGAGAAATCCCTGGGAATCGGAAGCCAATCGAAAGTTGAAAAAAAGGGCGTCAATTACTTGGCGATACGGTAACTTGCTTACATTTGCAGATTTTTAAAACTGGCATTGGCTATTTTAAGAGCTTTAACATCGCAAAATGATATTTCCTTCATCTAAATTTATGGTAAAAAATGGTATGTATAAGGACGTCTATTTTGAATGAAAAACCGTGCTCGTAGATTTTATAGATTTATCAGCACCGGTTAAAAACATGAAAAATTCATAATAAAAAACCTGAATAGGTTTTTGGAAGAATGAAATATGTAATCATTTGAAGATTCCACTGAAGTAGCACTCGACGCATTTTGAAGTTCTCTCTAGTGACACTATGTTATTCTTATTGTAAATTACTTACGAAGTGACTCTTGATAATGATGTGATATGATCGATTCTCACCTTCTTCATTACGAAATTTTTAAATTGGATCCGCAAAGATGATTTCACCCCCTGTGGAGCGGTTCCACCATATCTAAACTGAAACGACTAGTTTATTTTGAGGAATTTTAAGTATACCGGGACTAGCCACGGTGATAACTTTTACGTGAGTCACCCGCAATGCGCAAATCCTGCGAAAAATCCGCAGAGAAAAGAATCATTCGCCTTAACTAGGATTCGAACCCAGACCCCTCTCCTAGCACCTAGTCTGGTTGTATCCACAAATACACCCTGAGAGAAATGACGCCTCAGTAGACGCCTTAACTGGCTAAAGCACTGAAACGGAAATCAGAAGGTCCGGATTCGAATCCTGGTCAAGGCGAATGCTTTTTTCTCTGTGGATTTTTCGCACAATGTATTTAAGGAATAAAAAAAATCAAGGAGCTAATGTGATTTGAACTTTCGAATAAAGCCCTAGTTATAGTTTTCCCATGATTTTTTGAATTTGTATTGGCAATGTTGGGAGTTTTAAAATCGCAAAATGATTTTTCCTGAAGCTAATTCGGTGGTTAAAAAAATACACGTTTATTAATGTATATTTTGACTAATAAACCGTGCTCGTAGATTTAGTATATTGATCAGTACTTGTTAAAAACATTAAAAATTAACATTCAAGGGAAAGGGTTTTGGAAGAATAAATGGTTCGAATTTTCAAATGAAATCTATATTATCCAGTCTACTAGTTTTGAAGTTCTTTCATCATTGTCAAGTGCACTATATGCTATTCTTGTTGTAAGTTTAGTATAGTGAGTCGTTGAGTTAAGTTTCAAAGTTTCGTAGTTACATAAATCTTGATATTAATGGCCATGGAAAAAACAACACCACCGGGAGTTGCACCATGGACCTTGGGCTTTCCTGACCGGATCTTTTTTTCAGAAAGCCGTAGACACATGAGTGCCGAAGTCTCTTCAACCCTATTTATTCTAAGCTACAGTTTGGACTCCAGTTTGAAATAGACATTTTCCAAAATGTCCATTTTTCCGATTTTTACCTTAACCTGACTTATCCGCCCATCCTTTCGTAGATACTTAAAAAAATAGGAAATTTAAATGAAATTATCGTGTAAAAATGTTGCCGACATGAGGTTAAAGATAATTGCCATGGAAAAAATTACATCACCGGGAGTTGCACCACGGATCCTGGGCTTCCGTGACCGCGGTTTTTTCGGAAATCTTTCGTTAAGTGATAGTGTGAATACCGCAATCAGTTTGCATGTCGGACCAATGAGCGTCGCTGAATTTGAAGGTCCTTATCTCGGAAACTGCAATCAATCGCGGAATCCTTATTTCTTACTTCACTGATTTCGCAGCTGCGTGGTTATTTCCGCCCTCGAAATCACAAAATTAGTCAACAGGCCCACGGATCGTAATTTATGGTTCTCGCAACGTGCTGCGGAATTAATTGAAGCAAGTAGGAAGGTTACTTGGCATTATATGGTCAGTAATCACATTTTCGCAATCTTTTGGTCACTTGAAAATGCCATACAGCTTCTTTTAATGATGAGGAATGGCGAAATTTTGGGATAATAATTTTCTGCATAAATTTATCTGGGTACATTTTGAAAATATTGCATTGCATAAATAGCTGCGTGATAATAATAGGCTTCCTACTTAACTAATCAGCTCTAATGACTCATTCACTAGGGATAAATTATAAAACCTAATTCATCACAATAAATTGTAGTAAAGCTAGGAATTAATGATTTCATATGATAATCTTTTGCATAGAAGAACCGTTTTTGCATCTCCAAAGTTTAGTTTCTTCTATTTTTACCAATTCGCCAATTTCCAATTCAAGCCAGGATGATTGTACATCAGTTGCTATGACGATCAATATGTGGAGCGTTTTTCTGCAATTCAAAGAGATTCTAAAAAATAACTATTGTACTACCCATGCTAATGAAAAGGAAATCTTCGAAAAATTTAATCCCCATTTGAATGTGATCCTTAAACTGAAAAAGTGAATTTGAAAGGATTTGTGAAGATCTTAACTCCTTACTGAAATGTTTTCGAGGTGTTGGAGCTTAATTGCTACGCATAAAGTCGACTCACGTTATTCATATAAAAATGGTCTTGCAGTATGCTAATAAATCTCGAAAATAACATTAGTTAAAAAATAATAAGATCAGTGGTTTATTTCATTTTGCTTTGTAACATTTGTGGGTGCAATGCAATGTCATCGGAACGCATTTTCGCTAAATACTCTTCAAAGTCTTCGACTTGTTTGCGTTTGCCTTCAATACACGTGTTATTTTCATTTGATTGTTGGAGAACTCGTTTTTAAATAGGCTGAATATATCATTTTTAAATTTCACCTCTTGGGCAGAATAAGTATAAATTCATTATGCTTTCCACAAATCAATGGATTTAACTTTTTTTAATGAAATTCAGGTGGATTCTTGAGTTGATTTTCTTTGGCCGTTCATGAAGAAATATTTTGCTGAACCGTTGAGTATGTGCTTTATTTAAATTTTTTCCAGGAGATCCAGTTACCGTAAGATGCCCCTCATATTTTTTTTCAGTTTCTCAAAAGTTGGGTGGGTTGTTCGTTTCACGCTGTCATTAAAGCTTGCTCATTTGGTATGGCTGTTATATAGCACACTATAAATGAACTATGAGGACAAATCCCTTATTATCATGGGCTAGTCACCATCATAGGTAAATCAGGAGTTATCGCTTAACTTTGTGTGTTTATTCTTGCTATTTAAAACACGGTAAAATTTGGAGTAAATCTTAAGCTTGCGTAAATAGGATGGCTAGGAAGGTTTTACGTTGATCACTGAAAACAGTTCCATGGATCTCAACGGGTATTCATTTTCACGATCGAATAAATGAGTTTTATTTTCATAGTTTTTTTACATTTTTCATTGTAATTTCCTTTGGGGACACTTTGAGAAATAATCTGATCTCAACAGAGAGCATTAGCGCCCGCGATAAGTGATTCCACCGACCCTTCCCAAAATCCGTGATTCGTATCATAATGTTTAGCATTTCTTTATTTATATTTTCTTGATCGTTTGATTATAGTATAAAAATACCTTAACAAGGTTTCTATTTGTATTTTAATCATCTCCGGGCTTGATAGGGATACTTTGAGCCTGGGTGTGTTCTGCAGATGATGTCACAAAAGCACTTTTAAATTCTGTTGGACGCAAACTTAAGTAAGATAAAAAAAGCTAAAAAAAACAGCCCAACTAGGGAGACGTTACATTCATTGTTACAGAGGTTTAAAGCTTCGATATGTTAGGCCCCTTGCACACACACCGATTTTGGACGGCCGGTAAAATATCGGCCGATGCTTGCACACACGCCGAATTTTTGCCGGTCAAACGATAAGTTGCTATGTTTTTGAGCCGGCGCCGACGATCCACAGTGGCAATGGCCGGCAGCTAACCGGCATTTTGCCGGTGCCGGCGCGTGATCGGTGTGTGTGCAAGCTCCAATGCTCTCCCATTGGAATATTACTATTGGAATGTGGACGGCCAATATTTTACCGGCTGTCCAAAATCGGTGTGTGTGCATGGGGCCTTAGTGTTTAGTTGTAGCTATATTTTTAAAGCCTTAATATTTATATGTAATTGTTTCATTGTTAATTTGAGGCCACTGATGTTTGTCGTATGCCATATTAGAATCGTTTCAGGTTGTCACAGCTTCTTCTCGTGCAATTTTCCTAGAATAGCACTTTTGCATGTTGCATCCTTGCATAAATGCCTACTTTTTGGTGCTCTCTTGGATGTGAAGAGGTGAATATTTTCCAAAAGGGCTATCGATGGCTAAGTTCTAACGACACGCATCTCAAAAATAGGAACTTTTCGAAAGAGCAAAAAAAACGATTAATTTTTTCTAAATGTACGCTAAAATTAAAAACCAAAAATTTATGAGACTGAAAAAGAAGCACTTACCAACAAAGAGTGATTTTTTTGCTTTAATTTTATTTTTTAATGTTATCACACTTTGTTTAAGATACGTGTGTTAAACCGGCCAAATTTTGAGATACGTGTTGTTAGAACTTAGCCATCGATACATGATTTTTGATTTGAGGAAACTAAGGAAAATTCTTAGCTTTTTATAAGATAACTTCTCATAATATCATAGTGGGTTATTAATGAATTCAGCTTTTAACACTTTCAGCCCGAAGGTAAAAGTTTTAACTTTGACCAGATCTGAAAATTTTGCCGAGCGAAGCCTGTCTCAAAGGTGATGTTTCACCCCCTAAATCTTTTCAACCCCAGTGAAGTTTGTCTCTCTCTTGACCCTAATAGCCTTAAAACGTCAGTTTTTTTCAATCAGACGTAGATAACATTAGTAAAAGTCCCTTGAAAAGCGATAAGTTTAGATAAGGGGTTGTTTTCCCCAATTTAGGGGTTGCGTAAAAATGGAGAGTGATAGAAAAAAACGGAGGTCATTTTCGGATTCAGCGACCCAAAATTAGCCAGAAACACCCTAAATTGTAAACAGTGTTATAGTTATATACTGTGTTGTTACAGCTGTTCAATTTTACGTAATTGAAAACGCAAATTTAGATATTCTATGGCTCAATTACTCCATAGTTACACTGAAATAGCCGACAATTGCCGAGTTGTCTCAAGAGACGACAATCTTGCAAGAAGTAATTTTAATTTACTGATTTCTTTTAAAATTATTAATTTGTAATCGTAATCGATCGCTTTTTTACGAAGTAATCGTTATTGAGTCCAGTTGTGTTATTATTCTAAGTGCATTCACCGACCCCGAATTTATGGAACTCGGACTTAATAGTTGTTCACAGCCAACAAATTAAGGCCTAACCTCGTAAGAAACCCTAGGTGCTGTCTGATTTCCCATTATCCGTACGTTGCTGATATTTAAACATTTTCAGTATCCATTTTTAAAATGCGCTCCACGAGGCTAAGCAAATCAATCCACGGTCCTTTTCTTTGTGGTTCATGCCCCTCGTTCATCGTTTTGAAAATCCACTTTCGTCAGCTCACTGTGTTGACTCAGGGCTGCCCTAATTCCTCCTCAAATGAATATAGCCACCTCGGCGATCACGAATCGTCTTCGGGAGCCGTGAAACTAGCGTGGCGAATTCCTCGGCGATAGGGATAGTCCGATAGAGATAAAACTCCGACTCGAAGCGCGGGCAAGCATGGATTTCTACCCGTCAGCTCATTCTCTCCGCGTGATTATGGCCCTTTTCAATCCTTCCGTCGCACCCGAGGAGGAGAACTGGCGAACACTACAGAAGGTTTTTTCATTGGCGGCTCGTGTGCAGAGAATAAGAAATGTGTTCCTCTACTCTACTCACTCCTACTTTCTCTATAAAATGTGGAAATTAAACCCGTATTGCACGATCATTCATTTTTCCGTTCATTAGCGTCAGCTTATCTCCAGCAATAGAACTCCAGTCACCAAACAACTGATAACTCGACTATACAACTGATAATGAAAAAATCGATTTCGCCTAAAATCGAGTTTAAGTAGTCAATGCTCTAGGAAATAGAGATCGAGTCATTATCTAATTAATTCGATCTTAACTCGATTTTTTATTTACATTTAGTTTGATTTCCGCATCGTCCCTACCAGTTTTTCGAATTTTTGGATAATCAAGCCGTCGATCATCAAGAAAGCATCGAAAGCAGTTGATCTTCCTCAAACATTGTAGTGAGGCCGAATCCCAAAACTTGAATGTGATTTCATTTATAAATGTTTACTCCTTACAATAGAAGAGTATCTTCTCATTAAATTTTTCTCAAATGTGGATTTTGAGTGCAATTGGAATGAATAATTACCATGTTTTTCTACAAACAGTTTTTTTTAAAGAACCATCGAATCTTTTCGAATAATTGATTTTTTTGTTCAAATTTCGATTTTTCTGGCAAAGTCGAGCTTTTCTTTTCGATCAAGTATCGATGGCTTAAAAAATCGATTTCGACACACATTTCCCATATCGGTACACTCGACCGGTCTTTTTCTGAATCGCATAATGTCATTCCCCCATAATGTCATAATGTCATGTCCCTTTGTCCATCGCTTTCTCCCTCACTTTCCGTGTTTACAACCGTGATTCTATTAAAAGCCAAGCGTGGCGTTACAATCGCTGTAGGCACACGAGCGTTCTGATTGGCTGAAAGACGACAGTTTCAGCGATTGGAAAAGGGACTCTCCGAAAAAGGGATGAGATTGCCATCTATGGAGCCATCGCAAAAAATGTTCGCGTGAAATGATAATTTTGCGATCGCTGGATAAAAGGGCTGAAACAATGATCGTGATTATTCAGGCTTTAGTGCAGTGCTTGGTTAAATCATTGAGTAAGTGAAGCTGTCCTCAAAAGTATGCCTTAAAAATGTTTTCACAAAGCAGATAGTCCGAGTCCAGGAAGGGTTTGACCTTTAGGGTCTCAGAGTTTTATCAAAATTTTTGAATGGGTGCATATTCTCCTGAGAATAAATACTCTAAGATGGTTTCGTGAATGAGAATTGTATGATTTGAAGAGTGCACGCTTTAATATTCCATGCTCATGGCTCCATGAAGCGTTTTATAAGATTTCCCCACCACCTGATAATTTAAAGTAATACACCGGGACTAGCCACGGTGAAAACTTCACGGATTCACCCGCAACCCGCATAAATTGCGCGGAATTCGAAACCTAATGAATGTCAACGGAGGGGAAAGACGCTTGGATACGAGTGGTTTACCTGGATAAAGCACTCGACCGGAATCTGGGAAATCCGGGTTCGAATCCCGGTCCCAGCGAATGTTTTTTTTTTACCCTGTAGAATTTTTGTACAACTTGATCAATATTTGTTTTCCACCGCCCAATCTAGTTTTGGGGTAAAATTATCCCTCACACGCTTAAAATCGTTCAATTTATTAATAATCGCTCATGTTATTAGTAATCGTTCACGTATAATCTCCACATGCAAGATGCACTACCGAATATCTTCGTTTCTCCTTCTCGTGAAAGTTATTATTTTTTATTTTCTCGTATTAACATCCATTCTATTGGCCGTTATCCATCTGGATAATTTATGGAGGTCATTTTTAAGGGTACATCAGTCATAACTGTTTTTGATACTTCGGTAGATTACGCAATAGTCTGCAAAAAGGCGTATGTTGGAGTAAATTCCCTCGAATGTCATATCATTAGAAATAATAGAGGATCCGAAATGCTTCCTAAAGGGATGCCCGATGTTACGACCCATAATTTAATCCTAGCATCTATTTGTAGTCTATTTACATTCTCTATCAATTCAGTTTGTGGTACCGTATCAAAAGCTTTTTGATGGCAATTATCGCCGTATCATTCTTACTACATTCGTACCTTGGGTCACGACTTCCGCAACAATTGCGATGACCCCAGTAACTGGGTCTCTCAAGAAAAGCCTCCTCTGAAGCCATGTTTATATGTGGATAGAAAGTTTTTTTAATCCCATAATTTGCACAAATAACTAACTTTTTAATTAATTTGCACAGTGCGGACTTAAGGCTTACTGGTCTATAATTATCTACTTAAGTTTTGAAAGTGGGTACGAGCATGCGACGAACCATATTTAAATTTCATTTCCTTTAGAACAAATTCCTCTCATATCTATCTGAAATTAATTTAAAACGATCTAGTTAGGCCAAAACTAAGCTGCGGTGTGTTCTGTTGGGTTGAAGCCTATTATAACTCCATTATTGTGCTATAAAAAAGAATTTTCAAGCGTGATCCTGAAAAACCTAGCAAGTTTCTTACCTTAATTTTGCTGGTTAGGTTCATTCTCATTTCAACAACTCTTTGTTTAAATAACTCGATATTTCTCATTCACGCTACCTTCATTAAGTACCAAATTCGAGTCTGGCAACCGTACTTCGACTATTTAAAATGACCAGTCTCAGTTGTTTTCCAGACTTAACAGCTTACTTTTGAATTAACTAGGGCGTTATAAATGCGTGTCTTGCATTCCCAGAAAGTCAAAACAAACTAAATTATCTAGCCGACGTGGGATGAAACTAAACATTTTCAATACCTACACTCGAGCGAAGTTCTCGGAATGGCATTCAAAAGTGACTGAGGAGAAGACGAAATGGTTTGCTGCATCCGTCAAAAGAGATAACGGCGATTGTTTAGAATGGCGAATGATGTTTCCAGCAGGCGCATGCAGGTTTATGTTTTTTATTTTTAATGGACTTCCTTCACTTCGAACCCTTTCCTTTGAGGGGGTATTCGTAGAGAGTGACTCACCAGCATTTCGAACTGTAGAGTAATAACATTCGTCGCCGCCGCTGATAACACCGTTGCTAAGCAATACCCCCCCTAACCCCCCTTCTGCCTTGGTGTGGTTTAGGGGTGGCTCATGCTAAATACGTACGCACTAAACGTCGGTGGAGTCCAGTCCCGCAGAAGAATTCGTCGGAGAAACATCTCCTAGTGATTCCTTGTGGTCTCTCCCTCGTTGAACAGCAGTGAACCCGTTGCATCGGTCAAGATCATCTGTGAGCCCAGCCAGTCTCATCTGCTCTCTAGGTTAGCTATTTATTTAAATATTTTGCTTTCTCAACTTCAAGTGAGCTCCTTTTTCCTTTTACTTTGTTACATCCCACCGCTCTGCATCGTGTGGAGGCGTTTTCTTATCATTAGTCTTATCGTTGTAGTGATTCGATCTTCTTCGTAAGTTTTGCGGATTGTCATGCTTTTGGCGTGTCACGTGTTTAATAATTGTATCTTGCCTACTTATTGATTGACTTCTGTGTTATGGAAATCCATTTTGGTTGACTTGAATAATTCAAAATGTCGTTTTGATTATGTTCGTGTTTGCAGTGTGAATTTATTTGGTGGACTACAATTTCATCGTATCTGATCGTGAAATATCCTAAGTTTCTTCAGTTTTCCGTGCAATGTGCCTTATTTTCAAGTTAGTTAAGGGACACGTGCTGAAAATGTTCGTGCCTTTGTGGTGATTCGATTCGATTATGTACCTCGAATTTAGAAGATAGCACTCTATTATCACTATTTATTGAAAACCATTCGCATTTTACAATTGTGAGCCTCATATTCCTTTATTTATTTTGATTTGCAGTTCAAATTGTGTTTTGCTAATTCTATTCCGATAACTCTGTGATAACTCTTTCACGACAGGAGATGTTTGCTTGTCACTTGTTTCCCATTTGCTATCGCCGGAAATTTCCAAAGAGTAGGAAGTATCTCGTGTTTCATATGTTCATGCTCAATGTGTGATTTTATTCTGTGAATATTAGTTCATATTACTATGAATATTCCAAATCATTCCAATTCTCTTCAGATTTCCATTTTTTATTTCTAATCATCTAACTAGTGTTGTGACACGTGTGAAATATTTCCGTGCTCTGGAAGTGAAATCGATGATTAATTTAGGCAAACTTTTTTGCACGTGAACTATTCCGAAATAATTTAATACTTATCGATAATATTGATTGAAACTTCTATAAATTGAGCATTATAAATAGAATTATCTTCATTCAGAGCTTGCCTTTATGCCTTGGAGTATTTTGTGAAATAATTCAATATTTTTAACTTTGCATATTAATTTTAAGGTATTTGAGCTTTCTTCCTTACTATGCTATGTGATTTAATTCCGTTAGGAGGTGTATATTACTTGTACGAAAATTCCACAGCAAAAATTATTCGCCTTGACCGTGATTCGAACCCGGATCCCCCGATTTCCGGTCGAGTGCATCCCCTTGCTCTGCTTCGCGAGGAAACATTTGGCTATCATATTTCCATGATTTTCTTTTACATCATTGCTGATTGTCATACTTTTGGTGTGCCGCGTGTTTCATAATATTGTACCCAATTATTAATTGTGTTAATTAATTATTGTGCTGTAGAGATTCGATTCGATTACGTACCTCGAATTTAGAAGATAGCATTCTATTATTGCTATTTATTGAAAATCATTCGCATTTTATAATTGCGAGCCTCATGTTTATTAATTTTGATTTATCTATGGTTATCTGCGTACCATTCATTCTTTTTTTTACTATTATGGTTAACTTGAGCCATGCATTTTGATTATGTTCGTGTTTGTAGCGTGAATTTATTTGGTGAAGCGCAAGTTCATCGTGACTGAGAGTGAAATATCCAAACTCCAAAAAATTTCGCAAAGGGAATGGATGCCTCGTTTTTTTCTCTGTGAAATTTACGCAAAATTTGTGTGACTAGGTAAAGTAATCACCGTGGCTAGACCGGGTATACTCATATTACGTATTTGACTATCATTTTTCAGCCATTTTGTGCATCATCATCGAAGAATCACTCGATTTTGACGAGTAGCGCTTTAGAGCCTAATTCGTGATTTAATTCCGTGATATTGCAGTTTCATCGTGCTATCTTTCGGTGTCCAAAAATTCCCGTTTTTCAAATTCATGTGCTTCTTTATCAAGTGATCTTTTACAGTGATTTGCCATCTGAACTAAAAAAAGTGGAATGATTTTGCAATGCACCTTTGCACTGCATTCCTAAAACTATGCAACGCAAGCGGGAGTGATTGAACCCAATTTGGAATTACAAAAAACACTATTTATGTGAAAGATAAGTGCAATTTTTGGCGAAAAAATGTCGTTTGAGATCCAAGAAATGATAGGCCTGATATTTCACGTTCTCATTGAGGTTCTTTTCAAGAAGAGCAGATGCTCAATTTCTTCACCTCACTTATCATCATTCCATTGTTTTGAGTTCAGCGGAAGCGACTCATTTTGAATATATTCGTTCCGGGAAATTTGTGGAATCCGTCAACCTTTTACGTAGGTACATGAAATGTTTTGAACTGATGCAATGGCAATAGATTACATTTATTGAGGTGCTTACTTGACTCTCTGTGCACCATTCATTCTTTGTTTTTTTCAAGTAATTGGAAACTTATTTATAATTTCATAGCAATGGGCATTGAATGCTTTTATCCATACGAATTTATCAAATGGAGGAATTAGAGCTTAATTAGGCGTTGGCTATTAAAAACTGTTAAAATTTGTTATTGTTCATTGAGAACAATCCTCGTACATTAATAGTTAGTGATTCATCTCTTTACACTTTACTTTCATATTCAAGTAAATAAAAATTATTATTACCTCCATAGTCCTAAAAATAACTCATTTTGATAAAGTACTAATGTAGTGTGCGCGTGAAGTGACGTTTACAGTTACAGGCCATCCATCCCAGGAAGTGACTCATGCTGATAATTTTCGTATTTGTGATGGGAATTAATTCGGCGTTTAATCATGTTTACACGTGGAGATTTCCAAATCGATTCAATGCGTAACGTCAAATCGTCTCATTTTATCCAAAGAATGAAGTCACGTGTGTTGAATATTTTTCTGCCTCTTGGCAATTTTTCCCGACTTCTCCAAGTCGAGTCTCCCTTTTTTGTTTTCAATATTGTGGTCGTTCGCTATTTTTTTTGTCGTGATAGATTTTTGAAAATAAAGAGACTCATATATTTCCCATTTTTAAATCCTTAGCCTACTCCTTAAGATTTTCGCGATATTTACGAAAAGTTGATAGCTTGAACCCTTTCATAGGTAAGGTGATGACGTCGCACGGGTAGCTTCTTCTCTCCATTTCCATGAGACTGATTTGAGGACCTGGTTGTTTCCAATGAGTTATTTGCGGGGGCGAAAATTGCGACGCCACATTTTTTGAAGAACTAATCAGCTAAGAAAGATGTTTGATGTGTTATTTTTGAGTTACCTTTTTTCAACTACCCGAAAGTTCTTCCTAAATATTGGTTTTTATACTTGCACTTATATTTATTTCGAGAAAAGAGGTGTTTTTATAAAGGAAACGCTCATTTAATTCTGAACCACAGGGAACCACGTGAGGATAATGCACGATACTGAGAAGCGGTGACCCGCACCGCAAGAGTCGGTGACGTCATCAAATTATCTGCGGCAGGGTTAAGGCAGTTGATTTCTCGTCGCCAATGCCTCAAGAAGTTGGTGACGCAACGGAACTGATATCGGAATCCTAAGGCGTTTCTTTTTTCGGCTCCGCCAATCAGCGTGTTCCAATCCGTTTAGGGTGCATGAACACTTTCACACTCTTTTTTACCATTCCTCGCGATACGAGCGTCATTGTTATTAGCGACAGAGTTGCAAGCTATCAAAATTGAGGAGCGGAATCCGGTGGCGGACCGATGGCCAAATGCAGTTTTTTCTTGTTGGAAATAAAAAAAAACGTTTAATACTGCGAAAATTCCACAGAGAAAAAAATCATTCCCCTTGACTGGGATTCGAACCCGTACCTTCCGATTTCCTTTCGTACGTTGAGCTATTATGACAACCAACGTGTCGAATCATATATTCAAAGGTAATCAGCTACGCAAATCACAGATCCGTATTGTTAATTTTTTGACCTCCGAGGGTCATAACGTGGGGCCAAAGGCCAAAGAGGTATGTTTTGAATTATGAGAGAAACAGTGATACAATCACCATGGTTATAATGGTGATTAAATGCTACAAAGGATTAACTACGGTGTAATAACGTAGTAAATTACGACGTAGTAAAATAAAGAAAAAATTGACTTAAAATGTTTAGCTGCCACGCGTTCTTGTGTATCTTGTAAGTTGATAGTAATATTCATTTTTTCCAGGATTTTCTTGCTACATCTTCGGGAAGAAGAAGGCGTCTTGTTTTGATTGCGATCGTCGACTACGCTGTGGGAAGGCCATGGCTCCCAATTCGTCGTCGTCGCGCTCCCGCCCTCACAAGGTCCGCTTCACCTTTAATGTTGATGGGAGGCCCAGGAAATCGGAGTCCCAGAGGACAACTGCGCCCGTGGCCCCAAGGTCCGAGGAAAGGTAGGCGTATCCATCAAATCATTAGCATTATTCCGTTTGATGATTGGACTTATATGGATAAATAGCTCTCTTTCGCCCCATCATCATCGTTGGTCAACAATCCTAAGATTGGTTTGACGCAGCTCTCCATTCCTCTCTCCTACCCGCTAACCTTTTCATAGCGACGTATTTCTTCTCATTTAGGTACATCCTTTATAACCCTTTGTCCTATGCAACTCATTCGGGGCCGTCCCTTGCCAATTCTTCCCTTCCACCTGTCCTTCTGCGATTGTTTTCATTGCCTCTAAATGTGGTCAACTAAGTTTTCTCGTCTTCTGCTATGACCACTTTTCTCCCACTATTCTGAGAACATCCTCATTTACGTGTGTATAAATCCTCAGATTATTTATATATGTTTACAGTTAAATATGCAAACATGAAACTTGGTCATTTATATCGCACCTTAACGGTATGTTTACGTGGCCAACTGGGGTAACTTTGGTCCAGAGACGTAAAAAGATTCATATTTCTCTATTTTGCCATTTGCATTGAGTTATCAACTTGCATCAGTCGAAAGGTGATAGAAACGATTCTTCTTGTGATTAAGGTTAGGAAGGAAATTTGAAAATTAACTGGTTATGAATACCTCATTGATATCTTATATGATTTTTCCGAAAAGAAATGTTGTTTTTCTTATTTTTACCTGAATTACCGGAATTTATAGGTTAAACTCAAGAAACACGGAAGTTTTATATGCACATATTTTGTACGGGATTCTTGCTCTTATCTTTGCTCCCACTCACGGTTTAGAGCTAGATTTGTAAGTTAGTTTAGACAAATGTTACCCCAATTCATTGTAAACTTGGCCCGATTGTTTGAAAAAAAAATCCTGGTTTGTAAAATACTTTAAAATAAGAGGCTCAGAAACAGCCTAAATTTAAGGTACATGATATGCCAATAATTTAAACCTCTTATTACTTATTAATTTTAAAATGTCCATCAGATCATTCAAGAGGCAGCATCGAAAATCCATCTTCTGAATCCCTTTTTTTCTTTTTTTCTTTCCTTTTTATAGTTTATATTTGTTAAAGCTGCAGATTTTATGTATTCTATCCATTGTAAATTCCGTTTTGGCTGTTTTTTAATAATTCAACAAATAAATTAATGAATTAGATCGGTTTGTTTCCAGGAAATCGTGAAAAGTTGGGCCAAAGTTGACGGTGATCATTTTCTCGCATTGTGGTTTCCAGGGCAAGCGGTCGCAGGGGAGGCAATCATGCGACTTGTAGCGGTGGTCACCGCGCCCACTCGTGCGGGAACTCGAGGAGGACCCCCACCCCCTCCGCCACCCCCGAGAGGCCAATTGGGGGGGGTCGCCCACCCCGTCTCGTCTGTCTCGACCCAGAGGCCTTCTTCACCACGCAGTCTGCAGCATGGTACGAGCCCACGGTACTCCTGGAGATATCCGACATGATCTCCTCCACGGGGAGGTCGAGGGTTTACCAGGAGCTGTACACCCCGGTGGTGCCCATGAGCCCCCTCCCCCAGTGCCAGTACCCCTGCCCCGAGGTCACCATCTTCTTCTACTTGCCCGGCGGGCGCTACTTCCTGCCCGTCTACTCCTTGTCCGATGGCCTCGAGATGTGTGGCTACGTGTACCAACGCAGCCACACCCCACCCCGCGCCCGCATGTATCCCGCCGGGGGGCAAACCGGGTCCCAAGATTACCGCTACCACTGGCAGCCGATTCCTTGCAGCCCCCGTGATGGGGTGCCTGATGGGGCCCCGGGACACATGGAAGACGCGCACTATCAGGCGGCTCAGGAAGAGTACTACGCGCATCACAACGTCCAGCAACTGATCCTGACACCAGCTACCGTATTGAACGGAATCAAATACTTCTATTTCGCCTAAATTTTGTCAATCGGTATTGGTTAAAATGATTCTTATGATGTTTGCTGAAGAAAAAAGTTAGTTTTGAATAGGTGTAGTCAGAGGTTTTATATTATCTGAGTTTCTTCTTCTATCCTTCCAATCCTATCATACTACATTCCCCAATTTTCGGCTAACTTTCGTTTACAATTAACATTCCTATCGGTGAAAATGTTCTCCTGAATTGGACGACGTAATTTAAATCCACCCAATCTGTTTCCGCTGGCTTTGATTGCTATTCAATGGCTTCATATCGTAATGTTTTTTGGTCAATACGATTCACAATTGTTCTCGAACATTCCCAAGTTTTCCATTAATTTACAAACAGCACTAACGTTTCTACCGGCGGAAACTTAACATTTATTTTTCCTAATTTTGTCAATAGACATTAATAAAAGAAAATGCTTATGCCGAGTGGAGAAAAATGGTTCAAATTAGGTGAATAGTTTATGCCTTCATTAAATTTTCTCCTTCTCATCCGTTATCTTCTTTGTTTTCTCTCTGGTTTATTCATGGTTGTTTAGAATAGATAGAGTAGTAGTAATGATATTTTCAGTTGTTGTTCAATTACGACTAACTTTCACTGATGTAAACCCCCTGAATTGGGAAGAGGCAATTTGGAATCACATAAATCTGCTTTTGCTTGTTTGAATTACATTTTAATAATTTGGAAATATGAGCATCAAGCAATGCTATTAAAAACATGTATGTAGTGATTAACCTTTATGTCATACCAAATTACCTATCTTTTAAACAATTTCCAATTAGTATTAATGTTTTTACCTGTGTTAAATCCATCTCCTGAAAAGAGAACATTTTTTCATTATCTCTAGTATTGAATTCATTTTTTTAAATGGTTTTGCTTCCATTATATTTTGCTGAGGTTACACATTCCCAAGAGTTTTTAAATATCTAATTGTACTCATCTTAATGAAATGTTGATCTCTATATTCCTCTTCTAAATGTTTCAATGCATTTTTCTACGCTTGATTTTCTTAAAAAAATTCATTTTCTTTTAGATTGTTTTGTGATTTGAACTGCACCCAGATGTGTTAGATTTACTCAGGTTTTCATTTATTTTCCAACTAGTCATGTTTTCAATAAATTCGCAAAATTATATGTTCCTTTTTCACACTTTTTGTTTATAGTTGCTAACGGTAGAGTATACTATTTACATTAGAGTTAATATTTACAATTTTCTTTACACTCTGGTGATGTTTATTGACGTAGAGAATGTAGGATATTATTTTTTTAAGATTCTTTGAGGTTTTCTACTGGTTTCAACTCAAGTAAGTCAACCTTGCAGCCTTACTCTTTTTTCCCTATTTTCTTCAGTAAGCTAATCTTCTTTCTATGAGGTTGATTTGAATTCTTGTTTATGGTTTTGCTTCCATTTCATTTTTTACCCCTGGCCACCATAACCATCTGTTTTCTTCTCTGACATTCCTGAAACACGGCGTTTCATATGCCACATTACCATTTTCTTTTTGTCTGGCTTTGAGGTTACTTCACAGCCCATAAAGTTTTCTCTGCAATTTGTGATTTCATCCATATTTTATAAGATTATAAATAATACCTTTTTCATATAGGACTTTCTGTAATGGTTGAAAGAACTGGTTGATGTCGAAAACCTTTTTTTTTATTTGACATGGGTCTTTAATTCTGCATGGATCTAATCCTGCTCTATTTCTGGAAGCCTAATATGTTTCCCCGTGCATTCAAACAATAATATCTAGCGCTTATTTGCATGCTCCTAATTTTTACCACTATGTAAGCAATGAGAAAACACATTCTTGTGAAAATTGCTATACATAAGGCCAAAATTTATGTCAACATATTGGCCTTTTGAGAGAATGTAAAATAGTGAGGAAATTTATTTTGCCCTTATTGTTTTCATCTTTTTTAGCCATTATTTCGATGCAGGAAACGGTTCTCCGTTTTTTTTGGAACCTCCTTTTCCTTTCTAAAATTCGTTGCATTTGCTGATGCAATTTGCTCAGGTTATTTGTTATGGAAATTTGGAAATTCACTCAAAAATAATATCCTACATTGCTATTCAACACTAAGGTAGACTTCTATTCCTTCAAGTGCAATAGCCTTATTCTCATTTCATCTCTTTAATTGCCTACTTCCAGTTACTACAGTTCCACTTATGATATTTCTTATTTCAATGTAGTTTTTGTTTGTTTTTGTATTGTAGTATACAGTTGATGTATCTTCTGTCATTTGTACTAAACCATTAAGTGGAAGTTACCGGACAGGAACTTTTCATATCGATATTATAAATCAGTATTGTGTATTGTATTTTGTAGTTTTTTGATATTAATACCTGAATATAAGGCAAATATTGCCTATCTTAAGCATCTATTTTTAGCCGATGTCTTGTAAAGCAATGGAGACAAAAATTGAAAATAATTTCACATGATATTAATTATTTTAAATGAAATTCAATTTGACTTTTTTGAACTAACATTTTTGTGTAATTTCACGGCATTGTAATTTTGGAGGTTTTTTGTCGTTGTAGGTAATATATTTTGTAGTGTTTGTTGCATTCCAATTTCGCGAACATGTTTGGCTTTTTATTTAATTGTCCATTATTGATATTTTAATGTTATTACCTCCAGTGTTGGTGTTGATACATTTTTAAAACTGCTCCATTGTTCATGAGTTGCTCATTACTGATCTCCTAATTGCATATTGCTTCAATTTGACTGATTTCATTTGTGATATTTTGTTTTTTACAATAGAACTTTTTCATTAACATGTGGCAATTTTTGGCATTTTATGCCTTTGTATTATGTTTAGTTTTTAGTTCATAGAGTTATAGTTTTAGTCAGAGAGTGACAATTACTAAAGATAGTATATTTTTCTCTCCACCTATTCCATTTGTATTTTTTCGGAGAAATAAAACTTAACTGTTAACTGCTCTAAATGTTGATTTCTTAAATATTTTACCTTTCCTGATTTATTTCCATTTCCTTAGCTTACCTTTGATGTTGGTCAAGGTGACACCACAGTTTGAAAAAGTAGTTTCCATTTTAAATTATCTGAAATAAGCTAGTTCTATTAATCTAAATAAGCTCTTAAATCATCCACTCAGTTCCCATGCTCAGTGGTTTTAGTATGTACCAAGATTAATATTAAATTTCAGTAAAAACGTCACTATTACGAGGTTAATAATGTTTTTTAATGAATTTTTACTTTAGTTTTGAGACAGGAAGGGCGTCACCCTCAGGTGACGTTGGGCATTTAGCTTTATATTTTTAATGAAATGAAATATGAGAGTGGATTTTTAAGATTTATATTGATTTTTATGACAAATATTTCAAAAAACCATTCATTTCTAATTATTTTTAACCAACACTTTTTGTAAAATTCTTAAAATTCACGAATGATAAGTCAAGAGCTTATTGAACTAAAAAACCGAAAGAATTATAGTTTCCTGAAATAATATTCTCTCATGGAAGAAGCAATGAATATGAAGGCCAACTTAACATTTTGTGCACATAATCCTTGTCCTCTGGTGGTATTTAAGCACAAAGACATTGATAACAATGTTGTCTGACATGACCAAATCAACACAAAGCCGATCTTCATGGGAAAATTCTTCGGCCACAGCTCCTCTAGCAGTACTTTGTGAGGGTGGATTATAGTATTAGTATAGTCCACAGTATTTCTTCTTGCTAAAGTCACGGTACTAAGTCAAGTAATGGAATACTCCATTTAATGAGGTGCTCTGTGCATAATGTTTTAATTGCATTGACTGTATATTTTGCCTGCGGTGATTTATTGTTTCGGCACCATTGTTCAGAAAATATGCTTTTGGTAATATATTCTTCTGCTGCATTTTCTTTGAGCACTTTTTCACATACCGGTCCAAAATGTTGGAAAATTGTTTATGTATTCCTCCTCCGCCTAACTTTTAGCAACTTACGCGGTGAGGCTTAGAGCGGTTTCATCTGCATCTTCACCCATCACCCAAATAATTGAGTGATGTATTTAGAAATTTTGGATAGATCATGCTGCTTATACCTATTTTTCGATATTATGTTTTTATGCTATTTTTACTGAAAATCCTAGAATTCATTTTATTCATTCATTTTATTACGACTTTTAACTTTAGAAGGACACTTTTTGAGAACGAAATTTCTGAAGCGAGAAAATATTAGTGATTAAAATCTTGGCTATTATTATTTATTCTTACGATCATCGTGGTGGAGTGGGAAGTAGTTTCTGATTTAGAGGTCCTGGGACCCGACCCAGCCTGAAGCAAAATTCTGCGAGCGGTAAATGGAACTCTGGCGTATTTGGTGAACATAGAGAATTAATAGAAATTAATTCATGAATATTCAAACTATTTTTCATCGTTCCAACTAATGTCTCTTGATTTTATTATTTAGAAATTTTCAACGGCATTATGTCTTATTTTTCAAAGAATAAGTCAACCGTTGTATATAAATGCGTTTAAAAATTAATGCTTTGTGTGAATTGTAATGAGGAAATTCATTTTTGACCTCAGCACGATACTCCATTTTATGATATACCCTATGTTTAATGTTTTAATTGCATTGGCCGTATGTTTTGCCTGCGGTGATGTATTGTTTCGGCACCATTGTTAAAAAAAAATGCTTTCGGTAATGTATTTTTGCTTTATAGTTATTCGGAATCACAAGCCGTGTTAGCGTCTAAAGCATGAGTTATTGTATTGTCTCTATTTGCAATGTCAGATTTGGAGAATATTAGTTTGTGTTTTGAAACTGATATAACCTGAAGTAATGTGTACCTTTTTTACGCTATCTGTACGTATATAGAAGTACGCTATATTATTTTCACGCTGATTATTTATCTATTAAGCTCTAATATTGAAGCTCCAATAGTATTCCGTAGAAGCAATGATTTGGAAATATATTAAGAAAGGAGAAAAAAAATATGAGTCGCAAGTAATGTAATGAATAATGCACATATATTATTATATTCGTATACATTTCTCGCCAATCTTTACTCGCCATTCTATAAACGCTATTGCTGTTAGAAATTTTTTAATTGAACAATACCGGTGCGATTCGGAGAGATTTCTGGATTAGCTTCTGCTCTTTACCGACCTCTGCGGTGAAAATGTTGAACTACGTGGTGTTGAAATCAAATTTACCCGCCAGGAGTTCTTTCCTTTCATATTTCATTCCCAATTTCTAACTTTAAAGTTTAAACCAGGTAGGTATAAACCTGAGTAATATAGATGTCTTATTTTACGGAAGTTCTTCACCTCATAAGTGGAGCTATTCTTGCACTGGCCTATTAAATATTGGATTTGTACGTAATATTGAAAATTCTCATTTCAACAGGTTAGCGTAGATTCATGGACTGATTCAAGCCATGGAAATAAGTCTGTAACGAATACGAAAGGATATCTAAGACATTTTTTCCATAAGATAAAATTGATTTTATTATTGTTTTAAGTTAGCATCTTCCTTTAATTTGAATTCGGAATACTCTTCAAGTAAACCTAAAGATTAAAAGTTGGTCTTTCTATTGCAGATCATCTCTCACAGGTGCATAAACATTTTAAAACACATATGACATATGCGCTAGATATGAGTAAATATTTCACTAATGCGTGAAAATCATGAATGATGTTTCCAACGGGTCAATCCGTGATAACTTTACTGAGAATAGCAACAAATACTCATATGAAATATCTCAATGAAGTAAGAAATGAATACACGTGTACAACTCATGAAACATTTTCTCCTTACTTTTTAGGAGGGGAGCAAGATAAATATAATTTAATGGTAAGTTATTTTTAATAAGTACATCATATAATATTTACATAAAATGTAAGTGTGAAATTAAAAAAAAAATACGATGCTGATGAAGAGTTGATGGTACTCAGTTATTTATTAACGACGAGTGGTTGACAGTCTAAACGTAAAAGATTTTCTTCGTATTTGGGAAGACTCTTTTTAAACGCCTCAAAATAGAAGTTTTATGCATTTGCCACTCTCCTGTAGCTCAACAAGGAGGCAAAATTCCGAACAAACAATTTCTAATGAACAGCTTGAGTAGGGTCCTTTTTTACCGAGTCTCTGGCCCATCGTATGTGTTTGGAGAAGTAGTGGATGGGTGAAGAGAGGGACGGACGGATGATGGTGTTCTTTCGCTTCAGTGACTAATATCCACGTTTTCTCTCTCCAGCGGCAAGATAAGATTCAAGGGCTCCGCACACCGTTCACGCCTTTTGAAAAACGAGAATTTTACCCTCAATTCTGCCGGCATGAAACGCATTTTTTAACGAGGAAGAATAAGTAGCGTAATTCAGAATACTTTGTTGAAACGCGTAATAAATTTTAAGTAGCCAACGCTTCCGCAACCAATAACAAAGCAAACTTTTTTTCACTATTTATTACAGCCCATTTTATCCACAAAAATGATATAGGTGGGATCAGGAGAGCAGCCAAGTCAAGGTGAGACAACTTCTTGCTTCTGAGGAGAATACATTATTGAGCATTATTGTATAGATATTTTATCAAGGTTGGTTGCTGTCTTAATTTTAATTGAATTATTTAAATTTATTATGTAGCTTTTAAGGCTTTTTTATTGTGTAGTTTTTTTATGAACCAAAGTGCTCTAAAAGAAAGTGCTCGTAAGAGAGACTTTCAAAATTATGGAGCCTAGAATATAAATTAAGGATGGGTCGTCATTCCACTGGCTAGGTCACTTGGTAAGCTTAGTTTTCGAAGCTTTAACAGTGGAAAGTGTGGCATAAATTAATGAATTCACTCAAAAAAATTGTGTTATATGGTATTGGTTCGCCGAAGAGTGAGAGTGGAAATGAATTTTGAAATGAATATTTCAATTCTCAGTTTTGATTAAGTTGTTCAGGATTCACCGGGTGTAATTGAAAGCACTGCATGCAACTATTATACTTAGAGCGCAGTCACGCGCAAAGTTATAAACACCAAGGATGTAGTTCGCCATGAATTCCGGCTAAGCCAAATATTTTTTCATCGCGATAGGTGAAGTAATGAAGCCCGTGAAATAAGTTTTGGCTCAGCCAAAGTAAAAAAGTGAAACACGGTTTAAAATATTTTTTTAGAAGTTTTCCACCGCAGGTTATGCTATTTTTTAGGAAATTAAAAATGTTGAAGACTAACGGAACTAATCATTCATGCTTAATTTTGTGCCTCCTATAGAATGCTTATAAAATCAATTATCTAGAAGAAAATACTCTTCCCTGACTGAATGGCTTTTGAAAAAAACTTCTGGAGTTCCCGATTGGGTTTGATATATTTTTACCCCCGAAGTTTTCGGGCTATGAGTCATTTCTAAAAATTAAGGCGACTAATTGTCACTCGTCAGTCACTAAGTTTCACTGATGATGAAAAACAATCGGGGCTCTAAACGTTGGCAGAGACACAATTTGTGGCTCATTGTGAGTTGAAGAAGCCAGATGGATTTTTATTCATCGTATAACTAACCAAGCACTTAATTACGATGAAGAGTTTTTTTAAATTTTCCATTGTGTAGACTGAAGCATATTTGCATACAAATGAGAATTAAAACGCAATTGAAATTCAGTGAAGGTTTTTTAAATCCATATTTGGTTTATGAATCCATTAAGACCATGCAGTAAAGCTTTGCCCCGTATTGTTTGTAAAGTACGAGGTTTGCTCAGAAAATAACAATTCAGCGGAGTTTTTTACATGGAAAATAATTTTAGTACAGCAATTGTAATTCTCTGTTGCCTGTTCCTGAACATTCCTCATTATAAGATAGTGATTAGTGATTAGGATTCCAAATCCAAGTAATTTTTTAAAAATTTATTCACTTTTATATCCTACATTTTTTCGAAATTATCTATCATTTGCCATACCATGGCTTACCAAAATTTCATACCAATTCCCAGAAAAAAAATCAGACCCGACCGAAGGCACATACCAGACCGTGGTAAGACAAATGGTACCTGAAATCGGTCAGGTCTGATTTTTTCTGGTAACTGGTATTTCAGAGCAAGCAGAGTAAATTGTGATCAAATATTCCCTTTGCCTCCAACGCGAGAGTTTTTTCTCCTAATTATTTTCTCAGATGTACGAGGTATGCTCAGAAATTACCGGGACTTTTAGTTTTTTGAACAAAATATTTATTTTTCCGTCTGCATTAATTTTGTCCACGTTAAAATAGAACCCATTACATATTCGTTGGATATACTATACTGATAATAAACATTTATTTAACTTATTCCACGTTTTCATCGTTTATTGATGTGCTGGGGCGTCTGGTGTGGACCTTTGGACATTTTCAACGTATTCACGGCCACCTTGGAAACATTCATACCACTCGTACATTCTTTTTTTTTCTTGGGGATTGTACTTTATTTGCTGAACATTCTTTGCTTTGCTGGAAAATTTAAAATGGTCTCAATCCCGGATCCCCTGATATGCGGTCGAGTTACTCGGGTAAGCCTCTGTTGGCTGTTGCACTCTGCCAGAAATTGGGGGTTCCGGTTTCGAAGCCCGGTCACAGCGAATGATTTTTTTCCTCTGTAGGATTTTCACGCACTTTGCGGGTGACTCCAAAAAGTTATCACTGTATACTTGAAGTCGTTCACATTGTAAAAATTTGTATTGGGATCAATGAGACTGGAAAACATAGCGGTCTGTGAATGTGCTAGAAAGCCAAAGGTTCGATTCCTGTTCGGGAAACTTTTCCTATTGCATTGAATGTGAGTTTTATCGCCGTTTACACATTAAATTCAAATTTGCAGCAATTTTTCTATAAGACTTACGAGTCCATTAGTTTTAAAAATGTATAGACTGACTTAATTGACTGTCTTACATCCGATATCGTACGTCTTTTGGATTGACTTTCAACAAGATTTTTCGCGGCATATATTCTATGGAAACCATCTTCTAAGCTCAAATTCTACTATCATTGTGATGTTAATGATATGTACGTTGGCTCATTTTACACAGTGTTGCTCTCGTTGGCAAAAAATAAGAAAAGATAGTAAAAACATGAAAAAAGATATAAATAAAATTGATTCTTGCGATACAAAGAAGTAATTAAAATTTACTTGATTTAAAAACTGTACAAAATAATAGAAAGTGCAAAGTTTTTATAATCAATCCTGACACACACACTCCCTCGCTTCGCAACTCTTCCATCCTGGTGGACATAATGCTCCTCTGGAAGATCTAGATCCTAGCAACCCATCGTCGATCGGCTTTTATCCTGTCCATCAGGGAATAGAGTTTCATTTAGTTAAAAAGGTCAATAAAATACAAACAACGCACTATCCATACGACACAAACAAACGCATAGTAATTGCTCTGGTAACTGGCTGATTGTGGTAAACTTGTTGTACCGGTACAGCGGAAAGGCGACTGCGGCGCGACAAGTCATGGCAGTCTCAGTTCAGTGTTTTTGTATGATAATGAATAAGGTAGTTCCGCAGTTGGGCTCCAGGGAAATTTTTCCCATCTCAATCAGTTTGAGGGTAACTATTTTTATTATCTGCCCAAACAATGTAGCAGTATCCGGAAATTTTGCACTATATTTTCTGCAAATAGTAATTTCCACAATTAAATATAAAATTCCACTGCCAACCATCGATCGGCATTCTAGGTCAGTAGCTTAATCATTTGTTTATCATTTGTAATTTATATTTTACCGTGGATAGTCTTAAGAAGGGTCATTTGGTTGACCGATAGCCTATCGTCCGTAGTCGGGCAGTGGGGGAGGGGGAACAGACATCACCGGTCGACCTCGCCCTCCTTTCCGTGAGGTGGCGCTCCGCAGAGAACTCAACACACTCATCCTCTTCACCCACACCCCCTCTCCTCCCCTCTCACCCCCCAAAAAACCCTCCCTCCCCTCTCACACATCTCTTCGCATTCTTACGCACGCTCCCACAGCAACGAGACGCAAAATCCTCACACGCTTCCCTCGCTTCGCAACGCATCCTTCCTGGTGGGCATAGCATCCTCCTCTGGAACATCCAGCTCCGGAGTATCCTAGCAACCCATCGTCGATCGGCTTTTATCCTGTCCATCAGGGAAAAGAGCGCCCGCTACTACCTCTGGTGAGAGAAAATTTAAAGAAACACTCTAGTTCGTCCAATGGGATGAGTTTTAAAAAAGGCGGGAATTTGGGTTTGAACAGATGCACTCAAACCATTCGATTTTTTAAGTTACTGTGTTGTCCTCCAGCTTTCTCGTCTTTCGTGGATGTTCTAATTTCTAGCGGGGATTTCAAGAGGGTATGAGTAGTCTGTGCTAAATAATTTTTCTTCAGTCCCATGTTTTACATGGAATATATCTGTATTTTCTTTTCGCGCGGTTATTTTAAATTTTGTTTGTATTTGACCGGGTGAAACTCTCGATCTCTCTTAATTTGTTGATTTATTCTTCGATACATAGGCAATATATCGTATGAAACGAGAGCAGAGCCGATAACACCTTAGCGTGCATTTTCGGGGGAACAGTGTTCGAATCCCGATCAAAAGGTATGGTTTTCTTCTAGTGAAAAGTGAGAGATGAGAGTAAGCTAATCATCAGGGTTGTATGATGACTTTCTGGTCATCAGACTGCCTTAATGGCGATGAGTAGAACGATGGGTGAAGAAGAAAAAACCAAAAATCAGAGAGCAATACAACAGACGTATCTACAGGAAAACTTAAATATAATATGCTTTTTGATAAATATGTTGAGGGGTCTCTATAATATTAGTCCCTCCAGCCAAATTTTGCTCTTGTATCGCCCGATTTTAACCGGATAGATTTAATTACTGTGGAATCGAGTGAATGTAACAACAATTGCATGAATTTACAAATTTTTTGACCAATTTTTAATTTTCTAACTTGATGGGAAAAACTGAGGCGCAGCATACGTTTTTTAATAAATATTAAAAATGCCTTGACAGATTAGGAAAAGTAAGGAAAATTATTTTAGTGAAAACGATACTCATTAACTTATATACCTGCTATAAAGCCTAATTTTCCTTGTCAAAATCGAATCATTTAACATGAAATTGTTATTTTCGGTACATTAGTTTTTGGGTAGAACTTTTATTAATTATTTCATGGAAAAGTCGTTTAACACATTCGGTCTTTGCACATTTATCACACACAATATCATTTTATTGCATATTATGTTTGTCAGTAGATATCATCTTCGAGAGTGCTAATTCAACCAGTATACCGTTCCTTATCTTAGGAACACGGTCATTTGAGTTAACTGTTATATCGAGGATATTAAACAGAATTCTTTAGGAATAGACGTATTACTCTGATAATTTATCCTTCGTTTATGTATTGAATTGATTTTTATGCTATCAAGTTCGTGAAATGCTATCATTAGGTGTTTAGGTGTAGTCGTCATGGATCAACGAGGTAGAACATAAATTATCTCGATTAATAAAAAGCTATGATGTATCACTTAATTTCTAGATGAGTCCTGAATGTCTGCGTAGCGGTAGCGATATGTGTTAGTTGTCAGACTCGGTTTTAATTTTTTGATGGATCTAAGTTTTGGGGAGGCAAATGTGATCTGTTTGAGGCCCATCTCTTTGAAGGCCATATGGGGAATAAAATTAATGCTACAAGTGAAGAAAAGTTGAACTAAATATTACGAAAATTGTTTTAAATGCGTGCCCATATTTATGTAGACATTTTAGATGATGAAACTAATGCTAGGATATAAAAGAATAATTAGCTTGTCTCAAGGCTTTTCAAAGGAATAAAAAATAATTCACTCCGTCCAATTTCCTTTGACATTTATACCCGTCATGGAGGTGAGCAACGACTTAGAATATAAATTATCTCGGTAAAAACCCCTGATATATATGACTTTATTTACCCCGGTCGTAAGGTTAAGATTTCAGATCCCCCCTTGTATATGCCAGATGGTGATCCGGATGCTCCGCAACGCGTAAACTTAAAAAATTATATACTTTAGTCTGCAATAGTTAATTAATTACAATACGCTACAACTATTAATATATTTCATGCGCGAGGGCGTGGCCATGTCTTGCAATGCAACTCCGTTGTTGAAATAGAGACATAAAATATCACGGGGTGAATGAAAGAGATGTAGCCGATGGCCCCTTTCAGATCGAAATGAGGATCTGCCATAAATTTATTAATATTCAGTCTATTCAGCCAGTGACTAACGGTCCACATGCTGAAATTTATTAATTAATTAATGAAACTATTTGAGTCGACAGGTTCGGAAAAAACATTAACTGTAACTAATTCTGTTTTCGTTTACACCGTGTTCAAACTCCTTTTTTAAACTTGAAGACTTTTTTTTACTTTTTAAAGTCTGGGACACCTTTATGATGACTGTGCAATACAGTTTTTTAAACGCCTATACATATTACATATACATTGTTCACAAAGAAGCATTTTAATAATTTTCTTTTTAAATTTTGAATGGAGTGGCATATTATTTCAAGGGAGGAGGAAGAATGGGTTATTTAATCTATGATCCGTTTCATATGTAAGCGGAATCTGCCGATCAAAATTTAAAAGGACAAAATTTAAAATTATTACGCGCTGCCTTTTAGAAGATCCATTTTTTTTGTCGTTTGTTCCCGTCAGGTAGACTATCTCGATAAAAAAACTTTTATGTACAAATGTTTTGCTAGATCAGCCAACCAGCCAAAAAGTTTTATGCTGTGTGAATACAAACATGCTCTTCAAAGTCGACCTTAGAGCTTCAATAGTAGAAAGATTTCGATGGAGTTGCAAGCCTCGTCCTTCCACTTGACGTTGTGCCTTAAAAGGCGAAATTGCCGCCGCCGCTGTGGGTGTGTGGAGCCTCCAGGAGCGAGAGACCGGGTTTCGTCTTACATCTTGGTCGACCAGCTCATCGATACGCAACGCGCATCCTGTTGCGAAAGGTTTAAATTTAGGGAAGCACCAGTTGGGGGCGCGCGAGGCACATCTCGCGGCGGAATAGTGCGCAAACATCTCGTCGTTTTAGAGAGTCGATCGCACGCTATCTGCAAACATTCGCAAACAGAATCGTTCTCTCCTTATATATACAGAACTTCCGAGTTCTGTTCTGAATTGGCCACGTGTTGGGAGTGTGAAGAATTGCTCTGAATAGAAGTGATATAATCTCCGCCAACTGCGACTCAAAGATGCTATTTGCCTTCTAATGCGGAGGAATGGACTTAACGTGATAATTCCCTTGGGACTAGATTGCCATTATTATAATAATTTGGAAGTAATTATTTATGCTCATAATTTCCATTTTGAAGTAATGCCACAATGAATGCAATGAACTAAGTATTATTTTTAAGTTTTGTTCGTTACTTTGGGGATTTCAGTGCTAATTATTAGAATTACTGGATTTGGTGTTTCAAGTAAATTCCTGCTTTCTTTATTATATATGTAAAACATTTTTTAAATTAAAGCTTTTCTTCAATCTTCTCGTACCTAAACTTATCTTTTGACCACTTCGACATTTGCTCTTGTTTCAAAAATCATTTTAATACAATGGTTTATGGTTATATTTTTATACAATGGTTATTATGGAGAATTAGAATTATGAATTAATATGTTAGATTCAGAATATGCTAGATTCAGTGAAAGCATCATAGCAGTACCCCCATTCCTCGATTTTATTGCGTTAAACTTGATCTAAGAATGTAAATCAGCGTAGTAAGTGAACTATTCCAAAATGGTTCTTAGATGATTTATTTTAAATGATTATTGCCTTTTTATGTGCTCGAGGATCGCACATTTGATTACGAATTATTTTATGATGCTGTTTGACAGTTACAGTTTTATTTTATTCTCCTTAAATATATTCACTTGAGCAATGTTCTCGACCGAAAAACTTTCGTGTAACTTGATTGAGGTATATTTTGGCGAGAAGATCCATTACTTAATCGTCGGTTTTGTCGAGTAAATTCCGTAATGCGTCTGCTATTCGTCTCTAATCATTTTTTATGCCTCACAGTCGAAGGAAGGCTTGAACATTAGCCATGCGATGTACGATGTACGATTTCTTTTCTAATTTCATACTTTTTTCTGGATGGCATTTATTTTTTCTTGTTAATCTGTCTGAATATGACTATGAATATTTAGGTTTGTCCAATTTGTTTATTAGAAACTCATTTTGGATGTCAATGTAACTTTATTCATAAGAACTGCAAACTCAGCTTTACCTTTCTAAGTCAGTCAGTTTATGATATGCACGCATGAAACCGGAATTGATATTCTACCTCGTTGATCACTTCCATGACGGGCACAAATGGCAAAAAAATTGGTTGGCGCGAAATAATTTAAAATTGTTATCTTTAAAATTTTGGCCGGAAGAATTTAGTTTGCCTCAGATATTACGATGGCCATTGGAACTTTAACGTACACTTTTTGTGGTAAGAATTAATGAACTAGTTCATGGTCTTTCAAGCTGTGAAAAATGATGAATTTGGATTGGTTTGAGCAATGCTAGAAACTGGATAAGGCATTAGAGAAGGATATGAGGAAAATGGCCTTATTCTTGGGAAACTCTGAGTAAACTATTTATTTACCTTGCTTCAGATGCGATCTTAAAAGCGCCCGCTATCATCTCTAAAATAAGCCGTAAACACGTCAACTGAATGGGCTTCCATTGCTCTAAGCAATTCCGTAAGTGATCCTGTCCAGGTGCGGCTGGATATTGAACATATATGTAAGTGGAATAACTTGGAAGCGTTCTTTTGGCTGCATTAATTCATTATTTATTTTTACGATTCCGTGATATAAATTAAATTAGAAATATAAAGTAAATTCTTTCATGATAGTCATCATATCCATCATTTCCATCATAAATATAATTTCCAAATCCGGGTCGCGCTATGTAAAAAAGAAGTGATATAATTAATTGTGTAATATCCAAGCAAACTAATAATGGAATACCACAAAGTTAGAGAATTTTCTTCTTCTGTAAGCCCGAATAAATTGCCTTCTAACTTCAACACTTATATTCCCAGCTATTGAGAGCCTCAATTTTTCTGAAGATGCCTCCTCTTGGCTTCGGCTTCGACGAACTATTTTGTGTTCCATTTCGTAATTCAAAGCTGGGATTCGTCGTTCCCGGAATGATTACCGCTTTTTTTTGTTTTGTATGCCGACATTTCTCCTGATTTTTAAAGTGGCTTGTGGCACGCGCCGAGGCTAAAAAAAAACTTAAAATGAGACGTTTTCTTTTCTCTTTCGGATTGTTCTCGTTCTACTTCACAGAAATCGCTGGCCGAAGTTCCTGGAAGAGAAGTGTTAACCTGATTTCATGTCAGTCTCGCGACTGAAGTTTTTAATAGCCATTGTGTGAGGAACTCCAAACCTGGAAAACAGGAGAGGATTAGTTATTAGGAACTCCAGGACTCGAATAATGAATAGATAATTCAATGAATTTAAAAGGCTCTTCGCCCTCAGGAAAACTGAAAAAACAATGGCAATTTCCACACCAAAGTTTAAAAAGATTACTGAAATTAAAAAAACTCAAGTACACAGCTGTGAAAAAGGATGAATTGGGATTGATTTGAGTAATAATTGAAACTGAATAAGGCACGAGAGAAGGAAATGAGGAAAAATGGCCTTATTCTTGGGAAACTCTGAGTAAACTTCTTCGGATGCGATCTTAATAGCGCCCGCTATCATCTCTAAAATTTACTTGGAAAGGTGCCACATGAAATGTTCATATTTAACAGGTGATTTTGCGTAACAGGTACGTATCCACATTCAAAAGGGGTTCTTTTTTCTTGGTCGGTTTCTATTGATTTTTTTATAAAATTGCTGTGATTAACCATTGTCGTTAACACTATTCTACCACAAAAATGAATCAATTTAAAAGAGTATTGCCATCCACTAAATTTGACTTTTTGGCAATTTAGCTCATGCTGGCTATTGAAATTTGGCTTATAGATTTGTATGCTTTCCACTTCAAAAATCACACCATAAATTACTCCAGAAAACCAAATGACGATTCAAATACAAATTCCGATAAAAACATTAAAAATCGAAATTGTATACCAAACGGTCCTGCGTGAAAAGTTTGGCTAAGTGCTCTTTTCGATCTTTTCGTATTTTGTTCTCTGCCTTTTCATTCGAGAAATTATTCTTATTTAATGCCGTGCAGGGTAAATATAGTTCCCTATTTCAAATCTTCCTCTGTGGAATTGTGAAACTTTTTATTTTCATTTATCATTCTGCCGATAATAATCTCATTATTTACTGAAATACGTGACATAGAAAAGTAGAAAGCGAAGGATAGTGTTATTATTTAGCTGTGGATAGTTTTATTATTATTTCAATGATTTTTTTTCTGTTGAGGCTTAAGTATGGGGATTTGAGTATCTGCATGTCTCATTTTATGCAGTACAGTACTTGACAACGATTGAGTTGGACACATGACTCGTGCTAATGAGTGAGCCATCGCTTTTCTCATATTAGGCACGTGCTCCAAGTGGAACGCGAATATTTCAAAATGTCCACCTGGGACATTATAGAAATTCGCGTGGGATATTTTTGGCAGCCGAGAAAAAGACGAGATACGACGGGCGATTTAAATTTAGACGCTTCGTCTTTTCGACAGGCGAGTGGAGACATTTTTCATTTCTTCTATATGCCCCCTTTACACTCACACTCCACTGTTCTGACTTCTAAATTCTTACATACTTTTAAATTTATTAATAATAATAATATGATTTATCGTTCTTGTACTTGCCCAGTGAGAGCATAAAAGACAACTAAAATTTATATGGGGAAAATAATAGGCGAGTAATATCTAGTGAAAATAGCACGGGGGTATTAAAGATGCAAAAACAGAACCTTCGAGTGTTTGTTTACAGCGAAAAATAATCTTTGTTTAAAAATAGAAAAAACATCCTTTACGTCCTAAGGGACACTGTTCTATAATCGTAGTGCGATGACAGAGAAAGATTTTTCATAATTGGTCGTTCCGTATCGGGGGGTAAAAATTAAAAGCCATTCTAGTCAAAATATTGGACATATTAATTATTTTTGTCAGTAAAAATTGCTTCTAGTAACGAGGTTGTCCATTTTTGAAAATACAGTAGAATTATAATTTATAAATTTTATATACCAAGCAATATTTTTTCTTGGTGTTTGCCTTCAACCATGCCTACGATCGTCCTTATTTACGTTGAAAATAAACATAATTTACGTATTTGATAGACGTTGAAGTATTCAGTTATGTTTATTCACTGTCAAAAGATCGTAATATCCATATAGTAGTCTGGTCAATGAATAAAGTAATTAAAATAAAAAAAATAGTCAGGAGCATTTTCTCTTGAGTGAAATTTCTGTTCACATTCATTTCATCACCTTTGGAAAAATATATTCTGGACTAGAAATGGATTAAGGGATCATTGGCGCTCCTAACACGCCATGACCTTGGTTATAATTTATATGGTAAGGGAACGTGTAATAACGCGTAGTGGAGACCTGAAAACAAAGGTCCGTGGTTCGATTCTTGGTCCAAGGAAATCGGAATTTTCCTCATTACAATGAGAATGAATTTTCTCGCAACTTACACGGAGAGGTGCCACATGGAATGTCCACATTTAAGACACTTAGAAGTGATTTTGATAAGATACATTTCTATATATGAGAAAAATCGATTTGAATTCACCAAAAGCTCTGATAATAGATAAAAAGTAACGCGAGAAAAAGACAAAATTGTTTCCTTCCGAAATGAAAGAATAATCTACAATTCCACAGATTTTTCCGTAGATAAGTGCGGAATTTTGCTCGTATGTTTATGCGGACAAATGGCATCAATTACGCATTGATATTTTCTCTATTAATGCCATAAAGTTTTGATGCTAATTTTTCATTAGGTGATGAATGAATAGAATCTAATATGATGCTAATTTAATATGATGCTAATTTGTTTCTATAAACCCGGCAATTGCTCAGGTAGGGGGTGATTTGGATTTCTGAGCGGTTAAGAGAGGCAGGAAGTGGCAAGGGGCCCGTCCCCCCTGAATAGTCGGTCGGAATGCGCGGAGAGAGAGAGAGAGAGGTGGCTCTAGTACGCACGCTCTCTTGGTTATTTTGGTTCTCCTCCCACGCATATCACTTAAGGAAGCACTGGAGTGGTCGGGGAGGGCGTAGGCACTGCTACCACTAAAGAGATGCTGCACTCACTCACGCGACTCGAGAGATCCTGAGACAGTGGGTCAAAGGTCACGAAACCTTTCTCACATCTATCCTCATTAGCCAATGAATCGTTACGAATGAAAGCAGGGCCGGAAAGTGGAACGAAACGAAAGCAAAAACCAGTAAAAATTCAATAGTTTCGTTCTCGGAAACGAAGTGTAGAAACGATACGAAATGGATTCAAACCCGGAGAGCAAAAATTAGCGCCGAAATACTAAGAGGGATCTTTCTTCGTTAAAACTTTCGCGGGTGCTCGTCGTTATGATTAAAAACTTTTGGGCCATGTCGCCGCGTCAATTCTTGGGTGGTCCCATCGTTTCCCGACTGATTCTGGTCGCTTTCTCAATGGATTCTGATTGGGGCCACCCAAGAATTGACGCGGCGACATGGCCCAAAAGTTTATATTCATAGTATTCCCCTTCATTTCCCCCTCCACTCAACGTCTGGGATCGAACCTAAACAGCGGCGTTTCGATCAATTTGGTTTCCTTCCCAGGAGTTAAGTTTCGTCCCTGGTCGAAACTAAACTACTTGGTGATTTTTATTTCGTGCATGAGAGAGAGATGCCTCGCATTTTCGTTTCGCTCCTGGTCGAAACGAAACATTTTCATTCCGTTTCCCTCGCCATCCCTGCGTAAGAGGTTTTCTTATTGTTATTTTCCGCTGCTCCTCGTTCCATTTTTGTATTTTACGTTACGTACACTACGCTACGTTACAATCAAAAAGACATTTCGACGCTTATTTCGCAACGGCTGTATTTGCGCTCATTTCTTCCCTTTTTACGACTTTTTCCCTATTTTATGATCCCTAGCTTATGGACACACGTGAAACAACTACTTCTCTTTTCCAATTATAACCAAAATTGAATAATTCAAGCGCTAATATACTCGCTACGAATATTTTTACATGCTTTGTAAATTTATCCTTAGAATTTGATTTTTTCATCTCCCTCTATTTTCCAAGTGGTTTTAAAATGAGGTTTCTAGTCTTTGTACAGAAAAATCGTATAAATACTAGGTCAGCCCAGAAAACTGGCTCAAAAATGTAATTTGTTTGCAGCAACATTTAAATTTGTTTTTCATCTTTCACTATGCAAAAATTCTTGTATTAAGCATGAAACTGCTGTTATTTTATTTCAAAAAGTTTTACTCTCTTGATAATGCCCATGAATACGTTCGTAAAACGTGATTTTTAATTACGAGGAAAGCTTATTTCCTATAAATATCCTAATTTCGCTTTAACCTACACCCAAAAAGGAGTGAACAGATGCATCGTCGAAATGCATGCAATGCAATGTGTCGTCCCAATATTAAGTTTACGATCCAATTTTTATATTTATTATTCACTGTCAAAAGTAATTAAAAGTATTCTGTCCAATTATTATTATGAAGTTCTTAAATTATTAGCCTTTGTCAAAACGTTTTCTCACTTAACTGAAGAAATCAACTTAAACACCTTTTTGGAGGTGATTTATTCGCTAATCAATCCCCTTCTTGCCCTAGACGTTTGTTTTAAGAATCTCTTCTTTGGGAAATGATTATATTCTGCATTTCCAATTCTCTCGCGAAGTCATCGCTTACTGTTGAGCGTTAGATTTTGAATAAATGAATTCTAAGCCGAATCTTAGATGAATAAAAGGATGGAACTGAAACACTTCAATTGTTTATAATGCACACTAATGCTGAAATGTGTAATATATGCCTTGAATAAATTGGATGTCTACCCCGCTTTCATTTTCCATCAGGCAACTTAAGGTTATTCAACTGTCCTTCTCTTCCAAAATCTGTTGTGCAATACTTGAATTGCCTCCAAGATCATTAAGCTCTTGAAAGAAGCTGCTCTCCAAAACATGCTTAAGCTGAAGTTTACGAGGATGTAAACTTAAATTATTCGATTGTAACAGATTACACCTTGGATATGACCAATTTCAGAAGGAATAGATTCCCCGAAAAACCACATGCTTTACGGCTGTGGATCCCATACCCACCAGTTTATACCGTTGTTTTCAGCGGTTATTTCAGACGCTTTCGTGATTTAACCGTTAGGGTGTCATAACAGGGTCCTCATTTAGAGAATGAAAAAGAACTTTTGTCTCTAATCAGCGCTTGAAACATCGGAGCACGACCTTTTTGCACTCTGACTCAATAACCTTTACTAATGTAGTGAGGCCTAAAATTACAATTTTTCCTGAGTATATAAGGATATGTCCAGTTATGAACATGATTTGATCATGTACAGTTCCAATACCTCCGTCTTTTACCTTCTTGAAAATAGTGTAACCCTTGTTCCCTTTAATAATAACCCCCTTTTTAAAGACCTACCTCATTTACTCATCCTTTATTTTCTATCGCTAGGATTTTTAGGGATTTACAACTAGTTTATAATATTTTTGGAGCGAAATTTATGGATAGCTTTGTTGTTTTTTGCTCATTTCTCGCAAGGTTTGCGCATTCCTTCAACCCAGCATTTTGAATCTGGACTATTTTTGTCGTAAGTTAGTTATATCGTACTGGTTCTGGATTCTTGATAATAAATCATTTAGCTTTTTCTGGAGAGCTGGAATTGCAAAACTATCCTTTGGGTAATTTCTCCCCTCAACCAAGCCTGTAAATTTTACGTTCATGGGACTGAGTTACTGGGTTTCATTTCGCAATGGGTACCACCTACCTACCTTCCGCTGAGTGCACCATTTACCAACATCTCGTCATTTTCGCCGAGTCCAGCTGTGACAGCTCCTTTCTGGCTCGTGTCCCGTCTTCACTAATTCCATTTCATTACTCACTTATGGCTAATTTCTCTCTTTGGCCGAAACTGAGATTCGGATTTTACGAGGCGGTAATACCAAGCTTCGAAACCATGACTCCCAAAGCAAGACAAAGGACCTAAATTTCACGGTTCATAACAGCCGTCCGAATAAATTCCTCTGGAAAAATTGCTGTGCTGCATTATGTGTCAATGGGAAAGAACGTCGTTTTTATGATCCTGTTCCATTTGAAATCATGTAGTTTTACTACGAAAACACCTTGTCACTTACAGTGGAAGTTTCTCAGCTTGATGACATTAGTCATAACTATTCCTACGAAGGCTGTCGTGTAAAGTGGATGTTGGGTAAATAGGGTGGGGAGGGAGGCGAACAGGATTTATGAATATCATGAACAGAATCCCAAGAAATGAGAAAGTACCGAGGTAAGATTTTCAAAATATCAGTTAGGTACTACGAAAATTAAAAATTTCGTTATTCAGCGTATTCTCTTGCAGTTTAAAAGTAAGAAAACGGAGAACTCACCGCCCACTTTTCATGAGTCGGTGACGTCATTAGAGTTCTGGTTCACAAACTCGTTTACGTAGAACTTTCATTTCATTAAGAATGTAAATGCTTAAGAAATAAATCCAATTCGAGATGGGTTGTACAAACCTAATGGGTCGTGATGAGTCGTGAGATGGGTCCTTCAAAACTAATTTGAAATATAATTAATGAAACTAATAGATGTAGTGCAAAAAGTACTCCTTGTTTATTATGATGATGTTATCATCTAATCAAACCTTGAGTGATAGCATTTTAAAATACATTGTACTTACCATGAAAATGAAGCATCACAATCATCCAGTCATAAACAACCAGTTGGCACCTCTTGATGGTTGGTGTTGCTGCAGCGCTGAATTTAAGGAAATATGTTGCAAATATTAATTTTATAATGTAGATCAAATGATGAGCTTCAAAAGACGAATGCATTCCTCTCGACCGACGATATTTTTTCTTTTTTTTTTAAATTGCCAATTTCACTATTCAAATTTTCAGGGTGGAATTTTGTCAAACAGTTTCCTATATCCAATGCGTAAAAAATTACTTGCCAATAAGGAAAAACAACAAATAAAATTTACAACTTTGTGGTGAATTTTTGTTTTTTGCGTTTCCACATTTGCCATTTCCACGTTTATTTCTTTAAGTGAAGGCAGTCAAATTTTGTAGAGTTGAACTCAGTCTACTTTATCCAACCATTATTCATGGTAATAGCTTACGTTTGAAGCGAGTTTTCTGATGGATGTTCAGCGAAAACTCGGTAAACCTCAAAGGTAGATGGCAATTTTTTTCCGTGTGATAGGCTACATAAAACAAAAGTTTGTATTTTCCACAGATAATCATTCTCCGGCCAAGGTTTCGATAAACGATTCCAATTTATTTTCCTTGAAAATGAATGAAAACTATATAACAACTATAGCATTAAAATAAGAATTTGACTTAACATGAATTGCAAAAATATAATTTCATGGCACACTTTAAAATAATCATTTTTCATCAAATAATATATCGTTCTTTTTAATGTCTTTTTTCGATACACCGCGTTCTAACATTTCAATCCTTTTGTTTGAACATCAATGAAACCACTATTTTGTTCTTGAAAGCATATCCCAAATATTCATGCATGATTGACTTTTTTATTATTTTTTGAAGATTATTATGTTATAATTTTATTTTGTTCTTATATTATACAATAATTTGCTGTCCACCTTCCTTTTTTTACCCTCTTGTAGTTAAAAGTTAGAAAACGGCGAACTCACCGCCCACTTTTGTCGGTAGGTGACGGTATTAGAGTTCTTGTTCACACACTCGTTTACGTAGAACTTTAATTTCATTTAGAAAACAAATATGTAATTTATATGAATTGCCATTTCCACGTTTATTTGTTTAAGTGAAGGCAGTCAAATTTTTAACTACCGAACAGACATTATTGCGTTTACATGTAATTGCTGATGGAAGTAATTTCTCAGGAGAGTCTTACCAGTACAAGTCAGCTTTATATGCAGAAGCTATTCGAAAGCCTCGTGGTCTAAGATCGTAATGGTGGTACTTTCAAAGCTTCCACCTATTCCACAAACTTATTCCTCTTCTGCCACTCTTAGCTTTTATTTCAAAACTGGATTGATTTAAGAGATTTTATTTTTTGTGCCAAATTTAATTTTTACTCCAATGACAATAAAAATATTACTAAAATTAAAAAGTAGATGATACCATCAACCTTATATTGATTTATACCTTTAAATTTTGTGAGTTTCTGCTGAAAGTTCTGACTTCTATAACAAACCTTCAGTTTTGTTTTTCCACCACAACTTTAGCTTCTAAATTAATGTCACTTCGACCCTTGAATGACCATTAAAATTTTCAGAAAAGTACGTGTTTTGAAATTCTGAATACGTTCCCAAGAAATATCTTTTTACGAGATAAGACGAAAATCTAGCATTTCGATAAACGTCTCGATTGGCAACGAGCACAAGGTGAGAGAGAAGAACGACAAAGTTTCAGTTCCTTTCGCGATATCTCCCGACTCCTTTTGAGTGAAACCTCAAGCGACCTTGCTCTCGCCTGCGTTTAATTGCCCTCGCGAGGAAAGGCACTGAAGAGTTGATTGGAAAAGACGATTCTCTCGAGTACACGCTCTCACCTGACCACGCGGTTGGCATCTGATTGTGAGTCATGGGAGTAGAAATGACGAGAAGCATTCCTGTTTTTTGGTAAAATGATTTGGTTAATCGCAATTCGTCAATTCGGTGATGGAAGAGAAAGAAGGAAAGAAAAGAATAAAATACTGATGTTAGGTACTACGAGAATTAAAAAAAATTCGTTATTCTTTTGCAGTTTAAAAGTAAGAAAACGGAGAACTCACCGCCCACTTTTCATGAGTCGGTGACTTCATTAGAGTTCTGGTTCACAAACTCGTTTACGTAGAGCTTTCATTTCATCAATAAAGTAAATATGTAATTTATATGGATTGTCTTTCTCAAGTTTTTTCTTTAAGTGAAGGAAGTCAAATTTCAACTAACGAATTGCCAAATGCAGATGGAAATATTCAGGAAAGTGCGTACCAAAAATAATATAACAAAATAATATTTTTTCTATAAAAAACGTTTTCTTCAGAAACTAAAATATTAAACTCAATTTTTATCAGCTTAAATAAATTTCTTCATATACAACAAAATATGCTGGACGCATGTTCCGCTATAATTACGTTTTAATTAATGGGGTGCTCAACGTTTTTTGTTGCATTCGAAGCAACTCATTTACGAACTTCGTCAGGCTAATAGAAAATTTAATTTCATCTTTTTAGTTCGCGAGAAAAAAATTGTTTTGTGCAAAACAGGTTTTTATTTTTTGATTCTATTTTTATTCTCTTTAGATTTAGATAAAAATATTTTAATCGATCAATATCTTATACGCAGAGCCACAGTACAATAATTCAAAATCTTTTGATGATTGAAGCAGAAATTTCAGTGCGACAAACAGACTCCTTCCTTCGAACTATCGGAGCGCCGCAGTCGAATTTTTGTGGTCATTTTTTTAAATTTATATACGCCTGTATTTAGTCATAAATTCTGAGTAAAATCGAGATACTCTTCCAATCATTGTAAAAGTGTTAGAATATTGCATTTTCATCTGATTCTAGGTAATTATGAAAATTTTAGCTCGATCGCTTTTATCGGAAAGTTCGTGGAAATTGAGTGCAAGATTTAACCCGGACAATACGACTAACGAACAACGAAGCGAGTAAAGAAAACGTTATAATGCAGACGGCCAAAGAATAGTAGCTGAAACGGAAAGGTACGCTTGGTATGAATTCATGTCACGTGATCAACTTATCTGTGAAAGGCTTATCTCCTTGATTTTTCAAACGCGTTTTTTTATAATCGGTATTAAGATGAAATTGTTGAACTGGAGTGCACGCACAGGTATTATTTCGATAAAACACGCCAAAACACAACGAAAGATGTCGCACTCTTGTTGAAATTCATGCAAATTGATCAGCTGCTGGTTGGTTGGTTCAACTTAGTCACTTTGAGCCGAAAACGCAGATCGTTTAAAAAAATTCGGATACACGTCAATCGGGAGTGATTCTCTACGTCAGATTGTGAGCAATGTGGGAGCAACTTGAGAATGTTGCATATTGCAGCGTACTCAGCTGCTTAAACGCGGCATTGGGCTTTTGTGAAAATATGCCGTATTTGATTGGATGCTGTTTTGGCGTTAAAGCAATTCTTGTTGCTGATAAAAATGGATAGGGTGGGATGCTTTGTTTGTATTTGTCTCGAATTAAGTAATCGTGATGTATCTACAAAAATTGTTCCTAAGTAATATGAATCTGATGTACTAAGTCTACATCTATGTAAATTATATATTATGGCTATTTTCCCCAAAAGTAATGAATAACGTAGCATCTCATGGATTTTGCTCCTTTTATGAGTAATGAGTTTTTTTAACTTTCAAAATATATCTGTATCTTCGAATCGTTGATGCGTCTTTTTTATAATTTGCGAGGAAACCCCAGATTTTTGCTTCGTAGAAATTTATTTGTAATTCTCACATTAATATTTAATTGCTTACGAACGGGTAAGGAAAGAATTGAAACGTCAATTTTTTGCGGCGAATAGCTCGAAAAGGAGGCGAAAAATCTTGAAACGGAAAAATTTGGGTCTCTTTTGATAATTGAAGCAGAAATTGCAGTGCGACACTTATTTCGCGCGAACCCTTTCAACTATCGGAGCGCCGCCATCGAATTTTTGTGGTCATTTTTAAAAATTTTTTATTTATAAATTTATTATTAAATGCTTTACCAAATCCTCTCTTCTATTAAATTTAAAAAATAAACAAAATAAAAGTAGGAAAAATATAAAAAGCAAGGGTTTTGAATTCATTGAAATTTTAAAGAATTTTCAGTTGGAAAGAACAATACTAACCTCACTACAATAATACTGCCGTCACTCATTTCCCGGGACTCAAATTTTGAGTAGGTATTTCTAGAAAGGAATAACCATTATTTTTTACTACTGGAATTAAAATAAATCAGTGATAGTAACTAAAAAATTTTATATTGTGTTAAAAGATTATATATGCTAGGTTCTTCCTCTATTTGAATTGTGAAGGCAGATTTTGGTATTGACAGAGATTTTCCAAATTGTGTTCTAAGTTAGTGAGAAAACAACGGATGCTTTCTTCTGAAACTACGAATGTCTTTCATGAGTAGTTAATAAATTGCTTTATAGCTTGGACCGCGGTCATTTAGATTTTATAGCATAGAGTGAAGCTGTAATAATGCTGACCACCTCGAAGCATCAATCAAGTGAAACTTTGGCCTTGAAACTTTCGCCTGAGTAATTCGTCCGACCTCTCCGCAGCCTCTACTAGATCGTTATGGGTCGCTGTCATTCCTCTTTCATGGCCAAAGGCTCCGCTCCTCCGCTCGCTGCGGTTCCTTATAAGGCTCTCTGACCCACTGACGCACGAACCCTCATCTCGACGCATGATCGACTCCACTGCCGATTTCGGACGATGGAAAGCTAACAGAATGCATACCACTCGCCGTTATTTTGTCATCTTTAGTGACTGCTCATTTCAAACTAACGCATTCATCGTGAAATTTTCAAGGTGCATAAAGTAGGCTTTTGTACTTACTTGATTATCATTCAATTACTCGCTTTCGCTCTCTTTGTCCTGCGGTCTTTCATGCTAAATCAGCCAGATCATTCCATTTTTGTCTGACATTTGTTACTTAGGGATCTTTCTTTTTTAAGTGACTAGAATTCTACTTTCACTAGTGAAACGAGCGTCAACACAATATGAAAATTAATAATAATGTAAAAATTTTAAAATTACTATGTGGAAATAATTTTTTATTGGATTAAAAAGTTTTTCAAGGGAACTGAAAAAAATATAACGAGCCTGAGAATCTCTCTAAATTATTTGCTTCACATAAAACGATAAACGTTGTGCGCCAGGTTCCACTATGACATTGAACACTATAACGCTCACTTTTTACTTAACCTCATAGCATAGTGAAACGACGAAATGTAATGAAGTACAATTGATAACATTTTAATTAATGTTACGTTTAAATTGAGGAATATAGTGGAAAATGCGCCGAGGAACAATCTGAGAATAAAAAGAAACAGAAAATTTAGTGATTGATTCTTAAGGTTTCAGACGATTTTAGAAGGGGGACGATTCTGTCGTTCTTGTTCACCCAAAACACTTGTATAAGTTAATGAGTTTGAAAATTTCACGATGAATGCATAATTTTGAAATGAGAAGTACGTTACCAAAGTCGTAAGTGTGTAATATATGGAGTACATGTATAGATTTTTTTATTACATCCCACTCGACAGGAAGTTTCTTGTCTTTTTCATCGCGTTTTACCTCTTTCAAATTTAAGTTTTCATGCTTGAATATTCAGTTTTTAAAGAACCATTCCGAAATGTATCCGTAGTTAAATTATATCAAAAACAAAATGATGTTGAAATTGTGTATGTAGGCAAATAATTGAAGGGGGGCATATTATGGGCCATGAAAATTTTAAGTGGTTTGCTTGGGGTTTGAACTTGAACTTTGCTTAAGCTTGGTCACCCCCAATTTTTAATGGAAATACAGTGTTCGGGTGGGAGTGATGAGTTCTCTAAATGTCGAGGAAAGCATTAAGTCACGTCATTTTCCTATTGAATTGACAAATAAAGGATCATTGTAGAGATATACTTTTTGTTGTGAATTAATGGCCAATGAATTAATACCTTTAAATTTGAGGTCAACGCTTTCTTCCGAAGTAATGAGCCCCGTTGAAAGAATTACCACTCTAGCACGATGGAAACGATATCTGACGAATTACTATCTCAGTGATTCAACCCAAAGTTTGATTACGTGAGGTGAGGATAAAGCTCAACCCAACCTAAGCCAGGGAATTGCATTCAAAATTCAGGTTAGTGATGTCGCTTCATTCCCTCATCCGCCTCATATTTCAAGGATTATTGTTTGGAGAGTCCGATTTAGGGTTTAGACGGGAGACCTTTCGCTCAAAAGCCCACCGCTCAAGCTACGATGGCCCCCAAATTTCCCGAAATTATTTGGAATTTATCCTATCAGTTTGAGTGGAGTGTTGGTTGTCAACATTAGCATGTGTGTTAAATGTAAGAATTTTACCTCGGCGTTTTCTTTGCAAGAAAATTTTTACGTTTGCGATACAGATTATTTTTGATTAAGTTCTACCTGCTATGAAACTTGAAACTACCAAGATGAATGTGTAAGTTTGAAACGAGGAAAACACCAGAATGAAGTAAAAAGTTCGTCATGTCGAACGGAGACAGATGGTTGTAAGTTACAACAGTGATTGACGCACCCCTTCACCAATATTTTAATTCATAGGAAGACGGCCACAACGAGAAGATCTAGGAAGTTATTTTTTAAAGTATTGATGCATTAAGTGGCGAAATTCGTAAGAAATAGGTCAAGGAATCATTGTCATATTGTAGTACTCATCAATATATCCTCACCTATATTGGGTAAATTGAATACTTGCCCTCCTTTTTCCCTTGGCATATATGGTGACACTGACACATGTTGCTGAGGCCAAATATGGTGGTCGGGATGCCAGTTAATTTAATGGTTGGTAACCCCCAATAGAAATCTGTGTAGTTTGACAAATTGGTTCCGAGAATTAAGGATGGATTCAGTGACTACCAATTTCGATAATACTGTCAGTGTCTCTAATAATGAATATTTTACATATTGCTAAAATATATCTTTACGTCATTTCGATTTGAAAAAAATCAACCAAAACTTTCGCTCTTTATATACTGTGTACAACGCAGTTGATAGCGTTCTTTTATACTGTGTTATACAATAGCAATCGGAATCTATGGCGGCATTGTGGCCTGGTTGTAGCAGCGTGCAGGCACGTAGCCAAGAATTTGTATCGGGGATGGCTTGTGTGGTACGTGGGTTGCCTATGTTGGTAATTTTCTGACATATCTAGATTTGTATTATCTATTCCATTAAATAAGCTCTAAATTTCGTGCATATTTTAAAGTGAAAGTTTACTTCACATTTTTTTGTACTGGAATGATTGTAGTAATTGGTCTCCATAGGTATTTAAACTTTTCAAACCCAGAACTGTTTCTGGGAGAAATCAAATTTCAAGATTTTTCATTTTGAAATTTTTTCACTCAGTCATAATGTATGTGGCAGCTAAGTATTTCGTCATTACAATTTACACCTCAAAATAAAGCATAGTTTACATATTTCCTAAATATAGCAGAAAATTCATACATTTCTTATGTTACTTGTTAGAAGCATCATTGGGTTATAATGGGTTAATCCCAAAATCCACCTGCCTTCTAGAAAACTTTTGGTGTTAGGAGGCAGTCGATAATGATATGTTTTATTCTTTGCGTGTTTTAAGCTTAATAAAAACCCCCGTATTAGAATGAAAGATATTTTAAGTGAATCCTCCTCGATCATATTCAGGAGAGATTCCTTAAAACATTTTGGAAAGTTTTTTTAGAATTTTGAAATTTCATGACCTGGCCTTGGAGATAATGGTAATGGCGAATCCATCTTATTCTTCCACTTGAACTAACGAGGCATCTTTTCCCTCTTTGGAAGATCTGGATTCGAATATCGGTCAAAGCAAATGAATTTTTATCCGAAAAATTTGCGAATGGTAAAGGTTAATTTTGTTGATTTTGAACAGCGAATATTTTAAAGTGAAATTTAACGAATCTAAAAATGGAAAAATACAAGAAAATGGAGCGGGTTTCAACTTCTATTTATCAACCTCTATTACAATAAGACGGTGGTGGATGGAAATAGCTCAGTAATGATTTAAATATCACTTTTTAAACCCGGTAAATCATCGAATTCAAACCAACTTTTAAATATTTAATAAATTTTACATTTATAGTGAATGCAACTTGCAAAATTTTGACATTTTGACTAAATGTTATTTTTACATTTTGACTAAAACAAGGTTTAGTCCGGTTGATCAGCGGGTAGGTGAGGTTGTCGTCGCCTGAGCGTATGTATCGCGGGCAGTCGCCAATGCAGGGGAAAGATTTCGGTTGGGGCTGAAACACGATAACAGAGAGACATCAGCGTTCCGCCGTGACGTCACGAGTCCCAGGTGGACGGAGAGAGGAGCGAAGACTGCCGTTGAGAGCGTCGGCTTGCGAGCAATGTGTAAGAAACCCAAATGATACCTTAACCCGAAACAGGCGATTTCCCTTATTCTGAGGTGGCATTAAAATGATGATGACATTATATCCCGTAGCGTAGCCAAGATTTTGAATTTGGGGGTTTACTAGGGGTCCTGCCGGGGTGTATGGAAAACACCCCTGGGTGAAGGGAGTCCGGAAAAATTTGGGACTTTAATGTTGAAAATGTGAGTGATTTTTAGGACTCAAAATTGTACCAGTATTTATACAAATAGAGTATGTTTTTGTTTATTGAGGCCATCTTACTCGTTGTTGGCACCTCTTTTAGAGAATCAAGGGGCGGGGGTTAATTATGCCTCTCTAATTAAGGGGGGTTAAAGTTATAAATCATTATTGTTTCGACTGGACCTTCGACGAAAAATCTACTTCGCGCAGAAACGGCTTATTTCCAAAAGCATTCGAAACCTCGAAAATGTCATCGAAACCAAGTAGTAAATAGTTTACGTATTAGAAGTAGTTAGAACATAAAAGTCATATGGCTTTGACTTCCTTCACAGAGGGAAGTAAAAGTCATATGCATTACTCTTATGAATAACTCCCTTACTTTTTCAGCATCGCTGAATTATACGATCATATAATACGTAAGAACAAACTCTTACACATGCACGAGATTAGGATAAAACTGGCTGGCTCTCGGTGGTCATGGCTGAAATCCCTAATTGTAAGTCCTCTGGCTACCTCCCTGGCTGTGACGTCGCATTTTATCTAATCCCATTAACGGGAGTGGGTTACTTTGCACGGTCATTTTAAATATCGATTCAAAAGTTTGTCACAGCTACTTTTTAGAATATGTCACTGTATTGGTAATAATATTAATTTTTTTTGCTGTCGATTGTGATAGAGTTTGAGAATTACATAGACCCAATGAATTTCTAGATTCACTGCCAATCCATTCATCTATTTGCGGTGAAAAATCTTCGGTTTATAACCTTTCCAGTTCGAAAAATTCTTGATGAAAAAATCATTTCCCTTGACCGGGATTCGAACCCAGATCTCCCGCATTTACTCTGAAAAGGGAAAAGATGCCTCGTTAGTTCAATTGGAAGGGATAACATGGATTCGATAGATCTGAGTTTAAATCCCGATCGAGGAAGATAATTTTTTCTCTGTAGAATTTTCGCAATTGAAGTTACACCTGCAGGTGACCTTTTCTGATAAGTTACACTGCTGGCTTTCGACGATTATTTCCTTGAATACGGCCATTTCATACAAAAGTTGATCATTGCATAACATTCGCAAAGTATTCCAGCCAAGTAGACCGCGCTTCTTTGGTACCCCTCTCCTCCTTGCATCGGCCTCGTGCTTTTTGCTATTGTTTGTACTCGGGTAAGCCATTTCTTATCCCAATGATCAGCGGTCCCTAAGTGAGTAAATGAACCAGAATTTTGTAACTTGAATGACGTCACCAACTCATGAAAAAGGGGCGGTGGAAACACACACATTTTTTAAAACTTTGTCTTTGATAATGTCTCAATGAAGAATTATAAGAAGTATTTTCTCCACACAAATCACATTTCCCTTAATGGTTCTGAGCGTGGGCATGCCCAGAGAAGGGTTGAAGGAGTTTCCCATCTTCCCACAGCTAAAAGTGTATACAAGGATGCCGACTTACAAAAAATATTGGGGGGGGGCCCAAACTGGGGACCTTGCTCCGGGAAATTTTATAAGTAGTGAGTTTTTAGATTTTTAAGCATTTCAAAAGAGTCATATGATCAACATTGGAACCCTGATAACTCGAATCTCGATATCTGGACACTCCGGGGAAAATTGACAAGCCTGGCACGTTTTTTCCTCACACCTGTAACAAAATTCTGAGGGGGCTCAGGCCCCCTCAAGCCTCATGGAGTCGGTGCTACTGAGTGTATAAAATGGTAAAAACATGAATGATCCTGAGTGCCTTAAAACAAGGCTGCTTTGGAACGTAATTATGGTCTTGTTCACTCTCACCATTTTTCCCAATGTGATGCAATATTCACGGCCCTTACTCTTTATGAACAATAACTCTTCCTATAAATAATGCTTTAATTATCCAACAGAACCCATTAAGCTGCCCTTGAAGTTTCGCGTGCCATAGCAGCTATACTTGTAGTGGCTCCAATATATGATCTATACTCACTTTTGCTTGTTGGGGGGGCTTCCACCCCCGAAAAAGGCCTGTGGCCTCTTATGGTCACTATGGAAGGTCTTAAACTTTTGTCATAAATTGATATATATTTAACCCTTTTGCTGCAGTGAACGTACTTTCCCTGAGAGCACAAAGTTAGCAGAATACCATATGTAAACCAGATGTAGACATCTATAACTGGTATACTACAAACCTAATGGTTTGCCGTATCTATCAAACCTTGGTCTACGTTAGGGGCAAATGTCTCCCATTTTTAGTCTACTGGTAACTCATAATGGTAGGTATAATTTTGTTCTACGGTTATACCAAATGTAGGCATAATTTCTTTTACAAGAACATATATTTTATTCTGATAATCTTGTAGCAATGTGTGTGATTTTCAACTTAAATGAATATATGGCAATTTTGATGATTACCTTCGAAGAATTATCAATTATATCTATTATTAACATAGGATGCAATGCCTTACTGCTTACGAGCTGTTCTGTTGAATTTGTTAACGCCGCATTAGCCGAGAAGGTATTCCTATCCCTCCAAAAATGCTAAAAACTTATCATGAATACTTAGCTGGAGAGCATTAATCACAGACAAAAACACTGAACTCCTATGAAATAACAAATAATCGGTTGATCTGCATTCTTTTGGTGTATACAGCGGGGTTTGGAAAGCAATAACGCCAATTCAGGGAGCACAAGAAAAGCACTTTCTAAAGTAAAGAAAAATAACTTCAGGCATTTATGAAAAGCAATAGAGAGTTAAAGAAACACAAGACATGCACTCATTGTAGAAAGAAACTTTTATTTCATGATAATGTGACAAAGCTTCACCATTTCCTTGGTTTCACGAATACGAATTCACTGCAAGTGTATGCACACAATTCACATCTGAGATCGTGAATCGGTTCCACTGCCAACACACACTCACACAAGCAACAAGGTATTTCAATAATATAGGTCAATCCACAAACGATATAATAGCCCACACCATAATAACATAGTGAGAAATAGGCAAATATAATCATAAAAAACTGGAAGTCACTACCATACTTATATTAATCACGTACAACTTACAATCACAGAGCTTGTAATGATGAAAAATACTATATATTCACGGATTTTGAGACTTAATTAGCAAGTGGCACTGCTATTTGTTGATATATTAGAAAAATAAACTTCACACACAGCTTTGATCTTGATAGCTTGATCGTGATATGTCATGCCCACGGTGAACAACGGAGGTGAACACGCCACTGACATTTACATTACTGTCCATTTATCGATAGCATAGTAGCACTGTTTACAATTCAATTACGATGGAAATCTCAAAATACAACTCATGGCGGATGTTTTTCAACCTTGTCAAACTTAAGTTTGACAAGGTTGAAAAACATTAGTGCATAACCACTGGCACTGTGATTGCCAGCAGCTAGTAGATTAATGAGAGTTGCCAAGATGAAAATAACACTATTTTGGCACAAAAAATGTTTTAGTAAAATTCGAAAATCTCCAAGCATAGCGAACTAAGTTGCATTCTCTGGTGTTCACCTTATAATACAAGCACAAGCAGTCCTTAACGACGAATTTTCTAGTACCTATGAAGAAATGGATGAAATTATTGAATATCAAAGCATAGCGGGCATAAGAAAATATCAAAATTGTTCTAATTACATAAATGGATGAGGTGCTGTCGATAACATCAACTTACAATCAACATATCCACCTCCAACGGCCGGGGCTCATTGTCAAACTGCTACAACAATGCTACTGACTTTTTGGTTTAACCACTGTTCCAGTTAATATTTTATGCGCTAACTCAGATATTAATATTGTAAATAATACAAAATATGAGAGCTTCCAAGCCTCTATCGTCAGATATTTTGCTTTATATTGGAAATAACCAACGCGTATCGCAAACGAAGCTCTCACAACTGCTCTCAACTCATAAACAATCATAACAATACACAAACGTGGTCTGCAGACGACCAACTGTGTTACCATCTCCAGTATACGGTATTATTAAGAAGGCATTGGTAGATTACATCGCGTATATTTATAGACTATATATACTAGAAATATCCCAAATGTATTCCCCTTCAATTTTTCGTGTATTATACGTCGCGAATATTTATAATTAGCTTTTTCAGGTGTCACTTTATGGAATCTTCTTGACATAATGAAAATACATGGCATGATATTTATGTTGAATAACTATTGTTTTCTTTACTTTTAATCACGCGTATACTTATGGTCTACAGATAACTTCCATCGGTTAAGTTACCATGTAGACTTGAAAAATCCCAATCGGTAGTAGTACATCACTTATGTTTATGGTCTACAGGTAACTTCCATCGGTTAAGTTACCTGTAGACTAGGAATATCCCAAACGTATCCCAATTTTTCGTGTGCTCTCAGGGTTTACATCCTCCCTGTCATGCACTCAGCACTTTTGCCACATGTGGCGGCGGGTAGGTTTTCAGAGGGTGGGTCACAGCGAAAGGGTTAATCCTCAAAGGAATAAATGACAAATTGTGGGTCATACAGCTGACCACTCTATCATCACTGTTGTTTTCTCGCTGTAAGACATGCAGGATTGATTGGGAAGTTATTAAAATACCTCTCCTCCTAAATATAAATAAATCTCCTCCATATCAAATGTATACCACATCAACTAAACATTATTTTACATATAACACAGCAATTATTCGAAATTTAGCAGGAAGTTAAAATATTACGAGACTCAATAATGTAAAACTTTGTCTGGTAGTTGCCTCATATGGTCATAGGCAGATCTGGGGGGCAGATTATGACCCATAAAAGCCCTCCAGACCCTTAAGAAATATGGAAGATTTTAATATGGTCCCATTATCATCGCGTTTGTTTTGTATTAAGAGGTATCCTTGTGCCCCCCCATAACAAAATCCTGGACACGGCCTTTCTTGTGCCCCCCCCAGAGAGAAATCTTGGGTCCGCCCCTGATGCTTGTGGCTAACTTCAGCAAAGTTAGATGTCCTTTAATATCTATTATTCACGCATGCATCAATTCGCTGACTTTTTAACGGCCAATTAATCTAACTCATTTATACAATTACATATCAAGAGTTAAACTGAAATTTGAATCATTACTATGCTATCTCCACCATTTCCAACCCAATGGTTCTAGTTTCTAGTGGTAGATGTTGTTGTACCCCTGCTGCTAATGCTGCTAATGTACCAAAAGATAGGATAGGAGTTTTTTATTATTAATTCACTTCGGTGAAACTCACTGGGCACCTTGCTTCTATAAATATCTGTGCAAGTGGTACAATTCAGGGGAATAGAATAGAAAATTGTCCTCTCAAGATAAAGTTAATGATGAAGAAGGAAGAAAGAAGTACCTGTTGCTTTGAAAGTTATGATAATGTTCTATTTTTCAGGTGAAAAGATTATTGTGTTGTCTCTATTGCAACAAACTATGAAAAAATTTCCGTCGTTGCTACAATAAGATGATCAAGAGATAAGAAAAGCAAGATTTCTGTAGCTGAGCCAACAGTTTTCTCAGCCTAGGGATGGGAGGAGTTGATCAAATGGACCAGTTTATTGCTTAATATAGGTCCAAAATAAGACAGAATAAATGGCGGTGGCTAAAATAAGCCAAATGTTTTGATGCTGCTGTCCTAAATGCGTGGCTTCTTTATCGAAAAATAACTGAACAGAAAAAACTCTCTTTAGAAATATTGAAGGTCACTTGCCTTGATTATGCTAAAAATGTTTGAAAGTCATCTATCCAAGGAAATCAAACTCATTTTCCCATTAATTCTGTTAGATTTGATCGCCTAAACCTATGGCCACAATTTATTGTTTCCTAAAGACGAAGAGTTAAGTAAAGGGGGAGCAAAATTCTTTTGTAATGAATGTTGGCCTTCATCCAAAATATTTCTACAAATGTCATGTAAAAGTGTCATAATACTTATATAATTTTTCTAGTTTATATGCTCTTTATGTATCGTATTTTAACATCAAACCACTGCCATGATTATTGTACTAATTTATTAAATAATTTTAGCAAAACTTCTATAGGAATGCCCTACTGCCCCCTGTGCATGACGTCCGATATATCGGATGGGCTGTAATATTTAAACTGTTGGTTGTAAAAATTTAAAAATTACATTAATTAGTTAAAATGAACCTTAAAAGCCAGAATAATAACTTTTTAAATAAATATTTGAAAAAAATAACTTTATGCACTAATGGGTTAAGTGATCTTGTGCCCTGGAAATCAAATCATAGGTTCTTGTAATTTAATCAGATTTTGCTTTACATTTTGTAATGTTTAATTTGTAGTTTTATGTATACATTACCTAGTGTGTGCCTAAGTGACATTCTTATTTTTTCAGATTTCTATCTTCTTCGGCTTGACTTTAAACTTCAGAGAAGATGCCTGGACCTGGAAGACCACTGTGGCAGGTAAGCGATAATAAATGGCTTTTAACGCTCATAGGGTAATGCAATTATCATCACTGGCCAACAATCCTAAAATTGGCTTGACTTAGCTTACCATGTTTGAGCACCTTTCATTGTCTTTTTCATTTCCATGCCCTCATCTAACTGACATCATGCATCCTACCAAATAGGTTGTTACATCTTCTTCTTGAGGTTGAATAGAACTATTATTACTTTGGAAAATTTCATTGAAACTTAGTTTGGCACCCTGGTTACCATGAGTTATTTAATTGCCACTGCCACCATGTTGAATTCATTAATTTTGTACTTTTTTCTCTTTGATTTGAAGTAGTGTATTAAAGGTTAGTTCAAGAAGCCATTGCTATGCTCTTTTTTCCTCTGCAAATTTACAATATCCTATGAAATTTTCTAAACTGACCTTTGTAAAGCGACACCCATCTTTCAAATTTTAGTCCTTGCACCTTCTCAATCTTGGTGAATCCTAATTTATTCAGAACTCTATTATGATTGCTTAGCTTATTAAGCGTTTGGAATCCAATACTCCAATTACTTTTCCAAATGCATGGAGCTGTTGAAGCTGCTTTCTAAGTGCCCCATAAGTATGAGGAATCAGTATAGGTATCTGAGGATCAATATTGTGGAATTTTAGGTGTCAATAATTGTCAGTAGAGTGAAGGATTTCCAAAATTAAAAGATGATCAATTAATTTAACATAATGAAATGTAATAAACTTACTCGTCAATTCCATGATTTCACGCCTAATTATGCTAATTAATTTGATCACTGGGACCTTCAACTGTGGGGAACGTCTATCTAGGATTGTACCGTTGGCTTCAGGAAAAACTATTTTAAATGTTCGACCACATCATGACCCACATTGTCTCTCCTAGACCTCCTCATATTAATAGCCCCAAATCTTTCCGTCTTATATAGTGTATAAATTCAGCAACCCTTCTTTCTTACCCAAACGAGTCCCTCCCTCCCTTGTTAGTGATTCATTTCTTTCCCTTGAGTCTGCCTGCTCTTATACAGGGCTTATTATCTCACTCTTCTTGTAATTGTAATGCAATATGTTAGATATTTATATTAGGAGGCTTTAACAAATATGATTAAATAATTTCCAATATCTTTAGTATCAAAGTAAGCAGAAAATTATGATCACTCCATTTAATATGTGAGCAAATCTGACCCTTATTGGCTGGGATCCCTAGCACTGGCCCTCAGGAATAGGGTCCGATGAGGATTACAAGGGTCTTTAACCTGCCCTACCCATCCAGGCAGAAAAAGCCTGTGGTCTTCTTGGAATACACACAAAGTCGTAGACATGCATTATACCAACTGCAGTTGAAGCTAAAGCACAAGCATCAGTGTCTGTCGTTGATCGTTGATGGTGGTGGTTGCAATCAACACTTGAATATAAGTTTGCTGCCATGTAGCAATGAAAAAATAACTCTTCCTACTTTCCTTAAACTAAAAGTTGATCTCTCATAAGGACTTCCTCTTGAGCTTGAATATGTGAAGCTGAGTGACTAATTGATTTTAAAACATGAGCCATATCTGAGTACATTTATACTAAGTAATTAAAATTGTTAACCTTGCCATGCCAACCTTGGGAAGAACATTTGGCATATGTCCATATGTCCATAAGGTTCTAACCGACATTTTTGCAAAATTTGGTGTTTTCACTCAGGATAACTAAGTTTATGTTTCTCTATGTGTTGCACTGGTTTTTATTCCTCTATGTAAAATAATAACAGATTTAGAACAGTGACAAAGTTCCAACTGCAAGGAGAAAAAACTAATATTTGGTGTGACAAGGTTCTAACTGCATTTTACTTATTTTATTACTCATATCAACATGTAAAAAAATAAAATAAATAACATATTTTCTTAAAGTAATAATTACTAGTGTATCTAGTGGATCGCTAGTGTATGTGCCAAAAATCAAAAATAAATTCCTACTAATAACAGAAATAGAGCAGTTTAAAACTTTGACAAGATTTTTCTCAAAACCAGCTGAAGGTCAGTTAGAACCTAGTCAAACCAAGGTAGCGATTTGGCATCAGAGAAAAATTTTAGGGAAATTCCAAATTTGGGGACTCCGCATGAGAGCATCTTAAGAAATTAAAATATTTTTTCCAGTTAATATTTGTTAACATTTTAGAGGTGGTGAACAATAATTTGTAATCCTGTATATTTTTACCAAATGGTTAAAACAATTTAACCTCAGTTCCAGTATACATCCACAGTTCAGAAGTGAATTTTGCTGAGATTTGACTGTATTCCATAGGTTGCTGCTGTGCAATGATTGGTCTATTAATATCATATCATCATATCATATCTGATTATTTGAGCATGAGTGAAATTGTTGTCACCAGTAGCCATGACATAGTGTATGATAAGGTACAGAGCATCATCTGCATTAATGGGGACGGCTGGGGTCATTTGACCCATTTTTAGAATAGGGTACGTAGTTTCCTTCATCAAAGAAAATGAAAGGCATTGATTGCGATTCGTTACCCACCATTACTGTATTCATAATGTACATAGCATTTAGTTTTAGAAGTACCGGTTTAGACGAATGGCATTTTTATCATCATTTGAAAAGGGCGCCCATGCGATGCCACTCCATGTGACGTCACAGCAACCTAGTTTCTATACGAGAAGATACGAGTTATAAATCGTCTGAGGTTACCAATGCATGCATGAGGTGCAGAGCTCAGGGAAACATGTCTTAATAATCACTTATTAAAACTGGCTAAGGTCGGAAAGTTTTCTTCGTTTGATAAGGTATTAATAACCCTTATTTAAGCCAAGCACTACCAGCCAGCAGAGTACTCAGCTACCCGCTAGCAGCCTGCGTCGCATCAGCGCTAAGCCTCACCTCAAGGTCACCTCACAGGGCAGCAGCGGGGACCAGAAATACGTCACACGGAGAGATTTCCCGGCATTCATACTTACCTGTCACGTTTTCGCACGCTTGAAAATTTTCACTTTTCATTTAATCGCAAAAAATAGATATCGTCATTTAAAAATCTAAAAGCGTGCAATACGTACTCCAGGAGTAATAATCTTTCAATTTAGGCAATAAAAAATAATAGGAAACCACCCTATTGAAATTAATATTGCTCGTATCAATATATTTTTTTTAATTTTGAAACTTTTTCACTCTCTTCATTTTGGTCTATATTTTGATAGATTAGTGTAAATTCAACTATAATTTTTTGTTTTTAATTTTTATGACAGGTCATACCTAGAAGGACGGCTGGGGTCAGTTGACCCACAGCTTTTTTTCGTTCTATATTCTACTCTCTGATTATCCTTGGGCTCTTTTGCGCTATGTAAACCAGCAAGATGCTAGTGTTTTAGATGATTTGCTTGATTTTGAACCAGCAAGCAATGCCAGTTTTGTCCCATGGGCTCCTACTAGTATTCGAAAACTTAGGCTTAGTGACTTGTTGTACTCAATCTTTCCATATTTTACAGGCAGCACAGGGAAATAAAATGTCCTCAATCTCTGTTTTGTGTGGAATTCATGCAATTATGATATTTTTATTTTGTATTTCTTTTATTGTTCAATGATTATTGTATTACCCACACCAGAAAATAACACGTATCCCATGAGTGTTGTCCTTCAGCCAAGATTCTTAGATATATTATTTTTCATCAACTCCACGTCAGGTTTACGAATAACTGTTTCATTTTTCCGGCCTGATGATATTGTCACTCAGCCTTACCCCTTTTCTGGGTGTCTCGCCGTAGTGCTGCCTAATCCTGTAGGGGTGTGGGGTGGGAGGACTGATAGGGCAAAATCCAGACTCCTTTTGAGAGAGCGGAGGAATTGGGTGGACTGTAAAATTCTATTGTATATCATACCCTTGGAATCCACGCGTAGGACTACAAGTTCTTGGAAGACACAAATCAGTGCTACACGGTTGGGTCCCTGCTATTCAAATGGCAATTAGCATTACATCTGAAATTTTTTATCATTTTGTATGCATTTCAAGTGATATCCGGCTCTCTATACCTCCAATGCAACCGGAGAAGATTCTACCACAATGAACTTTTATGTGTAGATTTTTTTCCTATGCATGTCAGTAGCGAGTTGAGGAAGAAAGTAAGAAGTCGAGAAAGGTATCAAGGTAAGAGAGCCATCGCCATTCAAATAGTTGTTAGGGTAAATCGTACACCAGAGAGATGGTTTTTGCTGTTTTGTGGGAGATCGAAGAAGATCAGTCTGGAAGTAAATCAGAAACATCAGTTCAAAGACCATCTAACCAATTTATCATCATCTGCATGTGATGGAAGAGACAATTTCAGTTACGAGGTCCAAGATAGTTCATGCGATGGTAACTTCAGCATAACGGCAAATGCACCACTCTATCCAATAAAATGCAGCTGCCCTTTTACCCTGCATATAATAAACCAGACAAATTTGGAATTAAGAACTGGGTTTTGACAGATATGAAATGGAAATACAGCCTAAAACAATTTCCATATTGTGGCAAAGATGAAGATTGGACATCAAATCATGCATTTGGGAAATAAATAGTTACTAAAGTGATACAAGAATTATTCTCATACAAGAATTCAGGAATAAATGTAACTTGTACTTATCATTTTCCATCTATCAAGCTGACAGAAAATTAGAAAAAAATGGAATATTTTTCTTGTAGGGAAGATCAGAAAAAACCGGCGTGACGCATGTATATTGTAATCCATTCCATGCAAGTGTTCAAAAATACCTTAGGCCATACTTTTACTTAGTATCAGGCAAAATAGAACAAGAATGTACTTTTACTCAGCAGCATGATCTCAGACGACATTATTTCCGAAACGAATGAAAGAAAACCAGAGACCATCCTATTGCATCGTAAAAACAAAGTGGGAGTAGACATGCTGTGTGGATAGCATGTATCAATTTATTTACATGTCTCCACGGGCACAAAAAAGAGAAAGGTGCCAAATATCATCGAATTGCACCAATTTCCTTTCCATTTTTTAAATTACTTTTCATGTGCAAATGGCTGGTTACCTAACAACCCCTGCCTTTTAGGTGGCTTTCGGGGTAGTGTGTAGATGTAGATGAATAAATTGTCCAATGTCCAATTATTCAATGCAAAAAAATATTTTGTGGAAAGAGTGATGAAAAAATTAGTCTGTCCGAGATTTACAACAAATTAATAATTTTTTCAATGTATATTTTTTAAGCCCAGTGAGCCTATTGTTTAAATATAAAACACAAATTTTGAATTGAGTATTATCATGATTAGATTTGCAATCGATTACCAAATTCGGTTTAATTCATGTTTTTTTTAAATAATTGTTATTAAATTTTGACCATGGAAATAATATTTAATTATGTTAAAAAGTATTTTTAATGAACGGATTCAGCAAATTATACGACAAAACTGAATATTGGATGAAATTGAGGCGTTTTATTCCAAAATACATTTTAGGGGTCAAATGACCCCTAGCCATTCTTCCAGGTAGGGCAGAACTCCCATCCTCCCAGTGTTAACTATCCAGTAAAACCGGTGTACTTGGTATATAATTTTAGCTTGGACAATGATTGGGTAGTTGTGTGTATATGAGGGGCTGTATTCATTCTTGGTTTGCAGAGGAATACCAAGATATCGGGGATGGGAGAGTCTTGGAGATTTTGTTTTCTCTTATCTGAGTAATGAGAAACAAGCTTCATTTAATAAATTTTCATAAGCAGTGCTTTACAGTACTGGGACTGCTTGAATGAGTGCAGCTCACTTATATCAGGTGAAGGTTAATGAAACAAAATTTTGGGAAATAGCTCAATGTATTTTCTCCAAAAATTGAGGTTAATTATAAATTTTCTCCTTTGGAAAGAACTTCATCCCACACACGTGTGATAGTCTGAAAAAGCACCTTTTTCTGAGAAACATGCAGTTGCAACTACAAGTTTAGTGAAAAATAGAGAAAGATTAAAAAAATGAAATATTTCATGTTAGCTCATTTGCTGATACAGATGTTCTTCCTTTCTTTCTCGTAATTCAATAATACTTCCACAGCAGTAAAGCTTCAACTTCTTTGGCATCACTCCTATAAATGTTGTCATCATTTCTTGATGTAAATTTGGCATTTACATGTGCCTTGTGTTGCCAAATCCTCCATGGCCTGATTGTGAGGCACCCTTGTTGTAGCCCATTTGCAAGTTGAGGTGAGCCTCGTGCGCACGCAATTGCTCCTCCGAGAACTCTCTCTTGTTTTCATCAGCCATCTTGGGTCCCAGCCGTGGGCCAGTATACTCTGGGTGCTTCTGCGTCTGAAAGACAAGTAGAATAACCCTTAGACTGCGAGAATATTTTTGTACCTTTTGCATGCTGGCTGTGGGAAAAAAGTTTTTAAACGTTTGGCCATCGCTCAGCTACCAGCTGCAGTTTCTCAACATTTTATTGCAATGGGGTACTTTCCCTCACTCTAAGGATTGCTAAATGGCCTAACTCTCTTGGGCTAGACCTCATGACAGGGGGTGCCTCCTGGAATAGCCTACAGTCCTGCCCATTTCGTATTTTATCCTTCCCACTCCATGCTGATTATGTACCAATGACAAGTTTCCAAATGTGGGCCCATTCCTTCGTAAGAAAGAAGGAAGGGTCAACCTGGATTATAAGGGTTCCCCTGCGAGACACTTGGCCAGGATAGAGGACTCCTGCACAGGCTGGTAGCTGAAATCACGTATTCCCACAGTCCAAACGATAATAATATTTACCCACTGATGAAGTTTAGTTGCTCATTGATTTGTCTAAATATACTCCAACACATTTTGTGCAAAAGTAAAAATATAATTCAGAAAAGTTGGGCTGAAAGGAAATTAAACTTGGTTTTTAAATAAGCAATTATTCAAGGGCGGGAAAAAATGTTTCACTATGAATGCAGGGGAATAATTTAAATATCAGCATGATTGTGCTTGCTCTTATACATTTCATGTGATATTTTTAGAGCTTAAAAAAACAGCTCTTTGGTGCCCTGTGCAGCCATGAACTTTGCATAAACTGGCCATGTTAGAAAAAACGACCAGTCAGGAAAATAACGTAAAACTCTAATGCAATGGAAATTAGCAGAAACATGAAACATTGGCTATGCCTCCTGATCATTATAATATCTAAAAGCTCTCAGTCCACAAATTATCATATCTCTTGTCCTTTTTCTTCCAAAATTTATAGTTTTCACTGAAATTTTAATTTGTAAATGCATAAATCTGACTCTGCAATGCATCATCAAAACCTAATTCATGCTCAATAAATTCATGTGGAATTTCTTAGTTTGGTAATCCATCTAAGAGAGAATTACATTCTGCTTTAATTGTATAATATTCTCAGGCCTTATGTGGGAATCAAGCATTATGTTTTAAGTTTAAACATGCCACATCATCTTTCATTTTTCGGTGCACAAGTCCAATATTGACAGCATGCCCATGTGATTGTAATAAAAATAGGGAAAGATAATACAACGTGTCTGGATTCCTACCTTGTGAATCAGTCCTAAAAATAATATACCACCAAGTAGAAAATAAAATTTCATGCAGATAAATTGTGGCAGCATTCAATTTCTTTATATACTTTTTCCCCCAAGTTTTCCCCCAGTAGATTGTGAGAATTTGGAGTCAATATCGTGTTTTAGTTTTCTGATGTATGTAATTTTCCATATTAAACTTCCCAGAAAAATTTCCTTACTAAGCATCAAGTTTTATTCTCTTTAGGCCCAATTCTTTAAAAAACTATGTTACATACTTGGTATTTCTTAATGCCATTATTTTAGCTAGCTAATTGTATCATTTTTCTGCTCATTTGAGATCATCTTATCGGTGAAAAAAGTATCTCCAAAGGTATATAATGGCATGACTTCCTTCAGATTTGATTACAACAACTGTATCAAAAGCGCATCTCAAATTCCAATACATATTGCAACTCATCAATTCTTACCCAAGCCGGGATCATGCAATATGTAATTCTTTTACGCAGAAATAATAAATAAGAAGTATAGTAAATGCTCACTCCATCCATTATCCATTCTGTAGAAATTTCACACTGTTAATATGCACTGATTCCCTGAAATGCTATTGGTAGAAGGCCATTTAAAATGATACCCAGTCATTATTTTAGCCTGAAGTGTTTTTCCATTGAAACATATCAAATGTGATGAAAACCAAATGAAACTTATTATATAATAAAAAATAATCATACAACCTTTTAAAAGTAATTTTCATATCTGAAATTGGACAATATGTAAACTTTTATGCAGTAATGCATGATATGAGTAAACAAGAAATTAGCAGAAATGGAGGTTTAGCTCATTAGCTTAGTTGAGGGAAACAGTTGAGAACCTTTTAGGAAATTAGAAGAAACACAGCACCGGTTTTCATTGTACCCACGAGATCTGAAACTTCACTTCCCTCCCTTTTAAGATCTGATCAGATTTAATTCCGGTAGCTCAGAAAAAATGTCTTCAGGAGAAGCGGGAGAGCAAAATTCCTCTCTTCAGGAGAAGAGGGAAAATGTAAATACATAAATGTGAAGAGAGAAACTCACAATTCTTCCAAGAGAGTAGAGGCAAAGGGTGACTTGAGGGATGTTCCTCCTCTCAAACAGATCAGCAGTCTGGAATATCTCCTCCTCTGGAACTCCGTATTTCTTAATGGCAGCTTGGAATCTAGATGATTACCATGAAAGAAACAAGTGGTGTTTATTAGATCCGGGTCACAAATGGCATCTCTCCAACCTTAAAAGAACCAAATTCAAAGACTCAGTCACATTAGTGAGAGCTCAAGGAAAAAGGAACTATGTAAGAAGGAATTCTAGCATCGTAAGAAAGTGACTCTGTGAGGCTTCTTCTCTTTAAAGCCATAGCAAGAGTAAAAAATTAAGAACTTGCAGTCTGAATAAGAATCACTATCAATGGCATGGTATGTAGTGATACTCCATTTATTTACCATAATTATTATTATTATTCATGTATAATGAAATATCAGATGATATGCTTGTTTAAAATAAGATAATCTAGCATTGCATTGGGAAGCAGTACTGTTATGAATCGATTACCCAAAGTTTTTGCAAAGCAGGATAAGTGTGAGACATATCCTTACATAGGCTTCTCCAACGATTCGAAATTACAAAAATATTTCTTTTTAATTTGTGTCCTGACAAGAGAGATGGCTCTCATAGAGTGTATGTACTCTGTAATCAAAGTCAAACAATGCTCAGAGTTGATAGTCCAAATTGGAGGTCCCTTTCTGAGGTTAGTGAAGAAATAAGCAACTCTCCCGACGATTCCTGTATGTATTATTGTCTAATGGCTACCTAGCAGTAGCTGTGAATAACCATCAGCAATGAAAGAACTGTACTAAATGCCCAGAAGTAAACGCACCTCTGAATGTTTTCCATGAGCTGGAAGTTGGTCCCTTTAGTTTGAATTTTCTTCACGGAGTCAGGTGCAATCTTGTTGATGAGTTTGCACAGGACTATGCCATCCTTCAAGATGTCTTCGTAGCTGCCTCCCGGAAGCTTCTCCCCCAACACTTGCTCAATCCATTGCAGAACCTCTGCCTCTTGTTCCTTATTTCTGGCCTGCAAATTATAACCAACAAAGTAAGCAAAGAAAATTTTCAAAGCCGTAAAGAGATACAATTCACCAGTCAAACCAAAGCGTATAAAAATTGTATTTTTATTCATCTAATTTAATTAAAAGAGAGATTTTTCATTGTTAATTTCAACCATTTTATCTCATTTCAACAGAGTCTTAAATTTGGGCGGGTGGATATATCTTCAGGTTTTAGACAAATTATTATTCATCTTTCTCCATTGAGATCTCAAAGACGTAAATCTCTTCTTCCTGTTATAATGTGCTTTAGAGACCCAAGGGGGCTTCTAGTTTCAAATCATTTGTTTTAAAGAATTTTTTTGGCTATATCAGATCTCACATTGCTTCTTTGAGGAGAGATGTTTAGTTCATTTCATAGGAAGGGTGGAGAGAAAACCAGCGATGGTACATGTTAGCCTGCTCTTAACGAAAGGCACTGATGAGACCATGGTCAAACATCCTTTCTGGCAAACAATGGGCTGTACTCAAGGTACCCTCAACACGGCAGGGGTTGAAAAATTTCCGCCACTGCAGGGATTTGAACCCAGATCCACAACTGTGGAGGACAGAACTTGATACCAGTCATATTCTGTTAAGAGCATGCTAATGGCTACTTGGGATTCCTCTCATTAATTCCACCCTGACTTCTCAAGGCCAAAGCAGAATATTTTAGGGAACGATGGGGTGTACTTAAAGAGGGGCTTGAGGAGGAATGGAGAGGAATGTATTTGTGGTGGTTATTGGTGGTTATCTAGGAGCCTCACTCACAAATTTTATGGGATTTGAACCCCTTAATTAGGAACAGTTTAGGGGGTAGACTATATTGAAAGGTGACCGAAAATGAGATTGTTTGAAATGTTAAGTAGTGTTGGGTAGGTTGGCTATGCAAAAGTTATTAGTAATTGGAACGAATAAGTTTCTTTTCATTCCTAAATTTGTACAAATCACTTAGGTTTAGTGTGAAACTAGTTTCGTTAACCTTCCGTCGGGCGCAATAGATCTGAGAGGCCCAGCATGATTTTTTTTTCATTTCTCCACACCGCTATGCAGCATAGACCCTTGCATAGGCTCATGGTAGCTTCATGTTTTGACACACTCCTTGCAGCCTTTCACTTTTCGCATTTATGCCAACAGATCAGACGTGGATTATTCAGGATAATTGAGCAAAATAGTGGCACAATTAATGCGTTAGAAGAAAAGAAGCAAAATAAAAGCGTTATTAGATAAATAAAATAGAAAGTAAAAATAAACTGGCTTTATAGAATTCACTTGCTAAAATACATTACATATAGCATAAAAACATCCCAGGTTGGGCAGAAGCACAGGACACAAAAAGATAAAATAAACAATCACAGAACTAAATTTTTGGTGGTATACATCCACCTTCCTCAGAGTTAGGTAGGAGACTGTAGGAAAAGGAGGAAAGATAGCTGAGGGAAGGGAAATAGTGGGGAGGTAGGGTCCAAAGGGGGGGATAGAGTGTGCTGTGGCAATTAAGAGATTATCGGTTAATATTTAAGCCAGGAGGAAGAAATGTTTTATATAAAGCCAGGTTAAATATATGTTAAGTATGTAATACGTGATATACTTAAAAGCCTAAAGAGCCTAAATGCTTAATCGCACTTTGCTGGATTGGTTAGGGGCTGTACGATGGCATCTAAAGGGTCCATGCGTAGCACGGATGACATCATGCAAGTGTTCGACTACACTAATAATGGTGCTTTAAACTTTAAAGTTGGACCACAGCCATGCTAATAGTTAAAAATGTTTTTTCACATTTGTGCCTGTCAGGCACACTGCGCCTGAACTCAGCAGTTCCAATATGGCGCCTGACGGAAGGTTAAAAACAAAATTTACGTTGATAACAAAATGTGGTCCCCCTTCAATCTCTTGGCGAATAGAAAAGATAGTAATCACTCATATGGCTCTTTAATACGAAGTTTTTTATCTCACCAGCTCAACAAGCAATGTTTAGATGTAATTTGGAAATATCTAAAAAAAATGCCGGAAGAGAAGCGAAATTGCAAAGCGGATTGCATACCATCAGGGCGCCGCGGAAGGAAGTGAACCACCCCTATCCCCACAAAGCAAAGAATCTTCCCTACGCACATTCTATTCCTGCCCCTGCGCAGCCTAGCTGAGCTGATGCCGGATCGTGCGAGAAAGATGTGAAACTAAATTTGTGAAATTGACCATCTGGTTGTTTATTTAAGGAGGATTTATGTTTTAGCTGAAGTTTTGAATTAGTGTGTTGGCAAGATTTTATGTAATCTTTATGGGGGTTTCTTTTTTCTCCTGAAAAATCTCCGTCCGCGACAGAACTTGCTCATTTTAACAGAAAAAGAATATATCCTATGTCGACGTTTATTATTTCTGCCGCTGTTCGCTGTCTCTGACCCCACCTGAAGCTTTCGTAAGATACAATCTCATTAGGATTGTATTCAGGTGGCACAACTATATTTTCCTTTTCATTTTATCCCTTCCAAGTAAGCGCTTCCCATCTCCCCGAAAAATATTTCAAGCTACGATGCTGGATTTTTGACAAACATTCTCCAGAACTCTTCATTTTCGTTCTAGCTTTCTAACGCTTCGAATGTTTACAATTTAAATGTTCAACGTGAATACGATAGACAATTATCAATATTTCCTGTATCTTAAATATCTTACTTTCCTCTACAATCCTACTTTACTTTACGGTCCATCTTACTTTAAAATTTTTCCCGAGGTAAAATACATGATATACAGACATTGGATATACACAAAGAGATGCTGGTAAATATTTACCATGCTCTCCGCTTTATCGCCGATGCTAACTAAAGTTTGAAAAAGTAATGAGTCCGATAATCGAGAAGAAATAACGTACCGGTCACCCATCACGTATCATCGATGAGATGATACGGGTAAGACGCTTGCTGATTGGCTGTGACCGCGCCCTCAGATTTTCTCAGAATAGGCAGACGTCTATTCTGAGAAATTACTGAGGGAACGCCCACTATTTCGTCACCATAGAGATCCAGCTGAAAGTCCTGTATAGAGCTGGTCCATTTGGTTCCATCGCTTGTGCTCAGGATTATTTTATTCGGGATAGGATTGGTCTTCGTAAACTCATTGAGCAGCAGTTCTGTTTTTTCATGGAAAAGTTAGGTCACCAACAAAAAATGTACCTTTTGCAAAATTGCATTGCAATATGAAAAATACAAGTATGAGTAATTCAATATTCATGTCGTTTCTATTCTGAGGAAAAACGCTATCTAACTTTACGCGCAAAAGAAAGGCTCAGGTGTAACCTACGTAAATAATATAATTAACAAGGTTAATTAATGGAATATAGATTTAATTTTATAGTATACTGGTGATTTGTTGTATTGATAACAATTTTAATGACATCTTCACCGCTTGAGCCTATACCGATCATTTTGATTGTATATCATTTTGTATTATTTAATTAGAATTTCGTGTAAAGACGTTACAGTTTATTGAAGTTGAGTCTGAGAAGGTACATTTTCAAATGAAATACAAAATTGAAAAGCAGAAATTTCTTTGAAATTGATTTCAATTACTTCATTTAAATAGGATTTTCCAAAGTATTTCTAATTTTGACAATTTTGTGATTTAAAAAATTTATTTAATAATTTTATTATAATGGTATCGATATGAATTTTTATTTTTGATGAAACTAGTTTCAGAGTCTCAGAGTTTCTGACTTAATGATTTGTTTGGATTTAGAAATGAAAAAAAACCTCATCTACTCCATTTCACCGTTTACCAACCTATCCAACTGTCATTGTTTCAAATGATCTCATTTTTCGTTCATCTTAGTCTTCGGTCTTAGTCTTAGCCTGCCGGCCTTTCGAAAGAACGCAAGGCGAGGGTCGCGAGTTTACTTGAAAAAAAAAAAAAAAATTCGTTGAGAAAGTGATGATTGTTCAGTTTCAGTGGTCCACCGTTAAGGGTGCCAGGGACTGACCTATTTTCAATCTCAGGGACTGACCTAAACCGATCTCGCTAACGTAAACTATACCCTCGCCTTCCCTCCATGACGCAAGAAATACGTCCTCAGTAGTCGATATCGATGAGATTTTTAAGAGCTGAGCATTACTGAGGGTAAATAAAAGCTTCGAGTGAGAAATCACTTGGGAAGTACCAGAATTGATGCAACCAGAACCAGATAATCATCTAATTAGGAGATGAAAGAGCGGTAAAATATGATTAAATATATAACTCCATGTATTTAATATATGCGAATGGTAATGTACCGTAAACCGTCAACCGAATTGTCCATTCGAGGTAATATTTCCTATCAACTCGAGTTGAAAATTTCGTATTCGTATTCGAGCTTAATGTGATTGTTTTGATTTTTGCCTTACATGAGAAATTCAATTCAGGATCAAAATGATTCTTTTAGTATTGTTTTCCATTGGTATCTTATTGATAGTTAAGATAGTTAAGGTGTACATGAAAAATCAGCAAAAGAAAAGAATATGAACCATTTTATTCAATTATTATACCTACATGACTTCTCACAGATATTAGCTGAACCAAATACCCTGTACTCAAACAGCTGTTTCATTCCCTGTTATTTTTTAAATTTTATAATGCAGAAACCTGTATGACGTATGGAATTATTAAGATGACACCTGTACAGTTATATGAACGGTACTTAACTAATTTTAATAACTAATAAATAATTTTTATTTTTATTAAGGTTTCTCTAGTTTTAGTGTTGATTCTTTAATTAGTACTTACAGTTAACCAAGCTATTATTTGTTTTCAACTGACATTGTTCACCAGCAAATGTAGTATCACGGATAGGATTTGGGGGAGGTGAATTTGGGAGTGGAAGTGGATGTGAGTGTTTTGAGAATCCTTTTTTTGGAGCGATAGCATCGGTAGAGCGGTTCCGGCGTGTAAGATATTGAAAATGTTCTATTTTCTCTCGTAAGCAGTCGGAAATGACGCCATAAAACCGCGGAGTCGTCTCTCGTAAATAGGCGGCAAATAAAACGGCTGGCCTTCATAGCTACGTTAATGAGTTCCGACTGTGGACGAATATAAACCCTCACCCCACGCAAAACGTTTTCAAATTCTTTCATATTTTGTGAACGCCGCTTGGTCCTTAGGACGAATGATTCTTTTAAGCAATAAAATCATCATTTCAAATCATTTCAAAATTTACTCTATTTGCACGTTATAAATTTTCTGCTTGAATTATTTACTGAAGCAAAAGAGCGGAAGAAAAGCTCGCTTAATGAATGACTCTGGTTACGTGTGCATGTTTTAGTTTCTGATTATTTTCGTAGGCATTTTATTGATACGTCGTAACTTCATTCCACACATTGAAAATTTTATTCCAACTCAAGTTACGATTATCCAACGATCTTTCTCAAGGTAGAGATAAATATTGCGATTTTATATTAAGTGAGTTTTTTTCCATATCTGTAACAAAACTTTCAAGTTCTTACGTCTTTATAAATAAATTTTATCGGACATATTCTTGTTTTGAAATATTTTTTGGCATCAAAATTTTCGGAATGAGATCCTCCCTTATTTTCATAAATTGCATTTCATATTTTCCTATCCATTTTTCTATTTCAACCATTCACCGCCGCGAAATTTTGTAAGAGTTTGCTATTTATGAAACTAGGGCAGTGGCCTGCCTGTGCACCGAAGTCAAGTATTAGTTAAGAGAATGAGAAAAACTAGCCACTTGGGCTACGAATAATAATTAATCACTAATCATTGGGCAAAAAAATATATTATGTGCTGCTGGCTGTGCTTGTAGTTTTACGGATGAGTATTTTTGCAAATTTTAATCAGTAAAGCTTATATGCTAGCAAACTATTTTCTAAACTCGTTAAATGCTCAATATTATCGATGTTGGAGTCATGTCATTAAAATACAATTAGTAAAATTTAACGATTCTCAAAAATGTGGTGGTTGCAGTTTTCAGTAAAAACAAATGCTGCTTAAAATATATATTGCATGAAAAATTGCATATTTTAATTTTTGTTGTCTCGGATATACGATTTACACGACAAGCATGACGATTTTAATGTGGGATTGGTATATTTTGCATTTTCAAAGGTACCAATTTTATCCTTTACCTTTTGAAGGTGCGTACATATTGAAGCTACGCTACCTGTGTATTACCTTGTTTTTCACCCATTCAAGGTCCACATTCAAGCATCCATTTAAAAATCGTATTTTTCGACCATGTATATTTCGCCACGAGAATGCGGTAAGAAAATATTTTCTTTGCGAAGAGTACATTTGTGACGGAGACTAAGCGAGTCATTAGCACCCCCTGAAATCTGATCCCTTGTTTAGCGATGAGTCGGGCAGGCATCCAAGATTGCAATTTGTTTGACCGCGCAAATTGACAGCTAACGTCGGGAATTCTGTTTCCACTTCTTTTTTGAAGGCCGATGGAAAACATATCCATTGGAAATTTACTACAGCCCAATATTGGCAATTCTGTGGTCCCTTCTGTTGAGCTGTTATCTGGACAATGTTGTTGTTTTCATCCGTAATGACATAATAATGTTTGATGGAATTAAAACAGATACGTTTGGTGATTTTTTCATTATAATTTCAGAAAATCCATTGAAAAGAGTGGGTTAAAACTTTTAAAATACCGCTTTCATAGTCGATAAAATATAATTAAAATATCAATGCAAAAATTTTTTTTCTCCATTAATTGTGTAGTCATAGATAAAATTTACTTATGATTGGATGCACATTGGACTTAGAATAAAGAAAATAACAACAGCTTAAGTCATTGCCAAAGTTGAATTCTTAATTGGGAGCATGATGCATCAATTTCAAAAGAAATCTAGGAAATCCGCAGAAAATCATATCCTAAAAATTCTAAGATTCGACCGGTCGTCTGCGTAATAAACCGTAATAAAATTAATAGTAGGTACATTTAATTATCCGCCTACTGCGAGTTTAGTTAATTGAGGTGGAAAGCCAAGGAAGGAATAAACGAAATAAAACCGAAAGAATTGGTTGAGAGAACGTTGTCTCGGAGGGAAATCTACCGTAGCGCGTGCGTGCGCCTTTTCGTCTTTCGTTTGTTTTTTTCGATCCATTAAAAAAGAGCAAAACTCGGGAAAGGGGCCAAGTTTCGCGCCGACCCCCTTCCCACCTCCTCTACGCTCCTGCCAACAAACGTATCCCCTCTTTTCAACCTCATAGCAGCAGGAGTCTCCTGCCTTTTTCTAAATCGCTTTCGTGTTTATTTACCAAAAATCTCCATCCCCCCCCCCAGCCAACCGCGTCTCGCTCCGAAATGCACATGCCCACGGCAAAGATTTGCGAGTCTGTATTTAGCTTCCGTTACCGGCGCGCCAATCACGGACGAGGGTGATGTGCGTGAAACCCGTCAAAGCCATAAAGGCAGTCATGGGAGATGGTGTTCTTTCTTCTTCTTCTTCTCCTTTTATTCTTGTTTAAGCGTTTTCGAGACTTCAATAAAGCTCCCGATGTCCCAAAAAAGCTCTTCAAAATGTTATCCGTGCGTCTGCTGTTCTCGTGCATTTGTTTCCTACGAGTACTAGTATTGATAATTGAGTGCATAAAACTTGCCGCAAAAAAAGGAGTTAAGACGTTAAAGAGGAGCCGCAAAGAAAGTGTTTCGAACATAACTCGTGAAATCGAGGGACGATATCATCGCTGAGAAGTCAACCAAAATTGGAATTAGAAAGACGAGAAAAGTGTAGTCAACGGTACCATCTTTCATTGTCGAGTTTTTCTAATACTAGTCAATAAATTCGCACAGAATCTATTGAACGGTGATAGAGTAAGTGGCAATTCATATTTACGGTGAATTTCGTGAAAAAATAACCTCGGCTTCGAAATGGATTCCACCTTATTTGAATTTGCTGAAAGCGCAGCACGAAAAACATTTCACCGTTATTAATATTGTAACTGACGACCTATGAAAATGACGAGTGAAAATAGAGTTTTTTTGGAATTTATTTTTAAGTGAAACTTTTTGTTATTATAAAAATGGAATTAGGAGCACTCACCGTTTTTTGTGAGGGAAAGAATTTTCTGGGACGGGAGGAATCGTGGGTTTGTTTTCACCGTACTATTGACGGGCGGAGAAATGCTAGAATTCTTGGAAGAGGGAGTTTTGTAGCAAACAACATTCGATGATAGACTTGTTAAGAAGATAGTGCCATGTCAAACTTATGAAAAAAAATTCTTGAAGAATTGAGGAAGTATTGAGGTTTTGGATGCTTGAGATTTCATTTTAAAAATATATTATTTTATGATTATTTGATTTAGTGAGCCGCGTTTAATTTTTAGCTTTCATTTTTAAAAATATTATTTTATGATTACTTGATTCAGTGACCCGCACTTAATTTTGAACCTCATCGGTAGATAAAATGAACTTGAAACTAATATTAATTGAATCTATAAAAAATTAAAATGACGACTACAAATCCATACTTATATACTTACCCTATTTGAGCTAATAAGGAGTTGAATGGATCGAGTACGGGAAGGGGAGGTAAAAATCGTGCAAGAGAGAATGCTTAGTGGGCGGGGAAGGGGAGGAAGAGAATTAGATTCATGGAAATATGGTAAGGGAATTTACTTTATTATATACTATACTTTATTGTGAAATTAAGCGAAAAGTCCATGATGAGAGGGTAGACGGCCGGAATAATTCTAAAAAAAACTCTATGCCAATCAACCTTGGCCGGTAGAACACCTAAATATTAATAACATAGCTTTTTCATGTGTCACCATTAAGAAATAAGATTTTAAATGCAAAAGGAAATCATAACGAAACGTCCTCTTATAATTGAGAGCAGCTGCTCTCCGGTGGGTACTTGTGGGCAGTGCACGCATAACCGCGGATGCTATTTACGTCATTGAGGGAGTTTTGGAGCGAGTTCTCATTCGTAAATCTCTGCAGTTTTTTTTTACTTTTTTAAGTCATCGCTTTCTTCCTCCCCGATGATGAAAGCTCCGAGTCTGCCAGCAAGATTTTAAATCTATGGATGACGCCTAAAATATTTATCGCCGCGTTTCAAAATTTGGCGTCCTGCTGTGGTTTTCTTTGGATGAACAAATTTTAACCCACGGTGATTGACGGGAATAGATCGCACTCCATTTCACCGAAATAAAAAAGGGTTAAAAAAATGAGCTGTTGTTTAATGGTTTCTATAAATACTTTCTTTATGACGTTAGCTGCCTTTTTCATAATCTCATTAATCCGTAAGAACTTTTCAAGATCTTTCACTGCCTTCCCTTATTCCTTGTTCGCGAACTTAAAAGTTTTTGAGGCATTGGTCATAAATTTCAAAGTTGCAGTTTTATTTTTTGCTACTCATTTCCCTTCAGATATTATTTGACTGTTTAAAAAAATATTCTTTATTCAGGAAAACTTTTTTTGGAATTTTTCGCACCTACTTTATTGTATCTGTCAGCTTGTTTTAACTTGTGTAAGATTTTAGGAAAATTTATTTTGATAAATCTACAATTATACAAATCTGCAATAACAGGATAAGTTTGCTTTGTGATGATATAATTCTAATTCCTTATAATCCAATTGCTTATTGATGTAATATTTTAGATGAACAGAAAGATTACTGCGATGCTTGAATTTATTGAAAATCAGGCAAATGTGAAAGAAATACCATAAGGTAGTACAATTAATATTTTTGTAGCTCATCAAAATCGGGTATGGTAAGTTTTCCTCCTTATTATATTGTCTGTACCTGTATAATTATAATTGTATAAGTAAGTTAGGCAGAGCGCTAAATTTAGACTGATCGGGAAAATAAATGTGAAAAAGATGAATTACAGCGTAAATATAATGAGGAATTTTTAAGTTTTAAGGAGAATAGGTATTTTAAGAGGATTCTGAATAGATAATGTTCCCAAAAATGTTCGTACCCATAATTTTTTCACGGTTTTGTGGCATGCTATTTTGTCCACGAGATGCTACTTAAAATTGAGTTCCATTTGCATATTATGTAGGTTAAAAAGGAGATGAAATGCTAAAATATTATGAACTATTTATAGAATCAACTTTTTCTATTCGAAATGTAATTTATAGTAATCTTTCCACGTCCATTTGTACCAGGTGGTAGGTAATTATTATTTTGCTTTGGGCGGGTAAAAATGAGACCGAAAATATGTTGGGATTCGTGAAAAGATTTATTTTATCTTGTCATTCCGATGAGTTCCAGTTCCTCCACCCAATTCATCCGATGAAATAAAATATTTCTGGTTTCGGTGCCTGTGGTCGTGGACTTCCATCGGTAGACTCTCATCGCCGCTGTCTGCGTGCGGGCCGGATAAATCATAGCTATGACGTGAGAGCAGGGAATCGTCTCAAGGCAATGATATGTGCGGAATTTGAGGCTTTCGGTCGTGCTTTGCCGGATTCCTGCGAGGCCTGAAGGCATATTTCCTCCGATCTTCTCAGCAGTAGCGTTGTTAAGTCTGGTTTTAAAAGGGATTTGGACGGTTCCAAAGGATCGCAGGGTGATGCCTCAGGATCTATTCCCTTTATCAGCATTATTTGTGGCTAGGATTTATTTTTCAGAGTGATGGGGAATAAAAGAGAATACGTCATGTAAACCATGTCATTCTTAAATTCCACGTGTCAAATTTTGGATGGTAAAGTTCCTGGAGAAAAGGCTCGTTGTGTATGAAGGTATCGGTTTTGTTCACATACTCTTTTAGCCTGTAAATCAGTGATCTTTTCCAATCCATTATTATATTACATAACTAATTTTAACCCACTCTCCGAATAATCCTGGCCTACTTCCAGATTATTGTCATCTGAACAATACTTTAAAAATGTTTATAAAAGAACAACGTTTCGCAAACTAAATGGAGTAAAAATATTTTTTATGAGCCTGCTGTCTCTAAATAAATATTAAATGAAAAACGTTAGGCACTATAGCAGCCAATTTATATTTTTCATAATTAAAATGTAATTATTGTGGAGCGTGCCCATTACGTTTTTCGTTGCATTTGAAGTAATTAATTTAGAAACTCTTAGGCAGGCTAAGTAATGTATTTTATTCGTTTTAGTTGGCAAAAAAACGTAGTTCTTTTATAAAAAAATATTTAAAAATCCATCAAATGTGCGTGTGTAATTACTTAACTCATATTTCATCCTTTAGGAGCATCACATTAGTTTATTGGCGAAATTCTCATTTGCCAGCGAGGTTGGCTTTCGCGACCGAAATATGCGCGGCGCGCGATAATTAGCAAGATTCAATCCCGGACAAAAAGAAGAGCGCGTGTCAGGAGAGAAGAAAGGGCACTTCTCAATTTCCACGCCCCCTTGAGCATGACTGCAGTCATAGAAGCGAAGGATGTGTTAAGACTAGAGGAGCCTCAACCGCTGTGTTCCCTCCACTCCAGAAAATACAATTCCCTTCTCTCCTCCAAGTGTTCCTTCGGTTGTTGGGGAGGGAGGGCTCGGAAGGAAGCAAAGTCAGCGCTTCGACTGCAGTGGCGATGACGCTTGTGTTTTGAGTGCCAAGTGGGGTCGGTTCCTTAAGAGGCACCCCACCACAACTTACGTAGAAACCTCTCACTGGTCCTTAGCATAGGGAGAAAGAGAAAACGAAGCTTGCTATATCTTGTCGAATGTTATAAATGTAACGAATGTCTATGTAAACTACCATGTACCATATTTCTTGAATATCAACTTTAGCATAATTCATCACCATCATTAAGTAAAAAATCCGAAGATCGGTTTGTCGCAGCTCTCCTTTCCTCTCTCCTATCAAGCGTTTTCATAGCGACGTATTTCTCCTTTGCCTATGTAAATCATTCGGAGCCGTCCCTTGTCCTCCTCCTTCTATCCTGCTTTTTCTATTCCACTTGCCCTCCTACGATTGTTTTCACCAGGCCATCATGCCTCATTATGTGGCCCACTAAGTTGTCCGGTCCTCTCCGTAAGGTTTTTTGGAATTGATAAACTTAATCAAACCGCCCACACCCTTAATTTATTCTTGATGAAAGTGTAATTCAACTCAATTTCAATGCAGGAAAATATTCTAGGTTTTCTTACAAAGTAAATGCAATTGGTAATAACTGAATTTTATGAATTTATATAATACTTTAAAGGTAATGAATTAAATTCCGGAAAAATGCAAAGATTATGATGCACGATCTGTTATAAATGGACCCAAAATTCATTTTCTGGCTATCACGACAGCGAGCGTAACGGTGCTTATTTTATCACGTGACAACCAAGTGGGAAGTCGCTAGAGGCAATCAGATTATATTCAGGACGAGCGAACTCCTTAAGAAGGGAAGGAAGAGATTTTGAGACCCAGTGAAATGTATCCAATGTTTTTAAATAATAATGGCGTTGAGATAAAATGGAACATATTACGCATGAAGTTCGTAAGTAAAGACTGTCACCTATAATGAGTAAACATAATTAAGATGTCTTTATTTCAGGACGTGCGAATTAGTGGCACAAGATTTTCTGTTGGAAATAAGATAATTTTTATTTAAAAATAATAATAAATAAACAAAATAATTCACTCGTGAATGACAGATGGGCTACAGGTGGCGTGCCTTGTCAAAAGAGAAATGGGCTTTACATCTTAGAATAGATTTTTAATTTCGAGCGAAATAGTATGGAAAGATAATACTTAGCATCCGTGGAAAATTTTAAAAACCTTAAGAATATCAGGACTCAAGTAACACCTTACCTTAATACCATAGGAAGTGCGTAACGCAGGTCTTTAATAACATTTCAACATGCTACGATGTTATACATCTTTACCATATTAGCATGAGTTATGATAGTGTTAATTGATTATTCCCTGAACTTTTTAATGCCTTGCTTTCATATGATGAGAAATCAAAGAAAATGGAAGTGAAGAGTCTGATCTCGATTGCCTCGCATCGTGGTGCAGAAACGTGGACACTTTGTAAAGAGTGAAGAGAGAAGAGACTGGAGGTATGGGTGTGGCGAAGAATGGAGAAGGTAGATTGGACGGAGAGTAGGAAGAACTACGAGGTGCTGGATATGGTGGGTGAGGAGCGGCAGCCTGTGCATGAGATACGGAGGAGAAAGACGGCAAAGAGCATACTTAGCTGGGAGGGCATGTTGAAAATAGTGTTGCAGGGTAAACAAGGAAGGAAGGATAGGGTAGGAGTGAAATTAGATGGAATGAAATTGATTAGTGTTTATAGTGAATGGAGGGAGGACAGAATGATTTTAAAAATGCCCCTTGCTACTTAAATACTGAAATTAATACATACTTAAATAAAATTCTGTTTTGATGTCTATAAAGTTATATACTTCATTCCAGTTGAGTCTCAGAGTACTGTAAGGGATGCACCGTACCGTACAAAAAATGCATCGTCATTTCACGATAGTGATATATATTATCCGTCCTCCGTCCCCCTGTGTTTGGGGGATTTGGATTTTGGAAATTTCTTGGCCGCGTCTTTCGTTTCCTCCCGAAGAGCTCACACGCAGACGTTTCGAGAAATGGGTGTCGCTCCAAGAGGATTGGGAATGTTTCTCTCCACCCCCTTGTGGGGGTGCAGGGTGCGTGGGTGATAGTCGTTAAGGGGCATTAAGAGGTGACGCAGGGATCGAAGGGAAGAGGGGAGAGAAGGCATATTTCCAGAAAGATCTCCCCCCCCTCTCTCTAGTACCTCCCTCTGTAGGACGTTTCTCTCGAGGGGGAGGGAGCAACCATCGCTCACCACCGAGAATACCGCAGAGGCAGATGCAAGCCAGAAATACCTCCCGCCCTCTCTACACTCTCACTCGTCTCGAGATGGCAGTGGTGGTGGGTGGAGGGGGGGAGGGGGGAGTCGCTTGCTGGGTAGTAAGGAAAGAGCCGGCAGTCGGAAGAATGAAAGAGGAACCGGGGCGAGAAAATCGAATACAAGAGAGCGTGACAACTGTTCGATTGAAGGTGTTGAGAGCCGCTTTTTTGGAAAAGGGTTGCTATTCTCTCAAGCAAAGATCACATGGGAAATGTCTGTGACTTTGATTCATTTCATTGTTATTTTCCTGCAAAAAAAGTGAAAGTGGGTTAACAAGCACATTATTATTATCTTCTTTTTCTCTCTCGCTATCTTACAAGGTTTGTTCGTAATGAACGTACCATGTCAAGCTCAATTATGTTCGGTCCAGTTATTCGATGGCTAATATGCGAATAATAAAATTATCTTCGGGCAATATGACAGGTGTCCAGGATGACAGATTTTTTAAAATTTTTGGTGGTATGCTTTCCAGGTATAGTTTTTTTTATTGATGCAGCACTTCACACGGTATGATTCCTGTTGCTTTTATTACTATTGAGCATACATCCAATGATTTGATGACTGTATTTTCCGCATGGATTTAATCTCTGTAGCAAGTTCTGCATATGTTTTTAATTTTGGACTAGTGTGCTTTCTGCACATTTTGGTTTAATGGTTTATGATTAAACCCCTCTGACAGCTGAGATAAGAGATGCGAAAAGATTTCAAAGATTCCTTGGCGAAATAATGGCAATTTTTGTTTTTTTTTCAATCCAAACTCTCCAAAGTATTTAATTTTATTTATTCCATTTACCATTCGCTCATAGTGTAGGATCAGTTTATTTGCCATTATAATTAGCTAAAAATCGTACTAGATTATACCCTAATTTAAGTAGCAATACTCATCTCATTAAGGGTATTAATATGTTATTGTGAAAATTGAATCAGCATCAAATATTAATTAATTTGCCATTAAGCAGCTATTTTGGGGTTTTGAAATCATAAATCTCATTTTTTAAATGGTAATTCGTGTCATAAATCATCTTAACTAAGTACTTCCTCGCGAAATTATACTATTTAAAAATTAAAAAAAAGTAAATTCCCACTACAATTAATTTTTAGGACGCTGAGTGACACTTATTTTCCCTTTCAAGTTTCCTTCGCGCGTGAATACCTATAGTGTTTTCAAAATTCCTTAGGGTTGGGAAGAAAGAGCCGTGGAAATGTTTCAGAGGCCAGTCGGTTAATTAGCACAATGTTGCATGAGCTTAGTGAAGGAAGTCTTCAGAGGAAATTTAAATCGGTAGGAGCGTAAATAGGGTGACAATGAGAGGAGCAGACACAGGTAAGAGTGAAGGGACCCACGACCAGTAGAGCAGGAAGGAAGGACGCGATAATTCACAGTGCGCGGGGTCCTTTGGTCGCCCCCATGATTAATCATTGCGTCCGCAAACAGCTGTGGTTGTTTATCGCCGCGCCCTCTCTACCAAATAAACTGAGAAAGTGTACCGCCAGGTGTGTTGCAGCAGAGTATAAGTGTTACATCATGATGATCCAACCTAGATTCATAATGAACCCTTGGTTTTGAAAAATGAGTTTCTTGAACATTTTCATTTGCTCTGTAAAAGCTTTCACCGAAAGTCTCTTTCGATTCCTGCAAAAAACTCATATTATTATTATCATCTTACAAATTATTACACTTATATGTATGTCACTCGTTCACATTAAGAATACCGTGAACATTTTCAAATAGATCAATCAAAGTGACATTACTATCAAACGAAATCGATTAAAGGAATTACTGTCAAACAAGTAACAATAGATATTCTCAAATAGGATCGTTTATAAGCAGGGAATGGTTTTAATTTTGAAATTCTTTGTTCCCTTAAATAAAAAGATAGCCAACATCAAATATACATTTACAATTATTAACTCTGAATTCAACATTTACCCAGTCATACAATCAAATGCATTAAGCTGATTTCTGAGTGAAATCGTTCGCAATAAATACTATCGCTGACGTAGACGCGAACAATTATCCCTCGCATTCGTGTCAAAGCATTCTGCTGCCTACCCTGCGCTTTTTCAAAATTGTCTCTGAAGCCAGCAATGAATATTAATATTAGAAGGTGGATTGGTAACAGACGGACACTGTTATGTATTCCAATACTGAAACCCGAAAGTTGCGGGCTGGCATCATTCTGTCTATCAAGACAGGCAGAACAGGAACTGATGTTTCTATCTAACATTAAATAACTGAGTGAAACTCGCTGAATTTCTTGAAAATTTATTCTTTCACTGCTGAATTTTATATCACTTTAGTCCGACGCGGAATTTCATGGTAATTATTTATACTTCAACCTGAACTCAAGCGTTCAAAATTAATCAATAATTCTTCGATGTTGAACTAAGAGGAGTAAAAAGAAGAATTAAGCGTTACAAATTACCTACCTTTAAGTAATGTTCAGTTAACTGTTAACTATTATTCTTGTTTTTGAACTGCTTATTGTAGGAGGATTTGTAAAACCACACATTTTCTCTTGTTCACTTGTTTTGCACCTAGTGAAGAATTTAAAATTGGATCCTGAAGACCTGGTTACACGATACGTTAACACGTGCCTGCGAGTTAATGTCTAAATGCATGAACTCGAGAATGAACGCCAAAATGCAACGTATTACCCCCAACTTGTGCGAATGTATGTACAAAAAATATAACCTGTTCTAATTCGGTTAATGCATTCGTACTTGTTCCGTTCCGGTCCACCAAAATCATTCACGCAAACGTAAATTAACTTGTACGTATTAATGTATCTCCTTGTAACTCATTTCCCATGTTAGGTAGTGTAGGTCATATTTTACGTAGCTAGTGTAGTCTGGCAGAACTCAGTCATCATTCGTATTGCTACTAACCTCTCACTAAGCACGCCAGCGCATTTTTTTATCGCTTCTCTTCAACTCTTTCTTAAATTAGCCATCGCGTCCGCGGCATTTAAATGTCATTGGTCTCAGAGTAAAAAGTTTGACGGCGTCCATTCAGTATTGAGTCCATCCAATTCGGTTGTCTCCCTTAGAGGATGCAAATAAGTGTTGCATTGAAAGTAAAAGTGTGAGTGAATTTTAACAGTAGGAAGTATTCTTTGCGTGAAGTAAAATTATTCCAGATTCTTCCTTTCTTCCGAGCAGTTTGGTAATTCGCATAAAATTTTTAAGCTGTTATTATTTTACGTGAGCCTGTATCGTATTCTTTGGGATAGCATTTTCTTTATTCTAAAATTCCTCTTTTTTATTATTCCTTTATTTGTTCCACGTTTGTCTAATAAAATTATATGTACTGTTATGTAAAATATATATTTATACAATTACCATCTCTGATTTCAAATTTGATGGTTTGAGGAGTGTATTGGTGAAATTTCTATAATTTAAACTCAAAAACTTTGTACATTTCACATGTGATTTTACTAACGTCCAGTTTAATGAACATCTTTGTCATTTCCATTTCCAATTTTTTCAAATGTTTTTAATATCTTAAATTTTTCTCCAGCAGCCCTCTGAAGTCGCGATTGAATTTATTTCGTTCAGGAGTTGGTTTGGTAAACTAACAAATCTCCATCTTGGCAGTTCACTCTCCATAATGTTTTTATTTAGTGTTAGGAAATTAATGCTCAGTATGCCTTTAGTAAAAATTATATTTTTTTAAATTATATTTATCATAATTATTTCATATGTTATTTTTTTAAACTTTCACCACATTAGGCTCAGTAAGATATTATAAGACTTCAATAATAGGAGATTTTCAAGCATTTCAGTATATAAAGTATAAGATTAATATAAACATTTCAGGCACACTCGACATGAGTATGGAGATAGATTCTAAACTAATCAAAAACAATTTCTTATTTCTCACAGAAATTCAATTTTAAGTACTGAACTCTGAAATGGCGTATTTTTACAACTAATATCAAATCCTACCGCGATTCAGCGCAAGAATCCGCTATCTGTGTGAGATACAAAGGATAGATAACGCAGCTTTTACAAGAATAAGGCTGAGAGCCGCTAGAGACAAGCATTTTTGCTGATTTAAACAGAGGTACCGAAGACGGCGACGTCATTCGCCAGATGGAGAAGACCTTTTGGTTTTCCCATTCAGTCAACAATAGTTGAGGGTGGAAGGAATGGGTTTTATGACTCCTCTCAAACCTTTCTGAAAATCTTTACTAGAAGCAGGAGCCGGCAAGGGTATGTGTACAAATTTAAGCTATTCAAAAATTCCTCGAAAACATTGGCCATCGTTTAGTCCTCGGATCACCCACCGCTTCTTTCGTCTGTGGGAAGATAGTAAGTAGACCGCTGACGCCCGGACCGCTCCCAGGCCTTCCCCCGAGCGCTTGCCGGCAGAGACGCCTCGCTGCCGGCCCGTAGTGAGGGGCCCCTCGCCTCAAAAAGGGTGGCCGGCGCGCAACTTTGGATGCAGATATCTCGGCTCACAGGGCTTAAGGGCACGGGAAATTTTGCAAATTCCCATTAATTATGGAACACTACCATCCCACCAAATTTGAACGAAATCGGCGGAGGACACTTCGTGAATGTTCCTTGTTAGAGGCTGCGTGCCAGGCTTAGATTGTCTGAACAATTGAGAATAAATGTCATTCAGAGCGACACGGAGAACATCGCGACATGTTTCTAGTGGCGTTAAAAGCGGTAAAACATGAGAAATATTCCGCCGAACAGATCGGTGTAGGAATTCGTTTTTCAACTGAAAAATAAGAGACTCAATAAAGTTCAGGTCAGAAATGGAAGCACTCTGTCACGCACCTTGTATCATCTCGGCCAATGCCTTTTGCCAAGGACTGGTGCCTGAAGACCTAGCGCCTATTGGGATGTCGCACGAGGATGTAGAATTGATTCATGTGGCTAAGTTGGTTCGCATGGAGAATTTTTTGTTCATTATTGAACGATTTGGAAGAACATTTCTTCGCCATGACCCACATCGCATGACTCGAATCATCCAAATGAATCGAAAACCCAACGAGATCTGGAGTAAATCTCGTTGCGTCCGAAAAGCCCATCTCTTGGATGATCTGGAGGGTTAAGGACGTAACGGGGATGACGGAAAGAGATTGTTAGGAGGAAGGGGTGCTCTTTACAAAGGCGCCAATTTGTTGGGCGCGAAACCCCTTCTCTCCTCCAGCGGCCAACGCGTGGGCGTTGTCTTCTCACGCACTCTTCACCCGTGGGATTTCCCAGAGGAAACACTACGGCAGAAATAGAGCGCGCACTCCCACCATATGAAACTCATTCAGGATTCACGCCAAGCTACCGTTCGCGGCGCCGTCCGACAAATATTTTCTTCTTTTTCTGTTTCTATTATTTTAGAGTTTCAGTCGACTACAATAAATAACATCCCGTCAACGTGTGTCAGTTGAGAATAATATAGTGCATAGTAGTATGGCATAAGTGTTTAGGCTGACGCGGCGTCACATTTTATTGAAATCTTCTGGGCTCATCACTCGGTGTTATACATTTTATATATTTTAACAGAGGCATTATACATGTATTTTAACAGTGATATTTTGATTTCGTTATGACAATAAAAAAATTCAAGCATTCAACATCTTTACAGCAAACAGTGACGGCCAATATACATAAAATAGTTGAAGTAGTAAATTCTTCTCGGGATTTCATGAGGGTAAACTCCTCCATCCTAATCGCTGACGACGTTTCGATAGAATTCTTTTCAAGGCTTTGCGATGGATATCAAGGAGCTTACCCGGAAGAAATCCCGAGAAGAATTCACTGCCACCATTCAAGTAGAGAAAGAAATATTAATAGATAAAAGAATCCTAGTAGGGTGGATATTTGTTTGACATTACCCGTCATCGAGTGTTGGTTGCGAGGCATATAAATCAGAGGACGAACTCAAGCGCCAAAATCCTGAGGGTAAATTATCGCGACTAATTGGCGATTGAATAAATGAAATATCAAGTTAACAATCCCAACCATTCCAAAATTCCATCCACTAAAAAAATAATCGAAAACGTATTTTTACGGTATTATTTTCATAATGTAAAGCTGAAGTTAATTTCTTAGAAATACTCAAAGCTGTAACTATTTCAGCCACGAGTTTAAAAGTGCAATAATTGTTCTGAATAATTGCAGATGCTACTACTATTTTTATTAAACCACTCGAAATCAAGAGCCAGCAATTGGATTGTGGACAAAAAGCGATTCTATATCAAGTGTTCAGGGTTTACTTGGTGGAACCACATATCTAGAGTACGAAATAACTCACTTTTTAACGTTCCACAAAAGTTTAGTGGCGCAGTTATTTCGCTCTATAAACAAGTGATTCCCCAATATCATCACTCTTTTTGTTATTTTTTTAGATGGAATCACTATAGTGAGAATTTATGTCAATACGGCAAAGTTTTTTTTGTCCATTACTTGGGTAATGTCTTCTTAAAACCTCCACTTCCCAATGAAGTTTTATATATAAACTTACGCCTTCTCGAGGTAAGGCTCATTCCTTCGGCCAAATGATATAAATGCTCACTGGTCCTGAATGACACATCACTTGTCGCACGACTACACTCCTGTACATGAAATTTCGATATGTGAACAGCTATTCATTCCAACGGTATTCTAAGTCGAACAGCTTCAACTTCGCTATTCAAGATCAACACACACCCTCGATCCACTCGAACTCTTTTCGCATTGCTTGAATAGCCAGACCTTTCTTGGTCTTTCCTTTGCTCGGGGCGGTTGATTGACTCCCTTCATACCACGATTGTGACCTCGTGTTCCGTCACAATTTGTAAACCTGAGATATATTTATATATATTGAAAATTTCAAGATGATAGCTATAAGTTTTCAGAGAGTATTCTGTTAACAGAACCAGACTGCTCGAGTAGGCGGTATTCGTCCTCTTAATAGTTAATTCTCCATCTTCGTGACTGTGAAAGTTCTTTTGGATAAAATTTACAATTGAAATATGAACAAAGAATATCATCGAAATCACACCATTGACCCATTGAGGAGAACGTGATATATTGGATTTTCTCTCTTCAAATTTAATTGCAAAAAAGCCGAAAATCGCCCTTGTTTGTGTCTCTGAGGCTCAATGACTATACCGACAGACTCATCTGTACTGCCGCCAAGGAGAGTGAGGCCGGATGTTCATACGATAATGAAATTTCACGAAAATTTGGGACTGGTGGGAATGGGTTTGTTTACCAACGCTTCGCTTTTGTTCCGCTGCATGACTCGTACGGCAGCGAAGCGTTGACATTCTTAGCGCGGAAGTGGGCGTTGTCGCCAATACGCTTCATTGGATTGTTGACAATGCTCCGGTCAGTTAGATTGGGCGCGGAGCTGATCCTCACTGTCGCCATCTGTCCTATCCATGGAGACAGTTTTCGGTCAAGGGCGCGTGGTATTTATTTTCAATCCATGAAATAAAGCTGTTTCCAGATTTTAATTGTACCCATCACTTCTACTCCACCGGGTTAATTATGCAAAGCATTTATTATAATTTTAACTTAAGCTACTACATTTCAACGCTCATTACATTTCAATGGTATATTGACTAGATAGAAGTGTGTAAGTCGCATCCCAGATACTGGAATGAAATTTCCATTCATGATATTCATCTATTTTATGAGACCCGAAAATTTCAAGGTCATTGTAAAGTGAGGAGTTGTATCGATGTTGAATCTGTATAAGCGTGGTCTATCTATGGTCAATAAAACACCCATTGGCACAATTTCCACGTTTTAGCAACCAGTCCGACCATAATTTCGTGTTTTGTGCTAAAACCATGGTTAGCGAGATGTGGCAATTAAAATCTTGTAATCTTGTCCCACTGATTATTTTATTTATTTTGGGACATATCGTTGGATTAAAAAAAGTGATCTGCCATAAAATTCAGAAAAAGTAGAAACGGTCGAACTAGAATTTTGCGTTCTCTAAATGAATTGGCCCACAAAATCCCGGCTAATTTCGACCGAGCTCCCGGGGTAGAATTGTCGACCTAGGATGGAATTAATTTCGATCAACGGACAGGAAAGACGGCGCTTGCTATGAGATGCTCGTGTTAAGATAGGATTAAAATCGGAAATAATGAGGAAGGCTCAAGCAACGGCGTATGTCTTCTTGTTCAACAGAAGGCCAAGAACAACGGTTTTTTGGGATTCCACTCCACTACGATGGCCACGGTTAGATTAACACGTTGCGATGGCTACGGCAGCTACGGGGATTTTTTCCGCAGCGCGCCCCAATAAATATCTAGGCAGGAAAACTGTAATTCCTTTTGCGATAAGCTTGCGTGCGTGATAATGCGTTAGAGATAATCAGTGCTGAACAGATGCTCCTGTGGTCAACTCCCAAGACAGTGCTATCGTTCAAAAATATTTCTTTTCTGTTTAAATGGGAAACAAGGGCATAGTTCAAATAAATAAGCAACTTTGACGCAAGCTTTCGAGTAGTAAATCATTCAAAGTTGTGATAGTTACAATTTATCCTGTCGAAAATTTAGCTAATACTTGAGAAAAATTGCCTTGCCATATGGATAATCCAACGATTTTTTTTCATTTGGTGAGCTGCTTCAATTATGCTAGCCAGCTACAATGCATCTGATTCCACTTTTTTTGCTGTTTTTATTATTACCCCTATTTTCACGATATGGAATCCAAGCGCAGCATCCACGTACGAAAGCAGCGGAGTTTTCGAAGCTTAAGTTTTAGCATCAGCAGGCAGAGCATTTCTAAGACTCAAAAACTTTCTCTTTTTTCTATTCATTCGTTATTTAGGCATCCTCAAATCTGCCACCGAAGCTCAAAGAATCATTTCTAAATTAAAGAAGGAGGTTGTAGTCGTCTTAAATCGTTATGAACCTTTTTCCCTTGATTGTGATAATGATCGATCGATAAAATGATATGGATTAATGAATGAGATAATGAAGTTTTTTGGGTCTTAATTTTACGCATCGGTTCTCCACGATCTGATAATTATTATCAGTTTAGTTTTTATTTTTATTTTTTATCTGGAGGTCATATTTTTCCGTAAGGATATTTATACTCTACTTATATCAACGCTTGAAATTTTCAATTGAGATGCAGATTGGGTGTCTGTGTTTACCGCTGGCAATTAATTATTGTAGCGTTAAGATGTCTAACTAATGATTATGGTAATTTTTTAAAAGAAATAAATTGCGTAACAATGTCCGCTAAAAGGCTTATTCGCCACGCATCACTGCCGATCTGCGAGTAATCTTAACCGCGGAGTAGCCCTCAATAGAGATAAGGCTAAATCAATCAAGCCTTCTGATTAAAAGGCATCATTTTAGACACATAATGAAGAGCGCCCTTTCCATCGACAGATAAAAGGTAATAGCTCGGATCAAAGGTATCAGTAAGCCGCTTCATCGGGAGCTGGTGCTATGCAAGTTTAGAGCAAAACCTTTCAGAGCAGTTATTGTCTTCTGAAATGGGAAACAGAAATCTTGAATTTGTTTAATGTTATTAAAAATGCAAAATTTGACCTTTTAAAATATATGTATTTATATGCTCTTTGAAATTTCTTTTATTGGAGTACTCCATTTGTAGTGGTGGATGAATCCCATTCTATCAAATCTCATTTTTTTAATATTGCTAACATTTCAACAAGTTGTTTTATTTGGAGGAGTTATTGGTTTTTTATTTTATAAACTGCCTAAATTTAAAGAAGATTTATAGTTCTATTTCCAGTAGCTGAAAGTGTAAACCAAATTTAAAACCCTAGGGAAGAAGCATCAAAACATATTCATAACATCCATTCAAACTTTTTATTCTACCATGATTTTGGGATATTTAAATCTCCCGCATAGGTTTACAAATAATATTGCATAGCACCGGCTTCCGAAGCAGAGACCAACTATGCCGCTGATGAAGAGGCTATTTGGGAGAATCTAAACTTAGAAGGTTCACGTTTGATTGTTGATTGAAAGTTCATTGAAAAAAAATAAATTCATCCTCCTTTTAAGGATAAATTTTAAAATCTTATGTGCATTACTAATGTGCCTATTTTGATTCGAAGTAGCAAAATAAATCCTTAAAATGTATATTGTAAATCTACTTTGACTGTTAGAATGCTTTAATTGCAATTTAATGCTTAGTATTAACTGATACGCATCTATTTCCATGCCCGCAATAAAGAAATTAGTGTCCTCGCCCTTTTAATTTGAATCCATGAGGAATTCATTCATGGTCATGGTGGAAGCTTCTTTGTGACCTGTGGCTCGGGCTAAAGGGGGCGTGGCCTTGTTCCCCTCCGTTGATCGCCGCAAACGATATCACACACGCATCGGAACTATAGCGTCTAAAAAAGCGCGGAAAAGGGTCAGCGTAATACTAACTGATAATGGTTTTACGTGTACGTATTTTAAACACGGATGTGAATACGGTTTCCATGTATGTGCTCATGATTAATAGTCGTCTATCATTTTATTGGAAGTGTTGTTGAAATTTTTAAAAAATGTTCTCCATAAACGCTCTCTCTTCATTTCTTCGAAAAAATTTCATTGTATACATCACCATGGAGACCTTTTTTCTCGTGGTGTCACATTGCGGTATTTGTGATAATTGCGTATTTTGTGGCTCTTTTTTTGCAAACTGTTCCTAAAAGTTAGTTGCATGAGTTTCATCTTATTGAGGTTTAAATTTACGTCGTTTTATCTTACTTTAAGTATGAAATTCATTACCTAAATATAAAGAAGATTTATAGTTCTATTTTTAGTAGCTGAAAGTGTAAACCAGAGTTAAAATCCTAGGGAAGTAGCATTAAAACATTTTCATATAATCCATTCAAACTTTTTAGTCAACCATGATTTTGGGACATTAAAATCTCCCGACTAGGTGTACAAATAAAATTGCATAGCACCGACTTCCGAAGCAGAGACCAACTCTGCTTCTAATCCTTGTTTAAGTTGCTTGATGCTTGATTTTACTTCATAAACGGTTTCTTAAGGTCTTCAAAATATTGTTAACATGTCCGTCATATATTTTAGTAAGATATACTTTATGGATTTCAATATTTTACTTCCATTAACTCTGGGTCAATTTATTTATTTTTCAATAATTCCACAATTTCTTGAATTAATGCTTCTTTTGCAAGCTGAAACTTTCTTCGCTCCTATTTCCCCATTCGCAAACCCCACGGAACATTTATATCGAGTTGGGTGAACAATTCTAGCTTGTCCTTCACTCTTTATATTTTTGAATGCATGGTGGGTGCGCGGCAGAAAAGCGGTCTTCTGCCAAAATTACGTCCACGATGAGGCGTGGGGTCGGACATCGTGCGGATCGCCGTGCTCTGGTAAATATTGCAGGGAACGCACTGTATTTATACAAACGGGCGGCGAGCGGTGTCTTCGCTATCTTGCGAAAACACGCCCTGCCCTCCTGAAATAGCTTTGGCTTTTAAAGAGCTCTCGAGTTGAACGGCGAAGTAATGCTATTAGCGAGAGCGCGTGTCTGGAGGCAACTTTATACGAGCATAAAATGGCTCGAGAGCATCGATTTCGTGAGTGGAGTCGTGTTTTGGGCGTTGGCCTCCACAAGTCTACAGCTGTCATCCATTACTTGCGTCCACACCTACATTAAAGCTTTCCCGTATCACACGTTCTTTGTGTGCTACTTGCAGTGATTGAGACAGGTATTCCGCAGTAAAAGGTATAAATAGAATCGTTTTCGTAGTCTAAAAATTTAAGCTACCAAATTGTGTAGTGAACTTTTCACAATGAGCTGTGTTCATAACTTATTAAAGAAATCATCTGCAAAACTGCTTCTGGAATCCTTCAAAAAGGATCTACAATAAATGTAAAAAGTAACTTAGCGCTCAAATTATCAAAAATCAAAGCAAAGTCTTATGGATTTCAATCATGTATATACTTTTTTTTGCCGTAATTGCCGTAAATCAGCCCTGAAAAGAATCGTTTTCCAAATATAATTCAAATGAAAAACTGTACTGAAAAAGTATTGCTCTTAGTTTATTTCATGATAAAACTTAACACTCTTCGCGGCTTTCACATCTAATATGTCGCATGAATAACATTACTACCAAAACTGCTTTAATATCACTAAGTCGCACAATTTGCGATTTGTAAATTTAACTCAATAATCAGATAATTAGTTGATATCATACTGATTTCAGTAGTTTCCGTTTCTAACCTTATTTCCTCACTATTATTTCATACTAGAATCCATCATATGCTTTTGCTTATTCAATTGAAATAAAAACAGTTTTTAGTGGAATCACTTAGGTTCAAAGCAATGACTACGCAAACAGTGAACTATGCCGATATCCTAAGTTTTAAGCAACATAAGGTGATGTTTTTCATAGTACGTGAGAGAACATTATTGGTTCACTTAGACTTTGAAATTCAGACGGGAGTCTCAGCTCCATTAAGTTCACATTATCCCGTGACATTTCACAAATTACCGTGGCAACTCTAGCAATAATGACATACATTTCATAAATTAGCGTGTTTTTTTTCAACTCCAGTTCAGGCTCATTTATTAAGTTCAATTACAATTTTCATTTCCATGAAGACTTATAAAGTGCATGAACATGGAAATGAAGATAAGAAGTAACAATAGTAAAAGGTTTAATAAAAAAATTTGTAGTTTCAATATGGGACGCTTAACTATCTAATTTCGTTGAAAAATTTAATTTTGTTTACTTTATCGTTTAAAAATTATTTCATATCATCCATATTATCCAACAACACCGTAAAAATGCAAGTATAGATCACAATTTATAATGCACCTTAAATAAGGCACATAATACGCGCTTATTTCGTGTGACTGATAGTGTTGAAGTTATCGTTTGATATTTATCACATGGACACTTGATGAAGCACTCAAGTTTATCTGTCAAAACATTCTCAAAATGCATTTCACCGTTTCATAGTTCATATATACTCACGCGCCAAGACGTAAGGCAAGGCGGGATTCTTTTTGGATTTGAAAACAGAGGAATGATATCAGGTACACTACACTGGTACACTATCATCCCTATGCCTATAATCCCTCTGATTCCTTTGAAATTGAATAGATCAAAGATGAGGGAATTTAGAAACATGAGATGCAAGCAGTGCGATACAAGCAAGGATAAGTAAGTGTCAGGACGAGCGAAGGCAAATCTGGATAGAGCCCACCACAGGTGAGGGAAACAGGGATCTTATGCCAATTCCTTGGCGTAATATTTTTGAGCTAGAAGTTCAAGGCCTATTTCCTTGAAAGTTCTTTGTGAAGGCTGTACTGTGAAATCATGTCTATTTATCGCCGACGCTGATAATGCATATTTTACCTTGTATCGAGAAGATGACAGCAAGTGACATCGAAAAATAATTTCTTTCAGCGACAAAATATTTTTTAGCTTGCTAATGGTGCAAAGTAAATATGATAATGCTTTAAATTATCATTACCAATCCTAGGTTGTAGAAAAAACATTTAAGCGAAACCAATACTAATCTCTTACGGCAGTATTGAATGAAATTTAACATATTTAGCGGGTCTCAGAAGAGACTTTGAATGAAATGCTATTGATCACAAAGGATCGTTGTAGTCAAATTATAATTATTTAAAGCAGGACTTTCCAATGGCTTATCTGAGGAAGTTGATTTTTGCCGAATATTATATTCCCAGAAAAATCATATCGACTGTTGCAGGAAAACGAATTTTTCATTTTATTCAATATTTTCAAACAAAATTAAAAATTTCGATGTCACATATAATGTTAAAAGTTTCGAAGGTATAATGGCGTAGTTAAAGTTAGATTCTGAAAATTTTGCCTTCGATCCTCATGCGGAAGAGGTTCTGGGACTCATTTGATGAAATAAACACATCATTTGGGTGGAAGAATAATAATGACCTTGCATTGATACCTTATGAATCGGAGACTGTCAACTACGGTAATCATCCAACTGTGGTAAGCAATGAAATTAATTAACAAGTACTGAGCCTTAGGTGGTTGCAAATTTTATCGATTCCCGGTTAAATTTTAAGTAAACTTTTGGCTAAAATGTAGCAATAAGAATGAAATAATATTGATGCCGCAATAATTAAAAGATGCATCTGGATGGTGTTGAGCGGATAGCAGTTATTAATTTACAAGAAATATTGTCGTCTTGGCTATGACTTAAAAACTGGGAATCCCATTTACCCTGTTCTCTTGCTCAACAACCTTCCAAATATACCTCATTAGAAAATTTTAAAAGAGATGAGCGTTGGCCTTGGTGGAATATACTGAGGGATATGCATGTTCGCACAATAGCGCTCTTACCGGCATTTTGTCCTCTTGAAAGTGTGCGAAACTTTGTGGACGGATGAGATTTCACGACCTCTTCGATGAAGGGCAATTTTGTTGCTGGAGCGGAGAATCCTTCAGGAGCGACCCGGCTTCGAAGTGTTCGGCGCACGAATGAGCGGAAGACGTTACCGCTGAGGGAGAGACGAGCGGAAACTGCACCCGGTGCTGGAGAGCGGGGCGGAACTTATAGAGGACGGAGGGGAGGAAGAGGAGAGGGGGAGGAGAGGGAGAGGAGAGGGAGAGGGGAAGGTCGTCATCAAAGAGGGGTTGAGTTACGCCAATGGAATGAATGAATGAATGAAACGGAGGGGGAAAAAAAAGTGAGGAGGGATGGAAATACATTCGCGATATCAAAGGAACGAGTTCAATGATTTGAGAAAATAAGAGACAATACTATTTTTATGTGCGAATTTGAAGATATCCCACACGATTTTCAATTATATTTCTAAATACCCTATGGCTGTCAGGTGAATGCATCTGAATCTAATTTCAAAAGAAAAACCATGAGAAATACAGCGAAATATTTTCATTGGCTTTTTCAAGACAATGCATTCAAATACATTATAGAAATTCTCAGTGTTAATTGGCCAAATCAACTGCAGTTGCATTTATTTCTCCAGTTACATCAATGCAGAAACTTGAAATGCGCCCAAGTGCTAAATAAGTGGCAACGTTGAAAATAATGTTTCAAAATTATGAAGAGTGAATTCACTACAACAGAATTTTTCCTAATGATGATTGTAATCATATCGCGTATTTTCTTCCAAAAATTATTTTACTTCTAAATTATCTAAAAAATTTACTTAAGGTATGATGTCTTCAGTTCTATGTTAGATTAAGATTCGATACGGTATTTTTCTTACTCATTCTCTCATGTAAAAATTCTCCTCTATATCATATTTAATTGGATTAAAACGCATAAATGTAAATGTCTTCCATAGGATATGATTCAGTTGAGTGCAGGGGCCGAGTTTTTAAAATATAGAGAGAAAAAAAAAATTGCAGGGATTATGAGCATATTTTCGCGATACCAAGACATGACATTCGAGAAAGGAATTCGATGACTCCAGAATCTGGTGATGTTTGAAAACTATTTTCACCGTATACTTTATATAATTGGCTTCATATCCAGCGCATCATATTAAATTCTTGGCATCAACATGTAGGTCTTAAAAATTTTCCATTTTCATTGAAATATTATATATAACTTTCCTACACTTGACAACAGGCACACATCAATGAGATGAGATTTAAGATAGTGGAAATTATAGTGTAAAAATAAACTTAGCAAGAAATCAATCTCAGGTCTCCCTCCTACCGTTAGATGTGTTAGCAAGTGTTAAAACATTCTTTTATGTATAGGTTTAATTAATCGACATTTAAGTATATTCGATTATGCAATTCAATTTTCCCTCTTGGAAAAAATTGGTTCATTTTTTAGAACTTAGTAGCGGAAATTACGTACTGTCATTTTTTATCACTATTTCCGTACTCAACTAAAATCACTTTATACCATCCTCACAGTCTTAGGATTTGCCTTTCCTTAAATAAATATTTCATCTCTACCTCTTCAATTGACCTAAATTAGTGCACTATAAACGTCAAATTTCGTCGCCTAGCGTCGTAGGGCCAAATGAGTAAAATTGAGGGGTAAAAATAACAAGACTGTTGTGAAAATATATTCCCAAAGCTACGACAAGTTGTTCAGAGGACGAGTTCGATGACTCGAGAATCAGAAAAGTTTGTTATAAACTATATTTATCTCTCAGAATTTATTTTCGGGTTTCATAGTAAGAAAAATAGGTATGTTAAAAATATATAGGTAGCTAATTTTATATTCTGAACAACAATAAGAATGTGGTTAAAATATTTTAGAAATCTTGGGATTACTTCAATATAATGGCTGCGAAAAAATTTCCGAGGTAAAACTTAAGACAAAATTGATCGAAATGATTACTGAATTTTTTTCCTGATATTGAACAGGTGATTGAAATTATTTTTCCTGGGATAAAAGCGTTTTCTATCATTCCTTCATTTTATTTATCAAGTGTTGAGTTGATCATCTTAGATCAAGATGTTTCTTTTAAGTCAATATAATACCATGCAATTCAAATTTTGCAATATAGCAATATAATAATCATAATTGTTCTAGAAATTAAACCTTATTCCTTCGTTCCTACAAAGAGATTTGAAAATCACGGCAAATTTTAATTTTCTAAGTTATTTTAAGTTTCTAATTTTCTTAGGTTTCGTACTAGATTTAGCGCAGGTCTTTCCTGATTTGTGTTTAAGCTTGTTTTGCTGTTGTATTATCTTGTTTGGCAGCCAAATTAGGCGTTACTGTAACTAAACGTAAAATAAAAACGTATTCTTTTCTTGCATTACCGAAACATATAATAATGTAAGAGAAAATAAAACTCTCGGAAAAATAATGCATCTCCAAAATTCGCTGAAGCAGAAATTTTCCTAATAATTTATCAATGAGTGTAATCAAAATCTTTAAACTACGATTTTTAAACTGATTTCGAGGTTTGATTTTTACCACTTCAGCGGCTTCTCTTTAAATAACTTCAATTCTATTAATTTATTACATTTATGTTTTGATTGTCTCGTAATATACGAAAAGTTCGCTTTAAGGTAGTGTCCTCGTGATTCATGTGATGTTCTCTTGAAACCGAAGTCGCTTATATTTATGCATGACGTAGCCGTATTTTTTTTATCATCGCTCAAAAATACGACTTTTTGGCTTACAATCCGTAGCTTGGTAAACGTGACATACACTTTGGCACGAGAGAGAGAGAAAGGCACCGGTGTAGAAATTGGTTTTCCCTGCAGTTATTCCACGTTAAGCCCAGAAGTTGTAATAATGTTCGCCACAGCCACGAGTTATTCATTTTTAAGTATTTGCTTATGTTTTCTAGGAAAGAGTATTCTCAACGAATTGTCACATGCTATTACCATGAAGTACTTCAATTCCGTTACCTGCCGTCATTCCGGTGCTTTTCCGTTTCATTTAAGGAGAGTGTTTTTTTAGCAAGGAGTAATGAAAAAAACATGAACTATTAATTGAAATTATTAGCAGGAAGAATCGCTGTCTCTTTTCTAATACTTGAGAGTAAAATTACACAGCTTATTTTTTAATTCTCCATTTAATATTTTAGTGTTTGGTTAACTGTACCGAAGCCTCTGGGTTTAAGTCAGTTTTTTAGGACGAGCAATTGAAAAGTATCATAAAAAGATAAAGCAATTACGTGAGAGACTCGGTGAGGGGAAAATTTTCCGGAAAATTCCTCCGAGGAAGACCTAGGTATAAGTTGTATTCGGGATAGATGAAGAAGGAAATAAGGAAAAACCAAATCAAGGCACCGAAGGGATAGACCAAATAGAGGGCTGTCGTATTCCAAACTTAGGATTATTGACAACGATTTCTGCGAATTTAATGGACGTGAGCCTAGCGATGGTTCTTCATGCAAGTCAGTGGTAAACTTTCAAGTTCAAGGGCAGCAAGTGATGTAAGACGTTCACCTTACTCTCGCTTGTTCCGGATTCCCTCCCTCGCCAGAGAAGTCGTCACTTCCTTCCTCGCAGTCACAGCACTCCCCCCCCCCAAATACTATTTATGTCAAAGTGATCATGTCTGCGCCTCCGCGTGCTATCCGATCCATTTGCCGCTCCCTCCCATCGTCTGACGGCAGAGTTCGCAGGGACATCGGAAGCAGCAGCCGCGAAACATCCCAGGGAAACATCCCAGCAACGGCGAAGGAATTCCCAAACGCTCCGATCAAGTGCTGTAATCCGCCGTAAATACCCGTGCTCTGCCATCGCATTTTGTGTTTTCCCGTTTACTTTTTGGAAGTGAAGTATTTTTGTAAACGTCTTTTTAGAAATTTCTGAGTGCAAAAAATGAAGTGATCAAAATATCGTTCAATTATTTATTGAACGCCAAGTCATATTGTTTGGAAATTAGAGGAATTCGCGACTCATAAATACTCGTAACTATTGTTTTGCGAGAAAAACCATTGTATTCAACCTTTACTTCGATTAAAAAACAATTTTCGCATGTGTTATTTGTAGTGGCTTATATCAAACATAACAGAACAAACATAACAAACATCGTTATGTCGCTAACATAAGATCAAATAAATATGAGATGAAATATCCAGGTACTTCATCCTTGCATAAATCTCATGAGGTATGTTTTTTCAGGATATTAATAATAAATTCACATTGCACACATTAAACACATTCCGGTTGTTTGTACCAATTCTCCAAGAAGAGAGCCCAATGGAATGGAGGAATCACATCGACATTTCCCTCGTTACTTAGGACAAAAAGCCATTTGAACGGGCCACATTTATATGTCTTTAATGCAAGTACATTGGTATTTAAGGAACGTAGTTAGCCAATATTTGCAATTATGTGAAGACAAAAACTGATTTAGCATATTTTCCCTTGCCATTTATCACTTGAAGACGTGCAATTTTTGAAGATTTTAATTCATTCCCGCCATTCCTCCGTAACGTACATATTCAGTATTTTCGTCCTTATATTCCTTTTAGGAGTAAGTTTTCTTGATATGATCATTTAAATTGTTGACGCTTGAGTTTCTATCAAGAAAGAGACTGTGCTAAAGAAAGAGACTTAATCTGTTTGACCCTGAAATGAATTTGTACGTCTTTGGGTGAACTACGCGGATCAACGAGGAATGTGCTTAGTAGATGTGCTTGGTATATAAGGGACCATCGCGCAGGAATAAATTAAAACTGTATACAACTCAAAACACCGCACTATAGTGATGATCTCATTTTCCTCTCAACGTATATCACTATCAAGCTGGAGAGCATTGAAATAAATATCTAAGATAACTTTCATCTCTTCAAAGTAAATGATGTATGATAAAATGATTATGTGATAGCGTTTTTATGCACAGTTTCCAGCTCCAACCGCTGAATTAGTTTTAAGATATACCTGGGTTATATTATCAGGCTAAACACTCTTTTTCTACTTCCAAGAGTGACTTCGAATTGCAAATCTTTTGGGAAAATTTCTTCTTTAAAGCCTGAGATATTCTCTGTAATTTCAGCTCTTCCGGCAATTTCATTTTTATTAATCTTTTAAGTATTTTAATTCTTATATTCCTTTTGAGAGTGAGCTTTCTAAAACACGTACGCATTGCATTCATTACTCTAACCTTGTGGTTTGAGAATTTATGAATAAAAAGAATCTTGTTAGTTGAATGAAATAAGCCGTATTATTTGATATTACTTTTATAAATTTCTGCTCGTGAAAAAATTAAGTGATCAAATATTCGTTCAATTATTTATTGAACGCCAAGTCGTATCGTTTGGAAACAAAACAGGTGTTACGGGCTCTGTAAGCATAATTACAAAAATTGTATTTCTCGGCGTTCTTCAGTGAGTTTGAATCCCTACTCCAATTGAAGATACTCCATTTCATTTTATTTTACAGAGGTTTCTGTGAATATTTAATCCGTATTTCAGTGTCGGAGAGATTTCGAAATCTGAGAGATTTTTACTGACGTAAAAAACTTCAATTTTTGTGCTTGCCTCAACTTCAATTTGAGGGAACAGTTATTTTCGTTTCAGCGAAATTTTTTCACGCATTAGTTCACTGTAGTTCATGTACGTACCCGTGCGTTATCAAAAAATTCATATTTACTCATCGTATCAGGAAAGTTATAAATTTAATTTATTATCAACCGTATCGTAACGTATCACGGCATTGATCGAACACTTCCTTTATTCTGAAACGTTTCATTTTATTCTTTTTCGTTAACTCAAGAAGGATTTTTTAATGCTGGGCTAAGGGGGCATATGAAAGACATAAATAAAATAATATTCTTCCGCTCAAATTTCACCACCCATATATCATCCAACATAGCACTCTACTCCTGTGTATTCCTCTCCCCAAATTTTCAAAAATAGAGATCACCCCGAGTCTATATTTTTTGGGCTACATCACGTGCAGCTCTGCCGTAGACTACAGGTTCGTTCTTCAAATCCTTTGTCGCCTTTTCTGTTTATCTGTTCGGTAGTTTGTTTCCTCTCTGAGTGCTCTCTTCTATGATTGGTTGAGAGGATACCTTCCCTCTCGGTTCATGTTGTTCTGTATTTTAGCAATCTTCTCGTATCTACCGGAGGTAGTAGGTTTTCTCTCAAACATAAGTAAGATTTCCGCCTCCTTGAAGGTAATGATGTTGAATATTTTCCTTTCCCAATATTTCATTTTTTTCAGAAAGTTATAATTTAGGATTTATAAGTAAGAATAAGCGCCATCTATATAGAAAAATTATAACTTTTGTTCTTTTGTTCTACCAAATTTAAAAAAAAATTTGTTTCATTGAATTTCATTTTAGTCATTCATAGCTTTTAACTTAGGAACAGCAAAAACATTATCACTTTTAGCAACACTTTAACATTCCGCGAAAACTCCTCTGGAAGAATCTTCCTCCTTCGTACAATCCGTTTGAAATTTTCTCATCTTAGGTTTCCATCAATTAAGGTATCCGAAAATACCTATAAGTTCTTTGGAATACCTATTTTATGCATTCTTTACGTCTCTTGTAGCTTTCCTTATTCCATTTAATATACTGCGCCAAAAAATACTACTCTTTTTAAGAATTTCCTTGCCTGCAAACTATTCGGTATTTCCAAAACTGCTCCCAACACAGCAGTGATGCCTTCTGCTGATATACTTTACTACACCAACACCCATTTCTTCTTATCCAAAATTTAAAAAAACCATGCTTTCCGTCGTATCTTCTTGATCGTCCCAATTCGTCCCGTTCATCTGATTAAAATCGTCATATTTTTGGCCAATTGGCCATTAAATTATCCGTTCCAATTTTTACGCATAGCTGAGAAAAATGAGCTGTTTACTCTGAATTTCATGTAAAGTTTCTCTGTCTATAATTTTCAGTATTGCGCCATATCTTGATTTACTTTTTTCTTCGCGTTCTTATCAGAAGGGCGGCCAAAACAGATTTACTTCCTTATATTGGGATGCGGGTAAATTTTCTGTATGCTTGTATCCTGTTTAAATCAGCTTTTTTTCCTTTTTCGATCAAACCTTTTCAAAGTTTTTCTTCAAAATCATTTTTTTACTCTCCCTGCCCTCCCTTCCTTTCTTACTCTCTCGAAAGCAAAGGAAAGCCGCGTGTGTGATGTTGAGCCAAGGTATATGCGGCCCCCTGCCAACTTCTATGAGGAACGCTCCAGTCCTTCGCCTACTCCACATATGCACTCCGTGATTGCAAGTGAAATCGAGACACCCTAATTACGTACGCTCCAGCTGTATCCACTCCGGCTAATTTGGAAACATCGAATCGACGCGTTGTTCATATCTGCTTGGACCTGGAAATAGCAACCGCATCATCCAGATAGCCATATTTACGTACCAGCTCACGATATACGATCTCGATATCTTGTGCATCTGTTTATTTGTGCATTTATTCGTTAAGCTTTTACGTTGATAGTAGGAGAATGCCCTGGTGGCACGTAAGTAAGCACGTATAGAAAGTACGAGGAAAGTTGGTAAAAATATTATATCACACAATCATACTGACGAACAAAAAATAAACACACGTACTACCGAAACAAAATACACACTCGCCCTTCTTTAAAACCATGAGCAAGCTCCACAAGATTAACTCGCAAACAATTGATGATTTAATTGATGCACTACTAGAAAAAAATATCCACTCCAACCAAAATCAAAATATCAGGAAAAAATGAAATTTACAAAGAAAAGAAAGGGGTTTTCTAATGGAGAAGAATTCACCGCAAAAGATGGCTTCCAATAAAAAAGGCCTTGTAAATGTCGCTGATCAATGAATCCCACCCCACAATTACTAGAGTTAAGAACCACTGCCATCCCCTGCAAATATCTGTTACACAAGACTGCCTGTCTTCAGTTGTAGGTAAGACTGACGTTTTTCGCTGATTGATGCTCGATTTCTTTGTTATATGCGCCTTAACAAGCTTATCAAACTTAACTTTGCGGAAGTCCAGTTTATTTTCTCTCAGCAAGTATTAGCGAGTTTATAAGCAATGGTAACATATGTTGTTGTAGAATATCGTACCTTTCCGATCATGGTACCTGATTTTCAGAACCTGGCGCTAATATCATGGTGTATATGAGCCAAAAGCTCAATATCTTATGCCACTTTATTTCAGTTTTTGGCTGAAATTTATGCTCGTGAATTTTGTTTAGAAATACATATTCATGTAGGAAGTTATCAAAAACTCAATAAATCATAATTACATAAATACATTCATCATTCCTTCTTTTAAAAATGGGAGTTTTATACGCATTAATATTTTTAAATATCAATTTTATCACTCTTTTATCGGAATAAGAATGTAGGCATTGTCTTGATTCTCTTCTTTCATAAATTGTGATGTAAATTACCTTTTCTACATTTGAGACAGTGAAATTTCTCCATTTCGCCTGAAAACGTGATGGTATGTGATGAATATATAAACATTCATTTCCTGCGAAAAATATCAATAAGAATTATAAAAGCTTGTATTTTTCAGATATTATTCATTCTTTGGCATACGCATTGGCATATTCAATTACAAGTGTTTATTTGTATTGTTTTAGTAAATTATTGAAATAGTGTTGACTCCTTGAATATTGTTATCATTTTGATTCACTACGTTCATTCAATAATCTGCAATGGAAGACAATCGGCTTGCGAGCCTTAAAACTTATGAAAACATCCCAATGAGTAAAATTTGATTTGTTCCCTCATTCCACCAAACAAGAAGACCAAAACATTTATCTTTATAACCAGTGCCCGCTGAGTGTACGTGTATCAAAATCCTTCTGAATTTAACTTTCTCATTAGAATCGTCCTTATTACTTCATAGCAATTCTTGTTGCTCTATGAGAATATTTCATTTTTCTGCGCACCAGTTAAATTTTGAGGAAACATTAACAGTTAAATCCTTCAAATCCAACGAAATACAGAAGTAAACATGTGTCTATAAACAGCTATGGCGGTGTTTATGCTGAGTTTTCTGAGATCGACCTAGTTTTTCGATCTTGTTTGATTTGGAGGGAACTATTTATGCCCTATTCTCGAATCTGTGCTTCTGTGGCAAAGGAATGGAAACGGCAGCGTAAAAGATCGCGCGTTATATCTGATTCGACCATCCTGCCATCTATGGGGTGCAACGCCAAATCATTCCAACTCCTCTCGCTCCGCGATGCTCGTTTTTTTCCATTTCCCCATTGCGTGGGAGGCCTCTTGCTGTCTTCAAACTTTCGGAATGTATTCTTTTTTTCCTTCTCTCCGTCTCGATCGTTCTCAAAATTCGAGCCAATAGAATTTGAATGAGGATGGACTGGGGAAAACCCAGTTAGACTGGGCAAATGTTGCGCTCCAAACATAGACTTAAAGGAGAGAAGCCACCTCACGCCAGCTCAAGCCGTTCCGCGCACGAAAAAATTAACACTCGACCGCACCATTCATTCAAATATCGAGCATCTCAAATAACGCATTACAGTCGGACGTCAATGACATTCGTTTTCATTGAAGCATGTTCTGTAAATTCTGAAGTAGGGTGACCTGACTCACTTAATTTTTAAATAAATCCTTGTGTAAAAATAATGAAACTGTTCTAATTGTTCAAAAGGGTAGAAATAATTTTTTGGATTGATATAATTTTTTGAGTGTTTTTAAACTAAAGAAAAACTAAAAAGGAAATGAAACAGAATTGAGAAAAACGTTTATTTTTTTAATATATCCTGTCACCATTCTGCTAAGAGAACTATCGGACACTAACTACTACTAACTTGAGATTTTGTACACAGTGTGTTGACTACCTTATTAGTGAGACCCATTACTTAATAGTCAAATATTTTTCACGTCCCCACCCAACCCTGACTGCAAAACTGCAAAACAAAGGCCCATGCTTGAAATATTCTGCCACTATATTTACTAACAAGAAACTTTTTTTCTAGAAAAAAATCGATTGTGAGTAGATTTTTATGTACGTATTTTTATTTTTCTTTTTTTTTTAGATATTTATAAGCAATGGAAATGGAACATTGGCTCGTATCACCTGCTTAAAAAAAGTACTTTCCTTTCGGTTACGATCTATGTCGCAAATAGTCTATTTTATTTCCTTTTGAAAATACATTAAAAAATGCATTCCAATGAATGTGGTGATGGTTCTATCTTTTCAGGTTGCCGGCAAGCGTGACCCAGAGCAGGAGAGGGAGGCACAGCAATGGATCGAGGCTGTGACCGGAGAACGTTTCCCTCCTGGTAATAACATCAAAATCATAATTATTGAGGGATATCGTGTTTCTATTTGAACCTACTTTTCAAAAAATACATAAATTTACAGAAGGAATTGCAGTTTCAGGCTTAACCCGGTGAAATTTTACAATATTAGTTCCTGGAATTTTCCGTAAATTCATTGATTTCACTTCACGATCATATTTTGTATTGTCTTAAGGTGTAGGTACTAAAATTGACGATCGCTCGAAGGTTATACATTGGAATAGCATTGAAACCGATCGTGAAGAGAACTTTAAGTAGCTATGGAAAATTTCTATTAACGCTTAACTTCCTTATACTTTGTTTATTCTTCTCATATATATTGTTTGATAAATTCTACTTTCAAACGTGAAATCCATTAACATTCGTGACACATGACTTCGATTCGGGCGATGGTCTTCGGAAATAGGATTAAATTGATGAAATTCACACGCCTATGACTTTATCCGGGGTGAGCTCTATCCTCGCATATACATATCAGCGAGTTGTAACATTTAGAGAGGTCGGATACATTGTAAAAGGTATTTCCCCTCATTTTTCTTGTTTTGTATGTTTTTTCGGTTCCTTAGTCGACTGATTTATATTTTACTAATTTGACTCAAGTAAGTTAACCTGCAGAACAATCGCCATTTGAGGTGCTTATGTTTTATTTTCTCATGACTTTTATATTATCTTCATTATCACCTCAATGTCAAATCGTCCTTGATTATCTGCATTTTCTGTTAGACAACCAACATCTTAAGAGTTCATTGAAATGTTGCGTTGAGTAACGGTAGGGTATCGGTTATAGGAAAAAGGAAAATATGAAGGTGCATTAAGGTGCATGATTAAATGAATTTTATTTTGATGCTGTGGTACTGAGAATCATGGCTTTATGTTAAAAACTGATTTTTTCCATTTTTTTTACTGCCTAGGCTACAGCTTTGAAGATGGCCTCCGAGACGGGATCCTCCTGTGCAAACTGATGAACAGACTCCAGCCAGGAATCATCTCCAAAGTCAATCTCTCTGGCGGAGACTACAAAATGATGGATAACATCAGCCAGTAAGCTCCTGAAGAATTCTATGCAGAAAATCTTTGATTGCGAGAAAGTCGGCAATGTGACAAAAAATGATATTTTAAGGGAGAAATTTTCTGTAACGATTCAAACTTTTAAAAAAAATTTAGCAAGAAAACGGTCATGCCCAAATAAATTGGGAAAACGTTGTTAGCAGGGAATGTTGACCAGCATGTCAACATTTTGAGACAGTGAAATAGCTTAACCATCTAACGGACTCCGTTGACTCAGAGAGCGTATATTGCCATTATTTTGTGATATTGTTGTTACGCAGTGTGCATGGATCTAGCCATTGAAATTTTTTATATTTATTACTTACACTGGTATTATATTTTTCTGTGAAAAACAGGCCCATTGGAGACTTGTCCTTGTAATGCGCAAGCGCTTTTTTTCACTGTTAACCTTTAATGGCCTATAAAATTGTATTCATTAGAACACCATCTCGACCCTTTTTTGTCCTGCTGGCCCAGTTTTCTCTATAAGTTCAGATAGTAATACTTTTTCAGCACCAAGATTTCAGCTACAGCAATTAAAATACGATTCCTATGAAAATGGATTTCAGACTTATGTTTTCAGCTGCTTAGTCAATTCTTTCAGACAGTATCTTTCAGACATTGTCTTAGCTTTTTATCCATGACTGTGCGAATTTAGTATTCCATGAAAAAGGCCCTTCCATAGTCTTCATATGTTCTCGGCATTCGTATTTTCAGTTAAACATATTGCATTCAAGTAATTTGAAATTCATAATGAATGTTTTTTCCCTCGCGTTATTTCCGTGGTCTCGTAAAAGAAGAAATTGCTTCTTTATAATGCAAACTGCGTTTCAGCCATTAGGTTATTGGGTGTGGTATCCTATTTTATGTGGCGATACTGCTATACTGATTGACTCTAGATGAAGCAATTATACAAATAAAAATCATGTGTCTAAAATATTGTTTGCTCATGAATTACTAGAGTGAGGAAGCATTTTTCTAGTTTAAGGGTGGTAGGCTATGTTATGTTAAATGTTAATATATCGTTATTCGATATTTGCCTCAGAGTTACATGAATATAGATCATGTTTCAGACATGAAACGAATATCTTGAGGATGTTCTATGGAAATCTCCCATTTTATCTACTTACTTGGGCTTTTTTACTTGCAAATACGTTTGAGAGTACTATTCCACCTTGTACAAATTTTTGCTTCGACTGGCGTTTCAAATTTTAATTTTATACCCTTAAATATCCTACGTGTTCCGAATTTCATAAGATATAAAACAATTCACGTAGATAATAAAAACACATAAAATCACTGCGAAAGACTCTCTAAAAAGGTTTCGCATGTTTTCGACCTCATGTCGGTAGCCCTTGAATGCAATGCATTGAATTAAAAATAAAACGTGTAACTTTCACATCCTTAACCAATTTATTGCTCACATTTTGTATGATAAATTTTGGAACTTAAATTATTTACCATTTTATGAGTTTTCATAGATTGTGGGGGAGAATGTTTTGGAGAATGATTTAGAAAATTTGTCTTGTCGGACCCTCCATCATCTCTGCTTTGTTTTTCAGGTTTCAGAAAGCCTGCGTTAAGTATGGAGTGCCTGATGTAGACCTCTTCCAAACTGTCGACTTATGGGACAAAAAGAACATCGCTAATGTCACCACGACGATATTCGCCGTTGGAAGAACCGTACGTATCTTACACGCCATCGCAAAGGCTGTTTACACATTTTTCATTGAAATAAACTTTCCAGAATCAAAGAATATTTTGTTTCATTGAGTTGTAAACTGAATTTCCTTTGCTAAACGATCATGATCAAAGAATAAATATGCATTGGATTGCGTGCTAACTTTGTGGAACCTTAAATTCATACCTTTTTTGATAACTTGACCGAAATTTTGCAAATTTCTCAAAACTTTTCATCTACATCACATACTACCCCGCAATCCGATCAAAAGCTTGTTTTGCAGGGGGTATTAGGACACGAGCAAATTGCACAAATAAAGGAAATACCTGAATTACGCTTACGGCCGGTTTTATAATGTCTAGTTAGCGTTAACCAGAACATGATACTGTCGCAACGTTAACTTATAAAGTTATTATAAAAGGTATTATAAAGTTAAAGCAGTGAAAAGTAGTTCAGAATAACGGTTCGTTTAGCAAGTGACTTCAACTGGAAGCTATCGTTAACTCTGACTTATATGCTCCTAAATTAATTAACCAGACATAATAACACCAGCCCTTAGCATTGATTTAGCATTGATTTAGCATTGACTGATTGATTTCGAATTTTTATCATCTCAGAAGTAAAACAACGAATTTTATAAGAATTTTAAATACTATGCGTCATTTCGCATTTTCACATATTTTAGTTTAACTAAGAATTGCATTAGAAATATAAATTCGAGGCATCATTACGTATTTTTATCTTATTTTAGTTTTACCACAAATTGCATTAGAATTTTAAATTCATGGCATAATTTCGCATTTTAATCATCTAAGAATTAAATCAACGATTTTAACAGGTATATAAAATTCATAGAATCACATCGCATTTTTATCACCTCAGAAGTAACATTACAAATTGAATAAGAATTTTAAATTTTAGACGTCATCGAGCAATTTTATCATCTCAGAAGTAAAAATACAAATAGTATAAGAATATTTAATTCTAGGTGTAATTTGGCATTTTTATCATCTCATAAGTAAAACAACGAATTCTATAAGAATTTTTAAAACTATGCATAATTTCGCATTTTTATCATATTTTTGGTTATCCACGAAATGCTTAAGAATTTTAAATTCAAAGCTTCATTTCGCAAATTTATCATCCAGTAATTAATTTACGAATATTATTAGTACTTTAAATGCTAGGCATCATTTCGCATTTTCATCATCTCAGAAGTAAAATTACAAATTTTATAAGAAATTTTACAAACTATGCATCATTTCGCATTTTTATCATATTAAAGTTTATCCAATAATTGCAAAAAAAAATTTTAATTCTAGGCATTTCGCATTTTTATTATGTAAGAAGTAAAGCAATGAATTGTATAGGAAAATCAAATTCATAGAATCACATCGCATTTTTTTCATCTCAGAAGTAAAACTACAAATTCTATAAGAATTTTAAATTCTAAACTTTATCTCACAATTTTACCATATCAGAAGTAATAATACGAATAGTATAAGAATGTTTAATTCTAGGCGTAATTATGGCATTTGTATCATCTCATAGGTAAAACAACGAATTTTATAAGTATATTAAAAACGATGCATTATTTCGCATTTTTATCATATTTAAGGTTTTCCATGGATTGCATTAGATATTTAATTTCAAAGCATCATTTCGCAAACTTATCATCCCAGAAGTAATATTATGAATATTATTAGAATTATTAATGCTAGGCATCATTTCGAATTTTCATCATCTCAGAAGTAAAAGTATGAATTTTATAATGATTTTAAAAAGTATGCGTCATTTCGCATTTTTATCATAATTTAGTTTAATTGCATTAGAATTTTATATTCAAGGCAGCATTTCGCATATATATCATCTCACAAGTAAAATTACGAATTTTATTAGAATTTTTATTTCTAGGCGTCATTTCGCCTTTTCTCATCTCAGAAGTGAAAGTACGAATGGTAGTACAAGTTTCATTTCTATGCGTCATTTTGCATTTTTATCATCTCAGAAGTAAAGCAACGAATTGTTAGGAATTTGAAATTCCACGAGTCATCTCTCCGTTATATCATCTAAGAAGAAAAATTACGAATTTTATTAGAATTATAAACTCTAGGCGTCATTTCGTATTTTTATCATCTCAAAAGTAAAGCAACGATTTGTATAGTAATTTTAAATTCCAAAAGTCATTGCGCATTTTTATAATCTCAGAAGTAAAACTAAGAATTTTATTAGAATTTCAATTTCTAAGCGTATTTTCGCATTTTTGTCATCTCAGAAAAAAACCGTTGAACGGTAAAGAATTTTAAATTCTCTGCGTCATTTCCCATTTCAATAATAACTGAAATAAAGCAATGAATTGTATAGGAATATTTAATTCCATGAGTCATATGTTATTTATATCATCTAAGAAGTAAGATTGCAAATTTTATTAGAATTTTAAATTCTATGCGTCATTTCGCATTTTGAACATCTCAGAAGTAAAATTACGTATTTTATTAGAATTTTAAAATTAAAGCGTTATTTCCCCTTCATATCATTTCAGAAGTAAAACTTCTAATTTTATAGGAGTTTTAAAAACTATGCGTCATTTCGCATTTTTATCATTTTTTATTTTAACCACGAATTGCATTAGAATTTAAAATTAAAGGCATCATTTCGCATTTTTATCTTCTATTAAGTAAAATTACGAATTTTAATAGAATTTTAATTTCTAGGCGTCATTTCCCATTTTTCTCATCTCAGAAGTAAAGCAACGAATTGTATAGGAAATTTTAAATTCCAAAAGTTATCTCTCACTTTTATCATCAAAGAAGTAAGTTTGCAAATTTTATTATAATTTTAAATTCTGGGCGTCATTTCGCATTTTGAACATCTCAGAAGTAAAATAACGTAGTTTATTATAATTTTAAATTTTAGGCATCATTTCGTATTCTTATCATTTCAGAAGTAAAACTACAAATTTTATAAGAATTTTATAAACTATTCGTCATTTCACATTTTTATCATATTTTAGTTTAACCACGAATTGCATTAGAATTTAAAATTCAAGGGATCATTTCGCATTTTTTTTATCTCCGAAATAAAATTACGAAAAAATTTATAAAATTAAGCGTCATTTCGCATTTTTATTATCTTAGAAATAAAACTACGGATGGTACATGAATTTTAAATTCTATGCGTCATTTTGCATTTTTATCATCACAGAAGTAAAGCAACGAAATGAATAGGAATTTTAAATTCCAAGTGTCATCTCGCATAATCTCAAAATTATTATTACGAATTTTATTAGAATTTTGAATTCAAGGCGTATATTCGAAATTAATCATCTCAGAAGTAACACTACGAATTTTAAAAACTATGCGTAATTTTTCATTTTTATAAAATTTTAGTTTAACCACGAATTGCATAAGAATTTTAAATTCAACTCATTATTTCGAATTTATATCATTTCAGAAGTAAAATTAAGAATTTTATCAGGATTCTAAATTCCATACGTAATTTCGCATTTTTTTATTTCAGAAGTAAAGCAACGTATTGTTTAGGAATTTTAAATGCCAATAGTTACCTCGCATTGTTATCATCTCAGAAGTATAACTACCAATTATATAAAAATTTTAAATTCTAGGCGTCATTTTGCATTTTTATCATATCAGAAGTATACCTGCGAGTTTTTTAAGAATTTTCAAAAATCATGTATTATCATTTTTATCATATTTTAGTATAACCACAAATTGCATTAGAAATTTAAATTTAAGGAATTTTTCGCATTTTTATTATCTCAGAAGTAAAATTACGAATTTTATTAGAATTTTAAATTCTAGGCGTCATTTTGTACTTTTATCATATCATAAGTAAAGGTACGAATTTTATAAGAATTTTAAAATTCTGTCATCATTACACATTTTTATCTTCTCAGAAGTAAAACAAAGAGTCGCATACCAATGTTACGAATTCCAGGCTTCATTTTAGTTTTTTATCATCGTAGAAGTATTTCCATGAATTTTATAAGAATTTTTAATTTTAGGCGTTATTTCTTATTTCTATCATCTAGGATGTAAGTCTACGCATCCTATAAGAATTTTAAATTTAAAATGTCATTTCGAATTATTATCATCCAAGAAGTAAAAGTGCAAATTTTATTAGAATTATTAATTCTAGGAGTATTTCGAATTTTTTTTCTCAGAAGTAAAACTGCGATCACTATAGGAATATTAAATTCTAGATGTCATTTCACAATTTTATCATATCAGAAGTAAATCTTCGAATTTTATAAAAATTTTAAATTCTAGGCGTCATTTCGCATTTTTATTATCTCAGAATTAAACTTCGAATTGAATAAAAATTAAAATTCAAGGAGTCATCTTGCATATTTATTATCTCAGATGTAAAACTATGAATTGTAAAAGAAATTTAAATTCTTAGCGTCATTTCATATTTTAATGATCTCAGAAGTTAAGCAACGTATTGCAAAAGAATTAAAAGTCCTAAGCGTCACCTCGCGTTTATATCATTTCAGAAGTAAAACTACGAAGTGTTTAAGATTTTTAAAGTCTAGTCGTCTTTTGGCATTTTTATCATCTCAGAAGAAATAAACGAATTGTATAAATTTTTAAATTGTAGGCGTCATTTCGCATTTGATTACATCAGAAGTAAAACTACGATCATTATATGAACTTTAAATTCTAGGCGTCATTTCGAATTTATTTCACCTCAGAAGGAAAACAACGAATTGCTCAAGAATTTGGAATTCAAGGAATACTTTTTCATTTTTAATGCCTCAGAAGTAAAACTACGAATTGTATACGAGCATTAAATTCCTGGCGTCATTTTTGCATTATTTTCATCTCAGAAATGAAACTATGAATTGTATAAGAATTTTAAACTCTAGCCGTCATTTCACAATTTTATCCTCTCGTAAGTAAAACTAGGCATTGTATAAGAATATTTCTTCCAGGTGACATTTCGCATTTTTATCACGTCAGAAGTAAAACTACGAATTCAATAAGAATTTTTAAATACAGGCGTCCTTTCGCATTTCTCTATCATCAGAAGTAAAACTTAGAAAATTATAAGAATTTTAAGTTCCGGGCGTCATTTCGCATTTTCATCAATTCAGAAGTAAAACAACGAATTGTATAAGAGTTTTACATTCTAGCCATAATTTCGTAAAATTACATATTGTTTTAAAATTTCAAATTATTGCCGTTATTTTGCATAATTTTCTCAGAAAAAAACTACGGATAGTGTAAAAATTTTAAATACTAGTCATCAATTTGTATTTTTATTATCTCAGAAGTAAAGCAACTTATTGTAAAAGAATTTAAATCCCTAAGCGTCACCTCGCGTGTTTATCATCTCAGAAGTAATATAACGAATTGTTTAAGAATTTTAAATTCTAGGCTTCATTTCGCATTTTTATTTCCTCAGAAATAAAACTACGAATTGTATTTGAATTTTAAATTCAATGCGTAATTTCGCATTTTATCTTATCAGAACGTAAACTACGAATTATATAAGATTTTTAAATTCAAGACGTCATTTCGAATTTTTATCACATCAGAAGTACAACAAAGAATTGTATGAGAATTTTAAATTTTAGGCATCATTTTGAATTTTTTTATCTCAGAAGTAAAACTATGAATTGTATAAGATTTTTAAATTCTAGACGTCATTTCGAATTTTTATCACATCAGAAGTATAACAAAGAATTGTATGTGAATTTTAAATTTTAGGCATCATTTTGAATTTTTTTATCTCAGAAGTAAAACTATGAATTGTATAAGAATTTTAAATTTTTAAGCACTTCCCATTATTATCATTTCAGAAATGAAACTACGATTGGTGTAAGAATTTTAAATTTTATGCGTCATTTAGCATTTATACACTTGGAAGTAAAACTACGAAATGCATAAGAATGTTTAAATATATGCGATATTTCGCATTTTTATCATCTCAGAAATAAAACTATAAATTGTATTATTGAATTGAATTTTAAATTAAAGACGTAATTTCGCATTTTTATAGTCTTGTAATTAAAAATATGAAATTTATATAAATTAATTTTAATTCCAGGCGGCTTATCGCATATTTAACATGTCAGAAAGAAAACCATGAATTGTATTAGAATTTTTATAAATCTGGGCGTCATTTTGCTATTTTATCATATCATAAGTAAAATTACGAATCGTATAAAAATTAAAATTCTAGGCGTTATTTAGCATTTTACTCATCTAAGAAGTAAAACTTCGAATAGCATAAGAATTTTATGTTCTAGGAGATACTTTGCTTTTTTATGATCTATGACATAAAACAACGATTTCTTTTATAATTTTAAATGTAGGAGTCATTTTATTTTTTATTATAATCTAAGCAGTAAAACTACTAATTGCATATAAAATTTAACTGCAGCGTTAATTCGCATTTTTATTTTCCCTGCAGTAAACAATGAATAGTTTTAGAATTTTAAAATATAGGCTACATTTCGTAATTTTATTATCTTAGCTTTAAAACTAGGTATTTTGCAAGAAGTTAAAATTCTAGACGTCATTCTGCATTTTTATCACCTCAGATGTAAAATACGAATGGTATAAGTATTTAAAATTCATGGTGTCATTTCACATACTGAATACCTCAGAAGTAAAACTACGAATTTTATAAGAATTTTAAATTTTGGATCATTTCGCATTTTTATCTTCTCAGAGGTAAAACTACGAATGGTATAAAAATTTTAAATGCTAGGCTTCATTTTAATTTTTTATCATCGTAGAAGTAATTCCACGAATTTTATAAGAATTTTTAATTTTAGGCGTCATTTCGTATTTTTAGCATCTAGGATGTAAGTTTACGCGTTCTATAAGAATTTTAAATTTTAAGCATCATATCGTATTTCTATCGTCTCAGAAGTAAAGGTACGAATTTTATTAGAATTATTAATTCTAGGAGTCCTTTCGAATTTTTTTTCTCAGAAGTAAAACAACGAATACTATAGGAATATGTAATTCTTTGTGTCATTTCGCATTTTTATCATCTCCGAAGGAAAACAACTAATTGTATAAGAATTTGAAGTTCTAGGCGTCATTTCTCTTTTTTTCTCAGCAGTTGCGTAAAAATTTTAAATTCTATCCGTCAATACGCATTTTTCTTATATCAACAGTAAAACTACGAATTGTATAAAATTTAAAATTCTAGGCATCATGTCGCATTTTTTCTATCTCAGTAGTAAAACAACGAATTGTATAAGAAATTTAAATTCTTGGCGTCATTTCGTATTTTAATCATCTCAGAAGTTAAGCAACGTATTGTAAAAGAATTTAAAGTCCTAAGCGTCACCTCGCTTTTTCATCTTCTCAGAAGTAAAACTGGGAATTGTATAAGAATTTTAAGTATAAGGCCTCATTTCGCACTTTTAACATCTCAGAAGTAAAACTACGTACCTATTTTATAAGAATATTAAATTTAAAGAGTCATTTCGCATTTGCATCATCTCAGAAGTAAATCAACGAATCGTACAAGAATTTTAAGCCCTAGGCGTCGTTTCGCATCTTTATCATTACAGAATAAATACGTACATTGAATTGTATAAGAATTTCAAATTCTAGGCGTCATTCCGCATTTTTGTCATCTCAGAAGTAAAAATAAATATTGAATTAGAATTTAAAATTATAGGCCTAATTTTTTTTCTCAGAAATAAACTACGAATAGTATTAAAAAATTTAATTCTATGAGTCATTTCGCATTTTTAATATCTCAGAAGTAAAACTACGAATTGTATAATAATTTTTAATTCTAGGCGTCATTTCGCATTTTTAATTTTTTATTATATCTCATATTAGAATTTATATTCTAGTCGTCATATCGCATTTTTTAAATCTCATTGTCAGCAGTAAATCTACTAATTGTATTAGAATTTTAAATTCTAGTTGTTTTTTCGGAATTTTATTATCTCAGTTGTAAACTTACGTATTGTATAGGAAGTTGAAATTCATTGCTTTATTTTGAATTTTTTTCATATTAGCAGTAAATCTACGAACTGTATTAGAATATAAAAATCTCGACGTGTTTTCGGAATTTTATCATTTCATTTGTAAAACTTCTCATTTTATTAGAATTATAAATTCTAGGCGTCATTTCAAATATTTATCCTCTCAGCAGTAATTTTACGAATCGTATAAGAATAATTTATTTTATGCGTCATTTTGCATTTTTATTATCTCCCAAGTAAACATAAGTATTCTTAAATTCAAATGCTACAAAATTTTAAAGTCTGATGTTCATTTAATCCAATTTGATTACTATTGCCACTATACTCCTGCTGGTTAATATGTTTTTTTTTAATCACTGTTTTTCCCGGACTATTATCCCGCCCTAAGCTTATGGGGAAGTTGGAATTGAATTTGCGTTTATCCTCATAATAAGTGTTATACACTGAAAATAATACTGAAAATGCGAAAAGAGTTAAAAAAGTGGAGATTTAAGACTTTTGTTTTGCGCAAAGATGAGCCACGGTTCACCAAAAAATGTAATACCACGAAAACCAGCACTGTGGTGCGCAAATGCTGATTGAATGGATGGATTAATTTTTCTGATTGCAGGCGTACCGACACCCAGAGTGGCGTGGCCCGTGGCTGGGCCCTAGGCCCTCCGAGGAAAACAAGCGGGAGTGGAGCGATGAGCAGTTGAGGGCCGGAGAGACGGTCATCGGGCTGCAGGCCGGCACCAACAGGGGCGCCAACCAATCCGGACAGAACTTCGGCGCCACGCGAAAGATTCTGCTCGGAAAGTAGACGTCTTTATTGTAGCAACATCATAGCCATCTAGGTCCCAAGACGAGCAACAACTTTATTTATTTCCCACAAAAAACGTATCAAATCTTCTAGAGCTCACGGGAAGAACTGGGAGTTCATCGCAGAAATTGTGAATTGCTATGTGAGGAGCATTGTTGCTATTTCTTTACGACCCTGACTTCGTCAAAATGAAATTATCGTAATTAACGGCATGGCTAAGGCATACGTGAGCAACAATTCTATCTACAATGGCAGATTGGATTTTTGTATCGATTAATCCTTTTCCAATCGACTTTTCTTACTCGATTATATCAACATGTTTGTCCTTACCTCATTTCATTAAAAAATTACAGGGCTGTTGTTCATTAATTTACGATATTTAGTAAAAATATATAGATAACTTATTTCCGACTTATCTTTCTGTCGGGACTTGTTTAAAGTGATAATTATTTTTTATTATCTGTTTGCTAGATCTAAAATTTAAATGATTATCCCCTTATTCATTCTTAGCTATTCTCAATTTCGTATACTCCACAATTTTTCAAGCGTAAAATCCGCGAGACTTGTAAATGTTGATTTAATACAATTTTGCCATTTCTACAGCTTGTGATTAATATTTTTTTATATTAGCCGATCACTGTATTTTCACAGCAATGTCTCCCACACTGAGGTTACAAACAAGAAGATTTGCGATCTGAATGAGTGCAATATTTACACTGAAGCATACGAAATAAGTTCCGAAAAATGAACATTTAAACGCTTTGCGCGAAAATGAAACGCATTTGCATGAATAATGAATAAAAAATTCAATGATTATTTGTATTTAATATTTATTATGTAGATAAGGCTTATTGCATTAACTGCTTTTTTATTCTGTTCTGTGTAAAAATTTCTCTGGAATAAAATATGCAATAATTAACTTATGTTAAAGCATTTATTTTATTCTGTCTGAAATGGGATGTCAATTCAATCGTCTTTCTCTCCCTTTCACTGGTAAATTCAATCAAAGGCAATCGATCAATGAATGACATGGTTAAGCCATTGGTTAAGCTGTTTCACTGTCTCAAAATACTCTGGTTGGAAACATTTCCAGCTGACAAAGTGCTACAATTCCATTGAGTTTGTGGTGTAGGAGGATACTATGTGTCCGTTTTATTGCTAAATTAATGCCCTTGAAATCGTTTTTGCGATCCCAACAAACGGAAAAAATGTAGAATTCCTGGGATTTAAAGAGTTTGAAAAAAAACTTGTGGCGATCGACACAAACTGCTACACCATACAATAGTATACTATGGATATAACTGTGCGAAAACTCCACAGAGAAAAAAATCATTCGCCTTGACCGGGATTCGAACCCGGATCCCTCGATTTGCACTCGGCCGGAAATCGAGGGATCCGGGTTCGAATCCCGGTCAAGGCGAATGATTTTTTCTCTGTGGATTTTTCGCACAATTGCGCATTGCGGGTGACTCCCGTAAAAGTTATCACCGTGCCCAGTCCCGGTATACTTAAATTCATATGGATATAACTTTATCGAACTTCTCTCCCATAAAAGTTGAAAGACATTTGTCAAGATTCTGTAAGATTTTTGGACAGATATTCTCAGATATTTTTGCCATATTTATTTATTTTGCCATATACTGGAATATGGGCATTGACATGACACAGGCTTTCGTATATATAGCCATTTTTTCGACGAATGGCGTCAATTGAATAGTGATGCCTTTTACTGAGAACTTAGTGGTAACTTTTTCTTGAGTAGCTTCAGAATTTATTCGGGGTAAAAATCCCGGCTTAAAATTATATGGAACATATTTAAGCATGCCATGCTGAAAGTACCACACAAATCAAATTGTGATTTTTTTAAATCTCCCAGCAATTCCAGCCAGAATCTTGATAGATTTTTAAAGGGCATAAAAACTGGGCTATCATGTATCTCTAAATATTCCAACAAAAGGGAAACGGATACATTTAAAAAATGTAAATCCAAGCACTTATGTGGAGTAAATATGTAAATTTTTAATATTAATACAGTGATAAGGAATCCCTTTCTGTCAGGACTTACGTTTCAAATGAACATGAATTAAGAACATCATCGCAGATGTTCTTAATTCCCAGAACATCCCAGATGTTCACATCACAAACTTTCAAGTATCAAACCAATCACATAAATCATTCAAAACACATATAACATCGCTGCAAAAGAACTCTTTAAAACTTTTCGGATTATTTCGACCATCTTCTAGGTATCCTTCGAAAGAAAGCAAATACATACGATGATAAAATGCATAATTTTCGTATCCTCGCAACATCATTGTTCACATGAGGGCTAGCGCGTTTCGTTGAAACTTAATTTATTCACCCTTTTACATATGTTCAAATCTTTAAGGAGGTTACTGAGGTGGAATGGGGAAATCAGTGACACTATTAAGTTTGAGGACTTAAGTTTTTTATTGTTCTCCGTCATCGACCTCATTTCTCAATGGCGATTAAAAAACAATAGCCAAAGAAGAACACACATCAACAACAAGCAACAAAGAAAAAATCAACGGCGTAAAAGTGACGGTAAAACATATATAATCAATATTAAACAAATTTACACACAATTTAAACTCAGTTCAAAAAATTCAACAAATTTTTGTGAAACAATTATTTACATTGTGGAGGAAAACATCAAACAAAGCTCATAGCAACAAGCACACCAAAAAAACGAACGTATGCTCCAAAAAATTACATGACTGAACACGAAAGAATATGTGACAATAATTGAACAGAGGTATTTCTTTTTTTTGATAAAGAGAACACCACCAATGAGCTGAAGGCACAGCTGATGAGGATAGATTTTTTTGTTACACGCTGTCACATCCTACCCTGACTATGCATGATTTTTTGTCGATTCAGTAAGGCATGGTTATACAATGGTATTTTGAGAAGCTACTACTTCAATTGCGCTGGCAACAATGGAAGTACGGAGGCTTAAATATCGTACTTATCGCTTAAAACGAGACGCAAATACAATGTGTTATCTCAGGCGAAAATAAATACGCCTCCAAAACGGCTTTTACCTAATGGAAAGTGGGCTTCCTTACGATTAAATTACCTCATTCATTCCCAAGCCATTTTTTGGCAAAGGGAATTTTAAAGGAAAAAGTATATGAAAGAGGACCTCCACAGTCAAAGGCTTTGAATTTTTTCATTCCACTCTGCTACGCAAAGTAAAGAAATAGCCTATCACATGTAACCATCATTAAAACTGTTCTCACTCAGTCGTGCACTGAGCCATGGGGAAGTGACAACTTCTCAGGTCTTATTTTCACATGATATTTCTTGGATTTTGCGTGTTTTTCATTGTTCACTTTTTTTTACTAAGTTTTAACCGCGTTAGTCAGGTTTCCTTTAATTCTTTATTTGCATCATCGGAAAGGTGGATGATGTCAGTCATTCCGACGATGCCTAGCCTTGATCATTTCGGGTTGTGGGGAAAAATACTGAGAGAGGTCGATCGAAAATATATCGAGAGATCGACGGTAGGGATATCGATACTAAAGGTTACTGAAATTTCGTTTCGGTCGAAGTCCGCTTCAGGAGGCCCGTTCAAAGCTTCTTGCTATGTACTCTATGTCTATAGGAGGCCCGAAAAGAGTTGAACAGACAACCCGTAAGAAGAGCGCACGAAAGCACAAGCAGTGCCTGAATTGTGTTACGGTAACCAAAATAGGGAGTTGAATTAGTCTACACAGTCACCGTGGACTTTTTTTCGCTCACCGCCAACACGTAATCGGACAGTAACGGACTTTTGTGTCTCGCACTTTGGCTGGCAGGCTAAGAGATGCGGAATCACTCTCTATAGGAGAGGCTTTCCGGCGAGCCTACGCCGGAAGAGCGCGAAGAAAAGTCCAATTACTCCCCGACCCTCGCGACCGTCAATTGTTGACGCGACACTTAATCGGTGATTCGCACCTTGGCTGGTGGTCTGACAGATTGGACGCGCTCATATAGGCAGGAGCTTTCCATCCAGACTATTTAGACAGCAAGTGAGAAAAAAGGCCATTCATTTCCCGCTCCTAGATTCCGTCAATTCTCGAATCTTGGGTGACTCGCACCTAAGCTATTCTGCGAGCCTTGCTAGGAAAAGTCCTTTTCTCGACCCTCTCGACCACTCGTAACTTCTTGACGTGCCTCTTGACGGCTAATTTATCTCCCTCTCCAAGACCTCCGGAGTACTACAACGCTAATTACGGCTTTCCCCTTCACTGTTCGACCTAATCACAATTTTTAAAAGCAGGTTGCGTGTGACCTCTCTCACTAATTTCCCCCACGGTGGTGACCGATGAAGTTGGGGACGTTTACTCTGGTTCGTTGAGTCGCAAGCGGGCGAAGTCCTCGAAGACGATGTTGTCGTCATCGCCGTTGCCTCGTGGTCCATTGGCCTCGATGGCCTTGGCCTTCTTGTCAGCATCCGCCTTCATCTTCTCGGCGGTTCCTGAGCGGGCGATACAAAAGTACAAGTGAGTTTTCTCATTCTTTGGAGTTCAGGCACACTCGTGGCGAAAGTTTGCGGCGTTGTGATATAGAAGATTTTGGGACTTTTTTTTGGTTTAATGCCTTAAAGCCGGTCGTCGCAGGTGGGAGGATATCATCATGTCTTTCGATTTCCGTTTGTAATTTGTCAAATGAAATTTTTGGGAGCTCAAAATCCACCAAAATGTTTGTTGGTGATGGTCACACACTCAACATGTCCCCTCACCCAAACATCTCTTTGTCGCTGAGCCCTTGGCCTGCCAATTCACCCATTATAATCCATTGCTGCCTCTAAGTAATACAAAAAACGTATTTTAAAAATACCAATTTTCAGCTCGATTCATGACAAGCATGTTATTTGGTGTTGCGAAATATAATGGCGATATATGCAGCTGCAACATAATTAGGATTGAGTAGAAAATGAGAAATCTTGTCGTTTTATTTCCCCCAGAAGCACCTCCGGGCTAGAAAGGATGCATTTAACATACGAATGAATATAGGTACCTACAATGATGATGAGTGTACCGGGAAATATAAGAAAGGCAGCGTGGAGAGTGATCCAGAGAGTGAAAAATGGCGTTAGAGCGAAGAGACAGAGAAAGGCGAAAGGAGAGAAAAAGGGGTGTTCACAGTCGGTCTTTGGCTGCGGATTTGCCGGTCGAGGGCAAAATAGGGTTGCTTCGAAGAGGTTTTTAACAGCAGCCAAATTAGTTTGGAGAAACATCATTTTTACTTCTTGCTGCTTGCTATTTTTTGTTTATGCAATATTTGGTGTTATCTAGTTAGTTCATTAGTTATTGGTTTTCTTCTCGGGTCGCATCATGCGAGTTGTTCTTTCGATTATCGTTGGGAATTAGTCAAATGTCAGATATCAAGCAGGGAGTTTTTGCAAATAATGTCATCATCGACCCTAATGTTAGTCACCATTCGGTCACGCCACATTGGCGGTGGCATACTCACCGGGGGCAGGGTGGAGCAGCTTAAATGGCACATCGGTCTGCACCTCACCGCCGAGGGTGCCGCAGTTGAGCTTCACTCGCAGGGTGTACGAGATGACGATGCCCATGGCCTCGGATGGAGCCTTGCCCTCGGTCACCAGGGTGGACGAAGCCAAGTTCACGTCGTCGTCCTGAAAATCGGTCACCAAAAGCACGCGCATTGAATGGTGGGGAAGAAAGGGAGGAACACCACATTGTCAGAGGATTGTCTGGTGGATAGGCCATGTCATGTCATAACACAGTGATCACGTTAGAAATATAAATCAGGAGAAAATTGAGATTAAAGTCTCCAGTTCCCGAGGAAAATCAAAATTTCATTGCAAAGCTAGCCCTTTCGCTGCATCGTAAAACTAACTCAAAATATTAGAAACCATTATTTTAGATGGGATAAAACAGGGGGCTGATGAATCGGTACCTCGAGCATCGAACGGCTAAAAAGAAGAACACCCTCAGGAGCTGAGAGAACTGGCATGGAAATGTAGAAATGAAAAATAGCACATAGTAAAGATAGCATGGTGTCTGAGATTTTTCAGAGGCTGCCCGATCCCAGCTTGAGAACCTCGACGGGAGCACTCCGTCCTGTCGTATGAGACCAAACGGCCTTTGGCGCCTTTTGTTTGGAGGTAGGCTAATGCAGGTTGGACTATTACAAACGCAGTGGCGGATTAAGCAATTCCATCCAAATGTTAAAGATATTGAAAAATGGAAATCTTTAAGCCGACATTCTAATAAAAGTTTTCATTTCACCATCTTATTAAAACCATGATTAAGAATTATTTATGAAGTCCTTTAAACCACTACCGAATATAGTAATAACAATTTCGGCTGTTGTAGTTGAGCAATATTTAAAATCTTTAAGTTTTACACTCTTTTCATTACCTCCCAGTGATAATGCGTTTTAGGCTTTATTGGGTAGAAGGACCACCCCAAACTTGGAGGGGATTTACTGGGCGAAGTGCGCGGAAAATAGTTATTAAAGACCCTTCCTTTAACACTTTTCGTGCCATGGGCGTAATATTAAGCCACGTGAAACTCTTCGATGTTTTTACTTTTGACGTAATAATACGCAATTTGTCTTTTGTAAAATCGCAGTTTGCCATTTTTGAACAAAACGATAAATAATCAAATGAAAAAAATTGAAAGCAAAATTAATTCTTTAAAATGATGCCATTGACTCCATGGTCTCCAATTCACTAGGCCACAAGGGCCACATTCCTAGTTCCGAATCGCCCCACGGGCCGGATAGCAAATGCCGATGACTGAAGCATTCGATTCCAACGTCCACTGAAGTATCCGGTGGCGTATTTCTTATTTACGAACAGTTGAAAGCGACTTTGACGTGCAGTACAGCGCTGCAATGCTCCCAGCGGCGTCTCACAGAGCGAGAATCGCGCGCTACTTGAAACGAGTGCGTGGGCCGGATGAAAGCCCTCCGCGGGGTGGATCCAGCCCGCGAGCCGTATTTTGAAGACCACTGCCATAGACCATACTCGCATCCAAGATTGATTGTTGAGACAAAACACTTAGAATTGAAAACGGTGTACCGATCTACAATCTAACGATCTGATCGTTGGATTATTCTTCCTCATGGGATAATCCTCCAAATTTGTTAGAATAGCAATGGCTGATGCCTGGTTTCGCTGATGGCAGGACCCGCCCGCCTTTGTGACGGCGCGGAATTCCTCGTCCCATCCCTTCCCTTCCTTTCCTGTCCCGCCCCAGGAGGCGTCGTCGGGCTCCTATCGCGGCGGCGCCTCCTTCCTTTCTCCTTCCTGTCCTCCCCCTTCTGGGTGTAGAGGTGAAAAGCCCGCGCTCACAGACCCTGTCCCGGGAGTGTATCCTCGCGAGCCCGCCCTAGCAGTCTCGTTCCATCTGTACTGATCTACAATGCTATGATCAGTTCATTAAATATTATAATATTGGAATAAAATGATTGTTTAAAGAAGCAATAGCACATAGCGCGAACCCTGACTCCAACTCACCCTGAGGTGCCCGTCGAGTGCGATTCCATGCCTGTCCTTGTTGGATGAGGCGAGAGGCACGAGGTAGAAGGTCTTGTTGAGCGACGCCCCGGGCGTGATGGGGCAGCCCTCCCTCGTCTCCAGACCGGCCACGTGGCGAGAGAACTGATTGTTCACCATCGTCACCTCACAGTGCTGAACAATCATCACCTGATAGGAACACACGAAGGAAAAGAAATTAATTATCATTGAAAGCTTCTCGATATCCTTCAAATCTCTGTCAAATAGTAACTACGAGTATATCATCTTTTCATTTATTATAATAGGTCGTCGTCGTGTTGTTTTTTTATGGTTGTTCATTATATTTTTTGTGGGGAAGATTTTTGTCGTCGCAACGTATCTTTCCCTTACAGCTCCGGATTTTTATTATTGATATTTTTCATTATTAAATAAAATCCGAATATTAAAGCACGATAAAGAGGAATTTTTTCATGCTGAAAAATTCATATAAGGAAAAACTCAACTAAATTTTCATTAATAACAACGCTTGAATCTTTGGATTTTATTCTTAACGCTACAACGGTAGAACAAGTATTAAGTACACTTTTTTATTTCAAACGAGAGATTATTTAGAAATTTAATAAATATTACAATAAAAAAAGAATAGGATTTGATAAATGTCAATAAATTCAATGAAACGTCGACGTGATTCGCAAGTAAATATTTAACTGACGAGAGAGAACATAGCAAAAATATCGTCTTTATTTTCATCTATAACTTCATGCTACTCCGAAAGCCGTGTCAAAAAGGTTCTCGCAGAACGAGAAAGTGAAAAAGAACTCTGATGACGTCACGTACTCTTGAAAAGTGGGTGGTAACTTTCGAATTTTCCAATTCAAATGTACGACAGAATGAGGATGATTCTTTTTTATCATAATTAATCTTTTTCTTCTCCATACACGGAATTGTTTTGATGTATTTGAATGATCTGACTGAACTTTCTTATTAATAACATCAGTGCAATAGGGTGGTTTCCTATTATTTTTTATTGTCTAAATCGAAAGATTATTACTCCTGGAGTACGAATTTCACACTTTCAGATTTTTAAATGGTGATATCTATTTTTTTCGATTAAATGGAAAGTGAACATTTTCAAGCAAGCGAAAACGCGACGGCTAAGTATGAATGCTGGGAAAAGCCCGTGTGATGTCATTCTGGTTCTGGCTGCCGTATGAGGTCACCTTGGTGGGAGGCTATGAGCGCCGCAACGATGCAGGCTGCTAGCAGGTAGCACTTGGTTGAAATACGAATTATTAAGAAGGAAACTTTCCGACCATAAGCAATTTTAATAAGTGATTATTAAGAGATGTTTCCCTGAGCTGTGTGCCTCATGCATGCATTGGTAATCTCAGACGATGTAAAACTCATATATTATATATGAGTTTTAGAGGGCGTATAGAAACTATGTCCTGTGACGTCACGTGGAGCGGCATCGCATGGGCGCCAATCTGGCCTTTTTCAAATGAGGTTAAAATTGACCATTGCCATTCGTCTAAACTGGGATTTCTACAAACCAAATAATTAGTATATTATGAATACACTAATGGTGGGTAAGGAATCGCAATCAATGCCTTTTGTTTTCTTTGATGAAGGATTCCTATGCAATTCTCACCTTGATGTTCTTGACGGCCTTCCTGGAGTTGTTGCTGACGATCACGTTGGCGGTTACCTTCTCGCCGTGGTAGTAGATCTCCTTGTCCAGCGTCACCTCCAGGTTCAGCTTACCCTGAGAGAAGGTGAACCCCTTGGACACGAGGGAGCTGGGCAGACGCTGACCCCTGGTTGGGGGAGCATACTGGATCTGCAAACGGAAGAGGGTATTCAAGAGGGTATCTAGTTGTCAAGTTCTCAAGGGACGTTTACACGGTACATTTCAGGGGTCACATTTAAGGTGGATGTCATAAAAATGGTCGGGATTTCATTTCCATTGTCATGAAAAAATTGAATGGGACTACAGAAAAGGATAAGAAAAAATCGAAGACAGTCTGATCTGAAATTGTGCTGAAAACATAGAGGAAGAAAAGGTATTCAAATAAAGAATGAATTTGGTGTCGAAATAATCATAATTATTCGTCAAAATAATGCTAGCACTACTAGATAGGTTGAGCTTCTTGTGATTTCCACCATGAATGTGCTTCCACAAATGCAACTTCCACAAATGCAACTTCCACAATAACCTGATCATCACTTATGTAGGTTAGAGGTAATTCTTTGTTTAGCTCAGGGCGTACAAAATGTCTGAGGGTTTAGAAGCCTTGATCGTAAATCCGTAAGTAAGAATCTTGTCAGTCCAACATAATGATTCCTATTGATGATACGAATATGATATTATTAGTGTATTGATTGCAAATAAAATTTTGAAAATCAGATTTCCACCAACGCAATAAATGAAAGTGACGTCGGAAATAATTAAAATATCCGATTGTGAAAAATTTAAAAAGATGGCGTCAGGGTGAATCGTCGAGTTATAATTTATTTGCTAAACATATTTAAATAATAAATTTTAAATAAGGATTATTAATACCCTATCAAAAGAGGGAAAATTTCCGACCTTAGGCATACGCTTCAATAGCACACACTATGACCAATTTGAGAGTCTATTTCCCTATTGTAATGTTTGTATTCGATGAATTTTTCTTTGAGCCACTAATTCTAATCAAACTGACTTCGTGTTCTTTGGCTGATAGGTCAAATAACGATTCACAATGGGCTGAAATCGAAAACCGGCGGCCAAAATCCCTGTAGGTGACTGTAGTGGTGACAAATTAATGAATCTTCTTGCGATTTACTTTAAAGATGCAATTAAACGTATTGAGGATGATGCAGTCACAATATTGCTTATAATGCCAATAACGATTTCAAATGGGAAAACGTTATGATGTCATAGTTGTCAGGGGCGAGTCGGAATTTTGCTACGGGAACATCTGGGCAACTTTCTGGATGGTTTCATTAAGGATGGTTAAAACCGGCGTTGGTTTCAGGTAATTCTTTGTTAAGCGCTCCTTTCCCGTGCGGTGTATTGACGTTGATCACGTGGTCTGATGTACTCGTGAGGGTTCCTTTTATGATCTTAACTCATGAAGGTCAGAGCGTCGCGGGAAGCATGCGCGCCCCTTGCAGATCGACGAGTAAAATTCGAAGCTCCGCAAGTGTTCTTTCCCCATCTCAATGTATTTTACAAAGGGTTTGAGAGATTCAATGTGTTTAAATTAGCCAGCACCCTTTCCTATAAACAGATGACTTATAGGCTCGACGGATGGCAAGCTCAACTAAATAAGCGACACATAAATAGAGGGTAGATCCCCATAAAATACGTCATTCGAGCAGTCAACGACTTATAGCTGACATTTCATTCTGTTTGCGGCTTCATTAACTGTCACTCGTATAGCACTGGATTTACGGTGGAAATTTTTCGTGCCAACTACTTTCGCAAAAACTCTTGAAAGAATTTAACATAAGAGAAAATACTTCGGGAGTTAGTTGTAGTAGGTTGTAGCTTCCAAGAAACAATAGACTTCTAGTTTGAAAATTGACGCAGCTGAAAGCTTATGCTAGATGCCATAGATAAAAGTTAACTTTATCAAAATTGCTCTTGAAAAACCGGAATAATTCCGTACTGAGTTTCTATTTGTTCAGTGCCATCAATCATAATTTTTCATAAATATTATACATTTATCATAAATTTTATGTCAATTTATATCACACATATGGCTCAATATAAATACGATGGTGGTTGGCGTAACATGGTGAAACTCCTTCATGATGCACAAAGTTTAAGAAAAGACTTCGCTGTTTCACAAAATAAGCGACTTATTTTGTGAAACAGACTTTTGTCTATGAAGTATGAAGTTTGTATGAAGTCTTTTCTTCACCTTTGTGCAGCATGGCTCAATATGTTATAGTTTCGGATAATTATTCTGAAAATTTTATTCAACATCTTTTACTTTCTCATCTTTTGTAATTATTTCATAGCCAATAATGTAATCATATGTGTACTAGCATCAGAGTACCAATCCAGCACGCTGCATTCCACATTTCTCCGTCTTTAAATCGTGGCAATATATTTTCTTGACTCTGAATATATCAATTCGGCTTTTCGCTGCCTTTAACAATACCTGTAAACTACTTGGTAGGGCGAGAATGAAACGTGTCGCTGCCTTTGTACCAGTCGGTCTATCCATGACGCGTCTTTAAGAATTGAAATTGTCAACGTGGAATACCTTTTTTGCCCATGAATTTGATATGAATTTAATCAATTAGATACATTTCTTCATTAGAACTATAATTTTTTAGTTCATTTACTGTCTATTTCACTTACGTGCTGCTTAATTTACGCCATCATTTGTTTTTTTTCCACCACTCATGATATATCTCCTATTCGTTCACATATAATTTAAAATGTATAGTCTCAATCTGCTGGAATTCCAACATAAAGATGTAAATGAAACATTACTGGTAGTTCTAGCGAGGATATCATATTTTTCTTGCCGCAACATGTCTTTAACGTCGTGTATTCATGGTACAAGGCTTACAGGAAGAATGCCGAGGGAAAATTCGTCATTATTTCGTCATCTCCCAAGCTGAGAATTTTCGATAATCTAAGTATTAAGAAGCAAGAATATAGACGCCTCGGTCTGGGAGGTCACGAAAATCTTTTGCATGATCTGAGCATGCGCAAACTAAAATTGAAGTAACTTAGTTCAATATAAGCTTTGTTCACCTTCTTTACCGTCAAGCAAATTAGAAATCCCGTTTATTATATTCTCTTTTATTCATCAAATTGACTTTTGTAGTTTTCCACGGCTTTTATTTAATTGCACACAGGAAAAGGTTTATTTTTTTAAAATTGAGAGGCACCCACTTGATTTAAAATAGAACTAGTAGGCCACCCTTGGATGGATGCATAGAATAATTTCATGATATAAGCGGGGATCCCGCAGAAAATCATAATATATAAATTATGAATATTCCCGTGGCAATGACTTGTGTCCTATGTTTTTGAATTAATAAGTGAGACAGGCAGAATTTATTCCAAAACTAAAAAATGTTTATTAAAATCAGATAGTTTAAGGCCAACGACGCTAGTTGGTAGCAGTTATGACGTATTAAGATAAAATAGTCCCCTAAAATCTAGGGTGTCATCATTAATTTTAGCTTTAAAAAATATTTCATTATTAATTTATGAATAATTTATTTTTCGTTGTCTCCTTTCTGCACTTGAGTTAGTCACTTGAAAGTGGCATAAGCTGCCGTACAGTTCAATAAAAATTGTGTGAATGTGCTAAGTTAATAATATTAAAAATACTTCTCAAGCGGATTAGGGAAAATACGTGCCGCACATTTTCAAGGATGTCCACACCACCTGCTTTTTTACTCGGTGTGCATTTCTTTTAAGGAAAAGGAGGATTCTCGGAAGAATGTTTGTAAACAACCAAAAGCGATTGGTTTCGTAACTGCAAAACCGTAGTAGATCCGGTGAAAAATGAGAATTACGTCGGCGAAAACGATTTGCTTGAGCGGAGCGGGCACTAGTTTTGCTTCCCTCCCTCGCAATACCCTTAACAAACCCCGCGGTCGGCCAAGTGTGTCTTTCCCACCACGCTCCCACCAATGACCACCTCCTCGCCGCGGGAATCCTGTTTCAGCATTATTCAGGATTCGCAGAGCGGGAATTGGAAAACAAAGGACGAAGAAGGAAAATAGAAATGGAATCTATTTTCCCTCTCCGATTCACACACGTCCAGTTTCATCCTCGGAATACACTATTTATACTCCGGATTCCACTGGGCCAAAAGCTTATTCCGAGCCGAAAAAAGTCTGTGTTCCACGTTCTTTATATCGAGGAAGCTATTTATAGTATTTTTAATGTACGAATGTAAACATGGAAGTAAATTTAAGTAGTACAAGCCTAAACGCTTATGGATCAAAACTTCCTCACTGTTTGCAAGATTTAACGTATTTTGAGTGTCAGGAGGTCTGTAATTCCTTGGTAAAAAGATATAAAATGAACTTGTGCTATCCGAGAGGAAAATATATAAATGGTAACTGTTGGAAAATGTATATTTAGGTATTAAGAACTTAATGCGTCAATCGTATTTTTATTTGGTTCGTAAACACTGCCAAGTTTAGCGTCATAAATTGAAGAAGCAAGAAAATGAAAAACTAAATTACTCATTTTACACTACTCAAACAAATGTTTTTCTCTAGCGTTGAATATTTCTCTTTTTATGCTCCTGTACTAGTCAAATTATTAACTCGATCAAGGCACAAAATAAATAGTACTTAATTATTCTGTTGAGTTATTGTTTTGTAAATTTTAATCTACAATATAGTTCCTAAAACGGTTTGATGAAAACAAGATCATTTAAATTATGAAAATAATTGGAACTCATATACAGATGGGAATTATTTCTGCAAAACGCTTACGTCAAAGTTAAACTACATTATTAGAAATACATAAACCTATGTTTTGTGTCTGAAAAAATCGTTTGAATAAAATATTCAGTGAGGGACTTGACATTTGTTGTTTAACTTATTATGTCGATTTTTTCCTAAAAGTAGCGAAAGCGGATTTCAATTAAATGGGGAACTTGTATTATGGAATGTTACAATGTTTGCAATCTGTTAAGTAGTCTAGTGGCTCGTTAATTTTCCCTTATAACATTTTCATCTAGTCTGTTTACTCGGATTGCGTTGAAATTCTGTTTTTGTGCTCATAATAACCCAATATAGAAGGGCATATTTAAACTCGTACTTAGCTAGAAGTGGTTTTTTTTTAGTGGAGGCTTTTATTGGCAAGCAATGGCTTATATTTTTAGAAAAAAGTGATAAACCGGAATCGTGTTTCGCAGTAATTTGCTTTGCTCATTACGTTTTTACTCCAAGATGCAAAATAAATAGTACTTAACAAATGAAATGTGGAAAATTCTTTTGCAAATTTTAATGTACAGATTGTTTCTAAAACGGTTTCATGAAAACAAGATCATTAAATTATGAAAATAATTGGAACTCATGTACAGATGGGAATAATTTCTGCAAAACGCTTAAGTCAAAGTTAAAATACATTATAAATCAAAATACATTATTATTATATTAAATTATATTTTGTCTCTTTTAGGCCTGGAAAAATTATGATGATGAATTTGAAAAGGAACATTCCTGGGGGGTGAAAATTGGAAGAGGTAGACTTTAAATCGTATCTCAGCTAAATTTGCTGAAATGGGGCTGCACTAAGCAAAAAGGGTAGTAAACTTTCACTCCACAGTTAACTGCCCAAATAGGCAAATAGGCAAATGGTAGGAACGGGATTTCAAGTAAATAAGCTCATAAGAATCCAATAGCCATGCAAAATCCCCTGGACCTCGTGCTTGCTTTTGCGAAGTTTTAAAGATGATAAAAATGTCCACAAATCATCCGATCGAAGCATGATGCTTTATCCACTTCATCACCGGCATATTTGTGCCCTGAGTCAGTTTCAATTCCCAATATGTGGGCTGTGTTAACAGATGTCCCGAAGAGTGATAAAATTGGTATGCTCCTCAAGAAGCAAGAAAATGCCTGGACGCACTGATGAAAAACTAAATTACTCATTTTACACTTCTCAAACAAATGTTTTTCTCTAGCGTTGAATATATCTCCTTTTATGCTCCTGTACTAGTCAAATTATTAGTTCCATTCAAGGTGAGATGTGGACGAAGAAGTATGCTCCGGCGAATATGGGGGAAAATTTGTATTGCGTGGTCTATTACGTGCTATCACAATGAGACGGATATGATTAATTTCCGCAGTATAAGATATATATAGTTTATAAAATTCCCGCACGTAAGAGGGCACAGATCTGGCCGTTTTCAAGCGCCAATGAGCTTTTCATTAATACTTTGTACAGATAGGCGATAGTTACCTTCTTGATGGCGAGGGTGACGGAGGATCGCTTGTGGCTCTTGTCCTCAGAGTGGTCGCCGACGTAAGTCTTGATGGCATACTCGACGCCGAGTGGCTTGCCGTTGTCATCGTCAGCGGCCTGCAGGGTTACCGAAGATGGGGAGTTGTCGGGGAAGTGGAAGGTGAAGGGAAAAGCATTTGCTCCGAACTTGGAGACGAGGCGCTCCTGCGAGGAAGCGTTTGGAAAGGGGAGGAGAATAATAAAGAGATTTCAGATTTAATGCTATAAGATACAGAACATATGATATAGGCTTAAGAGATTTTAATTAATGAGGAACGTGACATTCATTATTTCAACATAATAATAATTGATTAGAAATGGGCAGCATCACAGAGGATACAATCAAAATGGAATAGGGTCAAGGGCCCATTCATCAAATTTTTTATCTCTTTTATTTTTATCCCTAGTATTTTTCATACAATTTACGATCACATTTAGTCCGCTTAAACCAAATACAATATTTAATTTAAATATGCGCCGGTAAAATATGATGATTCTGTAACCAAACCTTCAACAGTCGAAAACAATAAAATAGCAATGGGTATCAAGTGTAAGTTATCCTATTTATTTATTTATTTAAGGTATTGTTATTCAAAATACCATTTTTTTCAATCAATTGATTGAATGAAGATTGACTTCACATGCGTACAATTACCGAAGTTTTCAATGCAATAATACCTGGATTTGAGTCAGCTGGGCCTTTTCGCTTGGTTTGGGTGCAATCTGCGCCTTGGCCAACACGAGCTCCTTGCTGAACTTCACTCCCATCACCTCATCCTCCTCCCGCCCGAAGCGGTAAGTTGCCGTCACCTAAAAACAAGCGAGCACATCATGAGGAATTTTCCCAAGTTCAAAACTAAGCTGATATCGTTAGCATAAAACGAGGCTCAATATTTCGTATTTGATGATCAGATTTACAAAATTGACTTTATTGGGGATAATAATTTACAAAGGAAAAAATTTATTCCGTGCTTGCTGCGATTCATTTTTCGATTTCCAAAATTACATAAATTTCAAAATTGGTGTGGTAAGATTTATCGAGAGAAAAATGGATTTCTAAACAGGTGCATTTGGTGTTATTCTTGGAAAAAAATTTGAACTAGTATTCACTTCAAAATAGCGGCACGTAATAGGCATTATTCTATCTTCCTCATTGAACTACAAGCCGAAATTAAATATTGTGGTTTATTCTTTAGAAAGTTTTTGGGTATATTTTATACAATGTTAAAAATGTATTTTAATATTTTCTAGCTATGATTTTAATTTTCTATCTGAATAAAATTTCAACCTGAACCTTGGTTGTAAGGAATTCTTCGCAGGAAAAATGTCACATTTTATTTATTTATTTAATAGACTTACTTACCACCTTGGCCTCTTAGTGTATTCAAACTATTTCTAGGAGTGTAATTTTTTATTTGCCTTCAATTAACCAGGCAAATACGTAATACCAATGTTTTGGAACTTTGATTTTCCATTATCTATTATTATAATTATATATTATTATTTCCATTTAATCCAAAGAGAGGTTTGTAGTTAGACCGTTACCAATAGTTATTGCATATTAACCGTAAATAACTCTCGGTATGAAAGCCTTGATAATGGAAAAATAAAGTTCCAAAAGGAAAGTTCCTTACATGTTTCCTTGATGAATTAACACTTAAAACTAACTCCAGGAAATAGTTAAGCTCTTAAGTAATTTATTCATAATTCATGCGTTTCCATGGTTCCTGTTGTTGTGGTACTCACCTGACCGAATACCTTGCGTCCCTTAAGGTAATCGCTCTCCACCACGATGACTCCGTCGATGGGGTCCACATGGTCGAGGTGGTCCACGAAATCGCGCTTGCTGAGGTACACTGTGAGTTTGCCTGCGAAGAAAAAAAAAACAAGGTCAACCTGAGTTTTAAAGAACTGCTGTATGTACTGTATGTTGCGCGGTATATATGAATGGCAAAGCTGTTCCATTTTTCCGGTAAAAAGTATGCTGCTTGATTTAAAAAAAAAAACTATTTTTATGTAGCCATTTATGCTGAGAAAACTTTATTTCTAGATTACAAGCTCAAAAAATCCTCCCTCATACAGTATTTATACTAATTTCCTTTAAAAAAAAAAACTAACACGTGCTTTGTTCGAGGAATCCAGTCAAAGGTCCACTGAGAAACTTTTTTCCACATCTTGGTATGCCCTCATTATTACGGGCACCAATTAGCAATCGCACCAATTAGCACACGAAAAGGTTTCCATAAATTTAAAATTTAGCCATTTATTTCGAAGTTGGTAGATGTTTCCGTCGTTTTCAACAGCTTTTTCCATTAAATATGTAAAAAAAATATATTTTTTCTGAAAAATTTAAGGTTTCATCTGTCTTTCGTCCATTAAAGTTATGTTGGAAGGTATGGGGATGAAAAAAAAGGTCATACCCCACGCTCCAAATGACATATAAATGGACCTGACTTGAATCAGGCGAGTGCTTTAATAATTATGTCATGCTTAAGAAATTGTAATTAGTACATGAAATATTTTCAAAGGATGTACCCTAAACAGTCTCTATTATGAAATATTTACTGAAATGAAAATGTTATGCAGCCTCTCAAACTCAAGTACAATGTTTTTTATGCAAAAAAGAGCGACTGATTGTCCGAGATGTTAACTCGGAAATGTTGTGTCGTTCGAGAAGAGAAGTAAATTGTTGAGGAAATTGGGGAGGGACGGACGGATGGTTTGGGTGGAGCGAGTAGGGAACAAGTTGAGCATTGGAGGGAAGAAAAGCGGAAATGAGGGCTCATTGAAAGAAAGAAATATTGAAAGGGAATTGGCCTTGAACGTGAAGTTTAAGGAAAAGTTGACTGTGGAAGAGAGGATTGTGTATTCTTAAATTAAGTGCTCAACGTTCGCGTACCTTAATCTATATGACACCCTAATTATAGCAAATTTTCCATTTTTTCGCTACTGAATAGCAATGTCTAAAACTGTAGCGGTATAGTTTTTGTGGTCGTATGAAATCGTTTCAGGCTTGAATCGGTGGAAATGCGATATATCCATGGTAATATATAAACAACAAATGGTAATTTCCACGATTTAATGTATAACTCCTCTACCGACAATGGTTTAGACACTCTATCACCCTAAGGTATTTTGAATGGCAATTGAAAATGACAAAAGGCGTCGATAACATGGTAGGTAGTGGTAGGAGTTGAATATTAAAGTGTGGAAATTGCCATTTTTTGTTTTTTATTTTACCATGGGTTTTATGGTCGTGCAACCTCGGATTTTTTGCGCAAGATATTAAAATTTAAATGCAATTGGCAGTCGTATACCCAGATCATTTTTCAAATTCTCCTCTGTCATACGCAAACTAAAGGTTCTGGCTCATAAGTCAAAATATAAATATTGATTATTCGTGGGCCTCTAAGTATGTGATGAATTGGACAGTTTCTCTGAATGTCCCAATCGAGTAATCCTTGACCTTCATCGATCTGCAGCAATTCTGCATGAGAGTCTGTAGAATACTGAGTGTGATTATTGAATGTAGTATGGAATATGAGTTCATCTGGCAGCCAAATATATAGAATTTTAGCTCTGCAGAGGGCTTTGATTTCTGTTTGCAAATAAAAATGTGTGCCATCACGACTTGGAGTTGGGAAATGTCGTGTGGGCGAATTCTCAGAGGGCGCCAGGCCGTTCGAAACCTCTTTGCTAGCGGTCGGCGCATTAGGGTAATGGGAAAATGAAACGCCTAAGGTAAAAAAGGACTTGAAAATTCAAGGTTTCTCTTACGTAATGCGATTGCTTCCTAAGCAAGACTGGTCGAATTTCTTTTCAGAATTTCCTGTTGGATTCAGTTTTATGGTTTTGGTATTTAACGTGGAGAATAAGAAAATTTTCGAATCCACGGCCACGCTTCTTATCCGGAAGTTATTTAAATCTTATGAATGAAATCAGCTGATCTAATTGAAATTAGGTTGTAGATAATGCTCACTACTATTATTTTTAATATTTATTACCTTAAAATAAAAATTATAAAATCTCACTGCAGGTGAAAACATTTGTTGGAAATATTGAATTTTTAACATTCATGGCATTGTATAAAGTTGAAGTAGCGTACATCATTTTATGTTTAGGATAAGAAGGCTTTTCTGGTAAGACACCTCTGTAGAAAATCCTAGCTTGCATCAGTAATTTTTGTCTTTACACCTATAAAAGAAGAGTCTTGAGAAGCCATTTCGTCAATGACTTGACGGCAACTAAAGGACAAAGTGTTGATTATCGATTAAAAGAAACCATTGCAACGAGCCGCATGAAAATAATTAAAGATCCACTGGTATTTAACGAATAAACAGTCAATGGAACGAAATATGTAGCAAATCACATCAATGGGTGTATTTTTTTCAAATTTTTTAATGTTTAGATATTACCATTTGCTTGAGGAAAAATTAAAGAAAGCTTTTTCGCAAACGCTAGAAGTAATTTCAAGGGAATCTAGAAAATGTAAAGTATAAATACTTGTGAAAATATTAAGTATGCCAGCAAACTTTTCTGGATCCACGAAAGATGGTCCGAGATGGAGTGGTGGTAAGGTACTGTGTCACACCGTAAGCCAGAGAAGAACTCGGTGAATAGGCCTCTCTGTGAGGCACACGGTAAGCATTTCTTCACAGCAGCAACATTTCTCAAATGAAGATCAAAAAGACTTGGGACCGGCCAATAATATTGCGGTGAGGAGGAAGAAAACCGAGTCGGCATTCAGACTCGGGGCAAGGCAATGGAGAAGGAACAATGGCAAACGATGTGACCATCAAAGCTGTAGCGCAATACTTTATCTCAGGCAGTGGAAAAATAATGACTTAAAATGTTAATAATTTTAAATATGATATTTTGTGAAGTTCTGCAAAAGGAATCAGGTTGAGTATAATCACTTGAATTTTTTTTATATCCGAATGGACTTACCATTTGGAGTTGTTTTCTTGAAGACCTTTACGGCAACCACGGCTACTAAGAACAAGAAAGGTATCATATCGTGGAGATAAGAAGTGTCCTGCGGACGCCGGAGGGATGAGAAAACGAAGTTAGACTCGCTTGGCAGCTGTCGCTCGACTGTAAGCAAATGTTGCGCAAACGTTGACTTGTCTTTGTTGTTCTTCGCCTACTGCTCCTCCTTTGTCTTCGCAGCTGTGAACACACCCTACGGTTGGAACTGGACACGCCGCGCTCCTTATATACCGCACCCTGAGAGCACATGTGCGGCTTTACTTTGTCACATGCTCAACAAACTCCCTTTCTCGGCCTTTCTGCACATTCCTTCCCCTTTTCACCCCTCAACCCCCTTAGCATTACGTGGCGGAGGAATTCCAACACTTAACCCTACTGCCGACTGAAAATCCGTGTCTCACACATGCTAACTGTAAAGCGTTTTCCTTTTCCTCTCCCCATCTTGTGTTGTTGTCGTTAAACACGCATCAGTAGCACTCGGTTGGAATGCGAGTAAAAAAAACTCTCATATTTCTCCTTCCAGGAACAATATCGATTGTGAATAGTTTCTTAAGGACTTCTAAGATTGAAGCTCAGACACAGCGTTCTGTGTGATTGATTGGAGGAACAGATGTGTTGGAATATTCAAATATATTTCAATGCACTATTTACCCTTTTTATGGACAAACAAAACAGCTCCCGCATGTGTCTGAGCTTTGAAGGCATGTTCACATTCAAGTTCATGCTGCAGTCAATCAATGAAATGAAGTTATTTAAATGTGTTAAAATATTTCTCTTCAATGAATTTGAAATGTTGAAAAATACTACACATAGTTAGGTACAGTCCCCTTGAAACTGTCATTGAAGTGATGTAAAGGTTGGGATCTGGAATTCATATGTAAGGGTACACTACATAAACAATGTCGATTTTTTTTACCTTCCAGGAAAAATGTGCCAATTAAAAGGATACATGCTGCGGATGGTGAGATTCAGTTCCTCTAAGACTATTGCCTTCTTTTAGTCTCTAGTTCCATATTTTTCTTCTTCTCGAATAACAATCCTTGTCTCACACATTTCCAAAGCGATTTTCCTTTCCTTATACGTATCGTTTTCTCCGCGAAGGGAATCATCTATTAGGATTGAGGGAATTCAAGGAAATATCTTAGGGATATAAATTTTGTTCCTTACCGGATACACTGTCGATTCAAAAAATTTAAGTATAGATACTTAACTTCCAAGATCAGCATTGAATAACAGTCCTAGAATTTTCTTTGATTGATCCGTGTAATTGAGATTCTGGAATGTTAAAAAATACTCATATACGGTAAAATTGATTCACTCCCACATCATGTTGCCAATCCAAATTGGTTTCGCATGGTTCAGAGCTCCGAAGCCAAGTTCACGATTCTTTTTATTGAATTAAAATAAAATAAACATAAAAAATGCGATCCCATTGTGCTGTTGATTTATAGAAAAAGTATCACTAAAAACCAAAACACGTTAAACATAAGTTGATATCATATTTGCTTTTGCCAAAACATATTAAACTTGATATCGAGTCCTAAAATTGTAATTGAAATTATGCATAGATTAGGCCCACGGATTTATCTTGCAAGTTATACCGTGTTTCTATTTTCTCCTCTTGATGAAATTAAATTTTTTTTAATGTGCCACGGAAACGGAAGGCCACTTAATTTTTTTCGAATTTCAAACAGACATACATGCTTCTTGTAGTGCTTTTCTTGGAGGTCTTTACTGTAAGCACGGCTATGGGGAAGAAGAACGGTATCATGAGATTATTGCAGTAATTACAAAAATGAAATAGATAAATTTTTGCATTCTGACGCGATCAAGGAGCGCTCAGATAGGGTAGCCTACAAGGCCTTTATAGGGATAAGGTGCATCTAGGCTAGACACAAGCCGTAAGTCATGAGGGTGAGAATCTTTTAAAAAGGCCTGTTGCAATGGTTTTCAATGACGCACATAACGTAAAATTAACTTCACAGCGAAATGATTATTAAAAATTATTCGGTAGAAATCTTTGCTATTCAACATAATTAAATTCCTTGCATATTTTCAAACTTATTCATTTCAACCCACCCAGGCTTCGGCACGTTCTACCATTTTCATGGTTTTTGCTTTTTTTCTGCTTACCAAATACTGGGTCGGTTGAAATAAGTAGGTAAGCCTGCACATAGACAAGGACTATGTTGAATAGAATTTTGGCTCCGTAAGGCTTATTTCCTATTGTACTGTAGGTCAGGCATATTATCGTCCTTGAAATCGTAGCCCCCAGTACCTCTAACCTTTCGGACGATTCGTTTCTGCTAACGGAGAATACTCCTTGCACCACGTGCACCGATTTTGTTCGGTCGGTGTAAAATCGCCCGTCCACATTCCAATTGTGAACCATTGGAGGGTATGTGAGGTTGCACAATGACCTACAACAACCTGGTACCGATAAAAAGTCGGTTGATCATGATAACCATTCAAGTGATCGTTTGACCGGTTAAAATTCGGCGTGTGTGCAAGCAGCGCTCCACCGCTAAAATATTGGCCTGTTTTTTTTTACCAGCCCTCCAAAATCGATGAGTGTGCAAGGAAACGGAGACCTGACTATAGCCCGCCGACCCTGAGTCATGATTCCAGTGGCTTTGATAAAAATATATCTTTTCAAATTACAATGGGAAAGTCTCATTCGCGCTAACGGTAACACTAAGTCGGCTAGCATGTAAAAGTCAGTTTTTCAGACTTTCTCTATTATTCTCAGAGTGATGGCCGCTGATTTTTTATGCGGAAACTCCACTTTGATCATTGTTGAAGGAGGAAGAGAGAAGAGATACCTCGAATTTTGAAAAGTGAGGGGCACCATGAAAAATTTGTGAATTTCAGTTGAACCCAACCATTGTCTCCGTTCAATTATCTTCAAGGGAAACGCTTGAAGAGAAGGAAAGGAGTTTCATGTCGTGAGGACGTTGAGAGGAAATCGGGAAGTAGGACTTGAATTCTAAACAGGATTTTCCTTTTCTCGCGTCTCTCCTGTTCCTCGTATTTGGTTTAAGGTCATTGTCATTCTCTGGAAGAAGGAGGTTCATTCGGAATTAGCTAATCTTACACCAAATAATTCTTTATGGATACTAATTAATTATGTCACAAAAGTTTTCTTTTCCCTGTTAACTGCTGAGAATTTTTTTATTTCTCATAAATAATACAACCCACTACTTATGTGATGTATAATGATTTTCTTAACCAATATACTCATATGATGATGAAGTACCATCACGATTGCCCCCTGAAACTTAATAATGGAATTTTCATGTTCTAAATAGGTATTCATTATTTTATAAGTAGACGCGTAAAATTCTTAATTCAATCTGTAAACGAATGACAGCTTGGGGGATTCACATTTTTTCAGGAGAGCAGGTGGGAAGTCAAGGGAAAATAGTGAAAGGGAAAATATTTACAGTCGCGTTTATGATATTGGATCTGAAATAGATGCAGAAATTTTTGGAAATTATTTATCTAGTTCAATTGAACTCGATAACTTTGTATTTTCCCGCTCGAGTAGATTCAGAGAACAATGCGTAGTCTGAGGGAACATTGTTGTGTCCGGTCCAAACACACTAAAAATGATCCGAGGAAAGGTTTTATTTTTTTACCAAACGATAGCTGGCTCCACCAAAAATTCATTTTTATTCAATTGATGAGATGAAAAATCAAGAAACAGTAATGAGCGGGAAAATATTATCTGTTAAGCTGAATGAGAATGATGTTTCGAATAATTTTGTTGCAACTATATACATGAACATCTACATGGCAGCGGGGTGTTATGTAGATGTAATTAAACACCCCTACTATACAACGCTTGATGGCTCGCCGCAGGATAACATGTAGATGCAATATTTCTAGTAGCTGAATGCACTTGAACTTTAGACCAGATGAATCGTGCATGCTTCGTAATAGCTTACCTCGGACCTAGCGTGTACAGAGAATATAATCATAGTCGCACATGAGGTAAGGCATTATGTAGTACAGTAAGATAAAAAAACTCCTGCGCAATACCTTTGAATTGGTTAAGTTACAATGCTCACAAATAGTTTAATTGGTCTATCATCCAGATTTAAAATCACGGAAGTAGGTCGATAAACAAGGATAAAATATCGCTGTACAAAACACTAAAAATTTACTTAGAGTTGATAACACAAAGGATTGCATCAAACTACGGCATATCATGATAAGCATAAAAATGTCTGAAATTTTATAGGAAATACCACTCGGTGATAAACCATTTCTCCCAAGATAAGTGACTTCGAGAGTAGTTAGCGCTGGAATATCCTGGTTTATAAATATTAACCACAAGATACGTCATATGAGATCGGTGATACCAAAGAACATGACATAAACCAGTCTGCGGCAACTTCAAGTTCAGATCAAAAAAATCGTTATACTTTCCCTTTGAAGATTTAACTTACCTCTTCAAGCCAAAGATACATCTTCGGCAGCCTCCGTGAAGTGGTCACACGATAGTGGAACAATAGTTATGGGCACAATGGAATCGTCTCCCCGGTGACGCCTACCTTGAACTTTTCAGAAGCATCCATTTACACACAAACCGGTGGCTAATGATAAGTAATTACAATCTGTAGGAATCTCCTTCACTACACTCAACTACTCCTATTGTTACGAGATTAAACAGAACTTTTGAAGCACGGCTCAGCAGCAGGAGGCTACATGTCAGCCGATAAACTTCAAGTATTCATACGGCATATTTCTTTTGAAACACGACACGGATGAAGCTCTCTTTCACTGCACTGTGTTCGAATTCACTAAAACGGAAAACTAACGCACACGCGCTATCCCGGGATAAGTTTAGCGTCGGAACAAAATGAAGCGATCGAGGGCCCGAGCTTCAAGCTGTTCCGATTCCAATGACACTTTGGTTTTTGTGGCTTAGGCTGAGTGGGCCGAACGCCCGGAGGTGGACCCCATTTTTTCTCAGCGAGGGTCTCCGGATTGGTTCCCGAAGAAGGACATTTCTCCCGTGGGGTTTTTAAAGAAAGTGGGTGGGGGAAAAGCTGGAGGTCGTCATCTACATCTACATAATACCCTGCGAGCCACCTCTAGGGTGTTTGGCAGGGGGGACAAATCACCAGCATGCAGCATGCAAGAGAACCGCCATATGCACACCGCACGGCCATAGAAATATTGCACACACTAGCAAAATATTCATGCTTATTCATAAAAACTTGCTGATGGTTAGTAATTCCTAGAGCAAATACATGCAAGGTTAGAACTATGAAATAAATGCAATGAGTGGTCCTAGCGAGGGACGATATTAATCCTATCAATTGAGACAACGTTGCTATCCTTAATAGTACGAGGGAAGAATGGCATTTTAAATCTCTCTGTTTTGCAGTCAATTTTTTTATTTTATTCTCATGATCGCGTCTAATATCGATGATGCAGTTTTTCGAATACGATGCGGGGCAAGTTTTCGCCATCGAAATCGTGCCCTTTGAATCATTTGGTGTTTACCGACACCGACTTCATGCCAAGTTATTTCTCGGATAGGCTTGACCCTACTGGGATCAATGTTGAAAACTGTTCCACTGAATCTAATTTAGATCAGTTAACTAAAAACATACGGCCACGGGGCACGTTTTCGCACGTGACTTACATCTACTTCTTTATATTTTTACTAACAAGTATATATATTTCATATGTTACAATAATTTATAATTGTATGTAATATACTACTAATTGTTATGGCACGCCTTCGGTAATTGTAAATACGCAGGGGAACAAAATCTATATATATACCTAAAAGAAAGTCGAAAATCGTGTTAGTTAGAACACTTATAACTCGAGAACGGCTGCACCGATTTTAGTGACATGAGGCTCTTTGGATTCGTCTCAGCCCCGGATAACATATAGGGCATTAAAAAATAGGAAAAGTTCACAAAAAAAATTCAACTTTATGTTAGAGATATGTTTTTAGGAGTTGATTGTTAAGACCGTCAAAAAAATAAGAATTTTTTTCGTTTTTACTTATGTATTGACTGATCTTTTTAACAATATTAAAAAAAATTAAATGTTCAAACATGTTAAAAATATTAAAGTAATATTAAAATAGTATTAAAATAATCGAATTAGAGGTAAGCACAGCTCGAATTGAGTTGTAGAAGGGTTCTTGGTTGTAGACAAACACATAACTACCGTGTGTGTAAACAAATCTCCAAGCAATTGTTGATTATCAGTAATGTCCGTGTACTCTGCATGAATTCAAATCTTTTAACTTTGTACGAAGTCACCAACTATCTATCTGAATATTTAAAGTCCTTGGACGCACCTGGCTTACCACGGCACGATTTACAGCTAAAGGTAGGCTCTGTGTTTATGATCTTTCGAAACCTAAACCAACCAAAACTATCCAACGGAACGTGTTTGGTTATTAAAAAACTGATAATGAAAGTGATTCACGCCACTATACTCAAAGGAAAATTCAAAGATGAGGAAGTTCCCGAAGATTCCATGGTCCCAACTTATTGGCTCTTATGAACGTATTCAATTTCCAATTCGTATTGCATTCGTGATAACGATTAACAAATCGCATGGTCAGTCTTTCAGTTTTTGTGATGTTTGTTCTCATGTGTCAGTGAAAACCCCCTCGCTGCGTCCCTGCTTCGCTTCGCTATTTTTATTTAGCTTCATTCGCTTTATCTTGCGCCTGATAACAAAACAAAAACTGTTGTTTATCAGAAGGCGCTTGACGCAAGACATTAAACCCGAATGTGTAGGGCACACCGTGGTGCGTTTACGCATGCAGCACGTTTACGCAGTGCATTTCCAAACAGAGATACTATAACTGGCGCGCCTAAAGTCATTTGATACGAATTCTGCAACTAAACTATAAGTTCATTGAATGTTAGGCGGTACGAAGTTCGCCGGGTCAGCTAGTAAAATATAAATACATTTAAAAACAATGCGAAAACCTGCCCCGGTCTCCCCTACTAGTAAATATGTAATATATACTGCTCATAAATAGGTAATCTGATTTTATACTATCCCCCCGTTATGACACTATCATACCTTAAAGTAATCTATTTGATAAGAATTCCTTTTCCAGATGTGCATTTCCTGTAAAATATGATCTTAAGGTAGGATTTTGTATAATGCCCAATACATAATTTAATGTACATACACCTAAATCTCTCTAGCATCTGCTGGATTCCGTTTTTTCAAAAGTGATTGAGGGGATGGTAGATTATTTTTCAAATAATTTTCTCTATACTTACTAGACTTGGAAAAATGCTTTCAATGAATTCTCTGTCAACAATTTTTGTGAAATAATCCACTTTTTTATATACCTCTCATTAATTAAAGACCACATTTCCCATTTAGAAGATTTTTTTTCCCGAATTCGCGGACTCTGTAAACCATGTGTTGCCACAGCATTGCAGCAATGTCTCGCTGCAACCTACTGGGAGTTGCTGCAATGTAATGACCATAGAGGTGGACGAGACCTAGCTACCGAAGCTGGAGTCAAACTCTAGGAACATAAGTCCAATCGGAAATAAGATTAGCCGATGGTATGTACTGAGGTAAATAACGTCCACGATCACGTAGGACTATCGGAGTGTTTTCTTTCGGACTCCGTGGCGAGGTATTTCCTATCTTTAGATTCATATTTTCACTCCCCGCGTATATCTTACTTATACGAGGCTCTGTGGCCGAGTTGGTCTACATTGTGCGTGGTTGTTGCGGAAAAGTTCTAGGAGGGTTGAATATGTAATTATTATACTTCTTTCACTTTCTAAAAGAGAAATCGTGAACGTTACATGATGCGAAAATTTACAACTGTCTTACTCCAATATGGACGTTAAATACTTCCGAAAAGTGAACCATTATACGCTTTTCTACGAGATATCAGAGCTACAAACTTCGTGTTTGAAGAAAAGTGAAAAACTCGAAAGAAGCCCATAGCACCAATGAAAATAACAATGCTGAGATTGTTACAAGTCAAAAAAAAAACACATTTTTATATTGATAATATTTTTTTTACACCCCTCAGTTTGCGAATTAGGATTAACAAGTGTTTTTATTTTTGAAATATAAATGAATCTAAAAAGATTCCATTTGCAATTCAAAACGTAATGTATATTAAGTATATTACTTGGAAGGAAACACGAGGAAGAATAATAAATATGGTGTTACAATTCTTCCGATTTCTATTGTGTACGGATTAAAAATTAATAAGCCACCCAGGGTCTGGGATAATTTGGGGCCCTCCGATGGATCTCATGATAATCAGGGGAGCTCTACGAAATGTCTCTTTAGAAAAATATTAGGAAATTTCATTCCTGGAAATGGATTTCGACGACTTTTTGACTGAAAAATTCCTAAAAAAAGTTCATAAAATTAGAATTTTCGAAATAATAAATTCTATGAAGAATGAGTATTCTTCATAAAATTTTATTATGTACTATGCCTCTATTATATATTTAGTGAATTTTTCCAGGAATTAAAATGGAAACAAACACTACAAATTATTCCCTTCGAATAACCCTTTCAAAATAATATCAGGTTCTCTTTTGCCATCTCACTCCTTTATTTACTTTTTTCTACAATATTTTTACATTGGGTACGATCTCAATATAGCAACGAATGAAAACTTAGAATTTTATATTGCAAAAAAACTTTCGTTCAAGTAACACGAGTCTTTTTTCTATTACACCTTTCGAATAGGCTTCACGATCGACGATACTACTGTTGGCGTCCGCTATGATCGGGGCCCTCGGCCATTGCATACCCAACCGCACCGTCCCCGATTCCACCCCTCTGCTAATAATTCACGGGATCAATTCCAAACACTCATTAATGATTAAATAAAAAGTATTCCAACAAGGAGTAAGAATTATACCCAATAAACTTATCCTTTTGTTGACACAATAAACTGTGAATTCATTGCGAAGTTAGCATTTTCATCCTTTAGTTCCATTAACGTATTCATAAAATATTCAATACATATAATCGGATGACAGGAAGTAATTTTACTGTTGAACTAATTATCCCAAATCAATATAAAATTTCCATGATATTCATTACAAGAAGGTACAAAATTGCAAATTTAGGTAATACGCATAATTACTCCATAAATTCCACATCCTCCTTCATAAGTTGTCATCGAAATTTAAGACGCTAAAGGGACAAACGTTAGTACCAGTTATGTCGAATGACCCATATTAATGAGGCGGAGTAGATTTATGACGATTTAAGGTATTAGGCTGGGATAGCCAGAGAATTGCCCGCCGTAAGTGCAATCACATGTGTCCATTGTTGGCGCTGCCATGGTTATTCTAGCTCTTCACAAGAGAAGCAATAATACGGAGCAGAGGGAATTGCTCTAACGTTTTAGAAGATTTTGACTACCATTTTAGTTGAAAAATATGGGAATTTTATTTGGTAAAGTGAGCTTTCGAGCTTCATTTAAATCCTTCTACGATGACATATCATTTATTGCTCATGGTTAATTTTCACAATTCGATCGAAACATACTAGGAATTGATTGAGTATAATGGCGGATTTATTCAGAATATTAGAAGCTGTAGCATAAAATAACTTATTTTACGTACTCATCTGGAGTAAAACAGAAATTTATATGGAACTAGGCGAACTGTAGCTTCTCAAACAAGGCATCGGTTAAAATATTTTTAGAATTTTTTTTAGGAACTGCGAAGAACGTTTTTAGCGAGTTACTAGCTGCGAGATTTGTCGTTATAATAAAAATTACATATAAATCGGAATTCATTTCTAAAGGTAACTGGAAGAAGGTTAGAGTTAATTTGAGAAAAATATAAGGAAGTCCTTCAGTGCTCGACGAGCGATGCGATAAATTAAAAAGCGTTGCTCGTTTGACAAATAAAAGTCAGTTATGTGAAAAAAGAATCAGCGCTGAGCTCATTTTTATTCATTCTTATCCTGGTGGGTATACCATACCCCCACACACCCTGATAGGGAGCGCTTGCCTCGAGGCCTCTGTACTTAAAAATTGGTTCGTTTTTTACCTAAACGTAATCAGTATTCTTAAGGTTAAAATAGACATCAGATAGCCGTGCTTAAAATGTTGTGAATAATCGTTCTCCGATCCATAATAGTGAAATTGCATACTTTTTATAGAGAGTGTGCTGAATTATTACTACAGTAAACACTTGGTACCGCAATATACATTTTCCGCTTAAAATTCAGTTTATTCACTAGAATATTAATCCCAAGTGTCTCCCGAGTTTCGCGGGCAAAAAAAATACCGCCCCCACTAATCTTACGCCGTGACGTCATAATTCAGTAGGAGTCCAAGCCCAGTATCGTCGTAGCTGCAGGTTTGGAAGAGCCACGTTGCGTTTAAGAGAGAACATGGCTGAAAGAAGGAAAATTCACAAGTGGTGCACTGATCCTCCGTGCAATAAAACCCCAGAAAAAATTTTCGTCTACATTCCCACGGAGGAAATTAGAAGAAAAGCCTCGATGCATGCCGTCTGTCGGGATGAGCGATACGGAAAATAAGAGTATAACAAACCTTGTGCTATGTGAGCGAACTGGTAACTGGTATAGCGAATATAAGCTAAGTATCTTTCTCTGATTTTCTTTCCTCTTTTCCGTGATAGGATGTTGCTGCCGAAGGACACAGCGACGGGATGAGGAGGAAGGTCCGGCCGCCAAGGGCCCTTGCCTGGAGGAGACGGTGACTCCGGGGGCGGGCGTGGAAGCAGTGGACAACACAAGTGAACTACCAACATCCACGTCCCCTGTGCCCCCGGAGGCGGGCACACCAACTTCGCCCGCCTCACCTCCTCCTCTGGGAGAAGAACAAGATGAAGATGAGGGCCCTGCCAGGGGGAGTAGTGAGGTGCAGGACCATCCAGGGCCAAACGATCGACTCCACCGGGCAATGCTCCGGGAAATGGAGATATTGAGAAGAGATATCGAAGACTTGGTGGCGGAGATTGACCGGCTGGAGGCGATCATTGAACATCAACAAATACACCTAGACCTCCAGGCCCTGGAGCAGAGACCGCCGCGGATCGGTCCTGGAGGTGACCGGTAAAAACATCACCACCCATGGCCCGCGGTGAAGTCGGAAGTCCCACCTCATGAGGTAAGTGAAGGAGGGGGTCAGGAACCCTTCCCCAAATACTTGCATAAAATTTTACTATCCAGATTGCTTTTAGGCTACGTATTTTTTCTCCCTTGTTGCAATGGTGCAGGGGCGCAGCTAGGACTTAAGGCTAGGGGGGGTTTATGGGCACAACTAATACTGGGGTTTCTGGGGGTGTGGAATACCCGCCAGGGTAAGGTATGAATGGTGGGGGGAACTCCTTCAGAAAATTTTCGATATAAATGGTTCAAAATGGTTAGTTTTACTGCTTTCGGAGGGATGTTTTATTAATATTTACACTATTCTGTAAGTAATGTTAATCCAATTAAGTAAAATGGATTAAACTTTTTAAAAATTTCCGAGGTCTGGGGGGGTTTCATCCCCCAAAACCCACCCCCTCGCTGCGCCACTGCAATGGTGGATATATTTTAGATCCTTTGTGACTATAGCCCGCCACCCATTGGGTCGACACACACACTAGATAAAATGAAAACTTTTGAAAATTACCTCTTTCTAAGAAATTATTTATTTATCTTTCCTGCTAAATTTACCTACTAAAACGAATTATTACACAAAAAAAACATATTTTTAATGGCAAGAACATATTTCTGTGAACAGCTTATGAAAATCCTTAATGACAAATGTAATTACAGTCAGAGCACATATTATTAGTTTTTGATTGACATTTTCCTTAATATGATAGAGTTTTAACTTTAATTAGTAAATGAGGTTTATCTTCAATTACCTATATTTACTATTTCAGGGCCATAACACCTGGGCCAACTCCCTGCTACATGGGCGGCCAACCACCCAGAGGTAAGAGAACCCTACACTCATTTCATTTTTAATTGTTGCAGCTTTTTTACAACAAAAAGTATTCATCCCTCACTCTTAGAGCACTACAAGACTGAGATATGTTCTTTCAGCTATTATAATATGGATCATACTACCCCAATTAAACAGTGTAACCTCCTTTTTTTGCCGCCTCCCCTCCCCTATTACACTTGTACTGACGAAAGGGCCTCGACCAGCATAACGAAGAGCAAAGTGGAAGGGCCTGCGACAAAAAGAGGACATTATTTCTAAATGTCCCTGCTCATTCCTCAATATCTATTTTGGCATGTATTATAGCTGTAATCCTTACTTAGAACATTTAAAACCCTAGCAAAGAGGGCAACTGCAGGCGGACGGAACTCACATAGTATTATGTGTAGGGATGATGGAATCGGATACAAATATCCACAGATATTGCCCTTCATCAGATACATCGGATCCAAAGTCGCAGAAGACATAGGATCTAGATGCAAAATATTAAATAATAGCTTCAGTGAATTCAACTCCCCACAAGGCTGGAAAGAGTTCCGAATCTCTCTTTGAATGCACCGTCGCATGCAATTCTTGTCCTACTCATGAACCGTTTTGCTTGAAAACTCTCGCAGAGGCTACGTAGGAGTATTTCAGCAGTGGAAAATAAAAAAGGCAAAATACAATTGGCACATATTGTGACTCTTCCCAAGAGATTGAACATTCATCAGGGGAATCTCAGCATCAGTAATGTAAAAACGCATCTGGATTCGAAAATTTCCGATCGGAAACATCCAGCTCCAAAAATCAAAGATCCGAAAAAAAGTCCTTGATTGGCCCATCCCTAATTATTTGGGTTCCGTTATGCTGTTTACTGTTAATGTGGGTATTAATATTCCTGCTCGCGGCAGTGCCCTGCGAGGTGCCTCCAGTATATGTATATCATTGCTTCTTGCCTGAGAGAAGGCTTTGCCGCTTTGACTGCAATGCCCCTAAGCACGTGCCTATATATTTATCCTTAAGGTTGAACAGCCCCAGCATGCAAAAAACATTCACTCAAAGTGCCTATCAATTTCAAAGTGTACACAGTGTGTCTTATCATCATTAAAAAGGCACATTTCACATGCATTTTATGATTCTACTTGAAACAATAACCAGGAGCAATAGCATGTGTTTTAAGTAGAGCAGATGATCCCAAATTCATCTTAAGCTGGCTCACGATGAATATCATTTAAATTGATTTCTTTTTCAGCCATAACACCTGGCCACTCATCCCGCTGCGGAATTAGGGGAATGACACCTGCCCCAGGCCTGCAGCACATCATCAAATCGGTAAGAGATTTGTTCGTATTATCATTTTTTCACATGCATATATATATATATATATATATATATATATATATATATATATTCCATATTCCAGCATCGCAAAAACCATAAACTGGCTCAGGGACTATAATTTGGAACTCACTCCGGATTAACTTGAGCCTTTGCATCAGCACCTAACGTATTCAAGCAAAGGCATTTGAATATGTATTCAAATGACTAACTAATCCAGGACTATGCGGATGGAATCTAAGTAATACATAGTTTAAGGTATATTTTCATAATAGATGGACCCATTCAGTTTTTCAAACTCAGTCCTTACAGTTCTTTTCTTAGAACAAGAACTTTTATGTTGCTTTGGCGTACCCAGCGGAGGAGAGGGGAGGCAACTTCCCCCCTTAGAAGCGAAAATAAATTTAGTGCAAAACAAAAGTTATGAACAAAATTTTCTTTTGAAGAAAAATAAAATTAGTAGAAGACATGGAACTAAAATAAATATCATTATTCTTTCAAGCAAATAATTATAAAGACCAATAAATTGCTGTCATAATTTCCTTAAAATTTTCGTTTCATTAGCCTTTTTTCTGCAAAAAAGTTTCAACTTGAATGGCCATAGCTAGTTTTGCCCCCCCCCCTCCCACCTTGATTTGATTCTGGGTACACATATGCAAAGTTGTGATGATTTGGTATGAAAGTAATAACGAAAAGAATACAATAAGGAACATTTACATCTGGAAGAAAGTTTTGCGTCAAAGAGTTCAATACCCACATCAAAATTCATGACAAATGTTTTGGTACACTTTTTTCTTGCTGTAGCCTTGCTGTTTGCTGCTGAGAACAATTCCTCATTTCCTCATGTGATATGTGTATGTACCCACTACGGATGAACTTTGCCTCTGATTTCCTTCATGCATTTTACCACCCTCTGATGGAAAATGCATGTAATTATCCATCCCCTTGAAAGAAACGAAGTTGATATGGATTTTTATCATATTTTTTACTTCCATCGTGTACATCAGCTCAAATTTCCAAAATATTATGACACCAGTGGTAAAAGTGTCATACCAAAATGTTTACCCTTTTGCAGGGAACTATCGCTTGCTCTCTGGGAATCTACCTCTGTCACATGCCGCATTAGCACTGAGCACATGGCAGGGAAAAAAGAAGAAACAACTCCATTACTCAGCTCTGCTTACATGTTTTACTGAAAAGCTTCTCTACTACCAGTGTTTGAGATAGCCAATATATGTAGAGCCATCTGATAGTCATTGCTTATTTTTGGGGTAATCTGCTGATGACATCATTAAATCTTAGTCATTGCATGATAGTTAAATACAGATAACATCCTTCCGGGACTGTTTCATTCATAAGAATTAAGAAGGAAATAGAATAAATAGCAAATGAAAACTGCTGTATCTTTCCAGGCACTGGATCAGGTCTATCGTGGAAAACTGAAGCTCAAAAGTCAATAATATGGCATACCAATAATACGGCCTCTATTCCCGGACAAAAATTGCTCAGTGAATGTACAAATTCCACAAAGAGTACAGTAAGTTAGTACTAGTACTAATTGCAGTGAATACTAAACTGTGAAGCAGCACCATTGTGGGGTGGATTCTGGAAACGACTCATAAAGAGTGTCAAGGGCCTCATGAAGAGGATGATCGGCAAGAGCAAGTTGTCATTTGATGAGTTTCGCACCTGTATCGCAAGCGTGGCTGCCACCACCAATGACCGTCCACTTACAACCATTACCGAAGATGGAAATGATCTTGTGTCTCCCTCTCCATCCATGTTTTTAAGACGTACAATGCCTGGAGGTTTCCCTGAAGGAAATTTTGCCCAAGGACTGGAACAGAGTTACCGAAAAATGCAGAATATTTAAACCCAGCTGAAGGATCGTTTTTGAAAAGAGTACCTGTCCCTTCTCATCCAGAAGAAGAAGAAAGTTAACATTCGACCCACTGCTGTGGGAGATGTGGTACTCGTTGGATGTGACATCAAGAAGAGGTTCGAGTGGCCCCTTGGGAAAATTGAGGACCTCTACAGTGGAAAAGATTGAATCGTGAGGTCTGCAAAAATCAAGATTTATAGCAGTAGGGGGATTATCTATATCAATCGTCCCTTACAACATCTGTACCCGCTGGAGATTTCTCAACAAGAAGGTGCAGCAATGTCAACGACAAAACCTATATTAGAAGAAACCTCGTCGACTTCAATGGAAAAGCCTGTCAAGAAGGCTGAGAACAAAGAAGAGTTCATCATTACACGTGGTGGAGGAAAAGTGAAAAAGCCGAGTCGCTACTCTTCCTGGTTTGGAGGAATCATCACATGAACTTCTTATACAAATATTTAATTCATCAAGCTATTCTTTTGTGGATATAATTCCCAACTAATTGTAAATAAGGTTAGGAATTAGTGGGAGGATGAAGAATCAACTTGAAATTATGAAAGTGAACTTGTTTATTTTAGTTGCTATGTAATGTCAAGGATATAAATTTGTTGATTTAATCTTGCTATTAACAATAAAAAACGAAACCCTGAATCAATCGTTCGAAACTTTAAATCTCTCTGTCGGGTAGGCGAGTGGATTTGACAGAGGGGATGGTATATTATTTTCAAAAAACTTTCTCTATATTTGCCAGACTTGGAAAAATGCTTTCAATCAATTCTCGGTCAACAATACTTGTGAAATATTCCATTATTGTATCAACCATTCATTAATATAAGACCACATTTCCGATTTGAAAGATTTTTTACCGAATTATATACTCTGTAAACCATGTATGTTGCCACAGCATTGCAGCAATGTCTCTCTGCAACCTACTGGGAGTTGCAGCAATGTAATGACCAAAGAGGCGGACGAAACCTAGCTACCAAAGCTGGAGTCAAACTCCAGGAACTTAAGCCCAATCGGAAATAAAATTAGCCGATGGTATGTACTGAGGTAAATAACGTCCACGATCACATTGGACCGGCAGAGTGTTTTCTTTCGGACTCCATTACGAGGCATTTCCTATCCTTAGATTTATATATTCATCCCCTGCGTATCTCTTACTAATACGAGGCTCTGTGGCCGAGTTGGTCTACATTGTGCGTGGTTGTTGCAGAAAAGTTCTGGGAGGGTTTGAATATGTAATTATTATACTTCTTTCACTTTCTAAAAGAGAAATCGTGAACGTTAACGTAATCAAAGCAGATTACTGTACCGATGTTCAGGAAAAAGTTAGTTATGAATTTTTTTAAACCACTGAAGTTATTAAAATGATGACTTTATCTACGTTAGCACATTTCTAAACAGATTCATTCACGGGGAAGAAATAATAAGGGGAGGTGAGGATTGTTGTATCTTCATGTCTTTTCGGCTATGTCAAATCTCAGTTGCGTGTGATTGCTACTCATAGTAATTAAAATTATCACAAAACAATCAGACCCTATCGTATTCGAAATCAATTTGATGACCCTAGAGTTAGGATATAATGGTAGGTAACTCTGACAATTAAAAATTGGTTATCTTTATAAAAAACCAAAAATATATTAATGAAAAACATACATGTGAAATTTAAAAGGTCAACTTTAAATTTAACTTAGATAATTAGCTTTAAAGTCCACATAGGAGCTTCGGCCATGCCCACGACGACAAACGTATTTCCATTGGCTGACGCCGCGTAACGTGTGAACCTCATGAATGTCTCGTGAGTACAGTAGGGGAAAGAGAAAAAAACTGAGGGGGGTGGCACAAAATATATCTTGAGTTGTCTTAATTTTATCGCAATAAAAAATGGTCAAGTCACAGGCAGAGTATAAGAAAATTTAATTAAAAGTGATTATATGCATGTAAAAGACAATGACATCTTATGATATGAAAAAGTTAAAATTGTTCTTTTGCAATGCTCGGCAATACAGCTAAAACCGCAAGGGAGGGGGGGGTGCGCTTCCCCATCTGTATCCGCCAGTGCTTGAGTAATACCTGAAGAAGCCGTAAACACATTGTGTTCGTGGAATTAGTGGCCAAAAGTCTATCATCTTGGCGAAACAATGCGTTAATTTTGTTCTGGCTGATTCCCGAAACGTACTGACGTTATCAAACAAGTCTCAAAACACAATTTATTGTCTCAAAACGAATCATTTCAGTGAAATAAAACTTCTTAAGATGAAATGCTCACAGTTTTGAGATAGACAGTAATCACGGCAATCATCGTGGATGCTTTAATTTGTGGACATACCATCGTAAAATCCTTTAATTATTACTGTTTTTTAGTTTCCGGATGGAAATAATGAAATAAATGAAAAAATTTTGCAATAGTGATATCTGTTTTCTTGTTCACTAAAGGGAGGAAATTCGGGGTATTCTCCGTTTCTTTTAGGATTAGCATTCAAATTTCGTTGGAACAGCATTTTTAAAGCAGAGGCCGCGCTTTGGTCAACTGTGTCACTGAAAATTATTCAAGTCAGTTTCGTACAATAAAAAATGGTGGAAAAGTGTCATCAAAATGAAAGAGTAACTCAGAGATGGGGATTTTTAATTGTAAATATCCGTACGTTCACTTATCTATACATCTGAGTTACTCGTACAATCGATTGTACCTACAGTGGTATATCACTTCTAAAAGTTTTAGGACAAAGCTTGTGGCACCACTTCAGCTTCTCTAGGAAATTTCAATCCTTACGTAGTTTTTTGCTGCGCTCAGCTAGCATTCCGCTTGTGAGTGAATATATACACACTTACAAAGGGAAATTTTAATTTATAATTGCAACTATATCATTCTGCTTCAATATATGTTAGATTAAATGATTATTTTGTCTGCATTTACTGCATATTTGCATTGGTTTTCACGGTTTGGTTACATATTGCGCATTTAAAGCCAACCACTGCAATGGAAAGGGTCTTCGTTGCAAAGAAGTACATAAGAATAACGGTCTTCTAAGCACATACGAATTTTTTGCGATGTATGGCCGAAGACAACAAAAGAAGCAATGGAAACTAATTCCCTTTGAGAAGCATAAACAGACATTAAAATGGCCCTCAGTAACCCCCCTACTCCTCCTAGTTTCTATACGAGTAGATAGGAGTTTTACATCGTCTGAGATTACCAATGCATGAATGAGGTACAGAGCTCAGGGAAACATGTCTTAATAATCACCCATTTAAACTGCCTAAGGTCGGAAAGTTTCCTTCGTTTGATAAGGCACTAATAATCCTTATTTAAGCCAAGCGCTACCAGCTAGCATCCTGCGTCGTATCAGCGCTCAAAGCCTCGCCTCCAGGTCACCTCACCTGCGGCAGCGGGAACCAGAAATACGTCACTCGGACTTTTCCCAACACTCATACTTAGCCATCGCGTTTTCGCGCGCCTGAAAATTTTTTCTTTTCATTTAATCGCGAAAAATAGATATCGTCATTTAAAAATCTAAATGGGTTAAATACGTAATCCAGGAGTCTTTCTTTCTTTATCTCTAGTCATTTTTTATCGAATAAATCGTTCGATTGAGTCAATAAAAATGATAGGAAACCACCCCATGGCCGTAGCGTTATAAACAAGCAAGAAGGAGATCGAGCACGTATTACAGGACGCGGATGTGGTCATTGGAACAGTGAGCTGGCGTACAGAGATATATGAGCGACTGCGAAGTTTTTTCTTCAGGATATAAAATCTACAGATGCGATCGATGCGATAGGGAAAGTGGCGGAGTTTTTATAGCCGTAAAAATCAGATTTGGTTTAATTCTTGGAGTTTTTATTGCACAAAAACATTAAGCACGTCCGCCCACGACATTAACGACATTGAAATAGAAAGCGTATGGCGTACAATTAAGCAACGAAGTAAGAGGAGTAATCATATTTGCTCTTTTTAGACCTCCGAACTCTGAAGTTGATATTATTTACCAAATGGATAATCAAATATACGCCTTTACTTTGAGAGACAGTAAAAGTGTAATAGTGATCGGGGGAAACCTTAATCTCCTATTCTAAAAATTGAGATACTTACGCTACAAAGGCGAATTCAAGGAACAAATCGGTGAAATCCTACCAAACGCACTTGCAACTCAACCATTTGACATAGTAGTTGACAAGCCAACGAAAGGAAAATATGTTTAGACCTTTCGGCAGTCAGCCATCCTAAGATGATCAAACAAATGGATATTATTCACGGTGTAAATGATCCCAGAGTAATTTTTGAAATGTTAATAATTGAAGAAAAGTCAGCTGTAAAACAAGAACGCAGCATTAGCTGATTTCATAAATAGAAATTCATTAAATTTGGTGAGATAGTGAATGATTCGTACACGAAATTTGTAGCTAAATTTGAACAAAAGCGCAAATGTATCGTGGAAATACTTCTCAGAAATTCTACATCAAGGAAGCAACGAATATATATTTCACTAAAACTGAAAAGTGATAGTAAAACAATTTGCTATCACAACAACGATGTTAGGAGCGACCTTAGGAAACAGAGAAAACTGTACCACTTGTTCAAAAAGTCCTTTACGTTAGGTGAAAAATCAAAAGAACTTGAAGCGAAAGAAAATTACGCCGCAAAATAATCAATAAACAAAGAATAAATGCAAACTGCACTGCGAAATTTCTAGAAAAAATCACTCGTTGAATTACTCGAAAAAAAATCCGAAATCTTAGTGGATTTCTCCATTTTCGGGTTATCGCCGCGTTTCATGGTCAGAGGTGTCACCGCGAGAATGGAGAAATCCACTAATTCTGTACGCCACGGAAGACTCCGAGACAACGATCCGAAATCTATTTGCTCGTTTACGAGAGGGAATCAGGGAAACTATTCAACCGCAGATTCGTCATTTGGTATAGACGGTACTATCGACGCCGAAAATATTGACAGAGCCAACGCCTTGAATCCCCAAATCAAAAATATACGCAGTTATACAGACGATACTAAATGTAATTTAGGCATCATATTCACTGAGAAACCTATGGAGGAAAAACCTATCGATTGCGATGGGATAACTAAGTATCTAGAAGCAATAAAAAGTAGAAAAATCTCCGATTCCGGAGGGAATACCCTCAAGGAGTTTGTCCTCAAAGAGTTGAGGAGTTAGCCGAGCGACGAATTGTAATCAATGTGTGGCCCGAAATGGACGCTTAGTCTCACCGAGAAATACATTAATTCTTCACATTAAAATGCAGTTGAAATGTCGTCTCGAGACGTCCAAAGGTCTTACGTAAGTCAATAAAAATTCCTTTCTTTCTGTTCTCATTTTATGTACATCATCATATAATACAAATTGAAACTTTATGGCTCTAAACTACTATCATTCGTGGAAAATTTCTAAAATGGAAACAAAAACTATAAAATATTCCTTTCGAATAATTCTTTCAAAATAATATCAGGTTCTCTTTTGCCATTTCACACCTTTATTTTATTTTTCATACATTATTTTCACACTGGGTATTATGTAAATAAAGCAGGGACGCCGACCTACAAAAAATATTGGGGGGCCCAAACCGGGGATCTTGCCCCGGGGAATTATATAAGTATGAGTTTTAAGTTTTTTAAGCATTTTATAAGAGTCATATGATCAACATTAGAACCCTGATATCTCGAAACTCGATATCTGGACACTCCGGGGAAAATCGACAAGCCTGACACATTTTTTCCTCACCCGTATAACGAATTTTTTAGGGGGCTCGGGCCCCCTCAGGCCCCATGGAGTCGGCGCCACTGAAATAGAGCAACGAATGAAAAAGTAGAATTTTATATTGCAAAAAAACTTTCGTTCAAGTAACACGAGTCTTTTTTCTATTACACCTTTCGTATAGGCTTCACGATGGGAGAATACTGCTGTTGGGGTCCCCTAGGATCGGGGCCCTCGGCCATTGCATACCCAACCGCACCGTTCCAGATTACACCCCTCTGCTAATAATTCACGGGATCAATTCCAAACACTCATTAATGATTAAATAAAAAGTATTCCAACAAGGAGTAAGAATTATACCCAATGAACTTATCATTTTGTTGACACAATAAACTGTGAATTCATTGCGAAGTTAGCATTTTCATCCTTTAGTTCCATTAACGTATTCATAAAATATTCAATACATATAATCGGATGACAGGAAGTAATTTTACTGTTGAACTAATTATCCCAAATCAATATAAAATTTCCATGATATTCATTACAAGAAGGTACAAAATTGCAAATTTAGGTAATACGCATAATTACTCCATAAATTCCACATCCTCCTTCATAAGTTGTCATCGAAATTTAAGACGCTAAAGGGACAAACGTTAGTAGCAGTTATGGCGAATGACCCATATTAATGAGGCGGAGTAGATTTAGGATGATTTAAGGTATTAGGCTGGGATAGCCAGAGAATTGCCCGCCGTAAGTGCAATCACATGTGTCCATTGTTGGCGCTGCCATGGTTATTCTAGCTCTTCACAAGAGAAGCAATAATACGGAGCAGAGGGAATTGCTCTAACGTTTTAGAAGATTTTGACTACCATTTTAGTTGAAAAATATGGGAAACTATACTACTACTACTATGAATAAGCTTCTCAAGCAGGACATCGGTTAAAATATTTTTAGAATTTTTTTAGGAACTGCGAGGAACGTTTTTAGCGAGTTACTAGCTGCGAGATTTGTCGTTATAATAAAAATTACATGTAAATCGGAATTGGAATATATTTCTAAAGGTAACAGGAAGAAGGTTAGAGTTAATTTGAGAATAATATAAGGAAGTCATTCAGTGCTCGACGAGCGATGCGATAAACTGAAAACGTTGCTTGTTTGAGGAATAAAAATCAGATATGTGAAAAAAGAATCAGCGCTGAGTATGCCGCTAATTTTTTCATGTACAACGCGGTGTTTTTCAAAGAGAGTGTAGCATATAGGCAGTGGTTTAATGTCTTAAAATAAATTTTAATCATTTTTTCTCGTGCACTATCTTCATCAAGGGAATATAAATATTATAAACACATCATCAGTCATCATCCGTGAGATTAGTTTGACACAAGTCTATTCAATCTTCCTATCGGCTGATATTATAACACGTACTTTCTTAATTCTTCCGTTATTCCCTTCCTACAAGCCCTCAAAGAGAATTTTCATTAATCATCGGTTCTAGTGATATGAACGATCAAACAGTCCCGCCTTCTACCCGATTTTTCAAAAGAAGTTTCTGTTTACTGATATACCGGGAAAAGCCACGGAGAATATTAAACGTAGCGACCCGCGATGCACATATAATGCGAATATTCTTCGAAGAAAAACTCATTCGCTTTGACCGGGATTCGAAGCCGAAACTTCCGAAGTTTGGTCGATTGCTTAGGCCAGTCAAACTACAATAGCGTCTAATCACCCTCTGGAAATTTGTGGACTGAACCAGACGAGATTGCTGTGGACGGCTTAGCATATAATAATAATAATAATATTATTTATTGTTCCGTTGGTCAAGGAAATTTGACATAGAACATGGTCATGAAAACATAAAAATATACACTTTACACAATATAGACACATCTCCCGCAATAACAGCCAACGAATTTCCACAGCGGGATTTGAGGACGCCTTTGTACCTACACTAACTGATGCAGAGGACCAGATTGTATCTAATCTGTACACCAGCAGCGCAGCGTAGTCAAGTTTTTGGGAGGATTAAATCCCCCCCCCCCGGAGATGAGAGAAAGTTTTAGGTTTAATCCATTTCACTTAATTTGATTGATATATTTATAGAAGAGTGTAAGTATGAATAAAATATCCCACAGAAAGACATAAAACTCTCTATTTTGAAACATTTATATTAATTTTTTCTTGCCCCTCAGACCTCCAGCTTATCCTGGCGGTTATACCACACACCTAACGTCTAGTTGAGCCTAAAACACCCCTAGCCTTGTTTCCTAGCTGCGCCCCTGCTGAACACACTTTCTAACAATTTTGACCCTGCACGATATGTGATCCAGACCAGGGGTGGGGTGGCCAGGAATTTTGTTCGGGAGTATAAAAACAGAGCCTGGGTTAATTTTGAAAAACAAAGTATTGAGTATTGAGAGGATTTAAGACTAGTTTCAACACTTTTCTTAACAAAAAAAACTTAACTTTTCAAATAAATCTTTTGTAAATTCATGAATTTTCAATCTTTGCTGTCTTTTATTAGGCAAAGTAATTGTATTTTTATATTTTGGGGGTGGGGAGGCATACCTCCACAAATTCCTCCTCGCTATGCGACTCATCCATACGATTTCCTGACATCAACAAATTTTAATATACATACATTCTCTTCTACTGTGGTCCAGGTTGCTGCTGTTGCCCACAGCCAGAGGAGGAGGAGGAAGAAGAGGTTGAAACGGAGGGGTCCTTGGAATCGTATCCTATGAGGTGGGAAAAGATCATGGGGCCTAGGATACAAATACCTAACATCCACGTACATCCTTGCATGCCGTCCATTCATGGGCAGGTTATGCGAGGGTGAAGGTGAAGACCCCTACGGTGCCAGATGACTGAGGGCCATAGGGAGGTGTTACAAGGCAGACCAGAGGTTTTTCTCAAGGTAATTGGTTGTTTCTATTTCTTTAGAGCTTTGCTTAAACCTTTCATTCTGAATATTGTCGTTCGCTTATGATCATTTTATAAAAATATTACTTAAGGCTACCTATACACCCCACATTAGGTTATCAATGAAAACAAACAAATGTCCACAATAATGGACATGGGTGGATGGAATTGCACACTGAAGTAGCAATGGTGATGTGTTAAGTTCATCAATGAGGAAATGTATTTTTTACATATGCATGAACTATTACAAAACTTCATTAGAGGGGCACCTTAAAGATAATCGTTTATTTTCAATTTTCTATGGAAATAACTGATAGGAAAGAGGGGGGTTCCTTCCACTGCCAAGACATGTATTATGCTGAATATATTCATTACAAGAGAGAGAATCCTTGAAAAATTGAGGAAATTAAACCAAATAATAATTGGATACCCATTGAACATATATTATCAGTTAACCCTTTCACACCGAATGTTATCACCAGCCAACTGTTACACTTAAATGGAGGTGCTCTAATGTTGGCTCTAGCTAACGAGACCTTTACAATGCAAGCGACAATGACAGTGTCCGACCCCACAAATGGGAATCGATAATTGATGTAGCATTGGTCGCAAGTTTTCAAGCCTGAGATGAGCTTAGTGAAACCTTGGTGCCACTCCTCGGCAATTCAATCCGATCTTCCTTATCATTTATGATACTCCTCACAGCAGGAATGGACTCCTGAACTGGTTCTTCTGTCAATGATTTTTGAGTACTTCCAATTCTTTATGCCTTGAAATGAATTCTTTGTTTTGTTCTGCGAATTTGTTATTTTTAAGTGGAATTTTAATGTTATAATTTTAACAGACTTCTGGCATGAAAGTCTTGGTACCCTATGTGTTCACAACTGATGAAAAATGCGTATTGAGAGAAACATTATCCCCCAAATTTGTTACTATCAATTCTGAAAATCAATTAAAAATTCAATGGCATATTTGTTATTTTCATTAAGGTGTACATTATTCAAAATCATAAAAAATCATTTTAGAATAATATGTACTGTCAATGTAGTAATGAGTTAACTGTGAAGTCGTGCTAAGAATGGGTGGGAGGGTCGAGTGTGGCAGGAGTATTGGGTGGACACCCCATTGTGTTAGGTCCCAAATCGGAAGGAATTCGTAGGAGAGAAGTGTAAAACATTCTCATGCTAATCATTCCACAGAAACATTTTCCTTTCCCAGGTACCCGTAAGGAAAGTGTTAAAATATTTAAGGGATACTATGAAATATCCTTAAATTATGCAGATTTAATTAAGATTTTATGAATAGAATGTATAGCCTATTTATTTAAATATATGTAGTTTTCCTTTTCATACAATTTAAGGGCATTTTTCCATTGTATGCAGCACTCAGATTAAGCAAACACTCTTATAGCGAATTTCTGGCCTTATACTGCATACTACTACATAATTTAATTTTAGGATTAAGCAGAAGTACACCGTCATATGGCAGTAGTGAATCGTTACTGTCAGGATACAATCATGCCAAATAACTTTCCAGAATTTATAGCACATGTTATCATCCTACTACATACGTGTCCATCAATTCTTCATGATGTGAGTGATGATGCTTCTTTGGGTATTAGTCTGCATTAGGAGCACACTCATGTGTGAACATTAATATTTTCATTTCAGAACCAGAACACCCGGTTCCCCTCCCTAAGGCAGTCCCTGGCACCGAGGGCAGGCCCCCACCCACCAGGACCCCTCCGAACATTGAACGCCAGAACATCCGGCACCTCTAATGCTACCTCCTCCTCCTCACCCAGCAGGTTTGTTGAAATCACTCTCAGAAATTCCATTTTCTATTAGCTTCGATATTATAAATGAAAATATAAGGGATTTATAATGTAAAATCACTGTCAATATAAAATAGGCAATATCTATTTCACCTTTCCTTTAGGGTTCAATGCTGTAGGTATTAAGAATAGTGAGTATTACTGGAGTGTTAGATACAGGTAAATGGATTTGAGGGATAGAAAGTCAGAGAATAAGGGCTCAAGGGGAGCCTTCCAAGGGTACAATACACCGGGACCCAGCAATCTCGCTGATACGCCTAATCACCCGGGGAGGGGGAGGAGAGGATAGAAAAAGGAAAGAGGCGCCACTGCAATAGGACCACGACGACACCTCTTGGGTAGGATAGGGTCGGAAGGGTTGGGACGGAAAAAAACATCCTAATGCTATAGAAGCAAAAAGGTCCCGACTAAATAGAAAAACCAGGGAAAGCCATTAATGCACCAGCGATTTTAAAGGATTATCCTATGAGGAAGAATAACCCAACGATCGCATTGCTAGCTTAAGATGGAGGGACAGAGAGTATTACTGGAGTGTTAGGTACAGGTTAATGGACTTGTGGAGTGATAAGTCAACATGGGATATTAAATGGGAAGCTGGGTCGCTGTGAAAGGTATAGATAAGGTAAGCAGCTTGATTTTGATGGTAGAAAATGAGATACAAACCACCGCCCTTGTTGTGGTTAATAGCCAGGTCAAATTAAACAAAAAAATAGGGGATTATTGTTTCCATAGCTTAGCCATATGGCCTTGTTTTCCGTACCCTTTTAGTTTTTCATGAAACAGATAAGGTACATTTGTAGTGAATAATTTTCTCATATTACGCATGCAGTTATGTTCAGAGACAGCATAGTCATGCATATTTTGGAGAGTATAGCTCTAGATAAGTTTCGAATGGCTTTCTCTAAAAATTGGTAAATCTTGGAGAAAAGATTGTAGAAAAAAATTATTAGATAATTACATGATCTTCAATTTTCGTCAGAGCTATTTTTATAGTTTAACTAACCGTTTTTAACTAAGCAACTCTTTTTTGACCTTTTTAACAGAGAATTAAAACAGTTTAAGGTAGAAATTTGAGAAATCCTGAGTAGGAAAAATCTGGCAGTGATGGGGGACTGCAATGCATAAGTTTTAAGGGAGGGACGGAAATGAAATAGGGGAAGTAGGATCTTGAAAATGGAGCAAAAGCAGGTCAGTAGCATTTTGCAGGTGGGACAAATTATCCATTACTAACATAGGAGGATTTAGGAGGGGGCAGGTGCCCCCCTAAACACTAAAATATAGACAAACGTTTTTTATACATATATCATTACTTTCATTTTGTAATGTTCAATTATGGGCCTCAATCATTTAATTTCACATTAATAGCTTTCGTGTTAAAATAAAGAGAATATTTCTTACAGCGACTGTTGTATCTTGTTTCCTAATCTCAAGAATGAAAAGATCGTTTTCCAGTCAGACCAATGAGCAGGGCCCCCCCAACCCCAAAACCGAGAAAAAATCCTGGGTCCGCACCTGATTACATATATATTCCAAGCATCATAAGGAAGTGATTCAGTCCATGGTATCGCATGGACTATGTCCATGAAATATGTAAACATATCAGATAGACGACATAAAAGTAAGCCTAAGATGTAGGTTAATCATGAAAAACTCACGCTGGCTCCCTGCAGTTGATGTTGATTCAACCCAAAACTTAGTGTATATGACATGAAATGTGAGTTTATAGTAACATGACCTGGTAATTCAAAAAGGTGAGGAAAAGGAATGTGGTAGCTCTGGAGTGTACTTGTAGGAGAGAATTTCAGGAACTCGTGAAATATGTATAGTATCCAAGAGAATGGAGAAAAGTAGACTATAGAGAAGCATGGTATGAAATTGAAAGTGGAAACATCCAGGGGCGCCGACTTATAAAAAATATTGGGGGGGCCCATATCGGAGGTTTTTCCCCGGGAAGAGGTTAAATTCAAAGTGTGTCGCAGCGCCGAAAAGCTGTCATGATTCACACCACCTGATTCAGTTAACCTGCTTAACCTTATAATTGTTTGTTTTAACACATTGTTGAATTTATTTTAAAAGGTAACTATCGTCAAACATAGGAAAAAAATTACCAATATATTTTTGTGATTTCACAAAGCATAATATAACTTAATTATTTTCTTGAATTATTGAGGGGGCTCCGCCCCCCCAAACGAATCTTTGAGGGGGCTCGGGCCCCCTCAGGCCCCATGGAGTCGGCGCCACTGGAAACATCAAAGCATTCAAGATGTTAATTGAATATGGTGACAATTTGGTGATAAAAAAAACCATGGATAACAGATTAAATAATATCAAATATAGAGGACTTAAGAAAGTGGGAAGACATTGAGAGAGAGCAGGGAGAAAAGACATTAAGGGAAATAAATGAAGAATTACAACCAGAAAAATAATATGGCATGGTGGAATGATGGAAAAAACAGAGTACGTAATGTAATGGAAATGTTCAGAAGGAAGGAGAGGTATGAGCACTATAAGCCAAAGTTTTGTCACTATTGGCCATCGAATGAGGGCAACCCAAATCAAATATTGAGGCTAATGATGGAAGAACATGCTAACTGAGCTCCACAAGATTCAAAGTATGTTACTGGAAAGATACACAGTTTAAAGGATATGCCCAACAGCAGGAGGAGGCTGAAAATGTTGAACAGAGTGTTGAACAGGTCTTAAGTGTTGAGGAGAAGGATAATTTTGGACTTGGATGATAAACAATGATATCAAGAGAGCCCTTCACAGTATGAAGACTGGGAAATAAGTAGGCCTTGACAAGCTTGCACGTCATCCAGTGTAAGCTTCTGAAGAATCAGGGTGGCAGCAGAATGTTTTTCAAAATAGTACTCTGGATCTTTGAGGATATGTCTTGGCCAGAGGATTTTTAGGAATACAGTTGCTCTTCCAATTGCAAAAATAGAGGCATTGAGGGATCAAAATATGTAGAAAGATGAAGTCAAGGGCAAAGAAGTGAATATGTTACCATATGTTATGTTATGGACAAGCAAAGTCAACTGGATATGTAGTAATAGTGATGAGAACACTTGTAATAAGATACCCAGAATATAATTAGTACATACTTGTAACCCCTATCTATAGCATCCATTCTACAGATATATACTTCTGCATATATCTGTGATCCATTCCTAATGATGAATTTCTAGCCAAAATATTTCCTAATAATTTTAGTTTAAAGTTTGAGTTAAAATGTTTACACTAAGGTTTCTATCAAGTTTTCACAACTAGCACATCTATGTAATATGGAAGACTTTTTGATTACCCATTTCACATTTTCACCAAAACATTTTAGGGACAAATTTAATCAATTCCAAATTCCATTAAAAATTATTGTTATTAGTCACAGATTTACAGCAATAAATAGCCGTTTGCAAAAAAAAATTAAAAAATTAATGATTTTTAAAAGCATTATTGAGAAACTGAGAAAATGGCATTCAGTTAACTATAGCATAAAACTAATTGCTCGCTTCCTTTTCAGTAGCAGCTCAAATGACCCAGAAGGGCACGTAATTCCACAGCCTAGACTTTATCCACGAGGCTTCGTCCAGCCATGAGGTAATTATATTCTCTTCAGTCCAGAGTGACATGATCATCAGCCAAAACAGGCGTTGGCCTGTGGGGAAATGTTGATACCAAATATCCTGTTGCTCATATATACTAATTTCCCATGAATTTCCCTGGCAGTTTAGGCACAGCCATCCTCAGTACATTAATTTAGCAAGGTTAAAAACTGATTAACCGACTAATTCTATCTCCTTCTGTAGCAGTATGCAATATATGCATTGTCTTTTTATATTTTTATCATAATTAGTCTGCATGCATGCCAATGTGATTTAGGTAACATTATCGTTCTTTTCTAGACAAAAAATATTGAACTTGACATAGGTGGATGTCAATATGTGACATTGAAAAAGCAAGACCTGGTGATATTCAAACCTATGATTATTTCAAGGTTAGCAGGCGAAGAATCTCTTTCCAGCTTAACCTGGTATTTTTACCAAACTGCCTCCTTCGGTTTCAGTGCACATACATATTTCGCATTTCATTTTTTTACAATATTTAAATGCACTCAAATATTCGAAGGTGGAAAGGTCACCTCAGATTATGCTAATTTCATGCATTTAAAAAAGAGAAGCAAATTCCTGTCCATTGACCACTGCACTGCACAGTGGTCTACGGAAGCATTAGTTGGAATAACGAAGAAAGATGCACTTGGTGTGAATTTATGTGCATATTGGGCGAGAGAGAGGGGAGAATCAACGGGGACGAGAGCGGCCTCCATCCAAAATCCATTTTGTCACAACTCTTGGGCATTACCAGAAGAGAAGCACGTCTCAATGTTCGTACACCTCTATAGACACTTGAGAGGCCTCTTCATAGACCATAGGCTCCTTACCTACATTCTCGGATCTAAAAATATTGGGAGAAATATGAAAATATTTCATTACTGCTCTAAAAGTTGGAAACATCAATTTGCTTTACCCTTTCACTGCTGTTCAATCTTCGAAAACTTTCTCCTCGCTCACAGCGAAAACGTTAAAATGCATTTTGTGGGGCCATGGAGCAGGTACTTCCAGGATGGATGTGGTACACCCTCCGAAGGGTCGCAAATCCAGGACCCTTTCCTTGACGAGCTCACCCTATCTGGTCCCTCTCTTCGACCCTGCGAGCGGGGGCCCTCCCTCCCCAAAAGTGACAGCTCTGACTGCCTTTTGAAATGTTAACTTTGTTAAATGGCTATTTTCCAGTGGTCCACAGCCATGTTTTTAGCAGTTCACAACATTGATATTTTGCATCGCAGAAACACGGTTCAAAGACATACTTGATTGCTTGATTGGCAGGAGTTTTTTTTTGGCTTAGCCGTGGAAGGTACATCAAAATGCAGGAAATGTTTGCCCTATAAGAGCAGTAACTCAGCAATATCTGTAGGAAATGACCATAAAATAATAAGGTTTTTTGATTTTTGACCCTCCCCACCATAAATGACATTTGAGCAAGGGTCAGGGGTTCACGTAAAGGTCTCAAAATTTGAGGTGAGTTCCTGGTCCTTTGGACTTTTCAATGATAGGCAATAGTAATTTATTCGCTTGTAACGAATTCAGATGATACCAAATCCCAGCTATAACGAATTATTCCTTGGTCCTAATGAAATTGCTATGGACCTATTGCTTGAATACAGATGATTATCTGAATTTTAACCAGCAATCCTGTGGTTCATATAGCAAAATCCTTTATTATGGACATCACAAAATCCTGTATATTACAAAATGTAATGATAGTTCCCTGAAATTCATTAGAAGCAAGTTTAACTGTACATACAAACAACAGAGGATGTCTGTTTGTGTGTCTGCTATGCATTTCCAAACAGCTGCACGACTTGAAACCAAAGTTAGTACATTGATGGATCTCCTGGACATCCTGCTATTGGTACGCACACCTCTTGACACAATCAAAAGAGAAAACATAAATCAAAGGAATCCACATTGAACTATATACATAAATCCTTTTGATGCAAACCTTTCTGCTGCGATATGAGTTCACAGGATGTTCATGGTCTGTGCACATACTGACACACACAGCGATCAATGTTGTGGAGTGGAGTGTTAGCTAATAGTTAGTTTGGGGTTAGGGACCTGGCAATTTTTTAAAAACAGGACACTAAGTAGGGAGTTTTAAACTAATTTAAAACTTTTCATACTAAAAAAACTTCATTTTCCAAAGAAATCTCTTGTAAATTCATGATTTTTCAATACTTTGTTTTTTCCTGTGGAGCATTGTTATTTTTTTAAATATTTTTGGGGCCCCCCATTGCTAACCACTGATTTTATCCTCTGACTTCCGGCTTTTTTCCATTTGCCAATGCACCGTTGGCTTCGACCTTTTTCTTCTATATATTCCTATCCCTTTCTTTCCTTACCTTTGAATTTATTTCCATGTGTGTGCTTAAGGCATCATGTACATGAATGAAGGATGCATTAGCCATATTGGCTTGTTTCACTTGGGCTCAGCTTGCCCCAAAACGCATGTTCCTGTCTCTTTCCAGCCATAGTATGAGTGTGTGACTTCCCATTCATTCTTGTGTCCTTGTCCATTTCTTCCATTGGTGAGTGGTGAGCTGCCCCAGTGCCATTTAGTGGTTACTCTGGCCAAAGCAAAGGGAGATTAATTCTGTTCATAAATCCCAACCGAAATCATGGCAAATTTGAGCATCCATGTAGCGCAACTGGTAGAGCACTTTATCAATAATCGAGAGGTTCTGGGTACGAGTCCCAGTCAGCCCACATGTGAACACACAACAGAAAAAGGGTGGGTGACTAGCGGCAGCAGCGGATTTTCCACTTTTATTTTGCTACAGGAGTGTGTGAAATTCTTTTGGACAAATATTGCATTTTTTTTAAATTTAGTATCTCTCCTAACAATTGGGGTAAAAATTATAGTGGTGGAAATATTATTTGCCTTAAATTGGAGCAATAATCAAATCAGGAAATTCTGCGATCGAGCCAGGCATCTACCTTGACTTCTTATACTATTCTATGCCTATTTAAATGAAAAAGAGCGAGTTGGAGCAAGATTATTCTTTTGAAACATAAGTTAAGATTCAGGTCTTTCTTGCCATATACATTTCTCGATCGAGTCTCGTCGCCCTCATAAAGAGTGTAACCACTATTTGTCAATAATAGTCCAAAACAATACACTTTTAAATGTTTAATTATTAAATGACAAATTGATAAATCAACAAATGTTTCCCTATAATTATTAGGAAATGTTTACACTTTTAGAGAATATGCTTTAAAGTGAATGAAAAACAAGCTTAACCACTCTTGAGCGAAAGTAAAAACTCAATTTTTGCTGAAATTCCGATTTGAAATTTTTTCTAATTTTTAAGGGATTTTGATGACTTTATTGATACGCCAAATATTTAAATAGTTACAGTTCCAAAAACATAGTGAAAATTTAGGGTTTTGTCAAGCTTTTTTCGATTACCGCCCACTGTGCGTCGGTGGTGAAATAATAATACCAACAAGGGTTAAATCCTTTCGCATGGATTCATTTGCTCCACTTTATCTCATTTTTCAGGTGTTCCTGAGTGGGGGATGGTTTCTATTGGCCCGCTGTTTGTGCCTCAGCTGATCATCTCCACGGGAGACGGACCTGCGGGCCTCACGCTGCAATTCCACAATGCCACTCACACCGGAATCAGAACTGGATGAACGATATCCGCCAAGTACGTATCAATTCTTAGTAATTATACGTTCATCAGTGTCTTGGAGGGTAAGTCAATAGGAATAGGGTGGTTTCCTATTATTTTTTTATTGCATGATCGAAAGGTTATTGCTCTTGGAGTATATATTTCACACTTTCATATTTTTATTGACAATATTTATTTTTTTGCCATTAAATGAAAGGTGAAAATTTTCAAGCACACGAAAACGTGACACCTAAGTATGAATGCTGGGAAAACCCCGTGTGACGTCATTCTGAATCCTGCTGCCGCAAGTGAGGTGACGTTGAGGCGAGGCTTTGAGCGCTGATACGACACAGGATGCTAGCAGGTGGCAGAGTACCCTCCTAGCAGGTAGCGCTTGGCTTATATGTATAAGGATTATCAATATCTTATCAAACGAAGGAATCTTTCCGACCATAGGCAGTTTTAACAGGTGATGATTAAGATACATATCCCTGAACTCTGTGCCTCATGCATGCATTGGTAATCTCAACCGATGTATGACTCCTATCTACTCGTATAGAAACTAGGTCCCTGTGACGTCACATGGTGTGGCATTGCATGGGCACCAATCTGGTCTTTTTCAAATGCAGTTAAAATTGACCATTGCCAGTTGTCTAAACTAGGATTTGTAAAACCAAATAATTTGTATATTAGGAATACACTGTTGGGTAACAAATCGCAATCAATGCCTTTTGTTTTCTTTGATGAAGGAAACTATTAATTTCAGATGTTTAACAAATAATATTCATTGCAAAAAGCCTAAATGAAGATATAAAAATACACCGAAATGTTGGCCAAAATTTTCGCATTTAACTCACTTTTAAATTTTAAATTTTTTTATCGTTGTATGTGTACCCTTAAAGCCCAGCATATATATTTAAAGACATTTTTATTATTTTTTAGAGTATTTACTGTTTTGGTGAATGTGGTATTACATGTAAGTTTTGGTGAACACCTCTGGTCAGTCAATCCTCTACACTGGCACGTTGTCAAGGGGTCTTCAGCCCCCCATGTAATATTTTTGCCTTCTGTCGACTGTGCACCGAATACATCCGATAAGTTCTGAAATTTTGCCTAACAGGTAGGAGTGAGGATTTTTTTCCCATCGCACTTTAAAAGTCTTAATTAAATGTACGGCATAATTTTCTTAGAGTATTTAATTTTTATGAGTAAACTGTTGGTGTGCTAACACCCCCCTGAGTAACCACCCCTTATGTGTATTGAGGCGGCTTGTAGGGCAGTATGTAGATGTAGATGTCCCAATTTTCTCTACTATGTGTTGTGGTGGGTATTGCACCACACTCCTCCCCCCCTTGAGCGAGTGGTAATATCTGGTGATGGCACTGATGGAGTTGGCGGAGAGTCCTCCTCAAGAAGATGGGCTGGCTTGAGACGGTCTATGGAAACACTGGAAGGTTTTCCATTGATGTTTAGGGTATAAATCTTCTTATTGCGGTTGAGAACAGGGTATGGTCCCATGTACGGTGGTTGTAGGGCTGGCCGTAGATCGTCTTGGCGAACAAAGACCTGGGAAGAAGTGGCCAAGTCCTTGTGGATAAAGACACGCTGTGAGGAGATCTAGCGTGATGGCACTGATGGAGTTGGCGGAGAGTCCTTCTCAAGAAGATGGGCTGGCTTGAGATGGTCTATGGAAACACTGGAAGGTGTCGGATGCAGCCTAACTCTGACTCATGTGGTCACGCAGCTGAGAGGCAAGATGGCTAGATCTGTTGAATCTAAATGCTGGTCAGAGTCGACGAAGAAGTCACCGCGAAGACGCAGTTGCTCCTCAAAGAGAAGTTCGGCAGGGGCTGTCAGCAGGTCGGCTCTCCAAGTTGTGCGGAGGCCGAGAAGAACTGTGGGTAGTGCGTCCATCCGAGAGTTGGAAGAAGAGCACATGAGGGCCGCCTTGAGAACGCGATGTAGACGTTCGACAAGTCCATTGGCCTGAGGATGGTAGTTCCTGGTGTGGTGTAACATTGCACCCAGAATGGAGCAAAGTTGCTGGAAAATAGAAGACACGAACTGCCGTCCACAGTCGCAAGTGATATGCTTAGGACAGCCAGAGTTAGCTACCCAACCAAGAAGAAAGGCGTGAGAGACGCTGTCCGCGGTGATGCCTACTAGTGGTTCTGCAACAGGCCAGCGGGAGAACTGGTCCATAATTGTGAGGAGGTAGCAGTAGCCGTAGAAAGGCGGAAGAGGTCCCACAATGTCCATGTGTATGTGTTCAAAATGCCTGGTTAGCAGAACGAAATCTCCGAGTGGCGTTGTGATGTGACGAGACACCTTGCAACGCTGGCAGAAGAGGCAGCTGCGAGCCCATGCGCGACAGTCCTTACGCATGGATGGCCAAACATATCGACGGGAGACGAGTTTTATGGTGGAGTTTGCCAGGATGACTAAGGAAGCGGATGTTGTCAAAGATTTGCTGACGATATGGTGGAGTAAGTAAGGGGCGTGGAGTTGGCATGGAAGTGTCGCACCACAGTGAAATGTTCATTCCGGGTACAGGCCTCCTGTGAAGCTGAAGAGCTGTACCGCTGTGGAGTAGTCTGTGTAGTTCTTCGTCGTCGTCTAGGGAGCAAGAGAGAGCAATGAAGTCAATTGGAGCTGTTGTGATTATGGATTATACCCTGGAGACCAAGTCCGCGACGACGTTGTCCAGTCCAGATATATTCCTCACATCCATGGTGAATTGTGAGATAAATTCCAGATGATTAAATTGTCGTGGTGAGCAGGTGTCATTACTCCTGATTCTAGGGCCAAAGGTGTAATATAGGGGTTTGTGATCAGTGAAGATCGCGGGCTTCTACCATTAATCGAAGTGCCTCACTGCTTGGTAGGCAGCGTAGAGTTTGCGATCGTAAGTGCTCCATTTCTGCTGGGAAGGCTTTAGCTTTCAACGGAAGAAACCAAGTGGCTGCCAAGAGTTATCAGAAAATTGCTGTAGGATGGCGGCAATTGTGGTTTGGCTAGCATCAACGACGAGAGCCAGAGGTGCTGAGTTGATTAAATGCGTCTGGGTTGCAGCCTGGGCGAGTCCAGCTTTAGAGGCATCGAAACTCTGCTGAAGTTCAGGTGTCCAGCAAATTGGAGTGGAGTTTTTGACATCAGGACCTTAAAGCAGTGCATTGAGAGGGGCTTGTGTAGATGCAGCGTGTGGTATTTGCTGGCGATAGAAATTCAGCATACCGAGGAATCTTCGAAGGTCCTTAGTAGTCTTCGGTGGAGGGAAGTCTTTGATAGCAGCTTCCTTGTCAGGTAACGGCGTGCATCCATCAACGATCATGTGACCTTGGAAGCCCAGAAATGTGACCTTGGAAGATCCTAGAATACACTTAGCTGAGTTGACGATGACACTAATCAGAAAGGCACTGGAATAAGCTCCGTAGGTGTTGATGATGCTCTTCCTGCGAATGGGAAAATACTAACATATCATCTATGCAAGGAAAGCAAAAATTTAGGCCTTCGAGAGCTTCGTCAATGAAGCGCTGCCATGTTTGGGTGGCATTACTAAGTCCAAATAGCATAAATAGGAATTCAAAAAGGCTGAAGGGTGTAATTATGGCTGTCTTTTCTTTATCTTTGGGAGCCATTGGAATTTGAGTGAAGGTCTTGGCACAGTCAATAACGCTGAAGATGGTGCATCCCTGAAGAGCGTGGGAGAAATCCTTCAGATGGTGAACAGGGTAGCGGTCCGGTATCGTACGTGCATTGATGGCCCTTTAGTCACCACAAGGTCGTCAGCTACTATCCTTCTTGCGAACTATGTGAAGTGGTGAGGCGTAAGAGCTGTGAGAGCGATGAACAGTGCCTTCGCGTAGTAGTAGCTCTAATTCTGCCTGTGTGTCTTGAAGTCGATCCGGGGATCCGGGGCGGGCACGGTGATCGATCGGCGGTCCAGGTTGCAGGCGTATGTGGTGCTTAGGATGATGGTGAATATCCCGAGGAGTCCCTCCTGGCCGGGTGATACCAGGAAACTAGGCCAGGAGGTCATGGTAGGATGAAGAGCCCGACAGAGCGCGCATGCTGTCTTGGGAAGATCGACCCCTATTACTCTATTTAGAATTGCCAGTGATTGTGTCGATGAGCTGAGTGGTGGCCATATTAGGAACGAGTAGAAACAAGGGTTATGAAATCTGCTCCGATGATTGGCTCGGTAACGTCGGCAACGATGAATCTCCAAGGGAAGTCACGAGGGAGGCTGAACTGAAGGCGTAGAAGTAAAGTACCGTATGAACGGATCCGGCTGTCATTGGCTGCGGAGAGCTTGTAGTTAGTGCAGGTCCGTTGATCGGGGCACAATTTTACTGGGTAGATTGAGAGATCCCATCCATTGTCTATGAGGAAACGCCGATGGGAGAGGCGGCAGCCTGTGAGAGAACGGGTCGTAGCCGCCTCTACGAGTCGCTTTTGGAGTTTACCGGATTCACTGCATTTGCGGTGCATGGCTGGATGCAAAGTCTTGCTTTGACCCCAAATTTGCGATGGTAGTAACACATCACAGGTTAAGCGGGGCGCTGCGAAATATCTGTGAGCAGAATGCGGTAAAAGGCTGCTCCGAGTCCACGTTTGTGGTTGCAAATGTTTTCTTAGACGAGCTTTTATACCTTGCAGCTGCTTCGAGAGTTCCTCAACCCGTTGGGTCAATGCCGAATCATCAGTGGTATGGCGTACTGCATGGATGGCGGGTGAAGATGGAGGAGGAACGACGGCGACGATACTGTCAGCCATATCTGCAAGTTCATCAAGGTAAAATGAAGTGACTTGCGATTACAATGGCTTGAGCGTTGACCGGAAGGCGTTGCAATCATAATCAGCCGAGGAAAGAGTCCTCCACATATGTGGTGCCGATGACGGACAGCATGCGTCGTAAGAGGTGCTAAGGCTTGGTATCTCCAAGCTCATCCACTGTGAGGAGTTGCTGCATTCGTTGATCCTCGGAGAGATAGACGCGCTCTATCAATAGATTTTTCAGTGTTTGATAACGATTTTCGGCCGGTGGATTCACTGTAAGATCGCTAATTTCACTGGCCAAACGATGGTCTAGGTTTCCTACGACGTAATTGTATTTAGTATTGTCTGAGGTGATGTTGGCCAAAGAAAATTGTGCTTGGACCTTATTTCAGGCTGAGCTGGCCAGAAAGGAGGCAGTTTCAGAGTAACACGGTAAATGGCAGCAGTGTCGACGCGGGAGGATAATTGAGGTGATGAGAACTGCTGCGATGAGAGCGTTCCTTGCTGCTGTTCTTGGATAAGTGGCAGCTGTTGGCTGTGGTTTGTTTGCTGTGCGGCGAGTTGATGCAGCAGTTCCGCGATTTGTGCCTGCAGTTTGGCGAGTCGCTCTGCGTCTGCCATGGTCGTTTGAAGTCGGGGTCACCGATGTAACGATTTACTACGCTGAATAATACTTTTGTCCGCTAAATAACACACATGTGTCTTTACTGCTGTGAAGCGTTTATCTTTACTTCGAAGTACAGACTGAACTGGCTGAATCATTGTTGGCCAAGATCGTTTGTTTATATAGTAACGGCGAATATGAGCGCCGCGCTTGAAGTTCTTTGAACATTCCCGATTTTCTCTACCGCGTGTTGTGGCGGATATTTTGCCACAAATAGTATTTCATTTTGACTGCATTCCAATTAATTTTTACTTTTTTGCTGAAGGTCCTTTTGTCCTGATGATAAAAAAATCACGCAATTTCCGATTGTGCTTTATTAGTTCTGTTTTTCTCATTAACATTTCCTGATTCGTACACCATCTTTTCCATCTTATATCGTATATATTTTAATAAATTTCTCTCATTAAGTCCAATTAATTGTAGGTTCTGTTTTCAGTCTAGTAATAAACTTAAATATATATATAAATCTCCAAATGAAATATCACATTTGAAGCTGCATCAATATCCTATTTGAAGTGCATGAAGCAAACATCTAATGTTAAAAACATTTATGAGAAGAAATGTATTAGGGAGGGAGTAGTGTAAAGAACTGCCATCCAGAGGACTCTGTTCAATGCGATCCACTTTTTTTCCAACGTTTTGTAGTATATTGTTCTTCATTGTGAGAAGTAGCATTGAAGAGGTATGAATTGTATACATCATGTCGTCAGCAGTACAAATTTCGAGTTTATACCCCTAATCATACCTTCTTTCCTCGTGAAACTCGGATCAATTTGTCCGTCAGCGAAGCGAGTGGTGATTTTTATAAACCTCTTTAAATGCGGGTGACAACACATTTAGAGGCCAACCCGAGGATCCTCTTTTGTAATGTTCGTGAGACAAAGGGTGCAGGTTTTTTCATATGCCAACCTTAGAACCCTTTCCCTTGGGCTACTACCTTGTCGCGGTGGAAAGGCTTGCGCGTCCCTATGGCCCCTAGAGCTGCACTGGCGGGATTAATTCTAAATTATTCCCGATAATGCCACCCATGCCAGATAGGTGGAAGGGTAGGAGCCAGACTAAAGGTAGTCCACGTGATGGTGTCACGTGAAAAACAATGTTGGAATGGAAGTGGGAATTCCTACCAGCTATCTCTTCCCTGAAAACATGGAGTACAACCAAATGAGCTTCGGAATTTCATCGACCGGGACCCGTCCGCAAAGGGCGGGTGTCGGTCACGGCAGCGAGGTCGGCAAGGTCCTCGGGGTCGTCAACATGCGAAATCCTTGCAGAGACTTATTATCATCAGCAGCAGCAGAAGCAATGAAGAAAGAAGAAAAGAAGTCCAAGAAGATGGAGAAGAAGAAGTTGGCTATAAATGCAGGGACGTGGAATGTGAGGACAATGATGAGAGCGGGGAAGTTAGAAAACATTAGAAGTGAAATGGATAAAGGGAGGATAGATATCTTAGGATTATGCGAGGTGAGGTGGCGGGATGGGGGGACTATTGGAGTGATGGGTATAGGGTTATACAGGGTGTCCTATTTATCTTGACCACCCGAAATAACTTTTTGTCCAGATGCAAATTCAAAAATGTGACAAGCAAATGCTCATTAGCCGTTAGGGGGACATTAATCAGCATGACTGCCTTCCTTGAAGCTTCGTTATTTACAAAGATATGAATAGCGGTATGCCTTTTTTTAAAGGGCACCCTATATTTTTTATTTGGCAATTCATTTCCTCTCCTAAAGACTTATTCAAAAATGTAGCACAGTGGATCATTAAGATAAACACAACGTTATGAAAACATTTGGGTTTCTTATGACTGGTGTGCATTTTACGACGTTTTCAATTGTTCACCGTCAACGTCAGCAAGTGGAGTTCCAATACCCGCGTACCTGCACAAAGCGCTAGAGAGTCAGTCATTTTTCAGAACACTGTGTTTATGTTAATGGTCCACAGTGCAACATTTTTGAATACGTATTTAGGAGATGTAATGAGTTGCCGAATAAAAAATATAGGGTGCCATTTAAAAAAACACCGCAGTATGACAGAATGAACAGACCGGAGAGATTGACTCTAGAGGAGGAAAGTGCAGTGGAGGAGGATAATATTGGGCAGGGGATATAAGATTCGGAAATAGAGAGAGCAAATCATGATATGCATGCTGGGAAAGCAGTAGGCGTGGTCAATATCCCGTGTAAGCATCTGAAGAATCTAGGGAGGGATAGTAAGAAAATGTTTTTCGAACTATTACGCAGGATCTATGAGAATTGAGGAGGTATGTTAGTCGGAAGATTTCGTGAAGACGGTTTTAATTCCTCTTCCGAAAAAGAAGAAAGCTGTGGAATGCGGAGATTATAGGACTATCAGCCTAATATCGCATGCGGCGAAAGTGGTACTGAGGATATTGAACAGACGAATGGAGGCGAGGGCAAACGACTGTTTGGGCGAAGATCAGTTTAGTTTTAGAAAAGGGAAGTCAACTCGTGATGCAATAGCAATAATGAGGTCCCTCGTGGAGAGGAACCTAGAATATGACCAGGACGTATATGCCTGTTTCGTGGATTTTGAAAAAGCTTTTGATAGAGTGAACTGGGAGCGTTTGGTAGGTTGAATTGGGTAAAGTTAATGGATATTCTCAAGAGAATAGGAGTAGATTGGAGGGATAGACGACTGATTCGTAATCTGTATATGGCCCAGACTGCGCAAGTGAGGGTAGAGGACGGAGAATCTGGGTGGGCAAGCATTGGCCGAGGTGTGAGGCAAGGCTGTCCTCTATCGCCGCTGCTTTTTAACGTATACGCTGAGGAGATGGTAAGAGAAGCGTGGGACGAGTTGGAAGCTGGAGAGAAAGTGGGAGGGATGCTGTTGAAATCAGTGAGGTTCGCGGATGATCAGGCGCTGATTAGCCAGTCAGCGAGGGGGCTTCAGGCTCTAGTGGATGCGTTACACGAGCGGTGCGAGGAGTATGGGATGAGGATTAATCACAAGAAGACTAAGGAAATGCGGTTTTGTAAAGTTTCGCGAGCGAGGAATGTGAGACTCAAGATAAAAGTAGGTGGGGAAAAACTTGAGCAGGTAGAGCAATTCAACTATTTAGGCAGTACGTTAGAGGAAAACGGACACAGTAGCAAGGACATCAGGAAGCGAATTGCTCTAGAAAAGGAGGCGTTCATGAACAGGAAGGAGCTTCTGAGAGGATCGTTATGAAAGAGTTTAAAGAAAAGGTTAGCGAAGAGTTTGATTTGGAGTGTAGCTCTCTACGGTGCGGAAACGTGGACACTGAGGAAAGAAGACGAGAGAAGATTGGAGGCATTCGAGATGTGGGTATGGAGAAGAATGGAGAGGGTGAAATGGACGGAGAGGAAAAGGAACGACGAAGTGCTGGATATGGTTGGCGAGCAGAGGCAGCGTTTAGATGAGATACGGAGGAGACAAAATGTATGGATGGAGCGAATACTTAGTGGGGAGGGGATGTTGAAAATGGTGTTGGAGGGTAGAATGTTAGGGAAACGAGGGATGGGAAGGGAAAGAATAAGATATTTAGATAGATTTAAAGGGAGTAGGCCTTACAGTGAATTGAAGAAGGCTGTGCTGGATGGGAAGGAAAGCTCCCAGATCTCTTCTATATTACACTATGGAAACCTACCTTAATCGTTAGAATACTATAATAAATAATAAATAACCTTACAACTTTTCCCCGACCTGGCCCAATCAGTAAAATGGGACACGTAGATGTCTACATACATACTACTGGAAACGATAGTACCTTGTCTATTTTACCAACGCCAAGAGACCTAGGCATCGTGTCCGAGAAAAATAAACCGTGGTAAACTCCAATAGTCCATCCAAGTATTTCTGAAAAACGGCCTAGCTAGTTAAGTTTTTACGTCGTTTTTATTTTTCTTCTCTGCATATTTTCGGGCGCTTAATCCGAATGTAAGGTTTAAAAAGAAAACTTCGTGGTGCAATTGTGCAAAAATATCAGAAAGGCAAAAATTTGTCTGCAGCGCAGTTTATTAAGAATAATGACGTTGATATATACGTAACAGATTTAAATCAATACTTTAAATTGAGCATAAGGCATAAATTAAAATTAACTGTATTACTTTGAAAGCATACATCATCCGATATGAGTAATATGCCTTTTGAAACTTTTACAGCTAGCAGGAGTCCATACAAAAAACAAGATCGAAGGGCTCCGCACTTCAACAATACTATAAGACGACCGTTGTCAGCAGGCCTTTAAATATGTATGGGAGGTTAGGAAGTGGAGGCCATGGATCATCGACGGCTCTTGCCTAGAAATAGAGTTTGTTTGTTAATATAAGAGTCCGTTTCCCTTCTTTGAGCACACGATTTAAGTCCATTCTCCGCAGTAGTACATGGAATGCACTCAAAGAAAGAAACCTTTCAATGCACCTATTGCAGTGCCCAGCGATTGCATAATAAGAGTCATTCGTATCAATATTTATTAATTTTACTTTCTGGTGATTATTTTCTATCACTATTATATCTGTTATCCACATATAAAAGTGAATGAGACCATATTGCAGCCACACGCTTGCCGCGTCGCCGTACTCTCCGCCGCCGCCGGCCAGAACCGGGGTCGACTGCACGCTCGAAAAAACGATTTAAATTTCGGGATTGCAAGTTGGTGCAAGGTTTGACTTTAGATCCACAATACAGAAGCTTCATAGGACGACGTGGTATCAGTCACTTGGTGGAAGTCCGTGACAATATATACTTTTTCTCTAAGTTTATGTAAAAAAAGGCTGAAAACAGGCTCCGCCATTTTGTTATATATCTACGATTATTGATGAAGCAAAATCTTTAAACACCCTTCAAATAAAAGAATAAAAAGTGTCAATTAAGATGGTATAGCAATTTTGTCGAGTAAACTATTCATGAAACCACTGCACGAGGATACAGTCGGCAATTTTCATAAATAATCGAGGGTGGTAGTTTTTCGCTAAATTTGTACAACTTTGACCTCACATAAATTGTTAACGTGAAAACACAGGAAAAAAGTAATTTTGGAAGTTACGCACAATTTATTTGAGAATATGTATGCGAATTTTCAACTTCCTAGCTCAAAAAAATCGATTTTGTGGTTTTGGCTAGCTTTTTTCGATCCTAGCCCACTGTGCGACAAACTGTGTATCAAAACTATTGCAAATGTTACCGGTTGGCTACTTTATTTATCCTGTTGCTTGCACACGTTATATCCATCATATAGGAAAATAAGAGACCATCAGAAACTAATTTCATAATTCGGTCAATGAAAAACACAAAAAAGTAACAAATAAATCGCCAGATGAGAATGCTATGTAACAAAAATCATTGGTTGAACACTCGTTCGAAACAAACAAACGTCTGTATACGTTGAAGGTGGCAATGGTATCGCTACTGAAAAAATATGCACCTACGTATTTACCTCTGCTTTTTTTTGGGTATAGTGCGTTCCACATTCAGTTGACTCTATGGGAGGTATGGGCTCTTACGGAGATTCGTTTCCCGTGATAATAAGGCCTCGAGCGTGGCGTTATCAATGCAGCATGAAAACTAATATTGCGCCATTAGCCATTTCAAAGGTACCCTGGTGTAAAAAGAGACACTATATTCATTGATTCCAATAATTTTTCCATAAAAATTATAATAAAAGCCATTAAAATATTTCCTTGATTTTCCATTAAATATTTGAATTTTTTCTTCGTCTTCTTATCGCAAAAATGGCCAAACCGTTATATATATATTTAATTGAAACTTCTACTCAAAATTTTTCATACTTTTTTCTCTTTGTCTTTGTCAATTTTACGGTAATTGAGAAATGATGTTGTTACACCGATATAGGCGGATCACGGGGGAACGTGCCCCCTCAGACCCTTAAAGATATGCAACATTTTTAATACGGTCCCATTATCATTGCGTTCGTTTTTTATTACGAGGTATCCTTGTGCCCCCCCCCCCCCCCCCCCGGAAAGAAACCCTGGATCCGCCCCTGTATACCGATGTCCACTAACTGACGTTTCTTACGTCGTAGGTCCGTATATTCCGTAAACTAAATGCTAATATATCTACAAAGTAATATTTAGTGAAAAAATCATTTATCTCAATTTAGACGGGAGTTACAAAGTGTTGATCTTAAGATAGAATGTAATGGCGCCGCTGAACCGAGCTTCTCGCTTTGTCTTGCTTGAAACTCCTTGCGCGCGAAGGGAAAATTCTCGGGCGAAAAAGTAGATATTTATCAATGCAACCTGGAAATGTGTACTTATTCGTTACATATCTAAAACAGAGAATACTCATTCGTTGTAGTAGGAATGTTTTTATTTCACAACATTGATCAGCGAAAGCAAGCAAATTTCGAAGGCTCTGAAATGAGACGAAAAATTTCGCATTTGGTGTTCCGGTCTTGCTCCAGAAACCGAGGGAGAAGTGCTTCGAGTGAATGCCTTTTACAAAAGGGCGCCCTTGGTTTTACCTCTAGTTTCATTCATAGGGTCTGCACCAGAAGCGACCCCAGCCGAGGGGGATAGGGTCTAATAATTCGCGAAGGCATGATCAGTTTGTCGTTCCAATTTTTGGAGTGAACGAGCGTTGTGTGGTCTTCAACTTTTGAGATCTGTGGAGTATTTTTCATACCAATCTCTGCTATAACGCTCCCTGACACTATATGCGATACGAAAAGGAGGAGAAAAGGTAAGAAACTTTGAAGCTGCGAACGAGAGTCAGTGCTCAACGTTTTCTCGTACTAGAGGATGAGAACAGGTTGAAAAGAGATCTTTTATTTATAGTTGACCGAGTACGGGTCAGATTTAAAAAGATTATGATCGATGAATTGGCAAAGAAATATGTGCTTAGCTGCAGAGTGCTAAGGCTATCAATTCGAGTAAAATCCGATTGAGATGGTTTGGGCTCAAATAAAGCATTACGTCGCGAAGAAAAATTCAACTTTCAACAAGTAGTCCAGGAAATGAAGCATTTTGGCTTGCAATTTTTTCAAACTGAATCGATTTTGTTGAAATTTTCACAATAAGTAGGGAATAAACCAAGAATCAAAATCTATATCATGCCGACGGGCGCTTTTACCCAGGGGGTGGTTTCCACCCCATCTAGGGGGTGGAAACTTTTAATTATATTTTCACCACTGGAATCGATAGAAAAGTATATTCTAAGAATAAAATGTTCTATCCATTTTTTGCGTAAAATTAATATTTTCCGAGTTATTTGCGATTGAAAGTAACAGTTTTTTGACGAAAAAATTAACGATTTTAATCGAATATAGGCAAATAACTTGAAAAGTATTCATTTTATTAGGAAATTATTAATTACAAAACTGTAGCTTGTAAAAAATTAAATAAAAATCTTATTTTATATTTCCTTTATGACCAATTTGGACCGAGCTACAACTTGTTGATGGTTATCTATTGTTTGTCATACGCTAAATTTGAAAGATTCAATACCAAATAGCGGGAAAAATATAATTTTCGAGGAAAAATTATGTAATCTGTTTAAAAGTGTTTTTAAAAAACTTTCTTATAATGAGAAAAAAAAAACTTATCATGAAATTTGAGCGAGTTATGATTAAAAATAAGATCAGTCCCTACTTTTTTGTACGAAAAAATCAGTGAAAACAACTCCTTATTACCACACTAGACAAAATTGATCAATGCCCTTCAGTTATTCTCTTTATTTAAGTATTGTCAATTGATCCTAGAAGTTTGCTTAATTTACCATTCTAAATTTTGAAAAAATTGGAGGAAAAAGTGAAAAGTCATTTTATACAATTTCGTTAAAAATGCTCTTTTTTTCAAAATAACTAAAAAAAACTGGAGACCTGAAAAAAATTCAAGAGTAATTAATTGTGGCTTTATACTTTCAAATATTTGGTGTATTTTAATTTTCTATACAATAATTATTTGGTGAGATATTGATAATTAAAACCACTATTTTGAAGGGAGCTCCACCTTATTTAAACCCTTAAATCCCTCCCATTTCAAAATTAATGACTCGAATAAAATTTAATTCACATAACCTTATAGTCAGTAAAAACCCTACAAAATACAATTTAAATGAACTTTCTATCATAAAAAATAAAGGAGCTATGTTTGAAATACCAATCAAATTTATTTTCGAAAAAATTCGAAATCCACAATTTAGAGCATAATATTCCTTATTATCAGCATATACTTAGTGTACATTACGTTAGAAGCTAACGATTCACTCAAATTTGCTACAAAATAAACACACATACCCATAAGATGTATATATACATACACATATGTGAGTATGTGTGCTCTCGCTCACAGTGACCTGTGAGAATCCATGTGGTGGAAAGACTGGAAGCCATACAGTCTCCGTTTGATTGTGTTTCATGGATCATAAACATGATCATTTATGGCAAGGAGATGGAATTAGGGGTATTAGTAAACAGTCTCCATTTTTCAGGGTCACATGGCATCATTAGTTCTATCAACATCTAGTTCTTTGCATTAAATTTCAGTAAAAAACCAAGCCTTAATCTTCTGTAAAAATTTCAGTGTTGACACTCTCGTGCTTGTATGAAAAGATTTTTATGCCCTTTACAAAGAGATTGGCATCCATTTACATGTAACTTTGTGCTATATTGTTACAGAAGTTTGACCAAATACCAAATATTTGGTCAAACTAATGTAACAAGTGGTGCAGCAAACACTTGGAGCCCAATCCTAGAGCTCACCGCCAACTTGGCAGCCAGAGTAAAATTTATAAGCAGTTTTAAGAATTAAATGCTTAATTTCCAAGTCTTTTCACCGAAGAAACATAACAAAAAATAACAACAATGAAGCTTCAGACCATCTCCGTGGGAGTGGGTTCAAGTCCTCCCCGTCCAAACCGAAGTTCGTGGTTTCGAGTCCTGCCCGGGTAGGTTGTCCCTACCCAAGGCATGGTTATGTGTGAAAGCCATTGGTTGATGTTATTTCCCCCGTTTGTAAAAGGCCTTAAATGAGCTGTTTTTGGGGCGATGTAAACAAATAAAATATATTAATATATCAACCTTTGTCATATTGTTTGAGAAACTTTCTATGCATAAAACCTCAGGCTCAAAAAAGTAATTCATCAAAACTTGAGGAAGTAGAACAATTTTACTACATATTTGGCAAACACTATAAAGAAATGCAGATTCAGCTGTAACAATATCTGGGAAGGAATAGAATTAGCAAATGAGAATTATATTATTCCCTTCTTTCACTTCTATCTCGTAGCAACCATTATAATTTTAGCTTACTTCTAAAGCTCTCTCTGTATCTAATTTTGTTATTTGTTACTTCTATTTTTTAATAAGCATCACAGCCAATTTCATGTCCCACAAAATCTGTTTTATAGAAGTACCTATTGTTGTAAATCATCCATTCAAAATTGATTCTCTTTGTTTTTGTACATTCTAACTGTTTTTTGCATTGAAAGCAATGGTATATTATTTCTCCATTACATTTTCTCGTAGATTGGAAGACATCCGAAGGAATGATCCATTTTCTCCATTGATAATGCATTATACGCCTGTGAACCAGTTGGATGTATTCCTGCCTGAATCAATGAAGATTGCCTCTACTTGCATTGGTACATCCAACGAGAATGATTTTTGTGAATGACATTGCCGCTTTTTTCCTCTGAAGATCAAGGTGAAGATGATGAGTTGCAAGTAGTCTCCATCCCAGGCTCCAGTCTGGCGCAGAAAAAGATTGTTCATGGTGGTTTATCAACCGTTGATCTCAGTGGTATTAATACCTACTTCTCATAATTTTCATCCCGTGCCAATTACTGTACGTTATTTTTATTAGAGTAGTATGTACGTGATTTCCTTCAATATTCAAGCACATCATTTTTTACTTTCATTCAGGGTTGTACTTAACGATATTGAATCGAACCATTGCCACCTCATAATATGAAATAATTCCTTCAACAACCGTTAATTTAAGAATTATCACTGCCATTTTGGCAACAATTACCTAAACAAACTATTTTGCAAAAACCTATACTTTATCTCTAGCACCTGAGTGACGCAAGTAAAAATTTATTTACTGTAAACAGAGATAATAGGTACTTATCACACCTTTTCACTTTTACTTTTGGTGATCATAATAATTTACGTTGCTGTTCTGCCCTGTCGCCTGTTCATTTCCTTGTAGAATATCGGACTAAACATGCATGTATTGTGTAATGAGACACATAATTTCTGGTTAACTGTGTTGAAAGAGTTGAATCCAAAATTATTTTTCTATTTAAAGATGAACATGATGTACTATCTATAGCAAATTTACTACTTACATGGTACTGCTACTGGGACTTGATTCCCGGTAACAGGTTTCATGGAACAGGTAATTCAATGGTTCATCATTCCCTCCTGAAAAAATTTAATACATATGAGTCACGGTTTTTGGGCATTCTTCCGCGTTGTGTTCTTCAAGACAGTTTCTCCAGTCATCCTGCTGTCGTCTTCAGGTCGGAAGTAGTGACGCATAAATTTTGCCGTCTTATATAGGAACTTTAGGGATATTAGGTCGGTTCTGATTGGTTGGATCTCAGGTGGGCTCTGATTGGTCATTGATGTAGAAGACCCTTTTCCATGTGTTGGCTAATGTGTAGCCGTCTTCTCTGTTGCAGTTCTCAGGATGCTTAGTTATCTCTATAGTTTCTGGGATTAGCCTAGGATAGTAACAGCTTCCATTACGCAGGATTTAAGCTCATCGAAATCCACAGTGTGGCAGGGTGCTGACCACACGTGCTCCGAAACGGCGGAACTGCTTGCTCTCCGTGGCGCGTTCATGTTCCCTTAATACTGGTTTAGATAGATTGGTACCTCTGACCCCAAGGCGCCAGCAGGATTGCTGGAAAAACTGTTGTCCCCTATGTACAACTCAACGTGGAGGAGCGTCTGAAAGCCGAGACCGATATGGCGATATGCCATGCAAGCCTCACACATAAATGGAATATACGTGTCTAAAATGCACAAATAGAAAAGCAGGTACAGAGTGTTTCTGATAGCAATAGCCTCATACATACTTGAATGAATCGATGATCGAATGGGAAATATGTAGTTTTCAGGTCAGTAATATCAGGTTTTATCAATTTTGGTATACCATTCCTCTATCAAGTTCTTAAGGATCCTGTCACAATAATATCCTTTTTTTCATTTCTACCTCATGTCACTTTAGATACTCAGCAGGTGTGTGAAGATTCTTATCCTCCTCACTTCTGAAGGACCACCCCCTTCCAGAATTGTTGAAGCTGTCTCCCCTCCAGTAGCAGCTGAATTTTTTTCTTCATCTTTCCTTCTCTCGGTGTGATCCGAAGAAAAGTAGCTGATTCTGTGGCCTGGCTGTAATTTTGTCATTTTTTTGTGTTCCTGAGCAAATCCAAAATCCAATTTCCTAGTACGCTTAGGCGAAAGATTGGAATCATTGCTTCGTCCTACTCATCGCGTCACAGCGGAAGAGAATTGACTTTAATGGCCAAACATTCTATCATTCATGACAAAAGGCTGTTATTTTAATGGTAATTAGTTTTCTGGTCACTAAAAAGGTTCATTCAATTTTGACGAATCATTCCTCTTTTAAGTTTTGCAATAGTTCCATCCTATAACTATCATTTATTTTTTATAATGTTTTCTTTTGGATACTCTCTACGTGTGTGCAGAATCATATTCTCCCCACTGCTGAAGAGATCTTGAAGACTGCCAAGAATTTTCACGATGTCTCTCTAATCCAGTAGAAGCTGTACTTTTCTTTTTATTTTTGCATCTTTCAACGAAATCTGAAGGAAATAAGTGAATCTGGTGGGCTGGACCCATTGATAGCTGTAAAGTTGGCATTTACTGATTCTCCTAATGAATCCTAAATCCCATTTGCAAGCAGCCATAGGAGAAAGATTGGAATGGTTGCTGCCTCCTACTCATCAGGTCACCGAAGAAAAGAATCAAGATGAAGTGACAACAATTTTAATTTTGAGTATTTTACGCTGTTTTTTGGTTAACCCAACTGTCTCTAGGATTGTTGGCATCATTTCATTTGCAGATAACCCAATTCTTTCATGGGTTGTCTTCTCACAATTATAACCTTGATTTGAGAATTTTCTCACACTATTGTTTGATATGTGAGTTATGATTGAATATCCAAAAATATATCTTGTTTTCAGATAGTCTCATGTCGACTTTGTGCCCTTATTGTGAGTTCTATGTGCTAGGCATTGGATTTACTGACGAGTCTACCTAGGATTGATATGTGTTTGCTCTTGATCCTGAAGAAAATAATTACCTTGAGAACCTACATTTTTTCTTGTAAAATATGTTGTGCAGATTCCTACATTAGTTCATGAATAAGAATATTTTTCAAATTAGTCATTTGTTATTTCCCCTAATGAGAATATGATACCGGTGTATTGATGGACTCATATGTCCATAATAAACCCCAATGATAATTTGGATGTCAAGTTCTAGTAAATACAGTAGAACCCCATATTTGCGTTATCGGAATTTTACGTTTTCCCGCAAATTGCAAGTTTTTTTCTGGGTCCCGTCATATTTCTTATCTCTCCAATGTAAATAGAACCCTGTATTTACGCCGTTTTTTTTTTCGTTTTCCCGCTATGTGCATCACGACGTGCCGGCTAAAAAAAATTATTTGCCTACTAAAACAATAAATCGTGCATATCACCCCTTAAAAACTGTCTTTTGGCTTCCTTTCGTGCATTTGTATTTAAAAATCCAAGAGAAAGAGACGCAATGAGAACTATTTTCGGGAAGAATTTGAATGTGGCGGGACAGAACGTCACTAACGTCGGAAAGTTGAACTACGTTTTCTCGTTTTCTGTCAGCGGCGGAAAGATTCACGATATGAAAGTAGGTGTTTTGAGCAATCGAGCTATGTAATAATTATAATGCAAGAACTCCTGAAGCAATGTTGACAATAATCATGTAGCCTATAATTTGATACGAGAGTTTGAGAGGAAACCAGACGTGCTGAAACGTGATAAATGCCGGAACTATAAAACTTGACCGATAACTGGGATCATTTGCGCTGACTTCATTCAACAGTTGCGTAGCGTAGATGGGTTAATTAAATACTTAAAAAAAACTTATTTAAATTTGAATTATCCCATCCACATAGCAGCGTATCGCAAACAACTGTAACTTTCAAAAATTATGAAGTCGCACGACAGTTTGTACCACGCACTTGATCGCCGAGAGTGGTTCAGATACTCGTGTGTTACTAAATTAGTACGGGAAATAGAATTTATCCTGCTTGAAAATGGAAATTCGAGGTGAAAAATGGACATTTTTAATTTACGAGAAAATGAAAATTTTAGAGCTAGTTGATTCCCACACCGGAACCCGCATCGATTCAAACGCTGGCGAAGCAACGCGAATATTTGGACTGGGAATCCGATCGGATATGCAAACCAGTGCGGACATTTATCAAAAAAGAGAATATATGTGAAGAATTCTAGGTAAGAAAAAATAGAATGAATTCTAAAAGAGTAGTTTTTAGGTGCAAGATCATCAAATGTTCCTGAAAATGGTGTCATCTAAAGGCCTGCCCTGACAAAAATAAACTCCACCATGGTGGGTACAGGAAGGGTACAGGAAGGGTGGCATCCTTCATGGTGGGTAGTTACCCTTGCAGAACCCACGCCCTACCCACCATTAAGGGTAAGGGAAGGAGAGAAAAATCCTTCGTGTACCCTTCCTTGGAACTCCTTCCCTTACCATCCGTGTACCCTTCTTCTACCCACCATTAAGTGTAAGGGAAGGAGAGAAAAATCCTTCGTGTACCCTTCCTTGGAACTCCTTCCCTTACCATCCGTGTACCCTTCCTCTACCCACCATTAAGGGTAAGGGAAGGAGAGAAAAATCCTTCGTGTACCCTTCCTTGGAACTCCTTCCCTTACCATCCGTGTACCCTTCCTCTACCCACCATTAAGGGCAAGGGAAGGAGAGAAAAATCCTTCGTGTACCCTTCCTTGGAACTCCTTCCCTTACCATCCGTGTACCCTTCCTCTACCCACCATTAAGGGTAAGGGAAGGAGAGAAAAATCCTTCGTGTACCCTTCCTTGGAACTCCTTCCCTTACCATCCGTGTACCCTTCCTCTACCCACCATTAAGGGTAAGGGAAGGAGAGAAAAATCCTTCGTGTACCCTTCCTTGGAACTCCTTCCCTAACCATCCGTGTACCCTTCCTCTACCCACAATTAAGGGTAAGGGAAGGAGAGAAAAATCCTTCGTGTACCCTTCCTTGGAACTCCTTCCCTTACTATCCGTGTACCCTTCCTCTACCCACCATTAAGGGTAAGGGAAGGAGAGAAAAATCCTTCGTGTACCCTTCCTTGGAACTCTTTCCCTTACCATCCGTGTACCCTTCCTCTACCCACCATTAAGGGTAAGGGAAGGAGAGAAAAATCCTTCGTGTACCCTTCCTTGGGACTTAGCATTTATAACTGAAGAAAACAAACCCTGAAAGACTCTCCTTAGCTACTTTCACCTGCTAAAGAGTATTGAGTTCCGTACAAGAACGTAAGCAGTCTTTGAAAGCAAATATAGACGGGCTACACAACTAATCTTTAAAATTTCCTTAAGGAAAACAATAATATACATATTCAGTGGCGTATCCAGGGGTGGGGTCCGTAGGGTACGGACCCTCCGCCCCCCCGAAGTATAAAAACACAATCATTTTCCTTCATAATAGAAATCAAAATATTGAAAAATAATGAATTTAAAAAATATTTCTTTGACTATTGAAGTTTTTTCGATTATGAAAAGTGTTTGAATAAGTTGAATTCCAATACTTAATATCCTGTTTTTCAAAACTTTTCCCACAACGAAATTCCTGACTACGCCACTGTACACAATAGTTTCTGTAATTGTGTGAAAAAAGCTCATTTAGAAGTTCTTCCATTCACGTTTTAGGATGTAACCTATTTGTGTGGCTGACAATCTTTATCTTTATTTATCTTTATTCATCCACGGCGAGGATTGGCCCTCGCGGATGCTGTATACAACACATTTATGAAAACATTCGATACAATGAGACATCGCTAGAGTGATGTTCAGTATTAGAATGCCGATCTTATTTTCTGAAACGAAATAGGTGTGGTAGAAAAAAGTCACAGCTTTCTTCCACATAGGCCCGGGTGCGATTCTCATCTTAAGATTTTGTAGTATAACTTCCGTTGAGAAACCACATTTGACAAATACCTCGATAGCCGAGGTTGTTAAATCACTAGGTCGTAATATAGTAATATGTGGGTCGTGGGTTCAAGACCACGTGAAGGCTAATTTTTTTTATGCCCTATAACTTTAGAAATCACTGTTGCAACTCATCCCCATTCGTTTAATTTAGTTTATTAGCGATTTTTTAAATTTTTATGTTAATTTATGGATTTTTAGTTTTTATTTTATCCTACCCTTCCTGTACCCTTCATTGAGGCTGGCCAAACCCTTCCCGTACCCTCCAGGAAGGAGAGGGCGTACCCACCAATGTTCTAAAATACCCTTCGTGTACCCTTGCTGAAGGGTACAGGAAGGGTACATTTATCCTTCCTGTACCCTTCATCGAGGCTGGCCTAACCCTTCCCGTACCCTCCAGGAAGGAGAGGGCGCACAGTGGTCCCAAATCGAAAAAAGCTGGCCAAAAGTCGTTTTTTCGAAAATTTTCAAGGAATTTTTGAACCTTATTTTCGGATTCTACAGGATATGGTCTACAAAATACACTACTAAGCTAAAATACTAAAAACATTTTTTAGTATTTTTGCTCATCAGAGCGGCTGCAGTGATCCGTCAAACATGGAGCATTCACCGTAAAAATCACAGTTGCGTGAAATCGGTCGATTTTGAGGAAGTTCAGCGTCATGCAGGACAGCCTTTACGCGATATATTTGGCCAAAAACATTTTTAACTACAAATATAAACATTATTACATAGTGGGACATAAATTTTATTCGGATTTTACTATGTTTACTATTTTATATATATTTTGTAACTTATAGTGTTTTTTACCCGAATTTTCAAATAAAATGTACAATATCGTTTAAAAAGGCACGTGAATGCACGGTGTCTTTTGCACCAATACAAAGGGAAAAGTATATGCAACGCAGTAGTGAAGAAAATTTTTGCTACTAGTTGCTACTCCGACCTCAGCATTGATTTAACTATAATGATGCAATGCGCTGACGCGGGGGACGGCCTGGCTGGCGCGTGGTAGGGCTCGAGGAAATCCAGTATTTATGGGTGTTATTCAACATTGTTGGATATTTTATTTCTACAAAAAATATTTACCATATGAATAAACATCTCTTGTCATACGTAGAACGCTTTATCATTAATAGTTTCCATTTGACCTTACCTTTTATTTACGCATGCCCATGCTCTCATATAAATTGCTTAAGGACTCGAGCGGAAGGATATATTTATGGAACGAAAGTTCGCAGCTGTGCTTATAGTAATCCTCAAAAACATGAATGCATTAAAAAAAAAAAGAATCCCTCAAATGCTACTCCACCCTTTCCTTCCGTTAGACGGGTTAGTTTTAGCCCTCACGCGGCACATTGTCCCTCTGTCGCCTCCTTAGCGGCCTCCTCAACCACATGCAGGGCAAACGACGGCCGAAAAGGCCTAGGCTATTGATTGCGCCCATCGGGAAAACGACACCACCGCTCTCCGTACACTTGTTATGAATTGCACTTTGGCCACCGGGGATGAACGGAGTAAGCCTTTTCACCTTTCAAATGTGATATTTACTAGAAAATATAGATAATAGCATCGCGAACCTCACACTGTGGAACCCCCAAATTACTTCTAGACATCGCTTGCCCGAAATTTTCTCGCCAAAACTCAGTTTTACTCAGAGTTTGCCAAACGAAAGACGTGAAAGTTAGTTTCCTCAAGCGAGAAGATCGAGTCTTGAAAAAGTCGAGTATCCTCGAACTTTTTAAAGAAGACTTGTGGGGTTAAAGAAGAGTGCCCATAGTGTTTTAGTTCGATAACTCTGAAAATTTTCACGCGTCTTGAGATGCATGAAAAATTTCTTGAAAGTGGAAAAGGGTCCGTATCGTTTAAAAACCAATACTTATTGGATTGCTGGAGCAGCAAGATAGAGTTAGATGATGACGTTAATTCAAAAGTTATCCTAAAGAAATTGCGGAGAAGTGTTTTTTCTCTCAAATTATCTTCGCCGGTGGAAGGAAAGAAAAAGAAATGACAGGTTTTTTAGAAGAAAGTTCGCTGATTGCCTAAATGAGAAGTTGAAATTTCCTCCGCCTTTATTTAAACAATTTGAGAAGTCCAGTGAAAGGGCCTAGAGATGGAAAACGGAGGATCTTAGAGCTAGCACATCGCCAGTAGAGCATCCATGAGTTATCGAAGCAAAGGTGATGAGTTCGTGGCGAAAATAATAAATGAGGTGACAACAACCACTCTCTCAAGAGCGCGGCGAGTGTTATCAAAATGGAGAGCCAAGGATGTGAGGCAAAGTAAAATCTCCCACGAAGAAGCCCTTTCCATGATCGTTTCTGGTAATTTCACGAAACATCAGTACTTGCTCCTCCGACGGACATCTAAAGAAGCTGCCCTTCCTATTGTCCACTTGTCCGAGGAGGCAATGGAGGCGAGGAATAAGGACATTAGAAGATTCAGGGAGCACCATGCAAGGAAATTTTCCTGGATAGCAACGAATGAAGACCTGTTTAAAAGATTACTCCTAACTTCAGATGCAATGATATCAAGTATTTCTAAGGCTCAAAGAAGGAAATTACTTCAATTACCAGTCGAGGTAAAGAGTTTATTAATCCTGGAAGAATTGAGTGGATGACGACTGTGATGAGGATTTGTCGGATAGTGATCATGAATGTATTTAAATTTTTTTCGTAACAATGACTGAGAAAGATAAGGAGAAATGTTAACTTATTTTTTTGATAATTAAAAAAGCCCAAATTAATGGAAAATCTCATTTAATTTTTCGTACCAAATCATGTGCTCGTTAAATTGATGCCTCACTTCGTAAAGAGCTTATTGCAAGCGTATCAATAAATTTGGCGTTTAACTTGAGTTATCTGAGTTATGAAATATTGCTTATAATATTTCAATGATTGTAATAATGCCATCGTTGAAACTTGTGAAATTAGGAACCCCGTTTAAAATTGCTTCCAAATCCATTGGCACGTTACAAGGAACTATAAAATTGCCTACTTAATTAGAATTAGATATTATAATTTTTAAACAATTAATGCCCCTGTCGATTTCTGTAACAATAAAGTCTGTTCATTGTCTGTCAGTTGGCTGTTCGCTCCCTGTTCCCTGACCAAGAGAGAACAGGCAGGCGACTGTTCGTAGAATGTAAATTGGAACGCCTTGTCTGTTCCTTGTCTGTGAGGAAAGGGTTACTTGTCTGTTCCCTCCCTGTTAAGAAAGCGGCATTCTCTGTTCCTTACCTGTTGGACCACAGACAATGAACAGGCAGGGGACTGTGCGCTGTCAGTTCATTGCCTGTTTTCTTCGGCTGTTAGTTCCCTGTACCTTGACCAAGAGAGAACAGGCAGGCGACTGTTCGTAGAATGTAAATTGGAACGCCTTGTCTGTTCCTTGTCTGTGAGAAGACTGTTATTTGTCTGTTCTCTCCCTATGCGCATACTTTGTTCCTTAACTGTTCGCTGTTGCTAAGTTGGGCATAATAGACAAGAGATAATTTATGTTAAAATAGAATTAAAAGTTGAAATTCATTTGAATGATTGTAAGAAAAACTTTTATTGTGCTTTTCCACATATTCCATTATAGTTATAAACATCTTGAATAGTTGTAGAAAAGCAAGCTTTGTCATCATTAACAGAACAACCACTACACCAACAAAATATTTCACATGCCTTCATCAAAGAAATATGTACTTCCTTAAATTAATACAACTCGGATTCTGCACTATGTCAACATAATACGTGTGATTTTAAAAGAGAAACACGCCTTTAAAGAATATTTTTGAACACGATGATTTCACTTCTCACAAACAAACCTACAAGAAAGACAGTCCTCTGACAATGTTTGTCGGTTCTTATTGGCGACGTAACGCACATACGCATAATACAAATACAATACAAATCTCAGTACTTGCTCAAAAACTTAAGAGACACAATAAATTATTAAATAAACACACTCAAGAACAAATATCACTTCACGACTTTCACTATCACTGAATGGATGCCCGAATTACTTAATTCGTCACTGCGGGCATTTAGCACAGGTTAAATAATACTCAAATAAATAACTGTTTTCTCCGCAACCAACAACTTCACCACAACACAGTCGACCATGTGCTCGTAAACTGTCCGGATAACGGTATCGGTTATTGGCGTCATTGTTTGCGTTTGCTATCTTCTATAGGTAGGTAGCAGCACCACGCTATCTTTCCGTCCTTGTTGAGAACCTGTTCACTAGCTGTTCACTGTTTTCTGTTCGTACCCTGTACCGTGAAACGGACAATGAACCGGCCCTTGCCTGTTGACTGTCCGTTCACTGTTGTCTGTTCGTTCCCAGTCCGCTGAAACCACAGAGTACATACTCTTTGGCTGAAACATACGGCCCCTGCCTGTAATTGGCGAAGTAAAGTATTTAACGTGCGTAAGCCGAGCGGATAGCTAATATAATTTGCGTGCTCACTTCAATAACCGTCATCCGTGGTTGATGGTAATCGTGATAATGAATTCAACCGTGTATAATTACTGTTTAAGTAGATATGATATTTTCTTTGGATTCAATCAAACTTCCTTGTACTCAATTAAATTTGGATTAATCCAAATTGTTGTCCAAATTCCGAAACTTGAAACAATTGTTCGTACGTTGTTCATAATCTGTTCTCAAAATCTCCAAAAGGTTCCAAACGACAGCGAACAGGCATTATTTTTACGTAAATCGATAGGGTGTTTAGTGTTTGTTCACTGTTGTCTGTTCATTCCCTGTTCGGTGAAACATACTACCAACCGGCCCCTGCCTGTTAAAAGCTTGTTCACTATTGTTCCCGAAATGCTTGTTTCCTGCCTGTTAAGGAACAAGCTGCAAACAGAGTACAAACTGTTGGTAGGCTGTTCGTAAGTTGTTCCTACTTGTGAGTGACCCGAGATTGTTCGTTGGCTGTTTATACCCTGTTCACTAATCTCGAACAGGCTATCAACAGACTTCAAACGGACAGCGAACAGGCATTGTTGTTTCAGAAATCGACAGGGGCAGTACAATAATATTAATAATATACTTATAATATAAATTTCCAATTAATATTAACTTATTTTTCGTATCAAATACGATCAAACAAATGAGAAAGTAGAAAATGTTCTCTTGGTTCATTCAAAATAAGTTGTTCAAAATTTGTCCAAAAATAAACAATGCAGTCATTTTATATGCATTTATGTATGTTTTAAATAACTAATTCAGTTTTATGATATGTATAATATTAATTTACTATCACCAGTATAATCTCAAATTCCAATGTTAAAAAAATTAATTGTTTAAACAAAATGTGAAATAGCAAAAAAATTATTGCAAATACATAAAAAATAGTTATAAATTCAGAATAAGCGGGTCAAAAACAATAAGAATAGACCTTTAGGTCAAATATATACATAATAACAACGGCGTAATTAATTTTGGCCAGCTTTTTCGATTTGGGACCACTGTGGGGCGTACCCACCAATGTTCTAAAATACCCTTCGTGTACCCTTGCTGTAATGAGGTATCAGAGGAATGGAATAACATTAGGGATGTAATATGGGAAGTCTTAGAAGAGGAAGTTGGTGTTGTACAAAAGGAAAGAAATAGGACGGAATGGATCACTCAGAGCATGATAGATAAAATGGAGGAAAGGAGAAAGTGGAAAAATGTTCACACTGAAGAAGGAAAAGGGCAATATAGGAAACTTAACAATGAACTACGAAGATTAACTGATACGGCAAGAGAGGAGTGGATGGAGAGAGAATGCGAAAAGATGGAAGTCCTAGAAGAACAAGGGAGATTGGAAGAAATGTATAAAACAGCTAAAAAGTTCACAAAAAGAGAGCCAAAGAAAATAAGTAAACAAGGAATGTTAAATAAATACGGAAAGATAACAACAGGTGTTGAGGAAAACAAAAACATATGGAAAGAATATGTGAAAGAACTATATGATAGTGTGAGGTAGTGGTTTATTAACAGAGGTAGCAAGGATTATTACAGCACTCGAGGGATACTCCCTTAACAAAACTCGCACCGTCTCTCTACACACATTCCGCGCGACTGACTGCACGTCACCCTCCTTACTGGCTCTACCGTCCGAGTTCCTCGGCGTCCCCCAGAGGGGCAGCACCTGCCGGACCATTTCGAACAGCCCGTTGATGACAGTCGGCCTTTCCTGATTTCAGGGCCGTCCTCGGCCCGCTCTTGCGGTTGGCTGACCTCTTCTTCTACAGCATCGGATTCCTCTTGAATCGGCTCGTTGGCTCCCTGGTCTCCGAGGCTGCATGGGGGTGGGTTGTCATCTTCTTCTACAGCATCGGGGTCCTCTTGGATCTGCTCGTGGGCTCCCTGGTCTCCGGGGCTGCATGGGGGTGGGTTGTCATCTTCTTCTACAGCATCGGATTCCTCTTGAATCGGCTCGTTGGCTCCCTGGTCTCCGAGGCTGCATGGGGGTGGGTTGTCATCTTCTTCTACAGCATCGGGGTCGTAGTCTGGTGGGGGTTGGCACCATGGTTTCATTCGATCTGCACAAAAGACCGAATGAAACCTCCTCTGGGTTCTGGCTGCTCCTGGGATGTCTGTCAGCAAATATCTATCCCTGGGGAATACCTTCTCCACCCTGTATGGTCCCTTAAATTTGGGTGCTAGCTTTCGAGACGTTCCCGTCGCCTGGGCTTCTCGCTCGACTAACACTAACTCTCCCCGCACGTATTTTCTTGGCTCCTTGTGAGCTTCGTCAAACCTTTTCTTCTGCCTCTCCTGACATGTTACCATCCTGCCTAAAGCTTCCTTCCTAACCTCCTCTATCACTTCTTTGCTCACTTCATGTTCATCTTCCTGCAATGTCACTACAACTCGGTTCCTTAACGCATTCCGCGGGCGGTACGCGAACAACAGTTCATGTGGACTGGCTCCCACCGTCTTGTTCTTCATCGAGTTCATGGCAAATTGAATGTCTTTCAAGCGCCCATCCCAATCACTTCCATCCTCCGTTGAATTCATCGTAGTGATAGCTCGAGTAATTATGGCGTTTGATCTCTCTACTTGTCCATTTGCCCTAGGCGTTGCAGTGGCGTTCTTGATGTGTTTTATCTGATGCTCCTCCACCGCTTTTTGCATGCTCTCTCTTTTTGCGTAATGCAGACGATACGGACGTGACGTCACGGGTTTGTCGTCATTCAAGTCAATGCTGATGCTGGTGAAGTTCGCCTTGCCTAACTCGCTTAAGTTTTTAGCAAAACATCCCCTGAATTTATTTACGAGGTCGCATAGTGCCCCTTCGTCTTGCGTCGTCAGGTTCTCGTTCATGTGTATCTCGTCTTTCTGGATCCGTGACTCCTCTTCCACCTTCCGCACTTGAGAATTCTTTCTTTCACTAAGGTCGGCGTTTTCTCTGGAAATGGTGAGTCTCCCAAACTCCTTTTCGACCCGAATTCCTGGTTGGTCTAAGGCACACCGCCCTACAATGATAGCATCCTCCTGAGAATTTTCTGGGACAATTAAAACCTCTACGTCCACATTCACATCGTCTACTTTCAAGATCATTCGTTTCGTGCCAATAGCTTCACAACCCCTTGATCCAAACCCAACTAAACGCTTCTGGCTCGCCTCATATTCGACTCCTAGTTCTTGTGCAACGTCTCTTCTCAGGGTGACAACATCGCTTCCTAAATCAACGAAGCCAACCACCCTGTCGTCGTTTATCTCTATCCACTTGTGGTACTCGTCCTTTATGATGCAATTGGGTCTAGTGATTTTCCTAACGTTCCACTTTTTCTCATTCTGGGTCGTTCTCGGTGTTGCCTGCAAACAATCTTTCTGCATATATCCCGTCTGCTTGCACCGGTAACAAATTCTCTCACGGGCAGCTTCTCGGCACTCCCTAGCGAGGTGCCCCTCTTTTCCACAATTGAAACAAACGCCCTGGGTAGGCGTCCTTTCTCCCCTCACTTCCTTGACTTCAGCCCTTTTGTCAATGGTCACAGGAGGTCGATTGTGAAAGTTTGCCCTATCTCCCAATTTGGCCCTATCAGTGACACTCTCGTATCGTCTTATCTTGCGTAATAGTCCTTCTACATCTTCAAAGTCACACATAGTCAGCAGCTTCACTAGTTCCTTATCCCACATGCCATTTAGAATGTACTTGATAAGGGAGGCTTCATTTACTTCACCACGCCTAGCGATAGTCTTCATCACGTAAACATATGACTCATGCGTCTCGCCACGCTGCATTCTTCTCTTTGTAAGACTCAAGTGCACGTCGGCTTGGTCCTCCACTGATGGGAAACAATATAATAGTCCTTTTTTGAACGCCTCCCAAGAGTGTACTTCCTCGGCTACGCTATTCAGCCATAGTTTCGCCGCTCCGCGTAACTTACTAACGGATTGGGCTAACAACATCGACTCGTCCCATCCGTAGGCTGATGCAATGCTCTCTACTCGCCTGACCCACTGTACCGCCGTGAACCCCAGGGTTAGCGAAGGTTCAAACTCCGGCAATAATTGCTCTGCTATTTCTCGATAACCCACCATACTTTTATCAAGAACTAACGATTGCCCATTTAAAAGCTCTCGTTCACGTTCTAGAAGTTTCCTTTCTCTCTCTAGCAATTCTCTCTCGTGTTGCAAGAGCGCTTGTTCCCTCTCCGCTGCGCTTCTAAGGACGCTACTCTCTCCGACAGGATACCGCCAATTTCCCAACGACGGTTCTCTGCCCTTAGTAGGCCACACGACAGTAGCCTCGCGCGGTTGCTCACCGGGTCCTCTTGCCTGTATATCCTCCTTAGCCTTGTCTCTCGCGGCAAACGGCGTCGACGCAGGCAGAACCCACTTAGCGGTAGCCTCTCGGTGCATCTCACTATGCTCCCTGGCCACGCCGGCCTCGCTCTCCTGCTCTCGACATGTTCCCGCCAATTCAGTCGCGTCCCTTCCTTCCGCAGAATGGTCCCCGTTGAAGCTACCTACGCGACACTCGCCATCCCACGACGCATTCGTCGGACTGGTCATTGCTACACTAGAACCACACTCTCTCACCTTACTCAGTCCGCACTGGGGTTTTTGATGTTCTATCTATTGATGGCTGGATGTGCACGAACAACTCCACCGCAGCTCGCTGGTCGATCCCACTTCTGAACTGTGAGGTAGTGGTTTATTAACAGAGGTAGCAAGGATTATTACAGCACTCGAGGGATACTCCCTTAACAAAACTCGCACCGTCTCTCTACACACATTCCGCGCGACTGACTGCACGTCACCCTCCTTACTGGCTCTACCGTCCGAGTTCCTCGGCGTCCCCCAGAAGGGCAGCACCTGCCGGACCATTTCGAACAGCCCGTTGATGACAATAGTAAAGATGATCATTCTGAGATGGAGCTGGAAGAGGAATGGGAATGTGAAGAGGTGAATAGAGGACCAAACATACTGAGAAGAGAAGTGGAAAAGGCAATCAAGGATCTCAAGGAAAGGAAAGCAATGGGATGCGATAGAATACCATCAGAAGCATTAAAGAACCTAGGTAACAGTGCAATGAGTCGACTAACAAATTTAATCAATAGGATGTATGATACCGGGAGCTGGCCTGATGATCTACTTAAAACTATTCTAATACCAATACCAAAGAAATGTAATGCCGAAGAATGTAAAGACTATAGGACAATTAGTCTTATATGCCATGTTACCAAAGTAATTACAAGGATTATATTAAAAAGAATCGAAGGAAGAATTAAAGAAAATATGGGAGCAGATCAATTTGGATTTAGAAAGGGTAAAGGGACTCGTGATGCAATAGGATGCTTGAGGATGATAGGAGAAAGAATGATGGAAGTGAATAGAGATTTGTACATTTGCTTTATTGATTGGGAAAAGGCATTTGATAAGGTTAATTGGAATGTGTTATTGAAAATTTTGAAAGACATTGGCATTGATTGGAAAGATAGGAGATTAATAAAGGAGATGTATTGTAGGCAGGTAGTAGTTATAAAAATTGGAGATGATGAAACAGAAGAAATTGGCATAGGAAGAGGAGTGAGGCAAGGGTGCTGCCTTTCTCCACAGCTCTTCAATGTTTATGCAGAAAAAATGATGAAGAAAGCTTTAGAAAAAGCTAGAGGAGTTGTAATAGGAGGAAAAAGAATAAAAACAATTAAATATGCAGATGATCAGGCAGTGCTGGCAGAAAGTGAAGAAGATTTACAACAAGTGATGGATGATATAATGGATGTGGGGAGGGAATTTGGAATGAACTTAAACATAAATAAAACCAAGGTGATGAGAATCAGCAGAAAAGAAGGTTGTGTTTGTATATCCTTAGAAGGAAATATCATACAGCAAGTACAGACTTTCCAATATTTGGGAAGTCTGGTAAGATGGAATGGAAGTTGTACTGAGGAAATAAGAAGAAGGATATCAATAGGTAAAGGAGCGTATGGAAAGGTAAAAGCATTGTTAACAGCAAAAAGAATTCCAATAGAGATGAGGAAGAGGTTTATGAAATGTTTTGTGTGGAGTGTAGTGTTGTACGGATGTGAATCATGGACTGTTAAAAAGAAGGAGGAGAGATATTTAGAAAGTTTTGAAATGTGGGTATGGAGACGAATGTTGAAAGTGAAGTGGACTGACAGAGTGAAGAATGAGGAAGTTCTAAGAAGAATAGGCGAGGAAAGAAAATTAATACATATGATTCATAAGAGGAAGGCAAGTTGGTTAGGGCATATATTAAGAAGGAATTGTTTGGAACGGAGAATAATAGAAGGGAAGATAGAAGGAAAGAGAGGAAGAGGAAGAAGGAGGATGGGAATGTTGGATGATATAAGAAGAGGAAGAAAATACAAAGACCTACAGGAGGATGCTCAGGATAGAGAAAGATGGAGAGAAGTCCAGTGGAAACCTGTCTAAGGACAGTAATCACTGATGATGATGACCCTTGCTGAAGGGTACAGGAAGGGTACACTTATCCTTCCTGTACCCTTCATCGAGGCTGGCCAAACCCTTCCCGTACCCTCCAGGAAGGAGAGAGCGTACCCACCAATGTTCTAAAATACCCTTCGTGTACCCTTGCTGAAGGGTACAGGAAGGGTACACCTATCCTTCCTGTACCCTCAATGGAGGGTAAACCTCTCCTTAATGGAGGAGTTTATTTTTATCAGGGTGTTTACATAGTACATTAACCCATACAAGTTAATGTCTAAATTATGAACACGAAAATGCACGGTGTATTCACCCAACTTGTGGGTATGCATGAACAGAAAATATAACCTGTTCAAATTTGATTCAAGCATTCATAGTCGGATTTAGGGGCGGAGGATGTGCCCCACCCAGATGCTTAAAAAATAGGCAATATTTGAATACGGTTATCACAGGAGGATCTATGGGGGGGGGGGATGTGCCCCCCCAGACACTTAAAAAATATGCAAGATTTTTAATACGGTCCAATTATCATTGCGTTCGTTTTGTATAACGTGGTATCATTGTGCCCCCCTCCAGAACAAAATCCTGGATATGGCCTTGCTTGTGCCCCCCAGAAAGAAATCCTGGATCCATCCCTGATGGTCATCATTACGTTCGCTTTATTTTGTGTATTACTCAAGGAGGCTCAATCATTTAATTCAATAAGAATAACTTTGATATAAAAATAAAGAGAATTTAGTAAAATCATTGTTATATCTTGTTTTTAATCTCAATTAAGACAAGATCTTTTGCCTGTCAGGCCCTCTGTGCCCCTCCCAGAAAGAAAAATCCTGGATCTGCCCCTGCCTGTATTCGTACATTTCCTGTCCTGTTCCGGTCCACAAAAATCATTCATGCAAACAGACATTAATGTATCGTGTAAACAGGCCCAAATCATCATCATCATCATCATCAGTGATTACTGTCCTTAGACAGGTTTCCACTGGACTTCTCTCCATCTTTCTCTATCCTGAGCATCCTCCTTTAGGTCTTTGTATTTTCTTCCTCTTCTTATATATCATCCAACATTCCCATCCTCCTTCTTCCTCTTCCTCTCTTTCCTTCTATCTTCCCTTCTATTATTCTCCGTTCCAAACAATTCCTTCTTAATATATGCCCTAACCAACTTGCCTTCCTCTTATGAATCATATGTATTAATTTTCTTTCCTCGCCTATTCTTCTTAGAACTTCCTCATTCTTCACTCTGTCAGTCCACTTCACTTTCAACATTCGTCTCCATACCCACATTTCAAAACTTTCTAAATATCTCTCCTCCTTCTTTTTAACAGTCCATGATTCACATCCGTACAACACTACACTCCACACAAAACATTTCATAAACCTCTTCCTCATCTCTATTGGAATTCTTTTTGCTGTTAACAATGCTTTTACCTTTCCATACGCTCCTTTACCTATTGATATCCTTCTTCTTATTTCCTCAGTACAACTTCCATTCCATCTTACCAGACTTCCCAAATATTGGAAAGTCTGTACTTGCTGTATGATATTTCCTTCTAAGGATATACAAACACAACCTTCTTTTCTGCTGATTCTCATCACCTTGGTTTTATTTATGTTTAAGTTCATTCCAAATTCCCTCCCCACATCCATTATATCATCCATCACTTGTTGTAAATCTTCTTCACTTTCTGCCAGCACTGCCTGATCATCTGCATATTTAATTGTTTTTATTCTTTTTCCTCCTATTACAACTCTTCTAGCTTTTTCTAAAGCTTTCTCCATCATTTTTTCTGCATAAACATTGAAGAGCTCTGGAGAAAGGCAGCACCCTTGCCTCACTCCTCTTCCTATGCCAATTTCTTCTGTTTCATCATCTCCAATTTTTATAACTACTACCTGCCTACAATACATCTCTTTTATTAATCTCCTATCTTTCCAATCAATGCCAATGTCTTTCAAAATTTTCAATAACACATTCCAATTAACCTTATCAAATGCCTTTTCCCAATCAATAAAGCAAATGTACAAATCTCTATTCATTTTCATCATTCTTTCTCCTATCATCCTCAAGCATCCTATTGCATCACGAGTCCCTTTACCCTTTCTAAATCCAAATTGATCTTCTCCCATATTTTCTTTAATTCTTCCTTTGATTCTTTTTAATATAATCCTTGTAATTACTTTGGTAACATGGCATATAAGACTAATTGTCCTATAGTCTTTACATTCTTTGGCATTACATTTCTTTGGTATTGGTATTAGAATAGTTTTAAGTAGATCATCAGGCCAGCTCCCGGTATCATATATCCTATTGATTAAATTTGTTAATCGACTCATTGCATTGTTACCTAGGTTCTTTAATGCTTCTGATGGTATTCTATCGCATCCCATTGCTTTCCTTTCCTTGAGATCCTTGATTGCCTTTTCCACTTCTCTTCTCAGTATGTTTGGTCCTCTATTCACCTCTTCACATTCCCATTCCTCTTCCAGCTCCATCTCAGAATGATCGTCTTTACTATCATATAGTTCTTTCACATATTCTTTCCATATGTTTTTGTTTTCCTCAACACCTGTTGTTATCTTACCGTATTTATTTAACATTCCTTGTTTACTTATTTTCTTTGGCTCTCTTTTTGTGAACTTTTTAGCTGTTTTATAGATTTCTTCCAATCTCCCTTGTTCTTCTAGGACTTCCATCTTCTCGCATTCTCTCTCCATCCACTCCTCTCTTGCCTTATCAGTTAATCTCCGTAGTTCATTGTTAAGTTTCCTATATTGCCCTTTTCCTTCTTCAGTGTGAACATTTTTCCACTTTCTCCTTTCCTCCATTTTATCTATCATGCTCTGAGTGATCCATTCCTTCCTATTTCTTTCCTTTTGTACAACACCAACTTCCTCTTCTAAGACTTCCCATATCGCATCCCTAATGTTATTCCATTCCTCTGAAACCTCATTACTTTGTCTTACATCTTCCAATTTTTTCTCAACATTTTTATTATATGCTTCATTCTTCTCATTTTTCAGCTTTATTACATCCCATTTCCTTATCAACCTCCCTTTCTTAACAAGCTTCAATCGTGTTCTTATATCAGTAACTAGAAGATTGTGGTCAGAGTCAGCATCTGCTCCTGGGTAGGTTTTTGCCATTTTAACACTATTCTTAAATCTTTGATTGACAATAATAAAATCTATCTGATATCTTGAAATATCTCCAGGTGCTTTCCACGTGTACAACCTTCTTTTATGATTTTTAAACCAAGTATTTGCAATCCATAACTCCAAGCGCTCACAAAAATTTATCAATTTTTCTCCTCTTTCATTTCTACTTCCAAGTCCATAATCTCCAACTACATTCGTCCTTCTTCCATTCCCCACTACACTGTTCCAATCTCCCATCATTATAGTTCTTACTTTGCCTTTTCCATTTTCTTCATATATTTCCTCTATTTGCTCATATATCCGTTCAATCTCTTCTTCTTCTGCATCTGATGTTGGCAAGTACACTTGGATAATTAATGTATCTACTGGCTCACTCAGTATCTTGATAGCCACTACTCTATCGCTTACTGGCATAACTTTAGTTATATTCTTCTCCAAATTCTTTCTGTATATCAACCCGACTCCATTTTCCTTAGATTCCCCTCCCTTATAAATAATCTTATAATCTCCTGAATCAAATTCTCCTTCTCCTTCCCATCTTACTTCACTTAATCCTAGAATACTGATGTTGTGTCTCACCATTTCTTTCTTCACATTTTCCAACTTCCCTTTCCTATTCATTGTTCTGACATTCCATGTTCCTATTCTCAATGCTGATGTTACCTTTCCCTTCTCTTTCAAACCACACAGTTCTCCTGGGATAGTGCCCACCCGGAGATCCGAATGTGGGCATATTACTCCGGAATATTTCTTATTCTCAGGAATCACCATGCTTTCATTGTAGTCCAGTGGGACTAGGGATACCGTAAGGGTCTTTAATGCGGTGGTTTCCCCTTGCCTTCCGCATCCTATGCCGTTGACCTCGTGGGTTCATCCGCCTTTTGGAATGATTTCCCATTCCAAGGGCAAGAGGGTGCCCTAACCCCTGTCCGCTCATCCATCCTCTACAGAGGTTGTTGGCTTTGACAGGGGGGGTCTCCTTATCCCGGGAGATACTCGGTCCCTGTGTCGTTAGCCGTTTTTAATAACGTTGCCCCCTCTCTACCACGAGGAGGTGATCATCAGGATTTTCCTTTCATTGAACCAAGGACCAAAAGGCATTACCTTGGTTCTCCAGTACTTTTAGAGAGGCCCAAAGGCCCTTGAGAAAAAGTATTTCCCCAGAAGATTGGGAATCGAAGTTTCCACGGCATCTATAATGGTTGGTTGGATAGATTCAAAAATTGGTACAGTCTTGTATACAAGATGGTGAGTGGTGAAAGCAAAGATGTTAACATAGAGACAGCAACTCAGAAGAAAGAATCTGAATATATTAGACTTCTGGAAGGTCACAGCCCAAAAGATGTTTTTAATGCAGACAAAACAGGATTATTTTTTAATTTTTGTTGCCAGCTGTGCTTCAGAGGGAAGCAATGTTATGGAATAATGCTTAGTGAACAATTAAAAAATTAACATTTCCAAAGCCAATATGTGAATAAAAGTGAAAATTCTATATTTCCCACTGTTTGCATTTTCCCGCAATTTACACTTTTTTTCTTGGGTCCCTAGAAAAGTGTAAATAAGGAGTTTTACTGTATCTAATATGTACTGTTCATAACCCTAGAATGATGGACTGGGACCAATGGACCCAGTAGTTGCTATGAAAGTTTATAATTATGTCAAAAATGCAGGAAAATCCTTTTGACTCCGTGACTTTTCCTAAATGTATGTCCTTTTAAAACATAGCAAGAAATAATGAGAATGGGCTCATTACATGTTATAGCATACTACAAATTTACATAGTGGATGGACTGGGTCCATTGGCCCCAGTCTACTATTTTTTTTTGGCTTTGGGTGATTAATTTCAACTTATCAGCAATTTTCTTATTTACTTTGTATTTTCGGCAGATTCAATGTTTATGGAGTTATAAACAAAGTCCTAGGCTATACCAATCACCAATTGGTGGGCAATTTTTATGGTTTCTACACAACGTATGAAAAGCTTAGAAGTGATGAATCTAAGTTTTTTAATTATTTTCGTATGAGTAGGTATACATACATACGATTATCTCTTGGGACGCATTGGAGAAGTTACACAGTGCCAAGATACTACTATGAGAGCATGTATACCACCGATGGAAATGTTCACAGTAACAATAAGGCAAGTTTAAATTAATACACAGGCTGGTTCGACTTTAACTTTTAATTGTAATAAGTGCAGAGAAAATTTTACTTGGGTTTATCTACAAAGTTATTTTTAAAGTTCTTGAATAAAGGTGGTTGAGTGATTGGTTTGAGGGTCACAGGGGGATTGTAAATGTTCACTTTGAGGCAATGACAATTGTTGACTTGAAGCCACTGATGATGGTTGTTGTATGGAACGTGTTGGGTAGAAGGCAAAAGATGGGGAATGCTGATAGGGTGATGATGAATGGGTAGGAGAAAATTCTAGGATAGGGGCCGCGTGATTTACGGTCAGGCTTTCGATGTTTTTTACAAGCTGCATGACACCAATTCGGAATTCAATTTTTTCTCCTTCACCCATTTTCCTCACAACCGATAAAACAGAGTGAAAAATTGCTTCGTCTTCGTCAGGTTCATGTTTAGAATCTGTAATAGCATTTAGAATGGCTCTATCTATGTCGTGTTGGCGTCTGTGTTTTTTTTGCGAGAGTGGCAGGCTTTGTCCCAGTTACAGGCTTCCTCTTCCTGATGCTCTATATCCACGCCAAAGTGGTCATCAGCCTCAGTATCAGGTCCCTTCTCCTGTGAGTCTTCTATGCTTGATATTGTATCATCTTTTTGACAGATTTTCATCAAAAATTTTAAGTTCTCGTGGTAAATATATTTCTTTGGAGTGATCTGACCAGATCTTTTCCTTTATGATTTCAAAATAGAATCCCTGATATTCTGCCATTTCGCCATGATAAGTTCACCTAAAAAGATGAAAAAATACATTTAATTGCGATATTAATGGCGATAGTGCTGGAGGCTGGGGAAGATAGTAATACCTTAGACGATATGAAATGGCAAACGCGTAGCGAGCAATCTTAGAATTAGGAAGATTAGATTATGGAAATGTAACTGTCTCATGTGATCGACAAAGTAACTATCTCGTCAACCGATAGTTTTTTTTTTTAATGTTCATATTGAAACTTGATAGGCAATAATTGTGAAAGAGCAAATGATTTATTGAAACATAACTATATCTTTTACAAATACTTAAAATGGCTACACTTTACCAACGAAAGCTGCACCAGATTACGCGAAATTAACAAAGAGACGCTTCTTGATAGTGGAATCGTAAGGCGAATAATATCCAATATCAAGGGACAGAATGAACAAAATCAGAATGATTTGAGCTCTTAACAGGGTTTTGAGAAAAATATGCATGAATTCAAACAATGATAAACTGAGAATCAGAAAAATGGAAAAATAAAAATTAATCAAGGAATGAATTGGATGCTCTTTCAAAGGAAATAAAACAGTTATCGGGAAAGAGACATTGATTAGCCTTGGTGATGACCATAAAATACAAAAAAAGTTACACCGTGACTTTCCTCCATAATCTATTTACTTGACGTTCCTCCACATTGCAGGTACCTGGCAACCGGCGCAACATTTACTGACCTGCATTACAGCTACAGGTTGGTAATAAGCACAATCAGGTCACTAAACTTACCTAAAGTACCTACTGACTTACCTATATTGCGTTGTTCTTTCTTATCAATCTCAAAGAAATCGTCTTCTAAAAACTGGTAAACTTCTCTCCATGCTCTTCGCTTTTCCACCTTGTCTTTGAAGCAATCTGCAGCTTTGTCCCACAAGCAAGGCCTGCTCTCCACCAGTTCGATTAGGGTTGCTCTATCCTACTCAAAACTGCCCATTTTCGGAAATGAAAGAGAGCCACAAATGTGTGATTACCGCAGGAGCAACGGCACGGCTGAAGACAATCTCCTCTCCGGCACAAGCAAAATTGACCTACGTGGGCAAGTATAGGTAAAGAAACATTGTAACCGACAACCGGTGCCGGCGCCGGATTCCGACTTGACGAGTTCATCGCCGGCAGCACTTGTAGGTGCCGGCGATCGCGCCGGCAATGATGCCGGACCGGACTACATGTATAGCCTTCCATTTGGTTACATTGAATCCGGCGCCGGTGCCGGCAACGGCAACGGCACCGGATTTCCTGTATAAACCTGTACACAATTGTATACAAAATGTGTACATTGTATACAAATTTGGCTTCATACCATTGTGTACAGTGCATTAATTTTACACTTTTTCATACACTCCCTAGTAGCACAAGAAATGTTGAGCATATGCTCAGATTATGTCAGGGGGTATTATTTTACAAAAGGTACAATCCGGATTTCGCCTTCAAACCTTCACTTTCCTGTAGTGTTTTTGCCTCCTGATTAACGTGGTGACATTCATTCCTGGCGGAAATCAATAGTTTTCGAGATATTTTAACTTTTATGGATAGCGATTTTCGGGTTCTGCGCATGCGCCGCCATTTACGATCTTCACTTACTCACCCTTTACTTTACGCACTTCACCTTCTGCGCATGCGCAAACATTACCATGCCGCCCAATTTAAACTTTCATTCAATTTGGTCCATGTCGTCATGGAAGACCAGCCTGGGACATCTGGGCAACCATAAGCACTGGAAGGTAAGCACATTTTACCCACTTCTACCTCCCACCCTACCAACTGGACCAGCTCGAAGGATATTTTTTTCTAGTTGACCAACTCGTACATGTGCCCGGAAAGTGATTTACCCGCTTTACCAACTGGACCAGCTCGAAGGATATTTTTTTCTAGTTGACCAAGTCGTACATGTGCCCGGAAAGTGATTTACCCGCTTTACCAACTGGACCAGCTCGAAGGATATTTTTTTCTAGTTGACCAGCCCGTACATGTGCCCAGAAAGTGATTTACCCGCTTTACCAACTGGACCAGCTCGAAGGATATTTTTTTCTAGTTGACCAGCCCGTACATGTGCCCAGAAAGTGATTTATACACTTCTACCCCCCACTTTGTTATGTATTGGACCATCACTAGGGATATTTTTCTCTTGTTTACAATTTCAAACATGTTCCGTGAAACTAATTTACCGCCATTCCAATATGGCCGCGCATGCGCAGAACCCGAAAATCGCTATCCATAAAAGTTAAAATATCTCGAAAACTATTGATTTCCGCCAGGAATGAATGTCACCACGTTAATCAGGAGGCAAAAACACTACAGGAAAGTGAAGGTTTGAAGGCGAAATCCGGATTGTACCTTTTGTAAAAATTTACCTGTCAGGGAAATATGTTTTGCACACAACATTAGCATATGCTGAAAATATGTTCAGCAGATGTTTAAAACCACATGTTTTCAACATATGCTCGAAATATTTCCAGCATATGTTCAGACGATGTGTTGAGCATATTTTCATAGAAATATGCTGCACATGTGTTCAACAAAATATGTTGAGCATATATACGTAGACATATGCTCCACATGTGTTCAACGAAATATGTTGATCATATTTTCAAGAAAATATCTATGCGTTCTGAGAAATATTTCGTCGACAAATCAGCGATCAGGATTCGAATACTGCATGCTAGTTTTATAATTAATGTAAAGGAATATATCTACTTCTAGTTTATTCTAATTCAAGTATATCAATTCATAATTTTAACCAAGGCCCTGATTTTGGGCGCGTTCCGAAATTCACTGGCAGTACTGTCAGTGCTGCCAAACCGTTCCGAAATCAACTGGCAGTACGGTGCAGTAACGGATGACGTCAGCCGTTTGATGACGTTCCCTACGGTGAACTCTACTGCGGCTACTGCAAGCCGAGAGCAGCAGTAGCGGCAGTAAAGCAGACGATTGGCGGTAAAATTTTAACTTGGCGGTGTGTTTTCAACACTTCAACACTTTAAAAATAATTGAAGAGCGAGACGCATGCGTCGACGTTGTTGTGTGTGTTCATGTTGCTATGATTTCATTGCTCAAATCGCACGTTGTTTACGTTACTTTATACAAGAGGAGAGAGCCCAGTTACCTCGGAATCATCTAGAAGCATGAAATGTAAGTACATTGGTAGATAAATATATGAAATTACTATTTTACAATTAGTACTAACTGTTCTTGTGTGATATCGTAAAAGTTCTCAATCGCTGTTTATGAACGGATGAATGTATGATATTACTATTTTAGTTCTGACTGTTCTTGTGTGGTATGGTAAAAGTTCTCAATGGCTATTTATGAACTGAATTGTGGTCGTAAATGCCGTATTAAGTTATTCCTGCCCAATGTAAATACTTGGATCGAATATGATGCATGTAACCGAGTGAGTGCGAAAATGTTCGATCAAAATCAATCATAGCAACAATAAAATGTGAAGGAAGTAATAAATTCTTGGTCAAGGCTTAGAGCCTGTTCTAATTTCGTTTGTGAATCTATTCATAAACTCTTTTTTTGTTCATGCTAATATTGTAACAGGGCCATAAAATTATGATAACAGCACCATTTCATGAATGCTAAACTAATCGCTGGATGATGAATTAGCCCTCTCTTTCATGGTATCATTTTGAGGCATAATTAACTAATTTGTAACCAAGTATCATTAACGAACTTATTTTGTGAATAACTGTCGCAGCGAAGTGCTAACAGTAAATATGAGTAGTCTCGACTAGGAATCATGTTAACACAGTTGCACTCTGATATGAGGGAACGAAACAAAGAATTGGCATGGGTAACCCATGGGGATGGCTCAAAAGGAGTGCATGATACGTACTATCGTTAGTTTTTCCATCAGATTACTAAAAATTTACTTTAGCACTTAGGCGATTCACTCAGAAGTAAGGGGACAAAAATAATCGAGTTTATTTGCAGTATCTACAGTAATCCTGTGGTTCGTGCCTCAAATACTAACCAAATCTGGCATATATATTCTGGGTTTCATGGATTTCAAGACATACACCATATGCGCATTGGTATTTATAATTTCATGGACAATTAGAGACCAAAGCCACATAATGTGTATCTTAAGCGATTTTTATGGAATATAAGGCTCCACATTATAGTGGAATTAAATTTAATGTTGTCAATTGAACCGTTTGTTCTGTTAAACATGATACTCTCAGGTTCGTCATAATTTTCTTGCTTTCCATATTTCATTACATATTTTAAGCAATGCAAAATCTGTTAATGAGAAATGTCTGTTTAGTCATGCAAAAAATGACATTTTTATTTTTTGAAGAACTTCACCCTCTTGCATGGAAATGAATCGGTGTCTTAAAATGTTCATGACCTCACTAATCTATTAGTATTATCTTCATCTAGCTCTCAATAATTGTATTATGTTGATGGACTTACATGGAAATGTATTGTAGGATTATTGATATTTAAGACCAATGTATATACACTAGCTGACATGAATAACTTTTAAATTACATATTGTGTGAACTTATGATGCAATACTTCCCTTACTGCTACTTCCTCTCCTTAGTCTGTCTCATGTAAATTTTAAATTTTGCAACTTAATGTTAATTTACCATTCATGAAAGATGTCAATATTCACCATTTTCAGGTTAAAGAAGTAATAATTTTTTGCTGTTTAGTGCTTGTTTAGTGGATAAATATTGATTTCTGTTTATTTTAATCTACAGATGCTCTCCACTCTTGTCTTATGTTTAGCAGTGCTGATAAATGTGCCTTTCTTGAGTTAACTGGGGAGTGGCTACGATGGTCGTGCTGCCTGAAGAAGACTGAGAGAAATCAAGGAAAAGAATAGGATTGAAATATTTGTTGATAATGTTAAATGCTTATGTTTTTTTATTAGAATAAATCTACTTCATTATCAAATTGCAGAACTATGTCTTACTTGATTCTCCTATTATATCCTATGTAATCCATTATCTACCAATTGATTACATATTCCGTAGGAGCTCCATCAAAGGATAAAGTGGCAGTAGACTTTAATAATTACAAATAATTTGGGCTAAAGCATTATAGTGGCTCATGATACCACCTATGTATCAATATTCTTATTAATGTTACTAAAACATGCCTTAGCCCTTTTCCTTGTTCGTTCAATCTTTCGTACGTTGTAATCTAGCAGTGTGGAGTGTAATGCTTTCAGATGTACATGTGCAGTGGAGCTGGTGAGAGCTGTACGATGACAGGGCTAAAGAGGATGTTGAAGGGTTAGACAACATGATAATCAGTACCATCAATGCTTTATTCTGTCGAATGCTTATCATTTATAAATTTTAAATTAACATTGGCGATTTCAAATCCTTGACCAAATTTAGTTGTATTAATGATTAAACATTTTCAATTTAAAGTGCTAATCTGATAACTTGAGTGAATGCAATGTGTAGGTCTGACATCATGCCCTAAGTCCACAGTGAAAGGCAGGAGCGGTAAAAAGGAGAGAATTTGTGCATCTATAGGTATTGCAAGGTTGTAAGGGAATACTTTTCATAAGGGGGATAAATGGATGCAACCTCACCCTAGTGAAAATCTCCATAGGATTTCTTTTTCCTTTCGTAATTTGACAATGGGAAATGATTGTTCCTATAGGAAAATTTTAGATTCCTATGGGAAAATAAAATTTTCCTGTAGGAACATAAAAATTTCCTATAGAAACAAATGTTTCCCATTGTCAAATTACTATTGGAAAAAAAATCCTGTAGATATTTTCACTAGGGTATGCTGAGCATATTTTGGGAAAATGATGGGCATATGTTAAAAACATATGTTGGGCATAATTGGATACCATGCTGAGCATATGTTAAAAACATATGTTGAGCATAAGTGGGTAATATGCTGAGCATATGTTAAAAACATATGTTGAGCATGTGTGGAAAACATGCTGAGCATATGTTGAAAACTTGTGTTGAACATATGTTGAGCATATGCCTTGCCGGACATTTACATATGCTCAGCATGTGCTCAAATTATGTTGAACACATCTTACATATGTGTTGAAAATGCCCTGAGCATACTCTGAACACAAATTGTGCTACTAGGGCTGTATACAATTGTATGAAATGTATACAGTTGTATACATTTCATGCAATTGTATACATTTCATACAATTGTATACATTTCATACAATTGTATACATTTCATATAATTGTATACATTTCATACAATTGTATACATTTCATACAATTGCATACATTTCATACAAATGTATACATTTCATACAATTGTATACATTTCATACAATTGTATACAGTGTATGAAAATGTGTAAATTTTATACACTGTACATTGCTTCATACAATTGTATATACAATCTACAATTTGACTTCATACAATTGTATATACAATTGTATGAAGTCAAATTTGTATACAATGTACACATTTTGTATACAGGTTTATGCAGGAAATCCAGTATAAAATTGTATACAATTGTATACAAAATTTTCACTGGGGTAGTGCATAGTGTAAACTCACAGATGCAATTTTTCCCGAGAGTTGGACGCGAGTTGTTTTGCGAGCTCTCGCGCGAGCCAGTGTCACTGTTGGATGCGACAGTTAGTATGAAATCCGTTTACATGTGACAGCATTCGGTGCAATTTCAACTCGCGGAAGTGGTCCTCCCGTACCGTGGTCAGTAGCTTTTTACAATGCCAAGAAGTAGACGTGCGCAAACTGCCGCTACAATAATGTTACTTGATTATTGGCAAAGAGGACATAAACAGAAAAAAAAATAAGAGGAGTATCTGGGTTAAGGAATGGATTGATAGAAGGCAACATTTGAGAGCTTTCTCGATTTTAAGTAAATGAGTTACAAAGAGAGGACTCTCAACAGTTTAGGAATTTCATCAGGTTGTCTGCTACAGAGCTGGAGAATCTGCTCTACTTTGTTGGGCCATAAGTCCAAAAAAAGGACATAGTTTTGAGGGAATCGATATCAGCGAGTCAGCGGCTGATAGGTATAACCCCACGTTTTCTTGCCTCTGATTAGTATAATCGTTTTTATTCGTTATATTGGCCTGTTTACGTACGTGTAAATATCCACAGTAACCTAACGGATGGCACAGTGGTTCCAATAGGATGGTTTCCTATTATTTTTTTATTGCCTAAATCGAAAGATCACTACTCCTGGAGTAAGTATTTCACGCTTTTAGATTTTTAAATGACGATATCTATTTTTCGCGATTAAATGAAAAGTGAAAATTTTCAAGCGCACGAAAACGCGACGCTTAAGTATGAATGCCGGGAAATCTCTCCGTGTGACGTATTTCTGGCTCCCGCTGCCGCCCTGTGAGGTGAACTTGAGGCGAGGCTTAGCGCTGATACGACGCAGGCTGCTAGCGGGTAGCTGAGTACCCTGCTGGCTGATAGCGCTTGGCTTAAATAAGGATTATTAATACCTTATCAAATGAAGAAAACTTTCCGACCTTAGCCAGTTTTAATAAGTGATTTTTAAGACATGTTTCCCTGAGTTCTGCGCCTCATGCATGCGATGGTAACCTCAGACGATGTATAACTCCTATCTTCTCGTATAAAAACTAGCTCCCTGTGACGTCACGTAGAGTGGCATCGCATGGGCGCCAATCTGGCCCTTTTCAAATAAGGATAAAAATGGACCATTGCCTTTCGTCTAAACCGGTATTTCTAAAACGAAATAATTTGTATATTATGAATACCGTAATGGTGGGTAACGAATCGCAATCAATGCCTTTCATTTTCTTTGATGAAGGAAACTACCATATTGCGAATTGATTTTAGCGGAAGAAAACATAGAAATGGAAAACATTTAGGAATCATCCACTGAACCTTATTCCATCTGAAATACAAATCTCAGCTTATACTGCTTGTGGCCACTAATTCCATGCTAACTTTATTTAAATATCATCGTATATTTGAAGTCATTACCACTCCGAGGGAAGTTATGAAAGTTCAATTATAATTTTCTTCAAATTTTATATGAATAGCTAATACTAGTAAAGTAGTAAAATTGTCCATCCCAATCCAATTGAGAAAAAATTTGTGCCACTGAAGTGGTACCATGCATACTATGCATTGCATAGCTATTTGTTTGGCGCTGTTCTATCTATGCACTATCTTCGTCATACAATCTCTATTTTTTAGGTGACTCTTATCATGCTCTGATGTATTTATTCTTCTTGCTAATGTCACGCAAAGATTCCTGATTTTTCACTCGGTTTCTGTAATCTTTCCGGGTCACATTCCACAATATTTCGCTTTATTCATATAACGTAATAAGTTTTTTTTCTCCAAGTCCGATCATTTGTAACTACTTTGCTCAAGGGGATTTTCCATCCTTTTCCCTTCATCCATCAACAAATCAACATGAAACAAAAAACAACAAATTACAGGAGATTCGAGAGACAACACAACTACACTTCAGCCCAACTTCCGCAAAAATGTCGGGAAATATCTCCCACAGTTTGATCAGGCGACAGTGCGAGCGCGAGAAATTGCTAGAGCTAAGTTTCATGTTTAGACCTGCGAGTCGAAGTGTCAGACACTCCGCCGCCAAGCTAGCGACACTGCTCGCCGACCCGTTTGCACTTGCAATTTTGACTGTCAGACAGTAAACTCGCGCAATTTCTCGCAAGTGTAAACCTAGCTGATATTGTCATCCCCACTCACTAAGCGGAATGCGCCAAATTCCCGCGTCTAATAGGTGACCATGGAGCAGTAGTGCTTATATATTATTTCATGGGGCGTGGGAAAGACCGGTGTAAGATTAGGTTAAAAATTGTTAACTAAGAAAACCCTTGAAGTTTTACATTAAAAATAAATATAAAATTGAAAATATATGGACTTACATCAGTACTTATTTCACTATGGAGGCGAGACTTGTTCGTTGATAGAAGCCGAGAAGTCGAGAGTGGAATCATTCGAAATGTGGTGGCATCGAAGAATGTTGAAGATAAAATGGATCGACCGAGCAAGTAATGAAAAAGTGCTAGGAAGAATGTGAGAAAACAAGCGTCTTCGAAAAACTTTAAGGAGAAGACGGAACAACTTAGTTGGTTATATTATGAGACATGATAGTTTCATGAAGACAATCGTAAAAGGACAGGTGGAAGGGAAGAATGGCCTCGAATGAGTTACACAGGACAAAGGGTTATAGAGGATGTGAAAGAGAAGAAATACGTCGCTATGAAAAGGCTAGCCGATAGGAGAGATAAATCGAGAGCTTCGTTAAACCAATTTTGAGATTATTGACTAATGATGACAATAGTACTATTAGATGGAAAGAGTACTACGGAATCCACGAAGCGGTTATTGATGGGCAGTTGAGAGGAACTGAATTTTATTCATTTCTGTGGGAGGTGAACACTCGGGGTGGGATTCGATATAAGATTTCATGCGGGAATCAATTCGTCAGTGAGAGCGAGGAGAAGAGTTTAGGTGTCAACATTCTCAGAGGAAGATTTGGTATGTTGCGATTAGCAGACGATACAGCAGTCATAGCCATGACAGAGAATGATTTTAAGAAGAACTTGATAAATATGGAAAGAGCAAAGACCAGAAATTAGCTGAAAATTAAAAAAGACAAAGATATTAATATGCAGCAAGGGAGGAGAGGCTAGGAAATTTATGTCCCCGTAAAGATACCTAGTGCATACGCCAGATGCTCTCTCACGATCTCCAATCTCCAAAGCTCCAAAAGAAGGCGTATTCTCACCGATGAAGACGTGGAATTGTACGTGTAAGCTGTGAAAGCAGATTTACCAATGAGTGACAAACTCCTGAAGAGAGTTTTGAAAGCGCAACGAGAAGATGAAAGGACTCGACGAATAAGTAAGTATTTGAAAGAGAGCTGGCCACGGAAACAGAAGCTACTGTTGGAGGATACCAGCTTCTACCACGAACGAGCAAATCTTTCCCTCCTGGACGGTCTACTAGTCAGGGGGATCAGGGTTTGCATCCCGGAATCATAGAAGAAAGGATTGGTGTGCCGTATCCGCGCAGGTCTTCTAGGTATTCCAAAGTACAGGAGGCGGATGCAGCAGTCAGTCAGTGTGGTGACCAGGAGCGTCTCACAAAATGCTGGAAATGATAAGCAAGTGCCCGGAATGTCTCGAACGTCGTCCATCGCGAATAGAGCCGTAGAGACCGACGGAGACGTCGGCGCGGCCCTGGAGGATGGTAGGAATAGACATTTTCCACAGCCGAGGGCGTGAATACTTAAACACCGTACACAACCTTTCAAAATACACGGAAGTCGCATATTTGGATAATACGCGGGAAACGAACGTGATCGCGAAAATAAAATCCACATTCGCGCGTCACGGAATCCCACAAGCAAGGGGGCGACAAAACTGCGATATATCGTATGGAAAACCTCTTTTGTTTTGATTTTTCCGGAGCCCCATTGGTCCAACGGCCTACCCAACATAGAGGCGCTGGTGTAGCCTGTTTTTCTGAGCAGGTATGAACTGGGGGCTGCCATATTGAATCTCGCTGAAAACAAACGTGATATTGAGGCTTATTGATAGTCAATAGTGTTAACTGCAGACTTTTTTTTATTGCTTACAGTGTCCCTTACGATTTTGGAATTTGCTCGTTGAAGGATGTGAGTCTCAGTGATCTTGGTTATTGCTAAATTGCATGGGTGTGAAATGTATTTGGTGATGAAAATGTGAGTAATTTGTTTCCTTCATTATTCCATTTTGATTTCAACCTGTGATTACCTTTTCTCATGTTTTCAGCATTTTATGGTGTCTTGTACTCCTTATATTTCTATATGTTTTTCATTGTATTTGTAGTTTTTCTAGTGTTCAAACTACTCACGAATCGCTAGTGCTATGCTTCGGTTTGTTTAATGCTAATCATTTTGTTGGTTATGTATGTAATTTGCTATTTCAACTCTGTCCTTTCAACTGTTTAATTGTCATTAATTGAGCATTATTCATTAAGTGTTCTACGATGTTTACATTTCTTAAATCTTTAATGTCTTTCCTTTTGAAGTAAGAACTTGATTTCTACTAAATTGGTATACAATATTCTTTACTTTTTTCGTTTTCTACTTTTGGAATACTTTCTTTCGTATAAGTGATGGATATTAACTTATAAGAACCTTTCATTTTAAGACTCATCTGCCAAGATATGTTGTATATCTTACTGGGTACTCATCATGAACAACTTCCTACGAAATAATGTCATCCTTTCTTAATTAAATAATTATCTTCCATGAAATGATATCCAAACTTGCACGCTTATTTCTAGTTAAGTGTTGTTATGGTCTATGGTTTCAGGATCAGCATTATTTTCCCTGTACCAGAGCTATTGCAAGATACATCTACGTCAAGGAAAATTGGGTCACCCTCTTTGTCTGCAACTGTGGAGTGTTTACTTAAGTAATGGAATCTTTCTCCAATTACGCAAAGGCTGCTCATCTCATGTTGTAATTGATATTTGTTGCTTGTGCCTCTCATGTGCTTGTAGAATTGTTAACTTCCACAGATTTCATCTCTAGTATGTCATATTTAAATTGTTATTGTTGTATTTCTATTACCAGTTATTCTATCAATAAATACCAATGTCCACTGAAGTAAGTTTCCGAGATCATTATTCTTACCAACCACCAGATCGCCAGTTGACTTTGTACATTAATCTTGTATTAAGGTTACCACTTTGGTAAACTGGAGAAGTTCTTCAGGAAGATTTTCTTACATTCATTGCTTTTAAGTGTCTCGCAATTGCAGTATCATTATTAAGCCTGAATAGCACGCCCTATCGTGACGCGTAAAAAAAATTGAAACACGCGCCGAGATGCGCATTCAAACTTCGCGGCAGCATTGGACCACTGGCATAGATGGCACTGATGTATCAAAACCCATACGCATCATCCTTATGGGTATGTCGCCCCCTTGCCCACAAGTTGTCCCAACGGACAATGGGCCACCATTTGGAGGAATACAGTTCCGAGAATTAGCGAATGAGTACGGATTTGATATCGTAACTAGCAGACCATACCACCCAAAGAGAAATGGACTAGCGGAAGCAGCGGTGAAAAAGGTAAAACACATACTGGCGAAAGAAAGAGACCCATGGTTGGGGCTTCTTGCATACCATGCTTCACCCTTGGAGTTGGGGTATTCCCCGGCGGAACCTCTAATAGGACGTAAGCTGAGAACAACTTTGCCATTTCATACCAAGAAGTTGAATCCCAAATGGCCCAGCCTTACGAGGTCAGAATAAGGTCATCGTGGACAGACAGAAGGGGAACTACGACCGACGACACCGGACAGAAGAACTACCCCTATTGCGTGCGGGAGCCACCGTTTGAGTGGGGATCGTCGGGAGTATGGAACGGTTGTCGGAGAGTCGGGCCATCCCTGGTCCTATCTCATTGAGACGGAAAGCGGAGTCATCAGGAGGAATCGGGTGGCGCTGACCTTAGCAGAACGGCAGCCGAATACTTTGGTTTATTACGAGTCATTGTTCACAGACTTCGAGACCACATCGGAGAGCCACAACCCACAGGAGACGGGATCGTGTCTTGCGGCATGTGGGGGGTTATTGCTGTTAAACCACCAGACTGTACGGTTGCTTGTGCGCTTTACAGTGTAGAGGCCAAAACTGGAAATTGTCGGCATTGGTTATTTTACGGCAACAACGCCTTTACGGCAGCATTATTTATTTAACGAGATTCAGATTAAGTTGAGTTGTCCCTTCCTCTTCTGAAGGTTTTCAGAAGACTTCTCTTTTTCTCCCACTCTTCTCATTGTCAGCACTTTTCCCCTCATTATTTACCTGGGCGATCCGTTATATCATCATCATAGATTTAGCCATGCTGATATTTCACGGATAGATAACGGGAGTAAACTTTATTAATTCCTTTTTAGGGGGGAAATAAACACTGCTTAGGTACTTCATGAAATACCTGAATTTCAGTAGGTTCCAGATTACTTCAAGAATATCCTGTTAACTAGTGGCGAATCCAGGATAGGGACAAGGGGGAGGGGGCTGAGATTACTATAGGGTGGTTTCCTATTTTTTTTAGGCCCAAATCGAAAGATTATTACTCCTGGAATACGTATTTCACGCTTATAAATTTTCGATTACGATATCTAATTTTCGCGATTAAATGAAAAGTGAAAATTTTGAAGCGCAACGAAAACGCGACGGCTAAGTATGAATGATGGGAAAACTCCATGTGACGCATTTCTGGTTCCCGTTGCCGCAAGTGAGGCGACCTTGAGGCGAGGCCTTGAGCGCTAATACGACGAGGATGCTAGCAGGTAGCCTTGTACCCTGCTATCTGGTAGCGCTTGGCTTAAATAAGGATTATTAATACCTTATCAAACGAAGAAAACTTTCCCACCTTAGCCAGTTTTAATATGTGATTATTAAGACATGTTTCCCTTGGCTCTGCGCCTCATGCATGCATTGGTAATCTCAGACGATGGAAAACTCCTATCTACTCTTATAGAAACTAGGTCCCTGTGACGTCACATGGAGTGGCATCGCATGGGCTCCAGCCTGCCCTTTTTTAAATGAGGATAAAATTGACCCTTGCAATTCGTCTAAACCGATATTTCTAGAACCAAATGGTTTGTATATTATGAATACACTAACGGTGGGTAACGAATCGCTATCAATGCCTTTCGTTTTCTTTGATTAAAGAAACTACCCTATTCTATCTAGAGTAAAATCGATACCCAAGGGGGGTGGGGCTATACCCCCCGCACAGCCCCTCTCTGGATCTACTACTGGATTATAACATACCAAATGCGTGTAAAATATGCCCTAAGTTTGGTAATAATAGGGTGGTTCCCTATTTTTTTAAATTCCTAAATCGAAACACTATTACACTTGGAGTACGTATTTCACGATTTCAAAATTTTAAATGATAATATCTATTTTTCCCGATTAAATGAAAAGAGAAAAATTTCAAGCTCGCGAAAATGCGATGGCTAAGCATGAATGCTGAGAAAAGCCCGTGTGACTTCATTCTGACTCCGGCTGCCATCGGGTGAATCCAACTTGGAACGAGGCTATGAACGCCCGACGATAAGGGATCTAGCAGGTAGAAGAGTACCATTCTAGCAGGTATCGCTTGGCTTAGATGGGAATTATTAATATCACATCAAATGAAGGCAACTTTCCAAACATAGGGTTAACATAGGTGATTATAAAGAGATGTTTCTCTGGGCTCTGTGCCACATGCATGAATTGGTAATCTCAGACGATGTAGAATTCCTGACTACTCGTATGGCATCTCGGACCTTGCGACGTTACGTTAAGTGGCAAAGCATGGCCGCAATCTGGCTTTTTTCAAATGAAATTAAAATTGACAATTAACATTCGTCTAAACTGGGATTACTAAAACCAAATAACACGAATGTGTAATTTAAATTATTAAACGCCTGCATTTTTTCGTGCTTTTTTTCTTCCGCGTCGTAAATCTTACTTAGACTAGTTAAATTGTAAACTAAATTGAGGGTATGGACAAATAAATTAAAAGTTGGTAAATAATTGAAGCCGAATACGCGGCGCACAAAATATATTACGATAAATCAACAAGGATAGAAATAAATTCATTCTAATCCGTGGCATTTTTAGCCAAAAGCATTTTAAAGGAAAAAATCTTCTGCCACCGCCACTTCATGTAGTATTATGTATTGAAAATACATATACTAACTTTAAAATACAACACTTTATTAATTCTATGCCCTAACAGTAAATTCGCGAGGAAATGCCGCGAATAAAAATGCATAGTCCTAAGCATTACCTCACAACAATGCTCTCAGGAGCCGATAGCAACGCGTTGCTAGGTATTCCTAATTTACACTGCCATCTTCGCTTCTTAGAGAAGAAAGACTTGCAGACGCTTCGATAGTGTGTGAATTTTTTAGAAACAAAAAGGAGAAAATGGGAAACGCTCTGCGTAAGTACCAGAACAACTTCTGAACATTATCATACCGTGAAATACGTCTTTAAGAATGAGTATTTTTTTCATTTTTTGATAAAATACATCCTACGGAAAGAGCTGCTTGGCAACTCCCGTCTGTTCTCTTAAAAATCCTTTTACGTCGAAGGAATTTGCATTTTCATTGGTTTTCGGGACGATTTACTAAAGGAATAGATTACTAGTGCCACGTAAGAAGGTGTCATTTCATAGCGTCAATTTTCCTGACGGAATTAATTTACCGTAGTCGTGGCTTATTTAATCGATTTTATTTCCGGTAGGCCTCTAGCAAATCCGTTACATTCAATTCTTTCTTCGAAGTCAAAATACGAAGAGAGGAGGACATGAAGATGTATTTTATTATCAATCGAACATGTCCTCTAAGCGATGGATGCAAGTTAATTTTTCGGACGTTTTCATGGAATTTTTGTCCGTTCGAAGAGAGGTGTGACTAAAGAATTCCCCTGCAAACACCTTCCCAATCATTTCAAAATAAAGCCACGATACTGTACGAGACAATATAGCTTGAATAACGGATACGAATAGTTTAACATTCCCGTTTGGCCATTTAGTAGCCACTCTTTAGGGGAGCAATATAAATTTAATCATCACGGTACTTTGAAATTTATTCTATTATTTTTAAAAATAACATTATTTATTTTTTTCCTTATTCTGTCTTCATTTCATACTTGTTAAAGCAATTCTTGGAGTGTAGGTCAACGTATGTTATGCAAAAAAGTTATGGCCAATGTTTGTGTTTATGTAAAACCATCTTCAGGGCTTGACTGTATACATATTTATTGATATTGATATATTATTGATATTATGTTATTATTATATTTATTGATATATTATATAATATACAAAGTTAAGCCCTGATGATGGTTTTAAGTAATCAGAAATGTTGGCTATAATTTTTTTGCAGAACATAAGATGACCTACACTCCAAGAAATATTTTAACATCAATAACATTGTGAGGGGAATAAATTTTATATTTTAGATAATTTATTATAGCCTACATTCAGGGGCGTAGCTTGGAATTAAGGCTAGGGGGGCTTTAGGCGCAACTAACACTAACGGGTGTGGAGGTATTGCATACCCATCAGTGTAAGCAGGAGTTGCAGGGGAGATGCGGGGGCCCTCCTCCAGAAAATAATTAAGAACAATGGTTCAAAATGGCGAGTTTTACGGCTTTCTGAGGGATTTTTGATTAGTCCTAGTATCATTTTGTAAGTAATACTGATCCAAATAAGTAAAATGGATTAAACTTAAATATTTCTCTGAGTTCTGGGGGGGGGGGATTTATCCCCCAAAACCCCCTCCCTCGCTGCGCCGCTGCCTGGAATAGCCATAAGTCTGATTCACAGGTGACGCAGGTATAAGGTACATCGCATCCCAAGGGTACAAGAGAGATTAAGTACACCAGGACTAACACGGCGATAACTTGATGGGAGTCACTCGCAATACAAAAATTGTGCGAAAAATCCACGGAGACAAAAATCATTCGCAGCTCGGCTAAGATTCAAAGCAGGATTTCCAATCGAATGCGTTGTTCATAATTGCTCGTTGTTCAATTAATGCTACCGAGGCGTCATATTTGTGGACTGAGGCGGACAAGGACTCCTTAGCAAATGAAATCACAAGAGGACCAAATTGTGCGCCTCAGCCGGAGAGGAAGGCCCCGTGCGGACGATTTGGACTGCTTGTGGCATATCGAATGCTCAGCAGTCCATACCACCTTGTCCGGTAGAGTAAAAGGAAATATCCAAAAGTGGGAATAACACGTCGGTAGCTCAACCGGCTAAAGCATGCACTGGAACGGATATCGGGGGATCCTGGCTCGAAACCCGGTCAAGCGGTGAATGATGGTTTTTGTGTCTCATTGGATTTTTCGCACAATTGGTGCAATAGAGACTTGAGAACCTTACTAGATGCCCTGTTGCTGGAAGCTCTGGGCGATTCATGACTTGGAATGCTTTGCTTACTCAGATCGCAATGCCTCCAAAGCATCTAGCAACAGGGCAAACTCATGACCATACGGAGCAGTGGCGCAGCGACGGGGGGAAGGGGTTTGGGGGATAAACCCCCCCCCCCCCAGAGCACACACAAATTTTTAAGTTTAATACGTTTTACTAAATTGGATTGATATTACCAATAGAATAGTGTAGGGATTAATTAAATACCCCTCAGATAGCCGTATAACACACCATTTTAAACCATTTATTATTAAATTTTGCAATTTATTAATCTCGCACCTACCGCTTATCCTGGTGGGTATACCATACCCCACACACACCGCTATTAGTTGTACTTTAACCTCCCCCAGCTTTAATTCATGGCTGCGCCCCGGATAGGGAGCGCTTGCCTCGAGGCCTCTGTACTTAAAAATTGGTTCGTTTTCGACCGAAACGTAATCAGTATTCTTAAGGTTAAAATAGACATCAGATAGCCGTGCTTAAAATGTTGTGAATAATCGTTCTCCAATCCATAATAGTGAAATTGCATACTTTTTATAGAGAGTGTGCTGAATTATTACTACAGTAAACACTTGGTACCGCAATATACATTTTCCGCTTAAAATTCAGTTTATTCACTAGAATATTAATCCCAAGTGTCTCCCGAGTTTCGCGTGCTAAAAAATACCGCTCCCACTAATCTTACGCCGTGACGTCATAATTCAGTAGGAGTCCAAGCCCAGTAATGTCGTAGCTGCAGGTTTGGAAGAGCCACGTTGCGTTTAAGGGAGAACATGGCTGAAAGAAGGAAAAATTACATGTGGTGCATTGTTCCTCTGTGCAATGACACCCCAGAAAAAAATTTCGTCTGCATTCCCACGGAGGAAATTAGAAGAAAAGCCTCGATGCATGCCGTCTGTCGGGATGAGCGTTACGGAAAAATAAGAGTATAACAAACCTTGTGCTATGTGAACGAACTGGTAACTGGTATTGCGAGCATGAGCTAAGTATCTGTCTCTGATTTTCTTTCCTCTTTTCCGCGATAGGATGTTGCTGCCGAAGGACACAGCGGCGGGATGAGGAGGAGGGTCCGGCCGCCGAGGGCCCTTGCCCGGAGGAGACGGTGACTCCGGGGGCGGGCGTGGAAGCAGTGGACAACACCAGTGAACCACCAAAATCCACGTCCCCTGTGCCCCCGGAGGCGGGCACACCACCTTCGCCCGCCTCACCTCCTCCTCCGGGAGAAGAACAAGATGAAGATGAGGGCCCTGCCAGGGGGAGTAGTGAGGTGCAGGACCATCCAGGGCCAAACGATCGCCTCCACCGGTCAATGCTCCGAGAAATGGACATATTGAGGAGAGATATCGAGGACCTCGTAGCGGAGATTGACCGGCTGGAGGCGATAATTGAACATCTACTAACACACCTAGACCTCCAGGCCCTGGAACAGAGACCGCCGCGGGTCGGTCCTGGAGGTGACCAGTAAAAACATCACCACCCATGGCCCGCGGTGAAGTCGGAAGTCCCACCTCATGAGGTAAGTGAAGGAGGGGGTCAGGAACCCTTCCCCAAATACTTGCATAAAATTTTACTATCCAGATTGCTTTTAGGCTTCGTATTTTTTCTCCCTTGTTGCAATGGTGCAGGGGCGCAGCTAGGACTTAAGGCTAGGGGGGGTTTATGGGCACAACTAATACTGGGGTTTCTGGGGGTGTGGAATACCCGCCAGGGTAAGGTATGAATGTTGGGGGGAACTCCTTCAGAAAATTTTCGATATAAATGGTTCAAAATGGTTAGTTTTACTACTTTCGGAGGGATGTTTTATTAATATTTACACTATTCTGTAAGTAATGTTATTCCAATTAAGTAAAATGGATTAAACTTTTAAAAAATTTCCGAGGTCTGGGGGGGCTTCATCCCCCAAAACCCACCCCCTCGCTGCGCCACTGCAATGGTGGATATACTTTAGATCCTTTGTGACTATAGCCCGCCACCCATTGGGTCGACACACACACTAGATAAAATGAAAACTTTTGAAAATTACCTCTTTCTAAGAAATTATTTATTTATCTTTCCTGCTAAATTTACCTACTAAAACGAATTATTACACAAAAAAACATATTTTTAATGGCAAGAACATATTTCTGTGAACAGCTTATGAATATCCTTAATGACAAATGTAATTACAGTCAACGCACATATTATTAGTTTTTGAGTGACATTTTCCTTAATGTGATAGAGTTTTAACTTTAATTAGTAAATGAGGTTTATCTTCAATTATCTATATTTACTATTTCAGGGCCATAACACCTGGGCCAACTCCCTGCTACATGGGCGGCCAACCACCCAGAGGTAAGAGAACCCTACACTCATTTCATTTTTAATTGTTGCAGCTTTTTTACAACAAAAAGTATTCATCCCTCACTCTTAGAGCACTACAAGACTGAGATATGTTCTTTCAGCTATTATAATATGGATCATACTACCCCAATTAAACAGTGTAACCTCCTTTTTTTGCCTCCTGCCCTCCCCTATTACACTTGTACTGACGAAAGGGCCTCGACCAGCATAACGAAGAGCAAAGTGGAAGGGCCTGCGACAAAAAGAGGACATTATTTCTAAATGTCCCTGCTCATTCCTCAATATCTATTTTGGCATGTATTATAGCTGTAATCCTTACTTAGAACATTTAAAACCCTAGCAAAGAGGGCAACTGCAGGCGGACGGAACTCACATAGTATTATGTGTAGGGATGGTCGAATCGGATACAAATATCCACAGATATTGCCCTTCATCAGATACATCGGATCCAAAGTCGCAGAAGACATAGGATCTAGATGCAAAATATTAAATAATAGCTTCAGTGAATTCAACTCCCCACAAGGCTGGAAAGAGTTCCGAATCTCTCTTTGAATGCACCGTCGCATGCAATTCTTGTCCTACTCATGAACCGTTTTGCTTGAAAACTCTCGCAGAGGCTACGTAGGAGAATTTCAGCAGTGGAAAATAAAAAAGGCAAAATACAATTGGCACATATTGTGACTCTTCCCAAGAGATTGAACATTCATCAGGGGAATCTCAGCATCAGTAATGTAAAAACGCATCTGGATTCGAAAATTTCCGATCGGAAACATCCAGCTCCAAAAATCAAAGATCCGAAAAAAAGTCCTTGATTGGCCCATCCCTAATTATGTGGGTTCCGTTATGCTGTTTACTGTTAATGTGGGTATTAATATTCCTGCTCGAGGCAGTGCCCTGCGAGGTGCCTCCAGTATACATCATTGCTTCTTGCCTGAGAGAAGGCTTTTCCGCTTTGACTGCAATGCCCCTAAGCACGTTCCTATATATTTATCCTTAAGGTTGAACAGCCCCAGCATGCAAAAAACATTCACTCAAAGTGCCTCTCAATTTCAAAGTGTACACAGTGTGTCTTATCATCATTAAAAAGGCACATTTCACATGCATTTTATGATTCTACTTGAAACAATAACCAGGAGCAATAGCATGTGTTTTAAGTAGAGCAGATGATCCCAAATTCATCTTAAGCTGGCTCACGATGAATATCATTTAAATTGATTTCTTTTTCAGCCATAACACCTGGCCACTCATCCCGCTGCGGAATTAGGGGAATGACACCTGCCCCAGGCCTGCAGCACATCATCAAATCGGTAAGAGATTTGTTCGTATTATCATTTTTTCACATGCATATATATATATATATATATATATATATTCCATATTCCAGCATCGCAAAAACCATAAACTGGCTCAGGGACTATAATTTGGAACTCACTCCGGATTAACTTGAGCCTTTGCATCAGCACCTAACGTATTCAAGCAAAGGCATTTGAATATGTATTCAAATGACTAACTAATCCAGGACTATGCGGATGGAATCAAAGAAATACTGAGTACAGGGTATATTTTCATCACAGATGGACCCATTCAGTTTGTTAATCTCAGTCCTAACAGTTCCTTCATAAGAACGAGAACTTTTATGTTGCATGGGCATACCCAGCGGAGGGATAGGAGGGGCCTCTGATTTCCTTCATGCATTTTACCACCTTCTGATGGAAATAGCATGTAATTATCCAACCCATTGAAAGAAATGGAGTGCATATTGATTTTTTCATATTTTTTACTTCCATCGTGTGCATCATATCAAATTTCCAAAATATTATGACACCGGTGGTAAAAGTGGCATGCCATAAATGTTTCCCCTTTTGCAGGGAACTATCGCTTACCCTCTGGGAATCTACCTCTGTCACATGCCGCAATAGCACTGAGCACACGGCGGCAGGGAAAGAAAAGAATGAAATGAAACTCCCTTTCTCAGCTCTGCTTACATGTTTTACTGAAAATCTTCTCTGCTACCAGTGTTTGAGATAGCCAATATATGTAGAGCCATCTTATATAATCATTGCTTATTTTGGTGAAATCTGCTGATGACATCATTAAATATTAGTCATTGATAGTTAAATACAGATAACATCCTTATGGAATTATGTATTTCATTCAAAAGAATTAACAAGTAAATAGAAGAAATAGCAAAAGAGGAATAACCTCTTGAAATTTGCTGTAATTTTCCAGACACTGGATCAGGTCTATCGTTGGAAAACTGAAGGTCAAAAGTCAATAATATGGGATACCAATAATATGGCCTCTATTCCCGAACAAAAATTGCTCAGTGAATGTACTAGAACAAATTCCACAAAGAGTAAATTAAGTTACCCATCACAAATAAAAATATTAACTTATATTAAATTAACACGATCCACTGAAATGTATCCTGTAGGCGGAATAATACATAATTGATTTTCAACTATGCATGCTGGTTTTAGCTGATGCCTACTTGACCTCTCATTTGTCCGTTTGAAAATTTGGTTGATATGGTAATCATGAATGGACCAATTAATTTGCCTAATTGGTCCATTCACCTAATGATTCTTGATGTATGATGAATTTCAATAATACATTACACATGTTATCCTTTTTCTCATTGCATGTTCAAGGCACGTAGCAAGGTATTCAGGTGATATATGATCAAAATGACCTCCTGAATCGAAATATGACATCTGTTTCCCTCCATCACCAACCATTTTCGGGGGAATTCCTTCTTTCAACTTTCGCCATTTTGCTATCATTTGGTGGAATAAAAAGGATTCTTTAGAATTTATATTTCTTATTAGGTTATTGAGAGGTACAAAGTTCTAAAACATGATCATTTATGGCAAGGAGATGGAATTAGGGGTATTAGTAAACAGTCTCCATTTTTCAGGGTCACATGGCATCATTAGTTCTATCAACATCTAGTTCTATGCATTAAATTTCAGTAAAAAACCAAGCCTTAATCTTCTGTAAAAATTTCAGTGTTGACACTCTCGTGCTTGTATGAAAAGATTTTTATGCCCTTTACAAAGAGATTGGCATCCATTTACATGTAACTTTGTGCTATATTGTTACAGAAGTTTGACCAAATACCAAATATTTGGTCAAACTAATGTAACAAGTGGTGCAGCAAACACTTGGAGCCCAATCCTAGAGCTCACCGCCAACTTGGCAGCCAGAGTAAAATTTATAAGCAGTTTTAAGAATTAAATGCTTAATTTCCAAGTCTTTTCACCGAAGAAACATAACAAAAAATAACAACAATGAAGCTTCAGACCATCTCCGTGGGAGTGGGTTCAAGTCCTCCCCGTCCAAACCGAAGTTCGTGGTTTCGAGTCCTGCCCGGGTAGGTTGTCCCTACCCAAGGCATGGTTGTGTGTGAAAGCCATTGGTTGATGTTATTTCCCCCGTTTGTAAAAGGCCTTAAATGAGCTGTTTTTGGGGCGATGTAAACAAATAAAATATATTAATATATCAACCTTTGTCATATTGTTTGAGAAACTTTCTATGCATAAAACCTCAGGCTCAAAAAAGTAATTCATCAAAACTTGAGGAAGTAGAACAATTTTACTACATATTTGGCAAACACTATAAAGAAATGCAGATTCAGCTGTAACAATATCTGGGAAGGAATAGAATTAGCAAATGAGAATTATATTATTCCCTTCTTTCACTTCTATCTCGTAGCAACCATTATAATTTTAGCTTACTTCTAAAGCTCTCTCTGTATCTAATTTTGTTATTTGTTACTTCTATTTTTTAATAAGCATCACAGCCAATTTCATGTCCCACAAAATCTGTTTTATAGAAGTACCTATTGTTGTAAATCATCCATTCAAAATTGATTCTGTTTTTTTTTGTACATTCTAACTGTTTTTTGCATTGAAAGCAATGGTATATTATTTCTCCATTACATTTTCTCGTAGATTGGAAGACATCCGAAGGAATGATCCATTTTCTCCATTGATAATGCATTATACGCCTGTGAACCAGTTGGATGTATTCCTGCCTGAATCAATGAAGATTGCCTCTACTTGCATTGGTACATCCAACGAGAATGATTTTTGTGAATGACATTGCCGCTTTTTTCCTCTGAAGATCAAGGTGAAGATGATGAGTTGCAAGTAGTCTCCATCCCAGGCTCCAGTCTGGCGCAGAAAAAGATTGTTCATGGTGGTTTATCAACCGTTGATCTCAGTGGTATTAATACCTACTTCTCATAATTTTCATCCCGTGCCAATTACTGTACGTTATTTTTATTAGAGTAGTATGTACGTGATTTCCTTCAATATTCAAGCACATCATTTTTTACTTTCATTCAGGGTTGTACTTAACGATATTGAATCGAACCATTGCCACCTCTTAATATGAAATAATTCCTTCAACAACCGTTAATTTAAGAATTATCACTGCCATTTTGGCAACATTTACCTAAACAAACTATTTTGCAAAAACCTATACTTTATCTCTAGCACCTGAGTGACGCAAGTAAAAATTTATTTACTGTAAACAGAGATAATAGGTACTTATCACACCTTTTCACTTTTACTTTTGGTGATCATAATAATTTACGTTGCTGTTCTGCCCTGTCGCCTGTTCATTTCCTTGTAGAATATCGGACTAAACATGCATGTATTGTGTAATGAGACACATAATTTCTGGTTAACTGTGTTGAAAGAGTTGAATCCAAAATTATTTTTCTATTTAAAGATGAACATGATGTACTATCTATAGCAAATTTACTACTTACATGGTACTGCTACTGGGACTTGATTCCCGGTAACAGGTTTCATGGAACAGGTAATTCAATGGTTCATCATTCCCTCCTGAAAAAATTTAATACATATGAGTCACGGTTTTTGGGCATTCTTCCGCGTTGTGTTCTTCAAGACAGTTTCTCCAGTCATCCTGCTGTCGTCTTCAGGTCCGAAGTAGTGACGCATAAATTTTGCCATCTTATATAGGAACTTTAGGGATATTAGGTCGGTTCTGATTGGTTGGATCTCAGGTGGGCTCTGATTGGTCATTGATGTAGAAGACCCTTTTCCATGTGTTGGCTAATGTGTAGCCATCTTCTCTGTTGCAGTTCTCAGGATGCTTAGTTATCTCTATAGTTTCTGGGATTAGCCTAGGATAGTAACAGCTTCCATTACGCAGGATTTAAGCTCATCGAAATCCACAGTGTGGCAGGGTGCTGACCACACGTGCTCCGAAACGGCGGAACTGCTTGCTCTCCGTGGCGCGTTCATGTTCCCTTAATACTGGTTTGGATAGATTGGTACCTCTGACCCCAAGGCGCCAGCAGGATTGCTGGAGAAACTGTTGTCCCCTATGTACAACTCAACTTGGAGGAACGTCTGAAAGCTGAGACTGATATGACGAAATGCCATGCAAACCTCACATATAAATGGAATACACGTGTCTAAAATGCACAAATAGGAAAGCAGGTACAGTGTGTTTTTGATAGCAATAGCCTCATACATACTTGAATGAATCGATGATCGAATGGGAAATATGTAGTTTTCAGGTCAGTAATATCAGGTTTTATCAATTTTGGTATACCATTCCTCTATCAAGTTCTTAAGGATCCTGTCATAATAATATCCTTTTTTTCATTTCTACCTCATGTCATTTTAGATACTCAGCAGGTGTGTGAAGATTCTTATCCTCCTCACTTCTGAAGGACCACCCCCTTCCAGAATTGTTGAAGCTGTCTCCCCTCCGGTAGCAGCTGAATTTTTTTCTTCATCTTTCCTTCTCTCGGTGTGATCCGAAGAAAAGTAGCTGATTCTGTGGCCTGGCTGTAATTTTGTCATTTTTTTGTGTTCCTTAGCAAATCCAAAATCCAATTTCCTAGTACGCTTAGGCGAAGGATTGGAATCATTGCTTCGTCCTACTCATCGCGTCACAGAGGAAGAGAATTGACTTTAATAGCCAAACATTCTATCATTCATGACAAAAGGCTGTTATTTTAATGGTAATTAGTTTTCTGGTCACTAAAAAGGTTCATTCAATTTTGACGAATCATTCCTCTATTAAGTTTTACAATAGTTCCATCCTATAACTATCATTTATTTTTTATAATGTTTTCTTTTGGATACTCTCTACGTGTGTGCAGAATCATATTCTCCCCACTGCTGAAGAGATCTTGAAGACTGCCAAGAATTTTCATGATGTCTCTCTAATCCAGTAGAAGCTGTACTTTTCTTTTTATTTTTGCATCTTTCAACGAAATCTGAAGGAAATAAGTGAATCTGGTGGGCTGGACCCATTGATGGCTGTAAATTTGGCATTTACTCCCAGTGAGAAATGGGTGGTGGAATCCACGTGGAACCCACGTGGAGAATTAACGTGGATACCACGTGTTTTTGGTCGTGGAATCAACGTGGAACCCACGTGGAAATTTGGTGGAAAAATTAAAACAGCAGTAGGTGCTGTCCTAAAACCATTAAAACTTCAACCACTCTATATCTAAACCTTCTTTATATGTGTCTACGATTTTTCATGTGCTCTCATGGCTGCCTTTCCACGAATTATATAAAAATAGAATGTGCGATACATTTTCACATAACTAGCGTGGTTTCAGGATGATAAATGACGCATTGTCACCAAAGAGTTAAGTTCCACAAATTAGAAATTTTGTTTAACATTTTATGATAATCACCACTAATCCACTTGAAATCAACGTGGATTCCACGTGGGTCCAACCACTCAATATCCACCACCACCAAATATCCACCACTCAACGTGGATTCCACGTGGGTTCCACGTGGATTCCACCACCCATTTCTCACTGGGCTGATTCTCCTAATGAATCCTAAATCCCATTTGCAAGCAGCCATAGGAGAAAGATTGGAATGGTTGCTGCCTCCTACTCATCAGGTCACCGAAGAAAAGAATCAAGATGAAGTGACAACAATTTTAATTTTGAGTATTTTACGCTGTTTTTTGGTTAACCCAACTGTCTCTAGGATTGTTGGCATCATTTCATTTGCAGATAACCCAATTCTTTCATGGGTTGTCTTCTCACAATTATAACCTTGATTTGAGAATTTTCTCACACTATTGTTTGATATGTGAGTTATGATTGAATATCCAAAAATATATCTTGTTCTCAGATAGTCTCATGTCGACTTTGTGCCCTTATTGTGAGTTCTATGTGCTATGCATTGGATATACTGACGAGTCTACCTAGGATTGATATGTGTTTGCTCTTGATCCTGAAGAAAATAATTACCTTGAGTACCTACATTTTTTCTTGTAAAATATGTTGTCCTGATTCCTACATTAGTTTATGAATAAGAATATTTTTCAAATTAGTCATTTGTTATTTCCCCTAATGAGTATATGATACCGGTGTATTGATGGACTCATGTGTCCATAATAAACCCCAATGATAATTTGGATGTCAAGTTCTAGTAAATATCTAATATGTACTGTTCTTAACCCCAGAATGATGGACTGGGTCCAATGGACCCAGTAGTTGCTATGAAAGTTTATAATTATGTCAAAAATGCAGGAAAATCCTTTTGACTCCGTGACTTTTCCTAAATGTATGTCCTTTTAAAACATAGCAAGAAATAATGAGAATGGGCTCATTACATGTTATAGCATACTACAAATTTACATAGTGGATGGACTGGGTCCATTGGCCCCAGTCTACTATTTTTTTTTGGCTTTGGGTGATTAATTTCAACTTATCAGCAATTTTCTTATTTACTTTGTATTTTCGGCAGATTCAATGTTTATGGAGTTATAAACAAAGTCCTAGGCTATACCAATCACCAATTGGTGGGCAATTTTTATGGTTTCTACACAACGTATGAAAAGCTTAGAAGTGATGAATCTAAGTTTTTTAATTATTTTCGTATGAGTAGGTATACATACATACGATTATCTCTTGGGACGCATTGGAGAAGTTACACAGTGCCAAGATACTACTATGAGAGCATGTATACCACCGATGGAAATGTTCACAGTAACAATAAGGCAAGTTTAAATTAATACACACGCTGGTTCGACTTTAACTTTTAATTGTAATAAGTGCAGAGAAAATTTTACTTGGGTTTATCTACAAAGATATTTTTAAAGTTCTTGAATAAAGGTGGTTGAGTGATTGGTTTGAGGGTCACAGGGGGATTGTAAATGTTCACTTTGAGGCAATGACAATTGTTGACTTGAAGCCACTGATGATGGTTGTTGTATGGAACGTGTTGGGTAGAAGGCAAAAGATGGGGAATGCTGATAGGGTGATGATTGTACTATCTCTATGTTGGTAGCACTGCAAATAAGTGAGTAGTACGGTGCGCAATGTAAAATGTAAGAGTGTAAAGTAACATTGGTTAATAAACAGTTATTAAGTACCATGTGACCATGACTGAACACAACAGTGGCGACGAGAATGGGATACACAACGATTCATTAACTGTAATGGCTAATCAAAAGTTTTCCATCAACATTAAGCCTTTTAATGAATCTGAAGTGTCATGGTCAACTTATGTTACGGTACTAAAACATCAGTTTCGCGCGCAAAATGTTCCTCCAGAGAAGCAAGTGGATTTATTCCTTGGACATGTAGGATTTAACACTGTGGAGTTGCTGATAAATATTTTACATCCAGTAGAACCAGGTACGAGAACATTTGACGAGTTATGTCGTGAGTTGGGGCGCAGATTGGAGCCCGAACCATCCTCAATTCGCTCTCGAACGGTGTTTGGTCAGAGGATGCAGCAACAGGGGGAAACAGTAATGGAATACATAAGCGCTTTAAAAGTGTTGACCAAGCATTGTAAGTTCAATGAAACTTTAGAAGATCGCCTCAGAGATCAGTTGGTGGTAGGTTTGAAGTCAGAACGTATCAGGCAGAGATTGTTTGAAGAAGGTGATAATTTGAGCTGGGCCAGGGCTTCTCAGATAGCACTTTCCGTGGAAGCAGCAGTGAGATATGCTTCTGAAGTGAATCAGAACCAAAGTGTGAATAAAGTTCAATTTAAACCTAAGTCAGCCGCTCGACGGCAAGATGGAGTGGTACGTGAGAAGGCTGCAACTATGATCAATCAACTGACGTGTTATTGTTGTGGTGAAAAGGGGCATACCAGACCTAGATGTCCCATGAGGAAATCTACCTGTGAAAAGTGTGGGAAAAAAGGTCACATTTCTAAGGTGTGCTATGATCGCAACGATACCCGGAACAATAAGGCGATAGTGAACTCCCTGGAGGAACAAGGAAGTTCGGATTCAGAAGAAGATGACAAGGACAGCTTATTTTGTGATTATGTGGTGGTAACTAATTCTGGTAATAAGAAAACCACTTCAAAAGGAAACCACGTGAAAGGTATTTCTAATTGCTGTAAAGCTTCCAAGGTTGGTCTTGTTTCTGAAAGTAAGGTAAATCCAAACATTCGAAATCGATATAAACGGAAAATTAAACAAAAGGATGCGTGGTATCTAACCATAATTGTTGAGGGAAAGCATGTTCCATTTGAAATTGATACTGGTTCCGCAGTTACCCTAATGTCAAACTCTCAGTTTTATGAAACATTTCCTGACAAACTCTTGAAACACAGTAATGTGCATCTGAAAACCTACACAGGAGAAAGAATAATTCTTGTGGGGGAATGTCTGGTAGATGTTAGAGTTAAAAATATCAAGAAAACCCTAATGCTATATGTTGTAGAAAATGATTGTAAACCCATTGTGGGTAGAGATTGGTTAAAAGAAATTCCTGTGGAATGGGAAATAGTGCAAGGAAAGGTAAAGAAAATTGAGAGGGTTGGAAACAATCTGGCTTCATTGCTGGAAGAGTATGAAACATTGTTTGACATCAAACCAGGGGTTTTAAAAGGTATTGAGGGGTAACTCTGGCTAAAAGAGGATGCCAAACCAAAAGCAATGAAGTTCAGACATCCACCCTATGCGTACAAACCCCTCATTGAAAAAGAAATACAGTAAAACTTTGATTTTACGCAGTTGGAGGGACCGAAATATGGGCACTGTGTAAAATCAAAGTGTGTAAAATCAAGAGTTGGTATTGAGGAGGAGTATAGTTTTCAGGATAACACTAGCTCATTATTGCTCGGAAAATGAAGCCTAATAATCTTATTTACTCAAAAGCAACACCACAGATGACGTGTTACCCTAAGAGAAATATCTTTGCATTCCTGAACAGTGTTTCCCATGGTTGAACAAAATGGTTGAAATGCCAGCATTTCTGGCACTAAGATTGCTTCTGTTACCCAGGAGAAATTTCGGAATGGTGATACTAAATGGTCACAGAGAAGCTAATTTTCGAAAATATTCTCATTAAAAGCAGTTTTCAGGATATCCGTTTAACCACCAGCAGACAAACAAAGATTGGAGATTGAAGAAATGAGATACCTGAGGATAGTCATCCAAATTAACCCCATTAACAGGGAGCAAAATTTTGCTAATACATCACAAAGGCTTTACACCCTGTGGGCCTGGGTTCAAGTCCTGGCAGTAGCAAAGACTTATCAGAGATGGCCTTATCCCTACTTGAGTCTAATGTGGAGGGCACTTCCAGTGCACCACTATGTCCATCAGATGGGAAGTTAAGTCCTGGTCCCTTTTGAGCTTATCATTACAACCTGGCTAATGCCAACATAGGGTTCCTATCCCCCCAGCCCTTACTTCACGGCGCTAATGACCCCAGTAGTTGGTTACCTCCAAATAGCATACCATAGATAATACGGAGCACACAGGACCCGGGATATTCGGAAATTCAGATTTTTCCGGTGCTAAGATCACTTTTTTTGAAGTGAGCTATTTAAATGACCGCGCAACTGCCGTCATGCCGCCCGTGATGAATAAAAAATGACTAATAGTCCTGAAAATTTTTCCTTCTCTATAATTAATACGCATTAAAAAAGCATTTCCCCATGAAATTTTAGCATTAGTAGATTGACTCTTCCGGGAATAGCTTCTCTGTCGGCATTCTTCCGCAAATTCAGCGCCGGGACCTTCGACTCACAAGCCGTGTGACTCAGCTTCACGTAATATTTTGCTTCCCCATATCTGATAACAACACTGGACACTTTTTGTATTTCGATTGTATGGTACTAAGCCATTCCTGAGTTTAAAGGGACTGCCTTATCACTCACGTCTTGAATTTGACTTCAATGATTACATGACGATTGACGACGCGAGTTATTCTCCGAGGGCATTAACTCCCGTTCCGTTAAAACGCTTGCCACCTAGCGGAGTTAAGCTAATAGCTATTCAAGTTCCAACCATGTTAAACTTAAACCGTCTGACAATGAGATACAAGTTGAGTCGGTTCTGATAAGCGTGCAGCGCAAGCAATTTTCCCTCGCCTCCATTTGTCCCGCAGATGTGGGGTTAGCCCGGGAATGAGACAATGCATGCTGCTTTTACCATCGTGTTGAATCACCATCGACTTACGTCAATACTAGAAGTACGACTATCTTTTTTAGATCACCTTGGAAGCCAAAATTTTGGCACGGGAGTATTTTTAACGACTCATTTCGCCGTTATATTTCGCTGGGGCGACGGAAAACATAGCGTTGGCAAAATTCTAGAAAGCCTTGCGTTGGGGATACATATTCCGTAGCTCATAATTCTGGATATAAACAGCGTCGATCAATAAGTCGAATAATAAACGAAAGGTGATAATGTTAATATCTCCAGCGACCATGTCTTAATCAAAAGTAGTTACGCATACACGGCGATTGCCGTGTGTTTTAGGTTTCGATATCCTTCTACGGCGAATTTGAACTAAGAGCGACATTCGCGTTCGTAATGGAGCCTGAAATATTACTGAGAGGGCTCACGGGGAAGCAATAATTAGATTCGCGATGTATTTAGTTTCACGTTCAACAGCGCGATGTCATTTCAACCGTTCCTGTATTCATTTTTGCAACTCATTGAGACGAAATAATAACCTAACTGCATATTGCTCTAGTCGGATTTTCAAAACAAGCCGAAGACAACTGCGTAAAATCAAGATTAGCGACCTCTTAGGGGCTGGGGTTATGCTGCGCAAAATCGAAAAACTGCGTAAAATCAAGAAAAGATGTAAAATCGAAGTTTCACCATTGCAATTCCCTATGCTTTCCGGCCGGACTTCAGTGCCGCTGCGTAAAAACGAGACTTGATGTAAAATCGAAGTGCGTAAAATCGAAGTTTTACTGTATGTAGATCTAATGGTAAAACAGAACATCTTAGTGAAAGTAGATAACAGTGAATGGGCTACCCCAATTGTTCCAAGACCTAAGGGAGTGGATAGAGTAAGAATATGTGGGGATTTTAAGGTAACTGTTAACCCAAATTTAGTGGTTCCCCAATATCCATTACCAAGAATAGAGGACATTTTCAGTCATCTTGAGGGTGGGAAGAAGTTTACCAAGTTAGATCTAAACTCAGCATATCATCATCTAAAGATGAACAAGGATTCACAAGAAATTCTAACAATCGCAACCCACTAAGGACTGTATCAGTATACAAGGCTAGCGTTTGGTATTGCTTCTGCTCCTGCCATATGGCAACAATGTATGGATCAGATACTTACAGGGATACCGAATTGTTTCTGTTTTCAAGATGATATATTAATAACTGGTAGTTCCGATTCTGAGCACTTGAAAAATTTAGAGTTACTCTTTCAAAGACTACTAGAAAAGGGATTGACCATAAACAGAAACAAATGTATTTTTATGGCTGAGTCTGTAGAATACTGTGGACACATTATCGATGCCAAGGGGATACACAAAACAAATAAAAGAATCAAATCAGTAACAGATTGTCCTCGACCACAGAATGTATCAGAGGTAAAAGCATTTTGTGGTTTTGTTAACTACTACAATAGATTTCTGCCTAAAATTGCAGAGGTTTTGACTCCCATGTATAAACTCTTAAAAAAAGGAACCAAATGGCATTGGTCTCATGAATGTGATAAGGCTTTTAAGAAGGCAAAACAATTGGTGGCATCTGACAAAGTTTTAGTACACTACAACCCAAATTTAAATGTAGAATTAGCATGTGATGCCTCAAGTTATGGCATTTCAGGGACATTATCGCATGTATTTGAATCAGGGGACGATAAACCCATCTCTTTTGCATCAAGGTTACTAAGTGACAGTGAAAAAAAATATGCCCACATTCATAAGGAGGCTTTGGCCATCATATGGGCGATAAAAAAATATGATCGCTACCTCAGAGGTAGGCACTTTACAATTGTAACAGATAGCAAACCGCTTGCTTCTATGTTTAATCCTGCTAAAGCTGCTTCTACCATTGCGGCAGACAGGCTGCAGAGGTGGGCATTGTTTCTAGCCAACTATGATTACAGTGTGAAATACAAACCAACACACAAACACGCCAATGCAGATGGGCCATCGAGGTTACCAGCAATGGATGAGGAGGATGATATTAATTGTGATGTTGAGGACATGTGTAAAGTAAATCTGTTGGAAATGGATTTAAGTCCTGTAACCTGTGAGGAAATTAATAGGGAAACTAAGAAAGACAGGGTATTGTCCAAAATATTCCATTATGTTATTTCAGGATGGCCTGAGACCATTTCAGAGGAAACTAAACCTTATGCCAGGAATAAGCATAATTACTCAATAATAGATGGTTGTATTACAATGCATGGAAAAACTGTAATTCCAAAAGTATTACAGGGCAAAATTTTGAATGAATTACATGAGGGGCATATGGGGGTAGTGAAAATGAAAGCGGTAGCAAGAGATTTTGTATGGTGGCCTGAGCTTAGAAAAGACTTAGAGAATATTACAAAAACATGCACAGGTTGTCAAATCACGCAAAAAGGCTCTCACTGCAGCAACTAATGATAAAGGGTCAAATAATCAGAAGCTGCAGAGATGGCTTCTCAAGTATCGTTCTACCCCACACTGTTTCACTGGGAAACCACCTGCAGAATTGCAAGTGGGGAGACAACTTCGAACAAAATTAACTATGTTGAAACAAAGTTTCTCTGAGGTATTGAGTAATAAGAAACACACAGATGTATGTACTTATAAAGTATATCATCCTGGTGATTTAGTGAACATCTTAAACTATGGAAAAGGGGACAAATGGATAAATGGAGTGGTTGTGAAACCCATTGGTAATAAGATGTATGTAATATGTACTAGTGAAGATGTATATTGTGTTAGGAATTTAAAACAGATCCTCTCCAGAGAGGAAGGTGACGGTAGAACCCCTATGAAGAACTTAATAGACTCCCCAGTGAGAAATGGGTGGTGGAATCCACGTGGAACCCACATGGAATCCACGTTGAGTGGTGGATATTTGGTGGTGGTGGATATTGAGTGGTTGGACCCACGTGGAATCCACGTTGATTTCAAGTGGATTTGTGGTGATTATCATAAAATGTTAAACAGAATTTCTAATTTGTGGAATTTAACTCTCTGGTGACATTGCATCATTTATCATCCTGAAACCACGCTAGTTATGTGAAAATGTATCGCACATTCTATTTTTATATAATTCGTGGAAAGGCAGCCATGAGAGCACATGAAAAATCATAGACACATATATAGAAGGTTTAGATATAGAGTGGTTGAGGTTTTAATGGTTTTAGGACAGCACCATAACTGCTGTTTTAATTTTTCCACCAAATTTCCACGTGGGTTCCACGTTGATTCCACGACCAAAAACACGTGGTATCCACATTAATTCTCCACGTGGGTTCCACGTGGATTCCACCACCCATTTCTCACTGGGTCAAAGACTGCTCATACTAGTGGAAGTCAGGTTTCAGATCGTGAGAACTATCTAAAAGGGGATGGAGTTATAGATTTAGGTTGTGAACATCTACTCAAATCGGCTGTGAGTCCACATCCATCCACAGCCATCAGCTGGTGATAGTGGTTTCAAGGAATGCATGGATACATCAATAACACAGGCTGATTCATGTATGGATTCTGAATGTAAGAGCTCCCAAAGTGATCTAGTGACCCCTAAAACTCCTAAAGGTGGGACTACCCAAATTTCACTCAGACGTAGTCAAAGAGTGAAGAAACCCAAGATAGTGTTTGATTTGTGACTTTAATTTTTGTTTATGCTGGTATTTGTAACCAAATTTTGTTTGAAGGTATGACATTAAGGTTTTTCTTTTTTTTTTGCAAGGAGGGAGGTGTACTATCTCTATGTTGGTAGCACTGCAAATAAGTGAGTAGTACGGTGCGCAATGTAAAATGTAAGAGTGTAAAGTAACATTGGTTAATAAACAGTTATTAAGTACCATGTGACCATGACTGAACACAACAATGATGAATGGGTAGGAGAAAATTCTAGGATAGGGGCCGCGTGATTTACGGTCAGGCTTTCGATGTTTTTTACAAGCTGCATGACACCAATTCGGAATTCAATTTTTTCTCCTTCACCCATTTTCCTCACAACCGATAAAACAGAGTGAAAAATTGCTTTGTCTTCGTCAGGTTCATGTTTAGAATCTGTAATAGCATTTAGAATGGCTCTATCTATGTCGTGTTGGCGTCTGTGTTTTTTTGCGAGAGTGGCAGGCTTTGTCCCAGTTACAGGCTTCCTCTTCCTGATGCTCTATATCCACGCCAAAGTGGTCATCAGCCTCAGTATCAGGTCCCTTGTCCTGTGAGTCTTCTATGCTTGATATTGTATCATCTTTTTGACAGATTTTCATCAAAAATTTTAAGTTCTCGTGGTAAATATATTTCTTTGGAGTGCTCTGACCAGATCTTTTCCTTTATGATTTCAAAATAGAATCCCTGATATTCTGCCATTTCGCCATGATAAGTTCGCCAAAAAAGATGAAAAATACATTTCACTGCGATTTTAATGGCGATAGTGCTGGAGGCTGGGGAAGATAGTTATACCTTAGACGATATGAAATGGCAAACGCGTAGCGAGCAATCTTAGAATTAGGAAGATTAGATTATGGAAATGTAACTGTCTCATGTGATCGACAAAGTAACTATCTCGTCAACCGATAGTTTTTTTTTAAAATGTTCATATTGAAACTTGATAGGCAATAATTGTGAAAGAGCAAATGATTTATTGAAACATAACTATATCTTTTACAAATACTTAAAATGGCTACACTTTACCAACGAAAGCTGCACCAGATTACCCGAAATTAACAAAGAGACGCTTCTTGATAGTGGAATCGTAAGGCGAATAATATCCAATATCAAGGGACAGAATGAACAAAATCAGAATGATTTGAGCTCTTAACAGGGTTTTGAGAAAAATATGCATGAATTCAAACAATGATAAACTGAGAATCAGAAAAATGGAAAAATAAAAATTAATCAAGGAATGAATTGGATGCTCTTTCAAAGGAAATAAAACAGTTATCGGGAAAGAGACATTGATTAGCCTTGGTGATGACCATAAAATACAAAAAAAGTTACACCGTGACTTTCCTCCATAATCTATTTACTTGACGTTCCTCCACATTGCAGGTACCTGGCAACCGGCGCAACATTTACTGACCTGCATTACAGCTACAGGTTGGTAATAAGCACAATCAGGTCACTAAACTTACCTAAAGTACCTACTGACTTACCTATATTGCGTTGTTCTTTCTTATCAATCTCAAAGAAATCGTCTTCTAAAAACTGGTAAACTTCTCTCCATGCTCTTCGCTTTTCCACCTTGTCTTTGAAGCAATCTGCAGCTTTGTCCCACAAGCAAGGCCTGCTCTCCACCAGTTCGATTAGGGTTGCTATATCCTACTCAAAACTGCCCATTTTCGGAAATGAAAGAGAGCCACAAATGTGTGATTACCGCAGGAGCAACGGCACGGCTGAAGACAATCTCCTCTCCGGCACAAGCAAAATTGACCTACGTGGGCAAGTATAGGTAAAGAAACATTGTAACCGACAACCGGTGCCGGCGCCGGATTCCGACTTGACGAGTTCATCGCCGGCAGCACTTGTAGGTGCCGGCGATCGCGCCGGCAATGATGCCGGACCGGACTACAGGTATAGCCTTCCATTTGGTTACATTGAATCCGGCGCCGGTGCCGGCAACGGCACCGGTTTTGCCGGTACGTGTGAATAGTGCATAGTGTAAACTCACAGATGCAATTTTTCCCGAGTGTTGGACGCGAGTTGTTTTGCGAGCTCTCGCGCGAGCCAGTGTCACTGTTGGATGCGACAGTTGTTATGAAATCCGTTACATGTGACAGCATTCGGTGCAATTTCAACTCGCGGAAGTGGTCCCTCCCGTACCGTGGTCAGTAGCTTTTTACAATGCCAAGAAGTAGACGTGCGCAAACTGCCGCTACAATAGTGTTACTTGATTATTGGCAAAGAGGACATAAACAGAAAAAAAATAAGAGGAGTATCTGGGTTAAGGAATGGATTGATAGAAGGCAACATTTGAGAGCTTTCTCGACTTTAAGTAAATGAGTTACAAAGAGAGGACTCTCAACAGTTTTGGAATTTCATCAGGATGTCTGCTACAGAGCTGGAGAATCTGCTCTACTTTGTTGGGCCATAAGTCCAAAAACAGGACATAGTTTTGAGGGAATCGATATCAGCGAGTCAGCGGCTGATAGTTATAACCCCACGTTTTCTTGCCTCTGATTAGTATTATCGTTTTTATTCGTTATATTGGCCTGTTTACGTATGTGTAAGTATCCACAGTAACCTAACGGATGGCACAGTGGTTCCAATAGGATGGTTTCCTATTATTTTTTTATTGCCTAAATCGAAAGATCACTACTCCTGGAGTAAGTATTTCACGCTTTTAGATTTTTAAATGACGATATCTATTTTTCGCGATTAAATGAAAAGTGAAAATTTTCAAGCGCACGAAAACGCGACGCTTAAGTATGAATGCCGGGAAATCTCTCCGTGTGACGTATTTCTGGCTCCCGCTGCCGCCCTGTGAGGTGAACTTGAGGCGAGGCTTAGCGCTGATACGACGCAGGCTGCTAGCGGGTAGCTGAGTACCCTGCTGGCTGATAGCGCTTGGCTTAAATAAGGATTATTAATACCTTATCAAATGAAGAAAACTTTCCGACCTTAGCCAGTTTTAATAAGTGATTTTTAAGACATGTTTCCCTGAGTTCTGCGCCTCATGCATGCGATGGTAACCTCAGACGATGTATAACTCCTATCTTCTCGTATAGAAACTAGCTCCCTGCGACGTCACGTGGAGTGGCATCGCATGGGCGCCAATCTGGCCCTTTTGAAATAAGGATAAAAATGGACCATTGCCTTTCGTCTAAACCGGTATTTCTAAAACGAAATAATTTGTATATTATGAATACAGTAATGGTGGGTAACGAATCGCAATCAATGCCTTTCGTTTTCTTTGATGAAAGAAACTACCCTATTGCGAATTGATTTTAGCGGAAGAAAACATAGAAATGGAAAACATATAGGAATGATCCACTGAACCTTATTCCATCTGAAATACAAATCTCAGCTTATACTGCTTGTGGCCACTACTTCCATGCTAACTTTAATTAAATATCATCGTATATTTGAAGTCATTACCAGACCGAGGGAAGTTATGAAAGTTCAATTATAATTTTCTTCAAATTTTATATGAATAGCTAATACTAGTAAAGTAGTAAAATTGTCCATCCCAATCCACTTGAGAAAAAATTTGTGCCACTGAAGTGGTACCATGCATACTATGCATTGCATAGCTATTTGTTTGGCGCTGTTCTATCTATGCACTATCTTCGTCATACAATCTCTATTTTTTAGGTGACTCTTATCATGCTCTGATGTATTTATTCTTCTTGCTAATGTCACGCAAAGATTCCTGATTTTTCACTCGGTTTCTGTAATCTTTCCGGGTCACATTCCACAATATTTCGCTTTATTCATATAACGTAATAAGTTTTTTTTCTCCAAGTCCGATCATTTGTAACTACTTTGCTCAAGGGGATTTTCCATCCTTTTCCCTTCATCCATCAACAAATCAACATGACACAAAAAACAAACAAAAAACAACAAATTACAGGAGATTCGAGAGAAAACACAACTACACTTCAGCCCAACTTCCGCAAAAATGTCGGGAAATATCTCCCACAGTTTGATCAGGCGACAGTGCGAGCGCGAGAAATTGCTAGAGCTAAGTTTCATGTTTAGACCTGCGAGTCGAAGTGTCAGACACTCCGCCGCCAAGCTAGCGACACTGCTCGCCGACCCGTTTACACTTGCAATTTTGACTGTCAGACAGTAAACTCGCGCAATTCCTCGCAGGTGTAAACCTAGCTGATATTGTCATCCCCACTCACTACGCGGAATGCGCCAAATTCCCGCGTCTAATAGGTGACCATGGAGCAGTAGTGCTTATATATTATTTCATGGGGCGTGGGAAAGATCGGTGTAAGATTAGGTTAAAAATTGTTAAGTAAGAAAACCCTTGAAGTTTTACATTAAAAATAAATATAAAATTGAAAATATAAGGACTTACATCAGTACTTATTTCACTATGGAGGCGAGACTTGTTCGTGGATAGAAGCCGAGAAGTCGAGAGTGGAATCATTCGAAATGTGGTGCCATCGAAGAATGTTGAAGATAAAATGGATCGACCGAGCAAGGCATGAAAAAGTGCTAGGAAGAATGTGAGAAAACAAGCGTCTTCGAAAAACTTTAAGGAGAAGACGGAACAACTTAGTTGGTTATATTATGAGACATGATAGTTTCATGAAGACAATCGTAGAAGGACAGGTGGAAGGGAAGAATGGCCAGAGATGGCCTCGAATGAGTTACACAGGACAAAGGGTTATAGAGGATGTGAAAGAGAAGAAATACGTCGCTATGAAAAGGCTAGCCGATAGGAGAGATAAATCGAGAGCTTCGTTAAACCAATTTTGAGATTATTGACTAATGATGACAATAGTACTATTAGATGGAAAGAGTACTACGGAATCCACGAAGCGGTTATTGATGGGAAGTTGAGAGGAACTGAATTTTATTCATTTCTGTGGGAGGTGAACACTCGGGGTGGGATTCGATATAAGATTTCATGCGGGAATCAATTCGTCAGTGAGAGCGAGGAGAAGAGTTTCGGTGTCAACATTCTCAGAGGAAGATTTGGTATGTTGCGATTAGCAGACGATACAGCAGTCATAGCCATGACAGAGAATGATTTTAAGAAGAACTTGATAAATATGGAAAGAGCAAAGACCAGAAATTAGCTGAAAATTAAAAAAGACAAAGATATTAATATGCAGCAAGGGAGGAGAGGCTAGGACAAGCATCAAATTAAGAAAACGAAAGCTTGAGGAGGTTAGAAAGCTTTGCTCCATAGGAAGCCGAATTATCAACGATGGGCGAAGAAAGAAAGAAATAATCAGTAGAATAGCGCAGGCGAAGAGGGCTTTCTATCGAGCGAGGAACCTTCTTACAGCTGGGAGTATAAGCATGGAACTAAGAAAACGATTCATCAGGTGCTACATAAGGAGCATGCCTCTTTATTATGGAAGCGAGGCGTGGTCATTGAAAGCTGACTCGACTTGTTTATTTGTTTAATCTTACCCAGGTGAAGCCACAATCCGACCCCCTCTTCCCGTGGACCAGCCGTAGAGAAGTCAAGTGTGGAGGCATTCGAAATGCGGTCCTGCCAGAGAATGATGAACATATAAAGATATGGATCCAATGTTTGACTAATGAGGAAGTGCTGGAGTTTGGAGAAGAGAGAAGTAAAATGTAAAACCATAAAAATAACTTCATTAGCGACGTCAGTGGCGCAGCGAGGAGGAAGGGTTTTGGGGGTTAACCCCCCCTCCCCCAGAGCTAAGAGAAACTTTTAAATTTAATCCATTTTACTTAATTTCATTAATTTACTCAATAAAGAGCGTAAGGATTGATGAAATATCCCTCGGATTTCCATAAAAGTCACGATTTTGAAACACTTGTATAAAATGTTGATGGAGAATTTCGCGGGGTGGTGCAGCATGCATACCGGGTTGACCCGGAAACCTTGCTACGCACTTGTATTAAATATTTTCTGGGGGAGGGCCCCCGCACCAACCGCTTATCCTGGTGGGTAAACCACACACATCGGACGTGGTTGCGTATAAACCCCCCCCCCCCTAGCCTTAATTCCTAGCTTCACCCCTGAGCCAAAACGAACAAACTTGTAAAAAAAGAAATACTACGAAAAAGCTTTCGGATAAGAGAGAGGAAAGGAGAGCTGCGTCAAACTAAACTTATATTAATTAGTTGTTGCCTTATGATGTGATGCATGATTTATGTAAGCTTGTTGCTTAGGAAGGAATTTCTGAGCTGTTGAATGTCGCGTGAAAACTACAAATCTGTTTTCTAAGGTAACTAGCAGAATCGATCCTATTTGCCTGCGGGTGATCCCGGAGCGCTTTTTTTCTTTCCATGTAATCCTTATCGGTTGTGCCTTCAGTAATAAGGAATCTACCGCGGTTTTCTTAGACGCCATCAGAAGTACTATTATTCTATTGCAATTCGTTTATTAGTTGTCCATAGGACCAAATTATATAATTAACTAAGAAAAAAATTATAGTCGAGACATTTTGTGCAACCTTTCTTAGATTGGCTAAGCTAAGGTGCTTTTTCTTTTTGTTACCAGATACGAGTTCTTTGTCTAAGGAAGTCTTTTCAATTTTTCTCCTCAAATATTATTCTATATAATAAAATGTCCTTAAGCGCATTATTGGTCCACGTGCCGTGATGACACATTGACCTTGAGCCTGTACCAAAGCCGGAAGAATGGTAAGTGGTAAAGTGTCCATTAACCCTGGCGAATATTCAGACACTCCTTAATTCAAATAAACAAAAGATCGTAACACTTATCCACGAAAAATTTTCATTAAAAAATGTCTTACTTCCACCAATTGAAGCCTGAATCTGTTGAACTTCTTAATTTCCCTGATACACTGGTCCCTCCATTTTCCTACTTACAACCATTAGCGGGAGCTGAATTTTGCAAATGATATGTGACGTCAGGAGAGATAGAACTTCCATTGCTGCTTTGTTTGCATTCAAGGCATCTGTCGCGTTTCTTTAATTTTTAGTTAACCTGCGGCCGATGATCGTTACTAGATCAATATTTCTGCCTTAAATGGTTTATCAAGAAACCGTGAATTTTAGTTTTAAGGTTTTCGCAGCGATTACATGCACTATTATAATCCATTTTCGGGTGTACGTCTGCGTCTTGGTCTCTCCTGACGACGATCCCAGTAAGTGGAATGAAACGTCGAGACAAATATTAAGCACGCAGACGTACACCCGAAAATGGATTATAATAGTGCAAGAAACCGTGACTTTGACGACATCTAGACCGTGAAAATACGGAAAAAACTGTGAATTGTATATTTTAGTTTGATTGGGAACTATGATTTACATTCTTATTTAATGCATAATTAGATACACAACACCTTTAGTTAGCCTTCTACGTTCATACATGCGGCACACGTTCTGAGGCACTAATGATAGCCTAAAACAACTAAAGTACTTGTGAATATGCATTCCCTGGCTGCCTTTCTCCAACTGGCGTTTTGACTATGAGGAAATTTATGTTCCCGTAAAGATACCTATTGCATACGCCAGATGCTCTCTCACGATCTCCAATCTCCAAAGCTCCAAAAGAAGGCGTATTCTCACCGATGAAGACGTGGAATTGTACGTGGAAGCTGTGAAAGCAGATTTACCAATGAGTGACAAACTCCTGAAAAGAGTTTTGAAAGCGCAACGAGAAGATGAAAGGACTCGACGAATAAGTAAGTATGCGAAAGACAGCTGGCCACGGAAACAGAAGCTACTGTTGGAGGATACCAGCTTCTTCCACGAACGAGCAAATCTTTCCCTCCTGGACGGTCTACTAGTCAGGGGGATCAGGGTTTGCATCCCGGAATCATAGAAGAAAGGATTGGTGTGCCGTATCCGCGCAGGTCTTCTAGGTATTCCAAAGTACAGGAGGCGGATGCAGCAGTCAGTCAGTGCGGTGACCAGGAGCGTCTCACAAAATGCTGGAAATGATAAGCAAGTGCCCGGAATGTCTCGAACGTCGTCCATCGCGAATAGAGCCGTAGAGACCGACGGAGACGTTGGCGCGGCCCTGGAGGATGGTAGGAATAGACATTTTCCACAGCCGAGGGCGTGAATACTTAAACACCGTACACAACCTTTCAAAATACACGGAAGTCGCATATTTGGATAATACGCGGGAAACGAACGTGATCGCGAAAATAAAATCCACATTCGCGCGTCACGGAATCCCACAAGCAAGGGGGCGACAAAACTGCGATATATCGTATGGAAAACCTCTTTTGTTTTGATTTTTCCGGAGCCCCATTGGTCCAACGGCCTACCCAACATAGAGGCGCTGGTGTAGCCTGTTTTTCTGAGCAGGTATGAACTGGGGGCTGCCATATTGAATCTCGCTGTAGACAAACGTGATATTGAGGCTTATTGATAGTCAATAGTGTTAACTGCAGACTTTTTTTTATTGCTTACAGTGTCCCTTACGATTTTGGAATTTGCTCGTTGAAGGATGTGAGTCTCAGTGATCTTGGTTATTGCTAAATTGCATGGGTGTGAAATGTATTTGGTGATGAAAATGTGAGTAATTTGTTTCCTTCATTATTCCATTTTGATTTCAACCTGTGATTACCTTTTCTCATGTTTTCAGCATTTTATGGTGTCTTGTACTCCTTATATTTCTATATGTTTTTCATTGTATTTGTAGTTTTTCTAGTGTTCAAACTACTCACGAATCGCTAGTGCTATGCTTCGGTTTGTTTAATGCTAATCATTTTGTTGGTTATGTATGTAATTTGCTATTTCAACTCTGTCCTTTCAACTGTTTAATTGTCATTAATTGCGCATTATTCATTAAGTGTTCTACGATTTTTACATTTCTTAAAACTATAATGTCTTTCCTTTTGAAGTAAGAACTTGATTTCTACTAAATTGGTATACAATTTTCTTTACTTTTTTCGTTTTCTACTTTTGGAATACTTTCTTTCGTATAAGTGATGGATATTAACTTATAAGAACCTTTCATTTTAAGACTCCTCTGCCAAGATATGTTGTATATCTTACTGGGTACTCATCATGAACAACTTCCTACGAAATAATGTCATCCTTTCTTAATTAAATAATTATCTTCCATGAAATGATATCCAAACTTGCACGCTTATTTCTAGTTAAGTGTTGTTATGGTCTATGGTTTCAGGATCAGCATTATTTTCCCTGTACCAGAGCTATTGCAAGATACATCTACGTCAAGGAAAATTGGGTCACCCTTTTTGTCTGCAACTGTGGAGTGTTTACTTAAGTAATGGAATCTTTCTCCAATTACGCAAAGGCTGCTCATCTCATGTTGTAATTGATATTTGTTGCTTGTGCATCTCATGTGCTTGTAGAATTGTTAACTTCTACAGATTTCATCTATAGTATGTCATATTTAAATTGTTATTGTTGTATTTCTATTACCAGTTATTCTATCAATAAATACCAATGTCCACTGAAGTAAGTTTCCGAGATCATTATTCTTACCAACCACCAGATCGCCAGTTGACTTTGTACATTAATCTTGTATTATGGTTACCGCTTTAGTAAACTGGAGAAGTTCTTCAGGAAGATTTTCTTACATTCATTGCTTTTAAGTTTCTCGCAATTGCAGTATCATTATTAAGCCTGAATAGCACGCCCTATCGTGACGCGTAAAAATAATTGAAACACGCGCCGAGATGTGCATTCAAACTTCGCGGCAGCATGGACCACTGGCATAGATGGCACTGATGTATCAAAACCTATACGCATTATCCTTATGGGTATGTCGCCCCCTTGCCCACAAGTTGCCCCAACGGACAATGGGCCACCATTTGGAGGAATAGAGTTCCGAGAATTAGCGAATGAGTACGGATTTGATATCGTAACTAGCAGCCCATACTACCCAAAGAGTAATCGATTAGCGGAAGCAGCGGTGAAAACGGCAAAACACATGCTGGCGAAAGAAAGAGACTCATTTTTGGGGCTTCTTGCATACCATGCTTCACCCTTGGAGTTGGGGTATTCCCCGGCGGAACCTCTAATAGGACGTAAGCTGAGAACAACTTTGCCATTTCATACCAAGAAGTTGAATCCCAAATGGCCCAGCCTTACGAGGTCAGAATAAGGTCATCGTGGACAGACAGAAGGGGAACTACGACAGACGACACCGGACATAAGAACAACCCCTATTGCGTGCGGGTGCCACCGTTTGAGTGGGGATCGTCGGGAGTATGGAACGGTTGTCGGAGAGTCGGGCCATCCCTGGTCCTATCTCATTGTGACGGAAAGCGGAGTCATCAGGAGGAATCGGGTGGCGCTGACCTTAGCAGAACGGCAGCCGAATACTTTGGTTTATTACGAGTCATTGCTCACAGACTTCGAGACCACATCGGAGAGCCACAACCCACAGGAGACGGGATTAGTCGGGACGAGATAAGGACGACTCCTCCGCAACGATATACCCATTAGACCTGTTTCCCCTTCCCTGCTTCATTTGGCCATTTTTTTGGAAGGTAAGAAGTGGCGGGTCCGCGCGGAGGCCCCATATAACCACAACCCCAGATAGGCAGCGGGCGCCGAGGATGCGGAGCTTCGAGAGCAACACCGAATCGTGTGTAGAAGGCATCGTGTCTTGCGGCATGTGGGGGGTTATTGCTGTTAAACCACCAGACTGTACGGTTGCTTGTGCGCTTTACAATGAAAAGGCCAAACCTGGAAAATGTCGGCATGGGTAATTTTTGGCGACAATGCCTTAACGGCAGCATTCGTTATTTTACGAGATTCAAATTCAATTAAGTTAACCCATCCACTTCTGAACGTTTTCAGAAGACTCTCTCCCCCTATTCTCATTGTCAGCCCTTTTCCCCTCATTATTTACTTGGGCGATCCGTTATATCATCATCAAAGAATTAACCATGCTGATATTTCACGGATAGATAACGGGAGTAAACATTATTAATTCCTTTTTCGGGAGGAAATAAACACTGCTTAGGTACTTCATGAAATACCTGAATTTCAGTAGGTTCCAGATTACTTCAAGAATATCCTGTTAACTAGTGGCGAATCCAGGATAGGGACAAGGGGGGGGGGAGCTGAGATTACAATAGGGTGGTTTCCTATTTTTTTCAGGCCCAAATCGAAAGATTATTACTCCTGGAATACGTATTTCACGCTTATAAATTTTCGATTACGATATCTAATTTTCGCGATTAAATGAAAAGTGAAAATTTTGAAGCGCAACGAAAACGCGACGGCTAAGTATGAATGATGGGAAAACTCCATGTGACGCATTTCTGGTTCCCGTTGCCGCAAGTGAGGCGACCTTGAGGCGAGGCCTTGAGCGCTAATACGACGAGGATGCTAGCAGGTAGCCTTGTACCCTGCTATCTGGTAGCGCTTGGCTTAAATAAGGATTATTAATACCTTATCAAACGAAGAAAACTTTCCCACCTTAGCCAGTTTTAATATGTGATTATTAAGACATGTTTCCCTTGGCTCTGCGCCTCATGCATGCATTGGTAATCTCAGACGATGTAAAACTCCTATCTACTCTTATAGAAACTAGGTCCCTGTGACGTCACATGGAGTGGCATCGCATGGGCTCCAGCCTGCCCTTTTTTAAATGAGGATAAAATTGACCCTTGCAATTCGTCTAAACCGATATTTCTAGAACCAAATGGTTTGTATATTATGAATACACTAACGGTGGGTAACGAATCGCTATCAATGCCTTTCGTTTTCTTTGATTAAAGAAACTACCCTATTCTATCTAGAGTAAAATCGATACCCAAGGGGGGTGGGGCTATACCCCCCGCACAGCCCCTCTCTGGATCTACTACTGGATTATAACATACCAAATGCGTGTAAAATATGCCCTAAGTTTGGTAATAATAGGGTGGTTCCCTATTTTTTTAAATTCCTAAATCGAAACACTATTACACTTGGAGTACGTATTTCACGATTTCAAAATTTTAAATGATAATATCTATTTTTCCCGATTAAATGAAAAGAGAAAAATTTCAAGCTCGCGAAAATGCGATGGCTAAGCATGAATGCTGAGAAAAGCCCGTGTGACTTCATTCTGACTCCGGCTGCCATCGGGTGAATCCAACTTGGAACGAGGCTATGAACGCCGCGACGATAAGGGATCTAGCAGGTAGAAGAGTACCATTCTAGCAGGTATCGCTTGGCTTAGATGGGAATTATTAATATCACATCAAATGAAGGCAACTTTCCAAACATAGGGTTAACATAGGTGATTATAAAGAGATGTTTCTCTGGGCTCTGTGCCACATGCATGAATTGGTAATCTCAGACGATGTAGAATTCCTGACTACTCGTATGGCATCTCGGACCTTGCGACGTTACGTTAAGTGGCAAAGCATGGCCGCAATCTGGCTTTTTTCAAATGAAATTAAAATTGACAATTAACATTCGTCTAAACTGGGATTTCTAAAACCAAATAACACGAATGTGTAATTTAAATTATTAAACGCCTGCATTTTTTCGTGCTTTTTTTCTTCCGCGTCGTAAATCTTACTTAGACTAGTTAAATTGTAAACTAAATTGAGGTAATGGACAAATAAATTAAAAGTTGGTAAATAATTGAAGCCGAATACGCGGCGCACAAAATATATTACGATAAATCAACAAGGATAGAAATAAATTCATTCTAATCCGTGGCATTTTTAGCCAAAAGCATTTGAAAGGAAAAAATCTTCTGCCACCGCCACTTCATGTAGTATTATGCATTGAAAATGCATCATACTAACTTTAGAATACAACACTTTATTAATTCTATGCCCTAACAGTAAATTCGCGAGGAAATGCCGCGAATAAAAATGCATAGTCCTAAGCATTACCTCACAACAATGCTCTCAGGAGCCGATAGCAACGCGTTGCTAGGTATTCCTAATTTACACTGCCATCTTCGCTTCTTAGAGAAGAAAGACTTGCAGACGCTTCGATAGTGTGTGAATTTTTTAGAAACAAAAAGGAGAAAATGGGAAACGCTCTGCGTAAGTACCAGAACAACTTCTGAACATTATCATACCGTGAAATACGTCTTTAAGAATGAGTATTTTTTTCATTTTTTGATAAAATACATCCTACGGAAAGAGCTGCTTGGCAACTCCCGTCTGTTCTCTTAAAAATCCTTTTACGTCGAAGGAATTTGCATTTTCATTGGTTTTCGGGACGATTTACTAAAGGAATAGATTACTAGTGCCACGTAAGAAGGTGTCATTTCATAGCGTCAATTTTCCTGACGGAATTAATTTACCGTAGTCGTGGCTTATTTAATCGATTTTATTTCCGGTAGGCCTCTAGCAAATCCGTTACATTCAATTCTTTCTTCGAAGTCAAAATACGAAGAGAGGAGGACATGAAGATGTATTTTATTATCAATCGAACATGTCCTCTAAGCGATGGATGCAAGTTAATTTTTGGGACGTTTTCATGGAATTTTTCTCCATTCGAAGAGAGGTGTGACTAAAACATTCCTCTGCAAACACCTTTCCAATCATTTCAAAAGAAAACCACGATACTGTAAGAGACAATATAGCTTGAATAACGGATACGAATAGTTTAACATTCCCGTTTGGCCATTTAGTAGCCACTCTTTAGGGGAGCAATATAAATTTAATCATCACGGTACTTTGAAATTTATTCTATTATTTAAAAAAATAACATTATTTATTTTTTTCCTTATTCTGTCTTCATTTAATACTTGTCAAAGCAATTCTTGGAGTGTAGGTCAACGTATGTTATGCAAAAAAGTTATGGCCAATGTTTGTGTTTATGTAAAACCATCTTCAGGGCTTAACTGTATACATATTAATTGATATTGATATATTATTGATATTATGTTATTATTATATTTATTGATATATAATGTACAAAGTTAAGCCCTGATGATGGTTTTAATTAATCAGAAGCGTTGGCTATAACTTTTTTTCATAACATACGTTGACCCACACTCCAAGAAATATTTTAACATCAATAACATTGTGAGGGGAATAAATTTTATATTTTAGATAATTTATTATAGCCTACATTCAGGGGCGTAGCTTGGAATTAAGGCTAGGGGGGCTTTAGGCGCAACTAACACTAACGGGTGTGGAGGTATTGCATACCCATCAGTGTAAGCAGGAGTTGCAGGGGAGATGCGGGGGCCCTCCTCCAGAAAATAATTAAGAACAATGGTTCAAAATGGCGAGTTTTACGGCTTTCTGAGGGATTTTTGATTAGTCCTAGTATCATTTTGTAAGTAATACTGATCCAAATAAGTAAAATGGATTAAACTTAAATATTTCTCTGAGTTCTGGGGGGGGGGGGATTTATCCCCCAAAACCCCCTCCCTCGCTGCGCCGCTGCCTGGAATAGCCATAAGTCTGATTCACAGGTGACGCAGGTATAAGGTACATCGCATCCCAAGGGTACAAGAGAGATTAAGTACACCAGGACTAACACGGCGATAACTTGATGGGAGTCACTCGCAATACAAAAATTGTGCGAAAAATCCACGGAGACAAAAATCATTCGCAGCTCGGCTAAGATTCAAAGCAGGATTTCCAATCGAATGCGTTGTTCATAATTGCTCGTTGTTCAATTAATGCTACCGAGGCGTCATATTTGTGGACTGAGGCGGACAAGGACTCCTTAGCAAATGAAATCACAAGAGGACCAAATTGTGCGCCTCAGCCGGAGAGGAAGGCCCCGTGCGGACGATTTGGACTGCTTGTGGCATATCGAATGCTCAGCAGTCCATACCACCTTGTCCGGTAGAGTAAAAGGAAATATCCAAAAGTGGGAATAACACGTCGGTAGCTCAACCGGCTAAAGCATGCACTGGAACGGATATCGGGGGATCCTGGCTCGAAACCCGGTCAAGCGGTGAATGATGGTTTTTGTGTCTCATTGGATTTTTCGCACAATTGGTGCAATAGAGACTTGAGAACCTTACTAGATGCCCTGTTGCTGGAAGCTCTGGGCGATTCATGACTTGGAATGCTTTGCTTACTCAGATCGCAATGCCTCCAAAGCATCTAGCAACAGGGCAAACTCATGACCATACGGAGAAGTGGCGCAGCGACGGGGGGGAGGGGTTTGGGGGATAAACCCCCCCCCCCCCAGAGCACACACAAATTTTTAAGTTTAATACGTTTTACTAAATTGGATTGATATTACCAATAGAATAGTGTAGGGATTAATTAAATACCCCTCAGATAGCCGTATAACACACCATTTTAAACCATTTATTATTAAATTTTGCAATTTATTAATCTCGCACCTACCGCTTATCCTGGTGGGTATACCATACCCCACACACACCGCTATTAGTTGTACTTTAACCTCCCCCAGCTTTAATTCATGGCTGCGCCCCGGATAGGGAGCGCTTGCCTCGAGGCCTCTGTACTTAAAAATTGGTTCGTTTTCGACCGAAACGTAATCAGTATTCTTAAGGTTAAAATAGACATCAGATAGCCGTGCTTAAAATGTTGTGAATAATCGTTCTCCAATCCATAATAGTGAAATTGCATACTTTTTATAGAGAGTGTGCTGAATTATTACTACAGTAAACACTTGGTACCGCAATATACATTTTCCGCTTAAAATTCAGTTTATTCACTAGAATATTAATCCCAAGTGTCTCCCGAGTTTCGCGTGCTAAAAAATACCGCTCCCACTAATCTTACGCCGTGACGTCATAATTCAGTAGGAGTCCAAGCCCAGTAATGTCGTAGCTGCAGGTTTGGAAGAGCCACGTTGCGTTTAAGGGAGAACATGGCTGAAAGAAGGAAAAATTACATGTGGTGCATTGTTCCTCTATGCAATGACACCCCAGAAAAAAATTTCGTCTGCATTCCCACGGAGGAAATTAGAAGAAAAGCCTCGATGCATGCCGTCTGTCGGGATGAGCGTTACGGAAAAATAAGAGTATAACAAACCTTGTGCTATGTGAGCGAACTGGTAACTGGTATTGCGAGCATGAGCTAAGTATCTGTCTCTGATTTTCTTTCCTCTTTTCCGCGATAGGATGTTGCTGCCGAAGGACACAGCGGCGGGATGAGGAGGAGGGTCCGGCCGCCGAGGGCCCTTGCCCGGAGGAGACGGTGACTCCGGGGGCGGGCGTGGAAGCAGTGGACAACACCAGTGAACCACCAAAATCCACGTCCCCTGTGCCCCCGGAGGCGGGCACACCACCTTCGCCCGCCTCACCTCCTCCTCCGGGAGAAGAACAAGATGAAGATGAGGGCCCTGCCAGGGGGAGTAGTGAGGTGCAGGACCATCCAGGGCCAAACGATCGCCTCCACCGGTCAATGCTCCGAGAAATGGACATATTGAGGAGAGATATCGAGGACCTCGTAGCGGAGATTGACCGGCTGGAGGCGATAATTGAACATCTACTAATACACCTAGACCTCCAGGCCCTGGAACAGAGACCGCCGCGGGTCGGTCCTGGAGGTGACCAGTAAAAACATCACCACCCATGGCCCACGGTGAAGTCGGAAGTCCCACCTCATGAGGTAAGTGAAGGAGGGGGTCAGGAACCCTTCCCCAAATACTTGCATAAAATTTTACTATCCAGATTGCTTTTAGGCTACGTATTTTTTCTCCCTTGTTGCAATGGTGCAGGGGCGCAGCTAGGACTTAAGGCTAGGGGGGGTTTATGGGCACAACTAATACTGGGGTTTCTGGGGGTGTGGAATACCTGCCAGGGTAAGGTATGAATGGTGGGGCGAACTCCTTCAGAAAATTTTCGATATAAATGGTTCAAAATGGTTAGTTTTACTGCTTTCGGAGGGATGTTTTATTAATATTTACACTATTCTGTAAGTAATGTTAATCCAATTAAGTAAAATGGATTAAACTTTTAAAAAATGTCCGAGGTCTGGGAGGGTTTCATCCCCCAAAACCCACCCCCTCGCTGCGCCACTGCAATGGTGGATATACTTTAGATCCTTTGTGACTATAGCCCGCCACCCATTGGGTCGACACACACACTAGATAAAATGAAAACTTTTGAAAATTACCTCTTTCTAAGAAATTATTTATTTATCTTTCCTGCTAAATTTACCTACTAAAACGAATTATTACACAAAAAAACATATTTTTAATGGCAAGAACATATTTCTGTGAACAGCTTATGAATATCCTTAATGACAAATGTAATTACAGTCAACGCACATATTATTAATTTTTGAGTGACATTTTCCTTAATATGATAGAGTTTTAACTTTAATTAGTAAATGAGGTTTATCTTCAATTACCTATATTTACTATTTCAGGGACATAACACCTGGGCCAACTCCCTGCTACATGGGCGGCCAACCACCCAGAGGTAAGAGAACCCTACACTCATTTCATTTTTAATTGTTGCAGCTTTTTTACAACAAAAAGTATTCATCCGTCACTCTTAGAGCACTACAAGACTGAGATATGTTCTTTCAGCTACTATAATATGGATCATACTACCCCAATTAAACAGTGTAACCTCCTTTTTTTGCCTCCTCCCCTCCCCTATTACACTTGTACTGACGAAAGGGCCTCGACCAGCATAACGAAGAGCAAAGTGGAAGGGCCTGCGACAAAAAGAGGACATTATTTCTAAATGTCCCTGCTCATTCCTCAATATCTATTTTGGCATGTATTATAGCTGTAATCCTTACTTAGAACATTTAAAACCCTAGCAAAGAGGGCAACTGCAGGCGGACGGAACTCACATAGTATTATGTGTAGGGATGGTCGAATCGGATACAAATATCCACAGATATTGCCCTTCATCAGATACATCGGATCCAAAGTCGCAGAAGACATAGGATCTAGATGCAAAATATTAAATAATAGCTTCAGTGAATTCAACTCCCCACAAGGCTGGAAAGAGTTCCGAATCTCTCTTTGAATGCACCGTCGCATGCAATTCTTGTCCTACTCATGAACCGTTTTGCTTGAAAACTCTCGCAGAGGCTACGTAGGAGAATTTCAGCAGTGGAAAATAAAAAAGGCAAAATACAATTGGCACATATTGTGACTCTTCCCAAGAGATTGAACATTCATCAGGGGAATCTCAGCATCAGTAATGTAAAAACGCATCTGGATTCGAAAATTTCCGATCGGAAACATCCAGCTCCAAAAATCAAAGATCCGAAAAAAAGTCCTTGATTGGCCCATCCCTAATTATGTGGGTTCCGTTATGCTGTTTACTGTTAATGTGGGTATTAATATTCCTGCTCGAGGCAGTGCCCTGCGAGGTGCCTCCAGTATACATCATTGCTTCTTGCCTGAGAGAAGGCTTTTCTGCTTTGACTGCAATGCCCCTAAGCACGTTCCTATATATTTATCCTTAAGGTTGAACAGCCCCAGCATGCAAAAAACATTCACTCAAAGTGCCTCTCAATTTCAAAGTGTACACAGTGTGTCTTATCATCATTAAAAAGGCACATTTCACATGCATTTTATGATTCTACTTGAAACAATAACCAGGAGCAATAGCATGTGTTTTAAGTAGAGCAGATGATCCCAAATTCATCTTAAGCTGGCTCACGATGAATATCATTTAAATTGATTTCTTTTTCAGCCATAACACCTGGCCACTCATCCCGCTGCGGAATTAGGGGAATGACACCTGCCCCAGGCCTGCAGCACATCATCAAATCGGTAAGAGATTTGTTCGTATTATCATTTTTTCACATGCATATATATATATATATATATATTCCATATTCCAGCATCGCAAAAACCATAAACTGGCTCAGGGACTATAATTTGGAACTCACTCCGGATTAACTTGAGCCTTTGCATCAGCACCTAACGTATTCAAGCAGAGGCATTTGAATATGTATTCAAATGACTAACTAATCCAGGACTATGCGGATGGAATCAAAGAAATACTTAGTACAGGGTATATTTTCATCACAGATGGACCCATTCAGTTTGTTAATCTCAGTCCTAACAGTTCCTTCATAAGAACGAGAACTTTTATGTTGCATGGGCATACCCAGCGGAGGGATAGGAGGGGCCTCTGATTTCCTTCATGCATTTTACCACCTTCTGATGGAAATAGCATGTAATTATCCAACCCATTGAAAGAAATGGAGTGCATATTGATTTTTTCATATTTTTTACTTCCATCGTGTGCATCATATCAAATTTCCAAAATATTATGACACCGGTGGTAAAAGTGGCATGCCATAAATGTTTCCCCTTTTGCAGGGAACTATCGCTTACCCTCTGGGAATCTACCTCTGTCACATGCCGCAAAAGCACTGAGCACACGGCGGCAGGGAAAGAAATTCCCGAGCAAAAATTGCTCAGTGTATGTACTAGAACAAATTCCACAAAGAGTAAATTAAGTTACCCATCACAAATAAAAATATTAACTTATATTAAATTAACACGATCCACTGAAATGTATCCTGTAGGCGGAATAATACATAATTGATTTTCAACTATGCATGCTGGTTTTAGCTGATGCCTACTTGACCTCTCATCTGTCCGTTTGAAAATTTGGTTGATATGGTAATCATGAATGGACCAATTAATTTGCCTAATTGGTCCATTCACCTAATGATTCTTGATGTATGATGAATTTCAATAATACATTACACATGTTATCCTTTTTCTCATTGCATGTTCAAGGCACGTAGCAAGGTATTCAGGTGATATATGATCAAAATGACCTCCTGAATCGAAATATGACATCTGTTTCCCTCCATCACCAACCATTTTCGGGGGAATTCCTTCTTTCAACTTTCGCCATTTTGCTATCATTTGGTGGAATAAAAAGGATTCTTTAGAATTTATATTTCTTATTAGGTTATTGAGAGGTACAAAGTTCTAAAACATGATCATTTATGGCAAGGAGATGGAATTAGGGGTATTAGTAAACAGTCTCCATTTTTCAGGGTCACATGGCATCATTAGTTCTATCAACATCTAGTTCTATGCATTAAATTTCAGTAAAAAACCAAGCCTTAATCTTCTGTAAAAATTTCAGTGTTGACTGTCTCGTGCTTGTAAGAAAAGATTTTTATGCCCTTTACAAAGAGATTGGCATCCATTTACATGTAACTTTGTGCTATATTGTTACAGAAGTTTGACCAAATACCAAATATTTGGTCAAACTAATGTAACAAGTGGTGCAGCAAACACTTGGAGCCCAATCCTAGAGCTCACCGCCAACTTGGCAGCCAGAGTAAAATTTATAAGCAGTTTTAAGAATTAAATGCTTAATTTCCAAGTCTTTTCACCGAAGAAACATAACAAAAAATAACAACAATGAAGCTTCAGACCATCTCCGTGGGAGTGGGTTCAAGTCCTCCCCGTCCAAACCGAAGTTCGTGGTTTCGAGTCCTGCCCGGGTAGGTTGTCCCTACCCAAGGCATGGTTGTGTGTGAAAGCCATTGGTTGATGTTATTTCCCCCGTTTGTAAAAGGCCTTAAATGAGCTGTTTTTGGGGCGATGTAAACAAATAAAATATATTAATATATCAACCTTTGTCATATTGTTTGAGAAACTTTCTATGCATAAAACCTCAGGCTCAAAAAAGTAATTCATCAAAACTTGAGGAAGTAGAACAATTTTACTACATATTTGGCAAACACTATAAAGAAATGCAGATTCAGCTGTAACAATATCTGGGAAGGAATAGAATTAGCAAATGAGAATTATATTATTCCCTTCTTTCACTTCTATCTCGTAGCAACCATTATAATTTTAGCTTACTTCTAAAGCTCTCTCTGTATCTAATTTTGTTATTTGTTACTTCTATTTTTTAATAAGCATCACAGCCAATTTCATGTCCCACAAAATCTGTTTTATAGAAGTACCTATTGTTGTAAATCATCCATTCAAAATTGATTCTGTTTTTTTTTGTACATTCTAACTGTTTTTTGCATTGAAAGCAATGGTATATTATTTCTCCATTACATTTTCTCGTAGATTGGAAGACATCCGAAGGAATGATCCATTTTCTCCATTGATAATGCATTATACGCCTGTGAACCAGTTGGATGTATTCCTGCCTGAATCAATGAAGATTGCCTCTACTTGCATTGGTACATCCAACGAGAATGATTTTTGTGAATGACATTGCCGCTTTTTTCCTCTGAAGATCAAGGTGAAGATGATGAGTTGCAAGTAGTCTCCATCCCAGGCTCCAGTCTGGCGCAGAAAAAGATTGTTCATGGTGGTTTATCAACCGTTGATCTCAGTGGTATTAATACCTACTTCTCATAATTTTCATCCCGTGCCAATTACTGTACGTTATTTTTATTAGAGTAGTATGTACGTGATTTCCTTCAATATTCAAGCACATCATTTTTTACTTTCATTCAGGGTTGTACTTAACGATATTGAATCGAACCATTGCCACCTCTTAATATGAAATAATTCCTTCAACAACCGTTAATTTAAGAATTATCACTGCCATTTTGGCAACATTTACCTAAACAAACTATTTTGCAAAAACCTATACTTTATCTCTAGCACCTGAGTGACGCAAGTAAAAATTTATTTACTGTAAACAGAGATAATAGGTACTTATCACACCTTTTCACTTTTACTTTTGGTGATCATAATAATTTACGTTGCTGTTCTGCCCTGTCGCCTGTTCATTTCCTTGTAGAATATCGGACTAAACATGCATGTATTGTGTAATGAGACACATAATTTCTGGTTAACTGTGTTGAAAGAGTTGAATCCAAAATTATTTTTCTATTTAAAGATGAACATGATGTACTATCTATAGCAAATTTACTACTTACATGGTACTGCTACTGGGACTTGATTCCCGGTAACAGGTTTCATGGAACAGGTAATTCAATGGTTCATCATTCCCTCCTGAAAAAATTTAATACATATGAGTCACGGTTTTTGGGCATTCTTCCGCGTTGTGTTGTTCAAGACAGTTTCTCCAGTCATCCTGCTCTCGTCTTCAGGTCGGAAGTAGTGACGCATACATTTTGCCGTCTTATATAGGAACTTTAGGGATATTAGGTCGGTTCTGATTGGTTGGATCTCAGGTGGGCTCTGATTGGTCATTGATGTAGAAGACCCTTTTCCATGTGTTGGCTAATGTGTAGCCGTCTTCTCTGTTGCAGTTCTCAGGATGCTTAGTTATCTCTATAGCTTCTGGGATTAGCCTAGGATAGTAACAGCTTTCATTGCGCAGGATTTAAGCTCATCGAAATCCACAGTGTGGCAGGGTGCTGACCACACGTGCTCCGAAACGGCGGAACAGCTTGCTCTCCGTGGCGTGTTCATGTTCCCTTAATACTGGTTTAGATAGATTGGTACCTCTGACCCCAAGGCGCCAGCAGGATTGCTGGAAAAACTGTTGTCCCCTATGTACAACTCAACGTGGAGGAGCGTCTGAAAGCCGAGACCGATATGGCGATATGCCATGCAAGCCTCACACATAAATGGAATATACGTGTCTAAAATGCACAAATAGAAAAGCAGGTACAGAGTTTTTCTGATAGCAATAGCCTCATACATACTTGAATGAATCGATGATCGAATGGGAAATATGTAGTTTTCAGGTCAGTAATATCAGGTTTTATCAATTTTGGTATACCATTCCTCTATCAAGTTCTTAAGGATCCTGTCACAATAATATCCTTTTTTTCATTTCTCTCTCATGTCACTTTAGATACTCAGCAGGTGTGTGAAGATTCTTATCCTCCTCACTTCTGAAGGACCACCCCCTTCCAGAATTGTTGAAGCTGTCTCCCCTCCAGTAGCAGCTGAATTTTTTTCTTCATCTTTCCTTCTCTCGGTGTGATCCGAAGAAAAGTAGCTGATTCTGTGGCCTGGCTGTAATTTTGTCATTTTTTTGTGTTCCTGAGCAAATCCAAAATCCAATTTCCTAGTACGCTTAGGCGAAAGATTGGAATCATTGCTTCGTCCTACTCATCGCGTCACAGCGGAAGAGAATTGACTTTAATGGCCAAACATTCTATCATTCATGACAAAAGGCTGTTATTTTAATGGTAATTAGTTTTCTGGTCACTAAAAAGGTTCATTCAATTTTGACGAATCATTCCTCTATTAAGTTTTGCAATAGTTCCATCCTATAACTATCATTTATTTTTTATAATGTTTTCTTTTGGATACTCTCTACGTGTGTGCAGAATCATATTCTCCCCACTGCTGAAGAGATCTTGAAGACTGCCAAGAATTTTCACGATGTCTCTCTAATCCAGTAGAAGCTGTACTTTTCTTTTTATTTTTGCATCTTTCAACGAAATCTGAAGGAAATAAGTGAATCTGGTGGGCTGGACCCATTGATGGCTGTAAAGTTGGCATTTACTGATTCTCCTAATGAATCCTAAATCCCATTTGCAAGCAGCCATAGGAGAAAGATTGGAATGGTTGCTGCCTCCTACTCATCAGGTCACCGAAGAAAAGAATCAAGATGAAGTGACAACAATTTTAATTTTGAGTATTTTAGGCAGTTTTGTGGTTAACCCAACTGTCTCTAGGATTGTTGGCATCATTTCATTTGCAGATAACCCAATTCTTTCATGGGTTGTCTTCTCACAATTATAACCTTGATTTGAGAATTTTCTCACACTATTGTTTGATATGTGAGTTATGATTGAATATCCAAAAATATATCTTGTTCTCAGATAGTCTCATCAGTGATTACTGTCCTTAGACAGGTTTCCACTGGACTTCTCTCCATCTTTCTCTATCCTGAGCATCCTCCTTTAGGTCTTTGTATTTTCTTCCTCTTCTTATATATCATCCAACATTCCCATCCTCCTTCTTCCTCTTCCTCTCTTTCCTTCTATCTTCCCTTCTATTATTCTCCGTTCCAAACAATTCCTTCTTAATATATGCCCTAACCAACTTGCCTTCCTCTTATGAATCATATGTATTAATTTTCTTTCCTCGCCTATTCTTCTTAGAACTTCCTCATTCTTCACTCTGTCAGTCCACTTCACTTTCAACATTCGTCTCCATACCCACATTTCAAAACTTTCTAAATATCTCTCCTCCTTCTTTTTAACAGTCCATGATTCACATCCGTACAACACTACACTCCACACAAAACATTTCATAAACCTCTTCCTCATCTCTATTGGAATTCTTTTTGCTGTTAACAATGCTTTTACCTTTCCATACGCTCCTTTACCTATTGATATCCTTCTTCTTATTTCCTCAGTACAACTTCCATTCCATCTTACCAGACTTCCCAAATATTGGAAAGTCTGTACTTGCTGTATGATATTTCCTTCTAAGGATATACAAACACAACCTTCTTTTCTGCTGATTCTCATCACCTTGGTTTTATTTATGTTTAAGTTCATTCCAAATTCCCTCCCCACATCCATTATATCATCCATCACTTGTTGTAAATCTTCTTCACTTTCTGCCAGCACTGCCTGATCATCTGCATATTTAATTGTTTTTATTCTTTCTCCTCCTATTACAACTCCTCTAGCTTTTTCTAAAGCTTTCTCCATCATTTTTCTGCATAAACATTGAAGAGCTCTGGAGAAAGGCAGCACCCTTGCCTCACTCCTCTTCCTATGCCAATTTCTTCTGTTTCATCATCTCCAATTTTTATAACTACTACCTGCCTACAATACATCTCTTTTATTAATCTCCTATCTTTCCAATCAATGCTAATGTCTTTCAAAATTTTCAATAACACATTCCAATTAACCTTATCAAATGCCTTTTCCCAATCAATAAAGCAAATGTACAAATCTCTTTTCACTTCCATCATTCTTTCTCCTATCATCCTCAAGCATCCTATTGCATCACGAGTCCCATTACCCTTTCTAAATCCAAATTGATCTTCTCCCATATTTTCTTTAATTCTTCCTTCGATTCTTTTTAATATAATCCTTGTAATTACTTTGGTAACATGGCATATAAGACTAATTGTCCTATAGTCTTTACATTCTTTTGCATTACATTTCTTTGGTATTGGTATTAGAATAGTTTTAAGTAGATCATCAGGCCAGCTCCCGGTATCATATATCCTATTGATTAAATTTGTTAATCGACTCATTGCATTGTTACCTAGGTTCTTTAATGCTTCTGATGGTATTCTATCGCATCCCATTGCTTTCCTTTCCTTGAGATCCTTGATTGCCTTTTCCACTTCTCTTCTCAGTATGTTTGGTCCTCTATTCACCTCTTCACATTCCCATTCCTCTTCCAGCTCCATCTCAGAATGATCGTCTTTACTATCATATAGTTCTTTCACATATTCTTTCCATATGTTTTTGTTTTCCTCAACACCTGTTGTTATCTTTCCGTATTTATTTAACATTCCTTGTTTACTTATTTTCTTTGGCTCTCTTTTTGTGAACTTTTTAGCTGTTTTATAGATTTCTTCCAATCTCGCTTGTTCTTCTAGGACTTCCATCTTCTCGCATTCTCTCTCCATCCACTCCTCTCTTGCCTTATCAGTTAATCTCCGTAGTTCATTGTTAAGTTTCCTATATTGCCCTTTTCCTTCTTCAGTGTGAACATTTTTCCACTTTCTCCTTTCCTCCATTTTATCTATCATGCTCTGAGTGATCCATTCCTTCCTATTTCTTTCCTTTTGTACAACACCAACTTCCTCTTCTAAGACTTCCCATATTGCATCCCTAATGTTATTCCATTCCTCTGATACCTCATTACTTTGTCTTACATCTTCCAATTTTTTCTCAACATTTTTATTATATGCTTCATTCTTCTCATTTTTCAGCTTTTTTACATCCCATTTCCTTATCAACATCCCTTTCTTAACAAGCTTCAATCGTGTTCTTATATCAGTAACTAGAAGATTGTGGTCAGAGTCAGCATCTGCTCCTGGGTAGGTTTTTGCCATTTTAACACTATTCTTAAATCTTTGATTGACAATAATAAAATCTATCTGATATCTTGAAATATCTCCAGGTGCTTTCCACGTGTACAACCTTCTTTTATGATTTTTAAACCAAGTATTTGCAATCCATAACTCCAAGCGCTCACAAAAATTTATCAATTTTTCTCCTCTTTCATTTCTACTTCCAAGTCCATAATCTCCAACTACATTCGTCCTTCTTCCATTCCCCACTACACTGTTCCAATCTCCCATCATTATAGTTCTTACTTTGCCTTTTCCATTTTCTTCATATATTTCCTCTATTTGCTCATATATCCGTTCAATCTCTTCTTCTTCTGCATCTGATGTTGGCAAGTACACTTGGATAATTAATGTATCTACTGGCTCACTCAGTATCTTGATTGCCACTACTCTATCGCTTACTGGCATAACTTTAGTTATATTCTTCTCCAAATTCTTTCTGTATATCAACCCGACTCCATTTTCCTTAGATTCCCCTCCCTTATAAATAATCTTATAATCTCCTTAATCAAATTTTCCTTCTCCTTCCCATCTTACTTCACTTAATCCTAGAATACTGACGTTGTGTCTCACGATTTCTTTCTTCACATTTTCCAACTTCCCTTTCCTATTCATTGTTCTGACATTCCATGTTCCTATTCTCAATGCCGATGTTACCTTTCCCTTCTTCTTTCCCTTCTCTTTCAAACCACACAGTTCTCCTGGGATAGTGCCCACCCGGAGATCCGAATGTGGGCATATTACTCCGGAATATTTCTTATTCTCAGGAATCACCATGCTTTCATTGTAGTCCAGTGGGACTAGGGATACCGTAAGGGTCTTTAATGCGGTGGTTTCCCCTTGCCTTCCGCATCCTATGCCGTTGACCTCGTGGGTTCATCCGCCTTTTGGAATGATTTCCCATTCCAAGGGCAAGAGGGTGCCCTAACCCCTGTCCGCTCATCCATCCTCTACAGAGGTTGTTGGCTTTGACAGGGGGGGTCTCCTTATCCCGGGAGATACTCGGTCCCTGTGTCGTTAGCCGTTTTTAATAACGTTGCCCCCTCTCTACCACGAGGAGGTGATCATCAGGATTTTCCTTTCATTGAACCAAGGACCAAAAGGCATTACCTTGGTTCTCCAGTACTTTTAGAGAGGCCCAAAGGCCCTTGAGAAAAAGTATTTCCCCAGAAGATTGGGAATCGAAGTTTCCACGGCATCTATAATGGTTGGTTGGATAGATTCAAAAATTGGTACAGTCTTGTATACAAGATGGTGAGTGGTGAAAGCAAAGATGTTAACATAGAGACAGCAACTCAGAAGAAAGAATCTGAATATATTAGACTTCTGGAAGGTCACAGCCCAAAAGATGTTTTTAATGCAGACAAAACAGGATTATTTTTTAATTTTTGTTGCCAGCTGTGCTTCAGAGGGAAGCAATGTTATGGAATAATGCTTAGTGAACAATTAAAAAATTAACATTTCCAAAGCCAATATGTGAATAAAAGTGAAAATTCTATATTTCCCACTGTTTGCATTTTCCCGCAATTTACATTTTTTTTCTTGGGTCCCTAGAAAAGTGTAAATAAGGAGTTTTACTGTATCTAATATGTACTGTTCATAACCCTAGAATGATGGACTGGGTCCAATGGACCCAGTAGTTGCTATGAAAGTTTATAATTATGTCAAAAATGCAGGAAAATCCTTTTGACTCCGTGACTTTTCCTAAATGTATGTCCTTTTAAAACATAGCAAGAAATAATGAGAATGGGCTCATTACATGTTATAGCATACTACAAATTTACATAGTGGATGGACTGGGTCCATTGGCCCCAGTCTACTATTTTTTTTTGCTTTGGGTGATTAATTTCAACTTATCAGCAATTTTCTTATTTACTTTGTATTTTCGGCAGATTCAATGTTTATGGAGTTATAAACAAAGTCCTAGGCTATACCAATCACCAATTAGTGGGCAATTTTTATGGTTTCTACACAACGTATGAAAAGCTTAGAAGTGATGAATCTAAGTTTTTTAATTATTTTCGTATGAGTATACATACATACGATTATCTCTTGGGACGCATTGGAGAAGTTACACAGTGCCAAGATACTATGTACTATGAGAGCATGTATACCACCGATGGAAATGTTCACAGTAACAATAAGGCAAGTTTAAATTAATACACACGCTGGTTCGACTCTAACTTTTAATTGTAATAAGTGCAGAGAAAATTTTACTTGGGTTTATCTACAAAGATATTTTTAAAGTTCTTGAATAAAGGTGGTTGAGTGATTGGTTTGAGGGTCACAGGGGGATTGTAAATGTTCACTTTGAGGCAATGACAATTGTTGACTTGAAGCCACTGATGATGGTTGTTGTATGGAACGTGTTGGGTAGAAGGCAAAAGATGGGGAATGCTGATAGGGTGATGATGAATGGGTAGGAGAAAATTCTAGGATAGGGGCCGCGTGATTTACGGTCAGGCTTTCGATGTTTTTTACAAGCTGCATGACACCAATTCGGAATTCAATTTTTTCTCCTTCACCCATTTTCCTCACAACCGATAAAACAGAGTGAAAAATTGCTTCGTCTTCGTCAGGTTCATGTTTAGAATCTGTAATAGCATTTAGAATGGCTCTATAGAGGTTACCATTAATTTTGATGTTACATCAAAATTAATGGTAACCTAGGTTGTTTCAATACCGTAGAAACCAAATATCAATAAATGTATTCAAAGTTTAGAGGTATGTCAAAATTTTTTGTATAATCCATTCTGTTCATATATATATTGTGACGGGTGGTCACGATATTTTTTCTTTTCATCCCATGTCAGCGCGCCTCACGCGGCTACGATCTTCCCCGTGGAAGATTACGTAGATCGGGCGAAGTGACTCTGACCTTCATGTAGTATAAGACGGTAATATACCATGGTTTTAGTTCCCATTCAATTGTACCCATAGGATGTAAGGCGATCACGCCACTTGTGCAGTGACGTGATTGGCTAAAATTCAAAGTGAGTGACGTGTGTCAGCTTTCCGTAACGGAAAAATCGGGAATAGCGAGGTTACGTGGTAGGAGGAGAAGTGGGGATGAAGGTCAGTTGGTGAACGGACACGGTACTGGTCTGTTGGTGGAGAGGGAGACAAGCCTGTCTCGAGGTACCAGCAGAGAGAGAGCACATAATTGGGAGCTGGCAGTCAATGCTCAGCTGTGAGAGGGAAGGAGACCCAAGAAAGGCAACGGCTGTGATTGCAGAGGTGTGTGACGGAGAGCGACCGGGGGAAGTGGAGCAGTTTCTGATTCCGGAGCACGGATAAAGGTGCTGGCCCAGGCGTTTGAGAAGGCGACATCTGTGCCGAAAGTGAGGCCGTCGCTGCGCTTGTGGGCCGTTTTCATCCGGAGCAGCCAAAAAGCTCCCCGAATCGCTGGCGACGGAGTCGTCGGGAACCACAGACTGCCATGCCCATAAGTATCAATCTCCAGTAATTATTCCCGTATTATCACATTCCCAAGTGCTTCAAGCAGTACCAAGAGGGTAAAGATTACCACTCTAAAGTCCGTCTACTTCATCCAAATACCGGTGATTCATGTAAAGACCAATCAAGTCACTTTCGCAAGAGTTCATGCGAGACTGCAAAAAGTCAATAACTGCACCGAGTTTTTAAATAGTTAATTGAACAGAAAAGGACTATTGATTGCACGTCTTACGCCCGTAAATAAGGGCAATTTAATGTATCATAATTTCCCGTCTTTCCAGGAGGCAGACGAGGAACATGTAATGGCTTTTCAATTCTTATTTCTTTGTGTCATCAAGGGTATTTCATCTTTTTGCTTGTGTTCATTCATCCATCATTAGTTTGTAGATTTGGCTTAGTATTGTTCAAGGGTGATTTTTCATCAGTGCGTTGATGGTTTTTCGTTGTTTTCGCCAAAGTCTCAATAATAAATGGTGATTTTTGTGCATAATGTAAAAGGTCAGTGTTCATTCGTCGGATCCTCAAACCCTTGTCCGTGCGTGAGTCAAACAACCAGTGTCCGCATTGTCATATTGTCCACCCGTATTAACAATTATTTAATCCTGGGAGTTTGGAACGTCCTTGCTTCTACCGGCAAAGCTAGTTCGTGGGCCGCGGTTTTGGGTGGCGCCCTAATAAACGATCTAAGATCGTATTCTTCTGCAATATTTTTCCCAAAATCACATTCTACCGAAACCAGATTTCGGAGTGGCGAGCTGTCGGGGAAGGAAAGAAGGAGGGGGTAACACTCGGGGGCGTGAGGGCTGAGACGGGTCGACGGGCTGGCAGGGAAACGGGCCTGTTCCGTCACAGTTTAATTGGCGTACCAACGCGGTGGGCCCGATCCGCCACAGATTTTGGCGATCACGACAATTTTTGGCATTCAACTAGGTGGAGAGTTTGGCCACAGTTTTTGACGCGGATGGTGAGATTGACGGGGTAGAGGCAGTGACACATGCTTTTAGAGGAGAGTCAGTTGTGTTTTTTTTTATGAATTGCGAAAGATACGGAATGGCGGACGAGAAAAAGGGGTCAGCTTTTACCCAGTATAGGGAGAGTGGGGTGATTCAAGACGAGGAATCGGAAGAGCGAAGTGAGAATTCAGACACCGATGATTTAGCGAATTGTATACAGGGAATGGTTTTGGATAAATCGGAGTATCGGGAAGAGGAACAGCGTGCCGATCATAAGGACGAATCCTTAGAAGTGATACAGCCGCAGGTTAGATCATGTAATAATGATATATTGATGTCCATAATGCAGGCAATACAAAAAAACCATGAAACTACACAAAAAGGCCAAATTAGTTTAGAAAGTAAAATACAAAATAACCATGAAACTATGCAAAAAGGCCAAGAAGCTATCCAAATTAGTTTTGAGCGTAAACTACAGTGTTTTGAAGATAGGATGCGCGATACCGTCGGTGAAATGCGATCAGAATGTAGGTTAGCGTTCAATCAATGTAGTGAGAAGATAGGAACTATGTCCCGCGATATTGCCAACCTACAACGAGAGGCAAAAACTGATAATGGTCGTCTCAGGAGAGAGATAGCCCAAGTCAACGATAGAGTGGGAACCGTCGAAGTAAAATTGAAAGATGTTCATGATGAGTGTCATAAAATAATTGAGGCAGAAGTAAGGCAGATTAACGCGCGTACGGACGCATTAGAGCATGTTCGTCGCGAACCCGACGAAAGGAATGATGAGAGGGTCAGTGCGATTGAGGCTAAGATCGCGGCCATAGAGGGAAGGGGGGCTATTTCCACAGAGTTCTCGAATCATATTCTAGCTGTGAACAAACCCCGCTTCTCCGCGCGAGATAATGAACATCCCATAGCATTTTTGCGAGACGTAAAAAATTATTTCTCGTTAGCAGCAGTTCCGGAGGCATTAAAGCCACAATTGTTTTACCAAATGCTATCTGGTAACGCGAAAGTTTGGGGAAACGCGCTATTTCCATTGCCTCAAACCTATCAAGAATTTGAACAGAAGTTTTTGTCAAATTTCTGGGATGCGGACACGCAGTATAATTACCGTGCCAGAGTAATGACTGGTAGATACAGTCGAGAGGGTGCAGTAACGATGAAGCAATTTGCCACAGATAAATTGGCACAAGCTCGTTTGTGTTCTCCTCCGTTAAGTAATGGTGAAATTCTTCACGCGTTAGTTAGACAATTTCCATTACCAATAATGGGTCGTAGATCAATTGTGAAGTTAATCACAAGAAACTTAAAGAAGTCCGCGAAACGGCGGGTAAAGCATCAGCAAAGGGTTTTTTCTAAATTCAAAATTGGAGACTCTGTACTCTTGAGGACACCAAGGGTGTCCGATACGAAATTGGGACTTTTTCATAAATTTTTTCATTTATTTACGGGACCCTTCAGGATCTCAGGCCAGGCAGGCCACAATGCTTATATGTTGGAAAGAGAGGACGGATCCAGACTAGGAACGTTCAATGCATATTCTTTAATTCCTTATCGGGCATAAAATTTAATTTGAGCAGCCCATGCCAAGTGAATTTTTCTTTGTCTGTATTTTTATTTTCATTCGTGTTTGAAAATTGTTCATTGGGTATTTATTTTTCGTTTCTGAGACGTGAACTCGTTTTTTTTTTTTTTCGGAAAAAAAACTCATTCACGCTGGGGGGCTTTGTGACGGGTGGTCACGATATTTTTTCTTTTCATCCCATGTCAGCGCGCCTCACGCGGCTACGATCTTCCCCGTGGAAGATTACGTAGATCGGGCGAAGTGACTCTGACCTTCATGTAGTATAAGACGGTAATATACCATGGTTTTAGTTCCCATTCAATTGTACCCATAGGATGTAAGGCGATCACGCCACTTGTGCAGTGACGTGATTGGCTAAAATTCAAAGTGAGTGACGTGTGTCAGCTTTCCGTAACGGAAAAATCGGGAATAGCGAGGTTACGTGGTAGGAGGAGAAGTGGGGATGAAGGTCAGTTGGTGAACGGACACGGTACTGGTCTGTTGGTGGAGAGGGAGACAAGCCTGTCTCGAGGTACCAGCAGAGAGAGAGCACATAATTGGGAGCTGGCAGTCAATGCTCAGCTGTGAGAGGGAAGGAGACCCAAGAAAGGCAACGGCTGTGATTGCAGAGGTGTGTGACGGAGAGCGACCGGGGGAAGTGGAGCAGTTTCTGATTCCGGAGCACGGATAAAGGTGCTGGCCCAGGCGTTTGAGAAGGCGACATCTGTGCCGAAAGTGAGGCCGTCGCTGCGCTTGTGGGCCGTTTTCATCCGGAGCAGCCAAAAAGCTCCCCGAATCGCTGGCGACGGAGTCGTCGGGAACCACAGACTGCCATGCCCATAAGTATCAATCTCCAGTAATTATTCCCGTATTATCACATTCCCAAGTGCTTCAAGCAGTACCAAGAGGGTAAAGATTACCACTCTAAAGTCCGTCTACTTCATCCAAATACCGGTGATTCATGTAAAGACCAATCAAGTCACTTTCGCAAGAGTTCATGCGAGACTGCAAAAAGTCAATAACTGCACCGAGTTTTTAAATAGTTAATTGAACAGAAAAGGACTATTGATTGCACGTCTTACGCCCGTAAATAAGGGCAATTTAATGTATCATAATTTCCCGTCTTTCCAGGAGGCGGACGAGGAACATGTAATGGCTTTTCAATTCTTATTTCTTTGTGTCATCAAGGGTATTTCATCTTTTTGCTTGTGTTCATTCATCCATCATTAGTTTGTAGATTAGGCTTAGTATTGTTCAAGGGTGATTTTTCATCAGTGCGTTGATGGTTTTTCGTTGTTTTCGCCAAAGTCTCAATAATAAATGGTGATTTTTGTGCATAATGTAAAAGGTCAGTGTTCATTCGTCGGATCCTCAAACCCTTGTCCGTGCGTGAGTCAAACAACCAGTGTCCGCATTGTCATATTGTCCACCCGTATTAACAATTATTTAATCCTGGGAGTTTGGAACGTCCTTGCTTCTACCGGCAAAGCTAGTTCGTGGGCCGCGGTTTTGGGTGGCGCCCTAATAAACGATCTAAGATCGTATTCTTCTGCAATATTTTTCCCAAAATCACATTCTACCGAAACCAGATTTCGGAGTGGCGAGCTGTCGGGGAAGGAAAGAAGGAGGGGGTAACACTCGGGGGCGTGAGGGCTGAGACGGGTCGACGGGCTGGCAGGGAAACGGGCCTGTTCCGTCACAATATGTTTATATATATTTCTATTAATTATATTGTTTATATAAAAAAAGGCACGATTGCTCCTTTTTTATGTATATATATTGTATATTGCCTAATTCTCTGCATTTTATATTGTTTCATAATTTTTTTTTTTCTAACATAGCCCTGAAGATGTTTTTAAAATAAAACGAAACGTTGGCTGCTAACTTTTAATTTATTGACCTAAACTCCAGGAAACATCATTTTATATATAGGAATTAGTTTTGAGGGAATCGATATCAGCGAGTCAGCGGCTGATAGGTATAACCCCACGTTTTCTTGCCTCTGATTAGTATAATCGTTTTTATTCGTTATATTGGCCTGTTTACGTACGTGTAAGTATCCACAGTAACCTAACGGATGGCACAGTGGTTCCAATAGGATGGTTTCCTATTATTTTTTTATTGCCTAAATCGAAAGATCACTACTCCTGGAGTAAGTATTTCACGCTTTTAGATTTTTAAATGACGATATCTATTTTTCGCGATTAAATGAAAAGTGAAAATTTTCAAGCGCACGAAAACGCGACGCTTAAGTATGAATGCCGGGAAATCTCTCCGTGTGACGTATTTCTGGCTCCCGCTGCCGCCCTGTGAGGTGAACTTGAGGCGAGGCTTAGCGCTGATACGACGCAGGCTGCTAGCGGGTAGCTGAGTACCCTGCTGGCTGATAGCGCTTGGCTTAAATAAGGATTATTAATACCTTATCAAATGAAGAAAACTTTCCGACCTTAGCCAGTTTTAATAAGTGATTTTTAAGACATGTTTCCCTGAGTTCTGCGCCTCATGCATGCGATGGTAACCTCAGACGATGTATAACTCCTATCTTCTCGTATAAAAACTAGCTCCCTGTGACGTCACGTGGAGTGGCATCGCATGGGCGCCAATCTGGCCCTTTTGAAATAAGGATAAAAATGGACCATTGCCTTTCGTCTAAACCGGTATTTCTAAAACGAAATAATTTGTATATTATGAATACAGTAATGGTGGGTAACGAATCGCAATCAATGCCTTTCATTTTCTTTGATGAAGGAAACTACCCTATTGCGAATTGATTTTAGCGGAAGAAAACATAGAAATGGAAAACATATAGGAATGATCCACTGAACCTTATTCCATCTGAAATACAAATCTCAGCTTATACTGCTTGTGGCCACTACTTCCATGCTAACTTTATTTAAATATCATCGTATATTTGAAGTCATTACCAGACCGAAGGAAGTTATGAAAGTTCAATTATAATTTTCTTCAAATTTTATATGAATAGCTAATACTAGTAAAGTAGTAAAATTGTCCATCCCAATCTACTTGAGAGAAAATTTGTGCCACTGAAGTGGTACCATGCATAGCTATATGTTTGGCGCTGTACTATCTATGCACTATCTTCGTCATACAATCTTTATTTTTTAGGTGACTCTTATCATGCTCTGATGTATTTATTCTTCTTGCTAATTCACGCAAAGATTCCTGATTTTTCACTCGGTTTCTGTAATCTTTCCGGGTCACATTCCACAATATTTCGCTTTATTCATATAACGTAATAAGTTTTTTTTCTCCAAGTCCGATCATTTGTAACTACTTTGCTCAAGGGGATTTTCCATCCTTTTCCCTTCATCCATCAACAAAACAACATGACACAAATAACAAACAAAAAACAACAAATTACAGGAGATTCGAGAGACAACACAACTACACTTCAGCCCAACTTCCGCAAAAATGTCGGGAAATATCTCCCACAGTTTGATCAGGCGACAGTGCGAGCGCGAGAAATTGCTAGAGCTAAGTTTCATGTTTAGACCTGCGAGTCGAAGTGTCAGACACTCCGCCGCCAAGCTAGCGACACTGCTCGCCGACCCGTTTACACTTGCAATTTTGACTGTCAGACAGTAAACTCGCGCAATTTCTCGCAAGTGTAAACCTAGCTGATATTGTCATCCCCACTCACTAAGCGGAATGCGCCAAATTCCCGCGTCTAATAGGTCGACCATGGAGCAGTAGTGCTTATATATTATTTCATGGGGCGTGGGAAAGACCGGTGTAAGATTAGGTTAAAAATTGTTAAGTAAGAAAACCCTTGAAGTTTTACATTAAAAATAAATATAAAATTGAAAATATAAGGACTTACATCAGTACTTATTTCACTATGGAGGCGAGACTTGTTCGTGGATAGAAGCCGAGAAGTCGAGAGTGGAATCATTCGAAATGTGGTGGCATCGAAGAATGTTGAAGATAAAATGGATCGACCGAGCAAGGCATGAAAAAGTGCTAGGAAGAATGTGAGAAAACAAGCGTCTTCGAAAAACTTTAAGGAGAAGACGGAACAACTTAGTTGGTTATATTATGAGACATGATAGTTTCATGAAGACAATCGTAGAAGGACAGGTGGAAGGGAAGAATGGCCAGAGATGGCCTCGAATGAGTTACACAGGACAAAGGGTTATAGAGGATGTGAAAGAGAAGAAATACGTCGCTATGAAAAGGCTAGCCGATAGGAGAGATAAATCGAGAGCTTCGTTAAACCAATTTTGAGATTATTGACTAATGATGACAATAGTACTATTAGATGGAAAGAGTACTACGGAATCCACGAAGCGGTTATTGATGGGCAGTTGAGAGGAACTGAATTTTATTCATTTCTGTGGGAGGTGAACACTCGGGGTGGGATTCGATATAAGATTTCATGCGGGAATCAATTCGTCAGTGAGAGCGAGGAGAAGAGTTTCGGTGTCAACATTCTCAGAGGAAGATTTGGTATGTTGCGATTAGCAGACGATACAGCAGTCATAGCCATGACAGAGAATGATTTTAAGAAGAACTTGATAAATATGGAAAGAGCAAAGACCAGAAATTAGCTGAAAATTAAAAAAGACAAAGATATTAATATGCAGCAAGGGAGGAGAGGCTAGGACAAGCATCAAATTAAGAAAACGAAAGCTTGAGGAGGTTAGAAAGCTTTGCTCCATAGGAAGCCGAATTATCAACGATGGGCGAAGAAAGAAAGAAATAATCAGTAGAATAGCGCAGGCGAAGAGGGCTTTCTATCGAGCGAGGAACCTTCTTACAGCTGGGAGTATAAGCATGGAACTAAGAAAACGATTCATCAGGTGCTACATAAGGAGCATGCCTCTTTATTATGGAAGCGAGGCGTGGTCATTGAAAGCTGACTCGACTTGTTTATTTGTTTAATCTTACCCAGGTGAAGCCACAATCCGACCCCCTCTTCCCGTGGACCAGCCGTAGAGAAGTCAAGTGTGGAGGCATTCGAAATGCGGTCCTGCCAGAGAATGATGAACATATAAAGATATGGATCCAATGTTTGACTAATGAGGAAGTGCTGGAGTTTGGAGAAGAGAGAAGTAAAATGTAAAACCATAAAAATAACTTCATTAGCGACGTCAGTGGCGCAGCGAGGAGGAAGGGTTTTGGGGGTTAACCCCCCCTCCCCCAGAGCTAAGAGAAACTTTTAAATTTAATCCATTTTACTTAATTTCATTAATTTACTCAATAAAGAGCGTAAGGATTGATGAAATATCCCTCGGATTTCCATAAAAGTCACGATTTTGAAACACTTGTATAAAATGTTGATGGAGAATTTCGCGGGGTGGTGCAGCATGCATACCGGGTTGACCCGGAAACCTTGCTACGCACTTGTATTAAATATTTTCTGGGGGAGGGCCCCCGCACCAACCGCTTATCCTGGTGGGTAAACCACACACATCGGACGTGGTTGCGTATAAACCCCCCCCCCTAGCCTTAATTCCTAGCTTCACCCCTGAGCCAAAACGAACAAACTTGTAAAAAAAGAAATACTACGAAAAAGCTTTCGGATAAGAGAGAGGAAAGGAGAGCTGCGTCAAACTAAACTTATATTAATTAGTTGTTGCCTTATGATGTGATGCATGATTTATGTAAGCTTGTTGCTTAGGAAGGAATTTCTGAGCTGTTGAATGTCGCGTGAAAACTACAAATCTGTTTTCTAAGGTAACTAGCAGAATCGATCCTATTTGCCTGCGGGTGATCCCGGAGCGCTTTTTTTCTTTCCATGTAATCCTTATCGGTTGTGCCTTCAGTAATAAGGAATCTACCGCGGTTTTCTTAGACGCCATCAGAAGTACTATTATTCTATTGCAATTCGTTTATTAGTTGTCCATAGGACCAAATTATATAATTAACTAAGAAAAAAATTATAGTCGAGACATTTTGTGCAACCTTTCTTAGATTGGCTAAGCTAAGGTGCTTTTTCTTTTTGTTACCAGATACGAGTTCTTTGTCTAAGGAAGTCTTTTCAATTTTTCTCCTCAAATATTATTCTATATAATAAAATGTCCTTAAGCGCATTATTGGTCCACGTGCCGTGATGACACATTGACCTTGAGCCTGTACCAAAGCCGGAAGAATGGTAAGTGGTAAAGTGTCCATTAACCCTGGCGAATATTCAGACACTCCTTAATTCAAATAAACAAAAGATCGTAACACTTATCCACGAAAAATTTTCATTAAAAAATGTCTTACTTCCACCAATTGAAGCCTGAATCTGTTGAACTTCTTAATTTCCCTGATACACTGGTCCCTCCATTTTCCTACTTACAACCATTAGCGGGAGCTGAATTTTGCAAATGATATGTGACGTCAGGAGAGATAGAACTTCCATTGCTGCTTTGTTTGCATTCAAGGCATCTGTCGCGTTTCTTTAATTTTTAGTTAACCTGCGGCCGATGATCGTTACTAGATCAATATTTCTGCCTTAAATGGTTTATCAAGAAACCGTGAATTTTAGTTTTAAGGTTTTCGCAGCGATTACATGCACTATTATAATCCATTTTCGGGTGTACGTCTGCGTCTTGGTCTCTCCTGACGACGTTCCCAGTAAGTGGAATGAAACGTCGAGACAAATATTAAGCACGCAGACGTACACCCGAAAATGGATTATAATAGTGCAAGAAACCGTGACTTTGACGACATCTAGACCGTGAAAATACGGAAAAAACTGTGAATTGTATATTTTAGTTTGATTGGGAACTATGATTTACATTCTTATTTAATGCATAATTAGATACACAACACCTTTAGTTAGCCTTCTACGTTCATACATGCGGCACACTTTCTGAGGCACTAATGATAGCCTAAAACAACTAAAGTACTTGTGAATATGCATTCCCTGGCTGCCTTTCTCCAACTGGCGTTTTGACTATGAGGAAATTTATGTTCCCGTAAAGATACCTATTGCATACGCCAGATGCTCTCTCACGATCTCCAATCTCCAAAGCTCCAAAAGAAGGCGTATTCTCACCGATGAAGACGTGGAATTGTACGTGGAAGCTGTGAAAGCAGATTTACCAATGAGTGACAAACTCCTGAAGAGAGTTTTGAAAGCGCAACGAGAAGATGAAAGGACTCGACGAATAAGTAAGTATGCGAAAGACAGCTGGCCACGGAAACAGAAGCTACTGTTGGAGGATACCAGCTTCTTCCACGAACGAGCAAATCTTTCCCTCCTGGACGGTCTACTAGTCAGGGGGATCAGGGTTTGCATCCCGGAATCATAGAAGAAAGGATTGGTGTGCCGTATCCGCGCAGGTCTTCTATGTATTCCAAAGTACAGGAGGCGGATGCAGCAGTCAGTCAGTGCGGTGACCAGGAGCGTCTCACAAAATGCTGGAAATGATAAGCAAGTGCCCGGAATGTCTCGAACGTCGTCCATCGCGAATAGAGCCGTAGAGACCGACGGAGACGTCGGCGCGGCCCTGGAGGATGGTAGGAATAGACATTTTCCACAGCCGAGGGCGTGAATACTTAAACACCGTACACAACCTTTCAAAATACACGGAAGTCGCATATTTGGATAATACGCGGGAAACGAACGTGATCGCGAAAATAAAATCCACATTCGCGCGTCACGGAATCCCACAAGCAAGGGGGCGACAAAACTGCGATATATCGTATGGAAAACCTCTTTTGTTTTGATTTTTCCGGAGCCCCATTGGTCCAACGGCCTACCCAACATAGAGGCGCTGGTGTAGCCTGTTTTTCTGAGCAGGTATGAACTGGGGGCTGCCATATTGAATCTCGCTGTAAACGAACGTGATATTGAGGCTTATTGATAGTCAATAGTGTTAACTGCAGACTTTTTTTTATTGCTTACAGTGTCCCTTACGATTTTGGAATTTGCTCGTTGAAGGATGTGAGTCTCAGTGATCTTGGTTATTGCTAAATTGCATGGGTGTGAAATGTATTTGGTGATGAAAATGTGAGTAATTTGTTTCCTTCATTATTCCATTTTGATTTCAACCTGTGATTACCTTTTCTCATGTTTTCAGCATTTTATGGTGTCTTGTACTCCTTATATTTCTATATGTTTTTCATTGTATTTGTAGTTTTTCTAGTGTTCAAACTACTCACGAATCGCTAGTGCTATGCTTTGGTTTGTTTAATGCTAATCATTTTGTTGGTTATGTATGTAATTTGCTATTTCAACTCTGTCCTTTCAACTGTTTAATTGTCATTAATTGAGCATTATTCATTAAGTGTTCTACGATGTTTACATTTCTTAAAACTTTAATGTCTTTCCTTTTGAAGTAAGAACTTGCCCTGTAAGCACAATGAGTTGCAGCAACGTTGCAGTCAGGTTGCACGAGGTTGCAGAGGTTGCAGGGCTGTTGAGGGCTCTTTGCAACGTCCTGGCAACGTTGCAGACAGGTTGCACGAGGTTGCAGAGCTACTTAGGTCTCTTTGCAACGTTGCAGACAGGTTGCTTTGCAACGTCCTTACAACAATTTTCCCTCATTCATTAAAATATGAAAATATTGAGCTAAAAGAATAGGTACCCACACAGCAGAGGATATTCCTGGAATATCCTATTTTGATCCCTTATATTCCTATTTCGTCCCAGAGACATTGCGAACCATTGTGGGATATTCGCGGTATATATTTTGACAGTAGGCTTTTGTGTATGTAATAACTGAGTCACAGTTGTTACAGTGTGTTTCATCATTTCTTTTCGGAACACCCAAGAACGCCGTCCACCTGGGGTGCTACGAAATGCAGATTAATTAAAAAATCAATCAATTCCCTTAAGATGTAAAAAAAAATCCTGCCATGATAAGTTTTCCTCGTTTCATAAAGAAGAATGTTCTTCGAAATGTGATTTCACTCGTGCTTTTTAATCTACTAAGGCGATGATACAAAAAAGATATATTTCCCAGTGGGATTTATTCCTCAAGTCATAAGGCGAAACTTAATTTTTCGCCTACCAAGATGTAGACTCCCGCCCGCGATGTCGAGCTATCGATTGTGGATACCATCCATGGTCGATTCCACCAATAGTCGATTTCCATCGAGAGAAAAACAACATGCCAACGGCCATGGCCGTTTGATGGCCGTTGTCGTATTCATGTGCACATTAATAATGTTACGTGAACTGTGTTGTGTTCTTCGTGAGCGGAATTGATCCTGCCGAAGCATATCAGCCTCTTAAGTTCTTCTTTTACTTGTTTCACCAGCACCTAGGCAATCATCTACTGTTACTACGTAATTTTGTAGTGTTATGTTTGCGAAACTTCTCCAACAAAAGTTTATCAACCGCTGAAGTTCTACTTTTGCTTCCTTCATCAGAATCTGGTTAAGTAGAAGTGTTGCTTATTGCAACATTTTTTATTTTAAATGAAGCATATTCTTAATATTTTCAACCTTCTCACACTTCCTGAGACAGCTCAGTCAATCCATCTTCTGTGGATTGAAAAACATTGCATAGGTATGCATAAACTTAAATTTATTTTAATGCTTGACGCATTGCATCACCGTAGTGTGGGAGGATTATGAAGAAAAACTTCTCGGCTTTACTATTTATTGAGTCATTTAAAGTTATTTACATTTTTTATAGTGTTTATTTTTCATTTAGGTGTAGTGGGTTTAAGTGTAGCTTCATGTCAAAAACATCTTCATGATGATGTAAAAAGTTTTGGATCAAAGTTCCAATCAGGTAATTGTTATTAAAAGAAAACATTTCAATCAATTTTGTGTCTCATTTTTGATATTTTTTGTAGTTAAAGATGTCACTGTGATTTTGTTAAAGAGGGGATAAGTAATGGGATTTGATTTGTTGGAGGCAAGTCTATTTGTGCACATTACTCAGATAAAACCATTGGGCCATAATGATAAAGTGAATATCAGTTTATCTGTGGTAATATTATTAATACCCAGCCCAGTATAGGAAATGGTTTAGATTCATCTTCCTTTATGTTTGCTTGAAGCACTTTTCAATAGAGTGATCAAAGACTTTGAGATGCGTTGGCTCCCTAATATTGTTTTCTTCTAAGCAAGCAGACTGTTTGATCTTGATTCCAATTATGCAGGGTATCCCATTTATCTTGACCACCCGAAATAACTTTTTGTTCAGATGGAAGTTCAAAAATGTGTCAAGCAAATGTTCATAAGCCCTCAGGGGGACATTAATCAGCATGACTGCCTTCCTTGTATCTTTGTTTCTACAAAGATTTGAAGAGTGGTATGTCTTTTTTAAATGACACCCTATATTTTTTATGAATGACTGGTGGAGTAGTTACAATACCCGCCTTCCTGCACTAAGTGCTATTGAGTCAGACATTTTTCATAACACTGTGTTTATGTTAATGGTCCACTGTGCTACATTTTTGAATAAGTCTTTAGGAGAGGAAATGAACTGCCAAATAAAAAATATAGGGTGCCATTTTAAAAAGACATACCGCTGTTCATATCTTTGTAAATAATAAAGCTACAAGGAAGTCAATCATGCTAATTAATGTCCCCCTGACGGCTAATGAACATTTGCTTGACAAATTTTTGAATTTCCATCTGGACAAAAAGTTATTTCGGGTGATCAAGATAAATGGGACACCCAGTATTCTTCATGTAAAATTGTCATAGTGGATGTGTACAGCCTTTGGTTCAATGAATTATCCCTAATATAATAATTTTTATTTCAGATTGATTTTTTGAAAAGAGTTGGGGGTTCTACTCCACCAGAAGCAACAAGGCGTGGGTTGAGAGCATCATTCTTAGATGATATTGCAAAATATTATTTATTGGAAGGCCTTAAAGGGAACATAAAGTTTGGACAGACACACATTCATTTGGCTCTAAGCTGTAAGTAAAGTTTTCAAATTTCTATTAATTAAATACTTCAATGAGACCAACATATGTCAGTAGCTTAGGTATTTTCCTTGAGAGCTATCAGCAATCCATCCTTGCATTTTGTTGAAATTCTTGCAAGGACATTACTTTTGTTATTTTGTGCTGTCCAGCGCCCAGAATTGAATTATGCTCTCTAGTCTCTTGGGTTGTATTCAAAGTTAGTACTCTCCCTTTCAATACAACCCTAGCATTCGATTATTTTTATTACCATTCCTATGATTTTCAAGATTGGCTGTTCTAAAAAATATCATGAGATAATTTCTGTTTTCTTTGAATGACATTCAATTATTGTTGTGCTTGCTTATTTCATTAACATTTGGACTAAACTTTTATTTCTCTAAAGTAAAGAAACCACTCTCCAGCCTTAAATTTATCAGGTGGATTTTGTGGGAAAATTAACTGCTTACGCCTTAATTATCGAGGTCATTTCAAGATCTCATGTAATGACAGTAATGATAATAGAATCGCTCAAGAAAATGACTAAGTATATGCAGCCAAGCTCGTGTCTCAAACCCTTGTTTGTCATTTCATATGAAGTAATTTGCCAACTCTTGCCTCATAGAAAGTCCAAATTTGTGGGCTCTGACCTAAGTGGCAAGTGCAATACTAATCCTGCTGATTTCATCAGCTGACCATCACATCTTATTGGTTATGTGCATCTATTTAAAAATGGCCCTATAAAAACTACTGTCTTAATTATATTATAGTCAATTTACTTCTCACCTTTATAATAAGATGAAAAGTACATTATACATATTTTTTAGTAATGTAAACTTCTTCTGGTCCCATAGTTATTTCTGAAGACCTTCTTCAGTATTTAAAGAGAATTGAGAAGACGCAGCTGGAAATTTTAAAGGAAATTCGGGCTTTGAAAAGAGCTAAGTCGAACTGCCAGATGCCAGATGAAAGTGACAACGACTTATTATTGACCTGGAAATTCCCCATGGATACAATGGAAGAATTTGATGCCCTGAAGGTGGAACTCCTCAAAAAGCCATTCCACGCAGCTCTGGTAAAATAAAACTTTTGAGTGTCATTTGTTTGATGGGCTTTTATAAGTAGCTATTTGTGAGTTTTTTTGTGTTGTAAAAATTCCTCTGATTTTTCAGACTGTAGAGTTATGCAGACGAGGTCGGAATAACATTACTGAGGGTGTTTTCGGCATGTTATACCACCTATTTACCAATAACCTTGGTCGGAGATTTTCATTTTTCGGCCATTCCAAAATGAACACTAAAAAAATCCAGTTCTGTGCCACCAGAACGTGTGCCTGTATTATTGGTATGTTGTGCTTATAAAATTATTTCAAAATGGGAACTGTTCAATAAAACTACTTGTGTCTAAAATCCTTACTAAAATTTAATTTCAGATGCTTTCCGTTGCAGGCCCACATTAAAGGAATATGGCCATAAGCACATAAAGGAGAAGGCAATTGACTGGTTCAGGCACGCTGAGTCAAGGCATCAGAGGGTGGAGGAAAGGAAAACAAATTGTAAATAAGGAATAATAAAAAAATTTCCTTTGAAACGACACAATTTAAAGTATTATTTATTAAAGGTTGCATCACGTTACGCTTCTGGTGGCGACGATTTGTGAAAATGTAGTAAGGATTAAATTTTGGCAGTAAATTGGTTGACGTGAGACGTAGCTGCAACGTTGTGGCAACCTATATGGTTTACAGAAGGTTGCAGGCAGGTTGCAATCATGTTATGTGTCACGTTGCAAAGATGTTGTGAAGACGTTGTGAAAACGTAGTACGGAGGACGTTTGGCAGTAAATAAGACGTTGTCACAACGTTGCATGGAACTCCCAGTTGGTTGCCGTGAGACGTTGCTGCAACGTTGTGGCAACCATTATGGTTTACAGGGTGATTTCTACTAAATTGGTATACAATTTTCTTTACTTTTTTCGTTTTCTACTTTTGGAATACTTTCTTTCGTATAAGTGATGGATATTAACTTATAAGAACCTTTCATTTTAAGACTCCTCTGCCAAGATATGTTGTATATCTTAATGGGTACTCATCATGAACAACTTCCTACGAAATAATGTCATCCTTTCTTAATTAAATAATTATCTTCCATGAAATGATATCCAAACTTGCACGCTTATTTCTAGTTAAGTGTTGTTATGGTCTATGGTTTCAGGATTAGCATTATTTTCCCTGTACCAGAGCTATTGCAAGATACATCTACGTCAAGGAAAATTGGGTCACCCTCTTTGTCTGCAACTGTGGAGTGTTTACTTAAGTAATGGAATCTTTCTCCTATTACGCAAAGGCTGCTCATCTCATGTTGTAATTGATATTTGTTGCTTGTGCATCTCATGTGCTTGTAGAATTGTTAACTTCCACAGATTTCATCTCTAGTATGTCATATTTAAATTGTTATTGTTGTATTTCTATTACCAGTTATTCTATCAATAAATACCAATGTCCACTGAAGTAAGTTTCCGAGATCATTATTCTTACCAACCACCAGATCGCCAGTTGACTTTGTACATTAATCTTGTATTAAGGTTACCGCTTTAGTAAACTGGAGAAGTTCTTCAGGAAGATTTTCTTACATTCATTGCTTTTAAGTTTCTCGCAATTGCAGTATCATTATTAACCTTTTCCCTACCGTACACGTATATATACGTGTGGACGTTTCCTGACCCGGGAGACCACGGGCGTATATATACGTGTGAGATTTTCCCGGTCAAGAAAACGAAACCCGTATATATACGTTTTCGAGCTCTCCCCCTTTCAGGACGGTCGTGGGTTTAGGTCGCCTTTGTCTCGGGACCCAACGCTTCGGGGTTTAGAATTAACCCTCCGAATCCGGGAGCAGGTACCCGGACCCTTCGTCTTTTATAATGCCCCGTTTACACCACGATCGTCGCGACGTTGATCGCGACTACTGCACGTTTACACGTCTAAAAGTTACCATCGTAACTCAGTGCTGCCCTCGTTGTGGAATTGTGTCATTTAACAACTGACGACGACACTGCGTGAGAAAATTGAAATCCTGGAAATTAAGAAGCAAAAGAATATTAATGTTTTCATGTGCTAAAACTGAAGCTAGACCGAACTGTCGGTAAAACGTTGAAGAATGTAGGTTTCTTTATGGGAATCTGTCCAAAGTTTAGCAATATTCATGCGGTAAAGACAGTGGATATGTCTCCTTGCTACGTTCCAAATTGGAATATTTTGCTAACTGGTCACTTTATTATAATATCGACTCAATCCGGATTGAACGTGTCCAAAATAAATTTTTCAAATTAATTAATTACGATTTATTAATCTCTTTGTCTGATTACAACACTTCATATATTCTTTCCCTAGTTAATTTGAAAACTCTTGCACGACCAAGGATCCTCCAAAAAAGGCGTATTCCTCTGCAAAATTATCAATTAATATTTAGATTGTTCCTATCTCCTTTATTAGTAACTTTTAATGTATCCCGTCATAGCCATATAAATCCTCACCTGCATGTTTTTAATTACCATAGAGCAAATTATGTCTTCAACTCCCAGCTATGATGAGATAAAACTAAAACTTTAAGTCATAACAGTCCGTGAAGTCTTTAAGAAACTAGATTCTTCGAGAGAATATGTCAAAACATTCAAGAATATTCACGCATTAAAGACAGTACATATTGCCGTTATAATTTAACTAGAAAAGGCTTAGATTTCGGCTTGATTCGGCACAAGTATTGATATCTCCATGTCCTCATCTAAATGTTATGGTTATTTCTGGCGAATTTTATCGTGAAATCCTGTATACAATGCTTTAATTGGTTAAAATGTTGTGCATGTTTGTTATTTTCCATCATCTGTGAAGTATAATGTAAGGATACATGGTTATGGGTTAACCTGTAAATAAAGAAATGCATAAAACTGGTATAGTAGAGAATATCCGATATCATTTGGTAAATAGAACATCAGAAAAAACTTTCCCATCACGTCCTTCCATTACCTGCTCAATAATGTCTTCAATCGTTGCCATATATCTTATATATATTAGAGTTATTTATGAAATATCAATTATTGTATCAAGATTGCAACGGCGCGAAAGAATCGTATATGCATCGATCTTCATTTCCTAACTCTTTTTTCTTGGCACACTAGCGCTAACCATCGTAAGTTCGGCAGTGTTAGGTACTAAGGCCTACGATGGTAACTCTGCGCGTCTACACGACGTTTTGAGGTTACGATCGTACGGATCAACGTCGCGACGATCGTGGTGTAAACGGGGCATAACCTCTCTCAGCGGTAAGGGACTGCGGTCATACAATTGTTTATAGAGTCAATTTTCGAAATAAATATTTGTTCATTTCTCAAGAAATATAAACTAAGAATTGAATTGTTTGTCTTTTGAGCAGCCTTTAGAATTTTTAAACGAAATTCTACGACAAATATTAACTTATATCTCGAGTTATGTATAAACATCAACATGGAAATTGTTGCTGCGTTAAATGCTTTGATAATGGCCTTATAACTTCGTTTAAAATTTGACAATGCTCAGATAAAAATGAGGAATTATATTCAATGTCTGTAATTTACGTGCAAGCAAGAATTATCCATTTGCTAAATACATATAAGCAATACATAAGTTGACCGCGAACCAATGCCGCAGGTATGGTCGTAAACCCGGAAAGGAGGGAGCACAACTACTCTTGGAGTCCGAGATAATACGGAGCCCCAGCAGGGAGGGGTCGAAAAAGGCTCAGCGAGACCCATCTTAACGAATGCCCTCCAAAAATGCTCCGTACCACGAGAAAGAAGAGTCTCTTGGGGAGCGGTACAGCAGTCAAGCTAAGACGAAAACTCCGCGGTCTCGAAAGGGTTAAGCCTGAATAGCACGCCCTATCGTGACGCGTAAAAATAATTGAAACACGCGCCGAGATGTGCATTCGAACTTCGCGGCAGCATTGGACCACTGGCATAGATGGCACTGATGTATCAAAACCTATACGCATTATCCTTATGGGTATGTCGCCCCCTTGCCCACAAGTCGTCCCAACGGACAATGGGCCACCATTTGGAGGAATACAGTTCCGAGAATTAGCGAATGAGTACGGATTTGATATCGTAACTAGCAGCCCATACTACCCAAAGAGTAATCGATTAGCGGAAGCAGCGGTGAAAACGGCAAAACACATGCTGGCGAAAGAAAGAGACTCATTTTTGGGGCTTCTTGCATACCATGCTTCACCCTTGGAGTTGGGGTATTCCCCGGCGGAACCTCTAATAGGACGTAAGCTGAGAACAACTTTGCCATTTCATACCAAGAAGTTGAATCCCAAATGGCCCAGCCTTACGAGGTCAGAATAAGGTCATCGTGGACAGACAGAAGGGGAACTACGACCGACGACACCGGACAGAAGAACTACCCCTATTGCGTGCGGGAGCCACCGTTTGAGTGGGGATCGTCGGGAGTATGGAACGGTTGTCGGAGAGTCGGGCCATCCCTGGTCCTATCTCATTGAGACGGAAAGCGGAGTCATCAGGAGGAATCGGGTGGCGCTGACCTTAGCAGAACGGCAGCCGAATACTTTGGTTTATTACGAGTCATTGTTCACAGACTTCGAGACCACATCGGAGAGCCACAACCCACAGGAGACGGGATCGTGTCTTGCGGCATGTGGGGGGTTATTGCTGTTAAACCACCAGACTGTACGGTTGCTTGTGCGCTTTACAGTGTAGAGGCCAAAACTGGAAATTGTCGGCATTGGTTATTTTACGGCAACAACGCCTTTACGGCAGCATTATTTATTTAACGAGATTCAGATTGAGTTGAGTTGTCCCTTCCTCTTCTGAAGGTTTTCAGAAGACTTCTCTTTTTCTCCCACTCTTCTCATTGTCAGCACTTTTCCCCTCATTATTTACCTGGGCGATCCGTTATATCATCATCATAGATTTAGCCATGCTGATATTTCACGGATAGATAACGGGAGTAAACTTTATTAATTCCTTTTTAGGGGGGAAATAAACACTGCTTAGGTACTTCATGAAATACCTGAATTTCAGTAGGTTCCAGATTACTTCAAGAATATCCTGTTAACTAGTGGCGAATCCAGGATAGGGACAAGGGGGGGGGGAGCTGAGATTACTATAGGGTGGTTTCCTATTTTTTTAAGGCTCAAATCGAAAGATTGTTACTCCTGGAATACGTATTTCACGCTTATAAATTTTCGATTACGATATCTAATTTTCGCGATTAAATGAAAAGTGAAAATTTTGAAGCGCAACGAAAACGCGACGGCTAAGTATGAATGATGGGAAAACTCCATGTGACGCATTTCTGGTTCCCGTTGCCGCAAGTGAGGCGACCTTGAGGCGAGGCCTTGAGCGCTAATACGACGAGGATGCTAGCAGGTAGCCTTGTACCCTGCTATCTGGTAGCGCTTGGCTTAAATAAGGATTATTAATACCTTATCAAACGAAGAAAACTTTCCCACCTTAGCCAGTTTTAATATGTGATTATTAAGACATGTTTCCCTTGGCTCTGCGCCTCATGCATGCATTGGTAATCTCAGACGATGGAAAACTCCTATCTACTCTTATAGAAACTAGGTCCCTGTGACGTCACATGGAGTGGCATCGCATGGGCTCCAGCCTGCCCTTTTTTAAATGAGGATAAAATTGACCCTTGCAATTCGTCTAAACCGATATTTCTAGAACCAAATGGTTTGTATATTATGAATACACTAACGGTGGGTAACGAATCGCTATCAATGCCTTTCGTTTTCTTTGATTAAAGAAACTACCCTATTCTATCTAGAGTAAAATCGATACCCAAGGGGGGTGGGGCTATACCCCCCGCACAGCCCCTCTCTGGATCTACTACTGGATTATAACATACCAAATGCGTGTAAAATATGCCCTAAGTTTGGTAATAATAGGGTGGTTCCCTATTTTTTTAAATTCCTAAATCGAAACACTATTACACTTGGAGTACGTATTTCACGATTTCAAAATTTTAAATGATAATATCTATTTTTCCCGATTAAATGAAAAGAGAAAAATTTCAAGCTCGCGAAAATGCGATGGCTAAGCATGAATGCTGAGAAAAGCCCGTGTGACTTCATTCTGACTCCGGCTGCCATCGGGTGAATCCAACTTGGAACGAAGCTATGAACGCCGCGACGATAAGGGATATAGCAGGTAGAAGAGTACCATTCTAGCAGGTATCGCTTGGCTTAGATGGGAATTATTAATATCACATCAAATGAAGGCAACTTTCCAAACATAGGGTTAAAATAGGTGATTATAAAGAGATGTTTCTCTGGGCTCTTTGCCACATGCATGAATTGGTAATCTCAGACGATGTAGAATTCCTGACTACTCGTATGGCATCTCGGACCTTGCGACGTTACGTTAAGTGGCAAAGCATGGCCGCAATCTGGCTTTTTTCAAATGAAATTAAAATTGACAATTAACATTCGTCTAAACTGGGATTTCTAAAACCAAATAACACGAATGTGTAATTTAAATTATTAAACGCCTGCATTTTTTCGTGCTTTTTTTCTTCCGCGTCGTAAATCTTACTTAGACTAGTTAAATTTTAAACTAAATTGAGGGTATGGACAAATAAATTAAAAGTTGGTAAATAATTGAAGCCGAATATGCGGCGCACAAAATAAATTACGATAAATCAACAAGGATAGAAATAAATCCATTCTAATCCGTGGCATTTTAGCCAAAAGCATTTGAAAGGAAAAAAATTTTCTGCCACCGCCACTTCATGTAGTATTATGCATTGAAAATGCATATACTAACTTTAGAATACAACACTTTATTAATTCTATGCCCTAACAGTAAATTCGCGAGGAAATGCCGCGAATAAAAATGCATAGTCCTAAGCATTACCTCACAACAATGCTCTCAGGAGCCGATAGCAACGCGTTGCTAGGTATGCCTAATTTACACTGCCATCTTCGCTTCTTAGAGAAGAAAGACTTGCAGACGCTTCGATAGTGTGTGAATTTTTTAGAAACAAAAAGGAGAAAATGGGAAACGCTCTGCGTAAGTACCAGAACAACTTCTGAACATTATCATACCGTGAAATACGTCTTTATGAATGAGTATTTTTTTCATTTTTTGATAAAATACATCCTACGGAAAGAGCTGCTTGGCAACTCCCGTCTGTTCTCTTAAAAATCCTTTTACGTCGAAGGAATTTGCATTTTCATTGGTTTTCGGGACGATTTACTAAAGGAATAGATTACTAGTGCCACGTAAGAAGGTGTCATTTCATAGCGTCAATTTTCCTGACGGAATTAATTTACCGTAGTCGTGGCTTATTTAATCGATTTTATTTTCGGCAGGCCTCTAGCAAATCCGTTACATTCAATTCTTTCTTCGAAGACAAAATACGAAGAGAGGAGGACATGAAGATGTATTTTATTATCAATCGAACATGTCCTCTAAGCGATGGATGCAAGTTAATTTTTCGGACGTTTTCATGGAATTTTTGTCCGTTCGAAGAGAGGTGTGACTAAAGAATTCCCCTGCAAACACCTTCCCAATCATTTCAAAATAAAGCCACGATACTGTACGAGACAATATAGCTTGAATAACGGATGCGAATAGTTTAACATTCCCGTTTGGCCATTTAGTAGCCACTCTTTAGGGGAGCAATATAAATTTAATCATCACGGTACTTTGAAATTTATTCTATTATTTTTTAAAATAACATTATTTATTTTTTTCCTTATTCTGTCTTCATTTCATACTTGTTAAAGCAATTATTGGAGTGTAGGTCAACGTATGTTATGCAAAAAAGTTATGGCCAATGTTTGTGTTTATGTAAAACCATCTTCAGGGCTTAACTGTATACATATTTATTGATATTGATATATTATTGATATTATGTTATTATTATATTTATTGATATATAATGTACAAAGTTAAGCCCTGATGATGGTTTTAATTAATCAGAAGCGTTGGCTATAACTTTTTTGCATAACATACGATGACCTACACTCCAAGAAATATTTTAACATCAAGAACATTGTGAGGGGAATAAATTTTATATTTTAGATAATATTATAGCCTACATTCAGGGGCGTAGCTTGGAATTAAGGCTAGGGGGGCTTTAGGCGCAACTAACACTAACGGGTGTGGAGGTATTGCATACCCATCAGTGTAAGCAGGAGTTGCAGGGGAGATGCGGGGGCCCTCCTCCAGAAAATAATTAAGAACAATGGTTCAAAATGGCGAGTTTTACGGCTTTCTGAGGGATTTTTGATTAGTCCTAGTATTATTTTGTAAGTAATACTGATCCAAATAAGTAAAATGGATTAAACTTAAATATTTCTCTGAGTTCTGGGGGGGGGGATTTATCCCCCAAAACCCCCTCCCTCGCTGCGCCGCTGCCTGGAATAGCCATAAGTCTGATTCACAGGTGACGCAGGTATAAGGTACATCGCATCCCAAGGGTACAAGAGAGATTAAGTACACCAGGACTAACACGGCGATAACTTGATGGGAGTCACTCGCAATACAAAAATTGTGCGAAAAATCCACGGAGACAAAAATCATTCGCAGCTCGGCTAAGATTCAAAGCAGGATTTCCAATCGAATGCGTTGTTCATAATTGCTCGTTGTTCAATTAATGCTACCGAGGCGTCATATTTGTGGACTGAGGCGGACAAGGACTCCTTAGCAAATGAAATCACAAGAGGACCAAATTGTGCGCCTCAGCCGGAGAGGAAGGCCCCGTGCGGACGATTTGGACTGCTTGTGGCATATCGAATGCTCAGCAGTCCATACCACCTTGTCCGGTAGAGTAAAAGGAAATATCCAAAAGTGGGAATAACACGTCGGTAGCTCAACCGGCTAAAGCATGCACTGGAACGGATATCGGGGGATCCTGGCTCGAAACCCGGTCAAGCGGTGAATGATGGTTTTTGTGTCTCATTGGATTTTTCGCACAATTGGTGCAATAGAGACTTGAGAACCTTACTAGATGCCCTGTTGCTGGAAGCTCTGGGCGATTCATGACTTGGAATGCTTTGCTTACTCAGATCGCAATGCCTCCAAAGCATCTAGCAACAGGGCAAACTCATGACAATACGGAGCAGTGGCGCAGCGACGGGGGAGAGGGGTTTGGGGGATAAACCCCCCCCCCCAGAGCACACACAAATTTTTAAGTTTAATACGTTTTACTAAATTGGATTGATATTACCAATAGAATAGTGTAAGGATTAATTAAATACCCCTCAGATAGCCGTATAACACACCATTTTAAACCATTTATTATTAAATTTTGCAATTTATTAATCTCGCACCTACCGCTTATCCTGGTGGGTATACCATACCCCACACACACCGCTATTAGTTGTACTTTAACCTCCCCCAGCTTTAATTCATGGCTGCGCCCCGGATAGGGAGCGCTTGCCTCGAGGCCTCTGTACTTAAAAATTGGTTCGTTTTCGACCGAAACGTAATCAGTATTCTTAAGGTTAAAATAGACATCAGATAGCCGTGCTTAAAATGTTGTGAATAATCGTTCTCCAATCCATAATAGTGAAATTGCATACTTTTTATAGAGAGTGTGCTGAATTATTACTACAGTAAACACTTGGTACCGCAATATACATTTTCCGCTTAAAATTCAGTTTATTCACTAGAATATTAATCCCAAGTGTCTCCCGAGTTTCGCGTGCTAAAAAATACCGCTCCCACTAATCTTACGCCGTGACGTCATAATTCAGTAGGAGTCCAAGCCCAGTAATGTCGTAGCTGCAGGTTTGGAAGAGCCACGTTGCGTTTAAGGGAGAACATGGCTGAAAGAAGGAAAAATTACATGTGGTGCATTGTTCCTCTGTGCAATGACACCCCAGAAAAAAATTTCGTCTGCATTCCCACGGAGGAAATTAGAAGAAAAGCCTCGATGCATGCCGTCTGTCGGGATGAGCGTTACGGAAAAATAAGAGTATAACAAACCTTGTGCTATGTGAGCGAACTGGTAACTGGTATTGCGAGCATGAGCTAAGTATCTGTCTCTGATTTTCTTTCCTCTTTTCCGCGATAGGATGTTGCTGCCGAAGGACACAGCGGCGGGATGAGGAGGAGGGTCCGGCCGCCGAGGGCCCTTGCCCGGAGGAGACGGTGACTCCGGGGGCGGGCGTGGAAGCAGTGGACAACACCAGTGAACCACCAAAATCCACGTCCCCTGTGCCCCCGGAGGCGGGCACACCACCTTCGCCCGCCTCACCTCCTCCTCCGGGAGAAGAACAAGATGAAGATGAGGGCCCTGCCAGGGGGAGTAGTGAGGTGCAGGACCATCCAGGGCCAAACGATCGCCTCCACCGGTCAATGCTCCGAGAAATGGACATATTGAGGAGAGATATCGAGGACCTCGTAGCGGAGATTGACCGGCTGGAGGCGATAATTGAACATCTACTAATACACCTAGACCTCCAGGCCCTGGAACAGAGACCGCCGCGGGTCGGTCCTGGAGGTGACCAGTAAAAACATCACCACCCATGGCCCACGGTGAAGTCGGAAGTCCCACCTCATGAGGTAAGTGAAGGAGGGGGTCAGGAACCCTTCCCCAAATACTTGCATAAAATTTTACTATCCAGATTGCTTTTAGGCTACGTATTTTTTCTCCCTTGTTGCAATGGTGCAGGGGCGCAGCTAGGACTTAAGGCTAGGGGGGGTTTATGGGCACAACTAATACTGGGGTTTCTGGGGGTGTGGAATACCCGCCAGGGTAAGGTATGAATGGTGGGGGGAACTCCTTCAGAAAATTTTCGATATAAATGGTTCAAAATGGTTAGTTTTACTGCTTTCGGAGGGATGTTTTATTAATATTTACACTATTCTGTAAGTAATGTTAATCCAATTAAGTAAAATGGATTAAACTTTTAAAAAATTTCCGAGGTCTGGGGGGGTTTCATCCCCCAAAACCCACCCCCTCGCTGCGCCACTGCAATGGTGGATATATTTTAGATCCTTTGTGACTATAGCCCGCCACCCATTGGGTCGACACACACACTAGATAAAATGAAAACTTTTGAAAATTACCTCTTTCTAAGAAATTATTTATTTATCTTTCCTGCTAAATTTACCTACTAAAACGAATTATTACACAAAAAAACATATTTTTAATGGCAAGAACATATTTCTGTGAACAGCTTATGAATATCCTTAATGACAAATGTAATTACAGTCAACGCACATATTATTAATTTTTGAGTGACATTTTCCTTAATATGATAGAGTTTTAACTTTAATTAGTAAATGAGGTTTATCTTCAATTACCTATATTTACTATTTCAGGGCCATAACACCTGGGCCAACTCCCTGCTACATGGGCGGCCAACCACCCAGAGGTAAGAGAACCCTACACTCATTTCATTTTTAATTGTTGCAGCTTTTTTACAACAAAAAGTATTCATCCGTCACTCTTAGAGCACTACAAGACTGAGATATGTTCTTTCAGCTACTATAATATGGATCATACTACCCCAATTAAACAGTGTAACCTCCTTTTTTTGCCTCCTCCCCTCCCCTATTACACTTGTACTGACGAAAGGGCCTCGACCAGCATAACGAAGAGCAAAGTGGAAGGGCCTGCGACAAAAAGAGGACATTATTTCTAAATGTCCCTGCTCATTCCTCAATATCTATTTTGGCATGTATTATAGCTGTAATCCTTACTTAGAACATTTAAAACCCTAGCAAAGAGGGCAACTGCAGGCGGACGGAACTCACATAGTATTATGTGTAGGGATGGTCGAATCGGATACAAATATCCACAGATATTGCCCTTCATCAGATACATCGGATCCAAAGTCGCAGAAGACATAGGATCTAGATGCAAAATATTAAATAATAGCTTCAGTGAATTCAACTCCCCACAAGGCTGGAAAGAGTTCCGAATCTCTCTTTGAATGCACCGTCGCATGCAATTCTTGTCCTACTCATGAACCGTTTTGCTTGAAAACTCTCGCAGAGGCTACGTAGGAGAATTTCAGCAGTGGAAAATAAAAAAGGCAAAATACAATTGGCACATATTGTGACTCTTCCCAAGAGATTGAACATTCATCAGGGGAATCTCAGCATCAGTAATGTAAAAACGCATCTGGATTCGAAAATTTCCGATCGGAAACATCCAGCTCCAAAAATCAAAGATTCGAAAAAAAGTCCTTGATTGGCCCATCCCTAATTATGTGGGTTCCGTTATGCTGTTTACTGTTAATGTGGGTATTAATATTCCTGCTCGAGGCAGTGCCCTGCGAGGTGCCTCCAGTATACATCATTGCTTCTTGCCTGAGAGAAGGCTTTTCCGCTTTGACTGCAATGCCCCTAAGCACGTTCCTATATATTTATCCTTAAGGTTGAACAGCCCCAGCATGCAAAAAACATTCACTCAAAGTGCCTCTCAATTTCAAAGTGTACACAGTGTGTCTTATCATCATTAAAAAGGCACATTTCACATGCATTTTATGATTCTACTTGAAACAATAACCAGGAGCAATAGCATGTGTTTTAAGTAGAGCAGATGATCCCAAATTCATCTTAAGCTGGCTCACGATGAATATCATTTAAATTGATTTCTTTTTCAGCCATAACACCTGGCCACTCATCCCGCTGCGGAATTAGGGGAATGACACCTGCCCCAGGCCTGCAGCACATCATCAAATCGGTAAGAGATTTGTTCGTATTATCATTTTTTCACATGCATATATATATATATATATATATATATATTCCATATTCCAGCATCGCAAAAACCATAAACTGGCTCAGGGACTATAATTTGGAACTCACTCCGGATTAACTTGAGCCTTTGCATCAGCACCTAACGTATTCAAGCAAAGGCATTTGAATATGTATTCAAATGACTAACTAATCCAGGACTATGCGGATGGAATCAAAGAAATACTTAGTACAGGGTATATTTTCATCACAGATGGACCCATTCAGTTTGTTAATCTCAGTCCTAACAGTTCCTTCATAAGAACGAGAACTTTTATGTTGCATGGGCATACCCAGCGGAGGGATAGGAGGGGCCTCTGATTTCCTTCATGCATTTTACCACCTTCTGATGGAAATAGCATGTAATTATCCAACCCATTGAAAGAAATGGAGTGCATATTGATTTTTTCATATTTTTTACTTCCATCGTGTGCATCATATCAAATTTCCAAAATATTATGACACCGGTGGTAAAAGTGGCATGCCATAAATGTTTCCCCTTTTGCAGGGAACTATCCCTCTGGGAATCTACCTCTGTCACATGCCGCAATAGCACTGAGCACACGGCGGCAGGGAAAGAAAAGAATTAAATGAAACTCCCTTTCTCAGCTCTGCTTACATGTTTTACTGAAAATCTTCTCTGCTACCAGTGTTTGAGATAGCCAATATATGTAGAGCCATCTTATATAGTCATTGCTTATTTTGGTGTAATCTGCTGATGACATCATTAAATCTTAGTCATTGATAGTTAAATACAGATAACATCCTTATGGAATTATGTATTTCATTCAAAAGAATTAACAAGTAAATAGAAGAAATAGCAAAAGAGGAATAACCTCTTGAAATTTGCTGTAATTTTCCAGACACTGGATCAGGTCTATCGTTGGAAAACTGAAGGTCAAAAGTCAATAATATGGGATACCAATAATATGGCCTCTATTCCCGAACAAAAATTGTCCAGTGAATGTACTAGAAAAAATTCCACAAAGAGTAAATTAAGTTACCCATCACAAATAAAAATATTAACTTATATTAAATTAACACGATCCACTGAAATGTATCCAATAGGCGGAATAATACATAATTGATTTTCAACTATGCATGCTGGTTTTAGCTGATGCCTACTTGACCTCTCATTTGTCCGTTTGAAAATTTGGTTGATATGGTAATCATGAATGGACCAATTAATTTGCCTAATTGGTCCATTCACCTAATGATTCTTGATGTATGATGAATTTCAATAATACATTACACATGTTATCCTTTTTCTCATTGCATGTTCAAGGCACGTAGCAAGGTATTCAGGTGATATATGATCAAAATGACCTCCTGAATCGAAATATGACATCTGTTTCCCTCCATCACCCACCATTTTCGGGGGAATTCCTTCTTTCAACTTTCGCCATTTTGCTATCATTTGGTGGAATAAAAAGGATTCTTTAGAATTTATATTTCTTATTAGGTTATTGAGAGGTACAAAGTTCTAAAACATGATCATTTATGGCAAGGAGATGGAATTAGGGGTATTAGTAAACAGTCTCCATTTTTCAGGGTCACATGGCATCATTAGTTCTATCAACATCTAGTTCTATGCATTAAATTTCAGTAAAAAACCAAGCCTTAATCTTCTGTAAAAATTTCAGTGTTGACTGTCTCGTGCTTGTAAGAAAAGATTTTTATGCCCTTTACAAAGAGATTGGCATCCATTTACATGTAACTTTGTGCTATATTGTTACAGAAGTTTGACCAAATACCAAATATTTGGTCAAACTAATGTAACAAGTGGTGCAGCAAACACTTGGAGCCCAATCCTAGAGCTCACCGCCAACTTGGCAGCCAGAGTAAAATTTATAAGCAGTTTTAAGAATTAAATGCTTAATTTCCAAGTCTTTTCACCGAAGAAACATAACAAAAAATAACAACAATGAAGCTTCAGACCATCTCCGTGGGAGTGGGTTCAAGTCCTCCCCGTCCAAACCGAAGTTCGTGGTTTCGAGTCCTGCCCGGGTAGGTTGTCCCTACCCAAGGCATGGTTGTGTGTGAAAGCCATTGGTTGATGTTATTTCCCCCGTTTGTAAAAGGCCTTAAATGAGCTGTTTTTGGGGCGATGTAAACAAATAAAATATATTAATATATCAACCTTTGTCATATTGTTTGAGAAACTTTCTATGCATAAAACCTCAGGCTCAAAAAAGTAATTCATCAAAACTTGAGGAAGTAGAACAATTTTACTACATATTTGGCAAACACTATAAAGAAATGCAGATTCAGCTGTAACAATATCTGGGAAGGAATAGAATTAGCAAATGAGAATTATATTATTCCCTTCTTTCACTTCTATCTCGTAGCAACCATTATAATTTTAGCTTACTTCTAAAGCTCTCTCTGTATCTAATTTTGTTATTTGTTACTTCTATTTTTTAATAAGCATCACAGCCAATTTCATGTCCCACAAAATCTGTTTTATAGAAGTACCTATTGTTGTAAATCATCCATTCAAAATTGATTCTCTTTGTTTTTGTACATTCTAACTGTTTTTTGCATTGAAAGCAATGGTATATTATTTCTCCATTACATTTTCTCGTAGATTGGAAGACATCCGAAGGAATGATCCATTTTCTCCATTGATAATGCATTATACGCCTGTGAACCAGTTGGATGTATTCCTGCCTGAATCAATGAAGATTGCCTCTACATACTTGCATTGGTACATCCAACGAGAATGATTTTTGTGAATGACATTGCCGCTTTTTTCCTCTGAAGATCAAGGTGAAGATGATGAGTTGCAAGTAGTCTCCATCCCAGGCTCCAGTCTGGCGCAGAAAAAGATTGTTCATGGTGGTTTATCAACCGTTGATCTCAGTGGTATTAATACCTACTTCTCATAATTTTCATCCCGTGCCAATTACTGTACGTTATTTTTATTAGAGTAGTATGTACGTGATTTCCTTCAATATTCAAGCACATCATTTTTTACTTTCATTCAGGGTTGTACTTAACGATATTGAATCGAACCATTGCCACCTCATAATATGAAATAATTCCTTCAACAACCGTTAATTTAAGAATTATCACTGCCATTTTGGCAACAATTACCTATACAAACTATTTTGCAAAATAATATACTTTATCTCTAGCACCTGAGTGACGCAAGTAAAAATTTATTTACTGTAAACAGAGATAATAGGTACTTAGGGTAAACTACCCAGTTATTGGCACTTTAAGGACCTTGACGAAGAAAATTAACTCTTGTGACCGTTGTATCACAACTTCAGTTTATTTATAACTTGCCTTAGATCTGAGAGACATGTATTTTTTGTATTCCCATGTGAGCGATTTATATTATACATACAACTATTTACTAAAAATGATTGTTTAAAAAGTCCAATAATCCCAGTTATTGGCACACTTTATCCAGTTATTGGCACACTGTATTCCAGTTATTGGCACACCAGATTTTCATGCACTGCTTAGCACATTTTCTTTTAAGTTATAATATATTAAAGAAATATAGCCTTTTTCAGCTATTGAATCGTTCATTATCTTACCTGTAAGCATATTAAAACAGTGAGAGGTGGTAAAATATCTTTAAATGAAAATCCAATGATGTAACTTTAAAATTTTACGTTTTTATGATTTTACGCTCAAAACAAATTATTTTTGGACCGAAAAAGTAATACTTTACATGTTCATTATGTATTTAGATTAATATTTGTTTTTTCTCTTCAAATTATCAATAGATCACTTTGGGAAGTACTGTCCTCTGGAAACTCATACCATTCATGACAAACAAATAGATTAACGACAGTAACATCTGGAAGATGCATTTGGTGTGTTTTTGGGACTCAATTTAGGTGATACAACTTCTTGCAACTGCTGCATTCAATTCCTACCTTCTTTTGCCCCACAGTGGAGTTACACATACCATTGGTAAATTCCTTCCACTGACAGGTGTGAGTACGACTTTTCTTCCAATGCCGGTGAATGATGAGATTCAACGGCGAAAGACTTTAGACATTGTTTTTGTGATAGATGATAGTTGGTGAACGGGGGAAATGAGCTCTACGGCCTCTATTATAGAGGATTCAAAAGGGGGTTCTCAAATGGCCGTAAAATTTGACACCACTCGTCAGAGAAATAAGCAAAACAACACTTCGCCAGAATGCCCTCCTGTTGCAGTTTACGGGAATTACTTCCACGCGACTACCACAGACACAAGCACACACCCCCGAATTGACACCTTCGCAAGGCTGTCGGACCTCGCTAAGGTAACCTGGGACCCTTCGCAGAGCTGGATGGACTCTTTTACTCCTTTTGAATTGCCTATTGTTTTTGTGGTAAAGCTGTACTAAAAATACTTTGGAATGGTAGCTATTTCCTAATATCAATGTTTTAGCTGCCTTTAACATTCTCTTTGGCTCTCTTTTGAATGGTCATTTAATTGCCTTTTCTTTAAAAGTCTACTTTGTTGCTTGCTTCTGCAGTTTTTTATCCTCCCTTTCCTCCTTTTTTAGTTCCTTCTCTGTTTTCTTATTTTATTCTTTTTTTCTTTTTTATGGCATTATTTCCATTTTTTCTGGGGTCAATTTACGTCTTGTACAAATGGTACCCTTTTGGTACTTCTTTTTTCCTTTCTTTTTCGTGTTTCAGGCTAAAAAAGAATGATATTCATTGGCGTTACAGTATATGATCCTTCATCGTGGCATGGACCCTCTGTTAGGTCTGACCTGTGTATGTGTGGCGCAGCAGGAATTTCAGATAATGCTGCCTCAGTCTCTACAGAAATCTATCGGTAGTCGTATCTTCTGTGTTATGCTGGATATGTACAAGTACAATTACTTTCTCACCCGTTCCTTCTTCCTCATTCTCCATCAATTTGCATTGTAATTTGATAGCGCTCCCACAATCTACATAGAACTCTGAATTCCTCTCCTTTTCCCAAATTTTGTTGAATACTTTTAAAATTTTCACTTTGCTCTTCCCCAACCATCAAAGAAAAATCATCATATGGAAGTGGATTCATCTTACAAACTGAGATATTCACACTGACTTTGGATGAACGCTTTCCTAGGCACTTAGAATAGTCTATTGCGTTGGCATTCCATGGATATAGACCTAATGCCCTGAAACCATTCTTAACTATTCTAGATAAGTCAATGTTGTTCAATATGGCTGAAAGAATGGGAACAAAATCCTCTTTTTTATCGGCGTTAGGTTTTTTGGTCTATTCGAGTACGGCCTCCTTCCACTCAGTCTTTAATGGCCTAAAGGCAGCCACATCAGTGGGTTGCAATATTTTTGTGGAATTTTGGTACAGAGCAATTGGAATAGTTTGAAATTTTTTGCATAGCAAACTTCGGTGGCATAGCAGATGGGTTTTGTGGCCATCTACAATAAAACACTACTGCAGTACCATGGTAAGGGATTTTATTTTCCAAAAGATAAAGATGAAAAACATTCCCAATATATTTAAAAAACACTTCAGACCTCATCCACCTATTGTCACTGCGCCCTATCCCCCATTTTTTAGGAGCCTTTTGGACTATTTTATTAGGGATCCTCTGTAGAAGGTAGGTGATCATCGGAGGACACGTATTTCCTGAGGATGAAAAGGTACTTATGACGGTCAGCGTTGCCTTCACGTGACGGTGGGGGTAACTTCATATAAATTTTTTGATCCAGAGGAGCAAGAACTAAGTTCTTTTCAGGGCATGCCATGAAATTAGTTTAGTCGCCAATTAACACGCTATTCAGATCAGAGAGGATATCAAACTTGTTTTGTTCTTTAAGAATGTCCTCCACAGGTTTAAACCAGCCTCTGATATATAGAGGATATCGCTCACGCATGCACTTGCATCAGTTACTCCTTCAAATGAACGGTAAGAAATTTCAGGGTATCTGCGTAAAAAGCCATGATACCACTTATTTTCGGGAGTATTGCCCTTAAAAGGATTTCCGCGATTATTTTGCTCGAATTCTTTGACATCATCAATAATCAATTATTTTTATTGGAATTCTTTGAAATTATTAATTTGACTATATCCAATTATTGGCACCCATTTTTCTAGTTATTGGCACCCATGCCAAGTACTGGTTGCACTCATTTCTATGAGCCAAAATATAAAATACGCATTTATACTAGCAGTACAATGCATTTGGCGAACAAAATAAATATATAACTGTAGTTGATGAAATTTCCAATACTTGGCACCCAGTGCCAATCACTGTAAATTAACAACATTTACATACCAGTGATTGGCACCCCATAAAAATCGATTTTAATTACGATAAAAGGCTCTAAGTAAAAAACAACCTCATTGAGGTATTACTATCATTACAAATATCTAAGTTCCATACTATTTAATGGGTTGATATTGATAAAAAACGCATCCAAATGATGTAACACTCTTAATTTTTCGCTAAGAAAACCTCCAATTTCTCCAAAGAAAATGCAGCACTTGGTTATATGGTCCGCAGTCACTTCTTAAATGATCTAAGGTGGACGGAACCGCTGACACATATTAATTAAACTTCTTTGCTTCTAAATACAGAAGCATCAAAAATGCAATGCATCTCTGTCTCTTAATATCACACAGTTAATTACAGAGTGCCAACAACTGGGGGGGTGCCAACAATAGGGCATTCTACCCTATCACACCTTTTCACTTTTACTTTTGGTGATCATAATAATTTACGTTGCTGTTCTGCCCTGTCGCCTGTTCATTTCCTTGTAGAATATCGGACTAAACATGCATGTATTGTGTAATGAGACACATAATTTCTGGTTAACTGTGTTGAAAGAGTTGAATCCAAAATTATTTTTCTATTTAAAGATGAACATGATGTACTAGCTATAGCAAATTTACTACTTACATGGTACTGCTACTGGGACTTGATTCCCGGTAACAGGTTTCATGGAACAGGTAATTCAATGGTTCATCATTCCCTCCTGAAAAAATTTAATACATATGAGTCACGGTTTTTGGGCATTCTTCCGCGTTGTGTTCTTCAAGACAGTTTCTCCAGTCATCCTGCTGTCGTCTTCAGGTCCGAAGTAGTGACGCATAAATTTTGCCGTCTTATATAGGAACTTTAGGGATATTAGGTCGGTTCTGATTGGTTGGATCTCAGGTGGGCTCTGATTGGTCATTGATGTAGAAGACCCTTTTCCATGTGTTGGCTAATGTGTAGCCGTCTTCTCTGTTGCAGTTCTCAGGATGCTTAGTTATCTCTATAGTTTCTGGGATTAGCCTAGGATAGTAACAGCTTCCATTACGCAGGATTTAAGCTCATCGAAATCCACAGTGTGGCAGGGTGCTGACCACACGTGCTCCGAAACGGCGGAACTGCTTGCTCTCCGTGGCGCGTTCATGTTCCCTTAATACTGGTTTAGATAGATTGGTACCTCTGACCCCAAGGCGCCAGCAGGATTGCTGGAGAAACTGTTGTCCCCTATGTACAACTCAACGTGGAGGAACGTCTGAAAGCTGAGACTGATATGACGAAATGCCATGCAAACCTCACAGATAAATGGAATACACGTGTCTAAAATGCACAAATAGGAAAGCAGGTACAGTGTGTTTCTGATAGCAATAGCCTCATACATACTTGAATGAATCGATGATCGAATGGGAAATATGTAGTTTTCAGGTCAGTAATATCAGGTTTTATCAATTTTGGTATACCATTCCTCTATCAAGTTCTTAAGGATCCTGTCATAATAATATCCTTTTTTCATTTCTCTCTCATGTCATTTTAGTTACTCAGCAGGTGTGTGAAGATTCTTATCCTCCTCACTTCTGAAGGACCACCCCCTTCCAGAATTGTTGAAGCTGTCTCCCCTCCGGTAGCAGCTGAATTTTTTTCTTCATCTTTCCTTCTCTCGGTGTGATCCGAAGAAAAGTAGCTGATTCTGTGGCCTGGCTGTAATTTTGTCATTTTTTTGTGTTCCTGAGCAAATCCAAAATCCAATTTCCTAGTACGCTTAGGCGAAAGATTGGAATCATTGCTTCGTCCTACTCATCGCGTCACAGCGGAAGAGAATTGACTTTAATAGCCAAACATTCTATCATTCATGACAAAAGGCTGTTATTTTAATGGTAATTAGTTTTCTGGTCACTAAAAAGGTTCATTCAATTTTGACGAATCATTCCTCTATTAAGTTTTACAATAGTTCCATCCTATAACTATCATTTATTTTTTATAATGTTTTCTTTTGGATACTCTCTACGTGTGTGCAGAATCATATTCTCCCCACTGCTGAAGAGATCTTGAAGACTGCCAAGAATTTTCACGATGTCTCTCTAATCCAGTAGAAGCTGTACTTTTCTTTTTATTTTTGCATCTTTCAACGAAATCTGAAGGAAATAAGTGAATCTGGTGGGCTGGACCCATTGATGGCTGTAAAGTTGGCATTTACTGATTCTCCTAATGAATCCTAAATCCCATTTGCAAGCAGCCATAGGAGAAAGATTGGAATGGTTGCTGCCTCCTACTCATCAGGTCACAGAAGAAAAGAATCAAGATGAAGTGACAACAATTTTAATTTTGAGTATTTTACGCTGTTTTTTGGTTAACCCAACTGTCTCTAGGATTGTTGGCATCATTTCATTTGCAGATAACCCAATTCTTTCATGGGTTGTCTTCTCACAATTATAACCTTGATTTGAGAATTTTCTCACACTATTGTTTGATATGTGAGCTATGATTGAATATCCAAAAATATATCTTGTTCTCAGATAGTCTCATGTCGACTTTGTGCCCTTATTGTGAGTTCTATGTGCTAGGCATTGGATTAACTGACGAGTCTACCTAGGATTGATATGTGTTTGCTCTTGATCCTGAAGAAAATAATACCTTGAGTACCTACATTTTTTCTTGTAAAATATGTTGTCCTGATTCCTACATTAGTTTATGAATAAGAATATTTTTCAAATTAGTCATTTATTATTTCCCCTAATGAGTATATGATACCGGTGTATTGATGGACTCATGTGTCCATAATAAACCCCAATGATAATTTGGATGTCAAGTTCTAGTAAATATCTAATATGTACTGTTCTTAACCCCAGAATGATGGACTGGGTCCAATGGACCCAGTAGTTGCTATGAAAGTTTATAATTATGTCAAAAATGCAGGAAAATCCTTTTGACTCCGTGACTTTTCCTAAATGTATGTCCTTTTAAAACATAGCAAGAAATAATGAGAATGGGCTCATTACATGTTATAGCATACTACAAATTTACATAGTAGATGGACTGGGTCCATTGGCCCCAGTCTACTATTTTTTTTGCTTTGGGTGATTAATTTCAACTTATCAGCAATTTTCTTATTTACTTTGTATTTTCGGGAAATTCAATGTTTATGGAGTTATAAACAAAGTCCTAGGCTATACCAATTACCAATTAGTGGGCAATTTTTATGGTTTCTACACAACGTATGAAAAGCTTAGAAGTGATGAATCTAAGTTTTTTAATTATTTTCGTATGAGTATACATACATACGATTATCTCTTGGGACGCATTGGAGAAGTTACACAGTGCCAAGATACTACTATGAGAGCATGTATACCACCAATGGAAATGTTCACAGTAACAATAAGGCAAGTTTAAATTAATACACACGCTGGTTCGACTTTAACTTTTAATTGTAATAAGTGCAGAGAAAATTTTACTTGGGTTTATCTACAAAGATATTTTTAAAGCTCTTGAATAAAGGTGGTTGAGTGATTGGTTTGAGGGTCACAGGGGGATTGTAAATGTTCACTTTGAGGCAATGACAATTGTTGACTTGAAGCCACTGATGATGGTTGTTGTATGGAACGTGTTGGGTAGAAGGCAAAAGATGGGGAATGCTGATAGGGTGATGATGAATGGGTAGGAGAAAATTCTAGGATAGGGGCCGCGTGATTTACGGTCAGGCTTTCGATGTTTTTTACAAGCTGCATGACACCAATTCGGAATTCAATTTTTTCTCCTTCACCCATTTTCCTCACAACCGATAAAACAGAGTGAAAAATTGCTTCGTCTTCGTCAGGTTCATGTTTAGAATCTGTAATAGCATTTAGAATGGCTCTATCTATGTCGTGTTGGCGTCTGTGTTTTTTTGCGAGAGTGGCAGGCTTTGTCCCAGTTACAGGCTTCCTCTTCCTGATGCTCTATATCCACGCCAAAGTGGTCATCAGCCTCAGTATCAGGTCCCTTCTCCTGTGAGTCTTCTATGCTTGATATTGTATCATCTTTTTGACAGATTTTCATCAAAAATTTTAACCCATTAACGGCCAAGGCTAATATTCGGTAGAAATATTTGAATTTATCATCATATTTAGTCTTAATAGATACTAGAAAAGAAATTTTGAAAAATTTGAGGCTCTAAAAAATTTATTTATAACAAAAAAATAATGGTGCGTTTTCGCACCTTTGGCGGAATGTGGGTTCTTCGGTTAACATACCGTGAAAAACTAAAATCTTATTCTTTTCCACCTTTTTAATATATAAACACATAGAAACGCATAATTTAGTATTTAAAATCATTAAGTAAGCGTTCATGCTATAAAAAATCCCTTTTATTAATGAAAATTATTTGAATATAAGGGCACATTAAATTTTACCCAAAAATATACACTGTGCCCTAACACTGACTAACATTTTAACATTACCTACACCTTTCCTTGTTACCTTTTTTTCGATAATATGACCTGCATTATCCTCTTTAGTGTCTGCTAGTAAAGAATTACGAGAAGGTTTGTCTTTTTTTCGGATTTGATGGTCCTTCTGCATGTATTTCTTAGTGATTGCCATAACTGAATCGGTCACCTTTTATTGACGTTAGCGCGTCATATGATCTTTGATAAATCAATTGATGACATTTTTTGCCCTCCTATAGATTTTCAATGAATTAGTTAACACACTTTCCAGTAAATTGGTAAACAATGTCCACCACCTTTTTTTCCCTCTGATTTTGATTCTATTATTCGCGTTTGCATTATCGTGATGTATAATCCACCTATGGGATTATTGGAATGACAGAAGCTGGGGAATAGTTATGCCTTTTCTCTCAAATTGGTAAATTGGCTATTGGTTGCTGGCCACAATTGTAACAGAGGTTTCATTCCATTTGACCGCGAACAATTCAGATTCCTCGTCAAAAGCATTATCAATTTTCAGAGGTTTTTTCCAAAAGCTTTAGGGTCTTCAAGCGGGCACTTTCCAGTTCTATTTCCCCGAGTGGTTCAAGTTACAAAGGATCGCCTTTCCTTCAGTGTTTGGAACAAGAAACATGTATAAGAGAAGTTGTCAAAAAATAACCGATGCTGAGTAATTTCGGGAATTATTTTCAAGAGATGGGAAACAAAGATAGCTACTAATCCTACCTTTACTCCATAAGTTTGATTGATTTAGCCCCTGCATACGAAGACAAATTGGATGAGGTAACCATCTGAAGAGCAAAGGCACCATAATTTGAACACTAATCAAACCGGTTTATTTTTTATCATCATTTTCGCTGAGTGGCGTCCAAATCACGGAACCATTTGCTCATCCATAGAAAGGTTACGAGGACAAACTCCAAACTGCAAAAAATTAGCATTCAGCATAGTAAATATTGGTCTCAGCTTTGCACATTTGTCCGTTTTGTCGAGAGAAAAGGTGGATATTTTCCTTTATCTCTTTCTACTCATAGTTTGACGAACTAATTCAACCCATTTATCTTTATAATATCTTTAGACAAGCACAAGTCCTGCTGCGGGAGCACATGATACCTAGACAGAATCAAAATCTCAAGACACTTCTCAAGTCTACAATACTAATTGTAACTGATGCCTACTGCTATAAGTAACATATATTACTTTTTTTTGAAAAATATACCTTTCCCTCCCAAACCTCGTCATCAAGAAACCGGAGGAAAATGTCAGATAGAGACATACCTCCAAATTTACGTCTTATTTTTTCGTCATATTCCTTCTCTTTTGATATTGGACGACACAAAAACTTAGCATCAATATCCTTTTTCCATTTTGGAAAATTAGTGCCTTTTATCAGACGACTGAATATCTTTTTTGGTACTATGATGGCTTTCCTTCTTCTTCTTGCGCACTCAGCCGGTGCTCCACTATGCCATCGCCTCGATGCGTTTGCAATGTTACCGCGATGTATTTGTTAATTGGCTTCGCAGTTCAAATTTTATCATCGACGTCTTCTTCATCAGTCAAGTTCTTAACGTCTGGCGGTATTTAGACAACATCCGTGGCGTCATCCACAGAATCCAGGGTTTCCTCTAAAGTGGTCAAGATATCTTGGGTGGACATACACCTTCTTTTATTATCCACCTACAGTAGTCTTGGCAAATTTGATGAAATGAAAAAGATAATTTTTTTCACTCCTCCGTTGCCTGAAACGTTGATATTGAAGATGTAGGATCACCCAGTTACACCCGTCATACCTAACGATTGCGAATAGACCAATGAGACTAACTTCTTGAAGCTTTTTTCTAGCGTTAGAAGGTAAGATCCATTGAACTATACGTAGCAGTGTTCCGTTTCTGATTTACCAGCGCTGTTTGAGAAACAGTACATTACACACAGTTGAAAACCGATAGGTCTCGTGGCGGGTAATGAAATTGCTCATTGGTACATATTGGCTAAAAGAAGCCACATTTTAGAAGACGACAGCTGGGAGACCAATAAGATAAGAAAGTACATTTTATGGTATTTAAAACCCAACAGGGATTAAATTGATTCACCGAATAATTACGGGGCGGCGTACAATATTAGTGACCAAGGTTTGCTACATTTGTCTCTCGATACGGTGCCTCAGCCCTAATCCGCCATACCCCCAAACGCCAAAGGTGCGAAAACGCACCATTATATACAAGTGTCAAAATTGTACATCTCTAAATATATTATTTGGTTTTAAAAAATCTGAGTAATTAAGCATTATTGATACACTTATGATACTAGTAATAGGATTCATAAATATTCTTAGTGCACTCGTAAAAAAATATTAAGTTGATAGCCCTCGATGAGCATGAAATTTAGTAAACTTGAAAAATTATAACTAAATAATCAAGTCAAAATTATTAAAGAAAATGGTTTTAAAAATAAGTTTACCATCTAAAGGGTAATTTACCATGGAAAAACTATTAAATAACGGAGTAAATAATTTTTCACGAACTAATTAAATAATGGTGCGTTTTCGCACCTTTGGCCGTAAATGGGTTAAGTTCTCGTGGTAAATATATTTCTTTGGAGTGATCTGACCAGATCTTTTCCTTTATGATTTCAAAATAGAATCCCTGATATTCTGCCATTTCGCCATGATAAGTTCGCCTAAAAAGATGAAAAAATACATTTCATTGCGATATTAATGGCGATAGTGCTGGAGGCTGGGGAAGATAGTAATACCTTAGACGATATGAAATGGCAAACGCGTAGCGAGCAATCTTAGAATTAGGAAGATTAGATTATGGAAATGTAACTGTCTCATGTGATCGACAAAGTAACTATCTCGTCAACCGATAGTTTTTTTTTTAAATGTTCATATTGAAACTTGATAGGCAATAATTGTGAAAGAGCAAATGATTTATTGAAACATAACTATATCTTTTACAAATACTTAAAATGGCTACACTTTACCAACGAAAGCTGCACCAGATTACGCGAAATTAACAAAGAGACGCTTCTTGATAGTGGAATCGTAAGGCGAATAATATCCAATATCAAGGGACAGAATGAACAAAATCAGAATGATTTGAGCTCTTAACAGGGTTTTGAGAAAAATATGCATGAATTCAAACAATGATAAACTGAGAATCAGAAAAATGGAAAAATAAAAATTAATCAAGGAATGAATTGGATGCTCTTTCAAAGGAAATAAAACAGTTATCGGGAAAGAGACATTGATTAGCCTTGGTGATGACCATAAAATACAAAAAAAGTTACACCGTGACTTTCCTCCATAATCTATTTACTTGACGTTCCTCCACATTGCAGGTACCTGGCAACCGGCGCAACATTTACTGACCTGCATTACAGCTACAGGTTGGTAATAAGCACAATCAGGTCACTAAACTTACCTAAAGTACCTACTGACTTACCTATATTGCGTTGTTCTTTCTTATCAATCTCAAAGAAATCGTCTTCTAAAAACTGGTAAACTTCTCTCCATGCTCTTCGCTTTTCCACCTTGTCTTTGAAGCAATCTGCAGCTTTGTCCCACAAGCAAGGCCTGCTCTCCACCAGTTCGATTAGGGTTGCTCTATCCTACTCAAAACTGCCCATTTTCGGAAATGAAAGAGAGCCACAAATGTGTGATTACCGCAGGAGCAACGGCACGGCTGAAGACAATCTCCTCTCCGGCACAAGCAAAATTGACCTACGTGGGCAAGTATAGGTAAAGAAACATTGTAACCGACAACCGGTGCCGGCGCCGGATTCCGACTTGACGAGTTCATCGCCGGCAGCACTTGTAGGTGCCGGCGATCGCGCCGGCAATGATGCCGGACCGGACTACATGTATAGCCTTCCATTTGGTTACATTGAATCCGGCGCCGGTGCCGGCAACGGCAACGGCACCGGATTTCCTGTATAAACCTGTACACAATTGTATACAAAATGTGTACATTGTATACAAATTTGGCTTCATACCATTGTGTACAGTGCATTAATTTTACACTTTTTCATACACTGTATACAATTGTATGAAATGTATACAGTTGTATACATTTCATGCAATTGTATACATTTCATACAATTGTATACATTTCATACAATTGTATACATTTCATATAATTGTATACATTTCATACAATTGTATACATTTCATACAATTGCATACATTTCATACAAATGTATACATTTCATACAATTGTATGCATTTCATACAATTGTATACATTTCATACAATTGTATACAGTGTATGAAAATGTGTAAATTTTATACACTGTACATTGCTTCATACAATTGTATATACAATCTACAATTTGACTTCATACAATTGTATATACAATTGTATGAAGTCAAATTTGTATACAATGTACACATTTTGTGTACAGGTTTATGCAGGAAATCCAGTATAAAATTGTATACAATTGTATACAAAATTTTCACTGGAGTAGTGCATAGTGTAAACTCACAGATGCAATTTTTCCCGAGAGTTGGACGCGAGTTGTTTTGCGAGCTCTCGCGCGAGCCAGTGTCACTGTTGGATGCGACAGTTGTTATGAAATCCGTTTACATGTGACAGCATTCGGTGCAATTTCAACTCGCGGAAGTGGTCCCTCCCGTACCGTGGTCAGTAGCTTTTTACAATGCCAAGAAGTAGACGTGCGCAAACTTCCGCTACAATTATGTTACTTGATTATTGGCAAAGAGGACATAAACAGAAAAAAAAATAAGAGGAGTATCTGGGTTAAGGAATGGATTGATAGAAGGCAACATTTGAGAGCTTTCTCGACTTTAAGTAAATGAGTTACAAAGAGAGGACTCTCAACAGTTTAGGAATTTCATCAGGTTGTCTGCTACAGAGCTGGAGAATCTGCTCTACTTTGTTGGGCCATAAGTCCAAAAACAGGACATAGTTTTGAGGGAATCGAAATCAGCGAGTCAGCGGCTGATAGTTATAACCCCACGTTTTCTTGCCTCTGATTAGTATAATCGTTTTTATTCGTTATATTGGCCTGTTTACGTACGTGTAAATATCCACAGTAACCTAACGGATGGCACAGTGGTTCCAATAGGATGGTTTCCTATTATTTTTTTATTGCCTAAATCGAAAGATCACTACTCCTGGAGTAAGTATTTCACGCTTTTAGATTTTTAAATGACGATATCTATTTTTCGCGATTAAATGAAAAGTGAAAATTTTCAAGCGCACGAAAACGCGACGCTTAAGTATGAATGCCGGGAAATCTCTCCGTGTGACGTATTTCTGGCTCCCGCTGCCGCCCTGTGAGGTGAACTTGAGGCGAGGCTTAGCGCTGATACGACGCAGGCTGCTAGCGGGTAGCTGAGTACCCTGCTGGCTGATAGCGCTTGGCTTAAATAAGGATTATTAATACCTTATCAAATGAAGAAAACTTTCCGACCTTAGCCAGTTTTAATAAGTGATTTTTAAGACATGTTTCCCTGAGTTCTGCGCCTCATGCATGCGATGGTAACCTCAGACGATGTATAACTCCTATCTTCTCGTATAAAAACTAGCTCCCTGTGACGTCACGTGGAGTGGCATCGCATGGGCGCCAATCTGGCCCTTTTCAAATAAGGATAAAAATGGACCATTGCCTTTCGTCTAAACCGGTATTTCTAAAACGAAATAATTTGTATATTATGAATACAGTAATGGTGGGTAACGAATCGCAATCAATGCCTTTCATTTTCTTTGATGAAGGAAACTACCATATTGCGAATTGATTTTAGCGGAAGAAAACATAGAAATGGAAAACATATAGGAATCATCCACTGAACCTTATTCCATCTGAAATACAAATCTCAGCTTATACTGCTTGTGGCCACTACTTCCATGCTAACTTTATTTAAATATCATCGTATATTTGAAGTCATTACCACTCCGAGGGAAGTTATGAAAGTTCAATTATAATTTTCTTCAAATTTTATATGAATAGCTAATACTAGTAAAGTAGTAAAATTGTCCATCCCAATCCAATTGAGAAAAAATTTGTGCCACTGAAGTGGTACCATGCATACTATGCATTGCATAGCTATTTGTTTGGCGCTGTTCTATCTATGCACTATCTTCGTCATACAATCTCTATTTTTTAGGTGACTCTTATCATGCTCTGATGTATTTATTCTTCTTGCTAATGTCACGCAAAGATTCCTGATTTTTCACTCGGTTTCTGTAATCTTTCCGGGTCACATTCCACAATATTTCGCTTTATTCATATAACGTAATAAGTTTTTTTTCCCCAAGTCCGATCATTTGTAACTACTTTGCTCAAGGGGATTTTCCATCCTTTTCCCTTCATCCATCAACAAATCAACATGACACAAAAAACAAACTAAAAACAACAAATTACAGGAGATTCGAGAGACAACACAACTACACTTCAGCCCAACTTCCGCAAAAATGTCGGGAAATATCTCCCGCGGTTTCATCAGGCGACAGTGCGAGCGCGAGAAATTGCTAGAGCTAAGTTTAATGTTTAGACCTGCGAGTCGAAGTGTCAGACACTCCGCCGCCAAGCTAGCGACACTGCTCGCCGACCCGTTTACACTTGCAATTTTGACTGTCAGACAGTAAACTCGCGCAATTCCTCGCAGGTGTAAACCTAGCTGATATTGTCATCCCCACTCACTACGCGGAATGCGCCAAATTCCCGCGTCTAATAGGTCGACCATGGAGCAGTAGTGCTTATATATTATTTCATGGGGCGTGGGAAAGACCGGTGTAAGATTAGGTTAAAAATTGTTAAGTAAGAAAACCCTTGAAGTTTTACATTAAAAATAAATATAAAATTGAAAATATAAGGACTTACATCAGTACTTATTTAACTATGGAGGCGAGACTTGTTCGTGGATAGAAGCCGAGAAGTCGAGAGTGGAATCATTCGAAATGTGGTGGCATCGAAGAATGTTGAAGATAAAATGGATCGACCGAGCAAGGCATGAAAAAGTGCTAGGAAGAATGTGAGAAAACAAGCGTCTTCGAAAAACTTTAAGGAGAAGACGGAACAACTTAGTTGGTTATATTATGAGACATGATAGTTTCATGAAGACAATCGTAGAAGGACAGGTGGAAGGGAAGAATGGCCAGAGATGGCCTCGAATGAGTTACACAGGACAAAGGGTTATAGAGGATGTAAAAGAGAAGAAATACGTCGCTATGAAAAGGCTAGCCGATAGGAGAGATAAATCGAGAGCTTCGTTAAACCAATTTTAAGATTATTGACTAATGATGACAATAGTACTATTAGATGGAAAGAGTACTACGGAATCCACGAAGCGGTTATTGATGGGCAGTTGAGAGGAACTGAATTTTATTCATTTCTGTGGGAGGTGAACACTCGGGGTGGGATTCGATATAAGATTTCATGCGGGAATCAATTCGTCAGTGAGAGCGAGGAGAAGAGTTTAGGTGTCAACATTCTCAGAGGAAGATTTGGTATGTTGCGATTAGCAGACGATACAGCAGTCATAGCCATGACAGAGAATGATTTTAAGAAGAACTTGATAAATATGGAAAGAGCAAAGACCAGAAATTAGCTGAAAATTAAAAAAGACAAAGATATTAATATGCAGCAAGGGAGGAGAGGCTAGGAAATTTATGTCCCCGTAAAGATACCTATTGCATACGCCAGATGCTCTCTCACGATCTCCAATCTCCAAAGCTCCAAAAGAAGGCGTATTCTCACCGATGAAGACGTGGAATTGTACGTGGAAGCTGTGAAAGCAGATTTACCAATGAGTGACAAACTCCTGAAGAGAGTTTTGAAAGCGCAACGAGAAGATGAAAGGACTCGACGAATAAGTAAGTATTTGAAAGAGAGCTGGCCACGGAAACAGAAGCTACTGTTGGAGGATACCAGCTTCTACCACGAACGAGCAAATCTTTCCCTCCTGGACGGTCTACTAGTCAGGGGGATCAGGGTTTGCATCCCGGAATCATAGAAGAAAGGATTGGTGTGCCGTATCCGCGCAGGTCTTCTAGGTATTCCAAAGTACAGGAGGCGGATGCAGCAGTCAGTCAGTGTGGTGACCAGGAGCGTCTCACAAAATGCTGGAAATGATAAGCAAGTGCCCGGAATGTCTCGAACGTCGTCCATCGCGAATAGAGCCGTAGAGACCGACGGAGACGTCGGCGCGGCCCTGGAGGATGGTAGGAATAGACATTTTCCACAGCCGAGGGCGTGAATACTTAAACACCGTACACAACCTTTCAAAATACACGGAAGTCGCATATTTGGATAATACGCGGGAAACGAACGTGATCGCGAAAATAAAATCCACATTCGCGCGTCACGGAATCCCACAAGCAAGGGGGCGACAAAACTGCGATATATCGTATGGAAAACCTCTTTTGTTTTGATTTTTCCGGAGCCCCATTGGTCCAACGGCCTACCCAACATAGAGGCGCTGGTGTAGCCTGTTTTTCTGAGCAGGTATGAACTGGGGGCTGCCATATTGAATCTCGCTGTAAACGAACGTGATATTGAGGCTTATTGATAGTCAATAGTGTTAACTGCAGACTTTTTTTTATTGCTTACAGTGTCCCTTACGATTTTGGAATTTGCTCGTTGAAGGATGTGAGTCTCAGTGATCTTGGTTATTGCTAAATTGCATGGGTGTGAAATGTATTTGGTGATGAAAATGTGAGTAATTTGTTTCCTTCATTATTCCATTTTGATTTCAACCTGTGATTACCTTTTCTCATGTTTTCAGCATTTTATGGTGTCTTGTACTCCTTATATTTCTATATGTTTTTCATTGTATTTGTAGTTTTTCTAGTGTTCAAACTACTCACGAATCGCTAGTGCTATGCTTCGGTTTGTTTAATGCTAATCATTTTGTTGGTTATGTATGTAATTTGCTATTTCAACTCTGTCCTTTCAACTGTTTAATTGTCATTAATTGAGCATTATTCATTAAGTGTTCTACGATGTTTACATTTCTTAAAACTTTAATGTCTTTCCTTTTGAAGTAAGAACTTGATTTCTACTAAATTGGTATACAATATTCTTTACTTTTTTCGTTTTCTACTTTTGGAATACTTTCTTTCGTATAAGTGATGGATATTAACTTATAAGAACCTTTCATTTTAAGACTCCTCTGCCAAGATATGTTGTATATCTTACTGGGTACTCATCATGAACAACTTCCTACGAAATAATGTCATCCTTTCTTAATTAAATAATTATCTTCCATGAAATGATATCCAAACTTGCACGATTATTTCTAGTTTAGTGTTGTCATGGTCTATGGTTTCAGGATTAGCATTATTTTCCCTGTACCAGAGCTATTGCAAGATACATCTACGTCAAGGAAAATTGGGTCACCCTCTTTGTCTGCAACTGTGGAGTGTTTACTTAAGTAATGGAATCTTTCTCCAATTACGCAAAGGCTGCTCATCTCATGTTGTAATTGATATTTGTTGCTTGTGCCTCTCATGTGCTTGTAGAATTGTTAACTTCCACAGATTTCATCTCTAGTATGTCATATTTAAATTATTATTGTTGTATTTCTATTACCAGTTATTCTATCAATAAATACCAATGTCCACTGAAGTAAGTTTCCGAGATCATTATTCTTACCAACCACCAGATCGCCAGTTGACTTTGTACATTAATCTTGTATTATGGTTACCACTTTGGTAAACTGGAGAAGTTCTTCAGGAAGATTTTCTTACATTCATTGCTTTTAAGTGTCTCGCAATTGCAGTATCATTATTAAGCCTGAATAGCACGCCCTATCGTGACGCGTAAAAAAAATTGAAACACGCGCCGAGATGCGCATTCAAACTTCGCGGCAGCATTGGACCACTGGCATAGATGGCACTGATGTATCAAAACCCATACGCATCATCCTTATGGGTATGTCGCCCCCTTGCCCACAAGTTGTCCCAACGGACAATGGGCCACCATTTGGAGGAATACAGTTCCGAGAATTAGCGAATGAGTACGGATTTGATATCGTAACTAGCAGCCCATACCACCCAAAGAGAAATGGACTAGCGGAAGCAGCGGTGAAAAAGGTAAAACACATACTGGCGAAAGAAAGAGACCCATGGTTGGGGCTTCTTGCATACCATGCTTCACCCTTGGAGTTGGGGTATTCCCCGGCGGAACCTCTAATAGGACGTAAGCTGAGAACAACTTTGCCATTTCATACCAAGAAGTTGAATCCCAAATGGCCCAGCCTTACGAGGTCAGAATAAGGTCATCGTGGACAGACAGAAGGGGAACTACGACCGACGACACCGGACAGAAGAACTACCCCTATTGCGTGCGGGAGCCACCGTTTGAGTGGGGATCGTCGGGAGTATGGAACGGTTGTCGGAGAGTCGGGCCATCCCTGGTCCTATCTCATTGAGACGGAAAGCGGAGTCATCAGGAGGAATCGGGTGGCGCTGACCTTAGCAGAACGGCAGCCGAATACTTTGGTTTATTACGAGTCATTGTTCACAGACTTCGAGAGCACATCGGAGAGCCACAACCCACAGGAGACGGGATCGTGTCTTGCGGCATGTGGGGGGTTATTGCTGTTAAACCACCAGACTGTACGGTTGCTTGTGCGCTTTACAGTGTAGAGGCCAAAACTGGAAATTGTCGGCATTGGTTATTTTACGGCAACAACGCCTTTACGGCAGCATTATTTATTTAACGAGATTCAGATTAAGTTGAGTTGTCCCTTCCTCTTCTGAAGGTTTTCAGAAGACTTCTCTTTTTCTCCCACTCTTCTCATTGTCAGCACTTTTCCCCTCATTATTTACCTGGGCGATCCGTTATATCATCATCATAGATTTAGCCATGCTGATATTTCACGGATAGATAACGGGAGTAAACTTTATTAATTCCTTTTTAGGGGGGAAATAAACACTGCTTAGGTACTTCATGAAATACCTGAATTTCAGTAGGTTCCAGATTACTTCAAGAATATCCTGTTAACTAGTGGCGAATCCAGGATAGGGACAAGGGGGGGGGGGCTGAGATAACTATAGGGTGGTTTCCTATTTTTTTTAGGCCCAAATCGAAAGATTGTTACTCCTGGAATACGTATTTCACGCTTATAAATTTTCGATTACGATATCTAATTTTCGCGATTAAATGAAAAGTGAAAATTTTGAAGCGCAACGAAAACGCGACGGCTAAGTATGAATGATGGGAAAACTCCATGTGACGCATTTCTGGTTCCCGTTGCCGCAAGTGAGGCGACCTTTAGGCGAGGCCTTGAGCGCTAATACGACGAGGATGCTAGCAGGTAGCCTTGTACCCTGCTATCTGGTAGCGCTTGGCTTAAATAAGGATTATTAATACCTTATCAAACGAAGAAAACTTTCCCACCTTAGCCAGTTTTAATATGTGATTATTAAGACATGTTTCCCTTGGCTCTGCGCCTCATGCATGCATTGGTAATCTCAGAGCAGATCTAGCAGGTAGAAGAGTACCATTCTAGCAGGTATCGCTTGGCTTAGATGGGAATTATTAATATCACATCAAATGAAGGCAACTTTCCAAACATAGGGTTAACATAGGTGATTATAAAGAGATGTTTCTCTGGGTTCTGTGCCACATGCATGAATTGGTAATCTCAGACGATGTAGAATTCCTGACTACTCGTATGGCATCTCGGACCTTGCGACGTTACGTTAAGTGGCAAAGCATGGCCGCAATCTGGCTTTTTTCAAATGAAATTAAAATTGACAATTAACATTCGTCTAAACTGGGATTTCTAAAACCAAATAACACGAATGTGTAATTTAAATTATTAAACGCCTGCATTTTTTCGTGCTTTTTTTCTTCCGCGTCGTAAATCTTACTTAGACTAGTTAAATTTTAAACTAAATTGAGGGTATGGACAAATAAAAATAAAGTTGGTAAATAATTGAAGCCGAATATGCAGCGCACAAAATAAATTACGATAAATCAACAAGGATAGAAATAAATTCATTCTAATCCGTGGCATTTTTAGCCAAAAGCATTTTAAAGGAAAAAATCTTCTGCCACCGCCACTTCATGTAGTATTATGCATTGAAAATGCATATACTAACTTTAGAATACAACACTTTATTAATTCTATGCCCTAAAAGTAAATTCGCGATGAAATGCCGCGAGTAAAAATGCATAGTCCTAAGCATTACCTCACAACAATGCTCTCAGGAGCCGATAGCAACGCGTTGCTAGGTATGCCTAATTTACACTGCCATCTTCGCTTCTTAGAGAAGAAAGACTTGCAGACGCTTCGATAGTGTGTGAATTTTTTAGAAACAAAAAGGAGAAAATGGGAAACGCTCTGCGTAAGTACCAGAACAACTTCTGAACATTATCATACCGTGAAATACGTCTTTATGAATGAGTATTTTTTTCATTTTTTGATAAAATACATCCTACGGAAAGAGCTGCTTGGCAACTCCCGTCTGTTCTCTTAAAAATCCTTTTACGTCGAAGGAATTTGCATTTTCATTGGTTTTCGGGACGATTTACTAAAGGAATAGATTACTAGTGCTACGTAAGAAGGTGTCATTTCATAGCGTCAATTTTCCTGACGGAATTAATTTACCGTAGTCGTGGCTTATTTCATCGATTTTATTTCCGGTAGGCCTCTAGCAAATCCGTTACATTCAATTCTTTCTTCGAAGTCAAAATACGAAGAGAGGAGGACATGAAGATGTATTTTATTATCAATCGAACATGTCCTCTAAGCGATGGATGCAAGTTAATTTTTGGGACGTTTTCATGGAATTTTTCTCCGTTCGAAGAGAGGTGTGACTAAAGAATTTCCCTGCAAACACCTTCCCAATCATTTCAAAACAAAGCCACGATACTGTACGAGACAATATAGCTTGAATAACGGATACGAATAGTTTAACATTCCGGTTTGGCCATTTAGTAGCCACTCTTTAGGGGAGCAATATAAATTTAATCATCACGGTACTTTGAAATTTATTCTATTATTTTTTAAAATAACATTATTTATTTTTTTCCTTATTCTGTCTTCATTTCATACTTGTTAAAGCAATTCTTGGAGTGTAGGTCAACGTATGTTATGCAAAAAAGTTATGGCCAATGTTTGTGTTTATGTAAAACCATCTTCAGGGCTTAACTGTATACATATTTATTGATATTGATATATTATTGATATTATGTTATTATTATATTTATTGATATATAATGTACAAAGTTAAACCCTGATGATGGTTTTAATTAATCAGAAGCGTTGGCTATAACTTTTTTGCATAACATACGATGACCTACACTCCAAGAAATATTTTAACATCAAGAACATTGTGAGGGGAATAAATTTTATATTTTAGATAATTTATTATAGCCTACATTCAGGGGCGTAGCTTGGAATTAAGACTAGGGGGGCTTTAGGCGCAACTAACACTAACGGGTGTGGAGGTATTGCATACCCATCAGTGTAAGCAGGAGTTGCAGGGGAGATGCGGGGGCCCTCCTCCAGAAAATAATTAAGAACAATGGTTCAAAATGGCGAGTTTTACGGCTTTCTGAGGGATTTTTGATTAGTCCTAGTATCATTTTGTAAGTAATACTGATCCAAATAAGTAAAATGGATTAAACTTAAATATTTCTCTGAGTTCTGGGGGGGGGGGGGATTTATCCCCCAAAACCCCCTCCCTCGCTGCGCCGCTGCCTGGAATAGCCATAAGTCTGATTCACAGGTGACGCAGGTATAAGGTACATCGCATCCCAAGGGTACAAGAGAGATTAAGTACACCAGGACTAACACGGCGATAACTTGATGGGAGTCACTCGCAATACAAAAATTGTGCGAAAAATCCACGGAGACAAAAATCATTCGCAGCTCGGCTAAGATTCAAAGCAGGATTTCCAATCGAATGCGTTGTTCATAATTGCTCGTTGTTCAATTAATGCTACCGAGGCGTCATATTTGTGGACTGAGGCGGACAAGGACTCCTTAGCAAATGAAATCACAAGAGGACCAAATTGTGCGCCTCAGCCGGAGAGGAAGGCCCCGTGCGGACGATTTGGACTGCTTGTGGCATATCGAATGCTCAGCAGTCCATACCACCATGTCCGGTAGAGTAAAAGGAAATATCCAAAAGTGGGAATAACACGTCGGTAGCTCAACCGGCTAAAGCATGCACTGGAACGGATATCGGGGGATCCTGGCTCGAAACCCGGTCAAGCGGTGAATGATGGTTTTTGTGTCTCATTGGATTTTTCGCACAATTGGTGCAATAGAGACTTGAGAACCTTACTAGATGCCCTGTTGCTGGAAGCTCTGGGCGATTCATGACTTGGAATGCTTTGCTTACTCAGATCGCAATGCCTCCAAAGCATCTAGCAACAGGGCAAACTCATGACCATACGGAGAAGTGGCGCAGCGACGGGGGGGAGGGGTTTGGGGGATAAACCCCCCCCCCCCAGAGCACACACAAATTTTTAAGTTTAATACGTTTTACTAAATTGGATTGATATTACCAATAGAATAGTGTAGGGATTAATTAAATACCCCTCAGATAGCCGTATAACACACCATTTTAAACCATTTATTATTAAATTTTGCAATTTATTAATCTCGCACCTACCGCTTATCCTGGTGGGTATACCATACCCCACACACACCGCTATTAGTTGTACTTTAACCTCCCCCAGCTTTAATTCATGGCTGCGCCCCGGATAGGGAGCGCTTGCCTCGAGGCCTCTGTACTTAAAAATTGGTTCGTTTTCGACCGAAACGTAATCAGTATTCTTAAGGTTAAAATAGACATCAGATAGCCGTGCTTAAAATGTTGTGAATAATCGTTCTCCAATCCATAATAGTGAAATTGCATACTTTTTATAGAGAGTGTGCTGAATTATTACTACAGTAAACACTTGGTACCGCAATATACATTTTCCGCTTAAAATTCAGTTTATTCACTAGAATATTAATCCCAAGTGTCTCCCGAGTTTCGCGTGCTAAAAAATACCGCTCCCACTAATCTTACGCCGTGACGTCATAATTCAGTAGGAGTCCAAGCCCAGTAATGTCGTAGCTGCAGGTTTGGAAGAGCCACGTTGCGTTTAAGGGAGAACATGGCTGAAAGAAGGAAAAATTACATGTGGTGCATTGTTCCTCTGTGCAATGACACCCCAGAAAAAAATTTCGTCTGCATTCCCACGGAGGAAATTAGAAGAAAAGCCTCGATGCATGCCGTCTGTCGGGATGAGCGTTACGGAAAAATAAGAGTATAACAAACCTTGTGCTATGTGAGCGAACTGGTAACTGGTATTGCGAGCATGAGCTAAGTATCTGTCTCTGATTTTCTTTCCTCTTTTCCGCGATAGGATGTTGCTGCCGAAGGACACAGCGGCGGGATGAGGAGGAGGGTCCGGCCGCCGAGGGCCCTTGCCCGGAGGAGACGGTGACTCCGGGGGCGGGCGTGGAAGCAGTGGACAACACCAGTGAACCACCAAAATCCACGTCCCCTGTGCCCCCGGAGGCGGGCACACCACCTTCGCCCGCCTCACCTCCTCCTCCGGGAGAAGAACAAGATGAAGATGAGGGCCCTGCCAGGGGGAGTAGTGAGGTGCAGGACCATCCAGGGCCAAACGATCGCCTCCACCGGTCAATGCTCCGAGAAATGGACATATTGAGGAGAGATATAGAGGACCTCGTAGCGGAGATTGACCGGCTGGAGGCGATAATTGAACATCTACTAACACACCTAGACCTCCAGGCCCTGGAACAGAGACCGCCGCGGGTCGGTCCTGGAGGTGACCAGTAAAAACATCACCACCCATGGCCCGCGGTGAAGTCGAAAGTCCCACCTCATGAGGTAAGTGAAGGAGGGGGTCAGGAACCCTTCCCCAAATACTTGCATAAAATTTTACTATCCAGATTGCTTTTAGGCTACGTATTTTTTCTCCCTTGTTTCAATGGTGCAGGGGCGCAGCTAGGACTTAAGGCTAGGGGGGGTTTATGGGCACAACTAATACTGGGGTTTCTGGGGGTGTGGAATACCTGCCAGGGTAAGGTATGAATGGTGGGGCGAACTCCTTCAGAAAATTTTCGATATAAATGGTTCAAAATGGTTAGTTTTACTGCTTTCGGAGGGATGTTTTATTAATATTTACACTATTCTGTAAGTAATGTTATTCCAATTAAGTAAAATGGATTAAACTTTTAAAAAATTTCCGAGGTCTGGGGGGGTTTCATCCCCCAAAACCCACACCCTCGCTGCGCCACTGCAATGGTGGATATATTTTAGATCCTTTGTGACTATAGCCCGCCACCCATTGGGTCGACACACACACTAGATAAAATGAAAACTTTTGAAAATTACCTCTTTCTAAGAAATTATTTATTTATCTTTCCTGCTAAATTTACCTACTAAAACGAATTATTACACAAAAAAAACATATTTTTAATGGCAAGAACATATTTCTGTGAACAGCTTATGAATATCCTTAATGACAAATGTAATTACAGTCAACGCACATATTATTAGTTTTTGAGTGACATTTTCCTTAATATGATAGAGTTTTAACTTTAATTAGTAAATGAGGTTTATCTTCAATTACCTATATTTACTATTTCAGGGCCATAACACCTGGGCCAACTCCCTGCTACATGGGCGGCCAACCACCCAGAGGTAAGAGAACCCTACACTCATTTCATTTTTAATTGTTGCAGCTTTTTTACAACAAAAAGTATTCATCCCTCACTCTTAGAGCACTACAAGACTGAGATATGTTCTTTCAGCTATTATAATATGGATCATACTACCCAAATTAAACAGTGTAACCTCTTTTTTTTGCCTCCTGCCCTCCCCTATTACACTTGTACTGACGAAAGGGCCTCGACCAGCATAACGAAGAGCAAAGTGGAAGGGCCTGCGACAAAAAGAGGACATTATTTCTAAATGTCCCTGCTCATTCCTCAATATCTATTTAGGCATGTATTCTGCTGTAATCGTTACTTAGAACATTTAAAACCCTAGCAAAGAGGGCAACTGCAGGCGGACGGAACTCACATAGTATTATGTGTAGGGATGATGGAATCGGATACAAAAATCCACAGATATTGCCCTTCATCAGATACATCGGATCCAAAGTCGCAGAATACATAGGATCTAGATGCAAAATATTAAATAATAGCTTCAGTGAATTCAACTCCCCACAAGGCTGGAAAGAGTTCCGAATCTCTCTTTGAATGCACCGTCGCATGCAATTCTTGTCCTACTCATGAACCGTTTTGCTTGAAAACTCTCGCAGAGGCTACGTAGGAGAATTTCAGCAGTGGAAAATAAAAAAGGCAAAATACAATTGGCACATATTGTGACTCTTCCCAAGAGATTGAACATTCATCAGGGGAATCTCAGCATCAGTAATGTAAAAACGCATCTGGATTCGAAAATTTCCGATCGGAAACATCCAGCTCCAAAAATCAAAGATTCGAAAAAAAGTCCTTGATTGGCCCATCCCTAATTATGTGGGTTCCGTTATGCTGTTTACTGTTAATGTGGGTATTAATATTCCTGCTCGAGGCAGTGCCCTGCGAGGTGCCTCCAGTATACATCATTGCTTCTTGCCTGAGAGAAGGCTTTTCCGCTTTGACTGCAATGCCCCTAAGCACGTTCCTATATATTTATCCTTAAGGTTGAACAGCCCCAGCATGCAAAAAACATTCACTCAAAGTGCCTATCAATTTCAAAGTGTACACAGTGTGTCTTATCATCATTAAAAAGGCACATTTCACATGCATTTTATGATTCTACTTGAAACAATAACCAGGAGCAATAGCATGTGTTTTAAGTAGAGCAGATGATCCCAAATTCATCTTAAGCTGGCTCATGATGAATATCATTTAAATTGATTTCTTTTTCAGCCATAACACCTGGCCACTCATCCCGCTGCGGAATTAGGGGAATGACACCTGCCCCAGGCCTGCAGCACATCATCAAATCGGTAAGAGATTTGTTCGTATTATCATTTTTTCACATGCATATATATATATATATATATATTCCATATTCCAGCATCGCAAAAACCATAAACTGGCTCAGGGACTATAATTTGGAACTCACTCCGGATTAACTTGAGCCTTTGCATCAGCACCTAACGTATTCAAGCAAAGGCATTTGAATATGTATTCAAATGACTAACTAATCCAGGACTATGCGGATGGAATCAAAGAAATACTTAGTACAGGGTATATTTTCATCACAGATGGACCCATTCAGTTTGTTAATCTCAGTCCTAACAGTTCCTTCATAAGAACGAGAACTTTTATGTTGCATGGGCATACCCAGCGGAGGGATAGGAGGGGCCTCTGATTTCCTTCATGCATTTTACCACCTTCTGATGGAAATAGCATGTAATTATCCAACCCATTGAAAGAAATGGAGTGCATATTGATTTTTTCATATTTTTTACTTCCATCGTGTGCATCATATCAAATTTCCAAAATATTATGACACCGGTGGTAAAAGTGGCATGCCATAAATGTTTCCCCTTTTGCAGGGAACTATCGCTTGCCCTCAGGGAATCTACCTCTGTCACATGCCGCAAAAGCACTGAGCACACGGCGGCAGGGAAAGAAATTCCCGAACAAAAATTGCTCAGAGAATGTACTAGAACAAATTCCACAAAGAGTAAATTAAGTTACCCATCACAAATAAAAATATTAACTTATATTAAATTAACATGATCCACTGAAATGTATCCTGCAGGCGGAATAATACATAATTGATTTTCAACTATGCATGCTGGTTTTAGCTGATGCCTACTTGACCTCTCATTTGTCCGTTTGAAAATTTGGTTGATATGGTAATCATGAATGGACCAATTAATTTGCCTAATTGGTCCATTCACCTAATGATTCTTGATGTATGATGAATTTCAATAATACATTACACATGTTATCCTTTTTCTCATTGCATGTTCAAGGCACGTAGCAAGGTATTCAGGTGATATATGATCAAAATGACCTCCTGAATCGAAATATGACATCTGTTTCCCTCCATCACCCACCATTTTCGGGGGAATTCCTTCTTTCAACTTTCGCCATTTTGCTATCATTTGGTGGAATAAAAAGGATTCTTTAGAATTTATATTTCTTATTAGGTTATTGAGAGGTACAAAGTTCTAAAACATGATCATTTATGGCAAGGAGATGGAATTAGGGGTATTAGTAAACAGTCTCCATTTTTCAGGGTCACATGGCATCATTAGTTCTATCAACATCTAGTTCTATGCATTAAATTTCAGTAAAAAACCAAGCCTTAATCTTCTGTAAAAATTTCAGTGTTGACTGTCTCGTGCTTGTAAGAAAAGATTTTTATGCCCTTTACAAAGAGATTGGCATCCATTTACATGTAACTTTGTGCTATATTGTTACAGAAGTTTGACCAAATACCAAATATTTGGTCAAACTAATGTAACAAGTGGTGCAGCAAACACTTGGAGCCCAATCCTAGAGCTCACCGCCAACTTGGCAGCCAGAGTAAAATTTATAAGCAGTTTTAAGAATTAAATGCTTAATTTCCAAGTCTTTTCACCGAAGAAACATAACAAAAAATAACAACAATGAAGCTTCAGACCATCTCCGTGGGAGTGGGTTCAAGTCCTCCCCGTCCAAACCGAAGTTCGTGGTTTCGAGTCCTGCCCGGGTAGGTTGTCCCTACCCAAGGCATGGTTGTGTGTGAAAGCCATTGGTTGATGTTATTTCCCCCGTTTGTAAAAGGCCTTAAATGAGCTGTTTTTGGGGCGATGTAAACAAATAAAATATATTAATATATCAACCTTTGTCATATTGTTTGAGAAACTTTCTATGCATAAAACCTCAGGCTCAAAAAAGTAATTCATCAAAACTTGAGGAAGTAGAACAATTTTACTACATATTTGGCAAACACTATAAAGAAATGCAGATTCAGCTGTAACAATATCTGGGAAGGAATAGAATTTGCAAATGAGAATTATATTATTCCCTTCTTTCAATTCTATCTCGTAGCAACCATTATAATTTTAGCTTACTTCTAAAGCTCTCTCTGTATCTAATTTTGTTATTTGTTACTTCTATTTTTTAATAAGCATCACAGCCAATTTCATGTCCCACAAAATCTGTTTTATAGAAGTACCTATTGTTGTAAATCATCCATTCAAAATTGATTCTCTTTGTTTTTGTACATTCTAACTGTTTTTTGCATTGAAATCAATGGTATATTATTTCTCCATTACATTTTCTCGTAGATTGGAAGACATCCGAAGGAATGATCCATTTTCTCCATTGATAATGCATTATACGCCTGTGAACCAGTTGGATGTATTCCTGCCTGAATCAATGAAGATTGCCTCTACTTGCATTGGTACATCCAACGAGAATGATTTTTGTGAATGACATTGCCGCTTTTTTCCTCTGAAGATCAAGGTGAAGATGATGAGTTGCAAGTAGTCTCCATCCCAGGCTCCAGTCTGGCGCAGAAAAAGATTGTTCATGGTGGTTTATCAACCGTTGATCTCAGTGGTATTAATACCTACTTCTCATAATTTTTATTAGAGTAGTATGTACGTGATTTCCTTCAATATTCAAGCACATCATTTTTTACTTTCATTCAGGGTTGTACTTAACGATATTGAATCGAACCATTGCCACCTCATAATATGAAATAATTCCTTCAACAACCGTTAATTTAAGAATTATCACTGCCATTTTGGCAACAATTACCTATACAAACTATTTTGCAAAATAATATACTTTATCTCTAGCACCTGAGTGACGCAAGTAAAAATTTATTTACTGTAAACAGAGATAATAGGTACTTATCACACCTTTTCACTTTTACTTTTGGTGATCATAATAATTAACGTTGCTGTTCTGCCCTGTCGCCTGTTCATTTCCTTGTAGAATATCGGACTAAACATGCATGTATTGTGTAATGAGACACATAATTTCTGGTTAACTGTGTTGAAAGAGTTGAATCCAAAATTATTTTTCTATTTAAAGATGAACATGATGTACTAGCTATAGCAAATTTACTACTTACATGGTACTGCTACTGGGACTTGATTCCCGGTAACAGGTTTCATGGAACAGGTAATTCAATGGTTCATCATTCCCTCCTGAAAAAATTTAATACATATGAGTCACGGTTTTTGGGCATTCTTCCGCGTTGTGTTGTTCAAGACAGTTTCTCCAGTCATCCTGCTGTCGTCTTCAGGTCGGAAGTAGTGACGCATAAATTTTGCCGTCTTATATAGGAACTTTAGGGATATTAGGTCGGTTCTGATTGGTTGGATCTCAGGTGGGCTCTGATTGGTCATTGATGTAGAAGACCCTTTTCCATGTGTTGGCTAATGTGTAGCCGTCTTCTCTGTTGCAGTTCTCAGGATGCTTAGTTATCTCTATAGTTTCTGGGATTAGCCTAGGATAGTAACAGCTTCCATTACGCAGGATTTAAGCTCATCGAAATCCACAGTGTGGCAGGGTGCTGACCACACGTGCTCCGAAACGGCGGAACTGCTTGCTCTCCGTGGCGCGTTCATGTTCCCTTAATACTGGTTTAGATAGATTGGTACCTCTGACCCCAAGGCGCCAGCAGGATTGCTGGAAAAACTGTTGTCCCCTATGTACAACTCAACGTGGAGGAGCGTCTGAAAGCCGAGACCGATATGGCGATATGCCATGCAAGCCTCACACATAAATGGAATATACGTGTCTAAAATGCACAAATAGAAAAGCAGGTACAGAGTGTTTCTGATAGCAATAGCCTCATACATACTTGAATGAATCGATGATCGAATGGGAAATATGTAGTTTTCAGGTCAGTAATATCAGGTTTTATCAATTTTGGTATACCATTCCTCTATCAAGTTCTTAAGGATCCTGTCACAATAATATCCTTTTTTTCATTTCTCTCTCATGTCATTTTAGATACTCAGCAGGTGTGTGAAGATTCTTATCCTCCTCACTTCTGAAGGACCACCCCCTTCCAGAATTGTTGAAGCTGTCTCCCCTCCGGTAGCAGCTGAATTTTTTTCTTCATCTTTCCTTCTCTCGGTGTGATCCGAAGAAAAGTAGCTGATTCTGTGGCCTGGCTGTAATTTTGTCATTTTTTTGTGTTCCTGAGCAAATCCAAAATCCAATTTCCTAGTACGCTTAGGCGAAAGATTGGAATCATTGCTTCGTCCTACTCATCGCGTCACAGCGGAAGAGAATTGACTTTAATGGCCAAACATTCTATCATTCATGACAAAAGGCTGTTATTTTAATGGTAATTAGTTTTCTGGTCACTAAAAAGGTTCATTCAATTTTGACGAATCATTCCTCTATTAAGTTCTGCAATAGTTCCATCCTATAACTATCATTTATTTTTTATAATGTTTTCTTTTGGATACTCTCTACATGTGTGCAGAATCATATTCTCCCCACTGCTGAAGAGATCTTGAAGACTGCCAAGAATTTTCACGATGTCTCTCTAATCCAGTAGAAGCTGTACTTTTCTTTTTATTTTTGCATCTTTCAACGAAATCTGAAGGAAATAAGTGAATCTGGTGGGCTGGACCCATTGATGGCTGTAAAGTTGGCATTTACTGATTCTCCTAATGAATCCTAAATCCCATTTGCAAGCAGCCATAGGAGAAAGATTGGAATGGTTGCTGCCTCCTACTCATCAGGTCACCGAAGAAAAGAATCAAGATGAAGTGACAACAATTTTAATTTTGAGTATTTTAGGCAGTTTTGTGGTTAACCCAACTGTCTCTAGGATTGTTGGCATCATTTCATTTGCAGATAACCCAATTCTTTCATGGGTTGTCTTCTCACAATTATAACCTTGATTTGAGAATTTTCTCACACTATTGTTTGATATGTGAGTTATGATTGAATATCCAAAAATATATCTTGTTCTCAGATAGTCTCATGTCGACTTTGTGCCCTTATTGTGAGTTCTATGTGCTAGGCATTGGATTTACTGACGAGTCTACTTAGGATTGATATGTGTTTGCTCTTGATCCTGAAGAAAATAATTACCTTGAGTACCTACATTTTTTCTTGTAAAATATGTTGTGCAGATTCCTACATTAGTTCATGAATAAGAATATTTTTCAAATTAGTCATTTGTTATTTCCCCTAATGAGAATATGATACCGGTGTATTGATGGACTCATGTGTCCATAATAAACCCCAATGATAATTTGGATGTCAAGTTCTAGTAAATACAGTAGAACCCCGTATTTGCGTTATCGGAATTTTACGTTTTCCCGCAAATTGCAAGTTTTTTTCTGGGTCCCGTCATATTTCTTATCTCTCCAATGTAAATAGAACCCTGTATTTACGCCGTTTTTTTTTTCGTTTTCCCGCTATGTGCATCACGACGTGCCGGCTAAAAAAAATTATTTGCCTACTAAAACAATAAATCGTGCATATCACCCCTTAAAAACTGTCTTTTGGCTTCCTTTCGTGCATTCGTATTTAAAAATCCAAGAGAAAGAGACGCAATGAGAACTATTTTCGGGAAGAATTTGAATGTGGCGGGACAGAACGTCACTAACGTCGGAAAGTTGAACTACGTTTTCTCGTTTTCTGTCAGCGGCGGAAAGATTCACGATATGAAAGTAGGTGTTTTGAGCAATCGAGCTATGTAATAATTATAATGCAAGAACTCCTGAAGCAATGTTGACAATAATCATGTAGCCTATAATTTAATACGAGAGTTTGAGAGGAAACCAGACGTGCTGAAACGTGATAAATGCCGGAACTATAAAACTTGACCGATAACTGGGATCATTTGCGCTGACTTCATTCAACAGTTGCGTAGCGTAGATGGGTTAATTAAATACTTAAAAAAAACTTATTTAAACTTGGATTATCCCATCCACAAAGCAGCGTATCGCAAACAACTGTAACTTTCAAAAATTATGAAGTCGCACGACAGTTTGTACTACGCACTTGATCGCCGAGGAGTGGTTCAGATACTCGTGTGTTACTAAATTAGTACGGGAAATAGAATTTATCCTGCTTGAAAATGGAAATTCGAGGTGAAAATAGGACATTTTTAATTTACGAGAAAATGAAAATTTTAGAGCTAGTTGATTCCCACACCGGAACCCGCATCGATTCAAACGCTGGCGAAGCAACGCGAATATTTGGACTGGGAATCCGATCGGATATGCAAACCAGTGCGGACATTTATCAAAAAAGAGAATATATGTGAAGAATTCTAGGTAAGAAAAAATAGAATGAATTCTAAAAGAGTAGTTTTTAGGTGCAAGATCATCAAATGTTCCTGAAAATGGTGTCATCTAAAGGCCTGTTTACATAGTACATTAAACCATACAAGTTAATGTCTAAATTATGAACACGAAAATGCACGGTGTATTCACCCAACTTGTGGGTATGCATGAACAGAAAATATAACCTGTTCAAATATGATTCAAGCATTCATAGTCGGATTTAGGGGCGGAGGATGTGCCCCACCCAGATGCTTAAAAAATAGGCAATATTTGAATACGGTTATCACAGGAGGATCTATGGGGGGGGGGGGATGTGCCCCCCCAGTCACTTAAAAGATATGCAAGATTTTTAATACGGTCCAATTATCATTGCGTTCGTTTTGTATAACGTGGTATCATTGTGCCCCCCTCCAGAACAAAATCCTGGATATGGCCTTGCTTGTGCCCCCCAGAAAGAAATCCTGGATCCATCCCTGATGGTCATCATTACGTTCGCTTTATTTTGTGTATTACTCAAGGAGGCTCAATCATTTAATTCAATAAGAATAACTTTGATATAAAAATAAAGAGAATTTAGTAAAATCATTGTTATATCTTGTTTTTAATCTCAATTAAGACAAGATCTTTTGCCTGTCAGGCCCTCTGTGCCCCTCCCAGAAAGAAAAATCCTGGATCTGCCACTGCCTATATTCGTACATTTCCTGTCCTGTTCCGGTCCACAAAAATCATTCATGCAAACAGACATTAATGTATCGTGTAAACAGGCCCAAATCATCATCATCATCATCATCATCAGTGATTACTGTCCTTAGACAGGTTTCCACTGGACTTCTCTCCATCTTTCTCTATCCTGAGCATCTTCCTTTAGGTCTTTGTATTTTCTTCCTCTTCTTATATATCATCCAACATTCCCATCCTCCTTCTTCCTCTTCCTCTCTTTCCTTCTATCTTCCCTTCTATTATTCTCCGTTCCAAACAATTCCTTCTTAATATATGCCCTAACCAACTTGCCTTCCTCTTATGAATCATATGTATTAATTTTCTTTCCTCGCCTATTCTTCTTAGAACTTCCTCATTCTTCACTCTGTCAGTCCACTTCACTTTCAACATTCGTCTCCATACCCACATTTCAAAACTTTCTAAATATCTCTCCTCCTTCTTTTTAACAGTCCATGATTCACATCCGTACAACACTACACTCCACACAAAACATTTCATAAACCTCTTCCTCATCTCTATTGGAATTCTTTTTGCTGTTAACAATGCTTTTACCTTTCCATACGCTCCTTTACCTATTGATATCCTTCTTCTTATTTCCTCAGTACAACTTCCATTCCATCTTACCAGACTTCCCAAATATTGGAAAGTCTGTACTTGCTGTATGATATTTCCTTCTAAGGATATACAAACACAACCTTCTTTTCTGCTGATTCTCATCACCTTGGTTTTATTTATGTTTAAGTTCATTCCAAATTCCCTCCCCACATCCATTATATCATCCATCACTTGTTGTAAATCTTCTTCACTTTCTGCCAGCACTGCCTGATCATCTGCATATTTAATTGTTTTTATTCTTTCTCCTCCTATTACAACTCCTCTAGCTTTTTCTAAAGCTTTCTCCATCATTTTTTCTGCATAAACATTGAAGAGCTCTGGAGAAAGGCAGCACCCTTGCCTCACTCCTCTTCCTATGCCAATTTCTTCTGTTTCATCATCTCCAATTTTTATAACTACTACCTGCCTACAATACATCTCTTTTATTAATCTCCTATCTTTCCAATCAATGCCAATGTCTTTCAAAATTTTCAATAACACATTCCAATTAACCTTATCAAATGCCTTTTCCCAATCAATAAAGCAAATGTACAAATCTCTATTCACTTTCATCATTCTATCTCCTATCATCCTCAAGCATCCTATTGCATCACGAGTCCCTTTACCCTTTCTAAATCCAAATTGATCTTCTCCCATATTTTCTTTAATTCTTCCTTCGATTCTTTTTAATATAATCCTTGTAATTACTTTGGTAACATGGCATATAAGACTAATTGTCCTATAGTCTTTACATTCTTTGGCATTACATTTCTTTGGTATTGGTATTAGAATAGTTTTAAGTAGATCATCAGGCCAGCTCCCGGTATCATATATCCTATTGATTAAATTTGTTAATCGACTCATTGCATTGTTACCTAGGTTCTTTAATGCTTCTGATGGTATTCTATCGCATCCCATTGCTTTCCTTTCCTTGAGATCCTTGATTGCCTTTTCCACTTCTCTTCTCAGTATGTTTGGTCCTCTATTCACCTCTTCACATTCCCATTCCTCTTCCAGCTCCATCTCAGAATGATCGTCTTTACTATCATATAGTTCTTTCACATATTCTTTCCATATGTTTTTGTTTTCCTCAACACCTGTTGTTATCTTACCGTATTTATTTAACATTCCTTGTTTACTTATTTTCTTTGGCTCTCTTTTTGTGAACTTTTTAGCTGTTTTATAGATTTCTTCCAATCTCCCTTGTTCTTCTAGGACTTCCATCTTCTCGCATTCTCTCTCCATCCACTCCTCTCTTGCCTTATCAGTTAATCTCCGTAGTTCATTGTTAAGTTTCCTATATTGCCCTTTTCCTTCTTCAGTGTGAACATTTTTCCACTTTCTCCTTTCCTCCATTTTATCTATCATGCTCTGAGTGATCCATTCCTTCCTATTTCTTTCCTTTTGTACAACACCAACTTCCTCTTCTAAGACTTCCCATATTACATCCCTAATGCTATTCCATTCCTCTGATACCTCATTACTTTGTCTTACATCTTCCAATTTTTTCTCAACATTTTTATTATATGCTTCATTCTTCTCATTTTTCAGCTTTATTACATCCCATTTCCTTATCAACCTCCCTTTCGTGTTCTTATATCAGTAACTAGAAGATTGTGGTCAGAGTCAGCATCTGCTCCTGGGTAGGTTTTTGCCATTTTAACACTATTCTTAAATCTTTGATTGACAATAATAAAATCTATCTGATATCTTGAAATATCTCCAGGTGCTTTCCACGTGTACAACCTTCTTTTATGATTTTTAAACCAAGTATTTGCAATCCATAACTCCAAGCGCTCACAAAAATTTATCAATTTTTCTCCTCTTTCATTTCTACTTCCAAGTCCATAATCTCCAACTACATTCGTCCTTCTTCCATTCCCCACTACACTGTTCCAATCTCCCATCATTATAGTTCTTACTTTGCCTTTTCCATTTTCTTCATATATTTCCTCTATTTGCTCATATATCCGTTCAATCTCTTCTTCTTCTGCATCTGATGTTGGCAAGTACACTTGGATAATTAATGTATCTACTGGCTCACTCAGTATCTTGATAGCCACTACTCTATCGCTTACTGGCATAACTTTAGTTATATTCTTCTCCAAATTCTTTCTGTATATCAACCCGACTCCATTTTCCTTAGATTCCCCTCCCTTATAAATAATCTTATAATCTCCTGAATCAAATTCTCCTTCTCCTTCCCATCTTACTTCACTTAATCCTAGAATACTGATGTTGTGTCTCACCATTTCTTTCTTCACATTTTCCAACTTCCCTTTCCTATTCATTGTTCTGACATTCCATGTTCCTATTCTCAATGCTGATGTTACCTTTCCCTTCTTCTTTCCCTTCTCTTTCAAACCACACAGTTCTCCTGGGATAGTGCCCACCCGGAGATCCGAATGTGGGCATATTACTCCGGAATATTTCTTATTCTCAGGAATCACCATGCTTTCATTGTAGTCCAGTGGGACTAGGGATACCGTAAGGGTCTTTAATGCGGTGGTTTCCCCTTGCCTTCCGCATCCTATGCCGTTGACCTTGTGGGTTCATCCGCCTTTTGGAATGATTTCCCATTCCAAGGGCAAGAGGGTGCCCTAACCCCTGTCCGCTCATCCATCCTCTACAGAGGTTGTTAGCTTTGACAGGGGGGGTCTCCTTATCCCGGGAGATACTCGGTCCCTGTGTCGTTAGCCGTTTTTAATAACGTTGCCCCCTCTCTACCACGAGGAGGTGATCATCAGGATTTTCCTTTCATTGAACCAAGGACCAAAAGGCATTACCTTGGTTCTCCAGTACTTTTAGAGAGGCCCAAAGGCCCTTGAGAAAAAGTATTTCCCCAGAAGATTGGGAATCGAAGTTTCCACGGCATCTATAATGGTTGGTTGGATAGATTCAAAAATTGGTACAGTCTTGTATACAAGATGGTGAGTGGTGAAAGCAAAGATGTTAACATAGAGACAGCAACTCAGAAGAAAGAATCTGAATATATTAGACTTCTGGAAGGTCACAGCCCAAAAGATGTTTTTAATGCAGACAAAACAGGATTATTTTTTAATTTTTGTTGCCAGCTGTGCTTCAGAGGGAAGCAATGTTATGGAATAATGCTTAGTGAACAATTAAAAAATTAACATTTCCAAAGCCAATATGTGAATAAAAGTGAAAATTCTATATTTCCCACTGTTTGCATTTTCCCGCAATTTACACTTTTTTTCTTGGGTCCCTAGAAAAGTGTAAATAAGGAGTTTTACTGTATCTAATATGTACTGTTCTTAACCCTAGAATGATGGACTGGGACCAATGGACCCAGTAGTCGCTATCAGTGGCGGCTGGTGGTAATTTATCTAGGGTGTGCATTAGAGCAGATATAGGATGATTTAATTATATTATGTTAATGCTAATCCATGAGCGTCATATTTCGTCGTAATAGAATACATACATAGCAAGCAAAACATATCACTGGTATATTCTACCCTTAAAATTGCATGAACAGAAATAATATTAGCATGCATGAAAATAATTATTCTCAACACACCTTTACAAGTGACGGTAGTTGAAATTCATTCTCTTTTCCTTACACCCTATGAGGAAGTAGTGTAGAAAACGGCTATACAGATGGCTCTGTAGACGGACTAGGATCCTGGGCGCAGGTAGTGTAGGTGGCGGCTACACCACTACACTACCTGCTAGTCAGTCACCAAAAACATGCGCGTGCGGATTCGCATGGTTTTGAGTCGGCTCCCATCACCCCTTTGAACAGCACATACCCCCCCGCTTACCTCGTCCCGCCAGAGCATCCACAAGCGATCGCACAGACCGAAAATGCGCCCGGCATGATGCCACGGGATCGCACACTTGTAGAGCGGTGAATTCGAAAAGGAGATAGCTGTAGCGTTCGGAGGCTCATGTTTCTTGCATATGCAGACAATACTTTTATCCTTCGCGTTGCAAAGGAATAGTTTTCTTTTATAATTTATTCATCTTTGGGTGTGCACTTGCTAACATGCGTATACGCACGCGCCGCCACTGGTTGCTATGAAAGTTTATAATTTTGTCAAAAATGCAGGAAAATCCTTTTGACTCCGTGACTTTTCCTAAATGTATGTCCTTTTAAAACATAGCAAGAAATAATGAGAATGGGCTCATTACATGTTATAGCATACTACAAATTTACATAGTGGATGGACTGGGTCCATTGGCCCCAGTCTACTATTTTTTTTTGCTTTGGGTGATTAATTTCAACTTATCAGCAATTTTCTTATTTACTTTGTATTTTCGGGAGATTCAATGTTTATGGAGTTATAAACAAAGTCCTAGGCTATACCAATTACCAATTAGTGGGCAATTTTTATGGTTTCTACACAACGTATGAAAAGCTTAGAAGTGATGAATCTAAGTTTTTTAAATATTTTCGTATGAGTATACATACATACGATTATCTCTTGGGACGCATTGGAGAAGTTACACAGTGCCAAGATACTATGTACTATGAGAGCATGTATACCACCGATGGAAATGTTCACAGTAACAATAAGGCAAGTTTAAATTAATACACACGCTGGTTCGACTTTAACTTTTAATTGTAATAAGTGCAGAGAAAATTTTACTTGGGTTTATCTACAAAGATATTTTTAAAGTTCTTGAATAAAGGTGGTTGAGTGATTGGTTTGAGGGTCACAGGGGGATTGTAAATGTTCACTTTGAGGCAATGACAATTGTTGACTTGAAGCCACTGATGATGGTTGTTGTATGGAACGTGTTGGGTAGAAGGCAAAAGATGGGGAATGCTGATAGGGTGATGATGAATGGGTAGGAGAAAATTCTAGGATAGGGGCCGCGTGATTTACGGTCAGGCTTTCGATGTTTTTTACAAGCTGCATGACACCAATTCGGAATTCAATTTTTTCTCCTTCACCCATTTTCCTCACAACCGATAAAACAGAGTGAAAAATTGCTTCGTCTTCGTCAGGTTCATGTTTAGAATCTGTAATAGCATTTAGAATGGCTCTATCTATGTCGTGTTGGCGTCTGTGTTTTTTTGCGAGAGTGGCAGGCTTTGTCCCAGTTACAGGCTTCCTCTTCCTGATGCTCTATATCCACGCCAAAGTGGTCATCAGCCTCAGTATCAGGTCCCTTCTCCTGTGAGTCTTCTATGCTTGATATTGTATCATCTTTTTGACAGATTTTCATCAAAAATTTTAAGTTCTCGTGGTAAATATATTTCTTTGGAGTGATCTGACCAGATCTTTTCCTTTATGATTTCAAAATAGAATCCCTGATATTCTGCCATTTCGCCATGATAAGTTTGCCTAAAAAGATGAAAAAATACATTTCATTGCGATTTTAATGGCGATAGTGCTGGAGGCTGGGGAAGATAGTAATACCTTAGACGATATGAAATGGCAAACGCGTAGCGAGCAATCTTAGAATTAGGAAGATTAGATTATGGAAATGTAACTGTCTCATGTGATCGACAAAGTAACTATCTCGTCAACCGATAGTTTTTTTTAAAAATGTTCATATTGAAACTTGATAGGCAATAATTGTGGAAGAGCAAATGATTTATTAAAACATAACTATATCTTTTACAAATACTTAAAATGGCTACACTTTACCAACGAAAGCTGCACCAGATTACGCGAAATTAACAAAGAGACGCTTCTTGATAGTGGAATCGTAAGGCGAATAATATCCAATATCAAGGGACAGAATGAACAAAATCAGAATGATTTGAGCTCTTAACAGGGTTTTGAGAAAAATATGCATGAATTCAAACAATGATAAACTGAGAATCAGAAAAATGGAAAAATAAAAATTAATCAAGGAATGAATTGGATGCTCTTTCAAAGGAAATAAAACAGTTATCGGGAAAGAGACATTGATTAGCCTTGGTGATGACCATAAAATACAAAAAAAGTTACACCGTGACTTTCCTCCATAATCTATTTACTTGACGTTCCTCCACATTGCAGGTACCTGGCAACCGGCGCAACATTTACTGACCTGCATTACAGCTACAGGTTGGTAATAAGCACAATCAGGTCACTAAACTTACCTAAAGTACCTACTGACTTACCTATATTGCGTTGTTCTTTCTTATCAATCTCAAAGAAATCGTCTTCTAAAAACTGGTAAACTTCTCTCCATGCTCTTCGCTTTTCCACCTTGTCTTTGAAGCAATCTGCAGCTTTGTCCCACAAGCAAGGCCTGCTCTCCACCAGTTCGATTAGGGTTGCTATATCCTACTCAAAACTGCCCATTTTCGGAAATGAAAGAGAGCCACAAATGTGTGATTACCGCAGGAGCAACGGCACGGCTGAAGACAATCTCCTCTCCGGCACAAGCAAAATTGACCTACGTGGGCAAGTATAGGTAAAGAAACATTGTAACCGACAACCGGTGCCGGCGCCGGATTCCGACTTGACGAGTTCATCGCCGGCAGCACTTGTAGGTGCCGGCGATCGCGCCGGCAATGATGCCGGACCGGACTACAGGTATAGCCTTCCATTTGGTTACATTGAATCCGGCGCCGGTGCCGGCAACGGCACCGGTTTTGCCGGTACGTGTGAATAGTGCATAGTGTAAACTCACAGATGCAATTTTTCCCGAGAGTTGGACGCGAGTTGTTTTGCGAGCTCTCGCGCGAGCCAGTGTCACTGTTGGATGCGACAGTTGGTATGAAATCCGTTTACATGTGACAGCATTCGGTGCAATTTCAACTCGCGGAAGTGGTCCCTCCCGTACCGTGGTCAGTAGCTTTTTACAATGCCAAGAAGTAGACGTGCGCAAACTGCCGCTACAATAGTGTTACTTGATTATTGGCAAAGAGGACATAAACAGAAAAAAAATAAGAGGAGTATCTGGGTTAAGGAATGGATTGATAGAAGGCAACATTTGAGAGCTTTCTCGACTTTAAGTAAATGAGTTACAAAGAGAGGACTCTCAACAGTTTTGGAATTTCATCAGGATGTCTGCTACAGAGCTGGAGAATCTGCTCTACTTTGTTGGGCCATAAGTCCAAAAACAGGAATTAGTTTTGAGGGAATCGATATCAGCGAGTCAGCGGCTGATAGTTATAACCCCACGTTTTCTTGCCTCTGATTAGTATTATCGTTTTTATTCGTTATACTGGCCTGTTTACGTATGTGTAAGTATCCACAGTAACCTAACGGATGGCACAGTGGTTCCAATAGGATGGTTTCCTATTATTTTTTTATTGCCTAAATCGAAAGATCACTACTCCTGGAGAAAGTATTTCACGCTTTTAGATTTTTAAATGACGATATCTATTTTTCGCGATTAAATGAAAAGTGAAAATTTTCAAGCGCACGAAAACGCGACGCTTAAGTATGAATGCCGGGAAATCTCTCCGTGTGACGTATTTCTGGCTCCCGCTGCCGCCCTGTGAGGTGAACTTGAGGCGAGGCTTAGCGCTGATACGACGCAGGCTGCTAGCGGGTAGCTGAGTACCCTGCTGGCTGATAGCGCTTGGCTTAAATAAGGATTATTAATACCTTATCAAATGAAGAAAACTTTCCGACCTTAGCCAGTTTTAATAAGTGATTTTTAAGACATGTTTCCCTGAGTTCTGCGCCTCATGCATGCGACGGTAACCTCAGACGACTCCTATCTTCTCGTATAGAAACTAGCTCCCTGTGACGTCACGTGGAGTGGCATCGCATTGGCGCCAATCTGGCCCTTTTCAAATAAGGATAAAAATGGACCATTGCCTTTCGTCTAAACCGGTATTTCTAAAACGAAATAATTTGTATATTATGAATACAGTAATGGTGGGTAACGAATCGCAATCAATGCCTTTCATTTTCTTTGATGAAGGAAACTACCCTATTGCGAATTGATTTTAGCGGAAGAAAACATAGAAATGGAAAACATTTAGGAATCATCCACTGAACCTTATTCCTTCCGAAATACAAATCTCAGCTTATACTGCTTGTGGCCACTACTTCCATGCTAACTTTATTTAAATATCATCGTATATTTGAAGTCATTACCAGACCGAAGGAAGTTATGAAAGTTCAATTATAATTTTCTTCAAATTTTATATGAATAGCTAATACTAGTAAAGTAGTAAAATTGTCCATCCCAATCTACTTGAGAGAAAATTTGTGCCACTGAAGTGGTACCATGCATAGCTATATGTTTGGCGCTGTACTACCTATGCACTATCTTCGTCATACAATCTCTATTTTTTAGGTGACTCTTATCATGCTCTGATGTATTTATTCTTCTTGCTAATGTCACGCAAAGATTCCTGATTTTTCACTCGGTTTCTGTAATCTTTCCGGGTCACATTCCACAATATTTCGCTTTATTCATATAACGTAATAAGTTTATGTTCTCCAAGTCCGATCATTTGTAACTACTTTGCTCAAGGGGATTTTCCACCCTTTTCCCTTCATCCATCAACAAAACAACATGACACAAAAAACAAACAAAAAACAACAAATTACAGGAGATTCGAGAGACAACACAACTACACTTCAGCCCAACTTCCGCAAAAATGTCGGGAAATATCTCCCGCGGTTTGATCAGGCGACAGTGCGAGCGCGAGAAATTGCTAGAGCTAAGTTTCATGTTTAGACCTGCGAGTCGAAGTGTCAGACACTCCGCCGCCAAGCTAGCGACACTGCTCGCCGACCCGTTTACACTTGCAATTTTGACTGTCAGACAGTAAACTCGCGCAATTCCTCGCAGGTGTAAACCTAGCTGATATTGTCATCCCCACTCACTACGCGGAATGCGCCAAATTCCCGCGTCTAATAGGTGACCATGGAGCAGTAGTGCTTATATATTATTTCATGGGGCGTGGGAAAGACCGGTGTAAGATTAGGTTAAAAATTGTTAAGTAAGAAAACCCTTGAAGTTTTACATTAAAAATAAATATAAAATTGAAAATATAAGGACTTACATCAGTACTTATTTCACTATGGAGGCGAGACTTGTTCGTTGATAGAAGCCGAGAAGTCGAGAGTGGAATCATTCGAAATGTGGTGCCATCGAAGAATGTTGAAGATAAAATGGATCGACCGAGCAAGGCATGAAAAAGTGCTAGGAAGAATGAGAGAAAACAAGCGTCTTCGAAAAACTTTAAGGAGAAGACGGAACAACTTAGTTCGTTATATTATGAGACATGATAGTTTCATGAAGACAATCGTAGAAGGACAGGTGGAAGGGAAGAATGGCCTCGAATGAGTTACACAGGAGAAAGGGTTATAGAGGATGTAAAAGAGAAGAAATACGTCGCTATGAAAAGGATAGCGGATGGGAGATGGAAATGGAGAGCTTCGTTAAACCAATCTTAGGATTGTTGACTAATGATGACAATAGTACTATTAGATGGAAAGAGTACTACGGAATCCACGAAGCGGTTATTGATGGGAAGTTGAGAGGAACTGAATTTTATTCATTTCTGTGGGAGGTGAACACTCGGGGTGGGATTCGATATAAGATTTCATGCGGGAATCAATTCGTCAGTGAGAGCGAGGAGAAGAGTTTCGGTGTCAACATTCTCAGAGGAAGATTTGGTATGTTGCGATTAGCAGACGATACAGCAGTCATAGCCATGACAGAGAATGATTTTAAGAAGAACTTGATAAATATGGAAAGAGCAAAGACCAGAAATTAGCTGAAAATTAAAAAAGACAAAGATATTAATATGCAGCAAGGGAGGAGAGGCTAGGACAAGCATCAAATTAAGAAAACGAAAGCTTGAGGAGGTTAGAAAGCTTTGCTCCATAGGAAGCCGAATTATCAACGATGGGCGAAGAAAGAAAGAAATAATCAGTAGAATAGCGCAGGCGAAGAGGGCTTTCTATCGAGCGAGGAACCTTCTTACAGCTGGGAGTATAAGCATGGAACTAAGAAAACGATTCATCAGGTGCTACATAAGGAGCATGCCTCTTTATTATGGAAGCGAGGCGTGGTCATTGACAGCTGACTCGACTTGTTTATTTGTTTAATCTTACCCAGGTGAAGCCACAATCCGACCCCCTCTTCCCGTGGACCAGCCGTAGAGAAGTCAAGTGTGGAGGCATTCGAAATGCGGTCCTGCCAGAGAATGATGAACATATAAAGATATGGATCCAATGTTTGACTAATGAGGAAGTGCTGGAGTTTGGAGAAGAGAGAAGTAAAATGTAAAACCATAAAAATAACTTCATTAGCGACGTCAGTGGCGCAGCGAGGAGGAAGGGTTTTGGGGGTTAACCCCCCCTCCCCCAGAGCTAAGAGAAACTTTTAAATTTAATCCATTTTACTTAATTTCATTAATTTACTCAATAAAGAGCGTAAGGATTGATGAAATATCCCTCGGATTTCCATAAAAGTCACGATTTTGAAACACTTGTATAAAATGTTGATGGAGAATTTCGCGGGGTGGTGCAGCATGCATACCGGGTTGACCCGGAAACCTTGCTACGCACTTGTATTAAATATTTTCTGGGGGAGGGCCCCCGCACCAACCGCTTATCCTGGTGGGTAAACCACACACATCGGACGTGGTTGCGTATAAACCCCCCCCCCCCCCTAGCCTTAATTCCTAGCTTCACCCCTGAGCCAAAACGAACAAACTTGTAAAAAAAGAAATACTACGAAAAAGCTTTCGGATAAGAGAGAGGAAAGGAGAGCTGCGTCAAACTAAACTTATATTAATTAGTTGTTGCCTTATGATGTGATGCATGATTTATGTAAGCTTGTTGCTTAGGAAGGAATTTCTGAGCTGTTGAATGTCGCGTGAAAACTACAAATCTGTTTTCTAAGGTAACTAGCAGAATCGATCCTATTTGCCTGCGGGTGATCCCGGAGCGCTTTTTTTCTTTCCATGTAATCCTTATCGGTTGTGCCTTCAGTAATAAGGAATCTACCGCGGTTTTCTTAGACGCCATCAGAAGTACTATTATTCTATTGCAATTCGTTTATTAGTTGTCCATAGGACCAAATTATATAATTAACTAAGAAAAAAATTATAGTCGAGACATTTTGTGCAACCTTTCTTAGATTGGCTAAGCTAAGGTGCTTTTTCTTTTTGTTACCAGATACGAGTTCTTTGTCTAAGGAAGTCTTTTCAATTTTTCTCCTCAAATATTATTCTATATAATAAAATGTCCTTAAGCGCATTATTGGTCCACGTGCCGTGATGACACATTGACCTTGAGCCTGTACCAAAGCCGGAAGAATGGTAAGTGGTAAAGTGTCCATTAACCCTGGCGAATATTCAGACACTCCTTAATTCAAATAAACAAAAGATCGTAACACTTATCCACGAAAAATTTTCATTAAAAAATGTCTTACTTCCACCAATTGAAGCCTGAATCTGTTGAACTTCTTAATTTCCCTGATACACTGGTCCCTCCATTTTCCTACTTACAACCATTAGCGGGAGCTGAATTTTGCAAATGATATGTGACGTCAGGAGAGATAGAACTTCCATTGCTGCTTTGTTTGCATTCAAGGCATCTGTCGCGTTTCTTTAATTTTTAGTTAACCTGCGGCCGATGATCGTTACTAGATCAATATTTCTGCCTTAAATGGTTTATCAAGAAACCGTGAATTTTAGTTTTAAGGTTTTCGCAGCGATTACATGCACTATTATAATCCATTTTCGGGTGTACGTCTGCGTCTTGGTCTCTCCTGACGACGTTCCCAGTAAGTGGAATGAAACGTCGAGACAAATATTAAGCACGCAGACGTACACCCGAAAATGGATTATAATAGTGCAAGAAACCGTGACTTTGACGACATCTAGACCGTGAAAATACGGAAAAAACTGTGAATTGTATATTTTAGTTTGATTGGGAACTATGATTTACATTCTTATTTAATGCATAATTAGATACACAACACCTTTAGTTAGCCTTCTACGTTCATACATGAGGCACACGTTCTGAGGCACTAATGATAGCCTAAAACAACTAAAGTACTTGTGAATATGCATTCCCTGGCTGCCTTTCTCCAACTGGCGTTTTGACTATGAGGAAATTTATGTTCCCGTAAAGATACCTATTGCATACGCCAGATGCTCTCTCACGATCTCCAATCTCCAAAGCTCCAAAAGAAGGCGTATTCTCACCGATGAAGACGTGGAATTGTACGTGGAAGCTGTGAAAGCAGATTTACCAATGAGTGACAAACTCCTGAAGAGAGTTTTGAAAGCGCAACGAGAAGATGAAAGGACTCGACGAATAAGTAAGTATGCGAAAGACAGCTGGCCACGGAAACAGAAGCTACTGTTGGAGGATACCAGCTTCTTCCACGAACGAGCAAATCTTTCCCTCCTGGACGGTCTACTAGTCAGGGGGACCAGGGTTTGCATCCCGGAATCATAGAAGAAAGGATTGGTGTGCCGTATCCGCGCAGGTCTTCTAGGTATTCCAAAGTACAGGAGGCGGATGCAGCAGTCAGTCAGTGTGGTGACCAGGAGCGTCTCACAAAATGCTGGAAATGATAAGCAAGTGCCCGGAATGTCTCGAACGTCGTCCATCGCGAATAGAGCCGTAGAGACCGACGGAGACGTCGGCGCGGCCCTGGAGGATGGTAGGAATAGGCATTTTCCACAGCCGAGGGCGTGAATACTTAAACACCGTACACAACCTTTCAAAATACACGGAAGTCGCATATTTGGATAATACGCGGGAAACGAAAGTGATCGCGAAAATAAAATCCACATTCGCGCGTCACGGAATCCCACAAGCAAGGGGGCGACAAAACTGCGATATATCGTATGGAAAACCTCTTTTGTTTAGATTTTTCCGGAGCCCCATTTGCCGGGTCTACACTAGTAACTTAAGTGACTACTTAAGTTGGCTCTGTATTTAAGTTGGTAGTGTAGGTGTCACCAGCTTCATTTAAGTACACCTCCACTTAAGTCATCTTAGAACCCAACTTAAATTGCGTAGGCAACTGTTTCCGCACGGTTGAAGCTCTTCATGTGTTGTAAATGGCACATAAATACCCATCTCACATCATCCCGTTGATTATGTTCTAAGTAGTGCTGTATTGTATGATGTGGTTATTGAGCGTTCTATTACGTTAGTTAATTTCTAGTGTTGGGATATTAATTCGACGAATTTATTTTGTAGTGTTTCTCATCTTATTGTTGGTTTTATTTCCGTGAAAACTAATTGCTATACCTGTTGCTCACGGTGAAACTCGATTTATAAAACTTAGAAACGTTTTAAGGAATTTTAAGACTGACAATGAGACGACGGCAGAGGATCCGGTAAAACAGTTTATTTTCCATGGTGTCATAATCGAAAATAACGTAAACGAATGCACTCAGTAACTTCCCACACTCTGTTATTGAAACTATTGCATAGGGCTTTAATGTTAGTCCTAGGGATGCCAAGGGAGATAAGATGTGGCGATTTCATTGGACGTGGGAGGAATTAATGGCTGAAATTCAACATCAATGGTTTTAATAAAGCAGTGGAATTTGACTAGCAATAACTGTTTTTGTTTACGTTATGAATATGTCATTCCACGAAGTCACGCTTAGTAATTCTAAATTCCTCTGGCTCCATCACCTCTCGCCATATAGCGTTCCCTCAGGAACTGAAATCGGTCTTTCCTTTTAACCTTCTGAATCCAAAATGGTTAATTCACGGAGTTTGGAAGTTTATTTCAAATAACAGTCGCTTTGGATCAAAGAATCACTAATTGCTCTCCTAGACCTTCATCTGTCAACATAACTGCTTCCCGATATAGACAATCACGGTGCTGAAGTCGACTTAAAGCTCAAGTGTAGCTACCGCACCACATTTAAGATTATATTTAAGTGAAGTCACTTAAGTTAAGTGTGTAGTGTAGACAAGGCAATTGGTCCAACGGCCTACCCAACATAGAGGCGCTGGTGTAGCCTGTTTTTCTGAGCAGGTATGAACTGGGGGCTGCCATATTGAATCTCGCTGTAAACAAACGTGATATTGAGGCTTATTGATAGTCAATAGTGTTAACTGCAGACTTTTTTTTATTGCTTACAGTGTCCCTTACGATTTTGGAATTTGCTCGTTGAAGGATGTGAGTCTCAGTGATCTTGGTTATTGCTAAATTGCATGGGTGTGAAATGTATTTGGTGATGAAAATGTGAGTAATTTGTTTCCTTCATCATTCCATTTTGATTTCAACCTGTGATTACCTTTTCTCATGTTTTCAGCATTTTATGGTGTCTTGTACTCCTTATATTTCTATATGTTTTTCATTGTATTTGTAGTTTTTCTAGTGTTCAAACTACTCACGAATCGCTAGTGCTATGCTTTGGTTTGTTTAATGCTAATCATTTTGATGGTTATGTATGTAATTTGCTATTTCAACTCTGTCCTTTCAACTGTTTAATTGTCATTAATTGAGCATTATTCATTAAGTGTTCTACGATGTTTACATTTCTTAAAACTTAAATGTCTTTCCTTTTGAAGTAAGAACTTGATTTCTACTAAATTGGTATACAATATTCTTTACTTTTTTCGTTTTCTACTTTTGGAATACTTTCTTTCGTATAAGTGATGGATATTAACTTATAAGAACCTTTCATTTTAAGACTCCTCTGCCAAGATATGCTATCTTAATGGGTACTCGTCATGAACTACTTCCTACGAAATAATGTCCTTCTCCTTTCATAATTAAATAATCATCTTCCATGAAATGATATTCAAACTTTCATGCTTATTTCTAGTGAAGGGTTGTTATGGCCTATGGTTTCAGGATTAGCATTATTTTCCCTGTACCAGAGCTATTGCAAGATGCATCTACCTCAAGGAAAATTGGGTCACCCTCTTTGTCTATAAGTGTGGAGTGTTTACTTAAGTAATGGAATCTGTCTCCTATTACGCAAAGGCTGCTCATCTCATGTTGTAATTGATATTTGTTGCTTGTGCATCTCATGTGCTTGTAGAATTGTTAACTTCCACAGATTTCATCTCTAGTATGTCATATTTAAATTGTTATTGTTGTATTTCTATTACCAGTTATTCTATCAATAAATACCAATGTCCACTGAAGTAAGTTTCCGAGATCATTATTCTTACCAACCACCAGATCGCCAGTTGACTTTGTACATTAATCTTGAATTAAGGTTACCGCTTTAGTAAACTGGAGAAGTTCTTCAGGAAGATTTTCTTACATTCATTGCTTTTAAGTTTCTCGCAATAGGGTTGTTCAAGCCTATCAGAACGGTCTAAAAAAACGAATGTATATCACTTCTGATGTAATTTCATTTCGATTGGGATGAATGACAGATGCGTTGAAAAAGTAATGATGGAATTATTAGCAAGCAAAATTCGAACAATTTTAAACGCCGCCAAAAACGGTCGGCCATCTTGAAATAGAGGTGATGACGACACAAGCCTGTACGGCTGGCCTGTACCCTCGATCGCTCGATGCCAAGCTGAGTACTCTGCATGCCGACTGGACATTTGCCAAGGTTATTCCTTATTTTGAAATGGCCTATGTTGTGCATGAAGCTTCCGGATGGATCAAGGCGACATGAAATCCATTCTTCAAGTTAGGCAGGCAACGTATGTAGCGTTGACAGGAATTGAAAGTTTTGTATTGCTGCATTGGCTAGGAAACTACGTGCAGTGAACTTTCATTGTGCTTCTAGTGCAAGTGAACACAATTTGTGCCCTTAATGTACCCCTAAGTGAATGATTGCATATAGACGATGAAGTAAAGAGTGAAGTGAGTTGTGAATGTAACTGCTTCGACGAAATTATTTATTTCTTCCATGCTAGTTCAATCAACCCTATATATTTCGATCTAAGGTATCTAACTATTGCCTAGGGGATATTTTTCATATTTGAGCTAGTTGTGCTTTAGGGATACATCGAACGCATATTAATTTTCAATCGTTTGTTCGCTTCTATGTTCCGTTTGATTTTATTACCTATTCATTTTGAGCATTCACGAGTGTTTACATTTCACGAATTTCGTTGCGCTGTTGTTTGTTTTTGTTTTGGTCGTTTTGGTCATATTTTGGTTACGGTAAGAGTACGGGTAAGAGTAATAGTGAAATTCGAAGTTTTTTGATGTTACAATAACCGGTTTAGCTATTTGTTTCAGCCTATTAATTTCATTGTCCTCGAAATGTCAATGTGAAATAACGTAAACTGATTCTAAGTCGTTAGTGATGAGTGAGAAGTGAGGTGTGGAGAATCTTTCGAACTTCAAGGAGTGCAAATTCTTTTAGCGTGTGCATAGTGATTGGAAAACCGATCATCATGTTTTATTAGTGTTTTATATTTATTGTGAGTCAAGTTTTTCATTGAATCAGTTGATTCGGAATATATTCGAATAATTCGTATCAAAAAGACAACTCGTGAAATGTGTACGTTGTAGTGCTATTTATGATATGATGAGCAATAAATATGTACAAGTAAGGGTAATTTTGCTTATTATTACTCTTATTAAAGGATAAATTTGGATTTTCTTTAAACACTGATCTGGCGGCAGACGCTGGAGATCTTGAAAAAAAGTGGAATAACCCTGCTGAGCCACTTAAACAACACTGCAGTAGGGCATCTAGCCATCTACAGGCTTGTGACGTCACACATCAATTCAAGATGGAAGTAGGGCTTTTTGGCGTAACGTAAAATTTGTCACTGTTTAAAGCCTTCTCTAAACTTGTACAATTAAGAAAATAGCATAATATTATTGTCATTGCTCCTTCTGAAGCACGATCTTTCGATTTCTTAAATAAAAAAAATATGGTGAACAACCCTATTGCAGTATCATTATTAAGCCTGAATAGCACGCCCTATCGTGACGCGTAAAAAAAATTGAAACACGCGCCGAGATGTGCATTCGAACTTCGCGGCAGCATTGGACCACTGGCATAGATGGCACTGATGTATCAAAACCCATACGCATCATCCTTATGGGTATGTCGCCCCCTTGCCCACAAGTTGTCCCAACGGACAATGGGCCACCATTTGGAGGAATACAGTTCCGAGAATTAGCGAATGAGTACGGATTTGATATCGTAACTAGCAGCCCATACTACCCAAAGAGAAATGGACTAGCGGAAGCAGCGGTGAAAAAGGTAAAACACATACTGGCGAAAGAAAGAGACCCATGGTTGGGGCTTCTTGCATACCATGCTTCACCCTTGGAGTTGGGGTATTCCCCGGCGGAACCTCTAATAGGACGTAAGCTGAGAACAACTTTGCCATTTCATACCAAGAAGTTGAATCCCAAATGGCCCAGCCTTACGAGGTCAGAATAAGGTCATCGTGGACAGACAGAAGGGGAACTACGACCGACGACACCGGACAGAAGAACTACCCCTATTGCGTGCGGGAGTCACCGTTTGAGTGGGGATCGTCGGGAGTATGGAACGGTTGTCGGAGAGTCGGGCCATCCCTGGTCCTATCTCATTGAGACGGAAAGCGGAGTCATCAGGAGGAATCGGGTGGCGCTGACCTTAGCAGAACGGCAGCCGAATACTTTGGTTTTTTACGAGTCATTGTTCAAAGACTTCGAGACCACATCGGAGAGCCACAACCCACAGGAGACGGGATCGTGTCTTGCGGCATGTGGGGTGTTATTGCTGTTAAACCACCAGACTGTACGGTTGCTTGTGCGCTTTACAGTGTAGAGGCCAAATCTGGAAATTGTCGGCATTGGTTATTTTACGGCAACAACGCCTTTACGGCAGCATTATTTATTTTACGAGATTCAGATTAAGTTGAGTTGTCCCTTCCTCTTCTGAAGGTTTTCAGAAGACTTCTCTTTTTCTCCCACTCTTCTCATTGTCAGCACTTTTCCCCTCATTATTTACCTGGGCGATCCGTTATATCATCATCATAGATTTAGCCATGCTGATATTTCACGGATAGATAACGGGAGTAAACTTTATTAATTCCTTTTTAGGGGGGAAATAAACACTGCTTAGGTACTTCATGAAATACCTGAATTTCAGTAGGTTCCAGATTACTTCAAGAATATCCTGTTAACTAGTGGCGAATCCAGGATAGGGACAAGGGGGGGGGGAGCTGAGATTACTATAGGGTGGTTTCCTATTTTTTTAAGGCTCAAATCGAAAGATTGTTACTCCTGGAATACGTATTTCACGCTTATAAATTTTCGATTACGATATCTAATTTTCGCGATTAAATGAAAAGTGAAAATTTTGAAGCGCAACGAAAACGCGACGGCTAAGTATGAATGATGGGAAAACTCCATGTGACGCATTTCTGGTTCCCGTTGCCGCAAGTGAGGCGACCTTGAGGCGAGGCCTTGAGCGCTAATACGACGAGGATGCTAGCAGGTAGCCTTGTACCCTGCTATCTGGTAGCGCTTGGCTTAAATAAGGATTATTAATACCTTATCAAACGAAGAAAACTTTCCCACCTTAGCCAGTTTTAATATGTGATTATTAAGACATGTTTCCCTTGGCTCTGCGCCTCATGCATGCATTGGTAATCTCAGACGATGTAAAACTCCTATCTACTCTTATAGAAACTAGGTCCCTGTGACGTCACATGGAGTGGCATCGCATGGGCTCCAGCCTGCCCTTTTTTAAATGAGGATAAAATTGACCCTTGCAATTCGTCTAAACCGATATTTCTAGAACCAAATGGTTTGTATATTATGAATACACTAACGGTGGGTAACGAATCGCTATCAATGCCTTTCGTTTTCTTTGATTAAAGAAACTACCCTATTCTATCTAGAGTAAAATCGATACCCAAGGGGGGTGGGGCTATACCCCCCGCACAGCCCCTCTCTGGATCTACTACTGGATTATAACATACCAAATGCGTGTAAAATATGCCCTAAGTTTGGTAATAATAGGGTGGTTCCCTATTTTTTTAAATTCCTAAATCGAAACACTATTACACTTGGAGTACGTATTTCACGATTTCAAAATTTTAAATGATAATATCTATTTTTCCCGATTAAATGAAAAGAGAAAAATTTCAAGCTCGCGAAAATGCGATGGCTAAGCATGAATGCTGAGAAAAGCCCGTGTGACTTCATTCTGACTCCGGCTGCCATCGGGTGAATCCAACTTGGAACGAGGCTATGAACGCCGCGATGATAAGGGATCTAGCAGGTAGAAGAGTACCATTCTAGCAGGTATCGCTTGGCTTAGATGGGAATTATTAATATCACATCAAATGAAGGCAACTTTCCAAACATAGGGTTAACATAGGTGATTATAAAGAGATGTTTCTCTGGGCTCTGTGCCACATGCATGAATTGGTAATCTCAGACGATGTAGAATTCCTGACTACTCGTATGGCATCTCGGACCTTGCGACGTTACGTTAAGTGGCAAAGCATGGCCGCAATCTGGCTTTTTTCAAATGAAATTAAAATTGACAATTAACATTCGTCTAAACTGGGATTTCTAAAACCAAATAACACGAATGTGTAATTTAAATTTTTAAACGCCTGCATTTTTTCGTGCTTTTTTTCTTCCGCGTCGTAAATCTTACTTAGACTAGTTAAATTTTAAACTAAATTGAGGGTATGGACAAATAAAAATAAAGTTGGTAAATAATTGAAGCCGAATATGCAGCGCACAAAATAAATTACGATAAATCAACAAGGATAGAAATAAATTCATTCTAATCCGTGGCATTTTTAGCCAAAAGCATTTTAAAGGAAAAAATCTTCTGCCACCGCCACTTCATGTAGTATTATGCATTGAAAATGCATCATACTAACTTTAGAATACAACACTTTATTAATTCTATGCCCTAACAGTAAATTCGCGATGAAATGCCGCGAATAAAAATGCATAGTCCTAAGCATTACCTCACAACAATGCTCTCAGGAGCCGATAGCAACGCGTTGCTAGGTATGCCTAATTTACACTGCCATCTTCGCTTCTTAGAGAAGAAAGACTTGCGGACGCTTCGATAGTGTGTGAATTTTTTAGAAACAAAAAGGAGAAAATGGGAAACGCTCTGCGTAAGTACCAGAACAACTTCTGAACATTATCATACCGTGAAATACGTCTTTATGAATGAGTATTTTTTTCATTTTTTGATAAAATACATCCTACGGAAAGAGCTGCTTGGCAACTCCCGTCTGTTCTCTTAAAAATCCTTTTACGTCGAAGGAATTTGCATTTTCATTGGTTTTCGGGACGATTTACTAAAGGAATAGATTACTAGTGCCACGTAAGAAGGTGTCATTTCATAGCGTCAATTTTCCTGACGGAATTAATTTACCGTAGTCGTGGCTTATTTAATCGATTTTATTTCCGGTAGGCCTCTAGCAAATCCGTTACATTCAATTCTTTCTTCGAAGTCAAAATACGAAGAGAGGAGGACATGAAGATGTATTTTATTATCAATCGAACATGTCCTCTAAGCGATGGATGCAAGTTAATTTTTCGGACGTTTTCATGGAATTTTTCTCCATTCGAAGAGAGGTGTGACTAAAGAATTCCCCTGCAAACACCTTCCCAATCATTTCAAAACAAAGCCACGATACTGTACGAGACAATATAGCTTGAATAACGGATACGAATAGTTTAACATTCCGGTTTGGCCATTTAGTAGCCACTCTTTAGGGGAGCAATATAAATTTAATCATCACGGTACTTTGAAATTTATTCTATTATTTAAAAAAATAACATTATTTATTTTTTTCCTTATTCTGTCTTCATTTAATACTTGTCAAAGCAATTCTTGGAGTGTAGGTCAACGTATGTTATGCAAAAAAGTTATAGCCAATGCTTGTGTTTATGTAAAACCATCTTCAGGGCTTAACTGTATACATATTTATTGATATTGATATATTATTGATATTATGTTATTATTATATTTATTGATATATTATATAATGTACAAAGTTATGCCCTGATGATGGTTTTAAGTAATCAGAAATGTTGGCTATAATTTTTTTGCAGAACATAAGATGACCTACACTCCAAGAAATATTTTAACATCAAGAACATTGTGAGGGGAATAAATTTTATATTTTAGATAATTTATTATAGCCTACATTCAGGGGCGTAGCTTGGAATTAAGGCTAGGGGGGCTTTAGGCGCAACTAACACTAACGGGTGTGGAGGTATTGCATACCCATCAGTGTAAGCAGGAGTTGCAGGGGAGATGCGGGGGCCCTCCTCCAGAAAATAATTAAGAACAATGGTTCAAAATGGCGAGTTTTACGGCTTTCTGAGGGATTTTTGATTAGTCCTAGTATCATTTTGTAAGTAATACTGATCCAAATAAGTAAAATGGATTAAACTTAAATATTTCTCTGAGTTCTGGGGGGGGGGGGGATTTATCCCCCAAAACCCCCTCCCTCGCTGCGCCGCTGCCTGGAATAGCCATAAGTCTGATTCACAGGTGACGCAGGTATAAGGTACATCGCATCCCAAGGGTACAAGAGAGATTAAGTACACCAGGACTAACACGGCGATAACTTGATGGGAGTCACTCGCAATACAAAAATTGTGCGAAAAATCCACGGAGACAAAAATCATTCGCAGCTCGGCTAAGATTCAAAGCAGGATTTCCAATCGAATGCGTTGTTCATAATTGCTCGTTGTTCAATTAATGCTACCGAGGCGTCATATTTGTGGACTGAGGCGGACAAGGACTCCTTAGCAAATGAAATCACAAGAGGACCAAATTGTGCGCCTCAGCCGGAGAGGAAGGCCCCGTGCGGACGATTTGGACTGCTTGTGGCATATCGAATGCTCAGCAGTCCGTACCACCTTTCCCGGTAGAGTATAAGGAAATATCCAAAAGTGGGAATAACACGTCGGTAGCTCAACCGGCTAAAGCATGCACTGGAACGGATATCGGGGGATCCTGGCTCGAAACCCGGTCAAGCGGTGAATGATGGTTTTTGTGTCTCATTGGATTTTTCGCACAATTGGTGCAATAGAGACTTGAGAACCTTACTAGATGCCCTGTTGCTGGAAGCTCTGGGCGATTCATGACTTGGAATGCTTTGCTTACTCAGATCGCAATGCCTCCAAAGCATCTAGCAACAGGGCAAACTCATGACCATACGGAGAAGTGGCGCAGCGACGGGGGGGAGGGGTTTGGGGGATAAACACCCCCCCCCCCAGAGCACACACAAATTTTTAAGTTTAATACGTTTTACTAAATTGGATTGATATTACCAATAGAATAGTGTAGGGATTAATTAAATACCCCTCAGATAGCCGTATAAGACACACCATTTTAAACCATTTATTATTAAATTTTGCAATTTATTAATCTCGCACCTACCGCTTATCCTGGTGGGTATACCATACCCCACACACACCGCTATTAGTTGTACTTTAACCTCCCCCAGCTTTAATTCATGGCTGCGCTCCGGATAGGGAGCGCTTGCCTCGACGCCTCTGTACTTAAAAATTGGTTCGTTTTCGACCGAAACGTAATCAGTATTCTTAAGGTTAAAATAGACATCAGATAGCCGTGCTTAAAATGTTGTGAATAATCGTTCTCCAATCCATAATAGTGAAATTGCATACTTTTTATAGAGAGTGTGCTGAATTATTACTACAGTAAACACTTGGTACCGCAATATACATTTTCCGCTTAAAATTCAGTTTATTCACTAGAATATTAATCCCAAGTGTCTCCCGAGTTTCGCGTGCTAAAAAATACCGCTCCCACTAATCTTACGCCGTGACGTCATAATTCAGTAGGAGTCCAAGCCCAGTAATGTCGTAGCTGCAGGTTTGGAAGAGCCACGTTGCGTTGAAGGGAGAACATGGCTGAAAGAAGGAAAAATTACATGTGGTGCGTTGTTCCTCTGTGCAATGACACCCCAGAAAAAAATTTCGTCTGCATTCCCACGGAGGAAATTAGAAGAAAAGCCTCGATGCATGCCGTCTGTCGGGATGAGCGTTACGGAAAAATAAGAGTATAACAAACCTTGTGCTATGTGAGCGAACTGGTAACTGGTATTGCGAGCATGAGCTAAGTATCTGTCTCTGATTTTCTTTCCTCTTTTCCGCGATAGGATGTTGCTGCCGAAGGACACAGCGGCGGGATGAGGAGGAGGGTCCGGCCGCCGAGGGCCCTTGCCCGGAGGAGACGGTGACTCCGGGGGCGGGCGTGGAAGCAGTGGACAACACCAGTGAACCACCAAAATCCACGTCCCCTGTGCCCCCGGAGGCGGGCACACCACCTTCGCCCGCCTCACCTCCTCCTCCGGGAGAAGAACAAGATGAAGATGAGGGCCCTGCCAGGGGGAGTAGTGAGGTGCAGGACCATCCAGGGCCAAACGATCGCCTCCACCGGTCAATGCTCCGAGAAATGGACATATTGAGGAGAGATATAGAGGACCTCGTAGCGGAGATTGACCGGCTGGAGGCGATAATTGAACATCTACTAACACACCTAGACCTCCAGGCCCTGGAACAGAGACCGCCGCGGGTCGGTCCTGGAGGTGACCAGTAAAAACATCACCACCCATGGCCCGCGGTGAAGTCGAAAGTCCCACCTCATGAGGTAAGTGAAGGAGGGGGTCAGGAACCCTTCCCCAAATACTTGCATAAAATTTTACTATCCAGATTGCTTTTAGGCTACGTATTTTTTCTCCCTTGTTGCAATGGTGCAGGGGCGCAGCTAGGACTTAAGGCTAGGGGGGGTTTATGGGCACAACTAATACTGGGGTTTCTGGGGGTGTGGAATACCCGCCAGGGTAAGGTATGAATGGTGGGGGGAACTCCTTCAGAAAATTTTCGATATAAATGGTTCAAAATGGTTAGTTTTACTGCTTTCGGAGGGATGTTTTATTAATATTTACACTATTCTGTAAGTAATGTTAATCCAATTAAGTAGGGATGATGGAATCGGATACAAATATCCACAGATATTGCCCTTCATCAGATACATCGGATCCAAAGTCGCAGAAGACATAGGATCTAGATGCAAAATATTAAATAATAGCTTCAGTGAATTCAACTCCCCACAAGGCTGGAAAGAGTTCCGAATCTCTCTTTGAATGCACCGTCGCATGCAATTCTTGTCCTACTCATGAACCGTTTTGCTTGAAAACTCTCGCAGAGGCTACGTAGGAGAATTTCAGCAGTGGAAAATAAAAAAGGCAAAATACAATTGGCACATATTGTGACTCTTCCCAAGAGATTGAACATTCATCAGGGGAATCTCAGCATCAGTAATGTAAAAACGCATCTGGATTCGAAAATTTCCGATCGGAAACATCCAGCTCCAAAAATCAAAGATCCGAAAAAAAGTCCTTGATTGGCCCATCCCTAATTATGTGGGTTCCGTTATGCTGTTTACTGTTAATGTTGGTATTAATATTCCTGCTCGAGGCAGTGCCCTGCGAGGTGCCTCCAGTATACATCATTGCTTCTTGCCTGAGAGAAGGCTTTTCCGCTTTGACTGCAATGCCCCTAAGCACGTGCCTATATATTTATCCTTAATGTTGAACAGCCCCAGCATGCAAAAAACATTCACTCAAAGTGCCTCTCAATTTCAAAGTGAACACAGTGTGTCTTATCATCATTAAAAAGGCACATTTCACATGCATTTTATGATTCTACTTGAAACAATAACCAGGAGCAATAGCATGTGTTTTAAGTAGAGCAGATGATCCCAAATTCATCTTAAGCTGGCTCACGATGAATATCATTTAAATTGATTTCTTTTTCAGCCATAACACCTGGCCACTCATCCCGCTGCGGAATTAGGGGAATGACACCTGCCCCAGGCCTGCAGCACATCATCAAATCGGTAAGAGATTTGTTCGTATTATCATTTTTTCACATGCATATATATATATATATATATATATATATATATTCCATATTCCAGCATCGCAAAAACCATAAACTGGCTCAGGGACTATAATTTGGAACTCACTCCGGATTAACTTGAGCCTTTGCATCAGCACCTAACGTATTCAAGCAAAGGCATTTGAATATGTATTCAAATGACTAACTAATCCAGGACTATGCGGATGGAATCAAAGAAATACTTAGTACAGGGTATATTTTCATCACAGATGGACCCATTCAGTTTGTTAATCTCAGTCCTAACAGTTCCTTCATAAGAACGAGAACTTTTATGTTGCATGGGCATACCCAGCGGAGGGATAGGAGGGGCCTCTGATTTCCTTCATGCATTTTACCACCTTCTGATGGAAATAGCATGTAATTATCCAACCCATTGAAAGAAATGGAGTGCATATTGATTTTTTCATATTTTTTACTTCCATCGTGTGCATCATATCAAATTTCCAAAATATTATGACACCGGTGGTAAAAGTGCCATGCCATAAATGTTTCCCCTTTTGCAGGGAACTATCGCTTACCCTCTGGGAATCTACCTCTGTCACATGCCGCAAAAGCACTGAGCACACGGCGGCAGGGAAAGAAATTCCCGAGCAAAAATTGCTCAGTGTATGTACTAGAACAAATTCCACAAAGAGTAAATTAAGTTACCCATCACAAATAAAAATATTAACTTATATTAAATTAACACGATCCACTGAAATGTATCCAATAGGCGGAATAATACATAATTGATTTTCAACTATGCATACTGGTTTTAGCAGATGCCTACTTGACCTCTCATTTGTCCGTTTGAAAATTTGGTTGATATGGTAATCATGAATGGACCAATTAATTTGCCTAATTGGTCCATTCACCTAATGATTCTTGATGTATGATGAATTTCAATAATACATTACACATGTTATCCTTTTTCTCATTGCATGTTCAAGGCACGTAGCAAGGTATTCAGGTGATATTTGATCAAAATGACCTCCTGAATCGAAATATGACATCTGTTTCCCTCCATCACCCACCATTTTCGGGGGAATTCCTTCTTTCAACTTTCGCCATTTTGCTATCATTTGGTGGAATAAAAAGGATTCTTTAGAATTTATATTTCTTATTAGGTTATTGAGAGGTACAAAGTTCTAAAACATGATCATTTATGGCAAGGAGATGGAATTAGGGGTATTAGTAAACAGTCTCCATTTTTCAGGGTCACATGGCATCATTAGTTCTATCAACATCTAGTTCTATGCATTAAATTTCAGTAAAAAACCAAGCCTTAATCTTCTGTAAAAATTTCAGTGTTGACTGTCTCGTGCTTGTATGAAAAGATTTTTATGCCCTTTACAAAGAGATTGGCATCCATTTACATGTAACTTTGTGCTATATTGTTACAGAAGTTTGACCAAATTCCAAATATTTGGTCAAACTAATGTAACAAGTGGTGCAGCAAACACTTGGAGCCCAATCCTAGAGCTCACCGCCATCTTGGCAGCCAGAGTAAAATTTATAAGCAGTTTTAAGAATTAAATGCTTAATTTCCAAGTCTTTTCACCGAAGAAACATAACAAAAAATAACAACAATGAAGCTTCAGACCATCTCCGTGGGAGTGGGTTCAAGTCCTCCCCGTCCAAACCGACGTTCGTGGTTTCGAGTCCTGCCCGGGTAGGTTGTCGCTACCCAAGGCATGGTTGTGTGTGAAAGCCATTGGTTGATGTTATTTCCCCCGTTTGTAAAAGGCCTTAAATGAGCTGTTTTTGGGGCGATGTAAACAAATAAAATATATTAATATATCAACCTTTGTCATATTGTTTGAGAAACTTTCTATGAATAAAACCTCAGGCTCAAAAAAGTAATTCATCAAAACTTGAGGAAGTAGAACAATTTTACTACATATTTGGCAAACACTATAAAGAAATGCAGATACAGCTGTAACAATATCTGGGAAGGAATAGAATTAGCAAATGGGAATTATATTATTCCCTTCTTTCACTTCTATCTCGTAGCAACCATTATAATTTTAGCTTACTTCTAAAGCTCTCTCTGTATCTAATTTTGTTATTTGTTACTTCTATTTTTAATAAGCATCACAGCCAATTTCATGTCCCACAAAATCTGTTTTATAGAAGTACCTATTGTTGTAAATCATCCATTCAAAATTGATTCTCTTTGTTTTTGTACATTCTAACTGTTTTTTGCATTAAAAGCAATGGTATATTTTTTCTCCATTACATTTTCTCGTAGATTGGAAGACATCCGAAGGAATGATCCATTTTCTCCATTGATAATGCATTATACGCCTGTGAACCAGTTGGATGTATTCCTGCCTGAATCAATGAAGATTGCCTCTACATACTTGCATTGGTACATCCAACGAGAATGATTTTTGTGAATGACATTGCCGCTTTTTTCCTCTGAAGATCAAGGTGAAGATGATGAGTTGCAAGTAGTCTCCATCCCAGGCTCCAGTCTGGCGCAGAAATAGATTGTTCATGGTGGTTTATCAACCGTTGATCTCAGTGGTATTAATACCTACTTCTCATAATTTTCATCCCGTGCCAATTACTGTACGTTATTTTTATTAGAGTAGTATGTACGTGATTTCCTTCAATATTCAAGCACATCATTTTTTACTTTCATTCAGGGTTGTACTTAACGATATTAAATCGAACCATTGCTGCCTCATAATATGAAATAATTCCTTCAACAACCCTGAATTTAAGAATTATCACTGCCATTTTGGCAACAATTACCTAAACAAACTATTTTGCAAAAACATATACTTTATCTCTAGCACCTGAGTGACGCAAGTAAAAATTTATTTACTGTAAACAGAGATAATAGGTACTTATCACACCTTTTCACTTTTACTTTTGGTGATCATAATAATTTACGTTGCTGTTCTGCCCTGTCGCCTGTTCATTTCCTTGTAGAATATCGGACTAAACATGCATGTATTGTGTAATGAGACACATAATTTCTGGTTAACTGTGTTGAAAGAGTTGAATCCATAATTATTTTTCTATTTAAAGATGAACATGATGTACTAGCTATAGCAAATTTACTACTTACATGGTACTGCTACTGGGACTTGATTCCCGGTAACAGGTTTCATGGAACAGGTAATTCAATGGTTCATCATTCCCTCCTGAAAAAATTTAATACATATGAGTCACGGTTTTTGGGCATTCTTCCGCGTTGTGTTCTTCAAGACAGTTTCTCCAGTCATCCTGCTGTCGTCTTCAGGTCGGTAGTAGTGACGCATACATTTTGCCGTCTTATATAGGAACTTTAGGGATATTAGGTCGGTTCTGATTGGTTGGATCTCAGGTGGGCTCTGATTGGTCATTGATGTAGAAGACCCTTTTCCATGTGTTGGCTAATGTGTAGCCGTCTTCTCTGTTGCAGTTCTCAGGATGCTTAGTTATCTCTATAGTTTCTGGGATTAGCCTGGGATAGTAACAGCTTCCATTACGCAGGATTTAAGCTCATCGAAATCCACAGTGTGGCAGGGTGCTGACCACACGTGCTCCGAAACGGCGGAACAGCTTGCTCTCCGTGGCGCGTTCATGTTCCCTTAATACTGGTTTAGATAGATAGGTACCTCTGACCCCAAGGTGCCAGCAGGATTGCTGGAAAAACTGTTGTCCCCTATGTACAACTCAACGTGGAGGAGCGTCTGAAAGCCGAGACCGATATGGCGATATGCCATGCAAGCCTCACACATAAATGGAATATACGTGTCTAAAATGCACAAATAGAAAAGCAGGTACAGAGTGTTTCTGATAGCAATAGCCTCATACATACTTGAATGAATCGATGATCGAATGGGAAATATGTAGTTTTCAGGTCAGTAATATCAGGTTTTATCAATTTTGGTATACCATTCCTCTATCAAGTTCTTAAGGATCCTGTCATAATAATATCCTTTTTTTCATTTCTCTCTCATGTCATTTTAGATACTCAGCAGGTGTGTGAAGATTCTTATCCTCCTCACTTCTGAAGGACCACCCCCTTCCAGAATTGTTGAAGCTGTCTCCCCTCCGGTAGCAGCTGAATTTTTTTCTTCATCTTTCCTTCTCTCGGTGTGATCCGAAGAAAAGTAGCTGATTCTGTGGCCTGGCTGTAATTTTGTCATTTAATTGTGTTCCTGAGCAAATCCAAAATCCAATTTCCTAGTACGCTTAGGCGAAAGATTGGAATCATTGCTTCGTCCTACTCATCGCGTCACAGCGGAAGAGAATTGACTTTAATGGCCAAACATTCTATCATTCATGACAAAAGGCTGTTATTTTAATGGTAATTAGTTTTCTGGTCACTAAAAAGGTTCATTCAATTTTGACGAATCATTCCTCTATTAAGTTTTGCAATAGTTCCATCCTATAACTATCATTTATTTTTTATAATGTTTTCTTTTGGATACTCTCTACGTGTGTGCAGAATCATATTCTCCCCACTGCTGAAGAGATCTTGAAGACTGCCAAGAATTTTCACGATGTCTCTCTAATCCAGTAGAAGCTGTACTTTTCTTTTTATTTTTGCATCTTTCAACGAAATCTGAAGGAAATAAGTGAATCTGGTGGGCTGGACCCATTGATGGCTGTAAAGTTGGCATTTACTGATTCTCCTAATGAATCCTAAATCCCATTTGCAAGCAGTCATAGGAGAAAGATTGGAATGGTTGCTGCCTCCTACTCATCAGGTCACAGAAGAAAAGAATCAAGATGAAGTGACAACAATTTTAATTTTGAGTATTTTACGCTGTTTTTTGGTTAACCCAACTGTCTCTAGGATTGTTGGCATCATTTCATTTGCAGATAACCCAATTCTTTCATGGGTTGTCTTCTCACAATTATAACCTTGATTTGAGAATTTTCTCACACTATTGTTTGATATGTGAGCTATGATTGAATATCCAAAAATATATCTTGTTCTCAGATAGTCTCATGTCGACTTTGTGCCCTTATTGTGAGTTCTATGTGCTAGGCATTGGATTTACTGACGAGTCTACCTAGGATTGATATGTGTTTGCTCTTGATCCTGAAGAAAATAATTACCTTGAGTACCTACATTTTTTCTTGTAAAATATGTTGTGCAGATTCCTACATTAGTTCATGAATAAGAATATTTTTCAAATTTGTCATTTGTTATTTCCCCTAATGAGAATATGATACCGGTGTATTGATGGACTCATATGTCCATAATAAACCCCAATGATAATTTGGATGTCAAGTTCTAGTAAATACAGTAGAACCCCGTATTTGCGTTATCGGAATTTTACGTTTTCCCGCAAATTGCAAGTTTTTTTCTGGGTCCCGTCATATTTCTTATCTCTCCAATGTAAATAGAACCCTGTATTTACGCCGTTTTTTTTCGTTTTCCCGCTATGTGCATCACGACGTGCCGGCTAAAAAAAATTATTTGCCTACTAAAACAATAAATCGTGCATATCACCCCTTAAAAACTGCCTTTTGGCTTCCTTTCGTGCATTTGTATTTAAAAATCCAAGAGAAAGAGACGCAATGAGAACGATTTTCGGGAAGAATTTGAATGTGGCGGGACAGAACGTCACTAACGTCGGAAAGTTGAACTACGTTTCCTCGTTTTCTGTCAGCGGCGGAAAGATTCACGATATGAAAGTAGGTGTTTTGAGCAATCGAGCTATGTAATAATTATAATGCAAGAACTCCTGAAGCAATGCTGACAATAATCATGTAGCCTATAATTTGATACGAGAGTTTGAGAGGAAACCAGACGTGCTGAAACGTGATAAATGCCGGAACTATAAAACTTGACCGATAACTGGGATCATTTGCGCTGACTTCATTCAACAGTTGCGTAGCGTAGATGGGTTAATTAAATACTTAAAAAAAACTTATTTAAACTTGAATTATCCCATCCACATAGCAGCGTATCGCAAAAAACTGTAACTTTCAAAAATTATGAAGTCGCACGACAGTTTGTACTACGCACTTGATCGCCGAGGAGCGGTTCAGATACTCGTGTGTTACTAAATTAGTACGGGAAATAGAATTTATCCTGCTTGAAAATGGAAATTCGAGGTGAAAAATGGACATTTTTAATTTACGAGAAAATGAAAATTTTAGAGCTAGTTGATTCCCACACCGGAACCCGCATCGATTCAAACGCTGGCGAAGCAACGCGAATATTTGGACTGGGAATCCGATCGGATATGCAAACCAGTGCGGACATTTATCAAAAAAGAGAATATATGTGAAGAATTCTAGGTAAGAAAAAATAGAATGAATTCTAAAAGAGTAGTTTTTAGGTGCAAGATCATCAAATGTTCCTGAAAATGGTGTCATCTAAAGGCCTGTTTACATAGTACATTAACCCATACAAGTTAATGTCTAAATTATGAACACGAAAATGCACGGTGTATTCACCCAACTTGTGGGTATGCATGAACAGAAAATATAACCTGTTCAAATTTGATTCAAGCATTCATAGTCGGATTTAGGGGCGGAGGATGTGCCCCACCCAGATGCTTAAAAAATAGGCAATATTTGAATACGGTTATCACAGGAGGATCTATGGGGGGGAGGGGGATGTGCCCCCCCAGACACTTAAAAAATATGCAAGATTTTTAATACGGTCCAATTATAATTGCGTTCGTTTTGTATAACGTGGTATCATTGTGCCCCGCTCCAGAACAAAATCCTGGATATGGCCTTGCTTGTGCCCCCCAGAAAGAAATCCTGGATCCATCCCTGATGGTCATCATTACGTTCGCTTTATTTTGTGTATTACTCAAGGAGGCTCAATCATTTAATTCAATAAGAATAACTTTGATATAAAAATAAAGAGAATTTAGTAAAATCATTGTTATATCTTGTTTTTAATCTCAATTAAGACAAGATCTTTTGCCTGTCAGGCCCTCTGTGCCCCTCCCAGAAAGAAAAATCCTGGATCTGCCCCTGCCTGTATTCGTACATTTCCTGTCCTGTTCCGGTCCACAAAAATCATTCATGCAAACAGACATTAATGTATCGTGTAAACAGGCCCAAATCATCATCATCATCATCATCATCAGTGATTACTGTCCTTAGACAGGTTTCCACTGGACTTCTCTCCATCTTTCTCTATCCTGAGCATCCTCCTTTAGGTCTTTGTATTTTCTTCCTCTTCTTATATATCATCCAACATTCCCATCCTCCTTCTTCCTCTTCCTCTCTTTCCTTCTATCTTCCCTTCTATTATTCTCCGTTCCAAACAATTCCTTCTTAATATATGCCCTAACCAACTTGCCTTCCTCTTATGAATCATATGTATTAATTTTCTTTCCTCGCCTATTCTTCTTAGAACTTCCTCATTCTTCACTCTGTCAGTCCACTTCACTTTCAACATTCGTCTCCATACCCACATTTCAAAACTTTCTAAATATCTCTCCTCCTTCTTTTTAACAGTCCATGATTCACATCCGTACAACACTACACTCCACACAAAACATTTCATAAACCTCTTCCTCATCTCTATTGGAATTCTTTTTGCTGTTAACAATGCTTTTACCTTTCCATACGCTCCTTTACCTATTGATATCCTTCTTCTTATTTCCTCAGTACAACTTCCATTCCATCTTACCAGACTTCCCAAATATTGGAAAGTCTGTACTTGCTGTATGATATTTCCTTCTAAGGATATACAAACACAACCTTCTTTTCTGCTGATTCTCATCACCTTGGTTTTATTTATGTTTAAGTTCATTCCAAATTCCCTTTCCACATCCATTATATCATCCATCACTTGTTGTAAATCTTCTTCACTTTCTGCCAGCACTGCCTGATCATCTGCATATTTAATTGTTTTTATTCTTTCTCCTCCTATTACAACTCCTCTAGCTTTTTCTAAAGCTTTCTCCATCATTTTTTCTGCATAAACATTGAAGAGCTCTGGAGAAAGGCAGCACCCTTGCCTCACTCCTCTTCCTATGCCAATTTCTTCTGTTTCATCATCTCCAATTTTTATAACTACTACCTGCCTACAATACATCTCTTTTATTAATCTCCTATCTTTCCAATCAATGCCAATGTCTTTCAAAATTTTCAATAACACATTCCAATTAACCTTATCAAATGCCTTTTCCCAATCAATAAAGCAAATGAACAAATCTCTTTTCACTTCCATCATTCTTTCTCCTATCATCCTCAAGCATCCTATTGCATCACGAGTCCCTTTACCCTTTCTAAATCCAAATTGATCTTCTCCCATATTTTCTTTAATTCTTCCTTCGATTCTTTTTAATATAATCCTTGTAATTACTTTGGTAACATGGCATATAAGACTAATTGTCCTATAGTCTTTACATTCTTTGGCATTACATTTCTTTGGTATTGGTATTAGAATAGTTTTAAGTAGATCATCAGGCCAGCTCCCGGTATCATATATCCTATTGATTAAATTTGTTAATCGACTCATTGCATTGTTACCTAGGTTCTTTAATGCTTCTGATGGTATTCTATCGCATCCCATTGCTTTCCTTTCCTTGAGATCCTTGATTGCCTTTTCCACTTCTCTTCTCAGTATGTTTGGTCCTCTATTCACCTCTTCACATTCCCATTCCTCTTCCAGCTCCATCTCAGAATGATCGTCTTTACTATCATATAGTTCTTTCACATATTCTTTCCATATGTTTTTGTTTTCCTCAACACCTGTTGTTATCTTTCCGTATTTATTTAACATTCCTTGTTTACTTATTTTCTTTGGCTCTCTTTTTGTGAACTTTTTAGCTGTTTTATAGATTTCTTCCAATCTCCCTTGTTCTTCTAGGACTTCCATCTTCTCGCATTCTCTCTCCATCCACTCCTCTCTTGCCTTATCAGTTAATCTCCGTAGTTCATTGTTAAGTTTCCTATATTGCCCTTTTCCTTCTTCAGTGTGAACATTTTTCCACTTTCTCCTTTCCTCCATTTTATCTATCATGCTCTGAGTGATCCATTCCTTCCTATTTCTTTCCTTTTGTACAACACCAACTTCCTCTTCTAAGACTTCCCATATTGCATCCCTAATGTTATTCCATTCCTCTGATACCTCATTACTTTGTCTTACATCTTCCAATTTTTTCTCAACATTTTTATTATATGCTTCATTCTTCTCATTTTTCAGCTTTATTACATCCCATTTCCTTATCAACATCCCTTTCTTAACAAGCTTCAATCGTGTTCTTATATCAGTAACTAGAAGATTGTGGTCAGAGTCAGCATCTGCTCCTGGGTAGGTTTTTGCCATTTTAACACTATTCTTAAATCTTTGATTGACAATAATAAAATCTATCTGATATCTTGAAATATCTCCAGGTGCTTTCCACGTGTACAACCTTCTTTTATGATTTTTAAACCAAGTATTTGCAATCCATAACTCCAAGCGCTCACAAAAATTTATCAATTTTTCTCCTCTTTCATTTCTACTTCCAAGTCCATAATCTCCAACTACATTCGTCCTTCTTCCATTCCCCACTACACTGTTCCAATCTCCCATCATTATAGTTCTTACTTTGCCTTTTCCATTTTCTTCATATATTTCCTCTATTTGCTCATATATCCGTTCAATCTCTTCTTCTTCTGCATCTGATGTTGGCAAGTACACTTGGATAATTAATGTATCTACTGGCTCACTCAGTATCTTGATAGCCACTACTCTATCGCTTACTGGCATAACTTTAGTTATATTCTTCTCCAAATTCTTTCTGTATATCAACCCGACTCCATTTTCCTTAGATTCCCCTCCCTTATAAATAATCTTATAATCTCCTGAATCAAATTCTCCTTCTCCTTCCCATCTTACTTCACTTAATCCTAGAATACTGATGTTGTGTCTCACCATTTCTTTCTTCACATTTTCCAACTTCCCTTTCCTATTCATTGTTCTGACATTCCATGTTCCTATTCTCAATGCTGATGTTACCTTTCCCTTCTTCTTTCCCTTCTCTTTCAAACCACACAGTTCTCCTGGGATAGTGCCCACCCGGAGATCCGAATGTGGGCATATTACTCCGGAATATTTCTTATTCTCAGGAATCACCATGCTTTCATTGTAGTCCAGTGGGACTAGGGATACCGTAAGGGTCTTTAATGCGGTGGTTTCCCCTTGCCTTCCGCATCCTATGCCGTTGACCTCGTGGGTTCATCCGCCTTTTGGAATGATTTCCCATTCCAAGGGCAAGAGGGTGCCCTAACCCCTGTCCGCTCATCCATCCTCTACAGAGGTTGTTGGCTTTGACAGGGGGGGTCTCCTTATCCCGGGAGATACTCGGTCCCTGTGTCGTTAGCCGTTTTTAATAACGTTGCCCCCTCTCTACCACGAGGAGGTGATCATCAGGATTTTCCTTTCATTGAACCAAGGACCAAAAGGCATTACCTTGGTTCTCCAGTACTTTTAGAGAGGCCCAAAGGCCCTTGAGAAAAAGTATTTCCCCAGAAGATTGGGAATCGAAGTTTCCACGGCATCTATAATGGTTGGTTGGATAGATTCAAAAATTGGTACAGTCTTGTATACAAGATGGTGAGTGGTGAAAGCAAAGATGTTAACATAGAGACAGCAACTCAGAAGAAAAAATCTGAATATATTAGACTTCTGGAAGGTCGCAGCCCAAAAGATGTTTTTAATGCAGACAAAACAGGATTATTTTTTAATTTTTGTTGCCAGCTGTGCTTCAGAGGGAAGCAATGTTATGGAATAATGCTTAGTGAACAATTAAAAAATTAACATTTCCAAAGCCAATATGTGAATAAAAGTGAAAATTCTATATTTCCCACTGTTTGCATTTTCCCGCAATTTACACTTTTTTTCTTGGGTCCCTAGAAAAGTGTAAATAAGGAGTTTTACTGTATCTAATATGTACTGTTCTTAACCCTAGAATGATGGACTGGGACCAATGGACCCAGTAGTTGCTATGAAAGTTTATAATTATGTCAAAAATGCAGGAAAATCCTTTTGACTCCGTGACTTTTCCTAAATGTATGTCCTTTTAAAACATAGCAAGAAATAATGAGAATGGGCTCATTACATGTTATAGCATACTACAAATTTACATAGTGGATGGACTAGGTCCATTGGCCCCAGTCTACTATTTTTTTTTTGCTTTGGGTGATTAATTTCAACTTATCAGCAATTTTCTTATTTACTTTGTATTTTCGGGAAATTCAATGTTTATGGAGTTATAAACAAAGTCCTAGGCTATACCAATTACCAATTAGTGGGCAATTTTTATGGTTTCTACACAACGTATGAAAAGCTTAGAAGTGATGAATCTAAGTTTTTTAATTATTTTCGTATGAGTATACATACATACGATTATCTCTTGGGACGCATTGGAGAAGTTACACAGTGCCAAGATACTATGTACTATGAGAGCATGTATACCACCGATGGAAATGTTCACAGTAACAATAAGGCAAGTTTAAATTAATACACACGCTGGTTCGACTTTAACTTTTAATTGTAATAAGTGCAGAGAAAATTTTACTTGGGTTTATCTACAAAGATATTTTTAAAGTTCTTGAATAAAGGTGGTTGAGTGATTGGTTTGAGGGTCACAGGGGGATTGTAAATGTTCACTTTGAGGCAATGACAATTGTTGACTTGAAGCCACTGATGATGGTTGTTGTATGGAACGTGTTGGGTAGAAGGCAAAAGATGGGGAATGCTGATAGGGTGATGATGAATGGGTAGGAGAAAATTCTAGGATAGGGGCCGCGTGATTTACGGTCAGGCTTTCGATGTTTTTTACAAGCTGCATGACACCAATTCGGAATTCAATTTTTTCTCCTTCACCCATTTTCCTCACAACCGATAAAACAGAGTGAAAAATTGCTTCGTCTTCGTCAGGTTCATGTTTAGAATCTGTAATAGCATTTAGAATGGCTCTATCTATGTCGTGTTGGCGTCTGTGTTTTTTTGCGAGAGTGGCAGGCTTTGTCCCAGTTACAGGCTTCCTCTTCCTGATGCTCTATATCCACGCCAAAGTGGTCATCAGCCTCAGTATCAGGTCCCTTCTCCTGTGAGTCTTCTATGCTTGATATTGTATCATCTTTTTGACAGATTTTCATCAAAAATTTTAAGTTCTCGTGGTAAATATATTTCTTTGGAGTGATCTGACCAGATCTTTTCCTTTATGATTTCAAAATAGAATCCCTGATATTCTGCCATTTCGCCATGATAAGTTTGCCTAAAAAGATGAAAAAATACATTTCATTGCGATTTTAATGGCGATAGTGCTGGAGGCTGGGGAAGATAGTAATACCTTAGACGATATGAAATGGCAAACGCGTAGCGAGCAATCTTAGAATTAGGAAGATTAGATTATGGAAATGTAACTGTCTCATGTGATCGACAAAGTAACTATCTCGTCAACCGATAGTTTTTTTTAAAAATGTTCATATTGAAACTTGATAGGCAATAATTGTGGAAGAGCAAATGATTTATTAAAACATAACTATATCTTTTACAAATACTTAAAATGGCTACACTTTACCAACGAAAGCTGCACCAGATTACGCGAAATTAACAAAGAGACGCTTCTTGATAGTGGAATCGTAAGGCGAATAATATCCAATATCAAGGGACAGAATGAACAAAATCAGAATGATTTGAGCTCTTAACAGGGTTTTGAGAAAAATATGCATGAATTCAAACAATGATAAACTGAGAATCAGAAAAATGGAAAAATAAAAATTAATCAAGGAATGAATTGGATGCTCTTTCAAAGGAAATAAAACAGTTATCGGGAAAGAGACATTGATTAGCCTTGGTGATGACCATAAAATACAAAAAAAGTTACACCGTGACTTTCCTCCATAATCTATTTACTTGACGTTCCTCCACATTGCAGGTACCTGGCAACCGGCGCAACATTTACTGACCTGCATTACAGCTACAGGTTGGTAATAAGCACAATCAGGTCACTAAACTTACCTAAAGTACCTACTGACTTACCTATATTGCGTTGTTCTTTCTTATCAATCTCAAAGAAATCGTCTTCTAAAAACTGGTAAACTTCTCTCCATGCTCTTCGCTTTTCCACCTTGTCTTTGAAGCAATCTGCAGCTTTGTCCCACAAGCAAGGCCTGCTCTCCACCAGTTCGATTAGGGTTGCTATATCCTACTCAAAACTGCCCATTTTCGGAAATGAAAGAGAGCCACAAATGTGTGATTACCGCAGGAGCAACGGCACGGCTGAAGACAATCTCCTCTCCGGCACAAGCAAAATTGACCTACGTGGGCAAGTATAGGTAAAGAAACATTGTAACCGACAACCGGTGCCGGCGCCGGATTCCGACTTGACGAGTTCATCGCCGGCAGCACTTGTAGGTGCCGGCGATCGCGCCGGCAATGATGCCGGACCGGACTACAGGTATAGCCTTCCATTTGGTTACATTGAATCCGGCGCCGGTGCCGGCAACGGCACCGGTTTTGCCGGTACGTGTGAATAGTGCATAGTGTAAACTCACAGATGCAATTTTTCCCGAGAGTTGGACGCGAGTTGTTTTGCGAGCTCTCGCGCGAGCCAGTGTCACTGTTGGATGCGACAGTTGGTATGAAATCCGTTTACATGTGACAGCATTCGGTGCAATTTCAACTCGCGGAAGTGGTCCCTCCCGTACCGTGGTCAGTAGCTTTTTACAATGCCAAGAAGTAGACGTGCGCAAACTGCCGCTACAATAGTGTTACTTGATTATTGGCAAAGAGGACATAAACAGAAAAAAAATAAGAGGAGTATCTGGGTTAAGGAATGGATTGATAGAAGGCAACATTTGAGAGCTTTCTCGACTTTAAGTAAATGAGTTACAAAGAGAGGACTCTCAACAGTTTAGGAATTTCATCAGGATGTCTGCTACAGAGCTGGAGAATCTGCTCTACTTTGTTGGGCCATAAGTCCAAAAACAGGACATAGTTTTGAGGGAATCGATATCAGCGAGTAAGCGGCTGATAGGTATAACCCCACGTTTTCTTGCCTCTGATTAGTATAATCGTTTTAATTCGTTATATTGGCCTGTTTACGTACGTGTAAGTAACCACAGTAACCTAACGGATGGCACAGTGGTTCCAATAGGATGGTTTCCTATTATTTTTTTATTGCCTAAATCGAAAGATCACTACTCCTGGAGTAAGTATTTCACGCTTTTAGATTTTTAAATGACGTTATCTATTTTTCGCGATTAAATGAAAAGTGAAAATTTTCAAGCGCACGAAAACGCGACGCTTAAGTATGAATGCCGGGAAATCTCTCCGTGTGACGTATTTCTGGCTCCCGCTGCCGCCCTGTGAGGTGAACTTGAGGCGAGGCTTAGCGCTGATACGACGCAGGCTGCTAGCGGGTAGCTGAGTACCCTGCTGGCTGATAGCGCTTGGCTTAAATAAGGATTATTAATACCTTATCAAATGAAGAAAACTTTCCGACCTTAGCCAGTTTTAATAAGTGATTTTTAAGACATGTTTCCCTGAGTTCTGCGCCTCATGCATGCGATGGTAACCTCAGACGACTCCTATCTTCTCGTATAGGAACTAGCTCCCTGTGACGTCACGTGGAGTGGCATCGCATGGGCGCCAATCTGGCCCTTTTCAAATAAGGATAAAAATGGACCATTGCCTTTCGTCTAAACCGGTATTTCTAAAACGAAATAATTTGTATATTATGAATACAGTAATGGTGGGTAACGAATCGCAATCAATGCCTTTCATTTTCTTTGATGAAGGAAACTACCCTATTGCGAATTGATTTTAGCGGAAGAAAACATAGAAATGGAAAACATATAGGAATCATCCACTGAACCTTATTCCTTCCGAAATACAAATCTCAGCTTGTACTGCTTGTGGCCACTACTTCCATGCTAACTTTATTTAAATATCATCGTATATTTGAAGTCATTACCAGACCGAAGGAAGTTATGAAAGTTCAATTATAATTTTCTTCAAATTTTATATGAATAGCTAATACTAGTAAAGTAGTAAAATTGTCCATCTCAATCCACTTGAGAAAAAATTTGTGCCACTGAAGTGGTACCATGCATACTATGCATTGCATAGCTATTTGTTTGGCGCTGTTCTATCTATGCACTATCTTCGTCATACAATCTCTATTTTTTAGGTGACTCTTATCATGCTCTGATGTATTTATTCTTCTTGCTAATGTCACGCAAAGATTCCTGATTTTTCACTCGGTTTCTGTAATCTTTCCGGGTCACATTCCACAATATTTCGCTTTATTCATATAACGTAATAAGTTGTTTTTCTCCAACTCCGATCATTTGTAACTACTTTGCTCAAGGGGATGTTCCACCCTTTTCCCTTCATCCATCAACAAAACAACATGACACAAAAAACAAACAAAAAAAAACAAATTACAGGAGATTCGAGAGACAACACAACTACACTTCAGCCCAACTTCCGCAAAAATGTCGGGAAATTTCTCCCGCGGTTTCATCAGGCGACAGTGCGAGCGCGAGAAATTGCTAGAGCTAAGTTTCATGTTTAGACCTGCGAGTCGAAGTGTCAGACACTCCGCCGCCAAGCTAGCGACACTGCTCGCCGACCCGTTTACACTTGCAATTTTGACTGTCAGACAGTAAACTCGCGCAATTCCTCGCAGGTGTAAACCTAGCTGATATTGTCATCCCCACTCACTACGCGGAATGCGCCAAATTCCCGCGTCTAATAGGTGACCATGGAGCAGTAGTGCTTATATATTATTTCATGGGGCGTGGGAAAGACCGGTGTAAGATTAGGTTAAAAATTGTTAAGTAAGAAAACCCTTGAAGTTTTACATTAAAAATAAATATAAAATTGAAAATATAAGGACTTACATCAGTACTTATTTCACTATGGAGGCGAGACTTGTTCGTGGATAGAAGCCGAGAAGTCGAGAGTGGAATCATTCGAAATGTGGTGCCATCGAAGAATGTTGAAGATAAAATGGATCGACCGAGCAAGTAATGAAAAAGTGCTAGGAAGAATGTGAGAAAACAAGCGTCTTCGAAAAACTTTAAGGAGAAGACGGAACAACTTAGTTGGTTATATTATGAGACATGATAGTTTCATGAAGACAATCGTAGAAGGACAGGTGGAAGGGAAGAATGGCCTCGAATGAGTTACACAGGAGAAAGGGTTATAGAGGATGTAAAAGAGAAGAAATACGTCGCTATGAAAAGGATAGCGGATGGGAGATGGAAATGGAGAGCTTCGTTAAACCAATCTTAGGATTGTTGACTAATGATGACAATAGTACTATTAGATGGAAAGAGTACTACGGAATCCACGAAGCGGTTATTGATGGGCAGTTGAGAGGAACTGAATTTTATTCATTTCTGTGGGAGGTGAACACTCGGGGTGGGATTCGATATAAGATTTCATGCGGGAATCAATTCGTCAGTGAGAGCGAGGAGAAGAGTTTCGGTGTCAACATTCTCAGAGGAAGATTTGGTATGTTGCGATTAGCAGACGATACAGCAGTCATAGCCATGACAGAGAATGATTTTAAGAAGAACTTGATAAATATGGAAAGAGCAAAGACCAGAAATTAGCTGAAAATTAAAAAAGACAAAGATATTAATATGCAGCAAGGGAGGAGAGGCTAGGACAAGCATCAAATTAAGAAAACGAAAGCTTGAGGAGGTTAGAAAGCTTTGCTCCATAGGAAGCCGAATTATCAACGATGGGCGAAGAAAGAAAGAAATAATCAGTAGAATAGCGCAGGCGAAGAGGGCTTTCTATCGAGCGAGGAACCTTCTTACAGCTGGGAGTATAAGCATGGAACTAAGAAAACGATTCATCAGGTGCTACATAAGGAGCATGCCTCTTTATTATGGAAGCGAGGCGTGGTCATTAGGCCGGCCCTTATTTTTCATAATTGCGAAAAGTTATGTTTTCCTGGTCTCAAAATGATCCAAATGGTGTTTATATTCACGTGTTAAAATTTGGTTACTTTAAAATAACGGCAACCCGTGCCCCAAGGGCCCTAAGTACTAAGGACCCTCAATTGAGTTTTTTGGGGTTGAAATAGCACTATTTCTATGTAAAACGTAAAAGTAAAGTCCTTTAGGGCCGATTTTCTGTTTTTTTTAACCTATCTCTAAGCGTTTAGGAGATATTGTCCGTCGTAATGCAATCAATCCCCCCCTAGGGCGCCACCCCGCACCGCGGCACCGCTGAGGTATGTCCCGCACCACTTACTAGAGACTTCCCCTCAACCCCCTCCCCTCCCTCGGAAAAGACTTTGCTCCTGATGTCAAGATCTAGTCTCTGAAGAAATGTGCTTACTTTAGAAAGAATTTAATTGCCATAACAATACTTCCAATCCAAGAGATCAATTTTTTTTCGCTCTGTCCATGAATTTCGGTACATTAACCAAAATAAAATAGAATTTCATTGCATTTCTAATTTTTCACTGACATCCCATATTTGGCAATTAAAGTGCCTTTCCGCACGTAAGGGTTGTATTGCGATGATAAGTCACACTTATTGTTAGTAATATTTTGAAAGCTCTCTTCCTTCAACGACACTGCCTAAAAATCTTGAATTAGTTTCACTCCTCTCGCTGCACAATCATTTCCCACTTAATGACCCCGAATAATTTGCAAATCGTTCTTGTATGTTCATCACATTCTAGCATGTTCACATCAAAGAATGCAATACATATTTACAATACATTAAATAGCTTTCTCGAATTAGTGGTGACAAAATTTGGTATAGATACCTTAGTCATGTCTTTACGTTTATAGACTGCCTTCTTCGGTGGATCATATTTTCCTACACAAGACCACATACGGCGTATCACGTTTTTTTCACACCTAGAAATGGATCCGTCAAAGAATGACAGGCATACCAACTCCTCACTCATGTACCACAAGTGGTTTGAAAACCTCTTTTGTGCTGCTTTCGCTATGTCCAGGTTAACACTTTCGTAATTAACAAGTCTTTGTAGGAACTGCGGGCCACTGATGGGAGCTAATGCAACAAAAGGAGCGGAGAACCACATCTTTTCATTTCTTCTTGAATGTATTGACATCTATTCAACCAATAACTGCATTTCGTTCTCCTCTTTATTTGCGTAAGAACTTTATTTCTTCAGCCCAAGCACATTTATCCGAGAGATTAACTGCACTTTCCTCCTCGCGCGTCAAAAATGCAATGGTACCGCTCCTTGCAATGTCAAGCAAATCATCAAGTTTTGTTACGAAAGATTCTCTTCTCTTCATATCCACTGTCGTTCGCGCTCTCTTTCTGCCGTTGCACGTTCATCCATTCTTCGCGTCATTTTTCTAACTTTTCTATCGCCTTATTTTCCGTAACAACAGGAATTCTAGTTTTATACTATGGATGAGACGCATTTCTCACGGTTTTTCTCGCCATAAGTCTTACAAATTTCGAACCCATTAGGTGATATAGAAAACACACAGTACTTCTCACACTGTCGGTAAATTTGAGCCGAGTATTTCTTCACTTTCTTTTCCAACCAGTTCAATGCCTGGATTTAGTCTTGATTTCCTTGTTGGTCTATTCTTAAAATGAACGTCACGTTCATGATAAAGTATTTATTTCACCACTTTTCTCCTTACATCCTAAAAAACTTAGCACCTTCTATCCTTTGCACACTATACACAAGAACTATCTCTCCACAGTGATCTACATCCGTGAACTGACTACCTCGTTTCGTCTTCCTTGAATATTTCTACCTACTGTTTGAGCCCTGTTAGCCCTGCTCATTCCCTTCATTCCTTTATAATTCATAGACACATTTGTAACTCATGCTTATAATATTTTGTACATAAAAAGCACTTTGGAACAAAGCCTGCTGGAATGGTTCGCGGCCGTATGGCGGCAAAAATCAACGTTTAAGGGGTCGGAACCCAGTACATAGGGCGGCATTGAAGGGTTAAAATTGACATTATAGGCTTTAACAACATTAATCATGACACAAGAGGAGCAACCTATTCAATACTGTACCACTATCATGTAAATCTTGTCATCAGGAGCAAAGTCTTTGCCGAGGGAGGGGAGGGGGTTGAGGGGAAGTCTCTAGTAAGTGGTGCGGGACATACCTCAGCGGTGCCGCGGTGCGGGGTGGCGCCCTAGGGGGGGATTGATTGCATTACGACGGACAATATCTCCTAAACGCTTAGAGATAGGTTAAAACAAACAGAAAATCAGCCCTAAAGGGCTTTACTTTTACGTTTTACATAGAAATAGTGCTATTTCAACCCCAAAAAACTCAATTGAGGGTCCTTAGTACTTAGGGCCCTTGGGGCACGGGTTGCCGTTATTTTAAAGTAACCAAATTTTAACACGTGAATATAAACACCATTTGGATCATTTTGAGACCAGGAAAACATAACTTTTCGCAATTATGAAAAATAAGGGCCGACCTAGTGGTCATTGACAGCTGACTCGACTTGTTTATTTGTTTAATCTTACCCAGGTGAAGCCACAATCCGACCCCTTCTTCCCGTGGACCAGCCGTAGAGAAGTCAAGTGTGGAGGCATTCGAAATGCGGTCCTGCCAGAGAATGATGAACATATAAAGATATGGATCCAATGTTTGACTAATGAGGAAGTGCTGGAGTTTGGAGAAGAGAGAAGTAAAATGTAAAACCATAAAAATAACTTCATTAGCGACGTCAGTGGCGCAGCGAGGAGGAAGGGTTTTGGGGGTTAACCCCCCCTCCCCCAGAGCTAAGAGAAACTTTTAAATTTAATCCATTTTACTTAATTTCATTAATTTACTCAATAAAGAGCGTAAGGATTGATGAAATATCCCTCGGATTTCCATAAAAGTCACGATTTTGAAACACTTGTATAAAATGTTGATGGAGAATTTCGCGGGGTGGTGCAGCATGCATACCGGGTTGACCCGGAAACCTTGCTACGCACTTGTATTAAATATTTTCTGGGGGAGGGCCCCCGCACCAACCGCTTATCCTGGTGGGTAAACCACACACATCGGACGTGGTTGCGTATAAACCCCCCCCCCCCCCCTAGCCTTAATTCCTAGCTTCACCCCTGAGCCAAAACGAACAAACTTGTAAAAAAAGAAATACTACGAAAAAGCTTTCGGATAAGAGAGAGGAAAGGAGAGCTGCGTCAAACTAAACTTATATTAATTAGTTGTTGCCTTATGATGTGATGCATGATTTATGTAAGCTTGTTGCTTAGGAAGGAATTTCTGAGCTGTTGAATGTCGCGTGAAAACTACAAATCTGTTTTCTAAGGTAACTAGCAGAATCGATCCTATTTGCCTGCGGGTGATCCCGGAGCGCTTTTGTTCTTTCCATGTAATCCTTATCGGTTGTGCCTTCAGTAATAAGGAATCTACCGCGGTTTTCTTAGACGCCATCAGAAGTAATATTATTCTATTGCAATTCGTTTATTAGTTGTCCATAGGACCAAATTATATAATTAACTAAGAAAAAAATTATAGTCGAGACATTTTGTGCAACCTTTCTTAGATTGGCTAAGCTAAGGTGCTTTTTCTTTTTGTTACCAGATACGAGTTCTTTGTCTAAGGAAGTCTTTTCAATTTTTCTCCTCAAATATTATTCTATATAATAAAATGTCCTTAAGCGCATTATTGGTCCACGTGCCGTGATGACACATTGACCTTGAGCCTGTACCAAAGCCGGAAGAATGGTAAGTGGTAAAGTGTCCATTAACCCTGGCGAATATTCAGACACTCCTTAATTCAAATAAACAAAAGATCGTAACACTTATCCACGAAAAATTTTCATTAAAAAATGTCTTACTTCCACCAATTGAAGCCTGAATCTGTTGAACTTCTTAATTTCCCTGATACACTGGTCCCTCCATTTTCCTACTTACAACCATTAGCGGGAGCTGAATTTTGCAAATGATATGTGACGTCAGGAGAGATAGAACTTCCATTGCTGCGTATGCATTCAAGGCATCTGTCGCGTTTCTTTAATTTTTAGTTAACGTGCGGCCGATGATCGTTACTAGATCAATATTTCTGCCTTAAATGGTTTATCAAGAAACCGTGAATTTTAGTTTTAAGGTTTTCGCAGCGATTACATGCACTATTATAATCCATTTTCGGGTGTACGTCTGCGTCTTGGTCTCTCCTGACGACGTTCCCAGTAAGTGGAATGAAACGTCGAGATAAATATCAAGCACGCAGACGTACACCCGAAAATGGATTATAATAGTGCAAGAAACCGTGACTTTGACGACATCTAGACCGTGAAAATACGGAAAAAACTGTGAATTGTATATTTTAGTTTGATTGGGAACTATGATTTACATTCTTATTTAATGCATAATTAGATACACAACACCTTTAGTTAGCCTTCTACGTTCATACATGCGGCACACTTTCTGAGGCACTAATGATAGCCTAAAACAACTAAAGTACTTGTGAATATGCATTCCCTGGCTGCCTTTCTCCAACTGGCGTTTTGACTATGAGGAAATTTATGTTCCCGTAAAGATACCTATTGCATACGCCAGATGCTCTCTCACGATCTCCAATCTCCAAAGCTCCAAAAGAAGGCGTATTCTCACCGATGAAGACGTGGAATTGTACGTGGAAGCTGTGAAAGCAGATTTACCAATGAGTGACAAACTCCTGAAGAGAGTTTTGAAAGCGCAACGAGAAGATGAAAGGACTCGACGAATAAGTAAGTATGCGAAAGACAGCTGGCCACGGAAACAGAAGCTACTGTTGGAGGATACCAGCTTCTTCCACGAACGAGCAAATCTTTCCCTCCTGGACGGTCTACTAGTCAGGGGGACCAGGGTTTGCATCCCGGAATCATAGAAGAAAGGATTGGTGTGCCGTATCCGCGCAGGTCTTCTAGGTATTCCAAAGTACAGGAGGCGGATGCAGCAGTCAGTCAGTGCGGTGACCAGGAGCGTCTCACAAAATGCTGGAAATGATAAGCAAGTGCCCGGAATGTCTCGAACGTCGTCCATCGCGAATAGAGCCGTAGAGACCGACGGAGACGTCGGCGCGGCCCTGGAGGATGGTAGGAATAGACATTTTCCACAGCCGAGGGCGTGAATACTTAAACACCGTACACAACCTTTCAAAATACACGGAAGTCGCATATTTGGATAATACGCGGGAAACGAACGTGATCGCGAAAATAAAATCCACATTCGCGCGTCACGGAATCCCACAAGCAAGGGGGCGACAAAACTGCGATATATCGTATGGAAAACCTCTTTTGTTTTGATTTTTCCGGAGCCCCATTGGTCCAACGGCCTACCCAACATAGAGGCGCTGGTGTAGCCTGTTTTTCTGAGCAGGTATGAACTGGGGGCTGCCATATTGAATCTCGCTGTAGACAAACGTGATATTGAGGCTTATTGATAGTCAATAGTGTTAACTGCAGACTTTTTTTTATTGCTTACAGTGTCCCTTACGATTTTGGAATTTGCTCGTTGAAGGATGTGAGTCTCAGTGATCTTGGTTATTGCTAAATTGCATGGGTGTGAAATGTATTTGGTGATGAAAATGTGAGTAATTTTTTTCCTTCATTATTCCATTTTGATTTCAACCTGTGATTACCTTTTCTCATGTTTTCAGTATTTTATGGTGTCTTGTACTCCTTATATTTCTATATGTTTTTCATTGTATTTGTAGGTTTTCTAGTGTTCAAACTACTCACGAATCGCTAGTGCTATGCTTTGGTTTGTTTAATGCTAATCATTTTGATGGTTATGTATGTAATTTGCTATTTCAACTCCGTCCTTTCAACTGTTTAATTGTCATTAATTGAGCATTATTCATTAAGTGTTCTACGATGTTTACATTTCTTAAAACTTAAATGTCTTTCCTTTTGAAGTAAGAACTTGATTTCTACTAAATTGGTATACAATATTCTTTACTTTTTTCGTTTTCTACTTTTGGAATACTTCCTTTCGTATAAGTGATGGATATTAACTTATAAGAACCTTTCATTTTAAGACTCCTCTGCCAAGATATGTTGTATATCTTAATGGGTACTCATCATGAACAACTTCCTACGAAATAATGTCATCCTTTCTTAATTAAATAATTATCTTCCATGAAATGATATCCAAACTTGCACGCTTATTTCTAGTTAAGTGTTGTTATGGTCTATGGTTTCAGGATTAGCATTATTTTCCCTGTACCAGAGCTATTGCAAGATACATCTACGTCAAGGAAAATTGGGTCACCCTCTTTGTCTGCAACTGTGGAGTGTTTACTTAAGTAATGGAATCTTTCTCCAATTACGCAAAGGCTGCTCATCTCATGTTGTAATTGATATTTGTTGCTTGTGCATCTCATGTGCTTGTAGAATTGTTAACTTCCACAGATTTCATCTCTAGTATGTCATATTTAAATTGTTATTGTTGTATTTCTATTACCAGTTATTCTATCAATAAATACCAATGTCCACTGAAGTAAGTTTCCGAGATCATTATTCTTACCAACCACCAGATCGCCAGTTGACTTTGTACATTAATCTTGTATTATGGTTACCACTTTGGTAAACTGGAGAAGTTCTTCAGGAAGATTTTCTTACATTCATTGCTTTTAAGTTCCTCGCAATTGCAGTATCATTATTAAGCCTGAATAGCACGCCCTATCGTGACGCGTAAAAATAAATGAAACACGCGCCGAGATGTGCATTCAAACTTCGCGGCAGCATGGACCACTGGCATAGATGGCACTGATGTATCAAAACCTATACGCATTATCCTTATGGGTATGTCGCCCCCTTGCCCACAAGTTGCCCCAACGGACAATCGGCCACCATTTGGAGGAATAGAGTTCCGAGAATTAGCGAATGAGTACGGATTTGATATCGTAACTAGCAGCCCATACTACCCAAAGAGTAATGGACTAGCGGAAGCAGCGGTGAAAACGGCAAAACACATGCTGGCGAAAGAAAGAGACTCATTTTTGGGGCTTCTTGCATACCATGCTTCACCCTTCGAGTTGGGGTATTCCCCGGCGGAACCTCTAATAGGACGTAAGCTGAGAACAACTTTGCCATTTCATACCAAGAAGTTGAATCCCAAATGGCCCAGCCTTACGAGGTCAGAATAAGGTCATCGTGGACAGACAGAAGGGGAACTACGACAGACGACACCGGACATAAGAACAACCCCTATTGCGTGCGGGTGCCACCGTTTGAGTGGGGATCGTCGGGAGTATGGAACGGTTGTCGGAGAGTCGGGCCATCCCTGGTCCTATCTCATTGAGACGGAAAGCGGAGTCATCAGGAGGAATCGGGTGGCGCTGACCTTAGCAGAACGGCAGCCGAATACTTTGGTTTATTACGAGTCATTGTTCACAGACTTCGAGACCATATCGGAGAGCCACAACCCACAGGAGACGGGATTAGTCGGGACGAGATAAGGACGACTCCTCCGCATCGATATACCCATTAGACCTGTTTCCCCTTCCCTGCTTCATTTGGCCAATTTTTTGGAAGGTAAGAAGTGGCGGGTCCGCGCGGAGGCCCCATTTAACCACAACCCCAGATAGGCAGCGGGCGCCGAGGATGCGGAGCTTCGAGAGCAACACCGAATCGTGTATAGAAGGCATCGTGTCTTGCGGCATGTGGGGGGTTATTGCTGTTAAACCACCAGACTGTAAGGTTGCTTGTGCGCTTTACAATGAAAAGGCCAAACCTGGAAAATGTCGGCATGGGTAATTTTTGGCGACAATGCCTTAACGGCAGCATTCGTTATTTTACGAGATTCAGATTCAATTAAGTTGTCCCATCCACTTCTGAACGTTTTCAGAAGACTCTCTCCCCCTATTCTCATTGTCAGCCCTTATCCCCTCATTATTTACTTGGGCGATCCGTTATATCATCATCAAAGAATTAACCATGCTGATATTTCACGGATAGATAACGGGAGTAAACTTTATTAATTCCTTTTTCGGGAGGAAATAAACACTGCTTAGGTACTTCATGAAATACCTGAATTTCAGTAGGTTCCAGATTACTTCAAGAATATCCTGTTAACTAGTGGCGAATCCAGGATAGGGACAAGGGGGGGGGAGCTGAGATTACAATAGGGTGGTTTCCTATTTTTTTCAGGCCCAAATCGAAATATTATTACTCCTGGAATACGTATTTCACGCTTATAAATTTTCAATTACGATATCTAATTTTCGCGATTAAATGAAAATTGAAAATTTTGAAGCGCAACGAAAACGCGACGGCTAAGTATGAATGATGGGAAAACTCCATGTGACGCATTTCTGGTTCCCGTTGCCGCAAGTGAGGCGACCTTGAGGCGAGGCCTTGAGCGCTAATACGACGAGGATGCTAGCAGGTAGCCTTATACCCTGCTATCTGGTAGCGCTTGGCTTAAATAAGGATTATTAATACCTTATCAAACGAAGAAAACTTTCCCACCTTAGCCAGTTTTAATATGTGATTATTAAGACATGTTTCCCTTGGCTCTGCGCCTCATGCATGCATTGGTAATCTCAGACGATGTAAAACTCCTATCTACTCTTATAGAAACTAGGTCCCTGTGACGTCACATGGAGTGGCATCGCATGGGCTCCAGCCTGCCCTTTTTTAAATGAGGATAAAATTGACCCTTGCAATTCGTCTAAACCGATATTTCTAGAACAAAATGGTTTGTATATTATGAATACACTAACGGTGGGTAACGAATCGCTATCAATGCCTTTCGTTTTCTTTTATTAAAGAAACTACCCTATTCTATCTAGAGTAATATCGATACCCAAGGGGGGTGGGGCTATACCCCCCGCACAGCCCCTCTCTGGATCTACTACTGGATTATAACATACCAAATGCGTGTAAAATATGCCCTATATTTGGTAATAATAGGGTGGTTCCCTATTTTTTTAAATTCCTAAATCGAAACACTATTACACTTGGAGTACGTATTTCACGATTTCAAAATTTTAAATGATAATATCTATTTTTCCCGATTAAATGAAAAGAGAAAAATTTCAAGCTCGCGAAAATGCGATGGCTAAGCATGAATGCTGAGAAAAGCCCGTGTGACTTCATTCTGACTCCGGCTGCCATCGGGTGAATCCAACTTGGAACGAGGCTATGAACGCCCGACGATAAGGGATCTAGCAGGTAGAAGAGTACCATTCTAGCAGGTATCGCTTGGCTTAGATGGGAATTATTAATATCACATCAAATGAAGGCAACTTTCCAAACATAGGGTTAAAATAGGTGATTATAAAGAGATGTTTCTCTGGGCTCTGTGCCACATGCATGAATTGGTAATCTCAGACGATGTAGAATTCCTGACTACTCGTATGGCATCTCGGACCTTGCGACGTTACGTTAAGTGGCAAAGCATGGCCGCAATCTGGCTTTTTTCAAATGAAATTAAAATTGACAATTAACATTCGTCTAAACTGGGATTTCTAAAACCAAATAACACGAATGTGTAATTTAAATTTTTAAACGCCTGCATTTTTTCGTGCTTTTTTTCTTCCGCGTCGTAAATCTTACTTAGACTAGTTAAATTGTAAACTAAATTGAGGGCATGGACAAATAAATTAAAAGTTGGTAAATAATTGAAGCCGAATACGCGGCGCACAAAATAGATTACGATAAATCAACAAGGATAGAAATAAATTCATTCTAATCCGTGGCATTTTTAGCCAAAAGCATTTTAAAGGAAAAAAATCTTCTGCCACCGCCACTTCATGTAGTATGATGCATTGAAAATGCATATACTAACTTTAGAATACAACACTCTATTAATTCTATGCCCTAACAGTAAATTCGCGATGAAATGCCGCGAATAAAAATGCATAGTCCTAAGCATTACCTCACAACAATGCTCTCAGGAGCCGATAGCAACGCGTTGCTAGGTATGCCTAATTTACACTGCCATCTTCGCTTCTTAGAGAAGAAAGACTTGCAGACGCTTCGATAGTGTGTGAATTTTTTAGAAACAAAAAGGAGAAAATGGGAAACGCTCTGCGTAAGTACCAGAACAACTTCTGAACATTATCATACCGTGAAATACGTCTTTAAGAATGAGTATTTTTTTCATTTTTTGATAAAATACATCCTACGGAAAGAGCTACTTGGCAACTCCCGTCTGTTCTCTTAAAAATCCTTTTACGTCGAAGGAATTTGCATTTTCATTGGTTTTCGGGACGATTTACTAAAGGAATAGATTACTAGTGCCACGTAAGAAGGTGTCATTTCATAGCGTCAATTTTCCTGACGGAATTAATTTACCGTAGTCGTGGCTTATTTAATCGATTTTATTTCCGGTAGGCCTCTAGCAAATCCGTTACATTCAATTCTTTCTTCGAAGTCAAAATACGAAGAGAGGAGGACATGAAGATGTATTTTATTATCAATCGAACATGTCCTCTAAGCGATGGATGCAAGTTAATTTTTCGGACGTTTTCATGGAATTTTTGTCCGTTCGAAGAGAGGTGTGACTAAAGAATTCCCCTGCAAACACCTTCCCAATCATTTCAAAATAAAGCCACGATACTGTACGAGACAATATAGCTTGAATAACGGATACGAATAGTTTAACATTCCCGTTTGGCCATTTAGTAGCCACTCTTTAGGGGAGCAATATAAATTTAATCATCACGGTACTTTGAAATTTATTCTATTATTTTTAAAAATAACATTATTTATTTTTTTCCTTATTCTGTCTTCATTTCATACTTGTTAAAGCAATTCTTGGAGTGTAGGTCAACGTATGTTATGCAAAAAAGTTATGGCCAATGTTTGTGTTTATGTAAAACCATCTTCAGGGCTTGACTGTATACATATTTATTGATATTGATATATTATTGATATTATGTTATTATTATATTTATTGATATATTATATAATATACAAAGTTAAGCCCTGATGATGGTTTTAAGTAATCAGAAATGTTGGCTATAATTTTTTTGCAGAACATAAGATGACCTACACTCCAAGAAATATTTTAACATCAATAACATTGTGAGGGGAATAAATTTTATATTTTAGATAATTTATTATAGCCTACATTCAGGGGCGTAGCTTGGAATTAAGGCTAGGGGGGCTTTAGGCGCAACTAACACTAACGGGTGTGGAGGTATTGCATACCCATCAGTGTAAGCAGGAGTTGCAGGGGAGATGCGGGGGCCCTCCTCCAGAAAATAATTAAGAACAATGGTTCAAAATGGCGAGTTTTACGGCTTTCTGAGGGATTTTTGATTAGTCCTAGTATTATTTTGTAAGTAATACTGATCCAAATAAGTAAAATGGATTAAACTTAAATATTTCTCTGAGTTCTGGGGGGGGGGGATTTATCCCCCAAAACCCCCTCCCTCGCTGCGCCGCTGCCTGGAATAGCCATAAGTCTGATTCACAGGTGACGCAGGTATAAGGTACATCGCATCCCAAGGGTACAAGAGAGATTAAGTACACCAGGACTAACACGGCGATAACTTGATGGGAGTCACTCGCAATACAAAAATTGTGCGAAAAATCCACGGAGACAAAAATCATTCGCAGCTCGGCTAAGATTCAAAGCAGGATTTCCAATCGAATGCGTTGTTCATAATTGCTCGTTGTTCAATTAATGCTACCGAGGCGTCATATTTGTGGACTGAGGCGGACAAGGACTCCTTAGCAAATGAAATCACAAGAGGACCAAATTGTGCGCCTCAGCCGGAGAGGAAGGCCCCGTGCGGACGATTTGGACTGCTTGTGGCATATCGAATGCTCAGCAGTCCATACCACCTTGTCCGGTAGAGTAAAAGGAAATATCCAAAAGTGGGAATAACACGTCGGTAGCTCAACCGGCTAAAGCATGCACTGGAACGGATATCGGGGGATCCTGGCTCGAAACCCGGTCAAGCGGTGAATGATGGTTTTTGTGTCTCATTGGATTTTTCGCACAATTGGTGCAATAGAGACTTGAGAACCTTACTAGATGCCCTGTTGCTGGAAGCTCTGGGCGATTCATGACTTGGAATGCTTTGCTTACTCAGATCGCAATGCCTCCAAAGCATCTAGCAACAGGGCAAACTCATGACCATACGGAGAAGTGGCGCAGCGACGGGGGGGAGGGGTTTGGGGGATAAACCCCCCCCCCCCAGAGCACACACAAATTTTTAAGTTTAATACGTTTTACTAAATTGGATTGATATTACCAATAGAATAGTGTAGGGATTAATTAAATACCCCTCAGATAGCCGTATAACACACCATTTTAAACCATTTATTATTAAATTTTGCAATTTATTAATCTCGCACCTACCGCTTATCCTGGTGGGTATACCATACCCCACACACACCGCTATTAGTTGTACTTTAACCTCCCCCAGCTTTAATTCATGGCTGCGCCCCGGATAGGGAGCGCTTGCCTCGAGGCCTCTGTACTTAAAAATTGGTTCGTTTTCGACCGAAACGTAATCAGTATTCTTAAGGTTAAAATAGACATCAGATAGCCGTGCTTAAAATGTTGTGAATAATCGTTCTCCAATCCATAATAGTGAAATTGCATACTTTTTATAGAGAGTGTGCTGAATTATTACTACAGTAAACACTTGGTACCGCAATATACATTTTCCGCTTAAAATTCAGTTTATTCACTAGAATATTAATCCCAAGTGTCTCCCGAGTTTCGCGTGCTAAAAAATACCGCTCCCACTAATCTTACGCCGTGACGTCATAATTCAGTAGGAGTCCAAGCCCAGTAATGTCGTAGCTGCAGGCTTGGAAGAGCCACGTTGCGTTCAAGGGAGAACATGGCTGAAAGAAGGAAAAATTACATGTGGTGCATTGTTCCTCTGTGCAATGACACCCCAGAAAAAAATTTCGTCTGCATTCCCACGGAGGAAATTAGAAGAAAAGCATCGATGCATGCCGTCTGTCGGGATGAGCGTTACGGAAAAATAAGAGTATAACAAACCTTGTGCTATGTGAGCGAACTGGTAACTGGTATTGCGAGCATGAGCTAAGTATCTGTCTCTGATTTTCTTTCCTCTTTTCCGCGATAGGATGTTGCTGCCGAAGGACACAGCGGCGGGATGAGGAGGAGGGTCCGGCCGCCGAGGGCCCTTGCCCGGAGGAGACGGTGACTCCGGGGGCGGGCGTGGAAGCAGTGGACAACACCAGTGAACCACCAAAATCCACGTCCCCTGTGCCCCCGGAGACGGGCACACCACCTTCGCCCGCCTCACCTCCTCCTCCGGGAGAAGAACAAGATGAAGATGAGGGCCCTGCCAGGGGGAGTAGTGAGGTGCAGGACCATCCAGGGTCAAACGATCGCCTCCACCGGTCAATGCTCCGAGAAATGGACATATTGAGGAGAGATATAGAGGACCTCGTAGCGGAGATTGACCGGCTGGAGGCGATAATTGAACATCTACTAACACACCTAGACCTCCAGGCCCTGGAACAGAGACCGCCGCGGGTCGGTCCTGGAGGTGACCAGTAAAAACATCACCACCCATGGCCCGCGGTGAAGTCGGAAGTCCCACCTCATGAGGTAAGTGAAGGAGGGGGTCAGGAACCCTTCCCCAAATACTTGCATAAAATTTTACTATCCAGATTGCTTTTAGGCTACGTATTTTTTCTCCCTTGTTGCAATGGTGCAGGGGCGCAGCTAGGACTTAAGGCTAGGGGGGGTTTATGGGCACAACTAATACTGGGGTTTCTGGGGGTGTGGAATACCTGCCAGGGTAAGGTATGAATGGTGGGGCGAACTCCTTCAGAAAATTTTCGATATAAATGGTTCAAAATGGTTAGTTTTACTACTTTCGGAGGGATGTTTTATTAATATTTACACTATTCTGTAAGTAATGTTAATCCAATTAAGTATAATGGATTAAACTTTTAAAAAATTTCCGAGGTCTGGGAGGGTTTCATCCCCCAAAACCCACCCCCTCGCTGCGCCACTGCAATGGTGGATATACTTTAGATCCTTTGTGACTATAGCCCGCCACCCATTGGGTCGACACACACACTAGATAAAATGAAAACTTTTGAAAATTACCTCTTTCTAAGAAATTATTTATTTATCTTTCCTGCTAAATTTACCTACTAAAACGAATTATTACACAAAAAAACATATTTTTAAAGGCAAGAACATATTTCTGTGAACAGCTTATGAATATACTTAATGACAAATGTAATTACAGTCAACGCACATATTATTAGTTTTTGAGTGACATTTTCCTTAATGTGATAGAGTTTTAACTTTAATTAGTAAATGAGGTTTATCTTCAATTATCTATATTTACTATTTCAGGGCCATAACACCTGGGCCAACTCCCTGCTACATGGGCGGCCAACCACCCAGAGGTAAGAGAACCCTACACTCATTTCATTTTTAATTGTTGCAGCTTTTTTACAACAAAAAGTATTCATCCGTCACTCTTAGAGCACTACAAGACAGATATGTTCTTTCAGCTATTATAATATGGATCATACTACCCCAATTAAACAGTGTAACCTCCTTTTTTTGCCTCCTCCCCTCCCCTATTACACTTGTACTGACGAAAGGGCCTCGACCAGCATAACGAAGAGCAAAGTGGAAGGGCCTGCGACAAAAAGAGGACATTATTTCTAAATGTCCCTGCTCATTCCTCAATATCTATTTTGGCATGTATTATAGCTGTAATCCTTACTTAGAACATTTAAAACCCTAGCAAAGAGGGCAACTGCAGGCGGACGGAACTCACATAGTATTATGTGTAGGGATGGTCGAATCGGATACAAATATCCACAGATATTGCCCTTCATCAGATACATCGGATCCAAAGTCGCAGAAGACATAGGATCTAGATGCAAAATATTAAATAATAGCTTCAGTGAATTCAACTCCCCACAAGGCTGGAAAGAGTTCCGAATCTCTCTTTGAATGCACCGTCGCATGCAATTCTTGTCCTACTCATGAACCGTTTTGCTTGAAAACTCTCGCAGAGGCTACGTAGGAGAATTTCAGCAGTGGAAAATAAAAAAGGCAAAATACAATTGGCACATATTGTGACTCTTCCCAAGAGATTGAACATTCATCAGGGGAATCTCAGCATCAGTAATGTAAAAACGCATCTGGATTCGAAAATTTCCGATCGGAAACATCCATCTCCAAAAATCAAAGATCCGAAAAAAAGTCCTTGATTGGCCCATCCCTAATTATGTGGGTTCCGTTATGCTGTTTACTGTTAATGTGGGTATTAATATTCCTGCTCGAGGCAGTGCCCTGCGAGGTGCCTCCAGTATACATCATTGCTTCTTGCCTGAGAGAAGGCTTTTCCGCTTTGACTGCAATGCCCCTAAGCACGTGCCTATATATTTATCCTTAAGGTTGAACAGCCCCAGCATGCAAAAAACATTCACTCAAAGTGCCTTTCAATTTCAAAGTGTACACAGTGTGTCTTATCATCATTAAAAAGGCACATTTCACATGCATTTTATGATTCTACTTGAAACAATAACCAGGAGCAATAGCATGTGTTTTAAGTAGAGCAGATGATCCCAAATTCATCTTAAGCTGGCTCACGATGAATATCATTTAAATTGATTTCTTTTTCAGCCATAACACCTGGCCACTCATCCCGCTGCGGAATTAGGGGAATGACACCTGCCCCAGGCCTGCAGCACATCATCAAATCGGTAAGAGATTTGTTCGTATTATCATTTTTTCACATGCATATATATATATATATATATTCCATATTCCAGCATCGCAAAAACCATAAACTGGCTCAGGGACTATAATTTGGAACTCACTCCGGATTAACTTGAGCCTTTGCATCAGCACCTAACGTATTCAAGCAAAGGCATTTGAATATGTATTCAAATGACTAACTAATCCAGGACTATGCGGATGGAATCAAAGAAATACTGAGTACAGGGTATATTTTCATCACAGATGGACCCATTCAGTTTGTTAATCTCAGTCCTAACAGTTCCTTCATAAGAACGAGAACTTTTATGTTGCATGGGCATACCCAGCGGAGGGATAGGAGGGGCCTCTGATTTCCTTCATGCATTTTACCACCTTCTGATGGAAATAGCATGTAATTATCCAACCCATTGAAAGAAATGGAGTGCATATTGATTTTTTCATATTTTTTACTTCCATCGTGTGCATCATATCAAATTTCCAAAATATTATGACACCGGTGGTAAAATTGGCATGCCATAAATGTTTCCCCTTTTGCAGGGAACTATCGCTTACCCTCTGGGAATCTACCTCTGTCACATGCCGCAAAAGCACTGAGCACACGGCGGCAGGGAAAGAAATTCCCGAGCAAAAATTGCTCAGTGTATGTACTAGAACAAATTCCACAAAGAGTAAATTAAGTTACCCATCACAAATAAAAATATTAACTTATATTAAATTAACACGATCCACTGAAATGTATCCTGTAGGCGGAATAATACATAATTGATTTTCAACTATGCAGGCTGGTTTTAGCAGATGCCTACTTGACCTCTCATCTGTCCGTTTGAAAATTTGGTTGATATGGTAATCATGAATGGACCAATTAATTTGCCTAATTGGTCCATTCACCTAATGATTCTTGATGTATGATGAATTTCAATAATACATTACACATGTTATCCTTTTTCTCATTGCATGTTCAAGGCACGTAGCAAGGTATTCAGGTGATATATGATCAAAATGACCTCCTGAATCGAAATATGACATCTGTTTCCCTCCATCACCCACCATTTTCGGGGGAATTCCTTTTTTCAACTTTCGCCATTTTGCTATCATTTGGTGGAATAAAAAGGATTCTTTAGAATTTATATTTCTTATTAGGTTATTGAGAGGTACAAAGTTCTAAAATATGATCATTTATGGCAAGGAGATGGAATTAGGGGTATTAGTAAACAGTCTCCATTTTTCAGGGTCACATGGCATCATTAGTTCTATCAACATCTAGTTCTATGCATTAAATTTCAGTAAAAAACCAAGCCTTAATCTTCTGTAAAAATTTCAGTGTTGACACTCTCGTGCTTGTATGAAAAGATTTTTATGCCCTTTACAAAGAGATTGGCATCCATTTACATGTAACTTTGTGCTATATTGTTACAGAAGTTTGACCAAATACCAAATATTTGGTCAAACTAATGTAACAAGTGGTGCAGCAAACACTTGGAGCCCAATCCTAGAGCTCACCGCCAACTTGGCAGCCAGAGTAAAATTTATAAGCAGTTTTAAGAATTAAATGCTTAATTTCCAAGTCTTTTCACCGAAGAAACATAACAAAAAATAACAACAATGAAGCTTCAGACCATCTCCGTGGGAGTGGGTTCAAGTCCTCCCCGTCCAAACCGAAGTTCGTGGTTTCGAGTCCTGCCCGCGTAGGTTGTCCCTACCCAAGGCATGGTTGTGTGTGAAAGCCATTGGTTGATGTTATTTCCCCCGTTTGTAAAAGGCCTTAAATGAGCTGTTTTTGGGGCGATGTAAACAAATAAAATATAATAATATATCAACCTTTGTCATATTGTTTGAGAAACTTTCTATGCATAAAACCTCAGGCTCAAAAAAGTAATTCATCAAAACTTGAGGAAGTAGAACAATATTACTACATATTTGGCAAACACTATAAAGAAATGCAGATTCAGCTGTAACAATATCTGGGAAGGAATAGAATTAGCAAATGAGAATTATATTATTCCCTTCTTTCAATTCTATCTCGTAGCAACCATTATAATTTAAGCTTACTTCTAAAGCTCTCTCTGTATCTAATTTTGTTATTTGTTACTTCTATTTTTTAATAAGCATCACAGCCAATTTCATGTCCCACAAAATCTGTTTTATAGAAGTACCTATTGTTGTAAATCATCCATTCAAAATTGATTCTGTTTTTTTTTGTACATTCTAACTGTTTTTTGCATTGAAAGCAATGGTATATTATTTCTCCATTACATTTTCTCGTAGATTGGAAGACATCCGAAGGAATAATCCATTTTCTCCATTGATAATGCATTATACGCCTGTGAACCAGTTGGATGTATTCCTGCCTGAATCAATGAAGATTGCCTCTAATTGCATTGGTACATCCAACGAGAATGATTTTTGTGAATGACATTGCCGCTTTTTTCCTCTGAAGATCAAGGTGAAGATGATGAGTTGCAAGTAGTCTCCATCCCAGGCTCCAGTCTGGCGCAGAAAAAGATTGTTCATGGTGGTTTATCAACCGTTGATCTCAGTGGTATTAATACCTACTTCTCATAATTTTCATCCCGTGCCAATTACTGTACGTTATTTTTATTAGAGTAGTATGTACGTGATTTCCTTCAATATTCAAGTACATCATTTTTTACTTTCATTCAGGGTTGTACTTAACGATATTGAATCGAACCATTGCCACCTCTTAATATGAAATAATTCCTTCAACAACCGTTAATTTAAGAATTATCACTGCCATTTTTGCAACAATTACCTAAACAAACTATTTTGCAAAAACCTATACTTTATCTCTAGCACCTGAGTGACGCAAGTAAAAATTTATTTACTGTAAACAGAGATAATAGGTACTTATCACACCTTTTCACTTTTACTTTTGGTGATCATAATAATTTACGTTGCTGTTCTGCCCTGTCGCCTGTTCATTTCCTTGTAGAATATCGGACTAAACATGCATGTATTGTGTAATGAGACACATAATTTCTGGTTAACTGTGTTGAAAGAGTTGAATCCAAAATTATTTTTCTATTTAAAGATGAACATGATGTACTAGCTATAGCAAATTTACTACTTACATGGTACTGCTACTGGGACTTGATTCCCGGTAACAGGTTTCATGGAACAGGTAATTCAATGGTTCATCATTCCCTCCTGAAAAAATTTAATACATATGAGTCACGGTTTTTGGGCATTCTTCCGCGTTGTGTTCTTCAAGACAGTTTCTCCAGTCATCCTGCTGTCGTCTTCAGGTCCGAAGTAGTGACGCATAAATTTTGCCGTCTTATATAGGAACTTTAGGGATATTAGGTCGGTTCTGATTGGTTGGATCTCAGGTGGGCTCTGATTGGTCATTGATGTAGAAGACCCTTTTCCATGTGTTGGCTAATGTGTAGCCGTCTTCTCTGTTGCAGTTCTCAGGATGCTTAGTTATCTCTATAGTTTCTGGGATTAGCCTAGGATAGTAATAGCTTCCATTACGCAGGATTTAAGCTCATCGAAATCCACAGTGTGGCAGGGTGCTGACCACACGTGCTCCGAAACGGCGGAACTGCTTGCTCTCCGTGGCGCGTTCATGTTCCCTTAATACTGGTTTGGATAGATTGGTACCTCTGACCCCAAGGCGCCAGCAGGATTGCTGGAGAAACTGTTGTCCCCTATGTACAACTCAACGTGGAGGAACGTCTGAAAGCTGAGACTGATATGACGAAATGCCATGCAAACCTCACATATAAATGGAATACACGTGTCTAAAATGCACAAATAGGAAAGCAGGTACAGTGTGTTTTTGATAGCAATAGCCTCATACGTACTTGAATGAATCGATGATCGAATGGGAAATATGTAGTTTTCAGGTCAGTAATATCAGGTTTTATCAATTTTGGTATACCATTCCTCTATCAAGTTCTTAAGGATCCTGTCACAATAATATCCTTTTTTTCATTTCTCTCTCATGTCATTTTAGATACTCAGCAGGTGTGTGAAGATTCTTATCCTCCTCACTTCTGAAGGACCACCCCCTTCCAGAATTGTTGAAGCTGTCTCCCCTCCGGTAGCAGCTGAATTTTTTTCTTCATCTTTCCTTCTCTCGGTGTGATCCGAAGAAAAGTAGCTGATTCTGTGGCCTGGCTGTAATTTTGTCATTTTTTTGTGTTCCTTAGCAAATCCAAAATCCAATTTCCTAGTACGCTTAGGCGAAAGATTGGAATCATTGCTTCGTCCTACTCATCGCGTCACAGCGGAAGAGAATTGACTTTAATAGCCAAACATTCTATCATTCATGACAAAAGGCTGTTATTTTAATGGTAATTAGTTTTCTGGTCACTAAAAAGGTTCATTCAATTTTGACGAATCATTCCTCTATTAAGTTTTACAATAGTTCCATCCTATAACTATCATTTATTTTTTATAATGTTTTCTTTTGGATACTCTCTACGTGTGTGCAGAATCATATTCTCCCCACTGCTGAAGAGATCTTGAAGACTGCCAAGAATTTTCACGATGTCTCTCTAATCCAGTAGAAGCTGTACTTTTCTTTTTATTTTTGCATCTTTCAACGAAATCTGAAGGAAATAAGTGAATCTGGTGGGCTGGACCCATTGATGGCTGTAAAGTTGGCATTTACTGATTCTCCTAATGAATCCTAAATCCCATTTGCAAGCAGCCATAGGAGAAAGATTGGAATGGTTGCTGCCTCCTACTCATCAGGTCACAGAAGAAAAGAATCAAGATGAAGTGACAACAATTTTAATTTTGAGTATTTTAGGCTGTTTTGTGGTTAACCCAACTGTCTCTAGGATTGTTGGCATCATTTCATTTGCAGATAACCCAATTCTTTCATGGGTTGTCTTCTCACAATTATAACCTTGATTTGAGAATTTTCTCACACTATTGTTTGATATGTGAGTTATGATTGAATATCCAAAAATATATCTTGTTCTCAGATAGTCTCATGTCGACTTTGTGCCCTTATTGTGAGTTCTATGTGCTAGGCATTGGATTTACTGACGAGTCTACCTAGGATTGATATGTGTTTGCTCTTGATCCTGAAGAACATAATTACCTTGAGTACCTACATTTTTTCTTGTAAAATATGTTGTGCAGATTCCTACATTAGTTCATGAATAAGAATATTTTTCAAATTAGTCATTTGTTATTTCCCCTGATAAGAATATGATACCGGTGTATTGATGGACTCATATGTCCATAATAAACCCCAATGATAATTTGGATGTCAAGTTCTAGTAAATACAGTAGAACCCCGTATTTGCGTTATCGGAATTTTACGTTTTCCCGCAAATTGCAAGTTTTTTTCTGGGTCCCGTCATATTTCTTATCTCTCCAATGTAAATAGAACCCTGTATTTACGCCGTTTTTTTTTCGTTTTCCCGCTATGTGCATCACGACGTGCCGGCTAAAAAAAATTATTTGCCTACTAAAACAATAAATCGTGCATATCACCCCTTAAAAACTGTCTTTTGGCTTCCTTTCGTGCATTTGTATTTAAAACTCCAAGAGAAAGAGACGCAATGAGAACTATTTTCGGGAAGAATTTGAATGTGGCGGGACAGAACGTCACTAACGTCGGAAAGTTGAACTACGTTTTCTCGTTTTCTGTCAGCGGCGGAAAGATTCACGATATGAAAGTAGGTGTTTTGAGCAATCGAGCTATGTAATAATTATAATGCAAGAGCTCCTGAAGCAATGTTGACAATAATCATGTAGCCTATAATTTGATACGAGAGTTTGAGAGGAAACCAGACGTGCTGAAACGTGATAAATGCCGGAACTATAAAACTTGACCGATAACTGGGATCATTTGCGCTGACTTCATTCAACAGTTGCGTAGCGTAGATGGGTTAATTAAATACTTAAAAAAAACTTATTTAAACTTGAATTATCCCATCCACATAGCAGCGTATCGCAAACAACTGTAACTTTCAAAAATTATGAAGTCGCACGACAGTTTGTACTACGCACTTGATCGCCGAGGAGTGGTTCAGATACTCGTGTGTTGGCAAGTTATCCTAAATTAGTACGGGAAATAGAATTTATCCTGCTTGAAAATGGAAATTCGAGGTGAAAAATGGACATTTTTAATTTACGAGAAAATGAAAATTTTAGAGCTAGTTGATTCCCACACCGGAACTCGCATCGATTCAAACGCTGGCGAAGCAACGCGAATATTTGGACTGGGAATCCGATCGGATATGCAAACCAGTGCGGACATTTATCAAAAAAGAGAATATATGTGAAGAATTCTAGGTAAGAAAAAATAGAATGAATTCTAAAAGAGTAGTTTTTAGGTGCAAGATCATCAAATGTTCCTGAAAATGGTGTCATCTAAAGGCCTGTTTACATAGTACATTAACCCATACAAGTTAATGTCTAAATTATGAACACGAAAATGCGCGGTGTATTCACCCAACTTGTGGGTATGCATGAACAGAAAATATAACCTGTTCAAATTTGATTCAAGCATTCATAGTCGGATTTAGGGGCGGAGGATGTGCCCCACCCAGATGCTTAAAAAATAGGCAATATTTGAATACGGTTATCACAGGAGGATCTATGGGGGGGAGGGGGATGTGCCCCCCCAGACACTTAAAAAATATGCAAGATTTTTAATACGGTCCAATTATCATTGCGTTCGTTTTGTATAACGTGGTATCATTGTGCCCCCCTCCAGAACAAAATCCTGGATATGGCCTTGCTTGTGCCCCCCAGAAAGAAATCCTGGATCCATCCCTGATGGTCATCATTACGTTCGCTTTATTTTGTGTATTACTCAAGGAGGCTCAATCATTTAATTCAATAAGAATAACTTTGATATAAAAATAAAGAGAATTTAGTAAAATCATTGTTATATCTTGTTTTTAATCTCAATTAAGACAAGATCTTTTGCCTGTCAGGCCCTCTGTGCCCCTCCCAGAAAGAAAAATCCTGGATCTGCCCCTGCCTATATTCGTACATTTCCTGTCCTGTTCCGGTCCACAAAAATCATTCATGCAAACAGACATTAATGTATCGTGTAAACAGGCCCAAATCATCATCATCATCATCATCAGTGATTACTGTCCTTAGACAGGTTTCCACTGGACTTCTCTCCATCTTTCTCTATCCTGAGCATCCTCCTTTAGGTCTTTGTATTTTCTTCCTCTTCTTATATATCATCCAACATTCCCATCCTCCTTCTTCCTCTTCCTCTCTTTCCTTCTATCTTCCCTTCTATTATTCTCCGTTCCAAACAATTCCTTCTTAATATATGCCCTAACCAACTTGCCTTCCTCTTATGAATCATATGTATTAATTTTCTTTCCTCGCCTATTCTTCTTAGAACTTCCTCATTCTTCACTCTGTCAGTCCACTTCACTTTCAACATTCGTCTCCATACCCACATTTCAAAACTTTCTAAATATCTCTCCTCCTTCTTTTTAACAGTCCATGATTCACATCCGTACAACACTACACTCCACACAAAACATTTCATAAACCTCTTCCTCATCTCTATTGGAATTCTTTTTGCTGTTAACAATGCTTTTACCTTTCCATACGCTCCTTTACCTATTGATATCCTTCTTCTTATTTCCTCAGTACAACTTCCATTCCATCTTACCAGACTTCCCAAATATTGGAAAGTCTGTACTTGCTGTATGATATTTCCTTCTAAGGATATACAAACACAACCTTCTTTTCTGCTGATTCTCATCACCTTGGCTTTATTTATGTTTAAGTTCATTCCAAATTCCCTCCCCACATCCATTATATCATCCATCACTTGTTGTAAATCTTCTTCACTTTCTGCCAGCACTGCCTGATCATCTGCATATTTAATTGTTTTTATTCTTTCTCCTCCTATTACAACTCCTCTAGCTTTTTCTAAAGCTTTCTCCATCATTTTTTCTGCATAAACATTGAAGAGCTCTGGAGAAAGGCAGCACCCTTGCCTCACTCCTCTTCCTATGCCAATTTCTTCTGTTTCATCATCTCCAATTTTTATAACTACTACCTGCCTACAATACATCTCTTTTATTAATCTCCTATCTTTCCAATCAATGCCAATGTCTTTCAAAATTTTCAATAACACATTCCAATTAACCTTATCAAATGCCTTTTCCCAATCAATACAGCAAATGTACAAATCTCTATTCACTTTCATCATTCTTTCTCCTATCATCCTCAAGCATCCTATTGCATCACGAGTCCCTTTACCCTTTCTAAATCCAAATTGATCTTCTCCCATATTTTCTTTAATTCTTCCTTCGATTCTTTTTAATATAATCCTTGTAATTACTTTGGTAACATGGCATATAAGACTAATTGTCCTATAGTCTTTACATTCTTTGGCATTACATTTCTTTGGTATTGGTATTAGAATAGTTTTAAGTAGATCATCAGGCCAGCTCCCGGTATCATATATCCTATTGATTAAATTTGTTAATCGACTCATTGCATTGTTACCTAGGTTCTTTAATGCTTCTGATGGTATTCTATCGCATCCCATTGCTTTCCTTTCCTTGAGATCCTTGATTGCCTTTTCCACTTCTCTTCTCAGTATGTTTGGTCCTCTATTCACCTCTTCACATTCCCATTCCTCTTCCAGCTCCATCTCAGAATGATCGTCTTTACTATCATATAGTTCTTTCACATATTCTTTCCATATGTTTTTGTTTTCCTCAACACCTGTTGTTATCTTTCCGTATTTATTTAACATTCCTTGTTTACTTATTTTCTTTGGCTCTCTTTTTGTGAACTTTTTAGCTGTTTTATAGATTTCTTCCAATCTCCCTTGTTCTTCTAGGACTTCCATCTTCTCGCATTCTCTCTCCATCCACTCCTCTCTTGCCTTATCAGTTAATCTCCGTAGTTCATTGTTAAGTTTCCTATATTGCCCTTTTCCTTCTTCAGTGTGAACATTTTTCCACTTTCTCCTTTCCTCCATTTTATCTATCATGCTCTGAGTGATCCATTCCTTCCTATTTCTTTCCTATTGTACAACACCAACTTCCTCTTCTAAGACTTCCCATATTACATCCCTAATGTTATTCCATTCCTCTGATACCTCATTACTTTGTCTTACATCTTCCAATTTTTTCTCAACATTTTTATTATATGCTTCATTCTTCTCATTTTTCAGCTTTATTACATCCCATTTCCTTATCAACCTCCCTTTCTTAACAAGCTTCAATCGTGTTCTTATATCAGTAACTAGAAGATTGTGGTCAGAGTCAGCATCTGCTCCTGGGTAGGTTTTTGCCATTTTAACACTATTCTTAAATCTTTGATTGACAATAATAAAATCTATCTGATATCTTGAAATATCTCCAGGTGCTTTCCACGTGTACAACCTTCTTTTATGATTTTTAAACCAAGTATTTGCAATCCATAACTCCAAGCGCTCACAAAAATTTATCAATTTTTCTCCTCTTTCATTTCTACTTCCAAGTCCATAATCTCCAACTACATTCGTCCTTCTTCCATTCCCCACTACACTGTTCCAATCTCCCATCATTATAGTTCTTACTTTGCCTTTTCCATTTTCTTCATATATTTCCTCTATTTGCTCATATATCCGTTCAATCTCTTCTTCTTCTGCATCTGATGTTGGCAAGTACACTTGGATAATTAATGTATCTACTGGCTCACTCAGTATCTTGATAGCCACTACTCTATCGCTTACTGGCATAACTTTAGTTATATTCTTCTCCAAATTCTTTCTGTATATCAACCCGACTCCATTTTCCTTAGATTCCCCTCCCTTATAAATAATCTTATAATCTCCTGAATCAAATTCTCCTTCTCCTTCCCATCTTACTTCACTTAATCCTAGAATACTGATGTTGTGTCTCACCATTTCTTTCTTCACATTTTCCAACTTCCCTTTCCTATTCATTGTTCTGACATTCCATGTTCCTATTCTCAATGCTGATGTTACCTTTCCCTTCTTCTTTCCCTTCTCTTTCAAACCACACAGTTCTCCTGGGATAGTGCCCACCCGGAGATCCGAATGTGGGCATATTACTCCGGAATATTTCTTATTCTCAGGAATCACCATGCTTTCATTGTAGTCCAGTGGGACTAGGGATACCGTAAGGGTCTTTAATGCGGTGGTTTCCCCTTGCCTTCCGCATCCTATGCCGTTGACCTCGTGGGTTCATCCGCCTTTTGGAATGATTTCCCATTCCAAGGGCAAGAGGGTGCCCTAACCCCTGTCCGCTCATCCATCCTCTACAGAGGTTGTTGGCTTTGACAGGGGGGGTCTCCTTATCCCGGGAGATACTCGGTCCCTGTGTCGTTAGCCGTTTTTAATAACGTTGCCCCCTCTCTACCACGAGGAGGTGATCATCAGGATTTTCCTTTCATTGAACCAAGGACCAAAAGGCATTACCTTGGTTCTCCAGTACTTTTAGAGAGGCCCAAAGGCCCTTGAGAAAAAGTATTTCCCCAGAAGATTGGGAATCGAAGTTTCCACGGCATCTATAATGGTTGGTTGGATAGATTCAAAAATTGGTACAGTCTTGTATACAAGATGGTGAGTGGTGAAAGCAAAGATGTTAACATAGAGACAGCAACTCAGAAGAAAGAATCTGAATATATTAGACTTCTGGAAGGTCACAGCCCAAAAGATGTTTTTAATGCAGACAAAACAGGATTATTTTTTAATTTTTGTTGCCAGCTGTGCTTCAGAGGGAAGCAATGTTATGGAATAATGCTTAGTGAACAATTAAAAAATTAACATTTCCAAAGCCAATATGTGAATAAAAGTGAAAATTCTATATTTCCCACTGTTTGCATTTTCCCGCAATTTACACTTTTTTTCTTGGGTCCCTAGAAAAGTGTAAATAAGGAGTTTTACTGTATCTAATATGTACTGTTCTTAACCCTAGAATGATGGACTGGGTCCAATGGACCCAGTAGTTGCTATGAAAGTTTATAATTATGTCAAAAATGCAGGAAAATCCATTTGACTCCGTGACTTTTCCTAAATGTATGTCCTTTTAAAACATAGCAAGAAATAATGAGAATGGGCTCATTACATGTTATAGCATACCTACTACAAATTTACATAGTGGATGGACTGGGTCCATTGGCCCCAGTCTACTATTTTTTTTTGCTTTGGGTGATTAATTTCAACTTATCAGCAATTTTCTTATTTACTTTGTATTTTCGGGAGATTCAATGTTTATGGAGTTATAAACAAAGTCCTAGGCTATACCAATCACCAATTAGTGGGCAATTTTTATGGTTTCTACACAACGTATGAAAAGCTTAGAAGTGATGAATCTAAGTTTTTTAATTATTTTCGTATGAGTATACATACATACGATTATCTCTTGGGACGCATTGGAGAAGTTACACAGTGCCAAGATACTACTATGAGAGCATGTATACCACCGATGGAAATGTTCACAGTAACAATAAGGCAAGTTTAAATTAATACACACGCTGGTTCGACTTTAACTTTTAATTGTAATAAGTGCAGAGAAAATTTTACTTGGGTTTATCTACAAAGATATTTTTAAAGTTCTTGAATAAAGGTGGTTGAGTGATTGGTTTGAGGGTCACAGGGGGATTGTAAATGTTCACTTTGAGGCAATAACAATTGTTGACTTGAAGCCACTGATGATGGTTGTTGTATGGAACGTGTTGGGTAGAAGGCAAAAGATGGGAAATGCTGATAGGGTGATGATGAATGGGTAGGAGAAAATTCTAGGATAGGGGCCGCGTGATTTACGGTCAGGCTTTCGATGTTTTTTACAAGCTGCATGACACCAATTCGGAATTCAATTTTTTCTCCTTCACCCATTTTCCTCACAACCGATAAAACAGAGTGAAAAATTGCTTCGTCTTCGTCAGGTTCATGTTTAGAATCTGTAATAGCATTTAGAATGGCTCTATCTATGTCGTGTTGGCGTCTGTGTTTTTTTGCGAGAGTGGCAGGCTTTGTAGACCATACGCAGGACACAATCTTACGGAGAAAAAGTGGTTGTTCAATTACCGTTTATGCCGAGCAAGAAGATACGTTGAATGCGCATTTGGTATTTTGTGCAATAAATGGAGAATTTTTCATAGAGCCTCTAATGTGTCAAAAAAATTCACCAAAGACATTGTAAAAGCATGTGTGATTCTTCATAATGATGTACGACTGAAAGATGGGTGCAGATCTGAAGAAATATATATGACCCAAAAATTGCATGAAGTTATAATAGATTTCCATGTGGTAGACCGACAAGTACAGCAATCAACATAAGAGATCGTTTATCAGATTACTTTGTTAGCCCTAATGGGGCATTATCATGGCAAATGAATAAAATATAATATCTATGGTATGAATATTATTTAAGTAATAAAGTACCTACTGACTTACCTATTTTGCGTTGTTCTTTCTTATAAATCTCAAAGAAATCGTCTTCTAAAAACTGGTAAACTTCTCTCCATGCTCTTCGCTTTTCCACCTTGTCTTTGAAGCAATCTGCAGCTTTGTCCCACAAGCAAGGCCTGCTCTCCACCAGTTCGATTAGGGTTGCTATATCCTACTCAAAACTGCCCATTTTCGGAAATGAAAGAGAGCCACAAATGTGTGATTACCGCAGGAGCAACGGCACGGCTGAAGACAATCTCCTCTCCGGCACAAGCAAAATTGACCTACGTGGGCAAGTATAGGTAAAGAAACATTGTAACCGACAACCGGTGCCGGCGCCGGATTCCGACTTGACGAGTTCATCGCCGGCAGCACTTGTAGGTGCCGGCGATCGCGCCGGCAATGATGCCGGACCGGACTACATGTATAGCCTTCCATTTGGTTACATTGAATCCGGCGCCGGTGCCGGCAACGGCAACGGCACCGGATTTCCTGTATAAACCTGTACACAATTGTATACAAAATGTGTACATTGTATACAAATTTGGCTTCATACCATTGTATACAGTGCATTAAATTTACACTTTTTCATACACTGTATACAATTGTATGAAATGTATACAGTTGTATACATTTCATGCAATTGTATACATTTCATACAATTGTATACATTTCATGCAATTGTATACATTTCATACAATTGTATACATTTCATACAATTGTATACATTTCATATAATTGTATACATTTCATACAATTGTATACATTTCATACAATTGTATACAGTGTATGAAAATGTGTAAATTTTATACACTGTACATTGCTTCATACAATTGTATATACAATTGTATGAAGTCAAATTTGTATACAATGTACACATTTTGTATACAGGTTTAGGCAGGAAATCCAGTATAGAATTGTATACAATTGTATACAAAATTTTCACTGGGGTAGTGCATAGTGTAAACTCACAGATGCAATTTTTCCCGAGAGTTGGACGCGAGTTGTTTTGCGAGCTCTCGCGCGAGCCAGTGTCACTGTTGGATGCGACAGTTGTTATGAAATCCGTTTACATGTGACAGCATTCGGTGCAATTTCAACTCGCGGAAGTGGTCCCTCCTGTACCGTGGTGAGTAGCTTTTTACAATGCCAAGAAGTAGACGTGCGCAAACTGCCGCTACAATAGTGTTACTTGATTATTGGCAAAGAGGACATAAACAGAAAAAAAATAAGAGGAGTATCTGGGTTAAGGAATGGATTGATAGAAGGCAACATTTGAGAGCTTTCTCGACTTTAAGTAAATGAGTTACAAAGAGAGGACTCTCAACAGTTTTGGAATTTCATCAGGATGTCTGCTACAGAGCTGGAGAATCTGCTCTACTTTGTTGGGCCATAAGTCCAAAAACAGGACATAGTTTTGAGGGAATCGATATCAGCGAGTCAGCGGCTGATAGGTATAACCCCACGTTTTCTTGCCTCTGATTAGTATAATCGTTTTAATTCGTTATATTGGCCTGTTTACGTACGTGTAAGTAACCACAGTAACCTAACGGATGGCACAGTGGTTCCAATAGGATGGTTTCCTATTATTTTTTTATTGCCTAAATCGAAAGATCACTACTCCTGGAGTAAGTATTTCACGCTTTTAGATTTTTAAATGACGATATCTATTTTTCGCGATTAAATGAAAAGTGAAAATTTTCAAGCGCACGAAAACGCGACGCTTAAGTATGAATGCCGGGAAATCTCTCCGTGTGACGTATTTCTGGCTCCCGCTGCCGCCCTGTGAGGTGAACTTGAGGCGAGGCTTAGCGCTGATACGACGCAGGCTGCTAGCGGGTAGCTGAGTACCCTGCTGGCTGATAGCGCTTGGCTTAAATAAGGATTATTAATACCTTATCAAATGAAGAAAACTTTCCGACCTTAGCCAGTTTTAATAAGTGATTTTTAAGACATGTTTCCCTGAGTTCTGCGCCTCATGCATGCGATGGTAACCTCAGACGACTCCTATCTTCTCGTATAGAAACTAGCTCCCTGCGACGTCACGTGGAGTGGCATCGCATGGGCGCCAATCTGGCCCTTTTCAAATAAGGATAAAAATGGACCATTGCCTTTCGTCTAAACCGGTATTTCTAAAACGAAATAATTTGTATATTATGAATACAGTAATGGTGGGTAACGAATCGCAATCAATGCCTTTCATTTTCTTTGATGAAGGAAACTACCCTATTGCGAATTGATTTTAGCGGAAGAAAACATAGAAATGGAAAACATATAGGAATGATCCACTGAACCTTATTCCATCTGAAATACAAATCTCAGCTTATACTGCTTGTGGCCACTACTTCCATGCTAACTTTATTTAAATATCATCGTATATTTGAAGTCATTACCAGACCGAGGGAAGTTATGAAAGTTCAATTATAATTTTCTTCAAATTTTTTATGAATAGCTAATACTAGTAAAGTAGTAAAATTGTCCATCCCAATCCAATTGAGAAAAAATTTGTGCCACTGAAGTGGTACCATGCATACTATGCATTGCATAGCTGTTTGTTTGGCGCTGTTCTATCTATGCACTATCTTCGTCATACAATCTCTATTTTTTAGGTGACTCTTATCATGCTTTGATGTATTTATTCTTCTTGCTAATGTCACGCAAATATTCCTGATTTTTCACTCGGTTTCTGTAATCTTTCCGGGTCACATTCCACAATATTTCGCTTTATTCATATAACGTAATAAGTTTTTTTTCTCCAAGTCCGATCATTTGTAACTACTTTGCTCAAGGGGATTTTCCATCCTTTTCCCTTCATCCATCAACAAAACAACATGACACAAAAAACAAACAAAAAACAACAAATTACAGGAGATTCGAGAGAAAACACAACTACACTTCAGCCCAACTTCCGCAAAAATGTCGGGAAATATCTCCCACAGTTTGATCAGGCGACAGTGCGAGCGCGAGAAATTGCTAGAGCTAAGTTTCATGTTTAGACCTGCGAGTCGAAGTGTCAGACACTCCGCCGCCAAGCTAGCGACACTGCTCGCCGACCCGTTTAAACTTGCAATTTTGACTATCAGACAGTAAACTCGCGCAATTTCTCGCAGGTGTAAACCTAGCTGATATTGTCATCCCAGCTCACTAAGCGGAATGCGCCAAATTCCCGCGTCTAATAGGTGACCATGGAGCAGTAGTGCTTATATATTATTTCATGGGGCGTGGGAAAGACCGGTGTAAGATTAGGTTAAAAATTGTTAAGTAAGAAAACCCTTGAAGTTTTACATTAAAAATAAATATAAAATTGAAAATATAAGGACTTACATCAGTACTTATTTCACTATGGAGGCGAGACTTGTTCGTGGATAGAAGCCGAGAAGTCGAGAGTGGAATCATTCGAAATGTGGTGCCATCGAAGAATGTTGAAGATAAAATGGATCGACCGAGCAAGTAATGAAAAAGTGCTAGGAAGAATGTGAGAAAACAAGCGTCTTCGAAAAACTTTAAGGAGAAGACGGAACAACTTAGTTGGTTATATTATGAGACATGATAGTTTCATGAAGACAATCGTAGAAGGACAGGTGGAAGGGAAGAATGGCCTCGAATGAGTTACACAGGAGAAAGGGTTATAGAGGATGTAAAAGAGAAGAAATACGTCGCTATGAAAAGGATAGCGGATGGGAGATGGAAATGGAGAGCTTCGTTAAACCAATCTTAGGATTGTTGACTAATGATGACAATAGTACTATTAGATGGAAAGAGTACTACGGAATCCACGAAGCGGTTATTGATGGGCAGTTGAGAGGAACTGAATTTTATTCATTTCTGTGGGAGGTGAACACTCGGGGTGGGATTCGATATAAGATTTCATGCGGGAATCAATTCGTCAGTGAGAGCGAGGAGAAGAGTTTCGGTGTCAACATTCTCAGAGGAAGATTTGGTATGTTGCGATTAGCAGACGATACAGCAGTCATAGCCATGACAGAGAATGATTTTAAGAAGAACTTGATAAATATGGAAAGAGCAAAGACCAGAAATTAGCTGAAAATTAAAAAAGACAAAGATATTAATATGCAGCAAGGGAGGAGAGGCTAGGACAAGCATCAAATTAAGAAAACGAAAGCTTGAGGAGGTTAGAAAGCTTTGCTCCATAGGAAGCCGAATTATCAACGATGGGCGAAGAAAGAAAGAAATAATCAGTAGAATAGCGCAGGCGAAGAGGGCTTTCTATCGAGCGAGGAACCTTCTTACAGCTGGGAGTATAAGCATGGAACTAAGAAAACGATTCATCAGGTGCTACATAAGGAGCATGCCTCTTTATTATGGAAGCGAGGCGTGGTCATTGACAGCTTACTCGACTTGTTTATTTGTTTAATCTTACCCAGGTGAAGCCACAATCCGACCCCCTCTTCCCGTGGACCAGCCGTAGAGAAGTCAAGTGTGGAGGCATTCGAAATGCGGTCCTGCCAGAGAATGATGAACATATAAAGATATGGATCCAATGTTTGACTAATGAGGAAGTGCTGGAGTTTGGAGAAGAGAGAAGTAAAATGTAAAACCATAAAAATAACTTCATTAGCGACGTCAGTGGCGCAGCGAGGAGGAAGGGTTTTGGGGGTTAACCCCCCCTCCCCCAGAGCTAAGAGAAACTTTTAAATTTAATCCATTTTACTTAATTTCATTAATTTACTCAATAAAGAGCGTAAGGATTGATGAAATATCCCTCGGATTTCCATAAAAGTCACGATTTTGAAACACTTGTATAAAATGTTGATGGAGAATTTCGCGGGGTGGTGCAGCATGCATACCGGGTTGACCCGGAAACCTTGCTACGCACTTGTATTAAATATTTTCTGGGGGAGGGCCCCCGCACCAACCGCTTATCCTGGTGGGTAAACCACACACATCGGACGTGGTTGCGTATAAACCCCCCCCCCCCCCCCTAGCCTTAATTCCTAGCTTCACCCCTGAGCCAAAACGAACAAACTTGTAAAAAAAGAAATACTACGAAAAAGCTTTCGGATAAGAGAGAGGAAAGGAGAGCTGCGTCAAACTAAACTTATATTAATTAGTTGTTGCCTTATGATGTGATGCATGATTTATGTAAGCTTGTTGCTTAGGAAGGAATTTCTGAGCTGTTGAATGTCGCGTGAAAACTACAAATCTGTTTTCTAAGGTAACTAGCAGAATCGATCCTATTTGCCTGCGGGTGATCCCGGAGCGCTTTTTTTCTTTCCATGTAATCCTTATCGGTTGTGCCTTCAGTAATAAGGAATCTACCGCGGTTTTCTTAGACGCCATCAGAAGTACTATTATTCTATTGCAATTCGTTTATTAGTTGTCCATAGGACCAAATTATATAACTAACTAAGAAAAAAATTATAGTCGAGACATTTTGTGCAACCTTTCTTAGATTGGCTAAGCTAAGGTGCTTTTTCTTTTTGTTACCAGATACGAGTTCTTTGTCAAAGGAAGTCTTTTCAATTTTTCTCCTCAAATATTATTCTATATAATAAAATGTCCTTAAGCGCATTATTGGTCCGCGTGCCGTGATGACACATTGACCTTGAGCCTGTACCAAAGCCGGAAGAATGGTAAGTGGTAAAGTGTCCATTAACCCTGGCGAATATTCAGACACTCCTTAATTCAAATAAACAAAAGATCGTAACACTTATCCACGAAAAATTTTCATTAAAAAATGTCTTACTTCCACCAATTGAAGCCTGAATCTGTTGAACTTCTCAATTTCCCTGATACACTGGTCCCTCAAATTTTCCGCTCACAACCATTACTGGGAGCTGAATTTTGCAAATGATATGTGACGTCAGGAGAGATAGAACTTCCATTGCTGCTTTGTTTGCATTCAAGGCATCTGTCGCGTTTCTTTAATTTTTAGTTAACCTGCGGCCGATGATCGTTACTAGATCAATATTTCTGCCTTAAATGGTTTATCAAGAAACCGTGAATTTTAGTTTTAAGGTTTTCGCAGCGATTACATGCACTATTATAATCCATTTTCGGGTGTACGTCTGCGTCTTGGTCTCTCCTGACGACGATCCCAGTAAGTGGAATGAAACGTCGAGACAAATATTAAGCACGCAGACGTACACCCGAAAATGGATTATAATAGTGCAAGAAACCGTGACTTTGACGACATCTAGACCGTGAAAATACGGAAAAAACTGTGAATTGTATATTTTAGTTTGATTGGGAACTATGATTTGTATTCTTATTTAATGCAAAATTAGATACACAACACATTTAGTTAGCCTTCTACGTTCATACATGCGGCACACGTTCTGAGGCACTAATGATAGCCTAAAACAACTAAAGTACTTGTGAATATGCATTCCCTGATTGCCTTTCTCCAACTGGCGTTTTGACTATGAGGAAATTTATGTTCCCGTAAAGATACCTATTGCATACGCCAGATGCTCTCTCACGATCTCCAATCTCCAAAGGTCCAAAAGAAGGCGTATTCTCACCGATGAAGACGTGGAATTGTACGTGGAAGCTGTGAAAGCAGATTTACCAATGAGTGACAAACTCCTGAAGAGAGTTTTGAAAGCGCAACGAGAAGATGAAAGGACTCGACGAATAAGTAAGTATGCGAAAGACAGCTGGCCACGGAAACAGAAGCTACTGTTGGAGGATACCAGCTTCTTCCACGAACGAGCAAATCTTTCCCTCCTGGACGGTCTACTAGTCAGGGGGACCAGGGTTTGCATCCCGGAATCATAGAAGAAAGGATTGGTGTGCCGTATCCGCGCAGGTCTTCTAGGTATTCCAAAGTACAGGAGGCGGATGCAGCAGTCAGTCAGTGCGGTGACCAGGAGCGTCTCACAAAATGCTGGAAATGATAAGCAAGTGCCCGGAATGTCTCGAACGTCGTCCATCGCGAATAGAGCCGTAGAGACCGACGGAGACGTCGGCGCGGCCCTGGAGGATGGTAGGAATAGACATTTTCCACAGCCGAGGGCGTGAATACTTAAACACCGTACACAACCTTTCAAAATACACGGAAGTCGCATATTTGGATAATACGCGGGAAACGAACGTGATCGCGAAAATAAAATCCACATTCGCGCGTCACGGAATCCCACAAGCAAGGGGGCGACAAAACTGCGATATATCGTATGGAAAACCTCTTTTGTTTTGATTTTTCCGGAGCCCCATTGGTCCAACGGCCTACCCAACATAGAGGCGCTGGTGTAGCCTGTTTTTCTGAGCAGGTATGAACTGGGGGCTGCCATATTGAATCTTGCTGTAAACAAACGTGATATTGAGGCTTATTGATAGTCAATAGTGTTAACTGCAGACTTTTTTTTATTGCTTACAGTGTCCCTTACGATTTTGGAATTTGCTCGTTGAAGGATGTGAGTCTCAGTGATCTTGGTTATTGCTAAATTGCATGGGTGTGAAATGTATTTGGTGATGAAAATGTGAGTAATTTGTTTCCTTCATCATTCCATTTTGATTTCAACCTGTGATTACCTTTTCTCATGTTTTCAGCATTTTATGGTGTCTTGTACTCCTTATATTTCTATATGTTTTTCATTGTATTTGTAGTTTTTCTAGTGTTCAAACTACTCACGAATCGCTAGTGCTATGCTTTGGTTTGTTTAATGCTAATCATTTTGATGGTTATGTATGTAATTTGCTATTTCAACTCTGTCCTTTCAACTGTTTAATTGTCATTAATTGAGCATTATTCATTAAGTGTTCTACGATGTTTACATTTCTTAAAACTTAAATGTCTTTCCTTTTGAAGTAAGAACTTGATTTCTACTAAATTGGTATACAATATTCTTTACTTTTTTCGTTTTCTACTTTTGGAATACTTTCTTTCGTATAAGTGATGGATATTAACTTATAAGAACCTTTCATTTTAAGACTCCTCTGCCAAGATATGTTGTATATCTTAATGGGTACTCATCATGAACAACTTCCTACGAAATAATGTCATCCTTTCTTAGTTAAATAATTATCTTCCATGAAATGATATCCAAACTTGCACGCTTATTTCTAGTTAAGTGTTGTTATGGTCTATGGTTTCAGGATTAGCATTATTTTCCCTGTACCAGAGCTATTGCAAGATACATCTACGTCAAGGAAAATTGGGTCACCCTCTTTGTCTGCAACTGTGGAGTGTTTACTTAAGTAATGGAATCTGTCTCCTATTACGCAAAGGCTGCTCATCTCATGTTGTAATTGATATTTGTTGCTTGTGCATTTCATGTGCTTGTAGAATTGTTAACTTCCACAGATTTCATCTCTAGTATGTCATATTTAAATTGTTATTGTTGTATTTCTATTACCAGTTATTCTATCAATAAATACCAATGTCCACTGAAGTAAGTTTCCGAGATCATTATTCTTACCAACCACCAGATCGCCAGTGGACTTTGTACATTAATCTTGTATTAAGGTTACCGCTTTAGTAAACTGGAGAAGTTCTTCAGGAAGATTTTCTTGCATGCATTGCTTTTAAGTTTCTCGCAATTGCAGTATCATTATTAAGCCTGAATAGCACGCCCTATCGTGACGCGTAAAAATAATTGAAACACGCGCCGAGATGTGCATTCAAACTTCGCGGCAGCATGGACCACTGGCATAGATGGCACTGATGTATCAAAACCCATACGCATTATCCTAATGGGTATGTCGCCCCCTTGCCCACAAGTTGTCCCAACGGACAATGGGCCACCATTTGGAGGAATACAGTTCCGAGAATTAGCGAATGAGTACGGATTTGATATCGTAACTAGCAGCCCATACTACCCAAAGAGAAATGGACTAGCGGAAGCAGCGGTGAAAAAGGTAAAACACATACTGGCGAAAGAAAGAGACCCATGGTTGGGGCTTCTTGCATACCATGCTTCACCCTTCGAGTTGGGGTATTCCCCGGCGGAACCTCTAATAGGACGTAAGCTGAGAACAACTTTGCCATTTCATACCAAGAAGTTGAATCCCAAATGGCCCAGCCTTACGAGGTCAGAATAAGGTCATCGTGGACAGACAGAAGGGGAACTACGACCGACGACACCGGACAGAAGAACTACCCCTATTGCGTGCGGGAGCCACCGTTTGAGTGGGGATCGTCGGGAGTATGGAACGGTTGTCGGAGAGTCGGGCCATCCCCGATCCTATCTCATTTAGACGGAAAGCGGAGTCATCAGGAGGAATCGGGTGGCGCTGACCTTAGCAGAACGGCAGCCGAATACTTTGGTTTATTACGAGTCATTGTTCACAGACTTCGAGAGCACATCGGAGAGCCACAACCCACAGGAGACGGGATCGTGTCTTGCGGCATGTGGGGGGTTATTGCTGTTAAACCACCAGACTGTACGGTTGCTTGTGCGCTTTACAGTGTAGAGGCCAAAACTGGAAATTGTCGGCATTGGTTATTTTACGGCAACAACGCCTTTACGGCAGCATTATTTATTTTACGAGATTCAGATTAAGTTGAGTTGTCCCATCCACTTCTGAACGTTTTCAGAAGACTCTCTCCCCCTATTCTCATTGTCAGCCCTTATCCCCTCATTATTTACTTGGGCGATCCGTTATATCATCATCAAAGAATTAACCATGCTGATATTTCACGGATAGATAACGGGAGTAAACTTTATTAATTCCTTTTTCGGGAGGAAATAAACACTGCTTAGGTACTTCATGAAATACCTGAATTTCAGTAGGTTCCAGATTACTTCAAGAATATCCTGTTAACTAGTGGCGAATCCAGGATAGGGACAAGGGGGGGGGGAGCTGAGATTACAATAGGGTGGTTTCCTATTTTTTTCAGGCCCAAATCGAAGGATTATTACTCCTGGAATACGTATTTCACGCTTATAAATTTTCGATTACGATATCTAATTTTCGCGATTAAATGAAAAGTGAAAATTTTGAAGCGCAACGAAAACGCGACGGCTAAGTATGAATGATGGGAAAACTCCATGTGACGCATTTCTGGTTCCCGTTGCCGCAAGTGAGGCGACCTTGAGGCGAGGCCTTGAGCGCTAATACGACGAGGATGCTAGCAGGTAGCCTTGTACCCTGCTATCTGGTAGCGCTTGGCTTAAATAAGGATTATTAATACCTTATCAAACGAAGAAAACTTTCCCACCTTAGCCAGTTTTAATATGTGATTATTAAGACATGTTTCCCTTGGCTCTGCGCCTCATGCATGCATTGGTAATCTCAGACGATGTAAAACTCCTATCTACTCTTATAGAAACTAGGTCCCTGTGACGTCACATGGAGTGGCATCGCATGGGCTCCAGCCTGCCCTTTTTTAAATGAGGATAAAATTGACCCTTGCAATTCGTCTAAACCGATATTTCTAGAACCAAATGGTTTGTATATTATGAATACACTAACGGTGGGTAACGAATCGCTATCAATGCCTTTCGTTTTCTTTGATTAAAGAAACTACCCTATTCTATCTAGAGTAAAATCGATACCCAAGGGGGGTGGGGCTATACCCCCCGCACAGCCCCTCTCTGGATCTACTACTGGATTATAACATACCAAATGCGTGTAAAATATGCCCTAAGTTTGGTAATAATAGGGTGGTTCCCTATTTTTTTAAATTCCTAAATCGAAACACTATTACACTTGGAGTACGTATTTCACGATTTCAAAATTTTAAATGATAATATCTATTTTTCCCGATTAAATGAAAAGAGAAAAATTTCAAGCTCGCGAAAATGCGATGGCTAAGCATGAATGCTGAGAAAAGCCCGTGTGACTTCATTCTGACTCCGGCTGCCATCGGGTGAATCCAACTTGGAACGAGGCTATGAACGCCGCGACGATAAGGGATCTAGCAGGTAGAAGAGTACCATTCTAGCAGGTATCGCTTGGCTTAGATGGGAATTATTAATATCACATCAAATGAAGGCAACTTTCCAAACATAGGGTTAACATAGGTGATTATAAAGAGATGTTTCTCTGGGCTCTGTGCCACATGCATGAATTGGTAATCTCAGACGATGTAGAATTCCTGACTACTCGTATGGCATCTCGGACCTTGCGACGTTACGTTAAGTGGCAAAGCATGGCCGCAATCTGGCTTTTTTCAAATGAAATTAAAATTGACAATTAACATTCGTCTAAACTGGGATTTCTAAAACCAAATAACACGAATGTGTAATTTAAATTATTAAACGCCTGCATTTTTTCGTGCTTTTTTTCTTCCGCGTCGTAAATCTTACTTAGACTAGTTAAATTGTAAACTAAATTGAGGGTATGGACAAATAAATTAAAAGTTGGTAAACAATTGAAGCCGAATACGCGGCGCACAAAATAGATTACGATAAATCAACAAGGATAGAAATAAATTCATTCTAATCCGTGGCATTTTTAGCCAAAAGCATTTTAAAGGAAAAAAATCTTCTGCCACCGCCACTTCATGTAGTATGATGCATTGAAAATGCATATACTAACTTTAGAATACAACACTCTATTAATTCTATGCCCTAACAGTAAATTCGCGATGAAATGCCGCGAATAAAAATGCATAGTCCTAAGCATTACCTCACAACAATGCTCTCAGGAGCCGATAGCAACGCGTTGCTAGGTATGCCTAATTTACACTGCCATCTTCGCTTCTTAGAGAAGAAAGACTTGCAGACGCTTCGATAGTGTGTGAATTTTTTAGAAACAAAAAGGAGAAAATGGGAAACGCTCTGCGTAAGTACCAGAACAACTTCTGAACATTATCATACCGTGAAATACGTCTTTAAGAATGAGTATTTTTTTCATTTTTTGATAAAATACATCCTACGGAAAGAGCTACTTGGCAACTCCCGTCTGTTCTCTTAAAAATCCTTTTACGTCGAAGGAATTTGCATTTTCATTGGTTTTCGGGACGATTTACTAAAGGAATAGATTACTAGTGCCACGTAAGAAGGTGTCATTTCATAGCGTCAATTTTCCTGACGGAATTAATTTACCGTAGTCGTGGCTTATTTAATCGATTTTATTTCCGGTAGGCCTCTAGCAAATCCGTTACATTCAATTCTTTCTTCGAAGTCAAAATACGAAGAGAGGAGGACATGAAGATGTATTTTATTATCAATCGAACATGTCCTCTAAGCGATGGATGCAAGTTAATTTTTCGGACGTTTTCATGGAATTTTTGTCCGTTCGAAGAGAGGTGTGACTAAAGAATTCCCCTGCAAACACCTTCCCAATCATTTCAAAATAAAGCCACGATACTGTACGAGACAATATAGCTTGAATAACGGATACGAATAGTTTAACATTCCCGTTTGGCCATTTAGTAGCCACTCTTTAGGGGAGCAATATAAATTTAATCATCACGGTACTTTGAAATTTATTCTATTATTTTTAAAAATAACATTATTTATTTTTTTCCTTATTCTGTCTTCATTTCATACTTGTTAAAGCAATTCTTGGAGTGTAGGTCAACGTATGTTATGCAAAAAAGTTATGGCCAATGTTTGTGTTTATGTAAAACCATCTTCAGGGCTTGACTGTATACATATTTATTGATATTGATATATTATTGATATTATGTTATTATTATATTTATTGATATATTATATAATATACAAAGTTAAGCCCTGATGATGGTTTTAAGTAATCAGAAATGTTGGCTATAATTTTTTTGCAGAACATAAGATGACCTACACTCCAAGAAATATTTTAACATCAATAACATTGTGAGGGGAATAAATTTTATATTTTAGATAATTTATTATAGCCTACATTCAGGGGCGTAGCTTGGAATTAAGGCTAGGGGGGCTTTAGGCGCAACTAACACTAACGGGTGTGGAGGTATTGCATACCCATCAGTGTAAGCAGGAGTTGCAGGGGAGATGCGGGGGCCCTCCTCCAGAAAATAATTAAGAACAATGGTTCAAAATGGCGAGTTTTACGGCTTTCTGAGGGATTTTTGATTAGTCCTAGTATCATTTTGTAAGTAATACTGATCCAAATAAGTAAAATGGATTAAACTTAAATATTTCTCTGAGTTCTGGGGGGGGGGGGGGATTTATCCCCCAAAACCCCCTCCCTCGCTGCGCCGCTGCCTGGAATAGCCATAAGTCTGATTCACAGGTGACGCAGGTATAAGGTACATCGCATCCCAAGGGTACAAGAGAGATTAAGTACACCAGGACTAACACGGCGATAACTTGATGGGAGTCACTCGCATTACAAAAAAAGTGCGAAAAATCCACGGAGACAAAAATCATTCGCAGCTCGGCTAAGATTCAAAGCAGGATTTCCAATCGAATGCGTTGTTCATAATTGCTCGTTGTTCAATTAATGCTACCGAGGCGTCATATTTGTGGACTGAGGCGGACAAGGACTCCTTAGCAAATGAAATCACAAGAGGACCAAATTGTGCGCCTCAGCCGGAGAGGAAGGCCCCGTGCGGACGATTTGGACTGCTTGTGGCATATCGAATGCTCAGCAGTCCATACCACCTTGTCCGGTAGAGTAAAAGGAAATATCCAAAAGTGGGAATAACACGTCGGTAGCTCAACCGGCTAAAGCATGCACTGGAACGGATATCGGGGGATCCTGGCTCGAAACCCGGTCAAGCGGTGAATGATGGTTTTTGTGTCTCATTGGATTTTTCGCACAATTGGTGCAATAGAGACTTGAGAACCTTACTAGATGCCCTGTTTCTGGAAGCTCTGGGCGATTCATGACTTGGAATGCTTTGCTTACTCAGATCGCAATGCCTCCAAAGCATCTAGCAACAGGGCAAACTCATGACCATACGGAGCAGTGGCGCAGCGACGGGGGAGAGGGGTTTGGGGGATAAACCCCCCCCCCCCAGAGCACACACAAATTTTTAAGTTTAATACGTTTTACTAAATTGGATTGATATTACCAATAGAATAGTGTAGGGATTAATTAAATACCCCTCAGATAGCCGTATAACACACCATTTTAAACCATTTATTATTAAATTTTGCAATTTATTAATCTCGCACCTACCGCTTATCCTGGTGGGTATACCATACCCCACACACACCGCTATTAGTTGTACTTTAACCTCCCCCAGCTTTAATTCATGGCTGCGCCCCGGATAGGGAGCGCTTGCCTCGAGGCCTCTGTACTTAAAAATTGGTTCGTTTTCGACCGAAACGTAATCAGTATTCTTAAGGTTAAAATAGACATCAGATAGCCGTGCTTAAAATGTTGTGAATAATCGTTCTCCAATCCATAATAGTGAAATTGCATACTTTTTATAGAGAGTGTGCTGAATTATTACTACAGTAAACACTTGGTACCGCAATATACATTTTCCGCTTAAAATTCAGTTTATTCACTAGAATATTAATCCCAAGTGTCTCCCGAGTTTCGCGTGCTAAAAAATACCGCTCCCACTAATCTTACGCCGTGACGTCATAATTCAGTAGGAGTCCAAGCCCAGTAATGTCGTAGCTGCAGGCTTGGAAGAGCCACGTTGCGTTCAAGGGAGAACATGGCTGAAAGAAGGAAAAATTACATGTGGTGCATTGTTCCTCTGTGCAATGACACCCCAGAAAAAAATTTCGTCTGCATTCCCACGGAGGAAATTAGAAGAAAAGCCTCGATGCATGCCGTCTGTCGGGATGAGCGTTACGGAAAAATAAGAGTATAACAAACCTTGTGCTATGTGAGCGAACTGGTAACTGGTATTGCGAGCATGAGCTAAGTATCTGTCTCTGATTTTCTTTCCTCTTTTCCGCGATAGGATGTTGCTGCCGAAGGACACAGCGGCGGGATGAGGAGGAGGGTCCGGCCGCCGAGGGCCCTTGCCCGGAGGAGACGGTGACTCCGGGGGCGGGCGTGGAAGCAGTGGACAACACCAGTGAACCACCAAAATCCACGTCCCCTGTGCCCCCGGAGACGGGCACACCACCTTCGCCCGCCTCACCTCCTCCTCCGGGAGAAGAACAAGATGAAGATGAGGGCCCTGCCAGGGGGAGTAGTGAGGTGCAGGACCATCCAGGGCCAAACGATCGCCTCCACCGGTCAATGCTCCGAGAAATGGACATATTGAGGAGAGATATAGAGGACCTCGTAGCGGAGATTGACCGGCTGGAGGCGATAATTGAACATCTACTAACACACCTAGACCTCCAGGCCCTGGAACAGAGACCGCCGCGGGTCGGTCCTGGAGGTGACCAGTAAAAACATCACCACCCATGGCCCGCGGTGAAGTCGGAAGTCCCACCTCATGAGGTAAGTGAAGGAGGGGGTCAGGAACCCTTCCCCAAATACTTGCATAAAATTTTACTATCCAGATTGCTTTTAGGCTACGTATTTTTTCTCCCTTGTTGCAATGGTGCAGGGGCGCAGCTAGGACTTAAGGCTAGGGGGGGTTTATGGGCACAACTAATACTGGGGTTTCTGGGGGTGTGGAATACCCCCCTGGGTAAGCGGGAGGTGCGGGGGCACTCCTTCAGTAAATTTTCGATATAAATGGTTCAAAATGGTTAGTTTTACTGCTTTCGGAGGGATGTTTTATTAATATTTACACTATTCTGTAAGTAATGTTAATCCAATTAAGTATAATGGATTAAACTTTTAAAAAATTTCCGAGGTCTGGGGGAGTTTCATCCCCCAAAACCCACCCCCTCGCTGCGCCACTGCAATGGTGGATATATTTTAGATCCTTTGTGACTATAGCCCGCCACCCATTGGGTCGACACACACACTAGATAAAATAAAAACTTTTGAAAATTACCTCTTTCTAAGAAATTATTTATTTATCTTTCCTGCTAAATTTACCTACTAAAACGAATTATTACACAAAAAAACATATTTTTAATGGCAAGAACATATTTCTGTGAACAGCTTATGAATATCCTTAATGACAAATGTAATTACAGTCAACGCACATATTATTAGTTTTTGAGTGACATTTTCCTTAATGTGATAGAGCTTCAACTTTAATTAGTAAATGAGGTTTATCTTCAATTATCTATATTTACTATTTCAGGGCCATAACACCTGGGCCAACTCCCTGCTACATGGGCGGCCAACCACCCAGAGGTAAGAGAACCCTACACTCATTTCATTTGTAATTGTTGCAGCTTTTTTACAACAAAAAGTATTCATCCGTCACTCTTAGAGCACTACAAGACTGAGATATGTTCTTTCAGCTATTATAATATGGATCATACTACCCCAATTAAACAGTGTAACCTCCTTTTTTTGCCTCCTGCCCTCCCCTATTACACTTGTACTGACGAAAGGGCCTCGACCAGCATAACGAAGAGCAAAGTGGAAGGGCCTGCGACAAAAAGAGGACATTATTTCTAAATGTCCCTGCTCATTCCTCAATATCTATTTTGGCATGTATTATAGCTGTAATCCTTACTTAGAACATTTAAAACCCTAGCAAATAGGGCAACTGCAGGCGGACGGAACTCACATAGTATTATGTGTAGGGATGATGGAATCGGATGCAAATATCCACAGATATTGCCCTTCATCAGATACATCGGATCCAAAGTCGCAGAAGACATAGGATCTAGATGCAAAATATTAAATAATAGCTTCAGTGAATTCAACTCCCCACAAGGCTGAAAAGAGTTCCGAATCTCTCTTTGAATGCACCGTCGCATGCAATTCTTGTCCTACTCATGAACCGTTTTGCTTGAAAACTCTCGCAGAGGCTACGTAGGAGTATTTCAGCAGTGGAAAATAAAAAAGGCAAAATACAATTGGCACATATTGTGACTCTTCCCAAGAGATTGAACATTCATCAGGGGAATCTCAGCATCAGTAATGTAAAAACGCATCTGGATTCGAAAATTTCCGATCGGAAACATCCAGCTCCAAAAATCAAAGATCCGAAAAAAAGTCCTTGATTGGCCCATCCCTAATTATGTGGGTTCCGTTATGCTGTTTACTGTTAATGTGGGTATTAATATTCCTGCTCGCAACAGTGCCCTGCGAGGTGCCTCCAGTATATTAACATCATTGCTTCTTGCCTGAGAGAAGGCTTTGCCGCTTTGACTGCAATGCCCCTAAGCACGTGCCTATATATTTATCCTTAAGGTTGAACAGCCCCAGCATGCAAAAAACATTCACTCAAAGTGCCTATCAATTTCAAAGTGTACACAGTGTGTCTTATCATCATTAAAAAGGCACATTTCACATGCATTTTATGATTCTACTTGAAACAATAACCAGGAGCAATAGCATGTGTTTTAAGTAGAGCAGATGATCCCAAATTCATCTTAAGCTGGCTCACGATGAATATCATTTAAATTGATTTCTTTTTCAGCCATAACACCTGGCCACTCATCCCGCTGCGGAATTAGGGGAATGACACCTGCCCCAGGCCTGCAGCACATCATCAAATCGGTAAGAGATTTGTTCGTATTATCATTTTTTCACATTCATATATATATATATATATATATATATATATATTCCATATTCCAGCATCGCAAAAACCATAAACTGGCTCAGGGACTATAATTTGGAACTCACTCCGGATTAACTTGAGCCTTTGCATCAGCACCTAACGTATTCAAGCAAAGGCATTTGAATATGTATTCAAATGACTAACTAATCCAGGACTATGCGGATGGAATCAAAGAAATACTTAGTACAGGGTATATTTTCATCACAGATGGACCCATTCAGTTTGTTAATCTCAGTCCTAACAGTTCCTTCATAAGAACGAGAACTTTTATGTTGCATGGGCATACCCAGCGGAGGGATAGGAGGGGCCTCTGATTTCCTTCATGCATTTTACCACCTTCTGATGGAAATAGCATGTAATTATCCAACCCATTGAAAGAAATGGAGTGCATATTGATTTTTTCATATTTTTTACTTCCATCGTGTGCATCATATCAAATTTCCAAAATATTATGACACCGGTGGTAAAAGTGCCATGCCATAAATGTTTCCCCTTTTGCAGGGAACTATCGCTTACCCTCTGGGAATCTACCTCTGTCACATGCCGCAAAAGCACTGAGCACACGGCGGCAGGGAAAGAAATTCCCGAGCAAAAATTGCTCAGTGTATGTACTAGAACAAATTCCACAAAGAGTAAATTAAGTTACCCATCACAAATAAAAATATTAACTTATATTAAATTAACACGATCCACTGAAATGTATCCTGTAGGCGGAATAATACATAATTGATTTTCAACTATGCAGGCTGGTTTTAGCTGATGCCTACTTGACCTCTCATCTGTCCGTTTGAAAATTTGGTTGATATGGTAATCATGAATGGACCAATTAATTTGCCTAATTGGTCCATTCACCTAATGATTCTTGATGTATGATGAATTTCAATAATACATTACACATGTTATCCTTTTTCTCATTGCATGTTCAAGGCACGTAGCAAGGTATTCAGGTGATATATGATCAAAATGACCTCCTGAATCGAAATATGACATCTGTTTCCCTCCATCACCCACCATTTTCGGGGGAATTCCTTTTTTCAACTTTCGCCATTTTGCTATCATTTGGTGGAATAAAAAGGATTCTTTAGAATTTATATTTCTTATTAGGTTATTGAGAGGTACAAAGTTCTAAAACATGATCATTTATGGCAAGGAGATGGAATTAGGGGTATTAGTAAACAGTCTCCATTTTTCAGGGTCACATGGCATCATTAGTTCTATCAACATCTAGTTCTATGCATTAAATTTCAGTAAAAAACCAAGCCTTAATCTTCTGTAAAAATTTCAGTGTTGACACTCTCGTGCTTGTATGAAAAGATTTTTATGCCCTTTACAAAGAGATTGGCATCCATTTACATGTAACTTTGTGCTATATTGTTACAGAAGTTTGACCAAATACCAAATATTTGGTCAAACTAATGTAACAAGTGGTGCAGCAAACACTTGGAGCCCAATCCTAGAGCTCACCGCCAACTTGGCAGCCAGAGTAAAATTTATAAGCAGTTTTAAGAATTAAATGCTTAATTTCCAAGTCTTTTCACCGAAGAAACATAACAAAAAATAACAACAATGAAGCTTCAGACCATCTCCGTGGGAGTGGGTTCAAGTCCTCCCCGTCCAAACCGAAGTCCGTGGTTTCGAGTCCTGCCCGGGTAGGTTGTCCCTACCCAAGGCATGGTTGTGTGTGAAAGCCATTGGTTGATGTTATTTCCCCCGTTTGTAAAAGGCCTTAAATGAGCTATTTTTGGGGCGATGTAAACAAATAAAATATAATAATATATCAACCTTTGTCATATTGTTTGAGAAACTTTCTATGCATAAAACCTCAGGCTCAAAAAAATAATTCATCAAAACTTGAGGAAGTAGAACAATTTTACTACATATTTGGCAAACACTATAAAGAAATGCAGATTCAGCTGTAACAATATCTGGGAAGGAATAGAATTAGCAAATGAGAATTATATTATTCCCTTCTTTCACTTCTATCTCGTAGCAACCATTATAATTTTAGCTTACTTCTAAAGCTCTCTCTGTATCTAATTTTGTTATTTGTTACTTCTATTTTTTAATAAGCATCACAACCAATTTCATGTCCCACAAAATCTGTTTTATAGAAGTACCTATTGTTGTAAATCATCCATTCAAAATTGATTCTCTTTGTTTTGGTACATTCTAACTGTTTTTTGCATTGAAAGCAATGGTATATTATTTCTCCATTACATTTTCTCGTAGATTGGAAGACATCCGAAGGAATGATCCATTTTCTCCATTGATAATGCATTATACGCCTGTGAACCAGTTGGATGTATTCCTGCCTGAATCAATGAAGATTGCCTCTACTTGCATTGGTACATCCAACAAGAATGATTTTTGTGAATGACATTGCCGCTTCTTTCCTCTGAAGATCAAGGTGAAGATGATGAGTTGCAAGTAGTCTCCATCCCAGGCTCCAGTCTGGCGCAGAAAAAGATTGTTCATGGTGGTTTATCAACCGTTGATCTCAGTGGTATTAATACCTACTTCTCATAATTTTCATCCCGTGCCAATTACTGTGCGTTATTTTTATTAGAGTAGTATGTACGTGATTTCCTTCAATATTCAAGCACATCATTTTTTACTTTCATTCAGGGTTGTACTTAATGATATTGAATCGAACCATTGCCACCTCTTAATATGAAATAATTTCTTCAACAACCGTTAATTTAAGAATGATCACTGCCATTTTGGCAACATTTACCTAAACAAACTATTTTGCAAAAACATATACTTTATCTCTAGCACCTGAGTGACGCAAGTAAAAATTTATTTACTGTAAACAGAGATAATAGGTACTTATTACACCTTTTCACTTTTACTTTTGGTGATCATAATAATTTACGTTGCTGTTCTGCCCTGTCGCCTGTTCATTTCCTTGTAGAATATCGGACTAAACATGCATGTATTGTGTAATGAGACACATAATTTCTGGTTAACGCGTTGTGTTGTTCAAGACAGTTTCTCCAGTCATCCTGCTGTCGTCTTCAGGTCGGAAGTAGTGACGCATACATTTTGCCGTCTTATATAGGAACTTTAGGGATATTAGGTCGGTTCTGATTGGTTGGATCTCAGGTGGGCTCTGATTGGTCATTGATGTAGAAGACCCTTTTCCATGTGTTGGCTAATGTGTAGCTGTCTTCTCTGTTGCAGTTCTCAGGATGCTTAGTTATCTCTATAGCTTCTGGGATTAGCCTAGGATAGTAACAGCTTTCATTGCGCAGGATTTAAGCTCATCGAAATCCACAGTGTGGCAGGGTGCTGACCACACGTGCTCCGAAACGGCGGAACAGCTTGCTCTCCGTGGCGCGTTCATGTTCCCTTAATACTGGTTTAGATAGATTGGTACCTCTGACCCCAAGGCGCCAGCAGGATTGCTGGAGAAACTGTTGTCCCCTATGTACAACTCAACGTGGAGGAACGTCTGAAAGCCGAGACTGATATGACGAAATGCCATGCAAACCTCACATATAAATGGAATACACGTGTCTAAAATGCACAAATAGGAAAGCAGGTACAGTGTGTTTCTGATAGCAATAGCCTCATACGTACTTGAATGAATCGATGATCGAATGGGAAATATGTAGTTTTCAGGTCAGTAATATCAGGTTTAATCAATTTTGGTATACCATTCCTCTATCAAGTTCTTAAGGATCCTGTCATAATAATATCCTTTTTTTCATTTCTCTCTCATGTCATTTTAGATACTCAGCAGGTGTGTGAAGATTCTTATCCTCCTCACTTCTGAAGGACCACCCCCTTCCAGAATTGTTGAAGCTGTCTCCCCTCCGGTAGCAGCTGAATTTTTTTTCTTCATCTTTCCTTCTCTCGGTGTGATCCGAAGAAAAGTAGCTGATTCTGTGGCCTGGCTGTAATTTTGTCATTTTTTTGTGTTCCTGAGCAAATCCAAAATCCAATTTCCTAGTACGCTTAGGCGAAAGATTGGAATCATTGCTTCGTCCTACTCATCGCGTCACAGCGGAAGAGAATTGACTTTAATAGCCAAACATTCTATCATTCATGACAAAAGGCTGTTATTTTAATGGTAATTAGTTTTCTGGTCACTAAAAAGGTTCATTCAATTTTGACGAATCATTCCTCTATTAAGTTTTACAATAGTTCCATCCTATAACTATCATTTATTTTTTATAATGTTTTCTTTTGGATACTCTCTACGTGTGTGCAGAATCATATTCTCCCCACTGCTGAAGAGATCTTGAAGACTGCCAAGAATTTTCACGATGTCTCTCTAATCCAGTAGAAGCTGTACTTTTCTTTTTATTTTTGCATCTTTCAACGAAATCTGAAGGAAATAAGTGAATCTGGTGGGCTGGACCCATTGATGGCTGTAAAGTTGGCATTTACTGATTCTCCTAATGAATCCTAAATCCCATTTGCAAGCAGCCATAGGAGAAAGATTGGAATGGTTGCTGCCTCCTACTCATCAGGTCACCGAAGAAAAGAATCAAGATGAAGTGACAACAATTTTAATTTTGAGTATTTTAGGCTGTTTTGTGGTTAACCCAACTGTCTCTAGGATTGTTGGCATCATTTCATTTGCAGATAACCCAATTCTTTCATGGGTTGTCGTCTCACAATTATAACCTTGATTTGAGAATTTTCTCACACTATTGTTTGATATGTGAGCTATGATTGAATGTCCAAAAATATGTCTTGTTCTCAGATAGTCTCATGTCGACTTTGTGCCCTTATTGTGAGTTCTATGTGCTAGGCATTGGATTTACTGACGAGTCTACCTAGGATTGATATTGCTCTTGATCCTGAAGAAAATTGTTACCTTGAGTACCTACATTTTTCTTGTAAAATATGTTGTGCTGATTCCTACATTAGTTTATGAATAAGAATATTTTTCAAATTAGTCATTTGTTATTTCCCTTAATGAGAATATGATACCGGTGTATTGATGGACTCATATGTCCATAATGAAACCCAACTATAATTTGGATGTCAAGTTCTGGTAAATATCCAAATAATCTGATTTTACACCATCCCCCCTAAAATGACACTATCATGTCCTAAAGTAATCTACAGTAGAACCCTTTATTTACGTTATCGGAATTATACGTTTTCCGCAAGTTGCAAGTTTTTTTCTGGGTCCCATCATATTTCCCATCTCTCTAATGTTAATGGAACCGTGTATTATGCCCTGTTTTTTTCGTTTTCCCGCCATGTGTATCACGACGTGCCGACTGGAAAACAATATTTGCAGACTAAAACAAATAATCGTCCATATCAGCCCTTAATAGCTGTCTTTTGGCTTCCTTTCGCGCATTTGTATTTAGAAATACAAAAGATTGATACGTAATGAGAACTATTTTCGGGAAGAATTTGAATGTGGCGCGACACAACGCCGCTATCGTCGGAAAATTGAACTACGTCGTCCCGTTTTCTGCAAGCGGCGAAAAGATTCACGATATGAAAGTAGTTGTTTCATAGAGTAAGTAAATAAACTTACTCTACGGTTGTTTTGAGCGATCCAGCGATGTAATGATTATAACGTAAGAACTCCTGAAGGAATGTTGACAATACTCATGTAGTCCATAATTTGATACGAGAGTTTGAAAGGAAACCAGATGTGCTGAAACGCGATAAATGCCGGAGCTATAAAACTTGGCCGACAACTGGTATCATTTTCGCAGACTTCATTCACAGTTGCGAAGTAATTATGGGTTGAATTAATGCTTTAAAAAACTTATTTAATCTTTAATTACCCAATTCAAATCGCAGTGTATCAAAGTGCTGCCAAGTTACCCTCAATTAGTACGGGAAATAGAATTTATTCTGTTCGAAAATGGAAATTCGAGATGAGAATTGGACATTTTTGATTGAGGAGGTCCGATCGGATTGCTAGTCTGAACATTCAATACCGCGGTGAAAAATCGAGATGCCGTTGTAAAACATTCAGACCAGTGCTGACATTTATAAAAAAAGAGAAAATACGTGAAGAATTCCAGGTAAGAAGAATTATAACTTATTCTAAAAGAGTAGTTATTAGGTTCTAGAACATCAAATGTCCTTACAAATGGTGTCATCTAAAGGCCTGTTTATGTAGTACATAAACCCGTGCGAGTTAATGTCTAAAATGAAAGCGTGAAGGAACACGAAAATACACCGTGTGTTCACCCAAACTGTGCGAATGCATGAACGAAAATTGAACCTGTTCAAATTTGTTTAATGCATTCATAGTCGGATTTAGGGGAGGGGCACGACCCCCCCCCCCCCCATATGCTTAAAAACTAGACAAATTTTGAATGCGGTTATCATAGCGGATCTAAGGGGGGGGGGGCGCGTCCCCCCCCCAGACCCTAAAAAAATATGCAAGATATTTAATGCGGTCCCGTTATCATTACATTCGTTTTGTATTACGAAGTATTCTTGTGCCCCCCCCCCCCAGAACAAAATCCTGGATACGGCCTTGTTTGTGCCCCCCAGAAAGAAATCCATTTAATTCAATATTAGTAACTTTGATGTAAAAATAAAGAGAATTTCGTAAAGGGTTTTTAATTTCAAGACAAGATCGTTTGCCTGTCAGGCTCTCTGTGCCCCTCTCACGATCAATGCATATTGTTCTATATATTAGTATTTTAGACACACTGATAGGTGCATTCATCATTCCTAAGCATTTTCTTGGGATATATATTATCCTACAGATGTATACGCGTCTCATCACACCATAAATAAAAATACTTAATGTGCGCCAAATTATTACGTTTAATTCGTTATGATATTTATTCCAGTCGTTTCTAACATTTCCCTAAGAAAATGTTTAAATAATGCTTAATGCATTACAGGTATCAGTAAATAATGAACACATTTCTTCGTGTTCATTGAAAGTTAGAATATCTAAATAGTAATCATAAATATATTTTCGACAGTTATGAAACCTTCGGAAATATTAATTACTTGACTTGCTTGCCTCTTTCTTACCATTTCAAGGAAAAATTAGTATGTTTTACCTTTCACCCTTTCACTGAGAGGTCAAACTAAGTCTTTCTCGCATATGTTCCAGCAATTCACCGCTTTACACGACTCAATTTTGAATGCGCCTTCGCACGTACGTCAAATTGCGCAATTCCGTGTACCGTGTAAAACGGCCTTTACAGAACGGTCAAAATGCGTAGCTTTGACTAATATACAACGATAGAGAAACTCCAATGTGTTTATGAGCGTTAATGGTGTCTCATTTTCTGTTAGGTGATTATTTAAACCAATACAATTAGCACAAATCGTTGCAAAATGACGGTCAAAGTCATCTCCATGCAGAAGAGGTACCGAACAGTATCCACTGCCAATACGTCAATTCGGGCGTTCAACTTCACGGGTCACTGTATTGTGCTCGCGGATGGACACAGGAGATTCCGGACCGCCAGATGTTGCTGGAGATACGCCATGGCTAAATATACCACACCTAAGTCGTTCAAATTGTACTCGCGAGGCAATATTATGAGCGCAACTTGTACAATGACCATCACGAAGGCGAATAATACTATTTATTTACGCTTATTGTACAAAAATGCGCCTGAAAATATTCATCGAAAATCAGAATAAAATTATACAAATTAATATATGCATAACACTTACATTGATTAACATTCATAATGATGAATTGAAATGGATTTATACATAAATAATACAAATAATTTGTTGGCATTGTAACTCTATTACAACTACTAAAAAATTTGAAATTCCCTTTTAAATATATTCAGACCCCCGATATATACCTAACGCTTTATGCGGGTCACCACTCCTGCCAGGCATTCGTTCCGTGCCTGAGGTGAGGAAACATTTCTTCCGTGATTTACTGCGCATTTAAACATTTTTGGAACGCCAGTTTCGACGCTCTTTCATAAATTTTACCTAGTAATGCCGTTTTAGAGGGAGCACGAAATTACCTATGTAATAATTGGATTAATTACTCATCATTGCGTAGAATTGCGCCAATGCAGGAACGAAATTTGAAAGGCGTCTTTTTTGTAATCTCACGTCCATGCATTCTCGCAGGCATTCCAGCAATTCACAGTGCAATTTTTACTGAGCCTTCGTACACACATCGGATAGTTCAAGTACTTGCACCATGTAAAACGGTCTTTAGAAAATATCAAAAATTTCAAATGATTGTTTTCAAGCGAAATTGAATACAATTATCGGATGGGATTTGAATGCCAGTGCAATGAAATGACCGTCCCAAGATCGATTTTTCTCAAGATAGGTAACACTCGCGTGCACTTCGAAGCGGTACCTACAGTTGAGGCCAAGGGGGCAACATACCCATAAGGATAATGCGTATAGGTCGTATAGGTTTTGATACATCAGTGCCATCTATGCCAGTGGTCCAAGGCTGCCGCGAAGTTTGAATGCACATCTCGGCGCGTGTTTTTTTACGCGTCACTATAGGGCGTGCTATTCAGGCTTAATAATGCTACTGCAATTGCGAGAAACTTAAAAGCAATGAATGTAGGAAAATCTTCCTGATGAACTTCCCCAGGTTACTAAACTAGTAACCATTATACAAGATTAATGTACAAAGTCAACTGGCGATCTGGTGGTTGGTAAATATAATGATCTCGGAAACTTACTTCAGTGGACATTGGTATTTATTGATACAATAAATGGTAAAAGAAATACAAAAATAGCAATTTAAATATGACATACTAGAGATGAAATCTGTGGAAGTTAACAATTCTACAAGCACATGAGATGCACAAGCAACAAATATCAATTACAACATGAGATGAGCAGCCTTTGCGTAATAGGAGACAGATTCCATTACTTAAGTAAACACTCCACACTTATAGACAAAGAGGGTGACCCAATTTTCCTTGAGGTAGATGCATCTTGCAATAGCTCTGGTACAGGGAAAATAATGCTAATCCTGAAACCATAGGCCATAACAACCCTTCACTAGAAATAAGCATGAAAGTTTGAATATCATTTCATGGAAGATGATTATTTAATTATGAAAGGAGAAGGACATTATTTCGTAGGAAGTAGTTCATGACGAGTACCCATTAAGATAGCATATCTTGGCAGAGGAGTCTTAAAATGAAAGGTTCTTATAAGTTAATATCCATCACTTATACGAAAGAAAGTGTTCCAAAAGTAGAAAACGAAAAAAGTAAAGAATATTGTATACCAATTTAGTAGAAATTAAGTTCTTACTTCAAAAGGAAAGACATTAAAGTTTTAAGAAATGTAAACATCGTAGAACACTTAATGAATAATGCTCAATTAATGACAATTAAACAGTTGAAAGGACAGAGTTGAAATAGCAAATTACATACACAACCAACAAAATGATTAGCATTAAACAAACCAAAGCATAGCACTAGCGATTCGTGAGTAGTTTGAACACTAGAAAAACTACAAATACAATGAAAAACATATAGAAATATAAGGAGTACAAGACACCATAAAATGCTGAAAACATGAGAAAAGGTAATCACAGGTTGAAATCAAAATGGAATAATGAAGGAAACAAATTACTCACATTTTCATCACCAAATACATTTCACACCCATGCAATTTAGCAATAACCAAGATCATTGAGACTCATATCCTTCATCGAGCACATTCCAACATCGTAAGGGACACTGTAAGCAATAAAAAGAGTCTGCTGTTAACGCTAGTAACTATCAATACGCCTTTGTTTACAGCGAAATTCAATATGGCAGCCCCCAGTGCATTACTGCTCAGAAAAACAGGCTACACCAGCACCTCTATGTTGGGTTGGCCGTTGGACCACTGGGGCTCCGGAAAAATCAAAACAAAAGAGGTTTTCTATACGATATATCGTAGTTATGTCGCCCCCTTGGTCGAGGTAGATATAAAATGTATTACTTCATGTGATAAAATTGCGGTTCGAAGTCTCTTGTGTCAATTCGCGATAGGTATACGTATGTAGGTATCATACAATTTCATAAGTTATGTAAAAATATAATTCAAGGAATGCAAGGCCGTAGCCAGAAAATATTTTCGTGGGGGGTTTATGGAATAGTAGACCGTTTTCGCAGTAGAATCCTGGGGGTCAGGGACGGAGAGTAAAGAACCTATAAGAGTCTCAGCTGGTGTCTTCTGGTAGGTCTTTTTGTATGAGTGCCAGGAAAACAACTCACTTTTTCGAAATTTGAACGCTTTTAATAGAAGCATGGCCTTCGAGTGTATCCAAAGAAAACGAAATGATCTTCAATGATACGTGCACTTACCTCGGCTGAAAAACCTCCAACGTCTTCACCATAGACCATTTGAGAATCGGTGTCTTGAAGCAAAACATAAAAACGGTGAATGCTGAGCATTAAAATCCATCTAAACGCGGCTAATCCAACTCCCGACGCGCGGAGACAAACCCTACCGCGCGATCGAAAAATCATTGTAATTTCCGGCGGCGCAAATTTATTTCAAAGATAACTACATAAGCACCTCAAGAAATCTTCAAAGATTGCTCTCATATAAGTTACTCCGCGTGACTTTGCCGAAAACCCATTTGAAAGTCTACCTAAATGTAAAACTTTGTCGAAAAACAGTATCCGCCATTTTGTAACTGCACGGTAACAATTTATCAATGATATTCTTTAAGATTACGTAAAATTGAAGAAACAATCCTATGGCAACAGATTATGTGGTTTTTCATTCCGCAAGAATCCACCCATAACTTCACCATCTACTTACTTTGGAAGATTTTCAGAGAAAATTGAACACGGGCGTTTTTATGGAAAATTGTTCACGTTTGAGCCTCTGTATCTCAATAATTGATGGGATCTATGTCAAATGAAGTACACATCCATAAAGTTCAATTTCTTTAGAGTATAACTGCAAAGTTTCAAGTTTATAACTAAAAAAAAAGCCATTTTGTAATTTTGTCCTGCTTTTTCCGATTTCCGCCCGACGGGTCTAGCACATTGCTGTAAGGCTTTTCCATTGCGTTTCGGGGAAGATTTTTTCGATTCGAGTTCAGCAGTCTTTCGGGCTGCATCCGCGTCCGTTGTCGAAGAACCACAACAGTTTCGCCAGTTCTCCTGCCAGCGTCCTCAGGTGAAGGATGAAGTGAAGCTTTTAGTCCTCTCAATTTTTGGCGCCAATTCGGTGGATTTCTTTCGACCAATCAGGGAACGTCCTCGTATTTGCGTCGAATATACCTTTTCCACGCGCTGTGCAAAGGATAGCCATCCTCCCTGTTAAAGTTCGCTGGTCTTTTGACTATCTCAATGGCCTCTCTTATTATTCTCGGTTTTTTTCGATATTCCGTTTTAGGCACTTTGACCGTTTTGCCTAGGACTAGATAAAATTTCCAATCTATTTTATGATTCCAATTGCATTTCGGATAGGCTGAACCTGGCAAGAATGATCCAAAGCTAAGTAAATTCAGATTCGATTCTCAGCTGTTTGCGCAGTGTCAGGTTGAGATTTTTAAAATAAATATTTAAATAATTTTTTCTTGTCATTTCAAATGCTGAACAGACCTGTAAAAATTAAATTGACTAAGTAATCGTCATATCTTCGAATCCAAAGCTATGATTTTCACTCTAGCGAGCGAGCGCGCTATAACGCGTATAAAGTACACCAATCTCTGAATATCAAGGATTTCAACATTGTACGTACATTCTCTCGCGGCTGAGCTTAAAGCCACCGAGTGCGTCCACCGGGTTGCGGATGGTGGGTCGACCTTTAGATATAGAGGTTAGCTGCGAGATAAGCGAGTTCTCTCGTCGAATAAGCAGTCGTGGACAAAAAGCGGCGGTATTCTGAGGGGGTATTGGGCTACCCTTGGGTAAGGTAGGCCATTACCAAAACCTGTGAAGATACCGTGACTTGGCGACTGGGGGCCGCCAATAATTATGCCTCTCATCACCCGGTGGAGAGGGTAGCAGCTCTTCTTCACATGTGCGAAGGTGGAGACCATACTGGTCGGTACAGCGACACACATTCCACTACGGGCGTGGTAACATTTACTTCAACGGCTGTAGTACTGCGATGTGGAAGGCAAGGGGAAACCACCACATTATCATCCCGAGGAGTCACAGCTACTCCACTCAATTTATATAAAGACATGATGGAATTCTCTCGGGTAAAATATTCCGGAGGTAAACTAGTCCCCCATTCGGATCTCCGGGCGGGGACTACTCGAGAGGGTACATCGGTCAAACGAGATAGAATGTTACGGATAGGAACATGGAACGTCAGATCACTTCGTACCTGCGGTAAGCTAGAGAACTTGAAGGTGGAGATGCGAAGAATGAACCTCGATGTATTAGGCCCCTTTCAGACGCAACGGCTTTTCGCCGGCCGCCGTCCACGGCACCGCGCCGTGAAATTCAGGCAGCTTTCAGACGAGACGACTTTCCGCCGGTCGCCGTTCACGGCGCGGCGCGAAATACAGAGAACAGTACGGCAAGCAAACGGCACGGCCATCAGCGACATTTATTCAATAGTTCTTGAGTCGTTATCATGAATAGGTGCGAATTTTAAAATAATAATTTAAATTATTTTAAATGTTTATCTATAGTGCTGATATAAATTTTATTTATGATGCTTATATATAAAATTTAAATTAGGGAACCTCGATACAAATATGAAATCTGTAACTAGCCAATGAGTAACTCATTTGATAGGTTATTATTATTTAATTTCTTTTTAAAATCATTTATTCAAGCATTAATTTTTTAGACAAAGGAAACATAAAATTTCATTACTAAAGAAAGATAATGTATTAGATCTTAACACTTTCATGTGAGCTGGGAGTGCATCATAATGATTTTTCATTCAGTCCGATTTTAGAATTTTTTATTGTTCACTTCTCAAAACATTATCTATCAGAAATTCTTTCCAGTACTTTCAAATAATTAAAAAATGAAACAGGAAGAAAAAATACAAAGAATTTTTATAAAATACAAAAAAATATTGATAAAGTTGAAACCTTTCGCTGCATCCCAAATCCCAAAACACTATACCACTTCTCTCACAGAATAAGTTGACTGGTTTGAAGGCGTAGAATTAAGTGATGCTGGAAAACGAATTGATCCTGCGAGAGGAGAAGAAACTGCTCGCAACCGCTGTATCTTCTCCAGAATGTTCAATACCTCGATTTGGGAGTTAACTGTTTCCACATCATTGAGGTTATGCATGCTTGGTAGAGTTCCTTTAAAAAGTTTAAATGACAAGGCTCCTCTTTTCCTCAGGCTCCACTTTTATGTCCATGTAGGATTATAAAAAAAGGATCACCGAGTTACCTCGAGATATTTACACCACATATGCAACAAAACCTATAGAGAGTGATACCAAAAGTCCACCATGCCATAGCGACCACCCGCGACGCCGAAGTAATGATCGATTTTTCGAACGTGCGGCACAGTTCGGAGCTTTCAGCTGGCCACGGGGAATACAGTGCTCGACGGATGTTGGAAAGTGAATTTTTTAGCAAGTTAATTACGTATAAGATATAATTTATTTAGCGCCACATTCAATTTACATTTCACATAACCTAATTCCTTCGTTATATTTATCGATATTTATCGTCGAAAAGATACAAATTGTATGACTCGTCTTCGAATGTATTTTTCGTCGAAATTTTGTGTTTACTTGGGATTACAAGAAAAGGATCACCGTGCTATCTCAAGATATTTACATTAAATTACCTCAAACGTATTAGATTGTCCATCAAAAGAAATCAAATACGACCATGAGAATCAACTAAAAATTAAAATCGATGTTTTTGCCGCGCGCGCAGTCCGCGGCAGCTCCCCGATGGCATGGAATGTCTTGACTCGGGGTAATTTACGATTTATATGTACATCAAGTCATATAGACTATTTTTGCGCACATCGTTGGTCTTATTATTTACTTAATAGCATACACATATTTTAGCCTCTTTTCTCTATTTCTCCGTTTAAATAAATGATTAACTCTAGATAGGTTGATAGCTGTTGGACATATCGCACACGTAATTGCATGACTTGGAATCGGTAGAAAAGCGTCAGCGTCCACTATTAAATCTCCCATATCGTTCAAAAACACAATTTAAAATATGGGAACGATGAAATATTATTCATGTCCGCATTTCTTCGCTGATCTCGCTACTCTGAATTCTATAGAACTACACGGCGGACGGCATAAATCGACGCGTCTGAACAGTCCAATACACCACAGTGTTTATTTCACGCCGTGGACGGCGTACGCCGGGCCGGATTGAAATGGGAGCCGTGGATACCACGGCGGCCGTCCACGGCGTCGTGTCGTCCACGGCGTGATTCGACTCGTCTGAAGACACCCATTGCTACCTGTGGTTATTTAAAGGCATTGCGCCGTGCCGTGGACGGCGACCGGCGAAAAGCCGTCACGTCTGAAAGGGGCCTTAGGCATCAGCGAAATGAAGTGGCCCCAGGATGGAGACTTTTGGAGCGCCGGGATGCGTGTTAAAAGCTACCTGCAGTTTAATGAAAGGATAGTAATGGTGAAGATAGATACTAAACCCGTAGCTACTGTAGTGGTACAGGTTTACATGCCTACGTCAGATTATGAAGACGAAGAAGTAGAAGATGTCTACCAAGATATAGCGGAAGTTATCAAGCAGGTAAGAGGGGAAGAAAATCTTATTATTTTAGGGGACTGGAACGCTGTCGTCGGCGAAGGTCAAGACGGAAAAATAACTGGGAGATATAGGTTGGGTAACCGAAATGAAAGAGGAGAAAGGCTACTTGAATTCTGCACGGAGCACAGGCTAGTGGTTGCCAACACTTTATTCAAAAATCCCCTGCGAAGAAGATACACGTGGAAGATGCCAGGAGACGGTAGAAGATTCCAAATCGACTACATTCTAGTGAAACAAAGATTCAGGAACCAGGTGAAGGACTGCAAAAGCTATCCAGGGGCAGATATCGATAGTGACCATAACCTAGTTATGATGAAATGCCACCTTAAATTTAAAAAGTTGAAGAAAGCCGTGAAAAACATATGGCAGGTCGAAAAATTGAGGGAGGTTCAGCATCAACTGGCTTTTAAAGAGGCTGTAGAAAATAAAATAGGGGAGGATCCGACCAACAAACCAATGGAAGAGAGTTGGAAAACCATTAGAAGTGGTCTGCAGGCGGCAGCTGAGGGAGTTCTTGGTAAAAGAAGAGTCGTTATGAAAAAACCATGGATCACGCAGGAAGTATTATATCTCATTGAAGACAGAAGAAAATACAAGGCTGCGAAAACAGAGGAAGGACAGAATCGTTACAAGAGGATAAGGAACGAAATATGTCGTAAAGCGCGGAAGGCTAGAGAAACGTGGATGAAAAGCATTTGCGAAGACGTGCAAAACAATCTTAAACATGGAAAAGTAGAGGCCGCTTATAGGATAGTGAGGAACCACTTTAAGGAAAGGGGCGTAAGATGTAATACCCTTAGGGACAAAAACGGAGAACTATTGATTGAAAACGAAGAAAAAGGGAAGAGATGGAAGGAATATCTGGAAGATTTGTACAAAGGAAGTCGCCTCAGAACGAATGCTATCGAAAACGAGAGGGAAGTGGATGCCGATGACATGGGAGCCCCAATTTTAAGATCGGAATTTGATGCGGCTAAAAGAGACCTCAGGATAAATAAAGCGTCTGGCATTGATGACATTCCTGCAGAACTAATCAAAAATTCAGGAGAGAAGACGTTGAACCAGCCATACAAAATCATCAGTGAAATGTATACAACAGGTGAGATACCAAAGGATTTCGAGAGGAACAATATAATCCCTATTCCTAAGAAGAAACGAGCGGAGAAGTGCAAAGATTTTAGGACCATAAGACTTACTACACATGCATCAAAGATACTGACGATCTATAGAAGAATAGAACGAAAAGCAGAAGAGTACTTGGATGAGGACCAATTTGGATTCAGAAAAAACAAAGGCACAAGGGAAGCAATATTGGCCCTAAAACTGCTCATAGAAAAGAGAATGGAAAAGAACAAGCCAACATTCGTTGCGTTTGTGGACTTGGAGAAAGCATTTGATAACGTGGATTGGAGCACAATGCTTGGAATCCTAAAGGAAATTGGGGTTCTTTATAATGACAGAAGAATCATCCACAATTTATACAAAAACCAAGTAGCCGTGATAAAATCAGGGCCCAGCTGTGAAGAAGCAAGAATTAAGAAAGGAGTGCGACAAAGCTGTACATTGTCACCCGTAATTTTCAACGTTTTCATTAAAAAAGCCGTTAAGGAAATCAAAGAAAAGGCATTGGGAGTGAATATCCATGGAGAAAAAATAAGCATGCTAAGATTTGCCGATGACATAGCCATTATAGCAGAAACAGAGAAGGATTTGAAAAATATTCTGGTTAATATGGTTAGGGTAATGAGTAGATATCAACTGAAAATAAGCACGAAGAAAACCAAGATCTTAGTATGCAGCAGAAGAGAAGAAGTCAAGACCAACATTAAAATAGGGAGGCAAAAACTGATAGAAGTGGATGAATTCTGTTATTTGGGAAGCAAGATAACTAGTGACGGGAGAAGCAAGAAAGAAATTATCAGCAGAATAGCCCAGGCGAATAGAGCATTCCACCAAAAGAGAGACCTGCTTACAGCGGGAAACTTAAATATGGATGTAAAGAAACAATTTATAAGAACCTACATCTGGAGTATGCTCCTATACGGAAGTGAGGCATGGACAATGACCGCAGCGGAGAAAGCAAGGATAGAGGCCTTTGAAATGTGGTGCTACAGAAGAATGATGAAAATCAAATGGATCGACCGAGTTAGTAACGAGGAAGTCCTAAGAAGGGTAGGAGAGAAGCCTCATGAAAACCTTAATAAGAAGACGGAACAACCTTATAGGCCACATCTTGAGACATGATGGCCTGATGAAGACAATCGTCGAAGGACAGGTGGAAGGCAAGAATGGAAAAGGAAGACCTCGAACAAAATATATGGAACAAGTAAAGAGAGATGTGAAAGAGAAGAAATACGTAGGAGTGAAAATATTAGCTGATAGGAGAACTGAGTGGAGAGCAGCGTCAAACCAATCCTAGGATTGTTGACCAGTGATGATGATGACGTACATTCTGGGTTAGAATGGCCTCGTCCATTATCATAATGTACTTTGACGGTCTATAGTGCGTTTTATCAATGCTCGACCAAGTATTGTAGCTAATTTATTTTTAGATCGGCAAGAGGGACCCGACACCCGTGGTGTTCAAAGTACGCCGAACGACCGGCCGTGTACAACGTTCATCGCTTTCCTTGAGTGGTCTCGTGTATTCATACAATGTAATTTTCACTATCTGCAGCGTGATGTTTTAAAGTACAAATTATTGTAGAAAAATGTTTTTAAATCGGCAAGAGGAACCCGACACCCATGGAGTATAAATTACGCCGCGCGACCGAGCGTGTACCACCTCTACCATCTGTGTACCCTCATATCAATATCACCTATAAATGTACAAGCTTGAACTAATTTCTACAAATACAGATAAATTTTAACAACAATCGAGAGTTATCATATAAATGCATCTATCCTGGACGAAGTACGTCACGCGCCCGGTCTTGTAAAAATATCAGGCGCGCCCGCTCGACAGTTAACAAATCCAAACACAAATATCTACATACCTTCACATGTACCTGCCACTAAAGATTCGTGATCCCTTTTTCAAACTTTTCTATCTCCGAAACGGCTTGATTTATTTAATACAGTGCTCTAAAAATAGAATTCCAAATTGAAATACACACCGATTCATATATTAAACTGCTTGATATTAATAAATTGATTGGTATCTTACACTCCCTGATAAAAATGAACTCCAACATGGTGGGTATAAGAAGGGTACTAGCCTTCATGGTGGGTAGTTACCCTTGCACAACCTACGTCTTACCAACCATTAAGGGTAAGGGAAGGATAGAAAAATCCTTCGTCTACCCTTCCTTGGAACTCCTTTCCTTACCATCCGTGTACCCTTCCTCTACCCACCATTAAGGGTAAGGGAAGGATAGAAAAATCCTCCGTCTACCCTTCCTTGGAACTCCTTCCCTTACCATATGTGTACCCTTCCTCTACTCACCATTAAGGGTAAGGGAAGGATGGAAAAATCCTTCATCTACCCTCCCTTGGGACACCTTCCCTTACCATATGTTTACCCTTCCTCTACCTACCATTAAGGGTAAGGGAAGGATAGAAAAATCCTCCGTCTACCCTTCCTTGGAACTCCTTCCCTTACCATATGTGTACCCTTCCTCTACTCACCATTAAGGGTAAGGGAAGGATGGAAAAATCCTTCATCTACCCTCCCTTGGGACACCTTCCCTTACCATATGTTTACCCTTCCTCTACCTACCATTAAGGGTAAGGGAATGATAGAAAAATCCTTCGTCAACCCTTCCTTGGAACTCCTTCCCTTATCATCCGTGTACCCTTCCTATACCCACCATTAAGGGTAAGGGAAGGATATAAAAATCCTTCATCTACCCTTCCTTGGAACTCATAATAGAGGTTTATCAGGCCTTTTATTTTATTATTCATTTGGGAACCAGATATTTAGCGCTATTTTTATCATTTTTTAACCTTGTTTATGGGCCATGGCCTTTGTGAATTTATCTTATTCACTCCACCTGGTACCAGTTATTATAACCTCTCATTGATTGCAACCATTTCACCATGCATTTATTTTTCACCCTTCAAGTCTATTTTGACTCTTTGCATTTGTTATATTCGATTGACGTCACCATCGATGGAGATCTCATGTACCATTGTACCTTGTTTCATACCATGTGTTATTTGTGTGTAAATGTGAATGCATGTGTAATAGACGGATACATTCAACAACGGGACATTGCACAAAAATATCAATCATCAGCTATAAACTCCTAGCGATGAAGAGCCTATCACTGCCCCCCAATGAAGCCTCTTCTTGTATTTTCTTTGCTGCCGATGATTCGAATTTCTTCATTTGGTGATTTCACTGTTCGATGCTCAAAAGAAACTTTTTTCCGTACACAATCATTCTGTAAAAAAATGAGAGAATTCACATTAGTATGCAAGTCCCAAATTACCCATGAAAATTACATTAAAGGTCCGTATTACATGAAAACTTTCTAAACTGTTGCAAAGGACACTAAGGATAACAAAAGAACACTTGCTAAGGCTAAAGAAAGTTACGTTAGTTGTCCCGAAACAAGAGATACGTTGAAAGTAAAATGTACAGGCTGTGATAAATAAGATTAATCCTGTAAGTATAGAGCAATTACCAAGATATGTCAATAAAAATATGTACTTGTATATTTTAAACACTACTTATCTAATTTAAGTATACCGGGACTAGCCATGGTGATAACTTTACGGGAGTCACCCGCAATGCACAATTGTGCGAAAAATCCACAGTGAAAAAATCATTCGCCTTGACCGGGATCCCAAACCCAATAATTGATAATTAGAATAAATATAAAAAACTGTGTAGTTGGTTGAAAATTGATTACCATGTTATGGTTACCATGTTATTGATTACCCGGCTTGGTTAACATTCCAAGTTGCTTTAAGCCGCGTGTTAAAGATGATTGTCCGATGTACTTTAATAAACATTTCCTTCAGAGTATAGATTAAGGCAAAAAGTAACACCCTTTATTCATTGCATAAGCACTTAGTAGTCAAAATACGCATCCAAAATTATCAATAAATATCCCATTACATGCAATATGTGCTGATCTAATGGGAATAAAATGTTCTAAAATTTGAATCCGCTAATAGGTGAATTTAAAGTTCCCGTCTAAGGTTTATCGAGAAAATGTACTACGATGTCCATTACGTCTTAAAATTATACAACGTGTCATTGATTAAGTCACACTATGTAAATTATATAATAAAGGCCTTAGGCTTTATGAACCCTTTTTGCATATATAAATTAAAAATATATGGATAAAATAGCATGTGAGTAGCATTATAAAATCGATATGAACGCCATATAATAATATACATCGAACATCCCCCTCGCTTTCAAACGGCCGAAATCAATAGCAAGGCGGCAAAATGAATTTAACAGTCGAAAAAACTGACGATGAAAACAGTTGATGTAAAGAGATAAAATGTGAAGACACTGCAATAGCCATAAATTGTGTCTGGATCGCAATGGACACCAAAGCTGTCACCTTCGCGTTGCAATATTCAATATTTATCCCGTTTCGCGGGACCTATGTGAACACCCATTTTCTTGAGAAAACACATGCAGGGATAATTGCGACATGAAATAATAATACAATTATCTACGACTACAAATATATCAACCAAGTAAGCCTGAGAGATTAGGGTAATGTTGTAAGAATGTTTATGGAAGGGCTATATCAAGACTCACGAATGTCTTTCTTCTAAAACATTCATTTCTTAATTGTTTTGAAGGTCGTTCGTACCCTCGTTAATGAAGCGAAAATGAGGAACACTGGGATTCTTCGATCAGAATTTTCGTTCAGGGAGAGGGCATTAGGCCACCCATGACGAATGCTGGCCATTGCATTCGGAATAAATAAGTCAAAAGGGCTTAAAATCCATTTTCAATGAGACAATAAAATGCAAAGACCAACGTGGAATTCAAAAATCATAGAGTAAAGTCGTGAAAAACTAGAATGCATGAAACATACTATTTCAATTCTAAAAGTGAATATACAGCCGAGTGAGGAAAATATGAGCACTTCAAAGATATAAAACTCCGTGCCCTGCGCATAGCAGCAATAAAGATAAGATAAATGAATGGGCAATACTGAAAAGTCGAAAGTAATACTTGTTTTAGTTCTCAGCGCTTGCCACGTATCATGAAGCAGCCAAAATTTCATATTCGTATGCCGCAACAATTACGTTTCCATTTATGTTAAGAAGTTATCCAAAATAGAATATTCTATTTTTAATAGCAAAATTCTATTATTAATAGCAAAGAGATTGATGGTTAATCAACTGCTATGCAACATAAAATCTTCTACTTGGTGTTTCCAAACCATTTTCCTAGTGATTGAAAAATTTAATTTTAAATAAAAAAAAGTTTAATCTGAAGGTCAATAGGGAAAATCTCTTCCCACTGATGCTCTACGAAAGGCGAGCATGGACAATGACAGCAGCGGAGAAATGAAGGATTGATGCCTTCGAAATGTGGTGCTACAGAAGAAAGATGAGAATGGACAGACCGAATAATAAATGAGGAAGTCCTAAGAAGAGAAGTCTCACGAAAACCTTTATAAGCGGAAGACCATCTAGGGGCTCATCTTGAGACATGATGGCCTGATGAAGACAATTGTCTAGGAACAAGTAAATGGCGTAGAACATAAATAGAGGACTTCGATTAAAATAGATGGAACAGGTAAAGGAGGATATGTAAGACAAGAAATGCATAGGTGTGAAGAGATTAGCCGACAGGGGAAATGAGTGGAGAACAGCGTTAACCATATGCACACATTAAAAAATAGTGGATTCACCACAAATAATTTTAATATATTTTAATAATTGATTTTTAAGTGAAAGGATATGAATTTCTATTTAATGAAATGCAAAAATAATTCGTTAGAAGCTTATTCATCTCGCAGCCAACTTTCACGTTTTACGACACCATCTTAGACGTATGGTATGTTTAATTTTAACCACCTACGGATAGTTGTCGTCAGTAATAAAAATGTGTAATTAATTGGATCATATATAGCTTATTTACTATGTTATTCAATAATATGAGCCATCGTCTTCAATTGAATACATTCTTCATGAGTGTCACTTCGATCTTCGACAGATTCGCATCCCTGTATGTGCAAATATGAAATGAGATTCTTTGAAAAATGGCACAGGGATTTCAGCAACGATAGATGAAGCAATGAAGATGGGTGATAGACGATGATTAACTAGGATGCTCGCCAAATCATGGGTATGCCAAAATGAAATGTAACCTCCTCCCTTCCTCAAGGTCCGTAAACTCTTGACATTCTGCTTTTCCACTTTCTGAGGGGCACATGATTTATCTTGATCACTTATTTTCACCTTAAAATAGGCAAAACAGGCTTGCCCGACCAGTGCATCACTTAAACGTGATTGAGAGGAATTTTCTTTTTGAAATAAGTAAATTCAAAATAGGAAGTTCTGAATAGGGAATTCTGCGGAGTAGTTGTTCTTGAATTGTATTCATTGAATTTTTACGAGGCAATAGAACATTTTAAATGGCTAGGGCTCCTTGATTTACAGAAACGCAAAATTTTGCAATTTTTCGAGAATTTTGGCATTTTGAATTTTCAGTTTTTAAGAAAAATTTAATGTTTTTGACTTTTTCTGCGAATTTTTTTAACGATTTTGAAAGGATTTTTGATCATTTTGCTAATTTTAAAATTTCAAACAACCAAAAAGCGCTTCTGTTTAAAAAAAAAAAAACCGTGAATAAACATTAAGCCGCGAATTTGAGCTAGGGGCTTTCGACGCCACCGCATTTTTACATCCCAGAAACTCTCATCCGATTCGGTTTATCATGGACATCGCTACGTCGCCAGTAAGTTATTTTTCCCAACCAACTGAACATTGATTGTTCTGACAAGTGTCATGAAAAAGTGATCGCAAAGTGACTGATAGTACGTTGAAGACACGGGTGCATTTAGGAGTGACCGCTAGTCCCCGGCCGCTACGCGAACCTCCCTGAGTATGCGAACGATTCGATAGGGCACCCAAGTTTGGGCTTTTATGGCAATATATTTCCTCATGGCAATAGCAAGGCATCCCAAGCGCAAAGGATTAATTCAGCAGCAACGAGTGCTAGGGCAAGAATCGGCCTAAAAGAATGTTCCGAAAAATAATTCCGCCCTCGTAGCGAATGCGTTGAGGGCCGTGGCTTCTATTGTTGCGCTCTGGAAGCCCCTTACCCCCGACTGCATGCGAAGAATGTGGTATGGTGGCATATTTGGAATCAAATACACACGTGTTGCGATGATTTAAACTAAAATCGAGTATATAATTCTTAATCAAAACGATCTTTTCGAGATGGCCGCCGTGCGCAACAATTTTGAAGCTCCTTTTCCGGCAGTCCGTTGTGTCCAAAAATCGTTTGCGGGAAATGTCTAGATTTTTGTTTACGATAAGTGGTTCATACGTTGGTTAAAAGTGAAAGTCATACCGCTAAGTGTGTTTTCTTTGCCGTTTTGAATGCCGAAATTCGTCAACATGTTTACGAGCATGCTGGAAAAGGATATTTTGTTTTTGAAAGGCAAAACCGAATTGTAATATAGAAGGTCTGCAATTCAATAATTGGTTGCATCATGAGGATTCCTGACATAAGCACCTATCACAGCACTTCAGAAAAGCAAGGAGGAATCTCATGAAGGTCATTTGCACGACAGGTTCCACTCAAAGACTCTTTAGAAAAATCATAGACAACCAAGCTAGATAAAGAATAGTTCAAATATGATTTAACAGAATCGTTTGAAGAAATGCGAAAAAACCTTGGTTGCCAAAGGATACGAGTGAGAGTCTGTTCTGTGCTGACATCGAGTAGAAATCACATGCGTTACTAAACATCATTAATTGATCTCGTTTGTTTTCTATACCTAATTTCTGTACCTAACTATGTGTAGAAAAAAGAAGTCACTTGTGCCCCTTGGCTTCTCACCCACTCAAATGTCATCGGGATAGTCCGAATGGGCTAAAAAGTTAAATAATTCAAATTTTAAATTTATCGTTAAATTTTCTTGTGTCTGTACTTTTTTTGGTCTTATGTAGCCCTTCAATGAGAACATGTGGCACTAAGTGCACTGGAGAGACGTGCAAAGGCTGTTTCGGTACTCGAAAAAAAAATCTTACTCTAAGAGGTTCCCTCTGCAAAAACTTCCCTGGTTAGTTTTCTCAGGAGTTAAAAGAGGCCGTAAAAGATAGGCCAGTTAGAATAACGTGCGAAAAAACTACGGACCGAACTGGGAAATGCATCTTCATAATTATTATAAAGACACTAATAGCTCCAGTAAGCGGCGTACTTACGTAGGTGGTGTTAGGGTTTCGGAGAACGCAAGTGGTGTAGTGTACTATGTAGGTTAGGAACTTGCTAAGTTAAGTTTTCAATTTTTGCATCACCTTGTGATCATCAATTCCCCCTTCAATATGTGCTGCTTAGTAGTATTTGGCTCGACAAAAGTTCATTTTTGTTTTTGGAAAAGGATGTTTTGTTCAACGCTTTACTATACCACCTTTATCAAAAAGTGGATCTTTTTACCGACCTTATATACCAAAATTTGGTCCATTTTTATACCATTCAGTAAATATTTCATTTACCATAATCTAGGAGCCAGATAAATGGCCATAGGGACACAGGCAAGGCCATTGAAAGCAGGGGTTATTATTTAATGAAAATTCCTCAGTAAATCTGTTTATCTTAGTGATGGAGCTCTGAAACTGAAAGAAAGATCTTTGGCTCGACCCAATGACCTTGCCATTGCTAGAATCAATCAGGAGATATAGGGGAGATTGGGGCACAGTGGGACACTGGGTACAGTGGGACAATTGATTTATTTAAACAATTTACTCGGTCAAAGAGCAAATGTATTAAAATTAAGGAAGTCATGTCACGGGAAATAATGTACAAAAATCTTATTTCATAATGTTATGTAGCTTCGCATAAATGTTATAAAATGTGTTTTTTGCTATAGTTTTCGCAACTTTCACGTTGAGAATATTTATGCAATTTTCCTAATTATAACAAGCTTCATAAAAAATGACTTGTCGAATACATAATTTAGAGACTATACTATTTTTAAAACATATTTTCCGAAAGTTACATGTTTAAAATTTTTGCTGACAAATATAAGACTTCAGGACATGCGGGGCACAGTGGGACACCACAAATTGGGACACAGTGGGACAACTTGAATTGGGGCACAGTGGGACAACTCGGATTGGGTCATAGTTGGACGCCGACTTACAGCCCAGGTGCTTCGAACTATCAATCTCCGTAACCTAAAAGCACTCTAATTTCATGTAATGGTGACTTTATAGTGTTTTGGCCCCATATTGGTGCTTTAGGATTTGAAGCAGTACATTTCAATGCAACAAAGTAAGGACAAATATATAGAATGACAACAGCAATGCACATAAGAAAAGTAAAGCCAAAGTGAATAATTTATGTGAACCCCGATCGCATGCGACAATTTGTCTAAATTTCTTGAATCCCACAGCTGTTATATAGATAATGCTCTTAATACGGAACAGTTCAGTCTTGGCCATAAGCGAGCTTTAGTTAATGAGGGGAGAGTCTCATAATATTAGTTGCTGCGACATTTCTCCTTTCTATAGGCCTGCTCAGGGAACATTCAGTGATTTACGTGAAAGGAAGAATAACAGGCGATTAAAATTTATTTTTAAAGAGAATTTTGAGGCAAAAGTATTTGTTACCTATAATATATTTAATTGAAATTAATTTTGAATGGAATTTTTCAGATTCATAGCTTATAAAATTAATTACCACCATAGTAAACTGTGGATAACAACTGCAGCACGACTTCACCACAAACCTCCCCTGCACACGAAAAAATTAGCATCTAAGTTTGCTCAGAACAATGGAAAGTAATACCCACCATCCTGCGGCCAGAAAGAAATCGCTGCTGATGGTTTGTTTTATGGTTTTATGAAGCGGAATACTTCAATTAGCCATCAGAAACTTCACCGGCAAAAGCCATGGTCCTGTACAGGATGGTTGTGAGTGCATTTTTTTCCGATCTGTCACTTCTTTATGTGAAACACGTATTTTCTGCTGGAAGTGTATACAATCATGATGAAAGTGGTTCCACTACCGTTCAACTCCAAGGAAAAGTTAGTCCCCAAAGGTGAAAAACAAGTAGGTGAAGTTACCTCCTTTGAAAAAGGCTCCTCGATGACATTTCGCTCTATTATAAATGCTCAGGCTAATACAATTCCTCCATTTCGGTAATACGGTATTTCGTCATCATACACCAACCCTCGGCTACACCGTGCAGTGACCCATCAGCGACCTACTTCCCAAACCTACCTTCCCTTCCCTTACCCCCTCCACCAAATAATACACCGCAATTCAAGACACCACTTCTCTCACATACTATCAGCAATACATTGTATGCTTCACAGATTATGATTGATTCCATTGTCGAATTACAACAGGATGAAGGAGCTAAACACAATCAAACTAATTGCATCCAATAATGGGTACTCCGAAGTTTCCCCCTTTCTCCACCTCCACTCTACCACCCCTCTAACACCTTCAAGGGTATAAATTCTGTGTACTGATACTTGTAATTGCCAGATGATGATACGCTGTATCGAAACCGGTCGCAATATATTTTATTTTGTGAAACAGCTAAGAGTTTTCTTAACCTTTGTGCATCCTACTGTTTAACTTATGAGATCACTAGGTGCCGCAAACTCATCTGGATGGATGAATATCAATTTAATTTTACTGGTTTTAAAGCATTTCATCGATCAAAGTGTTCTAAAGATAATAATCCATTGCTAATTTTACACAACCATGAATCGCATATTTCTGTTGATGCTATTGAGTTGGTAAAAATGAATGGAGTGGTAATGTTTACTTTGCCACCTCACTGGAGTCACAAACTGCAGCCATTAGATAACTGTGTGTCCGGCCCTTTGAAACAAAATTAAAATGACTGCGTATGGCCTATAAACAACTCACTAGAGAGAATTACTAATTGCAACTTGGCAGAGTTAGTGGGTACAGCATATAAAAAAGAATTTACATCTAATAAAATTATTTCTACGTTTAGCTCAACCGGGTATGCTCTGTTAACCCAAGTATTTTTAATGACAAACACCTTGCACAAGCAAATGTCGAAGATCAGTGTTGTCGAAGATCAGTCAGAATTTCATTTAGAACCCGAGGAGAATCTCGAAAGCCCAGGACATCCCGGGCTGAAACTTCGTTTTATTGGGCAAAGTTGTCACCTCTGAGGAAATACGTCCAACGTCTACCAGGCTAATATCTAAATATACTACACAGAAGAAAAGACAGGAGATCCCTACAGATAGGCTAGTTAAAAAGACACTGAAAAATTAATATCATCAAAGAAAAGGGAGAAAAAACAGCCTGATTATAAGAAAATATTCAAAAAATGATCGATAAAAATGTAAAGAAAATTAAAGATTTTCATAGGAAAGGACTACAAAAGGGGATTGGAAATGGAAGAAATAGCTACAATTTTGGAATAAAGTCACTAAATTTACCATAAAGAACAGTTGACAGTACTTAAGCGATTGAAATAATTAAATTTTGATGAAAAACATTGTAAACAGTGATTTAAAATTCATACTAACATGAAAAAATGATGAATAATTATTTATCCGCTCATGTGTCTTGAATAATAATTTTCTTGGTTAATATGTTCACTTCCATATATATTTCACATATTAATGTAAATAAACTCATTTGTACCCTCAATTAATTTAAAATTTGTATTTTATTGACTGATGCAAGCCTGTCCCACTCTGCCCCGTGCACTTTTCATCAAAAAAGAAACTTAAACATTTCAACTATTTTAGGCAAATTGTATTACTTTCGGATTTTTTATACGATTTAGAATATATTCTCCTAGCAATGGTACCAAAATTTTCCATTTACCATTAATTCTGTGGGAAATAAAAATGAAATACTAAAACTGTCCCACTGTGCCCCAGTCTCCCCTATCTTTTACTATAAATTAGGATAAGTCTAAGTTACTATTCATGTAAAATAAAGGGATCTGAGGATGAATTTAGGGATTAACTATGTTTAGTTAGGTTAATTGAAGGATACGATAGAGAGCATTAATATATAGATAGGCAACTGTTATTTTAGGCAAAATTTATAGATAGGCAACAAAAAGGCCATTAAAATGTTCAGTTCAATAGCTTAATTAATGTGTCACCTCCAAGTATAACAGGGCTACTTCATTACGGTTATCAGAAAATTGAGAAAACAAAAAAAAAATTTAAAAATTTTCTTGGTAACGAGGCATACGGCTCACGGCTGGCATTTGTAATCCCAACAGGTTATATGCCCAGTAGGCCGGCCCTTATTTTTCAGAATTGAGAAAAGTTATGTTTTCCTAGTCTCAAAGTGATCCAAATGAGGTTTATATTCACGTGTTAAAATTTGGTTACTTTAAAATAACGGGAACCCGTGCCCCAAGGGCCCTAAGTACTTAGGACCCTCAATTGAGATTTTTGGGGCCGAAAAAGTGCTAACCCTATGTAAAACGCAAAATTATATGTCTTCAGGGCCGATTTTTTTGTTTGTTTTGACCTATCTCTAATCGTTTACGAGATATTGTGCGTCGTAATGTAATCCACCCTCTAGGGCGCTACCCCGCACCGCGGCGCCGCTGAAGTACGGCCCGCACCACTTACTAGAGACTTCCCCTCCACCCCCTCCCCTCCCTCGGCAAAGACTGCTCCTTATGGCAAGATTTACATGCCAGTGGTACGGATTTGATCGGACGGTTCCTCTTTTGACATGATTAATATTGTTAAATCCCGCATGTCAATTTTAACCCTTCAACGCCGCCTTTTGTACTAGGTACCGACCCCTTAAATCTTAATTTGTTGCCACCATACGACCGTGCGCAATTCCAGCATGCTTTGTTCCAAAGTGCTCTTTATTTACAAAATATTATAAATATGTCATACGATTGCGTTCGTGAATTATTAAGGAATTAAATGAATTAGCAGGGCTTCCAGGGCTCCAACAGTAGATATAAATATTTGAGGAAAAAGAAACGACGCAGTCAGTTCACTGATGTAGATTCATGTGGAGAGATAGTCATCAAAAATCATAGAAATCAAATTTAAAATCTCGAAAGTCACGAAAAAATCTGGGAAGCTACGTGGTTAAAAATACCAACGCATTCCTTACAGTGGGTGTGCGAACCACAAACACATCTAAAGATCAGGTGGAGATAAATTAGTGTATGAATTATTTCACCCTAAATAATAGGACAAGTATCGATAAACATAAATTTATGACTTCTATATTTCACTAACTTTTAGTAATCATAGCAAAATATTTCTATTTGGAAAATTCATGGTCTCACCTCCTGATATCGTTACAAGAAACGTAAGAATAATATCGTGAGCCAATGTCGGCTCAATAATATCAATCATGTCAGCTCATTCACCAGACCTAAACCACATCCATAAAATCATGGGAAATTATGACAAAAAGCAACTGACGGTGCCTGTAATGGGTGCTATAAGCGCATGTCTACGACTTGTAGAATGCATTTCGGCCTCCTGCACGAGAGAAATTACTTGGATCAATGGCTGAACGTCAACATAAAGTTGTAGGGACATCGAATGACTCTCCTAAATATTATGTAATAGAATAAATGTTATGGTTAAAATAAATAAGAACCTATTCTACATATAAAATTTCTCAGAGAAAAGTAACGTGTGAGTCTGATTAAAAATTTGAAAACAAGGGGTCCATTTTGGTCAACTAGATTAGAAATGATTGTGTTTAGGTTTCAACACAGTGTCATAACAAATATAACGGTTTAAAAAATAGTACTAGCCTTTTCCTGAGCCAACCTTATCCACTGTATTGATGTAATGATTTCTTTAAAAAATGAAAAAAATGTAATTACTTCGAACTCCAACCTTCTGAGAACTCCACCGTAACTACCACGCACGTTACAGAGCAACGTATTAGTTATACATAAACAGTGAGTACTAATACTATCTAAAGAGAGGAAAATCCAAAGAGGAAATTACACGCCAAGGAGTGCGAAAGAATTAGCTTTTTCTTGAGCCAACAGCATGTACCTACATATTGATGTTATGATCTCTTTTAAAAAATGAAAAAAAGGATGATTTCTACGATCATTAACTCGAACCCTGTCAGAATTTCATCGCCACAACCGCGCACAGTATGGAACAACATATTAGATATACACAATCGGTGAGTCTAAATACGAACTTAAAGACACGAAAAACATCGACACGGAGAAAACTCTCCCAAGGCTCTTCCTCAGTGCATTCCATTTGCTGACATTAATTCCGATTTTTCACCGACCCGGCTCCATCAGTTGAATGGGGCTCTTGGATGTTTACATTCAATTGAAAACTCGATAGTACCTATAATTGTGGAGCCAGAGTTCTTGTATCAGGCTCTGTCTTCTAAGGAAAGAGGAAACAGGGTGCAAGATAGGCATGAAGAGTAAAATTCCCTGAAGGCAAATGATACTTGGGAACTCGTAGTTAATAAGCAAATGCAATGTAAATTGGTATTTCGGATGAAAAGTGATAGTATGGGTAATGTGTTAAGGTAAAAAGCAAGATTAGTGGCCAAAGATTTTACAAAAATATACGGTGTTGATTTATCGTTTTTACGACAATCTAATGCTAATGATCTGTTAGATCGTAAATAATATACGAGAATTGATATAATGTCATTATCACTGCTGGTACCACAGAATATACTTAACTAATCTTCTCCGTGAATTACCTGGAAAGATTAATTGTTTACTCATTATCTTCCACGGTAACCAGCCTGCTCAGAAAATGCGGTGAATAAAATTAGAACTAAACATATCGATGTACTTCTTCTTTAAAATTATTTGAACGGAATGAACGACCACATGAAGTTCACAATGGAGGAAGACGGTGAACTTCTATTATAGGTCTTTCTCGTGGAAAAGAAGTAGAGTGGAACATGGGCATATACTCATCACTCAGAACAATTAAATGGAGTGGTAAACACCCTGAGTCACCGCTCCAACACAATAATCGACCAAAACAACTTTGCCAAAGAAAGGTGGAAACTAGAGGCCTTTCTGCGGGGAAATGAATTCGACGGAAGAATTATCTCATGAGCCCTGAATAAGGTCATGAAAAAGAATGATGAGGACAAAGGAGACACCGCAGAAGCAGCGATCTCCTCAACAAATAACCTCAGTGACCTAACGAAAGCTTTCCTACCGCACATAGAGGGGACAACTGACAGATTTGTTAAAATATCCTAAGAAAATGTCAGATAAGGACAACCTTCTCTCCTCACGTGCAGAAAAAACATCTTTTGAAACCCGTCAAGGACAGAGTCTACTTCACTACAAGTCGAAGGGGTCTAGCGGATCTCTGTCAAACATGTGGAAAGAACTACATTGGCAGATCAGTTAGAACACGCCAGGAGGAACACGAGAGAGCGATTCAACTGGGGTAGTCAACTAAGTCCACGGCAGCCGGACACGCAACGCTGGGCCACGCAATCGACCTCCAAGGAACAGAAATTGTCGCCTGTGTGAAAGGCTTTAAACAGAGACTCGTCAGAGAAGCCATTGAAATAAAAATGAGGAGAAGAACAATCTTAACAGATGCGTTAAAAGTAATTCTTGTTTGGCAACCCGCAATTCGGAGAACACTCGACAATATACTCCTCCAACCCCCATCCACCACCTACCGAACACCTAGAGATATGTATGAATAAAAACTCCAACTCCATCTAATTCCCTTGACAAAGCGACCAGCATTCGTCGGGAAATTTTGGGGCCACCCAAAATTGACGCAGTGACACAGCCCTAAAAGTTTTTTTTATTAGCATAGTGATGATCGCTATCACTTTGTTAGTGGGGCTGTAAAGTATTATAAGGTTGAAATTCGCTACTCCTCAACTGAAGAAACGATAGCCAGCATTTTAACGAAATATCCGAGAGCATTTAAAGTCTCAAAATTTAGGAAAAGGCTGATTTTAGCACAAAATGTTCACCTATGAATATTGTTTCTTTTTGGGTGAAAAGTGTGTTCCAGTTAGATGCTCTGCTGTATGTTGCGTGTAACTAAGAACCCACTTCGACATATTGGCATCACTGTAATTATGAGGTTGTGCGTGTTCTATTGTGTGGCCACGTCGGTGAGTCAGTTCCCTGACCCACGACAGAGCATTGTATCCACTGAATTTTCACGAGGCAAAGAAGACCTGAAGTACATTGAAAGCCGGATAAATATTTAAAGGCTGTAATCCGAACAGGATGAATAATTTAAGTCTGATTTCTAAGGCAATCAGTAGCCCTTGCTGATGGAGCTCTGAAACTTCCTCCCTCAACGAAAGATAACCACTACCCCATAACCACTGTATCTCTGAATTTTTGTAGAAAAAAAATAGAAAAAAATTATAAAAACTACCTACAAAAAATGCTAAAAAACGCAAAAGTGTAGTAAGTGCATCAAGGTAGGTATCATGGAAATATTCAAGCAGGTTAGAGGTGAAGAAAATGTAATTATTCTCTACGAATGTAATACAACTATTGGCGAAGGTCAAGACGTGAGAAAAGCCGAAAAACAGGGATGACACAGCAAAAATGAAAATCTGACAAAGAACACAAGCTAGTGGTAGCGAAACAAAATTAAATAATCACAGCTGAAGATAATAGACAAGGAAATTGCTAGTAATGATGAGAGATTCTAAGTTGATGAAATTCTAAGAACTAGTGGTTTACGTTGACGTTGAATCGGCAAATAGAAAATGGACGGCAACGATTACCCTTGGGCTTAAAAAGACCGAGGCTATGTCCCAATAGCGCTGTTAAAAAAACCTCCCCGGCCTCACTCAACTCACCCAATATAATAAGAAATTAAAAACTGAAGAAAACAATGAAAAACATTTGGAAAATAGAAAATAAATAAAACTCGGTATCAAGAGTAATTTCAGGAGGCAGAGGAGAACAAAATAGCATCGGATGTGACCAAAAATCGGAGAAAGAGAGTCAGAAGAACTTGAGCAGTGGGTTAATGGAAGCAGCTGAAGAAGTTCTTGAGAGAAGGGAAATCATCAGAATGGATCACGCAAAAAGTCTTGAGTCTCATTGAAGGCACCAGAGAAGTACAAAAATACTAAAGCTGAGGAATGCTAAATGAGAATAAGGAACGATAAATCCAGCGAGACCAGAGAAACGTTGGGTAGGAATATGAAAACATAGTGTGAATGGAAAAGTAGAGGCTCGCTAGGGGAACCTCTTCAAATTAATGAGCGTATAATGAATACCGTAGGTGACAAAAACGGAGAACTTTTGACTGATGACTAATAAAAGTGAAGAGATGGATTGAATATCTGAATGAGACGCATATTGGATGGGTAAGTGAGTACGAAATCGATTTAAATGGATATCGATAATTAAATATTAGAGAGTAGCAAAAGAATAGCATGAAACTAGTGAAACAAACATTGAAAGAGGTCGACCAGTTCCTTACCGAATTTCTTCGTCTTCTTCCTTGAATAATTTGACGCAGCAGTATTGTCGATTGGCATTCCTTAAATTGGCATACTTAAATTTTTGAATGAAGTTAATTAACAACGCTGAACAATGACATGTGAATGATCCACAACTCATTTAAAAAAAAAACAACTGGGTGTGATACTTTATAGGGCCTAGCTATGAAGAATTGGGAACAAAGTCTGTTAGTTATCTGTCTATAGTGATCTGAGGCTGTGTTAATACTCCCGGAATTTTCATAGTTTACAACTGTAAACATTACAACCGATTACATCAAAAGAAAAATTGGGAGTTTACATGGATGAAAATTCACGAGGAAAAATCAGCACACGCTTAAAATATTTGTAAAATAGAAGAAAAAAAATTCTAGTACAGATGGGCAGAACAACGACCAATGCCATCTGAAAATCACCTTCAAATACTAGACTGTAAGCAGGAAATTTTATCATGAAGTTTGTAAATATTTCATCAGAACTAACAATTCCAATATGATTCTCTATGGAAATGAATCATGGGCAATGACAGCAGTGAAGAAACTGATGGGTGTATGAAAATGAAATCGATCGTTCGAGTGAGGACTGCGGGATTCCTCAGAAGACATTGGAGAGAATAGTCAATACTTACAGGAGAATACACACCATTCTAATCGAGCCATATTTTGAAAAACTGATCTTGATGGTCTAAGGAAGTCAACCCACGAATAACAAGTGCTTTTTAAGAGCGGAAAAGTAAGACGTCTGATTTCGCATTTGAGAGATCGTGACATGTTTAAATATTAAAAAGAACCTCTCAAAATTCACCTGAACTACGTAACATTATAACAGCTTTAATTCCTCTTCGCCTTCATAGTCACGGATATTCATACCAGTAAACGGCCGAGAATTCGTGGCATAAAACACTATTTTAAAACAGGAAATGATGAAATATCGTCATAAAAATCATCACAAAATAAGTGAATTTTTGCGCACCCCACAGGATTTAGTTCTTATTTGGTTACTAATAGATACAAAGAGAAGCAGAAGATCTGTATATGGGAATATCAAAGGCCCATCAAATGAAGTGAATGATATTGACTCACCATATTTCTTCAGTGTTCCTCTTCCTTGAAACCTCATCGCAAAGTCCCATTTGACACCAACCGTTTCGCAGACTGATCCGCCAACCCTAATTCAATAGAGGACCTGAAAAGGAAAGTTCGCGTTAATGGATGGCAATATTCACGCAATCAAAATATACACAATACATGGAGCATAACTTAAAGATTATTTTGATATTAAAGGTTACAACAAATCATCATACTAACCAGCATAAAGGTGAAGCAAGTGGAAAAAATAAATTGCCAAGTGAAGTGCTGTGAATCCAATTTAGACCTCCAATATTCCATTAATTTCCTCATCATCAAAATTATATGATCAATTATTGCGGAGGGGTTTCGGAGTGGCAGGTGCGTGTATTAACGAAATAAGTTAATTGCAATTTCCTGGGTTCAAATATCAAGGACTTTTTTGTTGGATATATGTGTGGTACATCTATATTGCGCAAAACTGTTGATGCGCATGCGCACGTTGGTGTGCGCACGTTGGTGGCGCACGTTGGTTACGCACGTTAGTTGGCGGGAGAGCCAGACTCAGTCAGTCTCTCACAGTCGCTCTATATGTGTTGGTATGTGAGCCTGGTGTGTTACCATGGGCCCAGGGGGCCATGGTGTGTAGCAAGGGAATGTATTTTCTTTGTTGGCAATAAAGCCCAATTACTTAATCAATTAAGTTTTACTCAAATCTGTTAACCCGAGAAACCTGAACATGGTAGCAGAAGTCCGTGGTTCACGTGGTGGTTTCTTGGTTATTGTACGAGTGACGGTAAAATGGCGAAGTACGGTGATTTGGTTATACCGGTGTTTGACGGAGAAGAATACGGCATGTGGAAGAAACGTGTGACATTATTTTTGAAACTTAAAAAGTGTGACAATGTCATAATGAGAGGAAAAGTTTCATCGGACAAAGAGGATTGGGATGAAAATGATTTAAAGGCAATGAACTATATATACGGCGCTATTTCAAATAAGCAATTGGAATTTGTATGTGATAAAACGACGGCGTACGATATAATTAAGAAGTTCGATAGTTTATATCTGAAAGAGTCAACAGCACTGCAGATTGTGTGTAGAAATAAATTGGAAAGACTGAGACTTAGAGATTACAGTGACTCGGCGAAATTTTTCAGTGACTTTGAAAAATTGGTAAATGAGTTGAAAACCGCTGGCGCGAGTGTTTCAGAGAAGGAAAAATTAAATTATATGTTGAACACGTTGCCTGACTCGTACAGTTACATTGGTGATTTAATTGACACGTTAAAAGAAGAGGATCAAACAGCTGACTATGTGAGGAATAAAATTCAAATGGCCGAGTTGAAAAATCAAAGATGCGAGACTTCGGCTAGGAAAAGCAACGCATTCGCGGCGGATAGAAATAGAGAGAGGTATTGTAATTAACAATTGTCCATCATATGTACATGAACTGAATGGAACAGCGGAACGGTTTAACAGGACCATAATGAATATGGCACGTTGTTTGTTAGCAGAAGCAAATGTGCACAAGAGGTATTGGCCAGAAATTATATTTACTGCAACGTATTTGAAAAATCGTACATTAGCCAATACTATTGAAAGAAAAACTCCCTATGAGATATTTTTCGGTAAGAAACCAGATGTTTCCAATTTACGTTTGTACGGAAGTACTGTTTTTGTTAGAGTTCCAGAACAGAAAAGATCTTCAAAATGGGATAAAAAGGCAGATATGGGTATTTTAATTGGTTATAGTAATGTTGGATACAGGGTACTAATAAATGGTACAGTCATAGTAGCACGGCATGTAGATATTGTAGAAGAAAATGTTGTATGTATTGGATTAAATGAGAATGAATCTGATCATGAGGACAATGAAAACAGTGATTTGAAAGATGAAAGTAACGATAGTTCTGAAAATGAATCATTAGAGTCAGACACTAAGAGGGAAGCTGAAATTCGTAGATCTCAACGAGACAGGAATCCTCCTAAGAAACTTGATGATTATTATGTGTACAATAGCGGTATATTTGTAAATATGTGCAGAACGGATGTACCAAATACATTTGAGGAGGCGATTGAGTCCAACGAGAGTAAATTATGGAAAAAGGCAATGGATAAAGAGATTGATTGTTTAATTAAAAATAACACTTGGAAATTGGTCAAAAATATTAAAAATAAAGTCTTAGATGTTAAATGGGTGTATACAAAAAAAACTGATGGTACTTATAAGGCCAGATTAGTTGTGAGAGGTTTCCAGCAAACCGATGAAATTGATGATATTTATTCTCCCGTAGCAAAAATGCAGACTTTAAAAATTCTTTTGTCATATTGTTGTCAGATGGGTTTAGAAGTTGACCAAATGGATGTGGAAACTGCTTTTTTAAATGGCAAGGTCACTTCTGAAGTTTATGTTAAACAACCAAAAGGCTATGAAGATGGTACAAAAAGAGTATGTAAATTGTTCAAAGCTTTATATGGTTTAAGAGAAAGTCCAAGAGCTTGGTATGAATGCCTTGATGAATTTTTGGCAAATTTAGGTTTTAAAAGAAGTGATATTGATTCCTGCTTATATTCTCTTAGAAATGGAAAAGATTCTATTTATTTATTAATTTTTGTTGATGATTTATTAATTTGTGGTGCAAATAAGAAAGAAATACAGAAAGTTAAAGTCTTACTATCTGAAAAATTTAAAATGAAAGATCTTGGGAAAGTTAGAGAGTATCTTGGGATTACCATTGAATATGAGTCCCACAAGCATGAATTGAAATTAAATCAAACCAAGTATATTGAATCATTGGTTAAGAAATATAATTTAGAAAATAGTAAATTGTACAATACACCAATGGAAGTAAACTTAAAAATTGAGAAGGCGGATATCTGTGACAAAAACATTAAATTCAGAAATTTAATTGGTGCCTTATTATATATAAGTTCAGCTACAAGGCCTGACATAAGTTTCAGCGTTAATTACTTAAGTAGATATCAAAATTGTTATAATGAAACGCATTTTAAGTATGCTTTAAGAATTTTGAAATATTTAATTTTAACAAAGGATTTGAAATTATGTTACAAAATGAATGATTGTGTAAATATTATTGATTGTTATGTTGATGCTGATTGGGCAGGTGATTATTTGGATAGGAAATCCACAACAGGTTATGTTATAAGATTATTTGGGAATGTTGTATATTGGAAATCGAAAAAGCAAAAGTCTGTGACGAAAGCTTCAACTTTTGCAGAGTATGTAGCTTTGTCAGAAGCAGTGAGTGAATTAAAATTTATAAAAGAGTTATTGAGTACATTTGATGTACAATTAATAAAGCCAATGAAGGTTTATGAAGATAATTCAGGTGCAATTGATATTGCAAAGCATGGTAATTTTACTAAAAATTCAAAGCATATTGAGGTACACTACCATTATGTGCATGAATGTGTTAGGGAAGGTATGATTGATATTGTCAAGGTAAATTCAGAGGATAATGTTGCTGATGTATTTACTAAATCATTGTGTCGTCAAAAGTTTGAAAGTTTTCGAAATGTGTTGGGTTTGAATTAGTGTAAGTGCAATATAGATGTAAGGAGGTGTGTTGGATATATGTGTGGTACATCTATATTGCGCAAAACTGTTGATGCGCATGCGCACGTTGGTGTGCGCACGTTGGTGGCGCACGTTGGTTACGCACGTTAGTTGGCGGGAGAGCCAGACTCAGTCAGTCTCTCACAGTCGCTCTATATGTGTTGGTATGTGAGCCTGGTGTGTTACCATGGGCCCAGGGGGCCATGGTGTGTAGCAAGGGAATGTATTTTCTTTGTTGGCAATAAAGCCCAATTACTTAATCAATTAAGTTTTACTCAAATCTGTTAACCCGAGAAACCTGAACATTTTTAAAATACGTCGTTGAAACTTTAATTATGTGGAATAACTCGTCAATCAGGTACAAATTACGGTAAAAATTTTAAAGGATGAATAAGGGTTCCTAATGGCTAACAACTGAAGAACTTGCGGATGGGAGCTTCATTTTGAAATTTAACGTTCTCTCACAATCATCAAGAAGCAGCGTGGATGGCATGAAATACACTTTTCCACGCCTAATGATAATACCCTATATTCGCAGTCACTGAGATAATAGTCATCACTTTAACCTTCGTCAAAAAAGTAAATAATCTGCTGAAGTACTAAAAGTAAGCTACTGGATTGCCGTACGGATAATAATTCCTAAAATGAATCCGTTATCTTTGATGTTCTAATAAACACGATAAATGTAAATATAAACTACTCGCATGATACTTACTCATTTCGAAATCCGGTACTTTATAATGGAATGCAATCATCACAATTTAAACTTATTATACTCGGAAACAATTATTACGTACTAAATCAAGGGTCAAACGCGTTGAATGATCGAATATTCGCTCTGGCAACAAACAAAGTACGGGATTTAGTCCATTGAGGATATAATTTTCACAAAATCTCGAAAAATTTAATTTCTTAGATCACAAGATAAAGACAAAAACAGGACGGTTTTAATCCTTGAGGATATTTCCCTACCACTATCGTTCTTTTAAAAAACTTCTCCGACACTAATATTAACATCGAGGCACATTTTACACATAAGTTAATAAAAGTTGGGATGTGAAGACTGTCGACGTAATAAATATTGTCACTCAAAAAATATGCCACTCTGATTACGATTTCTGAATGAAGTGGAACAAATTGTATTTGCGAAGTATCCTACACTCCAGAATAAATTGATTCAAAAGTGCATTAAATTAAATATGAAAAGGATTCACCAAAGAAGTAGTTAAGGTACTCACCTCTTTACCCCAAGAGAGCTTGCCGCGAACTGAAGTCCAGATACAGGGGGAGGGGGTGTTCCGATGCTCCGTCGGCCATGTCACGTGTGTCTGTGACGTCACGTAAATTTCGAACCGAATCATATTTTTAGGCAACGAAAAACCGAAAAAACCGGTGAATATTCTGTATGTTAAGTCATTTGAAATTTTTTTAAATGAAATAAATCAATAAAAACGATTGTATTCTATATTATAAATAAAAATCATATCGCGCGGAAAATCAATGAATCGATCAGCCAATAAGATTCTTTCTTATGATGCCGCAGTTATACAAAAAAAGCGCGAATTTCTCAAGCGGCCAACGGTCGAAACACACGTGATCAATGTTCCAGAATATTCTATTCATCTCCGAAGGTCATTAGGTACGTTTGCAAAACACGTCATCGAATTACGAAAAACAGTACATCAACTGTGGTCCGTAAAGAAGCACCTCCCCTTCCCTCTCCTCACGAAGAAAGCACACCCCATTCCCTCGCCGACTGTTCTTTCGACATATTCACACCTCTGAACGTTTTAAATTTGTTAAATTAATTTCATGGACTGTTTCAGCTTTTTATTCGTTAGTTGAAGTCACCGTCTCATTATGCAGAAACGAGGACGGAGAGCGATTGCTACAAGCTACATATCAACGGATATAATGACACTAAATACAGCGGTATTGACCAAGGTAAGTGAGCACAAGTAATTGTTACGAAATGGTGAGCAGAAAAAGTAATTTTAATCACGATTGTCCTCAAGCATTAACATGTGACTAATGTAGCTCATCATGTAAACTTATTGCATACGATTGTGAATAGAGGAGATATGTAGTGAGTTCGCGAGCGATAAGAGCATTGCTAATCACACTATGCGATTAGTACATAAGGGATAAGTATTTAAGTGTTCTCTTAAGTGCATAAAAAATCTCTCCTTCACGATCCATTATTTGTCATCGATGTATCAAATTTATCGAATTTAAAAATGAAAACCACCCTGAGCATTAGTAGCATCAATTCAATGAAGGTCGTTTGCATTGCTTAGATTAATACTTCTTCGGATCTACGTATTATTTCGGTGGTAAAGATTCTATGACGCGGAAATATTCTACTTATTTGCCAGCTGTACGCCAGCTGCTATTGTGTTATTCGATACACTCGTAATTGGTGCCCTGTGTTTAATCGCAGAAAAACTTTCAAATGTCCCCCAAATTTATTTCTCATCATGTTAATTAGTCGAGCGTAAACAATGAAACGTATACAGTGCCAAATAAAGTTCTTTTAATTGCTTCGAATATCTTCAATCATCGATATTAACCGTGATATTCAATTAAGTCCGCAATGTGATCATCATCTTTCACTATGCCACTGATATCGATAAAGCATGCTAATTTGCATGATCGTTTTTACATTTGTTCATTTATAATGCGTTAGTTTGTAGCTATAACACCTTTCTTGGCCTCAAAATAGTGTCGTTCAACCTGAATAATTATGCCATTATACTTTCATGTGTACGACGATGAAATTAATAGCTCTTGATAGAATTATAAAAATAACATAGTATTTTATTTATTTTTTCTGGTCATTCGCAGATTCGTTTCCCCGATAGCCATGTCCGGGTGGAGTAACCAAAGATTATACAAAGAGAATTTTAAATGGGTCATTAAATGTCCGGGTGGAGTAACCTGATAGCGTCTTCTTTATTTTAAGACATTGCTAAATGGTTCATTACTAACCAACTGAAGATATAAGTCACCTGCGAAAGTTACTACGCCATGGAAAGCATAAGAACGAACGGGTAAAATTGATTTCTCTCCGTGAAGACAGTCAGCATTCTTCATCGTGGAATCTTACTCGAGGTAAGTCATATCGTTAGCCTTTCATCAATTGAATCAATCAGTTTGTAAAGACTGACATTCATTACATTTGATAAGGTTAATTTTATTCTTCATTGAAGGTATAAAAACTGTCATTTTAAGTGAGTTAAAACATATTTTAAATTAATACAACTTTTGGTTTAATTTTCCCCGAAATAAAACCGTTGTCAGAATTAATTGTGGATTTAAGGTGCCACTAAGAGTTAGCTTATAAGAAGGTATGTGTTTAGAGAGGTTAAGTGAAGTAGATTTTGCCACAGATCAACAAAGCCTCATATTCGAAAACAACATTATTGCAAACCGTAAGAAAAAGCTGGAAAAAAATCAATGAATTTCAGCATTAGCACTCGCAAACTTCATACCTTGGTCGCCTCTACTAGATAAGTATTCAATTGATAAACATTAACTAAATGAGTTTATGGATTTGAATCAACGCAATTCTCTATGGGAATATTTCTGAGTGTGTTATTCATACTTTGCTAAGGAGGTTTGATTATCAGTATTGCGTAATTTAATGATAATTATCATATTCAACGAAAGCTAAAGAGATACAATTCGTCCGCCTCATAACTTTTAAACATGAGATAAGCCGACAAATTATTCGGTCAATATACTTGAATATTCTTTCGCAACTCACGAGTTATGGCAGTACAACAGGAAAGGTCTCGTCGTTTACTTCAGCTCTCAAACGGTTTCGATTTTTCCGTGCACTTGGTGACGAAGGAAAATATGGGGAGGAATTTATCTTTGATAAATAAATGAAAGAATTAAAAGGGGCAGAAATAATGAGTAAGCACAAATGGCTTGCGTTGAGTCTGAGATTTAGACGGTCGGTACGAAAGGGATCAATTGAAGGTACATACCCTGAAAAATGCAAAAGAATAGTTTTAGATTATAGAAACAAATATGTGGATAAAAAAATAGAGCCAGGAATATAACCATAACTTAGAAGATGTATTCGGTCGAGCGATAGAGGTACGTCCTTTGAAGTCTTTCATAAGGAAAGTGATAGACAAAACATCTTAAGACTTAGAAAATTATCCAGCTACCACCATTAGGGGCATTGGAGACGGAGGCGGTAAAATAGGGCCCTGCCTTCCGCGATTACTGCTCCACGTAGGTTTGCACGGTCATATGTTAACGGCGCAGTGGGAAGGGGAAAAGATACTTCTCTAAACCAAACACCTATCTCACTTAAGCTCACTTTTCCAAAGAGAAGATTAAATTGTTCTTTTCGATCTGACCCTGTTTTCACTGAAAAAATACTTTTTGGAGAACTTTTTCTACACGACACTGCTTGAGCTTTCAGACAATTTAATAGAGTAAAAAAAATTAGGAATGGCGTATCAGTGACTAAGATTATTGGTCGCAAAATCAAAGTATTAGAGCATTACGAGTTAATTACTCATTACACTAAATCAACTTAGTCGAGCATGTGAACTATGTGACTGGATCACGCGATCACCAAAGTGAAATAATAGCATTTAATACCAATTGAACTAATTAAAAAATCCTTTTTTATTTATCCCGCTACACTACAAACAACGATAGCTCCAACATTCAAAGAGTATATTTCATTTACAAAGTGACCCCACGAATTGGGTCAAAGAATTTTCCTTCCAAACAGAAAAAAATGGAACTAAATCAATTTTGTTTTAAAGAATTTTCTGCGAACTCTATTAACCTCCATGTTGAATAAAACTGCAAGAGGAGAAGACTCCCTACCTTTTAATTGCTGCTGGGTCCATCGGCGACAGAGCTCAGCTTTACAACAGCATCTCTCCAAAATACTTACATTCACTTGCACTTCACAGTGAACACAACACTGGCACACTTCATTTGGTGAACTCTAGACACATTCACTTCACTCTTTAGCTGAATGAACACTCGCTCATGACGATGAGTAACACATTCAGGTAACTTCACATAATTCCATGAAACATGCACACTGCTTCCATGATAATGAAGAACCAATGATATTTATCCAAACGTTGAGGAAAAGGGTTGAAGAGATCGTTGACAGCTTGATTTTAGTATTGCAGTGTCATTCACTGAATTAATTGAATTGTTCACACCACCTTTCGTTACCTGTAAAAAAAACAAGAAGTAGCTTTAAGCTATAATACTAAAAATTCAGGACAGATGAAAGGACGTGTTCTCAATCATTACACTCGAAAGATATATGAAGCCAAAACCAAGAATGTTGTTGCTGTAATTGTGACCAAATCATGTTGCCAAAGAATGTTTCCTTCTTGATAAAATATTATGTACAATTATGATTAAATTTGTGTATTATCATGTATTAATAGGTTTTTTCACGAGAATAGGACATAACCGTACACTTCAGCGACGGCCGATCAACCTCCTTACCTTAACCGAACTGCTGTGAGACTAAAACTTAACCAGGTATGATAGAATGGGGGGAAAACCCAAAGTGACGCACAGCTTCTTACTAACAGTTCTGAGAGATAATGGAGGGCGAGGAATCACTAAGGATATAAGGGGAGGTTGCCGTGCAAGAACAGCCCACGTCGGAGTCAAAATTGTTGGCCCGATTTTGAGTCAAAGTGCATCGCGAAGGCGTTAGGGAGAGGTTCGGTTGGCGCGTCGTAGGGAGGAGAGGTGGTTGTTAAGGGGAGGTATTGAAGGAGAAGAAAAGGGGATGGGGGAAAGGGAGACAGGGCACAACTAAAGAAACTCTATACATTCCTCTCGAGACGTCTAATGCATTGTTCACAAGGTTCGTTTTACTGCGAATAGTCGCACAGTCAGCTCTTATGATAATTTAACTGTGTTAAAGCAATGCATTAACAAGTTCGAGTTAAAACGTGAATCAATGAACCAAATCGCATGTATATTTTGCTATTATGCGTAATATTACTATGACCATGCGGTGTTCATGCGGTGGTCCTCTTGCATGCTGCAAGTTGGTGATTAATCACCCCCTGCCAAACACCCTAAAAGTGGCACACAGAGAATAATGTTGATGTAGAAGATTTAGAACATGCATTATTTTCTGTTCAATTGCCTTCACAATTAGGTTGGTTAGACGGTGAATTCTTAACTTAATACATTAACACATTTCCTTTCACGTTTTTATGTACCCATTACCAAACAAAAACAACAAGGAGAAGTTCTTAATCCTTATACACGTAAGAAACATCTGATAAATATTTCCAATGATAAGTCCTAACTCGATTATTATAGTAATTTTTGATGGTTCAACTCAAATATAAATTATCACGGGTTTAACTTCCATTCAAATGTCAATTAATTTTCGCAGCATGAACTTTGGTATCAGGTACTACAATAAATTACTTACTCATTATTATCACCGCGTAATATATAATATTATTGCATCATTTTTCTACCTGGGCGCAGGTCGTGGCTATGGCGGTAGGTGACGAGGTTTGTTGTCTTCTGATCCACCCAGGTAACCAACCACCTCAATTATAGATAGTTTAAAAATAATGGCTAATATTTTATGACTGAATATTTTTCATTTGTGTTCAGTATTTTCTATCTTCTTTTTGATCTTCCTGATTTTAGTTAATATATTGTTCCTGAGTATTTTATATTTTTTAATTATTTTTTGTATGTTCTTTTTCATTTCCGAGGGCTGTTTTTTTTTAATCTTCAATGAGTCATGAATAAAAGACAAAGTGATCGATTAATTAATAATCATTTCATTGCTAAATATTAAGTACACTTTCGGTTAACTTTCGTCGCAAAGCCTCGGTGATGGTTGTTCTTCATTGATCCTTCCTGCGAATGCCTTTCAATGAATTTCACCGGTATCCAGAATCTAATCGTTGGCTTTAAAATGCTTCCCTCATAGCGATATTGTCACTCCGGTGAAATATGCAAGTCAAAAATCGCAAGTTCATTATTGCACGGAGGGTTATCGTGCTCGCCCCATTGAAATTGCTCAAAGAACAGTTGGGTTGCACCAGCGCTTAGAGGATTAATTCAGCACGTCTCTCATTTTATTTTGAATGGATCCGCGCAATCAGCTTGCTTTTTTACACCAATCACTTGCATTTATCGTTAAACCCGGCAGAATGAAATACAAAAGTAACACGCCTTGTTTGTCCCAAAACAGAGAAGGATAATATTTCGATTGTTTAAGGATCGCATGAAGTTTCTTGCTTTACTTGGTGACTTTTAATGCCTCCATTGATTTGACTGTATCTTTGTTTCAGGTGTGTCCGTATGGAATCCGTCTAATCTTTAGTCACAATTGATTTTTTTTAAAAGTTCTCTTTTTTATCAGCATGAAGGACAAGAAATTTCAATGCTTAACCCATTCGTCAAGTTTCGTCGTTGTCACTCCACGGTTCTCACACACGATAGAATTAATGACTGTGATATCTACATCTACATAATACCCTGAGAGCCACCTCTAGGGTGTTTGGTAGGGGGTGACAAATAAACAACATCCAGCATGCAAGAGGACCGCCACATGCACACCGCACAGTCATAGAAATATTACGCGTACTAGTAGAATATACATGCTTATTCATAAAAAAAACTTGCCAATGGTTAGTAATTCCTAGAGCAAATACATGCAAGGTAAAAGCTACGAAAAAAACATGCAATGAGTGATCCTAGCGTGCGACGTCATTAATCCTATCAATTTAGACAACGTTGCTATCCTTAATAGTACGAGGGAAGAATGACATTTTAAATCTCTCAGTTTTGCAGTCTATTTATTTTATTTTATTCTCATGATCACGTCCACTATATTACGACGGTAATCGAAGGATGTGATTCACGTCGTCTGAGAAATTATCTTCTTCGAATTTCCAAAGTAAGTAAATCCTATACTTCGATCTACGATCCCGTAAAGATTCCCATCCTAACTCGTGTAACATACTGGGAACGCTTCACCTTTTGTCGTAACAACCCATCACAAGTCTGGCCGCCCTACGGTGTACTGGATTGATTTCAGGTATCACTCCTACTTCGTAAGGGTCCCATACGATAGCAGCATATTGTAAGTGAGGCCTCACTAGAGTCAGGTAGATTATTTTTTATCACCTTTTTTGGGCATTTACCGAGAATTCTTTTTACAAATCCCAGTTTACGGTTAGCTTTTTCGCATACTTCAGGTACGTGTTTACTCCACGAAAGATCCCGAGTAATGGTTCCCCCCAATTATTTAACGGATTCGTCATATGATAGTGGAATACCGTTGGTGTTGTAGCTCCTTGAAGATATATCCTCTTCCCAAAACTTCATCACCATACGCTTTTCGAGATTTAATTATAAATCCCAAGTAATGCACCAGTCGTTTATGGCAACGAGGTCCTTTTCTAATGTTAATCTATCGCTATGGTCGTAAACTTCTCTGTAAACAACTACATCATCTGCGAAGAGGCGCATTTTACTCGTGACCACGGCGGTTATATTATTAATGTAAAGAAGGAACAAAAGAGGGCCGACAACACTTTCTTGGGGTTCTCCTGAGGTAAATTGAATTGTATCCGACCGAATTCCATCCAAAACAACCATCTCGATAGGAAATCTTTGATCCAACCAATTACGTGTGTACCTATGCCGTATACTTCCAACTTTTGAATCAAATTTAAATGCGGAGCCTTATCGAATGCCTACCTGAAGTCTAAAAATATGGCGTCAAATCGAACATGTCTGTCGCCCGCGGATAAGATACCGTGAACGAAGAGAGCAAGTTGAATTTCACAAGACCTCCCTTTTCTAAATCCGTGCTGTTCATTTGCTAACCGATTTTGGCTATCTAGATGACCCATTATCGAACTGAAAATAATATGTTCCAATATTTTGCAAGAAATGGAAGTAAGTAAAATCGGACGGTAATTACTAGGCTTTTCCCTATCCCCATTTTCATATATCGGCGTGACGATTGCTGTTTTCCAATGTTTAGGGACTGTGTGTTCTGCTAGAGATTTTTCGAACACTAGTTCATCAAGTAGCGCTATCTCTGATGCTGATTCCTAATACACTCCAGCTGGACAAATATTGCTAATGAGGCTTGCTACTCGCCTTAAACGGACAACTTATCTTCTCAGGTGACTGAGCTTGTGGTAAGGAAAGCGTGGAATTACCCGCTTCGTGCAGCACCCTTCTGGATGACTCACACGTTCCATGCACTAGAATGGAACTGCACTCATTGTCAGCGTCCAAAAGGACGGAAGGGCTGGCGGGCGCAGAGCCGCCGATCGCTTTATATCTTCTCCCTTGCATCCGAGTCAAAGTGGACCTGCTAAGGCTTCCGAGTCTCCCCATGTCAAACCGAGAGAACATCAGTGGCACAAGTCCAGGAGAGCGCGGCTTGCGATGGTGTTGGCGGGACAGAGATAAGTCGGTGTGTTCCTGGAATGAGCGGGTGATGGTCATTGGGAAGGAGGACGGATGAGGAGAAATCTTTGTTTTCATCAAATTATAATCTCAAATAGTCTTCTCTGATACCCATACTATCTGAGCTCTACTTAATCTTAAAATTTGGAGAAACTTCCTTTCATCATGTGAGTCTAACATGACTTGACGTCCATTGGTCTTCAATGTACATCAAGTCATATTAGAATCACATGTAAGGTAGCTATCTGGCTCGAGAAAAAATTAATCCAACATTCACAATATCGTCGAATTTAATACATGCCACATGTTTCTGAAAGAAAATTTCTTCGCGACCTGGGTAAAATACGATATAATGAAATACTTTAAGTTCCAATTTGAAATAGCATAAAGCCTACCTTATTAAATCATTCTAAATTTCATCTTACGCCCATTAGGCACCATGTATTTCTCTCCTTTCTACCTTCCTTCAGCAACATCTTGTCTATATTTTCTTATGAAATTATCACATCTATTAGTTGAGAGCATACATGATTCCATCGATAATAAATGTTCAATTACTTCATGAAAACGGGCGTGTGACCATTAAAAAATTGGTTTGGCAATGAGAACTTGTGGGTTCTCTGGGTACTCATTGAATTCATATATATATTGTAAATTATCTCAATGACCTGTGCCCTATAGGTTAGGCTATAGCAAAATGGACGAGTATTTCAAAAATAAAGTAGAGCTATAATATGGTAGACTAATTCCCTATTATGAAAATATAGCACATCACATGCAGCATCACCATGAAATTCGCTGTACCAACAATGCAAAGGACAACGAGAGTACATCGCCAGACAACACAGCGGACACTCTACGTCATCTATTCAACAGCCCTGATGAGGACACGGTGGGGGTTTTATCGGCTTCCCTAAAGTTTCGGACGATTACCAGATCACAGGGCATCACGGAAGAAGAGAGTTCCAGATGGTTTTGATTTAAGTAGGCCAGCCAAATGATCACTAATAATAATAAAAACTTAAAATATTAAATAATATTAACTTATTGAAAAGGCTTGACGACAAATGGATACTAAAGTAAGGATCTATTGTATTTATCTATTATAACTTATTAAATGCGGTTCATGGCTCAATTTTGGGGCATGTCCTAGTTAGCTTTTAAGTATTGTAATGCAATAATTTATGTCGATGCCATAATTTGTACCATTAGCATTTTGTAACCAGCCATCAGAATTACTTGCTTGATTTAAGCAGATTAAATGTATAACAATAATTTAGTAATAAATAAAGACAAAACATCAGCTTCGATGGAGCAGCAGCAGCAGAGATAATTAAGAGGTAAAGATAAAGTTGTTCTATCACGTTAATATTTATGGTAAGTATCCATTGTAATGACAGCTTGTCATACCATGCGATGAACAGAGTGATGTGTTTCAAACGCCCTCCTCATAGTGCTCTGGCAGACAAGGTAGTAGTTAATTATAACTGATGTAAATATCTAACTATAGTTATCACAGCCACCAAACTGCAGAGTGCTACCTTAAGAATACATTATAAGCGTTCTCTTTTTTCTTTTTAAAATTCATTAACTCAATATTTGTCGAATAATTGTTAAAGAAATCCGCCCTTAGTGTAGATTTCTCATAGTGAAATTTGTTTAAAAACGTAGCTCATGAAAAAAGTGTTGTGTGTAATTATAGATTTTTTTCAATCACTTGCTTTCAAAGATTCACTTTCCAACATCCGTTGATAACGGTGATCCGCAGCCATCTACGGACTGCCGCATGTTCGATAAATTGATTTTGGGCGGGTGCAATTATATTGCCCTTTCAATCTCTGCATCGTGGGTGGTCGCTATTCATCTCTACGTATCACGATCTATAGGCTTATTTGTATTTCTGGTGTAAATATTTCGAGGTAACTTAGTGATCATTATGTACGATTCTACTTAAACGCGAAAAGTTGACGAAAAAACAGGGTCCACGATTTTTCCATCGCATTGGTCACAAATAATACAACTAAATTGTGAGTTTTGACGAGAATTATTAAAAACAAAGCAATAAATAATATTTTAACTATTGAATATCTACAAAAGGTCAGTGATTAGTTTTAACGTACTGAATTTCAAAAAAAAACAATGCGGACAATTTTAGCGAAATGTCTTCAACTTTGAGGCTGTGTATTTTGTTTAAAAATTTAACTTAGGATAAACTCTTTGCGTCACTAAATAATTAAAAACAAATGTGCCTAGTTGCAACTTCCTTACTAAAAAAACATTTTTGAGGTTTGGTCCAGATTTTTTCCATTTCGACCCACTGTGTCCCCCGAATACTGAGGAAGTTATCAAGGAAATCCCGGGTAAGGAAATTCTAGAGGTGATGGGGAGCGAAATACCACAGCGTTTTTTGTGCGTTAGCCATGAGTCACGGCCCTACCAAAGTGCACAAATTTGCGGCTGCATAAAGTTTTTCCTCCATGCAGCTATTTTCGACGTTCGTAGGTGGAACGAATAGGGAGATTGGTGACCCATTGAGTGGGTAATTGGCAGTGCATCATCCGATAAGTGCCACAAACAGGTAAGGCTTCCAATATCCTTTTTATGTCAATCTATAATTTTGTATCAGCAACGAAGGCTTACGTGCTATGATAATGAAGCGGTGAGGTGAGACGATTTTATGATCGTCGATTAAAATGTCAACGCAGCAAAGCCGTCACATTTTAAATCAGAATTGAGAAGGAAAACTAACTTCAAGGAGATCCATGGAAAAGATGAAATAATACACGAACATATCAATCTGTTGCTGAAATGCTGTTCGAAGAGTCTGGGTTCCAATCTAGAGTGAAGCTTAGGGACACCTTCCCCCCCGCTAACAATAATGCTCGAAGCTAAAGGTGTCCTAGGGTTAGCAATTCCCACCCCTTCCCTGCATGGGCGAATATCACAGCTCTGTGCCTGCGATGAAACTCGATTGGACTATTGACTTCAAGGGGACTTCATAGAAGAGGAGCGGCAGAAATGAGCCTCCATTCCACAGGAGGCTGATTTCTGCTGCCACTTTGGTCGCATTTTAATCGGTTTTCAAAAATGTCCGCGGCACGGTGATGAGTGTAATGCGATCAACTTTATTCCAATAATTTGTAGTTTTTAGTTTGTAATTATGGGGAATTGCATTGAAAAGTTATGAATTTGACAAACCGTATCATCATGAATGTAAATAATATGAAAATACAGCAGATCACTAGCAGCATCACCATGGAATTCCCTGTACCAACAATGCAAAGGACAACCGGACAGCATCGCAAGACGACACAGCGGGCACTCTACGTCAGTTGCGCTGCGGGGGGGGGGGGGGGGTAGTTTGGGGGATAAACCCCCCCCCCAGAACTCGGAGAAATTTGTACGTTTACTCCATTCTACTTATTTGGATCAGTATTACTTATAGAATAGTGCTAGGACTTGTCAAATATCCCTTAGAAAGCCGTAAAACTCGCCATTATTCTCAACAATTTTCTGGAGGAGGGCCCCCGCAACTCCTGCTCACCCTGGTGCTCACCATGAGATACCCCCACAACCGTAAGTATTAGTTAGTACCCTAAAACCCCCCTCGCCTTAATTCCTAGCTCCGCCCCTGCTCTACGTCATCTATTCACTAACCCTGATGAGGACACGGTGGTCTCTTTGGGGATTTTATCGGCTTCCCTTCCAAGTTTTGGACGAATGCCAGATCACGAGGCATCACGGAAGAAGAGAGTTCCAGATGATTTTGATTAAACTATACCTGCCACATGACCATTAATAAATGTTTTAATTGATAATAACTTATTGAGAAGGCTTGACGAAAAATAGATTCTATAGCGAGGATCTATTATATTTATCTACCACAACTTATTAAATGATGTTCAGGGCTCAATTTTGGGGAAATAACCAAGTTTGCTGTAAATGATCGCATTGCAATAATGATGCCTTGTCTTCCCCTGAAAATCGAATCAAAATGTTCGTTAGCTACCCGAGTGACGACTTCTGTAAACACATTTTAATGCGCGGCGGGTGACAACATATCCAGAGACCGACTTCAGAATCCTCTTTCTTTGGTATTCATGATCGAGAAAATGAAAAAGTACATGGTAAGTATTCATTGTATGCTGCATAAAATACACATAATATTAGAGTTGATATTATAATTTACTGTTTGCCATTTAATAACACTCTTAAACTTGAGGTTTTCAAACTTTATTACGACTCTTAAATTTGTACATGGTTTTTCGTTGTCCTTGGCACAATAGTGAACGATATTCTGTTTCGTCGAATTCAATTATGCTTACCTATCATCTACCGATTTCATCAACTACAGTTTCACGAGTAGAAAGGAGTTTTGCATGGTCTGAGATTACCAATGCATGCATGAGGCACAGAGCTCAGGGAAACATCTCATAATAATCACACATTAAAATTACATAAGTTCGGAAAGTTTCCTTCGTTTGATAGGGGAATAATAATCCTTATTTAAGCCAAGCGCTACCTGGTAGCAGGGTACTCTGCTACCTGCTTGCAGTCCCCGTCGTATCAGCGGACATATCCTCGCCCCAAGGTCACCTCACACGCCGACAGATGGAACCCCAAATACGTCACACGGACTTTTCCTAGCATTCCTACTTAGCCGTCGCGTTTTCGCGCGCTTGAAAAGTTTCACTTTTCATTTAATCGCGAAAAATAGATATCGTCATTCGAAAATCTAAGAGCGTGAAATGAGCACTCCATGTGTATTGATCTTTCGATTTAGGCAGTAAAAAAATAATAGGAAACCACCCAAAAACCAGTGGCGAGATTCCGCAAAAGGTGTGTGGCAGGGTGTGAGTATTAACCAACTAACACTATTTTTATCATAAGCCATCATTGGGCTGCATGAAGAAGGATATGATCCACCTATATAGCCAAACTTCAATAGGCTAACAGAAATAACAAAGAAGATAAACCAATTTCTGAATCTGCTACCATAAACGAATTGAACTTTCGATTATGGCGTCACTTGATTTGAACGATTCGCCATCACATTTAGTTGCCATCCACTCATTGGTCATTTCCTTTAACTTCAATGCTCAACTATCCCCGTAGATGTTAAATTCTATTAGTTATAGCAATTCGATATATTTTACAAAAGTATAGATAACTCGCACATGAATCGATCGAGCGGAATGGCAATCATTGCAAAAGTTGACCTTTTTAATAAAAGTATTACCCTGAAAATTTTATTTATCTAGCTGAAACGGTTGCTCAGATATTCAAGATCGTATGCCCCGCAAAAAATGGCGACAATGATTTTTCCCGTGCAGGATATTTTTCGGAATTTAATTAGGAATTAACCAAGAGCGTTACGGGGAAAGTAAGCTGAAACGTTAGGGTGCAAAGCACCCTAAACTGTTTTTCTAGGAGATTCCAAATTTCCACATGGGACATGTTTCAACGACGAAATCCAAGATTGAAAAATCGACCACCTCTACAATGGAAAATAGAAATCGTTTATTCCTCGGAATTGTTTCGACGTATGAAAATTCCAAGATAGCCAAAAAAGGAAACAAAAAATCTTGTATCTTGCGTTTCAAGGAATTTGTCCTACAATGATTGCAAGTTGGTCAAAAAAATGAAAAAGTTAATGCCATAAGAAAAGCATCGGGCAGTTTCAAAAAATCATAAAAAATACTAAATATTAACTACAGTTACGGGGGCGCCCTAGCATGGTCGTGGAAGGCGATGCAGACCCTTTCTATAAACCAGTTTGTGCTTCGCTCGTCATAGGTACGTAGCATTTTCTTGACTCGGAGGTATATACTCAGAATAGTAATAAAGGCTAAACCGGTGCCTTGAGACGAAGACGGGTCTTTTAATCAGGTTTCCTATAAGGGATATTTGTCGCTTAATTTCACGAATTTCTATTTTTTTAAATGATCATCACCACGGCGCAAAATCACGTAAAGAAAATTCAACCGACCTAAGCATAATGCATATAATCCTTCAACTAGAAGCAAAGGCTATACATATGCCACACGTTGTAAATCAAAGCTGCAATTTTGGAAATTGTGAGACCTTGCAACCAATTTTTCGATAACGCGAAGTCTTTTCGAGTCATTCTTAAACACCTTTCCTTCCTCGGCGAGGCATCCTTCACTCCTTTGCCTCCCCTCCTGGCCCTCCCTTCCACAGCACGCAGGCCCTCCCTTCAACAGCAACACTGCCTGCCGGCCGGTTACACGTTTTCTCAGCTGCTCGATTTTGAGGTCGCATGGTCGCATCGCCGTTCTTTCTTTTTGCGTTTTTCTTGTGGTGAGATGGAAAAGTCCAGCAAGCCCCAAGGGAAACGACGCCGTCGAAAAGAATGGAAGCCTTGGGAAAGGAAGACGTGCAACAAACAGAGTCTTCTGTCAAATTAACATGAAATGATCTCAAAAATTATTTCCTATCATTTGAGAAAATTGTCAAAGTATGTGTGTACAGTTGCGTTTTGTTTTAAATGAGTAATTTTTAACGATGCCATAACAAGAATAAATATGTTTATATTACGTAGTAGTGAAAATTTCTTTTCTATTGATAGTTTGCATTTTTTTATTAAACGATTAAAATGTTTTATTTTTCACGAATTGATAACATGGTTAGAGGAAAACTTCATGTTTTTCACATTGATACGCATAAGGTTTTACAACGCATTACAAAAAAATTATCAACCTTAATTCTCAAAAGAGAAATATTGCACTAAACTGCCACCCCCACCTCTCCTATCAAGTTGTGTGCCTGAGTGTCCAACTACCCGACGCGGTGATTAGCAGCGGAAATTTGTTCAGCCTTAGTTATAGTTGAGGATATTTCGCTAAAGATGAGACGACATTACAGTTTTCTACACTTGCATGCACTATAAATTCCATATAAGTGTTATTTTTTTATTTTTGAATGTGCAAATCACGATTTTATTCATGAGATATATGTTACGGACTCAACGATTGCGCTGGCAAGTCAGAAGCTTGTCTCGGAAAGCGCGCGGCTGCAAGGAAAGAGTTTCTTATTCTTGGAGAACCAATATCTTACCGCACTGCACCCGCATTTGGCTAATCACATTCTCCTCGGTCTTTCATAGCTGCCATCAGCTCAAACATAGGAAAGGGCGCAAGAGCGGCGGCGGGCGCTACCCTGCCTACCGCGTTAATCCCTATTGTGACCGAAAACCCTACCCTACCTAGCGTTTAAAAAGTTTGCTATTCAAAGCAGCTGTCCGTTTGTAGAAATGCCGCTTATTGCTTTATCGCCTCCTTATACGAAGGGTTTTTTCCATTTCGCTCTTTCTTCGACACAGGTAATTTCTACGAGGTGGCTCGTACGGGGATTTCCACAAATGCTTCTTCCCAATTGATTGAAAAACATTCTTTTCACGATTTCACCGAGCAAATTAGTAAGCTTTTACTAGTGAGTGCCAAAGGATCTCAGTGCTATTGCTACGAAAGCAAAGAACCAAGGATTATTTTCCCTAAAGCGTGAGATTTCAGCGTAGAGGACGAGCTACCACTATTGGAGGATATCTCGCAATGATAAAAAGGTTCCTATGTTTTCCAAGATAAACATCTCAATAATTTTGTGTTTTGTTTTATACAAGGAATTTTATTCTAATTTCCATTTTCTTCTTCGGTGATTACGACTGTTGATATTTCGGATAAGATAAGAAAACATTGAGGGCATTAAAGTAAAACGAAAAAAATTCATGACGTTATATCTCATGGAAGTGGACATTCGTTGTCCTCAAAACGTAAATTTGCCGTTAAATGTCTTCTCAACAAGTATAACTTGGAGTAAGAAGTTAGGACGAAGGAAATAATGAAGAATGCCATGAAAAAATACTTTTTCAATACGAATTTCCAGAAATGGGACGAATGCAAGAGAACCAGCAACTTTGAAAAAAACGTCGATGTTGGTTAGATAAGGATATACCCAGCTGACATGCGAAGTAATCTCCTTGTGACTCCTTGCACAGTTAGTAACCTATTTGTGTTTAACGCATTTGCATTGGGTTTTTTTCCACCTAGGCGATTTTATATCACTATTGCTATCTACTTCCTGTTTTTCTGGGTAAAGCAGCAAAGAAAGACCTAAGAAAGACTTTAAGAGGTCTTGCGTTAGGTCATACAATAAAAGAAGAAAAGTGACTGATTTGAGAAAGCATCAGCAGCTGAGCTAACGCTAGCCACATTTATCACTCAGCACTCGCAAGGGAATGATGCGGCAGCGAAGATAATCACGGAAATGACCACGACCACCCCCACCCAAGGGAAACGGTTATTACAGAAATGGAGGAAAATACCTACAACTCAAAATGAACTGACGCCAGAAATAGCTCTTTCGCCGATTGTTGATTGCAATTTAACAAAATTTCTATACAAAATTATTCGTAAGACTGCAAACATCTGTGGCCACCAGTTTTATCCTAGTTATGAAAGGGCTACACGTAAAAAAATCTTCATACCCAGAGGGGATATCAGTGGAAGAAAAAAAATGGGCTTCTGAACCACACAGCCTCGCGCATCATAGCATCAATGCCAAGATACAGTGATGCTCATGGGGTCAACTTTTCCCTTGAATGCAAATGAAAACTAGTTGTAGAACTGGTGAATTTATTCCTCATGTTTTCTTATGATTTACATATTTATGTTAATTTATAATGGTTCATATATAATTTCATGTTTTCAGCAGCATTTTTCAAAATATAAACTGCTTGCAGGGTTATTTATGATGAGTGTTACATCAGAAAAATGATGACCCAAAGTTCAACTATTAATAAACTACTCACTACTTATTTCTTGAAACGCAGGTTTCGGCTCTCCCACAGAATTCTTTTCATTGTGTTCTGTTCCATTGCTTCTTTTCATCGGTGTTAATAAAAAAAATTTCTAGCTGTAACTTTAGCAGCCAATGTTTTTCGCATCCAAGTGTGACTTTCAAGCGAGCTATCTGACATATATTGTTCCATTTAATTAATAATTTATTATGTTAGTCAAATATATTTCGCGTAAGAAAGTACATATCAAATGAGAAACCTCTCCATTTCTCGTTTGCCACCCGTTTTTCCCTTCCGTATCAAAAACTGCGCGCGATGATATCTTCATTACGCAAAAAGACTTTACATTCCGTCAAAATAACACCATAAACCACAATTCAGCACTGATATTTTATTTCTTTATTTTGTTTTATTCCCAAACCAACGAATACAGATCATATTGAGCCATTTTATATTGGGTATTAAACAAATTTAACAATTAATTACACGAACAACCAAGCCCTGGATAGGGGAAACCTACCCAGGCGGTACTCAGAACACGCGATTTCTTGTGCGGCAGACGAGGACATTACCCAGCCGCCACCGAGGTCGGTGGCATGATGTTGACGAAAAGCCTGTTTACAAAATTAAGATAACATGGTCAACAATTTCGGAATAGGTGTAAACTCAATAGGATATTCGCATTCGCAGGCCTATTTTTTCAGATCATGAGAGAGGAACACGGCCCCCATAAATTGGCTTCTACTATTTTTAATTGGCTCGCATTAGGTGTTATATATCAACTCCGACTGCGACCTCCGTTCCAGCGACCCGTATTCAATTTATCGTGAGTATCAAATTACTCCTAGTAGTCCTCGCGGGTGAAATCGGGAGGGGACTTCCCTTCCCCTCCTTTCTCTCCCTCGAAGCGCTACGTCTTTGGTCTCCATGTCACGGCGCTGCGGCCTCTTATGGTTTTCAAACTTTATTGCGCCTCAAAAATTTGTACATGGTTTTTCGTTGTCTTTGACACACTGGAGAACGATTTTTTGTTTCGTAAAATTCAATTCTTACCTATCATTTTCAGAATTCCATTACTAAAACTGCGGTTTCGGGGTTCAAGAGTAGACGACGACCCTACTCTTAAAATACCCCGAGGGTTACCAATTATTCGTTATTTTCCGACGGTGCGAATGCGGTAGTCGCGGAGGAAATATCGCTTTCGCCTTTATGCAGAACCACCTGAAAATCCATGCTTCCTGTTCAACATTTAATTAACCCTCTCAATATTTCATAAAATAAATTATTGATAATCTACTCCCGAGAACACAGCCATTTCAAAGAATGAGTTCAGTCACATAGGCGACCGTAAGGAGAAGAGGAATGGAAAGTTTTGCCTAAACATGATTATTAAATTATTATAAATGCAATATTACATAGGGTTAGGTATGAGTCCATAGAAGACCGTTTTGCGAGTTAGTCCGACATCTCAAAAATGTACTTTTTCTCTTCAATTGACTGTAAGATCATTTCGTTTACTGAATGAATTCGATTCCTTCCTCTTTACATTCACCCCTATAACACTATTTTCAATATCCCCTCCCCGCTAAGTATCATCCATGGCTTCTGTCTCCTCCATATTTCATATAGAAGCTTCCTCTCCACACCCACCATGTCCAGCACTTCATCGTTCGTCTTCCTCTTTATCCACTTCACCTTCTCCATTCTTCTCCACATCCACATTCCATTTTTAAATATAATGAAAGATCATGTAATGAATTGATGAGGAATTTAAAATTTGTGAGTGGAACAGGTCGGGGTGATTGCTCCATGTAAACCTACCTTCACCGGTAGAATACTTTACTTATACTTCAATAGTACTGCTCTTGTAATTGTAGCCATATCCATTTCGATCCTATGTCTGCATCCATTCGCAGTGAGTGTGGTATCCTTAATGCGAGGCTAGGCAGGCATGTTTGCGAGACATTCTGTGAGGATCCCATTTGGACATTGAAGAGGATAAGAAGAGTTGAATTTTGCTTCCATCCGCCCAATAGGGTGATTTCCTATTATTTTTTATTGCCAAAATCGAAAGATTATTACTCATAGAGTACGTATTTCAAGCTTTTAGATTTTTAAATGACGTTATCTCTTTTTCGCGATTAATCGAAAAGTGAAAATTTTCATGCGCGCGTAAACGCGACGGCTCTTTGCTCTAAATGATGGGAAAACTCCGAGTGACGTCGTTCTGGTTCCCGCTGCTGCAAGTGAGGTGACCCTGGGGCGAGGGTATGGGTGCCGCTGCGAGGAAGCCTGCTAGAAGGTAGCGCTTGGCTTATGTATTGATCATTAATACCTTATCAAACGAAGAAAACTTTCCGACCTGAGTCAGTTTTAATGGGTGATTATTAAGACATGTTTCCCTGAGCTCTGTGCCTCATGCATGCATTGGTAATCTCAGACGATGTAAAACTCCTATCCTCTCGTGCAGAAACTAGGACACTGTGACGTCACATGGAGCGGCATCGTATGGGCGCCAATCTGGCCTTTTTCAAATGAGGATAAAAATGGACCATAGCCATTCGTCTAAACCGGTATTTCTAAAACGAAATAATTTGTATATTATGAATACACTAATGGTGGGTAACGAATTGCAATCAATGCCTTTCGTTTTCTTTGATGAAGGAAACTACCCTATTAGTATTTCTTACTAGTTATAGATAGTAGCTTCCTTTCTCTGACCCTTGATAAGACACTTGGAGGCTGTTGCGCATTAAGAGGGGGTATTTGGGGGATAAATCCCCCCCCAAATCTCAGAGAACTTTTTAAGATTAATTCTTTTTACTTCGATTATATTTTTTCGATTGATATTGCTAATGGAATAGTGTACGGATTAATTAAATTTCTCTCAGAAAACTGTAAAACTCACAATTTTGAACCATTCATCTTAAATGCCTGCAATTTATTAATCTCGCAATTACCGCTTACCCTGGTAGGCAATCCATACCCCCACACACCCCAGTATTACTTGCACCTAAACCCCCCCCCCCCCCCAGCCTAAATTCCTAGCTGCGCCCCTGCTTGCAGGATTTGGGTAAGGAAGGGCTGCAGGGGAATGATTCTCTCCTGCTGGAAACATTTTAAAGGTTGAAGCCTATGTTTACATTTCAATGTGCCTGGTAATTGTATTTTTAATGGATGATGTATGACTTTGGATGAATTCAAAATTCACTGGGATTTGGAATGAAAGTTGGTTGGATTCAGTTGATGTAATGTATTGAAATGGTATGATTAGAGTTTTTGTCTGGTTATGATGGAGGGAGAAGGTTATTCAGATGCTGGGACGGAATGTGATTCTAGGTTTTTGAAATGCTGAGGAAAAGTAAAAAATTATATTAGACACCAAACCATGAGAATGCAATAGGTATATACTTCTGCTATCATTCAGAATTCTTGGATGCTCATGTCTTACATAGCCTGTTGACTAAAAATATTATTATATAAATACTTGATTTAGATACTTCATACTAACTACCAGAAATATTTTAAAGGAGTTAATGTCACTGCCACCGGGTGCTCCCACATTGGGTACCTCCCTCTGCTTATGCTAGATCTGTGCCTTCAGGAGACTCATACTATTGTCACTCGACTCTTACCGTGTAAAATGAAGAAGTATTCATTAATTAATGTGCATGTAATGCATATTTTATTTAAGTTATAATGAGAAAATGTCCAGCTATTGTATGATATCGCTATATCTTATTCTGTATAATATATTAGTAATTAGGTCCATCTATTTACCTAAAACCTTGTGGAAGAACATATTTCATTACTTTGCATTTGATAAAAATTGTTGATGATGCCATGTAATATGTTACGGTATAGTTCACAATAATTATCAAGCATAGGGGTAAGAATGTTGAATAACACATACATTATCATGAAATAAAAAATGTAAGGCGAAACTGTATATATTTAGAGATACTATAGTTTATAGTAACTACCACAACAATATTTGAAACAATTAACCATTTACCCAAAATCTACGAAAATGTGTTTCAATTTGTTTCCCTTATCATTGAATACCAGCGTGATGCGTCCGCTCCTAGCGGGCTTCCCCCGCTCTTTTCAATGCTGGTCCACAGAGGGATAGGCGCGTTTCTAATTTTAAAATATAGGAAAAAAAGGCAGGGTCCTATGTACAAATTTAATTGGAATGTTCATGTACAAATTCAGGTCAGAGGACCTCCATAAACACAACATTGGAAGTAATTACACCATCCTCTGTTAAACGCACATGATGACTCATACTTACGTATCAAGAGGAGACTTGAATGTGGAATCAGCCGCATTTTGATAAAAGGTGTTTAAAAATTGCGAGATATTGTTGCAAATGAACAAAGGTATCAGTTCGTACGCCGTTAACGTCAGGAATATTTACCGTTTTCTTTTTGTTTTTTTATTAAAATTAGTTATAAGCCAATTTTAGAAACAATATCAATATTTAGGAAGTTACATATGCCGTCGCATGTTCTCTGATAAATTCTATGCATTTTGGTACCTCATTTGTAGAGTTTGGTTGCGTATAAGTTGAGAAAAAGGTATCTATACAGTAGAAATAATATAGAAGGTCAAGGAAAAAACATTCAAACTTACTTCCCTTTTCGGCTTCCAATTGAAGTTCGAGCGAGAAGCCTTTGGAAAAAGAAGAGCATCGCATATCAGTCCCTGATAATCCATGACGTCACATGCGTGAATTTCGCCCACCTTCTGAATTCATCGAGACCTCGATTTTCGCTTCGTGAATATTACGGAACGCGATTTCCTGATCCTCGACGGCTTATCATTGTCGAGGCTGCATATATTTTGACCATGTTGAGCCTAAACCTCTCAATCTAATTGATTATCCGTTTCGGAAAGCGCTGCGGACAGCCTGGAAGCAAAAACTATTTCTTCTGTTGTCTCGGAGTCTTCCTTGAGACGCCCGGTGGAATCCTGTCGAAACGCGGCGATAACCCGGAAAATTGAGAAATCTACAAACTATTTCTTCTGTCGAATGATTTTGCTGTAGGGAAAAATAATTTCAATCTTCTGCATAAGTATTTATCGAAATTTGAATTCTTCTTTCTTAATTAATTTTTATAAATTAGTAATATTTGAGTCGTTAGGAATAAGGATGCGAAATACAGAAATATTCTCTGGTGCAGGGGAATTTTTTTCTCGTTGAAATTCATGTATTTCATCGCCGATCACGCGGCAGGCTTCGAAATATTTCACGTACCGTCCTGCGTGGCTTAAGCGCAGGTCAAACATTGTTCTTTCCTTCTCTGCTCCGAACTCATGCTCCATTTATTCATTCGTCAGAAAGGTTTCGCCACCGCATTCTCAATCATTTTCATCTCACATCCAAAATTTACAATACTGATCAATTTTTATCCTCATTTGAAAAAGGCCAGATTGGCGTCCATGCGACGTGACGTCACGTCCACGTGACGTCACAGGGACCTAGTTCCTATACGAGTAGATAGGAGTTTTACATCGTCTGAGATTACCAATGCATGCATGAGGCGCAGAGCCTGGGGAAACATGTCTTAATAATCACTTATTAAAACTGGCTAAGGTCGGAAAGTTTTCTTCGTTTGATAAGGTATTAATGATCATTACATAAGCCAAGCGCTACCTTCTAGCAGGGTACTCAGCTACCCGCTAGCAGCCTGCGTCGTATCAGCGCTCAAGCCTCCCTCAAGGTCACCTCACATTGCGGCATCGGGAACGAGAAATACGTCACACGGAGAGATTTCCCGGCATTCATACTTACCGTCGCGTTTTCACGCGCTTGAAAATTTTCCCTTTTCACTTAATGGCGAAAAATAGATATCGTCATTCGAAAATCTAAGAGCGTTAAATGCGTACTACAGGAAAAATTGTCTTTCGATTTAGGCAATAAAAAAATAATAGGAAACCACCCTATTACAGACATAGTAGGTACATACCTAGGGGACAAAAAATATCCTTAATTGCTGAGCTGCTGTTGTAATAGAAATATTGTCATGTTAGATAAACTGAGATATTAAAAATACAAGCTGCTACAGCATTTTTTTAAGGTTCTGGGGAGTAATAATTAAATGGAAGCCTTTAGATTATTATAGAACAAGGCTGTTAATTTTGCAGATGATTATTCCAGTTATAATGGGTATGGCATCAAAGGGAAAGGCAGACCACAGCAAGGCAATGGTGAAACTAATAACTAGTGCAGCATTAACTAATTTGCATTAGTATTAGTTAGAATTAACTAGTTTGCATTATACTAGCAATAACTAGTATAGCATTAGCCAGTAATACAATTAACTAGTTTGGCACAGACTATGAAAGAAATATCAGAATAATTTATGATGGCCTGCCAAGTAGTACAGGATGCCAGTGACAAGTATGAGATTTTAAATTCAATATTGAATTCAATTCATTCAATTTTATGAAAAATGAAATTAAATCCCTCCAGCATATTTTGTTCCAATTAAAATCTCTATTTTAAAGTATTCCACGGTAAAGCATTATGCTGGGAGCAGGGTTCAATCTAGCATAACATTGGAATTTACATTCATCTTTTAATCATGAAAGACTAAATTATTGATTTTTTTGTCACCTACCTAGCCAGAGAAGGGCCAATTTGAATTTATATTGGCCCTCATAATTATTATTATCATTTAATCGTGAGCTTCACTGTGGCCCCACACATATGAATCATGAGAGCTTCAAGGGAGTCTTGAGACACAATTTAGCAGCATGAGGTCAATATAACATATTTATGGAAAGCTGAACACTCATTTTATTCAAGATGGTGAAAAATATTATCTACCTACCTAATGAATAAATCCAGTAATGATCTGGGCATATAAAGATAAACTAAATATGTTTCCAATTGGGGTATTAATTGAATGGTATCCCCTTCCATTTACGTATAAGTGTGATTATGTAGAAGGAGCCCTAATAGAAATATGAGTTCCATTAACAAAGCCAACTACTCCAGTGAATCTTTTTCCTCTGTAATTCCCATAGAGCAAGAGTACTACACAAAATCATCACGGTGTTCTATCTTTTTTCAAATTCAGATGGGGGAAGGCTAGCATAATTTCGAAAGCATGAATTGCTATAGCAAGTTTTATGAGACTATATTACTCTACTGCATATAAATTATTTAACCATGCTTCAACAGCAGTTTCTACCTCCTTACACTTTAAAAATATGTACTCATATGACTTTAAACTGGCACAATAGCACTGGTAAATTTGCTTATTAAATATTTTTTATAAGATCAGCTAATCACATACAAGATTAAAGTATTTGAAATAACTCTCGACTCATCTACCTTCTTTCCTTTGTTATCACTAGGAAAGGTAACCAATTGGAAATCACATTAGTGGAATTAATAGCTTCAGTCAATTCATCCAGAAGGCTATTTCATGAACTCTTGCTCAACCCTAAATTACTGTCACTGCCAGCTGACTTTTGAATTAACTCTTAGCTATGAAAATGGAGAGCGCAAAGTACCTACTTCATTAAAAAAATTGATTTGTTTAAACTAAAAAATATAGTTGCATAATTATTACAGTATTCTACAGATTAAGGTAGGTTTCCATGGGGTACTAAAGAAGTGATCTGGGAGCTTCCCTTTCCTTCCAGCGCACTACGGGCAGATTAAGAAATTAAAAAGTTGCTCAGCCAATTTATGAAACACTAAGAAGAATGTTAATATTTTTTGGGAGCTCCGCCTCCTCCTGTTTGAAAACCTTTCTGAAACAGTTTTTGGCAACCAATGAGGGAGAGGAGATTTTATAAATGTTTCTGTTTTCAATGGATTATTGAGTTGCAAGTATAAGTAATGGGCTTATTTACATAGAAAATGTTCATGAAAACCTTAGATGTATTTAATACGCTTTGGAAATCTCATTCAGAAAATCAACTGTTTGTTGTTGTTGGTGGTTTGGATAGATTTTATGATTTCTGCGTGCAGGTGGGTTAAGTCATTTTTTCATAGTAATAATAATGATTTATTGGGAATAAATGATGAGCATGTTACCTATATCAGTTCGTTTGTCCTACGCAAGGTGTATACTATGCAAAGTATCTCGAAGCGACAAGACCTCAAGTGTCTATATATTTATGGTTAACTTTCCCGTGCATTTTCAGGAACGATCTTTATTGTGACGTGATTAGGTTAAGAGACTTTAGCGTTACATAAATGCAGGCCGTCGGAGAGATGGATATTATTGGGTTATGATTATTGATGGGTCGATTCCAAAATTTTAACGATTCCGATCCCGATTCTGACATTTCGATTCCGATTCTACTTATACCGATTCCATCGATTCTGACGCCATAGGCTCCAAGAAAAATATCAGTTAATTCCTGGCAACAAGACAACCACTTAAAAAATTATTACTCTGTGAAAGAATCAGTTGACAAAAGTATCTTTCATATCATCACCATGTAATTACAACATAATGTCTGGCAATGTAATATAATGTATGGCAAGAAACTTTTTCGCTACTACTTTCAGCCTTGGGTAGGAGATTCCGGTCTTCCAGTGTTTCACAGGGAAGGAATTTGGTGGTGCATTATCTCTGATAAATAAGCTTCCACTTCAGCTTCAACAGTTTTTGCTAAGGTGACTTTGGGTACTTTTCCAAGTGCATCACTGTATCTTGGCCATTTACCTGTCACAGGCTCCCCAGTCTGCATTTGCTCCTCCGGAAGTGGTGTGCCACTTAGAATCTACACAATGGAACCTCGATCTATCATTTTTCAGGGGGATGGACGAATGCGGGAAAACGATCAATGCGGGAATGTTTGGCTAGGATGCCTATGTCCCAGGAAACAGCATTTTTGCATGTAATTATGATATTCGTTAAAGGATACAAACAAGATTTTAGCTGATTACAGGAATAATAGTTCTTTATCGAGACACTTAGGTCATATTGTTGATTCGACTAATATCGCTTTCAAATATCCTAAAGGAATACGCAACCTCGCTAAAAAAAGGTTTGCTCTCCGCTCGGCATTCACAATGCTCAGTGGCGTAGCCAGGGGGTCCGGACCTCTGCCCCCCGAAATATAAAAACACAACTATTCCCCTTCTTAAAAGAAAACAAAATATTGAAAAATCATGAATTGACAAAATATTTTTTCGACAAATGAAGTTTTTTCGATTATTAAAAGTTAAAATTAGTTTAAAACCCATTACTTAGTACCCTGATTTTCAAAAAAATTCCCTCTGGTTTTGGACCCCCACACACAAAATAAACATCTGTTAGATATCTAATAGAAGTTTAAAAATTAGATATCTAATAGATATCAACAGATAGATAAATAGTTATCCTATAGACATCTATCGTAGATATCTATTAGATATATTACTGTCAAAATAGCAGCATGTCTAATAGATATCTACGGTAGATGTCTATTAGATAACTACTTATCTATATGTTTTATACTTATATTGTCTATATGTTAAAAAAAAATTCTCATGTCTATGCTTGCTGAAATTGACATTAGTGAAAAACTTGTCGCCGTATGATCAAAATGAAAACTACAAAAAAAAGCCGAGACATGTCATAGAACCTGTGCTCCCCATGTCACAGCCAAACTCGCTCACCACTACACCAACTGATCCTGATGTAGATGCAGCGCCATTTTGGGATTATAACACGATTGTTAAAAATACAGCTCGGAAATTAATTAATTACAGCCAAACTAAGGCTCAATGGAACCACTATCAGTTCAGAAATGTGTTCGCCCTCCAAATTCCATAAAAAATACGGAATTAAAACAGGCGGAGCAAGGTGCGATGGTCTCCCCTTTTAAGTTAGGGGAAGAACAATCTTATGTAATTATAATGATTATGGTTATTAGTACTAATCACCTTTTCTAATAGGAGGAACGGGAGCTAGGGGGAACGGATGATTGCTGACGTCATGCAGTTGGCATCGTTCGACGCGTGGCATAATTTTTTAAGTAGTTAAGGCTGTGTTTTTGTTTTGAAATTTGCAAAAAAGTAGCCATGAATATTCCCGAAGTCCACGGAGGAAGTCATTAAAAAACAATGGCAGTAAATGACTTTAATATTGAGGGAGGGAACAGCGTAGGTTGGTTTAGCATTAAGATGGTCATGTTATAACGAATCGCCCTGGCTTGCAACAGTGCAAGGTTGGCTGTTGGCATGTAATACTGATTCATAAAACCATTTAAATATTAATTTAGCCGTCGTTAGAATGGCACTACTGTAGAATTTTGTGTAAATATCGTTTGAAGCATATCATGAGCCTAAAATGATTGCTTAAGCCAATCTGAGCGAAATGGCGTAATTCTCTGAAATATTTTTCTCCATTTTCCCATCAATTTCGTTGAATATATTCCAGAAATAATACTACTTCTCGTATGCACGTGTAATTGCGATTTTCTTTTCAAGGAACAATCTCTGTTCAGAAGAATCATCAAAGTTTTTGTATCAAACGTGTAGAAGCATAGGGAGCGATGAGTGAAAAGTTCTCGGGAATTAGAACGACAATGTCATTGGTGTGTTCATAGTTTACTTGCATTTTCTCTTTACTATATTTACATGACCCACTGGTTATGATTAACATTCGTGACATAAACTGCTACATCGATCGAAACTATTGAATTGATGTGTATGCCGCATAGCCTAATATAATTATTTCTTCGTATTTCTCCAATAATGAAAGCTATAGGTACTAAGGATTTCGTGATTTACAAACTATGTTAACTTCAACTGGAAGAAAAGGTCAGCCGAGAACGACTACATTAAGCCGATGTCCCACGGTCAAATTTACATCAAAATTTGATGCAACTGACGCGCACTCTGTCCTACGGTCAAAACTTCGTCCAACAAGCTTTTGGTCCTATCGTTTGTTCAAAACACCGATTTGTCCAAATGGATAGGACAAGTTCTAAATTTTCATCCAATTGGATGAAACAAACCAATCACAAGGCCTTTAACAAAAAGCATCGCCAAGCGCTGACACACAGTCCACATTAGGTTAAACTTATTTATCGTCTGCATGAGCATTTTAATTTATAAATATATATATATTACGGACACAAAAATACTCTTTGTCCAATTCCACACAGAATGCATTAAAAACCCAACCGGTTTCCACCTTTTCAGGTCATTATCATTATCGTTAACCTCTAGAAAAAGACCTGAAAAGATCGAAACCGGTTCAGTTTTTTCATTATAGAACTGCATGGAATACAACATTTAGTTTTGAATTTATGATGTCACCATACCGCGAAGTGAATTCACAAAACATTATTTCAAATATATATATACGTTCGTGAACCCTTATTTCATCTCCTGGTGTGTTCCTAAAAGTAAAAATGAGCAGAAATTGGTCTTGATAGGCGATGGAAACTCTCAACTAGGAAATCCGTAATAATCAGTTGATCTTTACTAAGAAGGAAGCGATCTTTATAATCGCAATACAAGGAGGGATGTTTTGAAAGAATAAAAGATTTACTTGAGTTATCTAGGCCGAATTCTACAGGTTAGCTTTGTGGAGAGTATACAATGCGAGCAGGCGAGCAGCTGGAGAAATTACTAATATGAAATGACGATTATATCTGTGAAACACTACACCTACCCGTTTCTATCACTATGATTATAGGATAAGGATCTTATTTTAGCAACTGCTAGATTAGGAGAGAAAAAATTTGATTTAAATGCACGTTTACAGCTCTATACATAACAACTTCTCAACCACAATGTCCATCATTTATTAATAACATTTTCCTCGCGGGAATAAACTGCCTCACGTTTGTATCCTGGCGTTTTATTCTGCCCTCAACCTTGCTGATAAGGAACATGAAAATATGCTCATTTATCGTCAATTATTATCGATAGCACCCTATTGAAAATGTCACATTGATTTCCTATGGGTTTTTAAGAAATACTATAGGAATATTGTAATTTCCTTTAGGAAATGGAATATCCTATAAAAATCACAATGGTTCCCAAGAGAACAATAGGGCGGTGTCCTATTATTTTGTTATTGCCTAAATCGAAAGATTGTTACTTCTGTAGTACGCATTTAACGTTTTTGTATTTTCGAATGACGATATCTATTTTTCGCGATTAAACGAAAAATGAAAATTTTCAAGCGCGCGAAAACGCGACGGCTAAGTAGGAATGCTGGGAAAAGTCCGTGTGGCGTATTTATGGTTCCAGCTGTAGGCGTATGAGGTGACCTTGGGGCGAGGATATATATGCTGATACGACGGAGACTGCAAGCAGATTGCAGAGTACCCTGCTAGTAGGTAGCGCTTGGATTAAATAAGGATTATTATTACCCTATGAAACGAAGGAAACTTTCCGAACTTAGGTAATTTTAATGGGTGATTATTATGAGATGTTTCCTTGAGCTCTGTGCGTCATGCATGCATTGGTAATCTGACAATGTAAAACTCCCATCTACTAGTATAGAAACTAGGTCCCCGAGACGTCACGTGGAGTGGCATCGCATAGGCGCCAATCTGGCATTTTTCAAATGAGGTTACAATTGACCAATGCCATTCGTCTAAACTGGGATTCCTAAAACCAAATATTTGTATATTATGAATATACTAAACGTGGGTAACGAATCGTAATCAATGCATTTCGTTTTCTTTGATGAAGGAAACTACTCTATTAAGGTTCCTATAGGATCAATATAGGTTCCTGCAGGAACCTTTACTGATTCTATAGGAACCATTGTTATTCCTATAGGAAATTCTATATGGTTTTGAGAATATTGGAAATAGAATTTCCAATAGGAATCACAATGGTTCCAATAGGTACAATTAAGATTCCTATAGGAACCTATATTGGTCCTATAGGAACCTATATGAATAATAAATATCCTATAGGTAAATGGAAGTTTACGATAGGAATGAGAAATTTTCCCGATTCTCGTAGGGACCTCGGAGGGAGCGTTCCCGCGCGCTGTCATTGATGGTGGACAAATACCAAATGCTGACGGCGAGTATAAGAGCGGAAGAAATGATTCGCTCGAGGTCGAATGGGCGCACCGCATGTGTCTCATAGGGAGCGAAATCATCTGGCATTTCAACTCAAAGCAGTATAGGACACACGACCAAGTGATACGAAAAAGTGACTCCGCCCACTGATGATAGGGAATGGTATCAGATAAGATCATATACATGATATCTAGAGGAATGGGAATTCATCAAGTGTGCATGCGAGGCAGTATTCCGGTAGAAACAATATACTCGCATTTGCTGGTAGCATTCTAGCCGGATGGCTATCGACTAACTAGCATCGCGTCTTGAATACAACTTTTAATGCAAAACCTCAGTTCATCACAAAAATAAGAGAAAGAAGTGAATATAATAAATGCAACAAATAGTTATTAAATTTTTCTTTGAAATAGTTACATAATATATAGTATAAAATACTTATTTTCTCTCCAATCAATCCACCAAAGTTATCTCTCGTTGACACTCAAATCCCGGTTTTGCGATTACAAATATTGGTACTTTATCATTTCAGAATCCTTCACTTCCACAAGATCCCAAATTTGTTTACATAAATATCGTCTTTCGTTTGCTTTGGGTCCAAATGAGATGTATCGTGGGACATCCTTGTCCCGTTGCATACAAATTTTTGGTCCGAAAATTTCGACCGTGATAATAAACAACAGAATGAAGAACACGACCCTTAACAATAATCATAAAATCAATACGAATTTATACACTACTCAAAATCAGTTAACGGTAATTCATGATTTTTCCCTAACTCCAAAAATTTAAGAGCTATGAAGGCTTAATGATTTCCCGCAGGTAATACAATGAAACGGGCAATTTCCTTTGTTCTAAAAGTAAAAACTGAGTTCGCACGAAATATTTCTCATACCCCATATCCAGTTTGAGAAAGCTACCTGAAATTTTCGGTGCGAGGTAGCTACTACCAGTTATGGAATACTATTGGTAGCAAGTTCTGGTAGCTAGTTCGAAGCTACCAGAAGGGAAGTTCGAGTTAGAGAATAGACCCCAAGGAAATTGATACACGATGAAAAAAGTAATTCATAGTCCACATGATATCACAAGATAGTGCCTATGAAGCCTATGATAAAAAAGGATTCCCCATTTCATGAACCATTATTACGTTCACACTATGCAAAAATTGATTGAGGGTGTCGGTGGAACAAAATTCCAGTGCCGGTAGTTAAGGCTGTGTTTTTGTTTTGAATTTTGAAAAAGTGTAGCCATGGATATTCCCGAAGTCCACGGAGGAAGTCATTAAAAAAACAATAGTAGTAAATGACTTAAATATTGAGAGAAGGAACAGCGTAGGATGGTTTATCAATATGATACCCATACATACGTATAACGTACTTGGTACTCTATTAATGAAAACGTTCGAAGAGAATCACCTCGTACTTTTAAAAATACATACACACTCATTTATCTCTTCAACGGTAAGTTGCTCCGATGTTGGCGAGCATGCGTATGAGTAAAAAAAAAGCCTCGATTAAGTAGATCATATTCTGATTTACACTACAGAGATTTTCCTCCTTTCCAGCATAACTACATCGATCACCTACAGCAGAAAACACAGGTAACATACATCAGAATGAAGAACACGACCCTTAATAATATTCAGAAAATAAACGCGAACGAATACACAACCCAAAATCAGTTACCCAGTAATTCATGAGTTTTGCCGAACTCCAAAAATTTAGGGAGTGTTAAGCTCCGCTATAAAAATATTGTTCAATTATGACTAAGATTCGTGATGGCGAATCACGATTCTTCACAGAAAATAACTAGAAGGGTAGTTCACTGGTTATAGCTCACGAAACAACCGCATGAAACTTCTGTTTTCGTAATAATCATATTATAAAATTATACAACTACACGTATCATTATACCTATTTTGCCTTCTTAACTATATGAATAGAGACCGTGATATGCACCGTCGTACGTACGTCAGCAACTGAACTATGAACTTCTAAATATGCCAGCTGCAGTTGTACTCCTTGTACGCCAACTCGTCGACATTGTCGAGGATTCGACAAAATCGAGGTCTTTGTGAATAAGCCCTAAGTACGAATCAGATAATTACAATTGAACGCTTTTTGCTAGCCTTTGCTGTGAATTGTTGTTGACCTTTGAATGTTTAAATGTTTGAAAAAGAGAGGTCGGGTGTGCCCAGAGCCCATCACCTAAGATTTCGCGTGTGTGGCAAATGAAGAGATGCTTCGGCCCTGTTTTACTTACGACCTACCTATAAAGCTCAACTGAATCGTGCTGGGGACGTAGAACGTGGCCCATTTGGTCTCCCCGACCTCTCAGTTACAACAAAAGAAAATCCATCCGCTTATATCGCTTAAAATTCATCTCCAGGGTTACCAAGTTGAAAGCTAACCATTGAGGGTTCAGCTCAAAACCCTGTTTCTTTGGTTGAAACCTGAATTTTGATGAAATAAATAACTATATATTGAATTATAACGCGAGAATAAAAATCATGTCTTTTCTTCGATGAAATTAAGGGCTAAAGTCAGGAACATTCTGCTAAAAAGATTCTTAAAGGCAAATTTAAGTACCTCTGTATCGAAACATATGCTTTATTTACAGTCCTCACATTACCTTAGATTACTCCGCCTGTATATTTAGTTTATTCTCAAATAGAATAATAAGCGCTTTCGAAGATTAAATTTAAGTGAATTTTCTTTAGTCCGTCAAACGTTGATTTTTAGTTAAATATACCTCAAATAAAAATGCGAATACATGAGCACATAAAAAACATCCGTATCGAATCCTATGCTCATCTTCTTGTCTTGGGTCATATGGAGATAGACGTAGTACTATAGGAGTATGTATATTCCACCCAGCATGCATATATATAGCAAAAATATAAAGCACTAGTAACAAGAGGAATAGTGATAAATTAAAAAATATATAGCCCCCAAAGAAATACGCATGGAAATTAAGTGCCTTTATTTCAAAAAGAAAATCACTCTACAGTTTCACTTTTTGAAAATCGAGGATCAACAAGACTCAAAAGAAATATCCAGGCCTATTTTATGCTATTACCACAGACGTCAATGCAGAGGTATATCATCAAAGAGTAATGAATTTTATAAATCAGATCATCATGAATGTAAACTTCAGTGGACGCTCCTAAATATTCTATAATTCCCCGTCAAACTCGGATATATATGTCTGTCAGCGACGCGAGTGGCGACTTTAGTAAACCCATATAAATTCGCGATGGGTAAGAACACAGAGGCCGATTAGAAGATCCTCTTTCTAATATTCAAGGAAGAAAATTGTGATTCTTTTACCTTAAATTATGACCTTCAGATAAAAGAATATTGATTTAAGAATCAGATCCTTCATTTACCTATTCATTTTAAGAAAAATCCCAAACGCCGAATTAGGAATAAAAGCACTGCAGCGCGTAAGAAAGGTGAAATGTAACAGCTGCAAAAAAAAACATACCTGCATAGCGAAGCACCCCTCCTTAGATCACAGTCATTGGAACATATGGGGTTTTATGGGATCAAAGAAAAAAAAGTTTCACTAAAGTTAATCACATACTACTTCATTGACTCATGCTTCCTCAAGACTAGGGTTGACACCTTGCTTGTCCAGATACTCCACCTCATCCGTCAATAACAAATGACCTCCGTATGGCCGTTGGTGATGAGTCTGCAGACCTCGTAAATTACTTTTCCTAGCAAAAACGCTATGCTAAGTCAGTTCGGCTGCCCAGGTAGTGCAAAACAAACATCATTAACATTTGCCGCACGCTTGAACCCTGGCGATCACAAGTTGACAATATCGGTATGCTGACTTGAGCATACCTGGAAACTTGGACATCTTAGCAGCCATGCTGCTTATGCCATCCTTTTGACATCGGTGGTTACCACCCCTGTGTCCTCATTAGGGTTATGGTAGTACTCTTTGATTAAAAAGTAGTGTTTTCATTTTCTCAAGACCTTTAACCGCGTTTGTGTCATTTTGTCCTAAGTATTCAGAAGTTTTTCAATCTCGCAATTTTTAAGCATGCAAAACCCATGCAATATTTTACATACCCATATTGTGAGGTCAGCAATATTCTAATTTTTAAATTTAGTGTTAGTGTAACTAAAATGAAAACCAGGAGTAAAAATATAATTATGAATTTTTCACCAGTAAATGAGCCAAAAATTATCTTACAATATTGATACTCTCAGCAAAAGCCATCAACATGGATGGCGGGTTAGAAACTCTGACTGGGCACATGATAACAGCATCGAAGAAAAGCCTACGAAAAAAGCCATTAAAAAGCGCAGTACTTCAAATTTTTATTAATTCAAGCTAATTCTACGTAAACTGACAAAAAATAATATGCACAAAGGTAATATAAAAATTATTGCCATATTTTAGAATGTAGAGACAATACAAACGAAAAGGAGGAACAAAAATGTATTTTACAAAGAATATGCTTAAACGGGAATATAAGTTAATATTTAATTTTTATATAATATACCATTACACAACACAACATTATCAAGAGCAGTGAAAATGAATAAAGACAGTAAATAAATTATAAATTACTTTAATTCCTTAAAATAACACAGTAATACTTATTCACCATATCATAGTAATGAGAAAAATTAAAAAAATACCAAAAATTGGTGAATAAAATCAGCTGAGACAATAAAAAATTGAATGAAAAATAAATCAGTAATGGCACCATGAAGCATATTTCAACCAAAAGAATAAAAATAGAAAGAAATGAAAACATTATAAACAGAACAAAATTACACGAGCCAAAAATTAGATAACATTCTATCACTTCAAACCTCCGAAATACAAAGCACTAATACAGAATTTGAAATTGCACTAGGATACCATACTGCTTTAGCCAGAGGAAAGTCCAACGCTATAATTTAAGCAGGAGATAACATAAATGATTCATTAAAATCAACAATTGATTGGTATAGACTTTCCTCTGTTTATCCCCCTCCCCACGTAGAGGGAGCAGTTTGGATTTTGAGGGGGAGGGAGGGTGGGGAGGGATTTTTAGTGAAAGGAAAGGACAGTTAGTGTCAGTATTGCTACTAACACTACCATTAGTCACTACTACTACAAGCACACACTCATTCATAAATTCACATTCTATTCACTCATTCATCACACCACATTCCACTCTCTCATGCATAAAATCACATTCCATTCACTCACTAATAAAATCACATTCATCCATTCATACAGCCCTGCCTACCTAAATAATACTTGATACGCCTGAATTAATTAAACGCCTAAATACGGAATCGTGGCCACGATACACGAAGACCTGCCTAATCTGAGTTATTTCTACTCGACGGTAGGACGCAATATAAAATCCCTACTCTCCTGCCGCAAATCCTAACTATAGCTGGAAAAAATACATGCATTAATAAAAAATATACAAACACCCTGTACAATAATTTCAACAAAAAATGCAAAAAAAAACAACTATCTTCGGGCTTGGTGTCTTCTTTCTTCCTATCTTCAGTCTTCCTTTCTTCACGATAAATTCCTCAATTCTCTGGTTGTCGGCGCAGTAACCTTCAGGTGTCTATTTCATGGACCTGAACAGTTGTCTCCAAAAGCAATCGCTGTCGTTGTCCACAAGCTTGACCTGTGGTATTTAAACAAAACAATTCTCATAATCCAACAAAGAGGAGACCTCAAAAGTTAACTCTCAGCTCAGAAATATCATTTCGAGGAAGACCTTTTGAAAATATTAACTTTTTAAGTGTTTTAGAAATTTTTAAAATTAAAAAAATTCATGAGCGGGTAGCTAAATTATTTGACGCTTATCTAATCGGCAATATTTCAATGTATTTTCATTATTCTTTAAAAATTTTAAAGATATGATTGGGCAATATTAAAAAATTTCCCGGAAATCAATACAGTGAGCTGAGTGTGTTCTTAATATAACTTTTTTACGTCTTACTTGGACTTCATGGGTATTACTAAAAATTGATAGCAAAAATATATAAACTAATGTTTGAAATGGAAAAAAATAATGAAATTATAAAAATCAATACGATGAAACTATTTGAAAAGACGAAAACAGAAGTTACAAACATACCATCCATATTAAGGACACCACACCTATTCAGTATGGATTCAGATTCAGGATGTATTTTAATAATTTCTTGTAGCATGTAAATCAAGAATTAAGTGTTATGATACGAAAGAAATAATATAAGTTAATTCTCAAGATCATGCAAAGAGCCAGAGGTCTAAGTAATCACTTCAGAAACAAAACAGCCAAAAAAAATGAAAAATGTATACTGATTTTTCCAACACCATTGGCGTAATAAATATTTAATAGCAAGGAAAAAAGCGTCAACGGAAGATAAGTACCCAAAATAAAAAAAAGAGTATCAATCATTGTAACATAATTGTTGCGATTTTTTTTTAAATATGTTACTTATACTCGGAATATATAATTCATGGAAAAATTCAGAAAGGTATAAAATATGACCGGAATCTCATGTTTCCCTCAGGTATGGTCTCCGAGGAAGTTATTACTTGAGCGTGCATGGCGGATGCTGAGTTATCAAAAGCAAGGCCAATATGGAAATCTCGACCATCACACTAAAATGAGAAAATTGAATAGCAAACTAAATACTTATGATAGATTCACGAAAATCCCCATAACTGTCCTTCATTCGAATTATTAAATTTATTAGAAATGAAGTTTAAAATCGAAATATATGAAAGCTAACACTATCATCGTCGTCAACCAATCAATGCCTTGAGATTCAGCGCGGGATTTAAGTTACAAAAAAAACGCGAAGTCTTAATTTTGGGTGCGGTTTAATGAAATATTTTCGCGTATAAAATGTGAAGATATTTATTTATTTTCTCACGTAATCATTACTTTTATCATCGAAGTTCCTGAATGTAAAAATTATAGTGTTCCTATGTGACCACTAAATATTGATTCTGAACTGAACTCAAAACTCGGAAGAGGAATGAATGAAATCTTACCGTCTGCCTGCGGCAACGAGCTGTATTCTTTCGATCTCTTTGCACGTACTTTCATCGAGGCCTCGAGTAGTAAACTCACACAATACCATCCAACGAACTCTGCAATTGCAAAAAAAACGAACACTCATAAAGAGACAAAGCAATGTCCTCGAAAATCGGCTTCATTGCCGAATCAATCAATAAATTTTCTTATGGCGCATGGGCGTTACAGAGTGAATAGGCTCACCTTTTAATTGGCTTTAAAAAGTTTCAAGTGAAAAATAAAATTTCCCGTATTGCAGAGGAAATTAAAATAATATTCAATTAATTAATTATACTTATAATAATAAAATATTTCCAATTAAATGGAACTATATCTTTGTTTAAATAGGAAAAATTAAGGATTGACTTTGAAGTGGCTAACCTTTAACAGGGCAAAAAATAGTTAAATAATTCTAATTCAGAATGAAAAATCATGATGGAAAATATAATTTGTAATGAATAAACAGATAATTAGGTACTAATTATAAATAAAAGCTATTCGGACTGCTTTATAATGTGAAAATATTTTACGAAGACTGTTGAGAGAGGTGATATTTTGACTCGAAAGCATTTTTGAAGAAAATATGTTCATGTGTTAATATCAGTCATCCACAAAAATGTTGGCACAAAAAATATATTTCCCATTGCAATATTTTTTCATAACTTTTCAAATCAATGCAAAGTTAGTATAGGTCAATGAAATTATATCACTTCCTCTTACTGAGCGCCAAGTACAATTTTCAAACTGAGTAGTCAATGACTAAATTGAGGAGGATATTAAGTTTATTTGTTAATTTAAATGGCATAAGGGGCAAATTAGAAGTTCAGTGTAAGCACAATCCAGTTCCTTTAATAAATGCAACATTGAACATTTTCAAGCAACTCGTTAACTTAAATATTTATGTGGGAAAATTGAACCAAATTTGAATGACTATTATGAGATCATACCGCTCCTTATCTGCTGCAACCCATGTAGAGCCGCAAGAAGCCGGCTCGGTAAGGTGCACCATCCTATCTTCTTCCTAGTGTCTTCTTTCTCCTTTTAGCATACCCAGAGATGGCTTGCGGACCTAGGGAGAGAGCGGGTTAGTGCATACACAAATAAATAACCCTTCCGAGGATTTGCACCACTCCAAAGCAGCACACAGGAACGTGGCAATGGCATTGATAGGAAATGCTAAATTTCCTACCTAGCCACAGCCACATTCCTGCATGACGCAATGGAATCCGTAATGCAAAACCCGGCACAAAAACACTAAAACTAACGCACGTAAACATGCCTAGCCTTACGCAAATTTATGTGCATTGGCCAGAGGGGCCCAAATCTAAGATGCCGTCTTCTTCTGGTCCCGAGATGCCATCCCCTTCTGTCTTCTCTTCTTCCGATGAATCTTCATTCATCTCTCCACATCCAGCGATGGCTTGCGAACCTAGGGAGAGAGCGGGTTAGTGCATACACAAATAAATAACCCTTCCGAGGATTTGCACTACTCCAACGCAGCACACAAGAACGTGACAATGGCATCGATAGGAAATCATAAATTTCCTACCTAGCCAAAGCCACATTTCTGCATGACGCAATGGAATTCGTAATGCAAAACCACGGCACAAAAAACTAAAACTAACGCACGGAAAAAACGCCTAGCGTTACGCAAATTTATGTGCATTGGCCAGAGGGGCCCAAATCTAAGATGCCGTCTTCTTCTGGTCCCGAGATGCCATCCTCTTCTGTCTTCTCTTCTTCCGATGAATCTTCATTCTTCTCTTCACATCCAGCGATGGCTTGCGGACCTAGGGAGAGAGCGGGTTAGTGCATACACAAATAAATAACCCTTCCGAGGATTTGCACTACTCCAACGCAGCACACAAGAACGTGACAATGGCATCGATAGGAAATCATAAATTTCCCACCTAGCCAAAGCCACATTCATGCATGATGCAATGGAATCCGTAATGCAAAACCACGGCACAAAAAACTATAACTAACGCACGGATAAAACGCCTAGCCTTACGCAAATTTTTACTCATTGGCCAGAAGGGCTCAAAACTAAGCCGCAAATATCGCACACGTCTCCTTACGATGATTCTCTTCTTTCTTCTGTGAACACTTGCGTCTTCAATCGTCTCTTCTTCGTGCATTCTTCACTCTTCCTTCTTTGAAGTCCAGCGATGGCTTGAATCTGTGAAGAGGTAAGATTAGTGCATGCACAAACAAATAAATAAATAACAGTAACATGCAAGCCCTAACGCGACACAACGGAAATATACTCGTAGCACACGCAAATATAAATAATCACACGCAGAAAAATATCACACGAAATCACACGATAGATTAAAAAAACACACGCTATCGGATTCTTGCCGTTCTTCGAGCTCAATTCGATGTCTTCAATCTTCATGGCTAGAAGGGAAAGAGTTACAGACATGTTACAATTAAGTACAAAAAAGCACACCCAGTTCAGGCGAGGGATTATCAATGTCCGCTCATTCCCGATACACACACACATTATCTTCCCTCTTCATTCTTCGAGGCCCCCTGCGATGTCTTCAATCTTCGGGGCCTCAGCTACGTCTTCTTTCTTCATTATTCACTCCTGCAATAAATGGTGTTAGTACAAAACCCACCCAAATACCTTAAAAAAAACTACACACACAAAAATACCCACGTGGATTTCCTGCCTAAGAATGCATTCTTTGTATTTTAGGACCGGTTTCATTCGTAGTAAATAACTTTAAAGTGCACATTCTGGTACCTTTGTTTCAGCGCTGTTTCGAAACCTTTCAAACTTGCTCCTTCGAGCCGTTAACTTTCGTGTACTGTTGTTACCTAGAGCTCGTGCTTTGATAATCGAGGGTGAATTCACTTTCCACCAGGAGTCTCTCATAACTCCAGTTGTGTGGTTCAGGTCGGCCCTAATTTACCATTTCACGTTCAAGATTACCTGATGTAAACCTGATGAAAATATACGGCAATGCACAGCGTCCGATGAAAACTGCACTCTTACCCGCCTTCAACTCAAGTCGATGAATGGTGTTCTAATTCTTCATTATTCATTCTGAAATTGAAAAAGCAAGAATGTGGATTAATATTCGAGTCAAATCTCTCCGAATAACATAAAAGGAATAAGCATTGGATGTCCCGCGAGGCCATCGTCTTCTTCTCTTCTTCATTCTTCCTGCTCCACCTTTCATTCTTCCCCTCACGTCCGGGGATGACTTGCACCTAGAAGAGAGCAAAAAATTAAATTAAAGTCGGGGGTTAGATTATTAAACATGGGTCACTCCACCTTAATTCAACAAGCGTTTGTCCCTAAGAGACTCAGATTTTGATACTTGTATGGGTCTACATCAACCACAAACTAAATACCCTGAGATCATTTTTTCGTATGCGGTTTTAATACGCTATCGATTTTTTTCCAAAAAAAATTGCCTTAGGTCATATAAATCTAACTAAATCTAATCTAATCATAATTTAACTATCAAACTGTCGTAGAGTCATTATTTATTACATATTTTACAGCTAAGACCTTTCGGAGGTCACTCTGAGTTAAATATTTATAAAGTGCACTTCCCTATTAGTGTTATATCTAAATGTTTAAAACATAGTTAATCAACTTTTCTCAAATAATCCATCTCAGAATTGGCCCAAGAATATATTCTTTAAAATGTAGGCTCATTCATTACCTTAGAATTACAAAAATAAAATTTAAATCAACTCCTGAATGACATTTTTTGAAAATATTTAAACGTTTCCTTTTCTCCCGTGTTGCTTTCCGAATACTTTACTACCAGTCTATGGACGTTACTCAAATACTGGTAGTCTATATCATAGTAGTGTGACCTACAGCTTCAACTATAAACTATCAACCATGAATTCATCAAAATCTGAAACCCTACGGGACAAGCTTTTTTGGAATTGAGGTGGAATGACTCAAACTATTATACAGGTCCGTCTTTAAAAATCATGGAAATGGATGCTAAAACAAAGGCTGTTTTTTTAAAGAAGGACACCCAAAAATTCTATAAAAATTTACGTATTCGTTCAATGGCTTTTAAACAATAGTCATTTTTTTAGGGAGCTTGCTAAAATGATATTGAATAGGGTAGGTATATTAAAATCTCTCGAAAACAGATTTAATTATTGCTCTTTAATGCGGAGTTCTTTGTATGCTCTTGATTTTAGCAGTGAAAAACTTGTATAAATATGTAAGCTGACTTAGAAATATAAAACGTTAATTATTATAATAGTAACACTAGAGAATTCGTAGAATAAACAGTAACAAAGAAGTACATAGCAAACAAACATTTTGGGAAATATTACACCGTATCAACTGTTTTCTTTAAAAAAATAGGCAGACATCAATATTTAAATATATTACTCAAAAAATTGAAGTTATTGACCACACGATATTAGTATATTACAAGTTGAACAAGATGCTTTAACTATATTGGATTTGTACAAATTAGAATTCAAAGTTGCTTTGTTCCACCGAGATCACCATTTAACTTCATCAAGTTTATTTTGGATAAGTATAGTTTGGATAAATTAATACGGTAGGTATCTCATTTTTAATCAATAATCAGAGTCAATATTTACATAAAATTTCCCCCTCTCTTAACATAAATCGTCGAAATTGATACTGGAAACAAAGGAGGCAGTCAAGCGAACTTTATTTCTATATTTCACGGGTTATCTTAGTGGTAAAATGAAAAATCAATAACTAAAAACCATGACCCATGACCATGCGTTATTATCGCGACAGAATTGAATGCGTATTTTCAGTATAAATACGTTAATCTACCCTTCATACGTTAGAATTATTAAAAACCAATGTTTTACCATTTTTTATGAAACAAATTACGTGATACTTGCAAGGACCCCCTGCAAGGACGCCCAATCACCTCCTTGACCCTCCTTATCGCCACATTTAATTAACCCTTTCGCTACTAACAAAGCAACTGGTCTGGACGGCTTTGAAACGGAAGACGAAAGCAGCAACTTTTCGTCACATATATACGCAGGCGAACGAATGCCGCAAATATCCGTTTCGTTGCCCTTGCATGCCGGTCGCAGCTACGCGAAGTGTCTTATCGGGACCCAACAAAGTGGGGACATACCCTCGAAATCCGGGAGCAGGTACCCGGATACGTTGTCTTCTATTACCCCTTTTTTGTGGTATGGGATAGCGATCATTCAGTCAGTTTTTGAAATAAGCATTTGTTCCTTTCTCAAAAAAAAATAAACTAATAACTGAATTCTTTGTCTTTCGAGGGGCGTTTACAATTTTTAAATAAAATTTTACCGCATTTATTAACTTATATCTCGATTTCAATGTAAACATCAACATATAAATTGTTGATACATTAAATCCGTTAATTATGACGGTATAGCTCCGTTCAAAAGTTGACAATGCACAGAAAAAACCGAGTAATTGAATTCAAATTCAGCAACATACGGGCAAACAACAATTATACATGTAGCTAATTCACAAAAACTAACCATGAGTTGGACCGGAACCAATTCCGCTGCTAGGGCTCTCAACACGGAAAGGAGGAAGACCAACTATACTTCGAGTCCGAGATAATGCGGAAAAGTCGAAAAAGGTTGGCGATGAGAGAGTGTGATTAACCGTAAGACCATTATTAATCAATGTCCTGCATAAATGGTCCGTACAGAGGGGACGGAAGGGACCCTTGGGGCTCAGTCCAACAGTCATGCTAAGGAAATAACACCACTGTGACGAAAGGGTTAATGGATACCACCAAAGATGTAATATTCGGTAGAATTGGCTTGTACGATACAGAGTGAATATACAGTTTACAGACGAAAGTGGTGAATTTTGCTTGAATGTTGAAAATATAAGGAAATAAAATCCTTTCAGGAAATATGGAAGTCGGAGTAATAAACTAACGAAGCATTATTTTACATAAACGTCCGAAAAAATATTGCTCTTTTGTGCCTACAAGGCAAGAGAAAGTGAAGGGTCTATCAATTTATAAGGAGAGGAACTTTGAGAATAATATGATAATAATATTAGGTTCTATTATTTTTGTCCTGTATAAAGGCTTTAGTATCGAGTACGGATACGTAAAAGATAAGCGTGAAAACTCCATTTGCGAAAAAATAATGAAATTGAAAGTATGAAATGCTAAAAATTGAATAAATATATTACATTTTTTCAAGCGTTTCAACTTCAGCGGTGAAGTATATGAATAAAAATAATAAAAAGCACGGTCTTGTCCTGTACCTCATGTCATAAATTATTAGCCTCATTAACTAAATCGAATCACGTACAAGCTTTCTGTACGCGAGAGATTATTTCTACAATCAATCAGCTTCTTTGCTTATTTATGCTTCATGTGACATTTTCTCCGATGCACTTTGAAGGTTTAGTTAAATTAGCGCCAACGAGAGTGAGACATGTATCCCGATGTCAAATTCTAACTCAGCATAATATACCGCATTGTGCGAAAAATCCACGGAGAAAAAATCGTTCGCCAGGATTTGAACCCGGATCCCCCAAATGATTTTTTTCTCAATGGATTTTAGCACAATTTGTGCATTGTGGGTGACTCTCGTAAAGTTACCACTGTGGCTAGTCCCGGTATACTCGTTAAAAAAAAGAAACACTTATCCAGCCAACAAAACGGAAAAGGTGTTTGTCAGGGTTGGCTTATCACAAGTATGTATGCTATCTTCCATAAATTTTTCCGAAACATAATAGTAATGGAGGAATAGTTTGGTCCGTGATTTCAAATGAAACTATCGTTGAACATGTAGTTCTTGGGTCCTAACTGCGTTCCTTGGGTCCTAACTTCCTTTCTTCGCAAGATTTATCGCTCACGGACACTATAAAATTAATATGAATTTATTCATAGGCGGTATACAAAGAACTATGATCAATTTTGTCATGTGGTAATGTTACATCAAATATTCCAGTAATTTTCCTGGGCAATGATTAGTACTTCCCGATTCCCAATGAAATTATTCGAATGATGGAGAGTTATATCATTGTATCAGCCTTAAACTAAGGAGCCCCTTTTCATTTTTTCCATAAAAACCAGCACAAACTAATTATTCAGTTTTCTACGGACAAATAATGATTGAAAAGCTAATTTTAATAAAACAGAATCACTACTACTACGTAGTTTTCCTGTCATTGTTCTCAGTGCATAACATATGACGTTATATTACTCAACTCCCATCTATTCGGCAACCATTATTATCCTCTGTATTGTAAAATTCTTTTGAACTAATATCATATACTTCGGACACCGCAAAGTAAAAGTTTCAATATTTCTGACTCTCGACAAGAGGGCGGTTGAAAAATTCTAACGGAATGAAAAAGGAAGATTGCATGCGTTCTTGTCAGCGTAAAGAAAAGTATTAACACGAAAGCACACAATATATTAATGAGCGCATTTGTAAAAATGTATACACTTACGCATTTTATCATTAATTAATCGTTACTCGTCATCCGGGCGTTATTAAGACGGTGCGTTACCCTTTTACAGAACTAATCCGCAACATAATTTAAATTATTTAAAAATTGTTTTGATCACCTAAATCTACATCTACATGCTAACCAGCAAGCCGCCTCAATAGGCGTGTGGTAGGGGGTGTTAGGTCACCTGCCGTTGACAAATAAAAATGATATGCTCTAACGAAATTACACCCAGCATTTAGTAAAGCCCTTTATTGCCGACGGGGGAAAAACTAATGCCCACACCTAATTCACACATTGAACTTTATTTCTGCTGTTGAGGTTAAATTGTCTCAAGTTTCTTGTATCTCCTGATGATATTTTTAATATGTTATGATTGTATTTTAATCATATATTATGTTATTTGCATATAATTTGATAATAATATTAATACACTATGTTTTTTGCAATGTTTATGATATTACAACGTTGGATTCATCGAGAGATTTGAGGAATAATCATCGAAAGCGTTGGCAACGGAGGTTATTGACGAGGAGAGGAGAGTAAACAAGAAGGGATCGAGAAAAAAATGTGTGTTTGGAGTGACTTAAATATAACAGTGTTTTATTATATTGGGAATAAATGTTATTTCTAGTGTTTTACACAACAAATGATTTAAATCTATATTGATAATTGATTTCTAAGTTAATCTAGGTGAAAGTAAATGAATATCTAGTAGATGAAACGCAAGAAGAAGTCACCAAAGGCTTATTCATCTCGCAGTTAACTTTCATGTTTTACCATCCGATCTTAGCCGTACGGTATGTTTAAATAAGCCACCTGGGGATTGTAATCTTCAGTAATAAAAAATGAGCAATGAATTAAATCAGACATAGATTACGTAATATTGTTTTAAGTGATACGAGCCATCATCTTCAATTTAAATACATTCGTTAATCGCGTCACTTTGATCTTCAACAAATTCGCATTCCTGTGTGTGCAAATATGAAATATGATTAATGTGTATATGAAATGAGATACTTTACAACTGGCACTGGGAATTAAGCAACGATAGATGAAGCGCTGAAGATGGGCGATAGGTGATGATTAACTATGATACTCTATTTCATTTTAGATATTGTTTTGTGTGCAGATTGTTTTTGCTGTTTGAAAGCAGTAACATGAGTGATCTATGGACTCACGGCAAATTATAGGTATATTATATACATATGTTATATATTAAATAATAGGTTCACTATGACATTATAGACATGTATTGTATTCCGCTCCTCCATGTCCGTAAACTCTAGACATACTGCTTGTTCACTTTGTGAGGGGCCCATGACTTCTTGATCTTAATCATTAATTTTCAACTTTAAATACACAAAACAGGTTTGCCTGATCAGTGCATTTCTTAAGCGTGAAGCAGTGGAATTTTTCCTTATGCAATAAGGACATTCAAAATAGGAAATTTTTCAGTTCATATGGATGCAAATAAAAACAAAAAAACTGCTAACATTGTAAAACGAAAAGAAATAGCAATGAACGCCAGAATCTAGAACAGGAGTACCAATCTGATCCTACAATTTTTGATATAGTTACATTTCATAATGACTGTCAAAAACCAAAGATGAAATTGATTATTAGCAATATTCAAACGAAATTTATAGGTTATGCATTAAAAGGCACATTAATAAAATGAAGACCAAGATTATGCTGTTTTGTAATGCATCTAAAGCAAGGAATGTGAGACTAAAGATAAAGGTGGGTAGGGAAAACCTTGAACAGGTGTATGTCATCTATTTAGGTAGAATATTAGAGGAAAACGGACACAGCAGTAAGACATCGGGTGGGGCATTGCATTAGGAAAGGAGGCGTTCATGAACAGAAAGGAACTTCTGAGAGGATCGTTATGTAAGAGTTTAAGGAAAATGTTGCTGAAGAGTCTGATCTATAGCGTAGTTCTTAACGGCGCGGAACCGAGGACACTCAGGAAGGAGGACGAGAGAAGAGAGGGATTCGAGATGTGGGTGTGGCGAAAAATGGAGAAGGTGAAGTGTTCGACGGATTCTCACGCTGTTGGAAACGCGAGTGGAAAACAGGAACGGTCTGTTGGCCAGGCATTACTCAAATCAAAAGTTCGAAGTGAGGATTAAATAAATCGCGGAAAACGCGAACAGTCCAATATTTCTATGACTTCGAAATAACATTAGTTCCATAATAATGATGAAATATTTTTAAAATACATGCGTAATGCTCATTTTGATGGAAAATTTACGGGTGAGTCTAACCTCTGTTAACTTAACCATTTCCTCAATGTTTCTGATGAAATACCAACGCAAGCGCTCAAAATTTCCCGATTGAGAATTACTGAGTTTGGGCGGCTTGATGTTCTGCCTCCGCTCAGCTCTGCAGAACTTCCTAGGAATTTTCCCTTGAAATGAGGGAGGAGTAGTAGGCCGTGACACATTGCACGTGCAGCTAATGGTTTGGGGCCTTGTATCGGGGTTGGACGACGCGGAAACGGTAGTCAAAATTCACTCCACAGTCAACTGCCCAAATGGTTATGCAATATTGTGGTTGAATTTCAACAAATAAATAAGCGCGTAAGAATGCAATATCCATACAACGTCCTATGGACCTATTGATAGGTATTGCGAAGTTTAAAGATCAGAAAAATGTTTACAGTGTGTGTGTGTGTCCTAAACCCCGCAGGGTTGGGTCCCGAGACAAATACGACGTAAACCCGCGACCGTCCTAAAAGGGGGAGAGCTAGAAAACGTATATTTACGGCTTTAGTTTTCCCGTCAAGGAAAATCTCGCACGTAAATATACAGCCGTCGTCTCCCGGGTCAGGAAACTTCCACACGTATATATGCGTGTATAGTAGGGACAAGGTTAATAATTCGGTGTTAATTATTATTTGAGTCACCTGTGTCTATTATGATGATGTTAAGAATGATTATTGTACAAAAAATAAATATCATTTTTCGGATTCGAACCCTCCCAAAAATTCATAGAAACAAATGCGCGTGAAACAAACCTACTCACCGGAGCCACATCTACTCATTATGTGAACGTTGAATCCAAATATGCACTTAAAAAGAGGAAAAGCGTCGCCAAGGAGACCGGAAGAGAAAAACAGTCCCACGGCCCCAACTGTACAGCGTGAAAGTGACTGTACCTTCACTGCATTCGATTCGCAACCGGTCTACATTTCAGTGGAGACGATAGCAGGTAATTACCGAGAATTATCTTTTCTTCTACAAATTAAATTCACACACATGCATGGTATTTATTGTTTTAGGATTGGGGATGCGCAACTTTTTCTTTTGCCAAGAAACCGTCTCTAGGATACTTCGAGGGTCGCACATGTTTTGAGTAGGGAAACACGCCAACTGCGAACGTTTGCTCACGTTTTGTTTTCATGGAGGCAAGCAAGCTTTTTTAGGATGAGACTCTTAGAATTATTCGTGGACAGAACTAAAGGGTTCATTGGCTCAATTATCAGCCAATCAGAACGCTCGGCCGCTTACAGAGATTTTAATGCCAATCTTTGATCTTACTTGAACGAGAGTTATGGATACGGAAAGTGACGTAATAAGCGATGGAAAAAGGAACAGTGGGAATGACCGCGAGATTCATGATAAATGATGGATCAGTGAGCGATGACTATTTTGGTCCCTGAAAACCTATCGCTTAACCTGTCAATATAAGGGATGGAAAAATGATGGTTTGATTCCGGATTCATGAATCATACTCAACTTTACAAACTAAAGAGTTCTTTGGCTGCAGTTTCGGATAGATTTTATTTCAGAAAAGTGAACGAATAAGATGATGTACAATTGATGGTGAAATGCATCATAATATGATACTATCTGACGATGAAGTTTAGGTTATTAATTACAACCTATGTGAGTAATGAGGGAGATAACAAGCATATAAGGGGTGAGTTTTAGTTAACGAGCCGGTGATAGCAGTGAACCCAATCAATGAGCGGATTCACTATCATCAAATCTATTAAGCTTCACAAATTTAAGTCTAGCAAATGAGATCTACAAAGAAACTAATTAGTCAGAAGTTGTTACTACTCAACAGATGGTAAATTTCTACAACCAATCAGGCCGCGAGTAAAATCTCCATGGCAATGCAATGCTACACCGGATGAGTACTTGCGAAAGGTAATATTATTTATGGATTCCTTATTCTTCACATGGTCAGAACCTGTGCTCTTCACCAAATTACGAAACGCGATCTCTTTGACGCGGGTTTGTATTGAGGACAGCAGTTGAGGCAGATGGCGATATCCGAGACTGTGCAAATTGGAAGTATCCCGATCGATTGGCCGATTATTTGTCGAAAGCAATGGATCTTGTTCATCGGCTAAAAGAAATCGACACAAATGTTTCGAATATTGGGTCATATCGATAATTATAGGCGGATATTCATCTATTCTAACTGATCATGTCTCCATGTTCCTGGGTTTAACCGCGTGGATTTACTTTGTGACGACAGTTTCGCCGGTGTTCCAACCGGCGTCTTCAGGTCGATGTCGAGATTCAATTTTTGTTGACTTATATAGTTCATTTTTGGCGCCAATTTTTTCATGCTATCTTAGCCACAGTCTAGGTTTCTTACTGTAGCTGTCCATGGCATCCGCTTCAAAGAAACCTAAACTGTGGCTAAGATATGTGGATGACACCTTCGTTATTTGGCCGCATGGAGAGAAATGCCTACAAGACTACCTCCGACATCTAAACGCCCAACATCCTGCAATCAAGTTTACGTAGGAAGTAGAGGACAACAACCAGCTCCCATTTTTGGACGTCCTGGTCAAAAAGAAGAAAAACGGAAAACTGGGACACGCTGTCTTTAGGAAGAAGACGCACACTCATCGCTATCTTCACGCAGCCTCCCATCATCATCCAGCTCAGAAACACTCAGTGATTTCTTCACTAATGCGACGAGCCTACGATATCTCCGACGCCGAGTCCATATCGTCGGAGAAAAATCTAATCGTAAAAACACTGAGACGAAATGGCTACAGTGGACAACTGGTCCTGAAAAGCCGCTGAAGCGGAACATCGAAGAAAGAAGGAGTTAAACGAAGACGTTTTAACATATAATCAAACCACCAATGAGAAGGAGGATCAGACGGAAGCAAGGGCACACGCAGTAATTCCGTTTGTATCTGGCACCTCAGAGAAGATTGCTAGGATTCTACGACAGCACAACGTCGTAACAAGATTCACTTGTGTCACCAAGACTGGCGATGTGCTACCGGGTCCAAAAGACGTTTTGCCGCACGACATTCAAGAAGGTGTCTATAATGTGCCATGTTCATGCGGCAAAGACTACATAGGAGAGACGTGTAGATCAATGAAAGTGCGCATCCAGGAACACAGAAGAGCCACAAGAAATAAGCAATTTCAGCTCTCCGCCATTGCGGAGCATGCATGGAGCGAACCCGGACACCAGATACTGTTTGACGAAGCATCAGTTGTTGCAAAAGAAAATAGATATTATCCCAGGCTAATAAAGGAGGCTATCGAAATATTCAAGACACCGGAAAACATGAATAGAGAAGACGGCTACCCTCTCCACAGCTCGTAGAAGAGGGTCATACAAGAGAAAAGAAGGTGGACCAATCAGCATTCAGCATGAAAAAATTGGCGCCAAAAATGAACTATATAAGTCAACAAAAATTGAATCTAGACATCGCCCTGAAGACGCCGGTTGGAATACCGGCGAAACTGTCGTCACAAAGAAAATCCACGCGGTGAAACCCAGGAACATGGACACATCATCTAGACAACGCCGCGGAAAACTACGCATCATATTCTAACTGATCATCACGCACCGTTGACCATGCTCATAGATAATAGTAAATAAGTGGTTCATATTGAAGAACTAATGAATAATATGTTATCTGAGAGTGACCGGTAGCAATCCAGTGGAGTACAGAACGGTGAAAATATGGCCCTGTGGCCAATCGCAGCGAAGAAAAATGGAAAAAAATGGGCAAAGGGCGCGTAGGTAAATGCAGTGCTCTTGAGCAAATTCATTGTAAGAAGTTTGAACGCGAGTGCTATAAGTGCCATAAGGAAGGTCACGGAGGGTCTGAATGTTAACAATCAAGTTATTAAGGCTGCTGGCAGTCCTCTTATATTGCTCATATCCGATGTCATGTATGCCCCAGAAGCAACTAATAACTTGCTGTCAGTTTGCAATGCTATCCGCTAAAGGTTTTGAGTGTTCTTGGTGAAAATAAGGATGCCTAATCTTCCGTAATTATGGTTGTACTATTAACGGCGATTTGGTAGCTGTGTCCAAAGATATGGTTGGTATTATCAGATGGAAGTTGTAACTGTGGAATAAGTGATAGAGCATGAGAATCCAAAAGTCTGCAACATCACTACCAGTACTAATATCCGGAATGAACAGGAGAAATAAATCATAATGCTGAGGCACTGCGGCACAGAGACTGGGACACTAAAACAGGCAGGATATGACTAAATTAAAGACATTGGCTTATGCTGTCAACTCAACGGACACTATGGAGATATGTTGCACTCAATGCATTGAAGAAAAAAAGATGAGGAGAGCTCCAATTAAGGAAATCTTGTCAAGAGAAAAAATATTAATTATAAGTAGTGCATGCTGATGCCTGTGGGCCAATGGAAGAAAAATCATTTGAGTGGAAGCTGTATATTACTGACGATGAACGACTATATTGACAGAAAGGTATTTGGATACTTCCCCAAAGGGTAAACCTGATGTGTTGGAGTCGTTTAAAGAATTCTTATAGTGTGTGGAGAATCAGATTCGAATACGTAATAAATATACTTTTTTCATTTTATAAAATACATACTTTTAACATCAACGCAGTAGATAGTGTTGACCCAAAAAAAGTTTAAAATGGATTTTTTGTAACGAGAAATTTTTTATAAAATAAAGAATGTATGTATTTCAACACATCCATTTAATTTGTTTATAAACAAAACCATTCACTGAGAGGAAATCGGCAAGGGAAGTGGCCATAGTTGTATCTTCGTGTGCATGCGACTAAATTCTGTCAATTCTCGATTGAGTAAAATTCTTTCGCTTAGTATCGACAACACGCAATAAATATTGCATTCTTAGTATGTTTTCTTACGTACGATGTATTCTTAGTTGATTAGATGCATTCTTTGTCTTCTTATACGATGTTTTCTTGGTTGAAATAGATCAGTGTTTCCCAAACTTTTTCGAGCCACCGCCCCCTTGGATCCATAAACCTATACTCAACGCCCCCCTAATCGGTATCTTTAAAATAATAATGAGAATCATATACTAATTAACCAAATGATGAACATTGTAATAATTAAATTAAAAACAATGACTAATTAAATGTTTATTTAGAATCCAATGAATTATGGTTTTTTAATCATTCGCGCAAATGATTTAATACAAAATAAAAGGAGCTTAACTGAGAATATACTTTTGACATAAAAATAAGTAATTTTAAGAAAGCTTTTTAGAATTTTACATGTCATTTTTTACTTAATTTAAGCAATTGATAGCATGAAAATTTTCAATTTATAGTAATAGAATGACCAATCATGTTTTGTTAATATTATTTTAACAATTAAGTGACTTTTTTATTACAGTTGTTCATGGTCTAAGAATCATTTAAGAAGATTCTATTGCTAAAATCAATTACATATTTCCATCAAATAAAATGTTAATGAGAAGGATGAGCTTGATGACATGACATACAAGTTTTCCAACGTTCGGTTTAATAATGCCACTTAGCAGAAGTCTTAAACCACCGCGTTCGCAAACCTGAAGTCAGTTCCTCTGCTTGGAAATAAGCTGAGTGACTGCACTAAAACCACGTTCCACCAAATATGAAGTCGGAAATGCAAGAAGGAGTTTGTAACCACTATCCATAATACATGATAAAGATTGGAAATCTCCTCCTGCAGTCAAAACTCTTGATAATTTATGTTAAACTTCGGTTTCAATGCAATGGCATTTTGTAGCCCAATTAATTCTTCCTCTAATACCCCAACTTCCTCAATATCTACAAACGGATTTTTCACCCAGTCTGGAATTTCCCACAAAAGAAGATCCTCAAATCTTTGCGTCATATTTTTATGTAAGGTAGCTTAATAGTCGCAAAAGACGCTCAAATCATCATCACATCAACCAGCTTGCTCTTCTAGCTCAAGCACGGAAGGAAATTGATAAAGCTCACGGCGACCTATGTTGCGCATAAATAAAATCAACTTGGAAATAAACACAGTCACCACCGATTTTGCCTTTATAAGACTTGTGTCGTTTCCCTGCCATTGTAAACTCATTTAATTAAATTTTCCTAAAAGTTCAGCCAAAAATGCAACGTCACTCCTAATCTCTCTAAGGTTGTTGCTGAGAAAAGCATCTTTCTCCTAAAAAAACTGCACGACAGTGTCAAAAAGTTTAAGTATAGAAGCGCCTTGTACAATTGAATTTTGACAGCCAACGAACTTTGGTGTGCAGTAACGAACGTTTAAAATCTTCGTCGTACTCATCACACAACTCTCGAAAGAGTCGATCATTGAGAGCGTGGGCTTTAATTTTGTTAACTGCTGTAATTACAATGTTTAAGAACTTGTGAAAGCGATCACTCAGTTTTTGGCCACTAGCAGTTGTCGGTGAATGACACAATCAATAGATATTTTACATTTTTCTAAGCATGCAATACAACCATGGTGACGACCAGTCATTGATGAAACTCCATATGTCGCAATCTCATATGTACGAAGTATGAGGGAAAAGGTCCTCGTTTTGAATAATTTATTACCATTTCATGAAAACGTAAACAATATACTTGCCGTTTATTTTTATAATATACTTCGCCATGATAAAATGGTACAAAACATTATATAACAGTACTATAACGATATCATCTGAAGGATGAAAAATCACTTACCAAAACAGCCTCGATAATATCGCTGGGACCGACTTCTTTGGAAAATGATTATTCTGATAAATCTTTGGTGTAAAACTACCGAATCTATTTATCAGATGACCTAATTCCTCTCCGCATTCACAACCGTTTTATTCTCACTGAACTTTAATGCCGAAGTTCTGAGTGTCGTGAAGTTGTACCAACGATAGACCAAATGAGACTAAACCTTTTCAAACGTTTCCCTTGTGCAAGAAAGGCTTGGAAATATTTTTCAACCGTTGTTACTTTAAAATGTAAGAAAACACATGGTATAAATTACTTCCAGACACTGGAAACAAAGTAAAATTTGGAAACGAAGCTTGAAAACAAAGACAAAAGGAAAGTTACGGAACCTTCGCATTTGTCACATTGTCAGGACCTTCCGGCACCCCCCTGCCGCCCCCTTGACTCTTATCGCCCCTACAAACTACTGGGGGGCGTTGCTGTAGTTTGCATAGTCTAGCATAGTAGTGCTGCTGTAGTTTGCATAGCATAGCAATAGTCTGTACGGGCGAGACCAAAAAATTCTAATGGGCAAAGAGAGGCCTGCGCTTTTTAAAGGGGACTTGTGATGACGGATTATTTTTTAAATGAGCTAAATAATCACTGCTTTATATGAATGATATGTAGGTACGTCTCATTCTAATGATACGTTAAATCGTAAATAATATAAGGGGCTTGAGATTATGTCAAATGGAAGTTTTTTTCATGAAAAAGCAGAAGGAAAGAGAATGCAGCGATTTCCAGCACAGTAGCAGATTACTTCTAAAGTTCTCACTAAAGGTATGTACCAAAGAATATACTTGACTAATCTTCTCCATAAATTAACTGGAAAGATGAATTGTGTACTCATTATCTTGCATGGTAACCAGCCTGCTCAGAAAATGCGATGAATAAAATTAGAACAAAACATATCGATGTACTTCTTCTTTAAAATTATTTGAACGGAATGAACGACCACATGAAGTTCACAATGGAGGAAGACGGTGAACATTTATTATAGGACTTTCTCGTGGAAAAGAAGTAGAGTGGAACATGGGCATATACTCATCACTCAGCACAAATAAATTCAGCGGTGAATACCTTGAGTCACCGCTCCATTAGAAAAATTGACCAAAAAAACTTTGCCAAAGAAAGGTGGAAACTAGAGGCCTTTCTGCGGGGAAATGAATTCGACGGAAGAATATCTCACGAGACTTAATAATATCATGAAAAAGAATGATGAGGGCAAAGGAGACACCGCAGAAACAGCGAACTCCTCAACAAATAACCTCAGCGACCGAAAGAAAGTCTACTGCACATAAAAAGGACCTAGGACAGATTTGAAAATATCCTAAGGACAGATAAGGACAACCTTCTCTCCTCACGTGCAGATAAAAATCTCTTTAAACCCTCAAGAACAGAGCTTCACTACAAGTCGAAGGAGTCTACCGGATCCCTTGTCAAACCTGTAGGAAGAACAGCATTGGTAGATCAGTGAAAACACGCCAGGAGGAACACCAGAGAATAATTCAACTGGGGTAGTCAACTAAGTCCACGGCAGCCGAACACGCAACGCTGGGCCACGCAATCGACCTTCAAGGAACAGAAATTGTCGCCTGTGTGAAAGGCTTTAAATAAGGACTCGTCTGAGAAGCCATTGAAATGAAAAATGAGGAGAAGAACAATCTTAACAGAGACACCGGCCTTAAATATTTCGCAGTTGTTTAACAGTAATTCGGAAAAACACTCAACAACCTACTCCCCCAACCTCCAACTACCATTCCCCCCCTGAAACGAATAACAATAAAAATATATGATTTAAAATTCCTACTTCATCTGATTCACTTGAAAAGACGACCATAATTAGTCGGGAAATGTTGGGGCCACCCGAAATTTGACGCAGCGACATAGCCTTCAAAGTTTTTTTCATTGGCATAGTGATTATCGCTATCACTTTGTTAGTGGGGCTGTAAAGTATTCTAAGGTTGAACTTCGCTACACCCCAACGGAAGAAATGATAGAAAGCGTTTTAACGAAACATCCGAGAGCATTATTTAAAAAATCGATACCTTTCTCACTACAGGCGCCGTAATATCAATTAAATGGCTAAAATACTTTGAGGTAGAAGGTTAGGGTCGACCACCACAACTATCCCTTTATGTCATAGCTACGAATCGGCGAAATACAGTTGCCCGAAGTGGGAGACTTGTGGAGTGTAAGCTACAGAGTAATACACGAAGGATCGCTAAATATTAATGCTGAAATAAGTATAATGCTTATCAAAAGCGCCAATTAAAAAGCCACCAAATGTATGATGAAATGTAGGTAATGGTTAAGATATATAGCAAAATCCATAACTACTGCATCTCCGAATGTTTGTAAACCTAAAAAATTGATAAGAAATTCAGAAGAGGAGTAAATGATTCAAGATACCGCGGGAATAATCATGCAGATTAGAGGTGAAGAAAATGTAATTATTCTCGGTGAATTTGATGCCATCACTGACGAAGTTTAAGATGCGAGGAAAGCCGAGAAACAGGGATGATGTATCCAAAATGAAAGACAGACAAAGAACACAAGCTAGTGTTTACGAATACAAAAAGAAAATGATCACAGTCGAAGAAGATAAGGAAAGTGATAGTGGACATGATAGATTCTAAGTTGATTAAATTCTACAAAGATAAAACGATTCAGCGACTATAAAATGGACGGCAAAAATTACCCTAAGGCTTAAAACGACCGAGACTATGTCTCAATAGATATGTTAGGTCACCCAAAATAATAAAATAAAAACTTAAGATGGCTGTGAAAGGTATTTGGTAAGCAGAAAATTAAGTAAAATCAGTATCAAGTGTAATTTCAGGAGGTAGAGAAGAACAAAATAGCATCGGATACGACCGAGAATTCAGAGGAAGAGAGTCAGAAACATTATCACCATAAAATACTAAAGTGTAGTAAAAAACAGGGAGCCAAGAATAGCACAAAACCAGAGAAACAAACATTGGAATAGGTTGAAGCCCAGGCGAAGCGATTACAAGAAAACAAAACGATTCAGGGACGATGCGATAGTGAAAATAGCACAATTGAAGAACTAGAAAATTGACGGTAAAATTTACTTTAAGGCTCTCTTCAGCGACAATGCTATTTCACCCAAAATAAAAAATGAAGAAACTGAAGAAAGCGGTGAAAAGCATTTGGCAAGTAGAAAATTAAGAAAACTCGGTACCAAGTGTAATGTCAGGACGCAGAGTGGACAAAGTAGCATCGGATGTGACCGAGACATCAGAAGAAGAGAGTCAGAAACACTGAGCAGTGGGCTATTGGAAGCAGCTGAAGAAGTTCTTGGGAGAAGGAAAATCATCTGAATGGATCAAGCAAAAAGTCTCGAATCTAACTGTTAGCACCACTTAAGCACAAGAATACTTAAGCTGTGGAATATCAAAGGAGAATAAGGAACAATATTTGACATAAAGGCAGGGAGGCCAGAGAAACGCGGTCGAGGAATATGAAAACATTGGAAGAGGTCGACCAATTTCTCGCCAAATTCCTTTAATCTTTTTCTTCCTTGAATAATTTGACGTAGCAGTATTGTGGATTGGCATTCTATGCTTAGAATTTTGAATGAAGTTAATTAGCAATGCTGAACAAATATGTGAATGATTGACAATTCATTAAAAAAAACCAAGTGGGGGTGATGTTTTATAGGGCCCAGCTGTGAAGAATCAAGAATTAGGAACAAAATCAAGTGATCTGAGGCTGCGTTAATCCTCCTGTAAATATATGGCAATGAATAATGGGTAATGACAGCAGTGGAGAAACTGATGGGTATTCGGCTGTATGAAAATGAAATGGATCGTTCGAGTGAGGACTGCGGGATTCCTCAGAAGAGTGGGAGCGAATAGAAAGCCTAGTCAATACTTCAAATAGAATACACACCATTGAAATCAAACATATCTTGAAAAACTGATCTTTATGGTCTAATGAAGTCAATCCTCGAATGACAAGTGGTTGTTGAGAGCGGAAAAGTAAGACGCCTGATTTCGTATTTAAGAAACCAAAAATGAAGGATAAGAAAGAGCATTTGAGAGACCGTGACATGTTTAAATGTTAAAATCAAACCTCTCAAAATTCACCTGAACTACGTAAAATTAAAACAGCTTTAATTCCTCTTCGCCTTCGTAGTCTCGGGTATTCATACCAGTAAACAGCTGAGAATTCGTGGCATAAAACACTATTATAAAATAGGAAATGATGAAATATCGCCATAAAAATTATCACAGAATAAGTTAATTTTTGCGCACCGTACAGGATTTAGTTCTTATTTCGCTACTAATAGATAACAAGAGAAGCAGAAGATCTATATATGGGAATACTCAATAGACCTATGAAATGAGGTGAATGACATTGACTCACCATATTTCTTCAGTGTTACTCTTCCTTGAAACCTCATCGCAATGCCCCATTTAACACCAACCGTTTAACGGAACTGATCCGCCACCCCTAATTCAATTGAGGACCTGAAAAGAAAAAGGTCGCATTAATGGCTGGCAATATTCACGCAATAAAAATATACACTTTACATGGAGCATAACTTAAAGATTATGTTGATATTAAAGGTTACAACAAATCATCATACTAACGACCACAAAGTTCAAATAAATGAGAAAAATGTGCAAAGTGAAGTGCTGTAAATCCAATTAAGACCTCCAATATTCCATTAATTTCCTCGTCATCAAAATTATATGATCAATTATTGCGTAGCGGTTTCGGAGTAGCAGGTGCATGTATTGACGAAATAAGTTAATTGCAATTTCCTAGGTTCTAATATCAAGGACTTTTTAAAATACCTCGTTGAAACTATAATTATGTGGAGTAACTCCTCATTCAGGTACCAATTATGGTAAAAAATGTAAAGAATGAATAAGGGTACCTAATGGCTAACAACTGAAGAACTCGCGGATGGGAGCTTCATTTTGAAATTTAACGTTCTCTCACAATCATCAAGAAGCAGCGTGGCTGGCATGAAATACACTTTTCCACGCCTAATGCTAATACCCTATATTTGCGGTCACTGAGATAAAAGTCATCACTTTAACCTCCGTCAAAAAAGTAACTAATCTGCTGAAGTAATAGAAGCAAGCTACCGGATTGCCGTAAGGATAATAATTCCTTCATTCAAGCCATTATCTTTGATGTTCTAATTAACACGATAATTGTACATATAAACTACTCGCATATTACTTACTCATTTCAAAAGCCGGCACTTCATAATAGAATTCAATCATCACAATTTAAACTTATTACACTCGGAAACAATTATTACGTACTCAGTCTAGTGTAAAACGAGTCTTATGATCGAATATTTGCTCTTGCAACAAATCAAGTGCGGGATTTAGTCCACTGCCGAAATAATTTTCACGAATACTGTTAAATTTCAATTCTTAGGTTACAAGGTAATGAGTGAAAACAGGACGGTATTAATCGGCGAGGGTATTGCCCTATCACTAGCGTTCTTTTAAAAAAACTACTTTGACATTAATATTAACTTGTGGTCACACGTGGTAATAAAAGGTGGAATTTTAAGGCAGCTGGCGTAATAAATATTGTCATTCAAAATATATGCCACTCTAATCACGATTACAGATTGAAGTTGAACAAATTGTATTTGCAAAGTATCCTACACTTCAGAGAATAAATTGAAAGTGCATTGAAAATAATATGAAAAGTATCCACCAAAGAAGTAGTTATGGTACTCACCTCTTAACCCCAAGAGAACTTGCCGCGAACTGAAGTCCAGAAAAAGTGGGAGGGGGTGTTCCGACACTCCGTCAGCCATGTCACGTGTGCCTGTGACGTCACGATAAATTCGAACCGATTTATTTATTTAGGAAACGATAAATCTAAAAAAAACCGCTGGATATCGTAAAGGTCATTTTTTGAAATTTTAATCAATAAAATAAATCAATAAATACGGTCATGTTATACATTATAAATAATAAAATATATCGCGCGGGAAATCAATAATACGATTAACCAATGAGATTCGTTCATTTGGTGCCACTGTTATAGAAAAATAGCGCGGAATTTCACAAGGGGCCAACGGTCGAAACACACGTGATCAATGTTCCAGAATATTCTATTCATCTGCGAAGGTCATTACGTAAGTTTGCAAAACACGTCATCGCATTACGAAAATCAGTATAGCAGGGTGTCAACGGTCCGCATTCAACTGTGGCCCGCAAAGCAGCACCTCCCCTTTCCCCTGCTTACGAAGAAAGCACACCCCATTCCCTCACCAACCGCCCTTTCGACATAGTCACACTTCTCAATGTTTTAAATTTGTTAAATTAATTTCCTGGCATGTTTCAGCTTTTCCTTCGTTCGTTGAAGTCACCGTCTCATTATGCAGAAACGAGGATGGAGAGCGATTACTACAAGCTACATATCAACGGATATACTGAGACAAAATACAGCGGTATTGACCAAGGTAAGTGAGCACAAGTAATTTTTGTGAAATGGTGACCAGAGAAAGTACTTAATTCTAATCACGATTGTCCTCAAGCATTAACATGTGACTAATGTAGCTCATCATGTAAACTTATTGCATACGATTGTGAATAGAGGAGATATGTAGTGAGTTCGCGAGCGATAAGAGCATTGCTAATCACACTATGCGATCAGTACGTAAGGGATAAGTATTTATGTGTTCTCTTTAGTGCATAAAAAATCTCTCCTTTACGATCCATTATTAGTCATCGATTTTCAAATTTATCGAATATTTAAATATGAAAACCACAATAAACATTAGTAGCCTCTATTTAATCAAGGTCGTATACATTGCTTAAATTAATACTACCAGGAATCTACGTAGTATTTCGGTGGAAAAGATTCCATGAAAGGGAAATATTCTATTGATGTACGCCAGCTGCGAATGTGTTATTCGATATTCTCATAATTGGTGCCCTAAATTATATCGCAGATAAACTTTCAAATTACCCCCAAAAATTATTTTCATCTTGTTAATAAGGCGAGAGTATCAATGAAACATATACAGTGCCAAATAAGGAGCTTTCAATTGCTTCGAAGATCTTCAGTCTTCGATATCATCTGTAATATTCAATTAAGTCCGCAATGTGATCATCTTTTTTCACTATGCCACTGATATCGATAAAATATGCTAACTCAAAATAGTGTCGTTAGGCCTGAAAATTATGTCATTATACTTTCATGTGCACGCCGATGAAATTAATAGCTCTTGATTTAATTATAAAAATAACATAGTAGTATTTATTTTTTCAGGTCATTCGCAGATTCGTTTCCCTGATAGCCAAGCTCAACTTGAGCCATATCCGTGCGGTAACCTGATGCCGTCAACTTTATACAAAGAGATTGCTAAATGGTTCATTAGGAACCAACTGAAGCTACAAGTCACCTGCGAATGTTAATACTTCAAGGAAAGCATAAGAACTAACAGATGAAATTGATTTCTTTCCGTGAGGATAAACAACACTCTTGGTCTTCATCGTCGAGTCTTACTCAAGGTAAGTCATGTCTTTATGATTTCATCATCAGAATTAATCAGTTGGTAACGACTAAAATTAATTATCTTTGATATGGCAAATTTATTCTTCAGTGAAGGCATTAAAACTGGCATCTGGAGTAGGTTTTAACATATTTTAAATTAATACGATTTTGGTTTTATTTTCCCCGGAATAAAACCATTGTCAATTAGAATTAATGCGGATTTTAGGCGCCACTTCTTGGCGCCACCAGTCATGTCCATTAGATGTTGTGTGTTTAGAGAGGTTAAGTGAAGGAGATTTCGCAACAGATCATCGAAGCCACAATGATTCGACGCTAACATTCTTGCAATTTTCAAGAAAAAGCTGTACGGAAATAATCAATGAATTTCCGCTTCAGCACAAGCCACGTTCATTGGTAATAGCTTGGTCACCTCTGCTACAATGAAATATCAATTGATAAATACTAAATAATTGAGTTCCTAGATTTTAATAGACGCGTTTTTGAAAGGTAATATTTCTTAATGTGTAATTCAGACTTTGCGAAGGAGGTTTGCTTATTATTATTGTGTAATGTAATAATAATGGTCGTAGTCAACAAAAGCTGGGAAGAGATCCTTCGTCCGCCTCATAACTTTTAGACATGAGATAAGTCGACAAAATATTCGGCCAATATACTTGAATATTCTTTGGCAACTCACGATACATGGCAGTTCAACAGGAAAGGTCTCGTGGTTTACTTCAGCTCTCAAAAGATTTCCATTTTTCGTTAAACTACATAACGAAGGGAAAATATGGGTAGGAATTTATCTTTGATAATCAAGTAAAAGAGCAAATGGGGCAAAAACATTGAGTTAGCACCTGTGGCTTGCGTTGTGTCTGAGATTTAGAAAGTCAGTATGCAAGGGAAAAATTGAAGGTATACACCCTGAAAAACGCGAAAGAATAGCGTTAGATTATCCCAAGTAATAAAGCATAGCTATAAGTTTAGCAAGTAATATGTCGATAAAAAGATAGAGCAAGGAATATGACCATAATTTAGAATATGTATTCGGTCGAGCGATAGTGATGCGTCCCATTAAGTCATTCTATACTGGTTAGAGACAGAAAAAAAAATCTTAAAACTGATAAAATTATCCAGATATCACCACTGGGGGTGACATTGGATAAAGGTGCGGTCAAATCCACTTTCTCTGCCTTTCGCGGTTATTTCTTCAGCCAGGTTTGCACGGTCACGCGTTAGCAGTGCAGTGGGAAGTGGAAAGGAAGCTTATCTACTTCTTCCAACCAAACACCTATCTCACTTTAACACACTTTTCCAAAGAGGTGATTCAGTTATGTAAAATATGACGCTTTCCCGGCGAATATATTCGAAAAACGCTTTTCGAGCTTGCAGCCGGGTGGTCTCCGTCCATTCACGATGAGATGATTCAGTTGTTCTTTTTTATATGACCTTGTTTTCAATGAACAAATACTGTTTGAGAACTTTGTCCTCACGACACTGCTTGAAATTCAGACTCTTTCATAGAGTAAAAACTTTTAGGATTGGCGTATCAGTGACTAAGATTATCGGGTGCAAAATTAATGTATTACAGTATTACGAAGTTAATTATTCATTCCAAGGTATCGCACTTCAACTTAGTCGAGCATATGAAAATATGTGGCCGGGTCACGCGATAGCGAAAGAGCAATAACAGAATTTAATACCTATTGAACTAATCTGAAAATCCTTTTTTATTTATCCCGCTATACTACAAACAACGATAGCTCCAACATTCAAATAGTATATTTCATTTACAAAGTGACCCCACGAATTGGGTCAAAGAATTTTCCTTCTCATCAGGAAATAATGGGGCCGAATCAATTTTTAAAAATTATTTTCTGCAAAAACTGTTTAACCTCCATGTTGAATAAAACTGCAAGAGGAGAAGACTCCCTACCTATTTCTTGCTGCCGGGTCCATCGGCAACAGAGCTCAGCTTTACAACAGCGACTCTCCAAAATACTTATATTCACCTCTGCACTTCACAGTGAACACAACACTGACAATGAAGTATTTGGTGAACCCTAGACACATTCACTTCACTCTTTAGCTGAATGAACACTCGCTCAATGGAATGAGTAACACATTTATGTAACTTCACATAATTCCATGAGACATGCACACTGCTTCCATGATAATGAAGAACCAATGATATTTATCCAAGCGTTGAGGAAAAGGGTTGAAGAAATCGATGACACCATGATGTAAGGATTGCCGTGTCATTCAATGAATTAATGTATCTTGTAAACTGTAAAAAACAAAAAGAAGATTTAAGCTATAACACTAAAAATTCGGCACTGATGAAAGTAGAAGTTCTTAATCATTATACTCGGAAGGGACATGAAGTCTTAGCGACCAATGTGGGTATAAAAACTCATGTAATTGTGACCAAATCATAGTGCCAAAGAATGTATTATTCTTGAACAAAATTATCAAGAGTATGTTTAAATTTGTAGATTATCATGTATTAATAGGTTACATACGAGAATAGGACTTACCCGTACACTTCAGCGAAGGAAGATCCACCTCCAACCGAACTGCTGCGCGAGACTAAAACTTAACCAGGTATGATAGAATGATGAGGAAAACCAAAGTGATGCAATGCTTCCTACTGACAGTTCTGAGAGGTAATGGAGGGCGGGGAATCACTAAGGATATAGGGGGAGGTTTCGGTGAAAAAATTGCTCAAGTCAGAGTCAAAATTGTTGGCCCGATTTTGAGTCGAAGTGCATCGCGAAGGCGTTCGGGAGAGGTTCGGTTGGCGCGTCGTAGGGTGGAGAGGTGGTTGTTAAGGGGAGGTATTGAAGGAGAAGAAAAGGGGATGGGGGAAAGGGAGACAGGGCACAACTAAAGAGACCCTATACATTCCTTTCGTGACGTCACATGCATTGTTCACAATGTTCATATTAATGCGAATAGTCGCACAGTGAGCTCTTATGTTAACTTAACTGTATTAAAGCAAATGAAATTACAAGTAGGAGTCTGCCCTTGAATTTATGAATCCCCTGTAATCCCCGAATCCCCTGAATATGGACGTATATTATGCTATTATGCGTAATATCACTATGACCATGCGGTGGTCCTCTTGCATGCTGCAAGTTGGTGATTAATCACCCCCTGGCAAACACCCCAAAAGTGGCACGCAGAGAATTATGTTGATGTAGAAGAATTGGAACATGCATTATTTTCTGTTCAATTGCCTTCACAATTAGGCTGGTTAGACGGTGAATTCTTAACTTAATACATCAACACATTTCCTTTCACGTTTTTATGTACCCATTATCAAACAAAAACAACAAGGAGAAGTTCTTAATCCTTATACACGTAAGAAACATCTGATAAATATTTCCAATGATAAGTCCTAACTCGACTATTATAGTAATCTTTGATGGTTCAACTCAAATATAAATTATCACGGGTTTAACTTCCATTCAAATGTCAATTAATTTTCGCCGCATGAACTTTGGTATCAGGTACTACAATAAATTACTTACTCATTATTATCATCGCGTAATATATAATATTATTGCATCATTTTTCTACCAGGGCGTAGGTCGTGGCTATGGCGGTAGATGACGAAGTTTGTTGTCTTCTGATCCACCCAGGTAACCAACCACCTCAAGTATAGATAGTTTAAAAATAATGGCTAATATTTTATGACTGAATATTTTTCATTTGTGTTCAGTATTTTCTATCTTCTTTCTGATCTTCTGATTTGAGTTAATATTCTGTGGCTGAGTATTGCATATTTTTTAATTATTTTTTGTATGTTCTTTTTCATTTCCGAGGGCTGTTTTTTTTAAATCTCCAATGAGTCATGAATAAAAGACAAAGTGATCGATTAAAAATCATTTCATTGCTAAATATTAAGTACACTTTCGGTTAACTTTCGTCGCAAAGCCTGGGTGATGGTTGTTCTTCTTTGATCGTTGCTGCGAATGCCTTTCAATATTTTCACCGGTATCCTGAATCTAATCGTCCACTTAAAAACGCTTTTTCCTAGCCAAATTTTCTCTCCGGCGAAATATGCAAGTCAAAATTCGCAAGGTCATTATTGCACGGAGGGATATCGTACACGCCCAATTGAAATTGCTCAAGGAACAGTCGGGTTGCACCAGCGCTTAGAGGACGGGCGTTGTCATGGGTCAGAACACTTCCAGAATTCAGCACAGTCTCTTATTTTATTTCGAATGGATCCTCGCAATCAGTGTGTTTTTTACACCAATCAATTGCATTTATCGTTAAACCCGGCAGAATCAAATCCAAAATTAACACGCTTTATTTTTCCAAAAACCGAGAAGTATAACATTTCGATCGCTTAAGGATCGCATGAAGTTTCTTGGTTTGCTTGGTTAATTTTTAATGCCTCCATTGCCTTGACTGCAAGTTTGTATCAGGTGTGTCATATGCCACGTGGAATCCGTATCATCTTTAGTCACAGTTGATTTTTAAAAAGTTCTCTTTTATTAGCATAAAGGACAAGAAATTTCAATGCTTAACCCATTCGTCAAGTTTCGTCGTTGTCACTCCACGGTTCTCACTAAGCGATAGAATCAATGGCTGTGACATCTACATAATACCCTGAGAGCCCCCTCTAGGGTGTTTGGCAGGGGGTGACAAATCACCAACACGTAGCATGCAAGAGGACCGCCACATGCACACCGCACAGTCATAGAAATATTACGCACACTAGCAAAATATACATGCTTACTCATAAAAACTTGCTAATTGTTAGTAATTCCTAGAGCAAAGACATGCAAGGGTAGAACTATGAAAACAAATATGCAATGAGTGATACTAGCGAGCGACGCCATTATTCCTATCAATTGAGACAACGTTGCTATCCTGAATGGTACGAGGGAAGAATGACATTTTAAATCTCTCTGTTTTGCAGTCTATTTCTTTTATTTTATTCTCATGATCACGTCTACTACAATACGATGGTAAACGAAGGATGTGATTCACGTCGTCTGAGAAAATATCTTCTTCGAATTTCCTAAGTAAGTTAAGCCTATATGTACTTCGATCTACGCTCCTGTAAAGATTCCCATCCTAACTCGTATAACATACTTGAAACGCTACACTTTTTGTCGAAACAACTCATCACAAATCTGACCGCCCTGCGCTGTACTCGATCGATTTCACCTATTAGTCCTACCTTGTAAAGGTCCCACACGCTAGCAGCATAATCCGAGGCTATAGCACTGGCGATAGTTTATCTATAAGAGAGCTTGAATAGGGTAGTTTCCTTCATCAAAGAAAACGAAAGACATTGATTGCGATTCGTTACCCACCATTAGTGTATTCATAAAATACAAATTATTTGGTTTTAGAAATCCCAGTTTAGACGAATGACAATGGTCAATTTTAACCGCATTTGAAAAAGGTCAGATTAGCGCCCATGCGATGCCACTCCTCGTGACGTCACAGGGACCTAGTTTCTATACGAGTAGATAGGAGTTTAACATCGTCTGAGATTACCAATGAATGCATGCGGCACAGAGCCCTGGGAAACATCTCATAATAATCACCCTTTAAAATTACCTAAGTTCGGAAAGTTTCCTTCGCTTGATAAGGTATTAATAATCTTTATTTAAGCCAAGCGCTACCTGCTAGCAGCCTGCATCGCTGCGGCACACACATCCTCGCCCCAAGATCACCTCTCTTTGCGGCAGCGGGAACCGGAATGACGTCACACACACAGAAATAGTATCAGCATGCATTTTGGAATGTTATAGCTCGGCCATGAATCACTAACTGCGCTAACTTTTCGCCTATATATTAACAAAATTATTTACTTGCATGGTAGAATTTTCGTCTCATTAACACTTTCCCAGTTCTGGTCCGACCGCGAGTCGTTGTGTTGAGGCGAACGCGGCGTGTCTGATCAATGCTAGGATGAGTGCTGCATGCCGGGTTGGAATCACCCCGTGCCACGCACCATTTGCACGGTACATAGTAGATGTAGATGGCACATTGTAGATGTAGATGGCACATAGCATAACGTTTTTTTTCTACTGAGCGGTAAATAAATGAGGAAACAAAAATTGTGTGTGGAAACAGAGGCACAGCGAGGGGGGGGGGGATAGGGGGATGTTTGGGGTTAAACCCCCTCCCCCCCCCAGAGCAGTGGCGTAGCCAGAAATTTCGTTCGGCGGGGGGGTCCAAAATCAGGGGGGAAATTTTTTGAAAAACAAGGTACTAAATATTGGGATTTTAACTAATTTTAACCCTTTTTATAATCGATAAACTTCATTTGTTGACGAAATATTTTTTTACATTCACAATTTTTCAATATTTTGTTTTCTTATATAAAGGAAAATAATTATGTTTTTATATTTCAGGGGGGTCCGGACCTCCTCCCCTGGCTACGCCACTACCCCAGAGCTATGAGAAATTTTAAGCTCAGAAAAATTTATAAGTTTGATCCATTTTACTAAATTGGATTGATATTACTAATAGAATAGTGTAAGGATTAATTAAATATCTCGCAAAAAGCCGTAAAACTCACCATTTAGAACCATTCATCTTAAAATTCCGTACTTTATGAATCTCGCACCTGCCACTTATCCTGGTGGGTATTCCATACCCCCACACACATCCGTATTAGTTGCACCTAACCCCCACCAGCCTTAATTCCGAGCTGCGCCCCTGCGCAGAAAATCATTTGCTGCGCGGCTTATGACATTGACAATTTTTTTATGAAATCTGTCTGAGTTTATAATGTTGAAAATAGGTTGAGAAAATTTAGGAAGTTATTCAGTGAATGACGGGCAGCCCAATGAATATACGCTTTTTCAGGAGAGTTGATGAACATCAATGAATTCATAGGCGACGCAGTGCGAGAGAAAATATTGACGTTAGATCTAAATATGTAAAACATTGTTTGAGGAAACTTATTTTCTTTTTTAAGAGACTAGAAAAAAGACTTCACCTTTAATTAAAGAGAGCTGATTAAGTATTGGGAAACGACAAAAAATGCGCTGGAATTTTTTATACAGTCGAGCTGAGAGTATGTAAAATGGATCGAGAAAAATTTGGAATTTATTTTGGAAAAGATACTATTTACCGTCAACTGTTGATAAAATTTGAATTAATTTTGTGAATGACCGGTGACCCGATACATTCACATGTTTTGAAATGACCGGAAGAAATATCAGGAAAATATCATGAGCGAGAAGGAAGATGTCTGGAATTTTAAGATCAAGTACATGGCAATATCTTTAATATCAGAGCCTTCCGGGAGCAGCTGCAAAAATGCGTTTTGTCAAGCGTGCTTTGGTGGCCTCATGAGGCGTAGAATAACATATTGGAAGATTGTGTCAAAGTCGTCAACCCTCCTCCCCCTCCCACCGTGGTAGGGGGAAGGGTGACTCTGACGTCAGAGGAACTCTCAGCCCTGTACTTGAGCAGTAAGTGAACTCTCCCTTCTCCCCCCCCCCCATTGTGGGTAGGTGAATCATTGCTGAAAACATTCTGGAAACACCAAGGCCGTTGCTTCTTTTGAAAGATTCTCTCGCACGTCTGGCTGAGTTCAACGCCATACACTTTGTTAAAATTCTGGGAGAATTTCTCTTAATAATGAGTGGCTTTCCTGTTGACTGAGTGTCTGAGGGATCCGTTGATACCCCTGTGCACCACTATGTCTAAAAATGATAATTCCCCATTCTCCCCTATCAGTGGCACAGCGAGGGGAGGGGTTTTGGGGGTTAAACCCCCCCCCCCAGAGCTCAAGAGAATTTTAAAAGTTTAATCCATTTTACTTAATTGGATTGATATTACCAATAGAATAGTTTAAGGATTAATAAAATATCCCTCAGAAAGCCGTAAAACTCACCATTTTGAATCGTTTATCTTTAAATTCCACAATTTATTAATCTCACACCCACCACTTACCCTGTTGGGTATTCTATACCCCCACACACCCCGGTATTAGTTGCACCTAACCCCCACCAGCCTTAATTCCTGGCGGCGCCCCTGTTCCCTATCTCCATGGTTAACTGGATATAGGGCTTTCCTTCCAGAGTGATCTGGGGTGATTGGGGGCCCTCATGATAAGGTCCCCCCTTACTGGGAGATTTGAAAGTCCTCCTCCAGAAAATTTTAGGGAATTGCATGCCCTGAAATGAATTTTGATGCTATTTAGGCTCTTAAAAACTATATTAAATTAAAAACAAGCAATTGCATCAGAAAAAAATGCTATGAAAAGTGAGAACTTCTCAGCTTATAAAATTTTATTACGTACCTATTATGGTTCTATTATCTATTTAGTGAATTTGTTCCTTGAAACTGAACGGAAATCTAAAAAAAAACTCTAAAATAACCTTCTCAATAAACCTTTGAAAAAGACAACGGATTCTATTTCATCTTCAGACACCTTCAGTTCTTTTAAAACCTTTTTACTCTGAGAATGTTATAAATGAAGCAACTAATGAAAATGTAGAATTTTTTAATTGCAAAAAAAACTTTTTGTTCAAGTAATGTCTTTTTTTATTTTAGGTAAAGGTGTTATAAATATTACAAAAGAACATTTTTAGGCTTTTGGTCGTTACCAATGGGCTACGCCTGATTAATTTTTACATGGGATATAGTCATAATTTCTTAGCATTTATCCATAGTCTTTAGTTAATGTTTTGAAGTATGGATAAAAGCTTGTGCAAAACTTGCATTTTTATAGAGAACTTTAAGCCTACATTAGTAAATATATTTCAAACTATGCATTTTTAAGGATCATGTTTAACAATTTTTTTCGTCCTTAAAAATCAGCTGACCAATTTAAACTGTACAACAGAGAAGGAAAGGACAAGTAAGTAAAATTTGAATAAAGTTTTAATTTTTTCTTGATCTTATTTTGACTTTAATCTGGATGTAAGGAAACAGAGGTTGAACATAATTTTGAATAGTAACTGTCAAATATTAATGGACTCGATCAATAATTCAATTATTTTTCTTGTTGTCCTTCTAAGCAATTTTGTGTTCAGGGACTTGTATGGAATATTCACAATATAAATAATTGCATTTTTATCATTACTACTTACTTCTATACAATTAAGGAAACAAATACTAAAAATGCAATTAAGGAAAACTCTAAACTATTGAGGTTCTTTTGATATTGCTGATACTATCTTCCGACTGAAATGAATAAGGCTTTGTCATGGTTAGCAATGAAAAACACTTCGCTAACTCCACAATTTATTTAAAAATGTACTACCATTTTTGGCTGTAGTGCCATTATCACTTGCATATTTGTATACCAAAACATATGGTGGGAACAAGTTCATATATGCATGGTGGCTATTGGAGAGGGGGTGCGAGCTGGGATTGTTTAATCCCGGCGGGTAAAGGGGGGGGGGGGGGGAAACAAAGTTTATCATTCGGTTTCTGGGAGGATGATGAGTAGTAATAAGGGGGATGTGTGTGGAAAGGCTACGTGGTTCACAGGCAATCTCCTGAGGTTCCAAGGCATTCATCCTCCTTCCTTTCAGCCAGACTCTCCTCTTCATTCATTTACTCTCATTCACTCCAAATCACAAAAATCCTCATCATTTATTGCCTTATTTGTTGATCATTGGAATTGTATCTTGCCTACATCTTTACATTAAATAGAAGCAAGACCTTGCTAGTAGTATTTTGAATTCTATCTAAGAAAATCAGAAGCAATTGTTTCAAATTTCGGCTCTTGGAAGCCAAATGCATGGCAATTAAATGTTTTTTCAGACTTTGAAAAATACCTAAACAATGTTTTAACACGTTGCGCATGGATGGCGAGAATTCTAGTCATTTTTTTCCCGAATATTCCAGATGGATGGCAAAGATTCTCGTCTTATCGGGGCATCAACCTAAACAATTTTAAAGCGTACAATATGTATTTGTTAGTACGTTTCCAGTTGTAGTTCGTTATTCATAATGAATGGATGCATCATAATGTTTGATTGCGAAAAGTTATATTCAAAACATTAGCTTTTTAACCATGTTTAAACCAAAGGCATTACGCCCTAATAGGCACATATTTCCAATCTCAACACCTCCACCCAGAATCGGCGTTCCTAGGAATTTAAATACCCCAGTACGCAACGTGTTAATACGTACAAGATATTCACTCTCTCTGTTACACTTGCGTAAAGTAAATGTTAAGTTGATGAGAAAAGGTGATGGGAGTTATCCTTTTCAGAAATTTCAGGGCGTCTACCTTCTCTTATATACAGTCGAGCTAAAGATACTACAAATAAATTAAAAAAATTGTGTCATTATATTTAGTGAACCACTACCTAGGCCTTATAGTATTCGCATTTTTCAAGAGAGTGGCTGAGAAATCTGGTAATGATGAATGTGCGTGGGAAATATTGATCTGAGAAATTTTGTAATTCATTGAGTTCAAAACTGTCTGTACGATACATTCGCATTTATCTACTGAGTAATTAATAAATCAGAGAAGTGTAAAATGTGGAAAATCTGTGTGTTCCAGCCGAAAATGTTGAAAATTGCAACAAATACTTTTGAATTTATATAGCTAATAGCAAATGCATGCAACAAATTCACATTTTGTAGGGGAGCAGATGACAAATCATGGAACGATAGGTATAGTCTTAAGGATAATGTTTTTTTAGAGATGAACACATCACAAATGGTTCTAGGAAATTATTTACGTCTGGCATCACTGCAAATTCAATTCTTTTGATGTGATCCTTGTTTATAAATCAAATAACAACAAATAGATGTGTGGAAAAATATCAATGGTGGAGCTGAGAATATTTTATTTAAATGGAAAAACTGTTCAAATTTCACATTCATACATAAATTTCAAACTTTAATCAACCAGTTTAGTTCAGGTGCTTCATCATGTCGTAATTCTCTCTCTTTAATACACAAATTCTAAGTAGGAGTAATAATGATAACAAAAGATGAGTTTCTTTAACCTGGATCCGCCCCATGTAACATAAATGTCACACCCTGTATCGCTCCGCTGTAATGGCTCTTGCATCGCTCTGGCACGGTATATTGTTGTGTTTTATACCTTATTAGAAAGAGGAAGCTAAGTGCTTCAATTCAAGGTAAGAATTGTCAAGTGAGAGTGAAGACCTATCCTTTTAGCAATCCTAGTACTTAGGTGCCTTCCCAAGACACTAAAAATGGACGTTCGCTTTGAGTAAATATTTAATTTTTTCATTAACTATTTAAGCCACAGCGACAAATATTGGTGTATATCAACATAATGATACAAAATTATTAATAATAAATTAATATGTTTGGTATTGCTTTCCATTTCTGTAATATACTCTGATAAATGGTACTGTGACATAAATGTCACATTGGGCGGATCCCTATGCAAATCTTCAAAGTTTCGAATTTTTGCTCTAGTTAGAATATATTGCATTTTCAACGTTTTTTCCTTCGTATTCCTGTCAAAAGATTTATTATTTATCAATTAGTCGATAAATTTGCATTTATTAACTTTTATTCTGGTAATTAATTCTGAATTAAAATTTTTATATATTAGGAATATTGATAGCTCAGAGATATTACACTGCGTGAAGCCAAAGAGCTTCCAAAAAGCGAAGACTTTGACGAAGTATAATCAATATACATTGAGCCACAAGAAGCAGCAATTGTTACTGTTGAGGACATTGCAGGTGGACTTGTGGAAAATTTAATGGGAAGACAACTTCGGGCAAGAGTGGAGCTTGTTTTGCAGCTTGATAATGATAATACTAATGAATTTCAAGAGAAGTCAGGAAGAATTTCGGTACCAGTTACATGTAAGAAAAGGAATCGAAGTCAACGAAGCGTACATCACTTCTCCAACAGAAAAAAGTAAAAATAGAAGCAGCCAATGGGCGACGGGTAGATCTTTTTGTTAGATATAGGTTATTCCCCGAAACAGATCTTCCTGAATTGAGGGAAAAATCATGTGTAGAAATTTTTAAAATGGTTTTTTTCGGATTACATTTTTAAAATTTTTTTTCTCACAGCAGAATCAGATAATTATGTTACGTTTATTGTTTTTTTCATCTCCTAGTATCAGTATAGAGGAGATGAAAATTTTCATAGGAATTTTACTGTTACGGGGTTGTAACAAGGTTCCATCCAAGCGATGGTCCTGGGAAGATTCTGGGGATGTTTACAACTCAATGCTTGCCGTAGCCAAGCGAAGGAATAGGTTCCTTGTGATAAGTAAATACCTTCACTGTGCAGACAATACGCTGCCCGACATAATAGACAAATTGTGGGAGCTTCGCCGTAGATCACTAAATTGAAACAACGTTTCAGGGGGATTTTTCCCACTGAGAAAACTCTCTTTTGGCAGGAGTATGATTACGTATTTTGGAATCCATCCTTGCATGCAATTCATTCGGCGGAAGACAATCAGTTTTGGTGGTGGTGGTGGAATATATTTCCTTGGCTTTTGGATGTAGCTGTTCACAATCTGAAGCTGTTCACAAGCAAAATCTGGCCCTTGCATGTCACAATTAGAGGTCAGGCGTGCTACGGTGCAAACATAACTGACCATACATCGATGCGAAGCCAAGTATGTATAGCCGCCGTACTACTTCATTTTCAACAAAGGCAGATAGTGAAATATATTACGATGCTAATGATCAATTAGTCCCTGTTTTACTATAACAAAAGATTGCGTCGCTGTGCTGGAGAATATTGCACTTCCGTCAAATGCACTGCATGCGACGCATGTAATATGGACAAATATTACTTTACTACTTACCACTCAAAATGATACGTATACGCCGGCAATGAACTCTAAATCAATCTTTAGTTCATTTGAAACAAATTGATTCAAATTTCATTTAATTTTATACTGTATTACACTCTTTGCGTTGTGAGAATATTTTTCAAATATGTATATTTATTCTATGTATTTTCCAAAATTGAGGAATGCATTTTCAACTGTTTTACTTAATAGCCATGTAATAATATTATTTAAATGTACCTTCAACAAATCTATTGACTGTGTCAATTCAAGGTTCCGCAATTTCATAACACTCCTGACGAAAACTTTGCATAAATTTAAAATAATTTTTCTTGATGTGTATTTGACAAGTTTATAATATAAACATTATAAATCTAAATACACCCCACATTTGTGAAATAACATTGAAAAAATCCAGAAAATTTGAACAACTTAAAACATCACAATTTACATCGAAAATTGTATGAATCGCGGGCAATTGAACTCTGAAAATTATTGATAAATTTTTAAACAATTTACTTCAAATATAAACAAAAGCTTGAAAATAGTTTACGTAATTAATAATATGTTTTTCTAGTGTTTTTTATCATTTAAATGAACTGTGCAGCTCAAATGCGAAAAATATTTGCTTTTTCTGGGGAAATATTACCTTGCACCAAAAGACAACAGATCCGCCCAATGTGACATTTATGTCACAGCCTGTATTTCGGAAACTACACAACCGATCATTCCCCCTAGAATATGAATTATTAATCTCAAAAAAAAATATTAAGGGCGGATCCAGGTTAATAGATGGGAGTAAGAGGAAAGGGATGGTAAAATTGATATCTTAAAGAAAAGTCCTTATTATGACTATTAAAGAAATTTCAGAATAGCCACCACAGGATGTCCACCTTAATTCTTCTCAAAATGCCCTGCCAGGATATTAGGGTAGGCAGAAAATTGACTTTTCCAATTCCTTAATTAGAAAAGTTGTCCACTTATACCATGGTCTCAGATTCGATTTTTTTTTTCGAAATAAGATAATATTAATTTCAGTCATCAGAGTCCTAAAGTATAAGAAAATGCTAAAATTCAGGAATAATTCAGAGATCTAAGAAGAAGCAATTGTTGTACATAAATAAAGTTTCAGATAATGGAAAATGATGGCTATGTATTACAGAATTGTAGAAATGAAATTTAAAGTTTATTGAAAAAAAGTTTCGTTTTGCGATGATTGAGAATAATAAACAATTTTTTTGTGCAGGCAATGTATACCTCTACATCTAACATCCATGTCTAATGTGTACGTGCATGCAGTGATGCCGACTTACAAAAAAATATTGGGGTGCCCAAACCGGGAATCTCCCCCAGGAAATTTTATAAGTAGTGAGTTTTTAGTTTTTTAAGCATTTTAGAAGAGTCATATGATCAGCATTAGAACCATGATAACACAAATCTTGATACCTGGACACTCCTGGGAAAATCGACAAGCTTGACACATTTTTTTGTCACACCCATAACCAATTTTTGAGGTGGCTCGGGCACCCCCATGGAGTCAATACCACTGCATGCATGATGTCTCTAGACAATTTGGAAGCCGAATGTCGGGTAAAATTAAATATTTTTTTCAGATATTTTCTCATAAGGAATGCCACATAAAATAACATAAAATTTAACGTTCGAATTATAGGTTTCGATATGGCACGGCATCGTGTGGTACAGATGCACAGAAGAGGCGCCTGTGACATTGATGTGCCACGTGGAAACCTAGGTTGTGCATCAAAAATTTCTGTGGAATGACAAAGTTTTCTTTTAATTTACATTATTGCGTATTCTGATGATAGAAAATTTTCACTCAACACAGGAACACACTAACTCCACCTGGCAGAGAACTGTCAAATTAAAACCATGCATTGAAATTCACAGATGGCAACTTAATGTCTCACTTTTTATTTATTCACCCTTACCGTGGAAGTAAAAATGTGTGGTATTGTGATGTTTAAAATTCACCAAACTTAGAATCTGCCCATAGAAACTCATGAAATTTTGATCTCGGAGAGAACATTGTTAATTATAATTAAGCACCGAGTTTCAGTGATGACCACGAAAAGTTTCAGAAGTTATTAAAAAATTCAAGACTCATGTTTCATATAAAATACAGTCCTTCATGTTTCATGTCCTTATTTTTCATGGCCTTAAAAAATTTTCACTGTAACTTTTTGAATGAACATTTATGAAATTAATTGCTAATATAATTACAAGAAAAATTTATTAAAAAGAATTTACAAGAATGCAATCATAACTAGTGATCTCTATAGTGATCTCAGTAGGAACTCTGCTAGTTGTAAATATTAAAATTATTTGAATAAATAAAAGAATTTATTCAAAGTATTAATCTGCATTCAGTACAATTCAATTGCTCTTTCCAAGGAGACACTTGGCTTGATCACTACATTGATGCTTAGTGAAGATATAACAATCTCAGAGTCCAATTCCTTTTCTTTCATTATACCATCTGATATAAAGTTAAATTTCCACAATCTTGCCTTACCTCATTTACATACGTTAGTTCTTAGAAATTCAATGATGATGATTTCCAAAAAGAACAAACTAGTAAAAACTACTCAATCCAAGTCCATCAACATGAATGAAATATACAAGCTGTAAATGACAACATGCTAAATTCTCTGCATAATCTAACAGAAGTATGCACTATGCATCCTCGACGTCCTGTTGCTTGCTTTAAATTTGACAGAGTTGGCACAGAAATGGCATTGCCCGCTCTAATTGCTACTCATCGAGTTTCAAATGGTACAATATGGCTCGGAAAAACTTTCCATTCGTATGGCTCCCGCAAAAGAATCTGTCACAGTCCTGCATGAGAGAGAAGGAATGACAGGGGAATCAAACTACTTAAGAAAAAAGTTGAAATCTCAGGTAGTGTGCAGTTGGCGTGGTGATAAGATGGAGCTAGAGTGCAGGTGGTGATGAGTGACCCCTTACTCATGGCGGGAGTGTTGGCAGCAGTTAGGGAGGGTTCACCAATGACGCTCCATGCCATCCTCTCCCGTTCGCAAGCATTTTGAGAGTTCCGTGGCCCAAGCCCCAACATTTCCCCACAGTGAACCGACTTGATCTTTTGCGAGAGCTATAAGTCGGTCACTCCACTTACTATGTGTGATGATTCTTTCCATAACTCCCACCCTCTGTGCAAATCAAGGTTGTAAGCATATGCCATGAAATGCTCATTTTTATAGCAATCATCTCCTGCTGGAACAACAAATCGAAAACTGTAAATATCCCATTGCAGGAGTGAGGTTCTACAAAAAATATGCGCCGTTACATTCATAATTTAGTTCTGTGAACAAAATTAAAGCCAATTTGACCGTGCAAGGAATCGAAACGACAATGTTAAAAAGGACATCCTACACTTCTGTTGAGGAATTAACTATTTCATGGTTACAGTTTAAACGCCATCGCATTGGGCGGTATGCGGGTGTGTGCAGATGCACCGATTGGCCACTTGTGAGCCAGCCGGCAGCCAGACTCTCAAAATGCAACATGCCGCCAGGAGACTTAGGAGAATATCGCTCTAAAGTTCTTTTTTGTGAACATACAATCAAGAATTGAGCTTACTTCATGAACACTCAATTTCCCATTCAAAATCTACCAATATCGTATTGGGAAACTTTGTGGATGCTTAAAAGAGTACACTTCAGATGTCCTTGTATTGTTCATTGCGGAATGTTTGGCAATTCTTAGCAGGGGTTATGTGGACGACCAGCGGAAGAAGGCGGCGCACGGCTCAGCAGCACACCATTTGCTCTGGTGCAGCAGTGGACATGGGTTCCCACCACGGCGAGCGGGTTTCACCACTTGGCGCACTCGGCGCGTCTCTCCAATGCCACACGTCTTGCTGCAGGGGCCCCATGCGGCCCAATGCGACACCCGGCAGTCCCTCGGAGGCCCTGCAAATAGTGCACGGTGAAAAACGCACCAATGAATGCTGTGAAATCAATTCATCAGACCTAAGAAGGGCATGAGGGTGTGTAATGAGTGAAGTCAATAGAACTAGACCCCAGAGAATGCACGGCGGAATGTTTCTAGCATAGCGGGCAAAGAAGGTGAAAGCCTCATTTCTTGAATTAAAAAGTATTTGATGCCGTCGTATTAAAAACATTTCTATATAAATTACATATAGTCATGTTACATACAGTTAACCCTTTCTAGCCCAAAGCTGCTTCTGGAAGATATTACATTTCAAGACCTCTCATTTTAAAAATGTGAAAATTTTGTATTTAATAATGTTTATTGCGGCAGCTACATATTTTGCCATTAAACTTTATGGAAAAAAAGAATATACAGTTTAAATCTGTCCTGAATAGAGCTGATAATGTATACATTATTTATGTTACTTATGGGCAACATTGGGTTATAAAGGGCTAAAATAAAAAATCTGCTACTTTGACTAAGTTATCCAGATATGAGTACATATTAGTGAGTGATCGTACACAAAAGTAAGTTCATGACAAAATAACAACTAAATAATCAAAGTGACATCCAGGGTCCTACAACGAAGGATAATCCTTTTTGGGCCATTATATCTTTATAAATTTATGCGTATCATAATCATTATATGTGCATTTGTTTACTGAAAACACTGTCAATTGCCACAAAATTAGGGAGCACACTGACCTTGAAACCCTGCCATTGGATTTAAACAATATTCTTCCTCAGAGGCAGCAGTGGGCACTAGAACTTAACCAATGCACATTCCTTGAGTAGGATGTCCACCTACACCCCGGTGTAAGTTGAACGCAATGGTTGACGATGAATTTAAATTGATACATAGGCAAACAACTGTCCCTTTGGAGAACTCTGCTAAGTCTTTGAAAACTTGCTAATGAAGAGTACGGCCTCTTTGAATTTAATCATAACTTAATAATAGTATGAACTGCTTGTTGTCAAGAACAGCAAGGCAATAAGCAGGAGGTCATTTATATTTCAAGGTCGGGACAAGATGGAAAGCCCGTGACCCGACCCTCTCCGAGTGACCACACAAGCCCAGAGTTCCATGACCTTTCGCCCTCAGGCCCCTTAATCACGCATAACATGGAACAACTCACGGCGTGGCTTCGTGGCTGCAGGACGTTGGGCCAGCTTCCTTCCATCGCGGCGACGGTACTTGTCGACAATGCTGTTGACGATGGCATCCTTATCCCCTCGGGGCAACAACAGCTGGGGTGAAGCAGGGGGAAGGCTTCGGAAGACGGAGCTGACAGATGAACTGAATAAAGTGAAGGTTTAAATGGGCGATATATAATTTTATATTTATAATATAAAATATATCAATAATAATTAATTGTTAATTATATTAACATCATTTCTTCTGAGATCTAATTCCTTTCCACACCTCCATAACCTGGTAACCATGGCAGAATGAGCAACCTTGTGGACGTCTGAGTAAACAATGTCAGCAGTATGCAGGACCAGGGAAATTGAGCAAGGGAATTATTGTCCCCCAAATACAGTGGACTAGCACTCCACTTCTGTAAAACTGCCACAAGCTAAAAAAAACTCAGCTTACTGAGTCATTAGCATGGTTGGATGGAAAATTAGCCACTGAAAAAAGCAGCATAAGTGGACAATGAGCATAGAAACAGTTGATTTATCATGGGATAAAAATGAATTTGTATATCAGATAATCATCATAATTAAGAATAATATGTCTTTGTAACCAGCAAAGTATGCATTGTTGAATTTTATTTCATATTTTCTTTGAAGATTATTGGAATAGTTCAATGTAACAGAGTGTTTATAACTTATTTTTACTTTTTTTTGGTATATCTTTTGTGAAGTGTTTCCTAATAAGTTTTTTGAAATGTTTTCCCTTGGGTTATTGGGAAAATGTGAAATAAAATAAATAAATAAAGATAAATAAATAAATAGGAATTGTGGATGTACAAGAATTATGGAATTAGCAACAGGATGTAATCAAAGAAATGATAAGCAGAAGCAAAGGCATTGAAATATTATCTGAGGCAAAAGAGAAAGGGAATGGAACTGAAAAATGGTTAGAATTCATACACTGCTACAGTAGAGTTTATTCGAATGAAGCAGCGACAAATGGATGGAGTTAACTAGACTCAACTAGAAGGGCATAAAGCAGGCCATTCGACTGGGTTTCTCTATGAAGTCAGCCGTAGTGGAGCACGAAGCCACGGGACAAGCAATCGATTTAAAAAAATCTAGAATCATCGCAAGGGTGAAACATTTCAAAACCAGACTCATCCGCAAAGCCATGGAAATAAATAAGAATGAGAATATTTATAATATAGACACGGGATTGAGAATCAGCAGTACATGGAACACAGTCATCCGCAACATTTCGTCATCTTCCCCCTCCAGTCCTCACGCCTCACACCCTCCACCCACCCCTCCCAGCTGAAATATATAAAAAAGGCAGCAAAAACCAAATCCCAGCATAATTCCCTTGAAGTAGTGACCAGCAGTCGGTCGGGAAACGTCGGAGCAATTTCTGATACACCCATATGTCCCGCCCTTTAATCACCATGAGCTGCGAAAACTTTAATCAAGAAATAAGATCCAACTTATCCCTTGCACTCTAAATTATCATTGTGTGGCTACAGTTGCAGATACCACCAAATGAGTGAAAGCTTTGAAATCTATTGCGATTTACTCTAAAGGCTATTTTACATCGGGCACATCACTGCGCAATCCGATGTTTGTACGAAGGCAGAGTCAAGATTGCATTGTGTAAAGCGATGAATCGCTAGAATGCACGTGAGAATGCATGAAATCAAGATGGCAAAATAGCTCATGCTCTAATTCTCGCATTCTTGCAATTTCAAAAATGTTTCCAGTGCTAACCTGTGCAATTACATCCCCCAAGCAAAGCACCCTTAAGATTGTGCACTTAAGTATTTTTAACATTTTTCCTACTAGAAGGGCATTTTTGCCCCATTTTTTGAGTTATTTGTAGACTCTCTTGCGGTGGTTTCCAAGTAAAATGATTTTTCCAATCCATCCTCTTACATACTTCACTGACTTGTTTGCGCTTTGTTTGACTGCAGGTTGCAGGCCATCCAATTGCTGATCTGGCATCACTTCAGACCTCTGATCATCCACCACTCTGTACTCCCTCACCTGCAAACAAATCAAACAAGGAAGTAAGTCGGCAGAAAGCTTCCTATATAGAATTGGTCAATGTTTCACAGCAAATAATTTTGTTAGCTTTAACATGGGTATTAATAAATTATAATTTACTCGTCATTTTTCACAAATAATTAAATTCCACATTCATTTTCAATACTAATATGATTTAATGCATTAAAACAACATTCAGCAGCCCTAAGGATGAGCCTTGAGTCAGCAGGATTGCAGTTTTTTAAGTTAAACTCTGTAACAACATCTCCAAGATTATTATGTCCTTTCAAAACTGAAGAAAAATTTTGAAAGAGGGTTTAAAGTTAGGCATTTTGGTGAACTGCAGTAGTCCTTAGGAATGAAAATTAACAGTTCTGTTCATCAGGTTTCAATCTAAATTAGTCTGCAAAGGGTCCTCAGCAAGTGTAGCTACAAATTGGCCATGTCAGTTGTTTCAGTGATGTTGAGCACTGAAACTTGAGTGTGATTGACAATTGCAAATGGTCGACCGTCAGTTACAATAGTGATTGACAAGGTCAATTAAGACCATTGTCACTATTGGGCCTCGAGTTTGCTTTTCTTTTTTGAACCCAAACTGATCTTTGCCCAAGTATCCTCACCTCCATTTGTCCATCAAATACTCAGTACCACTTTCGCCGCCTGTGCTATATCCTAATCATAGTTAATTCTCGTTAATCATAATTGATTGTCCTAAAATCTCCATATTCTACAGCTTTATTCTTTTTGATAGCTGAATTAGAATTTCATTACCGCCATTCTCTGCAAAGGGTGGTGGTGACTCCATCCATGTAAGTAAAGGTTGGTGTGGATTCACGGAGCCGTATCCATCTCGGACAAAGATAGCCTGGCACCAGAACTGAAGGGCCTTAGAAAAACCTTCCTGCAGAATGGATATGACCAGAGACAGATTTCTAAGGCCCTAAAAAGGTCCTTATCATAGACTAACTCAAAGAGAAGATGGAGAAAGAGACGAACCTGTTGCGAAGGCATTCTTTCCATGTATCTCTTCAGTGTCAGGGAGATTGGCAAGAATTCTGAAGGGATTCAACATACTGGCCATCCACAAACCACCACAAAAGATCCGGGACATGCTCGTTAAAGCCAAAGACCCGGTAGGATTGAAGACACCTGGCGTTTACCAAGTCCTATATGGGTGCGGGAAGATATACATTGGTGAGATGGGTCGCACTATAGACACACAGCTCAAGGAACATAAGCACCACCTCTGCTTAGGGCAGCCCAAAAAGTCAGCCATCGCAGAGCATTGGATGGAATGCAGAAATACAGTTAAGTTTGACGACAACAAGATGCTCTGCAGATCCAATGGTTTTTGGGATCGACTTATCAAAGAGTCAATTGAAATTAGACTGGCCACTAACACAGTCAATAGAGGTTCCAGATATGCATTGAGCAACACTTGGAAACCTGTGCTCAAAACCATCAAAATGTCTAGGCAAAATCATCACCAACACGCCAGCCAATCAGAGCAAGCCACTGACGACAGCCAATCAGCAGTCACCTGACCACCAGAAGGACTGTATATAACCAAGGAGAAATCTCACCCAACACTTCAGATGCCAGGCCATCGGCCATACAAAGAATCATTGCTTTCTGCAACACAGGTGCTTCTGCTGTGCAGGCAATCACGCATCATTCAAGTGTGAAAAACCAGCAAGAAGATCCAGCAACATGAGCACTCTGCGGCAAAAATCATCCAGCCAACCGGGTGGCGAAAGGTGCTATGGCAGCACACAGATCAGCAGCACAAACGCCAAATAACCAACAGGGCACACCAGCACCTCAACGTCCCCCACCTCTTCGCTTGTTCGCCGATTCAGCCAATGCAGACTTCCCTCCTATCAATCCTTCTGACTCCCTTCCTTCGAACCCCATCATTGATGCTACTGAGTTTCTAAACTGGTTCACTGACACCAGCTTCCGCCTTTCGTCTTTCTGCTCCACGGTGGAAATAAAAATATTCCGTCTACAACAAATGCTACTCTTAACGTCCGAACCATGATCACGCACACTTCCAACGGTGCATTAATTCATCAACAAACTGGTTCACATCATCAAGTCCAGGCTCGGGGCAACCCAAAAACTAACTTTCAACAAACACATGGAATTACGACACATCAATTCCAAATAACATACAAACAGCCTCAACAAATAATTTGTCTTTCCTTTTTCTTTTCTTCTTGTAATTCTAGTTTATTTTTCACTGCACTATTTCATCTAAATTTTGTTTTTAAAAATGATTCGAAAATCTTATCAAATAAATTTTAAAAAATTTGTGTTTTTTTTTTATTTAAAAATTTTTTTATAAATCAAAATATCATTTTATTCATTATATCATTTAAATATCATTTATATAAATCAGGCATATTTATGTGAACAGGCTGGTTAAGGTGAATATGGTTCATTGACACAGCTTTATTGCGCCTGCAGCGCATCAAGTAATGATGTGATCACTCGACACTCGTAGCCCTGAGGACGATGGCCGAGTCAGGCATCAAAATATCGACAGTTACGCAGTTCCTGCCATGGTGGCTATCCTGAGAATATTTTAAGGAATCTATCAGCCGTTTAAGCACACAATCTTTCTAGGTCTTTTGCATGTGAAAATGCCCATCAGTTCCACCTGACATTCAACACAAAAGGGTTCATCGATATACCTGGGTGATGTAGTAGTGAGGAGGGTTGACCTAGGAGTCTCAAATTTTGAGCCGGTTCCCAAGTTCATAGGAAATGCTAATCAGGACAGATGTCAGGATGGTGTCTTTGGCCACTCATTAAACTCTAATCTCTTTGTGTCCTTAAGAGGCTCCTAAAATAAGGCAGCCTATGTATGATGAAATATTTTTATTAATACTGATACCTTAAAATTCCTTTTCATTACACAAATCGCATTCATCATGTTGATTGTATTCATGTTCATAAAAAGTATTTTCAAACATTAATAAACATGTTAAATACCTTAAAACTTGTTTGAACGTAAACATTTTTCTGCAAAACTTCACAACAAAAGTAAATTTTTCCCTAAAAGACCATGTGACAACTTACTAAGTAATAAATTTATAAATATAGAAGTGTAGATTAGATAGGTACCTTAAATAGCAAATGAGAAGTCACAAAATTAACGAGAAAGTTCTGGGATCATTTTATATAATATTGACGCAATTTTTTCTTCAAAGTTGACAATTTTTCTGTGGTCTTAATGTGAGCCTTACACTGGCATACATGTCACATTTCTCTTCTATTTCATTTTGTCACTATCATTCATCATTATCTCTTACCCCAACAAGGATTCAGGTATGTTTAGGATAAGTCTTCCATCAGCATTTGCAATCACTTCCCAATACAAATGACAACAGAAGTTTTTCCGCAGCCCTTTTCAATGTAGAGCTTGTAGGTACCTTGGTAAAGTGGAAACTGGCAATGGGTGGCAGCTTCTCAATGTGTGGGTAGTGAAACGACGCTCCCGGCGGGAGGAGGCCGCTCTCCAGGGGCAGCACCTTGCCCTGCGGATGAGTGGCCCACTTTGGTGCTGTAAACGTCAGCCCATTGTTCGTGCCGGCATCTAGCACGTGCCCCTGCAATCAATACATTCAAATTAAAGCATACTCAAACAACGACACAAAGGCATCAGACCTCTTCAGAACTAGAGAGCCAAAGTTGACCCCAAGGCATTTATAAATTGGCGACGATTTCTTAAATTTTTATACTGACTGAAATGAAATTACGTGACTTTTCATCTTTTATGACAAGAAGTAAATGCTGTGAATTTCATAAAAAATGGTTGAACTGTTAAGTTGGAATATTAAATTTTAAATAGGAGGCTAGAGGAGTCGAATTTGTGGCCGTCTGATTTTGAAATCAGATAGCTTCTTTTTTTTACTTGGCAGGCAAAATTTTCTTATTGAGCATCAATTATAAACTATGCCTCTGAATAGAGATGGTCATTACAATTATTCCCATCACTAGTGCTCATGCTTCTACTAAATAGCATTCGGTAAGTTTTTCAAAAGGCAGAACAAGATGAGCGCAATTGGAGGGGGGACTCGAAGACAACAAACATTTCCACCATTGCCTATGTTCTTGGTATGATTTGAAAAGGATTTTTCTCTATGTGAGGAGGAGCTTCTCACTGCCCCACAGCAAGGTGCATATAATAGGAGGTGGTCTCAGCTGAAACTCCGTGCGGGCGTGACGTCACGAAGTTCCCAACGTAGACGTATGCCAGGGAATAACAAGCAGGAACCGGGTCGTGATATCGCCTTTCCGCATCAAATTCTTATGAGTTACAATAAAAAATATCGTTATTGGCCATCAGATTACGTTGTATATTCTTCCGGAATGACCATGTTTCCTTTTCAATCGCATCAGAAGACTAGCATAGTAAGCAGAATTATCATATTCTACATCCTATAGTTTCACCCGTAAAATATCGTTATGATCATGCTATTTGAAATTATAAACTCATAAGAGGAATAAGCTACCGTAAAAAAATAAATAAAATACGTGTTTAAGTATTTTTAGCTGTAGAATTTAAACTGAAAACCAGGACTGCAGATTCGTTGCCACTCCAAAATCGCAAATGGAATTCTATTGATATCAAGATGAAACATTTACATGCAATGTAAATATGTGTCACAACTATTATTTTGGCTAAAAATATCTGCATTTATAATTAAATTTAATAACTACAATCATAAAAAACTAACACATTTCTCAATCATGACCATTGTATTTTTTATGACTACTGAAAATAATAAGGTATAAAACCTGGCAACTTACCAAATAGCAGAATAGGTAGATGAATTTCACATTCAATTCATTCACATCCAATCATATCCACAACTTAATGCTTCTCACCATGAAGATATAAAAACTGAATGATTCCAAATAAAACCATAACGGAATGTTAACTGGATATCCTTCAATCACAAACAAAACATAATAATTCTCTAGGTAGGCCGAAACAATTGACATTTATGGAAAGAAACAAAATTAAAAATAGCACTTCAGAATGGCATTGAATTAATGGAAAAGCCAAACTTACCGGCGGACAGAAGAATGACCTTAAGTACTACATTGATAACAATCTTTGTGGACTACTGATATTCATATATACATATTCCTCACGGACACATTCAAATAGGTATAATACGAATCAGGATGAAGTGATAACTATTTCTGTACAAGAAAGAAATTGTTACAAAGGATCCTCTGCAGGGCAGTGAATTTATCTTTAACGAAACAATACTTACCGGTCTAAAGAAATATTCTCAATTATTATGAAGTTACTTCAACCTCATATTCCAGTTACCCAAAGATTTCAAGTCAAAGTACATTGTAGCTGCAAATTGCTTCCACGGCTGAGCCACGATGCAAGGAACCCTAGGAACTCTGAGGAAGCGAAAGGCAATGTGGAACTTCGTGACGTCACGCACTTCCTCCCCCACTTTCAGCTGAGACCACCTCCTATTATACGCACCTTGGCCCCACAGGACATAAGTGAAAATGACTCAAATTCTGATTGTTGTTTCAGGGAAGATCCCATCTTCCGAATCGGATTCAGATGTCCATTTAAAAAGTTGGAAGACACCAGTGCACCTTCTCGTTAAGATTAAAGGAAGCAGAGGCATAACTATGGGGGGTGATTAGAGGGATAGATACCCCCACAAAGACTCAGAGAAATATAAAAAATATTTAAAACTATTGTCTAGTTTTCACATGCAATAACTGCATCTGTTTCAAGATAGATTTTAAGGGACAAAATGATATACAGTAAAACCTCTATGTAGTGAACCTCTTTACATAATAAACCTCCATACATCATAAACCTCCATACTTCATACCACCTCTACAGTCCCGTCAGATTTACAGGTAAATTTATAGACAAACCTCTATATAGTGAACCTCTTTATCTTCGTAAAACCTCCACTTATCATACCAAGACGGCCTAACTACCTCTGCAAATTGAACCGTGACATTTAGAGTCCATTAATGCAGCTGTGATTAAGTACATGGAATGACATTTTCTGCGATAAATGTTTCACCCATATTTTTTTTCTTATACACCTTTAATATGCTGTAATTTTCACGTTAATCATTAGTTGTGGCCATTTTGTTCCATATGAGAGCATACTTAACAGTGAAAAAGGAAAAAAGGTATTCAATTATCCTAATTATTTTAAGACTGTTGAATTAAGAGAGATCACATCGTTTTCTCTCGAATCATGGTAAAAATTATGCGATTGTGCTTGCTTTCTGTAATTATTAAATAATAAATATATTTTCACTAATGCATGCATGTTTGTTCAAACACATAATACAGTAGTGCCTTATGTAGCTTTAAAAGACAGTAGTGCCTTTCATTTCTGAAGGATATGAAAATATGGTGCCTATCACTGAAACTTCTCTACAGTGAACCTCCATACATCATATTGCCCAAATTTTGGTCCCCTCCATTACGATGTAAAGAGGTTTTACTGTATAATGCATTTCCAAGTACTCATGTCATTTTTCATAAATTTTGCGGACACCTTGTTGCTAGGGGGGGGGGGGGGGGGGGTCACCCTTCCAGGCTCCCCAACGCCTCCCCCCCCCCCCCCAAACCTTATAGTGTATTGTATTCTATTGTATAACTATAGTGTATTCGGCAAGCTGAAACTACCAGGCCAAGGCATTAGAATGATTTATCGGCTTTAAAAACTGCATTATTACATGAGTTTCATGATAGCGCTTCCTGTCGGCAGATGGCTGGACCTACTGGACTCGAAAGCTCTGTAACCTTAACTACTCAACGCGACATTCATAATGCTACTCGAAACGCTTGAGTCGAGTACCAAGTACTCGACTCAACTTGAATTTTCGAGTACTCGCACATCCCTAGAAGATATGTACATATTTTGTTATCACGATTACGTGGCTCAAAAATTCAAATGACTGTTGAAAACGCAGTCATATATTTTGTGGTTTGAAGTACTAATGGAATCAGTATCGATTTTTCACCTTGGCAAGTACTCGTTTTCAATTCCGGTTCTTGGTCGAGAATCGAGGAATCGAAGAATCGAGGAATCGAACGGACACATCACTACTTATCATATCTATGTCTATAAAAATTTTTCTCATGCCTATGCTTGCTGCAATTAACATTAGTGAAAAATTTGTTGCCGAATGATCAAAATGAGTAGTACAAAATGTACCACCTTGACCAAGAATCGAACCTGGGCCGAGCCGAATGCACTCACCACTACACCAACTGATCCTGGAGTAGATGAAGTGCTATTTTGGGATTATAAACACGATTGTTAAAAATACCGCTCGGAAATTAATTAATTACAGCCAAACTAAGGCCCATTCAATCGAACCACTATCATTTCAGAGGTGTGTTCGCCATTCCGAATGCCATAAAAAAATACGGCATTGAAAAAGGCGGAGCAAGGTGCGATGGTCTCCCCTTGTCAGTTAGGGGAAGAACAATCTTATGTAATTATAATGATTATGGTTATTAGTACTAATTACATATCTTGTATAATGTTAGGCACGATGTGGTGGAAGTTCGTAATATTGTTGAAATGACACATTGCAATATTTCCACTTATAGATTTATTTTACACTACGCGTTTCATCATTACAACGACTTACACTTACGTCGTTTCACACTTGAAAATGTCATTGTAACGACGAAACACTTAGTGTAAAATAAATCTATAAGTGGAAATATTGCAATGTGTCATTTCAACAATAGTACTCATCACCTTAATTCTAATAGGAGGAACGGCAGCTAGGGGGAACGGATGATTGCTGATGGCATGCAGTTGGCATCGTTCAATGCGTGGCATAATTTTAAGTCTGCCATCGCTCGAGTAAGAAACCAAAAAAATTTTCCCTCCCTTAATCAAATGTTTAATCGCTTCCATAGCTCATGAATCGCATTTTAAAAGACACTTTCGGAGATGCATACAAAACCTCCCCTTGATCAACTGCACATCTAATAGATTTCTGAAAAACATCTATTAGATATACATCTATTCATAGATGACAATAGACAATTACAGATGTAATTGGCATAGTTGCCAGGCAGTGGTGTAGCCAGGAGTATGGGGGGTCCGGACGCCCCCCCCCCTCCGAAAAATAAAAACACCATTATTGTCCTTCGTAAAAGATAACAAAATATTGAGAAATCAGGAATTTACAAAATGTTTCTTTAACAAATGAAGTTTTTTCGATTATGAAAAGTGTTGAAATTAGTTTAAAACCCATTACTTATTGCCCGGTTTTTCAAAAATTTGCCCCCCTGGTTTTGGATCCCCCGCCTCCCCGGACGAAATTCCTGGCTTCGCCACTGTCGTTAGGCATAGCTCGATGCATCGCAAAATTTTTCAAGTCCGCCATCGCTCATGTAAGGAACAAAAAAATTTGTCCTTTAATCAAATGTTAAATCGCTTCCATAGCTCATAAATCATGTTTTAAAAGACACTTTCAGAGATGCATCCAAAACCGCCCCTCATCACCAGTGCATCTAATAGGAAAATATGATTCCAGGCCAAATGATTCATGCCCTGGAGAACATGTGGTGATACGGCTGGTTTCCCTCTATTTATGAGAGGGAAGGAATATAATTTGCAATTACTAATTTCTTTACATATCTTTACCTTGCAGACTCTCTGAGAAGTAAGCTCACTATTTTAGTTGGAAGTATCAACAGATAAAGAGGAGCGATCCCTAACAAAATCAAATCTTCACAAAACAAAAGTTCTGGAAAAGAATAATATCACTTTCACTGTATTTCAAAGCATAAGAACTAAAAATGTTCTCATTTTAAGTACTTTGCACCCACATGTGACCGTTAATTTAGATGCTAAATGTAAACCAGAGACTATTATTTTAAAGTTAAAACACACAGAGAAATTGTGCTCTTCCTGGCTACATTCTAGCTTCCTGGTCTTCATATCATCATTTAAGGCTGATATGATGCATTGTGATCATTCCATTTAAATGCTATCTTTAACCAAATTATTTGAGAAGCCATTTTCATAAGCAGAAAGCAATACAATTTGATTTGTGTTTTAAATCCATAAGCTTCACTGCGCATTCATAGCGGCACCAAAACTGCCAGCAGTCTACCACTAGACCTCTCTCAAAGATGAAACCACACACAAGTCACATTAGTATGTACTCACTTCAATGGTCAGAGAGGGCAACCAGTGTTCCCCAGAGCACAACTCGATGCTGTCAAGTCCAACAAACCAATCAGGCGAGGGCACAAGGCGGGATATCACCGACACCTGCAAAGTGCATTGATTGATTGGTCAAGTATGATCCATGATCCATGCATTCAGCGTCTTTCTTGCACTTGATGATTTAAATCCATTCAGTGCCTGAAGCAAAAGCATGTTTAAGTGCAAGAAGGAGCATATCGATGGCTAAGTTATAACAACACGTATCTCAAAAATAACAACTTTTCACGAGAGCAAAAAAAACTATTACTTTCTTTTACTTGCACAATGAAATTAAATACCAAAAGTTCATAAATCTGAAAAAGAAGCATTCATTTGCAAATAAAGAGTTGTTCTTTGCTTGTATTTTATTTTTTTTAATTATTACTCTTTGTTTAAGATACCCATCTTAAACTGGCCGAATTTTAGATACGTGTTGTTAGAACTTGACCATCGATATTATAGTTCCCTTTAATGAAGGATTATTGTGAGACCAATGGATGAAATGAAAGATGATGGCTGCTGGATTGGATACTACAGATACATGACGACTGAGGAAAATTCTTAAAAGCGAATTGTCAGAGAGCATGGGAGTGAAAATGCTTGCTACTTGCATTTACTACAAAATCTCAACCATGGATCCAAGAAGCACATTGCTCTAATCAGCTACAATTGCACTCGGGAAAGATAGTAGTCGAGACAGTCATAAAGAACAATCTCATCGAATGGTAGGTAGGTGCACAGAAAATAACAATAATTCTTCTTGAATCTATACAGTGGTGAAATTTGCAAATACTGAGGGTTTTTTCATTCACAGTTATTGCCCATACACCATAATACATATCTTTAATTTTGCAAACAAAAACTTGGGGGAACGATGAGGCAAGTTTCCAACTATTCCCATGAAAATTTAAAATCAAAGCCCAGAAGTTAAAATAATATCAAGTAAAACATAAATAAAATGATGCCCTTGTTGCAGTTCTCTTTGTAGCCATGAGTCATAACACTCAATGGCTAGATGAATGAATGTCTCAATGAATGCGTCATGCACAGCTTCATTCCAGTGACCAATGGGATCACTGGCGTAGAAATACACACTGACACCTAAGGACGTCATGTGCAATAGCAGAATGTTATCAAATGACTTGAAATCAACTTCTTTGAACTCACAACCACTGTGCTAGGCATTCTCCGTGGGGATTCATTTTAGTGACCATTCCTACCTTAGTGTGGTTTCCGTCGACGAAGAAGGCAGTCGTGGTGCTGCCAGCACCGGCCGAGATGGCCGTTGCCCGGAATGCATCGAGCACTCCCCTCTCTCCCTGGGTGCCATCCAAGCCCTCGTCCCGGCCTGTCTCGGCAAAGAGCTTGAGTCCGGCCGAGGCCACGAGTCCCACACGGAACAGCACAAACGAAGAGTCATGGGAGCGCCCTGCAGCAGACAAAGAATAAATGCAGAGCCGCGACAATTTGCTACATAATCAAATCAATGGTTTGCGAAGTCACTTTGTTGAATGGTCACATGATAGAATCACAAATAAACTTCTTTCACTTGTATTCAGGGGCGGATCCAGGATTTATTTCTGGGGGGGGGGGGCACAAGGATACCCCGTAATACAAAAAGACCGCAATGATAACAGGGCCGTATTAAAAATCCTCCCTATTTTTTAAGGGTAGGGGGGGGGGGGGGCACGTGCCTTCCCCCGAGATCTGCCTATGCTTGTATGCCACACAATATTTATTAAAAACTATACAAGTTCTGATCTTTGCAAATAATTGTCCTGTTCTGTTACCTCTTGATGTAAATAACAAAGTTTATCTTTCATTCCATCATTTACTACAAGCTCATTTACGTACCAGCTTTCCTTAAGAGTATGTTGTGATTGCGCTTGAAAAATAAGGATACACATATTTTTCCTTTTAATCAGTCAATCACCAACTTCTCTCACTATTCATGACGAAAAATCAAAGTCTTTTACCCTTACACATATGTATCAGTTGCACTGACTCTTGTCGAGCAGCTCCCCACTTCTCCACTACCCCTTTGCCCCTGTCCTGTCCATCTCACATGGCTCCTTGTCATTAACACATTAGATGCAGGATAAGAACAGGGGGGGCAAAGTTGGGGCTAACCTACCTGCAGCGGTGGGAATCCAAACAAAATTAGCATTCTATCTAGTGTAAATTGGATACCAAAGGGGGGGGGGGTACTTATATATATTGGATAGCAATGGCCCCGAACCTCCTCTCTAGATCTGCCACTGTATTGTAACATTCCAAAAGCATGTGAAATAGACCCTAAGTTTATAACTCCATTGTATTTCAATTTGTTAAACTAGGTAAATATATCGGAATATATAAGTGAATACTTTTGAACAAAGTGCCAACCCCCTAAAATTTCAATTTCATCTAGCTTGTGTTTTGACCCAAAGGGAAGGGGTTCTACTGTAGCCCCTAATCCCCCCATATATCTGCCACTGACGATGAGCAACATCAGGGGCCGTCTGGCCAGATCGCCGGTCAGCAATCCCCAAGGGTCCCGAGGGTTTAGGGAAGTAGTGGACACAATACATGAAGCGAACATGACAGGTGTGATAAAAAAAGCTCATTTGTTAAATCAATTATTTTCCATTATAAATAGGCGTTTTCATTAGCTACTTTATATGCAATATACTCATTGTAAGAAGATTACATGATAATAAATAAAATAAAGGCGCCAGAGGGTGTAATATGAAGGTGTAAGAAGGGAAGGAGAACGTGAAGCTTTTTTGAAAGGTTTTTTCAAAAAGATTTTATTTTTATTGATTTTTTAAATTATTTTAGAGATTTTGATTAAATTTCAGGGCAGTTTCAAGGAACGGATTCACTAAATAGATAACAGAGTCATAATACATTATTTTATAAATTTTATACACAAATTAGTAAGCTCTGAAATTCTCGCTTTTCACATTATTATTTCTTACAAAATTCCTATTATTTGTTCACTTCTTTCTAGTTTTTAAGATTCGGAATAGCATCGAAATTCATTTCCGGACTCGCGATATCGTAAACGTTTCTGGGGGAGAACCCCCGCATCTCCTGGTAAGGAGGGCCCCATCACAACCCCAGCCGAGGGCCCCAATCGCCCCTGAGAAGAATATTCCTTTTCATCTGCACCAAAGAAAAGGCCCACCCTCCCAACAGAGTGGGATTTGTTGCTCTCCGATTAGGAGGTTAGAAAATGACCGGCCCCTGGATGGCAACATTTTGCGCTGCTGACACTATTTATTATACGCTCTATTCAGTGGTGTAACTAAGGGGGGGTTGGATCCCTCCCCCAAAGCCTCAAAAAAACAAAAAAAATATTAAAAACTATTGTCTAGTTTTGACTCATAAAGACTGCATCTGCTTGAAGTTGAATTTTAAGCGCCAAAATGATGTAAAATGTATTTCCAGGCGTGTCGTTTTTGTTTTTAATTTCCCCGGAACCGCTGTTGCCTGGGGAGGGGGGGGGGTCACCACACCAGGCCATGCCATCTCCCCCCAAAGCATATGCCTATACTTACGTCTCTTGCTCTGCACAACCATATCTCGCGGCTGAGCTTTAAGCTGTCAAGTGCGTCCACCGGATTGCGGATGGTGGGTCAACTTCTAGATATAAAGGTTAGCTGCGATATAAGCAAGTTTACATGTCGAATAAGCAGTCGTGGACATCGTATGGGCATATCCCCGGGTAGGATAGGCAATTAAAATAACACATTATATGCATCAGTGAAGATTAAGTGACTTGGCGACAGGAGGCCGCAAAATGAGTTCTTTCTAACCTTTTTGATCGCGATTTCCAGAGATATTCTAGTTCTTAACACTTTTTTCATAGGCTTTCCTCCTTTCAACATTTGACGTTCATCCTCAGCGGTGTGCTTCGCCTGTCCCTTCTAGAAAGATACATAATGGAATGTACGAAGTATGTGGGAAGTCCGTAATATTAAACATTTGACGGGGGCAGACACGAATCCGTTCGTTAAATAGGCGTCATTCAAACCGGCTCCATTATTTTAAATACTGAAAACAGTACCTTTCACAACTGTTCTTCTCCGCACAGATTTTTGCCCACGTCTTCTGAATGTATATGACTGCTGATGCGTGCCTATTGTCCGAACGATAACTTCTGACCGCTGCGTGGGCTGTAAGCGCAGAAGGGGAAGGTCAACTAGGGCTCTTTCACGCACAACAAAGGAAAGCTCTATTTTTTTACCACCACTTTATATGATTGAAGGAAAAGATGGGATTTTTGCCGGGTTAAAAAAAAAATTGGCGTCAAAGATCGGATTTGTTCAAGAAAAATTTTACTTGTGCAATAACAAAATTGATCCAAGTACCAATGGAATGGATAAACTTTTTATGGAAAATGTAGCAGTTCATGAGTTCTATCAAAGCCTAGTCAAGGTAATATTAATTTTATTTCGATAAAAACGAAAAAAAATCCAGAATAAAAATTAATCCTCTCCTGTTTACTAAGGCACGGAGTAAATTTATACCGACCTAGTTACTTTCACAATAATTAAATTTCTTCGAGTTATATCTCTCACTTGGATATGGATAAATATCTCAGTTAATACTTTTTCTGATTCTCATTTCATGCCAGGTTATGGATTTTATAAGACATTTAAAGCTAAGCTCAGATACATATTCTATAATCCAGCTCTACTTCTCGGATTCAAGTATGGGTTTGCAGGAATCATATGTGATTATAATTCAATTCTTCTGTAATTATGAGGCTTTCAAAGGTATATTTACACCATCCATTTGAGAATTAATGTTACAAGACCAATCGGTTGTTGACCAAATTGATGGAACCATTCGAAAGCAATTATACAAGCTCAATTTGAGCATCAAAAGTTTCTTTAAAATGCATCATCAGTTTTTGCATCATGCAATTTGAACATCAAAAGTTCATTCTAAAGAATTTCAGCACTGGAAGTATTTTGAGTCATTGCAATATAAAACACGGGAAACTATAACTGGAAATATAATGTTGCACCAGATCATTGCAATGCTGCATTAAAACTAGAAAACAGATTCTCCAAGGCTTAAAGGTGGCTTAAATATCTGCTTTCGCTCTGCTTTGCGAACTCTTGTGAGATAAGGAGGAAGAGGCCGTATACATCACATCACATGTGCGGTTAATGGTAAGTTGTATTGAAAGAAGGTCTGGAGGACGCCTAAAATGCAGTCAAATTTCGTTCGACAGTCATCTGCCCCAGAGGAAAAACAAAGTAGAAGTTATATTTAATCATAGAAATAAATGTTTTAGAATTCAATAGTCACGTGACATCCAATGGACCAGAGGCGCAGCTAGGAATTAAGGATAGGGGGGGGGGGGGGGGGTTTAAGGCGAAAAACGCTGGGGTGTCTGGGGGTGTGGAATACCCGCCACGGTAAGGGGGGAGGTGCGGGAGCCCTCCCCAAGAAAATTTTTAATAGAAATGGTTCAAAACGGTGAGTTTTTCAGCTTTCTGAGGGATATTTTATTAATATTTACACTATTCTATAAGTAATATTAATCCAATTAAGTGAAATGGATTAAACTAAAAAAATTCTCTGAGCTCTGGGGGGGGTTGTTTATTCCCCAAGTCCCCCTCTCTGCGCCACTGCAATGGGCCATACGAAGTTTCAAATATAAGGAAAATGTCCACATTGCGTGGGCACATCGCCAGGGGCGCAACTATAGGGATGATATTATTCGTTGGTGGCACAATTATTTAAGGCAGCTTAAAAAATATCGTCGCGAGCACAGGACGAGTGTATTTACAGGCGAAAGTTGGATTAATCTTGGACAAATAGTGAACATTAGTTTGCGAAACAAACAATTAGAAAATCCGCGTTAAGCTTTCCTTGCTGGACTAAATACTGGGCTTGGCCCCCACTTCCCGAGGAGGACGATTCGCAATTATACACTCAGGAATGGAAAATGGGTTCATAAAATGAGCATCGCATGTGTTTCTTCACAAAAAGAACTCAATGGATGAGCATGAAGAAGTGGGTGGCGAGTGTTACGAGAGATGGTTTGAGCACTCACTTCTTGCAAACTTACCCGAAGGATCAATTATAGTGGTAGATAATGCCTCTTATTACTCAAGGAAATTGGAATCCTTGCCTACTACAAGGTGGAGGTTAAAGAACATTAAGGAAATTAGCTTTGAAGGTGTCAGCTTGAAAAGAGATCTTTAATTTACAATAAACCAAGTACGGGAAAATTTTGAATCCCCCCCCAAAAAGCATATTCCTGATTACGCCACTGCTTAGGACCATCGTTAAGCTAGAAAATTTTAAGGTGGAAATGCAAAGATTAATCTCAGACGTGCAAGGAATCAGCGAAATGAAGTGACAAAAAGAGGTAGACTTATGGAGTTAAAACTTAAGGATTATACACAGAGGATCTCTAAACTGTAATCCTGGAGCTGGGATAATGCTCGTGAAGAGCGTCAGAATGTGTGTGAAAAGCTTCCTACGGTACATTGAAAAATTATTTATGGTAAAATTAGAGAAAAACGGTTTATACCGTTAGGTGGTACAGGTTTACATGCCAATGAAAAAGACTGCACCGATGAAGAAGTTGAAGACGTCTACGATGATATCAGGGAAGTAATCAGACAGGTAAGGGGTGAGGAAAACCTTATTGTTTCAGGTGATTGGAACGCTGTCGTCGGCGAAGTTAAGGATGGAAGAATAACAGGAAAATATGGATTAGGAAATCGAAATGAAGGAGGAGAAAGGCTTCCGCAATTCTGCACAGAACACAAACTAGTGGTTGCCAACACGCAATTTAAGAATCACATGCGAAGAAGATATACATGGAAAATGCCAGGAGACAAAATAAAATTTCAACTAGATTATATTTTAGTGAAGCAGAGGTTTCGGAACCAGATAAGGGACTCTAAAAGCTACACGGGGGCCGATATCGACAGTGATCATAATCTAGTGATGATGAAATGCCATCTGAAATTCAAGAAAACAAAGGAATCAGTGAAGAACTCATGGCAATTAGAGAAACTTAAGGAGACAACAAATCAAAAGGCCTTTCAAGAAGTATTGGAGAGGAAGATAGGATTAGATCAGACTATAAAATCAGTGGAGAATAGCTGGACAAATATCATAAGTGGGCTTCAGGAGTCCGCTAGAGACGTTCTATAAGAGAAAAATTAGTTCAGAAAAAGCCATAAACCACGAATGAAGTCCTAGACCTCATTGGAGAACGGCGAAAACATAAGAATGCGAAAACTGAGGAAGTAAAAATAAGAATAAGGAACGAGATTTGTCGCAAAGCGAGGAAAGCTAGAGAAGAGAGGATGTTGACCCCATACGAGGATGAACCTATTTTCAATATGATGTAGACACCCACGACACTCACGTAACTGATGGGGCGAGGTCAGTTTGGCACATGCAGCAATCTGATTCCTTCGCCTTCACCGCACCACGAGCCGACGAGGACGGACGCGAACACGACTGATTGTGAGGTACGGTAGCTGAGTCGAACACCAACAGCAAAATCCAGATCGGAATTAAGATTAGCGGATGGAATTCACTAAGGAAACTCACGTCCATGCACACGTTGGGCCCTCGGATTGTTTTCTTTCGGGCTCTCTTTAGATTCATATGTGGACTCGACGTTTATACATTGCTATGGCTATACGAGGCTCCGTAGTCAAGTAGGTCTACACTGAGCGCGGTAGTTGTGGTGAAGTTCTGGGAGGGTTCAAATCCGAAATTATAATTCTTTTTTCATAAATTAAAACAGGCATTCTTCACATCAACATGATCTATACAGATGAATTAAAGAAAACATTTATACTGAATTATTTAAACGAGTAAAGTTATTATATTAAACGTAGCCTCCGAGGTAAACCGTATTGCGAAGATTTTATTATTACATTAAAAAACTTAGCAGCGGTAATGCCGGAAAATAGCGAAAATTCCAAAACGCGTACTCCAGGGGGAGCAATTATATCAAGTGTGATAAGCACTTCCAGGATAATTGGCCCACCTTATACACAAAGCCTGGAAAAGAATCAGCTAAAACTCAATCTACAATTTATGACATTAAACTTTACGTAGTTAATTGCCGGAGAGTTAAATAAAAATGCGCTAAAATCGAGCATATATTTCAAGACGCAGACGTGGTTATATGAACAGAGAGCTGGCTTACAGAGAATATTAGCGAAGGCGAAGTTTTCCTCCACGATATAAAACATGCCGAGGCAGGGGCGGATCCAGGATTTTTTTCTGGGGGGCACACCCAAGGTCGTGTCCAGGATTTTGCTCGGGGGGGGGGGGGGGGGGGGCACAAGGTTACCTCGTAATACAAAACGATCGCAATGATAATGGGACTTAATTAAAGTCTTCCATATTTTTTAAGGTTCTGGGGGGGGGGGGCACGTGCCCCCGTGCCCTCCCCCCTAGATCCGCCTATGTGCCCAGGTGATCGACGCGATAAGACAAATAATTACATAGATAAGACATAGAGTAAGACAAATAATTGAAATTCAATCGATGATCATTATTATTATTATAGTATTCTACCGATTAAGGTAGGTTTCCATGGAGTACTAAAGAGGTGATCTGGGAGCCTCCCTTTCCTTCCAGCACTGCCTTCTTTAATTCACTGTAAGGCCTACTCTCTTTCAATCTATCTAAAAATCCTATTCTTTTCCTTCCCCTCCCTCGTTTCCCCAACATTCTACCCTCCAACACCATTTTCAACATCCCCTCACCGCTAAGCACTAACTCCAAACCTTCTGTCTTCTGCGTATCTCATCTAAAAGCTTTCTCTCCTCGCCAACCATATCCAGCACTTCGTCGTTCCTTTTCCTCTCCGTCCATTTCACCCTCTCCATTCTTCTCCATACCCACATCTCGAACGCCTCCAATCATCTCTCGTCTTCTTTCCTCAGAGTCCACGTTTCCGCACCGTAGAGAGCTACACTCCAAACCAAACTCTTCACTAACCTTTTCTTTAAACTCTTACACAACGATCCTCTCAGAAGCTCCTTCCTGCTCATGAACGCCTCCTTCGCTAATGCTATTCTCTTCCTGATGTCCTTACTACTGTATCCGTTTTCCTCTAACGTACTGCCTAAATAGTTGAATTGCTCAACCTGCTCAAGTTTTTCACCACCCACCTTTATCTTGAGTCTCACATTCCTCGCTCGTGATGCTTTACAAAACCGCATTACCTTAGTTTTCTTGTGATTAATCCTCATCCCAAACTCCTCGCAACGTTCGTATAACGCATCCACTAGGGCCTGAAGCCCCCTTGCTGACTGACTGATCAACGCCTGGTCATCCGCGAATCTCACTGATTTGAACATCATTCCTCCCACTTTTATCCCAGCTTCTAACTCATCCCACGCTTCCCTTACCATCTCTTCAGCATACACGTTAAAGAGCAGTGGCGATAGAGGACAGCCTTGCCTCACACCTCGGCCAATGCTTGCCCACCCAGATTCTCCGTCCGCTATCCTCACTTGCGCAGTCTGGGCCATATACAGATTACAAATCAGTCGTCTATCCCTCCAGTCTACACCTATTCTCTTGAGAATATCCATTAACTTTACCCAGTTCACCCTATCAAACGCTTTTTCAAAATCCACGAAACACACATATACGTCCTGCTCATATTCTAGGTTCCTCTCCACGAGGGCCCTCATTATTGCTATTGCATCACGAGTTGACTTCCCTTTTCTGAAACCAAACTGATCTTCGCCCAAATACTCGTTTGCCCTCGCCTCCATTCGTCTGTTCAATATCCTCAGCACTACTTTAGCCGCATGGGATATTAGACTGATAGTCCTATAATCTCCGCATTCCACAGCTTTCTTCTTTTTCGGAAGCGGAATTAAAACCGTCTTCACGAAATCCTCCGGCCAACATCCCTCCTCATAGATCTTGCGCACTAGTTCGAAAAACCTTTTCTTACCTTCCTTCCCTAGATTCTTCAGAAGCTCACACGGGATGTTGTCCACGCCTACTGCTTTCCTAGCCTTCATATCACGGAGTGATCTCTCTATTTCTGAATCTAATATCTCCGGCCCAAGATTATCCTCCTCCACTGCACTTTCCTCCTCTAGAGTCAATCTCTCTGGTCTGTTCGTTCCGTCATACAGGTCCTCCACGTATTCCTTCCACCTACCCTGTACCTCTTCTCGCTCGGTTAGCATCCTCCCATCTTTAGCCTTAATTTTAGACATGGCTTGTCCTCTTTTGCCGCCCGATAGCGACTTAACTTTGGCGTACAACGCGCCTACTTCTCCATCCTTCTGGAACTTTTCCATTTCCTCGCACTGTCTTTTCCACCAAGCCTCCCTTGCCCTCTTAGTTTCACGTCGTAATCGATTATTCAATTCCCTATACATTCTTTTGCCCTGTTCTGTGTCCACGTTCTTCCACTTCCTCCTCTCCTCCATTTCATTTACCATTGCCTCCGTTATCCACGGCTTCTTTATCCTTCTACTGTCAACGTAACCAATTGACTTCTCCGCCGCTTTGACTATTCCCGTTTTTATATTATCCCATCTTTCCTCTACCGTCTTGGTACTTTCAATCTCCCGTATACTAATGTCCACTAGCTCCTGATATTCTCTCCTCATACTCCCCTTCAGGGCTTCTACGTTCCATTTCTTCGCCTTCCTAACTTTCATAAGTCTTTTGAATCTTACGTTGCATTTCATGAGCACTAGATTGTGGTCCGAATCCGCATCCGCTGCAGGGAAGCTGCGCGAGTTTTTCACACTGTTCCTAAACCTCTGTCTTACCATAATGTAGTCTATTTGATATCTCCCCGCATCCCCTGGACTTTTCCACGTGTACCTTCGCCCTTTATGATGATTGAACCATGTGTTTGTGATGAATAATTTGTTTCTCCTACAAAATTCTGCTGCTTTCTCTCCCCTGTCGTACCGTTTTCCTAGATCAAAATCTCCTATTTCGTTTCCATCCCTCCCTTCCCCGACTGAGGCGTTCCAGTCCCCCATCACTACCAGATTTTTCTTACCCGGTGTGTCTCTAATTATTTCCTCGAGCTGTTCATACACCTCGTCTACTTCTTCCTCCCTATGATTGCTAGTGGGCATGTAAACCTGGACCACCACAAGGTTGGTGGGCCGCGCCTCACCTCACCAGAATCCTATCGCTTACCTGGTCTATACCTACCACACGCTTACCCATCTTCCCGTTTAATACTAAAGCTACCCCTCGCTGGCTTTCTTCCCCTCCACTATATATAACCCTATACCCATCACTCCAATAGTCCCCCCCATCCCTCCACCTCACCTCGCATATCATAGTTTTCTAATTTCTGTTGTTTGTTCAAGAAAAAATGTGGGAAATTACGAGATTAAAATCAAATACGCTTTCCTCCCGGTGGGGGTGCGAACAAAAATTAGCTCCGAGGACCAGGTGGAAAGTAATTGGTACATGAACTCATCCACACTAATAAATCCGACGACTATTAATAATTGTGCACTTATGACTGAATGGATATCACTCATTTCTTCAACTTTTAAATAAATGTTGAGTAATCGAACCGAATTCTCTGTTTGTAAATCTATCGGCCTCGCCTTCTGATTTCGCAAAAAGGGGAAAAAATTTGAGGGGGAGGATTGGAGGCCCCCTTAGGGCTCACCATTACTCGGTATCTCTTCTGGAGGAAAACAAATACGCAAAGTATGCGGGAAAGCCAACCGTAAAGAGGGTTTTGTAAAAATAATCCTCGAAATATGCCATACAATGGTGAAAGAGACAGGGCTATCTGACCTCACTTGGAAAGGCCTCACTTGGAAAACGCTGCGAGCGAGTGGGACTCTTATTAAATATGACTTAAGTAGGACTAAAAGGGGGGAGGGTGTTGGGAGTTAAAATCAACGAAGTACAGCGTAGGGTGGTCAGATTTATGATGAACTGTTACGAGAAAAAGTGCAGCGTTTGCAATGTGTTGGGCGAGTTAGGATGGGAATCTTTACGGAGGGTGGAGAAAATTAAAGGCTAAATACACCAAGTAAATTAGATGAAGAGTCTTTCCTAGACGACGAGAAATATGACCTGCATTTATCGTCGTTGCGTGGAACCAACTATGAAACGGAAGTGGCTCCTCACCGCGACCCGTTGTTGTCACCTTTTCTCCCTTACTATGGGAATATATTACACACTTCAGAATGAGCAATTTTTCAGCGCACACGAGCATACGTAAATCCTAATATTCCTCATTTAACTGGTCGCTGGCTGCAATGATGCAACCATCGATTCCCGTTTATGGGGTCGGGCGCCCAGGCCCATCCCATATAGTCGCATCTGAGTGGATTAAGATCAGCTAATCTCAAATTTGGTTTGACTCCATCGCTGACCGTAACTGTCAACAGACGTCACTGTCACGATAGGCGACGGCGCGGCGCATGTCAGGAAAATTCAGGAATATACACGTAAAATCGGCCGGGCTATTCTTCCGGAGGCGAAAATTCGGCTTTGCCTCTCTTATCTATTTCTTCATACTACCCCGCAAGCCACCCAAATTTAACGTTCCTTTCGGACCTTAAAATATAGAGGGGTTCTAATATGATTCTCTCCTTGTCGTACTGAAGGATATCTTTTCTTAAGTGCGCAAGCAATCTTGGGCTAGCGCGCAGCCTCCGAGTACCTACCGGCTGCAAACATACTTGTGTGTGTGGGGATCCTATTGCATGCTAAAAGCTGGTGATTGAATTTCCCATGCCAAACACCCTCGTGATGGCTCGCAGGATATTATATATATATAGTAGTATATATATATATATATATATATATATATATATATATATATATATATATATATATATATATATATATATATATATATATATTGTTTGACGCTTTCTGTAAGCCCGTAGCAGTTTTTGACGAATCCCGGAGCTTTCCAATTTATTTTATCCACGGATTATGAACTTTCCATTACGCGATTTGCAAAATTCTATGTACTAAGCGTACCCTGCTTATCCATAGTCTTAGATGATTTATCTATACTAGAAGAGGGGGATAAACTCATTTTCAGTTAGCTTAAAAAAGAAAAAAATGGCCACATCATTATATGTATATTGAATTTAAATATGTGCGAATGCAAATATGTGCATAAGACAGGTTATCACAGCATACGTCGCGGTATCAGATATTTATTATGTATCCACACACAGTGTAATTTAACCATCTTTATATTTGCCAACACTCAGTTCAAGTCAACACCTACTACAATGTGAAGTACCTATCGTGCGTTGAGTAAGGACGTAAGGCTGAATCTTGCGCGAACAGCAGTGAAATCTACTGCTGTATCGTTCAGAAAAAATACTACATTCAATTTGACCATAGACGCACCGCGCAAAGAAATCTACGAGTAGCCGATTATATATTTTATTTCCTCCTTATCTTGACCTCGTTTAATACATGTTAAAATATTGATGTCTCCATGTTCCTGGGTTTCACATCGACCTGAAGACGCCGGTTGGAATACCGGCGAAACTGTTGTCACAAAGAAAATCCACGCGGTGAAACCCAGGAACATGGAGACATCATCTAGACAACGCCGCGGAAAACTACGCATCATGTTTAAATATTTCTTGGAGTGTAGGTCAAGAAATATTTTAACATATGTAGCCGATGTCATTCATAAAGTCAATATGATGGTTTTCTTATAAAACAATGCCTATATTCAGGTAAAATTTAGTTTCCAAATGCGATGATTATTATAACTAGTCGAATTACCTATGACGGGGGGCCGTTTTTCCTCACTCTACGGGAATGAAGCTATATTCTAATATTCGTGGACCGCAGACTAGATTGATTCTCTTCAATGACTCTCCCGGTACCAATAAGCACACTATCACACTATTCGCTCGATATACTTCCATACTTATACACCATCGAACGCACTTTCAACACCATACCATGCACTGATTCAACGATTTCAAAATTTAGATCATATCCAACTGCTCACTTCTTCACGGTACTCACCGAAAAAAATCACGTTCATTACATGCACAAATCACTATCTTAGCGTTAGGTAATAAAACTTCACTTTCCGGAAAAGGTACACTACTCCAAGCATCAAAATTCGACACACTCCTCACATGGTCACCGAGCAACTAAAACTAACTCCGGTTCCTTAGCGCTGATTCAAAAATTTTATCCACCCTGACCTCTGATTTACGTCATGCCGATGAGCAAAGACACGACCTCTCCCGGGTAGGCCATGACGTCAGTTGACAATATCTCCGTCTTCAACATGACAAATTCACTATAACTTATTTCGACACTAATTTATCTCGACCAAGCCAGGCAAGGGGATTGCATAGCGGAGGGCCAACTCCACCTCATAGAAGGCTGAATTTCTGTGGCCACTGTGGTCGCATTTTAATCGCTTTTCAAAAATGTCCGCGGCGCGGTGATGAGTGCAATGCGATCCACTTTTTTTTCATAATTTTGCATTGTAATGTCAGTAATTGCGAGTAATAGTATTTAAAAATTATGAGTTTGATAAATAACATTGATCTTCATCTTAACAGGATCTTAATTTCGGTTAACACCCCTAATTATTCCTAATTTCCCCGCGAAACTCGGATCAATTTGTCCGTCAGCGACGCGAGTGGCGACTTTTGTAAACCTATTTAAATGCGCGGTGGTTGACAGCATATCCAGAGGCCGGCTTCAGGATCATCTTTAGTAATATTCGTGGTCGCCAGCGTCTGCACATAACGCCACTTCCAAGGTACTTGATTCTTGGATAACAGCCCACTGGGCTAGGGGTGAGGGGAGAGTTCCTGTATTTTTGAGATGAGGAAAGGGTGGAGGGTTGTCGTAGGGAATAAGGGAAGTGATTCATGATGACGTTAACTGGTGATGGGTGGGGTAGTGTGCACGAGAGGTGAATGGAATGGGAACAGGGTATTTTTTCATCCCCTAAAAGCACATAGATATATCTCGCATGGTCTGAGGGTTCGCTCAAACAATTCCATTTCTCTGTTCTGGCTGTTTTACTCCACCCGCCGAAGTTATGTTGGACCATTCCATTTTGCCTCTTCTCAAGTTGAGGTACTGACGGATGCAATCACGAACCCCTGTTCCGCGTCATAATTGTATTCTACCCTCGCTGTTCACTCACCTTCCATCGCTAACCAAGAGCAGCACAATTCCGAAACTCCTAACGTACCGAAATACAGTGGGACAGATATAGTTCCAACGTCAAGCACTAGATTGATTTTTTTTATCAGCACTGCCAATTCACGTACGTGAAATATGTACTGCGTATCCTAATCTACTACATTAACATTACAGTATTTCCCAACCCACTAGCTACATGCAAATTTTTTAAGTACCATTTCCATATAATACTATCAAAGGAAAGCAAATATGTCCTCCCTCCATCCGAGTTTTCTACGTGAAAATCCGAAAGAAAGAAACGCAAAAACATACAGCTAGCGCAAAGAGTCACATACCTCTTTGGGTACCAGAGCCCTCCATTTCACTCATCTACATTAAACCCTGCAAGCCACCTCTACAGTGTATGGCAGGGGGTGACCAATCACCAGCGTGCTTGGTGCAACACAATCCCCACATGCACACCGCACGACAAATATTATGCACAACAACAAATACGTAACATAAATAATTTCCAAAGTACAAGCAAAGTTGCATGTTAGAAAATACACCGTAAGATATCGCTGTTACCTACCAAAATAGATGGAAAGGTAAGAGGCAGAATATTTAATATTATTTATTATTTTTTATAAAGCCAGGTAAACAACTGGTCTACATATGATCTCCCACAAAAGCTGTTTCATAGTAGAACAGTTGAGGATTAAAAATTAAGAGTGAAAGTTCGTTGAGTCAACGATTAAGGAACGCGTGTAATTATTTGAAGTACATACTTCCTTCCAAAGTGAGCCAAGCATAAACTGAAACTGGGAACATGAAAATTTTCATCGGTGGAATAAAAATGTCGGAAATGGATAATCCAAACAAGATGAAGTAAAGTACATCAGGGGGAGATGAGCATAAGGGGCGGCGTTTCAGTGGTGCCACGGGGAGCCTCGCCCCCTAACTTAAAAAGTACGAAACCTGTATATTCAAGTACAACGGAAACATAAACGTCAAAAGTTAAAATGAATGCTAGCCTTAAGTAGCACTTAAAATGTTGTTTTATTTTCATTAATAATTAATTTAATTAATTATTTATCAATGTTGATAAAAAATAAAAAATAAATATAAACAGAGGCTAATCTCAACAAAACTTATTAAAATTTACTGAGGGGCTATTGTTTCACTGCAGGATGTTTCATTTTCCCTAAAACTCTGGCAGGATTGCTGCCTCAACAAAAAAAACTATAAATTTCGTCCATGATAGCAGTCGTATGGAAATTCAACCCTTCTTAGCTTCATTTCTCGAGTGCATCTTGCTCATATCTTGACGTCTCGGTTTCAAGATATGGCAGATAAAAAACCGTCAACTCGCAAAATATTTTGCCATTAATATTTAGATATAATGCTATAACTAAACCTCACCAATAGGCGCGAAAGAAGTGCAGAGACCGACCACGATAAAGAAAAGCTAGGCTGCAAAATGATTCAGAGAATAAATGGGATTGATCTTTGTTGGAGGTCTTTCGGTATCCCTCTTGCAGAGCTCCGCTATTACATATTACGTGTCATTCGCAGCAATTTTTATTAATTTTACTCTATGGCGACTATCCTATTTTCTATTTATGTTAAATCGATGATCAAAATTAGAAAATAAAACGTGGACCTATCGCATCCACACGCTTTCCGCGTCACCGCACTCTCCGCCACCGCTGGTCAGAACCGGATTCGACCGTACGACAGAAAGAACGATGTAAAATTTGGGTTTGCCAGCATGAGCTGGTCTTTACTTCAGGTTCACAACGAAAAGGCTCATAGAAGGTGTGGTACATGTCACTCGGGGGAAGTATCCACTTTCTCTCTACGTTTATGTAAAATACATGGCTGCAAGCAGACTCCACCATTTTGTCTAATATCTATGGTTAAGAATAAAATATAATATGTGACAAACATTAATATGGAAAAAAGTAGTGTTCGTCAAGACAGTGCAACAATTTTGTCAATAACTAAATTCGTGAAACCACAGAAAGAGGATAAATTTGGCAAATTTCAGAAAAAATCGAGGGTGGTCGTTTTTCGCTAAAGTTCAAATTTGACCACATATAAACTGTAAACGTGAGAGCATAGGAAAGAACAAATCGGGAAATATATTAAAATTTTATGCGACAATATTTATGCGATGTTTCAAATTCGCGGCTCAAAAAAATAAACGTTTTTGAATTTTTGGCCATTTTCTTTCGATTTCACCCCACTGTGTTTTCCTTCGGGCTCCTTGGAGAGTTTTTTTTCCTCTATCTTTAGAAATACTCGTCAATTATGAGATTTTATTCCTGCGATTCGATGTATTACCGTTTATTGCAACTTTTTCTCTCATTTCTGGCTGACTTCATGTTCCCTTTCCAATTATGAGGTGCGACATGGTTTATTTTTAATACCCCGTGAGTTATATTGTTTCGCCTAATACTGACATTGTATTATAGCCATGTGAAAAATATTTCCAGGAAGCCGACGGGTATTTCCTAACAAAATGCGCGTCAGAAATAGTAGAATATTTCTCTACCACTCCCTTTTGAAGCTTTACTTACGTGATTGGCACTAAATAACCCGTCAGCGCCCAAAGTTGTTTTTTTTTAATCCCCCATATATCACATTAAAAAAATATGATACATAAGAACTTAACACAAAGAACACAATTCAAACTGACTGAATAATAGAGGAAACCTTCTACAAAGCATGTGCACCGAAATGTACGCTAAAATTCACATATTAAATGCATTGCCGGAATATTGGCTCAGCACTGCACTGGGTGCCATATGTCACCCGTGGGCGCTGACGGGTTGACTAGAATTGAAGATGGACGGATTCATCGGTGAAGTAGGCAGGCGCTTCCTTTTTTTAATGATCCGATTTAAGAATTTGTGGTCTCAAAATGCGCGAAATGGTGAGAGAAAAAATGTGAAAAAGTTTCAGGTTCGTGTGACGTCGGATAGCCGTGCCTGAGGTGCCTGCAGGGCCTTAATGCAGTTATTTTGTAAGCTGAATTTTTCGACCCGAATAAAACGTTTCCTTAGGAGAACAGAATATTTGAGAGCTCCATTGAAATACTTCAATTGTTTAGCCGTACCTTAATTGAGTAGTTTCCTTCATCAAATAAAACGAAAGGCATTGATTGCGATTCGTTACCCACCATTAGTGTATTCATAATATACAAATTATTTGATTTTAGAATTCCCAGTTTAGACGAATGGTAATGGTCAATTTTTAACCGCATTTGAAAAAGGCCAGATTGGCGCCCATGCTATGCCACTCCACGTGACGTCCCAGGGACCTAGTTTCTGTACGAGTAGACAGGAGCATTACATCGTCTGAGGTTACCAATGCATGCATGAGGCACAGAGCTCAGGGAAACATCTCTTGATAATCACGTGTTAAAACTGCCTAAGGTTGGAAAGTTTCCTTCGTTTGATAAGGTATTAATAATCCTTATTTAAGCCAAGCGCTACCTGCTATCAGCATGCAGCATGTATCGCAGCGCATCACATACCCTCGCCTCAAGGTCACCTCACACGGCGACAGCGGGAACCAGAATAACGTCACATTGGCTTTTCCCAGCATTCATACTTAGCCGTCGCGTTTTCGCGCGCTTGATATGTTCACAATTCATTTAATCGCGAAAAATAGATATCGTCATCTAAAAACTTAAAAGCGTGAAATGCGTACTCCAGGAGTATTAATCTTACGCAATGCAATTTATGCAATAAAAAAATAATAGGAAAGCACCCTATTCCTTCATGCCGAAACATTGCCTCCCGCCTCCCTGCCGCCAGCCGAGCTGCTCGTTTCACGATTCGCGACACTTATTAGTCCCTCTTCCCAGGGGCGCAGCCAAAAAATAAGACTAGGGGGGTTTCAGGCGCAACTAACACTTTGGGGTGTGGGGGTATTGCGTACCCGCCAGGGTGATTGGGATTTGCGGGGGCTCTCCTCCAGAAATTTTTTTAAGATTTATGGTCCAAAATGGCGAGCTTAACGGTTTTCTGGGGAATATTTGATTAATCCTAACAATGTTCTCTAAGTAATACTAATCCACTAGGTAAAATGAATTAAATTTCAAAATTTCTCCCCCCCTCTCGCTGCGCCACTGTCTCTTCCCTCCTTTCCTTACATGCTGGCAGAGTGGATCTAGAGTGGGTGATAATGACAAGCCGGGAGGCATATGATTCATTTGTCAATGCAGTTTAACAAAAAGTACACCTCAAGCGAACAGAGGGAGGAACACTAGGTAAATGCGTCGAAACAACTGTACGAGATCTCGTTACTTTTTTATGTCTAACAATCCATGTTCATTTTTTTCACCGGGATAGCTTTTGCAGTTGTCCTCTCCATCCCCTTTCACTCTGCGCGTCTCCACATGTTGGGTCGCACCCTATTTGTGTTTGTGGCGACTGGCGTGCAGGATAGAAGGATAGAAAGAGACAGAAGTTTTCCCCTTAATTAGAGGAAGAATCATAGACTGTGATTCATCGCGCTTTGAAGCTGATGGTTGGGGGAAGTAAAGCGGGGCTGGGCGATGCGGAAATTATAGTCAATATTCACTATTAAGTCAACTCCCCAAATGGAAGGTAGGAGTTGAGTTTCAACAAAGAAATAGGCGCTTAGCAATTGAACAGTCATGTGACATTTTCTGGACCTCACACTAGGTGCTGAGAAGTTTTAATGACCGGAAAAATGTCCACAATACGTTTAAGAATAAAATCAACCGTCACGTAAATTTAATCCGTAGGCTTATTGGTCCGTTGCAGGATACTTTACCCGCTACATCACCGTAACACTTGTGCTTTCGGGCAGTTTCAATTCTTAATGTGTAGGATGTCTTCACACCCCATGAGAGAAATCTCTATTGTAAGTGAGACGTGGGCGAAGCATACTTCGGAGAATATGGGGAAGAATTCAACTTTGGGTCTTTCACGCGTTGTCATACTGCGACGAATACGATTAATTTCTCCGGAACAAGGGGTTTGTGGCTTGAAAATTCAAGGTTGTATGAGAGCATTGCGAGGGCAATATTTTGTAAGCTGGACGTCTTCAAGTAGTTGCAGAGCTGGCCGCTTTCAGACGCTAATGAACTATGCGTAAATTTTGTTTCACCCAAGGGAATATGGAAGCGGCCATGAGAATAGTAAGAAACCGTTTCAAGGAGTGGAGTATATGATGTAATACATCTGAGACAAGTATAGAAATATTCTGATTGAAAAAAAGACAAAGTGAAGGTAGAAATGGAAAAATATACTCAGAGGATTAATGCCACGGAAGTTAACTTAGCTCAAAAATTATCAAAGCGAAGTAGAAAAGGATGACATGGGAGCGAGCATCTTAAGATCAGAATTTGATGGTGCTATAAGAGACCTGCGAAAGAATAAGGCCCCATGAATAGATGATATTTCAGCAGAGCTCATGAAAAATACAGGAGAGAAGACTTTAACTCCATTGTACAAAACCATCTCCAATATGTACTGAACAGGAGACATACCTTACGTTCTACGTTTAGTAACGTGGATCGGAATTCAATGCTTACAATTCATGAAAGAAATTGGAGTGCTGTAAAATTATCGTATGGTTGCGCGCAGTTAGTAAAAAAACAATTAGCTGTGACAAAACGTGGACCCAACTGTGCAGAAACGAGAATAAGAAAAAAAGTGAGACAAGGGTGTGCACCGTCCCCAGTAGTTTTCAATGCTCATCTCGTGAAAGCCATCAATGAAATCAAAGAGAAGGCTTTGGGTGTCAACATCGACGGAGAGATATGCTGCTATTTGCTAAGGACATCGCAGTCATAGCCGAGACAGAGAATGATCTGAAGAGAACTCTGACAAGTAAGGAAAAGAAGATGGCCATATATCACCTGAAAACCAACAAAAAGAGGACTTAGATATTAGTAAAGAGCAAAAGAGAGGAGGCTTAGGCAAACATTAGCCTAGGGAGGAATAAGCTTGAAGAGGTGAAAGACCTTTTTACCTCGGAAGCCGAATTACCAACGATGGCCGAAGCAAGAAAGAAACAATCAGAAGAATCGCACAGGTTGAGGGAATAATTCTATAGTGGGAAGAATCCTCTCATAGCTATAAATACAAGCATAGAACCAAGGTAACGATGCTATATATGGACAATATATTTCTATGGAAGCGAGGTTTGGGCGTTTACAGCTATACAGTCGAGAGTGGAAGCGTTCGAAACGTAGTGCTATCGAAGAATGATGAAGATAAAATGGATCCACCGTAGAAGTAACGAGGAAGTGCTACGAAGAGTGGGAGGAAAGATAAGTCTTCTAAAAACCTTACGGAGAATACGGAACTTGGTTGGCCACATTATGAAGTATGATGGCCTGATGAAGACAATCATAGAAGGACAGGTGGAAGGAAAGAAGCGCATGGAACGGCCCCGAATGAGTTACACAGGACAAAGGGTTTTAAAGGATGTAAAAGGGAAGAAATACGTCGCTATGAAAAGGCTAGCGGATGGGAGAGATAAATCGAGAGCTTCGTTAAACCAATCTTAGGATTGTGACTTGCGATGATGGTACAATTATGTACCTAATTTTTCAATGTTTTTAATCACATCCAGCGGCTTGATGTAAGCAATGACATTCTTGTCCACTCAGAATGTCCTTATTTTTCTTTGACTTTAGGCGTTAGTTGACATCAAACTACCAAATCCATTAATACTATAAGCAACGTTTAGCTATTGAATCTTAAGCATAATATTCGCTTTGATATATTTTTGTTTACGTTGTATTCTTCGCCATGTCTTTCCCGCTGTTTCCATTCCCGAGACGGTCGACTTGTGGTCAATGAATTGCCCACCGCCCACTTCCGGCGCTGGTTAGAGCGCTTTGGCGAGACGCTGCACTGATTGCAGTAGTACACTAGAGGCACTCTGATTGGCTACCCGTGTGGCATAAAGGATTAACACTGAACACGGTTGATACCCGTCACAGAATAGGGTGGTTTCCTATTATTATTTCATTGCCTAAATCGAAAGATAAATACTCCTGGAGTACGCATTTCAAACTTTTAGATTTTTAAATGTCGATATCTTTTTTTCGCGATTAAACGAAAAGTGAAAAATTTCAAGCGCGCGAAAATGCGACGGCTAAGAATGAATGCTGGGAAAACCAAGAGTGACGTCACTCTGGTTCCCGCTGTCGCCGTGTGAGGTGATCTTGGGGCGAGGCTTTGAGCAGCGCTGATACGATGCAGGCTGCTAGCAGGTAGCAGAGTACCCTGCTAGAAGGTAGCGCTTGGCTTAAATAAGGATTATTATTACCCTATTAAACGAAGAAAACTTTCCGACCTTAGGTAGTTTTAATAGGTGATTATTAAGACATGTTTCCCTGAGCTCTGTGCCTCATACATGCATTGGTAATCTCAGGCGATGTAAAACTCCTATCTACTCGTATAAAAAACTAGGTCCCTGTGACGTCACGTGGAGTGCATCGCATGGGCGCCAATCTGGCCTTTTTCAAATGAGGTTAAAATTTACCATAGCCATTCGTCTAAATTGGGAATTGTAAAACCAAATAATTTGTATATTATGAATACATTAATGGTGGGTAACGAATAGCAATCAATGCATTTCGTTTACTTTGATGAAGGAAACTACCTTATTGCATTTAAATAGGCAGGTTCTATTTCTGATGTTATACCATATCTTCGTACGTGCTGGTAAAGCATAAGAAAAAGATCCTTTATGTTTATTTACATGCTACTCCACAATGGGCACACGCCGCAGGAAATAAGGCCAGTGAGAGCATTTTGGCTCCCTAGCCCTGTGAGTCACTGCGGGCCAGCCGTAAATCCAAAATACCCACGAAGCCGGCGCCGCATTGAGACGGCAGTCATCAAAGGGACTGCATATTGGAGGCCCAATTCCATCTCGTAGGAGGCTGATTCCTGTTGCCACTTCGGTCGCATTTTAATCACCTTTCAAAACTGTCCGCGGCGCATTGATGAGTGCAATGCGATCCACTTTTGTTCCAATATTTTGAAGTACAATGTCGGTAACAGCATTGATCTTTTATGAATTTGATAGATCAAATCATCATGAATGTAAACATCGCTTGACGCCCATAATTATACCTTATTTCCCCGTGAAACTCGGATCAAATTTTTCCGTCAGTAACCCGACTTTGGTAAACAAATTTAAATACGCAGTGATCTACATCCACATAATAACCCACAAGACGCCTAAAAGGCGTGTGGCAGGGGGTGTTAGGACACCAGCCGTCTAAGCACAAAAAATGAAGTGCTCTACGTAGTTGGGACTAGCATTTATTAAATTCCTTTATGGTTCGTGGAAAAAAACGAATTCCCATATCAATCCGTTCGGCTAAACATCTCTCTTAATTTATCGCTTCTATCGGACCTAGAAATATAGTGTGGCTCTAATATTATGTTCTCCTTGTCGCTCTTAAAGATATCCATTTTCAATTGTTCAAGCAATCTAAGCCTAGCGCGCAGCCTCCGAGTCTCCAACGGCTCCCAGCCTAATTCGCTTAACATCTGGGTAACACTGTCTGTACGCCCGTAGTAGTTTTCGACGAAACTGTTACTGTCGTGATTGACAACTAACGAGTATCCTATGTCAATTAGTCCCGTTGATAGCTGAAGTTATTGTTGCATGAGAAACAGCGCAACCGGCATTTTCCGGATAAGAACACAGACTTGGGGATCTTCTTTTTTCGTAATATTCCTGGCGATCATTTTCCGCCGCACTCACCGACCAACGGCGACCACTGTGCCGGGGGCCGCCACTCGGGGTAGTGTTGCGGGAAAGATTCGCGCGTCCACGCCGTCCTCAACTGCACCCGGTAAGCGGCAGCGGACAGGCTGGAGGAGCAGGGAGCGGCGCCGACGCGGCACCACGCGGCACACGCCAACGTCAACAGCAGCAGCAGCAACAGAGGAGACCACATGGCCGGCGACGTTCTGAGCTAAATGCGGCCGCCGCGACGGGTGGGAGGGTGATCTCGAATGAGACGAGGCGGGAAGGGGTGGGGAAGCGCAGCGCGCATGCGCGGGATGTCCGTCCCTTTTTTCCCCCCCCAGTTCACACTACTATCGCGCTCGCGATGAACCGAGCCGAAGTCTTAGCGTGAATTCATACCAACAAACACCACATGTTAGCAGGGCGTTGCAGACAGGTTGATCGAAGTTGCAGTCATGTACGGAGTTTGGGGCAAGAGAGAACCTGTCGCGTCAACTTATATGATAATTTGTCCGAAAAAAGTACAAAAGCTGAACATTCAATCGCAATGAAAAAAAACAGCAAAAGTTTGAAAAATTTTTAGTCTTAAACAGTACTTAAAATGTTGCTTTCAGAGGCTAATTTAGACAAATTATCCCAAGAACACTTAGGAGCTTTAGAATACACCCCGTTTCACTGGGGGGATGTTCCGTATCCCCTAAACCCCCGGTAGGATTGATGCCACCCCTCCTCAACATGAAACTCTCTACATCGCCCATGGTTGCGCTGCTAATCAGGTCGCACTGGAAGGAAATTTGCCATCAATCGTTTCGCCTCTTTTTTACAAATAGTTGATGTAGAACGTGAATTTGGCACTGATATTTAAACCTGTATGCCTATGATTAAGAAATGATTTTAAGAAGACTTTTTTAAAGCTTTTAAAGAAAAATTTTAAGATGACCTGGAGTGATTAAGAAATTGACGTAGAGATTTAATTCTAAGACCAGGCGAAAAAATATGGGGCGCTAAACATTTTCGCGCTCGGATATCAATAGAGAGTTCCTTTGACAGCCTAATTCATTGCTGTATGAGAAACACCGGAATCGGCTTTTTGCGCGTAAGTATTTATCTCAAATTTGCTTCAGTAACCCAAGCCGCTGATGCCTCTGTTTTCCCCATTCAAATTGCATGATTCTCAGGTTGATTTGTAACGTAGTAATACGTCTCAAATGATTTCGAGGGCTTAACATTTTTTTCAGTTCAATATAGTTGAGCCGGAAAGTGGCTTTGAAAACTCATCATTCTGCTGCAAATTTCAATGTACATGTGCTACGATTTTCAGCAGAGACCTAGAATGCTCCGTGAAATTTGTCATTGTAAAGCCACATGTAGTGCGTACAGCTCCTATAATAGTGGAAATTATGAGCGAAGAAGTTCCCACTCGTCTTTTTTCTCTCTATGCTGGTATCAGAACTCTCTGCTACCAGAAGTAAGTTGAGGATAAGGACTTGTTAGATTTTGGTCAGAAGAGTACGGGCATTTCCTCATGCATTGGTGTTTGTAATTTTTCATGTAGGTCTCATGGTATTCCTCATTCAGTACCTCTACGTTTGACCTTTTGGTAACTTTCAGCATCTTAACGTTGTACATCGTTTTTGCATAAAATCGTTCGCCGTGCAAAAAGGCCTAAAGCTAACACAGATCAATCCACTTGACACCCCGAGATGGAAACTTTTTGTCTGCATGACGTAAAATTCGAATATTACGTATATATATTATATATTCGTGTACGTAATGGATGGTACGAGTTGTGAGCAATTATCACATTTGCCGCTTAAAGCTGTCATCACCCCGGAATAATTCGCGACAATAATAAACCAAAGTCTGCTATAAAGTATTTTGGACCTGTCTTAAAATTGCAATGAGAGAAACCTGGGACATATGAAAATAGTGTGAGATGAGTCTTCATTATCACCGGAGGAGGAGTGAGTTCCTTAGGGCAGGCGCGCACTGGCGCGACCACGACCACGACCAGTTTTAGCATTGTAACCCGAGTCGTCCGACCAAAATTTTTGAATTTCGTCGGCCCCGATTCAGCGGTCGTTGCGGCCAAAAATTACACACATTGGTGCCCCACGCACTGACTCCGACTTCACTCCGACCCGACCATACGAACTGAGCAAGTGGACGGTGAATGTGTTTTGCTATCGTGGTCGTGCTCTGGTTGGAGGGTGTGCGACAGAGGTCTGTCGTGGTCGTGGTCGCGCTAGTGCGCGCCTGGCCTAAGTCAGATTAATTCATCAATTCGCCCGTAAGATTCAAAAGATTTATGAAAGTTAGGACGGCAAAGAAATGGAATGTAGAAGCTCTGAAGGGGACTATGAGGAGAGAATATCAGGAACTTGAGGAAAACAATATCCGGGAGATTGAAAGTAACAAGACTGTTGAGGAAAGATGGGATAATATTAAAACTGGAATATTCCAAGCGGCTGGGAAGTCAATTGGGTACGTTGACAGTAGAAGGATAAAGAAGCCGTGGATAACGGAGGAAATGATGAAAGAAATGGAGGAGAGGAGAAAATGGAAGAACTTGGACACAAAACAGGGCAAAAGAATGTATAGACAAATTAATAATCGATTACGACGTGAAACTAAGAGGGCAAGGGAGGCTTGGTGGAAAAGACTGTGTGAGGAAATGGAAAAGTTTCAGAAGAAAGGAGAGGTAGGTGCGTTGTACGCCAAAGTTAAGTCGCTATCGGGCAGCAAATGAGGGTAAGCAATGCCTAAAATTAAGGCTAAAGATGGAAGGATGCTAACCGAAAGAGAAGAGATACAGAGTAGACGGAAGGAATACGTAGAGGATCTGCCTGACGGGAGGAACAGGCCGGAAAGATTGACTTTAGAAGTGAAAAGTGCAGTGGAGGAGCATAATCTTGGTCCGGGGATATTAGATGCGGAGATCGAGAGAGTCCTTCGTGATATGAAGACTAGGAAAGAAGCGGGCGGGGAAAATATCCCATTTGAGCTTCTGACGAATCTAGGGAGGTATAGTACGAAAAGGTTTTTCGACTTAGTACGCAGGATCATGGAGTAAGTAATATACTTACTCCATGGCTTGATCTATGAGGAGGGAATTTTGCTGGAGGATTTCGTGAAGATGGTCCACATTCCGCTACCGAAAAAGAAGAAAGCTGTGGAATGCAGAGATTACAGGACTATTAGCCTAATATCGCACGCGGCGAAAGTGGTACTGAGGATATTGAACAGACGATTGGAGGCGACGGCAAACGAATATTAGGGCGATGATCATGTTGGCTTCAGAATAGGGAAGTCAACTCGTGACGCAATAGCGATAATGAGGTCCCTGGTGGAGAGGAACCTAGAATATGACCCGGACGTGTATGCCTCATTTGTGGATTTTGAAAAAGCATTTGATAGACTGAACTGGTTAGAGTTAATGGATATTCTCAAGAGAATAGGTGTAGATTGGAGGGATTATAAGTATTTAAACACCTCAATCTACATGATTCGTAATCTGTATATGGCCCAGACTGCGCAAGTGAGGGTAGCGGACGGAGAATCTGGGTGAGCAAGCATTGGCCGAGGTGTGAGGCAAGGCTGTCCTCTATCGCCACTGCTCTTTAACGTGTATGCTGAAGAGATGGTAAGGGAAGCGTGGGATGAGTTGGAAGCTGGTGTAAAAGTAGAAGGAATAATGTTCAAACCAACGGAGGCGTTCATGCACAGAAAGGAGCTCGTGAGAGTATCATTATGTAAGAGTTTAAGGAAAAGTTTAGCGAAAAGTCTGATATGGAATTTAGCGCCTTACGGCGCAGAAACGTGGACACTAAGGATGGAGGACTAAAAGAGTCTGGAGGCATTCGAGATGTGGGTGTGGAGAGGAATGGAGAAGGTGAAGTGGGCGGAGGGCAGGAGGAACGACGAAGAACGCTGGTTGAGGAGAGGCAGCTTTTAGATGAGATACAGAGGAGGCAGAAAGTTTAGATGAAGCGATTGGTGAGTGTTTGATTGACACGTTAACTTGAATCTGTATGATGTAGGCCAACTCCAATTTTTTATGCGTTGCTTACTTTGATATACGTGAACATCTTCTGTCGCGTAGAAATAAATAGCAGGTGAACTAATGGCGAATTAATTTTGGCGAGAACTAACGCTGAAATAAACCACAATTCTTTCTGCATAAATTGCCTTTCATCTTATTCCATCCTACCCAGTCCTATCAATTCCGTTGAAAATCAGCACGTCTTCCCGTTATCGCAAAAATTTAGTGTTTGTCTCTTTGTTCTCCTAAGTAGACCTCAGTTTTAATTCGATCGAGCTGAAATTTGATATTCATGACTTCGGTCGACATCGATGTCTATATTCTATTCCGCGATAAATTCTCTGGGGTCCTAAACGGCCCCAAATATTATTCCCATATCAAAAGTATAGCAGTAGATGCGGACGTTTTTAATTTACCTTAAACTTCCAAAAATTAATTTTTTTTCGAAAGTTAACATCAGTGCAATTTTTACCGTGGTGGGCACAACATTGGATTAATTATTGGATACTCAAAACAACGTCGTAATGCCTTTGGCTGAATTTCAAATGGGATATTATATGGTCATTTAAGTTTTTTTAGGGGTTTCTGACAGTAAATAAACAGTCAATTGTAGTAATCAGACTTGAGATTATTTAACGAGTGGAAACAAATTTTGTCATTTTGACGAAAGATAACGGCCGAAGCTAAACGAGTATATTCTGCGAAGAAAGACCCAGTGTGCCATTTCACAATTAAGGTCGAAAAACCGTGGACGAAAAACCTAACTCATCAAGCACATGAAGAGCTGAACTCAATGACCCACCAATTATCTCCTCTGTCCGCTAACCCAGAGAGAAAAAAGGAATTCTTCCGGACACTACCCTTCATCCTCGGATCTTTCGCTACATCACATTGCTTTGCAGCTTGAGTGGTGCCACTTAAGCTGCTAAGCACTCATATCATCGGCTGATTAATCAGTTTAAATCCGGAAAATGTCACTGCTGAGGTAATAATGGTCAGAAGTTAGTTTGGGGAAGTTGCGTAGATTTATATCCAAGTATATGGTATTGTAGTGAACATGACCCGATTAAAGACATTGCAAAAGCTTTATTACTGTCAGTACCTTTTGATCTTACGACGTTACCCCAACCAAATAATATCCAGTTTTTACTGAGAGTCGCTGAAAAGAATCGGGAGAAATATTCTAAATGGAGGTGTTTTGAACAGCTGGTGATTATATTTCAATCCCAGAGGAAAATGCCTCATCAATTGACCAATCACATTACTCACGAAAGCGATATGTCCTATACATATCTGAAGGCCTATGGAGGCAGGCATTCCACAGAGCTCATTGCTAGGTCCGCAGCTATTCATCCTCTCCGTCAACGACATTCCAAGCACACCTCAATCTACATGCATGCAGACGACACGGCTATCGCAGCCACATCACGCACGGGAGACACTAACGTAAATAAACTAAACACTCATTTAAATAGGCTACACAAACGGACACAAACATGAAAGATACAAATAAACGCAACAAAAAGCACGCACGTACACAACGCAAAAAATTCATTCCACAGACATCTCCACACATCAACAAGAAAAAGATACCAAGAGCGACTACACACGAATTTATCGGCGTCATTGTTGATGGCAAATCGTCGTACCAACCCCACTGGAAATATTTTATTTCCAAAGCAATATCTACCCGTCAAGCAATCGCTTGTCTTTCCTCCCAAACCAGCCCTCTTTCCCATAGCTGCCGCATCAGGCCTTACAAGACCGTCATCCGTGCGGTACTGCTGCTACGCATGCGAAATCTTCGCCAAAAATAAAACCATCCGTAAAACATCCTTCCAAAATAAATCCATCTACCTCCTTCTTAATATAAGCAAATTAATGTCCGTAAAGCTCACAAACTCCCAACAATCAGCGAATTCATTTCCCACATCTGCATAAACTTTAAGTCCAGGCTGAAGGGCACAGGTAATACACTAATTACAGACATATGGGACTGCGACCCAAGTATTCCGACCACATACCCACTGCCTCACCAAATTACTCGTCTATGAGTCTATCCTATATCTAAACCTCCTTCAATCATACGTCTTTCAAATGCATTTATTTATTATAACTTGAATTCACCGTTGTGAAATTTTGTAATTAGAAAAAATAATGAAAAGAGAAAAGTAAATAAAATATAAGAAAGAGAAAATTAATAAATAAAAAACCATAAAAATATCACAGGTTGGGCAGAAGCACAGGGCACAAAAAAATCACAGAAATTTTCGGTGGTATACATCCACCTTCCTCAGAGTTAGGTAGGAGACCCAGGTGTCTCCTTATACCTACCTAAATGCGTAATTTCACTAAAAGTTACATTAGGATATATTGCATACTTCAAAAAACACAAATAGCTGCGAAAAAGGAACTTATAAGGAAAGTAAGCTTTTTAGTAAATTAATTGTAGTTTGATACAAAAAAATGTATTGTAATAATGCGATTTAGGAGTAAAAAAAATTATGAAACCATTGTTAGCAGCCTTGAGGATGAGACACGAATTGAGCTCGAAACGTCAACAGAAAAATGTAGTTTTTAACGCGGTGGGAATCCCGAGAAAAGTTTACCCAATTTTATTGTTCATAGTTTGAAATCTATAAAGTTTCATGCTGAGCCTTCGAATTAAAAACTGAACTACATAAATAAAATGTGTCTATTTCATTTATAAATTCACTATTTTCTAATTGTCTTCATTACCCAATAATTCGGTTATTCCTGGACAGATATGGTGGTGTAGAAAAAGAACTTGTTTTTGCATGAAAGTGTGGCAAAAACCAGAAAATCATTTGGGAAATCGATAATTCTAAATATCTGTTATTGACGAACAGTCAAGGCGTATTATGTGTACACTAATTATGTTTATTCCATATTATTTCCTCTTCCGCTTAGTCTCTGCGAAGGAATGATGGAGGCGATGCTATTCCTTAATTCCTGTGACACCCGTTTAACTAATTTCCTTGTAGATTTTTTTCTGCCTGAGGTGCTTCGAAAACCAAACACCCCGAAGAGCTTTCGAGGCGTGGGTTTTCACTTGACGGTTCGTAATCAGTGACACAATACTAGAGATGAAGGTTGAAAAAAATAGCCATATGGAGGAAGGTGGGGAAAGCATGCTGCCCGAGTCAGTGTGTGTGATGGAGAGAGGGGGGAAGAAGGGAGGAGGAGAGGTTAGGGACACACTGTGCGAGTGAGTCAGGTCATATTAGTGATGGGTAGAGTCGATCATTTCAGTGATTCAATCCTTTCGACTTGAGTCACATAAACGATTCAATCAATTGATTCAATCATTATGATAGAAGAGACTCAAATGAATCGAGATAGAAAATACTCAAAGGAATCAGCTCATGTTCGAGACCTCATTTCCTATGGGGTCTTTCAGTCAAACCAAATATTACAATTCTATCAGGTAATTCTGTAAGTGGATGGAAAAGATAAGTTATGACAAAAAAGGTATTTCTTTAACTAAATTTCCCCAAAGGTTATAACTTTTAAGTGGAAAAAATACAAAATTTACCAAAATTTTCATGAGTTAGTGATGTTGTTAAGTCCTGGTTCATTAATTCATTTAGATAAAGAAGTAGATTTAACTGTTCATTTTCCTCCTGTGCAGTAAAAAGAGCAATTCTTGATGAACCTTCCCAGCATATTACAGTTGAGGACCTCAAATCCGGAATCCAGAAATCCAGAACGGTTGAAAATTCCTCTGCGTAGCGTTTTGACTTGCCACTCCAAGTGGCTTCACTTTATGACCATCAAATGATTCTAATATTAATGACGTGGGTTTCAATTCCACCTTCATCAAATTATCACTTTTACAACGTGTCAGTATTCTGTAAGGCAGAACATTCACCTGAGCACCGGTATCTGGTTTAAATTTGACGTTTATACCATTAACATTAATAATCTCAGACCAGACATTCGAATCATCTGTTATAATAAACTGCTCACAACACTTTCAATTACAAAATCATTAAGATCGTGTTCAACACTTACGTCTTGGGCACATAAGTCAACTGATTTTACTTTAGTATAATTATACAATTTTTTAACTTTACATGCAATTGCAAAATGATTTTGCTTTCCACACTTATTGCAAATTTTACCAAATGCTCGACATTCTCCTTTTTTATGCTTATAATTGCACTTTTTACACAAATAGACATCATTTACAACTGTCTTAGATAAGTACTTATCAGTATGCCTCACTGAATCCTTCAATTCTTTCGCTCTCGTCCCCTTCCTGCTGACTGCATCCACGGGTTTGGTTCCTTGCAGGGTCTCAACCTGATGTTGTCCCATCTCAGCTGCCTTGCAGATCTCGATGCTCTTATCCAGAGATAATTCCGGTATCCGCTGAAGTCTCTCCTGAACAGCCAAATCATATATTCCGAGAACAATTCGGTCTCTCAGAACACTATCAGTCTGATGGCCGTACTCACAGGTTTTGACTTTTTCAAATCAGTGACGAAGACGTCAAAGGGCTCACCTTCCTGCTGTTTGCGCGTGTTAAACAGAAATCGTTCAACTACCACGTTCTTTCTAGGATTCACGTATTTTTCGAATTCATGTAGTACTTTATCGTAATCTGACTTATATTCTTCTTCCAGATTAAACGATTTAAGAGCTCAACTCCGTCCTCACCAATTGCATTCAGTAAAATGGCAGTCTTAACTTCCTTCGGTTTCGTTTTCAGTCCAGATGCTAACATATACATCTCTAAGTTCTGCTTAAACTTCAGGAAATTATCACGGACATTGCCCGTTAAGACTAACGGATTAGGAGACCTCGCTTGCTGCATCCTCGAAACTTTCTTATTCCCTTCACTTTGAACACGTCGCCTGACCACGTACTATCGATCACCCCTTGCCCTAATCGAGCACTACCGGCTGCGCCATGTCATGTTCTTACGAACGTTTATTCAACAGTGAGTATATGAATGCAGGGAGCTGTAGACAGCACTTAAAACAATTGACACACAAAGCACAATATCAACACGACATCTGCTCAGCGTTTTCCTGAGTCTCAAAAGTAAAAAAAAATCATCAAATAAAACCGTTAAAAAGTAAAGTGATCAAGTTGGAGATGCAAGAAAAATGTTGTCTTCGGCCGATTTTATGCACCCTGAAAATTCCAAGTTGGTACATGAGTTTTAAGCTAGTAATCCGTCACAAAAAAGACCGATTGAGCTCGAGGTACTACTCGAGCTTAAAAACTAATACTAAATATCAGCGCTGATGTTGGGCCACCACGTGATAGTTTTTGTATGAGCACATTTTTTTCGCATAATAAATCGAAGCGGTTAACTAGGGCTGGCAACTGATAAGCAACGGAGCTGTGGTGAGGCGACGTCACTGAAAATGAGTTCTAAGAGGAGTTGTAGAGGAGTAAGGAGTGCAAGGAGTTGTGGAAGACTGTAGCTGCTTTGCAAAAGTTAGGCAGGGAAAACAAACCTGTCTAGAGACAAAAGAAAAACCTAAGCTTAAAATATAGGAGTTATTCGAAGATAAGATCCTAACTTAGGCCGAGAAGTTCATTCCTTGCCCTGGTTGGTTTGTGCAGGCCAAAGCAAGGACAAGAGGTGGGAGCTTAAAGGTTAGGAGGTAGAATGGTATGTATTGATATATGGGCACTTTACTCGAGCAGAGAGGTTCAGATCCAGTTGAGTCTACAGGCCCCGACTCGCCCCAAAAAGAGGTAATACGAAGTTGGGCCTAACCGGTCATATCAACGCGTGGAAAATAGCTGGAGACTGATTGTGAGTGGTAAATAGGTCTAACGCCTCAACAGATGAAAGTTTATAGGAAATAAGTTACATTTATGCAAACCGAAGGTTTTTATTGAAGAAAATTGGCCACACCAATCCCCTGCAGTTAATTGTATGCCCTAGAGAAACATTTTCGCCCCCCCACCATTTACGGAATGGCAATTAATATGCCATGAATTTATCTCGTACATCCGACATACTGTACTGTCAGTGAGACGCGTCCATCGAAACGTGGGCAGAAATTGGAGCGCCTAACCCGGAGGGAAACCCAAAGAGAAAAAGCCATCGCTGCAGCTCAACGGGAAAGCAACAGCAGAAAAAAAACTTCTATGGCACTACAAATTTCATCGTTTAGCCAAACTTGTTGAAGTCGTTGCGCTCTCGAAAATAATCACGCAAATGGCAGAAAATAATCATCAAGATGGACATCGAATTTTGAATTATTTTTGGAATTTTATGTAATTCGGCACTTGATTAAACACTTGAAGAGGCATCGCACTGGTGTTAGCCATGTGTGAGAGTGTTACTTTATTACCTTTACCGTTGTTCAAATCAAGGCCGCAGGAGTAACGTAGTGGGGATAGAACCACCCACGTAATTTCTGGGAAAATTGAAAATATTGCAATTGCTTTTAGGTGGCTTACCAATGAAAATTTTCGTTTGAACAGATTAATGAGCAATGTCTAAAAATAATTTATGAAAATCACATATTCACTCGTCAACGTATATCAGGCTTCATACGTAATATCACTGACTAGTATTGCACACCACCAAGTCGGTAAGGAAGTTAATGAACCCAGAAAATGTCCGGGTAGGAGGGGCTCATTATGAGGGATCTCGCATATGATCATTCTCTCTAGAATTTCGATAGGAAGAGGAATTGAGACCGCCCTGACTTTCCCACCGCTACCACGCCAATAACCTCAAGCTATTACCATTATTACATTGAAAGGACATTACGATAATAAATGCTCGCAAATGCGGATGAGTTGATTTTTACCATTAAATTCTTAATATACGATGTGAAACTACCGAAACCGTAAAGATATGGAAAGTGATAAGCTACACAAAAACAGCAATCCAATTGAAGCTTAACATACAACTCAACCACCCACCTGAAAGTGCAGCAAATTATCTCTTTTAAATAATGATAATTTTGATGCTTTCAACACTGTCATGGAGATTAGTTAGCGACCGAATTTTGCATCCATTAATTGCACTGCTATTTTGATGAAAAAATCACATCTCAAATACCGATATTTTACAAATGCCTATTACTTTTTTCGATTCTTCCCACCCTACTAATACAACCAGTAAAATAATTACGAACATTATCGTAAAATAGCCCGCATGACTTCTTCAAAGTAAGTTTATCCTATGAATCGTTCTACCGCTAGTAAAACATTTTCGTACTCACGTAAATGGCCATCCGAAGAGTTTTATGTTTCTTTCGTAGTCTCCTTCGCAATGTCTTCTTTCAACAACTCCGTAACTGCTGAGGAAGAATGTGATCTTGACGAAGAGGGTTGGTTTATCAGCATTCAAGCTTTATTCAAGGAATAAGTTGCTTGAAATGACACCAAGGTTCGTAACGTTTAGACTAGAGGGAGGTAAGTCTTGATAGGAGGCGGGGTAGGGCAGTTACTGAGGCCGTCGAATTAAGGCAGGCTCGACGTCGAATAGCCATGACTACTGCCCAATTTTACGTCGCGGAGCAGACTGTTACGAGAGGCATTGGCCTAATGCAATACTTGCGTAAAATGATGATAATCTTACGGATGACGTCTTTGAATGACCTTTGAAGCAGATTTTCCCCCTCCCACAATTGGGTGACTTTTCTAGAAGGTCTATGCCCGAAAAAGGTTGGAAAAATTGCATCGTGACACTCGCGTAAGGATACTGTTTTCCGCTGAAGTTATTCCGCGAAGACTTAAAATTAAAATTCGCTCTTCCGCGTAACAAATCAATTTTTTAATCGCACCTAAACGTATTATTAAATTAATAAGCAGCATCAAATATTAAAATGAATAGATATAAATATTTTATAAGTTATTTATTTTATGTTGTCGCCTGCCTTGTACTGTTTTTTTTTAATTTATCGGAACTATTTATTGTGGCGGCCAGTTGTCACGGGACACTCGAAGAGGCCCCCGATCCGTCTCCTGAAAATCTTTCATCAGTCTGGCGGCAACTTGCATTGAGTTGAGAGGTGAGTACGGGAGTGTTCCCAAAAAGTTAACAGCTTGCATATTCTACATTCCTCTCCGGTGTTTTGTGTGTGATTTTGACTTTAGGCATGTGAAAATAATTGTAGTAGCGAGTGACTATGGAACCCGTGAAGTAAATTAATTTTGCGGAAAATCGTGTTCAACGAAGTGCTGACAACCAGTGATCCCGTATAGTCTTCAAGCTTATCAAGTAATTCTCATATTTTATTCGATGTTTGAGGTTACGTAATGTAATCGTTATCGATGTGATGATCGTGGATATATTTTTCGGAGGGAGGTTTCCATTGTTCGTTTACATGAACCGTTTTCGTTTGGCCAAGTTTTTGGGACTTGTAATATACTTGCAACGCATGAAATATCCATTTTTGTGTGTGGTGGATTTCTCTCGCCTCTCAAATTTTAAATTCACTATTTCTCGGCAAGCGTGAACCAAGGTCGTAAGGCGTGCTCCAGAAATTTTTTGACCGGGATTTCAATGTAAGCTTTTGAATTGGCGATTCTCGGGACTGTACATCGCTCTATACCGTCATAATCAGTTGGTACTGACGTTGTCTTTTCAAGTTTTCACCAGTGTATTATATTGGTTGCGTCAAAAATTGCTAATCAAAGCATTCGTATGTTCCATAACTATGTAGTGATGTGAATCAGAATCTGTAGCACCATAACTTTTGTCAATCTTCATTGGTATATTCCACCTTGCAGCCACCTATTCCACGGATTGGTCGAGGAAATGAGTACGTTGATACATAATATGAAACGCTTCTTTGAAACTAATGCTGGGCCACAATTCTGTGGGAGTTGGAAATTAGAATTAATGACGTTATCAACTCGTGAAATGTGGGCGTTACGTTCGCGTGTTTTCGTTTTATACTGAGAATGGCTGAGATATGAAGATTATTTTTCCTCGTAACTTAATAATCTTTGGAATTCCCTCGTAACTAATACAATGCCCCCACTTCCAACTACCGAATACGTATGATGAATTGCGGTCTCGGGTCTGAAAAATCTATACCATACTGTGGCATTTTGCCTCCTAAACGCTGCAGCGAAATACATGGTAGCGTGGGTGACTACTGGTGACTACTAGTAGCGCTTGGTTCACTATTAGGCACGAATTTTGTAAAAATTCTTAGTCGGCAGGGATCGAATTCCAATAACTTTCTTTAATTCCGTTTATTTCTATTTAAAAATTTATCAATATGGCTCACTCAGATTTTCTCGCATATTTTAATACTCTTTATAGTGATAATATTTATAGTGTGACTAGAGGTTTATAAAGGATAGTGATCGCTTTAATCGAGCACTAAGTCGAGGCGAAATTTAATTTGTTATTTTTCTTTCTTTACAGCAATGCAAATCCGTTGTCGCTGTCGATTGCGTGAAGTGAAATCAGATTTTGCGGGAAATCCTTACAAGGTCACATGGGAGAGGTGTGCTGATTATGGTATGGTAAGTCAGTCAAATTTTCATTCATTTTAATTTTATATATCCTTGGTGGTTCATTCGCTTCCTTTAGCATTTGCTTAATTTATATTTTTCTTTTACTTCACAATGTCTCAATGCACCCGCAGAGTAGAACTATTTAATGACGTAGTGACCATTTATTTGGTGATTACGGGCACTGTAAACTTTTTCTCGACGTAGATTTCTCTGTCTGCTTTGTTCCTCCGTGAGGGAGACTCCCAGGAAAAAATGTCCTAAATATACTCGAAAATTTTATGCAATGAGGTGGCATTAGGTAGGGTATCATGAGAAACTTCAAGAAACCTTTTAAGAATTGTTTCAATCGTCAACGAATGAAACGCATGTTTCAGCTTCACAGTGATAAGTTAATAGTCATGTTAATCCATTGCGAGGATTTACAGTTTTTTTTCAGCTTCATTCAGATAAATAGGTTTACCTATAACCATGAATAATCATCATTATAGCTTAATTTGAATGACTTGCGTACTGCGATTTACCCAGCTTACTTGTCCCCTTTGCCTCCTATGCACCATTCTTACTTCGATCTATTTATCAGCTCGAGTGATGCGTCTTTATTTGAGCTCATACTTGTTTTTGACACCATAGACCAGTTCAGGACTTCCTTTTGTCGTCGATTTTGATAACACTGACACATTTTTCCGTTTACAACCCGTCGTCCACTTATCGAGCAATTCTCAGAGAAAAATCGAAGGCGTCGAGACTAAGGAAGAAAATTTGATACCGTCACAAATTAATGCTGAGCGAGTCACCGCCCTTAGATACTCCCAAGCATCTCTCGCGTAGCAAGCGAAGTTCATTGCCGCTTATTTATTTTTTCCGACGATACCACTTTTATTACATAAATGGAAAAAGTATGAATATAATAAGATGCGGATCAGCAGTGGCGGACTCAGAATAGGGAAAAGGGGGGAGGCTAAGTGGGGGTCCGAAAAAAATTATTATTCTATCTGGTGTGAATTGGACACCCAAGGGGGGGAGGGCTATAGATTCGCCACTGTGCGTACAGTTAAAAAATAACTGCTTACAAAATAAATACAACAATTATTAGTCTAGGAAAGTTAGGCTATTATTATAAGAGAGCAACTAGACGGTTCTCTAGTCAGAAATGCTTTCCCTCTCTAATCGGTTTTGATTTATCAGATATGTAATGCCATCACTAACTCATGATATGTGGGCGGTGCCTTCTCGCATCTTTTCATTTTAAACAGAGAATGGCTGAATGAAGAATATCATTTTTCCTCGCAAGTAATCTTCCCACTTCATAAACCGAATTCTCATAATGAATTGCGGTTTTTTTCTGAGTAATCGACACTATTGTGAAATTTTGCCTTCTAATGGCCGCAGCGAAATACTTAGCGGCGTGGGTCTAGTGCTTGGTTCACTGTTGGGCAGTCCAGGCTCTCCTTTTACTTCGTGATAAATTTTTCTATTTCTCAGTCGGTAGGCATTAAAGTCAAATAACTGTCTTAAGAGCCGTTTATTTTTACTTGCCCTATGCATGATTTTAGCTTACTTTGACTGACTTGCGCACTGCGACCCGGCCTGTTCTCGTATTTCTCATCATGGCTAAAACTTACTTCCTTGTTATCATACACATGAGTAGGGTTCCTTTCCCCCAAATTAGGTGTGAAAATGCTTAAGACCTCTTATCTCTGCTGAAGGGAATAGGAGGCAATCTATAAGGATATCTGTAAGAAAAAGATATTCTTGATACTGATATAAATTCATTGATCTAGGACGCGTCACAAAATACCAAGTGCACTTCTCCCACATTTATGCAAGGATACACAATAGTTTCCACTCATTATTAGCATGTTTCAATCAATTACAGGTCTAAATTCCCTAATGATAATGACTCGTCATTTTCATTTGTTACAAAATATGATTTTGTTTAATTTTCGATTTCTTTTCTCTCGAATGTCTGAAATTATAACTATGCCAAACCAACCGCAACTCAAATTTCGTTCTTTCAATAAATGCTCGCATAACTTTAGTTTTGAAAGACATATCAAATGAATGTCGTTTCAAAATCTCGAAGGGGAAGTTTCATGACTTACGGGATTTTACATGGAATGTGAGCTGAGGGTTGGTGGTGTGATGACAGGGGAGACCCTAGAGGTCTGGATTTGATCCTGTGAAACCAATCAGGAGTTTTTCTGTGAAAACATTTGTGGTGGTAGATCAGTTACTTTGCGAATTTTTTCCATTGATCTCCCACATAGGGTCTAGACTACGACCAGACTTTTATGCACAATATATTAGGCGCAGCTTCCTCCTTTTACTTCTTCTCAGTACCTACTCTTCCACATCTATATAAGTACTACGCAGCAAGCCGCGTCAATAAGCGTGTGGCAGGGGGTGTTAGGAAACCAGCCGTTAACGAATAAAAAGGAAAGGCTGTAACGAAGTTCTACCCAGAATTTATCAAATTATTTTACCGTTCCGGGGGAAAACAAATTCAATTATTCATCTATTCGAAAAAATATCTCTTATTATCGTTTCTGAGGGACCTGCAAATATAGTGTTGTTCTAAATGATTTTCTCCGAGTCTTCCTCTTCTTGCCGTGCCTGTTTTCCAAAGCGGAAAAATGTCAAGCGAATTATGACTACACTCTGTGGCCTGTCGCAACTAGACATTTACTTTTGAAGCCCATTGTACAATAGTGAGTCGATTATTCAGTCATCTTTTTCTCCTACGGTTTTATTCATACCTGTCGCCATATTAATGCAAGCGTATAAAACCCAAATTTAATAAAACGTGTTTATCGTTTTAAGTTTCCCGTTGATTTTAACCATTGGCTGTGACTTGCAATGGTGAAATGCCTACCTTTTATTTTTACCATCAGTCCTCCATAATAGTTACATGTATTTCTCCTTAAACAATTAAGAAAGTTAAATATCACACATAAATAAATAATTTTGGAGCTATTGTTGACCTCAGAGTCTAATGTCTGTTGGAGGGATCACCTTCAGAAACACAATCGTAAGTCTGTGCATATAGCTGCGAAACAAGAAATGCCTTCCATATGAACTTTTGATACATTAGAAACACAAAATAAATATACACTAAAAAATGGAATTAACAATAAAAAAGGGATATGGTTTGAAAATACTTCTATTAGGTAACCCCTATAATTTTTTTTTAGTATACAGCCAGGTTCACTTGCTTAAGGATGGTATATAGGTATGTTGTTAATCTCGTAGTCGTATACATGCTGTTATTCATTTGGTTTGGGCAATACATATGAAGTATTTGTTCGTAGATAGTATTATTGGGGCTTATCCAAGACTTTTGGACTACCTCCACCACCACGAAGGTAGAAAACCTTAGCACCTAATAGATTTATCAGTGTCTCAGGAATAGTAGGTACCTGCAGTTTAACAATTATAGGAAAAGAGAGTGAAAGGCCATCTTCTCCGGCTGCAGGAGCAAAAGTGATTGCTCTTAGAGCTGTATGTGTACGATTGAGCGAATTTTAAAATGCACTATCCCAGCTAAACATACCATAATTTATCCTAGAATATACGAAAGCATAATAAATATTGTAAATTGCAGTTAAAGAGCAATTATTACTAATCAACTAGTGTGTCATTCTACAATGTTTCAAACTATTTGCAATATTATTTGTATAATGCTTCCATTTTAGATGCTCATCAATTGCTAAACCATGGTATTTGTATTCCTCAACTCGAACCAGTGTGAAACTGTCAGCATGTCATTTTAGTATGCTTGGAAGAACGGTACACAACATTAGTCAACGGGGAAGCTGTTGTATAAATTTAAACATTATTTGTGTTTTCTCGTGTAATTTAAGTTTGTTCGATGAAAACCATTGGTTAATATCGTTTATATCACATTTTATGTATTGCTGTACATCAATCCAGTTCACACTTCTGTAAGACAGGACTAGGTTATCCGCAAAGGCGGTTAGTTTACTATGAAATTTAGATTACACAGATGATTAATTTACAATAAAAATCATATTGGACCCAACGCTGATCCTTGAGCCACTCCAGAACAAATATTTTCGGAACTTCTATGGCTATTAGGCCGGCCCTTATTTTTCAGAATTGAGAAAAGTTATGTTTTCCTAGTCTCAAAATGATCCAAATGAAGTTTATATTCACATGTTAAAATTTGGTTACTTTAAAATAACGGCAACCCGTGCCCCAAGGGCCCTAAGTACTGAGGACCCTCACTTGAGTTTTTGGAACAGAAAAAGTGCTATCCTTATGTAAAACGTTAAAGTAAAGCCCTTAAGCCCCGATTTTCTGTTTGTTTTGACCTATCTCTTAGCGTTTACGAGATATCGTCCGTCGTAATGCAATCCACTCCCCAGGGCGCTACCCCGCACCGCGGCGCCGCTGAGGTACGGGCCGCACCACTTACTAGACACTTCCCCTCCACCCCCTCCCCTCCCTTGATTGAACAAATTGATCAATAGAAATTTTTTGTCCCTGTAGACGACAAACATCAAATATACGAAACTTGCATGAAACATTGATCAACAAGTAATCAGTAGAGCTTACATGAAAAGGCCTCAGTACGGTTGTTATGTCATGTCTTATAAACGCTGGCACACCTCTTGCTCTTTCAGAAGTATTATCATTTCCACAAGAATAGTACCTACCCATTCACTGTATACACTTTAATCAGATTGTATTTATATTTCATTCAAAGCTATAATATCGGGTAATTGTGACATGCTATTTAAATGTGAAAGTAGTAAGTTAAAATTACGTCTAGCACTTCGGATATTTTGATGGACGATCAATAGGGAATTCATTCCATTAAAGGCATTTGCAGTAATATTTATATCCATAAAATTGGCTTATAGTCTAGGTATACCTTCCATACCATTGAAGTATGAATCACAAAAGCAATGATCAAAGATGTTTTACATCATCCATGATGCTAACTACAATTGCTGGCTCCTTTTCTACTTCTCTCAAATAAATTTTACCTCCACGAACCCAAAGATAGTTACAGTGCTTAACATTCTGCGCCACCCCACCTTTCTACCAGCACAAATGGTCTCATTAATGTAAACAAGTATTATCATTTTCAATATGCAGACACCCACCAGTCCCATTTTATTGATGGGGCCGTGTCGGTGACCACTTACAGGGTTGGCACTCAATGCAAGCTGCTTCCATTGCCTTTACGTCACCGACGAGGTCGGACGCGGATGCAGCCTGGCTAGCGAAATGGGAGTCGAACTCCCGGGGCAAAAACCCTAGAAAAATGCACCCAAAATGCACTGAGGAAACTCAAGCACACGTTGGGCAGTCGGAGTCATTTCTTTCGGGTTCAGCGGCAAGTACAAGATATGATGTGACTCACTTGAGGGGGTGTATATGGACCACACTGGGAGGAACTTCTTTACTCGTGTACCCGAACGCAAAAGGTGCTGGAGAACCGTGACCCAACTTTTCAAAGCGCCCAATGGCACAAAAACATACATCAAATTTTCGATATTAAAATTATTTGGTTCCATGAAAAAGGGCTTATTTTAGATGCGGCCGAGATGTGGGAAATAGTGAAAAAGAAAAGGAAGAAATTCGACTTACTGAACGACATATGAGTTTTTTTAGTTACTACCCCATCTTAACTGTACTCCCCTGACTGCTAACTAACCCCACTTCCTTCCCCAAAACCTTTTTTACCTCGTGACATGACGCAAGTCCAGAATTTAGGTTGTCTGTATGATGAACTCTTCTTGACTTACCGTCTGTTTCTCCTCCTACAACCCCTCCACCTACTTCCTTCTGATCCTTCGCCCTCACTACTTTTCAGTAACGGATATAGAAAAAACTCAAGGGGGAGCGCAAAGATATTTTGAGCTACCTATACTTAAATTGTAATGAAGAATAATCAAGTAACATGCAAAGTTTAAGATATTTTTATTCAAAATGATTATACGCATATACAAGACAATGCTATCTTATGATACAAAAAATTTACAATTTAGGTTCTGAAATATCAGGCGATGCGGGCGGTCCCGCAAGGGGGGGGGGGCATGTATTCGCCACTGCTACTTTTGGAGATATATATTTCTGTCCGAAATAGTAATTTGTTAGTACCCGATTATGACTTATAGGAATCGAAACTCGTGCTGTGAGTGGAATGAAATTAGTGGGCAGTGATATCTTTGCATCAATTCGATATTTTGTTCCGCGATATCTCCCCGCAAAAAGGTTGACTTTGCGGCATGGTATATCCTCTTTTCATATTCATACGTGACTCACCGTTTCTGATTTACGAAGTTGTGGCTCCGTAGCTTTATAGGTTCATTACATATGCGGTTGTTGCGGTGAAATGTGGGAGGGTTTAAATTCGAATTAATTATTCTCTTGTTCATTTTATAAAATAATAGAGTATACATGAGTCAATACTACATTTATAAAAATAATGGATCTATCTACCTTAACACATTTCTTTCTGAACAGATTAAATTACTGAGGTGAAATAAGTAGGGGAAGTGACAATGGTTGTATCTTAATTTCCTTGCAGCTAATTACTGTCAAATATCCGCTGAGTAAAATCCCAACTTATGGTATTGACAATACTCAATAACTAACCAGATACATTCGTAGTTGAAATCATTTAATAGCCCTAGGGTATGGAAATTATTTTAACTCACTAAAATGGGACACGTGGATGTCTACATATTATTGAAAACGATTGTACATCACTAGGAGGTACGGATTACAAGGTCAAGAGTGGAATAGAAAAAAATTATTTTTAGTTGACACTTAGCGAACAGGTTATCATTTATGTGCTGATTCAGTAGTCGGAGTTGAATTCCTCCTGTTTCCCAACTAGATTTCGTCTTAACCGGGTATTAGTAGACAATTTGGCTATTATTTATTTCTACATCTAATGCAGCACAAACTTTATTCACTACTACTTCCATATTTTCATCACATTGGCTGCGGATGCCATGAATTTCCATGCGTTGAAGGAAGTTGCGTCTTAAGCACCACATTTTCGCTTTGCAATTTGGATATTTGATCTAAAAATGTCTCTAATATTTTACCCTGCGATTCATTTAGCTTTAACCTGTCTTCCAATTTATCGTATGGATTACGAATAGTGTTCCCTAATTTTTTTGATCCGTTATCTTTAGTTATTTTATAACCTCTACGAACAAATAAAATATTTCCTTAAGGGATTTACCTTCCGATATACTTCTGTCCATCCGGGATGTCTTTAATGAATTTTGGCAGTCCACACATTTCCAGGATTGCCCTCTTGATTCAATCCCTTCGATGTCAGCGACTCCTGAAGAGAAAATCCATGGAAGGTTTTACGGCAGGTATCGCTATTAATTGAAGTTGTATTCCGTGTAGATGTGTCACACTTTGCACACGAACTAATGCCAGAAAGATGTTGTAGGCCTGGCGGATATAACTCCTGTAAGCTCGATTTAGCACACTTTTCTTTACACAAATAAGGCTTCCACTCAATGAAGGCAACTATTTTCACACACTTAGCCGGAAACTAAATGGCTCGCAACCGGCGAAGCATACCGTTGAGTCAACCACACGGAGTGAGAACACATCCATACCCGACGGGAGCGGAACACGAACTGAATGTAGACCTTAGCACCGGACCTCGTTGCACTGCCCTTTAGTTTACATCTACATACTGCCCCGCAAGCCACCTAAAAAGACGTGCGGCAGAGGGTGTTGGAATACCAGCCGTTTACATATGAAAGAAAATGATCTAACGAAATAACGACTAGCATTTTTTAAAGTCCTTTATGGTCGGGGGAAAAACGAATTCACACATCAATCCGTTCGGCAAAATATCTCTCTTAATTTACTGCTTCTGTCGGACCTGGAAATGTAGAGGGGCTCTAAGAATATGTTCTCAATCTCACTCTTCAAGATATCCATTCTCAATTGTTCAAACAATCTTAGCCTAGCGCGCAGCCACCGAGTCTCCGGTGGCTAATTCGCTGGGTAACGCTGTCTGTACGCCCGTAGCAGTTCTATTACGAATCGCGCAGCTTTTATTTGTACTTTGTTCAGTTCAGTTCACTTCAGGATTATGTCTTTCTGCCCCGCATCCCATATGCTTTCTGCATATTCAAGGTGTGGACAGGAATTGCGTAAAATAGCACCTCTCTTTCAGTTTTTTGTCCGAAAATCTTCCCGCAATACGCTTCACGAATCTTAACTTCTTCAGGGCTCTGCCAAAAATATTCCTTATGTGTGTTCCCCACGATTGATTGCAAGTTATCATAACTCCCAGGTACTTCACTTCGTCCGTTGCTTCAATGTTTATACCACAGTTTAATCAAGCGAAGGGGCACCGCGAAGTTTTCAGACACGGAAATGAACCTTTGATTACCGGAGTAACTACAAAAGTCGAACGTAATTAATTCCGTTACACAGAATAAAGGGAGTCATATCAATATTAATTCAAGGCTGTAGAATCTTACCTGATTAAGAAGCTCGGCTGCACAAATCTAGTGGTGCCAAAATGACAATCAGCGAAATGGAAAATGAAGGCAGGTCTCACCAGATGTCAAACATTTTATATTGCTCCTTGGTAATCAATCACCTCCTCGGATGTCAGTGAAATTAACCCTCCACCACTTCCCCCTTTATCGTATATTTATCCAATGAGCAGTGTTAGTAAAAGTGCTGAGAAAAAGAAACTGGGCTCAATTGCAGTTACTTTTTAAAAGGTGATCATTTACGGGTATAAATTGCTGATTTTAAAAGTAATCAGTAAAACTATATTTACTTCATGTAAAATTGTCCGCTCTAAAGACCACTTGGGAATTAATGTCGAATATTGGAGTGAAAATATGGAATACTAGAGTCAGTAATACCTAAAGTTGCACTAATGATAACTATTGTAACAATTGTCGTATTCTGTACCCATTTGTGGTGTCACTAGTGGTGTCGTATTTTGTACCCATTTGTGTTGTTAGCTACAACATAAGAGTGAAGGATTAGAAGTTATACGTAGGCCTAGGCAACTCAGTGAAATTTGTAGTTTTAGCGTCGATTAGGAGCAATTAACGATTACATCGATAGTACCGATTCCTCTTCCAACGTAAGTAGTAAATTATGAATAAAACTTGCATTTCATAAAAAGTAATTGTTACAAATACAAATTACTGCAAAATTAATCGTTTCAAGAAATCCGATGAGTTCTACTCGATTACCAACCAAAAACTCCGATGAGGTACACTTATGGTAATTATTCCATATTGGGTTATTCACTGCATAGATGAGGCATCAAATGAGATGAGACACGTTTTGCTCTGCAGTTCCAAGCACTCCATTACACACAATTAAAGCGGTGAAACACAACAAAGTACTCTGTTAACATTAAATAAACTAGCTCAAAGCCAGAGGTAGCACGCTGAATTATTTTTGAAGGCGGACGTGGAGATTAGCACACGACATACTCACCTCTCGCACGCAACGGGCTGATAATGATTTTTCGGATGACGAGACATTTACACTGCGAATTGTCAAATAGAAGAATGCTTGTGCCTTCATCCTTAAGGGCCCACAAATATTTACAAAATATTAAATGCAATCTCTAGAAATGCAGATATTTTTCAGAAATCCACGTTTTTTAAACAAAGTTCCATGACAGACTATAAAAAAATGATTATTTTTAACGATAAATATATACAACTATTTCAAAGAGAATAATTATTTATGTAAAAACATTATTCCGTTATCCGAAATGTCACATTTTGGGACTTTCCTTGCCCTTCTTTCCTTCCACCTGTCCTTCTATGATTGTTTTCATCAGATTATCATGGCTCATATTATTGCCAAATCAATTTTCCCGTCTTATCCCAAGGATTTTAGAATATTTCTTTTTTCTCCCACTTTTCCTGGCACTTCCTCATTATACTTACTCAGTCGATCCATTTCATATTCATCATTCGTCTATAGCACATATTCGCTTCATCAACTTTATCTTTATCATTCTCCGGGAGCACCACATTTCGAATGCTTCCACTCTCGACTCCTCTGCTGCTGTCAACGTCTCACAACACGCCATAACGACACGAATTTGAAATATTTCATGATTATTATCAATCAGCGATTGATAAATAGAATAGGTATTTACATCAACGTCGTCGTGTGTGTAGATAAGCTACATCATTTTGAATTCAATTTCGAAAAATAGATATCACAACTAACATCACATATTAATACATTTTTAATAAAATGAACATTACAGTGAGAGTAATTTACGGTTTTTATTGATAAAAGGAATTTCTATCAACGCCGTCATATACGTAGCCAAGTCACAAAATTCCCAATACACTCGCGAATAATCGTAAGATGGCACTATACATTGCATAGAAAATGTAAGAGGTGGTTTACATTAGGATTCATTTGGTTATCACGCGATTACTTTTCGGAAAGTTTTGCATTCTTCCCTCATACGTAGAATGTAAGTTCTTTGTTTTCCAAAGTATGTAGACACCCAGTAGTCCTACTTAACTGATGTGGTCGGGTCGGTGAAAACTTGAGAGGTTGGCCTGCATCCCTCACTCGTAAGCAACCAAGAGCCGACGAGGTCGGAGGTGGACGCGACCTAGCCACCGAATCTGGAGTCAAACTCCATTGGCATGAGCCCAATCAGAATTAAGATTAGTGGATGGATTTCACGGAGGTAACCCACGTCCACACTCACGTTAGGACGTTGCAGTATTTTCTTTCGCGCTCCGTGGCGAGGTTTTGCCTATCTTTAGATTCACATTTGGACTCACCGTTTGCCTCTTACTACTAAGTGGCTCCGTCGCCGAGTACGTCTATACTGTGCGCGGTTGATACGGAAAAGTTCTGGGAGTATAACTGAGCTAATCAGAGGCTCCGAAGTCTTGTACTACAAAAAGTTTTCGGTCTGGTTATTCTTCAGTTTACTTGAGTCGCGTTGAGAACTCGGAACTGACAGCTGTTTTGAGTCCTATTTATAACCGATTATTTATACGGATATCAGTACTCCTTTTTAAAACCTTATTTAGGCTTTATATGACAGTTGTTAATGCTTTTATAAGGTGTTCTAGTAGGCGTGGAATGCTGATACGCTGTTGTGAATACATTATTGATAACTTAGTTTAAAAAGTAAAACTATCGTAATATGGACGGGTTCTAGGAACCCTTTAACTATAAATGAAATACGGGAAGGGCAGGCAGGGGTATACGTCATAAGAAAACTTATGAAGCGAAAATAAAATGTATAAGTGAAATTTTATAATTGTCATACTATATGATTCAGGAGGCTTCAATAAACTTGAGGAGCCACCTGCCAAAAATTTGCCCTGAATCCCTTCACGGAGGGATTTCGATTTAATCTATCCTTTTAACTTATTACTGAGAAAATGTTTTATATATATATACACGGCTTCCGGAAACACAGCTCGCGCTCTTTCATCACGATGTCCTTCAATCTGTCGAATCGAAAAGATATGATTACACTTTATTCTTCGATTTTAAGAAAGCATTTGACACGGTACCTCACAATTAACTCATATACTATTTACAATCATGCGGATTAGATAACAGTGATAAACTGGATACACGACTTTCTGAGTAATCGTAAGTAACAAATAGTTCAATACGGAATTAGCTCTGATGTAGGTGCCCTACAAGGAAGCGTAATGGGCCACGTTTTGTTCGTTAGGCATATACATAAATGACCTATGCCCTAGCATTAGCAGTAAATTACGCTTATTTGCTAACGACGCCGTCATCTATCGCAAACATAGTGATCACTCTGACAATGAAATTCTATAATCGACTTTAAACAACGTTCATTTGTGAAGCCAAGAGTGGGGACTCGATCTTAATTTGAGCAAATTCATGTCGGTGCATTTTTTGCAGAATTCGTCCAACTATTACCATGCTAATGCTGTAGATGGTATTAACATAAAGGCTACAGAGGAAGTGAAGATGGCAACGTCGCGACGTTGCCATCCATCCCGTCACATTAGTGATCACTCTGGCTTTTAAATTCCATCGACGAATTTAAACAAGACCATGTGTGGAGCCAAGAGTGGGGACTCGAACTTTATCTGATCAAATGCAGGAAGGTGAATTTTTTGCTCGGGTCGCTTTACTATCTCCATGCATTTTCTGTGGATGTTTTCAACATTATGGCGACAGATGAAATAAGGTAACTGGGAGTTACCATGACCTCGACCCTATCTTGGGGAGCGCATATATAGGCCTGTTTACACAATACATTAACACGTACGAGTTAATGTCTCTTTCCATGAATGATTTTTGTGGATCGGAACGGAACGAATTGCAAATATGAATGCATGAACGAAATTAGAACAGGTTCTAATTTCTGTGCATGCATTCGCACAAGTTGGGTGGTTACACGGTGCATTTTGGCGTTTATTCTCGCGAACATAAATTTAGACCCGTACGTGTTAATGTACCGTGTAAACAGGCCTTAAGAAATATTTTTTTCAGAGCCCTGAAGATGCTGGGATTCGTGAAGCGTTTAGTGGGTGGATTTCCGGATGAGAAAGTAAAAGAGAGGTGCTACTTCGCACTCACCAGGCCACACCTTGAATATGCAGCGAGCGTATTGGATCCGGTGCAGAAAGACTTAATCTTTAAACTGAAATATTAGTTTTTGCTGGTTTTTATGGAAAAAATGAAAATGGGCTCCTTAGTTTAAAGCTGATTCATTAATATTAATCTCTATCATTCGAATAATTTCATAGGGAATCGGGAAGTAATAATCATTGCCCATGAAAATTACTGGAATATTTGTTGAAACATTGCCACATGACAAAATTGATTTGAGTTCTTTGTATACCGCCAATGAATAAATTCAGATTAATTTTATTGTGTCCATGAGCGATGAATCTTGCGAAGAAAGGATTTTAGGACCCAAGGAACGCAGTAAATTACATGTTAAACGATAGTTTCATTTGAAATCACGGACCAAACTCCTCTTCCATTACTATTATGTTTCGTAAAAATTTATGGAAGGTAGCTTACATGCTTGTGATAAGTCAACCCTGACAAACACCTTTTCCGTTTTGTTGGCTGGATAAGTGTTTCTTATTTTAATGAGTATACCGGGACTAGCCACGGTAGTAACTTAACGAGAGTTATCCACAATGCACAAATTGTGCTAAAATCCATTGAGAAAAAAATCATTTGGGGGATCCGAGTTCGAATCCTGGCGAACGATTTTTTCTCCGTGGATTTTTCGCACAATGCGGTATATTATGCTGAGTTAGAATTTGACATCGGGATACATGTCTCACTCTCGTTGGCGCTAATTTAACTAAACCTTCAAAGTGCATCGGAGAAAATGTCACATGAAGCATAAATAAGCAAAGAAGCTGATTGATTGTAGAAATAATCTCTCGCGTACAGAAAGTTTGTACGTGATTCGATTTAGTTAATGAGGCTAATAATTTATGACATGAGGTACAGGACAAGACCGTGCTTTTTATTATTTTTATTCATATACTTCACCGCTGAAGTTGAAACGTTTGAAAAAATGTAATATATTTATTCAATTTTTAGCGTTTCATACTTTCAATTTCATAATTCTTTTGAAGATTGAGTTTTCACGGTTATCTTTTACGTATCCGTTCTCGATACTAAAGCCTTTATACACGTGAAAAATAAGAGAACCGAATATTATTATCATATGATTCTCAAAGTTCCTCTCATTATAAATTGATAGACCCTTCACTTTCATCTTGACTTGAAGGCACAACAGAGCCATATTTTTTGGACGTTAATGTAAAATAATGCTTCGTTGGTTTACTACTCCGACTTCCTTATTTCCTGGAAGGATTTTATTTCCTTATTTTTTTCAACATTCAAGCAAAATATATCCCTTTCGTCTGTTCACTATATATTTACTCTGTACCATACAAGCCAATTCTTACGAACATTACATCTTTGGGGGTATCCATTGACTCTTCCGACACAGTGGTGTTGTTTCCTTAGCATGACTGTTGGACTGAGCCCCAAGGGTCCCTTCCGTCCCCTCTGTACGGACCATTTTTGGTTAAGAAAGGTCTCACGGATAATCACTCTCTCAGCGCCAATCTTTTTCGATTTTTCCTAGCGGGGACCCCGTTATCTCGGACTCAAAGTATAGTTGGCCTTCCTCCTTTCCGTGTTGATAGCCCGAGCAGTGGAATTGGTTCCGGTCCAACTCATGATTAGTTTTTTTGAATCAGCTACGTGGATAATTGTTGCTTGCCCGTATGTTGCAGACTTCGAATTCAATTCTTCGGTATTTTTCTGTGAATTGTCAACTTTTGAACGGAGCTATACCGTCCTAATTAACGGATTTAATGCATCAACAATTTATACGTTGATGTTTACATTGACATCGAGATATAAGTTAATAAATGCGGTAAAATTTTATTTAAAAATTGTAAATACTCCTTTAGAGACAAAGAATTCAATTATTAGTTTATATTTGTTTGAGAAAGGAACAAATGCTTACATCAAGAACTGACTGAATGATCGCTATCCCATACCACAGAAAGGGGTAATAGAAGACGAGGTATCCGGGTACCTGCTCCTGGGTTTCGAGGGTATGTCCCCGCTTTGTTGGGTCCCGATAAGACTTCGCGTAGCTGCGACCGGCATACAAGGGCAAGGAAACGGATATTTGCGGCATTCGTTCGCCTGCGTATGTGTGACGAAAGTTTGCGGCTTTCGTCTTCCGTGTCAAAAACCGTCCAGACGAATATTTACTTTATTAGTAGCGAAAGGGTTAATTATATGTGGCGTTCAGGAGGGGCGAGGGGGTCAAGCCGATTATCACCCAATCTCACGTAGAGGACCTTGCAAGTATCACTTAATTTTTTCATAAAAAATGCAAAACATTGTTTTTTTAATAAATCTAACGAATGAAGGTTAAAGTAACGTATACACATATATAGACACTGAAAATACGCATTCAATTCTGTCGCGATAATAATGCATGGACATGGGTCATGGTTTTTAGTTATTGATTTTTCATTTTACCACTAAGATAACCCGTGAAATATAGAAATAAGGTTCACTTAACTGCCTCCTTTGTTTCCAGTATCAATTTCAACGATTTATGTGAAGAGAGAGGGAAATTTTTATGTAAATATTGACTCTGATTATTGATTAAAAATGAGCTTCCATACTAATTTACCCAAAGTATACGTATCCAAAATAAACTAGATAAAGTTAAATCGTGATCTCGCTGGAACAAAGCAACTTTGAATTCCAATTTATACAAATCCAATATAGTCATAGAATCTTGCTAAACTTATAATATACTATCATCTTGTGGCCAATAACTTCAATTTTCTGAGTTAATTATTTAAATTTTGTTGTCTACCTATTTAAAAAAATAGTTGGTGCGATGTAATATTTCCCAAAATGTTTGTTTGCTATGCATTTCTTTGGTACTGCTTATTCTACGAATTCTCTAGTGTTGCTATTATAATAATTAAAGTTATATATTTCTAAGTCAGTTTACATATTTATACAAATCTTTTACTGCTAAAATCAAGTGGATTTAATGAATTCCACATTAAAGTGCAATAAATCTGTTTACGAGATATTTTAACATACCTACCCTATTCAATATCACTTCAGCAAGCTCCCTAAAAATAACACTGTTCTTTAAAAGTCATTGATCAAATATGTGAATTTCTAGAGAATTTTTTGGGTGTCCTTCTTTTTAAATAAACTGCCTTTGTTTTTGCATCCATTTCCACGATTTTTAAAGACAGACGGGTATAATAGTTTGAGTCATTCCACCACAATGCAAAAAAAACTTGTCCCGTAGGGTTACAGATTTTGATGAATTCATGGTTGATAGTTTATAGTTGAAGCTGTAGGTCATACTAATATGATATAGACTACCAGTATTTGAGTACACGTCCATAGACTGGTAATAAAAGTATTCGGAAAGCCGCACGGGAGAAAATGTAAACGTTTAATTATTTAAAAAAAATATCATTCAGGAGTTGATTTAAATTTAATTTTTGTAATTCTAATGCAATCAATGAGCCTACATTCTAAAGAATAGATTCTTGGGCCAATTCTGAGATGGATTAATTGAGAAAAGGCGATTAAAAATGTTTTAAACATTTAAATATAACAATAATAGGGAAGAGCACTTTACTCAGAATGACTTCCGAAAGGACTTAGCTGTAAAATAAGCAATAAATAATGACTCTACGATAATTTGATAGTTAAACTGTGGGATTTATATGATTTAAGGCAATTATTTTGGAAAAAAATCGATAACGTATTAAAATCACATTAAAAAAAAGATCTCAGGGTATTTAGTGTGAGGTTGATGTAGACCCATGCAGATATCAAAATCTGGGTCTCTTAGGGACAAACGCTTGTTGAATTAAGGTGGAGTGACCCATGTTTAATAATCTAACCCCCGACTTTAATTTAATTTTTTTGCTCTCTTCTAGGTGCAAGTCATCCCCGGACGTGAGGGGAAGAATGAAAGGTGGAGCAGGAAGAATGAAGAAGAGAAGAAGACGATGGCCTCGCGGGACATCCAATGCTTATTCCTTTTATGTTATTCGGAGAGATTTGACTCGAATATTAATCCACATTCTTGCTTTTTCAATTTCAGAATGAATAATGAAGAATTAGAACACCATTCATCGACTTGAGTTGAAGGCGGGTTAGAGTGCAGTTTTCCTCGGATGCTGTGCATTGCCGTATATTTTCATCAGGTTTACATCAGGTAATCTTGAACGTGAAATGGTAAATTAGGGCCGACCTGAACCACACAACTGGAGTTATGAGAGACTCCTGGTGGAAAGTCAATTCACACTCGATTATCAAAGCACGAGCTCTAGGTAACAACAGTACACGAAAGTTAACGGCTCGAAGGAGCAAGTTTATAAAGGTTTCGAAACAGCGCTGAAACAAAGGTACCAGAATGTGAACTTTAAAGTTATTTACTACGAATGAGACCGGTCCTAGAATACAAAGAATGCATTCTTAGGCAGGAAATCCACGTGGGTATTTTTGTGTGTGTAGTTTTTTTAAGGTATTTGGGTGGGTTTTGTACGAACACCATTTATAGCAGGAGTGAAGAATGAAGAAAGAAGACGTAGCTGAGGCCCCGAAGATTGAAGACATCGCAGGGGACCTCGAAGAATGAAGAGGGAAGATAATGTGTGTGTGTATCGGGAATGAGCGGACATTGATAATCCCTCGCCTGAACTGGGTGTGCTTTTTTGTACTTAATTGTAACATGCCTGTAACTCTTTCCCTTCCAGCCATGAAGATTGAAGACATCGAATTGAGCTCGAAGAACGGCAAGAATCCGATAGCGTGTGTTTTTTTAATCCATCGTGTGATTTCGTGTGATATTTTTCTGCGTGTGATTATTTATATTTGCGTGTGCTGCGAGTATATTTCCGTTGCGTCGCGTTAGGGCTTGCATATTAGTGTTATTTATTTATTTGTTTGTGCATGCACTAATCTTACCTCTTCACAGATTCAAGCCATCGCTGGACTTCAAGGAAGGAAGAGTGAAGACTGCACGAAGAAGAGGAGATTGAAGACGCAAGTATTCACAGAAGAAAAAAGAGGAGCATCGTAAGAAGACGTGTGCGATATTTGCGGCTTAGTTTTGGGCCCTTCTGGCCATTGAATAAAAATTTGCGTAAGGGTAGGCGTTTTTTCCGTGCGTTAGTTTTAGTTTTTTGTGCCGTGGTTTTGCATTACGGATTCCATTGCGTCATGCAGGAATGTGGCTGTGGCTAGGTAGGAAATTTATGATTTCCAATCGATGCCATTGTCACATTCTTGTGTGCTGTTTTGGAGTGATGCAAATCCTCGGAAGGGTTATTTATTTGTGTATGCACTAACCCGCTCTCTCCCTAGGTCCGCAAGACGTCGTTGGACATGCTGAGAAAAGGAGAAAGAAGACACTTGGAAGAAGATGGGATAGTGACCTTACCGAACCTCTACGCGAGTTGCAGCAGATAAGGAGCGGTATGATCTCATAATATTCATTAAAATTTGGTTGATTTTTCCCATATAAATTTTCAAAATAACGAGTTGCTTGATAATGTTCAATGTTGTATTCATTAACGGAACTCAATTGTGCTTATACTGAACTTCTAATTTGCCCATAATGCCATTAAAATTAACAAACATTAAGTTAAGTCCTCCTCAATTAAGTCATTGACTACTTAGTTTGAAAACTGTACTTGGTACTTAGTAACTGCAAGTGATGTTTCATTGACCAATCAAATTTCAATGAATTGAAAAGTTTTAAAAAAATTTTGCAATTGGCTAAATATTTTTTGTGCCAACATTTTTCTGGATGACTCATAATCACACATCAACGTATTTCTTTTACAAATGTTTTCTAGTCAAAATATCACCTCCCTAAACAGTCTCCACAAAATATTTTCACATTATAAAGCAGTCCGAATAACTTTTATTTATAATTAGTATCTAATTATCTGTTTATTCATTACAAATTTTATTTTCCATCATGATTTTTCTTTCTGAATCAGAATTATTTAACTACTTTTTGTCCTGTGAAAGGTTACCCACCTAAAGATTAATCCTTATTTTTTCCTATTTAAACAAAGACATAGTTCCATTTAATTGGAATTATTTTATTATAATAATTATTATTAATTAATTGAATATTATTTTAATTTCCTCTGCAACAGGGAACATTTTATTTTTCACTCGAAATTTTTTAAATCTAATTAAAAATTGAGCCTATTCATTCTGTAACGTCCATACGCCATAAGAAAATTTATTGATTGATTCGGCCATGAAGCCGATTTTCTAGGACATTGCTTTGTCTCTTTATGAGTGTTCATTTTTTTCAATTGCAGAGTTCGTTGGATGGTATTGTGTGAGTTGACTACTCGAGGCCTCGATGAACGCGAAGAGATCGGAAGAATACAGCTCGTTGCCGCAGGCAGATGGTAAGATTTCATTCATTCCTCTTGTACACTATAATTTTTACATTCAGGAACTTCTATGATAAAAGTAATGATTGCGTGAGAAAATAAATAAATATTTTCACATTTCCAACGCGAAAATATTTAATTAAACTGCACCCAAAATTAAGATTTCGCTTTTTTTTGTAACTTAAATCCCGCGCTGAATCTCAAGGCATTGATTGGTTGACGACGACGATAGCGTTAGCTTTCATATATTTCGATTAGAAACTTCATTTCTAATAAATTTAATAATTCGAATGAAGGACAGTTATGGGGATTTTCGTGAATCTATCATAAGTATTTACTTTGCTGTTTAATTTTCTCATTGCAATGTGGAGTTAGAGGTTTCCAAATTGTCCTTGCTTTTGGTAACTCAGCAACCGTCATGCGCACTCCATGTCAAGTAATTACTTCCTCGGAGACCCTACCTGAGGGAAACATGAGATTCCGGTCATATTTTATACCTTCGTGAATTTTTCCGTGAATTTAATAAGTATGAGTGACATATTTAAAAAAAAGTCGCAACAATAATGTTACAATGATTGATACTCTTTTTTGTTTAATTTTGGGTAGGTACTTAATTTCCGGTGACGCATTTTTCCTTGCTATTAAATATTTATTTAGCCAATGGTGTCGGAAAAATCAATATAACTTTTTCGGCTGTTTTGTTTTCGAAGTGATACTTTGACCTCTGGCTCTTTGCATGATCTTGAGAATTAACTTATATTATTTCTTTCGTATCATAACACTTAATTATTAAATTACATCTCATAAGAAATTATTAAAATACATCCTCCTGGATAGGTGTGGTGTCCTTAATATGGATGCCATATTTGTAACTTCTGTTTTAGTCTTTTTCAGTAATATCATCTTGTTGATTTTATAATTTCATTATTTTTCCAATTCATATAATAGTACATATATTAAATGCAGAATTGTATATATTTGCTATCAATTTTTAGTAATACCCATGAAGTCCAAGTAAGACGTAAAAAGTTATATTAATAACACACTCAACTCACTATAATGATTTCCGGGACATTTTTTAAATATTGCCCAATCATATCTTTAAAATGTTTAACGAAAAATTAAAATACATAGAAATATCGCCGATTAGATAAGCGTAAAATAGTTTGGAACTCCCCGCTCTTGCATTCTTTTAATTTTAAAAATTTCTGGACACTTAAAAAAGTTAATATTTTCTGAACGTCTTCCTTGAAATGATATTTCTGAGCTGAGAGTTAACTTTTTAGGTTTCCCCTTCGTTCGATTATGAGAATTGTCTTGTTGTATTACCACAGGTCAAGGTTGTGGACAACGACAGCGATTGCTTTTGGAGACATCTGTGGAGGTCCATGAAATGGACACCTAAAGGTTACTGCGCCGACAACTAGATACTTGAGGATTTTATCGTGAAGAAAGGAAGAATGAAGAAAGGAAGAAAGAAGACACCAAGCCTGAAGATAGTTTTTTTTTGCATTTTTGTTGCAATTATTGTACAGGGTATTTGTATATTTTTTATTAATGCATGTATTTTTTCCAGCTATAATTAGTATTTGCGGCAGGAGAGTACGGATTTTATATTGCGTCCTACCGTCGAGTAGAAATAACTCAAATTAGGCAGGTCTTCGTGTATCGTGGCCACGATTCCGTATTTAGGCGTTTAATTAATTCAGGCGTATCAAGTATTATTTAGGTAGGCAGGGCTGTATGAATGGATGAATGTGATTTTATGAATGCGTGAATGGAATGTGACATTATGAATGAGAGAGTGGAATGTGATTTGATGAATGAGTGAATGAAATGTGGTTTATGAATGAATGAATGATATTAGTAGCAGTAGTGCTTGATTGCTAATTACATTTTGTGTAGTTTTTTTATTCTTATTAATTTTGGTCGTAGTGTAGTGCATGTCCCCCTCAAATCCAAACTGTTCCCTCATCGTGGGGAGGGGGTGTAACAGGGATAAGTCATTAATTTGCACCAAATGCTTACACAATTGCACCCTTATTGGGAATGTTATGGAATATTTTTTCTTCCAAAGTTTGTGGTTTTTCTGGATGAGTTGCAAATTGTGAAGGTGGTTTGCTTGCAAATATGACTTATCCCTGGCTAAAACAGTTGGTGAATTTGTGATTTGTACTTAAATATGTGAAACCATTGAATATAAAATATGATATGTTACTGTGATCTTTATTCCAATGCTTAGTACTATATGGCATTACTGTTTTTGTGATGTTTTTCGATAATATTGTACAGAGCCTTTTTTTATTTTTGTAACTAATGCATGTATTTTTTCCAGCTATAGTTTAGACTTGGGGCAGGAGAGTTGCGATTTAATATTGCATCTTACAGTTGATAAGAAATGACTCAGAATAGGCAGGTCTTCGTATTTTGCGACCATGAAAATATAATTAAGTAACACCCTGGCCAGAATAAATTGTACCCATTGCTAAGGTTGATTTGTATTATTGTTGTTGATATTTTGTCTCCATGTTCTAATGATATCATTTTAATAGCATTTGAAATCATTAATTTAAGAATTTTAAAGGCTATTAAATGGTGTGCATGTAATTTCTCCCAACTTCTTTATACAAGTAAAGGCAATAAAACTATGTTACTAAGGAGATGTTGTAAAAATAAAATATTTTAATATCTTTGTGATTGATGACATAAAATGAAACATATGTAATTTTTGTGTAAGTTAAAGTGCTGGTACAAATCCAGTAAAATGGAATGTCGTTAAGGTATTAACAAAATTTTACATTCGTCAGTTGACAATTAACCTAAATTAAGTGAACATATTCAGAAAGCATTCATCAAGGTGCAATTACATTGGGCATATATTGTGTGCATAACAATATTTTAATTCATTCAATTGTATGCAAATAGGCAATTTTTTAACAATTTTAATCCATTTTTGGTAATGATAATATGACATTGTTACACAATAAGATCAGGAACATGTAGTTTTTCGGCTACAGTTAAGATTTGGAACAGGAGAATATTGGTTATATATTAATTATATAATGCTGTCGATTATACATAACTTGGACTAGGCAGGCCTTCGGACATCGTGACAATGAGTCCATATTATGGCGTTTGATTAATTCAGGCGTGCATGTTGAGGTATGTAGTTAGGTAATTTACTTCATGTGATCTGAGGATTTACTCATGTGTGGATTACCTCGGAGTCTACATTTAGAAAACTTTACTCCTTAAAAAAATTCAGTATTGAATTTTTCTCAGTCACCACCATTATTATGTTGATAAAATAAATTGAATTCTCTTGCATATATTATGCTTAAAAAATGAAAAAACATTTACATCGGACCTGATCCCTCGCAAGTTTCTCATGAAATTACATCGCACAGTACAGACCCACTCGGCTACTGAGCCACGTATTGGTAAGAGGTAAACGGTGAGTCCAAATATGATTCCAAAGATAGGAAAAACCTTACCACGGAGACCGAAAGAGAACACTCAGACAGCCCAACGTCTGCCGATACCTCAATGCATTCCATCCGCTAATCTTAATTTCGATTGGGCAGTTGCTCCTGGAGTTTGACTCCAGGTTCGGTTGCTCAGTCGCGTCCGTGTCCGTCCTCGCCGGCTCGCCGCGAAGGCAACGAATGCAGGTTACTTCATGTGCCAACCTTCCAAGTTTACTCCGACCCGGCCCCATCAATTAAGCGGGTCTCGTGAGTTCATATTATTGAAAACGATAGAATATTCGGGTAGTACGAAAAAGGACTTGATGGAGCGGTTTACCTGATTGAAATATTTTCCATATTATTGGTGCACTGATATTCCGGTAAAAACGTATATTATATCCGCGGAAAGCATAAAGGGAATTTTCTCTATTCAAAATTTTAATGCGGCAGCAGTTTTTAATTAAGTTAATATGAAAGGAAAGTGGAAAAAAATGTTACTGCTATACTATGTAACTTAAAAAAATTGATCCGCAGAGGTTCGAACTGTCGACTTGGGATTGCTGCCGTTGTAAGTCTTCACTTTAACCACTACTCCATCTCACACGATGACTTCATGGTGGATTCATTGCGAGCTTTGTCAGGCAAGGAATGAACCGGTCTTCTAGTGTCACTAAATCAAGCTGATTTTAAACACTCACTGGCATTATTTACTGTGATATTGCGGCGGATATTTTATATGTATGTTATATTCGCTATCGCTTATCGAATATCTTCAGCGTTAATTGTAGAACAATATACTTCGACGGATCGGCCAACTTACGAGAGAAGGTAAATTGACGTTCTGAACGTAGATGTATTATCTAGCAGATGCTGCATAAATTATTTGGTATTAAACATTGCACATATCCCGCATACATTTCCCTTTAACGATGTTGTTATAAAAATATTGCGGGAAGTGGGAATGTTTTTCAAATTTCCCTCCCCCTGGTGCAATAGAAAATACCGAAACTCGATTTCAAAACTGCGGCGAAAGTGGCGCCGCTCCATTTGTTGCAATACTTTTGAATCCGACTGTACATTTGGCAACATTATCTTCGCTCCTCCTCTCTCAATCTCGGTCCTACCCCTCCCCTACCAGCGAAGCCATCCGAGAGTGTCCGGGCGCTCACGAAAGCTCACCCGCAGGCATAAAGTGAACAGACTATAGGTTTGTCATACCATCAAGCACTCTTTCCGAGTTTATTGTTTTTGACTAGGAGCATCTGCTAATTCGCTTATGACATGTCTTATTCATGTTTCATAGATATATAGGAGACGCACGCTCTCTGCTTCGAAACGTAAGTTTGAAGGCATTGGCATTAAAATCTGTGGCTTTCCCGTTACTTGAGCGGCGCTCTTCGTTATTACAATCGTTACTTCAGAGTGGTTGCGCGGAGAGGGTTTCTCAGAACCGCTGGGACGTCCGAGTGTTTGTATATTTTTGATCATGGTTTGTGTATGCATGCACTAGGAGACCAGGTGGGCCATTCCGCTTTGCGGTGGACGAAAATAGGCTCTCATAAGGGTGCTTCACGTCGCCGCGCGTGCTGACTCGCTTGATGCTTTGCTGCTGGAGAGTACCTATAAGAGACCATATTTTGAAGGGCATCATGGAAGGAACACCACAAAAAACTCGAGGCAATATTGCTTCGAAGCTTAGTTGCTGGTATTTCTTTGTTATCATTAAAATATGCATCATTCACACAGTGGCAGCGAACTGTAATAAAGCTCCGCATTTGTTTCCACTCGTCCGTGTGGACCGACGATGTCCGCTAGATAGCAATTAAACAGTGGAAAAGATTTTACAAAGGCCATACCGATGTATTCTTTGCAGAGAAAGCAGCTATGCATAGGAAACGAAGTAAAGGGCTCCACCCTCGACAGGATTGCGTGAATTGAGGATTCTACTTCTTTTGCACCCACAGGTAGGCCAAACACATTACAATGCATTTCATGCTCAAAATACATACTCTGGAAAATAGCATTTGAAATACAAAAATGCAAATCTGAATTCAAAACACTTTCTTAAAATTTCAAAATACAGTCCACCTTTGGATTGTGAAAGTAAAAATGTTCAATTCCATAGGTTAGAATGTATTTCAATGAAACTACTTTCATTGAAAATGCAATGCGGAACCAAAAGAAGGAGTTACACATGAATTTATTGATCTTGATACATAGGACCCAACGTTGCATTGCAAAATCAGGTTTATAAATTTAAAAGAAATCTAAAAATTTTTAGTTAAAATTACTAAGTTTAGAGGAAAAAGGATGAGATACACGATGATTTGGAGACGAAGAGCTTTTGGAGAGGAGACATAGCCGATGCTTCGGTTATTTGCTAATTTCCTGGTTCAAATTACCTTCCCTCGCCCACAAAAGAAGTTTAAGTTGATGAAAAATTTCTCGGGATTCCCACCGCGTGTGGTATTGGGTTAATTCTCCCAACGTTTCAATGGCTGAGTCTGCCATCGTCTTAAGGGGTTTACTCGAAATGGTACTCTTTTACGATCCTTATTTATTTATTCATATCTCTAGTTGCCGTTATTGTTGTGTGCGGATGTAGTGGATGTGTATGTAAATAAATAAATCAGTACCGTAAAAAGTCCCATTTAGAGTTAACCCCTGAAGACGATGGCAGACTCAGCCATTGAAACGTTGGGAGAATTAACCCAATGCCACACCCGGAGGGAATCCCGAGAAATTTTTCATCAATCTATTCGCCGGGAATACTTAAAATTTTACAAGTTTAATTTGCTTTCCTACCGGAGGCATTCCCGTGAGAAGAATGATAAATGGACGTGGAAGTGAAATACTGGAAGGAAAAGTAGTCATGATGGAAATTATCGTTCAATATTCTCGAAGACTCCATGTTGCCAGAAATGAAAAATGTAGCTCGACCCTCTTCAGCGACCTGGTCCATTAAAAACAGCATACGAGCGTTCGTTTATTTTAAAATAGTTCCGGCGGACACCATCGGCAGCCCTCTCATGCCTTCGTTAGGGACAGGGAATCCTCATGTGGCTCATCGCAAAGCGCCCTGCTTTGCCCACGTCACGTTCAGATTGCGATGCGGGATATTCATGTGAGGGTCAGTCGATGATTTTTCGACGGAGGAAGAAGTCGGAGGAGGATAATGAACTAGAAACTATTAGACGAAAACAAGGATTTTGCCACGCAAATGAATACTGGGGGAAAACCTCTTTTGAACTTGGTGGTATGTTGTCCACCCCAGAATAGGGTAGTTCCCTTCATCAAAGAAAACGAAATGCATTGATTGCTATTCGTTACCCACCACCAGTGTATTCATAATATACAAATTATTTGGTTTTAGAATTCCCAGTTTAGGCGAATGGCAATGATCAATTTTAACCGCATTTGAAAAAAGGCCAGATTGGCGCCCATGCGATGCCACTCCACGTGACGTCACAGGGAGCTAGTTCCTATACGAGTAGATAGGAGTTTTACATCGTCTGAGATTACCAATGCATGCATGAGCCACAGAGCTCAGGGAAACATGTCTTAATAATCACCCATTAAAACTGGCTAAGGTCGGAAAGTTTTCTTCGTTTGATAAATTATTAATGATCATTATTTAAGCCAAGCGCTACCTGCTAGCAGGGTACCTACTCTGCTAGCAGCTTGCATCGTATCAGCGCTCATACCTCGCCCCAAGGTCACCTAACTTGCGGCAGCGGGAACCAGAACGACGTCACACGAGGTTTTCCCATCGTTCATACTTAGCCGTCGCGTTTTCGCGCGCTTGAAATTATTCATTTTTCATTTAATCTCGAAAAATAGATATCGCCATTTAAAAATCTATAAGTGTGAAATTCGTACTTCAGGAGTAACAATCTTTCGATTTAGGCAATAAAAAAATAATAGGAAACCACCCTATTCTGGCTCATCTACCATTGAACCGTCATGGGCTGCATAATGTAAAACGAAGTCCTAATCAATATTTCATTTCATTTCTTCTTTGCCACCTCATTTCCTAACGCTAATTTTCCTACTTGATCCCACAGATTTACAAGCTAATACTCCATCATCATCATCACTGGTCCATAACAATTTTAAGGTTGGTTTGACTCGGCTCTCCTTTCAATAGGGAAATTGCATACTTTTTATAGACAGTGTGCTGAAGTACTACAGTAAACACTTAGTACCGCAATATACTTTTTCCGCTTAAAATTCAGTTTATACACTAGAAAATGACTCCCAAAAGTCTCCCGAGTTCCGCGGGCTAAAAAATACCGCCCCCACTAATCTTAGGCCGTGACGTCATAGTTCAGTAGGAGTCCAAGATCCAAGCCCAGTAACTGTAGGTTGGGAAGAGCCACGTTGCGTTTAAAGGAGAACATAGCTGAAATAAGGAAAAATTACAAGTGGTGCATTGTTCCTGTGTGCAATAACACCCCAGAAAAAATTTTCGTCTGCATTCCCACGGAGGAAATTAGAAGGAAAGCCTCGATGCATGCCGTCTGTCGGGATGATCATCCCTCTCGCTCGAGCGTTACGAAAAAATAAGAGTATAATACACGGAATGATAAACCCGTGTGCTGTGTGCTATGTGAGCGAAGATAACTTTAACATAAATAACATTTCCATATTTCATCGACTGAATAACTTGAAACTGAGATTTTTCGATAATTCGGCCGCCTAAGAATAAAAACTCACTTCTCAACAAAAATCGAGATAGGTGTTTCTCGATGGCTACGATGGACTCAAATTATTTATGGCGCTTGTTCATTTTCAGTTACGGAAGGAAATAGAAAATTCCATGATATTTAAAATCAAGGGAGGAAATATGAAAATATAGAGCAACGTTGATCCTCATGCATTCGAGTGCCAGCCAAGAAGACTGCGTTTTCTTCTACTGTCGGCGTCAAAATGATGTGCCGCTGTACTTTGCAAATTTATATCCTGGCTTCACTGCATGCTATAATAATGAACTATACGTCATTTTAAAGGAAATTTTATCCTAAATTCTGATATATTTTATTACAAAAAATTCAAAAATGTAGACACGGCCAGTGTAATAAATGACTCCACGCACCGAAAAATTAGCCGTTTTGTCAACTTCATGAACTTTGCAACTCAACCTAGGGAAAACTACTACGTTTACAGCATTCGTCTTCCACAATAATTTGCACTCACGAGTGCGGATTAATAAAATGGCTTTTGTATATTTTTAGAACTTACATTTTGTTATGAATTAATGAAAAGATTTAAACATTATCTTGTCCCATAGTTTACCCCGAAAGATAAAGGAAGTTGTAGATGGAAAAAGAATGGAATCCAGAGGTGGTCACAAAAAATGAATCGCAGCATTCTTTGATTTTATTCTACGCCGTTGCTTGCTTTTCAGAAAAAGTTGAGTCACAAGAGGAATGTTCCGCGGCCCTTGATTTGGAAACTGTGGAGATAGAGGAAGACGTGTGGATCAGCAATTTCCATTTAGTTGGTTGTCAGGATAAACCAAGGATCCATTTAAAGGTTGTCAGGCCATCGTATAAAGATAGGACTGATGTACACCACAGGGGAAATGGGGTGTTTGAGGGAAAGTCAAACCCAAAGTTGCCCAAAAAATGTGCAGTTTTATGTTGCTCTTTCCCCAGTTAAAACCAAATAGAAATTTGATTGAGATGATATTTTCACCACGGGTTCCAGTGATAGTGAGAGTGCTGGTGATCACGGTCATCGTCGAAGGTATTTCCTCTAGGATTTCCGATACGGAATTTTTAAGTGACAACCGATCGCAATGACGATGAGCTCGCCTTTAGAGTAGGTTTCAGATTTATCGTGAGAAAAGCTCCCAAAATGTATTAAAGACTCTGTTTGGAAAATATTCACATTCTAATGCTACTTTAGGAAGGTTTCATTGCAAAAGTAACTTCTTAACACCTGAAGACGTTGTGTTTATTATATTGATCGAAGTGCGATTGACCGATTCTTTCTGCAGAATAGGAAGTGGCTTCAGGGTTTTTGAGTCACAAGATGGTAGATTGTGTTGGAAGTTTGTCTATATTATCGCTACTAAATTGAAACATTGATAGTCTGGCTTCCTCAGAGCTTCCTGTCGCCCTCCAGGCAAGGTATTTTTAAGTTGAAAGTATCATCGACAGCTTCGAGGTGGAAATAAGTTCGCCATAAGACTCTCTACCGGACTGCCAAAAGAATACACATTTCACATGAGTATACGCTTTCGTCAATATTATACGCAAGTCTCACTTTGTTATGAACTATAAAACATTTCAGATGCACATCAGCTACCTTTCCATTTCTCGGCATCGACTTTCGGCGCCGACGAAGTCTACAGTTTCACTAAAATACCCTGTTATCTTGTAACAGGAAACTTGCTAGGATCAGCCTAGGAATAACCATATTCCTTCATCTTTACGCAATCTATCGCTTTCAATGGAGGAGAAATAGATCAAATAATAGTCCTGAAGTCACAATGAACAACTCCGATACGTCTGCACTTCAATAAATGAATCATAACCACGCCGTCGCTTGTATTCAAGTATGCAACCACTACCATGGCCAAGACGCCGTGCCTCCTCGTACTGAATAATGACATAACTTTTCTACCAGCCAATCATCTGGCGTTTTCGATTCTCACTTGCATTTGAAAATTCTCGTGAACTTTGATGCATTAAATATCGCAAACCACGCCATAAAATAATTAAAAAAACTTTCACCGCGGTATGCAAACATAAATTTTTATATAATTTTGGGGCTCTTGATTATATCTGAAATATATGCAAGTTCCCTATTCTCCTATCAGCCAATCTTTTCATACCTACTTATTTCTTCTCTTTCGCGTCCTTTTTCTCCTGTTGCATATACTTTGTTCGAGGCCTTCCTTTTCCGTTCCAAGCATCCACTTGTCCCTCGACTAATGTCTCCATCAGACCCTCATGTCACAAGATACAGCCTATTACGAAGTTCCGTCCTCTTGTCTCTCCTCCTCTTCTTAGGATGATTGACTGATGAAGACTATCGTAGAAGGGAAGAAGGGCAAGGGACGGCCCCAAATTAATTAAATAGGACAGGTTATAAAGGATGTACCTAAATGAGAAGAAATACGTCAATATGACAAGGCTATTATTTCAAGTGGATAGCAGAGTGGAATTTTCTTCTTAAAACTTACTTTTTAAAGCCAATTTATTAGTAATAATAAACTTTATTTGAAGATTGTCACGAACAGGATCGCTGAAAGAAAAGCTACATGACAAAAAAAAACTAATAGGAAAAAAATTCGAGGTAAATATTAACACGAAATGAAACGACTGAAATGAATATTAAAAAGTTTTTTTTGGAATATATTGAAATAAAAAAAACAAATCGTCTCTGCAGCGCCAAGAAACCATTCTCTTAAGACAACCTAATTCACAAATCCATGCGAGGCATTAAACGTTATTTTTATTCCGTTTTATGCGAAAACCCGAGCAAAATCAACATCTACCAAACAGTAACGTGCAGTGGCGCAGCGAGGGGGATAAAACCCCCCCAGAGCTCAGAGAAACTTTTAAGTTTAATCCATTTGTTTTAATCCATTCCAAATGTTGTTCTTGCTTCAATTCAAATGTTGTACTTGCTTCAATTCAAATGTTGTGCTTACTTCAATTCAAATGTTTATGTCAGCATGACCCTATGCAAATGATGGTGGCCAAAAAACCGGCTGTCCTTCATGGCTTGTCCTTAAATGGTTGTCCTTAATACCTAAAGTTACTCGGTAATTAATTCTATTCTGTACTTTTATTTTTTGGAGTAATAAACAATTATTATTATATTATATTATTATTATTATTATTATTTTACTTAATTTGATTAATGTACTTATAGAAGAGTGTAACGATTAATAAAATATCCCTCAGAAAGCCATAAAACTCACCATTTTGAACGATTTATCTTCAAAATTTTCTGGGGGAGGGCCCACACATCTCCCGCTTATCCTGGTGGGTATGCCACACAACTCACAATCAGGTCTCGTTGCGCCTAGCCTTAATTCCTAGCTGCGCCCCTGGTAACGTGAGAGTGCCTATTCAAACTAAGTTTAAAATCGCTAAAGGTCTGTTTACACTATACATTATCACGCAAGAGGCAATGTGTGTTTGCACGAACGATTTTGGCGGACCTGAAAGAAACGTGCGAATGCATGAACCGAATTAGAACAGGTTCTATTTTCTGTGCATACATTGGCACAAGTTGGGTGGTTACACGGTGCATTTTCCTTTACATTCACGCGTTAATATATCTAGAAATTAACTCATACGGATGTATGGCATCGTTTACAGTGGCGCCGACTCCATGGGGAATGAGGGGGGCCGAGCCCCCTCAAAAATTCGTTATTGGTGTGAGGAAAAAATGTGCCAGGCTTGTCGATTTTCCCCGGAGTGTCCAGATATCGAGATTCTAGTTATCAGTGTTCTAATGTTGATCACATGACTCTTCTAAAATGCTTAAAAAACTTAAAACTCATTACTTATAAAATTTCTCGGGGCATGATCCCCGGTTTGGGCCCCCCCAATATTTTTTGTAAGTCGGCACCCCTGATCGTATAACCAGGCCTCCAATTTTCATGTATTTGAGTTGAGGCGGTCGGCATACCGTGATATCGTTAGTTGCCACCGGCGGTAACAGTTCGCTACGAGGCCGCTGTGAGCGTATGGCGCTCGAACACCGCCAGGCGCAGAGTCCTCTGGATGGCAGTTCTCTACACTACTACCTCATAGGGTCTTTGTCTCAACTTTGTAGTGTATTATCAACAATCCAGAGGACTCTGGCCAGGCGGTGGCTTGAAAGTTCCACCGCCGGCCACCAGGGAGTGGGGTAAGCGCAGGCAGTACCGTTTTGCACCTTCCAGCAACTTTCGGCGGTGTCGTATTAGGCGAGGAGTTACAGGAGGCCGATTCGAAGGGCAGCTGAACTCGTCTCAATCGATTACATCATTGGGTCGTTAAAAAGTTAGCCAATTGGAGAAGACCTCAGATGCTGTGACTATGAGGGTTTCAGCGGTGTTGAGATTCCGATTTCTTCATATTCCAAATTCATTGTATTGCAGAGGAAAGCAACTTAGCATACTTGTGCTACCTTTGTATTACTGTATTATCGGCCGAAAGCCCACACTGCCTCCATATTCGAATCAGAGGCACTGTGGCATTGGATGCGTTCGCCGTGGTGCGAATTTTTTTCACCTGAACCTCTGTTGTAGTCTCACTAACTTTACCACCCTTATCTAAAGCTGATGTAAAATTAAATTTAAATTCGGGTGTGTATGTATGCGTCAAACGTCCTCTTCAAGTTTTCTGATGTAATTTCAAAGGGCTTGTTTCATTAGATGTGGAGAATATGTTTGAAGTGGATTACTGATGTGGCTGTCGGTCTAGCTGGCTATTAAAGTCTTTTGGCCTTCTTACCTTCAGACTACAGGTTTGATTCCCACCCATGCAGGTATTTTCACCCACGCCATAGATGTGCGCCATGTGCTCTATGCACAGTCCTTGGAAAAACCTGAAAAAGCGACAAAAACATCTGGAATGCTATATTTTACAGCGACCATGTGAAGTGCCCATTTCTTCATTTTTAATGTCTAAATTACAAATAAATTATAATCAAAGACACGAATTCATATGGTTAAAATACCCGTTAAAATTTTCAGGAGTGGGTAAAAATTTAAGAAGGAAATTAATAATAGGCCCTGAGGGGAAGGGTAAAGTCTCATGACAGAGCCTCATTAAGTTGTCATATTTAACTACGAGACACCTATTTTACAACTCATAGCATGAGTCATGGGGAGTATTGTAAGGACAAGACGAACAGATTGAGACATAGTAATTCAAATACTTTGGTAATAGAAACACGCCTTTTATTGAATCAAATTAGTCTACATACATGCAGTCATACATTCTCCAAACTCTCACGCACATCTTTCAAATCCATACCGAGACACGAAGTAGGATTTTAAGGGAAGAAGGCAAAATATACTTTCAACAACCACTTACATTGAAAAACCAATGTCAAACATGTGAAGTATCATCATGTGAACACACATCTTCTCCCAATACTTTGCGAACATTATATCAACATATCAACCAATAAGCTCTCATACAACTCACTTCATCGATTCCCTTTTTTACCCTGTATTGCGATCAATGGAAGAAAACTTCAGACAAACTTAATGCAAGAGGAGCATTGTACTATGCGCACCGTATACACATTAATTACCCTTTATTTAACATCATAAGTAATATACATTGAAATGCAAAACGAGGAAAACGAAGGCATGAAAATTGTATATTGTATCCGCTAAGTAGGTCCAGTTTTTCGCCTTAGATCGGCCAAAGTGGTAATGGTCTCCTTAATATGCAAAAAAATATCACCGAAGCCATTAAATAGCTCTCGTATCCACAACGGTTGAAAGTGGATTGAAAAGACTCTATAGGGTGGAGTCGATAATCTTCAATCAAACGATTGGTAAACAATCAAAAAGTATTCACAGCGAAACAAGCAGTCACACAAAATTGCAGCATGCATTGGTTCAATACGACGCAGATGGAAAGGACAAAAAAAGATTAGGTTTTACTCTGTTTGGAATATATTTTTGGAAGAATTGCCACCTTTCTTCCAGTGTCTTCGTTCCCTATTCAATCAATTTTCAATCAGGAGCTTCTTCTTTGAAAATTTGTAAGAGGCTACAAATTCATAAACATTTTGTTTTTTTTTGTAAATACTCATAGTTTTAGGGCTGATATTAGGTGACATTCCCGATTACTGTAACACGACATTTGCTAGGAAAATGCCTTCAAAATGCACGGGAGAAAATTATGGAGGTGTTGATTTTTTTAACTCGGTTTAATAATACATAACGATTTTTTTCACGGTAATTTCAATCTTGGCACGCAGCTGAAACGCTCTCTAATCATCTCTTTTATTACTAACGCATTTATAATTAGTGACTGATTCTTCTCGCTCCTCCCGTTCGCTACGTAACGCATCCAAGATTCAGATTTATAAAATGTACACAAAGTATGATCAGTTCAGAAATGGAAGCTCCATCAAACCATCAAGAGTTTATAGAGTTGCTTGTAATGAGAAGTAAAGCCCTGGTGGAAATCATTTTATCAACAGGCTTTTAAATACATTAACTTTGCAAGACATCTGACACGATTATGTATTTAGTCAATTGAAGATCACGACTAGATATTAATGAAATGAGAATTTTAGGATTTCAAGATCAAGAATAAGTTTAGGAACCCTAAAATTTTGGGAAGACGTCGAATGAATGCTCTATCTATTCGAATGTCCGGAAATAAAGAATTTTCCAAAATAAGGATCTATAAGGCAACTTTTTCAAAATAAAGTTGTCTTAAAGCATCTCGGCGTTGCGGCCTCGTTTGGCAAACACTTAAACAAGACAGGCGAGAGATTTATGCTAAATGCATACAGAAACATTGCTTTTAGAGATCAAAAGTAATGATGCATTTAAAAATGACAGAGACAATGGCGTGAACGTAGATTGGCCATCCCTCAGAACCATCATACTTACTTATCTGCAAGGAAATTCGTAAACATTCAAACGTTTCAACAAATATATGCCTCACAACGACACTAAAGTGTGTTATTACCAACACCACAATGGAAGAAAATTATTGTCTTACAGGATTTTCTCTTGTGTATAAAGGCCAATGACTTCTGGAGCCGATATAAATATGTGACCATTTTAGCCTTCGCAATTATGGCCAGCATTTAGTACTTTACGTTCAGTAATTTTCTGAGAGCTTTAAACCATGTAAAAATGTAACCATCGAAGTGATTTTCTCCTAAACATATCCTATCCCCGTAAATTGATGATGAGAAATAACGGGGAATACCCCTCGTGATATATTTTATGGTGATTTTAACCTTTATTTCATCTGACAACCTTGGATTTTCTCTTACATAAATCGAATCCATACACGCATTATGATAGCGCCCACTCATACAATTCGAGTTTGTTTCAAGGTAAGGTCAAGAATTCGGCATCGCTCCATTGGGTTACGGTACAGTTATAACAAAATACGTTCATGTAATTTCTAGCATGTCTCTCATTGCAGCATCGATAAGGCTTGAAAGGACACTCAGAGGAAATTTGACTTCGAGTGAAGGCTTTAATGATAGAAAAAGAATACGCTTCAACGACACACGAACTTAAAGGCTGCGGTTTTCTTAAATGATTAAATTAGAGTTAAAAGCTGAATATAAACTTTGAGCCATTGAAAGCCCTATCGAGGAAATGAAAGGGGATTAAATAAAGCAATTAATTCACACGTTACTATAAAAATTTTATTCGAGAATTAGCCGAGAATTCGCTCTTTTTGAAATTTGTTCATTCCGTAGTAAAATTTTTTTTATTGATTAGGGATCGCCAATTCTAGTTTTTAATTATATAAAAATGAATGCAATATTTTTCCAATGGGTATTAACCGATGGATAAGTAGAATATTACAGCCAGAAATCAGCACAAACAATTCGAAGATAAATTGTTCATCCAAACATCAAGAGTCGAATATAAAAACATTTAGCGCGTGTAAATGAACGAAATGTATATAATAGAATTTAGAGATGCCCTGAATGGCGATAGTAACCACGCCGTGACATATCCCGTGTGTATTTGATAGGAATTTGTGAAAGGCAGAAATGAGTACGTACTGAAATTGTGGTCAACACCGCGCCTAATTGATTTGTAATTCGCACCCTGATTGCTTGTTCGATGAATGACGTAAGTGGAAGTGCTCGCTTTAATGGTGCACGCGTTTCATCGGAACTGAATCAGTTTTAGCGATCTACCTACTCTTCTGATATTTCATTCGAAGAGAGAGTCAATGTGACAGAGAGAACCTCCCGTACTTAGTAGTAAGGTTTTTTTCTTGCGATATTTTTCCTACGTAAATTGCTTAGTGTCTATAGTCTTTGCTCAGTCAACAATTTTTGCTTGAAAGGTTAATTCAGAATTTTTCGTGAGGTTACACATGAAAATGGCTCGCATGATTAAATACATAACGCGGAGTTCATTATAAAATTATTTCAGTTAAGTTCATTGCCAGATTGCCATATACTGAGTAGTTGGAGGGTCTTGCCTTTAAATGAATGAGGACGTATGATTAGTTATCATGCGTAACATTTTTATGGTGTGCATGTGGGAATCCTTCTGCAAGCTGCGTGCTGGTAATGCATCAACCCCTGCCAAATACCCTAGAGGTGGCTCGTAGGGTTATATGTACATTGCCGAGCATGTGTTTAATAATGTTCAACCTTCATAGCCACAGATCGTACATTATCGTAATTCGAAAGCAGGATTAAATTGGGCATTGAATATTGTTTAATTTTTAAATAGCGATTAGTGCAACTTGCATTATGGGAATTTCGCCTTGCTAAAGGAAAATTACGCAACATGCGTCTTAATTGATCCTGTGGCTTTCATCGAAATACGCTCAAACAAGTAGGAAACGATTTTAAAGTGAGGTAGCTCCCTAAGTAGTAAAACCTTGCGGTATTTTATAATGTAAAGATGCTGAATCACGGGAAATATTGATGAAATTCCAGGAAAATAGATGCTTATATGTAATCCGATGACATATCCAATGGGGTTCCAGCCGTTGACAGAGCAAGCGCGTGAGTCCGCGCCATCTCGAGGCATTGTTTTCGGCAGATTTGCATCATTAATAATTGTGCCCTCCCTTTTGCATTTTACATGATCTTATGATCGCAAGTGGAATTGCACGAGACGGACATTCTCAGAATCATTTGAGCAAAATCATCAGGGCGCGCTGAAATTACATGCGCATAATAAAGCAAATTACAGAAAATTTCAATAATTCTCCGTTTCACACGGTAAATGGATGGCATTCGCACGATCTTTTGAATGAATTGAAGATATTACCCATCGTGTAATACAGCAGTTAGTTTGTAAATTGCTTCAGTCCGATTTTTTTCATTATCTTGGTCGACTCCATAAGCTCCATTTCCTAAAGCCAGGGACGGGATTCATGGAGAAAACTATTCAAGGAATAATGGCGAGAGACGCTTTCGGAAGACGGCACATGCAGTTACGCATGGTCATGACGTAGCCACAAGGACAGTCAATACTCCTGGCTGATGAAGAGCACTCAATTGGAGATTGGGTGACTACAAACCTAAGAAGGAAATAAAATTTATAACTAAAAGCCTTGATTTAAAAAATAATCTATATTTAATCATTTTCCTTATGAACCATTAATGATTCCCAACCAATAGCTAGATTTTCCGTTAACTTTCCCTGTGCCATTTCGATAAAAATTTATTGTCGATATCTTTGTCGAAAAATATTTATGAGGGCACGGATACGGGCAAATGACCCTGGCTATCTGAGCATGCTGCCTCCAGCAAAATCGCTCCAAGAGACAAAGAATTAAATGGCAATATTTTTATATTAAATTAAATGGGAAATATGGAAAATGAAAGGATTAATTGCTTCATAAGAAACATATTCCACACCAAAAGTAGCAACAGTATTTAAGAAGCGAAAACATTAGGTACGGCACTTCTCAGGTCCATAAAAGTAAAACTTTACCGCTATAAAAACAACGCATTCCATTCAACTCAATCAATCTAATCCCATTCCAAAAACAACAAATGAATTTTCCTAAATATTGACGGAGAACTCCAATCATTTTTATAAATTAGGAAATTGATTTTTGAATGGAAGAATATGTTGACCTTATTGATGCAAGCCATAGTGTTTTCCAGAGTGAATTGTTAACATAACGTCGCAGAACCATTAAGAAAGCCCGGTTTTTTGTTCAAATGGATTAAAAGTGAGAGGTAGCAATAGGAATTAGGGAAATCTCATCACGTTGACAATCGAATTACGACTTCAGACGAATGCGGTCTAAGTGATTCCATGATGCAACAGATAAATCATTTCACAAAGTACATGCTCCCAAAATCATAGCAAAAACTTGCATTTTTATTGGTTATCCACGCAGTTGAAAAAATTCGAAGTGAGAAAAACAAAGCAGAAGTCACTTGCCACGAAATTTATGAATAACATCCTCGCACATGGGTTATTAAATCACGATTAACAATAGTTTAGATTGCAGTCGACAATGGTTATGTACACAGTTCATCTGCTTCCGTTAATCAGTCCATCGTCACACCTGATATCGAACAGTCTTTCATGACGAGCATTCCCAGAGCAAAGGTTGAATGGATTCTTTCGTCACTTGGAAGTCATTTCCGGAGCCACGAACGCGACAAATGAAGGAGCAGGCTCCGCAGCACCAAACTGACACGTGTGTGAGGTCACACGCCTTGAGGTCACTGCAGGGGGGAGAGGGGATCTGCTGATGCGGAGCAGGCCCTTTCGAGGTGCCGAGGGGCCCTGAGGGGGGTGAAGAGGGCCCCGAGGGGAATGCAGAGCACAGCGGCGACCACGGCCAAGCCGGAGGGGCCCAGGGGGGGGACAACAGACCGGCACCCTGGGGAGGGAAGAAGGGGGAGTGGTTAGTAAGAAGTAGTAGCAGTGAGGAAAGGTGTTAATAGTTGCTACGCATTGCACTGAGCGGGGTCATGAAAATACAAATGGCTAGTAATTTAAACCACAAGTAAGAATGCTGATAAACGTCTAGGAGTAAAGGTATGCAGATTTTTTGCCAACGTTTTGAAACATTTTTTCTATCTTCTTCAGGACTATGAATGGATATGATTACATAAAATTGATACATAAAAGCATGGAAGATTATTACACTGCTTTGTTACAATAATAAAATTAGTGAAATAAAAAGAATTCAATTGTACAAAAATACAAATACAATATTTTTGCGTATCACTCTAAGACCCATACTCAGAGACGTTAACAAATATTAATAAATTGAGGTCAGGTAAAATAAAATAGAAATCGATGATTGTATGTATGTAAACGTGGGAACTAAAACTGCGAAGGCAAAGGAGTGGAGGGAGGGCGATCGCAAGTTGCAATATCTCCACAGGCGTCCAAAGTACGAACGGATATGATAAAAGGCGCTGCGAATTTAGTGCAACCGGGTTCGAGACTCAGCTGAGGCGAACGATATCACGTGATACGCGCTGGTTTTTATCTTCTGTACTAAACGAGCAAGCTGATGAACAAAGAATTAGTAAATAATCTATTTGTGCAGCTACCCGCGAACTTCAAGGGAAACAATAAATCAAGCGGGAAGCACATTAAAAAATAACGAACACGATGCAAAAGAAATAAGGAAGAGGATTGCGTTAGCAACAGGGGCGTTCAAGGATGTGAAAGAGCTTATCAGATGTAAGAATTTGAAGAAAAATCTATTGAAGAGTTTGATCAATAGGGTGGCATTCTATACGGAGGAAAAGAAAACACATAAGAATGAGGATGAGAGGAGAAAAACATGATGATGGTAATATTTGGAGGAGGCGACCATGAGCTGACGTCATTGCATGTTAGAAACCCGCCGTCGGAATTAACTTAATTTTAACGGAAGGCAGTGGCGGCTCGTGAGTCAAACGCTCGGGGGAGCACACTTCACCGGGGGAGGTCAAAATGTTTTAATATTATGAGTATTTTAGTGAGTTCTTATGGCTATCTAGGTATTAAATTTGTTTAATTTAAAATAATATAATTTAAATATTTATAATAATAAAATTTAAACCAAAACAAGGTATAATGTAGGTTCGAACATTTTCGCGGCGTTGATTAGATGATCTCTGCATTCGCTTCGGGTTTTCACCGCGTCCGTTGTGTTTTGGCGACGACAGTTTCGCTGACATTGCAGTCAGCGTCTTCACCTTCGACCTGAAGACGCTGACTGCAATGGCGATGGATTGGGACGTTCTGGTCAGCGCCCCGCGGCTACAAATGCGAACTTCTCGCGCTATTTTTGCGCGTTTTTCCTACATTTTCGGTGTATCCGATTGAAAAAAACACTCTGGTTAATTGGATGTATAATTATAATTGAATGGATATTTACTCTTTTTCTTTTTCAAATCTTTGGGAAGGGCAGCGTCCGAGAGTCCTTATGGGCAAGCCGCCACTGACGGAAGGCGCGGAGAGGACCACGACTTAACTCGAACGGAGAACCGCTATTAACATGTCCTCCACACAAAATTCAAGCAGGGATATTGCCGTCTTTGAAAATTCTTTTGTCACCGCCGGGATTTAAACCCTATCCCACGGGGTGGAAAGTCAACACTCTAGCCAGCACACCAACACGATCCTCCAAGAAAACAATCGCGATTCTAAATGTGGGAGGAAAGATGGCAGCGTTCAAGATGTGGGTGTGGAGGAGAATGGAGAAGGTGAAGTGGACGGAGGAACAACGAAATGATAAATCGCAATGGGGGGCGAGGAGAGAAAGATTTTGGATAAAAAATACGGAGGAGTGAGAAGGTATTTAGGATGAAATGAGTCCTGAAAGAGAAAGGGATGCGATAAACCGTGCTACATTGCATTTCAAATTCAGTTAACAAAAATAAAATTATAAATATTATACGACGCTGACGGCTAGCACTTCAACAGCGGTGCATCACGGATTCGGAGTAAATAATTGGGCTGCCAAATTCACGAAAAAAATTATTTACAGCGTTCCACATTTAGTTGAAAGTACAGGATGAATGAAGAAAAGTTTTGCCAAACTTCCGCCCATTCTTATGTCTTAGGCCACCACGCAATACAACGTTCCAAAACGTCGAATTCAAAATGAATTGTAGCTGGTTCTCGTCGCTACGACAGTTATTAAACTATTCTACCGATTAAGGTAGGTTTTCAAGGAGTGCTTAAGAAGAATTCCGGGAGCCTCCCCTTACATCATGCACTTCCCTCTTAAGTGCGCAATAAGACCTACTCCCTTTCATTCTATCAAAAATTGCTATTCTTTTCCTTCCCCTCCCTCGTTTACCTAACATTCTACCCTCTAACAATGTTTCCACATCCCATCCCCGCTAAGTATCATCCATGCCTTCTGTCTCCTCCGTGCCTCATCTAAAAGCTGTCTCTCCTCACCCACCATATCCAGCACTTCGTCGTCCCTTTTCCTCTCCGTCCACTTCACCTTCTCCATTCTTCGCCACACCCACATCTCGAATGCCTCCAGTCTTCTCTCGTCCTCCTTAATTGTCCACGTTTCCGCACCGTAAAGCGGTGCACTCCAGATCAGACCCTTCACTAACCTTTTCTTTAAACTCTTACATAACGATCCTCTCATGAGCTCCTTCTGGTTCATGTTCATGCCTCCTTTGTTTACGCAATTCTCTTCCAAATGTCCTTACTACTGTATCCGTTTTCCTCCAACGTACTACCTAAATAGTTGAACTGCTGAACCCGCTCAAGTTTTTCACCACCCACTTTTATCTTAAGTCTAACAATCCTTGCTCGTGATGCTTTACAAAACCGCATAACCTTAGTTTTCTGGTGATTAATCCTCATCCCATACTCCCCGCAATGCTTGAGTAACGCATCTACTAGACCCAGCTGTCCCCTCGCAGACTGGCTTATCAACGCCTGATCATCCGCGAACTTCACTGATTTAAACATTATTCCTCCCACTTTTACTCCAGCTTCAAACTCGTATCTTGCCATCTCCTCAGCGTATACGTTAAAAAGCAGCGGGGATAGAGGACAGCCTTGCCTCACTCCTCGGCCCATGCTGGACCACCCAGATTCTCCGTCCTCTACCCTCACTTGCGCAGTCTGAGCCATATACAGAATACGAATCAGTCGTCTATCCCTCCAATCTACATCTATTCTCTTGAAAATATCCATTAACTTTACCCAGTTCACCCTATCAAACGCTTTTTCAAAATCCACGAAACAGGCATATACGTCCTGGTCATATTTTAAGTTCCTCTCCACGAGGGACCTCATTATTGCTATTGCACCACGAGTTGACTTCCCTTTTCTGAAACCAAATTGATCTTCGCCCAAATACTCGTTTGCCCTCGCCTCCATTCGTCTGTTCAATATCCTCAGTACGACATTCGCCAGGATATATAAGTTTATAAATACCAACAAACAAGGTCAAGAAAAGGAAAGGGAAAAAAATAATATTTATAAATACCGTAATATTATACAAACAAAACATACGTTAGGTTAATAATGTAATTAAGAATGTGTAATCCAGTTTCATGCCGCCATCCATTGTCTCTTAGTTGACATGACTCTATACATGACGGTCAATATACTAGTTTTTCATACGGAAATAATGCATCAAAGAATATGAAATACTCGACCAGTATTTATTCCGGAAAGGCCCCAAGAATTTGATGAAAATTCAGTTCTGGAAGATAGGCGAACTAATCGGTTAATGCGACGAAAATATTTAGGTGAGAAAAACCCAAGCTAACTTAGTAAATTTTTACCGTTACACTTTTATTTTGGAATGGAATACTACAATTACACGAGATTTTGGGACCTTTTTCAGGGAAAACTTAAAATTATTTACAGTATTTTTTACAGCTTCTTGGACTACCTCTGCCATCTAACGATGCAAATATTCTTTTATCTTTACGATTGTGCATATTTTTTGCCAGCATACTCATAGTGACAATAAATTGTGATATATACCACATCCTTTGAAAATTCATTTTTGAAAAAAAGAGTGAGGATAGTCAACGTAGAATCCGAGTGGAGTTTTAATTGACAAATATTTATTGATGATATACCTATTGTTATACGAATTTTTTACTTCATAACTATACGATGGTGGGAAGTCTGCATTGACCAAGAAAATGAAACTCCATTAAAAGAAAGAGCTAAGCGAGTTCAAATAAAAGGTAAAAAGGAATGTCACTCACCGGATGAGAGATCTGGCCCACTTCCTGGAATAGAAGAAAAAAAGAGGAAATTAGAAGCCACATTTTAGAATATCACGCAGTAAAATATCATAGAATTATCGAATAAACGTCAAATTTAGGCTGTTTTCTGCGATGGCAGATAGACAGCATAAATGCTGGCCCACTGCATCCACTTGTCATCAATCATGATGATGGAACGCGACTCGGTTTTGAAGCGTCGCGTCGGCCCAATCGAAAGAGGTAACCCGGCTAAAAGCCCGATAAACGTTTTTTGACAACATATTCGCTGGGAGAGCATCAGATCTTACTGCAGAGAAATAACTACATTTGAATTTAAAGTTGCGGTTTTAAAGGATGAATGCTAAAACTAGATGGACCGACTGATGTACTAATGACCAAATCCTGCATTAACCCCGAGAGAATGAGTTTATAAGATCGACAGCAGAAGCGCACTCCAGCAAGTTATCATCCCACTGGACGCGAATTAAAGGCCGAATGGAAATTGGGCACCCATGGGGCGATCCACTTGGGAGGCCTTGCCCTTGGGTGACGTCACTTCCCTTCCGCCGGCTGCCACCACAAATCAGCCCGCCCCCTGGCGGGCATCACGGGAATACCCCCCGCGGTGCAGGCCGACAATTGACTGCGCTGCGGCGCAAGTGCTTGCCCTCCGGCATACCTCAAGGGAGGGGACAGTCTTGCCGCCACTGCTCAAGAGTTCATTCATACGGCAATGCTCCGTGGAAGATTATGACCACAACGGAGTCGTCTCTCGAAGAATAAATGCCGGAGAAAACTTACGACAGAAATACATTTCATGTAAAGACACTATGGACAACTGCGCGCGTGTAATTGAAGATGGAATAAAAGCTTCCGTGTGGCAGAGACACTTACAGCTGCGGATCAAATAAGTTGGGCATTAACAATTTTACACCCTCTGACCAAAGAAATGATGCCATTTTAAATTCTTCATAACCTACGTACCCACTCAATTCCTTTACGTATATAAACTATATTTTACTCGGCTGCTTAATTATAGAGCTTGTAGATTCTATTTCCAATTTTTTTGGCTTATTCCGTGAATAAATATTGATTTTGGGAATAAAATTACTCCGATAGTACTGAAAAATTAACACTGCAAACTAAAACGCTTCTTTGTAGACACTCAAAAGATAAAAAACCGTTCGTGCGTGGTACTTAATAATTTTATTTTGTAGGTAGTATACCACATGAAGTTAACCAATGCCTTAAATTAAACCTCACAAAGTGTGTTCCCCAACTCGCAATGCATTGTTGATGAATATAAGAGTGTCATTCCCTTGAATACGGCACTATATTCATTCTTTTTATTAGGAATGAGCAAATAATAATGTTCCAGAGAAAAAGTCGACAAATGCACAAAGGTATTACCTCATGTGCCTTGCAGACATTAATAAGGGTGCAAGATGAACGTGCCCGTATAAAATAAAATGACACTGGAAAAAGTCTCAAGATTCCTGAAATCAGAAATACATGGATACGCGTTTGGAAATATTCGAATATTCGATATAGGCATTTTTGCCAATTTTAATACGGGTTTTTTCCATGCGTTTATGATGTGCAATTACACTCGTATTAATTTTTTTCGCAGAACATATTCAAGTTTGGCGACATATTCGCTCTCCAATCGCGCGGAGGCTGATGGTCTTGGAATCGTAATGAAGATACCTCTCGCTGGTGGCGTCAAAATCGGATCCTCAACATCGATGACTTCAGAGGCGGATTCCTATAGCTTTCGCGGGTGACGAGTCAGTTAATTCGGCGAGTAATGGAAGTGGGGAAGCGAAGGAGCAATTGCTGGAAGAATAAAATTACTGCGTTTGGAAATTGACGCATTAAAACCAATGACGACGCAATTTGACCACCCGCCGCGCCGTTCGCCGTTAGGCACGATCAGCAGTGGCCGAAGCGCAAAGCGAGAAAAAGCGGACTAATAGTGCGCTACGAAAACTTCAACTGTTGCTCCTACTTACTGCCTCCTTATTGGTCTCGCTTGCCTATTCCCTTGGGCTACTAACTTGCCGAAATGGGAAGGCTTCCCACGGCCCCTCTAGCTGCACTTGCAGTGATTAATAGGGTAGTTTCCTTCATCAAAGAAAACGGAAGGCATTGATTGCGATTCCTCGCCTACCATTACTGTATACATAATATACAAATTATTTGGTTACAGAAACCCCAGTTTAGATGAATGGCAATGTCCAATTTTAACCTCATTGGCGCCCAAGATTGGCGCCCAGAGCCAGATTGGCGCCCAAGCAATGCCATTCCACGTGACGTCACAGGGACCTAGTTTCTATACGAGTAGATAGGAGTTTTACATCGTCTGAGATTACCAATGCATGCATGAGGCACAGACTTCAGGAAAACATGTCTTAATAATCACCTATTAAAACTGCCTATGGTCGGAAAGTTTCCTTCGCTTGATAAGGTATTAATAATCCTTATTTAAGCCAAGCGCTACCTGCTAGCAGCCTGCATCGTATCAGCGCTCATACCTCGCCCCAAGGTCACCTCACCTTCGGCAGCGGGAACCTGAACGACGTCACACGAGGTTTTACCATCATTCATACTTAGATTACATAGCCGTCGCGTTTTCGCGCGCTTAAAAATTTTCACTTTTCATTTAATCGCGAAAAATATATATCGCCATTAAATAATCTATAAGTGTGAAATTCGTACTCCAGGAGTAACAATCTTTCGATTTAGACAATAAAAAAATAATAGGAAACCACTCTATTCTCAATTACTCACGGCAAGGACACCCAGGCCAGATAAGTCGAAGGGTTGGAGGAAGACGAAACGTAGTCCACGTGATAGTGTCGCGTAAAAAAACACACGGTCGGAATGGAAGAGGAAAACTCTACCAACCAACACTTGCCTAAATACATGGAGTGCAATCGCAATTTTTCTTTGCAAAACGCGTCGAAATCATCAAATCTTGAGACACATGCCCTTTCCAATAGCATTGAGGCTGATGGTCTTTGAATAGTAATGAAGAAACCTCTCACTAGTGAGGTCAAAATCGGATGTTCACCGTGGACGACTTGGGCAGCATGATTCCCATACGGAAGCAAACGAGTAATTGCTCACCAATTACAGAATTCATCAACCCAAGCAGCAGGTAGCAAGTGAAACAATATTATCAATGATTGGATAATTATTCTGAGAAATTTCATGCAGAGGTTGTCCAACTAACGACGAGAATGATCCTCACAAGAAGAAAACAAGAGGAGACAGCGAAGGAAGGATGAATCGTAACGAAGATGAGAGGACTGGCCGTCAACACCAATCAAATCAGAGAACACACGCCATCGCGGAGAACACTCAGAGGAGACAAATAGCCATAACGAGCAGCCATTCCCTTGTTTTTCTTTTGTTTTTTTATCGCGTCCTCGACGCGTCTCCATTTGAAACCCTTTATTTTTTTTTCCTTTTGCGTCACATCAATTGTGTGGTCCAGCGCCTTGGCCCACAGACCCAATCTGCCCTTTGTGCCCTACCTCCACGCGCGCTATCAGGGGCGCAGCTAGGAATTAAGGCTGGGGGGGGGAGGGGGTTAGGTGCAATTAATACCGGGGTGTGTGGGGGTATAGTATACCCACCAGGATAAGCGGCAGGTGCGAGATTAATAAATTGCGGAATTTTAAGATATATGGTGAGTTTTACGGCTTTCTTAGGGATATATTATAAATACTTACGCGATTCCATTACTTACATAAATCCAATTAAGTAAAATGGATTAAACTTTAACATTTCTCTGAACTCTGGGGGGAGGGGGGTTTAATCCCCCAAAACCCCCCCCCTCGCTGCGCCACTGCGTGCTATCACTCATCGACCAGACTTCATTCTCCCAGGTTCGGCATGGAATACAGTAGCATTCTCAACGGCATCTGGGTTAATAACAACACAATCAAGCCTTATCCATTACGCAGTTATTTAAATCATCATCACTGGTCAACCATCCTAGGATTGGTTAGACGCAGCCCTCCACTCATTTCTCCAATCAGCCAATCTTTTCACACCTACTCATTTATCCTCTTTCACCAGTGGCGGTTTGCCCATAAGGACTCTCGGACGCCTCCCCTCCCAAAGATTTGAAAAAGAAAAAGAGTAAATACCCATTCAATTGCAATTCATCATCATCATCATTGGTCAACAATCCTAAGATTGGTTTGACGCAGCTCTCCACTCAGTTCTCCTATCAGCTAACCTTTTCACTCCTACGAATTTCTTCTCTTTCACATCTCTCTTTACTTGTTCCATATATTCTGTTCGGGGTCTTCCTTTTCCATTCTTGCCTTCCACCTGTCCTTCGACGATTGTCTTCATCAGGCCATCATGTCTCAAGATGTGGCCTATAAGGTTGTTCCGTCTTCTTATTAAGGTTTTCATGAGGCTTCTCTTCTCTCCTACTCTTCTTAGGACTTCCTCGTTACTAACTCGGTCGATCCATTTGATTTTCATCATTCTTCTGTAGCACCACATTTCAAAGGCCTCTATCCTTGCTTTCTCCGCTGCGGTCATTGTCCATGCCTCACTTCCGTATAGGAGCATACTCCAGGTGTATAAATTGTTTCTTTACTTCCATATTTAAGTTTCCCGCTGTAAGCAGGTCTCTCTTTTGGTGGAATGCTCTCTTCGCCTGGACTATTCTGCTGATAATTTCTTTCTTGCTTCTCCCGTCACTAGTTATCTTGCATCCCAAATAACAGAATTCATCCACTTCTATCAGTTTTTGCCTCCCTATTTTAATGTTGGTCTTGACTTCTTCTCTTCTGCTGCATACTAAGATCTTGGTTTTCTTCGTGCTTATTTTCAGTTGATATCTACCCATTACCCTACCCATATTAACCAGAATATTTTTCAAATCCGTCTCTGTTTCTGCTATAACTGCTATGCCATCGGCAAATCTTAGCATGCTAATTTTTTCTCCATGGATATTCACTCCCAATGCCTTTTCTTTGATTTCATTAATGGCTTTCTCAATGTAAACGTTGTAAATTACGGGTAACAATGTACAGCCTTGTCGCACTCCTTTCCTAATTCTTGCTTCTTCACAGCTGGGCCCTGATTTTATCACCGCTACTAGGTTTTTGTATAAACTGTGAATGATTCTTCTGTCATTATAAAGAACCCCAATTTCCTGTAGGATTCCAAGCATTGTGCTCCAATCCTTATACATCAATAGACCAAGGTGTGCTATTTCAATCGCATGCATCGAAAATGTAGGAAAAACACGCAAAAATAGCCCGACCCTCCGGTGGAGTGTGCCCCTCCCAGCATCTGACTCAGGAGCCGTCACTGCCTTTCACATCCTTGTTTACCCGTTTCACATATTTTAATTCGAGGTCTTCCTTTTCCGTTCTTGCCTTCCACTTGTCCCTCGACGATTGTCTTCATCAAGCCATCATGTCTCACGTTATGGCCTATATGGTTGTTCCGTCTTCTTATAAAGTTTTTCATGAGGCTTCTCATCTCTCCTAATCTTCTTAGGACTTCCTCATTACTAACTCGGTCGATCCGTTTGTTCCTGATCAATTTTCTGTAGCACCACATTTCGAAGGCCTCTATCCTTGAATTCTCCGCTGCTGTACTATTTGTCCAAGCCTTACTTCCGTAGAGATGCATACGTCAATTTTAAGTTCTGAAAAGCAAGTGTTTCCTTGCTTCGCTCGGTGGTTATAAGCAAATTACTGTTATATATCGTTTGCCTCAAATGGTGAGACAAATTCGGGTGAGATCGCTATCTGAACTCCAGCAAATACGTTTTCAAGATTTGAATGAAAGATTTTTAAAGCCGCAGATTCAGAATTTGACCTTAGAACATTAAAAAAATCAGAATGCTTGCGAGCCTTAATGATCTTTAATTGTGTTTGGGGAATCCCGAAATCTTATCGCCTTAATGTTAAATCTACCCAGTCAGGTAAATTTGTTCTATAAATTCTTGTTGGGCCAGTAAATGAAGTTTGCGTAATATCAAGCATATTATAACCTGATAAAGAAATATTAAGTGGGTACTCAAATAATCTCCTTTTCCTAAATTACATTTAACAGCTAGAGACAAGACACAGAGAAAGTAGGAGTAGGGTTGGGGGTTGGCTTCATTTTTCGAACATTGATTTCTTATTTGAAATCTTCTGCACATTATCAGACATGTATTTTAAAGCTTAAACTATTGATGGTGAAATGTCTGCATTTTTCACAGTGTTTTCCCGAGTCAGTTGGTTTGTGAACAACATGTTTGCTGGCTACACTGCCAGCGCAACAATTGTCTATAAGCCAGCTGGCGCGGAGGGAAGCCCGTGAAAAAATGCAGAGACCAACAAATGAGCATTTTAAAAGACCAATGCTACAAAATGATTTTCGAAAGATAAGACTCAGGAAAGAATTTGTAATTTCTAAAATAATAAGGCAGATAATTGCCGTTAAATAATGTATGTTTAATGCGATATATTTTTTACTATTTTGACCGTTACGTGGAGGTTGGAGTTTTAAAGAAGGATTGGTTGAGCCATGATGAATTCGTGTGTGTACGGTCTGCGCGCAGGAATGAGAAGAGATAAGTTTTTCATTCCGGAACCGTTCTGAGCGTTCACTGTAAGAGGACTGCATAGAGGAGGCCCAATTCCATCTCACAGGAGGCTGATTTCTGTTGCGCATGCGATCGCGTTTAAATTGTTTTTTAAAAATGCCTGAAGCACGGTGATGATGTCAATGCAATCCCCTTACATTGAACTTTTATTCAAGTATTTTGCAGTATGGTCTTTGCAAATGCGAGGAATAGCATTGCACTTTTATGAATTTTATAGATCACATCATCATATTGATTACAACTTATTCCCTCGAGAAACTCGCGCCGATTTGTCCGTCAGCGACGCGAGTGGCGACTTATGTAAACTCAATTAAATGCACGGTTGGGGGCAACACATTAAGGATCCTCTTTTGTAGCATTCGTGGTTGAATGTTTCGTGGGGAAGCACGACCTAATAATCCACAGCTGCCTCGATCTTCTGAAGGACTTGATTGTCTCCTGGGAGAGAAGAAATCGCCGGAGGCACGTGCTTTCCCAAACAGCTTCCCACCATCACCAACCGTCAGAGGCATGCAGGCGGAATATCGATGGAGCCAGACGTTCTTCACTTTTTTCTTTTTTTTCTTTTTGATCCGGATCCATGAAAAGTGTCCTTTCAATAGGGCCCACCTCCATCCTCTGGAAATTGCTTTCCTTATCGTTGGCGATCAATTGAGAAGATCCTCCGTATTTGGCGACGACTGACCAACGGCCAATCTGACTCGGAATCCCAAATACACTCACAGCGAACTCACGCCAAAGATCTCTAAGAACGAGAGCAGCCCAAGGGGAAAAGCCTTAAATTGTCACGGAGATTCACGATGGCGTGAATTGGCGAAGCTTTAAAAGTCACGTTTTCCTATGATTGACAACGCAGCCATAAATCCTAGAAAATGTATCAATACAAAAATTATCTGGATATTATACGCTCTCGAACATTTTGGTGTCACTGGTTATTTGTAATTTACAAAGAACACAAAGAATTTGTATCCAAATAAAATCGTAATTTCAATGGCATTTAATCAAGGTCTAATTTAACAAATTATTTTAGCTCAAAATATATATGTATACAAATTATTTATTTTGTGTATATAAATTATAAATTTGGTACAAATAAATTTGTATTTTTAAATTTGTATATACACAAATTAAATAAGCTCAAAACTGCAGATCGTACTGAAAGAAAACGTTTACTTAGAGTTCTCGGCGCGAATGTTGTTGGAAGCGTGGTCTAATCCAAGCGAGTACACTTTGTTTTTCCACTTGTCCTTCTTCCTGACTCCATGAAGTTTTACAAAAGGTACGCGGTATTTTTATCCAACAATTGGGAACATGCACACTTTTTTAAAGTGCTTTAATAGGAAGGTCTCTACCTCAAATGTACACGCCGAAAATTTCGCGGATGAATAATGTTTTTTAGCCAAGATATGAGTCTTTAAAAATTAATCTTCATCGGCTGCTTGAAAACACGTCTTCGGAGCGTGACGTCACGGCACGGTATCCACTGATGACATACTGAGGCAGAGGATAGAAGACCGATCTATTCACTGGCTAAAACGCAAATTTAGCGAAAATAATTGCTGTACTAACGTCAAAATGCAGATTATGAATATATTGGATTGCCAAGGCGTTGTTGAAATAAATAAAGGGGATTGTTTGGGGAGAATTGGAAAGATTAAATGCAAATAAGCTGATTGCACATTGTGATGTGATCTACGCTGCACACCTACATCATTTGCTTACAATTAGAGGAATAAGTGAATTGCAGCAGAGATATGCAATAGAAAAACGTGTGAAATCGTGAATAGTGCCCCGGCGCTCAAGTACCTACCTCTATTTTCTCGTCGGAGAAGTTTTGTAATTGTGTCTCAAAGGACAAAAATGATTGAAGAAAGTGGTGGACGACCTACAGAATGGAGTTAAATACGTTCTCTACATTGTCAACGAAATATTTCTCTACGTAAGTACACTCTTGAATCAGTGTTACAGTAGGGTTTTATCGAATTGCCAGTTTTTCTCGGATAGCCACCAAGTTTAGGATGTATCACTCATTTCACTTTGTAAACAACCCTAGAAATGTACCTAATAGTCTACCCATTGTAGGATTAAATATAAAGGAAGGTGGCTATTCATGAAAATAAATACTGATTACGATTAAACCACGGAGAAAAATAAGGAATACACGAGAAATATGAGGCTTTTGGCAAGGTGAACTGAATATTTGCCACTGTCATGCCAAAAAAGTTCGCTGTATGTCAACGCAAAACCTAAAATTTCGACTCGTTTCTGCAGTGGATTTCGGTTCAAAAACAGGAACTTAAGTAAATAAGGCGTAAATAGTATTTGAAACTTATTTATATGTCTATCAAATACTTTTTTATTACCATTTAACGATCGTTTGGATCTCAACTCCGGCCGATTGGGGAAAACTATCAAAGTTCCTCATGGTTACCAAGTAAATACATAAGATAGATTTTCAGTTAGCAATGGATTTATTTAATCTTTCTGGACAAAAATAAATATTTAAAATGTTCGTAATGTCATTTTGATTAACCGCATAATTATTTACCTGCTTGTCTCTACTCCACACATCGCGCTAGTGACGAAGCAATCACTGTTTTTCAGAAAATCAGACGCCATATAAAGGAGTCGACCAAAAGTAAACTGCCGTATTGTGCCCTCTTAAATCCCTCTAAAGTCATATTGTCCTTTGAGGAACTACTACAAAGCTCAAAGATGAGTTTTACTTCGATATTTTGCATGAAGGTCACGTGATCTCAAGCGATATTCGAGCACTTTTAATTAGCATTTACTGACGTTTGTGGAGTTCTAGGAGATTTTTGGCTTATATATTTGGAATCGTGAGAAAATTGTCTATCCCATGAGACATACTAGCATGATGAACACATTTCATGCATGTTCCCCATTAGCCTTCATCGAGCATCACAAAATGCAAATGTTGGCAGAAGCCTTGTATCTGTAGCTCAAATTGTCCGAATATGCTGCTTCTCGGCTTTGGGTATAGTGCTGACCTCAAAAGCCACTGATATCCACCCATAAAGCAGGTAAACACTTGGTGACTGTATTTTGTAGGGCCGGGGTGATAATTAGCCTGGAATGAAGGTTTTGAATAGGATGCTCCATAGAATATGCCAACGGAATATGCAGTGGCGGATACAAATGGGGAAGGTAGAGGGCGCAACCCCCCCCTTGCGGGGTAAATTGAATTAATTCAGTAGCAGAACCACAATTGTAACTTTCTTATATCATAAGATGGCATTATCTTGTATATCTGTATAATCAGCTTAGATGAAACTCTCTAAAACTTTGCATGCGACTTATTTTTCATTCGGATAAAAGTTCTCAAGGAACGTTTTGTGCTATATACATAAGAGTTTTAGATTTTTTTCTTGAGTTTTTTCTGTACACGCTACTGTCCCCATGGCGAGAACAACGTGTAAGAAGAATTCAATTGATTCGGTTTTTACTTTGTGAACGTGTAAGGAGGTATCCCTGTAAGTTCCCCACTTGACTTGGGTTGTTGACGTTTAGGGCGACTACTCACCCTCCTTCTCATTGTTTTGTTTTCTATTGTTTGGCGAGGTATTCGGCGAGAAGAGGATGGGCGCAGGGGGTTCATTACGACTAGCCAGTCTTGCGGGGAGGGGCGATAAAGCCTCCGTTCAATGCACAGTCGACTTCCACGAAAGCTGCACACCGCAAGGGAAAACGTAAACAAGTTCTAATTATACCTACCATTTGCGAATAAACCTTCTGACATAACATACGGAAATGTTAAACAATCGGGCTGAAATTTAGAGTATATATTCTGCGCCCCTAGCATATTTTAAAAGGTAGAAATAAAAAATCTGAGAAAAAATTAAAAATAAGCAACACCCTAATAGCCAGCCGTTGTGGGGGGGCACCATAAGGCAGCCGTTCAGTCAACAGTCTACAATCACGAAATCTGCTGAACGAGAGGAAAAACGTAAACTAATTCTGATGACGCCACATAACATACGACACTAATATCTGGCTTGCAAAATGTCCTTCTTAAAACCAAATATCTGTAAGTTGCCCTGCTTGACTAGAGCTGATGTTGTTGGCGGACTAATCCTCATACCCCTTCTCAAAGCCTTATTTGTGATCGTTCGATAAGGTAGCGATAAGAGGATGAGCGCATGGGGTTTATAACGACTAGCCAGCCGTTGAGTTGAGGGGCAATAATGCAGGCGTTCTGTGAGTAGTCTACAACCACGATAGCTTCGAAACGCGAGTAAAAACGCAAACAAATTATGATGATACCATTTGCGAGTATACCTTCTGACATAACATACGGCACTAATATCTGGCTAAGAAAATGACCTTTTTACGGCAAAAATGACATTCCAGTGCCAAAATTTTCGATATTTGAGACTTGTGACCCCATGGCGAGAATAACGTGTACGAACGTGTACCTGTAAGTTACCCTACTTGACTTGAGCTGGTGCCGTTGGTGGACGACTACTCACCCTCCCTCTCAATGCTTTGTTTCGATTGTTTGTGACGAGATATTCAACGAGAAGAGAATGAACGCAGGGGAAGCAGTACTACTATCCAGTATGGTGATCCTTTTTTTATTTTTTTCTCGGATTTTTGAAAACATTTTCTTTAGTATCCAGTTAATCATGTGCAATGCAGTATCGGCAAGACCCTTTTCCGCTCCTCTCGCGCTAATGCCCAAGGCATCGCAGGTCAGCGCAATTAGGGGCGTAATTACGATTTCCTACGCATCTGCTTTTTACTTGACGTCTTCGTTGGATCATCATCAGTAGAATCCGTGTTAGAAACATCCTCACTGCTTTGAATAAAAATATCGTCATTATGTAATAGAATAATGTATGATGAGCAGCGTCATTGCATAAAATGGAAATCGATACAGATTTAGTTTTGCAATGCCAATAACTTAACTTCCTTTTTACTCTTTAAGGCCCAGTTACACCAATGAGGATCATATTCTCCTTTATCTCAGTATTCAAAAACCCGGTTAAAATTATTATCTCAGTAATGTGATGATCGTGTTTCACCAACGACGCTTTATCTTAGTTTTCAAAAACCGAGATAATCAGAGTAAATGATTGGGCTCGTATGTTTTTCATAACTCTGACGAGGGAAAAATAAATGACGCAAAGCAACGGTATGCCATGCAATCAGCTTTAATCAGCCGGTAAGTGTACAACCAAGTATAGAGTGAAAAAATGAACAGCAACAGTTTTAATATTGACAATGAGAGTTAGAAAAGCTTACATGCGACGTTTTGGTGGAAGGATTTATTAATTTATCCTGCCGAATGCCACGCACGGGCAATAAAAAATAAATAGAAGACAAATAAGGGAACCACATTTGGAAAAAGCAATGACTTCGAGAATATTGCCGTAAAAACTTTTAAATACCTTTGTTTAATTCATCGTTATTTAAAAATGAAAATGTTTAATTTAACGAGACTCCCTGATTTATATAAACACAGTTCTTGCTTATTTTGTGCTACAATAACTAATTACGTCTCACATTGGTTTCTATTTCGAAGATAACGATGAAGTTGCAGAGCTTTGTAATTCGGGAAGAGGACAGAGATTAAAGATTTTGTATGTATATGTAATAAATCCCCAAGAAAAGCTCGTCAAATTTATGGATACGAACATTTTTCGGTAAGAGTTGTCGGAATCATTGGCTCAAGGAGAGCATAAGCATGAATAGGCTCAAGTAAAAGAGAAAGAAACGTGAAATTGGGAGATGACGTACCCCATTATGATGATAAAAATCCTCACGCATATGCTTGCTTCAATTAAAATCATTCATATACTTTTCGCCGTCTGATCAAAATGAAAAAGACAAAAAATACTACTTTGAAGAAGCCCCGAGCCCTGGCCCCCTTAGTAAGAGTCAATATCGGAACCTCTACACCAACTGACCGATACATAATATATGGCGCTATTTCGAAATTATATAAGGCTTGTTAAAAGTACCGCATGAAGATTATTACAGCCTAACTAAATCCCATTCAATGGAACCGCTAACAGTTTAGAGATGTGCTCGTCATTCCGAATGCCATAAAAAATACGGAATGGCAAATCTCCACCTCCCCTTGTGAGTAAAAGAGAGACATATCGTCCTTTAAACCGTGACCCCACTGACTCCGTAGTCAGAAAGACTATTGAACTCATTAAGAAAGCAGGTTTACCAATAGAAATCAGAAGAAACCTTGTGTCACAAGCTCCGATACCGCCAAGACTATATGGACTGCCAAAAGTTCATAAGAGAGATATACCCTTAAGACCCATTGTGAGTGCAATTGACTCTCCCACTTATTACCTGGCCAAATACCTCACGGGTTTATTAACTCCCTACGTGGGAACATGTGAACGCCACATAAAAAATTCGTCGGAACTTGTGAAGATCCTGCAAGATTTCCACTTGGCTCAAACAGACATCATGGTCAGCTTCGACGTCGTGTCTTTATTCACTCGTGTTCCATTGAAGGAAACGCTTGAGCTTCTAGAAGATCGTTTTGACCGTAAGACAGTGAGCCTTTTTCATCATGTACTAACGTCCACATATTTTCTCCATAATCGAAAATATTACGAGCAAGTGGATGGTGTACCAATGGGATCACCACTCTCTCCTGCAATAGCGAATTTCTATATGGAAGCCTTCGAAGAAAAAGACCTTGCCTCAGCGACGCATAAACCAACACACTATTTCCGATATGTGGATGATACATTTATTGTTTGGTCTCATGGATCTAAGGCTCTGCATAATTTCCTGAAACACATGAATGAACAACATCAAAATATTCAATTCACTATGGAGATAGAGAAAAACAACAGTTTACCCTTCCTCGATATTTTAATCCAAAGAAAGGAGGACGGAACTTTAGGTCACCGAGTTTATCGGAAGCCAACACACACTGACCTGTACCTAAATGGCTTAAGTCACCACCATCCATCTCAAAAAAGAGCTGTTCTCTCTACCCTCCTGCATCGTGCAAATATTATAGCAGACAAAGAAAGCCTCCCACAAGAATTAGATCACCTACGGGAAACATTCCTCCGAAATGGGTATACGAAGAAAGAGATTTCGCTCGTCCTGTTAAGAGCTAACACAGAGCACAAGAATGACCGCGTTGAAAGCTTCCTCGTTCCAGATATGCCCTCCAGAGATAAGAAACCCATAGCAAGAGCTTGTCTGCCTTATGTCTCAACTGTGGCCGGGAAAATATCGAGGATTCTAGCAAAGCGGAATATTGAAACTATACACAAACCACCGCAAAAACTGCGTGGGGATTTAGTGCGTGTGAAGGACAACTTGGGACTCAGAACACCTGGAGTTTACCGTATCCCATGTCAGTGTGGGAAAGTGTACATCGGAGAGACTGGGCGCACGGTAGAGACACGAATTAAAGAGCACAAGAGGTGTATAAGACTGTTCCATCCGGAGAAATCGGCCCTCGCTGAACACAGCCTAACGGAAGATCATATAATATCTTTCGATGAGGCTCGAGTGATCTCTAAGGCACCTTTGTTTTGGGATCGTCTCCTTAAAGAAGCCATTGAGATCCGGCTGGAGAGGAATAAAGTAAATCGCGATTCTGGGTACACGATAAGCACGGAATGGAAACCGTTAATCAAAAAGATAACGGACAGAAGGCGACAACAATGCCCCCCGGTTTGAACGGCTATATAAGCGCAGGAAGGCAGGCCTGCAGCACATTCATTCTCTGAGGTCGATGGAAGAGTGTTCCGTCGAAACGTTAGACCAAAAAAGTCTCACTCGGCTAGAAACCCGAGAAATATTTATAAGAAATATTCGCCGAGAAAAAACAAGATCATATATTACATATAAAGAATATTTGCGGCACAGCCCTGAAGAAATTAGGATTCGTCAAGCGTATTGTGGGAAGATTTTCGGATGAGAAAGTAAAGGAAAGGTGCTATTTCGCTCTCGTCCGACCGCACCTTGAATATTCAGCGAGCATATGGGATCCGGTGCAGAAAGACTTAATCCGCGAACTGAATAAAATTCAAAGGAAGGCTGCGCGTTTCGTCAAAAAATGCTACGGGCGTACAGACAGTGTTACCCAGATGTTGAGCGAATTGGGCTGGGAGCCGTTGGAGACTCGGAGGCTGCGCGCTAGGCTTAGATTGCTTAAACAATTGAGAATGGATATCTTTAAGAGCGACACATAATGTTAGAGCCACACTATATTTCCAGGTCCGATAGAAGTGATAAATTAAGAGAGATGTTTTGCCGAACGGATAGATATGCGAATTCGTTTTTCCCCCGAACCATAAAGGACTAATAAACGCTAGTCCCAACTTCGTTTGAGCACTTAATTTTTTTTTTAGCTGTAAACGGCTGGTGTCCTAACACCCCCTGCCACACGCCTTTTAGGCGGCTTGCGGGGTATTATGTAGATGTAGATGAACTCCTCACACCCTCCTCCCACCCCTCCCACCTGAAATATATAAAAAGGCAGCAAAAACCAATCCCAACATTATTTCCTTGAAAAAGTGACCAGCAGTTGGTCGCGAAACGTCGTCGGGGCTATCTCCTTTACGACACGCGGCATACACCCGTATGTGAGTTATTTTTAATCATCATGAGCCGCGAAAGCTTTAACCAAGAAGGAATATTTTGTTTCAATGCGGTATTTTGGACTCATTCTTACAGTTTAAGCGTATTTTTTTTCAATCATTGGAACAATCCGTTGCAGTCCAGGGGCGGCGAGTTCGGGAGGTAATGGTCTCTCTCCCTCCGGAGTTCAGGGACGCTCAACTTTATTTTCAGCGAGCGGTCACTCATTTGAATACGTAAGCCACCTGTAACAAGAGGGTCCATAGAAGCACCTTGCTTGTGATTTCTGCTTTTACTTCTTCCATCAATAAGAGAATAGAGTTATCAGTTTAATGGGCAAAAAATATAGCTATCCGATTTGTTTTTTTCCTATAACGCCGAGTGTTGAAATGTAATACGCAATACCATATGTATAACTCTCACCTACTTTGAAAATAGCGAAAAAATTCTAGAGTGCCTACTCATGAGATATATCTCGAGAAATAGCGCAGGTGGTTCAAAACGTTTTTTTTTTTTGTCATTTGAGCGACGCTCAAGAAGATGGATAATCCCTCCACAGCATTCCTGTCGCCTCCTTTTCAGAGGAGGCGATTATATCAAGTCGGGAGGGCGGAGGTCTCTTCGACGGAGGGTGGGCAAACATCGGATCCATCTTAATCCCTCCACGATCACTCTCTTTTTGGTTTTTCGGGATAAACTCAGACTGACCACAAGAGAGAGCGTATGGGTAGATTCACAGCTCGGCATTGCGACGAGAGCTCCCGCTTAGCATTGGAAAAATATTGGTGAAATCGATTTTTGGGGAAAACGATTTTAAATCGTAACGAAAAGCTCCACTTTTAAAAAAACTCGAAATTTGGACCTTAACTTCTATAAATCGAAAAAACGACAGCAGTGCTTTGAAAATATACAGTATGTACAAAAACAAGTTTATTATTCATTCGAAAAACACTAAAAACCTCACTTAACGAAGCATTCAAAAGAGCATTGGAATAAATCCCAAAAATCTATTTAAATTATATTCATGAATTTTGAACAGTAAAAATTTGCTAATATACGTACATAAAATTTGGGCATCACCGCTTGGTACCATTCCGCTACACTATAATATTAAAGGATTATCAAGTGATGGAGATGCTTTCTTGAGATGGTGCCCAACTTTCAATTTTAGCGGTCTTAGAGAAGAGTCTTTCACGTGGGACGTATTACATTATCATAGGCTGGTAGTGACGCTGAAAAAACGCTGTCGAAAAATCGAGTTTTGAACGAAACTCATTGACCATGGCTCGATCTCAATCGCGTCGAAATTTTAACATTAAAGCTATATTTTAGGCTTAAATCGAAATAGATTTTTTCATCACTACTCCGCCTCCGTCGGAAAACTTTGTCCTTCAAACAACTGCGTTGCGTAAACAAATGAAAGACGAAAAGCGTCAGCTTCTTAAATCCGACCCGATAGCATCCCGTATTCTGTTTCGTGCGTCTTCGCGTAGATTTTATAAATATAGATATAATAATCTCTAATAATGCATATAATAATGGAACTTCCTTTTCCAACACTAGGGTATTCCAAATTTTATTCCTCACTCGCAATATAATAAAAATAAGCAATTGAATATACTTGGCGAACATAAAAAAGTGATAATATAATTGTAAAATTAATGTAGGGTCACCAAAATCGCAGAAGCTGGGCGTAGAAATTCTACTCGAATAGTTTCAACAAAGCAAACATTTAGGACATAATCATGTATAATATATTGGTTTTCAAGGATATCAATTTTCGTATATTGAAAATAAAATCAAAATATTGATGCTTAAAACTCTATGACACTAGTAACTTGTAAAATAAACAGCAATATTTTAACTAACTCGAGCAATTGCAGTACATAAGCACCTTAGGGGCATTTTGGCCTTCAATATTTTTCTTAAGTAGACGGTAGCTCGTGTTTTTTCGTAAGCTTAGGGTATATTCATTTTTATGTGTTAACTGGTATTGCCACCGTTCTCCTGGGATCGGAGTAGGTGACCAAATGGCGAATTGGGAAACGGCTTAAATCCCGCGATGGGGACACCATTACGACCCACAATGCAGTTGGAGAGAGAGAGAGAGGGGTATTTGTCTTCCTACCGTTGGGGTAGTACACGATGCTCTTCCGCACGGCGTAGTCTGCCTCTGCGATCACCAGGTGGCAGTCGAAGACGGTGGGCGTGGAGGGTAGGTCGAGCAGCAATTTGGACGCCACCACGTCGTATGCGTCGCCTCGCAGCGTCGCCCGCGTCTCGACGCCCTCGAGCGCAGACGCCGTCGAACCGTCCCGCCTGCAAAACATAAATGGACAGGGCACCAGTTGTCGGATGTACGCTGCAAATGATACTCAGCGTGTTGGTCGTGAATTATCCGGTTGGACGTATTTATTCTCCGTCACGGTTACATGTATTGATCACGATCACAAGGTACTATTCACAATGGAGAACTGTTCGTGTCAGTGGTCGGAGTCGTATTACCGCCATGAGGAAAATGCTAAACGAAAGTGAACAGTTAGTTAATCGTGCACACCCCGAACTCAAAACTTCTCCCGACCGAAATTCCCTCCGCTTCACTGCACCCGACACAAATCCCCCATTGAAATGGCCCCAGCCAACAAATTTAGTTTCATTGTCGATGCTGATGGACAAACCAACAGACCGGTGTACTTCCCTTAACCCTTGCCTGTCGGCGGTGATGACAGAGCAACTTGTTCCGTGCTACGAGAAGAAGCATAAGAATACTTTAAGGACAAATTTCTGTGACACTACAGTACGTTTATGCTTGACCTTAATAATACTAAGAATAATGCTTTATTTGCCATGATAGATCAGATACATAGAAAACATAACCGATATATGGCACGTCAAAAAAAAAAGAAAAGAAATTTAGATGCATATTACATGGATTTAAAAAATAAATATTTAAAACACAGACAACTTTACATATGTGGCATGAACTGTACATGGAAATGGAAATACTTTAAGACTCGAGAGAGTCATCACTCATAAATTCATTTACAGAGTAATACATTTTTTCCAGTAAAAAGTCTTTAAGTTTTACCTTGAGGAGACTGGCATTTTGCATATTTTTCAATTTCTTAAGTAATTTATTGTAAATTCTGATTCCCATTTCATTTGGGCCACATTTCAACCTTTCAGTTCTTATACAGAAACAATGCGGGTCATTTTTCCTTCTTGTGTTATAGGAATGGATATCAGAATTAGTGGAGAACTGAATCAGGTTTTTCTTAACATGTAAAATAAGCTGAAGTAAATATATGCAGGGGAGTGGGAGGATTTTTAAGAGATGGAAAATGGGCTTGGAGGGAGATTTAATTTGATGGAAAGTAATGATTCTTATAATTCGTTTTTGTAATTTGAAAATTTCACCCAGGTGATGGGATGCACCCCAGAACAGTATGCTTTGTAGCACCCTAGTGTGGAATTCTGCATAATAGAGTTTTAAAAGAACTTCAACGCCTGTTGTATATCTCAGTTGCCTAAATAAGTAGCAGCTTGAATAAAGCGTACTCTTTATGCCCTCAGCCAGAATTTCCCATGACATATATTAGGTGTCAGAGGTATCCCCAGGAATTTTACCTGATCGGTTTGTACGATAGACTGATTGCCCATTTTAACTAAACAGCTTTCATTTACATTATTGTAATAGGTGGACTTTGACATTTAGGTTTTGTTTGCATTTCTTTGTAGTCCATTAACTTGACACCAGTTCCTGATATTTTCAGTAGCTGTGTTTGCTTTTTTAATAAGGTTAGGGTATGATGGGTCTGATATTATGACGTTGGTGTCATCGGCATAAAGGATTGGGGTAAGGCCATTTATATTGCTGACAGCAAGAGGGAGATCGTTAATGTACAGTAGGAAGGGAAGTGGGCCTAAAACAGATCCCTGTGGAACGTCCAAGGCACCTTTTTTTGGAGGGGAGGCATATTTTACTCCATTGACACTGAGTGATACAATTTGTGAGCGATCACTGAGGAAAGAGGCAATCCATTTGTTTGGTTCCCCTCAGATTCCTAGTATTTCCAGCTTCCTCAGGAGTATTTGGTTGTTAACACAATCAAATGCTTTGGATAAATCAAAAAATAGCCCTAAAGTTTCGTTTTTACAATCAAGTGCTGTAGCAACTCAGCTTCAATGAAAGCTGAGTTGACTGCTTCATAGGTCGCAGTTAGAGTAGATCTTCCCTTTCGGAAACCATGTTGAAATGGAGAGAGTATGCTATGTCTTTCCAGGAAGGAGGATAGTCTATGGAGCAGAACTTTTTCGAATATTTTAGAGAATGCATTTTGAATAGCAATTGGCCTGTAGTTGTCGAAATCATCGTTTGAACCTTTGTTTTTATAAATTGGAATAATTTTAGAAATTTTAAGCTGAGATAGGAAGATGCCTTGAACCAATGACTCATTGATGAGAAAAAGCATTGGTTCCTTAATTAGGTCGAAGCTATGAAAAATCAATTTTCCAGGTACATCATCTGGGTCACTGCTTATTTTCCCCTGAAAAGATTGGATAATTTTACGCCGTTCAGACTTCACACAGGGGGTCATGAAAAAGGATGATCCAACTTGAGGCTGGAGGGAATTAGTTACTGCCTGAGAGGATGTTTTGAGGGAAGTAAAGTGATTATTGAATTCATTAGCCAGTGAAAAATAGTTTTGGACATTATTCCGATTTGGTAAGACTGTATTTTTTGCCCTCTCTTTAGAATTGTTCATTGTTTTCTAGGCAGCTTTTGACTTATTGTTACAGCTTTATAGTATATCATCATAGTTGTAAGTTCTTTTTGCTGTTTTTAGTATTTTTCGATATTGTATTTTAAGTTTGCGATAATCCTCATTCAGTTGCGAATCTTCCTTGAGTCGCAATGAGGATGCCATCTTTTTGAGGTCACGTGATAGTAAACGGATGTTATCTGTAATACAGGGTTTGGGATTGGGCTCTGTGGATAATTTTTTAGGTAATACAGGGAAAGCAACATTAAAATAATGCAGATAAGTGTCATAAAAAAATGAGAAACTACTTTCAAAGGAAGGAGCACAGTATACATTTTCCCAGTTAGAATTCTGTAGCATTAATCTGAATTCCATCAAATTTTGATCAGAAAAAGACCTTTAATGAAAGGGATAATAGTAAAATGAAGAGATGTAATTGAGATGTACCGTATTTTCTATAGAAAATATGAGCATCCAATATAGTCATATTGTGTTGCATTAGAATGTCTTATTTCCAAGCTATTGGTTGCCATAATATGTGCTTTACTGGGACAAAGTAAAAAAACAGGTACGTTTTTCATTACAGCTGTGATGAAAACTGTTAACATGTGTTTTTAACATTAAATTTTTGCCGAATCCAATGCAGAAATGAGTATGAAGGTGGATTGGGTTGGTATGATGTCTATAGTGTTGACCAACCCTGATGGCCTATGCGTTCATGTGTAGGTGATGGAGGAGATTTTTGAGAGACTGCCTGATCCCTGCTTGATTACTTTTTGGGGGGCAATTCAAGTGCACACACCTCTAAATCAATCAAAAACCATGTTTCTATCGGTGCCTTTTGTCTAGAACGTGAAAGTGAAATGTAAATGTTGAAGTCGGGTTTTTCTCCACCCATCCCTTGCTGTGCAAATGATCTCATGTATGTTGGTCACCTCCTCCAAATACATGCCTTCAATGAGCAAGGAAAATTATCTTTCCATTCTATGGGTTTGGTTAAAAACTAAGAAAACTTTGCCTTTGCCAATGTTTCTATTTATTTTCAAAATTAATCAGAGCATAGTCTCACCATTAATAATACAGTAATGAATGCTAATATCGTTCCGTCGCGCATTGGGAAATTGAAAAAATCTGGAAAAACCATCGAGGATACATATTACAATGATGAAACCAGGTTATGAAATGGAAAAAAACCTGGAAGTAATGTATCATTGCTTTTATTCAATGTACGATATTTGCGTTAAATGATTCACTTTCCTACATCCGTCGAGTTCGTAGGCAGCACATTCGAAAAATCGATTCTGATTTCGGCGTCGCTGGCGGTCGCAATTCAACTTTATGTATTATAATCTACAGGCTTTGTTGAATATGTAGTGTAAATATCTCGTGGTAACTCGGAGATCCTATTTTTATAAGCTGACATAAACACAAAAATTAGACAAGAAACAGGGTCCTCTATTTTATATCGTATCGGCCACAAATGCTACAACAAAATCGTGAAAGTTGATGGGAATTACCAATAACAAACCGTTTATTGCAAAGATTTGTTGCTATTGAATCACTACGAAAAGTATGTTAACATTTTTTCAATGCTGAATTTCGAAAAAAATTCAATGAGGGCAATTTTTGCGAACTTTCTTCAAGTTTGAGGCCACATATTTCGTTTAAAAAAAAGTAACCGATGAAAAGCATTTTGCGTCAAAACGTGTACTAATGTATTGAAAACAACTTTCATCATACTCAAAAACCTTCCATACTAAAAAAAAAACGTTTTTGAGGTTTTGTCCAGCTTTTTTCGATTTCAACCCACTGAGAGTTGTCACCTCCTTTCTTGGAGCTATTCGCAGCGAACAATCGCCAGCCCCTTCACCCTCTCGCAGATGAGTCTATGACGTCATCAAGTTATCCCGTAAGAGTCACCGCTGTTCCTCTGTCTGACGTGGTTTGCAGTTGCAAATGAGCGATTTATTCGCTCAAATAAGGGTTATCACTCTGAACGAGTACATGAACCGTGAGTCAAATGGCGTCAATAACTTATAAAATGTGGGCCACAATTTTCTCCGTCATCTTATTTTGAACTCACGAGAGAATGGCTGAATCGGTAAGCTTTTTATTTCGGCGCAACTCATCTCCCCATCCGTCCAATGAAATATTTCCAAGAATTCGCATTGTCGTGTCCGTGTGATTGGTGGGAAGACCCCAATAGCACCATTCCCTTCAACCATCGACCGAATTATTTTAACAAATAGCGACTTTAAAGGTAAATTAAGAGACCCATGACAATCTAACCACGTCCATCATTTACCAGTGCATCGCATCCTTAGCAAATACCGGATATTCGACCACTGACAAATTAAAGCTTTTGTGTTGGAAGGGCATATGTTATTTTATATCATGTTATTCATATGTTATGTTATTTATATGCTATGTTAATATGCTGAAAGGGCTAGCAGTTCGTAGAATAATTTATGGATTTTTGCCGTAGTTACTACACACATATGCACATTTTTGTGACCATTTGTCTTGATGGGACAGAACTTTTTTCTTCCTTTTCAGGCTCATGCTTTAGTACACATTCAAATAAGTAGTGAAATAATTATTATTTCTGTATAAATTATAGGAAAACTTCCAGATTCTCGATTTCTCACACAATTTTCACATTTCAACTTCGGTGACGATGACTTCAAGAGTGATTTCATTCGTCGTTAGACGTAACTTAAAGAGACGTCTTGCGACTGGTGCACTACTGTGAACACAATTTTGCAACTATGATATTATAACTGACTGGTTAGAATTTGGTTATTTATTTGAGTCATTTTAAATTGGAATCACCATCGTGTTCAGATTGTATTTTTCTCTTGATGCGATGCAGAACGAAAATTTTCCAATTTACACTCCGTTTAGAGCCCATTTTCTGTTTTACTTAAATGCGCATTTTCACGGAAAGTATGAGATACGATAAAAATCATGATAAATTAAAACCACCTCGAGTACCACCCATGCCGCAATGAGATGAGCTACCTTCCAGCCAGCTTTTGAATGTATTTCCTCTGAGGGTTGCTCAAATGAAACGATCACCAACAAAACACGCTCGCGATATAGGTGGCCATGGCAACGCACAAATGGAATGCTTACCTGGAGGAGAGGTGTTTGACGTGGCTCCAGTATAGCGCCAGTTTGGGCTCGGGGTAGACGCCCCGCGCGGAGCAGCTCACGTTCACAGCGTCCTCCGGACCAGATTTCGACTGGCTGATCTCCAAGGACTGCTCAGGCGCTGCAGAGAGACGAGGAGAGATACTATTTAGAACGTGCATTGCAGTCGCCACGATAGGGATTGAAGGAAGAGAGCAGCAATCGATAGAGTGCACACGTCATGTGCGAATTTCAGTTCCACGGCAAAAGGCAGACAGTGACGGAAGAGAAGCAGAGTGGAGACGAGTGATTTACGCTACGACATGAAGACCCTCACTAAAAATTACGACGAGGCGCCCCCATAGTCGTCTTCGTCTTCACATGAATTGAAGATTATCAGTTGGCTAAAATGATGACGGCGATAAAGCTTTCGGGGAATTCTCTCCCCCACCGCTCCATTACCACTGACATGCGGCCTCTCCTTCGCCCTGACCTTTCCATTCTCCACCATCCCCTTGGCCTTCCCGTTTCCATGGTTTTTCCCCAGTGTCGTTCTTCTGCAGTTATGACTACAGTTCTCCTTCCACCCCAGGGTTTTCCGCATTTCTTTAGTTGTTTGTTTTCTCACTGTCCGCCTGTTTCCCTTGCTGTTCTCCATAACCCTTCCTCAAACTTGTCAAATCCTCCCCCCACCCCTTCCTCAAAGGTATAAATCTGATGTTTTCATGTATTAAAATGTCTTGTGCCATATGATGGCTCAGTGAGCCGAAAAGCATCATAAGCATTAAAATATTAGTGGAAAAGTGCAACTACTATTCATTTTTATATGTCGAGCTTCCATATCACGTCTAAATCGGCTGAACTTAAAATATAAACAACAAAAGAGTTAACTTGAAATCTGCAAATGGACTGTAACAGCAAGAGCGACAGTCAGGGGAAAAAAACTCTCAGGTCAAAGCGAAAAAAATAACCAAAAGCAGCTCCATTTGCTGATATTATGTACTTGATCAGTGTACTCTACTTTGAAAATAAGCAGAACCAGAGGAATATTTTCACAAGTACTTAGTACTAGTATTTGTAAGTTGAAAGTATTTACAGTCGCACGTCAGAGGGCGTGAAAAAAACTTCTTACTAACAAGCCCACTCTCCCGCCCGCTATACATTGCGGACATGAAACTAAAGTCGTTGACTCATGATTTTTGCTTAATCTTAATTTAATTTCGAATTTTCAAATTATATAATGCATGCCAGAACAAAGAAATAGTTTTACAAATGCCGTGATTTACTCTTACGTTAGTTTCTTGGATTTATAAACATATCCAAATTACCTTTCATATTTGATATTTGTTCATGGCAAGATGCCCCAAGGCACATAAGGTCATTCTGAAGAATAATCCATTATGATTAATATATCAGTGAATATAAGAAACAATCACTCATTAAAGGAGATAACACAGATAATAATTAAATACAAAAAGAGGAAGGAGTCGGTCGGCAACTAAAAAGCATAAAGAATTATTAGACTACAAAATTCCCAAATTAAACTGAAAATAGCTTTTCGCAAGTATTCTGGCGCTCTTTTTAAGGACTCTCTGGTATTACCATTTAGCGATATTGTGTGTATCATTTCTGCATGTTCCACCTTAAAAGTGTCCTACTTGACGCCACTTCATTTCGCTGATTCATAGCATGTCGAGGTTCATTCCTCGCATCTCCACCTTCAAGTTCTCCGACCTATCCCAGGTACGAAGCGATCTGACCTTCCATTCTTCTATACTGAACATTCTATCACATTTGACCAAGGTACCTTCTTAAGTAGTCCCCGCCCGGAGATCCGAATGGGGGACTAGTTTTCCTTCGAAATATTTTATTTGCAGAGACTTTTATCAAAATTAGTGGACTAGTTGCGACTCCTCGGAATAGCGATGTGGTTGTTAAAAATAACATCAAATGAAATACAAAATCGTCTTCATAAGCACTATCCTCACCCTAGTGATATTATTTTCATTGCAGCAATGCTATTTAGAGTATCTCAGCGTATTACCCTGCAGCTTCAAATAATAAAAGATAAGAATATAATCTAATCCATAATGGCATTAAACCAAATTTACTGATGTAGACTGTTTTAAATCAAGGATAAGCTTGAAATTAACCAACACTCATTGATATAAGACACGGTATCTTTTAGGCGTTACTTTGAGGCACTGCTTCCTCATAAAATACCCGGGTTTCTGCATATCATGCTATCATCACCTGATAGCAGAAACCCGGGTCGTACTATTTAAAATAAAGTGTGGAAAAGAAGAAAGTATTTTTTATTCTATAACACTCATTGCTCGACGGCAATTGCGAGTGGATATGCAATAAATATTTTTCGACGAAAATATGAAATAATAGACAGCGCATAGAGAGCGGAAAATAATATCTTTCATAAGACGATTGGCATTTTTCAATGAAAGTGCGCTTTGAAAACGTTGATGAATATGAATCGCCTTGCCGCCAAAGAGCGGCGCTGGACACAACCGATCACCTTGGGACCACGGGCAGCGGGAGTAATTAATATTTCAGCGCAATCGTACGCTTTGCAAATGGCCTTCCCCACCAGAGGGCACCACAGGCCACGGCGACGGCATTCGCGATCGCACAGGATCAAAAGGAAAGAAGGATATGAGGAGAGGATGGAGCACTAAAAGGGAATTTATGATTTGCAAGCAGCGCGGGGGACGAGAGCCCGAGGCCATTGAGGAAAAGAAGAAGAGGAGAGAGGACACAACACATGAATCAATGGAGCACAGAGAGTGGTCACCGCAAAGCGAAATGGCGTCGGGAGTGAGTTGCACAACCGAAATACTCACCGCCACACAGCGGTGGAATCGCAGCAGCGTGCAGTGGCAACGTCTGCCTACGTGCTCCTGAGACTATCTTTGATTCTAGAGCGAAGTTGCAGACAATAGAGTTCATATTACCATAGGAGGCTCCACCAGTGGCGCAGCGAGGGGGGTTTTGGGGGATAAACCCCCCCCCCCTCAGAGCTCAGAGAAATTTTTAAGTTTAATCCATTTTACTCAATTGGATTGATATTACTAATAGAAAGTGTAAAGATTAATAAAATATCCCTAGGAAAGCCGTAAAACTCACCATTTTGAACCATTTATCTTAAAATTCCGCAATTTGTTAATCTAGTACTAACCTCTTATCCTGGTGGGTATACTATACCCCACACACCCCGGTATTAGTTGCTCCTAACCCCCTCCCCCCCCCCCCAGCCTTTATTCCTAGCTGCGCCCCTGGGCTCCACTAGGTGGCAGCATCAATCCTAATGTGAACCTCGTCCCCGCGTACTAATTTGCACTCCATTTTTTGTCACTAGTGGCGCAAGGATCGATAGGTGTCAATGCATTTAACTTTGAATTACCTTCAGAAATACATGAAAAAAAACACATGGCAATATGTTATCATGGTCTGGTGGCTACGGTACTTCACTGACATACTGGGGTTCCAAGATCGAAGCAACTCTGAAGTACATCTTTTTCAAGATGATTTCTTTCCACTTTTTCTTCCATAGAAGCCTAATATTCGCAATTATATCATGATTTTCATTGAAAATTTTATTTATGTGCGAGAAAATTCTTTTTGTACACATGCGGCATCTTTTTTCCGATTTTTCTCAAAGATAAGATTCCTTCGAATTACACGACGCACATGTAAGATACACATGCACTTGGTTTCCTTTTATGTTGCAATACGGCATCTTGGACTCATTCTCACAGTTCAAGCCTCGTTTTCGAATCGTTGGAAAAGAGCCGTTGCAATACAGAGAGGGCGAGCGTGGATGCGTACGTCACTTCCTTCGGAGTTGGGGACGCTCAACCATCTTTTGACTCACTTGCATGCGCATGCCATCAGAGAAGCTCCCGAGAAACGTTTTTTCTTTTTTTAATTCTGCTTTCACTCCTTCCATCTTGAAAATGCAGCTTTCCACATATTTTTTTCCTACTCCTCAGGGTGATGAACTTTCCACAAATACCGCAGTCCTACCTTGTAGCACTTAATATTGAGTTATTTTGGGTTGAATGTTAATGTGACAATTGACGGGAGTAAGACAATGAACCAGGCGATAATGAATAGCAAAAATAGAATGGATCAATTGTTGTCGACGGCGCAGGAGAGAGAACATGGGAGAGGATGGTTGTAAAAGTTGTGGCGTGCGGGTGAGTCTTTGCTCCCGAGTTTTTCGCTGAGAGGAACGTTACTTTTAATTTATAAAAAGTGTTTATAAAGTGTATTAACCATATTTGCGAAGTTTGCGAGGAAAAATAATAAAAAACGTTACAATCTAAACAAGGAAAGGAGAGAAAACACGAAAAATTACTGCTCATTGAAATGCAGTCGGAGGAAATATAAATGCGAGATAAAAGAAAGGAACTCACCGAAGACGAGCATCTTCTTGACCATGAAGTCCTCGTCCTCGAAGGTGGAGACGGAGCACTTGTATTCGCCGGAGAGGTCGGTGGTGGGGGTGGGGATCCTCAGGGCCCGGTGCGCTCCTCGCTCGTCCGACCCCGTCACCTAGCAACGACAAACAATTGCACACTATTAAAAACATTGCACACAGACACACTCACAGGATTCGGCGCGCTACGCTACAGCCGTACAGCTATTTAACCAAGTTCACCACAACCAGCCGGTTTACAGCGCGTTAATTGTTGCGCGCATCTGTGTGTGTAGAGCGTGTTGTTTGTGATAGCACAAACTTAAATACTAAATTTAGAACATTAGTGAATCCACAATATTAATACATACTTACCTATATGAATTTTTTTTACAAATTGTATGATATATTTAGACCTTGGTTCTTTAATTTCATTTTTTTATAATTTTATTACTTTTTTCCATTACAAATTGCAATTTTTATTTTCTATCATTTTTTTATTTCATTTTGATTCTTTTTTATATTTATAAATGTATTTGCTTTTGGTCAGAAATATTCCAATAAGAATTTTATTTTTTCAAAACTTGAAATTGTTAAAACTATTAAGCCGATAGCACCTATTAAAGTAAATCTAACGGGTTGGCACGACGAGATAGTGAGTTGGGAGGATTTCGAGGAGGCTTCTTGTAGCAACTTGTGGCATATTCCATTGTGATGAATCTAAAACATAACAAAGGCAAATTGCGTAGAAGACCCAACTCGAAAGACCTCTATTATCGATATGATCTGAGACGGAGCCCGATTCTGGATGACCAACTATCAGTCAAATTTAGCACCCTGGAATAAAAGAAATTTGAACGAAAAGCTTGATGACATTGATCTGAAGACATTAATAGCTTTTGCATGAGTTCGGTGGATAAAATAAAGCCATCAATTTGCAAAGAAGCTTACGCGATGACGCATTGATATGATTTCAGAGCCGTTGTCTCTTATTAACACTAGAATTCCATGCCATAAACCCATCATGTTGACCTGGGTAACCACTATTTATTTAGCCATATTGCCTACAAGTTTTTTCTACCGTCTTAATTTTTCTGACTTTTATTTATTTTTTATGACACGTATTCTTTTAAAATATAATTTAATTTTTTCCACGAAGGAATGAAGGGTTACGGGTTAGGCTTTTCTATTTTAGTTATAACGGTAACGAGTGTTTCATTCAGGTAATCACCACGCTGCATAACGTCTAAGCATTTTGATGCTTTAATTAGCGCATTTATGCATGTCACATTCCTAATTACATTTCTAATGGTAATGAGAATCATACCTGCCATACGTGTGGTAGGCCAGGGGAGGGGGAGCAGTTGCGAAGTCACCTCTGTTCATTTTTAATATTTTATTGCAAGAACATTTGCAAAAAATTCTCAGTTGCAATGATATAAAAATTAAAAGTATTAGGTGCGCAACTAAGTTCCCGCTGTTTTTTTAAAGAAAATACAACTTAATCGTGTAAAAATGGTTATAAATGAATCATTCAAAGTATAGTCCATCGCTAGCTACAACTTTTCCCCATTAATGTGGCAGAGGCCAACACCGTAACGGCAAAAGTGTTCATTTTTATGGGCTACCCACGAATCATGCCATTTTTTGGTGTCTTCGTAAGAACGCAAGTGCAGATAAGCCAGACCATGTGCCATATAACAGAACAAGTAATAATCGGACGGCGTAATATCTGGGGAATACAGCGGGGGGGTCATGACTTCCCATTTGAGCGTTTACAGGTAGGTTTTAACGGGTTTTGCAACGCGGGGTCGAGCGTTGTCATCTGTAGAATCACTTAGAATCATAAGGAATCCAAGTTCCTTGCTTTTGCATAAATACCAACGCACCCAATCGCTTGTAGATGGATTGGTGGGTAACTCCGAACGCATAAGCAAGCTCTTCCTGAGTTTTGTACTGATTTTCATCGAGCAATGCCTCCAATTCAGCCTCTTAGAACCATTTTGGTCTTCCTTCACGTCAGCATTGGTATGGCCGTATTTGAAGCGACGGAAGCAATCACGGCATGTTGTTAGAGCAGCATTTCCGTAAACATTTTGAAGCTCTCAATGCACTTCAGCCCCTGTTTTCTTCGAATGAAAGAAGAAAATAAGCACTCCCCGCAAATGAGGATACCTGGCACAAACTGGGACATTTACACGCAATAATAAGGATATGACGCTAAATAAAACTCGCCATTGTTGTCGAGCGGTTTGTTTACCAAATGTCTAAGCTTGATTCGTGACGTTTCTGATACGTCAAAATCGACCAGCAAGGTCAGTAAAAGACTTTTACTGACCTTGTCGACCAGTAATCACTGCTAGAGCCATCTGTTAACGAACAGCAGGAACTTAGTTGCGCACCTAATATATATTTAATGCATTTTTAAATTCAAGATAGCATAGGCGAATAAATATTTAAAACAATTGCAATCAGCCAAAATGATGGATAATGGTCCATCTATGCAGCCATACGACCCCGGTCCTCCAAAGGTATGATGATAGTGATGGATTTGGAATAGTTCAACCGCCATCTACGGCGCAACGTCATCCCTCGACTCTCCCTCCGAAATCCGTCGCAAATCTGAATCTCCCCGATGCACCTACTAATGCAGTTTCATCCTCATCACCCCTCTAGGTCTATCCCATTTAAGACTTCAATCAGACATAAAATTCATTTTAAATGTTCTTAACTCCCATTTCGGCAATCCTGATAATGCTTTCGTCTTCAACATCAGAGTAGGTACCTTCCCGCCACACCTGTTCGACCTCCCTACTCTAATGTTGCCGCGAGACGAGACGAGACTTGAGCCAGTCACATCTCAGTCTCGTTTTCCGCACTCGGGTCTCGTCTCGTGAACCCCAGTCTCGTCTCGGACGAGATTCTATTCTCGTCTCGTTACCCTAAAAATAAATTTAGCACCATATGAAGCCGTTTCCTTTGCGAACTTGAATTAGTGCACTGAATTTGTACACTCAAAAAAGGAAAGCCATGGATATAAATTTTAAATATCTATACATTGACCTGACCACCAATTACAACACACAGCAGCTAAAATAATTGATTTTATTAATACTTAATCTATTAACTAATAACACAAAACAAAAATTTATAAAAAGGCAGTGTAGACCAAAATTTACTGCAGAGATATCCAAAGAGGGTTTGAGAAAGTAATAATAAATCGCAAAAATAATGTGATTGGTATAAGAGATGATTTTCGCTTTAAAAACATAGTTAAAATAATTTTCAGATTTAAAAAAGTTTAATTAACATAAGTTTTTTATTTGACTTTAGCCATTTAAGCTAAAGAACTAGGCCGCAAATCGAGGGATCCGGGTTCGAATCCTGTTCAGGGCGAATGATTTTTTCCTCTCAGGAATTTTTCATTGGCCTGCGAATAGATTTTTCTTGAGGTTTCTGACCCCTTATAGAATGGGCTGCATGCTTCTGAAATACGGCTACCTGGCGCTACCATGTGTTTATGGAGAAAGTATGATGAATGGAGTTAGAATGAGAGGCTGATGAATAATGTTTGTCAGAGGATCCAATAATGCACTTTCAATTGGTGGTCTGGCTGTGCGAGTACCATTTCATGCAAAGTAAAAAAAAGGCCATCCCACCTTGAATGCGAGGTCCACGCGGCCCCTGAGGGCCCCGAAGTCCTGCGGCCTCTGTCCGGGGATCCACTGGTAGACGGGCGCGGGCCCCGATCCAACCAGGAACCACTTGACCACGAGGCCCGTTTCGGAGGCAAGGCGCCGCTGCTCCCGGGCGCCAAGAGCGTACTCGCAGTCCAGCACGGCGCCGGCGCGGGACCCGTTCCGCACCACGGCCGGCACCCGGAGCGCGGTGATGTGCACCGCGGCAGCCGGACCTGTCGAAGCAAAGGAAGACGTGTCAAGTCAGGTGATATGAGGGAAAAACTATAAATGGGGCGACCAACATTCACGAGTGAAATAATTCAAAATGGACGGTGTATAACACTTCGCGTGCTAAGGGTGTCTTATTATGGCACGTGTAATACTTCCATTTTTGCCACGGGCGTGATATTACGCCATCCATCTTTTGAAAATCGTAGTTTGCCATTTTTTGAGATAGTGGTGAACCTCTAAATAAACAAATGAGTCAAGGTGAGTCAATGGAATGATGTCGGAGTCATTGGAATTGCGGGAGCGGAGAATAATGGGGCCTCCTGTATTAATTATTATTATTAAAGTTTAAAGACCGATTAAGGTAGGTTTCCATGGAGTACTTATAAAGTAATATGAAGCCTCCCCTTATATCATGCACTTCCCTCTTCAATTCACAATAAGCCCATCTCCCTTTCATTCTATCAAAAAATCCTATTATTTTCCTTCCAGTGATTTCGCATCATAGAGACAGAAGTCTGTGCGGCATATTTTAATTTTGGCCATTTGTGATGTATTTTTTGAATGCATCACTTCATTGCACAAAAAGACGCTTTTCTCAGTGAAATTTTTTTGTGAGGGCGATTTCTGTTTCAAAATGATTTTATTTAATATTAATTCTCTCAGAAACTTAAATTTTTCCCCTCTCTCATAAATATGCCCCTCTATGATTATTGCCGTCAGTAGCTGAAGTTCTGCTCTAACCAAGAGCATGTCTTTTCGTTCCTTATTAAAAAAAAATTCTCTCCTGAAGCAAAATTCTTCTAACAATAGGAATTTTTCAATAATCTAATTAGTTCTAAAACAAGTTTCTCGTCAGTTCATGTTCAATACTCTTGCTTTGTCTTCTGCGATGAAGGGACACAAGATGGCAAGTATAAACGCACATGTCCCAATTCAATTCTATCTTTGTTCCTTCGTTCCTTTAGCCTTTTCCAAAGCTAAATAGGTGATAGATAACTCATCACCTTTCCTCTCTCCCTTCAAAAGTTTCCGACGACTCTCCGTCTTCTTCTTCTCTTCTCATTTACTAATTTAAATACATTATTTTTTGGCATTCTAACTTTCCCGTATTTCACTACGTTTTCTATGACAGCCGGAGGCTTTCGAAAAATCTATTAACATACTGAACAAATTAACATTTTGGCCTCAGTATTCACTAATGGCTTTCTTGAAAATAAAAACGGAGCGGCCTTAATAATCCAGCATGGTTTCATTCTTTCATGATACTGTGGCAGCGTATTTCTCTGGCCGTTGTTTAAAAGTTTTCGTAAAGCGTGTAAGCGCACTAACTTTGGTTGCTGGCATTTTATGTAATGTATATTTCTGGCACTAAAAGACACTAAAAGCAAACTGAATTTTAACACTTAGTGGCGTTATTTGTTATGATATTGCGGCGTATATTTTATATACATGTTATATTTGCTATATGTGATCGAAAGGCTTCAGGGTTAATTGTAAGACAATATACTTCGACGTATCGGCCAACTTACGAGAGAAAGTAAAGTGACGTTCTGGACGTAGATTTATTATCTAGCATGAGCTGCACAATTTATGTGCTATTAAACATTGCGCAACTCCCCCATACATTTCCATCCCTTTAATTATATTGCTATAAAAATGTTGCGGGAGGTGGGAATGTTGTTCAAATTTCCCTCCCACTGGTGCAATGGAAAATACCGAAACTCAATTTCCAAACTGCGGCGAAAGAGGCGCCGCTTCATTTGTTGCAATACTTTTGAATGCGACTTTACATTAAAATTGCATGAGAAATGTTGATGGTAAACTATTTGATCATGGATGCAGCCTCAGTGGATTAAAACTAATGTTAATAGTATAAACTGAATGTGCTGTTGGAAACGAGGAGTAGCCGATGAAATAAGTGGAAAGAGGACAGCGATTCTTCCGGGTTTCCTTCCGCGCTTATCCATTTTGCTGGACAAGCCAAACACCCAAGAACTTCAACCGTGGAGTCAACCTACTCTCTCACCAACGCGTGGAAACGGGTGTTCCAAGATATTGACAAATCGGGGCACGCCTCCTCAAAATAGGCGCCCAACAGGGGTATTTAGAAAGGAAAAAAATCCTGCATCGACACTTCAGTGGACCTGAGAAAGCCAACTGGAACGTCGGCGAAATATTGTCCATCAAAATGACCTGGAAGAATCGCTGCTTACCGTCATAATCTCCGCGGGAGTCTACTTGGAAACTTTGAAAAAGTGGAAAGAAGAAGATTTACATGAAAACACAGAATAATTAGGGCCAGCTGAGCCAAAATGGCGCTTGTGGACTGACAAAGCATAAAACAGGCGATGTGAGAAGAAAAAAGAAATAGGGCTACAAAAATATGGATCAATCCATTGGTGTATGGGTAGTTATTATTTGAATAATAGCAAAGACGTCAATCATAGACAATTAATCAGGACTACGAGGAAGCCATGTGATTCCAGACCAACTCCGCTTGAAGAAAACAGTAGGAATTTCCTTTGAACAGCAAAACCTGGTGATCACATAATGTATCGTCAATGCAACTGCTTCATGAATCCAATAATTTCCAAACGTTGCAATATGCGCATTTAGAGATGCCACAAATATCCAACCAAAAAAAGCACATTCACTTCCACGGAACACGTGAGAAGGAACTTCTATTTTTTCGCGCCATCTGTCTACCAGCCTAATTGCTCGAAATGATGGACAAGTCGTGACTTTCAACGCCCAAGACGTTTAAATTATGGAAATACGACCCGCGGCCACATCCATCTGGCGGCAGAATAATGAACGAGTTTCGCCCGACATTGCGATCGACCTAACATGTCGACTTGGCGCTTCATTATCGGGGCCATTTATTTATTTGTACATTTCAAGCGGCAGCGAAAACACCAAAATTGCCTCCATTCCCTTCTCGCGATGGCGCGGAGCCCAGCCTTCGACTTAAATGAGTCCTTCCCAGTGATGAATTGACTGTCCCTTGAAAGAGAAGACCTCCCTCGAATATTGCTCGCCCAAGACGACACTCAGTAATGCTCCAAAGAAACGGCTAAGACACACGAGACTTAGGTCTGCTGTCACAACGTGAATGCGTGTGTCGGTGGTCTTTAGAGTAAATTGGTGGGTGGCTTAAAGAGCGAGTGCGAGTCTGTGCCTTCTTTTGTCAAATTTCGTCGTCGCGTCACGGGGGCGCACAGTAGTCGGAAATGCCGATCTGGCTGGACAAAAGTCAAATATTTAAGTTTGGGTAAATAACGTGGTAATATGCTAACTGAATAAGCAATGAGTTTTTTTTAAAGTTGATACACTGTTTTGACGGATTTTTTTCAAATGTATTTCACTGTAATCCCTAATAAGTTCGATTCGGGATTTGTCATGATTTTACACTGCCAGTCACTGACTTTTAGGCGCCAAAATCAGTGATATTTAAATCATAATAACGGAATATTTTTATGGAAATTATAAGTAAATAGACTTATTTTTATATATTATCCATAATTTGGACAACACTTATCGTTATTGTAAATACTTTCACTATTGAAAACAGACTAACTAAAATTGTAATCAACGTACTTTGTGGTGGATTTTAAATAAAGCCCTGTGGGGCCCCGGTGTAATTTTAACGCAATATTGTTGGTAATAGTGTTATAAATCGTTCGATACAAAAATTGGCTGCGCCTAGCTGCGCCTTCCTAACTTAAAATGTAATTTCTACATTGGAATACGAATCTTTGAGCGGAACTTCTCAGTTCGCCGTAGTGTGGCGCTAGTGAGAAACGCGCGCAATGGAGTGTTTGCATGGGTGAGGAATAAGCATGAAGCCCTTTCCATTTAGTGTATTCATGTTTGAAGTTCACATAGGTTTAACGAAAATTACTTGTGCTTTGTTATTAATTTATTATTTAAGTTTTAACAATCTTTGTTTTAGCATCGAAATTCTGGAGGGTAATACGACCTGTAATTGGCTATTCGTTACGTGACGTAATCTCCCATGGTATAGCTGCAAGCGGACGGGAGCATTGATAAATAACTTATATTTCACGTATTTTACGTGAAATTTCTTCATTTTTCTGCAAGAAAATTTGCAAAATGGAACCTGGTTTCGTTAAGGCTTGTTCAAATAACCTCCGTGTCGTAGACCCCTTCTAGATCGGTGTATACCTACGGCCTAAGTCTGTAACTTCGTTTTCTCCCGTGTTGGGAGAAAATAGACTCGTGAAGCACCCGTTTCATCCAACCCTTATGTCTGTAACTCGATTGCATGTAGACGATGAAGTAAAGAGTGAAGTGAGTTGTGAATGTAACATCTTCGAGGAAATTATTTATTTCTTCCATGCTGGTTCAATCAACCGTATACATTTCGATCAAAGGATCCGGAATTTTGTCCTACAAGCCATTAATCTATCTTCGCTCATGGCTACAAACTTAAAGAATTATTGTACGACTAATAACCACTAATTTATGCTAACATTTTGAGTAAGGTATCAGATAAATGAACAAGGCGCTGGTAAAGTGTAGAAACATGCTAGGTGACGCGAGGCCTCGCGACTAAATGTATTCATTTCAAAATCCTTTTTTTTCACCTCAATCCCAAATGTGGCATGGGATGTACATTTTTGACCTTGTATGTACATTTGATGAGTAGGAACCTAAACAAAATCTAATTTTTCGTCGCCTATATAAACTGTAGAATCGGGTTTCCGTCGTTGGAATTTTTCGATTATGACGATAAAAGAACATACCAACGATTGTAATTGACTTGCAGAATGATGGCTACCCGTTGAATCCTAGGTCGTTGTAAGCTGGATTAGTGACCTCACCTCTCCATATGCCCCTGACTCTCAATAGGGTTGTTCACCAATTTTTTTTTACTGTCTTAAATGAAAGTACACACCGAGGGGATACCGGCGACAGTTTCAGCGCTTTTCTAATCAAAAATTTAATCCTAAAAAGGCTAGGCGAAAAGTGTGGAATCCGAGGGCCGGCTCAAACGCTCCGAAAGCGCACGAAGGTTGCCGAAGGCATGCTGACGTCACACACAGCGAACTTCTCGCGGAAGCCGTCAACCCGGTCGAAAAACCTGTGATCCTGCGTCAGAGAAGAAACAACGAGGGTGAAAATGGAGGAAATTAGGAAGAAGGCGTATATATATAGCGGCGCTTTCTACCGCTTTGTAATTCTACCACAATAAGAAATCCGGGAAAACGTTTTATAACTGTGCCTCTTAATTCTCGTGTGCGAAGGAAATGGTTAACTGCAGCAATGCGAGATGACCAAAAATATCAACGGCAAGACATCTTATTATTGCTGTGAAGATTCTTTTAATGTTAGTGTTAAATTTATACTAAATGCCAGCATCACAACGTCAGTTTACGTGATATTGTTTTACTTGCGGTCTTCCCAAATAAGTCGAACGGACGAAAAAAATTTTAATTTAAGTTATTTGAATGGAAATAATTTACGAAAGATTAAGAACAATGTTTATGCTACTATTCAATGATCACCGAAGTTAATTGATGCTAACATAGTCTTAGATTTTTAATACACCAAAGATTGACACACAGTAACCAAACATAATGTTTATTGATGAAATATTCTCGAGCACATTCTCAGCCGAGAGTTTTGGAGTTGGTGAAAACAGTAATATAACTGACTTAATAATGAAGCTACCCCTAGAGATACTTAGGAATACCTAATGATCCAATGTACGCGATTGATTTGCCCTCTGGAATATTTAAGATTGCCCCTAGAGACATTTTCATCACCATCATCAAAATTCAATTAAATGACAGCTTGGAGAGATTAGGAGACCAATTACAAATCAGTAAGACAAGAGTTTTTTACTATCCACGCAACTTTACCTCTTATTTCACATTGCTTAAAAAATTTTATATTCTTTCCGAAGCATAACAAACTTGATCTACCTTTGTCTTTTCAAGCCAATTACAGCAATGTACAGTATATAATTGAATGTTTTGAAATTCAAATTCGAAAACCCTCTGATCCAATATATCAAGCTTTGACATGGAGTGAGTATAAAAAATGTAATGCCATCAAGTATTTAGTACCTTGTGAACCAAATGAATTTGTAAATTTTGTTTCCCCTGGGTATGGCGGAAGAATAAGTGTCAAAAATTATTTTTTCTGTGGTTTCTTCTGATTTTTTGCTCAGGACAAACTCTTCCTTTCATAGAGTATATATTATTCTCTTTTAAGTTAGAAGTTACAAACTGCTGAATCGCCGTATTCTTTTCTGGCAGCGCTGAGATAGTTTTCAACCCTTATTAGGCCCATAATAATAGACCCGTAGCGCACCCCGATTTTGGACGGCCGGCAACATTCCAATAGTGAACAATGGAAGGGCATGGGAGCTTGCACACTGACCGACCGCGCACCGGCAATGGTAACAAGTCTGTTAGCTACCGGCCAATGCCACTGCGGATCCCCTGCGCCAGCTCAACAAGCAAACAACTTATCTTTTGACCTGTGAAAATCCGGCGTGTGTGCAAGTAGTGCTTCACCGGTAAAATATCGGCCGGTATTTTACCGGCCGTCCAAAATCGGTGCGTGTGCAAGGGGCCTTACAGTAACATTCACAAGAATAAATATTGACAATAATTCGCCATTCCATATCATGATTCAGACAAATCTGCGACGAACAAAAGTGATTATTTTATGATAATAGTTTCCTTATGTCACCTAAGTTTTTATAGGCTATAAATTATCAAAAGCCTTTAAAACTAAAAAACGAGCATTGCGTGACAGGGATTTGTGATATAATATGAAATGTACCCCTCGAGAACCATTTCAGCGTTTACTAGGGGATAATTCGAATAAAAATGGAAGCCAGGGCTGAGTAAATCGTAACAAAATTAAATATTTGATGGAAAATATACTCTTAAGTACGATTAACATATTTAACAGTGCTATAATAATTAATATGCATTGACTCCTAACTTGCCTGCTTGACTCCTTGAATTTCCGGAGCGCTAAAAATGTCATTACTGCGTATTTAGATTTTTTTCTTGTCTTGACCTCTTCTTATTCATGATAAAAAATGAGCATCAGAGCACTCATTTTAGGTGGGGTAGTAGAATTAGCCCTCACAAAGCCACAATCCGAAGGCATTTCTCACCACGGCATCCACAAATTCAAGCACGGCACGGATAACGGCGTTCACCGAAAGCGTGCAGTCAGCGAAGTAGCTGTGTGTGACGTCACAGCCATTCGAGCCTGACTTCCCGCCGAAACTGGCCGTTTCAAAGACGCACAAATTTCAACGGAGCACCAAAGAAAATGTAATGCACCTATTGCAGAAATTTTTTCACCAATGTGAATTGTTAGCCAAAACTCACCGTTAGCATCTACTTAAATGGGTAATTTCGTTTGAGGTTAACACCCCTATTAGCGCAATCGCAAAACATTCCCTGCACTAGCATGATGCTTAGAACAAAAGCACGGCCATTTGGCCATAAAAGGCTCATTAATAAACTCTCTCTAAACACAATTCCAAGAATGTTGATAAAAAGTGACCTAATACCTTGAGAATAAAATAAAACGGTAATCTTCCACACAATTTTATTTACTAAAGTACCGACCCGGTTTCGACACGTACTGTCATTATCCTGAGACTCATTATTATCTACTATCCGATATATCCGATAGTGACACTACGTGTCGAAACCGGGTCGGTGCTTTAGTAAATAAAATTGTGTGGAAGGTTACCATTTTATTTTATTCTCATGGATATAAAACATTTCCACCAGATATCGCCGGACACTGTGAATTATGTACCTAATACCTTATTCGGACCACATAAGATGCCTTAGAATCCAGATTGACAACCAACTATCATGGACTAGACAAGTATCAATTGTAATATCACGCGTCCATTGGGGACTCCGAAGACCACGTGGTATACACTTCAGCCCACCCAACAAAATAAAATTCCTTCGTGTGAAGTCCCTACTACAGCCCATCATAGACTATTGCTTAGTACCCTGTTCGGACCTCAGTGGGAGAGAGCTACTAAGGCTCCAAGTGGTGCAAAGTGGTGCCTGCATGAGGTACGCCTTCCGCCCGGGCGCCTGGGACCATCTGACCATCTTTTATGCTCATGAAGGGTGGCTGAAAATCAAGGAGCGTCGAACACTCGCGTAGTGCTGCCAATCGGGTGGAAAATTTGGAGCACCGTGTTCCATCCTTCATCCAAAACAGCATGGCTCTGCTCAGCGATATCCACACGTGGAACACGCGACATGGAGGAAACAAATTTCTGGTCCCAATCCATAGGTCCTCGCGTATGACGGGATCACTTATTACGTGTACCTTTGCCCGCTCATTCAAGTCGGATGACCAGAGACGCGACTGGTCAAGGACGAAGCTGATCCGACAGCTGGCAGAAAAATACAATGTGGCCTATCTAAATAATAATATAAATTAACTACCATCATATTAATTTTTTTACTGATGACTGTGTTCCTTCATTTCCATATCCATAACCTTGTAAAGAGAGTCCTGGTCCAGAGGAAGAGGGGGCCGGATTGTGGCCTCATCTAGGCCAGGTAAAAGAAATAAATAAAAACAAATAAATTTCATAGACTCAGTGAAAAGCCATCTTTATCACTACTTAGCAGTTGATTTCATGCCATTAGTATTAGAATGAGACATCTAATTTTAAATATTTGTTTTTGCAAGGTAGAAAGCATACATATATCCTCTTAGGACTCTGTACAGACGAACAGTCGTAATTGAGTCCACGGTGATCCTTAAGCAGCTCCAAATGAGGTCTCCTGCCAGAAGAGAGGTGACCCTAACGAGGAGTCGATGTGCACGAGTCTAACTTCACGCAGTCTTCATTAAAAAGGAATTTTCGACTTAATTCGATAATTCTGAAGAGTTTCCTCTTCAACTTGATGGAGATTCTCGCATCATGCGGGAATTAAAAGAAGCATTAGCATTCGTATTCATTTTAATTCCAAGGAGTCGTTATTTATGGGCACAATTCTAGACGGAACATCGTAAGTTAATTAGCCGGCCACGTATTTCACAATTTCGCTCAATTAAGCTGATCCTCAGTGTACCCAAAAACACTGGCCCCGCATCATACCCTTAAAGTGACAAATAGTGATAAATATAGTATGTAATATAAAAAATAGTAATAAAATCGAAATTAATACTGATATAAATATAATTGATTTATTGTTGTTTTGGTTTATTCAAATTGCTGATATATTATTTATAGTAAATGCACTATATGTTATTCGTAGATAAAAGTATAGTGTAATCATAGTAGTTATAATTATAACAATAATTAATAAAGTTCTTTCAAATAAAAGACAATTTTGAATAATTAATCATTTTGGTAGAAACCCTAAGAATGGAGGTAATCCCCCTAGAGATAAAATTGCTAAAAATAATGTGAATTTTAATCTATTATTTATCTTAAGAGAAAAGATTTGTGATAAATAGAATTAGCCGGCCACGTATTTCACAATTTCGCTCAATTAAGCTGGCCGGCTGATCCTCAGTGTACCCAAAAACACTGGCCCCGCATCATACCCTTAAAGTGACGAAAATTAAGTGTCCCACCGCATAAGACATCTGTGGAGAAAAATTAGTGAACACGAATTTTGAATAATCTTATCTTTATAATATATGCTTTTACCAGTCATTACACGTGGAGCCATTTCCATTGCAGCATCCACTTGCCAATAAATACGGATTGAATAATTACCCAGGTTTATTATTACGTATTCCAGATTTCAGAGTACCGGATATTTTAAGATTCAAGAGTATTTTAAACTACGCGCAAAAAAACGGTGATATTCAAGTAATGAAGTTCCTTTCAGGTGCATATAATAAATTCAGAGTTACTCCGAATGTGACTTTTACATATTATCATTTTTCGTGTTTCAGTTAAAGTTCAACTTGGACTAAATTACGCTAAAATATTACCGAAATAGACGTTTAATGGCATTCAATGTAATTCCAAGTGCAAGGCGTTTTGCATGATGTATGCATCGACCAAAATAGCTTACTTTCGATAAGTAATTCTAATTACTTCTTATGAAAAACGTATATAGTCAGCCATGGAAATTTATTTTGCCAAAGATAGTATAAATTGAAAGCAACCAGAGCTAAAAAAAAAAGGCTTCAGCCGTGAAATTATGATGGACAGATGATTTTTTGAATTTGTATGTATTTTAGTATACTGACCATGAATCCACAGTTCTCCAACGATATTTCTGCTGGGAAACAATGTATTTATTGAAATGTGTAAAAATATTGATGTTTTCTCAGTATTCTTTCTATTAAGTTTCTGTGGCGAAAGTCACGGAAACGAGGAATGAAAATTTGAAACTTTCCTACAAAAGCGATTCCATAGATTTTTTCCAAGAGGAACAGAAGGAAAACTTAATGGCGCTTGATAATATTTTTAAAGCAGTATCCTTTCCTTGCCGCCCGTCGACAGCCTACTGCCTAAGCGAGAATGTGACTGTAGCGTCAGAGATTTACTCTCTCAACATAAGCAGGACCATTCAAAGAAACCGGAATCAGAATTTAATTTTTGTTGATTCACTGGAGGTGATAATATGAACAAAAACTTTTTATTTTCAGCCGAGAACCAGAGGTATAAGTTGGAACCATATGTATAAAGTTGTGACCTGTTAACTAACAATGCAAAATAGGTAGCAAATACTGTATTTCGTAAACCCTATGCTTTGTGGTCAGCTTTTCACGTTCGTGATTTTGGCCAAAATATTAATATAAGAGCACTTTTTATTTTAAGTACGAATAATGTACTGAAAGATTCAACGACTCAACTCCTGCGATATTTATCGACATGAGTCACAAAAACGGAGCTGAAATATTGGCAATAGGTAAAATTTCACGTTCAAAAATTCACGCTATTCAGTGTTTTCATGAGAACGGATCAAGCATTGACTAATATAAAATTAGAGTGGGTGAAATTCAGTCATACCTTTGACTCCTCTTCCACGGGTGGTTTCCAAATAATATTTAATGATTTTCATGCTATGAACATGGTTAACTTCTTCTTTTCCTAATAAGCGTATGAAGTACTTACTCAAATATATAGAATACAGAAAGTAGTGTGTATTAAAATAATCATAATTACCTTTTTGTACCGGTTGCTTGTGTTTGGAAATTATTGGCCTTGAGTTCGCGTATGAAAGTAGGCTTAAACGATGCTTTCATTTTATACAAGAATTGCTATGAGAAAAATTCCCCTGGACCGGGAATCGAACCACGGACATTTGGCTTTCCGGGCCACTGCAAAGACCACTACGCTATCCAGGTTCTTTAATTTTCATGGCAATTATACTGAGGCTGATGGTACTAGGCGATGCTTTCATTTGTATGGTATGTCCAGCGTGGATTTTAGGCTCAAATATTACTCAGGGAAACGTGGAGAGTGTTCTTTCTCATTGCCCTTCGGCTTCAAACTGAATTGGCGCCACTGCTCTCTTTCACCACCGTTAACCATTTCAGCGAACATTCTCTTCAAAATCGCATATAAAACACTTATAAGTTTTTTATTTATTTCCCATTTCCCCGTAAACAGCACTTTGCGGCCTTTTAACGAGTTTTTCAACATCAACAACTTACAACACAAACATCCATGCCCTGGTTAAGGATCGCCTACCCAGGCGGGATTCGAACCCGCGACCTACGGACTGGCAGGCGAGGACTTAACCCCACCGTTACCGAGGCCGGCAAGTTAACCGACAAATAAAATTTCAAATGACAAAAATTCCCCTTCATCCAACAGTGAGGCGAGAAACGAAAGATTTTCTGAAGTGAATGCATTTTTTTAATTTAAACATTTACCACCGACTTCGATCAGCCTGTCTCAGCCAGCCTACCTTGTATCTTTTCTTCAGCTTTATCGTGTAAGCGGAAGCGGTCATCTCCGCGAATCTGCTTGTGTTCTGAGCGCCGAGATGATGTGATTTATATCTTGCTGCCTCACCTCTCCAACTTTACACCCCGTCCACGATGCGCAGCCATGATTGTTCATCAAATAAAAAAAAACAAAATCCTCTTTAGAGGATCATTCCTGTACATGGGACCTAAGGTGTACATCTTCTACCTGAGAATTTAAAAGTTAATAATGATAATTAAATGTAAATTTCTCCAATCGGCACCTAAATGGTGACTAAATCAACCACGTTTTCATCATTTGTTTAATACTAATTTTCGCGAAGTTTGAAATTTTTTGTGTGTATTGGACCCCCACTTAGTTCGTTGTAAAACTTCATTTCAAAAATATTTTGTCCCTTTTACTGTTATGTTCTAATAAAATAAGCATCTAAGAGTTCTGGGAGGGTAGCCTTACAAGACATTTTTCTTCGAGCTTCCCAAATTCCATATTATTTTGTACGACACTTGTAATTCAAGGAAGTAAACATGATTCTTGACAGTGTGTTGCTTTAAAGTAACTGTAAAATGATATCCATCGCATACGCTTCAGTGAAGACATAATATAAGGAGATTCATTTCGCCAAAAGTCGAAGAATTTGTGAAGGTTGGGAGAATAAGGCGAGAGAAAGAATAAGGAAGAGGGAAGATCTTTGGGACAAGCAAGAGATTCTTCAGGAGGAAAGGTCCGATTATGGACAAAGACTTCTACTAGAATGCATTGGCAGCATGAGACGAAGGAAAATGCGAATGGGTTCTAGAAAGTGTTCAGCAGAAGACCCTCAACACATGCTGAAAACCTATTTTATATTTCCAAGAAGGGCGACTAAACCGTAAAATGAGATTTGCAATCGTCAATGATGCTAGACTAATACTTACGTAGCACTAGATTCTATGATTAGTAACTATAGTATAATTCCATCTATCTATTCCGAATGCTACCACAAGATACGAATTAAGCATAAATGTCCCACAAAGCACGTCTAATGACACGGATTACGATTGACGCAATTGTCACATAGTTCTTGTTTTTCAAAACCCAACGAACTCTGCGAAAACAGATACTCTAGACGTGACAGCAGATAAGTGGTTTGATTTTCCATAATAATCTCGGCTTTTCAACAAAAATCGATATTTTTACCAAATGATCGAATAAATGAAAAAATGGTTAGTTCTTTAAAAAAAACTGCAAATCATTAGTATGAAAAGTTCACAAATGCACGCACATTTAATTTTTGTGATCACCGCTGCCTACTATTCCCTGAAACTTTTAAGGAAGATCAACTGAATTAATCTTTTTGTACGATGTGAAAGTAGGCTTAAACTATTGCTGTCTTGATGATCGAAAGCCTGCCTCTTCAATTTTATCGGCCTCGGAGAAAAGTCTTTCACTTGGGACGGATGACGTCATAGGCCGGAAGTGACGATGCTGAGATCCAACGAAATGGTCAAGATCGAAGTTGAAAAATTGAGTTTGGATAGAAATTCGAAGATCGTGGCTTTATCTCGATTTCTTCGATCTTTGACTACCATCGATTTTCCATTTTGACGCCTCGTTCACATTACGATTATCCGAGCGATCGTCCTAACGATAGTTGGCCGAAATAGCCGTGTGAATGCATGTCCTGACAATAGTTCACGCAGTTCCTAAAGCTGCCACTTTACGATGGTTAGGCTCTGGGAGACCGGAAAAGGAAGCGACAAGAGAAAGACGACAAGCTCGTGAAGCTCTATTTTTTTTATGGATTTGTCCTAGGAAGGAAGAATATGGGCCGAAGAAAAATTATTCGGTAAATACACGTTGACCACAGTAATATCTTGACCCTGCATGACTCAACAGACTTGCTAACCGTCAATTTCTCGTTCGCTTTGGATGTCAGCACTGGAGGGCAGCATAGGTTTTAACCATCGTCGTGTGAATGCACGATTGCTGGAACATTCGTTATCTGAACGAGGCATGTCTGAATTCGATGATCTTACCACTGCATCGGATGAGGCGTCAAAGGAAGAAGGCTCATTCGCACGGCGTCCGAACGTCGAACGAAAGGTGAGCACAGCAAAAGTGCAGTACAGTAGCCAGCCACCCACCTGTTGGCGTTTACTCCGCACGCATCACGCATTGGCCACGCAACGAAGGGGGACGTGGTTGAGGGAGCGAGACAGGAAGCCAGCGCTCCAACGCTGAGGGACGAAACTTTCGGATGTCAACGAAGGCGCGATTTATTGGACGAAAGAGGGGAACGGAAGCGAAGTGGAATGAGTGGAGGGGGAGGAAATTGAAAGGGCAATGCCCCTCTCTTGGAAGTCAATGCTGAAGGGGATGCTACGAGGGGAAGTTCCGATTTGATCCTTGCGTTTCCAGGGTGCCGTTAACTCAAGTAACTTCGGTCTAGCTTTTCATGATTCCTTAGCAACAGAGTTATCTAATTTAAAAATTAACAAACAATATATGTGAAGTGGTTAAAATTATTGACAGATCATGTAACTTCAGTTTATAAACCCCTAACTATTTTAACAACCAGGATTTTAAAAATTAGGATAAAGTACCCTTGAATTGGGTTAACTGTGGCCCAATCTAATAAAAATATACAAATCTAGTGCTAAGCTACATTAAAACCACGGTCACAGCAACCCGTTGACAAGGAGTCCCCGACTTTGCGTTCTGCCACCTCGGTGCCGGCTCCGTCTCGCGTTGATGTGTGCCTAGTGATTCAATGTCCCGGATGAATAAAACTGAGGATTGCTTATGCTCATAGACTTTGGAGCATTCGCTTCGTTCGGGAAGCGAATGGGAGCATATGCACGTGCGCTGCTGCGATGCAGGCAGGTTGCAGAGTACCCCGCCAAAATTAGGATAATTAATACCTTATCAAACGAAGGAAACTTTCCGACCACAGGCAGTTTTAATTGCTGATTATCAAGAGATGTTTCCCTGAGCTCTGTGCCTCATGCATGCATTAGTAATCTCAGACGATGTAAAACTCCTATCTACTCGCATAGAATCTAGGTCCCTGTGACATCTCATGGAGTGGCATCGCATGGGCGCCAATCTGGTCTTTTTCAAATGCGGTTAAAATTGACCATTGCCATTCGTCTAAACTAGGATTTCTAAAACCAAATAATTCATATACCTACTATGAGTACACTAATGGTGGGTAACGAATCACAATCAGTGCCTTTCGTTTCCTTTGATGGAGGAAACTACCCTATTCTAGCGGCCGACTTAAGAATCTTTTGGTGTAAAATTCGTGCCTCCAATGCATATAGTTCGGTCGACCTTCATCACTTCCCCTCTATCAGACTGGCCCCGCAACATTACAACAGTAAAACGTTGATGTCATCGACGAGGTCATCAATAAAATAAGTGCCATTTTTGAAATCTTTTTTCGTGTTGGAAAAGCTTTAGCAAAACAGAAAATATTAGAGTATACTATATAGGAGTACACACAAGGAGTTTTCCCATCATTTAGAAGAGCCGTCATGTTTTCGCGCGCATGAAAATGTTCACTTTTCGTTTAATCGCGAAAAATAAATATCGCAATTTAAAAATCTAAAAGCGTGAAATGCGTACTCCCGGAGTAATAATCTTGCGATTTAGGCAAAAAAATAGGAAACCACCCTATTGTTGCCGCTCCGCACGTTTGAAAATTAGATTTCATAATCACCAGTCGCGCCGCTAACAGTCGTCGGTTTCGACTTCTCACGAGGAAATACACGTCAGTAATACGTAACTGATCCAATAAAACATATAAACCATAAATTTGTTACGCACGCGAGACGATTTTCAACTAAAAAATACCACTTTCAACAGGGTTAATGGCAAAAGTCACACTGAACGAGATGCAGCTGCCTAGTGGTGCCACCGAATATAGCTAATGCGCGCGAAACGGCAACAGGTATGAGGCCAAGACGCCGTGTTCTTGGGTCTCCTTTAATTGAGTCTCGTTGCTTGGAGGAATCAACTGACGACCGCAGGCAGATCGCAATTGGCGCGCCTTCAGCTCGGACATGGACATCACTTCAAACGGCCACCACGAGAAGAAGATATCATGCAAGAAATCCCAGCATTCAACGCGATGAGAGTTCACGAAGGATTGGAGGGGTATGAGGAGGAACATTAACTAGGCCATTTGGTTTTCAAGGAAAATAATTGACCAGATTCACCGAACCAATCTATTGAAATCAATTTAGCTATGAAAATGATTTTTTAATTATATTTAATGGACACCATTTATGCTGGATTGAAGAAATGATTTCAGAGTGGATGACATAAAATTCTACTCAAGATGACTGAAATACCATTTCATAAAACGAATTAACGGTGCGACCAATGAGCGCGTTCATTGACATTGGTGGGATAAAAACATTGGTGGGATAAAAACCTGTAGTGTCCGAATGAAGAGTGACATAAAGAGTGTAGGTAATGGGTGGGATAAGATAAAAATGGCAATAGCGAATGCAGCAGAGAATTGGATTGTAAACGTAGAGTATAAAAGCATAAAGAAACGGTGGATCACGTCGGAAATGGAAAATGTAATGGAGGAGAGAAGACGGTGAAGCATGTGGGCGATGAGAAAGGCAAAAGGGTGAAGAAAGGCTTGGTGGAGAAGACAATGTGATGAAATGGAGAATTTTCGAAAGGAAGGAGGGAAAGGCTGTATGCAAAGTTAAAGTTGCTATCGGGCGGCAAAAGAGGGCAATCTTTTAATGCCAAATATTAAAGCGATGAGAGGAAGGATGGCAACCGAAAGAGATGAGATTCAGAGTAGATGGAAGGAATGCGTGGCAGGTGGGTGTGACAGTGGGAACAGACCAGAAAGACTGAAAATAGCGGAACAAATTACAGTGGAGGAAGACAATCTTAGGCCGGAGATATTAGACGCGGAAATCGAGAGAGCCCTTCGAGGTACGAATGCCTGAAAAGGTGAGGGCGTGGATAATATCCCGTGAGAGCATCAAACGAATTTAGGGACGGATGGGAGGAAAGGGGTCCTCAAACCAGTACGCAGAAAGTATGCGGAATGGTCTTGGCCGTAGGATTCCATAGAGATATTCAAAATTCCCCCACGTAAACAGAGAAAAAGGAAGTCCAATTCGGACACTAAAGGACTACAAACCTAATATTACATGTCGTGAAAGTGGTTTTGAGGGCGTAAGATTTTATACTTTTCTGACGAATTCAATGAATAAACTCTTCTCGGGTTTCCTCGCGAGTTAGAAAATTTAAGGCAGCCGACGTTTCGGGCTTCGTCTCGTCACCCATGCTTAAGAAGCTACCGACTAAAAATTTTGAAGTGATCGTTAAAGTTCGGCATCAGGAGGGGCGGGATTGGTCAATTAGTCCCGACTGTTGTTGCGGAGGACCGGGTACGTGCGAAGACGATCATAAATCTTTCAGAGTTCGATTCCAAGAGCTGCTGATCGAATATCCGGTGTCTTTGTGGACAGTTTTCCTTTTCGAGTCGCACCTCTAAAGCTTCTTTCGTTAATCCATCCCAAAATTAATAATAATAATCATAATAATTTATTACTCCTACATTTTGATTTTACATCTGAATACAAAGAAAAAAATAACAAGAGAATGAGCTTTAGTTGGTCCTCAAGGTCATAGGACCAGAATTGAGCCACCATCAAATAGCAACATGTATGCCGATAAAAGCATAATAACGCAGTAAATGATGCATGAGTGTTTTAGATATATAACATCAAAATAAATTTTCAACTATTTCTTGCGAGAAAAGTCAGTCTTTAGCAAGTCTTAACATTACATTTGAGGTTTTATTTTTTTTAATTCTAGCGGGAAGTAAATGAAATAACTTTAGCCCCATGCAAAGAAAACAGCGTTTATATAAAGTTAACTTAGGTCTGGTTGCGACTATAAATGACTCACTCCTAAAATTATATTTATATTTGTCACATAAAATTGGTTGGATCGCGCTCCTTATGCCATACTCATGTCATCCCACCTTGGTATTTCATGATCTTGACTCAGGCTATGCTGGGCTACAGCTGGGATATGTCCTGTAGACCAAGTCGGAAATGCCTTTGATGTTCTTCGAGTCTTCGAGTAGAGATAGTTCGCCCAGTCGTAGTATGCCTATGATTTTTTTACCCCCGCGCAAACCCAAGAGAAGTATATTCACACAGGCAGTGGAATGCGGATATCACATGACTATTAGTCTAGTACTGCACGCGGCGAAAGTGGTATTGAGGATAATAAACAGATGATTGAGGAGAACGCAAACGATTATTGGGGCGACGAATTCTTCGGTTTCAGTAAAGAACGCGATGCGATAGCGTTAATGAGGACACCAGAGAGTGAAGGCACCTGAACATAACCAGGACGTGTATTCTTGCTTGGCGGTTTGCACAAAAGCATTTGGTGGAGTGGACGAGTTAAAACTTATCCGCATTCTTACAAGAAAATAGGCGTAGACAGAAGGGATTGTCGGCTGATTACTAACCTGAATATGTTTCAGTCTGCTCGCTTAGGATATCTAACGAAGAATCGAAGTGGGTGAAGATTCATCTCAAGAATACCCAAGCTACGCGGTTTCGTAAAGCGGCGCGAGCCTGGGAAAACGGACGCAGTCAGTGAGACTTCTGTAAGGTAATAGGGTAGTTTCCTTCATCAAAGAAAACGAAATGCATTGATTGCGATTCCTTACCCACCATTAGTGTATTCATAATATACTAATTATTTGGTCTTAAAAATCCCAGTTTAGATGAATGGTAATGGTCAATTTTTAACCGCATTTGAAAAAGGCCAAATTGGCGCCCATGTGATGCCACTCCACGTGACGTCACAGGGACCTAGTATCTATACGAGTAGATAGGAGTTTTACATTGTCTGAGATTACTAATGCATGCATGAGCCACAGAGCTCAGGGAAACATATCTTAATGATCACACATTAAAAATACCTAAGTTCGGAAAGTTTCCTTCGTTTGATTAAATAACCCTTATTAATGCCAAGCGCTACCTGCTAGCAGAGCACTCAGCTACCTGCTAGCAGCCTGCGTCGTACCAGCACTCAAGCCTCTCCCCAAGGTCACCTCACACGCCGACAGCTGGAACCAGAAATACGTCACACGGAGTTTTCTCATCATGCCTACTTAGCCGTCGCTTTTTCGCGCGCTTGAAATTTTTCACTTTTCGTTTAGTTGCGAAAAATAAATGTCATCATTCGAAAATCTAAGAGCGTGAAAAACATACTCCAGGAGTAATAATCTTTCGATTTAGGCAATGGAAAAATAATAGGAAAGCACCCTATTGCATAGGCCAAAGAGCCTATGCTTATGATTAGCGAATGAGAGAAATATTGTGAAACAGTTAGTGGAATAGATTTGTGAAGAGCCTCATTTGGACAGTAAACGTGGACGTTGAGAGGAGGAGATATAAGAAGCGCCCGAAATGTGGGTGTGTGGAGAAGAATCGAGACGGTGAAGCGGACGACGAATTTCCAGACACAGTAGAGAAACGTAGGAGACAGAAGGTATGGATGGAGCGAGTACTCAACTGGGAGGGGTGTTGGAAACCATAAGAATACATGTTTGGAGGTGAAGGAAGAGAATATGATTCATTAACATATAATTAAAGAGAGTAGGTCTTATACTTATTTTAAACTGAAGAGGGACGTCCCAGATGGGAGTGGAGACGGCCCAAGTGATTCCCAAATGTTCCATGCAAACCTACCTCAAACGCAGGAATGCTTTAATTTAATTCCAGTGAAATGAAGTTTTTTTGGTAGATTTTGGAGTTGCCCACTTACACTCACTGTACCCCAAGGGGTCATAGGTAGGCCCTTTATGAGGCCTGCCTTTGAGCGACAACGCTATTAATTCCCTCAAGTAGTGTCGACGTCCTTGGGATTCGTGCTAGATACGGACTAGGGGATTGCTTCGCCCCAGCTATACTCATGGGCGTTGGCTTTAGAAGACAACGTGTGCATAGTTTATACACCTACCCTGTATACATATATTCCCACACCGGCTAAGCCTCGTTTTAAAAAATGCACTCGAAGCAACCTACTTACCGCATACAGTGCATTATTTAAAATAAATTAATTTTCATTTCAACATGGTAATAATTAATACATGTTTACGAGGTGGAGTTGGTGGTCGATTATGTGCATCAATTGGGCTAAGACGATCTTCGGTTTGGCAGGCCAGGACTACACCCCACCGCCATCGAACCGGCAGAATCACATAATCACAGGAATCAAATAAAATTAATAAGAAAATGTCCGCAGTAACCCGTGAGGGTAACACATCTTATTTCAAACAGATGACGATCGAAATTCAATTGTTGCCCAGTCCGTACATGTCGTAGGCCGCTGTAGAAATGGAGTAGGGGGAGTGAAGCGTGCATGGCAAAGCGAAAATGGCATTTGATGATGGGAGGGAGCGTCTCTCTTCAAAGGACGCAAGTTCCCTCTCAAGGCATAGCGACTGTTTCCAAGTGAATTGTGGGGCGGAAGGGGAGGGGAGGAAATTGGATCGTCGTTTGGAGGGGAGGGCCGGAAGTGTGACAAATGAACGGACGAAGAGAGGCCAATTCCCCCCACCCCCCACCCTCTCCCACCCCCTCACGCCAAATTGTCAAAGGCGAGGGAGAGATGTCGCCGCCGCAGACGAATTAACGAAAATGAAATGCATTTCACCAAGCCTGGAAGACGTAATCGAGGAAAGTTGAAAAACAAAATGCTATTTTGGGAGAGAACGGTATTCTAAGGGGAGAAAATTTATGGATCAAAACACGGCAACGAGCAATGGGTCAACAATCCTAAGATTAAAAGATAAATTTTCCGGCGAAATTCGGAAGAAATATTTGACATTTAATGATAAGTACTTGACTATTTACCACTTATTTATTTCCATCGACACAGGTTTCAAAAACATAATGCCATTTTCAAGCACATAATGCCACCTTAAACATGGTATTATGTGCCAATACCTGGTATGGTTGAAATAAATAAATGGGGAAATAGACAAGTACTTTTCAATATGGCCCTTCTTCCCTTCCACCTGTCCTCCTACGATTGGTTTCATCAGGCCATCATGTCTTATAGCATGGCCAACTAAGTTGTCCCGTTTTCTCAATAAGGTTTTTACAAGCAGGGGCGGACTGGGTAGATTGGGGGGCCTCGGTTTCTCAGGCCACTGCACAGACCACCACGCTGCGCAGATTCCCGAATGCACCGAGGCTCAATCGGCAAGCTTCGAAATCACATTTACGTCAGGGTGTTTAAAATAATTAACAATTGCACATGCACAAATATTCATTCCCTGAGTGAAAGTTTTCTATAAATAATCTAAACCTTTTGCTCAAATATTCATAACAATAATAATAATAATAATTTATTTACTCCTACATTTTGTTTTTACATCTGAATACAAAAAATAACAAGAGAAGGAGCTTTAGGTGGTCTCCAAGGTCATAGGACCAGAATTGAGCAACCATCAAGTAACAAAATGTATACCAGTAAAAAAATAATGATGCAGTAAATGATGCATGAGTGTTTAAAATAAATAACATCAGAATAAATTTTCAATTATTTCTTCCGAGAAAAGCCAGTCTTTAGCAAGTCTGAACATTATATTTGACGATTTATTTTTTTTTTTAATTCTATCGGGCAGTAAATGAAATAACTTTGGCCCCATGCAAAGAAAACTGCGTTATATAATGTTAATTTAGGTCTCTTTGGTACTAGAAATGACTAACTCCTCAAATTATATTTATCACATCCGCTTGACATATTTCCACTTCTGGCAAAAACCAATTTAAGCACTTTGAATAAATACAAATGCCTTAGTGGCAACAAATTTAGGGCCACAAACAACGGAGATGAGTGCTCATAATAATTTTTATACAATTTTACCCTAATTATTTTTTTGCAAAACGAGTGCACACTTGAATGTATGCACTGCCCCAGCAGATTATACCATGAAAAATTTGAATGAGCAAAAGCATGATAAATGGTTTTTTTTAACCGGAAGCGGACATTTGTTTCGTAGGTAGTAAAATTAGGATAAGGCATTTGTTTACAGTAAATAAATGTTTATCCCAGCGTAGATTACTATCCAGAATTACTCCCAAGTATTTCATTTCACTCACTCTATCAATAACTAGACAGTTACAGACACAGTTGAAACAATTTGATTAATGAAATATAAGTTTACAATTAAAAATACGTGTATTACATATGTCTTAGCACATAAACTTCGTCTTTTCATTTAACTCTTACCCATTGAAATCAATCCACTTCCGCAAGAAACATAGATCCTCTTTAACAAGTGCTTCAGCACGACTTCAATTGGGAGCTGAGTAGCACAGTGCTATATCATCAGCAAAGGCTGTGAGTTCACCATTGAATTTATTTTCACATAAATCGTTTACGTAAATCAAAAACAGAATAGGTCCTAAAACAAAGTCGTGTGATACTTCCGTCTTAATAGTAGCATATTCACTAAAACAATTATTTACTTTTATACATTGTGATCTCTCGACTAATAACTTTCGAACCACTTCAGCGATAATCCACGTATTCCAACTTGTTCAAGTTTCATTAGCAGTATTTTGTGCGACAGTGTATCAAATACCTTGGTTATATCCAGATATAACCCAATAGTTCGCGAGCTTGAATACCTGAATTTTATACTTCGGTCATATGCTTCTCTAGAGCACCTTCAGTTCCCAATCCATGTCTGAATCCAAACTGATTTTTGCTAAAAAAAAATTGGTCTTTTCTAGGAATTTCAGTAGGCGGCTGTTAGCAAGTTTCTCTCTATTCGTGATTTGTTGTCTGTCCCCTTTTTTATGCACTGGAATAACAACAGCTTTCTTTAGGGGGCTCGGAAATATACCATTGATAAAACTTATATTTTATTATTTGGTTAATTTACTAAAATATGAGGGTAAATATTTATAAAGGTGTTTTCGCTCTATTCACAGACAAAATAAATTATTGTATTCACTCACGTATGGCTAATAAGTAAGCGAGATATAGTTAAATGCTTCGCTGAAGTTACATAAAACACAGATCCGGTTAATAATGTGAGTGATTTAAGTTAGAACTGAATGAGCTCGAATATATAATTAAAAATACAACAACAGTTTCCAGGGGTGCCGCTTTACAAATAAGTGAAAATAAAGAAGAGGTTTGCTGACAGGTTCTACATTTTCATTTGTTCCCTTCCAGTGAATGGCATGTGGAACTCGTCAGCAAGTTTGTCAGGCTTTCCCGTCAAAACACCAGGTGGCAGTATATATTGGGATCCTATTTGTGGGCGGAGGACGAGGAAGAACAGCTTGAAAAAACATGATGTGAGGCAACATAGAAAATCAATGGAAAAATACATTTGAAATGACTGAAGGGGTTCCCGTTGAAGACGACGACACACAGGCATGGGAATGCAGTTGAGAATCGAAGCGAGGATATCAAAGGAACGCTCAACGTAGAATGAAATCGACTCGAAGGCTGTTGCATGGGCATTTTGTGTACTCCACCACGAGTGCATCTTGGGAAGAGTCTGCCCTTTCCGATCCGAAGCGCAAGCACCCAAACATACTCGTACTTTTGGATTGCATTTCTGGATCGGTAGGTACAACCCTCACCCCAGCTGACATTTGAATTCAAATTCGGAGCATTTGTTACCATGGAAGTGGTATTTGGATGAGGCGACCGACAGCTGAGGTCATTTACTCCGTGAGAGAAGGGTAAGGGAAGGAAGGGTGGAGAGAAACCGGGCGTCGGCGTTTGCCTGCTCTTAACGAAAGGCGCCAAGGGGACCACGGCTTAACGTCCCATCCGACGGACGGAGTGTTGCGCTTGAAATATCCTCCACACGACATTCAAGCAGGGATCGGGAAGTCAGTAAAAATTCTGTGCCACCGCCGGGGTTTGAACCGGAGCCCAAGGGATGGGAAGGGATCACTTTGCCCTCCACAGCAACCATACCATACCATATGTTCCCGTTGTCAATGTAAGTAAAAGAAAACAATGTGTTGATAGGTAAGTGTTTTGCAAATGATGGAACGAGAAATATCACTTGCTAGAAATAATATATGATCAGGGCACTTCGCTTTTTTCATTTTTCATTATTATTACTTCATTTTTTTATAATTTCCACTGCTCCCTCCCCTTCTCCCCGATGAGCATATTTTCTCATTTATTTTCCTTTTTTATCTTTTCATTTTTATTTTTTTTTATTTTTCATTTTTGAAAATCCAAACGCAAACCCTGTAAGGTCACAGATGGTCACACAGACAGTAAAAGGTTTGTTAACGTGACTGATGCACTCACAAAGATGTTGAAACACATGTTGAGAATGGTGCTTAAGTGGGCCTTTATTATTCAAATTTTAAATATCCAAACCCCAAGACATCCGGTGATACTGGGGTCAAAGCCACTTTTTTGGACGGGAATTCCCAGAGAACCGCCGCCGAGTGTCAAAGTCAATCACGAGGTCATAAATGGCTACCATTTCATCCACCAAGGGTCATTCAGAGCTTCAAAGTCAAAAAGATGCGAGACGGAATATCGGAACAATATCTGTAACATCTGCATTGTCTTCCATATCAATGAACTTTAGAGTGTGTCTGAATGGCAACTTAGCACTCAAGGTGGCGGTAAAAAAAACTTGCAGTGAATGACCATATCATCTGCACCTCTTCACAAAAAATTCAAAGCATATTCCACTCAGATGAAAGCGCCAGTCACTTGCAGACGCGGTCAAACTTATAAAAACGCGGTCAACAAAATGACAGCCCGAGAAAAAAGACTCAATTGCGTTGGTGAGACAGCTGTGGGAGGTTGATGGATAGAGCCCCACGATTACAGATGAGAGGAATTGCAGACAGATCGCGAGACGTCACTTTCATAATGTCATTCATGCATGGGATATTAAAGGCGCCATCTGTGCGAAGACGTCCGAACCAACGGACGATCAGGAGCTGAAGCAGCACGGGAGCAAGTTACTCTTAGAAGATGCATCCAACCAAAGTCGTCTGGATGGTCATTCTCAACTCTAATCCGCAGTTCTTATGACTCAATCTAGAGGAGTCGGCCTTCTCTTGGTTCCCTTGGAGCCCCACTATATTTCCAGGCCAAACAGACGCGATAAGTTAAGATACATTATGCCGAACATATAGAAATTAGTATTCGATTTTCCCCGATCCATTAACTACTTAAATAAATACTAGTCGTAATTATGTTTCAGGATGTGCTTTTTATATGTTGACTGATGGTGTCCTAAAAACCCCTGCCACACGCCTTTATCGGCCGGGTAGTGTGCAGATGTTTCCCGATAAAGAGACATTTGCGGCAGGAATAACGAACATTGAAGAATATGGAATACTTTTCTCTGAAAAGAGCAGTCCATTCATCAACCGTATTTATAGGCAGAGCATAAGGAGGAGAGGATGCAGTTGAGTTCACAAAGAGGAAGACGGTTATTTCCGCTTATATTGCGAAACTCCATTTATGGTGTTTGGTGTTGGCTTGTAAGCCAAAAAATCAACGCATACATCGTGCGAGGAATCCACTTCCCCACCAATCTTTTCCCTATTTCCACGTCAACACAAGCATCATGGGAGTCGACTCCTGCACCTTTTAGATTCAAGGTGTAACATGCATGAGATTTTCCATATTCGATAGTCATTTGGACGCAAAAGAAAGGCGGACCAAAAGTTGCGAATTATAATTATGAAATCTCATAGTCCTTGATGTAGATATAATTGTACAAGACAGCGGAAATTCTAAAAAAAAAATCTCGAAATGATAGCAAAAAAGACGTCGAAATTCGTAATTTCAAAGTTTTCGTCAATATCAGTTGACCAGTGCCTAAAATCTATGCGAAACGTCATGAGGCCTTGAATAAAAGCTGAAAATTTCGTCGCATGTATTTCTCGATTTTATCTATAATTAAATTTTCATATTTAATCAAAAAATAGACAAAATTATCTCTTATAAAAAATTGCCTTAAACAAATTTTGGTACATTCTTTTATGAAAAAAATGTTTATCACAAGTTCCCGAGCTCATATTCAAGACAAAAGTAAGAAGTGGAATGAATTTTCTGGCTTCAGTTGATAAAGTAAAAATCTTTACATATTTAAATGAACAAATACTTAGTCCATGGTCATATTTATTAACTTACATACCATTAGCATAAACATATATCAACCGTTTTTTTCTTCGATGGGCCCTTTACATTCGTTTGATGGCGTTTATTTTCATTTTTTTTCGCGTCATTTGAAACTACCAGAAGTAACAGTGACGGGCGGAGATTTGGCCCTTTTTTGGCTTCAGGGCAGATTTTCAAAGGAGTTTGATGTTCACATGAAACAGGCTCCGAATTCACCACGCAGAATCTCATATGCCATGAAAAATACTTCCTGCGTTATTATTACTTATCACTACCTCTTTATTTTCTTGTGATATCTCTAAATTACTTGCAGGCCTTGTTTTCTTGCGATTGTCATTGATAACCTCATTCCTTCGTTGTTTTTTTTAACTCAAGCATGTGAGGACTCTTTGCAATTTCATGTTTCCCATGATGTTCATCCTCCCTATGATACAAATCCCTTTGGTGACGAGATGCTTCCGGATGAGCCCGCCCCTCGTCTGTGCCCGCCTTTTACTTGAACTGCCTTTGAGTGGCTCCGAAGCCGAACATCTGAGGATTCCACGAGAACTGATTTGGACGCTCTACACTACCTCTATCTATCGTTTGGCAGAAATCGCCATCGCGACAAAGGAGACGACATCTCGATGAACGAAGTCCCTTTTGCGAATTCCGACGTAGTCGCGCGTGACAACCTTCCTCCAGCATTTCTTACATCTTGCGTTCTCGGAGCTGTGGAGGGAAAGACGCATGGTGTTCGTGGGTTCGGTGCACGAAAGCCGGCGATGGCAATATTTTCTGAAAAAAAAACGTATGCGCTCCGCAAATCGGCTCTAGCTATACCGTGGTTTCTTCGCTGTTAGATGATGATTCAATTGCGCGATGTAGCGTCGCTGAGCGATCAATCAGTTGAGGCAAACCGCGAGGCGCGACGGTGGAGCGAAATTTACTCCGTTTTGCAAAAATTCATGTTTCGGCGTTCTTTCTCGCGTTAACCTGATTCGGGGAAAAATCCAAATAGAGTGAATATTTGAGCCGGTAGATTATAGATAAAAAATATAATTTGTTATATTCCAGGCAGTATTTATTAATAACTCTAATTTAAAGACCGAAAGAGATTTTTTTAATAATACTGAGTATGTAACAAAGTTTACTTCTTAATCTACCATGTAATCATTCCACGAAGTGAACTCGTGAACCATTGATTTGATTTTTGAGTTGATTTCGTAAGTAATACAATCATTCAAAATTCAAAAGCTATTGACAATAGGTAATCGCTCTTAAATAAAAAAATTAACGTTTTGCCATTGATGTACGTCCTTTTTCTGACAGGCTTCAGAATGGTATGCGGAGTGATGATCGTATAAAGCCTGTAAGAATGACCCAATTAGAGTGAATTTTCGGGTTGCTTTCGCTGTGAATTCACTATTCAAAAGTTATTACCAATAGAAAATTGCTATTTTGCCACTAAAATGAACGGGTAATGGTTAACGGAGTGGATTTTGTATGAAGTCTGCAAGAAAAATGCGAACCAAGGCAAAAATACCACGAGAAAAGCAACTGACATTGATGAGATGTCCAAGATAGGTATACATAGTATTAAACACTTAAAGCAGCCAAAATCTTTCCCTAATCGCTCTCAGATATCTTGATTTAAATAAGATCAAGCGGTAAAGATTTGAATGAATAACTTTCGGGTTTTCCAGCGGGTGTGGTTTTGGGACCAGCTACCCCGAAACCCTAGAGTTATTCCTTCAGACTATGCGCCGGGAAAAACTCAAATTCTACGTCGGTAAAGATGTTCTCGCAAGCCAAGGAGTGTTTCGGTAAATCGGTGCAACGAGATGATGATATTGTCGTCTCAAAGTCAGTCATGCTATGCAGTTATTGTGCGCGCCCTGCTATGACAATTGGACAAGTTTCCTCGCTTCATGCCGTTAAGAGCCAGGCCACCGACCGCGACGGGCGCGGAAACAACGCAGCTGAACCTGCGACCTTTATTTATTTATTTAATTATTCAAAAACAGCTGGCACGGCCTTCACACTGAATATAAAACTTAAAATCTGCTGCTTTAACAAAATGTAAACTATTAAAAAAATTATAAAATAGTAGATTAAAAAAATAGATTCAATGAATGGCTTTTCGAAGCTCGCTCTTGAATGACCCAACGGGCATTGAGAAATCCAGGGAAGGGTGATTGGTCGAAATGGTATTGAAAGAGGTAGGGGGTCTGTAAAAGAGTGAAGTCTGGGAGAGAGAAAGACGGAATTTAGGCTGGTGTAATAGGCGGTTAGTACGAAAGGAGAGGGTGGGAATGTGGAGTGAAAAGAAGGCAGAATTTCCGAGGATCAGAACTTGCCATTTAAGGCATTGTAAATGAAGGAAAGATCGTGAAAACTCCTACGGGAGGATAGTGGGGCCCATAATAGGGCAGACATTACTTCAGAGCGAGAAGAATTACGGAGGTGAGGAACACGGTGTCGGACTATTTAAAAAAAGAAATTAACTGGGCGTTCAAGACTTTTAAGGTTGGAGGGACTGGCAGTGGAGTAAATAACGGAGCAGTACTCGAGGATTGGGAGATAACCGGTGAAAATAGCTCTCAAGGCGATTGGATCGGTAACAGAAGTGAGTCGATAAAGCACTCCCACGACGGACATGGCCTTGGATTTCATTTTGTTAAGGTGCGGAAGAAAAGTTAGTTTGGGGTCGAAAGTAACGCCCAGATCATTGATGGAGGAATCTGTCTGAACAATTTCATTAAAAATAGTGTATTAATGAGGAGTGAGGGTGCGTTTTAAATAAAATTGTATCTATTTTGATTTGCTTGTATAAATTTTGAGTTGCCACTGAAGGCACCAGGCCTCGAGGGAATGAAGGGAAGACTGCAAAGACTGAGAGTCAGAATTATTCTCAACTCTTTTGAATATTTAGTTATTTAAGTAATTTTTCACATACAGCTAATTTAAAGTGAAAATTTTTAACAATAACATGAATTAGACACAATACAATATAAAAACTAAAAAAGTATTAACCAGTAGGGAAAGTGAAACATTCAATTGGCAGACAGATGACAGGACAAAGCTTGTGCGGTGAATTTCTTGCATTATAAGTAAAAATGATCTATGGAAGGAGGGAGCGAATTTAGAAGGGAGGAGAGGCGATATAAAAGTGAGCGCTTGGTGAGGGAGATTCTGGGAATAACAGGCAGATGGAGTAGGGAGAGCGAGCGGGTGGAACGAGTCGGTATTCTAAAATTCAACAGAGAGAGGAGTTCAGGGCAGTCAGAAGTCGAGTTTAAGATATTGTGTAGAAAGTTGAAGTCCGTTTTAAGTCTGATATTCTGCATATTAGACAAGGAAAGAGAAGACAATACAGCATCAGAGGACATATTGCGTAAGTGAGGGACTCTATGCCTAACTATTTTGGCAAAGAAGTGGGGGATGCAATCAAGGAATTTTAGTTTAATCGGGGCTGACATGGACCAAATTGGAGAGCAATATAAAACTATGGGAAGGACAATCGTTGAGAAATAGGAGTAGAGTGCAATGGGATCGTTAATTTCCGTGAAGCGGTAAAGAAGACCTAACAGAGACATGGCTTTCTTTTATACTGTCTGAATGTGGTCGGAGTAGTTTAGTTTGGGGTCGGATATAAAGAACATATTGCAGTCGTCTGCAAAGAGGAGAATTCCGCCTGCGTTAAGGCCTGGTTACACGGTACATGAGAATCTACAAGAAAATGTGAGAATGTCTGAATCTCAGAATGAACGCGAAAATGCACCGTGTAACCACGCAAAATGTAAGAATGTATGAATTTCTGAACGCCTGCTCTAATTTCGTTCAGACAATCATACAATTTGAACTCAGAGTCACCTGGTGGCAGACTGCGAAAACGACACATTCATTTCATCTGGCTTGTATAGGCGACTTCTTTGTTTACGTACGGCCCCGATAGTTATTTGGATTTGATATGATCTTGCTTGAACGCTATGGGAATCGCAGTAATAAATATTGAATTTGCCTTGCCAAAAGCCTCATATTTCTCGAACATTCCTGTAGCGTGCGCCGATTCACAGAAGAAGGATGGAGGGAAATCACGACACACTCGCTTTCAAGACTAAAATTCAACTGCCTTTATTATGTCCTGTTTTTTATATAACAAGGCTTAAGGGCACGAGAAAATTTTAAAATGTGCTTTTATTATGGAACACTACTATCCAACAAAATTTGAACGATATCGGCGAAAGACACTTCGTGAATATTCCTTGTTAGGGGCTCCTTTCGACGAGAGGCCGGCCGCCCCTTACATTCCTTATTTTTCTCCGTGGTTTAATCGTAATCAGTATTTATTCTCGTAAACAGCCACTTTCCTTATAATTTCCTACAATGGGTAGAATGATAGTTACATTTATAGAGTTGTTTACAAAGTGAAATAAGTAACTTGATAAAATCCTGCGGTAACCATGATTTACGAGTGTACTTACGTTGAGGATATCCCGTTGACAATATAGATAATGTATTTGACTCCATTCTGTGAATCATCAACCACTCATTACTCTTATTTTTGTCCCTTCGAACACAAGCAAAAAACTTCTCCGGCGAGTAAATAGAGGTACTAGACGTCGGGGCACTTAATATGGTTTTATGGGATACACTATTTATATGGTTTTCACACGTTTTTCTATTGAAGGTCCATGCTACAATATACTTACTGCATTAAGCAAATGATGTTGGTGTGTAACGTAGATCACAATCTGCAATCAACTTATTTTAATTTAATCTTTCCAAAGCCCCCCAAACAATCGCCTTTATTTATTTCAACAACGCCTTGGCAACGCAATATATTCACAATCCGAAGTTTGACGTTAAAGCAGCAATTATATTCGCCAAATTTGCGTTTGAGTCCCTAAATAGACAGTTTTTCTATCCACTTCCTCAGTCTGTCATCAGTGGATTCCAGGCCGTGATGTAACGCGCGCACGCTCCGTCACGTGTTTTCAAACAATCGATGAAGATTATTTTTAAAGACTCATATCTCAGCTATAAAACATTATTCATCCGCGAAATTTTCGGCAAGTACATTTGAGGTAAGGATCTTATTATTCTAGTACTTTTAAAAAAGTTTTCATGTTCCCCATTGGTTTATATTTGAAGTTGAAATAATTTGTTGCGCATTAAAAAATGTACGAAAAAATGTCCGAAAACATGTACCGTGTAACCACCTACTCGTGGATCTTGTCCATTAGAATGTACAAGAATCTGTTCAGAAAACCATTCAGAAAAATGTACAGATTCTTGTACATTCTAATGTACCGTGTAACCAGGCCTTTAGAAAGAGCACAGCAGGTAATGTCATCAATGAAAAGGGAAAAGAGAAGAGGTCCGAGAAAGCTGCCTTGGGGGACGCCTTAAAGGATGGGGATGCTTGGAGAAGACGCTCCGTCAAGAACAACGCGCGTCAGCAATGAGTGCGGTCGGAAGGAAATTCGAAAGTAATGATAAGAAAGAACCGTGAATATTATATCGATGAGACAGTTTGTGAATAAAAAGTGTGTCATTGACGGATTCGACGGCTTTCGCAGAGTCAATATAGCAAACGTCCAATTGAGAAGAAGTTTCGAATGCAGCGGTGATATGGTGATACAGTATAGATAGGTTCATAGCGCAGGAGCTAGCTGGAAGGAAGCCATGCTGCTGGGGTGAGATGTAAGAGATAGTAAATAATAGAAGTCGGTCATGAATAACACGTTCGAATAAAATAGAAAGAATAATAATAATAATAATAAATTTATTGTTCTAGGACCTTGTCCTATGGAGCATATCAAATTTTACAGTTAAGTCTCAGCAGTGAACAGCATAGAAAAGTGAAATATAATTTAACAGTATTGATGACAAATATATTACAGTATTTTAATTACAATCATATTTTTCGAGTAAATAAACAAACATTTTCATTTTGAATTGATTAACAGTTTTACAATTAACAATATGCGCCATGGGAAGTAGGTTTAGCCCTTCTTATGCAAATCTTTTCCTTGGCCTGTTTGAAGAAACTTTCCTCACTGATTACCCTCTAAAACCTCTTCTTTGGCTCAGATACATTGATGACATTTTCATTCTCTGGCCTCATGACATCGACTCTCTCAATACCTTTGTTTCTTCACTTAACGCTTCTGCCTCAGTCTCTTTCACCTCTTCCATCTCCAACACCAATATCAACTTCTTAGATGTGGACATACACCTTTCAGATAATAACAAATTCAAAACATCGGTTCACATCAAAGCTACTAACAAACAACAATACCTTCACTACAGCAGCTGCCATCCACCACACACCAAACGTTCCATCCCTTATTCCCTCTCTGTCCGGGGACACAGAATCTGTAATAACCCCGAAGACCTTCAAAATTCCTCTCCAAACTCCACATCTCTCTTCTTCACCGCGACTACCCCGAAAAACTCTTGATGAACAAAATAAGAAAAAAACCGGCTATTCACAATAAACCCCGCGCAGACAAACATTGCTCTCCTTCTCTGCTCACAACCTACTTCCCTGGTACTCATTTGCTACAAAACATATTGAAGGACCTGTACCCCATCCTTTCCAAACACAAGTCCACCTCTCAGATTTTCCCGTCCACCCCCTGGATAGCATTTAAGAGACCACCGAATTTAAACACCATATTTAAAGCCACCCGCCCTCTCCAAAAGTCGCAGTCAGTCACTATCTCCACACCCTCACCTTGCAATCGTCCCAGGTGTAAAACCTGCAAGATATTCTCTCCATCCCTCCACTCTCTTTTCTCCCCAAGCTTAAATGCCTACTGATTTTCCCCTCCACTACTTGTACTTCCACCAACATCATTTACCTTCTTCACTGTAATTTCTGCCCTGCTTTCTATATTGGCCAATGCACTACCCCTCTCAATCTCAGAATTAACAATCATCGCGCCTCCTGTTGTCCATCTTCCCCCCACTCCTCTCTACCAGTTCCTACACATTGTCTTTCACATGATTCCATTTTCAATCAATGCTACAAAGTATCCATTATTGCCTCCCTCCCTCCCACTGACTCCGCCCTCAACCTCCACACCCTCGAATTGGCTTGCATTTGGCACTTTCAAGCCAATAGCTTTCCGGGTCTGAATGTCGCATCCTATTCCCTATTCCTAACTCCCCCTCCCCATACACCTCTCCCCTTACCCCTCTTTTCCCTTTTCCTATAAATAAATTTCACACTTCTGTACACATTAAAAACACAAACAAACAGCAATATCTACACTACAATAGCTGTCATCCGACACATACAAAACGCTCCCTCCCTTTTTCTCTTTCCATCCGTGGTCACAGAATATGTAATAATCCAGACTCCCTTAATAGATTCCTTTCAAATTTACACCATGCTCTCAGGAGAAGGGGTTACCCGGAACCCCTCCTCCGGAATAAGATCCGAAAAAAATCATATGTCCCGAAAAAACTAGGCGGAGACAATTCGTCGCAGTTCCTTTCTCTCTGTACGACCTTTTTTCCGGGCGTGGACGTACTGCGTAGGACCCTAAAAGACCTTTTCCCCATCCTCTCAGACAACACGGCCACTTCCAGATTTTTCCCGCGATGCCCTTCACTCGTTTTTAAAAGACCACCAAATCTGGCCAGCATCTTAAAAACAACCAAACCACTGCCCAAACAAAGTACCTATATTAAACCACAGCCCTCGCCCTGCAACCGTGCAAGATGCAAAACTTGTCACATCCTCATCACCGAACCCCTTCCCGATCAATTCCTTGCCTTCCCTCTCCCCTCTGTGTCGGACATTTCTTGCACAACAAAAAACATTGTATATATACTGTTGTGCCAGAAATGCCCCGCTTTTTATATCGGCTTATCCACCACTCCCCTTTGCATCCGAATGAACGGGCATCGCTCTTCATGCAATAGTGTTTCTTCTGTTTCTGCTTCCCTTCCAGTCGCCGTTCATGCTTCCTCCCACAAAGCTCTGTTTGACCAATGCTATAAAGTGGGAATATTAGCCTCCCTCCCCCCGTCTACCACCCCCCTAGAACTGAAGGACTTGGAACAGGCATGCATATGGGCTTTCCTTGCGTTTTCTGGTCCAGGAATCAACCGCGCCCACTAGAAAGAACAACCAATCCCCGTCCACCGTTTTTCCTCCCTCCATCTTTGCCCTCTGCTTTGCACCCTTCCTTATGCCCTTTCCTCACTTTCCCTCCTCTTCTCACTTGAGAAAGATGGGCTGCGTCCCATCGAAAATTTGTAAAAACAACCTTTCCCCGTAAGTTCCTCACTTTTATTTTATTTTTCGTTTTTCTGTCAATTTCTAAGTTTTTTTGTGTGCCCACCCCAGGGCAAGAAGAAGTTCCTTTACATTATTTATATATATATATATAAATAGTTCAAGTTAATATCGGTAAACACAGAGACACAAAAAAGAAACACTCACATTGAATAAATAATATATATACATATAACATAAATAACCCTAGGATGGGCAGTATCAGAACACACACGAAAAAGAATATAAACTCACACTCACTAAATTTTCGGTGGCATTACCACCTTCCTCGGAGTTAGGTAAGAGACTCAGTCTCTTACCTACTTTGAGTCTCTTACCTAACTCCGAGGAAGGTGGTAATGCCACCGAAAATTTAGTGAGTGTGAGTTTATATTCTTTTTCGTGTGTGTTCTGATACTGCCCATCTTAGGGTTATTTATGTTATTTACCTCGCCGAGGAACATTTCGAAGTGTATATACATATATATATATATATATCTAATCGCAGAATTTAACAATGTTTGTAACTTCTGATATAATTCACCAGTTAGGTCGGAAAAAACAAGGGAACAATAGTCCATATGTTGAACCAGCAAGGTATTCGCCAATTTTTTTCGTACTTCTATTGGGATTAGGCGTTTGAAATGTTTGATCTGTGCCAATATTTTGTGTACCTTGTTAGAAATAGTGGATACATGTTCGTTCCACGTTAGCGTATTGTTCATAATGACCCCTAAGTTTTTTACCGTGCTTGAATAGCCAATATCAACGCCTTCAACTTTTATTTTCGGTATTCTGTCATAGTTGAGTTTCCTGACATACATTGGAGTACCAATAATAATAGCTTGAGTTTTATGGGGGTTAAGTTTTAGTAAATTCATTCTGGCCCAATCACAAACGTGATTAACATCTTCATTTAATTTTTCAATGGCATTACCAATGTTTGTTGGGTGACAGTCAAGGTAGATTTGTAAATCATCTGCGTAGAGGTGATATTTCGAATGGGTAATTGAAAGTGGTAGATCTTTTATGAAAATTGAGAATAAGAGGGGACCTAATATTGCACCCTGGGGCACACCACATTATACTACCGAGAAGCTAGACAGTACTCCGTCATCTCCCTTTACTGCTTGAGTTCTCTGGAACAAGTAAGAACGGAACCAATTAATCACTGGGGTGGAAAATCCTAATTGGTTCATTTTATCCAGCAACAAATCGTGGTTAACACAATCAAAAGCCTTCGAAAAATCAAAAAGTACAAGAATGGTAACTCTCTTTTGATCTATTGAGAAGCGAATGTCTTCGGTAACTCTAATGAGGGTCGTTTGTGTACTATGTCCCTTACGAAAACCTGACTGGTAGTTGTCCAGCAAATTATTAACGAATAGGAAATCTAACACAGAGTTGTAGACGAATCTCTCAAGTGGTTTAGAGGCGATAGGCAGCAGTGAAATAGGGCGATAATCAGAGAGTTGTGTAGGGTTTTGGATTTTCTTAATAGGCTTTACAATGGTCTCTTCCAAGCAACGGGGAAAACAGAGTAGTTCAGTGAGCAATTATAAATATCAAGCAATGCCGGAAATATCTCACTCATAACCACTTTCAGTGTTTTATTATTAATCCCATCATTTCCACAGGTAGGTAGGATAGATACAGGACGATAGTTACTTACATCATGTTTTTTGCCGGATTTTAAAATGGGAGTAACAAGTGCTGTTTTCCAGGTTGAAGGAAATGATCCCGCTGAAAAGAACGGTTGAATAGTTTTTAGAGAATGTGTGTGTAGTGTATCATCGGTTCGGTGCAGAAAGAGCGAGCCGAGGCCGTCAGCTCCAGTGGTTTTGTTGGGAGGCAATGATTTAAGGAGGCGTAGAGTCTCCTCGGGTGTAACACAGACCATGGTAAGTGAGTGAGAGCAAACCGGATAAAGTATTGGAAGTCCGATTTGTGGGGTGGGAGGGGTGAAGTTTGAAGAAAAGTATTTGTTAAAAGCAGAAGGTCGCTCAGGCCCCGAGAAAACCCCTTGGTCTGATTCAACGACGGATGGCATTCGGGCTGATTTCCGTTTCTAGTTATGTAGTGAACAGAAGCGTTTAGGGTTAGAAACCATGCCATCTGTAATTGATTTGATGCTATTGCTGTAATCGCGGCGTAAGAGATTCCGCGACACTCTACGAAGGTAAGAAAATGAGGCATATGTGTGGGGATTGGGAAAAGATTTAAAAAGCTTCCAAGCAGCTCTTTTGTTTTGAAGAACTCGGGAGGTTTCTGCTATGAGCCACGTGGGTTTTTTCTTCGACATCCTTCGGGGGGGAACAAAGTCTGCAGTAAGTCTTTAACCAGAGAATTAGCTCTGTGCTCACTTCCCTTCCTCTACCTCTTGGAACGTACGAATTAATTTTTTGTTGTTTTATAACGGGAGGCGAAAAATTTCGTCACGAAATTTTAACCCTGGTTAGTTGAAATCAGTAGAAACAAACATAATTGATGATTTTCAGCTCGAAAACGCACCATTTTTTAATACAACAGAAACTTTAAGCAATCCGATTGGCCGCGAGTTTGCGCTTTTGCCGGATGCCTTGGATGTATCGCGATCTCGGGCAGGTAAAGCATTCGAAGACATTACTTGTTCAGAGCATCCGGCAACAGGGCAAACTAGTGGCCAGTCGGAGCGCTTGGGCCAAAGATTTTGTAGTTTAAAAATAGTGACTTATAATCTTAACGTCATTGGTAATTTTAGTTTCCACGGACATCATCTATACAGATTTAAAATTTCGTGACACAATTTTTCTGCACTCTGTATATGAGATAAGATAATAAAGCCAATAAGGATTAAAAACATAAATTCATAGAGAAAACGAAGAGAAAACCAATAATGCATAGAAGATCAAATCATTGTCGCGATGCGCATGAATAAAATTCTGAGTGCGACCTTTTCTCAGCAAACAGGATCCTAGCAATTTCGTACGCTTGCTCAAACGAACAAACTTGTTAAAGCTCGAAGCAGTGGCGTAACTATGGGGGTATCAGGGGGGATGGATTCCCTCCCCCAAAAGTCTCAGAGAAAAAAATATTTAACACTTTTGAATAATTTTGACATTTAATAACTGCGTCTGCTTAGAGTTAACTTTTTAGTGGGAAAAAGATGTGAAATGTATTTCCAGGCATGTTTTTTTTAGCATTTTTCCCAACAGGGGTGGGGGATCGCCACCCCAGGCTATCCCATTACCCCACCCCAAAGCATAATCCTGGTTACGCCACTGGCTCGAAGAACACTGTCAATAATGCCAGGAACTCGATTAATGGCTAGAACAACTTCGAAAAGAAAATGACAGTACAATAGAGCGGAAAGATGACAGAAACATGAAATAAATGAGAAGATACGCGATACAATCAAGGTCTCTCTCTCCCTCTAGGTAACGACAAAAAAACTTTAACCGCTTTTCCAGAATTTTTGCGACTTTTGAGGGACGATTCATTGGACGCCTTTCTCAGGGCTGACATCCAGTAATTGGAATCGGAACAGGAGGTTTGGATTATTGGAAGGAGTGAAGCAAAAATAGAAATATCGAAGACATTGGAGGAAAGTAGTTATGAAGCGGTAGGAGTTGCGGTACTGTGGGAGAACGAAGGACGAAAACAGGAAGACGGCGGGGATGGAATGATGGGGAAGGGCGAAGCGACACGGATGAATACCGATAAGTGAAATACTACACAAAGTGACTGGAAAAGGATAATAATAATGATGACACTTAATTCAAACTCATGCATTGAACTGCAAAAGGCCAAAACGATTTCAACTTGACACATCACGAGATAATTATTCAACTCAAGAGAACAGTAAATAGTTACCATTGTGTAAAACCCGTCCTCTACACAAAAAACAGTGAAACTGAAGAAAATTTCATAAATAATAACATTAATAATTTTCTAATCTAAAATTTGAATTTGTTGAAAGTTGCTCATATTTAATTAAACCTTGCCTCAACCACAGTATTCTAATAGTCGAGAAATAATTTTGCGAACGATTGAGTCTTAATTTGCCGCAGCTGTTTCCCACGTTCATTATTAGCCCGTGCCATCTTCATAAATATTATTAGATATGCCCCTTACAGGAAAAAATTCCCTTTTTGACAGTGAAATCAGCAATAATTATGAATTTCAGGCTATTACCATCCTTACAGGTTGTCCTTCCCTTTCATCGTGAGATCACTACTCTATATCTAATAGCGAAAAGATCGGCCAGTGTTTGAGTCTCAAACTTTGAGATGGCATTACTCGGGACATTCTATAAAGTCTCAATCACAGATTTTCAGTTCCCGGAGTGAAATTAAGCACTGCTGCTCCATTTATTACATTTAAATAATCAGAGTAGGTGGGAAACTGTTAAAAGGAATAAAATATCTCTCTCATTTGAGGCGCTGTACAGTTTATTGAGGGAAGATATTTAATAATGTATCAACCGTATAATAAAGGCACAGCACAAAAAGCTGTAAATATCAACTCAAACTAAATTTCATAATTTAAAATATACATATACAAATCATGTCTCGTGGCAGATACATATAACATATTAGACTCTCAAATTATGCCAAAAGATAACGAAATAATAAGTTTACGAAGTAAATTTAAGAGTTGCTTGTCAAGAACGTTTCAACGTTACTGTCCCCCTAACTAGCTTTATCGGCCCGTTGGTAAATATACTGTATTTAGATTTGTTGACAGGCCTACCCAGTGCCACAAGTAGCTCGCAAAAGTTTAGAGCAGATGAAATTGAAAAAAGATAGAATTTGTATAATTCTCTCGAGATATTTGCATTGCATTTTAAGTGAACAACCTCTATGTGTTCGTCAGCTTCAATTATATCCGAATTCTCTCTGCTAGTTGTAACAGTTTAAAAGAACTCAATTTTACATAAATCTGCTGAAATTAAGCGATCTCACAGGAGAAATGAATGCCGTGTGATATTCGCCAGTTTCCCAGGAAAGGCTATTTTTTCGTAGACGGACTTAGCATAAAAGGAAATTTCTAAAAATTCAACAGAAAAACATTATAATGTTCAAATAAAAAAGTGAAAATTTACAGTACCCCGACTACAACCCTCAAAAGACTTTTTTTGCTCGCTCTAAATATTAGTAAAATTTCTTACCCAATGCACCTAATATCGTCGGAAACTGACCGGAAAGACGCATTTCACCCGTAATAAGGAAAATTTAGGACGCTGAAACGAAATCATTCCGAGCTGAAGCGTCTGGAAAATATCTCAGATTTAATCCGAACTTCACCATGCCATTAAATAAATTCGTTTTTCAGCTGAATGAAGTCACTTTTTTTGCTCCGTGGAATAAAAAAAATTAGGAAACTTAATTCTAGTAGTAACCGTTACGAAATATTCTATTCAAGTTTTGGAAGCATTATTTGAAAAAAAAACTTATAGATTTCGGTGCATTGAACATTTTCAATGTCAGGTCATGGTACATACACATGTTAGTATGTTAATAACAGGTCAAGCCAATCGTAAATTAGGTTTTGTTAAAAGAATATTAGAAAGTGCGATGACAAAGTGAGAGAAATTAGCTACTTCTCCCTCGTTAGACCCCATTTATAATACGCTGCCAGTATTTGGCACCCTCATTAAAAAGGTTTAATAACAGAGATGGAACGCGTGCAAAGAAGAGCTGCAAGGTACGTGAAAAATAGTTACGACAGCCTTGTTAGTGTAAGTGACCTGTTACATAAACACGGATACGAATCTCTGTCAGACCGTTTATTGAAAAATATACTAAACCTTTTAGATAAGTTCAAGAGCAGTGTCTTCCCTGACGAAGTTAACAATATCTTACGAAGGCCAACATACTACGGTAGATCAGATCATGTAAATAAAGTAAAAGAGATAGACTGTAGAATAGACAGATTCAGAATGACTTTTTTCCACGATCAATAAGAGATTATAACGGCAGCGTTTGAACTCACAAATAGATTAGATGACTTTGTAGTGTGGCCTACTGACTTATGCATACTTTAATACATGTTTCCGAATTTTATTATTATTTGTAACAGAATGTGGTAGTATAATTTTTATTTATGCGTAACGTTTTCTGGACTGTGTGGTGTGCATGTGGTGTGCATCTAATTGCATGCTGCATGCTGGTGATTGAGCACCCCCTGCCTAACACCCTAGAGGTGGCCCGCAGGATATTATGTAGATGTAGATGTTGATTAACTCTAACACCTTCTAGATCTCAATCTTCACTTAGGGTAATGCTGTTCGGCAGAAACTTCACCAATCTTATACTCAGAGCAAAGGACAACTCTAAAAGGGGTAGCCCGTAAGATGAGAAATTTATGCCCACATGAAAACCCAGAGTGGGATCATCGGAAACAAAGGCAAGCCGCGGTCGATAGCCATCAATGACAGCAGCCAAGTGAGTAGGAGAGAGAGAGATTTGGACATAATAATTGACTAGGAAGAAACTCCTTCCCGGAGAGAGACATGGAAAAGGCACTTAGGAACAGGGGCGCAGCTAGGAATTAAGGCAAGGGGGGTTTAGGTGCAGCTAATACCGAGGTGTGTGGGGGTATGGAATACCCACCAGGATAAGCGGTAGGTGCGAGATTAATAAATTTCGGAATTTTAAGATAAACGGTTCTAAATGGTGAGTTTTACTGCTTTCTGAGGGACATTTTATTAATCCTTACACTATTCTATTAGTAATATCAATCCAATGAAGTAAAGTGGATGAAAATTAAATTAAAAATTTCTCTTAGCTCTGGGGGTTCTTCTCTTAGATCCCCATACCCCCCCTCGCTGCGCCAATGCTTCACTGCTTAGGGAAATATCAATTACCAAGAAATGTTGATCAGCGAATGAGAATTCCTTTTTTTAGCCTCCATTGGTAGGTAGTGCCGCTTTTTGTAGTGCTAATGATTTATGTATTGTTACCTGGCCACTATAAAATGGCATATGCTGTATGTGGTTATATTTCTTTAAAATAAAAATAAAATAAAAAAATAATGCTATTGCTCACTTTGGTTTCCGATTTTGATTGCATATTGTTAACTGTATTTTGTTTTGTTGCTGTCTCGAAACCTTGACAAATGCAATGTTTTATATTACCGTCTGTAATACGGACAGTGTTCTAGTGCCATAAATAACATCATCCATCTACCTATATCGCTTTGGGCGACAACTATAAGGCGGAGACATCGCATTGGTGGGTGATTGATCCCTTCCGCTGCAGACGAAGTTGTCTCGGGCGTGAATGAGGGGCTCTCTCTGTTGAGAATGCTTCTGTTTGAGGATGACAACCGCTCGTCGTGAACGCGGACTTTGATAGCCCACTCACGGCCCGTTTGCAATGATATTCTCAAGCACTCGGATTTCGTGATATCACACTTTCCTATTTAAAAATATGTGGCTAGTTACGGAAAAAATTATTTTGTTTTTTATATAGCAGCGTTTAAAAAAATTTAAAGCAGCTTGCAAAAAATAAAACCTCAACAATAATGGCTAGTATAGATGAGTTAACACAACGATCAACAATGTATGCCAATGCATCAAAGACACGGATGCGCACATATGCAAAACAAATGGATGCACCAAGGATGAATATGGCCATGAAAAGAGATTTGGCCTGCTTGGAATTCGATTCCGAATCTCCCAAAAGCCGGTGCTAGTCAATAGGGTAGTTTCCTTCATCAAATAATACGAAAGACATTGATTTCGATTCGTTACCCACCATTAGTGTACTCATAATATACAAATTATTTGGTTTGTAGAAATCCCCGTTTAGACAAATGGCAATGGTCAATTTTAACCGCATTTGAAAAAGTCCAGATTGGCGCCCATGCGATGCCACTCCACATGACGTCACAGGGACCTAGTTTCTATACGATTAGAAAGGAGTTTTACATCGTCTGAGATTACCAATGCATGCATGAGGCACAGAGCTCAGGGAAACATGTCTTAGTAATCACCTATTAAAACTGCCTATTGTAGGAAAGTGTTCTTCGTTTGATAAGGTATTAATAATTCTTATTTAAGCCAAGCACTACCTGCTTACAGGGTACTCTGCTACCTGCTAGCAACCTGCATCGCAGCGTCGCACATACCCCAAGGTCACCTCACACGGCGACAGCGGGAACCAGACTGACGTCACACGGGCTTTTCCCAGCATTCACACTTTGCCGTCGCGTTTTCGCGCTCTTGAAATTTTTCATTTAATCGCGAAAAATAGATATCGTCATTTAAAAATCTAAAAGTGTGAAATGCGTACTCCAGGAGTAATAATCTTTCGATTTAGGCAATAAAAATATAGTTGGAAACCACCCTATTGCACCGTCAAGCCGTCTTCGCTGAGCAAACTTCAGATTGGATTGTACCTAAGAAGGTGTTGCACCAGTGCACGAGAGCCCTTCGTAGCACACGGCGCGTGAATGTTTAATGTTTCATGCAGTGCTTCAAAAAGATTCCCTCCTTACGACTGGCTAATCCTTGCGCTTCATTCAATTAGTTTATTCTCCGACCGACCCCGATCGTATGACTCGGGAGTTTTATCGCAGGCCGCCTTTGCGCGCCTCGTGGCGGAGGAAACTTGAACTGCTTCCGTGATCGCCTGGGCGCAGTGGCGCCATCCACGATTCGCGCCTCCCGCTCAAGAGCCGAGGGAACATCCCATCCAATGGACCTCCGTCTAACACACGCACCATCTCCGTGGGCTTGTCAGTGCGGAAATAATGCACATCTAGGGCGAAAAGTGTTAAAATTGGTTAAAATCCCTTTACTTAGTACCCTGTTTTTCAAAAATTTCCTCCCCCCCCCCCCCCCCCCCCCGGTTTTGGATCCCCCCGAAAGAAATTCCTGGTTACGCCACTGGGTGGAACCTCCCAATGGGGAAAATGTTAACATTTATATCTTAAGAAAACACATTGTATTTTTTTTTGCAATTTGAATTACACAGTTGATGGGTCGTCGGGAAGCTGTCTTGATAAAACAAACTAGGCAATAAAATATATTTTGAGAAAATGAACCTTTTTAAGAAATCTAATCATAATAATAATTTACTCAAATAACAAACGTAAGTTTTACGCAAAGAAAAGAATAATGGGATATAATTATATCACTCATTCAAGCTTTATGAAAGATGTAAATACTGTAAGTAATTGGTCTGTGAGGATAATTGACACTTGCCCCCTCTGCCTCGTCCTGGCTACGCAACTGATGCATTTTGCGCCCAGAATAGCAAAATTATGCACACAATTCAGTTTTTTTTTCATCCGAACGCTTCGCAGTGCTGCTTCTCATTTGCCCTGTGTTCCCACCCTCCCTAAGGAATAGTCAAGAGAACTTGCTACAATATACAAGTCAGGGGCGGATCCAGCATCAAATTTTGGAGGTGGCGTCATGACCTGGGTCCGGGCAATATGGAATACCCTCCCGGGAGGGACAGGAGCGTTTTTAAAGTTGGGAGTGCTACGCTGTACGATAAATACAACTCAAACTTCTCTCACTTTTGTGTCTTGTAGCCATGCATTTGCATAAAAACTCCTTTACAAAGATACAAAAACTAATAAACTAATAAAAATTAAAACTTTTGGATAAAATTGGGGGGGGCTCGGTCCATGTCACCCCTTCCTCCAAAATCCGCCCCTGATACGAGTCCACCCCATGCAAGTTTGACAAATGTTCCCCCTTCGACGTCATTGAAACGGTTTTCAATTATGTCCGCTGCAGTCTGCAGATACCAGTCCGCACGAGTGCAGATCGATTCATTGAATGTCTATATTAGCAAAAGACTTGCGAGAAATAGCATTACTAAATTATGGATTAGTAAGATACTAAGGTCTAAAAATGCAAACGTCCGTTATCATCCCTATCTATAGATTCTATACTATATCTATAGATTATTTACCCTAAACATTCGGAGCACCCTGCCATTAGCGACGAGACTTTTATTAAGATTACACATTACTGATTGCACCGATAATATAAACAAAAACATTCACAGACTCAGAATTAATCTAAAACGTTCGCTTCCATAAATTCACGCCAATAATTATCACGATTCAAATGTAATCTTCCATTTCTCCATGAAACACAACATATTTTAATTCGCTTTCTATTCAGAAATTTGAGCCGTGTTTAACATTAAAGCTTTGACTGGGAAATAATTTGACCTGGGATCCATATTCTTGCCACCACCGCAGATTCAAGCATTTTATGATAATGTTGAAGTTGTTTCGGGTTTCCCGCCGGGTGAGGCGCCCAAGCCCTGATGGCGATGGACGACACGGCCATCGAAACGTCGGCTGAGATGGAGAACCTCATCCGGTGGGAAACCCGAAACAACTTCAACATCATCATACGCCGCGAAAACCTCAGATCTTTCTTCATTTTATAATTTTCCTTGCAGCCTTTGAGATATTATTGGAGACACGAAGTCTCACCGATCATAAGAAAAAGTAATGAAGCCATTCAATTTGAATAACTGACCTAAATACGATCACCTCGAATGAAAAAAACGGTGAAAATGATTTACATAGCTGTATGAAAAAGCAAAAGCACTCCGATATATTCAAACCGACGAGTTGAATACATAAACGTTTCCTAAGCTCATATTCCTCACTGATATAAAGTCCATACAACGTTACACAGCAAACATTACTAATACCTTAATGTTGGCCTGGTTTTCGCCCACGATTATTTCATACTTTCAAGGCTTACTTTGATGACTGGAGGTCGTCAGTTAGTCAGGTAGCTCCTTCGATATATGCCCGAAGGACTTAAATGACCGTGGATACGTTGACGCTGATTAACGGGGAAGCATCAGCAAGGAAATAATAATACGCATGGGATAAGGTAGTATTTAAATACGGGTTGGTATGACAATAATAAATTTTCCACACTCATTACACCCACATTGAGATGAACTTCAGCTGTTTTCACATAATTGCCACCTCTATTGGATTACACCGCTCTTCGAGTTCAATATCCACCATTTGTGTGACCATGAACATTTTCCACACTTTGCCTCAAGAAAACTCCTCGCTCTTCGTTGCCACCTTAAGAATGGTCGCCATTGACGACGCCACGTCGTAGTGGATGATCGCTTTCTGAGTAGAATTCGCGGAAAAGGTTGCAGTGAATATACTAGTGAAGTACTGACGCCACGGATCCCGAGTCATTTTCCTACAGTTACAAATTACTGCCATGTATCTCCATGTGAAAAGTGGATCTAGATGACTGTAGCGATGCGAGTGGCGATTTGAAATCTGATTTAATGCACACGCTATTGGGCTATGTCGCCGCGTCAATTTTTTGGGTCACCCCGAAAAATCGACGCGGCGACACAGCCCAAAAGTTTTACAACTAACATGACTTAAGACCATCACTTCGCGAGGTGACTTTAAAACGCTCGAGGAGGGTAAGGCGGGGAGCAGCGGGGAAAAGGCTTGTTTTTGTGATGGGTGCTTTGCAGAGGAATGAGAAAACATCTTCCTTAATTCAACAGTGTCCCCAATATTTTACTGCACTTTCCATGAAGGCGTCCCAATTGCACCTTGACCTGGAGACCACGGTTCGATCCCCCGGCGGCTTCATCCATCAAACGAGGAAACACGCGTTCCCGAAGGGCCCAGAGTGTAAGCAGGGCCCTTTCCGCCCTTAGTTAATTGAGCTTGATTAAGGGCTGATGAGGGGTTTTTGTCGACCACTGCGACGCAATTCCACGCGAACGAAGTTATCTCTGTGTGTCCCTGAAGAGGGCGATGCTAATGAATGTAAATGGGACGACAGCGCCCGCTTCTTGGGTGACAAGAGCGGCGGCTGGCGAAAACAAAGGACAGTCGAGGGACCGCTCCACTTATTTTGCATTAAAATGAGAATCTTACCAACAATATCCTTCCCGGCAACGTTGATATCATAGGATCAAGTGTTCTGCCTAATATAGCTCACGATTAATGCGTTCCCTCTCTTTTGTTTGAAAAAGCCGCTTCATTAATTATATTTCCCCCTCACTATTTTCCCCTCATTTATTATATTTTCACATAAAAATGTTTCCTTTCCACAACTTTCAATGACCAAATATTTCGAGTCTTACCCGAATACCTAATATTTTCGAGTCTTGGGGTAGGAGGTTCAAATAATCGCACATTATTATTTTGCTTCCTATATTATGTGGTCATTCTCAAACAAATTCAAGGCCATCCGAAATTGGCTGACCAGCTACTGTGTTGTCTCCAGTATGATACCAAAACATTTTAATAATACGGACCACCGCTGAATATGTGAGGACGAAAATTTCTCCTTAGCCTTCGGAGTACTTCAAAATGGAATTCCTTCCAGTTTTATATCCTTCTCCGTCGCTGCCGTCATTTCTCACGCTTTAAAATCCACCTTTTGAATGCCAACGCATGTGAGTAGTCGTAAAAAATGGGGGTCTCTCTCTTTTGTTTATACTAATCATAGAAACGGAGAAATTTTAACTTTCATTACCTAAAATCATCGTTGCTAAGTTCGTGTGGGAGAAATATATAAGGCATGGGTATCGACAAATTGTACCGTTTCAGATAGAAAATCGTCTGATTTTTTCCCATAATCAATATCACTGAAAATAAATAAACAGACAGTTTTATCGCGCCCAAAGTAATGTCAAAGTTCCTGATACGTTATGTGTAATTTTCTACCTCAATAGGGTTTCTATAACGCTTTCTGGCAATAACTAACATACAATTGCACACTAAACGTTAGTTAATTAACAAATGGTACAAATTAAACAATAAATAAAAAGAAAAGTTTGATTAAGTGCAATAAAACGTTTCAAAGTGTTTCCATTGAAGAAAGAGCGTAGACGAAAAACTGCATGACGGGCATCTGAAAACATGATTATTAGGCGATATAGAAATTACTCCGCACCGAGATGAAGACAGGTGACAAAGGCTGCGGCTTCCTTGGGTCACTCGGCAGACAATAGCACCCTTGTCGGAGCCTTCGAGATGTACCGACCGGAACATTCGATTTTCATCTGTTTGAAATAAGTAGACCAGTTTTTGTTTGAGTCCTAATGGAGATACTATGATGATTTTCTTATTTAAAGTTATTTGGGCTGCTAATATTTGGTTAGCACCATGACTTTCTATAAAAAAATCATCATAGGTATCAGCCAACCGTTAATTATGGCTAATGAAGCGTATTTCACCACTTCACCCTATGTATCAGCATGTCTTTCAAAGAAACGCGGAAGTCTGAATAATGCAAATTTACCATTTTTCACGTCATTATGTTTCCCAGGGATTCAATGGTATGGTATTTGGAGGAGGCAACCGACAGCTGAGGTCATTTGCGCCATGAGGGAAGGGTGGAGAGAAACCTGGCGTCGGCGTTAGCCTGCTCTTAACGAAAGGCACCGAGGGGAGCACGGCTTAACGTCCCATCCGACGGACGGAGTGTTGCGCTTGAAATGTCCTCCACACAACATTCAAGCAAGGATCGTCTAGTCTCTGAAAATTCTCTGCCACTGCCGGGATTTGAACCCGAGCCCGCCGGGTGGGAACCCAACACTCTAGCCACCACACCAACCCGATCCCCCCAGGGATTCAAAAGCGCATTAATGTTTTAAGTGAAAGGAAAAAGGCGCCTGAAACAAAATGTGTCAATATTTCACATTCCTCTAAATCTACTGTAAGGATATTATAAAAAGCGACGAATGGGGATTGTGGGTAATCTTGGCTATCTCGATTGCTTCTCTTATCAATCTCGGGGAACAGCGCTTCTCTTTGGCCAACACTTCTACGTCTTCAATGAGTATATTATGGCCGTTCTCAGACCAAGCATTACTTTCAATAGCAAAGACAGATATTACCTTGCCTCAGCGTGGAAACGTGCGCTGAAGCCACCAGGAAATCAGAAGCAAAGGCGAAATAGATACTTCAGCAGCTCTACAGTAAATATGTCGGCTAGAATGGCAACGACGATCGATTCGACCTGAGGATGTCTCCACGAAATTTTCATCACGACAAGTCAACTGACATATACCCGGAAGATGGACGCTGATACTAGACGTCGCGGAGGACAGCAGTATAAAGATGCGGTTATACTATGTAACATTTTATATAAAAAATGCACCAGTAATATGTTACATAAATTATTACGGAGGCTTCCGCGGTGAGTTGATTGGTGATGGTTTTCCGGGTTTACACCGCGTTGATTCATGTTTTTGCGGACGACAGTTTCAGTGAACGCGCCCGAAACTGTTGTCCGCAAAAACATGAATCAACCCGGTGTAAACCCGGAAAACCATCACCAATATGTTACGTAGTCAGTCCTAGCCCACCCGTCAACTGGCTATCCCCACCATGCGCCTCACCTCTTTCCTGTAACATATATGTTACACATTTTCCCATCTCATGCGGGAAACTAAAAACTTGCTAAGCAAAATCTGATGCTTTTCCGGCGAATATATTCGAAAAAGGCTACTATCCCTGAGGATGGAACCCGACTCGTGTTCCGAAACGTCGGCACAATGGAGGGAGACCACCCGGCTGGAATCCCGAATAGCCTTTTCCAAATAAAAACTTGTTATACAACACGAATTTTTGTTTTGTAACACAATGGTACATGTAACTTGCTACACGGATTTGTAACTTTTTCGTAAAACATGTTATATGTAACTTGTTTATGTAACATGTTAGATAGTGTAAACGCACCTTGAGAATGAGAGATTGTTTGGGGGTGGGGGGTATGGAATGAGAGGCCGAAGGAATGAGATGCGCATTAGATAGAACCAGGCGACTCACTCCACGACAACCAATGACTGCACGAGCAATGACATTTCGACTGCTCATTCGGCGTCAGCGACAAACTGAGCTCTCACACAGAGGCCGAATCGACGGCATCTCCACCCGCCCCTCGCCCACGTTCAGGCTTTCCTTTGTCTCCGATTGGCTATCTACCGAAAAATCTATGTAATATACCTAAAACTGTGGAACGATTGGCCGAAACAGGTAAAAGACAGTGCATCACAGGAAACATTTAAGAAAAGGATTGTCATCCACTTACTTCTGGCGACCCATATATATTGACCATGTAATTCATTTATCTGCTCGTTGATGTGATTAATGTCCATTGTTATGTGCGAGGTAGAAATTTAGTTCTCTTTTCATTTGTTAAGCTAAATTTTCTTTTTATAAGTTGTGTTATTTGTTTATTGGTATATGTTTAATGTTCGTTTTTCTGTTAGAAAAAGAAATTCAGTTCTTGTCCAGTCAATTTTTAAATTATAACATTGTACATGCCTATCGATAGCAATGAATATGAACACTTCCCATATTTGTTTTCTGATTGGTTTACAACCATATTAATTTTCTTGCGGACCACTGAATATAGTTTCTATGTTCCAAAGGAGTTCACTTCTACAACAATAAATGAGTTTATTATTATTACCATTATTATCATTGTTATTATCATTAATTATAAAATATTATTTCATTTCTGTAGTAACTTTAAATTATGGTTTCGCTGACAATGGCCCACGTCGCACTAATGACGGCGTGAAGTTCCCCATCTCATTCCTTCAATAGCCATCCCTGGAGGCCCGGGTCGTCGGGCTCCCATCGCCGCGGCGCCTCCTTCACCTTTCTCCTTCCTCTGTCCTTCCCCTTCTGAAGAGAATGGGCGTAAAAGTGACTTTACTCGCTGCCCTCATGAGTGCAAGCCCATAAACCCGCCCAGGGGACTCGTTTCCAATGTCTTTGATTGCCTAGATGCCTCTCCGCACCTTCCGTCGATTCCGCCTCCGTCTGATTCTAGCTTCAGGCCTTCTATAGTCTATTCACTTTATGTTTGTGGGTGAGCTTTCGTGAGAGCCCGGACACCCTCGGATGGCTTCGCTGATAGAAAAGGGGTGGTACCGAGAGAAAGAGAGGAGGAACGAACATAACGTGGCCAAATGTACATAGCCGCCCTACTTTGTCACTGAAAACGTGTGAGTCATAGGTGGCCACATGTATTTTGGCCACGCTGCCGAGACAATATATGTACCTACTCATTTGGAAGGCATCGGGGATAATCTTTTCACAGCAGCCCATGACATTGTCAGCTTCCGTGCTAAATGAGGCACCGTTGGTGGAAGGCATACTTAGTCACATACAAGGAGAACGCGTGAGGTTTGGCAAAACTGCTCCACGATCAGATTCACGATGTTAATTCGGCGGAGGTCTGAGAGCGACTCACTGAGGCCACGCCTACTCTTTGTTGATTGGCAAATGGAAAGTCACGTGTCGAGAAATTTTCCCTCCCCTCATCTCCACTTGCTTTGGCCACACCAGCTCACTCTCAGAGATAAAATGGACAGAGTATAACTTCAGATTTCTACACCGATATCCATTATTCCATATACCGGCCACTCACGTCACACTTCTCTTTCGATGATGGCTCGACCCTGAGCCATTAAAGCTCCAGAGTTGCAGAATTCCAGGCTGCCCGCGGGGCATTTTCCATAAGAAGTGGTCGGCCTCCATGAAATGGGTTCATTATTCACAGGGCGTGGATTGCAACGGAGGCAGCGGTGGCGCGTCGCTCGTCAGAGGATGGATCGCAGCTGGAAAAGTCGAATAAAGGATTCCCTTTGCGCAAAATATTATTGCATGCACTCGTCATAGAAGGTTTATCAAAGCTGAGTCGAGTAAAAATAAGTTGGCACGAGAGGCGGTCGATCTCATATGAAGTCGAGTCCAGCTTCACCCATCACCATTTCAGTTTACGCCCGCTATGAATTTCCTGCCCGTCTGAAGCAGGGAGGAGTACCAGATTCCAAATTCTAAAAGGGAGAATTATTGCTTCTTCCGCCATAAACACTTGAAGCAAAGCTCAGACCTACATTCAGAGTGGACTGGCATATTTAAAATGTCGTCACTACTCGTGTACCATTTGAGGAAAATTCGATTAAAAATCCAACCTATGATGATACGTTTTGCCTCCATTTGGGTGGTCTTAATGAAACAGTTTCGGACGGTGGGAAAGTTCATAATTCATTCTGGGCCCAGACTATTGAATTAGCCGCTGGCAGTTAAGAGTATCCACGCAGATTCTCTTTACTCACTATGTAGTTTCAGCCGCACAGCGAAGGATTAGAACAAAAAAATTCTTATCGGGTGGCAGACAACATCATCTTTTAGGTAGTGACATAATAAGCAAAGAATAGTCTACAATAGGCTGCTTCATTGAAGCACATTCTACATACAGTAGCTATTAAACAAAAGTCTGAAGGAGCACATTGATGTATTTTTATGGTTAGCGAGAACCGGACAAAGCGCTGTTAACCAAAAAATTCCAAGGCCAAATATTTCGTTGAAACATTACTAAAAATTAAATTTAATCTTTATAATATATAAAATTTACTCGTCATAATTAAATTTATGTGACTGCATAATTTAAAAAGTCTAGAGACCTATTTTTAAGGAGGGTAGAAACGGAATACTGCTCTTAGAATTGTTGGCACTGGTAGCCATGAATCATCAACACAATATTATCACATATGAGTCTACAAAAAAACGTATAAAAAGTTTTGTAGTAATGAAGTACCCTTCATTACAATATGGGCATTGCGTTGCAGCTCTACGGGCCATATGAACGCACAAGCTTTTCTACAGCAGCAAGTTAGTAGCCCAAGGTAAAGGTAGGAATGATATAAAAAATATAATAAATATGTAAGTTTAAACATTTAAGTGATAGTGTAATTGAGTGGAGAGAGGCGTCAAAAAAAACACGACGATTCCTACTCTGCTACTGAACAGTTAACCAAATCCATGTTTGGTAGAGAACAATCTAAAATGATTTTGAATTTAATTTTTTTTTAATGAATTGGGAGGAAAGAAAGACAAACGCCGAAGTGCGCGAAGAGGTGGGAAGCGGGAGCAAGTAATAAGCAGTCAGATACTGCGATCGTATTGAGGCGATTCTGAAAGCCGTGTACGAGCCTGTCTCGAGCCGTGTACGCTTGGAAGCGTATAGTAGGTAAGCGGGGAAGAATGACACGCAGACACGGATGGAACCAAACTGAATGTGCGAGAGTCATTACTGAAATACGGCCAAACCCGGCTGATAAAAAGGTGACGACAATTACGAGGAACAATGAACGAATTTCTGTGAACGCTTCCACCTGAAGTTACACAATTAAAAGCGATTTCTTCATTACAAGTTTAAACCAATAGTGTGTCGCTGTCCCAGATTCAGTATCTTAAAGCTAGGACCCTAGTGTAGAACTTCCTTCGACAAAAAAGGGACGAAATAAAACACAAATTTTCAAGTCATGTCTCCTGTTCCGGTGGCACCGCACGAATTTGGGCGAAATTATTTCACGAATGCCGGAGCAGAGAGTCTCTCAGCGGCATGCACGAAGTTTTTAAATAGAATTACGACAAGAGGAACGGATTCAAATCCTTCGCCGTCTCAAACATGTACCTACGCTCGTCATCTCGCGAAGCTCTGTGAACAATTGCCGTAACTTGGAGAAGAACAGGATACGACAACGCAGTTGAAATGCAATCGCATCTTTTCTCCGCTTTCCGGGACAAACGCGAGTTTCCTCCCCGCCAGATAAGGAGAGAGAATCCAGCCAAGGCATGCGCTGTTAAAGTTTGGCAAAAGGGAGGCGCGGTAAGTTTAGCCGCCGGCGCCTCAAAGACACACGGGCGCCACCAACCGAATGCCCACTCCGCAGCCTCGCGCTCACTTGTTTGTCGCTCGAGTTTGAAGAGCTGCGTCGGGCATTGACACAACTTCCAACCCTCCCACACATTTCAATACTCGTGCTCAAGACATTACTCATTACAAGTAGTATTGTGGGGAGTATGTACATGATGTAGAAGAGGACCTACTCGGAGATAAACTGAGAATTAAGTGTAGTGTAGGTGAAGTGGTTGCTTTGAGTTGGAAGACATTTTCGTCGCAACTCTCTCGGGATGTCATTTTACGCGCTGCTCTATCCCATCAGCATCCCATCACGTCCAAAGGATTCCCACTCACATTCCCCCACTCACACTCACGACTGAATGAGCGAATCAATGCCCATTCTTCCGCACTCGCCAACCCAAGCATAAGCACGGGAATCTTTCAATTTCAATTTCGTCCCCTCCCAAAACCCTTGGCAGATGGAGAGGGAGGGGATCAGCAGGGCTGCCAACGCAAGTAGCGAGACACCGACCGACCGTTGTGGAGGAGGAACAGGAGGAGTGGACGGGCCAAAAGGAGCCACCCCTATCAATGGCCTTCGTCTTAACACACTCAACGCAGAAGAACAATAGCAGAACACAACGCCACTAGTTTTTTTGCAATAATATCAGACGCAGTGTGATGGCAAAAATTCTGCTATAAGCGAACGACAAGGATCCGATCAAACTGAGGCGTTGCGTTGGATACAATTGCAGGGTCTATCAGAAGAAGCGGAGACAGATAGCTGGCTAGGAAACATGAGGGGGCCAATAGACTTGCGCGGGATGCTTTGAATTTAAGGCTCAAGAGGATAACACCTCAAATTTACTAAATACTGGAACGCGAACGCATCTAACGTTTGTCACTGTAGTCAAGGACAGAGGCAAATCCTATGAACCAGCTCATCACTCATCTTCCCCCTCATCGGCAGGATATAACGTCCCTCCTAAACGTCAAAGTGCACAAATCTGCTTTGACCGTGACTCTCTGCTAATAACTACGGAACATCAGATCATATAAATAAAATAAGAGAGATAGACTGTAGAACAGACAGATTCAGAATGCCTTTTTTTCCACGATCAATGAGAGATTATAACGGCAGCGATCAAACTCATAAATAGATTAGATGACTTTTAGTGTAGCCTACTAGCCTATGAAAAATTAATGCATGTTTCTTAATTTTATTATTATTTCTAACAGCATATGGTAGTAAAATTTGTTAGTATGCGTGACGTTTTGTACTGCGTGGTGTGCATGTTCTAATTGCATGCTGCATGATGGTGATTGATCACCCCCTGCCAAACACCCTATAGGTGGCTCGCAGGGTATTACGTTGATGTAGATAGCCCCATCCAAACGTTTAAAATCGTTTCAGGCTTGATTTTGTAGAAAATATTTATATCCATGATAAAAACACAAATGGTTATTTCCACAATATTTAATTTAACACTTAACGACCGACCATCGTTTCGATACTTTGTGATATTATCAAGGTGTGTTATTTTTTATCATGAACCCCAACCAAAGCTGCTCGACCGCGAACTTATCATTCGCGTTGACACTCGGCTTTATTTAGTGACAAACAAAGTATCTTCTACAGAGAACCACGAGAAAATGAAAATATTTTTGATTTCAAATTGCCTGTAACGTTAATTGATTAACTTTAAAAATGTTTTCTAGAGTAAATCATAGTACATATTTTTTTGTCCTTATCGTGCGCATAACGCTTCCTGAAGGTCTGGCTGCAATATGCATTAACCCTCACGAATTAATGCTTAACTATTTGAACGCTTGAATGACAACGAATATACACCGTGCAACCACCCAAATTGTGCGAATGCGAGAACAGAAAATAGAACCAGTTCTTATTTGATTCATGCATTCGTACATGTTTCGTTCCAGTCCAACAAAAGCATTCACGCAAACGTACATTAACTTGTGCGAGTTATTGCAACAGGCCTTGGAGCATTCGGATGGGCACCCCACCCCCCAGGGTCGCTCAGTCCACAATTAGAACCTAACTCATCGACCCTCCCTGACCGTGACAATAGTTGCGACCTTCTGTCATCTCTTGTCAGATACGCCTTCCCTCGCCATTGACCTGAAATCAGATTGGCGGTTGTCAGAGCCTCTTGCTAGAATGCACGGCCTCCATTACACGCCATTGCCAGCTAGCATGCACCGAACGACCGCCACGCAGGCGACCCCCATAAGTGACGCCGAGGGTGGGCCGATTAATATTGAAAGGGCTGTGTCAACAGGGGGCAAGACCCCCTCTGGAAACTTCAATAGCTGAGTGGGGGGGGGGGTTGGCGGTTAAAATGGTGGTAATGACGAAGTTTAGCAGGGCTGCCAACTTTCGCTCCCCTCGAAGATGGAAATCAGACCGCAACTTATATCCGAGCAGCAGCAGCCTACTCGGCCCTGATGCAACTTTTACCTCGCACTTTTATTGTTTACCCTTATGGGAAGACCAATTTTTGCACATAGATCCATAGTATATCCTTGCAGCACAGTGTTTTATTTGAATTAGTATTTTATGGTCACTACATCAGACCTCCAGTACTCTTACAAGACTCATATGCATGTAACGATTTGCGCGGGGAGAAGGACGTGGACCATATGTGAATACATTCAACTACATATTTGCGTCAAAATCAATTATCCCATCACTATCTTCTATTATTTTTACATCTACATGGGGTCTATTTGTAAAGCAGTCAAATTGTCCGAATGATGGATCGCTGGAGTGAATGATGGAGCGTCCACTCAGCCAAGGTCACAGTGATGAAACCAGTTGAATTTCATGTATTACCGCCATTTTTTAATCAACTAATGGAAATTCATGGCTTCAAGAACTCTCGATAGGTAAACATCTCATAGCCGATAGGTACGCCATGAAGTTCCTAAACAAGTCTTCAGAAGGCGGCCCTCACAAATCGCGATGCATTTGGAAAAAAGCCTGCAAAATTATTTTATAAATCCCAAAGCTGGCTAAAATGTGCATATTTTAAACATGTCAGAGAACGAATTTAGAAACAAAAACTATGATAATCATTTGTGCAGTGAGAAACAATGAGAGCAAATCATTTGTGCTTTTTACAGTCGGGATTTCGCAGAGACAATAGGTCTTAGCTCATTTTGTAGGGCCAGATAGTGAATATTAAACTAGGAGGTGGCTCCTTCAAACCGTCGAGGCCATGTAGACATTACGATTAGAAGCATTTCAATTCTCACCTAGTAAAACCTCCTCGTTTAGCTTATTTGAAAATTTTTACAGGAAAGGTTTTTCTGACCCATCTGCCGCTTATCTAAATGAAAATATATTTTTTAACCTTGTAAAACAAGTCAAAGTACTTTATACATACATAACACTTTCGGTAATATTAAAAACTTTGTCCCTTTTTCGTGAATCTTGATTACCTACCACTTTCTGAGATCCATTTCGCATTCCAGTTTTACACAAATTTGACCTTGTTGAATTATGTGTAGATTACAAGAAGAAGATGAAAACAAAAACAAGAGGAAAGAAATTTGAACAAAAAAATGTTGAGCACAGCTCATTTTGTAGGGATGACTCGCTGAAAGTTAATGTGCCGTCTTTTCTTTAAAGTTTTTAGAAGAATTCTCTTTTCTTTCACTCTTTTAATCACGTTCTGAATACCTACTTGGCCCATCTATTTCGTTTTCATCATTGTTCGGTAGCACCACGTTGCAAATGCTGCCGCTATTACACTTCTCTGAGGCTGCCAGCGTCCAAGTCTCGCTTCCATAGAGAAAAATGCTCCAAATGTAGCATCTGATGAGTTTTTTCCTCACTTTTATACTTATATTCTCAACTGTAAGTATATTCTTCTTCTCGTGGGAAGCCCTATTCGCTAATGTCACCGCGAGACGAGACTAGACTGGACCCAGTCTCATCTCAGTTTCATTTTCTGAACTCGGGTATCGCCTAGACTCTCGTCTCGTCTCTTTTCCCCCAAAATAAACTAAGCACCATAGAACTGCTGTTAACATCATTGATTTTTGTTGATACTACATGGATAAACTAGTAACATTAAACTAAAAAAAATTCTGAAAAGGGAATTTAGGCATATTTATTGCAGAGAAATTCACTGAAGGTGTAAGAAAATAATCGCAAAAATAATTTTACGGAATTCGACCGATCCGGGTTCGAATCCCGGTATTTTTACCTCTCAGGAATTTCGCAAAAAGATTTCTAGTCTGCAAACAGATGTTTTTAGAGAGGTTTCTGTCCCCTTTTAGAACGGACTGCATGCTACTGAAATAAGATTACCTGCCGCTAACAGGTGTTTCTGGAGAAAGTATGATGATTGGAGCTAGAATGAGTAGCTGATGCTAATGCCGTTCAGTTAATCCAGTAATGGACTTTTTGATTAAACGGATTTTTGGTTTGCAAGATAAAGGCAAATTAAATAAATTAAAGTCATAGGCGAGACAATTGTAACTATCCTTTTTTTAATGTAACGTCCTCAGCACCATTTTGCGACATTATGATAAACACCATTACTAACCTCGGGAGATACATTAAGCTGGAAGAATTATATATTTATTTAAATTACAATTCGTCTTTCTGCCGATGTCATGTGCTCTGCGCAATTTGAAATGGCGCCATCATTTTCTCCTAGCATGCAAACTATAAGCAAGTACCGCTGGGCAGTTCTTTAAACATATGCGAGTATAAGATATTTTTGTCGTAGGAGAAAGCACTGAAAATTGCCACTTTAGAAAATAATCCATTTTTGTGGATAAATTTTCCAACGTTTTTATGGGAAGAAAAAAGGAAAAGTAGTCAGCCATTAACACCACCTCACCCGGCTCTTGAAGTCATGCTCATGCATTCAGAAATTGATTTTTCTTAAAAAATTCTATATTATCTTTAGATAATTTATCAAAAAGTTATTATTGAATAATATTTTAAATTTAATGCTAAATAAAAACGTAAAATTTACTTCGTCTTAACGGAAGGACTTAGTTTTAGGAATAAAACTGTACCAAATTCCGATTAAGGACATTCACTATCGATATATATTTATCTAAATGATCTATATTTCGAGACTTTGGAGAGTCTCGCGAAAGTAATATCGTCTCATCTCGTCAAAACGTGGTATCGAGTCTTTTCTCGAAATCTACCCAACAACGGTCTGGTCTCGAGTCTCGCGACAACACAACTCTTTGCCTGTGCGACTCTGCTCACTATTTGTTTCACGAATTCGGCTTCCTGGGCGAGGCAACACTCCTTTTTTATCCTATTTCTACACTTATTAACAGTTGGAACTCAATTTTTAGTCGTGAGTGACAAATTGGTGTCATAGAAAGAATAAGTTTGAACGCCGAAAACGGAATCTTTGCACTTGTGTTCATTCCGACCGTTTCACTCAGATCAACGTCCTCTGATTCGCACTCACGCTATTCATCGCCCGTGCATCTCAACCGCGAGAGGCAATGCTGATGGACTTAAGGTCCACAGATCGCCGGCGCCAACTAGACTTGTACTTGCTTAAGTTTTACCACTGGTTGTTTCCGGCGTGGCTTGACAGAATAGTTCTAGATAACTTGATGCACAATATTATTTTAAGCTTGGTTCCCAGAGCACTTCCGTTGCGTTGATTTGAGTTCCAGAACAGGGTGGCACCTTTGAAGGTGGCACGTATTGTCACAGGGTGAATTATTAGTTAATTTCGCAAGGAGCATGATGAAATTACCCTCTGAAAAATAAAACTTTTCCATGTACCTCATCCGAGGCTCTCTTCTGTTGTTCTTAGCAATTCATTAAACAATTATTAGCATCAGACTATGCTGTCTCAATGAATGTTAGCATCTTCTTGGGTTTCCAGGTTCTCAGGTTATATCTCAGGTTGGGCAGAAACACAGGACACAAAAAGATTAAAAAACACTCACTGAACTAAATTTTCGGTGGAATACATCAACCTTCCTCAGAGTTTGCTAGGAGATTCTCTTAATATATTGATAATTTACATTACTTCAATGTTTATTCGGCTAGCACATTTCGAAAAAAATGGAGAATTCGATGATCGTTATATCCTAAAGGAGATTATGTGAAGAGATTTAAAAAGTTCATTAAAGCTTTGCAGAAACGATTTTTGTATTCTAATTGTCTGAGAAGGCAAATGCGCCCGTAAAGTAAATCAGTTTTAGCATAATGGTGACGATTATCTACACTTTTCTCTCAACATAAGACGAAGAGTACGAATGTTTCACATGCATATGCCATCCTTGCTTTGCTATTAGTCATAAATACCAAGCAAACGTAGAACGTATAAACGTAAGATTCCAAACAAATATGCTTTGCGGGCACAAAGGGAGAGCTTTGGGTTGTAGCGCAAAGTGGGGCAGTCCGAATCACGTTTACGCGGTGCACTTTTTCCAAAATGAGCAATAACTGACGCGCCACCAGTCATGACGTAATAATGTTGCTCCCTTGGGGGTACTCTCACAAGATTCTGAGCGTCATTTGAGCATCGGTCTAGCGTGCGGATGGGATAACATGTTTTCTGTCTAGGTGAGTGAATTTTGTGTAGAAATTATTAAAACTTATAATGAAATAATAATGCTTAGCGATTAACTGCAGAATTTAACCCCTAATGGGAATTGTGCTCGTATGGACAAAAATGTGAATTATTTTCTGTGCACATTAAAGATAAATTCAAATATGGCGACGGGGCACGTTTAAGCGCTGACATCAGGGCACCTTCCGGCACCTTCTTACTGTGTAATTGCGCCCCTGGGCATTTTTCCCCCTACTGTCTCAAATAGTTTTAGTATTTTCAGACTATTTTCTTTGGCAAACCATCATTTGTTTATTTGAGTGACATATTCGTTTCTTACATATGGTTCCGTCCTCACTCTCCACCTTAAAATTGATATTCAGGCCACAATAAATTTTCTTTATTTTACAGATGGTCGGGCATTATTGAAAAAATAATTTTCTGAAATTTATAAACTAATTTAACATATTATTTTAGGGTTATGGACACGAATGGGCCAAAAAATTACTACACAAATGTTGAAATCTGATTTATAAAATTATAATATCTTAAATTACCTAAATTGAAATATAAAAATTAGAACATTCATCGAAAAAAATCCGCGTAATCCGCGATAACTGTGTATCTGAATGGAATAAATCATAATTATATTTGCCAATTATTGCAGCGAAAATAAATATTATCATTTAGCTACGAAAAAAATGCTGACACGGAATAATCGTTACATTTTTTCAGAACGGTGGAAGCGATTTTGGTCGGGTGTCACCGCAGAAACAGTCGGGGAGGGGAGAGGGCCATTCTGCACTGATAATAATCGGCGGGAGTACACAGAAAATAGAATCCCAGCTGTGGATCAAGTGTACCTGGTGGTTCTTAGATATTCCATGACATCAAAACATCATAGCCTCGTCGATTAGAGCTATAGAGAGTATGTTTTTAAAAGTGAAATGCAAAACTTTTTCCAAACGCTTCGGTATATTTTTATATCTTCACCATGGCCTTTTTGTTATGCATATTATTTGTCCATTTTTTATCGATGAACAAATCATGTTCATTGCAAAAATGCCCTGAATAAGGTAAAAAAATTACCAAAACGTTGGAAAAACATTTGAATTTTATTCCTAAAGACCTACACTCGAAGGCAATAATCAACGTGAAAAATTGAGGTAAAGAGATATTAAAAAAACTCAATTCATAGTATTTACTAAATTTTCGCGGTTTTTCTATCAAGCACCCGTATTTGAATACGAAAAATCGACCAGGCCTAATTTTTTCAAAAAAGTGTAGAAAAACCCACTGGAAATTTTTCACACAAAAAATTACGTAACACAAGAGATTAAAAATACATTTCGCAACATTTAAAGGTGGCTGTATTGGTGCCGGTCGCGTCATCACATTTTTTGTCAGAATATCGCCAGTTTGATCAACATTTCATATTTCCACCACATAAGGCCTGAAAAGGAAATCCATCCATCAAGAGTTGAAAAAAAGTGTGTGGAGTCGAGAGTCACGTGATTTTCCTCTTCAATTACTGGAATTTCGAGATGTGCTCACGGAAGCCTTAAAAATGGGGCAATGAACAGTCGCTCAACATCAAGGCTGGCTAATCAATATTTCCCCACCCATCCCCTGGCCCACTCAAATTGCAGTCTCTGGAAATGTGTCCTTCCGCACGTACTCCACGCATCGCTCAGACATCCCAATACGCTCATCGCAGCAAAAACGTTCCGGGTCCTCCTCTAGACAATTCCCCATTATTTCCCGCGACGAAGCTATTTCTCTAGCCTAGAACACTCGCGACCACTCTTGTACGTGGTACTCGGTCCCGGTCTCGGTGCACACTCACAGAGAGGCGTCATCCTTAAGAGGCAAGAGGCGTCCAATATTGCGCGGTAAGGAATGTCCATGGACATGAAAAGGGCGGCGAGGCAGTGAATGGCACCTGGAGCTTGAATATCCTCAGGCGCCACTTGAGAAGAAGAACCGCCAGGCTTGCGAGAATTAAAATTAAAGAATAAGACTTTCTATAGAGCTTTAAAAATATTCTCTTCGCATTACTTCCTCAAATGCATTACGATAATGGAATCCGAAGATCCAAGTGGGATGTAGTAAAATTTTTCCATAATGAAATAAATAATTTCAATGTTCCACGGTTAAAAAATTGATCACGACCTAGATTTTAATTTTAGTACACCATCTCCAGTCGTAATAAACTTTATAATCGTGGAAAATTGCAAGTATTTATTTCGACATTACGAAAATCAAATGTCCCATTTTTTCGATAGGTTTGTATTCTAACCTGATATTGAATAGTATTTATTGAAATGAAAGATTATTTGCCGAGTGATGATGGATTTCTCGAAAGACGATGTCAGCGTATGTCACAAAGATGTCAATAAAGGAGGAGCGTGATCATTTGAAGAGTGGAGGGGAATTGATTGTGCTTGCGATTGAAGAGTGAGTTTCAAAACCATCTGCTGCATTCTTGCATGTTCAAATTCACTTTCGACCATACCTTAATGTGTAAATGAAATCTTCACGGGAAATCAGCCGGGTAATGATGGTCATTGCTGCCAACGTTTCGATGGCCTTCTCTGCCATCGTCTTCAGGGCGAAACGATGGCAGAGAAGGCCATCGAAACGTTGGCAGCAATGACCATCATTACCTGGCTGATTTCCCGTGAAGATTTCATCGACAGCATTCGCCGGGAAAGCACCAAATCCTTCTTTAATGTGTAAAGTCTGATTTCTGAACAAAACGGAAAGGCGATTCAGTTGCAATTTATAGAAGAGCGGTGCAATTATAATACTAGGGATGGACGGATACAGGATTTTTTTGGATCCGGATTCGGATCGGATCTTTGATTTTCGGAGCCGGATCTTTCGAATCGGATATTTTCGGATCCAAATGCATTTTCAAATTCCTGACGATGAGATTCCACCGATGATTGCTCAATCTCTTGGGAAGAGTCACACTATGTGCCAGTCGTATTTTGCCTTTTTTATTTACCACGGCTAAAATTCTGCTACGTAACCTCTGCGAGAGCTTTCAAACAAAACGGTTCATGAGTAGGACAAGAATCGCATGCGACGGCACATTCGAAGAGATAATCGGAACTCTTTCCACCCTGTCTTTCGCATTTTTTGATCCAATGTATCCGATGAAGGGCAATATCCGCGGATATTTGGATCCGAGGTATCCGATCCGATCATCCCTATTTTCAAGGCATACTATACACCACGTGGCAGATCACATCAATTGATTTAAACCAATAAATATCCCCGTAAAGCGAATGTCATAGAAAAAAATCATTCCTTTTGCATCAACTACTTTTACAACTTCGAACTTGATAATCCGTTTCATCGTCCAGGCTGAAGGCTTTTATTAACACATTTCTTTCAGATATTTGGAATTCAATTTTACACTGCATACAAATGTCTTTTTCTATGATTATTTCGTATGTCTTAATCTCCTTCTCATCATAGATTATTAATTTAAAATGCATTGTTATTAATTTTTAAAAATGTGAAAGTAAATTTTTTAAAATTAGAAAGTTAATTGAAATTGGCGGCAGGGAATTCAAAATACATTTGGAAAAAAATTAATCAAAAAAGACAGATTGGTTCAAAAAAATATTAAAATAGCAAAAGAATTAAAAATAATAATTTATATGCATTAATGATTCAATTGTTGAATTTTTACAAATTTTTGCAAAAATGCATCAGTTTTAAGTTTCCTTTTTCACATAAGCATCATATTACATTGACAATGGCACACATGCGCCATTCTGTTAACATGCTTTTCTAAACAGTCCTGTTGGGGTGAGGTTTGGACTCAGCACCGTTACAGCCTATGAAACGCACCTTCGGCGCTGCGAAGCTAGTGAGACGAGAAAATCGGCATCAATCAAAAACTTAACCTGTAATGTAACATCAAAAGAACACCAATGAAAAGGATCAATTTGCTCCATAAATCAGTTGGTGTTCAAAATAGTTATATCTTACTAGCCTGAGTAACTAGAATATACATATAAACTAGCTCAAAAACAGAATATATCTCCGTTATCTTCTGCATCCGGAGATTTCAACTGGAATGTTTCCCCATGGGATTTTCGAATAGACACAAAGCCGCGTTGATGTTAGCATTACTCACGATTTCATTCAATGATCACTTAGACCATTATCAAAATTCATGGCTCTTGTTTGGCTGTAAGAGACGTCTTCACATTCTGGCTTCAACTTTAAACAAGGGAACGAAAACACTGCCAGGGATCATATTTCAACCGACCAATCAGCCACATAGGCACAAAAACGACGCTCTTCTCAGAACGAGGGACCAAATTCTAAAAATATCAACAGAAATGGCCCATGGGCTTGTTCTAAGATCTTTATTTCAACAGAGACTCGATATAATTGTGCGAAGAAAATTTTCCATCACTAGAAAAGATGCTTATAATTTTTAGTATTCTACCGATTCAGCTAGATTTGCATGAATTATTTTCGAAATATTCCGTCAGTATCTCCTTTCTTCCTGGGCTTCCTTCTTCAAATCACAATAAGGCCAACTCCCTTTCATTCTTTATAAAAAATCCTATTCCTTTCCTTCCCCTCCCTCGTTTACCTAACATTCCAACCTTTGCACTGTTTCCAACATCCCCTCTCCGCCAAGTACTCCTCCCATCCATACCTTCCATCCATTCCTCCGTATCTCATCTAGAAGCTGCCTCTCCTCGCACCCACCACGTCCAGCACTTCGTCGTTCCTGCGGTCCAACCCATCAACTCCATCCACTTCACCTTTTCTACTCTTCGCCACACCCACATCTCGAATGCCTCCAGTCTTCTCTCGTCCTCCTTCTTAAGTGTCCAATATTTCCACGCCGCAAAGCGCTCCACTCCGAATCAGTCTCTACACAAACCTTTTCTTTCAAACCACAAGACTTTCCCAACACCTTCAGGACGGATGATCAGCGTCAGCCCACAACACACAGGCTCTAGTCGAAACGGTGGAAACTCGAGAAGGTTTCATTCGCAGAGAAAATGTTACATTCTTCATTGTAAATTTTTCGAAGGAATGACAGACGTAGGTATGGAAAGTGACGGAATGAGCGATAGTAAAATGGACGGTGGGAATGACGCCATGTGATTCAGAATATGATGGTTTGAGCAATTGCTTTTTTGGTCTCTGAAAAGCTATCCCTGGTGCGATCACTTGGTGACGGACGCATGAAGTGATGGTGCGATTACTCTGGATTTTAAGCGCCCGCCATCGGTCTGGATGCGATTATTTGATCGTAATCATGGCATGTTGGTGAGAGAATTAGTGATTGCCTCCGCCCTCCAAGGAAGCCAAACGCACACGGTGGGGGTGGAAAAACGGCGCGCGCCCATCTAACTCCAATATAAATAAATAAATGCAAATTGACAAAGAGGGAGGTTTTTCTTCGCGGTGTGCAAAGGCGATGAATCTCCTCGGAGCGGAGAGACTGCCAGCGGTGCGGCCTACTTTCCGGGGGCAGCCCTCTTGGGGTGGGGGTACAGCAGCGCCGCCAAAGATTAACATCCTTCTCTCGCCTCTCGCAATTGTTTCGAAGAAAGGGGTGGCGATTGCTTCCTCGTTGTGGCGCGGGGCGGCGCTCGGGAGGGCACACGTTGGTGGCGCCTTCACGACGCGCCTTGGAAGAGGTCCAAGTGAAGAGAGCCAAGCGAACTCTATTTCGCCCGTGAAATACGCTCTCGCGAGACTGGAAAAGGAAATGGTGCGACTAATCTCGACGGGAAACAGCATCTTGGCTGCAACGAAATAAAGATAAAACGAGAGAAAAAATTCAACCAACTGCATTCACACATTAAGTAATTTATCAAACTCCATTCCCTATGAAATTGGCTTTGTGAAGGATATTTTGATTGCTCCATAAATTGGCCGCTTCAACAGTTGTGGCGAGTTGAAAAATTAACAGGGGATAATTAGTTTTCACCTAAAATATGATCATCTTATTATTGGTCAAATGAAACATTGCTAAATTTACATGGGATTTCTTTTGATACGACGCGTTTCGTTTGTCACAAACAACATTATCAAGTGCCGTTGATATGAATATGTCGTGTTAGAATAAGTCCTGTGGAAATATTGCAACTAATATTAAGCGCTTCCACCACGTCGTAACGTATATAATACAAGATTATCATCTAACAATCAGTCGCGCAAAATGAATTTTTAGTACCCTATAATTATAATTCTATTCCAATTCCACTCGATGATTCTATTCTCGTGGATTTTCTCTTTTCGCTCTTTGGATGCGCGAGAGCAGCGAGCCCTTTTCTCAGAGCGAGGGAGGTATTATTCAATTACAGATCGACAAATGACCAGCATGGGGCCATGAACAAACCCAATTTGGCAGCTAGGTATTAATTAAAGAGTTTTTCTTTCGATCAAAACCTTAAAATTAACAAATTGAATTAAGATCGGATTACTTGCTTTATTTGCAAAATTTTATCTTCACAAGTTCGACGGGCCATAAAAATTTGAAGGATGAATCATACAGGTCAAATGATCATTCTGATCTGCGTAGGCACCTATCATTTGAACAAGGGCCTCAACTGTGTGAAGGCAGCAGTGCAGATGAACCCTTGGGCCAGGGGCGATTCTCTTCCGGCCACCAATTGACTCAAAGGAACTCATTCGCCTCGCTGGCAGTGCTCGCTACAATGGATTAAGCAGCAGTGCTCAGCCCCATCAATTCATCAACGACCTACTTTTGAAATCAAACATTTACTTTGAGATTATTTGGTATAAACGTTCATTCATTCATATAAATTTAATACAAATTTGCCTCTTTATCAGGAAAATCATTCACATATCACTTTAGATTAATAACTTGCTATGAAACAAACATTTAATCTCGCCATAATTGGAAACATTATAGATTCCATAAAATTTGTTTTCATCACGTGGCATCACGAATGGCTATGCTCTAAAAAAGGCATATTAGAGTGATCTTATTAAGAACTTTGGTGTATAATAAATTTCCTTATATTTAATCACACGGAGCAATGTCAAATAAGAATGTGAAGGAAAAGGAATTTGATTTGGCATGCTCAATGTTAGTTAGAGGAAGAAATGCCGTCGGCTAGATCTATCCATACCATATTCCTTCATCGGAGGTTTCACAGTCAAAAATGCAATGCATATCTACAAGGAGTGAAAGTGGTCATTGATGCATACCATTAGGTACGTACCACTTTGGATTAATAATTAATTCAGCTTCTGTATCATCATCACTTGTCAAAAATCCTAAGATTGGTTTGACACAGCTCTCCACTCAATTCTAAACTCAATCAGCTAATCTTTTCACACCTATTTCTTCTCTTTCACATCCTTCTTTACTTATTCCATATATTTTGTTCGAGGTCTTTCTTTCCCGTTCTTGCATTCCACTTGTCCCTCGACGATTGTCCTCATCAGGCCATCATGCCTCAAAATGTGGCCTACAAGGTCGTTCCGTCTTCTTATTTAGGTTTTCATGAGGCTCTCTTCTCTCCTATTCTTCTTAGGACTTCCTCGTTACTAACTCGGTCGATCCATTTAATCTTCATCATTCTTCTGTAGCACCACATTTCAAAAGCCTCCATACTTGCTTTCTCCGCTGCGGTCATTGTCCATACTTCTGTATGGACTATTCAAAACGATCACAATTAAATCTAGAATAGGTACTGAAGTCATATCTTACAAAAGAGCGACTAATCATCCCAATGCATAGAGTAAACATTTTTCGGAGAGATATCGTGGAACAACATATCGAATATTTAAAGTTTAAAAGCTCAAAACACTTTGCGTTTCAATTGCATTACAATCATCATAAGGTACATAGATTAGGTACTGCACCTAATGTATGAAAGGCAATCGAAAAACATCGTGTGAGCTGTTAAATAAAGTTAGTGAACAGAACGACACCTTTGCTTATCATTCCAATGCATTACTGTAAGCCCGATAAAAAATTTCCATGGAAACACTAAACAAGGTAAATGTTTTAATTCTAAGGGCAACTATTCCTGGCTTGGATTTCCTGTACATTTTAAGTCCTTTATTCAGCCCCAGCCGTTCAGGCAAATGCTTTGTAATTCATAAATTCATGCATGATTCCATAACGCACGATACAGAGTCAATGCGCCCATGATAAACTGCAACAGACTCTCCCAACTTAATCGGGGAGAACGGCTTTTTTCGTGAATGCGGAAATGCAGAAATAGTGGGCGAATAATAATTTTTCCAAATTCAATTTCTGAGACGGGGGTAAGGGTGGCGAGGGAATGAGGGGATGAATATTAGATAGGGGCGCAGGTGCAGGCAAGGGGCGAGCGATAAATAACCGCGGCAGCCAATCCCTCGGCCGGCGAAGGGAGAGACATCTGCGGGCGGGCGAGGAAACCAACACATCTCGTCGAAGAGAGTCGCGTGGAACTCACTTTGCATGTGAATTGACTCGAGCCAACAAAATACTTTTACTACCGCATAGATTCATTTTTTTTTCATTTTTTAAAGACTGTTTCGCTATGCTGCGGCATTACTTAGCCGATACAGAAAAATAGGAACGACATTACGCTGAAGTGTTGTGGCAATACCTTCTTCCGATACTAAAAAATAGGTATGTACCTTTCAAAGGAGGAATTGCAAGTACATAATTTTTTCTGCTGCTTAAACAAACTTCCTTTCCACGCGGTGGAGTCCCTAAAATTCACAAACGAAGCGTCGCGAGTAGTTCATACTAAGCATGAAAGTTTTGTTAAAGTATTACGCTCATATTTAACCAATATATTACGGAGTTGATTTTTATGCATTTGAGACAAAGGGAAAAATGTTGATAAGGGTTCACTCGCCATACACGTTCAACAATTTCAATTTGATGATTGCGTCAGTTTGGTGAAATTCAGCTGTCGCAAAAGCGTCTCTGTTTTTACACGGGTGAATATCAGATGTTACCGATGCGAGATTTTACCGAAGCCTATCACCTGAAGAGAACGGCTCTTACTTCAGCAGCATCAGAGAACACCTCCAACACTCAGCATACCAATGCTCGCCGTTTGGATGTCCGACGTCTACTCCACACCAATTCCACGTGCTCCTTGGTGTTTCTGAATAGCGTCTCATTTTATTAACTTACGAATGTGCCGTGGGAACCGCTTTTGTTTATGATGCTGGGACCACCAATGCCACTCACCTAAGGAAAAGAACAGAAAATCTAATAAGAACGGAAACTAAAATAAGACAAATTAAAAATACATTACATTCATAGAAAAATATCGTATTAATCTCCGATTTACTATGTATTATTATACAATTTAATATGTATTATTTACAATTCGTCCACCCTCGACGAAATGACTTCATTGCATGAGAAAAGGAAATTATCAAGTGAAACCCTGAATTGTAGAGTAATTAACAATAGGGTATCTCATTTTTTCTAAGATGAAAGACGTCACCAACGCTTTCAATAAATTTTGCCCACTTACCTGTAAATAGTTAGTAGTTATCTAACTTAATCTAATCTTAACCTGACCTAATCAAGACTTATCTTAAGGGGTGTCTAATTTCACTGTTAATGTATGCATATGTTGTAATATTTTGGGGCAGTGAAATAAATATCTTTATCTTATCTTTATTGGAATACATTGGTGCATTTTTTTGCTATTGCCGTTCACTTATTAGGCGGCTGAATTGATGCGTCGAAAACCGTAGAATTCTCATCGTCATTTAGGTGCGAATGTTGGGCTTTCGTGGAAATCTCACGATCCGATTGTCATTGTTTTTTCCATCGTGCCTTCTCATTTATACGATTCTTAAAGTGAAATCTTTGTGTCACATACGTAGATTAGCGCCTGCAAACATTCACTCTTGGCAATTATTTCGCTCTTTTATGCATTTTTAATTGTTATTGAGATGTCGTGCAAGCGGGAAATATTTAAAAACGTTCATGTTTTGCTATTCTTCCTCTTCAACAGCAATAACGAAAAGTCACACGATGATTGGACCTCGCAGGAAGCGGGCATAATTTCTTTGCTCACTGGCTGCAATAACTTTTTTCAGTGTCTAAACTTGCCCGCTTTAGGGTCGCTTTTGCAACGATCATCCGCTACATGCGAAGTGGATGGTCCTCTACGGGAAGTTAGCTACCATACAGATTATAAAGGAAAAATTCGTATTTTTTCTCCATTTCATTTTATATCGACGAAGCGAATGCCGCAGTCATCTCTGTTTTTCCATGATATTGTATTAATTCCAGCCACCAATATATCTCTTAAAGATCTTTTGCCACCACGGCAGCGCAGCATCAACTGATGGCAGATGCTTGGAACAGATGAACGCTGGTCATTACCCGGCCTAACTATGAGGAATGATGATGTAATGCAGTTGCTGACGCGGTGGTGATCCCGAACACTCTTCTCGCATACGACTTAAATGTTATAGGAGTGAACAACGAATGGATGTCGCGCGTGGCGTTCCCGTTTCATCCAGGTGTTTTTTTTTCGAAAGAAAGGCGGACGAGTTGGATGAACTAATGCGTAGGTCTTGAGGTTGCGACAAACTGATGTGCTTTGCCTTTCACTAAATAACCCCTCACGGCCTAATATTAATTCAATGACCCCTAGAAGAGCGCAGGGAGTCTCCCGGGACGGAGGTCACATCCTTTGAAGCGCCACAGGGGGGCAAGTAGATACCTCCCTTGGACACAACAATATATTTTTTTGTTTTAATCACAATATACATGTTAAATATCCCTCGGGAAATCATAACGGTAACACTCTAATCCCCTAGACATTCTAGCCCGAAATGACGCAGGGATGAATTCCTTCCTATAAAAGGTCCCCAGCAAGCAATTTTCCCTTTATTGTCACGACAAAAAATAACGAAACCTTCGGTCTCAAATGCAATGTTCTGTACCGAAAATTTCAGGTCTACAGCTAATTTTGAAGTGAATTAACTTTGAGTCGCAAGATTTTGCCTCGAAGGATAAACAAACATGAAAGATAATGACTTCACAAAGGCGTGGTGATTAATAAGTGCTACCGGATCCGTCTAGGGTGAATGCAGGGGACCGCGTAATATTAAGCACATTGTTGATGCGCCAACCACTTCCAACTCACATTCTTTCCTCTCTCCTCGTTGGCGTGGCACCCACTTCGCATCTTTCCATCCACTCAGCCTCAAACGAATCTCAGCGACCCTGCCCACGACTGCATTTTCAACGTGCTCATATCCTAAAGGCGAGGAACTTGCCGAAAGACTCATACCGTGGCCACCTCAATCTCAGGATATAACATGCTATTTGAACGGCAAGCTCACAAACGTCGACGAAACAGTCTTGGTTGTTCCGCTTACCTCAGGTGATAAAGACTCGAGAGAAATGAAAAAAATGTAATGGAACATTTTTCGAATTCATAAGAGGAAACATTTCATCATATACTACATATGGAGTATGTTTCTCAATGGAAGAGAGGCTTGGACGTTGACAGCAGCAGAGAAGTCGAGAGTGGAAGCATTCGAAATGTGCAGGTGCTACAGAAGATTGATGAAGATTGAATGGATTGACCGTGTGAGTAACCAGGAAGTGCTAAGGAAAGTAGGAGAAACGAGAAGCCTCCTAAAAACATTAAGCAGAAGAAAGGACAACTGAGTTGGCCACATTTTGAGGCACGATGGTTTGATGAAGACAATCGTTGAATGACTAGTGGAAGGGAAAAAGGGCAAGGGACGGCCCCGAATGAGTTATATAGGACAGGTTATAAAGGATGTAAAAGAGAATAAATATGTAGCTATGAAAATATTAGCGGATAGGAGAGAGAAATGGAGAGCTGCGTCAAACCAATCTTAGGATTGTTGACTTATGATGATTAGGGGGAAATAATACCAACATCACCGGTCACACGGATAAAGCGAGCACTCTTGTGTCCGTTGCGTTGGCGGTGACTTCTCGATAGTCGAGAAACACGCGGCCCTGCATCCGGATGCACTCCAGAGCGGAGACATTCAAAATGCGTCCTTGGATCGATTCGTGGCTCAGGCGGAATACCAACTATCTTTCTATCCACTTCTTCAGACTGTCATCAGTGGATACCGTTTCGTGACGTCACACGCGCACGCTCCGATCACGTCATGTTTGCAAGCAGTCGATGAAGATTAATTATTAAAGACTCATAACTCAGCCAAAAAACATTATTAATCCGCGAATTTTTCGGCGAGTACATTTGAGGTAGGGAACTTCTCTAGTACTTTAAGAGGAATGTGCACGATCTCCATTGTGTGGATTGCAGAGCGTATTATGCGACAAAGCAGTCAAAGCTGTGCGCACTGCGCCTTTTGCCGAAGAGCAAGGCCCGAGGTGTTCGCTCTTGACTAGTTTAAGCACACTGGGACTTATCTAGCCCGGTATAGTCCTTAAATGTCCACAAAGGGGAATGACGCCTCTCCGCAGCTTAACTGGCTGAAGCACTCAACCGAAAATCGGGAGATCAGGGTTCGAATCCCGATCAAGGCGAATGGCTTTTTCTCCATGGAATTTTCGCACCAAGTTTTTACAGCCTCACTTTCATGTAACGTCAAAAGTTCAGGGACAGAGGAAATCTCATAATCATGGAAAAGACGGGAGTCAAAATATAATCATTCAATTGGGCGTTGTTTCAGCGAATCTTTCCCATTATTAAACCTAGAAAATGAACTCAAAAATCTCTCCTAATTACGTGGAAAGTTACTTTCTCCCAGTGACACGATATCTTAATACACTATATCAACGATACGGCAAGAAGTATCGCCCGATAATTCGAAGGGCGACGACGCACTTCCATTTCCACGAGGGGCAGCAGCGAAAAATTACGATTCCCAATAGGTCCGTAAATTGTATTCTTCATTGAAATTCATGTCCAATACGTATTCATCGCATCTTTAAACAGTTCTGTTCCGTTGGGATAACTCTTCTATTCCCGGTTAACTCTTCCTTTTGCCACGAATTTCGCCCACGAATTCTCGTCTCCCTACAATTCCTCTCCGACTGCGTCACTACAATAGGGACAAAGCGATTTCTCCGTATCCACCCACATTTGCGCATCTCTCGCCCTCCAGACACACGACATCCTCTGTACACCTGAAAGCCTCCATAGCCACTGGCCATCCGCCCACAGCGGAGCCCTTTAATAGGGTGGTTTCCTATTGTTTTTTTATTGCCTATATCGGAAGATTATTACTCCTGGAGTACGTATTTCACGCTTTTAGATTTTTAAATGACGATATCTATTTTTCGCGATTAAATGAAAAGTGAAAAATTTCAAGCGCGCGAAAACGCGACGGGTAAGGAAATCTCTCCGTGTGATGTATTTCTGGTTCCCCCTCCCGCCTTGTGAGGTGACCTTGATCGAGGCTCTGAGCGCTGATAGGACGCAGGATGCTAGCGGGTAGCTGAATACCTTGCTGGCTGGTAGCTCTTGGCTTAAAAAAGGTTTATTAATATCTTATCAAACGAAGAAAACTTTCCGACCTTAGCCAGTTTTAATAGGTGATTATTAAGACATGTTTCCCTGAGCTCTGCGCCTCATGCATGCAATGGTAATCTCAGACTCATATCTTCTCCCATAGAAACTAGGTCCCTGTGACGTCACGCGGAGTGGCATCGCATGGGCGCCAATCTGGCCCTTTTCAAATGCGGATAAAAATGGACCATTGCCATTCGTCTGAATCGGTATTTCTAAAACGAAATAATTTGTATATTATGAATACTGTAATGGTGGGTAACGAATCGCAATCAATGCCTTTCGGTTTCTTTGATGAAGGAAACTACCCTATTCCCGCATTTCAATCGACTTCAATTCGCAGACGACGACCAGGGCCCCCTGAACTGCGACAGGCGTCCGACCCGATGTCATCATTCAATCTACGGTTAAAAAAATAACGGATATTCACGAAATTTCGTCATAATATCGTCCCGTGAGTGGACGTCAGCGGCGGTAGCTGCATCGCAAATTTTCCAGAGGGAAGCTTGTTTGGTGAGTAATAAAGTAAGTTTGCTAATTGTTCCATGGACGAAAGAAAGAGTTTGGAACGCCATATGGATAAGGAGGCGTATGGATATGGGAGTGTAGGGAAGAGGGCATGGCCGAGCATTGGAAGACGTTTCTGCCATAGTCATCGGGACAGTTTTACATGCACGTTTCCCACATATGAAGGGTTAGATATGTCGATTTATAAATAAATTTCAATCAAGGTGGGGTGCATTTGGGATAAAGCCATCTACGGCAGTGGAATAATTAAATTCAATGATTATTCTAAAGAAAGTATGCGGTCATTGATTGGAGGGAGAGGCGACTCATTCGTAATCTGAGTATGGTCCAGACTGCGCATGTGAGAGTGGAGGATGGAGAGTGTGGGTGGGATAGCATTGGCCAAAGAGTGAGGCAAGGCTGTCCACTATTGCCGCTGCTTTTTAGCATCCACGCTGATGAGATGATAAGGCAGGATTAGTTGAAAGATGAAATACAATAGATGGGAATTGTGTTTAAATCAGTGAGGTTTGTGGTTGATGAGGCGTTGATTAGGCAGCCAGCGATAGGGATGAAGGCTCCATTTAATGCGTAATACAAGCGCGGCGAGGAGCATGGCATGAAGATTAATTACAATAAGACCATGGTTATGCTTTTTTGTGAACCACCGCGAGCAAGGAATGTGTCGCGGGACAAAAGGAACGATGTTCCTTCAACTATCACCCGACGGACCAGAGAAACGCAGTTTTTAAACGTTCAAAAAAATACATATATTCTCAACTTAACAATATCAAGAAAGCAATGAATAATAATGACTTTCACAAATCAGTACAATAGTGGGGGCAACTTCACCCATCGGTCAGTCAGCAAATCCTCCTGTCTGTCGTTTGGCCAATCCGTGCGCACACTTGGGGGGCGGGGGAGTGGTCAGGGCAACTGCTGGCACCACACACTTTCACCATGAGTTCCACTCGCTGACTGCTCACTGACTCAACTCACTTCGAGAATTACGACGACTCGTCGTAAGCACGCACACAAAAAACCTGAACATCGCAATACAACTACGCCCTCCGGTGGCAGTTACAAGAACTAAATATACCTCTGTTTACGGAACAGAATGTGAGGCCAAAGATAAAAGTAGGTGGGGAAAATCTTGAACAGGTAAAGCAATTCAGCTATGTGGGCAGCGTATTAGAGAAAAACAGATGCAGCAGTTAGGATATCAGGAAGAGAATTGCGTTTGCAAAGGAGGTGTTCTTGAACAAGAAAGAACTTTTAAAAGGATCGCTATGTAAGAGTTTAAAGAAAAGGTTAATGAAGAGTTCGATCTGGAGCATAGTGCTTTCCAACGTAGACATATGGACACTTATGATGGAGGACGAGAGAATATTTGAGGCATGCAAGATGTGGATGTAAGAAAGGAGAAGGTGTAGTAGATAGAGAGGAAAAGGAACGACGAAGTGCTGGACATTGTGGGCGAGGAGAGGCAGCTTTCAGATGAGATACGCAGGAGACAGAAGGTATGGATGGTAGGAATACTTAGCGGGGAGGGGATGTTGAGAGCAGTGTTAGCGGGTAGAATGTTAGGGAGACGAGGTAGAGGAAAGAGGAGAATAGGAGTTTTAGATCGAATGAAATGGAGTAGGCCTTATTGTGAATTGAAGGGAGAAGTCCATGAAGGGAGGGGAGACTGGCTAAATATTTATTAAATACTCCTTGGAAACTTAACAAAATCGGTAGAATACTTTAATAACTCGGTTTATGATAGTTAATGCTGCCCTCGAGTTGAAAAGACCCCCCTGTATCTAGATGATGGCCACCAGCAATTAAATATTAAAGATAAGAAGGCTTGGCTGCGTTCTTGTCTTCCAGGGAACGCAATGCGGAGGGGCGCTTGAAATGCGCGAGAATTCTTAATTGAGGCTTAGGGGAGATGCTCGCCAGAGTTGCGATGTATTTCCGGTAAAAGGTTTCCAGTGCAAGCACAACACAAAAAATAATTCTGTGTTTGGATTTATATGCTATACGAGGGCCGTTTTTTTTCAAGCTCCGATGAACCATGAACAGAAGACGAAATGATTTATTAAAAATTATTTCATTGCTTAATATTGCGCAAATTTGTAGTGTCTTTTCGACATAATCGCCTCGGCGATAGAGCAATTTGTCGGACCTGTGGACAAGCTTTATTATACCTTATTCATAGGATGTTGCTGTCTATGACTTTCAATGAATGTTGCCTTGTCCTGCAGCATATCGCCCGTTTGAAAAGCCTCCCCTCCCAGACACATCTTCATGTCAGCGTAAAGACGGAAGTAAGACTGCATTAGTTCGGTACTTCGGCATTGCACGGTGGGTGATCCAAAATATCCCACTGAAATTGTTCAAGGAGCAGTTGGGCTACATCAGTGCTGAGATGACGGTCGTTGTCATGGGTCACAGTACTCCAGCCAAATCAGCATTTCTCCTCTTTTGCTTTGAATGGGAATGGACGTAATCCTTCACACCCTAGCCTCGTTGAATTAAAAAATCTGTTTTATCGGCTTAAAGGTCAAGACATGTCAATTCTGAAGCCATTTGTTGAGTTTTCTGGCTGCCACTACGCAGTGCATACTTGGCGGTAGAATCACTTGGGGCATTGTAGTTAATGAGATTGCTACTAACCTAAAAGTAACAAATTACGGTCATAAATGACTTTAAAATGTGGTGCGGAGGATGCGCAGTTTCCTTATCAGCTCAGTCGCTTGTATGATGTTACAAGGCGATCGGAGGTTGAAAAAGATGGCCCTCGTGCATTGGAGGACAATTTAGAGAGGATCCATAGCAACTGCAAGGGAATAGTTCGAGAGAGAGATAATGAGAGGTCATTTTAATGAGTTTGCACGCCATGAGTTCGTACCGTTGCCATCAGAATTACCTGGCTTAACTTAATTTCTCCCCCTACAATTCCACATCAACGAAAGGATATTGAGCCCGGCCTCACAGCATCGCGCGCTCATCCGGAATAAAATCGCGAAGAATGAGAGCGAAGGGTTGGACTCGAGCAAAGCACGATTTTCATCGTCTCGGGAAATTCTCAAGAGGCGACTCCGATCCTATAGGACAGCGGCTCCCGTCCAATGGGAGCTCGGCTCTTCCCAGAATTCACTGCGAGCGCTGCATTCCTGCGGTGGCGCCTAGTCAACCCAAAGGCGCCTCCCAATGCGAACGACAAAGGAGACGAAGCGACCGAGTGCGAGAAAGCGCCTCTCATTAGAGCAGGGAGACGGCCGGGCGGTTGGCATGGTTACTGGGCGGGAAGAGCTGGCACTCAACTCATCCACCCCAAACAGTTGGTTTCTATGGGCACGAACCCAATGCCTCAGTCGTGAAATTATTCCGAGTAATATTTCTATACTACAAGTATTCCGATAGTTAATATATTTTCCACAAGATACTTACGAAATGGCTGTGATCAAAGGGGACTACATATTTGAAAATATTCACCAGAGATGTACGGAGGGAGGCCATTAGTTTATGGCGCCTATTTCCACACCTTACACTGGCTTATTCTCAATTCCTAATTTCTAACACAAGCCATTTCGATTTTGCTTTTTCCTCGCAGACCCGTAGGATAGACATTACCTAGGATGCACCTCAAATCTTTCGTTACCTTCAGATATAATGAGCCATTATATATTTCTACTTTTGATTCTAATCTTAGAGGGGTGGACACTTAACGACAATCCCCTTCTTCCAGCTTAGGCGCAAGTAGAAAAAAGGAAAGCGCACCGCAGAACAAGGGTTCTTTTTATTCTAGGAGTTCGTTGTTATTGTTTTTTGCAATAAATTTAACAGTAGGACCTTCGATTACCTACAACAACCTGAAAAGCAACGCACGGCAAACCGCAAACCATAAGAAGACGCACTCAGCAACACTTGACTCTCTCTCTGCTTCGAAACTATATTCACTCCCCGCCTAATTCCATTCGTAGTGTGCGCAAGTTGTGCTTTGTGTAATAAAACTTGTTTCAACTTTATTAAGGTTTTCTTGATCTCATCCTAATCATTTGATCCTCATCATTTTTCTGTTGCACCACATTTCGAAGGCATCCATCCTTCCTTTATCTGGTCCTTTTCCCTAATACCTATACGCCACTCTTCAACTTTTTTTGGCATATTTTCATGCACTTTTGCATGTTTCACCTCCATTTAAATGAAAACGGCTGCGAGTGTAGCAATACCTGCCGTGGCATTCATTGTACAATGTGCACACGGTTGAGCTTTTTAAAGACTTTCCTAGACTCACACCGACCCCCCCTCTCTCTCTCTCTCTCTCTCTCTATCTCTCTCTCTCCGAGTCAACGCTTCATCATCACCCCCGACCTCCATTTCCGAGAAATTAATTTCCCATTAAAGCGAGGCCTTCCCCCCTGCAGCACCCTGCCAAGATTAACCCCCTCTCAATTTCACCTCCAAGCCCAACACACACAAATAGTTAATGGATTCCTTCCCTCCGACCCAATCTCACGTGCTGCAAGACCGCGTTTTTTTATTCTCCGGATTATCACCCGCTTGATATTTTGGAAAATCGTTCAAAGTGAAACTTTCCTGCTCTTTTGAGACCACATCTTAGTTTATGCATCCAAAATCAGGCGATGATTAAGAACATTTCATCCGTACTCCGCACATTTTACCTGCCCCAGTAGAAATGAACGTCCGCTTTCCGCACAGATTCCAAAGTTGCCTTCACCGCGACTGCCCGTATTCCGCACATTACCCCCAACCAAACATTCCCGACATTGATGGACACTTTTCTGAAATTTTGCATATTTCTGCCATACTAACGGCAATTGGTCGTCTCCCGGATATTAAATAAGTATAGCTATGTATGTCTAGTACTTACAGGCAGAAAACATCTTCTTTTGCTGTGGAAAAGCTGTAGCTGTTCGAGGCAGTGGCGTAACAATGGATGGATGAGGGGATATATCCCCCCAAAGCCTCAGTCAAATAAAAAAAATATTTAAAACTATTGTCTGCTTTTGACGTACAATAACTGCATCTGCTCAAAGTAAAATTTTAAGCGCAAAAATGATGTCAAATGTATTTCCAGGCATTTTTTTTCAAAAATTTTCCGATATACCTGTTGCCGGGGGGGGTTCGCCACCCCATGCCATCCCATCCCTCTAACCCCCAAAGTATATGCCTAGTTACGCCACTGGTTCAAGGAATATCGAATATATAATTGACCAACCAAAAGCATATTACACTTTTAAGTTTCAGTGGAGTTTTAATCAGTATAACAGGAGTACAATAAAATCACAACTTGTTGCTATGTAATACACCTAGCACACATTGTACCAAGCAGAAATATCTCCTGTAAAATCCCCACTCCCGCTGGGAACAACCAGCTACCGGTCGTTGGCGGAATACAGACGCACCGATTGGAGGACTTATTCTTTGACCCTTTTTGACGGTCATACAATTTGCGGAATCCGGATGCGACAATTCAGAATTGGTGGGTAAAAGTTGAGTCTGCTCTGTCGGCCAACGCGAATGCAGAGGACAAGGATGGTGGGCCGAACCAAGTGTTAAAAATAAAAATCCCATCGCTTATCATTGCTCACCATCAAATACGATAATTATAAATTCATAAGAAATCACTTGATTGAGTTTGCACGTACAGCAGGGCAATATTACATATCCCACGGGGAAATGAGGGAATCATTGTTGTGACTTTATATTTTTATAAAAATGATTAATTTTTTTTCTTCTTATCTTGACCTCGTTTAATTCATGGTAAAATAGTTCTCGGAGAATAGGTCAAATGATTCAAATGTCGGAGTAAAAATGGTTACAAGTTGGCTATTGGTATGGTGGTAACAGTGAGTAAAATTAGCGTTAAAATTATTTTTCCAAGAAAAGTTTTCACACCCATTCTTAAAAAATCTTCATATTGCTAGGATAGGGCTCAAAGAGTTCTGCAGAGAGTCTATTCCAATCACCAATCGTCCAGTTAAGATAAAAACTTTTTTCACTGGCACTTTATGACAGACATTTCCTGCTATATTGGTGATCATTCATACTGATATAGCTGTGGATTTCAATCTTGTTGCGCAGTCAACAGAATATATAATTGTACACACACACTTGATGAAGTTGTGTGAATACACAAAACTGTAAATAAACACCTAATTTATACATGGATAAGATCATGAACATATAATTGGGCCAAACATTGCTTGAAACACGATGTAAAATTTTAACGGCATGTTTAAACTGAGAAACTGGATTATGGACCTTTCTGGCACCGTGCCAATTCAGAATATCACTATATCTGCGTAATATAAAGTTTAGTTATTGATGTAAAGACTTTTCAGGCGATTGGTAATTCCAGAAAGATGCTTGCGTCTGCGACGATCACGTCGAGGGCATAATTGAAATTTCACTAAAATAATAAAATAAGAATTTTTTCGAAAGAAAAATAACATCTCAGGATGAAAACCTGCCATTTAATTAGTTTGATTGATAAATCAGAAGGTGAATTTACAAAAGACAGTAGATAGGAGATACAGTCACAGAAAATCAACCGAATGAATTCTCACGAAATCTCGTTGATAAATTCATTGCAAACGACAAACGAGTGTGTTAACTTACTCAAATGAAGCAGACGTATTAACTTGGAGGTTATTTTTTCAATTTTCCTCGCAGCGCATCTAGTGGCCAGTCACAGCTACAATTTCCCCGCCAGAATCCTTTCGCTGAACGATCCGAGGGCATAATTATTCACTTCACCACAATTAAACACTCAATGCTAATCCACATGGCTCGAGAGGTAGCTAACCACGAAACCCTATTGAATTCTTATTATCTTCCTTTATTTGAGACGAGGGGGATTTTGGATTGTGAGAAAATGGAAAAGGCAAGTCGATAAGGTACTGAAAACTGTTCACCGGAAATGGAAATCAATCGCATTTACTTATAAATAAAAATTTTTAAAATTTATTTATATATATTTATTTATTTAGTTTATTACATGTCAATCTGTATGCATTTTACGCAGTCATACCTTAGAGTCTATCTCCTTCGCACTGAGTGCTACAGTGCTTGGTGCGTTCGACTCATAATCCCTGCGCGCACATTTTATACTTTCTAGACCAGCTCTTGTAGCTCGACATTGCTTTAAGCTGCGGGCAAAAAAAACCTGTGAAAACGGACCAAAAACAGCCTGCCAACAAAACGGGAGACAAACGGTGGCATCGATAATTGATAGCTGTCTCCCCACTGCAGTGGTTTTTCCTGACAAAACGCATTCACCCAGCAACAGGTGCGACACAACGACAGACAACAGCGCCACAACGATAGCCTACAAGTTAACGACCGAAGAGAGCAGCAGAATAAGCCTGGCTGAGGATCAAGCAGGTTGGCACTGCCAGTCACAGGTTTTTAAATGTGTTAGAACATCCATAGGTTACTTATCTTACAAAACGTAGGCAACTATGGAGATTTTAGCGCGGCGTAAAACCGGTGAAGAATTTATCTATACCAATTGCCGGGAAAACTTGATGCACAATATCATTCCGCATTTATGACCACTAGCAGCACGGTGCACGCACGGAGCTGAACAATCTTTTTGAAGACAACGATGTCATTTTTCCATAGGTGTAAGATGGAGCCTTTACAAGTAGTGTGTGTATTTTAATGAGTGATTCGGCAACAGTCACTCTAACGTAGGTAGGTCGAGTAAAAAAACACCTTATTCTCGTGACTGAAGTTATTGGCTCAGGTAAGTAAGTAAATAATTTATCACACAATGTTTTGAGGCTAAAAATCACTAGTTTGACCAAATAAACAAAACTTAGAGTGATATTTAACCAGTTTGTTTACTTTTCAAGCAATAACAAGTAAACTGGAAAGCAAATAATAATCAAAACCAAGTCAAGTGGATGGCATCGTATTGAAGCAAGCACTTCACGAGGTTTTTGAGCAGACGAAAATTTGCTGTAGTGTGTCCCATGGACTCGGCCAAGGTCTCACCCATTCGGATTTTCCTTTGAGTTGAAGAGATCACAATATTAGGGTGACAGACACATCGCCGTAAAATAGCAAAAGACACGGTGATTCCACTTTAGCATTGTCACACTTGGCATAATAATAATTCGCACTCTAGCATTGCGTAACGGTTCAAATGAATTATAAATAAGGGGTCTCATTACAATAGTCACTAAGAGCTTGATGTCAATTCATGTGTTTCATCTGTCAATGTTTGAAGGCTAGTCCGAAGTGACGGGTCCATCACGCTGAGAAAAAAATATTACAAGAAAATTATTATTGAAAATGAGAATAGGCTACGATGACTAATTTTTCAAATTATCTTTCCCTACTGCTGAAGCCGCTAATGTTTACTCAATTAATGTTCAGGCATTTATAAACCAGAGTTTCTATCAAATCAAAAATCGGAAGTTTTTACTGGATATTCGAACTCTAGAACTCGATTACAAGAACGTTTCTTTCATACGGGATTGTCTAAAAGAACTTTTTCCTCTATTTTTAAAAAAATTATTTTAAAAAATAATATCCTACCTCTCCACCTTGCATTCTTCCCACCTTTACCACTACTGAAACCCTCGAATATTAGAGACATTTTTTCATAAGGATCACGCTATTCATCATTTACATTGGAAGAAAGTAATTTAAATAAATATTCCCCGCTAGAAAAACTCCGTAATTCCACTCGCGGGGAAATCACAAACGTTGAATTGATGGGCGCCTTCGCCGTCCACGGCGCCTTTGATGACGGGAAAATTTTTGTTGTTCAGTAAGTGTTCCATGATTATAAAATTGACGTCCTAAGTTTCGACGTTATTACGTCATTTTCAAGGTGAAAAATAGTTTTTACCTTGTATGCAAACCATTTTTTCCCTTAAAGAAGATGTGGTAACATCGAAACGTCGGTCGGAATATTTTTTTTAATCGTGGAAAATTGCAAATTTAATTTCAGCATGGAAAAATTCCACTCCATCACGCTTGGACCTTCGGATTTCAATTGTTTATGAAGTATTCTCCAATACCCATCTGGAGACTAAGGGATTCTGTTTCCTTTTGTTTAACGACGTAAAACATCTTTTTCGACCACATCATTTACACTTCTCCGCGCGTGTGGGATGGAACTTCCCTTCCCTTAACCATAAAAAAGCCCAGTCTTCAAAAATAAACCCACAGTTTGCGAAATGTGAAGTGCGACGTGCAATGAGCAGATGGCAAAACCAAATAGATCGCTTGAAAAGGTAATCTCCGCTTGACGGGCAGCGCCACGATTGGCAGGAACGGAAACCGCGCGCTCGTTAGCGGCCAGCCGCTCGTCGTGTGGCACATAGCAACCGCGATCCAACTAGACACGAGGGGATAACGTCGTTTTTAATAACAAAAACTCACTTGGTCGGTGATTCATGCCCACAAGCCACAAAGTCTCCGTTGAGAGAGCACATCAGACACCCACCGCATAAAATTCAAACCTCGAAAACTCGGTTTAAAAAAACGCGAATCCTAATGATAAATTTCATGGAGGATTAAAGTGTACCGAGACTAGCCACGGTGACAACTTTTTACGGAGTCACCCGCAATGCACAAATAGTGCGAAAAATCCACAGAGGAAAAATCATTCGCCTAGACCGGGATTCGAACCCGGATCCCTCGATTTCCGGCCGAATGCTTTAGCCAGTTAAGCTACCGAGTGGAAATTTGTGGACTATACCGGACAACCGTATAGTTGTTGTATTGTATAGTATTGTCCGGTATAGTCCACAAATTTCCACAGGGGAGAATGATGCCTCGGTAGCTTAACTGGCTAAAGTACTCGGCCGGAAATCGAGGGATCCGAGTTCGAATCCCGGTCAAGGCGAATGATTTTTCCTCTGTGGATTTTTCGCACTATTCATGGAGGAGACAAAAAGTGTGATGCGAAGAGATTTAGCAAACCGCGATCCAATTTAAAGTCCCGACAAAGTGGCACATGCATGCGTCTCAATGAAATTCACTTGTTCCAAAAAGCATTTTATCACTGCACGCGAGTGATAATGCGCCAGAACAAAATTCACACAGCGCCGATAAATCATCCAAGGGCTAACATATTAATTGAGAAAATTTTTTTGAGACAATTAAAAGTTGATTATGATATGTGTAAATATAGGTAATGATCCTGTCGGCGAGTGATTGATGATAAAAGACTAGAAAAATTGAAAGGCTTTACTTGATGGCGCCTGTTGAATGAAAATAAAATGGTTACTACATTCCACTCAGCTTTGGTGGTCATAGAGAGCCACCATATGGAATATACACATTTTCACTGAATATAATATATACATAGTATAGCAATCCTTAGAATGGTATGCAACTGCAGCCATCCATTTAATATCCCTTTCTCTTCCAAGTAAGTTCTTTTACCTGCTCTGAGGCTCCTCCTCTCCGTATCCTTCTAAATGTATGACTAGTACTTTTCCTATTGTCTTTCCCTGGGGAACTCTCCATTGATTTTTCCTTCCATTATGGTTACCTTTAAACCAGTGGCGTCTCCGGGAAGGGGTCTCCGGGTTACAACTCCCCCTTGAGCCTTTAAAAGAGGAGCCTAAAACGAACAATATGGCCTCAATAAATAAATTGGTACGAAATTACTGTTTTTGAGTCCTTAAAATCACATTTTCAACACTAAAAATCCTAAAATTTTCGGGAAAGTACTTCCGGGCCCCATTTGCCCTGGGAAGTTTTCCATATACCCCGGAAGAGTCCCAAAATCTCCGGTAAAACCCCCTCCATTTCAAATTCCTGGCTACGCTACTGCTCATAAGTGTTCTGCCTCATTAAGTGGCCAATCCACCGTGTTCTTCTATGGCGGACAGTGATCCACACTATCTTTTATTCTCCTAAATACCTCCTCCTCGTTTCTCATCCAATTTGTCCGTTTAATTTTTAGCACCCTCCTCCAGCACCAGGTGTTGAAAGCCTCCTTTCTTTCCCGATCACTTTCACCGATGGTTCAAGCTTCAGAACCATAAGAGAGCCACTGCCCACACGGATATTTTCACGTACTTTTCCCTTTTCTCCAGTCTTACGCTCTTCCATAATTGTGGCGGCCTCTTTGCATCTTCATTATTATATGTAATAATTAGACATACATGAAAATCGCACTTTCATTTTTATTTTATCGCACTTTCAATAACAGTTTATCGCATTTTTACCGTCTATTTTTTTATTTTCATAATGGGGTAGATGATGATAATATGTAGTGAAACACAGTTAGTTATATGACTAAATATAGAATATTTTGAATAATTATGTTGTAGAACAATAATAAATTAAGGAATAAGACACATAGTAAATAATTAAATATGAGACTAGACGTCAGAATATCACTTATACTAGTTGAGCATCAACATGGAACAAGTTTCAACACTTTTTTCTTTCAGCCGGTTGCGTCTGTCAGTCACAACTAGATTGTACTAGCTGAAAAACCTCACGGCATCCACGCTGCACACTGGTGCCCAGATTGTGTGGAGTGCAGCATTTCCAAAAACAGGTTTTTCCTGGCAGGTGGCAAGAAATATTTGATTATCAAAAACTACACGGATTCTCTCTCAACCTTTCTATTGGCTGCCGATGAAAACATATGTAGACATCTATGTAGCAGTCAGGCCCAACGTCTCGGAAGGCTGGTAGCCTTGCTTTTAAAGCTAAGTCATCTTAAAGCTCCTTAAGCTCCAGTCATCGCATCTATGTCGCATTTATTTGCGCACATCGCATCTATATCGCATGTATCGCATTTGCGATTTTCTCGCATCTCTAGTAATAATTATCCCATGCAAAAGTAGTCCTTCCTGTGAATGTTAAGAAGAGGCGCTGGACGCCATTCTGTACCGGCGATAAGCTCACAATCCCATTCTCATTGCTGGTGGAGGACGTTATGGTACTTAGATCCACACTGTATTGATGTCATTGATATTTGATCGTTGGATTATTCTTCCTAAAATCGCTGGCACAGCAATGGTTTTCCAGGTTTCGCTAGTGGTAGGACCCGCCCGCCCGTCTTTGTGACGGTGCGGGATTCCTCGTCCCCTCCCTTCCTCCCCTATCCTTTCCCAGGAGGAGTCGTCGGGCTCCTATCGCGGCGGCGCCTCCTTCCTTTCTCTTTCCTTGTCCTCCCCCTTCTGCGGTGCAGAGGTGACAAGCTAAAGCTTCCAGACTTCGGCCCAGGAGAGTAACCCCGCGAGCCCGCCATAGGGTTTCGTATCCACTGTATTGATATCAATTCATCGCATATGTATGATTACCGTGGAAATTTGATTCATTTATGAAGTCAACAATTAAAACACTATGTAGATTGCCTTACTCACCCACAATAGTCATCAGCATATCCATTGAATGTGCCACGTAAGAACGCGCTCATTGAATGGCAGAGTCTTGTGCCGTGTGAACACTCATTACTAGTTGGTAGCCTGTCCGTGTTAGTACAGCACAAGCCCGATTGGGGCGCGACAGTTGCGACGGTAGAATTACGCGACGGATGATGACGTGATTAAGCCAGCTGAAATAATTTAAGAGTGGGAGGGAGCATAAGGACTGTTTCAACGAGCGCTCGACCAAAATGCACCTCCGCGGAGGCAGGTCACCACCGATGTAGGCATCGCTAGATTCAGTCAATGGGGGAGAAAATGAAAAATAATTCCAGAGAAGTGTCGTAAAAATAAGTGTCTGTTTCATAGAGTTATGAAAACGATCGCCGGAAATGACAAATACGAAGAAGAACCAGCGGAAGAAAGTGCATGTCCTTCGGGGCGAGGAAAAGATGAGTTTCGCCTGAAAAGAGGGATGAAGAGGAAAGGAAGTAATGAGAACCGAAACGAGAAGGCGGCGGAGCGTAAAACAGAAAGCGTGGAAAAGGCGGAAGTAGACGAAGGGAGAGGACAGCAAAAATAAAACAATAAAAATTGGACGAAAGTGTTTAAATTAAAATCAAAGAAAGGACGTTGAGTAGTGCGGCGTAATATCGGGAGATTCCCCATCAGGGAACTAAAATCACCACAAAAAGTATATTAAAGATCATTGAGAGCACAAAAATATCAATGGATAGCCAACAAAAATTCTTAAAGGTGAAATTGGGTGAAATTTCGACCAAAAACTATCAAAAAAAAAAATGCACGTAAAGCAAGCTTTAAAATCAGCGTATGCCGCACGAAAATCTCTCGCTCCGCTGAGCTGTGAGCCGCACATTTTGCGCAGGGACCTGGTGGCGCTGTACATGTCATATATTAGACGTCGGCGGCTTTGCGGGAGTTAAGTATTTGGCAGTACCTTCCCTGCTTACAATACGCTACGACACAATCCAAAATCAAACACTACGCCACCCCACAAACCAGCCAAAACTCATTCCGATATAAGAAATCAGACGTGCTAACTAAAAAATTAATTTTTTTCTTTATCTTGACCTCTATATTTAAAGTTAATCAGTGTCTTGGAGTAGGTATAGGTCTTGAAGAATTTAAATGTAATTTTTTTTACGTTTTGTTACATTTATACACCTTCATTAGGGCTACGAATGAATATAAAAATATCATTTTGATCCATAAAAGGGATTAAAGGATACAATAATGTTTTAACAATGATAAAATAAATAATAAAAGTAATTTGTTAAAAATGAATGAAAAAGAAGAGGCAAGAATGTTTACATACGTAATTTCAATGAATTTACCGCTGCTATGCATGCAAATAATTTCAATCGTGCGACTATGGTTCATAGTTACCTATCGATTTTTGTTAATTAAATAAAAATAAATTTTGCTTAAATTTTCGATGCCTGATATTTTAATAATACTGTTTTTATTTTGAAATATGCGTAATTTCTTTACAAAAAAATAAATTTCAGTTCCTAGTATTCGATAGTTCATCAAGACGCCACCTGCATGCCTCAGATACCCTACTACACGTAACACACTTAAAATGAGCAACTCTTCCATTTTTTCACAATCCAAAACACCCTTAAACGCTAACTGATTCATTGCAAAATTTCTGCGTAACAGGATAATATGCAATAAGATCATTAATTTCCTTTCCATATAACTACATTTTTCAAAGCAATTAGTAAAATTAAATGTATTTAGCTAAAACTTAATTGCTAAAATTAAAACACCGATGGTATCTATCTTACACGTATTAGAATCGATAATTAATTTTATAGATGCCGGTATAGACAATCGATATATTTAGATATCGACGCATTCCTAATCATAAGATAGATATTCAAAATGAAGACCGATAACTGAATCATCATCATCTCTGTTTAAGAACCCTAAGATTGGTTTGACGCAGCTCTCTACTCAATTCTCCAATCAGATAATCTTTTCACACCTACGTATGCCTTACCATCTTTACCTGATCCACATATTTCGTTCGAGGTCTTCCTTTCCCGATCTTCTCATCTAATTGTCCCTCGACGATTGTCTTCATCATACCATCATGTCTCGAGATATGGCCTATATTGTTGTTGCGTCTTCTCGTTAAGGTTTTCATTAGGTTTCTCTTCACTCTAACTTTTCTTAGGACTTCCTTATTACTTACTCAGTCGATCAATTTCATTCCCATCATTTATCCGTAGGACCACATTTCGAAGGCCTCTACCTTAGATTTCTCCGCTGCTGTCATTGTCCATGCCCCACTTCCGAAGAGAAGCATACTCCAAATGCAAGTTCAGATGAACTGTTCCCTTACCACAAAGCTAAAATGAAAACCTATCCAGGTCCTGGAAGTTCCATGATTCAATAATCATTCGTAGGCGAATGCTGGGCACGCGAGCAATACCTAAATCACTGCCCTCTGACCGCTCTCGACAAGGGAGCATTTCGAATGCGACGCCGGGAGCAATTAATCGAAAGCAAACGATGGCGCACAGATAATGCGCAGTGGGAATGCGAAACATCCGGAGAGACAAAAGCAAAGCGGACTGCGCATCAGCGGTGGCGGACAGAGCGAGGAAGTTCCGCGCGGATTATGAAAAAAAAAGAAAGAAGACGATCGGTGGTTTGGAGAAGGAAGGCCTTCGACGCAGGCTTCTGCTCTCGATTCCTGCATGGAAATAATGCACCACGAAATAGAGGACAGGTATGCGAGCGAAATAAATGTTTTGCGAGTATCTCCTCAGCAAAAGGGAGTGAAATAAAAAAGAGGTTAGAGGACAAAGGGAATACCTGCTTTAATCGCAGAGAGGAATTGGTGGCGCAGAGAGGAAGTGTGCTTTGAGCGGAGAAGATGTGAAATAACGTGTGACGGTGGAAGATACGAGAAACTAAATAAAAAAGGTGTTCAAAGCTTAAGACGCACCATCCGGACTTTAATACGAACCAATGCAACGATAATGTATTTCCTTTAACAATGAAAGAGACGGAATACCCATGGTTATCGAGAGGGATCCAAACACCGCACAGTCGTCCAGACTGATGAAAAATTCGGCACGGGAAGCTCTGGAGTTCACGACAAATGTGTGCGCCGAAGACGGGTTCCAGAGGTTGTAGCGGTGAGTCCAACTTCCATCCCAACCAGACAGTTCATAAAAGCATATAATTAAAATAGCACCTGTTTATCGTTATCAGTGTAATGTGATGTTTGTGTGAAAAGGAAACCTAAAACTATCGAACTTTAACATGAATTAGGAAACATTAGAAACTTTATTAAAGTAATGCAAGTAATTAATATTTTTTTAATCGATATGGTAATATTCATAAAACTATTTTCACTTGAATTCACTAATGCGAATGTTGTTTGCGTATAAAACATTTCCTGACGAATACATCATTTTAGCCACATCCAGAATAGCAGGTATATCCCAAAAAACGGAGCTTCACACATTTCAGCAGCTAAATTTGAAAACAAAAACCGCAAATCACGTGGAAAAAAATTTCAAATTGGTGATAAAGAAATTTCTCGATCGGTTGCAAACTCCAAAATGCTTACCCTATGAGATGAGAATAGAATTAGATGCCATGTCAAGCCTCACAGTAATGGATGTTTGCACTAAAACGTCTTACCCACTTAAGTTGCATATACTACTTTGACAACCCCATAAAACTTTAAAGAAAATGTTTACTGTGGGATTGTAGATATTTTTTGTAATTTCAACCACCACTTATTTTTCAAACTACTAAGCCATCCCGAGCATATACGGTCGGTTCCACAAACCGTATTTCTAACAAAATCTTTAGATACTCAATTTTGAAGCGAACAAACAATAACTAATTTTGGGAAGCTGAAACTGACGGAACGTCCGTCGCCTGACGTAACCCTCCGAGAAACCACGGCGTCAACATGACAACGCAGTTTCCCTTCGAGTGATCGCCAGCACTCATCATCCTATTAGCCCACTCTTGGATTTTCCGGAGGAAATTGCGATCACAATGTGTCCCCCTCGCGGCTAGAGGACAAAGTGGCAGCCGGAAGCCGGAGAAGATTGTGCGCCGGTGTGCAAGAAGCTGCTCTTCCTCTTCTAATTGCAATTCGGAATTAGGTACATGCCCCTCTACTATCTAGTGCTGCTTTGAAATGGAATGAACGATAAATAAGTTAAAAAGAAGAAGCATCGAGATTATAGAATGGGCGAAAAATGGTCAAATGGATTCACTTATATTCTCGTGGAGTTTATTTGCAGCCTTTTTCATTGGAGGAATGATTCACTTGAGAACTCAACAGGCCTAGATACCGATATCATCAAGAGAAGAATGGAATTTTTAGCCCGCAAATCAGTGTTCATTTTTGCAACGCCATCGTAGACGATGGCATGGTGCGAATGCGAGATTACATCTGATAGCCCACCACCTCGCCGCCTTCACATTCGACCTGCGGCTGCATCAAGTATTCGTCTCAACCTAATTCTACTTCGGGACAAAAATGGTTTTTTCGTAAATTAATTCCGATCATCACGCAGATAACAAGTCTTACGAGCTGAAGTGAGAAGCACGAGCAAACCAATTTAAAAGTGATGGTAAAGGAATCTCTCAATCAATCGCAAGTCATAAAATGCTAACACCATGAGATCAGAACACGATAGCAACAGATTCCATATCTTATATCACAATGAAGGATATTTGCAGTAAAGGACGTTTTACGCATTGAAATTGCATATGTATATTGCTTTAAATTACCTTAAACAACATCTTCACTTTACGTTTGAAGATATTTTTTCAACACTATGGCTCCTAGAGGTGGCTCATCGGCGTTGCATATTCATTTGAGTGGCCCGCTGTACCCAAATGGGCGAATAGTGTATCCTGAATAAGTTTGAGACTCCACTTAGGGTCTGCAAGAAAATCGCTTTCTTTTCACATGTTATAGCCCAAAGTCCAACGCACTAACTTCAGAAACGTAGAGTAGGACAACGAGTGGACTATGAGGGATTTCCTGGGAACAGTATAAATGATAATCAGAACAGGAGGCAGAGGAAATTTTCGGGCAACCGTCTGCAAATCGGGTCTACTTTTCAAAGGCTTTAGATTATAATAATGTAAAGCGACACCAGCGGGAACTAAGCTAGGGACTGTAAAACAGCCAGAACTCAATCACAACTTACCAATGGATCAGCACGGGCGACATTGAAGGGAGTGAGCAATGGGTTGTGATTGGCTCACCTGAAACAGAGGGAGAGGAGATGATAAAAATCACACGGCAATGAGCGCTCGATTTTCCCTCGCTTGGCATGTACTGTTACGTCATTTGTTCAAGAATCAATTATTTCTAAGCTTGCGAAAGATGATTTCCATGAGGGTGAACGCTTCAAATTCCTCAAGGGCAATGAACCAGGCCGGCATTTCATCTCCCATGAAGTGCGCCTCGGATCTGATCTTCTCATGAACATTTCATGTCACGCCGCTGCCGAAAATTTGGACGGATATGGTGTGTTTTGTGTGTATATATGGGCACATGGAAACACTCAGTAATAAAGAAAAATAAACGAAAAATAAAAGGAGGGAACTTATGGGGAATAGTTATTTCTTTCTCGAATTTCCGATGGGACACAGCCCATCCTTCTTAAGTTTGAAGAGGAAGAAAAGTGAGGGTAGAAGGAAGGGTGCAAAGGAGAGGGTAAAGATGGAGGGAGGAAAAACGGTTGACGGGGATTGGTTGTGTTTTAGTGGTCGCAGTTGATTCCTGGTGCAAAAAACGCACGGAAAGCCCAAATGCATGCCTGCTCCAGGTTCTTCAGCTCTAGGGGGGCGGTAGACGGGGGGAAGGAGGCCAATATTCCCACTTTGTAACACTCGTCAAATAGAGCGTTGTGGGAGGAAGCATGTACGCCGTACATTGTACGGTGACTGGAAGGGAAGCAGAAACAAAAGAAACACTATTGCAAGAAGAGCGATGCCCGTTCATTCGGATACACAGGGGAGTGGTAGATAGGCCGATGTAAAAAGCGGGGCATTTCTGGCACAGTAGTATATACACAATGTTTTTCGTCGTGCAAGAAATTTCATGCACTGTGGGGAGAGGGAAGGCAAAGAATTGATCGGGGAAGGGTTCGGTAATGAGTATGCGACAAGTTTTGCATCTTGCATGGTTGCAGGGTGAGGGCTGTGGTTTAATAGAGATATTGTGTTTGGACAGTGGTTTAGTTGTTTTAAAAATGCTGGCCAGATTTGGTGGTCTTTTAAAGACGAATGAAGGACATCGCGGGAAAATGTTAGATGTGGTTGCGCTGTCCGAGAGAATGGCGAAAATGTCTTATAGAGTACTACGCAGTACGTCCACGGCCGGAAGAAAGGTCGTGCAAAGGGAAAGAAACTGTGACAAATTGTCCCCGCCTTGTTGTTTCGGGACATACGGTTTTTTTCAGATTTTGCGTCGAAGCAGGGATTCCGGGTCACCCCTTCTTCGGAGAGCATGGTGTAAATTAGAAAGAAATCTATTTAGGGAGTCCGGATTATTGCATATTCTGTGGCCACGGATGGAAAGAGAGAAAGGTAGGGAGCGTTTTGTGCGAGTCGGATGACAGCTATTGTAATGCAGATATGGCTGTTTGTTAGTATTTTTAATGTGTACAGAGGTGTGAATTTATATTTTGTGGGAAAAATATCCTCAATAAGGAATTTGACATGAGTGGAGGACGTATAGGATGTAAAATTTACTGAGGAAAATGAATTGAGGCAGGAGATGAAAGTGATTAGGGATTCCATGCCATGTGGCCACAAAAGAAAGACGTCATCTATGAATCGGACCAAAGGGTGGGTGTGAGTGGGTATTGGGACAGAAAAGACTGTTCAAGGCGGCCAAGAAAAAGGTTGGCATAGGACGGACTGAACCGGCTCCCCATAGCACACCCCCTAGACTGTTTGAAGTGATCATTATTTAAAAAGAACGAATTTTGTTTCAGGATTATCTCGGAAAGGTCGACAAGAAACTTTGTGCTCGGAATCTGTGGAGTGAAGCGCTGCTCAAGGAAGTGTTCGAGAGCGGAGAGGCCTTCTGTGTGCGGTATGGAGGTGTATAGAGATATAACGTCGAGAAGTGCTTTCCAAAGGCCTTAACTTCGCACCGGCCTCCAGCATGATTCCGTACAGCGATTAAATTGGTGGGGTGGAAAAAGCTATCCCGAGACCACCAGGAGAAGCAGCAGAAGGAGGGTGAAGCGAGATTTCCACTGTACTCAAAAGAGCTGCTTTTCCGGCACACAATATCACGAGGGAAGAGGGAGAAGCACTTTGCGCCTTGAAACGAAATTACGCGGTTACCATCCTGCCTGCGGACAAGGGCAACGCTACCGTCCTCATCAAGACAAATGAGTACCAGTACCACTAAAAGGTAATTGAATTACTTCAGGATATGGCTTATGTGAAGCTGCCCCGGGAACTCACCGACTCCATCACGAGGAGGACCATCACGATCCTAAACGAATCGGGCCTGCCGATCGGGAGCAAAAAGAACCCGAGGCCACAAGCACCGGCTCCCCAGAGGCTCTGTGTACTGCCGAAAGTTCACAAAGACGGAGCACCGCTGAGGCCAATATTAAATGCAATTCGATCGCCAACCTATGGCGAATGACGAAATATCATGGCATCCTATCTCCATTTGCAGACCTTGGTGACCATCACAACAAATATCCTTCCAAATTTGTGCAGACGCTGAGTGGAATCCATCTGGAAAACACCGATTTGCTAGTGAGCCTCGACGTGGTGTCAAATTTTACCTGCGTTCTCCGAACTGATACTCTACGTCTCCTGGAATTCAACTTTGACGGTGCAATTGTGAAATTATTTCACCACGTTTTAATATATACCTATTTTCAATATAACGGTGAACTCTTTGAGCAGGCAGATGGAGTTGCTATGGGATCCTCTCTTTCCCTCCGCTATCGCCAATTTCTGTGCGGAAGATTTTGAGGAGAATAATTTGAACTCTACTCCACTACGTCCGAAGCATTTCTACGGGTATGTTGGTGATACTTTCATTGTGGGGCCCCACGAAAGGGATACCCGAGACCAGTTCTTGGGACACATGAACAACCGGCATGCCGACATCAGTTTCACAATTGAACTAAATAAAGATGAATGCGATGGTGGTTGGCGTAACATGGTGGAACTCCTTCATGATAAGAGCAGTTTGCCTTCGGAGATTCCTTAAAATGACTTTTGCGCAGAATGGCTGCAGTGGGTAATAGATGCTCATGGTATTCAAGAGGACTTTTCAGCCACGGAATATCTAGACACAAGGCGAAAAATAAAAACCGGCCGCAAAAGCATGCCTTCCCTATGTCTCAATAATTTCAGGTAAAATTTCAGAGATACTCAGGAGACACACGATATTGAAACAAACCACGTACGCCGGTCAAATTAAGGGAGCAGCTGGTCAAAGAAAAAGAACCCAGTCGGTCGGAAGCAAAGGTACCGCGTCCCGCGAGAGTGCGGAGGAGCTGTTATTGGAGAAACTGGTCGCGCCATCTAGACAAGGCTCAAGGAGCACAAGCGCCACTTGGGCACTTGGAGAAATCTGCCATTGCCGAGGAATGTGTGAGCCAAAGCCACACAATTAAATTTGAAGAGGCAAAAATAGTTTTCCGCGCCAAAGGTTTTTGGGATCGCCTCACGAAGGAAGCTATAGAAATAATGCTGGAGGAAAATAACTTCAATGGAGATTCTGGGTACTCCATCAGCAATACCTTGAAACCCGTTCTACATATGATATTAGAAGTGAGGGAAAGCTTGCGAAGACGAAAATGCGAAACTAACACCATCTAGTGACACAGAGCTAGCCAGTCATGATGCAATTGACCAAATTTGCTCGTTACTACAGTTAAAGAACATAATTTAAAAAATAGATGGCATAAGTAAATACATTGTTTCATAAGTTACGTACAGGTGCGATAAAAGAACTGGCATCATACATTTTAGTTTTTTATCTTTCAATTAACTAAATTCATTGTAATAATGAGACTTAGCAGCCACAAACAAAATAAAACATTTAGCAGCCCTGAGGATGAGCCCCGAGTCGGAGCTTGAAACGTTGGCCGTTAGGATATATTAACCTGGTGGGAATCCCGAGAAGAGTTTACTCACAAGTACTACATACTTTTGAAAGAATAAATTTAATAGTTTAAATCATTGCCACGTGAAATCAAATTTCAAATAAGATTATTTTTGGCATCTCAAAGAGTAACCTAAAATGTAGTAATTTCTATTTTTAATGATTGATTTAGTTAAAGATTAAATAAAAAGAGAATGGTTGGATATATATGAAAAAAATAACTTCAAATTCAGAATCGGTGGATCTAAAATCATGGGCATCAACCTTAATATCGACTCTATACGTAATAATAGCAGCCTTGTCAATTTTGACCACCTTTCCTTTGATAATAATTTGTCTCTGACCAGCAAGACAGTCAGACAAGAACTCTCGCGAATTCCCAGCCGTGAATTCGACCCACCGCACGACGGATATGCATTGTAAAGACGCATAGTTTTCAGGATATCTGATAAATTCAATTGACTTTTATCTTAGTCTATGAGTCTCCTTTGACGATACGATTACGAGTCCATGAATTGAGCGATTCAAGGATTAAAATATGCTTCCATTATATAAATTATGCAAGAAGGTAAAAATTTCCACAAAAAAAACCGCGGCAGTTTTTTGGAAATGGTGAGATTAAAGTTAAGGAACGGAAAAAGGTCACCATAATGTGTCGATTTTCAGGCTGTGCGCCTCGGGTATCCAATTGAAAAGTTTAGTTCTCGCAAGTAGGTAGTAAGTGGTAATTACGAAATTTTCCATTAAAATCAACAATTAATAATTCATTAAAAATTAATTTTGCCATATTTAACTCAGTATTTATATAAAGTTCGACTGATTTTGACCTTGTACACATGTATATATACCGTCAATCTATCGATTTTTTCTGTCATCTCTTGATGATTCCTTAAAATGGTCTAAACCGCTAGAGTTTTCAATATACACTATGTGAAATATAACATAGCATATTTTTTTTAATCCACCATGTCCCCATTCCACGAAGTCAACTCGCAAGCCATTGATTTCACTTAAAGCGTATGCTGAAACTATAGGAAAAAATTAATTGAATAATACTATAACAGTGAAAAAGTACGACCTAGTTACAGACCGAGATGTTTGGGAGGACTGCGCTGCTGTGAGGCGGGATTTCGTGGAGGGTATCATCGCTCGCATCGCCATGCCAACCACGACCGGCTTCACTTGTTTGCCTTCGCCCCGCCTAATGCGCAAACAAAACACGCCCGAGAAGGCACATGAAAATAAGAGGGGTCGGGATCATCTGCCGATCGGCTGGGCGCAAAGTCATCCATCCCTTGGGCGAGCCGAGCGGAAGAGAAACACAAGCCGAGTTAACCGATTCGCGTCGAAATCTGCTCGAGAAACAACAGCCGAGTATTTCAATTATAAGTACGCACTGACGTCATCTGCAGAGCTCACCAATGCTTGGTTAAACCTCATGAGGGCGCAGGAGCAATTCAAAGTTCAGAGAGCTCTACTTGGTTAAGATTCTATAGCTGACACGCCCGCAGCTGCACCTCAAATAAACTTTTGTGCACATATTTTCTCATTGTATGATCTTTTAGGAGTGTGAAAGCTTATTTTCTGGAAGATTGGCTGGAGGAATGCAGGTGTGCCTTATTTTTTAAATTTTCTTCGAACTTTCGACTTCAGTCTCTTCAAATATGTTGCTGGGAGCCTAATCGACATGCTTAAAAAAATCACGTCGATTGTTTTTACGTTTAAAAGTGGCTATTGAGCCAAAAATGCAACAACACTTAATTTGCTTATATCGATGGAATAACAAATTTTTTGGGGTTGGACGCCAATGCTACAGTCTTTAAAATCTAACACTCGCTCCGTTTTTAACTCAAAGAAGTCATTTTTGTGGAATAAAAATATTTGATCTCACATCACATTTGTCATCAGGAGAGCTCACGAATGATAGGTTGATCCACATAAGGGAACAGGAACAGTTTAAATTGGCGGCAATTAATTGACCTGAGGGACAGATAATAGGCGAGGCATTTTTATCGACTTGGCATACCCACTCTCCTTTTCCTCCCAGTTAACAAGTGAACGAGCCAAAAGGTGATGTTTTACACCTATCACCAAGAATTTTAAGTTCTGGACTAGATTAGCACCAAGGATTGAACGTAGAGGCTAAATATGCCACAATAGCCATCCGAAAAACGAATTGAAAAACGCAAAACCGTAGCAAAAGCGATGAAAAAATAATAGACGCTACTGGACTCCAGTAAAGCCTCACCTGGAGTACCCTGCTCACAAGTGGGGCCAGCGGGACTTATTTCTGGCAATGAACAGAAAGCAGCACAGGGCGGCTAGATTTTTGGTGCGTTATAACGATAGAAAGTGAAGCTTTTTTGTGATTCAACGTGTAAGACGAGTTAGGCTGTATATCTTCTCAGGATCTCAGAGAAAAATATAAGCTGAACTTGCATAGCAAATTCGAAGTTTCCCTCGAGTGACGTGAAAAATATCCTTCGAATTCTGACGCACTATGGTAGAAAGGATCACGAGAGAAAGACAAGGAAACAGACTGAAGAGCAAAGAGATTCAAGATTCCATTCTTTCCTCGCATAATCAGGGATACCGACAGTTCCGTGAAACGAACCGCGACACTCGCTGGAACGGCTGTTTCTATGTTTTCCTCTTTCCGTTAGTGTATTTATTCTGTCATTGATGAATTTTCATTGCATTTTCTCAATTCGTAGTATTGCTTGAATTAATTTCCTCGTGGTAAACTCTACGCACAATTTCAACCAAACATTGATCGACAATATTTATCACTAATATAAATAACTATAAATATTACACCTACCGCTTTGCGCGGCTTTAGCGCAGGTATGAGGCTCTCAACCGGTTGTGGCTTCTTGGAAGTCCTTTCTCCCTCGCGTTGCCATCCTTGATGGACCGCGAGGGCCTAACACCTAGTGCCATGAGCCTCGGTATAATTGCCATGGGAATTAAAGAACCTGGATAGCGTAGTGGTCTGCGCAGTGGCCCGGAAAGCCAAAGGTTCGATTCCCGGTCCAGGGGAATTTTTTCTCGTGGCAATTGTTGTATATTTCACCGCCGTTCACGCGGCAGGTTTAGAAATATTACACCTACCGCTTTGCGCGGCTTTAGCGCAGGTATGAGGCTCTCAACCGGTTGTGGCTTCTTGGAAGTCCTTCTCCCTCGCGTTGCCATCCTTGATGGACCGCGAGGGCCTAACACCTAGTGCCATGAGCCTCGGTATAATTGCCATGGGAATTAAAGAACTTGGATAGCGTAGTGGTCTGCGCAGTGGCCCGGAAAGCCAAAGGTCCGTGATTCGATTTCCGATCCTGGGGAATTTTTTCTCATGGTAATTGTTGTATTTATCACTAAACTTTGGCAAATTCTACCTTTTCATGTTTCATCCACTTGTGGTCCATAATTAAATAAATCCAGTCCTGCGTCGTATGCTGGGAAAATTGTAAAACATCAAACTAAAATTATAGATGGAATTATAGGTGGAAATTGTAATTTTAAAATAAATACTAATTTGTAAAAACCATAAAGTGAGTAAATCGCTGACAAATATCAACTTGAAAGGTTAGTTCATCCAAGAGAACTGGTAATGGATACAGTGAATGAAACCAACGAAGCAGCCATCCAGATTTCTGGCGAAATGCCAAAGACGGTGACGCAATGAAAAAAAAACTCCTCTCGGGCGCAAACTTCGCAGCAAGGAAAATCAACCGAAAAAAATTCCTCCTTAAAGACCCACAGATGAAGTGTCTTGTTGACATTGCAGCCGCGCAGGCATCTCAGAGATTGCCAATTTAAGAGTCGTCTCACCTCCAAGGGCGAACGTGCAGCCCACCAATTGAACTCTTCTTTACAATCCAAACGCCTCTCTGATGCCTTCAAAATGACGCTTAAAAAGATGATGCTGCTTCCACTGCAATGGCGACCGAACTGGGAAAGCGCGGCGCTGGAGCAGCAATGCATGGAGACGTAACCAGACTAATGCTAGGCAAGAGGCGAGAGACCAATTGAAAGGAAATCACAAAGGAGTATGTCAACACTCCACACTCCATCGAACAACTCTGCAGCAGGAATACTCACATACGCACACGAAATAATGCACTTTGTTTACAATAGTATTTATATCATAATAGAGTTGTTCTCTAGAAAATTATGAGCAGTGTTGGTAAGTAATCGATCAAAAACAAACGGATCTCTTGAAACGATTACTTTTTACGAAATGTAATTTTGGTTTTTAATTTACTCCTGACGTTGAAAAAGGAATTGTTAATTTCGTTGTAATCGTTACTTATTCGTAATCAAAGATTATTTAATTGGTTTCATTGATTTACATATGTCTACTTCGAGTCCTTGCTACCTTAATTTGGTGGTTTATGTTCAGCCACTCTTGTGTTGTAGGCTACTTAAGATGGGTACATAGCATGACACCCCTTTTTTGTTACAGATTTTATAATTGCATGCATTGCATGTGAAATTGCAATTAGCAATTCCTACACTCATTTATTCCGCATTTTTACTGCACTATTGGACAGTTTCGTGGTAATCTCTAAAGTTGACAAACTTGCAAGGAGTAACTGTATTAGGAACTGTATTTTAGTGATAAGTATTTAATATCAGTAATTTTTACTCCTAATTGATAACTTTATTTGCAAAGTAACTCTAATTGAGCCCAGTTACTTTTTCTCAGTACTATTACAAACACTGATTATGAGTATTTGTGGACACAGAAGGTAAGTTGTAAATTTTTAAATCCAAATTTAACTCAGCTTCTTTAAAATTCTCTATGCCTCCTCGAAGTCACTACAGCTGCAGTATATTAATGGATCAATATCACCTACAGAAAATCACAGTTGGTGCCAAACTGACCGTCATATTGCTCTATACACAACCAAACGAATACCATTAGTGGCGATAAGAAATAGGACCGCTGTCACATCAGCTAACGAATGATTCATCCCTCCACCCATTAAGGCCGTGGCTAACGTCAGCAAAACATGAGGACATTTAATCTACATATGCTTGAGATGAAATTTTGAAAAGATAGAGGCCAAAAAATATTCATTATTGTTAAATTGATTCGCTCACGAACCTTCGGCATAATATGAGTACCTATTTTCCTTCAATTGCTGGGGCAATTTTCAAAATGTCTCATTCGACTTCGGTCGCTGAACATTATGTCTATGAACAGCTAAAATTATGAAAAATGAATAAGAAGAAACTTTGTACTTTTCTTCTTTTCCATTTTTTATAACGAATCACTTTCATAAAGTTACACCTCAAATCATAAACCCAAAAAATTGATTTATATTAATGTTTTCCTTTCCTGCACAATATCTGACACCGAATGAAAATTTTCCCATCAACTGGAAATCCAACCACGGGGCCTTTGGCTTCTAAGCCGATATTTCCTTTCGTTGCCATCCTTGATGGACCGCAAGGGCATTAAATCCAGGGCCGTGAACCTCGGTAAATTTCCATCAAGGAACCTGGATGGTGAAGTGGTGTGCGCTGTGGCCAAGGCCCGAGGTCCGTATTTCGATACCTTGTCCAGGGGAAATATCTGCAATAATCTACATCTACACAATACCCCGCAAGCCACCTAAAAGGCGTGTGGCAGGGGGTGTTAGGATACCAGCCGTTTACAGCTAAAAAAATGAAGTGCTCCAACGAAGTTGGGACTAGCGTTTATTAAAGTCCTTTATGGTTCGGGGGAAAAAGCGAATTCCCATATCTATCCGTTCGGCAAAACATCTCTCTTAATTTATCGCTTCTATCGGACCCGGAAATATAGTGTGGCTCCAATATTATGTTCTCCTTGTCGCTCTTAAAGCTATCCATTCTCAATTTTTCAAGCAATCTAAGCCTAGCGTGCAGCCTCCGAGTCTCCAACGGCTCCCAGCCTAATTCGCTCAACATCTGGGTAACACTGTCTGTACGCCCGTAGCAGTTTTTGACGAAATAATCCGGTAATGGAAGAATAATCCCAAATAAATAATATGCGTAAATATGTTGTTGCGTGACGAATTAGAATAGCAAGATGTGTCAAACTGCGCCTTGGGATTTGCACCTTTCACTGTCGAGAACGGATAATCTTCCTCTTCCCTTACCTCTTTCCCGAAAACATCCTATTTTCACCTTTCCTGCACAATGGCGTGGTAAAGGCGCTATGAGACACGCACAGCCATCAGCCGCCTCTAGTGACTCGCCAGAGGTTTGTCATCGACTGTTGGTAACTCTAAAGCCATTAACTGACGTTGCAGTCGCAATTTTGTCGCCAGTGGGAGTCGAAGCACGGCCCTTGCTAACGAAGGGCCTCGATATCCACCCGTACCACCACCAACGGCTCCTATCCTTCCCGAGACATTTGAAATGTGAGTGGTTTGGAAGCCAAGGGGTACAAGTGATTTCTTTTTCCTATACTGTGTTAGGTACAGAAATTAGGTATAGAAAACAAACGAGATCATTTAGATATTTGATATAGTGCATTTGATTTTCCACTCGATGTCAGCACAGAAGTGGGAGTCACTCGTATCCCTTGCCAACCAATTTTTGTGTATTTCCTCTAAAAATTAGCTCTACCTAGCTCTGTCAAGAAAAAAATCACGTCGCTTCTCACGCCCTCATATATTATATTTTGGCTATTCTTGACGCACTTATTCATTATTGATACCTGTTCACTGAATTATTTTTTGGGATTTTAAATGGAATAAACTTTGGGTGAAGACTTTAAACAGTTGTGTGTGATTATTTGCTTCACGACACGAAAAGCAAGAGCCCAATGGCAAAAAATGTATTTTTCACCGTCGCTCACGCGACATGCTGGAAATGCATCACATCGACCTCCACGCCTAACATCTCCGCAAAAGAAACCAGGGGTTCTCCAGTCGACTTCGTCATCATCAGTCGCTCAGCTAAGCGGCGTTTTGTACGCCGCATGCTCTTCCTAGCGAAAAATTTTTGGACCAGCCAACTGCAAGGAATGTCGATTGTACTGACAGATAGTAGACGGAGACTTTCCTTGAGATGGAGATAAAATCAGCCCACTCCACTGCATAGACTTGACATAAATCCAAAGAATTCTACGGTTTCATGAATATGTATCCGTTGAAATTGCTAGCGACTGCAAGTTAATGACAATTTCGGAAATTTCGGCGGAAGACGTTAAATGTATTACCTTGCATCATAACGCCGTGAAATTAATACATTTTTATGGTTGGAGTCAAATGCTGATTTGAAATGAAAAAAAAATATTTTTATTCCTCAACGTATAGGCGGTAAAACTATGTGTAAAGCGGAGTCTTCGCTTCATCTATTTGCAAAGTCTCTAATAAATCCTCAATAGTTGCTGCAATGGAATCGTATCCCTGGTAACATGAATGGCCATACTCCGCCTTCTATTGTATAATCATTATTTGCTCGTAATTTACATAGGAATCGAAGAATAGTGCCTACGCCATGTAATGACTCTATGATATAAAAAAAGAAGAGCTGGAATTCCTTCTCCGTGAAAATTAACAGCGGGCCCCTCGAAAATAATCCTCACGACGCACTTGAATGCTCACGTGGCCTTTTATTCTCATTATTATCCAAACCATCCGTCCCTCGTTACCCGTTGGCAAAGGAAGCCATTGACATAAGGTTGGCTGACAAAAAGTTGAACCGCGACACGGGATACTCGATCAGCCATGGATGGAAAAAAGTTTTCAAGATTATTATTAAGAAAGTGCGAGAAAACAACAGTGATAAGATGGGCAACGGCCAATTAGAGACGATTTTAGGCATGGCTGGAAATTAAAAATCGCAGAAACATTTTGACCAAGCACTCAACGCCCTGACGACGACGATAGAGTTAGCCATTGAGAGGTCGGGTCTAACAGCTCACCTGGTGGAAATCCACTGAAGAATTCATCCACATCGCGCGCCAGGAAAGCATCAAGTCTTGCACCATTCTTGGGTGACTCTGCACCAATCCGAAATAAATCCATACACTCATGTGTCCTGCCGTAGCAAGTGAACTGAGACTCACAATAGACGGGATGATTTGGACGTAAACGAGCAGAGAACCAAAATGATAAGAAGGCACACACTTTTTTCTGATAATGATGAGATAAGTCGAAATTAAGGAGGCGAAAATTATGATCCCATTATCTAGATACATAAAAGTTGAAATTTTAAAGCCTTTCATTGATTCAACTTCTGAAATACTAAGTATGCATCACGCACGTTACTAACATCTTTCGACATTTGCCCAAAAGATCAGTCAGTCATCACTCCATCCAGCAAACAGCTAAGCGAGTCAAAGTCTTCCAATCATTTACACAACGTTCGTCTCACTAAGCATCTTACTGATTCAATCTATCCTTGTTCATCTCTTGATTTTAGCCAAGTTCGCCAGCTATACATATCATATTTTCATACGACAAGCGTTCTTCGTCCAAGGAGTCACATTAAGCGTGATTCAGCCATGCTTACGTGGTTTAAAGTCCGTCACTAAAATTGGTGATGCCAGCGGATAATATGCCGCATATTTTTTTCCAGGTCATTGATCAAATTACCGCAAGAAATAACTATCACTCGGACAGGGAAACGCAATATCTCAAGATCCAACATGGTCTGTGCCTTAACCATCCGTTATCATCGCAGCGAATAGCACATTTGGCCCTCTTCTAGCCCCGTATCGCTTAACACTGCGCGCATAATCACAAAATAAAAACTGACAACGAAATGAAACTTTTCCGGTGATCAAGCTTACACCAGCACTAAGGGGACCACTGCTAAAACAATGCAGAGCTACTTCCATAGGACGACAGGTGATTAAGGCAAGAGACGAATAATTAGAGGAGATTAGGATGATTGGACGAGCATATTAAACACGCAGAAAGATTAGCAATGTGTTTGAATGCGATGAAAACTAATCCCAACATTAAGAGCGGAGGCAATGGTGGATTATTCGTCAAAGGGATATTACCGCCATCGTGTCATCGGCGGTGGAATACGCAGAAAGGGGGAATATTGAAGCTTAGTGCACAACGATCTGTCATTCTTGCTCATTTCGCATTTCATTTGATCTCTGTATGCATACGTACTACCCCCTAAGCCTCCATAAGGCGGGGGTAAATAAACAAACGTAAACTAAATACGAAAAGAAGGAAGGTATTTGAGATATTTGACTTCAGAGTCCCACCCAGTAGAATTCATTGAAGCCCTTCATCTGTAGGGGGAAAAGCGAATCCCTTTATATTTCCGTTCGGAATAGTATCCCTCTAATTGTATAGCTTCTGTCGATGACAGAAACGTATTCATGCTGTAAGATGATGTTTACCATGTCCCTCTGATCATCATCATGATTACTGGTATTTTTCTGTCCGTAGACAGGTTTCAACGAACGTGAAATGAAAAATACACAACCTAGGTAACTTTTCCCTGGAAATTATTTATTGGTACGACGCGTTTCGATGCTGAGGCGTCATTCTCAAGTACGCCTCAGCATCGGTGTCCTTACAATGCGATGCTCCATGTAAAGCATTTTGCAAATCTTTTCCTAACAACCATCTTGATATTCCGTGCTGTCACCAGCTTCTTAATCTTGGTATATGCTGTTTTTCCTTGCCCAATTTTGCTTTTAATTTCTTCTTTACAATTGCCATCCTGGGTAAATATATTTCCAAGATATTTGATTTAATTTTTCTTCCCTCCGCCATATATTCAAGGGTCCTTCTCTCTTTGCCATCCTCTTTATTTTGGCATTATTTATATTTTTACTCATGTGCTAATGTACGCCCTTCTTCTAAATTCTTTCCATAATTTTGGAATTTCTTCTTCATTCTTCGCTATCATAGCCTGATAGATAGATGTCCTCAATTTATGAAATTCAATCAAGGTAGTGAAATAAACATTAACAACTTTCCGCGATTATCGTGGAAAATGCAAGTTTTTATGTCAATACGGACAAATTCTTCTCCATCACGCCTGTTTCTTCTGATTTTAGTCAAGGTAGTCTCCCAGTCTTAGGCCTCCCTGCCTAATTCCTTGAAAACGTGTCTAATGCTCTCTGTTCACTAATTTAGTCAAGCAGATGGACAGTGTCAAAACTCAAATGAATTTTCCGGCATATGAAAGCGCTGGAAGGTCAATGGATTGAAAGAATGAGAGGAAGGAATGAATGAATGTGCTTACGGCTAGAATGTACTTGGCAGTGACAGACGAGTGACTTACCAGCAATCAGACCGTCTTCATTCAGAGCAATCTTTGAATTCGACGGGAGATTGAAAAGAAGCATATTCTCCGAGGGGGAGAAAAAAGCTTTTCTCACTCAGCCATTCTCTCTTAACACGAAAGCTGCCGCTCACTTACCGTAAGACAGTGACGTCACTAGGGTTCTGGCCCATTCTTCCGTTCAGGGAAGACCACTTCTCGGGGGAAGGAATCGCTCACACAACAATGTCCACACAAAAAAACGAATCACATTCGGTCCACAAGCCAAGAGGGAGGGCAGTAGAAGTGGAAACAAAACCCGCTCGGCAATAGTCAGTGACGCAATCAACTTACCCGCGAAAGGGTTAAGGCCGCCGATTTTTCTCTGCGAATAACTGGAGAAGTTGGCGAATGGAGAAGACATGGAAATTGTAAAGTACGGTGAATCAGGAAAATGAAGCGTGGGCTTTGTCATCTGATATTCGCTCGCGCCGTCAACCAACAGCAACCCGCCGAAGGGCAACAATTGAAATCTCTCTATTGCTAAGGTGTCGTAACAGAGTGCGCAGCATCTTCACTTCCTGTGTAATATAATATGTGCAAGTATATTTAGGTAAACAACAAGAGGACTTCTTAAGGTTGCTCAGCTTTATTGACTGCTATTGCTTGCTAACAATTTCAACCGCCTTGGTGACACTCATTTGATAGACATATTTGTATGTATATCACGTCCTGAACACTGCTCCACTTGCCAAAGGAAATATATAAACATAATTGCGCATCAACTCGCAGCGCTGAAACCAAATATTAAACTCAAACCATGCTCGGTCAAAATTAAGTGTTCAAGCGAAGACATTTTTCCACCACCAATTAAAGCCGTTCCAATGGGTCTCAGGCGATTGCTGTTTTTCGTGAGAACAGTCTTGTAGTACCTAATATTCATAACTAATAATCAAATACAGAGATTAGTTCCAAAAGTGGCCACTAAAATCCTATGTCGGCGCTGTGATTGTCCAATAAAAACGAAACTTCAAGACGAAAAATTACTAAGACTATTGATAAAATATTTAAATGTGAGCGCTACTTATGAAAAAACATTCCGGATGTATATAAAATAAATGCTTGGAAAAATCAAATCGCTGATTCATATTTAATTCAAAATACTGTGATTGAAGGCGAAATTGATCGAATAAGTAAATACGCACGCACTCTGCTGCTCCAATGCTCCAGCCACAGGGCTATCACGTTCCTGCAGTAGTTAAAGATGGTACGAACAGAACTCGACTTACATACTAGTTAGTGGAGTTCAGGATCTTGTACATCTCGCATCTAAAAGACGCACCCAATCGGCATACATGTGGCGAGGACCCTTTTAAATACTCAAATATGTTACTTTTTCTCGTTTCAATGGATCATTTGGCATTTATAAAATATTAAAGTACAGATGCGTTGATTTTCATTTTCCAGCGAAGCAACGTAGAATTTAAATAATGAAATCAAAAATTTTAAAATTATTTCGATCACTTAACTGGCTGAGGGTAAATATTCGGCATTCTCAGATTCCATGGATACAGCAAACAGGGGCGGATCCAGGATTTCTTTCTGGGAGGGGGGCACAATCAAGGCCGTATCCAGAATTTTGTTCTTGGTGGGGGGGGGAAGGATATCTCGTAATACCAAACGAACGCAATGATTATGGGACAGTATTAAAACTCTTGCATATTTTTGAGGGTCTGGGGGAGGCACGTGCCCCCGTACCCCCCTGGATTCGCCGATGACAGCCGAACACCGAAAGCCAGTGGGTAGTAATTAATTGCTTGGGTACTTGAAATGGCAGTTCGCGAAGACTTTCAGAGATAGCATGGAAATACAGATGCACGCTTCGGGCAATGTGGGCGACTTTTAAAAAACTATAACTAGAATGATGATAAATTAGGCATGATCATGATAATATGTATGCGTGATTCAGAGACTATTCGGGTGGGTATTCTATTTAAGATGGCGATGTTAAACACCCTAGCCCTGTTTACTTAGACGCGTACGAGAGGGCGGAGAGATGTCAGGCCTGTCGAAGTCTATCATCGAGAGATTCATCTTCTGCTGTTTATTTTTCATTCAATCCGTCGCGCTGCTTGTTGCTTCGCCTGTTCGCTGCGGATAAATCATGAGCTAATCATCATTCGAGCAGAACAACAGATCATGAAGGGAGTGTTCACGGCAGAGGAGAAGAACAGAACACTGAAGCAAGCCGCAAACACTCCAGAGAAGTGGTTCATGAACGAATCGTTTCAAATCATGCGAATGAATTGAACGATAGTCATTCATCCCAATCGTTCAAAACGATTGAGTTGTAAGAATCCGTTGACTTCATACGCACTGAAGTGCTATCCGGTGGAAGATTCGAAGATATGAGACTTTTAGATGATCTTTTATATGATATAGATCCGTCAGGTTATCAGTGGGTTCCACGTATCTAAATGAATAGGTGATATTGACCATATTCATTTGACAAGTAAATGGGTAAACATAATGAACTCTATTTTAAAAAAAGCCCCGGCGCGGCTGTTGCAATTAAAGTTGAACATATGATGAAGAGCAGTAGAACCAGCTTCATCGAACCACTACAATGTATATACTATTTCGTCCTTAATAGAAATATAAGCAAGCAAATTTCTGAAGCAATTGATTGGCATTCGAACAGCTATCATTCGTTTATTTACTGGTGTCATTCAAGATGCGGTTTGCATGCGTGCATCGGCGAGTGTTTGTTACTTAAAGTGAGTTTGCCATTTAGAGTGTCATTTAGTTCGATAAGAGTGGAGTGAGAGGCTAGGAGATGTTTGACTCCAGGTGGTCAAGAATGTCAACGTTTGGAAATCCATCCGCGAGCCCGCATCCTTCCACATTGCCAGATAAAAACCTCCATCAAATGCAGCTTCACGAATTAAGTATTTAGCTCAACTCATCTCCTGTGTGCGATCAGCAAGCCCGCTTGGTCTAGCTGATCAGTATATACCATGGTGGGCTGAAAAACCTCATTTTTTATTTCGATAATAACGCGGAGAAGTTGTTAAAAATGATACTATGCCTAAAATACTTGAGATTTTTAAATAAAGTGTGACGAAAAGCCTCGTCACGGCTCATTCAGCGTCCGCGTCCTTTTCCCTATTCATGTTGGCGCGCGGCAGTAGCAAGCCATGAGCGACCTTCTTTTTTCTTTTTGTCGTCTGCTATCATTTTAGTATGTCTTTTGTTGTTTAATTGGGTATATAAGGCCCGGTATTGTGTGAACTCGGGTCGATTCCGGAGAAAGCGGTGGTTGATTCCGCTAAAGAGGACGGAGACCAGAGGAGACGTGCCGAGGGGGGCAGTAAGAACGAGGTTGCTACAGACGGCTTGGAGGTCGGAGAACGCGACTAGGGGGAAGGTGTGCCGGAGAGGAGAGCGTGGAGTACAGTCGAGGAACGAGAAAAGTGTCCTCGCCTTCGTCAAGACATCACGACAACGTCCAAGGATCCGCGGGATGTGGTTCCCCGCGGTTGACACATCGTGATTCGGCGACCAGGATTCGGACCCGCCGTTTGACACTTAAGTACTCTAAACCCTCTCCCGGGACGGGGAAATAATCCCGATCCTCCCCCGCTCCAGCCAGCCCATGCGCCCTCGAAGAAAGTCCCCAGTGTGCACGTGTGTCATCCTAATAACCCAGTGGTTTCGTAGATAAACTCACGTCACTCTTTCTCGCTCTAAAGACCGTCTAAATTGTATCACGTTTCTCCCGTTCACGTCATTCCATGAGGATAGACGTCAGCCTCATTTTGATAGAACAGAACGTGGAGCCTGTAATATTTTCAAGTAAAGCAACGAACATTACCTATAATTGTCTTTGAAGTGCAGTGGTTTTTGTCGCAACTCGAGCAAGATAACGAGTGCCCGTGTCATATCAATTCTTGAGATATTCAGTGTTATTTTTGTCCATTTCTGTTCATTTATCCCAGTAGTCATCTCATCCCTCATCTATTAGATGTAAGATTTCTTTCTTTTTGTTTCTGGCACATTTGCTTCGTTTTTTGCAAGTGTATCATTTATGTCTCGCCTAAGTCAACATCACCTTCCATCCCTCATTAGTGTTTAAGGACAAAAGTGTTCGTTTTCTTTTCATTGAATAAATTGTGTATGATATTCAAACGCTGTGTACGAGGTCATTCATCTCCTTGCTGCGCCATTGCATTCAAAGCTCTGAGTTCCCATCTTGACCGCGAGCCCCAGAACCCACGAAAACTTAAGAACTTGGATCGTAATCTCAGTTCGACGATGCACGGTAAGTGGGCGTGTATAGTTACAATAGAAAAAGTCAAAATGTACCATTCCCGATGTTACTGTAATCACTCATCATCCCGCGGGCCTATGTTTTTTCATGCACTATATTTCTCCAGTATTGCGTGACCGCATGTTGCTCATTTATTCACACCTTGATAAAACTCGTAAAAATGGGAAAATTTCAATATTTTGGCAAATTTTAGGACCTTTGTGCGACTGAAAGATAATCTATATCAAATTAAAATACAATTTTAAGAATATATTTGAAGACGTTTATGACGTTTCACATTGCGAAAACATCTAATTCAAAAATTAAACTAATTATCGCAAAAATAAAGTTTTTCATAATTTTTCAAATTGCCTATGCGCGACCGAAAGTTGTCAATTGATTTTGATAATTTTATGCTTTAATTTTGTCTATATAATTTACAACTTTTCTGCGTTATCACAACGCGAAATAACATAATAGTTTTTTGGCCCACCCTAGTGGGTTCTATCCCGGTTATCCATTAATTTTTTTCATGCATTAAATAATACTGTTGGCCAAAATATCAATTTTTACGTCTGTGTTCCATATATCATCAATTATATTACCACCACTTATTAGCTAGAGGCGAATAAGGCTATCTCACCGTTAAATTAGTATTATTTAATAAATCATTGAAATTTCATTTTCATTCTGTTTTCTTGGGAATTGTGCTGATAAAATAGAGTACGCGAACATTTCCATAAAATCGCACAGTATAAGCCACTTTACTGGAAACACAAATTTTCACCCGCGAATCATACATATGCCATCCGGATGAGGAATGCAAAACCCTTGCGAACGAGAGAGGACATATTTAGATGGAAAAAACACATCGGAATCCATTATCCTCAAGAATAAAGTTATAAATAAACATGCTCTGCGTGATGAGGAAGTTTTTTTTTCCGATGCGATGAATGCAACCGTTGCCCGTAAATCCCTCCCAATAGTAATTCCGTTCCCCGAGTCAAAGGGAAGGCCTATTCCCGACACCTGCTGCCCTTGCCACACTGAACAGTGGAACTTTTCAAAAGCCTATATCGTAAAATTAAAACTTCCCAGCATTGATCTGAGCAAACAGGGATATGATAACTTCTCAACCGCCCGTCCCTCTTTCCATCCGAGAGGAGGGTGGTAACTTCGCCGGCGAGAAAGACATCCTTTATCATTGCACACAGAGAGTGAGGCCAACGACGAGCAGACCGAGGTTGGATTGGGAAGGGAAGAGACAGGGCGAGATCTCTTCACAAAACTAAACTATATCGCCAACACTCCTCTCTACGGCAAAGAATGATAAACGCTCTCTCGTGATACAGCCCGTGGTCGGAGTCTTGTGCTCTAAAACAGCTCTTCCTCGAAAGATTCATTCGTAAAACCACTCACGAAACTATTCGCGGTAAATGGGATTCAAGGCGGGTAACTTTCGGAGGCTAAGAAGCCTGGATCGGCTGGATACACCAGTGACGATTAGCTTTGAAAAGCGCTGAAGCTATTGGCACTTCCTGTACGTCCGCCTACGCGTTTCCAATTTAAAGTTTCCAATTGAAGCAGTTCAAGTCTATCTTCCTCTGGGTTGCAACTAAGTTTCCTCTATATACTGCAAAAATATTTATTTCCAGTGATTTCAAATAAACTGATCGAAAGATGAGTTTGCCTGTGCATTAACTCTGTCTAGTGATGCGCCACTTCTTCTAAAAGTGGTCTTCGGATGGTAATTTTTCCGTCATTTGGCCGGTGTTGAAACGCTAGGCTGTTTCAGAATTATTAATAAGCTCGTTGATGCCGTGAGATATCTAAGGATTTCGTATCCATGACATTAACCTTATGATCAGTGTGACGACAGTTTGATACCGGGATTACAACTACTTATAATAAGTCTTGTTTGACGGCAGTTGAGGGGGTAATTCGTCACGATTGAATCGGCACACTCGCACACTCAAGGACATTTGAAGGCGACCGAGTGAAACGCATACGGAACTCATCTCCCCAACTTTGCGACCGAGGTGTTCCATAGAGAATGTTCACGATAATTTAGTCACTATGAGGAAACGGTCGAATTGCCGTTAATGTAGCATGTAGAGAATTTCAGGAGTATAAAATCCAAGCAGGAAGTCGGGGGCTTTATTACAATATAACTATGGCGATAGAGATTGTACGGTTCCAAAGCGAACTTTAATTTATCAAATCGATTATACAAAACGAAAACTTCAATTTCACTTGAAACTATGTTATCTTTCTTCACCCTTATATATCAAATTAGCTTCTTCCACAGCAATCCCTTGTTTTTCTCCCTGTGACCAAGACGACAACTTTACACAAAACACTATACAATTAAAAATCAAATACAAAAAACAAAAAAATGAACTTCAGAAAACGAAACATATAAAAATAATGAAAACTTTTACCAATATATATAAAAGTGATGTCGGTCTATCAAAGAACATGCATCAACTTCCACAATACATTAAAGAGTTTAGTTACATTTGCGGTGTACTTTTTCATTCCAAATTCTGATGTAAATACAATTATAATAATTGTTTCAACGCAAACAGGGTTCAGTGCTGGTCACTGCTGGTGCTTTCCCAAGCTGGCAACGTCGCATCAGTGGAGGGAAAATCATTTCAAATGTGCCCTACATAGGTACTAAGAAATAAATACCCATTGCTACGAATGGAAGGAGTATTGCTATTGATCAGCTTATTTGAGGGAAATAAAATATTTTAAGTATATTTATTTAAGTTTTTTAGTATATATAAGTATTTTAAGTATTTAATATATTATATTGCAAGTAATATCATGAAAGACAGAAACGAATCTGGTATAGTCCATAAATCATATTTAAGTCATAAAAAATTACTATTAATAAAATAAATGTCAAAAAAACTCGGTAGAGACTTAAGATTTTTCGGCGGTGCTGGTAATCGCTGGAGCAATGAATGTTATATTTTTTAATAAAATTAAGGGATAAAAAACAAGGCTTTACCTTACTGCACTCACCCGGGAACCCACATCGCATAAACACTTTGATATTTTAATCTTTCAAGCGATACTTTGACTTCATCTTCTGAGTGCCCCTGACGTAACAATATTTTTAAAAATCCACAAACCAATAGAATACAAAAAATTACACTTCGTTTGAGGCTCTTTTTTTAATGTGACCTTCCCATCCGACCCACGCGTATTTGCGTCACATGTTTTCTTGCTCATTAGAAGGAAAAAATACACATAAAAAATCGCGCTTTCAAAAGTGGGTTCCCACAGTTGTGAAGGAAATAATGTTATTTCTAGGTTTACTCACGCTGTTGCGCATAATTCAGAAACTAGGCATAGGAATCTATTTTCGAAGATAGCATGATTTAGAAACTCCATTTTTTCGCCAATGCTATGAGCAAGAAGAAGTTTTCATTGCTCCACGCATTTCTCCATTTTGTTGATAACAACAATGAGGACGCAGTAAAAAAAGAGGATCCTGCACAGCATAAAAGTATGCCAATTATTGAATATTTGCACTTCTTATTGAACAAAATCGTAGCAAAGTTTCACGGATAGAATTTATTACAGCGCAAAGGACTAATTCGAACACTCCCCAGGGAGTTTTTCTGTGAAGGCAACTTCATTCGCGAAAGATTATCACTTCCTTCCTCGTGATCAAAACGACGGAGGCGTTCGTTCCGAGCGTAAAAAATGAGTCACGCTTTCCTATGAGACCAGCGGGAACTACAGCAGAAAAGTGATGCATCCTTCCGTGCGGTGTTAATCAAGAGTGCGCTTGGAATCGGTGGGGGAGAGGAGGAACGTCGAATTACGACTGTGAGAACGGAGGAATAAAACGTGAAGGCCATCGGAATTAGGTCCAACAAAAGAATGATGAGGATCAAATGGATCGACTGGGTTAGTGATGAGGAAGCCCTAAGAAGAGTAGGAGGGAAGAGAAGCCTCGTTGACAAAAAGACGGAACAACCTTACACTCTTTAGATATGATATGATTTCTTATATTCTTTAGATTACACTCTTTAGATATGATGGCTTGGTGAAGGCAATCGTCGATGGACAAGCAGATGGCAAGAACAGAAAAGGAATATCCTGAGCAATGTACAAGGAACAAGTAAAAAGGACGTGAAAGAGAAGAAATACGTAGATGTAAAAGATTAGCTGGTAGGATGATGTATTGGGGAGCTTCGTCAAACCAATCTTAGGATTGTTGACCAGTGATAATGATGATGTCGAGAAGGAAAGAAGGACATAATTGCGTGTATGAATATTCGCATCGCCTATGTCGCGCACTTCGGAAACGTGTAGCTGAAGCACTGCGCAACAATCGAGTCGTATTTTCACCTGTTCCTGACCGCCAAGACTTATTGGACGACACTTTAAACATTCAAATAAAATTACCTCATGGAAATATTGGGCTGCTGCTCCCGTAGCGTACTCCCTTCAATTCAAATCGACAAAATTCGTGGGGTTTCTCTCCATAACTATACCGGCCAAAAGAAGTTGATTACAGCAGTTGTGGGACATAATGATGGAAAATAATGGTAGAAATTTTGTGTTTTTGCGTTCTAGACGAATTTCAAAATTTGTGCGCACTTTATCATCATCACTGGTCAGCAATCCTAAGATTGGTTTTGGCGCATCTCCCCACTCAATTCTCCTATTGGCTAATATTTTCATCATCAGGCCATCATGTCTCAAGGTATATGTTAGGTAGTTCCGTTTTCTTATTAAGGTTTTCATGAAGCTTCTCTTCTCTCCTACTCTTCTTAGGACTTCCTCATTACTTGCACGGTCGATCCAATTGATCCCCATAATTCTTATGTAGCACCACATTTCAAAAGCCTCTACCCTTGATCTGCTTTCATTCATTACACATTATACGTGATACCAATTCCAAAGCCTTTTTAGAAGTATACTTTTTAGTAGAGTAGGTACTTTTCATGGAACATTTCTATTCCTCGAAATTATAATTGCTGCGTAATAAAGTTTGATTGATAACGAGTGAAATATTCCCCTACCCATACGCCATGACAAAACATGGCGTCTCTCCCTGGAACTGAGGGAGAAATCAATCAAATGGATACACACGCGTGCACAAATCCCTTTTTCAATAACTTCGAATTGCTTTCGCTTTGCTACCAGGAGAAGGGGATTCGGCTTGAAGCGATTAATTGGCAACGCAACATCAGTAACTGTTACTCCTATTATCATTGGCTGAATTTGCATGATTATTAGTTCTTCAATATTCAACTGCTAGCTACGGACATGTGAGGAATGCGATCATATTATCTTAGATAAAAGAGAACAATTTATTTTCTCTAATTAGCGTATCCCCTGACTTCAATCTTTCCTCAACTGCAAGCGCAGAACTATGAATAATGGATGAAATCTCTTTCCATGAATATACCTTTGTTGATCTTCAAGCGGCCATGTGGTCGAATTATCATAACTGAGCAATCGCAAATCATCTGGGCACAAAAATCCAAAGCACAGGTCTTCTTCTTCGAAAATAAAAATGCCCAATGACTTATGCTCAACGAAATCTTGTTTTTCCTATTATTACGCAAATTTGAACGTGATATCGAAAGCAAATTGTTGAAAGAATCAATGAAGAATGCAGGATAAAAACAAATAAAATGTACATGTCCGATGAAATCTAAAAATTCGAAAGGAAGAAGTCAGCAAAATTCACTTGAATCTTGGGCACAAAAGATAATAACACGCTAGTTACCGATGTGATTCATTATCAACTGCAAAATTTGAAATTGCAATGAAATTTTTCTGTACAACTAACCTTGCTTTAGTGTGCCATAGACTTTATGGGTATATATATATATATATACTACTTCATTCATTCACACGGCGCCTTAAGCGCAAACATACATATAAATTCAGAGGTGAGGAAAGAAAGGGATAGGAACATGGAATAGAAACAGGACGAGGACAATGGTGCTGTGGCTGGAAAAAGCCAGAAATCAGAGGGTAAAAATGCGGCCTGACTGGGACTCGAACCTAGAACCTCCTGGTTGCCGGCCAGGTGCTCTACCAGTTGCGCTATCAGGACGCTTAGATTTACCATGATTTCGGCGGGGGTTTATACACAGGGGCCAAAGCAAAGGGCCAAAGCGTTCTTTCCTCACCTCTGAATTTATATGTATGTTTGCGCTTAAGGCGCCGTGTGAATGAATGAAGTAGTGTATCGGCCATATTGGCTTATTTCACTTGGGCTCAGCGTGCCCCGAAACGTATGTTCCTGTCTCTTTCCTGCTATCGTCTGAGTGTGAATCTTTCCTTTCATCCTTGTGTCCTCGTCCATTCCTTCTGTTGGTGAGTGGTGAGCTGCCCCAGTGCCATCTATTGGTTACTCTTGTGGGCCAAATCAAAGGGAGTTTCCTGTGTATAAACCCCCGCCGAAATCATAGTAAATCTAAGCGTTCTGGTAGCGCAACTGGTAGAGCACCTGGCCGGCAACCAGGAGGTGCTTTCCATGCGTTTTCTCTACCAGGAATCAACCGCGCCCATTCGAAAGAACATGACCAATCCCCGTCTTTGCCCTCTGCTTTGCACCCTTCCTTATGCCCTTTCCTCACTTTCCCTCCTCTACTCACTTGAGAAAGATGGGCTGCGTCCCATCGAAAATTTGTAGAAACAACCTTTCCCCGTAAGTTCCTCACTTTTATTTTATTTTTCGTTTTTCTATCAATCTTTAAGTTTTTTGTGTGATATTTTATTTATATTTATATATATATTTTATTTTTATTTAACCCCATGGATTTGGTGGATTCATCCCATGCATCTCTAAATTTTATTCCGAATAAATTGTCATTTTGTAGCCAAATTGTTATTTTTTAACAATAATAGTGGTCTAGTAATTATTACGTCAACAGGACACATTTTACCATCTCTGTTAAGCAGGATCACAGTAAAAAGGCATACAAATGATTGGATTAATTGAAGGCTCAGCATTCTCATACACTTATTAATTATTATTTGATAAAGCCTTTGGGCGATATTTTTACACCATATTACTCGGTATTCTTGCCTAAAAATAAAAAACATCAACAGAACATTAATACTCTTACTCATCCCTCTAATTTCTAACTTGTAACCAAATACGAATTACAAAATCTACATTGCTGGTATACACTAGACCAAAACATATTAAATAAATATGAATACTCGTTTTTCGCAAAATAATGTTTTATAAGCCCGTATTACAGAGATCTTGTATTTAAAAATCTTTCCAAAATCATTTTAATTCATTATTTTGAGGAAATTAATTTTGTGGGGTTTTACATTCAGTAACAACGAAAAATACGAGCGAAAAATACGAGCATCAAAAAAATTTGCTGCAGAATCATTGCTTATAAGTTCATTAAATATACATTTTGCCTTTAAATATTTGCTCCACAACCCATCGAAAAAATGAAATATTGAGAGAGGTTTCATAAAATATCACACGCATTAAATATTTTCTTTCAACAAGAAAGGGAAAGAGACGAATAGGAATAAAACGTTACATACGACGAAGAATGTTATAGCGATTGTGAGAGGCGAGGTGAAAAACCATTCTACAGTTCAGAGAATGAAGAATAGAATTATTCCGAGCGCTTTAGGCCATGATGGGAACGTAATTACCACTGTTTATGCACATTCCAGGAAGCTGTTTAAAAATCAATCAAATGTCTGGATAAATGAATTGGGGGGGGGGCGGAAAACGAGGAATTTTGGCAAACAGGCCATGCAAATCAGGGAAAGCATTTTAAACGTCGATTAACCACAAAATTCGTGGCTACTCTCGCATTTAAATACAACAACTTATTTACGTTTAATTCCCACCTTGTGTCCTAAATTAAATTACGTAATAATGATGAATTCAATCGTGAAATAGCACCTCCAGCAGTTAATTAATATAAAATAACAGACACGCGTCTAAAACCTTATTTTAAACACCTACTGAATTGCCAATCACTCGAAAACCAAACTCTCAGGGAGGTACGATACGAAAGAACCATGGCATTAAAAAAACTAAGATATTTCGTATATAAATTATCGCAGGGAGAAGGTTAGTCCTGGAAGGCATACACGCTGAGCCATTTGATGAAGAAAGCGATGTAAAACATATTGGACTGTGGAAAAAAAGCCTCGAAATTTACACGTGCATCTTCTAAAGCCAATTAAAATAGGAATAAATATCTCAGAAAATAGTTTTTCGGTTGTCTAAGTAACCATCATCGGGAAGGAGTATGCAACTTCAGCAGTCCGAAGACGTTTTGCCAGTGCAACACTTCTAAATTTCATTTTCCACCAATTAGCAGCTCCACGATTTTTTAAATATCATCATATATTATGAAAGGTGATTTTTTGTATTGACCCAATAAGTGTTGCGAGTTAATATTGCCACTGCATTAAAAGAAAAAACTACAGAGCGAAAACATTAAAAATGTAGTGATTCGGAATATCATTTTGGAAGCATTGACATTAAAGACGAAATAGTCGCGAGAGTTATACACGCATTAGTCCGCTGGTAAGGACACGCTAAGATTTATTCGAAAGAGCTCAAACATTCAGCAACAATCGCCGTTAAACCCTCATCTGATAAATATTTTACATTAATTTTGTGACCTCAGGATTCCATCAAGACAGTTGGCGAGACGGTTATATATTGCTTTAATGCACTGACTAGATTGGATGTACTCATTATCATCGGCCTAACACCACGAAAAACAAACATTATATGAATAATGGTATCACATTATAAGCTGTGCACTTTCGTAAGACGCATACGGCTGGACCCAAACAAATTCCGGCTGTTTTGATGGACGACCTATGAGAAGGAGATTCACCCGACGCATGAGTGCAGCCAAAGCTCAAATTCAAACTGAGCATATGCCCGGGGTATTAATTTCAAAGAAAAAATTTGCCTGCCTCGGTGGCGGCGGGGTAACGTCCTCGCCTGCCAAACAAGAGGTTGCGGGTTCGAGTCCCGCCGGGGTAGATTTCCCCTGTCCAGGGCATGGTTGTTCATGTAAGTTTAATTGTTAAAGTTGAAAACCGATATAAAATGGCCAATATAAGCTGTATTCGGTGGTTTGGGAATAAAATAAAAAATAAAATTAACGAATCACGAACGCAGGAATAAAGTAAAATCCTTAGGGAAAGCAAATAAAGGATAAGAAATTCGTGGAACGCCTTAAAGAAAACCCGTTACGTATAGAAAGGATCCCTCCGTGCAGAAATTTTTGCTCAGAACAGTGTTGAAGAAAAATTCTTTCTCAAAGGGAAAGTACGTGACAGGAGAATTCCTAGAAAATAGACTCAAAGGAGAATTCGTGAAAGTTGGACGGCATTATACTATAGGCAGACAGACCCATTCGTTGAGAAAGGCAAAAGGCGGTCGGAATGTGCGCAGAGGAGGATAAAAAATCCGATTGGTGGGATGAAAGGAGAGTAGAACAGCTTCCAATGTGGTGGTGGGACGCAACTGCATTCTCACCTCAGCGAGAGAAATCTCAGATCGGCTCACTCAGAATTGCTAAATTACAGACAAAAACACAAAGTAACACTTTCATTGGTCTTTTCAAGTTGATTTTTATGAAAAAAAATTAATTTAATTTACAAAATAGTTTCATGTTACTCAACACTTAGAAAAATTTGCAGAAAATCATTAAAAAATTCTATAGTAATGCGCTTTTCTTATTTAAATGGTCTAATTGCGTTAAAAATATGCTCCAAAACACCGGGTTTACACATAAAATCGTTTTTCACAGAATGTGAACCGCGGAATATTGGTCACCTTCATCATTATTACTCACCCTACTCCCTTCATCTCCGAAATTTACCGACTCCACGTCCTCCATCTCTTTAACATTACTCATTTCATTAGGCACAGGTAATATTGTTTCCCTGAGAAGCAGTCTGGCATTCATCGAGAGGGAATAACAATGACTGGGGTGCAACAAACTAATACTGGAAACATAAGGATCAGATGTGACTAATAGTAGGTTAAAAACATCTCTCATTGTGTCCTTTCTTGAGTATTTTAGCGCGTGATTTTCTTTGAATTTCCTAATATGCTTATTCCTTGCTTCTTGGGCCTCTTCGGAAAGCATTCCACTGGGAACTAATGCAGTGCAATTCAATGGGGGTAATCAATCACTTCAGCGGATCAAATCACGGGGAAACGGGGAGAATCATTAATACCAGGATCAAAGAACATGTGAGACACCTTAGGCTCTGCCAACCGGAAAAATCCGCGGTTGTAGCCTTTGAATCCGAAAATAGGGTGAAATGAGACGACGTGAAAATTCTATGCCGTTAGACTAAATTCTGGGAAAGACGTGAAAAGGAATCCATCGAGATTCGGCTGACAAGTAACACCCTCAATCGTGACGCCGGGTATTCACTAAGTAACGTATGGAATCCGGCACTTAGGAAAATAAGATTGGCTGCCCCTCGGCCAATCACGTTAGACCTTACAACCAATTGAAGACTATATAAGATGGCAAACTTCATCCACTCACCATTAGCCCTGATGATGGAACCCGACTCGTGTTCCGAAACGTCGGCAGAATGGAGGGAAATCACCCGGCTGGAAGCCCGAATGGCCTTTTTTGAACTCCGAAATGTTGGCTTTCTGACCACTACGCCATCCAGGATTCCGTAATGCTCATTTCTATTGTATCGCGGCTCATGGCACTAGATGCTAGGCCCTCGCGGTCCATCGAGGACCGAGAAATAGAAACGAAAGGGTTTTCCCTTCTCATTGCCTTGCTTGAGCAGGTTGAGCCACAGCGTGTTTGAGGCTCATTGGGTTCAATTCATTGATTTCAGGGAAGAGGTAGTTGGGAGGGATTCCCACATCCACTTTATCACTGCTTTCCACGTGACATTATCACGTGGATTATCCTTTCTTCTGTCTCCTACAATTCGACCTAACCGCTACCGTTGTCCCTTATGGGTGTCTACAAGCGCAAGCCTTTTAAAAACAGGACAGAAAAAAATAGTTCAAGGGAAGTATAGTATCGTACAGGAAATAAAACTTAATGCATATATTTACCTCTCGTATTTATAAATGAACGACTTTAATTCTTATGCGAATCGCGAAAATACATGCAATTAAAAAAAATAAAGAGGTCACTGCGACTTTTTCCACGGCGGGGAATCACAATGAAGGTATGTAATTTTTGCAAATTAATTCGAAGTTAGCGTTTTAATTAGGTGCTTCATGCAGGCGATTTACCACATTTAAAGTTTACTATAAATTACTTATTCCTCGAATCGATGTACTTTTAGTTTTTTCAGTCATTCGGTCTTTTAGTTAACACTAGAAGGACGGCAGGGGTCATTTGACCCATTTTCAGAATTCAAATTTATTTTTCTCTCATTAAAATATTTTTTTTAATTTTGAAACTTTTTGACTTTGTTCATTTTGGTCTATATTTTGATAAATTAGTGAAAATTCAACAATAATATTTTGTTTTAAACTTTTATGACGTGTTATACCTAGAAGGACGGCTAGGGGTCATTTGACCCACAACTGGTTTTCGCGCTATTTTCTTGCCCGTGGGCACTTTAGTGCCATGTATATCATATAATCAGCAAGAAGCTAGTGTGGTAGATGATTTGCTTCATTTTGAATCTGGAAGTACCCGGTTCAATGCCAGTTTCGTCCCAAGGGCTCCTATCTGTATTCGAAAACCTAGGTATAGCGGCTTGTTGTGCACAATCTTTCGATATGTTTTGGGCAGCAAAGGGAAATTAAACCTTTTCAATCCTTGATTTGCGTAAATTCATGTAATTATGATATTTCAATTTTGTTTTATTTATTTTTCAATGATTATTGTATTACCCACACCGGAAAATCGTCACGTATACGTACCAAGAATTGTTTTCCGTCGTCCAAGATCCAGAGCTCTTAGAGACATTATTTTCAATATCGACAATTCGACTAAGGTTTACGAATAACTTTCATTTTTCTGGCCTGACGGCACTGTCACTTGACCTAGCTCCTTTGCCGTGTGTCCAGCATTATTGCCGCCTGACAGGGGCGGATCCAGGATTTCTTTCTGGGGGGGGCACAAGCAAGGCCGTATCCAGGATTTTGTTCAGGGGGGGGGCACAAGGATACCTCGTCATACAAAACGAACGAAAAGATAATGGGACCGTATTAAAAATCTAGCATATTTTTAAGAGTCTGGGGGGGGCACGTGCCCCCGTGCCCCCCCCTGGATCCGCCTATGCCGCCTGACCCTGTCGTGGTTTGGGACGGGTTGACTGCACGCTGCGTCCTGGGGAAAAATCCTGTCTCTTTTTGAGAGAGCGGAGGAATTGGGTGGACTGTTAAATTCTACTGTAAATCCTACCCTTGGAATCCGCACGTAGGTCGAAGAAGAAGCATTACTGCAAGTTCCTGGAAGATAAGAATCAGGATACGGTTATCGGTTGAGTCCCTGCCTTTCGAACGGCAATTAGCGTTACTTATGAAAATTTTGTCCTTTTGTACGAATTTCTAATGCTCTCCAGCTTTCTATACCTCCAATGCAAGTAGAGAAGATTCTACCATAATGCGCTTTCGTTTGTAGATTTTTTTGCATGCATATCATTAGCGAGTTGAGGAAGAAAGTAAGAAGTCGAGAAATATATCAAGAGAAGAGAATCGTCGCGATTCAAATAGCTGTAGGGAATATTGAAGATCAGTCTGGAAGTGAATCGTAAACATCAGAACAAGGACATTCTGACCAATCCATCAACATCTGCGTGTGATGGAAGCGACAAAGTCCAAGATAGTGAATCCGATGGCGACTTTAGCGTAACAGCAAATGCACAGCTCTATCCAACAAAATGCAGCTGTCCTTTTATGAGGTTAATTCCAAATAAACCAGACAAATTATGAATCGAGTACTGGGTTTGGCAGATGTGAAATGAAAATACAGCCTAAATGAATTTCCATATTGTGGAAAAGATGATGATTGGCCATCAAATCAAGCATTGGGGAAATAAATAGTTACTAAAGTGACCGTAACATACAAGAATTCAGGAATAAATGTAGCTTGTAACAAATATTTTCCATCCATCCAGCTGGCAGGAAGTCATAAAAAAATGGAAAACTTCTCTTGCATGGACGATCTGAAAAAAAGGGCGTGGCGCACAAATATCCATGACCCCTAAAATAACCATGTAATCCATTCAACACGAGCGTTCAAAAATACCTTAGGCCATACTCTTACGTAGAATCAGGCAAACTAGAACAATAATTTACTTTCACTCAGCAGCATGATCTCAGACGACACCATTTCCGAAACGAATAAAAGAATACCAGAGACCATCGTATTTCATAATAAAAACAAAGCGGGAGTAGATATGATGGATAGCATGTATCAATTTATTTACACGTCTCCAAATCCAACAACCATATCTCCACGGGCACAAAAAAGAAAAAGGTGCAAAATACCATCAAATTGAATCATTGCACCAATTTCCTTTCCATTTTCCAAATTCCTTTTCATGTGCAAATGGCTGGTGTCCTAACACCCCCTGCCAAACGCTTTTAAGCGGCTTGCGGGTTAGTGTGTAGATTTAGATGAAAATGAATAAATCGTCCAATGAACTCTTTCAGCGCAAAAAATATTTTGTGGAAACAGCGCTGAAAAAATACTATTTGAGATTTACAACAAAGTAATAAGTTTTAAAAAATTTTAGGCAAATTTTGTAAAGCCAGTACCCCTATTGTTTAAACATGTAACACAACTTTTGTATTGAGTGTATGTATTTTCATTATTTGATTTGCAATCGACTACTACGTACGGTTTAATTCATGATTCTTTAAAATAATTGTTATTAACTTTTGACAATGGAAATAATATTCAATAATGTTAAATAGTCTTTTTAATGAACTGATTCAACAATTATTACGATTAAACTGAATATTGGTTGAAAATTAGGCGTTTCATTCCAAAATACATTTTAAGGGTCAAATGACCCCTAGCCGTCCTTCTAGGTAGCGCGAATCTCCCGTCCTCCTAGTGTTAATTCAATCCTCTCTCTCGAAAAAGGGAATGAATGTGTGGCAAAGGAGACTGAGGTGAATAATAGCGATGCCTCTCATGGACCACGACTCCAGAGTGAGTGGCTCCAATGGAAGAGGCTGATGACCCAAGGGTACCCTACACCCTCTGCTATCTTCCTTCCTTCCATCGACTTAAAGCGCAAAAGCCTCACTGCATGGGGTGCTACGACAAGCGTCTTTGAGTAATTAAGACAATTACTATTTACACGCCTTGTAGTTTGAGCAAGCGAGGGTGTAGTATACACGCATACCGATGCTCATTTGTTGGGGTATTTGATTCCGGTGGCCCACCTTCACACACTTTGATCCGCTTCAAGCTGATTGCGTCACGAATATATGCACACACATCTGTAAAAGAGAATGTCTGTTTGTCTGTCAGTGTCAGCTATGAGTTTCCATACGGCTGCACGAAATCTACCTAAGCTAGTATACAGGTTCATCTCATGCTCCCAAACCACGTAGTGCTACTTTCGGTTTCATCCGACCCATCATCCTTTGCGTCGTTTTCTCATTAAAGTTTCTCACCTCACGCCATATAACTTCTGCGGTTGGACGTACTATCGGGTTGGCACATCTCTAATCACGTTCCAAGAGAAAACAAAAATCCTATATGATCATGAAATCTAAGTTCCACGTTTCCCTCTTCTCTGGGTGCTGTCCTTCCCTAGTTACGCCGAGTGGCCTGCTAATATTCACTAAATAAAAGTCACACACGGTGATTGAAATGCATATGATGCTCTCTCCCACAATATTTATCGTACTAAAACGAATTCCGATGGTTATCTTAGCCGGAACTACCATGAATCTAAAAAAAAGTGTTAGCCTAATAATGTAACAGCACATGGGTGGGGTATTGGAATGAATTGTGCACGAATGAAATTTATCACATCGTTAAACAAAGCGTTAACAATTTGCAACTCCGAAAGCGGTACTAAGAAATTCATTCTAGGAAAGAGTTTAAAAGTGATAGTTGTGCTTGCTAGAGCGCTGGCTTCACAAAACGCGCGGCTCGGTTCATTTCCCGGTAGAGGCATAAATTCTTCAGAGTCTCCCCGATCCCTGCTTGGGTGCATTGTGGAGGACAATTCAAGAACAAAACTCCGTCCGTCGAATGGAACGTTAAGCCGTGGTCCCCTGGGAATGTTTGTTGCCTAGGAATACCTACGTTTCTCCCTCTTGGGTACTATTTAGAAACTAGGAAATACTACTGAGAAATACTTCCCCTCAAATACATTCCCCCTATCGACGATTGGCTGCGTTAATTGATCATCATCAATGAGTCAACAACCCTAAGGTTGGTTTGACGCAGCTCTCCATTCATCTCTCCTATCCGCTGACCTTTTCATAGCGGTGTATTGCTTCTCGTTTACATCCTTTAAAAATTGTCCTACGTAACTCATTCGAGGCCGTCCCTTGCCCATCTTCCCTTCCACCTGCCCGTCTACGATTGTTTTCACCAGCCTATCATTTCTCATAACATGGCCAACTATGTTGCTCCGCCTTCTCCTTAAGGTTTTCAGAAGATTCTCTTTTCTCCCACTCTTCTCAGCACTTCGTTACTTACACGGTCGATCCATTTTATCTTCATCATTCTTCGGTAGCACCACATTACGAATGCTTCCACTATTGAATTCTCTGCTGCTGTCAACGTCCAAGTCTCGCTTCCGTAGAGAAACATTCTCCATATGCAGCATCTTATGAATTCTTTCCTTACTTCTATGCTTGTATTCTCAGCTGTAGGAAGATTCTTCTTTTTGTAGAAAGCCCTCTTCGCCTGTGCTATTCTACTGACTATTTCTTTCTTGCTTCGCCCATCGTTGGTAATTCGGCTTCCCAGATAAAAAAAAACTCTTTCGCCTCTTCAAGCATATGCTTCCTTAGGTTTGTCTTAGACTCCTCTCTTTTGCTGCATACTAATATCTTGGTCTTCTCTTTGATATTGGTGGTATTGTCTTACGCGGTGATGAAAATAAGTAATAGCTAATTCAGCCATGCGCGTAGCCCGTCAATGCTTGAGATAAAATTTTCCTCGAATTTTGCGACTTAACAATATTTTACTATTGCATCAGTCCCCTTATCATTATGTTGAATTTTTTTAATACTGCAATAATTATAATAATGACGGTGACAAATACTTTATTTCAAATAAAATTCATAAACTCACCACGTAATATTATTCATAATTCCATATAGTTACCGTAACAAATATTAAAACACGTAATTGAATAATGAGTCTTCAAATTTCGAGAAAAATGAAAGGAAAACTATTTTTATGCTTCAATTACTGCCTACTGCACAATGGATTTCAAGTGTTCAGCTGCAGTCGTAATAATGAGCCTAACCCTTAGTGCAGCATTCTCAGACACATCTTGGTCTCAGGCATATGGTTTTCGTTTGGTGGCTGCAGTAACCACCATCGCGCATTATATTATCCGAGGCAATGAGGAAACGCAAAGCAAATTTCGTATCTCTCATGAGTTTACGTTTCAGTACTTGGAATGTTTCAGGAAGGAATCCGCAATACTTAACACAGGAGGTGGAAGAGGAGACAATTTAAAGTACTTTTTGCCCATAAACACGGGGTCGTTACTGAGCTACGGTAACGCAAACTTTTTTTCAAACACTTTGCAGCCACCATCAAAACTGTTTTTCTTGGTTAATCTGCCTTTTCGACATTTTGTTAATTGCTCTGGATTTTGAAGGACATTGAATGATTGAGGTAGGACGAAAATGTGCGATTATTATCGTTTAAATCTCAAAATTGGTGAGAATGTACAATCGTATCGTTAATACTTGCTCAAAGCTCGCGTCAAAATAAGCTAAAAGATTTATTGTTTCAGACAATTACAATCGTATATTTTCCTCCGACCTTAATCATTTAATGTCCTTAAACATTAAGAGTATTGATTAAAATGTCGATAAGGTTGGATACGCAATAAAAACAGTTTTCATGGTAACTGCGAAGTGCGAAGTGAATATAGAACTCGTTTACATAGCTGATTAGTTAAGGAGCTGCGACCCCATAGTTATGGGCAAAAATGCTTAAAACACGGAAAACATCTCCGGAAGTATTGTAGATTCAATCTCAAACATCCTGTGGAGGTTTAGGAATAAGTCCTGCAGTTCCTTCGCATTCCACGAGTGACGCACAGTCGAGAGAAATAATTATTTCCTCTTCGTTACTACACTTCCGGACATCGGGTTCATTCCGTACAAAAGGAACATTGATTTTACGGACGCCCTTCACTGCATTAATTTTGCTAAGTCTAATTGCGCCCGTCGAACGGAGCACAAGGCACGAGCACTCGGTATCCAAAGCAGTTGGGTTGCGCGAGGCGACGGCAGAGCTCCAAATATGCTTTATCTCCTCATGCGATTGATTGTGTCTCTCATTGGTGGAGTTGAAACTAGAGATGGGCAAAATTTATTTTAGATACAAAAACACAGCACAAGTAACAAATTTTCTTTTATTGTTAAAAAATCAAATTACTCTTAAAATCTGATATTTTAAACACAAAATATTAATTACCTTTGAAAATATACAAAATACAAAGTAGTGATTTAAAAATAAGTACCTTAAAGTCCGAAATACTTGCGCCGAACAAATATGTACTATTTTTAAAATGATAGGCTCAAGCATGGAATGATGGATTCTCTGGATTAGTTTCTAACGCTCACTGTCAAAAATTAAAGTTCTGAGAAATGATAGGAGATAAAGTAATTTTTATTTCGGCATCAGCAGGCCACTCAGGAATAATAATCAAAGCCATCTCTTTAATATTCAGATGAAATAAATTCCTTAACTTCCTTGCATAATTCCACTACTTGAAGAACCAAAAAAAATTCAGTTATGCCCCTTCATAATTTTTATCCTACCTCCATAACTCATTAAAAGTTAACCGTGAAAATTTAATCACGCCGAAAGCTGGATAGCCAGGCTATAAACAGCATATTTCATGTAGTTTTGAGTGCACTAGCCCCAAAGACAAGCCTTGAAGGAATTAGGTAGCTGAGCAAAGGCAACTTCCAGCACCGGCTTTCTAATCATCATGCTGCTTTGACCTAAAATGCTGCCAACGATTTTAGGATTCCACCGTCAGATTTCATTTTCCACCCGACGTGCTTAGAACCAGATTCATGTACGGTCGTGCCTTTTCGAAAATAATAAACTTAAACTTTGAAAAAGAAAACGGGATGAAAATATTCGCAGAGCACCTTCGCGAGGGCCCAATGGATGAATCAGCGTTTTATGGAATTAATTAGAGGGATGGCGCTGGTGGTCTAGCGAGGTCTGGCGAAAGGAGGGCGCTAATAAATAAACGATCTGTGAGTGCGCTCATCGCTGCGGAAGAGGAGGAAACGAACGCGAGACGGCATTCCTTGGGAGAGAGCGCGCGCCTCCAATATTAACGGCGCCATATCAAAGAGTGCGGGTTCATCTGTATGCCTCGCGACGACTCCCAGATCATCATCACTCCAGACTAGAATGCCTGCCTCCTCCTCGCGCTGCGATCCGCTAATGTTTTCCGCATGGCGAGCGATGGGCCAATCGCAATTGCGCATGCGAGGTGCACCGACGTGAATTGCGGTCCTTTGAAGCTTCATCGGAACCGCATCGGAGCTCATACTTAACGATAGACAAATGCTGTAGTAATGATGATGAGAAAATCTATTATTAAATGTCGGGTGGGGTCGCCTTAGTGGGCGTGTCTATAATGTGCACGAGTTGCTGACGACACTGTTTGGTCTGAATTCCAACGGAGTGCTGGATTTTGTTTTTGAGTTTTGATTGACTGTGACCACCGAACATTACCGATTATGGCAACATTAACCGTCGCTCTATAAGGAGGTCTAACTTTCAATTGCACAGGCTGTTTGCTGCAAGTTTTTCTTACAATTCAATTGCAAATCGTATACAGCATACTTTCGTGACGGTAGAAAATAATTTGAAGGAAAAGTGAGCTATCTACTCCATTTTTTCTTCATAAGGGAGCGACTGAAGAATACAATGTTTAGAAATTCTACTCTTCGGTTAAAAAGCGTATTCACGGAAATTATTGAAATATTGCCATTTTAGATTTCTGTAACTCTGGCGTCTCATTTTAGCAGAGGGGTGTAAGTAAAGTATGATGGGGAAATGTTTCATTAAGAAGATTTCATTTAGCGCGTGCCAACTTATGATATTTCAAATCAAAAATCAATAAAAGGTGAAGCCTATGCTATAATACATCATTATATCATTCCATGAGAATATATCCTCGTCTCATGGCTTCAAATGCTTTTCCTGCCGGACATCGCGATGTATCCAATGTATCCATGGTCAACAGGGCAAATTCGCGGTCAACTCAACGCTTGGTTCAAAGTTTCAGTAATTTAAAAATGGTGCAACCTTCGACCTTAACATCATCAGAAAATAATTTCGTAGTTCTACGATAATTGGAGAGCACTCCGATTTCTTTCAGAATTCTAAGCATTGGACTCCATTCTACGTTATCAAATGCCTTCTCTAAATCGACAAATGCTATGAAAGTCGGAGTAACGAACCGACTTTCATGGCATTTGTCGATTTATAGAAGGCATTTGATAAAGTGGTATTGCGATTCGTGTTCGACCTAAACATCGCAAGTAATTTCGATTCTTATTGGCATCGGCTCTCCACGATTTATATTTCGTGACACAATTTTTCTCCTACCTGTATATACTTGCACTCGTCGCCAACGATGTTACAGCGGTAAATTTCGTGGACACAGACAAACGCAACAAATGTGTTGAGGTCAAGGAGGACAATATAATATAGATTAGTTGGAATAGGTTTAAGTGCTTCTACCAGGTGCTTTCCGTGTCATCCGCGGCAATAAATATTTGCTCCCTAAAAGTCAAGCGGCACACATTGTTAACTCAGACGCACAAACAGCAATGAATAAAAAGAATTCGGATGTGGAAGATGAAAAGGTAAAAAAAGTTACGGCGAAATAGAAATCTTTCCCTTCCAAGCTCATTACCATCCAAAACGTGAAATTTTCCGCCTACTCATCATGAATTAGTGACGTCCTTGCAGCCCTCGTTCGATTGTACATCCAGGGGGGGCCTTTCAGTTGAGGGAGGGACGGGAGGGGGAGCAAACAACAAAGGGTCACATCCCACGCACAAGAAAAAGAAATGAAGCCTAGGAGTGGCGAGGCGTTCGGCATAATTTCGTGACGTCATCAACTTATGCGATTTAAGGTTAAAGCAATCAACTTTCTGTCGCAAACGGTTCGACAAGAATGCAACAGAGTGACAAACGTAAGTTAATGCAAGTGTATTCACTTTCCAGCTCCATCACAATGGATCGGAAGAGCCCCTTATAATTATTTTTAAAGATATATTTGAATTATGATAAATGGGGAAAATAAATCAGGGACACTGAGAATTAAAACTGAATTTCAACAGATATGAATTAATATGGGTACAATGTTGCTGTCGGCAGAACTATTCATGGATACGAATTAAAAATACACTCTGACAATACACTCTCTAATTACCGTAAAAAATGAATCTCCTCATGATAAAAAATTGAGCCTTACGAGAAACCATAGTCGTAATATTTTTCATCGTGTTTGGCGTATTTTCCACGAGCATTTCTGCCTTCAATACTATTATTAGTTCTCTTAAAAAACGTATCACGCCGAAGACGTGATATTTTCCATCCATAAAACTCTAAAAAATTAAAAAAACGAAAATGGAAACTTATTTAGGGCGGATTAAAAAAATGCTTCTTACTCATTATTCCATTTCATGATCACTAGCTTAGCATTTCAGGCATGCTACATTCATACTTCATCGGTCTATTTTCATTCACTATTAAGCATGATTATAATTGAATGTCACTTATGACGTATTTCCGAAAATGAATGACAGTATTTAAATGAAGAATTCATAAATATGAACCTGGAAATGCAATGTGAACGGATCTACAAACTCTAACGCCGACCAGCAGGGCTTCATAACAGGCGCAATGCGATGCTCTTTTTCTTTCCCCTGCGCATTTCGCGACTGCATTGACGGTGGAACACGCAGCGTTACATGGGCACACATGGCTTCGCTTTGGGTGAGCCCACTCCGTATCCAATGCAACCCATTAAAACCAAGAGACGAGATGAAACAAAAAAGCTACGTTATCCAGAGAACAGAAAGTGAATATGAATCATACCGGCCGCGCGATAAAACAAGACAAATGGCTTTGAGGCGGCGCGGTGCACCGTGTAAAATATTCTCTGGCCCGAATACCATAATGATGAGAAAATTTGCAGAGAGGAAAGAATCTGTTTCAAAAATAAAAAGGTGCTCCTCCGCTATATGAAGTTACTGTAAATTTCTTCCGTCGCTGAACACGATGTAACTGTTTCCACAAAGCGTAGCGGAGTATCTTTCCTAATGCAATGTCACGAGGAGTCCCTTGCACAGCATAATTGAAATGAGCTAGCAAGCGAGCGCCAGGCCGCATTGTACATTTCTTACTCCAGGCTAAATTCTAGAATTATGCAATTCTATAAGCATTTTGCAAAATCGTTGTGCAGCAGCCCTTATCTCCCTATTTCGATCCCCCGAAAATTGCGGATTCCAGAATGAAAAATAGACCGGAAGGGTACATTAAAGATGACGTCCACGATGGCATCAACACCTATATCGTATACCGTATACCACTAACGTATCTCGGTTATTATTTATTGAAGACAGCTGGTTATAGATTTAAATGAAAGCTAAAATAATAAACCAAATATTTTGCTTGCTATTATTCTGGTTTTCATCTTCATTCGGATATTATTAATTTTGAGCAGTGCTAACACATAGTAGTCAGTGAAATTTTCAAATAACTTGACAACAGCTCCAAATACCATTTCTCCTCTAGATTATGAATATTGTTTATTAAATCCATTATAATGTATGTAAGCGGTGATTGAATATTTTAACGATTCGCAAATTCTGAGAAAATATCCAAAAGAAAAGTCATGAAATACTTAATGATAAGCCATTTACGAGTCCTGCGATGTCCGTTAACAAGATATATAGATTTAATTGGCCATTTCTCTTGTTTACTTTTGTTATATGACATCTTTACGTAGCGTTCTGCCACGAAAGTTACAGTAATTTCCTATCGCGGGTGAGATACTTTCATTACTGAAGCAGATTCTTTCCTCATTGCAAACTTTCTCATCATTATACCTGCCAGAGGATATTTACACAGTGCACCGCGCCGTGTAAAATATCCTCAGCATCCGCACGATAAAACAAGACAAATGGCTACGAGTTATTTCTCTTGTTTCATCGTGCGGCCTCTATGATTCATGATATCGTTCTATGATCTGGATAATGTGTAGGGATAAATAACGGAGACTATGAAAGCGGTTCCTAAATCATCAATTATTTGCTTCCCATTGTGTGAAGTTGACTTTTGAAACATAATTATATTTTCAGCTATTTCGCAGCGCAAATCAACATTACAATCGGTTATTTTCTCGCTAAGTATACTCGCTACTCATATATAAAACGCTTTTTACAGCAATTTCCCATTGTCAATGCTCTTCATTTAGGTCGCCATGCTTTTTGTTCACTTTCTGTTCTCTGGATAAACTGTAGTGAATAATAATGAAAACTATTTAAACGATTACTAAATCATCAATCGTCTCCGTCTCATAGTTTGAAATTGAGTTTTACAACCACATTATATTTTAAGTTATTTCACAGTGCAAATCACTATTACAATCGGTAATCCCTCGCTAAGTAAAATAGCCATTTATAATTTGCGTTTTTATGATTTTCTTAGCCAATAGTTATCCTAATCAGCACCCTATCACAGAGATTATGACGCTGGAAAGCTGATAATCTGGTCCGCACCAACAATTGCTCCTGCATACTGTTAATCGCTAAAAGCCATCGCGAAATTTTGACGGAATTAAAAGCGGTGTAGTGTATTACCCGACCCGAATCTATTAACTCATTTTTCTGTCCGCAAGTCGCGAAAGGCGACTTAAAAATATAATTAGAGTATATTTTTTGTGGAATTTCTGTCGACCCGAATCTAATTTCTGGCACAAACTTCTCATGCTATTCGTTCAAATGGATGTTACCCGTGTAAGGGCCTGATTCCTGTGGCTAGGTGGCCGATATTTAAGGTACATAGGAGAAATACTATCTATGTAACATTGAAACAGTAATAAAATGGCGAATAACACATTTCCAAGTGAATCCCATAAAAGACGGTTATAGAAAAAGAATTCTGAAGTTGAGACCATCGAGGAGGAATGCAATTCTTATGCCCTCCCAAAGAGGAAGAATTAAGAAAGACATAAAAATCACGACTGAGACGAAAGCAATAGTAAGTTCATTCCCTGCAATAGGCTACGTACATGTTGTTTGGAATACGATACTAGCGACCCTGATAGCAATTCTAAATGTAATATCAGATCTCTCGGAACGAAGACATCAGTCAGTAGAATGGCGTGGACTAGAACCTCGAACTCGATGCTAGCGACACGAATAGCCCTTCTAAATGTCAAAAAAAAACATATAAAATCCAACGCAAGAAATCAGACGCGCTCTTCAAGTACCAAATTAAGCAAGCCGTGAAACCGGCAGGGGTAGAATACATTTTGTGGAAAACTGCGAGTGTTTCATTAATATGTTAAACTTCCAAAAAAATAAATCCTGATAGCGCTCCCCATAGACTATGGCCATTCTTTTGAAATTATATCCCTCGATGGAGAATTCCATAAAAATGAAACTTTTAAATCAATTGAAATTTATAGAGATTAATGCATAAACGAAATTTGTCAGTTTTCCGTTTTATATTTTCATTCACGCGTAAAGTATTAGTGCATAAATATTGCCAACTTAGCTTAGTTTCATTTGCTTAGTTTACTACACATTTTATAGTGCTTAAGTCGTGGAAAATGAGTCGCAGAGCTGGGTAGAAATACCTTGGAGCGGAACCAATCCTTTTTAAGTCCGGGTCGCGGCGGAATGTCTGATTGTGACTTCAATATTTGAGACGCAGTCACTTCTTCCCCTCGGTCTCATGTATACTTGACATCCGTTCTTTTACAAAGGGATAATCTCGACATTATTTCGATTTTTCTGGAAATTTGGCGATGGCTATAGCCGAAAACAGGCGCTTAAGCGTGAAGACGGTACCCCAGCAACCAAGTGACTGTCGCAGAGAGATAGTGATATATGTATTTCCGTGGCGTTTCTCTCATCGCTCTCAAAGATGACTTAGTTTTACTGTTCATCAAGTAACTAACAATGCATTGATTCTTTGAAGCTTTGTCATATGTATCACAGCAACAGCAGAATTAATAAACCAAAAAGGGTGATTTAAAATTACATAAATCAATGATGCAACACAGAAGTTACGCCTTTAGCCATTGAGTCCAAAATTAAGTCTGTTTTTCAAACCCAACGCAAGAACAAAAATTGTCCCGATAAAAATACGAATTTAACTAAATGACGAACAAGTTGATATTTACGGAAATAGAGAAGAAATGTCATTGCATTGATAGCTGACGGCGATAAAAGCTATGAAACACGAGACGCTTACATCATGAAACGGATATAGAAATATCCCTACAAGCCCGCTGCACGCACTACCGATTTGCCCGAAGCATTGCATAAGCTCACGGGAGAAGTTAACCGTTAGATTAATCACATCGGTGCCCTCGTCCTCTTCCTTCCACTGTCGCGCGTCAAAGATTATGAAAAATAAGCACACCCGTCATTTGCCAGTTTCCCGTGCGTCGATTACTTCTCGAGTCATTCGGGGAGAAAAATCAAAACTACAACACAAACGAAACGTTTCGAGAAAAAGTCACCTTACGATAATACTAAATGAATTGAAACCGGTCGTTTGTGAATAGAAGTTTTGAAATATTGCCACTAAATTTTAATTCACGATATATGTATTATAATTCCATCATATTAATCCTGAATTGATTACTCAATAGACAAGCATATTTGCCGTCCAGGGCCAAAGGTGACGATTCAGCAAAAAATGAAAGACGCTAGCAAGAATGGCGAGAAGTGTTAGGTGGAGCATGAGTTTGGGACGGGAAAATATAAGTCTCCCTTGGATGTAATGAGCGCGGATATTCGTCGAGGATATGCCCCGCGATTCCCCCGAACACACAACTTGCCTCGTTATTTTTACGAGCGCACCGATAACGACCGCCAGGGGGATTATCATTGGCTATGGGGAGGAAGGAGGATTATTATAGGCTGCCGGGGCGGGGGAAGTTTGGGATTTGGTAATCGCATTCCGTCGGAGACGGAAAATCCGGAATTCACATGATCTGCGTGAGGGTGTAGTGATCCGGAAATGGAAGATTTCCATTTCCAAAATGTGCATAAATATGTTGTTGTGTGACGTCTCAGAATAGCCAGCTGTGACAAACTATGCCTTGGGATTTGCACCTTTTCACTTTCAAGAACGTCTAACCTTCCTCTTCCCCTTCCTTTCCCCTTCCTCTTGGACGAAAACATCCTGGTTCCTCTTACCTATATAATGGCACGGTGTAGATGCAATTGGTACTCAAGACTGACGCACTCAGGAACTCACTCAGTAACTCACAGTTGGAGTCGAAGCACGGGCCGTATGGCCCGTGCGACCTAAGCGCCTCGCTATCCACCCGTGCCATCACCAGCAGCTCCTCTCCTTCCCGAGACTTTTGGTAATGTTCTAAATTTTGGCTATTCTAGACGCACAAATTACTTTATGTATGTTCATTGAATTGATTTGGAAACTGGGATTTCAAAGGGAAATAAACTTTGGGTCAAAAACTTCAAATACTTGTGTGTGATTATTCGCTTCCCGACACCAAGGGCAAGAACCCGCAACCCTTACAAGGGGTTATTGGCCTGCCCCCCATCGACAAATATCTCTCAACTGCGGGATGCCCTCATGCGAGTTTGGACTGGCATTTCCGAGTGGAGAAAGGAGGAAGGGACATCTACGAATGTAAGTGAGAGGGGTCCATGTGAAGCAGCCGCCGGAGGAGGGCAGGGATATCGCCGCTGCGGCGTCACGGAGACAGCACCAGCAGATCATCAAGTACAGTGTTCTCTGGGTAATCCGGTGCATATCGGACCAGAGCACTGTTGGATTACCGAAAACGCCGGATTACTGGAAATCACTAATAATGACGTAATTAAACGTGAGAAGCTATACTTTATTGTAAATATACATGTACATAATGTAATATATCATACACAACATTAGTACGTTCATACAATTGAAGAGTTAATGTAAAGTAAAACTACAATTACGAAAAATTAAACTTACATTACTTTGGAAATAAATAAATAAAACTGACCCGATGATGTAACCAAGTTACGAAACCCGGTTCGTGCCCATGATTAAATAATAGTGAACCTTAAAAAGTTTTATTTCTTCATTTCAAATATGGAGAGGTTTCACAAAGTAAAGCCTGAAGTCATCAGATATATTACATTACGTTACCGTATTGTTTCGTATCAATAGGCCTCATTATTCCACTGAAATGGAAGGCTCAGTAATACTGGCATGGACGGAGAAGTGAAAGGCAAGATTACAGATGGAGTACTGTATATGGATCCGCAGCTTTAATTATTGAAGTAAAGAGAATAATTTACGCTCTAAATTCATCGCTTTTACCTAAACGTCAGAACTTATTACAGCTTCTTGTCTTAAATTTAAGTTCTTACAACTAAAGGAGCATGGCTCAACCCCGGCTCCAGGAGAATTTTTCCAACGGCAAATGCTGTCTATTTCACCGTCACCTCTTCACTAGTTGCGAGTCTTTACTCACAGGTAGGTACCTAGTCAACATTCAAGGAAGCTAATGTATAGGAACTTTCACTATTTGAGTGCAAGGTGAAATTTTCAGGATAATAATTTATAACTAGATGAAAATGCAATATTCTTGCACTGTTATTATGATTGGAACTGTATCTCCGTTGTGATTTAGACCAAAATATTTTAAATGGATATTAGTGTTAAAATGGCCACCAAAGTCCAATGGCGGCACTGCGATCATAAAATGGAAGGAATTCGTTTGCCAAGTTGAAGTTTCTCCTTTTATTATCAAAATATTTAAGATTATTTCATTGTACCTAGTGTTTCTGTACACAAGAAATTGACCGATTATATCATTTTATCTGAATCGAAAAAGAAGAAAATAGCATCAAAAAATAAAAATAATTTTTCATAAAAAACATCGTTTCCTCGCGAACTAAAAAGTTTAAAATAATTTTCAATGCCAGAGTCTCTCAATAAATTGCTTCATGTACAACAAAAAACATCCTTATTTTTTTAACCCAATTGCGCGCGTGATGAGTACTCGAGAAATATCAACATATGAATGTGAAAACACGTTGGAGACAAGTCTTTATAAATAAACACCAATTCCATTTTAAAAGCTCAACTCGGAAATAAACAAGCTAAAAGGTAATATTCATAAGCACGTTATGTAATTGAGGTGAGCATTAACAACAACAACAACAAGGATAGAAAAAACAGACAGCTGCGATATTTTCCGCGTCGAGATGAAATAATAAAAATTCCTACATTAAAAGTTAAATTGAGGCATTTTCATTGAAAAAAACCGTCAAGGAGTCATTATGCGTTAAAATTAAAACATTACAGCCATTGCACCCTTAAACCTTCGAATAGTCATTAATGTAAAGCATGTACGATGAATATAACCGGTCTGAATGCGACTGACTATTATTCATGATTCATTTAAAAACGGGATAAAATCAATTTCGGGTGGAATATGTTGACGTGGCGGTGGGGAAGATTCATTCATTTGCCTCTTTATTACTGTCCATAAAATGCGACCACAGCGAGAATATATCCTTCCCCCTATAATATGATTTCCACTGCACATTAAACTCAGCGAGTGAAATATTAATTACACATTTTGGTCATTACCGCTCATAAACTCTCACTGCTCCCCAATTAGCTGTCACGGCAGCATGGAGACTTCTTTCCCATAATATATTATTTCATTCAATCGCCCGGAAATAATGTCGCCATTCGAGCGATTCATTACATTTGGAGAGAAATCACGGCGGGAAAGCGATCGGCGTGCACGGCAATCACGTGGAAATATTCGTGATCAGGATAATCACGAGAGCGTTTCACGGGAGTCATTTGTCAGCGATGCAAACGCGATTTAAAAGTAATTGCTCGAAATTCAAATCGATAGCAATGCGATACGTCACAATGATATGAGAACAAGCACTCCAGTGGTGTTACAATTATTTCTAAAAAGCGAATATTCCAGCTTGATGGAGTGGATTTTATCCATATTGAAATGAATACTCGCTATTATAGAATTTAATACGACCTAGGTCTCAATGTTACTACGTCATCTTTAAGTTAAAAAATGGTGCTTAGAGCATTCAATTTTTTAAGCGGAGTGGGGGAATGGACAGGGCACTGTACCCTTACTTTAACCCCTACAACCAAGGCATCAGCCCCACCAATTTCAAACGGAGGAAAACCGAAATTCGGATGTTCCATCCTGTAAATATCGTAGGCTACGATTCTAGCGGTTGATCACACCACAATTTTAGTGAATAACAAACTGCTCAAATTTGGGCGTAGAGCTCGCAAAACTGACGAAAGAAAAAATAAAATATCACCTCTATCCAACAGTGAGACGAAAAACGAAAGATTTCCTGGATGATGATCACCACGTTGGATGCATTTTTATCAAACTTTAAGCATGGACCCACTCCTATTAGCTAGCTAAAAATTCGCTAAATTTTGATGAACGCCGATGAGTTCGAATTTTGACACGAAGCTTATCCTACAGACAGAGAATTTATAAAAGTTCAACAAACAAAATCAACCACAGATGCGGAAGAAGTAATATAATTTCTCGTGCTTTCAAAGTTGACGAACACACAAGCTTTATGAGAAATGTCAATCGCAGGTATAACATTGATTTCCCTTCATCAGCACTATCACCATCATCACTAATCCAAAGATGCTTTGACGCAATTCTCCCGTCAGATATCTTCTCATATCTACGCATTTCTTCTCTTTCACATCTTTCTTTACCTGTCCCATGTATTCATCGAGGTCCTCCTTTTCCGTTTTTGCCATCAGTTTTCCCTCGGCGATTGCCTGCATCAGGTCATTATGTCTCAATATATGTCACATAGGGTTGTTCTTTACTCTTGTCAAGGTTTCATCCTCATCATTCTTCTGTAGCACCACATTTCTAATGTCTTCACCTTTCATTTCTCCTTAGCTGTCATTGTCAATTGCCTCACTTCCGTACAGAAGCATACTCCAAATGTATGTTACTATAAAATGTTTCCTTACTTATACGTTATTTTTTCCCGCTATAAGTAGCTATTTCTTTTGGTGGCATCTTCTTCGCCGGAGCTATTCTGCTGATAATTTCTTTCTTGCTCCTCCCTTCGCAAGTTATCCTTCGCAATATGGAAGGATATTTACAGCTGAAGGAATTTTTTTCGGACAGTAGAGGACGGATGTCTGATACCAATTTTGAAATGAGAGTGTTAAATGATTTCCCAACCACCTGCTTAGCATGCATTCCCCAATCGAGTTTGGAAGTGAAGTGAATCCCAAATTATTTATTATCGTTGAAGTCGGCAATGTGCCTCCCGAGCGAGTTATACGACCGATAACTGTCTTTGTTTCTCCTTCTCGTGAATGCAATTTGTCTGTATTTTCTCGTATTAACATCTATTTTATTGGTAATTACCCATGAGGATATTTCATCCAGGTCATTCAGATGTAAAATCTTATTCCTCTCTTCACTGCTTTTGATCCTTTGGTAGATTATGCAACCATCTGCATAATGTCGTATTTTGGAGTCAACTGCCACATTTATGTCATTAATGTATATTTAAAATAATAGTGGACGCAATACGATTCCTTGCGGGACGCCCGATGTTACGGCTACCTCCATCCTATATTTTTCAACCACTCTCACTGTTTTGGATTTGCCTATCAAAAATTCCCAAATCCATATTTTAATCCTATCTTTATCCTGTTTATAATCTATCAATTAAATATGTGTCACGGTAGCAAAAGCTTTTATGAAACCAATGATCACCTAATTGATTTCACTACCTTGGTCCGGGACTTCAGCAATATCTTGCCAGAACACCAGTAACTGGGAGTCACAAGAAAAGCCTCTGCTGAATCAAGGCAAATTTATGAATAGCCAGTCATTTTTATCCCAGATTTCGCGCCAGTATCTAACGATAGCCTCTTCAATTAATGAACACACTACTGACATCGGGGTCACCGATCTATAATATCGCCCCCCTTGAAAATGGGTATGACAGTTGCCCTGTGCCATGGACTAAATTCTGGTGAATAAGGAGCCACAGAATTGTTTTTGCTGGCCAATCACTGATTCATAGAAATCGCGGTGTGTGAGGGAGCTTTGTCGTGATGCAACACTTACACGTTATTGGTTTGGTCTCAAACGAATGGCCCTTTTTCGAAGTCTTTCAAGAACGTCTCGTTAAAGTTGTTGATTTACAATCTGGCCTTGAGGCACAAATTGTATTTTTACTTATTATATTTTACAATATCATTTATGAATGACGATCTGAATGCGCTTAATCGTGGATTCTGCCAATATGTTAATCTTTTCTTGAAAATGAAGGCCTTCAGCGGCGAGGCTCGTCTTCAATTCATTCTCTTCCATCTGAAAATGCCTTATACCGCCAAAAAACCTGGGCCCTCGATAATACATTGTCTCCATAGGCCTGCAACAGTTTTTCAAAAATTTTCCGTTGCACAGTGTCCAAGTCTGAAGCAGAACCTGAAAGTACAACTGTGTTCGAAATTTCACTCATTTTTAGAACGCACAGAAAAAACCTTTCTCACAAAATAGTTAACATTGAACTGCGCAACAACTCTAGAGTGTTCAAAGTTGTACTGGCCCATGAATCAGATGTTTACTTGTGTCCCCATCATATGCTGAGTCCCAAGCGTTGATAGATCGAGCCCAATTCACAGTGTCCGGCGATATCTGGTGGAAATATTTTATACCCATGGGAATAAACTAAAATGGTAAACTTCCTCACAATTTTATTTACTTGAGTACCGACCAGGTTTCGACACGTAGTGTCATTATCAAAAATAATAATATTGATAGTGACACTACTGGTCGAAACCGGGTCGGTACTCAAGTAAATAAAATTGTGTGGGAGTTCACCATTTTAGTTTATTCCCATGGACCTAAAGAATCAGTCTAATTATTATTTAATTTGCACACCACCTCGTATCCATGCGCTTCTCCGGACGGCACGGGGTGGCGATGGGTGGTTAAGCACAGGCAGCGAATATACACGCCGCAATTCAATCGAGGCGAACGATTCAATGCAGGAGAGACGAATGGATCGCACCAGAGTCTCAAATGAAACGCTCTCAAAGAACTCTCAACGGCTGACCCATTTCCGCCCACCTTAGTCATATCCTACCATTCTGAGCACATGAGACTCATGAAGAAAACCCACACTCCTTTTTCCTACCAAATTCCCACAACTATGTGGTTGAAACTTCAAATAACTTAATGCATTTATTAATTCACTTTTGAAGCCGGTTTAAATATGCCCACTGACGGAAAGAGGCGGGTGAGAAACGGAAAATTAATATATTTCCTGTAAAATACTACCCGTAAATTCACATGCAACTATTGTTAAAAATAAACAGGAAATGACATTGTATAGATTATTTTAATTTTCCTTCGCCCAAAAATATGTTTGCCCTGAAGGTTAAACCTTTCTGTCAAGGTAACTCGCAGAAAATTTAAAAAAATAAACATTAGATTCTTACCTCGTTACCACCCAGTGTAGGCTACGGGTCATTCTGAAGAAATTAAAGAATATGTTTATGCATTACCAAAATATTTGCTAAAGACGACTATAGGAGCAGCGTAATTAAATATCTTCGCAATCGCAAGCAGGAAGTTTCCTGGGCGGCAATTGGCTAAGTCCGCTTGCCGTCTGCTACCACTACGGGATTGAAATAAATTCATCCAGAGCAAAAAATAGGCATTATTTTCTCCACAAAATTAATTCATTGTTAAGTTAGGATAGGCGTTTTCTTAATTATTAAATCAACACTTATGGGCCACGTGTTTCAACAAAGAAAGTTTGTTTGGCTAAGAACTGGTTCTTTGGCTAAGAAAGGTTCGGTCATTTTCTGAGTGTAATGAGAGGTTTCCCGCCCAGAGCGACGTCAGCAAGCAAATACTAAGACACGAGTGAAAACGGCAGTTCTTCGATCGAGGGACTCAGTTGTGGATTGCGTGTACTCACCGCAAGAGGCGCCACCGCCGCTCTTCGTAAATACCAACGCTCAATTTCCCTTGTTTACTCAGCAGAGGAAGGAAGAGAAAAGTGAGTTCCTTTCGTGTTGTGATAAAAAAAAAGGTTTCTCGTAGCCTTGCTACGCGTTGGGAAGCTATTAAGATGTCAATTAATACAAGTTTTGGGTTTACCCGTATCTTGTGGCTTCAAAGTCAGCGCGTAGAGTGAAGTTGGACGAAGAGAACACATGAGTTCTGAAGAGGCAGAGCGCGAGAAACGAATTTTAAGCCACTAGACGCGAGTTAATCCAAAAATTTTATAAATTGACAAAATATGTTGCGCGAAAGTTTTAACAACTTCGTCAAACCATAGCGGATGCGGAAAATTTGAAGGTCGTCACTAAGGCATGAGTAGGTACTGCAAATAAATGACCATAAATCCACAACGTTCGCTTTTCACCTAAATTCATCACTCCAATTGTCACCGTAATACGTCTAATTAAGTTAATGGAGTCACGGACATGACTATCACCAACTACCATAAGCATATTAACGGATAAAATCAATCAATTACGTGATTTCAAACGTTTGGCTTAAAATTAGACTGAGCAAACCAATGCGAGCGAGGAAATGAGCGGTCAATAGCCATAATTAGCAGAAGTAAATCACATTACATTGATGAGAGGAGATTCCCACGGGATTCGCGTCGCGCCGTGTCACTGGCAGAGAGAGTCACAATGACCGGATTAATCATTCATTTATTCCAGGTCGCAGGACCAACAAGGATGTAAACAGTCATAAAGTACCACGGGAACGAAAAAAAAACTTCTGAATTGTGAAAACCATCAATGATACCTACTTTACGGGAGGGTATGTATTCCATTTTTACTTGAATCTTTTTTTGTGCACATGCTATTGAAATATAAAAACATCGATTGCTAGATAAACATTCAAAACGGGCTCGTGAATTCCGGCTATTTAGAGAAAAAATCGCCACAATCCGATGGGAGATAGTAGGAAAAACTTTACTTATCCAAATATATATATCTTTGTCCGAGCATGAATCTCTACACCACGCATTTTGACTGAGAAATACGCAGAATTTGAGTGAAAGAATAGCGCATATTGAAGTGCAAGCGTGGGATCCAAGTAATCTTCCAAGTCGCAAGCTCATCTGAAATGAAAGACTGAGAAAAAAATGCAAAGTTGCCGCATTCAAATGTACCTAGATGTCCTACTCAAGTTGGCCAAATGCGAAATTTCATGTCTTTGCATGAGGAGAGGATGCCAGCAATTCATGACGCGGCTGTAGGTCGGCAGTCGAAAAGTTTATTTATTCAGCTTGCCATCTCGTTAAGTCAAGAGGAATATTATCGATAGGTCGAAAGGGCGAATTTTGGCATGGGGTGCAGGGGAGGGGCTGCGGTGCAAGAGAGAGAGAGGGGTCAAAGGGCCAAGTGACGCAAAATTAATGCTCGACACTGCAAACGCGACGACATCGAGCGAGAGAACAGCCAAGCATGCGACGATCCTATTTCTCCGAATGACCGCAAAAAGTCTTCCTCCGGCCTCGTCCTCCAATTAGCACGAACCTCGCGCCCGCCGCGAATAAAAACCATCGCTCGCGGATACAAAAAGAAAAGAAAACGCATTGCCTGAGTTCGCAGTGCCGCTGTTTTTTCGTTTCCGCGTTTGCGATTCAAAAACGCCAATCAAGGGAGCCAGCTCAGATTTCATGTGAGGCCATGTCGAAGACGAGGTTGGGGATAAACAAATGAAAAGATGGCATCGCTACCTTGCCTCAGAGGAATCGAATCATCTATTGAATCAATCTATCAGCGCAAGTCACTTCGGGGGAACAAGCTGTTTAAACTTATACCCTGCCAAAGATTGCAACACCAAAGTCGAACTCTTCAATTACTGCACTCGAGCCCACCACTCCATAAAAAAGGATGTCCAACGATTGAACATAAATGACGATAACACGCGTGTTTCCCGAGGCTGAATTTGGGTTGAGCATATCGTTTAGAATTATTATGGCACACGAATATTATTTCATCAATGCAATTGATGTTTGAAATTTTGGATTCCTAAAAAAAATGGAGTACTTTATAATAAAAGGAGAGTAATCGACAATTCTTATAAAAAACAGTACTTAAGTGAAATCAGAGACGAACAGTGGTTAAGCAAGAATTAGGAAAGGGATGAGATAAGGTTGTGCTTTCTCCCCTGTAATTTTCTACGCATCCATTGAGAGAGCCATTAATAAAATCAAATAAAAGCCTATCATGTGAACATTCATGGAGAATAATTAGCATGCTACAATTTGCAGACGATATAGTGGACACTGAAAAGGACTTGAGGAAGACTGATGAATATGGGTAGGATAATGGGTAGATATCAGCTGAAAATTATCACAGAGAAAAGTAAGTTATAAGCATAGAGATGAAGAGAAAAAGTCAAGAGTAACAATAAATGCGGAGATAAAAACTGGAAGAGGTGAATGTCATGCAGGGTAGCTAGCGATGGGAGAAGCGAGAAAAAAGTTATCAGTAAAACAGCCCACGCGAAGAGGTGTTCCACCAAAAGAAGAAACAGCTGCTTACAGCAGGGAATTCAAGCTACGGCCCCGGAAGTGAAACGGCCTTCCTTCCCCAGCCACTGGGTCGCCAGTTAAAAGGTAAACTTACAAAGAGTGTGTGTTCCCATTTGGAGGGGGACTTGCAGTTGCAGGGGACCGCCATTTTCAGCACGTACGAGAAAGAAAAGTAGAAAGGTGCATTCAAGTTAAAAAAACATCCAATTTTAGCTCTCAAAAACTATTCACATCCAAACTTTAAAACTTCTTATTATAAAAATAAGACATTGCAATATTTCCTTTTATTATATTTATGAGTTTATTATATTATGAGTTTTATTATAACACAACGCGTTTCGTCGTTGCAAACAACATTATCAAGTGTAACAAGTCTTAAAGGGTTCCTCCTTATATATGCCTTGGTGCTTGAAGGAAGGAAGGGGTAAGGTGGAGGAACTCATAGCAATCCCTTCCGGAAGTTTAAAAACTTGGTAATTAAACCTGAAATAATTTTACTCTACGCAAAGGCTCATGAGCGCATAAATGTTTTGAATTAGCTCATTTGGTGTAGGAGTGTTAAGTAGAATTTCTTTCGCCAAGTGCGAAATTAAAGAACTAAAACATCGGAACAACCCCTGATGAATGAAAATATGTACCTCTTTTTCATTCTCCCTCTCCATTACTGACCATACAATTTCAAGAACCGAGACACACATAAAATAGCAATTTTACCATGAAGTGTTAAAAGCCATTCTCCGCTGACCCTCTTTCTCCACACACGCTGGACCCTAAATTTCCAACAGTCCCCCTTTGACCCCGAAAAAAATCGTTGGAATCCAAAGGATTTAAAATTTTCCACCAGCCCTTTACACACAACCTCACCCAGACCTGTGCTGTTCCCCTTCATACCATAGAAGAGCAACAGAAGGACACGGGGTCAACTACCCAGGAGAAGAAGATCATCTGGACGAGGATTCCATCCGGACGACCACAACGCGAAAGAAGACGGCGAAGGCGTGCGTGGTACCCTCACCCATAATGAAACCTTTCTTCCCTCCTCCCCCCCCCCTGCTCCTCTTCTGAGACCCTAAAATACGACCCTTCCCCCCCCCCACAGCCTTCAATATCCTCACTTCTCGTCACCCAAACCCCATCCTCCACCTTACCCCTCCCTTCTAGCACCAAGACATATATAAGAAAGAACTCTTTTAAGACTTGTTACACTTGATAATGTTGTTTGTAACGACGAAACGCGATGTGTAATAATTAAATTCACTGGAAATATTGGTATGTCTATTTTAATAATATTAAGAACTTCCACCATATCGTGCCCAACATCATACAAGATATTTAAAACTTCTGTCGCTTCTCGATATAAACTCCCTGCAGTTGTACCCAAATTTCACCACGACGACGTCCATGATTGCGTGATTTCATCCCGGATTACGTAAATAAATGGAAGGGATCATTGCGAGGGTTGTGATTGTTGAACTATTGCGATATACTATACTCATTTCCAAAATAAATTTGGTGTGTAACGGTGATGAATTTGAATAGAACGTGTCTGTTACTTCTACCATCTCCGCGATTGTAGATATTATTATACGTGTGTGCGTCAGATATTTTCATGAGTGCGTCTATAATAAGCGGCCAACACTTGGCAGTTTTCTTTCTTAACTTCATCGCCCTTTGCTATGAATATGCCCTGCCATAATCAAGTGAGGTGTCGGGAGTGATGCTTTTGCAAGGGGAGAGGGGAGGCGCCCATAATCAACTTGCAACTTCCCTCAGCCTCCGATTGATGACTGGGTCAGCGAGGTTCCCTCTTTCTCCGCGCCGTCGCCACCGTCGCGAGAGTGCGCTCGATCTCCACTGGGCTTTTATAGCGTCGTCAATGGAGACAGAGTGCTCTCCCGGAGTGGAGGCAAATAAAAGTTCTCTCTCTCCGCATCAAGAGATTCGAGGCGAACGAATACTTCCGTGCCATAATGGAGATTCGAGTTACCGGCAAGGTCGTTAGCTCTTCGCTGAGGGCCGGCAGACAGTAATGAAGAAGGGGAATTTTGCCGCGGAGAGCAGGAAGGAGACGCCGACAAGTTAAACAAATGCCTCAACAGAGGCCTCGTGCCTCCATTCCCTCCCCCTGCCTGCAAATGAAAACAAACAACAATAGCTCTGAAAGAAATAGCTAGACAAGGCTGCAAAGAAGGATCCCATCCCCAACTCAGATCAGAAGAAGCTCATCCACCACAAGAGGTATCGTATCGAATGGTAATCGAGCACAAAAATAGAACGAATATTCCTTCGTAGGTTTCCTCGAGAATGAATGGATGGCGTCGAAATTTTCGGGTGAAATTTTTTGGGTGTTGTTGAATAATCCACAGCAGTTTCGCTTGCTATTCTGCAGGCGTCCACAGGTGAAGGATAGCATAATAAGCCCGTGGTCTTCTCATACATTTTGGCGCCAAAAGCCAAAGAGAATTTTCTTCGGCCAATCGGGGAAAATCTTCAAATTCGTGTCATTTTCATGGAAAACGGAATGGAAATTCGAGCGGAATCATTCTAAACCATTTGAAAGAGAAGACCACGAGCTTCTTGTTGTACTTCACCTGAGGACGCTAGCAGGGTAACTGGCAAAACTGTTGTGGATTATTCTGCATCATACGGGGACGCAGCCGGAAAATGTTGACGTCACTATGACGAATGCTTTGGGCGATAATTTCTGCGTACTAGTGACATTTAAAAATTTTTATGGAATCAGTTTTTTACTGACTTAGTAAAAGGCGGCCGGCATATTCCACCATTGCACAACACACATGCCAAGCGCCGCTGCAAACCCAGTACCTCTGCAATGGCCGCCGCCCGTGTAACGGGGCCCTTTCCGATCTTGAGGCCCTCCCGCTGACAGAGGAGAGAATAGTGAAGAGTGATTTGTGAATTCACGACTGCAGGCTGTCGTCAAGGGAAACGGGAAGAGCGGCGGCGTTTGAATGCCAGTGTTAAGCTGATTGTTAATTTCATTTCGCATTGTTACAACTGCTGCTGTCACAGATTAAAATGGTTGTTCTTCTGAATATATTGGTTACCCTATGATGCACGAGGTATAACCAGGAAGTTGGAGCTCAGGAATAACAATCACAGCAGAGCGCAGTGATGTCGAATTGGATGCAAAACGTAGTGATGACTGAATTAACGAGGATATTGGTGATAAGTATTGATGAAAGGGAAGTTTAGGAGTACTTACATAAAAATAGTAGATGCGTTTATCGTGGATAAAATGAGATAGGACACCAGTCATACCGTAATAATGGGTGGAGGTTAATAAATCGCGCAGAGGCAAATAGAGACAGAGTACGTAAGGACAAGAGAGGAATTAGAAACATTCCCATATTTATTGGGGTGTCGAGGATGAGTATGCGCTCTGGGCTACTGCAAAAACGGAAGTTAGAGGACTTGGCAACGGCGATTTGAATTGAACAGGAGAATCGCGATAGGAGGGGAGGGGATACCTGAGCATGAGCCCATTCAGTATAGCAGAGGGAATGGAAGTGCGAGTAGCCTACAATATGCTTTTTTGAGGAGTTTCGTGGACCAATTTATTAATTTTAGGAACAAATCTCGGTTTAGAACTAATAAAAACACGACCAATTATCGAGAATGCTTGAAATGGTTAAGATGTCGGACACCTTTAGACAATTGGGGCACTATTTGATTAGAGCAAGAACTGAGCTGACGGCTTTATGGCGGAGGATAGTGTTTACAACGGGATTAACAGTGTTAAAATATAAACAACAAATGGTAATTTCTACACTTTAATATACAACTCCACTACCGACCATGGTTTCGAAACTGGTTCAGTCCTTTTTTAAGGTTTCCTTGTCCAGTGCTGTAGTTGGGCCGGTACGAGCCGGTGCGGCGTACCCCCTAAAACCCAATCTCGCTATGAGCGTACCGGTTAAACTACCCTTTTAAATCTGTAAAAAAATAGCCCTACTGTCGGAAATGATTATTTGATTGTTCAAAGTTATCTCGTGGCACAACTTGGAACTAATATAAGAGTTGGAGTTGGACATTTCAATAGCGGCCGGATGTATAAAACATGTTCAGCTGTTGGCAAATTTTGGTGAATACCGCCTAAATTTGTTTGTCAATTACAGCACTGTCCTTGTCAGAAATTGCATAGTTTCCTCGGAAGTGCAGTTATATTCTAAAGTGTGGAATTATCATTTATTGTTTATATTTGATCATGAATAAATCGCATTTCCACCATATCAAGCCTGAAACGATTTCATACGTTCGTAACGCCAGTGTAGTATTCTGAGTAGCACTTTAGTTTCACCAAACAGGTATTTCAGGGGCCTCATTCAGAGGAGAGATAATTTACGACCACCGATATTGGCCCCGTGAGAGCATGAGGCACTAAATATTTATTACGGGACAGCCCAGGAAACTGCCGTTATGGTGGATAAGAAGTTGCGGGTGATTTTGATAATCCCACTGGTTGTAAGGGACAACATTTCACAACTTTATCGAGTGCACGCCTTTCCAATAAAATACCCGGAATTAGGGGATTAGAGGTCATTGGAGAGATATAGAATATTTACTGGTCTCTAGAGATAGGGCGTACTTACATATCGCAGATTCGGATGAACTCCGGGAATGTCGGTAAAGGCCCACATCAAATCTATTACATTCCCTTAAAAAAAACTCGAAAAGAATACGAAACAACCTACTCGGTCATATCTTGAAAAAAGATCGCCTGAAGAAGACAAGCGTCGAAGGACAAGTAGAAGGCAAGAACGGAAAAGGAGTATCTTGAATAAAGTCATTAGGTATATGGAGCAGAAAAAGAAGGATGTGAAAAATAGATAATCCGTAGGCGTGAAAACATAAGCTGAGAGGCGAAAAGAATGGCTCTGTCAAACCAATCTTTGGATCAATTTTCAGTGATGATGACAGTGTTTGTATTGGTTAAGAAGTGTATTATTATAGTATATGCATTCGTTCATGTTATTTGTGAACGGGCGTCAGAGTCACTAAGTCAATGAAATGCACGAATCACGAATTTATTCCATCATAGGAATCGGTGCCAGCATTTTTGCACCGTGTCATGGCCTCCGATTAATGCCATAAGCTCGCCAAGGAGACCACTATTCCTAGCCTCGCCATATTTAAGCACGAGAGAAAACTTCTGAAACGGTTCTATTTCATACAATCCACCGAGCATGTTCCAGCCTAAGTTACGCAACGCTCAAGTTTCTCAGAACTATCCGCTAAATCGCAAAATTTCTTTCTCCAAAGAGGAAGTTACCCAGTAACTTCTGAAAGTGTGAAAAGTGACATTTTTTAAAAAAGACTTCACATTTTCCCCAACTGTAGTAAATTCAAGTAGCGCAGAGACCGATTATGACGAGTGCAAGAATATACGGGAGGCGGCACGCGGGATCACGCTATGAGGGTCGCGCCCAACGACAGCCTTAGTGGCTCGAACGCCGAGGTGCATTGTGGGGCACCACTCAGATCCGCTACTTGCTACAATGAAATGCATTCATTCGCAACTCATACAATGTAGGGGATGGGGGATTGAACGGTCTATCAAAGGTCGTTTGTGAACCCTTCCCGTGCAACCTTTTGACCTTTATTCGAAGGTTAAATCGTAATAAATTGCAAGGGTTTTTCTAATTTTTGTATATTTACTATGATTTAATATGATTAAGTTCATATTATCTGTTTTTTCCCATGCATATTTTTTCATGGTACCGTAATGTATTGAATTGGTTTAAAACAATATATGTTACCAAACGAAACGTTGACTCTAACTATAATTTTCAATAAAACTAGTAATAATATAATGAATGAGGGAATAAAATTTTTATGAGCAAGAAAATTTTCCGTGAGAAAAATGCAGTAACCACTTCAGTTCTAAGACAATGGCTGGCCGTCAGGTGCTTTTATCGTGCCTATGATGTCGACAGCATTTTTCGAATTGTTTAATTAATTCAAACTAAGCTTTGTGCGAAAGTGAAAGCATAAACCTTTTGAAACATATGACATCTACATAATACCCCGCAAGCCGCCTAAAAGGCGTGTGGCAGGGGGTGTTAGGACACTAGCCGTAATTGTTTTAGTACTGAGAATACTAGTGACAATTGTCAGAAAATAGCATCAAATAAAATGTAAATGAAAACAGATTTAAAATTTAGCAACAACTTATTAAGATGCACAATACAAAGAGGTAAACATTTTCGATAGCTGCTGAAACTACATGAATTTGGCAGGAGATGGCGGGGAAAGACGAGTCACAACGTGAAGAAGAAAGAAGTCTCTCCCTCATCCGTCAATTCTTTCAATGTTAAAAAAATTCGCGAAAGTTGTCGCCCACTCTGAATGAGGTTTTGGTGTCATCCATGTTGAAATTCATGAACTCTTTGTGGTTGAAACGTTGATTTTTGGACGGAATCACAAACAAGAGCGTGAGCAACAACGATCCACGCGAGGACGACGAGCAAGGTCGAGGAATAGGGAGGTCCCGTTCGGCAACACAAAAGTGCGTGACGTCATCAACACTTCTATGAAAAAGGTGAAGGTCCTGAGGGTTAGGGTGGAAATCATTGGCCGTCGAAGCCGTTATTATTAATTATATATTCAGTGGCAAAAATCAATTTTTTTAGTTCAATATTTTGTTTTCTTTAATTGGTACTATGTGGCGATCGTTATCGTGAGTTTCTTGCTTTGCTTTTCGTAATGCCATATTTTGTAAGAATATCTTCAACGATCCCACCATAAAATCAAGTAATTATAAAGATTCTGGAGCAAAAATTTAATTTAAACCATTTTTAACCGGAAACAGATTAAGAATAGGCAAATAGGGGTCGAGAAACGGAAAAATCTGGGTTACTTTTTATTTTTCAAATACATCGTATTATAGCTGAGAATAGAAGCATAGGAGTAAGGTAAAAATTCATGAGATGCTACACATGGAGTATTTATCTATATGAGAGAGAGGCTTGGACGTTGACGGCAGCAGAGAAGTCAAGAGTGGAAGCATTCGAAATGTGGTGTTTTTGAAGAATGATGAAGATAAAGAAGTGAAGAAGAGCAAGGGACGGCCCCGAATGAGTTACATTGGACCGGTTATAAAGGAAGTAAAAGGCAAGATATACGTCGCTATGAAAAGGTTAGCGGATAGGAGAGAGGAATGGAGAGCTGCGTCAAGCCAATCCTAGGACTGCTTACTAATGATAACATTAAGTAACTAAAAAGAAAAACTAAAAAAAATGCTATTCAATAGAACAACTGTTTTACTGCCTAAATGAAAGCTTCATCGCCACACCTGGAAACATAACGGCCGAGGGGCAGCACAGTGCGCCCCCTGTCTATTTTTCAACTGGCGCTCATGTCGCCATTGAAGCTAAGAGTTTTCATTTATAACAATAGTCTGAGGAAAAAGTAAGCCAACCGAAAATCTCCTTCCACCAAAAGGAGTCTTTCTAAAATTCCTTGAATGGACTTCCTTGCATTCTAACTTTCAGTTCTCAGATAATTTGAAGCAAAGAATAAAAAAATATTCGTAAAACCACGTTCATACAGGTTTGACCCGGAGTCATAATAATCACCAATTATTTCCACCGTGATCACGGCATCAATCGCCAAATCCGCAGAGTCAGTTCCCTAGATCTTCGATGAGAGTTCGCCTCAAATCGGAAACTAAGGGTACTCGAATAGTGAGGAGGTGGAGGTGGAGATTGAGGCGGAGGTAAAGGTAGTATCGCATAGTACAGAGGTTCACACACGCAACTTCCCCATAGCCTCGACCACGAGCCAATCTTTCACTGTGTGACATCAAGTACAACGTTTATTTGGTCATTTGTAACATTTTTACAATAGTAGCGATAGTAGTGGTGATGGTGATGATATGTCGTCAGCATGTAAGTGGTGGCTGATTGGTACGTTAAGTAATCGCGAATTCAGTGTTCATCCCATAAATCAAGTGCCACAAGACCTGGGAGAATATCACAATCTGTATTTGCAACTGAAGGAATGCCCAGACAAATTTCAGGAATACATGAGGATGTCACGGGCCTTGAACGCACCAATCACGGAGAAGCCACCCGATGTACCTCGTGATACACCGCTCGAAAAGACAAACTATTTTGTCTTTGAAAAAAGTGTTGCGCGACCTCCTGGTGAACCGTGAGGTACACCTCTACGTCGACCTGTTCACTATGCGCGTGCTCGTAGCACACAATTCATTTGTGTTACCTCGAGGTTCCGCGACCTCCACGTCCACCTCTGACCTCCTCACTATGTGATAAGAGGGAGTGAGAGCTATTGTAGAGACTGAGAGACAGAAAGATATAATTCTAGCCCCGTAGCAAGCCCTGGGTGGCAGTTATCGTCTTCCAGGGACGCACGCCTCTTCAAGCAAGGATCAAAGTTCTTGTACATTGTTTGCCAACCCTCCACAGTTTTCACCAGAAATTCCCACGATCAATTCCACTGGTAAGTTGCGCTTAGATGCACACAAACTTTTGGAAACCAAAGTGCGTACAAGCACGTTAAAGTTAACACAGTTCGGAATCAGGAGAATTGCTCACCTTATTATTATATCCCAGCGAATAGGAGGGGAACTTTTATCTCCGAATATTGAGTTTCGAGATCAGCTCACGGGATCCGGTGATCCGGCTGTGGCTTAGTGGTCCTGATCCAGAATTGGATCGCTGACACGGAAAGTGCGAAAGTGCGCCACGCCTAATGGACGGATTTATTCGGAGTCTGTCTGGTGGGGGACGTTGATGGAATACAAAGCGCTCTCACGCGGCAGCGCATCCCTCGGAAAAAAATTATTTAAAGTATTCTAGCGGTTGAATTAGGTTTGGTAGGGAGGATGGTAGCTCGCTGGGTAGAGCGTCTGGCTGCTAAGCGACGGGCTCCGAGTTCAGATCCCGGGCGAAGACTTCGATCCAAAAAAATTCTCAAATAGCGAGATAGCACGGGGTAAGGAGGAAAGAGCGCGTCTCGTTTCATAGGATATGGACCGATGCATTGATTTTCCAATATACTTATTTCCTCCAATCTTGCCCTAATCAAGCAGCCTATTGTACAATAATGCCAATCACTTCATTAAATGGGTATATTATCCGTATGCACATTACTCCAAAAAAGTGATCATTCGTCAACTAATGATTCCAGGGTTTATTATTTATTCTATCTAAATAGCCTTTCAACAAGATATGGCAAGTAAAGAATGATCGCAGGCTTTCCCGGCTCGTAGTACCGTAGAAGGCTAATCGGGATTTCCACCGGGTCAGGTTCTCCATCACGGCCGACGTGGGGAATTAACGACTCGTCCATCGTCATCAGAGCATAAACGTTGCCCCGATGATGATGGAAGACTCGTTCATCGAAACGTCGGCCGTGATGGGGATCCTGACCCGGTGTAAATCCCGAGTAACCTACCGACCGAACAGACTAACCGACAGAAATGGTTATTTTGCAAACGTTTGAAGGTGTTTGGCGAACGACCTGTCTCCCCTTTCATGCTGATATCTCTTCAGTTCACAATATGCAAAGGGGGGGGGGGAATATGGGCTGGGCGCTTAGAATATCAGCGTGAGGAGAGGATGATTCTGGGAACAGGATTGAGAGGAATAAAATATTAATTTAATGAAGAGGAGTTCGCACTTTTGTCAATCTTTACGAAAATTGAAAAATTATGAGAATTGAAGCGCCGTGTACCTGTCAGCCACGAAATGAACCCTTCAATTTTCAACGATAGGAAACACAAACTGATTCGGAAGGTTCCCCTTTCATGTACAGCCATTGTGATAGAAAAAAAGTAAAAATAAGAGATCAGATCTGCAAGATATCTGAAAAAGCCCGTGAATAGTATCTAATTAACCTACAAAGGGGTTATCAAACTGGAAAAATAGGTAAAATTGATTCCAATAGCATTTATTTCAACTGACATCCCTTACAAACAGAAAAAAAAACATTCTAATTCCGGATAATACCAAAACAAGATTGGTCGATAATATGTATCCACAGCGAGTGATAGACATTTGCTCATGACGAAGAATCGTTGAAGAAGTAAGATGTCCTTTCGACCACGCGTGTATCTCACATGATTCTCTTTTCATAACTGCTGTGAAGTATTAAATGCAATGTTGCCAATTGTATCATTTACATATGTATTCATTTTTATAACTTGTATTTTTCTGTGCCTAGAATGATTCATTAAAACTCAGAGGAAGAAAATAATCATAAAGCTTTTTTCCAAGTAAAAAATCCACATAATGTTCAATTTTATCACATTAATTAAGAGAAAATAAATTTTTAAGTTGTTACGTGATTATCAAATGAATCACACTGCTTTCATTCGTTTATCAACGATGGCACTGAAGCAGTTGATTCGGGTATTAGTCACTAATGCTTTATGTCAAAGGCGTTAAGGCACTTGAATCTCCATAAAACAGACGCATCAAACGATGCTAGGCACATTGACAATTGCCTGCTCGCTGAAAAGTTTGAAGCAGGTGGAATGAGACCGGAAAAAATTTGATACCTTCTTGGTTACACTTCAAAGAGTGAGTTTGTCGGACTGAATACGGTAGAATATATCGCAAAGAGCAAGGCAGGAATACAGTCTCCACTGAGGTAGAAAAGATGCAAAATATTCGATCGGTTTTGTAATATATATAATTATTTGCTTAAGGGGGAAATAAGTCATGGTTAAGGAGCTACTATTGCTCGCTAACCATCATTTTAATGCGATATCACTGGTGATAGGGAGGCTCTGAGCTGTAGACAGCTGGCTTAATCACGGATGCGCCATAAGCCTCTGTGATAATTCCCACTGCAATTCCATTCAGACGATGCCAAGAGCTCTCTAACGGTAATACCTACCTTCCTACAGTGGACACCAGAATATGAATAGTATAGAATTAAGCGCCTAGCTTAATCGAATCATTTTCTGCGTCGTGCATTGGACAAGAGTGAGACTGGCCAACATCAAAGTTTCAGGCGAGGTCCGTCATACAGACACGCACCTTATCACGTGGTTCGATGTGCTATTCATATTTATTATGACTAATGATATGATAAAACTTCGTTTTACATATATATTATGAAAAGTAATTTTTTTTAAACAGACTATCCCTTAATTTATAGTATGGTAGTAAAATATTAACACCATTTACTTTGGTTTAAAATTTAAGAAACCTAGTCTGGTAAATATACTGCTAAACATGAGCATCTTAAATTAAACCAAATACATATGTTACACATGAATTTAGTAGCTTTGAAATTTTATAACCAGGCAGTATCATTCGAGACGAGGCTAAAATAATAATCAAAGAAAGGTAATACCAGAGCGGAGATTAACTTTGAACGCGATGAAATAGATATAAATGCCAATGAAGTTTCAATCGATGGAGTGAAATATAAACTTTATGATAAGACGATTAGATGGCATCCATTAGCCTATCAGAGTTCATCAAGGTTAAGTGACGATGACTAAGCTTATCAAATAAAAGCAATCTAGGATGAAGGAGGGACGGTTTAAATGGAATTGTATAATGTTCACTCAAGTTTGTGGCGCCATTTAACCGCGACGAGCGAACCAGGACATTTTGATGGAGTCCACAGAGGAATGAACTTAAAATCAGAGGAATACATCGGAGAATGGAGAGTTTCGAGAATTCGTTACATAAACCGTTATTCGTTACCAAATCCGTTACATAATTCGTTACCGAACGATAAAAGGCCTCTGAAGATTACAACGTAATTTATAAAAATCGCATCCCTCGTCCGTAGTTGCAGTTATTAGCCACGTTTATTGAGCCTGAGGCCCGTATTCTTAGTCGACCCTGCACATCCGTCCCTACATAACAAGAGGCCTCTACATCCGTTTCTCACCCGACCCTACATAAGTGGTGGGGGTAATTCCGTCATCAGGTTCTCAGAAATGACGTAGATGATGACACAGCGCCAGTTTTTCACTCTGGTTGCGTAATAAGCCACATGCTCTATGAAACTAAGAAAAGACGTCCGATGTTTTTTGGGCGTATTGTTGTGGCAATAACTCAGGGTGAATAAACAATCGTTGTCGCCCGTCAAGTCGTGTCGGTACGTTGCTTATCGCTACAAACACTCTCAATTCGAGCCAAAAGTAGAATCATATTGTCTTTACATTACTTAAAAAGCGGTATGTACTAGATAGTGATAAGTACGGGGAAAATATGATCATTGACGTGAGAACTCACGTTGCATCATTAAGATTCGTCATTCGCTTTTACCTTCCGTAGTTAAGTCTATTGTGTGGCAAATAGCGGTATGAATATATGTTTTATATTGTTGTATGTAAACGATATTGGTTTCTCAAAAGCGTACCATGTGCCAAAGGTGAAAAATATTAATATATATCCGCAGAAACAAGATGAGATATTGTACTTATTGTACTTTTTATACTTCAGCCAATTCTATTATTTATTTCACTCGATAGGTATAGTGCGGTAGTATCATTACCTTTCCGCTGTGTTATTGTACATTTTAAAATGGTTCGTGTGAGCTCGTCTCCCTTAATATCCATTTTAACGTAGATTCTTTAATGGAATAGATCATAAGACGAAAATTGGCCACCATGCTTATGTAGGGTGTAGGGCTGGTTCGGGTACCCTACATCAAGTAGGGCCCGTTTAGTTCCAAAAACTTGGGCTTGATGTGGCGTATGCAGGGCGAGATGGGTTTGTGTAGGGGCTGATGACGTATCCAGGGTCGGTTGGCACTACGACTAAGAATACGGCCCTGAATCGCACGAACATTTTCACTGTCCCTCAGAGTGATAGCTCAAGCGATAGGTTTTCAGGTACATGAAAGTAATAGAGTTCCATCGTTAATCCGTCATTTTCCGTATTTATACCTGTTATTCAATTAGAGGCCAAGCTTGGCGTTACAACTGCTGTTTGCGGCCATGATTTCTGATTGGCTGAAAGACGGAGATAGCGATAGTTACAGCGAGGGACGTACCGAGACATGGAGAAAGTAATGGGACTTCCATCCCTCGAGCCATCGCGGGAAATGAACGCGTGAAACAGTCATTTTTCGGACATCATTCGAGCGATCCCTGGCGTTTTCCTTCGAAAGGGATGACATAAATTAGTCAGGCTTTAATATCTCAGCATTTCAGATTGATATGCCCAGTGAGCATGATGATAGGCCTACATTTTCGTATTGTTTTCTTGCATATCCTTAGTGTGTCATTTTTTTCAGACCTGGGCTCAGTGGGGTTTCCTATTATATTTTTATTGCCCAAATTGAAATATTAATACTCCTGGAGTACGCATTTCACTCTTTTAGATTTTTTAATGACGATATCTATTTCTCGCGATTATATGAAAAGTGAATATTTTCAAGCGTGCGAAAACGCGACGGCTAAGTATGAATGCTGGGAAAAGCCCGTGTGGCGTCATTCTGGTTTCCCCTGCGCCGCGTGAGTTGACCTTAGGCCGAGGATTATATCTGCCGCTGCGATGTAGGCTGCTAGCAGGTAGCGCTTGGCTTAAAAAAGGATTATTAATACCTTATCAAACGAAGGAAACTTTCCGACCATAGGCAGTTTTAATAGGTGATTATTAAGAGATGTTTCCCTGAGCTCTGTGCCTCATGCATGCATTGGTAATCTCAGGCGATGTAAAACTGCTCCTAAAACTCTTGACTACTAAAAAAATAAAAACTCATGACTACTCTATATAATATAGAAACTAGGTCCCTGTGACGTCACGTGGAGTGGCATCGCATGGGCGCCAATCTGGCCTTTTTCAAATGCGGTTAAAATTGGCCATTGCCATTCGTCTAAACTGGGATTTCTAAAACCATATAATTTGTATATTAAGAATACACTAATGGTGGCTAAGGAATCGCAATCAATGCCTTTCGTTTTCTTTGATGAAGGAAACTACCCTATTACAGAGGCAACGGTACACACTTGGTCATCGCCACCAACCCCTGCTACTGATGTGCATGTAGCAATATGATACAATCTACACGTTGCGTACAGCACGCTGAGAAGAAACACTCACACCCCCTGCCAAGCACCTTATAGGATGCTCACTGCAGGGCATCACGTGGATGTATTGTGTTTGCGGATTGGATCGTAGATCGGATCGAGTGAGTGCTCTTCCGTTGGTATGCAATGTGCCGCGAGCCAGTTTGCAGCGTGTTCCAACTAATGGCTTTCTGTTGACTTAATGGATACACGCGCAAAACACACGCCGCCCTCATAATGGCGTGCGCTCGCCTTCGGCTGTTAAGTGTTGCCACGGAGCGGAAATGTTTTAATGACTCACCGGCGGCGGCGCTGCCATTTCCCGCAATTTTCCGCTCATTTTTCTTCTCATCGCGTTCTCTTTCTATCCACATCATTATTTTACTTTGGCGACGCGCGGCGCTGTATCCGCGTAATGGATTCAAGAGACGTAATTTCCCGACTGTTAGCCAAGCAGAAAAAAAATATAAGTTCTTTCTACACGACACGAAGGGCATTTTGGGCTATAAACCGAAAATATTTTTCTTGTTTCCAGGGGGAACGCTGTGGTAAATAAGAACATGGATGATGCATACGTTATCTTTTTACCTTCCTCCACACGCAATGGATATTAGCCTCTGTTAACGCGTCTTCTCTCCACGAGCTTAAAGCCGATTTATGGACGAAAATCTGCGATAAATTTTAATTAGGATTAGCAAAAAAAAGTATATTCACAGCGTCATAGAAAAACATTTGCGTGGATTGGACGCCATCAATCATTCTTCAGAAAAACTACATCTGCAAGCTACCGCACATAAGGTAGTAAAAATGAGTGGACGTCTTTCATAGCCACATCGATTACTTTTCAGGATACACTTCTCAATTCCTTATTCTATCCACGTTATTTTTCAAGACACGGAGTATTACGATATAATAATCTACGCCCGATGACGTGACTACTCATCGAAACCCGGGTCGCTACGTGTAAAAAAATAATGGTATTAGTAAAAGTAAACTATCCGAGAAATCTTATTACAGCGAATTTCTTGGCTAGCTTGACTGGCTAAAGTACTCGACCGGAAATCAGGCAATCCGGGTTCGAGACCCGGTTAAAGCGAATGACTTTTTTCTGTGGAATTTTCGCACAGTTTGTGCATTGCGGGTGACAACATAAAGTTTTCACCGTGGACAGTCCTGGTCGAGGGGATGGTATTGAGGATTGCATTGCAATTTCTTTCCATGGAAGGCTGATTTCTGTTGCCTCTTCAGTCGCATTTTAATCGGTTTTCAAAAATGTCCGCGGCGCGGTGATGTGTGCAATGCGATCATTTTGTTTAAATATTGTGCATTATAATATTTGTAATTGCAAGGAATAGCATTAAACTATTTGAGAGATCATATCATCATGTATATAAGTTTCGGTTAATTTCCCTAATTACATCTTATTTCCCCGTAAAGCATGGATCAATTTGTCCGTCAGCGACACTAATGGCGACTTTTGTAAACCCATTTAAATGCGCGGCGGTTAGCAACACATTTAGAGGTTAACTAGAGGACCTCTTTTGTAGTATTCGTGGCCATGGTATACTTAAATTACTTGCAGTGTTTTTCCACGATTCATGGTTAGAAATAACAAAACACAGCTGCAAACCGCATGGAAAAACTTTCATACGACACCGAGAGTTCAAAATTTCAATGCTAATTTTAAATGCAAACGCTAAATTCAACGTTAGTTCACAATCGCTCAAACCCCTCACGCTGATCAGCGCCTTCATCTCAACAGGATAATATTTCATGTGAATACCGGCATTGCAATGTGGGGGACTGGAATCACAAGCGAAGTACTGGCTGCGCATTATTTGTAGCTATTTTTATTATCTTTCTCGGACCTTACGAAAGCCATCCATCGCGCAGTAGGTTGAATTAAAAAGAAAGCTGCCCAAAAGCTCGAAAACAATTAGCTGGGAAGTTGAAACTTCGCGTAAATATTCTCAAATTAACAGTACATAATTTTCCCAATTATTCTTTCCTTTGCCATCACGTTTACAATATATATGAGCTACAGGTTGGACAAATTTATCACTAAAAGACCACCCTCGATTTTTTTCTAAAATTTGTCAAATTTATCACATTGGGTGTTCCAAATAATGGCTTTCAGTGGACTGAACTTAATGTATACCCGAACGAAATATGTCCCATCCCCCTTGTGGTTTGTTGCCGATATTTTCGCAGACATATTCTTTTTTCTATCTAAATGCTCTTACACATTTAGCTGTACTTTGGGTGCGATGTCGAACGGTTCTTCTTCTTGAGATAATAAAAAACCGTGGAACCGTATCCAAATGGAAGAAAAAGATGTGTCCAATAACATAGAATAACAGTTTTGTCAATAAAGCAATCTATGAATCCAATGTTAGAGGCTAAAGTTAGCAATTTTTTTAGCGAGCTTTTTTTGATTTCAGCCCAGTGTGCATCGGCCTCCGAGTGCACGCGATGGAACTGGGGTGGTGTTCGTTCCACAACACGCCTTCTTCGCCTTTGATCGCCATAACTTGGCGGCCGGAGCAGTGTGAATTCAAAGCGAAAGCTCGGCGACCGGAGTGAAAAAGACCCAGCTAGCCACGTAGGTATCGCTATGGAGGCCATTGCTGTGGGCCGTGGGAATGCATGCAATTAAGGGGGGCATTACTGTCGCACAGCGCGCACGTGAAGTTCCCGAATTAGCCAATTAAGGCGCCTCCGAAATTGCGCATCAAAAGTTTCTTTGTCCGCTGCTCAGATTCGAAAAAGGGATGGAGCAAAGCATCGTGAGCGCGACCGCGGCATCAGAAACGCCCTCAATGCGTAGCCATACCAACGAGCACCACGAAAAAAATGAAACTAGCGATGAGTCCATTCAACTTTATTTTCGATTCCGATTCTCTCAAATCGATTACCGACTCACGATTCTGATTCCATCGACTCTTATTCATACTAGCAGATGTATTATTGATTTGTCTGTAGCATTGTTGTCATTAAATTTTAAAAATTTAATGTAATAAAACAACAAAGACAATTAAATCGCCCCAAAAGTATGGTTATCAAAAATAGTGAAACGATATTACACCAATATACCCTCAGCTTTAACGAAAACTATAGCTGCTTCAGATATAAATTGTTAATTTAATAATGTACAGAGCACAAGGGATCAGGTATGTGTCACCATTTATGCCCCAAGCTTACACTCTCTTTTCAAAATATCTATTTCTACCTATCTTCTAAAAATTATCTATCCCATTGGAATTGATGAAATTGAGAACTGACTTCAGGCGATCGCCGGATTTGAATGAATCGAGAATCAATATTTGGAATCGACTCAATCATAGTTGAAACGAAACAATGCATGGAGTAAGTAGATTTAATTATTATTATAAAATTACGAGTCGCCAGGATTTAAGTGTACTTGACCACTGACTATTGGATTTCGCGATTTTACATGCGTCGTATTCCTTGTTGAATTCAATTATGTCACTACATTTAATGTATTAAAATTTCCCTTAATCATGAAATTTAATCTGAAACTTATCCTCGGAAAAGTTTATGGGTACATTTTTTGGGTAAAAACAGTTTTGAAATATAAAAGAAACCAGTACACTTTTTGTGAAATTAAAAAAAACATAGTAATCTCTCACTCAGTCCGAAGTAACTCACTTTTAGATAGGCTGTGGGACTACATGGAGGATGATCAAATTGTTCCAAGCCAAATATTGCAAGGACATCTTAAGTTCGATTGCCAGCATGCGGAAGGGCATTGTCATGCAGCAAAACGATCCCTTAACTCTGCATTCCTCGTCTTTTGTTCTGAATTGCATGGCGCAATTTGTTTAAGGTATCACAATATCTCTTATCATTTATTGTGTAACCACGAGGCAAAAAATAGACAAGCAACATCCCTTTCCTGTCCAACAACATGGAACACATGATTTTCTAGACTAAAATTGTTTGTTTCAACTTGAGTCCCTTGGGCGATGTCCAATGCCGCCATTTCATCGTTTTGATTCAGGTGAAAGGCGTTTTGGGTACCCAGGTCTTGACATTTCTTCAACGTTATGATTCTGATGGTGAAGCTGACTTTTTTAAGCTAAATTGTCACAGGCGATAAAAAAGGGCCATGATGACGATGAAAGTGTAAGAAAAACAGTTGTCTAATGACTGCCAACTCATGCGGCAATAGGTATTCTATCACGACGTTATACAAAAGCTTGCTGTTCGATATGATAAGTGTATTGATATTAACGTAAATTATATAGAAAAGTAGTTAAAAGTGTGGGCTATGATGTAAAAATAAAATTGCCACAAAAATTTTAATGTTTTTTTAATATTTCTAAACTGTGCTTGCTAAAAAAAATGCATTTGTTTTAAAATGAAATGTAGAAAAGTTTTTACACGAAAAAATAAACTTATCGGTTTTGAAACGTCCATCTGAAAAAAAATCCTCCCTTTCACTAGCAATGGGGCACGAACACGACACGGGATTCCTCCCTCTCCCCCCCCCCCCCCCCGACCCCATCCCATCCCACAACACAACCCAGCCAGACCAGCGGGAATGGAACGGCCAGGATGGAGCGATCGGCCCAAATGCTCACCTCGCATCGTTACGTGTCTTTTTTCTTTCCGCCGTGAAACGCGTGACTGCGAATAATAATGAAAGGACACGGCCTCTATGATGCGGCGACGAATACGACGCACGCAGTGGCGACATCATTGAACGCATTCCAAAGGACAGCATCAATGATAATGACGAGTACCATGATGATGACGACACTATTTATACTTGTTACCTGTCGGGCCCTCCCAAAGTGATAAATAGTGGAGAAAAATTGTTTCACGAAATTTTAACCCTGGCTAGATGATGCCTGAAGAAACCAAAATTACCAACGATGTTTTAGGTCGAAAACGCACCATTTTTAGTCCTTTGAATGCCAACCGATTTTCTTGGCACTGTGCTGAAAGTGCCGAGGCATTTTTACTGATCTTTGCAGTTGGTTAGGAAAAGAATTATCCCAAAAACAACCACAGGTATTTATTCAAAAACTTAGGGAAATCTTTATTATAAGTAGTTTCATCTTTTTAATGTATTATTTGACGAATTTTTGGTAATGTGAGTTAATTTTTACAATTTAAAGATAATATTTAATGCTAAATAAAATGAATATTGACTATTGAATGATTAGTGAGCTATCAGCATCTAACAGTGACATTGGAGGAGGATTGCCACTTCTCGCGAGAGATAGGAGGAGCACGGTATTGCTCCCAGCACTCTAACGGTTAAACTACAAAAACTTTTATCCAAGCGCTCCGATTGGCCGCGAGTTTGCCCTGTTACCTGATGATCTGCACAAAAGCAAAGCATTCGAAGTCCTGAGTTGTCCAGAGCATCCGACAACAGGGCAATCTCGGAGCGCTTGGATAAAAGTTTCTGTAGCTTAAAAATGATTTGTTTTCCACGTAAACACTATTAGTAATTGTGGTTCCTAAGGCATCAGCTCTCCAGGGTTGAAACTTCGCGACACAATTTCTCTCCATTATGTTGTGATATGCAATCAATCTATGTAACATTTTGTCCAGTAGCGGCTCCGCATCACCAGTAATTCTCATCTAGTTCCGGAATCGTCAGCTGCTAGCAACTACTTCTGGTCCTGTATCCCCCTTAAATCACCATTTCTCCATTCTACAATTTCCACTATCTCACCTCTTTGCCCTGCTCTGATCCAACATCTTCGACATACCTGATCATAATCCTTTAGCCATTTGAATCCGAAACATCGAAAAATATTACCTCAAGCTTGCTCAATGTATCTGACACGGGGAATTTTTATCCTCCCGTAGTTTCCTAGGTATTATTCCAAATGGTCTCACCATCAGACTACCCATATTTGGGCCAGCCCAAATTCTTCAATCCTTATTTTATTCTTTGAATTTCCCAGTTATCATTCAACATGCGTTACTGAATTATCTACTAGTGACCTGTTTCCGCAATACTAATCCCACATTGAATCTCTGATGAACATCATCTGAAGCCCACAACCACTTTTTAATATCAACCCAATGTCTACTCACCATTCTCCCACTGTGGGGTGACAAAGAGCTTTGAGGAAACTGTCTCCCCTCTGCCATTGTTTTGCAAAAAGGACTGTTGGCACCACTTGGGAGGTAGGTTTTGAATTTCCTTACCTTCCTTATTTTAAAGTTACCTCTCTCCATCCTTGAGTGCAATCCGATCGTCTTTTGCTTATGCTGACATTCGAATGTCTCGATATTAATCGTCCGCTCGGGACATATCCTTCTATGGCGAAGGAAAGTCAGAGTGGAATACGCCTTTGAGTTGGGCAGTCATGCGTTGGCCTCGGCTGGGTGCCTGCCGGCATCATCGCTGCGGTAGCAAGGCAAGCGCCCAAGTCCTCGTCTGCCCTTACTCTCGTTATGATTTTTGCTGTCGCCACGAACATTACAGTAGAGGATGCTCAAGTCGGCCTCTAAATGTGTTACCACCCTCAGACCATTTAAAACGGTTTACAAAAGTCGCCACTCGCGTCGCTGACGGACAAAGTGATTCGAGTTTTACGAGGAAATACGGTAAAATATATTATTAGGGGTTTAAACCCGAAATTCGTATGCATGATGATGTGACCCATCCAATTCGTTGCTATTCAATTCATTTATCTGCAATTACTAACATTTTGCTGCAAAATATTGGATGAAAGTGAATCGCATAGCACCGCTTATATATTAGGAGATCCTCACAATTTTATTCCACCAACTAATCCCTTAGCAACTCCCGTACACATCCAACCCGAATGATACTTTCCATTTGCTTACACAATTTTACGTTCCATTCCTAATGAATTAGGAGGGGTTATTGCCCTGGTAATATCTATTGCAATTTTATTTATATTACCTTTATACCAAATTAAATTTCGAGAGTTACAGTTTTATCCAATTAATCAAACATTACATTGATCAATAGTAAGTACCGTGGTACTATTTACATGACTTAGTGCAAGACCAGTAGAAGACCCTTAGGTATATTCTAACAGGTCAAGTATTAACAGTAGTCTATTAATCTTTTTATATACTACATGGTATAATCATAAAAATTTGAGACAACATTATAGATTAAGCCAATAAGCATTAATAAGCATATGTTATGAAAGCATAAGATAAAGATTAGTCTCTATTAGTTTATACTAATTTTTATATCTGTCTTTCTACCATCACCGCGCCGCGGACATTTTTGAAAACCGATTAAATTTGGACCGAAGTGGCGAGAACAGAAATCAACATTCTGTGGGATGGAATTGGGCCTCCTCTATGCTGTCCCCTTGGATGTCCGCCTTTATCTTACTTCCCGGTTTCTTTTATTATGTACCTGGCTTGTATCGGCTTGCCTCCCAGTTTATTTTTCGGTGTGGCAGTGAACGCATAGAGTGAGAACAAAGGCTATCTTTCCCGCTAATCCCCCACCCAGTCCTCCTCTACACTTTTATTAACCTGATCCCGTACTTTTCCTCGATCTCCCCCTCCCCTACATACGCCAGCATCTCCTCCGCACAGGATCACCCCATCCTCCTCCCCCCCCCCTTCTCGTAACTCCCCTCATTATCAGTCTCCGGAATAAACGGTGGTCAACTAACCTTCACTACTTTACACGAGACGAAATACCTGGATGCTAGATAAGAGCTAATCTTATCATTAGTTAGTGAAATTTAGTTTCTCGCTAACCTTAAACATAAAATAGGACTCCAATAATAGGGTGGTTTCCTATTATTTTTTATTGCCTTAATCGAAAGATTATTACTCTTGAAGTACGAATTTAACGCTTTTAGAGTTTTAAATGACGATATCTATTTTTCGCGATTAAATTAAAAGTGAACATTTTCAAGCAAGCGAAAACGCGACTGCTAAGTATGAATGCTGGGAAAAGCTTGTGTGACGTTATTCTGGTTTCCCCTGCGCGTGAGGTGCGAGTGAGGTGACCTTGGGGCGAGGATTATATGTGCCGCTGCGATGCAGGCTGCTAGCAGGTAGCGCTTGGCTTAAATAAGAATTATTAATACCTAAACAAACGTTGGAATCTTTCCGAACACAGGCAGTTTTAATAGGTGAATATTAAGAGATGTTTCCCTGAGCTCTGTGCCTCATGCATGCATTGGTAATCTCAGTCGATGTAAAACTCCTATCTACTCGTATAGAAACTAGGTCCGTGTGACGTCACGTGGAGTGGCATCGCATGGGCGCCAATCTGGCCTTTTTCAAATGCGGTTAAAATTGTCCGTTGCCATTCGTCTAAACTGGGGTTTCTAAAACCAAATAATTTGAATATTATGAGTACACTAATGGTGGGTAACGAATCGCAATCAATGCCTTTCGTTTTCTTTGATGAAGGAAACTATCCTATTTTTTCTCTCACGAAGAAACCAATTAAAATCACCGACATGACCATTTTCCTAAAATGCAAAGAGCTCTTAGCAAAATCGTCATTTCTGGACGATTTTTTTGCGTGCATCATATCTTTCCTCGTTTCCTTTCGATTCGGTGGAGTTGGTACTTTCATTCCGTTATTTCGCTTAAATATTGCGCTCTTCGCATTTCAGAGAGTACGCGATTCCGCGAGATGCAGAAATGGCGAATGAAAACCTCGACAAGCACGTGTTCCCAGCGTTGGCACGCAAGTGTTTCCTGGGTTACGACCAAACATGATGTAGAAAGACCGCAAAGAGTCCAGCGCCGACCACCACTTTCGATGCTCTTTTGTTCCTTCGACGCGGAACGTTGCTCACCTGTTCCCTCATACTCCCGCCTCCACTTTCTCCGTCGTTAATCACGCTTCCAAAGCGACCACTAATTCATTACGAGGTAGAAGTCACCGTCCGTCCGTCGGCTCGCTCGCATACACTTCAGATTCGCCGGAAAACATACACTTCCCAAAAATAAAGTCACAAAAACAAAATCAATTGAAGAGCGAAAAAACCCCACGCACTCGGCATCAATTTCGCCGACGCGAGAATTTCCTTTTGGTTCGCCGAAAAACAGCTGCCGGCGCAGCGGCGTTTCCGAAAAGGAGACAAAAGAAAGTCAGAGAGCGGAAGGAGCTCGCCGTGTCCAATTAAAAAGCGTCTGTCACCCGCGGCTGCAGTCGCCAGATTACCACATTCAGTTTCCTATCGGTCCAGCAGGGAAGGAAGAAAACAAAGGACGCAAGAGAGACGCAATTACGCACGCGCACAAAAAGGAATGAATGAAATCAATCGGGATTTTGATTCTCATCCGAAAACAGTCGCGTTTCATTTGAAGATCCAAAACCGGACCGACAGAGTGTTTCCGCTCGGATAGAGACGGCAATCGCAGTGAGAGGGCATCTCTTATATCCGTATACTTCAATTTGTCAAAAAGTACTAACTCGTGTAGCGAAATAGGTCAGTCAGTCAAGTTTCATGACTTATGATTAATGACTATGACTTCTCTTTTGCCAAATGGCTAATGCGTGGAAACCAGTAAGAATACTTAACACAAGCAAGTCTTACACTTTGCACATAAAAATTAAATTTCCAGGGCATGTCTTTCGCTTCACTATTACTCCAGCCAGAACATCGTTATCTTAACTTCTTGTCATCTTTCCCCACGTCGCCATTTTGTTTTACAAGTTACGTATCATTACCCTTGCTTATCTTAAAAACGTACTTCTGACATTGTTCTTTACATGACGAATCATATCCTGAGACTATTTTAGGGAAAACGTAAAAACAACTCAACGTATTCAAGTTATTTCTTCCTATGAGAACAGAAAAAATTACAATCGCGCGGGAAGGAAAAATATTGCTCGCTGTTGCTCGCAGAACAATCTGGCCCATCGTCGTTTGCGGTGAACGTCGTTGCTAAGCGTCTGAGTCCCAGGAAGAGCTACTTCGCAGAATTATGGCAAAGAAGAACGAAGAAAATGTAGTAAACAGCCGGGAATCTTCAGACGCATTACGGCACTAGCTGCTGTGTAAGGAATAAAGTTTCAAAAAGTTTAGTCGAGCGAACAACGTTGGTATGCGAGGCAAGTAGCTTAACAAATAATACGACCCTTGAAGCCAAAACAAGGAAGAGAAGTTATCTTTGGATTCCCACCTCCTTTAGGCCGATCGCAATTAGACTTCAACTCCTTGAGGACAGCAAGTATCGATTTCTTTGATGACTGTGAATAATCTTCGAAGCACAATTAAGTCGGCGGCTGAAACTGCAGCACACATGATCTGACAATATTCTCGAGGAATAATTATTACTACCTATTATGCAATTCAAATTTCTTAATTTTATCCCAATAATGCAGTTTGAACTTGTTTGTTTCGAACGAGAACGTTACTGAGTGACCATTTAGAACTGAGCAAACTGAGGACGTGTGGCTAAACTGGAAATGCATTCGAGGCGAGATGCCAATAAAAGCATAATCGCAGCAAATATATAAAGCGGCGATGGCTCCTCGTGAGTAAAGGCCTCCTCCACACTCCCGATCAACTGCGAAGGCGCTACCTCTTCCTTGAAGACATTCCACGGTCAAAACAAAAAGTAAAGTGAATTTCTTGGAAACAAAACTTTGCCGATGCGAGAGCGATGCTAAATAAAAAAGATGGAAATAGAGAAGAGCCGAGCGTAGCGAGTTTTCGTGAAATTCCTCCTGAAATAATCCCGGGTGTTCGAGGAAAATTGTTTCCTTGCAGTAAACCCTCTCTAAGCCAACGGAAAAGAACTTCGATTAACACTTTAAAAGTTGAAACTCGGGGGGGGGAGGGGGGGGGAGGAGCTGTGGATAGGGTTAAAACGTGTTACTCTACCGTTGGTAAATACCGATTCGGAGCTGCTCTTAAAAACTCTCATTGGGACGAAAAACATTTTTCCTTCCAAACATTTGAGAAAAAGAGAACCATTAAAAACTGCCGTAAAGGAAAGAAAATTTCTAAGAGATGCAAACGATTTGCAAGTTGTAAAAATCGCCATATCTCACCAATTTTTGCTTTTTTTGTGTTGCCTTACTGATATCTTACATGAATGCCTTATCAAACACACCACCCCGCAACCCGTCTCAAAACTGGTGCAAAGATGGACCAATAAGTTTTTAGTCTCAGTAGAAAAGTAAGTTTTGAAATTCTGTTTCTTGGACTTTTCAAGTATAAGTACACGATGCGCATTTTTTAAGTTAGTACCGAATTTAAATATTGAGAAAAACGATAAAATATTTGTAACAATTTTATTTTAACATAAAAACCCACACTAAAAACTACCTTTCAACAAAATTTCTGTTAACATTGAGGCTCTTATTGCATCGAACAACAAACTTTAGCGCACCGATGTCATGGAAATTGCCACCTGAGCTGACAGGAGAAAGCGGGGGGAAAGTATGTGGAAAGATAGTCTAAGGTGTGAAATTTTATGCAAAAATAAATTGTTACAAAAGTTTGACTGGTATTTCAAAACGGTACTTACTTAATAAAATGCCCCTTGTAGCATTATTTACGTAAGCAATATATAATCCATTAGTAATATATGCATATTATATCCGTTTTTCATTAATAATTTATGCTAAGAAATGAGAAACATCAGGTCAAACGTCGAAATTCTTGATCCACACAGACTGATGTAAAAGTCTCCATCCAAGCAGAGTATTTTATTACATAGGAATGTTGAATGTTGTACCAAAATGGAGAGGTCCACTTACGCCCCATGAAATCTTCAAAGTTAGCAACGCCACGCTCGACACAACTTCCATTGAACTCAACGCTCGTTCTCAACTTGACACACTATGAGACCCTCAGATCGACGAGAGAAATATCGCACGAATCAAGGCTCAGAACGTTCGTTATCCGGGGGATTAGCCAATCCGTAGGATGTCCGATATCTTCAATGATCTACACATACCATCGTGACACCTCGCTAGCCGCCTCGAATCCTACGTTCGCGAAGCCATTGCGTACGCCATGTATAACAGAAAATAACTAGCCAAGTGAGAAAATCCCTAATTTCCACTTTGAAATCTTCGGGTTCACGTGCAAAGCCACCCAGAAGACATCTCATTTTAAAGATCATTCTTTACGTTATCCTCCTCCGAGAAAAAATTGTTATTAAAATTCAATTTTATTGTCAATTATCAAATTGCCTCGAATACTCTACAATTCTCTCTCTAAAAGTTTATTATGCGTGCTTTAAAAAAATTTATGAGCATGACTACTCAACGTAAAGATCAATTAAACTTGATCAACACCTCTTGCAGCTGATTTCGTACGTCGAAGCCATCGGTGAATCCGCATTTACTTTCTTGGCTCTGCGAGTCCCAGTGAAAAATGATATAAAACTCAATACATTTTTCGCAAATCAAAAACTGAATGCAAAGTATTTTGAAAATCATGATGCAAAATTCATCTGCATAATTTTCCTGGTTAACGCACGTGTTGAAGTTAGGAAAAATAAATTAAACATCTGATAATATCACATAGAAATATTTACCAATGAATTATTTTCTACACTTGGTTCTTTACCCCTCCTTTGATACTTGCTGAAGCTTCGAGGCTCTAGCGGCTGCTGGGCAAAAAAGGAAGGACAGACCACTGCGGGTAGGCATTACAATTAGATTTCACTCATTTTCAGAGGCATTACGTTCTTCTCAAATTCTGTCTTTGCGAAGTTAAGTATCGCCACTCTAAGTGAAAAATGTTTCCTTTTCCAACGCTACGCTAATTGTAAGTTAATTCAAGTTAGTTCGTCGTGAACGAGGCTGCACTAAAAAAAAGACAGAATTTCATATCCGACATTCCATCCACCCGCACAACATTCAGCGGCAGCAATTCGGCGCCGTTGAACTTTAAAGAATAACTTCGTTCATCGAGTTCATTGATTTTTTGCGTAGGTACTGAGCGTGAGCTGCACATCTCTCAATTACCCATCCCTTCAGTGGAGTACGAATTTCGGAGAATAGAAGAATAGCTCACTCTTTGGAGTTTTATTTCCCAGTCCTTGTGTTCAGGTCAGCCTCAGTCACCGTCCCGTGGGAACGGGCTTTTTCAATTTTAGCCGAAGACGCCAAGCCGCCGTCACGAAGAGTAGCCATTCCTTCCTCTAGAGAGGCCTTTTTTTCTTTGAACGGAATACTCGCGCAAAACGCATGCTGTCTTCTTGAAATTTTCAGGTGTTGAAGACCTAGTTAAGCGGTATATTGACCCGTACGAGTGAACGTCTGTTTGTATGACCGATTTTGGTGGAACGGAACATGTACGAACGCGTGAACTACATTAGAACGGGTTCTAATTTCTGCTCATGTGTTCGCACAAGTTGGGTGGCTACAAGCTGCATTTTCATCCGCTCGTTCATGCATTTAGACATTAACTCTCACGTGTTAGTGTAGCGTATAATCAGGACTTAAGAAACCCCGGTTCATATTTTCCTGCATCTAATATTTGTGAATTTTACCCCTGTATTTTATCAGATACAATGTCTTTTTTATTTGAGAAACAGTTAACGTGTAGACCATTACCTCTACTAAATATTTCTGGTCTTAAATGTTCTAGGTGGTAGCGAATCGTTTAAAGGATTAACATGCCACAAAAGTACGTGGTACGTAGTCAAAAGTAAGTTGGTGGTGTTGGAGAGGGATGGATGCAATGTCCTCTTCATGGTCATTGGGAGGGCAGCATTTCAAGGAAACATGTGAGGCAAGCGAGAGGAAAAATGACCACACGAAGTCCACCGAAATAACCGGAAGCTCCGGGAGTGAGCGTAGCACAATTCCTTGAAACACAGCCTCGGACCCGACGCATAAGCAACCATCGTATCGCGATGACCAGCAGGGCCGGCCGACCCCTGTTGGGCGGGGACTCTTTGCCGAGAAACATTCGGCGATTTTAATCAGACGGGATATTGAAAGTTTTCGCCTTCGTGTTTTTTCCCCCGCCTTTAATGCGAGGCGGCGGTGGCGGATAGCGTGGGGAAGTCATCCCTGGACGAGCATCGAATTAAATTAGCAGCGCGCGAGCGGGGGCAGCACCCTTTTCCAAACTTTTGATTGCGTCTGCCAGGGGTCAAACACGATCCGCCACGCCCCCTATCCGACCCCAACGCCACTCTCAGCCAACGCCACGCGGAGACGAAGCGAAACACGAGAATGGACCGAAAAACAAAGTGAATCAGACGACTGAAAACAAGGAATAACGTTTCATTCGGCTCACGCCATTAGTTGAGATAGGGTGCCAATGCAGAAAATTTTCGCGAGGCGCGGAGACGAAGCAAAACGTAAGAATGGACCGACAGAGTGAAACAGTAGGGGAACGAGGGGCAAGAGGACGCATATGCATTCAGTAAATGAAACAGGTTGACTAAAAATATATAATATAATACTAGTATACATAATAATTATAAGATTGAAAAGTAGACTAAACCTTTTAGATAAATTCAAGAGCAGTGTCATTTCTAACGAAGTTAACCATATCTTACGGACGCCAACATACTACGGAAGATCAGATCACATAAATAAAATAAGAGGGATAGATTGTAGAACAGACAGATTCAGAATGTCTTTTTTTCCACGATCAATAAGAGATTATAACGGCAGCAATAGAACTCATAGATAAATTGCATGACTTGTAGTGTAGCTTACTAACCTACATATGTAAAACTTAATGCATGTTTCTTAATTTCATTTTTATTTCTAACAGAATATGGCAGTATAATTTGTTAGTATAAGTGACGTTTTATGGACCGTGTGGTGTGCATGTGGGAGTCCAATTGCATGCTGGTGATTGATCACCCCCTGCCAAACACCCTAGAGGTGGCTCGCAGGGTATTACGTATATGTAGATGAATAATATATAACATATACACATTTATTTTAAATAACACCCTTACTCTATAAAAAAGACTTTTGGTGTATTTATGTAATATCTACTAAAGTTCAGTAACTACTGAATGATCTCTCATCGGGATAAACTGCAACTATCCCATTTTAATGTTTAAATATTGAAAAGCCCTTTGCATAGGAATTCTCTCAAGAGCGGAGAAAACTACAGCCATGCTAAGTAAAACTAAAAATTTCCTCACCCGAAGAGTTCATTTCGTTACAAATTTCTGCACATTTTTCCGCCATGTCGAGTCAATTTTATCATTTTTATCCTGAAATTTCTTACTCACTATGCTTCCGCAGAATTACATCGCGAAAGAATTTAGTCGTTGCACTTATTAGTTATTTAATCCAGTGATTTCAATTTCGAATTCGCTAGAGGCGATGAAAAATCGCTGCAAAATATAAATATCACACATTAAGTAGAAGGAAGAACATGAATAGATGCATTCATGTAAATGTTTCGATCGACAAATATTTTCTACGAGCAACTGAAGCTTTAACCCTTGAGCGGGCGGGCTGGCCTATTAAGTAGGTACGCCAATCGTCGAGAACCAAGGATTTCAACATTGTACGTACATTCTGGTCTAGAATAGCCTCGTGTATTCTTACACTGAACTTTGACTGTCCATATTGCGACTTTTCAAAGTTCTAAGTATTGCAGCTAATTTATTTTTGAAATCGCCAAGAAGAACCGACACCCGTGGCGTACAAAGTACGACCAGCCCTGTACCTCGTGTTTTGCTTTCCCTGAATGGCCTGGTGTGTTCTCAAAAAGTCATTTTGATTGTCTAAATTGCGCGAGTTTTTAAAGCACTAAGTATTGTAGCAAATTTTGTTTTTAGATCGCCAAGAGGAACCCGACACCCGTGGCACAAATTATGCCGCGCGACCGGCCGTGTACCAGCTGTGTACTTTTATATCTGTATCGCCTATTAATGTGCGAGCTTGAACTAATTTTTACAAGTAAAGATAAATTTTAACAAATTCGAGTGTAATCATATAAATGCATATACATTATAAATGTATATGCGTATCGTGGACAAAGTGCGCCACGCGCCCGGTCTTGGAAAAATATCAGGCTTGAGGGTTAAAAGAAGCTTCACTGAAGCCGAGGTCGATTTAATTCAAGGAGGTTGTAAACATCTGAGGGGGCACCTCTGGTTCCGAGCGTGCAGCGACGTGTGGCAGGAACGGGGTGGGGGGAGCTTGGGTAGCCACGCCCACTTTGACCAAAACATTGACAATCTCATAAGGGTCAATGCTAACTTTTTGGTGAAATATTCGGTCATAACTTGTTAATACATTAAAAAAACTATGGAATGCTCAATGTAAACCTTTTTTTCTTACTTCATTGGTAGGCTTCGTTAAGTAATGATTCAAATATCTTTTCCTAGGGAAAAATTATCATCAACCACCACGGTTACATTCTACAACCAACTCAGCTGAAAATAAAATTTTACGAGTGTAAACTAGTCATTTTCCTTCATTATTAAAATTAAAAAGAAGAACTTTGTGCTTTCATATGAATACTAATTCACACATTTATATTTGTGAATATATAAATTAATTTGTGGTAAATTTGTGAATAAATATTAATGTGAGAGCACAAAGTTCTTCTTTTTAATTTTAATAATAAATCGCTATCACAAAGTTACGCCTCAAACGATCCATTTTACTGCACTTATAATTTTGTTATGACCAACGGAAATCTAACAATTAAAGTAATAAAGTATATTTTTAAGGATATCCCCACTAGTAAAGTGGCTTACAGACACTGTTTAAACCATGGATTATACATTAATAGAAGTATCGCGAATGATGGGAAAAATCCTGTGACAATCAGCGGCGAAATACGAATGATTATGGTAGCGTTTTTTACTTTATGTAGTTCATTTTCAGAACAAAACCTAGCCACCTGAAAATATCAGTCAGAGACTGAGTCTACAAATTGTCAAACCAAGATGGTGGAACTTCGACCGCGCCAAAAACCTCGGAAAGAGCGACTCCACATTTTGACAACCTCGTCCGTTTCATCCTTTGTCATTTCACTTGAATACCTAGTAAATGCAAGAGTCATGATAAAAAAAGGCTTATTGATTGTGATGAATGGGAATGAATGCTTTAATCAACAACTGATAGAAAAGTTAATGCCAGTAATTACACGTCATTCGAGTATGTTGGTACTTTGTTTTCTATTCGTTGAAATTTCCCATCTGAGTGTTTATGTTATCAATGAGTGGCTACCAGTGCCAATCTGCCTATTTCACAGCCTTGTATGACTCTTCTACGCCACCGGTCGCTATCTAGTCGCCTATCGTTGCGGCGTTGTCTGTTACAGTGATGCATCTTTGGCTGATTGCTAGTTTTTCAAATGAGAACCACTGCAGTGGGGAGGCAGGAATTAATTGCGGCTTGCCAATTGTCTCCCATTTTGTGGGCAGGCTGGTTTTATTGGTAGTGGTACTTCAAAAAAAGTTAATTAGAATAATTGCCAATAAAAATCGTTTTGAGCCTTCTTACCCCCTATTTGTTAGTCTTAAGTTATTGCCATTAAGGTACATGCTTGTTTATAAAACTTTAAAGTTATTTTTTGCGAAGTGGTAGTTTTTCAGCAATTTCTGGAACCGAGCATGGTTATAACTCACGTAGGAATGTCAATTTTTTAGTTCCTAAGCCTAATCTTTCTTCATTTAAAAGATCGTTTCTTTATTTGGGGCCGAAGATTTTTAATAAATTACCTTGTTCGATCAAAGATTTAAATAGTATAAATAAATTTTGTAAGAAGGCCAAAGATTGGCTGTTATCCCATGATAATACAAATGTTCTTTTTTGATGTGTTTGTGCATGCATACATATTATTTTATATTATTTTATTTTATATATTATTTTTATATATTTGTGAAAGGAGAAAAAGAAATTTACTTTGTTCTGTCCATATATTATACTTTGTTCTTGTTTATTGTAAGTTATTGTCAAATATATGTTTCATAAGGGTAATATTTCAAAACGTTATGTATACTTTCTATTGTTTTCTGGCCTGCCTTGAATTTAATTTTTAAGATGGTAGCTTCCATGCTATTTTTTATTTTAACCATTGAAGCTACCTTAAGCTCCATTTATTTTGTGTTGTAAAAAAAGTGTACATTCAAGGTTGAAGCAATAAATTCATTCATTCCATTTTCGTACAATATTTTGCCCACAACTTAACGCAGTGTCGAACTACGTCGTTGGGGTCAAGTGTAAAATGTGCGCACAGAGACTCAGCGTCGAACGCACCGAGTGGTCCCCATCCCTGTGGCACTTGGCGCGATGGAGAGAGACCCCATAGCGTGACTGCGTAAAATACAGACGCTATTAACTTATTATATATTGAGTCATCGCCACAACAAGGGTATGGAAATTTGAGAGTATTAAAGAAAAAAACATTAGATTTTAAGAAACCTCACACTCCGGCTCTGAGTAAGACTGAAAGGTAAGTCTCCCATTTCGCAGAATTTGTTGTGGTGTGAATCACTACTAGCGTTTAACACTTATCGATAAAATGGAATTTTAAATGAGGAATTCACCTGACAGCCCCGAATTACGGCGCCTATTCAGACACCTCATTGAAGCCACAATCCAGGCATTAATTCCACGTACCTGGAAGAAATGAGAGACAAAAAAATTGATAAAATTATTTTGAAAACCCGAAAACACACTTGTGTAAAAACAATTATGTATCGGTGAACTATGCCTCCCCTGAATAACCTCAGATAAGGAGGGTATTTATTTTTTTGAAGAATTGAAATGTTTATGTAGTTGCCTCAGTGCTGTCCCGAAGTTTCGAAAGTCAAGAGTGAAATATTGACCTTCGATACGTGGAAGTCTTAACCCAGTAGGAAACCCGGGAAAGCTGCATTCAAAGCATCTACTGGGAAAGTACTTAATCCTATTTTTGGAAATGTCACAATGCCCTTGGTCACAATAATCAATCGATGTCAACAAAGAGAAAGTTAGGTTATTTTTCATCAAATAAAATTACATTCACCAGACCTTGGGCTGTTTTTCCTCACTCTTGATAAAAATGAATGAAATCAAACTGCATCGTTCTACCTCTCAAGCCATGAAGCCAATTAGTGAGCAAAGAAATTTTAAATTAGCAATCCTGCTCCTTTCATTAAGGCTATTTATCTGGTTTGGTACGTTAATATAATCAATCATTGGGCTAATTTAATGAGAATGTCGTAAAATACTTATTTCACGGAGTAGTTGCTGTTTTATATTACTCGATATCTATTTGATTCGCCACGGTGAAAAAAAATATAACTCACAATAGTTTTAATGCCGACCAATCCGGGTTTTGGCGATTAAGCGACATTCGCTTTATGGCATCTATATTAAATTAAATGTGGATTACTTATATTTGAACCTTAACAGCGTTTGCTTTTAAATTAATTTCTCTGTTTGGTAATGTACCTACAAACTGATTTTCCTTCGTTGCCACTTATTCAAATTATCAACCAATTGCATGCGGGGAAAAGTATATCTCTGTGCATTTTGAAATGAGGAACTTTGAAAGATAGTTTTTAAATTTTTATCTTTTCGGAGGAGAATCAGATAAGACAAGCATCGTTCCAAATGTGAAGAATAATGGAGAAGGTGAAGTGGACGGAGAGGAGGAGGAACATCGAAGTACTGGATACGGTGGGTGAGAAGAGGCAGCATCTAGATGGGATACGGAGGAGATAGAAGGTTGGAGAAGCTACTTAGCGGGGAGCGGATGTTGAAAACAGTGGATGTTGGCTAGGAATGTGATGCTCAAGATAGTAGTAGCTGACGAAAAGCTTTAGCAGGTTGGAAAATTCAACTACTTGGGTAGCACATTAGAGGGAAACGGATACAGCAGAAAGAACATCAGGAAGAGGTTTCCTTTCGCAAAGGTGTTCATGAACAGGAAGGAGCTTATGAAAGGATCGTTATGTAAGAGTTTACATGTATCTGGAGTGTAGCGCTTTAAGGTGCGGAAATATGGACATCAAGGAAGGAGGACGAGAGAAGACTGGAGGTGTTTGAGATGTGGGTGTGGCGAATAATGGAGGTGAAGTGGTCGTAGGGGAGGCGAAAGGGCGAAATGTTGGACATGGTGGGTGAGGAGTGGCAGCTTCTAGATGAGATACGGAGGAGACAGAAGGTTTGGATGGAGCGAGTGCTTAGCGGGGAGGAGATGTTGAAAACACTGCTAGAGGGTAGAATGCTATGGTAAACGAGGGAGAGGAATGAAAAGAACAGGATTTTTAAATATAATGAAAAAGACGGCGTATTGTGCTTAAAGAGGACAGCCCAAGATGGGGGGTGGAGACGCCCAGAGTGATTCTCAAATGCTCCATGCACCTTGACCGTTAGAATAGTTAAATAATAAAGGAATTTCATCGTCTGGCATATCGACCGCTCCTAACCGTAAAGTAATATCTCAAACATCATTCCATTCTGGCGTATCTTGAATTTCTAGTGCAGATAATCGCATTTGTAAAATTTGAGCCATATAATTGTACATGAAATTTTGTCAAATGTAGAATGGTATTCTGACATACGATTTAATGGACCAAATTTCAGATGCGATTATTTGGTGGAAATTGTTATTTTATTACATTATGACTGTATGTTTCTGGACTATAAATTCAAGATAAGCTTGTATGGAATGATTTTTTGTGATTTCTTTACTACTATTGAAGACTACTTTACGGCTTGGAGCGATCGATATGAGTTCACATTCGAGGAGGAGGTAGCAACTTCTGAAATTACGATCCCTCATGTGACACCGGCGTTCACTGAAACCGAAATATGGAATGAACAAATGATCATCTTGTCAGATAGACACAATTTTCAATTCTCCAGACAGCTAATTGAGGACATTTACGCACGCTGCATGTTCAAGGCGAGCACAACGCTGGCTTCGATCGAGAGAGGGATTTGATTCCGCCGCCATTAATGGTCCGCCCATACATCCCAGGCGGCGACAATCGGCGCAATTAGACGCTCGCCTTTTTCGCCTGGCCGCTCTGCCAGCGCCGCCTATCGCATGCCAAATGAATTAAGCCACCACTCCCACGAGTACTCTTGGCGGCGACGAGCACAAATACAAGCAACGGGCGCGCAGGAAGTGGATGTTATAGACGCCAGGAGGTGCTGCTGTCGGAACGACCTGCTAATGCAATACGGAGGTGAACCTAATTACGCATATCAGCCAACTCCCTATGAGAACAAATTTAATGACCCAGGATGAATAGAGGACTTTGCAATTCGGTTGAGAAAGTTAATCTTAATTTCAGAATAAAAACTGGCTCTCTCTTAAAGAATGGCTGCGAAGTCAAAGCGAATTCCAAGCTATAGGTTCATATGTAATATTTCCTTAACCGTCGATTGCGGACGAGTGCATAGGCGGATCTAGGGGGGGTGGGCACGGGGGCACGTTTCCCACCCCCCCCCCCAGACCCCATAAAATATGCAAGATTTTTAATACGGTCATATTATCATTGTGCTCGTTTTGTATTACGAGGTATCCTCGTCCCCCCCCCCAGAAATAAATCCTGGTTCCGCCCCTGGACGAGTGTAGGAATATCCTATACTTAAATAGTTTCCGACTTGCACCTTTGGATAGTAGGTATCCTCTCTGCATCCCTACAGGAAATTGATCATCCTTTACTTCACATAATAGTAGACCGAATTTTACAAGGAATGTTGACGAAAATGGTCATGAATGAGAGGACAAGCCCATCAGAAATTAATGTTTTTAGATGGCTATAAACTGAAAGTGATGGATATTAGCATAAAAGACGATATTTGTGGATGGGTGACAACTCTTGCGTGATGAAAGTTTTGAGATCTGCGAAAGTGTCCAATTGTAAAAATGATATTGATGCCGTAAGTACAAGTTCAAGAATTAGGAAGAACCACGCAAAAAAAATTAAAATTGGCACACTTAATGGATAAAATGCTTGCATTACATGGCGACATTTCAAAATCAAGGTTGTTGCCAAGGTTCCCCGTCGAGTGATTCCACTATAAAGTCAGCGAGACATAGCGGTTTTATCCCAATGTCTACGATAATGGGAAAATTTAATAGGAAATCCTCCAAAATCGTTAGCACATTAATGGCTGATGTCGGGTTTCGCTAGTCAGTGAGCACTTTCCGCTTCTATGGCGTTAAAGTGTTTTTCCCTCGTCCCATCCCCTCCAACTCTATCCCTATCCCAGAGGCGTCGGCGGGCTCCTTATCGCGGCGCCGCCTCTTTCCTTTTTTCCTTCCCATTCCACTCCCCTCCCCGGGAGCGCGGGCATATCAGTTGTAGTACAGTGTCCCGGCCCCGGCGGTTGTAACCCTCAAAGCACCCCCTTTAGGTACTCATTGGTGTCTGCGATGACACCTTTTCACAGGATTCAGCTTCACTTCCTCGCCGTGGCCCTCGAAAAATAGGGCAGAGAATTCGATGATTTTCAAATCATCCGAGCTGGCGCAGGGTCACTGACTTGATGATATAGCTATAAACATTTCTATGAACTTTACAAGCATAAGGAAAGTAAAAGTAAATTCAATGACCTTCCTTGCTTAGCAAGAAATTTCAGACAAAAAAATACGATTAAGCTAGGAAGGAATATGTCGTTGCGTTTGCTTTTGATGTCTCCATAGAGCGTAATTGATATGAGTGGTAAGTGAAGCGTCTCGATTGCTACTCAAGGTATAGCTGAATGTGTACCACTGCGGAAAACATCAGCTGCCGGAAAAAAATAAACGACCACTTGCGCGAGCGATGACGGATCCTGCAAAAAAGAATAAAGAAAACAGAGTGTGCAATTTGTAATCCGAGAGCTTACTCTTTCCGCCCCAAGCAGAGGCAAACGTATTTTATGGAAATAACAGAGCGAGCATTTGGAGCGGACTAATATGTCCGCCTCAATATTTAATGTGCTCTCATGCAGCCGGCGGCGGCGCCACTATCGCTGTTTTGCCGCCGAGGCGCGTCGCCTAGGAAACCGCCAGCCAATCGGATTAGCCGGCGACGCACACGACAGCCAAAGCGTTTCATTTTTTTTTTAATGTTTCGAACTCCTCGTGAAAGGAGTTGAGCGAATCTAAATATCGACTGAGGAGCGGGCGAGAAAAGAGATACCTACACACGACGATAATGCCTTCGCTCCCACAAACCCCGTCCTCGTTTGTACACTTCTTATATCAATCACTCCAAACCAGCGCGATGCAGTACCTCGTCTGGAAACGTTCAAATTTTTTTTACGCAAACATGCACACATGGTTCCCAGATATGATGCAAATGGTGCTGCACTTTTTGAAGAGGGGATTCCAAAAGCGGCTGCCAAAGTCGCATAAAAATTCCACTGCGTAAAATGGCTTACTACGTCTTATCATTTTTTTTCACTTCGTGTACTTGAATTTGAACCAAATGCATGTAAAATGATCCATCAGATTCGCCATAGTCTGATCTAACTCGGTTGTTACCGTATAAAAAATAAAACTGTAAAGGCACAAATAAAGTCTAATGCGGACGTTCAAAGAATGATGACGACAAACTGGGTGAAAAAAAACTTCGGAGTCATTTTGAATTAAAATAAAAAGACGTGTGGCATTCGGGTTTCAGATTCAATCTCAAACTGAGCCTTGTAATAATCATGAGTGAGTTTTTAGGTTTCTTACACGTTTTTCCTCGGTAAATTCGACGTTTCTACCACTGTGCTGCATGAATAGTCATACCAGAATGACTAAAATTATGGAAACATGTGTTAAAGATATAGGGTTTTTTTAATATTGAAATATATTATCCTCCAGAAGCAGTTTAAATTTTCACTTCGCCAACTGCTTGTGGGAAAAAAAAACTCCATAGTCACTTTGAATAAAAATAAAAAGGCGTACAGTTTTTGTGTGACCGATTTAACTTCAAACTGAACCTGAGTAAGTTTCAGATCTCTTTATGCGTTTTTTATGGGTGGATTAGACGTTTCTCCCACTGTGCAATAGGAATCGTCTGACCAGAATGATGTTAAGTGCGGAAAAGTTTTATGTTTTTTTCTATCAATATTAAAATATATAACCCTGCAGGGTCTGTTCTAATATTTTAACTGATTTATTTAAACTCCTTTTTCTCTCGTAATTTGGACATGTCTGAACGTGGAGGGGGCATAGTTGAGTGGATGTCCCTCGGGATGTGGAGAGGAAATGATCGCTGCCAAATTACACGAAAAATTCATTCGGGACCCGGATTTTGCCTCTCACGGGCGGTCAGTCCTTTTTTGTGAAATTGGCGATTGCTTGAATTATGAATAGCATGGCGGTTGGATTGGATCCGCTTGCACTCCGCCATAACTAATTGCGAAGATTCAAGGGGCATAGATCGAGATAAAATATGACTTCACCGCATATAGGAGATCAACCGAGCAAATAATGTGGAGAGCGCTCTTGGTGAGTGATTAACTCCCATTAGCTCAACTCCCAACCACAGTATTGCCACGGAAAATGGAAAGTTGAGAATAGGTAATAGTTAAACGTACATTTTACACAATTATTGATCCTTTTCTATCCTCTCAAGTTCCTACTATATTCAATCGAGATACAAGTTCCAATCAAAATACGTTTAATGAAAAAAAACGCTCTCGCCGGAATCATCCCGACACATACTAACTGTTTCAAAGTTGTTAGCATGCAGAGAAACTGAAAATCAATCTTACTCAGGTTTTCGATTGAGGTTGCAGCACTCAGGACATAAGCCACTCAATGGAAGCAATTCACCACGCATTGCATGAATAAAAAAGCAGGTGCATACCTATATTTAAGAAAACCGAATTCTTATATGCGCATCTGTCTTCTCCACGTAATGTATCATTCGATCAAATCGCCATAAAATTTGTCACATCAATACATTATAGCAATGATAAATTTTTGCACCTTCTAATTAGTTTAAATAGGATAGGCTTCTCCTTGATGGTTTATATGCTAAGCATTAGGCTCGATGCACCAGTCTCATTTCTCGCTGTCTTACAGTAATATCACTCGGGATAAGAGAGCTGAGATTTTCTCATCAGAATGATGAATGAATAAAATATCCAATTTTATCAATTTAGTTTCTTATAAACCTCGGATTTGGCTACAACAAAACATGATTTCAGCTAAAAATCATAACTTTACTCTGAATTTTACTACAAAGCATTTCAATGGCAACCTATGATAATATTAATGAATGGAGATTTTTTACTTCGAAATTGGATACCATTTTCACTCTATTTTTGACACGAATAAATACTCCACTTCCGATTTTCACACATGAATTGGGATCTCTTGCACGACGTCTGTCCGGTAATTCTCCTGTAATAATTAATTAAATCGTTGGCGCTCGTACCAAGTCCCTTTGCTAATCCAACTGAAAGACCTCTCTCAAAGTGCACAGCTACGTGTGGTAGATCATCTGATGTGGAATTCCTGGCCACGCTAACCATAGTTCTCGCGTTCCACTGCCATTCACATTATTTATCTCGCCACAGGCGCATTACCGCCGCATCGGTAAACCATGTTTACCACATGCAGCCAGTTAAAAATTAAATTATTATTTTACGCTTGTTTTTGTTGCATGGTTAGTCGGTTGTTATACATTTTATAAGCAATTTTCTTAATACCATGTTTTTTCTTCACTCAATTTATATATTTTCCATTACGTAGAAATTTTACAACAAAATCAATTGAAATTTCTTAAAATTACAAGAAATGACAATGGAAAACTCTTAGAAGAGTAATTGATGAGAGAGTATATGCGTGGTTGGTATCGTTGGATCGTAATTCCAAATGCCTGCAGCCAGTGCGAAATTTTATATCATCGACGGAATGCCAAGCGAAACGAGGAAGGAAGAGTTATCAAAGCGAAAATAGCTAAAATGATCGGCTGGAGCTCCCTCCACCTCCTCGCTAATATCTCTCGTGTCTCATCTTCACTCTGGACCACTTTCTCGTTCCCGCGTTTGAGATCACATGCCTCGAAAATATGCCTTCATTCCCCTCCGATGCACACTGCAATGATAGCACAACTATCTCTTCTATAACAGTGACTATCGGCCAAAGATCACACGCTCAAGGGGTCAAAGATAAATGTGGAATCCGGCGACGCAGCACACGAAAGTCAACAGACATAAAAAAGGATCGATCGATGGTCAACTTCAAATGGAACGTATACTCGGTTATACTCAGTCATAGCATAATCAGCAAGAGCTAAATACCTGGAGAGCTGTTCATTCTTCATCATCATTACTGGTCAACAATCCTAAGATTGCCAAAGCTCACCACTCTATTCTCCTATCTTCTACTTTTCTAACACCTTCGTATTTCTTACCTTAAACAACCCTCTTAACGTTTTCCATACATATATTTCATTCGAAGTCTTCCTTTTCCTTCTTGCCATCGACGATAGTCTTCATTTCCTTATTTTCAGTACCAAGTAAACAGCACACATACCTTTACAATCATTTTTACCGATTATTAACAAAGAAGTATAATCATAAACACACATGCCCTGGATAGGAGCAGGACTCGAATCCGCGACCTTCGGTTTGGCAGGCGAGGATTTTACCCCGCCGCCGCCGAGTCCGACAAGTCGTCAGGTGATCATGTCTCAAGATATGGGCTAAAAGGTTGCTCCATCTTCTCATTATGGTTTTCATGAGGCTTCTCTTCTTAGGACTTCCTCGTTACTAACTCGATCGATCCATTTGATCCTCATCATTCTTTTGTTGCACCACATTTCTCCCCTGCTCTCCATGCCATAGGTACTTCCTTAGAGAAGAATAATTCAAATATAAGTTCCGATAAATTGTTTCCCTATTTCTCGAGAGCTGTTATAGGAATTAAATATACAATTAATGCCCTGGAAGTAAATTATTTTTTACAATGAGTTATTTGCGGTGTTATTACATTGAAAAATAAATTTTGTCTAATTAAATTTAATCTAATAAAAATTTGTCATTTTTTTCGTAAATTTTTCGAGAAAATTTGTCACCGAGGAGATTCATGCAATACGCAGTACTTAAACATAATATGAGGGGGAGAGAAGCCAAGGGCTAAAGTTGATTTTATTTTTTACGGAGAATTTGAAATTTTGAAATATATTGGTATAGAAATTGATAAAATAAATATAAAATGTTCCTGGTCAAGGGATACGAGAGGGCCTATGCTGAGATCGAGTAGAATATCAAATGCACTACTAAATAATATCAAGTTGATATCGTTTATTTCCTTTACCTAATTTCTGTACCTAACTCTTTTTAGAAAACAAATGGCTTCTCATCCCCACCCCTATATAACCTGTAGTCCTAAGAAGAGTAGGAGAGAATAGAAGCCTCATGAAAACTTTGACAATACAACGGAACAACATTATATGCCATATCTTGAGACATGATGGCATGATGAAGACAAAACGGGAAAGGTAATAACCAGTGATTATGATGACAATCTGTAAAAAAAACTGTTTCTATCCCATAGAACTTAATACTCGAGTAAGATATTCAAAAAAATAAACGGCTAACCAATTTAGGGTTTTTTCTCATGACCTTGCATCCCTCAGCGGCGTCGTCTTACACCCTCTTATTCTTTAGTCTTGAAGCTATAATAGCGCCATCGGTTGTTTAGCAGCACCTCTCCAATTTTCTTCGTTCACTTGCCTTTGAATTCTTTCCGGCCTAAGCCCTGAATCCGACTTCCTTCTTCTTTTGTCTCACATGAAGCACACTTGGTCTTACTCTAGTTTTCTTTCCTTTCACTTGTCTAAAGATACGTCACTGTCCTCAATTATCAGGAGACCACCGTCATGTCTCGGTGGATTTCATGCATTTTTCGAGAAAATTTGTCACCGTGGGGATTCATGCAATACGCAATACTTAAGCATCATATTAGGGGGAGAGAAGCCAAGGGCTACAAGTGATTTTATTTTTGACAGAGACTTTGAAAATTTGAAATACATTGAAACTGAAATGTATTGGTATAGAAATTGATAGAATAAGTATAAAAACCTTTCCCTTGGGCTACAACCTTGTCGCGGTGGAAAGGCTTGCGCGCTCCTATGACCCCTAGAGCTGCACTGGCGGGATTAATTCTAAATTATTCCCGGTAGGGCCACCCATGCCAGATAGGTCGAAGGGTAGGAGCCAGACGAAAGGTAGTCCGCGTGATGGTGTCACGTAAAAAACACTGTTGGAATGGAAGTGGGAAACCCTACCAACTATCTCTTCCCTGAACACATGGAGTACAACCAAATGAGCCTCGGAATCTCATCGCCCGGGACCCGTCCGCAAAGGGCGGGTGTCGGGCACGGCAACGAGGTCGGCAAGGTCCTCGGGGTCGCCAACATGCGAAATCCTTGCAGAGACTTATCAGCATCAACATCAGTGGCAGCAGCAATGAAGAAAGAAGAAAAGAAGACCAAGAAGATGGAGAAGAAGAAGTCTGCTATAAATGTGGGAACGTGGAATGTGAGGACTATGATGAGGGCGGGAAGTTAGAAAATATCAAAAGGGAAATGGATAAAGGGAGGATAGATATCTTAGGATCATGCGAGGTGAGGTGGAGGGATGGGGGGGATTATTGGAGTGATGGGTATAGGGTTATATATAGTGGAGGGGAAGAAAGCCAGCGAGGGGTAGCTTTAGTATTAAACGGGAAGATGGGTAAGCGTGTGGTAGGTATAGACCAGGTAAGCGATAGGATTCTGGTGGTAGAAATTGAGGCGCGGCCCACCAACCTTGTGGTGGTCCAGGTTTACATGCCCACTAGCAATCATAGGGAGGAAGAAGTAGACAAGGTGTATGAACAGCTCGAGGAAATAATTAGAGACGCACCGGGTAAGAAAAATCTGGTAGTGATGGGGGACTGGAACGCCTCAGTCGGGGAAGGGAGGAATGGAAACGAAATAGGAGATTTTGGTCTAGGAATACGGAACGACAGGGGAGAGAAAGCAGCAGAATTTTGTAGGAGAAACACATTATTCATCACAAACACGTGGTTCAATCATCATAAAGGGCGAAGGTACACGTGGAAAAGTCCAGGGGATGCGGGGAGATATCAAATTGACTACATTATGGTAAGACAGAGGTTTAGGAACAGTGTGAAAAACTAGCGCAGCTTCCCTGCAGCGGATGCGGATTCGGACCACAATCTAGTGCTCATGAAATGCAACGTAAGATTCAAAAGACTTATGAAAGTTAGGAAGGCGAAGAAATGGAACGTAGAAGCCCTGAAGGGGAGTATGAGGAGAGAATATCAGGAGCTAGTGGACATTAGTATACGGGAGATGGAAAGTACCAAGACGGTAGAGGAAAGATGGGATAATATAAAAACGGGAATAGTCAAAGCGGCGGAGAAGTCAATTGGTTACGTTGACAGTAGAAGGAAAAAGAAGCCGTGGATAACGGAGGCAATGGTTAATGAAATGGAGGAGAGGAGGAAGTGGAAGAACGTGGACACAGAACAGGGCAAAAGAATGTATAGGGAATTGAATAATCGATTACGACGTGAAACTAAGAGGGCAAGGGAGGCTTGGTGGAAAAGACAGTGCGAGGAAATGGAAAAGTTCCAGAAGGATGGAGAAGTAGGCGCGTTGTACGCCAAATTTAAGTCGCTATCGGGCGGCAAAAGAGGACAAGCCATGTCTAAAATTAAGGCTAAAGATGGGAGGATGCTAACCGAGCGGGAAGAGGTACAGGGTAGGTGGAAGGAATACGTGGAGGACCTGTATGACGGAACGAACAGACCAGAGGGATTGACTCTAGAGGAGGAAAGTGCAGTGGAGGAGGATAATCTTGGGCCGGAGATATTAGATTCAGAAATAGAGAGAGCACTCCGTGATATGAAGGCTAGGAAAGCAGTAGGCGTGGACAACATCCCGTGTGAGCTTCTGAAGAATCTAGGGAAGGAAGGTAAGAAAAGGTTTTTCGAACTAGTGCGCAAGATCTATGAGGAGGGATGTTGGCCGGAGGATTTCGTGAAGACGGTTTTAATTCCGCTTCCGAAAAAGAAGAAAGCTGTGGAATGCGGAGATTATAGGACTATCAGCCTAATATCCCATGCGGCTAAAGTAGTGCTGAGGATATTGAACAGACGAATGGAGACGAGGGCAAACGAGTATTTGGGCGAAGATCAGTTTGGTTTCAGAAAAGGGAAGTCAACTCGTGATGCAATAGCAATAATGAGGGCCCTCGTGGAGAGGAACCTAGAATATGAGCAGGACGTATATGTGTGTTTCGTGGATTTTGAAAAAGCGTTTGATAGGGTGAACTGGGTAAAGTTAATGGATATTCTCAAGAGAATAGGTGTAGACTGGAGGGATAGACGACTGATTTGTAATCTGTATATGGCCCAGACTGCGCAAGTGAGGATAGCGGACGGAGAATCTGGGTGGGCAAGCATTGGCCGAGGTGTGAGGCAAGGCTGTCCTCTATCGCCACTGCTCTTTAACGTGTATGCTGAAGAGATGGTAAGGGAAGCGTGGGATGAGTTAGAAGCTGGGATAAAAGTGGGAGGAATGATGTTCAAATCAGTGAGATTCGCGGATGACCAGGCGTTGATCAGTCAGTCAGCAAGGGGGCTTCAGGCCCTAGTGGATGCGTTATACGAACGTTGCGAGGAGTTTGGGATGAGGATTAATCACAAGAAAACTAAGGTTATGCGGTTTTGTAAAGCATCACGAGCGAGGAATGTGAGACTCAAGGTAAAGGTGGGTGGTGAAAAACTTGAGCAGGTTGAGCAATTCAACTATTTAGGCAGTACGTTAGAGGAAAACGGATACAGTAGTAAGGACATAAGGAAGAGAATCGCATTAGCGAAGGAGGCATTCATGAACAGGAAGGAGCTTCTTAGAGGATCGTTGTGTAAGAGTTTGAAGAAAAGGTTAGTGAAGAGTTTGATCTGGAGTGTAGCTCTCTACGGTGCGGAAACGTGGACTCTGAGGAAAGAAGACGAGAGAAGATTGGAGGCGTTCGAGATGTGGGTATGGAGAAGAATGGAGAGGGTGAAATGGACGGAGAGGAAAAGGCACGACGAAGTGCTGGATATGGTTGGCGAGGAGAGAAAGCTTTTAGATGAGATACGCAGGAGACAGAAGGTTTGGATGGAGTTAGTGCTTAGCGGTGAGGGGATGTTGAAAATGGTGTTGGAGGGTAGAATGTTGGGGAAACGAGGGAGGGGAAGGAAAAGAATAGGATTTTTAGATAGATTGAAAGAGAGTAGGCCTTACAGTGAATTAAAGAAGGCAGTGCTGGAAGGAAAGGGAGGCTCCCAGATCACCTCTTTGGTACTCCATGGAAACCTACCTTAATCGGTAGAATACTATAATAAATAAAAATAAAGTATAAAAAAGTTCCCTGGTTCTGGTTACTTCAATTCACTGGTTACCTTTGGACTAGTGTTTTCTCCAGGCCACGTTTGCTCTTAGCAGAACCTCAGATGTGATCCAAATAATTCGTCAGCTTGTCGGCCCATTCGATTCTTAGCAGGTGTCCATAGCGTCACTGTTCTAATCCAGAGTTGGTTATTTTCTTCTTTTCTACTGTCGTTCCCAGGAGCTAGAGATGCAGGTGGATAGATGGACCAATAATCAGACTGACTGATCGATAAACAAAAAAATTTCCCTATTTTTTTGGTATTCCTCACTATCTGTAATAAAACATTAGTGATTAGCCAATGTGGTAGACATGTTCTCTCGATTATGCATAATCAAGCTAAAAAAGAACTCATATAGCTCACCTCATGTCCGACAGAATCTAATCTGTAATTTATCTAAATTTAGGTACCTAGCGTAAATATGCTTAGAGTCTCATTTCAAAGAAACGCCTTTTTCTTAAATTTTCCCGCTATTAGCCTCTTTTTTTTTCCTGTATCCTTGCCATACCCTGCTACATTTCTTTTTTCTCATAATTTCAAATTGGGTCTCTATCGTTCACATTCTCATGCGCCCAAGAAAGGGGTTGAATCAACGCTTATCACAATTCCGAATCACAAAACCAACTCCCTCATTGAAATGTTCTCACTGCGTCAACTTAATCTTTCGCTCCTCGCTTTTGATAATTATGAATGAAAAGAGAATGGAAATCCCAGCGAAAAGAGGATTAGCATTCCGAGGAGTAATCCCCCTTTAATGACGTTTAATTCGTACGTCGTGGCGATTATCTGGCAAATGAAAGAAAGCCGACAGTTAGGATTGAAAGGGAGGGATTTGAGGGAGAAATGAAGACCGAATAAAGATCTCATAAAATAAAGATCTCGTTTTAAGTATGGGCTCAAGTGCGAGTCTCTTTTTTGGGCGCTCACAATCCGTGGAACCTCATAACAACAAAGCACCATAGATGACGATAAACCGAATTAGAAAAGTCACCCGGTGATAATGAAAGCATAATTTAAGGAGAATACCGATGAAAACTACGCTTGGCATTACCTTTGCTAAAGATTATAACGAATCATAACTATATTCCACGCCTCAGTCCAGTTACGGCTTTTGTTAATGAGCTTCCAGCTATTCAAGGATTATCTACAATGAACATACAGACTTCATTGAATCTGCGAGTAAAAACATTTCATCGTCATCATTAGTCAGCAATCCTAAGATTGATTTGACGCAGCTCTCCATTCCTCTCTCCTATCCGCTAGCCTTTTCATAGTGACGTTCTTCTTCTCTTTTACATCCTTTATAACCCTTTGTCCTATGTAACTCATTCGGGGCCATCCCATCACCCTTCTTAGACTTCTCTTTTCTCCCACTCCTCTTAGCACTTCCTCATTAATTAAACGGTCTATACATTTTATCTTCATCAATCTTCTGTAGCACCTGCACATTTCGAATGCTTCCACTCTTGACTTCTCTGCTGCTGTCAACGTCCAAGCCTCGCTTCCATACAGAAACATACTCCATGTGTAGCATCCGATGAATTTTTCCTTACTTTTATGCTTGAACTCTCAGTTGCAAGAAGATTCTTCTTTTTGTAGAAAGCCCTCTTCGCCTGCGCTATTCTACTATTTCTATCTTGCTTCGTCCATCGTTGATTCGGCTTCCCAGATAAGAAAACTCTTTCGCCTCTTCAAGCTTATGCTTTCCAATGTTAATGTTTGTCTTAGCCTCCTCTCTTCTGCTGTTTACTAATATCTTAGTCTTCTTTTTGTTGATTTTCAGCCGATATCTTGCCGTTGTCCTTTCCATATTTGTCAAAGTCTTTACGGCGGTAATATTGAGACGAGATGCGAGCAGAGATGAGTTTTACGATCACTAATCCTCATACGTGCTCAGACGACTTTTAAAGGGTACTAACCGACACTACGGCTTGCAAGTTTTCTCCATTTCAGCTGAGACTATCAAGGTATCTTTCAGGTAACGCTTATCATGGGCCATCAGACTGGTATCGAAGTGCCATCTTATTAATGTACGAAGAATTTATTCACTTACTTGCGGCAGAACCTAACGTAGGTCACGTCACGCCATCTTCCGCAGTAGCACATTATGAGGCTACAGCTATTTTCGATTTCATAATCAGTCAGTGATGGATTCGATGAGATTGGTGGTCTTGGCTATGACGGGTTGGAAGGGCGATTTCCAGCAAAAATTAAAAGAAATGTCGGGAAATCCTGAGCAATGGGCTATTTGCCTTCGGAGTTTCATTGAATTGCCATTTCGAGCTCTCGCCGCCCACATTGACGGCGCTTTTTCCAGCCCGTATTACATAGTTTCAAAACTGCCAGAGTGTGAAAAGCTTCCAGTGGTGTCATTTCATCGCATAAGTTGTGACTTCCCAAACGACCGCCCAGAAGAAATCTGAAACCTTAATAAGGAACTGAGTACTTAGTCAAGATATCCCTAGCCATAGCGTCTGGAATATGTCCAGAAGGGTTGGTCATTATGATGCCAGGGAAACTAAATAAAGTCCGTCGGTTGACCACAGCTAACAGAGTTCTAAGTTCAGAAGTTTTACATTTCGACTAAGAAACCTACCAAGAAATTCATCGAAATAGTGACATTTATATTAAAAGTCTATACAGTGATGCAATGCAAGATCAGGACTCAATATTCAATCGCCGATGGTGATCGTCACGTTTGTGACACCATTCAAAGATATTGATACTTGCCAAAGAAGCATCAAGCAGTAGTTCATTCATCCATCCAAACAAAAGTGCTTCCCGCACACCCAGAATATATTCATCTCGCAGTGATAGCAGCATAGGTGATCGTCGACTGAATGTCCGACAGGACGCACAAATTAAAATTCTTACAGCTATAGAACACGAAGCAGATAATGTAAATGATTGCATCCGACGAAAATGTATTCCCCAATTTGAATTTTGAAGCCATGGATTATGGAGAAAGGCTTCCTTGGGAAAGCACTGATGTGTCTATTACCATGCCACCGGTTGTGAGGAATATATCAAATGAAGGACTCATTACAAAAAAACTGTATCTTCCTGAAAGTACTTCGCTAGAATAGTTATTCGCCGTATATCTCCACCACACAGGGGCAGTGGAACGGACAGTGAAGCTAGTCTCCGGGGCGGCTACCTATGTACGCGGCAATAACGCCAGGGATGGCGTCATCAGATCCACTTTGATTTCACGGCAAGTTCTGCCAAAATTTCAATTTAAATCTCAATTCTCACAATATTTCCGGACGGTGACGATTCAGAACAAATAAACAGGTCTGCATTACGTTGGTTAGTTGGTTGATTAGAGAAAGCGGAGGAGCAACCTCCACATGGTGGGCTCTGGGTCGCATGGCTGGCTTCTCTGGACAGGTGAGCGAGGATCTCTACAATGGCTAGATCATACTAAAATATACCCCTTTTCTGACCGCAGGGTAGGTGAATTTGACCCTTGAGGGACATAAAACCGTGATAGTGAATCCCGGATGATAATTTCTAGGGATGTGCGAGTACTCGAAAATTCGAGTCGAGTCGAGTAGCAGGCACTCTACTCGAGATACTCGAGTAGTATTACGAATGTCGAATCGAGTATTTTCGGTTACAGAGCTGTCGAGGCCAGTAAGGTGAGAAATTTGCCGACTGGAGGCGCTATCATTAAACTTATGTAATAAGATCGTATTTAAAGTCAATGAGTCAATATAATTCCTTGAACTACGAGTTTCAGCTTTTAGATACTAGATAGATAGATAGCTTCTAGATAGCAGTTAACCACTAGAGTAGTCGCCGTGTGTGCCGAATCCATTTTCGTCAGCCGCGGCGTCCGACCGCCTTCCGCCCCGGCGGCGAATTCGGAGTAGTCAGAGTGGTCAACAGAATCGCTCATACTTCCTTATTTATTTTATTTATTTATTTCACTCACCACCGAAAACAGCACTGTTCGGCCTTTACATCGGGGTTGATAACATTTAACAATCACAAACATCCATGCCCTGGATAAGGGTAACTTACCCAGGCGGGACTCGAACCCGTGACCTTCGGTTTGGAATGCGATAATTTGGTACCCTAACATACTTTCTTCACTCAAACACCGATGGAATACGTAATAATTTTTAGGATTACAATGGAAAAATGCAACTTTACGTTTCAGCAGGCAATGCCTATTTTTCCCGGTGTTTGACGTCTCAGGTAGTCACATTTCTTAGCTTTTTTGAGCTCTAAGTACGTCCAATGCTAATACTTGTTTATTCCTTTATTGGCTAGTTTCCCTCTTGAGCTAACAGAAAATAGTTGCTAAGGTTGACTAAAAGAAGTAAAAAAGGAAGAAAACATATTTTTGATGTACAAAGCTAAAACAAATAAACGGTTTGGTACTTTTTCACGCAATTTATTTAAGACAAAAAAAAATATGTGAAAAAGGACCAAACCTTTAAATTGCTTAAAATGGGGTTAAGCCTGAAACGATCGTGTTTACAAAACTAAAGCTGAGTTCTAAGTATGGTTCGTTCGCTTCCTCCACTAAAATTCCATGAATATTCAAGATCCAAATAAATCGTTGATATAACTTTTTAAAAACTTCCCAAGGCTCCCAAACCTTGAAACTTTGGAAGGAAAGTACTTGTCTAGCTGCAAAAGTGTGTTGCTGAAGACATTTTTCTACAATCAGTAATACTGTAACATGGACACGTCAAAACCTGCTGCCTGACCATGGAGAACAAATGGTTTTTCTGCATGAGAATTTGAAAGTTTCAAATATTACATTTATGTATGTATACAATCTTAATTACTATTGTACAAATATCTTTGTTGATGGTTCTTCTGAGCAGTTTGGATACATACATTGACGACATATTACTACAGGTTAATTCATTTCAATGGTGCTTGTGGAACTGTTTAAGACACATTAATTTTCATTCATCTCCTAATTTTGACTTCATTACCATCAACGCTCTTCCTTATCTTTTCCTTTTTACATCAAACTAAGCATTTGAAGCAGAAAATTCGCAAGGGGATTGAAAAAAATGAGAATATGTCGGAGCATGCTTTGCTGTATTGCCTATTTCGAGAATCGCCACACTCGACTCGACTCGACTCGATACTCGCGATTAGTTTTCAACTCGATTCGATACTCGACTCGAGGTCAAAAAGTACCCTTCGCACATCCCTAATAATTTCCATCTTCAGTGATATCTTCTTGCAAGAAAATAAGGTCAATATAGTCGGCGTTGGCATAACAGAGCATATTCTAATCCTAGTGTCTACCCTTGACAACTTCAGGTATGATGTCCACGTTTTTGACTGAAAAACATATCTATTTCACGTCATTTATCGCATGCAAAGAGTAAAATGAGGATGCGGGTTGCCTACCATGCAAAACTGCATTCGGGGATACGATAAAAGGTCATTTTCTCGATAGTTAAAAGCTGACGCATTTGGTCTTAAATATCATGGAAAGACCAATGTTATTTCTTATTGGAAAAAATGAGTGCTTGCTAAAAACAAATTAAAATCATTTAAATTTTTAACCTTTTTCGTTGAAAATTTCGAAATTTCAAGACAAAATGGTGAGTAGAATATAAAAGCTGATTTTGAAAAATATCACATCTGTAATACCCACCCGGGTACGCAAATTTTGCCGGATTTACGATTCTCTCCTTAAAAAAGTGGCAAAACGAGGCACTCCAGTGTACAAGGTCTCATGTGGATCGTGCAGCATATGTGGGACAAACGGGCAGTATAGTTTCACCAACAGCGTATAGGAACATGAACTAGATTTCAACAAAGGAGACAATCGATCAATGGTCTAATGGAAGCAGGACATAATTGTGATTTCGACTTAGAAATCCTCCACATAGAAACAAAAGGACAAAGTTTAGACGCCCTCAAAATATTTGAAATACAAAAACTAAAAAATCTGAACAACCCCTGATGAATGAAAATACCTCTTTTTCATTTTCCCTCTCCATTACTGACCATACAATTTCAAGAACCGAGACACACATAAAATAGTAATTTTACCATGAAGTGTTAAAAGCCAGTCTCCGCTGACCCTATTTCTCCTGGGCACACTTTGGACCCTAAATTTCCAACAGTCCCCCTTTTACCCCGAAAAAAATCGTTGGAATCCAAAGGATTTAAAAGTTTCCACCAGCCCTTTACGCACAACCTCACGCAGACGCTGTTCCCCTGTTCCACGGGGTCAACCACCCAGTAGAAGAAGATCATCTGGACTAGGACTCCATTCTGACGACCACAACGCGAAAGAAGACACCGAAGGCGTGCGTGGTACCCTCACACACCCTGGAAACGCGTTGTGTAAAAATAATACCCAGTGGAAATATTGCAATGCCTAATTTGACTAATATTCTCCATTGCATTATAAAACCTTATCGTGCCCAATCAAATCACTTCGTGTCCATTTTCCTCAATTCTCAGCAATCGATTTTCATTCACCACTTACAGAGTTTTCAACATAGCTCCCTTTTTAACTTCTCTCTCCATCATCATCTCCGCGCCAAAAATCAATATAAATTTATCTCCATTGCCATTACAATAGAAACTCAAAACTTATTATCAACAAATCAATAAAACACAAAGAAAAATTGAGTTCAATACCATAAAATGAATAAATTAATACACAAGGGATTTCGGCTATCAACTAAATATTTATTTACTCAAAATGCGACAGCCTAAGCTTCTGTAAAGTGATAAATGAATATTTGATAAGCCGCCATTGATTGACTGATTATCGTAATGGCACAATAATTATGGAACTAGACGATTCTGACCGCGCCCTTTTCAAATCCCCGATTCTTGAAAACAAAACTGCACATTTCACATCTTTGTGACCATTCTTTAGCATTTCCGCCATTATATCTCCCGTTGAACGCACTCATAAACAGCAATGGTTCAAAACTAAATTAATCTACTTCTAAAGCCCTTCAACAATTAATTTCTCAAAGCTTCCAACAAGGCCAACATTTTCGTTACGTCCCTGTACATCTCATTTAATTCTCATTCTTCTTTTTCGAGAAAAAGAGAGAGAGATTAAAAAACACATCTTTGCAGCCGCAAATACACCTTTTGCGACTAACCTTTCCATCTGTCTCTACTCTTACAGCTATTATTCCTCTTCACTTAAGATCCACATTAAGGCCAATTTAAAGACAAAAAAATAATAATAAAAATAAAAATATTTTTTTATAAAAAGCAACGTTTTTATCGCGAACTAAAAAGAATTCGATAAATTTTCTTTGAGCCTCAGGGAGCCCCTAAATAAATTGCTTCATACGCAACGAAAAACGTAGTGCAATGTTCCACTACCTATTACATTCAATTTCAACTTTACATCATAATATAATGAAAGTACGAAATACACTCAACTACAGTTAATTATATTTTTATTAACATTAAGTGTAATAACCTCTCTCCTTCCTTTAAATGATCGCAGCGCTACTATCGGATTTCGGTGGCCTTTTTTGAACTAATATTCATATTTAATTTTAACTTCCTTTAATAAAGTCTAGATACGGTTAAAATCATAATAAAAGTGCTAGAATATTGCATTTTCATCTGGTTCTGAGTTATCCTAAACATGCCAACTTGAAAGCTAATCGGAAAATGGGTAAAATTGAGTTTTAAGATTTGTCCCGGACTAAATGACAAGCAAAAAAATCGAGTTTATAAAAACGTCATTAAATAGCAACCCATTGACCGTAAGAAGCGCTTAGCGATATGAATTATTATCCACAGGGCAATGACGGCGTTCTGAGAAAGTTTAAGCCCGGAATATGGTTCAGCAGTAAAAATGGTCTTTGATGTGAACCGGACTTTGATTAGACTGATCAGAAATTCGCGGAAATTTCTGTCTGCCTCATTGTCGCCGCGAGCAAACTCAACCGCTAAATGGCAGAGTCGCCCATCGACAGTACCTCACTGGTGATAGCGACACAGCTAAAGGCGATGCAATTGATGTGCAAAGCATTGAGCAAGATTTACGCAGCTATCGAACTCAAAGGTTTTATGGTGTGGAGCCCCCGCAAGGAGCGAAAGCACAAAGCAAATATTGGAATCTAGAGCTCAAAAGCTAACGGGAACACAAGAGGAAGAATTCAGGAGCAATGATGTCGCACTCGAGGCAGTAAAAGCACAATTTCAGGAAGCTTTTGACTTTTGCAGTGACACGCGATGCTCTTTTTTAAAAAATCCTTCAAAAATTCTACACATTCAAAAATGAATTTTGCAAAATATTGGCAAGAGGATTAACTTTTTTTAAAGGAGCTGAACTATCTCGAAGGAATGCGATGTTCTTGAGGGTATAAGCGACCATAAGGTGGTTTCCCTGTCTGTTTAGTGTACAAAGCCCAATGAAATCTTAAAAAGAAAACTGTGTAAGCAATATAGTAGGATGTATATGGTCGGTTTTAGTTTTTTTCTCACAGAAATATTCTTGGGATGGGTAAGGAACGGGAATTGTTCAAATAAAGTATGAGAAAAATTCAAAAGCTTACTAATCGAAGGATCAGATCGAAACGTTCCCTCCAAAATTTTAAAAGCAAACCCCGATCCCTAATATAATAACGTAAAAATCAGAAGGCTAAAGCGTCGAGTGAGAAGGCTTCATGAGATAAGACATCGAAGTGGCGTATACGTAAGTGATTATAAAGATAATTAGTAAGAAACTAAACACCGAAGAATTATAGGCAGAGGATAAATGCTTGAGGAACTCTCTAAAAGAACAGGGCTGGAGTGGATTTACAAGTATATTCGAAGGAGACGAAAAGGGAATAATGCTCCGGAAAATATTTCTCTCAAGTAGGAAGACCGTATTGCAAATGACAACTATTCAAAAGCCACAGCTTTTAAGAACCTTTTTTCCAAATTTTATAGTGAAGTTGGAGTATTATCACCAATAGTTGGGGAAGGTGTTTCGTTTGACCCTTTTGATATCAAAGACAGAGATATAAGAAATAGATTGAGCAAAATAAAAAGTCACGTGTCCTTTGGCCCTGACGGCCTTCCAGGGGAACTAATCTAAAGATTGGGTATGGTCTCTAGTTTCTTTTCTAAAACACTTGCTCACTTGGAAACAGTCATACATAGCTTCCAATTACAAAAAAGGGCCTCGACATAGTGTTAATTCCTATCGGCCAGTTAGTCTAACTTGCATCATGTGTAAATTAATAGAGCATCTGATCTCGGGCTATATCAAGGAGGTCTTCAGAAAAAAGCACTGGTTTTGGGAAGGACAACACGGTTTCCGTAAGGGTAATTCCTGTGAAAGTCCATTAGCGTCTCTTTATCAGGATTTGGTGGTGGGGCTTGACAACGGGAAGTAAATCGATGGTGTTCTGTTTGATTTCTTAAAAGCTTTTGATAGGGTAGATCATGACATTCTAATTTAAAAAACAAACGCGCTCAGCATGGATGGTAGGGTCGTAAAATGGATAAATTCCTTTACATCAGATAAATCACAACGGGTTAGAGTCGGCGATATTTTTTCCAATGAATTCACTGCCACCTCAGGGGTACCGCAAGGAAGTGCGCTAGGGCCTTTGCTATTTATTATCCACGTAAATGATATAAGTGGGAATAAAAGAGCGCAATTGGAATGTTTGCAAATGATTGCATTATTTATAGATTAATAGACAAATTATATGATTGTATTAGCTTACAAAATGACCTAAATACATTTAATAAATGCTTTAAAGAGAATAAAATGGTCATCAATGCCAGCAAAACTAATCTGATTAATTTCGTAAAGGTTGGAGTTGTGCACTGAATGATTACTATATTATGGATGAGGTACTTTCAGAAACCAAAAGTTGTAAGCACCTAGGAATGAAATTAAGCTGGGATTTGCAATAGAGACCTCATATCTAAATAACTGCGACCAAATCCTTCAGTGCTTTACATTTTTCATGAGGACCCGTGGAATAAGCTGCAAAAAAAAACAAGGAATCCGCGTATAAAACGTTTTTTACGCCTATTCTAGAATACCTAGGGGGTCATTTTGGGATCCTCATCTGAATAGGGAGATCAAGCAACTGACAAAATTTCAGTAATAGCAGTTAGATTTGTATTGGGGAATTTCAGAAGGAAGGCAAGCGTCACGGAGATGTTAAAAACGCTGGGTTGGAAATCTTTCAAGAAAAGGAGGAAGAAATCACGCTTGAAGTGTATATTTAAAGCTTACAGTGGAGATCCTACGGGGAAGGACCTAACAAAGCGGTTAAAAGGACCAAGTTATCAGGCGAGGAAGGATCATAATTATAAGATTAAGGCTCCGAGGCAGCTGTCAAATAGACTAAAATTTTCCTTCCTACATAGAGGATTGGAATGGTTTACCGGAGGAAATTTTTTTGAGCCCTTCCCAACTAACGCCACTATTTATGACTAGGTTAAATAAAATTGAATTCTGAGGGCTTTTCCAAACGTTTATTTTTTTAAATTTTGGTGTTTAATGTTTTTTGCTTCGGTCTTCATATATATGTTTTATATGTTTCATATATATGTGTGCGTTACGTTTTATGTAAAAATAGATTTTTAAGGCTTTTTCAAAATAATTGTGTACTTATTATGTTACGTTTTGTATTTTGGTTTTTGTATATTTTTGTGTGTGATGAAACCTATTGACCACGCTGGTGCTTCGTATCTTATGGTTTGTCTTTATATATTTTATCACTTTATTTACCAACCGACTTTATGGTCGACTTGTAACAATTTTTGCTATAGTAATAATATATCGAAATATTATGGAATTGAGTTTGGCATCGCCCGGTGCGCCATCCTCATCGCAGAAGTATTCGGTACATCACTCAAGAGAGCAGAGGCCGTCTGCAGCCACTCTCATACAATCAAAGGTTTCTAAAATTTCACCTGCATGCACAGCTACCACACGTGTGCATTTGGATGATTTACGAGGCAATGTACATCTCGTTTATCGGATAGGGCAAATTAGGCACTTTGATCTTTGGCTAAAATAATTAAGTATCGTATCAGAAATGCAGCGTTGAATACCGAAGAAAATGTAATAAACACTTGTACAAATGATTTTTTTTAATTAAAAGAGGAACTTCTCTGAGCAAATTCTCTTTCGGTATGTTAATTACAATCTGAGGTAAAGGTAATAAATGCCGATCGCGCTCTCCAATAAGGAATCATTCGGTCACTTATAGTAAAATTCACTTTAGTAATAATTTACGCTTTATTTTAGAAAAAAACTCCTTCATTACTGAAAATTATCTAACTGATATTCTGTAGGGTTCCGGCACGTTCGACAGGCCCTGCTGAATGAGCGCGCCTCTGAAGTCCTCATAAGGCCCACGTTTTAGAACTCCACTCACAACATGTGCACGATATCATGAGAAAGGCACGCTTTCAACAAAGAGGAAGATGTGGTTATGGAGATAACGAGATCAAAGAGCAACGAATACAAATCAAAAAAGAGGAGAAGACATAAATACAAATAAAAGCGCTCGCACGGTGCATTTCATATTTTTTTCGTGAGCACGCGCTGCTTCCTTCGTGGTGCTAATATTCCGGTTATTCTTTCAACGATGTGTATAAATGGCGGCTAATGAAACGCACGCATGGTCCGCTAGAGTGGCTTTAGGACAGGGCGGTGGGGGGGGGGGGGGGCGAGGGAGGGATTTATTCGGGTCCCAGATGGCTCCCTTGCGGCACTCTTTCATATTTCACGCGAAAGGCGCTGTCGGCGGCAACCACACTCATTCCCCTCATTCACTCACTTAGCCGTGCCGCACTCCCTGGGGGACGTAGAAGGGTGGAGGGGGGGGTCCTTTTCGGCACTTCAACCCCTTCCCTTATTTCATCCCCACCGCCATGGGCCACGCAGACCTAAGCACGAAGAGACGCAAGGCCCCAAACACAGCGTCCACTCAACACCCGCGAACGCATCTTCAAGAGAGTGAAAATAGCATGAACGAGAGATTGTCTTTATCATGGGACGAGATTGAGACTTATCACTCCACTGTCTTCACTTCAAGAGGGTCTAACATTTTTAATAAAAATATGTGTTCAAATGAAAGGATAACAAGTTTTAATGTTTTTAGTTTCAACTTTGTAACAACAATAACAAGTGCGTCCCTTCTACAATAAAGTCCCTCGTCATACATAATAGTAGTAATTATTATTATTATACATTAATGAATAAAATCCGAAGATTTAAGCTTGATGGAGGGGAATTTTTTCCATATTGAAATAATTACTTTCAATTTTCCACAATTATAAAATTTATTACAACCCGGGTTTCAATGCTTTAATCTTCAAGTTGATTTGGTAACATTGAAACCTATGTTTCCACAATTTTAAAAAATTGTGGAAAATTGTATTTATTTCAAAACAAATTCATTGCTGCTTTGCCCGTATTACATGGATTATAAAAATATAGTAAAATGCAGCGGATTGGAACCTCCTGAAGATAAATCTGCATATACATATTAAGTATCCACATAGGCATTATGAGCACGGTGTGCAAAGCAAATGCATTATTACTCTCGCAGCGTAGAGACTGAGCACACAAAAAAAGATAACAGCATGGACAGCGCCACCGAACAAAGAGGTTACTTTTGGACAGCAAACGAAACGTTGACAATAATTAGGAAAGATACCATTGCCGACATGCACGTATCCTGTTTACCTAAGGCAATCACGCAAAATTATGGATTCAAAATTTATATATTTATTGCTTTGAAAATACTCATACAAAGGATCTACAAAACGATCTTTGACGACAATTTTTGCTATCCAATTCGGATGATGATGACAACTAAGAACGATAAAACCGCATGGTTTATGAATTTTAAGTAATGCCCGATTTTCAATTAAATATAATTATAAAAAATCAACTTCAAGTTAAATAGCAATGAAAAAAGCGCTTTCTGCGAATTGCACAAAAAACAATAAACCCCGTACATATTCTGAAATGGTTAGAATGATTATACTCGGTGTCAACGCAAAAGACTGCTGTCCTGTGATATAACCTACAATGAATTAGGAAGGGAGCCGCTAGAATACTGGTTCAATAGGTTTCTGGAGAAATAAAATCTTTCAGAGTGATACAAGAGAATATCGCCTTGTAACCTCAATAAATCTCTAGATCCAACAGAAATAATAAATTAACATAGATATTTTGCCTTACGGGTCAGAATTCCTGAAAGGATTAATATAGGAATTCGTTATTTTCCCGAAGAATGAAGGACTTAAATGAATGCTAGTTGGGACTCACTGCCACTCACACCTCCTATACATATTCTCTCTTTCTTCTTCGTTAATTTATATCGGATAGTATCCAAACACCCCCACAAAACGCCTTTTAAGGCGACTTATTGCTGGGCAATACATGGGCACAGATCCAGGTATTGACGAAGGTCAAGCAAACGTCAAATCTAGAAGAAAATAGATGGACTGTTGAAAATAAAGTAATGGTTCCAAAAAGAGACATCCACAAGATGCCTTGGTGGTCATTGGATTTTCATCGTAACGGAGCAATAAATGCTTCTGGATAGTAATGAAAGTGGCGGTCCAACACATCATCTTCTGCCACGGTCCTTAGACTAACACATCATTTCCCCAATTGAAGTTTAGAATTGAAGGAGTGCCCCCTCATCACTTGACCCCACGCCCACAAACAACCACTCACCGCTTCCTCCCCCATCCACCAGAGGCGCTGGGGTTGCGGCCCCTCGAAGAATCCACTTCCCTTCCGCCGGCGGCTGAACATGGGAAGGGGGGGGGGCTCCAATTGAAACCCCCCCCCCCCCCCGCTAGCTAAATGCCATTCAACCCGGCCCACTAAATCGAGTGGACGCTGCATTACAACGTATTCTGTTGAGGGGAGGGAGGGGGGCGGCCCAGAGGGTAGATTAGTCATTGGGCCACTGAACCACAGGTACCGGCTTCAAAGCCCGGTTGAAGAAGAGCCAAGTCTCGCGCAAAATACCTACTGGGGACTACTGGAGTGATGATAATAAGGTTGAATATGGTGGTGGGGAGGAAAGTAAACGAGGGGTAGCTTAAGTATTAAACGGGAAGATGGGTAAGCGAGTGGCACAGCGTACGTAACAGACGGGATCCGTAACGTACGCAGGTGTCCTGCACACTAGTGTGAAAAATCTTATCTTACCGTCCCCCTAGATCCACGTCGTTCAAGCCAGCGAGGTCGGCAAGATCCTCCATTTCGTTTACATGCGAAACCCTCGAAGAACGTAATCATTACCAGCAGCAGCATCCAAGAGAGAAGAAAAGAAGACCAAGAAAATGGAGAAGATGGCAGCAATAAACGTAGGGACGTGGAATGTGGGGACTATGACGAGGGCGGGGAAGATAGAAAATATTAAAAGGGAAATGGAGAAAGGCATGGTAGATATCTCAGGATTATGCGAAGTGGAAGGAGAGTAGGGACTATTGGAGTAATGGGTATAGGGTCAACTAGGGTAGGGAGGAAAGTCAACGAACGGTAGGTTTAGTGTTAAACGTGAAGGTGGGCAAGCGTGTGGTAGGTGTAGATCAGGTAAGCGATAGGATTCTGGTGGTAGAAATTGAGACGCGACCCACCAACCTTGTGGTGGTTCAAGTTTACATTCCCATTAGTAAACATAGGGAGGAAGAAGTAGATAAGGTGTGTGAACAGCTAATCTTTAATATTGAATTGATGAATTGAAAACTATACAAGACAAAGGCAGGCAGATATAACCGATAATGGCCCAGCTATGAGAAATGATTCGGTTGTTAAGGTTACAGCTATTACGGTTAGGACGTTCATAGTTATTAAAAAACAAATATTAAATTAATTTTATAAGTAATTTCTACACATAGTTTAGCAAACAGATGCGATGTCACGAGTGAATATTCGCCTATAACTATGCATATGCTTACGTTTTTATTTCACGGAATTTTACGCGTAAAAAGTCTTCAAAACGTAACTGCGTCCATTTCCATTCAACTCGTTCACCGTCCCCAACATTTCCCAGGCCGGGTCTAGAAAACAGCGATGAGAAATCTCACACCTTTACGAAAGAGTCGTGAAGTAGCAGCAAATGATGCTCAGAACTTAATTACGTTAAATTGCCCTGGGGAAAACTAATTCCATTGAGAAATTTAAAGCGTGGATGAGGGTGACAGATGGAAATTTTCTCCATTAAGACAAATAAAGCATCGAAGGAAGTGTCGCAGCGTGTGGTTCAGGAACCGAGTGTCACTTCGCTTAACGACTGTTTTCATTCGCCGCTGCCTGTTCGATTCGTTGCCTCAATTCTCAAAAGATGGAATTAGTGTCGTGTCCGCATTCACAGCCTTCAGAAGTTGACGCACCAACCCCACCAAATATTCCAATCTCGTCGCGTCCAACGCCTCGAATCAGAAGACTCTCCAACGGGCGTCAATCGATGAAATAGTTCATGAAGGGTGTCATTCTCAATTAAACGTTTTTAATTTGAAATCACGTATATAATTAATTTATTGCTGAGGCGCTTCGTTGACTCTGAAGACCATAGCCGTGTCCGAATTGCGAGCTTCGCGGAGAGAGCACGATTGAAGATTGCGCACGACATCATTCGCTTGTTTCCGAACGCACCCGAAACCCCTCCCTCCGGATGTCGAAGTCGCTGGCTCAATCACCTAGCAACCATCGGAGGAGGGCGTGCAATTGGTGTCTGGGTTGGGCGCACTATGAAACACAGATCACAAACCAATTGCATATGCATTTGAATACGCCTTATCTAATTGATAGATGTGCTTAATGCGTTCTGGCGCCACAACCATGCTACACTGCATTCTTAGACACCGTTTTACTTCCCACTTTTTCTCTTGGAAAAGATTCGTCCCCAATTTCGAACAGGTAGACTTCCACAAAAATTTCACGAATAAAATTAGCTGAAGTTAGTTTTGAATACTTTTAAGTAAAATTTTTGACGATTAAAAGTCAAATTTTTATAAAAAGTAACGATTAAATAAATAAATAAATACGGGTGTATGCCACGTGGTATAAAGAATTTTCCCCTGCGTTTCGCGACCAACTGGCTTCTTCTTCAAGGGAATGGTGCTGGTATTTGGCGCTGCTGACTTTATATTTAAACGGGAAAAGTGGGCAGAGGGGGTGAGGAGTAAGGACTGGGGGGGGGGGAAGAAAGGATGACTGGGTTCCAGGAATTACCCGATTCTCAATCCGATATACAACACGGTGATACCCGCATGTCATCATGAGCCACGAAAGCTTCAATCAAGAAAAAAGATTAAACATAATTAATTAAATTTTTATCGATTTAAATCGTTAATTTTTTAAATGTTTGATCCCAACCATGATTACTGGGAATGGTGAGATTTTTTCCACGCCCGCAAATTTTCATGATGCATTTCTGGAGATGAAGAGTTCTCCTTGTGGGTACTCGAAGGGCCTCAGAGTTCGGGGACGGCTGGAATAACAATCGAATGTCGCACGGTGTAGGCCAGTCGAAAATCAGAAAAAGCCGGTCACAACTACAAAACATATTTTTATATAAGTGACAACTTATACTTCGCATGTAAACTCGAGCATAATTAATCTTTGTGAAAATTTACCTACTTTTACATGGTTCTTACCGTTTACTAAGATACAGATGCTCAAACGTGAGCAAATTACACTAAAAATCCCCGTATTCAATATTCTACTAAAATCTTCCAAAATAAGTAGATGATGAAGTTAAAGATGGATTTTAAAGGAATAAAAAACTATATAATTTGTAATTATTGTATTTTTCTTTTATTTTCTGTAATTTCAAACAATATCTTCGATGAATTCTTTTCATACAATTACAAAACGACGGATACTGTATTTTGACAAAATTTTACATTTAATTATTATTGAAGTAATCTACCGATTAAGGTAGGTTTCCATGGAGTACTAAAGAAGTGTTCTGGGAGCCTCCTTTTCCTTCAAGCACTTCCCTCTCCAATTCACTCTAAGGCCTACTCCCTATCATTCTATATAAAAATCTTATTCCTTTCCTTCCTCTCCCACGTATACCTAACATTCTATCCTCTAACACTGTCTTCTACATCCCCTCCCCGCTAAGTACCCCCTCCATCTATACCTTTTGTCTCTTCCGCATCTCATCTTAAAGCTGCCTCTCTTCATCCACCATGTCAAGCACTTCGTCGTTCCTTCTCCTCCTCTGTCCTTTTAACGTTTTCCATTCTTCTCCACACCCACATCTCGAATGCCTCCAGTCTTCTCTCGTCCTCCTTCCTAAGTGTTCACGTTTCTGCACCGTAAAGCGCTACACTCCAGATAAGACTCTTCACTAACCTTTTCTTTAAATTCTTACATAGCGAACCTCTAAGAAGCTCCTTCCTGTTCATGAACGCCTCCTTTGCTAATGCAATTCCCTTCCTGATACCCTTACTACTGTATCCGTTTTCCTCTTACATTCTACCTCAATAGTTAAATTGCTCTACTTGTTCAAGTTTTTCCCCACCCACCTCTATCTTAAGTCTCACATTCCTCGCTCGCGATGCTTTACAGCACCGCATTACCTTAGTCTTCTCGTGATTAATCCTCATCCCGTACTCCTCGCAACGCTCGTCCAATAGAGCATAAAGCCACCTCGCTGACTGGCTAATCAACGCCTGATCATCCGCGAATCTCACTGATTTATACATCATTCCTCCCACTTTTACTTCAGCTTCCAACTCATCCCACGCTTCTCTCAATATCTCCTCAGCGTGCACGTTAAAAAGCAGCTTCCATAGAGGACACCCTAGCCTCACTCCCCGGCCCATTCTTGGCCACTCAGATTCTCCGTCCGCTACCCCCTTTTGCGCCGTATGGGCCATATAGAGATTACGAATGAACTACATTTAATGAGAGTTTCAAATGGGTTTTCGGCAAAGTCAAGTAAATTAACTTACATCAGAACATTATTTGAAGATTTTTCAAAGGTGAGTATGCCGTTGCCTTTGAAATAAGTTTCCGGCGCCGGAAATTGAATTGAGTTTTCGATCGCGCGGTATGGTTCGTCTCCTCGCTGGAGCGGGAGCTGGATTAGCCGCGACGCGGTAGGGTCATTGAAATTGTACGGATTTTCAACGCTCAGCATCCACCATTTTTAAAATGTGCTTCAAGGTCCCTATCCTCAAATAGACAATGGAGAAGACAATGGAGGATTTTCAGCCGAGGTCAGTGCACGCTTCATTGGAGAATTAATTTAGTTTTCTTTGGATACGATCGGGGATCATGCTTTTATTAAAAGCGTTCAACCTCTAAAAAGTGAGTTGTTTTCCTGATACTCGTACACAAACCTCCAAGAAAGACACCAGCTGAGATCCGTATACCTTTTTTACTTTCCGATCCCTACCCCCAGGACACTACTGCGAATACGGTCGTTTTATGACATCGCGAAGCGGAGCCTTCGACGGACTTCAACTTAAGATTAAAAAAAAAAGCCATTTCGTAATATTGAGCGGCTCTTCCCGATTTCTGGCATCTGTACGGCGGAGAAAATTTGTTGTGGGCAGCCGCTATAAATGCGGATGAAAGGTAAGGACATGAGAGGACGATGAAAGAACATCCAAGGGGGCGCATTTGAAGGCGGTTGCACTGCGCTGTGTGACAGGGACCGATGCGAGATGATTTCACTAATGGAAGAGAATTAGGGATGCAGGAAAATGGACCAAGAGAGATATTCTGTAAAGAGAAACTCATCATCACCATTAGTCAATAACCCTGAGATTTTTTTGACGCAGCTTTCGATTCCTCTCTCCTATCTGATAACTTTTTCATAGCGACGTTTTTCTTCTCTTTCAAATTCTTAATGATTATTAAGCTATATCGCATATCGCAATTCACGTTCGCATCAAATTTCCACAAAAATTGGGTGAGAAAAAAACCTCGGCAATATGGCTGACGCGTATGTTCGCAATAAACGGAATCGTGTGGTCAACTCCGAGGCCGTTTTGGCGCTTCCGCCGAAATCCTGAGGTTTTTCACGTCGAAACATATCTTTTTACGAAATATGTATTCATCATTACACTACAGAGACAAAAATAGTGAAAACAATCGAATTCTGAAGGTGAACAGGCTCCAAAGCAGGCGAAGATGGTCATGGCAACGACATTTTGGCATGGATGCTGAATAATATATATCGATCACTTATTAAAGAGAAAAGCTATAACATAAAAGTATTATGCATCGTTATTGTTGGTGGGAAACAAGAAATGCGTCCTTATTTACGTAGAAAAGGTGATTATAAATGATGTCACCAAATGGTGTGAAAATAATGCTCTGAAAATAAATGTACATAAATCGGTTATGATAAATTACACAACCTCCAGAAGGTCCTTAACAGAAAGTATGCTAGTAAGAATAAATGAAAATCAATGAAACAGGTGAATTCAGTTAAATGTATGGGTCTTCTCATAAACAGCCAGCTTACACGGAATAATCATGTTAGCATTCTGATAGCAAAACTGACTTCTATCTGCTTATCTCATCAGACAGCTTAGGAGTAAGATTAGTGTGTATTTATTAAAAACTGCATACTATGCTATATTCCAATCAAGAATATCCTATGGTTTAATTTTCTGGGGAAATAGTACTCATGCTAGAGATGCTCTATTGTTACAGAAAAGGGTAATTAGGTTCATGACAGGTGCCAAGAGATCACTGCAAACCGCTTTTAAAAAAAATAGACATCTTACCACTGCCATGCTTGTACGTAAAACAACTTGTTATATTTGTAAAAAATCACATTTATCTTTTCGGTAGGAACTGCAATGTACACAATTAAAACACAAGGTGTAAAACTAATATTCACACGACACAAAGTCATACTAAAATGCACCTTTAGGGCCCATACAAAATGGCTGTGAAATTATACAATAAACTTCCGGAAGATATAAAATCCATAGAAAATTTTAAGCAATTTAAAAAAGGGTAAATTTATCACTAATAACAGAGTGTCATTATGATGTAAATGAATTTCTATGGAGTTGATTCTTGTGTTATTAATTCATATGTGCTACATGGGGCTGTTGATGTATAATATTATTTTACTATGTATTAATGAGAGTAATTAAATATTTTTATCATATGTATATACAACATTAAATTGACTTGTCCTATACTTGTAATTATACAAGTCAAAGGATCAATAAAATTATAATTATTATTATTTGAATGAGAAAATTTTCCTCCAAAAAGAAAATGCACGTTTGCATACCTAGGCAGCTCTGGGCCAAAATTACGGAACTCAAGTTCCAATTGCAACCAAATTCACCGTATTCATAAAATTTGACGCCCAGCAACTTTTTATTGTTTCTCAACACGAACAAATGGTTTTGCAGACAAAGATTTACGTCCATGGAGTAAGTAATCGCCCAAAATAACGCCCATTTTGAGGAGAGTCCGAAATTCTACTTTTTGGACGGCTGAAAATGCTTTAAAAGATGCAGTTAAAAATTTACAGAGCTGAAAGGAGTTGAAGTTGAAAAATATATTAAAAATTACCCCAAATAATTTGTTTTTCTACCTTTTTCTAAAGACTTATTGAATCACCCTCGTACAATGCTTCCCAAACACTCGCCGCAGCAAGCCTTCTACGAGTTGTGCTGCTTTCTTTTGCATTTTATTTAATTCACGGCTTAACTCTCTCTACTTAGGATCCAATTTGCTCACCGAATAGTGCAGAGTAGCACCTATTTTGCATTATTTAATTCGAAAAAAAGAAGAAACCCAATGCATTACCGATATTAAAATATTACAAGTCTGACCTTGTATTTGGAAATCGCATATGATTGACTGTTAGGAGTTACTGATTGGTAGAGAGGGACGGCGCGTGACCTATGCACGTCACTTCTTCGGTTGGCATTCGTTCAGAGGTCATAGCAAATCAAAGGACATTTCACATTATTAACAGTCCATTTAATGCTCACATAGCCGAGAGCATACTTCTCAATCGACTAACTGTGAAAGATACGGCAAGGAACTGATTAAATAGATAAAACAAATCAACACTGTCAACAAAAAGCGAAGTTGGCGAAGTAGCATGACACAGCGCGACCCACAAGTCATTTGTTTACCGCGAGCGAGTGCCTTTCTCCCATCCCGGCGACAGCTTCCCGTCATGCCTCGCGTCCCCTTTTCCCGTGATGCTCCGCGCGCGTGGGATGATACGTCCTCTCCCTTCTTTCCTCTCCATGGTGACAGAGAATGACAGCCAGCAAATGTCGCGCCACACAGCGGAAGAATCCAAATGCACATACTACCTGTCCGAACGCACGTCTGTCTACCCGCGCGTTAAGAGACGCATTATGTTTCCATACGTCCCATCGGTAAGCTCAGGCAGAATATGTACATACGCGCCTAAAGCACGCATACGTACACACACACACTATGGAATGGCTTGGAGCGCGCGGCTTTTGACACGCAGCAAGGGTCCAGAGAGGACGGGATTTCTTTGAAGAGATGGCTGAACATGGAGATGAAATACAAAGGTATTCGCTCAAGTGGAAAAGAAGACTGGCTCGGAGCAACCGGGGCCTATCATCACGTGATTACAACGAAAGACAGTCGGAGGAATGCTCGCGGCAGCCAGAAGTCAAGCTGCCAAGCGCACACGTTCATGAGAGAGAGAGAGAGAGAGAGAGAACGAGATGGCTCTTCTCGGAAGCTCAACGACTACAATCACGAGAGTACATCTGTCCTCCCTGATGACAAATGAAGGACACAAAGATTAGATTCCCCCAAGGTATAAGATTCGAGATCATGACAGATTTTAAAACAAAGCAATATTTTATTGAGTAAATGCAAACATTCTCTCCAGCACATAGAGAAACTCGAGTCACTCACAGCAGGTTGCCCCCTGTGGAGATACATGCTTTAACCTCCCGCCCCGAGTGGTCTATGGTGCAGTGGTATTTTGAAATTTGAGCACTCTGTCACGCACTGCTAGTATCTCCCTAACTGGAACCGAAATCTCACCCCTGGCTTCCAAAATTCGAAATAAAAATGTCTGCGCATGAAAACTGATGCTGCCATTTAGTGCACTCTAAATTGTCAGTCTATAGTGAGGCATTAGTGTGTTCCTTATTTTTAAAGTTTTCGAATTTCTTTTGGGACACCCCCCCAGTTTTGTTCCATTTGGTGAGAAAATAAATCGTGTAAATTATCTTTGCAATCGGATGCCGGGAAAACGTGCCGCATCGCACTTAAAGTTTAGAAATGTTGTGTTTTTTTGGGTGTTTTTCGGAAATAACTTAAGATAATGCCACTCTCGGATGATTCTATCACTTTTCTGTTTTTACAACGACTTGTTAGACATTTATATTGTATCACCTCAAATATCTTTCATTTCTGCCCATTGGTTTTCGGGACATCGCACCAAGAGTGAGCGCGCGCCACCCCAGGCAACACTTTGGGTGCCACGCGGGTTGCATACTCTCAAAATGTGTTGATCGTTCTCACCCATTGTAAAACCATAAAAATCTTTAGATAAACTTTAAAACTCGTCAATATAACCTTGAATACTATATTAGTCACTGTTTATTGTCAAAAAGGGGCTTAGCAGTATTGATTTATTCCCCATATCTGAAGCTAATATCTAAGTGCTTCTATCTAAATTCACACTGAATGTTCGCAAAATATTTGACTTTGGGGCTCGGGTGGTGGTGATTAATAATATCCGACGTTGAGAAATGTGAGATCTGAGCCCCTGAATGTTGGCAACCATCCTGCAAAGGGCATATTTGATATTGATAAAAGAAATTCGAATACTTTAAAAATAAGGACCACCCTAGTGAGGCATACCTACTCAAATGGCTGTGAGCACGTGGAATTTCAGTCTATTTTACCCTACAAACGTCATATGAAATTCTTAAGTCTGGATGTCCGCCAAATGTGTTCCACAAATTTGTATTTAAAATAAATGCACCATAACGTTCTACAAGAACTCATCTTTCCGATCCATTGATCCCACACCGTCGTACCGAGATTATCATAGATCTTTCATGGTTTCCATTTCCCGCAGATGGATTTCACCGCCTGACGGTGCTACAACATGTTAATCCATCGCAAATTTAAAAGAAAAGGCTTCAGTCAAATAAATGTCAACATGCTGAAATGAAAGGAGAAATTGATATTTGTACATTTTGTATTCTCATTTCACTCAATGAAATATTACGTATGTATACATTATTTAGGATCTTTGAGTTGCATTTTTTTTATATTTTATTGGTTTGTTGATCATGTAAATGTATTGTTTTGTTTGCTCATTGATCATTATCTAAAGGACTGATGAGTACTTGATAATAAATGTTTATGCTATTATTAAATATGGATTAGTTTTAAATAAAAGAGATAACCTTATACTTTGAGGTATTGATAGAGTAAATCCAGAGTCACAGAGCATTTAATGGAAACATCTTAATGATCACGAAACTTTCATTTACCTTAAACGTTTCCTCCATCAATTCTTGTATCCGGCTATTTGAGTATGTAATTGAAAAGAGTTTTGAATTCAACTCTAGTTCAAATAACTGTCTCCTGATACTAAAGAGGCTACACTAAAATACTATGCTGCTAGCTTTTGGGACCCTTTTTAGACAGGACTGATGACTGAAATCTATGTAGTACATCGCAGAGCGGCCATATTCGAAATTACTCGTTTCCGATATTTCATAAGAGTTAGGCTGGAAATCTTTGAAGTAGCGTCGAGCGAAATGTAGACTAAATTAACGTACAGAATTCAGTTGGTTTTTTTCCTAGAAAATTATATTTGTATTCAATTTAACACTCACAGAGGAGTAGAGGTGTCACGGTACCAACATAATCCACACACTAGAATGAGCATTTAACAGCTTCCACAATATCACAGAAGTTAGGGACGAGGCTCGAATTTGGTCCTCCGAGGTTGGCAGCGACGCAGAGTGCCTTTTCGACCACTTTTACACTCCGTGGTCACGGCTATAGTATTTAGGCGGTACATGGGTGCACAACATGGAAGGCGATTAACATACTCCACCTCGTTACAAACGAATACACTGCCAACATAATATCGCGATGCGCAAGCCAGCTAGGTTTTCAATTTAACCTCAATGTCGATTCGTATTGGAGTTTTTTTCCGAAAGTAACGTCAGCGCTTTAAAAAAACTAACCATACTCCAATCCTGAATATACAAAAAAAGGCTTTATGCCGAAGAAAAAGAATTTTGATTTTATCAAAAGAGAAAAACTGCTGGTAAGTTTATTTTATGAGATAAACAAAGGGAGATATTCGATAGATAATATTTCAGATGATTATTATTATTAATATTACGTTTTAGATATGTATTTATGAAATTTAAGTCAATCGTATCACGAAGATGAATCGACGCGAAGGAAAACCCGGAAGCCGAGATGCGTCTACTGCAATACTCAGCGGTAGCCTCCATCAACAATATAGCAATAAGCTTACGTCCGGTGGGAGGATTCGGTGGTAGGACTGATTACGCGAACAGCAGTGCAATTCACTGCGCATCCACATGCCCTCAATTTAACTTCAATGGCCGTTAATCACAGATCCATCCAGTCAGTAGGAACCCAGGCATTTTTGGGGAACGCATATACTGTTCCCACGCTCTAGTACGAAAGTCTCCCTTGCTTAGATGAAAACAAACTACTGAATAAGGAGTTGAAATTTATGCTTGCTATCTTGCGTCACAATCTCATTGTTTTATTAATTACAAAAGTTCGTTAAAGGAGGGAAATCAATGGGTAATCTTTTCATCACAGAGTTACAACATACACCGATGTTTTTATTTTCAAGTCGGGTGCTATCGAGACACGTGTCCGTCCTATGTTAGATATTCGTCAATCAGAGTTTCAGTTACTCAGCTCTTCGTTCAATTTATTGCGAAATATTGCAGTAAGTTTCAGTTATGTTCAAAAGTTACATAATTATTGATCATTTACACCTACTAGCGTAAATTGATTATAATAGAGTGTTAATGAAATAACTTGGTAATGGAGGTCATTCAAATGGTTTTAGTGCCAAAGGCAAAGCATAAAAAAATGTGTGTTATTCGTTACTACCGAGAATAGGTTAAATAAATTGAAAAAGGTCACCATTGTCCCCTTGAGTTCCGTTTGCCCGCAATGCATTCCACGGGCGACTGTCCGAGGTGCCATCAGGCGTATTAACGACCATTGCATATGCTGATAAGTTACAAGAAAGCGTGTATGGAAAGGTTCACAGTCTTGCTCTTCTCACACCGTTAGCCCATTTCCGTCCACCGCAGCTGTATGGCTACATCCTACCATTCTAAGCATATGAAAGACTCTTGAAGGAACCCCGAACTCCTTTTGGCTGCCGAATTGTCACAAATATATTGTTGAAGCTTGCAATAACTGAACCCAATTATTTATTATGAAGGGGGTCGAAATAATCCCACAGACGGGAAGGGACAGATGCGAAAAGGACATTGAAATTGGACGCCAACTGTCCGTTAATTACACTATTATAAAAGTAAACAGGACGTGGCATTGTATAGACTATTTCAACTTTCCCTCATCCAAACGTTTGCTTTCCCTAAAGATTCATCCTTTCCATCATGGTCACTCGTACAAAATTGTACAACATATAAACCTGTCCTCGATATCACTCAGTGTATCTGTATGGATACAGGTCATTCTGAAGAAAAAATCTTACGTATCACCGAAATATTTAACAAGATTACTAAAGATGACAATGAGAGCAACGTGCCTAAATACCTTCACAAATGCAAGTTTCAACTTTACTGGGCGGAAACTGTTAAATGGCACTTATGCCTAAATGCCAATTTTTTTATTGATAAGAAATATCAAAACATTGCATCTCATCTTATCACGCTTCTTTCCGGGAAATCGGCCATGGCGAAAAAGTGGAAATGCAGAGAAAGTCCTTTAAATCCTGAAGTGAAATGTAGTACTAAATCTGGTGTAGCTAGTTCCATGGATAGGTATAGGCAAACCTCTCCAAGGAAGTAAGAATATTTGCAGAGGCTCGTTCATAGAATCATTAATTCTAGGCGCCGAATGCCGTATCAAAGTGGGTGAGCAGCAGAAGCATCTCCGATTGCGCTGAGGAAGATCTCCGCATCATTGGACTCAGCGGCGCACTAAATGGCGAAGAGATGAAATTCATCGTTTGCCCCGCGCGGCGCAGTTGGATTAGAAGCCGCAGTCAACTGATTAACTAGGATTTGGCCGGTCGTCCATCCATCCCCTTGGTGGCCACTGAGTGAGTTACCATGCAAACAACGACGATGTAAATTAATGCACTGTTCACCGCACAGATTCAAGAGCGCAGCGCCGCACAGTGGACGAGTCATACACAACTTACCTCGCCTTGCCTCGTCACCGAACATACGTGCATTAATCGATCTACTTATTAATGTCGTACCTTAAGAGACAGGCGTTGACAAATACTTATTTTTTGCGTCGCCTCATTGCGAATATACAGCCGTTCATAAAATAACATTCCCAAGAAGTTAGCTACTTAATCGAACACGTTATTGGCGCCACGCACTAGGCTGAAACATAAAAAATCTGGCCAAAAACTCAAAAAAAAACATTTTTTGAGTTAGGAAATTAAAAATTCGTAAAAATAGTTTCACTTAAATTGTGCACATTTTTTTCGATATTTTTCTTACTGTGTCATTACGTTTACATTATGTATGAGGTCAAAGTTGAACAAATTTAGCTAAAACCGATCATCCTCGATTTTTTCTAAAAATTGCTAACTTTATCTTTTTCCAGTGGTTTTATTAATTACTTTATTGACATAAACATTATATAATGTTCATGAAAACTTTCTTTTCTTCCATTTGGAATGATTTTAAAGATTTTAATTCATTATTACTCATAGATAAATAACAAAAAGGCTTAGCCTGTTTTCAGTTACTTTTGTTACATAAACGTAGAGAACTAGTACATGCTTCAGCTGATTTCCGCCTAGTTACTTATACCACGCCTTTCTATAAAGCTTCTTCATTGTGAATCTGAAGTTAAATCCTGCTCGCACTCGCAACCCCGAATTTTACACAGTTTTTTCGAGAGTGCGGTCGACTCCGGTTCTGGCCGGCGCCGGCATAGGGTACGGCGACACGGCAAGCGTCTGGAGGTGATATGGCCACATTCACTTTTCTATCTTGATATGCGATATAACAGAAATGAGAGATAGTCACCATAAAGTAAACTTGATAAAAAAGGCTACGAATTATTCTAATTGCGTAATCGGAGGGCAGTACAGGAGGTACACTGAAAGGCTACTACAGAGGATGGACTTACAATCGTTTTTGAGGGAGCCAGCTTTTATTCAATTTCAACCCACTGACCGCCGGTCAGGCCGCAGGTCATAGGTTCGAGCCCTACATGGGTCCCTTAATACAACATGACCACTCGTGAGCGTATTCCGAAACAAATCCGTATGCTAGTCGATGTCTGAGAGGAAAACCATTTCTCTCGTCCTGCAGAGCGATATAAATATAAAGTCACCATTCCACTATAATTTAAAATAATCCTAAAATCTTTTTCTTTCAAACCGTGTGTTCCTCAATTCTTCCCACCCAAATGTCTTCATTTCCATCTTGCTTTGAAAGGTCAATGATGAATCATTGATAATGGTCACAATAGACTGCTTTCAGGCACCATCTGATGGAATTCTAACATATTTATGAAACTGAATGACACAACTTTATTAGAAAAGTTTCCAGCCAGACATTAATAATTATTGAATGATAACCATTGCATTATATAAACAAGAATGCATGTATTACTGCGTAGTAAATAATAACCAGAGTTCTCACTGGAAAAGAAGAATAGTAACAGGTTTATTGGTGTCTCAACTGCGCTTTATATGGAATAGCAAAGACTGGCAATTGCTTCGGGCTCTCCATTCTTATTCAGTCTTAGAGGATACCGAGGAACTGGCGAGGTTCATGGAAGTGGAATAAAGTTATACTAATGCTAAAATACCAAAATATGGGCAAACCAGTCAATGAATGGGGGCCCCAGGATAAAAGATGACTCAATTTCAAATTAACACATGAATTATCTAATTATATTCTAAATTATTCGAGGAAGATTTTTCAATTAACAATATTCAGGTAATAAATTTATTACCAAAGAAATACAAATCTCACGCTCCCATCACTCAGACACTCAACACATTTTGTAAATCGTGCATTCTAAATTTATCATTTTGGTTACAACGAGAAAGGGAGGCCAGATGAGTGATGAGTTGCTACGATTTAAAGCAGCGTTTCCAATATGTTAGGAGAGGTAAAACGGTAATCTTTACTGGAGCTTAGAGCAAACTTGTGCCTCCGAATTTATTAATCAAATTTTACCCACATGCAGATCAAGGTTTTTTCTCAGGCGACGTTTTATCCTACGAAAAATCTATAGAGAAAAAATCGTTCGCCTCGACCGGGAATGATTTGTTCTCTGTTGATTTTTCACACAAATTGAGCGTTGCGGGTGACTCCCTAACATTATCACCGTGGCTAGTCCTGGTACACTTGAGTTGTTTTATCCATCGTTTACCGTCGTACTATGGTAGAGGTAAAGAAAATAAAATAAATGGACTGCAAAAAAGAAAGATAGAAAATTCCATTATTTCCTTGTTCCTAAGGATAGCAACGGTGCCTATATTAATAAAATTAATTTCGTCACTCGCTAGGGTTTATTGCATGTTTTTCTCCATTGTTTGAGCCTTGCATGTATTTTCTAGAGAAAATACTAACCGTTAGCATGTTTTGCATTTTCAAGAGTGTGGACGTATATTTTGTTATTGTAAGTAATATTTTAATGACCATATGGAGGGAATGTTGGAATCCTCTTGCATGCTGCATGTTGGTAGTAGATTACTCCCTTCCAAACACCCTATAGACCCTGTAGGTGGCTTGCAGGGTATTGTGAACACGTAGACGTATATCATCTAAAGAAAATTCTAAAGACGAGTGACTGATTTCGAGTGCAGTGCTCAACGGTACGAAAACGTGGACGTTGAGGAAAGAGGACGAGAAGAGAGGAGAAGCGTCCGAAATGTTCCACTCATGTTCCCTCCTAAGTGAGGAAGAATGGGGGGATAGGAATATGAGTGACGAAGTGCTGGAGACATGGTGGGTGGGGAGGGAAAGAATTTTAGATGAGATGCGGAGGAGACAGAAGGGTATGGATGGAGGGGGTACTGAGCGGGGACGGGTTGTTGAAAACGGTGTTGGAGGATAGAATGTTGGGTAAACAAGAGATAGGACGGAAGGGAATACGATATTTAGATTGAATGAAAGGGAGTTGGTCACATGCTACACGCAAACCTACTTAGTGAAATATATAAATCGGTCAACACTACTCATAAAATACGGTATTCAATAGGCTGACATATTTTTAACATAATCGCAAGACATTAATGATTTAATTCCATTTCTATCCGTGACGTACTCTGTAACAACTGTCCGAAGAAGCAACCATTATTTCTAAATGCTAAAAATTAGATATTCCAAGAATTCTTCGTACAGTTTATAAGTTAGACTTGAGAGATTTGGGAACGTCATGCAAGCGGACGCTATGCGTGTCTTATCAATGTGTTTTTCGCCTACCCTTGAGCTATGGAAGGAAAATGCAGACGTGAAAATAACGGAAACGTCGCTGGAGTGAGCCTTTGCAAAATGAAACTTCCCTCCTCAAGTTAAATTACGAAGTCCTCACTCTGCCAGGGCCGACAGGAATCCAGGCTAAGTGCTTTCATTCCTCCGACGAGGCTAAAATTAGATTCTGGAGCAAGTCGCTGACTTGAGGGAATTAACGCTACTTCGATCTTTCCCCTAGCGCTCCCATTGACGCATAATTACCAAAGGGTATAGTACTCAAGGAAAGGTTGCTCTATGCTACATACTTGGAATGTCATGGATGAAAAAATTACCAAAAAATGAACTGTTTAGGATTAAAATGGTCGTTTATTCCTCCTTCTTCGCATATGCCTAACTAATGGGTCAAAAAACATGTAATGAGTAATCCAGGACAATGTCTTCGCGTCATCCTGCTCCTCACATGGCCGATTCAGCTACGAGTGCAGCGAGTAGAATCTTCGAGTATTGCAGGCCCCTTTTAGGCTATGGAGAGGGGCAGAGTGTATACACAGCACGGAGATAGTAAATCATGCGATCTCAGGTTCCGTTCAAACAACAATAAGGTGTTTAAAACGCCGAAAATTACCTTGTGAAAATAGTGACAGTATATCAGAAAAATCAAATATATATAATCCACTGAGAAATCAAATTTTTCAGCAAAGGTTAAAAAACCGAGTGTAAAAGAAACATTATTGGTGTTGGCTTTAAATTTCCGTAGAACTAAAAACAAAGTAGCTGATTTCGGCTATCTAACTCTAAATAAAAAAAGCTGATGTAATCATTGGAACTGAAAGTTGGTAAACAGGTGAATTTGACACAGGTGACAGAGAAATCTTCCCGAAATCACATACAATATACAGAAAGGACCGAAATACGAGAACAGGAGGAGGAGTACTCATCTAATTTAAAGATGAGGTTGCAAACAGCACAAAATTCACTACACAGCGATATCGAAATTGTAAAACAGTTTAAATATAAGCCTTAGGTGGGTAATAGCTTTCTATGAGATTGCATTTCTTGTGTTACACTCTTGTTCTACATGGAGTTATGCTTGTTAGGTGGCAGTATACACCACCTGCACGAATTTTTACGTCTTTCGCACTCGTCCGACCGCACCTTGAATATTCAGCGAGCGTATAGGATCCAGTGCAGAAAGACTTAATCTGCGAACTGAATAAAAAACAAATGAAGGCTGCGCTTTTCGTCAAAAACTGCTACGGGCGTACACACAGCGTCACCCAGATGTGAAGCGAATTAGGCTGGGAGTCGCTGGAGACTCTGAGGCTGCGCGCTAGGCTTAGATTACTTGAACAATTAAGAATGGATATCTTTAGATGCGTCACGGAGAACATAATATTAGAGCCACACTATATTTCCAGGTCCGATAGAAGCGATAAATTAAGAGAGATGTTTTGCCGAACGGATAGATATGGGAATTCGTTTATCCCCCGAACCATAAAGGACTTTAACAAATATCTGTCGTAATTTCGTTAGAGCATTTCCTTTTTATGTACAAATGGCAGGTGTCCTAACATCCCCTGCCACACGCCTTTTAGGCGGCTTAAAGGGTAGTATGTAGTTGTAGATGTCTTACTTATATCATTATCTACAATACCCACCCATGCATGAGATCGTTTGTGTGTATATTATTATTTATGACCGTGTGAGACGCATATGGGTTACCAACTGCATACTAATGATTGGTCCCCCCTAAAAAAACACCGTGGTGGCTGGTGTGATATGCAGATATAACATCTACATACAATTCTCCACTCCAATATATAAGGACAAAAGAGGTTGCGGTCATTTCCCGACTGCATAGGTTCCTATAAAAGCTAGTCACTTTATCAAGTGCACAAATTTCTGCATGTTCATTGCATGGCTATTAGTGACGTGACTTGAGAGAAAGCCGAACCAAATCGCTACGGTCTTAAATGTACGGATCAATGGGAGAAAAGGCGAATGCAACGACGGACGCCGCGAGACGCGTGGCGGAGGAGTCTCGATCAGTTATAGTTGCCGATGCGATCCCTTGGGGTAACGCGGGAGGAGATGACTGGCTTGCAGAGTAAATAGGGGGTGAATAAGGGAGAAGTCAGGATGTTGACAAAGGATATTGGGGGGGGTAGGAGGGGGGGGGGAGAAATATGAACACGCTCCAGCGAAAATGGAAATGACGAATAGGGATGCGAAGGGGGATGAAGAGTAAATTAATTTCGGGGGGGCGAAGGAACCCCCTTTGTACATTTTATATAGAGTAGAGGGGCCTACGGGCCATCGCGATTGCTCAAAGGACTATTCATTAAAAATATAAAATATGATTATTTATTGAAGGTATTCCACCGAGGAATGTGCATACATTCACATGACTCATATTGTGAATTAACGAGGCGCTGCAGCTGGCAATATGGCCGATTCGATCTCGCTCTATCAATAAAACCCTATCCATCACTTTATTCACCCCTAAATTCCACCCTCTAGCACCGTTTTCAACCTCTCCCCCCCCCCCCCCCCCCCCCCCCGATTCTCAGTTTTCACTCCAACCAGACCTTCCTTGATCTCTTCCGCATCTACTTTTAAAGAACCCACCATATCCTGCACTTACTATTTCCTCAGTTCACCTTCTCCGCACCCTCTGCATTTTCTATCACATCCACTCTGTTCTCTTCATTTCTACGCAGTCACCGTTCCCGCAATGAAAAGCGCTGCAGGCCCACTCAGACTTGCCTAGGAACACATTTTTACATAATATTGAGTAATTTTCTTCCGCAGTTTTCACACACGAATTCTTGGATAGGGTGGAGCTCACGCCGAAATAAACCGCCGCGTGACTTTTGATTTGCATGCATTGGACGTAAGTATCGTAAGGACTACATGTAATGAGCCTAAATTCTTCATTTAAACTTTCACTAAATCTACGTAATACCCTGCAAGACACCTCTAGGGTGTTTGGCAGGGGGTGAATCAATCACCAGCATGCGGCATGCTAGAGGATTTTTAAATGCACACCACGTGGTCTTTAAAATATCACGCACAGTATCAAATTATACAAATCCACATTCTATCAAAGGCAAAACCTCCCAGTTACTCAATTAATCAGGTAATCTGCCTATCAAACTAGAAAATGCTAAACATGCCTTCAAAAAAAACTGAAAAAAATCATAAACATTCATTCAAACATATTTAAGTTAATAATCTACACTACCAGTCAACTAACCTGTTAGTAAGTCCTAACTCAGCCGTAATAGTATCTTATCGATCGTGGAAAAACGACATTCTGAAACTATCTTTTCTGCAGTCTATCTGTCTATCTCTCTCATTTTATGATCTGATCCACCGCAGTATGTTGGCGTTCGTAAGATATGGCCAACTTCGTCGTCTAAATAAACTGCTCTTGAATTTACAATATAGGGTTAGTCTAATACATTATGTATTTATATTTCGCTGGTAGTCGTCTCAGGGATCAAAAATCTTATGGGTAATTTCGCCGCGTCAATGTTTGTGGAGCAGCAACGTCGTGTCTATGTGTGGGCATTGGTGCTGCATCTGAAGGGCGAGGGCAGAAGAGGAATGTGCTGTTGTCTAAGTTGGCGGTTGACGCTTTGGATTGTTTTTCATGTGTAACGGCTGCCACATTCGGCTAATTTTTAGGCCGGGATCCATTTGAAAACGGCCTTTGCCCTCCTTTATCATCTCAATAGCTGCTCACACCAGTGTTTCCTAAAAGTATTTTACTTCGACGAAGATTCTTGTATTCTGCAACTCAACTGAGAGGCTTAGCAGCCAAATGCACAGCTCTGTGCTACGAAATCGACTTGCGGAACAAAAGAATTTCATATTCACAATTCAACTCAAGAATAAAACATTCATTTGCCGATTCCAGCAGGTTTCCCAGGAAACTATGTCCATCTGAAATTTAATTAGATCCACAACTGGCGAGGGATAGTTCATGCTGGGCACATTCCAATCTCTGCTTTATTACGAAACTCATTAATCAACTTGAGATCGTGTCCACTGGTGTCCCAGTGTTTCCAACTCAATTCCAATTCTTTTAATCAGAGTGGGACCTAGTAAAAAATGCTTCTAGTTCGGTTTCTGTTCGGACAAGTCCTCATACTTGCAAATTACAGAACGAAAACACTCGAATACACGATCAAAATACACGACGACAATTCCACAATGTATCGTGAGGTAACGCCCAGGATACGAGGGCGAAAGCAATGAATTTATGAAGGGAAAAATTCGAAGCCAAGGTTTTGAGTTTGCAATATTTTGATCATAAAATGAGGTAACTCGAAAGCTGTCCTAGAAATCCACTTCCAAAGGTCAAGCATACATAGATGAAAGGCATTATGTTTTTAAAATTAGAAAATAAGAAAATAAAATAAAAGTAGGACGCAAAGAGCGCAAGCTTGTTCATTAACTTTGAAATAAAAAATAAAATTAGAGAGTCAAGCGCGCTGGATTGATTTCTTAACATTAATTCGCGAATAGCAATCACATTAATAATCCAGCGGCTTACTTAGTAACTGGACTAGCAACTGAGAACACCTACTCCAAGTGAAAAGGCATATTTTATTTGCCATCATGCTCTTTGTTTGCACGTACCGTCTTAACGAGTTGTTTAACGAGCTTTTATGTCCTCATTTTGGGTATTGGCAGTCAAGAGGCTCCTTCTACGGATTAGGAGTGGTTTCGTTTAGGGCTGAGGGGGCGTGGTTGGTCACTGCTGTGACATTCCGATAACCAATTCAGAATATTCAAACATTTGCCGTGGTCTTAAACGTTTCGGCCAAAAAGAGTGCTGCCTTTTGTATCACAGTTCCAGAGGGCCGCGGATCACCTCCCCTTCCCTCATCTACTACACATACCTAACTACTTAAGCCGTGTCCAAACTCATTAGGCATTGGGGAGCATGGATTTGGGCGACCAAATTTTGGGTAGCCAATCCAAAAGCGAGCATGAATTAGAACATCCTAACGCAGATGTTACCATCTGCTGGGCACGAAACTAATGAAAAAGAAGGGAAATTTGGAATGATTTGAACAACTGATGAACCAAAGCCGTCCAATTACACATTGCACACAATTATTAAGGCCACTATACACGGTGTACACCACAGGCGAAGAGGGCATTCTACAAATACATGCAATGAAATAATGCATCATATCCTACACATGGAGCATGTTTCAATTCGGGAGCGGTGCTTTGACGTTAAGAGCAGCGTAGAAGTCAAGAGTGGATGCAATCAAACGAGGTGATACAGAAGAATAATGAAGATCAAATGGATAGACCGAGTTAGTAATGAGGAAGTCCTAAGAAGAGTAGGAGAGAGGAGAAGCCTCATGAAAACCTTAACAAGAAGGCGGAACAACCTTATAGACCATATCTTGAGACATGGTGGCCTGATGAAGACAATTGTCAAGGGGAAATTTGACGGCAAGAATGGAAAAGAAAGACCTCGAATGAAATATATTGAACAGGTTAAGAGGGAAGTGAAATAGAAAAAAATACGCAGCTCATCGGAGAAAGGAGATGATATGATATAATACGTATGAATATTATAGATTTATTTTTGTTTGTTGTCTCTGTACACCACCCAAGGGTTTTAAAAGGGACGCGGTTATGAACTGTGCAAATTCAGTTGATATGAAATGCATTTCTCATTCAGAACGCTTTTAAAAATTTATTTGACCAAATATAATCCCTAATATTAGAATAAACTACGCTTATCATATCCATCGTTTCACGTGACTTAAGGGAGCTGATCCCACTGTCGCCTGTAACACTATGAAGATTAAAATATCCTTTACATCCACAAGAACACGGCACATTCATAAAAAGCTCGGATCCCTTTTGTGCTCAATGAGTTCCAGATGATTTTCCTCGCACCCATTTCCTCGTTCATAAATAATGCCACGAGAATCGCCGGCGTCAGAAAAAACACTTTGCAGTCCGTTTGCGCTAATTTAGCGAACGAAGCAACCAAAAAAGTTCTCGCGGCATGCAAAGGACCAGCGCCATGATTACACGCCGTAATATGAAATGTAATGAGAACACCGCGAAATGTTTTAGGAGCGAAAGAGGAATTAGTTGCGCGAGAATTTGCAGAATGCAACAGGAAAATAAAATCAAGCAACGCAAGCCATTTAATTTGCAGAATACGGCAGGAAAATACATTGATAAAACGCAAACCATGACGCTTGAGTACTGCTTCCCCGTGACTGCATGAAGTTGTAAGGGACCATTGATACCCCATTGCGTAGTCTACTAGTGAATTTTTTGCATACCCAATGGCTACGAAAATAATGAAAATTATGACATGTAACCATTACCTGTAACGCTTAGCAGCAAGTTTTTTTTACGTCCATTCCATAGATCTGTCTTTAAAAAGACCATTACTTGCATTTTGAAATAACTGATATACCTACCTACTCCCAAAAACGTTACATATCTTCGGCATTTACATGAACATTCTCCTATCTGCAAACCGCAATCAGAGGTCTACCCTTCGCGGGTAATGCCTATACATTGCACGAATAATTATTACCGACAAATTCATCCTTTCCAATACTTATCCGGGTAATTACCACAGGTATTTACTCAGACTTTTAGACATCCGGTTTGCTTACATCACCATGCCATCCCAAACTTTTTATTTAGAAAACCTGCAAGAGTCACTTATGGGCGAGGTGGCGAGTATGTTTGCGTCTGGGTTGGTCTCCGAGAAATTCAATTTAAATTCGAATTCGCACGCGCTTACTGAGCACCGTCATTAACATACACACGCATGCAAAATCCACACGCTGCATCCGTCCTCATGCTGAGGTTGCATACGCTTCGGTCGACGGGCGAAAAGCCTTTTTGACGCGTCCAGGTGAACTCATGATAGTCGACTCGTTCGTGTCAATAGTGACTGCCAGAAATAAAATAAATAAGTGCATGAAAAATGCAGCATGCAAATTTTACGAAAGTTTTCAAAGTTTGCTCCCCTGACAATGGAATACAATCATTCATTTGATTATTTTCAAGGATATTTACTTCTAATATCATTATTTTGGACAGTTAACAGCTAAATTTCATCGTAGTCAACTCTTTCTTTAACGACTCAATTAATTGATTTAAATATCACTTTTTTCGCTAATTTTTATTTTATCGCTAGGTCAAAATTTGTTGCCGCCGCCTGCCGCTCCTTCGATATTCACTCTATCAATTCCACTGAAGTCTACACAATCAGAGGAAGAAGAAAACGCCGAGACGCCACACTACGACGGATCGAAAAAAAAAACAAAAAAACTGATTTTCTTCCGCTGAAATCAGAACAATTGAAGGAGCAGCCTACGTTCCGAACGGAATATCACTAAAAACTCAAGCTGCGTCACCATGGCAACCGACTAGAGGCACCCCCTATTTGAATTTCCTAATTGTCCGAAAAACTCTGTATCCCATATTCAGAATAACGAATCATTAATCCTCCTATTTCCAAACGCTCTCCTCCCGTTCCCTTTCTGATCAAAATAGAATGAAATGTAAAAACGATACTGAACGAATGTTAATCCAAAACGACTTCATGGAAATAACGAAGCCAATTCGACGAATGGACGTATAATGAATCGAGCAAAAAATATGAATTTCCTTATTATGAGGAGATCTTCGAGATTGTCTACGCCTTTTGGATGTAAAAAAATGAATAAAACCTCATCCTAACGACCATCTACACGAGGAACAACTTAATATCCACCTTAGAAATAAACCATCAACAGTATGTCCAGCATCCATAACTGTTCAAGTGCGTTGCGAGTGAATCGACGTCAGAGCTTTTTCACAGAAACTGGATGGGACTGTAAATTGTCTCTCCACCGACGAGACCAGACAGCTTTGAATGGAGGCGATGGCGATTCCAACATGAAGAGGCCTGATCTATCCGATGCCATGAGCACAATATGCTAGCGAGTCGATCAAAAAGTTCAAACAGCCAACATCAATCATAATTAGAGACAGTGGCGGATATAGAAAAAACTCAAGGGGGGGGGCGCAACATATCTTGAGTTGTCTTTACATTTATCGTTAAAAAAGATCACAGTCAAGTCACAGCCAAAGTATAAGAAAATTTTATTTAAAATGATTGTAAACATGTAAAATATAATGCCATCTTATGATATAAAAAAGTTACAATTGTGGTTTTGCAATGTTCGGCAATACAGGCGGACCCGCAAGGGGGGGGGGCGCGTCCCCTGCGCCCCCCATCTGTATCCGCCACTGATTTTAGAGATGCGTGAAAATTGCAAATGCGATATAGATGCGATGTGCGCAAATAAATGCGACATAGATGCGATGACTGGGCTTTTATGATATTTTTACGTAAATTTGCCTTTTTGACGGCCAAATTCCCATACATTTTGTGCCGAGCGCAGTTTAAATGCTCCGCCGACACTCACCGCTTAAAGCATGTGAGCGACTGGCCAGTAGGCCGGCCCTTATTTTTCAGAATTTGCGAAAAGTTATGTTTTCCTAGTCTCAAAATGATCCAAATGAAGTTTATATTCACATGTTAAAATTTTGTTACTTTAAAATAACGGCAACCCGTGCCCCAAGGGCCCTAAGTACTGAGGACCCTCAATTGAGTTTTTTGGAGTAGAAAAAGTGCTATTCCTATGTAAAACGTAAAAGTAAAGGCCTATTGCCCGATGTTCTGTTTTTTTTTACCTATCTCTAAGCGTTTAAGAGATATCGTCCGTCGTAATGCAATCCACTCCCCAGGGCGCTACCCCGCACCGCGGCGCCGCTGAGGCACCACTTACTAGAGACTTCCCCTCAACCCCCTCCCCTCCCTCGACGAAGACTTTCCTCCTGATGACAATATTTACATGCTATTGATACAGAATTGAACAGGTTGTTCCTCTTGTGTCATGATTAATGTTGTTTAAGCCTACAATGTCAATTTTAACCCGCCAGTGCCATCCTGTGCACTGGGTACCGACCCCTTCAACCTTAAGTTGCTACCACCGTACGGCCGCGAACCATTCCAGCGGGCTTTTTTCCAAAATGCTCTTTATGTACAAAATATTATAAGCATTGTGTCTGTGAATTACAAAGGAATGAAGGACATGAGCAGGGCTTTCAAGGCTCCAACAGTGGATAGAAATATTCAAGGAAGAAGAAACGAGGCAGTCAGTTCACGGACAGTGGAGAGATAGTTCTAGTGTACATTGTGCAAAGGATAGGAAGTGCTAAGTTTTTTAGGATGTAAGGAGAATAATGGCGAAATAACTAGTTTATCATGAATACACGTAACGTTCATTTTAAGAATAGGCAAACAAGGAAAGGCATGAAATCAAGACTAAATCCAGGCATTGAACTGGTTGGAAAAGAAAGTGAAGAAAAACTTGGCTGAAAGTTACCTACAGTGAGAATAGTACTGTGTGTTTTCTCAATCACCTAATGGGTTCGAAATGCATGAGACTTAGTGCGAAAAAACCGTAAGAAATGCGTTTCATCCATGTTACAAATGGTATTGCGGAAAATAAAGCGATTGAACAGCTAGAAAAATTACGCAAAGAATGGATGAACGTTCGACGAAATACTGAGAGAGCGCGAAATACAGTGGATATGAAGAGAAGAGAATCTTTCGTAAAAAAAACTTGATGATTTGTTTGACATTGCAAGGAGCGGTACCATTGAGTTTTTGACGCACGATGAGGAAAGTGCAGTTAATCTCTCGGATAAATGTGCTTGGGCTGAAGAAATAAAGTTCTTACGCAAATAAAGAGGAGAACGAAATGCAGTTATTGGTTGAATAGATTTCAATATATTCAAGAAGAAATGAAAAGATGTGGTTCTCCGCTCCTTTTGTTGCATTAGCTCCCATCAGTGACCCGCAGTTCCTACAAAGACTTGTTAATTACGAAAGTGTTAACGTGGGCATAGCGAAAGCAGCACAAAAGAGGTTTTCAAACCACTTGTGGTACATGAGTGAGGAGTTGGTAGGCCTGTCATTCTTTGACGGATCCATTTCTAGGTGTGAAAAAAAACGTGATACGCCGTATGTGGTCTTGTGTAGGAAAATATGATCCACCGAAGAAGGCATTCTATGAACGTAAAGACATGACCAAGGTATCTATACCAAATTTTGTAACCACTAATTCGAGAAAGCTATTTAATGTATTGTAAATATGCATTGCATTCTTTGATGTGAACATGCGAGAATGGGATGAGCATAGAGGAACGATTTGCAAACTATTCGGGGTCATCAAGTGGGAAATGATTGTGCAGCGAGAGGAGTGAAACTAATTCAAGATTTTTAGGCAGTCACGTTGAAGGAAGAGAGCTTTCAAAATTTATTACCAAGTGTGACTTTTCATCGCAATACAACACTTACGTGCGGAAAGGCACTTTCATTGCCAAATATAGGATGTCAGTGAAAAATTAGAAATACAATGAAAATCTATTTTATTCTGGTAAATGTACCGAAATTCATGGACAGAGTGAAAATAAATTGATCTCTTGGAATGGAAGTATTGTTATGGCAATTAAATTCTTTCTAAGGTAAGCACATTTCTTCAGTGGCTAGATCATGACATTAGGAGCAAAGTATTTGCCAAGGGAGGGGAGGGGGTTGAGGGGAAGTAAGTGGTGCGGTCCGTACCTCAGCGGCGCCGCGGTGCGGGGTAGGGCCCTGGGGAGTGGATTGCATTACGACGGACGATATCTCTTAAACGCTTAGAGATAGGTCAAAACAAACAGAAAATCGGGCAATAGGCCTTTACTTTTACGTTTTACATAGGAATAGCACTTTTTCTACTCCAAAAAACTCAATTGAGGGTCCTCAGTACTTAGGGCCCTTGGGGCACGGGTTGCCGTTATTTTAAAGTAACCAAATTTTAACATGTGAATATAAACTTCATTTGGATCATTTTGAGACTAGGAAAACATAACTTTTCACAATTCTGAAAAATAAGGGCCGGCCTACTGGCCAGCTGCTAGTTGGCTGGGACTCTACGTGGCCGCGAACTACAAGTGGGCGCGGTCAAGCTACACCTCCAACACTATACGTCTTATTCCTTAATTTATTATTTTTCTACACCATAATTATTTAAAATATTCCGTATTTTGTTATATAACTGTGTTTCACTACATGTTATCGTCATCTACCTCATTATGAAAATAAAAAATGGACGCCACAAAATGCGATAAATTGTTATTGAAAATGCGATAAAGGTCTTGCTTCGTGGTCTTGCTTTTCCGTTGCTGCCATCTTCTTTTCCCTCGATGGTTGTCTTCGTCATGTTCCAAGATGTGGCCTATCAGGTTGTTCTGTCTTCTTATTAAGGTTCCCATGAATCTTCCCTTCTCTCCTATTCTTCTTAGGACTTCCTCATTACTAACTCGGTCGATCCATTTGATCCTCATCATTCTTCTGTAGCACCACATTTCGAAAGCCTTCATCATTGATTTACACGCTTCTGTCGTTGTCGTTGCCTCACTTCCGTAGAGAATCTTGCAACAAGGTAAATTCTGAAAAGTCTTAAAAATGAAATAATAGTATCTAAACCATGGTCGGTGGTGGATTTACTTTATAAAGTAAGTAATTACAACTGCTGTTTTATATTTTAACATTGATTCATCGCACTTCAATGACGTCAAACATGAAACGATTTCATACCCTCTGAAAGACTGATTCCGTACTTCTATCTTTGAATTTCCCGCTGTCAGAAGCGGCAGTCTCCTCTGGGCAATTCAGATGATAAATTCTTCTATCCTGCTTCCCAAATAATAGAATTCTTCCACTTTTTGTTTCCCTATGATAATGTTAGTCTTGACTTTTTCTCCTCTGCTGTATACTAGTATCTTGGTTTTCTTGTGCTCACCTTTGGCTCTCATGTACCCTATACCCTACCCAAACTAGCCAGAATATTTTTCAAATACATCTATATTTCTGCTTTGACTTCTATGCCATCGGAAAATCATAGCATGCTATTTTTTTCTCCATGGATATTCACTCCTGAGGCCTTTCCTTTACTGGCTTTCTCGACGTAAGCATTGAAAATTACGGGTGAAAAAGCACAGCACCCCTATCCTTACTTCGTATTAGCTTGGTCCGCTACTTGGTTTCTGTATAAACCGTGGAAGATTCTCCTGCTTTACTAAAAAATCAATTTTTTTTCCAAGCATTGTGCTCCAAAATACGTTCTCAAACGTCTTCTCTTAGTCCACGAACGCTAAAAACTTGGCTTGTTCTTCTTCATTCCTTCTTCCCATTTCCATTCTCTATGAGCAGCCTAAGGGCCAATATCGCTTTCCTTTCGCCTTTGCTCTTCCGATTAAGTCCTCGTCTAAGTACTCTTCCGCTCTTCGTTCTGTTCTTCTATAGATGATCTTTGTCAGTATCTTCCCCGCATGTGTAGTCCGGTCCTTAAATCTTCACAGATCTCCGCTCTTTTCTTCTTTGGAATTGGTTTTTTAATGTTTCTTTCGGAGTACATCGGAAGCTCCCTGTTGAATACATTTCCCTTACGATTTTTTAGAGCTGGTTCAACGTATTTTCTCCTAAATTTGTAATTAGTTCTGGTAGAATATCGTCGATTCCATATGCTTTATTCATCTGCAGGTCTCTTACTGCCTCATCAAATTCTGATCTTAAAATTGGCGCTCGTCTGATATCATTATCCACTTCCCTTTCGTTTTCAATAGAGTTCGTTCTTAGGTTGCTTCCTTTGTATAAATGTTGCAGATATTCCTTCCATCTTTTCACGTTTCGATCTTCGCTCTCATTCATTAGTTCTATTTTCTTACTTGGGGTAATAAATCAATCATTTCCTTGAAGTGGTTCCTCAATATCCTATAAGCGGCTTCTACTTTTCCACGCACAAGATTGCTCTATACGTATTCACAGATATTTTCATCCACGCTTCTCTAGGCCTCCTCGCTTCCAGACTTCGGAATTTTTTCGCATGGCAATTCCTGTGAGTTAAGATTTGGTTGAGACACAGCGAGCACTATTCCTTCACTATTTAGTTAAGTACAATAGACTAACAAAGAAAGAATACCAGAGAGAATAAGGCCCATCGTTCTGTTCATTCATAACATGGAGAACAATCAACCTTCCCGCGTTTCACTACGAAAGTATCATTCACTTGAAGTCATACGTAAGATCTCCCTTGAGCGTAACCATGCTCGATTTATCTTTTTCCCAGATTCCTACATTTAATTATGAAAAGATATTTTTATCCTGTCTTCTTTTTAGCCTCACATCTCTACTTACAGTTGCATACTAACTTCTTTAACGAGATCAAACTTTTTCGTGGGGGACATGGGGTAAAAGTTGCACACAAATTACACTATGATGACGACAGATAAGATTCGCTTACCGAGAAACCGAATTCCATCTTTGAGCAAGAAAGAAATCAGGACTGCTGGGCTACCTGACACCTACCTGAAAAATAAGAATAAAAATAATGTGATTTATTGTTCTTGGGCTTGTCCATATAGAACATAATGGGGCTATACAATACAATGGCGCTCGTAATAGAAAATTTAAAAAAATGAATTTGGGGAAAATATAGGGATGGGTGGATACGCTATGGTAAAAATAATGCGAATATAAAAGGGAATAAGTAACAACAGAAGAGATATACTTTTGAGGGTTTGTACTTATATAGCGGAAAAATCTTTGCTTGAAAACAGACAAGGAAACTGTGTCCTTCACATCCTTTGAAACACTGTTCCGCAATGGCGCCCCGACAACAGAGAAAGATTACTCATACGCAAATACGCATGGTAATTGGTCGTTCTGAGTTGGGGGTGATGAGAAAATCAGGCGCCAGTCTAGTCAGAATAGCTTCGCTCGAAAACGAATCGTCGATTGCAGTTGTACTCGATCGTCTGCCCAAGAAATCGAGCCTCTTTTCCCAGCTCCTCAGAACGCTCCTGCCATTTAAAGACTTGAGCGGAGTGAATCGGTCCAAAAAAACAAAGGCCAAACAATCCGTTCACACGCGCCATTTGACTCGAGGCGAGTGAGCAGTTGAGCACAGCCACACTCGGTAAACACGAGCAAGAGGCCTAAGAATATGGCGGTTAAGCGTGTTGCCGTTTCGCTCGCATTTTCTTCGGTGGCGCCACTAGGCAGCCGTATCTCGTTCAGCGAGACTTTTACCATTAGCCGTAGTGACAGTGATGTTTTTTTTAGCTGGCAATCGTCTCGCATGCGTTTAACTTAAGGTTTCTATGATTTATTGGCTCAGTTATATTACACTGTCGTGTATTTTTTTCGTGAAAAGTGGATACGGATGACTGGTAGCGCCACGAGTGGCGATATTGAAATCTGATTTTAATGCGCCCGGAGCGACAACCTTTCTAGCGGCGGACCTGAGAATACTTTATAGTAAATTTCGTGAACTCATTCGATTCCTCCGCCAGCCGAGTGAAAAATGTAGAGTTTGGGAGTTTGACGCTTTGCGGCTGGAGTCCAGTGGTCATATTTGTAGGTCGGTATACCAAGAAGCCTTCCTTCGATCTTGACCCCCACAAAAATAACACATGACTCAACTAAGATGCTTTCCGCCTCCGCACCGTGAATTAGAGGAAACCCATGCCTTCAACAACTGCTCAACAATAATTACTTGTAACTGGTAACTTCAGGTTTGACTTTGTGAAACTTCTCCATATTGGAAATAAAGGAGTAAAACTTTGTCAGGTTCACTATTATTTAAATGTGGGCACGACCCGGGTTTCGTAACGTAGTTACATCTTCAGGTGACTGTTCTTACATGCATCATAATCGTATGCATACATATATAATACGCCACCTTAACCTCGCCCTCCCCTCGCTGGTCAGTTACCTATCCACAGGAAAAACCCTCGTCCCAAATCAAGGCTACTCCCCTTCCCCCCCTTTCCATTCCCTGCTTAACCCCTACCTCACTCAATCAGTTCACTTCCTTCCAATAGATGTCCTTACTGTCGCGTTCAATACGTATGAATAAATATAAGATGCATGTAAAATCAGTCACCTGACGATGTAACTACGTTACGAAACCCGGGTCGTGCCCATAATTAAATAACAGTGAACCTTACAAAGTTTTATTCCTTTTTTTTCAATAATCACTTGACTTCATTACTCAGTAACGTTCAAAATGTGAGTGAAGATAAAGAGCATTAGTGAATTTCCACAAATTTTATGTTGGTACGGCGCGTTTCCATGGTTGCCACCCTTTCTTATCTTCCCCGAACTTAGTCATGTGACCCCACCACACCCTCACCCACGCTTCAACACCATCCCTACCTCCCCCCTCCATTTCCTTCCCCTTCATCTCTAGAGAATATAAATTGAAGTCTGCTCAGTCAATATCTTTGTACTCAAGAATGACACCTTATCGTCGACACGTGTCATACCAATAAAAATTCTGTTGAAATTTACAAAGGTTTTTTATCTTTATTCAGCATGAATTCACACCAAGTGAAAGCTGAATCTATTGATTTCACCAAAATAAGAAATAAACAGATGGGATGAAAAAGTGAAAGATTCTGAATGGCTAGGCATGGGTACAAGGCGAATATATATATGACCTCTCTCTCTCTCTCACCCACTCCATCTCTCTTTCCCTATCTCTAAAAATTGCGAACAACACAAAATATGAACCATCCCAACTCCTCCTCTGTCCCCCCCTGCGTCGTTGTATAAATTAATATTTATTAACTGGGTGCGTCTCAGCATCTTAGTTGAATCATGTGCTATTTTTGTGCGGGTTAAGATTCGCATCATTCCGGGCGAACTTTAGCAAGTTGGCTGGCCGCCGCCGCCTCAATTAATCAAACATAATTATGAGTTGTAGACCGCAAGCAGCAGTAGTTGCAGCGTTCGCTCCACAAGCGAAACAGACGATGAATCATTGGAGACTCGGGCGCGGGGGGGGGGGGGGGAAGGGGGAGGGGACGCGCCACGGGGGGGGGGGGGGGCTCCATCCGAAAAAGAAAGAAAAACGAGGATCGCGAAATTGGTTGCGTTGGGACTGAGGTGTGATTTATGTCCGCCGAGAGGGAAATTGGGCGAATACACTTTTATAATTAATTTCATAATCAAAATGTCTCGGATCGTGCTAACAAGTCAAAGAGAGGAGAGCCCGGCGAACGGGTTGGGATTTATTCATAAATAAAACGGAAAAAATGCACAGAGGGGGAAAAAGGAGAACTAAGTGGCTTAATTAACTGCTGACGCATCAACTCGGGCAGTGATTTAGTGAAGCTGAGAGATAGCAAATGAGGAAGCGAGTTAAGATGCTTGAGCGTCTTTCTCGACGCGAATGAATTCACAGGCACTACACAAAAAAGCCACTCCGTCGAGAGTGGAAAACAAAACACTATCGCAGCAATTTTTTAATTTTTTTCAATCCACCAACGTCATCTGTGCGCCCTGGAGGCCGGCAACGATGAAAAAAGAGACTTGTTGTCGTCACCGTGGTTTCTGAAACAATGGAAGGGGTAGGGGGAGCGACACATACATCCATGGTGTCTTCACGTGAAGAGATGGAATCAATTCCACTAATTCTTTTTCTTCGTCGGTTTCATCGAGAGGTAGTCCAGCGTTTTCATCGGATTTAATTGAAGAAAAATACGCTTTATTCACAAATATTAACAAGACGTTAATGCAGATACTTGACATTTACATCCTGTGTAACCTTATTCGCGATCAACTTAAGGGTGGATGGTGATATTTGGCGTAACTGAAAAACAGGAAACATTATCACATTTGCAATAATATTATATACTCCACAATTTTTAGAGGAACATATTTTGTAACACATCATTAGTGTATCTGTGACTACGTTTCATGCTCACAATCTTGAAATTTCACCCAACTAAAACGGTTTGACACATTTTTACCATCGCTGGCTCTTTTGATAATCACCTAAGTATATCTTCCCGGGAAATTCATTTAGTGGGCATTGATGACTGGAGATGCACACACAGCGATGCACTTACAGATACCTCCAATCCAGATCTTGGGTGTAAAATGGAATTCATTTCGACATTATCCAGTTTTAAAGTCCTAACGGAACTATCAACAACTAAATTGATGAAAAATATGAATCTTTTCTACATAAGGAGGGAAAATAAGGCATGCGGAAAGATATTATACAAATATGGAAACATCCGATGTAGTTCCTCCCATTGTTTTCCTAGACGGTGGATCTGGGTTGATATCCTGCCGGCAGCTCGCAGGCTCGTATTATATAAATACTTGAATAAATATGAAGTCCAAATGAAATTTCATTTTCTTGCGCTGTAAACGAGGCTGAATGTTCGTGTATAAGAATTAAGTCGAAGATTTACCAATAATTTCCTTGTTACCACGGCAACTCATTACGACAGATCGAGATGTGAAACGGGATGAGGGAAAGGGAAATGCGTCAGCGGAGAAATGTGAGTGCAGTCTCGACGGGAATTGAAATGAAATGGGTGCGTGAGTAACGGAGTTGGGAGAGCCAAATTTCAAAGGAGATGAAATACACACTCACGCATATCATAGTCTCTCTTATTTTCTTCCCTTAAACATTCGACAGAGTTAATCATTAACGGCTAACGGAGCAAATGAATGGCAACAGCCATTCCATGTTGACGAGTTCTCTTGTGCTTAAACGGATTGCTTCAGGGTAGAATTCGGAGGGTTAAAATTGGTGGAGAACGCTCGGAACTAGCAAGGGTAACATTGGGCGTCCCTCAAGGGAGCGTCGCGGAACCGTCATCGCTTTTAATTTTACTAAATGACCTTCCAGAAAAAATCAACTCCAGCCCTTCAAAATAATGTCAACTCATGGAAAAGTTAGGTGTCATTAAATTGGATAAATATACATTGACAAAAATGCAAGTTTCTACTTTAGAAAAAATACTATCACAAATAATTTGGATATACGATGTGGATGTAAGAGGTCTCTGATGATGCAATTCTGCAATCTGATAACTTTAAATAATTAGGTGCCCGTTCGACAAAAAATGCAGACTGGGGCTAAAAATTTAGTTGCATTATCAAACAGGCATTTAAAACTCTGCATTGGATAATGAGAAATCTCCAAGGGAGCAGCAAGGCTACAGATGATATGTTGGCTCGCTCCAAATTAGAGGACACTTCTCTCGTATGAGAAATAAAATTGACAGAGACAGGGCGCACAAAAGCAGCCAGGCATATTTTGGGAAGACACGAAGAAACGGAAAGCGCTACGAAAATGATCACCAGACTAGGATGTGAGTGGAGGGAGGAAAGGGTCAGGCTGTACATTTGGGATAAGTACCTATGTAGAGAACCTATAGAGGGGAAAGGGCATGGGAAGATCTTGGGAAATAAATGGTAAAGCCAGACTTTGTAAGAGAAAATCATAATCGCCAGCTGAAGATAGAGTTTGTGGGGAACGATATAACTGCAAAGCTTCTCGAATCCATTCCGAAAAGAAACGTAAATATATTTACGAATAGATTGAAGAAAGACGTTGTTAGAGAGTCACGTTAGTATCAAAGTTCCAAAGAGAGGTAAATTTGAGATCATGAGATAACGGAGAATGGTACTACAAAAATTACATGAGTAAGGACCAGATATCATACTCTCAATGAGGCGGATAATAGGGCGAAAGGCAATTATGTGTTTGGAACTCTCATTCATAAATAATCCGTAATTGATTACATTAGTCTATTCAACAAAATAACAAGGTTCAAAGATAGGAAAATACGTTGCTCGTAAGCATGTGATCATGCTTCATGTTAATGAGAGTGTGATTTTTAGTACACATTATTTCGCTTTTGGGCCACATTTTCCCAAGTGAGTTGATTATACGAACGAAAGCAACTGTGCTGCTGGAATGGAATGCGGGAAAAAGTTCTCTTTTGTCTGAGGATGTTGGGAATGTCACGGCTGGCTTGAGGCATCTACTCAACTTCATCAATTAAGGATGCAGATACATTTGCTAAAATCTCAAAAGCTTGACGACCGATTTTTACATCTCTATTAAATTTCTGGATATAAGTTTCCCGATTCGTATATTTTTAGAGAGCGAGCGAGCCTTTAAAAAAAAACTTCACTGGCCTCCTCGTGTATTTAACGGAGTAAGACGAAGCTGGCTTGGGAAAAGGGAGAAAGAGGTTATTAGGGAGGGGAGGGTTTATTTCTATAAATGCGGTAATTGAGTTGTTGAGGTGAAGAGGGGACCTGACAGTTATATTTGAGAGACGGAAGAGCGTTAAAAGTTAGCGAGGCAGGATTGCAATAAAAGAGAAACGTCAGGCGAAGAAACCTTTCTCATTCCGGTTCGGGAGCGTCTTCGGGCAAAGGTCGTCGTCGTCGTCATTCTCACTGAAAATCGTCGGCAATTTGGAAATAGTTTCCTTCTTTCCGCTAGGGTCGTTGTGGCTAAATATAGAGGTAAGTGTACTTCCTGATGTTTCTTTTTATAATTGTCATAATTTTTGATAGAGATATAATTTGCAATTCATTGATTAATTTAATAAAAGTACTATGAATTCAAAAAATGAATGTTTCGTATTTTTTTCCATTTTTATGATGTAGGTCCTCGTTATTGAGAGCACAAAATTCCTCTTTCAGTCAATAACTACATCCCCATACACTCACAATAAGTTGGTAATGTTTTATTTAACTACCAAAATATTCACTAAAAATAATTTATACGGCAAAACAGCATTTTCCGGGTCAGCTAGTATTTCACTGAAATTATATCATTGTCCACATAATGGGGAACTTGCATGAATTTTTTTTATTTCACAGGCGGACAGAAAATTATTTTCTGAATACAACAAAGAAAACCGCATGTTTATCTGAGTTTTCCTTCGCGAGATATTTAATGATAAATATTACGAATTTTAAAGCGCGGGAAAAACTACCTCACCCCCCAAGCCACTGCCGACGAAGCCTCGATGACGTCAAAGGTGCCTAAACATCACGCGAAGCTATTGTTGTGATTGTTTGTAATAGTTGCCAGCAGTTGTGAGAGCTTCGTTTGTTAGACGTGTTGATTATTTTATATTTAAAGATAAATATCCGACGATAGAGGCTTGGAAGCCCTCATATTTTGCATTATTTATAATATTAATATCTGAGTACGGGCATAAAATATAAAACTGGTGCAGTTAAACCAAAAATTATATAATACCTAAATAACATCGTTGTAGGAGTCTGAGCCACGGCCTTGGAAGGGGGATACGTTAGTTGTAAGTTGATGTTATCGACGGTATATCATTCATTTAAGTATGCAATTAGAACGATTTTGATGTTTACTGATGTCCGCTTAGCTTTTATATACAATAATTTCATCCGTTTATTCGTAGGTACCGGAGAATTCGTCGTTTAGGACTGTCTGTGCTTGTATTATGGGGTGAATTCCAGTCAATGCAACTTTTGCTCGCTGATTGGAGATCTCTAGGAACATTTTTGTGCCAAAATAGTGTTATTTTCAACTTGACGTCTCCCGTTAAACTACTGCTAATAATCACAGTGCCAGTGGTTGAAATGCACAAAGTTTGACAAGGTTGAAAAATATTGGCCAAGAGTTATCAGTGTTCCATCGTGATTGAATTGTAAAAAGTGCTATTACGCTATCGATAAATGTCTAACAGTAGTGTAAAAGTTGTCAGTGGCGTGCTAATCTCCGTTGTCACCGTAGATATGACATTTCACGATCACGCTATTGAAATAAAAACTGTGTGTGAAGTTTGTTATTCCATTATTTCAACGAATAGTAGTGAGAAATGTCAACTGTGTCACTTGTGTGGGCTAATTTAAGGGTGAATCAGTGAATAAATAGTTGTATTCATCATAACGAGTTCTGTTATTGTAAGTTGTATGTGATGAATATAAGAATGTGACAGTGACATCCAGTTTTTGATAAGAGTATTTGCCTATTTCCCGCTATATTTTTATGGTATATGCTAGTATATTGTTTATGGATTTACCTATATTATTGAAATAGGTTGTAGCTTGTGTGTCTGTTGGCAGCGGAACCGATCGCGATATCACATGTGGATTGTGTGCAGACTGTTTTGCTGTGAATTCGTACCGTAGGACGGATAGGACTACCTTCTCCGCTAATCGGGCGTTGCCAAATTCAACAGCACAGCTTACGATCGTTATCCTCCAGTATTACAAGTTTCTTTTACAACTCGATTTGCCGCCAACGTATAGCAATAATTTGTCTTAGCAAATTCCATGAGGGTCATGGCATCAATTTTTGGTGTCCTAAAAAAAGGCTGGTGTCCTAACATCCCATGCCACACGCCTTATAGGCGGCTTGCGGGGCATTATGTAGACGTAGATGAATTTCAGGTGTACTATTCGAACGAGTGGCAACGTTATCATCCATTTTTCTGATAACTAAAACACACGAAGTGAAACGCTTGTACTTCATCATCCCGATGCCGCGTTATTAATATCCCAAGTAATAATCTAGGCACAATAGCAATAGGAAAACTTGCCCAGGAATAACAGAACAAAATAAAGTGATGATGAGCGGCTAAATACTCCCTCAAAACAAATTTTACACCAAGCGCTCAGCGTATTTTCCAACTCCCTGCGGTTGTTTAGGCACCTATGACGTCACGCCTGGCCTCGGCAACGCTCGGGTGTCTTCGCGCAGTGGTCGGCTCAGAGAAATTTTTCTCGATTTTAAATGCAATTTTTTTATTTCTTTTGATGTTGAATGGAGAAACTGAAGGTATTTTTGCGAGCTAATGTATCCATTTGACCTATTCAAAATAGTTTTTAGAGCAATCTACGACCCATGCAAGTTCCTCATTGTGAAATAAAAAATAATTTAATTCTCTCGGTACAATCTCTCCTGTAATTCAAATCTCCGATAAAATAATGTGATAAGTGAGACTGTGTAGCCCGCTAACTGCACTCTTCACTTGAAATCTGCATCGCGTTGTTCATTATCATCTACACTGTTGAGATTGATATCCTCCTCCCCTGAACGACATGATAAATTGGCACTGTAATGACGTCAAAAACTCATGAAAAGTAGGCGCCAACTTTCGCTTCTTTTTCTTAATTTCGAGAGAAGGGAGGAAGACTCTTTTTCCTTCCACGGAATTCTTTCGATGAATGTCGAGTCCGAGTGATCGATCCCATTCTGATGATGCATGCTGCATGGTGCTGACCGACCGAAGGAGGAAAAAGGCAGCAAGGTGAATGAGAGCTTCAGAAAGCGGTGCCTTTTTTTTATTCTGATAGGAAGGAGGCGGGGCTTGGACGTCGACAGCAGCAAAGAAGTCAAGCGTGGAAGCATTCGAAACGTGGTGCCCACGCATTTCGAATATGATGAATGGTGAAGGATGGAGGGATGATGAAGATGAATATTAAATGGACCTGACGAGTATGTAACGAGGAGGTGCTGAGAAGAGTGGGGAAAAAGAGAAGCCTTCGAAAAACTTTAATCACAAGAAGGGACAACTTAGTTATGAAACTCATGTTATGAAACATGATTGGCTGATGAAGACAATCGTTACAGGACAGGTGGAAGAGAATAAGGGCAAGACACGGCCCAGAATGAGTTACATATCACAGGTTATAAAGGATGTAAAAGAGAATACGTCAACATTACAAGACTAAGGCCTGCCATACACGTTCCGGTCCGGCCTCAAGGCCGGGCCTTGAGGCCGGGACTGCGCAGTTTGGCCGGAGCCGCAGGCCTTGAGGCCAAACTGACAGTGTGTGGCGATGCCTTGAGGCGGATTGTCGGCCGGACGGCGCGGCGCCCGGACGGGAAAACAATAGGTCAGGACAGGAGAGAGGAATGGAGAGCTGCGTCAAACCAATCACAAGATATTTGACTGATGTTGATGATGATGATAGATACAAGTAAGCAAAACGACTCATGTGTGAAAATCATATAAACATTCGGAATTTCTCACATTGTTATAGAGAGGGGGCAAGCATCTTCCACGGCCAACTATTAACATTTTCCATGAAAGTTCCTATGAGTGTTTTCAAGTTTCCAAACGGGTGAGAGACTCAATTACATCTGACGTTTCGAGTAACATGACGAGGACACTTCGTCCAGTTGATTCGCTCGAAAAGCACCAGATCGTTCCCATGTGAATGTTTTTAGCAGGATTTCATCCTGATCGACGGACCCAGGGTGCAATGCTTAAATATGCCAATCAAAATAATCGGGCATAAATTATTCCCGAGGATTTATTTTGATAATTTGGGAGTTGACGTTTGAATTGGCGGTTGGCGGTTTCACTCCATTGTAAACCCGTCAATAAAGGCCTCTGCAAAGGACGGCACATGAACCCGTACGAGTAAATATCTGAATGCATGAGGGCATGAATGAGCACGAAAATCTAACCACCCAACTAGTGCGAATGCATGCGCAGAAAATAGAACGCGTTCTAATTTGGCTCATATATTCTTACATGTTCCGTTCCGGTCCACACAAATCGCTCATAAAAACAGATATTAATTTGTAAGTGTTAGCGTATCGTGCTAACAAACCTCAAGAAAATCTTATATTTGTAAACAAGCCTTAAAACCCATGCACTCAAGTCGAGGCTAAAGCCGAAGTACAAGTTGAGGCCAATCGTGAACTAGGAATAAGTGAGCTACTTTTTTCTTTTTTTTCTATTCTAATCTCGGTGTACTTATACACTTTCCTGATAGCAAATCCATTCTATATGCATCTAACCCAGTGATAGGGTAATCATATCCCTTTATCCATTTCCGCCTCTCATTGGTCTCTCTCTCAAAATGAGCCACGCAGACATAAAAGGTTCTTCTCATTGTTTCATTTTCGCACACTTACCAAGAATTCTTCCTTATCATCACGATGCCTGCTTTTATTTTCTCACGCGTCCCTACTCTCACTGAGCGAGCGAGGGGGTGCCTCGCGTGGCGCCATCTTAACGGAGAGGACGAGTATTTTTGATTCGACGGGGTAACCAGCAGCAAGCTTTGTCTTTTCAAGTCAACGAACCGTGATGATTGTCTAGTCGTCGCATCGTCCTCCCGGGAGCGCACGCGGGTCGATGTACTGAAAGCGTGCTCTAGAGCCACGGCCATTGCAAGTGCGGACCACTGCGAGTGATTGGGAAACTGGAGGAATACTAGTAATCCCACGCACACATACTTGCCTTGGAGGGGTAAAAAATACAGCCTCGCCCTTTTCCTTCTTATTTATCAGGAAAAAACACACGAGAGAGTATCGGATATCTGTCGTGCGCGTCTGCTGAAATCGTTCCCGGAGAGGCGCAATTGGATCCCTCAGGGATTCGCCGATCGTCTGTTGGCCCGGAGCGATGCGGGTTCGCATACATCCGGGGGAAACTGTTCCTGCTGCTTAGGGTCGCCATCGGAACAGCCATCGCATAGCGGATAGCGCCCTCAGCGATCATCCCCTGCCACTCACCACGACAACAGAGGAGACGTGTCTCCAAATCAGTACAGAAGTCTTTTTAAGGCGTGTCGACCGCAGATGAAGGAGCGCGTCCAGTCACGTAGTTTTTGTTCCCACGGCCAGTGATCATCATCGTCATCAACAATCATCCTCATCTGTCCAACAATCGGTTGGACGGATCTCCCCACTCCATTCTCTCGTCAGCTAATCTTTTCATCCATCATTCATTTGTAAATAAATAAAAGATCGTAGCACTTTTCCACAAGATATTTCAATGCGTACAACGCGTTTCGGCTCACTGAGCCATCATCTGGTACAAGGCTCAGTGAGCCGAAACGCGTGTACGCATTTTAAAAATGTTGTGGAAAAGTGCTACGTTCTTTAATTTATTTGAATTTGTCCAACTTCCACCAATTGAAGCCTGAATCTGTTGAACATCATTCACTTTTTACATCTTTCGTGGGCAACTCCACGTATCTCACCCCTGGCTTTCCTTTGCCGTTCTTCCCTTCAAGGAAATGATGAAGGCTTCAAGTACAGTGAAGAAAGATTTGTGCTTTCCCGGCGAATAGACTTGGTGAAGAGTTCTCGGGATCGCCACCGGGTCAGGAACTGCGTAACTGCCGACGTTTCGATGTCCGCCTCGGCCATCGTCCTTTGGGCTACGAGTGCCGAGTGAGACTTTTCCCTTGCCTATTTGCAGTCACTCTGGTGGTCATGTGACTCCTGATTGGTTGTCATCAGTGGCGCGCTCTCATTGGCTGGCGTGTTAGTGAAGATTTCGTGTAGCCGTTTTAATGGTTTTGAGCCCAGATTCCCACGCATTGATCAACGCATAACCGGAATCTTTTTTTAGTGTCTTCTCGGCCAGTCTAATTTCGATATACTCTTTCATTAGTCGATTCCAAAATCCTTTGGATCAGTATCTTGGTATAGTCGAATTAAACCGGATTTTTCACATTCAAGTATTTTGTAATCTCTAGTATCCGGCATTGTGGTAAAACGCCACGTCCAGCAATCAGGCGTTCAGGGCTGGCGATCTCCATTCTGCTTATATAATTTATTCGATTTTACATAAAAGAAAATTTCAATCTATTGTAAGTATTTTTTTTTTATTATTATGCATGCAAGTGTTCGCTAGTTCATAATTTGCTTGAAGTTTTGGTAACGCGACCCACTCAATCGGGAAAAGGAATGTTCTTTGCAGTGTCACAGTGGTGTCCACGGTTTATTCTGCCTTTTTTGACCATAATAATAATTGTTATTAATTTGGTTATCTAATTTGACTCTCACTCTAAGCAGTAGGGATATTTGGCGTCACAAGATGTATTCAATTGCAAAACTATACCTCAAAAATCTTTTTGTGAATTGTGCTTTTTTTCCTAAAGGTACGTTTCCAATAATCCGTTGCTTTCGATTATCCGGCTATGCCACGGCTGCATGCGCACCGCATTACCCAGGTCGCACTGGATTTGTGTACAAGACAAATGATAAATATCCTTAAAGCGAGCACTTCTTCCGAACATCGAGCGAGATATCTTAAAATGGGAATGCAATATGGGTGCCCGCGAACGGAGTACATGCAAGTTCCAGACAAGCGTAAAATACGAAATACAAGGTAGTAACTGAGTCGTGTTTTAACGACACGAATGAAGAATAATATGTTCAGACGATTCATTCCATACATTCGCATTTATTAAACCGTTATCAAAAGAAGCTAGCTCTTCCTTCCAGCCAAAAGAAAAAGAATCGTTAGTTATCTTGTAAACAACTACGCTCTAAAACAAACCAACTGTAAATTTTCAATCACTATCATCCTAATAACACATTCAATACTCACAAGCTTTACACCACATTCAATAGAGCTGCGATTCATAATTCCAATGCTATGGCTACCGAGGAATTGTGCAGTGGAGGAGTTCAAGATAAATCGAATTATTTGGGGTTGTAAGCGAAATTAAGAAGAAAAAGATTAGTAGATGGTAATCGAAAGTAAAAATAAGAAACTTCATTCAATCACTCGCTCAACCACGAAATTTTCTAAAGTTAAAAGAAAAAGAATAAGGGAAGTTGACAAATTAAACAAAAAATTCTCTGCTCCACTTTTGCGCTCTTCGTATAGAGTTAAGGCACGGAGCCATTTAGGGTCCTGAGACCTTGTCTACGGAAAACATGTAGACGCTGGTTTTCTCCACGTCATGAACCATTAGCGCAACCTCGCCATGGAGACGAGGCTCTTCTAAATGCGTGCGGTCCCAAATCACTGCTTCAGCGGGTGTTCATCATGCTCCATTCTCATCGCAAACTGCCAGTGCTTGCCATCGAATATAATAAACGAAAAATATACCGCGAGAACATCATATTAGAACTTCATTATATTTCCAGGTCAAACAGAAACGAAAAATTAAGGGATAAATGGTGCCCTGCGAATAGATATTCATTAATTGGATTTTCTCCCCAAAATAAAGGGCTTTAGCTACAACCAATAACTCTAAATTTGGCGTTTCTAAATTGATACTTACGAGAGAATCGGTAAATGAAGAAGATCTTTTTTCGCTACTAATCCACACCTTCCATCTTCCCAATTCGTATATTTCCGTCCACCGCGGTCACATGTCTATGTGAATATGACGCTCTTGAAGAAAATCCGTACACTATTTACTGTGTAAATGTCACAAATATGTCATCGAAGCTTGCAATACTAACGGACAGAAAGAGACTAGTGTGAAACAAAAATTCAAAATGGACGCCAATTTTCAGTAAATTGCATGCAAGTGTCATAAAATTATACAGAATATGGCCTTGTATAGTTTTTTTTAATTTCCTTCTTCCAGAAATATGTTTTCCCTGAATATTCATCCTTTCTTTCAAACTCAATCGTAGAAATTGAACGGCATTAGATTCTGACCTCGTTACCACTCTGTTACTTTATATGGCTACGGATAACTCTGAAGAAACAAGTTATTTACAAAATATTTTTCTGGATAATCAACACCAAAATATTTCACTGGATTGTTGGAGACAACCACGCTACGCTACGCTGAAATTTCACGGCTTTTTCTGTGGTCTTCAGTTCCCAGCTTTATTAGCTGTCTACTGAGGGTTTCGTTTCTTTCGGTGGTTTCAATCGTTCAATGGAGACAACCACAGTAGCTACGAACCTAAATATAAGTTACAGTGCCCGGCGTGATACAATCCTTGATAATGGCACGAGTTTCCGAAACCATGGTCGGTTTATATAAAAGTGTGTGGAAACAGAGGAGTGGTTTTACTAAGCTGAAGAACCTAAATATCTTCACAATTGCAAACAGAAAGTTTACTGGGAAGACATGGGTTGAATAGATTGCGATATCGGAGCGATATCATTAAAATAATAACTAAGATTGTCTTGGAGTGTATGTTCCAGACCTATTTTTCGAGACTATATTAATTATTACATAAATTGAGGGCATAAAAAAGAAATCGTTTTAAAGGAACCATTAAAACGTCCAAATGGAGTAGCCAGTCGTAAGCCACTCGCAGCATTCACGAGATGAATAATACGGAGATAACAACTGCAGAAGCAGCGGCCACTCTAAGTAGGCACGCGTTGTGCATCCATGAACGCTCACAATTAAGAACCGCAAACACAACGAGAGGAAGGGAATCTGGGCGCACAATAGAAAGAGTTTCGCCCGGCTGCAAATGAACTTGGCTTTTTTATTCGCTAAAGTTTGTTAGGCTAATGATATGGAGCATGTCCCGTGCAAACAACCGTTTTTCTTCCTCTCCCAGCAAACAGAGGAAAGAGCAACAGAATTGCAATGCGCTCGAGTGTACTTACGCACAGCGGCAAACCTTTGTTCTTGAGGGGTTGGCCGCCAGCTAATGATGGATGATAAAAAAGAAACGACCGAGTTTCTACAAATATTTGCAATTTTTTAACATGAGCCAATTTTCGTGAGTAGGAATGAGCATTTAAAGGGTTCTAAATGGAAAAAATACCACTAAAAGTTGAGAGCAGTGAAAATTTTATTATTAATGGAATGAAATTATAGTACTTTGCGATGCGCGTTTTCCTGCGCTGAGAAACTGAGGTGATAATGATTATTATTAAGAACATAAATTTTGAATTAAATTAGCAAACAAAGTTTAACTCATCACATTTACGTTTTGTCCCCAAAGGATAGCCCCATCAAATAGATAAATAAAGCAAGTTTGAGGATTATGTCATTAAATTCTATCACCATTTGTCACGGAAATATGTTTGGATTCGAAACCAACTACCAAAACATTTACTACTGCAGCGGTACACTGAATGTTTGGGTGCTGCGTATTTTTTCCTTGTCACGATTTTGCAACTCACGACAATGTAAATCTTCCCCAGCACCAAGGGAAAGACATTGCGTGCATCGAGGACATACTAAGAAGTTAATGACCTTTTTACTGATTGATGCTCACCACCTGGGGTAAAAAATAAGAATCTTTATAAAATCAACGCATACTTGTGAATAATTGATAACTTGTATGCAAAGATGGGAATACAATCCAACGACAACAGCGTCAAAATTCAACCCGTACGAGCAACTATTGCGTAGAAAATATTGTTTCATAAAAATATAATATCAATTGTTTTCATTGCGGGAAACGTATGAAACTTACGATTATTGCCAAAAGGGCCTTATGCCATGATATAGATAAAAATGGTAAGCTTAGAAACGTGAGCTTAACATTGGTCAATGTTTAAAGTTGAGGTTTACTTAGAATGGCTTAATAAACCGGTACTCTTTTAGTTTGTGCAGTAATATCTATATTTAAAAAGTAGGGTAAAAATATTTCAACCATATTCATCAATAAGTAATATAACAAGAAAAGCAACGGTACCGACATGATGAGAATAGCGTGAATGGTATGATTTTTAAAAGCGTTCAAGCGCGAGTCTCCATACCTTTGGTCCGGAGAGTAAGTTTCAACTCAGTCGCACGCACCAGAGTCCGTCGGATGATCAGCGGACCCCGAGAACCCCTTTCGTTTACGGAGACCACGGCGATGCCGACGCCGGGTTTTCCTCCGCCCTTCCTTACGTAGACGTCATTTCACGCGGGAATTATTTCAGTCTTCTGCTTTCGCGCATCAAGATAGCTTCCCATAGTCAGCTTAGAAATTATTAGAGGTACTTTATTTAGTTCTGGCGTCAACATTGATTGACCTGAGTAAAATAATTCTGGAATGGAAGCAGGAAGATTAATACCTCAAACGATCGCTCTCCTACTCCTCGAACAGAAATAGAACAGATTATGTCCTTCACACGATATTTTAGGAAAAATATGCATATTACATGACACTCAAGTCTTGCGAGACGGCAAAAAATGCGAAAAGCGTTTAAATTCAGCAAAAACTCTGGGCTGAAGTTGATTGGGATTCGTTAATTGGTCTTCTCCCACAGCAACATCGACCTTTCAGTCGACCCACCAATCCACACTCAGTCTCTCAAATTTTTCTAAATCCACCGTTGGCGACAAGATTCTGTGACACAGAAATAGTTTTCCTCGCAATTCTTAAACACGTTTGAAGCAAACACCATGCAATTCGAAAACCCAACTTTTCGTTTGTTTTTGGGGACTCTGCCATAAGTTTCTAGATGAATTAGAAGGAGTTTAGTAGGGAAATAATCACCTTGACTTTCTGTCCTCCCGCAACCACACACTTTCAAACCATCCACAAAGTGTCTTCAGCAACGATAAAAAAATCCGTTTAATTTTCACCTCCTCCGCAAAAATTCCGGCACAATAGCCTCTGCGATGACATTTAAGGAGTAAAAGCAAAGCGCTTGCTAGCGTGGAGAGAAAGGTTTTGCGACGAAGATCTGCAGCCACAACGAAAGCTTTTTTTTGGGAACGGATTTTGAAATGAAAGAATGGACGGATTTCGAAATAAAATAAAAAGGAAAGGAGATCTTAAGGAGGAGGAGAGCAGGAGGAGGAGGCGCTTTGATCTGCATCACGCAAATAATGAGAGGGATGGATGATGTATATAAAGCGGGCTCCACTCAATCGCCCCCCTCCAACTTTCCCTCCGGAGGCATTGAAGAGCCATTAGCGAAATTGCGAAAAATGAAAACGAATAATAATAATGTGGTGGTTGTCAGAACGGCGGCGAATAGAGACGGGGCCGCATTTCCCGCAAGAGCATCCGAAATAATTCAGGGCGGGAGGGACGGAAGGAAGGGATTGGCGCAGTGATACGAAGACGCAGCAGGCAAGGAAAATTATACATTGTGAAAAGTGGCACAAGGACGAACGCTCAAGAAACCAAACCCCATCGCACACACAGGTACATGGCGAGCAGAAGGCGGAGCATCAGAGGTGGACGCCGCGAGAAGGGCTGAGAAGTATTTCAAATACAAATAGTTACGTGTTAGATATGCATTTGTATTTGGTATTTCAAATACAAATAGTTACGTGTTTGAAATGCATTTGTATTTGGTATTTCAAATAAACGAACTGAATGCATATTTTTTTTAGATTTTTAATATTTTCCCTTTCTGCGAGTAGCTCTGATATGCTCTCTTCTCTAACATTACGCTTCAGATGTTACTTCGCTTTCGTTAGAATCGCTTTCTTCGCGTTTGGAACAGTCCATATCGTGCCGAGGAAAGTTATATATTTCTGAGATCTCTTAGTTTTCATAGAAATGTATTTTGTATTTAAAATGTATTTAATATACTATTTTGTCGTGAGTCATTGAAATACTTAAGTCAAAGGTATTTTGTGTTTTGCATTTCAAATGCGTTTCGAGTGATATTTTGCATTTCGTGTTTGAAAGACTCCTCGCCCTGTATTTAGCTCAACACTGGCCGCGAGGAGGAGAAGGCGGGATTGTAGGTTAAAAATATCAATTAATATAAATTATGATAATCGAAAAAAATTGCTTCCTTAAATAGATGTGACTAATAAATTACAACGGAAAAACGATTTTAGCGGAATGAAAATATCTGTACATAAAAGTTGTTAGATTACAAGTTGAGTTTTTTATGCGTAAGATTTAGGTCATTAGCAATCATTCTAAGAAAACGATCAAAGAAAAAGATAGTAATTATACTCTAAAGTTATTATACCCTTAGGCAAAATAAGATTTGTTGAATTCAGCGCAAATTCCTCAGTGTAAAAGTGGCGTTGAGACGCATAAAGGAAAATGACGAAAAAAAATAGCTTCACAGATTCATAGAAAAAAAATTAGCTGCTTTCGTGTTAACTTCAATTGGTTCCGTTCTATTATACTCAAAGAACACTTACTTTAAAGTACCGTTAACTGGAGTAACTTTGGACCAACTTTTCATGACACTTTGGAAACAAACTTAGCTAATTTTAAAATTATTAATATATGTATAAAAGTGACAAAAATTACTGAAAGATAATTATCCTTCAATTTACGTCTGTTTCTGAACCTCTAGCAATTTTAAAACCAGGAAGTCTTTTTCAAAAATTTGGGTCAAAGTTATCTTGATGTGGTGTAACTTTGGCCCAATCTAATGAAAACGTCCAAATCTAGTTCTAAGCCTTGAGTTGGAGAAAGGTACCCTTCACAAAATATCTCTTAGTTCACAGTTTTTAAGTGTTCATTGATTTTAATCTTTACATTTATTTTATTCAGGTAAAAATGAAAAATGAAAATAAGATTTCTGCTAAGAAAAATCATATTAAGTTGAAATGTATCAATGTATACATTTAATGCTCACAACTCCTGCTATTCTATGGCACAAAAACCAACACTAATTCAGGAGTGAAGTTAGGGCTGTTATGAGATGACTGATGCAAGAACTAAGTCGACGACTCACAACCAAAATACAGAACTGCCAATCTTTTTACGCATGTAGACTAAAGTTACTTGAAAAAGGCCGAATTTACCCCAGTTTACCGTATGGGCGACTACTGGAATACCACACTAAGTGCTTTCTACGCGTAATTTGTTGCTGATTTTTTAAGACCCGGTGTTGGAGAGGTTGCTAGGCAACGACTCTGCGATCACAGAATAAAAAAAGAAAGATCACGCAGCGCACAGCAATGACCATCATTAATATCTGGCCCGCTAAGAGAATCGACAGAAGAAGCACTTACGCACAAGGACATTCGTGCAGCCGTTGGGACTCGGCGTGACCTATGAAGGACTGCTTTCTGCGTGTTAGAGGGAGCTTTCAAAATAGCTGGAACTTATATAAGACAGAACAAAGCAGAGAAAATGAAGCACCCGGGGGAAGGAATTCCTGCAGCAGACGAGCACACTATTATCCAATGGAAAAACGAAAATGCATTACTGCTAAAGATGATATCACAACCATTTATATGCAATCGGAAAACCAATCAATATCATCAAAGAGCTGACAAACAGGGGCTCTAAATTGTTTTTTTAAAAAGGAGGATTTTTTCTTGGTTATCCGATATATAAGATTGAGAAACATGGAGTGTAAATGCTGCTTGGAGACATTGCACTGATTCCCAGCTCACGCCACGAATTCACGCAATACCTACTCTGAAAGTAGGCCTGGTGAAAAATGTATCAAATGCCAAGAAAAATGCGAATTTTGGTCCCATTTAGATGGCAGAAATGGTAGCCGCCATTATATGCTTCATAACTTGACGAGTCTGATTACTGATAACTAATCTTTAATGCTTTTCAATGTCATATTTCTTGAATTTTTGATGTTGTATGTTGAAACATAAGGGTACATTTTTTTCTTGAGGAGGACGTGGCGAGTTTTTGGGTCAACGATTTTGATATTACAGTCATTAATATTTTATTCGTATTTTGATAGACTTCCATTTAATCATGAAGAACATGTTTAGCCAACTAATTTCTCATCTAATTGTTAATGAAGTCTGATGCAATAAATATAGATTTTATGTGAATACTGTCGTAATAATGTTGGATGCTACAGTGCCTTAGTAGTTGTAATTTATTATTATTATTATTATTATTATTATTATTATTAAAATTGTTACAAGTAGGCCATTGGCCACCAGATTTTATTTCTTTTGTTATTAAGTTTTACTGCTTTCAGCAAGAAGACCATGCTGTATTATCTTAAATATTTCCTGCAATTAAAGTGATTTCAGACCATTTTAGAGTACTTTTGAAACGTAATACTACCGGAAATCTGTCCAAATCGCCCACGGAGTGTGGTCGATCGTCGGTCATTTTGTTTAGGGATATAAACTTAATATTTATTATTTTAATCCTGGGAAAACATCGGAATTCTCTGGCGATAACTTTTGTCTCTTCCCAGTTGATGCCGTGCTCACACAAAGTATACTCAGTCACAGCTGATGGATGGAATTGTTTATTTTTCACCGCTATTCCATGCTCTTGTATGCGGCACTTCACAGCTCTCCCGGTCTGCCAGACCAGTGTCACCTGGTCTATCCGGTTCACGTATCTTTCCCACTCACATGACTCGAATTCGTTGAATAAAATGCTCTTTCGGGTGCGATAAAATACCTCCACTGGATCAAAGTAGCCCTCGCTATGCAAAATGGCTGTCGAGTACTTACAAAGAAATTTAATCCAATAAATGATCGCGATCAGAACTGGAGTCACATCATTGGAGACGTAAGGATTCGTCATGCGCATTGCAGGAAGATAGTCGACTGAGGAAGTTAAATAAAGGTGCCATCTCTCACTCGCCCCACCACACAATGGACATACAGAGTGTGTAAGGGATCCAGAGCAGAAAGACTTAATCCGTGAACTGAACATAATACAAAGGAAACATGTGCTACGAAAACAGAAGTTAAGCGAATGAGGCTGGGAGCCGCTTGAGAATCGGAGGCTGCGCGATAGAAACACATTGCTTGAGCGATTGAGAATGGATATCTTTAGGCGCGACACGGAGAACATCATAATAAGAGCACCGCTATATTTTCAGGTCCGACGGAAGCGATCAATTAAGAGAGATGTTTTGCAGAACGGATAGATGGATAGGAATTCGTTTTTCGCCCGAACTATAAAGCACATATATATATGCCAGTCGTAATTTTTTTGAGCATTTGCTTTTTATATGTAAACGGCTATTGTCCTAACAACCCACTGCCACACGCCTTTTTAGGCGGGGCAGGGGCGGGGCAGGGAAATTAGGGGCTAGTATGCAGATGTGCACGTGGATTGAGTATATATCCGATCCAGCAAGATTTATATACATTATAGTGATTAATCCATGGTAATGTGTTTAAATGGTTTCATTTGAGTGCAGCGAAAACTACATGGCATCCTATCCTCAATTAGATACATATATGTAGTGAAAGGCCAGAAGGGATTTGGATATGTGCGACTAATACGCCCCTGAGAAGCAGGCGATTTGACTCAAAGGCTTGCAGTGAATCGACCTATCGATTATAAATCCATAACTCGAACACCGCAATTACAAGTAGCAGGGGGATGAAAAAACACACCACCAATGCCTTTGCGACCCTAAATTTAAATTTTCGTGACAGAGGTCAAACATAAAAAATCTCGTGGCAGTAGCGATACATGACGATTTAAAAGGGGGCAGAAACGCTTTGGAGACAATTTGGAAACAGTTTGCCAGGGAAAGCGTTTGAAAATCAAAAATCACGGAATTGTTTTGTTATCGCTTGGGCAGGTTCCGTATTGAATTTGTGAATTCTGTCGGGATTAACATATCGGAGTGTTCGGCCCAAAATGTTTTATCGTCGCTGGGAGAAACAAAAAAGAATCGGCACGCGGAATTCCGACCGGCCTTTGATGTCCCCACCCGCCGACCGATTTTTATTTCTGATCGGGAAATAATGACGAAGCCGAGAAGTGAAATCCAATTTAATTAAACCCGACGAGATTAGACGAGGAGGGAGGGAAGGGGGCAAGCAGAGTCAAAAGAAAGAAGTCAAAGAGAGAACTCAAAAAATGAACGGATATCCACGCTTAAAAGTCGACCTTCCCGCATCACTACGCCGCCATTCAACCAATGAAAGCAGCACGGCCCATTTGAGCGCTTTTTCAACAACATTGTCACAATATTAAATGCGTTTTAAATAGACCTCTCGGCCATCTTTCGAATAGTGTTTTTTTATGAAAACAATAAATTAATTTGGAAGCTTTTATCTTTGTATAATTATTATTCTTCTTTATTTCTTTATGGAAATAGAATTAACCCCTCTATTTAACAATCCTTTACCAGCAACAACTCATTAGCAACCTTAATCGTAGTAAACATTACACATATTAGGTTTGTCAATATCATATTTTTACACATACTTGGGTGAAGAAGTATACTCTAATAGGACAACAAACTTTGGTAAGTCTAACATAAATAGCACATGAATATCTTAACATATGGAGATGGAATGTCACATCAGAATAGTTACAGATCAGTATTGCATAAAAAAATTAAAAATATATTATTATTAGTTTCGTAATAGCAATCAGTGGCCTAACAGGATATGCTTTTACCGTTTAAATATGGATCCATGTGAATTTTTGAGGTTTGTTTGCGAAATAAGCTGCGCGATACAACCAGCCTACTCATATCCCTCATCTCTACTCGTGATGCTTCTTAATTCAGCCGACTAGATCTTGGATTTCAATGGGGGTCTGAACTCGGAGGTGGAAAGAGTTCGGAGGGGCACTGGTATCGATATGCGACTATCCGTCTGCAGCATTGTTCCACGGACGGACTGTGGCCCTCGAGTTTGGGACAGGGTTGCCTGGATCGACAAGAGACTGTGGGAACTCTGTGTGAGCTGTGTGGGGTGGATTTCGTTCATCTTCGGCCGGTGCTTAGAACGTGTCGGGCTCCCCGCAATTCGTATGGGGTTCATTACTCCAAAGAGGCGTCTGAACGGGTGGTTCGTAGGATTTTTGAGCACTTTAGGTATATTTTTAGGCTAGAGGGTAGGTCATCTAGTGGTATTTGTGAATATTTAATTAAGCGTAGCCTCCGAGGAAATCCGCATTGCGTGTATTTTCACATCAAAGTAAATGTAGAAGCGGTACAGCCAGAAAATAATGAACATTCCAAAACACGTCCTCCAGAGGGAAAAAAAACGTATAAAATGTAATGTCACTTCAACTGAAATTCGCCCACATAATTTATGAAGTGTGGAAAAGAGCCAACCGACATTCAAACTACAAAATATGACGTTAATTTTGTTGTAGTTAATTGCCGCGGCGTTAAAAACAGGCGCGCTGAAATCGAGCACATATTTTAGGACGCATACGTGGTCATGGGAAAAGAGGGCGTGCTTATAGAGGATACTAGCGACAGCGAAGTTTTTCCTCCAAGATATAAAATCTACACATAAAATCGCGCGATATACATTTGGCGGAGTTTTTATAGCGTTCAAATCGCAACGTCCATAACTGCCAAATAAATAGAAATATTGCATGGTGTGCAATTATATAACGAAACAAAAGGAGTATTCATGTTTGCTCTTTTTATAGACCAAACTCCGAAGTTGATATTATTTACCAACTATAAATACAAATATTCGCCTTTACTTTGAGATACAGTAAAAGTATAGTAATTATTGAGGGAGGTTTGAATCCCCCAACTATAAATTGTGTTATTCACATAAAACTCACGCACATCTCATGAAACTAGAGATGCAAAAAAAATGAATGACAAAATGGCTGCCGATTGCCTCTCGAGCAAACGAAACAAAAATACAAGTTTCTGGGCCCAAGGCGAAATGAAGAACATGAGATACTGCGAAGGCCGATTTCAAAACGCCGTGAGCTTCTCGCTTGTTTTCTTTCAACTGTTCCCTCCGTATACATTCTCGTACGGCCACGGATATTGTTTTGTTTTCTCCTAATTTCGAGCGCGGGGAGAACAGATGGATGGGGTGGGAAGGATTCTTCTCTGTGTCGGCCCTGTTTGTCTTTGGAGGAATCCACTAGCGGTTCACATCGCCAGCGAGCAAAAACATTAAAGGCAAAATCAATGTAAACATATGACTTACTAAAAACAAATAGCGACCAAAACTTGTCAGTATTTCACACATGGTGACGTTTTGCTGTGTTTTCCGAGTAAAACTAGGCTGTATATCATTTCCGTATGCATTGACGCAAGAGACATGATTTCCGCTCATTCAATCCCTTTTTGTCAATTCGCTGTGAATAATGTGCCCAAACAGCTCCAACCATCATCACAGCTTTTCATTAAGCATTCTGCTTGGCACCCATTTACTTCCTGCGAGCCCTACCCTGACCTCCACTCACACAGCGACTTCGAAGACATCCAACGACTCGCCCATTTATCCATTACAATAAAGAAACAAAAATGTGGCGGAAAGCGCTCCAATACGGTTTAGTCTGTCGCTATGGTAATTGCTTTCATCACGTACCTAATCGCAAATAGTGCGTTAACACACGAGATAAGAGGAAATATATATATCCTTGGAAAAGAAGGAAAGTGGTCAGCGCCAAAATGGCACATGTCAGCCACGTTAATTGCCGAGATGAGCCCTTTTGAAGTGAACAACACAAAAGCGGAATAGCGATATTATCTTGTTTCCTTTTTCCGGTCGAGCCATTCAAAGGAGTAAACAATCAAAGGCACAGTCGCTTTTACTAGTCACTCGCAGTGCACTATGGGTGCACAATGGCGGCCAAACGAATGGAAATAAAGAGTGACAATGAAAAGGGAACGGACATGGTGTTTTGCTCTGCGATGAAAGCCAATTACCTCCTTCGGGTGGAACTTAATTTAGGCGCGGAATGAAATCGGATTGCAAAATAGTTGCGGGACACCGCCCCATTGGAAACGGAATCACAGGTTCATAAAAATCGAACTTAAAATACCGAAATCACTTCATTCGGATATTTAGTCCCCCAAAAGCACGCTCCACCAAAGAAAATAATTCCAAAAAATGACCAATAGAATGTTAAAAAAAAATAAACACGCGTTTAAAAAAATTAAAGAATACAGTAGAGTTATATTTTTAAATATAATGGCTTAGTTACATTAAATTCACGATTTTACTTTAAATATTTAAGCAATTATTTATTTGATTTTACACCCAGATTATTTATTTTTATTTTTACTTTTGAGCACAACTTGAAAGAAAATCTGCACGCGTTCTTTTCAGTGATAAAATGTGATTAAAATGAATTACCGCATCTCATGCACTTATTCTTCGATTAATCTTGATTGTTATTATTACATATGTGGAAAGGAGAAGGAACATAATCTGGTCAATGCATATGACGATAGAGATGTATTGGGCATGATTGTGAATTGAAGTGTGGAGACCAATTTGGGAGGAGTGATAGGCTGATTAATCTGAGAAATACTCCATGTAAGCCAACACGAAGTGGTGGAATACTTTCACGACTAAATGATAACTGATAAATATAGTTTGTGAGACCTCTGCTTATGGACACATATCACTGACGAACACCACAAAATAAATGAGGGACAGCATTGCATTGCGTTGAACGGTAAAGAAACTCAGACATTAGGGATGAAACCTCTTCTGGGAGCAAAAGTTAAGGGAAGATTTCGATATTCGTGGGGGCAGCGTGCTCAACTGATCAGGCAGACACACAAATCAGACGGACAACAAACCACAAGAAGCTGATAATAATCAAAGATTTGGAGAGCATGCGCGTATGCGGCGAGTGTCGAAGATCAAATGGACAGATGAGAAAAGGGGTAGGTACTTACTGATTGCATTCGCACGAGGCACTTTCTTCTAGTACTTTGGATTCTACTTTCTTCCTAACGCCATAAAATGTTCCATTCAGGAAATCCTCATCTCGCTAGTTTTTATCACATGCAGCATACTTTAGGACCAAGCAGATAAACTTTGCCTTGCTTGTGCTTTATACCTATTTCTTCCAAATTAGCATGATATGCTGAAGGTGCGAAAGGGTCACTTTCATACTGCAATGCACTTCTTAGAATGACGATACAGAAAAAATGGGCCAGCCATGCTTCCCACGTTATGGAAACTGCATTTGAGAGTCGTGGTTTTTACAAAGCGATGCAGGTCTAGTCATGCTACTAGAAATCACATACAGAATATGAGTGCAGCTAGGCCAGTAGCTGACATGCTTTTCGTAATGACATTGAAATGGAACGCAGGGACTTAATCATCTTCCTGGTATCGGGGTACACAGCTACTGAAAATTGTAATTTAAGCCAAACCACGGTAATTGATTAAAAATAGGAAACGGGATACGACGAGCACACAGAAAACGTAACATAATGCAATCCTTTATTACCATTTTAACATCAACGAATGTCAACACATGAAAGACAGACTATTTCAAACAAAACGAGCCGAAAGCGTTTTTGCGAGAAGTCGAGGGGCAGTGGTGGGAATTCCTTAAAAATGAAACGCTGATGTGCAAAAAGCACGCACAAAGCGGCCACATCAAGCACCACCATTAATAGCCCAAAAGCGCAAAATATGCTAGGCCTAATGCGTGTTAACAGGCCAACTGAATTCGACGAAAGACAAATGAAAGGCAAATAAATGACGCAACAACAAAGCCATCGTCGACGCATCACAGAATCCAAGGTTACCTAAATACTGCGAACATTTCCTACTTTACGGCAATTTTCCCCCTATTGTTCTCAAATTCAACCAATTCCATTCAAGCCCGACCAATCTGAATCCACAATTTTGCATTCCTCTATTTCATGACAAAATAGGTCACTGCTATTGGTCTTCCAATTCTATTCTCCCAACCAATCTAGTTCCACCTTAACTGGCAACAAAATGACAGGCGAAAAAACTGATTTTAAATCCTTCATAAAAGCGTATAATATCAGGTAATTGTCTTTTTCCAGGTATACCTCTGTTTACAACTTATGTAATCCTTATATAGTTTCCACAGGTAGGACTCTCACTTTCCACATGTATTTGCACCTAAAATTGTAAATTATGGTGAAAACAAACATAGCAGAATATTTTTTTAGATACCTGTGAATATTGGCATGGGTATATACCCAGAATGTTTCGATAAAAATAAACTGAGTTTTGAGCAGACGTAGCTGAGGGGCAAAAGGGAAAAGCGGGGTCTGTCAATTGGGAGTCAACTTAAGGGCAGAGTCCTCTATATTGCCATATTATAACTGAGAGAGTAGTGTTGGGAGATCAATCTAGAGGACTCTGCTCAAAGAGACCAATGACTGCCCTCTCCCGCATTTCCCTCTTAAGCTTCAAGTCACCAACCAAGCAGATCCACCTCAAAGTATTCGTTCCCTCCTCACATGTACCAAATCTCAACAGCACTCACTTCACTTACTGCGCGCTTTGCTTACTCCCCATTTTAATTTTATTTTGACCATTAAAAACCACGATAATCAATTAAACCGAAACTAGAAGCTTTAACGTGGTGGAAGGCGGTCCATATTAGCAATGATAACAGCTCGTGACTTCCAAATTTTTTATCGAAAATCACGACCGGTGTCGGCTATCAAGTCGTTATTAAGTACATAAACAACAACCTTTTAAAAGAATTTTGTGTAATTTTTTAAATAATTGTGAAATTCACAAAGTGTTATCATTGCTAATACCACTAGCATCAATGAATTCATCAGTGGAGTAAGAACCCACGCTTTAAGGCAAAGAAGACAAAGAATAGCAGTGGACTATGAGCATGTTTCCGTTTAAACTCTGGTCGATTTAGCGGTCAACAGCTGCGACTACTGCGAACGACAAATGACACGATTGGAGGAAGCCTACGGAATCCGGAGCAGACGATGGCCCGCAATGGAAAGAGACTTTACCACTTCGCGCGACATATCGCTCCCATCAAATAGCCTTTTCGAGTAGATTGATCAAAAAACGAAGAAAAAACGATCGATAGGTCACCTCGAGCCATCGATCAATTTGATCGATACGTCGAATGCTTGAAATCCGAGTGTTTTCCCCTCCTGACTGCTAGCGACATCGCGGCTGGCATATCCATTTCGGAAAAAGAAGCAAAACGGAAAGGGAGAAAAACAAGCGAGGGGAGGCAATCGCGCACGTAACAATTGAGAGGCGATCGGCGGAAGGAGAGCAATGCCCAACGGAGATATCTCCACGGGACAGCGAGATACTCGCGACTATTAGCGGCTGAGTCGCGCGCCATTCACTTCAGCCGAGTCCCTTGCGCAGGAATTAAAATCGCACGGACGGATAGAGGTTGGCTAATGTCGCCGGAGCAACGACTGAACTGACGTCTGGGTGCGCTTATTCACCGCCTAGCAACGGAAGCAATCACACATCAGGCGCACAAAGATCACTTCATATGCACACGACACCCTCCGCATTTCTCGGAATTCAAACTTCGCGTTTAATATATTGTAACGTTTTTTTATTATTTTTCACGCAAACTTCGCAAATATGGTTAATACACTTTATAAACGCTTTTTATAAGTTAAAGGTAATATACCTCTCAGCGAAAAACTCGGGAGCAAAGGCACACCCGCACGCCACAACTTTTACAACCATCCTCTCCCATGTTCTCTCTCCTGCGCCGTCGACAACAATTGATCCATTCTATTTTTGCTGTTCATTATCGCATGCTTCATTGTCTTTCTCCCATCAATGGGGAATTCCACTGACAATGGATCATCATGCGATAAAAAAATATCCTCCGCGCTGAAAATTACAGTGAAAGCAGTTCTTCTCTGGCATGCGTATTATTCGTAAAATTCCAATTTTAAAATTATATATTAATCTTGCGCTCAAAACGACCCATCGCCATGTTCGCTGAGCGTGACGTCACAGTCCAGTAAACAATAGGTTTACGAGGTGCCCATAGACTATTTGTCCCAGTTTAAGAAAAACCTATGTATCTCTCTACACAATTAATTTTTTTATATGTTAATTCCATCATCAGTCATGTGAAGTATTTATCCTGAATGATTGACAGGTTTACAGAATGTATGCATATTGGAATATCCAGTACAATCTTGACAAATAGCGTTTATTACTTTTTCATCCTCCTCATCTACGGCGATTTCCACAGTGTGAGATTATTGTTCTCACTTAATTTTCTGGTGTCACCTTAGCCCCAACAGTGCAAACGCTCAAATGTATTAACACTTGAAACTAAGAAACTGCTAAAACACCGTATTCCTCTCTTTCAGACCTTATGAATGCTTAGTAAATCGGCGTAAAATATGACCCGTTGTATTTCTCAAAAACGTTAACTTCACCTATTCCAATATTGCACCAAGTACACATTAAACGCAAATGACAGTAATTAAATGAGAGACAAACCAAGCTTTACATTACTAACGAACAAGATTATTGATTTAATGTATGTTACATTTCAATTTCGTGGCTTCTCAACTCCGCACCAAGAAAACTTCATTACTGGAGAAGAAATAAGCGGCCATGAATTAATCTACCTTCAGAATGTTCCCAGAATGTGTCTATACGAAGTCGGAGTCAACCATTGCGCAATACAAGTACCGTAAAAACTTTTAAACTATTCACATCTGTTTTTCACACACCCTTCACGTAATGAATCAGGATCGTCGTAGATGTTTGTTATCTTTGTTTCTATTTTGTTGTTGCCATGGAGCGAGTCTACTTACTCTGATTCTGACGTCACAGGGCGTTTTTGTAGCGCGAAAGAATTTAATAATTTTTGCGAACTTTGAAGCTCTCTAGCAACAAGAATACTGAGAATTATAAAGTCATATTTTGCATACGTTATAACTTTAACTTACTTATCTAAACTTGTAAAAAAATTACCTTTTTAATTTTATGAGAGCACCCCATTTTTACATTAACATTCAACCAAAAATAACTCAAAACTAGGTGTTACAATATGCTAGGCTGTAAATACATTTTTAGTACATAATGTTTGTTTTATGGAAAATAATCTGCAGATTCAAGCGTGATGGAGTGGAATTTTTCCGTAGTGAACTCAATACTTGCAATTTTACATGATCATTAAATTTATTATAACCTATGTGTCAATGTAACATCTTCAAGGTGCAAATAGAGAGCAGTGCGTTCATTTTACACAATTTTCAACTGGAGCGGGGGAAAGTGGATGGGACAGAGGAGGGGGAGGTTATGGTAAAACCTGAAGCAGAAGAAAGAGAACGGAATAGAGAGTGGAAGAGGGGAAGATGATGATGCCTGGAAAAACCGGAGATGGAGGTGGTGGGGGAAAACGCATGGGAAATGCAGGGTTTTTTTAACAAACCTTTTCACAGAACATTCAAATATCCACGTGGCGGTCTTCCTATCTGGTGGAATCGGGAAGTGTGGTTCGAGAGGCACCAAATATATAAAATATCTTGACAAATGAAAACTATAATCCCCATTCTAAAACATAGAAATGGAAGCAAGTTTGAAGTTAAAATGGAAGTAATGAATTAGTAGTTCGGCCACTACTGTCGTTTACTAGGTTAACTTCTTTCGAGGCATTTCTATTCAAATGAGAAACTGATACCTAATTCACTTCCCACCTCATTCCACTTGGAATTCCATACTAGAATTACATAGGCATCGATGCAGAAAAAAATCCGCTATAATTAACATACGTCCTACAAAGTCACTTATAATTGAAGATCGTAATTATGAGTATTGCTGATCCATCCGTAGCCAAGCGCATGAAAATATTTTCTGTTAACTTCCAAATATAGGCCATGTGCATTAATTAACACACTCATATAATGCTAATATATGCGACGTATTATCTTCAAACAAGTGTTCCTAGTCATACTTCTGATATAAAAAATATTGACCATAGGATAGAGCCCGGAGACGATTTTTTAAGTCATTAATTTTTATCGCCCTAAAATGATATTTTTAAATTTCATCAATTTTTACCGCAACGGCAGAAAACTATAGGCAAAAACGTTGAGAATGCGATTATAAAGTTTAAAAAAAGTTTCTGACGAAACGATTTCTTCCAACAGAGAGTTTCATCTCATTTCATTTATCGTTTAAACATTAAAATCAAACATTTACGCAATCATTCATGCATTGTTTATGAAAAATTAAGTGATACACTCGAGAAAGAGAGAGAGTTCTATTGGCCAAACAAGACAGCTAATTCCAATGAGGCAAATATAGCATTAGAGAGAGACACTGAGCGCTCATTTCCACGTCTGATTACACATTGCAGAAAAACTCCCCCACTCAGTTTTTTATGCCTAACTTTTTACACCACAATAGGGCCTGTTTTTTTCGTATAAAATCAAGTTGCCCATTTTCGAGCGCATCCCATGAATTTCGATATTAGAAGTGATATCTATTCTTAAATCTACCTTCTCTTTTCAGCTATCCAAATTGTTTTTACCACTTAAATTGAAGAATTAATCGTAAATAATGCAAAATTCTGGCACATTCGATGGTATGGTAAGGTATTTGGAGGAGGCGAGCGACAGCTGAAGTCATTTGCGCCATGATGGAAGTGAAGGTAAGGAAGGGTGGAGAGAAACCCGGCGTCGGCATAAGCCTGCTCTTAACGAAAGGCGACAAGGGGACCACGGCTTAACATCCTATCCGACGGACGGAGTGTTGCGCTTGAAATGATCTCCACACAATACTCAAGCAGGGATCGGGCAGTGTCTGAAAATTCTCTGCTACTGCCGGGATTTGAACCCGAGCTCGCCGGGTGGGAAGCCAACACTCTAGCCACCACACCAACCCGATCCAACTGGCACATTTGAATCCAAGCGATCAATCTAAAATTGATTAGTACTCTTGTATGTTGTATAGTGTACAAAATGCAGGTACTAGAAGTATTCAGAGAGAACATCAGTAGTATATCTAGGGGCGATCTTAGGGGCTCTTCTTCCCCGGGGGTTTTTGGTATCCTCCCCCGGAAAATATTGGGAAATTGCATGTGCGGAAATGGATTTTGGCGCTATTTTGGCTCTTCAATTGCAATTTAGAAAAAATACTTTGAAAATTGATATTTTCACAGCTCATAAAATTTAATTTTTAATTAAGGTTCTATTATCTATTTAGTGAATTTGTTCCTTGAAACTGCACTGAAAAAAACTACAAAATAACCTTTTGGAATGACCCTTTCAAAATTATCATCAGGTATTATTTTATCATTTGGCACCTTCACTTTACTTATTTATTATTATTATTATTTTTTCATTATTCTCAAACCACCGATTACGGCTCATATTGGCCATTTTACATCGGGGTATTCAACAACTCTAACAAGTATACGTACACGAACAACCATGTTATGGACAGGGGAAATCTACCCAGGCGGGACTCGAACCCGCGACGTCTTGTTTGGCGACTATTTTGTAAATGAAGCAACAAATAAAAGCGTAGAATAGCAAAATAACTCTAGTTCGAGTAATCCGAGTCCTTTTTCATTACATTTTAAATACATGCTTCCCAATGGTCGTTGTGGGCCCTCCCTAAGATCGGAGCTCTCGGCGTTCGCCGACCAGCCGGCCTGGCCACATCACCCATGACTACATCAAACATCAATTTACATTTATAAATATTTTGTGAACTGGAGATACGTTAACCTTGTAATATTTAGGATTGGAGAAAATTAAAAAAAATAGGAATTCATCGCTTGAAAACAAAAATGAGCGAGAAACTTGGAAAAGAATAAATGTAGGCACGATAGGCAAAAGGAGGAATTCATTCGGTCAGGAAGATGTCGGAAGGAATATATGTTTCTTTATTGCCTTGGAATTCCAACTGGCTCTCATCACTCCATGAATGCAGGCAGTGGGGTAGCCAGGAATTACGTTCGGGGGGTGTCAAAAGTCAGGGGGGAAATATTTGAAAAACAGGGTACTAAGTGGAGGGTTTTAAACTAATTTTAACACTTTTCATAAGCAAAAAAAAAACTTAATTTGTCATAGAAATCTCCTATAAATTCATGATTTTTCAATATTTTTTATTCTTTTATGACGCAAAGTATTTGTGCTTTTATATTTCAGGGGGGGTCCGGACCCCCCGGAGCTCTCCCCTGGCTACGCCGCTGAATGCGGGATATAGCTACGAGGATAAGGTCATCACGCTCAAAGCCGACGACACCTGAACGCGAACGGCTCCTCTAGCGCCTCCACGAAACTGCGAATCATTCGCGGCGCATTACGTAGACACAGAGGTGATAATTAACCTCATAATACCAGATTGAAACGACACATTAATCACGCTCCATCCGCGCTACCTCACGCTCTCGACACGGACTTGAACGGCGGCGCCACCGTATGACCCCTAAAAAGACAGGTGAAGAGAGGTCGGCGCAACGAGAGCAAGGACTGACGTTAACTCCCCTGCGGTGAGATGAACGGCGGGATATGATGGCAAGAGCATCGCGAGGCGCACATTCGGAAACCGAGAGCCCTCACTCACGAAAGCTGTCTCTCTCTCTGCGAGAATTGTGTCGCCTCGCTGGCTCCCCGATTTGATTGCAGCGATCGCCGATTATCAATCGCTCATTTGATGGAATTATTGCCTCAAAATTCTCTGCTGAATGATGGCCCAGACATATGAGGGTTTCAGCTGTGAAACTGTAATATAGAGATTATTTAGGTACCTACACGTGATTTTTTTAATACTGGAGGCGTTTGAGATGTGGGTGTGGAGAAGAAGAATAGAGAAGGTAAGGCGAATGGAAAGGAGGAACGACAAAGTGCTGGACATGGTGGAAGAGGAAAGGCAGCTTTTATATGAGATACAGAAGAGACAGAAGGTACGGATGGAGGGAGTACTTAACGGGAAGGGGATGTTGAAAACATTGTTGTAGGATAGAATGCTTCGGTAAACGAGGGAGAGGAAGGAAGATAATAGGATATTTAGATAGAATGAATGGAACAGTCCTTACAGTGAATTGAAGGTTGGGGAGGCTCCTAAAATGCTTCTTACGTACTCCATGGAAACTTAACTGAATGGGTAGAAACTTCAATTATATTAGATGTTATTTTTGCTGTTGAACAAGAATGCAAGGTCTTCCAGCAGATTTTTGACTGGAAAACGATGTTTTCTCTAAGAATTTCTATTTTTTATTAATTTCTTATTCATAAATATTTTGCGACAAAATCACGGAAAAAGTGAATGGTAATTTGAAATTTTGCAAAAATTTCCTCCAAGATCGATTCCATTGATATGTTTGCAGGATGAGCAGAAAACAAACTTAGTGCCGTCCGAAACCCGTCTTAAAACTGCTTCCCCTTGCTGCCGTCTGTCGCGTCGCCACTGTCAGCGTGGAATACATGGAATACAACATTTTAAGAGATCTGAAGATACGCAGAACTCTTTAAATAAACCGGCATCAAAATTCGATTTTAATTTAATTTAACGCAGGTGGAGCCATGGCTTTGATTATTTTAAGTCAAACTCCTTTTGACAAGTTTTCTAAACCAGACACAATCATATTATTTTCGACGTTGATCTTACATGATGACTTTCTGGGGAAGAAATTGAGTATGTAATATTTATTAATGAAAAACTACCTCAGGATATGCGATATAAAAAGATGCGATATAAATTGACGAATAGGGAACTACTGGTGAACAATGGCAATATAAAAGTATAATTGATGTTCGATTGCCTCGACAAATTCGATAAAAATAATAATAGTGTATTAGAACTCGATAATAATAGTGTAAAAACGAACGTCTTATAGCCTTTAAAGTAAATACATATCTCCTACGAATTGCAAAATTCTCTCTCAACAACAGTAATAACAGTATTTCGCTAACGCAAAGGTGCGTTCCTTTCGATACGATAGGCATAACCAGGAAGGCAATGGATCTTCCATTATGTCCGAAAACCATGCATATATTTTGCTTGTGAATATGCATTGAATACCTAGGAGAGGATAGCGTTTTACAAATTGCTTTAATGGTCGCGCAGGGTCACAGAGTTTTATGATCAAAATTTCATTTAGCGCTAACAATAGTAGATGAGGGAAAAAAATCCAGAGTCCTTGGCATTTCCAAATGGGGAGTGATTCTCCGTGATGATTCCCCAGATGGCCAGTAGAAGTGCACAATATCTTCGCTTCGCTCGAACGTGTCCAATGGGTATTGAGTCACGGGGAGTGGAGGGGATCTCTCTCTTCGCGAATTCCCTTTGGAGTGCATCACCGCGGAAAAAGTCTCCATGGCGAAGAATGAGATGGACTCGATCGGAGTCCGCCACTCGGGCGAATTCCGAACTAAACAGCAGCCGTGCGAAGCGAAGTGATTGTAGGTGTATTGGCGCGGATGCATCCGAATCGTTTTCCTTCCATTCCACAGAGCCAGCGAGCCTTCCCCCGTCCAGGTGCCTCCTCTGGGTTCAGATTTTGACCCAGCGAAATACATATTTCCCAAATGGAAACCAAAATAAACTTCCTATCCATATCTGAGAAGGACATTTACACCCAGTAGTGGTCAAATGGGGTGCCCTTTCTAGCTAACTCTAGGCGTAAAAAGATTCATAGTTCTGTATTTTTCCATTTCTATTGAGTTAGCGACTTAGTTCTCGCATCAGTCGATAGGCAGCAGTAGTGGTTTCAACCCTGATTTATTTTTTGTTTTAGTTTCACAGGATAAAAGGAATTTGAAGTAAAGTAATGAACTAATATGAAAAAAGAAAATTGCAAGGGGAAATATAAAGCGTAAATATCTGTAAAAATTTAGAACTAATATGATAACTTTGGGGGAGGGATTATGTATGCATTACTGTCATAATCTGTGATATTCACACGCCTTTGGCTTAGTCTAAGACGAGCTCTACCTTCATCTATTAAAACCAAACTTGATGCTGAATCAAAATATTGAGTGAAAATCTATATGTTAACAACATTTTTCGGCTATTCCCCGCAATATTGAATTTGAAGTTTCGACGACGTCCTTCAGATCACGCACACTGCGATGTAGCCATCTCCAGCACTCCATTGCGGACATCGTCTCTGGTATTTTTTTAAATTCACCAAGTCATATCCGCCATGAATCCATGAATCCATTTTTTCCAATCCCTTCAAACATGACGTCACACACAGCTGCCCCCGAAGGTTCACACGAAGGCGATAATTTTCCTCCGCCACCAGCACACCCTCTACACATAACACGAACGAGGAAGCAGGAAGAGAGATGCGAGGAAAAGGCATATTTGCCATTTGCTTTGGGAAGGGCCGTCTACGATATGGAAGTCGCACGGCCGAGCACAGCATGATGAGTCGACTCGGGTGGCCGCCGCTAGGGGCGCAGGTGTTTCGTCTGCTGGCTCGCTTTGGAGGCGGTGCACGGTCAATGGATCGAATGGTCATCCAATGGAATATCGATGGCACGCTATTCAAGAGCGCTCCACTTCAACCTCCGAGGTCAATTCCGCCCAAGGGGACAGAGAGGAGGCCATCCCCTATAAGGTTGACTAACCGCTCTTTCTTTTTTTCCACTTCGGTAGCATTTTAATCGTTTTTCAAAAATGTTCGTAGCGCGCCGAGGAGCGCTCCACTTTTGCCCAATATTTTGCAGTGCGGTGTTGATTAGATAAATTGAACTTTTTTATTTCTCTTGACCTCAATTTTTCACGCTGATCAGTGTTATAGGTCTTCAAGAATTGAATGCAAAAATTTTCTAACGTTTCGATATATTATTTTGATTAAGTATGCATTCTTCAGGGCCATGACAAATAATTTGACACATAAAAGGGTATTAAAATGTTTTTACAATAACAAAATAAAAAATATAAAGAATTAAATTGTAAATTAATTAAATAGAAGATACAAGAATTTTGCAATGAATACGATTCTATTATCGATGGTAAAGAAACTAATAAAGGTCAGAGTTAGCTACCAATTTTGGTTTATTTAATTTTAATGTAGTGTTTGCAATTGCGAGTATTGAAAAGTTAATGATTTGATGGATCGCATCATCATGATTATAAATTTCGGTTAACGCCTCTAAAAATATAAATCTTATTTCCCCGTGAAATTCGGAACGCTCTTCCGCCAGCGACGCGAGTGGCGATTTTCCTAAAGCCATTTAAATGCGTGGTCTGTGACAACACATTTATAACGTGACTTTGGGATCCTCTTTTGCAATATTCGTGATTACACCTCTCAGCGAACGAAAGAAAAACGTAAAACTTTGGAAACTTTCCGCCAGTGGGCGAGGGATTGCAGCTGCGTCGTGTTCGACGTTAATAACACATTCTTTTTCGTAAGAAGGTGAAGTACGCGTCCGGGAGGAAGTGTTCCTTTTTAAAAGAGATTCATGCGCTAAAATTACGCCTTATTCATTAGCCCCACACCTGCCCGGATTAATCCTTTAGTCCACATTTGAAGTAGTCCAGTAGTCCACTTAAGTAGTCCACAGTTGAAGAAAATTCGTTTCCCTTCGAAAATACCCTAGAATATTTATTAACTAATGCAATTACCGAACTTCAATTATCTTCCGCTCACATGACATAGAAATTTGTTTTTTCCCCGAAGCATGATACTTTTGATGAATTCTTCTCGAGTTCTAAGCCAGACTATTTTTTTCGTATAAGCCGACGTTTCGAGAGACGACTAGTCTCCCATCTTCAAGGCCGTGTTACTCTTTCAAAGTTCAATTTCACACGAAATCGAAAAAAAAGTTCGCGAGTTAGCTTCGTGGAATGGTAAAATAACACAATCAAAAATGAAATGTGTTATATTCCACACGGTATTTCTTAAAAACACTACCGGTTTCGACCTTTTCAGGTCATTATCAAGAGTTTACAGTTTTCAGGTCATTATCAAGAGGTTTTTCAGTTCAATGTTGATTCCATTGTGGGTGAAGACCCACTCCAATTGCGACCGGACGTTTGCCGAGACCTTTTTTCCCCAGCGTCTATTTGCGACGTTCGTTTTCCTTGGTCGGCGTGCGCACGGGTTAATATGATTAGGGTCGTAAATCAGGGAAACCTTGAGGGGTAAATAAAATTAAGAAGGAGGCATCGAGAGGGAGGGAGGGAGAGAGGGTTAATTAAGACGAAGTGGGCGCGACAGAGGGTAGTAATCCCAACGAGAAGGACAATCCCCGATAGGGGCTTAGGGCTAGGGTCCCCTCGCACGAAGGATAATACCAGGGTCCCTCCAAACACGCCCCCTTGGAAATTAAAAGACAGAAAACAGGCCGCACAAACCCACACACACGACCTCTTCCCTTACGTCCGAACTATCTGCGTTTGCGTTCTAATTAAGAGGAATGGCGGATGCCAATTTGTGCGGCTTCCCTCTCCAATTGATTCGAAGTGGTGAGGGAGGTTAAAGCCTCCATCTCCGCACTTGCATATCCCAAGTTCACATCCGCCATTTGCTCGAGTCCTATTTGGCCACAATGAGAACATGCACAAGCCATACAAACATCCACTTCCACCTTTATACGCATGTTTATTACAACATATGTACACTTATTCACATAACCACCCTTTTTCTAGCGACGTTTTACGTTCACGTTTAGCGACGTAGTTATTTCCTCTCTTTTACACCCTTCACAGCCTTCCTTTTTAACTCATTCGGGACCGTCCCTCTCCCTTCTTCCCTTCCACCTGTCCTTCTGCGATTGTTTTCATCAGCCTATAATTCCTCGTAATGTGGCCACTTAAGTTGTCACATCATCTCCTTGATGTTTTGATTAGAGTTCTCTTTTCTCCCACTCTAATTAGCCCTTCCTCGTTACTGACTCGGTCTATTCATTTTATCTTCATCATTCTTCGGTAGCAACACATTTCGAATTCTTCCTCTATTGACGTCTATGGTGCTGCCAACGTCCAAGCCTCGTTTCCATAGAGAAACAAACTCCATATGTCGCATCTGATGAATACTTCCTCATTTCCATGCTTGTATTCTCAGCTGTAAGATGATCCTTATCGTTTAAAGCCCTCTTCGCCTACGCTATTCCACAATTCCTTTCTTGCCTCGTCCTTCGTTGGCAATTCGGTTTCCTAGGTAACAAAACTCTTTTACCTCTTCAGTTTTTTTTCCTATTTTAATGCTTGTCGTTAAATTCGCATTTTTAATGTGGTGCCACAGAAGGATGATGAAGCTGAAATGGATCTACCGAGAAAGTAGTGAGGAAGTGCCAAGAAGTTATTTGCTGCTATGAAGTTGCCAAGTCATGAGTCACAATTCCACTGGTTATAATCTCAGGAAAGAGTATTTTGCGAATCGTCTGATTAGATACCGTTCGCATACCTTCAATTGGCGGAAACCCGTAGATGAAAAAAAAGCTTATTCTACACATTACTCGTTTGGAAGAGTTCCGTATCAACGATGGTGTAAACTCTCAACAGTCTTTTCTAAAAAATCGGAGATTCTTGAAAACCGCCCAAATCATCACAAAAAGCGAGACTTATCGTTGGCGGGCTGATGTTGCGGCAATTTGGTTGTTTTTTGATTCCCCATTTTGCTGACGGACGCCAACGAAACCAAATTGGCTGCCTCCTTTCTCAAAGTCAATGATCTCTCACACATTCATGAATCTGCTTTTCCCTGACTACATACAATCCCTGAAATGTCTTTGACTTACAAATTTTCCGATTTTCATAACCATGACTTCTTTTCCCGGTAAGAACGCTGACAAATTAGAAATCATCGAGGAGACAATACATTTTAACAGCTTTTGAGCTCTAACTATTCACATTGAATTTATCAAATAACAAGAATACAAGTAAATTACAGAAAATAGGTGTGAAAAATTTTATTGATGTCCTAAACTAAACCTATTTTTTATTTAAAAAAAATCGTTGAATGGTGGATCACAACATTAGAACGAAGAAAAAACAAAATTTAGTCACGTCACCGCCCGACTTCCGGCATTATTTTGGAAAGTAATTCCGTAAAAGTAATCGCATCGCGTTATTTACAAAAAACGTGACCGCTTGGTTCTCGAAGATTAAAAATATAATGAATGCTGAATCCAAATAGTGAGTAACTTAATTTGCTTTTTAATCAATATGGGCGTGGTCTGTGCACGCAAAAATCAGATATATATAAACAAACAATAGGGACGAAAAGTATTTTTTAAATAGCGCACCAGTTATTTTCAATCATCGCGACAATTCATGAGGAATCCTCTTTACTTGACGCGGCGCAGGCGCGTTACAACTGTCCCGGTTCACCTCAAACACCCAATTAAAAATTCAAAAATAGGGTGGATTCCTATTATTTTTTATTGCCTTAATCGAAAGATGATTACTCCTGGAGTACGCATTTCACGCTTTTAGATTTTTAAATGACGATATCTATTTTTCGCGATTAAATCAAAAGTGAAACTTTTCCAGCGCGCGAAAACGCGACGGCTAAGTATGAATGCTGGGAAATCTCCGTGTGACTTCGTTCTGGTTCCCGCTGCCGTCACTGAGGTGACCTTGGGGCGAGGCTCTGAGCGATGATACGACGTAGGATGCTAGCAGGTAGCCGAGTACCATGCTAGCTGGTAGCGCTTGGCTTAAATAAGGATTATTAATACCTTATCAAACGAAGGAAACTTTCCGACCTTAGCCAGTTTTAATAGGTGATTATTAAGACATGTTTCCCTGAGCTCTGTGCCTCATGCATGCATTGGTAATCTCAGACGATGTAAAACTCCTATCTACTCGTATAGAAACTAGGTCCCTGTGACGTCACGTGGAGTGGCATCTCGTGGGCACCAATCTGGCCTTTTTCAAATGAGGATAAAATTGACCATTGTCATTCGTCTGAACTGGGATTTGTAAAACCAAATAATTTGTATATTATGAATACACTAATGGTGGGTAACGAATCGCAATCAATGCCTTTCGTTTTCTTTGATGAAGGAAACTACCCTATTACTGTGCGCATTTGTCTATGTTGTGGCTGTAGTGTTATGTTTGTGTTAGCAGAAACTTAAAACTAAAAATTTTGACATGAGTCGGGAAAACTAATTTTTTAATACAAAACGGAATGGAACTCACTCACAATAAGTATTTTTTTGTGATATTTTCATTTTATTTCGTTCTTTTATTTCATTTTTTAAAAGAAAACAAAACTTGTGGAAGCGTCAGAATTTATATCAAGAGCACCTACGTATCGGCATGTATTGCAAGCAAACACTCGCCTCTGATTGGCTCCTCCGATCCCCTAACATCCCAATTTCGGAAAATCCGACGGCGTCTTTCAAGGGAGCCGAATATATTCCCTTGTTTATCCGTCTCTCGCTGCATCGATTGCGCGACGAGTGGCCGATAATTTGAAGGAAAAGATAATACTCGGAGAAGCGAGAGAGAGAGGCTGCGTGGGCAAACACGCAGCGCCATCTTGGCGGGTTGGGATGGAAACTGCCCTCGGGGGCCATGAATCAACGGTGCCCACACCGAATAAACGCAACACTTTCCGAGCTTTTGAATAAATCAGGAACGGACCGAAAAGGAGACGAATAAAAAAAGCACGCCTTTGGCCCAATTTGCCTAGGCTAGGCTGCTGCGATCGATGCGAAACTATTCACGGGGGTGAAAACTACGCATTCGACCCAACTGACCGTGAGGGGGAAAGAGTATGCCAACAAAATATGTGTCGCCACTATCGTTCCGCTGGAAAATAGGTCGCCTTCATCACACTGGATTGTTTTTCTTTGGAGGACGAGGGAAATTCAAACAAGGGAAACCATCTCCATCTTTCCGTCGCTCCAATACGCGACGGCTGAAATCGAATAAAGCTGGCCAAAAATGATTTTTTTTTTTTCACTTTTAGATTCAGAAAAAAAGATTATATTTACAAATTATAGAATAGTCAGCGACCAATAATCTGAAACAATTTTATTTATCAGTAATTTTCAAATCAGGAGACGTCTGCCAATTTAATATAAAATGATGTCAAAAATTTCTTCCTATTTAAAAAAAATCGAATGAAGTTTTTTGCGACGGTTGCATTATGTTTCAAAATACCTAAATTTAAATCATTGCATAGTAAAATGTAACATTTATGAAATCCATTGCACTGAAAGTTTTAATTATAATGATAATTTTTATTACTTTTATTTAAACAACTAAAATGTCCTATTATTCACGTGTTTTTAACATAGTGTAGAAAAAACTTTGTTTTCCACTTTGCTTCACAACGTTTTTTTGTACCACATTAAAAAAAAGTGTCAATTTTAATTCTCAAATGAAAAATCCATCCCCAATTCGCCACCCCGCCTCTCCTATCAAGTTATGTACGTGCATGTCCCACCGCACGACGCGTTGGCTAGACGCCAACATTTGTTCAGACCTTGGATTAGCCGATGATAATTCTCTAAAAGTGAGACGAAATTGCAGTTTTCTACACTTGCAAGCATCTTAAATACCACATTCGTCTTATTGTTCCAATTTTTCAATGGGCACATAACGATTTCCTTCACAAGACATTATTACTGAGCAATTGCGCCGGCAAGTCAGAAGTTTGTATCGAGAAGCGGGCGTCTGCGAAGTAAAATATCCTTATTCTTGAAATTCTAACCACTATGGACACGCTTATTCTGCTATCAGCACTCTTTTAGGCATTTTATAACTCCCATCAGTTCAAACACTGGAAAGGGCACACGTGTGGCGGAACGCCGCCGCGGCGGCGGGCACTACTCTGCCGACCGCGTTGATCCCTATTGTGTCCGTGAACCCAACCTCCGTGTTATGATTATTATCTAGCGTTTAGTAAGTCCTGTAATCGATACATAGCTGTCCGCTTGTAGAAATGCCACATATTGCTTTATCGCCTTGGTCTATGAAGGGGTTTTTGCACTTTTGAGGATCGCTTTTTTTCGACATCCGCGCAAGCGTTATATACGAAATAGCTCGCGCGGGGTTTTCCACAAATACTTCTTTCCAATTGGTTGAAAAATATCCCCTTTGACGAATTTACCGATAAAATTAGTCACTTTATCTTTGTGAGTGCGGAAGGATCTCAGTGCATGTGCTGCAGAAGCAAAGAACCAGGGTTAATTTTCCCTATATCGTGAAATTTCAGTGAAGGATATCTTGGAACGATAAAAAGGTACGTTTTCCAAGTAAAATATCTCAGTGACAGTGAGTGTATTATCCAGTGGGTATTATTCTAACTTCGTCATTGTCCGGTGATTTAGAGAGTTGATATTTCGGATGAGAAAAAAATGGAGTGCATGAAAGTAACCCGCAAAGAAATACATGACGTTATTGTTAATGGAAATGGAAATTCGTTGTGTTCAAAACGTAAATTGGCCCTTCAGTATCTCCACCATAAGTTAAAATTGGGTGAAGACGTGAAGATAAAAGGAAAATTTGAAGAACGTCATGAACTATTACCTTTTCAGTAGGTATTTTCAGAAATTGGAAGAATGCAAGAGAACTAGCGACAGGTTTGAAATAAAATTTCGAAGATAGTTAGAGAAGGATACACCGTTCTCAGCAGGCTTGCGTAAATCTCTTCTTGAGACTTCTTGCTCAGGTTGGTACCTATACTAACATATTCGTATTGAGTTAACCACGCGCGAAAAATTTTCAGCCGGGCTTAAATCGGAGATCTTCTCCGAAGGTCCTCCTTACTTCGGATCCTCTTATACCAATAGATATGTATGTGGAAATGTTGAAAAAACATGTTTCAAAGGATATACGAAACTTATTTTTAGTGGAGGAGCCAACTTCTGAAGAGGACAGCGATGACTGGGAATCCGAAGAAAATAGTGGTAAAGTGGGCAGGAAAATTTATTCTTTATGTTTTCTTGTTTTATACATTTACGTGAATTTATCATGGATCACATTTAACCTGGTATGTTTTCGATTGCATTTTTAAATACAAATTGTTTGCAAGGTTATTTCTTATGGGCGTTCTCTCAGAAAAAATGATGACACAAAGTTCAACTGTTAATTGACTATTTCATTAATAACGTTTAAAAAATTATTTCATGCATTTTATATGAAATTTTTTATTCAAATAATTAAATTTAATGTTAAACTTCTTATTTTTATTGCTAACTATTATTTTCAATGAAATGTTTCATCTCTACTGAAGTGGTCCTAATAGTCGATTTTTTTATTTTTTCAGTCTCCGCGAAATTGTTATTTTTTTAAATTCCCATGTCAATCTTTCGGCAAAATGTCATAACACTCAAATGATATAGCGTAAACAAAGATAGTTGGAAACATTTCATCGAGCCACTTATCAAAATATGGAAGATAAGACTTTTGGCTAGCTTTTTTCGATTTCAGCGCACTGTCCAACGGCGCGGCCGTCTCTCTACCACAGCATGTCTCACTACGGGCCCAACTTCCGCCAAAGGAATGCTGCATTACAGTGATGCGGAAGCGAAACAGTGGCAAACTTGATGCGCGACTATCTGAGTGATCGTAAGCAAAAAGTAGTCCTTGACGGGATTAGCTCTGATGTAGTTTAAGTGACGTCAGGTGTCCCACAAGGAAACCTAATCGGCCGCCTTTTTTTCACTATAAATATAAATGACCTATGCGGACGAATTAACAGCAAAAAAAACGTTAATTTGAAGACGACGCTGTCATCTATCGCGAAATTAGTGATCGCTCTGACTTTGAAATTCTATCATCGAATTTAAACAACTTTCATCTGTGGAGCCGAAAGTCGGTACTCGAACTTGATCTGAGAAGATGAACGGCGGCACATTTCTTGTAGAGTTTGTCCACCTTTAACCTTGTATATGCTGTGATTAGAGTAAACATAAAGTCGACATATGAAGTGACTGGGAGTTAAGATAGCTTCGAAATATCAATCCTTGACTTCCATACGCTATACATCCGTCTTAATCCAAGAAACCCTCTCTTTTGTCAATTCCCCGCCCAACTCGACCACAACACCACTTTCTCGCATTTTCACATGCCTGTCACATTGTCACTATGACGGCGGTCGTGCTAAAGACTATCCGTAAGACATAATGGTGAACACTGACCAAGGCCGCTCTTGCTCAAGTTTTTAACACGCATAGAAATCGTCTACGATAGATGAAGCTTTTTCTGTAAGCTGCGCAAAAAAAATCGAATTCTCCATTTTCCGGAAACTACCGGTTGCTGTATAATGCAAGACAACAGTCTCAGGAAGTTATAGTTAAAGATTGCAGATATCATTCCAGACTGGTCGGATCATCGATTGATATAGCCCAGAGGGACACTTACAACAGAGACAACGGATACCAGCTAGATACCCTAGAAGGAGGAAGCTACTTAAACGGACCAATGGGAGAGCGGAAACAAGAACTGGTGGTAAAGAGTCCGTGTATCAGGAAGGCCAAGATCCTGAAGACGCTGGCAGTAGTGCAAGGGAAACTGCTGTCTTTTACTATACGAAAACTGACGCGGTTGTAACCGGAAAATGGAGAATTTGGAATCAGAACGCCGAGGAAACCTTCGCTATGAACTAAAAGTATTTATCTGGTTCTTTCCCTCCGGAATGTAAGCCGCAACTAAACCATCCAATACATCACTCTACACGTTTGCGGTCCCGTACCTTGCAAATCCAATTTTCGCTTCGCCGGCTTTAAAATTTCGGACGCGCAGCCTTCCTCGTCCGATAAATGTATGCGCATTCGGGAGGAAATAAAACAAAAGAGCGGAGGAACATCTCTGTTGCCGTTGCTATGGGTACCCTTACGCGCATCGGAATACAATCGGCCCCATTAAACCCCAAAGCCCGCCGCCCCATTCAACCCTACCATTCGTGCCGAGCGCATTCTTTGCTTGGATTGCGCAGAAATTCCTCGCCAGCGAACAAGACAAGCGAATTGTATTCGTACGGCGAACAAGACAGGCGAATTGTATATGTACAAAAGGGAGACGACCTCTCTTTCTCTATCCCGAAGCAACCCGAAACCTACATTCCGGAATCGGCCGAGAGATGTCAGGAGGGACGTGTGCAACTCGTGACGGCAAATCGATAGAGAAAAGAATCGCACATTCCGCCAAATATCTCTCTTTCTCGGACGGCGATTGGCTGGATGAGATTCTCATCATCATCATTTCCAGTGGAAGGGCCTTTGCGCCTAGCGGTTGAGCGAACCGCTTTCCAATCTCTCTTTTAAATGGAGTTCGTCGACCCGCAGGCAGTTTCCGAAACAACGAAATGTTAATTATTCTAAATATTCAAATGTACAGCTACATCTGCCAGTCTGTGTACAATTGGTTAAAATCAGATTCTTTCAATTCTTAGGTAAGTCAAAATTTTAAGCTATTTTTGTGAAAATTACATTTGGCTATTCCAATACAGGTAAATTTTCACTCCATCGCGCCAGATTCTTCGCATTTTTCTTAACTGTATTAATTTTTTTAGTATGATTTACATAATTTATTTGTAATGCTACCAACTGTTTCGGTGGGTGAAAGTACTTTACTCATGAGAAATATGATACGGCCGTTAGTTTGTATTTGCTTTCTCGTTTTGCACTACTGTGTTTTTTTCATTTACTTAAAATGATATTCTCATGAGATTGACTATTTTCGCGAATTTTTGATGGCGAAAAATATTAAAATGAAATAATTAACGACGACCATTAAAGAAAAGAAAAAAACATTGAAAAAAGCTTACATCACATCAACGTCAAGAAATTGCCTGCAAAAAAAAAGCGAAACACCCGAGTGGATGAGCTCTATTGTCTAAACGTAGCAATCAACGTCAATGCTACAAAAATAAAACGATAGCGAATTTATGTCTACATTGGATTATTTACTTTTAAAAAATTAATCGGCTCCATTGTACTTCCTGTGCTTCATTTCTTCTCAAAATGGTAGGTACTCGTTTCTTTCGCGTAAAATGAAGAAGCCCAACTAATTGTTAGAGCGCTTGGCATTACCTTAATGTTCGTTCAAATAGGAATTTTGATGGAAAAATCCAGATCTAGCATTAAGATTTTGCAGTAAAAAACTGTTTACACCACTAAAATTGATAGATTTGTAGCAAACAACGCAGATCTCTGCTGACTTCAAAACCAATGGAATGTAAGTAATACAGGTACGTATACCATATGTCAGCAGTATATATCAACGTCGTTTAATTTTATTTTTATTATGAATTCTGGTTATCTTCTTCATTTATTTTTTCTATAAATGCGAGTCAAGTATAAAGCTTAACTCGCTTTGCTCGCTGGGGGGGCTCTGCCCCCCCTAGGCCCTCCCGAAAAAGGCCTGCGGCCTGTTATGCTCACTGTGGGAGGTCTTACACGTTTAATTTGCTACTTGTTACTAAAAGATCGTTTACTTTTAAGCTGGCTAGCTTAGGTATAAGCAATATTTCCACTTTCACGTAAAACGAGTGCATGGTACATAGGCTACAATATGAATGTAAATATTTATAAAGAGAAACGTTTTTCTGAGGGGCTGAAAAAGTAAAATAAATTTCTGAGTTTCTTTAACTTATTCAATTCAAATACAAAAAGCGTTGAGACCACGTTCCACTGTAACACCCAATGCATACGTAATATCATAACATAACGACTTTACGTATCACAATGAAAAACACGTTTATTAATTATTTTCCACAAAACTCAACCAAATTCTTATATCATATACGAATAAGATGTAACAGCTGTTCCCCGCTTCGTAAGCGAATTACGTAGGGACTGAATATCAATATCTAGAAACAAATGCGCCTTAGCATGAATTGGGGCTACTATGACGAATTTTATCGAAATATTATTGATCGTGATCGCGAATGATTTCACTTCAGAAATACCTTTATTTAAAGTTTTAATGAATCGGGATACACAAATATCTCAGCTTTAATATCCAACGCAATGCGCAATAAATCTGGTGAGTAACGGATCACAGCCTTTGGTGTACAAGACATTGTGAATGTCAAGATTTCGATAATTTTCACAGTTGAATAACTTAGTCACTCAAGGAAACGTGATTTTCGCAAGACAAATAATTGAATAAGAAATACCTTTATTTGCACTTATCTTCCATATTGTATTATTCACTGCCTATTCACTCCTGCAGCTCACGGATAACATTGTACATTAAAAAGGAAATTAACGGAAAAAAGAACGTAAACAAAAATAAAAAGTTATCACCATCACAAAACACGATAATATAATCATTGTTACCAACCTATATTATGTAAGACTTGTTTAAAAGTCTTTCTACTACAATCGTGTATCGCCAACAAGATACGAACTATAGTCAACAGCACGAATCATATTTCTAATATGGCATTTAGAGCACTTGTTAACTTTGAAATTAATAACCACCACACTCTCGATGTAATATACCAAAAACAACAACTAATTTCTTACCTTACATTTCTCCGCTTTTGATTTGAATGCGCTTTGATTTAAACAGATGTTTGTTCTTGCGGAAAGAAGACGCAAAGAAATAGACACTTCAATTATTACTTTCTTAATTTCCTACCTTATATTTATCAGTTTTTCGTTTCATTTCCTTTATCTTCTTTCCCAATTTAGCTCCTCTTGTTTGCATAAACAAATATGTTGCTATGATTGTTCGTTTGTATGACTGCCGCGCCGCCATTGGAATTTGGTGGCCATTTTTTGAACTAATCCCCATACTCAATTTTACATGAATAGACAGATAAATAATTGGAAATTGAGAGTTTTCATAATTTTTCCTGGGCTTTCAGGCAATTTTGGAGGGGGTCTTCATTAGACTTTTTGCCGTATCTCGTCTCGTTCACCCCAAACATTTGTATAGGTGAGTGAATGAATGAGTGGTCGTAAGTGGTCTTTATAGTAGATAGATGCAAATTTCGACTATACTTTTGGCATATAAATCGAGAGAATCATGATGACCCTCGATATTCATTTTCCAAAGAACATTTTCCCAAATACCACGCGTATGGGAGGCACATTATTGCATAAAATTTAGCGATTTTAAGGGGAAGTAAAGTCCACCTAAGACGAATTATAATGCAACGCAAGCATTGAAGAGCAAAAAAGAAAATAAATGGATTCCGAATGCATTCCTAAAGGAGGAAAAACTTCGCCGATTCTGAATTCGTCGCACAGCCACCGACTTCACGATATTAAAAAAAAAACAAATATTTGACTAGAAATTGGAAGAGTTCAATTCATGACGCGATAATACCATTTGAATATGTAATAAATCTGCAAAATACGGCAAATTTTGTACTGCATACGTAAAAATATGCCTTAATCCCAGTATGTATCCAAAAAAACAATTATAGAGAGTAATATTTATTCATAAAAACGTCCGGCACTCGACACAATTCGCGTCAAAATATTATCAAAAGTCAAGGTAAAAAATATTTCTTTTCCTAACCTCATTTCGTTCCGAGCGAGTTTCATTTCCATGTGCTATCCAATTGGCACACTGAAGCTCCCCTCTCATACAATCAGCTGTATTCTTCCTTAGTCTCGCCTGTTGTACGAACCAAACTTGCCTCTCGTCCTAATTTCTGCCTAAGATCTAACACTTTCCGATGGCTATCTTCTGCATTTACGATACCACTATCGCGGCCAAATCTCGTCTTCGTTTCAAAGTTTCAATCATTGCCTCCCTGTTACCCACTGACTCGCCCCTCAATCTCCACACCCTCGAATTGGCGTGTATCTGGCATTTGCAAGCCAACAAGCACCCGGGTTTGAATGTATCTTGTTGAGTTAGCCCCGCCCCAATACACCTCTCCCCTCTCCCCCCCCCCTTTTCCCTTTTCCAACACACTCCTTCCCTACTCATTTTCTCCTTGGCTGAAGAAGTGGCTACAGCTACGAAAGTCTCCCAGTTGCATTTTTCGTGTGAGTGTTTTCTTTTTTTGTGTCTATGTTTAGTGACTGTGATTTGAACCTTCATATATATATATGTTCCTATCCCTTTCTTTCCTTACCTCTGAATTTATATGTATGTTTGCGCTTAAGGCGCCGTGTGAACTTACAAATTGACAGAAAAACGAAAAATAAAATAAAAGTGAGGAACTTACGGGAAAAGGTTGTTTTTACAAATTTTCGATGGGACGCAGCCCATCTTTCTCAAGTGAGAAGACGAGGGAAAGTGAGGAAAGGGCATAAGGAAGGGTGCAAGGCAGAGGGCAAATATGGAGGGAGGAAAAACGGTGGACGGGGATTGGTTGTTCTTTCTAGTGGGCGCGGTTGATTCCTGGACCAGAAAACGCACGGAAAGCCCATATGCATGCCTGTTCCAAGTCCTTCAGTTCTAGGGGGTGGTAGACGGGGGGAGGGAGGCTAATATTCCCACTTTATAGCATTGGTCAAACAGAGCTTTGTGGGAGGAAGCATGAACGGCGACTGGAAGGGAAGCAGAAACAGAAGAAACACTATTGCATGAAGAGCGATGCCCGTTCATTCGGATGCAAAGGGGAGTGGTGGATAAGCCGATATAAAAAGCGGGGCATTTCTGGCACAACAGTATATACACAATGTTTTTTGTTGTGCAAGAAATTTCCGACACAGAGGGGAGAGGGAAGGCAAGGAATTGATCGGGAAGGGGTTCGGTGATGAGGATGTGACAAGTTTTGCATCTTGCACGGTTGCAGGGCGAGGGCTGTGGTTTAATATAGGTACTTTGTTACGGCAGTGGTTTGGTTGTTTTTAAGATGCTGGCCAGATTTGGTGGTCTTTTAAAAACGAGTGAAGGGCATCGCGGGAAAAATCTGGAAGTGGCCGTGTTGTCTGAGAGGATGGGGAAAAGGTCTTTTAGGGTCCTACGCAGTACGTCCACGCCCGGAAAAAAGGTCGTACAGAGAGAAAGGAACTGCGACGAATTGTCCCCGCCTAGTTTTTTTCGGGACATATGATTTTTTTCGGATCTTATTCCGGAGGAGGGGTTCCGGGTAACCCCTTCTCCTGAGAGCATGGTGTAAATTTGAAAGGAATCTATTAAGGGAGTCTGGATTATTACATATTCTGTGACCACGGATGGAAAGAGAAAAAGGGAGGGAGCGTTTTGTATGTGTCGGATGACAGCTATTGTAGTGTAGATATTGCTGTTTGTTTGTGTTTTTAATGTGTACAGATGTGTGAAATTTATTTTTTGTGAGAAAGATGTCCACATCAAGGAATGTGACATGAGTGGAGGAGGAATATGAAGTAAAATTTACAGATGAAAATGAATTGAGGCAGGAGATGAAAGTGATTAGGGATTCCATGCCATGTGGCCACAAAAGAAAGATATCATCTATGTATCGGACCCAAAGGGTGGGTGTGAGTGGGTATTGGGAGAGAAAAGACTGTTCTAGGCGGCCAAGAAAAAGGTTTGCATAGGACGGACTGAACCGGCTCCCCATAGCGCACCCCCTAGACTGTGTGTAGTGTTTGTTGTTGAACGAGAATGATTTGTGTTTCAATATTATCTCGGAGAGGTCAACGAGAAACTTTGTGCTCGGAATCTGTGGAGTGGAGCGCTGCTCAAGGAAGTGTTCTAGAGCGGAGAGACCTTCTGTGTGCGGTATGGAGGTGTAAAGAGATGTGACGTCGATGGTCGCCATTATGACGTCTTTGTCTCCAGGAAGGGTGGTCGAGTGAAGGCGTTGGAGGAAGTGATACGTGTCTTTAATGTATGAGGGAAGAGAGTGCACTATGGGCTGGAGGTAATGGTCAACAAAAGCGGAAATTCGTTCTGTGGGAGATTGAATGGAAGAAACTATCGGACGGCCGGGATTATTAACTTTGTGTATTTTAGGTAGTATGTAAAAATGAGGGCTTCGGGGGTTGGAAGGTGATAGTAATGCGATGTCTTGGGTTGTTAGTCCTTCATGTGGTCCGTTTTCCTCGAGGAAAGAAAGAATCTTCTCTCGGTATTGGGGATTGGGATCAGCAGAGATGGGTTGGTACGCCGAAGCGTCGGACAATTGCCTAAGCGCCTCGTTGTTGTAGTCAGCCGCATTCATCACGACCACCGTAGACCCTTTGTCTGACGGAGTGATGACGATGTCCGGGTTACGGATGAGGGAATTTAATGCCAACTTTTCTGTTCGCGAAAGATTGTCCCTAGGTTTAATTGATTTAATGAAAGATTTGTCCGAAAAATTAGAGAGGAGGACATTACTGAAAATTTCAATAGGATGATTGGAGGGAAGAGGTTTGGGTTCGTGCGAAGAAGGAGGCTTAAGGGCCGTATTTATAGTCCGCTTCTGGGAGCCTTCTATCGATAGAACGCTTCCACATGTCTTCCAAGTACGAAATCGGTATTTATAGACGCATAGTAACCTTCTGGAAGACACCCATTGTCACAACAAGCTGGGTGAGGATTCAAGTTTGCCCTGCGACATAATCGCGAAGTGGTGGAAGCAGGAACTACATTAGTTTGAGATGAAGAAGAATCTTTGTGTTATTGTGTAATGTTTTTCAGGCTCAGTTGCTTCTGTAGTGCTCTCTTGAAGTTATGTATACTTATTTATACCTTATTAGCTATTATTATGATTCATATGATATCATATGCTTAAGTATTCCTGCGATATAGTTCAAATGTTAATAGTAGTTTCTTCACGGTGTAAACATTATTCTGTTTCTTTCTTTAGGATGCAGATATGTTCCCGTTCATGAAATCGGTCACCAAACAATTCCAGAAACCTCCGCTTACACTCTTTTGATACTCTTCAGGACGATGCAGTGTCGACGGAAGAATTTTTTAGTTGTGTAGAGGGAATGACGTGTCTTTACGCAGGATTGCAAGTTTATTTCCTTCTTGATGCTCATAATCCTTCCGAAGTTTCTTCGTACGAGTTGTGATCACAAGTTTATGTAACGGTACTAGTTTTCAACAGAAAATTTCGGTGGAATCGTGTTTGAAATAGTGCTACGTATCATGACTTTGGTGCATTAATGCATAGCAAGAACTACCCGACATCGCGAGTGTTATCTGTTATGAATTATTGACAGATGTAATAATAAATGGAGCTAAAATACATGGCGAAAGTGTTTTCTTGTTTCTAATGTCTACTATTTACGTTTGTTCCGTCAATTTGAATATAAACGTGGCCAAAAGTGATAGTTTCCAAAACATCACCGGCGTCAAACGGTAAACGTCAATTAATTTAATTTATTTTCCTTAGTAAGTACTTGATTTTTATTGGTTTTATGAAATTGATTAATATACTTGCTAGCTGTGGCAAATATGTTTCGTTTGAGGTCTACAATTTTAAAAATACTTCCCACCGTGTTATTAATGAATTGCCAATCCTATCAGTGTATTTCAGCTTGAAATTAATATATTTTATTATGTGCAGTTTCAGAAAATTTTAGTTACAGTTTAGAAATGTTATTTAAGAGGCAATAAGACAAGACTATAGTAATACAGACAGACTGACTGGCAGAATAAATGGAAACTCCTTAACAAACTCATCTAACATGACGAATTATGCCGTAGTATTTCATTAATAATAATAATTATTATTATTAGTTTCCCAGAGGACATAATACATCATTATACATGATATCAAGTGTATAGGGCCCGTCAAAAGAAAATATATTTATGAAGGAAATGTTACAATTCACTGTATAGATATTCTTTAACCCTACAAAAACACTTCTCTAGTGAATATGCTGAAACTGTCTTTTTAAAAAGGTTAACACTACTTATATTTTTAATGGATGCAGGTAATTTGTTGTACAATTTCATACTCATGAACTCAGGCCTTATAGATTGCAGGGTAAAGTTTGATAATTTGACAAGAATTGTGTTGGTATTGAGATCCCCCAGCTACTTTAGAATAGTGTGAGGTATTTCGAAACCTTTGGTCATTACATATTACCTTTTTGTTTTTTTTTCAATAGATATTAAAAATATTTCTTAAGGAGAGAATACTGATGTTGCAACCCATCATCTTTATTGGACTGAATTTGCACACACAACATTTTTAGCACCCTACCTATATAATTTTTAGATTTCAGTAATAACCCAATTTTTGGTGTTATCCCTCCTGGATTGCTCTGACTGCAGTGGAAAAGGTAAATGAAAGTAATACTTAAATCTATATAAATATTTGTTATAGCTATCATTTAAAGATATTTTACTATACATGCCTTTCAATCTTCTTGATTCAACAGGACCCAAACATAATTCGAACTATGCTTATTGAAGAACCTACATTTTCTTAGTGTTTTTGCCTGATGATGCTCCTCATGCACATGGAAAATAGATACTATAGCCGAATGATCTGATAATACTGGTTGAAATACTTTAGTAATAATATTGACTTCATTTTAATCAGAAAAAAACATTGATCAGACGTGTTTCTGTGTCAGCTGTAACTCTTGTTGGATTTTTTACCAATGGTTTCATATGATAGGACTGTGACATTTACAAAAACTGTCTTTTCTCCTACCCATCCTTCAATAAATTGCAGTTGAAGTCACCAAGTACAACAGTTGGCCTTGACATTTGATTAGTTAAATTGTACAACAGGTTATCTAAATTTTCCAAGAAGCTGTTAAAGCAGCAAGCAGGGTAATATGCATACTGATAAAAGAATGTAATCACTATGGGCAATAGTGTCCTTTACAGCAGCACATTCAAAGAACAGTTCAGAATTTAAGTTTTTCACCAAATGTGACATGTTACTAAACACTGCTGAACATTTTATACCTATAAATATGCCATTACGATTATCCTTCCAACGAAAGGAATCACCAATAACATAGCCTGATATTGTTATGGCTTTTTCTTTCATCCAATTTTCACTTACACAGATAAATTCAGGTTTCTCCATCTCTGCTAGTACGTCTAATTCAATTTGCTTACTACTAAGGCACTCAATTTTTAAAACTAGTTTTTTAAACTCTGAACGTCACTTTGAATGATTCAAGTCAATAGACCCTAGGTTGTGGACTAGTCAAGATTCATAAGTATCAATGGTTGCATCACTATTTCCTACAAAATTTGACTTATTAACCACATTACCAAAGGCAAATATCTCTAAACCTGTATCGTCAGCCCATAAGGTTACATCATACAATTTATCTAAGGGCCACCTCAATTTTAAAAGAAGCAAACATATATTAACTTTGTTCATCGTGGGTCTACTTTTGAATGAAATTTTAATTTTCTGACATAGGATCTCATTCATTGTATTAGGATGAATATGGGCCACAGAAGAATTTGCATGAATATGATAATATAATATTGGCAAAATAGCCACTTCACTCCCCCATAAATATTTACATTTTACCACCATTATCATGCCAATGATTTCCAAACTTGGTGTCCTCATTTCACATTAGATATCCTCTGAATAGATGGAATAGGCAACCACAAATATTTAAATAATTTATTGGAAAAAAATGTGATATAAGAAAATAAATCAGGTATAGAATTCTCCTAACAGAAATATGAATTTGTGCTTCAGCAAGCTCCTCACTCTTCTCGACTTTCTCTTGCTGCTGATTCCAATGTACTTGCTTTTGCTCATGAGAATTCTGGGCTGTCATTTCACCCAGTGAAAAGTTTCTCTTCTTCATTTAAGATAGTCAGCATGTAATTTTGTATTCTGTCTTCCCTAAATTAGACATTTCTTCCTAAACATTTCGGGCTGAAAATATCATAAATGGATGAATATTAACAAAATAAGCAGCAAGCAATTAATCCTAAACCAAAATTGCATATTTCGATTGCTTTATCATTACTCTTGCATTTACTATTTAAAACTTCAATTTCTTGCTTAATTCGGTAATTGCATCTTTATCATTTATAAATGTCCTTTTCAAATACTACACATCAAGCTGAAGGCTCAGTACATTAATGATGTAGATAGAATGCTGATTTACCCTACCTTCATGATTGGCATTCCATTCCAGATTATTATTAATGCTATCATGAACTTTTTTCTCTCATGAATGTCATTTATTCGCAAGGAAAAAATTTCATACAGAACAGGGAAGGCCAGTTATATCGACTGTCCGATAGAAATGGCACTAGTAAAGGCGAAAGGGCCGTGATCGACATAAAATTGTTTGAGATATATCTAACTAAAACGAAGATTTTGACTCGAGAATATTCGTGAGTTTTGAAGGATTACAAGTTATAATGACTGGCATTTAAATCTACCACTTAACATTAACGTATGTCAAAGAAAGAACTACTTAAGAGAAATAATAAATAAAAAACAAGCAGCTGACCATTGTGTTACCTGTAATAGATTGGCACGTTGGAACATAAAATCAACAAGTAGCGTGGTTCCAAATGACATTTCGATTCCTCACTACTTAAGTATCTCTCAGGGTTTATTCGCCAGTTGCTTTCTTCAGCACGAGAAACCACGTTGGTAATTTTTGTTGACACTGTAATAAAAGCAATACCGTAAAATGCTAACGAAATTGATGAATACATAATACCTACTAATATTTCCGCGATGTTTAACGAACAATAACATATTCGCTGCATATCTATTTACCTCGATCAATCACATTTCTCTTACCTTTATTTCAATTTATCCTTTATGGACAATGATTTTCGTCATGGAGAGAAACTTCGCTGATTCAGTTGAATTTATTTCTCAAAACGATAATCGGATTTATTTATCCTCGAGATACTGCTTCTTTCTAATATTTCCTGCAATTTTCCTGTGATCTCAAACCGTTTTCACCCACATCTAGCGAACTATTCTTTTCTATTTCCGAAAATAAACAACATTTGTTTGGCCATTTCCAGCGGTTAAGCTAGAAACAATGGAACGGCGAAAAACAAATCTCTATCCTTTCGTTGGCAACGTTGCCATGTATAACACCCACAAGCCACCCAGTCGGAAGTCTTCCAAAAGAGGTTTATAAATACCGATGTCAAGAAGTCGTCAGGAAGCCATCCGGATGGAAGACTTGTGGAAGTCTTCCATGGAAACGACTATAAATACGGCCCTAAATCTCGTCAGTGCACTATGGACGGTAGAGGAATGTTGGGTGGGGTTAGGATGGGTCTCCCAGAAGAATTTCCACTTATGTTTACGGCAGAACTGGAGTGTATCTTTCAGAATGTGAATGGGGTTTACTTTCGGCGTGGGGCAAAAAGATAGCCCTTTGTGGAGGAGATCCTCATCACCGAACCCCTTCCCGATCAATTCCTTGCCTTCCCTCTCCCCTCTGTGTCGGAAATTTCTTGCACAACAAAAAACATTGTGTATATACTGTTGTGCCAGAAATGCCCCGCTTTTTATATCGGCTTATCCACCACTCCCCTTTGCATCCGAATGAACGGGCATCGCTCTTCATGCAATAGTGTTTCTTCTGTTTCTGCTTCCCTTCCAGTCGCCGTTCATGCTTCCTCCCACAAAGCTCTGTTTGACCAATGCTATAAAGTGGGAATATTAGCCTCCCTCCCCCCGTCTACCACCCCCCTAGAACTGAAGGACTTGGAACAGGCATGCATATGGGCTTTCCGTGCGTTTTCTGGTCCAGGAATCAACCGCGCCCACTAGAAAGAACAACCAATCCCCGTCCACCGTTTTTCCTCCCTCCATATTTGCCCTCTGCCTTGCACCCTTCCTTATGCCCTTTCCTCACTTTCCCTCGTCTTCTCACTTGAGAAAGATGGGCTGCGTCCCATCGAAAATTTGTAAAAACAACCTTTTCCCGTAAGTTCCTCACTTTTATTTTATTTTTCGTTTTTCTGTCAATTTCTAAGTTTTTTTTTTGTGTGCCCACCCCAGGGCAAGAAGAAGTTCCTTTAAAGTATTTATAATGCTCGTGTGAGTTTATTTCAAACGTGTGTGTATATATATACATAGTATATATACAGTAGTATATATATATATTCATTCATTCACACGGCGCCTTAAGCGCAAACATACATATAAATTCAGAGGCAAGGAAAGAAAGGGATAGGAACATATAATGGAAAAAGGACAAGGACAACGGTGCTGTGGTAGGTGGAAAAAAGCCAGAAATCAGAGGGTAAAAATGCGGCCTGACTGGGACTCGAACCCAGAACCTCCTGGTTGCCGGCCAGGTGCTCTAACATAGTAGGGACCAGGAATCAACCGCGCCCATTAGAAAGAACACCACCAATTCCCGTCCACCATTTTTCTTCCCTCCATCTTTGCCCTCTGCTTTGCACCCTTCCTTATGCCCTTTCCTCACTTTCCCTCCTCTCCTCACTTGAGAAAGATGGGCTGCGTCCCATCGAAAATTTGTATGAAGGCCGAAAACACATGGAAAAAAGTTCACCTGAACCGGGAACCGAACCACGGACCTTCTGCTTTCCGGGCAGATGCTCAGACCACCGAGCTATCCTGGCTAATCTAATTTCCAGTGTTTTCGGCGGGGAGATTTCAATTTTCGAGGTGTAGAAAACTACATGAATATTGAAGTTGCGTATACCATATGGAAAAAATATTTCCAACCTTTTCATGCAAGCAAATTTTGATATTGCCCCTCTTAGTTAAAATAAATCACAAAGACGAAAATCGCCAATTTGGTGTTGTGCATTACCACGGGGTAATCTACCTTTTGGCCACATTTAAAAAAATCAAAGAATGGGTCATTTTTAATTTTAAAAAGCACTTTTTAATGCGAAGATGTCGTCCTCTCTATAAAAATTACGATTCAATGTAGCATTCAAATATTTTTCCCGTGACAATATTTAAAGTCCAGCGTTCTACCTTTTTTTACGGCGATAGTAGGTACCTATTTTAAGAAGTTAAATTTAAAATGCGTGTGCCGAGCATTGGTTTTTCCTCGTTTGTTTATTTGTTTAAAAAATATAATGTTGTCTTGATTGTTTTAGGAGTAGCCATATAGAGTGAATGGAAGAGCGCACTGTGCGAAGACACTGATTGAAGTAAGAGACAGAGATATTATAATTTTAAGACCTATCACCGACAAATAGGAACTACTCTTTGCACCATGAGAGTAAATTAAGTATTACAAGAAGGATATTTGCGGTGGTTTTGGTGTGGGCTGACTCGCTATTTTTCTCAGATTTCTTCGTGAATGAAGTGTAGTGTGAAGCTGAATTTTTAGTTCAACGAGATGGTAGTCTAAAGCAAAAATAAACGGTCTAACAGTAGGAGAGTTTTATACCGTAATGCACCATCAGATATTAAATTCAGCGCATATTTCTCTGTTTACAAATGTACACCTAAGTAATGGCCAAATTACAAAACGCGACGCGTCGGTTAACATCCGGCGTTGGTTCTTTTGAAACCGAAAATTGTCTTCGCGGCGAAATTCAACCAGAAGAAATGATCACGTTTTAGTCAAGAAATGTGTTCAGTCTATTAAAAAAAGGAAAGAAGGAAAAGGGAGATCTTTTTAGAAAATAAAGAACAATTTCTTTTTTCCTCTCTCGAGCCAATTCCATTCCGTGGCTTGCTAAGCGATGGCGCATTTCCTTTCATCAACTGTTTTCATTCGCAACGCGCGTGGCCTTTTGTGGACGCAGAGGATGATTCATTTTTTTTCCTCCTCCAGCTTTCCTTTACGAGGCGAAGTCGTGCGGCGAACTGCCCGAGGCGCAGGGCCTCTTCCTCCTCCTCCTTCGCCTCTATTCATCGAGACCCGAGCGTGAGAGAGAGCTTACAAGGATCTCCACTCAGGGCGCCACTTCCACTCTTTTAATTCGATTAAAAAGACAAAGGAGAGGAGATATGCGTGCATTTCAGCCCACCGAATATGTACGTCGTCGTCCTCAACTCCCGCGCTTGCCCAATGCCTTGAATAATTCAAGAGCGGCTGCTAATCTGAGCGCCCACCGCGTGGCGATGCCTCCGGAATACATGATAAAATCGCGAGAATGAATGGGTGAATTGGTTGAGGCGAAATTCCGGAATGAAGTCGAGTGGCCCTTGAGGACGGAAACACGCAGGAAGGAGAAGTGGCAACATTGGACGATCGCGCAACGCAGCCTACCACTCGAGTCGCGTTTTTCCAAGCGATCCACACCCAAGCAAAGTTTGGGGAAGATACGAGATTTGTTATTCAGCCGTTAATTTAATATTTTTAGGTAGCGAGGGAACAGATTAAACGCCTCGGAGTCAACTGCTCAAGCAGATTAGAAATATGTGCAGCCTAATTTGATGTAGGAGTATCTTTTATTCATGATAAAATCACGCGCGTTTTCTTGGGGAAGAAGAAAATAATACCATGAATACTCTGAGGCTAAAAATATTCTTCATAACGTCAATTTCATCACACCGCTTTCTCTCTTAAAATTAAGTTCAATAAAACAATTGCATTAAAGTCATGGCAATTTTTATTTAAAGTAATGAGCAACTCCAAAACTGCAATATTCACGTGTAATTTCGCATCAACGTGACAGAAATAAAACTTTTGCACTTAACATGTTTCATTAGAGCTTATTTAAATCCACAGTATGTTCGTACTAGGAGGAATTTCAATGAAGATGTGGCGTTGATGAGAAGTTAAAATGCACATGAAACCGTCACTAAATTAATGCCAATCAGAAAGACTTCCCAGCTTACTTTCAACGCACGAGTCGATCTGTTTGAATGTGGACCCGAAGTTGCTCAAACAGAAAAAGGGGGAAATGAAACAGTATCTAAGAATTCAATCTATCAATGAAGTTGTTTTATGAATGCAATCAATCGGCCCATGACGCATTCATGCAAACGAAAGCGGGGTTGGGTTGGGTTGGCCACCCTATGAAGTTACGGAGCGCACCCTCACACCACACGGAGAACACTCGAAGAAGACGTCAGCGGTGGCTCGAATTTGAGCATCAACCGACTTCTATCAAACATGAGGCACTTTCAATCGCAGATGCGGAAGCAGTAAGCTATTTTCACGACTTCAGAACTCTCAAAGCCATATTGGAAATATCTTTATGAAGTATAAAACTGGTACTCCTCCACCACCGCAATACAACGTTTTGAGCTGAAGTTATTCTATTTCTAACAAGAGACGACGGACGTTCGATATCAAATTCGAAACGGGAATATTATTAAAATTTTAAGAATTTTTAATTTAAAGTTGAATAAATTATAATTGTGATTAAATATTTAATTTATTGTGATTACTTTCATAGTGACTGAAAAAGTATCTTTTATCGCAAAATTTACTTTTTTAGTTTAAACTTTACTCAGTTAATTATAAATATACCTTGAAATAATTACTTTTTCCGACATAAACAGTAAAATCGGTTGTTTTTTTTTTTTTGTAAATCTCCCAACACTGTCTGAAACCTATCGTTGTAGAAGGTATATCGATATGACACTCTGAAAGATGGAATGTGCATAAGCTGACGCAAAACTGAAACTTAAGACTGGATACTCATATAACTCCAATAATATCAAGATACATGTATATGGATAAAAAAATAAACATATTGATATATTATTCCAGTGCCTACTATTTTTTCGCTTACTCATTCATCATTGATTCTTTTTCTGAGATTGAATAACTACCCGAAAAAATTACTCCATCTGTCTTGCACTTTAATCATGACGGATAAAAAATATTGTTGCGCATCGTAATATAATTTTTTGGCACAGTAAAGTCAAAAATGACCCACTTTTTTGCTTCGACAAAATTAAAAAAGCGTGCCTCATATATGATGTGTTAATGGAATATAAAATAGTGTATTAATTTTTCATCGATGATGGCGCATGGATAGCCACTGTAGAGCCTTGCTCGCGTTGGATGAACTTCCTCCCGAATATGAAACTATGCCCCGATAGAATGTGTGTCGGCCTTAAAGGAGAACAACGCCTGCTGCTTCAGAGCGCCCATCCACATAAAATAAGTAGCCGTCTGAGATATCCTCAAAAATCCAGGCGGAGCAAATGAGAACACTTTTCCGAGATTTGGAACCCGTTTACAGAAAAAAACATTGATATGATTGAGAGAGAGCAAAAAGGTTTTTGAGGTTCATGTATTACGTCCGTTACAATACTTACCCTTTCATTAATAATTTATTTAATTATTTATTTGTTTCCATACCACCGAAAACAGCTCCATGCGACCTTTTACAACGGGTTTATTAACATGTTAACAATTTAATGTACACATACGACCATACCCTAGATAGGAGTAACCTACCCAGGCGGGACTCGAACCCGCGACCTACAGTTTGGCAGGCGAGGTCTTTACCCCGCCGCCACCGAGGCCAATTAAGTAAAATAAGACAGCTTGTACAAATATTTGAGCTTCAAAAACTATAAGTAAGGATATTACAAAAATATTGATGGTTTTTACTCAAAATTATAAAGGAAGAAGAAAGTAGTAGTTTCACTAGTAAAGTATATATGAACGATCCAAATTGTAAAGTAAGGTACACGAGGACTTTTCGTGGTATGAATGTTAAAAGTGACTATTGTATAAATGCCCCTTAAACCAGAATTAGTTGTTCCTTTAATGCGCAATGTAACGACCTGAATTGATTTGAACATCGAAGAAAATTTTGCTCGGGGGTGATAGAATTTTGTGCAAAATGAACTTGTGCATCAAAGTAATGTATGCACGTGACCAGTCTGACTTTATTATATATATCTTCATTTATTTTTGCTGCAACCTTTCACCCAGTCATTGTATTTATACGTTGGATGTACTTTAACACGATAAATAAATAAATCCAACACAGACCAGTAAGATGCTAACCTCGTCCATGAGTTAGCTTTTTACTGTTAAATTCAACAACGGAATATTTCCAGATAATTAAATAAAGGCGTCTCTTTCACCAACGATAAATATTGACGTATTTAGTATATCACTTTAGTTTTGTTCGGTATATCCGCTACAAATGATTCAGGATATGCAATAAAAAACTGCATTTTCATGAAAAAAAGGCAGGCGAATTTTACGGAATTTGTCCACCGTCAAGCCTGCCATTATTGCACCAACGAATTGTGCTGAATATAATTCATCCCCAAAGATCCTAAAATATTGAGAACCCTCATGCCAGTGTTATAGTTCTGGATTAAATGTAAAAAATACTAAATTTTTTGCTGTCTTTTGTCGATTCCAGGCTACGGTTGCCGTGGCCACGCCCTTTGGTGCCAAGCGCTCAAACGCCTGCGATTCCGAATACGCGGCAAGCAAAGCACTCGAGTAATGTGGGATGCCTGCCTCCACAACTGATACGAGATTCGCGAGTTTCATACACATGCGTCCTTGGCAGGAGGTGGCTCAAATTGATTGGCTTTTGATACAAGTGTCCCGGGATCTAATCCAGATGAAGACCCCAAAGATAACTACGAGGATTCCAGGGGAATTGATCTCCTCCCGATTATTCAAGACATTTTTCTTGGAGCTTAGCGATAGGCTGTGGAATCAATCACTCCAGATTAAATGTGTCCCGTAAGATAATAATAATAATTAGTGAGCATAATTCTATTCCGCAACATGATACTATATCAGGATATTAAAACGATATCACTTGAAAAAAATACAAGATTCAACAACAAATCAATCCCAAATTAAAAAGGAAGTTTTTTACTACAGAACAAGGTCCATTGGCAGGCTGGGATGTCCCCCAACTAGTGGTATTCTGATACTGTTATTCTTGGAAACCACGAGCAAAGCGTAGTTTCCAATGTATTTTCATAACAAGTACAGCTGATTTTATGCTGAAAGTAATTTTCACATAGATTCACAAGCCAAATGAGCTAGATAACCCACAATCAAAATCACCACCGTGCACAATAGGCTGGAGCGAACAATGTTTTATTCTGGATCATTTACTTCACCGCAAATTTGGCTTCCAAAGAGCAAAATGTGAAAAGGTACCACATGTAGCCTGACACTTTGGTTAGTATGTAGATTTCCTACCCTCCAAATTTGTAAAACATTGTCACGCATCGAGAAACCATGAAATACTTAGTATTAATGTTAAACTTCGTAAATAAAATGCTGAAAAATACACGATTTTCATTTTTCCTGGTGAATACTATTAATTCTTCTCGGGTTCTAAGCCCGGTTAATTGTTTCGTATAAGCCGACGTTTCGAGAGACAACTTGTCTCCCATCTTCAAGGCCGTGTTACTCTATGGAAGTCCAATTTCACAGTCTTAAAAAAATTCAGAAATTGGACTTTTAAAGAGTAACTCGGCCTTGAAGTTGGAGGATAAGTCGTCTCCCGAAACGTCAGCTTATACGACATAATTAACCTGGCTAGAACCCGAGAGAAATTCATTAAAATGCTGAGTGTTCAAATTATTATTTATCATTGCCAAAGTGGGCTTTATTGAAACACTTTCTTCTCCATGCGTGTTTGTCTTCACAAATTAAGCCTGAAATTTTGCAAAATTATATAGGGTTCGGGTGGCTGTGGGTAAATTTTAAAATAATTCGCATTCGAGAAGTGATTCGAGATCCGAGTGTATAAGACCTAACAGTGACATAACTTTCTTTTTTACGGTCGGAATAAGGTCAGAGTAATTTAGTTTTGGGTCGGTTATAAATCCCAAGTCTTTCGTAGTCGAAGGTCTGGTCAAAGGAGATGAATAAATGGTGTAGTTGAATATGGTGGGTTTTGTCCTTAGTCAAGATGCTGCATTTGTGTAGATTTAGGAGGGGTATAAATCTCCCCCATAGTTACGCCACTGGTTCATCTACATATGCGTGCAGCGATCTTACAGTTGATGTTGGGTGCTCAGGGATGCAGCCAATCCTCGTCGAGCGGAAACTTTGAAAGGGCATGTTGGGGTGGTCGCCAAATCTCTTTGAAGCCCACTCCTGCGAGCGACCTTAATGTCTTTATAACTTGTCTGGCGTGAAGTCTCCCCGCTTCCCAGCCTTCTTTCGTTTTTCTTTCCGCCTCACTCACCTGGGAGATCAGCACAATCCACTTTTCTTTCGCGGCGAATATTATCCACTTGCCCCGACACGGTGGCGATAACCCCTCCTCGAAATCCTTCGCTTCGCACCCCCAAGCGTACCCGCTCAAGGCAGGCAGGAAGCAGGAGGAGTGTCCCATCAGAGTGGCGTCTCCTTTATTTTCATCTCAACCTCGACGACGACACTCAAGGAAGGAAGAAAACTTCGCACGGAGCTCATTTCATTCCTCTAGTCGTCACACTCAGCCAGTGCTTCAACTGAGTATTGGTGTGGGTAGAACTCGCCTTTAACTAATGCAAACGTGCGCGTGTCGAATGTCCTTCTTTCCCCTGATCATGATCGCTCCTTCCTCGCCGTAATCGGTCTCCTCTGCTTCGTGTTTTTAAGCAATGATGCTTGTAAGTTGATTTTTATAATTAAATTGGCGAATGTGAAAATGTCCGGAAACAGGAAAGCAAACTCCCGATTTAATTGAAAGAAAGCATACTTGCGAAACCGGTTTTTCAATTGCCCAAGGCAATCATCAATGGGGATGATTCCTTTTCATTTTCACCGCCACTTCGACATCATTTCATGGACATAGGTATTTTTCCTATTTTATTAGTTTCCATTGGTTCCATGCTCGAAATTGACTAGTCTTCGGAAGTTTGACCTCTGATCGCATTGATATCATTGGAAATGGTTTATTATTCCGACAAGCCGTCCACCCGGCGTTGCTCGGGAAGGATAGTTCCTCGGGAAGGATAGTTCCCAGAGAAGGGGCACTGAGCGCACTTGTTCGGTAATGAGAAATCGATGCAGAGGACAAGTCGGATACAACCAGAAAGTAGCACTACGGGGTTCGGGAGCATAAGATGCACTTAAGCACTAATCTTTGCTTATGTACAAATTGTTACCTGTAGGAGCTCGGCAGTGAGATTATAAATTTTTCTACAATGGCTATAGGTCATCTTACTGAACAAAAACCAGAATTATGTGAAATAGGATGCTAGTACTTATGTGAGCAAACGTTCGCAATTTTCATCAGTCGTGGAGAAATTGTCTTAGGTAATCCCACACGATACTCCCACATGTGAAATTGACCAATAAATTTAGACAAATTGGTAATAAGACTCCAAGAGCGTTATTATCTCGCGTTTAATCGTAGCCCTGTGGTTAGCCGCTTTCAGATATGCATAATTATTTGGAGATCACTGGCATGCATAATAATATTCCGACTGAAATAAAGTTGATTCCTCCATGAAAGCAGAGGGAGATGACGCAGTTGAACGCATTTTACGCAAGAAACTAAAGTGCACCTTATCAGCCTTAAAATAGGAGGAATGGAAAAAATATTGATTTCTGTGTGCTTCTGATGAATTGTCGTTCATTATCAAATATTCATTTACAGTAACGTAACCTTAAGTGTCAGTTCCTCCTTCAATAAACATCATTCAATAAATATGAGGAGTAGCGGAAAAGTTATTGATATCAATTAAATTGCCAAATTGATAAGAAAAATATAAAATTGTGGAACAGGTATTAGACGTGGCTTACGTATGCTTACGCTCGGATTCAAAGCAACGAGTGAAGCAACGCTATCTGTCAGGTGCAAACATGACCAACACGTGAAAATGAGAAAATGAATGTCTTCCTGAAGAGTAATAAATATAGTTACCGAACGCTTATTGGTGATTATAAAAATACCGCATAGCAATTGCAATTGACAATGATGTGGCGTACACAATATCTAGACGATAATTGCGTATCATTAGGAAAACTGTAAGATAAAAATGTTGCTTTCAGTTTTTCCCTTAAATGTGCGTTGTCACCAACTTATTGGGAGATAGCAGTAATATTTAATAGAACCATTAGACGGGATGATAATCACTCGCAAAAATGTTTTTATGATCTATAGATGCTTATTTATTTAATTTTAATAATTTTTCTCACACAGCCGTGACGCCATTATAAAGCGAATTTTAAAAAAACATGAAGGTAGACATAATGCAACAACACTATAAAAACCAACAACCAAGAAACGAGAGGTGTGAGGAAAATGTTTGATTATCTTAGATATTTTGAACGGAGCTTGCCTGGTGAAATTGTGGCATGGTATATAAAATGGATCGATGGATGATGGTAGTTATTTTATAAGAGAGGAGAGGCGTTATAAAGGTGAAGAGCGCTTGGCTAGGGAGATGTTAAGCGAATTAGGTTGGGAGTCGCTGGAGACTCGGAGGCTGCGCGCTAGGCTTAAATTGCTTGAACAATTGAGAATGGATATCTTTAATAGCGAAACGGAGAATATAATAGTAGAGTCTCAATATATTTCCAGGTCCGATAGAAGCGATAAATTACGAGAGATATTTTGTCCAATGGATAGATATGGGAATTCGTTTATCCCCCGAACCATAAAGGACTTTAATATACGCTAGTCCCAACCTCGTTAGAGCATTTCATTTTTTTCAGTTGTAAACGGCTTGTGTCCTAACACCCCCTGCCACACGCCTTTTGGACGGCTCGCGGGGTATTATGTAGATGTAGATATCCAATCGGCAGAATAGGTAGATGACGCAGTAGGCAGAGCTAGCGTATGGATCGAGTCGGTACTGTAAAATTCTACAGGTAAATACGAGTCAATAGTCAAGTTTAGGGTGTTATGAACTATGTTTATGCCCAGTTTAAGCCTATTGTTCTGCAGGTAAGATAAGGAGAGAAAAGGCAGCGCAGCATTAAAGGACATACGGCGCATATGTGCGAGTATTATGTCTGCCTATTTTGGCAATGGGGGGGGGATGCAATCAGGGATTCTAGATTAGTCGGGGATCGGGCTGGTGTGGTGGCTAGAGTGTTGGCTTCCCACCCCGTGGGCTCGAGTTCATATCCCGGCGGTGGCAGAGAATTTTCAGAGACCGATCCCTGCTCGAATATTGTGTGGAGGGCACTTCAAGCGCAAAACCCCGTCCGCTGGATGGGACGTCAGGACGTGGTTCCCTTGGCGCCATTCGTTAATAGCAGGTAAATGCCGACGCCGGGTTTCTCTCCACCCTCCCTTCCATTCTCTTCCCTCTAGGCGCAACTGACCTCAGCTGTCGCTCGCCTCCTCCAAATACCTTCTAGATTAGTCGGGGCTGACATGGATCGAATTGGGGAGCAGTGTGAAGCTATTGGAAGGAAAATGGTAGAGAAGTGGGAATGGAGTGCAATGTCGCCACCATAACTCAGGACCTCTCTTGGGAAAAGCACTAACGCGAAATCTGTAGAAATTCTAATAACAAATGCGGATTAGTAAAGAGAGTTCTCTGAAAATGTGATAAGAATGTCGAATAAAGAAGCCGTGTGTGTTTGGTTAGGCCTCACCAGGAATATGCAGGTAGCGAGTGGGACCCATAGGAGACGCGACTGATTGCGGAAATCATTAGGATACAGCGCAGAGCGGCTAGATTTGTAATGGGTTGCTGCTATAAACAGGGCAGCGTGAGCGCATTGCTATATGAGTTAGACTGGGAGTCGTTAGCTGGGCGAAGAAGAAAATATATAGGCTGAACATACTTATAAGCAGATTCAGATGAAAGGTACACTTCACTTACCGTCGTATTATGGTGGAAGATAGCATAACGACGGGGAAGATAAAAGAAATAGACTGCACAACAAAGAAACTTAAGATGTCCTTCTTTCCTAAGACTAACACATTTACTTTGTGGATATAGTGCCCCTATCCTCTAGTCATTTTTTTCTATTCTTCTTTATAAATGGAACGGTAGGAAATGGTATGATATTTTGTAGTTTGTAATCAACCTATAACAGTGAAATAATACGTGGTTATTATTAAATATTGTGAAGTATCTAGTTAATTACGTCAAGAACATAACTATCGATATTCGTATTAAATCATTTATTTCTTCCAATGCATCATATTTCACGAAATATGAGTTATTTATGCACATGGATGGATATTTTCACTTTGTTTAATTTTCAAAATATTTATTATTCTCCCCTAATTAGTTCTTATCTATGTCTCTAAAGAAACTAATAGTTTCTGATGAAGAGCTAGACTCATCATTGCGCAATTTGGCATTGGAAGTTCACGACGAGATATACTATTAGGTGCGTAACTAAGTTCCCCGCTGTTTTTTGAACGAAAATACAACTTATTCGTGAAAAAATTGTTATAAATGTATCATTCAAAGTATTGCCCATCGCTAGCTACAACTTTTCCCCATCAATGTGGCAGAAGCCAATACCGTTACGGTAAAAGTGTTCATTTGTTGAGGCTACCCACGAATCATGCCATTTTTTGGTGTCTTCGTATGAGCGCAACTGCAGATAAGCCAGACCATGTGCCATATAACAGAACAAGTGATAATCGGACGGCGTAATATCGGGGGAATACAGCGGAGGGGGGGGGGGGGTCAGGACTTCCTATTTGAGCGTTTACAGATAGGTTTTAACGGGTTTTGTAACGCGGGGTAGAGCGTTGTCATGCTGTAGACTCCCTTAAATTCATAAGGAATCCAAGTTACCTGCTTTTGCATAAATCCCAACGCATCCAATCGCTAGGAAATGGATTGGTGAGTAACTCCTAAAGCATTAGGATGCTCTTCTTGTGTTTGGTACTGATTTTCATCGAGAAATGCCTCCAATTCAGCGTCTTCGAAAGTTTTTGGTCTTCCTTCTCGTCAGCATTGTGTTCATTTACTTCGAATGCAAGAAGAAAATGAACACTCCCCGCAAATGACGGATACCTGGCACAAACTGGGACATTTTCACGCAACAATAAGGATATGGTGCTAAAAAAAACTCGCCATTGTTGTCGAGCGGTTTGTTTACCAAATGTCTAAGCTTGAATTATGACGTTTCCGATACGTCAAAATCAACCAGTAATCACTGCTAGAGCCATCTGTCAACAAACAGCGGGAACTTAGTATCGCACCTAATAAATAGGCAGTCATTTCAGCGCAAGGAATTAACCGCCGCATTCTCTAGATCGACAAAATACATGTATTTTTTATTCTTTTTTTTCCAGTTTATGGTTTCGCTTTGTTGGTCCCTGTTTCCCTTATTGGCATCTTAATTATTTTTATACAGCTACATGGACACTTATCCACTGAATAACTTTTTATGCGACTGACGTATTTTCTGCATAGTTTGTGTATGCATGCATGCATAATCCGCGAGAGCTCATACCTCCCGCTAGAATGTGCATGTGTTGGGGCCTTTTTTCTTCGATGACTTCGAACATGTCGCTTATTGCATGATTAATGTTGGTGTACACTCACCCCCTGCCAAACACCCTTGATGTGAAGTAAAATCTTATGATTAACCGGCGAATATATTCGAAAAAGGCTATTTGGGCTTCCAGCCGGGTAGTTGTCTCCCTCCATTCTGCAAGAATGGAGGGAGACAACAATTGAAGCCCGAATACCCTTGATGTGGCTAGCAGGTATTATGTACATGTCGATGTAGACGCAAATAACTGACTGTTTTTACATAACTGACGAGATATCTGCGATGAAACAGTTCAGATAGAATCTTCTGCTTACGATGTCAGGAAAACTTCCAAATGGAAAAACAACTGTCCCAATTGCTGAGAGAAAATAGTTACGTGAGCATGATACATCGATGCTTAAGGCGGACTTTTGAGCCGAAAATAATTTCACGGAAAGGAAATAATTAAGAAAAAAATAAATTAGAACTTGATATTATAAGTTCACAATTTAACAATGGATTTACGCTCAGCTGTTATGAGTTTAGATAAAATTACAATTTATTGATCCCTAAGCCAAACTAAGGATTATACAGACAATACTTCAAGTATTTGTGACCAAAAATATTTGTCTCACTTCCACCGAATCTAACCAAAATAAGAAGTAAAATGAATTCCGCAAAAATCAGCAACATATTGGTTGCTTGAAATTGTAAAGGTTTAGTATTAGCTCACTTATTCGGAATAAGAGGAATAATGCAGGGATGTCGTGAAGTGTTGTAATATTTTTTTTTCTCTCTTTGTATACTTAATTTCCATGTTTGGTGAATACATTTTCTCTCTGTGTTTTTCGTGTCTCTTTTGTATATTCTGTTTATTCTTTTGCGCTCCAGCAGTCGGGTGAAAGTGTGAAAAAGAGGTAATAATTTATGCAGCATGGACCGAATTAAAATTTTAAATTTGGGATTATTTGTTAATGAGCGAGTCGGTAACCCTAAAGCGAGGCGAAAGTCTCAAAATCTGTCAAATTCCAGTTCATTTTTTTACGTCCTTCACGCATTGTTTCTTTAATGAGGAATTGATGATGATTATATAAATGATTATTATATGAGTAACATTTTTCGAATAATTAATGGTGCTAATGAACACGATGCTGGTTGCGCCCCTGGCCGGATTATTGAATGTTTTGAGAATTAGGAATGCGACGAAATAAAATGGGGTAAAAACTTGATGGAAAAGTCACCAGAAGAAGACCAAGGGACTATAATAGGTAGGACAGATGAAGAAGGATACGAGGAAAAAGGGCCTCAAGTAGAACTAACTTGGGAGAATTGGAGGGCTGCAGTACGTTAGGATTGCAGTACTATTTAGGCGTGTATGAGGAATACGACGGGTCGAATGGCTCATTTGTGTCGCTTTATGCCCTTCTAACTAACCCCCAATGAAGGAAAGCCAAGGACGCATACGAACATTCAAAACGATGCGATATTTCCATGAAAAACTCCTAAACGAGATCAGAAATCAGCGACAAAAATGCATAATTTGTTTGAAAAAACCCTGCCGTCCCTTTCAGGGAATATTCTATTAAGTTTGTAGCGTGTCAGTCGGCCTGCATTTTGCACAGTCACACTTCAGGGTCTATCTTTGTCGTACTTAAAGCTACAGGGATGGGGTCCAAAGATAGCCTCCCCACAAATCGGGAGACAGACAGTGGCAAACCACGATTAATTCCTGCCTCCCTACTGCAGTGGTTCTCATTTGCAAAACTCTCGCAAAGGCATGCCACTGACATGACACAATCCATTCTATGTCCCCCAAATTTCCTGAAACCATTTCTCGCAATTGGACCATGATTCTAATGGTCCATTCGCGAGTCCATGGACCATGACAAGCAACAAAGTAAGCCCGTAGCCTAGCAACGTCAACTTGGGCAAGAGCAGGCAGGTGGGCACTGGTGGTCCAAAGTAAATAAAGAAGCACAAATATATTTGTAGTGAGACAGTGGAGTAGCCAAGAATTTCATTCGGGGGGGGGGGTCCAAAACTAGGGGGAAAAACGGTTCTATCTGGAGGGTTTTAAAATAATTTAGCTCATTTTTATAATCGAAAAAACTTCATTTTCCAAAGAAATCATTTGTAAATTCATGAATTTTTAGTATTTTGTTTTCTTTTATGAAGGAAAGTAATTGGGTTTTTGTATTTTGTGGGGGTGTATTTGACCTCCCCTCTCGCTACGCCACTGAAACGAGACCACCTTGCAGACTTCTTTAGCAGCCAATTCGTACACGTTATTCTTTTCACAACCGTCGACACCATCCACTCATCCATACTGCACAACCAATCCAGACGACACCCTAACCAGTCAGATGAGAAGGCAACCCAACAGTCATCGAGGCAAAAACAACCAAGGTGTGAAGAGAACACTGTGAAAGCAGAGGCCCCTGTTGAGAAAGTAGGAAACCGCAGGTCATTTTCATGTCCTGAACATTTTTCTACGACGGTGCTTCATCGAAGGGCGGGAAGAATAACACAACATCCGTAATGTGACAATAAATATTACTATCGTGATCCGTGGTAACATTAACCATACAGTTTGACCTAACCGTACGGCCTTGTCTAAGAATTCTTTGATTGGTTGATGCACTCGGTATTTTTAAGCCTCAGTGTGAGTTCATAAATTTGATGCATACCTAAAGGTATAAAAGGTTATTGCAATGTTTTTACAATAATAAAATAAAAATGAAAACGAATTCCATTGTAAATAAGTTAAAAAAGAGGAGACAAGAATTTAGATACACCTTTTTTACGATGAATATGATTTGTTAATTTACGGTAATTAAGCTAATAAAGGTTACCTACCAATTTTTTTATGAAAACAAATTTTGCTTAAATTTTCGAAGTCTGATCTTTAATTATAATAGCTTTTTCTTTTGGAAATAAAATTACCTTTTAAATACCGCATAGAAAGAAGCAAATTGTTCAGAAAGGAACTGTAATGATATAAATATCACGTAACAATGATAATGCAACGTAAACGAACAAATTGATCATTTACGTCATCAGAGACTATTCTAAATAATAAACTCACCAATATTGGAAGTATGAAACAGTAATGAGTAATTGTGATTCGAACCTATAAGAATATTTCTTAACTGTTGGAGGATGCGTTTAGGTAACTGCGAAAAGTTTTAAACACGTGTAAATGGACACTCATTTGAAAAAGATAACATTTACCACCAGAAGTTATTTTTTCCTCACTCAACGTGTGCCGCAAAAACCCCTGGTTCATCCCCTGATGATAGCAATCGAGAAGACGCAATGCGTGGGCAGTAAGCCAAGCACGCATATTATGGCGACGGGTAAACAACGAGCCATCGCTCAGGCACGCGAGGAGGGCACATTAGGGCGTGCCCGCCCGTGCTGCCACCCCGCGGAGGAATCACGTAAACTAACGCGAATGTTGCTAATGAGGGAACAAGACCCGAATTTCCATGGCGACGAGGCAAAGCGCTCGTTCCAATTATATCCGTTACCCTGAGGGAAAATTTCACATCCTTTCTTTTTTCCTTTCCCGTGAATTATAATTTCGTTGTCGTTAATCCATGAAAAAAACAAATTTAATTAATAACTGATGGGGAAGTGTTTCATTTTCAATATTTGTTCCGTGCCTTTACATAGTATTAATTAAGGATGTACTTCTAATGTATCCCTATGTATGTGAATTACTCCAAAGGCGACAGTCGCCTTTCTACCAGCCAGCCTATACTTCTTCGTCTCAGTATATATTCTCCTTGCATGCAAATCTAGAGGTCGCAGGTTCCCCCCCCCCCCTTGATAAGTTAAAATCAATCATGAAGAGCAAGAATGCGCATAACTGACAAACTTATTACATGTAAGAGGCGACAAGACGATAAAAACCAAGATGATGATACTATGACTAAAGATATTACGTAAGTATAGGACACAAATTGAAAGAAGTTGAGTATAAGCGCTCTCTCAAACTTTCTCTGCAATCTGACTGCAAATAGATTTGCATTTCTAACTCACACTCCAATCATCACTTACTATGGTCACGATCGCTATTTTCCAATAGATTGGTTATCAAAAAACATATTGCTGAAGATTTTAAAGAAATATGTGGAAATTTCAGCCAAAAAAGTATTTCAGGAGTAATACCAAACGGAAAGCAAAAATATTGAAAGAATTATAAACTAAATTTATTAATCCATCGAGGTAAAAAAATCCTAGCATTCTCCATATATTGATAATATTAGTTTTTAATCTCCATTTGCAAATTTTTCCAATTCACTGGGTCTGGTATGGCTAGAGAAGTTCATATTGAATACCAGCAAAGCAAAATGATATAATCTCGTCGAATTTCACCTGCAGTTGTCTTTTTTCGGGGTCTGGGCGAGTGACGGCGCAAAGTTGTTGAGAATGCTGAAAAGTACGTCACAGTACCAATCGAGGTCAATGGAGCCATAGGTTTTTGGGATTGCGAATTTGGCCTCGGAACTTAAAAAAATAAAACAAAATTTTGATGGCTAAAAATCTGTAACCATGTTTAGGTATTTTTCAAATCTCGTCATCTAGAATGTGTACTCAATTTAGACGATTTGTTCGATAAATTGATGTTGCGCAAACAAATGACGCTTGATGTATAAGAAGTACGACACATACCGTAACATAAAAATGAGAAATGATCTATGCATTCCTAAAATTCAAAGTAACTTGTGGTGACTACACGCGAGGTTGAGAATAATTAGGAGCAGTATTGGAGGTTGCCTTCATTTCTCGAGTAAAGACTTCGAATCTGAATACTTTTGAACACTATTGAATGCGCAATTTGAAGCTTATCTACATTTTAGATAATAACCTCAATTAGCTGTAATCGCAAAGCAAGAAGTACGTGAAACCTTTTTGGCAACTGATTGCATTGCATTTTTGAGACTACACGTTCTCATTTCATTTTAAATACTCAATAAAAATGTAGACATCAAGCACTTTTTGACACCGAATTATAACTATAATGGCTCATTAAATGCGTTTCTAGTTCACAGAACTCAAATAGGAGTGATAGCAGTGATGCTAGAGCCTTCTGAAGAGATGGCTTATTTGGCCGCGCACAGGGAATGCACTGGCAGTCTCGAATGCGTTCACTATTAATCTCGTCTGCGCCGACAAATAGTGGATTCCCATGCAATTGTCACTGTCACTAATAAAGTAGCGACTATTTTCCTAAATCCCCATAACAGTCAAATTAAAGTACAATCTATGTAATCCAGTCTTGCGGTAGTCCGACACGTCCAGTAGTCCGGGGTGTAGGGTTACCGACCTCCATTCGGCTAACATAATGTCGTCAGTTTTAAATAAAATATTTTCCAATACATAGAAAGTATTTATTTCATTGCTATGTGTGTAGGTGATCGTCAGTTCATAATTTGGATGAATTTTCGTTTACTGAATCGGGAAACGAAATGTTCGTTGCAGAGTCACAGTGCTGTCCACGGTTTACGCAGCCGTTATCGACCACAAACGTAATCATTAATTGGACTATCTAATTTGACTCGCATCCACAGAATTAGGAATGGTGGGCGTCGCTATTTTCATTTCATTGGAAAATTATGCCCTAAAAAGCTTTTGTGAATTTTATTTGTTTCCCGTGCGTTTCTAATAATTAATCCGGCGTTTTTGATTGTCCTACTATGTCACGGCTGTATATGAGTCGGATCACCGAGAGCGCACTGTATTCGGAAAGTTAGAGAGTCCGTTTTCGGGTGACTTCCCGGTTTTAGTGTCCGGTGGGCCACTGCGCAGCGTCCCACTTCGCTTAAGTATGAGTCACTCGTGCTTTGGAGAGCGTGCGCTCACGAATCGGCGACCCTGCACGCCACAGTGCATCGAGCGAATGCGACGCACAGACGAAGAGCTCGGCGCACTCCGCATACGAAGACTCGATGCGATGCGAACGCGGGTGGTCGGGAGAGTTCCTTCATTGAAAGCCCTGTTACGCCCTCTCCGACCACGCAGCCTCTGACGACTCAGCAGACTCGAAAATATAAATACGCACTCACCCAAATATTTTTCCATAGTTTCAAGAAAATGTTATTCATCACGCTCACAAGTTTTAACGACAAATTTCGTACAAATAAGAATTAATTTCAACACCGGGAAATAAGACGTAGAGGCAATGCGATGCAAGGATGTCTTTATATGATATGTGGCACGCTTTGACGAAAGTTATGAACTTTGTTTGGATGAGAAATTGCAGTATTTACAATTGTTTATTTTTCTATCACACATTTCGTTTATTAAGCAACATTCTCGAATGCTCAATAGCCAAAGATCAATCATAAATCATCAACTACTTCAAATTATCAACAGTGGTAGAGTTTGAAACGTTCGTGAAACAAATGCATGTTCTCGACTAGAGATAAATTTTTAAATTTTTTTCTATCGCAAGATAGCGTCCTCGAATTATTCGCGGCGACATATCGACGGCTTCGACCCCATAACATATAAGTTGATGACGTACGTTCAAGATTCACTCCGAGCGTACCTCCACTTCTAAGCCATTCCTCGGTCTCGTTCATCTTGGGCCTCTCGTGGTTCGCCCTCGTTTGCAGTCTTTTCTGCAGCGAGAGTTTCCTTCCCTCAGTGAAGCGTTCTTCATGTAAATGAGGACGAAACTCTAAATACGTCACCAACATATGAAAAGTGGGCAGTGGAACTTTCGTGTTTCCTCTCATATTTAACTTTCCTAAAGAAAATGGCTAAAATGTGAAGATTTTTTTTCATGGAAACTTACTTTTTCCTTCCATCATCGACCAAAGTCTTTCACTAAATTGCGACATATGCAGGCCCCCGCGTCGGCCGGGTTTTGTCCTCGCCTTCCAAACCGAAGATCAACATTCTTTTCCCTGTCACAATTCCACAAAGGAGAGCCCTGGAAATTTATTTTGTAACAGAAATTATTATGTCATAATAGAATCCTCCATTCTTCGGAATAAAATCTACTTATGCAGATGGATCAATTAGATCATCGCGGTCATTAGAGATGCATTGGATATTTCTATACAAAGTAGTAAGAATTGATAGACCTGATTTTACGCCCCCGCATGAACAACCCCTTGTTAATCCACCCCCAACCTTTTCTTAATCCACCCTCAACCCCTCGTTAATCCACCGCGCTGATGGATTGGAACGATACGGTCAACTGACGCCGACACTCGTGTTCGCGTGACGCGCTTTCGTTTTAATGCAATTAAGGACCTAGTTCCCTCCTGCCCGCCTCGTGGCGCCACAGTCGTCCGAGGAGACCGTCACCTCACGTCATCCGTCAACCCCATGAACGGCTGTGCATGTTCATCTATGACGTCAGAGAGTGACAAGCGAGCATCAGGGAGCACCTCCCGATGGACACCTGGATGTTGAAAAACACACGGTTTGCCACACATGCTATGACGGAAGGTGAAAACGTTAAGCATTAAATCTTCATAGTTAAGGGAAACCCTGCACACGCTGTTCTACTTGTTTATGTTACTTAACTTTTCTATTGCTATTGCGATAAAATGCTAATTTTAATATTCTAGTCAACGTTTCTTAGTATTGATATTGCGATAAAACTCTAATCTAATAGAGGTGTAATAATTCAAAGAAACGTAAATTTTACACTTTCCCGGCGAACAACAAGTATAAACTCTTCTCGAGATACCGCGCGGGTAAGATTATGTAAGAGCGCCGACGTTTCGGGTACCGACTCGCTACCCATTCTCACGGCTACTGTAGCTGTTGGAATGGGTAACGAGTCGGTACCCGAAACGTCGGCGCTCTTACATAATCTTACCCGCGCGATATCCCGAAAAGAGTTTATACAAACATAAATATAGTAGTCAACACATTTCGGCTGGAAATAATGCTGCATTTCAAGCTCACTCCCCGAGAACGAATCAAGGTCACAATCACTAAGTATTGCCATTACATAGTTGGTAATCGTCGTGGAGAATATGGAAGTGCTTATTTCAGAGAGCAATTTATGTATTTTGTCAGCCACAAACATGATAAAATAAGAGACACATACCGAGTCCCAAAATCATTTGATCATTTTCAAGTTTCCAAAGAACCACATTGATTCGATTGCAAAAATTAGGAATGCACATGTTTTCACCATGAATCGTATTAACTATTGTAAATAGATTCTTCATTCTAGTGTCGGAACAGTGAATTCAGTTTCATATTTACTAGGAGAAGAGAAAAACGTCTGTGGAACACATCTTGAGACACATTCGGTGCTCAGAAACGTGGCACTGCTTCTGCCACGACTGCGTTTCCTACACTCACTGCTTCGATAGCGCAGCTTTAACTTTTGTATTATAATTTGGTTATCTCAATTTTTGTCTCAATATTTTGCATAGCCAAAAAAGGACGAAGGTTGCATAAAAATTGTATTTTCGGGACAGTAGAGTGAAAGTGTGTGTTGAAAGAGACCGATTTCCAAGGTATTTTTCTCACAATTGGCACACGCAGGTATCTTAGAATTTGGATAGCATTATTCGACGACTTCTACAAGGGTATTGCAAAAACATCGTGCATATTACAAGTTTCCGTGTGTTCTTGAGGTACACCTAACGAAAGAATTCAATTACAAAAAAAGAAAAGTACAGTACTCTAACGCAGATTTAAATCCATGTGCTGGTAAACAATTTATAATCAATGACGTGGAATGAACTGTCAAGAGTTGCTATTGTTTTTACATAATTTTAGGAAAATCCCAAGGCTAACAAATCAATACCAAAAATTATGCATAAATCAAGGTCGGAATTTATAATATTAAACAGTACATCATTGAAAATGTTTATCGGGGGACAATTCACCGATAAATAGGGAAATTTTATCCCACGAAATTGACTTTAGTAACGAGATACATTTAGTACTGATATGTATAACAACTAATCAGGATAATTCGTATCATTCTTCGCCTCCATAAAGAATAAACCGGCGTTTCCGACAGTAAATGAACATAACACATCACCACTTTTTATTGTGGGAAATGCAACGTAAATCCGTCTCGCTTGCATCGAAAAAATATGACTTTTTAATAAAACCGGAGTACAATATTCTTCGATAAAGATTTCTCATGATATGGGAGTAGTCTAGCAATGAAGTCACATAATGTTAAAAGTACGCAGCTTTTTGCGCGTCCACCGTGAATCGGTTCCTGTGTCTGAGGGTGTTGTCGAAATAGACCAAAATTTGTTAAAGCAGCACGGAGTATCACACGTACGTAAAACGCCCCATACGCAATTACGCGCGAGTGGCTTAGGTCCCACATTCCACAGCGGCGGCGATCCTAGGGATACAGACGATAGAGCTTACTCTAAGCTCTATGATACAGACTCGGGCACCCACTTCCTCCTCGCGCGCGCAGAAACTCGCTTTGTATCTTCAGGCGATGACAACGGGAGAATTTCGCCGCCGAAGAGTGCGTGGAAATGGCGTGCATTGGTTCAGATGGATCGACATAGCGTCTCAATTGTGAAGAGTGTACTCAAGTGAACTAAAATTTAGAAAAATGATTCTCGTTCAATATGAGTGAAAACAATTTTGGACTTAGCCGCCATACACGCCGCAGCCGAAGCCTCATTTTGACGAAATTAGTGTCTCGTGTATTCACTCATGTATTACTGAAGTGTAAATAAAGCGTTTTCGTTTAACATAAATGCAAACTATTGTAAACTTCGTTGTCATACACGCTGTAGCAGGCAGCTAATTTGAACGGTATTTTTACGTGGTCAATATCACAGCGTGAAAAACTAGAAATGAAAAATACGACACTTGTTTTAAATTTTTATGTTTATTCTTCGAAAATGAGCATTATTATGCCATAAGGATAGCATATTAGAGGCCGCAGACGAATCTGCCTTTACGTCTGCTGCGAAGTTTTAATGTAATTACCCGGAATCCTAAAGGTGGCGTATTGGGGAAGGTTTGAAATGGATAGCAGAGGAGGTGAAGTCCAGTGAGGGATATTTTTAAATAACGACAGTTATAAAAGGAATAGATTCGGTGGAAAGAAGAGTGGAATATGTAGAGCACAGATACTGCGAAATAAATGAGGAGGAACATGTCACATAAGTATGGAGGGTGAATATGTTCGGTCGTGGAGTCCACTGAAGACTTTTTCAGGAACAGTAGATCGGACAGAACACGACGATAACATACGGTATAAATGCCAAGGTAGAAAAGAATAGCGTAATGGGTAAAGTTTGCAGGCTATCCACAGCTGTAAACGAAAACAGCGTATTTATATCAGGGTAAATTAAGCATTTCAACCATTACATAAGCACGAACTACCATTCCCTGGATAGAAGCAACCTACCCAGGTGGAACTCGAACATGCGACCTCTTGTTTGGCAGGCAAGCACTTTACCCCGCCGCCACTGAGGCCGGCGAATGGCATTGACAAAATCTGAACGACGTATCATGTTTTCTAATGCACAAAGCGACTCCAAGACAAAAAGCAGAGAGTGAAAGGAAGTTATACCTAGTACGTGAGGAAGATGGCAACCGATCACTTGTTTCAGCGCTACCTATGAAATACTTGAACTTACATCTATTTTAGAATCAGCACAAAATATAAGAAAAGGTAGACATTTTTAATTGGAGTTTTACGGACTCAAATATTTTGGGCGGATGTTTCCAAAACTGTTCTAACACTCCACTATTGGGTATCACATTTCCCGAAAAGATATGCATTTAGACACAAAAAGACATTTTATGAATTAAAATATACCGTGAAAGCAATATTAAACATGAAAACTGATTAACTTAGATACTTTCATGACATCTAAATACTTCTAATCTAAATAAGTAAACACGTACACATATGTCTGTTGATTGACGTTCACGATTAAAAATATTTGTCAATAAGAAGATTTTTACACGATGAAGAGCTATGTGAACAAACAGAAACTATTATGTATAGTTTTTCAAATAGGATATACTGCAATTATCCGCTACCAAAATAAGAGAGACTAAACAATACCAATAGATGTCCGGAAATATTTCTAAGAACGATACGGCTTACAACGCTTGCAACAATGAACAGATAAATCTTCACACTACGAACATGAACTAGCGGCAAGGACTGAATATGATATGATATGCTATGGATGTTCGTATTAATTTCTTGGAGCTCTCCCATTTCTTGGATTTCAACAAAAACTGATTGAGAGCTGCCACTCTTTCCTTAGCCACTCACACTCATGGAGAGGGTCATAGCAGAGATTAGCCTTCGGAGATGCAGTCGACGTCAGTGGCGAATCGATCGATTCAGTGGCGCGAGCGGATCACAAACGGAAAGTGCTTCCGTCAACTGAACCAATCCCTCAATTGCCACACTGCAAACACGGAACATATGGGCCGACAAAATGAAGGCTTCATGTGTCAATATCCACCGATATAGGGTGAGTATGTAGTGATTTTCTGACGACATAGCAATCATTGCCAAGACAGAGAACGATTTGAAGAAGACGTTAATTCCCTCCAGTATCATTCATAATAGTAATAAAAATTCGCAATAATAATAATAATAATGATTTTATTATCCTTAAATTTTACATGGCAAGTCAGTAAATGGGTAGATTATAAAGAGATGGGTATATTATATGTAGAGATATTATACCATGGCACAATACACATTTTACACATAACATAGTTGTACACATAAGTATAAAAAAACAAAGCCACTTCAATAGACGAGAGGCGTGATATCTTAGGACACAGACGATCACAGAGAAAATAAGATGCGACTTGAAGATATTTGATGGATTACACTAACTCTAGTACACTCTGCATTTTTCCTTTCCTTTGTTTTTAGGAGGAAGAATGAATTCCCCGATCGGCAAAATATCTCTTAATTTATCGTTTTCGTCGGATCTAGGGGCAAACTGGTTCTACGATAAGTTCTTCGAACCGTTCTGGAGATCCTCTAAAGCAGTGGCAAAGACCAAAATTGCATTGGCTAGGATAATATCAATCACTGTTAGCTAGATGGCTGTTAAGGAAGACGAGTAAGGGATGCAAAACATGGATATAATGGAGAGAGAGAGAGAAAAAAGAAACCACACATAGAGGCACACTCTGCGAGTCCAAACGGACGCAACAGTGGAAGAAATCGGAAAGGTCACTTCGGAACGTAATTGCAAAGTGGAAGTGAGGAATCCCTGAGTTTGCTCGTTCGACTGCGGAAGAGGTAAATTCGACCCTTTTTAGGACATATGACCGGCATACTGAATACCGGATAATAGTTTCCATCCCTAGTGATATCTTCTTACCCGAAAATAAAGTCAATATAGTAGTAAATGGCATGACATAGCGCGCATTCTTCTTAGCTACTACCTACTCTTGGCATTTTTAGACATGAAAACATCTCTTTTTCGCGTCATTTATTGCATTCATAGAGCACAATTAGATGACGTGTTGGGGGTTGCCTAACATACGGATTCGCTTTCCGAAACACGATGAAAGGTCATTTTATTAGTACTTAAATGGAATATAGCTGATATCTTTCGTTTAAAATATTAAATTAAGTCCCATCTTATACCCCATTGCAAATAAAGAGTGCTTCCTCAAACCAAATATAAATTCTTTACAATTTAACATTTTTCGTAAAGAATTTGTTTTTCTTCGTCTGTGTTACAGGAAATTGGGTGGAGCTGATAATTGGATGATGTATAATATCAAGGCGAGTATCTCATCTATCTAATTAAAATGGGAATTGATACCTCCGAAACCAGTTTTTTACGGTTGGCAAGGCAACCGTTGAGAAGGAGTCGTAACGCGTCCAAGGATGTGAGGAGAGTGAAGATTGAGGTAGGAGCTTTTGATGCTGATGTGACGACGTCACCGCCCTAAGGGGTCCTACGTGACGTAAGCAACCCCCCTTCTCTTTTATAGATAGCGAACCGGACGCGATTTCCCGCCAACACTGTGACGTCAGCAACTTCCCCCTCCTTCCCCCCAGGCTGCAATAGACTGGTGAAGCCTGACGTAACGACAGCCGGCTACCATGGAGATAGCCATCTTTTTTTTTCAAGTATTCGAGTCACAGAATTTTATGCCAATATTAAGCTTTGAACAGTGAATTTCTGATTTCTTCCTAACCTATTATCCATATCATTAGTCACACTTTGTATCACATTAAATATGTTGTATTTTACAAATAACACGACTTTAGCTTTCACTCAGTAGGTTTTCGCAGGTTTTTCACGCCCCCCTTCTTGTGTGGGCGTTTTCCTGAAGTGGGTTTTTTCGCTGAAGGATACTACACCCTTATCCTCATGTTTTTCCCACAAACAGAAATATTTTTTACACAAAATTTTCACATAAAGTTGTTTAAATTTTTTTGACATTTCACAAATAGTGTATGTTGTATATTATTTGTATTGTAAACGTTTGTCTACCATTTTTTTAATATGCAATTGTAAGAAATATTATTCTGAGCCTGGTGTAAACTGCCGACATATAATACATATTTTTACGACCGTATTAGATGACATTGGCATACGTAAGGCACTTTCACGGTCTGATGATTATCCATGCTGGCCCAATCTGACGTGGTAAATGACAACAGGGGCCATGTGTATTATTACTGTGCCCGTAAACAAAACATGGAAGCCAAGCCCTCTTAACAGCACGTCCGTCATTGCGTTCATAATAATTACATCCCGCGAAGGCATCTTCAAAACATCCTAATACGCATGACACCAATTCTATAGCTTACGCAAAGGCAATCCGAATTTGTCACTCTCTCACCAACTCTCGAAAAATTTTACCTCGAAGAAAATCCTGAGAATTAATATTCACACTCACGATGCAGCTTTCAAGACGTGAGCACATAGAAGAGTGATGAACATTACACATCGAGTGAGAAATGCGGAAGTTCTCAGAAAGCAAGGGGGAAGCTTTTTGAAAAATTCGGGAAGAAGACGGGAAAATTTACTCAGACAGATCATGAGACTCGATGGAATAATGAAAAGTATTGCCGAAGGACAGAGGTGGACGGGAGGCCACAGATGAAATAAATAGGACATACGATGAAGAATGGAAAGCAGAAAAAACTACGCAGGCGTTGAAATATTAGCTGATAGGAAAATTTAGTGGAGAGCTGTGTCAAACCAATCTTTGAATAGGGCGGTTTCCTATTATTTTTTTATTGCCTAAATCGAAAGATTATTATTCCTGGAGCACGTATTTCACGCTTTCAGGTTTTTAAATGACGACATCTATTTTTCGCGATTTAATGAAAAGTGAAAATTTTCAAGGGCGTGAAAACGCGACGGCTAAGTATGAATGCCGGGAAAACTCCGTGTGACGTCTTCTGGTTCCCACTGTCGCCGTGTGAGGTGACCTTGGGGCGAGGCTTTGAGCGCTGATACGACGCAGGATGCTGGGAGGTAGCCGAGTACCCTGCTCGCTGGTAGCGCTTGGCTTAAATAAGGATTATTAATACCTTATCAAACGAAGAAAAGTTTCCGACCTTGGGCAGTTTTAATAGGTGATTATTAAGACATGTTTCTCTGAGCTCTGTGCCTCATGCATGCATTGGTAATCTCAGACGATGTAAAACTCCTATCTACTCGTATAGAAACTAGGCCCCTGTGACGTCACGTGGAGTGGCATCGCAGGGGCGCCAATCTGTCCTTTTTCAAATGCGGTTAAAATTGACCATTGCCATTCGTCTAAACTGGGATTTCTAAAACCAAACAATTTGTATATATGATACACTAATGGTGGGTAACGAATCGAAATCAATGCCTTTCGTTTTCTTTGATGAAGGAAACTGCCCTATTAATGATGGCTGTTGATAATGATCCGAGACACAGCCGAATGTTTTCCGCTCTAACCACTCGCTGCAGTTGTTTTCTTTCGATATAAGTATCAAATTTCGGTTACTTTTCAGTTAATTAAATTTCAGCTCTTAAACTGAAAGTACGACCGTAAAATGGTGAGGATTCTTGATTGCGATAAAAGGTTGAGCAAATTTGATTTTCTTTATATTCGTAGTTTTGAGTCGCTACGCCAGAGACACGCTATTCGTGTAAGCATTTTGCACACAATATGCCTAAATATTTCAGGATTGCATTTTGAAAAATGCATGTCTCATGGGTCTAAGCGTGACTGAAATGCGTCATCACCTTCGTCCAATCAGAAAAGCAGGGAATAGCGTGGACCAGCGAAAGGGCAAACTAAATAATGTATCACACCCACAAAGTTCAATGACGGAAAAATCATCTTCCCCCTTCAGGCATCGAGTTTGGCCTAAAGCCCTGCGAAACATTTTCCGTGCTCGACCACCATTAATGGGCTGATATTGCGTATTTTCTCATTCCACATTTTTGACGGAGAGATGGGCGAAAAGCCCGCACTCTAACGGAGCAATCGGAAACCTGCGACCAAGTGCGGTTTCCTCCTCGACGACGAATCGTCGTGTAAAGTCATGATCGCCCCAGAAATCGTGCCACGCTCATCGAACTCAATGGCCGTGCCAATGCAATCAGCTGCACTGGCGAGAACTCACCCCAATCTCCCAGTTGGCAAAGACATTAAAAATTGGCTCATATGTTTCCGCTGCCTGTGTAATGTGATGTTTGTTTGAAAATGAAACTTAAAATTTATGAAAAACACAATCAAGAAGCAATAGAGCACATATATAACCATAATGTAAATATTCCATTTTTTTCATTTTTTCAAACCGTAAACCGGGACAACTTTGCCAAGTGGGACAACTTTGCCAGGTTTTGAAAAATATTATCTTTGGTGCCCTAATAAGTTCCCTAATTATCCAAGAAATGGCCCATGTTTTTATCACACTGAAAAGATATTGAGTGATAGCCTTTCAATACACTTATACTCTTACGGGCTTTTTGCAGGTATTTTTTAGTGTTTTGTTTTCATCGCGCCAAACTGAATATTTTGGTAGGCTATTTAGTGTCTCGCCCTGCCCATTATCTCTACCGGAAGTAAAAACTTCTTGTATCGTTCAATAGAGCATATAATTTTCTTTCAGAATCGCTATAAATGGTAAAATGCATGTTTTACTAAGGTTTAATAAAGTAACTTGGCAATGTTGCACCGGGAAGCTTGGTGGAAATGGGACAACTTTGCCAACTGGCATTATTGTTATTTCTCAACTTCTAGTACACTTTTTCCTAAAGGTGCGTTTTTCATATTCGTTCTATAGACCTTTCAGATGCCAAGACGCTTTAATATCAAGTTGGGAGGCCGCAGGTATCGAAATTATGATGACATTACGCTGCAACTTGCTGTCACTACAGTGATTAATAATGAAATGAACAATGGAAAAGCAGTCCTGAAATATAATATTCCACAGAGGACAATTACGCCATTCAAAGAATCCAGGGCGCCAGACGGCATTGAGCAAGGATAAGGAAGAAGAGATCCTCGAACATGTTCTTGTTTATGCAGACCATGGAATGCCTTTTAATGCGATCGATTGATAATTGATTCGTTTTGTGTTCTTACGCCATCGTCCAATCATTTATGACAATCTTTTGATGTTTAAGTCTTCGCTCCTTGTAAAAAATAAATGGAGAGCTATACTGACAGGCCATAAATTGTGGAACTTTAATAGTTATAAAACTCTCGAAAATAGAGCATTTTCATCACATTTGGCAAAAATTCTCAGTGCATTGCATGAAGGAGGTAAAATGAACTCAAACATCATATCAGGGTTCGAGAAATGTGGCATCGTGCCACTAAATCCCAAAGAAGTTCAGTCTTGAATTCCCGATGCATAGAAAACTGATCGTAATCACACTCCTGAAAGAGTAAGTGCTTAATTTTTGAATTACCTTCAAGCCTGTCGTCGCAAACCAAACATAAGTTTGCCATAGCGAAGAAGACGGAAAATTAATGTGGCCCCAGGAGAAACCGTGGAAAAAATCACGCTTAAACACCTCCAAGCACCTCCATGCAGAATCATATTGGAGGAGCTTGTAAATAGAAAAAAATTGGGGGAATAACCATAGTATATTAAGTTCAGTGCTTTGAGTATCTGTTTGTACCATTCTATATTTAAGAGTTTTCTAAGTTAAAATTATTCATTCCATTGTTTTATTGAAGTTTCCGCTGGATATGACTCCGTTGGCAAAGTTCCAGAGAATCTTGCCAACTATGTTTTCAATTTTTTTAACGCATAAACTTTTACTTAAGTTGTAATTTTTTAACATTTTGAAAGTAGAGGCCAATGGCTGATAATGGTTTTAAATTATTTTCGTACTTGAACTTACGAGAATGCAGTTGAAAAAGAAAAAAAGGGGCAAATTTGTCCCGGTTTACGGAATGTCAAGTATTTTTTGTACCAATCTGCTAACTTTAAATTCTTTTTTTTATTTTATAATTCTTTCCCTTGGAACTTGCTGCAAATATCTCATCTTACGTATTTTTTCTATTTTCAATATCCTTTCACATATTATAAGCATTGAAGACAGTAATTATTAATAACCTATAATTAGAAGTGGGAAGGTGCGGGTAGCACTTTCTGACCTCGTTGAGTCGAGTCGAAAACTACTCGCAGGTATCGAGTCGAGTCGAGTATTGTTATTGTTGATCCAGGCAATACAGTAATGCTTGCTCCGACAAATTCTCATTTTTTTTCAATCCCCTTGCAAATATTCTACTTCAAATGCTTTGTTTAATGTTAAAAGGAAAAGATAACGAAGAACGTTGATGAATGAATTGAATCACAATTAGGAAATAAATGAAAATTAATGTCTTAAACATTTCCATAAGCATCATTGAAATGAATAAACCTCTGGTAATGTGTCGTCAATGTATGTATCCGAACTGCTCAGAAGAACCCTCAATAAAGATATTTGTATAATTGCAATTAAGATTGTACACGTGTGTATTATTACTGAATACATGGATATAATGTAATATTTGATTCTTTCAAATTCTCATGCAGAAAAACTAATTCTTCCACATGCTCAAGCAGCAAGTTTTGACGTTTGTACGTCATAGTATTGCTGCCTGGGGAAAATGTCTCCAGCAACGCCGATGTATAGCTGAAAAAGTACTTTATTTTCAAAGGTGCAAGGTTTGGGAATCTTGGAAGTTTTATTAAAAGTTATATCAACGATGTATATGGATCTTGAATATTAATGGATTTTTTTGGACGAAGCGAACGAACTATAGAACTTAGCTTTAGCTTTGTAGATCAAAAAAAAAAGAAGTTTTCTTCATTTCTTACTTCGTTTAATCAACCATATACTCTATTTTCTGTAATTTCAAGAGGAAAACTAAACGCAAAAAAGGAATAAAAGGTAAAATTTACATATTTCCATGGAAATTCTAACAACTTCTACGCATTCCCTCAGAGTTATGGCATAAAAGTATCACTTAGGAAAGTATGAGCGATGCTGTGGTCCACTCCATTTACTCCGAAAACGCCGCTAGGCCGGAAGACGGTGAACGAAAAGGTATTCGGCACCCACGTGACTGCTACGGATACAAAAGCTGAAAATCCTCGGCCAATACATTAGAACGACTTTATAAACTTTATAGACGGCAGTTTTCTCAACTTACTGGCCTCGACAGCTCTGTAACCAAAACTACTCCACTCGACACTCGTAATATCAATCGAATAACAACTACTCGACTCGAATTTTCGAGTACTCGCACCTCCCTAATTAGAAGGAAGTTAAACATACGAAAGACTCATAGAAGATGAGCAATTTGAGATAGTGTGTTTATATGGTTAAGGTACTTGGATTGTAATTCCAAATGTCTGTAAAAAAAAAGTGTTAACTATTGACCTTCAGACCGGACGTTTATTCCGTTTGAGAAGGTGTTGGGAAAAGAGGAATGATTTCTTACCATTGACTGCGCGCTTAGAGGAAAGTTGCGATACCCGTGAGCCATGAGGATAGTTGACGGTTTTCATTGGGTGGGTGTTGATGGCAGAGCTGAGGTTGACTCAGAACGCTTCTACATATAGCTACAGATTTAGTGAGCGAATGCAGAGAGCAGATGCCGAATCGCCCGAATCTGTTCGTGCTGCGCGGTGGACTTATGAGGAGTGAATGGTGTTCGACTTCCACATCCGCACCCTTAGTAGCACATTCGACGGAGGGAAAAACTCGTGTCATCTCAAATTTGTGCGCGGTGGTAGAACCGAACCCCAACCTACTATTACCCCTTGGGAAGTGGGGGTTAACGGAAGTCACAACCCCCTCCACCCCCAAAATGCGATATTTTCATGTATTTTTGTAAATAACTCGATTAGCGTGCCTCTGGTGGAGCGAATCAAAAACACGAATATATATCCATCAGCAAATCAAATTTGCTCATTCCTTTTTCCTATTTCTAGATTCCTCATCATTTTAGTGTCGGACTTTCAGTTTGAGAGTCAAAAGTGGAATTATCCGAAAACTACAGGAGAAATGCAATTTGCATCGAAAGGAAACAACTGAAGCGAGTGATGCAATGCAAGGGACGAATTTGGGGGATCCGGATTAGACATAAAAAGCGACTACTCCCAAACTCACCAACTGTCACTGCGCTGGCGGTGGATTCGAATGTGTACACTCAATGCTCGAGTTAACCAAAGGGCGAATGCGCATCACACGATGTCGTAATTTTTTTGTTTCAAAGTAGGTTTCACCGAAAAATGTTAATAAACACACACACGCACACCAGAGAGCGACCACGCTCATTGCTTCTGTCGGTCTCAACAATCGGTGACGAGCGGAAAAGGCATCACTGCGAGAAATTTGCTCCTTTTTCACCGCTACTTAGTTACAATATAACTATAATTGAAAAATGTGAGCGGTATCAAATACAAGTTCCATTCAATTTTATTATAACCGTGTCTTTGCTTCTTTTTCACCGCTACTTAGTTGCAATATACCCATAATTGAAAAGTTTGATTAGTATCAAATGTGTACGCGTTGGGTACGAAGATAAATGTTTCGAAGGACCAGGCGGATCACGATCATTGAAAATGCAATACTTCAGTTTGATGATATATGACAAAAAAAGGAGAACTCTCCAGTTCAAACGTTCTACATGGCGACCAAAAGCTGACTGCCTACCCACGGCACCGGAACACGTGGGGCTATTCCACAATTTGACTTACTTGGTCAACCAAAATAATAATGAATTGAAATTGGCGAAATTCAAAAATGATGACAAAGACTTCAGACAAAATGCAAGTTCCATTCAATTTTACTATAACCGTGTCTTTGCTTCTTTTTCATCGCCGGTTAGTTACTATAAACCTATAATTGTATGGTGTGAACGGTGTAAAATGCAAGCTCCATAAATATAACCGTGACACTCGTAACCCGCACTCACAGTTCCCACATTGAACTCCTCCCATTACCTCGGTACATTTCGTTTTACACATACATACTTAGCCCGTCTTTTCCCCAGTATACACTAATGCCCATCTCCACATGAACCTACTCAGCATTCTGCCCGCCTTCATTCCCAAGCCCATCCAAACCATTTCTCCGCCGTTACATTCAATCCATGCGACCCTCTGTACATCCCTGTCCCACACATTTCATCATTCATGTCATCATTTAAATCCTGCCACTGAGGCGCCACTTCAATTAACAACCAAATTTCCTTTCATGCGCTCTCATCGCCGAATCCGTTCTCCTCTACTTTACACAGTAAATAATTTTTATTCTTCATCAACTTAAGTTTTTATCAGTCAATTAATTTACTATGCCTCATTTTCCATTCTTTTCAAATGACATGTCACTCTATTCGTCAACCCCCCCTCCTCACCGTATCTACGACCTAAAGCGATGGCGACAGCAGACATCTACGTCAATCTTACACCCATAAATGATTCGCCAATCAACGGCTGAGTTAACGTCGTCACTCTTTCAAAATTGAGTTTTGATGATTATAACGATGCGTGCATGAACAGAGATGTCTACAGGACAAAGAAGTGCTTCTCAGGAAGGAGTGACAGGGTTATGGAACGTAGAGGTTCTGAAAAATTGAAAAGTTGATGCTGCAACCTGATGTGACAGGTGCTGAAGACTGAGAAGGAATGAGTGACAATAGGGTGGTTTCCCTTTTTTTATTGCTTTATATATATATATATATATATAACTCCTGGAGTACGTATTTCAGGCTTTCAGATTTTTAAATGACGACATCTATTTTTCGCGATTAAATGAAAAGTGAAAATTTTCAAGCGCGTGAAAACGCGACGGCTAAGTATGAATGCCGGGAAAACTCCGTGTGACGTCTTCTAGTTCCCGCTGTCGCCGTGTGAGGTGACCTTGGGGCGAGGCTTTGAGCGCTGATACGACGCAGGATGCTGGGAGGTAGCCGAGTACCCTGCTGGCTGGTAGCGCTTGGCTTAAATAAGGATTATTAATACCTTATCAAACGAAGAAAACTTTCCGACCTTAGGCAGTTTTAATAGGTGATTATTAAGACATGTTTCCCTGAGCTCTGTGCCTCATGCATGCATTGCTAATCTCAGACGATGTAAAACTCCTATCCACTCGCATAGAAACTAGGCCCCTGTGACGTCACGTGGAGTGGCATTGCATGGGCGCCAAGCTGGCCTTTTTCAAATGCGGTTAATTTTTACCATTGCCATTCGTCTAAACTGGGGTTTCTAAAACCAAATAATTTGTGTATTATGAATACACTAATGGTGGGTAACGAATCGCAATCAATGCCTATTTTCTTTGATGAAGGAAACTACCCTATTTACCTTCAAGATTTGCTAACGGGTTCCCAGCCACGTTAATATCCCCAAGGAATGCAGCTTCCATCTTTCCTCGGCGCACAACGTCAGCTGAGACCTCTTTCCCCCTTAAGTAGGTGCGCGAGTCGCGAGCCGAAACGTTGGGAAGACAAACCCCAATGGACACCCAAAAGCTGTTTCTGATTGTCATCCGCGGGCAATCACCGCGTCATAATTAAGTTCTCAACTAGTTTTGAGTTAAATAATTAAAAAATCATGTTTTTAAAACACATAAAACGCTGTCAAGCTCAGATAAACGAGTTAATATTAAATAAAAAAAATAGACAAGCATTTTAACGGTACCTCGACAACTCATACATTCTCTCATCAAGTAACCCTTCTGTTATTCTTTCTTGTGTCTTCACCACCTTCAAATTATGGGTAATTATTTAGTAATGAAATTGTTTTCAATTATAAACAATGTCAAAAATAATAAAAATTGATATACAGGGAGATCTGTATCTATGAGATTTGCGACAGTAAGTTAAAATTAAAATAGAAAAAAATGAAAATAAAATTCCAAAACAAAGTAGCCAATTTGGTACCAAAAAAAACGAAAAATATTAAAACTGTATCGAATCTGAATTTAAACTAATTATTCTCTTCAACTGATTCTGAACTTTGTAAAAATTATAAGATTTAAGATTTTTTCACATAATTGTCACTTTACACAAACAAAGATGAGCCATTTTAAATCCATTTACCTTTTTAAACTGGCTTGTTGGGGTTAGTTTTGTTTGGTCTCTAATACACAGTTTCCGTACACGCGCCTTCGGTTTGGCCATTGCCGTGAGAATTCACGCATTGTACAGGAGGGTGGGGCCCCCTTTGTGAGGGTAGGTCCTCATACTTCGGTCACGCTCTTCGTGGACACGCCAATGGTCGCTGAAGCAGGGAGAGAGTGTTTGATGGCGACCATTGCCAGAGAATGAACGGGTAGGGGTGAGGTAATATTTGCCACGACTGTCGCAATAACACAGGAATCTCCATCGGTCGGCACCGCGCATTTAAATGGATTTAAAAAAGTCGTTAGAGGAATCCTTTGTGCCCCGTGGTTCATCAGCAAAAAAAAAACATCAGGAAAGACTTAAAGTTAACCCAATTGTTGACCACTTTGAAATCGTTGCTCATTTGTTTTTCAAAATTCTTTGATTCCACCAATAATAATTTGCTGACTTCCCTTTGGGATTACACGTCATCACCCACAAAAAAGCAGAAAATCCCCGAAACCGCCCTTCGACCTACTAACATCCCCACCCCTATTAGTAAAATCCATGCCATGACTTTACCTCAAATTTTACTAACCAGCAACTAAATAAATGAGACACTCTCCGCAAATTCAGCTGGGAACTAGAGATTATGATCAAACAGTGATATTTTAGCGTAGCCCAGTCCCTCACGCCATTCCGTTCCGTGCAAGCTTGCTTACTGTCCTCGCCACTGGGGGCGCATTTTAATCGGTTTCCCGAAAGCGCCCTCAGCGTTGCAGCAAGCGGAGCGTGTAACGTTTTTATTTTTCCCCGCAAACTTCACAAATATGGTTAATACACTTTATAAACACTTTTTATAAATTAAAAGTAACGTTCCCCTCAGCGAAAAACTCGGGAGCAAAGACTCACCCGCACGCCACAACTTTTACAACCATCCTCTCCCATGTTCTCTATCCTGCGCCGTCGACAACAATTGATCCATTCTATTTTTGCTGTTCATTATCGCATGCTTCATTGTCTTTCTCCCATCAATTGTCACATTAACATTCAACCCAAAATAGCTCAAAATTAAGTGTTACAAGCGTGATCCATTCGCACCCAATATTTACAGTATAATATTTGCAATCGCGAGGAATACAATTTAAAGTTATGATTTGATGTATCACGAAAATTAATTCCAGTTAACAGCCGTAATTATTAATGCAAATATCTTCGTGAAAAACGGATTGCCGTGTCCATCAGCGTGTTCACGCGAGTGGTGAACATTGTTGAAACACTTTGCGATGGGTGACTGCACATCTGGTGTGTCTTGCTGGAGAATTAGTCCAGGAAATGAAGCATTTTGGCTTGCAATTTTTTCAAACTGAATCGATTTTCTTGAAATTTTCACAATAAGTAGGGAATGTACCAAGAATCAAAATCTATATCATGCCGAAGGGATATGAAAAAAATGCTAGAGTAATAAATTGTAGCTTCTTTATTTTCAAATATTTTGGTGTGTTTTAATTTTCTATACAATAAATATTTGGTGAGATATTGATAATTAAAACATCTATTTCCAAGGGAGCTCCACCTTATTCAAACCCTTAAATCCCTCCCCTTTCAAAACTAAAGACTCGAAAAAAATTTAATTCACATGACCTCGTAGTCACTAAAACCCTACAAAATACAATTTAAATGAACTTTCTATCATAAAAAATAAAGGAGCTATGTTTGAAATACCAATCAAATTTATTTTCGTCTCCGTTTGATAGTGTTTCATGTAATGTCTACATAATTATACATTTATTTGTTTATGTTACCATGACGAAGTTTGTTCTGTTTATCCTATTGTTATATCTTTTCTGTGCTGTGATTAAAATCATGAGAGAAAAAAGTGAATACATAATAAAAGGAGTAAGAAAGTGAATAAGAAGATACAATGTGATAAATAATTTATATTTTTAGGGTAAATATTTTTTTACATTAACCCCCAATAAGGGTTGATTATTATGGGTTGAAACGCCTTAAAATTATTTTCCAAACAAAAAACAATAATTATACAAATTATTTAAACTAAATTTTACCCGAATTTAGCTTTAAAATATATTTTTTTTAATTTTAGCTTTTAGGGGTAGTTTTCACCCCTAAAAAATAAAAAGCGCCCTTTGACATAATATAGATTTTTAGATAATCCCAAATTTTTGTGCAAATCGATTCAGTTTGAAAAAATTGCAAGGTTTTTCACTTTTATAAGCTTCATTTCCTGGACTAAATGCTCTGTTGCTGAAATATTCAATGACGCGCCGCTGGAGGCAGAGCGATCCGAATTTGACGGGGAAATGAGCCGAATTCGTGGCTGTCGACCGATATTAATATTCGGAATGATGTGATCTAACATAACTTTTGACTATTGGTGGTGTAAAAAAACCATGGAGATCAAATGGATGCGTGGTGTGAGTAATGCGGAAGAAGAGTAATAGGGAATAGAAGTCTTCTGAGATCCTTTGGAAGAAGATTTAACTAATGCCATACTCTTCTACTCAATTATACCGGCCACATTATGAGACAGGATGTAAAAATGACAACTACCCTTGAAGGAAAGGAGGAAGGGAAGAACGGCAGAGCTGGACCACGGATGACGCGCATCTATACTCCACTCACCAGCTGAAAGAATCGGGCGAATCCCTGGTATGAGCTCTTGACGTTTGGAACACAATACACAAGAACTTTGGCCCTCTCTGGAAGAAGCGTGCTTCGTTGAGAGCCGATGACGAAGGCTTTCGACGGGGCTAGAATACCTGGCATGGTCAAACAGCAGAACAAGGGGTACCATCCGATGAAACTCGGAATCTAACGATTTGTTCGTTGGATTATTCTTCCTCATAGGATAATCCTCCAAAGTTGTTAGAATAGCAATGGCTGTTGTCTGGTTTCGCTATTTGTAGGACCCGCCCGCCTTTGTGACGGTGCGGGATTCCTCGTCCCATCCCTTCCTTGCTTATCCCGTCCCTGGAGGCGTCGTCAGGCTCCTATCGCGGCGGCGCCTCCTTCCTTTCTCCTTCCAGTCCTCCCCCTTCTCGGAGCAGAGGTGAAAAGCTCGCGCTCACAGACCCTGCCCCCGGGAGTGCATCCTCGCGAGCCCGCCCAATGGTTTCGTTCCATTTGATGAAACTGAGAGCTGAGGAACATCGATTCCACACCCGCACAGATCGCAGTTTTATATTCCTGGCGCTCAAACAGTGATGGAAAAAGCAATTTCGATAAAAATCGAAAATCGAATTTTAATTGTGACCGATCGAGCCGTGATATTAGAGTTTCGACTCACACTCGTTTTTTCACCTTCGATCTTGGCCATTTAGTTTGCTTTCAGTAGCATCACTACCGGTCTATCGGATAGCGTCATCCGTCCCTCATGAAACACTTCTCTAAAGCCGAAAGAACTGGACAGGCTAGCCCTCGATCACCAAGGAAACCATCTCAATCGGTTGACCTTTCTTAAACATTTTAGTGGCGAGCGCAATGAGTTCAAGCGGTGATCCCTAAACTTCAATGTGCATGGATTTATATATTTTTACTACAGATAATAACCTCTATTAATAGTAACCTTTTATTCCTGTATCAATTTTGTATCAATCAATGTACAGTCATTTTTTTTTCATTTTAAGTCCTGAGGATGGTTTGAAATAAACCGGAACGAAGGCAAATCACTTTTTCATTCTTTCGCCTAAACTCCAAGAACTTAATATCATTACTACAGATAATTCAATCGTGTGTACTAATTAGATTTTGTGATTTTTTTCTGCAACTCAAATATGTATGTAGTCTTTATCTATTGAATAATAAATATGTTTTTGTACGAACCATATTTTTTCATAACCGTCGATTTTTTCGATAAATATATATTTTGGTTCAATTTTGGATTTTTGTTTAGAATTCGAGCTTTTCGTTACGATTAAATATCGATTTCGGCTGAAGTTTTTTCTTCCATCACTACTCTCGCTAAGGACACTCACGAAGCGTACAACTCCGCCGATTTTGATCGCATAATTGATACGATGGTGATGTTTGCTAATCAAAGCACAAATGTGAAATGTCCCGTGCTAATAAGCCCATTGAACGAAGGCAATTAGCTTCTGCTGTCTCCGCCGAAGGGGAGGGCCTCCAATGGGGAGTGGGGCCCGTAGCACGGTGGCTCTGGCGCCGAGGCGCCTGCTAAGTCATCCCCGCTCTGACGGATGGATTCGCGAGAATCGCTTGCTTGATAACTCCGACGATTTCCTTTGCTTTAGACACTTTAGGGAGTCAAAGGGACTCTTATTATCACACGGCCTATGAACAAAATCAATAATTTTTGTCCCTAACGACTTTTCATCTCTTAAATTTGATCAAAACGTGTCTTTATAGATCATAGTAAGCAGTGAGAGTCATTTTGCTATGAGTTGAAAAGTGCATGAATTCCAAATTTGGGCAACACAATCATCAAGTTGCGTAATAGGCAACAATCGATCGTAAATCGATTTTCAAAAATGACATTATACGCAATTTCTCCGTTTATTTGTGTGCGCTAAGAATTGGCAGTGATATTTATAAATAATCACTCAAACAAGGTGAATTAGAGGGAAAATGTCGGATTTAATATCCTTTCCCCAGCCCACACCCCAGATGGGTTGCTTCAAAAAGATGTTTAAGCCATGAACAAGGGATGCTGCGTAATTCTTTGCGGCTGGACAAATTTGTTCAACGTCGTTCGAGGGATTATAAGACGTTTTCTGTTTCTTGTTTCTCTTTTTCCGGGCTGCAGCATCACACCAGTGCCTGGGCAAGCCAAAGGTGATTGAAGAGGGCTGCCTCATAAACTCACCTTCGACTTCACCGATAAGCACGATTCCCAAGTGACAGAATATCAACATATCAGCATATAAGGCTAAATGGAAATCCCCCCACACTCCGTAGTTTTTTCTCCCTATAGTCTTTCGCGTCGTCTGTTCTCTTCAGATTCCTAAAAAGAAAAAATAAGAATATGCAAAACAATACTCTGCCCGATGCTCATCTATTGGTCAGAGACGAGGATAATAAACAAGAAAGAGGATAAATCATTGGTGGTATTCGAAAATAAGGTTCATGGACGTAAGTCTCATGGACCACTCATGAAAAAGGGAGCTGGAGAAAAAAATTCAATAAGGAGATCAGAGAACTCAACAGGAGTAATGATATTATTGGTGAGATTAGGGGCAGGAGAATAAGACGGTTTGGTCATGTGCTGAGACAAGAAGACGGAAATCTTAGACGAAGGAAGTACTAAAAGCGATTGACCGAGAATTGACGAAGACCGAGAGGAAGACGAAGAAAGAGAGCAACTGAAATCTGATTTGGAGGAGGAGGGAGAGGAAGCGACGGACATGGAGAGAAATCGTTGGTGCGGCTAAATGTCAACTAGGACACTGGTGACCCTCGGAGTGGGGAGGTGAGTCTATCGCAACATCCCAGGTTGGGCAGAAGCACAGGACACAAAAAGATTAAAAAAACACTCACGGAATTAAATTTTCAATGGTATACATAAACCTTCCTCAGAGTTAGGTAGGAGACTGTACGTAAAAGATGAAAGATAGCTGAGGGAAGGGAAATAGTGGGGAGGTAGTGTCCAAAGGGGGGAAAGAGTGTGCTGAGGAAATTAAGGAATTATCGGTTAATATTTAAGCCGGGAGGTAGAAATGCTTTAAATAGCCATATGTGGGTTAATTCGATGTGCTTCTGCCCAACCTGGGATATATTTATGTTATTTACCTCGCCGAGAAACATTTCGAAGTGTTTTATATCGTCCGCTATGCGTCCCCATACGGCTGCATATATTGCGACTACAATTAGTACGCGAGCGCATCTCATGTTTCCAAACTTCATAGTGCTACTCTCGGTTGCGTTCGACGAATCTTTTACGTAGTTATCTCATTAACGTTTGTTACGTCACGTCATGCATCTTTTGCGATTTGATATCCTGCTAGACTGGAAAACCTCTCGACACTCTCGAAGGGGAAACCTTAAAATCCAATGTGATCATGACATCCAAGTATCAAGTTTCCCGCTTCGCTGGGTACTCTCCTTCCGAGCAACGGCGGGTGGCCTGCTAGAATTACATAAGGGGAATTTAAGATCACACAGCCACTGAACAAAGCATGAATAGCCTCTCCCTCCACGGAAGGAATTTGGTGAATAAAGTGCGAAGGAAACTGACGCGGAAGATTCACAGTTTACGGCGTGAATTTCGTTTGTGTTTGGTGGTGCCTGTGGATGCGATGGCGTTTTCCATTTCAGGGATCTCATTTCCGCGCATGTAGTGAGCAGCGGTCACTGCATTCTTACACTAGATAAATGGCTTCGCATTCAGGAAGTTGCATCAGTCATCTCTTTGAATTCTATTCAACCTTTTCGGGGATTAATGCGGAAATAAATGCTAAAAGGAAATTCTAAGCCGTCAAAACGATGCAACGGCTTAGCTCATAGAAGCCGAAGTACTCTAAACTATCCCATTTCCCGAAACAAAAGTGCCTAGATTCGATTCCAAGGAAAGAGCTATTAATTCACATTAAAAACGGGAAATACAGCGTGAAATATTGATAAATATTATTTACATGAAAAAATATAGTAAAATGTGAAATCCGCTTTAAGAATAGATTTCCGATTGTCACAAATATTGAAATAGTGTGTGTACGGACCAGGCCCTCGCGTTGAAAATCATTCAAACGCGTGGTTTATGTCCGTCTCGCACTATCCTAACCAGAGCCTAACACGATCCTCGAAGTACTTACGATATTACGACTGAACACAGCTCACTAATATCCTCTATCAAACACTTACTTTATAAATTAAATCCACATTTGTGCTTGAAATCTAATATCTCGGTACAAAATAACTGCCTGCCAGCAGCAATAGAAAGATTTTGCAAATAAAATAATAAATCTTTGTGAGGTTCCCTTGTATATTTAAACGCGCACGACCCACAGTGGGCTGGAATCGAAAAAAGCTAGCCAAAAATCATATCTTCCATATTTTTATAATTAGCTCGATGAAATTTTTCTTACTAATCTTGTTTAGACTATATAACATAAATATAATAACATTTTGCATAAAAATTGATCCGGGGAGTTTTTTTAAACAAATTTGCGGAGACGGAAAAAAAACAAAAATCGACTATTTGGACCGCATCATTAGAGAGGGAATATTTAATTGAAATTAATAGTTAGGAATAAAAAAGTAAGTAGTTTTTAATTAAATTTAATAATTTAAATAAAATATTTCATGTTAAATACATAAAATTATGTTTTTAAACATTATTATTGATTTAGTCAATTAACTTTGCGTCTACATTTTGTCTGAGAGAACGCACATAAGAAATCATTTAGTAAACAATTTATACCATAAACCACAATACCACATAAAATTATTTATGGACCATAATAAATTAACATAAATATATAAAACATAAGGCAACATAAGGGATAAATTTTGAGATCATTTTTCATTAAATTGACAGACGTCTCCTGTTTAAAAAAAATGAGTTATTAATAAAATTATTTCAGTTATGTGGTCATTGATCATTCTACAATTTGAAAATATAATAGTTTTTTCCAAAGTAAAAAGTGAAAAAATCATTTTTGGCCAGCTTTTTTCGATTTCGCGACCCGGGTTTCGTAACGTAGTAAAACCTTCTGGTGAAGATGTGAACACCTAGAGATGTAACTACGTTACGAAACCCGGGTCGTGCGCATTTAAATACACTAGTGAACCTTACAAAGTTTTATTCTTTTTTATCTCCAAATTTGGACAGGTGTCACAGAGTCTAGCCTGAATTTATAGTTTATAACAGAGAGATGATTTTTTAGTCTTAATTTGAAGTCAAGAATGCATTTCGCGGTCTTAACGAAGTCCTTTACGCTGTGATGGAATGCGACTCCATCAGGCGGATGTTAGAATTACTTGATTGGCAGCAGTAGCACAGCCACAGGGCTACATGCTAAGTGAAGCATCGAAAATATTTTCAATTTTCAACGGCGAACACGCAAGTATTAAAAGTTTTTTTTTGTTCAAAACCATATAAATCAGTTAAAAGTTACCAATTCCACATTATAAGTAACGAGTAACTCCTACGGAAAAAATTATAAGGACCTCTTTCAAGATAATTTTATCTAATTTAATCTCCTATCCTACAATTCATTCGCCGGAAGTCACGCAGATTTTGAGAAATTCACAACAAACGTCACATTTAAAGGGGAACTAGGAATCATTTGAAAAGGGTTTCCCAAATTGTGGATATTAACAATTAAAAAAAAGAAAATCATAAGGAATCGTTTAAAATGTAATCAACTATTTAATTCAATCAAATATCTTCATGAGACTAAACTTTTAACTTTCACTCGTCACAATTTTGCATAAACTGATTCAAAATTAATTTAATTCCATGACTCAAATTTGGGTGAATTTGGGGATCTGTTCTAATTTGGGCACGACGCCAGTCCAACAGGCAAAGGGGAAAGTTAAACGGTGTTTAAGAGTTCGATAATAGTACCTACGCACTGGGCAGGGAGGTTGCGCATAGAAGAGGAATGATTCAAGAGAGATTGAGTGGATTCGCCGAAAGATTGCACCCTCAGCAAATGTAGCTCTGAGAGTAAGAGATACTTTTTAATAACACTAATTTTAATCTGTTAATTCTTCAGAAAAGTAACTTTGAAATTTAACTAGTTACTTTCCATCGATATTACCTTTAATCGGTCCATTAGCACTGGCCAACAATCCTAAGATTGGTTTGACGCAGCTCTCCACTCACTTCTCATGTCAGATAATCTTTTCACACCCACGTATTTCTTCTCTTTCACATCCTTCTTTACCTGTTCCACATATATGTACCTCAAGGTCTTCCTTTTCCGCTCTTCTCATCTACTTATCCTCCGGCGATTATCTTCATCTGGCCATCATGTCTCCAGATATGGCCGATTAGGTTTTTCCGTCTTCTAATCGAGGTTTTCATGAGACTTCTCTTCTCTCCAACACTACTTAAGACCTTAAGACTACTTAAGACTTCCTCACTACATATAGTTGGTCGATCAATTTGATCCTCATAATGCCTCACTTCCAAAGAGAGGGTACTACAAATATAAAACTGTTTCCTTACTCTTACGTTTAAATTTCCCTCTGTGAGTAGATATTGCTTTTGGTGGAATGCTCTCTTCGCCTGGGCTATTCTGCTAATAATTTCTTTCTTGGATCTCCCGTCGCTAGTTACCCTGCTTTTCATCGGTCAATTTCTTTGTAACTTTCCAAACTCAGTCAAAAAATCAAAGAGGTGATCGTTGTAAGTGTTTCTCGAGGGACAACAGAGCCGCACTTGCGTAGATGTCAATCTAGTGCTGGGCAAGGAGCGAAAGTTTTCGGAGCGATTGTTTTCCACGCTTTCAATCGAAGCTACCGATTACTCACGATTGACGCGAGATTTGCGAAACGTCCTTTTCTTCTAGCCATGCCACTTGAGGACCACATAATCCATGACAAGCATCAATCGCCAGTGATTACATGGGCTAAAACCTTTTGTCAGCATTTAAAATCATTTAAACTGCTCGCAGTTGCCATATTAGCAGCTAGGCTTGTTCGGTTAGGGTTGTCATCGAACGCCGAAGCAGGCTGAAATGGACTGAAAGAGAATCACAATGGAAATGAAGACTTAATCAGTGGAAAATCTGAAAAATTAAACAATGAGAGTCGAATTTTTCTGTAACTTTGAACTCAAAAATGGTTAATTTTTAAATGTCTTTTTTTAATTTACTCGGCTCACGTCAACGACCAGCCGATGGCAAGTTTCCAATTAGCAATGACCGGTGTGTTTAAGACTCACACCAGCAAACACATTTAACCAACATTTAAAAATTTGGAGCATATATTTCCGCTGTCAGTGTAATGTGATGTTTGTGCGAAAAGGAAACATAAATTAATGATTTTTAACAAAATATATGACAGGATTGAACAACTGGCAAAAGGATTCAAAGATCGAAAATGTTGTTATTTTTTATTACCAAACTGGTAGCTTTCTTGGGATGCTCTTTTCGATATTTTATTTCTCACTGTATTTGAATCGCAGGAAAAAATTATTTTTTAGTTTATTTAGCAGTTTATTTTTTTAATTATTTTTTTCTTTTTCTGTAGTAGTATTCTCACAAGCTTTAAAAAAAGTTGCCAAGACTAATTAATGTAAATTAATGTAATTTGTTCTTGCATGAGTATATTCATTTTATTTTTTCCTGTAAATATACGAAGACACGCGCGGGTAGGAATTCATGTCCATTCAGAGTTCGCTGAAAACACGGCGCATGAATGTAATGGCGCGATCGAGCTGGGAACTCGGCACAGGCAGTGACGTTTGATTCGCCGCTCCGATGACTCCGTGTGGTCCGAAAAGCTCCGGTTCCGCCGATGACTTCCGTTCGCATGCCTCGACACAGACTGACGCTCGACCTCCATTCGGTGTTAGGCCTCCAGAGAAAGCGCTGCGATTGCTTTCAATCAAAGATAGGACTGCCTCCGGTTCGCAGTTGCACTAGTTGAATCTCGTGGCGAAGCGAGTGAAATGACTTCTCGGATGAAACCACGTCCAATCGGAAAACTAAACACAACCATTTTGGACGAACGGAATTGAGGTTTGCCCGGATGAAATGCAATTCCAACGACGAAGATTGCCTTGGTCCTTGAAAACACGAATGTTACACCAGAGAATGCTCAAGTCCGCCGCCAGAACTGTTGTCGCTCCGCGCGCATTTATATCAGATTTCAAAATCGCCACTCGCGGCGCTACCTGCGTATTATCCACTTTCCACGAAAAAATACAAAGCAATATTATATAACTGTGCGAAAAAATGATATGAACCAGAATTTAAACGCATGGCAGACGATTTTCGACTAAAAATGACCACTTCCACTACGGTAAATGACGAAAGTCACAATGAACGAGATACAGCTGCCTGGTGGCGCCGACGACTAAAAACGCGAAAAACAATGTAACGCGTAAGCGCCAATGCTCTTGTGCCTACTTTAATGGAGTCCTCTTGTTCTTGAAAATGTTGGCCGTCCATAGCTCCATAAGATGGCGGAGCGTGCGATGCGAGATCACTCAACGACCGTTGAACGCTCCACGACAGAACGCAACACGGCAGCAGCACGGAGGGAAGTGCACATAGGGACACGCGCAAACAACCCCAGACTCAGTAAACAAGAAAGCCATGTCGCGTGTGCCGACGGAACTTCCCCGCAGATCTACATCTACATAATACCCTGCGAGCCACCTCTGGGGTGTTTGGCCAGGGTTGACCAATCATCAGCATCTAAGACAACTCCCACATGCACACCACACGGTCATAAGAATATCACGTATAATAACAAAAAAATACGTGCACATTCATTCAAATGATAAATTTGGCAACGGTAAGTAATTTCTATACTAATTCCATGCAAGGTAATAGCAATGGAAAAATATACACAGAAAATAAGTCGTACTAGTGAATGACGTCATTACTTTTATTAATCGAGACACCGTTAATCGCATTAATAGATCAAGGAAAGAATTACATTTTAAATATCACTGCTTTATAATCTATCTCCTTTCTTCTTGTAATCACGTCTACCGCATTACGACGTTGAACGAACGGTGTTTTACACGTCGTCTGAGAAAAAAATCTCCTATGAATTTACTAAGTAACTTTATTATACTCCCTTTCCCCAATAATCTATCACCGCACACTATTCAAGACTTAGTTCAAACTCCCAAGTAAAGCTCCATTCATTTGTGGCGGTGAAGTATTTTTCTAATATCAACCTATCACAATGGCCATCAATTTCTCTGCCAAAAAAATGATCATCAATTTATCTGCATTATTTTGCTAAAAGATATAGGCTATCCATACAGACGAATTGAGGGTAAACGCGTACTTGCCCTCCTCAGGCGCTTAAAAAGTAGACAAGGTATTTCATGCGGTCCCGTAATAATTACGTTCATTTTGTTTTGTGCATCACGGAGCCTCAATCATTTGAGTCCTGAGCAGTGGCGGCGACACCATGGGGCCTAAAGAGGGGCCTCAAACATTCGTTATGGGTGTGAGGAAAAAATGTGTCAGGCTTGTCGATTTTCCCCGGAGTGTCCAGATGTCGAGATTCGAGCTATCAGGGTTCTAATGTCGATCATATGACTCCTCTAAAATGCTTAAAAAATCAGCCGGGTAAGGATGGACATTGCTGCCAACGATTCATGGCCTTCTCTGCCATCGTCTTCAGGGCGAAGACGACGGAAAAGACATTCGCCCTGAAGACGATGGCAGAGAAAGCCATAGAAACGTTGGCAGCAATGTCCATCCTTACCCGGCTGATTTCCCGAGAAGATTTTATCAACAGCATTCGCCGGTATAGCACCAAATCCTTCATCATGCTTAAAAAACTTAAAGCTCACTTCTTATAAAATTTCCCGGAACAAGATCATCGGTTTGGGCCTCCCAATATTTTTTGAGAGTCGGCATCCCTGGTTCTGGGCCCGAGTCAAGAAGAGAGATTTACCAGTCATTGGTCATGCGCTTGTCATTGGCCGATAAAAACAAACATTTGCCAAGTGGTAGAGGGACACGTTGGGAGGGAGTTGGGGGCGTGAATGGCCTTAACTCTTGCGAGTGCGAATTGTAACTCGCAACTCGGTGACATTCGCACGTAGCGAGTTGTTTCCTTCCCCTCCATGAGAGCGGCTCTATGGAAATATGTGCGAACAGCATAACCTGCCACTTGACACACTTCAATCTGGTTTTCAAAAAGGCTTCAATACACGATCCGTATTACCTAAAGTGCCGAAAGATACCGATAGTGCAATGCGAATGGACTGCATAGATAAGGCCCAATTCCATCCCATAGAAGGCCGATTTCTGCTGCCACCACGAATATTACAAAAGAGGATAAGTCTCAAGTCGCCCTCTTAATGTGTTTTCAACCACTGCGCATTTAAATGAGTTTACAAAAGTCGCCACCCGTGTCGCTGAGAGACAAATTGATCCGAGATTCACGGGAAAATAAAGTATATTACGGAGTATCAACCGAAATTTATCCACATGATGATACAATCTAACAAATTCATCAATTTCCATTGCTATTCCTCGCAATTACAGACATTACACTGCAAAATTATATAGAAAGTGGATCGCATTGCACTCATCACCGCTCTAGGGACATTTTTGAAAAGCGATTAAAATGCAACCTAAGAGGCAATAGAAATCGCCTTTCTATGGTAAGGAATCAGGCATCTTCTGTCCAGTCCCCTCACTTGATTCTTCGATCGCATTTTAATCGGTTTTCAAAAATGTCCGTATAGCGGTGATGAGTGCAATGCCATCCACTTTTTTCAAAATTTTGCAGAGTAATGTTTGTAATTGCGAGGAATAGAATTGAAAATTGATGAATTTGATTGTTAGATCGTATCATCATGCGTATTAATGTCGGTTGATACCCCTATTTACACCTTATTTTCCCGAGAAACATGGATCAATTTGTCCGTCAGCGACACGAGTGTCGACTTTTGTAAACCCATTGAGATTCGCGGTGGGTGACAACACATTTAAAGGCCGACTTGAGACTGATCCTCTTTTGTAGTATTCGTGGTCTCGGCGGTCCAGAGGAGACTTTCTTTTCTCGGGACGGGACTCTGGGCGCGGCGATAGTCTCGGTCGGGAGTCTTGAAGAGACCAATCGAAACGTCTCGCTCCTTCGAAACCCTTCGAGACTCCCGCGCAAGGCGGAGGCCCTCGGGTGTTCGCAAAAAAAAAAGAAAATAATTTCTATTCCAGCCCTTTACTTTAAATACTGAATATAATTTATCAAAAAGATTATTTTAATAAATGTTATTTATTTCCTAAACCAAAACTAGTAATAATTACAGATCAGATAAATACAACTCAAGCAAAATTTATTATTTTTATTAAAGAACAACAGGTTAACGCCCTATTAAGTACATAGCATACAAATTTTAAAAATATATAGTATCATTCAAATTTAAACTAAATTAACAATTCAAAGTTAGGGATTAGATTTCATACTTTAATAAATTTAGGTCAACAGTATGTAAATATCTGGGGATATAAAGCTCTCATGAAGGATAACAATGTATTTTCAGCACGAACATTCGCTGGTAATAAATTGCAAGTACCTCTAAGCTTATTTACAGGAGAATGTACTACTTAATAATTGCATTGAGAGATCTGCTCAGATACATCACGTGGATACCTGAAATGGTATTGAAGTGCACGTGCAATAAATGAATGTACAACATCAGTACTATGAATTTAAATAAGTTTAATTTTCCTAATAATAATGTTAATGTTTTTAATGCTAAGAGAAACAATCAAAAGGAGATTGAAATACATCGCTAAATTTGATTGATAGTGATCAGAAAAGTTCATTGGTGTACCACTTTTGATTACTAAGTATCTGAATAATTTATACCGAAGAGAACCTAATTTTTTTATAATAATACGTTGCCTTCCCCTTCTTCCACCCCCACTACTTCACCAAGGAGAGCTTATGGAGGATCCGCCTGCAGCAGTTCACCTTCAGCACTGACGATAGCGGGTCAACCCGCTGAAACGTTTGAACGTTTTTTTTGTGAGTGTCCTTTTCTATGTGTTCCTATGTTTTTATTAGTGTTTATTTATATATATATATATATATATTATATATATAAAATCTTGATGAAAGCGCACTAACAAGGAGACTTTGCCTAACTGATGTCAAGAAAGAAGATGAGACCCTTTTTATTTGAAAGTAGACAGTTAGGTAGGAATACTGCTGAAGGGTTTTGTCCAAATACGCCCGGGTTTGAGAGAAAAAAGCATTTAAAAATTTAAAAATACGGTCACGTTCAATTTAATTAAAAAATTTCGCCCAATTGTTTAAAGGTCGATTTGGCCCAGTGGTACCGTATCGCGCTTACATTTTGAAAGTCCAGGGTTCGAGGCTCGGAATGAGTAATTTTTTTGCAGTCTGCCACTTTCTTCATTTTTTGTACTTTGTTCCATCTTCTTCAGATTTGTTGATTTCAGACGTTACACGTTTTTTTACTAGACTGCTTTTTTAGAATAAGCCTTAAATTGACATTCATGTCGCTAGCTTACCTTGCTTCGAATTATTCTTTCCGTTGCCGAGATTCATCCAAAAAGGAGTGATATAACTCTGATGCTGATACGTCGTAGTAAAGGGAACTCGTTTCCGAAGCAAAAGATTTTAAACATACCGACTTCGAAGAGTTTCCCAGGTCCCTACTACGAGTAGAGTTTTACCTGTCTACCTCTATGATCAATTTTGAGTACTCCAAGTGCTAAACGTTGTTCTTCTTACATTTATTGCTGTCAATTAGTCTGTTTTTAACTTGGTAATTGTTAGAAATGTTTTATATGCTAAATTTTCAGAATGAAGTGAGAATCGTTACTCATTATAGCTCTCGCCGTCGAATGGACCCCGACTATTGTTTGGTGGGCGGCAGGTAGGATTTTGAAAAGAAATTTTGTTCTTTACACTTGGATAGTTGAAGGGCTGAACGAATAGGACAAAGGTTTTTTTAACACTTAATAAACTGGATAGGAGGTTGAAGTTCTGTATTTTTTTTTCGGAATGTGTAAAGTGTCCAAAAAGTCATTTTTGACCACCCTGTCAATCATTATCCCCTATTCCTTCTTCCCTAACCGATCGGTAGGCGAGGTATGCTCCCCCTAACTAACCCTCCCCTCAATATCAGTCTCCTTCTTTCTGCGTATTTAGCGGGAAAGAGCTTTCAAACAAACTGTATAAACTGGGGAAGGAGTTGTTGGCACATATGAACTTTTTATTAGCTGGATAATACTACTAGGCTAACTTGAAATTGGTTCATGGCCCGCAACGCTTTAAGTCGATGTCCATACGATCGTATCATTTTTAGATTGGTTTGTCGGTTCATCCCTTCCGTTTTCTTTTTCCATGGCCTACCTAGACTCCCACTTTCTGCTACTTCCTTGTGCTTTTCTCTGCAGCACGATATCATTCAGTTTTCCCTCCCTTTCATGAGACCATAAGGTATAACCCCGCGAGGAATTGTTGCCGTATACAGGACCATTTATTTTAGGAAATACCTCAGTAATATAGGGCACCAGAATAAAGGAATTGAATATTACTGATATTGGCAGTGCCATTTCCAATTTTTCCTTTTTTATTTATTAATTTCCCCTTTACATGAACTCGGATGATATGCGTCAAAAAAACAAGAAAAGCACAAAATTGAAAAGCACCATGAACATTTAATAAAACTGCTACCTGAACATTTGCACTTGCGTTTTCTTAAGTCTTCAGGGAAACATATTTCCCGTAAGTTCTTGAAAACACTTCTATTTTCTACTAACTTTGACGCATACCAAGCATACCTAAGCATATTATTGAATGCTGGCGAGGACAATTGATGATGAACAATGGAATGAATTTTTATTCCATCCTCACGTGAGGAAATCTCCCTTTGCCCTTGAAGAAGGAAGGTGCAGTTCTTGATTCGTGCAATAAACTGTTTTATCTGTCTGTAAAAGTATACATCGCACGGCTGGCATACGTTTGTGCACTTCGGTGGTATAATTTTTATGCTGCATAACGGTTCTCCTTCCTCGTCGATAAATAGTTCATCGTAAATGGCAGCATTAGTTTGGCCCCCCAGGAATCGATAAGCAATAAAAATTTATTGTTTTTAACGTATGGCTGGAGAACATTTTTTAAAAACTTAATATACAACGCAGTTGTAAGTTTTCCAGACTTGGAACACACAACGGAAACGTTTCCAAATTCATTCTCCATTTTCTTCACACTTTCACACACTCTCGCGGACCAAAATCACCTCCAGGTTCCTGCATGCACAAAAAAAGCTTTAGGAAGCAGCTTTCCTGATGCAGTAATTGCGTACTGCGCTGTATATGAGTGTGTCATTTTCCTCACGCTCCCAAGAGCCACCTTAACAATTTTGTCTCCTTTGTTAGAGAGCGTCCTCTTCATATCAACCCTGTACGCACACCCGGTCTGATCTGTGTTTATTACGAAATCCTTATTATAATTGGAAATCAGGCTTCTTGCTTGCTTCTGAAACTTCATTCCTGATTGCAAGATTTCTTCGATTGAAGCATGCTCCCTTGTAGACACGTATTTCGTTATTTTGCGTTGTACAATTCAGTGTCTCCTCTTAAAAGATGCCACCCATGAAGCACTCGCAGAGAATTCAAACTCTTGCGATATGTGCTGAAACGACGCGGAAATGGCCCATTCCTGTAAAGACCGGGTCATCACCGGCTCATTCATGTTTCTGGCTTCCACAAAGCGATCGTATACCCATCTGGCGATGAGTCATCACTGGACCTTTCTTCGCCTAAAATTCCTGTTACATCATCCGGCACTAGGAGATCGTCAGATTCACCGGCACTAAACGGCTCCTCTACTTCTTCAAACTTGAACTCATTCAAAATATCCAAAAAACTCCCAACAACTTCATCTCCGATTAGTTTGGAGCATCGCGTGACAGAAGCGTTTTTAGGGTCATTAATAGCCTGCATCCCACGCAAAGTGTCTGTAATGTGATAAAATATTTGCATTCAATAATAAATACTATTAAAAATAATGGACCACGAATATCTTTTGCTACAAATAGCATTATTTACATCATTAAAATATGCCTACATTCAAAATGACGAACAGCTCCCGTTAAATCATCTTTGCTAAAAGCATGTTTTGACGTTGAATAACAATCGTCTACGGCACTGCCACTAGAAGGCCCAGGGATTGGATCTGATTCCATTGTATACACAGGTAAAATACTTATTTCGCACGGTAAACTAAATTATGAAGCCCTTATTCCAAACTTCTGCCTTCGGATGTCAACTGATGAAGGTTTAGGCTCAAACTAATGCCAAAGATAGGAAAATACGATCAATATCCTATCAAAAAAGGATACGTAAATTGAATAATTCAATAAAAAAATTAAGACGGAACTTCGACCGCCAGTTTGGATTAGCACGTGTTAAAATAAAATTCGTCCTATAGTTTGTCCAAACAGAGACGGCGGGTAAGAGATCTCTTAATCGATTAAGGCACCGCTGATTAGCCCAAAAATAGCCGCGTACCTGCCGCCCACCAAACAATAGTCGGGGTCCATTCGACGGCGAGAGCTATAATGAGTAACGATTCTCACTTCATTCTGAAAATTTAGCATATAAAACATTTCTAACAATTACCAAGTTAAAAACAGACTAATTGACAGCAATAAATGTAAGAAGAACAACGTTTAGCACTTGGAGTACTCAAAATTGATCATAGAGGTAGACAGGTAAAACTCTACTCGTAGTAGGGACCTGGGAAACTCTTCGAAGTCGGTATGTTTAAAATCTTTTGCTTCGGAAACGAGTTCCCTTTACTACGACGTATCAGCATCAGAGTTATATCACTCCTTTTTGGATGAATCTCGGCAACGGAAAGAATAATTCGAAGCAAGGTAAGCTAGCGACATGAATGTCAATTTAAGGCTTATTCTAAAAAAGCAGTCTAGTAAAAAAACGTGTAACGTCTGAAATCAACAAATCTGAAGAAGATGGAACAAAGTACAAAAAATGAAGAAAGTGGCAGACTGCAAAAAAATTACTCATTCCGAGCCTCGAACCCTGGACTTTCAAAATGTAAGCGCGATACGGTACCACTGGGCCAAATCGACCTTTAAACAATTGGGCGAAATTTTTTAATTAAATTGAACGTGACCGTATTTTTAAATTTTTAAATGCTTTTTTCTCTCAAACCCGGGCGTATTTGGACAAAACCCTTCAGCAGTATTCCTACCTAACTGTCTACTTTCAAATAAAAAGGGTCTCATCTTCTTTCTTGACATCAGTTAGGCAAAGTCTCCTTGTAAGCGATAATATAAATATGTGGCCGATCGAGGCGAACGAACAAAAATTGTTGCACTACAATACTTGCACTACACCAGTTGCCATCCACCTCACACCAAACACGCAATCCCCTACTCCCTATCAGTCCGTGCCCATCGCATCTGCAACAATTCACCATCTCTTCAAAGAGCCACACAGAACCTCCATCATGCTCTCCTCAAACGAAAGTATCCAGAACCCCTGCTCAAAAAGAAAATACTCTCTCCCTCCGAACAGTACATCCCACGCACCAAAAAAGAACAAACCAGGAAACTGAATCTCACCACCACATTCTTCCCGGGCTCTCAAAAAATTAAAAAAATATTAAAAGATCTGTACCCTATCATCAGAAAAAACAAAATCACGGCTGCTCTTCTTCCATCCTGCCCCTCCATTGCCTACAGAAGAGCACCTAACTTAGGTAATATTTTAAAATCCACCCGCCCCCTCCTACGGCACGCTCTGCCCCCACCTTCCTCCCTGACTCCATGCAACCGCCCCCGTTGCAAATGCTGCCCCCTGCTACGCCCCACCACTTCACCTGTCATCAATAGATCCTCCTCCACACCGTCTTGCACTTCCTTCAACGTTGTATACAGGCTATTTTGTAATTTTTGCCCCGCGTACTACATAGGAGAATGTACCACACCTATATCCATCCGTATGAATAACCACAGGCACTCCTGCAAAACTCCCCCCTTTCATGAACCCATCCCCATTCACACTTCCTCACACAACAGTACCTTCGACCAATGTTTTGCCCTAACCTTCATTGAAGTTTTGCCAGAGAGGGCAACTATCATCGAGGTGAGGACGAGGGAGATGGCCCACATCTGGGTTGAAAAGGCGTTTGAAACGCCCGGGCTAAACATCGCCCACTAAAAGCCAAAACAAACCCTACCCTCCCTTTTCCCCCCCTCTCCCCTTCCCCTTCTTCCACCCCCACTACCTCACCAAGGAGGGCGACTGGAGGAACTTACCCTGCCTGCAGCAGTTCACCTTCAGCATTGAGGATAGCGGATCAATCCGCTGAAACGTCTGAACGTTTATTTGTGAGTGTCCCTTTTTTTACGTGTGTCTATGTTTTAGTAGTACAATTTTTGTTCCTTCGCCTCGATCGGCCACATATTTATATATATATATACTACTTCATTCATTCACACGGCGCCTTAAGCGCAAACATACATATAAATTCACAGGTAAGGAAAGAAAGGGATAGGAACATGGAATCGAAAAAGGACGAGGACAACGGTGCTGTGGTAGGTGGAAAAAAGCCAGAAATCAGAGGGTAAAAAGTACAATTTTGTACTTGATAATGACCTAATGGTCGACACGCGTCGTACTTTTAATAATAAAACTGTGGAAAAGGGCCATCTCTCTGTGCTTTCAATACTAATACGATGTCATTCCATAATATCACGTCTGCTTCTGTTACTTTGATTAAGGTGTAGATAAACCCTCTCTGCTAAAGCAATAGAAAACAAAATAACATTTTTAAACGCTTTTTAATGAGCCAAAGGTAAATTAATAATTGGATATGTGAGGAAGGGTGGAGAGAAATTATTGGCATTAAGGCAGTCTAGAACGAAAGGCGCCAAGGGGACCACGGCTTAGCGTCCCATCCAACGGACGGAGAGCTGGACTTGAAGTGCCCTGCACAAAACACTCGAGCAGGGCTCAGACAGTCTCTAAAAAATCTCGGCCACAACCGAGAATCGAGCCCGATCCCGAGGGGTGGAAAGCCAATACTCTATCCACCAACCCGATACCCCCCAACATAGGGCGCGTTCCGAAATTCACTGGCAGTACTGCCAGTGCTGCCAAACCGTTCCGAAATCAACTGGCAGTACGGTGCAGTAACGGATGACGTCAGTCGTTTGATGACGTTCCCTACGGTGGACCCTATTGCGGTTACTGCAAGCCGAGAGCAGCAGTAGCAGCAGTAAGCAGACGATTGGCGGTAAAATTTTAACTCGGCGGTGTGTTTTCGTATAGTCATTGCGCGCGCGAGAAGATGCAAATTATAATAAACACCTGAGTTATCTCTTTACTGCCACTAAAGAATAAGTGGAAAGGGTAATAAAATGTTTTACGCATGCATAATATCTACTTCGAGTGACTGAAAAGCTCGAATATCTGCTTTTTAAAAGTAGGGTTCGTGAAGTGTTCAGCAACCGATAAAGATGATTTTTTGGGGGCTGATGGTAAATCAGGCTGCTTTGCCGTCTTCTCTTTGAATTATTGGTCCATTCAAAGTTAAATGTATTCCATCGTTTCTGGATACATTCTATTTACAGTGGAAAATAGAAATATAACGATGTTGTCTTACTTTTGACGAAGATAATTCAGGTCTTAAATTACTCCTAGTAATCTTTAAAGCCTAATGGAATATGATTTTTGTGAAAAAGTGTTAAAACGACAGTAAATCGTTACTCTATTTGGCATTGTTCTTGCTGACAATTCCTAAAAAATTGCCCGAGAATGAAGGTGCTATACACTCGAGAAAAGCCTCTTGCCGTGGGCAGAAGCAGCGGCAGTAAGCAGACGGAAGCCAGTATGTTCACCTGTTTTTGGAACACAACAATCGCCTTGTAAAACACATACAATACAAATAGTACAAACATACGTAGTATAGTACGTAATTAAATGAAATATAATGGACATAATTCAGAATATATTCAAGTAAACTGAGAAAAATAAATTCCACTCATAAATATGTATTGGATGTGAAAATGGCCAGTGTTGGGCGTTTAATGAATTTCTTTATATCTATATGAAATATTTGGTTTGCTAATTTCGTGTGATTTACCGATGGTGTCTTGAATAATGTCTCGTTAACTCCAGTTGTAGATAAGAAGTAATCCCTGAAAACTTCAATGCTAGAAACTATAATTAAAATTACGTTTTCCACGCATGTATGTGTATCATGTCAGAAATGTATGCATAAACTTTCTTGATTTCTATCATCAATACGATGCAACTTTCTTGTTCTATGCCATACCGTTTAATGTGTAAGCATATTCTAGGTAGTGGCACACGCAATTTTAACTGTACGTTGGAAATTCGTCTCCCTTGACGTTCTTCTACCCTACAACTGCATTCATGTTTTCGTCTCCTTGAGTTTCAGCATACTCGCTAATTTTGCGTCAGAGCATGAAGTACGAAATATAATGTGTAGTAAAGCGTATATTGCCTTTAACTTTTCTTCAATCATGAATATTGAGGGACAGCTAATTAAATCCTGCAACGGTGCCTTGTAAATTGTTCTTGATAATGTTTACGCACTGAAAACTTAACAATGGAAGGCATTTTTAACCTGATATTGAAGTACTTTTAATTTTAAAGGTCTTACGTGACTCTCCTCGTTTGCAATGGATATTTAAAAATATTTCTTTAGGCGGCAATACATGAATTTCGAAGTTTCATGCTCACAACTTATATATTGAATTTACTTTGAAAGTGGCATTTGCACGATTCATTATTTCCCGCGAAATTATCAACGGCAGCTACTGTTGACCGTTCCGAAATCACTGCTTTGTTTACAGTGGCAGCACTGTTTTCCGTTCCGTTTTGCAGCAGCAGTACTGCCAGTTAATTACGGAACGCGCCCATAATGTGTCACCTTGCTCAGACTGAATTCCTCAATGAATGCACACAAGCACGAATGCGACCATAATTCCTAAATGAACTCACTTTTATTCTTTTACTTTTATTTATTTTTAAAACTAGCCGACCCGGCGAACTTCGTACCGCCTTCAATGAACTTATAGTTTAATTGCACCATTTATAAATAAAGAGCGGCTGTATCGTTTTACTCATATTCGATTTATTATAAATTAAATGAGGAAATATTGATGAAATAAAAATTATACGCATTCAGTTGTTGGCTATTTGTGTTATTAACTGTAAAAAAATGTTTTTAGGTCTAAGTCCGTAGCGTAAACTTGGATCGTTCACGGGGCAGGTTAACGCAACGCTAGACCGACGCTTGACTGATGCTCAAAATAGTGTAAGAAAAGCCCCTATGAAGCAGCATTTGTATCAAATGACTTTAGGCGCGCCAGTTATAGTATCTCTGTTTGGAAAAAATGCACTGCGTAAACGTGCTGCATGCGTAAACGCACCACAATTCGGGTTTAATGTCCTGCGTCAAGCGCCTTCTTATAAACAACAGTTTTTGTTTTGTTATCAGGCGCAAGATAAAGCGAATGAAGCTAAATAAATATAGCGAAGCGAAGTAGGTACGCAGCGAGGGGGGTTTTTGGGGGTTAAAACCCCCCCAAAAGCTCAGAGAAACTTTTTATAAAACATTTGGTTATTAATATTAGGGGGACGGATGAGTCACAAATATTTAACTGTTCGAACAGCCGCAAAACCTACCATTTTGAACCTTTTATCCTAAAAAAATGTCTGGGGAGGGCCCCCACACCTCTCGCTTACCTTGGCGAGTTTTTTATACCCTACAGACCCGCCAGTATTAGCTGCGCCTATCCTTAATTCCTAGTTGCGCCGTTGAAGCGAAGGAAGAAATACAGCGGATGGTTTACCGACTCGTAAACATACCACATATTCTGACAAATATTTCTCGGGTTTGCATCCAGGTTAAAGCTTTTATGTAAGCCGACGTTTCGGAAGACGACTTGTCTTCCATCCTTAAGGCTGTGTTACTCTATCGAAGTTCAATTTCACACTGAACTGGATCGACCGTTTACCGAGGACAACAATACGGCTCAGGTGTCGTCCGATTGGCTGTAGGTCTTTTGAAATTCTTCACGTTTAACCCTTATGTTTTTCATACAGCTGATTACAGGTCTCCATGTAGTGCTTAGATGATAGCCGGTGTCCCGATTGAAATTTTTGGGATTGAGGCGGATCTCTATTGCTTCCTTAACTACTCGGTCCCAGTAACGTTGAGCATGGCAAAGGATTTTGGGACAACACCACAATATTTACGTAATGGAGATAAATTTAAATTTAATGACGGATATACTTGTGAAATATAGCCGATTTTCGTATTTTAGCCCTTACCCTAGGATTGTAGCACCTCCATTTTTTGTTATGAGCGTTTGAAAGCACCAAACTGAATCAAATTAAAAACATCATTTTTAGAAAATAAACGCACAGAGACTAATTCGGAAATGACTATCGGAATTAATATGTCTCGAATAATGAGGTAATTTTCGGATGTCACTGACGATGTATGTCTATTAATGCTGTCACCTTTTTATATCTGAGGAAGGTTTAAACAGAGAAACGAAGTTATCACAATAAATATATGAATACGGTTAAGATACTTGAATTGGAGAAAGAACCAAAGAATGCTCAACTATCCCCGTAGATGTTAAATTCTATTGATAATAGCAGTTCGACATATTTTACGAAAACGCAGATTCGAAATGTGTCGAATGGGAGCGTAGTAAGCAAATATATCTCAATAGTGCAGCATGAACAATGCTTTGATGAACATATTTATCAAATATCTTCGGTCTCACACCAATAGTTATAAAGATACGCCAAGTTGCATATTTGCCACCATAATCGTATCGAATTATCAAGTATACTGACACGTGTATTGAAAATTCGCAAATCTATTGATTTAACTTCCAGTCTTTGATCATCAACCCTAAAATTCCTGGTCTACTATGTACGTGGATGTAAAATCCTGTATGTTGTAACGATTCGATGTATTTGAAGAAAAAGCATATTCGATATGTATCGAATATGAGACTACACAGAAAACATATTTCCATTGAGCATTGTGAGGAATACCAAGATGTACACATTCGCCAAATTTCATTGGTCCAACGGATATACTATTTAAGTTAGGCCAATTTGCGTATTTGCTACAATAATCGATTCGATCTTTCGATTATACTGACATCTGTACTGTAAAATCCGCAAGGACATTGATTTTATTTCCAGTCTATGGTCATCTACTATATAATTGCTGGTCAACTATGTCCTTGGATGTAAAATCATATATGTTATAGCAATTCGATATATTTTAAGGAAAAGAATATTCGATATATATCAAACGTGAGACTACATACAAAACATATTTCCATTGCGCATTGTGAGGAATACCAAGATGTACCCATTCACCGAATTTCATTGGTCCAACTTATATAGTAATCAAGTTATGCCAATTTGCGTATTTGCCATAAAAATCGAATCGAACTTTCGACTATAGTGACACCTGTATTGAAAAATTCGCAATCCTATTGATATCCCTTCCGTTCTATGGTCATTCCCTTATCCCTGCCTTCTCAACTATCCCCGCTCTCAGAGTTTCACCTATGTACTTATATTGGTGACGTAAATAGGGCGATGCGTGTATTTCTTACGGGAACCTATTACAAAAAGATATAAATTCATATTGATATGTCTGCATTAGGAAACATTACTCATCTAAATAAGTTATATGTACGCATGATTCATTCCTTCCCTTACATATTGTTAAAATTTTTATCCCCGTAACTATGTAAATAGGTCTGAAAAATGGCTCCATCGAATGCAGCCTAGTATCGATCATAACGTCCAGTCTAATTAATTGATCCGCTTGATTTAACTTTTGTCGGATGAAAAACATTATCAGTGGTATAGTGTATGACTTTCATGTTCAAAACTTGCTCAACAAAAAAGTTATTAGCGATTAAATCGTAACTAAGGAGATTACTATCGATGTAACTCGCACCTGAATCGGTCAAGCGGAATGGCCATCATTGCAAAAGTTGAATATTTTAATAATATAATTACCCTGAAAATTTCATTCGTCTAGCTGAATCGGTTGCTAAGATATTCAAGATTGTATGCTCCACAAAAAAATGGCGACAATGATTTTTCGGGTGCAGGATATTTTTCGGAATTTAATTATGAATTAATCAAGAAGGTTACGGGAAAAGTAGACTGAAACGTTAGGATGCGAAGCACCCTAAACTGTTTATGTAGGAGATTCCAAATTTTCATATGGCAGATGTCTCAAGGCCGAAATCCGAGTTTGAAAATTCGCCCATTTCGACAATGTAAAATCGAAATCGTTTATTCCTCGGAATTGTTTCGACATATGAAAATTCCAAGATAGCCAAAATATCAACCAAAAAATCCTCCACCTCATATTTCAAGGAATTTGTCCTACGATTATTGCAATTTGGTCAAAAAAATTCCTAAACTTTTTCCATAAGAAAAGCATAGAAAACGTTCAAAAAATAATAAAAAATACTGAATGTTAATTCGTCGCAATGACAACCGTACCAAAAAATTGACCAAAAAATCTTCTTTATGTCCATTGAATATCATGTTCCTCAGACGTTTAAAAGCACAAAATAAAAGCGAAAAAGTTTTAGTCCCATAAGGCTCCCATATTAATTCAAGTCGATAATAGGGTAGTTTCCTTCATCAAAGAAAACGAAAGGCATTGATTGCGATAATACACAAATTTTTGGTTTTTGAAATACCGGTTTTGACGAATGGCAAGGGTCAAATTTTATCCTCATTTGAAAAAGGCCAGATTGGCGCCCATGCGATTCCACTCCACGTGACGTCACAGGGACCTAGTTTCTACACGAGAGGATAGGAGTTATACATCGTATGAGGTTACCAATGCATGCATGAGGCACAGAGCTCAGGGAAACATGTCTTAATAATCACCTATTAAAACTGGCTAAGGTCGGAAAGTTTTCCTCGTTTGATAAGGTATTAATTATCCTTATTTAAGCCCAGCGCTACCAGCAAGCAAGGTACTCAGCTACCCGTTAGCATCCTGCGTCCTATCAGCGCTCAGAGCCTCGACCAAGGTCACCTCACAAGGCGGGAGGGGGGACCAGAAATGCGTCGCACGGTCTTTTTCCCATCATTCCTACTTACGCGTCGCGTTTTCGCGCGCTTGAAATATTTCACTTTTCATTTAATCGCGAAAAATAGATATCGTCATTTAACAATCTAAATGCGTGAAATACGTACTCCAGGAGTAATAATCTTTCGATTTAGGCAATAAAAAAATAATAGGAAACCACCCTATTCACGAAAACTAATCGACTTTTTCAAGTTATCAGAATTTTTCTCCCGATGAATTTTTTTTTTACTTTTACCTCCAATAAGCCAAATACCCACATGTATCACAGTTTGGGCTGCAAAATTGTATCAATGAGTCAGTCAGTCAATCGATTTGCCATTTTATATTAGCTTAATTAATTAACATTCATAAAAATTAATTAACATTCATAAAAATTAATTAACATTCATAAAAATAGAAAATTTGGAGTGATATCAATGGTAGTATGAATAATATTATGCTATTTTGCAATAATAGCGTCCAACAAAATCATCTAATAGCAGTAAAGACGTGAAGGCATATGGTGAGGACGTAAAAAAAATTAAAAACTGTCACTTAACCAAAATTCATCATAAAATGGTAATTGCGTGAAAGGAGTAGTTTCAGAGTCCATTGGGATCAGTCAGGCGCGATGATTATTTTTCAGTCTTCCTAGGGCTAATCACGCTGACTGCACAGCACCGCGCATGCACCAGTTAAGATCACATTTGAATCCCTCGCGCAAAACGGTCTCAACTCACGAGGACAGTCCAATTGACACGATGTGAATGATCATTGAGAAGCATGCTGGTACTTGCCTAAGATTACGGACGCGAAGGCGATCATGACGACGACCCAGCATCCGATGGGTGCGGGGTGCGGTATCCGGCGCCCGGGTGCGGTCCTGCCCGCGGCGCCTCCTGCCGAATGCTCGGCGCCTCCACCCGAAGAAGCGACATCGACGCCTGGCCCACCACCCGCACGTCCATAGTCGATGAGAGGTGGCGATGGAGGTAGACACTGATGAACAACAGACACGGCGCAAGGGAAAGAAGACATGTGATGAGGCACACGCTTTCTCAACACTCAAGGCAAGTGTCCTCAGACACGCAAGAGTTGTACAAGGTGCAACAAGAATCCCCAATTAATCACGAACGAACGCACAAAAACAATACAACAAAAGGATAGCCCGAGCGCGGAGGAAGGCTTCACGATCGGGAATGCAATTGGTAAGTAAACAATAGCGAAGAGTTATTCATCTTCACAAAACACAAACGACAACAAGCACTGCCTCCAGGCAACTCGCGTCCAATCGGAACACTCGGACAATTGTTTAGACGCGGTGAGTCCGCGTTGATAATTCGTTGGAAGTGGAGAACGACCGCACGTAGCGGGTGAGTGATATGAAGGAGCGAGAGAGACGATAGCAGTTGAACGGCAAAGGCGGAACTGATGCTGTTGATCGCCGATTGCCCCTCCCCCCCACGCACAGAGGGGAGGGTGCTTAGTGGAGGGGAGCAGTTAGTTGGGAGGTCGGCCGCGAGGGGGTTCCTCTTCGGGGACAGCGGTCTCCCCCAACTCACCAATAGATGTCTCTGCAGGGCGAGGGGAATCAGAGTCCTCTAGATTGCTCTCTCAACACTACTCTCTCATTATGGCAATATAGAGGACTCTGAGGGGAATCAGAGCCCTCTGGATGGCAGTTCTCTACACTACTTCCTTGTAGGTTTATCCCCTATTATTTGTTCTAAATGACAGACTTCCGGCCGTATGATTACCTCGTGCCGGCATTAACACAAATATTTCTATTGAAAACAGAACTACCAGCATAAACACAAATATGTACCAATTACTAAATTATAGTTACGCCTTCTGGAGAGAAGTATAGAACAACGTCAATCATCACAGCAATCAAGACTAAAGGAAGCATTTTCCAGCATGAAATTTCACATATTAGAGCCATTTATAGAAAACACAGCATCATTTTAAACATTGATCGCCAAATATGTTCCTCGCTTCATCATCTGCGCCGGTGTACATATTAGTAAAATGACTACTTTTTCTCATTTCAAACCAAATGACAAAAATTCATGAATCAATATTATTAAGAAAATCCAAGATAATTGTATTTAAGGAACTATTATGCAACAAAATCCTCACCTCACTTAGGCGGGAAGACGTTGTTGGTTGCCCCTTGTCCATTCGGCACATGCGAAGCCATCTCTCGGTATCTCGGAGAAACTAACATTTCAAAACCCTTCCTCAGTGCTATTAGAGAGAAATTAGGGGAAAAACAACAATTATGCTTTATTTCTTCATCAAATAACATAAAATCATACTTAGCGACTGCCTTATACCTTCACTTTCACGCAGTAAACAACATGTGCAGATAATATAAACGGAGGAATACGACGACTCAACTATGAAGTGTATTATCAAGTATCAGAGGACCCTGAGGGGAGTGAGAGTCATCAGGTTGGCCATTTAGGACACCATAAGTTCATATTATAATAAGGGGTTACACTAGGGATCAGTAGCAATCCCAATTTGAACCCGGTCTCCGCGCAATAATTCGCACTCCAACTTTTGTCACCCGTGGCGCGAGGATCGGTTGGTGTCAATGCATTTGGTTTTGAGTTCCTTCAGAACTTCAGACGCCGTATGTGCACAAAAAAATCCTCGCACAGAAATAAAATAATGAGTTGAATATTTTTCTATTTCATTGAAAATTATCAAAATAATTTTCAGGCGAAGATTATTAAAGGAAAAATAGAAGGAAATTATGAAAAAAATTACCACAGTGGAAACTAAACCACTCTTAAAACTTAAGCATGTAAATCGAACGCAATAGTCACCGAACTGCAGAATTACGTTTTCAAAGTGTTTTGAAAAGAATAAAATTAAGTAAAAAATGTGTAAGTGCATAAAACGACTACACACGCACTTCAAAGTGCCAACAATTCTGTGGTTGGAGAAATTCGTGACGGATGCAAATTCAAACTCACTGTTGTGCAATTCCTCGCGAATTCACCGTGATCACTGCTTGAAGATAGAGAAGCAAGAGGAAGACAGCGAAGTGTGTTCGAAAGGATTTGCAAAGTCGTGACGTCACAGATCGCTATTCATGTTTATTTTTTAACAAACCTTTTCCGTCTACTTGAAATTATTGTGAGGAAATTAAGCCATTTTTCTTATCTTGACAGCGAATTTTTGCAATAGGCAGGTAGGACTATTTTAGCTGAATATATAAGCCTTTCTAAAATTACTCCATAAATTTACCGAATTATAATCCACTTATGCTTGCGCAAACATCGAGTCTCAACAATCAACGCAAAACAATTTTTTAAAAAACTCCGGTTCTCATAACTTCGATAGCCATAATGCGCGAAAAAGTAGTGGTTTTCTACATTTTCGTTGTTAATTTAGGATATCTTTTTCAAATACGCATGTATCGTATAGCCGTATTTTAGATTGTAAATTTGTGGCTGACGTCATTCTGACGTTTTTATTATCAAAATGACCTGAACTTCCATCCTCAAATTCAGTATCAATGCTCAAGTCGTCCATCATACATTTCTGTTCATATATTTACTCGTTTTTTTTACCTTATAAATGAATTGCACTCCAGTGACGTCATACGTACAACGGGTATCATTTTGGTCACGGAAATGACCTACCTTGCACTAACAAATTTTTTTAAAATCCCTTAAGTTTTAAGAAAATGCATACGACTTTTATACTTCCAGGGAGAAAAGCACGAGATTGAGGTTTCATTGTCTTTTGTCGACAGAAGCACACGTCGCGCAGCCGCCTGTCATTCCGATTACTCAGCAAAGCACTGGAGTAATGCGGGATGCCTATCTATGTCCATGCGATTGGGGAGCCTCTTTGCGAGTTGCGTATCAATTACTACTTAGCAGGTGATGGCTTAGAGAGCTTGCCAGTTGATCCAAGGGCCCTGGTATCAAATCCGGGCGAAAAAAAACACTCAGAAACTCGTAGATGGCTATTCGGTAACTCCACCGGGTCAGGTTTTCCAACTCCATCTCGGCCGACGTTTCGATGAACGAGTTGTCCATCGCCATCAGACAGTGTCCTCGGAGTGGGAAGTGACGACTGAAATAATAGGGTGGTTTCCTATTATTTTCTATTGCCTAAATCTAAATATTATTACTTCTGGAGTACGCATTCCACGCTTTGAGATTTTTTATGACGACATCCATTTTTCGCGATTACATGAATATTGAAAATTTTCAAGCGCGTGAAAACGCCACGGCTAAGTAAGAATTCTGGGAAAATCCCGTTTGACGTCATTCCTGTTACCGCTGTCGCCGTGTGAGGTGATCTTGGGGCGAGGACATGTGCGCCGCTGCGATGCTGGCTGCTAGCAGGTGGCGCTTGGCTTAAATAAGGGTTATTATTACCTTATCAAACGGAAGAAACTTTCCATAGGCACAATAGGCACTTTTAATAGGTGATTATTAAGAGATGTTTCCCTGAGCTCTGTGCCTCATGCATGCAATGGTAATCTCAGACGATGTAAAACTCCTATCTACTCGCATAGAAACTAGGTCCCTCTGACGTCACGTGGAGCGGAATCGCATGGGCGCCAATCTGGCCTTTTTCAAATGTGGTTAAAATTGACCATTGCCATTCGTCTAAACTGGGATTTCTAAAACCAAATAATTTATATATTATGGATACATTAATGGTGGGTAACAAATCGCAATCAATGCCTTTCATTTTCTTTGATGAAGGAAACTACCCTATTGTAATGAAACGTTGACGTCATTATATTTCCGCTTCGTTGAGTACCATCCTCGAAGGAATGAATCATAATAGAGAGAAAGTGTTTGGAACAGCGAGTCACGGGAGGCCGATGCGTTGGGGGGCGATGGGAGGGGAGGGGAGCAGTTGCTTCGAGAAGCGGTGACTCGCCGGGTGGTAGTGCGTTGCGTCATCAATTTTTTTATACGACAGGGTTTTTCGCCGCGAATAACTCGCAGAGTAGGCGACGAATCAAGGAACGGTAAAATATGGGTCGTTTATCTTCTCAAACTCCACTTCAGTCGACGGTGGTAGTAGAGTAGTTGATGCTCGATTGGGTGAGCAGCCGGCCGTTGTGCTCGCGATGGTGCTTCCACGAATACATATTAATTACAATAACGGAGTGCGGGCCTCTGGGTGTGTTTTCACTCACCGCGGAAGAAAATGGGTTTAGAAAAGTTGCTACTCACGTCGCTGACTGACATAGCGATCCAAATTTCACGGATAAATGAGTTATAATCAGTGCTGAAACTTACATTCTTAACGATTTCATCTATTCAACTTTTGTACTATTCAGTGGTATTCCTCGCGATTTAAGTTGTTAGTAATCGACTCGAGTGATTCGAGTAATATTACGAATGTCGAGTCGAGTAGTTATGGTTACAGAGCTGTCGAGGCCAGTAAGTTCAGAAATCTGCCGACAGAATGCGCCATCATGAAACTCTTGAGGTAATATCGTTTATAAAGTCGTTCTAATGCCATAGCTTAGGAGTTTCAGATTTTGTATACGTAGCAGTCAACCACTATAGTTGTCGCCGTGTGTGCCGAATACCTTTCCGTCAACCCCTGCGGCCAACCGTCTTCCGCCCCTACGGCGTATTCGGATTAATCAGAGTGGTCAACAGAATCGCTTCTACTTTCTTATTCGATACTTTTACGCTCTACCATACTTTCTTTACTCAAACGCCGAGGGAATTCGTAAAAATTGTTAGGATTTCTACAGAAAAATGCAACTTTTACGTTTCAGCGGAAAATGCCGGTTTTTTCCGGTGTTTGACGTCACAAGTGGTCCCTTTTGAGCACTAACAAGGAGAGGTCGCCAAAGTGATGTTCGGGATCTGAATGACGATGTTATTTCCTGAAACAATATAGGTAAGGTAGAAAAAGTGTCACGGATTTCTTCCAAATAGGCCCGGGTAGAGAGATATTCGCATGTAAAGATTCCGCGCACCATGACTTCCTTCGACTACTCTCCCTCGTACAGCAAGCGGCGTAGCCTAGTGGGTCAAGGCGCGAGGACGAGACATTTGATGTATACGTTCGGGGTTCGAGTCCCAGTGGGGTCAAATTTTTCGTTGCCATAGGAACACGGTGTACAATCTGTATGCATACAATGGAGAGGAAAGTTTTTGTGAAACGTCATTTCTGGAAGTCCCTTGGTCTGTGCCACTCTCGTACCTGTGACACGGGCAATCAAATCGATGGCTGTAATGAAGAGGTCAAGAAAATTAAGTTTCTTTACAAATTTCAACTCAATTAATACTCTTGACTGAATGCTCTTGTCTACAGAATAGATGAGCATTGGGAAAAAACCTTCAAATTGACTTGTTCAATCTCCGGAAACCTTCTCCTCACATGCGGCGAAAATGTTAAAATGCGTCTCCTGGGCCCATGGAGCAGGTACTTCCAGGATGGGTGTGGTACACCCTCCGAAGGGTCACTAATCCCCGACCCTATCCTCGACGAACTCACCCTCGCAGGACCGTCTCATCGGTCCTACCAGCGGGGGCCCTACCTCCGGAAAAGTGACCGCTCTGACTGTAATTTGAAAATCAATCAATCAATCCGATCATCGAAATATGATAGTTTTCATCGCACTCCTGCCAATCAAGCAATCAAGTACGTCTTTGAACCGTGTCTCTGCGATAAAAAATAACGATTTTGTTAACTTTGCAATAAAACGTGGCTGCGGACAACCGGAAAATGGCCATTATATCAAAGTTAACAAAATCATTATTTTTCATCGCAGAAACACGGTTCAAAGACGTACTTTATTGCTTGATTGGCAGGAGTGCGATGAAAACAATCATATTGTGATGATCGGATTGATTGATTGATTTTCAAATTGCAGTCAGAGCGGTCACTTTTCTGGAGGTAGGGCCCCCGCTGGTAGGGCCGATGAGACGGTCTTGCGTGGGTGTGTTCGTCGAGGAAAGGGTCCTGGATTAGTGGGTCCCTTCGAAGTGCTTCGTGGAAGTGCTGACCGTATGGCAGGGAGGAACGAAAAAGTACGTCCACCGCAGTCTGTCGTGCGGACGTACTAGGTACGTCCACAGCAGTGAAAGGGTTAAGTCCGCACAAAGAATATATCATCCGATTACTATTGTCGCGGCGGGATGAAAAAGGAACGATGTTCATACAACTATAATCCGAAGGACCAGAGAAATACAACGCACTTTTAAACATTCAAAAAATATATATTCATAACTTTAACAATATCATGAAAATAGTGAATAATAATGGGGGGAATTTCACTCATCAGTATAATAATGGGGAAAATTTCACTTATCAGTCAGTCTTCAGTCAGTAAGCCTCCTTGTCTGCAGTTCCGCCGACACTTGGGCACACTTGGGGGGCGGGGGAGGGGCGGGGGCAGCTGAGGCACCACACATTCTCACTATGAGTTCCACACACTGACTCCAAGATTGACGACGACTGGTCGCACGCACAAACACACAAAAATGAATATCGGAATAAAACTACGCCCTCCGGTGGCAGTTTCGACAACTAAAACATACTTCTGTTTATTGAACAATTATAATACCAGAAGTGTACCCATTTCGTTAGAGAATAATACGCAGAAACAAGTTTTATTTATCAATGGCCCATGAAAGAGTCAGCGAAGATGACCACCTACAAGAAGTCCAGCCAAATTATTATCCATTGAAGAAAGAAGGCGCTTTACTCCACACGATTCAGTTCAGCTATAGTCTCAGTTACGCAAATTGTGGGGCGAACTTTAAGTAAAACCGTCTTAAAGCAGATACGTGTATTATTATCAATCAGTTTTAAAACAGTTCCGTAAATATTTATTCATGGTACGCAATAAGCCGATCATAACATTTCATAAGTAGATACGTGGAGCAAACAATAAAGATTATGTGTGTTTTCAACCGACTAGGTTCATCGAATATTGGAGAGAGATTACATGTACAAATGTTAGCTATCAACAGCCAATTAATTAAGCCCGTAATTTATCACCATTCATATTCCGTTGGTCTTGTTTGGTCTTCCCACGCAAGCACCAAACGAAAACAAATATAGATTCAGTTTCATGTGTGCATATCCGGAAAAACGCTCTCCGAGTTTGCGGGATAATCGCCATTTGCATTTAGCAAACGTGCAAACTGGGTTGCTGTCCTCAAACAAAGCAAATAGAAAAACACAATCGTTTGAAAATCTATTCGGCCGTGGACGATCATAGGGTGAAAGATTGTTTTGGAGCATATTCCACGATTACATAATTTTGGCGAAAATGCCTCCATGAGAAAAGGAGCATTCATTCAGACGTGGACCGAAGAAGTGACATGATTCGTGTAACTCTCCTCTCTTGAGAAAGATGTCCCATCGAAAATTATAGCAAACTATCGCCCCCTTAAGGTCCACTGTTTTATTTTTAATTAAGCCTTATTGTACTTTTAATTATGTTTTAATCATTCCTTATTAAGTGTTGGTTCTGTGTGCCACAGTAGGGCAAGAAGAACTACTATATATTTATAATGCTCTTGTGACTTAACTTCAAGCGTGTTTGAAGTTAAAAATGCATAATAAGCATTTACTATGGAAACGGCCCTTGAAAACCCACATTTATGCACAGCCTCTTACATCAGTTCTTGTCCGGTATGATATTTGGAGGAGGCGACCGACAGCTTAGGTCATTTGCGCCATGATGGAAGGGTAGGTAAGGAAGGGTGGAGAGAAACCCGGCATCGGCAATAGCCGGCTCTTAACGAGAGGCGCCAAGGGGACCAGGGCTTAACGTCCCATTTGACGGACGGAGTATTGCGCTTGAAATGTCCTCCACACAACACTCAAGCAGGGATCGGGCGGTCTCTGAAAATTCTCTGCCACCGCCGGGATTTGAACCCGAGCCCACGGGGTGGGAAGCCAACACTCTAGCCACCACACCAACCCGATCCCCGCAGTTCTAGTCATTAAATATAAAAATTCTGGATAGGTGGAGAAAAATCAAAAATCAGGTGTCGGCATTAGATGTTAACGTAAGGGCTAGCGCTCCTGGCACATTACACGGTTTCGCTCGTGCGAGGAAAAAAACGTGTAAAAATTAACCGTACAAAAATATTATTTTCAACAGTATTGGAGACAGCTCCCGCTCGACTAAAGCCGTCTAGTGTGAAAGTGTGCATTTGTTTACGTGGATCACTAAGCAGAAAGACGATACGGTAGCCGGGTGGCACTGGACGGCTGCGATTCGGCTAAAAATCGTGCCCGTGTTTTAACACTAGGAATACCGGACTTAACACGCCTCCTAGAACTACCGAATGGAGTCATTTTGACTCTTACCTTATAATTGTTTATTTTTGCAGTTTGTCTCTGATTTTATTGATAAATTGCTTTATTTTATCTATTTTATTTATTACCGCAATATTTAAGACGTGGTCTTAAAAAATACAATTTTTATATGCGAGATTCGACAGTATTCCTTTGAAATTCTTTTTTTATCACATGTAAACTTGTTTTAATGTGACTATAACAAAGGAATTGAATAATACAGTAAAAAAAACTTCTCACCAAATTTTATTATCACGGCTGAATATTAAAAATGTTATGTAGGCTACATGGAAGGTTTGTGGGCAGAAATTCGGAAAATATAAGGCAGAGAAATAAAAATAGCGAGGAGTCAAAATGACTCCATTTAAAAACTTCTAATGTGCAAGGAGCGTTTGGAGACCACGGCTTAACGTCCCAACCGACGGACGGACATTTGAAGGGCCCTCCACAAATCACTAAAGCAGGTATATGGGAAAATGAAAATGTTCCATCCACTCCGGGATTTGAGAGTGGTCCCTCAGGCTGGGAAGCCAACACTCTAGCCAACTCAGCAACACGATCCCCATGAAAGGGAAAAATCTGTACAATTCCATTTGAAGAGAGAAACTTCGTATGAATTGCCTCACTTATTTGTTCAAGGGGCTAAAACCATGGTCAGTTGCATCACTAAATACTGAGAAGAAAACCGTCTAGCTAGCATTTTTAATTTCCTACATCGATTCAACAAACATCCAATAGGTTCCGCATCTTTCGCTTTCATACAAAACGATTCCTATCGTTCGATTCCGATCCCTTCCATAGACAAAGTTCTTTCTGGGTCACTCTTGAGAGACTCATTCAGAAAAATAAATGTATTTTTTTCACTTTGCAAGAGTTTGAGGCAGTCGAATCGTCAAAGAAAAGAAACGAGGAGTAAATGGAGCCGCTGACTCGACGAAATCACATTCAGAGAGATGGATTTTGAAGCAGATGGAGGGAAAAGACAGCTCTAGGAAACAACCATTTCGTCGCCTTAGACCTGTGACTTTTATGATAATTTCTTTTTGGTTTGAGTAAACGAGGGAAAGGAATGAAGAGAACAGGATCTTTAGATGGAACAAAAGGGAGTGATCCTCATTTTGTATTTAAGACCATGAAGGGACGGGAGACCACCAGAGTACTTCGTAAATACTCAATGCAAACCTACCTAGGTCAGTAGAATATTTTAACAGTAGCTCCATGAACAAAATAATCGATAAAATTATCGAGGAAGTTCAGACAGTAGCGACATTTGTGCCGTGGCGTTCTTTGCGAAATCCAAGGGAATATCCCGGGCGATTATGTGGAAGAGATTGATTTTATTTCCTCTCAAGAATGTGAAGATGGAAGGCGACCCCATCTTTTGGAGGACTTTGAGAGGGGGTGCTTGTAGCGATCCCTTTGATGTGGCTCGGATGCCGATTGTGCATTAATTTATGCTCCAAGAGAAAGGGAAGAAGAAAATGAAAGATAAGGAAAGATCTTCTTCATAATGATGAGGATCCGCCGATGAGCAAATCCATTTTTCCAATATTTCGAGGCGGGCCTTCGCCCCAATGGACTCACCTTATTGGCGGATTGAAGCGAATGAATAAAAGCGTTTATTGACATCTCACGACGATGAATAGAATTTGGGACTAAAGAGGCCGTGACCACTGAAATACAAGATATGCTGACCTCTAAGTGAAACCAAGATATTGCGCTCTTGAAAGGGACCTCTATAACTTCGCTACGTTCAAGTAGCGGGTGAATTCTATCGGAAACCTCATGAGTTTGATGTTTTCATCGTGTTAGAGAGGTATACCAGCTTCAATACTGGTAAAAATTCAAATATTACGTAGGTTTTTCAAACATTAAGCGCAGATCTGGTTCGGGATGGTTTATAAATGTAGTTGATGGCTCTAAACGGACCTCTTAAGTAGGACACGTACCGAATACTATGTAGACGAAACGAAATTTTATTTATTATAATATTCTACCGATTACGGTAGCTTTCCATGGAGTATTTCACCTTCTCCATTCTTCGCAACACCCACATCTCGAACGCCTCAAGTCCTTTCTCGACCTCCTTCCTAAGTGTCCCGTCATGCATTACGCTCCAGATCAGACTCTCCACTAACCTTTACTTTTAGCCTCTTACATAATGATCCTCTCATAAGTTCCTTCTTATTCATGAACGCCTCCTTTGCTGATGCAATTCGCTTCCTCATGCCCTTACTACTGTATCCGTTTTCCTCTAATGTGTTGCCCAAATAGTTGAATCGCTCTACCTGCTCAAGTTTTTTACCACCCACTTTTATATCCATGAGAATAAAATAAAATGGTAAACTTCCACACAATTTTATTTACTAAGTACCGACCCGGTTTCGACACGTAGTGTCAATATCAAGGTACCAATTTGGCTTTCCAAGTTCTATATATACCGTCCAGCAAGAGAAAGGTGGGGTGGAAAGGGTAGTAAGGGAGGGGGGAGACAGTTTGACTAAAAAAATGCGTAATAGGGAAGGTCTTTGAAGGAGGGGGGGGCTAGGGATTACGTAAATCAGTGAATCGGAGAGGTAGGAAGAGAAGTCATAGCAACCAGGAGAGGAGCGGGTGTTGGGGAAGGTCAGAAATTAAAAACATCTAAGAGCGGGCAGGAATTTTCAGGGATAAAAGAGGCGATTGGGTAAAATACACTTCATCGTTACAAATATTATGCGGGCTATTAACAATTTCAAATTTCTCGTTAAATTCCAGCTTTTTCCCTTTCTCTTTGTAATGTAATATATCAAAATAAAAGTTACTAAAATGTTTACCATGATTCAAATGTTTAGCAAAACATGATTTTTCGTCATTATTGATAAAACTATTCCTGTGTTCAATCACTCGATCTTTAAATCTCCTCCCAGTCTGTCCTACATATCTAATATCACTATTATTACGCTTTAGCAAGTATAACTTTGATAAATTTTGTGAGGTTGACTGTCTGCCTCTGTAATAAGAAACATTCACACTATCGGCCAAAAGATTCCACTTCTGTAAATGCGAGTCATGAAGTTGTGCTTTACACTTTGGTGAGTCTAAATCTGATATTAGGTCACTTAGGTCCTCTTGTTTTATGGGATGAGGTGCAGAACACAGAATTTAGTGGTTGCCAACTCGTTATTTAAGAATCAAATGCGAAGAAGATTTGCATGAAAAATTTCAGCAGACAAACGAAGATATCAACTAGGCTATACTCTAGTGTAGCAGAGGTTTAGAACCAGATAAAAAACTACAAAAGCTACCCAGGGGCAGATAACGACAGTGACAATGTAGTGGTGATCAAATGCTATCTGAAAACTAGAGAAACTAGTGAAGAACTCCTGGCAAGTAGAGAAACTAAAAGGGCCAAAAAATCAACGAGCATTTCATCAAGTATTGGAGAGCAAGGTAAGATTACATCCTACTGAGACATAATGTGACGTTTTTTTAATGCTAGCGCTTGGGAGCGCCCACTGTTTTTCTTTTTTTTTGTTGTCACCTCCGTAGACAGCCGTGGAGGCCGCCGTCGGAGGAGAAGGGGGAGGTCGCAACCCCCTCCAAGCCAATGGTTTAGGTAGTCGGCAAAAGTCGAGGGGTAGTGATTAGTCGGGTGCGGCGAGTATGGTCGGAGTTCATCAGATCCACCTAGTGTCCGGCGTGGCCGGTTAGGATTTCGTGGTTGAGTTCTTTTCAAGTTAGGTAGTCGGTGATAGTCCTAGTATATGTATCGTTCGTTCCCTTTCCTTTTTTTCGTTTTCCTTTCATCACCCGGTCGTGTTTTACCCCGTTTACACTAAGATCGTATCGACGTTGATCCGTACGCGCGTCACCTCAAAACGTCGTGTAAACGCGCAGAGTTGCCATGGTAGGCCTTAGTACCTAACACTGCCGAACTTACCATGGTTAGCGCTAGTGCGCCGAGAAAAAAGAGTTAGGAAATGAAGATCGATTCATATACGATTCTTTCGCGCCGTTGCAATATTGATATGATAATTGATATTTCATAAATAACTCTAATATATCAAAGATACATGGAAACGATTGAACACATTATTGAGCAGGTAATGGAAGAACGTTAGGGGAAAGTTTTTTTCTGATGTTCTATTTATCAAATGATATCGGATATTCTATACTATACCAGTTTTATGTATTTCTTTATTTACAGGTTAACCCATAACCATGTATCCTTACGTTATACTTCACAAATGATGGAAAGTAACGGACATACACAACATATTAACCAATTGAAATCATTGTATACAGGATTTCACGATAAAATTCGCCAGAAATAACTATAAAATTTAGATGAAGACATGGAGAAACCAATACTTAAGCCGAAATCTAAGCCTTTTCTAGTTATAATAATAAGAGAAATATGTACTGTCTTTAATGTGTGAATATTCTTAAATTTTTTGACATATTCTCTCAAGGATTCTAGGTTCTTAAAGGATTCACGGACTGTTATGATTAGTTTTAGTTATACCTCATCATTCTGGGTAGCTGGGAGTTGAAGACATAATTTGCTCTATGGTAATCAAAAACAAGCAGGTGAGGATTTGTATAGTTATGACGGGATCCATCACAATTTACAAATAAAGGAGATAGGAACAACATAAATAGGAATTGATAATTTTGCAGAGGAATAGGGCATTGTTGGAGGATCGTGTGTCGTGCAAGGGTTTTCAAATTGACAAAGGATTGAAGATATGAAGTGTTATAATCAGACGGAGACATTCCTAAATCGTATTTATTTAATTTGAGAAATTTATTTTCTCACGCAGTCACGTCTTCAGTTGTTATCTGACACAATTGCACAACGAGGGCAGCACTGAGTTACGATGGTAACTTTTAGACGTGTAAATGTGCCGTAGTTCCGATCAACGTCGATACGATCGTAGTGTGAACGGGGTATTTCCCAACCTCTCCTGATTCTCAGTGATGAACAGGTGAACGAGTCAGCGGTTAGTTGTCCATCGCCACCAACTCTGAGAGAATCTTTAAAAAAAATAATTCCTTACCCCATTCCTTCCGAGTGTGGCACTTAATATACCCACACTACACTGGCGCCCATTATAGTTTCGCAGAGACAACTCTTCGAGCACTCTCGGGCAGACGTTACAATAATCAATCCTAATAGCAGGATAGGGAATAGCAAGAAAATAATCCAAAATGAGTTTCAGGACGATAGAGAAGAAAATTTGCAGCACAGTTCAAAGGAGAAGAAATTTTTTGAGAAAAAGCCATGGAACACGGATGAGCCCCTAGATATCATTGAAGAACAAAGAAAGTATAAGAATGTGAATACGAAGGAATGACAGGCTTGCTACAAGAGAATAAAGAACGAGATTTGCCGCAAAGCGCGGAAAGCCAGAGAAGCGTGGATGAGAAACATATGGGAGGACCTGCAAAATAACCTCGTACAAGGGAAAGTGGAAGCGACCAATAGAATAGTGAGGAGCCATTTCAAGGGAAGAACAAATGGAGAAGTTATACAACGGAAGAAAACTCAGCTCAACAATTATCGAAGAGGAAAGTGAAGTAGAAAAGGATTATATGGGAGCCAGTATCTTAAGATCGGAATTTGACGCTGCGATAAGACACCTGCGAAAGAATAAGGCCCCAGAAAATATGACATTACAGCAGAGCTAATCAAAAATACAGAAGAAAAGGTGTTAACTGTGTAAAACTACCTGCGACGTGAACTCAACATGAGATTTACCTAGTGACCTCTATAAGAACATCATCATTCCCATACCCAAAAATAAAATAGTAGACAAGTGCGAAGACTTTCGGACCATAAGCCTCACGACACATGCGTCGGAGATTACAGGAGAATAGAACGTTGGGCAATGTAAATCATATATGAGGACCGAATTTGGATATAGGAAAAACAAAGGCTCATGAGAAGCAATTTTAGCTCTTAAGCTGCTCATAGAGAAGAGAATGGAGAAAAACAAACCAACTTTCATAGCATTTGTCGATTTAGAGAAGGCATTTGATAACGTGGAATGGAATGGGGAACGTGCATGAAATGTGTTCATCATTCTAGTAAGTCTCATTGAATGGACAATTTTCTCACGAGTTCAAATATATAAGTCAGAACTCTCCTAGCACTCCACAAACGTTATTAAATGCTAATTAAAAGTGTTCGAAAATCGCTTGAAGTCACGTGACCTGAAACGCCTTCTGCCGTCATCGCACGGTACACCATGCACTTCGCTAAGAGAGTGGAGTGATAGAGCCTTAATGCAAGATATCGAAGTAAAACTCATCTTTGAGCTTTGTAGTAGTTCCTCAAAGGGCAAATTGACTTAAGAGGGATTTAAGAAGGCACAATACGACAGTTTACTTTTGGTCGACTCCTTTATATGGCGGCTGATTTTCTGAAAATACAGTGATTGTTTCGTAACTACCGCGATGCGTGGAGTCGAAGCATGCAGGTAAATAATTATACGATAAATAAAAATTATATTACGTACTTATTTAAATATTTATTTATTACTCAGTAAGATTTAATAGATCCATTGCCAGCTGAAAATTCATCTCATGTGTTTAATTAGTAACCTAGCAATCAGAGCTTCCATAGTTTTCCCAATCGGCCGGATTTGAAACCCAAATGATCGTTAAATGGTAATAAAAAAGTATTTGATAGACACAAAAATAAGTTTCAAGTACTATATACGCTGTATTTACTCGAGTCCCTGTTTTTGAAACGAGACCACGGCAAACATGAGTCGAAAGTGTAGGTTTTGCGGTGACATGCAGCGGACGTTATGGGTATCACAGTAATATATAATGAGTTTGCCTTGCCAAAAGCCTTATATTTCTTGTATATTTCTTATTTTTAACCGCACTTTAATCGTAATCATTATTTATTCTCAAGAATAGCCACCTACCTATATATTTAATCCTACAATGGGCAGACCCATACGTACATTTCTAGGGTCGTTTACAAAGTGAAATGAGTGATAAATCCTAAATTTGGTGGCCACCCAAGAAAAACTGGCCATTCTATGAAACCCTACGGTAACCCTGATTCAAGTGTGTACTTACGTTGAAAAAATATCATAAAGTATTTAACTCCATTATGTTGGTCATCAACCACTTTCTTCTCTTCTTTTTGTCCATTGGGACACAAGCAAAAACTTTCTCCTGCGAGAAAATAGAGACACTTGAGATACAGGGCGCTGTACACGATTTATATGGTTTCATTACGTTTTTATATTGAGTATCCATGTTGCAGTACACATGTTCCATTAAGCAAATGATGTAGGTGTGTAGACCACAATCTGCAATCAACTTATTTTCATTAAATCTTTCCAAATATCCCCAAACAATCCTTTATTTGTTTCAACAACGCCTTGGCAACCCAAAATATTCACAACTTGCCGCTTGACGTTAAAACAGCAATTATTTTCTCCAGATTTGTGTTTGAGCCCCTGCATAGACCGATTTTCTATCCACTTTCCCAGTCTGTCATCAGTGGATACCGTGCCGTGACGTCACGGTCCGATGACGTCGTGTTTTCAAGCAGCCGATGAAGATATATTTTTGAAGGCTCATAACTCAGCTAAAAAACATTATTCATCAGCGAAATTTTCGGCGAGTACATTTGAGGTAGGGAACTTTTTATTCTAATAGGTACTTATAAAAATTTGTGCATGTTTCCAATTCAATGCTTCAAATTCTGAAAGACATCGAAGCGCTCTAGAATGATCGTAGATTTGTCCACAGTTTATATAAAAACCCAGTGGCTGTGATAAAATCTGGATAAAACTGTGAAAAAGCAAGAATATGAAAAGGAGTGAGACGGGAGTGCGCTTTGTCCCCCGTAATTTTTAATGCTTACATAGGGAAAGCCATCAATAAAATCAAGGAGAAGGCTTTGGGTGTCAATATCAACGGAGAAAAAATAGTAAGCTGTGATTTTCTGTCGACATAGCAGTCATAGCCGAGACATGGCAAGATTTGAAGGAGACTATGACAAATATGGAAAGGACAATGACCAGATATCAGCTGAAAATCAACAAAAAGAAGACTAAGATATTAGTATGCAGCTAAAGGGTGGAGGCTAACAATAAGACAAAGATTAACCAAGGAAAGCATAAGCTAGAAGAGTAGACAGCGTTTTCTTACCTGGGAAGCCAAATTACCAATTATGGACGAAGCAAGAAAGAAATAGCCAGTAGAATAGCGCTGGCGAAGAGGGCTTTCTACAAAAGGAAGAATCCTCTTATAAATAAGAGTAAGCGAACGATATAAGTGAGGAAACAATTCAACAGGTGCTACAAATGGAGTATGATTCCCTATGGGCAGCAGAGAAGTCAAGAAAGAAAGCATTCGAAATGTGTTGCTACCGAAGAATGATGAAGATAAAATGGATCGACCGTGTAAGTAATGAGGAAGTGCTAAAAAGAGGGAAAGAATACAGGTCCTCTAAAAACGTTACGGAGAAAACGGGATAGCTTAGTTGGCCACAGTATGAGGCATAATGGCCTCATTAAAAAATCTTAGAAGGACAGGTGGAAGGGAAAAAGAGCAACGGACGGCCCATAATAACGTAACTTTCGTTTTCAATAATAATAATAATATATACTCACCAGTCCCACTTAACTGATGGGGCCGGGTCGGTGAAAGCTTGGAAGGTTGGTACATGAAGCAACCTGCATCCTTTGCATTCAGAGCACCAAGAACTGTCGACGACGGACGCGACTGAGCTAGCTAAGGTGGAGTCAAACTCCAGGGGCAAATTCCCAATTGAAATAAAGATGAGTGGATGGAATGCACTGAAGAAACTCACGTCCACGCACACGCTGGGTCTTTGAAAGGTTTTATTTCGGGCTCCAGGGCGAGACTTTTCCGCTCCTTAGATTTATATCTCTACTCGCCGATTATGTCTCATTAGCACATGGCTCCGTAGAAAATTACGTCTATTCTGTGCGTCGTAATTGCGGGTAAGTTCTGGGAGGGTACGAGTCCGTAGGCATCACATTCTTTTCATTTTTTAAAAGAGGCATTACTACTGTCAACACACGAATCAAGAAAAGGTTAATACTGAACTTTTTTGAACGACTAAAGTTATTGTACTAAACGTAGGTAATCCGGATTGAGAAATTTTTCAAATCAAAGTAAACTTAGAAGTGATGGTGCCGGGAAATAACTCCAGGGAAATAAATAATATCAAGTTTAATTAGCATTTGAAATTGAAGAAAGTGAACTTCGCCCACCTAGTACACAAACGTGTGGAACCAACCGAATCTCTATCAACAAAATATGATATTAACTTTGTCGGAGTTAATTGCCGCAGCGTCAAATAAAAATGCGCTACAATCGAGCATATATTTCAAGTCGCAGACGTGGTCATAGGAACAGAGAGCTTACAGATGATATAGGATATAAGCGACAGATGAAATTACAGAGGAAATAAGCGACAGTGACGCTTTCCTCCAGCATATAAAATCTACAAATGCGATCGACGCGATAGGACACATGTCGGAGTTTTTCCAGCAGTTACACCTAAATCTACATAAAACCTAAATCTACATAATATAAAAGGGTGTTTGGCAAGGGGTGATCAATCACCAGCATGCAGCTACTGTTAAATCACATTCACACTTGCTTATTTACATTGCTGCTATTAAATCAAATTTCCGCAGCATCGCCCACAAAGTAACTGACAATAAAATAGAAAGTGTATGGTGTATAGTAATACAACGAAACAAATGAGTGTGCATGCTTGCTGTTTTATAGACCTCCAAATTCACCCACTTTGATACTATTTACTAAATATTAAAATAAAATATCTTAATTTACTTTGAGGGATAGCAAAAGTGTAATAATTATTGGGGTATATTTTAATCTCTCGTACATATATAAAATGGGATTCTTACACTGTCACATATCTTTTCGCAGTAAGCAATCCGATTTTGATAAAAACAAATCGATATTATTTACGGTATAAGTGGTCACAGAGTAATTTTTTCAACCTTAAAAATTGGAGTAGTGTCGTCTGTAAAACCGAAATGGAATATTTATATCTTTAATAAATGCAAATTCATTAAATTTGGCGATATTATAAATGAATTGTACATGGAATTCGCAAGTAAAGCAGAGAATAAATCACTAACGTATCATGTAAATACTTTTTAGAAATTCTACCTAGGAGCCAACAATTATATTCCTCACAAAGAGACAGCAAAATGTGATAGCACGTCGCAGGTTCTATAATTATGTTATGAGGGACCTTAGGAAATAAAAAAACTGTAAATTTGCTCAAAATATCCGTTACGTCGGGTGAAAATTTTAATAAACTTGTAGCTAGAATAATCCAAGCAGTGCGAGGATCAAAATCAGGAGAGTATGGCTCAATGTTGGCTGTTTTAATACAGTTCCGTTCGGGTAGTCCAATGAGGTGCAGGGGTAAATTCAGGAGAATTAAGGGCCAAACTAAACAAAAGTCTAGCCGGTAGAGAAAGATCCAAGAATAGCAAGAGGTTAAAATTTAAAAAAATTACAATTAAGGAAACCGCCAACACAAGCAAGATGACAACTGAAGAAGTCGTTTCCATTCCTACCACCAGGTAGAAATAATAAGGTGACTAAGCCGCATTCGTCTGCTTACTAAAAGTCGACGGCTTTCCTATGTTTAAATTTGGTTTATAGAAATCGTCCAAGGTTGAAATAATGAGGAAAATCAAACGAAAACCAAAATGCGCATGTAAAAATGATCGATAACTTAGCACTTAGCACGTCCGAATAAATGTGCCGATTAACCATCTATTCGTGGAACTTGTCCATGTAAATGTACTACCGTTTTCAAAAGTATGTAGACACCCAGGAGTCCCACTTAACTGATGGGGCCGGGTCGTGAAAACATGTGAGGCTGGCACATAAATCGACCTGCATCCCTCACTCGTATGCCACCAAGAGCCGACGAGGAAGGAGGCGGAAGCGACCTAGCCGGAGTAAAACTCCAGGAGCATAAGCCCCATCGTAATTAATATTAGCGGATGGTATGTACAGAAGTAACTCACGTCCACGTGCACGTTGGGCCGTCGGAGTGTTTTCTTTCGGGATCCGTGGAGAGGTTTTTCCTATATTTAGATTCATATTTGGACTCGCCCTTTATCTCTTACTAATACGTGGCTCCATAGCCGAGTAGGTTTACACTGCGCTGTAGTTGTGGTAAAGTTCTGGGAGGGTTCGAATCCAAAATTATCATACTTTTTCCTCTTTTTAAAATAGACATCCTGAACATCAACAGAATTTATGCAGATGACCCGAGAAATAGTTAGTACTGAATATTTTAAACGACTGAAATTGTTTAACTAATAGAAGCCTCCCAGGTAATCCGCATAACGAAACTTTTAACACCAAATTAACTTAGGAGCGGTAATGCCAGAAAAAAAACGAAAATTCCAAAACGCGTACTCCAGTGAAAGCAATAAAATCAATGTGTTTGAAAAGGTAATCGATTGTATCGCCGTAGTTGACCGGTCGACGGCGCGGTTCGACTGTGAGTCGACTGGCGACTTCGGCTTCGCCCTGAAAGTCAGTCTCGTACTGGACGCGCTCGGGTGCAGGTGGCTTACCACCTCGCTAACAATATACCTGTTTCAAAACTACATCGTAGCCTATCATTTATCTAACACAATGTAATAAGTACTTCCAGTGTAATTCGTCCACCTAGTGCATTAGCGTGGAAAAGAATCAACCGAACGTCAGCCTACAAAATATGACATCAAGTTGGTTGTAGTTCATTTCCGTAGCATTAAAAACAAGAGCGCAAAAATCGAGCGTATATTTCAGGACGCACACATGGTCACAGGAACAGATAGTTGAATTACAGAATTATATTGGCGACAGCGAAACATTTTCTCCAGGATATAAAACTCAACAGATGCGATCGAAGCGACAGGAGGCGGCGGAGTTTTTTTATCATTTAAATCACATTCACAGAGCACCGCCCACAAAATCCGCAAATGAAATAGATAGTGCATGGTCTACAAGTAACAATGAAACAAAGGAGTACACATATTTGCTCTTTTTATGGACCTCCTAACTTCGAAGTTGATATTATTTACCAACAAGAAAATCAAATATCTGCATTTACTTTGAGAGACAGCAAAGGTGTAGTAATTATTCGAGGAACTTTAATTTTAATCGCCCATCTCTAAATTGGAATTCTTACACCGAAAATCGAATTCAAAGAATAGGGAAATTAGCGTGATCTTACCTAACGCCGTAGCAATGCACTCACTTAAACAAGTACTTGACAAATCTATGAGAAGAAATAAAGCATTAGGCCTAATAGCAGTAAGCCATCATAAGTTGATAAAGAAATCAATATTATTGACGGTTTAAATGGTCACAGAGTAATTTTTGTAAAATCAAAACGGAATATTTATTTATTTGATACATGCAACTTTACTAAATTTAGCGAGAAGCTTAATAAATCTTACTCGGACTTCGTAGCTAAAGCAGACAATAAAAAACTGACGAATCTTGGAAATACATCTTAGAAATTCTACTCCAACGAATCAACTAATATATTCCGTACAAATTGAAGTTAGATAGTAAAACATACATGGCTGGCATAACAACAATGCTAGGAGGGTCCTTAGGAAACAGAGAAAACTGTACAACTTACTCAAAAGGTTCTTTTTATTTATTATTACGAGACTAAACAAGATTTGTTCATTATATACATAAATGATCTATAGTGCTAAATTTCTTGCGGAGGTCGTCCAACTATCTACATGTATTTGCAGTGGATAATTTCAACATGAAAGCGACTTATAAAACGAAGGCAGAGATCTGAAGAAGTTAGAATTAGTCAAGCGCATTGTGAGAATATTCTCGTACGATAAAGTAAAAGATAGATGCTTTGTTGAACTCAAAAACTGCAACGGGCGTACAGAAAGCGTCACGCAGTTGTTAAACGAATTAGGTTGGGAGCCACGAGAGGCTCGGAGGCTGGGCTTACTGAGATTGCTTGAGCAATGGAGAATGGATATCTTTATGAGCGACGGGGAGAACATCATATTAGGGCCTCACAACGTTTCCAGGTCGTACGATAAATAAGTAAGATGTTTTGCTGAACGGATAGATGTGGGAATTCGTTTTTCACCCGCACAATAAAGGACCTTAATAAATACTACGCGTAACTTCGTAAGAGCATTTCTTTTTGTGTGTAAACGGCAGGTGTCCTAACTCCCCCACCAAATACCTATTGAGGCGGCTTGCAGGATAGTACTATGTATATTGTATATGTTAATGTATTAAAATGATGATGAAATACTATTGATAATTTTCCACTTGCTAAAATTGGCAAAGAAAATATTTGGAGCAAAGTTACAGGCAAAGAAAGCCTTCATGAAGAATCCAATGATAACGGGACAAGATTGCTCAGCTTTGCATCGCCATTAAACGTATATGTTGTGAGCACAAAATTTCCAAGGAAAGACATTCATAAGGATACTTGGGTATCCCCTAATGGGCGCACGGTTAACCAAATTGACCATGTCTTGATAGAAAAAAGATATTTAAGAACAGTGACTCAGGTAAGGAGCTTCAAAGGAGCAGAATGTGGGACGGATCATCACTTAGTGATGAAAACGATTAGACAAAGAATAAAAATAGAAAGACGGAACAAAAATATAGTTGAAGACAGAATATACTTTAAAAACAACAAACTAAATGAATACCAAATTGAGCTGAAAAATAGATTTTCAGTTTCAATGGAGGACATTGAAGAAGATGCGGCAACGGAGCAAGAGATAGTGGAATACATGTGGACAAATCTTAAAGATAATGAATTTTTTGTGATGGTTCAATTTTTCAATTCTCTCTCCCTCATGTTAACTCAATCCATGTCAACCTGTTTTGCACATACATAACTTTCACTCCAAGACACCTCATAGAGTTTAGAGTTATGAATGACGAAGCAGATATTCTGATTTTATTAGAGCGTATAGAACGTATATATACTAAAGTTGGCAAAGATTATTGTATATTCCACGGTATAGGTAACTAGATTAAGCCTGCAATGATTTTTCATAATGCCACACGGAGGTATAAGAGATAATTATGGTATTATTATCAATTGAACTAATGCGAAAATTGTAGTTTTTCAGTTTCGTGATATCACTACATATAAAACTAAAACGAGGTTTAAACGAAAATATTCATTTTCAAAATGACGCAGCCTGATGTAAAATGAAAAACCTTTTCTTATATTATTCCATTAAGGAGATAGATAAGAAAGCACATTAAGCCTTGGAAAATCATCCACCTACCACAATTGAAATCGAACAAAGACCCGGTCAGAAAGGGGCTTGGCGGCCGACATCACTACATCAGATGAGTTAACACGTCAATGCTACGAGAAGATCGAAGAAGCTCATCTACTACCCCCAACTAAATACGTCCCTCACGCTAACCCAATTTTTTCATGTTGTGATTCAGTTATATTCTCTGTCACCCTATTTTCACTCAATCCATGTCAACTCGGTATGCACATAACCTTCTAGACTTAAATAATTAACCTTTTTTATTTTTAACTAACTGTTTAACCGTTAAGATTGGCATATGAGCGCTGAATCTTTCAGAGCGTAAAATATATCGTCGTTTCAGAGATTTCGAAGGTTATTACTAATCCCAAGGCACCGTAATAAAACTAATTGTAAGAACCTCTAATAATTAGTGTTTTTCACAAAGAGTTATGAGAGAAAAAATTGCACTTTTTATCTATTGAACTGCTTTTAGAATTTTATATTTTCGATTTTAACCCAAGATAGCACAATATCAAACATTCCAAGTATCACAGAAAATTAAGCATTTTCAAAAAGACGCCGTATAGTGTAAAATAATTTACATCTCGTCAGAGAAATTAGGTACAACATCTCGTTTATTTCAAATAATTGTCTGTCAAAACGTTTTAGCTTCACATTGAGTGCAAGAGGAGAATGCTCCCTACCTTTCGATTCGATGACATGTCCATCGGCGGCAGAGCTCAGGCTGTCCCTCGGCGATTCTCCAAAATACACATAATCACTAACACTTCACATTCAACACACAACTGACCACGAATATTTCAATGAAAACTTGACACTTTCACTTCACTGTATAGCTAGATGAGCACTGCTGCCATTGGGCAACACAATAGAAACATTCGCATATTATCCTTTTGCAAATATTTGAAACACCATATTGTAATAATGAATGCAATCAGCAAGAGAACAAAAAACTGAATGCAAAGAAAGTTTACTTCTCATATGTGTGCTAGCACCAGACCTATGTAAAAAAATTTAAGATGGTAGCCCCAAAACTATACAATAAGGGGTACCTATATATTCCAATATTATTTAAGTATGTCCTAATGCAATATATATTTGAATGCTAATGTAATAAAGTTATATATTATTATTATTACTCCACATTCGTTGAGACACGCATCCTGCTGACACTGCGGTCGACGTCTTTCGTAGCTGACGGTTTCAAAGGGATCGATATAAGTTTGTTTTTAAGCCTGTACTTTCATCCAATCGGTCCATTTATTGACTTATTCACTCCTTTCTCGTAAAATCTGGAAAACAAGAAATTTTCCTAAAGTTATAACTCAAAAAATAAATTGCACCCACGACACTATACATCCATTTACATGAAAAGAAGGAATGATGACAGCGTAAATGCATGTTACCTATATAAATTTACACCATTTATTCCATACATACAAAACCTGTTTCTTGATAGATTAGCTTTTATAATTCAATGCATATTTCTGAACATTTTTAATGAAAGGAAACTTGTGCGAATTGGTGATGCAATATTGCAATGATGCAATTAGATACAATATTCTGATGATTCGTAAAAGATGGTTAAGAGGTAAGTTTTCACGTACATTTTCGGCTCAGCATTCTTATGCAAATTTTTACGCAGTAATTTATCGTGAAACCAGTCTTTGCAGCAGGATCTAGAGAGCCAAACCCCAAAAACACGTGCCGAAAAAACTACATTCGTTTCGAATTAATCTTATTGCCAAAGTGTTTGCTGTGATTTTGTACCTTTCGTGCGAAACACTGATTTGATATGCGGACACAGAATGAAAAAAATAGCAATGCGAGTAATGCGAGCATACCTCAAACTCTTCAGCAACAGACCATCCACCTCCAACCACCAATCGAACAGCTGTGAGACTCGCACTTCACGGTAGCAGAATGAGGACTACCGGGAAAAACCGAAAGCGGTGCATTGCTTCTTACTCATACTTACTTATTGGAGGATGGGGAATTGCTAAGGACAGTAGGGGGTGTTATCTGGTACGAATATCCCAGGCAGAGTCAAAAAGTGTTGAACTGCATTAGAGTCGCAGTGCATCACAAAGTCTTACGGCTGAGTTTTGGTAAACACGTCGTTGGGCGCAGTGGCGCAGCGAGGGAGGGAGGTTTTGGGGGATAAACCCCCAACCCCCCCCTCCCCAGAGCTCAGAAAATTTTTAATCTTAAATTTAAATTTTTTTTTTAAAGTTTAATCCATTTTACTTCATTGGATTCATATTACTGAAATTTAAAATAAACAGAAACGTTGGCTATAACTTTTTTGCATAAAATACGCTGACCTACACTCCAAGAAATATTTTAACATGAATTAAACGAGGTCAAGATAAGGAAAAAAAAGATTAAAAAATAATTATTCATATTACTAATATAATAGTGTAATGATTAATAAAATATCCCTCATAAAGCCGTGAAACTCACCATTTTTATCCATTTATCTTAAAATTCCGCATTTTATTAATCTCGCACCCACGAATATTACATTAGTAATGGAGTCCCATTGCTCGCACCTACCGCTTATCCTGGTGGGTATTCCATACCCCCACACACCCCGCTATTTGTTGCACCTAAACCCTCCCCCTCCCCCCCCCCCCCAGCCTTAATTTCTAGCTGCGCCCCTGGTTGGGCGAGCAAGTGAGGGTTGCTGGTGGCTAGGGGGAGGTAAAGAAAGAGCGTCACGACGCGACGCGAAAGAGTTTTTTGTGTAAAAACTCCTATACGAGTGATTCTTCTGCTTTATGGGCCCTATTTGCAAATATCATAATATCTCTCGGCGAGTCACTTTCGTCGTATCCATAACTGGATAACTACACTGTGAATGTACTTCGGCACAAACTTCGACGAGGAATACTTAAGGGAGATTGATGATGAGCACTCTGCTGGAAACGAGCGACCCAACAGCTTAGACCAGAGGCGCAGCTAGGAATTAGGGCTAGGGGGGGGGGGGTTCCACGCGCAACTAATATTTGGGGGCCTGGGGGTATAGCATACCCGCCAGGGTAAGCGGGTGATGCGGGGTCCCTCCCCCAGAAAAAAATTAAGATGGTTCAAAATAGTGAGTTTTATGGTCTTTTGAGGGAGTTTTTTTTTATCAATCCTCATACTATTCTATTAGTAATATTAATCCAATTAAGTAAAATAGATTTAACTCAAAAATTTCTCTGAGTTCTGGGGGAGGTTTTATCCCCCAAAATCCCCCCCCCCCTCGCTGCGCCACTGGCTTAGATGTCATATTATGGGGAAACCTAATGTTTAGAACGGATAAAATTTACACATGTTCAAAGTAAAAGAACAAATCTGGGTACATAAAGTGGTAGCCGCCGAAGGGCCTCGGGAGCGCGCGAACCGTTAAGTTTCTTACCGTCCGAACGTAGCTTCCGCGCAAAGACCCGAGGGTAAAATCGTAAGAAGAAGGTGCATACCATAAGGGCACCGCAAATGATAATTTGTTGAGAGCAATACACACAAAATTTAAGCAAAATCCCGTCTCTCAAACGGACTGCAACGCATATCACGCAAAGCTCCCAACTTCCTACCCCAAGAATTTGCGGATCACTGAGCGCGAGAACCGCCCGACATCAATTTTCTTTACCGCGAAAAAATAGGAAATTTGCAAGTTTGCGCAGGACTTTATTGTTTCGGTACATAGAATAAGCATCACTCTAATCGTTGAAGAAAATATCTCCGCGGAGGTAGGTAATTTTATCTCTGATTTATTAACAATTTTAGTGAAAAACGGTTAATTTTTAATAAATGTATAATGGTCGTTTGGAAAGAGATATTTTCCAAGAATCATAGCTTAATAGTATCCAATAAATATATATTATCGTCATCTATTCACCAATAGAACAATCTTTATGTTTTACCGAACATCAGGGAAACAAAAATTGGGATATTTAGCAAAACATGTAGGTTTGAACTGTTGCGATTTTTGTCACGTTTTGAAAGTAAAAAATGTAAATATAAATAATATTTAAATGAATAAAAATAAATTAACGAATTTGGGAATCTAGGCATTCTAAAACAATACTATGCAACTTTTGGATCAGTAAAAATAGTTCAAAATTGGGGTTTTGGCCAGCTTTTCCCGCTGTTCGGCCACTGAGCGTCGACGAGTGTGGGGCGCCTGTGACTCAGAGCGCCGCCCTCGACACATTAACGCCATTGATTAGATTTTAAGCGAACACTATCGCAGCATCAATCGGCTGCCTCGTGCTCCATTGCATGCACTCCGGCTATTTTAAGATTTCGAGGCGAATCTTCGGAACAAAATGACATGAATTCACGCTTGAATTATTAGGAGACATTGATTTCATATTCCTCGTTAAAAACGCATCAAATTGTATTTTTTCTTCGCTTTGTTTAGGAATCGCAATGCTGATTTTGGTGTTCATTTGACATTTTGAACTGCCTATGTTTTGCATGGAAGCCCACCTTTTATGGTATAGAGACAGTGTTTAGATTGCAAAGTTTTGCATTGCGAAGGGAAAGCAAGTTTGATTGTTGCTCATAGTGCAAAACCAAATTTGTTGCGCGGAGCCAGCGAGGGGGCCAGAACTGAATTTCAGCGATAATTATTTTGGCGTAAAGTGTATCAATATCCAAATGCATACGTGTCGATGGGCTTAACATTATGGTGTCAGACGAAGTCAAATATCTGGGATTTAGGATGAATTTAAGCATAATAAGCACGATTTAAGCTAATCGTGAACTACATGCACGACAAACACCTATGTCATTTGGATTTTCCATGTTCAGGATGATTCACTTCAGCCAACTAGCTCCTCACGCTTCAATATTCCTCAGTTTCTCAAGGCCGTTTTACACGGTACACGGAATTGCGCAGGCTAGAGCTGCATTTATTTCTAAAATGGCGTGGAATTGCGCGAATGCATGGACGAAATTAGAACAGGGGCTATTTTGCCGTCTCGCATCCACGCATTCTCGAATGTGTTCTAGCAATTCACCGCTTTACACGACGCAATTTTGATTGCGCCTTCGCACGTACGTCAGATTGCGCAATTCCGTGTACCGTGTAAAACGGCCTTCAGGACCGGTATCCAATGCGCTGGTCACCAAGGAGGGCCTACTTCGGCTCAATCACCTGATGGACAACCCCAAGGAGAGACATCAGTCGCAAAAGGCCTACAGAGCGCGGGTAGCGAAGATCTGGAGCACTATCTCTTGGAACCAGCATTTAATTGAGAATACGAACGGACGAGCAAATAATTCTTATCTATAAAATTTTATTTCAAATGGTCTTTTTAAACTGGCGTATCATCTGAGCACTCACGTCATTAATATCTTCAAGTTCAAAGTAATTTCTTCACACATGATTTTATATATATTTTATTTTTTATTCTTCATTATAATTCATATAATTATGCCATTCTGGCAACAAAAAAATCTATATTTTAGGATTCCAGAACTTTTAAAAAATTAATGCAACCCGATTCAGCCAACCTGTACGAGGTAATAACAACATTTATCAGTAAAACGTAAAACTATAACCTGACAAGAGGGGAGTATAATGAATAATTATAAAGAAAACAGGGGTAGAGGTGCATTCGCAGTACCGCAAGGCACTCCCAGAGTTTCGTGAATCCTAGCAGTTCACTTTCAAGACGTCCGTTAAAAACATATGAACATTTTATCGGAACTAATCCATCACTCACCGAAGCCAAGAGGGTTTATTTCAAATCTGCGCTTCTTATTCAGTTTCTCCGGTAAAGCAACTGAAGCCTCGGAGGGGAAATGAAAAGGACGAGTTGGCCAAATCGTGCATGAAACTCACTCATACAGCCGGATGACTTATCCCTTCCAAAGCGCTGTTGCCATTTTCCCTAGTTCCTCTGCCACATTTTTGTCGAAGTTGAATCGTTTATTTTCATCGCAGGAATATATGGTTCAAATACGTGCTGGATTGCATGATTGGCGGGAATACGATGCAAGTAATAATATTTCGTTGCATCTCGTAGTTGCTAAAATTGCAGTCGGAGCGATCAGTTTTCGGGAGGGAGCCTCCCGCTCGGAGGGTCGAGGAGAGAAGCCAGCGAGAGTGAGCTACTCGAGGAAACGGTTGGAAGATTGGCGATAACCCTTCTGACCACGCCCCAGACCTGTCACGACTACCTGCGACACAGCCCCAGACCGGTCACGGGTCAAAATCACAAGGTTACATCTTGACTTTTGATAACATATGCCCTTGACAAGGTACCCATCCAGGGACGCCGACTTACAAAAAATATTGAGGAGGCCCAAACCGGGGATCTTGCCCCGGGAAATTATATATATAGTGAGTTTTAAGTTTTTTAAGCATTTCAGAAGAGTCACATGATCAACATTAGAACCATGATTAATCGAATATCGACATCCGGACACTCCCGGGGAAAATCGAAAAGCCTGACACATTTTTTCCTCACACCCTTGACGGATTTTTGAGGGGCTCGGGCCCTCTCATTCCCCATGGAGTCACCGCCTCTGTGCCCATCAACGATGACCATTTCTCTTCTTCCTTAAATTCACTTGTAATGTAAACATGTCTCGTGTAACCACCTAGATTCAATAATTGAACAATCACTACTCCTCGCTGCAATTTTAACTCTCCAAGACTTTTCTCCGCTAACTACTGACAGTAAATACTCGAGTAGCGGATCCAGGATAGGGGGCTAGATGGTGGGCCTGGGGGCAACCTATCAGCAGTAGTGTGGGTCCGAACAAAATTAGCATTTTATCTAACGTAAATTGGATACACCAGGGGGAGCCCCCTCCTCTTTAACCCCTCTCTGGATCCGCCACTGGTGAACACTACATGCATCTATATTTGTTTTTATCAAATGAAATAGAGAACCTAAAAATTCTTTTTTTTAGCTTTTCCAAATATTTCATTTCATATTCACCAAATGATCAAAAGCAATATCCTTTTTCAAAAAGTTTTCAGAGTGGTGCTGTGACTATGGAATGGTTATTAATATTTCGAGGAGCACTAAGGAATTCAATGACATCAATTTTAGGCCCAATGCAAACTTAACTTGAAGAAAAACATAAATGTAAACCATTCGTTAGTATTTGTCAGCGTGTCAAGGAAGTGGAAATACACATTTCGTTCAAAGCAACTTTTCATTAAAGCGTCGGAAAGCGAGTTATCCGTCTGATATCATCACCGTCGCCTCATTCAACATCTTCTTTCATGAAATACAAGACTTCCTTGCCAAGCGCAAATTCCTTTTTTGAATTCCATTTTGGCGCGCTGTTATGAGCTCTTGCATATGTTGGCAGGATGACTGCTGGCCGAGAGAAAGTATCACTGGTCAAAGGCCTGTACCGCCCGTACTGTCAACAAATGTGGAACACATCCTACAAAATTAGCCCAAAAAAAGTCATCAAAATTTGTTCTAAAATTGATACCCTGGTGAATCCTCCAAATTGTTGTTATTTTTGAGAATATAACTATGAAACTTTGCACCATATTGCGTTAGAACTTAAATTCAAATAAAAACTTAAAAAATAATCATTTTTAAATAATCATGGAAAATATTACGCTCATACTTCGCAGTTAAATTTTCATTGGGTCATTCACAGAATTATACATGCGAATTTCCAGATGAAAGACATAATTTAAAGATTAAACGTCCGAAAAATTCCCAGTCAAATTTTCACTCAAAAATAATTTCTATTGCTTGGATTTTCTCTTCACATGGGGCAGCTTTTCGGTCCGCGCTCTTGATTGTATGATTTGTTGTTGCTCTGGAAATTTTTATTGGTACTTATAATGGTCGTTTTCGTAAATAAGCATCGTTTCTCATTAAGTTGAAGAGTCTTTCGATCGGATATTCCCTATTTCATTTTTCTTAATGCCCCAACGAAAATATGACTGAAAATTTTTTGAAGAGCAAATTTTTCGCTCCATAATTACTTTAAATATTATTTTTTCATTATTCTTTGAATTTTAATTTTAATTCCCTATCTACGTATGTATGTGATATTCCCAATAACAACGAAAATACATCACATTCAAATTAAGGCGCGAATTTTAGTGAAAATTGGGATGCCATTATTGGGGTAACTTTACGTATGTGCTGAAGCATTCGTGTTTATGTTGCTGCAGGTTCCAAAGGCCCAAGTCCCACAAATCATCGGTCGAATATTGGTAAATTTTATGTATGACTCTCTATTAGGACGTTTTAAATGAGTTTCTGTAGCTAATTACAAAGGATTTAAGACCTGCACATTTTAGATTATAATCCAGCACAACGTAAATTTGGCCGTACCTAAGCGATGTTTATATCGATGAATATGTAAACATTCCAAATGGTGATGTAAGGAAGTCAGTATATAATCCACTGTCGGACGTACCCCTACTACAGCAAGATGTTTCCTCTAAATCAGTTCACATTTTGCAGACTTTGTCTCTGCACTAGTACAAGTCTGATGGACATCTTCGATGAAAGAAATATCGAAGGTCTCATTGTGAAAGAGACAATAGAAGACCTATTGCAGCTCAAAGTAAGTCTATGCGGGGAACACCTTTCCTTGCTCTGAGAACATCAGCTACTTGTATCCAATTTAAACCGTGCCTTGTGTCCCACGTAGGTAGTTCGAGTACAAGGCTGTCCATGGTTGACGTGTGATAGCTGCCGGAATAAGTTAAATGATTTCCGCCGCTTTAAGATCAACTGCATGGAGTCCAAGGTGGCATTCGAAAGTCGCTTCCCACAGCAGGTATGTGTTCACTCACTGTCTGCCAACGAGTGAGAGCTTCCGATACTAACTATGAAGATATATATGCATGACGTTCCAACAAAATTTCGCTTAAGCAATGCAGCTTTCATCACTTTTATAATCAGCTGCCAAAATTAAAGTAATCCTCTATTAAACAGCTGTACATTCATTTGAACATTGAAAGGACAAGGGTTTAATTGCTCTTTTTTGTGTACAAGATAGTACCAATGAAGTGAAGGCATTAGATCCATTGGTCATCTTGGAATGAGGAAACTTCAATATTGAATTCGGTGTTCAAGAGAGAAGCGTAATTTAATGCTAGAGCTAAGTCGGTTTTTTTATCTCCATAATGAGCAAGTATTAAAACGATGGAATGTTGTTCATTTTACCCCCACTGTGGATTTATCAGATACAGTCATTGTGCCCAATATTTCTGGGCATTCAAGGCTTACCTTTACAAGCGGTAAGTAATGATGTTTTTAAAGGCCTGGTTACACCATGTATTAGCACATACGGGTTAATGTCTAAATGTATGAACGCCAAAATGCACTGTGTAACCACCCAACTTGTGCGAAAGCATAGAAAATAGAACCTATTCTAATTTGGTACATGCATTCGTACATGTTCCATTCCGATCCACCAAAATCATTCATGCAAACGTAAATTACTTTACTTGTACCAGTGGCGCCCACTCCATGGGGCCTGAGGGGGCCCAAGCCCCCTCAAAAATTCGTTATGGGTGTGAGGAAAAAATGTGCCAGGCTTGTTGATTTTCCCCGGAGTGTCCAGAGATCGATATTCGAGTTATCAGGGTTCTAATGTCGATCATATGACTTTTAAAATGCTTAAAAAACTTTAAACTCACTACTTATAAAATTTCCTGGAGCAAGGTCCCCGGTTAGGGCCCCCCCAATATTTTTTGTAAGTTGGCGTCCCTGACTTGTACGTTTTAATGTACCTTGTAACCAGGCCTTAAATGCTTTTTTGAAGCGTTTCTAATACATACATACCAAGATGGATGTACACGAGTCTGATACCTTGTTATAGCAGTTCATTTTATAGGAATTTATGTCGATAATTTGAGTGCTTGTCAGTTTCCCTTTGTGTAGTTAATCATATTTTAATTACTGTAATAATGACTGGTGTGCAGGAATATATCAATCTGTGCAAGGACTTGTTTTTCCATCAAAGGTTTTTTTTTATTAGGTGAGCAAAAAATTTAGAATCAAATGAGTTTTTTAACAAGCTATAATAGCCAAGCTAATAAATATATATCAAGCTAATAAAATCTGTCTAAAACAAGCAATTTCTACCAAAATATGTGATTATGAGGCCGTGGGCTGGGGCACGTGATGGGGCCCCTCTTACCAGGGGGTGCAGGTGTCGTCCCCCGGAAAGGTATTTTAAGTGACTTCATGCCCGGTAATGGATTTTGATGCTATTCTGTCTCTTAAAAACCAGAGTAAAGTTAATAAAAAGTAGCAATTTCATAAGAAAAAATTCTATTAGAAAAGTGGGAATTTAACCGCTTAAAAAAATTAGTAATGTATGTTCCATTATCTATTTAGTGAATCTGTTCCTTGAAACTGTGCTGAAAATTAATAAACCTCTAAATGACCTTTTTGGGTAACCCTTTAAAAAAAGCATCAGGTTTGTTTTATCTTCGGACACCTTTTTTGTATTTATAATTTTATATAATCTTTTTACATATAGCATGCATACAGGGTAAAGTAACTGATGAAAACATAAAATTTTATTATTGCAATAAAACTTTGGTTCTAGTAATTTGAGTCTTTCTTGATATGCGCTTCACTATATACACATGATTTGTGGAGGGCCCTGATGCTCAGGGCCCTTGGCGATTGCCGACCTGGCCACGCCACCCCTGTTTGTGCTACAATAAGAGTCCTATGTGCATTTTCGTTTCGTAATGCAGAGAAAATAACTTCGGCACGTTCCCTGCCATGGACTTTTAGACAAATGTGCCCATTACGCCAACATTTTTTTCTTTCATTTTAATGCTTGGATCCTTTCCGTTTGAGCTTTCGTACGCATTTGTCTATGCGTACGTTGCGTTGGTCACATCATGTACCTATGTGTCACTGAAGTGGCTGTGACTGACGGCGTGCTATGAGCGGTCAAAAGAAAGGCTCATTCTTCGGTCATAATGACCGAAACGGCATGGAGACGAAGTACATGTTTCAGTCATTATGACTGAAGCAGCGCTGAGTGTGTTAAACCATATCAATTCACTACAAAAGTGCACAACTCCCTACAATTGCCATAATTCCAAATTTTCATAATAATCTTGAAATAGCAATTTCAGTCCACGAATATGTGAACCACTTCAGTAGCATGAAACTGTATCCTCTTTCACAATTTGGATTTTACACAAGCCTCTCCACCACCTCAGCTGTCAAACTCCTTCTAAATATCACTTCGGCAATCTCAAATTTATGTCTTATCAAGTGTTAAAAAAAAAGAGACTTATCCGCTGCGTATGTTTTCGAATGGAATGCCTTCGAGTGTTAAGGATTGGATATTATTTTGAAACTGTTAAAAACGGCGATTACAATCAACGGAAGGTGCGTACAAGGTGTGTATTTTTAATAATGAGAATAAATTTATTTGAAGAAATGTACGTATTAGTGTTATCATTAAAAACTATTAGTCTCCAAAGTATTTGACATCAGCACAGTTCTGCAGGCTAGTTGTCAATGTCTCCTATGATCCCAGGAAGTGAACAATGGAAACATCCTTTTGGGCATATGTGCGAAGTTGCTTTGACAGCATCCAGGGTTGTTCTTTCTGAGCACCTGGCAAAAAATGGCTCTCATATGAAAAAAACAATGTCCCAGTCTCCCTAAAGCCCTGATCTTGCTCCAGCATACTCTTTTCTCTTCCTCCATGGGAAAACCGTTCTCAAAAGGATGCAAACACTGGATGCTCGATGCAGTCGATGTGTCTTGCTAGTATGCTTTGATGGATATTTCGGTTGTACACTTCCTGGGATGGAAGTATGCTGATGGTGAAGGAGCATACTTTGGAGTCTATCAAAGTGTTTAACTATATCACTATTAAATTTCTTTTTATGAATTTATTCTCATTATCTGTAAAACATACACCCAGTATACTATCTAATCAGAATAGTTGACTATTCCTATTAACAACGTACATAACATATAATGAAATATCCAAGTCCTGGCTATGGAAGGCATTACATTCCAAATCAAAGGTATGTATTTAGAAAATAAGTTCTTTTTAATTCAATAAGATCTAAACTCACGGTATCTGAAGTATCATAGGTGAAGAAGTCTAATGAGACCATTGTCTAAATTCTTTGTGAGATGAATCCTTAATTCCATGCAATTCCTGCAAAACAATACCCTGATGGAGTGCCACTTCATAGCAAGTAAAGACCCTCTTCTTTCAGAAACGTTTCATCCATTTCCATTTTTTTTGTTTTAAACTTTTGCAACATCCCGTTATGGTTTTCCTTTACGACCCTCCCAATTGCAATCACTGCCTGTGATTCATCAAAAGCATTTCATTGCATTGTTCATCCAATACTCTCCAAGGACTTCACTATTATGTAGGGTTCATAAAAATTATGACTGAATAAATCATTTTTGCCAATACTTTTAAATTTTCATTAGCGAAAGGAATAACTAATTAATACATAACTCATGAAGATGACATGGTGGTGGCCTAGAGGTGGAATGACACATGGAATAATTTTGCTTCATCAGGAATGGAATCAAACACCATCTGCCTTTTGGGGAGATGCTCAGACCACCAAGCTACCAAAGTTACTGTAATTACTGTTATTTTTGCTTGTTTTTACACTAGTAACTAAATTAACTTTGGTAACTTGGTAGTCTGAGCAGCTGCCATTAAAGCAGAAGGTCTGTGCTTCAATTCCTAGTCGATTTTTCCCATGCATCGTTAGAGGTCATTCCATTTCACCTCCATAACCATTTCCTCATAAAAAATTCAAATTGTGCAGAGTACCATCCCATTGTTGTTTGTGATTTGCATAGAGTAGACGTGGAGAGCAAAAGTTTAAATCAATTTGCAAAACACCTTTATGGGGATGCAGAGCACGTGTACATATGTTATAGATAGCCATGGTGTTTAGGTCTTATTGAGAGAGTAACACTACAGAACTCGCATAATTCAAGAGAGTTTGGAGATTCCTCACCCAATCTTCTCCCAAAGCTACACAAATACCCAGGAAATGCACAGATTCCATCCGGAAGAAGGCTTCAGCATCGGAAAGGAAACATCTGTGACAAACCCACAAGAATGCGGAACTACACCAATAATCATTTTACCTCAGCTTTGTAGAAATTGTAGAAAAGAAATACTCAATTGGCCGTATAATTCTCCCACGGCTCGTCCACCTTGCAAGTCAGAAATGTCACTGCGTTGGTGTGCGGGAAGGGGGAGAAATCCACCGCAGGGACCAAACACTTTCAGCCTCTCAACCAGAAAGCCCAAAACACACACACACGTATTCACTCACAATGAACATACACAACAAGGTACTTTGTGGGGGCTGTAGGGACCTCCACTAAGGATTCTAGCTCCACAAAAAAAAGGGAATCTTCACAGGATGGGCCTGTTAGGGATAGCCAGTGATTTGTGGAAACACACGCACTCAATAAGCAGTCACTCGCTCACCTACAGATGGCTTCAATTTTCCGGAAGAGAAAATATTGCTCCAAGAGAGCGTCGTCGGGGATCGGCAAGGGGACGAGGAAAACACACGTCTACGTACCTCAGCTTTGTTGATTATTATTGTAACAAACTTTTCCAGCTTTTATTGGCTGGCCATGCCATTGAATGTGTGTATTCCCTTTGCAGGTAGTTCTAATGCCTGGGTGCGTGGGAATCAGTGCTTCTGCGGCCGGTACTAACAAACCGCAGACGATCTTGCTGATGCCCGTGTCCTCCGTGCCTGCATTCACCAAGGGTGGATTCCCGGTGGGGTGCAGTCAAGGTGCTGCTCCAGACGGCAACAGCCAGCTCATCTGGAGTGGCGGTGGTCTCGTCATTCCAGGAAATGCGCCAGTGGGGGCGCTGTCAGGCGTGAGCCAGGTGATCACGAGCAGTGGTCAGGTGGCACCACCTCCACTGAGCAACATCTCGGCTCCAAAGTGCAACCAGTTCATCGTGGGAGGAGGCAGTGGCAATTTCTTGCTCACGTCCAACGTCCATCCATTGGTAGGGAGCCAAACAAATGCCAGCAACTTTGGAATGGGAATGCCCCCTCCCCCCCTGGCTAACCTCTCCAATCAAAATGGTGGCCCGGCCCCTCCGAGCATCAGTGAAACGACTCCTTGTCCGGCAAGGACGCAGCCCAGCTTATTGCAGCCATCGGAAGAGATATCATCTGCAAATGACGTCCTCTTGCAGCCCAAAGAAGAGCCAATGGAGGAAGAGGAGAAACCGAATTCAATGGACAATGAGTCGCTCTGGGATGATTACTTGCCGAGATCACCTGTGCGTGAGGATGAGATTGAAGAAACGGATGAGAAAAACGTGAGTTTTGTTGCATTTATCATTTGGATCTCTTAAAAAAATATTTGGTTGATGTCCCTCATGATTAATTTGAAAAATGTGACTAATGCATTCTGGAACGCCTTTCACTGTGTTCCTTCTACGTATGTATGTATATGATTATTCCTTTCTTCAGGCACATTTTCTCTCTTTCAAAAAATCCTCATTTTGCTATGAAAATACGTACCTACTAAATATTATACTGCAGAGTTTGTAAACTCATATAGTTTAAAGCAACTGAAACTTCCATACTGTCCCTAGTAGCATGTTTAATTAGCATTGGTTGGATCTGTTCTTCAGGTATTGTTTGCACAGGTTCTTGAGGTGGAAGCTATAACCAATTAAAGAATGGTTTATTCAAGCCCTATTGTTAAAAATGGTAAGAAATACTATTGAACTTACCTCCTCTACACATTTTGATAGGATTTGAATATGTACACGATGCAAGTTTTGAAGTGTTTGTAAAGCATTTCAGTGAATCAAAAATGAGGTAAATTTTTAAACTTCATGGGTACTGAAGCCATTATGCTGCAATTGAGTAAATTAGTCGGAGACTTGGTAAGTTTTTTAAAAGAAACCCAAAAAACGATAGGCAGCACAATAATATAATTTATATTTTCCGTATGCCAAGTTCAAATATTTAGTAAATTACTAGCTGACCCAGCGAACTTCGTTCTGCCCAACAGCCAGTGAACTTACATTTTAGTTACACCATTTAAAATCAAGAGCGGCTGTACAATTTTTAATCATATTTGACTTAATATAATAAAATAAGGAAACAATTCAATAAAACTATGTAAATAAGTATCAAAATTGCTTCTCAGAAAGACATTTTCTTTATTGAATCTACATAGGGTGGATTGGAGCACTATTGTGCAGATTTTTCTTCAATGAATTTTCTAATTTTGACGTTTTAACTTAAGAAATGTTGGACATTGTGATTGTATACAACAGTAAATAAAGTCAAAATTATATGCGTTCAGTTGTTGGCTATTTGTGTCATTATACCCATTCTCCAAACTATTGGCGGCTGGGCAGTAGGGAGCTAGTAGCCAATCAGAAGCGCTCCATCCCCTTCCCCTCTCCCCTCCGCTCCCCTCCACATGGCCAAACAGGATTGCCAGTCTGTGGAAATAATTGCACGTGACGAGCACGATCTCCACAGATTAATTTTGGCAATGCTGCGAGCTGGAGAGCGATTTTCCCTGCAAGTCGGAGAGAGAGGCTGTGGCGTCCTGCCCACTTTCACCGGCTTTCACTCTTCTGCGATTGGCCAGAAGAGTGGGTGGGCCTCGAGCTGTTTCAAGTTTTGCCACCATCAGTTGGGAAAAAGAGTATAACGGCAAAAAAATATATTTTTAGGACTAAGTCCGTTGCGTAAACTTGGCAACTTTCACGTGGCAAGTTAACATACTGCTAGACCGACGCTTGACTGATGCTCAAAATCGTCTAAGCAAACCCCTTGGAAACAGCCTTGGTATGAAATGATGTTAAGTGCGACAGTTATAGTATCTCTGTTTGGATAAAATGCTCTGCGTAAACACACCATGGTGTGCCCTACACATTTGGGTTTAATCTCTTGAGTCAACCACCTTCTGATGTACAACAGTTTTTGTTTTGTTATCAGGCCCAAGATAAAGCAGATGAAGCTGAATAAATATAGCGAAGCCAAGCAGTGACACAGAGAGGGGGGTTTTGGGGGATAACCCCCCCCCCCCCCCCAGAGCTCAAAGAATTTTTTAATGAAAATATTTTAATGTGAAAAATTTTGTAACTAATATTAGGGGTACGGATGACTCACAAAAAAAAACATATTTAACTATTCACACAGCTGTAAAACTCATCATTTTGAAGCATTTTTCTTAAAAAAATTATGGGGAGGGCCCCTGCTCCTCTCACTTACCTTGGCGGGTTTTCTATGCCCTCCTGACCCGCCAGTATTAGTTGCACCTAAAACTCCCCTATTCTTAATTCCTAGCTGCGCCCCTGAAGCGAAGAAAGAAATACAGCGGATGGTTTACCAACTCGTGAACATACCACTTATAATTGACCATGAGAAAATCATGGGTTTTCATGAGCACTTACATCACAAAAACTGGAAGACTGACCATACGATTTGTTAATCGTCATCACAAATGCAACATAAATTGGAAATTGAATACGTTTAAGCTTAATAGGGCATATAAGTTGTGATCATGGAATCCTTGGAATGTGAACGTCCTCACCTTTGAATTTTTGTTTGAGAATAGCCGCGTGAATCACATTCATTAATAGCGTTTTTTTAATCACCAAACACGTTCCGTTGCATGGTTTTGTTGGTTTAGGTTTCGAAGCATCATGAACACCGAGCCAACATTTTGCTGTAATTGTTCCGTGGTTAGCTAGGCACATCCAAGTTCTTTAAAAATTCAGATAGATTGTTGGTGACTTCAACTTTGATTGTTACACAGTCAATGGATTTGAATGAATGTATTATATCCTGATGATGATATTTGATCCTACACCTAGTTTGAGTCATCCACATCTTTGTTATAGATTGTCAAAATTGCTCCTTCAATCAACCATTTGTGATTTTTGCGGTGATCAATCATCTTCGCGAACATTTTGTTGTTGAGCTCACCTTCCGATGCAATGAATTTGCAAAAATGCTGAGGAAATGAAATCAACTGTTTTATTAGTCGACAGGAAAACAGATATTACCAAAGGTCAACAATAGGGTGGTTTCCTATTATTTTTCATTGCCTATATCAAAATATTATTACTCCTGGAGTATGTATTCCACGCTCTTAGATTTTCGAATGACGATACCTATTTTTCGCGATTAAACAAAAAGTGAAAATTTTCAAGCCCGCAAAAACGCGACGGCTAAGTAGGAATACTGGGAAAAGTCCATGTAACGTATTTCTGATTCCAGCTGTCACCCTGTGAGGTGACCTCGGGGTGAGGCTTAGAGAGCTGATACGACACAGGCTGCCAGCAGGTAGCAGAGTACCCTGCTAGCAGGTAGCACTTGGCTTAAATAAGGATTATAATTACCATATCAAACGAAGGAAACTTTCCGAACTTTGTGAGAAAATTTTAATGGGTGATTATTAAGAGATATTTCCCTGAGCTCTGTGCCTCATGCATGCATTGGTAATCTCTGAAAATGTAAAACTCCTATCTACTCGTATAGAAACTACGTCCCTGTGACATCACGTGGAGTGGCATGGGCGCCAATCTGGCCTTTTTCAAATGCGGTTAAAATTGACCATTGACATTCCTCTAAACTGGGGTTTCTAAAACCAAATAATTTGTATATTATGAATACACTAATGGTGGGTAAGGAATCGCAATCAATGCATTTTGTTTTCTTTGATGAAGGAAACTATTGCATGAAGATTTGTTTACAAACATGGAAGTGAAGTGTCTACACGAGATGGCCTTTTAATTAGCTCGAATTAAATTTTTCAAATATGATTTCAATATAAGTTATATGTTTAGCCATCAAAATGTTATATTGTTACGAAGCTCAGTCTTTAAATTGGTAAAAAGAAAACAAAGAATTTAATTGGAAGTTTTTACCGACTTAACTGCTGTTGCAGTGTTACCAACTCCTAAAGTAATACCTCCAAGATCAAGATAAATTTTTTCGTTAACTTTCACTATTTTTTAATGTTTATTCTGTTATCCGGGGCAGAGGCGAATCCAAAAAAAAGAAACAAATCATTAAAATCGGTACAGCCGTTCTGGAGTTACAAATGTTCTAACTAATACGATTTTCGACTTTCTTTTACATATACATATATTTTTATTCATATACATTTAACATTTACATATACTGGCCTAACTGGGATTGAATATTCTCCACTGATTACAATCAAGTTAGTATACTGTCAAGGGTATACTCAGGATCAAAACCAGGGGGGGTGGGCAAGCCATGGTTGTTCAAGTTGTAGGTAAGATTTAAGCCTGGAAAAGGTGAATAAAATTAATATTTAAAGGAAACTGTAACAGCTCTTTATTAGTTTTTAAAATTATTTGCATGAAAAAATATTATTTTCCTGAAAGACATTTGCGATTTTTGCTTTTAGGGAGAGGGGCAGCTGCTGATCAAATTATTCTTCAATTGTAATTTATTAAGTGTGTTTGAAAGAAGAAAGTAGAATTTCTTGAAATAGTGCTAGGAAATATTGAGAGCTGCAATTCATATTGATGTGTGTCTTATTATATTCAGCAGTGTGTAACAAAATTTTATAATGGAAAGCTATTGTATTGTTCAGGAGGCCTATTCATCTCAAATCAGGCAGATTGTGTAAAATTATATCAGGTTACCATCACCAATTTCTCTTTGAGTTATGTATGTGAAAGAAGAATGCTTTTGGTGAATTATGATAACTTTATCTAGGCTCAAAACCTAACCCTTGGAATGTTATGAACCTTTGCACAATTCTACATTAGGGCCCAATGCAAAAAAATGGAAAATCACATAAGGGTCATTCCATGTCAGTTCACCCTAGCCATGGCACCCACGGACTCGGATTTAAATGTATTCATTTCTCCACTCTTTGAAAGTAAGTTTTAGGATTGAAGTGTATTATTTAAATAATTTTATTTAAATTACTATTTTCATTAATCCTTAAATGCACAGTAAGAGTCTAATGTATGTTGATATCATTTTTTCCATAAGCTAAACACTAGAAAAAAGGTAAATTCCAGGAAAAGAAAATCATTTCTTAGTTTCCGAGCCATTTGGTCTCTTTTTCCCCCTCAGCTGCCACAAGCCAAGTATTGTTCTTAAAAAATTATACGAACAAGAGCTACATTCACTAAAGCTATATGTTTGGTCTTAGATTATTATTTACTGACCATTTTATCAAATACATCCTCATCAAGCTATGGATACACTTATGCCTATTATCTTACAGTATGTGTTCGAAATCCCACTTACGGAGACGGATAAAAAAATAAAACCTGAAATACTTGTAGTAGCAGTTAAAACACCACCATTTTTATTTCATAGTACATATATTGGAGCACATATTTACCTCCAATTTAAAAAAAAATTGGATGAGTTAACTACCCTGTCTGTTGGTGATATTTCTGAAAATATGAAGTAATATTTTTGAGCTCAAAAAATCAGTTAATTCACAATTGTTGACATTATTTTGGCTCAATACATTAGACAATGGGTCAAAATTTCATTTAAATACATATATTACGTATTTCTGAGCTATGAATTTTTACCATGTGCCCTGCACTCTGGAATTTAAATCCCACTACCGACACTTCTGAGCAAACATCTCTAACTCTATACAAGAATTGCTATGAGAAAAAATTCCCCTGGACCGGGAATCAAACCACAGACCTTTGGCTTTTCGGGCCACTGCGCAGACCACTACGCTATTCAGGTTCTTTAATTCCCATGGCAATTATATTCCTTTTCCTATTCCTTATTTCTCATGGCAATTCTTGTATATTTCACCGCCGTTCACGCGGCAGGGTTAGAAATATCACAAATCTCAAACTCTGACCCATCATATCTTGTAAACTACAGGAGTGAGAGAGGTAATATTTTACCTGGGGCATTAGTGGCTGGTGACAAAAATTTTATTGAAATCCAAGTCGGTGGGTGTCATTATGAAAATTTTCTGGGTGATTTGACATGGAATGACTCATTAATGCTAAAAAGCATGGAATCTAAGCACATAAAGCAGTGATTATTTAATGAAAATTTTCGAGGCAGGCTGTGGTATCAAATAAAATAATACACTTCAGATTTTATTTCACTTTTTTGTTTTATCTCATGTGAATGTTGGGCATGTTTTTTACTCCAATGTATTGTTGCACTCCTTCTCGCACACCAAAGTTGCTTATCAACTTCCTGAATCATATATGTAATACTTGCATTGCAATAACGTGCTTAGACTTAGAAAAATCTTCTCGGGATACCGCGTGTGTTAGATTATTTAAGAGCGCCGACGTTTCGGGTACCGACTCGCTACCCATTCTCACGGCTACTGCCATAATAGCCGTGAGAATGTAGCCGTGTATTAATTACAAATGGCATTATTAATAATAGTAGCCGTGAGAATGGGTAGCGAGTCGGTACCCGAAACGTCGGTGCTCTTAAATAATCTAACACACGCGGTATCCCGAGAAGATTTTTCTAAAGTTGTTCGCCGGGAAAGTGTAAAATCATATATGTGCTTAGACTTAGTTTAATGTATCAACATGTTGATTAGTGTGGTGTAGTTCCTGCACTTGGTGTATACAATTTTTTTTGTAGTTTCTGGTGGGTGACCCCCGTTAAAGTTGCCGAATGGTATAAAGATGATATTGGTAGAGTTTAACTGAAGATGATACCATTAGCAATGGCTTCATTTGCACCAGTCGCAGTGTGTCACAATCAACTGTTACCTCCTCTTTCTTGCTTCTGCTAAGTAGCACATTTGTTTTCCATTTTTGCCTTTTCACTTTGAAAATCATGTCCTGATTGACTTGTTGACTTTCAGGGCATTGAATTCTCCATTGCTTCTGGGTTTCACTGTGTCAACATTTATTCTCAGATCACAGTTTAGCTGGCATTACAAGCAGTCTTTGGTTCAAGCGCCAGTTGGGGTTTATCTGACCACTTTTTCTGAGGTCGATATGATATGAGATACCTTCAGTGCTACTTTTTTTTGGCCGTAATCTGATAAAAGTTAAGTTTTCTTCTCTTGAGTACATATTCCACAATCGATGGAAGGGGTCCGTACTCTCAGTTGATATTATTCAGTTTTTTTATTACTTGCTGGGACCAACATATTGGCTAAGTAATGCGGCACTTGACCTGAATATACTGGTTGCAATTGTTGTCTCAGAATAAATTTCGAAGTGGTGACACCTTTACCAATCATGTCTTAATGCTCAAATATTTGTTATTTTCTTTATAGATCCTACCCCAGGACTATGAGGCTGTAGGTTGTGGTAATCGTCAAGTTCCAGGAGAAAGCTTTTCTGATAAGCTGATGAATCTGAAAGCATCTGCCCCAAGAGATGGTGGCTGCAAGGAGGGGATGTTGTCTGTCACAAGTGAGATGAGTGGGAAAGAGGATGAGATGAGCAGCCAAGGAGCTGGCAATCAGAAATCTGATGAGCCTCCGTTTGATTCAGCTCTCTGTCGAGCACCTCGTGAGGAGATGCAACGCCAGTACTTACTCGACTCATACGAGTGTAGCAAGTGCTTCGAAGTATACAATCGACCAGACTTACTCAAGTCCCACCAGCTGACCCACAAGGACGATCCTCAGCCGTACAAATGCCGAGTTTGCGCAAAGACGTTCAATTCACGCAAAAGGCAAGTACAGCACATAAAGAACCACTACAACGTGCCAAACAGGTTTAAACGGTGTCAGGAGAATAGCCTTTGTGAGGAGACGCAGTGCCAGCTCTTGCTTGATTCATATGAGTGTTGCATGTGCTTTGAAGTGTACGATCGAGCGGAACTCTTGGAGTCCCACAAGCTGACCCACAAGGACGATCCCAAGCCTTACAAATGTCGGTTGTGTAGAAAGACATTTGCGGGACGCAAGGGCCAAGTCCTCCACATGAAGTATCACTACAATGTGCCAAACAGGTATGAGTGTGACGTATGCAAGGTTGGCTTTTCAGGTGTCAACAACCTCAAGATGCACGTCAAAATGCACGCAAGGGATAAGGTGCAACGGTCATACAAGTGCAGTGTGTGTCCCGAGGAATTCCCGTCTGGGCACACCAGGGATAAGCATGAGGCACGTCACTCTGCACCCCGCAACGCTTGCACAAAGTGCGACAAGGTATACTACACCAAGGCAGAGCTCCAGGAACACATGAGAGCGCATGAATCAAACAGGACACACAAGTGCAATGTGTGCAGCAAGGGGTTTTCCAAACGGACCTACTTGAAATATCACATGCAGCTCCATGACGCAGTGAAGCGCCACGTGTGCAAGGAATGTGGCCTCAAGTTTGCACAGTATTCGGCTCTGTGGCAACACCAAAAGCGCCACCAGGAAAGGAACAGGTACGTCTGTGATATTTGTGGGAAGGGATTTCCGCTGAACTATACTCTAAAGAAGCACAAGGAACGTCACTTTAACGGGAAGAAGCGAGGTGGTCGGAAACCCAAGGTGAAGTGCATTGTGGTAGAGACGCATGATAGCTTCTTAAATGGGCCAAATGGTGAAACAAAACTGAGTGGTGATCAAAGTGATGTCTCAGTAGTCAGTGGTGACGTTGTAGTGCAAGGCTTGGCAGAGGGTGGCAGCACAGAATGCAACTCAGCTGGCGGGTGCAAAGGCGTGAAGGACGATACTGATGCTGACGCGAGTTGTGCTTTGGAATGTAATGATGGCCTAGGGGAGAAGGATGCTCCATTAGAAACCAACGTCCAGTCAGCAGTCCATAATGCAGCATTAATTAGCCATGATCGTATACAAGAAGGTGTCCTGGAGTCAAGTGGTCATGCTGAAGTTAATGACAAACAAAGTACATGATGAGAAATTGTGTGCAATATCTGCTCTGTGAGGTGAGGTGTAACTCTCTTCTCTTGAGCCTGTGTATGTTATGGGCTTCTTTTGATCGCATTTATGGAGAAATATGATCCGTGAAATGTCCCAAATACTGAATGTCCAGAAGGAAGGACTTCATGAATGAAACATCAAGTGTATGTTCTTCATTTTTAAGAAACTTTTATAACATTCTTTCTTGAGATTTAGTTTAACTTCCCGTGGAATCCTAAGAAAGTTCAAAGAGATGATTATTTTATCACCATTTAATTATTTTATTTTTATTGAGCAGCCCTTGTAATCACAAAAGTTCCTCAGATTACTTAACTGATCATTTTATAGGATTCAAGTTGCTGTAAGACCAATTTTATGGTCAAATAAATTATTTGTTAACATGTGATAAACTTTTATTTTCTGTAATGCCATTATAAACTAAGTAGCATATTTGTTATTAGGTGCTGCTTCTGTGCATTTCTCTTTGTATTCCAAGCTATTCCATCCATTGCAGTTACCAGAAATATAAAATAGTGTGGGTTTTGAGCATTAGTGTTTCTACAGAGAAATTTAGGGTGAGTCCCGTAAATGCATTGAAATTAGAATAGGACTTTGCCGCCACAAAAGAATGGTGCAATGCTTGGGAATTAAGAGAGAAGTAAATTAAAATTAAAAAGAACTTTGTGCTTTCACATTAATATTTATTCACACATTTACGACCATGGTTTCAACGTTAGACGTCATCATCATAATGAAATGAATGTGAAAGCACAAAGTTCTTTTTAATTTTAATAATGCATCGCTTTCACCAAGTTACGCCTCAAACAATCAATTTTAGAGAAGTAAATGTTTACAAGTGTATGAATATGAATTTTTGAGAAAAGGACATTCCTTCAAGAGGATTCTACTGTTAATTTCAGAGTTTATGAAATACCTAGGAGTTGGGTAATCTGTAATTAAGGACTAGGACCTCAAATGTAGTTTATACATAAATGAAATATACAGGAAAGCGAACAGGATTCTACTGTTAATTTCAGAGTTTATGAAATACCTAGGAGTTGGGTAATCTGTAATTAAGGACTAGGACCTCAAATGGAGTTAATACATAAATGAAATATACAGGAAAGCCAACCAAAAACTTGGATTCATGAAAATAATTCTGGGAAAATGTGGTAGGAAGGTAAAAAAGAGAAGCTAACTGACTCTAGTCAAGCCTGCCTTGAAGTTTGCTGCTAGTGTATGGGAGACCCATATGAGGTACGGCCAAAATTAATAGAGTACCTATGGTACAGGGTGGCCAAATTCATTATGAGTTGTCAAAATAGAAAGTGCAGCATTTACAATATTTTAACCAACTTAGGCTGGGAATATTTACCAGTGTGTGTAGCTGAACTTATGTAGCAAATTAGGCGAGAAAATTTCTTCAAATGATGCGAAACATTCTGATTTAACTATAGTATCATGGTGGAAGAGATCATCACAAGAAGATGAAGGAAAAAGACTGCAGAACAGATTTAAGGTGTCATTTCAAGTTTCGAAGCGGGATAATCCATGTAGGGAGAGCAGACTTCCAGAATACTTTTAAATGCTCCATGGAAACCTACGTAAATCAGTGGAATACTTCAATAAGCAATGAGCGATTCTTTACATTTGATACCATATAACATATCCTGCGCTAAACCACAGATTTGAAACCACTCCACTGAACTATCCTTTGAATGAGGCAGGGTGGTTATGTGACAGTTAAGTATATTTGATAGGTGAGTTTGGGGTTATATATGTAGTACGTATACATACAAACGATCAAATACCACAGAAGGACCACATTCAAGCGACATGTCAGAAAACATGGTAAAAAAAGAGAAATAAAATGGAGGGTGAGTCTCTCTCCAGAGGGAAGCCAAAAAATGAGTCCTTAGGACCCAGACAGAGGAGATACAAAGAAGAAGAACATGAGGGAACTATTTATTTATTTATTTTAATTACCCCCAAAAACAGCACAGTGCAGCCTTTACATCGGGAGTTTTAACGATCAACATCAGACGATCAAATACATCCATGTCCTGGAAGTGGCAACCTATCCAGGAGGGACTTGAACCCACGACCTTCGCTGTGGTAGGCAAGGACTTATCTTTGCTGCCATCGAGGTCGACAAATGTCCTGAGGTCCCACAATGTGGGGAAAGGGACGTCTAGGTAAGGGATACATACCAATCCTAGGAGTGCCATACTGCAGGTGGAATAACTGGCAAATGCTGATCAAGTCAAATGATTCCCTCATTCATCGTACCACAATCCTAAGACAAGAAGGCATCCCACCCTTTCTCCCTTTCCCAAGCTACATATGCATGCTGCTCCTTCAGTTTGCTCATGGCCTGCCTTTTCCAAAGCTCTCTTCCTGAAGGATGTGCCCACGAGTAATACACTCGTACGAAGGTACCTTCAAGGCCCAGCAACTGACCTCATGTCTTCAATGTTCTTAGTCTCACTGATAAGAAATATCAAATGAGCTCTAGAATGGGGCCTAGAATTATAATTCCTAGAATGTTAATAATTCAGAAACTCACTTCGAACACCTAAGATTTCTGGAGAATTATTTGATAAAATATCCAATAACAAAGCAGCTCAGATTGAAAATTTCTCAGGGGAAGAATCGTTTGCTTTGACAGGGATTCAAGCTCAGATCCATTTAATTCATGCTAGGTTCTCCACCAATTCTAGCTGCCATAAGCTTTTTCCCATTTCCATTTCTTCTAGTTTTAGAGGCCAAGGTTTTGCCATGCTCAAGCAAATACCCTAGAATTCTAATTTCTGGTTTTAGCATCAGGACTGCAGTGCAGTGCATGCTGCCTTCTTCACATTGCACCTTGCCCTCAAAAGCAAACAACACTCCACAAAGAATGAAGACGCCCTGGGACTTCCAGCAGAGAACACCAGGCAAAAATTTGGGGACTCTTTGAGTATGAATCATAGTCGAGGCAAATAAGGCAGCATACATTAATTATGTTGAGTCTTTAGGATGACATTGTAAAAGCTGTAACGTAGACAGGGAACAAACACACTCCTTTATTGACAACCCTCAAGAATATATCTAAAGATACCAACATACGAATACTTTCCATCCGAGAACTTAATTTTGTCAAAGGTTCAGAGGCTAACACAAGACTCCTACGTCATGTTGCTTTTTCACTCACTCACTTGTCAGTTGAAGGAGGCCGGAACACTGTACTTTTTAATGACCATAGGCGTACCTGGGGGGTGGGGGGCACAGGGGCACATGCCCCCCCAAGACCCTTAAAAAATATGCAAGATTTTTAATATGGTCCCATTATCATTGCGTTCGTTTTGTATAACGAGGTATCCTTGTGCCCCCCCCTGAACAAAATCCTAGATACGGCCTTGCTTGTGCCCCTCCCAGAAATAAATCCTGGATCCGCCCCTGTTAATGACATAGCAATTTCACCTGTGCTCTCAGCAAGAGCCCAGCTAAGTGCCAATTCCTAAAGTGGACAACCCTCACTCCGCACGTTGTGGAGTTGAATGCATACACTCAAACCTTGAGTTACTCAAGTTTGGCGGTGCTGAACAACTCACTCGCTTCAAGTCCACAGTCAATTATCAACAATGAATGAATTCGGGCAACTTGGGAGTCAGCCTACAAGTTTTCTTTGCTCTCAAATCAATGGCTAGCTGGAGCATTCTGAAGTGGGGAAAGTGTGTGACGATATCTTGGGCTACAGGGCGAGTATGACTGTGCTTGAGGATTCAATGTTGCATGTGGCCATACTCAGCCTGAGGTTACCCATCACTCAGCCAGGGTTTGCACATTCCTTTGTCAAAAAAGTGGAATGGAAAATGACCTAGTGGCAGCCAACCGATTGCGGCCGAGCATACAAGTCATTTTGAAGGGCTCTGCTCACAGCACACAAAGCCACCAACAATTTAAGCTTCATATGCTTCCCAACCAGCAAACGATATCCATCGGGTATCAAAAAAAGGTTGATTTATCCTAAACACATTGTTATTACCTGATGATATTGAGACAATGTTACATAGATATCCTCTTTGCAACATCTACAATGAGTTGTAAAAATAATGTTGCATAGCTATACAAGTTGTATAATCCGTGATATTAAAAAATTGTTATTCATAACAGTATCTTTAGGTAGCATATGTTCTGTGTAGAATTGAAGAGCACAATTATTTTGTTTGTATGTCCAGGGATTACCAAAAGCCATAATAAGTTTTCCTATTATCTAATCATTAGATGTTCTGAAGATATCTAAGCGATGTAATTGTACTATGGACCTCCACGTCAACTGTTGGACATCCCTGCAACGTTGTGCATCCAGACATTATGTTGTTGGGACATCGACAGCTGCTTGGGCTGGCCTGCTCTGGTCTCTTCCCAAGCTATTCCCAGTGCAATGCAGACGTCATTTCTTGATTGGTCCTTACATCCCCTCCTTTCATTTCATGTGCCACACTTGACATCCATTTTACTCTTTGAGAAAAGAACATTCTAAGATGCTGACATAAAATATTAACTCTAGCATTTCCCCAAGTTTAACGAATAGCATAGGTTATTTTTAAACAGATAAGTGTCTTATGAGTTACAAGGAGTTAGCCTGATACCTAAACCTGGAGGACCAGGGTCTATTTTTGGAGTATCATTCTTCTAGACTGGTTACTTTCAAGAAAATGGATGACGAGAGAAAATCTGTACAGGAATAACACATTCAAGATTAAAATGGGAAGAGACTTATCGCAGGGATTAACCAAAAAATTTACGAGGCTGTCATAAGGCCACTACACTTTTTAATACATATACTTAGATCAATAGCTTAAACTGAGAAAATACAATGTAATTCCTTGAGGATACCTTTTGATGAAAGATCTACTAAAGCTATGCAGATGACCAAGATGCTGTAACACAAGATCATGAAGATATGGAATAAATGACAAGAGAATAATATCAGAAAACCAAAATTTGGGTCTGGATAACAGTTATGACAAAGCAAAATATATTTGTACTTGAGGAATACAGCAGGATCTAACTGTACAAGGAGGGCAACGAATAGGATACTGCAAAGAGTATTTATACATCTAGGGATGAAAATTTCAGAAAACAAAACGATTGAGTCTGGCATCAAGGATAGATGCTATAAAATAAAAAAGGCAATTTTACTTTCGAATAACTTACTATCGGACAAGGTCTAATGAAATTAAAATGGGAATATACAATAGCATGGTGAAAATCGCAGTAACTTAAAGGTGTGAAGAATGGCCACTTATGGAAAAATCAGAAATCTCACGACTGACCACGGAAATTGAATTCTGCGGAAGAGCAGATGGTGAATTAAATGATGGAAGAATAATAAGGAATTAAAGGAGGAACAGGGAAAGGAGGAATACAGGTGACAAGGTGATACAGGAACACAGCAGTAAAAGTTGTGTGGGCAATGAAAGGGAAGTGAAGGACTCCTGAAGTACACGTAGCAGAGTAACGAACGTTGAAGGAAAGGCAAGGGAGAGTGGAGAGCAGAGAGACATGAATGCGGTGAGAGGATTGGATGAAGAAGTGTGGAAAGGTTACGAGGCATGGAGATCTGGAATCCGAAGAACATGCATATTTGTTAAATGATTCATTTTGTATACATATTATGCATACATGAATTTTGGTTTGTTTGGCAGGTTCATGCTTATCTTTCATTAATGAAACATGGTAAATGAAATGATAAAATATGCTTACATCATTTTAATGATTCAATTCTACCAGTTTCATACAAACACAATACTCAAACATACATCAGTGTTTTAATGATGATATACCTGGTGAAAGATGTCAAACTTGGATTCAACAAGATAAAGCTAACTTATTACAAAACACTAGACTAACTAGCATTTGAAAACTAAAACTGATGATGCATATGAAATAAAATCATCCTTATTACAACCTTTAGGATGACAGAAATAAAAGATATTTGCAAAAAATGTAGCTTCTTCCAGAAACATCATCTTGTGGGTATTATATGAACATAAGAGATCAACCTCTGCAATGAATAAAGTCGCAGAAGACTGCCAATTAAGTACTACTCAAATGTAGAAAGTAATTGTGGCAGAATTGTGAGTAAAGTCTAAATGCCTAACCCTTAGTTTGCAGCTGTCAACATATGTAAATAAACTTCTTCCATTCTACATATTATCACAGGGAGAAATTGAATAAAATTGTTAACTATCAACACAATATCACACCCAGTCTTTTTTGCAAGCAATTTCCACTGATTCAGTTCCATTCAAAAAACATTTGGCTATTAAAAATAAACTCATACACCATCAGGGAATGGATCGTTTCAATGACAAAAATTCTGACCAATTATCAACTCTACCTCATCAAAGCAAAAAATCAGCATTATTTTCATCTACAAAAATATTTATCATTAATGACAGAATACTTATATCTAGTAACCTTTTTCAAATCCCCACCTGACCGTACAATTCCTCGTCAAAGAGCAACCATGAAAAAGCATCACATACTTTCATTCATTGATTTTAAAAAATCATAGAAATTATAAAACAAGGGACCTGAAAATGCACCTCTGCAAATGTCCCCTAAGAAAGCCTCAAAGTGAAGTTCAAAGGAACTTATGAATACAATTAACATGAACGGATATTCCAAAGACAAACATTTTCCTATGCTAGGCAACATGGGAGAAACATCCATTATTGCCTTCATTTGGCACACACATAATCATTACATGCTTTTTGTTCACTTTCCCTGGTAATGCATTACATTATTGGCAAAGAAGAAGGCTAAACACAGATATGAAATTCATCACCTCAAGTTAGCTGTAACTAGTCATCAGTATTGAAGGACTTGAGTCCCTTCCAGTAATAAACACATCGTGAATGCATTTATTTTGATGATTATTTTGATGATTATTATTTCCTAATAATTACTTGGGTATTGGAGCGATAACACATTTTCAGTGACGTGATATCCTAGCATAATGGTAAGGAGGTTTCTATTACGTAAGAACATTTGATGGTTGTACAAGTCTGATATAGTAAAGGAATTTTAAACCATCTACAATTATAAATGCTATATTTAATTCCTTTGCACTATTTTAATTTGCTACAGCAGTTTCAAAAAGTGATGTTATACGTGTGTTGTAAATTTTTGTGCAAAGAATGGTTATTCAAAATCATTCCATCGACATTTTTCCAATCACTGTCCATAATTCATTCTCAGCGCGCTCACACACACATATGTATGCAGTTTGGAAAAAATCATATAAAATGGTTGTGGACATTTCATTAATAAAAAAATGACCATGAAAAAGGTTCTTTAATATCAAAACAGACACATTGGTACCCAAAAACTGTTCAGTGAAAAAAATTTAGGCTACTTATGTATTAATAAAGGCATATATATTTTTATATATGACTTGTTTCGACTATAAAATTTGTTTCCTCTTCTAAGAGCTTAATTATAGGAGCACCACCTATATCTTTTTATGACAAAGAACCCAGTTGAATAGTAAAGCTGGCAAGTTACGACCCAACACAACAAGGAGATATATTGTTTCTTCTTAAACATTCTTTTTTTCGTATCTTAACAGTCAATTTTTTTTAATAAGGCTTCAATTACCAGGTACTAGCATGGGTAACATTTACTACTACTCATAACTCCAAAGAAAAATTGGAACAAAACTATGTAATGAGTCAAAAATATCAAGCACACCCATTAGTGCTAGAGGAAAGAATATCGGTAATACAAACATACATTGCTCTTGAGATGCCACCCGAGCAAGTGAGGTGTGGGAAAGGAAGAAACATATAAAGAGAAGTCCTCCAGCCACGGCGGTTGGATGGAATCTTTAGGCCTAAACACCAGAGGAGGGAGCACATGGCAATAGGCAGCGGCAGCAGCTTAGCAGATAGACCGATGCTGGTTTCCCGTCACATCCGTTGGAGAATGGTCCACAAGATTTGTACAAAGGTCACACCAACACAAATTAAATCATCCAAATGACCTGAAAGCAAATCATAACAGACAATAAACATCACTGCAGGCAGCCACCAAACTAAAATGTGGCTTGGTTTAAAATACCACTTTGGGCCAACACTGAATTAGCTTCTAACATTAAATTATTAGAAGACTTTAATTCAATTCTAATAGGGTTGCCCACCATTTAAGAAGAAAGCAAAAATAAAAATGCTCTAAATTAAAGTACGGAGTCTCAATTCACCATAATTCAAAGTTTTAAGTCCAGTGTCCCAATTGAATAAGATTGAATTTTAGCAAACTTTCCACTGATTTATTGCGAAGAATAAGCACCATCCTCAGGCGAATTAAATAAATATTCGATTGATGTACGATGATGATTCTCTGTGCTGTTTTAAATCGTTTTCTTTTGTTGAATTGAACATGCTTTCCTACCACATACACCTCACCTACTACATACACGTATACAGTTGAACATAGGAGAGGGCACGGGGGCACGTGCCCCCCCCCTAGACACTTAAAAAAATATGCAAGCTTTTTAATACGGTCCCGTTATCATTGCGTTCATTTTGTATTACGGGGTATCCTTTTGCCCCTCCCCCCCAGAAAGAAATCCTGGATATGTCCCAGCAGTTGAAGTGTCCCCCAGGTCAATGGCATGCATACTCACCACCAAATCCAAACGAACGGGTCGGGACGAGGTCTAAGGCCACCCGAGTGTCTCCTCGCCACCACGGCGAATGAAGCAGGTCGACAGTGGTTTGACAAAGTGCGTGTCGGGCATGCCGCAGTGCGGGCACACCACCTCGTGGCTGTAGTCGGAGAAGAAGGGGAGGCGCTGGTGTGGGTGGAGCACTGCCTTCTCGCACCCATTGCACTGCGGACAACACAACACAATCACCACTGACTCATACACATTTGGAAACAAAATACTAATTATGACGAAAACCAAAAAATAATATGTGCAATACATTTTTCCTTAAATGCTTTTATTTTAACAAACATTTATTTTTTCATCTTCCTTTTCAGGTACATATTCCAGGTTTTGGTCGACATTAATGTAGCTTGCCTTGAGCCAACCAATAGCTTTATTTTTTAAGCTTCTTCAGAACACTATTAACATTTATTATTGCCTTGTCAATAGTGAGCCTATGCTATGATAAACTTCAAAAATGAAGTGAAAGATTGGCCAAGACAAGTTTTCTTAATTTTGACCAAAATCTCAGAACTCACAGAGAAGAAAATTAATTTTCCTTACTCAAGGAAGGTAGGTATTTGGAGGTGATCAACTCACATCATTTGCATTTGCACAACAAGGGATGGGTGGAGAGAAACCCCACTTGGGCATTGGTCTGTTCTTGACAAAGGAACAGGCAGAACCACGGTTTAAAATCCCATCTGATGGATTTAGAGCAGTATGTACATGCCCTTCACAAAGCAATCAAGCAGGGATCGGAACGTCTCTCCAAAATCCACAGCACCACCAAAAGATGTGACACATAGGCCAACACTATAGACACCACACAGACTCAATCCACCTTCATACTCATTTCTGCATTGGGTTAGACAAAAGTTTAATTTGAAAAACACATTTTAATAGTTTTTATCACAGTTGTTACGAAAAAAAATACCTCTTTCTGAATGTGCCCCAACTAAGCAGATACTTTGGTAACCAATAGCTTGGAAACACATCACTCTTATGCAATGGATGCTGACTATGCTCGATGCACATATTTCATACAGAAAATGCTGTACATACATCTTTTTCATACAACTATTATCACTTTCATCAAGTCCAAGCATATAAGTAAGTCCTGGAGTGCCGTAGAAGTTTGTGCTTGGTAGCATTGCAATCTGCATTTCCACAGCATTACCAATACTCTGTACTCGTCAAAAACATCAGTTAGGGCATTTATTTTATATGGAGCGATATTAACAATGAATTAAGCGCATGTTTTATGACAGAAGATGTTCCCTGGCAAACAATGATTAATTCCAGTTGTACCACCAGATCTCAGTTGCCAATGCCACTCAACATGACAACAACCCTTCGAAATGGTGCCAACAGAGTCAACCCAAAACTGCCATTCCCCAGCACAAAAAAACTCTAAAAAACACACAAAAAAAACAACGTAGAAAGAAAAAGTACAGTTCAATTAGGCTTCCTATGTGCTACTTAGTGCAACACTAACATATGGTGGAGTGTGATAACAAAATATGTTCTATCGTTTTCAAAAGTATGTAGACACCCACGAGCCCCACTTAACTGATGTGGTAGGGTCGGTAAAACCTTGGAAGGTTGGCACATGAGGTAGCCTGCATCCCTCACCAGTACGCCAGCAATAGCCGACGAGGACGGACGCGGGGGCGACCGGGCTAGCGAGACAGGAGTCAAACGACAGGCTCAAATGCCCTAGTGGATAGGAAACTCACGTCCACGCTCATGTTGGGCCTTCGGTGTGTTTTCTTGCGAGCTCCGTGACGAGGATTTCCTCTCTTCAGATTCATATTTGAACTCACCGTGAACACGGAATGTGTCTGTGGCTCCGTAGCTGAGTAGGAATACTTCACACACATTTGATGCACTGAAGTTATGGGGGGGGGGGGGATTCGTATCTGAACTAATTGTATTTTTTTTATTTTGTGAAAGGTCAACTGATAACATCAACATAATAGATATAGTTTACCCGATAAAAAAATTAACACTGAATATTTTAAGCAAATAATTTTTTAACATAAATGACTCAATCTGCCTTAAAACATTTATTTCTATGCAAATTTATTCAAAGAGTGAAAATAAGCAGGGGAAGAGGCAGAGGTTGTAATTTGTCCTTGCTACTGTCAAATTTCCATTGATAAAAATCTCTACTCATATTATGACACACGCCAGATACACTCGTTGATGAAATCTTTATGATAGCCGTAGATCATGATGTTTGCAACTCAATCTATAACACTGATCAACCTAAAAATAATTTTTCCTGTTCTAGCCATGTTTTTGGCTGATCCTCTGGTATTTTTCGGGCTGATTCCGAAACTGGGCCCAGATGTTTTCTATCACGTTCCGTTTCTTATTAGGACAATCAGATTCAACGGGGATTCAAGGGAGTTTAAGTAAATAAATTGTGAGTTAAAATAATGTGAAAAATGGGTACTCACTCGTAATTTTCTCGCATATTTAGCTTCTGTCCTATCCCTTTTCAGTGTCCACCACTAATCTGATAACATGATGCTGAACTTTTGTTGGTGCCGTTCGTGCATCAGTAAAATATTCTGGTGGAAACACCTATCGTGTTGATCACTAACGGTGCCAAGGTTCATAGGAAAAAAATCCAGGTGTGAGCCAATGAAGTGATTTGTTTTGAATACGTAGAGCAGCCCATTTTTTGTGCAATTTAATTACATTAACCTCCAGATTGTGGTGATATTTAGCCATTCTCTTTCCTAGAAAACCTTCAAATGCATTTTTGAATGTCTTCCACGCGCTTTTTTTGTGGAACTCTTGTGGTCAAAATTACGAATCCTTCAGCGCTTCTTAAAAAAATCTATGGCCCAATAAAAATCCTTCTATTATCTGTTTTTCACTGATTTTAAGGACATTGGTTTCAAGTAAGCAAAACCTGCACCATTTTTGCATATATATTTTACACAATTTTTTAAAAAGCCCTAATTTAATACTTAGGGGTGGCAAAGTAATACTTTTAGGATCGTAAAATAGTTGAAAAGGACATTTTGGAAACCAGGAATGAGTGCTTAGGTTATAGCCAATCTTTTTTCAAGTAATGATTTTTTCTGTCTCCGCTATCCACGGATTCCGAAAAAATAGATCCTGCGAAACACAGCTCGCGCTCTTTCTTCACGACGTTATAAAATCTGGTGAATCGAAAAGACAAGTTGACGCACTATTTCTAGATTTTAAGAAAGCTTTCGACACTGTACCTCACAACAAACTTTTATACAAATTACAGTCATGCGGATTAAACGAAACAGTTGTAAACTGGATACGCGACTTTCTCAGAGATCGTAAACAAAGAGTAGTTCTTGACGGAATTAGCTCTGATGTTGTAAAAGTTACATCAGGTGTTCCACAAGGAAGCGTAATCGGCCCCCTGTTGTTCATTATATACATTAATGATCTCTGCTTCCGCATTAGCAGTAAAATAAGTTTATTTGCTGACGACGCTGTCATCTATCGCGAAATTAGTGATCACTCGGACTCTGAAATTCTATCATCGGACTTAAACAACGTTCATTTGTGGAGTCAAGAGTGGGGACTCGAACTTAATCTGAGCAAATGCATGACGGTACATTTCTTGCGGAATTCATCCAACACTAACAATGTTTATGCAGTTGATGGCATTAACATAAAGGCAACAGACGAAGTGAAGTACCTGGGAGTTACGATAACCTCGAACCTCACGTGGGGAACACATATAAAGAATATTTGCGGCATAGCCCTGAAGAAATTAGGATTCGTCAAGCGTATTGTGGGAAGATTTTCGGATGAGAAAGTAAAAGAAAGGTGCTATTTCGCTCTCGTCCGACCGCACCTTGAATATGCAGCGAGTGTATGGGATCCAGTGCAGAAAGACTTAATCCGCGAACTGAATAAGATACAAAGGAAGGCTGCGCGTTTCGTCAAAAACCGCTACGGGCGTACAGACAGTGTTACCCAGATGTTAAGCGAATTAGGCTGGGAGCCGTTGGAGACTCGGAGGCTGCGCGCTAGGCTTAGATTGCTTGAACAATTAAGAATGGATATCTTTAAGAGCGACACAAGGAACATAATCTTAGAGCCACACTATATTTGCAGGTCCGACAGAAGCGATAAATTAAGAGAGATTTTTTGCCGAACGGATAGATATGGGAATTCGTTTTTCCCCCGAACAATAAAGGACTTTAATAAACGCTTGTCCCAACCTCGTTAGAGCACTTCTTTTTTTTTTTTTTATAGCTGTAAACGGCTGGTGTCCTAACACCCCCTGCCACACGCCTTTTAGGCGGCTTGCAGGGTATTATGTAGATGTAGATGTAGATGTATCCCAATCGCAGAAGAAGCAATAATTTTTCGTGTATTCAAACTGTATGCCTAGTAAAAATGCAGCTACTTTTAATTTTCCACAAATTTTGCGTAGTGAAAAATTTACTGCACATTCGGGTAAGATTCTTTCATGTCAGTTCCATGAGCTAATGCTTTCGAGGGGAGTTAAATTCCATTATGTTAGAAAACAGCCTTTAAGCTGAAGTTAAAGATCTCAATCAACCTAATCATCTGCGTTGTATTCAAAACTAAGAGTAGCCACAACAAAGAGAACATCATTGCAAAAATTAAGATTGTTTTCATGGGAAAAATGATTTAAATTCGTCATTGAGAAATCTATGCATAGAAATTTTGGTACTTGGATCCAGCAAACTCCAACCCTTCAATTGTGATCTTAAAATCTCATTCTGCTTTTTAAACAAATTTTTAATTTGTGCAATAGATGACTTAAATCCTATTGCGTCATAGAATGAGGTCTATCAGATATGTTTGGTCCAAAAATTGGGTCTTTCGAGATTTCGAATCCATCATTCTCACATACTTTCTGAATATTCGCTAAGATTAAAATTTTGTGTGGTTCCAGCACTAGTAAATTTTTCAAGTGTGGGGCTGATTCTAGGTTGTTTGGATCTTTTACTGTTTGTTTTAACTTCAATATTTTCCTTTAATTTATGTTTCACAAAAATAGTAGTCAGAAATATGATCCTTAGCTTCCCGCCAAATCATGAGGACGGAAAAATTCATATGAGGTTTTCCATCAGTCCAACCAGTGAGAAGCCTTTCACACCTGCTACATATCACAGAAGACTCTGATCCTGTATCCAGGTCACCCAACGGACAGTTAAAAAAAAAGTCTAAAACACTGTCTCAAAAAGGTAATACAGTGAGTCCTCGTTTAACGTTGTTGATTCGTTCCTGAAAAACTCGACGTTAAGCGAAACAACGTTAAATGATGCAGTGTTTCCCATAAGAAACAATGTAAAAAATTTAAATTGGTTCCTAACAATCCATTCCTTCGTAAAGAATCCAGAATTTCCCAGGCGAGAATCCAAGGAGGCCAATTATCGGAGCCGTAACTTTAAGCAGACTTCGTGACCAATCGGGAGACACCTGAATCAGGCCAAAAGGAAAAAAAAATCTGAGTCTGACACTCATAAGCACGAGGATGAAGGGCGAGTCAATTTTCGTGATGATAGGAATTCTTTGACCTGGCGGAAATCACGAGAAACATTCACTACCGATTATTCACTTCAGCATGGTAACGATTCATTCGAAACAAAACGAATTTTCATAACGAAAAGGTTGGGAAGAAGGCATTATTAAATGAAATATAAAAACTAAAAAGAAAGTATTTTAATGGCGAAACATCGATATTTTCAGTAACAGAAGAAATTTTAATTGTAAAAACTCGACCTGCAAACCTAAAACTCGACCAATCTCTCCAGCAGTTGCACCTTCTTCAATTCTTTTAATAATACCAAGTTTTTGTTCTAATATCGCCGTTTTTTCTTCACGTCTGAGGAACCACCAGGATAGCCACCCTTCTTCGTGGACATTTTTTTCGGTTGGCATCAGAAAAATATACGGATAATGGGTAAATGAGGCGATAATTATTCGCTCAGATACATATTTAACATACGCTACCCACGCCAACCTTTTCTGCCGAACAAAAATTACCAATCGCATTAATATAGTAATATTTACTATACATCAGATGCGCTTGCGTCCTCTTCGCCATTCATTTTTTTTTCGTCGCCCATAATTTGAACAACGTTATCGCAAAGCAATAACGACGTTAAATGATCAAGGGTTTCAATTTTAGGACAACGTTATCGTGAAACAACGTTAAACGGGACGACGTTAAACGAGGACACACTGTATTCCTCCTCTTAGCCTTGAAAGTAATTTCATCGCACATGTAACAAAAGTCATCGTGGTAGTTAACGCTCTGTTTAGGCCCATTCGCCCTTTTAAAAATGTCTGCCAAAAAAAAGTATGGCTTATAAATTTTTTTCAAATGGTGTTTTGTGATTGTCTACATGTAGGGAACCAATGATGAAAAATTCAGGATAATTAAAAATTCTGAGCAAAATTGCGTCAGTGATTTGAAAGGGATTGACCCCACGATGAAAGCTAAGACACTTCACAACGATTACAATGTAATAAGCTGAAATTTCCTGCGAGCAACAAAATTCTCAAATCGTCTGCAGATGAAAAACACACGTCTTTACGCGCCGACAGTCACATACTTATTTGGAGTGGAAGCTAATTATGCATTGCATCGAAAAAAAACGATAGGTTACTGCAAGTTAATTATATATTTTGTTGGGACAGGAAGGCATGCCATCATAGGACAACATGTTATGACAGGAAATTATTATTTTTACCTGTTCATGCTATTATGATATATAAATGAAATAAATTACTACTTTTGTAAAAGAAAAAACATACATTCAGCTGTCCCAATGAAACTAGACGTGATGGAAATAATCCAAGCCCAGATTCCGAATCAGGAAAAAATACGACTAAGATCATCCAACGACGTCTCCAGGACAAAATCTTTGTTCACCAGCATGGGAAGTTATGTAATAAAAGCACCAACGCTTTGCTTCCAATAGGAGTGCGAAATACAAATATCTCCAAGGATTAAGTTGAAGTAAATTGGTACATGAAATCTTTCCCCCTTAAAAAAGGACGAAGGGGCGGCCTGGGATGATTGTGTGACCTCGGCTGGGGCCCATGATAGGGGGTCCTCCACCGGAAGATTTTGGGATTTTGACGCTATTCTGGCTCTTAAGATTTAGATTAAAGTTAATGAAGAGTAGCAATTTCGTAAATAAAAATACTAAGAAAAATGAAAATTAAATAGCTTAAAAATTTAGGTAGGTGTGATTGTTCTATTATCTATTTAGAATATTTGTACCTTAAAACCGCACTGAAATCTAAAAACCCTCCAAAATAACTTTCGAATAACCTTTACAGAAAGCATAAGGTTCTCTTTTATCTTCTAAAACCTTTACTTCATTATTTTTTACAAACTTTGTATGCTGATTAAGCTGTAAACAAAAAATAATCAAAGCTAAGAATTTTATAATTGTTAAAAATAATTTGGTTCAAGTAATCTGAGTTTTTTATTACACCTTTCATATACACTTCGAGATAGACGCGAGCGTTGTGGGGGCCCTATAACATCGGGGGCCTCGGAGATAGCCGACCAACCAACCTGACCACACCACACTGATCAGACAACAATAAATAATTATAAATTTATGACTGGATGGATATCATCCATTTCTTCAACGGACAGTAGCAAGGACAAATTACAACCTCTGCCTCTTCCCCTGCTTATTTCCACTCTTTGAATAAATTTGCATAGAAATAAATGTGTTAAGGCAGATTGAGTCATTATTTTTAAAAAATTAATCGCTAAAAAAATTTGGTGTTAATTTTTTTTTTTGAGTCAACTATATCTATAATGTTGATGTTATCAATTGACCTTTCACAAAATAAATAACAATTTTCTCAGATTCGAATCCCCCCCATAACTTCAGTGCATCAAATGCACGTGAAGTAATCCTACTCAGCTAAGAGGCCACATACACATTCCGTGTTCACGCTGAGTCTAAATAGGAATCTAAAGAGAGGAACAACCTCGCCACGGAGCCCAAATGAAAAATCTCCAGATGGCCAAAACGTGTGCGTGGACGTGAGTTTCCTCAGTGTATTCCATCCACTTGGGCTATTGCACCTGTCGTTTGACTCCTGTCTCGCTATCCCGATCGCCCCCGCGTCCGTCCTCGTCAGCTATTGCTGGCATACTGGTGAGAGATGCAGGCTACCTCATGTGCCAACCTTCCAAGGTTTTACCGACCCTACCACATCAGTTAAGTGGGGCTCGTGGGTGTCTACATACTTTTGAAAACGATAGTATCTATTATGGCCTCTCCCAACGGCTCTTGCATTGGCTTTTGGCATGGAAACGCATCCATCTCCAAGATCAGAAGGTTGACTTAACTCTAATACATTCACAGGCACAATACAATATACAGCCAGACATTTAAGATTGAAATGAATGATTTTGATGCTTGCCTCCGAGTGATTTCCAAGGGTTCAAAGCCACAATGAGAGGGAAAATTCAATCTTGAATTTTAGTGCATTGTTCAAGGGGATGAGACACTTGTCAGGCCATGATGGAGACACTTTCTGGGTCTGGTTGAACAAGATCAATTAATTCAACCATTCTGTGAGAACCAATTATTTCCATGTTTTACTCAATGCCAAACACAGTGGCGGGTACACATTTAGTGAAGTAAATTCTCCTTTTATCAAAACCTTATTATTTGAGCAAAATACATTACAAAGCATCACTTTCAACCAAAATTCACAATTATTTCAACCAAAACCCTTGCGAAAGTTTCACAACACCCACTTTTGGATTCACTAACTATTGGCAAAGCGAAGAATAAATAAGAGAATGCACACATACACATACCTTGAGCCTGTTGGCGCAGCAAGGGGTGGCCGCAAAGATGTCATACGAGTACATGGTCCCAAGGATGAGGGACGAGCCGTCCCACGCCATATTGCAGTGGCGACAGCGTAACGGAGGCCAGCTCCCCTCCAGACAGCCCATGCACACCGCGCTCAGGTACTGCGTCAAACCCTCAACACGCACCTGAGCACAACACAAAAAGGCACAATGTGACAACTTGAATACCACATGTGTCGCTGGGCAAAACCCCACATTCACAGGATGGGTTTGCATTCCAGGAATGAAGTGAAACAAAAATGGAGTGACTCAATTGTGGAGAAGGAATTGCCATATATTCTGGCGTATAAGACAACCTCCAATTTCTCTAGTTAAAATATACATTTTGGGCTATGCTCACCACATGGCTTTTAGATTATTACTGCCTGAACAGCACTGCCCTTACTGCTTTCAAATGGTCACTAAATATGGCACAGATACAAGAGTGGCAGTTTTTGCGCACTCCTCACCGTGAGTTCTGTAGTCCAATAGGAAATTTTGAAAACCAGAATACACCAGATACGTCAATATACAATAGGTATTTTTCAAGACAATAGAATAGCGCAGTTCCACCAATCAGGTAAATTACAGGTTGATGATGTCCTTCAATTCATTTTAGTTACTCATCTCATGCCCTTCACCTTGAATTGAAGTGCCCTCCAGTTAAGGGACTGCCATGGCTCCTAATTTATGCATTAATGTCCCCCATTTGAGTTATAAATTGATTATTATCAATAGATCACATATTATGAAAAGGGAGAGAAAAACAGAAATCAATGATTCCACGTTTAATTATACTATTCTTCTATCTGGTTTTAATTAATGACATGAATTCTCTCTTTGAAGGATAAATAGTAGAAGTATGTACGTACAAAGTATCCTGGGTGCAGATAACAGACGCTAAGAATGAGAGAAGTGCACATGTGCCTTGGTGCACACAGAGACTTGGCATTTTAAAGAAAAGGGAAAAGTCTGTCAACGCACCTGGAGGCAGGATGGGCCGTGGCAGCGTGGACTGAGGAAGAAGGTGCCGTCGAGCAGTGGATAACGGTCAAAGACGGGCATCGGAGCGTGGCAGAGGAGGCACGTCACCTTGGACATGTGTTGCGCAGCCAGCGTGGACAGAATGAAGCAACGCGTGTCGTCATTCCCATGGTTACCCTCATCCTCCATCTGCAAATAAGGAAAACAAATGAATCGCACACGTACAAAACATGCTTTGTAGAGAGAGCGCAATGGCATCCTGCAAAGGCGTCGCTGCCAAGGTGACAAACCCCACTGTCCACACTGGCAATTCAACTTGTGTTCAGGAGAGCCAAGAAGATTTTGAGAGCATGCAAATAACAAAAGTATCTCGATTGAGACGTAAGAAGCACTTTTCCACCTTTTTATACACCACTCAAGGCCAATTTCAATATTAGATCATGGTAAGGTGGGAGTGGGAAGTTTTTACAATGAATAAATTATTGTCATAAAGTAAAGTATACTACAACATAGATGGAGCATTTTGCTAACTATCCAGCCCTGTCTCAGCCCTCCCTTCACGGACTTCCCTCTTCAGTTGCTTCACGCAATAAGGCCTACTCCCTTTCACTCTATTCATAAATCCTATCCTCTCCCTTGGCATTGCTCCCTTGTGGTCCAGCCATTGAAGCCAAATATCAGCTGAAACATCAGAATTCTGTGAAATTAAACCCATTGACATCAAATTAAGTACATTTTGTGAGAACATGTCAACAAAAAATAGTGACGCAGGGCCCATTGACACTCCCATGCTGGGGATGGTATTGATTAGAAAATTAGATTGAATACAAAATTTTAAGCAAGAAGTGTACAATGACTTATTTTGATAAATCAATACTCAATGACTCTAAAATGATTAATTTTGGGATTTACAAATTAGATAGTAAGGAAAGTGTAATGGAGAAAAATAGGACAACGACTCAATTGTAATGAAGGAAATACCTTATATTCTGGTGCTTAAGACAATCTCTAATTTTTACAGTTATTCAAGATTGATCGATCATGAATTAGTATGGAAAAAATCCACATATTTTCAAACAATTATTAATGAATAACCCAAAAACTATGTGTATTATCAAAAAAGTATAGTGAACAAAAATGCAGCTTATAAAAAGATAAACTTTTTTAGACATGATCAATGTGGATTACAAAGAGAGATATGGTAGGTGCAAGGGAACTTTTTTATGAAGAGCCGGTTTGATATTTTCTACATCAAAAAATGGAAAAAGGAATGGGTATGATGACCTCATACAGCTTGAAAAGACCTAATAGACCTTAAATTAAATCAATTCCAGTGAATTGAAGGAGATGATGAAAAATGAAAAAAATACTTGTTCCAAAAAAAATGTCATAACTTCATTTTAAGATAAATAGGTTAATTTTTAACTATCGTATCCGACAAAAAAGGATTAAAAATATATATTCAAGAACTACAAGATCATGTACGTACATGAAATCCTTCAAGTCCTTCGAATTTTAAAGGCCGAGAGACTTGAGGCAGGTATTCCTTTCGATAAAATTCAAGCGGCATTCAAACTCTGCTATTATTTATGCTATAGAAACAAAAAATAAAAAGAATTTTATCCAAAAGTTACATATTCATAATTCACTTTTACGAGTCTTTCATAGTTTTAGAATTATTAGTTAAACTATTGCGTAATTTATTATGTATGTGAGAACTATAAAGGACATGTTTTCGGCTATCATCGTAATTTATTGTAAAAAAATACGCATTCAAATCCGCTCAAACTTTGTAATCATATAGAAAGCGCTAAAATAAAAAATTAATTGTGAACGATATAAAAAAGGACTAATTTTACTTAGGAAGGAGAGATTACTGCTTTATGCTGATCCATTTTCCTTTAAACGTGTGAGCGACCCATCTGTTTTTAACGATAAATCCTTCTAAGGTTCTTTAAAGACTGAATTCAGTTTTACCCCAATTCAATTCCACCGCAGCCATTCGAAAGGTATTTTCATGCATTACACAGAACTTGTTACTTGGTCATAATAGGTACCCCCGTGAAAACAGTCCTTTTTCCGTTTTCCAGTCGAGCGATCAGCAAAAGAATCATTTAATTCAGTCCATCTGCCATTCATCCATGCCTGTATTCCAGACGGACCATCACTCGAAAAACGATTATATTTATTTTTTTATAACCTAAATTTATTTCCTTACACTTCTTTTTGATAACACGTATATTTTTTGAGTTATTCGATTAAAAACGCTCAAAAAATTAGTTAATATCCATCATAACTTCGAATTATCAATCGCGAATAACTCGAACAGTATTGATAAAAAAAAACTCATCTTACACTTTTCGCTTAAACTTTGGTCCTCGATTATTCTCTGGGGTTATTTTGCAGTAAAGAATGTCCTCCCCCCGAGAAGGGTTGGAAACCACCGCCAGGTCAGAAGGAAGCATCCCGGCGATCGGCCCGCTTTCATTGTTGTATGCATGCGCGAATTATTTATTATTCTACCGATTAAAGTAGGTTTCCATTACGTACTTAAGATGTATTCTGAGATTCTCCCCTTCCTTAAATCACTCCCGACTTCAATTCACAATAAGGCCTACTCCCTTTCATTCCATCTAAAAATCCTATCGTCTACCTTCCTCTCCCTCGATAAACCAACATTATTCCTTCTGACACTGTCTTCAACACCCCTCCCCGCTAAGTACTCCCTCCATCCATACCTTCTGTCTCCTCCGTTCCTCATCTAAAAGCTGCCTCTCCTCCCCAACCATGTACAGCACTTCGTCGTTCCTCCTCCTCTCCGTCCACTTCACCTTCTCCATTCTTCTTCACACCCACATCTCAAACTCCTCCAATCTTCTCTCGTCTTCTTTCCTCAATGTCCACGTTTCCGCGCCGTAAAGCGCTACACCCCAAATCAAAATCTTCAGCGACCTTTCCTTTAAGCTATTTCATAATGATCCTCCCATAAGCTCCTTCCTGTTCATGATCGCCGCCTTCACTAACGCAATTAACTTCCTGGTAACCTTACTGCCGCATCCATTTTCCTCTCCCCAAATAGCTGAATTACACATTCTTTGAATGCGCACAAAATGTCGAGTAAATCGGTTTCGTTGCAAAGACATCGGAGGTGAATAACTTCAATAAAATTCACTAACTCTTGATCTACTTTGTGGTATTCCATTTTAAGTTTTCCTGGATATCAGAAAATTACTTATGCCACTTATGTAAATAGGTGGTATAAGTAATTGTCTGATATCAACGAATAACTTCAATGCCCGGACTATCACCTAACATTCTTGCCTCAAACACGGATTTAAGCATCGCTTTCCTCGCGGTACTCGCTCCACCCAAACCATCCGTATATCATCCACTAGTACAAGTACTTTAAGAGAAGTAGCACTGCTTTATAATTTGCAAACGTTTCCTCACCTCTCCCCCTCGCCACTTTCTCACCCCTAGTGGGAACACCCATCCACCTCCCTTCGCCCATTCTGCCCCCCCCCCCCCCACGTACACTCTGCCTCTCGCCTGCGGATAAGCCCACCACGATCACGCCATGGATTAATGGCTCAACGAGAGAAAGAGAGAGAGAGAGTGCCGCTGATATTGTTGCTGTAACGACGACACGCGTCGCGTTCGAATAAATACAGTGGAAATATTGAAAAGTTCCATTTGACTGATATTATATAAAAACTTCCACCACGCCGTACCGCACTTCATACATGACGCTATAAATGCTCCACCCCTGGTCCCGATCCAAAATTGCTTCACAGCGGTGATCTTACAGGAACTAGTGCGTCAAAGTGCCTAAGCCCATGCCCTAATTTTCTCAAGCCTTTCGAACCATCTCATAAGCACCAGCCTATGCAACTTTCAATTATTTTATTCTTTTGCCATCCTTCCCTTTCCCGACTGAAGCGTTCCAGTCCCCCATCACTACCAGATTTTTCTTACCCGGAGTTTCTCTAATTATTTCCTCGAGCTGCTCATACACCCCATCTACTTCTACCTCCGTATGATTGCTAGTGGGCAGTAACATAGCCAGGAGGGAGTACAGGGGGCACGTACCCCCCCAAAACAAATTACTGTACTCACATCTTTCATAAAGCAAGAGTGATTTAATATTTATATTCCATTATTCTTTTCTAAGAATAAAAGTCAAGTTCGTCCTTGGAGTAAAATTTACTGATTAAATGCATTTCACAGCCAAATAGGTACGTTTTTTAGAAACACGGCCTCCCGGCGACTCATCAGTGGAGTAGGTAATTTTAAGTGCCAAAATATCATAAAATTTTATTTATAGCGATAAAAATGTCCACAGTTTCCCGACACATCGTCCAGGCCTGCGTGCGTGCCTGCTATTGGGCACGTAAACGTGAACCACCACAAGGTCAGTGGGCTGCGCCTCAATTTCTACCACCAGAATACTTCCGCTTCCTTAACCTATTCCCACCACTCTCTTACCCATCTTCCCGTTTAATTTCAAAGCTACCCTTCGCATAGACTTTCCTCTCCAGCACTATAAATAACCCTTTACCCATCACTCCAGTAGTCCCCACCATCCTTCCACCTCACTTCGCATAATCCTCCCTTTCCCCTTTCATATAAGTAATCATATTTACGTTTAGGATTTATAATTTATATCTTTCTGTTTCTATTCTTTAAATATGTTTTTATTTCCATTTTATTAAATGCTTTTTTTACAACTTTTTGTTAGATCAATTAAATGTTGTCTCCAGTAAAATCTGAAAATAAGTGTATTTGAAATATTAAGCAGGTGCGAAGAAATCTTTGAATATAAGAAGTTTTAAAAAATTCTACATTATCGACCTAAGATTCTACCTCCGTGCGTTCATTGATAGTTTTTTCTCCTTGGTCTTCCTTTCTTCTCGGACGGCAAGAAAAGGCTTCGAATGAGATAGTAGGAGAGAGGGTGATGAACGATGTGAAATATGTATTATGAAATTTTAGATGATAAAAAAAATGAGTGGAGAGCTTTATGAAACCCATATACGGCTGGCTGACAATCGATGATGACAGCTGGAGAAAATAGTGATTAAGATATATTATAATGGCACTCATGAAACAGCGGCACTTTAAACTTCACTCAATGAGACGCTCGTAATACGAGTCGAAAGTCTTCCGCCTCTTTACATGCGCAAGTGATGAACATTACAGTTGCATTACAGGAACGCAGGAGACCTCTATTGGCCGACCGATACATCAGCAGCGCACACCTCCGTTGTAAATCGTTAAATAGGTATACGAGGTTCCCCCAATGACCACCGCGGCGCTGCGCCGCCTGGAAACGATTTCAGAACGTGAGCAGTTTTTTTTTTAAATCCGCTGTCGCACTATATCAACACACATTCATTTCTTGGGATTATTTCTGTTGTTCGAGTCTGAGAAAACCGGGTGTCATGCCAAGGATCACGGGTCCTCACGACCGCACATAGAGAAGAGAACATTTAAGCTATCACATATGGCAATTGACTGGCTGGAGATTACACAAAAATCGGAAAACAAAATAACAGCGGAAAATTTGGATTGCCAAATAAAAACGAAGAGGGGGGTGGGAGGGAGAGGAGGCCGTCATAATAAACTCCATCCACGTCCTGTGTTGCGTGCCCTTGGGGAGGGGCGCTTCAAGGTCACGCGGAGGGGAAGATGTTATAAATAGCGCCCGTGCTACAAGGTTATCTCCCTCCCCTCCGCCTCGTAGCGACACAGCGGAGCAGGGCTTCATGTTTGGGAGAGAGAGCAGCATCAAAGCGGCGTTATCACCATCGAATTAATGGATGGGTGAACTCATCGCTTGATCAACAGACGACAAAAAAATTCTCTCTCCGTAGTATCAGCAATAAGCAGTGGATAGGAGCGCTAGAGGACAATCCTTACTTCATTTATGCTCTCGCTTAGGGGCGGTCTGGGGTGATCGGGAGCCCTCCACACTGGGGTCTTCCCCCGAAAGATTTTAGGAAATTGCATGCCCGGAAATGGATTCTGACGCTATTTCGGCTCTTAAACAGAAGATAAAAGTTAATGAAAACAGAAATTCCGCAAGAAAAAATACTTTGAAAAGAGAATTTCACAGATTATATAATTTAATAATTTATTATGGTTTTATTATCTATTTAGTGAATTTTTTCCTTGAAACTGTAATGAAATATATTAAAAACTCTGAAAAAACCTTTTCGAATAACCCTCTCAAAAAAGCATCAGGTTTCCTTTATCCTTTTCACGCCTTTATTTTTTTTATTTTTTATGCAATCTTTTTACACTGAGTATGTTGTATACAAAGCAACTAATGACACGAAGAATTTTATGATTGTAAAACAAACTTTGGTCCAAGTAATCTGATTCTTTGCTAATTACACCTTCCACATACCCTTCACGATAGCTAGGGGCCCTCGGAGATTGCCGACCAGTCGACCTCGCCACACCGCCCCTGCTCCTTCCCTTAAGGCCTGGTTACACGGTACATTAGAATTTACAACATTCTGTACATTTTTCTGAATGGATTTCTGAACATATTCTTGTACATTCACATGGACAAGATCCACGAGTAGGTGGTTACAAGGTACATTTTTTCGGACATTTTTAAATGCGCAACACATTATTTCAACTTCAAATATTAACTAATGGGGAACATGCAAACTTTTTTAAAAGGACTAGAATAATAAGATACTTACCTCGAATGTACTTGCAGAAAATTTCGCGGATGAATAATGTTTTATAGCTGACAATGAGATATGAGTCTTTGAAAATAATCTTCATCGACTGTTTGAAAACACGTGACGGAGCGTGCGCGCGTTACATCACGGCACGGTATCCACTGATGACAGGCGGAGGAAGTGGATAGAAAAACTGTCTATGTAGGGACTCAAACGCAAATTTGGCGAATATAATTGCTGTTTTAACGTCAAACTTCGGCTTGTGAATATATTGGGTTGCCAAGGCGTTGTTGAAATAAATAAAGGCGATTGTTTGGGGAGCTTTGGGAAGATTAAATTAAAATAAGCTGATTGCAGATTGTGATCTACGTTACACACTACAGCATTTGCTTTATGCAGTAAGTGTATTGCAGCATGGACCTTCAATAGAAAAACGTGTGAAAACCATACAAATCGTGTATCCCATGAAACCATATGGTACATATATCAAGTGCCCCGTTGTCTAGTACCTCTATTTACTCGCCGGAGAAGTTTTTTGCTTGTGTTCAAAAGGACAAAAATAAGAGGAATAAGTGGTTGATGATCTACAGAATGGAGCCAAATACATTATCTATATTGTCAACGGGATATCCTCAACGTAAGTACACTCTTAAATCAGGGTTACCGCAGGATTTTATCAAGTTACTTATTTCACTTTGTAAACAACGCTATAAATGTACCTATCATTCTACCCGTTGTAGGATCAAATTATAAGGAAAGTGGCTGTTTACGAGAATAAATACTGATTACGATTAAACCACGGTGAAAAATAAGGAATGTAATGGGCGGCCGGCCTCTCATCACAAGGAGCCCCTAACAAGGAATATTCACGAAGTGTCTTTCGCCGATATCGTTCAAATTTTGTTGGATAGTAGTGTTACATAATAAAAGCACATTTTCAAAATTTCTCGTGCCCTTAAGCCTTGTGATATAATAAATAGGACATAATAAAAGCAGTTGAATTTTAGACTTGAAAGCGAGTGTGTCGTGATTTCTCTCTATCATTCTCATCTACATCTACATCTACATCTCCTGTGAATCGGCGCACGCTACAGGAATGTACGAGAAATATGAGGCTTTTGGCAAGGTAAATTCAATATTTATTACTGCGATGCCTATAACGTTCGCTGCATGTCAACGCAACACCTAAAAGTTGGACTCGTTTTGCAGTCGGTCTCGATTCAAAAACAGGAACTCGAGTAAATACAGCGTAAATAGTACTTGAAACTTATTTCTTTGTCTATCAAATGATTTTTATGACCTTTTAACGATCATTTGGATCTCAATCTTGGACAATACTCGCGGTTCAAGCATTCAACGCCTTTCCATCTGATCCTTCCTTTTACCCATCCCTTTTCTTCTGTTCCACCCTTTCGCAACCAATCAGTGATAAATCCAAGACAAGCAAGGCGTCAAAATCAAAATAACTATCGGAGCCGTACGTAAACAAAGAAGTCGCCAATACAAGCCAGTTGAGCTGAATGTGTCGTTTTCGTGGTACCACCAGGTGACTCTGTTATGAGTCCAAATTGTACGATTGTCTGAACGAAATTAGAACAGGCGTTCAGAAATTCATACATTCTTACATTTTGCGTGGTTACACGGTGCATTTTCGCGTTCATTCTGAGATTCAGACATTCTCACATTTTCTTGTACATTCTAATGTACCGTGTAACCAGGCCTTTAGAACATTCATTTATGGCCTCGCAACTTCGGACGCAATTTCATCGGTTATCAAATTCCCGCGGCTCAGCGATGAGTGGAGAGCACAGATGCGGAGTTTTTTTTGGGGGGGGGGGGGCGAGGGGGATGTATGTTAAGGGACACGACGAATAACCACGTATGTTGGGGGGGGGGGGGGGAGTGCTGGGCATTCCCTAAAACCCCAGCAGGATTGCTGCTTTCCCCCAACATAAAACAAAACTCCGCCCATGGCAAAGCGATGGATGCATTTGTTCTCAATATTTACAATATTACATTATAAATCGTGAGGAGTAGCAATGAAAATCTACCGCTTTTATAGGGAATGCATGCACAAATACAAATTTTGGTCAAAAGACCTGATTACCTATAGCTCACTTTTGCGTGACATTCGGATTGCTGTGATGCGAGTGGCGGCTTTTGTAAAACAGTCCCATTGTGCGAAGAATTCACAGAGAAAAAATCATTCGCCTTGACCGGGATTCGAACCCGAATTTCCCGATTTTCGGTCGAGTGCTGTCGCCAGTTAAGCCACTGAGGCGTCATTCTCCCCTGTGGTGATTTTTTTCCTCTGCGGATTTTTTGCACAATTTCTGCATTGCGGGTGGCTCCGTAAATTTATCATCGTGGCTAGTCCCGGTATACCTACTTTAATTGAACAGTAATGCCTGCATGGCAATAAAAATGAGCGATCGAGCCGAACGCCTACTTGCATTCGTCGTCCCGTCGATTTTCCATGCAGGCAGTCACAGAAGCGTAAAATGCCTAAATTTTAGTGAGCTTTTTTAATAAGCTAAAAATCAAACATTCATGAAAATAATTCTCAAAGAGATATTCACTCCCAATCTTGTTTCGGTGCGCGACTCATCCAAAATATTAGCTCAGTAGTAAAATTTAAGAATGGCACTAAAGACGACTGGTCACGAATTGCTCACTAAAACCTTGGGCTACCATCTTGAAATCCTCAAGCCGTACACCACCTTTGTCAAATTTTGACTTTATTTTTCATTCGTACAAAAAATGTATCTGACAAAATGACGAGGTAAAATTCTTAGATATGAGTAGGGACATGCAAACTTTGAAAAGGTCTACCGTTCTTACACTGAAAATTGAATTGCATGCAAAGTGAGTGATACTGCTACGGGCGTACAGATTGCGTTACCCAAATGTTAAGCGAATTAGGCTGGGAGCCGCTGGAGACTCGGAGGCTGCGCGCTAGGCTTAGATTGCTTGAACAATTGAGAATAGATATCTTTAAGAGCGACACATAGAACAACATATTGGAGCCTCACCTCATCTAGATTTCTAGGTCCGAAAGAAACATAAGGGTTAAAAGAAACATTTTCCAAATGGGTAAGCATATGTATTCGTTATTCCTCCTAGAAATAAAGGATTTTGTATTAAATCCCAAGTGCACGCATTTCCTTAATATATGTTAACGGTTGGTGCTGTAACACCCAACGCCTATAGAGTAGGCTTGCGGAGTTGTAAGTATACATAGATGTAATCAGGCCAATTATGAGCGGCCGAAAGGAAGAGATATTTTTGAAGAAAATTTATGAAATAACAATTTCAATCAATCAAAAATGCAGTGAAATTTGTGAAAATGACTTAGAATAGACAACGAAATGGAATTTCCTTCCCGTTAAGAATCACAGACGACCACTTCAATTGCAAATCATACTGCTGAGAATGTCTCGTATTTCGTTCGACGAGGGGAAGTACAGCGCATTTGGCGTCAGTTATTTGCTCCCATTTCGCAATAAACAAGGAACGGACACCGAGGAGCGAAAATAACCAAGTCCAGCCATTGACGCTGTTCACCTCCGAAACCGAACCAATAGAGCAGACAGTTTGAGCACATTTGGAGATATTGTGCGTACATGCATACGATAATGACAGAGCGCCGATGGCCGCTTTCACCTGATCTGGGGGTGGACATTTTCCCCCCACAAAATAACCCCAGATATCGATAAAGGATACATTCTACGCAAAGAAAATAAGTTTAAAGTTTGTGTGATAAATCAATATTTTTTTTAGTTATTCACGATTGCAAACTACTACACGAAAGACAAAGCCTGAAAATAAAGCGTCTATTCAAAAATGTAAGCGAACAAAAATGTAGCTTACAGAACAACAAAAAAAATTCAATTTGAAGAATCATTTAAGTGAAATGCGAAGACTGATATGATTGGTGGAAGGAAACTCACTTTGGTCGATTCAATGAATTCAACATCATATATTGAAATAAGGATTGATTTCACGGATATACTGACTGATAAGAGTTTTATAGTGCTTGGAAATGACTTTCGAAGGAGCACTGATTAAAGTCCACCACCATCTCACTGCACTTTCTAAATTACTTGAGATATTTGAAATGGACTGATACTTTTTCATCCCGCTCTCCAGAACAGTCGCAGGTATTTTGGGCCCACGTACTTCTCCATCAAAATTTAAACCCTCATTTTAAAAATTTACATGGTAAGTTCAGTATTTTTAGGTTGGGAACGAGTCAGGATGAGTTAGGATGGGAATTTTTACAGGAGCGTAAATAAAAGTATAGGCTACATTTACTTAGTTGATTCGACGTTGAGTTTTCCTCAGACGACGTGAAAAATGTCCTTCGTTTACGGTCGCACTATGGTAGACTTGATCGGAAGGAAAAAATAAAGGAAATAGACTGCAAAACAGAAAGATTTAAAATGTCATTATTTTCTCTTAGTATTGTACCAACGGTGTCTTCATTAAAAAGATTAATGGCATTACTTGCTAGGCCGACTCATTACGTGCTTTTTTCCACTGTCCTAAGCTTGTTGTTCATGAATTCGCACGTATTTCTTGTTATTATGCGTATTTTTATGACCGTGAGGTGTGCATGAAGGCATGTCATACACATTCAACCCTTTGACGAACACCCTAGTGGTGGCTCGAAGGGTATTATGTAGATGAATTCTGAATTTTCTGAATCAGATTGATGACGTGGGAACACGTTCAGTTTTTTCTTCGTGGACTTCTAGATAAATTTGAACTGTATCTAATAAGCCCATAGTTCGAGTAATAATGCTACATAAACAACACGTCAAAAATATCGCAAATCGGAATATTTCTAATGGCAAGAAATAAAGCAGTAAATCCCATTTCAAATTCAATAGAACAAGGATTCCTTAAACGCTATGATCCCTTTGAGTCTCTACAGATAAGAAGCAATCTTCGGGGCCCACGACAATGAGGGACCGCGTTCAAGACCATGTAACCACTGAGTCACCATGGCAACTGAAGCATCATTCCGCGAAGCCTTCGGCTCTTATGGCGACCGAGTTTATTAAAAGATTACAGGGGGGGAGGGCAAATGGTGGGATGAGGGTTTAACAATATTTTCGTCTCGACGCAAGCTTTTCTTGAAGAAGACACTGCCAGAGCATTCCGCGAGGGAGAAAAGTGAAAGCGTCCACTCACCAAACAAAAGAAAGGCGTCGACTTCACCGATGCCGATGGCGAAACGAGAGCAAACAATGCAGTGAGGACGACGTGGATGCGAGCGAGGGAGACGAGCCAAACAGTCGACGATCGCGTGTGTGGATTCCAGCACGTAACTCGTCGAATCGGAGTCAGGCGTAATATTTTTAAAGCCAAGCTCCATCCGACGAGGGCACGAGAATAACATTCGAGTGCATTCAGATGTCCTCCAACGCGCCAACAAAAACTCAAAGAAAATAATTTACCTTTTAATAATTTCAAGTTATTTTACTAGACAGTTTTCGACGTGTCACGAGGATTTTCTTCGTATTTTATTAAGCTCGCGGATTAGAACTTTCTGCGTAAAACCCCTCGTGGTCGCAGCGTGTTCGAGGTGAAGCAGTAACACTTATTTCACTTTTTCGTTCGAAAACCTTCCCACGACGCGCTCGACTAATCTAACAAGCTTCGTCAGAGCTCCGCCACAAATGTTTCTTATCCCCACAACAGGTCTCCCCTCATTACGAAAAAACACTTTTTAAATGAGAAATAACTTCGTAAATACTTCTTACCAGCTAACTAGCACGACCAATAGCAGGCATTTCTTTTATTTTTTCCATCTGTACCGGATTTCTTCTCATCTCATCATTTCCGCATATTGTTTGCCCTTAATTTCTTCACGATATACCCCTTGTTTGATTCTAACCGTTCATTGATAGAATCCATTCTAGTAACTAACCCTCGGCCTACTCAAGCTTTCTACGCTAGCGAATTTGTATTACTGTCTGATTTTGCACGGAGCAGTGCATTCATTCTTTGAGGGAGTTCACAACACCAAAACTAATGAAGTCTTCATTTTACAATTATACGTACATTTATGATAACCATAAGGTGCGCTAGTGAAGTGTCTATTGCATGACGGTGATTAGAAGACCCCTGCCCAAAGTGGCCATACGTCCCAGTTTGGCTGGAATAGCCCCAGTTTCGACGACTTTTGAGGGCGTCCCGTAGCTTTTCGAAAATTCTCTAAAATGTCCCGGTTTCGTGCAAAAATTATGGGAACTAACGTAGCACAATTCTGCAATATTAGTTTAGATTTTAGTTAGTCACAGAAAGAAAAAAACTATAAAATAAACTTTAAAATCTTACTATCGATTTTACAAACCCATTTCCATGAAATGAGGCTATAGGTTTTCGGACTTCACCGGGAACCCCGATACTAAGAAGTCCCGGTCTACGCCAAAACGTTATGGCCACCCGCCCCCTGCCATAAACCCTTTGCGTGGATAGGGTATTCTGTCGATAGTTTTATATGGTGTATTATATATTTTTAGGTGTATTATAACGAGTAGATGCACGAAGAGTAAGGCGTGAATAATCACGCAATTATTCATTTTTCAGTCCCTCAGAGTGATCGCTGAAGCGAAGGCTTTTCTGAGACGTGATCGCTCGCCCCATCCTTTTCTGAATAACACCCATTGTCCCTTTTTCATTCGCTTTCCTTGCTCACGATTGTCATTCCATCAAAAGCCAAACGCGGCGTTACAATCACAGCGAGCGGCCGTATGTTCTGATAGGATGGAAGACTACGCTAGCGATGGTTTTCAGCAATGGGAAGATAGGATTCCCACCCCAAGAGAGCGAATTGCGGAATCGAAATGATCGCGAGAAATGGCCATTTTTCCGCCGTCATAGTTGTTGTAGCTAACGCAAGGAACGGACGGAAAAAACGATCGCGTGATTATTGAGGGAAGAGCGGGGAGTGGGGGGGGAAGCGGACGGGCCAAGTGAGAGATTCGGCAACGCCGCACCGCGTGTCTTCCCGTGATGCATCAGACACAAGCAGTTGCTCTCCTTCGTTCGACTAGTTCCCCCCCCCCCCTTCCCACACTCCATCCCATCCCACCCCCTTGCTCCATTCGTACCCAGTGACCCCAGAGGAGGCATGGAAGAAGGGGGGGGGGGACCCCCCAAAAAAAGAGCACAAGCTGCGGGCGAAGGAGCGCTAGGCATATAGATGCTGGAGGAATGGAAAGAGGACGAGGTGCATTCAATGGGAATGAACAAAGACGGCATTCATGTGATCAGGCGAGGAACTTTAACGGGCGCCTAGAAAGAAGTGTTCCTGCTCTGAAATTAGAACGCAAATGAGGAGTCTCTGATGAAGTTGGTTTTCGCGGCGTTCAGGTTCGCAGTAAGGCTGATTTCCGGTTTCCCTCCGCGCCATCATTTTAATGGCGACGTTTCACCAAATGTGCTCTAGGCGTGAGGACTCCTACAACATCGTAGGCGAAACGTCGCCATCAAAATAACAACGCGGACGGAACCCGGAAATATGCCCTACTGAGCGGAGAGGAGGTTTTTTCACGAGATAATCTGAACACAACACCTTCCATTACTGACGTAAATTGGAGGAGGGGATGGAGAGAAGAAGATGAAGGAAATCGATTTCAGAAGAGGGAATGACTCCCTTTTTCTCCGTCTATCTATATAATTGGGACGGTAATAGTCTCGCAAATCCTGTAACCAATTGGAGCACTCGCCAGGACAACCGATCAGTAGATATTAATGGCTTAAGGCGACACTTTGTGAAATTTCCGTTCGTTATACATGAAAAATGAAACTGCTCTGTACTTCCCACACCGTTTACCCCCCCTTACCACGCTCCTCTTTGTAATAAAAAATTGAGTTCGGCTCCCCCATTCAAAATGACGAAGCATTAAAGTTGAAATCGATCACTTGGTAATCATAATGCTGGCTGGGCGGAAAGTAAGTAGAAAACAGTTCCACTAATAAGTTTAGCAACTGCATGTTTTTTATCCGTTTGTTTGTTTCTGGCCTTTAAACATTGCATATAACTTTTCCTCGTCTTATCACATTAGAGAACTGTATCTGTACTACTGAACTAACTGCATCACCCGAAAGTCCTCTCGGTAAACACTTGGCTTGAGTATATCTTCACATATGTACACCTATTCTATTTACAACCCTTGGCAATATTTAGCTATTTGTTTCCGTGTAACAGTGCAATAGCCTTGAGCATGGGAAAGTTACAAAAATTAACTTATTTAACATTTAATTAATTTATGGATGAAAGTTAAGCTCGGTAAAAATTAAATAGTTGAAGTTATAATTTACTTTTTGAAAAACTATATGATCACATTGCAGATTTTTTAAAAAATTAATTTTAGCGATAAAGGTTTTTTTCGGTTAACTTATCTTATCAATAAGTAACGATTAAAATCTATTTATACATCTACGATAATACAAATACAAACTTCGAGTTTAAAAATAATTTACCTACGTAACCATAACTTAAAAAGTCCTTAAACTCCAATTACACTCTCCTTTGAATGTTGGCATAAAATATCCGTCCTCTCCAGGCCCGCAAAACGAATTGCTGCAGCACTAATAAGCATCCTTTCACATTGAGCTAATGAAGGAATACCAGCGGGTTACACGCACTTGATAAAGCAATTTCTATCACATCCTGAGAGCTCGTCAACAGTGCAGCACTCTCGTTACTGCTTCCGCATATATGCGATTTTAAAGTGCCTCCTGTCTGATAGAAGTCGGTTGAAATTTAAAGAAAAAATGCATCCAATCCACGCAAACCTGCTTTTGTTGGCTGCATTCGTCTCGACATATCTATTCAATATAGTATTCTGGCACCACTACGCTGTCATACTGAATTCTTAGATATCGTGTTCTTTCCCCCTTCTTCAAGTGGAAAAGCTTCGTCTCCAAATTCGATTTAAGGCATTTTTGTCCATAAACATGGGGTCGCAAACTCCTTAGTTACTGAGCTAAGCGACGCAATAATTTTTGGATGCACTTCGCAGTTACCATGGAAACTTTTTCTAGCGTATTCAGCATTTTCGACCTTTTATTTAATTCTCTAGATATTTATGAACATTGAATAATTAAGGTTGGATGAAAATGTGCCATTATAATTGTCTGATACAATTAGGTAATCTTTGATCTTAATTGAAAGAGAGCCTGAAGCGAGCGTCAAAGAATACTATATCGCAATCTTACCCTTTTCAGATTGTTTCAGACTATTTAAAAATTTCAGATTGTTTCAGACTATATAAAAATTTCAGATTGTTGCAGCGTGCAAGCCGCTTTGACAGAATTCAGGGTACGGTAAGGGTTGGCTTCCTTCGAGGGGAAGCGAAAAATGTCTCCTGGGACAAGATTAGGGGTGTACGGAGGCTAGGGAAATCGTTACGATGCCACCACTTGCCAGGTGCTCGGCAAACACTTTTCTTCGTCCATCCACTCGGTCATCCACGCAGCAAAACTCCTTCGCGTCCGCAAGTTAATATAGTCTCCAAATTTAGCGCTGTACTTAGGGTCTTCTGCTACCGATTAATATTAAGATTTACTTCGAATTAACATCCAATACGCGCATTAATGCAAATAATAATAATGACGATGATGACGGAAGACGACGGCATCACACAAGAGACTCTCTCTGCTTCTATCGAAAGGGGGAGTCCTGAATGACCTTGGCAGTGAAAATGGCGTGTCGTGAGATGGAGGGGGTGAGTCGTTAGTTATCATGGCCGCGACTACGAGCTAGCCACAGCGGCGCGCGCGCAGAAGGACGGACGCGAGGATTCCGGACCAAGTTTGTGCCGCCATTATCGGCTCTCGGAGAGAATGCGTTCCCTTGCAGCTGGCACTCGGGCCGAATTCGAACCACGAATGTTACGAAAGAGGATCCTCACGTCACCCACCGCGCAATTAAATGGCTTTACATAAGTCGCCACTCGCGTCGCACACGGACAATGTGATCCGAGTTTCACGGAGAAATGAAGTATAATAAGGGGAATGAACCAAAATTTATACAAATGATGATGTAAACTATTATATTTCAATGCTATCCCTATCCCTGCCAGTGTCTGGGACCCTCATGAAAAAGGCTTAATAACAGAGTTAGAACGCGTGCAAAGAAGAGCTGCCAGGTATGTGAAAGGTCGTTACGATAGTCTTGTTCGTGTAACTGACCTCTTAGATAAACTCGAATGGGAATCTCTGTCGGACCGTAGATTGAAAAATAGACTAAACCTTTTAGATAAATTCAAGAGCAGTGTCTTTTCTGACGAAGTTAACCATATCTTACGGACGCCAACATACTACGGAAGATCAGATCATATAAATAAAGTAAGAGAGATAGATTGCAGAACAGACAGATTCCGAATGTCATTTTTTCCACGATCAATAAGAGATTATAACGGCAGCAATAGAACTCGTAAATAGATTGCATGACTTGTAGTGTAGCCTACTAACCTATGTAAAAATTAATGGATATTTCTTAATTCAATTATTATTTCTAACAGCATATAGTAGTATAATTTGTTAGTATACGTGACGTTTTTTGGACGGTGTGGTGTGCATGTGGGAGTCCAATGCATGCTGCATGCTGGTGATTGATCACCCCCTGCCAAACACCCTAGAGGTGGCTCGCAGGGTATTATGTAGATGTAGATGTAGATGTAATTGAAAGCATTAAAATGCAAAATATTGGAAGAAAGTTGGATCGCATTGCACTCGTCACCGCGCCGCGGACATTTTTGAAAATTGATTAAAATGCGACCGAAGTGGCGAGAAGAGAAATCAGCCTCCTGCGGGATGAAATTGGTCATCCCCTATGTTCACCATAAATAACAGGATTCTCCAGTCCTCCGCGCATTAAATCTGTTTACTTGAGTCGCTTACAGACAGAACGATCCAATCACGCTGATGACAGCGCTTAAGGGGCGCACAGTTGTGTTGTTCCGATGAGCCCTTAGGTACTTATCCCAACCAGCCAGCCAGTACAGCGACAAATTGCGACACCGCAGCCTACGAGATACAGCCTACGCCGCCTGTGAGAGGGACACTTCCTCCCTCGCCCGAAAATGTTATTCGGACTAGGGCCTAAGCGCTTTGATCCAATGATATTTTAATCCGGGGTTGATTAATCATCAAATTTGAACGGGTGGGTGTGTCATGACCTGGGTCCGGGTAATATGTAGTACCCCCTGGCGTAGAGGGGCACTCTCCCATGTAAATATGTTTTTGAATTACCCTTTTTTTAGGCATTTTTGTGCCTAAAATTTAATTTTTATTCTTAACAACATATGAAACTGGACAATTTTAGACATATCTACTAGAAGTTAAATAATTGAAAAGAAATAAATTGCAAAATTGACGTTAAAATTAATTATGAAATATTAACGCTTCATACAACAAAGAAAATCGAAAATAATTGATTGGAAAAGGCTTAGAGTGCTGATAATCACATAAAAGATCGCACAAACTATTTAACTAATAAAAATTAAAATTTTTTGATAACATTTGGGTGGGGGTCATGACCCCCAGGGTAACGATTAGCATTGTTTACGGCGGAATATTTAGGGCAAATACAACCAGGAAAGTTTGAGAAACGAACAATTATAATCGATTTTAATTTATCCTTGTGAATACTATCGATGAATTCTTCTCGGGTTATCAGCCAGGTTAATTCTGTCGTATAAGCCGACCTTTCAAGAAACGACTTGTCTCCCATCTTCAAGGTCGTGTAACTCTTGTCATTATCAGCTATAATTGTTGCTATCAGTGTGAAATTTGACTTTTAAAGAGTAACACGGCCTTGAAGATGGGAGACAATTAGTCTATCGAAACGTCGGCTTATACAACAGAATCAACATGGCTGAGAACCCGAGAAGAATTAATCAATAAACAATTATGTATATCTACATCTTCGAGGTACCATACAAGTCCCCACTAGGGTGTGTGGCACGGGGTGATTCCACACTTGGCAGTCAGCACTCATCCTAGCCTTAAATCAGAAAAGCTCTCGTTCGTCGGACACAGGCCAAGCACACGGGACAGCGACAAGCGGTCAGACCAGAAACGGCACTAAATTTAATTCGCAAGGCTTAGTATTAAGGCCAGTCCAGTGGCGCCGACTAAATGGGGCCTGAGGGGGCCCGAGCCCGTCAAAAATTTGTTATGAGTGTGAAGAAAATAATGTGTCAGGCTTGTCGATTTTCCCCGGAATGTCCAGATATCGAGATTCGAGTTATCAGGGTTCTGCTTTTGATCGTATGACTCTTCTAAAATGGCTAAAAAACTTAAAACTCACTACTTATAAAAATTTCCCGGGGCAAGATCCTCGATTTGGGTCCCCCCAATATTTTTTGTAAGTCGGCATCCATGAAGGCCACTTCTCTTCAATTTAAAATGTCAATACATTATTGTATCTTAGGGATATAGAAACCAGACAAATAGTAAATAAGAAACATTCGGATCTACACCTTTATTTGGACGACGCGCAAATATATTAGATAAAATAGTACAAAAAGCTTTATGACCCATCGGTAGCGATAACTCGATAACTATGATCATTATTACGCAGAAATTTACGCCAGTAATCCAGTACAATGAGTCCAAATATCGTTGTGTAACACAATAGGGTGGTTTCCTATTATTTTTTTATTGCCTAAATCGAAAGATTATTACTCCTGGAGTACGTATTTCACGCTTTTAGATTTTTAAATAACGATATCTATTTTTCGCGATTAAATGAAAAGTGAAAATTTTCAAGCGCGCGAAAACGCGACGCTTAAGTATGAATGTCGGGAAGTCTCTCCGCGTGACGTATTTCTGGTTCCCCCTCCCGCCCTGCGAGGTGACCTTGAGGCGAGGCTTAGCGGTGATACGACGCAGGCTGCTAGCGGCTAGCCTAGTACCCTGCTGACTGGTAGCGCTTGGCTTAAATAAGGATTATTAATAACTTATCAAACGAGGAAAACTTTCCGACCTTAGACAGTTTTAATAAGTGATTGTTAAGACATGTTTCCCTGAGCTCTGCGCCTCATGCATGCAATGGTAACCTCAGACGACGTATAACTCCTATCTTCTCGTATAGAAACTAGGTCCCTGTGACGTCACGTGGAGTGGCATCGCATGGGCGCCAATCTGGCCCTTTTCAAATGTGGATAAAAATGGACCATTGCCATTCGTCTAACCCAGTATTTCTACAACAAAATAATTTGTATATTATGAATACACTAATGGTGGGTAAGGAATCGCAATAAATGCCTTTCGTTTTCTTTGATGAAGGAAACCACCCTATTATCATGGTATCCCCATAAGGACATTCAAAAGCAGGACTTCAAACAATATCTAACTTCAAACAGATGACAATCGACACTCGGATGTTCTGGCCTATTCATTTTGGACGCTACGCGACTGCTCGTGTTGTTGGGGTCACGTGTCTGCGGTGAATCACGTGATACGTGCACACGCCCATGGCTCACTCGCTTTGTTTACACCTTCAGCGAGTGCCCAAGGTCACACAAAGCAACTCGGGCAAGCCAGAGTGCATGCAACAGGCTCGCGAGTGCTGCCATCTCTTACCCGCGATCTGAATTACGGGGAAGCCCCAGTCATGGAATTGGAAAAGGAAAGTCTCCTTATTTTCATTTTCATATTTTTTTCTATTTTTCCTCCGCGAGGTTCAGTCAATTCGAAGTGAAGCCGTCCCATAATTATTTTCCAGTCGCTCTACCTCCCTCGCTAATTGATTGGAGCTCTTTCACGTCTGTTAATTTGCTGACGATATGCTTTGTGATTATGAATATTACTTCGAGTGCACGCATCTTTAATGAGTGAAGGAAACTACTATAACTTTTTTGAGTAGCAGATGGTTATTGACTAGAGCAGCGGTACCCAACCTTTTTTTTTTTCCTCCCGCACCCGTCTATATGTATATAACTGATTTTTAACCCCCTAAAATGTAACGTGCAAATTTTATTACATAATTTCACCACAGGTAGGTGACACCTTTAGCAATAAATATTTGTATAAATAGAGGAAACGTATAGTCCGTCATTTACAATTATTTTCGTCAAACTGGTTCGACTGGTTCGTTGCGTACCCTCTAGAGGTACGCGTACCACCGGTAGGGAATAGCTGGAATAGAGTCTTGCATACCCTGAAAATGTCTTCCTTTCTGCCAAAAGCCCACTTTAAAGACATAATGACAATGAATCAAGGCCGTGCAAGTAGCATAAATAAAATAAGAGAGATAGATTGTAGAACAGACAGATTCAGAGTGTCTTTTTTTCCACGATCAATAAGAGATTATAACGGCAGCGATAGAAGTCATATATAGATTGCATGGCTTGTAGTGTAGCCTACTAACCTATGTAAAACTTAATGCATGTTTTTTAATTTTATCTTTATTTCTAACAGCATATGGTAGTATAATTTGTTAAGTGTGCGCGACGTTTTTTGTACTGTGTGGTGTGCATGTTCTAATTGCATCCTGCATGCTGGTGATTGATCACCCCCTGCCAAACCCTCTAGAGGTGGCTCGCAGGGTATTATGTAGATGTAGATGTAGCGTGAGATTCCAGTACACATACCACGCGTGCGGCGTTAATAAAAAATATTATCGCAGTACGTGATGGATTAAGCGCGAAATTAGCGGATAGAGAGAGCATTTCCATGCATTCCTCCTGCGCATTGAAGTCCGTTGAGCTCATACTCCTGTTTCAGTCGGAAGCATACGGGTCTCTTTATCTTTCGAACAACCACACAACTGACAGTAAAGTTGGAACATGAGTCCACTACGTTGGCCAGAAGAAATTGCTCCACGGTCGGCTCAATTAGCTGAAAAGAGTCTCCAACCTATACGGATGGAATCATGCACACCCCGTGTGTCTCAAACTCTACAAAAGTCCCCTCTACTGGTAAGACCTTATACTTGTCGTTCAAGGAGACGCTAGACGGAGAGAATTCGCTATATGGACACGTCAGAAGACGAAACAAAAGCACTCCTCATCCTTGCTTTTATATTGAAATAGACCCTAGCAATTTTCCACGACTATAAAATTTATTACGACCTATGTTTCAATTTTACAACATCATATTCAAGGTAAGGTGTAGTAACATTGAAACCTATATCGTAATGAATTTTATAATCGTGGGAAATTGCAAGTATTTATTTGAACATGGAAAAATTCCACTCCATCACGCTAGAATATTAGGATTTTATAATTCCCCATTCGGCCGTTCTCATCCGCAAGTTAATTAGAAGAAAACGCGATAGTTGCCGCCCCCTTATCATGAGCCGATGACGTCACTATGGTCTAGAGACTCATTTTTCCAGGAGAGCCATTCAATGAGGGAGGTAATCGCAACAAATGAACCACGCGAGGCCCAAGTGTGGAAGAGAGGAGTAGCTCCTGGAGAGGTTTGTCTCTCGCTCGGCAAGGGCGGGTGACGTCATCAACTTACTTTCTAAAGGGTAAAAGGCCGTCGAATTTTTTTGGCGAATCACCCAACAAGTAGGCGATAGGAAAAAAGGGCCTCCGTATCATTCAAACTACGTTGCGATTGAAAATGGTGAACGAGCCGTGAAAACTCACAAAAGAACGCTTCTTTCAGTCCAAAAAGGTATTTTCGGTCACAACACGGCAAAATAAGGGAGGTATTTGTCGATGAAATCAGTAATTCAAGCTGAAATGCAGCCACATGCACTACCTACGCTTAACTATATTACAACGTTTTAGCAGCCAAATAAATGCAACGTGAGCATGCAAAGTTGATTGTCAATACTATTATATGCATAAAAATTCTAAATTTTACTAAACATACCTGCTTTTCCCAACGAGGTAAGAGATATTACGTAACGTTAACACTATCGCCTGATATAAACAAAATCTTTCAAATATGCTTCGCACGGAAAATCACTCACTTCGCCCAATCGGAATAAAAGAATATGAGAATGTTCGGGCGCGACATTCTAATTCCTTTGAATCCAGGTTCTTCATTCAAGTTACTCAAAACGATAAGTTTACATGGACCACCTTGCACCTGTCCCCCAAATCGAACTTAATCGTTCAATTAAAAGAATGTGAATAACGGATAAAACGACAGGAGGCGAACCACAGGAGGCACAGGGCATATTGCACGGCCATCACAGCAAAATACGGTGTCCCACTGCCGATTCCCGCACGACTGTAATTTCTACAATTGCGCGCGGTGCATTAACCTTCTATTTGCACTCCTTGGCCGATGGCAAACCTCTCCAGTAGGGTCACGGGATAAGATCATCTGGCCATTTCGCGTACTTTTAATTAAAATAATTACAATTTACGGTACTGATACAATATAAGCGGCCCAAATAACATTGTGCGAGAATATTGCCATGGTAACCCATTAAGGACCAACACAAACGCAGGCCAACTACATAATTTCAAAAACAGATGACGATCGATATTCGGACGTCCTGCTGAATGCCAGGGAAGCAACGCAGGGGAAGAGATAGCGTTTGGAAGGAAAACAGCACTGAAATATATAAATGATGGAGTAGGGAGGTGGGGGGGAGATTGGATATTGTTGTGGGGGGGGGGGGGGGGGGCGTCGCAGTTTTGGGGAATATGGGTCGAGGACGGGAGGTCGACGACCTCCCTCCCGCCAAACGACGCGCAACGCATTGTGGGTGAAGATATACGCGTGCGTGCCCACCTAACAGAGCAAGCGGAAACAAAAGACGGTCAAACAAATACGAGGCCAACACGGACCCCACCGAAACACGACATTATTGCTAATGGAAAGAGCTCGTTAATTAATTAGATTTTCTCGCGGCTAAGCTAAAAATCACCGATTGCGTATGACGGGTTGCGGATGGACCTCTAGATACGTAAGCCAGGACTAATAGAGGAATGAAATAGAAGAACAGCGGAAATGAGTGATTTTTTCGAAGTCATAATTTTGACCATTTACGACGTGCAATACTATGACAAGGCTATCATTTTCCCCCTTTAAGAACACTTTTCTCGATTTTTTCACTTCTCTACGAAAAAACTATGGGTATTGTAACGCAAAAAAATTGCCATGACTATCTTTCATTCCTTATTTCTCTGTTTAACAAACATCAATGACATAAAATATTCGCAAAAAATTTGCGATGGGGATTTTTTCCTATTTTCTGAGTTTCAGACCACCATGCGAGATACGCGAGTGCACTAGTCGAAGGAACACTGGTGGACAACAAGTGACTCAGAGGGGGAATGGGTCCATCCTTGGGTGAGGCGAACCTTACGCCAGATCAAGTAATAGTACGGACACGTGCGAAGATACCGTAACTCGGCGACGGGAGACCGCCAACAATTGTAGCACTCATCTCCCGGGGTAGAGGGCAGCAGCTCTTCTTCATATGGAAGGGGACTCCACTAACGGTGGGCTAAAAACATGGCGGTTAAGCGTTACATCTGTCGCGAATTATAATAAATTGGCGCGTTTCAGCTGCACTGGTAAACCATGTTCGTCACAACCAGCCAGGTTACATTTCAATAGTACTTAAGGAGCACATTTGATTGCATAGTGTGGGTAAAAGGTTTGCACGTTTTATATTATTGTTTTTTTCCCAATACAATTAGCAATTATACATATTTTGTTTGTATTTTTTATCTTTTATTACCCCTCTTTAATTGCTTGTGTTCTGTATTTTCATCGTTTCGCGTGCACATTATTCGGCGGCGCCATTATGTAGCTCAGTCAGAGTGACACTGGCCATTAACTGTAGTGGAAGTGGTTTTTTATAGTAGACAATCGTCTCGAACGCGTTACATGTGTCGTTTATATGATTTATTGGCTCAGTTACTTCCGAGTATTCCCGTGTAAAAAGTCGAAGTTAGGTAGAACAGGTAGTGCCGCGAGTGGTTATCAGGAAATATGATTTTAATGCGCGCTGAGGGACGCAAATTCTAGCGGCGGACTTGAGAATCTTCTGATGTAATTACCGAGTTCATAATGTGGGTGAAGGTGGTGACCATCTTGTCTGGTACAGGGACACTGATGGTCCCAGAGATGAGTATCCTCGCTATCTCTTAAGTGACTGTAGCAAAGAAACGCGGAAGGTAAGCGGAAGACACCACGGAATTATACCGAGGAATCCCAGCTACTCCAAAACTTAGCATTAAGGACATGATAAAATTCTTCATATTGAGAGGTTATTATATTTTATATAATCTTCTGGAGCTCCGTCAAACCAATCTTTGTTGATTGTTGATCAGTGATAACAATAATTACCTCTATAGTCACAATGGATTGCTGAAACCGAGCTGGGTAATAAAGTACACCGGAAGAACAAGTGAATTTTGTATTTCTTATTTATCACGAAGCAAACATAAAATGATAGCAATTCCCACGCTGTATCTGGGAGCCGAAGGAATGCAAGTGGAGAGACTGGTATGAGGGTTGATGGTTATGAGGAGAGGCAGACATACAGACAGCGGAGCCCAAAGGGAAGATTACTTCTTATTTGCTCCAACCGCTGCTCCCACGACTATCTGGGAAGAACTATACAATGTGCAAAGAGGATGTTAATGGTGCTAGTTTTCACAGTGACCGTGGGGCGTGTAATACATTTGGTGGCGGTATGACCGCGCAGCGGGTGTTTATTTTTAGCATCACCATGGCGACCCCAGGCAACGGCACGTGCGACGACACAGAGAGAGAGAGAGAGAGAGAGAGAGAGATGTTCGATGAGAGAGCCAGTGGGTGAGTGCATGTGCGAGTGACGTAATTTCGGAGGGGGTGGGGGGGGGGGGGGTCAACGCCCTCCGAAGCGGCGGCAAACAGCTTTCGCCCAAAAGGTTGTTTCGCATATCGAGGAGGAGGCGGGGTGGGGTGGGGGGAATGAGGTCAACCGACACGGTCCCACGGGCGAGGAGCAGCAGGAGAGGAAGGGGCGTTGCTTTCTGCGTCGTCGTCCACCCGAAAGAGGCGACTGAGTGCCTCAAGGGCCCCACATTGGCCCGCCATTTTACGGCGAAAAACGTAATTGGCATCAACTAAGGAACGGCCTCCTTCACCACTGTCGGATAATTGTCGATTGCGATTACTGATGGGAAAAAAACGTTATTTACTCTCCGGGGACGTTTTAGAACGTTGAATAAAATATTTCCAAGTAAAAAAAGTATCCAGGATGATCAGGTACTGCGTTTATTTTTCACTCTGAGGCAAGAGTACCACAGAAAGTACTAACTCCAACACAACTCTCGAAATCCCATTTCAATGAACTTATTCTAGATGATTACGGGGTGGGGGACAACTTTTTCGATTGCGGAAAGTGCATATAATGTCTTCGTTTCCTTTAGAAAGACACCACTAAAGCTCACAAGCCTGAGTAGGTGCTTTCAATCCTAATGCAATGGATTTTATGACACTATTCCTTCATAAGTGGAATCTGAATAATAATCATTGAGAGACCGAATGGATTATGTACTAATGAAGCCCTGCTCGACAACTTTCGCTTTCGCCCACGCAATCGGTCGGTCGGCTGCCACTCATGAGCCATTTCCCCCCCAAGCACTGAACGCACGAGGCCCCATCACCCCATCCCACACAAGACTGACTTCTGCTCTTTTTTATTCCTATATTTGGCGCTATTTTTATCCAGAGTGTAGCGCTTTCCGATGCGGAAACGTGGACACTTAAGAAGGAGAACGAGAGAAAAACTAGAGGAGTGCAAGATGTGGGTGTGGCGAAGAATTGAGAGGGTGAAGTGGACGGAGAGGAGGAGGAACGACGAAGTGCTGGATATGGTGGGTGAGGAGAGCCAGCTTTTAAATGAGATACGAAGGAGACAGAAGGTATGGATAAAGGGAGTACTTAGCGGGGAGGGAATGTTGAAAACGGTGTTGGAGGGTAGAATTTTGGGTAAACGAGGGAGAGGAAGGAAAATAAAAGGATTTTTAGATAGAATGAAAGGGATTAGGCCATACTGTGAATTGAAGAGGGAAATGCTTGATGGAAGCGGAGGCTGCCGAAATGCTTCTTACGTACTCTATGAAAACATATCTTAATCAGAGGAATACTATAATAAAACACAAATAATTTGGTGCAAACGCATTTGCAATTGCAAGGAATGGCTTTTGAAAGCTATGAATTTGATAGATAACATCAGGATTCTAAATTATGGTTAACATCCCGGATTATAGATGATTTCTCCGTGAAATTCTCTCTGCCCGACAGCGACGCGAGCGGAGACTTTTGTAAATCCCCTGAAATGCAATGCACATCTGGAGGCCCCGACTTCTCCTCCCGTTATTGTGATATTCGCGCATTTCCCATGCTACGTCATCGACGGAGAAATGGGCGAAGAGCCCGCATTGTGGAGGTACAGTCACTTTCAAAAGTCGGTCCCCACGGCCAGCGCGAGCAACTACGTTTTCCGCTGGGCTAGAACTTCGGGTATTGCCTATGCCTTCTGTGTATTGAATGGGCCAATTAGACTTACTCTTACCGTCCGCCAAAGTCCAACCGAGGCATTCTTCACTATTCCTAAATTTTTCGCGACCTCCTCGACTCCCGGTGCCAGAACACATGGCAAAGCATAGGTTCTCAGTTACGCAATTCTCACCCAAATAGTATTCTGAGATAAATAGTCTGAGAAGTCTGGCTTTCACTCAAAAATACGGAGACGTATCTGCGTCGCAACGCACATATAAGGAAGAAACGAAAATCGGAATTTACGTCTGAAAAAGTATTCTAAAAGTTGCCTCCAAAATAACATTCTAGATTATATCTTTAACACATTATTACCAAACACGATCAATGCATATTGTTCTATATATTAGTATTTTAGACGCACTGATAGGCGCATTCATAATTCCTAAGCATTTTCTTGGGATATATATTATCCTAGAGATTTATACGCGTCTCATCATACGAGAAATAAAAATACTGACGTGCGCCAAATTAATACGTTTAATTCGTTATGATATTTATTCCAGTCGTTACTAACATTTCCCTAAGAAAATGTTTAAATAATGCTTAATGTATTCCAGGTATCAGTAAATAATTAACACATTTCTTCGTGTTCATCGAAAGATGGAATGTCTAAATAGTAACCATAAATATATTAGATAAAAAACCTTCGGAAACATTAATTACATGACTTCCTTGCCTCTTTCTTACCATTTTAAGGCACATTTAGTATATGTTTTATCTCTCACCCTTTCACTGAGAGGTCAAACTAAGTCTTTCCCGCTTTTTGCTTCTTTTTTCAGCTAGAATCAGCCGTAATTGGCGCCTGGTGATATCATGCATGTTAATGTTCTCTACATTATTATGTGTAAATGGTTTCGCACTAATAATAGAACATACACTCACGTAATGAATACCTTGTGGCAGTCTTATGGGTGAACAAATACTCATCATTATCCTACAAACAAAAAACTACGCATGCATAGTTTTCATCCGATAAAAATATACCGTGTCGGGTACTTGATGACTATTTCTGCGCAATGAATAAAAACGATATGTATTAGCTACCAAATATAAAGCTTTTGATGTAGCGATTTACGGTGCGGAAACTTAGACGACGACGAAAGATGGACAAGAAAAGAATGAAGGCATCCAAGTTGTGAGTATAAAAAAACAACGGAAAAGGTGAGATACACGGAGAGGAAAAGAAATGAAGAAGTGCAATCCTTAGAGGAGAGATTTGAGGTACAGGGGGAGGAGAAGGATGAAGGTGAGGATATGGATAGAATGAAAGGGCCTTAATGCGTTACTTTTAATTCAAGTTGTAAGGTCAAGTTGGGAGGGGCGCAGGCGGGGTGATTCGCAAATTCTTTCATGTAATCCAACATTATCAAGATACCTTTCATAATAATCAAATATACTTCCTTTTTCATTTCAGAAGAGCAGGTAAATTTTGTTTTTTCATGACCACCATAAGTGGTTTACTCACAATCATAATGCCAGGCTGATGTTGCTCGCACTATTTTTCTTAAAAAACACCGAACAATACTGATGTACGAGTATTCCACAGAAAGAAAAGGACAACATTTCCTACGACGCATTGCGGCCTGAAAGCTTGCCATTTTTCTCAATGCCCATAAATATCTCGCTACTTCTTTCACTGAAAAAATTATATTTATCTTCAAAGCAATAGGGTGGTTTCCTTCATAAAGAAAACGAAAGGCATTGATTGCGATTCTTTACCCACCATTAGTGTATTCATAATATACAAATTATTTTGTTTTAGAAATACCGGGTTAGACGAATGGCAATGGTCCATTTTTATCCTCATTTGAAAAGGGCCAGATTGGCGCCCATGCGATGCCACTCCACGTGACGTCACAGGGACCTAGTTTCTATACGAGAAGATAGGAGTTATACGTCGTCTGAGGTTATCATTGCATGCATGAGGCGCAGAGCTCAGGGAAACATGTCTTAACAATCACTTATTAAAACTGGCTAAGGTCGGAAAGTTTTCCTCGTTTGATAAGTTATTAATAATCCTTATTTAAGCCAAGCGCTACCAGCCAGCAGGGTACTAGGCTAGCCGCTAGCAGCCTGCGTCGTATCAGAGCTAAGCCTCGCCTCAAGGTCACCTCGCAGGGCGGGAGGGGGAACCAGAAATACGTCACACGGAGAGACTTCCCGACATTCATACTTAAGCGTCGCGTTTTCGCGCGCTTGAAAATTTTCCCTTTTCATTTAATCGCGAAAAATAGATATCGTCATTTAAAAATCTAAAAGCGTGAAATACGTACTCCAGGAGTAATAATCTTTCGATTTAGGCAATAAAAAAATAATAGGAAACCACCCTATTAAAGGCAATACGACTGCTCATCTGCAAAATATAATGCAAAAATTATATTCTCTCATAAAACAATTGCTTTGCCGGTGGTTTTTCTAGGTAAGAAATTAAAATACTTTTTCTTATTTTATATTCACAGGATGGGAATAAGTTACGGTATTAAAATGTAGGCACCACTTTACTCCGAATAAACTTAAACTTGGGGAGTAACTGATATTTCACTTGTAAACATTGAAAAATGTCTGAAAATCTTTCGCCCTCGAACGGGTGAACGCGAGCATGATAGTAGCCGTGACGCAAACGACAATATTAACATTGGCGTATATATTTTCGTATTTTATCAAGACCATGTTGAGAAAAAAATATTGTAGTATTATGCTCGAAATGTTCTTAAATTTTTATTTGTACTACATGTGCTGTATAAATTCACCAAACGATTCGTATGTTCCTCTCACGATGTGTTACTCGCCAGAAAAATCCTTGAATTCTTCCCCGCTTTCTTCGATGGTGGAAACTTTGGCTGTGGGGGGGGGGGGGGGGAGGGTTCACCGGGACCTTCCTATCTCCGAATTCGTGGTTGGGGCTCTTGGCGAGGGTTAAAGGAGTCAACTTGCACCATTTGCACAACCCGATCAAATCAAATCGGTCCCCAGCGGACAAGGAACACGTAAGCGATACGCGACGGTCGACTTCGGAGAATAACAGAGACGGCTGCGCCAGGTATGTGGACCGACTTTTGAAAGTGACTGTACAATCGGAAACCTGCGGCCGAGTACGGCTACGACCGACGACGAATCGTAAGAGTAGGTAGGTACGGTCTAACACCCCCGAGATATCGTGCCTCTCTCTCTCATTGAAGCTCCACAACAAACTCCTACTTGCACAGTTATGAGCGAAGCAAATCTGCAAGCGAAAGCAGCTGTCGAGTCGACTTAATCCGTTGTGGACTCGAAACGAGTGAACGGTCGAACACAGCCACACTCGGTTATTTGCGAGCCTCGAGTGCATGTAGGTATACATTCGATTCCACAGCGCTGCAGCCGAGTGAAAGTGGGAGAGTTTTAAGAGTTGGTGCTATGCGGTGATCAAATAGCTGCTTGATCAAATGGGCCCAAACCCATTCACTCACAAGCAGCAACTGCCGTGTGACGGCAAACACGCCGACGCCACCCCCATCCAATGCCAACGGAAAACTCGGGGTGCCCAGCCGATCAAAGCAGAAAAATTATCGCACAATTCCAGGTTTTCCAGGGACATTTCACGAAATTATAGGTAAATATTACGTGAATACTGCGATAGATATTAATTTTAAAGCGACTAAAATAGTTCAATACATTTAAATACGATTTTTTTACGTATTACTTTTCGTTCCCAACTTAACCCTTTATAACCCAGTGTTGCTCCTAAGCAACATCAAAAATGTTTAACCTTTGAGCTATATTTAGGAGATAGCTAAGCTAAATATTATTTTGTAGTGTAAATTTAAATTACGAAATATTTATCTGCCGGGATAATTATCACTGAGTGTATAATTTTCAAGTTTTCAAAATGAAAAATCTTAAAATTTGATTTCTCCCAGAAACAGCTCTGGGTTAGAAAGGGTTGAAGACAAACACTTTGTAATAGAAATTTAACAGTAGACATATGCATGTCTCGTTTGGAACGTCAAGGCCAGGAAATATGCGTTGAACTGGCAAGTTTTTTATGTGAAATGAATTTAAAACACAAGATTTTGAAATTCCACGTTGGTGCAAACATTCTTGAATAATTCATGCATAACTCCAGGGACTAAAAATGCACCCACAATTCGCAATGTTCGCGGTTTTTCTCAGCGAAAACCCAAAAAATGCCACTTCCCCTCACTTCATCCTAGCACTCCCAACATTTTCAAAAATTTCTGATAGCAAGCATTACACCGAATATTCATCTTTAAAGAATATAAATACATAATTAAATGTACGTAATGTATTAATGCCAACTCATATTGAGTGAAATTACTAAAAATCATAACAGCTGCGGAACAGAGACTAGGTAATTGATATGTTGGGAAAGGGATGATTTAAGACATGTTGGCCAACTCTTGTTGGGTTCCCCACCGATTTGCCGGGTGGAATTCTCATCCGAACGTTTCCTTTGCAAGATTGCCGACTCGGTCATAGTCCTCCGAGGGGAACTGACATTTTTTTACACTCACATCCCCACCCGTCCAACGAATCGTCCGCTTTTTCGAAAGTCGCGCAATCGACTGTTGAGAAAATTGACGGGACAACGACAATGATCATCACGGATAACACCCGCCCCCGTCTTATTGTTGGCAATACATTACATTGAGCAAATAACGTTTACATCAAACTCCGTCGAAGTGTTGATGCAAAGATGGATTCGTGGGGCGTAGGGGGGTGGTGAGGGGGAGGAGGGAATGGGGGAGGTGATTGGGTCGGGAGGCGCTCGCTGCTGCGAGATATCGATCCATCGATCGACGTCATCGAGAGTGGAGGGGGAGAATTGCGACGAAAAACGGGGGTCGTCCCACATCATTGGGGTTTGGGGCGGAAGACACTTCATTACCTCATAGTTTATCTCCATACTTCGGTGTTATTTGCCATTTGTAACTGCAAGCTTGAAACCAAACGCTGTCCTCTAAAAATATTTAAAGGAGCAAATTCCGTAAACAAGGACACATGTTTACGGAGCGTCAAAACTGCGAGGGAAAAGCTTCCTAAAATTTTCCAACCAAATGTGAATGCACAGTTTACGCTTTGATGTAATAATGTTACTGTTATCAGACAGGTAAAATAAAGTTATCTCAAATTGGCAACAGTAATTAAACACTGCCCTAATATTTTTACTTTTAATGCTGAATTTACCATTTTCTGTCACTGTTTCCATTCAGGGTGAATGTCCGAACGGAAGCAAAATGAATTGTGAGATTTTTTTTATTTATTTCCCCACAGATCAGTATGAAATCCGACCACTTTTGCCTGCTTTACAAATGCTCACTTTAAATATCGATGTTTTCCGACCTATTTCGAAAGTTGCCTCAGGCGCGTCAATAACTTTCAGCGGAGGCAAAGAGAATGTCCTAATGTTGTTTTGCTCAAACGCCCGACGGCGAGAGTCCACATGAAAACAAAAGACGCGTGATTGCGTTGCATAAGACACTTCCTTCCATGCGAAACATCTCAAGAATTCATCATCGGCAACAGACATTCAACCGACTATGTGGCTTAAGCCGAAGTAAGCTAGAAATAATGAAGACAATACTGACAGCGTAGCGAGGGTAGACAGCCAATAAAAAGATACCACGCCAAGACGACAGTTAAGACTTAGCCAGATCAATTGATAAAATGGATGAATTATACTGTACATAAAATAATAAACAACGCGCAGGGAAGCACACTGAAACTGTGTCGTTCATGAATGAATCGTTCAAAATGAATAATTCAGTCAAATGAGCTGAATGAATTCAGTCATGAATCTGTATTTTTCCTATTGAATGACTTGAATGAATTCTTCCCGGGCTTCCAACCGGGTGAGCGTCTGCATGTCGCACTCTGGTAAGTTTCAATTTAATTAAATTGCCTCCAAGGCGACATCCTCATCATAGTGCTTAAAAATGAGAAAAGGGATCACCAAAAACCAATGGAAACGAGGGGAAATCCCCAATGAGCTCATTTAATGAACCGTATTTGTCAAATTCGCCAGTTCAGGCACTCAGCATTGTAACAGTCAGCGGGGTTAATTGGAGTGACCGTAAAAACTTCGGAACGCACTCCAAGACAGGAAAATAAAAAACACCACGCGAAGACGTTGTCTCGGAGGGCTCATGTAACTTTTTTTGGGCCCAGCATTCAGAAATATGAAAAGAACAAACAATATTTTTAGCTTAAACTTTCATCTGTCACTTTATCAGGAAAATAACCTTCAACTTTCACCATCATCATCTTGTGGTGTTCAGCCCGTCGGCAGGTCCCCCGCGCCAATGCTGTCTCCATTCCCTCCGGCCATCTCCTTGAAGTCTCCATATCTTCCGATTTTTACGTTGTCGATGAATTTCAGCCTTCTCCTTCCCCTTCTTCTGATCCATTCCACCGTTCCCTCCGAAGCTACTTTCAAAATTCCACTCCCTCTCATCAAATGTCCCAGCCCTTCCTTTGATTTATTTCGTCCATCAACGCTCTTTTCTCATCTATCCTATTTAACACTTGCTCCTTCCTTGCTCGATCCGTCCACCGTATTCCCTCCATCTTCCTCCAAACCCACATCTCAAACGCCCCAATCCTGTCCCTGTCTCCCTTCCCCATCGTCCAAGTCTCAGATTCATACATAAACACACTCCACACATAGCATTTCACCAATCTCTTCCTCAATTTTAATTCCACTGCCTTGTTAAACGAGGCTCTTTTCTTCTTCTTGAAAACTTCTTTCGCCATTCCTATCCTTCTTTTTATTTCTCCTACACTTTTCCAGTCTTCAGTTATCAAAGTCCCAAAATCGCTGTAGGTTCTCACATAACTTAAACGAGTAATTTTTAATAGGGATTAAATCGAAAGGGTCAATTTTTTTGGTAACTTTCCCGAGTGTGGGGAGAGGCGCCAAAGTTGAGCTGGCGCTGAGGAAGCAAGTTTCCCTTTCGTTAGGAGCGCTCCGTGCCTTGAAATTCGAAAGCGTGCGCCGGGACACGCACGCATTCCCTCCGTTTCGCAACGAGCAATGGTGTTTCTATGCGCTCCTCCCCCTCTCCCCGGGGGTCCTTTCGTCAGAATGGGGATCGCCCCCTATTATTAGAAATCATAGCGTCGGGAGCGCAGGAAACGGCGTTCGTTCCCCTCGCTACCGCCGCGCTGCTGCGCTCCACACACACCACCCCAACAAAACATTCAATTTCCCTTTCGAAATGACAAGAGCGCGATCTTTCGATAGTTCCTGATTCGATGGCCTAAGAGGATCATCGAGGAACGACCAAAAATAGAGTAGGTCATAAGGATACTTTAGAGCTTAAAAAATGTAATTTATTTGCTATGAAACGTGACTAGCAATCTCTCGTTTGGAATATTATGTAAATCTGCGACACGAACTCCCAAGTCAAGATTCACTTGGCTCCACTCTCCTATCGCGAACTCACAATTTCACTCGAGGATTTGTTGGAGTCAGTGGGGATAGAGGTCAGCCACAGGCAAGTGAATTTTAATACATTTAGAGTTAGGGGGAACAGTTCCTATTCCCGGACCACCTCCCCAGTCGGATTTTCACTCGAGGCATATCAGAAGCTAGGGATTCGATCCAGGGCTCCTGAAGTCGGAAGGAGACCGAAACACGAACGCCAAACAGAAGAAATTCGATGCGACGTACGACAGGGTAAAAAAATAAAAGAGGTCCGTACTTCTCCCGAGGAGAGAAATTGATCAGGCCGTAAACAGACGGCCTTTCTCAGGTAAGTTGGCGACGTCACGAACTATAGCCAAGTGGTTCAGCGCTCCTTCGTCATTCCTCGGCCTCATGTATGGATGGTCCTCACTTTATTCGATGCATTTTTTTAACACTTCCGTGAGCGATTCCTTTCCTCATAGAAAGGCTCTCCCTCTGAACAAGTCAATGAGCAGAAACTCGAATCGAAGTCACAAACCCGTTAAAAGTGGGAGGAAACTTTCGGGTTTTCTTATTGGAAATTAAAAACGAGAGAGAGACTGAATGGGGAAGATTATTGTTTTCGTCGCAGCTTAATACACCCTTCCATATATACAAGGCGGAGAAAAGTTATTACACGAAATTTTAACGCTGGATGGCTGATGTAAGAATTAACCAAAATCACAAATAATGTTTAGGCCGAAAACGCATCATTTTTAAACCACAGAAACTTTGAGCCAAGCCCTCCGATTGGCCGCGATTTTGCCCTGTTGCCGGATGCTCTGGACAACTCATGACCTCGAATACTTAGCATGTCGGGAGATTGCGATGTGTCCACGGCATCCGGCAACAGGGCAAACTCGCTGTCAATCCGAGCGCTTGGATCGAATCTTCTGTAGTTTAAACATGGTGCTTTTTAGAGCTAAACATCATTTGTTCTTCTGGTTTAAATTAGGATCAGCCAACTAAGGATTCAAATTTCGAGACGAAATGTTTCTTCAACCTCTACATCGAATTATTAGGGTCGATTTCGAGTGAACGGGACTCTCGATTCAGTTGACGAGCTCGCCATTGATCGTTTGTCGATGACGTGGGTTGCAGTCACGCGCCGCTTGCAGCACGCAAGGATTTCGGAGAGTGATTGTGTGCAGAGAGACGACACAATCCCCGACCGAGCGAAGTACGCGAGAATTTCCCAGTGCCGAGGATTATAATTCAGGAGGTAGAGACAGAGAGAGATGGGAAGGGAGGGGGGGGGGGGAGTGCATTCCTCCAGAATGCCAAGGGATCACGAGCAGCATTTAATCCATCGTCCTGATCCCGAGTTTAGATCCGAGAAAAGCACGAGTCGCGGTCTCACATCGCGCCCGGCCCGCCTGCGTCGAACAAAAGCCGCCCAAGGGTACACAGTAAACAATTTAAAATAATGTCTTCACCCTCCTCTAAACATAGGTCATTACGATATTTAGAAATGCACTGTTTTTAATTACAAAAAAGCGAATGTACATTCTTTTAATTAAAAAAGTTGATTGAAATTCGCAGCAGTGAATTAAGATGCATGGAAAATTGATCAAAAACAAAAGTAAACTATAATGTTATTAAATTGGTTCAAAAAATTATTAAAATTGGAGAAAGAATTAATTTTTTAATTTGATTTAATTTTTTAAAATTTTATTTCTATCCATTATTGATCTAATTGCTGTATTGCTTCTAATTTGTGCAAAAAGTCTCAGTTTTTACATTTCCTATCTCACACAAACACCACAATACACTGTCAACGTCACACATGCGCCATTTATTTAATATGCTTTGGTGAACTGGCTGGTTGGGGTGAGTTTTTGACTCACCGGTACAGCAGAGGCGAGACGCCTTCGGCGAGGTCACTTTCGTGAACGTCTTGGCAGTTAAGAGTTCAATCTTAAATGAGTGGGTTGGAAGCCAAGGGGTACAAGTGATTTTTTTCTCAACGGAGAAAGGAAAAGTTAATTGTTAGAATAAATACACAAAAACCTGGTTGCCAAGGGATATGAGTGAGTCTCTGTTCTGTGCTGACATCGAGTTGGAAATCAAATGCACCACTAATTATCTAATTGATCTCGTTCGCTATCTATACCTAATTTCTGTACCTAACTCAGTATAGAAAAGAGAAATCACTTGTACCCGTTGGATTCCAACCCACTCAATTGATGTGAAGTAACGACTTTTGGAAAAGAAAGGCTTTCCCAACGAATCGAATTCAATTAATGAAGCTAAGTAATTTAATATGGAGCCAGTTTAGTATTTAGGAGTGACTCCTCCCCACGACTTATCCCGGATGAAGCCAACGCAGGAAATTTGCGGGCAGGAAAAATCGAAAATTCCTATTTATTTGAAGAATTCTAGGAAAATTAAAATAACGAGGTTTTCCTTCACGCGTGAGGAGTTAGTTAGCGTCAGGGGGTGGGGGAGGGGGGAACGAGGATTCACCTAAAATAGGGGCATCATCCTGCATTTTTAAAACAGATATGTGCCTCATTGATAAATCTTACCTCGATCGCTATTCAAAATCGAAGTATAGATACGATTATATAAGACATCAGTGGCAAGAAAAGAGGACTGCGCAGTTGTAGTACGAAGGCAGACCTTAAATAAAAATCGAAACTAAAAAACGAACTTTTTAAAAAGTCTGTAATCATCACAAATTCAATATTACTTCCAGAAGAAGAAATGGGTGCGGAGAATTAATTCCTTGGCCAACTATCGTGACTTTTGTTTGTTTGGTTTTCGACAGCCACGTCCGCTCCGGGCATCAAAATTCCACGCTTCGCCGATGCTCGTGAGACCCGATTTGGAGTCTACCGCTTGTGTATGGGACCCGTGCGATATGGATGGAATACAAAGGCGAGCAGCAAGATTTGAGATAAATTACTACAATAGACGGAGTAGCGTAACTGAATTAATTAGGAATTTAAAATGGGAAAGACTAACTCATCGAAGGGAAAAATTGAGATTAAGTACATATTTTGCAGAAATTTCAAGTAGAATACATTTTCAATTTGTTCAAGATATTTTGAAAGAGCCTAATAATTTTGGCATCACAAGCATAAGATTAGGGAAAGAGACTGCACAATCGATAGATTAACTTATATTCGCACAGCGCTGAAAATAAACACATTAGTATTATTTGCTTCGTTTAGGAAATTTCCCGACGTATAACTTTTTTAAATGTTTATAATGAATTATCTCGAGCTATTGAGTGTGTATAAAGTAGACTCTCTTCACCAATTACGTATAACTCAAACATGGGAATTATAGCTCAGTTTTCCCTTTGGTGAAATTCGCGCAGTAAAGGTGACTGGTAGCGAGGAGATGCGCGGGGAGGCGCCGAGGTGGGCGCATCACAGCATTGGAGTCCGCTCGCTTGGCGCCACCCATTATGGCTTCCAAAGAACGAGCTCGATTTGGGGTTTCTTCGCAGCTCCCAATCGGATCCCCTCTTCGACAATTGATGACGTCAGTTCGCAGCGTCGTCGCAGAAAAATCCCTCCGCGTTGGATTGACTCTGCATGGAGGCAGCAACACGCCGGGGATTTCGAATTGGTGTTTCTTGACATTGAAAGCTTAGGTATACAGATATGCTCAAGTAGCTCATGTGGAAGCTAATAATGCTATTAAATCCATTAGAATATATTATTATGAATTAGTAAGCATCGATACTAGGACTTTTATCCATAAAAAAGACAAACGTTGGCCCTATATTAGATAGCAATCACAAAAGAGCGTGCGTCGCCGCAAAAGATACCATTCATTGATATCACAAGCTAAATATAGCGTGAGAGCTCGTTTCTGGTGACCGTGGTTGCTTAAAACACAATATAAGGTTCGTAATTACGCCCTTAGAATGTGCTTAGTTGAAGCCATTTAAACAGCACGAAGAAGCGAAGCTGTTGGAACATTGGTGATCAAAACAAATATTCCAGGTAAATTTTCACGCTACCCACGTTCGCTGAGAACACCCTGCGTATTATTTTTCGCGTATTCCGAATGAAGAAACAAAATTTAATAATGATGCATATGCAATTGTCATTATTTTAAACTTGACTAACGACTGTATGAATGCCAAATTTTAATTCGAGTAAGATTAATTGTTAAGAAGGATGGTTGGAGAAATTAGACCTGCACGAAAACACACACAAAACCTAAATTTTGTGCAAAGGAGTCAACGCTTCTCCCCTTTCATTTGCTCTCGCACCGCGGAGCACCCAGTGCTGTGAAGGGCAAACCTCGCCCATCCCCCGTGGCGTCGCCGCGCTGTGGAAGCCACGCTTAAAGGTTTAAAGGGGAAGTGGGCAGTCCGAGGACAACCCCTGCTCTACGACGCAATAGCGGGGAAGGTTAGGGCGAGGGACGCGCGTGGTGCGTACACATAAAACTGCATTGGTCACACTACCATCTATCTCCCCTCCAATCATTTCGAAGGGACGGTGGGACATGTTCCCGCCGTGTAGCCCTCAGCAGCGCCTTCTTCAGACAGGTTTTTATTCTACAGCTTCTAACGAAGTTAGCCATATCTTACGGACGCCAACATACTTCGGAAGATCAGATCATAGAAATAGAATAAGAGAAATAGATTTTAGAACAGATAGATTCAGAATGTCTTTTTTTCCACGATCAATAAGAGATTATAACGGCAGCGACAGAACTCATACGTAGATTAGATGACTTGCAGTGTAGCCTTAATGCGTGTTTCTTAAGTTTATAATTATTTCTAACAGCATGAGGTAGTATAATTTGTTAGTATGCGTGACGTTTTTTGTACTGTGTGGTGTGCATGTGGGAGTCCCATTGCATGCTGCATGCTGGTGATTCATCACCCCCTGCCCAACACTCTAGAGGTACCTCGCAGGGTATTATGTAGATGTAGATAGATATAAAATAAATAGAAATTCATCGTTAAAACTTTCGCGGGTTTTAACTTTCAGCCATCGAAATACCAAAAGGGGAGAAGAACAATTTGAACAGGGACACCGGCCTTAAAATAATTCGTACTTGGCAAACCGTAATCCGGAAAAACACTCAACAACCTACTCCTCCAGCCTCCCACTCCACTCCTCTCCCGCCCCTGACACGGATACCGATATATATGAAAAAAATGTCTACTTCATTAGATGCCCTTGAAAAAGCAACCAGCATCGGTCGGGAAACGTTGGGGCTTCTCGTGTCGCAAGTCAAATTTTCCCATGCGCTTTGCAATCTTGTTTTGTTATTTCTAACCGCGAATCGAGGGAAAGGACACCTCGGAATGAAAGATAACGAGGATATAATATGGATTTGAGATTGAATTGGGTAAAAGATATCGATGCGGCTCAAAAAGACATTGCCAGTCGACCAGTTAGGTTTAGATTCCGTAAATTCGTGAATGCATCTATTTATTCATTTAATCCAGTCAAAATACAGTTCGAGGCAAATTACAGAGGTCTCACAATAACAGGAGAAACAATTTAATGATATTAAGCAACGTAACCAATAATGAACAAAATATATTCAACAGTATTTACAAATAAATAACAAAGAATAGTAAATTTCATCGGGTGGTGTGAGGAATAGGGGGAAAATTACGTAGTGATGGTGTAAGTTGGATGAGGGATGAAAAAAGGATCAAAATTTGGAACACATTTGGCATAGGAGTTAATGGAAGAAGGAAGTCTGAATAGAAAAGAACGTTTAGAGACAGAAAGGCGGGGGGTGAAACAATGAAATAGGTCACTCTACCTCGATCTATGAATACGAAGGGCTTCCGTTGATCGCTTCACTCCCTCAAAACCGAATGGACCGTTAGATAAGCCGCCACGAGACGTTCCCCCTAGATAGTGATGAGCTCCACCCGTGTCGCGTGTAGCCTAAACCACAATAGCTGCCTCCTTCCCATTCGTCCTAGTTAAAATCCTTAAATCTGCTCCATGGGTCACAGCACGCTCATATACCCTCCTTTTTTCATTTCTTTTTTTGTCAACGGCTGCTATACTAACACCCCCCGCCACCCGTTCTTATTGAGGCGGCTTATGAGGAAATATGTAAATGCATGAGTTCTGATAATTAGGCATTTTAATTCCGTCATGGCCTCGCCAAATACTGCCGAGAAATAGCTTTGGTAATACTTTGGTGACGGAAATGAGAATGATGCTGATTGAGAACTCCAAGCTTCAATGCAAGCAATACCCGTCGTTAGCGCTGGCGTAGCGTGAAATCACAGCGTCCTAGCGCTAGCATTAGTGCGAGCGGTTCGACACGGCTTCTGACGTAGAACACCATCGAACAAGCTTATCAGCACACTTTACACAACTAATGAAAAAGTGATTGAGATAATAATGACTTTACAAAAATTTAATATAAGCCAAGTTCTCAAGAGATAAATTGCACTGGTGTTAAATTTACCCTGATTAACGATCATTCAAAGCACAGCCTCCTACACAGGGGTGCCGACTTACAAAAAATATTGGGGGGGCCCAAACCGGGGATCTTGCCCCGGGAAATATTATAAGTAGTGAGTTTTAAGTTTTTTAAGCATTTTAGAAGAGCCATATGATCAACATTAGAGCCCTTATAACTCGAATCTCGATATCTGGACACTCCGGAGAAAATCAGCAAGCCTGACACATTTTTTCCTCACGCCCAAAACGAATTTTTGAGGGGGCTCGGGCCCCCTCAAGCCCCATGGAGTCGGCGCCACTGCTCCTACATGCACGCATTTTACCATAATACTCGAGGGAACACTAAAAACAAAGGATTCTGACAATTCAGCTGACTTTCCACGAATCATTCCGTCAGTTATTTTAAGCATAAATAGCTTCAGAAGTGCCAAAATTTTCATCAGCTCCAATTCCCCCGCTCCCGAACTACATAATTCCGGCGCACGAACGAGAAATGGCGTCCGGGGAGGGGGGGGGGGTGGTTAGCACTCAGCCAATAGAAAGGGCTCCCTTGGCCAACCCCTCCGTTTATACGCTCACGCTTCCATGGGCGACCTCTTGACCCGCTGCGGGAATAACGGGAACCTGCGGGAACACCCACGCCGAGGTGGGCCTCTGGGACCGTGGACTTGCAATCTGTTCCCCCTCGACTGACTACAGCCGCTCTTCCCACGCCCAAATGATTTATTAGATTTTAAAAAAATATTTATTTTTAACAGATCCTTCGATTACTTAGTGGAAATTACCATCAGTTCAAAGCTGGGATATTTGCTTAGGTCATAATTATCTTTAAAAATATTGTGTACGGATATTCTTGGACGATGTAAACAGCGGAAAAATCAAAATTACAAGCTTTAGAAAGGTGGCGCATATAATAGAATAATAATGGATAAGATCAATTGGATATATCGGGTGTGAAAAAATGAAGTTCTGAGAAGAGTAAGAGAGGTCTTTTGAAAAAACTTGGATAGAAGATGGGACATCCATTATGAGACACGATGGCATAATGATAATAATCTTTGAAGGACAGGTGGAAGGTAAGAAAGCAGAGGTAGCCCTGATACTGCAGGTGGTGAAGGAGGTGAAGCGGAAGAATTATGTACGTGTTCAAAGATTAGCTGATAGGAGAGTTGAGCGGCGAGCTGCGTCAAACCACAGAGTACATACACTTACTCTCTGGTCACACCAATCTTAGGATTGATGCCTGTGGATGAGGACGACGTAAACATGGAGCATGTAATGTTTAAGTTTCTGGTGGAGGGTTGACGTTACCCTCTCGAGTGGCCAAGCTAGCAATAATTTAAGTCATTTATCAAAGTTATTCTAGCATTCAAAGCAATAAATGATCCACTACCATGTGGGAGATAAAACCGCGAGTGTAAAATAGTACGAACAACTCATATGCATACGCACCTCCGCAGCCCCTGATTTGCCACGGATTCTGAACACCAACATTATTATTGACGATTGGAGTCAGTATCGTCGATCATACAGTAGGGAATAGTCGAAATTGAACACATTCACGGAAATTTTCCGAGGCACACTCCGCGATAACGAAATCATCCTGGCATGATTTTCTCCTCAACACCTACCGAGACACAAAAATGCAATAGTGAAAATAAATTAACATCGGTTATTTCGTTAGTTGTTGCACTTACATCACCATATCATTCCGGGTGCAAGTTAATTTGCTACCAAGACCAGGGGATTTAGGGGGATAAACCCCCCCCCCCCGCCAAAGCTCAGAGAAAAATTAATTTTAATCCATTTTACTTAATTGGATTGATATTACTAATAGAATAGCGTAAGGATCAATGAAATATCCCGAAAAATGCCGTAAAACTCACCATTTTGAGGCATTTATCTTAAAATTCCACAACTTATTAATCTCGCACCTACCGCTTATCCCGGTGGGTATTCCATACATCCACACACCCCCGGTATTAATTGCACCTACCCCCCCCCCCCCAGCCTTAATTCATACCTTCGCACCTGACCAAGGCAAAGTTGGTTGAAAGAGTACGTACCGACAGGCACGTTACCTTCTTAACATTCCCGATATCCGTACAACTCTATCACAAGGACTTTTTAAAATCATGGCAGTGGCAGGACGATTTTCCAAAAAACCTTCATCAGTTCAAATAACCTATTTACTGTTATCACATAAATTGAGAGGGAAGATGTAGAATGCCGAGCCCTGATTTTTGTTCCAAACGCTGACGACCTAGTTTTAGCGACAAATGGCAGCAGATAAACAGCTACTTCGGCTTGGAACTTTCAATGGGAAATGCATTCGCGAAAGGTTGATTAAAACTTATAGCGGGATAAAGCACGACAGCTCCTGCAATAACGGCTGCAAACGCTTCGCCGGGAGAGAGAGAGGGAGATCATCACCACACAATGAGTGAAATCCTTCACATAGCAACGCAAAAGAGACAATTCCGGGACAATGGGACTCGTTTGAATCAAGGGGATCTTTTACGAGAAGCAAATCAAAACAGAAAAGATGGAGGGAGCGATGCAACCGGATGAAGATATTACAACTCTATGAATCGGTCCAACGAACATTATCAGAATTGAAAACGTTTGTTAAAAAATAAAAAACAAACTAAGGCTAATTTAGAGAAGAGAATAATAAAGCCAACAGGGTGTCTACTGGGCATTAATTAAAAAATTCCTTCGTTAGAGGTTTTCCATGTTGGGAATTGCTTTCTTTTTCCAGTGGGGCGATACATTCAGTCCTAAACATAAGTTTCTTAAAGTAAATATAGCTCATGGGGTAGAAACTAATGACCATAAGAATAGTTTTCAAGTCATTTCAATACACGAGTAACAACTTAAAACGATAGAAATTTATCGCCAAACCTTTTCAGAACCAAAGTAAATACTCAGAATCGATCACTGAACAAAGAGGAAGTCTGGCTGATAGACGATCATAACACCGAACATACCGAAAATCGGACTGACTGATAATAATTAATGAACGACTTTACTTTGTGCTATGAATCATGAGCCATTGGAGTCAATTGGTGGTTCAATCATTTTGAACGAAGCGATTGCGTTCGACCCATCAATACTCTGAACATTTTCAATTAATAGTAATAAAAATGGCGAAATTCCACGAAGTAGGGCCAGCCAGTCGGAGTGAAGCGAGATGAAAGCCAAAGATGAATTGCAGCCGCCTTCGATATCGCTCGGCGGATAAAAATCGTGGATGGGACGCATCGCACGTGTGGTGCAGTTATCGAAACGGAAAGTGAGGCCGTGGAAGCTTCGTCGAGCGCAGTTTCGAAAGAGCCTCACACAAATGGAAGGAGCGGGGGGTACAGCGTACAGCAGCCCGTGCAATTCCTTCGTCTATTCTCGGATCAGCCAGAGAGCGATGAACTTGAAGGAAGGCTAGAAACGCCACCAGAGCCAGAAAACGACACTTGCTGCTCGGGCCCAGCCAAACCTCTTGCCATAATAGTCGACAACAACAGTCAGGCTCATCGGATGAGACAATTCGATGAAAATTACTATCTTAAAAGTACCCCCACAGTTCAGTAGGGGAGGGGATGTTAAAAAACCCTGTATGAGGGAATATTGCTTCTTAGGTGGGGGAGGAATAGAATATAATAATAATATATAATAATATATATTATTATATATAAATATAATATAAATAGATTTATAGGTGTAGAATGAAAGGGAGTAGGCCTCATTGTTAATTAGAATTCCAAGATAGGGGCGGAGACAGCCAAAGTGAAACCATGCAAACCTACCTGAATCGGTACAATGCTTAAATTAAGTAATAATAATAATTGTCTAGAGCAAAGTATATTTGGCGTTTGGAATAAATTCGTGAGCTAATGAATAATATGGTCACTTCCGAAATAGAAAATAATTCGCCCGTCGGAAGACAAGTGACGCCAAAGTAAAGTTAATTTTCCAAAAATCTCTTGAAAACTGCCAAGAACATTCAAGCTGAACGTTTCCCAAAAATCAGGCTGCGTTTTATAAGAACAAATAATGCATTACACCCGTGGCTTCTTGTTGAGGTAGTAGCGCAATTGAGGAGGTCGCAGGTAACCTAATGGGGACTCTGACGAGTTCATCGTCTGTTTAAATCACATACCTTGCGATTTTGGTTAATATTAAAAATATGATTCTATGAATAATATTATTCTATAAATATGGTAATAAATATATGACGCCATTTCAGATTACTGATGGATTCAGATTCAATGCGGATTCGGTAAGTTGAACAGATCACCGCGGATATCGAGCCATAATTCGGCACCGGACAAAGCTCATCGTGTAAGCAACCGAAAGGCACTAGGATGTGCCGAGGATTTCAAGTTTTTAACTTCATTTTTCAAATTTATTTATTTACTTATTTTTTTATTTAAGGAGTTGCTCACAAACAGCATTTCTGCCAATTTATAGTGACACAGTAACAAACATAAAATTTTAACATATTTAAATTGAACAGAGAGCAGTGGCATAAGATAGTAAAGAACAAAATAGAAGGCACGAGGAAAGGGAGGTGGAGAAGGAGGTCTATTTATTAGCCGAGGAATGGGACATGGCAAGTTTTTTAAATGAGTTTAAGGGCAGAAAAAACGGGTCAATATTGTCTGGTAATGAATTGAGCAAGGAGCAAAGGTGGTGTTGGAGTGAGCGCTTAACGACGGATAGTCTAGGGATAGGCGTATGGAGTAACGAATGTGTACGAGTGGGTCGGCAAGGCACTCTGAAATTAATGGATGAAAGCAAATCAGGACAATCAATGTGTGAATTTAGAATATTGTGAATAAGTTTTAAGTCTGTTTTAATCCTTTGTTGGGAGAGATCAGTCATTGATAGGGAAGATAAGAGTGAGCTGGTGGACATGTCACGTAAGTGGGGAACTCTGCGTCTTACGATTCTGGCGAAGAAGCTGGTTATACTGTCAAGAGAGGTGAGGTTAGAGGGAGCTGCGATGGACCATATTGGAGAGCAAATGTAACGGTTGCAAGTAAAATATAGCTTAAATGTAATCGTCAGGGGTAACTGAGGGACATTGACTCAGAAATATCTGAGAAGTGCTTTGGGCAGATGGCAGAGGAGAAGTGAATGGGAGAGATGAGAACCTTAAGATTGTAATACATACTATGAATGAATGAATGAACGGCGAGTTGCATTCCCTCCACGAGGCAATAGCGGCTCTTGCGTCAGCCGTGACCTCAAGAGGAGGCACCGTGTGACCTTCTCGTCTATCGATTGGCAGGGGCTGCCTTTTCACGGTCTGCTCTCCCAGAATACAACTGCTCCATCCAGGGGTCCATTCTCATGTGTACATGGACAACGGACGGCTATAGCTCCGATGATCATGATTGTGGAGTGGATTGTGACGGCCGGAGTCGCGAACGCGAGCCTCGGAAAACAGGATTGGCTTCCGCGCACGAAACCAAGATTACAATGACGACGACCGCGTCATCTCCCGAATCCCCAAGATTGCTGATTGGATGATTCAGACGATTGTTTGTGCAATTTACTCGCTCGGAAATACTATATTCGTTAAGTTTCACATTCGCAAAAAGGAGAGATTTCCTATTTCAATAAAATGTATTTATAAGAACCTGTCGAATATCTTTCTCCAGTCTCCACAATAGCTTCATCATCAGATGTCATGGATCCTAGAATTGGTTTGCGCAGTTCAACACTTCGCTCTCCTACCGGATAAACGTTATAAAATTTACGTTTTTTCATTTATGATATGAGAGGGTGATAAGCCAAGAGGTACAAGTGATATTTTCCTCAACAGAGTTAGGTAAAGTTAATTGTTAGAAGAAGTACACAAAAACTTGGTTGCCATGGGATACGAGTGATTCTCTGTGCTGACATCGAGTGGAAAATCTAATGCACTACTAAACATCTATTTATTTCGTTTGTTTTGTATTCCTAATTTATGAACCTAACTCTGTGTAGAAAAAAGAAATCACTAGTACCCATTGACTTCCCACCCACTCATATACGTATATTAAGACCAGCTCATTCAACTGGGTTACAAAGCTGGTGGATGGGGAATACGATGTGGGTCTCAGCAAAAAGAAATAGTGAAGAGAATCGCTCCCTTCCTCGTAAGTGATTGATATGTAAATGGATACGACATCAATTGCTGCCAAAAGGATGTCGCTCGGGCTGGGAATGTGGGTAGAACTTAGAGAGGAAGAGGTACGAGTCTTTGATGAAAGAAAGAAAGAAGGAACGTGACTGGAAGCTGTAGATACTTCGTAGCCTACTAGGGCTGAGATTCTCTCAGTTGGGGAATCGTGTCCGCAAACAATGGGTCGGCCTGGCATGCCGGGTTTATGAATTTCGGCGAGAATAAAAAAAATGTGGTCAGTGGGAGGCGATAGGCTAATTTTTGAGCCCTTCTACGGGACCAAATTCTTTAAGGAAGGCGAGGATCTCTCGTAGAAATTTCTGATTGGGGTCGCAATAGGATGTGGTACCGTTTAAGTCCTTCACCTCCTCAGCCACACATTCGTTTCCACCCAGAACGACCTAAACTCCCTCCAACCCGACCTACCCATCACAATCTCCTCCAGTCCATGGCAACACCCAAAAACCTCTCGCGCAATGAATGTCGTGGTCGCCGAGGCGGGTATCGTAAGTTTCACTGGAAACTCTGGAAAGGGCGAGGAAATGAAAGGGGACCGAATGCATACAGTCGCACGGCCGCCGAGTGGACCGACAGGGATGGATTGCTCATCGTCTTACCTTGATGTGATAAGAGTTGAGCTTGTGTCGAGGCAGTGAGTTGAAGGAGCTGAAGTCTTGGCGACGCGAGAAGATGCCATTGCCACCGGAGCCATGCCTGCAGAAACAAGAAAACAAGCAATCACACACACACGACGCCAACAAATACAAGTTCAATAGCACCACAAGGATGAATACCTGAAGTAATGGACGACCATTCAATATCTAATATATGTATATTACGAATTCACGTTCTTTACATGTTTAAACACCACAAACGCTGTATTTTCCAAAACAAGTATATTCAAATACAAATCCAATTAGGGAAACTAAAATCTCTGAAGATGGTTTTCCGATCCTCTCAGGCAGTCACCAACGGGAAGGGCATAGGCTGAGAGTTGGTCCAGCCCATCAACAGCCACTCTTGTCTTGAAGTCCTGCGCCGCTTCACAGCTCTAACATCAATAGCTGGTTTGTCAACGGAAGTTCCAAGCTAATGAGTTTGCAATCGCCATCAAAAGAGAGGAGGAAACGCGTTGTCAAATTGAAGCCCAAGTCCACGTAAATACCCATTGGCGTATTCTAAATATATTTTTAAAAATGACTGGGGACCCTCACGGCTTACATGGCACCGTTGGACAGAGGACATTTCTTTCCATGAAACATATGGAGATGTTTCATTGGAAATAAAGTCTATAATGACCGCACCACCATGCTCAGCCATCAAGAGCACGACGCCAGGTTTCCCTCCACCCTTCCTTCTACCACACCTTCCACTTCCTTCAACCCTTTCCTAACTAGTGAAATACAAATATAGCCGACTATTTAGGCAAAGACTCTATAACCATCTGTTTTTAACACAAATATCACGCTCTAATCTGGCCTTACCATTATATATGTAATTTAATTCAATGCTCAAATGGCATATTTGCACAAAACTTTGTTTCTGCATAAGTTTATAAATTGTCTTATTGAGTTGTATCACTTTCTTTTCTTGCTTTTCTTGTATTACTTAAGAAGATAATTCCCCAAATCCTGGAATATATGTACAATAGAGTACAATAAAATACACACACGAGGCTGAGTGGCCTCCGATTCAATTAAAAATATTCGTTAAAAAATTCTGTCATGGGATAAGGAAATAAAATATTTTCAATCTCCTTCCTTCCACACGGCGCGGACGAGATTCCCCTGGTCGCCCCCACCAGATACAAAAGCAGCAGCCAACCCCAAACAGTTCCCCCACCTGTAGCTGCAACATCAGCAGCACATGCACGCCCAAAAACTGGAAGCGGAGAGAGGCCAAGCAAAAGCGAGGTCCACGACTGCCCATCCAGATGCACCTGCTCACGTGGACACCCCTTCTCCCCCCCCCCCCCCCCAAGAGAGAAATCAACCTGATCCAGCGTCGCCTAGGCAACGAGAGGCACACATTTCTCCCCCTTCCCCTCCTCCGCTACCCACGCGGAAAGATCTTTAACTTTTATTTCCTTAAATCTCACGCGGTTTTGAAGCCGATCCAAATTTGAAACAGCTTCCTCCTCCATCACACAAATGCATCTTTTAAAATATAAAATACGATAATTCCTGCGAAATGGCACGGGATTTGTCCATACATGAAATAATAATTATAAAATTGTGATATTTTCGACGGAATAAATTTTAAACTAGAGCCGAACGTCAATGTAAGCGATATCATGTCGTTGCATTGGCAACCAGGTCGAAATTAAAATGTATAACGTAGATATTGCACATAATAATTTACGCATGATCTTTTGAAATAAAATTCCAGCGAGCAAATGACAGCCGCACCTATAAGGGATGGCCGAAGAGGATGTTTTCGAGGAGCGATATGTGGAGAAGCAAGAGGGAAGACAGGGCGAGGGATCTTCCTTCGCAGCACGAGAGAGAGAGAGAGAGGCGACCTCCGCTGTCCTCCTCCTCTGCTTTCCACGTCGACCTCAATCCACTCCATTGGCTCTCTGAACAACCATTAACGAGACGCATCGATCACTCCACCCCCTGACGCAAAAACACACGAGAAATTACGATATCATTTTGAATAGTTTCAGAGTGTAAAGAAGAGACTCTTGTAAACATTTACCTACATCTATACAATGAAGAGAAAAATTATGTCACGAAATTTTAAGCTGATGCCAGTAGGAACCAAAATAACTGATGATTGAAGACGCACCATTTTTAAACTACTTACAGAAACTCTTTAAGCCCAGCGCTCCGATTGGCTGCGAGTTTGCCCTGTTGCCGGACGGTCCACACAAAGGCATATTTCCCTCCTGTCACACAGGAAAAGCACGAGTTGTCCAGACGTCAATATCCTTCTCCGAAACCGATATCCTTGCGTTGCCATCTACGATGTACCCCATAGGGGCAAGCATCTGCAATCGCCATTAACTAAATTAAATCGCCATAAAAAAGTAAATTACCCCGGGAATAAAGGAACCTCCGTAGCAAAGTGGTCTGCGCAAAGACCTTGTAAGCCAAAAGTCATTCGATCACAGGTCTAGGGGAAACTATATACACAGGAAATTTCACGAGGATAGCTAACTTTTTTACGACAAGGGGCGGGGCCGCGTTGACGTGAGCGGGTAAAAACATCCCGTTCGTTCCGCCATGGCTATGCAAGGAAAATAGGGTAGCAGGATGAAATAAGGAAATTCGAATTAGTTGCTAATCGAAAAAATTTGGAAATTGTTGTTAACTTCAGTAATTTTTTCAAATTTTGTAAAAAAACGCATTGATTATCTTTCTCAATTCAAGGCCTTAAATGATTTGATAGATGGGCTATTGCATGGATTTTTATCTTACGCATTAATGGAGATACTCTCCCTTGCGCTAAAATCTTGACGCGATGGAAATGTTTGCTCGTTCTGCTAACCCTAATGCACGTAATAACACTCCTTTCAGAGCGAAACCCTTCCAGGCCAATCCACCAAAATGATTAATTAGCCCCTCCAACGCACTTCTCCACATGGATGTCAGCAGCTGTCAATGGCCCCCGCGACGAATCTTGAGACTTCTGTCTCTCCGTACTTGTGTTGATCGCGGCTTGTTCTAGTTCGCCCTTATCGGAGAGGAGGTGGTGCCACCCAAAATATTAATATTGCGCGTGTTCGTGGGCAGATAACTCGGCTTGCCCCTAATCTTTTTCGGCTTCTCTCCGCCAAAGCGAACGATATCTCGCGGCGCAGCGTGGACGAAGAGTCTCCAGTGTGTTCACAGCTGGGCCAACTCTCGAATGTACGGACAGTAACTGCGAAGACTTAGCAAATGGATTGCTGAAAGCTAGACTAAACCCATTATGTAAAGACCAGTTTATTTTCCGACAAAGTAAAAATAGAAGCCAATATACTCTGTAGATCAGATCATAAAAATCCTCGTTTTTTCCACGATCGATAAGACCCTATAACGGCAGCGTTAGGACTTACTAATAGGTTAGTTGACTTGTAGTACATAGCGATGATTGATCACCCCCAGCCAAACGCCCTAGAGGTGGCTTGCAGGATGTTATGTAGATGCAGTGTAGCCTACTAACTTAATGTAATGCATTCCTTCATGCATGTTTCTGAAATTTCCTTGTGTTTCTAACGGCATGTTTTGTGTGTTCTCGCTTAATTGGCAGATTGATTTCATGAGTATTTGGAATGTTTTGCCTTTGCATGAGTGTGTAAGTATAATTTCTTAGCATACGTAACATTTTTATGACCGTGTGGTGGGCATGTGGGAATCCTCTTACATGCTGCATGCTGGTAATTGATCACCCCCTGCCAAACACCCTAGACGTGGCTCGCATGGTATAATGCAGATGTAAAGTAACTAAAAGTGTAAGCCTTGCTTTAGTTTCACTTCCGCGCGAAATTATAATGACCAGAGAGATAAGTTTTGACCCCATAATTTGAATCGAGGGCAAGAAAAGGGACAACAGCTTCGATCCTTTCATGAATGTATTTAAAGAGAAAGATGAGGAATTTGAGTTTTACAATTACATTATCGTTGTGTTGATGTCCAGTAAATTTGACTTTAGAAGCTCGCTAAACCAATATAATAAACATAATTATATAAGAGAGTGAAAGATCAACACTCGTATGTGGAATCGGTAGATAGGACATCGTATTTCGCCGAAATTGATTACATTTATGTGAGTAAAGAGATTTTAATTCAATTGCCTCGGCGTCGTTATAATTGTAATCTTTAAACCTAGTCCTACAATTTGTTTCACTGGTGAATCAAAGTGAATGTGTGATAACTTCAATGACATACGAGTGCGCCAAGGAAAAAGTAAAAGTTTGTCCGAGTCTAACTTTCTGAAACTTAAAGTTCTTACAAATTTACGATAGTATGACTTAAAAATTATTTCCTATATTCCAATAATTATTTTACCTTTTTTGCCTAAAAAACACCCCACATGATGTTCGCAATGAATAACAAAACTTAGGCGATAAGTTGAATGCACATATAAAATCTATGACCTAAACTCCATAATAATCATGAATCATTAAACAAATTGACAATAACAACAAAATATTTAGCACTCTTCACACTCAGCACTCAATACAGAGTCTTCTGAACGTACCACGCCCTCATCGAATTTGATTGTGAAACAGGGTAGTTTTACTTTAACAGTAAGAAAAATGTTCTCCCAAACTCGAATGAAAAATTTTCCGTTTTTTTTTTCTATGGAGAAGCCATTTTCAGCGCAGTGCCTACGACAAACTTTAACTTAGTGCCTCTATTAGCTTCTCCATCCCTCGGCTAGCAGCGCCACCTTACATCGCTGCCCTCCCTGCATTTGCTATCAACTCCATCGGACTAATTAATTGGAAAAAGTTTTCACCAACGGAAGTGATGGCTGCTTAGACGAAATAAGGACAGGACAACATGATAGTACGGTTGGTATTACGAATACGATAAGTTTTAACCGAGTACTTGAAATTAGTAAATGACCGAGGTCGGAGTACCATCCCGGTTTTCCTAAATAAGTCTAAAGAAGACCAGGGTTTTCCTTAAAAAAACGTCATTACACATTTCCCGTTCAGGCCAATTCGGTACAACTTACGATAGATAAGGGCGAATACCGTACCTTCATAACTAAGTAAGAAACACTTCGACGTGGTGTCCATGAGTGAGTCCAAGGGTGAGAACAGGAATAAATATGAGGGGATGACAGATGAGGAGGGCAGTATCTGCGCGAGAGAATAATAGAAATGGCGAATCAGCTGCTTTCAATGATTTTTATTATTGGCCATCATCCACCGTGACAGCACTCAACCAAATCATTCCACAGAATCACATTAATTCACATCACAATAGGGTGGTTTCCTATAATTTATTATTGCCTAAATCGAAAGATTATTACTCCTGGAGTAGGTATTTCGCGCTTTTAGATTTTTAAATGACGATATCTATTTTTCGCGATGAAATGAAAAGTGAAAAATTTTAAGCGCGCGAAAACGCGACGGCTAAGTATGAATGCTGGGAAAACTTCGTCTGACGTCATTCTGGTTCCCGCTGTCGCCGGGTGAGGTGACCTAGGGGCGAGGCTTTGAGCGCTGATACGATGCAGGCTGCTAGCAGGTAGCAGAGTACCCTGCTAATAGGTAGCGCTAGGCTTAAATAAGGATTATTAATACCCAATCAAACGAAGGAAACTTTCCGACTTTAGGCAGTTTTAATAGGTTTTAATAATTAAGAGACGTTTCCCTGAGCTCTATGTCTCATGCATGCATTGGTAATCTCAGACGGAGTAAAACTCCTATCTACTCGTAAAGAAACAATTTCCCTGTGACGTCACGTGGAGTGGCATCGCATGGGCGCCAATCTGGCCTTTGTCAAATGCGGTTTAAATTGACCATTGCCATTCGTCTGAACTGAGATTTCTAAAACGAAATAATTTGTACATTATGAATACACTAATGGTGGGTAACGAATCACAATCAATGCCTTTCGTTTTCTTTGATGAAGGAAACTACCCGATTTCCTCGCGATGCTCCGAGCAGCACTGCTTCAATAATAACTAGCCATTCCCCGAACGAGGGTTAATTAAAATAATAATTTCGTAGTCTTTGAACGTAATCTTGGCCGTCACTTCAGTCACCATTAAGGTCAGTACCTCTCAAGTTATGTAACACCTTCAATTACCGAATCCATTTGCGAATATGTATCCGCGCCTCGTGTAGGTACAGCGCTGAATCACTCATTCTTTGCACCTGGATCGTAAGCACAATTAATTGTAACGCATCCAATATCATAATTTTCAGCAAAAATATATATTGAGGACATCTCACCAACAAATTCACGCCTCCACATTCTACGGTCGCCAGTCACATCACCCTTCCCATCTTCGTCAAATAAGTGTAATGCTAGCCATTATTTATGGAAAAAAAAAACTTTCCTGGATGGATCTTTGGGGAAGCAGAAAATGCCGTCATTATCTTTCATGTCGGGTTTATTCTTCCAGTAACTTTCTGATGATCAAGCTGAACCGATTCATTTCCTTTCTCTGCTCATCCATTTCCCCACGGCGGAGCCAATATCTTCGACTGTAAAAAATCCTTACAATTCAACATGAAATAATGCTGCCAGAAATACCTCGAATTTTTAAAAAACATCTGATGCTTTCCCCGCTGGTATGCTCTTAGTAATAGCTGCTCGGGTTCTCCACCGGGTTATCTCCTCCATCGTATCCAACGTTTCGGGGCACGAGTCGTACTCCTTCCTCAGGTCTGGAGGAGATTACTCAGTGGAGTATCCGAGCAGTCTTCTCTCCCTTCTTGAGTTTTTCTTTATTCTGCTTAGCAACCGCAATCAACTTATTCAGAGTGAGGCCAAATTCGCATCGAGCCACTAACGCTTTGAGACCTCCTCTCTGCTCTTTACACACTCTCGGTCCCCTTGCAGTCGGCATCCTTTGTCGACCGAATCCCATCCAAAAAGAACACGCTGCTCTCATTAAAAGGCCGTCAGAGTCACTTTTAATGACAGAAAAGATAAAGAATTTATTTCAATGGCATCACGCTCGGGAAATGCGATAACGGGCTTCACATTACGATCTCTCATATCTCGAGTGCAGTCATAACGCGCGACGCTGTCTTAGTGAGAATAATTGCGATTATAAAACTCTTAAATGCACCCACAATCGGTCACAGACGACGAGATGCCCTTGAGTGACCTGCGCCCCCGTGGGATACACGAGGTCACCCGTTGACATATCGACGCTCTCGCCACTAGCGCTACAAAGTTGCATACGTTTGGAGAATAGACCCCAGTGACCCATGAGTATCTCACCGCAGATAACCCTAAATCTCCGAACTGATACGAGACTAGATGAATATGCAAGTAATGACGACAGCTGATGAGAGCATAGAACTTTCTCGAGCGCAGAGCCGGCAGAAGCCTGTTCAGCAACGCGGCCGCCATAGTCATCCATACTCACGCATTTGTTGAGTTGGGATTGTGCGCAAAATGATTCGTCAATTGTGCTATAAAACAAGGATGCCGAAGTATTTAGGTGGCACAATAAAATCACGCATTTCTTTAAACATAATGGATCATTACCCTTGACAAGCGATTAATAAAATGTATGGAAATGGACTGGTATCCCTAACATGAATACGTGAAACTCAAACTCCTGTAGCTTAGTCCGGTGTGAGGTCTACCTACAGCAATCTTCAATCAACCTGCAGGTTTGAACGAACGTTATTTGACTCCGATGAAAGCACAGATAAGATAAAAACTCAAAAAGTAGTATGATGATGATCTTGGGTACAATTTTTATTGCGATAATTAGAGTATAACAAATTTAATATCAGTATTTATGGCAACTGCACTTCAAAATTCCTCCAGTACAACGGCAGCATCGCCATGAGACACCCATGAGCAGAAATATTGCACAGAAGACTCAGGCACGGAGGCGAAACCAATTTATTCCATCGGGAATCGATGAAGCACTCCTTCAAGATCATGTAAGTACATTGGAATCGCCACGAGGATGGCATTTCCCGAGTAAATAAAAATTACGTAATCATTTTGTAACTGCAAGGGGATGCAGAGTATAATCTTCTGTACATCTCACTATTTTACATCTGAGAAGGTACTGGGGTGAAATTTAAAAATTAAAAACATTAAAATATTCACTCTGCATTCAACGAAAATTTTAAGATAAAATCGTAGGGTTAATGAAAAATTAACAATTGTTTAAGTACTTTTGCGATTTAGGAGGGTATGCATGAAATATTTTACGACTCAACTGAGCAAGCCCATACATAGACTTCTATCTTCAGTTCACAAAAATACATCTACATACCACCCCTCAAGCCGCCCAAAAAGGTGTGTGGCATGGGGTGTTAGGAATCCCATTAACTACTCTCGTTCCATCTACAAATCCTATTCACTTCCTTCCTTTCCCTCGTTCACCCAACATTCTACCCGTTACCACTGTTTTCAACATCCCCCCCCCGTTCATCCCTCGCTCCATACAAACATTATTTTTCCTCCGTATCTCATCTAAAAGCTACCACCTCTCCTCGCCCACCATGTCCAAGACTTGGTCGTTCCTTCTCTCCGTCCACTTCACCTTCTTTACTCTCCTCCACGCCCAACGCCTCCGGTCGTTCATCTGCCTCCTTCCTAAGTACCTACTGCAGTTACCGCACCATAAAGCCCTACAATTAACATTAAAAGTCAATTCTCACGAGTCATTTCCTTAAACTCTTACACAACGATCACCTCATCAGCTCTTTTCCGCTTACGTGCGCCTCCTCTGCTAACGCGATTCCCTTCCTCATGTCCTTACTCACCTATGTCTCCATTTCCCTCTCATGCTCCACCCAAGTAGCTGAATTTTTCAACCCGATGAAAATGATTCAATGAAGAATATCGGTCGAGCGGAAGTGATACGCCATCTTAAACTCTGTGGATTAACCCTTTCAGTCAAAGTGCCCGTTAAAATGAAAATGACGTTCATGGAATTTTAACCTCCCAACGTGTATTCTTGACCATAATTATGGACATAGACCATAAAATTTACTTTGTAAAAAATAGCCAGTCTTTTTGACAAAATTTTCATGATACCATAATTATGTTAAAAGAGCAAAAAACATCATTTTTGTCAACGTATAGAAAAAAAATATCTAACCGAAAAGATTAAAAATGTAGTTTCAACAATTGCTTACTTGATAGGCTGCCACGGTTCTGTACGAAATTCGTACATTTTATGATACCTAGGATCGTGCATGGAGAGGAATAAACTTGACAACAACGCGGACTTGACACACAAATAAACAGACGAGTGTTGGGTGGGAGGGGGCGGTCTGGCTGCAGGCAGACGAGGGGAGGGTACCGTTAAAGCGATAGAGGGGGGTGGTTTATTTCCTTCCCCTCCTCGCCCTCCCCCGTGAATAGAGCGCTCGGCGTGCATCGGGGACGCCGTGACAACACCCACGAAGCCAAACGGCGAAAAAACATTTCACAATAAATCACTAACATTTATTTAAAAACCAACGTTTTTTATTCCAATTAAACAGAAGAAAATTAACCACCCTGCCTAGGAGCAGAGTTCCCCGCTTGATTTTTACGAATAAAAAACTGCATGTGGTGAACGTAAACATTAACCTTACATTTGCCACGAGTGATATTTATTCATCATCATGTGCTTGAGATTTTAGCTGAAGACAGAATTTGAGTTAAGATGCTGAAATTGAAGTTCACCACGTTTCTGGTTTTGAAATATGTGATGTCATTTATCTGTAAAATGGATAATGCGTGCCAAGGCATATTGGAAGGCTTTATGTTCTTTCTTCTGTCCCGAATAAAAGGCTGGATCTTCAGATTAACATTTTAATTCACAGTAATATTTTATTATTAAATTTTAATCAATGTATTTATTGACCACTAACTTCAAAAGATTCACGAATGAAAGACATTTTACGCGAGCCACTTAAAAACTTGATGAAAATTACAATACACGAGGCGTATTGATGCCGTCACATCATTGAACATTTTACGACAATGTGGCGACATACATGGAAACGCATCTCGAGTAGTGTAGCGAACGAAGCAACTCAGTGGAACCTGTACTCTTTCTTCCATTCACGAAGGACAGGTAACAACACCACATCTCACTTTAAAGAATCCCTTCTATTTATACGATTGTGTTACTTTATCGTGTCTCCCGTGGGTCGGTCATTAAAAAAATGATTTACCTCCCCGACTCCGTTCATTCCGTAATCCTCATTGCATAGGAGTTAACAAGGGAAACTCGGAGACAAATCATTCAGCATTTGATTCATTATTTAATTTGTAATACATAATTATTTTGGATTTTAATTGGATTTTTAAATAATTATAATTTTTCAAATACTTAATGGTTGATTTTTGTCACCGAGTTTCCCTCATTAAGTTTCCAGCGATTAGTAAACCAGAATAACAACTGTCTGTGTTGGCGATACAACTATTTCACTCTATTCTGAAAGAGGAATAAAAAATAATCCTTGCATGAGTAACCATCCCTTCTCTTGCCAACTTAGGTGTTCACGAGAACCGTCATAGTAATATAATTTGCACATGGGACTCTATACATACATCAAACACAAAAATTATTCCCTCCCAAACAATTAACTTATTACATAACATGCACTGAACAACTTCCATATATTTTAAAACTATTTACGTGGTGTAAAATTAGGTAAGTATACAAATTACTAATGTTTAATTAAACAATTACGATGTGCGGCTACGAAAGAATTTTCAGAGCTCTGAGGTGAGGAAAAGAAAATCCTAAAGGAAGACCAAATCTCCGGGATTCCCCAGTAAAGGCAAAATGCTCGAAAAGCTACAGATTACCGAAAAAATTTCAATTCGGCAAAACAGAATTCTTTTCATGTCTATTATTCTTGTGAAATCATAATATTTCGTAAAAGGGGGTATTTATTATGTTATGACTGATACAAGCTTCTCTGACGCCGTACCGTCTGCGCGAAGATGTCATAATATCTTTTGATAAAAACATGCAGCATTCATCTGTGGACCGTCTTTTGGCCACATTTCCACCCACTGTAGCCATATAGCTACACCCTACCATTTTGAGTATGTGAGGCCATTGATGCAAAATTACTCACTATTTTGTTTGCAATTGATATAAACATGCTGCTAAATGTTTCTCTAACCTTATCCGACAGTATTTTTTTGCTGTTCGGAATAATCCCACTTGCTAGTAGAGACTGCTGAAAATCCGAATTTCAATATGAACGCCTTCTGTCCGTACGTAAGATGCGAGTGTGATTGAAGTGAAAATACAAGGACATCCAAGAGATGATTTTAACTTGTCTTCATCCAAAACTATGCTTTCACTGAAGATTTAATCCTTTTCATAGTGGTGGAAAATGGATGCCATAAAATGTTGACCAGTTAACCGTGTAACCCTGTGGCCACCGGCAATTCTGAGACAACTGTTAGATGAATGCATCACCAAGATATTTTTAACGGATAACTTAGCACGACCACAGGAGAGAAACAACTAAATACCTTCAAAATTACAAGCAGACAATTTTCTGGGTTTAAATGGATTAACTTGATGAATTTAGGATGCTTGATTTCAAAACTTAAACTCGCAATTAGTCTCAGAATTAAGCGTGCATTAATTACACGCGCTCCCCATCAGCCTCTCCACTGTCTCGTCCCTTTTTCTGAGTGAGCCACAAATTCCCTTTTCCACACTTCATACGACTGAATACGACCTAACACCCGTGCTGCATCGAGAAGAAGAAGAAGGCGATTACGATGGTGGGGGAGGAGAGGCAAGCAGCAGCAGCAGCAGCAACGCGAGAGAGAGAGAGAGAGAGAGAGAGAGAGAGAGAGAGGGCAAAACGAGTTTTCCGAGCGCACGGATGGAATGAAGGAAGTGAGCAATCAGCCTCCCCTCCCCCTTCTTTTCGGTGGATATTTTTAGAACGTAAGCCTGCGGCGAGCCTAATTCTGCATCTACATACTACCCCGCAAGCCGTCTAAAAAGGCGTGCAGCAGGGGTTGTTGGGACACCAGCCGTTTGAATATAAAAAGAAAATGGTCACACAAATTCACGACTAGCATTTATTCCTTTATGGTTCGGGGGAGAAACGAATTCCCATATCTATCCGTTCGGCAAAACATCTCTCTTAATTTATCGCTTCTATCGGACCTGGAAATATAGTGTGGCTCCATTACTATGTTCTCTGTGTCGCTCTTAAAGATATCCATTCTCAATTGTTCAAGCAATCTAAGCCTAGCGCGCAGTCTCCGAGTCGCCAGCGGCTCCCAGCCTAATTCGCTTAACATCTACGTAACGCTGTCTGTACCCCCGTTGCAGTTTTTGACGAAACGAGCAGCCTTCCTTTGTATTTTATTCAGTTCGCGGATTAAGTCTTTCCGCACCGGATCCTATATACTCGGTGCATATTCAAGGTGAGGTCGGACGAGTGCGAAACTTTTCTTTTACTTCCTCATCGGAAAATGTTCCCACAATACGCTTGATAAAATCCTAATTTCTTCAGGGCTATGCCGCAAATATTCTTTATATATGCGATTGAGGGAGTGATCTTATAAAATCTAAAACGACTGTCTTCATGTGATATACTTAATAGCCGTGAATTTGCGCAAATAACATTTGATAGTTGATCACCGCTATTGAAATACCGGTTGACTTCCCCCACCTGCAACCAAACTGATACTCGCCCAAATAATCGTTTGCCCTTGCCTTCATTCGCCTACTTAAAATACTAAGTACCACTTTTGCCGCAAGAGATATTAGTCCTTTAATCTCCGCATTTCACCTTTCTTCATTCAGGTGGCTTTCACAGTATCCTTCGGCCAAGACCCCTCCTTCATTTTAAAGGGCTCTTTCGTCTCAAACACCCGATCATCCTCATTCATCGCACTTTCCATAATATACGATGAGTCTACGTTAGTACGGTCCAATACAACGGTCACACACACTTCAGACCATTGAAAATAACTGTTATAGTTCCGGAAAACATTTCACCTTGAGCTTCCAGATGTTCGTGATTTAAAATTTTAATGATATAAAAATCACTTCAAACCCATAGAAGAACTAAGAAGTAATGATTTGGCAGGTGTTTTAAAAAGTCACCTTCTCAGTCACACCCATTAGTCCGGGAATAAAATTATACTCTTGTAACGCCTACGGCTTTCATAGAGACTGATTGTCAATGTGCGCTCTCTAAGAGTAATGATTAATTTCGGAGAAAATTTCCCAATCAAAGTAAAGCCAAAATTCTTTTATTTGCAGCAGTTCCGTAGGAGGAAGCAAGAAAGCGTTCTTCGCTGAATGCAATTTGTAGAAAATAAATATAGTAACGCCATGGAAATTCTAAGTTAGTGGACGTGGCACAGTCAGTCAGGATGGAGCCGAGCCTACTCATGTCCTTGCCATTATGGCCGCATTTACACCCGTTTCCAAAAACGTCCACAGAGGGCAGAGCGATCCTTCTTAATTCCATATTTGCACTTTAGTAGGTACTTTCAACCGGTAGGAATAGCATTAAAAAGGTTATGGATTTGGTAGATCACAACATCTCGAATATAAATTCCGGTTAAAAGATCTACCTACTCGCATCGTACAGCAATCCGAAGTTTTGTATACTTCAGCCATCCATTTGCCCCCATCCCCAGCAAGTTCTTTCACCTCATTGAAGACCTTCTTCCCCTAATCCTTATTGATCTGCCCTACACATGTACTAGTCCCTTGGTCTTCCTCTACGCACTTTTTCATCTATATTTCCTCCCATTATGTTTCCCACGCAACTCCTGTGCCTCAAAACGTGGCCAATCCAGAGTGTTCTTCTAAGGCCTACAGTAGCGGCGTAACTAGGAGTATGGTTTGGAGTGAGGGTGGGGGTTCATGGGAGGAGACTCCCCCCGGGAAAATTTTTTCAAAATTGACATGCCTGAAAATAAATTTTACATGGTTTCAGCACTTAAAATGTAACTTTAAGCAGATGCAGTTATTATAAGTCAAAACTAAACAATATATTTACACATTTTTTCATTTCTCTGAGGCTTTGGGCGGGAATCTATACCCTAATCCCCCCATAGTTACGCCACTGGCCTACAGTGATTCGTACAGTCCATTCTTCTCCAATTCTACGATGCATCTCTTCATTTCTCACCCCAACCTTCCATCTTCAGTATCCTCCTCAAGCACCACATCTCGAATTCCCCCATTCCTTTTTAAATCACTTTTCCCCATGGTCCAAGCTTCTCATCCTTAGAGTGCCACAGCCCACACGAATGTTTCCACGTACCATATGCTGTCCTGTATCCAGTATCGTACTCCTCGAGCACAGCGGCTCGCAGGATCTTGGTAATGAGCGTCACCTTAGCTTGACATGGATCTCGAAGCTTACGGAGCTACTATGATCCAAGAACTTAAGATCGGAGACCAGGAAATATGATGTCATACAACCATCTTTAAAAAATACTTCCACCCCGTGGCGCCACCAGCGGTTAAACTCATAGTCCTAATTGTAAGTCATTTCCAATGCTTTTTTCTCTCCGGGCATCAAGGAGAGTAGGTATTGGAACAAATAAGACATTCAGCTACGTTCATATAATAGTAGTGATGTATCGTTATTGAGCTAGCAGTCTGCTTCGACGTGTGAATACAGCCTTGACGGCCAACGGCATCGATGATAACAATTGCATCGAATTATCGATCAAAAAAACAAGCATAGTACTCCCTCTTATCATCTGGCACTTCACTCTTCCAATAATCCGGCCTTTTTATACAGGCAGCCCGGGTAGCTCGGTAATTTCGAGTGATCTACTTTGCAGGTGTGCCTGGTCCATCTCAGTAAATTGGCGAAGTATGCAGCACTTGCTGAGAGGGGAGACATGGAGGAAGAGTTGTTCCATAGTGAAAAGGGAGGGGGGAAGTAGGTGAGGACCGTTAACCCTCAAATCTTAAGTGGAATGGGCCGACTTATTTATGCCCGCATCGGCCAGGTTAACGCGAAAGTTAAACGTTAATAATAACGACACTTAAATTGCGAGTACTAACTAAAGTATACATTAGTAAATATAATTACTTCTTGATATTTCTCGATGAGGTATTTACCACAACTACAACCAAGGTTTGGTAAGACACCGTATGGAAGGCACAAAAAGAGACACGACTTAAAACTTTCGGCGGTACTACCACCCTGCTAAGAGTAAGGAAAAAGTTGACTCTCGTTCGCAACTCTGAGAATGGGGCAGTGCCACCGGGCATTAAAATTTGTGTCTCTTTTTCATTCTGCCTTTCATACAGTGCCTTACCCAACCTGGATTATATTAGGTAACATAATTATATACATACATGCATATAATTCGATATCTTTTATACATGTAAGTATCAAATAAAATATACATTCTGCCGTTTAATTGCGTCATTATTAGTGATTTCCATTGTGTGATTACTGATTGATTGGGTTTTCGTTAATTCGACAACGCTCCATGGGCGTACCCAGCGAGGGGCACGGGGGGTGGGGCAGCTGCAAAAAAAAAGCCAAGAAAAATCAGTACTGAATTGAAACGAAAGTATTCAACAAATCTTCTTTAAACCCACGAAAAATGATACGCATAAGTACAAGATATTTAACTAAAATAAAACTATTTTTTCAAGGAAATAATCTAAAAAAATAATAAAGCGCTGTTATATATTTTTAAGATGTTGTTTTCATTCACCTTTTCCATGCTAAAATGGCACAACTTGGCTTGCCCCCCCGCCCCCTAGTTATGATCCTGGGTACGCCCTTGCAACGCTCTGGTCATATAACTACTGGATCACCCAGAGAGAGCACTGTATAAATCCCAGATGACAATAGGTCCCGCGACTGCCAGCGGTCTGGCTTTAATAAAATCCCGCTTTGGCTTCGAGGGGACCTTCAGTTCCGCTTCAAGTGAGAAAGTGAAGAAGCTAAACCTTGACCGTGCCTCGCTCGCTCCCTTCCTTCGCAAGAGCACCTCCCCTACCATTGGCCCGCCGCGGCGGCGCGGCGCCCCAAGAGATGTTCCCCGCCCACCCCGAGATGTCACCACCGTCTGCCGGCATCGCTCGCGTACGCCGTAAACGTACTCTTTCTCTGCCACCGAACCAACGACAGCCCCGACGACATTCACGACACTCTGGGTGCCTCACTCGTGTTATCATTTCGGGAGCATGTTAATCGGTCTTCAATAATGTCCGCAGAGCCACGATGACGCGTGAGCGATCCTTTTATGATAAATATTAATCATGCAATATTTAGAAATGGAGAAGTTATGAAGTGGACGAATAGGAGAAGTTGCAGATTACCTTCAGATTTTTATTTGATAGGCATTTTCTCCTCAGACGTTGACAAAGAAGTTACTGTTCCGAAAGCACCGAGTTTTAATTTTTTTCTGTGTAAATCTTTCTTATTATGTGTTTGTGTTTTAGTGACAGTAACTCGCTTTTGAACCATTAATGTTATGTGCTACAAGCATCATTTTTCCACATCACTGTGTAATATATATTTATACACGAATTCTGTTGTTAGACATCCTGCCGGGTAGACACACCTCTTCACTCGCTCAAAGGGAAAATATAACTCGAAGGATACTACACTTGTCTGTTAAGCCTCTCGATGCAAACCTTTTTGTTGGGGCATCAGTTCACAAGACGTTTTTGGTTTACACACATTCAGAAACACATAATGATCAATGCTGTGAAGCGGGATATAAGGTGATCCCGTGCGCGTTACGCGGAAAGCATTTTTTCCGTTGATGGTTGTTCTGCGTGCCTAAAAATCCTGCAACGCGACCATTAATTTAAAGTTTCCCACCTCCCTGGGCGCTGTCCTTCCCGAGCAACGCCGTGCGGCCTGCTAGTAAATAATAAATAGCAAGAAAATATATTCTTATTAGAGCATCTACCGGATTAGGTCCGTTTCCTTGGAGCATTTTGCAGATCACCTCCCAACTGTGTCCACTCCCTAATTGGACAGCCTCTTCAATTCACGGTCCGCCCCCTTTCATTATATAACTAAATTCCCCTCCCTCGCCTACCAACCCGAATTCAAACAGCTCAATTCACGCGACCGACACGCCAAAGCTATGATTTTTGGACGCCTGATGTCAGACACTTCGTTTGGATTCGTAGATAATTAATTGATCACTCCCGCGGTCAGCGAAATGCAACAAACGGACGTGGATAAGAAGAGGATATCCAAAGAAATTACGGATCAGTTGCACTAGACATCTCGCGCGTTTGTTTACGGAATGGTTGCCAAGGACGACGAGCTTTGAAAGTTGCAGTTGTGCAACATTTCCCTCTCAATGGACGTCTGTCCGCTACGGCGCGATTAAATGCGTTACGCACACCACAGCGAGTCTATTTATATCATTGCGTAGTACGCGTAAGTCTCCTCGATGACATTATAAACGCTTACGCAATGCAACTTATGCCGCGATTCTATAATTATAAAAAGGGGAAGCTTAACGTGAAGATACAACTGCTTGTCACTCAAGAGCTCCCTTTCACATCCGCGAGGGTCGAATCACGATGTTATATTTATCTTCATAGTGGCACACATGCTGCTCACCGCAACTGACTCTAAGCACTCGCAATCATATTTCATTCATGAGACAGAAAGAGAGGACCCCGCATCAAACCTAGGTATTGTAGGTGAGGCCCAACTCCCCACGGAACAGCGTTTCTGATACTGCGCTTGAAAATCTACGTCTACAACGCTAGAATTGATAATCTACATTGTTAGAAGCCGCACCAACAGGTGTGTGGCAGTGGGTGTTAGGGCTCCAGCTGTTAATGATAGAACATATTTTAAATTTACATAAAACTCGCTCAGGCGATATTTAAACAAGTCCCACCTTGCATTTATTCAAGTTGTTCGAGGGAAAATAGATCTGATATTCCCATCCGTTCTGAAGAACACATCTCTAATTTTATCGTCTTTGTCGGGCCTAGAAACAGCGAGGTTCCAAGATAATGTTCTCCGTGACGATCTGTAAGATATCCGTCCTTAATTGCTTAAAAGGAATTTTATCTGCCACATAGCCTCCGATTATCTGGAGGCTCCCAGCCAAATTAGTGTAAAATTTTTGTAAACGCCTCGTTACAGGATACATTAACATGAACAAGTTGACTTCTAAATGCATGAACGCGAAAATTCACCGTGTAACCACCCAAATTGTACGAACGCATGAACAGAAAATAGACCTGTTCTAATTTGGTTCATGCAGTCGTACATGTTCCGTTCCGGTCCACAAAAATCGTTCATGAATTATCACATTAACTAGCACGAGTTAATGCAGTGGCGTAACTTTGGCGTATTATAAAACTATTGCCTAGTTTTGATGCATAAAAACTGCATCTACTTAAAATTAAATTTAAAGTACCAAATCGATATAAATGCATATCCAGGAATGTCATTTTGCCAAATTTTCTCGGACCTCGATTGCTTGGAGGGGGTGGGGGGGATTCGCCCCCTAGGCCTCTCATCCTCCCCCCCGCCCCCCAAGGCATATTCCTAGTAACGCCACTGAGTTAATGTACCGTGTAACTATGCCTTAACGCTTTCTATTCGCTCGTAGTAGTTTCCCACGATTCACTAGCTTCTATTTATATGTATACAGTTCACGGATCAAATCTTTCTGCGCCAGATCCGAAATACCTCGCTAATGAGTGTAATCCGCTGATCACGCACGCATCAACGCGTGTCCCGGCCGATGAAGTGGGAGCCAGTGACGGTCTTGGCCGTGGCGTGGCGCAGCCCCTCGAGGGCGACCAATCGATGCAGCGCCTTTTAAAGGGGAGGCACACAAACACAACAACCCCCACGTGCCAAACACTGCAATACAACGCCGTGGAACGCTCTCTCACAATCACAATAACAACAGTGGTCTCTCAAATCGGCCTCCAGATGCCCTGTCGCCCACCGCGCATTCCAATACGTTAACAGCACTCGCCGCTCGCGTCGCTGACGGACGGGGAGATCCGTATTTCACGGGGGAAAAAGGCAATAATTAGGGACCATTAATATTCGTGATGATGTGATATATCAAATTTATAACTTTACTTTGCAATTCGTCAAGAATTAATTTATTGTCGTGAATATGATTTCTCAGTGAATGAATCTGCTGATTAATAAATGTGTTAACGTAGACAGAGTCATAATTTTTATAAATTTAGTCGTTTTTTTTAATTAACAGTATTAACTTTTTCTATAATCAACTGTGTCGATTGTGTTGATGTTACTAAATGAAGAAAGTATGATTGCTTCAGATTCGAATCCTCATCGCAACTACCGCGCACAAATAAACCTACTTGGCTAAGGAGCCAAGAGTTCGTAAGACATTAACGATGTGTGAATCTAAAGAGAGGAAAAAAATCGCCTCGGATCCCGAAAGAAAACATTCCGACAGCCCAACGTGTGCGTTTCCTCAGTACATTCCGTCAGCGAGGGCTTTTGCCCCTCACGGAGTTGAGAGTCTCTCACGTGTCCCTAGTAATGGGTAAATAGCGAACGATAAATAAGATCCTACATAGGGAAATAGACTGCAGAACCCATATATTTAAAATGTCGTTTTTTACCGCGTACAATAAGGGACCATCTGCGATAGTTTAGCTTCAGGATAGCTTGACTCGTACTAGATAAAATAGGCTCTGCAAGTATAGTTATTAACTTACTGTAATTGTCAATATTATTTATCCGCATATATTTCTTGGCATATTACAACTCGTGCATGAATCAGCTTACTACGCTAACTTTTCGTTTTTTATAACTAATAGTTTACTTCGCATTTTCGTGTCCTTATTACTCTCCCAGTTTCTTGTCTGACCGCATCCCGCTGTCCTGTGTGCTTGGCCTGAGTCCGGAATGTGAGCGCGCGTCTGGATAAGGCTACGATGATTGGTGCATGCCTGTTGTGCCACACACCCTGGTGGTGACTTGCAGGGTACCTTGTACGTGTATGGGAAAGAATTGGCCAGGGAAGAGTCAAATGTGGAGTATAGCACTTTAATTTATGGGAAACGTGAGATGTGTGTGCGTGAAAAAGAATGAAAAAGGTGAAAATGACGAAGGAGAAGCGGTGCGTGAGGAGAGGAAAAGTCAAGACGACGCGACGAATAGGTTTTGGATGGAGCGATTACTGAGCGGGTAGGTTTAAGACAGTGTTGGAGAAGTGGAAGAAGAATGGTGGTTATAAGAGGCAGATGGAGGAAGAGGAAATGAGTTATCGTGTGGGGAGAATGAGTGTGAATAGTCCTTACTGTGAATTGAAGAGGGAAGTCCAATTTTCCTGGAGAGAAGACCGTGGTAATTCGCCCAATGTAAGCCAACCGTAATTGGTAGAACACCAACTGCTAAACCGCCAGCCAGCGACCCCTAGGCACAGTTGGGTAAATCTCCTCTCTCTCTCCAGATTTCTCGCGTTTGCCGCATTCCCACGACTGTCGCACCTCTCGAATGATGCGCCGGGCACCGCTTTACAAGACCGCTGCAATCATTTCCAACGAGAAAGTCCTCCTGAAGACATTCTGGAGGCATTGGGTGCCCATGACATCGTACAGATCGCTTGGTTACAGTTCGAAGTGTTGTCCCAGGTTCAAATCCTGGCGGAAGTACCGCACAACCTCCAAGCAAAAGCCTTCTAAGTGCCGACGCGAAGGAACATAAGCCTATGGACTGGTCGGAAGATAGCTCTACCCTCGCCTAATCGTCCCGGCGTAAAAGCGAGTGAGACCGGTGAAAACAAAATCCTCCACCAGGCCCTGAACCACCCCTTGTGCAGAACAAGAAGAGACTCAACGGCAGTAACAATCAACCAAAAAAACAATGGATGAACAGGACGAGGGTGAGCGCGATGCTGAATGACTCAGACCCCAAACAGCCAGTTGACAGTTGTTATTTTTTATCGGCGCATTTATTTATTTGCGGTGAGGTCCGGTGAGGTTTGTGTGATAAAAGGAAACTTTGATAATTATTGGACAATATATCAATATAGGACCACCAACCCACTATCTGCACCTAACAACTCCAAAGTTATAAAAGGTGCGCTGGTACCCCTTGAATTCTGGGGTCCTCAATTAGTCAGCACAGTTCCCATACATGGGACAAAGAGGTAACTTGGCACCAAACGGGAAGTTTTACTTTTTCAGGTAGGCTAACATGATGTAAGCAGCGTGAGTTCTCTGAAGGCATAATGATACCGTCTTCAAAGAGTAGAGTAGATAATGTCTCCATGTTCCTGGGTTTCACCGCGTGGATTTTCTTTGTGACGACAGTTTCGCCGGTATTCCAACCGGCGTCTTCAGGTCGAAGGGAAGAGTGTCGTCACAAAGAAAATCCACGCGGTGAAACCCAGGAACATGGAGACATCATCTAGACAACGCCGCGGAAAACTACGCATCAACAAGTAGAGTAGATATATCAATTTTTTTCTAAAGTTTATTGCTCTTTGCTGGCAATTTATGCTACCGTTAAATGTAAATAAAAAAGCTAAAAACATTGTCCCAAGATAAGGAGAGGAAGGGGAGGGTCGCGTACCAAGGGCATAGCGTACCCGAGGAACACTTGAGACTATCGCCAAATGCTGCGACCAATGGGGATGTAAAGTAAGCTATTACGAGAAAGAAGCACTAGAATAGGTCAATTTGAGTTCACTTGATTCATGTTTACAAAGAAGACATTAGTTTGAAATTTATTACGCTGAAAAGTAAAGATTTTTGGTTGTATATCGAAGTCTTTCACCAAAAATTGATCACTCCAACAGTGGCTATTTATTTATTTATTTATCACATCACCCGTAAACAGCACATAACGGCCTTTTACAACGAGGGTTTCCAATATTAACAAAGTACAACACAAACATCCATGCCCTGGATAGGGATCACCTACCCAGGCGGGATTCGAACCCACGACCTACGGTTTGGCAGGCGAGGACTTTACCCCTCCGCTACCGAGGCCGGCTATCGTAGCATAGGTGAAATCGGCATGTAATGGTAATAAGTATTAGCTACTTATTTGCTATTTTAGACGTAATATTAAACAGTAAATTCAGCCGAAATTAAAAATGGCTACCTCTTGTACGAAGGAACACAAGCACATGATGTAACATGTTACTGTGTTTGTGATTTTTGTAGTCAGCCGTAATTTATGGTCTGATATTCTATAATTTGCTTTTTTGTGTGAAATTCACTATATAACTGGACTTTAAAGAATGCTCTTAATTTAGGAGGGTTTAACCTAAGTTTATTTTGACTTGAAAGGGGTTATAATATAATATTGAGATATTTACCTAAGCTACGTTAACTTTTTTATTAGACATGTTCATGTATTTTCAAAATCAATAAATAAATTATATTTATTTCCATTTTTCACTTTTTAATTACTGCTTCCACCAATCTAACTTGGGCTCCTCGGTACAATAGGAAGTGTTCAGCTAGATACATGAACCTGATGTAGCTAGGAACAATGTAAAACACTTTCAGAGGTTTAAATTACAATTAAAAAGTGTTCCAATGGTACAACACCCTCCCCCACCTCCAACTTGGGACAGCACCAAAAATAAATATAAAAGATTGGTGATTCAACAATTCCTTATTTTCAACGTGCAAGAGCTCTTCAAATTTTTGGTAAACATTTACAGTGTTTGATTATTTCCTACAGTATCGTTACTTATGTTAGAACATGAAATTTGCCCCAAGTATCGTCTACTAATAAAACATAATTAGGAGAAAACGCTTTTAAATTATATAATATAATCTAAATTCTACATAGCACTATTTATGTATTTTCACCCTTGTCAATCAATATTTTCTATTTCTTTAACCAACTGATATTCGACCAAGTGGAGGTACCCGATTGTGCAGTGGCGAATGTTGGCAAGATTGCTGGCAACCACAGCAACCAACCCTCATCGTAAGACCGGGGGTCACGAGGCCCCCCAAAACAGCTATCTTATCGTGAAAAACTCGAGAGTATCCCCCTCCTGGCTGACCATTACGGTTTAAGAAATTAAAATTTGCAATCAATTTGCAACAATCCACCTCCTTATCATTTTTCTGAATGAATATTACTCCACAAGCAGTCTAAGACGTAAAATTTACAGTAATTGCCAAATTGCATTTCAAGGTTATTAAACCGCCGCTACAGTTAAATTAACTCAGAAATGACATTGAATGTGCATTGAAAGGGAAAAATTTTCGTGAGCCGTCGTCACTTACTTCTGCTACACGTACTTGGGCTACGATTCCGGGAAAAAAGCACATTATTTACCCGCAGTTGGAATTCCCCATCTGCAGGTCACGTCGTAAAGGTCAACCGTGCACCGGGCGCCTCCTTTCCTACTGTTATTCTGCATCAGACATTGTGTACGGAGGCTCTAATGGGTAATTTCGGCTCTAGCCGCGGAGGTGGAGTGCCCGGAGTATGTTTACACGCTGTCATACGTGTTTGGTTGCACGCGCCATCTTATAAAACACCATAAATAAACTACGGAGAAAGAAGATGGCTCGATGGCCAAGATAGACACGGGGCGGAATACAGCTTTATGAAAACAACATTGGATGCTAATTGAACTTGGGAAAAACCTCAAACCAATTAGAAGATTAAGGGGCCTTAATTTCTATGACCCACGAAACGACGGGAAACATGTAATTATCGCACTGCGAAATTGTATGCGTTGTGGAGGGGTGGATGGAACATCCTCCATCATGCACTTCCTAACACGGTCGGAAACCCGGGAAGTTTTCATCATCACCGGAATGGCAGGGGATGGTGATATGATGAGACCAGGTAGCCGAGTGGCGTCGCCACCACACAAATCGATTTGGTGCGGGTCAGGAGAGAGAGAAATTCGGGGAGAGGGGATGAATATGCAGAGGCGACAGAGGGGGAGGGGGAAAAGCGGAATTGGGTTGGGTGCACGTGAACGCACTCACTGGTACGACTATATTCATATCAAGCTGCTTTCGGAATAAAGGCCAGGCTGTAGGGTAACACATTTAACAGACATTTGGAACCTCAACAATTTCAGCTGCCTCAACTTGTTACCCTACTATGATTCTTTCGTGTCTCTTGAGCTTCTTCTAATCACAGGTAATTATTCAGCAATGCTTCTGTTTCAATCTTAATAACGTAAGAAAATAAATCAAAAGAGAAAAAATATTCAAGATACTGACGAATTTCTAAACAGCGATTTCGAGTGAGAATAGTTCTCAAATATTAAAACGCTGATTAAAAAATGTCAAATATTTGAATTTTTTTAACGAATGTTCTAATTAAAATTGATTGTTTGAGGCTTAACTTTGTGAAAGCGATTCATTATTAAAATTAAAAATAAGAGCTTTGTGCTTTCACATTAATATTTATTCACAAATTTACGACCATGGTTTCAACGTTAGACGTCATCATCCTGATGATGACGTTTGAAACCATGGTCGTAAATTTGTGAATAAATATTAATGTGAAAGCACAAAGTTTTTTAATTTTAAAAATGTTCTAATGATTCCAAAATCATTTTAAAATTCATTATTTCTAAGTTTCCTTTACACACAAACATCACATTACACTGACGACGATATATATATTCGCCCTTTGAATATGCTTTTGTGAACTGGCTGGTTAGGGAGGGAATTGGACTCACCATTACGGTTCCAACAAACAGACAAGCGTGCACCCTTTTCGTGAACAGCGACGTTGGTATATACATCTGCCCACGTGTCCTCTAATGGATACGGAGGCATCTAGATTGGTCTTAGTAATATTTACCACGTCCAGGTGGACATTCTTCTGGTAAGAACTGGAATGCTCGAGCAATTCAGTAAGGACCATTGACTTAGTGGGCACCTTCTCCATTCGTAACGAGAGGCAATAATTCTCTGTCATATTCCCCATAAATAAGTCCATGCTTGTATATCCCATCGAGGTGGGGTAGCGAAAGAACTCTTCGTCTTCGCTTTTTAGCACAAATTCGCTCGTAAAGTTGACCACATTCAAAACCTCGCCATCAAATACTTACCCTCCGCAAGGATTAATATTTTATCATTCGTTATAAATTACATACAACGTATAATAAAACGTAATATATAACGTAAATAATAATGTGTATATTTATTATTCGTTAAAGTTATATCAGACAGATCAGGAATTCCAGTTGAAACCAAAGGTTTCGTTCCTTACGTGGGTGTCAACAGAAATAGAATAGATAAATGCCTTGCAGCAAGTCAGACACTGTCAAAAAATCATCACGCGGACACACCGTTGAGCCCGTGAAAATTTTCAAACGTAATCATTACTATAAGATCTGTAACGTCGTGCCTTGTCCAACTCCATTTGTATTTATTTCATTTGACTTTATTTATTTAATTTCGTTCCTTACTTGTGTTTTTGATTGTGTTAATTTATATGTTAATGTATGTTATGCTAGGTTGATTTCTGTAGTTCGTTTAAAAGAACGTTCCTATGAGTTGATGATAAAAAGAATGGGGTTGATGGAAACATTTCTTTAAAGAGATAAGACGTGTAAAAAAGAAGGGATACGCCAAACTAAGATTACAATGAAGTATATATTATTTGAGGGATCCCTACGGCACAGATCAAAAGATGGAATGTTTAACACATGCGAAAGCATTAGAAAAAATGATGGGAAGAAAAAATGCAATCGTGAATGCAAAAGGGGGGAAGGCGTGAAGACGCGACGACGTCAATAAAGAGTCACTCTCACTTTTGATACCAAATATAAGTCACGTTGACGGAGGCAGAAGGTCACTAAATGAATGGGACATGAGTGTGTAGTAAAGCATGAATACCAACGTAGCAAAAGATGATAATGAAATATTGCGAGCAAGATGACTTTACGACAACCACCGCAGAGTGTAAAAGAAACAATGCGGAAAACAACGGAAACAAAAGTGTTTTCCACGACAGGAGAGTTTAATACTTATGTCATTGCTTGCTTGCTGAGGATGGTTTCCAAATACTGTTGAACATTACAAGTAAATTGGTTGGATGGATATTTATCTTAGCCCAGAAGGTAAGTCCAATTTCGTGGTCATTTCATCTTCCCATTATCGATTTCCAGACTTTTCCCTCTCCAAACCCTTTATTTCCCTCTCTCTCTCTCTCTAGAAGGGCAAGCAGTCAAAAATACCTAGGGGCTGAATTCCCAAAGGCACACACATTATAAAATAAAATTTATTAATTTCCGGAGGGTATTCATTCATTTTATTAATGTGATTTCATTTTTAATATTTAGTTCTAAATGTTTTGTCAAAAATATTTAAAGCAAGTTAAAACTAATCTATTCTCTATTAGAAAAATATCAATTAAAAACAAAATAATTCCCTCACATTGCAGCTGTGCGATCAGTCGATCTTAGGATTTTTTTCATATCCACTAATTATTGAGCAAAGGCTATGAGCGAGTGAGCAGCATTACAATCCCAATCTATCCTGAGGAGAATCGGCTGTCAGTGGCGAAGTTACCCTACTACCCCCCTGCATTGCAGGCAATTGCAGACTAGTTAAGAATATCCATTTCCCCTCCGGAACCCTAAAAAAACCCTCACCCCCCTCTAAAAATTTAAAATATCCGCATCACAGCAATCCTAATTTCTTTTAAATACAGTAAACACATAAACTTAGGGATCCTCTGGGCTTTCCTACACCTCGGAACATATTTCTTGCGACCGACGTGGAGGAAAGCCCGTAAGATCTACATCATCACTTACAACAGCCCACAGAAACATTTATCAGGATCAATGGTAATTACACGTTTTATTTTTTCTTTGGCCTCTCCCATTTACTCAAATTGGTAGTTTTAATTGTATCACTAACGAATCCTAAAGGATGTCTTCAATCAATACAAACATCATCACCTTACCTGCTTCTTATTATGGCGGTGCAGTCAGTGGCGGATACATACGGGGGACGAAGGGGGCGCGCGCGCCCCCAACCTTGCAGGGCCGCCCGCATTGCCAAACATTGCAGAATCAGAATCGCAAATTTTTATATCATGAGATGGTATTGTTTGTATGCGTGTAAAATAAGTTAGAATGAAAATTTGTTAGTATTTGCATGTAACTTGATTATTTTTCATTGCGATAGAAGTAAACGTAGCTCAAGATATCTTTCGTCTCCCTCTAGATTTTTTTCTGTATCCGTTACTGGGTTAGCTACACGTCATTCCATCGTATGATTGTCTCCCCGAAATAAAAAGACATCCTTAGGCCACAGCCGGCTGCAGTACGGTATCAATATCTATATCGCCATTGTTCGTCCGATGGTCACCTAATTTAGGGCTTATCACTAATTTTAAATTGGAAACATTACAACATATGCACTGCGATGACACTGGAAATGTGTGGCTCAATTTGTTTGACGGCAGCTGCTTAGGTTGCTTCTAGCTTTAAGTACGAACACATCGGCGGGTCGGATATTTACCGAGTGGGTTGGGCTTCGGAACGAGTTGATTCTATAAAAAAGACACTATTTCCTTGTCTCTCCAAATTCTCATCACGAATAATATATTTACTAAATCTATAATTACAACATTTTTCGACATGTCGCCCAGCCGCTTGTTGATTCGATCATCCGTTGTCGAACTACAGAAGCCGAAGGAATCGCAGGCCATTCCTAAACAAAATTAGCTAGTTCCCTTTGGATCACATTGCAATTATCTGCACAGTGCTTTCATCCACATCTATCAATGTTTATATTGTTAAATAATTTATAGATCCTAAATTTGGTGTTTATGAAAGGTAACCATGAAGCAAAATCTGTCGTGACGATGATAGCACTACCTACTACAACCAGGTCCTCCGATTCGTGCAGAGGCAGGTGGGTTAGCCGAAACGCAGAAGTATATATTTATTGAAGATAACGGGGTTTTTAAATCCATCCCGAATAACCAAAATATCTTCAAGAAACGGCTAAATAAAACTAAATTTCCTATTTGAATGTGCACTACGCTTAGGAAAAAGTTAATTTTACCAACAATGCACAGGTCGATAGCTCCTATCCGAAAAGTAGCATATCCAAAAATCAGTCCTTAAAGGCGTATCTTGAATTTCTAGTCCTGAAAATATAATGTTATAAAACTCGAGCCATATATTCGAATCCGAAGTTTCGTCCACTGCATTGTAGACTGATATTCTGACATACGATTTTATAGACAAAATTTAAGATGCGATTATTATTCTGCTCAAATTTCACTTATACGATTTTCTGCACTAGAAATTCAAGATGCGCCTTCATGGTTTGGGATAGTTAATGGTTAAAGTTTTTGGGATACTATTTCGCAGTTTAAGTGTTTTTCCATTGCAATGACATGTATTAACTTAGGTAAACCCAATCCATGTTGCCACCTAACCGAATGGTCGACTTGTAACAACATTTTTTATAATAATTATAATAATATGGATGTATACATTATCGAGGAAATAGCGGATAACCAACCAAAGCATGGCATGGCAACGCACCTTGATCTGTCCGAAAAGAAGTCGAACTTGGACTTCTTCTTGCCTCCGCCGTGGCTGGGGGAGGCGGAGGAGGAGGAGGCGGGTGGCGGAGAGCCGGAGGCGGTGGACGACGACAGACTGCCGGCCCGCCCCCGGGGACCCTCCCCCACTTCCTGCTGCGGCTGCTGGTTGTTGTTGTGGCCTCCGCCGTGGTGCAGCACCACTCCGAGCGCGGGTCGGTTGTTCTGCCGGTTCCGGCGCCGCCTCCTCTTCTTCGTCTCTTCCAAGGGTGCGGGAGCTGCCGCGCCTCCTTCCTCCGCCAGCTGCTGCTGCTGAGTGGCCGGGGATACCCAATCCAGGTCCTTCTTGAGATGCCCGCGCCCGCAACGGCACCCACACGCCTTGAACGCCAGATCGTAGCCCTTGCGGGTCCACAGGTTCTGCAGCCGCTGCCGCTCCGACCAGCCGCGGGCGCGGCCCGTGCCCCTGAGGTGCTGCAGGACGCCGCGCTCCCACGCCTCGAAGCAGTCGCGGTGCATGAAGGAGCCGAGTGGGCACTGCTCGTTGTTGCACGTGACTCTGACCGCGTCTTCGGAAAGCGTGTCCACGAGGCGGGCCGCCGCCGGCTGTCCGGGGGCCTCCCGGAGGCAGCCGGAGGGGGCGCAGCACCCCGGGCCCCGCTCCTGCTCCTCCTCCACCCACGCCTCCAACGCCTCCACCGCTTCGTGGCCCCTCCGCTGAGGCATCTCTTCCTTAATGTCCTCCCCGCGCCACAACACCGAGCGCAGCCCAGCGCCCTTGCCGCCTATCACGCCAAACTCCGCCACCGCTCCTCCGCGCCCCTCGCCAATGGGGAGGACCAGCATCCGGCGGGCCGCACTGCGCGAGGGCCGCCGCAATCCACGCGGTTCGACTGGAAAACCAACAGCCGACACGCTGCGAAAAAGAATCCGTTTACCTCCGACAGCTGGTGAGACTTGGATGACACCCTAATCCTTCGAGGAACTCTCGGTAATGTTCAATATCGGGCAGGCAGAACAGTCCTCGATGGGAGAAATATTGCTATGATGATAGTGCCATGGGCAGTATACGAATAAGGGTAAGAAATGAAACTAATGGGATTATGACAGTCTTTAACAGCAGTCAACTTTAAAACCAACACTAGCAACAACCAAAGGAATCTCAACGCTCACGCACAGCCTGTACAATACACACCACGTGGGTGGTGATTTATTCGACGGTTCCCTCCCAGCCGCGCCCCCGGGGGAAGAAGAGGTGCAGTCGGCGCCGGGCGCCGCACCCGTGAGCCGCGTCGTCGCCTGTGCCGTCCGGCTCCCTGCCGCGTCTCCGGGTGCCGCCGCTCGAGCGCTGCTGTCGCCTGCGCGGCACCCGCAGCCTCGTCAACAACCTCTTCCCCCACGGCGGGGAGCCGAGTCGCCGCGCCGCCACTTTCACTGCTTTCGCCCTGCCCCCTGCACCCACTCTCGCTTTCGCCGCGCCTCCAGACGGGAGGGAGCACGTCCTGCGTGCAGATGCACCAAACTGCACGCGCGCCAACACTAGTCAACTCCAAACGATCAATTGGAGAGAGAGAAAGAAATGCACTTCAAATCACACCGTTATTTTGCAAGGAAAGAAGGCACGAGACAACGCCAATACTAGCTATTCACCACGACATCGATCGGATGAGGAAATTGGTCTGTTATGACTTACTTCGATGCAATATTCCACGGTATGAGCGGGACCCTATCCACGGGCGTGCCCTGCTGATGCGCCCCCTGTTTCCTGCCTCAACCGTGGTCGGGGATGGTTCCGGGTCGATAGGTGGGGAAGGGGTCCTAAGGAAGGCACTTGGGGTAGGGTGCGAAGCGAAGGAAATGGGGCCGACCACGCCGGGGGCGATGGCGGAGACCCGGCCAATCCAGAGAGGAAAGAGTAATTACACACTCTTCTAGAAACTGCGGTGGAACAAGACACGAATTATGGAAGAAAAAATTAACACAACGGCGATGAAAAATAACTCACGAAAGTTTGCTAGAAATATCCTCCCTTTAAATGGATTTACGAAACCGAGAAAAGTTCGGTACAAACACAACACTTATCCAACGAATTCACACGATGCAAACGGTCGTTGGAGGAATGTAGCAGGGTGGGATGGAAGGATGTCGACCACCTCTCCTTTCCCTTTCACAATACAGGAATGAACAAATGGCGGGGCGCGGCGAATGCACGCCGCTTCAAAACAGCAGACGCCGCCACCTCAGTCACGGCTCACGACCACCTTACAAGGAAACGGTTCACACTCTCATGGAATAATCCGTCAAATTGGAGTCGAACCCCAGGCTCCGTAATGCGAACATGCGAGATATGACGCTCAGGCAGACGTACACAACTCACTCGCATCGGCACCAATCCGTTGGTGGTGACGGCCCGATAAATAAACAAACCCCTCGCAACGGAATCCGGCACACCACAGAACGGCGGGCGGTGAGCTTACGACGCTGCTGCCTGTTTGTGTGGAGGGGGGACGCGCTCGGCGGAGGGGAGGGGGCTGGCGTCGCCGCTCGCCATTGGTCGGGGGACCATAACAAACTGGGTCACGTGACTCCGCGCCACTCGACGGCGGTGGGGTGGGCGCCGCAGGGGAAGTGAGGGGACGCGTACAACTGGAAAAGAGGGGAATGGACGAGAAAGAAAAAAACAGAACAAAGGATGCTTGCAGCCGCTCGCATAGTGTAGGACAAGCGCATAAGAACAAACGCGAAAGGCCGCGACGAGTAGGTATGCTAAATGTCACCAACAGAGGGGTTCACTGTTGAATGTCTTTTCCGTTTGCAGTTCGCATAAATAATCTCAGCAAAAAGAAAAATAGCACCCATTCATTTCAAATGTGCTAGTGAACAATTATTTATTTTTCAATCGAAAATTCGAAATGAATTGATGATGTTGAAGTGGGAAAAAGAGGTCTCAATGTTGTTACAGTTTTAGTGTTTTATTATTTATAAATTAAAATCTACCATTTTTTTAGGAATAATAATAAATGCATAGAGTAAAGAAGTACATAAAATTTCCAACAAATTTTATCCATAAGATTTTTCTCTCCAACGAATCGCTTTGAATCACGCGTAATTTGAAAATTGTTGTCTTAGCCTTATCTCCGCTAAAAAAACCGTTTCGCCGTTGTCGATAAAACAAGCCGACGGTGGCTGTACTGATATTTTAATGCTATTTATATTCATCGCTCCGAAAACAGTGGTAATTCCTTGTTTAAATCACATTTAAGATATGGAACTGAACCTTCATCTACATCTACATAATACCCCGCAAGCCGCCTAAAAGGCGTATGGCAGAGGATCTTAGGACACCAGCCGTTTACAGATATAAAAAATTAAGTGCCCTAAGGAAATTACGACTCGCATTTATTAAAGTTCTTTATGGTTCGGGGGAAAAACGAATTCCCATATCTATCCGTTGGGCAAAACATCTCTCTTAATTTATCGCTTCTATCGGACCTGGAAATATAGTGTGGCTCTAATATTATGTTCTCCGTGTCGTTCTTCAAGATATTCATTCTCAATTGTTCAAGCGATCTAAGCCTATCGCGCAGCCTCCGAGTCTCCAGCGCCTCCCAGCCTAATTTGCTTAACATCTGGGTAACACTGTCTGTACGCCCGTAGCCGTTTTTGACGAAACGCGCAGCCTTCCTTTGTATTTTATTCAGTTCGCGGATTAAGTCTTTCTGCACCGGATTCCATGCTCTCGCTGCATATTCAAGGTGCAGTCGGACGAGAGCGAAATAGCACCTTTCTTTTACTTTCTCATCGAACACTTCCCACAATACGCTTGATAAAATCCTAATTTCTTCAGGGCTATACCGCAAATATTCTTTATATGTGTTCCCCACGTGAGGTTCGAAGTTATCGTAACTCCCAGGTACTTCACTTCGTCTGTTGCCTTTATGTTAATACCATCCACTGCATAAACATGGTTAGAATTGGACGAATTATGCAAGAAATGTACCGTCATGCATTTGCTCAGATTAAGTTCGAGTCCCCACTCTTGGCTCCACAAATGAACGTTGTTTAAGTCCAATGATAGAATATCATAGACAGAGTGATCACTACTTTCGCGATTGATGACAGCGTCGTCAGCAAATAAACGTATTTTACTGCCAATGCGGGAGCAGAGATCATTAATGTGTATAATGAACAATAGGGGACCGATTACGCTTCCTTGTGGGGTTTGCATCCCAGTGTTATATATGATCATAAGTAATGCCTGGCAGGAGGAAGTTCTGAACAGCTTAAATTATGTAAATGATAAATTGCACTTTGATTGCATAAAAATAATAATAAATACACCTTGTTACAATAATACTTAAGGTATGTAATACTGTTATGCAAATATCATGATGATATAAATTGTCAAAACCTATAAATCATCATCTAAATACCAGAGAAAGAATATAGAACTGAAATTTAACACCCAAAGAAAATAACATATGTGGAGAAACAGAAAGGAAGTATAATATCCCAAAGCTATTTTATACATACAGAAAATACAGAGAGGCTGTGTGTGACGGTCAAATTATTGTAAAAATTAAAACTGTGAAAATATTGCTAAAACAGTGCTCCAGTGCTGAGATGTTTAATTCTACATTACTCTAACTACTGGTTTATGGTTATTACAATAGCGAACCTGGGCTGCGTCATTTTCAAAAATTCGTGACTTTAAATGATCACGGTAGCATCTCCCTCACGTCCATCTCATGCAAAATACTAGAACGCATAATCTTCATCTCAGCAATGACGTATTTACCAAGCGAAAACTTGCCAATTGTGAGTAAAAATCTGAATGGATTCCGAAAAGATAGGTCGTGCGAGACTCAGCTAGCCCTATTTCAAAATGACATTCTTTCTTTTAGAGAGAGGCACTTTCGCCTACTAGACGCGAGATTTTTAGATTTCAAAAAGCTTTCGATAAAATTCAGCACGTGAAATTATTAATTACTCAATTATCCCATAGAATGCATTCCGATATCATATGTTGGATTGAGGATTTCTTAAACTACCACGAACAAGGGTAATTCTAAATGGCGTTAGTTCAGATAAGGGGAAGGTCACATCCGGTGTATCCCACAGAAGTGTTACTGTTCCTTGTGTACATTAATTTTGGCCCTATCGTTGATATTTCTTGATCGGTCGATCCATTTCATCCTCATCGTTCTTCTGTAGCACCACATTTCGAAGGCCTCTGTCCTCGTTTTCTCCTCGGCTGTCATTGTCCATGTCTCAATTCCGCAGAGATGCACTCTCCTGTGCTCGTGAATCCGATTCTGAGGCGCGTTACCAAAAACCACGTGCTTCACAATCGCACTGTTTAGTTTCGACCCGCACACCGAGAGCGAAGTGCGGTTGAATGAGGAAGTAGAGGTTCGGCCCACCGCCACTAGGCGCACGGGGCACCAATAGTTTCACCACAAACAGGAGAACGGTGAACGCAAACTGGCCATTCGATTTTCTAAGCTCAATTTATTAACCTCTCAATATTCTGTCATGAGATGGGTCGAAACTTTTCCCTCTTTTCCCCCTCCGCTCAACTTCTGGGATCGAAACTTAAGTATGAGCAGCAGATTTCGATTCATTTAGTTTCTTTCCTGGGAGTAAAGTTTTGTCCCGGGTCGAAACTAAACTCCTTGGTGATTTTAATTTCGTGCGGGAAATACACTAAACCTATGCCTCGTATTTTCGTTTCCCTCCTCGTCGAAACGAAATATTTTCCTTTCGATTCACCTGCCATCCCTGGTGTCAACTACATGATGGATTTTAATTACCATTTGATCACCTTGATAATCAATATCTAATAGTTGAAACCCAGGGTCGGAATAATGCATTTTTGTGGAGAATAATCAAATGAGTATTTCGCACTATCGAATCGTATGTAATTTTCAGCGAAGACATTAGCTGAAAATAAGCACAAAGAAAACCAAGATATTCGTATGCAGCAGAATATAATAAGTAGAGCTAACATTGAAATAGGCAAAAAACTGGAAGAGGTGTATGAATTCTGTAAAGTATTTGGGAAGCAAGATAACAAGCGATGGGAGAAGCGAGAAAGAAATTTTCATAGAATGGTCCAGGCGAAGAGAGCATTCCACCGAAAGAAAAATCTACTTACAGAGGGAAATTTAAACATACAAGTAAGGGTTTAACAGTTTATCAGAACTTAAATTTGGAGTACGCTCCTCTACCGAAGTGAGGCATGGACAATGACAGCTAAAGAGAAGAAGGATTTGGTTCTTTCCCGGCGAATGCTGTTGATGAAATCTTCTCGGGAAATCAGCCGGGTGATGATGGCCATTGCTGCCAACGTTTCGATGGCCTTCTCTGCCATCGCCCTGAAGACGATGGCAGAGAAGGCCATCGAAACGTTGGCAGCAATGGCCATCATCACCCGGCTGATTTCCCGAGAAGATTTCATCAACAGCTAAAGAGAAATCAAGGAAAGAGGCCTTCGAAATGTGGCGCTGCGGAATAATGATGAGAATGAAATGTAAATGATGATGATCGACCGAAGTAGTAATGAGGAAGTCCTAAGAAGAGTAGGGGAGAAGAGAAGCCTCGTGAAAACCTTAATAAGAAGACGGAACGACTTGATAGGCCACATCTTGAGACGTGATAGCGAGCCGTTTTATCGTCGAGTGTTTGGTCAAATCTTCATCCACGAGTGTACGAGTGGCAGATTCGTTCGTGGGCACGCACGAAAAGAATATTCGGGAAGTTTAGAGGAAGGGAAGAGGAGCGTGCTTGCTGGTGACTCGGTAATGGCGGCTCCCCTCCCCTCTCTCCCCTCCCTCCTCCCCCTCCCCTTCCACTTCCCAAACACAGGAAGACGCTGGTGGGCAAGTGGAATCAATGGAAGGGGGGGGGGCGATGCATGCATACTATGTACTACTGTTGTGCACCCACCCTGAATTCTTGAATGGCCATGAGTGTACAGCTAAAATATTATGCGCGCAGCCTGAATTCCAGGGCAGTGTCATAGGCCCACTCCTCTTCCTTCCCTATATCAACGGTATCGGTGAAACAGCGGTCAGGAAACTTCCGATTATTAGCAGACGACGCTGTGGTTTGCAGGGAAATCCGATGCAGTAACGGCTGTAATGAAATACTGAACGACCTTTCTGCAATCCAAGCATGGTGCGATTCGTGGCAGCTAGAGCTAAATTTGACAAATGCGTAGTAATGAATTTCTGGAAACTATAACTGCTACAACAGAGCTTTTTCATCCAGAGAATCCAATTTGAGTCTTTAGAGTGCGTAAAATATCTAGGAGTTGGACTCTATAAAGATATATTGTGGAATAAACAAATTCGGGAAATAACGGGTCAAGGTAATCGCAAATTGGGGTTTGTTAAAAGAATACTAAGATAGTGTGACGACAAAGTGTGAGAAATTAGCTACTTCTCCCTACGTCTGAGCCTAGTTGGAATACCTAAGATGTTTGACATCCTCATGAAATAGGTTGAAAAACAGAGCTAGAACGCGTACAGAGATGAGCAGTCAGATACGTTAAAAGTCGTTGCGATAGTCTTGTTAGTATTACATGCCTCTGAATACAACTCGGATGTCTGTCACTGTCAGACCGCAGAACGAAAACTAGGCTAACCTCTTACGTAAATTCAAGAGAAGTTTATTTTACGAGGATGTTAATCATATCTTACGAAAGACAACATACTACGGTCGAATTTGGGTTTGTTCTAATGACATCATGAACAGCTTTACTTTTCGCAGTAAATATAGGAAGCCAAACAGTTGATGGTTGCAGTACAAACATGCAGAAAGCTACGTTGGTCGCTACAGTGGTCGCTGTTAAAACCAGATCACAATGGATTAATCCCATTCATTGAGTGCGCTGCCTATGTGCCCAGCAGAAACGGCAGCTACGTCTTTTTGGCACCAGCATACCAGATAACAGACCAACTACTATGATGCAGGATTAAGAGCATGCTAGTTCCTTATCAAAAGACCTAGCACAGCACTGTGGATTCTAGTCGGCCGCGCTAGTTCCAGGTGTCGAGGATCGTTCTATTTAGGCTGAGGGGAGGAATAAGAACGTGAAACCATTCGCGTATGCACTCAGCGGATGAAAAACGTGGACACCAGGAAGCACTTATCAGAGAGACGCCTTCGAGACACGGGATATCAGATAGACGAAGAGGAACGAGGAGGCTCTTCTCGGGATTCTTCCCAGCGGGTTAATTTATCCATAATAGCCAACTATATTAATAAATATTCATAATAACCAATAGGCCAGTAATATCCATAATAGCCAATTTTCTATAATAGCTCCGACTCACTATGGGCTCATCCTCAGAGCGACACAAAAACGATTGAAACGTTGGCTCTTATGGATAAATTGACCCGGTGGGAATCCAGAGAAGAGTTTACCTACTTCATTCGCCGGGAAAGCATCAAATCATATTTCAGGAACGAGGAGGTATATATTATATCGTATAATAGGAGAAGACGTGGAAGTGTACAGCCATGGTACAACGGATACAAGATACGTCGAAACCAATATGAGACCCGTTGAACTCATGACGTCACCAGAGTGCAATTCGTGCAAAAGGTAAACAAACAAGTAAATAAACGAATCGAGATGCATGGTGGACGACTTGAACATTGGCACTGAAGTTGAGGATAAAATCTCAGATAACTTAGTATATAATAAAGTCAAATGATATCAGGCACTTATGTACAATACAAGGATCGCCTATACCTACAAATGCAAATTTGATAAAGATTGAACATTTCTTCTATTTCAAATTCCTTCGATTTTTCAATGAAAGCAAGGGATTTTTTTAAATAAATTTTTAATATTTTTCCTGATTTCTGAGATCCCTTTCCTGTTTTTTCATGTTTTTTGGTGTGACATACCTTTCATGTTTTTAGGTATTTGGTCATAAATTTGATTCCTTGTCGTAGAATTTTATGGAATTAGATCCATGACGCAATTATCCTCTGTTTTATCTACGAAGTCAGTGAATGAATGATTAAGCATCTCGAAATTATGGGCCGCCCAAGGGTCGTTAACATTCCTGAGTTTGGGAGGAGGCCAAGCTGGGAAACTGCCGGGGCGTACCATACTCAAGTTGGGCGAAGGAGAAATAGCAAAAGGTCGCGACAAAAAAGGATCCCTTCCCACTTCTGGCCGCTTTGGAGTGAAAAGAAGGGCAGCCGAAGGACATAGTATATTCAGCCGCTCAGCAGAAGTGCATGTAGCCGGGAGCATATTTAATTATAAAATATTACCAGAATCGCGCGATTTCGGTTGTTGGTATAACTTGCTCTTGTGGCGTCACTGCCGCGCTTAGCATTATGGAGACCGGAATTATATCTATCGCTCTAGATAGACTACGTTTAGGCAATAATAAAATAATATGTGAATACTCGTAAGACGCTATCGAAAATGAGAGGGAAGTGGATGCCGATGACATGGGAGCCCCAATTTTAAGATCAGAATTTGATGCGGCTGTTAGAGACCTTAGGGTAAATAAAGCATCTGCCATTGATGATATTCCCGCAGAGCTAATTAAAAATGCTGGAGAGAAGACGTTGAACCAGTTATACAAATTCATTAGTGAAATGTATTCTAAAGGTGAGATACCAAAGGACTTCGAGAGGAACATTATAATCCCTATTCCCAAGAAGAAAAGAGCGGAGAACTGCGAAGATTTTAGGACCATAAGGCTAACCACACAGGCGTCGAAGATACTGACAAGGATCGTCTATGGAAGAATAGAACGAAGAGCAGAAGAATATTTTGTTGAGGACCAATTTGGATTCAGAAAAAACTAAGGCATAAGGGAAGCAATATTGGTCATTATACTGCTCATAGAGAAGAGAATGGAAAAGAACAAGCCAACGTTCGTTGCGTTCGTGCACTTAGAGAAAGCATTTGACAACTTGGATTGGAGCACAATACATGGAATCCTAAAAGAAATTGAGGTTCATTAGAATGACAGAAGAATCATCCACAGTTTGTACAAAAACTAAGTAGCGGTCATAAAATCAGGGCCCAGCTGTGAAGAAGCTAGAATTAGGAAAGGAGTGAGACAAAGTTGCGCGTTGTCACCCGTAATTTTCAACGTTTACATTGAGAAAGCCATTAATGAAATCAAAGAAAAGGCATTGGGAGTGAATATCGGTGGAGAAAAATTAGCATGCTAAGATTAGCGATTACATAGCCGTTATATCAGAAATAGGGAAGGATTTGAAAAATATTTTGGTCACTATGGGTAGGGTGATAGGTAAATATCAACTGAAAATAAGCACAAAGAAAACCAAGATATTAGTATGCAGCAGAAGAGAAGAAGTCAAGAATAACATTAAAATAGGGAAGCAAAAACTGATAGAGGTGGATAAATTCGGTTATTTGGGAAGCAAGATCACTAGTGACGGGAGAAGTAAGAAAGAAATTATCAGCAGATTAGCCCAGGCGAAGAGAGCATTCCACCAGAGGAAAGACCTGCTTATAGTGGGAAACTTAAATATGGAAGTAAAGAAACAATTTATAAGAACCTACATTTTGGAATATGCTCCTATACGGAAGTGAGGCATGGGCAATGATCGAAGCGGAAAAAGCAAGGATAGAGGCCTTCGAAATGTGGTGCTACAGAAGAATGATGAAGATCAAATGGATCGACCAAGTTAGTAAAAAGGAAGTCCTAAGAAGATTAGGAGAGAAGAGAAGCCTCATGAAAACCTTAACAAGAAGACGGAACAACCTTATAGGCCACATCCTGAGACATGATGGTCTGATAAAGACAATCGTCGAGGGACAAGTGGAAGGCAAGAACGGAAAAGGAAGACCTCGAACAAAATATATGGAACAAGTAAAGAAGGATGTGAAAGAGAAGAAATACGTAGGTGTGAAAAGATCAGCTGATAGGAGAACTGAGTGGAGAGCTGCTTCAAACCAATCCTAGGATTGCTGACAAGTGATGATGACTCGTAAGATGTGAAGTATTAAACACTGTTATTTTTTTCTATTTTTGGTCATTGAACGTTCGGAAGAAATGCCTCGAAAGGTGATGGCCGTTGGATTGGATGCTACAAAAACTCGACGATAGGGGAGTTTCCTTAATCAAAGAAAACGAAAGGCATTGATAGCGATTCGTTGCCCACCATTGTTGTATTCATAATATACATATCATTTGGTTTTAGAAATCCCAGTTTACACGAATGTTAATGATCAATTTTAACCTCATTTGAAAAAGGCCAGATTGGCGCCCATGCGATGCCACTCCACGTGACGTCACAGGGACCTAGTTTCTATACGAGTAGATAGGAGTTTTACATCGTCTAAGATTACCAATGCACGCCTGAGGCACAGAGCTCAGGTAAACATCTCTAAATAATCACCTATTAAAATTGCCTACGATCGGAAATTTCCTTCGTTTGATAAGGTATAAATAATCCTTATTTAAGCCAAGCTCTACCTGCTAGCAGGGTACTCCACGCTACCGCCATGCTAGGCAGGAGGCAGTCTGCATCGTAGCGGTGCTCATAGCCTCGCACCCAGGTGGCCTCACACTGCAGCTGCTAAACGTCACACGGACTTTTCCCAGCACTCATACTTAGCCGTCGCGTTTTCGCGCGCTTGAAATTTTTCACTTCTCATTTAATCGCTAAAAATAGATATCGCTTTTGAACAATCTAAAAGCGTGAAAAACGTACCCCAGGAGTAATAATCTTTCGATTTGGGCAATGAAAAATAGGAAACCACCCTATTGAGGAGAAAACTACAAATGGAGTCGTAGTCGTGGTCGAGAAATGAGTATTAAGAATTTTCTTCATCAAAACCCGAAGAAAATGTCGAATAAAAAACCTTAAAAATTAATGTGAAATTTGTAAGTTTTTTTATTCAACATGAAGCAATTTCACCAAGTCACGTCTCAAACTATCAATTATATTGAGAAGAAAATCCAACAGGCGAGGGATCATCCGATTTGGATCACTAAGTTCCTTATCAAATGAACATCAAGAACGAAAATCAACCTGGACCTTTTGCGGGAATATGCATCTGCCATTTCCAACTGTGGCAGAAGTATGTATGCAAGAACCAAACAGCACGAACCATCACTCCGATCCGAAGCAGTAATCGTCACCAAAACGTCAGCTGACGAAAAAATTATAACCGCGGAAGACGCATCCAGGGTAGTAGATCGAAAACATTTACACTGGCAGAAAATTGATATTAGATGCTATGAAAACAACCAAAATATAAATTTAATCATTTTTTAACATATAAATCCTAGTCAATCAACGTCCCATTTTTAGATGTAAGCATTATATGCGTTTTGGATGAAAAATATTGTTCCTATTGAAAAATTAATACAGAAATTATTATGGTCACTAAAAGTCTGCTATCCATTTTTTCTTGCTATTAAATTTCCATATTATTACAAAATTCAGTGAGTTTATGTTTAGCCAATATGTTTGGTGTTTTAAGGCCAAAAATAATTCATAATACCTACTTTTAGAGAACACGAAAAAAGCGCGCTTCCGTCATAAGTTGTTCTAATATGAATCAATACATCTAAAGTCAATTTTTGAAGAAAAGATAAAGTTGGATACCCCAGGCATATTACTGCATAACCTACCAAGTCAAAGAGAGTTTCCAAAAAGTCGAAAAAAATGATTTTTGTGCGTTTCTTTCCGGACCAATTTGGACCACTGTGCGACGTAATCTGTCGCCAGTGATTCGACAGCACTCATCGTCTTGAGCTAGGTCACGGAAACCGCGATAAATGCACGCATACGTGCAGAGAGAGTGAAGGTGCAGAGCTCAGAGTGACTGGTAGGCGTGGGTGCCGGCACGTGGCTCCCGCCATTGTTGCGTGAGCGACGCAACAATGGTCGCACGCGTCTGCAACGCAGCCAGGGTTCGGGCAGGCCTAAACTCGCTCCGAAATAGAATGTACCTACGCTTTTTGGGAGCCATGGGAAAATATTTACGTTATTACTCATTGAGACGCGCTACGGCGACTACGAAATGGCTGTCGACCTGCTACAACTCCAATTCCCCACGGATTGGCAGAGAGAATTAGGTATGGTGAAGATATCCCTCGCTAAAAAAGGATGGTATAATCTCCAAAGGAGCATAACTCTGGGGTAGGCCATAGCTGTAGTCGGGCCCAGAGAGGATAATTATGAAGCCAGAAGTTTAAGCTACAGAAGTTATTCAAATATGCAGCTACGGCGTTACCTATCGGAAAATTATGGAGACTTGTGAGAATTGTGGGCTCGCTGTTCACGCAAATTCGGAATTTCAATCCATTGAAATGATCAGATGGAAGAAGAAAGATCATGAGTTCAGACGAAAATATAAAAAAAAGTCCCCTCAAACCGTATCCTCTCTTAAAATTTTAAAATTAAAACACGCGAAATTTGTCGCATGCGTTTCATGAGTTGGTGACGACAGCAAAGTACCTGTTCATTGCCCCGCCGGTGATTTTGGTGTATGAAATAGCTCGTAAAGCAAAACAGCAAAAGGACAGCACTTGAGAGATCAATGCGCGAGGGGCAGGTGCTGTGACTCGGCAGGATATAGTGTGACGTCATCAACTTACATGGGGAAAGAATATTACGTCGAGAATATCTCGAGAAGAATTCGAGAAACGGAAAACACTCGTGTCTCTTTCTTTATTCGATAACATTCGCAAATTTATTTATTGCATTTATTTACGTAATTTTTCACATACAGCCAATTTACAGTGAGTTTTTTTTAAATAAAAAAGTGGTAAACGAGTGTGATAACCATTTGTGAAGTTTTTAAAAATGCTAATTATTGAAGAGTTGTCCATTTCTCATAATTTTCAACAGGAGGTTTAAAAATGAGCAAATTCTACACCTGTCGACATTTGTCCGTCATTAGTAATGCACCGAACAATGGTGGTCTGCGACGACTCCACTTATTAGTTATTAAAAGGAAATCTAGAGGACTCTATGCACTTCCAACTTGGACTTCTCCCTTCAAATCATGATACAGTCAGCCCTCTTTCATTACCTCTTCAAATCCTATTCTCTTCATTTCTCTCCATCTCAACACTTCGAAACTGTTTTTAACATCCCCACCCGGTCCCACTTATCCGTATCCCAACCTTCCTGTGGGACCTGGAAATACCCTGAGATTCTAATATGGTGTTCTCCATGTCGCTCTGGAAGATATCTATTCTCAATTGATCAAGAAATCTCAGAGCCTATGGGCCTCTATTGACTCCCAGCCCAACCCTTTAATATCTGTGTATCGCTTTCTTATCGCTCGTAGCAGCTTTTGACGAATAGCGGAGTTTTCCTTTGTACTTCATTCCGGATTAAGTCTTTCTGCACTGGATCCCATTTTGTCGCTGCATATTCAAGGTGTGGCCGGACTAGTGCGAAATATCACCTCTCTTTAACTTTATCATCCGAAAATGTTCCCAAAATCCGCTTGACGTATCCTAGCTCCTTCAGTGTACTGTCACAAATATTCCTTATATGTGTTCCCTGCGATAGGTTCGAAGTGTCTTGATTCCACTATACTTCACTTCATCTGTCGCCTTTATGTTAACTCCATTCACAGCATATACACGTGGGGATAGTTGGACGTACACCGCAAGAAATGTACCGCCATGCATTTCCTCGAACTAAGTTCGAGTCCCCGCTCTTGCGCGTTGTTTATATCCCGTGAAACTTAAAAAGTCAGGGTGATAATTAACTTCGTTATAGATGACAGGGTCATCAGAAAACAGACGTGTTTTACTGCTAATTCGGGAGCATAGGTCAACAATTTATACGATGAACAAAAGGGGGCCGATGATACTGCCTTGTATGACACCTGATGACACTTTAACAGCATCAAAGCTATTTCCACCAAGAGCTACTATTTGTTTACGATCGCGATATTGAAAGACACGCATCCAGTTTACTACTGCTTCGTTCAATGCGCACGACCGTAACGTGTATCAAGGTACCAAGGCAGTATCATCGGCCCCCTTTTGTAATATAAACTAGAATCCGACTCTACCTATCACCACACCGTGCTTCAGAGTGGATAATACCGATAATCGCTACTCACTCTTAACCTTCTGCCGTTTTCGCAAATGCATGGGCAGTGGCGCAAAGGTAGAGAGTGGCACCAGGTAGACCGGCATCAAGGGAGGTGGGGGGTGCGAGTTGAGCTTGAGGGCCAAGGCTGTGTTTACAAACAAACGCTGCTCTTGCATCGATCGCGCCCTCCCCTCCCCTCTCCTCCCCTCCCCCCTCCTACTCTGGCCACGCCCACTCTCCCTCTGCTGCGTAGGTGCTCTCGGGGAGTGGCAGGGGGATGGAGGGGAAGGGAAGGGGAGAAGGAGGGGAAGGCGGCGTCCCCCAAATACGAATCGCAAAAAGAAAACAACGCCACCCCCTTCGCTTTCTCTTTTTATTTTCCAACCCTTTTCCGGTTTCCCTCGAATGTGCGCAACGTCTCCACCGAAAGAAGAATCCGACGACGCTTTCGATGACGAAGGGCTCTCTCACTGCTTTATAGGATAATTAAAAACTGACGATAAAATAAACGTATTGGAGCTCTTGTAGTTTGAGATTCCACTGCCTCTATGTCAATGGTGGCGTTCGCAGGATAAAAACTAGCGTGAAGAGGTTTGGTGGATTTCGAATTAACGCGAGACAGCGTGGAAATTTGGAACGCGCAGAGCCGCATTCATTTTTTCCCATGCGCTTTGCAATCGTGCTTTGTTAGTGCAATTTGGGGAAAATGCATCACCGCATTTATCACACTGGTGTCATCCTTCGTTTTTGTTTGTATTTAAATGTTGCGCTTCAAATTTTATAAATTATTGCACTTTAATGTTGAGCTTAAAATTTCAGATTAGTCTGCATAGTAAGTTCTAATTCATGAAAAATCGCCGTCTGAGACTAAACTGTCACCCGTGGTTTTGGTCGCCTGGGAAACAGCCATTCTCAATTCCAACACCTTATTTCCGGCAGTCTGCAGTCATAGTTCAGCAAAAAAATGATAGATGATGTGAAGTCCACGCTAATTATCTCCATGAACGCCCCGAAGCTAGCCGAATACCCGCCATGAAGGTGCGGAGCTAATATTTCCATCAATCCAAATTTATATAAATTACTCATTTTTCTATAAAACGGCCTAAATATTATTAAGTATCTAACAAAGGGGCGGACGATTCATCATTTTCATTTGAATTCTCACTCACTCTCCAGTGTGGCCACTCAAATCCAAGTCGAATTTTGACCTCGCCAACGAGTTGTCTCCTGTCCTCCGCCATGTCAACTTCTCCCTCAAATCTCCTCATGTGGTGACAACCACTTGGTCATTCCATCTTACTTAGTCTGGGTCTTCCCCGTGGGCGCCATCCTTCTGGCTGACCTCTCCACACTCCCCTAATCATTGCATCGTTCTCCCTTCTTCTCACATGACCAAGCCACCTGACTATCCAACTTATTATCGCAGCCACAATATCTGGTCCTCTGTATAGGTTTCTGAGCTCCCTGTTTTTCACTTTTCTCCGATACCCCCTTTTCAAACGTTGGCCCTCAATAATTTACTTCCAATTCTTCAGGGTCTGCTTTGTTAGGGTCCATGCCTCCGCCCCATACGACAGAACTGGCTGTATTAATACTGTGTGTGTATTATAACTTTTGGATTTCTCTTTTTCCTCTTCAATAATTTTGATGTGCTCCAGTAGCATATATTGTCTGCTTCAGTAATAATATAACAAAAGATCACAATTCATCATTGCGATTTACATTCTCCAGATTGCAGACTGTCCCATTGATCATGCGTCATTTTCCATATCTCTACTTTTAGACACATGTGTGACTTTGATAAAATTTATCACATAGACCAGACCAGAGGTCTTTCGTTCTGTAGGATTTTTAGCGGAATATTACATAAACGACCTTTTGACCTCATAATCTGGGTCCAAGCACAGAATTTGAATTTTTCTGATGGAATTTCGATATTAAATATTAGATACAAGATTAAAAATATGAATTTCTCTGTGAAAATGATATTTTCTGTTGTATTTTTTGGCGGTGGAAAAATGAATGAACTTGATTTATTTGCAACAAAATCCTCACAAGGCCACGAGGGTGGTCACCACCGAGGTCGAATTAAGTGCAAAAGAAAAGCTTGGCTTCCGAGGTGTTGAACCTTTGGTTTTCAGGGGTGGGTGCCGACGTCACTCAGCATGCATAAGATATGTTAGAATTGTACTAACATGATCTTAAAGGTAAATATATCTTTAATCATCTTGTTCCAGTCTCCATTTTTCGTTGCGTCATTGGCGAGATTATACCCCTTACCAATGCATTTAAGCCAATAAATGTAGATATTAGGAAAAATAAATACGTTAAAACACGTAAAATAATTCAAAAGTATGTGAAATGGAAAGAAGCTGTTTGCCGCAAGCTAAATTACCCTGTTTCCGACCACCGTGACCATAGGGCTACATCCTACCATTCTGAGCAAATAAAGCTCTTAATGAAAACCCGCACACCTTTATGCTGTCGAATCGTCACAAATATGTTGTTAAAGCTTCTTGCCATAACCGAAACCACTTATTAGTTTATTTTTGAAGGCGGTCGAAATGACGGGAAGAGATGCGAAAAGGATATTGAAATTACAAATAGGCCTACTGTCTGTGCATTAGAAGCGAGAAATATAAAAACTAAACAGGATATTACATTTTAAATATCCTTGTTGTATCTTCCCTTAAATTTCTTATTCTTTCATTATTTTATTCGACATCTGCTCTTCCACGGCATTCCATTTCGGTGGTCAGTCGTGAGATTTCTGATGTTTCCATTGGTGGCCATTCTTCACACCATTAGGTTACTGCGATTTTCACCATGCCATTGTATATCCCCCTTTCATTTTTATTACATGTTGTCTCATACTAAGTTATTCAAAAGTACAATTGCCTTTTTTAATTTATAGCATCTATCCCTGATGGCAGACTCCATCGTTTTGTTTTCTGAAATTTGTATCCCCATATATTTATACTCCTCGCAGCATCTCATATGTTGCCTTCTTTCTTCTATAATTTATTTAATATTATCAAATAATATGCATTCCATATGGTAATAGATATGAAGACCTACAAAATCATGCCATTAAACATTAAATAAATAATCTTCTATCAATTTAGAAATATGTCCTGCGTTCAGCCCATCTGACCATGTGCCGCCGAAACGTTAGCGGAATATAATGAATAATAGTGTTATTACGAGGCGTGTCCGTAAAATAAGTTCCACGAATTTTTTTCACATAAAAAACTGGTTTAATTGCAAAGAAAATTACATTGTTGGAAAGTTCAGTATTTCTTTTATTTTTCTGCATAATCGACGTTGCGTTCTATGCACTTCTGCATTCGAGACACCCACTTCTTCAAACCAGAGTCATAGAACTCTGCCGCCTGTCCGTGTAGAAAACTAACAACCGCGTTTTGCACCTCTTCATCTGCCTGGAATTTGGTTCCGCCAAGGTTTTTCTTCAACTCGGGGAAGAGATGGAATTCACTTGGTGCTAAGTCTGTGCTGAAGGGTGGGTGAGACACCATTTCCCATCCAAATCTTTCGATGAGGGCTGTGGTTCGATTGGCGGTGTGCGGTCGGGCGTTGTCATGGTGAAAACGCACTCCTTTTGTCAGCATTCCTCTTCTCTTGTTCTGAATTGCACGTCTAAGATTTTTCAAGGTCTCACAGTACCGGTCAGCATTGATTGCTGTCCCGCGAGGCATAAACTCGCACGACAATATGCCCGTTCGACCCCAAAAAACGCTAGCCATGATTTTCCCGGCAGACAGGATTTGTTTGAACTTCTTTGCTCTGGGCAAAGAAGGGTGCTTCGATTGCTCTTTTGTTTCCGGTGTGGTGTAGTGTACCCAGGTCTCGTCACCAGTAACAATAGTGTCAAAAAATGCCTCTTCCATTGTTCTGTGAAAAGCGAGAAATTCTTGGGCCGCTTCAACCCCTGCCGCTGGTGGTCTGCAGTGAGCATTTTTGGTACCCATCTTGAGCAGACCTATGACTAGCCTAAATGTTCAGTCAAAATCTTGTCAATTGTGGTTTTGCTGACCTCCGGAATCTTTTCGCGCAGCTCCCGAACTGTAATCTGTCGATCTTCAAGCATTGCCGCTTCGACTTTGGCAATTGTTTCGTCGGAAACCGATGGCCGCCCTGCACGGGCTTCATCGTGGACGTCTGTTCGGCCATTTTTAAAGTCCCTGACCCATCTGTGCACCATCCCGGAGCTCATACACTCTTCTTCATACACTTGACAAAGTTCTTCGTGAATTTCCTTAGCCGATTTCTTCTTAGCGGCCAGGAAACAAATAACAGACCGCAACTCGCAGCTGGCGGGAGACGCAAGAGGAAGCTCCATCGCTGACGGCTGATGAGTCAAGACTAAATGTCGCAGTGACGCTGGCTTGGTGAGGGATTGGAGTGGGGGAACCAAACAACCTGCCTTTGTTGCCTGGTCACGCATAGAAACGATCCTAGTGCCAGCGGCAGCTCGTGGAACTTATTTTACGGACAAGCCTCGTATAACGTGTAAGACTAAGGTACAAGTATGAAGCAAAGAGAAGAAGGCTAGGAATTAACTAAGAAAACAGAATCTTGAAAAGGCGCAGGAGTTTTCTTACCCAGGAACATAGAATTCAATAGTGGAAGCATTCGAAATGTGGTGCTACCGAAGAATGATGAAGATGAAATGGAACGACAGTGTAAGTGACGAGGAAGTGCTAAGAAGAGTGGGAGGAAAGAGAAGCCTCCTAAAAACCTTAAGGAGAAGACGGGACAACTTAGTTGGCGATATTTTGAGGCACGATGGCCTGATGAGGACAAACGTCGAAGGACAGGTGGAAGGGAAGATGGGCAAGGGATGAGTTACACAGGACAGATCATGAAGGATGTAAAAGAGAAGAAATACGTTGATATTAAAAGGTCAGCGGATAGGAGAGAGGAATGGAGAGCTGCTTCAAACCAATCTTAGGATTATTGACTCGTTGATGATGGCGTGTAAAGTGTGCTTGCGTTGATTGTTTAGGATGAGCCTTCTGAGTTTAAGTGAGCACGTGCCCTCTTGCAGCTTCTGCATCATGTTCTTCAACTCCGGATTTACTCCGCAATCCAATACCACTTGTACTTGTTTTTCCCTGCGTCCTTCAGCAGAGATGGATTCGGTAACATAGTGGCAGTTGCAGAAAGAACTGCAGGCTGTAGTTAGGCCCAGCGGACTAAGCACTATTACATATTTCTCCTACTTCATTGTAACATTTTGACAAAGTTTTGAAGTAATTGTACAGCTACCATTGTCCCATGGCGCCGTATTCAGGAGCAATATTGAATTTTAGTTGTTTCTATGATATCAATATACTATCTTTCTTTTGAGCTACAATCTCATCGCGGTGCATTAAGTAAGGCATTCCTACACAGCCACTGTAGGCCCAATCAAGCTGGATAGGTTGAAGGTTAGCCAGAAGAAAGGTAGTCCACGTGATGGTGTCACGTAAAAAACACTGCTGGAATGGAAGTGGGAAACCCTACCAACTATCTCTTCCCTGAAAACATGGACTGCAACCAAATGAGCCTGGGAATCTCATCGTCCGGGACCAGTCCGCAAAGGGCGGGTGTCGTTCACGGCAGCGAGGTCGGCAAGGTCCTCGGGGTCGTCAGCATGCGAAATTCTTCCAGAGACTTATCATCAGCAGCATCAGCAATCAAGAAAGAAGAAAAAGGAGATCATGAAAATGGAGAAAAAGAAGACATTAATAAATGCAGGGACGTGGAATGTGAGGGCATTGATGAGGGGGGTGAAGCTAGAAACTATCATAAGGGAAATGCATAAAGGGATGTTAGTTATTCTATGATAATGCGAAGTGAGGTAGAGGGACTATTGGAGTGATGGTTATAGGGCTATGTAGGGGAGAGTGGGGCAAAACCGACCAGGCTGGTCAAACCCTTTAATATTTCCCAGTAGGTGTTGTTATCCAGCGGCAAAACTATGAACTAGTTGAAGAGGCCGCCATTTCGTGCAGATCGAGCTTGGTTTCGTTGGCATGCTTGACGATGTTGGGGCTATGTAGAGTTCTGAAGTTTTAACCAGTTTATTTTACGACTTAAATGTCATATTTATTTTGATTTGAGAAGTGTAACCACAATCTGGTTTACCGAAGGTGAGTACATATGTTTATTTCCTGTGTTTACTTATATTTTAACGTACGATTAGCTTAGCTAATGATTTTGGATAACCTCAAATTGCCATATTTGTTTTACTGTGTACCTAGGGGTAAAACCGTCAACAGAAAGTGGGGCAGAACCGATCGGGGTCGGTTTTGCCCCACGATATTTCAACTTATCAGCTTTGCTTCATTATACCTAATAAAATAATAGAACCCAATTTATTAAGTACTAGCTGTACCCGTTGCCCGCATTAAATTGAGTTTTTAAACTGCCATATTACATTTTATATAATATTTTTAATTATTTTACATTTCATACAATGTACTTTTCCCCCCGTATTATTATCTATTATATATCGGCGTCAAGTATTCTCCAACCCCTTCCAATGGAAAAAAGTGTGTGGAAACAAATTTCACCCAAACCACTCATGCCACCTCCACAAGAAAAGGAAAGAGTTAAAAAGAAAGGAGGCTGTATGTCGTAACCTTATAAATTAGAACTGGAGGAAGGCGAGAAAAAAAGGAGGAGAAAAAGAATATTAAAAAAGAAAGAATGAAAGCTAAAAGCAAAGGAACAGTGGCGAAGAATGATAAAAATAAAAAGGGTCCTAAAAGAAAACTTGCTTTCCAAGCCACAGCCCCCCAAATGTACAAAAGTGAAGTCGAAGAAAATGAAAACCGATGCTTTCGAAGATGAGGAAGAATGTGAAGAAGACGAGGCGGCATGCATATTTTGCAATGAATTATATTCAAGATCTAAAGAGAGGGAGGGGTGGATTCAGTGTTTGAACTGTAAAGGATGGGCTCATGAGGCGTGCGTTAATTGTGAAGAAGAAGATGACAATTTCATATGTGACTTTTGTTCCTAAAATGTAAATCTAAACTCACACAGTGTTAATTTCTTATTTTTAAATAATAAATATTGCTGTACATTGTAAAAACAGTGAGTTTTGTAATATAAATTCCCAAAAGTAGCATTATAAACTTTTTTAATGTAAAACATATGGGTGTCCGTTTTGCCCCACCAGAGGGGCAAAACCGTCATTTTGTCAGCATTAGAAAAAAAATTCATATAAATTTAACCTGTATCAGTAAAGAATAATGCATCAGTATTTTATTTCTTTAAATAGTAAACGTTGCAATTACGCTAATTTTGTGTAAATATTTGTAGCAGAAAGCCAAATTTCTCATGAAAAAGCTTAGCAGGTCGGTTTTGCCCCACTCTCCCCTATAGTGGTGGGGAGGAAAGTCAACGAGGGGTAACATTAGTATTAAACGGGAAAATGGGTAAGCGTGTGGTAGGTATAGAGTCTATACTATAGACCAGGAACAGGGGCGCAGCTAGGAATTAAGGTTGGGGGGGGTTTAGGTGCAACTAATAATACCGGGGCATGTGGGGTATGGTATACCCACAAGGATAAGCGGTAGGTGCGAGATTAATAACTTGCGGAATTTAAAGATAAACGATTCAAAATGGTGAGTTTTACGGCATTTTGCGGGACATTTCATTGATCCTTACGCTATTCTATTAGTAATATCAATTCAATTTAGTAAAACGTATTAAACTTAATAAGATATCTGTGAGCTCTGGGGGGGGGGGGGGGTTTATCCCCCAAAACAGGAGGAACATTTCGAGGAAATAATTCTCCTGATAAGGAAAATCAAGTAGTGATGGGGGACTAGAACGCATCAGTCGAAGATATGAGGGATGGAAATGAAATAGGAGAATTTGGAGTAGGAATGCAAAAGGATAGACGAGAGAAACTAATTACGTCTCCGCATCTTCTAATCTGCAACTGAAAAATACCTTTGATCGTTTACATTGACTTTCAGCTTACATCCAGTCATAATATTTTCCGTATTTATTTTTATTAATCTGCATAAAGAAGAGTGGAGAAAGTAAAGTGGTAGGAGAGGAGGAGAAACGACGATTTGCTGGGCATAGTGGGTGAGGGGTGAGCTAGCTATTAGATAAGATTTGGAGGAGACAGGAGGGATGGATGGAGGGGGTACTCATCGGGGAGGGGATGTTGAAAACAGTGTTTAGAGGTTAGATTGTGAAGTAAACGAGGGAGAGGAAGGAAGGGAATTGGATTTTTACTTAGAAAGGAGTAAGTCTTATTATGAATTGAAGAATAAAAAAGAGGGAAGTCCATGAAGGAAAGGGAGGCTGCCAGAATGATGCTAACTCCTTGGAAACCCATCTTAATCAGTAAAATAAGGCAGATATCCCTCTGTTTCTGCTATGCCATCGAAAAAACGCGGAAAAATCGTCCTCTACAGCTTACTGCTCCCTAATATCACGGCAAATAGTTATTTTAATCATACTAATCGGGAGATCTCCCGAGAAAACTGAAGTTTTTCTCGGGAGATCTCCACAATAAAATGTTAACCTTAGCCGTGGGTTACAAAAAAATGCCTAACTGATGAAAAAAAAAAGAAATTTTTAAGTTTAATAATCTCTTATTTTCCGATAACTGCACAAATAATCGCAAAACAAATCTCACGCACGTGTCCCTTTGAAAGGGGAGATTGTTTATTGATAGGATTGCCAGTTGTTTAGAGGACATCATTCGAAGGCATTGGGCTCAGTACTTAGGATTCGTGATTCTACACACATCTATGAATAGATTCAGAGCTGCATCGAGATGGACCACTGCAGAGGTGGACATTTAGTTACGCTAAATAATCTACGGTTGAGCATAAGGTCGCGACTGGGATGAATTCGAATTATGGAGGCCCATATGTCACAACGGCCCACATGAGGATATGCCGTAGGAAAAAAGGCAGATAATGAGAGAGATAAAATGAAGCAGTGGAGAAGCGAGGGGGGCTCTTGAGCTCTGGGGGGGGGGGATGAAACCCCCCCAGAGCTCAGAGAAATTTTTAAGTTTAATTAATTTTACATTATTGGATTTATATTACTAATAGAATAGTGTAAGGATGAATAAAATATCCCTTAAAAAAAGCCGTAAAACTCACCATTTTGAACCATTTATCTTTAAAATTCCGCAATTTATTAATCTCGCACCTACCGCTTATCCTGGTGGGTATTCCATACCCCCACACACCCCGGTATTAGTTGCACCTAATCACCCCCCCCCTCCCCCATGCCTTAATTTCTAGCTGCGCCCCTGTAATGAAGCAGTGAATAATTGAAGAAGACCTAGAGATATATCTACATAATACTGCAGCCTGCAAGAGGACCGCTATAAGCCCGCCACACGGTCTTAATATATCACTAATAATTAATAACAAAATATGCGTGCACATTCATGGTACGGCAAAACTTGCCATCGGCTAGTAATTCTTATAGAAAATCCATGCAAGATTAAAACAACGGAAAAAATAAAAACATGCAATAAGTCGTCCTAGCGAGAGACGCTTTTAATTCTATTAATTGAGACACCGTTGCTATCCCTAATAGGACGGGGAAAGAATGACATTTTAAACCTCTCTGTTTTGCAGTCTTTTTTCTATATATTCTTCTCATGGTCACGTCAACCGCACGACGGTCTACGAAGAATATGATTCACCACGTCTAAGAAAAGAATCTTCTACGATTTTACCACGTAAACTTAGCCTATACTTTCCTCTACGATCCTGCAAAGAATCCCATCCTAACTCACCTTACACATTGGAAAAGTTGCACTTTTTACTGCAACAATTCATCATGAATCTGGATGTCTTGCACTGTGCTCTATCGATATCTGCTATCAGCCCTACTTCATAAGGGTCTCCAACGCCTGTAACATATTACTAATTATATTCCTACTCAGGATTGTTTATTGAAATAAATCTACTATGGCAACAAGTAAAAGGATCGCCTTATCAGCAGTGTCTATATGAATTAAAGACGTGTATCACGCTGTCGAGATGAGTAGATACACTAGAGAGGAGAATATGAGGGAACTAGATTTGGAAACGAACGGCTGTAATATGACCGCTAAACTCAGAACCAATGTTTATTATTGTAAATACACCACGGCAACAAATAAAAGTGTCGCCTTATCAGCAGTGTCTATATGAAGTGAAGATGTGCATCACGTCGTCGTGTAGTCGTCCGTTCTGCCGTCGCTTTCACGTATTGATTATTCGCTTGTTTCAACGGATATATCTCACCTCCCTCCCCTTATCCCTCTCTCCCCCGAAATACTCGGAAAGAGGGGAGACTTGTGCCAGAGAGTCACGGGGGTTATGCACGGGAGGGGAGGGGGGAGTCACGGTCAATGGCGGAGGGGAACGAAAGTGAAAATGGCGACCGTGAAGTGGTGAGGGGAGTGGGGGGGAGAGAGAGAGAGGCAACAAAGGATTGCGGCGTTGCCACGTCGAGGAGAGAGAGAGAGAGAAAAATACACCTCTCGGCTTTCGTCCGTGACGCCGGCCTCTCCGTGCACGAAATGCTGCCACGAATCGGTCCGAAAAATCCGCCAAGTCTCCTCCATCTTAAACCCCTCACTCGCGTTCGCCTTGCTGCGATTACATGTATTAAACGTGGCAAATTGCGAGGGCATCACATTCATAGTCGCACATTTTTTATGTGTTGCCACCGTCAAATTAATTTATGAGGATCTGGAAATTGGAGACATACAAGGGAAAATGAATGACTTAAGATACTTTTATCGAATAACTATTATAAGATACACCACGCGATTCTCTCGAAGGTGCAAAATATGTAGCCCAATTTAAAAACGACGTCGCTGTATCCTTATTGATATAACTTGAAGATCCACCACCGAAACCTATGTAATTATATGTAAGTATCTTATCAGCTTTGATAGCTGATTTTGCTGAATTTTTCAATATTTTTTATACTATTTCCTTAAAAGTATCCTCCTTTCACAATTAAAAACTACAACATCAAAGCCGATCTCTGAGGAAAATTATGGGGCACAATCTTTATGAAATAAATAATGACATTTACGCTTAATTCCAACATAACGAAAGACGAAATTGATGGAATTAATCTTTACTAGGAAGGAGGTGATCTCTCACGGCAAAGGCTTCGAAACTTAAATAAGGCATATGAAATCGCAATTAAATGTAACACGCAATTTATTTTCCGTAGGCACATGAAGTACAATAGTTCGCCAATTGCTGACTTTGCAACCAATACAAAATTATTTCTATCTATGAGAAATCGCCTCCGAGATCTTTATCGTGGGATATGCATGCTTCGGTGGGCCATCATTCTTTCGAGTCGAGTCGGCTGAGGGCCAAAGAGGGAAGAAAATATATGATAATGTTTAGCGAAATACCAACGAATGCTCAGAAATTTGAAATAGTGATAGTGCACTCATTGTGATACAAAGTGACTTCGTAGATACCGGAGCACGGAAACGCGAGTATTTAATATGATACATCTGGCAGTTACCTCGGAAATGTTTTAAATTATTATAACTTAGAAATTATAAATAGGATTTCGAATAAAAGATACAGTGTCCGGCGTGATAAAATGGCAATCTTTGATATTCAGCTTATTAAAAATACTTGTCTGTTTCCACACACTTTTATTTTCACCGACCATGGTAAGTACCTTGATAATGGCACCACTTGCCGAAACCATGGTCGGTGAAAATAAAAGAGTGTGGAAACAGACAAGTATTTTTAATAAGCTGAATATCAAATAAAATGTCCAACGTCATCACTAGCCAATAATCCCAACATTGGTTTGACGAAGCCCTCCGCTAAATTATCCTTTCTGCCTTTCACCTTTTCATACCCACAAAATTCTTCTCTGTCATATCCTTCTTTACCTGCTCCTGTTATTATGTTCGAGGTAATCTTTTTTCCATTCTTTCCATCTAGTTCCCCATCGATGATTGTTTCATCATGTACTAAGTGTTATGAATGAACATGTTATTCCGTCTTCTAATCAAGTTTTCATGAGGTTTCTCCTATCTCCTACTCTTCTTAGGACTTCGTCATTACTTACTCGGTCGATCCATTTGATCCTCGTCATACTTCTGTAGAACCACATTTCGAAGGCCTCAATCCTTCATTTCTCGGCTGCTGTCATTGTCCATGACTCACTTCCTTGCAGGAGCACACTCCAAATGTAACTTTCGATGAATTTGTTTCCTTACTTCAATGTTTAAATTTCCTGCTTCAAGTAAATCTTTGTTTAGGTGGAATGCTCTCTTAGCCAAGGCTATTCTGATGATAATTTCATTCTAACTTATTCCATCGCTAGTTTGACGCAAACCTCCGACATTGCACGCTTATAAATTGAAAACAACTACCTATAATTACTTCTCCTTCAGCCTTCTCAAAGAGGAGCGGCGGGTGTCGTTAGGAAACCAATCGTAAACAAAGACCAGAAATGAATGTGCGCATTGGAGATATTTGACTAATGCGCCCAACCAAAAGTATTTGACCATTTTCATCACTGATTATTACAAGAGTTTTGCAACCCGAAGCGAATCATAATATGCTGAGCAGATTAATACCAATATAAGATTGGTATGAAGTACCACGCGTCTTACAAAAGTTCATCATATTTACATAATTTATTATTTATTAAATAACTCAATGTAAAGGCCTAAGTGCTGTTTTTGGTGCTAAAATTAAATTGGAAGTAAATGCATAAATAGAGCTCATATAGCAATTACATTACGGAAAAATGATTCAAGTAGGATAAATTCAACAAAGAGACAGAGAAAGTATTGGTATTTAAAAGAAACGAGTGCATGATGAATGCGATGGTGGTTGGCGTAACATGGCGAAACTCCTTCATGATGCACAAAGGTTAAGAAAAAGACTTCGCTGTTTCACAAAATAAAATATATTTGCGACCGGTTTCGATACAGCGTATCATCAGCGATATACAGATACAGTGACGATCACGAGCTGCATCACTCAATTCTGTAGCAATGCAACCAAGCACAGCCTTCGCGACTGGATTTTGATTCACCGTCCCTTGTGAACAATTTCGATTTCGTTCCTTTTGATCGATTTTACTGCATCGTCATGATTCAAATCATTCGATTCATCACTATGAATCGTTAATTTTGAACGATTTGGTCGTGAACGAATCAGCTATTCTGCACCCACAGCACCTTCTGTTGCGCATTCGAAAGAGCCATTCCCTCTCTGACCATTGATGCATTCAGGCGGAACGAAGGTCGTTCGACGGATCGCTTACGTCTCTAACCTTCTCCTTTTTCGATACATAACTTGCCTCACTTTATGTAACCGGAAGGTCTCCTTGGTTTCCGCGAGTGTGAATTTTGGCGATCTCATTGTTGCTCGAATTTAGTATTTGATTGGGATAGTCAGGTCTGAACAGCGAATTGTATGTCGTTGGCAAAATCGCATATGACACAACCAAAAATTTAAAAAATCTTCTTAAGAATGCAAAAAAATATCGGGGCTGCACGAGGTTGTGTTGCACTGGCGCCAGAATCGAAGTACCCCGGTGAAATTAAAAAAATATCCATATCTTGAGTGTCCTTCTCCTTCGAATGAAGGCCACACATTACCTTTCCATGTAATTTTCCCTATAAATTGCATCTCATCACACTTTCTCATTTCCAAACATGCTTTAATGACGGTATTGTACAGTATAGCCATACATGAAATGTATTTACAAAATAGAGTAACAATACTCTTCACATATATATGTCTATATTTTGGCAAAAGATGTGTGGTAATGTTCGCGATATCCATGACAAAAACTAAACATCGACACCTCAACGTGATACTTTCTCATTCATTAGAAATAAAGTGTTTTAATGGCGTATTAATTCAAATACGCGTTAATACTGCCGGCCTCGGTGGCGGCGGGGTAACGTTCTCGCCTGCCAAACAAGAGGGTTCGAGACCCGCCTGGGTAGATTTCCTATGTCCAGGGTATGGTTGTTCGTGTACGTTTAGTTGTTAAATTTGTTGAATATCCCGATGTAAAATGGCCAATATAGGCTGTATTCGATGGTTTGAGAATAAAATAAAATTAAAAATAAAACAAATCGCGTTAGTTATATGAAAATGGCTTCACCATCGGTTCAAATAGCTCGAAAAGCCTTTTGTCATAACTCAAAAACACATTAATACAATGATTTCCCCACTTCCTTTATGCCCTTAATTTGCTGCCTTTTTTATTCGATCAGCGTCGTAAATGATCGAAAAACGACATTTTTTTATACATGTGCGCAAGTTGATTTTAGTTCGGTGCGGCTGACATTACATATACAGTGAAACCTGCCTTTAGCGGAACCTGAGTTAAGCGGAAACCTGTCTTATCCGGAAAATTTTGTTGGTCCTGGCGGTCACAATAGGGTTTTACGTGCATTGGTGCCCTCTGTTAAACGAAAACTGTCAAACGCGGAAACGGAATCGATTCCCGGGCACGTGTTTCTTGGTTAAGCGGAATTGCAAAAAGAAATTCCATAGACAATTTTTACCGTAAGGAAATAAAATCCTAACATGTTTTGTAAAGTCCTCTCCACAGAAAATAATCCAAAGGAACCAGCTAAATGTGTCGTACGTTGACAATGTGTACGTCATTATTGACTGGCATCACGTCGCAGGAGGGACTCAGGACAATATTGCATCAACCTTGACCAAAACACTTGGCCGCGTCTCCCTAAACCTAGTGTTAATCCTCCTCCAGTGCCTTATGTCCCTCGTCCCTAATGTAGTGAGTTTCGTTTCACGTATACATTGTATCAAATGCTCCACAATACTCCACCCCTCTTCCCTCCCGCCACCTCCTTTCTTAACCATTCCGCCAACCCATGCTTGCACACTTACCTCCCCTCCAACTCGTAGAACCCTCTCTCTACATACGCAAGAATTTTGTGCATCCTTGCTCGCAACCGAATAATAAGGAATCATTCTCCTTCGTGCTGCCGACAGGGTAGAATACAACGCGGAACGCTAAGAATAAAGGGAACTGCTGACTGATTTCCGCCATGCCACGAAACGTATTAACGCTGAAAAATAAACTGGACTTGATCGAGTGCTTTGAACGAGAAAAGCTCTCCGTGAAGCAGATACAAGAGAAGTTTAAGTGTGGAAAGACTCAAGTTTACGAAGCAATTAAGAAGAAGAACGAAATCAAGAAAGACTTTGAAAGAGGTAGGTTCTAAGAAACATATTTCTTCTTTTCCCATGCCACAATAGTTTGCAAAACGACACACCATAAAATAATTATTGCTACCGTCGATTATTTTAGGCCTTAGTTTACATTCAAAGAGGAAAACACCTATCTGCGAATATGAAGAGATAAACGAATTAGTTTGGGAATGGTTTGTGCGAGCAAGATCTAGGAATATTCCATTGTCAGGTCCAATAGTCCAAGAAAAGGCCAAGGAATTTGCAGTGTCTTTAGGAAAATTGGATTTTAAGGCCTCCAATGGATGGCTAGAGAGCTTCAGAGCAAGACACAATGTTGTTTGGAGCAGTGTTGTTGGCGAGTCCAATGACGTTGACATGGAAACCGTAGAGGAGTGGAAATGTATGGTTCAAGTAAAAATTAAAGACTATCAACCATGTGATATCTACAACGGGGATGAAACTGGAATGTATTTTAGGGCTCTGCCGTCTAAAACATTGTGCGTAAAAGGAGAAAACTGCAAGGGTTTGTATGCATTTCCGAGTTCTATTTCTAGAAATTAGGGTAAAATTTCAAATAATGATGTTATATTTACACTTTTTCTTTATTCTGTAGGAGGGAAGCACTCAAAGGAGCGTTTGACCATTTTCATTTGTGGGAATATGGCAGGGGAGCTCCTAAAGCCTCTTGTCATCGGGAAATCAGCTCGACCACGATGCTTTAAAAACGTTGAAATTGAGAAGCTACCGGTCAAATGGAGACATAATAAAAAAGCATGGAACACGGCTTCGATCATGGAAGAGTGGCTTAAAAGTTTCAATGCCGAAATGAAGAGGAAAAATAGGAAAGTCATACTTTTCCTTGACAATGCAACCTGTCACCCTAAAATTCACCTTGCGAATGTGGAGCTAGCCTGGTTTCCGGCAAACACAACAAGCATCACTCAGCCAATGGATCAGGGAGTAATTAGATAGCTGAAGGCACAATATAGGAAGTACATGATGCGATCATTATTAGCTGCTGCAGATACTGCGAATTCAGTATCGGAGGTGACAAAAAAATATAAGTGCTGGATGCCATTAATTGGATTAATTTGGCAGTGAAAGATATTAAAACATCGACTGTCAAACAATGTTTCGCCAAAGCTGGAATTCTGCCAGAACTGATCCCCGAGGAAGGTAAGGAAAATAATTTACATCCTAATATATCGCCAATTTAAATGCATATTTACGCATTTACAGGATAATATATATGACCTTTGCTATTTTAGAGCCAATGGTGGATCTAAGCGAATTGCTGCAAGTAATAGGCATTGACATGAATGCTGAGAGATTTGTGGATTTCGATCTTCTCACGAGCGATGAAGATGGTTCCTTAACAGCCAATAATAAAGAAGACGAAAGCTGTGACACCGACGAAGAAGTGCCCTTATTGTGTGAAGAAAATAAAAAATCGTATAAAGAAATGTTGGTCTCATTAAAAGAATTAGAAGAATGCAGTCTCACCAAAGGTAATACTGATTTGTATAATATCTTACATGGGGCCATTGGCAACGTAGAAAATTTTATTATAGAAGAAAAAAAGGAAAGACAAACAAAAATGACCGATTACTTCAAATAAACAATTTAAAAATAATGCGATGCTGTTCTTTTATTATTTCATTATAATTTCGTCAACGTGTAGAATTTGAGTCAAACCAACCTTTTAGGCAACGCATGCAATAGACGTGATATGACTTTCGCGGCCTTTTTTGAATTGTCAGACCCTGAGTTAAGCGGAATACTGTCTTATCCGGAAATAAGTGAAGGGCCCGAGAGATTCCGCTTAAGACAGGTTTCACTGTATTAGCCGACAGGAAAATTCTCCATTGCTGTAAGCCAGTGTAAGATTCAGTGCATGCATATTTTAATTAATAGTTGTAAAGGTCGTTCGAGTCTACAGTAGCTCCATTCTCATAGAGTTTACATTATTGGAATCTAGTTTTATCATGAATCTCTTTTGCATATAACTGTCCTAGTCGAGACAGAATGATTTGAAGATAACGTTGACAAATATCGGAATTCAATGGCTAAATATCAGTTGAAATTCGGAAAAAGAATAATAAGATATTAGTAAGCTGCAAAAGATAGAGCAGGGTAGGACAAACATTATAAGCTTAGGAAAGAATAAGGAAAACAAAAGCTTGAAGCTGTCTTGAAAGAGTTTGTTACTTCGAAAGCCGAATGAATTTTTATCACCGTGAACTGATTTCAACTTTATTAATTTTGATTTGGTATGCATTCGACCTTTATAAAAATAAAATATATCTACTGATTTACTTGAACACTCACCCATGATGAAATCATGAATCACTTGGATCCACAACGCATCAGTCAAAGGTTTGGTTCAATCGAAAGAACCGTGAATTTCTATGATTACGTTCATGACGAACTATTTGAAGAATCGAATCAACGTCATGAATCAAAACACGAGGACCGAATCCTCGAAATGAATCGAAACGTGCAGACTATCTTTTTATACATATATGTGCTTTCATATATATATTGACGGCTGGGGTCGTGCAGCCCCAGCAGACGAGGCGACGTTGCCACATCTACGCGGACTGCCTTTCCCTTTCATTCTCTTGCAGAAAGTGAAGCTCCCAGGCATAGTACTACGGTACTTCAATCACCACTACTCCATTTCATACGATAGTACTCACATAGCCACATCCAATCACATCGCAAATGCTTCCGATGTAGGAGCAAATTACGTATATTTGCTGACGACGCCGTCATCTATCGCGAAATTTTCAACACTCAGCAGTTTGAAGCCCCTCATCGGACCTGAACAACGCACTATTTGCGTAGAGCAAAAAATGGGGACTAGAACTCAATTTGAGCAAATTCATGGCTATAAATTTCGTGCGTAGGACGCCCAAATATTCCCACGAATATGTGGTGGATGGAGTTTAGAAAAGTTAGTCAGATGAAGTGTAATATCTGGAATAAATTTTAACCTATCGTGGGGAACACTAGAGAGTGCAGCGGGAAGATAGTCGGATGAGAAAGTGAAAAAGAGGTGACGCAGTCCGATCGTTAACGTGGATGTAGATTAATTTACAGAAGGAAAAACAATGGACCAATAGCACTCCCCTGAGGTACACTCGATGTGACCTTCGATGTACCTGACTTAATGTCAACTGGAAATACCCTTTCCTCGCGGTTATTTAAGGAATCCTTAATATGATATTGGAATGTATTCCATAATCTTCAAGCTCAAATTGTAATTCCGCATGTGGATATTTATTGAAAGCTTTTTTGAAGTCTAAAAATATCGCACGTATTTGAACGTGAAAGAATGTCATGTAGGAAGAGGGCTAGCTGAGTCTCTCGCGACCTACCTTTTCGGAAACTATTTTTATTTTGACTTAACAAGTTTTCGCTGTCACCTCATTATTGAGCTGACGACTATGCAGCTACAGTTCTGTAGCGACTACGATCTTATTTATCATCACTCTTAAATATAGGGGTAACTTTCCCAATTGTTACCCGGCCATACGTTGATATGCAGCGAGCATATAGGATACGGCGATGAAAGATTTAATCCACTAACTTAATAAAAATAAGTTGTGAGAATCGTCAAAAATTATTTCTCGCGAACAGACAGCGTTATACAGATGTGAACGATTTAGGCTGGAGGTAGCTATAGACTCAGAGGCTACGCGCTAGACGTAGATGATTTGAACTACTAAGAACAGATCTATTTCAGAGAGATATGGAGAACAACATCATGATAGAAGCACACTGTTTCTATGCTATACAGATACGATAAAATAGAGATTAATTATTCCTATAATAAAGGAAAGGAATTTTGTCGATAAGAATGCAATTCGAATTCGTATTTTCTATAGAGGACTCCAATGAACCCTTGGTTGGGAGCAAAAGTAAATTATTTCGTTCACGTACCTTATCTTTTTCTGTTATCCTTACATCCACTGTCACGTGCCCCCATTTAGGTGGCTTATTGCGGATTAGGACGTAGATGTAACTATAAAGTGATACGCTATACGTGTTCTTTGCCCATTAATTACCTGCAATGTAATTTATATACTTCTCCCTACTTAGTCCCAATTCGGAATACTCTGCCAGCGATTGGGATCCTCATGAAAAATATTTAAAAACAGTTTATACGCGTACAGAGAAGAGCTTCCAGCTACGTTAAAAGTCGTTACGATAGTCCAGTTAGTGTTACTGGCCTCTTAGAACAACTTCGACGGGAATCTCAGTCAGATCGTGGCATGAAAACTAGACTAAACCTATTTGATTATTCAAGAGCAGTTTATTTTCCGACGAAGTTGCCCATCCATATCTTACGAAAGCCAAAATACTAAGGTAGATCAGATCATAAAAATGAAATGTGAGAGATAGTGTGTAGAACAGACAAATTTTGAATGTTGTTTTTTCCACGATCCATGAGAGCCTATAACGGCTGCGTTAGGACTTACTAAAAGGTAAGTTGAATCATCGTGTAGCCTACTAACCTATGTATTTCTTAGTCCATGTTTCTGTATTTTCTTAGTATTTCTAACAATACGTTGTGAATGCTCTTGCTTCATAGGCACATTGCCTCAATGAGCAGTTGTCAAGTTTTGCCTCTGCATGCATGTGAAAGTACAATTTGTTAGCACGCGTAACATTTTTATGACCGTATGGTGTGCATGTGGGAATCCTCTTAGATGCTGGTAATTTATCACCCCTTGCCAAACACCCTAGACGTGGCTCGCATGGTACTACGTAGATGTAGATTTTATGTTTTCATTACGCAAAAAATCTCTCATGGTAAATTTCTCAATTTGAAGTAATTAAAATTCAATCCCACATTGAAATAACCTTTCGAAGCAGAATTACAATACGGACTTTCTTCGACCGAAAAATTTAATGACTATTTTGCTTCTACCAAAAATTATTTATTTCGAGGAAAACATACCAACGAAAGAAAAAAATCACACCTGAAATTATGAAACGAGTTGGACTTTCTTGAATCTTCGGATGTTACTCGTAACGCTAGCATGTCGGTACAAGGGAAACAATGTCTAAAAGTGATTGGTAAGGGCTGAATAGCACCATCATTATTTTTAACAGGAAGTGTTTACTCCAATTAAAAATGATATTAATTGAATTCACACCATTTTTACCTCGAAGATGATGTGAATACATCCAAACCTAGGTCGTAATAAATTTTTCTTCTCCTAAATCCTGCCTCTAGTACATACTTGCATCGAGAAATTAAAAAATGTCAAGATGAGTGTCATAGCCATGAGCCCTCCCACCAAAGGGCCAATCCAATCCCAGCGTAAGATGTCATTCTGGATATCAGTTGCACCTACTTAGAGGGTGCAGGCAACAAACAGGTCCCACCAAGGTCAGAATGAAATAATGGAATAAAAGAGAAGCGAGATATCCAAAATGAGAAGAAGGCGAGGAGAGGGCGTGGGATATTCCGCTCCTGCCACCAGAGCGCGGCTGCGTCACGCTTCGCGATGCTCATCTGTGCTTCTCGCGCGGATTATAAAGAGTAAACATAAAATCGAGATAAGGGCGGCCGAAATATGAGAAGTGTAGGAAAAATCCCAAAGCTCCAAATCACGAAATGGAAAATGAGAAAAAGATAGCGAATGATATACATGTACCTAAGCGAGAAAGAAATTATTATTAGAATATTATAGAAGAACATATTATAGAATATGCATATACATTATAAGAATATTAGAGAAGAAAGAAAGGAATCATTATTAGAACGGCCTAAGTGAAGAGGGCATTCCAACAAAAGAAAGATCTGCTTAAATCAGGAAATTTAAGAATAGAAGTAACGACTCGATTCATCACAACTTCAAATTCATTTCGATTATGCTTCTCCACAGAAGAGAGATACGGACATTGGCAGCAGCGAAGGAATCAAGGGCTTTCGGAAAGTGATTCTAAGCAGAAGAACAAATGGATCCACCGAGTACGTATTGAGTATTTCTTAAGAGGAGTAGGAGAGAGGAGAAGACTCATGAAAGCCTTGTCAAAAAAAGGGAACAACTTGATAGGCCACATCTTGAGACGTGATAGGCTGATGAAAACAACTGTAGAGGGACAAGTGTATAGCAAGAACGGAAAAGCAATACAAAGAACAAAATACAGTGGAACTTGGTTATAACGTCATCAAAGGGACCAGAAGATTTTTAACGTTATATCCGAGTGAGCCTTATATTATAGCAGCCTTAAATCTGAGTGAAAGGACAGAATAAAAACGCAAATGTTCTGCTATATACAACACTGTTAATTGAAATCTACTCGTGTATTGGAATATCTAGAGTAAAAAACGTTAATAAAAAAATGATATTAAAAATTAAATATTTTATGGCCTAATAAAAATCTTACTTTACTGTCGAAAAAAATCTGTGATCTTCTTTTGAACGGTCCTTTCAGAAATAAAAATTCTCTCCGCTGTTCAACAAATGTGTTGAAGGGCGCTGAGTGCAATGGGAATGTTGGCGGTGCGGCATTGCTTCGACCATTTAAGCAACGCCTCATCCACATCACTACGTTCGCACTTTCTTATTTTTTTACGTTTTCTCCGTCTTCCTTAAACGCGGATAAAATTTTGTCTTGATTCTTTAAAATTGAACCTACTGTAGAATTTGCCAGACCAAACTCACGACACACTTCAGCGATTTTTCTTCCACTTTCCACCGCTCTGATCATCCGCACTTTTTCCTTGATAGGAAGCACCTTCCGTTTGACACCACAACTTATCATTGCACTAACAAAACACAAGTAACGACGTATAAAACAACTGTCAACATACGCTATGCTCACACGGAGGTAGGTATATATGTTATAGTGATGTGACTGATGATCTTCCGTAACTAACGAAACAAACAATACAATACAGTTTTCCTGTGTCAGTGACCTTGTAGAATGTAGGGGTGGGAAGGGATAAGACCCAGGTATGCGGGACAGCCCCCGCTCCCTCCAGACACTAATTAAACAAAAGAGTTGCATCCCGTCAACAGCTCAACGTCCAGCTTGTGACCTGTTTTTGCTTTTGACGTTTCTACACATGGTTTCTATAAACTTTGGGACATAATACAACCACACTACCACTTTTGCAACCTAAGAATCGCAAAATTTTTGACGCTATACCCGAGCGTCGCAATATTTGTTGACGATATAAACGGGTTTTCGTACAACATAAAATGTTCAATTTTGGCTGGTCTGTATAAAATGTGACGTTAAACCCGAGTTGACGTTACAGCCGATGACGTTATAACCAAGTTCCACTGTATATGGAACAGGTAAAGAAGGATGTGAAAGAGAAGAAATTCGTGGATGTAACTAAATTAGCTGATGGAAGAATTGAGTGGAGTCAAGCCAATCTTAGGTTGTTGACCATTGATAATGATGAGAAACTACTGATCACTTTTAGACGTGTTTTAATTATGCGTGCCCTGAGGCCCCGTTTCAAATCCTGCCTGCTGCCCGACCCCTTTTCTAGTGCTTTGGCAGTATCACGACAAGAGCGATGGCAATTGGCATATCAGTCACGCTGCCGAACGGTCGATGGTAAATGGTTAGCCGCAAAAATAGGTCGATAGTAGCCAGAGAGGGTGAATTGACGGAGACACCTCGAGGGTAATTGGCAGGGGGTGAACATTTTCACCAAAAATACACTAATTGTAAGCTATAGTTACACGGTTATGGATGACAAGGATCAAAGCATATCAATCTTAGGAAGACTATCTGTGACACCTCTAAGATGCTATAGCTTATGTAACGTAAAAGTAGGTGGTCAAAAAGTTGAGCAGTTAGAACACTTCAACTATTTTGTCAGCACATCAGAGGAAAACGGATACAGTAGTAAGGACATCAGGAAGCGAATTGTGTTAATAAAGGAGGCGTTCATCAACAGGAAAGAGCTTATGAGAGGATCGCCATGTAAGATTTTAAAGAAAAGGTCGGTTAAGAGTTCGATATAGAGCGTAGCTCTCTACGGTGTGGAAACGTGGACTCTTAGGAAGTAGGACGAGAGAAGACTGAAGGATTTCGAGATATGGGTGCAGCAAAGAATGGAGAGGGTGAAATGGACGGAGAGGAGGAGGAACGACGAAGTGCTGGATACGGTGGGTGAGGAGAGGCAACTTTTAGATGAGATACGGAGGAGACAGAAGGTATGGATGGAGGGAGTACTGACGTTGAAGACAGTGTTAGAGGGTAGAATGCTAGGGTAAACGAGGGAGAGGAAGGAAGGTAATATGATTTTTTAGATTGAATGAAATGGAGTAGGCCTTATTGTGAATTGAAGGGAGAAGTCCATGAAGGGAGGGGAGACTGATAGAATACTTCTTAAATACTCCATGGAAACCTTCGTTTATCGGTAGAATATTATCATAAAAATCCTAATTATGGATCATACTCGCAGAGTTAGTGTAAAAATAATCAATTTTCATGGTTATTCCTAATACCCATTATGCTGTTTACTATTCCAAATTCCGGCGACGCGAACGATTTGGCATTACGAATGGAATGAATGAATTGACATTTTATTGATCTTTTGTCTCCTGGGAAGGGTGAGTAAAATCCCGATTATTTATTCCGTCCCTCTAAAATGATAGCTCCAGGGATCGCTCCAATGATGGCGGAAGAAAATGACCGGTTCACGCAATGATCATTTTTTGCCAATGCTCCACGTTTGGGAATTCCATGAGATCATAATTCATTCGCCATTTCTCCATTGCTGGAACCATCTTTTAGCCAATCAGAAATCATGGCCACTTTTCCGAATGTAATGCCACGTTTGATATTTTATGAAATGACAGTTGTAAATACGGAAAACGACGGATATGGGAAGGTGGGAATGACATTGTATTTCAGAAAATGACTGGTCGGGCCATCACACATCTGGTCCCTGAAGCAATTGCTATCGCTAGTGCTATCCCTTTGAGAGACACCAAAAATGATAGTTTTAATATTTAAGCTTTAGGGTACTAATAATAACAACTGAAATGGAATAAATTCCCCTTATTTTACAGCGGTCTTTCTTGAATGGAAAAAATCAATTGATATCAAAATAAGGGCGTTATTTTTGCGTACAATGGAACCCTTACATTTTTGCACAAATGCTTCCTCGTGCTTTCTGAGGCGACATCAGCGCCAACTCCTCGCAATGTATGTTATTTGACTTAAATTATTCCATTGACAAATCGAAAACACAAAAATAAAAATATCTACAACTCAATTCAAAGTCCGTAATAGTTTTTGCCACTAGGAGTTACATTGTTGTCGTAATGAACATGCATCCAATGCTTAAAACAATATCACGCGTAATTTTGTATGAATATGATGATTTCCGAAGGCCGTTACAAGAGCAGCAGCGACAAACCAACCAACGGTTGAAGTGGGAGGAGACGCCGAGATGAGAGGGTGGAAAATGTGGCCGGACCGGTACTCGAACCCGGATCGAATGTCACGAGGTTGAGCGGGTGGCCGACCCGGTTTAATGATGAAAAGCGACGAAACGAAACTATCTATCTGTGAGGAGAGCGGAAGCGCCGCCCTAAGACCAGCGGAGAAACCCGCAGTGACAAACGCGATGGAAAGAAGACGGTGAGGCGCGTGACGAAAGCCAGACCAATTCTGCACTTCCGAATTTGGGGTCGAGGGCGTCACAGATTTAACCGAGTAAGGACAGTGCAAGGACATTATAATTAGGATCCGCAAATCCCGTGGCCACAACAGCTTCCGTGCGGAGGAAAATGCCGATAGGTGGTGCTAGTGGGATCCGCCATTACTTAAATTACTTAAAAACGAGGTGCATTTCCTGATCGCAATAACAACGATTTAATAATCACTTCAACTAAATTGAGCTATAAAAAGCGCTCATATAACCTTTTGATTTTATTGGCAGCCAGTTAGCAAGCCCTTGCGCAAAAAACTTTACCGCCAGAACAAACAGAATATGCGATGTTATCGTCTGCAAGCGGGCGTATTTTATTAGCTCAGCAGCATTACACGGAAGTTATTTACGTCCTGAACGCCATAAATTTACAACTGAACGGCAATGAAAACGGCGTACTACCTGACATATGACAGTCAAGGTAGGTACCCGTCTCTGAAAAGAATTTGCGATGAAGACCATCGAGTTATCGTCTGCTCCGCCCGGGAATCTCAGTAGATAGGTTGTTCTGAGAGCGAAAATAAGTTTTCGCAGCAGTGAACTTGAAAACTGTGTAAACAGACCAGCTTAAATGGGTAATCCTCAGCAGGTAAAAACGATGGTACGTTATTTAGTCGCCAATTCTGAAATTACTTGATTCAGAATTCAGAGATTAGGTATCAGGGAGAGGGAATTTTTTTCTTCTCCAAGATGGCCGATGGTGATAGTTGTGTTTGTTGCTCTAAAACTATTAGCCCCAATGCTCAATATATTATCTGCAGCTTATGTGATAATCACATTAATAAAAAGTGCTCAAACTTATCTAGTAAACTTTTTAGTTGATTGCGAACGATCCTGAAGCAGACTGGTTCTGTGGTAATTGCAACCAGAAAACAAATAGTAAGATTGTCCATTTGGATTGCACTACTGTTAACAAGGAACTGAAGACGCTGATTCTCGGAATGAGAAATGAAATTGAATCGCTGAAGAAACAACTCTCTCAGATATCAAATGAGGTGCCTCATCCGAGCATGGACGTGGAGTTATTTTTCGCTGAAGTGAACGAGAAACAACAATGTGCATCGAACGTGATAATGTTCAATTGTAACGATACCAACTCCTCCCATGATGACAAGGTAACGGTCCAGTCGATAATTATGGACATCAGCAATGATATTCCCCTTGGTAATTTGAGATTTTTTCGTCTGGGTAAATTTCAAAACGGCAAAAATCGGCCGATAAAAGTTATACTGGACTCCCCAGTCTCCGCTAAAAAGTTATATCTACACCGCGGGTTATCTTCAGAAATAAAGATTGTCCCTGATCGTACAAGAATCGAAAGGGAATATCTTTGACAACTTCGTCTTACCTTGGACGAGTGAAGGGAAAACGACGAATCAGACCTAACAATTAAGTTCTTCTATGGGTGTCCGAAAATTGTGAGCTCAAAAAAAATTATCATGCTAAAATAACAGTCCAGCATCTCAATGTACCTACTATCAGAATGTACGAGGGATGCGTTATAAATTAAGTGACTTTAGAAACTCGATGTTGAATTGTGATCATGAGGTGATTGCACCAACTGAAGCCTGGCTTAGTCCAGACATTCTAAATAGTGAATTAGGTTTGAGTGATTGAAATATCATCAGATATGATCGTAGCAAGTATTCTAGTGTGAAGAAGAGCGGTGAAATCCTATTTGTGCGTAATGTTTTTGAGTGTGAACCGACCAAGGAGGTTGTAAATACCACGTTGTATCAGAGAACCGACTATTGAGTCAGTGTTTGTCTCGTTCTGTTCAACTCAATCTAAATTTCCGATAGCCACCTCTTATTTTCCTCCGAATTCGTTGTCTGACAGCTACCAAACATATTGTGAAACTTTATAAAACATCGTTGATTCTGATATATATTCTGAAATATTGCAACTGAGTAATTTTAACTTCCCGCAGATTGAGTCCTGGGATTTTTTGGAATCCAACGACTTAATGGCAGAACAGTAATATTCCCACCCGTCAGAACTCTAGCAAATACTTTGCACTATCTGCAGCTTAAGCAAGTGATTGATATCCACAACATCTATGGTAAATTGCTTTATTTAGTTTTTACCAACATATGTTCAGTGAGCAGGTTGAGCAATTCAACTATTTAGGCAGTACGTTAGAGGAAAACGGATACAGTAGTAAGGAAATCAGGAAGAGAATAGCATTAGCGAAGGAGGCGTTCATGAGCAGGAAGGAGCTTCTGAGAGGATCGTTGTGTAAGAGTTTAAAGAAAAGGTTAGTGAAGAGTTTGATTTGGAGTGTAGCTCTCTACGGTGCGGAAACGTGGACTCTGAGGAAAGAAGACGAGAGAAGATTGGAGGCGTTCGAGATGTGGGTATGGAGAAGAATGGAGAGGGTGAAATGGACGGAGAGGAAAAGGAACGACGAAGTGCTGGATATGGTTGGCGAGGAGAGGCAGCTTTTAGATGAGATACGCAGGAGACAGAAGGTTTGGATGGAGTTAGCGCTTAGCGGTGAAGGGATGTTGAAAATGGTGTTGGAGGGTAGAATGTTGGGGAAACGAGGGAGGGGAAGGAAAAGAATAGGATTTTTAGATAGATTGAAAGAGAGTAGGCCTTACAGTGAATTAAAGAAGGCAGTGCTGGAAGGAAAGGGAGGCTCCCAGATCACCTCTTTAGTATTCCATGGAAACCTACCTTAATCGGTAGAATACTATAATAATAATGTTCAGTGACAACTTCCCGTGAATGCTGCTCTCTTGTTGTGACCTCTATCATCCTGCACTTAATAGTCACATTACTCTTAAAGAGTCACATGGCATTGTCGTATCTAAATATAATTGCAAGAAATGTGACTTTGTCTGAGTCTATGAAATTGAAATAAACTCTGTAATCTTGGTCTAAATAAAGGCTCTGGACCTGAAGAGCTCCCTCCCCTATTTTTGAAGATGTGTCTAAACCCCATTACTGTATCCAATATTCATACTTTCTAACAAATACCTCAGTATTGGCATTTTTTCTGACTCCCTAAAGTTCACTTACATATTACCTGTACATAAAGAGGGGCAAAGAAATATCATCTCTAATTATCGCCCTAATGCCAAACTATCAGTATCAGCCAAAGTTTTTGAATCACTGGCTGTAGATAAACTTAGTCTTACTAATTTACCATTAACAGCATAATTATCTCAGAACAACATGGCTTTATTAAAGGTCCTTCTATTTTGACTTATATTTTTACTTTTCAAAACCAGTTATCAAAAGCTATGGAAATAGGTACTCAAACAGATGTCATATATACCGATTTCTCTAAAGCTTTTGACTCAGTTAATCACAGATTTCTCCTAGGGAAACTAAATTCACTTGGCTTTATTAGCACTCTGAAAGCATGGCTCGAAAGCTATTTATCAGACAGACCACTTGTGTTAAATATCAATTCCTCGAAATTAAAATTTTTATGCCACTTCTGGAGTACCACAAGGCTCCCATTTGGGCCCTATGCTATTCAATGCATTTATAATTGATATCAAGTCCATGATCTAGTTCCTTTTTTATTCTCTGCTGATGACCTGAAGATTTTTCAAATCATCCATTCTGAAACTGCCTCTTTATCCTTATAAAACTGCCCACAAAGGTTTTGAAACATGGCGTAGCCTTAGCTATCTGAATCTGAATATTAAAAGTGCAATGCTGTCTCTTTTCATAGGAAAAAATGCCATATCAATTTCATTTCAATTTCAAAGGAAATTATCTATCACAACAAACCCACGTAAAAGACTTTGGAGCTTACTATGGGGGGCGGATCTATAGCCCCCCCCCTTGGTTGTCCAATTTACAATAGATAGAATGGTTATTCTTTCCGACCCCCACTACTACTGGAATTTTTAACCCCACTTAGACCCCCCCCCTTGTCCCTGTCCTGGATCCGCCACTGCTTACGAGTTATATTTGATTCAAATCTCAACTTTCTGAAACATTTCAATTATAATGAAGCGGAATCGTTTACAGTCCTTGGCCTTCTTTAAAGATTTGGAAGAAAACTTGGGAGTTTTGATATTTACCTACATAGTGCACACTTCTCTAGTTAGATCTATTTGTGAGTACTGTTCTGTAGCATGGCCACCTTATTTTTTCTCTCATATCAACACCATAGAGTCCGTCCATCGCAAGTTTCTTCGTTAGATTTCAAAAAAGTTTCGATTAATTGATACAGACTATAGCTGTTCTGGTGTCTAACCTTTGTTTAATCATACGTCCATGTAAAAGCGAAAGTAGTGCTCTAATATTATTTTTCTCTATAAGCTGTTAAAAAACCTGGTTGACTCCCCGGCTTTACTAATTGTGAGTGAAATTCACATAAAAGTTCCAAATGATATTACACTCCCGTTGATACTAATCATCATTCGCATTATTCTTCTACACTCGTGCAAAGGCAAAATATGCCAACTGCTCATGAGTGCAATTTGACTTTGGCGATAGAACATAACAAAACATGTTATTAAACGCGCTGTGTTTCGGTGTGTATGTGTGCGCATGTTATTAAAAGCGCTGCCGCCCCTTGGACGCCTCCTCGCGGATGTATATTAAATTCAACGCGCACCTTTCGCTGGCTGATGATAATGGATCGAGATCTCTTCACTCATAGCCGCAGTGCGGGCGTTTTCGAAATCCGATTACTATTTGCCGAAATTGGCAACCGTAAAAATCAATCACCAATGCGATGGCGTGGCCCACATGTGTATTCCAGCGCAGCTCAGACACAGACGCGCACGGTAGAGACAGACAAAGGAGGAAGTGGATTATTTGAGCCCTCGTGTCCCCAGCGCAAGAATTCGCTCTAAAAATAGCATCACATGCATGAGACACACCCCAGAGGAAGGCCGGGGACCCGGGTTCGTCCCCCCCCCTCCTGGCGACACGCAGGCAGGAGAGAGAAAAAAAACAGAAGACTGTCACCGTCGTAGTCGATGGGGACGCGGCAGCAAAATTAGTCCATGCCATCCACGACATTTTCATTCATCCACTCATTCATTCCGTTTTTTTTCGTTTCGTTACGATTTTTCTCAGACAACGAGCAGCATATGAATCGCTCGCCGTCGTAATAAGGTAGAATTGATCACGAGAAGGAAGTAAAAAATTAGACTGCAAAACGGACTGCATGTGGAAATACTGTTGCATGCTGTATGTTTGTGATTGATCACCCCCTGCCAGACACCCTGGCTTGCAAGGTATTATGTAGATATATTCACATGCATATTAACCCATAACCACACAGAATACTTTCTCCTGGCGATTGCAAATATATTTAGCCTTTTTCTATTAATGTGGTGAAATATTTTGATGATATATCAGCTTGTTTCTCCAGGATGACCCGTAGCCATACAGCCGCACTGGGAGCTAGCGAGATCAGAGTATAAGGTCGTTTAATTTCTAAGAGTGACATTGATAGAAAGGATGAATCTTCAGTGCAAGTATATTTTTGGACGAAGGAAAGTTCAAATAATTTATACTATTTTTCATGCTAATTCCCGTATATATTTATGATACTTGCATGTATTTAGAGAAATCAGGTGTCCATGTTAAATGTTCGTTTCGCACCCGTCTCTTTCCGTCATTCAGAATGTTTCGACCGGCTTCAAAAATAAACTAATGAGCGGATTAAGTTATTGCAAGATTCAAAAACATATTTGTGTCGATTCGACGGCATTGACTTCAAGAGCGTCAAATGCTCTGAATGGCAGAATCCAGCCGCATGGCTACTGTGGGCGCAAGTGGGCAAAGAGGCAACATTCACCGTTAGCGTCTTTGTTGCTTTTATGTTAACTTCATATGTATATACTTTAAATGATGATTCTGATTGTGTTTTCCCTAGTTAGCCATATCTTACGAACGCCAGCAAGCTACGGTAGATCAGATCATAAAAATAATCAGATCATAATAAACGTTGGCACTGTCGAAGGAATAAGTGACCATAGGGTAGTAACTGCAAAGTTTTCTCTAAATACCGCTGTAAACTTTAAAAAAGAGCGTAAAGTTTTCATTTTTAAAAGAGCTAATTTTGATGGGTTTAAGAGTCATATGAAAAATGCTTTCCCCGAGTTTCAAGAATCAGTATTAAAGTTAAATGTAGAGAATACTTGGAAAGCTTTTCTTTCGCTCGTAACTTCGGGAATAAATAGCTACATCCCTAGTAAAATAGTAAAAGAAGGCAGCGAACCGAGATGGTACGACGCGGAAGTGAGAAAATCATTGAGGCGACAGAGAGCGTGTCATGCTAAAATGAAAAAAGTCAGCACGGATTTATCCGCTAATGAACGCGAGCTAATAATTAAAAAATATAGGATGACTAAAGCCGCCACGAAGGAAGCGTTCAGGAATGCGTTCACGAATTTTAAAAGAAAAACACTAGTAGAGCAGTTACAGGATAACCCAAAAGCATTTTGGTCATATGTTAGGGAAGTTCAAGGTAAACGATCTACCGTATGTTCGCTGAGAAACGACAATGGAGATGTGTTGACAAGCAGTTACGATAAAGCCAATTTATTAAATTCCTACTTTAAGAGCGTGTTCACGGAGCCTTCCGAAAACTCACCCGAGACCGATGACAATCCCTGTATACATAAGATGCCACCAATTGACATTAGTACGCTCGGAATAGAAAATATATTGAAATCGCTTAGTCCAAATAAATCACCTGGTCCAGACGAAATCCCTTCTCGCGTATATAAAGAACTAGCCTCAGAACTTGCCCCCTACTTGCAGTTAATATTCAGTAAATCCATCAAGCAACACGAAGTACCTAATGACTGGAAAATCGCTAATGTAACGCCTATATTTAAAAGTGGAGACAAGGAACAGCCATCTAATTACAGGCCGATATCTTTAACGTCCATCTCTTGCAAAGTCCTTGAACACATCGTAGTCAGCTCGGTAATGAAACACCTAGACGCGCAAAACTTATTAATGGGAAATCAACATGGATTCAGGAAAAGCAGATCGTGCGAAACTCAGTTAGCGCTTTTCGCCCACGATATTTTAGTCTCCGGGGAAGACAACATTCCAGTAGACGCGATTTTTCTTGATTTCAAAAAGGCATTTGATAAAGTACCCCACGGAAAGTTAATAACAAAACTGAAATCTTACGGTCTAGACGAATATGTCATTTCCTGGATTAGAGAATTTTTGAGCGACCGCGTCCAAAGAGTAGTATTAGACGGTGCAGTCTCCAATGAGGTTAGAGTGACTTCTGGCGTTCCTCAGGGTAGTGTCATTGGCCCACTCCTATTCCTTCTTTATATAAATGACATTGGCGAAGTAGTGCAGAGTAAGTTACGATTATTTGCAGACGACGCTGTAGTTTACAGAGAAATCCGTTCCAGCAAAGATATAGATGAACTAATGAATGACCTTGCTGCTATCCAAGCTTGGTGCGATGCTTGGCAGTTAGAATTAAATTTGGAAAAATGCGTCGTAATGAATTTCTGGAAGAAGAATAACTCCCTACAGCGTAACTATGTCATTCGGGGCACGCAGTTAAAGGCAGTTGAATCTGTGAAATATCTAGGGGTTAGACTCAATAATGATCTATCGTGGAATAAACATATTCGAGAAATAACCGGTCAAGCTAATCGTAAAATGGGTTTTGTTAAAAGAATATTAGGAAAGTGCGACGACAAAGTGAGAGAAATTAGCTACTTTTCCCTCGTTCGACCACATTTGGAATACGCTGCCAGTGTTTGGGACCCTCATGAAAAAGGCTTAATAACAGAGTTAGAACGCGTGCAAAGAAGAGCTGCCAGGTATGTGAAAGGTCGTTACGATAGTCTTGTTAGTGTAACTGACCTCTTACATAAACTCGGATGGGAATCTCTGTCGGACCGTAGATTGAAAAATACACTAAACCTTTTAGATAAATTCAAGAGCAGTGTCTTTTCTGACGAAGTTAACCATATCTTGCGGACGCCAACGTACTACGGAAGATCAGATCATATAAATAAAATAAGAGAGATAGATTGCAGAACAGACAGATTCCGAATGTCATTTTTTCCACGATCAATAAGAGATTATAACGGCAGCAACAGAAGGCGTAAATAGATTGCATGACTTGTAGTGTAGCCTACTAACCTATGTAAAACTTGCTGCATGTTTCTGAATTTCTATTCTAAATTCTATTTCTAACAGCATATAGTAATATAGTTTGTTATTATACGGGACGTTTCTTGGACGGTGTGGTGTGCATGTGGGAGTCCAAATGCATGCTGCATGCTGGTGATTGATCACCCCCTGCCAAACACCCTAGAGGTGGCTCGCAGGGTAATTTGTAGATGTAGATGTGAATAAAATAAGAGAGATTGACTGTAGAACAGATAAATCGGGAATGTCGTTTTTTACACGATCGATAAGATGCTATTTCGACAGCGTTAGGATTTAGTAATAGGTTGGTTGACATGTAGTGTAGCCTACTAACTTATGTCTTTCTTAATGCATGTTTGTTAATTTTCTTAGTATTTCTAAAGGCATACCTTGTGTGTTCTAGCTCTACTGGAAGGTAACCTTAATGAGTGGTTGGCAATTTTTGCCTTCGCATGAGTGTGAAAGTATAATGTGTTAGTGTATGCGTAACATTTTTATGTCCGTGTGGTGTGAATGTAGGATTAAAAGATACAGTGTCCGGCGTGATACGGTGGAAAATTTTGATATTCAGCCTAGTAAAACCACTTGTCTGTATCCACACACTTTTATTTAAACCGACCATGGTTTCGGCAAGTGGTGCTTGATACCTTGATGATAGCACCAGGTGCCGAAACCATGGTCGGTTTAAATAAAAGTGTGTGGAAACAGACAAGTGGTTTTACTAAGCTGAATGTGGGAATCCTCTTTCATGCTGCATACCGCTGATTGATCACCCCCTGCCAAACACCCTAGAGGTGCCTCGCAGTGTCTACTCTGCGAAATGCATGCAGAAGTTGATGCTCGTCCTATGGAGAGATGATGACTTTCATTCCACGAGGAATCGGTTATGTGAGGTGCAACCGGGCTCATATCACGGTGGGAGCAGAGAATTCTCATAGACTTGCTGTCTGCCTTAGAGGTCACCTGAAGTTCATCACCCTTGCCATCGGATAGGACTTGGGGTCTTGCATTAGATGCCGAGTTTCCCTCCGGCCAACTCTTGTCTCTCATTCTCCAAACGCCATTATCCACAAGGACACAGAGGAGGCTGCCTTGGCTCCTGTTGCCACTTATTGTCCTGGCAGATTAAAGACAACACTTAAGTGCTGTATCTCAATTTTGTTTCCAATATGTTAGGTAATTTAGGATGGGAATCTTTACAGGAGCGTAGATAAAGTATAGGCTAAATTTACTAAGTGAGATCGGAGATTTTTTCTCAGGCGACGTGAAACATATTCCACGTTTATCGTCGTAGGTACTATGATAGACGTGATCACGAGAAGAATATAAATGAAAGAGACTGCAAAACAGAGAGATTTAAAATGACATTCTTTCCTCGTGATATTAAGGATAGCAACCGTGTCTCGAATAATAAATTATATGGCGTCACTCGCTAGGACGACTCATGGCATGTTCACCTTTTTCCATTGTTTTAATCTTGCATGGATTTTCTATTGGAATTACTAACCTTTGGCAAGTTTTTCCTTTTCATGAATGTCCCCGTATATTTTGTCATTATGAGTAATGTATTAAGGCAGTGTGGTGTGCATGTGGAAATCCTCTTGCATGCTGCATGCTGGTGATTGATCACTCCCTGCCAAACACTCTAGTGGTGGCTCGCAGGGTATTACGTATATATCTCGGTAGTACTCCATCGGTTACTCTGAAATTAAAGTAAGATGGAAGGGGGTTTCTTTCCACGATTTCTCAACATCATTAAATACACAAACATTAACAATCTTTAAAATTCGGCATTTTATGAGAGAAGGCAAGGCTTTCGAGGCTCGGGAACCGGTACCTCCACGCTATTTTCTCAAGAATTTATCGATGTATTGACCAGAGGTTTCATTCAGTGAAGGAACGGGCTTTTAAACTTACATCCACGTCCCAGAGAATAAATTTGCATAACTCTGAAAATTGACACGAAAAGAAAGGTCCACCATTTTCGTAAATTCATGACTTAAAGAAATATTAAAAGGACTTTCATTTGGCAGGGCCTGTGGGCCAGGGAACTAAGGCGGGATAAGTGCCCCGGGCGGCAGATCCCAAGGGGTGGGAAATTTGAAAAGTTCGTTTAGAAAAAGTTATTTGCTGTTTCAAAATTATAATACCGCAATCAATATTGTTTGATTTTGCAGCACATTTGATCAAAATTTATTACCAAATTACAAAATTATTATTAATCATTGTATGTCAAATTATTTTCTTCTTTCAATGGCCGGATACGAGGATTAACTCACGGGTCGGTAGAGAGTGATTTACTGTCATGTTTACTTCTGTTATGCAATAGCCGCCTGAGCACTCGGCAGCGGGGGCGCGAAAGAAGTCTACATTGTAATGCATTGATGTGTTTTTCAATGGAAGATACAGGGAATTTATGATAATGTATTTGATTGATTATATATGTGTTATTAAGGAATTTTTTCCATGTGTAATATTTCTAATGGCTTTAATACGGTGTGTAATTTCAGCTACTGCATCTCAAAGAATAGCTTGCGTAGGTAATATATTTTAGTGACTCGGGAGAAAGGGAGGGTGGGGATGGGAGCGGAACTTGATCTTCCCCCCACCCCCCAAGGGTAGGGCATATTTCAATCGCTTCTGAATTAAGTCCGCAGCTGAACACCCATCAATTATTATCGTAAAATTCGGATTGATCTGACGTCGACGTCGCTCATGGCGACTTCATTAAATCCACTTCAATGCGCGGTTATTGCAGCGTTTCCAAATAAAATGTGAGGCACAAGAAGAAATGATTCTGAACTTGGTGAAAATTATAGATTTAAGTTTCTATTTCTCACTAACATCACCTTACACCAGCAACAATACACGTGCTCCATTTTATTCAAGTCTTTTTTTTTAACTGGATGGTAGAGGTTAGTACCTAAGGGCTCATCGGAACAACAGAACTATGCGCCCCTTAGGCGCGGCCATAAAAGTGATTAATTGGAAAACAATCATTCATTTTACATCAACTGTTGCGTACTTCTTCAAACTGTATACTCTATTTACCCAGTTGAAGGCATTTATTAACCTATTCCTTTCGGACACTTGGAAAACAATTTTACACATACCTACTCATCAAGTAACTCTTTTATGAGTCTTTAGAATGTCTTCACCTTCTTCCCACCATAGGTAATTAAAATTGATTGTTTGAGGCGTAACTTTGTGAAAGCGATTTATTATTTAAGTTGAAAAGAAGAACTTTTTGCTTTCATGTGAAATCACAAAGTTCTTCTTTTTAGTTTCAACATAGGTTATTAATTAGTAATATTATTGTTTTTTTCTTTTCATAATTTGTAAGGAAATTCAAAAAAGAAAAAAACCAATAGGATGTTAGTAATTCGCAGCAGTGAATTGAAATGCATTTTTAAAAATCAAGAGAAATGAAAAGAACCATATTGGTTAAAAAATAAAATAAATTATCAATTGGAAAAAATAATAAAAATTATATCTTTGTTAAAATTGGTCAATTGTTTCCTGAACTGTGCAAAAATTTATCAGTTTGTAGTTTTCTCTTCACACAAACATCACGTTACGCTAACAACGCAAACTTGAGCGCTAATTAAAATTGCTATTGTGAACTGGCTGGGTGGAATGAGTTTTGAACTCACCGGTAGAGCTTCTGGTAATTACCCTTTGACGTGAAAAATTGGTAATGTTTACGTTAATGTTGAGCACAGAGCAAAATATAGGCTAAATTCATTAGCAAATTAGAAAACAAGATATTCTCCGTGATTGTGTGACATATCTTTCATTAACCGCCATTTTATGTTAGAAGTCATCGATAGAAAAAAAAATTGATTGCAAGATAGAAAGATTCAAGATGTCAATTATTTTTTTTTCGCACAATCTACCACGGATAGACTTATGTTAGTTTCCCTAAATTTCATGAAATAAATTCCGGAACTCGCCAGGATGAATCACTGAACGTCTTTCATTCGTTCTAAATGGCAATTCACTAATTCTTTCTCCATCTTATCATTATTATCTAGTTTCGTTTGCACTCAATCTCCCCTCGATAAATACATTGCTTGATTCAAGCTTAACATGGATCCACTTGTTTTAATTATGTACTAACTTTTGGCAGAGTCTTGATCTCTATTATTAAAGTGTTCGTCCGATAAAGGTAGGTTTCCATTTATTATGTACGAAGTATTCTTTCGGCATGGCCTCTCCTCACGGAATTCAAAGCGCAATGCCTACTCCTTTTAATTCTATCTAAGAATCCTATTCTCTTCCTACCTCTCCCTCGTTTACCCAATATTCTACCCTCTAAAACTGTTTTCCACATAATCGCTCCACTCCAATCAATACTCTCTCCATCCATACCTTCTGTCTCCTCCGTATCTCAAGTAAAAGCTGCCTCTCCTCACCCACCATGTCCAGCACTTCATTATTTTCCGTCCATTTAACTCTCTCCATTCTTCTCCATACCCACATCTCGAATGCCTCCAATCTTCTCTCGTCTTCTTTCCTCAGTGTCCACGTTTCCGCACCGTAGAGCGCTACACTCTAAATCAAACTCTTCGCTAACCTTTCATTCAAACTCTTATATAACGATCCTCTCAGAAGCTCCTTCCTGTTCATGAACGCCTTTTTTGCCAGTGCAATTCTCTTCCTGATAACCTTTGTGCTGCATCAATTTTCCTATAATGTACTGCCCAAATACTCAAATCGATTCACCTGTTCAAATTGGACCTGGACAACTTAGTCGGCTATATCATGATGCATGATGGCCTGATGAAAATAATGGAGGAAGGAGTAGTGCAAGGAACGGCCCCGATTGAGTTACATAGAATAGGTTACAAATAAACGGAGGACATTTGGGCATTAAAATTGAAGAAATATGCAGCCTTTATAGGCACTAAAAATAGGCGCTTAAAATTAGGGATGAGTCGATTCCACTTTTTTTCGATTCCGATTCCAATTTCGATTCCTTCAAATCGATTCCCGATTCTCGATTCCGATTCCATCGATTCTTGTTCCTTCTAACAGGTGGGATTTTGATTTATCTGTAGCATTTCTGTCATTAAAATTTAAGAATTGAATGGAATAAAATAACTAGGGATGGACGGATCCAGGATTTTTGGAGCCTGATCTTTCGAATCGGATATTTTCGAATCCAAATGCATTTTCAAATTCCTGCCATTAAACAAAGTCATTATTCAAGTTTATTGTGGGTACATACAATCAATGGCATGCTTCTTAGATTTTCATACACATTTTAATATTTTTATAAATTAAAAATTATTTTATGAGCTTTCAAGGTGTTTTTTAAAAACATCTTTACATACTCAGGGCCTAAACTGTTACCCTTGGGTTTGGAAATGAAAATAGGAAGAATCTTTGGATGAACCACTGACCAGTGGCGTAGCGAGAGGACCCCCCAAAATATAAAAACACAATTACTTTCCTTCATAAAAGGAAACAAAATATTTAAAAATTATGAATTTACAAAAATGAAAAAAATGAATCTTTGAAAAATGAAGTTTTTTCTATTATGAAGGGCGTTAAAATAAGTTTGAAACCCTCTCCTTTGTACCCTGTTGTTTAAAAACTTTCCCCCTGGTTTTGGACCCCCCCTTAACAAAATTCCTGGCTACCCCCCTGCCATCGACTGAATTCCAATTTTCCTCACGCACGTTTCCCCTGAATTTTACTTTCTCATCGCTTACGGACTTGTGTTTCATCCGAAAATGCTTCAGTATGGTGAGGTGGATTTAGCACATCCTCGCGATAATTTACGCCACAGTGCACGCACACGGCATTCATTGGTTCTCCTTATCTCAATGGAAATGTTTATACACAATGAAAGACATTTTTATCGGTGTATCATTAAATTGAATTGCAACTGCGCAATAAGCAACACAATTAACAGTATTTAAAACGGCATTAACGTCAGGTGCGACGAGGTGCTCAACCGCTCAGCATGAGGAAGAAGTGGGCAGCAGAAGCGTGTAAAGGAGAGGTGGAGGGGAAGGAGCAGTGGCGTAGCCAGGAATTTCAATCGGGGGGGGGATCCAATACCAGGGGGGGAAATATTTGAAAAAACTGGGCACTAAATAATGGGTTTTAAACTAATTTTAACACTTTTTATAATCGAAAAACTTAATTTGCTAAAGAAAAATTTTGTAAATTCCTGATATTTCAATATTTAGTTTTCTTTTGTGAAGGACAGTAACTGTGTTTTTATATTTCGGCGGGTGGGGTCCGGACCCTCCCCATGGGGAACGCCACTGGGAAGGAGCGCGTAAAGGAGAGGTGGAGAGGAAGGAGCACGCTCCCTCCGTATTTCAAACAACAAGGCTACAAATGAGGGAGTCGGACGAAGAAGTCAGATCTTGCTTCAGTGACGTCGTTGCCTTCAAAGCGAAGCCGGGCGAGCTACGTGATATATGTAGTCGGCGTTTCTAATCCGTCTGTAATTGTTTGAGGGGTTAATGCTGCGCTTGTTTCTTTGAAAATTATGCTGTTTGGACAATGTTGCATATCAGTAAAATGTAATTGTAGAATTGTAGATAGAAAACTGAGTGGCAATCAATTACAGCTGAAAAATAAACAGAAATATCGCCAGGAATGCGTCTCGTTTGCTCTAATTCTTTTTTAAATCTCGTGCATATCATTGTCGAAGCTATCAAGATATCTTCGGGCCCAGAAAGTCACTCTCTTAGCATTTATCGTCTAGAAACGGAGAATTGAAGCAGGTAGGCCAAAAAAGGTCAGTTGGTGAGGCGCGTTAGGGATGAAACTTCAATTGTTTTCGTGTGATTTGATATTTTCCTTGGAAGACAATGATTTTTGGTTCGTGCGATTTCGGATACGAAAAAAAACAACAGAGACACAGGCTGATGGACGGCCGAGGTGGATTTCTGAAATCTGCGACGTAGTTACTTTTGACGTGGTTATTATCCTACGGCGCTGAAATTCCTCCGATGATTGTTCAATCTCTTGGGAAGAGTCACACTATGTGCCAGTCGTATTTTGCCTTTTTTATTTTCTGGCTGAAAATCCTGGCCACGGCTGAAATTCTACTCGCAACCTCTGCGAGAGCTTTCAAACAAAACGGTTCATGAGTAGGACAAGAATCGCATGCGACGGCGCATTCGAAGAGATAATCGGAACTTTTTCCACCCTTATTTGGGGCGTTGCATTCAGTGAAGCTATTACTTAAAATTTCGGATCCAGATCCGATGTCTTCCGCATTTTTGGATCCGATGTATCCGATGAAGGGCAATATCCGCGGATATTTGGATCTGAGGTATCCGATCCGACCATCCCTAAAAATAACAATAGCCGCGGTGGCTACATTCTCGTTTGGCCGCGGTGGCTAAACAATAATGTAGCGTTCATTGCGTCCATACACACTAGAGCAGCATGGCGGGTGCGCGGTGGCGGCCGAACGCTACCTGTCGAGTCCGCCCGGAAGCCGCGGCGGCTTCTGCCAAGCAATTATCAACTTCCTCAAGGGTGCATTGATGAAACTGGGCTATACAAATGCGAATGTGTCTAATTATTTATTATTGACGCAGACGCGTGTTTGTCTAAAAAATTTACATATATAAAAAAACCCGCTCTCAGCGCGTGTTTATAAGAAACTTTTTTCACAGGAAAACTCGCTCTCTGCACGTTTTTATTATCATCAGACTTCAAATATCATTCGGAAAAAAAAATATATATTTCGATCTATTATAATTTAAAATTGGCGGTCCAGATGAATTCTCCGAATGTGATTCATAATCGCAATAATTTGATTTGCCGTGACCAGCTGTTAATAAACGAACGGAAAACGCATGCATTGCTTCCCGATCCCGAGGCTTCCAATTTTTTTTTCTCTGAGAGTTGCTCATGAAAACGTGCCATTTCAGGGTTCGTCAGTTTGTCGCTCTTGCCGACATTTTCATGTTTCCGAGGCCGCTTAGGTATGTTCGTCGCAGCACCCGCGTGCCGGGCGTATCCTCCGCGCGGGCAAGGCTGACACCGCGGCCGCTTTGGTGAGAGGTAGCCTTTGCGCCCCAAACTTATAGTCTATACTCAAAACATTTATCTTCCTGGAATCGATGGAATCGGAATCGACTTTAGGCGATCGATTCTCGATTCCGATTCCGTGCCCTAGAATCGGTGGAATCGAGAATCGACATTTGGAATCGACTCATCCCTACTTAAAGTATTTTTTGCATTTCGGAAGATTCCGTCGAACCTGGAATTTCAAAATTCTAAGCCTGTACATATTGAGGTTTTTAAGGGACCTGACATACAAAACTTGGCGTACATCTATGCCTTGGGTCATTGGCGTAACTGCGAATATGCTTTGTGGGGATGGGATGGCCTGGGGTGGCAACCCCCCTCCCCTAGGCGACGGGGGGTTCGGGAAAATCTTTTTTGAAAAATATCATGCCTAGAAATATATTTTACATTATTTTGTAACTAAAAAATTAGCTTTGAGCAGATGCAGTTATTATATGTCAAAACTAGGCAATGGTTTGTAATATTTTTTTTATTTCCCTTAGGTTTTGGGGGGGGGGATGTATCCCCTCATTCCCCCCCACAGTTACGCCATTGCCTTGGGTGGTGAAATACCCACCCAGGTGGGAATCGATCCCGTAATACCAAGATTCGACGACTTTACCCCGCCACCACCGAGGACGGCTTGAAAAATAATGCGGCTTACTGCCGCAAAGAAGCATCTGGAATTTAAAGCTTGGGTCGAAATACACGATTACTTTGCGGTGAAACTGATGGAGAGGAAAGAGGATGAACCTCCAAATAAAATTAGCTTATACATTTTGGAATAATAAAATACAAAAGGTCACATTAGAATTTACATCTCATTTTTATAAATTTTCCCCGGTAAATTGATGCCCAGAGTCTGTCAGGATATTTCTATATATAGTAATACTTACCAACAGACAAGATGCGAGACCTAGTCCGTAAGTTGCATTTGTTCGTAAGTTGAAAAACTTACTCTTCTGCAATTCTACTATTCTACCACAATTACATTCTACTTTTCTACTTACTAGTACCCAGGGCATCGTAAAGTGGAGTTATCCTGCAGAATGCAACGATGCATTGCAATTTGCGTTAACTCCGGACGGTGACGAACTGATGTCGCGGGGCGTTCGACGCTGTTGGAACAGAAAAATTTCGCTGCCCGCAGGAAGGAAGAACGGGCGAAACACTGAACAGTTCCTGACTGAATTTACATCTCGCAGGAAGGAAGAACGGGCGAAACACTGAACAGTTCCTGACTGAATTTACATCTCGCAGGAAGGAAGAACGGGCGAAACACTGAACAGTTCCTGACTGAATTTACATCTCGCAGGAAGGAAGAACGGGAGAAACACTGAACAGTTCCTGACTGAATTTACATCTCGCAGGAAGGAAGAACGGGCGAAACACTGAACAGTTCCTGACTGAATTTACATCTCGCAGGAAGGAAGAACGGGAGAAACACTGAACAGTTCCTGACTGAATTTACATCTCGCAGGAAGGAAGAACGGGCGAAACACTGAACAGTTCCTGACTGAATTTACATCTCGCAGGAAGGAAGAACGGGCGAAACACTGAACAGTTCCTGACTGAATTTACATCTCGCAGGAAGGAAGAACGGGCGAAACACTGAACAGTTCCTGACTTAACAGCCGTTTAATCGATACTTTATTCAAAGTGCGAGTTCCTCCGCTCCACACCACGATGCATATAGTCAAACCTCCAGTGCACCAAATTTAAAAATTTTGGGCACGCTTGAATTTTGTTGCATGTTCATATCTCTGAAAGTTCGTAAGCTGAATATTCGCAAGTAGAGGATTTATTATTGCATGAAACTAACCTCTCAACCTCACACGATGTGATAAACCATTATTTAAGTGATGCAAGCCTTTGGTCCTGAAGTAACCTGATAAAATGTCTACAATTTTCTATTGTTTCCGCATAAAATGTCGTCAATCTAATTAATGTATTGCCATTCAGGGGTTTTCAACATAGTGTCATAATTCTTGAGCAATGGATTTTCCCAAATAACTTGGTATATCAAATAGGTCACTCTCCGTAGCTCAGATTTTCTCAATAGGCGTTACAACGAGTAATCTCTTGCATGCAGTGATGACATGAGTGATAGTAGTTAACCAAAATTGCATCTGATAAACGCAGGATCCTCGTCTAAATCAGCACCAGAGTAGCTTTGGATTTGAGAATGCAGTTTGCTTTTTCTTCTTCATCCAGATATTCTGTTGCCCATAGAAAACCTACTCATGCACCGTGATGGCTTAACATTCTTATAGACAGAGTTGACACGTAGTCTAAAAGATGATTGGAATCTGTTACAATGATGTACCTTTTAGTTGTCGAAAAATATGTTCGAACTGATGAATAGGAGGGGTAAATTATTCCTGTCTCATACCTAACGTGTATGTAAATAATTTTATCTGCGGAGTATATTTCAGAATACAGCCATACTCCCCATTATATCAATACCTACTGGCTAAAAAGGCACACCAACTTCGGGAAGAATCTCATAAAACTCAGCAAAACTGAGCGCTGCCTTCAAAAACAACCATAACCATCACATGCACACATCACGTTAAACAGCCATAGTTGTTTTTCTGCTCCTTATATAATAATTATCTGGGTGATGTATTATTTATGTACGTTTAATGACATTATTTTAACATTGACAGATTGTATAAGAAACTGAAAAATAGACTATCTCCGCACTAAGGAGAATTTTGGTGATGTTGGAAAAGTTTTCTTTTTTTAAGCCCTTAAATAGGCAATATCAGCAGAAAAAGCCATATTAACGTAAAATAGGCATTTTTAGGCAGTAAAAAACTGCCTTAATTTCGCTATAAATGAACGTATCACTTCGTAAAATTGGTTTCCTGAGTAAAAGAAAAAGAAGGCATTTTAGGCGATGTCCTCAGCTTAGTTATAAGGCACGTATAAGAGAAGAAATACGTCGCCATGCAAAGGCTTGTGGATAGGATAGCTGAATGGAGAGCTGCGTGAAACCAATCTCAGGGCAGTGTGATTCAACTCTCTTCCGGCGAATGGAATGAATAAACCTTTCCCGGGTTTCCGCGCGGGTCAGACATTCGAAGAGCGCCGACGCTTTTTAAGATTTTCTCAGAAAGAGAAAGGTTTATTCAATCTCAGGAATGTTGAGTAATGGTGGTAGTGGCAGCATATTTAGTGGCCAACAGGATGATAATCTATCGCTATATTCGTGGTAGCAGCATAAAGTCACGGAAGTGTCGCCGATTTAAATAAATAGTGCCGCACGTGAATAACTTCCTCTTGTACTCCGAAAAAAAACATGTCATTCTCTTTCGGACACGTGTAAACATTGAATCGGTCAAAATCAAATTCCTCCAGGATATGACGCCAGGATGCTTTGATTCCCACCATCCACGGAGACTGGATTGGCTATTTAAGCGGCGCTAGCCTCAGCTGCAGCTGAAACTCTTCGGATCGTCACCAACGGACACCAGCATAGATTCACCTGGATTTCTCAAGGTGCAGTCCAAGATGGCCAATATGAGAAGACTGGAACAGTGGCTGTTGCTAGTCGCACTACTCGCGATCACCATCAATGGCAAGTCATTGCATTTAAAAACAGTCAGTTTTCTGCTTCGACCTCTCTTTCAATCAGGGTACAGTGCTTCCCTCTCGATCGTCTTCACACATTTATCTAGAAAATATTCTCTGCAATACTTATTGAACCATGAAATTGCTCGTGAAAAATAACCCCCGCGACTCTGCAGTCTTGAACCGACTTCATTAAGTTAATCAGGGTGTTTTCTTGTCTCGGTTAAATGCAAGTGGAATCGCGGTTACAAAACGGGGGTTCCCTTTTTAGAATCGGGTCGTGAAAATGGGCCACTTAGTTTTTTAACCAATTTACCACGTCCGCCGATAAGGTTCCTGTAGTATGAAGCAGGGAAGTTCAACAGGATAGGGGAAATTTTTTCGCAAGCATTTGCGACATCTATTCTTGACGTAGTTGTTAAATATAGTATTTGTAGCCACAAAAATGCATAATTTAGCCATAAATTTCCAATTTACGCTATATTGCCTTTCCTTCTGATAACTAAATGTCTTTTTCTAATGATTTATATTTTCGGTCGAAGTGCTATTAGAAAAACAAATGAAGGTGACATCCGCGTCCTCTCAAGTGAACTCTGTTGTTGTTTCAGAGTTCTGTAGTGAAATCGAAGAATGTCGGCATTTGCCAGCGTGTATCGCATTGTAATAGATCTTCAAAATTTGGAGTATTGTAAGAAATACGTTACTGTTGCGCAGTTAAGGACTGCCCTTCCAAGGGCTGTAAGTTTTTTCTGTTTTCCTCGACAAGTAGCCAGGTAAGTCACATTTATTTTTATTGCATCTGCTGTCATGTGTTGTGAAATACTTTTCTCAAGAACGTAGTTGTTGGATGTTTTACATTTAGGTAACTTAATCCAAGTCTTTAGAAGAACAGCGACATTTCAGTTTATTTCCTCTCTATTGATAAAGACATATCTTTCCCGTGGAGTAAGTATAGGACTGTTAAGAATGATTAATCCAAATGTAGTTCATCTGCTTGAAGCGATTATTATTAAATTCCAAGGATCTCGAAAAAGGAATGCATAATTTTTACTATGCTTTGTTAACTTCCATCCTTCGCTCGTCACATTGTTTTTATGCTTCTATGTGCTTGCTCCAAACATCCAAACTCGGTGGTTTGAAGTTACTATGTATTAGAATTACTGTTTAAATCTATTTAATTAAGTTAAATCATTTTTAATTAATGCCTTTATTTTTCACTTATCTACGAGCTACACCAAATTGTGTTGTTAGTGAAGTTACTTTATGCATTTTTGTGGTGGTGTCATGTGAATCTGTCTTTAATTTTAACCTGGCATTGAAATACTCTTTGCAACAGTCTAAGATAATTTTCTTCTAAGAAATTACTGAGCTAAATTTCTAGTTCTTTTAAAAGTTTTGAATCATCGCCTCATCCATGCTGCCATTCAGAGGGGTAACTAGGACTATGCATTGGGGGGAGAGGATAGCCTGGAGTGGCGATTCCCCACTTTCGTTGGGGAAATTTTTTGAAAAATAGCATGCCTGGAGATACATTTCACATAATTTTCGCACTAAAAAATTGACTTTAAGCAGACGCAGTTATTAAATGTCAAAACTAGACAATTGTTTTTGTTTCTCTGAGGCTTTGGGGGGGATCTATCCCCCTTCCCACCGCCATAGTTACGCGTCTGCTTCCATTTTTGTCTTACAGAACTGATTTTTGTGGATATCGTCTGAAAATTGTTTAACAGTGCAATACTCAGTTATGGCCAATTCACTCAGCTAATTTTGTTTGAAAGTCCTAGCATTTCTCATAAATTTCTTGTGTTTTTCATAGGGAGGTGTAATTTTCCTTTAATTCCTGAAACATTACAAGTGATGTACTCTGATTGTGTTTCTTTCTATTCTTTCTTTATCCAGGAGTTCATGAATCATTCTTCAGAACTTCATCATGAAAAGAATTTGTAGCACAGAACTATTCGGATAAGTTTGTTATTCTCATGATTAATGTACTTATTGACAATAAATATTATTTTTGTCTTTTTATATTCGATTTTAATTTATGTGCAATAACCTAAGATAAACAATAAGCTACTGCCCTGGAGGCCTTGATGGATCTTTCCTCCAAATAAAAATGCTATGAAACTATCCATACGCTCCTGAGAATCAGTTATTTTGTGCGTACGAGTTTGCGGGCATTTTGAGTTGAAGCAAATAGACTTGAAATAATGGAATGGGAAGGGAGGTCGTGTTTTAGTGATTTGAATTTGGCGGCAGATGCCGATGCTGCTGCCATCTGAACTTATAGTAGTAAAACTCTTAACTGTCAAAGAAGTTTTGCGTGGAGTTGGACATCTATGGTATGAAGTGCTAAGGCCATTTTACGCGGTTCACGCAATTGCACAATCTGACGTGAGAACGACGGCGCAGTCAAAATTGTGTCATTTAAAGCGGCGCTTTTGCTATAAAGCATGCGAAAATGCATGGATGTGAGACGGAAAAATAGCCCCTTCTCTTATTTCTTTCGTGCATTCGCGCAATTCCACGCCATAAAGAGAAATTAATGCAATTATAACCTGCGCAGTTCCGTGTAAAACGGCCTTTTTAATCTCTTCAGGCATTTTATATCTGGCCACGTACGTATTCTGTAAATTATATTGACGCTTTTTGAATCTCAAGTTACAAAACTTCTAAGAATCACAGTTAAATCTTAGTTCAAGGGGAAATTTTGGAGCTCATTACACGACTATGTAGTCAGCTTGGTGTATAGCGAGAAGAATTATCTAGCAATGTTGGCCTTTTTTAGTGTTGAGGATAAGGAAGAGTGTATGGTTGATTTGGGGATGGTAAGTCATGAGGTGACTGGTTCCGATCAAACACCAATAAAGTGGACGAAAAGCCGAAATTTCCATTTTGAAAATTTCGACTGTATACTTATCTGTAAATCAGAAAAATCAGGTATAGAATGCACCGGAAAACTTAAATTCTCTGCAAAGGTTAAAAAATCGAACATCATCAGTAGTGCTTTTAAATTTTTGTAGAACTAAAAACAAAGTAGATGATTTCAGCTTTGTAATTCTGAAAACAGAAGCTGATGTAATCATAGAGACGGAAAGTTGGTTGGCGGATGAAATTCATGACAGAGATATCTTCCCGAAATCACGTACATACCTTGTACACGAAGGGCCGAAAAACGATAACAGGAGAAGGAGTGTTCATTGCTGTCAAACATGAGAACCGGAGCAGAGAATTTTGAATACAGCGATTTGAAAAGTGTTTGGAGTTCAATCAAGTGTTCAGTTAATTAATTCTCTACACGCGAATTCCGTAGATCACCATATTCAAGCCTGAATTTGGTGGTGGAGTTAGATAGCCAGAAAAGGCTTTTTACTCATCGGAAATATAGCAATAGTGTCCAAAATTAGCGGCCATTCATTGGTTCATCCAATGTTCCATCGATCGATTGGGAAAACTATTGTTTTTACAATGGAAGTAAAGACAAGGACCTGGGCGAAACTTTGCTTTTCACATTCTATTCCACTTCCTTTTCGCACCTAGTAGGGTAACAGCATTACAAGACCTACTAAAAACATACTAGACAAGACAAATGATTTTTTAAAGCATTAAGTCTTTGCAACACGAAAACATTGTATCTAGAGGTATTTTGGAGAGCAATTAGCTAAGTGGAAGACTGAATATATTCTTTTATAAAAATATGCAAAACAATTGAGTTCAAGAAATATAAATCTCGCATTGATGTTCAACTTTAGTAATCCTATCTTGTTCCATCATACAAAAAATGGACAACTATATATGTTTTTAATATTGATACTTGCACACCAGCATCGCAAATAACCTTAGTCCATATTCATGTCGTTGTCGTTGCCCTATTTATGTCGAATCACGTCGTTGATGAGAGATTGCGTGAAAATGAAATTTGAAAACAAAAGCCTTCTCTTTATGAGAAGCCCTACGTTGAGCCTTAAAAAGCCAAATGCTGGCATCCATGAGCTGTTTTCTTGGTCCAGACAGCTGCAATATGCGAGGCTATCGACGCTCGTGATCAGGTTTGTTCGGATGGATGCAAGGTTCGTTTCACACAATCTCAGTTACATCCGTTTTCGGTGGCCGGCGAAAAATAACTCATTCCCATTCCACACAAAATGCGCTGTTCACATCAGGTTTTTAAGTGGACACGATCGGGTTAATAACACATTTTGTTATCTGATGGGCACTTTTCAGTTACAACACAAAGATATCCTCGTAATTTATGGTGATATTATATTTTTGAAGTAACTCTGATAACACTTCTGTTACATTATGCTTCCGAGATTACTTCGTTTTTCGTTAGCATCGTTTTCTTCGTTTTTTTAAATATCCATATCGTGCCAAGGATGGTTTTATTTAGAAGAATGTATCATGAGACTAAAACGCCTACAATCTACGAGGATTGATAAAAAAACTTCATTTGCATGAGGTTGGAACTGCAGAGAGCTATTGAATGATATTTTGTGTTTCCGTAAAAAGCTACGTGTTCTTTAATAACTACGATTTGAGTATTATAGATTATTTGATAACATTGTGGAATACCTTTTGAAATTATTTTGCCGGAAACTGTATACATCGGAGGTAAATTTTATTTTTCTCCATTTGATCTCCACTAATCTAAGGCTCCAACTTCCTTGTGAGTTTTTCAATGACAAATACCGGTTTGGGTAATTCTTAAAGGCATACGGCCGTATTCATAGTTTCCTTAGTAAGCTACTAACGCCCAAGTAGTGTTCTAAGTAGTAGCATACTAGCAAAATGGTATTCATAGATCGTTAGTAAGGGCTACTAAGCTTAGTATGCTACTATCTTAGTAGCCGGTTCTTAGTCGCCCTCCGGCCTTGTCTAAGGGAGCTACTAAATATGGCGGACCGTTGTGGATGATCGAACTCCGGTTTTATTTGTATACTGTAATAGAGTTTTTATGCATTTGTGCCAAAATGGAATACGAGAATCCATTCTTCAAGTAAGGCAGGCAACGTATGTAGTGTAATTGTTGACAGGAATTGAAAGTTTTTCGTAGCTGCGAGGAAGCTACGACTTGCAGTGAACTTGTGCCTCTAGTGTAAGTGAACACAATTTGTACATTCAATGCGCCCCTAAGTGAATTGATTGCATATAGACGATGAAGTCAAGAGTGAAGCGACAAGTGAAGTGATTTGTGAGTGTATGAGCTACGACAAAATTATTTATTTCTTTCATACTGGTTTAACCATTTCGATCAAAGGTATCTACTAGCTGTTGCGAAGGGGATATGTTTCATATTTGAAGCAGTTGTTCTTTAGGGATACAGCAAACAATTATAAATTTTCATTCGTTTGTGCGCTTTTAATTTGTGTTTAATTATATTACTTATTCTAGTAACTTTATCGTGAGCTTTCGGCAGTGTTTACATTCCGTGTATTTCGTTCCGCTGTTGTTTTTGTTTTGGTTACGGTACGAGTGATAGTGGAGAGTGAAATTGGAAGTTTGTTGATGTTACAATTTCTGGTTTAAAAATTTGTCTCAGAATATTTATTTCATTGTCTACGTAATGGTAATGTGAAATAGCATCAACTGATTCTAAATCATTAGTGATGAGTGGGAAGTGAGATGTGAAGAATTCTTTCGAACGACAACGAGTGCAAATTTTTTTGGTGCGTGCAGAGTGATTGGAAAAATGATTATCATTGTTTACTAGAGTTACGTTATAGTGTTTTAAATTAAGTGTGAGTCAAGATTTTCATTGAACCAGTTGATTCAGAATGTACGGATTATAAGTGTCATAAAGACAGCTCGTGAAATGTGAAGCGAAATGTTGTGTGCGTTGTAGTGCTATTTGTGATATGATCAGCAATAAATAAGTAAAACAAGTTACGTTAATTATGCTTTGTTTTTTACATTAACCACCTCTAGTAAACTATATGCCGTATATTTCCGCACGCTGTCAATATTTGAAATATTTAAATGTAGCGACACAGATTGTTGTTTCCTTGACTAACATTTTAGGAGTAGCAAACATATATTACTAATTGCTCGCACGTAGGTGTTTGTAACGTAATATATATAATAATGTATCATTCACACATTTATCTCAACGTTATTTTCTTAACGTTTAATTTCTGCATTGCAAAAGTTTTCGTTTCTACTCCGACATTGAGGTGTATTTCTGCTTTCCGATATGTATAATACTGACGTTGCTAGTTATGTTTTTCCATACTAATCACGCATACACTAATGGAAACAAATATCGGAAGTGCAAACAATACGCGATGTATATGATCAATAAATATACGGCCGTTTGTAAAGCAATAACTGCATCTCAAACATACAAATACAAAATTCGGTATTACTCATAAATCTACCCTTTCCCAAAGGTATTGCATAATTTTTGTGTACAGCAATCAAAAAATATGTCTGAGATGCGATATCACATCGAATTATCCATTATGAAGTAAAAATTTCAATGCATTTTGCTGAATCAATTTCTTTTGTTTGATAGTGTTACGAATTTTGCACGCCGCGGAGGAGTCAGATGCAGTGTTGTCAAGCGTAGCCTAGCGAGTTGAACCCAAATCGCTACCGAGTATCGGCTGCCGAGCTGGCTAGTAGCATACTAAGTTAGTAGCTCACGTAATACAATCCATGAATACCATATCTTAGTAGGCGACTAAAAGGTCTTAGTAGCCGACTAAGTTAGTCGCCCTACTAGCGTGTTTTAGCGGAAATCTATGAATACGGCCGATAGAGTCTAATCAAAACCACTGGTTTTCTTCTGTTTTTCCTCAAACTATTTGACCTTCGAAAGGCAATGTAAACGAGAAAGTAATTTTGATTTGATTGACAGCTCACTTAAGCCGAAGCCAATTCTTTGATTTGTTGTTCACCGATGTGCACGTTCATCTACACTTTGGTATGCTCCAAATGCAAGTTCAAATGAATTGCTTCCTCGATTATATTTTTAGCCGTGAGGAGGAGACCCCACTTTTGAGGAATCGCTCCGGCTGTCCCACGGACCATTTCCTTCTTGCTTCGCCAATAATAGTTGGGCACTCGGTCACGCAACCAGCAGACCTCCTTCACCTCCTCAAATATATGGTTTCCCATTTCAGGGTGGTCTTCGCCTCCACTTCAGACCAAAACTTTATTTTATTTGAATTAATTTTCAGCTTGTATCTGATTATTATATTTTATATAATTACCAGAAATTTCCTTTTACTTGAACAACCGCGGTGGAAAGGCATCCGCATCCCTACGACCCCTAGAGTCATATCTCTCAACTATTGTTTGTTTTTGTGTAAACGGCTGTCGTCCTATCATCCCCCGCCACATGCCCTTGAAGATAGTGTATGTATACCCTTCCATGAGCAACCAAGTCTCTAAGTGCGTAGAGGAGGCACGAATCCATTCCACGGAAGGCTGATTTCCGCTGTCACTTCGGACGTTTAGGGTAGTTTCCTTCATCAGAGAAAACGAAAGGCATTGATTGAGATTCGTTACCCACCACTAGTGTATTCATAATTGACAAATTATTTGCTTTTACAAATCCCAGTTTAGACGAATAGCAATGGTCAATTTTCACTGCATTTGAAAAAGTCCAGATTGGCGCCCATGCGATTCCGACTCACGTGACGTTTCTATACGAGTAGATAGGATTTTTACCTTATTTGTGATTACCAATATATGCATGAGGCACAGAGCTCAGGGAAATATCACCTATTAAAACTACCAATGTTCGAAAAGTTTCCTTCGTTTGATAAGGTATTAATAATCCTTATTTAATCCAAGCGCTGCCTGCTAGCAGGGTAATCTGCTACCCGCTAGCAGCCTGCATCGCAGCGACGCACATATCCTCGCCCCAAGATCACCTCACACGGCGGTAGCGGGAGCCAGAATGACGTCACACGGGCTTTTCCCAGCATTTATACGTAGCCGTCGCGTTTTTGCGCGCTTGAAATTTTTCACTATTCCTTTAATCGCGGAAAATAGATATCGTCATTTAAAAATCTAAAAGCGTGAAATGCATACTCCATTAGTAATAATCTTTCAATTTAGGCAATAAAAAAATAGTAGGGAACCACCCTTTTTGTGCTTTTGGAATAAGCCGCGGCGCGGTGATGAGTGCAATGTGATCTTTTCCAATATTTTGCAGTGTAATGTTTTTAATTGAGAGGAATAGCTTTGAAAAGTAATGAATATTAGGAATAATAAGATCACATCATCATGTTTACAAGTTTCGGCTCATCATCATTAGTCAACAATCCTAAGATTGGTTTGACGCAGCTCTCCACTTCTCTCTCCTATCCGCTAATCTCTTCATAGCTACATATTTATTCTCTTTTACATCCTTTATAACCTGTCCGATATAACTCATTTGGGGCCGTCCCTTGCCCTTTTTCCCTTCCACTTGTCCTTCAACGATTGTCTTCATCAGACCATCGTGCCTCAAAATGTGGCCAACTAAAGCCCGTATGACACTTGCCAATTTATTGGCCAATATATCGGCGCGCAATATTGGTTAAAATATTGGGCTTTAGGCATCGTATGACACGTACCAATATTTACACCAATATTGGCCGTTATACTGTTCTAATACCCCACTAGAGAACGCCACATAACACAAAATGACAAAAGAGCATCTCAAGACGCAGATTGATTGCCGAGCTACAGAATGGGAGGTGGCATAATAATTGTAAATTTAATAACTATTTCGAGGGGCTGCAAAGATATTCTCGAATTGCTCGAAATTTCATTCGGGTGAGTTCCTTGAATGATGAGAGATAGGAAATATTGTGATCTCATAGGTGAGCCAAGATAACGTAGCGGCTCGTTTTGGCTGGAATATGTTCATCGAATAAACAGAGATTGTGTCATCAATTGGGACTTTCACCCGAAACTTTAGCGCTCAAATCATGAAAAATAGTTTAATAATTGTAATTTAAACAAAATATAGACGCAATCGAGGAGAATCACGACGTTCTTATTCCTTAAATATCCGAAATGTTATTTCCGAATTACCCACTTTAGACAGTTGATGTTTGTGAATTTATGTTCTCTCAAAGTACATATTAATTATTTGAGCTATTTCATGGATTGCTATGCTTCTAAAGCTTTTATATATGATATTAAAATTCCGAGGTTAAATGTTTTGCAACGAGCTTCTAGATTTGGCCACTAGGAGTCGACAAGACTGAGTTCTGATTGGAGATTGGCCTCGAGAAAATAGAACCCGTTCTAAAATCTAGATTGGCCAAGAAATTGTGCCCAATATTGTGAAACGGAGATTGGGCTAGAAATTGGTGTGTGTCAGTGGGTCCACAATCCAATATCCAATGGATTGGCCAATAAATTGGGAAGTGTCATACGGGCTTAAGTTGTCCCTTCTTCTGCTTAATGTTTTTAGGAGGCTTCTATTTTCTCCCACTCTCCTTAGCACTTCCTGGTTACTCACACGGTCAATCCATTTTATCTTCATCATTCTTCGGTAGCACCACATTTCGAATGCTTCCACTCTTGACTTCTCTGCTGCTGTCAACGTCCAAGCCTCGCTTCCATAGAGAAACATACTCCATATGAGGTATCTGATGAATTGTTTCCTTCCTTCTATGCTGGTATTTTCAGCTGTAAGAAGATTCTTCTTTTTGTAGAAAGCCCTCTTCGCCTGCGCTATTCTACTGAGTATTTCTTTCTTGCTCCGTCCATCGCTGGTAATTCGTCTTCCCAGGTAAGAGAACTCGTTCACCTCTTCAAGCTTATGCTTTCCTAGGTTGATGTTTGTTTTAGCCTCCTCTCTTTTGCTGCAAACTAATATCTTAGTCTTCTTTTTGTTGATTTTCAGCTGATATTTGGCCATTGTCCTTTCCATCTTTGTCAACGTCTTCTTCAAATCCTTCTCTGTCTCGGCTATGACTGCTATGTCGTCAGCAAATCGCAGCATACTAATTTTTTCTCCGTGGATATTGACACCCGAAGCTTTCTGCTTGATTTCGTTGATGGCTTTCTCTATGTAAACATTAAAAATTAAGGGGGAAAGCGCACAACCTTGTCTCACCCCTTTTCATATTCTTGCTTCTGCACTGTTTGGTCCACATTTGATCACAGCTACTTGGTTTTTATACAAACTATGAATAATTCTACGATCATTGTAGGGTACGCCGATTTCTTTCAAAATTCTAAGCATTGAATTCCATTCCACGTTATCAAAGGCCTTCTCTAAATCGACAAATGCAATGAAGGTTGGTTTGTTTTTCTCCATTCTCTTCTCTATGATCATCCTAAGAGCAATAATTGCTTCCTTTGTGCCCCTGCTTTTCCTAAATCCGAATTGGTCCTCATCCAGGAATTCTTCTGCTCTTCGTTCAATTCTCCTGTAAATGATTCTTGTCAGAATCTTCGACGCATGTGTCGTCAGGCTTATAGTCCTAAATTCTTCGCACTTCTCAGCTCTCTTCTTTTTGGGTATGGGAATGATGATGTTCTTCTCGAAGTCACTAGGTAAATCTCCTGTTGAGTACATATCGCAGATAGCTTTATACAGTTGAGTTAAGACCTTTTCTCCTGCATTCTGTATTAGCTCTGCTGGAATGTCATCTATTCCTGGGGCCTTATTCTTTCGCATGTCTCTTACTGCAGCGTCAAATTCCGATCTCAAGATGCTTGCTCCAATGTCATCCTTTTCAACTTCACTTTCCTTTTCGAGAACTTTTGAGCAAAGTTTGCTCCCGTTGTATAATTCCTCCAGGTATTCCTTCCATATCTCGGCTTTGTCTTCGTTTTCAATTAGAATGTTTTCATTCCTGTCCCTTATACTATTACATTTTGTTTTTCGTTCCTTGAAATGGTTCCTCACTATTCTATAGGCCGCTTCCACTTTCCCTTTTACGAGGTTATTTTGTACGTCCTCACATATGTTCCTCATCCACGCTTCTCTGGCTTTCCTCGCTTGGCGGCAAATCTCGTTCCTTATTCTCTTGTAGCAAGCCTGTCCTTCCTCAGTATTCGTATTCTTATACTTTCTCCGTTCTTCAATGAGGTCTAGGATTTCATCCGTGATCCATGGCTTTTTCTTAACACATTTTCTTATCCCTAGAACTTCTCTAGCGGCCTCCTGAAATCCACTTTTTATGGTAGTCCAGTTATTCTCAACTGAGTTTTCAGACTGATCTAGTCCTATCTTGCGCTCCACTACTTCTTGAAAGGCCTGTTGATTTTTTGGCTCCTTAAGTTTCTCTAATTGCCAGGTGTTCTTTGCTGATTTCTTCAATTTCTTGAATTTCAGATGGCATTTCATCATCACTAGATTATGATCACTGTCGATATCTGCCCCCGGGTAGCTTTTACAGTCCTTTATCTGGTTTCTAAACCTCTGCTTCACTAAAATATAGTGTAGTTGAAATCTTCTTTTGTCTCCTGGCATTTTCCATGTGTATCTTCTTCGCATGTGATTCTTAAATAGAGTGTTGACAACCACTAATTTGTGTTCTGTGCAGAACTCTAATAGCCTTTCTCCTCTTTCATTTCTATTTCCTAATCCATATTTTCCGGTTATTCTTCCATCCTGGCCTTCGCCGACGACAGCGTTCCAATCACATAAAACAATTAGGTTTTCTTCACCCCTTACCTTTTTGATTACTTCCTTTATATCATCGTAGACGTCTTCAACTTCTTCATCCTCGTAGTCTGTCGTGGGCATGTAGACTTGTACCACTACGGTATCTACTGGCTTAGTCTCTATCTTCACCATAACTATCCTTTCATTGTACTGTAGGAAGCTGTTCACACGCATTCCGGCGCTCTTTCTGAGCATTATCCCAACCCCAGCATTACCGTTCAGGGATCCTGTGTGTATAATCCTATAGCTTCCACTCCAAAATTCTCCCTCCTCAGGCCATTTCATTTCGCTGATTCCTAGCACGTCGATATTCAGTCTTTCCATTTCCACTTTAAGGTTTTCTAGCTTGCCGCAAGTCCTGAGTGATCTCACGTTCCATGTACCTATCCTCATAACTTTATCACAATTGACCGATGTACCCTCTCGGGTAGTCCCCGCCCGGAGATCCGAATGGGGGACTAGTTTACCTCCGGAATTTTTTACCTGAGAGAATTCCATCATGTCAGACAATTTAAAGTTGGAGTATCTGCGCCTCCTCGGGATAATAATGTGGTGGTTTCCCCTTGCCTTCCACATCGCAGTACTACAGCCGTTAAAGTAAATGTTACCACGCCTGAAGTGCAATGAGTGTCGCTGTACTGACCATCATGATCTCCACCTTCACTCATATGAAGAAGAGCTGCTGCCCTCTCCTCCGGGTGATGTGAGGCATAATTGTTGGCGGCCTCTCATCGCCAAGTCACGGTATCATCACAGGTTTAGTGTATCATTTAGATGGCCTATCTCACCCAGGGATTGACCCATACCACCTCGGATTACCGCCGCTTTTTGTCCACGACTGCTTATTCGACAAGTAAACTCGCTTATATCGCAGCTAACCTCTATATCTAGAGGTTGACCCACCATCCGCAACCCGGTGGACGCACTTGGTGGCTTAAAGCTCAGCCGCGAGAAGTTTCGGCTATAACATCTATTAATACTTTATTTCCCCGTGAATTTCGGATCACTTTGTCCGTCTCCAACCCCATCTTGGACTTGCCTCTTCTAATTTACAGTGCGGCCTCCTCCATTCCATTCTATAACTTTAAATGCTATTCTGTTCCTTTCCGCCTGTAATACCAAGCATTCTTCCCCCCTGGACGGGTTTTTACATCCCTTTCCCGCTCTGAACCCGCTCATCCAAATCCTCTGTCTCCTCCGTATTTCGTCTAGAAGCTGCTAGCTCTCCTAACCCGCCTTGTCCAGCACTTCGTCATTCTTCCACCTCTCCGTCCACTTCACATTTTCCACCCTTCCATGCACATGTGGCGAGGGTCGTGCTCACTAAGCCACTGTTGGAGAGAAAACCCCCACGACGAATTTCAAAGCACTGCAGAAACAATAGAGTATGTGCACATTTTTGGGAAGTGATCTTAAAAAAGAATTTACACCTCAATTAGGCTAAATTCCGAGTCTGAGAATAAAGAGGTACTTTTTAAGCGAGATATTAATTATTAAAATTTGCAAAATTAATGATGCGCTGAAACACCAGTCGGCCATATTCTCAAGGCTGTGACGTCATTTTGTTCGACGTGTTCTCAGGCATTCCTTGTTCTTTAGGGTGAGCCCCTCTACAGCGTATACTGAGTTTGGAAAGAAGCCATGGAATGCCTTATGAACTAGATTTAAAGTGTGTACATGCCATCATCTACATCTTTTAATTCATTTGTTTCTCGGTTACGCTGACGACGAGGCTCTATCAACTTTTCTACCTCGAACTACCTAATCGTATTTCTTACTCCTCGGTTCTCGCATTTGCGTTCGTTTGCAGATTTATAGTGACATTAAAATTAAGAGACACTTAAACAGTGATGATCCTTGAAAATAGTACGACTTAATTCGTGAAAACTAAGTCACTAATTAGTAACTAACTTAGTAACTGTACCCGTACTACTAACGGAAAATTAATTTTCGATAAAAAGTGATAGTTTGGGTATTCAAAATGTTTGTAATTTAATTCCAAACACAGTGATGCTAATATTTTCCAAATCGGATGTGAAATAAGCTCATTATTACGTATCACAAGTCGGGACTACTTTTTGGAAATGCACCGCGCGCAGGGATTCCTCGCTTAATGGATAGTCATAACAAGACACTTGTACCTTGAAAACCAATAAACTTATGCTGTGAAGAAATGTAAAATGAACCAATTATTAAATTGTGCTAACAAATGCTTCGAGAAGCATATTGAAACCGAATGAATGAAAAGTAATCGTCTGATCTAACTATCAAACATTTGATTTACAGCCCGAGAGATTTCCGTCATTCATCCGGACCAAGTTTTCAATGACCAATTTTTAGATATACCTCACAAATGCTATTCATAAACCTCAACCAAGCAAATGTACATCTGACTGACATATCTATGTTAGCGAACTGAAAATAACTTGTAGAAACATTGAGATAATCAGAACTCTGCTTTTGAAAACATTAATTCTACGAAAGAACAAATACGTCGACTAAAAGTGCGTTTCTTTTAAAGAAATTAAGATCAGATTACTGCTTAAACTGGACCAAAATGTAACTTCAGTTATTTGTGCTTACGTTTAAAACCTTAAATAGCCCAGAAGAAGAAGAACCCAGCTCAGTAACGGCAATTTAATAATTAAGTATGGATATTCATCCAGTCACCACGGGCCATAACTGAATATGAAAAATTATTTTTCGCGAGACAGTAGGTTAAATATTAATAGAATAGAAAATAGTTAAATAGATAGATTAAATTATGATCGGTATTTGAAATGACAATAATACAAATATCGATAGTTATCTACCTACCGGCACTTTTAGTTCCGCAAACCTTCGAATCGTGCTAACAAACTTTTGGCCAATTACCTACTGTAAACAATCTTACTTAATTCACTTATGTTAGACCTAATTTCCGATGAGGTTTCCCGTCCATTTCTCTTTATTATGAATGAGACAAGACAACAAAAAAGCTCCAGTTCAACATTAAAACTTCGTGCCGAGGCATGTAGGTATAGTCCAACATAATCAGCACGGTCAATCGTTGAAGCATCCACCTTCGGGATATTATTTGAAGAAACCCTCACGAAACCTGATTCCATGATAAGCACTTAAACGTATTTCCCTTTACACAGATCAGATCCACCAACTTTTTCCAATGCACACGTAGTTTATTGAATCATAAACACGATCATAACACGATAAACACCTTGCACGCTGATGAGATAGACCAGAATGACGTCACATACCGAGGAGCCAGTAGATGAGCGTTTTCGTCTGCCTAATATCGTTGCGAAAACAATGCATATTAAATAGTAATTATTAAACAAACTAAGCAACAATTAATGCTGTTAATCGAAAGTAATGATATTTACGATACACTTTATCGAATAAACTGCATTTCATTCGTATTCCTCCCGAGTGCACATACTCTATTGACTTTGTACGCAGTACGGGAGATCCGGGTTCGAATCCCGGCTAAGTCAAATATTTTTCCACGACCAACTTCATCTTTTGATGTATTTGACTTGCACCCGTGCGCGTGACTGCGTACAAAGTCACTTGTTTCTGCAGTACTTTTATGTTTAGTGTTTGAGGAAGGGATTGAGGATAATCCTTTCACAGAAGCCCATGGCATTGTCGCCGCTGAGTGAGGCACCGTTGTAGAAAGACATACTTAAATAAATACAGTGGTTAGGTACGATACGAAACTCTACTTGGAATATACTTTAGGGTAGACGTAACAACATATATTTTTTTCGGCGTGTCTATTGTTTCCTAAAGTTTTTAATTTAATTTTGAAAATTTCAAACTTATGTAAAAGTTTAGTTTTCGCTTAAAAATTTTGAAAAAATCATGATGGTAGAACGTAATTGTATTTACATTTTAAAATCAAGAAAACGATTTTACAAAAATTAAAACTAGAGATATGGTTGAAAAACTAAAAACCATGCTTAAATTTTTTTGGGGTTATTATCCGTCGTTAAGACCAGAAACTTTGGGGAAATACATAATTTTGGATGCACTTTAAGTGTACATTTTTTATTTTTCAAAATATCTGGGGGCACTTTTCACCATCTTAACCTGCTAGGCCCTTTAACTTTAATAGATTCGGGGTTATTTAAATATTACTAAATTATTATCACTTAATTAGGTTAGGAGCTGTAAAATGAAACATGTAAATAATTGATTAAAATTTACCTTAAGTAATCACTATTTAACTCTGAAAAATTGGCTAAAATGCAAAATTTTTTGTAATGTTTTTGGTAATTTGCGTGATCGGACGTCCAAATTTAATAATTTCTTTTTTGTTTTTCTTGTACTAACATTTAACAACTTTTCCACGCTATAGCGACACGAAATATGGGAGTTGAGTTTTTTCGCACCACCGTAGTATGGATCGTAGTATCGAGGAGGGAATATAGGGGGTAGAATGCTAGGTAAACAAGGGATATGAAGGAAGAGAAAAGGATTTTTAGATAGAATTGAAGGGAGTAAGCCTAATTGTGAATTGAAGAGGGTTATCCGTGAAGGGAGGGCAGACTACTAGAATACTTTGTAAATAATCCATGGAAACCTACCCTTATCAGTATAATACTTTAATAAAATAAAATATCCGCTTCCCTTTTTTAATATTGGTCTTAGGTTTGCGTTACATTCACGCTTAGAAGGTTGGCTAACCGAATGATAACAGTGAACCCGAAAGGTTTCTTGCTTTTATTTCGAGTAATCCTAAAATACGTAATACAAAAATGATGTTGATGGAAATCAGCCAACAAACAGGCCATATGGATGTCAACATTACACCTTTCCATTCCCAAGGGGTAGTACATAGGGGGAGTGTTTCAGAGCGACATCTTCAAGACGCTCATCTTGATGGCGTGCAGCTGCTCCTTCCTTCTCTCGTCCGCCTCGAACGCCGCCTGCCTCCTCCTCTCCTCCTCCGCGAACGCCTCCTCCCTCCTCCTCTCCTCCACCTCCAACGAGCGCAGCCTCACCCTCGCCGCCTCCACCAGCAGACTCTGCTCCTCCAGCTTCAGCTCGTACAGCCTCCTCACGTCCACAGCCGAGCGCCTCACGAACGGCGCCTCCTCCGGCACCCTCTTGTCCTTCGGCGCCTTAGCCCCGTTCTCTTCTTCCCCTTCCTCGAACAGCGGCTCTTCGTTCGGTGCGGGAGGGGGCGGAGATGAACCTCCAAAGGTCGCATCTTCCGACATGTCACCTGGCGAAAAAAAAAAACATTTATTTATTTCACCGCCAAAAGAACGCCACAAAAGCTTTTAAATTGGCTGAATCAAAAAATAATGACAGCTAAAAGATAACACGGTAAATAATTTAAAAAACAAGACACAAAATGTAGAATTTGAGTTTTTCCCGGCGTATAGTTTGGAGGAATAATTCTCGTGTTGCCCAACGGGCGTTGATGCACACTTTACCCCTGAAGATGATGGCAGAGTCAGCCTTCGAAACGTTGGGACCAATTGCCGGAAACACCACCCGGTGAGAAACCCGAGCATTGTTCCTTCAAAGAAACTAGTGGTTGAGGAAGAAGAGGTCGAGGGATGTCGAGAGATGTTTTGAAGAGTTAAAAAAGGATTAAGGGGATTCGGTATTAAAGAGAGCGTTGAAAGATGGATTCGCGGAATAAGAAGCAGAGAGTTATTTAGTAATGGGCGAGGAGGAACATGAAAACGGAAAAGAGGGAGAATTCGTTGGTCTGGAGAGACCATTTGGTAGGAATATTTATTTAGAGCTAATGGCATTATATGTTAGGAACTAAGACCATGTTAAGTTAATAAACAACTATTTATCAGGAAAGCTAATACGACGGCAATTATTTACCTATTAGGCTAGAGAGACGCATATTCTTTCAAAGCTTAAAAAAATCAATAAATGAGAATAAATGTGTTTATTTTGTTTATAAACTCATAATATAAGTAGTTTCAACGTCTGCGAGCTAAAATGAGCAGTATAATTTCAATATCATTTTTGCGCACAAAGGATCACATCTTTTTCTGGAATGACAGTAAACATAATGAATTTAATAAAATCCAATTCATAGAAAAAAAACTACAAGTAGTTGCTCGGTGTTTACTGGTTTCTATGTGGCTAAAACAATGGAAAATAAGTTGCACATACGCTGGGATCGTAAAAGAATGGTTTGAGTGTTTTCAAGAAGAAAAATTTGGAAAAAATGGGGAATAAATCTACATGATACTAAAATAAACTCGATGGCAACACAAAAGTCGATCACGAGATATGATATCGCTACTGAACTGTTTTCCGTCTTCGTTATGATTTTTTGTTTCCTGGCTTACGTTTCTCGTTGCAAATCAGCAATATCTTATACGCCTTGTGTCTTATACCCTCTGCCTGAAGACAAATTTTATACAGGAAATCATAGAAGAATGATAACGACCAAATTGATAGATCGCGTGAATAATGCGTAAGTAATGAGAGGAGAATGAGAGAAGAGAAGCTTTTTGAAACCTTGGGTAGAAGTCGGGACAATTTAATCGGAAAGATTATGACACACGATGGAATGGATAATGATCGTTGAAGGACCAGAAGAAGAGAAGAACGGCAGGGTTAGGCATCCATTGATGAAGAATGAGAAACAGTGGTGTAATCATAATGTGGATTATTGAATAATGTAATGAATACTTGTAATATTTGTAAAGAATGACTGATAAAGAGGAATAACGATACCTTCCAGTGTATCAGCCGAGTCACTTAAAATAAATCGGAATCCAGTTTGATTCGGGAGCAGCGACGCCGCAGTGGCGCTTTCAGGAATCAACCGGAACGATGAGTCATTGTTAGCCTCGCCGCCATTTGCAATCCTCAGATTGGCTGTTATCTCTCCGGTCAACTCCTTCTTGTGCCTCGCCTTCATGTTTATCCAGCACTTCTTCAGCTGGTGGACCGTGCGCTGAAAACAGGGACACGATTTTAGAAGAATAAAAGTCAACATATCCAACGTACATACAACGAGTTTCCCTAGAGTCCAATAAGTTAAACATATTCCTATCAAAGCACTCTCTTCAACTTCAGTTGGGTAGATATTATTTTAAACTCAGATCAGACGCAACTGTTAACAGACGTTTGGATGATAATAAGTAGACGCATTTTGAGTTATGAGAATTAATTCATTCCAAGAATTTATAACATATATATTGGTAAAAAAAAACTCTCCTAGCCTCCAAATTATGCTCTTTCACCATCTATACACTTTTAAATGCGAGTTTTCCACGCTTCGCACGCTCCCTATAAGTGAACAACCGAAGCATCCCTCAGAGCAAGCTTGCGAGCCGCTTTCACAGCATCCAGGGTCCGTGGTTCCCGAGCACCTGGCAAAAGAATGACATCATAACGAAATCCCTAAGGGTGCCTTCATAGCTCGGCGTTGCGTACTTGGGGGCGGAGCTAACTCATCGCAGCAAGCTGGAGCCCTTCACAGCTCTGCGTTGCGAAAACAAATGATAGGCAAAAAGCGTCGGCTCCTAAAAATCAGCCTGTGAGCATATCATCTTATGATTTCGAACTAAACGCAAAATACATATGTTGTTTTCTGCATGTTAACACAATTTTATTTCTTAAAATATTCTTCTTAACTGTAAATAGCATTTGAAGTTAATATGGCGACCACAAAGTCGATAATAATGCATGTAGTGATGGCCCTTGCCTATGCATTATTATGACCTTTAAATTATATTTCCTAACTCGGAATATTCGAAAAATAGCTAATTACATACACTCAATGAACATGAGTAACGTGGAATGTTATCAGGAATATTTATTAATGATATCTATTATTCAAACATATTGTCCTAGTCATGTCATCTAAATAGCTCTGAGTAGATCATGAGGGCACAATTATTGGATATAAAATGGAATTTAAACGACCTTATTTCTGCATGTTTACCCAATTTCATTTCTTAAAATGTTCTTCTTAACTATAAATAGTATTTGAAGTTAATATGGCGACCATAAAGTCGATAATAATGCATGTAGTGATGGCCCTTGCCTATGTATTAGTATGACCTTTAAATGTTATTTCCTAACTCGGAATATTCGAAAAATAGCTAATTACATACACTCAATGAACATGAGTAACGTGGAATGTTATCAGGAATATTTATTAATGATATATATTGTTCAAACAGATTGTCCTAGTCATGTTATCTAAATAGCTCTAACTGAGTAGATCATGAGGGCACAATTATTGGATATAAAATGGAATTTAAACGACCTTAGCTACCAACAAGCACCTCTAACGCTGTATTTAGCTTTTGATATAATTTACGGGCATGAGTTACGCTAATCTATGCTCCTCAGTGACTGTAATCTAATTTAGGGTTAACAATTGTCTTATGTTTAGGAAAGATACGAAATATCTAAGCTGAACACTTCAAAATAATAGTAAATAAAGAAATAAATAGCATTTGCCACTCCCATTACAGCTAATCTTGCATATTTGCATACCCATAAACAAACACCAATTCGAAATCGTCGGCGTACTGCCGCCTTGACGCAGAGAAAATTGAACAGGTTCAGTTTTTCTGCGACGACGCAGCGAGCTGGAGACGTGACGTCATCAATTCTCAAAGACGGGCTCTGATTGGCTCGCTAGCCGCGGCGTCAACGCAACGCCGAACTGTGAAGGCCCCCTCAGCCTCCGTACAGCCCTGATCTTCCCCCAGCAGACTTTTTGGTTAAGGTGCGTTTGGTTGGGCCATGGACCAGGTAGTCCCAAGTTGGGCGTGGCACACCCTCCGTAGGATCCCTAATCCCGAACCCTTTCCTCGACGCGTTAGCCCTCGCTGCCCCATCTCTAGGACCCTCCCAGCGGGGGCCTACCTTCCGAAAAGTGACCGCTATGACTGCAATTTGGAAATCAATTAATCAATCCAATAATCAAAAAATGATTGTTTGCATCGTACTCCTGTCCATCGCGCGATCAAGTACGTCTTTGAACCGTGTTTCTGCGATGAAAAATAACGATTTTGTTAACTTTGCTAAACACGTGGCTGCAGACCACCGGGAAATGGCAACAGCGCTTTGGAATGAGCAAGGTAGCGGGCTGTTTGAATGAGTTACGAGCATTATTTGGCCATATGGTACCGCTCATTTTCACGCCAGGGCTTCAGTTAATTTATCTACAGTTCCACATCGTCTCCGATAGATAACCTGGGTCGAGATAAAGTGTCTATAACAACCTTGACCTCTTGGCAGCGGATATTTCAGAGTGCGTAATCAGAACTGAGGCTGTTATTGTTGACCTCAAGGCACATACTTCATACCTCATGGTTCGCCTACATCTACGTAATACCCCGCAAGCCATCTAAAAGGCGTGTGGCAGGGGGTGTTAGGACACAAGCCGTTTACGCATAAAAAATGAAGTGCTCTAAGAAGGTGGGACTAGCATTTATTAAAGTCCTTTATGGTTCGGGGGAAAAACAAATTCCCATATCTATCCGTTCGGGAAAACATCTCTCTTAATTTATCGCTTCTATCGCACCTGGAAATATAGTTTGGCTCTAATATTATGTTCTCTGTGTCACTCTTAAAGATATCCATTCTCAATTGTTCAAGCAATCTAAGCCTAATTGCGCGCAGCCTCCAAGTATTCAGCGGCTCGCAGCCTAATTCGCTTAACATCTGCGTAACGCTGTCTGTACGCCCGTAGCAGTTTTTGGCGAAACGCACAGCCTTCCTTTGTATTTAATTCAGTTCGCGGATTGATTATTTCTGTTCCGAATCCTATACGCTCGCTTTATATTCAAGAGTGCGAAATTTTATTTATTTCACACACCACCGAAAACAGCTCTATTCGGCCTATACATCGGGGTTGATAACATTTAACAATCACAAACATCCATGCCCTGGACAAGGGTAACTTACCCAGGCGGGACTCGAACCCGCGACCTTCGGTTTGGCAGTCGAGGACTTTACCCCGCCACCACCGAGGCCGGCAACATGGCCGGCGAAATAGCAGCTTTCTTTCATTTTCTCATACGAAAATCTTCTACATCTACATCTACATAATACCCAGCGAGCCAACTCTAGGGTGTTTGGCAGGGGGTGATCAATCGCCAGCATGCAGCATGCATTGGACTCCCACATGCACACCACACCGTCCAAAAAACGTCCCGTATACTAACAAACTATACTACTATATGCTGTTAGAAATAATAATTGAATTAAGAAACATGCATTAATTTTTACATATGTTAGTAGGCTACACTACAAGTCATGCAATCTATATACGAGTTCTATTGCTGCCGTTATAATCTCTTACTGATCGTGGAAAAAATGACATTCGGAATCTGTCTGTTCTACAATCTACCTCTCTTATTTTATTTATATAATCTGATTTTCCGTAGTATGTTGGCGTCCGTAAAATATGGTAAACTTCGTCAGAAAAGACACTGCTCTTGAATTTATCTAAAAGGTTTAGTCTATTTTTCAATCTACGGTCCGACAGAGATTCCCATCCGAGTTTATCTAAGGCCTCTTTCAGACGGGACCGGGCTTTTCGCCGGCCGCCGTGAACGGCATGGCTCCATGCCTTTAAATAACCATAGGTAGCTATGGATGTCTTCAGACGAGTCGAATCTCGCCGTGGACGGCGCGGCGCCGTGGACGGCCGCCGTGGTATCCACGGCTCCCATTTCAATCCGGCCCGGCGTACGCCGTCTACGGCATGAAATAAACACTGTGGTGTATTGGACTTTTCAGACGCGTCGACTTCTGCCGTCCGCCGTGTTGTCCTATAGAATTCAGAGTATCGTGATCAGCGAATAAATACGGACATCAATAATATTTCATCGTTCCCATATTTGAAATTGTGTTTTTGAGCGAGAGGGGAGATATTGTAGTGGGCGCTGAACTCTTCATTTCTCTCGTTACGGATAGACCCATTCTATGGGATAAGAGTTTGGAAGGATATAAATCCACGACAGAGAGTAGTGCAGCATGGAGAGAAGTATTCCTGGAGCTGGACCCTGGATTCAACATCATGAATGCCGAAAAAATCGACAAATATGGTGAGTATTTGTATTCCATTAATATCAAACACCGCACAGATAATTACAAAGAAATCCCGAGGCTTGCCGATTGGACTTATGAATAAACTCTTGTTGTTAGATGATTGGTATGACATTCTGCAGCATGGAAGTGGAAGGGACACTTTTTCTTCCGAATCCAAGTCGTGCAATTACGTGTGCGATATGTCCAATAGCTATCAACCTATCTAGAGCTAATCATTTATTTAAATGGAGAAATAGAGAAAAAATGCTAAAATATGTGTATTCTATTAAGTAAATAACGAGCGTGATGCGCCCGCTCCCAGCGGGCTTTCCCCGCTCTTTTCAATGCAGGTCCACACAGGGATAGGCGCGTTTATAATTTTAAAATGAAGAAAAAAAGGCAGGGTCTTACGTACAAATTTAATTGGAATGTTCATTAGATGTTCCAAAGAAGAATTGCGAATTTCTCCGAGGAAATATTTAAGTGAAATAGTACTACATGGCGGCCCTGTCAAAGTAAAGGAAACATTTAGACCGTTGAAACACCATGAGCTTAGACGCACATAATGACTCATACTTACGTATCAACAGGAGACTTGAATGTGGAATCAGCCGCATTTTGATAAAGTTATTTAAAGAATGCGAGATATTGTTGCAAATGAACAAATGTATCAGTTTGTGCGCCGTTAACGTCAGGAATATTTACCGGTTTTTATTTATTTTTTTTATTTAAAAACCAATTTTAGGAAACAATAGCAATATTTAGGAAGTAAGATATGCCGTCGTATGTTCTCTGATAAATTCTGTGCATTTTGGTACCTCATTTGTAGAGTTTGGTTGCGTTTAAGTTGAGAAAAAGGTATCTTTACAGTAGAAATAATATAGAAGATGGATAAGACTAATAATATACGCAAAATAGTCTATATGGCTATAAGTACATATCAATTGAAAATTACGCCGAGGTACGACATTCCATACCATCGGGGAGCTGACGCGGACTGCGCGCGCGGTAAAAACATCGATTTTTATTTTGCTTGATTATAATGGTCGTAGTTGATTTCTTTGGATGGCCACTCTAAAACGTTTGATGTAATTCAACGTAAATATCTTGAGGTAACACGGTGATCCTTCTCTTAAAATCCCAAACAAACACAAAATTTCGGCGAAAAACAGAGTCCTCCAATTTGTATCGAATTGACGATAAATATCGCAAGACAGCGAAGAAATTAGGTTAAATGAAATGTAAATTAAATGCGGCACTAAATAAATTATATCTTATACATAATTCACTTGCTAAAAAATTCACTTTCCAACGTCCGTCGAGCACGGTATTTCCCGTGGCCAGCAGAAAGCTCCGAACTGTGCCGCACGTTCGAAAAATCGGTTTTAATTTCGGCGTCGCGGGTGGTCGCAATTCTCCTTTTGGTATCATGCTCTATAGGTTTTGTTGTATATGTGGTGTAAATATCTCGACTCGGTGATCCTTTTTTATAATCCTACATGAAAATAAAAGTGGAGGATAGTAATTTCAACTTTTTAAAGGAATTCTACCAAGCCTGCATAATCTCAAGGATGTGGAAACAGTTAATTTCCAAATCGAGGTATTGAACATTCTGCCGAGGATACAGCAGTCGCGAGCTGTTTCTTCTCCTCTAGCAGGATCAAGTCATTCTCCAGCATCACTTAATTCTACGCCGTCAAACCAGTCAACTTATTCTGTGAGAGATGAGGTAGTGTTTTGGGATCTGGGAGGCAGCGAAAGGTTTCAACTTTACCAATATTTTGTGTATTTTGTAAAAATCCTTTGTATTTTATTTTTTCTTCCTGTTTGATTTCTTTAAATATTTGAAAGTAGCGGAAAGAATTTTTGATGAATAATGTTTTGAGAAGTAAACAATAAAAATTCTAAAATCGGACTGAATGAATAAATTAGGGATGAGTCGATTCCACTTTTTTTCGATTCCGATTCCAATTTCGATTCCTTCAAATCGATTCCCGATTCTCGATTCCGATTCCATCGATTCTTGTTCCTTCTAACAGGTGGGATTTTGATTTATCTGTAGCATTTCTGTCATTAAAATTTAAGAATTGAATGGAATAAAATAACTAGGGATGGACGGATCCAGGATTTTTGGAGCCTGATCTTTCGAATCGGGTATTTTCGAATCCAAATGCATTTTCAAATTCCTGCCATTAAACAAAGTCATTATTCAAGTTTATTGTGGGTACATACAATCAATGGCATGCTTCTTAGATTTTCATACACATTTTAATATTTTTATAAATTAAAAATTATTTTATGAGCTTTCAAGGTGTTTTTTAAAAACATCTTTACATACTCAGGGCCTAAACTGTTACCCTTGGGTTTGGAAATGAAAATAGGAAGAATCTTTGGATGAACCACTGACCAGTGGCGTAGCGAGAGGACCCCCCAAAATATAAAAACACAATTACTTTCCTTCATAAAAGGAAACAAAATATTTAAAAATTATGAATTTACAAAAATGAAAAAAATGAATCTTTGAAAAATGAAGTTTTTTCTATTATGAAGGGCGTTAAAATAAGTTTGAAACCCTCTCCTTTGTACCCTGTTGTTTAAAAACTTTCCCCCTGGTTTTGGACCCCCCCTTAACAAAATTCCTGGCTACCCCCCTGCCATCGACTGAATTCCAATTTTCCTCACGCACGTTTCCCCTGAATTTTACTTTCTCATCGCTTACGGACTTGTGTTTCATCCGAAAATGCTTCAGTATGGTGAGGTGGATTTAGCACATCCTCGCGATAATTTACGCCACAGTGCACGCACACGGCATTCATTGGTTCTCCTTATCTCAATGGAAATGTTTATACACAATGAAAGACATTTTTATCGGTGTATCATTAAATTGAATTGCAACTGCGCAATAAGCAACACAATTAACAGTATTTAAAACGGCATTAACGTCAGGTGCGACGAGGTGCTCAACCGCTCAGCATGAGGAAGAAGTGGGCAGCAGAAGCGTGTAAAGGAGAGGTGGAGGGGAAGGAGCAGTGGCGTAGCCAGGAATTTCAATCGGGGGGGGGATCCAATACCAGGGGGGGAAATATTTGAAAAAACTGGGCACTAAATAATGGGTTTTAAACTAATTTTAACACTTTTTATAATCGAAAAACTTAATTTGCTAAAGAAAAATTTTGTAAATTCCTGATATTTCAATATTTAGTTTTCTTTTGTGAAGGACAGTAACTGTGTTTTTATATTTCGGCGGGTGGGGTCCGGACCCTCCCCATGGGGAACGCCACTGGGAAGGAGCGCGTAAAGGAGAGGTGGAGAGGAAGGAGCACGCTCCCTCCGTATTTCAAACAACAAGGCTACAAATGAGGGAGTCGGACGAAGAAGTCAGATCTTGCTTCAGTGACGTCGTTGCCTTCAAAGCGAAGCCGGGCGAGCTACGTGATATATGTAGTCGGCGTTTCTAATCCGTCTGTAATTGTTTGAGGGGTTAATGCTGCGCTTGTTTCTTTGAAAATTATGCTGTTTGGACAATGTTGCATATCAGTAAAATGTAATTGTAGAATTGTAGATAGAAAACTGAGTGGCAATCAATTACAGCTGAAAAATAAACAGAAATATCGCCAGGAATGCGTCTCGTTTGCTCTAATTCTTTTTTAAATCTCGTGCATATCATTGTCGAAGCTATCAAGATATCTTCGGGCCCAGAAAGTCACTCTCTTAGCATTTATCGTCTAGAAACGGAGAATTGAAGCAGGTAGGCCAAAAAAGGTCAGTTGGTGAGGCGCGTTAGGGATGAAACTTCAATTGTTTTCGTGTGATTTGATATTTTCCTTGGAAGACAATGATTTTTGGTTCGTGCGATTTCGGATACGAAAAAAAACAACAGAGACACAGGCTGATGGACGGCCGAGGTGGATTTCTGAAATCTGCGACGTAGTTACTTTTGACGTGGTTATTATCCTACGGCGCTGAAATTCCTCCGATGATTGTTCAATCTCTTGGGAAGAGTCACACTATGTGCCAGTCGTATTTTGCCTTTTTTATTTTCTGGCTGAAAATCCTGGCCACGGCTGAAATTCTACTCGCAACCTCTGCGAGAGCTTTCAAACAAAACGGTTCATGAGTAGGACAAGAATCGCATGCGACGGCGCATTCGAAGAGATAATCGGAACTTTTTCCACCCTTATTTGGGGCGTTGCATTCAGTGAAGCTATTACTTAAAATTTCGGATCCAGATCCGATGTCTTCCGCATTTTTGGATCCGATGTATCCGATGAAGGGCAATATCCGCGGATATTTGGATCTGAGGTATCCGATCCGACCATCCCTAAAAATAACAATAGCCGCGGTGGCTACATTCTCGTTTGGCCGCGGTGGCTAAACAATAATGTAGCGTTCATTGCGTCCATACACACTAGAGCAGCATGGCGGGTGCGCGGTGGCGGCCGAACGCTACCTGTCGAGTCCGCCCGGAAGCCGCGGCGGCTTCTGCCAAGCAATTATCAACTTCCTCAAGGGTGCATTGATGAAACTGGGCTATACAAATGCGAATGTGTCTAATTATTTATTATTGACGCAGACGCGTGTTTGTCTAAAAAATTTACATATATAAAAAAACCCGCTCTCAGCGCGTGTTTATAAGAAACTTTTTTCACAGGAAAACTCGCTCTCTGCACGTTTTTATTATCATCAGACTTCAAATATCATTCGGAAAAAAAAATATATATTTCGATCTATTATAATTTAAAATTGGCGGTCCAGATGAATTCTCCGAATGTGATTCATAATCGCAATAATTTGATTTGCCGTGACCAGCTGTTAATAAACGAACGGAAAACGCATGCATTGCTTCCCGATCCCGAGGCTTCCAATTTTTTTTTCTCTGAGAGTTGCTCATGAAAACGTGCCATTTCAGGGTTCGTCAGTTTGTCGCTCTTGCCGACATTTTCATGTTTCCGAGGCCGCTTAGGTATGTTCGTCGCAGCACCCGCGTGCCGGGCGTATCCTCCGCGCGGGCAAGGCTGACACCGCGGCCGCTTTGGTGAGAGGTAGCCTTTGCGCCCCAAACTTTAATTTCACGGCGCGGTGCCGTGGGCGGCAAGCGGCGAAAAGCCGTCCCGTCTGAAAGGGGCCTTAAGAGGTCAGTTACACTAACAAGACTATCGTAACGACCTTTCACATACCTGGCAGCTCTTCTTTGCACGCGTTCTAACTCTGTTATTAAGCCTTTTTCATGAGGGTCCCAAACACTGGCAGCGTATTCCAAATGTGGTCTAACGAGGGAAAAGTAGCTAATTTCTCTCACTTTGTCGTCGCACTTTCCTAATATTCTTTTAACAAAACCCATTTTACGATTAGCTTGACCGGTTATTTCTCGAATATGTTTATCCCACGATAGATCATTATTGAGTCTAACCCCTAGATATTTCACGGATTCAACTGCCTTTAACTGGGTGCCCCGAATGATATAGTTACGCTGTAGGGAGTTATTCTTCTTCCAGAAATTCATTACGACGCATTTTTCCAAATTTAATTCTAACTGCCAAGCATCGCACCAAGCTTGGATAGCAGCATGGTCATTCGTTAGTTCATCTATATCTTTGCTGGAACGGATTTCTCTGTAAACTACAGCGTCGCCTGCAAATAATCGTAACTTACTCTGCACTACTTCGCCAATGTCGTTTATATAAAGAAGGAATGGGAGTGGGCCTATGACACTACCCTGAGGAACGCCAGAAGTGACTCTAACCTCATTGGAGACTGCACCGTCTAATACTACTCTTTGGACGCGGTCGCTCAAAAATTCTCCAATCCAGGAAATGACATCTTCGTCTAGACCGTAAGATTTCAGTTTTATTATTAACTTTCCGTGGGGTACTTTATCAAATGCCTTTTTGAAATCAAGAAAAATCGCGTCTACTGGCATGTTGTCTTCCCCGGAGACTAAAATATCGCGGGCGAAAAGCGCTAACTGAGTTTCGCACGATCTGCTTTCCCTGAATCCATGCTGAGTTGCCATTAATAAGTTTTGCGCGTCTAGGTGTTTCATTACCGAGCTGACTACGATGTGTTCAAGGACTTTGCAAGAGATGGACGTTAAAGATATCGGCCTGTAATTAGATGGCTGTTCCTTGTCTCCACTTTTAAATATAGGCGTTACATTAGCGATTTTCCAGTCATTAGGTACTTCGTGTTGCTTGATGGATTTACTGAATATTAACTGCAAGTAGGGGGCAAGTTCTGAGGCTAGTTCTTTATATACGCGAGAAGGGATTTCGTCTGGACCAGGTGATTTATTTGGACTAAGCGATTTCAATATATTTTCTATTCCGAGCGTACTAATGTCAATTGGTGGCATCTTATGTATACAGGGATTGTCATCGGTCTCGGGTGAGTTTTCGGAAGGCTCCGTGAACACGCTCTTAAAGTAGGAATTTAATAAATTGGCTTTATCGTAACTGCTTGTCAACACATCTCCATTGTCGTTTCTCAGCGAACATACGGTAGATCGTTTACCTTGAACTTCCCTAACATATGACCAAAATGCTTTTGGGTTATCCTGTAACTGCTCTACTAGTGTTTTTCTTTTAAAATTCGTGAACGCATTCCTGAACGCTTCCTTCGTGGCGGCTTTAGTCATCCTATATTTTTTAATTATTAGCTCGCGTTCATTAGCGGATAAATCCGTGCTGACTTTTTTCATTTTAGCATGACACGCTCTCTGTCGCCTCAATGATTTTCTCACTTCCGCGTCGTACCATCTCGGTTCGCTGCCTTCTTTTACTATTTTACTAGGGATGTAGCTATTTATTCCCGAAGTTACGAGCGAAAGAAAAGCTTTCCAAGTATTCTCTACATTAAACGTTAATGCTGATTCTTGAAACTCGGGGAACGCATTTTTCAGATGACTCTTAAACCCATCAAAATCAGCTCTTTTAAAAATGAAAACTTTACGCTCTTTTTTTTAAAGTTTACAGCGGTATTTAGAGAAAACTTTGCAGTTACTACATTATGGTCACTTATTCCTTCGACAGTGCCAACGTTTATTACCTGATGTGGTATATTTGTCGCTTATAAATCAAGAATACTTTCTCCTCTGTTTGGTGCGGATGCTATTTGAAACAATGAATTAGATGTAAAAGTGTGTAATAAAGCCTCGCAGATCACTTTAAGGAAAAAGCGGGGGGAGGTGAGTGGGGAAAAACTACCCCCTCTTAACATGGCTGTTCTCAATCCCTGGACGGCGCTAATGCGCGCTACGTGGTTATCTAAACAAATGACACGTATTAAGAAGGTTTTGTGGGGTCTAATAAAAAATCCATCACTCCATGCAAGACTACTATGTATTTTTACCGAAATAGTGAAAGGCAAGAGAAATTATTGAAAGGTATGCCTTTAAAAATATTGATGGAAATAAATAAGGAGGCAGAAGGTATGGATGGAGCGAGTACTGAAATGGGAGGGGAAGGAAGATAATTGGATTTAAAGACCGAAAGAAATGAAATACGCCTAAACTTCAGACTACTTAAATGAAGTCACATTCCTAGGTTGGCAACGAAAATCATAAGCACAAGCCTGCTGTTGCCACCTTCGTTATCCGCTGAAATGGGAATAGATTTGTCGTAGCCTTCGAGATGTACGTACCGCATGTAGGGTACTTATCGCATGTTGGAGATTGGACACCCTCTGCCAAACAGCCTAGATGTGGCTCGCAGGGTACCATGTAAACGCAGGGTTTGTAGGGTTTCTCACCCCCTGCCAAGCACCCTAGATGTGGCTCGCAGGGTACTATGTACATGTAGGGTGATTTGTAGGAGTAGAAACATAAACTCAGACCCGAAATCGTTCACTCTGCGACGGCATTAGCTTTCGTGGGAGCGAAGGACATTTCATCACGTGACAGGTAGGTACACAAACACACACAAATAAATGGTGCAGTCAAAAAGGGGTGACTTTGAGTAGAGATGATGCACAGAACGTGTGGGATATCAAAAAAGCAGTTACCTTGGTGACATGTGGTTTGGAATTGTAAGCGGAAGCAATCCCCTCCCACGCCTTCCTCTTCCTCGCCATGGAGATGACGTCACATCCTTTCTGTTGCACCACGGAGTTGCTGCGAACCAATTGGATGAGCAGAGCCTTCTCATCGGCCGTGAACATCTTGTGAGCACTCGACATCATATTCAGGGTGATGACAATTAGATACAATCAGAATGCGATCGTCGAATGTTTTTTAGGATCGATGGGAATTGCTTCTCGTGGGCGTGTACGTACACCAGTCGCTGATGGCCCGACCCGGAGAAACAGCTGAGCAGAGAAGCGTGTCGCTTCGCTCGCATTGATCTCGAGTCCAGAACGAGCGGAGATACGTCTCAAGACGAGCACGAGCACAACGCCAGTGTCCTCTATGCGGCGGTAGCGGTAACTACATCATCTGACTAGGAGCGCCGTTCCCATTACGAATGCGTTAGTCGATACTACAATGGACATACACAACTAGATGAAGATTTCGAACAACACGCGAATGTTGCCCCAAAATTTGTGAACGCGCTAAAACCGTAGCTTACGAAACGCACAGGCAGGAGCGTCTGAATTTCGATAGGCATCTGATTGACAAATTTAAGCCTGTAATTGTGCATTAATAAAAAAAGATTAAATGTCCTATACCACTTAATAAAAAACATGCATTTTTTGAGCAACAGAAATGGAAAACCAACAATTAGGAACAAACATGGTGAAAAATTAAGTATAAATTAATAAAATTTTATGCTATGTATTGCGGAAATCAATTTTTTTAAACTCTTCCGTATACTTTTTTTTGAAGTTAATAACAGAAAAATTGCACTAAAATACTATTATAAAATAATTTTGAATTTCCACAACGGTAGGGTCAGATATATCTGGAGCTACCGTGCTCTCTTCCCAATTTATCACCGGCGCGCCGGACCCGCAGCCGCGGCGGGTAGTCCGTCGAATTTTAATTTGTTTGCAGATAAACATGACTGTGTTCCGACGGCATATGTATTTGACGCGGAGTTCTCAAACACAAAATAAGTGGTGTTACAATTCATTTCAATCTCAAAGTTGGTATTGAACAAGCAGCAGAAAGCGCCAACGGTAAACTAGATTTAAGACTACAAAAAAATAAATAAATAAAAATTAATTACAAAATATTAAAAAATATTATTAATATATGGCATTTAAAAAGTAATTTATGAGTAATACACATTTTGCCATAAATAGCGAGTCTATGCTTCTGTTCGTCCATTCATTTGCTCAATGGACACACTCGAACGCCCAAAATTTAAAGATAAAAAAACACAGGTGGCTTGGTATTCTACTATCACTCAGCTCTGCCGAATTTAGAGGAATTTTCTCTTGAGCCGGGAAAGGAAGCCTCGCTGGCATGCAGCGAATGGTTGCGTGCACCGAAGCGAAGCTGGACGACGCGGATAAGTAGTCAAAATTTACTCTTCAGTCAACAGCCCAAATGGTTATGCAAGGTAAGAGTTAGATTTCAGCAAATGAATAAGCGCTTATAAATGCAAAAGGCATGCAATATCCTTCAAAACCTCATACAAGGCGTCAGCGAAGTTTTTAAGACAAGAAAAATATCCACATTGTGTTTATAGAATGCAGTCATCGTTACTAAGATTTGATCCAATAGTCCGCAACATGAAACTTTGCCCACCACCCTGGAACGATTGCGTTCTCCAGCAGATTCAATTCCCAATACGTTGGCTGCCTTCACAGATCTCACGACAAGAGTAAACTCCATTCCAGGCGAGACTTGGGCGAAGCATAGGTCGGAGAATATGGGGAAATAATTTCGTAGTTGGGTCTTCCACGCGTTGTTACACTGCGAACACTCTAAATGGTATTTAATGAAGACCAAAGCTTCAAATGAACACAAAAAAGACAAAACAAAAATTATGGAGGTATAAAGAAAGAGAAGTGGAAAGATAACAAACATATTTAATGGCGGAATGAAATAGGAATAAGTTACAGAGTTCTGATACTTTGGTAGTACACTGTAAAATAATAACAAATGTGCCTCAGGAGTAAAATAAGGTTAGCGTTGGCCAAAAACAACCCTTCAATTTAAGAAATGTCTCCGATTAAACATCAGCGTTGCTCTTAAGACTAGGAAGAAATTCCTGAAACCGTTTTCATATTGTGTGCTGACACATGGATGCGAGATTGAACAATAAGATAAGGAAGGATGAGATGACCAATCAAAGCAGACATGTGGTTTGAAGGAGGGGTACAAGAACTAGGTGGACCTTCAGAAAATTAATTGAGCAAGTACCAAATTTAGTCCATGCAGAAAAAGAACTACGAATAGTTATCGGAAGAAATCAAAATAAGAAAGTAAAGGACATAGGAAAATACCTCAAGTAACAAAATATAATTTTACACAAGGAAAAATTCTTGGCAAAATACAGAGAGGCCAGCCGAGACCTTCATGCGTAGTACAAGTATTGGAAGTGAAAATGGGAAGCATCTCTAACGATGACAAGGAGAGAAAGGCAGAAAATTGCTGGAAGCCATGGCTACAACAACAAGATCGACGTTTAAAAGAAGCAGGACGTAAACAAACCAGCATTTGAAACTGCCGAAGATTTGCGAAAGACTTTAATTCACGTTCATAACTCTGATGGCTAACTTTTCTTTCTCAAAATTCGGGAAGCAGAGGTGTAAGCAGCCAGTTTACTATTATTTGACCGTATTTTCAACCACATTTTTCAGTGCTTTGTGCGTTTCTTATTACGGAGGAAATCACCACAAATCTGAAAATATGCAGCACAAGAATTCCCGTTTCAATACCTCTGCAAAAACAATAAATTGACGACGGGTGTCTTTAAGGGTAAAAAAAAACAGCCGAGTAGGTTACCTACGCGTTACACCCGAACATCTATAGCAAGGATCTTCTAGTCAGACGGAGTTCTTAATTGAATTTGAAACTAAATGAATTCGAAATAAACGAATGAATAAAATTAAGAACCTTTGCCATACGCAGTGCTGCAGTTGGAAAAAAATTTAGGCGGTATTCACCAAAAATTCCAACAGCTGAACATTTATTTTACATCCGGGCGCGATTGAAATGTCTAACTCCAACTCTCATATTAGTTCCAAGTTGTGCCACGAAATAACTCTGAACAACTAAATAATCATTTCTGATTTTCTTTCTGAAATCCATTGGAAAATTTACAGTAGTGTTCTTTTTTACAGATTTAAAAAGGTATTTTAACCGGTACGCTTATAACGAGTTTGGATTTTAGGGGTTACGCCGTACCGGCCCAACTACAGCACTGGCCATACGTTTAACCACGCTGTGGATACCAAGAACACATGTAAGGTTGTTGGTGTCGTGAAGAATGCAGCTCATTGAAGGTAAATGAATTTTTCTGTTAATATATCTATAAGACAACTTAAAAGTAAATAATACTATCGACTGACAGCAGAAGAATCAACAATAAGTAACATAGACACATAATTGAGTTTATGTCACAAAGCAACTTTTCGGCGTGTAAAATAATAAAATTTTGCATAATATCGGAAAAATGAAATTTGCTTGTAATTCATTCCGCACGATCTCATTCCAATGCAGGAGAATTCAAAAAAATATCACTCGTATGAATGACACATCCATGCATTGACACTGACTCGGTTTACTGGATATAATAAGAAAAAGTCGGATTCTGTATTGACATAATGCTGTCATCATTCACGGACCCAGTGTACGAAATGCATGCGTGCTGAAATATATTGTCATAGCAACATCCGGCTACTACAACAACGGAAAAGTTTGGATAAGAAATGAAACAAGAGAAAAATGATAGTTAGTCCGATAACTTATTCAATCATTTATCCTTTTTGATTGCTTAAGTCAACGACCAACGACAGAAAATTAAAGATGAAAAATGGAAGGTCTTGGATGGTTGAATTCAGAGGGAATTCCGGAATAATTGCGACAAGTAAAAGCAATTACAACCATTCGCCGATGACACGAAGAAGGGGTGCCTATTTTAAATCTCAAAACGACATATTAAGAAATTAGTCCAGTTAACTCTCTGCATAATACTTTGAGATCGATAAAAACAATATGCAGCAATCTGCGGTCAAACGGGACAATCTTACAAAAATTCCATTATGAAAGGTGACAAGCCTCTGCCAGCTCAGAATATTCTGGCGGGAAGAACTGCGAAGGCGCGAAAACTCAATGACGATCTCTTTCAGCCATCGATGGGGAACAAATCCGTAAAAGTAAGCTATTCTCAAAACATTTAAGAAATCGCCCGAATAGTGCATGCGAATGACCTTGGGGAAAGCACTTGGTCAGCCATTCAAAAATTCCCACAATTTGGTCAAAGTAATATGAATCCTCCTCGTTGGCAATAGGATCACAATATGGATCCCAAGGATCGCTGCAAGGGACAATTTACCAACATCTGATACGTGACGCATGCAGGAAACATAGCTGAAACTTGATTCCTAGACAGCGCACTCAACGATGAACATTTGAGGACAGTGGCGTAACAAGGAACATGCTTTGGGGGGATGCCCTCGATTGGCGACCCACCACCCCACGCAATGGGGGAACCGGGAAAATGTTTTGAAAAATGACGTGCCTGGATATATACATTTTACATAATTTTAGCGCCAAAATTTAAAGTTAAGCAGATGCACTTATTGAATTTCAAAACTAGACAATAATTTTAAATGTTTTTTTAAATTTCTATGAGGCTTTGGGGGAATCTATCCCCTCATCCCCCCCCCCCCCCCATAGTTACGGCAATATTTTAGGAGGATCTCGATGTACAATAGAAACCCGTAGAAGTGAATTGGGGAAAACAATTAAGAATGGGGATTGGAAATGAAAAATATCTAACATCCCACAGTCCTCGCATCTTAAGCAGGATTAAAAAAAGCATACAAGTCTCAACCGAGGATTGCGCAAAATCCCTATCTCTTGAAACTTGGTCCTTGGCAGAGGGTAGAACATTGCCGTTGGCGGCATTGAGCAGTGAAATCAAGAATAACAATCGCCATTAATCACAGTACATTTACTGATATGTTAAAAACTAAAATTGAACAGTAATGGCACAGACATGAACCGGCGAAACGATGATGTTTACATGGCTTGCTTTCTTACCTCTTAACTCGACGGCGGTTACCTCCGAACTGGGAAAGATCTGGCAATAAGTGCCCGAGAGAGAATAGTCATATAGATAGAGAGAGTAACAACTGTGATGGCCCGAAAAATAAGTCAAATATATTTTCGTAAAACAATATCAATGGAATTTTAGCATGAAATAAATGAATAAAAAATTATAAAAATGAATTTTCAAATGTAATATTTGTAATAGCTTTATTTTATATTATTTAGTTTTCCGAAAGCTTGTTGAGCGGGAAAAATATAACGCCACTTTTGATACAACTTCTGAAAACTGATAGTACTGTCATCTCGTCTACTTTCCTTTTCTTTAGTATATAACATACACGAATATTACAGAAGAGGATCATCAGTTGGCCCCTGAATGTTATGTGACCCGCCGCGCATTTAAATGAGTTTACAAAAGTCGCTGACCGGCAAATTGATCCAAGTTTCAAAAGGGAAATTAAGTATAATTAGGGGTATTAACCAAAATTTTAACACATGATGATGTCATCTTTCAAATTCAATACTTTTCAACGCTATTCCTTGCAATCACAAATATTATACTGCAAAATATTGAAAAATAAAGTGGATCGCATCGCGCTCATCACCGCGCCGCGGACATTTTTGAAAACCGATTAAAATGTGACCGATGGGGCGAGAACAGAAATAAGACTTTTATGGATTGGAATTGGGCCTCCTCTATGTAGTCTCCCTTTCCCTTGGGCAGGAACCTTGTCGCGGTGGAAAGGCTTGCGCGTTCCTATATCCCCTGGAGCCGCACCGGCGGGATTAATTCTAAATTATTCCCGGTAGAGCCGCCCATGCCAGATAGGTCGAAGGGTAGGAGCCAGACGAAAGGTAGTCCACGTGATGGTGTCACGTAAAAAAACACTGTTGGAATGGAAGTGGGAAACCCTACCAACTATCTCTTCCCTGAAAACATGGACTGCAACCAAATGAGCCTCGGAATCTCAACGCCCGGGACCCGTCCGCAAAGGGCGGGTGTCGGGCACGGCAGCGAGGTCGGCAAGGTCCTCGGGGTCGTCAACATGCGAAATCCTTGCAGAGACTTATCATCACCATCAGCAGCAGCAATGAAGAAAAGAAGACCAAGAAGATGGAGAAGAAGAAGTCGGCTGTACATGTAGGGACGTGGAATGTGAGGACAATGATGACGGCGGGGAAGTTAGAAAATATCAAAAGGGAAATAGATAAAGGGAGGCTAGATATCTTAGGATTATGCGACGTTGCTGAACAGAATAGGCTGTGTGGTGATACTAACGAGGAAACAAATTCAAATAATTTGATTGTCAATTATAAATCTAACGATTTGATCGTTGGATTATTCTTCCTCATAGAATAATCCTCCAAGGTCCAATAGTAGGACCTGCCCGCCTTTGTGACGGTGCAGGATTCCTCGTCCCCTCCCTTCCTTCCCCGTCCTTCCCCTAGAGGTGTCGTCGGGCTCTCGTCGCGGCGATGCCTCTAATCCTTTGTTCCTATCTGTCCTCCCCCTCTCGAGAGGCTCGGGCGTATAAGTCTCTGACTTGGTTCCCGGTCCTCGAGAGCGTATCCTTGCGGGGGCCCGCCCTTGGACCCCCGAACACACTGTCAATTATAAATGAAGTAGTATTAAAACCATTAGATTGGTGTTCATTATGGAGTTTACCCATTTACATCCTCCTACTTCCTCCACTCACTATGTCCTGTTCTCCGTTCTCGCGTCTTTGTGTCCAAAGTGCATTATCTCTTTGTCTTCCTCGGTGTACCTCTCTTTAAAAATTTTCCTCCGCTATATTCTCCCGCAATTGTTATTCTTAACCATGTTTGAATTTTCTGGATTCATACGCAGATTGCATCCATGAGTAGTTAGCGACTTTTATGTTCACATGAATGTGGAACTGCAATTTGTCAGTACTACGGAACCGGGGCGCAGCTAGGAATTAAGGCTGGGAGGGGTTTTAGACGCAACTAATACTGGGGTGTGTGGGGGTATGGCATACCCGCCAGGGTAATCGATGGTGCGGGGGCCCTCCCCAGAAAAGTTTTAGGATAAATAGTGAGTTTTGCCGTTTTCTGAGGGATATTTTATATATCCTTAGAATGTTCTATAAGTAATATTAATGCAATTAAGTAAAATGGATTTAACTTTAAAATTTCTATGAGCTCTGGGGGGGGGGGGGGGTTTATCCCCCAAAACCCCCCTCGCTGCGCCACTGCTATGCAACAACATTTTTATGACCATGTGTTGTGCATGTTGGAATGCTCTTGGCTCTTCTATGCCGGTGATTGATCACCCCCTGCCATACACCTATGCGGTGGCTAAAAGGATATTATGTAGTTGTACGTGTATTATGTCGTGGACCTCTTAATTTCCCACCCTATTCGTTCATTCTATCTTAACACCCTATCATGATTCAAAGATTGCTATATTGCACGGGAATTCTTTCGCGAACTGTTTCCTAGACTTATGAAGAGTGCATGGGCAAATTTTGTAAGCATCCCGTTCATATTAAGAATAGAACAAATCTCAAGATAGTGTATTCGTTAATATAATCAGATCCTGCGCTACATTCTTGTATAAACTGTGCCATTGAACTTTTGCTTATTGATTTTCATTTGATGTGAATTTATCGCTAATGCTATTAGTGTGCTATTATTATTATGTTATTCCTAACCTGCATTTTGCCCTTTGAAGGTAATTTTTCGAGAATTCATTCATTTTATCTGCGATAGTATTGGTGCTCACTTTGTGGAATATGCTAATTGTAAATAATATCAGTTGGTTACTAGACATTTAATCTATGGAGATAGCAAATCTATTTCTTTAATCTTTTTTAAATAATGTTTCTGATTTTAAAGTCGACATTTTGCATGTTGTAAACAAAGGTGCAAAGCTGGAGTTTATTGAGAAGTTTTCAATCCTGACGTATGCCAAGATGTCCTATGGACATCTGATGTATGAATTCATACTCACTCACTCAGTGAATCGGCCTAAAAGTTGCTTTTGCTAGGCAAGGGTAGAGCTCACCTCTAATTAGACGTCAGGCGTTTGAATTTTGAACATTCAGTGCAGGTAAGCCAGGTTCTTTCCCTGAGAGAAGTCGATTTCCGACGATTTAGATTTAGGGTGGAAATTTTGATTATGAACCCGGTACCCCTGGATCTACAGCCAAGTGCTCTACCTACTAGACTAGCACGCACCCTGACCTTGTACATTGAATGAGGAAGAGAATATGATGCGTATTGACTTAGAATGAAATGGAATCGTTTGTGTTGTTCGTGTTGGAGAATGTAGATGGCTATAATGATACTCACTTGCAATAGAATTCCTCAAAAATATTTCACTGCTTCCTCAGTTTATATTAAATATATAAAAATATATTGTCTATAAGTCAACATGTGGAGCAGAAAATTAGCTGTCAATGTTTATGTGCGGGAAAAACTCGACGGAGGTTTAGTGCAAGAAAGGCAGAACATTTCTAAGCCTTTTTATCAATGATGAAAGTCAATCTGTATTTGCAAATTATTAGTAAAGGTTTAATCTGCTTTCAGGTAATAAAGAGGATATTTTACATGTATTTTACAAAAGTATGTGTGGACAATCCTGGCCTCTCACCGCGTACAGTTGTAAATACATCCGCTCCTTGTACGAGATATTGAGAAATTCCTTGGGATACTGCCGTCGTCCTCAACAATGAGCCCAGTGTTCAACCTGCGGGGAAAATGAAATATTAAGTCATCAAGTGAGAAATAGACACAAGTTACTGTGCAGCCATTATGCTTCGTGTGACTGGGACATAAGCCATCAGAGTATCAGTATTAACTTAATACCCTGAGATATGCGCCATCAGAGAGCCACAGAAACATATCAGTATTGACTTAATGCCGGTTCTTAAGGAATAAAAAAGATATCAGAAAATTATCCGTACGGAACTCTAGCGTGAAATTCAAGTGCACACGCGCGAATGACGGATTGCAAATCGCATGTAAAATTTTACATTTAAGGATTTAGTACCATGATGTTAACTACTTAATGAAGGAAAAATAATGTGAACACTCTGAATGGGTAAATTTGACAATAGTTGTCTGAAGTCGTTTGATCCGCCCATAAACATTTTAAGTTTATGTAAGTACTTATTGACATCGCAAAAGATACGCATTGCAGAAGAAGCGGTGTTCATAGGAAAAATTAGATAAGAGTTTGGTCGATTTTTAATCAAATGGAAAATTATCATAAAACTTCGGATCGCGAAGTGTCATGAAATTTTTTTTCTTGCGTGTTTCGATCGTGTTTTGTTAGCTTTAATCATGGACGGTGGACGAAGACACCTCGAAAGAAAAAATAACGCGGATATAATATGACATTTAGAAGAAAAGTCATAAAAAGACATTGATGCGATGATAAGAAACAGCTCAACTCAATTACAAGACGTTTTGAGCGGCAATTCGGAGTTATAGTTTTGCAGGAGAATCATAGATGGCGAGCAGTTTGCGATTAGTTTTTATACGAACGTCCCGAAGCTGTGACGCTAGTTTTCTCAAAATTATATTCACTGCTAATCATATCTAATAACCACTTTTAATCCGCAAACCATAAGCCATAAGGACAAAAGTTAAGATCATCATTTCGGCGTACGTTTAGAAAATCAGATCTCGTTTAAAGCTACAGGGGTCTAGGTTCTGTCTTTCGCCAAACCTGCTTTTTGGCCACAGTTGTAACATCACATAACTAGTGGTAAGACATGCCGTCGTTATATAAAGTGATTGAACAACTTTCGGATTGAAAATAATGTGAAGGCTTAACTGAGTGAGGTATTGCATTTTACATTTATGAATTTAGAGCCGTAATGTTACCTTCATAGAGAAGATAGGAAAATATCCACACTCGGAGAGGGTAAAACCGAACATAGCTGTCTTAATTCGCTTGATCCGCTTAAAGCATTGAAAAGTAATATTCGGATTAATTGAAACTGCAAAAGAGTGTATTGAAAGATCTGGAGATTTAAATAAAGGAAATAAAAAGCTAAAAAACTTGTGTATCATCCATAAAACCTCTTCAAGTTTGAATTTCGAATGGTGTTAACGGGACTCAACTTTTTTTCGTCCGCAAGTAATGGATGCAAGCGATTTAAAGAAAGCACAACGCAAGTGTAATGAGAGGAATAATTATTTACCTTCTCCTGTTGCTCTCGTATGTGAGCACATTGAATTCATTCACCGTCAGTTGACGGTATTGTCCACGGCGAGTAGCAGTTTCATGTCCGTTGGTCTGAAAAATAATGAAAACGAGCTCATTAGGAATTAATTATGTAGTCAGAAACCCTCGTCACCAAATTCATTCTTAGCCTGCAGTTCATTTTTAAACTTTAACCGTTAATGTAATGCGTTAGTATCGGAAAATGTAGATATTTATGAGATGTGATATTTACATCCAATCTGTAGGTCGTTTTTCTCATCGACAAATGTAGGTCGTCGCAATTTCCAGTGACGAAATTAAAAAATATTTTCGTCTGAAATATGAGGAGTCGGAATGCGAAAATCAACTTCCATTTCCTGAAAGAAAAGACAAAACTCTTGTTAGCCACTTGAGTAATATTCTCATCGATTGTGTCGTGATTTTGAAAATACATATGTGTCGGAATATGAATCCATTCAAGTGAATACTCACATTTTCCTTATCCTTGGCATTTGCTGATTAAGAATCAGCATCAGCCGAGTCATAATTATGGATGGAATGGTGGCGAAAATGGTCGCCGCTAATAATCTCACATCCATTACAGGATGCTTCGATCAATCGCTTTAATTATTACTGTTAATCGCAGTAGTCACTTTTTCGACTTGCTTCCAAGCGAATACTCGGTTGCTAACTGAGTAGACCGATGGTTGTCAATGCTTTTTGGTATCACGTCGTCATTGTTGATGCGTTTCCTTGACCGATATTCACTCGATGAAGCGTTGCCGTGCGATAGATATCCATATTGTTGGACGTATCAAGTCGCCGTGTTTGCTAATGAAGGCGAGATTTAAAAGGCTTCGCTGCCTTGTTTGCGAATTATAGGCGTTAGGTCCCGAAAGTAGTCTCAACTGCTTAGAATTCTTCGAATGAGGTCTTAGCTGCTGAGAAGTAATTTAGATACTGCTGTATGCTTCACAATTTGACAACGGGAATATGTTACGAAGTATTCAGGTGTGTGTGCAAGCAAATGCCGTGGGATAAAAGTTTGAGTTTCAAATTTTGAGTAAGCAAATGAAACATTGCTGAAATATGATCACTAAATATAATTGAATAGAAGTCGGCAAAGAATTTCAATGAAGAACGTGCCCGAAATAAATGATATATTTATTTATGCGTAAATTAGATTCTGGTATTCGCGTAGGACTCCGGCAGGGCTGGAAAAATGGACTTTACGGTATGAGGACGGAGAATTCTAGATCAAAATATGAATGTTTCATGCCACGCAGCAAATCAGCAGCAGATTCAGCAGTTGGTGTTACGTCCTCACCAAATCATAGACGGATTCTAGGATAATCTCTTCTCCTAGAATCTGTCTAGGATTGGGTCAGGACGTAACACCAACGAGCACAGTATAATATTTCGACGGTGCACAATTTCCCAGCCCACCCTAATTATTCTCGCAGAGTACCCTAGTTTAGGAAAAATGACCTTAGTTCTGCGGGAGACTAAGCAACTCAATTCTGATATAAATGTAACTATTTATCCTTTCTATGACTATGTAGATACATAGAGATAACTCCATTTTTGTTTATCAACAGTTTTTGCAGATAGTTGGTAAAATAGCTACGCAAAGTGATTTCCATTGAAGTGTCTGCCAATTGAAGCTTAATATTAGCTTTCCTATAAGTTTTCTCGGCAATTATTCCTTTGATATTTTTACTATGTATTCACTATTCCAGGTAAATATATAATGAACTGATTAGTTATAGTTGGACATTTTTTATCGACATGTTCGAAGTAACACTTATTTTTTGTAATGTTAGCAAAGTAGTAAGTAGTAGTAACTCACCGTATTACGTGTTAATATTTGAATTATATTTTCATTTCAATAATAATCCCACGTCGGAAGAAATTGCTGGAATTGTGTCTAAAACCGTTTTGCATATGAGCCGTTGTTCAACAACACCCTTTCCAAAGAAGTTAGGCCTCGAGGGGGAGGAGAAAAGCTTGGAAGCCAAGTTGCGAAGGATGAATTGATGGGTATAAACAATTGAAGTTTCATATATATATATGTAACTGAATAAGAGGTGAAGTTATTTAGTTGTTACAGATCATCTTCACAAATGTATTTAGTATTAAGTCAGTAGTTTTCTTAAGAAATTATAAATTACCAGGTGCTTAGCGTAATTCGCTGTTGATAGAGTTTGTGCTTTCCTTTATAATTCCATTCGCATAAAAATAATTGCAAATTAGATTTAGGTAGAAGAATCGTCTTCCCGCTCATTTGGGAAAGTTCATTTCAGGTGGATAGTGGGATCCAGGCGAGGAATCAACCATTGTGTATGACCGAAATTGCATTTTGAGAACTGTCATGAAAAGCATCGCATGCGCAATATCACCGAAATGCATTTTAAAATCACTCGCGCGCTTGGGAACTGACTATCAGATATCAAAGAAACGCAGCCATGATGAGAGAAAAAGATTGCAACACCATTTGATTTAATCATGTCTAATTTTCAATGTGCTTAATCAAGTGTTTGTAATAAAATTACTATGAAGTGAATATTTTCCTGAAATTACATGTGTAAATAAATTGACATTATTACATTCTTATCCTAAGCAATTTGATCGTATTTCCTTATTAATCGTTCATTTCGTAATTCCTCATTTTGTAATAATTCCAGAAAATACGTATAACTTCACTTAAAATTTGGCCAATTGAAAATCCATTCCTTTCCCTGGGCTACAACCTTGTCGCGGTGGAAAGGCTTGCGCGTTCCTATGACCCCTAGAGCTGCACCGGCGGGATTAATTCTAAATTATTCCCGGTAGAGCCACCCATGCCAGATAGGTCGAAGGGTAGGAGCCAGACGAAAGGTAGTCCACGTGATGGTGTCACGTAAAAAAACACTGTTGGAATGGAAGTGGGAAACCCTACCAACTATCTCTTCCCTGAAAACATGGACTGCAACCAAATGAGCCTCGGAATCTCAACGCCCGGGACCCGTCCGCAAAGGGCGGGTGTCGGGCACGGCAGCGAGGTCGGCAAGGTCCTCGGGGTCGTCAACATGCGAAATCCTTGCAGAGACTTGCTCCATCTCCATCGCGTCGGCAGCGATGGAGATGGAGCTCACTCGGATGGAAACCCGAGAAGAATTCACCGCCATCATACGCCGGGAAAAAGTGAAATCATACAAAATCTGGTAGTGATGGGGGACTGGAACGCCTCAGTCGGGGAAGGGAGGGATGGAAACGAAATAGTGTGAAAAACTCGCGCAGCTTTCCTGATTCGGATGCGGATTCAGACCACAATCTAGTGCTCATGAAATACAACGTAAATTTCAAAAGACTCATGAAAGTTAGGAGGGCGAGGAAATGGAATGTAGAATCGCTGAAGGGGAGTATGAGGAGAGAATATCATGAACAAGTGGACAATAGTACCCGGGAGATTGGAGGTACACAGACTGTAGAGGAAGGAAGGGATAATATTAAACGGGAAATAGTCAAATCGGCGAAGTCAATTGGCTACGTGGACAGCAGAAGGGTAAAGAAGCCTTTGGTTACGGAGGCAATGGTGAAAGAAATGGAGGAGAGAAGGAAGTGGAAGAACGTGGACGTAGAGCAGGGCAAAAGAATGTATAGGGAACTAAATAATCGATTACGACGTGAAACTAAGAAGGCAAGGGAGGCTTGGTGGAAAAGACAGTGTGAAGAAATGGAAAAGTTCCAGAAGGATGGAGAAGTAGGCGCGTTGTACGCCAAAGTTAAGTCGCTATCGGGTGGCAAAAGAGGACAAGTCATGTCTAAAATTAAGGTTAAAGATGGGAGGATGCAAACCGAGCGAGAAGAGGTACGGAGTAGATGGAAGGAATACGTGGAGGATCTGCACGACGGAATGAGCAGACCAGAGAGGTTGACTCTAGAGGAGGAAAGTGCAGTGGAGGAGGATAATTTTGGGCCGGGGATCTTAGATTCGGAAATAGAGAGAGCACTTCGTGAAATGAAGGCTAGGAAAGCAGTAGGCGTGGACAATATCCCGTGTGAGCTTATGAAGAATCTAGGGAAGGAAGGTAAGAAAAGGTTTTTCGAACTAGCACGCAGGATCAATGAGGAGGGACGTTGGCCAGAGGATTTCGTGAAGACGGTTTTAATTTCGCTTCTGAAAAAGAAGCTATGGAATGCGGAGATTATAGGAGATTATACTATCATCCTAATATCGCACGCGACGAAAGTGGTACTAAGGATATTGAACAGACGAATGGAGGCGAGGGATAACGAGTATTTGGGCGAAGATCAGTTTGGTTTTAGAAAAGGGAAGTCAACTCGTGATGCAATAGCAGTAATGAGGTCCCTCGTGGAGAGGAACCTAGAAAACGAACAGGACGTATATGCGTGTTTCGTGGATTTTGAAAAAGCGTTTGATAGGGTGAACTGGGTAAAGTTAATGGATATACTCAAGAGAATAGGTGTAGATTGGAGGGATAGACGACTGATTCGTAATATGTATATTGCCCAGGCTGCGCAGGAGAGGGTAGCAGACGGAGACTGGGTGGGCAAGAATTGGTCGAGGCGTGAGGCAATGCTGTCCTCTATCGCCTCAGCTTTTTGATGTATACGCTGAAGAGATGGTAAGGGCAGCGTGGGATGAGTTAGAAGCTGAAATAAAAGTGGGAGGAATGATGTTCAAATCAGTGAGGTTCGTGGATGATTAGGCGCTGATTAGCCAGTCAGCGAGGGGGCTTCAGGCTTTAATGGATGTGTTAAACGAGCGGTGCGAGGAGTATGGGATGAGGATAAATCATAAGAAAAGTAAGGTTATGCGGTTTTGTAAAGCATCACGAGCGAGGAATGTGAGACTCAAGATAAAGGTTGGTGGTGAAAAAGTTGAGCAGGTTGAGTCGTTCAACTATTTATGCAGTACGTTAAAGGAAAACAAATACAGTAGCAAGGATATCAGTAAGCAAATTGCACTAGCAAAGGAGGCGTTCATGAACAGGAAGGAGCTTCTGAGTGGATCGTTATGTAAGAGTTTAAAGAAAAGGTTAGTGAAGAGTTTGATTTGGAGTGTAGCTCTCTACGGTGCGGAAACGTGGATACTGAGGAAAGAAGACGAGAGAAGATTGGAGGCATTCGAGATGTGGGTATGGAGAAGAATGGAGAGGGTGAAATGGACGGATAGGAAAAGGAACGACGAAGTGCTGGACGTGGTGGGTGAGGAGAGAGAAGGTGGGAGAGGCAGCTTTTAGATGAGGTACGGAGGAGACAGAATGTATGGATGGAGCGAATACTTAGCGCGGAGGGGATGTTGAAAATGGTGTTAGAGGGTAGAATGTTAGGGAAACGAAGGAGGGGAAGGAAAAGAATAGGATTTTTAGATAGATTGAAAGCTAGTATGCCTTACAGTGAATTGAAGAAGGTAGCGCTGGGAGGAAAGGGAGGCTTCCAAATCACTTCTTTAGTGCTTCATGGAAACCTACCTTAATCGGTATAATACTGTAATAAATAAATATGCAGTCTATTTGGTATTGTGTTTGGCAGTTTCGGTGCCAAGGCGCATGTGAATTTCCGACGGCTTCAGGGCCCCATTCTATCATCCCCCTAACCTCCTTTCTTTTCGCGAGGCCACGGTAATTCCTCCCCCACCCTAAAGTGAACCCAGATTAACGAACATGTTAACTGTCAGCTGACTATAAATCGTCCCTTGTGTCACAAGGTAGACACTGTTACGCTATGACCACCTTACATTAGTTCATCGCCATTGTTGCGTCGCCCGGGTGAAGCAAAGTGACTATTTAGTGTACACAGGGCACGCTGGAGTTATTTAAAATTGGTGAATACATGTGTTTTTGTGTGAATAGAGTTAGAGGATAACCTGGCGAGAAAAGCGGCTTGCTGACACGGAATTCGAAGGATCGATCGGGAATACGTGAGTGAGTAAATGTTATTGACGAGCATTCGTGATTTGGATTCCGTGTATTTATCACCGTATCACATCGAGAAATTACCATCAAAATAAAACATAAATTTCGAATGTTGGCGTTCTATGATGCAAACTTCATTATTTAGCAATCCTCTCAATACCTCCTCAAGAAGTCATAGAGGTAAAAACTGATATTCCTTCAAATTTTGGGATTCTCCGATATATTCTTATAAATAGCAACAGAAAAACTTTATTCGTCGGTCTTTCATGAGCATTTTATAGCAAACTTTTTCATTACTGTTTTGAAGGGCAATGATCCTAAGGTTGGGGCTGATTACAGAGTATGTGAGGACGAAGCAGGAGGAAGATTTGGTGAAGACGTGCGCGCGCAGCAGAAATCGCCGGGAAAGATCTTCATTGCGTGAGGGTGGAAGTCGTGCTGTTTATTTATTTATTGGTTTTTATTGTATTCCCAAAAACATAATTACAGGAAAAACACAATTGATAGAAAGAATATAAACATAATACAAAAATACAATCCCAGTTTTTTAGAATATAACACATCAAATTTAGTCGTCATAGTTCATTAACAGCCTTACAGTACTCATTTCTTTGTTAAAAGAAATTAAATTCATTAAAATATTTATTGTATGTCTTACACATTCTACGTATTGGTGAATTTTTTGCATAATCATGTTTCACACAATAAGTGTTTAAGTAAGTTTAAGTAAAACAAAGATTTGGGCCTCAAATTAACATTTGAAGCATAAAAATTTAAACTCGCCAAAGATAACTGGCATTCACCTATGCTCAGGGCATCAGGGGTGACCCTATGAGCTCAATGAGCACCCCTGATGCTATGCATTGAGTGTCGTCTAATCAACCTTTGTGCTGAATGAGTGATGATGTCAATCAGGGTCGCAGCTAGGAATTAGGGCTAGGGGGGGGGGATTTCAAGGCGCAACAAATGCTGGGGGGTCTGAGGGTGTGGAATAGGGTAAGCGGGAGGTATGGGGGGCTCTCCCCCAGAAATTTTTTTTTCAGATAAATGGTTAAAAATGGCGAGTTTTACGCATATTTTATTAATCCTTACACTATAATGTAAGTTATATCAATCAAATTAAGTAAAATGAATTAAATTAAAAAATTTCTCTGAGCTCTGAGGGGGGGGGGGGGTTAATCCCCCAAAACTCCCCTCGCTGCGCCACTGATGTCAAATGTATTTGTGTAAACCCCTTCAAATATAGCTTTACGCCCCATCCTAAATTTACAACGGCGCACTTAGCGTCGTCAACTCAATGAGCACCCCAGATAAATATTCCCTGAACTTAGCGGCTTGCATTTCACATATTAAATGGATTGTTGCTCACCGTTCAATCCCATAAAATATTTAGTACATCTACAATTAGATTTCATTAGAGGCAACGAATTCAAACTTCGACGCAAAGATCCCACGAGTTCATTCCAAAAGGAAACCCACGACGTGATCCACAGGAGCGACGGATTGTTCAGCTACAAAGAAAAGATTTGGCTATTGCAAAAAAATCCCCTCCCGCCCCGGTTGTATGGTTTGATCAAATTACACAAAGCTAACTTCCTTGTCCGGCCAGTAATCTCAATTACTCCTTCACCTACACATAAACTAGCAGCAAAACTGAACCACCTGATTAAAGACTACACGAAATTCATCCCTAAGTATGGCATAAAAAATTCATTAGACTTAATTGAGAGAATCAAGGATGTAAAAGTACCACACAATGCCAAACTGATCTCCTTTGATATCAACAGTTTATTCACGAATGTCCCAAAAAATGAAGTTCCACCAACCATTAGAGACCACCTACAAAATAACCATGTCAATCCCGTAGTAATTGAAGAGATATTGGAACTTACTAACACATGCCTCAATCAAAACTTCTTCCTATTTGATAATAATTATTATCAACAATTAGAAGGACTTGCCATGGGATCACCCCTTTCACCCCTGCTCGCAGAAATGTTTCTGGATAATTTTGAGTCAAAATTATTTCATTCAAATCACGTTCTAATTAAACATGTGCACTATTGGTACAGATATGTGGACGACGTGCTATGCTGTTGGACCGGCACCACTAGGCAGTTAGAACGATTTTTCACATTTATTAATTCCCAGAATAGCAATATTAAATTTACTATGGAAGTAGGAAATAAATCAATTAATTATCTAGATTTAAACACTCAACTAAATGAAGGAATACATCTTTTTGATATTTACCGAAAACCCACCTCCACCGACGTTACCATTCCAGCGGACTCATGCCACCCCTTCCAACACAAGACAGCAGCGTTCCATTCTTTAATCAATAGACTCATAAAAATTCCTCTCAATGTACAGAATTACAATAAGAAATGGAAAATCATTCAGCACATTGCAAAGGTTAATGGCTATCAACCAGCAGTAATTGATAACATCCTCAATAAAGTGCGGAAGAAACAGGCCTTATCAAAGGTGTTATCCTCGCTCTCCCGCATCAACACTACAAAAAATTGGTGCAGGATTCCCTTCCTAGGAAAAATTTCTCATTCTGTTACTTCCCGAAAGAGAAATACAGAATTGCATATTACACCCCCTCAACTCTCAAAACATTGTTGCCCAACTGCAAAGATCGTTTCCCACCAGAAAGAGGAAGTGGAATTTACTGCCTTAAGTGCGACGATTGTGTTATGAAATACATCGGCAGAACGGAGAGAAGTGTTAAGATCAGAGTAAATCACAACTGCTTCAAGAAGAAGAAAGAGCAATCCAACTTCGCCAATCATTTATTACATGGCAAACACAAAAGTGATTTCAAGCCGGACATTCTACACTCAGAAGGAAACAGGAGGAGACTCGATGCCCTGGAAACGTTGGAGATTATACAACATTTAAAGAACAACACCCCCCTTGCCAACGAACAAGTGCTCCCCTCCCACTCCCCTCTCTTTTCCATCCCCATCAATGATCTCCTACAGTGACAACCTTAAAATTTCCAAGAACGAATGCTACGCAGTGCCTTTACCAAAATTCCCCCAGTGACCCATGTCCTTCGGGGAAATCATTAACCCATACCAGCACCTTCAACAGCCGGACTCAACGACCTTCCATAGACTATTGTGATTTAGAAAACTCAATGTACCCTGCTAATCCTCTCTTTCTTCCCCAACACCGCCACCTTCTTTAGCTCTCGTCTCCTCACCCACTTTAACCCCGCCCTCCCCTGGCTGGTCAGATCCTCACAGGAAAAACCCTCGTCCAAAATCAAGGCTGCCCCTTCCCCCCCCCCTCTCCCTATTTCAGTCCGTGTTTAACCCTCACCCCCGCCCTTTCAACCAGTCCTTTTCCTTTCCGATAGATGTCCTCACTGTCACTTGTGTACTTTGTGCATGAATGTATGATGCATGCAAGATCAGTCACCTGACGATGTAACCAAGTTACGAAACCCGGCCGTGCCCATAAGTAAATAACAGTGAACCTTACAAAGTTTTATTTCTTTATTTCCAGCATCTACAATTTTTCGGTTTTCCTCCGTATCTCGGCAAGAATTAAATGACCCGCAAAAAATTTGGTCAGTAATTGGCCTTACTTGGTCATCTTATCAATATCTCATGTGATATTGATAACGATAATACTCTACATTTATTTAAAATATGGATTTCTCAACATTATTTTCAGGTATCACTCCTCTATTTCTAAAAATCTTTCCGATATCGTTCCCTTATGTGTAATTTCCAGTAACATTTACGTAAGCTTATTTCCTGGCATTAATCTAAGGTTCGTCGACGCTGCTGTCAGGGATATGAGGCAGAAGTGAGAAGAAATTTTGGTGCGGACACTTGCACCCTGATTATGTAACTGTGAGAAGGGTGAGAGCGATGCCGTTGCCAGGGGCAACGCGATCCCCACGACGGAAGGTGATAGCAGCGATTATTAAACCGTGATCGCTCTCTTTATCACGCTGCGAGTGCCATCGGCCTATCACGTTCGAAACCGATGGTGACAAGCATATGCTGACATAAAAACGAGCACTAAATGCATATATTAGCAAAAAGTATTGTTTACTTAATTTAAAAATGCCCTATAATCGAGTAAAAAACAATAAAAGTCTTAATTATTTCTACTGCAGTGCTGTCTTGACTATATTAGTTGTCCACGTTGTTCAACTGTTATATGCGCATGGTGGTGAATTCGATTGAGCAGCTTTATTTTCACGCAGCAAATTGGAAAGTACTGCTAATTGAAGTACATCCGTGATTTAAACGTCAATTACTTTATATCGAAGTTTAATTATAAAAATTTTCCAAGTACGTTCTCCAATATAGCAATACTGTCAAACTCCTTTTCGATTTTTTAATCATCATAAATCAACTACTAACTACTTACATTCAAAAAGCTAGCGCGATTACACTTCCGTTATCATTTCAACATTAATTAGTTTCAATACAAGGTCACGACTTTTCGACCATTCTCTAAGATATAGCAAATATAATGACTGCAGCATCTCCCGGCGAGCATTAGCATAACACATTACGTTATCACACATCGAAAAGTAAAACCACACTTTCCCCATAACTCTACCATAATACGAGTACTTAATCATAATACTACCTATTGGCGAAGCGAAGTACTTAGCCTTGAACTGCCTCCATTTTATGTTTTCGTCGTTTGTTATTGTTATTTCAAAGACTCCGCAAACGGCGCATTCTTGGACAGAGATGTGTCGAAGAATTTCATTGGCTCTTCAGATTTCTCAATGATACCATCTTCGCGCGCTCGTACCTTTATGATACGCGCGATGACGGTAGCTTACATGATCGCTGGATACAGCGGAACGTGATGGTCATCTATCGCCGTCGTCGCTGTCACATTTACATAATCGAGGTGCTTGTACGAGCACGCCGGCGGAGTAGAAATTCACGGAAAAATTCGACATTAAGTAAGTAAATTTTTTTTTTTTAATTAATGTGAAAATTGAAATTTGTAAAGGGGTGCCAACCCCCTCCCACCCGCACAAACCTGGCGACAAAACGCTCCAGAAACACATGACTCACCTATAACCCCCCACACTATTAATGCGTATTTCTATTTGCAAGAGGAATCAAAGTAGCTGGCATCTGGTGGTCAATTTAAGAAATGAGATTGAGATGATCGGCCGGTTTGTTTACCAGCAGTGGCGCAGCGAGGGGGGTGTTTGGGGGATAAACCCCCCCCCCCCAGAGCTCAGAGAAATATTTAAGTTTAATGCTAATCAATTTCACCTAATTGAAATAGTATTACTTATAGAATAGTGTTCCGATGAATCAAATATCCCTCAGAAAGCCGTATAACTCGCCATTTTGAACCATTAATCTTGAAATTTTCTGGAGTAGGGCCCCCGCAACTCTCGCTTACGCCGGAGGGAATGCAGTACCCCCACGCCCCTAACTATTAGTTGCGCCTAACCCCCCCCCCCCCCCCTAATCTAAATTCTTAGCTTCGCCCCTGTTTACCACTGCTTCAGCCTGGCGGTGAACGAAATGGGTGTGTTTTCAGCAATTTTGTGGAGCGAATACTGATGTATTTATCAGTCGAAAATAATGGATGAAGTAATTTTCTCCACATCCGACATTTTGGAGTTCATTAGAAAATTCAAGAGGCCCTTCGTTGAGGGCTGTGAAGTGGAACGCTATAATCACATATAATGGAAGTTGTCGTGGTTGAAGCAGTGGAGTATTTGGTTCTTGTAATGGGCTGATACCTGTAAAAGCTGGCGATATTAATGGCATGTCACATGAGATACTTGATTTTCGGAAGAAAATTGGCGCTTCTTTTTCCGTTTTCGTGTAAAATGTTTGGCGACTTTATTAACCATCCATTACAATAGATCATCAACCATTAAGTCCACTTACGAGTGATAAGTTTAGCAACAAATCACATTTGAGTGAGTGAGGAGCCAAGGGGTGATTTTTCTTTCTGAGTCAGGAACATGAATTGGGTGAAGAAAACTAACGAGATCAATAAGATACTTTGCATAGTGCATTTGATTCTCCACTCGATGTCAGCACAGGGGCCGTATTCTGTAACCCCAAACCGATCGGTGCGGCACCGATTCGTCGGGTGCGACGTCACACCGACTCCCGGTAAGAAGTCGTGCGATTCTGTACGAACCCGGTCGGTGCGGCACCGACGAGAGGACGGGAGATCGTCGGTAGCCGTACCGACAGCAAAGAGGTGTCGGTACGGCCACCGACTAGTGGGTTTCATGAATTCCCCGGTGCGCATTGTACGTTTTATTTTGTTTTTACCTCATCACCGAGTAAATAATGAGGTTTTCTCCAATGTTATCTTTTTCTGCCCCTTCGAATATGCCTCTATAATTCACTGTGTCATCATCTATATTAATTACCTTGACAGAAATATAAGATAATGGTTAATAAAAATGAGGTTTGCTAACATATAATGACTTTCTCTCATTTATGTTACCGCACTTTCACTCGCTTGTAATAGGCTTTATTTCTCTCTATCATCATTTTTTTGCTCCTTTGACATAAAAAAGATATTTTTGATTAAATATGAGTTTTGCCGCAATGTTATCACTTTATATCACTCTGAATAGGCGACTGTTATTTCACTCAATCATCAATTTGGCGTTTCTCTCGGCATAGAAATAAGATCTTTTTATTTAAGTATGAAGTTTGCCACAACGGTATCAGTTTCTTTCATTTGTAACGGGCAACTATATTTCATTTCATCGTCAGCCATTGATTCCCTTGACGATAAAAGAAGATATTTGTTAATAAGTATGAGGTTTACCGCAATATTATCATTTTCTCTCACTTGGAATGCGCAACTTATACATATGTATTTCACCCAATCACAATTTATTTACTTCCTCGTCATTACACTTCTTTTAATTGCACCCAGCTCCATACTTTTATAACAATTTCCTAACTTGTTCCTCTAATATTACATTTGCATTTGAATCCTACGTTCACGTTCCATGGTATGCTATTTTCGTCTGCTACGGTGCCAATGGCATAACCTTCCGTTGATAACATTTATACGGAACTTACTTAATGACAACTATATTACCAAATCATGAATAAATAGCATTATACGGAACCAATATTTAAAAAAAGAAACTACGATCTCAAGGATAGTTTCAATAATTCATTCCAGCAACAACAATCTCCATCACATACAAACTTTATTGTGATGTTGTAATATTGTTTCCTTCGATTCTGTAGGTACAGCATTACTACCACACATTATATAAGCATTGTCAACAACTTATCCAATATCGTTTATGTTAATCTAGCAATAAGTCGTAATTTCCGCAAATAAAAAGATTGAGAATGACGACAACAAACTGTGCCAATGAGTCTTCACTTGTTTTTACCCTTCTCTCATTGGTGGAGACACGTGAAACTTCGGATATATTCGGATTTTCCCTGTTTGGGAAGGAAGGGGAACCGTACCGACTGGTTTGAAACCGACGACCTTACAGAATCGCTGAAAGTGTCGTCGTCGGTGCGGAATCCGTTGTCGGTACGGTTTGATGTCCAGTCGGTGGGCTTGAAAGGGAAACCGACCGGTGCGGCACCGACGAAATACAGAATACGGCCCCAGAACAGAGACTCACCAGTATCACTCGACCACCATGTTTTTGTATATTTCTTTTATCAATTTATCTACCAAACTTCGTTTAGAAAGAAAATCACTTGCACCGCTTGGCTTCTCATCAACTCATTTTTGAGAGATGATCCTAAAATTAGTCGGACCGCTGTACCTACAGCTCAGTGGATGTTAGGGGGAATTTACATACAAACATGGCTGCGGAGGGTTCCGTCTTGGGGAGGGAATTTATCTTTGTATAGACTACATTTATAACTGGTTAAGTTTCTCCATTTCCAATGATGATACATTGACATTCATAAAATGTTACATTAACTTTGTCGTAGTTTATTGCGACGCGTTAAAAATATGCGCGCTAAAATCGAGCATGTAGTTCACGACGCAGGCGTTGTCATAGGAACAGAGAGCTGACTGATAGAGTATATAAGCGACAACGAAGTTTTTCCTCCGGGATATAAAATCTACAGATGCGATCGACGCGATAGGATAGGCGATGGAGTTCTTCATGCAGTCAAATCACATTTATACATGAAATAAGTGACGAAGGAATATAAAGTGTATGGTGAAAAATTAAAACGAATAAACAAAAGGATTATCCATATTTGCTCTTTTAGTAGACCTCCAAAGTCCCAAGTTTACATTGTTTACCAATTAAAAAAATCAAATATCCGCATTTATTTTGAGATACATCAAAAGTTAAAGAATTACTGGGGATGATTTTAATATACTATCTAAATATTACTTAATTTAATATACTATATAAATTGCTATTCTTACACTTAAATATCGAATGCAAGGAATAGAGAAATCACCGATATCTTACTAAATGCACCAGCAAATCACTCAATTGCACGAGTAGTTGACAAGCCTGCGAGAGGAAATAAAATATTAGACCTTCTCGCAGTAAGACTTCCTAAGTTTATACGACAAATTGATACCGTTGACGGTACAAGTGGTCACAGGGTAATTTTTGCTATCTTAAAAATTGGAGTAGAGTCATCTATAAAACCAAAACAGAATATATATTTTTTTATCTGGTAAATACGAATTCATTAAATTTGGCGAGATGCTCAACGAATCGTGCACGGACTTCGTATCTGAAGCAAGGGAAGCACTTACGTATCATGAAAATACTTCTTAGAAAATGTTCACCAAGGAATCAACGAATAATTTTTTTTAAATACCGAAATGTGATAGTAAAGAACCTCGCTGGTTCAAAATAGATGTTAGGAGGGACCTTAGGAAACAGAACACACAACTTGCTCGGGAAGTCCGTTGCGTTAAGTGAAAAATCGAAGGAACTTGAAGCAAAAGAAAGTTACGCTGCGCAACGCTCAAAAACGGAGAAAAATCCACTGCACTGCAAAATTTCAAGATAAAGTACATGATGAATTATTAGAAGAAAATCCTAAATATTTTTTTCGCATGCGAGAGACCTCCAGGGAAAATATTCAACCGTTATTCTTAATTTTATAAAGATGAGAAGCTTGTCACCCATAATATTGACGAAGCAAATACGTTAAATTCCCACTCCGAAAGTGTATGACTACATACGATATTGCATCTAATTTAGATATTCCTTCCACTGAGGAACCGATGACAGAAATCACTATTCAACGCGATGGCATAACAATCGATAAAAAATTGTAAATCTCCGGGTCCGGAGGGAACACCCACGGATGTCTTCGAGGAGTTAGCGTCACAGATCGCACCGTCCTTCGAGATAATATTCAAGAAGGCATTGTCTGAAGGAAAGGTACCAATTGACTGGAAATTGCAAGCATTACACTGATAACAAAAAACGTAAACAGAAATAACCCAAGGAACTATCGACCAATTTTATTAACATCGATCATAGGCTCGAACATACGGTCGCTAGCCGTTTCATGACACTTCTGGACAATCACAACTGAGGGTAAAAGACGGTGACAGTAAATGAAAGATGCTATTTCGCATTCATCCAACCACACCTTGAATATGCAGCGAGCATATGGGATCCGGTGCAAAAGATTTAATCTGTAAACTGAATAAAATACAACGGAAAGTAGCGCGTTTCGTCAAAAACTGCTACGGGCGTACAGACAGTGTTACCCAGATGTTAAGCGATTGAGGCTGGGAGCCGCTGGAGACTCGGAGGCTGCGCGCTAGGCTTAGATTGCTTGAACAATTGAGAATGGATATCTTCAAGAGCGACATGGAGAACATCTTGTCAATTCATGATCACCACTACATTTCCAGGCCCGATAGAAGCCATTAAGAGAGATATTTTCCGAACGAATATGTAGGGGAATTCGTTTTTTCCGCAACAACAAAGGACTTTAGTAAATGCTATGCGTAATTGGTGTCATAGTAACCCCCCAAAAGTCTTTATAGGCGGCCTGAGGGATAGTGGATAGATGTATAGAAATGATGATGAAATATAATTAATAATAGGGTGTATATGATTTAACACTTTCCCGGCGAACAACTTTTGAAAAATCTTCTCGGGATACCGCGCGGGTAAGATTATTGTAAGATTACCCGCGTGGTATCCCGAGAAGATTTTTCAAAAATAATAGGGTGGTTTCCCATTTTTTAATTGCCAAGATCGAAATATTATTACTCCTGGAGTACGCATTCCACGCTTATAGATTTTTAAATGACGTTATCTATTTTTAGCGATTAAATAAAAAGTGAACATTTTCAAGCGCGCGAAAACGCGACGGCTAAGTATGAATGCTGGTAAAAGCCCGTGTGACGTCACTCTGGTTCTGGCTGCCGTATGAGGCCACCTTGGTGCAAGGCTATGAGCGCCGCAACGATGCAGGCTGCTAGCAGGTAGCGCTTGGTTTAACTAAGAATTATTAAGAAGGAAACTTTACGACCATATGCAATTTTAATAGGTGATTATTAAGAGACGTTTCCCTGAGCTATGTGCCTCATGCATGCATTGGTAATCTCAGACGATGTAAAACTCCTATCTACTCGTATAGAACCTAGGTACCTGTGACGTCACGTGGAGTGGCATTGCATGGGCGCCAATCTGGCCTTTTTCAAATGAAGTTAAAATCGACCATTAACATTCGTCTTTACTGGGATTCCTAAAATCAAATAATTTGTATATTATGAATACACTAATGGTGGGTCGCAATCAATGTCTTTCTTTCTCTTTGATGAAGTAAACTACCCCATTATACAATTATGACCGACATAGATGTTACTCATGTCTTCAAACTGATTAATCACGCTCACCCGTGATTTTTCTGTGACTTGTTTAGGTGGGGTAAATGGTCATGGTGTTTTTCTTAGTTTGTCAGGGGTGAAATCTCAGGGCGAGTTAAATTGATTTCCAAATATAAATATTTCGAATGATTGATCAAAAGTTATTTAAAAATTGAATAAATGTATGAGATCCATTCTGTCACATGCGCATAGCTATTAATCTTCGTCGGATTATATAAAGTGAAACAGATTATGCTGATGTTAGGAATGACTCCTTTAATAAATGAAAAAAAGTATGATTACTTCAGATCCGAACCCTCCCAGAACTTCACTGCAGTTATCGCGTACAGAATAATCTTACTCGGCTAAGGACCCACATATTGGCGTGACACTAACGGTGAGTCCAAATGTGAGTCTAAAGTTAGGAAACTTCTCGCCACGGAGCCCGAAAGAAAACACTCCGAGGGCCCAAGGTGAGCGTGCCATTGGGTTTCCTCACAGCATTCTGTCCGCTAATCTTTATTCCGATTGGGCCTTTTCTCCTGGAGTTCGACTACAACTTCGGTAGCCCCGTCGCGTCCGTCCTCGTCTTGGTAATTGAATATCTCGCCTCTTGGTTCCGTGAGGGAAATGACGCAGGTTGTTTTATGTGCCAACCTTTCAACTTTTCACCGACCAAGTCCCATCAGTTAAGTGGGACTCGCGAGTGTCTACATCAGGGGCGCAGCTAAGAATTAGGTTCGGAGGTTTTTGGGCTCAAATAATACTTAGGGGTGTGGGGGTATTGCATACCCGCCAGCGTAAGCAGGAGTTGCGTGGGCCCTCCAGAAAATTTTCAGAGGCTTTTTACAGGCTTTCTGAGGGATATTTGATTCATTCTAACACTATTCTATAAATAATACTGATCCAATCACGTAAAATGGATTAAATTTAAAAAATTCTCTGAGCTCTGGGGGGGTTTTATCCCCCAAAAACCCCCCTCGCTGCGCTCTACATACTATTTAAAAGTGACAGTACGAAGACCTCAGTCCATTTATCATTCGGCAAATTCTTATGTAAGAGGCACGAATATTCAAAAATGGAGGATTATTCGTTCAGCTGCCACTCACCACGCGGAGCGAGCAGAATTTCACGGGAAAATAAGCGAATAAGCATTAAACATGATAACCGAAAATTTCATTCCATGGTGGTATAATCTTACAAATCCATTTATTATTTTCCACGCTTTTCTTCGCGATTGCAGATACTATACTGCTAATACAACGGGAGTAAATGGATCTCTAATCGCCGGGACACGGGCGTTTTCGAAAGCAGTTGGAGACGACCCACAGTGGGCTGAAATCGAAAAAAGCTGGACAAAAGTTCAAAATGACGTTTTTTGAGATAGAGACTTCAAACTTGGCGTAAATACTTATGAATGATTACCAACTATAGATGTATGTGCCATTTTACATCAATACGGTCCGTTACTGAGATACAGTGGCCCAAACATGATCAACTTTTTAAAAACACGCGCGGTCTCGTTTTTCTTCAGAAACCTTTGAATTTAAGCAGGTGGTGTTGCGTTGGCATGATTTTTATGGAATAAAAAACGCAATATTCCTTTTACTTGATGCTTTGCCTATACTTTCCGTGAATTTTGAAGATTTTGGTTCTCATTTTACTAGTTTTACAACGCAAAATGGCGGACCCGTTTTTCACGTGAAATTTGACATAAAGTAGACATTATCTTTCGTTTACGAAATATATAACTCGGGAAATTCACATCACGGTGTAAAGTAGAGATTTCTCAAGAACACTAAGCAGAAATCTTGGAAAAAAGTCTGCGACGAAGGAAATGAGAGCGATTTTTCGATCGCGAGTCAAGGCTGAGCTACACGCCGCGGGACCCTGACGCTCGGTAACCGAGGTTGATGTTCCAAGTTTTTTGAAACTTTATTCTTGAAAATCGTCATTTTAAGCACAGAACCTAGTCATTAATGACCTAAAACACTACACTGATGACATTAGCAAGGATTATGGGTCGACCGAATTGACCATTTAACGCGTTACTCGAGTGGGAATGCTTGGGATTGGATGTTTGTCGGAACCATTCCACGTATAAGAAATATGCTTCGGGTATTGAAGTAGGGTTAAAAGATTGATTTGGCATGCTAAAGAGAAAGAAAAACAAACTATTTTCGCGAAATGCAACTACCGTTACCTTTTTCCATTTCTACCCTCGCCGAGGTGGGTCGCGCGGAGAGGGGCGTTTTATGACAACGTACAGCCTTTTGAAGGTATTTAACAGATTCTTTCCTTATTTTTCTTTTTTTTTTTTTCAGTTTTTCATTTTTTAATCTTACCAAGATGTATACAATGTTTTAGTGAAAATGAAAAAAAAACTTAAATTTAAAATCATTATTTTTATGTTATTATAAAATATAAAATGAAGAGTTAAGCTGACCAGGTAAAATTTCAGTTTTGGTCGTCCATCTTAAAGACAATATACGTGGCAACATGTCCAATAAATGAAAAATCAAAATCCAATCATATATATGCATTGGAAAATTGTTTGATAATGCTTTTCTCTCTTCGTAAAGGGATATTTAAATTAAAATACAATATAGCCGCAATGGAAATCCATGTATTACTTTAACTTACAAATAAAATCAATGCGAAATCATAAATTGCGATATGAATGGAATAGTTGTCTTGTATGTCGCACATAATTGTTCTTCCTTAAAGACACTGAATTGTATTTTTTTTCATTTATAGTTTCTACCATTAATCCTCCGATGAACTTATTTCGTCACTACCGTCTGGACCCTCTACTACACTATCATTTAAAAAAATCAGCAGATCTCTTTAATCTTTTGGCATTTCCTTCGGTCTCCTCGGACTTGATAGGATGGTAAAAAGAAATGTATCAGACGTCAATAACAGTCTTTTAAAAAGATCTTCATTCGTGGTTTCTCTGGAGTGCTTTCTGTTGAATCTCAGGCGGAATTTACGTGTCTCGTTATTCTGGGCTCCTAATGCCTCTTCAGATAATTGTCCCATAGGAAGAATCAACTTTTATGCAAAATCGCGTCTATGCTAAAGGACCTTATGTACCGTGGTTGTTATGTAATACCAGGGATACATCTTAGTGAATAACTCCGCAGTTCTCTGGCAGTACTCCTAGAAAGCTGTATAATTTAGAGTTATGCCACTTGATATTGCCCTCAAAATGATGGAAAAATGTTTGATTAGGTCAACATTGATACCTGTAATTATGAAAAATTAATTTTCCTCTGATGGTACATTACACTTTCCTATGAAAACATAATTTAGATGAAGTATTTAACCATTTCATTTGAAAACATGCGTGAATGTTACATTTGCTTTACAGTGCATGGTTTACATATGCTATTGCAGTCTACATTTACTCAATGGCCCGTCAAATCAGCGGCCAAGTCTGAGGAATCGAAAAGACCTCTTGCGGTGTTACTGTTATTCGTGTTCTCTGATACAGACCTTGGAACTTCAACAATAAACCTAATCCTTCCTATAAAAGCATTCTGAAATCTAAATTTTCTCTGTATAAAGCGTGTTTACAGACATCCTCGGGCCTGTAAAGAATGTTGGCCGTAATTAGAAGGTATTTTTATCATTGAACTGGATTCCAGCTTTGTTGTATTCTTTCTTACCTACAATTTTTTTAATTCTATCCAGTGCGATTTGTGTAGCACACATTCAAAAAATCGGATGTAGCAATCTGAGGTTGATAATCCAAAAGAATATTTGGTCACACCTACAAGTCGATTCTATGCTGCCCTCAAATCATTCATCTCCATAGCTGTTGATCCGAATATGTAGCACTAAAACCTTTTATTTTTCCAGTAATATTGTCTCCACATTTTTTCGTAATTAGACCAGCATCTCAATTTAAGTAATTCACGGAGACCATCTAGAGCAGCCTCGTAGCTCTCAACATTTAATATCCGCTACAAAAAATCCAACAAGTGTATTTTTTATCCTGATGTCATTCCCTTCGTTTCTAATAATTCATTATGAGACTCAAAACGAGTAACTTGGTTTGAATACATTTGTACGTTAAAAAGCACTCGAAACCCTGCGAGGTGAATTGAAAATTAGAAATATATGTTGGCATCATAATTGACATGGTTACTGAGAGGCAAAAATAGTAAAAATTCATAAGTAATTAAAATATTTCATTGAAATTTTACTAAAACAAACTCATCTTTGAAATGGAAAGAATAAAAAAACTCACCTTAGAAAATTCAAGCTGGAAAATCACTGCGCCGTCAAAACGAACTTGACAATCACACTACTGAACGAAACGACACTAGGAGAACTAGCACGGCACTTTTTCACCGATTTCAAGATAATGCTGCAAGTTGAAACGTATTTTTGTAGAGAAAAGGGAAAAACCCTTGAGGAAGAATCTGTTAAATACCTTCAAAAGGCTGTACGTTGTCATAAAACGCCCCTCTCCGCGCGACCCACCTCGGCGAGGGTAGAAATGGAAAAAGGTAACGGTAGTTGCATTTCGCGAAAATAGTTTGTTTTTCTTTCTCTTTAGCATGCCAAATCAATCTTTTAACCCTACTTCAATACCCGAAGCATATTTCTTATACGTGGAATGGTTCCGACAAACATCCAATCCCAAGCATTCCCACTCGAGTAACGCGTTAAATGGTCAATTCGGTCGACCCATAATCCTTGCTAATGTCATCAGTGTAGTGTTTTAGGTCATTAATGACTAGGTTCTGTGCTTAAAATGACGATTTTCAAGAATAAAGTTTCAAAAAACTTGGAACATCAACCTCGGTTACCGAGCGTCAGGGTCCCGCGGCGTGTAGCTCAGCCTTGACTCGCGATCGAAAAATCGCTCTCATTTCCTTCGTCGCAGACTTTTTTCCAAGATTTCTGCTTAGTGTTCTTGAGAAATCTCTACTTTACACCGTGATGTGAATTTCCCGAGTTATATATTTCGTAAACGAAAGATAATGTCTACTTTATGTCAAATTTCACGTGAAAAACGGGTCCGCCATTTTGCGTTGTAAAACTAGTAAAATGAGAACCAAAATCTTCAAAATTCACGGAAAGTATAGGCAAAGCATCAAGTAAAAGGAATATTGCGTTTTTTATTCCATAAAAATCATGCCAACGCAACACCACCTGCTTAAATTCAAAGGTTTCTGAAGAAAAACGAGACCGCGCGTGTTTTTAAAAAGTTGATCATGTTTGGGCCACTGTATCTCAGTAACGGACCGTATTGATGTAAAATGGCACATACATCTATAGTTGGTAATCATTCATAAGTATTTACGCCAAGTTTGAAGTCTCTATCTCAAAAAACGTCATTTTGAACTTTTGTCCAGCTTTTTTCGATTTCAGCCCACTGTGCGACCCCTCGAAACAACATAAATGTAGCCAGTGCTGTAGTTGGGCTGGTACGGCGTGCCCCCTAAAATCCAAACTCGTTATAAGCGTACCGGTTAAAATACCTTCGCGGCCGAATGTTACATAAACATATGTTATGTAATTACATTTTCAGCTGTTGGAATTTTTGGTGAGTCATCATCATCACTGGTCAACAATCCTAGGATTGGTTTGACGCAGTTCTCCTATCAGCTACTCTTTTCACACCTACGTATTTCTTCTCTTTCATATCCTTATTTACTTATTCCGTATATTTTATTCGAGGTCTTCCTTTTCCGCTCTTGCCTTCCACTTGTCCCTCGACGATTGTCTTCATCAGGCCATCATGTCTCAAGATGTGGCCTATAAGGTTGTTCCGTCTTCTTGTTAAGGTTTTCATGAGGCTTCTGTTTTCTCCTACTCTTCTTATCACCACCGCATTATCATCCCGAGGAGTCGCAGCTACTACACTCAATTTATATAATGACATGATGGAATTCTCTCAAGTAAAATATTTTGTTGAGTACCGCCTAATTTTTTTTCCAACTACAGCACTGAATGTAGCGTGTAGCTACGGGACTCACTAGGGCCTCCTATATGAAGAAACATTTTAGGGTATCAATTTTGTTAGAGAACAAAGAACATCTCTGAATTAAGTAACGTCTGAATATCACACGACCATTTCCCCGCCCCTAGTGATAGGTCCTCCGGCGATGGGTTTTCAGGGACAAAAAAGATCGGTCGACAGAGCATTTTCCGAATCACACGGTCATTCCCACCCATTGGCGTTGCCAGGATTTTTAAATGGAAGGGGGTGGGGGTTACCGGAGGGTTTGGGGCCCTTCTGGGGTGTATGTATAACACCCCAGGGCAAAGGGTGGTCCGAGGATTTTTTATGTTTAAAATGTGATTTTTAGGGCTCAAAAGCAGTACTTTTGTACGAGTATTTGTTAAAATAAGGTATTTTTTATTTACCGAGGCCATCTTATTCGTATCGGGCACCTCTTTTAAAGCTCAGGGTGTTGTGACCCGGTAAACCTCCTTGTGGCCACACCACTGTTCCCACCGTCCTTTTTCCCATCGCTTATTCCCTCACTTTCCGTATTTTCAACAGTCATTGAATGAAAAGCTTAGGATGGCGCGGTCGTGCGTTCTTACAGGCTGAAAGACGTACGGTTCCAGTGATGGTTTCAGCGACAGCATAAAGGGGTGTGCCGAGAGAGATATCTCTCTCGGCACCCCTCCAATATTGGATGAGGGATGGGATTTTCATCCGTTGAGCAATCGCGGCAAATTATCTCGAGAAATGCTCATTCTTCTGCCACGACAGTAGCGACCCCTGGCCGGAAAGGGACGGAAAAAATGATCGCGTTATACAGATTATAGTAAGAAAGAAACAATACGCATAAAAAAAACTCGTCAGAAATAAATACCAAAATAATACATTAAGAAAACGCTTCTAGAGACGATACGTAGATGAATAAATAACTAGATGATTAAACAAAGAGACACAGAAAACGGAGAGCTCACAAAATATTTCCCATTTGTAATTTCCCCATGGGCAATGTTTTGTGAGTGTTCCTTTCTCAGAGATAGGAAGGAACAAGAGTGTTGGAAATGATAGAGGAGAGGTGGGAGAGAGAAATGCTTTAGCGCATAGTAAGTAGCCAAATGTGTATTAATTCGAGTGAATTAAGTTGAAGGGGGTGGTCTGTGGGGAAAGAGAAAGCCAAAACGGAAACATTTAAACACTCATTAAATGCCAGTAGATGAGCGTCCGCTGGTCCGGAGCTAGGACGGGGCAGAGGGGGCGCGTGCCCCGGGCGGCAGGGGGCGGCAAAATTTGAACAAAAGATATTATTATTTATTTCTTTTACGTACGGGGTAAGCCACTGAGAAGGCGTGTCAGTGTTTGCATCGAATTAAGTAGATTACATTCCTGGGAGTTCATGAGGACAGGAGACGAGATGAGTGGGGAAAGGAGGAGGGGTGGACAGGTCTCACATCTGAGATGGTCGCAGGCGTACTGTTGGGAGTAGTGGGTGACACTTTTAAAGGGTTTGTCAAGCGGAATAAATCAAAAAAGGTTTGCTGGTCGTCTGAAGGTGATGCATACTAGGGAGTTTGTCAATAAGACTGGCTGTATACCTATTGTTTTTAAGACTGGGAAGGGATCTTTAAGAATAGACTGAAGGGATTGTATTCCAGGAAAGTAAGTGGTGCAGAGGGAAAGGTCACGTGGTTTGTTTCTATTGCAAGGTTCTGGGGGGTATCTGTGTTTGAGAATTTTTTTATACAGGAGGGACTTTGGGTAGCCTCTCTGGAGGAGGGAACGGTGAAGGTTGTGAAGAAGATTATTCAGGGCATCAGGATTATTACAAATGCAGTGGCCTCGAATGGAAAGGGAATAGGGAAGGGAGTGTTTAGTGTGGGATGGATGACAACTGCTAAAATGAAGGTACTGCTGCTTATTCGTGGGTTTTACATGGACAGAGGTGAGAAATTTGTTATTGACAAGAGAGATATTGACATCATTGACATCAAGGAAGGTAATCTGGGAATTAGAAATGGTTGAGGTGAAAGAAAGAGAGGATGAGAAATTGAGATTAGCGATAAAATTGTTGAGGGGATCATTACCATGTGGCCACGGGAGGAATATGTCGTCAATAAATCTGAGCCAAAGGAGGGGTTTCAACAAATGCTGCGGAAGGAAAATTTGTTCAAAATGGCGTAGGTAGAGGTTTGCAAAGGGGGGACTGAATCTACTACACAATGAGAAACCTATGCTTTGTAAATAGTGTTTATTGTTAAAAGAGAATGAATCGTGCATTAGGATGATATTAACTAGGCATTATGGGAAGTCGGTGCTGGGGGTATGAGGAGTTGGGCGTTGGGAAGGGAAGTGGCGGAGGGAGGAAAGACCTTCAGAATGAGGGATGGATGTGCAGAGAGAAGTGACATTGTCAGAGGTGTTGAGGAAAACTACTGCAGATCCTTTGCCAGCTGAGGTTACAACTACTTCAGTATTGTGGATGAGTTTTCTGAGGGCAATGTTTTCTGATACAAATACAGTTTAGATTGGGACGAAAAGATTTTAGGAAGGAAGGGTTGCAGACTTCAGAAAGAAGAAGATCTATGAAAATTTCAATTGGGTGGCCGGGTGGGAGAGGTTTGGCTTCATGTGAGGAAGAAACCTGGAGAGGGCAATGTGGAGAGGATTGGGAGAATGCAGTTCTTTCTGTGTATCACAGAAGAAGCCTTTCAACCTCAATATCTACAAAATATCAGTGACTAACAGGGAAAATGATGCGATATAGGTGTGAGAGAAAAGGAAAGGCCCTTGCTGAGGAAGGAGAGTTCTTCTCTGTTTAAGCCCTTGGCTGCAGGAGTACTTGATTTTACGTAGCTACCAGTATGAGGGGGAGGGAACCAAGGAATGTTTTTCCCCCTAGACTGGCCGAGTGTCTCGCAAGGAGAGAACCCTTATAATCTGGGGAAACCCTTCTTTCTTTCTTACCAATGGATAGGCTGACATTTGGGCACATGTCAATGGCATATGAACAGCGTGGAGCGGTAAGGAAATAATATGAAATTGGCAGTACAATAGGAAATCCCGGGAGGCACCATACCCTGTCATGATGGATGGCTGAGAGATGAAATTTAAGCTGCATTTGTGATCCCTACAGTGGGGGAGTGAGCACTCTACCTGGGTGGCAATAAATATTTTGGGAAAGTTTCATAGGTAGTTGAGCAATGGTCAAACGTTTTCCCTGCACTCAGCATACAGTACGTTTGAAAACGTTTGCTTTGGGACTGAGGGTGCACGAATCGTTCTCTCTCTGGTTGTCGACTAGGTATTGTTGAGGAGGTAACAATTGAAGAGGGTGGCTGACTTAAGTCAGGTTTTTATGGACATAGAGGAGAGAAAGAGCAAAGATATACTGATAGCTGAAAATGCGAAATGGGCACAAAAATGATCTGCACGAGGGGAGAAGAATTTTTTAGAGATTTGGTTCAGCAAAGTTCTCGTGAGCAACGGGATGCATTGAGTATTTAATTGATAAAAGGCAGAAGATGTAGTGCTTTAGGAGAAATTCATTAATTAAGGTTTTGATCGCATTGTGAAATATTTTAGTTAGATAATTTATCATAAGGGTCACCAATGGAACAACAAAGAAGAAATGATTGTTGGAATGAAAAGGCACGAAGGAATGTCTGTAGGTGTGGAGGGAGACCACAGAGGGGGTATTTCACGTCAAGGTCAATGGGAAAAATACCTAAAGCAGTACATACATGATGAGAGAAATTCTGCATTCATTAACATTTCAACATCATTAAACTTTAAAAAATTTATTAGGATACAAAAACAACAAAACAGCCAAGTTTTAAAAAAATGGACACTAAAGATATACCTGTTACGAATTATTTAACACACATTTGTAACATTTCTTTCACAAAAAAGGAACAAAACATCTGATTGAAAATGAACAGGGTGCACAACTTGATAATACAGAATTAGATATCAATAAATTAAAGAAGCTGCCACAGACACACATTGAAACATTACTAGACAAAATTATCACCAATTTATCATGTGAGCAGTTAGGACAAAAAGGTCCAATGTAATGGGAACTAAACGACACATTCCGGAAAGGTAAACCAATAGTAGCTGCCAACTGCTTGATCGTAGATAATAATTCAAGCTCCAAAAACATGAATGAATCAATTTTATGAGATGGAACTTTCTGTCTGCAGAATTATTTAACGATATTTACACGTTTCCAAAGCACCAACAATAATTAGTCTAGCCATTGGGTTGTACTTACAGATGCAATCAAAAAGACTTTTACACCATACGTAGTGATTTTTAACTTTGGTTGCAATAGACTGTGTGCTGCACCTATTATTAAATTTTCCCTGACCACAGGTATTTATTGCTTCATTGAATCACACTGCTGAGTCAGTACATATTCACAACCATTTACCCTTCACAGTTTGTAACACCCACAAAAATGCTTACAATTCTTTCAGTCATAATTCATGCCACAGTTGTATACCACCGCAAAAATAAAAATTCACCAATGATCAGACAAAGTCAAGCAAAAAGGAAATACATTCTAAGCTTCACATTAAAAAAATATACACACCTACTGGCTATAACCACTCTTCACAAGACTTTGACACACAGAACCTTTCCAAACAAAAACTTGGTGGTATTTGAGAAGGCAATGAAAGAAGCCCATTGCTTGGGAATACTGTTGCTGTTGGGAAAAATTTTAAGTTACAGAAAAGTAGAATCAACCAACTATGGCATATACCGAAACAAGACATGGATATAAGATTCACAAAAATATTGAAGACGCTTAATTTTTGAGCTTTACTCACAATTTAAGGGTAAACTTGTTCATCACACCTCTTTTCTCCACAATATTAGGACTTTCCACAGCTATCTGGTCGACTTCATGAATAAAATGAAACATACGACTCTGTTTAGAATCAAAATGAGCTCAGACTGCACTTGGGTGGATCCGATGAAATTAGGTACTGATATCAAGAGAGGCCAGATCACTTTCCCCACTTGAAAATATTGCAACTCTTGAGGAATCTAGATTGACAATCGATACAGACTAACTTAAACGAGTCAACCAGAATTCCCCCATTCCATACTTTTACGAACATATTACTTATTACTTACTCCAAGCAATGGCTTCCTAAAGTTCATTTTGTGACCTTCTGCTATTGTGGCACTTCCTAAAAATATACACATCACGAGGATTGTGGAAGCATTAACTAATCTGCAATGATCACTTTGTAAAATTTAACCAGAAGTAGGAATAATATTTGTAGCTTGTTATAATGTGATGTGAGAATGAATGATGAGATGGCAATGAAAGGAACTAATTGCAATGTTAAGCAAGGAAAACATTGAAAAAAAAAAGCCTTGTCTCATCTTGTGCCTACGTCAAACAAGTTCCATCTGATGCTTCATTAAACCTATACATAAAAAATACGATGATTAATGTGATGCTTGCCAGTGGCACCAAAATTGGTTTTGCAACAGCACCATAAATTCTTATGTCAGTCACCAATGGCAAATCATTTCACCAAGAACAAGGCGGCACTGTATCAAATAGGAATGCAAAAGCATCAAACCAGCTGGTTATCAGATAAACAACATCCACCACAACACTATCCATTTCACTGAAATATAACCAAAACTGTGGAACAGGTAGTCGATTCTTTTGTTCAGTCACTTCAAATTATACTAAACTTAATAACTCTATTATTCTAATCAAGCTATGCAAGATTCAAAGAGTATTGTTTTTATAACAACGAAAATAACAACTTATGCACAAAAAATGTAAATAACTGACTATATTTCCTAATGAACAATTTAGTCAGCTAAAATTATGCATGCATACATGTTTTTCCTGGCTCAGAAATAAAGGACATCACACTAATTTATGCAACTTTACAGTTCATTAAAAATCAATCACACCTAATTGCTTCATTCTCACAGTTGAATAATAAGAAAAAAAAAACTTCAGACTTCTCACAGTGCACAAAAAATGATACTTGATTCATCTAACATTCAAGAATAGTAGAAATTAATCCAAAGACATTTAGCCATATATTGTTAACGAAAGAAAAGAAAATTCAACTCTATACATTGATTGTTCAGTATTACTTAGATATGTTAGCAACTACTGCGGAGAAGCACCAATTACTCCTTGACTACTCGAGGTACCACAACCAATGATGTTAGTGGAGTCAATTAATCACATTTTTTACAATGACAAGAATTCAAAAATGAAACCCATTCATCAAAGACGAGACGTTGCAGTCAACAAATTCACGGCAGAAGAGGAAGATACAGATTTAAAGAAAGAAAGATTATAAGGCTACAAAAGAAAAAAGTTAAAATTGTCATTATAAAAAACCTTGTCTGAGTTTTCAATTCTCAAACAAGTGCACAATTTCAAACCTTGCTAAAACACTTCCACTTTTGATAATGATACCTATTTCAACTCCAACAAAAACAACAGAAATTTGGCAAGACCAATGCCACATAATAGTTGCACAAAAAAATCAATATAAAAAGAGGGCTTTGTAAGTAGGGGGGGAGCTAGTCACAACCGATAGGTCAAACCCAGAGTGAATGCCAACTGAGGCCCTTGAAAGACTCCAAACGCATCGATCCGTGGTAAGACCAATCAACAACAAGAACAAATGGAAAATGAACAAAACACTTTCCAATCTGATAACAATGGTCGAGTAAAAAAAATATATTATGGAATAGGATTAAAAATTATGATCACCAACAAATGACCAACTGCCAAGAGTCAGGAAGCCTTTTTACCAGTCGAATCAATTATTAGACTTCCTAACGAGGAACACTTGTTCGTCCTACCTCTGAACGAGAACGGCCAAGCCAGTCAACAGCAGCACCAAGGGAAAACAAAAAAGCATCACCACATGAGTGATTGGAAGGATTCGAAACTGATTTCATTTCTTTGACGGATGAGCAGTTTAACGTGGAGTTGGTTCATCCATCGTCTTCATCGAGGAGTCCATCTGCGGCTTCCATGGCGGCTGGGTGATCTCGCCTCCAATGCATGATGGACCGCCACAGTCTTAGCTCAACCCCACCCCTGACAAAGAGACACAAAATGTCATTAGAATGCACTGACTGACATTCCAAATCAAACAGTCAAGCACACAGAATAGATTACATATTTTGCAATCGAATTAAGAAGCATACAAGAGATCATATGAATTTGATGCTCCGATATTTCACAACTGCCTGACAAATTTGATTGCTTCCTTTAAGCCTATTATGTTATTCCTCTGAAATTTAAAACAGTGGTTGTTTCTCATACGCAACACTGATGATTGCATGAAATTTGATTAGCCAAAATTAAGCGTATAACACATTAGATGCTGAGCAAGGGACCCAATGGTAAAGAGATCATTCATAATCGGGCAATTTCCATTTTATAAAATCTGCATCTATTCAAAGTTTTTAATGACTGGATTTGTCACAGCTGAATTTGAGATTAACATTTCATATTATTACCAGTTAATTATAAAATTTCATCCCCATAGAAAACAGTACCCTTTTCTGGAGGATTGTGGGAATTCCTACATAAGACGCAAATGATCATTTTCAAACCCCACTGCTACATGTTGTAGCTGCAGATGGATATCAATGGGAGCAAGTGAAAGCATGCGCGACAGGAATGATTTTCAGCTAAAACTTTTCATGATTTCAACCTCTTGAAATGCATTCGCTATGGGGAATAGAATCAATAAGCTAAAAAACAGGTCAACAGTTTAACATTTAGAGGTCATTCAAGAGCACACAATAAACTCAATAACAATTAATTTTCTTGAATAGACCAGGTGACATCTGACCTAAGGCTACAATGAAGAGTGACAGCCCTTCTGCACATGTCCTGTTTTTACGTCTGAGGAATAGTTTTCGAGGAATAATACACTGGAGTCTCCAATATGGCTCCCCCCTGTATAATGCTGCACTGGGTGCTAGCAAGCTTCACTCACAAAAAGCTGATTGGTCCTGCTTTGCCCCATCGCAACCTTCCTGGCAATGGAAGCAATTTGGATGATTAAGCTGCATAAGATAAGGCTTTATGGAACATGATGAATCAAATAGCAGTTCCAATTTGCACTTGCTTTGCGTGGAATGAATTAAGAGTAGAGATGGTTCAGTTCCGGTACCGGTTCTCGGCACTGCTGGTTCTTGGCCTGTGGAACCAGTATTGAGAACCTACTGCATAGAGTCGGCACTATGGAACAGGCTCAGAACGGTGGTGAGGATTTGAATTTGGCACCCAAAGCCAAATTGGTCTGGTGCATGTTCAAGGCCATGGCCAGTGTCTTGCACGACATTCTTTCAATTTTCATTCATAACTTAAAATACTATATTGTAGCAGAGCATTATCAGCAATTCTTAAAAACTATTTTATATGTTCAATCCACTTTTCATCATTGCAATCATTGCAAAGTAACGATGCCATCAGATGGCAATGAAGACCGCCACACACCTGAGCAGCCTTGGTGCAAGGCTAAATAACAATGCAGTGTTCGTTGTGCCCACATGCACCAGAGTGACCTGACTGGCATCGCCACGACCTGTGCAGCAGTTGGCTGCTTTCTTCCCCTACACTCTATACACACCTTCTGAGTTTTGCCACAGACCACAGTGGTTGACTCCTACTAATTTTCAACTTTATAATGGGTTGTTTTGAGAAAGCAGGGCCTAGCAAACACGAAACAGTCGAAACATTTCTTTTAATTAACGTTGGCAAGAGTTTGTCTTTCCTTCTGTAATCATGGAGCATTATTTTAATCATCAGATGACAATTATCTTATGAAAATTTTGAATACATTTCGACTCATTATAGCTCTGAAAATTGGTAGTATTTATAATTACTCTGAAAATAATTCATAATTGTTATTACAGTAAAACCTCTACGTAGTGAACCTCTTTACATCATACACCTCCACACATCATACCACCCCACGGTCCCATCTGATTTACATGTAAATTTATAGGCACACCTCTTTATAGTGAACCTCTTTATATTGTAAAACCTCCACTTATCATACCAAGGAGATTCCCCCGAGATGGCCTAACTACCACCGCAAATCGAACCAAGACAATTAGAGACCATTAATGCAGCCACGTTTACATACATGGGGTACTGACATTTTCAGAGATAAATGTTTCACCCTTATTTTTTTTTCTTATACACCTTTAATATGCTGTAATTTTCAAGTTAATCATTAGATGTGCCATTTTGTTCATTTTGAGAGCATACCTAACACTAAATAAGAAAAAAGGTATCCAACTATCCTAATCAATTGTTAGTGACTGTTGAATCAAGAGAGATCACATTGTTTTCCCTCGAATCATGGTAAAAATCATGCGATAGCACTCACTTTCTGTAATTATTAAATGATAAATATATGTTCACTAATGCATGCATGTGTGTTTAACACCTTGAGTGCGGCATGACGTGATATCACGTCATGGTGCGCTATCCCCTGGTGCTGATGACGTGATATCACGTCATGCGTACCCCGAAGGTTCCGGCCCTCCGTAAGTGCTCGGTTCAGTTCTAATAGGACATTTTGCCCCCCTAAGTTGCTCAGCAGGGATCTAGCAGCGAATTTGTGAATGCCGTTTCAAGCAACCTTTCCTGGGAGGATCGGGAGAAATTTTTTCTTTTATCTCAAGGTAAGCCAAATTCCATTCATTTTCCCCCTGTATTTTATGCTATTATTTTTATTTCTTTCCATTAATGCATCTTTTTATTTGAGTTTTATTTTACAAATCATAAGTATTTACTATCTGGAACTTAATTATGCGTGTTTATTAATTTTTAATTCTATTTTAATAATGTTTAGCGAGAATATAGATATTTTTTTCCATCCTTACTTTTTTTTCTTACGAGCCTAGTATTTTTCGAATCTTTATTGTTTGATGTAAATAAGTTTTATTCAATTAATACATGAAGTACTGTGATTAGTTAAACTTAAAGGAAATTTGAAAATGCCATTACATTTTATTTATGCAACGTATCATATCTCTAATTTTTGCACCCTTCCTTTGTTTGTCAGTGCAACTCCTAAGCAGGGTGGGGATCGACCAGCGGCAATATTACGAGAGTGAAGGAAGTTATTTACTGAAAAAGTGTAAGTTATTTATAATATTTATTGTTGATATATGTATATTATGCACCTATAAACATTCTTATTATAATTGCAAATAACTGTTTGCACATTATCCCATGGATTGGCGAAGAAGTGCTGAGGAGTTGCTCCATAAAAATGCTTTTATTTTCTCGATAACTGTGAAATCAATGGCTTATGGGTGCTCTCAATTCTTTGTCTCGCCATTGTGAATATTTAGTTCCTAAACATAGTTTTACATTAGTAAAGCTGTTTGTAGCATTTCAGCTTTGGCCTATTTCACAGAGAGTGTTTATTTTGATCCTGTTATTTATCGGAAATTTTACAAAAAAAATTCAATGTATTTATTGTAGATGGTACGGAAGCGAGGAGTAAAACGGAAAATTTTTCATGCTGGCCGGTAGTCGATGCCGCCTGAAAGAGGTGAAATTCTCTATTCATCAGCTTTTGCAGATGATCAGCAGTCTTTGACCATCCATCAGGACCTGCAGCCATCGACGTCGAGGGAGGAAACCTCTGCAAGGACACAAACATTTCCTTCTTAGCTCTCTGCCGTCTCTAGACGAATGTGCACGAAGAAGGAATAGCGGGAGCTCCTGGAAGAGAGCGGGATCAGGCATTCTCTGAAGACTCCGAGCTAGAAATTAGAGAGGAAGAGGGTGGGGAGGAGGTTGAACCCTCCCAGTCAGGTACTCCGTTGCCTCCTTCTATGCCCCATCCCTTTATGTCAATCCCTGGCCCATCCCCTTTGTCCTATTCTTTCCCTGAACCCTCTAACAATACCGTCAGTCCTCCTCCATCCGAATGTCCTTTGGAATGTCCTTTGCGGTGGACCCATAGTTCAGTGACCCCTCAAAATATCACTTTCATAGAAAACCTAGCTCTCAACACTCCACCCCTCTCCAACGACCCAAATGTTTTTTCGTCTCCTTTTCCCAGACACCCTCTTTCGTATACAGACATACTTTCTTATAATCTCCGAAAGAATAGGTTAGGAATTGGAAACAATTGACCTATGAAGAGTTTTACCTTCATAGGCCTAATATTTCACAAGTTAGGTATTCCTATAACTAATATATCCGACTAATGGAGCATTGCTATCTTGTTTGACCTGCTTTGCTTTCGGAAATAAATGAGTCGTGATTGATTCTTTAGCATTCTTCAAGCCCTTCATTTTTCACCGAACACCGGCCCAAACGATTCAGAGCCTGAGTATTTCCTCTAAAAAAATCCATCCCTTTTAGATTCATTTCACTCCTCCATTGATTCTCTAATAATTCCTTCCCGAAAGCTATGCACGCTTTTTCATTTATCGTGAACCCGCCGGAAAGATTTCCCTTTATAAATTCCGTCTTTCTGTCATTAGATTCTTTATTCTTCCATCCTACATTCCTTGTCCCAAGCCATTTTTACCATCAATATCTCAATCTCACTTCCCTGAACTCATCCAAGAGGAAGGTGGCAGAAAGAAGAATCGATGGTGCAAGTATTGCACTATTGCGGTGCAAGCACTCTTGGGCGTAGGAAAGAGACCGCAGATATCTACATTGGCTGCTAGGTCTCCTCTACTCATGAATAGTATCATATATTGCAATAGTATTATAGGTTAAATATATTGTTATAAAATTTGTGAGAGAGGTATTCCCTACATTCGTAAAACATACATGACTGTACGTAGTTGTATATAATATATAATTTGAAAATGGTCATCATTTCGATTGTATTGAATTTGTTTTGGGTAAATATAGTATTTTTTCATGTCATGAGATTCCTTTTTTCAATAAACTAGGGCCCTTTCATAAATAAGAAGTAACTAGAGATTTCCAAGCACGATGGAATTAGTCTTTCCCTCGTGTAATTAGAAAGAAAACGCCATCGTTACTTTCGGTAATCGGGTAAGTAATAAGGGGCATAGATGCTGCAAATCTATTCCTAGCAATACGTATTATTGAATTGTTTACTCGAATTGATATTATTATGCACCAAATGAAAAAATATTATTGCGGTAAAAATTTACATCATTTTCAGATTTTCGCAGAATATTCGTAGTAAGAACCGCGATACGTGGCCTAAATGAAGATTACTTGCAAATACTATTAGTTCCAGTTTTTATGCATTAATATCTAACTCGGTCACAACATATTGCAAAAATATGTTATTGGCTTGATTTCAGAATGTAGTAATGAGGAAGTTATGGGTTGATTATTTTTGTTTCCACATCCATTTTTATTTCGGCAACGGAGTCTATACCCCAATGACCCAAAAAGGACACGTATCAGCAAAATCTTTCCCCATACCTTCCCCATCTTTTTGATGTGCCGATGGCACTCCCAAAAAAGTTATTCCTAGTTCTTACAAGTAGACCGACTAAATCTTACTATCACCCCTCGCTTCATCTCCGTACCCCCTCCAACCTTAGAGCAGCCGGCAAGAGTGGTGCACGTCAAGAGACACCTTAATACACTGTCGGAAAATAATCTCGAAAGCGGAGTACCACCCATCTCAAGCACCTGCAGTGAAGGGAATACATAATGGTATGTGAAAACCATTTTTGTTAAATATCTGATGCTTACGGGTGGTCGTATGGGAAGAAAGGAATTGGAGCTGAAAACATGAAATGACTAAAGGAATTTGTGACGAGAACAGTGGCTTCAGAAGAAAATGTAGAAATTATTCAATATTATAGAACCCTGCCACGATACTTAGGATTACTAGTACAAGGAATACGCCGAAATATCTTGCGCAGAATTACCGTCACAATCAAACAGCTGTTCACGGCGACTCCTTGTACTTATAACTTGCATTACATCTATCTTAGCCAAAAATTTCCCTATGGCAGTGGCAAAATACCAATGGCGATACCAGTAGAACATTACAAATTCATTTTCCTCGTATTTTTTTTGGATACATAGAGCAGAAAAAAAATTGAAAGAAAACGGTAGCGCGGGGAAAAATCCGACAGTATGCAACGCGCATCACGTTTATATCCAGCTGTGCGGGTGACGTGTTATCACGTCATAAATAAAAAAATTCATTGCTAACAAATTAGGGCCAAGAAAATTTTTTCATTATTTTTCCCAGCTCTTTTGGCACCCATGCATGCGTTTTGCATTAAAAAACGACAGCCGCACCGGGGGTCGATTTTGAGTTTTACATGGTCAGCATTGAAAGTGTTAAGCACATAAATATAATGGTTTAAAAGACAGTAGTGCCCTTCATTTCCAAAGGATATGAAAAAATGGTGCCTATCACTGAAAACCTCTCTATAGTGAACCTCCATACATCAAATTGCCCAAATTCTGGTCCCCTCCATTACGATGTTAAGAGGTTTTACTGTAGTTGATTTGCCGTGACCAGCATTGAAAAAAATACTTAAAAAATGCATACATAACTTTCCAATCGCATGGCATCCTAGTTTTTTTTCTTTAGAGAGTTGTTTGCTAACTCGCGCATTTAAGGGTTCGTCAGTTAGTCGCTCTCACTAACAATGAAACATTCCCGTAGCCACTTTTAGACAAAACGACTTTTTGCCGGCCTCCTTCCGCATGGAATTTAGGTGACTTTCACACAAGATGACTCTCTGCAATGGTGTGTGCCCTGCCGTGAATAGGGGACAGCGGAAAATCGTTTTGTCTGAAGTGGTCTTAGGCATGTACACAGCGGCACCCGCGCGGCAGAGGTATCTACCGAGCAGGCTAAGCCACGGCCATCCATGGTGTCGCTGTACTGGCGTGGTGAGCAGTGAGGCATGCAAATAAGTTGTCAATCAAAATAAGAATTTAAGCTACATCGCAGAATACAGAATATATTTTGAACTGACTCACAAGTTACCACATATTAACGAATGATGTCGTCAGAAGTTGGGGGAGTTTCCCCATTGATCCTGATGCTAAGCTAGCAATCTATCTCTGCAGTATGTGAACTGTGCTCCAAGCATATTTCATGCTGTTCAGTACTGCAAGCAATATTTCTGTCAAAAAAAGAATAGATCCAAGGTAGATTTTACCCAGGTGGGGTAAAAATGTTGAATTTTTCTAAAACAAAAACCAGAGAAAGAACCAGTGGCCGCCTGATGCAATGTGACATATTGGTCAATCATGCATACCTTAACATGCCATTTACATATTTTTACTAGGAAAATAAAATTACGGAGACGATCTTAAGTTTTTTTAGAGAGCTTTCCTGCTAATTTTCATCTTTAGTGAAATTATTTTCATTCACTTCAACATTTTTCATTTAAATTTACCATTAATTCTGAAAATAAGAGTTCATCCTTGAAACTCAGTATCCAGAGCCAAGAACCGAAAAAATTTAAGAACCGACTCATCCTTAATCGGGAGCATTATTAACACGTTTGGTCATATTGACCAAAATGTGTACTACTTCTTCACGCTGCTTCGGTCATTATGACCAAAGAATGAGTCACTTTTATGGCCTCTCATAGCACGCCGTTGGTCATAGCTGCTTCAGTGCCATCCGTGTATATGATATGACTGATGTGGTGCACGAATGCACACCAAAAGTCAAATGGAAAGGATCCAAGTGTTCAAGCGAAAGGAAAATGAAAGACATTAGGCACGATTGGGGAATTCTTTCATGGCAGGGAATGCATTTATAAGGTAGTGGGTGTATATCAGCCCATCAATAAGATATGACTCATTTTTGCCCTTCTTCATTGATAAATACCAAGCTATGTTTTTCACCACCAGATCATAAAATTTGTGTTTTTCGCACTCCTAAGGGTACGATTTTTACCCCACTTTCGCTAGAGTTCATCTACTACTCTTCAGGATCCCTCCTTGCTAGTCAACAGATTTAAAAAGCAATGAAAGAAATATATGTATACCTCAAACCAACTCGACGCAAGTCATTTCGTGACATGTGCAGACGAACATCGTCCAACGTGTAGTCTTCGTTCACAACCTGAAATTGAGAGAAAGAACAGTTCAGCTCACCCCAACTGCTAGGGACATCCATCAATTAATTTACAAGTACATAACAAAGATAAACATTTTACAGAAATGAAATATTGACAGAAGGTCCCAGGATGATGATACAGTTCGGATCCTGACAATGTCAGATTACCTTGACATCTAACGAATAGCAAACAAGTCTTTTCCGTGAGAGGGCCCTGTGGACCCCCTCGTTTCACTGAGGGGTATTCCATAGCCCCTATATTCCAGACAGGATTGCTGCCCGCCCAACATAAAACTCCAACGTTAGAACTATGCCAACAAGAATGTCCCACAGGATATGGTCAAAATTTTGCTTATGTACTTATAAAAGTTTCAGTGTCTCCACCAACCCAGAATATTCCCTTGCTCTGTATCAACTTTCCATAATGTTCCCCCATAACAGAGGAGGAAAGCAGCTTCTTATTGGTTATCCCTATAAATTCCCAAATAGTTTTTGTAATGTATACAGTAATAAGAATCACATGGTAAATGCTACACAAATTGACTGGGCTTATTCCATGCACGTCAGTGATGAACATCATTTTCAGCTGGTGAAAAAGGGTGGGAAAGGCTGACTGGCAAGTGCATTCATAGAAAAATATGAGACAAACCAATTTCTTATCCAAGTTTATCCCTAACTTTCACAAGAAATCTCTGACTTTTCCAGAATTTCAACATTTCCTGACAATACCAGTTTTTCCCAATTTTCCCTCGCAATCGCCACCCTCATTATAGATATCAGTTCATGCTTCTAATACAATTAGGTATTGATTATCATCTTTTTTAATTGTAAAATACCTAAATATGTTTCCCATCTCCAGAGCATAAAATTAGCGATTTTTGCATCAATGGTATGCTATGACTTTTAGACTGCTGTCCGACAAATTTTTTACCACTTTTCGGGGTCCCCAGAGATAAGCCACTTTCCTTCCAAACTGTTGATTCCATTGCAATGAGGGATTTCTCTGACTTTAACAATACATTCCAAGCAAATACATCCACAATAGGAACGCCCACCTTCTCCGCAGAGTAGTGATCCACGCCTTGGGAGGTGAGCCACTCCAGCAGTTCCTGATCGCCCGGGTGTCCACCCGCACTGTCCACAACGCTGATCTGGGGCATCAGGATGCCTGGGCTCACACCCCCGTCAGATTTGGGCCCTGTACTCAGCGAGTTGTACCTGTGGTCCAGAGTATCAAATATTAATACATACTAATCAATGCTAACGAAGAAATATGCCAGTCTAGGAGAGAATTTAACTTCAAAAGTGGCTTACTAAGTATGCAAAGGCATTTTTACACTCTCGTACACAATGCATTCCTAAAAATGTGTGCCAAAGTTCAATGTTTGAAGACAGAAAATTATGTTACCAGCTTATTCAGAGTTACATTCTCAGATGGTGAAATACAAACAATCATGCAAATGCATAATTCAGTAAACTTTGCCCACTCCCATTATTTCAATCAAAGCTCAACATGTAATAAGCACTGCTAACCAAAGTTGAAATTTCCCATGAAAATATCACTTTGAAATGATTCTTTCGTGGCAAATTTAACCCTTGATACAAATAAATTTGCACCAATTCAAGTGACTGTGTATTAAACCACTAGTTCAATGAAGTGGTTTGGAAAACGTCCAGTTGCAGACCAGCGACTAAGTGGTGTCTTTCTTTCTGCAAGTGGCTCATCTAGCACGACCCACCCCTCCAGTGTCAAAGCGTGGATGCTAGCACCTTCTTTGGCAAACTCAGTCTCTGTGGTGCAAGTGGTAGCAGCCCTGAGGTGGTGGCAATTCGGAGAAGAGGTGAATTTCCCACCCGAGGCACCATTGGCTCACCCCGTGTCCTGGCGAGAGCGCCTCCCTTCCCCCCACGCTCCATTCACTGAACTCCAGAGCAGCGAGAGCTGTTGCACAGCCTGGTTCAGCAGTGCCACGTTCAGCCGCTGCTCTTCCAGCGAGTTCTTGAGCACTTCCTGGCAAGCCTTCTGCCCCTCCACCAACTCCTGCAAAAGCCTTCAAAGGCAAGAGAGACAAACGTCAAATCAATGCAACCACAGATCAGTCAGACATTAGCTAAAAGTATGTGTTATCATAATGGAAGAGGTGCTCCTTTTCTCTCCCTATTCTTGACTGCCGTGTTAAGCACCATCTAAAAGTCTCCTCCAACCCACCAATGTGAGCGCCTGCAAGCCAAAGTGAGAGAGAAAGAACTCTGCGCTCAAGCATACGAGGCCATGCGGACCAATGGCGCAATGGGATGACGCAATGAGAGAGCCAGTCGGCATCTATCCTAATGAGTATTGTTCTTAATCTATGATTTATTGTCCTAGGAAGTGCAAAGCCAAAATGCAAGGCCATCATGCGCATTCATTCAATGCTGTCTCCCCCTTACAATAATGATACATAATAAATTGATATTAACAATGATAAAAGCAATAAGTAATGTTTTAATTGAGCTGATGATACTTCACTGAGTATGTTTAGTAATCATGCTGAATAAATTCAGTTGCCAATAATGCTCTTGAAATGATTCACATGTTCATTGAATGTGCTCTAACTGTCCTCTTCATCACAAGCAAAGTAACCTCAAGATAATCACTCATTCTTCAGTTTATGTAAGATCAATCAAATATGCACCTTATTTCTAGTGCAGTTCAATCAGGCAGTGTTGATCTAAATACAAAATTGACACTTCCGCCAGAGGATATTGATGCATCAATTACCATAGCATAAAATTCCCTGAATCTAGAATCGAACCACAGACCTCTGGCTTCTCAGACCACTTCACAGAAGACCACGCACCTATTCAGGTTCCCTGATTCCCATGGCAATTTCATCACGGTTTATTTTGTTAGATGTTATGCCCTCGCAAGATGGCAATGCAAGGTAAAGTGACACTTTGACATAAGGATAGAGGAGCGTTGAGGTCATAATAGCTGATGATCTCATGAAATGAAGAGAACAAGTTGTTTGCGCCTCACCTGTTGTTCTCCGCCTTGAGCTGCTCCACCTGTTCCTGCACTTCCAGCAAGAACTTAGATGCCCGTCCTCCAAGAATGCCGCGGATGCCGTCCACCGCCTTGTTTGACTTGACTGAGTTGACGGTCGACGAGACGACGGAGTTTGAGCGAGAGGGCGTGGGGTGGCCACCAGGGGGAAGCACCATGGCGCCACTGTCCACGTCCACCGTCCCACTCCCCCCTCCGCCCACCGTCGACGTGTTGCTCCCTACGGGCGTAGCCGAGAGGTGAGGCGAGGTGGGGGGGACTGGGTGCAGCGAGATCTCGGGGGCGGTGCCAACCCCCCTCGGGTGGTGGTGGTGGTCATGACCAGCCAAGTTGGCGCCAAGCTCTGCAATCATACAAACGTTACGTGTAGCGTGCATTACCACTGGGTCAGATGAGACATCGTTGAAAATATGGAGGAACAATTAAATTAAAATTCCATCTCCACGCCTCAAGCTGCATGAGACATCAAGGAAGACGTTCGGAGGTATTAGGAAACCAGGTGTTGAAGAGTGTGAGAATGAAAATATTTATGCACGTATACAATTCGAGGAATCAAGCGAGATGGAGTGGAATTGATTCATAATGAAAGATGATTTGCAATTTTCCACAAAATTTTTGTGGAAAATTGCAAATCATCTTTCATTATTTAGGCACGTGTTGTAAGAGATTTGATAGCCAGAGTTGGACATTAAAGAATTAAAGACATGAAACAATATGTAACAACAAAAATATTTTGATTCAAAGCTCTTCGAATAAATAAATGGACCCGATGTCTTTTATCTTCAAGGAATTAACTCTGATAAAAAAAATCTTAAGACAAAATTTCCCCAAATACTTAAGCAGGGAAAGATTTTGGGTCATATACAACACATCCATAACATCCGTACGACATATGAAATCGATACAAAAGACATCCAAAACTGTCAAAAATAATTTTCTTCATTATTCCAGAAATGGAGATGATAAGGTTGCAATATAATGACCAAATTATAGCGCTGTACAAAAAATAAAACTTTACGATTCCTAGAAAGTTCCCATCTCACGAATCTGCATTGAAAGGTTTAAGCAAAATAAAAAACTTTGTTGTAATTACTCCGATTCTCAATCTACCCTTTCTCCATTACTTGACGCTGAGTACATCATTTCCTTCACCATGCCTACAGACTCTCGAGTCATCTTTGTCATTGTAATTCCTTGCTTGTATTTTAGGTGTTTCAGCAAAAATAAAAGAAGTAGTACACTAGAAAACTGATTTAGGCCGTTTTCCAATCCACGTAGTATGCACTCATTCCCTTGATCCCTTTCTCCCTTGCACCCTGTTCCCTTACTAATGCTCTACTGGCGCCATAAAGTGTGAACGGAAATAATGCGAACTATTGGCAGTAACGAAATGTGACACACGGGGTAGTGTTAGAATATCTGGTGGTTGATTTAAGAATCAATTTCACCTTTATACTTATATTTTTGCATGCGAAGAGCAAGAATTCACAATGCCGATATAATATAACGTAGAGGAGCTCACATAATAAACACAAAATTACTTAAAACTCCAGTTCAAGATTTCTGAGTTTTCCATTGCCGCCATTTTGACGTCCACTTCCTACGAGGGAAAGTGAGCGAGGGAGCATCCGCGTTCCCTTGTTCACTTACCCTTCGTTCCCTTGCGCCCTCAACCGATTGGATCCACCCTTGCTGTCGTCACATCCGTAAGTTGACGATCGAAAAGTGCACGAAGGGTGAATAATTGCGAATTGGAAAACGGCCTTATTCTCACTAAACAGGCAAGACAGAATTCGCCGGATGAGGCCAAAAGTAACATTTGAACGGTCGTATGGGCACAGCACCGGAGTACTATGAGAGAAGTGTCCTTGTCAGAAAGCGGTTCAAGAGAGAGCTAGCAAACAAGCACTCAGAGAAGCTACTGGCCCTGCACAAACAAGTATGCGCAATAGAATTTCCCTAGTGGAAAGAACTGGAACTAAAAAATACGCAAGGGCATATATTTGAACAGGGAAAAATCCGCAACATTAGGTGTATCCCCATTGATTTTGTTGGTATCTCTGAAGATAAGATAGGATATTTTTTTTCAATAGAGAAATATTTTTCACTTCCACAGCATAAAATTTGTGATTTTTACACAACTGGAGATAAGACTTTTACACTGTTTTCCCTGGTGCTAATTTAGCTATTTTCAGTTCCTATCAATAAATGAGTGGAGAGCAAATGATTACCTAGAAATAATTAGTTTGGTATCAGAATGGAAAAACCTGCTTAGATTTAGAATATACAAGTGTGTCACCCTTGCTGGTCAATGGATGCGTTGGTGAGATGGGTGGGGAGGCGTGGGAGGAGCCAGATGTGGAGTGTGAAAGCGTAAGAGGGGGGAGGGAGGGATTGAAGTCAGTGTGGTTCGTGGATGACCGAGCATTGATTGAAAGGATAGCACAAACTGATCAATGCACATATCAGGTGAACTGTGAAAGCAATACAAAATGCATGATTGATACAAATGAAATAGGAGTCACATGGTTTTGTAAAACTTAAAGAATAAAAGAATTTGAGGCTTGGCATGAAAGTACACGATGGTCACACCAACTTACACGAGTAGAGCAATCTGACTAATCTGAGAGCACATTAGAGAGACACAAAAAGACAGTCATCCAGGGTGTAATTTGCCATGAAAAAGTCATTTAGGACATGGATCTAGTGATTGACAATGAGAAATGTAGCCAGTTATGCCATAAAGCTGTTTTCCTACAATGCACTGCTTATGACTACACACAAAGATACTTGTTCCACACACTGCGTACTTGGGAAAACATCTGCAGCTGAGTAGTGATTAACAGGGTTTTCTCTCAGAAAGTAGCTAAGTAAGCACAACTTTCATCTTCTGCACCAAAATATCAACTAGATACTCTAGTCTTTGGAAGACTCAGTCTCCGGAGGAAGAATGCTTGGTGCTTTCACAGGCAGTACATATGAGTTGCAATGGCGAGAAGCAGGTTTGAACCCCAGATAAACCAAATAACTTTTTTCTGCTGACTTTCACCTTTGGTGTAAAAAATTCAAAGACTCACCTGGCGAGAGGACAGTGATGGCCGCCTGGACAGCATTTCTCACGAGGTTGTCAAGGGCGAACATCCAGTGGGGCTTAATGCTGTGCGAGCGCAGGACCACGTTCACCTGGGGAGCACTCACACATCAGTCTACACCCATTTCATACAGACATTTCGTACACTATGTACAGCAACCATGCCCAGAGAGCGAAAGAATATCTCAGGCAAAGCACTCCATCTAACCCTTTGGACTGTTTGGCAGTGAATCTGGTTTCTGGCGTCACAAAGCAATTTGACGCATTTCACCAATCCTGGATGATACCATATCCATGATCATTTCACTAAACATTGTGTGTCATGCAGTCACGGATCGGGTGGTTTTTAGAAATGAGTGACATTGACTGTTTTGTAATATTACATGCAAATGAGCAACTTAATGCAAATACAGATCTTAGTCCACAGTGAAATGAGACCGATATGGTAGAATAGCAGAAATTAAAGATGAATACGGGAGTTGAATTATTTGAATTGAAAATATAACTGAAGGGCGTCATCCATCACCTTTGGGATAGAATGAGCACATGATATAAGGAGCAATTTTCTAGAGATTAATGTGGTGATCGGAAGTGTGGTGGCAAAGGAGGAGCGACACTACTTTTCCCGCTCTAGGGTGCGTGGGTCCAAGGAGCATTTCTGAGAATTCGGACCACGCACTAGGGTACCCTACCTTTTCTGCTGCGACCCCTTTCCCCCCACCCGCACCCCCAGAAAATAGATATATAGGGGAGAAATTGTGGCCCGCGCTGGACAGTTTCGAGGCAGTACAGCAAGTGCGGAGTGCTTGGGCAGAACGAGTTCGTCGTTCGGGGACTTCTGCCACTCTCCTCCGGGGACTCTTCGGGACCTTGACGCGGGAGCTGCGGTAGTTCTCGAACGACGACTCGTGTGGGAATCGAACCGGGTACGACCAGGTCCACGTCCATCGGCATCGCCTCTTCCTACTCGCCGCCACATAAGTTCTATACCCAAGCATTCCACTTCCGTGCGCGCCAGCCTCAAATCCCCCCCCCCCCCATGCAAGTGCAAGAACTGAATAAGAATGAAAAATAAATCTGAGTTTAGTAACTCCCGAAGTGCCTTTGATTCGCTCTCCCTTCGCAACCTTATCCCTAGTAGGTAGCAGTCGTCGTCCCGTCGCGACATTTTGGTGTCAGGTGAAAAGTTAATTTATTTAAAATTCATTTTACATTCGGGAGCTAACTTTACATTGAATAATCTAAAGGACATTTATTCCGATTTTTTTTGTTATTTTCGTGCATTTATTTCATTTTTGTGCGTTGAATTTTGGTATTACTTCATTACATACTGGTCGCAGGAAAATTTCCTTTTCATACGAAACACGAATCCATTATTTTGGCAGGAGCATAGCTTGGATTTAATTGATTTTTGTCCATCCGTTAATACTATAACCCATAATCATTCACAGAATTTATCTCAACCACCATCCCCCACACCTAACTCCGCCACTATGACTGCATTTCATTGCCCTTATGACTACATGTAGTCCTATATTATTATTACCAACAGGCCACCTGGCGTTGCTCGGGAAGGGTAGTAGCCAGAGAGGGGGGAAACTTGAAAATTGGAATTCATGGTCACATGGCAGGATTTTTTGGTGAAGGAGCAAAGCAGGTATGATGATGGTGATGATACCTACCATCTGAATACCATCATTATACCATGTGCAACAGCAAACATTGGAAAAAAAGATTTGTGTATACCACACACGTGATCACCTTATAACCCGCTCCACAACATTGATCGTTGTGTGCGTCCTTACGTGTACAGATCAAAAACATCATGTGAACGCATAGCAAAGCAAAAAGGTTTGCACCAAGAGGATTAATATGTAGTTAAGTGCAGAATCCTTTGAGTAATGTTTTCCCTTTGAAAGATATGTGCCTAACCAGTAGGATGTTCAACCACAGAAGTTGCATGATCTGACATAGCAAATGGTAATGAGAAAACAATTGCCACCCATGCAGCCGTACGGAAATACACAACAGACAGACAAACAGACATCCTCTTTTATACATATAGATAGATTATTATCATCTACATATTTTTCATAACATTATTTGTTAACATGTGAGTGAGAACAAGCACTCTCGTCACTTTGCTCAGAACCCAGAAACCTTGTAACAATCTGGCATACGTATTCAAAACTGACTTCTGCTCAGCAATGAGAAGTATTTTCAGCATTACATGATCCTTGCCTGATTTCCATAATCACTTAATTTCCTTCCAATTTTGGTGAAACAGGTTACTGTGAGGATTCACACATGTGATCGAATGACACCAATCTATTAAATGGGTTGAGTTAAGACTTTTGACTGAGCACACCAGAGTTGGGCTATAGTTTTTATTTGCTTGGTCAGTGATAATAATTTATCTGTCAAACTTAATGCTAAAGAGATCACTTTCAAGAATGTTTTGAGATTTGTACTTTAAATGGTGTAATGCTTTTTTATGAGTTAATACTTTTGGGCTTGTTCCTGGTAGTTGATGTTACAGATCTGAGAGCACTTGTATGAATAGACTTTTTGGAATTGATTGGTGCACCAACTTGAGACATGTTGTATTGCCTTTGGAAAATTATGGCATATGCTACACTTGTTGCTCAATAAATTAGGACTTGTTTTTCTTATATAGTTAACATAATTTCTTTATAATCCTATCCTCCATTGTGGTTATAAATCTTTTGATTTCTGGATAGAGTCCCTCATGATTGGGCAGTTACAATTAATGTCATTATTATCATCACCTAGGCTGCCATTAGCAGTATGAGTAGCTTCCACCAATTCAAGCATAAATATGAACCTGGCGCTGAAGCCTTATGCCATTTTAGAACCACTAGATCATAGAATGCACTGACTGCTTTGATCAATTGGTAAATTGGCTGATATGCTCTCCTAGTTGATCATTCCCACTGCCCTTGACTCACCGCATCTTGGAAGAGGTAGATGGCATAGTTGAGCTGGTTGATGGCATACACATCGAAGTCCAGCTCCTCTTTGAGCGTGTGGATTGCGTTCTCAATGAACTGCCTGTTCTTATCCGGAATGTACTCCTTGAGGCCTCGCATCAGCGTCTCCAGGTGAGCCTGCAACGCAACGCACACACGTCACAACCGTTTCAACTGCGCTTGAATTGTAACGGCATTTATTTAGGGCTCCACAGAATTTTCAGTGCTCATATTAATTCTCAATTATGTACCCTGAAGCAAATGGATGCAAGGTGATGCCAGAATAATAAAAAAGTATTGATTATCAAGAATGCAAAAAATATGGTCCTGATACCAAAAAGTTTTTCGCATTGTGGAAAATATTTTGCATTAAGGCAGATACTGCGAAAGGATAGAAGTTGAAAAATCAAATATTCCCCACGTCATTTCGTCTCAATTCAACAAAAGTCTGTCCCTTTGAATCTCAGATTATCAGGGAGAAACATTAGCTATTTTATCATCAAGACACAGGCATTGCCAAAAGCATCATAGAGTGGTTTATGGGCCATGGACCACAAAAGATTGAAAAATTTACCTCGTCCTGCCTCACATCCTAATGGAGAAAAATGACATTTCCTCTGTGACCACTCTGCTGAATGTGCATTTGTGGGTGACTTTGTAAATGGATGCCACAGGCTATTCTGTGGTCATTCGCTCAATGAATGACTATCACTAGGATGCACATACCATGGTGAGCACCGGCTCCGCGACTTCCTTCTCGAGGTTGCTCATCCAAATGTCGCAGATCTTGCTCTCGTCCTGGCTCAGCACTTTGGTGAGCGTCATCCTGCGCTGCGAGTCCTTCTTGAGCAGGTAGAAGCCGTCCTGCTCACTCGCCTCTGCATTACCCAGCAGCGTGTCAACCGCCATGCCAGCCGTCCTTGTTCCGGCTGTGCCCAGGGGTGTCGGGTGCCCCCCCTGTGGAAGCAGGATGCCCTTGCTCGTGCCGCACGTCACGGGCGTCTCCACCTCCGGGGACATGGGGCCTCCCGACGAGCTCCTCCTCGACGCCAACGACCCCGTGTCTTCGAGGTCAATGGTCGAAATGCTGAGGAAGGGAAAGAGAACATCTCGCTGGCATCATACGCGAGGAAATGGCGAGAGCCATGAACTTATCAATGAGCATAACCATTGAGGTCGTCCCATCAGACCCTCGATTGAAGATCATTACAAACAGTGGCGTAACTATGGGGGATGAAGGGATGGATCCCCTCAGAGAAATAGAAAAAAATTATTAAAAACTATTGTATAGTTTTTGCATATAATAACTGCATTTGCTTAAAGTTAAATTTTAAGTGCCAAAATGAAGAATCCGGAAAGAAGAAGAATTCCGAAAACCAAGATAAGTTACAGCAATAATCTTCCCCTCTCATCCATTCGCTCAGGATTAAAAGATATAAAAATTAAATTCAAAGTTAGCAGCTCACTTTTCACAATTTGGCGACGGCATTAAATTTTCCACTCGTCAACATGTTCACAGAGAACCACTAATTGAGGGGAGAAATCGCTTGCAAGAGTACAAACAACAACAAACCACCTGAGACCCTTGTGACCAACATATACCATATGTAAATGAAATTTTTTTTACTTTTATATACGTAATTTTTCATTAAGTGACTTATATCTTTCTTTAGTAAGATCTTTGGACAAATAAATTATCATTTTAACACATTGCAAAGAATGTACAAGGAGAAATGCAACAACATACATTCTAACAATAGCAAACAACAACCACAACATGGGGTATGCATGGCTTTTACAATCAAGAGAAAAAGAAGTCCGAGAAAAACAAAAGAACCTGAATCAATCTTTCAAATGAATGAAAATAATTCTATCAATATGAATGCACCAAAAATAAAGCAGACATTCCACAAATTTACAAAATGTTGCAAGCTGTTTTGGCAAACAATAATACAATACATTTTGCATGACAATATGATCGTCTTTCCTTTCAATGGAAAATTTCTACTGTATTACCATATATATGCATTCCATCAATTTTCCCCACTTAATTTGGAATGCGACATCACAAAAACTCATTGGAAGAAATGCCCATAATATAAGCTACGTTAACATATGTATTTAATTCAAAACAATTCAGCCCCATTGGAAGAATATTATAATTTTACAAAAGACAGGATGATTTTGAAAATGAAATAATATTTTTTTTATCACTAAAGCAAATCACAGCCTTGTAACATTGGGATATTGAGAGAAAAATTCATATAACTAAGACAACACATTATTAATCTCTCTCAATTAAAGATCTTTAGAATTTGCTCATGAATTAGAAATTATTGGAGGAAAGAGAACAATAAATAATTGGCGATAAAGTATAAATTATGCTAAGTTATCAGAACCTTCATTTTCCTAATAAAAAATGAGTGAAATAATTGAATCAATGAATTCCCAAAGCAGATTTAACACATCTTTCTGTTTCAAAGACAATCTCTCGGCAAGCCAACCAAAGCTAGAGTGGCTGTTCAATAGGCATTCCTTCAAACCAAGACAGAGTGCACAAATCCTTCATTCAATGATACAATTTTTCCACCCAAAAAAATGAGGTTCTCACGCAACCCTAAACTATTTGGAGGAAAAAAGCACATCACCACACTTTCTTTGATTGAAATAATGTTATGATGAAGCTCAGCTAACAAGGTTACATCACAGATGGACTTTGCCAGCAATAGCATATAAGAATACCGGGCATGCATCCTTTTCTCACGTTCCTTGAATCAGCACTTAGGGGATTGGGTGGTGTCCCTTCAAAAGTGTGTCAAATCAAGCAAGAGTTTGCGTTGTGTAGCGTGTACACGACGTCGTACCTGTTGCAGGAGAGTGCCGCTGGCATGGCGATGGGGCTGAGCAAACACTTGCCACGGCCGTCCACGGGGTTCGACTTAGTACTGAAGCCACCACTGACAGACAGAGAGAGGGGGTGAGGAGGGAAGGGGCAATGATGCGAGAGGTCAGTAGTGTGTGGATGACGGTTAAAGCACTCCCCCCTCAAAGTTCAAACAAATCAAAGGATCACTCACCACTATCACTATCATTAGAGGGCAGAGAGAGGCATTAAAAATAATAATAATTATAACAAAGCAGTGAGTTGCATCACCACCAAACACTCAAGGGATGACGAACAATAGCAGTACATGTTATTACATAAATAAATAATAAAACAAACGATACTTCTTGATATTCCTCAATGAGGTATTAAACACAAACACAACCCACCTTGGGTAAGATACTGTATATAAGACAATGAAAGACACAGTAAAAAATACTCACTCAATTAAATTTTCCGTGGCACTACCACCTTCCTCAGAATTAGGAACAAGAGCGGAGTTAGAAGCAAGACTCTAGCCTTGACAAGACTCTTGTTCCTAACACCAAGGAAGGTGGTAGTGCCACTGAAAATTTAATTGAATATTTTTTATTGCCTTTTTCATTGTCTTGTATAATGTGTCTTACCAAATCTGGGTTATATTTGAAATAATAAAACAAACTAATAAAGAGTTCCAATACCTAGTACATATTCATAAATTCTTAACTGCTGTGCATTTGAACATTACTTTGGAAACATGTTAAAAATGCTTAATTATAATCACCTGACAATAACAAAATGATATTCATTACAATTTTGAGAGAGCTAAAAAGGCTCAAATGGGATTCGATGAAATAAGTTACAAATATGCCGTACAAATATGTTAAAAAGTTAATTTGAGAGAAGTAAACTGAAATTATGTGTGACTTATGTAGAAATGTAATGTGTTAGATAAAAATTGTGAGTGATGTCATTTTGCTGAACGAGCACAGGTTTCTTGATAATGGAATTCGTGTTACTCTATGAAAGGCATGAACTTTGTACTGAAGATAACAAAGGTGGAGGTTTGGTGATTATTATGTAAAACTTGATGCTCTATGGCATAATTTATACTCCTGGACTGCACAATTTTTATACTTATGGGATGCATAAAACATTATTATTATCATTTAATCAGGTTCATTTCAGAAAAAGCCCCATGTACATGGGCAATGGAAATGTAAATAGGAAAAATGAAGAGAAACCAGCAATGAAGGTTTTCTCATGTATGATCAATGAATATGACCACAAAGTACGCTATTGTTCATCATCCCAGTGGATAAGTAGCAAAAAATATGCATAAAATAGATAAAAATAGGGGAATACTGCATAGCATTCAACTGGAATTCATGAAAAAGTCACCTTTCTTAAAAGTTATCTGCATCTTTGAAAGACAATTAACATCTTCAAGCCACTATGCTAAAGGAGGAAATGTTATTCAACTACGCATAACAAATTATGAAATTCCATGCAAGCACACGCTCATGCCTCATTCAGCATATGTACTAATATTTCGCAACAGTGCAAATTCATTCCTCTGTGAAACAACACCAATCCGACGCTCAGCCAAATCACCTAATGACTTTTCCTTGCTTCGATCAAACCTGAACTACCGACAAGTGAATACAACATTATTATCATTTTACACAACTTTACTTAGTTGCTTGTCTCAAATCATCTTTCTCCTTATGTCTTTTGCATCTATTTTTTTAAATATTATTTTTAATGCTACTTAAATGTTACAATCAGAATGTAAACTATATAGAGTAAAACTTTGATTTTACGCAGTTGGAGGGACAGAAATATGGGCACTGTGTAAAATCAAAGTGTGTAAAATCAAGAGTTGGTATTGAGGAGTAGTATAGTTTTCAGGATAACACTTGCTCATTATATTTAGAACGCTTAGTCATACACTTTAGTGCAGTTCTGATTTAAGCCAGAACCGGAACCAGAAAAAGTCTCATATGTGAGATTTTATGGTAAAAGAGCATGAAATTTTCAATGACTTCAGATATCCCCGATTCAATTACTCATTTGGAGGCAAGAAAATGAAGCCTAATAATCTTATTCACTCACAAGCAACACCACAGATGACGTGTTACCTTGAGAGAAACAACGTTGCATTCCTGAACAATGTTTCCCATGGTTGAACAACATGGTTGAATTGCATTTCTCGCACTAAGATTACTTCTGTTACCCAGGAGAAATGTCGCAATGGTGATACTAAATGCTCGCAGAGGAGCTAATTTTTGAAAATATTCTCATTAAAAGCAGTTTTCAGGAAATCCGTTTAACCACCTGCAGACAAACAAAGATTGGAGATTGAAGAAATGAGATATCTGAGGATAGTCATCCAAATTAACCCCATTAACAGGGAGCAAAATTTCGCTATTACATCACAACATCTTTAAAACGCACCCTCAATCCTCATAAATATACTATTTTTAATGAAATTGTTCCGATAGAGTCCACCATCAATGACCTGGGTGTTACTTTCGACCCCAAACTAACTTTTCTTCCACACCTAAATAAAATGAAAACCAAGGCCATGTCAGTCGTGGGTGTTCTTTATCGACTCACTTCTGTTACCGATCCAATCGCCATGAGAGCTATTTTCACCGGTTGCGTTCTCCCAATCCTCGAGTACTGCTCCGTTATTTACTCCACTGCCAGCCCCTCCAACCTTAAAATTCTTGAACGCCCAGTTAATTTCTTTATTTCAATAGTCCGACACCGTGTACCTCACCTCCGTAATTCTTCTCGCTCTGAAGTAATGTCTGCCCTATCATTGGTCCCACTAACCTCCCGAAGGAATTTTCACGATATTTCCTTCATTTACAATGCCTTAAATGGCAAGTTCCGATCCTCAGATATGCTGCCTTTCTTTTCACTCCACATTCCCACCCGCTCCGTCCGTAATAACCACCTACTACACCAACCTAAATTCCGTCTTTCTCTCTCTCAAAGATCACTTTTTTACAGACTCCCTACCTCCTTCAATTCCATTTCGAGTACTCACCCTTCCCTGGATCTTTCAATGCCCATAAGATTATTCAAGAGGCAACTTCGAAAAGCCATCTACTGAATCCATTTTTTTTCTTTTTTATATCCTTTTTATAGTTTATATTTGTTAAAGCTGCAGATTTTATGTTTTGTATTCAATGTAAAGGCCATTATGGCTGTGTTTGAATAATTTAATAAATAAATAAATAAATAAAAAAGGCTTTACACCCTTTGGGCCTGGGTTCAAGTCCTGGCAGTAGCAGAAACTTATCAGAGATGGCCCTAACCCTACTTGAGAGTAATGTGGAGGGCACTTCCAGTGCACCACTCTGTCCATCAGATGGGATGTTGAGTCCTTGTCCCTTTTGAGCTTATCATTACAACCTGGCTAATGCCAACATAGGGTTCCTATCCCCCCAGCCCTTACTTCATGGCGCTAATGACCGGTTACCTCCTTCCAAATAGCAAACCAAAGATAATATGGAGCACACAGGACCCGGAATATTCGGAAATTCAGATTTTCCGGTGTTTAGATCACTTTTTTTTAAGTGAGCTAATTAAATATCAGCGCAACTACCGTCATGCCACCAGAGATGAGTAAAAAAAATGATTAATAGTCCGGAACAATTTTCCCTCGTTATAATTTTTACGCATTGAAAAAGCATTTTCCCATGAACTTTTGGCACTAGTAGATTGAATCTACCGGGTACAGCTTCTCCGTCGGCATTCTTCCGCGAATTCAGTGCCGGGACCTTCGACTCACAAGCTGTGTGACTCATCTTCACGTAATATTTGCCTCCCTATATCTGATAACAACACTGGACACTTTTTGTACTTCGATATAATGGTGCTAAGGCATTCCTGAGTTTAAAGGGACTGCCTTATCATTCACGTCTTGACTTTGACTTCAATGATTACATGACGATTGACGACGCGAGTAATTCTCCGAGGGCATTAACTATCGTTCCGTTAAAAATAAACGCTTGCCACCTAGCAGAGTTAAGCTAATAGCTATCCAAGTTCCAACCATGTTTAATTTAAACCCACTGACAATGAGATTCAAGTTGAGTCAGTTCTGATGAGCGCATCGTGCAGGCAACTTTCCCTCGCCTCTATTCGTCCCGCAGATGTGGGGTTAGCCCGCGGAATGAGACTACGCATGCTGCTTTTACCATCGCTTTGAATCACCATCGACTTACATCCATACAAGATGTTCGAATATCTTTTTTGGATCACCTTGGAAGCTAAAATTGTGGCACGGGAGGATTTTTAATGGCTCATTTCGCCATTATATTTTGCTGGGGCGACAGGAAACAGCGTTGGCAAAATTCTAGAAAACCTTCCGTTAGGGATAGATATTCCGTAGTTCATAATTCCGGATTAACGACCATCTCCTGTAATTACAATACATATGTTATAACCAGCTTAAACCAATAAGTCGAATAATAAACGAAAGGTGATAGTGTTAACATCTCTGGCAATGATGTCTTAATCAAAAGTAGTTACGCATACACGGTGATTGCCCTATGTTTTAGGTTTCGATATCCTTCTACGCAAACTGATTGAACTAAGAGCGATATTCACGTTCGTAAAGGAGCCTGAAATATTACTGAGAGGGCGCAGGGGGAAGCAATAATTAGATTCGCGATGTTTTTCCGTATGCTTTCCGGCCAGACTTGAGTGTCGCTGCGTAAAAACGAGACTTGATGTAAAATCAAAGTGCGTAAAATCGAAGTTTTACTGCATTAACATTATCACCTTTAGTTTATTATTCGACTTATTGATCGACACTGTTTTGAACATATTTATTGTAATTACAGTAGTTGGTCCTTAATCCGGAATTATGAGCTACGGAATATCTATCCCTAACGGAAGGTTTTCTAGAATTTTGCTAAGGCTATGTTTTCCGTTGCCCCAGCGAAATATAACGGTGAAACGAGTCGTTAAAAATCCTTCTATTTGCTCCAGTCAGGATTTTCAAAACAAGTTGAAAGACAACTGCGTAAAATCAAAATTAGTTTGGGGCTGGGGTTATGCTGCGCAAAATCGAAAAACTGCGTAAAATCAAGAAGAGATATAAAATCGAAGTTTCACCATTGCAATTCCCTATGCTTTCCGGCCGGACTTAAGTGTCGCTGCGTAAAAACAAGACTTGATGTAAAATTAAAAGCGCATAAAATCGAAGTTTAACTGCACGTTTCAACTTTAATTTTCTGATTGTACAATGTAAAAATGACGACATCCATCACATGTAAATGTGCTCAGGATGAATAAAGACTTTATTATTATTATTATTAGAGTAATCATCTAAATCCTTCACTAAATGGCTAATCCTTCCACGGCGGGAAAAAATACTAAAAAGGTAACCTTTAGACGACGAGGGAGAAATGAAGCACAGGCCAAACAATCATAATAATGCAAATAAAAATTTCATCCCACAGAATGTTTACCAAAATACCTCTTTTGCAGTCAATTCTATCAAAAAAATGAAAGACGAGAACTATCTTTACCCTTCTAATTTTTGTTACCTAAAGAAAACATAAATATCCATTAGTATTTATTTCCTCACTCTCAGAAAGGTTCACATCACTCTGATTAAGTCAATACAATACAATAATCTGTCTAGTTGCATCAAATCTGCACCCTCTAGAAAGTTGTTTATCAGAAAGTTATAAGTATTTTAGCTGGATCTGACTATTATAGCATGGAAAAGTTTCTAACAGACAAAAGAACATGAGCTTTGCAAATGTTTCCATGTTTTTTATTTTCACCTCTTCTCTAAATTTGAGATATTATCTTATCTGCAATGTGTATAACATGATTGGCCCCTAATATGACCAACATATACAATGCATAATTGTATTTTTTATAATTTTTTATGAAGTATCTTATATATTCCTTTTACTGATCCTTGAATAAATGAATTATTAAAGTAGATTCTGGTTAATGGGCCCACCAGTTACTAGGGGCAGCCGCTTAATTGGGGAAAATCTCGAAGAACAGAACCTATTAGGAGAATATCCTAGAGTTTTCTCCGCTTAAATGGGACAGCAAGCTGCTTTATTGGGCCATGATTCCACTCTATACTCGCGACGGAATTAAATTGTTTTCGTATCAGAATACATGTTTTTTACATTCCCCTCCTTAATTTTGGTCTTATTTTTCACAAGGGTACCTATTCTAGCCTTATTCTTAACGCTCTTGTAGTTATACTATCCGTTAGAGGATTTGGGTCCTGTTTCCCGACCCTAAGACCTCATTCAATATGGTGTTATTTTAAGAGGAGAGGACTCCCATGGCGATATTTGGGCTACACATGATTAGGTAAAACTGATATAGTGAGAAAGAAGTGGCAACACCCGTTGTGAGGGCTTACGAGGTGGTGCGGGCCAATTTCTAGTGATTACTGGCCGATGTCGAGCAGAGGAGACTGGTCGAGATGAACAATGCTGCTTACCAAGAGCTTTTTGTTTGCGACATCTTGCACAAAATTCAACTGACTCATGTGGTCTATCCTCTTTCACCATTTTCCACTGTACAACGGAGCTATCACTATTATAAGATTTTGTGAGTGCATAGAAGTGGAAATTGAACAAAACACCCAGATTACTTGAGAATGTTTGTGCTGATGACACTGGCAACACCGATGAAACGGGACTACCAAGCTGTATTATGGAGCGACACCAAATGGCAATCTATGTTACAGTTAGGTAGGAATAATGGGCTTAAACAAATAGATGGATCATATCACTGTTTTGCTTTGTTCAAATGTTTCAGGAACTGATAAAAAAAACTCTTCTGGCTGTTGGAGAAGTGCTAAGCCTCGATACTTTAAAGGGTTAAGAATAAGCAGTTCACATCCTAATTGCTAAAGTGATTAAAAATATTCAGTTGAAATTCTACCCTTGAACACAACATCCTTGGTGAAAGCTTTGGATATTGGGATCACTAAAAAATTGAAAACACTTTGCTGTGGGAAAAACCTAAGTAGACTTTATTCTAGAATATATAGAAGATAATCTTCTGACTTTGTTATCAACCGCCAACAAAGTACAGTAAACTCTCGATTATACGAAGCAGGATTTTACGAAGTTTTCGATTATACAAAGTGATATTGCGGTCCCGGCGAAAAGCCTATGCTAAATACATGGCGCTATTCGATTATACGAAGTTTCGATTATGCGAAATGTTTTGAAATAACAAACCAAGGCTCGGTCCCCAGGAGCAAATGGCATTCGTTTATACGAACTACGGCGAAACATTGGTCAACAAAACTAGTTACGCCGGCGTAGTTAGCTAAAAAAATCAGCGCTTCTGACTGTGGTTCATCAAAAGTGTGAAATCGTAAATGATAGTGCAACTTTGGAGGGAAAGGGTTCGCCTAAAACCTCACAGTGGGAATTTAGGGGAAGTAGGAGTTCAGTAAAAATATCGCGATTGACATAATGCCCCTATTTAGGTGCCTATTCGTAAACATAGCATCGACAATACATCGTAGTTTAACATGTCAGGAAGGTCGTACGGGGTATTTCATACACTCCTACTTAACCCTTTGCACTGCTGTGAACGTACCTGGTACGTTTGCAAGGCAGGCTGCTTGGAACGTACTTCGAAGACTACTTGACTACTTTTCGCCGAAGCACTTCGAAGGGTCCCTAATCCGGGACCCTTTCCTCAACGGGCTCACCCTTGCTGGCCTATCTCCTCGACACTCCGAGCGGGGGCCTCCCTCCCCAAAAGCGACCGCTTTGTCTGCCTTTTGAAAATCTATCAATCAATGCCATCATCAAAAAATAATTGTTTCCATTGCACTCTTGCCAATCAGCCAATCAAGTACGTCTCTGAACCGTGTTTCTGCGATGAGAAATAACGATTTTTTTAACTTTGCTAAAATGGCCAAGTTAATAAAATTGTTATTTTTCATCGCAGAAACACGGTTCAAAGACGTACTTGATTTCCTCCACTACAATCACAAATTGCTGGAAATCGGCCGGATTCCATGTGATAGCACATCATGAGAATGTTCCCGAGGTTGGTAATTGATACAACTAGCCTACTAGTAATTCTACCGCTATAATATCACGGCTATGGTCGATTCGTTACGTTATACCTTCAGGAAGCTGCAGCGGATGAAATCGCGGAGAAGATTAGAGGCTTAAAGGATGATTTTGAAAAATACTTGGACAAAGCAGGATGAGCACAGCGCGCAACATCAAACGATTATATTGCCTTAGACGATATCCAGGCTTGAGACAATGCAACGCCGGTACCTACGTCGGATGAAGCAGCGGCTGGGACTAGTCATAATAGCAGTGACGACGAAGATGAAAGTGAGGAAGTAATTTCACCAAATAAACAAGAAGTATACGCTGCCCTCCAAAAATTAAGATATTTTGATCTAGCTAACTACCGATTCAGATCCCCAATTTAATTCCCATTTATGCAAGTGAGAAACCATGGTGGAAGCGGCGATGGAGAAGGGCAAAAAGCAAAAAAATAACGGATTTTTCTGGGTAATATCTTTTCGTGTATACATTAACCTTCCTGAATAAACTACTTAAATATCTGAAGTATTGAGCTCTATTTACCACCAACTTATTTTTCAGGCTAATCGTAATGAAGACGCACTTCTAACTCTAACCATAAACTTTCTTCTCGCGCGCCTCCCCGTTCTCCCCTGCCGAGAGATCTATATTTCCAAAGTCTTTGTTTACTCCCTCCTGCATCCTTCTGCTGATCTTGCTGACACCCACCTTACGCATCCCAAACCCCTCCTTCCCCAGCATTTCCCATTCACTCCCTCCCTAAGGCAACTGAGCTTGAGTGCGTCGTAAAAAAATATGCCCCCCAAACGTAGACTGAGGCAGAGCTGAAGGCCCTTTCCCCACCCTTCTTTCTCCTGCCCTTCACCCCTCGTTATGCTGACCACACTTCTTTCCTCATTCCACTCATATGCAACCCCCTCCCCCACTGGTAACGTTCTCCAACTGTGGAGAAGGGCATGGTTCATCTTTACCTGCAATGGGGGTAAGTTTTTAACCGGAGAGGCTGAAGAAGTATCTTCCACTATCGGGGAAATGGTGCCGTGCTTATAATTGTCTCTCTTCTTCTCTGCTGACATTTCAATTTAAATTATTTTCTTTGCTCTTTCCACACTATATTTATTTACGATTATGGCGCCACTATTTTTTAGTGCTAAAACTAAGAAAATATTTTCTCTATGTCAATGATCCTTCGCATAACTTTCAATACGGCGGAGAAAGGAACACGAAAACTAAATGAGGTGAAGGTTTCTGTCACTGAGCGATAGAGGGCGACATAAATGGCGGTTAGGCCCTTAGAGTATGATTAAGCCAGCTGCCGCTAATATTTCCGTGGGTGCTGGAAACAAATATCTATCTTACGCTAACTTAATAGTTTCTATTCGCTCCCAACCACAAATCTTTAACATTAAATTCTTATAATAAACTTTGCAATTCATTATTTGATTACGTTTCTAAACTGGTCGGTAATTTCTTAAGCGATCGTTGATATTGAAGTATGTACAAGAAATGGGAAATTTATGGTGGTATAATTATTGAACGATCTTTCACAGCAATAAATCGACAACAAAAAGCCTTTTCTAAGAATTCTACTGTGAATAACCACCGAAAACATTTAAATAAGGCCAATAATGACAAAAAAGGGCGGAAGAAACAAAAGCGAACATTTTTTCGTGACTTATGAAAAAGATTTGAAATTACGAAACTCGATTTGATGAAGTGCCAATTTCCCGGTCCCACTGACTTCGTATAATCGAGAGTTTACTGTACCTTCAAAGGTGAACCTTCTGCAGGCTGAAAGCTGGCAAAATAACACCGGTCAAACCATTAAATTTTTTTTTTCATTGCGGTTTAAAAAATTTCAAGGCAATTTTCAACATTCCAGCAGAACATGAAAGTGAATTCAACTCGAAACTGCACGAAGTACATAAAAACCGATGAAGAGTTTGATAATATCGACTGCAATATGGACTGCTGCGGCACCAATGAAAACTGAGAAAATCATATTGTTGAAATCATATCATACAGGTAACAAGGTGAAGCTGAAGGTGAGGATATAGTCCAGGAAATGAAGCTCATAAAAGTGAAAAACCTTGCAATTTTTTCAAATTGAATCGATTTGCACAAAAATTTGGGATTAGACTAATTATACCCCCTACTTTAAAATCTATATTATGCCGAAGGGCGCCTTTTATTTTTTAGGGGTGAAAACTACCCCCAAAAGCTAAAACTTAAAAAATTATATTTTAAAGCTAAATATGGGTAAAATTTAGTTTAAACTATTTGAAAAATTATTTTTTTATGTTTGGAAAATAATTTTAAGGTGTTTCAACCCATAATAATCAACCCTTATTGGTGGTTATATTAAAAAAGAATTTTCAAACCAAATCGATTTGCATAAAAATTTGTGATTATACTAATCATACCTCCTTCAAAATTTTTTTCAAACCGAATCGATTTGCATAAATATTTGAGATTTTGAAGAGGACAGAGAGAAAAGGTTTTTGTATATATATGTAAGAAAATTCAAAGAAGGGCTTGTAACATTTATGAATACGAACATATTTTGAGTTGTCAGAATAATTGGCTCAAGAGGAGCATAGGCATGGAAAAGCTCAAGTTTTAGAGAAAGAAACGTGAAATTGCTATGACGAGGGGAGATCTCATATCACATTATGACGATAAAAAATTTTCCTCATGTCTATGCTTGCTTCAATTAAAATTATTCATATGCTTGTTGCGTTACGATCAAAATGAAGATGACAAAAAAAACTTTGCAAATGTTGCTATGGCGTAGGCTCGAACCCTGGCCCCCCTGACTGCGAATCGACAACGGTACCACTACACGAACTGCCCGACAAATTGACACTGTTGAAGCACGGACGCGAGGTTACGGTTCCAGCGCCTCACGCCGTCTGCTGCGGCCCAACGCGCATGCGCGGGATCCTTGAGGCGCCCTCTCTCGCCGCTCCGGCCTCAATTCTCGTCCGCGCACTGACTCTCTCTCTCTCTTACTACAACCTCAACGGCGTGCGGACCTGATCCAACTGCATCAGCCGAGCACTATCAACGAGCGCAGCCTGCCTCATCCAGAATATTTTTAGTTGTGTATCTTTGTCCTTATTTCAATTTTCAATACACAATTAGCAAAGATAAGCCAGGAAATTTTAATTTACTCCTGCATTAACCATTTGGTGACCCCGACGTGATTCTTTGCATGAATCAACCACGTGGCTGCGATCGGTTTCCGAGTCGTATTTCTTCACGAGAGAGCAGTCTTCAACGAGAAGGAGCTTACTTCGACTGCTGCGCGACCCCATGTGCAGTTTTCCCGACGAGTGTCATCACGCCTGTGGAAACCACGCCGGTGGAACGACGGAGCGAGCGGCTGTTCTGCCGATTCTACCATTCCTGTCGACGATTGCCGTCTCTGGTGAGTGTCATCATTTCTGGTTCTGGCTCTTCCTTCTCCCATTGTAATCCTCAGTATCCTTTGATGCAATAAGTTACCAAGCTAACATGAGTGAGGATCTTAAAAAATTAATTCATAAGCGGGGTCTAATAAAATCTCGCCTCACGAGGTTTAAGGCGTACTTGGACGACGAAGAACGAGACCTCGCGGAGTTTCAGTTATCAAGCCGTTTGTCAAGGGTGCGAGAGTGCTGGTCAGAATTTGATTCTATTCAAACAGAAATTGAATTATTACCATCAGAATCTAAATCTGTAAGCGAAGCTCTTGCCGAAAGAGAAGCTTTTGAAGATACTTATTTTGAGTTGGAGACCCGTTTTGAAGAGCTTATCAAAAGTGGAACTTCAACTTCGTCAAATTCGCCTCCAAACGTCAATGCCTCAATCGCCGGACTCCAGCTGCCCGCGTTAAATTTGCCATCTTTCAGTGGAGCATACGAGGAATGGGTTCCATTTCATGACACCTTTCAGTCTCTAATTCATGATAATGCATCGCTCTCTCCCATTCAAAAACTCCATTATCTTAAATCATCTTTAAAGGGAGCGGCTTCTCAATTACTGGATAGTTTAGAGATTTCTGCCACTAACTACCAAGTGGCTTGGCAATTATTAAAGGACCGCTATGAGAATAAAAGAATAATCATAAACAAGCACGTACAAGAAATTATGAATTTCCCTCCGATAGCCAAGGAATCGGTGGCAGCGTTAAGGCGTCTCTTGGACGAAACTCTGAAGCACGTTAGAGCCTTGAAGGCTTTGGGTCAACCCACAGAGCAATGGGATACCCTATTAAGGGCCAGTTTCACCAACGAGGATAATTGAATTAACTCGGATAATATTCTCAAAAACCGAGATATTACAACAATCGCGTTTCACCAGATGCATTAACTCGGTTTTGGGCTGTTATCTCGGTTTATACTTTTACTGACGATATTCCGCAGTTCAAAGCTTATTATCCGAGTTAATCTGAGGGCAGATGGCACGGCGCGCATGCAGCTTCATCAGCTCTCGGAAAATACGAATGACAGCGATGAAGAATATCGACATTCTATTCGGAGACCACGTTCATTATGGATAAATGAGCGTGCAGATTATTTTAATATATATGGTGAAGTACATTTATTTACTCATCCCAAAATGGCATATGAAACTGCAAAGGCAGTTCTCGCTCTCATTGAAGAAGACGAATTTTACTAACAAGGGGAAGCGGAGGTTTCCTATGCCGTATATTTTATAGCATTCGGAATGGCGAACACATCTATAAACTGGTAGTGGTTCTAATGAATGAGCCTTAGTTTGGCTGTAATAAATTAATTTTCATGCGGTACTTTTAACAAGCCTTATTCAATAATGATATATAATGCTAAAATAGCGCTATGTCCCATATCTCGGGTAGTTGGTATAGTGGTACCGTCGTTGACTCTCACCCAGGGGACCAGGGTTCGAGCCTTCGACATAGCAAACTTTTTTTTCGTCTTCGTTTTGATCATACGGCGACAAGTATATGAATAATTTTAATTGTAGCAAGCATAGACATGAGGAAAATTTTTTATCATCATAATGGGGTACGTGATCTCCCATTGTCAAAGAAATTTCACGATTCTTTCTCTTAAACTTGAGCTTTCCCATGCCTATGCTCCTCTTGAGCCAATAATTCCGACAACTCTTGCCAAAATATGTTCGTATTCATAAATGTCATAAGCCTTTCTTTGAATTTTCTTGCATATATATACAAAAACCTTTTATCTCTGTCCTCTTCCTGAATTAATACCTACGTAACAGCATCGTTATCTTCGAAATCGCAATTTTACCAATGTGAGACGTAATTAATTATTGTAGCACAAAAGAACCAAGAACTGTGTTTGTTTTAATGTGGGAGTCTCGGTAAATTAAAAATTTTCATTTTTAAATAACGATGCATTAAACAAAGGTGATTACAAGTTTTTTTACCGCAATATTCTCGCATTCCTTGATCTTGCCAAATGCGGTTCCCCTATTTGTTTTTTATTTATTTTTTACTACCCGTGCGTGGTATTCGGTAAGGCAAATTAAAAAATCCTTGCACGAAAACTTAATATTTGAGCTTTTCGAACTCTCATTGTCTATATTAATACTGTTGCTGTTCATTTTATCACTCTGTACTTGATTGTACACTTACCGGCTAATTAAAGCTGATTCCATGTCATACGGTTGCTTGCCGTCATTTGTTTTTCCCACGTCAGAGTTATGAAAAACGTACGAGCCAAATCATTTATTCTGATTATCTCGGTTTTTGAAAACTAGGATAAAAAGTCGTTGGTGAAACACGGTCATCACATTTCTGAGATAATAATTTTAACCGAGTTTTTGAAAACTGAGATAATAGAGAATATTATCCGTGTTGGTGAAACTGGGCCTAATTCACATAGTTTCCCATAAATTGGACTCGACAACAAAGAGAGCATGGGAATTAGGTAACATTGAGTTCAAATGAACAACCAGTTTTCGAGGACTTAATTTCATTTTTATCCCAGCGTTGCAAAATCTTGGAGGCATCTGAAAATGATCAGTGCGCTCACCAGAGGTCCATTCAGTATGTATCCCCGGGAAAATCTACAGTGCATTCTCGTCCACCGGGGGAATATTCTCGCAAGTCAAGCGTTCATGTTGCCGCGCAACCCTCCTCTTGTGCGTTCTGTGAGAAGTCTCATCAGCTATTCCAATGCAGCGCTTTCCAGAAGTTACCGACTTCTGAGAAGATAAATAAATGCAGAAATCTAAAGTTATGTATGAATTGCCTGCGCCGGGGCCACATGACAATTAATTGCAAATCGACTTCATGCAAGAAATGTGGGAAGAGGCATAACACATTATTGCATTTGGAGCAACCCATTCACGATTCTTCCGCCTCCTCCACTCAACAGCCTCAAACGGCCGGAAACGAGTTTTGCCTCCACAACAGCGATGAATCTCAACAAATCATTTTGGCCACTGCCATCATCAACATCGCAGATTCACGAGGCCATTTGCATAGTTGCAGAGCATTGTTGGACTCTGGTTCTCAATCGAATCTCATAACAGAATCACTTTCTCGATCCTTGGGACTTAAAAGAATTAAGGCTTCCAAACCTATTATGGGCATCAATCAAAATATATCCCGAGCATCTCATTATGTTACTACTAGCATCAAATCAAGGATAAATGCTTTCACATCGGAACTAGATTTCATAGTTCTGCCCCGTATTACCGGGGATTTACCATCAACAACAGTGCGTCGTTCGTCATTTCATGCACCCAAGAATATTCAACTCGCTGATCCCTGCTTCTATCGCCCCAGTAGAATAGACTTACCGTATATCTCCGAATATAGTCCCCCCTTTTTTTCCAAAAATGGCCGCGGAAAAGTAAGGGGGGGGACTATAATCGAGTGTAATCCAATTTAGCATACTAAAGGTGACCATAAAGTAATAAATAACGGCATAATGGCTAATGTTCTCGTAGTCTTTCTATTTGAGTACATTTATGAGGATTAAAATCAGAGATATTAGTAAATACTGCCACGTTTTACCGGAAATTAAGACAATTTTTACCACAAATGTTGTACAGATACGATTATTCCGATTCAAATAGCATATCGAATATGCGTTTGCACGGAATCCATCGGGTAGCCGCTAATTTTTCTTGGAAAAGTATTGTTAGAATAATTCAATCGACACTGATCACTTAATGACGCAAAACAGTAAATAATTAAAATGAAAAATAAACACACACTATCATTACATTAATCGAACACTAGAATTGAATCAATAGTATATGTACCCGTCGCTCATTTAATAACTACACGATTTAAATAATTGCGAAAAATAAACAGATAAAGTGAACCTTTCGTGACGATTTAGCATTTCATTGCGTCCGTAGCTACTATACGTCCGTGCGGTTCGTGTTTACAACCACTGCCTTTACCGCCTTCACAGAACAAGAATGCGCAATAGGTGATGCATTTGTTTCTGAAAAGGCGCAATAATCGACGACTTTAAACCAGAAGCGCCGGCATTACTGCATTTGATCGAAATACAGCGACTCAGCATCGAAAGTGTAATCAATTTATTGAGGAATATCTTCAATTCGTCTGAGTAAATAGCAAAAAATAATTTTACGTTCAACAGTGAGGTGATGGATCAAGTAGAAAGATGAGGATCAATCCTGCCGCAGATTAGAGGCCTTCAAAGACGGAGTTTCGATGCCAATTTAAAAATAGCCGTTGCAGAATACGCCGTAAATCATAGTATTTACAGCGCTAGCAAAGCGCTAATACATCGCGGAAGTCATTTCGGGGGTCTCGATGCGGCAGATTCAAAGAATTAAGAGGAAAATATCGTCGAATTTGTGCGCAAATGCAGAGCAGAAGCTCTTTGTGTAACTTATGCAATGATTCGCGACGAGGCATTGAAAATTGATATAATTTTTTTTCAGTTTTAATGTTTGTTGGAAAAAGTTTATTTCTTAATTTTATTACTTTGATATTTGTAAGTCCTGTAGTTTAATTGTTTTGCTTAGCAGGCATTTGATAGCAATATTTTTATAATATTTATAATTTATTTAACACAATTTTATTTAGATTTCCTAAATTCTTCAGGTCACTTGGATTTGTGATGACTTGATGGGTGTGTTACACTGGATCTAAGGAAGTTTCAGGGCCAAATGCAATACTGTTTATGGGCTTTAAGTTAAAGCTTATATATTGACATTGTCTGTAGTCATTTGGAAATCAAAAATATTAATAATTTGTGAAGGTTTAAAAAATACAATAGCCTTGGATACTTAAAAAAATTCTAATTTCTTCATTACATCTGGTTAAGGAACTATAAATTACTGATACATGCAATGGATCACAACATGTTTTAGGTATAGTTATTTTGTTGTGATGGAAAATATGTGAACAGATTTGTTCTTAATCTTCACAGAAAATAATAGTTTTTATCGAATCTAGAATCTTAACTTGCTAACCACAGAAAAATTGCCTTCCTTTACATTTTAAAATTTTTCCCAAAACTGAGGTCTCAAATTTGGGGGGGGGACTATATTCGGGGGGGGACTATATTCGGAGATATACGGTACTTCTTGGTGCCGAGATATTCTGGCGTCTGATGTGTGTTGGCCAAATCCGAATTTCTGATAACTTACCTACCCTACAGAAAACTATTTTAGGATGGGTGGTATCAGGAAAAATTACAACTAACGTTTGCTCACCTCATTCATTACCACCAAGTGTCTGTAATCTTAGCATACTAGGGGACAGCTTGGAGGATACTATGCAGAGATTTTGGGAAATTGAACAAGTAAATAAGAGGGAAATTTTCTCTCAGAAGAAGAAAAGGCTGTCGAAGAACATTTCAAACGCCACTTCAGTCGCAGTTTGGGAGGAAGATTTTCAGTTAGACTTCCGTTTCGCCATGATCCACACCTGTTAGGTGACTCAAAAACCAATGCACTTCTTCGATTTAAAAAATTTGAAAGGCGATTTACGGCCGATCAACAATTAAAAGTGGAATACGGCAATTTTCTTAATGAATATTTAGAACTGGATCACATGGATTTGTTAGATGAATCTGATTCTGAGAACCATACATCAAAAACAGTGTTTTATTTACCCCATCATGCGGTCATAAAACAAACCAATGCCGCTAAAAAATTAAGAGTTGTATTCGACGGTTCAGCGAAGAGTTCAACTGGCATTTCTTTGAACGATATTCTGATGGTCGGTCCAGTGGTCCAAAGGGACTTGTTCTCAATTCTTCTTACCTTCAGGTCATACGCTTTTGCCGTCACCACGGACATTCAGCACATGTATCGGCAAATTAAGCTTCAATCACCTGACACCGACATGCAGTTTGTGGAGGGATTCCGTGAAGGAGGAATTGAGGACCTATCGCCTAAACACCGTTACCTATGGATTATCGTCCTCATCTTTTTTAGCCACCAGATGCCTCTTGCAGCTAGCCATCGAGGGACGAGCGGAATTTCCTTTGGCATCAGCAGCTTTGGAAAACAACTGTTACATGGATGACATCATGTCAGGAGCTAATACACTCGAGGAGGCCTTAGAATTGCAAGCAGAATTGAAGAAATTGCTTGAATCTGCTCAATTTAAACTTCATAAATGGTGCGCAAACCATCCATCTATCCTAGAAAGGATCCCGATTGAAGATCAAGAAACATTGTATCAACTCCCAAATGAATCTGAAAATACCATCAGGACTCTAGGGATGCAGTGGCAACCAATGATGGATCATTTTTCTTTTATTGTTCCTCCCATCGATAATCAAGTTCAATTTTCAAAACGCAGCATTTTGTCTGATATATCTAAATTATTCGATCCATTGGGGCTCTTAGGACCAATAATCGCAAAGGCCAAAATAATAATGCAGAAACTTTGGCAACTCAAGCTGCAATGGGACGAATCTATTCCTACCCATATCCACACTGAATGGTTGGAATTCCGACGGCAGCTTGCAGAAATCCATCGGATACAGATACCCAGAAGTATTATAAATGGCGGTGGAAACCACAACGATGACCAGCTGCATGGATTCTGTGATGCTTCCGAAGCTGCGTACGGCGCCTGTATTTACGTACGTTCCGTTAACGACAAGGGAAAAATAAAAGTGACATTATTGTGTGCAAAATCCCGAGTCGCTCCATTAAAACAAATGACTATTCCGCGACTGGAACTTTGTGCTGCATTATTATTAGCGCAATTAGCTTCAAAGGTATCAAGTCATCTCAAGTGTCAGCGTTATTTTCTTTGGACGGACTCGAAGATAGTTTTAGCTTGGCTTTCATCCCCATCTAAAACTTGGCAAACATTCATTGCTAACCGGGTTGCAGCGATACAGGAGCTAACTGATAACATGGAGTGGGGCCACGTTCCCTCTTCTGAGAATCCGGCCGATGTATTATCCCGAGGTTCTTTTCCGCTTCAACTTCTTCACTGCAACTTATGGTGGTCCGGGCCAACTTGGATAAGTGATTTCAACTCAATTCCTCCATATGAACACCATGCTGATGATTATTCCGACGCGCAGCTTGAGAGAAACTCTGATTACCTCCAGGTCCATCTTGCTGTTCATGTTAGCAGCGATATCTTCAAGAGATTTTCATCATTTTCCCAATTGAAGAGGGTCATCGCCTATTGCCTCCGATTTGTAAATAACAGTAGGCTACCGAAACGTCAACGAAAAATAGGAATACTAACTTTGGGCGAAATTCAAGATGCTCTGTTTCATTCAATTAAGGTCATTCAATCTCAGCATTTCGGTCCAGAATTAGAAGCTTTGAGGAAGGAAAAGGAGGTGCCCCCTAGAAGCAACCTGAGATCCTTAAACCCTTTTCTGGATGATAAGGGTGTGATCAGGGTGGGCGGCAGACTTGAAAATTCACGACTAAATTATGACCGGAAGCATCCAATTGTTTTGCCAAATAATGAGCATTTTACTGAATTGATAGTAAAAGAATTTCATATATTATCCTTACATTCAGGACCTCAAGCGCTCTCATGTGAGGTTCGACAATTTTACTGGCCTATTCATGGCAGAAAACTAGCCCACAAGGTAGTAAGCAAATGTTTAAATTGCTTTAAAGTGTACCCTTCCACTTCTAAGCAACTCATGGGACAACTTCCACCTCCAAGAGTGGCACCCAGCAGAGCCTTTAGCAACACTGGCATCGATTATTTTGGTCCTGTGTGGTTTCGACGGGTGCAACAGAGGCGCAGTCCACCCGTTAAGGGCTACGCGGCTCTTTTCATATGCCTTTCCACAAAGGCTATCCATCTGGAGCTCGTCAGCGATCTTACTACTGCTTCTTTTTTGGCAGCTTTGAGACGCTTTATGGCACGCAGAGGGAGACCGCATGACTTTTACAGCGACAACGCTACCAATTTCGTGGGAGCAAGAAACGAGTTGATAGCACTACGCAGATTATTCCAATCACAGCAGCATCAATACGAGGTCTCTCGCTCTTTATCAGAATACAATGTGGCGTGGCATTTCATACCACCCAGGTCTCCGCATTTCGGGGGTCTCTGGGAAACAGGCGTCAAATCTGCAAAACGCCATCTTCTACGAGTGATCGGCAAGGCTATCCTTACGTATGAAGAATTAACTACACTGCTAGCGCAAATTGAAGCTTGCATCAACTCACGCCCTATCACCCCCATGTCTAACGATCCTAATGACCTAATGCCTCTCACTCCCGGCCACTTCCTAATTGGCCAACCCTTAACCTCAATGCCAGAGCCAGATTTGATTGCTCTCCAGGTCAACCGACTGTCGCGGTGGCAACATGTGCAGCAGCTCTTCCAGGCCTTCTGGAGGAGATGGTCGACGGAGTATTTGTCCAGTCTTCAGCAGCGGACCAAGTGGACAGTTAAGTCGGAGAATCTAAGAGTTGGGACTCTGGTGCTGCTCGTCGAGGAAAACCAGCCCCCTCTTCAGTGGAGGACCGGAAGAGTGTTGGAGCTTCATCCAGGGGGAGATGGCTTATGCCGGGTCGTTACCGTAAAAACCTCCACGGGTGTTTTTAAGAGAGCTATTAACAAGCTGTGCATTCTACCAATTGAGAATTAAGAATGTTTTGTGTTTTCATGTATTATTTTCATATCATTTATTTCAAAGCAGAATCTGTTTCATTTTAGATTTTTATTATGCTCTTTTTTTTTCATTCCAATTGTTTATTTTTGCATGTCATTGAAAGCGCCTGCTTTCAAGGTGGGCGGTATGTTGAAGCACGGACGCGAGGTTACGGTTCCAGCGCCTCACGCCGTCTGCTGCGGCCCAACGCGCATGCGCGGGATCCTTGAGGCGCCCTCTCTCGCCGCTCCGGCTTCAATTCTCGTCCGCGCACTGACTCTCTCTCTCTCTTACTACAACCTCAACGGCGTGCGGACCTGATCCAACTGCATCAGCCGAGCACTATCAACGAGTGCAGCCTGCCTCATCCAGAATATTTTTAGTTGTGTATCTTTGTCCTTATTTCAATTTTCAATACACAATTAGCAAAGATAAGCCAGGAAATTTTAATTTACTCCTGCATTAACCAGACACCGTGCTATTTTAGCGTTATATATTATTATTGTATAATGCTTGTTAAAAGTACGGCGTGAAAATTTATTATCACAGCCAAACTAAGGCCCATTCATTAGAACCACTAACAGTTTAGAGATGTGTTCGCCATTCCGAATGCTATAAAATATAAGGCATTGGAAACCTCCACCTCCCCTTGTGAGTAAAACTCGTCTTCTTCAATGAGAGCGAGAACTGCCTTTGCAGTTTCATTTGCCATTTTGGGATGTGTAAATAAATGTACTTTTCCATATATATTAAAATAATCTGCACGCTCATTTATCCATAATGAACGTGGTCTCCGAATAGAATTTCGATATTCTTCAACGCTGTCATTCGTATTTTCTGAGAGCTGATGAAGCTGCATGCGCACAATGCCATCTGCTCTCAGATTAACTCGGATAATAAGCTTTGAACAGCGGAATATCGTCAGTAAAAGTATAAACCGAGATAACAGCCCAAAACCGAGTTAATGCATCTGGTGAAACGCGGTTGTTGTAATATCTCGGTTTTTGGCAAATATTATCCGAGTTACTTCAATTAACCTGGTTGGTGAAACTGGCCCTGAATCTTTCAAATTTAGCGTATGACGAACAATAGTTAACCATCAACAAGTTGTAGCTCGGTCCGAATTGGTCATAAAGGAAATATAAAATAGGATTTTTATTTAATTTTTTACTAGCTAGTTTTTGTAAGTAACAATTTCCTAATAAAATTAATACTTTTCAAGTTATTTGCCCATAATCGATTAAAATCGTTGATTTTTCTGTCAAAAAACTATTACTTTCAATCGCAAATACCTCAAAAAATATTAATTTTACGCAAGAAATGGAAAGAACATTTTATTCTTAGAATTTCTTTCTCTATTGATTCCTGCGGTCAAAATATAATTAAAAACTTCCACCCCCGAGATGGGGTGGAAACCACCCCCAGGGTAAAAGTGCCCTTCAGCAAGATATAGATTTTGATTCTTGGTATATTCCCTACTTATTGTGAAAATTTCAAGAAAATCGATTCAGTTTGAAAAAATTGCAAGCCAAAATGCTTCATTTCCTGGACTAATAGTAATGGAGATGAAATCGCACCTGAGTGTAGCCGAGTGACATCTCAGGATACAAGGACGTTCATTGAGGGATTACGACTCTTCTTTATGCAAGAACGTAATGAAGGTAGCCCAATGTCGTCACTGGATGTCTGTGCCAACTTTGTCTGAAATCATTAGAATTTGTGCGAATTTATTCGACAAATTCCTCGGACGAGGAATTACAATTTGAACAGTATGTACTCGCATGTTTATAAGTTTATGAAATATTTAGGAATCACATATTCTTAAATAATTACCCCTGAATTTTTTAAAAATAGGACTTGGTAAAAGGCATTCATCCAGCATCGCCTGAGCGTGTGAAAAATATTTTCAACTAACAAGGAGACTTTGCCTAACTGATGTCAAGAAAGTAGATGAAACCTTTTTTATTTGAAAGTAGACACTTAGATAGGAATACTGTTGAAGGGTTTTGTCCAAATACGCCCGGGTTTGAGAGAAAAAAGCATTTAAAAATTTAAAAATATGGTTACCTAGAATATAATATGAAATTTTTCGCTGATTGTTCAAGGCCGATTTGGCCGAGTGGTAGCGAGTCGAGTTTCTGTTTAGAAAGACCAGGGTTCGAGACTCGGAGAGAGTGAATTTTTTCCACACTGCCACCTCCTCCATTTTTTGTAATCTGTTCCATCATCTTCAGATTTGTTCATTTCAAACGTTTTACATTTTTTTACATCACTTCTTTTTGAGAATACGCCCTAAACTGACATTTATGTCGCAAGCTAATCCTTGCTTCAAATTATTCTTTCCGTTGCCAAGGTTCATCCAAGCAGGAATCATAAAACTGGGGCTGGCACCGAAGAGCAGGGAACTCATTTCCAAAGCAAAATATTTTAAACATACTGTCTTCGGAGTTTCCCAGGCTCCATACGGGAGAAAAATATAAAATCAGGGGGAACGAAACTCGACAAACTTTAAATGATCAACAGATGGGTATACGATCGCTTTGTGGAAGCCAGGAACAGGAATGAGCCGGTGATGACCCGGACGTTACAAGAATATGCTATTTCAGCGTGATTTCAGCACATATCTCCAGGATTTGAATTCTCTGCCAGTGCTTCATGGGTTGCATCTTTCAAGAAGAGACACCTAAGAGGATCGCGGGACCTAAAGTAACAAAATACATGTCAACGAGCGAGAAGGCGTGTGCTGAAGAAATACTGCAATCAGCAATGACGTTTCAGAAGCAAGCACAAAGCCCAATCTCCAAATATAATAGATTTTGTAATTAATACCGATCAGACCGGGTGTCCGTAGAGGTGGATATAAAGAGAACGCTCCCCAAGAAAGGAGAGAATATTGTTCAGGTGGCTCTTGGGAGTGTGGTCGAAGTAACACACTCGTATACAGAGCAGGATGCTGCTACGGCCTCAGAAAAGCTGCTTCCTAAAGTTTTTATTGTGCATGTCAGAACCTGGAGGTGATTTTGGTCCGCGAGTGTGTGAAGAAACAGGAGAGTGAATTTTTAAATGTTTCTATTGTGTATCCTAACTCTGGAAAACGTACGACTGGGTTTTATTTCAAGTTTAAAAAAATGTTCTCCAGCAATGCGTTAAGAACAATACATTTTATTGCTTATTGATCCGTGGGGGACAAACAAATAGTGCCATTTATGATGAACTATTTATCGACAAGGAAGGAGAACCGATATGCAGCGTAAAAACTATACCACCGAAGTGCACATCCGTAAGCCAATCGTGCGATGTACATTTTTACGGGAAAGTAAAGATGTTTAATGCACGAATCCACAACTGCACCTTCCTCCTTCAAGGGAAAAGAGAGATTTCCTCACGTGAGGATGGAATAAAAATCCATTCAATCGTGCATCATCAGTTGTCCCCACCAGCGTTCAATGATAAGCAGAGGTATTCATGGTATGCCTCGAAGTTAGTAGAGAATTGAATTGTTTTAAAAAAATTAAGGGAAATATGTTTCCCTGAAGACTTAAAGAAACGCAAGTGCGAATGCTCAGGTAACAGTTTTATAGAATGAGCATGGTGATTTTCAACTGTGTGATTTACTTGTTTTTATGACAATTACCATGCAAATTCCTGTAAAGGGGCGATATAATAATTAATAAATAATGGAAAATTGGAGAAGGCAGTGCCAATTTCAGTATCATTCAATTTTATATTTTTGTGCCTTATATTATGGAGGTATTTCCTCCAATTCATGGTTCTTCATGCGACAGCAATTTCTCGCGGGCATAAGGTCTAATGAAAGCAAGAGAAAACTTAACATAATTGTGCTGCGGGAAAAAGCAAAAGAAGCCAATTTTGAGTTGGCCGAGTAGTATATTCCAGGTAATTAAAAATTCACATGTATCGACAATTTTACAAGCACCACAGTTTTATGATTCCTGCTTGAATGAACCTTGGCAACGGAAACAATAATTTGAAGCAAGGATTAGCTTGCGACATAAATGTCAGTTTAGGGCGTATTCTCAAAATGAAGTGATGTAAAAAAATGTAAAACGTTTGAAATGAACAAATCTGAAGATGATGGAACAGATTACAAAAAATGGAGGAGGTGGCAGTGTGGAAAACATTCACTCTCTCCGAGTCTCGAACCCTGGTCTTTCTTAACAGAAACTCGACTCGCTACCACTCGGCCAAATCGGCCTTGAACAATCAGCGAAAAATTTCATATTATAGGTAACCATATTTTTAAATTTTTAAATGCTTTTTTCTCTCAAACCCGGGCGTATTTGGACAAAACCCTTCAACAGTATCCCTATCTAAGTGTCTACTTTCAAATAAAAAACGTTTCATCTTCTTTCTTGACATCAGTTAGGCAAAGTCTCCTTGTAAGATTAACAGAATTCTTGAATTTTTTATCATGTAACTATTCTTGCTGATTTATTAGGCATATTAATAGTTTAATAAACATTGTTTGAATTATAAAAAATTATTTAGTCTTCTTTCTATCATTTCAAGGTTTGTTTATGCCCATATATGGGATAGTTCGCCTAATTGGGGCAGCCGCTTAGTCGGGGCAAAGTGTGCCTGTCCCGATATGTCCCAATTAACCGGAATCTACTGCATTACCTACACTTCGTCTCCAACTAACCTCGGTGATAAAGTGTTGTCGTTAAAACACAAGATTTTGACTAAATTTAGAGTCATAAATATTGACATAAATATTTCATTTTTACTCCAATCAGATATTGAACACAATTTCGATTAGTGCCATGAACGCACTCAGTGTGCCTGATGTGTTGCGATAAAAAATTTCCCTCCGAGGTTTTCCAGGTGCTTTGCAGCCGAATTGCCTCATTATTTTCCAGTGGGGTGCTATCCACTCCTCAGCACAAGCATTATAAGCTATCAATTTCACAGACAATAAGGCTATAGTCGTCTGAGAAGACGATTAGCAGATGAAATTAAGTGTGTTCCTGAGAAAGGTTTCTTGATAGTTACTAGGAATAATTTCAAAGGCAATTAGTGCTGTGTTTAACATTTCAACAAGACAGAAACTTAGTTACACACCTAAGTTACCGCAATTACCTGAGGTTGAATACATCTTAACATCTATACATATATATAAAAGAAAGTCGAAAATCGTGTTAGTTAGAACACTTATAACTCGAGAACGGCGGCACCGATTTTAGTGACATTAGGCTCTTTGGATTCGTATAACATATAGGAAATTAAAAAATAGGAAAAGTTCACAAAAAAATTCAACTTTATCTTACAATTAGAGATATGTTTTTAGGAGTTGATTGTTAAGACGGTTAAAAAATAAGATTTTTTTTTCGTTTTTACTAATGTATTGACTGATCTTTTTAGCAATATTAAAAAAATTTAAATGTTCAAACATGTTAAAAATATTAAAGTAATATTAAAATAGTATTAAAATAATTGAATTAGAGGTAACCTCAGTTCGAATTGAGTTGTCAAGAAACACATAACTACCGTGTGTGTAAACAAATCTCCAAGCAATTGTTGATTATCAGTAATGTCCGTGTACTCTGCATGAATTCAAATATTTTAACTTTGTAATAAACGAAGACGAAGTCACCAACTATCTATCTGAATATTTAAAGTCCTTGGACGCACCTGGCTTACCATGGTACGATTTACAGCTAAAGGTAGGCTCTGTGTTCATGATATTTCGAAACCTAAACCAACCAAAACTATCCAACGGAACGTGTTTGGTTATTAAAAAAACTGACAATGAAAGTGATTCACGCCACTATACTCAAAGGAAATTTCAAAGATGAGGAAGTTCTCAATCCAAAGATTCCAACCTTATATGACCTAATGATCCTAACTTATATGCCCTTTTGAGCTTAAGCGTATTCAAATTCCAATTCGTGTTGCATTCGTGATAACGATTAACAAATCGCATGTTCAGTCTTTCAGTTTTTGTGATGTTTGTTCTCATGTGTCAGTGAAAACCCATGATTTTCTCATGGTAAATAATATGTGGTAAGTTTACGAGTCGGTAAACCATCCACTGTATTTCTTCCTTCGCTTCAAGGGCGCAGCTAGGAATTAAGGATAGGCGCAGCTAATACTGGCAGGTCTGTAGGGTATAGAAAACTCGCCAAGGTAAGCGAGAGGTGTGGGGGCCCTCCCCAGACATTTTTTAGGATAAAAGGTTCAAAATGGTAGGTTTTGCGGCTGTGTGAATAGCTAAATATTTTGTGACTCATCCGTCCCCCTAATATTAATAACCAAATGTTTTATAAAAAGATTCTCTGAGCTTTTGGGGGGGTTTTAACCCCCCATAACCCCCCTTGCTGCGTCCCTGCTTTGCTTCGCTATTTTTATTTAGCTTCATTCACTTTATCTTGCGCCTGATAACAAAACAAAAACTGTTCTTTATCAGAAGGCGCTTGACGCAAGACATTAAACCCGAATGTGTAGGGCACACCGCATGCAGCACGTTTACGCAGTGCATTTTTTCCAAACAGAGATACTATAACTGGCGCGTCTAAAGTCATTTGAAACGAATGCTGCTTCATAGGGGCTTTTCTTACACAATTTTGAGCATCAGTCAAGCGTCGGTCTAGCGTTGCGTTAACCTGCCCCGTAAACGAGCCAAGTTTACGCTACGGACTTAAGACCTAAAAACATTTTTTTACGGTTACTAACACAAATAGCCAACAACTGAATGCGTATAATTTTTATTTCATCAATATTTTCTCATTTAATTTATGATAAATCAAATATGATTAAAACGATACAGCCGCTCTTTATTTATAAATGGTGCAACTAAACTATAAGTTCATTGAATGTTAGGCGGTACGAAGTTCGCCGGGTCAGCTAGTATTTTATAAAACTATAAAGCTATTGGCGGAAAAGCTTCCACCAAAATGACTTAGATTTTTCGGAAAATAAGAACAAAAATCCAATAAGAGTTAATTTTATTTTTTTTCCTTCGCCTTGTTACATCATGAGCACATTGGACTAGTTTTCGCATAATGCTGCGAGATTATAAAATACGTTTTTCCATGACAATTGCCGAATCGCCACTGAGTTTGTCAGCCAGAAGATTGAATTTCCCAAGAATTCCCAGTATTCATCTACATATACATTATACCCCGCAAGCCGCCTAAAAGGCGTGTGGCAGGGGGTGTTAGGACACCAGCCGTTTACAATTGATAAAAAAAATGAAGTGGTCTAACAAAGTTGGGACTAGCGTTTATTTAAGTCCTTTATGGTTCGGGAGAAAAACGAATTCCCGTATCTATCCGTTCGGCAAAACATCTCTCTTAATTTATCGCTTCTATCGGACCTGGAAAGTTCCAGTTCCAGGTTAATGGACACTCTGGAATCCATTATGCTAAATGAGGCATGAGTGTAATTAGAATTTTAGATTCTTAAGGAAAAAAAATATTCCAAAAGAAAATACTGATACAAAAAACAGTAAAAAGGACAATCACCTAGATAAATTGTATAAATAACAGAATATAAGAATAAAACAAAGTAATGCCACAGACAGTTAAATTAGTGAAACCTTTGAAAAGCAGGCATAGAAAATATTTCATAATTCGTGCCACTAATACACCCATGTCTCGTATAGCGCAAGGGATGCCTTCCTTGGGGTCTTTGCGCTATACGAATTTGCGTTATATGAGAGCGTTTTAACATTGGGAAGATAGGGATGCGTTCCTGGTAGCATAGGTCTTGGGTATTGAATTTCCTCTAAAACATCTATATTCCCATAAAAAGCCTTAGAAAACATTATTTATATAAATGCCTATAGTTTAAAACATCTTTAAAGATAGTATGCTCGCATTCAAAGACTTTTATTCACGTTAAAAAAATTCTTACGTGCTTTTGAAATTCCCTCCTGTCGTGCGGGTGGGCTAACATCTGCTATCTCAGGGGTTTGCAATGCGTTGCCGGCAGTTGACGATTTTTCAAACTAGTCTAAAAACAACTATCGTGTCACCCAGGCCCTTTTGTCGCTCATCGAAATGACAGGAAAATGCTACTTTGAATGCCACTTCATAGCTAGCGGAGTTTATGAATGATAAATCATTTTAATTTGAAGTCCTTCGAGTCATTAGCAGCTACGTGAAACAGTCTTTAAATGCCTTGAAACCTGACCCAGGTTTTCCTTCCCTGAAAATGAATGAACGAGATTGCATTCTTTTCCAAAAGAATATCGTCTCGTCAACACTAAAAACTAGTTGAGGGGAAAGGAGCCACTTTCAATCACAGCTTGGAGTTCATCAGAAAATGTTGTGGTGGCTGCGCTATCAACGCTTGCAGATTCACCTGATATCGCCGCACTGAAAATACCTGCTTGCCGTTTAAATTCTGGAACCAACCGGAGCTTTCACTAAATGTCTCGGAGCGATTACCACTCTCGTCTTTTTGTACTGATTCACTATGAACTTTCCGTATGTGTAGACTGCTTGTTTGAAGTTGGTGCGGCTGAGGTCACTGATGTTTTAACTTCGTCTTTATTCAGAATAAGGCATCGTGCGTTTAAACTTCTGCGCAATATCGCTTTGACGCTCTCCATTTTCAAAGCAATTGACCTCTTTCAATTCCTCTTCTAGGTTTATGGTTTTCTTGATAAATTCTTGATTTTTCTACACGCATTCCTATTTTTTGCCATATTATCTTGGTTTTTACTCTGTATGGCTCTATCTAAATCACCTTCTACCGCTGAACTGTATTTCTGAGACGCAGAAGGCCTACGACTGCGGGGAGGGAACGAAGCCATTGTGTTTGAGACTCTATAGCGGACCCTTTTATGTGTTGATGCTATTCATGCTCAACTCAGCCACCGCTCCATATCTCCCCCGTGAATACCGATGACCTTGAAGGCTTTAGCTTAGACCCTCTACCTGGAAGTCAATCGCCCGATAACCTATGACGGCAAAAATACGTCTCAAACCGTGTTGCTGAAAAAAACTCATTTCAACAGCCCCACGCTTAATTAACGATCTAAATTATTTATTATCATTCTGTTAAGGAGACGAGATAAATTACTTCGGTAGGTCGGCTATCTGGACCCAATGACGAGTAATACTTTTAGCCATTGCGCAGCAATGGATTTCGATTAATATATAAACAAAAAAGAAGATATAAGGCAAGCAATAATATTAATATGCGTAAAATGATAGAAATTTCGTGTGTACTTAGCGCAAGGTCACGTTTTATCACGAGAGCGTTTAAGATTTGTGATTAGGCTACACTGCGTTGCAATGTTTCCCCGAGGAAAGAATTTGCGCTATATCGAAATTGCGCTATACGAGACATGGGTGTACTCCCTTAAAATTAGCAGCCAAAATGAAGAGGTAATTAAGCAATTTCCTAGAACAAAGATAAATATTAAAATTGACATCCACGTTTACATTAATGCAGCCATTCTGTTGTTTCACTGAGATTAGTTCATTAAATTAATGAGGGTCTAAGTGTAATAAGTCTAGGATATGTAATGGCTATCTCAAGAATTTCTTTTTAATATTTTATCATAGACATGGAAATAAGCAGGGATCGGTTATGTATTAATTAAGCAATCAGTTGTGTTTTTTGGAGTAAAACATGAAAATTAATTTCAGAAAAATATATTTCTGTAATTGAAACATCCTCATTTCTCCTTAATGTCAATGATCAGGAGAGGGTAAATGCCCAAAACTCCATAAAAATAATGAATAATTCCAAAGGTTTTACTGAATAACTTTATTTGAAAAAATCATTAAATGGAATACTTGACACTTTTGGACCAACCTACGCATGACAGGGCCACCAATGGTTAAATGCACCATTTTCCAGGAATAACTTTCCAATAGTTCAATAAATTATGATTTGACAGATATTTGGTAGACATAAACAAATAAAATGAATGGAGAAGTCAAGATTGTGAAGATATAATGGGTACTTTTGAAAGGCAAATCCAGAAATGGACATCACACAACACACGGAGTTATCACATTTCTCATTTCTTAAATTCAGCAGGGCAAGATCATTAAGAAGCACTGCTGAATTAAAAAAATGAGAAATGAATTGACTACCCATACACAAGTTATTCAAGCTTTCACAACAATAAGTCTTGGCATGAACATCTTATCATCATTCACATACACTTACCGCATATTTTACCCATCATCAACAGCTAAGAAAGCATTGCAAGAAAAGCTAGACAATAAAAACTAAGACAATATTCATTGCAAGGCACTCTCTGTTTGGTCCAAATTTCTGTCAGTGATGCATTCTTTTGCAGGAAAATAAGTGTAAACAAAATACATAGACTCAAAATTGGAGCAGAATTGACCAAATAATAAGATCACATACGCAATTTAAAAGCATGCAAAAAAGAAAACTAAGGACTCAAATTTTGGTTGTTGAGGTTATAAAGGTGGCAAAAGAATTTTGCTGACATGATTTCCCTCGAGATTGTTAGAGAAGAAGAATGGACGAAAGTCCACTTCTATGGAAAGCAAACCAACCTCTCATCTGGTGTTATCGGTGTGCGAATACCAGAATTGTTGCCATGGTGATGGGCCGACTTTCCCTCGGCTCGAGCCATCGCGGAAATCTTCTCGCCTGGAACAGAAATACTTCGACAAAAATCAGCAGATGCAGCCAGACGAGATGACTTCTTTTTTCTGAAAGGATAAGAGAACAATATGGTTGGCAGTCGGACTCTCTTACAATAACACAGCTGCCGTGTTCATAATCTTAATTTTACTGTCAGTACATTTTAATAGCTCATGGTCATCATTAGGACAACTGATTAATTCACTCACAACAGGCCATATACACATGCATATGTATACATTCAGTACACATATGTAATATGTCGCAGGGTCATTCCATTTCAAATCAAACGATATTTTGACCAAATGACACCCACCGACTCGGATTTTCATGAAACTTGCCATGGTCATACATTCTGGTATGATTAGAAATTGTGTACAATTTTAGCCTCCAATTGTCAATTGATAATGAAATATGAGCAATTGAAATTTGGGCGTGACCCCTAAAGTGCCGCAACGCGCAACACATGGTGATTTTTATTAGGGATGAGTCGATTCCACTTTTTTTCGACTCCGATTCCTTCAAATCGATTCCCGATTCTCGATTCCATCGATTCTTTGCCCTGTTTCATAGCCCTGTAGACTGTGCAGAAAAAGTATAGCAGGTTGATTCACCTGCAGAAAAGAAGCAAGCAGTACGGAGATTTATGGTCTAAGAGTTTGTAATACTAAGGTATTATCACCAGTTGTTTTTACATTACCGCCCATCCCCCAGTTTCATCAGAAAATAACCAAGGACCCTTATCACTGTTGAGCAGAAAAAATTTCTAGGTTGGTATTTGTCAGTTGTATGAGTGGATATGAGTAGGATATCCTCAAGTCCTGCTTGTTTGTTTTTATTAAATTAAAAACTGGTTAATTTTAGGTGCCGGTAAGCCAGAGTATTTGTTTATTTTTTTGCATAACCGAAAAATAACCGGAGAAAAATAATCTGGCTCCTGATTACCGCACTCTCTCGGGAAACGTTAGAACTACCTGCACTATTTGCCGCTGCCAGACGGCCCACTGGCTGGGGTTTTCCTGCGCCTCTAACGACCACAGAGCACATTATAACTGGTTATTTCTGATATAACCAAAAAACCTAGCCGGTAATAACCTAAGCGACGAGTACTCGTTGAAATAACCAATGGCAAGCGGGAGAGAAATAACTGGATGAGTGAATACGCGTGGGGAAAACCTATCGCTGTGAAAAGGCTTTTTTCAATGGGTCTCAAGTTGAAATGGAATGAGTACTCAGTTAATTTTGGTTATGTCGTATATGTCTAAACAACTGGCAGAAATAACCAGACGCCTGAATGCACGTGAGGAAACCATGCTGCTCATCGCTGGGGTATGGGTTTTTATCAATGCATCATAGGGGGTTCGCAGTCCCCTCAGGTAAGGGTCCCAGCGTCCCCAGAAGGATCGTAGCTTAATGAAAATGAAAAAGCAGGAGCAATTTCCACAATTTTACATTTATTGATACGACCGGTTTCGCTTTTCAGCATCATCAGGTGATACGCGTGGGGAAAACCTATCGCAGCACCTGATGATGCTGAAAAGCGAAACCGGTCGTATCAATAAATGTAAAATTGTGGAAATTGCTCCTGCTTTTTCATTTTCATTATGTCACGTTTCCACTCCATCTCGCCTGAAACCTCAGACTATATGATCGTAGCTTACCTGAAAATTCAGGGGGGTGCCGGGACCCCCCAGCTGTTAGCACAAAATCAGGTTATGTTTAGCATGTCTGTGACATATGAGTATCTGGAGGATTACGGTGGGTCCTGACCACCCAGAAAAATTCTAGGAGGGTGTCGAGCCCCCCTAATTTTTTGTTGCAGATATTGTTGTTTTCAAGCTCGGCTGTACCTGGAGGGGTCCTCCCACCCAAATGGTCGTAATCCCTCATAAAATTTTGGGGGGGTTTGCCCCCCCAAAAACTATGTGAAACGCTTGTACTTCATCACCCTGATGTCGCATTATTTATATCCCAAGTAGTAATCGTGACACAGTAGCAATAGGAAAACTTGCCCAAGAATAACAGAGCAAAATAAAGTGACGATGAGCGGCTAAATACTCCCGCAAAACAAATTTTACGGCATGCGCTCAGCATATTTCCCAACTCACTACGGTTGTTTAGGCACCTATAATGTCACGCCTGGCCTCGGCAACAACGCTCGGGTGTCCTCGCGCAGTGGTTGGCTCAGAGAAATTTTTCTCGATTTAAAGTCAATATTTTTATTTCTTTTGATGATTAATAGAGAAACTATAGGTATTTCTGTGAGATAATGTATCCATTTTACTTATTCAAAATAGTTTTTAGAGCAATCGACAACCCATACAAGTTCCCCATTGTCTGTGCAAGCATTTGTTGTTTCTCATTATAGCAGAGCAGCTCTCGAAAGCAACTTGAAGTGGACAAGTGGAACCAGAGTTATGAGGGCTAAAACATTAAACAGAAATTTTGCTAGCGTCAGAATTCTTTGTTTGCTTTTAGTTCTCTTTCAGACTGTACTTAGCTATTGTATTTCCCATATCAATAAGAATTTTCACCAGATCCCTCTCTGTCTCTGCTGTGGCTTATGCAATTTGCAGCATGGTATTATTATTTCAGTATGGATGTTCACTGAAAGCAATGCTATTATTTGCTTTATTATCTTAATTGTCCAGATTTGCAAAACATTACACTTGTTCAAATAAAAACTAAGATAATTTGACCTGGAAGATTTTAAAAAGACTCCCTTGAACACTTGGAAATGTTTGAAATTTCCTCTCTTGACTATGGTGAACAATTTTGTCACTGAGATGATGCCTCCAATGCAATGTAGAATGGGAGGGTGGAGCACTTTTAGCACTCTGCTGCGTTATTCTTTTCAGATGCTGGTGCTGGAGCCTTCTAAAATATACATGCCGTCCTACGCCAATGTCAATTTGGGTGCTGAGCAGAAGTCCATCCAGTTGTCGAATGTTTGCCTGGACAGCATGAAGGGCACTTGCAGGCAGGTGCACGATTGGCTGTTTGAAGCAAACATGATCAGGAGTGTGAGGTAAGTTGCTGTAGGAATTAGGTAAATGAGGCTAAGGTACTTTATTTATGGTGTTATCATAACTAGGGATGAGTAGATTCCACTTTTTTTCGATTCCGATTCCAATTCCGATTCCTTCAAATCGATTCCCGATTCTCGATTTCGATTCCATCGATTCTTATTCCTTCTAACAGGTGGGATTTTGATTTGTCTGTAGCATTGCTGTCATTAAAATTTAAGAATTGAATGGAATAAAATAACTAGGGATGGACGGATCCAGGATTTTTGGAGCCAGATCTTTCGAATCAGATATTTTCGAATCCAAATGCATTTTTAAATTCCTGCCATTAAACAAAGTCATTATTCAAGTTTATTGTGGGTACGTACAATCAATGGAATGCTTTTTAGATTTTCATACACATTTTAATATTTTTATAAATTAAAAATTATTTTATGGGCTTTCAAGTTGTTTTTAAAAAAAAACATCTTTACATGCTCAGGACCTAAACTGTTACGCTTGGGTTTGGAAATGAAAATAGGAAAAATCTTAGGATGAACCACTGACCAGTGGCGTAGCGAGAGGACCCCCCAAAATATAAAAACACAATTACTTTCCTTCATAAAAGAAAACAAAATATTTAGAAATCATGAATTTACAAAAATGAAAAATGGAAAAAAATGAATCTATGAAAAATGAAGTTTTTTCTATTATGAAAGGTATTAAAATTAGTTTGAAACCCTCTCCTTTGTACCCTGTTGTTTAAAAATTTTCCACCCTGGTTTTGGACCCCCCCTTAACAAAATTCCTGGCTACCCTCCTGCCATCGACTGAATTCAAATTTTCCTCACGCACGTTTCCCCCGAATTCTATTTTCTCATTGCATACCGACTTGTGTTTCACCCGAAAATGCTTCAAAATTGAAACATTGTATGGTGAGGTGGATTTAGCACATCCTTGCGATAATTTACGCCACAGTGCACGCACACGGCATTAATTGGTTCTCCTTATCTCAATGGAAATGTTTATACACAATCAAAGACATTTTTATCGGTGTATCATTAACTTAAATTGCAACTGCGCAATCAGCAACACAATTAACAGTATTTAAAACGGCATTAACGTCAGGTGCGACGAGGTGCTCAACCGCTCAGCATGAGGAAGGAGTGGGCAGCAGAAGCTCATAAATGAGAGGTGGAGGGGAAGAAGCAGTGGCATAGCCAGGAATTTCAATTGGGGGGGGGGGATCCAAAACCAGGGGGGAAAGTTTTTGAAAAACCGGGCTCTAAATAATGGGTTTTAAACTAATTTTTATAATCGAAAAAACTTATCTTGTTAAAGAAAAATTTTGTAAATCCATGAATTTTAAAATTTTTTTTTCTTTCGTGAAGGACAATAATTGTGTTTTTTTTTTTGGGGGGGGGGGGATGGTCCAGACCCTCCCCCTGGATACGCCACTGGGAAGGAGCACGTAAAGGGGAGGTGGAGAGGAAGGAGCATGCTCCCTCCGAATTTCAAACAACAAGTCTACAAGTGAGGTAGTCAAGGACGAAGAAGTCAGATCTTGCTTCAGTGACGCCGTTGCCTTCAAAGCGAAGCCGGGCGTGATATATGTAGTTGGCGTTTCCAATCCGTCTCTAATTGTTTGAGGGGTTAATGCTGTGCTTGTTTCTTTGAAAATTGTGCTGTTTGGACAATGTTGCATATCAGTAAAGTCTAGTTGTAGAATTGTAGATAGAAAACTGAGTGGCATTCAATTAGAGCTGAAAAATAAACAGAAATATCGTCAGGAATGCGTCTCATTTGGTCTAATTATTTTTTAAATCTCGTGCATATCATCTAATTGTCGAAGCTATCAAGATATCTTCGGGCCCATAGAAACGGAGAATTGAAGCAGGCAGGCCAAAAAAGGTCAGTTGGTGAGATGAGTTAGGGATGAAACACGATTCAATTGTTTTCGTGTGATTTGATATTTTCCTTAGAAGACAATGATTTATGGTCCGTGTGATTTCAGAAACGAAAAAAAAAACAACAGAGGCACGAACTGACGGACGGCCGAGAGTAGTTTTCTGAAATCTACGACGTAGTTACTTTTGACGTGGTTATTATCCTACGGCGCTGAGATTACCCCGATGATTGTTCAATCTCTTGGGAAGAGTCACACTATGTGCCAGTCGTATTTTGCCTTTTTTATTTCCTGGCTGAAAATCCTGGCCACGGCTGAAATTCTTCTCGTAACCTCTGCAAGAGCTTTCAAATAGTGATGGGTAGGTTCGATTCCTCGATTCTTCGATTCCTCGATTCTCGGCCAAGAACCGGAATCGAAAACGAGTACTTGCCAAGGCGAAAAATCGATTCCGATTCCAGCAGTACTTCAAACAACAAAATATACGACCGCATTTCCAATAGTCATTTGAATTTTCGCGCCACGTAATCGTAATAACAAAACACATATCTTCTTGATATGTGCGAGTACTCGAAAATTCAAGTCGATCGAGTAGTTGGTACTCGACTCGAGCGTTTCGAGTAGCATTACGGATGTCGAGTCGAGTAGTTAAGGTTACAGAGCTTTCGAGGCTAGTAGGTCCAGCAATCTGCCGACAGGAAGCGCTATCATGAAACTCATGTAATAGTGCAGGTTTTAAAGCCGATAAGTCATTCTAATGCCTTGGCCTGCAGGGCTATTCAGTAACTCTTTACGCGGTCGCGAAGACGAAAGATTCCGTTTACGTGGTTACGCCGCGTAAACATTCGAAGACGCGTAATTTGCTATTCAGTAGGCTTCACGAAAACATTTTCGTGCCTTCCCCTCCGCGGTAGTGGGGGAAGACGAAGATACCCGAAGTTTTCCTGCAATACGTCACTGCGAGCCAATCAGAGAAAATCGGCATGCAATTGTCCTCGACAAACAAAAATAGAGCGAGATTCGGCTGGTAAGTGCAATGTTATTGTGAATTATAACATTGATTAACGAAAAGTATGTTGTACACTTTTAAATATAAGTGAGAGGTCAACGTGTATATTAATGTTGAAGGTGAGTGCGTTGGAAATGTGTATGCGACTGAAACCAAAGATTACAGTGAGTAATTGGGATAAAAACTTGTAAATGAGAGGAATTTGGCGTTATTATGCCTTCGCTCATGCCAGATTTGCTTATGCCTTTGCTTTGATGGACCTATTTTAATGATAATACAAGTGTTTGAATTGATGTAGTCAGTTTCGTCATATCGTTTCTCGCAGAATTGGCCAGATAATTAGTTATAGGCAATGAAAATAGTAATGTAAACGGTCCTCATGAGTGTGGTAAAATGTTTTGAAAATTATTATCAACAGCCAGCGATGTCCTAAGAATAGTTTGCTTAATTATTGGAAGACTGTAGATAAGAAAGGATAACTTTACGGGATAAGAGCTGGTAACAGGGTGCTAAGAAGACGGAAAATAAGGTGAAGAACTAAACCCCTCAAAATAGATAAAAATAAGAATCTATTTACAACGGACTGCCTATCATTACGTTGCAGCCCTGACTTCAATGTTCACAATGACTATAGTGATGAGTCTTCTACTTTTACCCTGAAGTACCACCTCGCAATCAAGAAGGTTAAGAGACCCAAACAGTAAGGGAAATTTCTACCTAGTGGAAGAAATTATATGTCTTATGCAAGTAACAGAAAAAGGCATAAAAAAATAATGGATGAAACATGACCTATTCGTAATATTTCTTTTCTCATTTTAGACCATTCTGATGAGGTTGGTGGCAAATACTGGGTATGCCTTCTATGAAGGATCCCATGATTAATTTTAAGGCGGAAAACCGTAGTTTGACCACCAACAAAAGCAATGTTAGTGTATCTATATGTAATTTACCAATGCATTAGGTAACCTGTTAATAATCGCTTGTCTAATAGTTCTGGCCTTGTTTAATATGCCTCTTCCATTAATTAGGGACTCTGCAAGAGCTGGGATTTCCATAATAATCAGCCTCATCTGGGAAGGGAAAACCAGCCCCTACACACATATTATGAAGTACAACACAAGAATTCACTATCAATCCTGATTTTATTGGTGTACACTCCAGCACTCAATGTCTCAGCAATCCTCTGAACCTAGAGTTAAGAACCCCCATGCACCTCTCAATAGACTTCATAACCCGCACATGGGCTTCAGTTTAATAAGTTTCAGGGGTACTTGGCCTGCCACATAGTATTCCAGTCAGGGGTCAGTGGTGGTGTGGGTTACCTAAGCCTCCTATCATTCATTACACTGTTTTTAATATATTCAGTGCATAAGCATACATATATGATATAAATATTATTCTTTCTTTTCGATGCGAGGAGCTTACCTTTAAAAAATGAAGGTCATTTCTTCCAATATATTATAAATATCATATAATGTATGCTAAATTATGTACCAGATGATCATTTTCCCAAATTTATTCCAATCAACAAACACTGATATCCAATCTCCCAAGAACCTTTCATTTCCCTATGCATGGCTGATTGATTCCATATATGTATCGACATAACTGATAATCTGGAAAAAATTATGCTTGCAAATTACTATTAAATAAAATAGGAATGACTTAGAAATGATACTCTCTTACTTTATTTCCTTTGAGCTTACCTGTAATTATTTAGTAACTATAAAGAATAACGAAATGCAACCATAGTTCTGGAGGAGGTATCAGTTACCAACACATTTCAAATTGATTAAGAGCTTGTGCTCACAAGCATGTTATTAATATGCTTCTGAGTAGGTTTACATAGCATATGGGATGAGAGTAGTTACAAGAGACTTGAGCTGTGGATGTAGAATGGGTTTCATGATATAGCGAATATGAATCATTTAATTACAGGGGGTGGGGAGCTGTAAATTGGTAAAAGTTTGCAATATGAATAGAAGAGTGGCATTGTCACCAATTTTTTTGGAATGCTATGTTTCTGATCCCACACTAATGGAAACAATCTAGGTAAAGTTCATGAACATCTGGAGCAACATCTCCATTTATCGGTTACTTACATCATGCCATATTATAATGCAGGAAATTTAATGAAAGGAACTGGATCCCTTATTGTGAATGCATAAATACCCATTATCTGTGTTAGGCCTATTTGTAGGAATACTTCAATTATCACCAATTAATTTGAAAAGGACTGGCATATAAGGCAATGATGATTTTAAAACACTCAAGTGAATATTTTCAGAATCAAGGTCTAATCCATGACAAATTATTAAAATAAATTATAATGTTGGTTTGATTATTCTCCAACAGTATAAATTTGTTGGAAAATGCTATGTAAACAGTAATGGGCTCATCACAACTTGTTACAAAAATTCATGGGCATCGACATCAGCTGCAATTCACGCTTAATTTTATATTACTCTACTCAGTTCTTTTTTTTTGATGGGAATTATATATCTTTGGTCAATATGGGAGGAGCATCCTATCCTTCTGTATCCCCCTCAACTTCTCTGCTGACAGAGGGATGGCTAAGTCCCAAATTATTGTCACTACCAGTAGCTGCCATGCCCATAAAAATGCAGTGCACAAAATATCTAGATTTAGGTAGGTATTCCATGTACAATTTTCACTAACTTATTATAGGGATAGTGGTTGATGTGGTTTAATACTATACCTTCAAATGCATTGGTACTCTTTGAGCTGGAATCATGTGGGGGACATAAAATATTTATTAGTCTCCAAGCTAAATATTTATCCAATATTTTCCCTGAAATACCTCTTATGTTAATACAAAAGGGTCATATAATTTCATTAGTTCCCTCACACAAGACTGTCTCTTTCATCTCTCTCCTCCTCCTAAGTATTTCTAGGGCTCTCACACCATTAATTTTCAATCAGATTCCATCATTAAATAAATTAACGATACACATTCAAATGAAGATAGGTTAGCCTCACCTCACCTTATGAGAACATTAAAATTGTTATCTCAGAAACAATAAATGGTCTCAAAATGTTATATGGAAGAATATATCTATCTGTAGCACATTATGAAGTAATTGGCTGTCTTATTTCATAGGTTTACTATGAGTCATTTCACAAAAAAGCCTTAAAAGCCAGAACCCTTATCTAGGGTTCTGAGTGGCTAGAATGTGGGAGTCAATTCCTTTATATACTGCATTCCATCATGATACTGCAGCAGGCACAAATGGGTATCTGACTCTCAGACAATATCCTCTCACCACTATCCACAATCAATACAAATAAGATGATTGACTTGCCTCAATTCTTTAATAGGGACCATCACAATAATGGCCATTGAATAAATACTCTCGCTCTCTCTTCAATAATAATCATAGTCATGCCATGGACTCATAGGCATAATCGAAAGGAAACATCCTGTATGATAGATATCACAAAAACAACATATGTCCCCAAAGTATATACTAACCATTTTGAACAAAACAAATCTCTTATGTCAAGAAATACTTACAGTCATCTTTTGTCGCAAGACAGATGACACTGAAAACAGTAGTATACTCAATAACGACTACTTGGTAAAATAATTTAAGTTGTACCCACTATGCTATATTGTACATAAATAACATGCCTACAAACGTCTATCAGTCATACAAGCATCTACCTATCCACAGTTTAGACATGGTAACCTCCAGCCACAGCAGCTGCACATTTCATTTGCGAAAAGGACCTAATATAAACACACAAAATCGATTCACCTATCAGTTATATCCTTTCAGTGTCAATATCTTGTATTTGATTAGTTAAAACAATAGCCATCACAACGTAGAGAAAAAAATATACATCCACTATAGGGCAATAATTGTGAATATTTATACATCGCCAGCTTGAGTAAAAATATTGATCAGCAGAGGAGCTGTCTTTCTGCTAGTTATGTCCCTCCAACTTCATCATCCAAAAATATCTTATACAACTGTATATACAGAATGTAGAGCGCAGCATTCATTCATGTTATTTTAGCATTGATGTTGAACATGAGCCCTTTCAAACCAGAGGAAACAAAATAATCTTATGATCATACTACGAGTTGTTTACCTTCTTAGTGGATATTAAAAGTAGCATTTGTACGTTATCCTAAGTTCTTGAATCCCGCTACATACTCCTTTTGCATATACACTAGTATTCATAGAGTAACACTGCATTCCGAAGTGGGAAAGCACTGACTAATACCACAAAGGTGACTCGCAGCAGCAAATTCATGAATGGAACACATACGTTTCCTCTTAACCAGCAAATATCTTCCTAACTTTGTAACCGTCCCGGGGAAAAGTAGAATAAAGCATTTAAAACATCTACGCTCATACACCATCTACACTCATAGTGAAACAGACGACGGGAAAATTTCTTGTAAACACGGCTTAAAAATAAGATGCGACGACACATTTTCAACTTAAGTATTCACTTTGATAAACGGTTGAAAATAAATAGAGTAATATTGAGATATGCAATTAAGCGGGCGATAACGATAAATATGAAAAATATAAAACATTTCCTCAATGACAGATAACAACACCTCCAACTCCAATAGGTATGTATTCCGAAAAGAGAATATGAGAAGCATATACAAGACAAGAATAATTTAAAATACAGGAAATTAATAGTTGAATATGCAAAAATATTACTTGCACGAAATGAAATTACGTCCACAACTACAATGAACACCGCTGTTTACATGGCAAAGCAAATACATGACATATATTAACAGCATGTGGCCCCGTCGTATCCCGCGGTCTGCTGTTTACGCGGCGGAAACTGAGTTTTCGTTGACAACTCTCGTCGCGTAAACTGAAGCACGAAACTTACGCGGCGGAATGTTCGAAATGGCTTACAGAATAGCAACAATGTGATTTTCGCGATCCCGTCACGAAATCTTTCGTCTTCGCGACCGCGTAAACAGTTACTGAATAGCCCTGCTGGTAGTTTCAGCTTGCCGAATACACTATTGTTGTTGTCGACGTGGGCGCCGAATACCTTTACGCCAGCCGCGGCGGCCGATCGTCTTCCTACCCGCGCACACTGGTCCGAAATCGGAAAAAGCTGGAATTAAGTCCAAAATGACCTTTTTGGGGATAGAGACTTGAAAATCACCGTAAATACTCATTAATCATTACCAAATATTGCTTTATATGCCATTTTACATAAATGCGAACCTTCTGTGAGATACAGAGGCCCAAACATGACCAATTTTTCAATGCCACACGAGATATCGTTTTCCCTCAAAAAATCTTTCAATTTATCCAAGTGGTTTTGCGTTAGTATGAGTTTTGTGGAATAAAAAACGCAATATTCCTTTGATCTGGTGCTTTGCCTATACTTTCAATGACTTTTGAAGATTTTGGCTCTCATCTGTCTGGTTTTACAACGCAAAATGGCCGACCCGTTTTTCACGTGAAATTTGACATTAAGTAGACATTATCTTTCGTTTACGAAAAATATAACTCGGAAAATTTGAATCGCAATATAAAGTAGAGATTTCTAAAGAGTACTAAGTAGAAATCTTGAAAAGAAAGTTTGCGACGAAGGAAATAAGAGCGATTTTTCAATCGCGCGTCAAGGCTGACCTACACGCCGCGGACCTCTGAGGCTCGGTAACTGAGGCCGATTTTTCAAGTTTTTTAAAACATTAGTCCTGAAAAATCGTCATTTAAAGCATGGATAATCGTCTTCATTGACTTAAAACACTAAATAGGATGTTAAAAAGGATTATGTATAGATCGACTAGACCATTTAGCGCGCATTACTCGAGTGAAAATACTAAGGATTGGATATTTTTCGGAACCATCCCGCGCGTAAGAAATATGCCTCGGGTATTGAAGTAAAGTGAAGAGATTAAGTCAGTATGCTTAAGAGAGAGAAAAATGAACAGTTTCCGTGAAAGGCAACAAGCGATACCCTTTTTCCCTTTCCACCCTCTCTGAGGTGAGTCGCGCGTTAGGGGGAGTTTTCACACCACAAGGCTCTTTTAGCCTTTTCTATTACTGCGTCCGTCCGATGTAATATTCATTTGTAGCGTTTAGTTTCTTTCTTGAACTTTAAAAAGCAAGAGATTTAAAGGTTGATTGAATGACGTGAGAAGTCTAGCATTTTTTTTGGCTCTACAAAACTAAAGTTTAGTTCAATAGTTGTTCGCTTCGTCCACTTGAATTCCATTAAGATTCAAGATCCAACAAATCGTTGATATAATTTTTAATAAAAATTCCAAAGTCTCCGAAATCTTGCAATTTTGGTGGGAAAGTACTTGCCCAATAACAAACATGTGTAGCAAAAGGCAATTTTCTGCAGGCAGTAATACTGTAACATGGAGACGTCAAAACCTGCTGGCTGAGCATGTAGAACAGTGGCGGATACAGATGGGGGGCGCAGGGGGCGCGCGCCCCCCCCCTTGCGGGTCCGCCTGTATTGCCGAACATTGCAAAACCACAATTGTAACTTTTTTATATCATAAGATGGCATTGTCTTTTACATGTTTATAATCACTTTAAATAAAATTTTCATATAGGTACTTTGCCTGTGACTTGATTATCTTTCATCACGATAAAAGTAAAGACAACTCAAGATATGTTGCGCCCCCCCCCTTGAGTTTTTTCTGTATCCGCCACTGATGTAGAATAATTGGATTTTCTGCTTGAGAATTTGAAAGGGCCAAATATTACATGATTCATATACGTAGTATGTAATCTTTATTACAGCTATGAAAATTCCTGTACTCAGGGCTCTCCCTTGTAGTTTGGATATATATATATATTGTCGACATATTATGAGTGCCAATATTCTAAAGTAATACCTATCATGTAACACCACTTTTCAGGTATGTTCTGTTTTGAAATTTAGCTATTATATTTTAATTGCATAGTAATGATATGAAAGATTCTTTTGTGAACTGACTCTTTCACAGAGTAATATTTTAAAAAGCAGTTTTCTTGTTTCCTGGAAGTGATATTTTTCTTGGAACCTATGGCATCACAATCGATGGAATCGGTATCGGTTGAATCGGAATCGAAATGTCAGAATCGGAATCGGGATCGGAATCGATAAAATTTTGGAATCGACCCATCACTACTTTCAAACAAAACGGTTCATGAGTAGGACAGGAATCGCATGCGACGGCGCATTCGAAGAGAGAATCGGAACTCTTTTCACCCTTATCGGGCGCTGCATTCACTGAAGCTATTATTTAAAATTTCGGATCCAGATCCGATGTCTTCCGCGACTTTGGATCCGATGTATCCGATCCGACCATCCCTAAAAATAACAATGCATTGTGGCTGGTGGCTACATTCTCGTTTGGCCGCGGTGGCTAACCAATAATATAGTGTTCATTGCGTCCATACATACCAGAGCAGCCGGGCGGGTGCGCGGTGGCGGCTGAACGCAACCTGTGGAGTCTGCCCAGAGGCTGCGGCGGCTTATGCCAAACAAGTATCAACTTTCTCAAGGGTTGCATTGATGAAACTGGGCTATGCAAATGCGAATGTGTCTATTTTTTTATTATTGACGCAGACGCGTGTTAGTCTAAATAAATTACATTTATAAAAAAACCGCTCTCAGCGCGTATTTATAAGAAACTTTTTTTCACAGGAAAACTTGCTCTCTGCACATTTTTATTATCATCAGACTTAAGATAACAGTCGAAAATAAAAAAATATATTTTGATCTATTATACTTCAAAATTGGTGGTCCAGATTAATTCTCCGAAAGTGATTCATAATCGCAATAATTTGATTTGCCGTGACCAGCGGTTAATAAAAGAACGGAAAACGCATGCTTTGCTTCCCGATCCCGTGGTTTCCATTTTTTTCTCTTAGAGTTGCTCATGAACAAGAGGCATTTCAGGGTTCGTCGGTTTGTCGCTCTTGCCGGCATTTTCATGTTTCCGAGGCCTCTTAGGCATGTTCGTCGCAGCACCTGCGTGCCGGGCGTATCCTCCGCGTGGGCAAGGCTGACACCGCAGGCGCTTAGGTGTGTGGCAGCCTTTATGCCCCAAACTTATAGTCTATGCTCAAAACATATACCTTCCTGGAATCGATGGAATCGGAATCGACTTTAGGCGATCGATTCTCGATTCCGATTCCGTGCCCGAGAATCGGTGGAATCGAGAATCGACATTTGGAATCGACTCATCCCTAATTTTTATTTTCATCCATAACTCCATTCCTGTGAGACGGAAAGGCATGATTTTTTTTTCTAAAGCTAAGTGGTTCATAATAATCCCACGATTATCATTAAATATTCATTGCATGAAGTAATTCAGCTGCAAAAAAATTAAATTTACAAAAAAATTTTGCTTGTACCATTTTTCATTGTCAGCATCCACAGGGAAAGGCCATGCGAATACAGACTCATGGTTCAGTTTAAAGTAACCATTAATGTATGAGCAAAGATCCCGATGAAAAAAAATTGTGAGTCCGACGTTCCTTTTAGTAAAAAAAATACTCATTCATGGTCATGGGAAAAAAATGGCTCTTTATCAAGGCACATAAATATTACACAATTTAGAGGAGATATAAGCTTATACTCATGATTAAACAATATTGGAGCATGCATCATCTCACTATAGCGTATGATACTGGCTCTTAGAGTAGGAAACACATAAGCAATCATGTAAATGTACTCCCCAACGTACTGTTAATTTCATGTTGTCTGAACTATTCGAGCAGAGGCGGTTTTAATAAAAAAAAACTCCATGATCCATAGCACACTATTTCACCCTAAATTCCTTTTAATCTGTGTCCAAAGACTAGATAAATTTCATAACCAGATGTATTGACATCGCAGGAATTATTAGTGGCATCAAGGTCAAAAAGAAGACATCCTAGTCAGCTTTGACGTGACATTGCCCTTCACAAATATTCCTTGTGACGAGGCGGTAAATGTCATCAAAGACAGATTCACAGACAACATCGCCAAGCTGGCAGAGATTTGCTTTAAAAGCACTTTCTTCCGGTGGAGGAATAATTTTTATCAACAGACGTCTGGAGCAGCGATGGGTTCCCCTCTCTCCCCAGCAATTGCAAACATATTTATGGAACACATAGAAGAAACAGCAATTCTAAATGCCGCCCACAAGCCTAAGATTTGGGTCAGATATATCGACGACACTTTTATAATTTGGACGCACGGCAAGGAAAAGCTTCAAGAATTTTATACTTATTTGAACGGGATTAATGACAACATTAAGTTTACAATGGAGGGGGAGGAAGACGGAAAACTTCCATTCTTGGACGTTCTCGTGGAAAAGAAGACGGATGGAACATTGGGGCATACAGTGTATCGAAAACCAACAGCAACAAATCGGTACCTGCACGCTTTATCTCACCATCACTCAGCCCAAATAAATGGAGTGGTAAACACTTTGATTCACCGCTCCTACACAATAAGTGACCAGGACAACTTTGCCGAAGAGAGACGGAAGCTAGAGGCCATTCTACGGGGAAATGGATTCGACGACAGAGTTATTTCTCGCACTTTTAATAAAGTCATCAAAAAGAACGAAATGAAAAACAACGCCGCAGAAGCCGTGAGCTCATCCATAAACGACCTCAGCGACCAGAAGAAAGCCTCCCTGCCATACATTAAGGGGACGACTGACGTAAAAGGAAATATCCAACGAAAATTCCAGATAAGGACAATCTTCTCGCCTCACATACAGATAAAACATCTCCTAAACACCGTCAAGGATAGAACTCCACTACAAGTGGAAGGGGTTCACCAAATTCCTTGCCAGACCTACATTGGCGAAACAGGCAGGTCGGTCAAAACACGCCTAGAAGAGCACGCGAGAGCGATTCAACTGGGGCAATCAACAATGTCCGCGGTAGCCGAACACGCAGTGCTTGGCCACATCATCGACCTCGAGGAAGTCCTCGCCAAAGTTAAGGGTTTTAAACAGAGACTCGTCAGAGAAGCCATTGAAATATCCAAAGAAAATAAGAATAATTTCAACAGAGACACCGGCATTAAAATTAGCCGTACTTGGCAACCCGTAGTGAGAATACACAATCATCAACCCACTCCTCCAACCACCCGCTCCCCTCCCCCCACCACCTGACGCAGATACTTATATAAAAGATCCTTAATTCCCATATCTTCATAATCCCTTGAAAAAGCGACCAGCATCGGTCGGGAAACGTTGGGGCCACCCAAGAATTGACGCAGCGACGTAGCCCAAAAGTTTTTAATCATAGGAATATCTACTACTTCGCGCTCCATTTCGAAAATTAACGTAATCACTTGAAATACAGTTATCACTTACATAAGTATGGATTTACGATTTAAGTTGAGACATACGTAACTCGGGGGATGCCTGCACATGTCCACCAGGAGAGGGGACAAAGAAGGGGGACGAAGGGGCCCATGGCCAATCCATTGGGCTGTTCATTAAGTACACCATAAAATTTGCAAAATTAGACACACAACAATAGAAGATTGAAATCTTCAATAGTTGTGTATCTTGTGTGACCAATCCGTTCAACCTAATTACCTTCCTCCCTCCCCCTCCTAGCCTAGTATAAAAGGATGTGACTGAGGATTGAGGATCTGAAGAGTTCACCTGATGACAATGACATCTAACCATGAAATGAAAACAATGACGTGAAACCATGGTCGTGTAAATAAATATTCATGTGAAAGCACAAAGTTTTTCTTTTTAATTTTAATAATGAATTGCTTTCACAGAGTTACGCCTCAATCAATCAATTTTTTCTATCTGCCATTTAGTCCGACAATGTACACACTTGTTTGAATATTTTAAACAGCAGGTATTGACACCAATATTATTTTCAATTGCAATAATCCTCATAGTAGTGTCTGAAGATGATTTTTGAAAAATCAGGCCCTTAGCATAATGGAAATTACTCGGCAACACAGATGTTGACTATTAACTAGAGATGGGTCGAATAGCAGATTTCTCGAACTCGAATATCGAATTCGAATATTAAATCATAGCTCGAATATTCGAATATCTCGAATTTTGAATACCTCAAATTGTGGAAAGCATATAAAATGTTATCCTTCTATTTCACTTTATGAATGTACAAATAAAAAAGTATACATCAAATACATTTTAAAAACCTACTTTTTTATTTTGAATAAATTCCCCACATTGACTGCTGTTACTTTACATCAGCTATTTTCGGTTGCACTTTTCCGAAGGTATCTGTTTTATGGTAACTTTGTTTAGACAGACATGCCATCTCCAAAGCCAATTTATTTTTTATCATCTCAACTATATTTGAATATTGGAAATCACTGATTTTGAATTGTACATCAAGGATAGGGTGGTTTCCTATTATTTTTTTATTGCCTAAATCGAAAGATTATTACTCCTGAAGTACGTATTTCACGCTTTTAGATTTTTAAATGACGATATATATTTTTCGCGATTAAATGAAAAGATGAAAAGTGAAAATTTTCAAGCGCGTGAAAACGCGACGGCTAAGTACGAATGCTGGGAAAACTCCGTGTGACATCGTTCTGTTTCCCTCAGCCACAAGTGAGGTGACCTTGGGGCGAGGCTTTGAGCACTGATACGACGCAGGATGCTAGCAGATAGCAGAGTACCCTGCTAGCTGGTAGCGTTTGGCTTAAATAAGGATTATTAAAACCTTATCAAACGAAGGAAACTTTTCGACCATAAGCAATTTTAATAGGTGATTATTATGACATGTTTCCCTGAGCTCTGTGACTCATGCATCCATTGGTAATCTCAGACGATGTAAAACTCCTATCTACTCTTATAGAAACTAGGTCCCTGTGACGTCACGTGGAGTGGCATCGCATGGGTGCCAATCTGACCTTTTTCAAATGGGGATAAAATTGACCATTGCCATTTGTCTAAACCGGTATTTCTAAACCCAAATAATTTGTATATTATGAATACACTAATGGTGGGTAACAAATCGCAATCAATGCCTTTCGTTTTCTTTGATGAAGGAAACTACCCTATTGTGGCAAAAGTGAATGATTGCTTTTTTTCAGAAATTCATACCAAATTTTACTGGAAAACAGCAAACCATTGACGAAACCTTGTTGATGACTATGCGAAAACTTCTTAGTTTCTAGGAAATTAATAATGCTATTCAAAAGGAGATAAATTAAGAAACTGTGACTATCAAGAAATGTAGCTCCTTCAAAAACATTCAGAACATCTATCAATGGCTTGATAGCATCACCCTGTGTTGGAGTTATGTATACATTAAAACTCAGGTTAGAGGCAGCTAATGTTATTGCTTGCTTCTCTTGCAGAAGACGCTTCATCATTTAAAAAAGAGAGTTCCATCTTCTGGGTTTATCCTGGATGAGCTTAGAATGAGAAGTGGTGAAAATAATTTTTTGAATGCAGGTGTATAGATGTAATCAGCCAGGGGCCCGCGCATGTGCCGTTTTTTACCGTTATTTTGATGAAAATTTCGATCCTTTTTCAAATTTTACGCGTCAATGCAGTGCTGCCGTTCTGCATAGAGGATGAAAACTGACGTCAGGGGAAGCCCGCATCCTTGCAGTTTTTGAATCCATGATGATCTTCCCGATGAGTGGAATAGTTCGGGAGCAGCAGCAGAATGCATAGCAGAAGGTACCCCAAAAGTTGATTTTCTCCGCCATTTTCAATTTTTTTGAGGGGTTTTGGGGGGGACACCGGGGATTTTCGGATTTTCCCCCCCCGATCATTTGTGGTTCCCCTCGTCCAATGATATCTTTTCACCACTCTTATACACGAATATGATGTAGTTCATGAACTTGTCCAAAACGGCACTGCAGGCACTAAATGACTTGAGTCCTCTATGTTTTTCCGAGACAACTACCAACAACTTGCGTGCGACAGTGTATGGCATGAAATTCAAAGTATTCGAGATCATACTTTTAGCATAATTATTCGAGATCTCGAATATCGAATACTTCCTAGTATTCGAGTATTTGCGGATACTATTCATGCATCTCTACTATTAACCATATTATCCTTCAAAACTCGCATTTCTCTATGTTTGATAAGCGACTACTATTTGCAGTATAAATGATGTGGGATGCCCACTCATAGCAGTAAATTTAGCGTGCCCTCCGGAGTGAAAAACCCCGTGCCATCTTTTTCATGTTCACCTCTGAGGGCCGACGCGACAGTGCTATGTTTACAAGTAAGAAACACAAACAGGAGAATCTTAAAAATACGTCAGTAAGGGAGAAACTCCCCTGCCTCCCACTTCATTTTGACCTTGGTTTTTAGAAGACTGACTCACGATGAAAACCAAGTCCACTCAGTTCCCCTGACCTTGCGACCAGTGAAGGGGAGGGGGGGAGGGGAAGATAAGAAGTTTGTGTAAGAGGCGCACCCCCATTTTCGTCTGCAATTTCTGGGAAAAAAGGCGCGTCTCTTACACGCGCTTATACGGTACTTGCCAAACCTTGCCCTATTGCACAAATGTGTGCCAGAGAAAGCGCTAAAGTGAAGCAAAAGTTTAAGGGAAAAGAGAAAAAGTGTTAAAAAAACAAAAGACAAGAGCTCACTCGGTTAGGAAAGCATCCTCCAAAAGTACAGAGGCTGACGCCCTCTTCTCAGGGTCAGGAACAAAACATTTCAAGATGAACCCCTTGGCTTTCTCAGACATCTCAGATGGGATCTCCGGATGAATCTTGTAATATCCAACCTGTAGGAAAAAATTCAATATATATACTTGATGAGATGGAAGGAATCCCTAAAGAATTTTGCAAAAGAAAGATAAGACTAGAGTAGGGTTGTAGTAATATGGCTGCACACTTGAAAACTCCCCACCATTCCTACATTCTCTACAAAAAGTATTATTTTTCCCATTAGAAATAGGTATTTATTATTTCTCGCACAGTAGGAGGAAGTTTTAGGTTTGTTCTTGTCTGAATAAATGTAGGGATTGTTGTATACATGTATACTTCTAACAAAGTAAATAAAAAGAGCTGATTAAAGTAGCATTTATTTCATGCACTTCTACATGAATTTTTATCATAATTTATCCAGGCTTACATCTATAAAGTTACTGAGTTTCAATGCTCCAAAAGCTGGCATTTTAATGCATTAAAAATATCATGATTCAAATAATTAGTCGCAGTGGCACAGCAAAAAACATTGCATGCTACATATGAGGCAAGCATGAATTTTCATACAGTTGTTCCTTGAACTAATCTAATCAATATTCCTCGTTTAGATAAACTGTGGATTGTGGAAAAATGTATATTTTTAAATTGATTTTTTTGATCAATAGGGAAGTAAACTAGTGTTTCAAATGCACCAAACACAGTTTGAATCCTAATAGTGAATACTTGATTCGAGATAACCGTCCTAAATATGGAAAAATTCAAAGGCCGCTAAAACAGGTGTCCATGTTGAATATTGGCCGTGACGTCAGAAGGCAGTAGCAGAAGGCAGCTTCTACGCCGTTTAGTTCTACCACTATTATTGCATAGAAAAATTACTGAATTTGAGGATATCCGTTTTTTGCTGTCATAAAATATCTTCAGAATATATATGTGGCTGCTTCTCTTTTGAGTACATAACTTCATCATTGCGTAATATATTAATATTCATTTACGTGTCAACTTCAAGTTTGGAAAGAGTAGTACGAATAGCACATTGAATCTTTAATAAATAGATGATGGTATTTATTTTTCGCTGGGTATATTTTGGCACAATGCCGTTTATCATGCCAAAACTTTTGTTGTGAGAACTGAGTCAAACTAATAAACCTATTTCAGACGTTTGCTGCAAGACTTATTCGTTGCGTACGTATTCACGCCGGCCGGCACGCTCGCCCTTCGCAAATAGAATCATGGAATGTTAGCCTTATTTCCGTGCTGGCTGGTTGTTGCAGTGGTTCGCTGTCCAGGATGGGTTCAAGAAAAGTTAATATTAATTGGGAGAATGAAAATTCCAACGATTTATAAATGGTTTACCAAACTTTGATGTATTTATGGTCACTGAGTTATAGAAAAACGAGGATAGGTTCAACGCTCCATAGAAATGCGAGGCGTTAAGGCTAACAAGGGGAGACCACGTACCTTGCTCCACCTTTTTCAATGGCGTATTTTTCATGGCCTTCGGAAAGGTGAACACATCTCTGAACAAGTAGTGGTTTCGTTGTTTGGGCCTTAGTTACGCTGTTATTAATTAATTTTCATGTGGTACTTTTCACAAGCCAAGCATAAATTTAAAATATCTCCCTTTCACAGATGGGTCAGGTGGGGTAGTGGTCGCGTTTACGACTCCCACCCTAGGGGCTAGGGTGCAAGACTTCGCCATGGCAGTATATTTTGTTGTTTTCATTTTGATCATAAGGCGTCAAGTTTATCATTAATTTTAATTGCAGCAATCATAGACATGAGACAATTTTTTTATCATCATAATGGCGTTTAGGTATTAAAGCAGTGTCATTTCAAACGCAGAGATACGATGACTACAAAGGTTGGTGTGCGCTAAAATGTTAATTTTTTGTTTGCTTATACTGACCAACTTCCACATTAAAAATGGAAACCACTCTTGCAAGAGCACATACCATTAAAGGCTCGCGGCGAGCAACAATATGCGTACAGACATAATTAATAAGAACACAAAACAAATATAAAATGCCATATCTCTCGAACACTTGTAATTCACATTACTCCAAAGGGAGTTTACTTACACAGTACCCATGTGCTAAAAGAACCATTCCGAAATATACTTTCAATTAACAAATAGGATGAAATAAAAGTTGATAACCCTGGACCGGGCGCGCTGGCGTATAAAATACGTCAATCTTTGAAAACCAAGGATTTCAACATTGTACATACATTCTTGGCTAGAATGGTCTCGTGTATTCCTACCATGTACTTTGACTGCCTATATTGTGAGTTTTCAAAGTTCGAGGTATTGTAGCTAATTTTTTAGATCAGCAAGAGGAACCCGTCACCAGTGGAGTATAAATTACGCCGCGCAACCTGCTGTGTATCTTTATATCTGCATCACCTATAAATGTACTAGTTTCAACAAATAAAGATTAACTTTAACAAAAAGCATTTGTTATCATATACAGTAAAACCTCTTTACATCGTAATGGAGGGGACCAAAATTTGGGCATTTGGATGTATGGAGGTTCACTATAGAGAGGTTTTAGTGGTAGGCACCATTTTTTTCATATCCTTGGGAAATGAATGGTGCTACTGTCTTTTAAGCCATTATATTAATATATTTAAACATATAGGTATACATAAGTGAACATATATTTACAATTTAATGATTACACAAAGGTAAAAGTAAATTGTTCCAGATGCCTTTTTAGAAAATAAATTAGTTAATGGGTTTGCTTAAAAATTTTTTCTCTCTTCTTTCTCTCTCTTTCGAAATAATGTTTTCAATTCCACAAGCATTTTTGAATGCCATTTTCACTACAAACAAATCATTAGCTATTTTCGTTAATGCATTTTGACCCAAGAAATAATTCCCTGGTCTAAGGGTTGCAATTTACTAATAGTGTTCGGAGGAAAGAACAATAGTTTTATATTTCTAAACATAATTTCTTCATCCTCATATTAACTGCCTGAGTTTTTTTATTTGTGCAGCCTAGATATACAGTTTCTTCTTTTTTTCCTCGGTTGTTTACAATAGATGTGAGGGTGAATGATGGTATTCCAAAGGTCACTGCCTTCTGCCTGTCCTCGTTGATGGCAAGGAAAATTGCTAATTATGTGGTAATGTCAAGCAGACGCCTTCTTTTATTTCTTGAATCCATCATCAGCCTATGATTAATTAAGTAATTTTCATATTTTTTCATATTTTATGGCAAATAATTGAAAATACTCCTTATTATATCTTTTAGAATTGATTTATCTTTCTTATAATATGTGACTTGTTAAAGATTGTAAAAAAATAAATAAACACGTGACTACTACAAAAAATAGACAAAAAATTGAGCGTAATTTTAAAAATTTTGTTGAATTCCCTCTCTCCAAAATACAATGCACGTAGCGTTCCGAAGAAAAACTCTGTTGAGAGCACACAGAAACGCTAGGTCTGTGAAAGGACGTTATTTTCCGATGAGAATGCTGGGCGAACTACTTCAGAATGCGGCGGCGACGGTAAAAAATTTCATTACCCTACCGTGTATCAGCTAATTAGCTGTCTCCTTCACCTAACACTGTCGCGCATGGATTGATTTTCGTTCAGTATTGCTAGAAATTGACGTCCCGAACTCCCGATGGAAGAGTCAGATTTCGCGGCAAAAATACGCAGGCAAGACATATGACTGTCGCTAAGCGCAATAAATTTTTAACTACGATCGCTCAGGAAAGAATCAAAAAATTACCAAGGCGGTAGTAAGAAAGTGCTACACCGGGAAATATGGGAATAAAATAATTGCAAAACTGTATTTGATTTATTTCAAGTCGCGGAAAATTCATGAAATATTTTCATTTTAGAAGCGGAAGTAGCAAAGCGGTCGAGTAATTCGGTCTCCGTGGATGGGAGTGAAGTTAGTTGAAATATTTCCATCAGCAAGTGATTATTGGCTGCGCTGGTCGCCTCTTTTATTAACTGAACATAGTATGTAGGCACTTACAAGAAAATAAAGCCATCAGTAAAAGAAAGCGAGTGCTATCGCGCGATTTTGACCATGATTCGAGAGAAAACGATGTGTTCTGTCCTCATTTACCATCACATAATATGATTAGGATAGTTTGATGCCCTAACTAATGGTTAACGTGAAAATTATTAAAGGTGTATAAGAAAAAATAAGCGTGAAACATTTATCTCTGAAAATGTCATTCCATGTAAGTAATCGCGGCTGCATTAATGGTCTATAGTTGTCTCGGTACGATTTGCGGAGGTAATTAGGCCATCTCGGGGCTGTCTTGTTGGTACGATATATGGAGGTTTTACGAGATAAAGAGGTTCACTATATAGAGGTTTGCCTATTTATTTACATGTAAATCTGACGGGACCAGAGGGTTGGTACGAAGTATGGAGGTTTACGATGTAAAGAGGTTCACTACATAGAGGTTTTACTGTATGCACATATCATGGGCAAAGTACGCATTTTGCCCGGTCGTGTAAAATAACAGTCGCACCATAATTCTTTAACCAAACTACTTTCAGTTTATACATTACATAGGTCTACGCGGAAGATGCTATATTTTGACTCAACACACTTTCTGATATGAATGAGGTACCTACTAAGTAAATTATTATTACATAAATATCAATTTGATCTTACAATACCTTCAATGATCTTCAAAACAGAATTTCATCGATAGGTAAGAGTCAGGAGCAGCCTTGAACCATTTATGTATTCCGTATGGCTTGTGCTTTAGGCACGGGAATGAATATCTTCTTCAGGCTTTCGTTTCGACGTCGAGATGCAATTTGGAACAAAAAATCATTTATAATTCTTTTTTTAATTCATGTTTTCCGTACTAGCCGACATTTTTAGGAAGCAAACTCCACCGATTCCCGGAAACTCTCGCCACGCTAAAGAAGGCGACGGAATACAGCGATAGTCCAATAGTGACTACTGCCTTGTGACGTCACATCTCAATCAAGATGGAGGCACTGTGTTTCAGCGCAACATGAAATTTTCCGACTTTCAAAACGTTTTAAAGTGCATCACCCTGATGCAGGAAATAAAAGTGACTATACTAATGTTTCTTTTTTAGGCTAAACTTTCAAATTCGGCAATAAAAAAAAATTAGTGCACTTCCCAATTGTTATACCATTTTCAAAGAATTAGTTAACGGCAGACAGAATACTCACTTTGAAGACAGCTGCCTGAGGTGATCCAAGTTCAATGAAAGGTGGTTTTCCAGTCGCCATCTCAACAATAGTGCAGCCAAGAGACCAAATGTCGGCCTGTTTCCAAGACAAACATAAGAAATCATTGCTAAAAAATTGACTCACTGATCACTTTGAATCTACATGAATTTGTTTAATGTACTATTCAATGGCCTAAAACAAACAGATCATAAAGCAGAAAAGTTTGAGACACTAATATTACAGTTGATTATAAAAGTTAAACATACACTGCAATCTCAGGGATCCAACACATATGCAACCATGATACGATTGCTAGACTCCTGGAAATGTGCATCAAACTGCTAAAAATCAAGGTCACAGTCCAGCTGGGGAGAGTTGTCCGATGACAGTTCAAAGGGAGGGGCAGAGAACCCTGTACCAGCACGGTTCGCAGCCAATCGCTGTCCCCCAAACGCACCTCACACCCCTGCTTTGTCATGCTACGTTGTCACATGCACATGAAGCACTCAAACAAGCCTGAGCCACCAAAACATGCCCTTTCTTCGAATCACCAAAACAAAAGATTCTTTCTTTGAATCCTTTACACTCGTCGTCCCTTCCAGCTGCTTTCTTCACGGAAACCTTTTATTTGCAAGTGATGAGGGCGTTTCCCTTTCTTACCTGGTAACCTTTCCCCTACCCCCAACTAGAACCTTCTGCCTGTCATTGGACAACTCTCAGAGGCCAGGCGATAGTCGCCTCTCAGGGGCTGAGATGATGCAGCGCAAAGTGACGTAAAATTGAAGTTTCACGATTGCAATTCTATGAGAATGCTTTTTGGCCAGACTCGAGTCTGGCTGCATCAAATCAAAACATGACATAAAATAGAAGAGTTCAGGAATCAAAGACAGAAGTTATATTTACAATACATGTTATTAAGTTTCACCAGCAGAGGAATGCAAGAAAGTCTAAATTGGACACTGATTAGAGGTTGTTCGTCAGCCTCATATGTTTTTCCTGGTGATTAACACCTATCTACCTACTTTACAGGGGTGCGGTGCTTGGTTGGGTAAAATGTCCACTCATTAGGTGATTCTAGAGTGTTTCAGCTTTCATGTGACACCAACGATGTCATCTCCCAATGAGAGAGTGCATCAGAGGAAGGTTTGATTGTGATAAACATATTCTTTGCATTTCCCTACTTCACTGAGGACACGGCAGTTCAGTGCATAAGAGCATACTCCACTCAAGATATCATGACATCAATTCCATCTCCACTTGAACATAAAGTGTGGCAGAGAGGGCTGACGTACCAACAAACATTCTTCTCTGTCATAATGGGCGAGGAGAGCGTACGATTGATTGGTGAGAGCACCAATGGCACAATAATAATAATAATGATTTATTCGACGTTAAACAAAATACAATGCAATAGTCTTCGTCAAAGTCAATGAAATACTAGAGCTAAGTAATATAATTCTGAGTACTGCATTCAAGAAATTCATTCATAGAGTAGAAAGCTTGGCTACATATCCATAGGTGGAGACAATGCTTAAACCTGGGTAATGAACAGTCTCTGGCCGCTCGGGGAAGGTGGTTGAAAAGGCACAGCTTTACATGGTCAAAAGACTTGCTTGTTGTTGACAGCCTACATTGAGGCTGAATGAGATTATTTTTTAGCCTAGTGTTATGATGGTGAACGTCACTACCACTTTTATGGCTGTCCAAGTTCATTTTTACATTTATAAGACATTTAAATATATATTGACCATACAATGTCATTATGCCTAGCTCCTTGAATGGAGGTTTACAATGTTCCATAGCTTTTGAATTCGTAATGACTCTAATTGCTCTTTTCTGTAAAATAAATAATTCTTTAGCGGAGGAAGAATGGCCCCAAACCTCAGTTTAAGTGGCAGTGAAATATGGCAAAGTAAACTGCTCGAAGATATTCAGTGGGAATGAGAGCTTTCAGCTTTCTTAGCATGTATATAGCTTTAGACAATTTTACAGCAGTAGAGGAAGTATGACAGTCCCATAGTAGTCTGCAGTCCAGGTCAAAGCCTAGTAGCTTTAAAGTGCTGGTATGATACAAAGTGGGGCTTAGAGAGAATACCATCTGTTGGGTTTTTTCTGTATTGAGGGCAAGCCCATTTGCTGAGAACCATTCTTCAGCCACGGAGAGGATAACATCAGAGGGGTAAGTGGAGTTATTAAGATCATGTATCAGAGTAGTATCGTCAGCATATAATACTGAGGCGCAAGGTAAATGGTGTGGGAGATCATTTATTAGAATTAAAAATAGAAGAGGGCCAAGGACTGATCCTTGAGGTACACCCTGTAATATGTTTAGAGGGGCTGACAGTGTATTGTTTATTTTAACGCATTGTGAACGGTTTGTTAAATAGGACTCCAGGAGTTTTAGTTCCAAATTGTTTTAGATTTCTTGAGTTCTTTTGGGAAGGAGCCAGACTGGAAGCAAGTGTTGCATATTATTGCAAGGGGTTCGCCGAGTACCGCTGCTAATTGTATAATAAGATTGGTAGATAATCCATAAATGTCAGTGCTGTTGGATTTTTTGAGACTAGTGATGGTTTTATAAATTTCAGAGGGAGTAACCCACTGCCATTTGAAAGCAGGTGCTCTGAGATTGTTAAGAAGATTAGTGGCAACAGCAGATGGGCTATTAATAGAGGAGATGATTAGATTGATTGAGTTGATGAAATGCTTGTTTAGGCTATCGGAGTTGAAAGGGAGTTCTGAGTTATGGCGTGAAGAGCCAGTTTCATTGTTTATAACTTTTCAGGCTGCCTTTATTTCATTGTCAGCATTATTAATTAGATTACCGTTTGCCATAATTTTAGATTGATTTATTTTGATAATGTACTCCTTCTTATGAAGAAGCCAGACCTTTTTATCCTCAATGTTGCCGGAGTGAATGTATTTGGAGTGTAACTGGATTACTTCAGTTCGTAAATTGGATAATTCCTTAGTGAACCACTTATTATCAGGCTTTTTGGCTTGCATGGTGCAATGTCCTGAATGGTGCATATGTGGTGCTAATTAATTACTATTTATTAGTTTCCATATTTGAGAAAAGATTCCAAGACCCCAGACATTTCTCAGTCATTTCCCTGTCCAATTCCAATGCATTTAACTCCCTTGTCTAACCCCTTTATTCCTTGCTTGCAGGCATCCTGTCTCTAAAACAATGAATACACTCAACCCCCGATTAACTGTGTTTGAATGAGTGCTGCTCACATTTTGAAACCCTCACTCGTCAAAATGTACTCTGCTTAAGCAATGAGCAGCAATCACATTGCATGGTGTGCCCTTTCCCTCTCAATCAGAACTGTTTACTGTTACGAGCCTTTTTGAAATTGAATAGGAAATGGCTGACTTTAAACTTTTATAAATAATTATTGTCATTAAAACATAGTGAACAAGAAGAAAAGTATTCATTACAGCAACATTAAGGCTTATGTCATAACATTAAAAAGTCTGTGGAAAAAAACATACGGCTATTGTCTTTACTGGGAATATCGATGACTTTCAACACATAAAATGACCACTAAAATAGAGGAAAAATGACTTACTGGAGCTCCGTAGCCTCGTTGGCCCTTGTCAATGACTTCAGGAGCCATGTACTGCAACGTGCCGGCAAATGTCTCCGTACTTGGGCACAGACCAGCCAAACGCTTCGAAGTCCCAAAATCAGATATCTTCACAACTCCACTGTACGTGTTGACCAGAACATTATCTCCTGAAATGGGATCAGAAAATATACATTTGAAGGGCAATAAATGGAAGACACTGAGATGACTGACAATTGGTGATCTGAACCACTTTGTAGTAGTAGACCAAATAAGGTATTAAAGAGAGAGGTTGGATTGAGTATTAGAAGACCAACTGAAACAGAAGTTCCTTAATGAAGGATTAAAAAAAAAAAAAAATTATACTTCCAATAGAGCTGGCCAAACAGCAAATTTTCAACTTTAACAAATTTGAGCTAGAAGTTAAGAGTTTCAGAATTTCATCATTTGCCATCCACAGGATTTGAACCCAGATCTCGCAAAATCACTGCCCACAAAACCAACAAAACTCATAAAAGGAAAAAGATGCGTTGGTAGTTCAAGTGGTGGAATGCCTCGTGTGGATGCAGGAGATACAAGTTTGAGTTCCAAATGAATTTTTCTCTGCTTAATTGTTACACTCGAATACGCCTTTGCAGTTGACTCCACGAAGGCATGTCCTCGCTCGCTAGTCTGCACGTGTATTTCCTTTAATATGTCCTGAGAGTTACAAGTCAAGTTCAAGTTACGCTACTATGTATGACATTTTAAGCAAAACATTATATCCATTAGTTTAATTTAATTCCAAATTAGCTTCATAACTATCATTAATACTGCCAATGGAATATACTAGTTGACTTTGTATTGGATTCAACAAATCTTATGAATATTTGGAAAACAACACGTTAATATGATTGTAGAAAATTTCATTGTGGTTTCATTTCATTTAATGTAAACATAGGTATTGTAAATCATGGACAGCAAAATTGATCAAAGTAGAACAAATGGGTAATTTTGGACTGTTTATTCCGGAGAGATTATGCTTATGCTCACCAAAAATCAATATAAGTACACAAAGATGAACAGTACATCAAATGACAACATTAAACAACACCACCTCATAAAAAATCAAGGCACTACAAAGTGATAAATAGCCAATCAATAGCATAAAATTATTTGCACAAATTAAGAATCAGAAAGAGGAATAAATGAGTACAGCAAACAAAAGTTAGAATGATAAAATATTTACTGATAGATAATTATCGATATACCAATAAGTTTATTCAGTTGCTGAATTGAATTTTGTATTTTCGTGCCCTTGTTAATGATTAATAAGCAGCTCATGGTAGACATCCGTTACATCAAATATTCTAACATAATCATTTCTTTAATTAGCATTTAATGTTGATAGATTTACTTCAGAATGAATAGAAATGGCTAAATTAAAAACTCCTATTTCCCGTGCCTTAATACCTGGAAAAAAGTGAGTTACTCAGCAAATTGGCTATAAAAGTTTGCATTATACCGAGTGACTTTTCAGGAATTTCCAGCACCAGATAAAATACACTTCTACCGTATAAGCACATAGGGTACCTTTAATATCTCTATGGACTATCTTCTGATCATGCAAATACTTCAAGCCCTCAAGGATTTGCTTGGTGTAATATGAAATAGTCGATTCATTTTCCTTCAATGGTCCCCATTTTGATTTCAACAATGCTGAAAGACTGCCTGGAATGAAAAAAAAAATTATCTAAATGAACATACAGACTCTAATATCCAGCAATTTGAAAAAGCAGTACCCTAATCATGAAACTCAATTATTGATTAGACAATTTGAAATAAAAAAGTGTACGGAACATACAAAGCAGATGTTTGACGCAACTTAAACATTAGATAAGGACAACTTGTCTGCCGACCTGGAATGTCTGATGGAGTCATTTTGCACGCGGTTGACTTATCATCAGAAAACTAGTTAATTTTATGGTTGTTGCACAATTATAATACCAATTTCTATAATGCAAGCAGGTTCCACCAATTGCTTAAGTGTTTTATGGTATACACAAAACATATTTAAAACCACTCACCCCCTGGATACGGAGGCAGAATTCAAAACTGCGGCCTTCCCTTTGGCAGGCAAGGACAAAGACCCCTCTGCCACTGAGGCCAGCAATAGATAATTATACTCTGAGAAAGGATTCATAGTTTTGGGGATAATTTCATTACAAATTTGGGATATTTGCTATAACTTGAGAAAAATGTACAACTATAAATTGTAAATTGTTCACTCATCATCATTGATCCCAGGAAATGCTTAAGTTGAACCACATACCATAATCTCCCCTCATAATTGCTTGTAAGAGCAATGATTTTATAAATTATACAGTACAGTGGAAGCCCATTATAACGACAGCTCTTGGGAACTGATAAATATGTCGCTATAGTGAGTCGTCGTTGTTACCGAAGGCAATTATATCACCACAAAAAATCACTTCTCAGGCGTCACTACGGCTGTTTCTGCCGAGAGTCAAAAATTGCCGCATGTTAGCCGTTTAAATCATACTTTTGAACATTTAGTTCCCTAATGATCATATTCACTTGCAATCTATCATCCAATCATATGTAATTATACAGGATGCTATATGCCGAGGCATTAAGAAGTCGATTTTAACAGTCCCAGCATCAGACACACTCGTACTGAACCGTGTATTATGAGCTGTTATTATCCCTATTTCTTGGATGCCCCAAATATATATGTACGTCATGACTACCAGTTACGGCTATGCATCAGACTATTAAATGCTAAAACTTCAGAATCTGTTCAAAAATTCATTCCTTCTATCTTTCCGAGTAGTAGTGAAAATGATGAGTGGCGGCTGCAATTGAGTGACGAAAGGAGCGTGGTGAAATTTTAGGGTTCCACATGAGTATTGCAATTCTATCTTTTTCATGTTAACGGCGGAATAAAGGTGGAAATAATCTTCTTACGCTTCAAGTCTGCCTGTATGAATGGTTTACTATCGTGTTTCAAAACAGCTGACTCAAATGCTGTCAGAATCATGAAACCTAATAACATCAGCATTACGGCATCTAAAAGCATATAAGTCATATCAATTATCTTCGGTGGAAATGCGTGAAAAATTGTTTGAATAAATAGAAGGACAAATGATAGATTAAATCCACACTTAGTCTGTCTGTTAGTGCAATATTTAAGTTTCGTAGAGATTCACGCAATCAGACGCAATATCACCGGACGTAGAGACATCTAGAGGCCTATTACGAACGGCTTACCGCATGCGGTGAGATACCGCCTGCGGTATCATACCGCCCCGAAGCGCGTTTACCGCCCCCGAGCGATTACGAGTGGCCACCGGTCGGTATCATACCACGGCTTAGGGGTCGGTATGATACCACGGCCAGCTACCCCGGTGGTGAGATACCGACCCCTTAATGGCGGACGTCTGTTTACATTTTTCGGGTCGAGCTGGCGTTTTTAAAACAAAATATCCGACGATAGAAACTCGGAAGCTATCATATTTTGTGTTATTTATAATATTAATGTCTGAGTAAGCGTATAAAATACAAAACTGGAGCCGACTGGAGCAGTTGAACAAAAAAAGTATAATACCCATATAACAACAACGTTGTAGCCGTCTGAGATGAGAGAGAGAGAGCCACGGCCGTAGGAGATGGATACGTTGATTGTAAGTTGACCCTCATTCATTTATTTAATTAGAACAATTTGGATGTTTTTTAATGTCCGCAATGTTTTAAATGCAATAACATCTTCCATTTCTTCATAGGTGCCGGAAAATTCGTCGTTATGGACTGCCTGTGCTTGTATTGTATGGTGAATACAGCTGTTGCTCGCCGCTTGGAGATTTCTACGAACATCTTTTGTGGCAAAATATTATTTTTTCAACGTGACATTTTCTTGTATTGCAAGGTGAATACTACTTTTGCTCGCTGCTTGGAGATTTTTACGAACATCTTCTGTGCCAAAGTAGTGTTATTTTCAACTTTATAACTGCTTGAATAGTGAGGTGAATGTAACTTTTGCTCGCTGCTTGGAGATTTCTACGAACATGTTTTGTTTCAAAATAGTGTTATTTTCAAGGTGACAACTACCGTTAATCACAGTACCAGTGGTTGTAATGCACAAAGTTTGACGAGGTTGACAAACATCTGCCAAGAGCTGTAGTTATCACTGTTCCATTGTGGTTGGTTTTTAAACAGTGGTTTACGCTATCGAGAAGTGTCTGATAGTAATGTAAAGATTGTCAGTGGCGTTTATACCTTCGTCATTCACCGCAGAGATAACATTTCACGATCAAGCTATCAAGTTCAAAGTCATGCGTGAAATTTGTTTATATACTAGTATATCAATTTCGTACCAAGGAATTGTAGTGAGAAAAGTCACCTGTGCCACTTGCGTAGGATAATCTGTATAAGAATGGTAGTGACTTCCAGTTTTTGATGATCGTATTTGCCTGTTTACCATTATTTATAATGGTGTGAGCTTGTATCGATTGTGGATTTTACCTGAAATATTGAAATAAGTTGTAGCCTGTGTGTGTGTGATTGCCGAGGAACCGATTCGCGATCTCACATGTTTATTGTGGGCAGACTGTTTTGCTGTGGTTGTGTACCCGTGATTAAACCAAAGAAATGGTGAAACTCTGTCACATTATTTTGAAATAAAATTTTATTGTAACCAGAAGTGAATATCTTGTGTTTTTTAATTCTCCATTGCTTTTCATAGATAACAGCCAAAAAGTTATTTTTCATTATTTTTAAAAGTGCCTTTCTTGTTCTCTGAATTTGCATTAGGTTTCCAAACCCCGTAACTAACACGAAAGGAATGCAGAGCAACAGATATTTTGTCATTTCACAGATGTTGAGTGTCATATTGTCTGTGATTAAGGCTCTCCAGCTAAGTATTCGTGGTGGATTTTCATATATTTTTTAAGAATGGACATTTCGGTCAAAGCTCTAATGGAATTGGTGGTTCACCTTGCCCGTTGGCCCTAAAAGTACTTCTATCGTAATTTTTCGATGGTCTGCCACGCAATTTGTCACTACCTGCGTCTGCTCATACGTGATTTTTTGATGATATCTTCCGCAAGTCACTGCTAATTATTGTTTTATTCAACTTTTTATCCTATAAGTAAGAATTGAGGAGCAAAATTCGTTCATTTGTCAAACTTTTAAGGTGAATTAACGAAGAACACATCCTTATTAATCCATAAATACCACTAATTGTCTTTATAGACTGCCAACAACTCTTGCCGAAATATTCGTCTGCTAGGAACAGTTGCCGCGGAATTGGAACACCGCACGCCCTTGCCATTGGCTACACCATTTTCGGGCTGAAGGAGCTCAGAATTTTTCATACAAACGTCACTTCCGCCGCATCGCTCCTTACCGACCCCCTGACACGTACTCTCCGCCCGGCGGTGACTTGCCGACCGTCCCATTCGTAATCGCAAGGGGCGGTATGATACCGTATACCGAACGAAAACTCCGCCCGGCGGTAGCGTACCGCCCGCTCGTTCGTAATAGGCCCCCTAGTGGCAGTAGCGCACACTTTTTGATAAGAATGCTGCCTGGAACTGACTTGGCTACCTGTGGCTGGATGAATGCGATTTTAGTTACTGACAATCATGCAAAATAACATGTTTACACTATTTATTGGATGTCGAAATCAATCATCATGGATTTTTGCAATATATTTTACTCTCGGAAACAATAAAAACAGCATATGATAGAACATTAAAAACAATTGTCATTTGCATCCTCAAACCTTCATGCACTTAAGTACAACATATAAAAGCGATAATAAAATAAATATTCTTCTCCAACTACTTGTTTGAAGACGTAAATAAAACAGGTTTAAACCGCGGCAGCTTTTAAAGATGACTAGGTTACTTCTCCATAGATAAATGGTCAATAAGGTTAATCTAATGACTCTAAAAAAACTGCATTGATAAACACAAAAATATTCTGGAAAATCATTGCCTTTTAACAATCTAACACAGAAAAATTTTCAATCACAGATTCATTGCCTGACAAAAAATGAATCAAGTTTTGTCTGCTTCAGACTCCTGGTCGCACTTGCTTTGAGCAGAAATCCTTCTACTTCATTTAGTTTATTGAATTCGCCCGGTGAAGCATCACTAGCCCGGTAAACGTCAGTTATTATTTTAATGGCATGTTGCACCTCAACCACTGAAGGCATCGACACCATTTCATCCTCAGATTCAGAACTACTTTCAGAAATGCCTAGGGAAGCTTCGTCTTCTGCAGCTGCAATCAACTCCTCCTCCGTTAACATTTGACGAACAGGCACACATTCATCAACGGCTACATACTCTTCTAAGTCACAAGAGCCAAAATGTTCTTGAATTTCTACCCAACCATCAGGTTCATCATTTTCCCTTTGCGCTTCCTCCATAATCTCTATGGCCTTGTTGTTCTCCTCTCGAATAAATTCAGCATGCCGGAAACATGCTGACATGTGCGCTGGAGGAATTTTTTCCCAGCTGACTGATATTGCCCGCATGGCATCCAAAACATTCCACTTCAGTTCTTTTAAATTTCGTCCAGGTACTCGAGCGACCAAGTAATTCACCAGTAAACTTCAGAAATTGTGTTTGAAAAGCTTAATTACTCCTTGGTCTAGTGGTTGAAGATCGCTCGTAGTGTTAGGCGGCAATAACACAATTTTGACTTTTCTTAGTTCTATTGGTGGATGGGCTGGGCAATTGTCAATGAATAATTGCACTTTTTTATTCCTTCCACCAATCCTGGCATCAAACGCTCGTAACCACTGCGTGAAGATAGCAGCCGTCATCCAAGCATTTTTGTTTGCTTCATAAGTACATGTGAGAGTTTTAACTCCCTTAAAACATCGGGGATGGGCGGATTTCCCCACCACGAACGGTTTTAACTTATCTGAACCATTCATATTTGCACATAAAAGAACAGTTATGCGGTCTTTACTTTTCTTCCCTCCTTTGCAGGGGTCCGTTCGAGTGGCGAGAGTTTTGTCCGGGAGAAGGTTAAAATATACACCCGTCTCATCAGCGTTGCAAAAATCGCGGGGGCTGTAATTATCCAAATAGGCTTTAAGGACCGGAGCCCAGCCTTCCACAGCATTAACGTCAACACTTGATGATTCACCGGATAGTTTATGAAGGGATATTCCCTTCCTATTTTTAAATCATGCAAACCATCCATCCGAGCATTTAAAATTGTCTTCACCAAGCCTCTCACACAAATATTCAGCTTTAGCCTTCATCATTGGACCAGTGATAGGAATCCCCGCGGATCTTTGGTGTCAAAACCACGAGAAAAGGGCAGTTTCTAGCTGCGGACGCTCTCCGGGCCGCAGGTGTTTTTGGGTGCTTGGACGCCTTTCCTGAAGCACTGCCGCACGAATTTGTTCCTTTTTCTTTAAAATAGTGAACAATTTCGATGTGTTAATTCCAAATCGCCTCGCTATTTCACTCTTTGTACACTCTCCACTTTCACAATCTGCAATAATTCTCATTTTGGTTTTTAAATCCAAGGACTTGCGTTTACCAGCCATGGTGCTAGCAGACAGGTGGAATAATTTTTAACCTGACTGTGGGAGGCGCAAGTAGATGACAAAAGAGCAATGAAATGTGTACATGAGAAATTTATTATGGAAAGAAGAATAGAGGAATACTGAACATTTAGACATCGAAGTTGGTAGAAAAAAATGCAGTTTTAATAGCATTGAATGCCAGAGATGCGGTACGTGGTCAAAAAGTCTACCTGTCGTAATTACGAATGGCGCAGGAGAGGAATCGAGCCATTATCGCTAATACGAATTTATTTTACATTTAAATCATAGGGTTGAAAATGGTTCCTTGGGTAGCTGTCGCTAATTCCAGCTTGTCGCTATATCCCGTACACGTTATAAGGGGCTTCCACTGTATAATTAAAAAAGTCAATGAAATTTAAATTGGTAGTAAATTGTTTTTTATGATTGTGTGCCTAAATTTTAGCAAAGAACAGTGTACATCAGTACAACTTAACGATGTTGACATCTTATTTGCAGACAATGTAAAATTCCTTGGTGTTGTATTTGAGCCATCCTTAAAATGGTCCTCACACATCAATTCAATAATACCCAAGCTAAGTAAATCTCTGTATCAGCTTAGATATCTTCGCCTTAGCTTAAGCTTTAATATTCTGAAGATGCTATATTTTCCTAACCTCCAATCCATACTGGCATATGGCCTCATTTTATGGGGCAGTTCGTGCCACAGTGCAAAAATTTTTAAATTGCAAAAGCAGGCCATAAGGACTCTCTTCAACCTATCTTATAGAGAGACCAGTAGACCTTATTTTAGTAGGGCCAGTATAATGCCCCTACCCTCCTTGTATATTTTTGAACTCATTCTGTTTGTTAAAAATAACATGAATTTATATAAGTTAAACTGCAACATTCACCAGAATCATACCAGGTCAAACCTAGATATCCACATCAAAACTAGATCTACCACACTAAATACTGAGGGTCCATACCACAGAGGAGCCAAACTCCAAAATTCACTCCCTCAAAATATTAAGGAAATCAGCAATTTGTATAAATTCAAAATTGAGCTCAAAAAATTTTTAATAAAAAAACCTTTGTATTCTGTTGATGAATTTTATGCTCTATGTAAGGAAAAACTTAAATGAGTAAGGGTAACTATATTACAGTAAATTCCGGTTATTACGCAACTCACTTTACCGCGGTTTCGGATATACTGCGGGTCTCACCATGTCCCCCTAGATGATTACATTGACCTTTTTTTTGAGGTAGGTAACTTTGTGGCGAATTTTATCTCGGCGTGACTACCGACGAGTCGCAACTTCAAGCGACTGTATTAACGCGGTTGGCGACGTATTCCATACATTGTTTCGCAGCCATAAAAAAAACTCAGTAATGCCTGATCGGTCATTGTGTCTCGTGAACTCGAGCATAAATTACAAAAACAGTCAGAATGCCTGGATGACTCGAGACATTTTTTTATCTTGGTTCAATGAAGATTTTGTTCCATCGGTTAAGAGCCACGTAAGATCAAAAAAGTTAGAAGAGAAGGCACTACTTCTGTTAGATAACTGTCCGGCCCATCCGTCTTCTGAGCTCTTGATATCGAGGGATGGCAAAATAGTGGCTTCGTTTTTACCAAAAAATACGACAGCTCTTATTCAGCCCATGGATCAAGGGATAATTAGAGCATTTAAAGCCCATTATCGGCGGGAATAGGGTGGTTTCCTATTATTTTTTTATTGCCTTAATCGAAAGATTATTACTCCTGGAGTACGTATTTCACGCTTTTAGATTTTTAAATGATAATATCTATTTTTCGCGATTAAATGAAAAGTGAAAATTTTCAAGCGCGCGAAAACGCGACGCGTTAGTAGGAATGATGGGAAATCTCTCCGTACGTCGTATTTCTGGTTCCCCCTCCGCCCGGTGAGGTGACCTTGAGGCGAGGCTTAGCGCTGATACGTCGCAAGCTGCCAGCGGGTAGCCTAGTGCCCTGCCGCCTGGTAGCGCTTGGCTTAAATAGGGATTATTAATACCTTATCAAAAGAGGAAAACTTTCCGACCTTAGCCAGTTTTAATAAGTGATTATTAAGACATGTTTCCCTGAGCTCTGCGCCTCATGCATGCATTGGTAACCTCAGACGACGTATAACTCCTATCTTCTCCTATAGAAACTAGGTCCCTGTGACGTCACGTGGAGTGGCATCGCATGGGCGCCAATCTGGCCCTTTTCAAATGAGGATAAAAATGGACTATTGCCATTCGTCTACACCGGCATTTATAAAACGAAATAATTTGTATATTATGAATACACTAATGGTGGGTAACGAATCGCAATTATTGCCTTTTGTTTTCTTTGATGAAGGAAACTACCCTATTGCTCACTAGTGTCATAAATTCAGAACTGCAGGTACAAGAATATCTGAAAACAGTCACCCTGAAGAATATGGCTTATAATATTGGATTGGCATGGAAGAAAATAACTTCAGCTACAATCCTAAATTGCTGGTCAAAGTGCGAGTATACAGCGGGCGATAGCATGGAAGATGAATACAAGTTTTTGGGTTTCACGGAAGAGGATGCGCGTGAAGCTTCAGATGTTCTTTGTAATAAACTATTTGTGAGTGATCTCGAGGCCTGGGTTCGCGAAGACGAGGAAACTCCTGTATCTGCTTATAAGAGTGACGAAGAATTGTGGCTGCAGTCCAGAGCAGCGCAAAAACAGCTGCATCATCGGAAGATGAGAGCAAGAATGAAGAAGACGAATGTGAGGTCGAGATGCCAAAAATTGGCCATTTATTACATAATTAAAGTGAATTGATGAACTGGTTGGAGGGACAAAGTGATTGCGATAGTATTCATCTGTTGCACTTGCAAAGCATAAAAAATTACATGACAAAGAAAAGCCATCAACTATCGCGGCAAAAGAAAATATCCGAGTATTTTAGTAACTCCCCTGTAAACACAAATAGCTGCAGCAGCGCTGCACAGGGGTTTCACAGCTGCAAGTTCGTTTCCGTTTCAATGAAGCGCGGTAACAGCGCTTGTGCAGCGCTCTTTCGCAGCACGCTGGCAAAACATGCAATTGCAGCGCATCAACAGCGCATGCGCAAAGCATGCCTGCAGCACGATGCTGGAACGCTGCAAATACGAGTTTGTGCAACAATCCTCCGCTACGCGATATGCGATTGTTTACCAGGGTGCTTGGGAAGTTTGCTGAGGCTATGGCGGCCAACGTTGTGGAACTGTTGATCGTCCTTGGGGATTCTTATTAGGTAAGAATTTATCATATTCTTTTAAAATGAATAATTTTAGTTACTTTAAATTCTATTCTCCTTGAAATTAGGTAGAATTGGCATTCTTTCATGGTGAATATAAACACATTTTAAGAGTGAGTGTTTTTGTTTACATACGTGGTCGTAGTTATGTTTGGAACCATTGGAAATAAGCTTTAAAATAATGATCATATAGGTTTCCATTAATAGTGAAATAGGAAATTTGTAACGCATGTCACAGGAAAAGTTCACATCTCAAAAGTCTTTAGTTAGCCAACCTTTTTAGTAAAATACTAAAAAGATTGTCTAACAAGATGGGCTGACGCGGGAGTGAAAAAATCATTAAAGCGACAGAGAGAATGCCCTGCTAAAATGGAAGATGTCAATACTGATTTATCCAGTAATTATCTCGTGTTGCTAATTAAAAAATATAAGTTGTTTAAAGCTTAAGAAAGCCTTCAGGAATGCATTGACGAATTTTAAAATGAAAACACTGCCAGAGGAGTAACGGGATAACTCAAAAGCATTTTGGTCTGGTGTTAGGGAAGTACGAGCAATGTAAAATATCTTCCGTTTGATCGCTAAAATACGATGATGGATAAGTATTAGCAAACAGTTTCGTGAAAGCCAATTTATTGAATTCCTACTTCAAGAGTGTGTTCACTGAACCTTCTGAGAACAAATTAGAAAATATTGACAATGTTTTTGCAAGTTCTAGCTTCAGGGTAAATAATATTCCAGGCTTCCATAAATATTTCAGCTAACACAGGTGAAAGAGGGGAACCCATGGCAAACAGACGGCCTTGCCATGGGTTCCCCTCTTTCACCTGTGTTAGCTGAAATATTTATGGACAATTTAGAATGCCAGTTATTTGATTCCAGACATCCACTTTTATCCAACATCTTCTACTGGTACCGTTATGTTGATGACATCATCTGCTGCTGGACCGGAAGTGCTAGACAATTAGATACATTTCTGAATCTTTTAAATACCCAACATCCCAACATTACGTTCACAGTGGAAATAGAATCCGATAAACAAATAAACTTTCTTGATCTCTCCATATCCATAGTTGGTGACAAACATGAATTTGGTGTGTATAGAAAACCCTGCTATAGTGATACAATCATTCCAAGTGACTCATGCCACCCAACCTCCCAGAAATTATCCTCATTTCATTCCATGTTGCATAGATTGGTGAATTTACCGTTAAGTGCTGTGAATTTCAATAGTGAACTTTCTAATATCAAGTCAATTGTAGTTTCAAACGGCTATAGTGTAAACATCATTACCAAAATGCTTCAAAGAAAGTTAAAAACGCGAGCTATTTCACAGCTTTGCTCCCTTCCCCTCATCACTGAGAAATCCAAAAAAATGGTGCCGGCTATTGTTTGTAGGGGATCTTTCAAATAGGCTTGCTCGCAAATTCCCCAAAAATAAATTCAATGTCTCTTTTTATAACCCCCACACTCTTGGTAAAGTTTTGTGCCGCAAAATAGATTCAATCAATCAATCTGGCATTTACAAGGTTAATTGTGAGTCATGCAACATGTGTTACATCGGCCAAACAGGCAGAAGTTTCATTACCAGAATGAAAGAACATAGAAGGTGCTGGAAAAATGGAGATGAAACGTCACTTCTCGCTAAACACCTTCTTCAGACCTTACATTATTGTAATTTTAAACCTGAAATTCTACATTTAGAAAGTAAGGGTACAAGACTGGATGTTTTTGAGCAATTCGAAATTGTACAAAGTGATTTGAATACGCTTATGAATGAGCAAGTGTTTTTCACCCACTCCCCTCTCCTAAAGATACCCTTCACCAAAAAAAATGGTGAAATTCTTTCCTCACCCACGCCTTAAGTGACCCCTACATCCACGGGGTGTTTCCCGTCCGCCCATCCTCTCTACGCATTTGACCATTTTCTATTGCTGGCAATCTCCTCCCTTGTACCCCCGCTAACTTTCACTCCTTCTCAGCTAACCCAAAGGGACTCCTCACCCCGCCTTTTTTTCCTGCGCCGCTACTTACTCCTCTCACTTTCAAAAGACACGAGGCCTCTTTTTACCCTAAGCCCCCCTTTTTTTCACTCTTCTCAACACCCCCTCCTCCTGTTTTGCTATGGTCTTCCGCACGTGTCGTCATTTTACAGTTATGACCAGAACCCTCCCTCCAACGTGGGTTCTCCACATCCCGTAGTTGTATCTTTCCCCATTGTCTATACTCTGTACACCCGTTCCCACCCCCCCCCATCCTCAAAGATGTCAAATCCTCTCCTTCTCCAATACTCTCCTCTCTCAAGGGTATAAAAGGGATCTTCACATGTGTTCAAGCGTCTTGTACCAGATGATGGCTCAGTGAGCCGAAACGCGTTGTACGCATTAAAAATTCTTGTGGAAAAGTGCTACGACCTTTCAGTTACTTAAAAAAACCATGTTTTAGTTAATGAGACAAAAAGAAAGTTCAACATGCATACCATTAATTCCTCAGATAACCGAAGCAAGGCTGCCTGGAATTTAATCAAAAATTCCACTTCTTCAAAAGCTTCTGAATCCTCCATTGACGTGGTTTTGCATGACAGCTCTTTAATATCAGATAAAACTGTCATAGCCAACTTGCTCAATAATAACTTCCTGAATACCATCAATGATCAGCAAGCTTTCTCAAACCCTCCAAAGAATCCTGTTAACTCTCCCAACCTCAGAATTCAGTATTCTCAGTCTATCTTCCTTTACCCCACAGATGAGAAAGAAATTAATAGCATACTGACAAAAATTAGTAGGAAACACTCTGCTGGTTATGATAACATTCCTGGCACAATATTGAAAGGAAATGTAAAAATGGCTATTATGACTCCACTTATATATTTAGTTAATGAGTCACTGTCACTGGGTATTTTTCCTGAGAAATTAAAGGTAGCGAGGATTGTCCCAATTTTCAAGAATGGTGACCCCCAAGATATGAATAATTACAGACCAATTTCTGTTCTATCTGTATTTTCAAAGGTTTTTGAACAAGTCATCTTTAACAGAATCTTATCGTTTTTAACTAAATTTGATATTCTCTCTAAAAAACAATTTGGTTTCATGAAAAATAGGTCAACTGAAATTGCCATGGCTAAGTTCATTCACAATGTTATTAGTGAACTTGACAAACACAATTCTGTTACAGGAATCTTCTATGACCTAAAAAAAGCTTTTGATTCTGTGGATCATGAGATCTTACTTTCTAAACTTGAAAGCTATGGTATCTCAGGCATAGCAAATCAGTGGATAAAATCCTTCCTAACAGGTAGATCTCAATCAGTGAGTATCTTCTCCTCGACTATAAGTACTTATGCAACATCAAACCCCCCCACCAAACATTTTTATCATTTATGACAACAATGTGGTCATAAATGATAAAAAATCTACGTTTATTCAGTTTCATACACATCAAAAGAAAATAACCTCTACTCCACTTCTGAGGGTAAATGGCAAAATTTTCAGTTCTTCCACTGAAACAAAATTCCTGGGACTATATGTGCATGAATCATTATCGTGGAAAATTCATATTGATACTCTTTGTACCAAAGTGGCATCTGGATGTTACCTCCTTAGAATGATCAAATCGCTCACCGACACCAACACGGCCCTTTCTGTCTACCATGCGTTTATCCATAGTAGGCTGAAATATGGAATTGTGGTCTGGGGCCACTCTCAACACAGTATTAGGCTTTTTAGACTCCAGAAATGGGCCATTAGGATCATTCAAGGTATTTCTGGTAGAAGTAGCTGCCGGGAGCATTTTAAATCTCTGGGTATTCTTACATTACCATGTATATATTTTTTTTCAACTATAGTTTTTATCTGTCAATACAAAAGCATGTTCGAGATTGGAGTAAATGGTGATATACATAATTACAACACGAGAGCATCTAAAAACTTCAGGATTGTCCCCCATAATCTAAACATGCATTGTAAAAACCCTGTGTATGCTGGAGTGAGTTTTTACAATGCTTTGCCGAAAGAGTTAAGGGAAATATGCTCTATGAGCACCTTTAAGAAAAAACTGTACTTGTATCTAGTAAGCAATTCTTGTTATTCTGTTGATGAGTATATGTCATTGCATTGGATTTTATAATTTTTACTTTCATTGTTTATGTTTTGTTTTGTGTTGTACATACTTGACTTGTTCTATACATGTTGTCCACATGTCCGGGAACCAATAAAGAATTATTATTATAATTATTATTATTATATATCTTAAGAATTGGGAAAAAAATCGAGACATATAAATAAAATTAAGTAGCTGAAAAATTTTTAAATGTGAAATGTTGCTAATTTCGGAAAATAGCCTTGGCAGTCTTCGTACATCCCACATCCTGAAATGGGCACATGCAGTAAAAGGGTTAAAATATTTGAACCTTTGTTTTTCACCCAGCACAGTGGGTCAGACTCCAATCAATCAGATTTGCAGTATAAGTCTATGGATTTGCTACACACTAAGTACAGTGGAACCTCGATCTGTCGTTTTTCAGGGGATGGATGAAAAAAACGATGAATGTGGGAAAACGATCAATGCGGGAATGTTTGTCCGGGTTGCCTATGTCCCAGGATCCACTGGATTTTTGCGAATTATGACATTCATTAACAGATTCAAACAAGATTTCAGCTGATTACAGGAATATTATTAATATCTTGTATGATGTTAGGCACGATGTGGTGGAAGTTCGTAATATTGTTGAAATGACACATTGCAATATTTCCACTTATAGATTTATTTTACACTACGCGTTTCGTCGTTACAGCGACATTTTCAAGTCTTTATCGAAACACTTAGGTCTTATTGTTGATTCGACTTATCCCTCTTTCTAATATCCTAAAGGAACAAGCCGCCTTGCTAAAAAATGTTTGCACTCCACTCGGAATTTTCACGGCTATTATGCATTTCTGTCTGATGTAAAAATTCTTATCTATCAAATGCCATTTCAAGTACACGTATTTACGACAGAAATGTGCGTGTTATGCCTCAAACAACTGATTTCGCCGTTGCAGTGATAGGTTATGAAATGGATCAAGAAGGCCAAAAATAGTTTATTATTTGAAATGTTCCTTTCTAGCAATTAAATTTTTAATATGATTGAGGCAATGTGGCGTTAATCGTCAGCGGCACGCCCACCTGATCCTCGGCTTCATCCCACTTCTTGTTTTCACCAGGGATCTCGCTCTACCCACACCCCTGCCGTCATGTGCTACCGGACATACCGAGGCGTTCTGCAATATTCACGTATTTCTAGCCTGGGTTCTTTTCTTCATCATCAATTATTTTCAGTCCATCTTTTAAAGTTCTCACTTGTGTCTTCGGAAGGGCCATGGTCCGAAGACGAATAAGAATAAAACTAATAAAAAAGAAACCTGACTCCATTGCATCCACACGGAAAACACTCGCTGGTTTTAAGTCAACCCACCCCGGAAAGTACGGAACCACTCGTACGAGGTGAAGTTCGGCACTAATGCTATCGCTTTCGCGTAGGCAGAGCTTACTGCAGAGGGTGAAGCATGACCATATGACTGCGCAATGAAATTTTTTATCCTATAGAGAAGGCAACTTACCCACTCATTTCTAACAATAAGTAGCGTAGTTCTAGATGCAGATGAATTCAGATTGCTAGTAGAGAGAAACAAAATAATATGAGAAGACATCACTTCGTTAGCAACTCAGACAAGTGAGACTTGTAGCATAACTCGTAAATTGTAACCAGACGCCCTCCCTGTTTTCGAAAAAAAATCACATCAACTGCCGTGAAGCTCACTATCAGCTGCGAGGATATCGTTATTTGCCAGAAATCACCATCGTATTATTCCAACTATTTCCTTGCTTAAAATGCTTAAATAACGTTAGAAATATGTTGTGTTTGGTATCATTCTTTTTTGACTTACGTGCACATCACTAATATCTCAATCTAATAAAAGTATAATACCAATTGCCGAAATTCATTTTTACACACCTTTTGGGCAAATCGGTGATTCATGCAGCAGTTGACCTCCAGAGGTGGGTATCTTTGAAGCGAGTCAGCTAAAAAAAAGTCAGCGGTCGAGAAAGGGGGAGGCGTGAAAAAGGTTTCTTTTGTTCTCGAGTAACTTGATATTTTCTTTCGAAGCTAAGGTCGTCGTAATACGATCCCTGCTCGAGCTGGGACCTTTTTTATTTCGGAGAAGAAGAAAGCTTCAACCGGGGGGAGGCGAGTGCTGAATGGAGGGGGATACCGGATCTTGGGAAATGCGCTAATGTAACTATCCCATGGCACTCTGCTTCTCCCTATCGCATTTCAATCCCCTGGGGAAGATTCAAACTATGTGTCTGTTGTTAATAGCCATAAATAACACGTTGTAAACACTTCGTCTCATTTTTATCAAACGATGAATGCGGGAAAATTATTTGACGGGACTGCGATCTCCAAACGATCAATGCGGGAAAACGATACTTGGGGGAACGATAGATGCGGGAAAAAATTACATTGTCTTTATGGAACTTAATTTGGGACCAGGAGCGGCGAACGATGAATGCGGGAAAACGATGAATGCCGGAACGATAAATCGGGGTTCCACTGTAATCAAAAAAAGTAAGGAAAAGTCATCCAAGGAAATTCTTTTATGGCAAAAAATAAAGCAGGGTTGGCCATTTAAAATTCCAACTGCTGTTAATACGACCATACTGGTGTTCTAGTGTTCAGGGAGTGAGTAAGTCAAAGGAGATACTTAATTGAGTCGACTCACCTCCAGGAACCTGCTCCATGAATATTTTGAAGAAGCCGTCTTCAGACACTGAGCCCAGGTACTGCACAATGTTGCGGTGGCGCAGCTGAGAGTGCAGTTTGATCTCTTCATGCAGAGGCTGGACATCACTGCAAGCGCAATCACAAAGCGTTTACACAAGGATTGCGAAGGAGAGACATTGACTACATCCACCATACGAGCTCAAGGAGTCCACAAAAGTCACAATGTCAAGCACAATTACATGCCATCAAGGCGAAAAATTAAACCATTTCCAGGTTCCACTACAAAAATTACCACATGAACCATATGAATGTGATTTTTCAAAATTTTAGGTTGATCGTGAAATATGAGCGACAAACTCAGGTTTGACATGGTGGAAAATTCTCCTATCATGGTGATTGAATAGCACAAAGCTATTGTAAATTCTCACACTTTAATCAAACTTACAGTGACCAAAGTTTCAACCAATAACCACCATTCTCAAGGTGTCGCACCCCAGCAATGTACCAAAATACTTACAGTTATGGTGGGGGAGGCAAAAATTCACGAGGTGGGGATTATGAAGGACAAGCATTAAGAACGTACATTGTATTTCACACCCAAACACACAAAACAATCACCAATTAGTCTATATATATATATTAACACCAGAGCATGATGAGAGTTCAGCAAAAAAGAATATTGAGCAGATGGGAAATAAATGGTAGGCCACTGATGGATGATTCCTTTGAGGAAGGTTAACCACAGCAGCAGTGGGCAAAAAGAAAAAAAAAGTGATTGACTTACAAGAATTTTTTGGTAGGGGCATTGACTATTTTGAACATTTGACCATGAAACCAAATAAAATCAATAGTCTGAGGCGTCACTTGGAGAAATTGCTCCATTAAAAATAACTGTAAATTTCTTAAATAAGTTTTGGAGGACTGTTTTTGTTTCCATACTTCATCATCTGGAGACCAGATATGATGTGCGATAAAACCGTTTGACCAGATGATATAGATAACACACCATTTCCCCACTCAAGAAGGAAAGGGCTACAAATGTAAGAGGAGGCTGATATGAAAATTAAGATGAAATAGGGTGGAACAAGCACATACTCTTTTATCTGCAGTTGCCAGTGCACACATTCTATGATGCGCAGCACAAAAGGCTAAAGCAATACACAGCAAACTCTCGATTACCCGGACTAATGATGGCAAGAGGCAGCATGAATAATCGGAAAACATGGATAATCCAAAATTTCACTCTAATTTCCCACAATAGTTATAGTTCACGTAAATCGAACAATATACAGTGAAACCTCGATTTTACATTCCCCCATTATACATTTTCCCTGATTTTGCACAGTTTTTATCAGGTCCCAAACAATACCGCCTTTAAACAATGATACTCTATTTTACAATATCCTCAATTTTGCACTTTTTGTAAGTGGTCCATTCAAAAGTGTAAAATAGAGGTTTCACTGTATTATTACTATTTAGGCACGTAGTCTGCTATTTGGATAGCTTCCCGGACTCATTGAGAACTTTCTTCACCCAACCAATCTTTTTAGCGGCAATAATGTGATTCCCACAGCTCCATTACACTATCAGCGCAGGCGAGTGCCTGGCTGTGATTCATGATATCTCTGCTTCCACTTCCCCCACTGCTTTCACTTCTACTGTTCCCTTCCTCTCCCGTTTCACCTTGACTGGTTGCGCCCCAAACATGCCATGAAATCTCTGATTCCCTTGGGCTGTATTCAACTGCATGAAAAGCTGCAGCAATGATCGCGTATTTGCAATAAGAAAAAGAAATTTTGAGGTCATAGATAACATTTTTCTTAATTTATGATGGGTTAACCATTGAAAAATCTTCTAAAATTAATCAAGGGTTTTTTCATGCCTCTCATTGTCTTCTGCAAGGCTAAAGCAGATGTCCAAGTAAACTTTAAACATTCCTTGTCAGCAAGTAAATAAAATAATTCTGTTTTACAAAGGGACTCCCAATGGAATAGATTAGCCCAGTTTAGCCTTTCATTAAAATGAACTACCCCTTGTACTTTAGTGCCTGATTTTATCCTCTACAAAGATCACGAAAAACATCAAAAGAGGGAGAAATTCAAGCACGGATAATCCACAGCCGGATAATTGGGAGTCAGCTGTATTCCACAATAATTGATTCCTCGGGCAGAAGATAACATTACTTGGCCACTCACCCTAAATTACGCTCTGGAATTTCTTTCACAGCAATCCGGACTTGTGTGTTGAGATCTCTTGCTGCAAAAACAATTCCATACGTCCCCTTCCCCAGCACTATTTTCTTGTTTTGATCATCAAGCTCGTACTCAAACTACGAATAAAACAGAATTAAAATAAATCACACATTGAGGAAAAGAGATGTGAAAATACATAAGAAGATTACTTGATGTAAGCCCAATGACACTGAGACCATTACAATATGCATCCAAAAGGTGTAGAATTAGCAAGGTGATGCACATCATAATAAAAACACCTTTAAAAGTACCTAATAATGGCAAATAGCCAACAAAAAGAAATGTTTCACAGAATTTCAAAACAACCACCCAGGTTTTGACTGTGCTTCTCAAGATGGATATTATTACTCACTGGTGCCATCCAAATACGTAGTTGTAGCAACTATTAGGGACGTGCGAGGATTCAAATATTTGCAGACCCACTACTCAATCCGACATCAGCGAAACCCACCAACAGTATCAGGGCTCGATTGAAGAGCACCCTCCCCTCACCTGTCACCTTACCCCAAAATAGCTGGAACCCATTCGACTACATTGATTCCAATTGCGCTGATTTTGCGACATTGGCATCTGAAACTGGGCCGTAGGCATGATGCATTGGCGCCAACATCCAGTTTGTATAGATGCCACTCCAGTCGTTGGCTGGGAGAGCAGGGCTTGCTTTGCTTCAAGTGTTTGGAGATTGATTGGATTCCTTTTTCATTCACAAATAATCGCATTTCACTTGCGAAGACCACAATTAAATTTGCAAAAAGTATGTGTCGCTTTTTAAGGAGTTAGAAGCAAGTGAACAACAAATTGCCAAAATATGGACTACAATTTGGAAGGTGAATGTGATTGGAGGCCTGGGCCTACTACATATTTCCAAAGATGAACAAAGTGCTGCTGGACTTAGTAATACACCAAGTGTGTCAAACACTGAGGGAATTGAAGGTCTAGGGCCTAGGTCTTTGGTAGGCACATCAAAGGTGCGGGCCTCTTTGATTTGGGAATTGTATATCTATATTATAATTGTACAGATGCCTTTACCACAGGCTCTTTAGGCAGTTTGGATATATAATTAAATTAAAGTGTGGAGACATTACTGGAGGTATCATTCATATCAGTTGTCCCATTGGAACTGTTTAAAACACATTATTAATGCATCAAAAGAGTAAACATACAAGTTCAAAATGCAAGCAAGAGAGTATTTACCTTCATTTGGTCTGTTGTCAATGCTGAGTCCAGGTCTGTGACCATTCCTTCCTGATCCACAGTCATCTCCAGAATGAGATCATAAAATCGCTGACGATATTGTTCCGATGGAAGATAAATCTGGAAGTCGTCAGAGTTTTCATGGACGTATAGGAAAAGGCACCGTTCATCTCTCTTGTACAAACTGAAAAAAGGAGTAAATAAGGAATATGCCACTCAGGCTGTTCCACTATTCTTTCACTTCATCTAACCCTGAACCCTTTCTTAGAAGGACAACCCCATCCAGCGATTCATCGCTCTCCCACTCCTCACAACCCATCCTCCTCCCCCAGCCCTCTTCACTCTTCATATCTTGCTTGATCACATCACGTTCTTGCACCTGATAATGCTTCTGGGAGCTGAAACGCACTGATTAAGGAACGTTGTGGATTAGTCATGAATAAATTTTTTTGACTAGTGCCAAAGAATCTCTTTTATGGATACCGTCCTCCACAACTGATGCTAATAAATAATATGTTGGCTAAGGGTCAATTTCCAGAGTGCTGAGAGCATGGTGAATAGGAGAGTTATGATAAGGGATGAGTCGATTCCAAATGTCGATTCTCGATTCCACCGATTCTCGGGCACGGAATCGGAATCGAGAATCGATCGCCTAAAGTCGATTCCGATTCCATCGATTCCAGGAAGATGAATTCTTTGAGCATAGACTATAAGTTTGGGGCATAAATGCTGCCACACATCTAAGCGGCTACGGTGTCAGCCTTGCCCATGCGGAGGATACGCCCGGCACGCGGGTGCTGCGACGAACATACCTAAGCCGCCTCGGAAACATGAAAATGTCGGCAAGAGCGACAAACCGACGAACCCTGAAATGGCACGTGTTCAAGAGCAACTCTCAGAGAAAAAAAAATTGGAAACCTCGGGATCACGAAGCAATGCATGCGTTTTCCGTTCTTTTATTAACCGCTGGTCACGGCAAATCAAATTATTGCGATTATGAATCACATTCGGAGAATTCATCTGGACCACCAATTTTAAAGTATAATAGATCGAAACATATTTTTTTATTTTCGAATGATATTTGAAGTCTGTTGATAATAAAAACGTGCAGAGAGTGAGTTTTCCCGTGAAAAAAGTTTCTTATAAATATGCGCTGAGAGCGGGTTTTTTTATAAATGTAACTTTTTTAGACTAACACGCATCTGCGTCAATAATAGAAAAATTAGACACATTCGCATTTGTATAGCCCAGTTTCATCAATGCAACCCTTGAGGAAGTTGACACTTGCTTGGCATAAGCCGCCGCAGCCTCCGGGCGGATTCGACAGGTTGCGTTCGGCCGCCACCGTGCACCCACCAGGATGTTCTAGTATGTATGGATGCGATGAATGCTACATTATTGTTTAGCCACCGCTGCCAAACGAGAATGTAGCCACCACGGCTATTGTTATTTTTAGCGATGGTTGGATCGGATACCTCGGATCCAAATATCCACGGAAGACATCGGGTCTGGATCAGTTATTTTAAATAATAGCTTCAGTGAATGCAATCAGGGTGGAAAGAGTTCCGATTCTCTCTTCGAATGCGTCGTTGCATGCGATTCTTGTCCTACTCATGAACCGATTTGTTTGAAAGCTCTCGCAGAGGTTGCGAGTAGAATTTCAGCCGTGGCCAGGATTTTCAGTCAGAAAATAAAAAAAGGCAAAATACGACTGGCACATAGTGTGACTCTTCCCAAGAGATTGAACCATCATCGGGGAAATTTCAGCGCCGTAGGATAATAATCACGTCAAAAGTAACTACGTCGCAGATTTCAGAAAACCACCCTCGGCCGTCCATCAGCCCGTGCCTCTGTTGTTTTTTTTTCGTATCCGAAATCACACGGACCAAAAATCATTGTCTTCTAAGGAAAATATCAAATCACACGAAAACAACTGAATCGTGTTTCATCCCTAACTCATCTCACCAACTGACCTTTTTTGGCCTGCCTGCTTCAATTCTCCGTTTCTAGACGACAAATGCTAGGAGAGTGACTTTCTGGGCCCGAAGATATCTTGATAGCTTCGACAATTAGATGATATGCACGAGATTTAAAAAATAATTAGACCAAATGAGACGCATTCCTGACGATATTTCTGTTTATTTTTCAGCTCTAATTGATTGCCACTCAGTTTTCTATCTACAATTCTACAATTAAACTTTATTACTGATATGCAACATTATCCAAACAGCATAATTTTCAAAGAATCAAGCGCAGCATTAACCCCTCAAACAATTAGAGACGGATTAGAAACCCCGACTACATATATCACGTAGTGCGCCCAGCTTCACTTTGAAGGCAACGACGTCACTGAAGCAAGATCTGACTTCTTCATCCGACTCCCTCATTTGTAGCCTTGTTGTTTGAAATACGGAGGGAGCGTGCTCCTTCCTCTCCACCTCTCCTTTACGCGCTCCTTCCCAGTGGCATAGCCATGGGGAGGACGCCACCCCCCGAAATATAAAAACGCAGTTACTGTCCTTCACAAAAGAAAACAAAATATTGAAATATCAGGAATTTACAAAATTTTTCTTTAGCAAATTAAGTTTTTCGATTATAAAAAGTGTTAAAATTAGTTTAAAACCCATTTTTTAGTGCCCAGATTTTTCAAAAACTTTCCCCCCTGGTTTTGGATCCCCCCCCCCCAATTGAAATTCCTGGCTATGCCACTGCTTCTTCCCCTCCACCTCTCATTTATGAGCTTCTGCTGCCCACTCCTTCCTCATGCTGAGCGGTTGAGCACCTCGTCGCACCTGACGTTAATGCCGTTTTAAATACTGTTAATTGTGTTGCTGATTGCGCAGTTGCAATTTAAGTTAATGATACACCGATAAAAATGTCTTTGATTGTGTATAAACATTTCCATTGAGATAAGGAGAACCAATTAATGCCGTGTGCGTGCACTGTGGCGTAAATTATCGCAAGGATGTGCTAAATCCACCTCACCATACAATGTTTCAATTTTGAAGCATTTTCGGGTGAAACACAAGTCGGTATGCAATGAGAAAATAGAATTCGGGGGAAACGTGCGTGAGGAAAATTTGAATTCAGTCGATGGCAGGAGGGTAGCCAGGAATTTTGTTAAGGGGGGGTCCAAAACCAGGGTGGAAAATTTTTAAACAACAGGGTACAAAGGAGAGGGTTTCAAACTAATTTTAATACCTTTCATAATAGAAAAAACTTCATTTTTCATAGATTCATTTTTTTCCATTTTTCATTTTTGTAAATTCATGATTTCTAAATATTTTGTTTTCTTTTATGAAGGAAAGTAATTGTGTTTTTATATTTTGGGGGGTCCTCTCGCTACGCCACTGGTCAGTGGTTCATCCTAAGATTTTTCCTATTTTCATTTCCAAACCCAAGCGTAACAGTTTAGGTCCTGAGCATGTAAAGATGTTTTTTTTTAAAAACAACTTGAAAGCCCATAAAATAATTTTTAATTTATAAAAATATAAAAATGTGTATGAAAATCTAAAAAGCATTCCATTGATTGTACGTACCCACAATAAACTTGAATAATGACTTTGTTTAATGGCAGGAATTTAAAAATGCATTTGGATTCGAAAATATCTGATTCGAAAGATCTGGCTCCAAAAATCCTGGATCCGTCCATCCCTAGTTATTTTATTCCATTCAATTCTTAAATTTTAATGACAGCAATGCTACAGACAAATCAAAATCCCACCTGTTAGAAGGAATAAGAATCGATGGAATCGAAATCGAGAATCGGGAATCGATTTGAAGGAATCGGAATTGGAATCGGAATCGAAAAAAAGTGGAATCTACTCATCCCTAGTTATGATAACACCATAAATAAAGTACCTTAGCCTCATTTACCTAATTCCTACAGCAACTTACCTCACACTCCTGATCATGTTTGCTTCAAACAGCCAATCGTGCACCTGCCTGCAAGTGCCCTTCATGCTGTCCAGGCAAACATTCGACAACTGGATGGACTTCTGCTCAGCACCCAAATTGACATTGGCGTAGGACGGCATGTATATTTTAGAAGGCTCCAGCACCAGCATCTGAAAAGAATAACGCAGCAGAGTGCTAAAAGTGCTCCACCCTCCCATTCTACATTGCATTGGAGGCATCATCTCAGTGACAAAATTGTTCACCATAGTCAAGAGAGGAAATTTCAAACATTTCCAAGTGTTCAAGGGAGTCTTTTTAAAATCTTCCAGGTCAAATTATCTTAGTTTTTATTTGAACAAGTGTAATGTTTTGCAAATCTGGACAATTAAGATAATAAAGCAAATAATAGCATTGCTTTCAGTGAACATCCATACTGAAATAATAATACCATGCTGCAAATTGCATAAGCCACAGCAGAGACAGAGAGGGATCTGGTGAAAATTCTTATTGATATGGGAAATACAATAGCTAAGTACAGTCTGAAAGAGAACTAAAAGCAAACAAAGAATTCTGACGCTAGCAAAATTTCTGTTTAATGTTTTAGCCCTCATAACTCTGGTTCCACTTGTCCACTTCAAGTTGCTTTCGAGAGCTGCTCTGCTATAATGAGAAACAACAAATGCTTGCACAGACAATGGGGAACTTGTATGGGTTGTCGATTGCTCTAAAAACTATTTTGAATAAGTAAAATGGATACATTATCTCACAGAAATACCTATAGTTTCTCTATTAATCATCAAAAGAAATAAAAATATTGACTTTAAATCGAGAAAAATTTCTCTGAGCCAACCACTGCGCGAGGACACCCGAGCGTTGTTGCCGAGGCCAGGCGTGACATTATAGGTGCCTAAACAACCGTAGTGAGTTGGGAAATATGCTGAGCGCATGCCGTAAAATTTGTTTTGCGGGAGTATTTAGCCGCTCATCGTCACTTTATTTTGCTCTGTTATTCTTGGGCAAGTTTTCCTATTGCTACTGTGTCACGATTACTACTTGGGATATAAATAATGCGACATCAGGGTGATGAAGTACAAGCGTTTCACATAGTTTTTGGGGGGGCAAACCCCCCCAAAATTTTATGAGGGATTACGACCATTTGGGTGGGAGGACCCCTCCAGGTACAGCCGAGCTTGAAAACAACAATATCTGCAACAAAAAATTAGGGGGGCTCGACACCCTCCTAGAATTTTTCTGGGTGGTCAGGACCCACCGTAATCCTCCAGATACTCATATGTCACAGACATGCTAAACATAACCTGATTTTGTGCTAACAGCTGGGGGGTCCCGGCACCCCCCTGAATTTTCAGGTAAGCTACGATCATATAGTCTGAGGTTTCAGGCGAGATGGAGTGGAAACGTGACATAATGAAAATGAAAAAGCAGGAGCAATTTCCACAATTTTACATTTATTGATACGACCGGTTTCGCTTTTCAGCATCATCAGGTGCTGCGATAGGTTTTCCCCACGCGTATCACCTGATGATGCTGAAAAGCGAAACCGGTCGTATCAATAAATGTAAAATTGTGGAAATTGCTCCTGCTTTTTCATTTTCATTAAGCTACGATCCTTCTGGGGACGCTGGGACCCTTACCTGAGGGGACTGCGAACCCCCTATGATGCATTGATAAAAACCCATACCCCAGCGATGAGCAGCATGGTTTCCTCACGTGCATTCAGGCGTCTGGTTATTTCTGCCAGTTGTTTAGACATATACGACATAACCAAAATTAACTGAGTACTCATTCCATTTCAACTTGAGACCCATTGAAAAAAGCCTTTTCACAGCGATAGGTTTTCCCCACGCGTATTCACTCATCCAGTTATTTCTCTCCCGCTTGCCATTGGTTATTTCAACGAGTACTCGTCGCTTAGGTTATTACCGGCTAGGTTTTTTGGTTATATCAGAAATAACCAGTTATAATGTGCTCTGTGGTCGTTAGAGGCGCAGGAAAACCCCAGCCAGTGGGCCGTCTGGCAGCGGCAAATAGTGCAGGTAGTTCTAACGTTTCCCGAGAGAGTGCGGTAATCAGGAGCCAGATTATTTTTCTCCGGTTATTTTTCGATTATGCAAAAAAATAAACAAATACTCTGGCTTACCGGCACCTAAAATTAACCAGTTTTTAATTTAATAAAAACAAACAAGCAGGACTTGAGGATATCCTACTCATATCCACTCATACAACTGACAAATACCAACCTAGAAATTTTTTCTGCTCAACAGTGATAAGGGTCCTTGGTTATTTTCTGATGAAACTGGGGGATGGGCGGTAATGTAAAAACAACTGGTGATAATACCTTAGTATTACAAACTCTTAGACCATAAATCTCCGTACTGCTTGCTTCTTTTCTGCAGGTGAATCAACTTGCTATACTTTTTCTGCACAGTCTACAGGGCTTTGGTTATTTCCTTATGCAACAGATGAAAAATCTTGCGAAATAACCGATTTCGGTTTATTCTCATCACGAGTGCTATGTTATTTCCTGGACGACCAATAAAAAACCAGGGAAAAATAACCGGATCAATGCCCTCTGTCAGATAATCTAGGTACTTCATGCTCCCGACCAGATTTTCGGAGAATGGTATTCAAGAAGCAGGACGAAGTTCAAAAATGCAGCATTTTCATGAGAACCGAAGATATGCAATACGCAATGCTTTAAGTTATATAACCTGGAAAAACCTGGTTTTTTCCATCTGGTTTTAATACTCATGTACTCTACTTACTCAAAATAACTGGTTAACCTCACCTCACCTAATACCAATTGAAAGAGGAAATTTTGATAGCGTCGGCGGTAATAGCGGCATAAGAGGAAGTAGAAAGAGTTCCGATCCTCTCTTTGCACACGCCGTTGCTCTACAATGCTAGTCCTACTCACAAACAATTTTGTTTAAAAGCTCTCGCAGGAGTAATGCAATAGAATTGCAGCCATGGAAAATTTTAAGGCAAAACATGAAAGGCACATAGCATGAACCAGGGCTTTGGCACAGGGCGGGCGAACTGTTGACAGCGTGCGACACAACAGTTTGACGGGCGTTTTCCTGAACTAACGCTATCATTTCGTAAGATAGTTTTGATTAATAAATATTATTGGGTAAAAAATTATTTCATAACTTGTGTAATGTCACTCAGTTGGTATCTTCAATTATAAATAGGAAATATGAAATATGTGCGCTTCCTCTGTCTCACCCATTGACCAATCATGAATCGGCCAATGAAATTTCGTCTCCTCATTTCGAAAGTTTTGATCGTTAGGAAAACATCTACACTATGGACCGGTTAGATCTTGTGCTCTCGCGATGTACGGTTTTAGGCGTTGTTTGTATATAGTTGTTGATTCTATTTTAACTTAATTCTCTCTACATCAAGTTTTCAAGCCTGCGTGTGGTGTGTGAAGTGGTTGACAACGTTATATTTTCGAAAAAGTCACGTATATTCAGCCCATTAACGCTTGTATGGTGATCTTGATTTTGCTTACGAATTTTTGTTTTTCAACAATCTCATATTCAGTGCAGTGAAGTGGCCACTGGTAAAGGAATTTTCTTTGTGGTGTTCTTATCCCGTAATTTGTGATGACACTGAGGAATTATAGTTCGCTGTGTGTGTGGGTACGAGGACTTATGCGTACACAAGTGAGGCATGGAGAGATTATTGTCAGGCTTTCGCCATCCTGTGTATAGTGTTTATTTATTTACTAATTCAAATCATTGTATTTGGCAGGTGAGTGACTTTTTATGTGAACTTTTATAAAATAAATGGGTATTTGCTTTGCACATGTTGTGATTTTATTTAAATGATATCCCGCATAGTATCCCTACCGCATGCAACACGCAAAGCAAGAATAAAAGTGGAATGGGGACTGGAGGGGAGGGGGTACGGTAGGGGAGGGTGCTAGTTTACGGAAAACGCCCGCAGAATGCGCTGTAGTGGCCCCAGCCGCGTCGTCCGCTACGCTACGCTGTCTACACTTTTTAACATTGTGTGTCACGACTGTGGCATGAACCTTCCCAAGAGATTGGACCACAATCGGGGCAATTTCAGTGCCGGAGGATAATAACCACGTCGAAGATTTAACGGAACCACCCTCAGCCCTCCATCAGCCAATGCCTCTGGCGTTTTTTTTTCCTTTCCGAGACCCCACAGGAAAATATCAAGTTACAGGTGAACAATGGAAACGTGTTTCATCCCTACCCCATCTCACCAACTGACCTTTTTCGGACTACCAGGTTCAATTCTCCCAGTTTCTGGAGGCCAAATGCTAGGTGAGTCACCAACTGAGCTCTAATATATCTCAACATCTTTCAGCAATTATATGACACGCACGAGATTCTAAAAAGAATGAGACCTAACGCGACGTATATCTGACAGCATTTAAGTTTTTTAAGCTCTAATTGATTGACACAAACATTTATCGTTAAAACAAGGCTACTAATATTCAACGTAGTCCAAACAGCACAATTTCGGAAGAAACAAGCGTAGCATAAGCACATTCAAACAAGACGAGACGGACTGGAAACTTCAGGCAACGCAAACTGCGTGTATCACATTGCTGTGCCTTCGCCCCTTCACTTTGAAGGCAACGACGTCACATGCAAGATAGGACGTGTTCTTCCCTTGCTCCTTCGCTCATAGCCTCGTAGCTTGAAATACAGAGGGGAGGGAGCGCGCTCCTTCCCCTTGACCTCTCCTTCAGCGCTCTTCCCTTGTAAGCATTTCCGATTTCTTTTATCCACCATTTAGTCCAACAATGAACACACTCATTCAAATTTTTAAACCGCAGGTTTTGACACCATTATAATTTTCAGTTTCAATAACCCTCATATTAGCATCTGTGGATGATTTTGAAATATCAGGTCCTCAGCGTGATGGAAATTGCTTGGCAAGACAGATGTTGACTATTAACCAGGAATGTCCTTAAAAACTGCATGTTTCTCTGTGTTTGATAAGCGATTACTATATGCAGTATAAATGCTGCGGGATGTCTACTCGTGGCAGTGAATTTAGCGCGCCCTCCGGAGCAAAAAACCCTGCGCGATCTTTTCCATGTTCAACTCTGGGGTACTGACATGACGGCGCGATGTTTACAAGAAAAGCAGACAGGAGCATTTTAAAAATACGTCACTAAGGGAGAAACTCCCCTCCCTGCCCCTTGTTTTGACACAGGGTTTCAGATTACTGACTCACGGCTGAAAACCAAGGCCACTCAGTTCCCCTTGGACTTGCAACCGGTGAAGGGGAGGGGGGAAGATAAGAAGTTTGTGTAAGAGGCTCACCCCCATTCTTGGCTGCAATTTCTGGGAAAAAAGGTGCACCTCTTACATGTGCTTATAAGTTAATTCTGACCAATGTACATACAATGAGCCCACGTTTAACGTCGTCAATTCGTTCCTGAAAAACCCGACGTTATGGGAAACAATGTTAAACGATGCAATATTTCCCATAAGAAACAATGTAAAAAAACTTAAATTGGTTCCTAACGATCCATTTCTTTGTAAAGAATCCAGAATTTCTTGGGTGTGAATCCAAGGAGGCCAAAAATTGGAGGCGTTAATTTTAAAAACACATCGCGACCAATCGGGAGTATCTGAACAAGTCCGAACATACAGTCTAGTGGGACCAGGTAAAAATTCTGTGCGGCGAGGCAAAATTCTGGGAAAGACTGAAAAAGGAATCAATTGAGATCCAGCTTGCACGTAACATCCTCAACCGTAACACTGGGTATTCACTCAGAGATGCATTTAAACCGGCCCTAAGGACAATTTGGCTGGCTGACTCCAAGCAAATCACGTGGCACCTGATAAACAGTACAAAAGCTAGCCTTCTTCATCCACTCGACCACAGCCCTGATGATGCAACGAGACTCTCGTTCAGAAACGTCGGCTGAATGGAGAGAGATAGCCTTGCTAGAAGCTCAAATAGCCTTTTTTTTAAATAAGAGCAATGCTTTCAATATCACACTTCAATTTGCCCTCAAAGAGCATGATCTATCAATGGAAAAAATGGAAAGATTACACGCATGCAAATAAAGAGTGATGCTTACAGGAAAACGAATGGCATCCCCCACTTCACTTTTGGTCGCCTCCATGAAATATTCCATCCAGAACTCAAAGATTTGTTCCTCAGGCGAACTCTCAGGACTCTCGTTCTTCTTCCGGAACCGGTCGATCAATTTAATGTTTCCAATTGTCGACTTCAAGTACCTGAAATAAAAGTGCAACCAATGCTGCTTCTGTAATATGTACTAAAATAAATTCAACTAACTATAAGGGCATTAAATTTAACAATACGATCAGGTGAAGTTTTAAAGACTTTGATGGCATTCTAACCAAAAGCATTACCATAAAAATAAATAAAATTTAATCAATAAATGTTATTATTCAATAAAGGAATTTTTTGAAGACCATGAATCTGGTATAGAATCCGTACTGGATAGTAGGTATTAAAATTATGGCGATGCTGTGATATACTGATGTGATGCCTAGAATTATGAATTACATAGTATGTATGTACATATTTTGTAGAGATGTGCAAATAGTATCCGCGAATACTCGAATACCTCGAATACTAGAAAGTATTCGATATTCGAGGTTTCGAATAGTTATGCGAAAAGTACCGCCTCAAATACCTCGAATACTTTGAATTTCGCGTCATACACTGTCGCACGCACGCCGTTGGTAGTTGACTCGGAAAAATGTAGAGAACTGTAGTCATTTAGTGCTCGCAGCGCCGTTTTACGCAAGTTGACGAATTACATCAAACTCGTGGATTTTAGCGGTGAAAAGAGTTCGACGAGGGGAACCGAAAATGGTCGGGTGAAAAAATCCGAAAATCCCCGATTACCCACACCAGGAGAACCTCAGTGCCGTAGGATAGCAACCTTAGGGCATTTCCCACGATCCGCTATCCCCCTCCATTCAGCACTCGCCTCACCCACTCTGACGCTTTCCTCTTCTCCGAAATCAAACAAAAGGTCCCAGCTCGCGCAGGGATCGCATTACGAAGACCCCTGCTTCAAAAATAATATCGAGTTACGAGAACAATAAAAACGTGTTTCACGCCCTGTCCCCTTTTCTCACCCACTGACCATTTTCTGGCTACCTGCTTCGAAGTTCCCCATTTCTGGAGGTCAACTGCTGTGAGAGTACCATGTGATACTTGCATTAGCGCATTTCCCAAGATCCGGTATCCCTCTTCATTCAGCACCCCCCCTCTGAGGCTTTCCTCTTCTTCGAAATAAAAAAAGGTCACAGCTCGCTCAGGGACCATATTACGAAGACCTTAGCTTCGAAAAAATACCAAGTTACACGAGAACAATAGAAATGTGTTTCGGGCCCTCCCTTTTCTCCCCCACTGACCTTTTTTCCTACCAGCTTCGAAGTTCCCCATTTCTGTGGAGGTCAACCGCTCCATAAGTCATCTATTAGCACAGCATTTCCCAAGATCCGGTATCCCTCTCCATTCAGCACTAGCCCCCCCCCTCTGAGGCTTTCCTCTTCTTCGAAATAAAAAAAGGTCACAGAACAGCTCGTGCAGGGATCATATTACGAAGACCTTAGCTTCGAAAAAATACCAAGTTACAGGAGAACAATAGAAACATGTTTCGGGCCCTCCCTTTTCTCCCCCACTGACCTTTTTTTTCCTACCAGCTTCGAAGTTCCCCATATCTGTGGAGGTCAACCGCTGCATGAGTCATCTATATAGCACAAAAGGTGTCTAAGAATGACTTTCGTCAATTGATGTTACACCTTTATTGAATAGGGTAGTTTCCTTCATCAAAGAAAACGAAAGGCATTGATTGCGATTCGTTACCCACCATTAGTGTATTCATAATACACAAATTATTTGGTTTTTGAAATACCGGTTTAGACGAATGGCAAGGGTCAAATTTTATCCTCATTTGAAAAAGGCCAGATTGGCGCCCATGCGATTCCACTCCACGTGACGTCACAGGGACCTAGTTTCTACACGAGAGGATAGGAGTTATACATCGTCTGAGGTTACCAATGCATGCATGAGGCACAGAGCTCAGGGAAACATGTCTTAATAATCACCTACTAAAACTGGCTAAGGTCGGAAAGTTTTCTTCGTTTGATAAGGTATTAATAAACCTTTTTTAAGCCAAGCGCTACCATTCAGCAAGGTACTCGGCTACCCGCTGGCAGCCTGCGACGTATCAGCGCTAAGCCTCGCCTCAAGGTCTCCTCACCGGGCGGGAGGGGGAACCAGAAATACGACGTACGGAGATATTTCCCGGCATTCATACTTGAGCGTCGCGTTTTCGCGCGCTTGAAAATTTTCACTTTTCATTTAATCGCGAAAAATAGATATTGTCATTTAAAAATCTAAAAGCGTGAAATACGTACTCCAGGAGTAATAATCTTTCGATTAAGGCAATAAAAAATAATAGGAAACCACCCTATTGAAATATTAGTAATGTGCGTGTAATTTACAAAAGAACAAGACCAAACGCGACGCATTTCTGACTTTATTTAAGCATTTTACGCAAGGAAATAAATCTCAAAATAGGACGGAGGCTTGGCATTCTGGCGAGACTCGATATGAACAGCAGAGCTTCTCGGAAGTTGATGCGGTATTTTTTTCCGAAAACATATATCAAGTTACAATTTATGAGTGGTGCTATAAATCTTTATTGTTACAGTCCCAGACAAAGGGATATTTTATCAGAATATTTGGTTTCTCCCTGATAGCAATTCCAATTCATCTTCTTATCTCGTGAGAACTCCCAAAGATGGACTGAAAACAATTGAAGAAAATCCGGTGGAAAAGAGCTTGTATGTTGCAAAATGCCTCAGATTATCAGCTAGCACTTGGCAGCAGGAGTGGGGGTAAAGTTATGTTAGTTGAATTAATTATATGCCCAATTGTTTCCATAAAATTAAAATATTCATTAATCAGCTAAATTCCTGTTCGAATCATTTAAAGGAAATCAAAATTACTCCCCAAAATCTTGTGTTGCCTGCTGCATAGGCAACCGAGTCAAACATTCCAGCATTCATCATTTAGTGTTCGAGGTATTCGAAATTCGAGATATTCGAATATTCGAGCAATGATTTAATATTCGAATTCGATATTCGAATTCGCGAAATTTGCTATTCGACCCATCTCTAATATTTTGTTATTTGTTTAATCTTCTACTTTGTTTGATAAGGCACCTATTTGTGGGTATCTGCAAGCTACCAACACCATGTAAAGGCAAATGTAATACGCTAATAAATGTTTTATTGATTGATTGTAAAATCATTAACAAATATACAATCTTAAGTGTAGGTTTCCAAGAAAAAGACATCCGTTGTTATGTCATGCATAATTACGTGATCATGCATCGTTAATTATTCTTTGCTAAGATGCATGGTATTATTTTTCCAAGTCAAATTGTACATTCTAGACATTAGCAGTTGAATCACACACAAATTTTGAAAAAGATAACACTTGAGCAATGTAGTTCAGTAATCACACAGTAATATTATTGTGCCACTCATTGCTCTCGGGAAAGGAAAATACAGAACTAATAGATACAAAACTTGAGAGCCATCACAATTAGTGTGACCACAGGAACATAGTGTATGTATGTAACGTTTTCTTTGTAAGTGTATTTGAAATTTGGGGATATGGAGCCTCCACAGCTAGAACTAAAAAGAAGAGTATTATCTTAAGAAATAAAAATGAAATTATTGATGAGGTGGAGGCGAAGAGATCAACTATAAGTGAGATAGTGGAAAAGTTTGGAATCCCACTGTCGACTTTGTCGACAATTCTAGCAAACAGCGGCAAACTACAAGAAAAAGTCGGGTCCGGTGTTTCGAAGAAAAGGAAATATCTGCGCTGCGCCAAGCTCACGGAGGTTGAAGAGGAGCTATACACTGTTGACAAGAGGATGATGTACTTCAAGAATATAGTCCCAGAGATCGCTATAATTTTGATAAAACTGGGCTATTTTTTAATGCATTACCTGACGCAACCCTGGGTTTCAAAGAGCAAAGGTGCCTTAGGGGGAAAAAGAGTAAAGAGCGTGTTACTGTGGGGCTGTGCATCAATCAAACGGGCACGGACAAAATCAAGCCCGTTGTCATTGGGAAATTTGAAAGGCCACGGTGCTTAAAACATGTAAAATTTGAAGCCCTTCCAGTTTTTTACCATGCAAATAAAAACAGCTGGATGACCCGAGAAATTTTCCAGGAAACTGTTATATGTCTACAGAGAAAAATTGCTGGAGAGAACCGCAAAATAGTTTTAATCATGGATAATGCCACCGTCCATAAATACGTGGAAGGTCTAAAATTGGCTAATGTTTGAGTCCTCTTTATACCCCCGAACTCGACTAGCAAGTCCCAGCCCTTGGACCAACACATTATCCAGAATTTTTAAGTCCTGTACTGGAAGAAGCTTGTGCGGTGAGGTGATTAGAGGCTTAAAAGATGATTTTGAAACATACTTGGGAAAAGCAGGAGCACAACACGCAACATCAAGCGATTATATTGCCCTAGACGATGATCGATGATCTCCAGGCTTGCGACGATGCGACGCCAGTACCTACGTCGGAAGAAGCAGCGGCCGGGACTAGTCATAATAGCAGTGAAGACGAAGATGAAAGTGAGGAAGTAATTTCACCAAATAAAAAAGACGTATACGCTGCCCTCCAAACATTAAGATATTTTGATCTGGCTAACGATTTGGACCCCCAATTTAATTCCCATTTATGCAAGTTAGAAACCATGGTGGAAGCGGCGATGGAGAAGGGCAAAAAGCAAAAAAAATAACAGATTTTTTGGGTAACATCTTTTCGTGTTTATAATAGCCATCCTGAATTTAAACAACTTAAAAATCTTAAGTATTGGGCTCTATTTACCACCAACTTATTTTTTAGGCTACTCGTAATGAAGATGCACTTCCAACTCTTACCATGAACTTTCTTCTCGCGCGCCTCCCCATTCACCCATGCTGAGAGATCTTTCCTTCCAAAGCCTTTGTTTACTCTCTCCTCCCGCCCTTTGCTGATCTTGCTGACACCCACCTTAAGCATCCCAAATGCCTCCTTCGCCATTCACTCCCTCCCAAAGGTGACGGAGCTTGAGGGCATCATAAAAAAATACGGCCCCCAAACATAGTCTGAGGCAGAGCTGAAGGCCCTTTCCCCACCCTTCTTTCTACTGCCCCGGTCACCACTCGTTATGCTGACCACACCTCTTCCCTCAGGCAATCCCCATCCCACTCTTATTCACCCCACCCACTGGGAACGTTCTCCGACTGTGGAGAAGGGCATGGTTCATCTTTACTGGCCACGGGGGTACGTTTTTAACAGGAGAGAGGCTGGAGAAGTATCTTCCGTTATCGGGGAAATGGTGCCGTGCTTATAAAATTGTCTCTCTTCTTCTCTGCTGACTTTTCAATTTAACTTTAATTATTTTCTTTGCTCTTTCCACACAATATTTATTTACGATTATGGCACAACTATTTTTTAGTGTTAAAACTAAGAAAATCTTTTCTCTATGTCAATGATCCTTTGCATAACTTAAAATACGGCGGAGAAAGAAACACGAAAACTAAATGAGGTTAAGGTACAGGTTTTTGCATATCATTTTTGGGCATTTACGCAAGTGAACCAATACTTCACACACGTTGAGAAATGATAAAACTAGAGATGGGTCGAATAGCAGATTTCTCGAACTCGAATATCGAATTCGAATATTAAATCATTGTTCGAATATTCGAATACCTCGAATTTTGAATACCTCGAATACTAAATGATGAATGCTGGAATGTTTGACTCGGTTGCCTATGCAGCAGGAAGCACAAGATTTTGGGGAGTAATTTTGATTTCCTTTAAATGATTCGAACAGGAATTTAGCTGATAATGGAATGTTTTAATTTTATGGAAACAATTGGGCATATAATTAATTCAACTAACATCGCTTTACCCCCACTCCTGCTGCCAAGTGCTAGCTGACAATCTGAGGCATTTTGCAAAATACAAGCTCTTTTCCTCCGGATTTTCTTCAATTATTTTCAGTCCATCTTTGGGAGTTCTCACGAGATAAGAAGATGAATTGGAATTGCTATCAGGGAAAAACCAAATATCCTGAGAAAATATCCCTTCGTCTGGGACTGTAACAATAAAGATTTATAGTACCACTCATAAATTGTAACTTGATATATGTTTTCTGAAAAAAAATACCGCATCAACTTCCGAGAAGCTCTGCCGTTCATATCGAGTCTCGCCAGAATGCCAAGCCTCCGTCCTATTTTGAGATTTATTTCCTTGCGTAAAATGCTTAAATAAAGTCAGAAATGCGTCGCGTTTGGTCTTGTTCTTTTGTAAATTACGCGCACATTACTAATATTTCAATCCGACAAATGTGTAATATCAATTGCCGCAAGTCATAGTTAGACACCTTTTGGGCTAATAGGTGATTCATGCAGCAGTTGACCTCCAGAAACTGGAAACTTAGAAGAAGGTAGGCTGAAAAAGGTCAGTGGGTGAGAAAAGGGTAACTTGATATTTTTTTCGAAGCTAAGGTCTTCCTAATTTGATCCCTGCGCGAGCTGGGACCTTTTTGAAATCCAGAAATGGGGAACTTCGAAGCAGGTAGGCAGAAAAAGGTCAGTGGGATAGAAAAGGGGGTCGTGAGACATGTCTTTATTGTTCTCCTGTAACTTGATATTTTTTTCGAAGCTAAGGTCTTCCTAATAGGACCCCTGCCGGAGTGAGGACCTTTTGTGAGATGTTACTATCCCACTGCACTAGAGTTTCCTGGTGGGGGAAACCGGGAATTTTCGGATTTTTTCACCTGGATCAATTTAGGTTCCCCACGTCGAACTCTTTTCACCGCTCTGACCCGCGAATTTGATGTAGTTCGGTAACGGCGCTCCATGCACTAAAAGACTAGAGTTCTGTACATTTTTCCGAGTCAACTACCAACGACGTGCGTGCGACAGTGTACAAAGCGAAATTCAAAGTATTCGAGGCGGTACTTTTCGCATAACCATTCGAGACCTCGAATATCGAATACTTTCTAGTATTCGAGGTATTCGAGTATTCGCGGATACTATTCGTACATCTCTAGATAAAACGTCTCTTGTAGGAAAACAATCAATGTGGATAATAATGTTTCTCTCTTTATTTCTCCGATAATGGAAGATGTTTCTCCTGTCGTTTTCCGGTTGGAATCTTGCTCCTGTAGGCATAAAAGAAGAGAGACATACTATATGAACATAGCATCTCACACCCGGTATGAAGAATATGGTCCTGATGAAGAATAAAGTCTTTCATATCAATGTTCATTTCAATCAAATTCAGAAATGGGGAGTTTATGGTGGTATTATTATTTAACGATCTTTCACAGCATAAATCAATAACAAAAAGCCTTTTCTAAGATTTCTATTGTGAATAACCACCGAAAACGTTGAAATAGGGCCACTAAAGACAAAAAAGGGCAGAGGAAACAAAAGCGAACATTTTTTCGTGACTTATGAAAAAGGGTTTGAAATTACGAAACTCGATTTTATGAAGTGCCAATTTTCCGGTCCCACTGACTTCGTATAATCGAGTGTTTACTGTATATCTGGGAAACCAGCACAATATAAAATAGAAAGTCACTCTCAACTTATGAATTGCCATCAAAAGTACTCGTCTATGCATTTTATTGCAATAAATCTAATGGATTCAGAGCAAGGAGTCAAAAATAAAATGTGAATCATCTCACCAGTTAGGAGGTTTCAATTTGAACATACACTCAGCTGCCTGGATAGCTTTGGCATAGTCTTCAGCTAGGACACTTATTTCAAAAAATGTAGCTACATCCCAGTAATCTTGAAGTGATGATAGGCTACCTTTCTTCCCAATCAGGTTGTTCAACACCATACCTATAAATGAAATAGGTAAAGTGATAGCAGGCTAATCAAATACTACACTAAAAAGGGAGACCTACTTCATGTATTAAAGTAATTCAAATTTCTTAATATATAGTTACAACCAGAGCCTTTATAAAAATTCATGCAGTAAAGACCCAAAAAAAAGCAAAAATTTCTAATTTTTTAGGATATTTACTTTATTCTCCCAAACTGCTCATTATTTGGGGTAATTAGTTATTGCAACTTTTACACATAAATAAATTTACCATGAATAGAGACCTAAATCAGATCTGTAAATGCTATGGTTCTGTGCACAAAGCTCTTAAAAAATAAGCCATTTTTTAAAAAAAAGTTACATTTCCTTAAATAAGTCATATTTTAAGCCAAGTATTAGCCAAAGAAATTATCCTTCCATAAAAACTATAATTAATCATATTGTTAAAAATCTAATAACCTTTGATTTAAGGGTATAACTGTACCAGTAGGTTAAATAAGTACTATCTATGAAATATGTAATTAAAAACCGAAAATGTTACTGTGGCAGAAATTTTGCCGTGCATGATTATGCAATTTGATTCCTCAATTTTTTCATTCCTCATGCATTCCTGATTTAAGGCACATTTTTAGATTTCAAACAAATTTTCATGTTTTTAATCTGTGACCGTTCGTAACAGAAAAAAAATTGATGTTTTTACTAGAGATGGGTCGAAAAGCAGATTTCTTGAACTCGAATATCGAATTCGAATATTAAATCATTGTTCGAATATTCGAATACCTCGAACACTAAATGATGAATGCTGGAATGTTTGACTCGGTTGCCTATGCAGCAGGCAACACAAGATTTTGGGGAGTAATTTTGATTTCCTTTAAAGGATTCGAACAGGAATTTAGCTAGTTAATGAATATTTTAATTTTATGGAAACAATTGGGCATATAATTAATTCAACTAACATCGCTTTACCCCCACTCCTGCTGCCAAGTGCTAGCTGATAATCTGAGGCATTTTGTAAAATACAAGCTCTTCTCCACCGGATTTTCTTCAATTATTTTCAGTCCATCTTTGGGAGTTCTCACGAGATAAGAAGATGAATTGGAATTGCTATCAGGGAAAAACCAAATATCCTGAGAAGATATCCCTTTGTCTGGGACTGTAACAATAAAGATTTATAGCACCACTCATAAATTGTAACTTGATATATGTTTTGGGAAAAAAATACCACATCAACTTCCGAGAAGCTCTGCTGCTCATATCGAGTCTCGCCAGAATGCCAAGCCTCCGTCCTGTTTTGACATTTATTTCCTCGCGTAAAATGCTTAAATAAAGTCAGAAATGCGTCGCGTTTGGTCTTGTTCTTTTATAAATTACACGCACATTACTAATATTTCAATTCAACAAAGGTGTAAAATCAATTGCCGAAAGTCATAGTTAGACACCGTTTGGGCTAATAGGTGATTCATGCAGCAGTTGACCTCCAGAAACTGGAAACTTAGAAGAAGGTAGGCTGAAAAAGGTCAGTGGGTGAGAAAATGGGGGGATGCAAAACACATTTCTTTTGTTCTCGTGTAACTTGATATTTTTTTAGAAGATAAGGTCTTCATAATATGATCCCTGTGCGAGCTGGGACCTTTTTTTATTTCGGAGAAGAGGAAAGCCACAGAGGGGGATGGCAGATCTTCGTCGAACTCTTTTCACCGCTCTAACCCGCGAATTTGATGTAGTTCGTCAACTTGCCTATAACGGCGCTCCATGCACTAAAAGACTAGAGTTCTGTACATTTTTCCGAGTCAACTACCAACGGCGTGCGTGCGACAGTGTACGACGCGAAATTCAAAGTATTCGAGGCGGTACTTTTCGCATAACTATTCGAGACCTCAAATATCGAATACTTTCTAGTATTCGAGGTATTCGAGTATTCGCGGATACTATTCGCACATCTCTAGTTTTTACCATGCCGCACAGGCGGCAGCTGCTTCCTGGGCACATGGAATGCCATAATGCGGTGTACATTGTATATCGCGATGGATGCATAATCTTTGTAATGGATATGTTTTTTAAAGAGTTTTTCTACAGGGCCACCTATATTCTGCCATGCGTGTTGCACTGAACTGAAGTTGTGATGCGTGTGGAACAGTGGCGGCTTGCCCATAAGGACTCTCGAACACTGCCCCTCCCAAATATTTGAAAAAGTAAAAAAAAAAATAAATATCCATTAATTTATAATTATATATCTAATTAATCAGAGTGTTTTTTCAGTCGCATTCATCGAAAGTGTAGGAAAAACACGGAAAGAAATAGCGCGAGAAGTTCGTATTTGTAGCCGTGGGGCGCTGGCCAGAACGTCCCAATCCATCCCCATGCAGTTATATGGAGAGTGGTAGTGGTGGGGGCCGCTGGTGCTATGACGCGTCTAACGTTGTGCCTTATGGAAGTCTTCGGACGTCGTCCGAGAATGCGCAGAGCGACGAGTGAGTTGACATTGCTGCGCCGCTCGGCGGGCGTATAATTTGGCGTCTACTTGGTGCTGCCACAGATAAGGGACCTAGGGAATCAGAATGGTCACTGTACTGGGTGTAGTTATACGATTTTAATTTTTAATTACTGGTAGGTATTACTACAGAAAATAAATTATCTCATTATGCTTCCGTTTTTGGGTGTTTGAATTCCGGACCACATAAAATCCAACCAGTTAAAGGCCGTATTGACGTAGGAAAACTATTCTCGAGTATTTGCCACAGCTCTGTTATGATTACGAATTTCAAGAACCTTTGGGAAACTAATATTATTATATTTAGGCCTTAACAATGTATTCATATCTTCCCGATGATTAGAAATGCGGAACCTATTTTTCAGATAAATTCATCAAAAGACCTGCAGCATTGGGAAAAATTAGTTAACATTCCCCACTGATTTATAATTTAAGGAATAGGTGCGTGCGTGATAGGGTGAAGGATTGAACATGATTTAACCCGTAACACGTAACTTTAAATAGAGTCATTCAATGAATGTCAAGAAGTGCCGTGTACAATGCACCTTTTGTGTGTAGGTTCATCATTTTTCTAGCCGTCCTTGTTCTATTAGTTCATGTTCACCTAATTACTCAGCGGCAGAGTGGTAGCTGTCTGACGGAAAATGTCCACTTGGGAAAATGTCTGATTTAAGTGGCTTCGAAGAGTTCATATCATGGTGCGGAGATCCTTACAGCTCCCATCTGTGGCTCAGAGTTGTCTTCTTTTACGATCTAGAATTTATTTTCTATAATATCATGGCAATGATTTCGAAGACATGGTTATTCCAAGTGCGACCGGTTGGCGTTTCGTGTGTTTACCACATATGAATCTTAGACTCAAGGAGATGGTCCGTGAAGTCTTTTGTTTGCTTGAATGCCTTTGCTGACCTTAAATTCGTCCCTCAGCTGAATCAGCATTAGTGGACCACGACTTCTATCTCCCTTGAGTCGTCCTTATAGTATCGGCAAGACTCTTGGAAAGAACGGAGTGAAATGAGTTCAGACATCATTTTCGAGGAGTTAACTGTGCGTAATTGCCGATTAAGAAGTTTCTTAGTGTTGTGTGTACTTTCAAGAAGACAATTTTAATTAATCACCAGTGCTCGTTTTTGTTTTAGGGAAATATAGGGAAAAATTATCCCAATTGTGTGTCCAGGCACCTTGTTCTTTTTGGTCGTATTTTTCGTCGGCCTATTTTGTGTCGTCCCTTATTTATTATAGACTAGTACCCTTGCCATGTGTTCAATCGGAAAGAAATTGTTTTCAGGCGCTGATTTCAACGAACATGTAATTGATCACTTTGCTGGACAAAAGGAAAGAAGGATGGACTTCTGCAATATAACTAAAGGAATGTGAGTATTTCAGATTTTGTTAAAAATGTGTGAGATATGTTTAATTATTGATTTTAAATCATATTGTATTCAAGAAGCAACGCAAACACCGCAATCAAAGTTTACATTTGCCATAGCAAAGCGCGTGAATTCTATCAGTGTTTGTTGCCTAGTGGAAGTCAGTGACACTCCCCTCCCTCCTCAGGTGTTACAAGTGTCATTGCTAGCTAAATCATTGCAAATGTTGTATAGATTTGACAAATAACACATTATGATTGAAAAACTAACAACAGAAGTGTATTGCGGGCATATCCGCACGAAGAATGTAGGCACTCAAACCTAAAGTTACGTATTTTCGTTTGTATTTGCAAAATATCGCAGCAAATATATTTTTATTCTTCAAGATCATTGATCAGAATAATCTAGAGTCCGGACTAAGCCGATCCGTATGACCGAGAGTCTACTGCATTAAGTATTTATTAATCAAGCTTTGTTAGGAAAACTAGGTATTTTTGTTGAAAAAAACGGATCATATGGCATCACAAAATTTAATTGCTAGATTGCCGTAAAACTTAATAAAATACAAGAAATATTAAAAAATTATGACCCCCCGGTGGAGTGCGTTTGACTCATGAGCATTTGACTCACGAGCCGCCACTGGTGTGGAATAAACTTTTAATTGTTTGTTTAGCACATAGCCATGAGCACATAGTAAAACAAGAACTCTTAAACTTAGTCTCATTCACATAAAAGTCAAAGGACGGTCTTCATAAAGATTTAACTTAATTTACCGCACTTTGACGCGCGTGTGTGAAAAATGACTCACCAATGTGCTGAAGCTCCTCAGATTTGGAGAATTCGCTCCCCGCAATGACCAACAGCGTTGCCAGATTGATGCCAGCATACTCGTTGGGCTGCACTTCAAAGCCCTTCCTGTACCAATGGATGGCATTCTGCAAACTCTCCCGGTCCTCATGCTGCGACTCCACAAACTTGTCCTTGTAGATACGGCCCAACAAGCACAGCATGTCCGGAACGTGATTTTCCTTCTTCTCGAGAGCCTTTTTGATCACATCCACTGCCCTCTCCCGGTCCCCCTCCCTGTTCCTCCTGAAAACACATGCAGCAGCACATAGTAGGGGTGAGAGAGAGAACATCCGATCACATCAGCAAAAGTAAACCATGACAACTTGCAATTGGGTCAGAGTTGTACAGCATAGGGGGGAGCACGTTTCCACAGATGGTCACTGATAGTTTCAGCCCAAGAAATGAAATATGACTTTCAAACCAAGTATAATCGCAGATTCTATAAGAAAAATTTACCAGCAAAAATTTTGATATGTGGTTTCAATGGCTTTTTTTTGCCTTTGCTTCCAAAAATTGTACAAGTGATGACGACAAAGGAGAGATGAATTTCCTGATATGGCCACATTTCAAGAACCGTGTGCATACTTGCTTTAGGTACCACTTCAAAACACTGCATGAAAAAAGTATTTTGTACCCAGTCATATACACATGTGCAAATATACACTAAGGTTGAAAGTCACCATGAAAAAATATTTTGAATCAGCTGGGATTCGAACCCAGATCTCCCGATTGCCAGTCAGGTATGCTAACCAGTTACTCATAGTGACTTTCACCATAAGTGTATATTTGCACTTGCGTGCATGACAGTGTGTAACATCCTTGCTTCATGCAGTGTTTTGAAAATTTTCAACTCTGAATATTGAAAAATAAAGGGTTTTTTCTCTGCATCAGTGACTGTAAACACAACCTCCGTCTCCTATGCCATAGTGTAGACTTGATACATCAACATCTGATTTGGTTAAACCCCACTAGAAATTTGCCTTGGAAGAAGATGATTTGGTGTTGTAACTGCTTAGCTTACCAAATGGAAAATCAGGAGATAAGCGTTCAAGTCTCAGGTAAGTCAAAATATCTTTTCATGGTGAATTCTACCAATAGTGTCCACTTCAAAATATAGGACCTGAAGAATCTTTTAGAGCATACTCATCAAGAGCCTTCCCTATCATATTCCGCTTGCCACCATGAAAGCCAACTGACACAGATGTTAACTTAATGCTGGCCATTACAAAATACCCAATGATAATGAAAAATTAGGCCTAACCACCATAGAAAATAATTGAGTGCAATGCTTGGATATGATAACTGCATGCATGCAAAATATGAACAAGCCAATTTAAACAAGGCAAAGCAAATGTGGGTGGACCTCTAGGGTTAAAGGTTTGCGGGGAGAAAATCAACAGTATTCCCAGATGATACTGGTCAATCCTTTGATATGAGCTAACAATTTAAGGAAATCGCTGGGAAGAGAAAAGCTGCCAAGAAAAAAAATCATAATCAGAGTGAACACACATGGGAAATGCCCGAAGACCTTAGAAGATTTCAATTAGACTACAGTCTAGGGAAGAAAAGACTTAAAAAACGGAATAAGAATTGCAGAAGCTACATACCCCCGGACAGATATCAACAAGGGTCATTAAGTATAGATGGTTACATGCCAAAAGCATTTATAGAAAGTAAAGAAAACAGTGAAGAAAATAAGACAAAGAGAAAAACTGAAGGAGCCTCAACATAAACTGGCATTAGTGAAAGTAAAGAACAAAATAAGATAGGATCTGAACGAGAAATCAGTGGTTGATAGCTGGAAAAACATAAAAAGTGAACTCAAACAGGAGCATAAGAAGTTGGTGGGAGAAGAAAATCAGCTAAAAAAAGATAAGAAAGAAGGAAATGAGAAATAAAGGGTGCAGTCATAAGAAATGAGGAGTGATAAAAATAGAATTGACAAGGCGGATGCGAGGAAATCTTAAGAACATATTGAGAAAGAAAGGAAGTCAGAAAAAACCCTTAAGACAAAGCAGCAATGACTTGATGATCCACATCAAATGACACCATAGCATGATTAAGACAATTACTGGAGGACAAGTGGAAGGGAATAACAGCAGAAGTAGGTCTAGGATGAGATGTACAAAGCAGGTGATAAAGGTAGTGAAAAAGAAGAACTATACATATGTGCCTTAAAAGACTAGCTGAGAGGCTTAGTAGCTTAGTGGAAGGCTGCATCAGACTAATCTTTTGGATTGATGGCTACAGAAGATGATAACAGTATTTTGTTGAGCGGTAAGATAATCACAACTTATCTACATCTCAATTTCCACAAAAAAACTCTGCCAGCATTTTGTTTTAACAATACCTATTCCATCTCACTTCAAGTGATTCATGCGTGGGTACGTTACCACATTCTTCAAAGAGAACTTCCAAACGTGGTGAATGCTTGGGTCAAACTATCATTGAAAACATACGGGGGGGGGGGGGTGGTGAAAGTCTCTTCATCTACTTAGTAGGTGAAACATAAATAAGTGAAAAAACTGTGACCAAAAGCCCTCACAGAGATAAGAATGAAGAATATGACCTTCAAAACTATGGAAGTTCTTTTTATTCACTACAATTCAAGAGGGACAACATTCGACTCAAGTTTCCTCGTCCCTCAGGTTAAACCATTCTCATTAAAGAGCACACTGCTCATACAAAATGCCCTCGTAACAACAAATCCACATTTTATTTCCTCAAGACAGTTAAATATCCATAGCTAATGTCTCTTTACTCAAATCATGATTAATAATACCATAGACAGGGTTGTCACAAGATTTCTGATTTCAAATTTCCCGCCCACTACATACTCCCTTAGAGCAATTTCTTCAATCGTACCCTCTCCACTTCTCCCACTTGTTTCCTCTTAATTGTTGTCACTCAGTTTCACCATTCATTCACATGTGATTCAAGTTTGCCCAACACCATCTTACAAAGAGTACTTATGGGTTATTTTGAGTAGCTCACATCATGGTCAAATTTTCTATCAAAGAAGCAAGGCAAAGCTGACTGCAGAGTCAAAGAATTTTCTTCTGTACTTTATTAGGGGGAAGAGAATAAAATAATGGTTGAGACTCTCTCATCATTTCCCTTTCATTTGCCCTGTCATAGGTTTGAGGCAACCAGTGCATGGGAGTGCTCACAGCTCACCTGGAGATGCAAACATGGAAGATGCAGCCGTGGCGAGAGGGAGGAGGGACCAAGAGTTATTGCTGAGTGGAGGACGGGCTGTGATGAGGGTGCGTCGACAAGGAGTGGGGGAGAGGAAAGTGAATCTCCACATGCCGAGTGGGTTACGACTCGGGGAGACTCTACTGGGGAGGCCTACGCTGCAGTAGTACACTGTGTGTTCCATGATTTCAGCATACACATTCCATTCACTCGATTAAATCATTCACACCAACTTCACAATTTTTTCCCTTATTGTCTCTTCTCCAAACCCATTCCTTTCAGTCAAAAGCAGTTTAAATTTTCATACTTGGTGATTAAGTATACCCAATGCAATGCCATACGATATTTTCAGAACCTTAATTTTCCTAAAACAACCACTAAAATGGTATTACATGAAAGTAATTTCTTAGCAAAGGCAAATTCACATTTCAACTTTCCATATAAAACACTCAAGGCCTCAGCCGTCTGACTAGGAAATTATTTATTTTGATTTGCTCATCATTACATCAATTTTTTTCAATGCAATTCAAATCCCTTTTTGCAGATAACCATGGGTGCCTTGACCTGTGACAACCCTGTATGAGAGAGGCTTGGGAAAGACTAGACGGAAGCAGGAATACCGCAGTATTGATATGAAAGCAGGTTAGCCACAGCAGAAAGCATCTACACCCTGTGCATATAACATTAAAAGCTATCCATTCAAAAATATGTAAGTTTATGGTTAGTAACTGGCAATAGCGTGAGTGAATCACTTAAAATTTGATAATTCCTAGGCAATTAAATGCAACATTCATAGGCATTATTTGGAGTGTTAGAATAATTCTAATCAGACGAATCATTTGTGATGTTAGCAGCAGTTATAAAGCAAAGGAAATGGAAATAAACAAACCTATTGAGGGCGAATGCATACAAATATCGAATGGCAGGGGTATTAATATAGTTCTTCTTGTTTGGAATTGTCCTTAGATCATCCACTAATTGCACCATGGCATCGTAATCCTAAATAAAACATAATAATTATACAATTAGCAAAATGAAAAAATAAATACTTGCTTTCACCAATTCACTTCTATGCAAAGTAATAATCCCTTAACAAGTGATTAGACCAGAAATATAAAGGAATGAACCAATTATATTCACAATGTATGAAAATAAATTTCATGTGGACAAAGCACTGAGAAAGAGATTTCTATTGACTTTAAAAGCAATTAGGAAGATATTTACACAGCCCAGGACACAGAGTCTAAGTTCAATATTTTCATGAATGTTTTCTTCACGAGTTCAAACTGATGATTCCCCCTTTAAGAAGATCAATGTGAAAATAAAATAAAAAAGGAAATTATAGGAAATTATATTCCCAGAAAATGTGTAGGTAAATATGTACATAATTTACATGAGCTATGTCATCATAATGCATAATGCATGTATCTTCTCAGCAAAATATTGTGTAAAAGGAGCTAGGATTATCATTGAGCACTATACAAGTCCAAAATGTAAGTGTCATACCTACCTCTTCATTAATGACTTTCAAACGGATACAGATGTTACAGGATATAAAAGTTTCAATAAAAAATTCTATATTCAAGGAATTATCTGTGGAATAGCCAATGGCGCACCTCTACAGTGTTACTCACAAGTGTACTTGAAGTGCATTAATTCCACATAGGAAAAATCATTTGTCTTGCCCGTGATTAGATTCCAGATCTTCCGCATTCACGCCAGGTGGACTACCACTTAAAATACCAAGGCCTTTTGAATATCAACTTCCGGTCTCAATCTATGACAAAGGAAATGGTTTTTTCTCCAAGGAAACAATTCAGCTGTGTTGTTCCAGATAGTAGACTTTCAGAGCTAAATTTAAATAAACAAACTACTTAACTTGGAAAATTGAACTTTTGTTTGTCACCGTAAGGTAGTGTGGAGTAGCTGTTAACAACTTCATATGGTGTGACTCTTTACAGGGTGTGTGCTTAGTGCGCTCTCACTTCAATTCATTTCCTGTTACATTTAATGAAGAATACATACGCACGTTCTCAATATCTCCACCCATTTTTTAATAGGCACCTTGGTACTTATTGAGACACCACATCAAAAACAGGCTATGATGTCATCCTCATCGCGATTGATTCCCCTTATAAAATTTAAAAAATTGTCTACCTGAGAACTGAACCTCAGTTGGTAATCCAAGAGTGAAACTGACAAATTTATTGAATCAATGTAGGATATACGTTTCTGCCTACTTCTAGAATCAAGAAAATAGTGAGTGCATGATAAACACTTCTCTGGAATCCTTCGTTGACGAGAAAAAGTTAAGGCAGGATACTGTCTACCTGATGTTCAGTCAAAATTATAAATTAAGCTTTCACTAAATAAAATCTTTGATAAAATTTGCAACACAAAACACCAACGAATGCCCATAGACTTCCCATATTCATTAATATGTAAGCCATTTTGCATTGTCCAATAGCTCATCAATACTATTCAAGCACAATTTAGAATCTTATTACAACCCACTTTGACGAATAGGTCTAACAAGAAAGTCTTTAAACTATTATCATTCTTAAATGGGTAACTAAAGAATACAACCATTGGCACACACACCACTTACCTGAATTTCCCGAAACGATATTAAGACAGTGAGCACCACGTCACCAGAGAGAACGTTTGGATCGTCTAGACGCTTCCTCATATTGTGCAGGGCACTTGCCAACTCCTCACCAGATAATGTTTCCCTTGCTTTTCGCAGATCTGATAAGAACTTCTCCTTCATATGAGCCCTAGAGGATAAATGGTACAATCAACACATGGGATGTTAGAGTAGCAATAAAAATGGCACTGTCATCAAGAATGAAATTTGCCATGAAAAACTCTAAGGATGAGTTGGTTCTTAAATATTTCTGGTTCTCGGCACGTGTCGGGTTCTCCCCCATTAGTTCTCGTTTCTCAATACTCGGATCCAAGGATGAACTCTTATTATCTGAATTTATGGCAAATTTAAATGAACAACCACAAGAAAAGAATGAAAATAACTTCACCAAAGATGTAAATTAGCAGGAAAGCTCTGTTGAAAAAACATAAGATCGTCACCATAATTTTATTTGCCAAGTAAAAAAGTTTAAATGACACGTTGTTAAAGAATGCATTATCGACCAAAATGTCACATTACATCAGGCAGCCATGGGTTCTTTCTCCAGGTTTTGATTAGAAAAATTCAACATTTTCAAAGTATCTGGGTCTAATCTATTCTTTTTTTGGCAGACATATTGCCTGCAGTACTAAACTGGCGTTCACTGAAAACAGTAGTGGTTGATGTTGATTTTGAAGGGCCACACGAAATATGCTTGAAGCACAGTTCACATACTGCACAGATAGATTGCTAGCTTAGCATCAGGATCAATAGGGAAACTCCCCCAACTTCTGACGACATCATTCGTTAATATTAGAGATGTGCACATAGTATCCGCGAATACTCGAATACCTCGAATACTAGAAAGTATTCGATATTCGAGGTCTCGAATAGTTATGCGAAAAGTACCCCCTCGAATACCTCGTATACTTTGAATTTCGCGTCGTACACTGTCGCAAGCACGCCGTTGGTAGTTGACTCGGAAAAATGTAGAGAACTCTAGTCTTTTAGTGCATGCAGCGCTGTTTTAGGCAAGTTGACGAACTACATCAAATTCGCGGGTTAGAGCGGTGAAAAGAGTTCGACGTGGGGAGCCTAAATTGATCCGGGTGAAAAAATCCGAAAATCCCCTGTTTCCCCCACCAGGAAAACCTCAGTGCCGTGGGATAGTAACTAGGTAGCACAATTCCCAAAACGAGCTTCCCCCTCCATCCATCAGCCCTCAACCCTCCTCCGACGCTTTCCTCCTCTTCGAAATCAAACAAAAGGCCCCAGCTCGCGCAGGTTTCGTATAAATGAGACGAAGTGTTTACCATGTGTCATTTATGGCTAGTAAGAACAGGCACTCTTGAATCTTTTCCAGGAGATGAAACTGCCATAGGAAGAAACTCAGTGCCATGGGATAGTAACATTGGCGTATTTCCCACGATCTGCTATCCCCCTCCATTCAGCACTCCCCTCACCCACTCTGACGCTTTCCTCTTCACCAAAAACTAACAAAAAGGTCTTTGCTCGCGCAAGGATCGTATTACGAAGACCTTAGCTTTGAAAAAAATATCGAGTTACGAGAACAATGAAAACGTGTTTCACGCCCTCCCCCCTTTTCTCACCCACTGACCTTTTTCTACCTATCTGCTTCGAATTTCCCCCTTTCTGGAGGTCAACTGCTGCATGAGTACCATGGGATAGTTACATTAGCGCATTTCCCAAGATCCGCTCTCCCCTCCAGTTAGCACCAGCCTGAAGCTTTCCTCTTCTCCGAAATAAAAAAAGGTCCCAGCTCGCACAGGGATCATATTATGAAGACCTTATCTTCTAAAAAAATATCAAGTTACACGAGAACAAAAGAAATGTGTTTTGCATCCCCCCATTTTCTCACCCACTGACCTTTTTCAGCCTACCTTCTTCTAAGTTTCCAGTTTCTGGAGGTCAACTGCTGCATGAATCACCTATTAGCCCAAACGGTGTCTAACTATGACTTTCGGCAATTGATTTTACACCTTTGTTGAATTGAAATATTAGTAATGTGCGTGTAATTTATAAAAGAACAAGACCAAACGCGACGCATTTCTGACTTTATTTAAGCATTTTACGCGAGGAAATAAATGTCAAAACAGGACGGAGGCTTGGCATTCTGGCGAGACTCGATATGAGCAGCAGAGCTTCTCGGAAGTTGATGTGGTATTTTTTTCCCAAAACAGATATCAAGTTACAATTTATGAGTGGTGCTATAAATCTTTGTTGTTACAGTCTCAGACTAAGGGATATTTTATCAGGATATTTGGTTTCTCCCTGATAGCAATTCCAATTCATCTTCTTATCTCGTGAGAACTCCCAAAGATGGACTGAAAACAATTGAAGAAAATCCGGAGGAAAAGAGCTTGTATTTTGCAAAATGCCTCAGATTGTCAGCTAGCACTTGGCAGCAGGAGTGGGGGTAAAGCGATGTTAGTTGAATTAATTATATGCCCAATTGTTTCCATAAAATTAAAATATTCATTAACTAGCTAAATTCCTGTTCGAATCCTTTAAAGGAAATCAAAATTACTCCCCAAAATCTTGTGTTGCCTGCTGCATAGGCAACCGAGTCAAACATTCCAGCATTCATCATTTAGTATTCGAGGTATTCGAATATTCGAGCAATAATTTAATATTCGAATTCCATATTCGAATTCGAGAAATCTGCTATTTGACCCATCTCTAGTTAATATGTTGTACCTTGTGAGCAAAATACCAAAATATATTCTGTATTCTGCCATGTAGCTTAAATTGTTACTTTAATTGACAACTCAAACATATGCTTCACTGTCACAGTTCTTATAACCTCAACACGCCGGTACAGCAACACCATGGATAATATGAGCGGATGTGAGCTATGGCAAAATTGCAATGCAGTGTTGCATTCTGCAGGATAACCACAATTTTCCATGCCTTGCATAGGTTTACCAACTTACGAAAAAGCACTCAGAACGCATCTTGCTCGTATTTGGAAGAATTACTGTAAATGCACATGATTCAATCATGAGACCACTTTCAGACCAAACGATTTTCCGCCAGGCGCTGTTCACAGTACGGCACACGGCATTGCAGAGAGCCGTCTCGTCTAAAGCTGCCTGAATTTTACTTGAACGGCGGCTGGTGAAAAGTTGTTTCGCCTGAAACTGCTTCAATGTAGCACTTAGTGAATTTCATGCCGTCGATGGTGCATCGGCGGGCCGGATTGAAATGGGTGCCGTACTGTCTCCTCTGAGATTCAACTCGTTTGAAGACATCCATATACAGTAGACCTATGTAAGTTGAAAGAATGGCACCATGCCGTGGATGGCGGCTGACAAGAAGTCCGCTCGCTTCAAAGCGGCTGTGGCTACGGAAATGGTATGCTTGCGATAGTGACAAACTGATGAGCCCTTAAATGTGTGTGTTAGTGAGCAACTCTCAAAAGAAAAAAACGTGGACGCCACGCAATCTGAAAGTAATATATGCTGTTTTAAATATTTTTTTTCTCTTTCCATAGGCAGAACCGGCAGTACCGAGAACTGGGTACTAGAACCCACCCATCTCTAAAATAATCATTTGACTACGCCGGGATTTGAACCAGGATCTCTAGTTTGCTTTAGTTTAAAGGAGGTTTTAGTTTAGTTTAAAGGAGGTTTAGTTTGCAGGAGAAATAATGCACAGTTAAGAGTATAAAGAGATGGAATTGAGAGGATGAAGGTTCTTGAATAAAGGTCTGTCAGGGGTGCATAAGGGGAGGTGCAGCATTGCATTGATGGCCAGCTTTTGGTGAGAAAAATAGGTATCTTGTGGGAAAGGTTGTCATTACCACAGAATAAGATGCCATGTGAAATATGAGTTTCATGGTATCTAGAATGATAGTTGGAGATAGTTTTATAATCAAGAATAATCCAAGGGCAATTTTTTTTCATAATTTTCTTCATGTGGTCAGCCCAGTCCCGGTTTTCATTGTTTACTAGACGTAGAAATTTGACAGTTTGAGATCTGATGTGGATGTTAACATTCAAGCAAAGTAAGAAAGTGGAGGTGAGAGGGGAGCTTTTGTGGTGGAACAGCACGTGAAGAGATTTATGAGCATGTTTATGGTGAGTCTATTTGCTGCTTTTATGTATGGGCAATGCATGCTAGATAGTCTATGAGATAATTTTACACGGAATGTGGGACACACAAGCTTTCTCGGCTGTTTCATCCAAAATATTCCAGAAACATAAACTGATATAACTAATAACTTCAAGCTTTACTTCGTGAAACCTTACTTCCAACATAAACTGATTTGAATTAATCTCTGCCAGAGAACAAATTTTTTGTTAATACACCTCAGACGCAATCCACAGTTGATGACTACTGTCACAATTCCTTCTAAGTATTAGCAAATGGCTGACAACCATGAGATTCACACAAGGGGTCAAATGAAGGAGAGACGTATGATTTTATAGGAAATAAAATTACATGAAAGCCCTAAGACGAGTAGGAGGGAAGAGGAGCCTCCATAAGAAGAAGAGAAGAAAACCACAAGAAGACGACAGGACAACTTAACTGGCCAGAACTTGAGACATGATGGCATGCTGAAGACAGTCGTTGAGGGACCAATGGCTGGAAAGAATGGAATGAGAAGACCTCGAACATAAAATATTCAGAACAGGTAAAAAAAGGATGTGAAAGAGAAGACATACATAGGCGTGAAGAGATTGGCTGACAGGAGAATCGAGTGGAGAGAAAGTACCTTTGAGGGTGGGGTCTATAACAGGGTGAATATAAAAAAGATGAGGGTTATGGTAGCACACACGCATGAGTAGTCCCTTACTTGGACTGCACTTCCACGTCCTGCAGGAGCTTCTTGAGGCGCAGGGTCAAATGCTGCTTGTTTGGGTTCACCGTCCTCCCTTCGTCACTCGGTGCCACCCTCACTGCTGCCATGGGAACAGTGCTGACACACGTGCCACACTCCATCACTCGGTACGACACAAATGTGTACGAACCACAGGAGAGCTGAAACACAAAGAGAGATAAATGAAACGTATCCTTCCTCAATGTCCACACACTCATTTGGAGATTCAACCCTAAGGTTGATTTGGATAGTTGAGGCTATGGCTCACCCTGGTCTCAGCCACAGGCATGTGAGTCAACGCTCAACTTAGGATCAACATTTCTCTATTTCTCTTTTCTTTGAGTTCTCTTTTTTCTGTTCCCTCAACAAACTGAAGCTAACAGCATGTGAAAAGATTCAAAGCAATGTGTTTTCCTACTTGTCATCCCATCTGCAGACAAACGGCATCATGGTGTATTCCCCTCACCTGCAACGATCCCCCAGCAAAGATGTTGCTAAAGTCAAGTGACTCCTTGCCTATTCAAAGGTTGTTCGTGTTCCCACTCTCCCAAATTTTCCCAAGGCACACAAAAAGCCACTGCTATCATGCTTGGGGAAGGGATGATGGCATAGTTTGTGTGCAAGCTGGTCATGGTGGGCACATGTCTGCACGAGGAGAGGAGGTCACGGGCACCTAAGGAATGGGTGGGAGAGGGTCAGTGCAGGTGATCGAGAAGGAAGTACATACTGGAAAAATTTGCATCCACATAGCTGCCACTCTCCGATCGGTGGGTCAGCAAGAGAAACAGACGCTGCAACACACTCAGGAGACAAAGACATCGCAGTTGGAACATACCATCCCTAAAACCACTATCATCTAGGTATTTTTTATAAGAACTGTCCATTCCCAGAAGAAATCCCCGAAAAAATCCTTGTCTGGTTAACCTCCCCTCCTCCCCCAGGATCAGTACCATTCCCCCCACCACTTAATGCCAATTCTTGTTCATTTTCTGCCCCATCTTCTGTGCAAAAGTGTTAGAATGAGGATAGGGAAAACAATAAAAATAAAATGTAATACTTACAGGCTTATGAAGCTGCACTGAATGAATTATTAAGGCAATTTACAATTGCTCTTGATTTCATTAGCTTGTTCAATGCCTCAGCATAAGGCAGCATTGCTTCCCATTCCATTTTTTATGTATTTAGCTTTAGTTTAGGGTTAGCATTAGATTCTTCTCTTTATTTGCACAAATCAATGTGACACAATTTATCAACTTTTTTTCAATAGAGCTATCTTCTATAAAGCCTATTTTCTGCTTAATACATAATGTTTTGCATTGTGTTATGCACATTTAAGTCTCCTATCAATTTTTTGTCAACTGAGAATTAAACTTGATTTCATTTCAAGCTTGTCAAATGTCTCACCTCACCACCTTATTCTATGTTTACGCCAAATTCGCTTACTTTTCCCCATAGTTTCCCACTCACATCCTATATGCAACCATGCATTTCATTCATATTAGAACAAGCTTGGAGCAAGCACAAGCAAGTGCAAGTTCAAGCTTGCAGTCATCCCTTTCCTAACCCTCTACAGCACACCACTTCCAAGGCCTGGTGCCCATCTACACCCCTTTCCCTCAAAACATCCCATCCTTGTAATGCACCTCTAGTTCCTCCCCTATTAACATTGAAAATGGTTAGAGAAATCAAGGGTAACTACATTATGTTTGTCATCCCCCACATGTACGGCATTGCAAAAGTAAATGACGATATCAGCCGTATTTGCAATTGGTCCCGTGAAAATTTGTTGAAAATTAATCCTCTAAAAACCAAAGGGATTATAATTGGCGCCCCACAATTTATTAATAAACTTAATTTTGATGCATTACCTAAAATTTGTGTTGACGGCTTTGAAATTCAATACTCTCAGTCTGTTAAAAACTTAGGAGTTACTCTTAACAATGTACTCACTTGGGAGGAACAAGTAGCACATATTTCAAATAAGTGTTATAAAACGTTGGCACAGCTTAAGCATTTTAAGCATTTAATACCTCTTGAATTGCGCAAAAAGTTGATTCAATCGTTGTACCTTCCTCATATTCAGTATTGGCCGCTGGTAATGTCTGATCTAACTAATGAATTGTCTAATAAAATGCAAATATTGTTAAACGCTGATGTAAGATTTATATTTAATGTGGCATTACATGAACACATTACTCCTTATTACTTAAAGATCGAGTGGCTAAAACTTGAAGAACGAAAAAAGTTACAGTATTCTATTTTTATGTTTTATTTATTGTCAAGCAAAACTCCTATTTATTTATATGAAAGAATAATGGTCAACATTAGCAATTGTGACAGGGTTGTTAGGGCGCGGAGACGTTTTAAAATACCAAAATGCAGAACAAACTCGTTCCTGCAATCCCCTCTAAATACATCAATGAGAGTATGGAATGATATCCCTGATTACATTGTTAAGGTTAATAACATTTACCAGTTTAAAAGGCTTATGACAGCTCACTTATATCAAACTTTCCGTGCAAACCTGAATGAAAAACGATCTGGTTCATTGTCCGATGCATAATAATAAGTGTATATATATTATGTTGGTATATTTGTAACTATTCATTTTCTGAAGATGTGTATAATTTATTTTTTGTAAATGTATACATGGGTATACTCTTGTATGTGTGTTACCTTTTGTGCACACCGAATGAAAAATAATTAGGTTTCTTGTCCAAAGAACAATAATAAGAAAGTGTGCATATATAAGTGTATGTATATGTATGTATGTATACATATTTCACACATGTGTGTATATAGCTTCAGAGGAGATGCATAATTTATACTTTGAATTTTTTTTTCCCTTGTGTATAATCTTGTATGAATACCTAAGCATGTTTTCACTGTCATGTAATTGGAATTTTGTCTATGTTAACATATGTATACTCCTTTATGAATATCTACGAATGTTTCTATTGGCATGTAATGCGCAGGTATGAAATTCAAATAATTGGTATACTGTCCATCTGCAGCACCAAAACTAAAAAAGGTTAAATTGTAATCCTGTTCCATAGGACACTAGTCCTCGAACAATAAAATTCTATTCTACTCTATTCTATGTAGAGCACCTGATGATGACTTTTGTGAATTGAAAATTTTAGTGAGTTTAGTATAATTGGGGACAAGTGCTTCAAGCATTTAAATTACCATCTGGATGATCTTAGGAAATTGCCTACCTTGACACGTAGTGTTGCTTCTGAGTCGTAATCATGGTATAGAAGTATGTTTTCCTTCATCTTAAAGCTCTCTCGCACCCCAAGATGGTAGAATAGGGCGCTTTGTTGAAGCTGGATGGATAAATCCACCACGGCAACATCAGCATTGTAAAATGTGTCCAGTACATTTGTCTCTCCAAAATCCAACTTTTCAAACTGTAATAAAGTAATTCAAACAATAAAATCCCTTACAATTCAAATGATTAAAAACAAGCAGATTTTCTGATAACATTTAAATAACTCTGAGTGGTTTTTAATAACAATTACAATTAATAATAATAAATACTGATAAACACAGATAGATACAATAAAAGGTCAGCTGAAAATCAATATGTTTGAAGAAAACTAATGTAATATTATTCAGCAGAAAAGAGGAAACCAGGACCAACATAATATGTACAAGAAAAATAAAGACTAGAAAGGCCTGGTTACAAGATTCATTGACAGTTACGAGAGTGAGGATTGGATGTTGATAGCAGCAGAAAAGTCAAGAGTGGAGTCAAGCATAGTGGGCAATAGAAGAATGATGAGGATAGAATGGATTGACATTGAGGTTAAAAACAGGATGAGAAAAGTCCTTGGACAAATGAAAAGATACGTCTTGTGAAAAACCTAAATTGAATACAAAACAACTTAATCAGTCATGCCATGAGGCATGACGACGATGTCCTAAGACAGAAAATACATATGACATTTAAAGTGGAAGGAAAACAGTCTCATAAAATGGTTTTTCAATCAGTGGATAGGAGGAGAGGTATTGAGCAGCCAATGGCTTTGTCATTTCCTAGCTTAAATTGCCAGTCTGAGCTGAGTAGCAGTCACATAAGCATCACCAAGAGCAAAATGTACAGGGAAAATTACCACACTTGCCATATGGCTCAGCTTTGACATTCTTTCACCTCTATGCTGCTTGGAGAGAGGAATTTGTAAAATCAATTGACACTAAAGATAGACATGGTTTCTGAATGACACATCCAAAACAAAGCAACAAAAATGAATGCACAAATATCCATCACGGAAACCACAAGATTTCAGAAAAACCTTCAACAATCACAATAGCATGCCTACTGGGTTAAGGAATCAAAAAGGTGATGCTTGTGGATTTGGTTCAGCTCAGGAAGATGATAAATAGAGCTATTTATAGTGGGAAACATTATTTTGATTGTGCAGAGCCATTGAAAACAAGTCAGACATGCTACCTTCTGGAGTTGTTGTGATTCATGACAACAACCAAAGCACTGATAGATTAGTTCTCAAGTAATCACATTGGGACATTTTCCAGTCAACCATCATGCAATCCTGACCACATTCTGAGGGACATACATGCATATTTTTGAAGGAATATATAGGCGAGCAACATTTTCCAATGAAAAATGTGGATCAAGACAATTTTTAAACACATTAAGAGTGATTGTCAGCGACATTTAAGAAGAGGGTTTTGCAAAACTCATCCACAGGTACAACCACTGCCTCCATGTGATTAAGTCAAAAAGTAACCACAAGTGTTCATAATTGTTAGCAATAAAAAAATAATTATCGTTCACTTTTTCTTATGTTAATAGTCTGCTATGGTTAGAATAAAACATTGCCCTCGTAGACACGAGAGGGTTGGCCATTCCTTCCAAGTCTGTGGTAAGCACCAAGTGGAGACATTGGATGCAGTGGGGAGGAAGGGGTAAGCCATTTTCTGTTGGAAGATGTGTATTGAATGATCTATCAAGTACATAGTTGAGAGAAAACACAATGGCCAAACTCCTCCCAATCTTCAGCAGACCTTCCAGGGCCACTTAAGGACACCCCTTCCCAGTAGCCGGAATTCTTCTCAAAGTGTTTACAATGTGTGTGACTTTGTTTTGAACCACTGAGTCATATTTCGACCAGACCAATGCCTTCTCCTTCCCTGACATACTGGTTTTATTCTCCTATACCTCCTTCTTGCACCCTCACACGTCACAAAGAAGGGAAACTCTTAGGAACACAGATGAACTGATTTCTGAAAAGCCATGCTATAGAGTGATCACTTTCCTACCTGGAGGGCAAATCTGTAACTTTGGGTGCTTCGCTTTGGAGAAAGAACTCTCACCCAAAGTTTTCTCCCGACCCAAGTCTGCAACTGGGTAGAGAAAACTGTTTCTCTTGACCGGATGGGAGAAAACTCGCTCCGATAAGCAGTATGAAAAATTTCTAAGGCGAATCTGATATTGGAGCTTGAGTATAGAAAAATTAATCACGTGGGTTTTTTAAATGATTGTAATTTTATGTCAAACGTAGTGATGCAAATATTTTCTAAATTGAATGCATAGTATCCTCATTATGACGTATCAAAAGTCACACTACTTTACTACATTTTTGAAATGGACTGCTTTGGATTACTTTTTTGAAACGTACCGCGTGCAGTGATTCCTCCCTTGCAAGGCTAAATTCAAGTGCCAGTAAATTATACTTGTCAACATGTTAAATTCTTCATTTCGTCTCAATTACAACCTCACCAAAGTTGTAAATTAAGAGTACATTTCAAATGTGAACACAACTTTTGCTTGCTGCTTGGAGATTTCTACAAACATCATTTGTGCCAAAAATGTGTTAATTTCAACATGACAACTCCCGTTATCTACTGCTGATAAACACAGAGCCAGTGGTTGTAATGCACAGAGTTTGAATGATTGAAAAATACCGGCTAAGAGTTGTAATTATCAGTGCTCCATCATGATTGAATTGTAAACAGTGCTATTATGCTATCAAAACATTTCTGACAGCATTGTAAAAATTGTCAGTGGTGTGTTCACCTCCGTTGTTTATCATAAATATGGCATTTCACGATCAAGCTATCAAGATCAAAGCTGTGCGTGAAGTTCGTTAATCTATTATATCAAATGTATCAACCAGCAGCAGTGAGAAACGTCACCTTTTCCACTAAAGTGTGCTAATTTAAGGCTTTATTTCAGTGAATAAATATTATTTTTCATCATAACAAGCTCAGTGATTGTAAGTTGTTCGTTATGAATATAAGAATGATTGTGACTTCCAGTTTTTGGTGATTTTATTCGCCTATATCTCACTTTATATTTATGGTGTGTGCTAGTATTTCATTTGAGGATATTCCTTTATTAATGAAATACCTTGTAGCTTGTGTATGAGTTGGCATCAGAACCGATTCACAACCTCACATGTTGCATGCAGACTGTTTTGCAGTGCATTCGTATTCTTGAAAGCAATGAAATGGTGAAACTTTGTCACATCATCATGAAATAAAAGTTTCTGTTAACAATAAGGGCATGTTTGGTAAAGAGTTCTCGGGATCGCCACCGGGTCAGGAACTCCATATCTGCCAACATTTCGATGTCCGACTCGGTTTTCGTCCTCAGGACGATGACCGAGTCGGACATCGAAATGTTGGCAGATATGGAGTTCCTGACCCGGTGGCGATCCCGAGAACTCTTTACCAAGTCCATTCGCCGGGAAAGCACGAAATCTTTCTTCAATAAGGGCATGTCTTGTGTTTCTTTAACTGCCTATTGCTTTTCATAACTGCTTACAAGTTATTTTTCATTATTTTAGAAAGTGCTTTTCTTGTGCTCTCTGCATTAGAATTAGCTTTCCAAACCCCGCTACTTGCAATAAAAGAATGCAGAGTGACAGATTATTGTTATTTCACAGAATTTCAGTGTTTTTGTCTGTGATTAAGGCTCTCCAGCTAAGTATTCGTGATGGTTTTTCAGAAAGAGATACGTCAGGCTCTTGAGTGTGACGCAACTGAAGCACCTGTCTCGGACGCCGGAAGGCACTTGAGAGGGCTTACAGACTTGGGTCGAGAGACTAGTTTTCTCCCAGGCAACAAATTGTCTCCTTTCTCTGGCCGAAAGCGCTAGAGACTTAGGGCGGGGACAACTCTTGCACAGGCGCTTCATGAAGCTCCTTTCTCCCATTTTTGGGAGGAAACAGAGTTACAGACTTGCCCTTCTGGAGTCCACCTACAGACTTTGTTGGACTGAGGATGCTTTGTAATTGTAGACGGTTATCATGGGAGGGTTAAACTCCAGGCATAACATATGGGAAGATCCTCGGACATGAGTTCATTGTAAGGAGTTTGAGTAAAAATTTTCCACATGGAGGTTTGTTACACAGAGGTTTTACTGTATCTTCCTTCAAATAATAATAATCTCCCTCCCTGATAATTTATGAAGTATTCATAAAATGGTAATTGAAGATTATAAGGCCAGTAATGATTATTGCATTGCATAATTTTTGCTTCTGCACCATTCTATATGGCTTTTGATAAAAGTTTTTGCTTATGTATTCTCTAACATCCTAATTAATCATGGGAGATATTTGGTCTTACTTGCAGTCCGCAAGGTTTTCATAAATTTTGATTCTGCTTAAAATAAATCTAAGAACAATAAGCTGGTTCTCTACTGAAGTTCTTATCAACAAAAGTGCAAACATTCCTCAATCAGTGCGCTACCAAAGACAATCAACAAGAAGAACATTTTAGCCTTTAGACTTTCACAAGATATGAATACAAATATGTCTTATGGGCAATACTCTTCATTGATCCATTATATTTAGGATTCGAAAGTTTTGCCAGCGTTGCAGTTGGCTTCTTTGGTTCACCAACTTTAGTGTGAGGAAGATGTGTATTTTCCTATTCAGGAAGTTTTTACCATTAACTAATGCCCAGGATCCAAATAAAGGCAATAAAATATTAGCATTCAAGGGTAAAGCTACGCACAATATATGAATGCGCAGGTGAAAAACTGCCAAGAAAAGTTGATCATTATGAATTGTTACCATACTACCTTTAAGTACCTGATTTCAGTGGCACTGAAATGGCTTCTGCGACCTTAACCCATTACACAATATGTTCTACTATTAAACATTAAAAGTTCTGACCGAAATTCTCTTATTGACAGGGAATGATTTGAGCCAGTCGGATGACAGGCACAGCTATTCACAAACCTGTATGTGGTGACAATTAGCATTGACGAGGGCACAGGCGTGCTTCACTTCATCCAAGGCTTTCTTTCTCTCAAACAGATGCTCGGCTTGGTGTAAGTCCAAAACACAGACAACATCCATTCTGGGTCTCACACTGCCAATCGTACCGCAGCTCGCTGAGCTATCACTCTGGCTGCCAACACTGTCAGTGACGCTGCGGTATTCTATGGAGGAGATTCAAGTCAATTGTAAAATGTAACACTAACAGCAATGGTCATTGCAAGCTCATTGTGAACAACACTAATGAATTGCAGGCATATTTTCATCAGTAACATAATATTTTAAAAGGGACAGATTTAAACGCACCTGAAACATCTGATTCCGTGGTAGTCGGCATCATTTCTCGTCACCTTCTAATATTGTTGCTTGTTGCGGAATATTGTGAGTGACAATGAACAAAAATGAACCTGAAAAGACAAAGGAAAGTTGGTCGCATTGGGAAGTTATAACGAACTTATAAAACAGAAGAAATTAATGGACCGACAACCATTTGTTTACGTTGAAATGAAGCAGTAAATAATGTACCGGTGGATTGATAGACATGAACGCCAAAGGCATGCGGTTTTCTAAATTTAGGAGTCGAAAACATTTGTCTCCCCATTCATATTTAACGCACGAACATCAAGCAGACTTTATCCGCTGCTAATGAAAACAAAGAATTCTTAACTATGGTGGCCTGAACAGCTTACATTGTACAATCACGCCGATGTCAAGCAACAGTTCCCAAATCTCATATCCGCACTTACACAAACATAACAATTCGCATTTCGCAACACTAACACAAATTTTGTGAAAATTGACGAGAGAAATAACAAGCGCTGCTTGCCGAGAACCCGAGAACCACGACAACAGGACAATGGGGTATTCTTATACAAACACTAAATTTCCGCATGAACTTTACAGTTCTACTAATGAGATTACTACGCCGCTAGTTTGGTAACTGACTAGAGTGAAAATACGTTTTATTTGCATCATTACTAATACGAATGATGCTTTTAATTAATTTTAATATTTCAAAAGTATTAATTGACCCAAAAATTCTTCTTTTAAAACTAAAATCTTAATTCAGAGTTCAACAATACGAAGAAGAACAGTGAGAACATTAGAGCCATCTATTCAATAGAAACGACAAGCGTTCGGAATCATGCTCGCATGATTGTCTTCGGTCATTGTATTCGACCTTCGACAATTCAGCACATGCTTTCGTGCCGTGATCCGGATCAAAGATACTGCAAAGTGCAAACGGAAGCAATCGCCATAAAAAGCTTAAGTTTTATAGTGTTTTCTAATATATTATTTAGAAACATTTTTGTCGAGAAATGGTTTACGCATGTCCATTAATTCCTTTAAATTTGTAATTGTCATTCAAGAGTGAAACATGTGAATGGTTCGAATCACGCAACATTCATATGAACCATACGAACAGACAAATCTTTAAGTCGTTTGATGTCCATGTGAAACAAGATGCATATAAACAATGAGGAAGTAATTTCTCCGCGCCAATTTTGTTTCTGTGTTTGCTACAGGCAATGCATCGATGATTATTTTAATTAATTGCCGCAGTTGCTTTTTCAGTCCTCGAACAATTCAACTCGTTCATGCACTTCAGTTCAATTAAACATGGCGTTCGGCGGCACGAGCGAGTGGTGAAGTTCTGTGGCTACTGGTCAACTTTTTCTTCTCCAATGGGACACTTCTAAGTTGGAGTATTTTATCCTGTACTTGCTCTCTCCAAGTTTCCATACTTCACTTTTGGGTGAGTTGTTCCCTGTAATATCTTGTTAATTGGTGCGAGCCATAATCATTATTATGTTGCCTCGTTCCCTTTGTAGCGACTGTTAATTTGTGGAAGTTATTATGTGGACTGTGATCATGCCATTTTTTATAATTGTAGCATTATTTTAAAGAAGTGGCAATGAGTTCGTTTTAGTCAGGAAACGGTTTTTGGGCCTTAAGTTACAGAAAAAGCCGGTTGGGAATATGCATGGAAGGTCAAGGTTGGAACGAGAGTATTGCCGGTCTTACACTATTCACTCTTCGCTCGCCTCCGCACTTGAGAAATATATGGAGAGGTAGTAGATAATGCGTCAGCCCCAAATACTACCCATTTTTCTGTCTCCTCTATTTGCTATATGTACGGAGTGTCATGGTTTCTGGAAGACCGTATGTGGCGCCAAATTCAACGCGGCACCTCTCTGGCCGATAAAGATATGGTGTCCCCCTTAAGTTGTTTCTTCATTCAACTCATCTTCCCCATTCTTCTGCTAACCCTAAATTTCTCTTCATACCGCCGATCCTTATCTTAATTACACCGTTCCCATTATTGTACTGCAAATGACACAGCATACCATTTGAGTTATGCGTTCTTCCAATGTTTCGAATCGAGTGGATTAAGTTACCATGCGTTCCCATGTCGGCTGAGTTTTTCCACCCAAAGAATTGCTTGTTTTTTGTATGAGCGGTACTTCTTCAGTATCCTTTTCAGGTTATCAAAAATCGCTTCCAAATATCGTCTTTTAGGTACTAGAAAGTTGAATTGCCAGTGAAGATGTGCCGTGCCTGTTGTGGCTTTGAGAACTTGCTCTTTCGAAGCTTTTCCGACTCTGCTACGGTAGAAGGAAAGTAAAAGTTTAAAACGCGGATATTAAAGAGAAATATTTAGCAAAGATATGGCTCAAGTAGGAAAAATAATGGAGTGAAAAGTTATATCGGTGCTAATGTTTCCAACTAGTCAAAATCTGATCAAGCGTTTAGATAATGTGTGTTGATCATGACATTCTACTCAACAAATTAAATAAGTATGGTATATCTGGAAAAGCAAATCATTGGATAGAATCTTACCTTACTAAGCGTATGCAATTGGTAAACTTAAATGTTTCCTCTGGCAAGCTCTTAATTTCAAAAGGTGTCCCACAAAGGTCTACCTTAGGTCCATTACTTTTCCTTTTGTACATTAACCCTTGAACGGCTAGCGTGCCCATATGGGCACAGCTGCAGTGGTCTAAAGAATTTCGCATAAATTCCGACCCAAACATTATAGAGCATGCTGTTTTCGCCAAGAATGATTACAATGTATCACTTTACTCGGTTCGTGTGCTTACGGCCAGCATTTGTACCTGCAGTTGACTGTGGCATGATATGTATTCTAACTCACTCTGTTCGAGGCGGCAAAAGAGGAAAAATGGCGAAGTGTCTTAAGTAAATGCGATTTTTTTCCCTTTTATTTTTTATACTCGGCTAAGTATTTAATCTTATCCTCATAATGAATGTTGTCAACTTCGGTTTCTTTTGCCAGAATTGTGATATCTTTCGTATGAGAGAAGGAATTTGAATATATTTTTGAGTGATCCCATATGGGCACGCTAGCCGGTAGTCGGGGGTGTCTTTTTTGGCGGGTGTCCTTCGCTACAAACGTCGTTATTGGGTCTGTTATCAAATAATTTCGATGTAAAACACTAAGTTTTTGTCAATCTTTCATTTTTCTTATGTAATTCGATGTAGACGACTTCAGTATTTTTTGCTGTATTTTTTTTGTAATATTTCCATTAATTTTTAGTACAAAAAATGCATTTTATACTATTCAACACTTTTATTCATGGTGCTTGCGTTATACTTTGCTCAACTACCTAGTATGAAGAATGATAGGGCTATTTTCTTCCACTGGTATACATACGGCCCAACCATCAGGGGCATGGTGGAAGGGTAAAGGATGTTTGATAAATACAATGATGAAGCTCATGGTGACGCGCTTTGTATCGCGTATAAAATTTTGAAACAATAAAAAGGAGACTGAACCTTGATCACATCGACCACATTGAACTCGTTATCAACTTTTCCAACTAAGTCCAATCCCTGTATGAAAGTCGCAAGGAGACAATCAAGACGAAAGTTAACAAGCAACCATTGAACCGCCCCGCTGCTCCCATGCTTTCGCACGGGAGAAAAAAGGGAATATTGTTGTTGTTAGATAGAATGACTATTCGGTAGTGACTGTCAAGTCACCTTGCCAATGTGTGCACCCACTCACAAAGGTCACGAGATTCCCATGTGTTACCTCAAAAATGGTACAAGTTAGGCAGCCAGCAGTGGTCTCTAGCTACAATATTTAGATGGGCGGAACTGATCTCACGGATCAAAATATCAACAGGTACAGGAATGTTATCAGAGGAAAAAATGGTGATGGTCCACATGAAGCTATCTCCTTGATGCTGTCATTGTAAATGCCTGGATCTGTACGGAAAGTTATGGTTCAAATATAGCGCAGTAAGCCTTAAGGCGAGAGATTGCACAAGTAATTGCAAGAGCACTTTTGTAACGAAGATGTACCTTTCCCAGACCTGGCGGTCGTATTTAACATTCCCGATCAAGTGCAACCAATCATAGAAAGTCTGATGACATAAGGTATGATGGTAGTGATAGCCAATTTGTCCCGTTTCATAAACGCCAATGTTCTTATGCAGAATATTCTTCCTGCGCGCACTCAGAATATGCTAAGTGTACAGGTCTTCGCCTTCAATGAAATTCTATCATACTTGGCAATTGAAAATCCAATTTATATCATTCAAAGACTCTACCAGCAATATAGGACTAATTTTGTTAATAAACGCATTGATAACGTGTTTTTTTTTATTCAATAACTGTTTTCAAATCTGAGTTTTATACTGTTAAGTTCTTTGGACAGCAAAAAAAAAAAAAAAAATGTTTAAACCGAAAAAATATAGTATAATGATTTGAAATTACTTCAAATTGCCAAATAAAAGAGGTATTATAGGTAAATGCAACAATATATGGCGTATTACGCAATAAAAATGAGAACTATGATGGTTCGAGCGATTTTTCGGCAGAATGTAGACCGGTGGCCGGAACGGCTAGCGTGCCCATTTGGGCACACCCCCTCTAGCAAGAACGACTCAACAGAATTTTAAAACAAAGTGTTTCTGTGAATGTTTGGGCAGTAATTAAGCAGTTTTTAACCGAAAAACAAAATAAAACTCCGAAAAAAAACTCCGCTGTTAAAGGGTTAATGACCTTCCCTCACACTTCAACTCTGGTGACCTCATCATGCATGCATGCAGATGATATGTACCAATCACAATCTCTTAAAGTTCAATCATGAATCATATACTGGAGTTCAGCATGCCATCAACTCAATGACTAGGTGGTGTGAAATTAATAACGTTCTTCTGAACGAGGAAAAATCTACGTTCATACAATTTCACCCTCACCAAAAAAAATACAGCTAAGCCCATTGCTTAAACTAAATGGTAAAATACTATCTGGATCTACATCCACTAAATTTCTAGGAGTGTTGGTGGATGGTTGCTTGCAATGGGATCTGCATTTAGACACCATTTGTTCCAAGTTAACCTCAGGGTGCTACCTGCTAAGACGGCTTGTTCCTATCTCCAGTATGGAGACAGCTTTATCAATCTATTATGCTTATATCTATAGCAGGCTCAAATATAGCATTGCTGTATGGGGTCACTCACAACACACCCTGAGATTGTTTCAATTACAGAAATGGGCCGTGAGGATATTGGCAGGTGTTGGAAAACGCAGTAGCTGCAGAATCCTTTTTAAGGAGCTGAACCTCATGACCCTCACTTGCATTTATATCTACTCCTCAATTTTATATGTAAAAAAACAGCACATGTCCCTCAAGCTGCTAGTAAACAACGACATTCACAATCACAACACAAGATATAATAAAGACTTTAGAGTGATCTCTCATAACCTCTCTCTGTATGCCAAAAGCCCAGTGTATGCTGGTGTGTTGTTTTTTAATTCTCTGCCAAAAGAGATTATGGAAACTTAATCTTTACTGCAATTCAAAAAACTGCTAAAAGTTTTTTGATTGATGGAGCCTTTTACACTGTGAATGAGTACTTATTTCAATCGATAGAGTTTTGGATTGTGTGTGTATAATGTGAATTTGTACTTGTAAAATAATTGTTTTTTTCCTTTTTTTAATCTTTTTATAGTGAGTTTGTACTGATTGATATTTGCTGAAAATGAATTATTTTACTTCTCCATTCTTCTGTATATGACCTTGATTGTGTGTACATATTGTGAGTTTGTAGTATTTTGTGCTCTTGACTTGCCCTATATCCAATTTCTTGGATCAACAGGGCTAATAAAAATTATTATTATTGTTATTATTATAAAGACTTAAGCAGTAGAAGAATCCATGCATGGCAATTAATGGCTTTGGTATTAAACGGGAAGCTCCGAAAGTAAGTAGTAGCCTGTATAGATCTGGTAAGGGTCATTCCATTTCAACTCAACCAATTTTTGGGGGATCCCACGCCCACCATCTCAGATTTTGATAATTTTTTCCCTGTTGTTAGTTTCAACCTTAGTTAAGAAAAATCCAAAATATTAAAGACCCATTGCAAGTATTTACCAAGATATGAGTGTTCGAAGTCAATGAGGCACACACAAAAATTCTGCGCACCAGTCAAATTATTCAAAACTACTATATTTGTGCCCCTGTAAAACCTAAACCAAATGAGTGAAGCTAGCAAAAAAATTAGAGGCTATAAAAATCATCCCTTCAGTCTTAGCCCACACATCTCTTAGATGATTTCGGTCCTCATTCGCTCCTTAGCAGAGAGAATTGTGTGGAACTTTGGGTCGAGACATATCGTGCTTAAGAAAGCTGGGCATTCAAATAAATTTTTTTTCCTTCTTCTAATAGCATCATATAAATCTGCAGCAGTTTTTTATTTTATTTTCTGAGTTTTAACTTTTAATCTTAGCCATGTTTCCAGGAAGTCGCCTGGGGTCAGCTGCTCCCCTTGTAGAGTTAGTGTTCGCGCAATCTGGCCCGAAGGTGGCTCAGAAGAAGTGCGCGCGGGGACGTGTGCCCCGGGTTATGATGAAATGAAAGGCAAGGACACCTTCAATCGAATTAGGTTTATTTCGCGTGCAACTTGCAAATAAGCGTACGCCGAAACTCTGCGTCCACACGCTCCCGGAATTTGTGAAACACTGACAAACACCCACGCAGTCGGCATAGGCATGGATCCTAGAGTATAAGGGTTACTGACCCTCAAGTAACGGCACTCCCTCACTCCAAAAGGGTGTGAGTCGAGTACCCTTGGCGGAGACCATGAAAAAGGGGCCGAAAGGGACTTGGCCGGGCCTTGGAAAGCCCCGAGGGCAACGACACTCGCCGAAGGGGAGGGGGGAAATACCCAACAGTTAGGGATGCGAACCTCGCTGGTTCCAGCGCTTCAGCAACTTCCTCCAGCAACCTCCAAGTGTCATCAAAATTGACTGATTAATGGCTGCATCCTGGGAGGAATCCCTCAGTGGTATGAGGCTGGCTATCATATCATAGGTGGTATTCCACCTCGTATCACAGTCTATTTTAGGTTTTTTCAGCCCTTGTGCCTTAAGCTTTGCGAGCATTGTGGGGGTTCCAATGGCACTGCAGAGCTTCCTTGTTCTTATGAGGGCCTCTGTCAATTCCTGTCTCTTAAGAGAATCATTAACGGCAAGCTGCAGAGTATGGGCAGCACATCAAACCCCAATAAGTCCAAATTCAGAGACAGCCACCGGTAGTAATTGATCGCTTTCCTCCGCAGGACTGCTGATTGTTGCCTCTTTAGGATTGGAGCTCATTGAAATCTCTCGGTCTTCTTCTTCCAGTAACTCGTCTTCCTCGTCTGATTCTTCTTCATCTTCAATATCTTGAAAATGAGATATACAGGAGTCTTCAGAGAGTAGACGTACAGTCCAAAACATATTCGATGTGTTCTTTGTAGTAATTGAATAAATGTGGCTAGGATGAATGTGACAGTCTCTAAAATATTCAGGATTTCTTGTCTCAAATTTTCTGCGGTGTGCTGCGTCCTTATTTCCCGAACACAGAGTGTCCGCAACACAACCTTACCATCCTTCACATACTGTAAATTTATGCCCAAGATTTGCCTAAAGAGACGAGTCGCCGAGTATTTTAAGACAGACAAGTCTGTCTTTCACCTCCCTTCGAATTTGACAGTGGATGAGGCTTGCCTCGCGCTGCATGTCGTCACGGATATTGTATCTAGTGAAGCATGGGCCCTCTTCATTGTAATTCTCCTTCAAGAGCGTCGATTATAGGATCGATTATCAAGCGAAACCCAGAATCATGAATAAGACTGAAGGGTCTAGCATTGACTGTAACAAGCTCTGTGCATGCTTTTTTTAGCACATCTTTGTTCATTGTAATTTTTAAACAGTCATGACTCCTCTTTCCCGCTTTCGTTGTCGAGATGTTGATGAACTGGCGCGCTCCCATCCTGCAAGAAAAACAATTACGTATTTTGGCATAAATTTTCATGAATTTTTTAAAATGAAAAAATGCAAAAAAATGCTTCTATTATTTTCATACTATTTTCAGAAATTAAGTTTGGCTGTCGAAAGGCATGAATTAAGTCGTAAAAGCCTCTTACCTGATTCTGAAGGACTGGAAGAAGTTAATTGTTTGAGGCGTAACTTGGTGAAAGCGATTCATAATTAAATTAAGAAAGAAGAACTTTGTACTTTCACATTTATATTTATTCACGACCATGGTTTCAACGTTAGACGTCATCCTCAGGTGACCTGAGGATGACGTCTAACGTTGAAACCATGGTCGTGAATAAATATTAATGTGAAAGTACAAAGTTCTTCTTTCTTAATTTAATTTGACTGGAAGAAGGATCGTTAGGGGACTCAGGCCTCACGTATTCTTTATTTTTCTGCCTCGTAGCTCTGTCTCGAGCAATCAAGAGAGCCTCTCTTCCATGGAGCCTAAGAATATGGCGTTCCAGGGTAGGGGAATGCCTTCCCTGTAACATGATAAACATTCATTAAATATATTCCTAAGTATCAAAACATTTGTATTTGCAATGAGTAATCAATTCTTTTAAGCCAATACACTTATTGGAATAATATTTACAGAAATTAAAAGATAACATTTACTACGCATATTGTTTTTCTATCAAGCCGTATTTGACGGCAATTCCGGCACCTCACCATATAATGTGCAGCTAATATCAGTCAGAGGTTAGATTTAAATAAATACTTGTGAGAAGCAACCTAATACCCTGTGAAAGTTTGGTGAACAGTGTAACGGCAAAGAAAATTTGTAATAAAAAACTTGAAAGAATATTAGCTGCGTTGCTGGAATGAGAGGAACCAAAATTGAAGGCTAGTGTTTTGAAATGAGTAATTTTTTTTACTTTTTTCCACAAAATCTTAAAATGTCTGTTGTCAACTACTGTATATTACTTATTCATGGTTAAATAAAAACACAGTACTATTCCACAACTTTATATTTTTGCAGTCTACTAGTTTCAACGTTACAACGTCATTATCAAGACTAACTTAATTAGAGTTAGACTAAGTTACTAAGACTAACTAATAATTACTTAATCGCACTCAAAACAATTAGTTTTCTCGCTTTAGGAAAATTAAAACAGTCGACTAAATATGGTGGGTTTGCCCCAAAATTTTCCTTTTCCGACGCTAACAAATTTTATTTAAGGTATGAACTTGATTTGCATAAGTTTTTTAAAAGTACCGTATAAGCGTGTGTAAGAGGCGCACCCCTATTTTGATCATCGAAGCTATGAAGAAAAAAAAATTGCGGCATATTTTTATCTTATCGTGCGGTGTTGCAGACGTATGCCTGGAATTTTGATAACTGTGGCGATAACAGCGGCATAAGAGGGAGTAGAAAGAGTTCCGATCCTCTCTTCGCATACGCCGTTGCTCTATGATGCTTGTCCTACTCACGCACACTTTTGTTCAAAAGCTCTCGCAGGAGTATTGCAATAGAATTGCAGCCATGGAAAATTTTAAGGCAAAACACAGCAGGCACATAGCATGAACCTTGCCAAGAGATTGCACAACAATAGGGGCAATCTCAGCGCCGTAGGATAATAACCACGTCGTAGATTTAACGGAACCGCACTCGGCCCGCCTTCAGCCAATGCCTCTGCCATTTTTTTTCCTTTCCGAGACCCCACAGTAAAATTTCAAGTTCCAGGAAAACAATGGAAAAGTGTTTCATCCCTACCCCATCTCATTAACTGACCTTTTTCGGTCTACCAGGTTAAATTCTCCTAGTTTCTGGAGGCCAAATGCTAGGTGAGTCACCTACTGAGCTCGAAGATATCTTGATATCTTTCAGCAATTGTATGACAAGCACGAGGTTCTAAAAAGAATGAGACCTAACACGACTTATATCTGACAGAATTTAAATTTTTTTAAGCTCTAATTGATTGACACAAAAAACAGCGCAATTTCGGAAGAAACAAGCGTAGCATAAGCGCATTCAAACAAGACGTGACGGACTTGAAACTTAAGGCAATGCAAACTGCGCATATCACATTGCTACGCCTTCGCCCCTTCGCTTTGAAGGCAACGGCATCACATGCAAGATCGGACGTGTTCTTCCCTTGCTCCTTCGCTCATAGCCTCGTTGCTTGAAATACGGAGGTGAGGGAGCGCGCTCCTTCCCCTTGACCTCTCCTTCAGCGCTCTTCCCTTGTAAGCATTTCCGATTTCTTTTATCCACCATTTAGTCCAACAATGAACACACTCATTCAAATTTTTAAACCGCAGGTTTTGACACCATTATAATTTTCAGTTTCAATAACCCTCATATTAGCATCTGTGGATGATTTTTGAAAAATCAGGTCCTCAGCGTAATGGAAATTGCTCGGAAAGACAGATGTTGACTATCAACCAGGTATGTCCTTCAAAACTACGCATTCCTCTACGTTTGATAAGCGATTACTATATGCAGCTTAAATGCCGCAGTATTTCCACTCGTGGCAGTAAATTTAGCGTGCCCTCCAGAGCGAAAAACCCTGTGTGATCTTTTCCATGTTCACATCTGGGGTACCGACGTGACGGCACGATGCTTACAAGAAAAGCAGACAGGAGCATTTTAAAAATACGTCACTAAGGGAGAAACTCCCCTTGTTTTTCACCTAGGGTTTCAGATGACTGACTCACGCGGAAAACTAAGGCCATTCAGTTACCCTTGGACTTGCGACCGGTGAAGGGAAGGGGGGAAGATAAGAAGTTTGTGTAAGAGGCGCACCCTCACTTTCGGCTGCAATTTCTGGGAAAAAAGGTGCGCCTCTTACACGCGCTTATACGGTAATTGCACAAAAATTATAAAATGCTTGCTTCGCAAACATGAACTGCGATAAGCAACGGAGGAATACCCAACCAACCGGAATAAGCTCAAATAAGAGTGAAGACACCAAAGGTGCATACGTTATGTCCTCAATGAATATCAACTAATTAATTTTTTAGAATTTTTGCGAGAAATGTTCTTGGCAAGTAATCCACTTCGTAGCATGATATGACTGGTATGGCAAAATTATCGATGCTGTTCAATAAAGAAGTAAAATGTATGAAAGTTATTGTTTTAATATAGTAGCAAAGGAGCAAATAATCTACCAAAACATTATGCCATTATCATAGGAAAAATGACAGATATTGATGACTTTTATTAGCATTGGGGAAAGTCGCCGTCGTATATAACTAAGTGAATGATTTTACAGTAAACTATCTCACATCATTGGGTCCTATTACTTATCGTTTGGAAATCCCAAATAGAGACCTTACAATTCTTAATGAGGCGCTAATTTCGAATTTATGTCCCGAAATTTGTCAGGTTACACTCCTAAGATTTAGCAAATGAAAGTAAAAAGTAAACATTTGTGAGGTAGTGGTTTAATAACAGAGGTAGCAAGGATTATTACAGCACTCGAGTGGTACTCCCTTAACAAAACTCGCACCGTCTCTCTACACACATTCCGCGCGACTGACTGCGCGTCACCCTCCTTACTGGCTCTACCGTCCGAGTTCCTCGGCGTCCCCCAGAGGGGCAGCACCTGCCGGACCATTTCGAACAGCCCGTTGATGACAGTCGGCCTTTCCTGATTTCAGGGCCGTCCTCGGCCCGCTCTTGCGGTTGGCTGACCTCTTCTTCTACAGCATCGGATTCCTCTTGAATCGGCTCGTTGGCTCCCTGGTCTCCGAGGCTGCATGGGGGTGGGTTGTCATCTTCTTCTACAGCATCGGAGTCCTCTTGGATCTGCTCGTGGGCTCCCTGGTCTCCGGGGCTGCATGGGGGTGGGTTGTCATCTTCTTCTACAGCATCGGATTCCTCTTGAATCGGCTCGTTGGCTCCCTGGTCTCCGAGGCTGCATGGGGGTGGGTTGTCATCTTCTTCTACAGCATCGGGGTCCTCTTGGATCTGCTCGTGGGCTCCCTGGTCTCCGGGGCTGCATGGGGGTGGGTTGTCATCTTCTTCTACAGCATCGGGGTCGTAGTCTGGTGGGGGTTGGCACCATGGTTTCATTCGATCTGCACAAAAGACCGAATGAAACCTCCTCTGGGTTCTGGCTGCTCCTGGGATGTCTGTCAGCAAATATCTATCCCTGGGGAATACCTTCTCCACCCTGTATGGTCCCTTAAATTTGGGTGCTAGCTTTCGAGACGTTCCCGTCGCCTGGGCTTCTCGCTCGACTAACACTAACTCTCCCCGCACGTATTTTCTTGGCTCCTTGTGAGCTTCGTCAAACCTTTTCTTCTGCCTCTCCTGACATGTTACCATCCTGCCTAAAGCTTCCTTCCTAACCTCCTCTATCACTTCTTTGTTCACTTCATGTTCATCTTCCTGCAATGTCACTACAACTCGGTTCCTTAACGCATTCCGCGGGCGGTACGCGAACAACAGTTCATGTGGACTGGCTCCCACCGTCTTGTTCTTCATCGAGTTCATGGCAAATTGAATGTCTTTCAAGCGCCCATCCCAATCACTTCCATCCTCCGTTGAATTCATCGTAGTGATAGCTCGAGTAATTATGGCGTTTGATCTCTCTACTTGTCCATTTGCCCTAGGCGTTGCAGTGGCGTTCTTGATGTGTTTTATCTGATGCCCCTCGCAAAATTCCTCAAATTCTCTCGACGTATATGCCGTCCCTCTATCCGAGATGATACGGTCCGGACAACCAAACAAGCTAACTATCTCACTCAAGGCCTCACAGACTGGTTTTGACCTCGTGTTTTTCACAGCTCGTAGTACTATGAACTTCGTAAAATTGTCTTGGTACGCGAGGACGTATTCACTGCCTCTTTTGCTACGAGGGAACGGTCCTAGGTGATCTATATTAACGGTATGAAAAGGCGTACCCTCGCGCTTAGTTGGGTACAGTATTCCTTCCCTTTTCCCGCCTGGTCTCTTGTGGTACGCGCATTCGATACAGGCTGCGATATATCTCTTTATCCTTTGTCTCATCCTCGGGAACCAGAAATATCTTCTCAGGTGTTCCAGAGTCTTTTCTTCTCCGTAATGTCCCATGTCATCATGGCTCCCCTTTATGATTCTCCAAATCGCATCTCTTGGGACCACCCAACGACTTCCCCCCTCCACTCTTCGACATATTCGATGGTCTCTTACTACATAATCAGTGTGCACTTGCTTATCCTCGTTTGTCTGTGCTGGCTTTTTCAATGTCGCATGTATTTCCTGGAGACTCGGATCTTGCAGCTGCATGGTCAACAGCCAATCCTCCTGCTGAATTCTGGTGGTGAATATTTTTGAGTCCACCATCTCAGGTTCTACCGCCTTTCCCACCGGGTTTCTGCTGAGGGCGTCTACGTGGCTCATGCTCCTGCCTGGTCGGTATTCGATTTCGAAGTCGTACTCCTGTAGTCTCAACCACCACCTGGCGATTCTTGGCAACAGCTCCCTCTTAGTCATCGCCGTCTTTAATGCATTACAGTCCGTTACTACCTTGAACATTCGATCCAACAAGTACATCCTGAATTTGTCAACTGACTCTACTACCGCTAAGGCTTCGAGTTCGTAGCTGTGATAGGATTTCTCTGCATCCGTTGTTTGTCGGCTGTAGTACGCCACAGGTCTCAATGGTCCCTCATTTTGCGATTGCATAAGAATGCCTGCTAATCCATGTTTGCTGGCGTCTGTGTGAACCTCATGCTTTGCACTCACATCAAAAAGCGTCAGCATAGGTCTTTCGACCAGTCTTGCCTTGAGTTCTTGGAATGCCACCTCTTGTTCCTCATTCCACTTGAACTCCACTCCATTCTTCGTCAATTTTGTCAACGGTTGGCTAATCGCAGCAAATCTTGGCACAAACCTTCTAAAGAACCCGGCCAATCCAATGAATTGCCTGATTTCGTGGACATTTTCCGGTCGCTTGAACTCTCTCACGGCTCGAATCTTTCGTTCGCCTGGTTTTATTCCATCTGCGTTTATCTCGAACCCCAAATAGTCTACGCGCTCCTTGAAGAATTCGCATTTCGCCAACTTCAATGTTAGTCCTGTCTCTTTGAGTGCTTCTAGAAATCTTTCAAGCTTCTCAAGTCCTTCCTTCACGGTTCTGCTCGGTATCAGAACATCATCCATATATATCAACACATCCCCTGGTTTTGTGTTCCTGATAACTTGTCTCATCGCCCGATTAAACACGGCTGGTGCGTTTACCAGACCAAAGGGCATACTGTTGAACTCGAACAACCCTCCCGGCGTCACAAACGCTGTAAGATGCCTTGACTGAGGCGCCACTGGTATCTGATGGTAACCCGACGCGAAGTCTAAAGTGGAAAAATAACGGTTTCCCGCGAGGCTATCCAACTGCTCATCAATCGCCGGCATGGGAAACTTCTCCTTCCGGGTCTTCTGGTTCAGCCCTCTGTAGTCGATGCATAATCTGTCCTCTCCATTTGCCTTTTTCACCAACAGAGCCGGGCTAGCATATTCTGATGTAGAAGCTTGGACTATTCCAATCCTCATCAGCTCCTCCACCGCTTTTTGCATGCTCTCTCTTTTTGCGTAAGGCAGACGATACGGACGTGACGTCACGGGTTTGTCGTCATTCAAGTCAATGCTGATGCTGGTGAAGTTCGCCTTGCCTAACTCGCTTAAGTTTTTAGCAAAACATCCCCTGAATTTATTTACGAGGTCGCATAGTGCCCCTTCGTCTTGCGTCGTCAGGTTCTCGTTCATGTGTATCTCGTCTTTCTGGATCCGTGACTCCTCTTCCACCTTCCGCACTTGAGAATTCTTTCTTTCACTAAGGTCGGCGTTTTCTCTGGAAATGGTGAGTCTCCCAAACTCCTTTTCGACCCGAATTCCTGGTTGGTCTAAGGCACTCCGCCCTACAATGATAGCATCCTCCTGAGAATTTTCTGGGACAATTAAAACCTCTACTTCCACATTCACATCGTCTACTTTCAAGATCATTCGTTTCGTGCCAATAGCTTCACAACCCCCTGATCCAAACCCAACTAAACGCTTCTGGCTCGCCTCATATTCGACTCCTAGTTCTTGTGCAACGTCTCTTCTCAGGGTGACAACATCGCTTCCTAAATCAACGAAGCCAACCACCCTGTCGTCGTTTATCTCTATCCACTTGTGGTACTCGTCCTTTATGATGCAATTGGGTCTAGTGATTTTCCTAACGTTCCACTTTTTCTCATTCTGGGTCGTTCTCGGTGTTGCCTGCAAACAATCTTTCTGCATATGTCCCGTCTGCTTGCACCGGTAACAAATTCTCTCACGGGCAGCTACTCGGCACTCCCTAGCGAGGTGCCCCTCTTTTCCACAATTGAAACAAACGCCCTGGGTAGGCGTCCTTTCGCCCCTCACTTCCTTGACTTCAGCCCTTTTGTCAATGGTCACAGGAGGTCGATTGTGAAAGCTTGCCCTATCTCCCAATTTGGCCCTATCAGTGACACTCTCGTATCGTCTTATCTTGCGTAATAGTCCTTCTACATCTTCAAAGTCACACATAGTCAGCAGCTTCACTAGTTCCTTATCCCACATGCCATTTAGAATGTACTTGATAAGGGAGGCTTCATTTACTTCACCACGCCTAGCGATAGTCTTCATCGCGTAAACATATGACTCATGCGTCTCGCCACGCTGCATTCTTCTCTTTGTAAGACTCAAGTGCACGTCGGCTTGGTCCTCCACTGATGGGAAACAATATAATAGTCCTTTTTTGAACGCCTCCCAAGAGTGTACTTCCTCGGCTACGCTATTCAACCATAGTTTCGCCGCTCCGCGTAACTTACTAATGGATTGGGCTAACAACATCGACTCGTCCCATCCGTAGGCTGATGCAATGCTCTCTACTCGCCTGACCCACTGTACCGCCGTGAACCCCAGGGTTAGCGAAGGTTCAAACTCCGGCAATAATTGCTCTGCTATTTCTCGATAACCCACCATACTTTTATCAAGAACTAACGATTGCCCATTTAAAAGATCTCGTTCACGTTCTAGAAGTTTCCTTTCTCTCTCTAACAATTCTCTCTCGTGTTGCAAAAGCGCTTGTTCCCTCTCCGCTGCGCTTCTAAGGACGCTACTCTCTCCGACAGGATACTGCCAATTTCCCAACGACGGTTCTCTGCCCTTAGTAGGCCACACGACAGTAGCCTCGCGCGGTTGCTCACCGGGTCCTCTTGCCTGTATATCCTCCTTAGCCTTGTCTCTCGCGGCAAACGGCGTCGACGCAGGCAGAACCCACTTAGCGGTAGCCTCTCGGTGCATCTCACTATGCTCCCTGGCCACGCCGGCCTCGCTCTCCTGCTCTCGACATGTTCCCGCCAATTCAGTCGCGTCCCTTCCTTCCGCAGAATGGACCCCGTTGAAGCTACCTACGCGACACTCGCCATCCCACGACGCATTCGTCGGACTGGTCATTGCTACACTAGAACCACACTCTCTCACCTTACTCAGTCCGCACTGGGGTTTTTGATGTTCTATCTATTGATGGCTGGATGTGCACGAACAACTCCACCGCAGCTCGCTGGTCGATCCCACTTCTGAACTGTGAGGTAGTGGTTTAATAACAGAGGTAGCAAGGATTATTACAGCACTCGAGTGGTACTCCCTTAACAAAACTCGCACCGTCTCTCTACACACATTCCGCGCGACTGACTGCGCGTCACCCTCCTTACTGGCTCTACCGTCCGAGTTCCTCGGCGTCCCCCAGAGGGGCAGCACCTGCCGGACCATTTCGAACAGCCCGTTGATGACACATTATTACCTTGATTACCGCAGTGCAGGTGTCTGTTTTACATCTGGAAATTTGAGCAGCTTCATCGAAGGTGAGAAATTGTCGAATGAAATCCAGCGCAGGTCTTCCCATGATGAAAACACTTGACAACAGAAGCAACTCGCTATATCGCTAGTATAATTTCGTTGCAATTCTCAACTGGACACTTTCACACGCACACGTCTGTCAGCTTTCAGATCTGGTGTAAGACTATTTTGAAAATGCCACCCTCACAGCAATCGTTATTGCATAGCATGTAGGGTTAGAGGAGTTAAGAAAGAGAGTAGAGGGGTGAGGATGGAAGGAAAAACTGCTTTCCAGGAGGATAAAAAGGCAGCGCAAATGCCTGTGACGTGGGAAGGAAATGGGGTAAGTTTTTTGGTGTTGATCTTTCATTGAGGGATTGGTAAGGTTCAGTGGTGAAGACGTGTTTTGGATCTTTCAATGAACTCAATGGTGGGTGGAACAAAAGGCAAATAGGCCAAAGAAAGTGTAAGGGAGGAGCTGAGAATTTCAAATGGGACATTTTATGGTAAAGAAGGAAGTGAGGGATTTTTCCATTTAGGCCAGGATGGGCAAGGGTGAATGATGGGAAAACCCCACAGAATGAAGTTAAGACAAGAATATGGAAGAAGTGGGAAAACCGGGATAGAAAGGGGTATTTTTTTCAGTCTATGTGGGGGTCAGGATAAATGGGGGCTAGCGGTTTGCTGTCTGTACTGAATGTTAGCAATGGGGCGGAGCGTAAGAGGGCATATCGAGGCTGATGTTAATATTGAGACACAACATCAAGAACGGGATAGTTTCTTCAAGAAAGAGAAGAGTTATTTTTCGTTATCAATTTGTTGGCAACTGGTCTACAACAATAAAACTGTTTGCATTTTCCACAGTATTTATTTACCATACAATGCAGTTCAACTCCGAGAACAACTCTCGGAAATTTACTGTGCAAAAATGCTGACATATTCCCACCTCCTCTGATGGGGTGTTTACTAAGTGAAATGCTCAAATTTATGATGTACTTCGGACAGGTAAGAAGTAAGGTCGCCACCTGAATAAAAGAATTGGAGTATGACAGCTGCTGGAAATCAAAATGATTCTTTTCTTCCTGCAACACACCTGATAAACTCGTAGCATACATGTGAATTTGCAAAAGAGTGCAGTGCAAAGTCGCATGGATGCTGAAATTTTATGCAAAATTTGCATTAGAGGTAATTCATCTAGAGAGAAAGGAAAAAAAAAGATTGGGCGTTCAAGAGGAATATTGTACAGTACAGTCTCATAAAATTAATTTATTAAATGGTCAATTTTTTGAAAAACATCTAGTCCTAACAATTCATTCTCAAATAAAGATAATACTTCCCCAGACCGTTACCTTCCGTAAAAGTGTTCAATATCAATTCTCATACTTGGTTTATTTTTCGTCTTTTCCAATCTGTAGCCGCTCACTTCTCGCGTTGGAAACCCCAACCCCCCTCCACCTTATTTTGTCCTTCCCTTGCGCTTCTCTTGCGCTCTCCTTAGCCCTTCGATATTCCCCCTCACTATCCCCCCCAAACTTCAATTATCTCTTTAACTATGTCTTCACCTGATGCCCAAAACCTTCTCAAACAACTCCTTGACCCTTTCTTAATGAATAGACAACCCCAGCATGAGCCGTGTAATCCCTCAATTATTATTATTATTATAGTATTGTACCGATTAAGATCGGTTTTCATGGAGTATTCAAGAAGTGAGCTGGGAGCCTCCCTTTCCTTCCATCACTACCTTCTTTAATTCACTGTAAGGCCTACTCTCTTTCAATATATCTAAAAATCCTATTCTTTTCCTTCCCCTCCCTCGTTTCCCTTACAATCTACCCTCTAGCACCATTTTCAACATCCCCTCACCACTAAGCACTAACTCCATCCATACCTTCTGTCTCCTCCGTATCTCATCTAAAAGCTGCCTCTCCTTGCCAACCATATCCAGCACTTCATCGTTCCTTTTCCTCTCCGTCCATTTCACCCTCTCCATTCTTCTCCATACCCACATCTCGAATGCCTCTAATCTTCTCTCGTCTTCTTTCCTCAGTGTCCATGTTTCCGCACCGTAGAGAGTTACACTCCAGATCAAACTCTTCACTAACCTTTTCTTTAAACTCTTAACACAACGATCCTCTCAGAAGCTCCTTCCTGTTCATGAATGCCTCCTTCGCTAATGCGATTCTCTTCCTTATGTCCTTACTACTGTATCCGTTTTCCTCTAACGTACTGCCTAAATAGTTGAATTGCTCAACCTGCTCAAGTTTTTCACCACCCACCTTTATCTTGAGTCTCACATTCCTAGCTTGTGATGCTTTACAAAACCGCATAACCTTAGTTTTCTTATGATTAATCCTCATCCCATACTCCTCGCAACGCTCGTATAGTGCATCCACTAGAGCCTGAAGCCCCCTCGCTGACTGGCTAATCAACGCCTGATCATCCACAAACCTCACTGATTTGAACATCATTCATCCCACTTTTATTTCAGCTTCTAACTCATCCCACGCTTCCCTTACCATCTCTTCAGCCAGGGTTCCCACTCAACCGTGAAAACCTTAAAACCGTGAATAAGCCGTGAATTTAGTCTACCGTGAAAAAACCTGGAAATAGCCGTGAATTTCGTCACAAAACCTTAGAAATCTCTCAAACTTGATTTAGGATTTACGATAGACAGATTAAAAGAAAAATCGATGTTTCGATCATGCTTTAAGGCCGAGTCATGTGCAGATACTGTCCACTCACATGTGTATTCGAAGCGCATTATTAATTGTTCCGTGTGCCATGACTGCGTATTGACCTTAAGCCTGCGATTGGAAGACATTAACCCTGGCAAAAAATCAGGCACTTCTTCACTTCCCTACCACCCTGCTCTCTCCATTTTCCCACTCTCACCCTTTAGCCGGACCTGAATTTTGCTAACTTTAGGTGACGTCATAAGAGATAGCGCTTTCATTGCTGCGTTTGCATTCAAGGCATCTGTTGCGTTTGATACATTTTTAGTTAACATGCGGCTGATGATTGTTGTGTGATCAATATTTCTGCTTAAAATACCTTATCTACAAACCGTGAATTTGATGACATTTATACCGTGAAAACCTGGAAAAAACCGTGAATTTTATAATGTAGTTAGAGTGGGAACCCTGTCAGCGTACACGTTAACGAGCAGCAGCGATAAAGGACAACCTTGCCTCACACCTCGGCCAATGCTCGCCCACCCAGATTCTCCGTCCGCTACCCTCACTTGCGCAGTCTGGGCCATATACAGATTACGAATCAGTCGCCTATTCCTCCAATCTACACCTATTTTCTTGAGAATATCCAATAACTTTACCCAGTTCACTCTATCAAAAGCTTTTTCAAAATCCACAAAGCAGGCATACATGTCCTGCTCATATTCTAGGTTACTCTCGACGAGGGACCTCATTATTGCTATTGCATCAGGAGTTGACTTCCCTCTTCTGAAACCAAACTGATCTTCGCCCAAATACTCGTTTGCCCTCGCCTCCATTCGTCTGTTCAATATCCTCAGCACCACCTTCGCCGCATACAATATTAGGCTGATAGTCCTATAATCTCCGCATTCCACAGCTTCTTTTTCAGAAGCGGAATTAAAACCGTCTTCGCGAAACCCTCCGGCCAACATCCCTCCTCATAGATCCTGCGCACTAGTTCGAAAAACCTTTTATTACCTTCCTTCCCTAGATTCTTCAGAAGCTCACACGGGATATTGTCCACGCCTACTGCTTTCCTAGCCTTCATAGCACGGAGTGCTCTCTCTATTTCCGAATCTAATATCCCCGGCCCAAGATTATCCTCCTTCACTGCACTCTCCTCCTCTAGAGTCAATCTCTCTTGTCTGTTCATTCCGTCATACAGGTCCTCCACGTATTCCTTCCACCTACCCTGTACCTCTTCTCGCTCGGTTTGCATCCTCCCATCTTTAGCCTTAATTTTAGACATGGCTTGTCCTCTTTTGCCGCCCGTTGCGACGTAACTTTGACGTACAATGCGCCTACTTCTCCATCCTTCTGGAACTTTTCCATTTCCTCACACCGTCTTTTCCACCAAGCCTCCCTTGCTCTCTTCGTTTCACGCCGTAATCGATTATTAATTTGTCTATACATTATTTTGCCCTGTTCTGTGTCCACGTTCTTCCACTTCCTCCTCTCCTCCATTTCCCTTATCATGTTCTCCGTTATCCACGGCTTCTTTATCCTTATACTGTCAACGTAACCAATTGACTTCTCTGCTGCTTTGACTATGCCCGTTTCAATATTATCCCATCTTTCCTCGACAGTCTTAGTACTGTCAATGTCCTGCATAATGTCCACTAGTTCCTGATATTCTCTCCTCATACTCCCCTTCAGTGCTTCTACGTTCCATTTCTTCGCCTTCCTAACTTTCATAATCCCCCAATAGAGTCCTGAAAATGGACGTTCTCCCACCCCTTCCCTTTTTCTCTCGCGGGGAATTCCTCAGCTTGCTACCTCATATGAGTGGCCTATGACCTTTCCTTCTCTTTCCCTCTTTCCTAGAATTTTGATAGATAAATGTTCTTCCTCTCCAGCCCCTCTTCGCCTTGGAGTGAGTTAGATATAAGATCTGAAACTATATTGCACTAAATGGCATGAAACTATGGTGCCATTTCGGATTTGAGGAGGATTTGTGCCATCCCATTTCGTGCAATTTCGGTTTAGTGCCTTAAAGTGACAGCGGTCAGAAACTATTGAAATTCCGTGCTTTAAAGTTCATTTTCGTATCGGATCACATCCCTGGTTTTACCATTATATTATTTCAAAATTAATATAACCTAGTGATAGAAACTCTTATTTGGTACAATATTTTGACATTATAATTACCAAGACAAATGAAAATAGCATTTACTAAAGCATTGATATGGCAACACATCCTATGAAAATGGTAAATTTTGAGCAGCTGATGAAGAGTCAACTTTGAACCTATGTTACCTACGTATTTAAGCATATTTGACTGAATTTCTTAGTGAATACTCATAATATAGCCTTAGAAGAAGACAATCATGACATAATTATTTAAGTTAAATGTAAAAAGTATTTTTATTTCCAAAAGTTACCTATTTTCATGGAATGGCCCAAGTGGCCTTTGTAAATTTCACTGAATTTTTTATTTTGTATGATGCATTTCGATGCTGAGATGTCATTCTTGAGTATGAATATTTGACCATTCAATTGCAACATATATTTGCTAGGGACGAGGTGGAATAAGTGGAGGTTGGGGTGGAGTAGGAGGGTGGGTGGGTGGGGGAGTGGTTGGTTTGAGTGAGGGGGAGTTAAGTTCGGGGAAGGAAAGACTGGAAAGATTTTCTGGCTAGGGGTGGGAGTGCTTGGTTTGATGGGGGTACATTTTGGAGGGATAGTGCCCTGGTAAGGAGGGGTGAGTGCTTTTGAAATACAATGCCATTGAGTACCTGGCCCATACCCAAATTCCTTTTAATCTCCAATTCTTGTAGAACATCCCCTGTCATGGTGTAGAACCTCAGGTATGAAGTTGCTCTTGTGTCCAGGTTCCCTCTGGTGTTTTGCAAAGTGGGATTGGTTCACATTTTAATGCAATAACACCTCTTACGTTATGCGGCTCCAATCAGGAATGCCCTACCCATCTGAACCGCATACATTGCATCACAATCATTGCATCATGATTTATATATCCCAGTACATTCAAAATTGTTCACTTTTCTATTGTCTTATTAAGGAAATTTTGAAAGCTGTTATGATTATAATAGGCAAGTGTGTGTATGCCCTTGGGGAAGACACTTCATACTTTTTCTGTGAGCCAACTGTAATGTGGTAACCTTCTCCACTTACACTCCTCATTCTTTCCTGTGTTTGTGAATTATGTACTCTTGTTTTGTCTATTAAACTTTCTGGATAACCATTTCTTGCAACTAAAAACTTTAAAGTTTTAAGTTCCTCATGATAATTGTTTCATGACAGAGGGATGTCCAACAATCAGTTAATGAAGAAATGGAAATTAGATAGATTTTGTGAGATGTGGTGATAGGAGGTAGCTGGTAAGATGTGATTGGTTGCGGTGCATTTCTGAAAAGTGGTGAACTCAAATTTTCACTCTTTTCTGGACTCAGGCAAGTCGAGGAAATTCAGTTTTCCTTTGTTTTCTATCTCATTTGTGGAATGAAAATTATGTACTTGATTGGGTATTCATTAAGTTAAGGAAAAGATCCAATTGTCGTTTTGAGCCCGTCCACTATGCAAAAATGTCATCGATGTGCCTTAACCAACTGTGGATGTCGTTAGCATTAATGAAGTCACTAGTAAATCATTTTTCCTTAAAAAACATGAAAAGATGTGTGAGTAGAGATGATAAGGGGGAACCCATTGCTTAACCTTCTTTTTAATGGTAGTATTTGTTGTTGAATTTAAGTAAAATAGTATTTCTCTTCACCAATGGTGGCTAATGCTTTGAATTTCCTCAAAAAGGGGTTTATTGATTCAGTATTTTCTGCCAATTTCTGGGCCTCTTTCACAGCTTCCAAATCGCAAACATCTGTAAAAAGATTATACACATCAAAGGACACTGGAATGCACTTGCCTGTGGGGAGTCCTTTTTCGGCAACTTCATAACAAATATCACTTGAATTTTTTATGCCATATTTCGGTCGAAAGTCTAATAGGTCCTGGAACTGCACATTGAGAAGGGCTGCCAGTTTTTTCATTGGGGCTGCCACAGTGGAGACCACTGGCATGACTGGAATATCACTTCTGTGGACTTTCGGGAGTCTGAAAAATCTGGGTGCACTCGGCTTCATTATTGTAATTGTATAAGTTTCATAAGGCATTTTTATCTTGGGTACAGCTTTTAGTGCTGTTTTTAACTGATCTTTGATCTTTAGGGCTTGAGTCTTTGGGGAGTCTTACTACCTTATTTTCTTTAGTGAAATTTTTTTATGTATGTATGTATTTAGATTTCTCCATCAGCAATACCATATTGGCATAATCTGCCTTTTTTCTCAGTTAGATTGTTATCATTGATGACTTTCAACACTGATTTGAGGGAAGTTCTTGTGCATGGGGTTTTTCCTTTTTATGCCATTTGATCACTGACTGCTATCTTCTTGGCTGCTAATGCTTTTTCATGCAAGCTATTGGCTAAAGCAACTTCACTGTCAACTATCAAATTTTCCACTTCATTCTGTGCAATTGGGAAGCCACGTATGTATTTGAGACCTTTTTCCAATACCCCATAATTTTGAAAGGTTCAAATTCAAAAATCAAATTGCTTCCATCCAGGGATGCAGCTAGGAATTAAGGCTGGGGGGGGTTTTAGGTGCAACTAATACCGGGGTGTGTGGGGGTATGCTATACCCACCTGGATAATCGGTAGGTGAGAGATTAATAAATGGTGGAATTTTAAAGATAAATGGTTCAAAATGGTGAGTTTTATGGCTTTCTGAGGAATATTTTATTCGTTCTTACACTATTCTATTAGTAATATCAATCCAATTAAGTAAAATGCATTAAACTTAAAAATTTCTCTGAGCTCTGGGGGAGTTTTATCCCCCAAAACCCCCCCTCGCTGCGCCACTGATTCCATCAATATTCTTAAGAACTAGATCAAGTATTATATGTACCATGCAGACTTTTGATATTATTTTTTGTCTAAAACTCATTATATTTACAAACATCTGTAGCTCCATGTACAAATATTATTTGTTTTTTTTCTGATGACATGTGTTAACAATATAAATCACCTAGGATAAATATCTCCTTATTTAAATGACACTTCTAATCACTCTATCATAAAATTTAGAATCTTCAATATGTACATGAATCAGGTGGAAAGTAAACTACTCACAAATACAGTCATGTAAGTTGCCGGGCGCTGTCGTCCTCGTCATCCGCAGGAGGATAAGGAAAGTCGCGCAGAAAAAAGGAGAAGTCACATGGCGGGGAAAATCACACTTTATTCTGCCTTCGTTTTCTTACAACCGTCGACTGCCTCGCGAACTGCCGTCTCCCTCTCGTCAGCGTTTTTCAGTTGTTTTCTCAGGTGTGTAGCAGGCTCACGTTCTTAAGAAAAATCCCTTGCCTTTACGTGGCCATGCGAGGGCTTCCTGTCTGCGTTGAGTGGTAGGGGAATCGTGGGAGCGAAAGAAAAGGAGTTATAGCTGAGCTGGTATGGGAAGGGAACTGAGGTAAGGGAGACGGCAGCCGCCTCTTACAGTCAGCTATTTTCTATTTACAAGGATTTTATTCAAATATTTTCATCATCAGTTACCATATCTTTAAGTCTCTCTGAGGTGTACATATTTTTTACCTTTACCCTCACTCTACCTCCAGTTTTTTTTTTCTGTCGGAGGTACATCAAACCTGTTATATACCACCAATACATACTCCTGAGTTGGTGACACTATCTAATAACCATGTATCACTCGGATAATGTCAAGATCAGATGTAAGCAAAGATAAATGTATTCAATTTACTCCTCATTCCTTTCACGTTTTGAGTATAAATTGCTAACATTTCACTCATTGTACCCTTTGAATCATTTTGCATGTTGTCTCTCGTTGAACTGGAGCCCTTATCTCACTTCAGTACATATATCAATATCAATTTAATGTCTTACAGGAAGTTTCTCACCCTTCTGACTTCATCACTCCTCGTACTGTAGATATGCTGTTAGCCCGTTCCTACCCTTAAATACTTCAACTTCCAATTATACTTTGGGGCCGTCTCTCACTATTCTTGCTTTGAATTTTTTAACATGATTTACTTTCGTGGATTTCAGCACTAGATGCCAGTCATGTGATGCTGCATTACCAGCCCTATAAGCTATTTCAATGTCATTTGCCATCGAGTTTGATCCCCAGTGTGGTATGTACCTGTTTTTCAGGCTAGGGTAGCTGGCAATTCCCTTTTAGAAATCGGGATTCAATGAATTTGCACAGTATTTTGATAGTTCTGCTCTAGAAAATACAACTGTGCTTCAAGATCACTGAAGCTGTCCATCAAATTGGCATTATTACCTTTAATTTTATCTATTTTATCACATATCAGATTGTTTGACTGCTTCCTCTCCTGGTATACTCATAAAAAGTGACGTAACGTCAAAATTGACGAGGCTGTCATCCACGTTTACCCGTATGTCTTTAATGATTTTTAAGAAATGTTGTGAGTTCCTTACATAAGATTGGGCTTTCTCCACATTTGGTTGCGGTATATTTGCCAAGTATTTTTCCAGCTTGTACGATGGCGCATCTATGGTGTGCGGCATTTTTTAGTGCACCCCCTCCCAAAATTTCTGGTACCCCCCCCCCAGAAATTCCTCCGAACATATCTGCAGAATTTAGCACGAAAAGTCCTTAGCGGGATTAAGACGTATCACTGTATCACTTTGAAGCCAGCCCTTGTGTTTGCATTCCTTTGCTCCACGAAATTCCTTCATCCGTTGGCTACGAGATACCAGCTTGTTTTATTTAGGTGTGGCATTTTTTAGTGTACATCCCCCCCCCCCCCACCGAATTTCTGGTAACGCCACAGGTGCTAGCAATAGGTTTTAGTGGTACGTCTTCTTCATGTATTTTGGCAAACCATAAATGCAAGGAGTTCTAGGATTTGTGGTGTTAGCATCTTTCTAACTTCTGGTTTACCTATGTGTTGCTTGACAGTTGCTGTGGATATCCTTTTGAAGCAGGAAGTTGGGTTGCTCTCTATTTTCCAGAATGGGTCATCCGTAACTGTATAATCGTGTTATTGAGGATTAACTGGTAGAATACTTTTAAAATGTTAGACATTTTGTTTACTTAGTTAGCTACAATTCAAACACCTTCCATTGACTGCCTTAGCAAACAATCGTATTTTTTTGGTTTGTCTTTATTTAACATTTTCATAATTGCACAGGATTTTTGGTTTTCTATTGCTATTAGTTTCATTACTAGCTTGTGTGGAACAGTATACAAATATCATAGCATTCAAATTGTGAGGAATGAAATTCCATACTTCTAAGACCTTGTGAACTTGTTTTGCACCCATTTCCATTTTTCTATTTACATTTAAAGTCATCAGTTTTCTGTATTGAAAACAAAGTTCATGAATTTTTCCGTAAATTAACTTATTGTATTACTTTTTGCTGGAATAGTCTTATTTAAAATATATAAATGAGTTTTTTCATGCAGTATTTTTTGAAAAAAAAAATACTGCATGAACGTTTTTTCTCTTAAATAACTACCATTTAATCTAGCACAACCATTGAGGACACCTTGGTGAAAAATTGCAGTGCACATAATTGGCAACACAGGCCCTTGTTTTCATACACAGATACAAAAATTGCCACTGACAATTTGCATAATCTTGAGAATAACAAGATAGCCTGGTATTGAAATCTGTTCAGTACCTACAGATATCATTGAATCGTCCATTTTTCATCACAGTTTAACCACATAATTGCTGTAAGTAATTACTGTGATGTTCATGTGAGAAAGTCTTTAATTCCAGATGCATCATTTAATGGCAGGCATTGTACTAATCTTTAAAATTATTATCTTCTTCTGCATTTCTTTCCATGTTATAATCACATGTGAACAAGTGAGCTTACTTATTTCTACTTACTGAATCAGCCATACTTGCTTTCTTATTCATTAAAAAAAAATCTTGACATTGAGTCTCAAAGACATAAAGATAAAAATTTATCTTATAGTTAAACTTAACATCATCACAGACATCATTCACGAGTTCCAGAGAACTTACACTTTCATTAACAACAAAGGAAGAATAATTAAATATCTTACTATATAACCAAATGCATTGGGGAAAATAGAATTTTTTGAAACTTAACATTTCTGGTTTGATGGTAACAATATTTTTGTTATAAATTTGAAAATGGAATATTATTTCCATTGATTTACTCTGGGGCAACAAAATTGAAAAAACAATATTCCTTTGTCAATATTTTTTTCGGTTTGGGAAATGTTGCTTTCGTTTTATTTTCCCAAACAGAGCAAAAGTAATTGATAAATGAACTGCAAAAATCTCCGAGGATAAACATTTTCTTTGTGTCATTCTCTTAAGGGTGTGTTTGTCAGGAGTGACTTTGAAGTGCAATTGAGAAGGCATTCATTTCATTTGCCTTGCTTCAGCTGCCTCAGGAATGCGGTGCACCTTTTGTTTTTCTGGTGGATTTTGAGTCTGCTGGGGAAGAAGTAATCTTGGCCGCACGCGAGGCACACGGTCGTCCACTTGCGGCGCCGTGGCAACAGGTGGAATGCATGGATGTGCCTCCTCACCCCTCCCTTCCTCAGGAACTCCTTCCCACACGCATCGCAGATGTAGAGCTTTTCCCGAGTGTGCACGTTCACGTGCTTGGCTAAGTCTGAGTTTGTTCGGAAGGCACGGCAGCAGTGATGGCACTTGGCTCGCTTGGCCACTGAGTGTCGCTTCATGTGCTCTCTAAGGTTTGTCTTCCGAGAGAAAAGCCGTTTGCACACCTCACACTTGTGTCTCTTCAACATTGCGGCCTCAACGATGTGGCCCCTTAAAATGAATAAAGATAAAATATTTTAGTCACCTTGCTCGTGCTGTACAACAATGCGCACTTCATGCTTCATATTCAACTGGAATCGCAATCCGTGAGAGATGATAACGTCTCTCACCAAACTTTAACCATCAAGAACCAAAACATTTTGTCCATTGGCAGTTTCAAATTTTAATTTTAATTCCATATAGAAGCCACACATTCCCACTTTTAGAAGACGACTTGTCTCCCATTCTCAAGGCCTTGTCACTCATTGAAAGTCCAATTTCACCCTGAACCCATACGACCGTTTAGTGAGGACAACAATACGGGTCAGATGTTGTCTGATTGGCTGTACGTCTTTTGAAATTCTCCATGTTCTTCCCTTATGTTTTTTATTCAGCTGATTACAGGTCTCCATGTATTGCTAGGATGAAAGTTGGTGTCACGATTTAAATACCATTTATTGGAAGCCTGCGACCTGTACGTCAACAGACAGAGCCACCACCATCCGTCGCAGAAAGCCGCTGTATTATTTCCATCCTTGGTCCATCGAGCCAAGTTAATATCAAATAATGTGAGCATCTCAGCGGAGTTAGATCACCTTAAGCAAACATATTCATGGAACGGCTATGGAAAACAAGATATTTTTAAGGCCCTAAGTAGATCAAACGAAAGAGTTGCGCGGATGAGCAGCCTGAAAAACCGCTGCCCAAAGCCTTAATCCCATACGTGTCAACCACATCTGGTAAAATCCACTGTATTCTACGTCGATATAACATCAAAACCTTCCATCTGCCACCACCTACATTAAGGCACTGCTTGGTGAGGGCGAAAGATCCTATAGGCCTGAAGACACCACGAGTTTTTCAGATTCCTTGTGAATGTGGTTAAATATATGCGGAGGACACAGGCCGAACGTTTGAGATGAGGCTGAAAGAGCACTGGAGGCATTTCAGATTAGCGCAACCAGAGAAGTTGGCTGTGGGGGAACATAGCATTAATGAAGACCATACCATTAGATGGGGAGATGCAAGAACTCTTAATTAAGGAAGCCATCGAGATCCGTCTCAATCCCAAAAATTTCAATCGTGATACTGGCTTTCATACTAGCAATACATGAAGACCTGTAATCAATAAGATTTATAAACATTTGAAAAAGTTCTCCGTTTGATAATTACAAAGGTATATATGTCATGGGAGAAGTCTTGATGGGACCACCTGTTAATGGAAGGAAAATGGCCGCACCAGTTAACAATCCGATTAGAACATCAATATTTTGCCCCTACATATTTTTCAACCTGCACATGAAGCAAATTCGATGTAATTATCACGACAAGTATCATAAACTTATTGGTAATTTCCAAATCTTCTAATCGGAGGTAATTCCACTGTGAATATGTTACTGAAAATAATAACCGTTTGTGAATTTTAATTCTTGGAATTGGTTTTCTCGAAAAATTAGATGTGGTCGTTCTAATGGAGAGGTGGCTCAACAAGAACCCTGAACTTAGTTAATTTTAACTATAATGTATCCCACCTCTGATCAATCTATTTTTACTAGGAAAGAAGATTTAGGAGGTTTATTAATAGCTGATAACAAAAAATTTAACATAAAAATAATTGGTAATAATAGCTTTGAATTTCTATTTATAAAAATATTTAAGAAATGATTTTTTATATTTGAGCTTTTTATGTACACTAAATGCTAAATCTCAATATTATACTGAACTTATTGAAAGTATGCTAACATCTCTTTGAAATATTTTAGTTGATAATGTTTACATTAAGTACCTGGTTATGAATGATGAATGGAATCTAATTTCTCCATTGCACATGGTTTTCATTTTAATGCTAATTTCAGAGATGCTGAATACTTTCTAAGTGGTGTCTATCATATAAATTAATTAAGTTAAATAACTTAAAACAACATTACAGGAAATATTCTTGATTCAATTCTTACTAATTTTTGTGATGAGGTGTCTGTACACCTTATTGATTTATTCAAGTCTGAAGATGCTCACTCCCCCATTTTGATTTCCTTTTCAGTTCAAAAATTAGTTTATAGTGCAGTTGAAGATATTATTAATGATTATAAATATCCTAATTTTTCTGAGATAGCATAATCAATCCTTATTATCCTTAGTATCCCAAACGCAATCAATGACGATAAGTCATTGAATGAATTTGTCATAGTACATGAAAATATCTGATAAATAAAATTTTTCCAACATATCATCAAACAACAGGGTCATTTGTTCAGTAGTTTTCCAATGAGTAAATAGAAGCAATTATTTAAAAAATCTCAAAAATTATACAAACAATATAAATCTGAATATTTTTATAACTAAAAGAGAGACATAGGGGTGTATGCTGTGTGACGTAGTGGAGATTCTCAATACGGTATCTCTGTTATAAATATTCTGGTTCTTCTTTATTTCTATGGCTTCGCGGATGAGTCGGGCTTTCAAATTTTTTACCCTCGCGATGACTCATGATTTTTCGAAGTCGATCGCGTGTCCGGTGGCTTCGTGCTCTGCTGTGGCTGACTTTGAAGAGTAACCCAGTCAAATGGCCTGCTTATGCTCTTCTATTCGAGTTTTGACCATTTGTTCTATTTCCGTGATGTATTTCTTCCTGGACGTTCCGCAGGGGATCTCATACACTCCTTCAGTTTGAAGTGGCGTCCTATCCTTAGCATTTCCCAGGAGAAGTTGTACTTGGGCGTGTGGTTTAAAAATGGCTTTATGTCATCTTCCCCCTCCAGTCCTCACGCCTCACGCCCTCCACCCACCCCTCCCACCTGAAATGTAAAAATGGCAGCAAAAACCAAATCCCAGCATCATTCCCTTGAAGAAGTGACCAGCAGTTGGTTGCCAAATTAACTTACTTACGAAGTTACTTGAGCTTAAAGAATTTAAGCTCAAGTAACTATTCCTTCAATATTTCACTTGGATGGTCGGGACTACTGATAACAATCAGGATATAGCCAATTTATTTGCTAAAATAATTTGGCAGTGTATACCTCGGTAATGATTTTAGTAATTCTGTTGTACCTTTTGAATTAATGACTCCTTTAAAAATATAAATATTGAGAATACTGTGGAATTCATTATTAATTTAAAACCAAACAATAGCCATGGTCCTGATAAATACACCATATCATAATTTATAAACACCAAGGTTATTATTGGCAATCATTAGTGGAAGGAAATGAAAAATAATGGTTTGGTTAAAAGCATTAATGGTATACTGACTCCATTCATTGTAACCTTCTCTTTGCAGAGTGACTTACGCACGGTGCCTGGCGATATTGGTGCCCAGCGGGAAGGTCTTTGGGCAGAGGCCGCAAGCCAGCTCGCGCTTCCCCGTGTGCACCGACAGGTGGCGATTGAGCTGCCCACGAATGCGGAACGTCATCCCACACCTCTCGCAGCTGAACGGCTTCTCCCCGGAGTGGAGGCGCAAGTGGCGAACGAGGTCTGACTTGCCGTTGAAGGTCCTTGTGCACTGGTTGCATGCGTAGGGCCCACGCTCTGAGTGACTGTGTAGGTGGGTGCGGAAGCAGAAGAGGCGTGCAAAGGACGCACCGCACTGTTTGCACACGTAGGGGCGTTCGCCTGTGTGTGCAGAGCGGACGTGTGCCATCAGGCCATCTTTGCGCACAAACGTCTTTGTGCACAAGGTGCACGGCAGGCGTGGCCGTGGGCCCAGGTGGAAGGCGAGTTCGTGCTTGCGTCGATTGGAGTGGTGGAAGAAGATCCTGGGGCAGTAGGCACAGTGGTGGCGTGCAGCGTGAGGGTGACACTCGAGCCTGTGGAGGGCCAGAGCGTGAGCACTCTCATGCTTGCAGTTGCAGATTGAGCACCAGTGCTTGGGCTTTTGCACTGCTGCGTGAACTACCTTGCGCTTTGACCCCTTCCTCCTGCGTTGCGCCACTCTCCTGTGCTTTGTTGGCTGCTCAAAGCTCTCCTCCCTTGTCTCCTTAAGTGCAGAAAGAAAATATTTGTAACTCATTGTTTGGGTATTAAAACAGCTCAGTCAATAGGGTTGAGTGGACATAGCAATGAGTTCGTCAGGCAGTGATTCAGGCGATGAGGACTACGTTCCGTCCGATGGTGGGAGTCAGCCTCCATCTGAAGTTGAGTCGGACGGAGATGAGGAAGAGTTGGAAGAATGTGACGATGGCGAGGCAAAGCAGAGTGCTGCGCTAAAGAAGAAGGGGGGGAAGAGGAGGGTAGGGGAGCCGCCTCTTGCCAATGCAGCACCTGAGGAGAAGGAGAGCACAGAGGACATAAAGCAGAAGTCAGAATCTCTTTGGAGTGACTTTCTAAAGGACGTTTCGAATGACGGAGCTGGCTCTAAGGGTGAGGGTGTCACGGAAGAAGCCAACAAAGTGAAACCAGAGAAGAAAAGAATCACCGAAGTGTATGAGTTTGCAGGAGAGAAAGTCACGGTCTCAAAGGAGGTCACAGAGGCAGCTCCCAGCAAGGTGAGAAAAATCACTGCGTTGCTTGATGAGGATAGTGGCAGCGCTGGAAGTGCAGTGAGCGAGAGAGAGGAAGAGAGCAAAGGAACTGATGAAAATAAAGGAAAACCACCTCTGGGCTCTGTGTCAAGAAGTCCGGCTCTTGGCCTCTCTGACAGAAGTCGTGCTATTATGAAACCGAACGTACGGGTTGGGGGTAGCAGTTTGAGTTCAGCATTAGACAAACTGGGAAAGAAGAATAAGCTGTCAACTTTGGAGAAATCAAAGCTAGATTGGGAAAATTATAAGTCAAAAGAAGGGATATCTGAAGAGATTACGGCGCACAACAAGGGAAAATCTGGATTTTTAGATAAGCGAGATTTCTTGGAGAAAACTGATCTGAAGCAGTATGAGCTTGAGAAGCAGATGAGAAATTCATTGAGGAGAAAGTTGTAGGGGTACTAGGTGAATTTCTCAGCATATTGCTGACTGTGGATTTGTTGTTTTGGTGTAAAATATCTCTCGTCGTAATTGGTAAGATGTTATGCTTTCAAGGTGTTTATAAGCATTCCTGTGTAAATTGATAGGGATTATTCATGTTAGTGTAGCACCATGAATTGTTTTAGTATTTTCAGATTCCAAGACACTTTGAAGCAAGGTTGTGATTTCTGCTATTTGTTTCATTAATAGCCCTAAAAGACTGGTAACGTAAGTGATGTATATTTTTTATTGCTCCTTCCTTCGGTATGCTAACCTTAGCACTCTTTTGTTAAGGAATTGAATTATTAAGTTTTATACATATTTAGTATGATAGTTCATCACGTGGTTGTATTGGTATTGATTTAACAAGAATATGATCTAATATTTAGATCAATTTCAGGCTGCATCAGCATTATTATAGTGAAATGTTTTAACTGTGGAGCCTATGAGAAATTTGGAATTCACTTCCAGTGCCTGTTGAGAATATACCCATGATTGATTTGTGTTTGCTTGATGAATACTTAATAAAAGGTGCCTATATGAAATTAGAAGTCATTATTACTCGATGGTATTCAAATCCTCCTTCATTTGATGCTGGTAGCTCTATTTTTACTGTCTAATAGCAAATATGTGAGAATGATTTGGTGATAACAGATGATAGAAAAAAGAAGTATAAATTCATCAAAATGTTCTTAATGATGACCACAAGAACACAGTTGTAGGTCAACAATTGGTTGAAACCATCTGTTGCAGTATTGAAGTTGTATCTTGTGTGGAAGTTCCATCAGATAATGACATAAGATAGTTTCGGACTGTTTCCACTCACTAATTCACTGGCTTCAGCATTTGGTCAACACAGTGGAAAACAATTTAAGCTTTATTCTATACAGTAACAGAAATCTAATCACAGCTTAGACAGTAGGATTCATGATAGTTTTGACTTAGACACTCCCCAGATAAGCTAGAAATTGGTCGCTTCCATCTAGCTGAGTAGTATCTGTTGGTTATAGCAGAAACATATTGCATCTAGCAGGAACCTGAAATTATTAGAGACTAGGTGCAGAAAGAGACCAATTTATGGCTAGAATGAGCAAGACCCAACTGGATGTAGTAATTTATTGACTTGGTTAGAAAGAGGGGGAATGCACAGTGTATTCTCTTCACTATTAATTTATACAATGATAGGAATCTAACAATTTTCTGAATTTGCATGATGCACTGTAAACTGAGGTGAGTGTCTGATGTTTCACTTTCCATCTGTAGTAACTGTTTCATTGCGACTGGCAGTGGCACAGCTAGGAATGGGGGCGACCCTCCCCCCAGGCATCTGGGGAGGAGGGGGGGGGTCCAGGAAAATTGTTGAAAAATAACATGCCTGGAAATACATTTTACATAATTTTGGCACTTGAAATTTGGGTTTCACTCGTGATTCCACAGGAAATCATCACAACAGGGAAAACATTAGAATAGTATAAAATTTGTCTGAGGCTTTGAGGGGGAGGGGGTTCTATCACCCTCAACCTCCCCCCCAATAGTTACACCACTGGCAAGAAGTATTTTTCTACGAAATGGATTGTTACTCAATTGTAAACCTCAGGCTTATATTTTGCTTATATTTTAATGGCTCATGTTCAAAGATTAAATTACAAATTAAATACCACTTGGCTGTATTTAATGGATAATTTACATGAATTCTATTTGAAACCAACGTCATCCAACTGAATCTCACTCAAGTCAGTAGGAGGCATAGTGATTGCATCAAAGAGTTAAACAACCGGCTAATGCCTGCATCATCTTCTAAGATCCAGTGAAATGTAGGGGTGAAAAAACAGCCCTGATCTTTTTATCCTAAGTGAGGTCGCCTGCTTAAAGTTCTAGCTGGAATTTTTGTCAAGGTTTCACAAGGGGAGTGAACAATGCAATGAATATGAGATACTAAAAATAATCTTGGTGCATTTATACTATAAGGAGGTGATACTCACAAGCAAATACTTATGCAATGAACATTGATTTACTAAGGGAGAAAGAAGGAAGAAAACCTGTCACTCAAAAAATAGAGGTAGTCTAAACTAAAATGTGGATGTGGAAACTTCTTTCATTGATTTCTAAAAAAGCGACACACTTTAATGGACACTGAAGGGGCAAAATTAATGGTCAACTTACTGGTTGTTCCTTATCTTCTTCTTTCTTCACTCTTAATTCTTCCTGATTAAATGTTTCTGTCCAAGGAAACTCATGTAAGTCCTCGATGCTTAAAACTTCTTCCTTAACTATGGATAGATCAATGTCTATTTGGTTTCCACCGGGGTAATCACGCCTCTCTTCCCTCATTGCTGATGCTTATTCAGGCAACAGACCTGCGACGAGTAAATAAGAGCAGATAATATTAATCATCAAGGCATACATATTTTCAAATTCGCGTGCTTCATATTGCCTGCATTAATAACAATATTTCATGATGCACACATTCATGCACATTCCCACTGTGTACGAAAATAAGTATCACAGATTGATATCGAAAATATTCATCGTGATGTGACAGATAAGAGCATCATTCCAGAATACCTGAGGATTACTTAGTTTCACTAATGAAGCCATGTAAAGCGTGAACTACGGAAAAACTTGGGTAGTTAATGCGGCTGTTGATCGATACCAGTGTCGCAGGTTGCCTAAACCGAACAACAATCAACACCTTTCATTATATTAATTTGGAGGACGATGCTTTTCACAAGGTCATTGTTGCGCTATGTTTCCCTAAGTCAGGCGCCACAGTATTTAATAAATGGGGATGGAAGAGGTGATAACGGGAATCGAAAATGAAACTGTGATCCAGAGCAATACACACCTTAGTCCACGTAGCATGGACGCGCTGAAAAATACCTCACTACATGTTTACTTAATTCTGTTATCAAAAATTTGAAACCCAGTATTGGCTACGTTTATCTACCAGGTTTATCATCACGCATCAGCTACTTTAACTTTACTTTACTAACTACTTAAGTGTATACGCATTGACACAGATGAATGACTAACAATTACGTCAATGGTATTCGGTGAAACGAAAGAAATAAATATTTTCACGACTATGCATTAATATTTCACTATTAGCACTGAAGTGCATTTTTTATGTTTTTCTCCATGACTTTCTGCTAATTTTCGTGAACGTCAACAAAACTAAGAACTTTATTGTAAGATAAGAAATTAACATAAATGTCATTCCATTTCTCCCCATTCTTACTCAGAGGTTTCTCCCATGAGCTCTTGAGTTTCCCTGATGGCGGCACAGTACACATTTTAAGCCGTGTCCCAACTCGTTAGCCATTAGGCATCATGTATTTAGCCAGCCAGATTCTGGGCAGCCAACCACAAGGGAGCATGAATTGGGACATCCTTACGGAGGTGCTGCCATCTACTGGGCACTAGGCCAATGCAAAACAAGAGATAATCGGAATGATTTGAACAAATGATGAACAAAACCCACCCTAAATTGTTAAAATGTGATTTTGAGTATTAGATGTCGGAGAACAGTATTTAATCATAATTTTAGTATCTTAGACAACCTTTTTGTAATAGTAAAGTAGGGGTATACTTTCAAATTCGTATTTTTAGTTCCGTATGGTTTTGTTAAAGAGGTTTTAGCTAAGTTTGTGGCGAAATGTTAACGTATATCCCTTTTAAATGGTTTGTAATATTTAAATCGTCTCTCAACCAAGTACTTTTTTGAATTCCTTATATTTTAGCAATTTAATTTTTAGTTTTGTATTATTAGAACAGGTCTATTTAGTCTATTCAAACGGTTACCGTCTGATTTGGGATTTATTTTCAAAATTTATTTAAAGTATGGTTTACGTACATAAATCAGGTTTCGGTATCATCTTTTAATCACCATACATTTTCATTTTTGTTACTTATTCCGATTCCAATTTCGGGACTTTGTCCAATAACATATAATAATAATTGTTTATTCTTACGGGTGTTAACCTAATGTACAAAAAGTGTTAAATAAGAATTTAGACATAGTGTTACATAATTAAGAATATATTAGAAGCATATAAACATCAATAAGCATTATTTAACACGTTAGAAAAGTAAACGGTAGCAAAAGATAACATGTGATCGGTATAAAAAGTTATAAAATAACATATACATACACAAGAAGCATATAAACATTAATTAGCATTAAAATTAACGCCGCCTTCTCTTTAACTAATTTCTCCGTAATTCTTACACTTCCATTAACGCAATTTCATTATTATAAACAAAATAAAAATTAATAATTATTCGAACAAGTCTCAAAATATCAACACTACTTGCAAACAAGTACTATCCCTTGTTGACAGCCATGATGCCCTTTCTCCTGAAGACGCTTTGCACGCTTTGAATCATGGGAAAAGTGGGGCGAAGGATGCACTCCTCGATGCCTAAATCTGGCGGCCGCGTTAGCTGCCTAAATTCCCTCCCTTATGCTGGCTAACGAGTTGGGACATCCTTCCAAGATGGCGTCATGGCTAAATCCTGGAATTGGCATAGCCAAATGGCCAATTGGGACACGGCTTTAGTGTTTACTATTATCCCTATTATCTGTATCTTAGACCATTTAAGTAAGTAGACCTGCCGTTCGGGCGGAACGCTGTGGCCAACATCGCACGGCGGGGAAGTGAGTGGGATGAGGGAGCGTGACGTCACGGTTGGGACCGCAGACGATATTCTGTATGCGCGCTTGAGATATTTTAACGCTCATCCGCTGCAAAGTCGCTGAAAAGTGACAATATTGGGCACGCAAAATGATTATACACTTAATAAATATATTTTTACGATGAACTAAGGCATTTTATAGCCTTGATTGTGCGCAAAAAGCTAAATAAATCAAGATAAAGCGAGAAGCGATCGCATTAAATAAATTGATTAAGAATGTCATATGTAAACATGGGCGTACCCAGCGAAGGGCAGGGGGAGCAGTTGTCCCCCTAGAAGCAAAAATCGCAAAAGTCTTTAAGCAAAATCAGTACTGAATTGAAACGAAAGTATTCAACAAATTTTCTTCAAACCAACGAAAAATGATATGTATTAGTATAAGATAAGTAACTGAAATAAAACTATTTTTTCAAGGAAATAATCTCATAAACTAATAAAGCGCTGTTATAATTTTCTTATAATGTTGGTTTCATTCCTCTTTTCCATGCTAAAATGTCACAACTTGGCTTGCCCCCCCTCCTAGATCATGGCTTCCCCCCCTAGACCATGGCTTTCCTCCCCCTAGACCATGGCTTCACCCCCTCTAGGTAAAAAGAAAGGGTCCTGGCAATTGTATCACGTAATTTTTTCCGCAAAAACCAGTTTATTGCGATCTCGGTAATCTTCAATAAAAATAATTAAACAAATCGTTTTATTTATAAACCCAACACAATGAAGCCTAGATTAACGTATTTACACTGAAAATACGTATTTTGAAAAATCCTACGTGAGATTAGAAAGAAGGCAAAATCCCACGATATCTCACAAAGGATGAAGGGAGGGGTCCATAAAAAGGAAAAATTATTTTAGAAATATTACTTATTACTAGTAGATTAACCTAACGGTGACATTCCTAGAAAATGAATATTAACACTGTCCCAACGGTCGTGTGTCATTTTTAACGAAATTTTAAGTAAGTCCCGTAATTTTAGTAACTTTGCATCGAGCAATATTCATGAAAATTGGCACACTTATGGGGAAAGGTCCTAAGTTTTGTTGAATGTAAGCAAAATTTTACAATTTTGACCTCACAATGTGGGTCCAAACCAAAAATTTTAATTTGCCTTATGTGGTTTTAATCTAAAAAAATCGAGATAGAAAAAAGTCTACATTTCATTGACCAAGATGTCAATTCTCAGGTTTTCGGACCCGAGAAACCCGAAAATAACACTTTCATTTACGAAAATTCAACCGTTGACCCAGTTAGGTCATCGTCAAGGTCAATAGCAAATATGATGCATTAAAAATTAAGTTTCGTATAATTTTTTCTTTGGCATATTTCTTATATTTGAGTGATTTTTTTCTTCATTTCTTTTGCGGAAAAGGTCGTGAAATTTTTCACACGAATTTGTTTAGTTATATTTCACACATTGAATTGCTTTTCTGATGCACACACTTCATTTACAGTAGAAAAAACGAGTTCAGTCGCAGCAATTGCTTGTGGTAAGGGCAAAGAATATTTCTTAATTTTAGGGCAATATTGTATGGAATATGCTTTGTTTCAAATGATGAAATATTTATAACCATTTGTACTCTATCAAGATTTGTGATGAAGCCCAAGATTTTACCCTTTTTTAACCAATATATTTTTTTAAATATTGATACCTCATTAAAAAGATCGTTTTTGGAAATATTATTATATGGAAAATTTTATGCACAATGATCGAATGATTTTAGAATATCATTCCAATTAAGTTTATCTTTTAATGTAATCCAATGAAAATGTTCAATATAATTTTAGTATAGCGTCCACTCTTTTAAATAATCTTTGCAGTTACGATAGAAATTTTTAACGTGATTCAAGATATCTGCATGATTTATTGCACCCACTTCGAGCTCACTTATGCTCTTACCGATGGTTAATGGAATAAAATTACTTTCTGACTGCTTTTGACTCAGATATTTTTAACTTCATTCGCTACTTCGATTACCAAAATTTTATCATCTTCAATAACTTCAATAGCATTTTGAAAAAGAGGTGATTGATTGTTTTTAAACTCTACCTAAATTTGAGGATTCTTTTCAAAACTCTCTTCTACAATTTTAGGACATTGAACCTGATATAGAAAGTAGGAAGTCATAGTGTGGTATAATTTAAAAATTCTATCTACAGCTGACGAAAGAGGTAACTAGCGCGTTTTACAGTAACCAAGTATTTTCTTATACATGCGACTTCCGCAGTTTCACAAAATTCTTTCAGCATTTGAAGACGCACAGTGTAATTTAGAAATAAAAATATATTTTAATGACAATATTTTCCACATCTGCGGGCAACAAAACAGCAGCTGTTTGAACGGCGTTATGTATCATGTGCGCTGCAAAACCGATTTGATAAATTGTGATGTACAGGCCTTACATCTGAAGGAAAGACTATGAAAAATAGAATGGAAAGACATCCTTCTGCTAATGCTAGTTTCTTTTCTTCGTCTCCATAAATTGTTTTTACTAAAAATTTCTGTATTTTGGAGGAAGATGCAGCAGTATTTAAATATCTTTTATGCTCTTGCGTCTCCAAGTGCTTCGAAATATCATACTGCCGTGAAAAATAGAAAATTATCCGTTATATTCCACACATTTGACAGAGTAATCGCTTCTGGATTTTTTAATAAAATGATATTCACTTCTTAGATGATCTTTGAATCCGCATCCTCTTTTCTTACGTATTGTGACAAGAATATAAAAAATTAAATTATGTCGTAAATTGTTTAATAAAATTTAATTGAAAACTCTGTAAGTACATATGTACGTATTTACGTACAACATTACATGAAAATATTTAATAAGTTATTCAATGAATTACATATAATTGATTGTTTTATAGCAAATTTATTTTTAAAATTATTTTAATCCAATCCTCTCTTTCTTTCTAATTATAAATATGTTAATAGGTATTATTTATTCCCAGAATTTTCCGTAGCGAACTTAAATCGTAGGTGTCACTTGCAAAGCCGGCGCTAGACCTTTTTCCACCATCGCAAAATATAAATAACACGAGAGCTGTCTGCTAAGCAAAAAAATATGCATTTATGAAATAACTAAATTACTTACCTAAATCATATGAATGCTGATTTGTTGACATCACTTTTTAATAGCACCAGCGCGCAGTTCAATTTGCATCGTATAATTGACCGTTTAAAAATTACTATATGCGAAGGCGTTGCCGCGTTACTTCGTGGACGACCGGCAAATTCTTTACACCATGACCCTTTTCCTCTCTAAAATTCCCCCGTTTACAACTTTTGTGCAAGATTTCATGTTTTTATAACGATGTTCCGAATGATGCTAGATCGCTAACGAGATAAGAAAAAAATCTGCGGAAGTTTACAAAGGGCTTTGTCTTCATTTTACTGCCACAATATTTTTTCGTCGCTGCCAATGCCGAAAAAGGCCACTGTTTATTAATTGTAAGTTCACCAATCCAACCATGGCTGAGAGAATACTTCTCGTACATAACGCAATATATATTAGTACTTTTAATTGAAAAATCGCGAAGAAAATGGTCAAAATACCGCAGTGATACAGTGAATCCCCATTCGTTGCCATGCGCTACGACGATGAGCGTCCCAACCGTTACGTCACGCCCCTTTAAAAGTGGGCGGGGAAGGAAGGGAGCGGAGGGGAGATGTTGGCCACACGGCGAGACATGGGTAGGGGTGGGGAATGGCGGGTCTAGTTCTTATATGGTCTAAGATCTGTATAATATATATGGGGCAGCGCCACTACTGGTACTAATTCCAACTATGTATTTCAAAATGAGTAACGATATCCGTCACATTGCAATTGGCAATTGCTCGAATTGCTCTCTCGGCGCCATAGTTGACTTCGCAAGTTTGTAGGTCGGTTTCCCGGTTTTCAAATAACGTTTCTACGGCCGAATTCAACATATTCAGCAATATTGCATGCGAATAATCCAGGTATTTAATTCAAATATGACTAATTTTAAATCAATTTTCTCAATACAGTGTCTCACGTTTTGCCGTCGACGGCACTAGCACAAGATAGGTTGCGATAGAAATACCCACTGATCAGTGGGTAATTTTCCATATTTAATGCTAGATTTATGATTAAGATTTAAAATTTTGTATGTTCGTAGTTAGTTTATCATGGATGACTATGTTAATAATTATTTCTTTTTTTCTAAGCGATGCTTTGCTGTCTGCAATATCTGCCGACATATACGACATCGGATCGAAGTAGGGCGTATATATATAACATCGGTTCACAGCATACTACAGCCGACGTTGGACCAAGGGCCGAAATCGTAATACAACCTTGGTGAAAGTTCCAATTCAGTGGCATGACTATATGGGGGGATGAGGGGATAGATCCCCCTAAAACCTCAAATAAATAAAAAATAAATTAAAACTATTATCTAGTTTTGACATGCAATTTCTGCATCTACTTAAAGTTAAATATTTCGTGCCAAAATGATGTAAAATGTATTAATTTCCAGGCATGTCATTTTCCAAAAATGTTCCTTACTTGAGTTGCCTAGGGAGGGGGGTTGGGACCCCTAGGGGTCACCACCTCTGGCCATCCCATCCCCCCAAAGCATATTCCTAAGCCATATTCCAACGTATAAAATACGTATTCATAATTACTCTCTTGCCCAATTGCAAGATTTACTATAGGACTTTGTAGAACCATTCTTAAATCTCACTTCATTTTATCAACTTCTGCAACTCTTATTTTGTGTGAACAAGAAGGAAACTAAATGTCAGCAGAGGAATAAGCATATAAATATTTTTGTTCTTAATATGAATGTATTTTCTTAATGTGTATTCTATGCTGAGGATGTCCTTTGTTGCTCATTAGTTAATGGTGCAATACGTTTCTCTCGTAATATAAAAGGCTTACCCCTATCAAATAAATATGTTAAATTATTTTTGTAAAATGTCCGCAGGGAAAAATAATTTTCTTAGACCTGCAAGTGAAAAAAGAATATGCCTTGGTAGAAGTGGCAGGAGCACCTTATTTTGGGGTTCATCCTCATGGGTTTGGGGGTCATCCCGGTCAAAGCAAACTCATTTTACCCTATGGAATTTTCTAACTTATGACCTTCCAGCATGTCATATTTCAATCGCGAAATACCAAGTGTGTGGGCCTTGTGAATATTGTAGCAATGATGCTTTTCTTTGCCCATATCTCTTATTGAGTGCTTTTGTTCTCATCTCTCCTTCTTTAATTTTATGTGTTTCCTGTCGTTTTCTAAAGCTGATTTCTTCTTCTCTCTATCTGTTGTCATTGTAACATTCACTCTCTAAAGAATTACTTATAATGCTATATGGATTCATGGTCTTACATAACATTACTGATTAGAGTATGCAATTATTTATGAGAGAAATCTTCCATCCAAGCATGGCCAGATCATCAACATTGATGTTAATAAATGGTTAGTGCTGCTGATAAAAAACATCTTATCCATAGGTGTTGTAGCTCTGAATGCAACCAGTGGTACGCCAAGCGGTATCATGGTAAAACGAGTTACGTGTGCAGCTCTTTGTGTATTTAGGAAGACTTAGAGCTCAGTTTGTTATATTGTTAATTAATTTCTGAAAATGGTGTTGCATGAATTTTCTGTCAATACGTTACAAATTGCTAGGCCTTGAAACAGTGGGCCTTGCTCCAAAGTGGGCCACACATATCACAAATCTGGCCATACATTCAAGGGAATCCAAGAATAATTCAGGGTCATAGGGAACAACAACAACTTTTTGGGATAACATAAGGGGTAATTTATACACTTTACCATTTATTTGTGAAGAAAATTCTGGTATTTAGAGGCTAGTTCCCATTGTCTCCGCTGTTAGGAATTTCGTAGTAATGAGTCTTTTTGCCATCTCAGGTGTGTTTCCTTCCACATGACCTCTATGGTTTCTTTTCTTTGGCCTGATATATATACATATATATCATCATCATCTCCACATCAATTCACTTTCATACTATTTTGATGAACTTAAATACAGCCCTTTGGGAACAAAAGAACCTTTTACAAATTAGATGTATGTTTTGAAATCAACTGCTCATTTGAAGTGTTTTTTTTTCCACTGATTAAAATATATGCTTGAAACAAACTACTAGTTCAGAGGTTTATAAGATGTATGATATTACACTTTCCCAGCTAACAGAACATTTAAACTATTATTGGATTTCCGCACAGGTATGATATTCGAAGAGCGCAAAGGGTTTGGGTTCCCTCTTGTCACCCATCCTCAAGGATACTGAATGAATATTTGAATTGGTCCTTGCAGCTCAGCATCAGGGGGGTCGGGATTGGTCAAGTCCGAATTGTTGTCATGGAGGACCGTGTACCAGCGTAGACGTAGCTATGGCAATCATAATTCTTTTTAGAGTTCGATTCCAAGAGCTGCTGCTGGAATATCCTGTGCCTCTGTCGACATTTTTTATTTTCCAGTCTTATCTCTATAGCCTCTTTAGTTTAACGATCCCAAAATTGATTTGATCACCATAAAACTCTGGTGTCATCCCACCTTATTTTATGGTCTTCACCCAGCCTATGCTTGACTATAGCCAATTTTTATAGTTGACCAAGGTGGAAATGTCTTTGGAGTTCTTTGAGTCGTGAAGATATTTTTTGCCCAGTCTCCCCTACGTAGACATCATCACACTCACAGGGGATTTTATAAACTCCTGGAGTCATAAGGCCAATCGTTTTGTTGTTAAAATTGAATATTTTCACAAGGATTTACTCAACATGCCCTGAAAACTTCAAGATGATGCCATAATTTCGAAAGTGTAAACTTGTACCTTCATGTGCACCTCACACTTTTATTATAGTATTCTACCAATTGAGGTAGGTTTCCATGGAGTATTCAAGAAGTGATCTGGGAGTCTCCCTTTCCTTCCAGCACTGCCTTCTTTAATTCACTGTAAGGTCTACTCTCTTTCCATCTATCTAAAAAACCTATTCTTTTCCTTCCCCTCCCTTGTTTCCCTAACATTCTACCCTCTAACACCCTTTTCAACATCCCTTCACCGCTAAGCACTAACTCCATCCATACCTTCTGTCTCCTCCGTATCTCATCTAAAAGCTGCCTCTCCTCGCCAACCATATCCAACACTTCATCGTTCCTTTTCCTCTCCGTCCATTTCACCCTCTCCATTCTTCTCCATACCCACATCTCGAATGCCTCCAATCTTCTCTCGTCTTCTTTCCTCAGTGTCCACGTTTCCCCACCGTAGAGAGCTACGCTCCAAATTAAACTCTTCACTAACCTTTTCTTTACACTCTTACACAACGATCCTCTCAGAAGCTCCTTCCTGTTCATGAACGCCTCCTTTGCTAATGCAATTCTCTTCCTAATGTCCTTACTACTGTATCCGTTTTCCTCTAACGTACTGCCTAAAGAATTATTTATTTTACAGGAAAGAGCAATTAGAATTATTGCGAATTCAAAAGCTATGGAACATTGTAAACCTCTATTCAAGGAGCTAGGCATAATGACATTGTATGGTCAATATATATTTAAATTTCTTATAAATGTAAAAATGAACTTGGACAGCCATAAAACTGGTAGTAACGTTCACCATCATAACACTAGGCTAAAAAATAATCTCATTCAGCCTCAATGTAGGCTGTCAACAACAAGCAAGTCTTTTGTCCATGTAAAGCTGTGCCTTTTCAACCACCTACCCCGAGCGGCCAGAGACTGTTCATTTCCCAGGTTTAATCATTGTCTCCACCTATGGATATGTAGCCAAGCTTTCTACTCTATGAATGAATTTCTTGAATGCAGTACTCAGAATTGTATTACTTAGCTCTAGTATTTCATTGACTTTGACGAAGACTATTGCATTGTATTGTGTTTAATGTCGAATAAATCATTATTATTATTGTTATTATTTGAGTTTATGCACTTTCTCAGCTGATTAAAACCAACGGGAAATATTCACCTATCCCAAGGTCAATTTAGGATTAGGCTCGGATGCTAAGGAAGAGAATTCACCCTATCCTACACTGTCCGATCATGCCCGACCCATGAATCTTCTCACGATCTGGTAGGTCTGTAGTAAAACAGCTTTTTGCCCGAGGTTAATCAGTTGTTTTTTAATTCCCTGGTCTTCGACTTCTTTTTTGAATCTTTTAGACAAGACTCCCTCCGCAGAGATTATCAGTGGGTGTATGCTGACGTCTTTCAACTTCCAAATATTTTTTATTTCACCGGCCAAATTCTGATATTTTTGTGTTTTCTCTCTTTCCGTAGACTCAACATTGTGATTTAGTGGCACTGCTACATCGACTATGTTTGCTCTTTGCTGTGATTTGTGGATCAATAAAATATCAGGCCTATTGTAATCCATGGTTTTATCTGTAAGTGTTGGGTATTTCCCCCCCACCCCAGCGGCGAGTGTGTCGCCCTCGGGATTTTCCAAGGCCCGGCGAAGTCCCTTTCGGCCCCCTTTCTCTTGGTCTCCGCTGGTCTCCGCCAAGGGGACTCGACTCACACCCTTTTGGAGTGAGAGAGTGCCGTTACTGAGGGTCAGTAACCCTCATACCCTAACATCGATGCCCTCGCCGACGGCGTGGGTGTTAGTCAGTGTTCACTGAAAACCGGGAGCGTGTGGACGCGGAGTGTTCGGCGTGCGCTTCCCCGCAAGTTGCGCGCGAATAAAACAAATTAGATTGAAGGTGTCCTCGCCTTTCATTTCATCATAACCCGGGGCACACGTCCCCGCGTGCATTTCTTCTGTGCCACCTTCGGGCCGGATTGCGCGAACATTTTTGGTCCTTCGGGCCGGATCACACCAGTGATCGGCAATCATAATTGGAATCTTTGTGCATCGGCACAAGATTATTTCATCGCGAGGCATCTCCCGGCAAACACTCAAATCGGGGTCTTCAGAGCAGAGGACCATCAGCACTATTCATCAATCAGCATCTCCAGAGAGGTGCCATCCAACCAGCGGAGGACACAGCAGTCACCGCAGTGGCATCGGCGCACCAGCAGCGCAGCATTACTACGCAGCCATCGCAGCACAAGGTAGGCAGTGAGTGCATACCCTTTCCTGTCATTTCCCCACTGCTAATTGACCCATTAAGGCACGTTTCTCAGCGATGGCAGAGAAAATTAAAGAATTAATTATAAAACGCAGGCATATCAAGGCTAGAGTCACTAGATTTAAGAATTTTGTGGAAAGAGTTGAGATTCCTGATGGAATCCATCAATTGCGTCTCCGCCTGGAGAAATTTAAGGATATTTGGCAGAAATTCGAAGATGTGCAATCTGAGATCGAATTATTGAATGCGGGAGGCGAAGGAGAGTGGGAGGAATTCGAAGACGCGTATTTTGATGCCGTCTCAAAAGCCGAACAAATAATACAATCACCCACCGCAAGCAAATCAAAGGAAAAGGGCCACGATGTTGCTCCCGTGAAGCTCCCGCAAATAAATCTACCAGCAAATTCAGCACCATTCATTCCGTCTTCAACACAAATACAGTCCACTACAGCAAGTCTTCCATGCCAGGGGGAGGCGTCAACAGCGTCATCGTCATCATCATGCCATTTTAGCGTGGATACAAACTTGGAAGATCAGGTAAAAAACTTCTGGAAATTGGAGGAGTGCAAACCTGCTTCAAAATTCTTAGCAGAAGAGGTGAAATGTGAAGAACATTTCAATAAAAACACCACAAGCGGGGCAGATGGGCGCTTCATCATTAGACTACCCATCAAAGGAGACATCAGTCACCTTGGAGATTCTGAGCAAATCGCCAATCGCAGATTTATGATGATTGAGAAGCGACTTCTAAGGGATGAGGAGAGGAAATTAGCATATTCTTCATTCATGAAGGAATATCGAGATCTTGGGCACATGGAGTTAGTCGTAGAGGAAGAGGACCATCCACCAAGGAAAAAATCGCATCGTGATCCTCGCGCTACATCAGTGGCGATGAAAGATTTCTACGTGGATGATCTCCTCACAGGCAGCAACTCGATCGAGGAGGCTGAGAAAGTTCAAGAAGGAATTATCGCATTGTTAGAAAGAGGAGGTTTTAGGCTTCGAAAATGGTGCTCTAATCATCCCGCATTGCTGAAGAAAATTCCATTGAACCACAGGGAGGCATCTTATCAGATTCGTCCGGAAGGTGACAACACCATCAGGAGCCTGGGAATTCTTTGGAATCCAAACGCGGATGTCTTCCATTTCGACACGAAGAACTTCGATTGTAAAGCCCGAGTATCTAAACGATCAGTTCTTTCCGATCTTGCGAGGATATTTGATCCTCTGGGTCTTATAGGACCAATCATTCTAAAGGCAAAAATATTCCTTCAGCGACTGTGGGAACTCAGATTGGAATGGGATGAATCACTTCCTGCGGAGCTACATTCAAAATGGCTTGATTTCCGTGAATCATTCAGATGCCTAAATGATTTGCGACTTCCCCGGCGCGTTATTGCGAAGAATTGCAGTGTTTATGAGATTCACGGCTTTTGTGATGCCTCAGAATCCGCTTATGGTGCATGTGTATACGTCAGGTCCATCAAATCAGATGGAAAATTCATGATGCGTCTTCTATGCTCCAAGTCGCGAGTGGCGCCGCTGAAGAAAACCACTCTTCCCAGGCTAGAACTCTGCGCAGCAGTACTCCTCGCATACCTCATTCATAAGGTCTCATCATCACTCTCATTTTCGGGAAGCCCTACTCTGTGGTCAGACTCTACAGTGGTCCTCTCATGGCTGAAGGCACCATCATCCAATTGGAAGACTTTCGTCGCCAACAGGGTTGCCGAGATCCACGAGTTCACAAGTAAATGCAAATGGAGGCATATCAGAGGAGTGGACAATCCAGCGGATCACATTCCCAGGGGGCTTACCCCACAACAATTGCACGAGATGGCATCATGGTGGCAAGGACCACCTTGGATGAATGGACATGAAAATGAATGGCCGCCAGAATCATTCATTGAGATGCTAGAGCTCCCCGAGAAACGACCAATGGCCACCGCTTTAATTGCAGTGGAGGTGAACCAATTAATCCAGCGCTATTCGTCATTATCCAAATTGCAGAGGGTAACGGCTTATTGCCTGCGATTCAGACACAACGCCTCAAAGTCACGCACTGAGATGAAAACGGGAGAGCTCACGGCTCGAGAAATAGAGGCGGCTCTTACGCAGCTGATTAAAGCAGCTCAAAGAGAAGTGTTTTTTAATGAGCTTCATGACCTTCAGCGCAAAAATCAAGTTAGCAGCAAATCAAGCTTGAAAATGCTGCATGCATTTCTGGATGAAAACAACGTGATCCGGGTGGGAGGAAGAATAAGTTCCTCTAATATTTCCTATAGTCAGAAGCATCCAATTGTCTTGCCTCCGAAACATCATCTGACAAAATTGATCGTGATGCAAGAACACATCAGGCAACTTCACGCCAGACCGCAACTGCTTCTTTCGTCAATACGGCAACGTTTCTGGCCTTTAAGTGGAAGAAACCTCTGCCGTCAGATCGTACATCAATGCACGAGATGCTTTCGCAGTAACCCTAAGGCTGTACCACAGTTAATGGGTAATTTACCAAGGCAGAGACTTGAACCAACTCGCCCCTTTTTAAGGTGCGGGGTTGATTATTGCGGCCCCATTTATGTCAAAACTAGCCGTCGTCGAGGATCTCAGCCAATCAAGGCTTATATATCTGTATTTGTTTGCTTCTCCACCAAGGCAGTGCATCTTGAATTAGTGGGGGATTTGACGACAGAAGCATTTTTGGGAGCTTTAAAGCGCTTCACATCTCAATGAGGAAAGTGCAGCGACATTTATTCAGACAATGGCACACATTTTGTGGGCGCGAATCGGGAATTGAAGGATCTCAAGAAAGTATTCTTATCGAAGTCACACCAGGAAAGACTTCATCACTACTCATCCTCACAAGGCATCAATTGGCATTTCATTCCCCCTCGTTCACCCCACTTTGGAGGCCTTTGGGAAGCGGCTGTCCGTTCACTCAAATATCATCTCAGGAGAATTGTTGGGAACGCATCCCTCACGTATGAGGAGACATACACTTATTTAACTATGATAGAGGCGTGCCTTAACTCCCGACCAATTACCCAAATGTCATCAGATCCTAATGACCTCAATCCATTGACTCCTGGCCATTTCTTAATTGGTGACGCACTCACTGCCATCCCTGACCCAAATATGATTGATATCCCCGTCAATCGTCTATCCAGATGGCAGCACGTGACCAGGATGCAACAGCATTTCTGGTCTCGTTGGCACAAGGAGTACCTGTCCAGCCTCCAGGGTAGACCCAAGTGGACCAGAGAGGCACCCAGCATGCAGCAAGGCGACTTGGTCCTTATCAAGGAGGACAATCTACCCCCTCTCCGGTGGAGCCTCGGTCGCATCGTGCAGCTGCACCCCGGTGAGGATGGGGTTTCGAGAGTGGCGACAGTGAGAACGACTGCCGGGCTAATACGGCGGGCGGTCAACAAACTCTGTCCCTTGCCTAAAGAGGAAAGCTAACATTTGAACATTGAATTTCATTTTTGTATATTCCATTTGTATAAGTTTTATTTGCAGACTGAGAGAATCTTGTTTAATCATAAACTTTCATGATTTAATGGACTTATTTTCAGTTATCATTGTAAAGAGGTGACATTTTTTATCAAGTATACTAGTGAATTATTGTGAGTGATAATTTATTAGTGAGAGTGTCAGTGATTTCATCAAGTGTCGTTTGTGTAACTATCGAGTGATATTTCAGTTTCCTTTTTCATTACTTGTATTTATGTGGAACATGCCACATGCAATGGAAGTGAGCCTTCATCACGGACAAAGAGACTTCATTTCAAAAGGCTCTCACTATGTTTGGCAGTTGTCTATTTATGTGTTTCTTCCATGTATGTTTATATGATGTATGTGTTTGTTTGTTTTGCACTCCCCCACACGCTCCACGCTCTTTATTGAAAATCACAGCTTTTCAAGGCGGGCGGAATGTTGGGTATTTCCCCCCCACCCCTGAGGCGAGTGTGTCGCCCTCGGGATTTTCCAAGGCCCGGCGAAGTCCCTTTCGGCCCCCTTTCTCTTGGTCTCCGCTGGTCTCCGCCAAGGGGACTCGACTCACACCCTTTTGGAGTGAGAGAGTGCCGTTACTGAGGGTCAGTAACCCTCATACCCTAACATCGATGCCCTCGCCGACGGCGTGGGTGTTAGTCAGTGTTCACTGAAAACCGGGAGCGTGTGGACGCGGAGTGTTCGGCGTGCGCTTCCCCGCAAGTTGCGCGCGAATAAAACAAATTAGATCGAAGGTGTCCTCGCCTTTCATTTCATCATAACCCGGGGCACACGTCCCCGCGCGCATTTCTTCTGTGCCACCTTCGGGCCGGATTGCGCGAACAGTAAGTATTGGTCTATCCCAGTATAAAATGTGTGTATCTGTCTCTAGTACGGCGGGTGGATGGTATTTGTAATATGGTGGAGTATTTTTTAAAAGTCCATAGGTAGTTGCTAGGTTTTGGTGGATAATTTTGGCCAACTGGTTGTGCCTATTGAGATAGTCATTACCAGCAAGAGCTGAGCACTCCGAAGTTATGCGTTCAATGGATTCACCCGTTTTCCCACATTTTCTACATTTATCTGCAATTTCAAGTTTTATTATGTTCTTTTCGTAGTTGTGAGTTCGTATAACTCTGTCTTGAATTGCCATCACAAACCCTTCAGTCTCCGGGTATAAATAGCCATCTTGGAGCCATTTCAGAGATGCGTTTCTGTCAACCCAATCCTCCTGTATGACTGTTGGGAACTTTCCATGGAAGATTTTAGACTTCCATTCCTGCTTTTGTTGGTTTAGGTCTGGTATTTGAATCCGATCTTGGTTCTCTCCAAAATGCAATGGTGTGTATCCCACGTCAGCCTTTATTACCTCTTTCTTTAATGCATCTTTTGATGATTTTAAGGAGGATTTCATTGACTGTTCCTGAGATTGGCATTGTCGGAGAATATTTATTAGGCTTCTACCTCCTTCCTTTCTTGGGATATATAACCTGATTACTGAAGCCCTATCGTGTAAACATCGGAATTTATTCAAAAGTCGCCTAGTCAGTCGGTCCAGCTCATTTAGATCCGTGTCAGACCGTTTTAAAATTCCGAAGGAGTAAGCCAGCACAGGCACTGCCCAGGTATTTATAGCCGTTATCATGTTCCTTCCAGATAGCTTTGTATTCAGGATCTTCGTCACCCGACTTTTATATGCATTTGCTCGGGCTTTCTTTAATTCAGTATGGTCTATCCGATGATTTTGATAAAAGCCTAAGTATTTATATGACCCATCTACAGGAAGTATCTCTATATCGTCTATACATCCAGTAGTGTTTGAGGTTTTCCCTTATTTAAGTGAACACTGGCACATTTATCCAGTCCAAATTCCATACATATATCCTCACTAAACGTTTTCGCAATTCTGATGAGTACGTGAAGTTTTTCTTTGGATTCGGCGTACAGTTTCAGATCATCCATGAACATTAAATGATTGACTCTGGTACCATTGCTACGATTTAACCAATATCCGATGTTGCATTTCTTTAGTAGAGTTGACAGTGGGTTTATTGCTAAACAGAACCATAGTGGTGACAGCGAGTCACCTTGAAATATTCCTCTTCGGATGTTTAGGGAACACATTTTTTGGTTTTGGAGGTGCAAATTGATTCTCCAGGTTTTCATCATCTCAGCCAGTAGTTCCCGTACTTTCGGATCTATTTTATGTATTTCCATTGTTTTTAACAGCCAATCATGGGGTACTGAGTCGAAAGCCTTTGCATAGTTAATATATCCTATATGGAGGTTTCTATGGTTTCGCTGAGCTTGCTTCAGAATTACAGCATCTATTGTTAATTGATGCTTGCAACCAAGTGAATCTCTTATACATCCTTTCTGCTCTTCTCCTATGAGGTGGTTGGTATCACAGTGTAGGTAGATACTTTCAGAGATTAATGCAGTTAAGAGTTTATAAATAACAGACAAGCATGTAATAGGTCTATAGTTTTTTGGATGACATGGATCTCTTTTTTTAAACAAGAGATATGTGTTTCCTTCAGTTAAGTATGAGGGAAGTAATTTCGGATCTCGTAGAAGTTTAGTAAAGCTATTAGCTAGTGGTCTGTGGCTTCCTGTTTAGTACTTAATCCAGAAGTTGTGAAGTTTTATTATTATTATTATTATTATTATTATTTTGTTCTTTAATTTTCTTCAGTTTTCACTGAGTAGCTTTAGTGTTAAGAGCACGGGTTCTCACCAAGGTAACTCTTTACTGTTGAATTGGGTTGAGAAATTTTCTCGTGATATGACAGGTTGAAATTATTACAGCCTTTTGCAGTTTGATGTATGTATTTGGATGGAGGTTGAGTATTTTGAAACTATTTTGTATATGTTTTGGAATGATACCGGTAGCTGAGATGACAATTGGAGCTATATAAACCTGTTCCATATTCCATATTCTTTTTATTTCTATTGCCAATTCTTGGTACTTGTTAATTTTTCCTGTAATTGTCTTTTCGATGTTATGCGACAGTGGCACGGCAATGTCAACTATGTAGCAAGTTCTATATTTCTTGTCAATCAACACTATATCTGGTCTATTATTAACTATAGATTTATCTGTTTGAATAGGCAGATCGTAATAGATTTTAAATTTTTCGTTTTCAAGCACTGTTTCAGGGTGGTACACATAATATGGGGTCTTAGTATCTATTAACTTGTGTTGGTAGGCCAGTTTTTGGTGGATAATTTTTGCAACTTGATTATGTCTACTTAAATATTCTGTATTAGCTAGCATCTTACAGCCAGATATAATGTGCTGGATTGTTTCAGGTACTTGAAAACACCTTCTACATTTGTCATCTGTTATGCTTTTATCACCAAGGATGTACTTTGCATAATTTTTAGTGCGGATAACCTGGTCTTGTATTGCAAGCATGAACCCTTCGGTTTCTCCATAAAGTTCACCCAATGACAACCATTTGTTTGATGAGATTTTATCAACGTATGGTTATTGAGGTCATTGATGTGTCGTCCATGTAATTCCTTCTGGGCCCATACTTCTACCTTTCTATTTAATAGAACAGCTCCTGTGTTGGTTGCTTCATCGGTCGTGCCATTTTTTAGATTTAATGGTGTTAATTTGTTGTCGGCATATACTATTGATTTGTGAAGCATCGAACTGTTTGATTTATCGTAGAAGAAATGTTTTAGTCCATGAATTTGGTTTTTGAGGAGCTGTTGTAAATCTATTAACCCTCTACCTCCCATATAGCGGGGTAGCGTTAGCCTTTCTATTGCAGCCTTTGGGTGATGTAAATTAAATTTTATGAATGATGTACGTATTGATCTTTCTATGCCTGCTATTTCGGTTTTGGTCCAGTCAATCACTCCAAATGTATACGTCAACACAGGTACCGCAAACGTATTGATGGCTTTGATTACATTTCGTGCATTTAATTCTGTTTTAAGGATGGATGTTAGTCTTTTATGGAATTCAGTTGTTAATTCCTTCTTGATCTGTTTATGTTGTATTGATTTTGCTTGCAGGAATCCAAGGTATTTGTAGTTCTCGTTTGCTTCCATAGATTTTATTGACTCGTCATCTGTAACATTGAAGTTACCATGCTTGATTTTCCCTTTTTCTATGTGAAGCAATCTGCATTTATCCCATCCGAATTGCATGTTTATATCAGCGGAGAACCTACTTGTGACATCCAAAAGGTACTTGAGCTGTATTTCATTTGAGGCATATTATTATTATTATTATTAAATAGTTGTATTGCTCAACCTGCTCAAGTTTTTCACCACCCACCTTTATCTTGAGTCTCACATTCCTCGCTCGTGATGCTTTACTAAACCAGATAACCTTAGTTTTCTTGTGATTAATCCTCATCCCATACTCCTCGCAACGCCCGTATAACGCATCCACTAGAGCCTGAAGCCCCCTCGCTGACTGGCTAATCAACGCCTGATCATCCACGAACCTCACTGATTTGAACATCATTCCTCCCACTTTTATTTCAGCTTCTAACTCATCCCACGCTGCCCTTACCATCTCTTCAGCGTATACGTTAAAAAGCTGCGGCGATAGAGGACAGCCTTGCCTCACACCTCGGCCAATGCTTGCCCACCCAGATTCTCCGTCTGCTACCCTCTCCTGTGCAGCCTGGGCAATATACAGATTAGGAATCAGTCGTCTATCCCTCCAATCTACACCTATTCACTTGAGAATATCCATTAACTTTACCCAGTTCACCCTATCAAATGCTTTTTCAAAATCCACGAAACACGCACATACGTCATGGTCATATTCTAGGTTCCTCTCCACGAGGGACCTCATTATTGCTATTGCATCAGGAGTTGACTTCCCTCTTCTGAAACCAAACTGATCTTCACCCAAATACTCGTTTGCCCTCGCCTTCATTCGTCTGTTCAATATCCTCAGCACCACTTTCGCCGCATGCGATATTAGGCTGATAGTCCTATAATCTCCGCATCCCACAGCTTTCTTCTTTTTCGGAAGCGGAATTAACACCGTCTTCGCGAAACCCTCCGGCCAACATCCCTCCTCATAGATCCTGCGCACTAGTTCGAAAAACCTTTTATTACCTTCCTTCCCTAGATTCTTCAGAAGCTCACACGGGATATTGTCCACGCTTACTGCTTTCCTAGCCTTCATATCACGGAGTGCTCTCTCTATTTCCGAATCTAATATCTCCGGCCCAAGATTATCCTCCTCCACTGCACTTTCCTCCTCTAGAGTCAATCTCTCTGGTCTGCTCATTCTGTCGTACAGATCCTCCACATATTCCTTCCATCTACTCCGTACCTCTTCTCGCTCGGTTTGCATCCTCCCATCTTTAGCCTTAATTTTAGACATGACTTGTCCTCTTTTGCCTCCCGATAGCGACTTAACTTTGGCGTACAATGCGCCTACTTCTCCATCCTTCTGGAACTTTTCCATTTCCTCACACCGTCTTTTCCACCAAGCCTCCCTTGCTCTCTTAGTTTCACGTCGTAATCGATTATTCAATTCCCTATACATTCTTTTGCCCTGTTCTGTGTCCACGTTCTTCCACTTCCTCCTCTCCTCCATTTCCCTTATCATGTTCTCCGTTATCCACAGCTTCTTTATCCTTCTACTGTCTACGTAACCAATTGACTTCTCCGCCGCTTTGACTATTCCTGTTTTAATATTATCCCAGCTTCCCTCTACAGTCTTAGTACTTTCAATCTCCCGTTTACTGATGTCCACCAGTTCCTGATATTCTCTCCTCATACTCCCCTTTAGGGCTTCTACGTTCCATTTATTTGCCTTCCTAACTCTTATAAGTCTTTTTAATCTTGAGTTGCATTTCATGAGCACTAGATTGTGGTCCGAATCCGCATCCGCTGCAGGGAAGCTGCGCTAGTTTTTCACACTATTCCTAAACCTCTGTCTTACCATAATGCAGTGTATTTGATATCTCCCCGCATCCCCTGGACTTTTCCATGTGTACCTTCGCCCTTTACGATGATTGAACCACGTGCTTGTGATGAATAATTTGTTTCTCCTACAAAATTCTGCTGCTTTCCCTCCCCTGTTGTTCCGTATTCCTAGACCAAAATCTCCTATTTCGTGTCCATCCCTCCCTTCCCCGACTGAGGCGTTCCAGTCCCCCATCACTACCAGATTTTTCTTACCCGGTGTGTCTCTAATTATTTCCTCGAGCTGTTCATACACCTCTTCTACTTCTTCCTCCCAATGATTGCTAGTGGGCATGTTAACTTGGACCACCACAAGGTTGGTGGGCCGCACCTCAATTTCTACCACCAGAATCCTATCGCTTACCTGGTCTATGCCTACCACACGCTTACCCATCTTCCCATTTAATACTAAAGCTACCCCTCGCTGGCTTTCTTCCCCACCACTATTTATAACCCTATAACCATCACTCCAATAGTCCCCCCCATCCCTCCACCTCACCTCGCATAATCCTAAGATATCCATTCTCCCTTTATCCATTTCCCTTTTGATATTTTCTAACTTCCCCGCCCTCATAATAGTCCTCACATTCCACGTCCCTACATTTATAGCCGACTTCTTCTTCTCCATCTTCTTTTCTTCCTTCTTCATTGCTGCTGCTGCTGATGATGATGATAAGTCTCTGCAAGGATTCCGCATGTTAAGGACCTTGCCAACCTCACTGCCGAGCCCGACACCCGCCCTTTGCGGTCGGGTCCCAGGGGATGATATTCCGAGGCTCATTTGGTTGTACTCCATGTTTTCAGGGAAGAGATAGTTGGTAGGGTTTCCCACTTCCATTCCAACAGTGTTTTTCACGTGACACCATCACGTGTACTACCTTTCGTCTGGCTCCTACCCTTCGACCTATCTGGCATGGGTGTGTCCTATCAAGAGTAATTTAGAATTAATCCCACCAGTGCAGCTCTAGGGGTCATAGAAACGTGCAAGCCTTTCCATCGCGACAAGGTTGTAGCCCAAGGAAAAGACCTCGCACTTACGGCGGGTAAAATCAAGGGCCGTGTGGGTTGATTGGTGGCCCTCGGCTGAGGGCTGTTAAAGGGCCCTCCTTATCGGAGGAGAATTTTAGGAAATTGCATGCGCGAAAATAGTTTTGACGCTATTCTGGCTCTTAAAAACTAGATTGTCATCATAGTGTTCAACCGATTAAGGTAGGTTTCCATGGAGTATTCAAGAAGTGATCTGGGAGCCTCCTTTTCCTTCCAGCACTACCTTCTTTAATTCACTGTAAGGCCTACTCTCTTTCAATCTATCTAAAAATCCTATTCTATTCCTTCCCCTCCCTCGTTTCACTAACATTCTACCCTCTAACACCATTTTCAACATCCCTTCACCGCTAAGCACTAACTCCATCCATACCTTCTGTCTCCTCCGTATCTCATCTAAAAACTGCCTCTCCTCGCCAACCATATACAGCACTTTGTCGTTCCTTTTCCTCTCCATACATTTCACCCTCTCCATTCTTCTCCATACACACATCTCGAATGCTTAGAAACTTGATAAAAGTTAACAAAAATAGCAATTTTGTAAAAGTAAATGCTATAAAAAATTAGAATTCCATTGCTTATAAAACTTTATAATGATTTACGGCTCCATTATATATATTTAGTGAACTTTTTCCCTGAAAATAAAAAAAAACTAGAAAAATTCTTTCCGTATGACCTTTTCAAAAAAGCATCAGATTCTCTTTTATCTGCCGACAACTTTTTAAAAATAAAATTACATTATTTACAACATACTGTGTATGTTGTAAATAATGCAACTAATGCAAACTTAGAATTTTAAAATTGCAAAAAATCTTTGGTTCAGGATAATCTGGGTCTTTCTGTATTACGCCTTTCATACAGGCTTCACAATAGGCTTGAGCGTTGCGGGGTGCCCTTTAAGCTTGGGGCCCTCGGCGATTGCCGACCTGCCGCCAGACCCTGGGTAAAACGGATTCTGTGTATGACGCTCTTTTTCTCTCATCACAATTGACTATGCCAACACTCCTTCCTCGTAAGCTCAACAAAATTATGTAATTCCCTCCCCATCAACTCAAAGAACATTAAAAAAATGCAGTCCTTCAAATCAAAACTTCATTCTTACCTATCCCACAAAACATAATTCAATAATTCATAGTCATGTAATCCAAACTTTAATACCAAATAGAAATAGCGACGGTTTTCCTCTTTTTTTCTTAACCATTTTTTTGGTTTATTATTCATTAAATGCTATAAAATGCTATTAAATGTCAAATTTTGTATTTATCATAATGTTAAAAATACCATATTGAATGACATAATTACGTTTTCATGTTTTGATTAAATTCAACTTGATAAACCGAAACTGAATTATCTACAGTAATATGTTATTTATTTATGTTTATATGTATTTCTCTTATAGTTAATATGTAAACAACTGTATTATGTAATATGTACTTTGCTCACCACTAATGTACAATTTGTACTCTTAGGGGTATTGTACCTAGAGCAAATAGATATAATTATTATTATGCTACAGGGAGGAACAGGTGGCAAAAAAACCAAATCCTACTTACCTATTTGTACATAGAGTCTGGGCTATATATAAATTATAGGTTCGAGAGTTATTGAGAAATATGTATTGAACATAGTGACATTGACTATCGAGATGACTGAAAATGCTTAAAATATCATTATATCCCTGAAAATATCATTTTTTGCTGATATCGATACAGAGTTGCGAACTTCACATTTATATGCTGACATTCGCATTAATTATCAGCTACATGTTTTCATACATTGTTGGGATTTTCGGGAAAGGGTCCCAGAGGGATTAGCGACCCTTTGGAGGGTGACGTACCACGCCCATCCTGGAAGTACCTGCTCCATGGCCCCACAAAACGCATTTCAACCTTTTCACCGCATGTGAGGAGAAAGTTTTTGGAGATTGATCAGCAGTGAAAGGGTTAACCCTTTCGAGACCGCGGAGTTTTCGTCTTAGCATGACTGCTGTACCGAGCCCCAAGAGACTCTTCTTTCTCGTGGTACGGAGCATTTTTGGAGGGCATTCGTTAAGAAGGGTCTCGCTGAACCTTTTTCGACCCCTCCACGGTGGGACTCCGCATTATCTCGGACTCCGAGAGTAGTTGTGCTCCCTCCTTTCCGGGTTTACGACCATACCTGCGGCATTGGTTCGCGGTCAACTTATGTATTACTTATATGTATTTGGCAAATGGATAATTGTTGCTTGCACGTAAATTACAGACATAGAATATAATTCCTCATTTTTATCTGAGCATTGTCAAATTTTAAACTGAGTTCTAAGGCCATTATCAAAGCATTTAACGCAGCAACAATTTCCATGTTGATGTTTATACATAACTCGAGATATAAGTTAATATTTGTCGTAGAATTTTGTTTAAAAATTCTAAACACTGCTCAAAAGACAAACAATTCAATTCTTAGTTTATATTTCTTGAGAAATGAACAAATATTTATTTCCAAAATTGACTCTATAAAAAATTGTATGACCGCTGTCCCTTACCGCTGAGAGGGGTTATAAAAGACGAAGGGTCCGGGTACCTGCTCCCGGATTCGGAGGGTTAATCCTAAACCCCGAAGCGTTGGGTCCCGAGACAAAGGGGACCTAAACCCACGACCATCCTGAAAGTGGGAGAGCTAGAAAACGTACATATACGTGTTTCGTTTTCTTGACCGGGAAAATCTCACACGTACATATACGTCCGTGGTCTCCCGGGTCAGGAAACGTCCACACGTATATATACGTGTACGGTAGAGAAAAGGTTAAACAAATTGGCATTTCCAACTTTTAGAGTGGTAATGAAATATTTTCGTATTGCTTGCAATATTTTTAGAACCAAGAACGAAGGTAAGGAGCCTACGGTCTATGAAGAGGCCTCTCCTGTGGCTAGCGAGGTGTATGAACGTTGAGACGTGCTTCTCTTCTGGTAATGTCCAAGGTCTGTGACAAAATGAATTTTGGATGGAGGCCGCTCTCGTCCCCTCCCCCGTTGATTCTCCCCTCTCTCTCGGCCAGTATGCACATAAATTCACACCGAGTGCATCTTTCTTCGTTATTCTAACTAATGTTTCCATAGACCACTGTGCAGTGCAGTGGTCAATGGACAGGAATTTGCTTCTCTTTTTTAAATGCGTGAAATTAGTATAATCTGAGCTTTCCACCTTCGAATCTGTGAGTGCATTTACGTACTGTAAAAAAATGAAATGCGAAAGAAGTATGCGCACTTAAACCGAAGGAGGCAGTTTGGTAAAAATTCCAGGTTAAGCTGGGAAGAGAATCTTCACCTGCTAACCTTGAAATAATCATAGGTTCGAATCTCACCAGGTCTGGTTTTTTAATTATCACATATTGACATCGACATATGTCAAGTTCAATTTTTTTGTCTAGAAGAGAACGATCATGTTACTTTAGATCCCATGGGCATACATAAAGACTAATTATGATAAAAAGCATAAAAAGACAATGCATATATTGCATACTGCTACAGTAGGAAATAAAATTAGTTGGTTTATGAGTTTTTAACCTTGCTAAATTAATGTACTTAGGATGGCTGAACTTAAACTGCCAGGGAAATTAATGGGAAATTAGTATATGTGAGCAACAGAATATTTGGTATCAAAATTTCACCGTAGGCCAACGCCTGTTTTGGTTGATCATCATGTCACCCTGGACTGTAGAGAATATAATTACCTCATGGGGGGAAGAAGCCTCATGGATAAAATCTAGGCCGTGGAAGTATTCTCCCTTCTGGGTCATTTGAGCTGCTGCTGAAAAGGAAGTGAGCAATGAGTCTTATGCTTTAGTTTACTGAATCATGGTGTAAAATGAATGCCTTGCATTTAAATATTAGTAAATGTAATGTACTAACCTTTTGTAAATCTAAGATTCCGGTTCTTGTCGATTACTCTATGTCTGGACAAGACCTTGTTAGAGTGAACCAGAAACTTGACCTGGGAGTAATATTTGACTCTGATTTAACTTTTAACAGCCACATTGAAGTTACAATTACAAAAGCTTACAAAATTCTCGGCTTCATTTTTCGCAATTCCAGAGACTTTAATAATATGGCTTGTATTAGACTCCTATACATCACCCTAGTTAGACCGATTCTGGAATATTGCTCTATGATTTGGTTTCCATTCTATCATAAATATGAGTTAGGCCTAGAGAAGGTTCAAAATAAATTTCTTAGATTTGTGGCCTTTAAGGCCGGAATGGTAAGGGAAAGTGGTGAATATGACAATATTTTGAAAGTACTCAATATCCACACCCTTTCTGCACGTAGAAAACAAATAGGACTAATATTTTTACACTCATTGCTTAATAATCACATTAAGTGTTCTTATCTTTTATCATTAATTAACCTAAGGGTTCCATCAGTTCACTCCAGATGTCACTTCCTTTTTCATATTCCGCATTTGAGAACCAATTACATGTTTCACCTACCAGTTTTTCAGATAATGAGGGATTTTAACAAACATTGTAACTCATCAGATATTTTTCATTTATCCCAAAATGCATTCAAAAAATTTGTTCGCCAAAATGTGTAACTTTACTTTCATTTGTATTTTATTTCAATGTAACAATTTCTATGGTAATTTTTTGTCCGTATCATTTGTCCGTATAATAAATATTATTATTATTATTATTATTATTATTATTTCATTCAATAATGAAGCAATTCCACAAAATAATGCCTGAAACCGTGTCTTATATTCTCTGTCTCCATTGATTCCAGGCCATGAATTTTATGTTTATAAGTCAGGGTTCATGTCTGTAGACGGAACTTCTTGGGGATCAAAAACTGAGATCTTTTCAAATGCCTATTTTTCTGCTTAGGTCTTTTACCATAAGAGAACTAAGTTTGGTTGATGCCTTTTCAGCCATCTGCATAGGTATTGACTTTACAGCAGCTGCTTTAGAGGTTTTCATGTTTTGCAGATGTAGTAAGTGCTTTATCTAAAAAAAAAAGTACTCTTATGAATATTCTCGAGGCTCATTTTAACTTCCTTAACTCTTTCAAAATGGTGGAGTTCTCTCCTTAACATGAATGCAGGACAGCGCTCCATGAGACTCTTCGGTCCCCTCTGTATGGAGCATTTATAGTGTTGCCGCGAGACTTTCTCGTCTCGTCTCGTTTTCGAGACGAGACCGTAGGGTAGAATACGAGACTCGAGACGAGACCACCTTTTGACGAGACGAGACGATACTACCTCCACGAGACTCTCGAAAGTCTCGAAATTTAGATACACGTCCTTAATTGATATTTGGTATAGTTTTATGCCTAGAGGTTTATAGGTTTATGCCTAAAACTATATCCTTCAGTTAGGACGAAATACATTTTACGTTTTTCTTAAGCATTATATTTTAAATACAGCTGAATAATAACTTTTCGATAGATGATCAAACTATATAAACTAGAATATTTGCTGAAAAACCGATTTCTAAATGCATGAGCGACACTTATGGAGCCAAGTAAGGGAGTGTTAATGGCTGACTACTTTTCCTTGTTTCCCGGGATAATTAACTTGGAAAATTGGAGCCTTATTTTAATGTAAAAAAGTTCTGGCTAAACTTTCGAGAGCCACAGCCTTGTGTTACAAAAATGTGTTTAGTTGGGTGGTCAGCCCCTCGCTCGGTATCTTTTGCTTTGGGTAATTCCTGTATTTATATTTCCTCTTGATTTCTTCAGGGTTCAAAGGTCTTTCCTCATTCTGCATTTGTGAAAGCATCGGTGTATCTTAAGCAAAAGACTGCATTATACTAATATAAAATTAGGACGCATGACGAGACTTATTCCGCGTCGGTGCGATACTGCACAGTATAATAGATCGTAACGAGAACGCCAGAAATCGTGTATGGCTTTCGTAAATTGCAGTTTCCTTTTTCTTTCTACCATTTTTTTTGTAGCAATCCATCACAAAATTCACGTTTATATTACTTCAGTAATAAATATTCTCCTCATTTCTCTCTCTCTCCTCTCAAGACCTTCTGTTCTCACACCAGGGAAACAATCGACCACATACCCTTTAAGCCTCGGAATCTCCGCAGCATGCCTCAGTAGTGAGTCCCCCATAATACGAACCCTTGGGGTGCCCTTCCTTACTGCACTTCCAGGAAGGACTCCACCCATCTGTGGGCCAGCAAGCGCTTCCTTCCCCTCCTCCGCCACTTCTTCCGGAGGCCTTCCATTCTCGTCCTTCTTCCCAACTTCGGGTGTTTCTGCTCCCTCAACCGCTTTCTGTGTCGCCCTAACTGCTTGCCTGCATTGACTCCGCTCGGAAGTCACTGCCTCGCGCACATTCGAGGAAACCTCAACACCAATGCTCCTAGAATTGCAACTAATACAACATTCCTTCTGATGAAGTTTAATTCCCAAAACTTCATTTTCCGCACTCAGCGCTTCCATTTGGGAGGAAAGCCTAGATATCTCCTCCTTCAGACTCTTAATAATCCTTTCCTTCTCCTTCAGTTGCAACATATCTGACTCCGAATTACATCGAAAACACTGCCATTTTTCTTTAATACAGTCCTCAATCGCACATCTGGAACACTTAAAATGGAACCATTTCCCGCACTTCCCACATTGCACGCCATTTCTCAGCTTTTTCTTGCACTCGGAGCACTTCAAAACTGTGACCTTACTCCCCAGCCGGCACAGCCCATACCGCATCTATATGTGAAGTGGATGCAATGCGTGACAGAATGCGCTAGGTACCAAATATCCTTCTGCCATCCTTTGCTAGTTGCGCCTATGAATGCCATATTTTTCATGATGTGGTTTAATTCTTAAAAATATCTGCAAGTCCTCGCATTAATTATTATAAAATTTCAAGAACTATTATTATTATAATTATTCATTGTATTCAAGATTTTCACGGACATACGGAACTACCAATGACTACAGCAGTAGGTATGGACTTGTCGTCTTGTAGCCATCTATCCCTATCTCGACGTGTTGGAGCCTCGTAGATAGAGTGTTGTGTTGGGTTTGTTTTATAGTGATATTTTTTAATTCTGACCATTGCAGCAATTTTGACTAATCTCCCGGTGTCGACCCTCGCTCACTCATAGGCCTGTACTCTCCTGGATTTGAAATCTGCGTTTGTTTTGTACTGCGATGGATAGCGATGTTGTACCTCGTAGATTGAGTGTTGTGTTGGGCGTGTTTTATAGTGATATTTTTTTATTCTGACCATTGCAGCAATTTTGTCTAATCTCCCGGTATCGACCCTCGCGCACTCATTGGCCTCTACTTTCCTGGATTTGAACTCTTGCGTTTGTTTTGGACTCCGATGGATAGCAATGTTGTACTGAAGTTCTCATATGTTGTCTTGTGTACGCCTGTATTCCTGTGTTCGCCTGCCTCTTGTTTTATGCTGAGTCATTAAAGTTATATTCATGAAATAAAACGTGCTCTGATTTATCCCGAGTAGTGTAAAACAATCACGAGATAAAGAGAACCAGACAAGCAATGTAGGAATACTAGTATGACCGAGTTCAATTTTCCGCCGTTAGATGGCAGCACTTTCGTGCATCCTCATCCTCAAGGCATCTCTCTAAAGCCGATGTCCCACGGTCAAATTTGCGTCAAAATATTTTGATCAAAATTTTTGTCCAAAAATTTTGATGCAAATATTTTGATACAACTGGACTGGGGGTGTCCCACGATGCATCTCATTTTGATCAAAAACAAACGCAAGACGATATTTATGTAAACAACTAGGAAACTTGTGGAGGTGGAGGATTATTTCTTCTTAAGCAGGCGAAATTGTTTGAACAGGCCTCTTGAACATTAAAGATGCGAAAAAAAGAAAACAGAAGGTATGCTGAACTTGGCCTTGGCTGGAAAAGGGGTATGAAAGCGTTGGAATAAGCATGCTAAAGATGTAGGAGAAGGAGTTGGTCGCCGATGTTCCCGTTTATTATCGATAATAACTGACGACAAGTCAGGATATTTTCATGTCCCTTATCAGCAAGGTTGAGGGCAGAATAAAACGCCAGGATACAAACGTGAGGCAGTTTATTCCCGCGAGGAAAATGTTATTAATAAATGATGGACATTGTGGTTGAGGAGATGTTATGAATAGTGCTGTAAGCGTGCATTTAAATCACATTTTTCTCTCCTAATCTAGCAGTTTCTAAAATAAGGTCCTTATCCTATAATCATAGTAATAGAAACGGGCAGCTGTAGTGTTTCACAGGTACAATCGTCAGTTCATATTAGTCATTTCTCCAGCTGCTCGCTCGCATTGTATGCCTTCCATAAAGCGTAAAATTCGGCCTCGATACCTTAAGTAAATCTTTTATTATTTCCAGAACATCCCTCCTGGTATTGCGATTCTAAAGATCGCTTCCTTTCTATTTAAGATCAACTGATTATTACGGATTTCCTAGTTGAGAGCTTCCATCGCCTATCACTAAGACAAATGTTTGCTCATATTTACCTTTAGGGCCACACCAGGCGATGAAATAGACGATCACGAACGTCTGAATATTTGAAATAATATTTTGTGAATTCACTTCGTGGTATGGTGATATTATAAATTTAAAACTAAACCTTTTAGTATTCCATACAATACTAATGAAAAAACTCAACCGGTTTCGATCTTTTCAGGTCCTTATCTAGAGGTTTACGATTAAGATAACGACCTGAAAAGGTGGAAACCGGTTGGGTTTTTAATGCATACTGTGTGGAATACAACAAAGTTTATTTTTGTGTCCATAATATACATAATTATTAATTAAAATACTCATGCAGACGATAAATAAGTTTAGCGTATTTGGCCTGTGTGTCAGCGCTTGGCGATGCTTTTTTGTCGAAGGCCCTGTGATTGGTTGGTTTCATCCAATTGGATGAAAATTTAGAACCTGTCCTATCCATTTGTACAAATCGGTGATTTGTACAAACGATAGGACCAAAAGCCAGTTGGACAAAATTTTGACCGTGGGACAGGGTGCGCGTCAGTTGCATCAAATTTGGATCAAAATATTTTGACGCAAATTTGACCGTGGGACATCGGCTTAAGTGCGGCGGTTCATCCCCTCGGCGGTGGACCGGCATATGGATGGCATCTGTATAAAAGGATGCACTCATACTCTTTGCATCTGGATGACATCCAGCTGCCAAAAAGAAATTTGATGGTTTGTGCCGGCTGGGTCCCCTCCCTGACCATGGTCAACGGTTCGATTTCCACTTAGGGAGCTACGGTAAGGGACGTCCTCTCTCCTCGAGGACCTGACAGAGTGTCCCAGTCTCCGATGCCAGTGTGCCTCAGCATTAGGATTTATTTTTCCTGTTAATCTCGAATATTAGTACTGGTGGTGATAAGGCTGACTTGTGGATTCTCATGCTTATATGCTTATGCATATTCCTTAGTCACAACCTCCATCTGATAATAACATCGATGTCTTTGGACATAGCTACCAAATCGCCAGTAATAGCATCATCCACCATTACGGAATATTGGGCATCCTTTATTTTCACTGAATGCATAAAAAACCCTTAGCGTCCTGCATTGCTAACTGACATCAAGTTAGCTGTTGCTTCTGGGGCATACACGACATCGGATATGGGCGATTTTAGAGGGCTGGTTGGAAATTTCATGGGGACGATGGTGCTGCCAGCAGCCTTGATAACTTCGTTGTTAACATTCAGAAAAAGTTGGCCTATGCTTCAAGAATTATTTTATCGTTAATTAAATGAGGTCTATATAAGAAGATAAAAACATTGAGACACTCAATGATTGTCCTCATGGTACTTATAGCACTCGAATACAAACTTATTACTATTAAGTAATTTTCTTAACCGTACTGAATTTACATACACTCCATTTGCTCATTTTTTAACCATAGGCATTTTTATTCGCTGCGATGGTCCACAGAGGCGCGTTCTCACGGTTCTGTACTTCACTGGATTGCTACCGGTCACTATCAGATATAACATGTTATTCATTAGTTCTTCAATTTTTAACTACTTAATTACTATTATCAATGGGCATGATAAACGGTATGTAATGATCACTTGGAGTTGATGAATATCCGTCAAGAATTATCGATATGACCCAATATTCGAAACAATGGTGTCGATGTCTTTTATCTGATGAACAAGATCCATTGCTTTCGACTAATAATCGTCCATCGATCGGGATACTTCCAATTTGCACTGTCTCGGATATCGCCATCTGCCTCAACTGCTGTCCTCAATACAAACCCGCGTATAAAAGATCGCGTTTCGTAATTTGGTGAAGAACACAGATTCTAACTGTATGCAAACGGTTGTACGAGCTAGTCATTATTTCCATTGATTGGCAACTCATTACCGTCGTTGTCGGTTTTGGGAACCATTGCTTTCTATAAGTTCTTTTTCTCCACATAATTTAAATCTCCTGTCCTTGTAATGCCTTTGCACACCTTTCAGTTTTGGAGTACTCGCCAAGATAAAATTTGTTTCAACACAGTCTTCCATTTTAATCTTTCATTCGCACATACGCCACGGACAGTCAAACTCTCCAGCGAGATTATCTCCAATACGATGATATATATGAAAAGTAATTTACAGCTTCACTAGTTATGTTGCCTGGACCTGTAATCAGTAGGGATTACAAATGTCAGTCGTGAGCCGTATGCCTCGTTACCAAGAAAATTTTTATAATTTTTTTTGCTTTCTCAATATTCTGATAACCGTAATGCAGTAGCCCTGTTATACCTGGAGGTGACACATTAATTTAGCCATTGAACTGAACATTTTAATGGCCTTTTTGTTGCCTATCTACAAATTTTGCCTAAAATAACAATTGCCTTTCTATATATTAATGCTCTCTAGCGTATCCTTTAATTAACCTAACTAAACATAGTTAATCCCTAACTTCATCCTCAGATCCCTTTATTTTACATTAATAGTAATTTAGACTTATCCTAATTTATAATTAAAGGTATATCTCCTGATTGATTCTAGCAATGGCAAGGTCATTGGGTCGAGCCAAAGATCTTTCTTTCAGTTTCAGAGCTCCATCACCAAGATAAACAGATTTACTGAGGAATTTTCATTAAATAATAACCCCTGATTTCAATGGCCTTGCCTGTGTCCCTGTGACCATTTATATGGCTCCTAGATTATGGCAAATAAGAGCTTTACTGAGTGGTATAAAAATGGACCAGACTTTGGTACATAAAATTGGTCGGTAAAAAGATCCACTTCTTGATAAAGGTGGTATAGTAAAGCGTTGAACAAAACATCCTTTTCCAAGAACAAAAATGAACTTTTGTTGAGCCAAATACCACCAAGCAGCACATATTGAAGGTGGATTTACTGATCACAAGGTAATGCAAAATATTGAAAACTTAACTTAGCAAGGTCCTCACCTACATAGTATACTACACCACTTGCGTTATCCGAAACCATAAAACCACCTACGTAATTACGCCGCTTATTGGAGCTATAAGTGTTTTTATTTTTTGTGTATTATTGTTTTTTGTTTTTTTTTCGAGTAATGAAAAAGCCTTTATAAATGCTTCTGTTAAATCATTTTTCAACTGTACTTTATCTAGCTTGGTTGTCTATGATTTTCCTAAAGAGTCTTTGAGTGGTACCTGTCGTGCCAATGTCCACCTTGATGAGATTCCTCCCGTCTTTTCTGAAGTGCTGTACGTGATAGGTGCTTATGTCAGGAATCCTCATGATGCAACCAAGTATTGAATTGCAGACTTTCTATATTACAATTCAGTTTTGCCTTTCAAAAACAAAAAATCCTTTTCGAGCATACTCGTAAACATTTTAACGAATTTCGGCATTCAAAACGGCAAAAAAATCACACATAGCAGTATGACTTTCACTTTCAACCAACGTATGACCCACTTATCGTTAACAAAAATCTAGACATTTCCCGCAAACGATTTTTGGACACAACGGACTGCCGGAAAAGGAGCTTCAAAAATTGTTGCGCACGGCGCCCATCTCGAAAAGATCGTTTTCATTAAGGATTCAATACTCGATTTTAGTTCAAATCATCGCAGCACGTGCGAATTCCAAATTTTTTCCAAATATCCCACCATACCACATTCTTCGCATGCAGTCGTAGGTAAGGGGCTTCCAGATCGTAATAGTAGAAGCCTGGGCCCTCAACGCATTCGCTAATATTCAATGAATACAATTCAAGGGCAACTACTCCGCAGCAGATTAGCGAGCAGACAGAATGACCCGGACAAAAGAGAGAACACACAACCACGTATTGCTGCCGTCTTAGAAGACGAAGTAGTTTCTTGGTTACACATGAAATATTTTCAACGCAACAAATCAGAACCTCCTTTCTATTTTCTCTGAATTTATTTAAGATATAAATTAATAGAAACCGAGAACTACGATAGTGACACTCTAGCTCCATAATGATGCATGGTGAGCGTGAAGTAAACTACGGCTTTACAAACTTCCATTTTCCGATATCATGTCTACATCACCTCATTTTTCCTGCTCTCATTTGGATTAAATAGACTACTCGGTGGCCTTTATAATGCATTAGTCCACTGCCCCAAAAACTCGATTACGTCATATGAAGAGTAAGGAATCCATCAATAACATTAACTTTTGCAACAACTCTTCCTGTGTAGCCTTACATTTGTTGTGGTTGCCATGGAGATTTTACCCGCGGCGTCATTGGATGTAGAAAACCATCTCATAAGTAGTAACAACTCTTGACGAATGAGTTTCTTTGTAGATTTCTGCAGTTAGACTTATAATTTGTGACGCTTTATATATTTATCTATCTAGTTATAGTTTCCAATAAAATTTAGGCACCCGCGAGCCTCCCTTAACTGATGCGGTCGTGTCGATTATAACTAGGATGGTTGGCACATGAGGTAACTTTCATCCCTCACCCGTGGGCCACCCGGAGCCGACGATGACTGACGCGGGGGCGATGAGGATAGCGAGACAGTAGTCAGTCGCGAAAGCACTTGCGAATTGTAATGCACTGAGGGTTCTCAAGTTATTAACCCTTCATAACCCAATGTTGCTTCTAAGTAACTTCATAAATGTGTAAAATCTCAGATCTAATTAGGAAATATCTAAACTAAATATTATTTTGTGGTGTAAAATTTAATGACGACATATTTACCTGCCGGGATAGTTATCATTGAATATAAAATTTTCAAGTTTTCACAATGAAAAATCTTGAAATTTGATTTCTCCCAGAAACAGGTCTGAGCTATAGAGAGTTAATACACAGGTTGGGCCGTGGGAGTGTTTTCTTGGCGAGGTCATTCCTCAAATTATATGTTCATATTTGGACTAAATGTTCACATAATGAGTAGATGTGGCTCCGTTGTGAAGGTGTCATTCGCGTGCATTTGTTTAGGTTAAGTTTCGGGCATATTAGACACAAGTAACTAAATGAGGAATGGATAGCGATTTTTCTAAACGGCTGAAATTAATAAAATAATGACTATATATACGTCAACACATTTATTTCTATCCAGATTCATTCACTGACAGGAAATAAACGAGGGAAGAGTCAGAAGTTGTATCTTCCTGTCCGTTATCTTACTTAATTACTGTCCAATATAAATTTTCAGTTAACATTTCTCACGAAGTAATCGGAAACACTCGTACTTCAAACATTTTGATAACCTTAAAGGAGTAAGAAAAATAATTTTAATTCGATTGATTACAACGGGGAACAATTGTTTACTTAATTTTTTTAATCCGAATTTTGAGCTATTTTAGTGTGAAATAAACATGCTGATTTCTAAACTGTATTTAGTTTTCTTCCAACTTCAAAGTTTTTCATTATTTCTTGCGGAAGTGAGACAGCACTCAGCTTGATTGAGGGTCGCTCACAGGAGACATCATTGCCCTCCAATTGGGTGACCTTATGCGACTGTTGCCGGATGACTGATGCCGTAGGAGGCCAGCGTCCGGTGTACAGTTGTGTAGCTATTTAAGAGGTATTATATTGAGACGCAGTCACGTAGTCCGGAATTTTCTCAGTATGCGGATGGCATACACTGATATATTATTGTTAATTCACGTGTATCGGTAAACCATACCTTTTAAACATTATTCCAGTATTCTACCGATTAAGGTAGGTTTCCATTGAGTACTTAAGAATCATTCTGGGCGCTTCCCCTTCCATCAAGTACTGCTCTTCAATTCACAATAAGGCCTACTCCCTTTCATTCTATCTAATTATTATATCCTTTTCCTTCCTTTCCCTCGTATACCTAACATTCTTCTATCTAACATTATCTTCAACATCCCATCCCCCCTAAGTACTCCCTCCATCTATACCTTCTGTCTCCTCCGTATCTCATCTAAAAGCTGCCTCTCCTCACCAACCATATCCAGTACTTCGTCGTTCCTTTTCCTCTCCGTCCACTTCACCTTCTCCATTTTTCTCCACACCCACATCTCGAATGCCTCCAATCTTCTCTCGTCTTCTTTCCTCAGGGTCCACGTTGCCGCACAGTAGAGAGCTACACTTCAATCAAACTCTTAACTAACCTTTTCTTTAAACTCTTACATAACGATCCTCTCAGAAGCTCCTGCCTGTTCAGAATTGCCTCCGTTGCTAATGCAATTCCCTTCCTTATGTCCTTATAATGTATCCGTTTTCCTCTAAAATTTTACCTAAATTGTTGAATTGCTCTACCTGTTCAAGTTTTCCCCCGCCCTACTTCATCGTTAGTCTCATATTCCATGCTCCAGATGCTTTACAAAACAGCATAAACTTGCTCTTCAAGTAATTATTGTAAACATTAATAGACCCGCTATACATTTCGTTTAAATCTTGTAAAAATTAATTTCATCGTTGGTTTTTGGCAATAGTCATGCAGTGTAATTATCACAAAAAGTGGAGGATCAGATTGGTACTCCTGTGCTTGATACTGCCGTTGGTTGAAATTTATTTTCTTTTTATGATCGCAGCAGTTAATTTTTTAATTTGTATCCATATGAAGTGAAAAATTTCCTATTTTGAATTTACTTATTTCAAATAGAAAATTCCTCTCAAACGCGTTTAAGTAATGCACTGGTCGGGCAAGCCTGTTTTGCCTATTTTAGGGTAAAAATAAATGATCAAGATAAATCATGTGCTCCTCGGAAAATGAAAAAGCAGAATGTCAAGAGTTTACGGACCTTGAGGAAGGGAGGAAGTTACTTTACATTTTGGTATACCCATGATTTGGAGAGCATCCTAGTTAATCACCGTCTATCACCCATCTTCAGTGCTTCATCTATCGTTGCTGAAATCCCTGTGCCATTTTTCAAAGAATCTCATTTCATATTTGCACATTAATCTCATTTCATATTTGCAAATGAAGGGATGCGAATCTGTCGAAGATCGAAGTGACGCTAATGAAGAATGTATTTAAATTGAAGATGATCGCACACATTATTGAATAACATAGTACATAAGCTATATATGATCCAATTAATTACACATTTTTATTACTGACGACTATCCGTAGGTGGTTAAAATTAAACATACCATACGTCTAAGATGGTGTCGTAAAACGTGAAAGTTGGCTGCGAGATGAATAAGCTTCTAACGAATTATTCTTGCATTTCATTAAATAGAAATTCATTTCCTTTCACTTAGATTGATTCAATTAGATATCAATTATCAAAATATATTAAAATTATTTGTGGTGAATCCACTATTTTTTAATGTGTGCATATGGTTAACGCTGTTCTCCACTCATTTCCCCTGTCGGCTAATCTCTTCAAACTAATGCATTTCTTGTCTTACATATCCTCCTTTACCTATTCCGTCTATTTTAATCGAAGTCCTCTATTTACGTTCTACGCCAGTTACTTGTTCCTAGACAATTGTCTTCATCAGGCCATCATGTCTCAAGATGAGCATGGTCTTCCGCTTATAAAGGTTTTCGTGAGACTTCTCTTCTTAGGTCTTCCCCATTAACTATTCGGTCAGTCCATTCTCATCTTTCTTCTGTAGCACCACATTTCGAAGGCATCTATCCTTGATTTCTCCGCTGCTGTCATTGTCCATGCTCGCCTTTCGCAGAGCATCAGTGGGAAGAGATTTTCCTTATTGACCTTCAGATTAAACTTTTTTTTTAAATTTAAAATTAAATTTTTCAATCACTAGGATAATGGTTGGGAAACACCAAGTAGAAGATTTTATGTTGCATAGCAGTTGATTAACAATCGATTTCTTTGCTATTAATAATAGAATATTCGTTTTTGGATTATTTCTTAACATAAATGGAAACATAGTTGTTGATGTTAACGAACGTGAATTTTTGGCTGCTTCGTGACACGTGGCAAGCGCTGAGAACTAAAACAATTATTTCGACTTTTCAGTATTGCCCGTTCATTTATCTTATCTTCATTGCTGATATGCGCAGTGCACGAAGTTTCACATCTTTGAAGTGCTCATATTTTCTCTCTCCATCTACATTCACTTTTAGAATCGAAAAAGTATGTATCATGCATTCTAGTTTTTCACTACTTTCCACGATGAATTTTGAATTCCACGTTGGTCTTTGCATTTTATTGTCTCATGGAAAATGGATTTAAAGCCCTTTTGACTTATTTATTCGGAATGCGATGGCCTATATTCGTCATGAGTGACCTAATTCCCTCTCCCCGAACGAAAATTCTAATCGAAGGATCCCAGTGTTCATCTTTTTCGCTTCATTAACGAGGGCTCGAACGATCTTCAAAACAATTAAGAAATGAATGTTTTAGAAGAAAGACATCCGTGGGTCTTGATATAGTCCTTCCGTAAACATTCTTACAGCATTACCCTAATCTCTCAGCCTTACTCGATTGATATATTTCTAGTCGTAGATAATTGTATTATTATTATTCGTCGCGATTATTCCTGAATGTGTTTTCTTAAGAAAATTCCTGTAGGTCCCGCGAAAGGGGATAGATATATTAAATATTGTAACGCGAAGGTGACAATATGGCATTGGTGTCGATTGTGATGCAAACATAATTTATGGCTATTGCAGTATCTTCACATTTTATCTCTTTGCATCAACTGTTTTCATCGTCGGTTTTTTCGAATGTTAAATTCATTTTGCGGCCTTGCTATTGACTTCGGCCGTTTGAAAGCGAGGGGGATGTTCGATAATTATCAATATATGGCGTACATATCGCTTTTATAATGATATTCACAGACAATTTATCCGTATATTTTTAATTTACGTATGCAACAAGGGTTCATAAAGCCTAAGGCCTTTATTGTATGATTTACAAAGTGTGACTTAATCAATGACACGTTGTATAATTTAAGACGTAATGGACATCGTAGTACATTTTCTCGATAAACCTTAGACTGGAACTTTAAATTCATCTCTTAGTGGATTGAAATTTTAGAACATTTTATTCTCATTAGATCAGCACATGTTGCATGTAGTGGGATATATATTTTGGATGCATATTTTGACTACTAAGTGCTTATCCAATGAATAAAGGGTGTAATTTTTTGCCTTAATCTATACTCTGAAGGAAATATTTATTAAAGTACATCGAATAATCATCTTTAACACGCACGCGGCTCAAAGCAACTTGGAATGTTAACCAAGCCGAGTAATCAATAACATGGTAACCATAACATGGTAATCAATTTTCAATCAACTACACATTTTTTTGACATTTATTCTAATTATCAATTATTGTGTTTGGTAACTGTTTTACTGATCATAAATGAGAAGACCAATGTATGGGAATGACATTTTTGTAAATTTTGTATTTTCACATGACCTTTGTTTGCCAATGGCCTTTACTTTAAAACTATTTTCGCTAAATGGAATAGAACCTTATCCAATCAAAGATTGACCTAATTTCAATTTATAAATAGATAAATAGTGTGTAAAATGTACAACTACATATATTAAATGACATATTTTGGTAATTACTCTATACTTACAGGAGTAATCTAATTTATCATAGCCTGTAGATTTTACTTTCAACGTATCTATTACGTCGGGACAACTAACGTAACTTTTGTTAGCCTAAGCAAGTGTCTTTTGTTATCCTTAGTGTCCTTTGCAACAGTTTAGAAGGCTTTCATGTTATGCGGACCTTTAATTTAATTTTCATGGGTTATTTCGGACTCGCATACTAATGTGAATTCTCTTATTTTTTTACAGAATGACAGTGAACGGAAAAAAGTTTCTTTTGAGCAACGAAGAGTGAAATCACCAAATGAAGAAATTCGAATCATCGGCAGCAAAGAAAATACAAGAAGAGGCTTCAATGGGGGAAGTGATAGGCTCTTCATCGCTAGGAGTTTATAGCTGATGATTGATATTTTTGTGTAATGTCCCGTTGTTGAATGTATCCGTCTATTACACATGAATTCACATTTACACACAAATAACATGTGGTATGAAACAAGGTACAATGGTACATGAGATCTCCATCGATGGTGACGTCATTCGAATATAACAAATGCAAAGAGTAAAAATAGACTCGAAGGGTGAAAAATAAATGCATGGTGAAATGGTTGCAATCAATGAGAGGTTATAATAACTGGTACCAGATGGAGTGAATAAGAAAAATTCACAAAGGCCATGGCCCATAAACAAGGCTAAAAAAATGGTAAAAATAACGCTAAATATATGGTTCCCAAATGAATAATAAAATAAAAGGCCCTATAAACCTTTAGTATGAGTTCCATGGAAGGGTAGACGAAAGATAGTCCTATACCCTTCCCTTGCCCTTAATGATGGGTAGAGGAAAGGTACACGGATGGTAAGGGAAGGAGTTCCAAGGTAGGGTAGACGAAGGATTTTTCTATCCTTCCCTTACCCTTAATGGTGGATAGAGGAAGGGTACACGGATGGTAAGGGAAGGAGTTCCAAAGTAGGGTAGACGAAGGATTCTACCCTTAATGGTGGGTAGAGGAAGGGTACACGGATGGTAAGGAAAGGAGTTCCAAAGTAGGGTAGACGAAGGATTCTACCCTTAATGGTGGGTAGAGGAAGGGTACACGGATGGTAAGGAAAGGAGTTCCAAGGAAGGGTAGACGAAGGATTTTTCTACTGTTCCTTTACCCTTAATGGTTGGTAAGACGTAGGTTGTGCAAGGGTAACTACCCACCATGAAGGCTAGTACCCTTCTTTTACCCACCGTGTTGAAGTTCATTTTTATCAGGGAGTGTAAGATACCTATCAATTTATTAATATCAAGCAGTTTAATATATGAATCGGTGTGTATTTCAATTTGGCATTCTATTTTTAGAGCGCTGTATTAAATAAATCAAGCCGTTTCGGTGATAGAAAAGTTTGAAAAGGGGGATCACGAATCTTTAGTGGCAGGTACATGTGAAGGTATGTAGATATTTGTGTTTGGATTTGTTAACTATGGGGCTGGCACGCCTGATATTTTTACAAGACCGGGCGCGTGGCGTACTTTGTCCGCGATAGATCCATTTATATGATAACTCTCGATTATTGTTAAAATTTATCATTAATTGTAGAAATTAGTTCATTTAAGCTTCATTTATAGCTGATATTGATAGAAAGGGTACACTGGTGGTAGAGGTGGTACAGGCTCGGTCGCGCGGCGTAATTTATACGCCACCGAATTCGGGTCCCTCTTGCGATTCTAAAAACATTTTTCAACAATAATTTTTACTTTAAAAAATCACGCTGCAGATAGTGAAAATTACATTGTATGAATACACGAGACCATTCAAGAAAAGCGATGAACGATGTACACGGCCGGTCGTGCGGCGTACTTACAATTAGAGGGCGCCACGGGTGTCGGTTCCTCTTGCCGATCTGAAACATAAATTAGCTACAATACTTCGTCGAGCTTTGATAAAGCGCACTATAGACCGTCAAAGTACATTTTAATAATGGACGAGGCCATTCTAACCCAGAATTTACGTACAATGTTGAAATCCTTGATATTCAAAGATTGGCGTACTTAATACGGGTTATAGCGCGCTCGCTCGAGAGTGAAATTCATAGCTTTAGATTCGAAGATATGACGATTACTTAGTCAATTTAATTTTTACAAGTCTGTTCAGCACTTGAAATGACAATAAAAAATTATTTAAATATTTAATTAAAAAATCTAACCTGGCACTGCGCAAATAGCTGAAAATCGATTCTGAATTTAGTTAGCTTTGGATCATTCTTGCCAGGTTCAGCCTATTCGAAATGCAATTGAAATCATAAAATAGATTGGAAATTTTATCTAGTACTAGGCAAAACGGTCAAAGTGCCTAAAACGGAATATCGAAAAAAACTTCCCCGAAACGCAATGGAAAAGCCTTTCAGCAATGTGCTAGACCCGACGCGTCGGGCGGAAATCGGAAAAAGCAGGACAAAATTACAAAATGGCTTTTGTTTTAGTTATTAACTTGAAACTTTGCAGTTATACTCTAAAATAATTGAAATTTATAGATGTGTACTTTATTTCACATAGATCCCATCCGTTACTGAGATACAGAGGCTCAAACGTGAACAAATTTTCTTAAAATCGCCCATCTTCAATTTTCTCTGAAAACCTTCCAAAGTAAGTAGATGGTGTTAGCGCGTGGTTTCTATTGGGTTGGCACTCCAGAGGAATTATTGAAATCAACTCATTTAGTGAAGGTATTTATTATCAATCACACACCGTGCGTCGCACACATGGCCTGCGGCCTTTACACATGAGTACTTTCCGCCGACTGCCCGCTGCCTTTTCCACACGTGGCCTGCGGCTTCCCGGAAGGTGCTGATGGCAGCATCACTCCCACGCACTCTCTATGCATGGGGATCAGAATAGCATTACCATCCGGTTTCACGTCTCTGCGAACTCAAGATGTTCCGCTTACAATGGTGAAGTTATGGGTGGATTCTTGCGGAATAAAAAAACACATAATCTGTTGGCATAGGATTGTTTCTTTAATTTTCCGTAATCTTAAAGAGTATCATCGATAAATGGTTACCGTGCAGTTACAAAATGGCGGACACTGTTTTTCGACCAAGTTTTACATTTAGGTAGACTTTCAAATGGGTTTTCGGCAAAGTAACGCGGAGTAGCTTATATGAGAGCATTTTCTTACGATTTATTGAGGTGCTTATGCAGTTATCTTTGAAATAAGTTTGCGTCGCCGGAAATGACATCGATTTTCGATCGCACGGCAGGGTTTGTCTCCGCGCGTCGGGAGTTGGATTAGCCGTGTTTAGATGGGTTTTAACGCTCAGCATTCACCGTTATTATGTTTTGCTTCAAGACGCCGATTCTCAAATGGTCTATGGTGAAGACGTTGTAGGTTTTTCAGCCGAGGAAAGTGCACGTTTCATTGAAGTTCATTTCGTTTTCTTTGGATACGATCGAAGACCATGCTTCTATTAAAAGCGTTCAAGTCTCGAAAAAGTGAGTTGTTTTCCTGAGACTCATGCAAAAAGACCTACCAGAAAGACACCAGCTGAGACTCTTAATATACCTTCTTTACTCTCCGTTCCCTGACCCCCAGGATTCTGCTGCGAAAACGGTCTACTATTCCATTCACCCCCCCCCCCCCCACCCCCCCCCCGAAAATATTTTCTGGCTCCGGCCTTGCATTCCTTGAATTATACCTTTACACAACTTATGAAATTGTATGATACCTTCATATGTATACCTAATGGGGCTCGCGAATTGACGCAAGAGACTTCGGACCGCAATTTTATCACATGAAGTAATACATTTTATATCTACCTCGACTGTGCCGCTTCGAAGTGCACTAGTGCGAGTGTTACGTATCTTGAGAAAAATCGTTCTTGGGACGGTCATCTCATTGCACTGGCATTCAAATCCCATCCGATTATTGTATTCAATTTCACTTGAAAACAATCATTTGAAATTTTTGATGTTTTCTGAAGACCGTTTTACATGGTGCAAGTACTTGCACTATCCGATTTGTGTACGAAGGCTCAGTCAAAATTGCACTGTGAATTGCTGGAACGCCTGCGAGAATGCATAGACGTGAGATTACAAAAAAGACTACTTTCAAATTTCGTTTCCTGCATTGGCGCAATTCTACGCAATGATGAGTAATTAATACCTTTATTGCCTAGGTAATTTCGTGCTCCTCTAAAACGGCATTACTAGGTAAAATTTATGAAAGAGCATCGAAATCGGCGTTCCAAAAATGTACAAATGCGCAGTAAATCACGGAAGAAATGTTGCCTCACCTCACGCACGGAACGAATGCCTGGCAGGATGACGTGCATAAAGCGTCATATCTCGGGGGTCCGAATATATTTAAAAGGGAATTTCAAATTTTTTAGTAATTGTAATAGAGTTACAATGCCAACAAATTATTTGTATTAGTTATGCATAAATCCATTTCAATGCATCATTATGAATGTTTATCAATGTAAGTGTTATGCATATATTAATTTCCAAATTTTATTCTGATTTTCGATGACTATTTTCAATCGTAATTTGTACAATAAGCGTAAATAAATAGTATTATTCGCCTTCGTGATGGTCATTGTACAAGTTACGCTCATAATATTGCCTCGCGAGTACATTTTGAACGACATAGGTGTGGTATATTTAGGCATGGCGTGTCTCCAAGAGCATCTGGCGGTCCAGAATCTCCTGTGTCCATTCGCGAGCACAATACTGTGACCCGTGAAGTTGAACGCCCGAATTGACGTATTGGCAGTGGATACTGTTCGGTACCTCTTCTGCATGGAGATGACTTTGACCGTCATTTTGCAACGATTTCTGCTAATTGTATTGGTTTAAATAATCACCTAACAAAAAATGAGACACCATTAACGCTCATAAACACATTGGAGTTTCTCTATCGTTGTATATTAGTCAAAGCTACGCATTTTGACGATCGCAACAAAGTTTGATCATCACCTTGAGCAAAGTCGCCATAATTCCACTAGTGAACTCGTATACAACATAAATTACAATGTGATTGATAAGGTCAAACGTGATGAAACATTATCCACGGATTACGTTGCACGTCGTATACCATACTGTGATAACGGATCTGCATATATGTTTATCTAAACGAAAGACCTGATTTAAGGACATTGAATCTACACTTTTCGCTTTCAATTTCTCGTGTTTGCGAGTGTATTCTTGAAGTCGAGTGAAGGTTCGGAATCACGAGAATACGCTGTGAATGCATTGAAACTCTGTTAAGGCCGTTTTACACGGTTCACGGAATTGCGCAATTTGACGTACGTGCGAAGGCGCAATCAAAATTGAGTCTTGTAAAGCGGTGAATTGCTGGAACACATTCGAGAAAGACTTAGTTTGACCTCTCAGTGAAAGGGTGAAAGGTAAAACATACTGATTTGGCCTTGAAATGGTAAGAAAGGGGCAAGCAAGTCAAGTAATTAACACGTTGCGTACGGATGGCGAGAATTCTCGTCATTTTTTTCCCGAACGTTCCGGACGGATGACGAAGATTCTCGTCATTTAGGCGCGTCAACCAAAACAATTTTAAAGCGTGCAATCCGTATTCGTTAGAACGTTATCAGTTGTTGTTCGTTATTAATAATGAATTGATACATCATTAAGTTTGATTGGGTAAAGTTATATTCTAAACATTAGCTTTTTAACTATGTTTAAACCAAAGGCATTACGCCCGAATAGGCACATATTTCCATTCTCAACACCTCCACCCAGAATCGGCGTTCCTCTTCTTACCAGCGTTGGCTTCTTATTTATCGTTTTCCTTGAGTTACCCCACACACTTGGCTTATTATTTCCAAAGAGTTTATCCACATGGCCTTGTTTTATCTAGCGAGTTTGACCCTTATCTTCATCGCCGCTTCTTCGAGATGCACTCTCAGCAAGTGGACTGCTCTGCTCCGTCAACATAAACATTCTCGACAAAAGGAACTGGGGGACTCACAATGAGGCCCCCAGTTCTTTTCGTCCATGCCATGGAGGGAGATGATGCTCTCTTACTTGTTTCCTGCCTCTGGGTTAGTTTCCTCTCCTAATGTGTCAAGAGCAGTTGGTGTTTCCCTGAGTCCAAGTGAATAGAACATTTGGTGTCAAGTTTTTCTCGCTTGAAGGTTTGCACGCATTTGTGCTCTAAAAACCACTCATAAGAATATTCCATATTATGGCATCACATCGGAAGGACAACACTTTGGATGAAGAAGAAATTTTGTTAGACTTGTGTGCTGATGATTTGTCAGATGTACCATTAGGGTATGACGAAGATAACGACGAAAGTGAAAGCGATTCTGATGTTGTGGTGAATATGAAAACTAGAAAACGTATTCCTCTAGTTATCAGTGATAGTGACTCCGATGCGAGTGAAAATGAAGACAATACTTTGGCAGGAAGTTCTACTTCATGGGAAAAAATAGATTTTGAGAGACATTTAGAGCAATTTTTGGGCCAACCTGGAGTGAAGCGATTACCAGAAAATTCCAATAACATCCTTGACGTAGTCTCACTATTTCTTGGTAATGATTTTTTTGAAATGATGTGCCATCAATCCAATTTGTATTACTGTCAAAATAAGCATAAATACAAAGAATCGCCAAAAACAGGGAAGTGGTCAAACATAACCATGGCTGAAATGAAAAAATTCTTTTCTATTTTGATTCTGATGGGTCAAGTGAGGAAAGATACACTGAAGGAGTATTGGAGTACAGATCCTTTCATCGAAACAAAAATATTTAGAGAGCTACTGACGAGAAACAGATTTGAGCAGATATGAAAAGCGTGGCATTTTAGTGATAACGAAGCATTCTCAGATACTTCGGATAGACTATATAAAATAAGACCCACCCTGGAATACTTAGTTGAAAATTTTCAAAATGTGTATAAACCAAAGCAGGAATTGTCACTTGATGAAGCCATGATTCCATGGAGAGGAAGATTGAAAATCAAGACCTATAATCCTGCATGCATGAAAGGTGTTGACAGGGCGGATATGTACTTATCCTATTACTCCATCATGAGAAAAACAATGAAATGGTCGAAGAAAGTCGTGCTTTGGCTAATAAATTGCGCTCTTTTTAATGCTTTCAGAGTTTATAAAACTCTAAACAAAAATAATGGCATTCGATTCAAAAGCATTTGCTCCAGACCGCCAAAGAGTGGGCAGCGAGTAGGCAGGAGTCGAGTGAATCATTCTCGGACGATGACTGCGATGATAAGCCAACAGGACGGGCCCCTTCAAGAGATCACCCACAGCGCTTATCGAGAGACCTTAGCAAACACCATCTCGTTCCTATTGTGGGGAAGGGGACGAAAAAATATCACACAAGAAGATGCAAAATGTGCGCTACGAGAAAAATTAGAAAAGAGACAAGATATGTGTGCTCAACTTGCGGCATTCCACTCCACAAGGGAAACTGTTTCATGGAGTATCACACGAGAAAAAGATTCTGAAATTATTTGTGAGTATTGCATTCAAAATTGCATGAAAAAATTTTAATTTTTAAATAAGTTATGGCATTTTTTCGAATGGAAGGTTTGCTAAGTGAGTGATGTTTAAAAAACCGCCGGAACAGAGGGTTAAAAGGAATTTAAATACCCCGGTACGCAACGTGTTAATATTTCCGAAGGTTTCTTAACTACCGAAAATATATTTATGATTACTATTTAGATAGGTATTCTAACTTTCAATGAGCACGAAGAAATGTGTTAATTATTTACTGATACCTGTAATGCATTAAGCATTATTTAAACATTTTCTTAGGGAAATGTTACAAACGACTGGAATAAATATCGTAACTAACGAATTAAACGTAATAATTTGGCGCACATCAGTATTTCTATTTCTCGTATGATGAGACGCGTATAAATCTGTAGTATAATATATATCCCAAGAAAATGCTTAGGAATGATGAATGCGCGTATTAGTGTGTCTAAAATACTAATAAATACTTATATATAGAACAATATGCATTCATCGTGAGAGGGGCACTGATACCTGTACTGCACTAAGCATTATTTAAACATTTTCTCATGGGAATGTTAGAAACGACTGGAATAAATATCATAACGAATTAAACGTAATAATTTGGCGCACATCAGTATTTTTATTTCTCCATTTTTCTTTCTTTTCAGGCACAGAGGGCCTGACAGGCAAACGATCTTGTCTTGAGATTAAAAACAAGATATAATAATGACTTTACGAAATTCTCTTTATTTTTATATCAAAGTTATTAATATTGGATTAAATGGATTTCTTTCGGGGGGGCACAAGCAAGGCCGTATCCAGGATTTTGTTCTGGGGCGGGGGGGGGGGGGGGGGGGCACAAGAATACTTCGTAATACAAAACGAACGCAATGATAACGGGACCGCATTAAATATCTTGCATTTTTTTTTGAGGGTCTGGGGGTCCCCCACCCCCCTTAGATCCGCTATGATAACGGCATTCAAAATTTGTCTAGTTTTTAAGCATCTGGGGAGGTGGGGCTCGTGCACTCCCATAAATCCGACTATGAATGCATGAAATTAATTTTAACAGGTTCAATTATCGGTTCATGCATTCGCACAGGTTGGGTGAACACACGTTGTATATTCGTGTTCATTCACGCGTTCATTTTAGACATTAACTCGCACGGGTTTATGTACTACGTTAACAGGGCTTTAGATGACACCATTTGCAAGGACACTTGATGATCTAGAAACTAATAACTACTCTTTAAGAATCAGTTCTAATTCTTCTTACCTGGAATTCTTCACATATATTCTCTTTTTTTATAAATTTCAGCACTGGTCTGAATGTTTTACAATGGCATCGCGATTTTTCACCACGGTAATGAATGTTCAGACTGGCAATCCGATCGGATCTCCTCAATCAAAAATGTCCATTTCACACCTCGAATTTCCATTTTAAACAGAATAAATTCTATTTTCCGTACTAATTGAGGGTAACTTGGAAGCACATGAGCATCTGAATTACGATCTTGGCGATCAAGTAGCACAAACTGTGGTGCGACTTCAAAATTTTTTAAAGTTACAATAGTTTGCGATACACTGCGATTTGAATGGGGTAGTTCAAGTTTAAATAAGTTTTTTTAAAGCATTAATTTAACCCATAATTTCTTCGCAACTGTGAATGAAGTCAGCGCAAATGATCCCAATAGTCGGTCAAGTTTTATATTTCCGGCATTTAACGCGTTTCATCACGTCTGGTTTCCTTCAAACTCTCGTATCAAATTATAGACTACATGATTATTGCCAACATTCCTTCAGGAGTTCTTACGTTATAATTATTACATAGCTGGATTGCTCAAAACAATTACTTTCATATCGAGAATCTTTTCGCCGCTGGCAGAAAACAAGATGACGTAGTTCAATTTTCCGACGCTAGTGGCGTTGTGTCCCGCCACATTCAAATTCTTCCCGAAAATAGTTCTCATTACGTATCTATCTTTTGTATTTTTAAATACAAATGCGCGAAAGGAAGCCAAAAGACAATTTTTAAGGCCTGATATGGGCGATTAATTGTTTTAGTCTGTATATATTTTTTCCAGTCGGCACGTCGTGATACACATGGCGGGAAAACGAAAAAAACACGGCATAATACAGGGTTCCATTTACGTTAGAGAGATAGGAAATATGATGGGACCCAGAAAAAAACTCGCAATTTGCGGGAAAACGTATAATTCCGATAACGTAAGTAAAGGGTTCTAATGTAGATTAATTTAGGACATGGTAGTGTCATTTCGGGGAGATGGTGTAAAATCAGATTATTTAAGAGCAGTTCATATTGGATATTTACTAGAACTTGACATCCAAATTATCGTTGGGTTTCATTATGGGCATATGAGTCTATCAATACACCGGTATCATATTCTCATTAGGGGAAATAACAAATGACTAATTTGGAAAATATTCTTACTCATAAACTAATGTAGGCATCACATATTTTACATGAAAAAATGTGGGTACTCAGGATAATGATTTTCTTCAGGATCAAGAGCTAACACATATCAATCCTAGGTAGACCCGTCAGTAAATTCAATGCCTAACACATAGAACTCACAATAAGGGCACAGAGTTGACATGAGACTATCTGAGAACAAGATATGTTTTTGGATATAAAATACATTTTTTACATATATAAATAAAGACAAGCTCGGAATAACTCACATAGCAAACAATAGTGTGAGAATATTCTCAACTCAAGGTTATCATAGTGATAACACAACTCATGAAAATATTGGGTTATCTGCAGATGAAATGGTGCCAACGTTCCTAGAGGCAGTTGGGTTGCCCAAAAAACAGCCTAAAATACTTTAAACTAATATTGTTGTCACTTCATCTTGATTCTTTTTTCCGCTGACTTGATGAGTAGGAGGCAGCAACCATTCCAATCTTTCTCCTAAGACTTCTCGCAAATGGGATTTTGGATTCATTAGGAGTATCAGTAAATGCCAACATTACAGCCATCAATGGTCCAGCCCACCAGCTCCACTAATCTCCTTCAGATTGGGTTGAAAGAAGCAACAACAGAAAGAAAAAATACAGCTTCCACTGGAGTATATAGACATCTTAAAAATTCTTGGCAGTCTTCAAGATCTCTTCAGCAGTGGGGAGAATATGATTCTGCACACAACTAGAGAGTATCCAAAAGAAAACGATATAAAAAAAATACATGATAGTTCTTGGATGGATATATAGTAAAACCTAATAAGAGGTTAACTTAACTCACCAAAATTGGGTGAACCTTTTTACTTACCAGAAAACTAATTACCATTCAAAAAACAGCCCTTCATGATGAATCATAGAATGCTCGGCTATTTAAGCCAAGTTTCTTCCTCAGTGACACGATGAGTAGGACGAAGCAATGATTCCAATCTTTCGCCCAAGCCTACTAGGAAATTGGATTTTGGATTTGCTCAGGAACACAAAAAATGCCAAAATTACAGACAGCAGAGGGTCGATGACACCGAATCAGCTACTTCCCTTTCGATTGCACCGAATGAAGGAATGATGAAAAAATAAATTCAGCTGCTACTGGAGGGGAGACAGCCTCAACAATTCTGGAAGGGGGTGGTCCTTCAGAAGTGAGGAGGATAAGAATCTGCATACACCTGCAGAGTATCTAAAATGACATGAGAGAGAAATGAAAAAAGGATATTAGTATGACAGTATCGTTAAAAACTTTATAGAGGAATGGTATACCAAAATTGATAGAGCTATATTACTGGCCTGAAAACTATTTCCTATTCAATCATCGATTCATTCAATAATGTAGTTATTTCTATCAGAAACATTCTGTACCTGCTTTTCTATTTGTGCATTTTAGACACGTGTATTCCATTTATATGTGAGGTTTGCATGGCATTTCGCCATATCAGTCTCGGCTTTCAGACGTTCCTCCACGTTGAGTTGTACATAGGGGACAACAGTATCTCCAGCCATCCTGCTGGCGCCTTGGGGTCAGAGGTACCAAAATATCTAAACCAGCATGAAGGGAACATGAACACGCCACGGAGGAAAAGCAGTTCCGCCGTCTCGGAACACGTGTAGTCAGAACCCTGCCACACTGCGGATTTCAGCAAGCTTAAATCCTGCGTAATGAAAGCTGTTACTATCATAGGCTAATCCCAGAAGCTATAAAGATAACTAAGCATCCTGAGAACTGCAACAGAGAAGACGGCTACACATTAGCCAACACATGGAAAAGGGTCTTCAATATCATTGACCAATCAGAGCCCACCTGAGATCCAACCAATCAGAAGCGACCTAATATCCCTAAAGTTCCTATGTAAGATGGTAAAATTTATGCATCACAACTTCCGACCTCAAGACGAGAGCAGGATGACTGGAAAAACTGTCTTGAACAACACAATGCGGAGGAATTCCCAAAAACTGTGATTCATATGTATTACATTTTTTCAAAAGGGAATGATGAACCATTGAATTACCTGTTCCATGAAAGCTGTTACCAGGAATCAAGTCCCAGTAGCAGTATCATGTAAGTAGTAATTTTGCTATAGCTAGTACATCATGCTTACCTTTAAATAGAAAAATAATTTTGGATTCAACTATTTCAAAACAGTTAACCAGATATTCTGTGTCTCATTGCACAACGCATACATGTTTAGTCTGATGTACTACAAGGTGTTGTGATTGTTTTTGTTTGAATATGGCTGGTAATCTCCCAACTATCGTATTACTGTATTCATTTGTTTTTTTTGTTCTTCACCGGAAGTTTGTTCTTTTAATAAATTGCAGTTTCGCCATGTTATTCAACACGTGTGGTCGTGTTCATTTACCACTCCTCCTGAATCTAAAACCATCGTCCCCCCAGTAACTATTTACAACAGGTTATGGGCCCAGCGCACTTTCCACTGCGCTGCTGAATTCAGATTTCTTTATTTTTGTGGTAAACCGTGTGGTAGCAAAGATGCAAGAATCTCAGGTCACTTCGCAGGCGTATGGTTTCGAAAAACTCGTTGGGCGGGAAAACTATTATGACTGGTCGTTCGCGATGACGAACTATTTACGTCGTAATGGATTGTGGAGTTGTGTCCAGGGAAGTGATAATGGCGAAGGTAAAGAACGTAGGGACGAGAAAGCTTTAGCAGACATTTGCCTTATGGTGCAGCCTGTGGTATATCCCCATGTAAGGCCAGCTAAAACGGCAAAGGATGCCTGGAATGCTTTATCCAAGGCATATGAGGATAAAGGCAAGTGGCGGTATGTATCCCTGCTTCGTTCTATGTGCCAAATGAGGCTCGAAAAGTTTGAAACCATGGACACTTATATCAGCGAGGTGATAATGTTGGCACACAAGCTCGAGGGTATCGGTGAGCCGATGGCGGAAAACTTTGTTGCAGCAATGTTGCTTCAGGGGCTGCCAAATTCGTATGACAATCTTGTCATGGCCATCACGAGTGGGGAGAATGTCTTAAATTTGGATCGTGTGAAGACGATTTTGCTAGACGAAAGCTACCGGAAGAGCGTGAGTGCCGGTCAAAATGCGAGTGTTCCCGAAACCACTGCCCTGTATTCCAAGGGCAAGAAGTACAACTCTTCGACCATGGCTGGGAGTTCATCAGTTGTGAAGGCGTGGAAGTGCTGGAACTGTGGTGAAAAGGGGCATCTTAAAACACAATGCCCGCAGTCGCAGAAGAAGAGGGATCCGAACGAGAACAGAGCCGAGGTTAAGGGAGAGAAGAAAGGAGAAAATAGGAAACCGCTGAGAAGTCTTCTGTGTGCCCTGTCGGCTGCATCGTGTGACTCAGATTGGTTTGTAGATTCCGGAGCATCCGTGCATATGTCACCCCATGAAGACCGTATGCATGATTATTGTCGTGACGTTGACAGTCATATTGAGATTACTGTCGGAAATAACGGTAAGCTTAAAAGCAGAGGTGTTGGATCTGTGAACCTAAATGTAAGTGATCACATTTGTGAACTTAAACATGTTGTGCATGTTCCTGGATTGAAAGAAAATTTGATTTCTGTAAGTCAAGTTGCCGACAAAGGGATCACTGTTGTTTATGATAAAAAGGGTTGTAAAATGTATGATGATGACTTTGTCTGTAATGGTACAGAACTAGCTACTGCAAGTAGAACGAGTAATGGGTTATACCGTTTGGATGTTAAATCAAAGCAGGCATTTGTGTGCAATATTAATGATTATGAATTGTGGCATCAAAGAATGGGTCATTTGGGTATGCAAAATATCCCTAACAACACCGGATATCCTACGGATATCCGTTTCAGGTCCGCTATGTCCTATCTAGGTCCGCCGGCAATCAGGATATCCGTCGGATCTCCCACGGATATCCGAAGCCGGATGATCCGAAAAATGTCCGAATGGGATGATCATAGGATATTCTGTTACAGAGCTATAATAACAATAATATACAATTGTTACCATTATTGCATTCAGATTTGCACAATACCAATGCAGTTACAGCAAATTCATTGATGAAAACTAACTGAATACAAATAGCAACTCTGAATGCAAAAATTATTCGAATTGGCATTCGAAGTTTTTCCTGCAAGTTTTGGTTTTCGCTCATTATTAATATGGGTTTTCTGTCGAATACAAGCACCTATAGTTTGGAATTGGTGATTATAGCATTTACAAATTTCCTCCACAATGATAATTATTATATTTTTCGTTGGAACCATTATATTACGTACTTATCTAATAATAACGGATTAAAAATCGTATTTCTATTCTAGCGAAACTAAAATCTGCTCTAGAAAAATTTTCCCTTACATTTGATAAAACAAATAATGCACTGTTAAAAAATTTTGGGACTCCGAACCTCCGCTGAAACCAAAACACCGCCTCCCCAAATGTGCCCTCAACCCTTCCCATATCCCTATCCCCTAATTCCCTGTCAAGTATTATTATGCCATGACTCTTTTAATCTGTAAAACGTGATAAACTAATCTGCCTGCATTATTACTAAACGAACCCCCCAGGAGACAGCGGCAAAGCTGGGAACTGCGGAAAACAACAACGAGAAATATACTTGGACTTGGAAAATCGTATTTCGAAACTTGCGCCATAACGACCGGCGGCCATCTTATATAACATGTGACTTACAGCGCCCACAGCCATCGCCACTCGCCAAAGTTGTGTTCGGTTGTGTACACATGATCGTAGGTACTGTATTTTTGACTTTGTGAATTTAGTTGTGCTGAAAAATCTTATTTTACAAGCAAATTTACGTTGACGTACGCCATGGAAGAGGAAAATGATCCCTTTTTTGCAGTGGAGACTGGCAAAAAGGGATTAGAAGAATACAGTTAGTCAGCATTGACCAATCTACTGTTTACTGACCATTTAAATGTAAGTAAACGGAAAATGTTTCTCTATTCGATAGTAAACCAACGAACCTGTGTGTATCTAGCCTTTCAGGACTAATTTATTTCTCAGTGTAATTAATATTTTGTATGATCTTTGCGTGATAAAATACAATCCATTCAGACCGATTAAGTTTAAATATCAGTTCTCGCAGTAGAAATCCATTTTTTAGCTGTTCTTTATGGCATTTAAGTATTATTCTCTATCTCAATGAACTCTTATATGAAGGGTTTTTCTCACAAATGAATAACTATTGAGAATATGTCGAAGAATTATAGTAATTAATGAGCAGTTCAGGACATAGCCATCAATTAACTCTCTCCGATCATTATCATTTAGGTATTGATTTGTGTCTTTAGTAAAATATTCGCTAATGCCTTACAGTGAGGAGAGGATGCAGAAAAATACATCTTCTGGAAAATGACGTGAGGTCCTCCGAGGATAAAAACAACAGTGTGAATGCCGGGATCAGAACATTCCAGTCTCTCCAGACCGCCCCGTAACTAGGAAGAGAATAATTCTATAGCTACTACAGGAGCATGAAGAGCCCAAGGAGGTGCAAATGTACCATGTAATCCCCGGAAATGGTAACGAGGAGGTTGATGAAGATAATTCGTATCTATTGATCCACATTCTTCCTGAAGGCATGTTTACACTGTACATTAACTCGTAGGAGTCATTGTCTAAATGTATGAATGCATCAATTTACTCGAAAATGCACCATGTTATAGGCACCCAACTTGTGTGAAGTTGTGTGCCTAACCATTGTGTGTTAAAAAGTTAACGTTGGAATAGAAATACTTTGTCATTCCTCTTACTCAGGTGTTTATTATTTCGTTGTTTATCTCATTTTAGACTATTGTGCATTCCGTGAAAATAATCTACAAAGTATTGCTCTGCTCACATGTTTTCGCACTATATTTACTTAGTCATAAGTGTTTTGGAGTTCAGAGATTAAGTGAATTAATTGGTCTTATCTATATGGACAGTTTATTTTGTGCCAATGTAAGCATGAAATTTGTTTCCATGTTATAACTTATGTATGTTTAATAATTTTATCTTTTAAAGCCATGCATGTTGTATTTGTTCACAGAGAAGTGCCATTTTTGTTAATTTTATAAGCTGAAATTTATATGATGAATCAAACGATTGTTTAATCTGGTTCTTGTCAATATTCAACTGTAACCAAGTGGTAATCATTCTTAACTATTGTTTGCTACAATTTTTCATCAAGGTCACTTTACAAGGTTGAATTTATTCATTGATACGGAAAGGCAAACCCAGAAATTGTATCATCTCAGGTTTATTAGTAGGCATAGTTGGAAGTTTGGGTATATAGATTTTACCCATAAACAATGCCATTGTTGATGTGATTCTTCAAACTATTGAAATCTCAAAGCATAAGATGTTACGATCTTCCTTGGAAATCATTTTTCTGAACTTTCAGGGTATGACCTGTTCCATTCGAATTCTTGGATTCACTAAATTTAAATTGATCCAATTCCTAAGAGGTAACATTAATTTTGAAAGTCAGTTTGCTTGAATGCAATAACTCAAATCATGTAAAAAGGCCTTACAAATGACAAAATAAGAAAGATTAAATAGTTTTTAATGCAATTTTGTTTCTTTTTATTTAATCAGTAGTCATTAGTTAAAGCATTAATCATTCGAATGAAGGAATCTATTTGGTGTGTATTCTTGTAACAATATGCAAAAAATGGTATTAATATCCGGAAGGGGACGTCCTATGGATATCGGATTTTGGGACATGCGGATGGGCCACGGATATCCGAAGGAAATCCGGCGATATCCGTCGGACATCCGTCGGATATCCATAAGTCCCAAAATCCGATATCCATAGGACGTCCGCTGCCGGATATTATTACAATTTTTTGCATGTTGTTGCAAGAATGTCGAATTTGGGACATGACGACTCCTTCCACCTTGATAAGGTTGTCTATCATGTGCAGGATCCTTTTTTGTGTATATTCTTGCAACAATATGCAAAAAATTGTATTAATATCCGGCAGCGGACGTCCTATGGATATCGGATTTTGGGACATATGGATATCCGACGGATGTCCGACGGATATCGCCGGATTTCCTTCGGATATCCGTGGCCCATCCGCAACGTCCGCCTTGGATATCCGACGGACATCCGTCGGATGTCCATGTGTTGTTAGGGTATGATATTGTTGCGGGATAAATTAAGTGATTGCATTGATTTCAAGTATGAACCTGCTGATGATTGTAATGCTTGTGTTCTTGGAAAACAGCACAGAAATCCTTTTCCTAAGGAAGGAGGTACTAGGGCAGATGAGGTACTAGGTCTTGTTCACTCTGATCTGTGTGATTTTGGTTCTAATGTAAAGTCATGGAGTGGGTCAAGGTACATTCTTACTTTGATAGATGATTTCTCTCGCAGAACGACTGTTTATTTCTTAAAGAGCAAGTCTGAAACCAAGCAGAGAGTGATTGATTTTGTAAATATGGCTGAAAATGTAACTGGTAAAAGGTTGAAAATTTTCAGGTCTGATAATGGAACTGAGTTCTTGAGTGATGAGTTACAGAATTTCTTTAAAAGCAGAGGAATCACACATCAGAGAACTGTAAGGTATACTCCACAGCAAAATGGTGTAGCAGAGAGACTGAATCGCACCATTCTGGAGAAAGTGCGATGCATGCTCTTTCACGCAGGAAGTCCTAAGGAGATGTGGGCAGAAGCAGCTAACACTGCTGTGTACTTATTAAACAGAAGCCCCCACAGGAGTGTCCCTGACAATGTCCCTGAGGTCCTGTGGTCAGGTAAGAAAGTCAGCTATGATCAGCTCAGGGTGTTTGGTTCTGATGCATATGCTCTAATCCCTGAGGAAATAAGGGGGGATAAACTAAATCCTAGGAGCAAGAAAATGGTCTTTGTGGGTTACTCTTCAGCTTCCAAGGGGTATCGTTTGCTTAATCCTGAAAACCCGAGAGAAATTCTTGTTGCTCGTGATGTTAAATTCATTGAAAATAGTTTCACTGCAATTAAGGCTATTGGTAAAGGGAAGAAGGGTTCTTTCAGTATGCCTGTGCCTGTAAACTTAGATGATGATTTGCCATTTACTTCAGTGTGTAATGTCAGTGATGATGTTCATTGTCAGAGTGAAACAAATGCCAATGTCAATCACATTCATGGAGCAGAGAATGATATTGAAAATCTGTCTTTTGCGGATGCAAATGAGGTGCAAATAAATCCTGGAAATAATGTCGATGAAGGTGAAAGGAGGTATCCTATGAGGGAAAGGCAAAGGAAGGAATTTCCTGGTTTTGAGTTATATTTAGCATGTGATGAAAAGGTAGAACCTACATCAGTTACCGAGGCATTAAATGGTACTGATAAAATTCATTGGAAAGAAGCTATGGAAAGAGAGATCAGTTCTTTTCAGGAAAACGATGTGTGGGATCTTGTAGACAGACCTAAGGGTGGAAATATAGTGCAATGCAAATGGGTTTTTAAATTGAAGCGGAATGGGGAGGGAGAAGTGGACAAGTATAAGGCTCGCCTGGTAGCTAAGGGTTTCTCTCAGCGTTATGGTATTGATTATCTTGACACTTTTGCTCCTGTGGTGAGACATGATACCTTACGATTGTGTTTTTCAATTGCTGTTGCTCATGGTTTGCATGTACATCACTTGGATGTTTCCACAGCCTTTTTGAATGGTTCACTAAGTGAAGACATTTTCATGTACCAACCGGAAGGTTTTGTTTCAGATGCAAGTAAAGTGTATAAGTTAAAGAAGGCCATTTATGGCCTGAAACAGGCTTCGCGTTCCTGGTATGAGAGAATGGATGAAGTCGTATTAAGTGTTGGTTTTAAGAAATCTCAACATGAGCCTTGTGTTTATTTTTGGAGAGATGGTGCATCCATGGTTATAATATGTGTTTATGTTGATGACTTTTTTGTATTCTTTAATGATGAAGTTCAAGCTGAGAAACTGAAACAAAAGCTCCACTCTTGTTTTAAGGTAAAAGACTTAGGATCAGTCGTGGATTGCCTGGGAATGAGGGTAGAAATGGGTAATGGTAAAGTAAAGTTGAACCAAAAACAGGTAATTTTGAACTTGCTGAGTAAGGTGGGGATGGCAGAATGTAAATCTGTGTCAACCCCTATGGTTCCTGGCACTCGACTGACCAAGGGTGAATCGATAACGTGTGATAGTGTACCTTACCAACAAGTGATTGGAAGTTTACTGTATTTATCAGTGTGTACCAGGCCTGATATATCCTATGCTACCAATTACCTCAGCCAGTTCAACAACTGCTATGGAAATGAACACTGGCAGTGTGTGAAAAGAGTGTTAAGGTATTTAAAAGGAACAATTGATGCAGGAATAGAATTCCGAAGGACTGAGAATAATCCGGATATTTGTGGTTTTGTTGATGCGTCATTTGCTAATGACGTCAACAGAAAATCAGTGACTGGGTATGTTTTTGTGTCTGCTGGTGGACCAATCTGCTGGGAGAGTAAAAAACAAAGTGTAACTGCCTTGTCTTCAACCGAGGCAGAGTATATTGCCATTGACTCTGCAGGTAGGAAGGCCACTTACTTGAAGGGGTTACTCTCTGAGTTATGTGGTAGGAAGGGGCCAATTCTTTTATGGAATGATAACCAGAGTGCACTAAAATTAGCCTCTGACAATGGATTGCATGCTCGCACTCAGCATATAGAAGTGAAGTTTCATCACATCAGGGAACTTGTTAAGCATAAGAAGGTTGTCCTCAATTACATGGAATCTGAAAAAATGATTGCCGATGTGTTTACTAAGGCACTTAATGTGACTGCACACCGCAAGTGCATTATTCCTCTGGGTATGGTTAATTGTAAAAATGCAATGTAAAGTTGGTAGATTAAGGGAGAGTGTTGTGATTGTTTTTGTTTGAATATGGCTGGTAATCTCCCAACTATCGTATTACTGTATTCATTTGTTTTTTTTGTTCTTCACCGGAAGTTTGTTCTTTTAATAAATTGCAGTTTCGCCATGTTATTCAACACGTGTGGTCGTGTTCATTTACCACTCCTCCTGAATCTAAAACCATCGTCCCCCCAGTAACTATTTACAACACAAGGAAATGAACAGGCGACAGGGAAGAACAGCAACGTAATTTATTATGATGACAAAAAGTATTAGTGTAAGGCGTGACGTCACAGGGACCTAGTTTCTATACGAGTAGATAAGAGTTTTACATCGTCTGAGATTACCAATGCATGCATGAGTCACAGAGCTCAGGGAAACATCTCTTATTAATCACACATTAAAAATACCTAAGTTCTGAAAATTAACATCATTTGATAGGGGAATAGTAATCTTTATTTTAGCCAAGCGCTACCAGCTAGCAGGGTACTCGTCTACCTGCTAGCTAAGGTCACCTTACAAGGCGGCAGGGAAACCAGAAATACGTCACACAGACTTTTTCCCATCATTCCTACTTAGCGGTCGCTTTTTTGCGCGCTTGAAAATTTTCACTTTTCATTTTGTCTCGAAAAATAGATATCGTCATTTGAAAATCTGAGAGTGTGAAATTCGTACTCCAGGAGTAATAATCTTTCCATTTAGGCAATAAAATAATAATTGGAAACTACCCTATTAGGTACTAGAGATAAAGTATATGTTTCTGCAAAATATTTTGTTCAGGTAATTGTTGCTTAAAAGGCAGTGATCATTCATAAATTAATGGTAGCTGAGCAAATTATTCAATATTAAGAGGTGGCATTGGTTCGATTCAATATCGTTAAGTACACCCCTGAATGAAAGTAAAAAATGATGTGCTTGCATATTGAAGAAATCACGTATGTACATACTACTCTAATAAAAATAACGTACAGTAATTGGCATGGGATGAAAATTATGAGAAGTAGGTATTAATACCACTGAGATCAGCGGTTGATAAACCACCATGAACAATCTTTTTCTGTGCCAGACTGGAGCCTGGACTACTTGCAACTCATCATCTTCACCTTGATCTTCAGAGGGAAAAAGGGGCAATGTCATTCACAAAAATCATTCTCTTTGGATGCACTATTGCAAGTAGAGGCAACCTTCATTGATTCAGGCAGGAATACATCCAACTGGTTCACAGGCGTATAATGCATTATCAATGGAGAAAATGGATCATTCCTTCGGATGTCTTCCAATCTACGAGAAAATGTAATGGAGAAATAATATACCATTGCTTTCAATGCAAAAAATAGTTTGAATGTACAAAAACAAATACAAACTTTTTTGAATGGATGATTTACTACAATAGGTACTTCTATTAAACAGATTATATGGGACCTGAAATTGGGTATGATGCTAATTAAAAAATGGAAGTAACAAGAAAAATGAAATAAATCCCGCGGTAAACTAAGGTAAAAAAGAAAAGAGAGTTTTAGAAGTAAGGTAACATTGTAATGGCTGCTACGAGACGAAAAAGAAAGAAGGATATAATATTCTCATTTGCAAATTCTATTCCTTCCCTGATATTGTTACAGCTGAATATGTATTTCTTTATAGCGTTCGCAAAAAAGTAAAATTGTTCTTCTTCCTCAAGTTTTGATGAATTACTTTTTTTCAGCCTAAGGTTTTATGCATATGAAGTTTCTCAAAACAATATGACAAAGGTTGTTATATTTATTTATTTTATTTGTTTACATCGCCCCAAAAACAGCTCATTTAAGGCCTTTTACATAATTGGGGAAATAACATCAACCAATGACTTTCACACACAACCATGCCTTGGGTAGGGGCAACCTACCCAGGCAGGACTCGAACCCACTCCCACCGAGATGGTCTGAAGTTTGTGAAGCTTCATTGTAGTTATTTTTTGTTATGCTTCTTCGGTGAAATGACTTGCAAATTAAGCATTTAATTCCATGAGACCCTGAAAAATGGAGACTGTTTACTAATCCCCCCAAATCTATCTCCTTACCATAAATGATCATCTTTTAGAACTTTGTACCTCTCAAAAACCTAATAAGAAATATAAATGCTATAGAATCCTTTTCATTCCTCCAAATCATAGCAAAATGAGGAAAGTTTGAGGATGGACTTCCCCCAAAAATGGTGGGTGATGGAGGAAAACAGATGTCATATTTTGATTCAGTATGTCATTTTAGGGAAGAATCACCAGAAATGGTATCAGGGCTCAAAAAAATAATTTTTTACAGTCTAGTGTTATTTGATTAATTTTTTTCAGGCAAAAGCATACCCAGCATCAAAAATAGGGGAGTAGGGCAAGCCATGGTCATTCAAGTTGTAGCATTTTACATTTTTCATTGGAAAAGGTGAGTGAAACCAACATTTTAAGACAAATTATAACAGTGCTTTAATAGTTTTTCAAATTATTTGCCTGAAAAAAACTTTAGTTGCATGATTTAAACTGATATTAAAGAAAAATTGTTGAAAACTTTCCATTCAATCCGGTCTGATTTTCTTAAAGACTTTGGCGATTTTTGATTTCATGGGGAGGGTGGCTGCCCCCTCCTGCCCCTCGCTGGGTACGCCCATGGTTTGAGAAGAAATTATCTACCATTAAATGATGACAATGGTTTGCTTCAATAAAGTTCAAAATCAGCAATGAATACACCAAACAACATCCTTACAACATTGTTGGCCTTATTATCAACCGTATTTAGACATCTGATGGATATTGTGTGCTGTTTTGGCTTAGTACACCCCTGAATGAAAATGAAAGATGATGTGCTTGAGTGTTGAAAGGAATTACCTATTTACTACCAACTCGACTATAAAAAACATAGAGTAGCTGATGCCAAACTAAAATTATGACAATTATAAATGCATACCACTGATCTAGGGGTGATAAAGCACCATGAACAATCTTCCTCAGTGCCAGGCTGGAGCCTGTGATGAAGACTACTTGCAGAACTACTTGAGAATGAAAATGCTCATGATTCTAAACTCATTTATATTTTTTTAAATAAATGTGTAAAAATTTTTTATGGTTCAATTTTAGTTTACCAATTGGAATTTAGGAATTGATCATATATTACCTGCGTACATGTCTACGTGCCTGGCACATGAAATGAGAAAAAAGGATGACATGTGTAATGTATTATTGAAATTCATCTTATATCATGAATGCAATTATGAAAATTAATTGGTCCAGTCAAGAATACCATATCAACCAAATTTTCAAACGGACAAATGAAAGGTCAAGTAGGCACAGGGGCACCGACTTATAAAAAATATTGGGGGGGCCCATGTTGGGGGTCTTACCGCGGGAAGAGTTTAAATTCACAGTGTGTCCCAGCACCGTAACACTATCATTATTCACACCACTTGTTTTCAGTTAACCTGCTTACTACCTTTACTAAAATTATTGTTTTAACATATTATTGAATATATATTTTAAATGGTATCGTCAAACATTGGAAAATACCAATATATTGTTGTAATTTAACAAAGCATAATACAACTTCATTATTTTCTTGAATTATTGAGGGGGCTCCGCCCCCCCTAACGAATCTTTGAGGGGGCTCGGGCCCCCTCAGGCCCCATGGAATCGGTGCCACTGAGTAGGCATCACCTAAAACCAGCATACATAGTTGAATATCAATTATGAATTATTCGGCCTACAGGGTACATTTCAGTGGATCATGTTAATTTAATATAAGTTGATATTTTTATTTGTGATGGGTAACTTACTTTACTCTTTGTGGAATTTGTTCTAGCACATTCACTGAGCAATTTTCCTTTGGGAATAGAGGCCATATTATTGACATCCCATATTATTGACTATTGACCTTCAGTTTTCCACGATAGACCTGATCCAGTGTCTGGAAAGATACAGCATTTTCCTTGAGGTTATTCCTTTTTTGCTACTTATTCTATTTACTTGTTAATACTTTTGAATGAAATACATAATTCCGTAAGGATGTTATCTGTATTTAACTATCAATGACTAAGTTTTAATGATGTCATCAGCGGATTACCCCAAAACAAGCAATGACCATTAGATGGCTGTACATATATTGGCTATCTCAAACACTGATAGCAGACAAGATTTTCAGTAAAACATGTAAGTAGAGTTGGGAAAGGGAGTTTTTTCTTCTTTTTTCCCTGCCGTGTGCTCAGTGCTTTTGCTGCATGTGACGTAGGTAGATTCCCAGAGAGTAAGCGATAGTTCCCCGCAGAAGGGTTAACATTTTGTCATGACACCACCGGTGTCGTTACATTTTGGAAATTTGAGCTTATGCACACGATCAAAGTGAAAAATATGTAAAAAACCCATATCCACTCGGTTTCTTTCAAGGGGATGGATAATTACATGCTTTTTCCATCAGAAGGTGGTAAAATGCATGAAGGAAATCAGAGGCCCCTCCTATCCATCCGCTGGGTATGCCCATGCAACATAAAAGTTCTCGTTCTAATGAAGGAACTCCGTTAGGACTGAGATTGAAAAACTGAATGGGTCCATCTGTGATGAAAATATACTCTGTACTACGTATTTCTTTGAATCCATCCACATAGTCCTGGATTAGTTATTCAGTTTAATACATATTCATATGCCTTTTCTTGAATACGTTGAGTGCTGATGCAAAGACTCAAGGTAAATCCGGAGTGAGTTCCAAATTATAGTCCCTGAGCCAGTTTATGGTTTTTGCGATGCTGGAATATGGAATATATATATATACATATATGCATGTGAAAAAATGATAATGCGAACAAATCTCATACCGTTTTGATGATGTGCTGCAGGCCTGGGGCAGGTGTCATGCCCCTAATTTCTCAGCGGGATGAGTGGACAGGTGTTATGGCTGAAAAGAAAAAAAACAATTTAAATGATATTCATCATGAGCCAGCTTAAGATCAATTTCGGATCATCTGCTCCACTCATAACACATATGTTATTGCTCCTGGTTATTTTTTCGAGTAGAATGATAAAATGCATGTGAAATTAGCCTTTATAATGATGATAAGACACATGTACCCTTGGAAATTGATAGGCACTTTGAGTGAATGTTTTTTTGCATGCTGGGACTGTTCAACCATAAGGCAATACAGGCGCTTCTTAGGGGCATCACAGTCAAAGCGGCAAAGCCTTCTCTCAGGCAGGAAGCAATGATGTATACCGGAGGCACCTCGCAGGGCACTGTCGTGAGCAGGATTATTAATACCCACATTAACCACAAGTAAACAGCATTACGGAACACACATAATTAGGGATGGGCCAATCCAGGATTTTTTTCGGATCCTTGATTTTCGGAGCAGAATCTTTCCGATCGGAAATTTTTGAATCAAAATGCATTTTCAAGTTACTGACGCTGAGATTCCCCTGATGAATGTTTAATCTTATGGGAAGAGTCACAATATGTGCCATTCGTATTTTGCCTTTTTTATTTTCCACTGCTGAAATTCTCCTACGTAGCCTCTGCGAGAGTTTTCAAGCAAAACAGTTCATGAGTAGGACAAGAATTGCATGCCACGTTGCAGTCGAAGAGAGGTTCGGAACTCTTTCCAGCCTTGTGGGGAGTTGAATTCACTGAATCTATTATTTAAATTTTTGCATCTAGATCCTATGTCTTCTGCGACTTTGGATCCGATGTATCCGATGAGGGGCAATATCTGCGGATATTTGTATCTGATTCGACCATCCCTACACATAATACTATGTGGGTTCCGTCTGCCTGCAGTTATCCTCTTTGCTAGGGTTTTAAATGTTCTAAGTAAGGATTACAGCAGAATACATGCCAAAATAGATATTGAGGAATGAGCAGGGACATTTAGAAATAATGTCCTCTTTTTGTCGCAGGCCCTTCCACTTTGCTCTTCGTTATGCTGGTCGAGGCCCTTTCGTCAGTACAAGTGTAATAGGGGAGGGGAGGCGGCAAAAAAAGGAGGTTACACTGTTTAATTGGGGTAGTATGATCCATATTATAATAGCTGAAAGAACATGTGTGTTTTAGCAATCTTAAAGAGGGGGATGAATACTCTTTGTTGGACAAATCTGCAAAAATTTCAAATGAAATGAGTGTAAGGTTCTTTTACCTCTGGGTGGTTGGCCGCCCACGTAGCAGGGAGATGGCCTAGGTGTTCTTGCCCTGAAATAGTGAATATACATAATTGAAGATAAACCTCATTTATTGATTAATGTTAAAACTCTATCATATCTTAACATTAAAGAAAATGTCACTCAAAAATTAATAATATGTGCGTTGACTGTAATTACATTTGTCATTAAGGATTTTCATAAGCTGTTAACAGAAGTATGTTCTTGCCATTAAAAATATGTTCATTTGCTTATTAATTTGCTTTGGTAGGTAATATTAGCAGGAAAGATAAATAAATAATTTCGTGGAAAGAGGTACTTCCAAAAGTTTTCATTTTATCTAGTGTATGTGTGAACGCAATGGGTGGTGGGCTATAGTCACCAAGGATCTTAAATATATCCACCGTTGCAGTGGCACAGCGAGGGGGTGGGTTTTGGGGGATAAAACCCCCCCAGAGCTCGGAAATGTTTTTTGAGTTTAATCCATTTTACTTAAATGGATTAACATTTCTTACAGAATAGAGCAAATGTTAATAAAACATCTCTCCGAAAGCAGTAAAACTCACCATTTTGAACCATTTATATCGAAAATTTCCTGAAGGAGTGCCCCCGCACCTCCCGCTTACCCAGGGGGGTATTCCACACCCCCAGAAACCCCAGTATTAGTTGTGCCCATAACCCCCCCCTAGCCTTAAGTCCTAGCTGCACCACTGCGCCATTGCAACAAAGAAGAAAAAATACGAAGCCTAAAAGCAATCTGGATAGTGTAAAATTTTATGCAAGTATTTGGGGAAGGGTTCCTGACCCCCTCCTTCACTTACGTCATGAGGTGGGACTTCGGACTTCACCGCGGGCCATGGGTGGTGATGTTATCACTGGTCACCTCCAGGACCGACCCGCGGCGGTCTCTGTTCCAGGGCCTGGAGGTCTAGGTGTATTAGCAGATGTTCAATGATCGCCTCCAGCCGGTCAATCTCCGCCACCAAGTCTTCGATATCTCTTCTCAATATCTCCATTTCCCGGAGCATTGACCGGTGGAGGCGATCGTTTGGCCCTGGATGGTCCTGCACCTCACTACTCCCCCTGGCAGGGCCCTCATCTTCATCTTGTTCTTCTCCCGGAGGAGGAGGTGAGGCGGGCGAAGGTGGTGTGCCCGCCTCCGGGGGCACAGGGGACGTGGATGTTGGTGGTTCAGTTGTGTTGTCCGCTGCTTCCACGTCCGCCCCCGGAGTCACCGTCTCCTCCGGGCAAGGGCCCTCGGCGGCCGGACCCTCCTCCTCATCCCGCCGCTGTGTCCTTCGGCAGCAACATCCTATCACGGAAAAGAGGAAAGAAAATCAGAGGAAGATACATACTTAGAATATGTTCGCTATACCAGTTACCAGTACGCTCACATAGCACAAGGTTTGTTATACTCTTATTTTTCCGTAACGCTCATCCCGACAGTCGGCATGCATCGAGGCTTTCCTTCTAATTTCCTCCGTGGGAATGCAGACGAAAATTTTTTCTGGGGTGTTATTGCACAGAGGAACAATGCACCACATGTAATTTTTCCTTCTTTCAGCCATTTTCTCCTTCAAACGCAGCGAGGCTCTTCCAAACCTGCAGCTAAGACGTTACTGGGCTTGGATCTTGGACTCCTACTGAATTATGACGTCATGGCGTAAGATTAGTGGGAGCGGTATTTTACAGCCCGCGAAACTCGGGAGACTCTTTGGATTAATATTCTAGTGAATAAACTGAATTTTAAGCAGAAAAAGTATATTGCGCTACCAAGTGTTTAGTGTAGTAATTCAGCACAATGTCTACAAAAAGTATGCATTTCCACTATTATGAGGTTGGAGAACGATTATTAACAACATTTTAAGCACGGCTAACTGATGTCTATTTGAACCTTAAGATTACTGATTACGTTGCGGTCGAAAAAGAACCAATTTTTAAGTACAGAGGCTTAGAGGCAAGCGCTCCCTATCCGGGGCGCAGCCATGAATTAAAGCTGGGGGAGGTTAAGGTACAAGTAATACCGGGGCATGTGGGGTATGGTATACCCACAAGGATAAGCGGTAGGTGCGATATTAATTAATTGCGGGATTTTAAGATAAATGGTTTTAAAATGGTGAGTTATACGGCTTTCTGAGGGGTATTTTATTAATCCCTACGCTATTCTTTTGGTTAAATCAATCCAATTTAGTAAAACGTATTAAACTTAAACATTTCTGTGAGCTCTTGGGAGGGGGGTTTATCCCCCAAAACCCCTCCCCCCCTAGCTTAGCCACTGCTCCGTACAGTGATGAGTTTGCCCTGTTGCTAGATGCTTTGGAGGCATTGCGATCTCAGAAAGCAAAGCATTCCAAGTCATGAGTCGCCCAGAGCTTCCAGCAACAGGGCATCTAGTAAGGTTCTCAAGTCTCTATTGCGACAATTGTGCGAAAAATCCAATGAGAAACAAAAACCATCATTCACCGCTTGACCGGGTTTCGAGCCGGGATCCCCCGATATCTGTTCCAGTACATGCTTTAGCCGGTTGAGCTACCGACGTGTTATTCCCACTTTTGGATATTTCCTTATACTCTACCGGGAAAGGTGGTACGGATTGCTGAGCATTCGATATGCCACAAGCAGTCCAAATCGTTCGCACGGGGCCTTGCACTCCGGCTGAGGCACACGATTTGGTCCTCTTGTGATTTCATGTGCTAAGGAGTCCTTGTCCGCCTTTGTCCACAAATATGACGCCTCGGTAGCATTATTTGAACAACGAGCAATTATGAACAACGCATAATTCGATCGGAAATCATGCTTTGAATCAGAGCAGAGGCGAACGATTTTTTTCTCCGTGGATTTTTTACACAATTTTTGTATTACGATTGACTCCCATCAAGTTATCGCCGTGTTAGTCCTGGTGTACTTAATCTCTCTTGTTCCCTCGGGATGATAAGTACCTTATACCTGCGACACCTAGTGTGAATCAGACTTATGACTATATTCCAGGCAGCGGCGCAGCGAGGGAGGGGGTTTTGGGGGATAAAACCCCCCCAGAACTCAAAGAAATATTTAAGTTTAATCCATTTTACTTATTTGGATCAGGATTACTTACAAAATAGTGTTAGGATTAATCAAATATCCCTCAGAAAGCCGTAAAACTCGCCATTTTGAGCCATTATTCTAAATTATTTTCTGGAGGAGGGCCCCCGCATCTCCCCTGCAAATCCTGCTTACACTGGTGGGTATGCAATACCTCCACACCCGTAAGTGAAAGTTGCGCCTAAAACCCCCCCCTAGCCTTAATTCCTAGCTGCGCCCCTGATTGCAGGCTATAATAAATTTTCTAAAATTTAAAATTTATTCCCCTCAAATTCTTATTTATGTTAAAATATTTCTTGTAGTGTAGGTCAACTTATGTAATGCAAAAAAGTAATAGCCAACGTTTTTGTTTACTAAAAAACATCGTCAGGGCGTAACTGTGTACATAATATAATATATCTATAATATATCAATAAATATGTACACAGTTGAGCCCTGAAGACGGTTCTAAATAAACACAAACATTGGCTATAACTTTTTTGCATAACATACGTTGACCTACACTCCAAGAATTGCTTTCACAAGTATTAAATGAAGTCAAAATAAGGAAAAATTTAAATAATGTTATTTTTAAAAATAATAGAATAAATTTCAAATTACCGTGATGATTAAATTTAAATTGCTCCCCTCAAGAGTGGCTACTAAATGGGCATACGGGAATGTAAAACTATTCGTATCCGTTATTCAAGCTATATTGTCTCGTACAGTATCATGGCTTTATTTTGAAATGATTGGGAAGGTGTTTGCAGAGCAATGTTTTAGTGACACCTCTCTTCGAACGGACAAATATTCCATGAAAACGTCCCAAAAATTAACTTGCATCCATCGCTTAGAGGACATGTTCGGTTGGTAATAAAATACATCTTCATGTCTTTGTATTTCGACTTCGAAGAAAGAATTGAATGTAACGGATTTGCAAGAGGCCTGCCGAAAATAAAATCGATGAAATAAGCCACGACTACGGTAAATTAATTCCGTCAGGAAAATTGACGCTATGAAATGACACCTTCTTACGTGGCACTAGTAATCTATTCCTTTAGTAAATCGTCCGGAAAACCAAGGAAAATGCATAAGTCTTTGACGACAAAGGAATTTTAAGAGAACAGACGGGAGTTGCTAAGCAGTTCTTTCCGTAGGATGTATTTTATCAAAAAATGAAAAAAATACTCATTCTCAAAGGCGTATTTCACGGTATGATAATGTTCAGAAGTTGTTTTGGTACTTACGCAGAGAGTTTCCCATTTTTCTGCCCTTGTGTTTTCGCAAATCTTGATGCAATATCTTCTCCTTTCTTTTCCTCTTGAAAGCACTGATTGCAGTGTAAATTCTGCATCCCTAGCAACGCGCGGCTATCGGCTTCCGTGAGCATTGTTGTGAGGTAATGCTTAGGACTATGCATTTTTATTCGCGGCATTTCATCGCGAATTTACTGTTAGGGCACAGAATTAATAATGTGTTGTATTCTAAAGTTAGTACCTATATGTATTTTCAATGCATAATACTACATGAAGTGGCGATGGCAGAAGATTTTTTTCCTTTCAAATGCTTTTGGCTGAAATGCCACGGATTAGAATGGATTTATTTCTATCCTTGTTGATTTATCGTAATTTATTTTGTGCGATGCATATTCGGCTTCAATTATTTACCAACTTTTAATTTATTTGTCCATACCCTCAATTTAGTTTACAATTTAAATATTCCCAGTAAGATTTACAACGCGGAAGAAAAAACAGCATGAAAAAATGCAGGCGTTTAATAATTTAAATTAAACTTTCAGGTTATTTGGTTTTAGAAATCCCAGTTTAGACGAATGTTAATTGTCAATTTTAATGTCATTTGAAAAAAGCCAGATTGCGGCCATGTTATGCCACTTTACGTAACGTCGCAAGGTCCGAGATTCCATACGAGTAGTCAGGAATTTTACATCGTCTGAGATTACCAATTCATGCATGTGGCACAGAGCCTAGAGAAACATCTCTTTATAATCACCTATTTTAACCTTATGTTTGGAAAGTTTCCTTCGTTTGATAGGATATTAATAATTCCTATCTAAGCCAAGCAATACCTGCTAGAATGGTACTCTGCTACATACTAGAAGCCTTATCGTCACGCCGTTCATAGCATCGTACCAAGTTAGATTCACCCGCACCAGCCGGAGCCAGAATGAAGTCACACGGGCTTTTCACAGCATTCATGCTTGGCCGTCGCATTTTCGCGCGCTTGAAATATTTCTCTTTTCATTTAATCGCGAAAAATAGATATTATAATTAAAAATTTTAAAATCGTGAAATACGTACTCCAGTTGTAATAGTGTTTCGACTTGTGCAATTTAAAAAATAGGAAACCACCCTGTTATAACCAAACTTAGGGCATATTTTACGCGCTTTTGGTATGTTATAATCCAGTAGTAGATCCACCCCCACCCCCCTTGGTATCCAATTTACTCTAGATAGAATAGGGTAGTTTCTTTCATCAAAGAAAACGAATGGCATTGATAGCGATTCGTTGCCCACCACTAGTGTATTCATATTATACAAACTATTTGGTTATAGAAATACCGGTTTAGACGAATGATGTTGGTCAATTTTATCGTCATTTGAAAAAGGGCAGGCTGGCGCCCATGCTATGCCACTCCATGTGACGGCACAGGGACCTAGTTTCTATAAGAGTAGATAGGAGTTTTACATCGTCTGAGATTACCAATGCATGCATGAGCCACAGAGCTCAGGGAAACATGCCTTAATAATCACCTATTAAAACTGGCTAAGATCGGAAAGTTTTCTTCGTTTGATAAGGTATTAATAATCCTTATTTAAGCCAAGCGCTACCAGATAGCTGGGTACAAGGCTACCTGCTAGCATCCTCGTCGTATTAGCGCTCAAGGCCTCGCCTCATGGTAGCTTCACTTGCGGCAACGGGAACCAGAAATACGTCACACGGAGTTTTCCCATCATTCATATTTAGCCGTTGCGTTTTCTTTGCGCTTCAAAATTTTCACTTTTCATTTAATCGCGAAAAATAGATATCGTAATCGTAAATCTATAAGCGTGAAATACGTATTCCAGGAGTAACAATCTTTCGATTTGAGCCTAAAAAAATAGGAAACCACACTATAGTAATCTCAGCTCTATCCTGGATTCGCCACTAGTTAACAGGAAATTCTCGATAGTCTGCCGATATAGGGCCAATATAGGCTGCCAATATCGGCTAAAAAACGTAAAATGTTACACTTGGATATTGGCCCTATATTGGCAGACATTATAGGGCCGACATAAGAACACTGGCAGTCGATATTGGTCCGACATAAGCCCGATATTGGGTGGCTACTTGGGTACTGTCATCAATGCTACCGGGATAATCCCAAAATAAATGCAACATAGTTTTTCAATGCTCAATCTTAATTCAAATACATGCATGAAACAGCATAAAGCCGTAATAATTTCAACTTTCCACACCACGATAAAATTTCTCAACTGGATAGCACAGAAAAGAGTTACTTTTGTGAGTACTCGAAATCTTTGCATAAAAAAGACTCAGTAAAAATATTGAAGAAAATTCATTTCATTATGATAATAATGATAACAAGTACTCACAGAAGAATAAACAGATTATTACAACATTTAAAAACATATTTGGAAGTTAAGTAACCCACTAAACAAAAGGCATGTTTTAATTGTACCAATAAGTTTTTAATTCATTGCTCAACTGGTATAAAGGCAGCTTTACACGATGAATTTCCATTCGAATGCCTTGCGAATAACCATCATTCGCTGTGTATAATCGATTGAAATTTCAGGCCTGTTATAAATTACTTGAATGATTTCCGTGAATGATATGAGCGAACGGCGTCCATCTTGCCATTGGCATCCACCTCGGGATTATAAGTGCATATGTGAAAACTTTGGAAGCATATTTACCCATGCAATAGCTCAAATAATTAATATGTAGGTACTTTGAGAGAACATAAATTCACAAACATTAATTGTCTAAAGTGGGTAACTCGGAAATAGCATTCGGGATATTTAATGAATAAAAACGTCGTTTTTCTCCTCGATTGCGTCTATATTTTGTTTAATTTAAAATTATTAAACTATATTTAACGATTTGAACGCTTAAGTTTGGGATGAGACTGCCGATTAATGACAAAATATCTATTTATTCGGTGAACAAATTCCAACGAAAACGAGCCGTGACATCATATTGACTAGGGGGCATGGGCCAGTTGGAGAAAGGCAGCCAGGGCCTAGGTAATGCATATCCACAAGTACTTTAGTTGGTCTAGGATGTCATTAGTGCCTCAGAGAGTGTGCCGCTTGTATGAACATGAGTGGCTACCTAGAGGTGTTGCGCATCTAATTATGCATTAAATAAGAATACAAATCATAGTTCCCATCAAACTAAAATATATTATTCGCAGTTTTTTCCATATTTTCACGGTATAGATGTCGTCAAAGTCACGGTTTCTTGGAGAATGGAGGGACCAGTGTATCAGGGAAATTAAGAATTTCAACAGATTCAGGCTTCAATTGGTGGAAAGAAGACATATTTAAGTGAAAAAGAGTTACGATCTTTTATTTATTTAAATTAAGAAGTGTCTGAATTTTCCCCAGTGTTAATGGACACTTTACCAGTTACCATTCTTCCGGCTTTGGTACAGGCTCAAGGTCAATGTGTCAGCACGACACGCGGACCAATAATTGCGCTTAAGGATATTTTATTGTATAGAATAATATTTGAGGAGAAAAATTGAAGAAACTTCCTTTGACAAAGAACTCGTATCTGATAACAAAAAGAAAAAGAACCTTAGCTTAGCCAATCTAAGAGAAGTTGTACAAAATGTCTCGACTATAATTTTTTTCTTAGTTAATTATATAATTTGGTCCTATGGACAACTAACAAAGGAATTGTGATAAACTAATAGTAATTCACAACGGTGTCTAAAGACCCCCGGTTATTACTGAGAGCGCAACCGATAAGGATTATATGGAAAGAAAAATAGCGCTCCGTGATCGCCCGCAGTCAAATGGGATCGATTCTGCTAGTTACCTTAGAACACAGATTTGTAGTTTTCACGCGACATTCAACAACTCAGAAATTCCTTCATAAGCAACAAGCTTACATAAATCATGCATCACATCATAAGTCAACAATTATAAGTTTAGTTTGACGCAGCTCTCCTTTCCTCTCTCTTATCCGAGAGCTTTTTCGTACTATTTCTTTCTTTACATGTTTTATAACCTGCCCTACGTAATGCATTCACGGCCGTCCCTTGCCCTTTCATCCAATCAACCTTTCCTACGACAATTACCTTAATTGGGCCATAATTTCTCATATCGTGGCTCAGGGGCGCAGCTAGGAATTACGGCTATGGTGTTTTAGGCGCCGATGAAAGTCAACTACTGAGGTGTGTGGTATACCCGCCAGGATAAGCGGTAGGTGCGGTGGCCCTCCCCCAGAAAATATTGAATACAAATGTTTCAAAATGGCGAATTTTATGGAATTCCGAGGGATATTTCATTAATCCTTACGCTCTTCTTTCAGTAAATAAATCAAATTAAGTAAAATGGATTAAACTTGAAAGTTTCTCTCAGTTCTGGGGTGGGATTATCCCCCAAACCCTCCCATCCCTCGCTGCGCCACTGACTTGGCTTATGAAATTACTTTTATGGTTTTACTTTTCACTTCTCTCTTCTCCAACTCTAGCACTTCTTCATTAGTCAAACATTCGATCCATATCTTTATATGTTCATCATTCTCTGGCAGGACCGCATTTCGAATGCCTCCACTCTTGACTTCTCTGCAGCTGGTCCAGGGGAAGAGGGGGTCGGGTTGTGGCCTCACCTGGGAATGATTAAACAAATAAACAAGTCGAGTCAGCTGTCAATGACCACACCTTCCTTCCACAAAGAGGCATGCTCCGTATGTAGCACCTGATGTATTGTTTTCTTAGTTCCATGCTTGTACTCTCAGCTGTAAGAAGGTTCTTTCGCTCAATAGAAAGCCCTCTTCGCCTGCGTTATTCTACTGATTATTTCCTTCTTTCTTCGTCCACCGTTTATAATTCGGCTTCCCATGGAGCAAAGCTTTCTCACCTCTTCAAGCTTTTGTTTTCTGAATTTGATGCTTGTCTTAGCCTCTTCTCTTTTGCTGCATATTTATATCTTTGTCTTCTTTTTTTAATTTTCAGCTAATATCTGGCCTTTGTTCTATCCATATTTATCAATTTCTTCTTAAAATAATTCTCTGTCATGGCTATGACTGCTGTATCGTCTGCAAATCTCAACATACCAAATCTTCCTCTGAAAATATTGCCATCTAATCTTTTCTCCTTGCTGTCATCGAGGAATTGATTGGCGCATGTAATCTTATATCGAATCCCAGCCCGAGGGCCTCCCTCCCACAGAAATGAATAAAATTCAGTTCCTCTCAACTGCCCATCAATAACCGCTTCGTGAATTCCGTAGTACTCCTTCCATCCAATAGTACTATTGTCATCATTAGTCAACAATCCTAAGATTGGTTTAACGAAGCTCTCCATTTCCATCTCCTATCCTCTAGCCTTTTCATAGCGACGTATTTCTTCCCTTTTACACCCTTTATATCCTGTCCTTTGTGTCAACCGAGGCCATTTCTTGCCATTCTTCCCTTCCACTGTCCTTCTACGATTGTCTTTATCAGGCCATCATGTCTCATAATATAACCAACTAAGTTCTTCCCCTTAAGGTTTTTAGAAGACGTTTGTTTTCTCACATTCTTCCTAGCACTTTTTCATTACTTGCTCGGTCGATCCATTTTGTCTTCATCGCTCTTCGATAGCACCACATTTCGAATGATTCCACTCTCGACTTCTCGGCTTCTGTCAACGAACAAGCCTCGCCTCCATAGTGAAATAAGTACTAATGGAAGTCCTTATATTTTCAGATTTAAATTTATTTTTAAAGTAAAGTTCAAGGGTTTTCTTACATAACAATTCTTAACCTAATCTTAAACCGGTCTTTCCCACGCACTGTTAAATAATGTACGAGTACAACAGCTCCCTGGTCACCTATTAGACGCGGGAATTTGGCGCATTCAGCTGAGTGAGTGATGCTGATACCATGGGGGCGACATACCAATAAGGATAACGCGTGTAGGTTTTGATATATCAGTGCCATCCATGCCAGTGGTCCAAGACTGCCGCGAAGTTTGAATTCACATCTCGGCGCGTGTTTCAAACTTTTTTACGCGTCACGATAGGGCCTGCTATTAAATAATGCTACTGCAATTGCGAGAATTTTAAAAGCAATGAGTGTAGGAAAATCTTCCTGAAGAACTTCCCCAGGTTACTAAAGCAGTAACTATAATAGAAGATTAATGTACAAATCCAACTGGAGATCTGGTGGTAGGTAAGAATAATGATCTCGTAGACTTACTTCAGTGGACATTGGTATTTATTGATACAATAACTGGAAAAAGAAATACAACAATAACAATTTAAATATGACATGCTAGAGATGAAATCTGTGGAAATTAACAATTCTACAAGCACATGAGATGCACAAGCAACAAATATCAATGACAAAAGTACATTGCAATGAGAGATGAGCAGCCTTTGCCTAATAGTAGACAGATTCCATTACTTAAGTAAACACTCCACACTTATACACAAAGAGGGTGACCCAGTTTTCCTTGAGGTAGATGTATCTTGCAACAGCTCTGGGACACTTGCTTGGTCGATCCATTTTATCTTCAACCATCTTCGATAGCACAACATTTCGAATGATTCCACTCTCGACTTCTCTGCTTCTCTCTACGAACAAGCCTCGCTTCCATAGTGAAATAAGTCCTTATTTTTTTCAATTTTAAGTTTATTTTTAAAGTAAAACTTCAAGGGTTTTCTTATTTAAGAATTCTTAACCTAATCTTACATCGGTCTTTCCCACGCCCTATTAAATAATATGTAAGCACCACAGCACCTTGGTGACCTATAAGACGCGGGAATTTGGCGCATTCAGCTTAGTGAGTGGGGATGACAATTTCTTAAGGACACCGGAAAACACCCGCCAATTCAAAAAGAAAGGAAAACATCGCGAAGATATTGATTGTTAGGATCCATAAACTCCATCCATGTTTACCTCTGAGCGCTTAGCAAATAACACGAGTCTGATAATAATCGATAATGAGCAGCGTGAGAAAAACAGTTTCTCCGGATAAAATGGATACGAGGACGTCTCGTATGAAAGAAAAGTTTCTCTCTCTCCTCCGATGGAAAATTATGTTTGGATAAATATCACAGTAGTATAACTCGCTGGCTCATCTATCTCATGTCATAGTGTCTGATTGTCCTCATTATTAATGTCCTCAGTGTCTGCTTGCCTGTTAATGAGGAGGTCGCGGGGTCGTATCCGACCTATGGTACTGTGCTTGAAACTGATCGGAATTATCCAGAGCGGTTGATTCCCATTTGCCTCGAGGCTGTGAGACTTCGTTTCTTTTGAAAATTTTCACTCCTTCAAAAGTCAATAAAAGAGCTCATATCGCCATCGAATTGAAAATTTTCAGGCAAAGCAAATTCCGCTCGCAATGCTAAATAATCAGAATCAACCGTTCGGAATGAAAACCGGTTGTAATAATTCCAATAACACCCTCCCTGCGGGTAGATTTATCCCCACCAAGACATTTGTGCTTCACTCTATTAATCGGAATTATTCCGTTGTCATAGCGAAGTAGGCCATCGTAAGGAGTCGCCAAATGAAAAAAGTCTCATAAAATTCCGATCGCTTTACCAACCACTCGGAATCAACAGCTCGTGATGACAACCGATCGCATTATTATTCGGATAAATATCAAACACGCCCTCCTCGGCGTGGATTTTTGTATCTATTCCATTCTTTAATGGGGACTGGACGAACAGCGATTCGGGAGGAAAAATCCGTCGATATTGAAAATAAAAACTAAAATAAACAGATTGGGATGGTGAGGGGGAATTGGCATTATTGATTATTGTATTCAACTTGAAAATGTTTTAAACCGATTTGTTTGATTATTTAACATGATTAAAGATATTTTTTGTGGCCTCTTACGGTATGGTATTTGGGGGAGGCAACCGACCAATGACGTCATTTGCTCCGAGAGGGAAGGGTGGATAGAAACCCGGCGTCGGCATCTAGATGAAAGGCGCCAAGGGGACCACGGCTTAACGTCCCATCCGACGGACGGAGTGTTGCGCTTGAAATTTTCGCCACACAACATTCAAGCAGGGATCGGGTATTCTATGAAAACTTTTCACGATTACAAAGTTTATTACGACTTAGTATTCAATTTTACCACATATTCTTCAAGGTACAAATGGTGTCTAGTGCATTCAATTTATACAATCTTCTCCTATCTTGCTATCCTCTCTATTTCGTTCACTTTCTTCTTCAGGTTTTTCCATATCCTCTCCCTTCACCCAGCAAAATTTTAGGACGAGGTAAGTAAAGAACATTACAAACAACATTTAATACAAGTGTTTTAACGCATCGCCCAAACACGCACCTATTAGGGCTAGTGCTAATGTTTTTCAAGCTTTGTTCTCTTCTTCAATTTATTGGCTATCGTTTGGCCAGCGTTATGATGCGATTTGTGACGTACACAAATTATGAATAGCAATAATCTTTCAAATCTCAATAAGTACTACTTGCCTGAGGATTGATAGTACACGAGCGTCGTAATCAGCAGAGATTTTCCACTCCCTCCATGCAGCGGGATGTGCTCGGCTGTGGGCCTGGCTCCTCCGTTGAAGACGACGTCGACTGAGGTGATGAAGACGATGTCAGACGAACAATCAACTCCTCTATATCATCCTGCAAATTGTCTGCACGCCATATGTCTTCTTGCACTTTCAAGACGTGCTCAACATATTTTTTCCAGTTCTTCGAAGTAATAGTACCAAAGCTTTCTGCTATCAATTTTTCCACTTCTGTACTCTTCAACGTTGTATTCTTCATGCCGACGCGTATTCTGACGCCATTCTCCGTGGTAGTACATGAAATGCACTCAAAAAAGAAATCTTTCAGTGCACCTTTTTCAGTGCCCAGCGATTGCATAATAAGATTCATTCGTAGTAATATTTATTATTTTTTTATTATTAACTTTCTGGTGATTATTTTCTATCACTATTAGAATTGTCATCCACACATAAAAGTGAATGAGACCATATTGCATCCACGCACTTGCCGCGTCGCCGTACTCTCCGCCGCCGCCGGCCAGAACCGGAGTCGATCGCACGCTATAAAAAACGATTTAAAATTCGTGGTTGCAAGTTGGTGCAAGGTTTAAATTTAGATCTACAATGTAGAAGCTTCGAAAAACGACGTGGTATCGGTTACTTGGCGGAACTCCGGGATAATGTCTACTTTTTCTATAGGTTTATAAAAAAAAGGGTTGAAAATTGGCTCCGCCATTTTGTTATATATCTATGGTTATTGATGATATCGACAAATATGTCGGCTTTCATTGTGGTCCAGGATTTGCTCCAATTTGTGTAGTAAAACTCTTTCACCTCCGATTTTGGAGTTCTGCTTCTCGCACATATACAGTAGAATCTGTTCTTCACTTCAATAAACAAGACCTTTTGAGTTCGAAAGCCAACAATACACGCCTGTGAAATGAGAGAGAATTTTAATTGTAATGCTATCAAAATGTAGTTTAAAATAAAAAAATACATCCAATATTGTCTCTCACATACAGCACTACAGAAGTACGCCCTCTCTTACTCCAATAGTAGATATGTGTATATGTGTGATAATAGTAGCCAATGTGTTGACAAAATTCATGCTGCTACGTTTTGGCAATAGTAAACGTTGTTTGACAAGTATGCTCCTGGATATTTCTGCTCTTCTGGGTATCGAGGGATTACAGGTATGAAATCATAATTATTAGGCAGCAATCCGAAGATTGGTTTGACGCAGTTCTCCATTACTCTGTCCTATTCGCGTAGCCTTTTCATAGCGACGTATTTCTTCTCTCTTTTACATCCTCTATACTCATTGTCCTATATAACTCATTCGGGGCCGTCCCTTGCCCTTCCACCTGTCCCTCTACGATTGATTTCATCAGGCCATCATGTCTCATAATGTGGCCAGCTAAGTTGTCCCATCTTCTGCTTAAGGTTTTTAGAAGACTTATTCTTTCTCTCACTTTCTTAGTACTTCTCCATAGCTTACACGGTATATCAATTTTATCTTCATCATTCTTCGGTAGCACCACATTTCGAATGCTTCCAATATTTGACTTCTCTGCTGCTGTCAACGTCCAAGCCTCACTTCCTTATCGAATCATACTCCATGAATGAATTGTTTCCCTACTTCTATGCTTGCACTCTCAACTGTAAGCATAAGCTTTTTGTAGAAAGCCCCCCAGGAAACCAGCCTATTATTGGAAAAAAGTGGATCGCATAGCACTCATCACCGTGCCAAGAACATTTTTGGGAGCCGATTAAAATGCTACCGAAGTGGCAACAGGAATCAGCCTCCTATGTGATGGAATTCAGTCAGAGGTATCAATAATCCAATCGAGGTTCATCCCAATTGCTATCCCTAGGCCACCTTCTGCTTCGAGCATTATTGTTAGCGGGGGAGGTGTTTCTAAGCTTCACGCTAGATTGGAACCAAGGACTCTTCGAACAATATTCCAATGCTCTACCCTCTGGCACTCTACGTCCCACTTATGTCACTCATTAAAGTAATCTTTCGTTTTCAATTTTTACCCTATCCGATTTTGTTAGTTCTAAGGGGAGAATGTCATAAGTACTAAAAAAATCAAATTTAATTTTAAAATCCAAATTCAAACAGCATCGAAAGAGAGCTTTAACTTGGCAACATACTTATCTCGGTTAATGCATTTGACCCTCAGGCGCTATGGAGGTTTATGGTTTGGATCAAACGATAATAGCTTTCCAGAAAAAGATAAGTGATTTCAATGCCATAATTGAAGAAAATACCTTTGATTCGATGGTTTAATCTCATTTGCACTCACGATAGACATGTTGTTCGTGTTTTTTTCACCTTATCCATGCTTCTTCTTGGAGGTCGTTTTCCTTCTAAATTCTGATTTAAAATGTGATCACATTTTGAAATGTTACAGCTTCACTGCTTTGTCATTATAATTGACGATCATTTATTGCATCACCTAGTTGTCAATTCCATAACGCGTAAACCTTCGTTGCTGATAAAAATTATAGAGTGACAGAAAAAAAAGATAATGTAAGCCTTGGATGTTTCATTTGTGGCACTTATTTCTTACCCGGTTATTACTAAGATCTGACCCGGAATTTCACAGATAATTCCCTCGGCTGCTGGCTGCGGGGATTACCCTTCTCAACGGGTGTTGGGAAGTGAATCTATTAAAGCAAATGATTGATATAAAAGCTATAACTAGACACAAACCCTTTTTTACGTGAGATACGTTTTTAAACAAATTTCACAATTAGAAACTTACTACACTAAAGGCGGAGTTCTTTAACAATTGTACGACATGCTGATGAATTTTTACAATGGCAAAGAGGATGTTTATAATTTATTCTTAAGGTATGGTGGCTTAAACTGGTGGTAAAAACTATGATGGCTTCATACTCTGTGTTACCGGATACAAATACTAGTTATAAACAATTATACTACCGGATAAAAGTACTGGTAGGAGGAGATTTTTCAAGTATTGCACTTTGCATGCCGTAGCACTTAGAGGAGTGCGTTACGAACTCATCACACTGTTCTTCGGATGGTATGTCAAGCCGCCATTACAACGAATACTTACCATAAATGCTAACGTGATAGAACAACTTTATCATTACCCTGCTGCTGCTCCATCGAAGCTGATGTTTTGTCTTTATTTATTACTAAATCATTGATATACATTTAATCTGCTTAAATCAAGCAAGTAATTCTGAATGCTGGATACAAAATGCTAATAGTACAAATTTTGGCATCGACATAAATTATTGCATTACGATATTTAACATCAAAATTGGGCAATGCTCCAAATTGAGCCATGAACTTCATTTAATAAGTTATAATAGATAAGTATATGAAGATCCTCGCTATAGTATCCATTCGTCGTCAAGCCTTGTCGAGAAGTTATTATTATAATTGAATACATTTATTAATGACCATGTGGCAGACATAGTTAAATCAAAATCATCCGGAACTCTCTTCTTCCGTGATGCCTTGTGATCTGATATTCGTCCGAAACTTTAGGGAAGCCGATAAAACCCCCAAAGAGACCACCGTGTCCTCATCAGGGCTGGTGAATAGATGACGAAGAGTGTCCGCTGTGTTGTCTTGCGATGCTGTCTCGTTGTCCTTTGATTCGCTCAAGGTGCGCTCACCATGAAATCCGCTGTCCATTCGTACAGCGGATTTCATGGTGATGCTGATTGTGAGGTGCTGTGTATTAAATAAATCGGAATTAGTCCACTACATAACAAATATACCGCTATACTGGAAAATTGCAAGCGTTACAACGATATTCAAAAAGGGAAACAGACATGACCCAGGCCTCTACCGTCCAATTTCATTAACCTCGAATATAGACAATATACTTGAGCATACCGTCTCGAGCAATATCACGACTTTCTTGGACAGAGGTAACTTCCTCCGTGACTGTAAGCACGGATTCCGAGAAGGTAGATTATGCGGAACACAGCTCGCGCTCTTTCTTCGCGATGTTCTACAATATGGTGAATCGAAAAGACAAGTTGACGCTCTATTTCTAGATTTTTAGAAAGCTTTCAACACGGTACCTCACAACAAACCTTTATAAAAATTACAGTCATTCCGATTAAACGAAACAGTGGTAAACTGGATTCACGACTTTCTCAGTGATCGTACTCAAAAAGTAGTTCTTGACGAAATGAGCTCTGACGTAGTAAAAGTTAAATCATGTGTTCCACAAGGATGCGTAAAGGGCCACCTTTTTTATTGAATACATCAGTGATCTCTGCTCCCGCATTAGCAATAAAATACGGTTATCTGCTGACGACGCAGTCATCTATAGCGAAATTAGTGATCACTCCGACTACGAAATTCTATCATCCGACTTAAACAACGTTCATTTGAGGAGCCAAGAGTAGGGACTCGAACTTGACCTGAGCAAATGCATGACGGTACATTTCTCGCGGAATTCGTCCAACTACAACGATGCTTATGCTGCATGCTGATGGTATTAACATAAAGGCAACAGACGAAGTGAAGTACCTGGGAATTACGTCGAACCTCACGTGGGGAACATTTACACTTACATATTTGCGGCATAGCCCTGTAAAATTAGGGCTCATCAAGCGTATAGTCGGAAGATTTTCGGATGAGAAAGTATAAGAAAGGTGCCATTTTACACTCGTCTAACCGCACCTTGAGTATGTAGCGAGCGTATGGGATCCGGTGCAGAAAGACTTACTCCGCGAACTGAATAAAATACAAAGGAAGGCTGCGCGGTCCTTCAAAAACTGCTAAGGGCGTACAGACAGCGTTACTCAGATGTTAAGCCATTTAGGATGGGAGCCGCTGGAGATTCGGAGGCTGCGCGCTAGGCGTAGACTACTTGAACAATTGTGAATGGATATCTTTAAGAGCGACACAGAGAACATAATATTAGAGTCACACTTTATTTCCAGGTCCAATAGGAGCGATAAATGAAGAGATATTTTTTTCCGGACGGATAGATATTGGAATTCGTTTTCCCCCGAATCATAAAGGATTTTAATAAACGCTAGTCCCAACTTCGTTAGAGTACTTCATTTTTATATGGAAACTGCTGGTGTCCTAACACCCCCTACCACACGCCTTTTAGGCGGCTTGCGGGTAATTGTGTAGCTATAGATGAACCCTTCTTTACGTTTCAAACACTCGTCCTTTTTGTTATAGCCTAGCCCAAAAGGTTCAGGTCATTGAGATAATTTTCTAATATAAGTAAATATGAATTCAATGGTAGAGAAGAGTTCCCACAAGTTCTCATTACCAAAGCAATTGTTTTATGGCCACACGTACATTTCTAGGAGGTAATTGAACATTTATTACGCGATTGAATCATGTATGCTCTCAAATAATAGACTTTTTAATTAGAGAAGAAAATATAGACCAAATGCTGCTGAAGGAAGGTAGAAGGTGAGAAATACATGGTGCCTAATGGGCGTAAGATAAAACTTAGGATGGTTTAATAAGGTAGGCTTTATGGTATTTCAAATTTGGAATTTTCAAAAGTATTTCATGTTATCGTATTTTGCTCAGGACGCGAAGAAATTTTCTTCCAGAAACATGTGGCAGATATTAAATTCGACGATATTGCGAATGTTAGATTAATTTTGTCTCGAGTACGTTAACACCCCACATGTGAATCTAAAATGACTTAATGTCCATTGAAGTATTACTAATTACATATTATTTCAAACGTGTGAAAGGAAGTTACTCTAAATTTTAGGATTAAGTACCGCTCAGTATGAGTATCATGGAAGACTATCTGTAGTTATAATTTTATGAAAACAAATATTTCTCCTCGTCCGTCCTCCTTCCCAATGGCCATCACCCGCTCATTCCAGGAACACACCGACTTTTCTCTGTCCTGGAACACCATCGCAAGCCGCGCTCTCCTGGACTTGGGCCACAGATGTTCTCTCGGTTGGACATGGGGAGACTCGGAAGCCTTAGCAGGTCCTTTTTTACTCGGATGCAAAGGAGAAGGTACAGTCACTTTCAAAAGTAGGTCCCCACGGCCAGCGCGAGCAACTACGTTTTTCTCGGAGGTCGAACTTCGGGTATTGGCTATGCCTTCTGTGTCTTGAACGGGCCAGTTTGACTTAGGCATCCTTCACTATTCCTAAATACTTCGCGACTTCCCCGACTCCCAGTGCCACAACACAAGGCGAAGCATATGTTCTCAGCCATGGGATTCCCACCCTGATAGTATTCTGAGATGGATATTCCGAGTAGTCTGGCTTGCACTAAAAAATAACGAGACGTATCTGCGTCGCAACGCACATATGAGGAAGAAACGAAAATTGGAATTTAGGTACGTCTGAAAGAGTATTAAAAAAGTTTCCTACAAAATAACCTTCTAGATTATACCTTTAACACATTATTACCAACACCATCAATATATATTGCTCTATTTTAAGTATTTCAAACACTTTGTGTGGCGCATTCATTATTCCTAACCATTTTCTTAGGATACATATGTTTACCATGGTTTATACTACATTTTTCTACGTGTCTCATCACGCGAGAAATCAAAAATATTAATGTGCGCTAAATTGTAATGTTTAATTCTGTATAATATTTATTCCAGTCGTTACTAACATATCCCATATGAACAAATATTTAAATAATGCTTTTTTGCATTCGAGGTATCAGGAAGTAATTAACCGACATATTTATGTTCATCGAAAGTTCGAATGTCTTAATAGTTACCATAAATATATTTTCTATAATGAAAATACCAACGGAAGCATTAATTACATGACTTGTGTGCCTATTTCTTACCATTTAATGGCATATTAATACTATATGTTTTATCTTTGCCCCTTCATGGAGAGGTTAACCTAAGTCTTCCCCCTTTTTCGCTTCTTTTTTTCCTGCTAAAACCAGTCGTAATTGGCGCCTGCTGATATCATGCAGGGCAATATCCTACACATTATTATGTATAAGTGGTTTTACATCATAAATAGAACTTACACTCATGTAATGAATACCTTGAGTCAGTCTTACGTGCGAACAAATACTGATCATATTCCTACTGACACTAAACTACGCACGCATAATATTCATCCGATAAAAATATACCGTGTTGGGTACCTAATGACTATTTCTGCATTATTAATACAAATTAAACTTATGAGCTGCCAAATATACTGCTTGGGATGTAGCGCTTGACGGTGTGGAAACTTAGGCGACGACAAAAGAGGGACAAGAAAAGAATGAAGGCATCCGAGATGTGAGTATAAAAAAGAAAGGAAAAGGTGAGAAGGATGGAGAGGAAAAAAAGAAGAAGTGCTATCCATGGTCGAGAGATTTTTGGTAAAGGGGGAGGGGAAGGATGAAAGTAAGGATATGGTTAGAATGAAAGAGCCTAATGCGAATGGGCGTCACTTTTAATTAAAGGGTTAAGTTGAAGTTGGGAGGGGCGCAGGCACGGTGATTCGTAAAATCTTCAATTCAGAAGGGCAGGTAAATGATGTTTTTCTATGACCACCATAACTGGTTGACTCACCATCATAACTCCACGCACATGTTGCTTGTACTGTTTTTCTTAAAAAAATGAACAATATTAATGTAAGAGTATTTCCCATAAACTAAAGGACAACACTTCCTGCGACGCATTATGGTCTAACACCCTGCCATTTCACTTGATGCCAATAAACATCTCGCTGCTTCTTTTAGTGAAAATTTATGTTTATCTTAAAAGTAATTCAATAAAAATTTAAAGACAATCCAATTGCTTTTTCGAAAAAATAATGCAAAATTATCTTCTCCAATAAAAAATTGCCGTACCGGTAGTTTTGACCGGTAAAAATTTAAAAACTTTTTCTGATTTTCTACTCACAGTATGGGAATAAGTTGCGTTATTCAAAATGTAGGCACTACTGTAGTCAGAATAACCTCCTACTTGGGGACTGACTGCTATTTAACTTGTAAACATTGAAAAAATGTCTGAAAATCTTTAACCGCCGGCATGGATGAACGCGATGACGGATGGTAACCGTGACGCAAATGACAATATTTACATAGGCGTATATATTTACGTATTTTTCACCAGGCGATGTGAAGAAAAAAAATTGGAGTAACATGCTCGAAATGCTCCGAAAATTTATTTGCACAATATGTTTTGTATAAGTTTACCAAACTACACAGATGTCTCCTCTCTTCCTCGTGCGATGGGTTACTTGCCGGAAAACCCATATATTCTTCTCCGCTTTCTTCGGTGGTGGAATTGTTTGGCTGTGTGGGGGGGGGGGGGGGAGGTTCACGCGGCCTTCCTACCTCTGAAATCGTGCGTGGGGCTCTTGACGACGGTTTAAGTAGTCAAGTTGCACCATTTGTACTACCTGATCAAGTCGAATCGATCCCCAGTGGACAAGGAACGTGTAAGCAATACGCGAAGGTCGACTTCGGAGAATAACGGAGACGGCTGCGCCAGGTATGGGGACCGACTTTTGAAAGCGACTGTACAATGCGAATTGTGGCTCTGCGCCCGCCAGCCCTTCCGTTCTTTTGGACGCTGTGTGCAATTCCAATCTAGTGCATAGATAGAATGAGTCATCCAGAAGGGTATTGCCTACAGCGGGTAACTCCTCGCCCTCCTTACCACGAGCTCAGTCATCTGAGAATATATGTTGTCGTTTAAGGCGAATAGCAAGCCTCATCAACAAGATCACAGCCATTGATCCTCTCGCTTAAGCCTAAATCACACGATTTTTTTTTTCGTGTAAGTGATCACTATCGCGATCACTAGGCGAAATGATCGTCGCCGGTTCGATTTTTTTTTTCAATTTTATTTCTTTCAGAATCTGAAAAGTAACTAGATTAGTTGTAAAAATAGATTATGTATGAAAATTTCAAATAATAAAAATAAAACAGTTCACGTAAATAATCCAAGTGGTCATAAAAAATCTGATATAAAAATTGCAAAATTATTTTAGCTATGTCTTTGTAAAAACCTTCATGCATAATTGAAAAATAAATATTTTCTCTTAAGTTTGCATGCACCATTTTCCAATACACAAAAAATACTACATTGAAGACGTAGTTGTAACTTTCAAAAATAAAATGTAATAGAATATGGTTTATTGCGCGTAGATAGTGAAAAAGTACTAAATTGGCATTCCGGAATCGAATAAGTACACCTCAGTTGAACGGAAATATACTTTTCGAGCACTTCATTCACGACAGGGTGGGAGCCTCGGGAATGGCCTCTCTACAATTTCTATGAGTAGACAAAATATATAATGCATGCAATTTTCAGTTATTACAAAATAATAATATCTTGATGAACACTGTTTATATTATAGTTTACCCGTTGCTTATGCGGCCATTACGGCCGGATGGATTCCCTTTCGGCTTGAATAAAATATTCTCGGGTTAAGCACCGGGTCAGGCTTTTTGAGGCCAACGTTTCAATGAGTACCTCACTCATCGTCTTCAGGGCTGAGACTGAATGCCGAGCTTGGTCTACGCCGGATATTTATAGCGAGCTAGCCAACGGACGGTTGAGGCCCATTGTTGACCAGCCGATTCAAATTTGGCTCAAGGGTTTTGGAGTCTGAATTGTGACCGCAACCGTTGTATTTTATTTATCAGCGGTCTCCATATTTGGCTGATGTTCTGCCCATAGTCTCGGTTAAGCCTTTTGTCTTCGAAAAAAAAGCCTGACCCGGTGCTTAACCCGAGAAGATTTTATTCATTCGATTCGCCGGGAAAAACTACGATCATTTACCCTTTCGGCTTGCCATGCATAGCTAATCTTTTATCATAAAAGTCCTTTTGCAACTCGATGGCAGTTGATTTCTTTTACATTATTTAGCTCATTCTTCAATTAATAATATATCTAAAAATCACGTTAATATTCCGTCCGATTATATAACTTTTCTCTAATTAAATAAAACATTTCATCGTGAAAAAGCAACGGCATTCCATTCATGATTATTAATTTATCCATGGCTACTTTCTCCAAAATATAAATAATAAAAGCAAATTTATATTTTCAATACTTATTCCAATCGATTGAAAGTTAAAAAAATAAAATCAAAGGGACCAGTGTACCGTAATCATAGTTTAAAATCGACCGTCCATTTCGGCGTCTGCAACTCCGGGACCGGTGCTTCGCTTTTCTCTCACTTTGACACTATTTCTATGCAAAGGTGCACACATACCAACCCTTGAAATACACTGTTATGCAGTTCATACATCCTATTATCCAACCTTATATTTTAAAAATCCCATTTCAAATTTTCATTTTTGGACTTTTGTCCACTTGAAGTGGGGTTTGGCCCCACTGTGCGCCCGTCCCCTAAGCGCTTGTGCTACCCAACTGTTCTTTGAGCAATTTCAATGGGGCGTTTACGCTCACCATCCGTTCAGTAATGAACTTGCTATTTTTTACTAGCATATTTCGCCGGGGTGACAATTTGTCTAGGAAAAAGCGATTTAAAGCGGACGATTAGATTCCGGAAACCGGTAAAATTATTTGAAAGGCATTCGTAGCAACGATTTATAAAGAATGTAAACAACGCAAGGAGGAGATTTCTCCGAGGAGATTGCGTAGAAAATTGAGCTGATATTTACTTAATATTTATCAATGAAATGATTTTTACTCGATCACTTCTTCTTTTACTCATGACCCATTGCAGGTTGAAAAAACAGCCCTCGGAAATGAAAATAGAACATACAAAAAATGAAAAAAAATTGAAAATATTCAGGCACAGAATGTTAAATCAGGTAGATCAAAAAGAAGGCAGAAAATATTAAATACAAATGAAAAATATACAGGTACATAATAATAGCCATTACATCTAAGCCATCTATACCTAAGAATCCCGGGGGATCAGAAAACTAAAAACGTCGTCACCTACCAGCATCGCACCTACCTCCACCCAGTAATAAAAATTATGCAATAATATTATATATCATGCGGTGATAGCATAAGATAACTAATGTATTGCACTTCCGGATAGCACAGTTCATGCTACGAAAATGAATTGACATTTGGATGGAAGTTAATCACGTGATCCTTAATATAGTTGAGTTGAACCATTGAAGCTCACTATAATAATCGAGTTAGGACTTATCATTGGAAATATTAATCACATGTTTCTTACGTATATGATGACAAACATCTCCTTGGTATCTATGTTTGGTATTAGGATGGATTAAATCGTGCAAGTAAGTGTGTAAATGTATTTACATCAACATAATTCTCTTCGTGCCACTTTCAGGGTGTTTGGCAGGGGTCGATTAATCACCAACTTGCAGCATGCAAGAGGACCACCGCATGCAAACCGAACGGTCATAGAAATATTACGCATAACAGCAAAATGTACGTCCAAATTCATGTGATTTGGTGCATTTATTCACGTTTTAACTCGTACTTGTAAATTCATTGATTTAACACAGTCAAATTAAAATAAGAGCTGACTGTGCGACTATTCGCAGTAAAACGAACCTTGTGAACAATGCATGTGACGTAACGAGAGGAATGTATGGGGTCTCTTTTGTTGTGCCTTTGAGACTCCCTTTCCCCCATCCCATCTTCTTCTCCTTCAATACCTCCCGTTAACAACCAGCTCTCCACCCTACGACGCGCCAACCGAACCTCTCCCGAACGCCTTCGCGATGCACTTCGACTCAAAATCGGGCCATCAATTTTGACTCCGACATGAGCTATTTGTTCACGGCAACCTCCCCTTATATTCTTAGTGATTCCCCGACCTCCATTACCTCTCAGAACGTGTAGTAAGAAACTGTGCGTCACTTTGGTTTTCCTCCTCATTCCATCAGTTCGGTTAGGGTAAGGAGGTGTATCCTCCGTCGCTGAAGTGTACATGTAAGAACTATTCTCGTAAAAAACCTATTAATCCATGATAATCTACAAATTTAATCATAATTGTTCATAATTTTTTACCAAGAAGGAAACATTCTTTGGCAATATGATTTGGTCACAATTATTGGAGTTTTTGTACCCACATCCTTGGTTTTGACTTCATATTCCTTTCGAGTGTAATGATTAACAACTCCTCCTTTCATCAGTACCGAATTTTTAGTGCTACAGCTTAAAGTTACTTCTTGATCTTTTTACAGTTTACGAAATGTGGAGTGAAGAATTCAATCAACTCAGTGATTGACAGTACAATCCTAAAATCAAACTGTCAACGATTTCTTCAAGCCTTTTCCTCAACGCTTGGATAATTATAATTGGTCCTTCATCACGAAGGATGCAGTGTGCATTTCTCTTGGAATTATGTGAAGCTACCAGAATGTGTTAATCATCGGCTAAAGAGTGAAGTGAAAGTGTCTAGGGTCCATGAAATAATTCATTGTCAGTGTTGTGTTAAATGTGAAGTGCTGGTGAATATAAGTATTTTGGAGAGTTGCTGTTTTAAAGATGAGCTCTGTCGCCGATGGACCTGGGGGCAAGTAAAAGGTAGGTAGTCTTCTCCTCTTGAAGTTTTATTCACCATGGAGGTTATAAAGTTTTTGAGAAAATAATTTAAAACAGAATTGATTTAGCTCCATCTTTTTTTTCCTGGGGAGAGGAAAATTCCTTGACCCAACTCGTGGAGTCTCTTTGCAAATGAAAAATACTCTTTGAATCTTGGAGCTGTCCGTTTTTGTAGTGTAGCGGGATAAATAAAAAAGGATTTCCAGATTAGTTCAATAGATGTAAATGCCCTAGCCCTGTAATGCCCTAGATGTAAATGCCCGAATTTTCACAGGTTCGAATAAGTTGAATGAGGATGCCTCGGGATGAATATTCGGAATGCTCGTATACAACTTCGTAATGTTCCAATACTTTAATTTTGCACCCCATAATGATACTCTAATGATACGCCATTTCTAACAGTTTTTAATCTGTAAAGTGTCTGAAAGTGTAAACAGGGTCGTGTACACAAAGTTCTCAAAAAGGTATTTGTTCAGTGAAAAGAGGATCAGATAGAAAAGAACAACTGAAACACCTCTTCGGAAAAGTCAGTTGAAGGGAGAAAGGTGTTTGGTTGAAAGAAGTAGATAATCTTCCTTTCCACTTCCCACGGCGCTTTTAACACATGAATATGGAAACCTACGTGAGGAAGTAATCGTATGACTTGCTATAATCTCAACCTATTCTTTTTCGTGTTTCATAGTATACACCTTCAATTGATCCCTTTCGTACCGACCGTCTAAATCTCAGACACATTACAAGCCATAAGTGCTAACTCAATATTTCTACCCCATCTACTTATTTCTCTTGTTTATCAAAAATAAATTCCTCCCCATATTTTTCCCTCGTCCTGTGGTTTACGGAAAAATCGAAACCGTTTGAAAGGTGAGGTTAACCACGTGACCTTCCCTGTTGTCCTGCCATAACTCGTGAGTTGCGAGAGAATTATCAAGTATATTGAATAAATATTTTGTCGGCTTACGTCATATCTAAAAGCTATGAAGCGGACGAATTGTGTCTCTTCAGCTTTAGTTAAATGCGATAATCATCATTAAATTACACAATACTGATAAGCAAACCACTCTGCCAAAGTTTGAATTACACATTCAGAAATATTCCCATTCGGAAACGTTTATTACAATCCATAAGCTCATTTAGTTTCAATTTTGAAAATTGAAATTTCCCTCCAGTGAAAGTGACAATGCTAATACCAATGAACTTGGCTTGTGCTGAAGCTGAAATTCATTGATTATTTCCATACAGCTTTTCCTTGAAATTTGAAACAATGTTAGCGTCGAATCATAGTGGCTTCGATGATCTGTTGCGAAATCTCCTTCACTTAACCGCTCTAAACACAGAACTTCAAATAGACATGCGTGGAGGCGCCAAGAAGTGGTGCCTAAAATTCGCAATAATTCTAATTGACAATGTTTTTATTTGTATTAACCAAAATTTGTATCAATTTAAAATATATTTAAACGAGCTCAAGATGCCAGTTTTTATGCCTTCACTGAAGAATAAAACTTGCCATATCAAAGATAATTAATTTGAGTCGTTACAAACTGATTAATGCTAATGATGAAATCATAACGACATGACTTACCTTGAGTAAGATTCGACGATGAAGACCAATAATGTTGTTTAACTTCACGGAAAGAAATCAATTTAATCTGTCCGTCCTTATGCTTTCCTTGAAGTTTTAACACTCGCTTATATCTTCAGTTGGTTCGTAATAAACCATTTAGCAATCTCTTAGCATAAAGAAGACGGCATCAGGTTACTCTACCAAAACATGGCTTCAGTTGAGCTTGGCTATCAGGGAAACGAATCTGCGAATGACCAGAAAAAATAAATACTATTATATTATTTTTACAACACAATCAAGAGCTATTATAATTTCATCGGCGTTCACATGAAAGTATAATGATATAATTATTCAGGCATAGTTAGCGGCACTATTTTGAGGCCAAGAAAGGTGTGATAAGTAATAACTAACGCCATTATAAATGAAAAAAATGTAAAAGCGAGCATGAAAGTTAGCATATTTTATCAATATATGTGGCACAGTGAAAGAAGATGATCACATTGCGGAATTAATTGAATATCACAGTTCGTATCGAAGATTGAAGATATTCGAAGTAATTGACAGCTCTGTTTTGCTACTGTCTAGATTTTATTGTTCACGCTCGGCTAATTAAGAAGATGTAAAATAGTTTTTGAGTGTCATTAGAAAGCTTTTTTGCGATTAAACCTAAGGCAGCAATTATGAGAATATCGACTCATTCGCAGCTGGCGTACAACTACAAAATGTTTAGAATATTTCCGTTTCATAGAATCTATACCACCGAAATAATTCGTAGATCCGAAGGAGTGTTAATCTAAGCAATGCAAACGACCTTCGGGATCGGGAGTGTACAGCGTCCCGTGTGAGTGCGGTAACGTTTACATTGGGGAAACTGGCCGCACAATCGAAAAACGTCTGACGGAGCATGGAAGATGCATACGCCTGTTTGATCCGCTGAAGTCGGCGGTAGCGGAGCATTGCTAGGACCTCGGTCATAGGATGGACATTAAAAATACGAAGGTATTGTGCCGCACAAATAACTATTGGGATAGAATTGTAAAAGATGCAATTGCTATTAGCCTTAAGGAGAAGAGTTGAATTGAAGCTACCAATGTTTATTGTGGTTTTCATATTTAAATATTCGATAAACTTGATACATCGATGACAAATAATGGATCGTAAAGGAGAGAGTTTTTATGCACTAAATACTTATCCCTTATGTACCAATGGCATAGTGTGATTAGCAATGCTGTTACCGCTCGCGAACTCACAACATATCTCCGCTATTCACAGACGTATGCAATAAGTTTACATGATGAGCTACATTAGTGACATGTTAATGCTTGAGGACAATCGTGATTAGAATTACTTTCTCTCTTCACCATTTCACAAAAATTACTTGTGCTCACCTACCTCAGTCAATACCGCTGTATTTCTTCTCAGTATTTCCGTTGATCTGTAGCTTGTAGTAATCGCTATCCATCCTTGTTCCTGCATGATGAGATGGTGACCTCAACGTACGTAGGAACGGCTAGAAGAGTCCAGGAAATGAATGTAATAATTTAAAAACAATCAGAAGTGTGACTCTGGCGAAAGGACGGTTGGCGAGGGAATGAGGTGTACTTTCTTTGTAAGGGGAGGTGCTACTATGGGGACCACAGTTAAATGCCGACCGTTGACAACCTGCTATACTGTTTTTCGTAATGCGATGACGTGTTTTTCAAACGTACCTAATGACCTTCGCAGATGAATAGGACATTCTGGAACATTGATCACGTGTGTTTCGACCGTTGGCCCATTGAGAAATTCCGCGCTATTTTTCTATAACAGTGGCATTAAATGAACGAATCTCATTGGTTAATCGTATTATTGATTTTCCGCGCGATATATTTTATTAATAATAATATAGAAAATGACCGTATTTGTTGATGTATTTTATTGGATAAAATTTCAAATGACCTTCACGGTATCCAGGGTTTTTTTAGATTTATCTTTGCCTAAAAAATAAATCGGTTCGAAATTATTGTGACGTCACAGGAACACGTGACATGGCTGACGGAGTATCGGAACACCCCCTCCCCCTGTATCTGGACTTCAGTTCGCGGCAAGCTCTCTTGGGGTAAAGAGGTGAGTACCGTAACTACTTCTTCGGTGAATCCTTTTCATATTTAAGTTAATGCACTTTCAATTTATTCTCTGAAGTGTAGGATACTTCGCAAATGCTATTTGTTCAAAACCATTCAGTTATCGTGATCAGAGTGGCACATATTTTGAGTGACAATATTTATTACGCCGACAGTCTTCACATTCCAAATTTTATTAACTTATGTGTGAAATGTGCCTCGAAGTTAATATTAGTGTCGGAGAAGTTTTTAAAAAGAACTATAGTGATAGGGAAATATCCTCTCCGATTAATATCTTCCTTTTTTATTCTTAAACCAGTTGAATTTAAATAATTTATTTTGAGAAAACTGGACGTTAAACGGCATTTCTACGATATTCCGTACTTGTTTTTTTCCAGAGTGAATATTCAATCATAAAATTCGTTTGACCTTTGATTAAGTACGTAGTGATTGTTTCCGAGTAGAACAGGTGTAAATTATGACATTTACATTCCGTTATGAAGTGTCGACATTTGAAATGAGTAAGTAAACTGTGAGTAGTTTTATCTGTGCATGCATCGTGGTTTTTAGAACATCGAACATAACGGCTTGATTGTAGGACTTAAGATCCTTACGACAATCTGGTAGCTTACTTCTAGTACTTCAGGTGATTAGTTACCTTTTTGACGAATGTAAAAATGATTAGTTCTATCGCAGTGACTGTTAGTATAAGATATTAACAGTGGATTTGGAACAGTGCATTTCATGCCAGCCACGCTGCTTCGTTGTTGATTTTGCGGGAACCTTAAATTTCAAAATGAAGCTTGCATCCGCGATTTCTTCAGTTGTTAGCCACATTCATCCTTTATAATTTTTACCATAATTTGTACCTCAATGGCGATTTATTCCACATAATTAAAGTTGCAACGAGGTATTTTAAAAAGTTCTCGACATTTGAACCTAAGAAATTGCAATTAACTTATTTCGTTTATGCATGCACCTGCCACTCCGGAACCGTTCCGCAATAATTGATTGTATAATTTTGATGATGAGGTAAAGTAATAGAATATTGGCGATCATAATTGGATTTAAAGCATTTCACTTTGCACATTTTATTCCATTTATTTGAACTTTGTGGTCATAAGTATGATAATTTGTTGTAGCCTATAATTTCACCATTATCCTTAAGTTAAGCTCCATGTGATGTGTACAATTTTAGTGCGTGAATATTGCCAGCCATTAAGCGAACTTTTTCTTTTCAGGTCCTCGATTGAATTAGGGGTAACGGATCAGTTCTGTGAAACGTTTGGGGTTAAATGGGGCATTGCGGTGAGGTTTCAAGGAAGAGGAACACTGAAGAAATATGGTGAGTGAATATCATTCTTCATGAAAATTATTTGATAGGTCTTTGAATAATCTCATACATAGACCTTCGGATTCTCTTAGTCGCTATTAGTAACTAAATAAAAACTTAATGCTGTGCGGTGTGCAAGAATTAACTTTTTCTGTGATAGTTTTTGTTACGATATTTCATCATACACTATTTTATAATTGCATTTTATGCTACCAATTCTCAGCCGTTAAATGATATGAAACTCCGTGGCTATGAAGGCAACTACATTGAATTAAAGCTGTTATAATTTTCGTAGTTCACGTGAATTTTGAGAGGTTCACTTTAATATTTAAACACGTCACGGTGAGAGCGAACGAATCTCTCAAAGTCTCTTTCATATCCTTTATTTCTGGTTTATTAAATACGAAATCACAGGTCTTACTTTTCCGTTCTAAACATCCACTGTTAAATCATCCGTCGAGGATATTGCTTTCATCAGGCAATCAAGATCAGTTTCTCAAGATATGTTGGATTATAATGGTGTGTTTTCTACTCGAAGTATTGACTAGGCTTTCTATTCTCTCCAATGTCTTCTGAGGAATCCCGCAGTCCTCACTCGAACGATCCATTTCATTTTCATAGAGCCGAATACCCACCAGTTTCTTCACTGATGTCATTGCCTATGATTCATTGCTATAGAGATGCATACTTGAATTGTAAGTTCTGATAAAATGGTTCCAAACTTCATGATAAAATTTCCTGCTTTTATTAGCAAATTGTTGCACAAATTTTTTCTGAAAATTTTGCTTCGCCTGGGGTGTTCTACTGATAATTTCTCTCGTGTTTCTACACCTGATTATTCTGCTTCCGAAATGTTTAAACTGGTCCACATCTTCCAATGTTTTTTTCCCTAGTTTTATGCTATTCTTTTTCTACACACTAATGTTTAATATTCGATATAAATTTAAATTGATTTTGTACTTAGTCGCCCTCCTATACACATCTCATGCAGATATTCAATCCGTCTTTTCACTTTTATTGGTTATCAGTCATAAGTTTGGCCTCTTCCAATGTTTCTTTCCCTAGTTTAATACTATTCCTAACTTCCAATCGTTTGCTACACTCTAATACTTGATGGTGATTTTCAGGTGGCATTGGTCGTTGTTCTACCCACCTTTACCAGACCCTTTTTCAATTTTGTAAATATTTTAAGCGTGTGCTGATTTCTCCTCGTGGATATTCATCCATCTAAACTCCCAAGTTTTTCTTTGATGTAATCGGTGCCTTTATAATTGTAAACTATGAAAATTACGGGAGAAATAACACAGACCGGAGACGGGAGAAATAACACAAATCACTAGACTTTGTCTTGACTAGAATTCTTCATAGCTAGGCCCTATAAAGTATCACACACACTTGTTTTTTTAAATGAGTTGTGGATGATTCACATGTCATTGTTCAGCGTTGTTAATTAACTTCATTCAAAATTTTAAGCATGGAATGCAAATCGACAATACTGCTGCGTCAAATTATTCAAGGAAGAAGACGAAGAAATTCGGTGAGAAACTGGTCGACCTCTTTCAACGTTTGTTTCACTAGTGTAATGCTATTCTTTTGCTACACTCTAATGTTTAACAATCGATAACAATTTAAATTGATTTCTGATTGATTGACGTATCTCATATAGATATTCAATCCATGTCTTCACTTTTATTAGTCAACAGTCAAAAGTTCTCCGTTTTTGTCACTTAAGGTATTCATCGTACGCTCATTAATTTGAGGAGGTTCCCCTAGCGAGCCTCTACTTTTCCATGCACACTATGTTTTCATATTCCTCGACCGCGTTTCCCTGGCCTCCCTGCCCTTATGTCAAATATCGTTCCTTATTCTCATTTAGCATTCCTCAGCTTTAGTATTTTTGTACTTCTCTGGTGCCTTCAATGAGACTCAAGACTTTTTGCGTGATCCATTCTGATGATTTCCCTTCTCTCAAGAACTTCTTCAGCTGCTTCCATTAACCCACTGCTCAAGTTCTTCTGACTCTCTTCCTCTGATTTCTCGGTCACATCCGATGCTATTTTGTTCTCCTCCGCCTCCTGAAATTACACTTGATACCGAGTTTTATTTATTTTCTATTTTCCAAATGTTTTTCATCGCTTTTTTCAGTTTTTAATTTCTTATTATTTTGGGTGAGTTGAGTGAAGCCGGGGAAGTTTTTATTACAGCGCCATTGAGACATAGCCTCGGTCTTTTTAAGCCCAAGGGTAATCGTTGCCATCCACTTTCTATTTGCCGATTCAACGTCAACTGAAACAGCTAGGTCTTAGAATTTCATCAACTTAGAATCTCTCTTCTTGACTAGCAATTTCTTTGTCTATTGTCTTCGGCTGTGATTATTTAATTTTGTTTCGCTACCACTAGCTTGTGTTCTTTGTCAAATTTTCATTTTTGCATTACATTCGTAGAGAATAATTACATTTTCTTCACCTCTTACCTGCTTGAATATTTCCATGATACCTTGATGCACTTACTACACTTTTGCGTTTTTTAGCAATTTTTGTGGGTAGTTTTTATTGTTTTTTGTATTTTTTTTCTACAAAAATTCGGAGATACAGAGGTTATGGGGTAGTGGTTATCTTTCGTTGAGGGAGGAAGTTTCAGAGCTCCATCAGCAAGGGCTACTGATTGCCTTAGAAATCAGCCATAAATTATTCATCCTGTTCGGATTACAGCCTTTAAATATTCATCCGGCTTTCAATGTACTTCAGGTCTTCTTTGCCTCGTCAAAATTCAGTGGATACAATGCTCTGTCGTGGGTCAGGGAACTGACTCACCGACGTGGCCACACAATAGAACACGCACAACCACATAATTACAGTAAAGCCAATGTGTCGAAGTGGGTTCTTAGTTACACGTAACATATTTAAAACAGAGCATCTCCTCCTAACTGGGACACACTTTTCACCCGAAAAGAAACAATATTCATAGGTGAACATTTTATGCTAAAATCAGCCTTTTCCTAAATTTTGAGTCTTAAATGCTCTCGGATATTTCGTTAAAATGCTGGCTATCGTTTCTTCAGTTGAGGAGTAGCGAATTTCAACCTTATAATACTTTACAGCCCCACTAACAAAGTGATAGCGATCATCACTATGCTAATGAAAAAACTTTTAGGGCTAAGTATAATTATTTTTTTTTCTTTTTCTTGACCTTATTTTATATATAATATGGTTTTCCTGGAGTATAGGTCATTTATACAAAAGTTAGCCGCCAACGTTTCGATTTATTTTCTTAAATCATCTTCAGGGCTGTTAGAAAAATTGTGAAACAAAATAAAACACAGAGAATAAGACGAAAATATTTATGCATAAAAAAGGAACAATTGGGTTTTTTTAACACAATATAATTTAAAGAAATATGTATATATAAACATATAAAAGAACAGAATGGAAAATATAAAAAAATTTTTACATACCTCTAAACTTTGAACATAGTAATTATTTATGTTTTGTTTCTAAGGTATTGTCACAACCTAGGTTACCATTAATTTTGATGTATTAATTAGGGCTATGTCACTGCGTCAATTTTCGGGTGGCCCCAACAATTCTCGACGAATGCTGGTCGCTTTGTCAAGGGAATTAGATTAAGTTGGAATTTTTATTCACATATGGCTTCTAGTTTCCACCTTTCTTTGGCAAAGTTGTTTCGGTCGCTTATTGTGTTGTAGCGGTGACTCAAGGTATTCCACAACTGAATTTATTTGTGATGAGTATATGCCCATGTTCCTCTCTACTTCTTTTCCACGAGAAAGTCCAATAATAGAAGTTCTCCGTCTTCCTCCATTGTGAACTTCATGTGGTCGTTCATTCCGTTTAAATAATTTTAAAGAAGAAGTACATCGATATGATTAGTTCTAGCTTTATGCTTCGCATGTTTCTGAGCAGGCTGGTTATCATTGAAGATACAATTCATATTTCCAGTTAATCCAGGTTACCATGGAAGATAATTAGTACACAATTCATCTTTCCAGTTAATTCATGGAGAAGATTAGTTAAGTATATGCTGTGGTACCAGCAGTGATAATGTACATTATATCAATTCTTGTATATTATTTACGATCCAACAGATCATTAGCATTAGATCGTCGTAAAAACGATAAATCAACACCGTATTTTTTTGTAAAATCTTTGACCACTAATCTTGCTTTTTACCTACCCATATTACTCATACCATCACTTTTCATCCGATATACCAATTTTCATTGCACTTGCTTAGTAACTACGAGTACCCAAGTATCATTTGCGTTCAGGGAATTTTACTCTTAGTGAATATCTTGCACCCTATTTCCTCTTTCCTTAGAAGACAGAGCCTGATACAAGAACTCTGGCTCCACAATTATACTATCGAGTTTTCAATTGAATGTACACATCCACGAGCCCCATTCAACTGATGGAGCCGGGTCGGTGAAAAATGGGAACTAATGTCTGCGAGTGGAATGCCCTGAGGAATAGCCTTGGGAGTGTTTTCTTTCGGGCTCCGTGTCGATGTTTTTTGTCTCTTTAAGTTCGTATTTAGACTCACCGATTGTGTACGGCTAATACGTGATTCTATACTGTGCGCGGTGGTGGCGATGAAATTCTGACAGGGTTCGAGTTAATGATCGAAGAAATCATCCTTTTTTTCATTTTTTAAAAGAGATCATAACATCAATGAGTGCATACAGTTGGCTCATGAAAAAGTTAATTCTTTTGGGCTGCGTGGCGAATAATTTCCTCTCTTTAAAATTTCCTCTCTTTAGATAGTATTTGTACTTACTCACTGTTTATGTATAACTAATACGTTGCTCTGTAACGTGCGTGGTAGTTGCGGTGGAGTTCTCATTTTTTAAAGAAATCATTACATCAATACAGTGGATACGGTTGGCTCAGGGGAAGGCTAATACTATTTTTTTAACCGTTATATTTGTTATAACATTAGGTTGAAAGTTAAACACAATCATTTCTAATATAGTTGACCAAAAGGGACCCCTTCAAATTTTTAATCAGACTCACACGTTACTTTTCTCTGAGAAATTTTAACTGTAGAATAGGTTCTTATTTATTTTAACCATAACATTTATTCTATTACATAATTTTTAGGAGTCATTCGATGTCCCTACAACTTTATGTTGAAGTTAAGCCGTTGATCCAAGTAATTTCTCTCGTGCATGTGGCCGAAATGCATTCTACAAGTCGTAGACAAGCGCCCAGAGTACCCATTACAAGCACCGTCAGTTGCTTTTTGTCATAATTTCCCATGATTTTATGGAAGCGGTTTAGGTCTGGTGAATGAGCCGACATGATTAATATTATTAAGCCGACATTGGCTCATGATATTACTCTTACGTTTCTGGTAACGATATCAGGAGGTGAGACCATGAATTTTCCAAATGGAAATATTTTGCCATGACTACTAAAAGTTAGTGAAATAAAGAAGCCATAAATTTATGTTTATCGATACTCGTCCGATTATTTAGGGTGAAATAATTCATACACTAATTTATCTCCACCTGATCTTTAGATGTGTTTGTGGTTCGCACACCCACTGTAAGGAATGCGTTCGTATTTTTAACCACGTAACTTCCCAGATTTTTTCGTGAATTTCGTGATTTTAAATTTGATTTCTATGATTTTCGATGGAATTAAAATCATTTCTCGTACTATAGGATAATAAAAACTGTTTCAACTAAGAATACATCTGGTTATTTATTGCGTGTTGTCGATACTATGCGTAGGAATTTTACTCAATCGAGAATTGACAGAAATTGGTCGCATAGACACGACGATACAACTATGGCCATTCCCTTGCTGATTTCCTCTCATGAATGACTTTGTTCATACACAAATGAAATGAATGTGTTAAAACACATATATTCATTATTGTGTAAAATTTGCTTATTTAAAAAATCCAGTGATAACTTTTTCTTGGGTCAACTGTATCTACTGTGTTGATGTTAAAAATTTCTCTTTTACATAATGTAATAAAAGTATATTTCCTACGGATTCGAAATATCAAGGAGGAATTTTATATTTTCACCTATCTGATAATCTGCAAGCCATAGATATTCTTTAAACGTCTCGAACACATAAGCTTAACTCTTGAGGAAATATCCAAATCATTTTCTGTCACTTTCTGTCCCTCTGTCATAATAGTCATTCATCGTCAGTTATAGGTAGCTTGCCCCTCCAAATGATTTTTCTTCCACTGGCCCACAGCATGCACAACTTATTATTAATTATTTGCCCTTGACAAGCTTTCTTCAAGTGGACCTCTCCTCATCTTATGGCAATGCATGTATTGCCGCATGTCTCCATAGTGCATCTTAAGTTGACAGCATAAGCCAATGTCTTAAATTTGGTCACATCCTGCCTCTTTTGCTGTCCCAGTCTCCGATGCCAGTGTGCCTCAGCATTAGGATTTATTTTTCCTGTTAATCTCGAATATTAGTACTGGTGGTGATAAGGCTGACTTGTGGATTCTCATGCTTATATGCTTATGCATATTCCTTAGTCACAACCTCCATCTGATAATAACATCGATGTCTTTGGACATAGCTACCAAATCGCCAGTAATAGCATCATCCACCATTACGGAATATTGGGCATCCTTTATTTTCACTGAATGCATAAAAAACCCTTAGCGTCCTGCATTGCTAACTGACATCAAGTTAGCTGTTGCTTCTGGGGCATACACGACATCGGATATGGGCGATTTTAGAGGGCTGGTTGGAAATTTCATGGGGACGATGGTGCTGCCAGCAGCCTTGATAACTTCGTTGTTAACATTCAGAAAAAGTTGGCCTATGCTTCAAGAATTATTTTATCGTTAATTAAATGAGGTCTATATAAGAAGATAAAAACATTGAGACACTCAATGATTGTCCTCATGGTACTTATAGCACTCGAATACAAACTTATTACTATTAAGTAATTTTCTTAACCGTACTGAATTTACATACACTCCATTTGCTCATTTTTTAACCATAGGCATTTTTATTCGCTGCGATGGTCCACAGAGGCGCGTTCTCACGGTTCTGTACTTCACTGGATTGCTACCGGTCACTATCAGATATAACATGTTATTCATTAGTTCTTCAATTTTTAACTACTTAATTACTATTATCAATGGGCATGATAAACGGTATGTAATGATCACTTGGAGTTGATGAATATCCGTCAAGAATTATCGATATGACCCAATATTCGAAACAATGGTGTCGATGTCTTTTATCTGATGAACAAGATCCATTGCTTTCGACTAATAATCGTCCATCGATCGGGATACTTCCAATTTGCACTGTCTCGGATATCGCCATCTGCCTCAACTGCTGTCCTCAATACAAACCCGCGTATAAAAGATCGCGTTTCGTAATTTGGTGAAGAACACAGATTCTAACTGTATGCAAACGGTTGTACGAGCTAGTCATTATTTCCATTGATTGGCAACTCATTACCGTCGTTGTCGGTTTTGGGAACCATTGCTTTCTATAAGTTCTTTTTCTCCACATAATTTAAATCTCCTGTCCTTGTAATGCCTTTGCACACCTTTCAGTTTTGGAGTACTCGCCAAGATAAAATTTGTTTCAACACAGTCTTCCATTTTAATCTTTCATTCGCACATACGCCACGGACAGTCAAACTCTCCAGCGAGATTATCTCCAATACGATGATATATATGAAAAGTAATTTACAGCTTCACTAGTTATGTTGCCTGGACCTGTAATCAGTAGGGATTACAAATGTCAGTCGTGAGCCGTATGCCTCGTTACCAAGAAAATTTTTATAATTTTTTTTGCTTTCTCAATATTCTGATAACCGTAATGCAGCAGCCCTGTTATACCTGGAGGTGACACATTAATTTAGCCATTGAACTGAACATTTTAATGGCCTTTTTGTTGCCTATCTACAAATTTTGCCTAAAATAACAATTGCCTTTCTATATATTAATGCTCTCTAGCGTATCCTTTAATTAACCTAACTAAACATAGTTAATCCCTAACTTCATCCTCAGATCCCTTTATTTTACATTAATAGTAATTTAGACTTATCCTAATTTATAATTAAAGGTATATCTCCTGATTGATTCTAGCAATGGCAAGGTCATTGGGTCGAGCCAAAGATCTTTCTTTCAGTTTCAGAGCTCCATCACCAAGATAAACAGATTTACTGAGGAATTTTCATTAAATAATAACCCCTGATTTCAATGGCCTTGCCTGTGTCCCTGTGACCATTTATATGGCTCCTAGATTATGGCAAATAAGAGCTTTACTGAGTGGTATAAAAATGGACCAGACTTTGGTACATAAAATTGGTCGGTAAAAAGATCCACTTCTTGATAAAGGTGGTATAGTAAAGCGTTGAACAAAACATCCTTTTCCAAGAACAAAAATGAACTTTTGTTGAGCCAAATACCACCAAGCAGCACATATTGAAGGTGGATTTACTGATCACAAGGTAATGCAAAATATTGAAAACTTAACTTAGCAAGGTCCTCACCTACATAGTATACTACACCACTTGCGTTATCCGAAACCATAAAACCACCTACGTAATTACGCCGCTTATTGGAGCTATAAGTGTTTTTATTTTTTGTGTATTATTGTTTTTTGTTTTTTTTTCGAGTAATGAAAAAGCCTTTATAAATGCTTCTGTTAAATCATTTTTCAACTGTACTTTATCTAGCTTGGTTGTCTATGATTTTCCTAAAGAGTCTTTGAGTGGTACCTGTCGTGCCAATGTCCACCTTGATGAGATTCCTCCCGTCTTTTCTGAAGTGCTGTACGTGATAGGTGCTTATGTCAGGAATCCTCATGATGCAACCAAGTATTGAATTGCAGACTTTCTATATTACAATTCAGTTTTGCCTTTCAAAAACAAAAAATCCTTTTCGAGCATACTCGTAAACATTTTAACGAATTTCGGCATTCAAAACGGCAAAAAAATCACACATAGCAGTATGACTTTCACTTTCAACCAACGTATGACCCACTTATCGTTAACAAAAATCTAGACATTTCCCGCAAACGATTTTTGGACACAACGGACTGCCGGAAAAGGAGCTTCAAAAATTGTTGCGCACGGCGCCCATCTCGAAAAGATCGTTTTCATTAAGGATTCAATACTCGATTTTAGTTCAAATCATCGCAGCACGTGCGAATTCCAAATTTTTTCCAAATATCCCACCATACCACATTCTTCGCATGCAGTCGTAGGTAAGGGGCTTCCAGATCGTAATAGTAGAAGCCTGGGCCCTCAACGCATTCGCTAATATTCAATGAATACAATTCAAGGGCAACTACTCCGCAGCAGATTAGCGAGCAGACAGAATGACCCGGACAAAAGAGAGAACACACAACCACGTATTGCTGCCGTCTTAGAAGACGAAGTAGTTTCTTGGTTACACATGAAATATTTTCAACGCAACAAATCAGAACCTCCTTTCTATTTTCTCTGAATTTATTTAAGATATAAATTAATAGAAACCGAGAACTACGATAGTGACACTCTAGCTCCATAATGATGCATGGTGAGCGTGAAGTAAACTACGGCTTTACAAACTTCCATTTTCCGATATCATGTCTACATCACCTCATTTTTCCTGCTCTCATTTGGATTAAATAGACTACTCGGTGGCCTTTATAATGCATTAGTCCACTGCCCCAAAAACTCGATTACGTCATATGAAGAGTAAGGAATCCATCAATAACATTAACTTTTGCAACAACTCTTCCTGTGTAGCCTTACATTTGTTGTGGTTGCCATGGAGATTTTACCCGCGGCGTCATTGGATGTAGAAAACCATCTCATAAGTAGTAACAACTCTTGACGAATGAGTTTCTTTGTAGATTTCTGCAGTTAGACTTATAATTTGTGACGCTTTATATATTTATCTATCTAGTTATAGTTTCCAATAAAATTTAGGCACCCGCGAGCCTCCCTTAACTGATGCGGTCGTGTCGATTATAACTAGGATGGTTGGCACATGAGGTAACTTTCATCCCTCACCCGTGGGCCACCCGGAGCCGACGATGACTGACGCGGGGGCGATGAGGATAGCGAGACAGTAGTCAGTCGCGAAAGCACTTGCGAATTGTAATGCACTGAGGGTTCTCAAGTTATTAACCCTTCATAACCCAATGTTGCTTCTAAGTAACTTCATAAATGTGTAAAATCTCAGATCTAATTAGGAAATATCTAAACTAAATATTATTTTGTGGTGTAAAATTTAATGACGACATATTTACCTGCCGGGATAGTTATCATTGAATATAAAATTTTCAAGTTTTCACAATGAAAAATCTTGAAATTTGATTTCTCCCAGAAACAGGTCTGAGCTATAGAGAGTTAATACACAGGTTGGGCCGTGGGAGTGTTTTCTTGGCGAGGTCATTCCTCAAAATATATATTCATATTTGGACTAAATGTTCACATAATGAGTAGATGTGGCTCCGTTGTGAAGGTGTCATTCGCGTGCATTTGTTTAGGTTAAGTTTCGGGCATATTAGACACAAGTAACTAAATGAGGAATGGATAGCGATTTTTCTAAACGGCTGAAATTAATAAAATAATGACTATATATACGTCAACACATTTATTTCTATCCAGATTCATTCACTGACAGGAAATAAACGAGGGAAGAGTCAGAAGTTGTATCTTCCTGTCCGTTATCTTACTTAATTACTGTCCAATATAAATTTTCAGTTAACATTTCTCACGAAGTAATCGGAAACACTCGTACTTCAAACATTTTGATAACCTTAAAGGAGTAAGAAAAATAATTTTAATTCGATTGATTACAACGGGGAACAATTGTTTACTTAATTTTTTTAATCCGAATTTTGAGCTATTTTAGTGTGAAATAAACATGCTGATTTCTAAACTGTATTTAGTTTTCTTCCAACTTCAAAGTTTTTCATTATTTCTTGCGGAAGTGAGACAGCACTCAGCTTGATTGAGGGTCGCTCACAGGAGACATCATTGCCCTCCAATTGGGTGACCTTATGCGACTGTTGCCGGATGACTGATGCCGTAGGAGGCCAGCGTCCGGTGTACAGTTGTGTAGCTATTTAAGAGGTATTATATTGAGACGCAGTCACGTAGTCCGGAATTTTCTCAGTATGCGGATGGCATACACTGATATATTATTGTTAATTCACGTGTATCGGTAAACCATACCTTTTAAACATTATTCCAGTATTCTACCGATTAAGGTAGGTTTCCATTGAGTACTTAAGAATCATTCTGGGCGCTTCCCCTTCCATCAAGTACTGCTCTTCAATTCACAATAAGGCCTACTCCCTTTCATTCTATCTAATTATTATATCCTTTTCCTTCCTTTCCCTCGTATACCTAACATTCTTCTATCTAACATTATCTTCAACATCCCATCCCCCCTAAGTACTCCCTCCATCTATACCTTCTGTCTCCTCCGTATCTCATCTAAAAGCTGCCTCTCCTCACCAACCATATCCAGCACTCCGTCGTTCCTTTTCCTCTCCGTCCACTTCACCTTCTCCATTTTTCTCCACACCCACATCTCGAATGCCTCCAATCTTCTCTCGTCTTCTTTCCTCAGGGTCCACGTTGCCGCACAGTAGAGAGCTACACTTCAATCAAACTCTTAACTAACCTTTTCTTTAAACTCTTACATAACGATCCTCTCAGAAGCTCCTGCCTGTTCAGAATTGCCTCCGTTGCTAATGCAATTCCCTTCCTTATGTCCTTATAATGTATCCGTTTTCCTCTAAAATTTTACCTAAATTGTTGAATTGCTCTACCTGTTCAAGTTTTCCCCCGCCCTCCTTCATCGTTAGTCTCATATTCCATGCTCTAGATGCTTTACAAAACAGCATAAACTTGCTCTTCAAGTAATTATTGTAAACATTAATAGACCCGCTATACATTTCGTTTAAATCTTGTAAAAATTAATTTCATCGTTGGTTTTTGGCAATAGTCATGCAGTGTAATTATCACAAAAAGTGGAGGATCAGATTGGTACTCCTGTGCTTGATACTGCCGTTGGTTGAAATTTATTTTCTTTTTATGGTCGCAGCAGTTAATTTTTTAATTTGTATCCATATGAAGTGAAAAATTTCCTATTTTGAATTTACTTATTTCAAATAGAAAATTCCTCTCAAACGCGTTTAAGTAATGCACTGGTCGGGCAAGCCTGTTTTGCCTATTTTAGGGTGAAAATAAATGATCAAGATAAATCATGTGCCCCTCGGAAAATGAAAAAGCAGAATGTCAAGAGTTTACGGACCTTGAGGAAGGGAGGAAGTTACTTTACATTTTGGTATACCCATGATTTGGAGAGCATCCTAGTTAATCACCGTCTATCACCCATCTTCAGTGCTTCATCTATCGTTGCTGAAATCCCTGTGCCATTTTTCAAAGAATCTCATTTCATATTTGCACATTAATCTCATTTCATATTTGCAAATGAAGGGATGCGAATCTGTCGAAGATCGAAGTGACGCTAATGAAGAATGTATTTAAATTGAAGATGATGGCACACATTATTGAATAACATAGTACATAAGCTATATATGATCCAATTAATTACACATTTTTATTACTGACGACAACTATCCGTAGGTGGTTAAAATTAAACATACCATACGTCTAAGATGGTGTCGTAAAACATGAAAGTTGGTTGCGAGAGGAATAAGCTTCTAACGAATTATTCTTGCATTTCATTAAATAGAATTTCATATCCTTTCACTTAGATTGATTCAAATAGATATATTTTTTTTAAATTATTAAAATTATTTGTTGTGAATCCACTATTTTTTAATGTGTGCATATGGTTAACGCTGTTCTCCACTCATTTCTCCTGTCGGCTAATCTCTTCAAACTAATGCATTTCTTGTCTTACATATCCTCCTTTACCTATTCCGTCTATTTTAATCGAAGTCCTCTATTTACGTTCTACGCCAGTTACTTGTTCCTAGACAATTGTCTTCATCAGGCCATCATGTCTCAAGATGAGCATGGTCTTCCGCTTATAAAGGTTTTCGTGAGACTTCTCTTCTTAGGTCTTCCCCATTAACTATTCGGTCAGTCCATTCTCATCTTTCTTCTGTAGCACCACATTTCGAAGGCATCTATCCTTGATTTCTCCGCTGCTGTCATTGTCCATGCTCGCCTTTCGCAGAGCATCAGTGGGAAGAGATTTTCCTTATTGACCTTCAGATTAAACTTTTTTTTTAAATTTAAAATTAAATTTTTCAATCACTAGGATAATGGTTGGGAAACACCAAGTAGAAGATTTTATGTTGCATAGCAGTTGATTAACAATCGATTTCTTTGCTATTAATAATAGAATATTCGTTTTTGGATTATTTCTTAACATAAATGAAAACATAGTTATTGATGTTAACGAACGTGAATTTTTGGCTGCTTCGTGACACGTGGCAAGCGCTGAGAACTAAAACAATTATTTCGACTTTTCAGTATTGCCCGTTCATTTATCATATCTTCATTGCTGATATGCGCAGTGCACGAAGTTTCACATCTTTGAAGTGCTCATATTTTCTCTCTCCATCTACATTCACTTTTAGAATCGAAAAAGTATGTATCATGCATTCTAGTTTTTCACGACTTTCCACGATGAATTTTGAATTCCACGTTGGTCTTTGCATTTTATTGTCTCATGGAAAATGGATTTAAAGCCCTTTTGACTTATTTATTCGGAATGCGATGGCCTATATTCGTCATGAGTGACCTAATTCCCTCTCCCCGAACGAAAATTCTAATCGAAGGATCCCAGTGTTCATCTTTTTCGCTTCATTAACGAGGGCTCGAACGATCTTCAAAACAATTAAGAAATGAATGTTTTAGAAGAAAGACATCCGTGGGTCTTGATATAGTCCTTCCGTAAACATTCTTACAGCATTACCCTAATCTCTCAGCCTTACTCGATTGATATATTTCTAGTCGTAGATAATTGTATTATTATTATTCGTCGCGATTATTCCTGAATGTGTTTTCTTAAGAAAATTCCTGTAGGTCCCGCGAAAGGGGATAGATATATTAAATATTGTAACGCGAAGGTGACAATATGGCATTGGTGTCGATTGTGATGCAAACATAATTTATGGCTATTGCAGTATCTTCACATTTTATCTCTTTGCATCAACTGTTTTCATCGTCGGTTTTTTCGAATGTTAAATTCATTTTGCGGCCTTGCTATTGACTTCGGCCGTTTGAAAGCGAGGGGGATGTTCGATAATTATCAATATATGGCGTACATATCGCTTTTATAATGATATTCACAGACAATTTATCCGTATATTTTTAATTTACGTATGCAACAAGGGTTCATAAAGCCTAAGGCCTTTATTGTATGATTTACAAAGTGTGACTTAATCAATGACACGTTGTATAATTTAAGACGTAATGGACATCGTAGTACATTTTCTCGATAAACCTTAGACTGGAACTTTAAATTCATCTCTTAGTGGATTGAAATTTTAGAACATTTTATTCTCATTAGATCAGCACATGTTGCATGTAGTGGGATATATATTTTGGATGCGTATTTTGACTACTAAGTGCTTATGCAATGAATAAAGGGTGTAATTTTTTGCCTTAATCTATTATCTGAAGGAAATATTTATTAAAGTACATCGAATAATCATCTTTAACACGCACGCGGCTCAAAGCAACTTGGAATGTTAACCAAGCCGAGTAATCAATAACATGGTAACCATAACATGGTAATCAATTTTCAATGAACTACACATTTTTTTGACATTTATTCTAATTATCAATTATTGTGTTTGGTAACTGTTTTACTGATCATAAATGAGAAGACCAATGTATGGGAATGACATTTTTGTAAATTTTGTATTTTCACATGACCTTTGTTTGCCAATGGCCTTTACTTTAAAACTATTTTCGCTAAATGGAATAGAACCTTATCCAATCAAAGATTGACCTAATTTCAATTTATAAATAGATAAATAGTGTGTAAAATGTACAACTACATATATTAAATGACATATTTTGGTAATTACTCTATACTTACAGGAGTAATCTAATTTATCATAGCCTGTAGATTTTACTTTCAACGTATCTATTACGTCGGGACAACTAACGTAACTTTTGTTAGCCTAAGCAAGTGTCTTTTGTTATCCTTAGTGTCCTTTGCAACAGTTTAGAAGGCTTTCATGTTATGCGGACCTTTAATTTAATTTTCATGGGTTATTTCGGACTCGCATACTAATGTGAATTCTCTTATTTTTTTACAGAATGACAGTGAACGGAAAAAAGTTTCTTTTGAGCAACGAAGAGTGAAATCACCAAATGAAGAAATTCGAATCATCGGCAGCAAAGAAAATACAAGAAGAGGCTTCAATGGGGGAAGTGATAGGCTCTTCATCGCTAGGAGTTTATAGCTGATGATTGATATTTTTGTGCAATGTCCCGTTGTTGAATGTATCCGTCTATTACACATGAATTCACATTTACACACAAATAACACGTGGTATGAAACAAGGTACAATGGCACATGAGATCTCCATCGATGGTGACGTCATTCGATTATAACAAATGCAAAGAGTAAAAATAGACTCGAAGGGTGAAAAATAAATGCATGGTGAAATGGTTGCAATCAATGAGAGGTTATAATAACTGGTACCAGATGGAGTGAATAAGAAAAATTCACAAAGGCCATGGCCCATAAACAAGGCTAAAAAAATGGTAAAAATATCGCTAAATATATGGTTCCCAAATGAATAATAAAATAAAAGGCCCTATAAACCTTTAGTATGAGTTCCATGGAAGGGTAGACGAAAGATAGTCCTATACCCTTCCCTTGCCCTTAATGATGGGTAGAGGAAAGGTACACGGATGGTAAGGGAAGGAGTTCCAAGGTAGGGTAGACGAAGGATTTTTCTATCCTTCCCTTACCCTTAATGGTGGGTAGAGGAAGGGTACACGGATGGTAAGGAAAGGAGTTCCAAGGAAGGGTAGACGAAGGATTTTTCTACTGATCCCTTACCCTTAATCGTGGGTAGGGCGTAGGTTGTGCAAGGGTAACTACCCACCATGAAGGCTAGTACCCTTCTTTTACCCACCATGTTGGAGTTCATTTTTATCAGGGAGTGTAAGATACCTATCAATTTATTAATATCAAGCAGTTTAATATATGAATCGGTATGTATTTCAATTTGGAATTCTATTTTTAGAGCACTGTATTAAATAAATCAAGCCGTTTCGGAGATAGAAAAGTTTGAAAAAGGCATCACGAATCTTTAGTGGCAGGTACATGTGAAGGTATGTAGATATTTGTGTTTGGATTTGTTAACTGTCGAGCGGACGCGCCTGATATTTTTACAAGACCGGGCGCGTGGCGTACTTTGTCCGCGATAGATCCATTTATATGATAACTCTCGATTATTGTTAAAATTTATCATTAATTGTAGAAATTAGTTCATTTAAGCTTGTTCATTTATAGCTGATATTGATAGAAAGGGTACACTGGTGGTAGAGGTGGTACACGCTCGGTCGCGCGGCGTAATTTATACGCCACCGAATTCGGGTCCCTCTTGCGATTCTAAAAACATTTTTCAACAATAATTTTTACTTTAAAAAATCACGCTGCAGATAGTGAAAATTACATTGTATGAATACACGAGACCATTCAAGAAAAGCGATGAACGATGTACACGGCCGGTCGTGCGGCGTACTTACAATTAGAGGGCGCCACGGGTGTCGGTTCCTCTTGCCGATCTGAAACATAAATTAGCTACAATACTTCGTCGAGCTTTGATAAAGCGCACTATAGACCGTCAAAGTACATTTTAATAATGGACGAGGCCATTCTAACCCAGAATTTACGTACAATGTTGAAATCCTTGATATTGGCGTACTTAATACGGGTTATAGCGCGCTCGCTCGAGAGTGAAATTCATAGCTTTAGATTCGAAGATATGACGATTACTTAGTCAATTTAATTTTTACAAGTCTGTTCAGCACTTGAAATGACAATAAAAAATTATTTAAATATTTAATTAAAAAATCTAACCTGGCACTGCGCAAATAGCTGAAAATCGATTCTGAATTTAGTTAGCTTTGGATCATTCTTGCCAGGTTCAGCCTATTCGAAATGCAATTGAAATCATAAAATAGATTGGAAATTTTATCTAGTACTAGGCAAAACGGTCAAAGTGCCTAAAACGGAATATCGAAAAAAACTTCCCCGAAACGCAATGGAAAAGCCTTTCAGCAATGTGCTAGACCCGACGCGTCGGGCGGAAATCGGAAAAAGCAGGACAAAATTACAAAATGGCTTTTGTTTTAGTTATTAACTTGAAACTTTGCAGTTATACTCTAAAATAATTGAAATTTATAGATGTGTACTTTATTTCACATAGATCCCATCCGTTACTGAGATACAGAGGCTCAAACGTGAACAAATTTTCTTAAAATCGCCCATCTTCAATTTTCTCTGAAAACCTTCCAAAGTAAGTAGATGGTGTTAGCGCGTGGCTTCTATTGGGTTGGCACTCCAGAGGAATTATTGAAATCAACTCATTTAGTGAAGGTATTTATTATCAATCACACACCGTGCGTCGCACACATGGCCTGCGGCCTTTACACATGAGTACTTTCCGCCGACTGCCCGCTGCCTTTTCCACACGTGGCCTGCGGCTTCCCGGAAGGTGCTGATGGCAGCATCACTCCCACGCACTCTCTATGCATGGGGATCAGAATAGCATTACCATCCGGTTTCACGTCTCTGCGAACTCAAGATGTTCCGCTTACAATGGTGAAGTTATGGGTGGATTCTTGCGGAATAAAAAAACACATAATCTGTTGGCATAGGATTGTTTCTTTAATTTTCCGTAATCTTAAAGAGTATCATCGATAAATGGTTACCGTGCAGTTACAAAATGGCGGACACTGTTTTTCGACAAAGTTTTACATTTAGGTAGACTTTCAAATGGGTTTTCGGCAAAGTAACGCGGAGTAGCTTATATGAGAGCATTTTCTTACGATTTATTGAGGTGCTTATGCAGTTATCTTTGAAATAAGTTTGCGTCGCCGGAAATGACATCGATTTTCGATCGCACGGCAGGGTTTGTCTCCGCGCGTCGGGAGTTGGATTAGCCGTGTTTAGATGGGTTTTAACGCTCAGCATTCACCGTTATTATGTTTTGCTTCAAGACGCCGATTCTCAAATGGTCTATGGTGAAGACGTTGTAGGTTTTTCAGCCGAGGAAAGTGCACGTTTCATTGAAGTTCATTTCGTTTTCTTTGGATACGATCGAAGACCATGCTTCTATTAAAAGCGTTCAAGTCTCGAAAAAGTGAGTTGTTTTCCTGAGACTCATGCAAAAAGACCTACCAGAAAGACACCAGCTGAGACTCTTATACCTTCTTTACTCTCCGTTCCCTGACCCCCAGGATTCTGCTGCGAAAACGGTCTACTATTCCATTAACCCCCCCCCCACCCCCCCCCCCCCGAAAATATTTTCTGGCTGCGGCCTTGCATTCCTTGAATTATACCTTTACACAACTTATGAAATTGTATGATACCTTCATATGTATACCTAATGGGGCTCGCGAATTGACGCAAGAGACTTCGGACCGCAATTTTATCACATGAAGTAATACATTTTATATCTACCTCGACTGTGCCGCTTCGAAGTGCACTAGTGCGAGTGTTACGTATCTTGAGAAAAATCGTTCTTGGGACGGTCATCTCATTGCACTGGCATTCAAATCCCATCCGATTATTGTATTCAATTTCACTTGAAAACAATCATTTGAAATTTTTGATGTTTTCTGAAGACCGTTTTACATGGTGCAAGTACTTGCACTATCCGATTTGTGTACGAAGGCTCAGTCAAAATTGCACTGTGAATTGCTGGAACGCCTGCGAGAATGCATAGACGTGAGATTACAAAAAAGACTACTTTCAAATTTCGTTTCCTGCATTGGCGCAATTCTACGCAATGATGAGTAATTAATACCTTTATTGCCTAGGTAATTTCGTGCTCCTCTAAAACGGCATTACTAGGTAAAATTTATGAAAGAGCATCGAAATCGGCGTTCCAAAAATGTACAAATGCGCAGTAAATCACGGAAGAAATGTTGCCTCACCTCACGCACGGAACGAATGCCTGGCAGGATGACGTGCATAAAGCGTCATATCTCGGGGGTCCGAATATATTTAAAAGGGAATTTCAAATTTTTTAGTAATTGTAATAGAGTTACAATGCCAACAAATTATTTGTATTAGTTATGCATAAATCCATTTCAATGCATCATTATGAATGTTTATCAATGTAAGTGTTATGCATATATTAATTTCCAAATTTTATTCTGATTTTCGATGACTATTTTCAATCGTAATTTGTACAATAAGCGTAAATAAATAGTATTATTCGCCTTCGTGATGGTCATTGTACAAGTTACGCTCATAATATTGCCTCGCGAGTACATTTTGAACGACATAGGTGTGGTATATTTAGGCATGGCGTGTCTCCAAGAGCATCTGGCGGTCCAGAATCTCCTGTGTCCATTCGCGAGCACAATACTGTGACCCGTGAAGTTGAACGCCCGAATTGACGTATTGGCAGTGGATACTGTTCGGTACCTCTTCTGCATGGAGATGACTTTGACCGTCATTTTGCAACGATTTCTGCTAATTGTATTGGTTTAAATAATCACCTAACAAAAAATGAGACACCATTAACGCTCATAAACACATTGGAGTTTCTCTATCGTTGTGTATTAGTCAAAGCTACGCATTTTGACGATCGCAACAAAGTTTGATCATCACCTTGAGCAAAGTCGCCATAATTCCACTAGTGAACTCGTATATTACAACATAAATTACAATGTGATTGATAAGGTCAAACGTGATGAAACATTATCCACGGATTACGTTGCACGTCGTATACCATACTGTGATAACGGATCTGCATATATGTTTATCTAAACGAAAGACCTGATTTAAGGACATTGAATCTACACTTTTCGCTTTCAATTTCTCGTGTTTGCGAGTGTATTCTTGAAGTCGAGTGAAGGTTCGGAATCACGAGAATACGCTGTGAATGCATTGAAACTCTGTTAAGGCCGTTTTACACGGTTCACGGAATTGCGCAATTTGACGTACGTGCGAAGGCGCAATCAAAATTGAGTCTTGTAAAGCGGTGAATTGCTGGAACACATTCGAGAAAGACTTAGTTTGACCTCTCAGTGAAAGGGTGAAAGGTAAAACATACTGATTTGGCCTTGAAATGGTAAGAAAGGGGCAAGCAAGTCAAGTAATTAATATTTCCGAAGGTTTCTTAATTACCGAAAATATATTTATGATTACTATTTAGATATTCTAACTTTCAATGAGCACGAAGAAATGTGTTAATTATTTACTGATACCTGTAATGCATTAAGCATTATTTAAACATTTTCTTAGGGAAATGTTACAAACGACTGGAATAAATATCGTAACGAATTAAACGTAATAATTTGGCGCACATCAGTATTTCTATTTCTCGTATGATGAGACGCGTATAAATCTGTAGTATAATATATATCCCAAGAAAATGCTTAGGAATGATGAATGCGCGTATTAGTGTGTCTAAAATACTAATAAATACTAATATATAGAACAATATGCATTCATCGTGAGAGGGGCACTGATACCTGTACTGCACTAAGCATTGTTTAAACATTTTCTCATGGGAATGTTAGAAACGACTGGAATAAATATCATAACGAATTAAACGTAATAATTTGGCGCACATCAGTATTTTTATTTCTCCATTTTTCTTTCTTTTCAGGCACAGAGGGCCTGACAGGCAAACGATCTTGTCTTGAGATTAAAAACAAGATATAATAATGACTTTACGAAATTCTCTTTATTTTTGTATCAAAGTTATTAATATTGGATTAAATGGATTTCTTTCTGGGGGGCACAAGCAAGGCCGTATCCAGGATTTTGTTCTGGGGGGGGGGGGCTCAAGAATACTTCGTAATACAAAACGAACGCAATGATAACGGGACCGCATTAAATATCTTGCATTTTTTTTGAGGGTCCCCCACCCCCCTTAGATCCGCTATGATAACGGCATTCAAAATTTGTCTAGTTTTTAAGCATCTGGGGAGGTGGGGCTCGTGCACTCCCCTAAATCCGACTATGAATGCATGAAATAAATTTTAACAGGTTCAATTATCGGTTCATGCATTCGCACAGGTTGGGTGAACACACGTTGTATATTCGTGTTCATTTACGCGTTCATTTTAGACATTAACTCGCACGGGTTTATGTACTACGTTAACAGGCCTTTAGATGACACCATTTGCAAGGACACTTGATGATCTAGAAACTAATAACTACTCTTTAAGAATTAGTTCTAATTCTTCTTACCTGGAATTATTCACATATATTTCACACCTCGAATTTCCATTTTCAAACAGAATAAATTCTATTTTCCGTACTAATTGAGGGTAACTTGGAAGCACACGAGTATCTGAACTACTCCTTGGTGATCAAGTAGCACAAACTGTGGTGCGACTTCAAAATTTTTTAAAGTTACAATAGTTTGCGATACAATGCGATTTGAATGGGGTAGTTCAAGTTTAAATAAGTTTTTTAAAGCAATAATTTAACCCATAATTTCTTCGCAACTGTGAATGAAGTCAGCGCAAATGATCCCAATAGTCGGTCAAGTTTTATATTTCCGGCATTTAACGCGTTTCATCACGTCTGGTTTCCTTTCAAACTCTCGTATCAAATTATAGACTACATGATTATTGCCAACATTCCTTCAGGAGTTCTTACGTTATAATTATTACATAGCTGGATTGCTCAAAACAATTACTTTCATATCGAGAATCTTTTCGCCGCTGGCAGAAAACAAGATGACGTAGTTCAATTTTCCGACGCTAGTGGCGTTGTGTCCCGCCACATTCAAATTCTTCCCGAAAATAGTTCTCATTACGTATGTATCTTTTGTATTTTTAAATACAAATGCGCGAAAGGAAGCCAAAAGACAATTTTTAAGGCCTGATATGGGCGATTAATTGTTTTAGTCTGTATATATTTTTTCCAGTCGGCACGTCGTGATACACATGGCGGGAAAACGAAAAAAACACGGCATAATACAGGGTTCCATTTACGTTAGAGAGATAGGAAATATGATGGGACCCAGAAAAAAACTCGCAATTTGCGGGAAAACGTATAATTCCGATAACGTAAGTAAAGGGTTCTAATGTAGATTAATTTAGGACATGGTAGTGTCATTTCGGGGAGATGGTGTAAAATCAGATTATTTAAGAGCAGTTCATATTGGATATTTACTAGAACTTGACATCCAAATTATCGTTGGGTTTCATTATGGGCATATGAGTCTATCAATACACCGGTATCATATTATCATTAGGGGAAATAACAAATGACTAATTTGGAAAATATTCTTACTCATAAACTAATGTAGGCATCACATATTTTACATGAAAAAATGTGGGTACTCAGGATAATGATTTTCTTCAGGATCAAGAGCTAACACATATCAATCCTAGGTAGACCCGTCAGTAAATTCAATGCCTAACACATAGAACTCACAATAAGGGCACAGAGTTGACATGAGACTATCTGAGAACAAGATATGTTTTTGGATATAAAATACATTTTTTACATATATAAATAAAGACAAGCTCGGAATAACTCACATAGCAAACAATAGTGTGAGAATATTCTCAACTCAAGGTTATCATAGTGATAACACAACTCATGAAAATATTGGGTTATCTGCAGATGAAATGGTGCCAACGTTCCTAGAGGCAGTTGGGTTGCCCAAAAAACAGCCTAAAATACTTTAAACTAATATTGTTGTCACTTCATCTTGATTCTTTTTTCCGCTGACTTGATGAGTAGGAGGCAGCAACCATTCCAATCTTTCTCCTAAGACTGCTCGCAAATGGGATTTTGGATTCATTAGGAGTATCAGTAAATGCCAACATTACAGCCATCAATGGTCCAGCCCACCAGCTCCACTAATCTCCTTCAGATTGGGTTGAAAGAAGCAACAACAGAAAGAAAAAATACAGCTTCCACTGGAGTATATAGACATCTTAAAAATTCTTGGCAGTCTTCAAGATCTCTTCAGCAGTGGGGAGAATATGATTCTGCACACAACTAGAGAGTATCCAAAAGAAAACGATATAAAAAAAATACATGATAGTTCTTGGATGGATATATAGTAAAACCTAATAAGAGGTTAACTTAACTCACCAAAATTGGGTGAACCTTTTTACTTACCAGAAAACTAATTACCATTCAAAAAACAGCCCTTCATGATGAATCATAGAATGCTCGGCTATTTAAGCCAAGTTTCTTCCTCAGTGACACGATGAGTAGGACGAAGCAATGATTCCAATCTTTCGCCCAAGCCTACTAGGAAATTGGATTTTGGATTTGCTCAGGAACACAAAAAATGCCAAAATTACAGACAGCAGAGGGTCGATTACACCGAATCAGCTACTTCCCTTTCGATTGCACCGAATGAAGGAATGATGAAAAAATAAATTCAGCTGCTACTGGAGGGGAGACAGCCTCAACAATTCTGGAAGGGGGTGGTCCTTCAGAAGTGAGGAGGATAAGAATCTGCATACACCTGCAGAGTATCTAAAATGACATGAGAGAGAAATGAAAAAAGGATATTAGTATGACAGTATCGTTAAAAACTTTATAGAGGAATGGTATACCAAAATTGATAGAGCTATATTACTGGCCTGAAAACTATTTCCTATTCAATCATCGATTCATTCAATAATGTAGTTATTTCTATCAGAAACATTCTGTACCTGCTTTTCTATTTGTGCATTTTAGACACGTGTATTCCATTTATATGTGAGGTTTGCATGGCATTTCGCCATATCAGTCTCGGCTTTCAGACGTTCCTCCACGTTGAGTTGTACATAGGGGACAACAGTATCTCCAGCCATCCTGCTGGCGCCTTGGGGTCAGAGGTACCAAAATATCTAAACCAGCATGAAGGGAACATGAACACGCCACGGAGGAAAAGCAGTTCCGCCGTCTCGGAACACGTGTAGTCAGAACCCTGCCACACTGCGGATTTCAGCAAGCTTAAATCCTGCGTAATGAAAGCTGTTACTATCATAGGCTAATCCCAGAAGCTATAAAGATAACTAAGCATCCTGAGAACTGCAACAGAGAAGACGGCTACACATTAGCCAACACATGGAAAAGGATCTTCAGTATCATTGACCAATCAGAGCCCACCTGAGATCCAACCAATCAGAAGCGACCTAATATCCCTAAAGTTCCTATGTAAGATGGTAAAATTTATGCATCACAACTTCCGACCTCAAGACGAGAGCAGGATGACTGGAAAAACTGTCTTGAACAACACAATGCGGAGGAATTCCCAAAAACTGTGATTCATATGTATTACATTTTTTCAAAAGGGAATGATGAACCATTGAATTACCTGTTCCATGAAAGCTGTTACCAGGAATCAAGTCCCAGTAGCAGTATCATGTAAGTAGTAATTTTGCTATAGCTAGTACATCATGTTTACCTTTAAATAGAAAAATAATTTTGGATTCAACTATTTCAAAACAGTTAACCAGATATTCTGTGTCTCATTGCACAACGCATACATGTTTAGTCTGATGTACTACAAGGAAATGAACAGGCGACAGGGAAGAACAGCAACGTAATTTATTATGATGACAAAAAGTATTAGTGTAAGTCGTGACGTCACAGGGACCTAGTTTCTATACGAGTAGATAAGAGTTTTACATCGTCTGAGATTACCAATGCATGCATGAGTCACAGAGCTCAGGGAACATCTCTTATTAATCACACATTAAAAATACCTAAGTTCTGAAAATTAACATCATTTGATAGGGGAATAGTAATCTTTATTTTAGCCAAGCGCTACCAGCTAGCAGGGTACTCGTCTACCTGCTATCTAAGGTCACCTTACAAGGCGGCAGGGAAACCAGAAATACGTCACACAGACTTTTTCCCATCATTCCTACTTAGCGGTCGCTTTTTTGCACGCTTGAAAATTTTCACTTTTCATTTTGTCTCGAAAAATAGATATCGTCATTTGAAAATCTGAGAGTAAGAAATTCGTACTCCAGGAGTAATAATCTTTCCATTTAGGCAATAAAATAATAATTGGAAACTACCCTATTAGGTACTAGAGATAAAGTATATGTTTCTGCAAAATATTTTGTTCAGGTAATTGTTGCTTAAAAGGCAGTGATCATTCATAAATTAATGGTAGCTGAGCAAATTATTCCATATTAAGAGGTGGCATTGGTTCGATTCAATATCGTTAAGTACACCCCTGAATGAAAGTAAAAAATGATGTGCTTGCATATTGAAGAAATCACGTACATACTACTCTAATAAAAATAACGTACAGTAATTGGCATGGGATGAAAATTATGAGAAGTAGGCATTAATACCACTGAGATCAGCGGTTGATAAACCACCATGAACAATCTTTTTCTGTGCCAGACTGGAGCCTGGACTACTTGCAACTCATCATCTTCACCTTGATCTTCAGAGGGAAAAAGGGGCAATGTCATTCACAAAAATCATTCTCTTTGGATGCACTATTGCAAGTAGAGGCAACCTTCATTGATTCAGGCAGGAATACATCCAACTGGTTCACAGGCATATAATGCATTATCAATGAAGAAAATGGATCATTCCTTTGGATGTCTTCCAATCTACGAGAAAATGTAATGGAGAAATAATATACCATTGCTTTCAATGCAAAAAATAGTTTGAATGTACAAAAACAAATACAAACTTTTTTGAATGGATGATTTACTACAATAGGTACTTCTATTAAACAGATTATATGGGACCTGAAATTGGGTATGATGCTAATTAAAAAATGGAAGTAACAAGAAAAATGAAATAAATCCCGCGGTAAACTAAGGTAAAAAAGAAAAGAGAGTTTTAGAAGTAAGGTAACATTGTAATGGCTGCTACGAGACGAAAAAGAAAGAAGGATATAATATTCTCATTTGCAAATTCTATTCCTTCCCTGATATTGTTACAGCTGAATATGTATTTCTTTATAGTGTTCGCAAAAAAGTAAAATTGTTCTTCTTCCTCAAGTTTTGATGAATTACTTTTTTTGAGCCTAAGGTTTTATGCATATGAAGTTTCTCAAAACAATATGACAAAGGTTGTTATATTTATTTATTTTATTTGTTTACATCGCCCCAAAAACAGCTCATTTAAGGCCTTTTACATAATGGGGGAAATAACATCAACCAATGACTTTCACACACAACCATGCCTTGGGTAGGGGCAACCTACCCAGGCAGGACTCGAACCCACTCCCACCGAGATGGTCTGAAGTTTGTGAAGCTTCATTGTAGTTATTTTTTGTTATGCTTCTTCGGTGAAATGACTTGCAAATTAAGCATTTAATTCCATGAGACCCTGAAAAATGGAGACTGTTTACTAATCCCCCCAAATCTATCTCCTTACCATAAATGATCATCTTTTAGAACTTTGTACCTCTCAAAAACCTAATAAGAAATATAAATGCTATAGAATCCTTTTCATTCCTCCAAATCATAGCAAAATGAGGAAAGTTTGAGGATGGACTTCCCCCAAAAATGGTGGGTGATGGAGGAAAACAGATGTCATATTTTGATTCAGTATGTCATTTTACGGAAGAATCACCAGAAATGGTATCAGGGCTCAAAAAAATAATTTTTTACAGTCTAGTGTTATTTGATTAATTTTTTTCAGGCAAAAGCATACCCAGCATCAAAAATAGGGGAGTAGGGCAAGCCATGGTCATTCAAGTTGTAGCATTTTACATTTTTCATTGGAAAAGGTGAGTGAAACCAACATTTTAAGACAAATTATAACAGTGCTTTAATAGTTTTTCAAATTATTTGCCTGAAAAAAACTTTAGTTGCATGATTTAAACTGATATTAAAGAAAAATTGTTGAAAACTTTCCATTCAATCCGGTCTGATTTTCTTAAAGACTTTGGCGATTTTTGATTTCATGGGGAGGGTGGCTGCCCCCTCCTGCCCCTCGCTGGGTACGCCCATGGTTTGAGAAGAAATTATCTACCATTAAATGATGACAATGGTTTGCTTCAATAAAGTTCAAAATCAGCAATGAATACACCAAACAACATCCTTACAACATTGTTGGCCTTATTATCAACCGTATTTAGACATCTGATGGATATTGTGTGCTGTTTTGGCTTAGTACACCCCTGAATGAAAATGAAAGATGATGTGCTTGAGTCTTGAAAGGAATTACCTATTTACTACCAACTCGACTATAAAAAACATAGAGTAGCTGATGCCAAACTAAAATTATGACAATTATAAATGCATACCACTGATCTAGGGGTGATAGAGCACCATGAACAATCTTCCTCAGTGCCAGGCTGGAGCCTGTGATGAAGACTACTTGCAGAACTACTTGAGAATGAAAATGCTCATGATTCTAAACTCATTTATATTTTTTTAAATAAATGTGTAAAAATTTTTTATGGTTCAATTTTAGTTTACCTATTGGAATTTAGGAATTGATCATATATTACCTGCGTACATGTCTCGTGCCTGGCACATGAAATGAGAAAAAAGGATGGCATGTGTAATGTATTATTGAAATTCATCTTATATCATGAATGCAATTATGAAAATTAATTGGTCCAGTCAAGAATACCATATCAACCAAATTTTCAAACGGACAAATGAAAGGTCAAGTAGGCACAGGGGCACCGACTTATAAAAAATATTGGGGGGGCCCATGTTGGGGGTCTTACCGCGGGAAGAGTTTAAATTCCCAGTGTGTCCCAGCACCGTAACACTATCATTATTCACACCACTTGTTTTCAGTTAACCTGCTTACTACCTTTACTAAAATTATTGTTTTAAAATATTATTGAATATATTTTAAAAGGTATCGTCAAACATGGGAAAATACCAATATATTGTTGTAATTTAACAAAGCATAATACAACTTAATTATTTTCTTGAATTGTTGAGGGGGCTCCGCCCCCCCTAACGAATCTTTGAGGGGGCTCGGGCCCCCTCAGGCCCCATGGAATCGGTGCCACTGAGTAGGCATCACCTAAAACCAGCATACATAGTTGAATATCAATTATGAATTATTCGGCCTACAGGGTACATTTCAGTGGATCATGTTAATTTAATATAAGTTGATATTTTTATTTGTGATGGGTAACTTACTTTACTCGTTGTGGAATTTGTTCTAGCACATTCACTGAGCAATTTTCCTTTGGGAATAGAGGCCATATTATTGACATCCCATATTATTGACTATTGACCTTCAGTTTTCCACGATAGACCTGATCCAGTGTCTGGAAAGATACAGCATTTTCCTTGAGGTTATTCCTTTTTTGCTACTTATTCTATTTACTTGTTAATACTTTTGAATGAAATACATAATTCCGTAAGGATGTTATCTGTATTTAACTATCAATGACTAAGTTTTAATGATGTCATCAGCGGATTACCCCAAAACAAGCAATGACCATTAGATGGCTGTACATATATTGGCTATCTCAAACACTGGTAGCAGACAAGATTTTCAGTAAAACATGTAAGTAGAGTTGGGAAAGGGAGTTTTTTCTTCTTTTTTCCCTGCCGTGTGCTCAGTGCTTTTGCTGCATGTGACGTAGGTAGATTCCCAGAGAGTAAGCGATAGTTCCCCGCAGAAGGGTTAACATTTTGTCATGACACCACCGGTGTCGTTACATTTTGGAAATTTGAGCTTATGCACACGATCGAAGTGAAAAATATGTAAAAAACCCATATCCACTCGGTTTCTTTCAAGGGGATGGATAATTACATGCTTTTTCCATCAGAAGGTGGTAAAATGCATGAAGGAAATCAGAGGCCCCTCCTATCCATCCGCTGGGTATGCCCATGCAACATAAAAGTTCTCGTTCTAATGAAGGAACTCCGTTAGGACTGAGATTGAAAAACTGAATGGGTCCATCTGTGATGAAAATATACTCTGTACTACGTATTTCTTTGAATCCATCCACATAGTCCTGGATTAGTTATTCAGTTTAATACATATTCATATGCCTTTTCTTGAATACGTTGAGTGCTGATGCAAAGACTCAAGGTAAATCCGGAGTGAGTTCCAAATTATAGTCCCTGAGCCAGTTTATGGTTTTTGCGATGCTGGAATATGGAATATATGTATACATATGTATGTGGAAAAATGATAATGCGAACAAATCTCATACCGTTTTGATGATGTGCTGCAGGCCTGGGGCAGGTGTCATTCCCCTAATTTCTCAGCGGGATGAGTGGCCAGGTGTTATGGCTGAAAGGAAAAAAAACAATTTAAATGATATTCATCATGAGCCAGCTTAAGATCAATTTCGGATCATCTGCTCCACTCATAACACATATGTTATTGCTCCTGGTTATTTTTTCGAGTAGAATGATAAAATGCATGTGAAATTAGCCTTTATAATGATGATAAGACACATGTACCCTTGGAAATTGATAGGCACTTTGAGTGAATGTTTTTTTGCATGCTGGGACTGTTCAACCATAAGGCAATACAGGCGCTTCTTAGGGGCATCACAGTCAAAGCGGCAAAGCCTTCTCTCAGGCAGGAAGCAATGATGTATACCGGAGGCACCTCGCAGGGCACTGTCGTGAGCAGGATTATTAATACCCACATTAACCACAAGTAAACAGCATTACGGAACACACATAATTAGGGATGGGCCAATCCAGGATTTTTTTCGGATCCTTGATTTTCGGAGCAGAATCTTTCCGATCGGAAATTTTTGAATCAAAATGCATTTTCAAGTTACTGACGCTGAGATTCCCCTGATGAATGTTTAATCTTATGGGAAGAGTCACAATATGTGCCATTCGTATTTTGCCTTTTTTATTTTCCACTGCTGAAATTCTCCTACGTAGCCTCTGCGAGAGTTTTCAAGCAAAACAGTTCATGAGTAGGACAAGAATTGCATGCCACGTTGCAGTCGAAGAGAGGTTCGGAACTCTTTCCAGCCTTGTGGGGAGTTGAATTCACTGAATCTATTATTTAAATTTTTGCATCTAGATCCTATGTCTTCTGCGACTTTGGATCCGATGTATCCGATGAGGGGCAATATCTGCGGATATTTGTATCTGATTCGACCATCCCTACACATAATACTATGTGGGTTCCGTCTGCCTGCAGTTATCCTCTTTGCTAGGGTTTTAAATGTTCTAAGTAAGGATTACAGCAGAATACATGCCAAAATAGATATTGAGGAATGAGCAGGGACATTTAGAAATAATGTCCTCTTTTTGTCGCAGGCCCTTCCACTTTGCTCTTCGTTATGCTGGTCGAGGCCCATTCGTCAGTACAAGTGTAATAGGGGAGGGGAGGCGGCAAAAAAAGGAGGTTACACTGTTTAATTGGGGTAGTATGATCCATATTATAATAGCTGAAAGAACATGTGTGTTTTAGCAATCTTAAAGAGGGGGATGAATACTCTTTGTTGGACAAATCTGCAACAATTTCAAATGAAATGAGTGTAAGGTTCTTTTACCTCTGGGTGGTTGGCCGCCCACGTAGCAGGGAGATGGCTTAGGTGTTCTTGCCCTGAAATAGTGAATATACATAATTGAAGATAAACCTCATTTATTGATTAATGTTAAAACTCTATCATATCTTAACATTAAAGAAAATGTCACTCAAAAATGAATAATATGTGCGTTGACTGTAATTACATTTGTCATTAAGGATTTTCATAAGCTGTTAACAGAAGTATGTTCTTGCCATTAAAAATATGTTCATTTGCTTATTAATTTGCTTTGGTAGGTAATATTAGCAGGAAAGATAAATAAATAATTTCGTGGAAAGAGGTACTTCCAAAAGTTTTCATTTTATCTAGTGTATGTGTGAACATAGGCGGATCCAGGGGGTGGGCACGGGGGCACGTGCCCCCCCCAGACCCTTAAAAATATGCTAGATTTTTAATACGGTCCCATTATCATTTCGTTCGTTTTGTATAACAAGGTATCCTTGTGTCCCTCCCAGAAAGAAATCCTGGATCCGCCCCTGTGTGTGAACGCAATGGGTGGTGGGCTATAGTCACCAAGGATCTTAAATATATCCACCGTTGCAGTGGCGCAGCGAGGGGGTGGGTCTTGGGGGATAAAACCCCCCCAGAGCTCGGAAATGTTTTTTGAGTTTAATCCATTTTACTTAAATGGATTAACATTTCTTACAGAATAGAGCAAATGTTAATAAAACATCTCTCCGAAAGCAGTAAAACTCACCATTTTGAACCATTTATATCGAAAATTTCCTGAAGGAGTGCCCCCGCACCTCCCGCTTACCCAGGGGGGTATTCCACACCCCCAGAAACCCCAGTATTAGTTGTGCCCATAAACCCCCCCTAGTAGTAAGTCCTAGCTGCGCCCCTGCACCATTGCAACAAAGAAGAAAAAATACGAAGCCTAAAAGCAATCTGGATAGTGTAAAATTTTATGCAAGTATTTGGGGAAGGGTTCCTGACCCCCTCCTTCACTTACGTCATGAGGTGGGACTTCGGACTTCACCGCGGGCCATGGGTGGTGATGTTATCACTGGTCACCTCCAGGACCGACCCGCGGCGGTCTCTGTTCCATGGCCTGGAGGTCTAGGTGTATTAGCAGATGTTCAATGATCGCCTTCAGCCGGTCAATCTCCGCCACCAAGTCTTCGATATCTCTTCTCAATATCTCCATTTCCCGGAGCATTGACCGGTGGAGGCGATCGTTTGGCCCTGGATGGTCCTGCACCTCACTACTCCCCCTGGCAGGGCCCTCATCTTCATCTTGTTCTTCTCCCGGAGGAGGAGGTGAGGCGGGCGAAGGTGGTGTGCCCGCCTCCGGGGGATCAGGGGACGTGGATGTTGGTGGTTCAGTTGTGTTGTCCGCTGCTTCCACGTCCGCCCCCGGAGTCACCGTCTCCTCCGGGCAAGGGCCCTCGGCGGCCGGACCCTCCTCCTCATCCCGCCGCTGTGTCCTTCGGCAGCAACATCCTATCACGGAAAAGAGGAAAGAAAATCAGAGGAAGATACATACTTAGAATATGTTCGCTATACCAGTTACCAGTACGCTCACATAGCACAAGGTTTGTTATACTCTTATTTTTCCGTAACGCTCATCCCGACAGTCGGCATGCATCGAGGCTTTCCTTCTAATTTCCTCCGTGGGAATGCAGACGAAAATTTTTTCTGGGGTGTTATTGCACAGAGGAACAATGCACCACATGTAATTTTTCCTTCTTTCAGCCATTTTCTCCTTCAAACGCAGCGAGGCTCTTCCAAACCTGCAGCTAAGACGTTACTGGGCTTGGATCTTGGACTCCTACTGAATTATGACGTCATGGCGTAAGATTAGTGGGAGCGGTATTTTACAGCCCGCGAAACTCGGGAGACTCTTTGGATTAATATTCTAGTGAATAAACTGAATTTTAAGCAGAAAAAGTATATTGCGCTACCAAGTGTTTAGTGTAGTAATTCAGCACAATGTCTACAAAAAGTATGCATTTCCACTATTATGAGGTTGGAGAACGATTATTAACAACATTTTAAGCACGGCTAACTGATGTCTATTTGAACCTTAAGATTACTGATTACGTTGCGGTCGAAAAAGAACCAATTTTTAAGTACAGAGGCTTAGAGGCAAGCGCTCCCTATCCGGGGCGCAGCCATGAATTAAAGCTGGGGGAGGTTAAGGTACAAGTAATACCGGGGCATGTGGGGTATGGTATACCCACAAGGATAAGCGGTAGGTGCGATATTAATTAATTGCGGGATTTTAAGATAAATGGTTTTAAAATGGTGAGTTATACGGCTTTCTGAGGGGTATTTTATTAATCCCTACGCTATTCTTTTGGTTAAATCAATCCAATTTAGTAAAACGTATTAAACTTAAACATTTCTGTGAGCTCTTGGGAGGGGGGTTTATCCCCCAAAACCCCTCCCCCCCTAGCTTAGCCACTGCTCCGTACAGTGATGAGTTTGCCCTGTTGCTAGATGCTTTGGAGGCATTGCGATCTCAGAAAGCAAAGCATTCCAAGTCATGAGTCGCCCAGAGCTTCCAGCAACAGGGCATCTAGTAAGGTTCTCAAGTCTCTATTGCGACAATTGTGCGAAAAATCCAATGAGAAACAAAAACCATCATTCACCGCTTGACCGGGTTTCGAGCCAGGATCCCCCGATATCCGTTCCAGTACATGCTTTAGCCGGTTGAGCTACCGACGTGTTATTCCCACTTTTGGATATTTCCTTATACTCTACCGGGAAAGGTGGTACGGATTGCTGAGCATTCGATATGCCACAAGCAGTCCAAATCGTCCGCACCGGGCCTTGCACTCCGGCTGAGGCACACGATGTGGTTCTCTTGTGATTTCATGTGCTAAGGAGTCCTTGTCCGCCTTTGTCCACAAATATGACGCCTCGGTAGCATTATTTGAACAACGAGCAATTATGAACAACGCATAATTCGATCGGAAATCATGCTTTGAATCACAGCAGAGGCCAACGATTTTTTTCTCCGTGGATTTTTCACACAATTTTTGTATTACGATTGACTCCCATCAAGTTATCGCCGTGTTAGTTCTGGTATACTTAATCTCTCTTGTTCCCTCGGGATGATAAGTACCTTATACCTGCGACACCTAGTGTGAATCAGACTTATGACTATATTCCAGACAGCGGCGCAGCGAGGGAGGGGGTTTTGGGGGATAAAACCCCCCCAGAATTCAAAGAAATATTTAAGTTTAATCCATTTTACTTATTTGGATCAGGATTACTTACAAAATAGTGTTAGGATTAATCAAATATCCCTCAGAAAGCCGTAAAACTCGCCATTATGAGCCATTATTCTAAATTATTTTCTGGAGGAGGGCCCCCGCATCTCCCCTGCAAATCCTGCTTACACTGGTGGGTATGCAATACCTCCACACCCGTAAGTGAAAGTTGCGCCTAAAACCCCCCCTAGCCTTAATTCCTAGCTGCGCCCCTGATTGCAGGCTATAATAAATTTTCTAAAATTTAAAATTTATTCCCCTCAAATTCTTATTTATGTTAAAATATTTCTTGTAGTGTAGGTCAACTTATGTAATGCAAAAAAGTAATAGCCAACGTTTTTGTTTACTAAAAAACATCGTCAGGGCGTAACTGTGTACATAATATAGTATATCTATAAATATAATAATAATGTAATATCAATAATATATCAATAAATATGTACACAGTTGAGCCCTGAAGACGGTTCTAAATAAACACAAACATTGGCTATAACTTTTTTGCATAACATACGTTGACCAACACTCCAAGAATTGCTTTCACAAGTATTAAATGAAGTCAAAATAAGGAAAAAAATAAATAATGTTATTTTTAAAAATAATAGAATTAATTTCAAATTACCGTGATGATTAAATTTATATTGCTCCCCTCAAGAGTGGCTACTAAATGGGCATACGGGAATGTAAAACTATTCGTATCCGTTATTCAAGCTATATTGTCTCGTACAGTATCATGGCTTTATTTTGAAATGATTGGGAAGGTGTTTGCAGAGCAATGTTTTAGTGACACCTCTCTTCGAACGGACAAATATTCCATGAAAACGTCCCAAAAATTAACTTGCATCCATCGCTTAGAGGACATGTTCGGTTGGTAATAAAATACATCTTCATGTCTTTGTATTTCGACTTCGAAGAAAGAATTGAATGTAACGGATTTGCTAGAGGCCTGCCGAAAATAAAATCGATGAAATAAGCCACGACTACGGTAAATTAATTCCGTCAGGAAAATTGACGCTATGAAATGACACCTTCTTACGTGGCACTAGTAATCTATTCCTTTAGTAAATCGTCCGGAAAACCAAGGAAAATGCATAAGTCTTCGACGAAAAAGGAATTTTAAGAGAACAGACGGGAGTTGCTAAGCAGTTCTTTCCGTAGGATGTATTTTATCAAAAAATGAAAAAAATACTCATTCTCAAAGGCGTATTTCACGGTATGATAATGTTCAGAAGTTGTTTTGGTACTTACGCAGAGAGTTTCCCATTTTTCTGGCCTTGTGTTTTCGCAAATCTTGATGCAATATCTTCTCCTTTCTTTTCCTCTTGAAAGCACTGATTGCAGTGTAAATTATGCATCCCTAGCAACGCGCGGCTATCGGCTTCCGTGAGCATTGTTGTGAGGTAATGCTTAGGACTATGCATTTTTATTCGCGGCATTTCATCGCGAATTTACTGTTAGGGCATAGAATTAATAATGTGTTGTATTCTAAAGTTAGTACCTATATGTATTTTCAATGCATAATACTACATGAAGTGGCGGTGGCAGAAGATTTTTTTCCTTTCAAATGCTTTTGGCTGAAATGCCACGGATTAGAATGGATTTATTTCTATCCTTGTTGATTTATCGTAATTTATTTTGTGCGATGCATATTCGGCTTCAATTATTTACCAACTTTAAATTTATTTGTCCATACCCTCAATTTAGTTTACAATTTAAATATTCCAAGTAAGATTTACAACGCGGAAGAAAAAACAGCATGAAAAAATGCAGGCGTTTAATAATTTAAATTAAACTTTCAGGTTATTTGGTTTTAGAAATCCCAGTTTAGACGAATGTTAATTGTCAATTTTAATGTCATTTGAAAAAAGCCAGATTGCGGCCATGCTTTGCCACTTTACGTAACGTCGCAAGGTCCGAGATGCCATACGGGTAGTCAGGAATTTTACATCGTCTGAGATTACCAATTCATGCATGTGGCACAGAGCCTAGAGAAACATCTCTTTATAATCACCTATTTTAACCTTATGTTTGGAAAGTTTCCTTCGTTTGATAGGATATTAATAATTCCTATCTAAGCCAAGCAATACCTGCTAGAATGGTACTCTGCTACATACTAGAAGCCTTATCGTCACGCCGTTCATAGCATCGTACCAAGTTAGATTCACCCGCACCAGCCGGAGCCAGAATGAAGTCACACGGGCTTTTCACAGCATTCATGCTTGGCCGAAGCATTTTCGCGCGCTTGAAATATTTCTCTTTTCATTTAATCGCGAAAAATAGATATTATCATTAAAAATTTTAAAATCGTGAAATACGTACTCCAGTTGTAATAGTGTTTCGACCTGGGCATTTTAAAAAATAGGAAACCACCCTATTATAACCAAACTTAGGGCATATTTTACGCGCTTTTGGTATGTTATAATCCAGTAGTAGATCCATCCCCACCCCCCTTGGTATCCAATTTACTCTAGATAGAATAGGGTAGTTTCTTTCATCAAAGAAAACGGATGGCATTGATAGTGATTCGTTGCCCACCACTAGTGTATTCATAATATACAAACTGTTTGGTTATAGAAATACCGGTTTAGACGAATTGCAAGGGTCAATTTTATCGTCATTTGAAAAAGGGCAGGCTGGCGCCCATGCTATGCCACTCCATGTGACGGCACAGGGACCTAGTTTCTATAAGAGTAGATAGGAGTTTTACATCGTCTGAGATTACCAATGCATGCATGAGCCACAGAGCTCAGGGAAACATGCCTTGATAATCACCTATTAAAACTGGCTAAGATCGGAAAGTTTTATTTTTTTGATAAGGTATTAATAATCCTTATTTAAGCCAAGCGCTACCAGATAGCTGGGTACAAGGCTACCTGCGAGCATCCTCGTCGTATTAGCGCTCAAGGCCTCGCCTCATGGTAGCTTCACTTGCGGCAACGGGAACCAGAAATACGTCACACGGAGTTTTCCCATCATTCATATTTAGCCGTTGCGTTTTCTTTGCGCTTCAAAATTTTCACTTTTCATTTAATCGCGAAAAATAGATATCGTAATCGTAAATCTATAAGCGTGAAATACGTATTCCAGGAGTAACAATCTTTCGATTTGAGCCTAAAAAAATAGGAAACCACCCTATAGTAATCTCAGCTCTATCCTGGATTCGCCACTAGTTAACAGGAAATTCTCGATAGTCTGCCGATATAGGGCCAATATAGGCTGCCAATATCGGCTAAAAAACGTAAAATGTTACACTTGGATATTGGCCCTATATTGGCAGACATTATAGGGCCGACATAAGAACACTGGCAGTCGATATTGGTCCGACATAAGCCCGATATTGGGTGGCTACTTGGGTACTGTCATCAATGCTACCGGGATAATCCCAAAATAAATGCAACATAGTTTTTCAATGCTCAATCTTAATTCAAATACATGCATGAAACAGCATAAAGCCGTAATAATTTCAACTTTCCACACCACGATAAAATTTCTCAACTGGATAGCACAGAAAAGAGTTACTTTGGTGAGTACTCGAAATCTTTGCATAAAAAAGACTCAGTAAAAATATTGAAGAAAATTCATTTCATTATGATAATAATGATAACAAGTACTCACAGAAGAATAAACAGATTATTACAACATTTAAAAACATATTTGGAAGTTAAGTAACCCACTAAACAAAAGGCATGTTTTAATTGTACCAATAAGTTTTTAATTCATTGCTCAACTGGTATAAAGGCAGCTTTACACGATGAATTTCCATTCGAATGCCTTGCGAATAACCATCATTCGCTGTGTATAATCGATTGAAATTTCAGGCCTGTTATAAATTACTTGAATGATTTCCGTGAATGATATGAGCGAACGGCGTCCATCTTGCCATTGGCATCCACCTCGGGATTATAAGTGCATATGTGAAAACTTTGGAAGCATATTTACCCATGCAATAGCTCAAATAATTAATATGTAGGTACTTTGAGAGAACATAAATTCACAAACATTAATTGTCTAAAGTGGGTAACTCGGAAATAGCATTCGGGATATTTAATGAATAAAAACGTCGTTTTTCTCCTCGATTGCGTCTATATTTTGTTTAATTTAAAATTATTAAACTATATTTAACGATTTGAACGCTTAAGTTTGGGATGAGACTGCCGATTAATGACAAAATATCTATTTATTCGGTGAACAAATTCCAACGAAAACGAGCCGTGACATCATATTGACTAGGGGGCATGGGCCAGTTGGAGAAAGGCAGCCAGGGCCTAGGTAATGCATATCCACAAGTACTTTAGTTGGTCTAGGATGTCATTAGTGCCTCAGAGAGTGTGCCGCTTGTATGAACATGAGTGGCTACCTAGAGGTGTTGCGCATCTAATTATGCATTAAATAAGAATACAAATCATAGTTCCCATCAAACTAAAATATATTATTCGCAGTTTTTTCCATATTTTCACGGTATAGATGTCGTCAAAGTCACGGTTTCTTGGAGAATGGAGGGACCAGTGTATCAGGGAAATTAAGAATTTCAACAGATTCAGGCTTCAATTGGTGGAAAGAAGACATATTTAAGTGAAAAAGAGTTACGATCTTTTATTTATTTAAATTAAGAAGTGTCTGAATTTTCCCCAGTGTTAATGGACACTTTACCAGTTACCATTCTTCCGGCTTTGGTACAGGCTCAAGGTCAATGTGTCAGCACGACACGCGGACCAATAATTGCGCTTAAGGATATTTTATTGTATAGAATAATATTTGAGGAGAAAAATTGAAGAAACTTCCTTTGACAAAGAACTCGTATCTGATAACAAAAAGAAAAAGAACCTTAGCTTAGCCAATCTAAGAGAAGTTGTACAAAATGTCTCGACTATAATTTTTTTCTTAGTTAATTATATAATTTGGTCCTATGGACAACTAACAAAGGAATTGTGATAAATTAATAGTAATTCACAACGGTGTCTAAAGACCCCCGGTTATTACTGAGAGCGCAACCGATAAGGATTATATGGAAAGAAAAATAGCGCTCCGTGATCGCCCGCAGTCAAATGGGATCGATTCTGCTAGTTACCTTAGAACACAGATTTGTAGTTTTCACGCGACATTCAACAACTCAGAAATTCCTTCATAAGCAACAAGCTTACATAAATCATGCATCACATCATAAGTCAACAATTACAAAATTAGTTTGACGCAGCTCTCCTTTCCTCTCTCTTATCCGAAAGCTTTTTCGTACTATTTCTTTCTTTACATGTTTTATAACCTGCCCTACGTAATGCATTCACGGCCGTCCCTTGCCCTTTCATCCAATCAACCTTTCCTACGACAATTACCTTAATTGGGCCATAATTTCTCATATCGTGGCTCAGGGGCGCAGCTAGGAATTACGGCTATGGTGTTTTAGGCGCCGATGAAAGTCAACTACTGAGGTGTGTGGTATACCCGCCAGGATAAGCGGTAGGTGCGGTGGCCCTCCCCCAGAAAATATTTAATACAAATGTTTCAAAATGGCGAATTTTATGGAATTCCGAGGGATATTTCATTAATCCTTACGCTCTTCTTTCAGTAAATAAATCAAATTAAGTAAAATGGATTAAACTTGAAAGTTTCTCTCAGTTCTGGGGTGGGATTATCCCCCAAACCCTCCCATCCCTCGCTGCGCCACTGACTTGGCTTATGAAATTACTTTTATGGTTTTACTTTTCACTTCTCTCTTCTCCAACTCTAGCACTTCTTCATTAGTCAAACATTCGATCCATATCTTTATATGTTCATCATTCTCTGGCAGGACCGCATTTCGAATGCCTCCACTCTTGACTTCTCTGCAGCTGGTCCAGGGGAAGAGGGGGTCGGGTTGTGGCCTCACCTGGGAATGATTAAACAAATAAACAAGTCGAGTCAGCTGTCAATGACCACACCTTCCTTCCACAAAGAGGCATGCTCCGTATGTAGCACCTGATGTATTGTTTTCTTAGTTCCATGCTTGTACTCTCAGCTGTAAGAAGGTTCTTTCGCTCAATAGAAAGCCCTCTTCGCCTGCGTTATTCTACTGATTATTTCCTTCTTTCTTCGTCCACCGTTTATAATTCGGCTTCCCATGGAGCAAAGCTTTCTCACCTCTTCAAGCTTTTGTTTTCTGAATTTGATGCTTGTCTTAGCCTCTTCTCTTTTGCTGCATATTTATATCTTTGTCTTCTTTTTTTAATTTTCAGCTAATATCTGGCCTTTGTTCTATCCATATTTATCAATTTCTTCTTAAAATAATTCTCTGTCATGGCTATGACTGCTGTATCGTCTGCAAATCTCAACATACCAAATCTTCCTCTGAAAATATTGCCATCTAATCTTTTCTCCTTGCTGTCATCGAGGAATTGATTGGCGCATGTAATCTTATATCGAATCCCAGCCCGAGGGCCTCCCTCCCACAGAAATGAATAAAATTCAGTTCCTCTCAACTGCCCATCAATAACCGCTTCGTGAATTCCGTAGTACTCCTTCCATCCAATAGTACTATTGTCATCATTAGTCAACAATCCTAAGATTGGTTTAACGAAGCTCTCCATTTCCATCTCCTATCCTCTAGCCTTTTCATAGCGACGTATTTCTTCCCTTTTACACCCTTTATATCCTGTCCTTTGTGTCAACCGAGGCCATTTCTTGCCATTCTTCCCTTCCACTGTCCTTCTACGATTGTCTTTATCAGGCCATCATGTCTCATAATATAACCAACTAAGTTCTTCCCCTTAAGGTTTTTAGAAGACGTTTGTTTTCTCACATTCTTCCTAGCACTTTTTCATTACTTGCTCGGTCGATCCATTTTGTCTTCATCGCTCTTCGATAGCACCACATTTCGAATGATTCCACTCTCGACTTCTCGGCTTCTGTCAACGAACAAGCCTCGCCTCCATAGTGAAATAAGTACTAATGGAAGTCCTTATATTTTCAGATTTAAATTTATTTTTAAAGTAAAGTTCAAGGGTTTTCTTACATAACAATTCTTAACCTAATCTTAAACCGGTCTTTCCCACGCACTGTTAAATAATGTACGAGTACAACAGCTCCCTGGTCACCTATTAGACGCGGGAATTTGGCGCATTCAGCTGAGTGAGTGATGCTGATACCATGGGGGCGACATACCAATAAGGATAACGCGTGTAGGTTTTGATATATCAGTGCCATCCATGCCAGTGGTCCAAGACTGCCGCGAAGTTTGAATTCACATCTCGGCGCGTGTTTCAAACTTTTTTACGCGTCACGATAGGGCCTGCTATTAAATAATGCTACTGCAATTGCGAGAATTTTAAAAGCAATGAGTGTAGGAAAATCTTCCTGAAGAACTTCCCCAGGTTACTAAAGCAGTAACTATAATAGAAGATTAATGTACAAATCCAACTGGAGATCTGGTGGTAGGTAAGAATAATGATCTCGTAGACTTACTTCAGTGGACATTGGTATTTATTGATACAATAACTGGAAAAAGAAATACAACAATAACAATTTAAATATGACATGCTAGAGATGAAATCTGCGGAAATCAACAATTCTACAAGCACATGAGATGCACAAGCAACAAATATCAATGACAAAAGTACATTGCAATGAGAGATGAGCAGCCTTTGCCTAATAGTAGACAGATTCCATTACTTAAGTAAACACTCCACACTTATACACAAAGAGGGTGACCCAGTTTTCCTTGAGGTAGATGCATCTTGCAACAGCTCTGGGACACTTGCTTGGTCGATCCATTTTATCTTCAACCATCTTCGATAGCACAACATTTCGAATGATTCCACTCTCGACTTCTCTGCTTCTCTCTACGAACAAGCCTCGCTTCCATAGTGAAATAAGTCCTTATTTTTTTCAATTTAAAGTTTATTTTTAAAGTAAAACTTCAAGGGTTTTCTTATTTAAGAATTCTTAACCTAATCTTACATCGGTCTTTCCCACGCCCTATTAAATAATATGTAAGCACCACAGCACCTTGGTGACCTATAAGACGCGGGAATTTGGCGCATTCAGCTTAGTGAGTGGGGATGACAATTTCTTAAGGACACCGGAAAACACCCGCCAATTCAAAAAGAAAGGAAAACATCGCGAAGATATTGATTGTTAGGATCCATAAACTCCATCCATGTTTACCTCTGAGCGCTTAGCAAATAACACGAGTCTGATAATAATCGATAATGAGCAGCGTGAGAAAAACAGTTTCTCCGGATAAAATGGATACGAGGACGTCTCGTATGAAAGAAAAGTTTCTCTCTCTCCTCCGATGGAAAATTATGTTTGGATAAATATCACAGTAGTATAACTCGCTGGCTCATCTATCTCATGTCATAGTGTCTGATTGTCCTCATTATTAATGTCCTCAGTGTCTGCTTGCCTGTTAATGAGGAGGTCGCGGGGTCGTATCCGACCTATGGTACTGTGCTTGAAACTGATCGGAATTATCCAGAGCGGTTGATTCCCATTTGCCTCGAGGCTGTGAGACTTCGTTTCTTTTGAAAATTTTCACTCCTTCAAAAGTCAATAAAAGAGCTCATATCGCCATCGAATTGAAAATTTTCAGGCAAAGCAAATTCCGCTCGCAATGCTAAATAATCAGAATCAACCGTTCGGAATGAAAACCGGTTGTAATAATTCCAATAACACCCTCCCTGCGGGTAGATTTATCCCCACCAAGACATTTGTGCTTCACTCTATTAATCGGAATTATTCCGTTGTCATAGCGAAGTAGGCCATCGTAAGGAGTCGCCAAATGAAAAAAGTCTCATAAAATTCCGATCGCTTTACCAACCACTCGGAATCAACAGCTCGTGATGACAACCGATCGCATTATTATTCGGATAAATATCAAACACGCCCTCGTCGGCGTGGATTTTTGTATCTATTCCATTCTTTAATGGGGACTGGACGAACAGCGATTCGGGAGGAAAAATCCATCGATATTGAAAATAAAAACTAAAATAAACAGATTGGGATGGTGAGGGGGAATTGGCATTATTGATTATTGTATTCAACTTGAAAATGTTTTAAACCGATTTGTTTGATTATTTTACATGATTAAAGATATTTTTTGTGGCCTCTTACGGTATGGTATTTGGGGGAGGCAACCGACCAATGACGTCATTTGCTCCGAGAGGGAAGGGTGGATAGAAACCCGGCGTCGGCATCTAGATGAAAGGCGCCAAGGGGACCACGGCTTAACGTCCCATCCGACGGACGGAGTGTTGCGCTTGAAATTTTCGCCACACAACATTCAAGCAGGGATCGGGTATTCTCTGAAAACTTTTCACGATTACACAGTTTATTACGACTTAGTATTCAATTTTACCACATATTCTTCAAGGTACAAATGGTGTCTAGTGCATTCAATTTATACAATCTTCTCCTATCTTGCTATCCTCTCTATTTCGTTCACTTTCTTCTTCAGGTTTTTCCATATCCTCTCCCTTCACCCAGCAAAATTTTAGGACGAGGTAAGTAAAGAACATTACAAACAACATTTAATACAAGTGTTTTAACGCATCGCCCAAACACGCACCTATTAGGGCTAGTGCTAATGTTTTTCAAGCTTTGTTCTCTTCTTCAATTTATTGGCTATCGTTTGGCCAGCGTTATGATGCGATTTGTGACGTACACAAATTATGAATAGCAATAATCTTTCAAATCTCAATAAGTACTACTTGCCTGAGGATTGATAGTACACGAGCGTCGTAATCAGCAGAGATTTTCCACTCCCTCCATGCAGCGGGATGTGCTCGGCTGTGGGCCTGGCTCCTCCGTTGAAGACGACGTCGACTGAGGTGATGAAGACGATGTCAGACGAACAATCAACTCCTCTATATCATCCTGCAAATTGTCTGCACGCCACATGTCTTCTTCCTCTTTCAAGACGTGCTCAACATATTTTTTCCAGTTCTTCGAAGTAATAGTATCAAAGCTTTCTGCTATCAATTTTTCCACTTCTGTACTCTTCAACGTTGTATTCTTCATGCCGACGCGTATTCTGACGCCATTCTCCGTGGTAGTATATGGAATGCACTCAAAAAAGAAATCTTTCAGTGCACCTTTTTCAGTGCCCAGCGATTGCATAATAAGATTCATTCGTAGTAATATTTATTATTTTATTATTATTAACTTTCTGGTGATTATTTTCTATCACTATTATAATTGTCATCCACACATAAAAGTGAATGAGACCATCCACGCACTTGCCGCGTCGCCGTACTCTCCGCCGCCGCCGGCCAGAACCGGAGTCGATCGCACGCTATAAAAAACGATTTAAAATTCGTGGTTGCAAGTTGGTGCAAGGTTTAAATTTAGATCTACAATGTAGAAGCTTCGAAAAACGACGTGGTATCGGTTACTTGGCGGAACTCCGGGATAATGTCTACTTTTTCTATAGGTTTATGTAAAAAAAAGGGTTGAAAATTGGCTCCGCCATTTTGTTATATATCTATGGTTATTGATGATATCGACAAATATGTCGGCTTTCATTGTGGTCCAGGATTTGCTCCAATTTGTGTAGTAAAACTCTTTCACCTCCGATTTTGGAGTTCTGCTTCTCGCACATATACAGTAGAATCTGTTCTTCACTTCAATAAACAAGACCTTTTGAGTTCGAAAGCCAACAATACACGCCTGTGAAATGAGAGAGAATTTTAATTGTAATGCTATCAAAATGTAGTTTAAAATAAAAAAATACATCCAATATTGTCTCTCACATACAGCACTACAGAAGTACGCCCTCTCTTACTCCAATAGTAGATATGTGTGTATGTGTGATAATAGTAGCCAATGTGTTGACAAAATTCATGCTGCTACGTTTTGGCAATAGTAAACGTTGTTTGACAAGTATGCTCCTGGATATTTCTGCTCTTCTGGGTATCGAGGGATTACAGGTATGAAATCATAATTATTAGGCAGCAATCCGAAGATTGGTTTGACGCAGTTCTCCATTACTCTGTCCTATTCGCGTAGCCTTTTCATAGCGACGTATTTCTTCTCTCTTTTACATCCTCTATACTCATTGTCCTATATAACTCATTCGGGGCCGTCCCTTGCCCTTCCACCTGTCCCTCTACGATTGATTTCATCAGGCCATCATGTCTCATAATGTGGCCAGCTAAGTTGTCCCATCTTCTGCTTAAGGTTTTTAGAAGACTTATTCTTTCTCTCACTTTCTTAGTACTTCTCCATAGCTTACACGGTATATCAATTTTATCTTCATCATTCTTCGGTAGCACCACATTTCGAATGCTTCCACTATTTGACTTCTCTGCTGCTGTCAACGTCCAAGCCTCACTTCCTTATCGAATCATACTCCATGAATGAATTGTTTCCCTACTTCTATGCTTGCACTCTCAACTGTAAGCATAAGCTTTTTGTAGAAAGCCCCCCAGGAAACCAGCCTATTATTGGAAAAAAGTGGATCGCATAGCACTCATCACCGTGCCAAGAACATTTTTGGGAGCCGATTAAAATGCTACCGAAGTGGCAACAGGAATCAGCCTCCTATGTGATGGAATTCAGTCAGAGGTATCAATAATCCAATCGAGGTTCATCCCAATTGCTATCCCTAGGCCACCTTCTGCTTCGAGCATTATTGTTAGCGGGGGAGGTGTTTCTAAGCTTCACGCTAGATTGGAACCAAGGACTCTTCGAACAATATTCCAATGCTCTACCCTCTGGCACTCTACGTCCCACTTATGTCACTCATTAAAGTAATCTTTCGTTTTCAATTTTTACCCTATCCGATTTTGTTAGTTCTAAGGGGAGAATGTCATAAGTACTAAAAAAATCAAATTTAATTTTAAAATCCAAATTCAAACAGCATCGAAAGAGAGCTTTAACTTGGCAACATACTTATCTCGGTTAATGCATTTGACCCTCAGGCGCTATGGAGGTTTATGGTTTGGATCAAACGATAATAGCTTTCCAGAAAAAGATAAGTGATTTCAATGCCATAATTGAAGAAAATACCTATGATTCGATGGTTTAATCTCATTTGCACTCACGATAGACATGTTGTTCGTGTTTTTTTTCACCTTATCCATGCTTCTTCTTGGAGGTCGTTTTCCTTCTAAATTCTGATTTAAAATGTGATCACATTTTGAAATGTTACAGCTTCACTGCTTTGTCATTTTAATTGACGATCATTTATTGCATCACCTAGTTGTCAATTCCATAACGCGTAAACTTTCGTTGCTGATAAAAATTATAGAGTTACAGAAAAAAAAGATAATGTAAGCCTTGGATGTTTCATTTGTGGCACTTATTTCTTACCCGGTTATTACTAAGATCTGACCCGGAATTTCACAGATAATTCCCTCGGCTGCTGGCTGCGGGGATTACCCTTCTCAACGGGTGTTGGGAAGTGAATCTATTAAAGCAAATGATTGATATAAAAGCTATAACTAGACACAAACCCTTTTTTACGTGAGATACGTTTTTAAACAAATTTCACAATTAGAAACTTACTACACTAAAGGCGGAGTTCTTTAACAATTGTACGACATGCTGATGAATTTTTACAATGGCAAAGAGGATGTTTATAATTTATTCTCAAGGTATGGTGGCTTAAACTGGTGATAAAAACTATGATGGCTTCATACTCTGTGTTACTGGATACAAATACTAGTTATAAACAGTTATACTACCGGATAAAAGTACTGGTAGGAGGAGATTTTTCAAGTATTGCACCTTGCATGCCGTAGCACTTTAGGAGTGCGTTTGGAACACATCACTCTGTTCTTCGGATGGTATGTCAAGCCGCCATTACAACGAATACTTACCATAAATGCTAACGTGATAGAACAACTTTATCATTACCCTGCTGCTGCTCCATCGAAGCTGATGTTTTGTCTTTATTTATTACTAAATCATTGATATACATTTAATCTGCTTAAATCAAGCAAGTAATTCTGAATGCTGGATACAAAATGCTAATAGTACAAATTTTGGCATCGACATAAATTATTGCATTACGATATTTAACATCAAAATTGGGCAATGCTCCAAATTGAGCCATGAACTTCATTTAATAAGTTATAATAGATAAGTATATGAAGATCCTCGCTATAGTATCCATTCGTCGTCAAGCCTTGTCGAGAAGTTATTATTATAATTGAATACATTTATTAATGACCATGTGGCAGACATAGTTAAATCAAAATCATCCGGAACTCTCTTCTTCCGTGATGCCTTGTGATCTGATATTCGTCCGAAACTTTAGGGAAGCCGACAAAACCCCCAAAGAGACCACCGTGTCCTCATCAGGGCTGGTGAATAGATGACGAAGAGTGTCCGCTGTGTTGTCTTGCGATGCTGTCTCGTTGTCCTTTGATTCGCTCAAGGTGCGCTCACCATGAAATCCGCTGTCCATTCGTACAGCGGATTTCATGGTGATGCTGATTGTGAGGTGCTGTGTATTAAATAAATCGGAATTAGTCCACTACATTATAGCATAACAAATATACCGCTATACTGGAAAATTGCAAGCGTTACAACGATATTCAAAAAGGGAAACAGACATGACCCAGGCCTCTACCGTCCAATTTCATTAACCTCGAATATAGACAATATACTTGAGCATACCGTCCCGAGCAATATCACGACTTTCTTGGACAGAGGTAACTTCCTCCGTGACTGTCAGCACGGATTCCGAGAGGGTAGATTATGCGGAACACAGCTCGCGCTCTTTCTTCACGATGTTCTACAATATGGTGAATCGAAAAGACAAGTTGACGCTCTATTTCTAGATTTTTAGAAAGCTTTCAACACGGTACCTCACAACAAACCTTTATAAAAATTACAGTCATTCCGATTAAACGAAACAGTGGTAAACTGGATTCACGACTTTCTCAGTGATCGTACTCAAAAAGTAGTTCTTGACGAAATGAGCTCTGACGTAGTAAAAGTTAAATCATGTGTTCCACAAGGATGCGTAAAGGGCCACCTTTTTTATTGAATACATCAGTGATCTCTGCTCCCGCATTAGCAATAAAATACGGTTATCTGCTGACGACGCAGTCATCTATAGCGAAATTAGTGATCACTCCGACTACGAAATTCTATCATCGGACTTAAACAACGTTCATTTGAGGAGCCAAGAGTAGGGACTCGAACTTAACCTGAGCAAATTCATGACGGTACATTTCTCGCGGAATTCGTCCAACTACAACCATGCTTATGCTGCATGCTGATGGTATTAACATAAAGGCAACAGACGAAGTGAAGTACCTGGGAATTACGTCGAACCTCACGTGGGGAACATTTACACGTACATATTTGCGGCATAGCCCTGTAAAATTAGGGCTCATCAAGCGTATAGTCGGAAGATTTTCGGATGAGAAAGTATAAGAAAGGTGCCATTTTACACTCGTCTAACCGCACCTTGAGTATGTAGCGAGCGTATGGGATCCGGTGCAGAAAGACTTACTCCGCGAACTGAATAAAATACAAAGGAAGGCTGCGCGGTCCTTCAAAAACTGTTAAGGGCGTACAGACAGCGTTACTCAGATGTTAAGCCATTTAGGATGGGAGCCGCTGGAGATTCGGAGGCTGCGCGCTAGGCGTAGACTACTTGAACAATTGTGAATGGATATCTTTAAGAGCGACACAGAGAACATAATATTAGAGTCACACTTTATTTCCAGGTCCAATAGGAGCGATAAATGAAGAGATATTTTTTTCCGGACGGATAGATATTGGAATTCGTTTTCCCCCGAATCATAAAGGATTTTAATAAACGCTAGTCCCAACTTCGTTAGAGTACTTCATTTTTATGTGGAAACTGCTGGTGTCCTAACACCCCCTACCACACGCCTTTTAGGCGGCTTGCGGGTAATTATGTAGCTATAGATGAACCCTTCTTTACGTTTCAAACACTCGTCCTTTTTGTTATAGCCTAGCCCAAAAGGTTCAGGTCATTGAGATAATTTTCTAATATAAGTAAATGTGAATTCAATGGTAGAGAAGAGTTCCCACAAGTTCTCATTACCAAAGCAATTGTTTTATGGCCACACGTACATTTCTAGGAGGTAATTGAACATTTATTACGCGATTGAATCATGTATGCTCTCAAATAATAGACTTTTTAATTAGAGAAGAAAATATAGACCAAATGCTGCTGAAGGAAGGTGGAAGGAGAGAAATACATGGTGCTTAATGGGCGTAAGATAAAACTTAGGATGGTTTAATAAGGTAGGCTTTATGGTATTTCAAATTTGGAATTTTCAAAAGTATTTCATGTTATCGTATTTTGCTCAGGACGCGAAGAAATTTTCTTCCAGAAACATGTGGCAGATATTAAATTCGACGATATTGCGAATGTTAGATTAATTTTGTCTCGAGTACGTTAACACCCCACATGTGAATCTAAAATGACTTAATGTCCATTGAAGTATTACTAATTACATATTATTTCAAACGTGTGAAAGGAAGTTACTCTAAATTTTAAGATTAAGTACCGCTCAGTATGAGTATCATGGAAGACTATCTGTAGTTATAATTTTATGAAAACAAATATTTCTCCTCGTCCGTCCTTCTTCCCAATGGCCATCACCCGCTCATTCCAGGAACACACCGACTTTTCTCTGTCCTGGAACACCATCGCAAGCCGCGCTCTCCTGGACTTGGGCCACAGATGTTCTCTCGGTTGGACATGGGGAGACTCGGAAGCCTTAGCAGGTCCTTTTTTACTCGGATGCAAAGGAGAAGGTACAGTCACTTTCAAAAGTAGGTCCCCACGGCCAGCGCGAGCAACTGCGTTTTTCTCGGAGGTCGAACTTCGGGTATTGGCTATGCCTTCTGTGTCTTGAACGGGCCAGTTTGACTTAGGCATCCTTCACTATTCCTAAATACTTCGCGACTTCCCCGACTCCCAGTGCCACAACACAAGGCGAAGCATATGTTCTCAGCCATGGGATTCCCACCCTGATAGTATTCTGAGATGGATATTCCGAGTAGTCTGGCTTGCACTAAAAAATAACGAGACGTATCTGCGTCGCAACGCACATATGAGGAAGAAACGAAAATTGGAATTTACGTCTGAAAGAGTATTAAAAAAGTTTCCTACAAAATAACCTTCTAGATTATACCTTTAACACATTATTACCAACACCATCAATATATATTGCTCTATGTTTAAGTATTTCAAACACTTGATGTGGCGCATTCATTATTCCTAACCATTTTCTTAGGATACATATGTTTACCATGGTTTATACTACATTTTTCTACGTGTCTCATCACGCGAGAAATCAAAAATATTAATGTGCGCTAAATTGTAATGTTTAATTCTGTATCATATTTATTCCAGTCGTTACTAACATATCCCATATGAACAAATATTTAAATAATGCTTTATACATTCGAGGTATCAGGAAGTAATTAACCGACATATTTATGTTCATCGAAAGGTCGAATGTCTTAATAGTTACCATTAATATATTTTCTATAATGAAAATACCAACGGAAGCATTAATTACATGACTTGTGTGCCTATTTCTTACCATTTAATGGCATATTAATACTATATGTTTTATCTTTGCCCCTTCATGGAGAGGCTAACCTAAGTCTTCCCCCTTTTTCGCTTCTTTTTTTCCTGCTAAAACCAGTCGTAATTGGCGCCTGCTGATATCATGCAGGGCAATATCCTACACATTATTATGTATAAGTGGTTTTACATCATAAATAGAACTTACACTCATGTAATGAATACCTTGAGTCAGTCTTACGTGCGAACAAATACTGATCATATTCCTACTGACACTAAACTACGCACGCATAATATTCATCCGATAAAAATATACCGTGTTGGGTACCTAATGACTATTTCTGCATTATTAATACAAATTAAACTTATGAGCTGCCAAATATACTGCTTGGGATGTAGCGTTTGACGGTGTGGAAACTTAGGCGACGACAAAAGAGGGACAAGAAAAGAATGAAGGCATCCGAGATGTGAGTATAAAAAAGAAAGGAAAAGGTGAGAAGGATGGAGAGGAAAAAAAGAAGAAGTGCTATCCATGGTCGAGAGATTTTTAGTAAAGGGGGAGGGGAAGGATGAAAGTAAGGATATGGTTAGAATGAAAGAGCCTAATGCGAATGGGCGTCACTTTTAATTAAAGGGTTAAGTTGAAGTTGGGAGGGGCGCAGGCACGGTGATTCGTAAAACCTTCAATTCAGAAGGGCAGGTAAATGATGTTTTTCTATGACCACCATAACTGGTTGACTCACCATCATAACTCCACGCACATGTTGCTTGTACTGTTTTTCTTAAAAAAATGAACAATATTAATGTAAGAGTATTTCCCATAAACTAAAGGACAACACTTCCTGCGACGCATTATGGTCTAACAGCCTGCCATTTCACTTGATGCCAATAAACATCTCGCTGCTTCTTTTAGTGAAAATTTATGTTTATCTTAAAAGTAATTCAATAAAATTTAAATCCAATTGCTTTTTCGAAAAAACAATGCAAAATTATCTTCTCCAATAAAAAATTGCCGTACCGGTAGTTTTGACCGGTAAAAATTTAAAAACTTTTTCTGATTTTCTACTCACAGTATGGGAATAAGTTGCGTTATTCAAAATGTAGGCACTACTGTAGTCAGAATAACCTACTACTTGGGGACTGACTGCTATTTAACTTGTAAACATTGAAAAAATGTCTGAAAATCTTTAACCGCCGGCATGGATGAACGCGATGACGGATGGTAACCGTGACGCAAATGACAATATTTACATAGGCGTATATATTTACGTATTTTTCACCAGGCGATGTGAAGAAAAAAAATTGGAGTAACATGCTCGAAATGCTCCGAAAATTTATTTGCACAATATGTTTTGTATAAGTTTACCAAACTACACAGATGTCTCCTCTCTTCCTCGTGCGATGGGTTACTTGCCGGAAAACCCATATATTCTTCTCCGCTTTCTTCGGTGGTGGAATTGTTTGGCTGTGTGGGAGGGGGGGGGGGGGGGGGTTCACGCGGCCTTCCTACCTCTGAAATCGTGCGTGGGGCTCTTGACGACGGTTTAAGTAGTCAAGTTGCACCATTTGTACTACCTGATCAAGTCGAATCGATCCCCAGTGGACAAGGAACGTGTAAGCAATACGCGAAGGTCGACTTCGGAGAATAACGGAGACGGCTGCGCCAGGTATGGGGACCGACTTTTGAAAGCGACTGTACAATGCGAATTGTGGCTCTGCGCCCGCCAGCCCTTCCGTTCTTTTGGACGCTGTGTGCAATTCCAATCTAGTGCATAGATAGAATGAGTCATCCAGAAGGGTATTGCCTACAGCGGGTAACTCCTCGCCCTCCTTACCACGAGCTCAGTCATCTGAGAATATATGTTGTCGTTTAAGGCGAATAGCAAGCCTCATCAACTAGATCACAGCCATTGATCCTCTCGCTTAAGCCTAAATCACACGATTTTTTTTGTCGTGAAAGTGATCACTATCGCGATCACTAGGCGAAATGATCGTCGCCGGTTCGATTTTTTTTTCAATTTTATTTCTTTCAGAATCTGAAAAGTAACTTGATTAGTTGTAAAAATAGATTATGTATGAAAATTTCAAATAATAAAAATAAAACAGTTCACGTAAATAATCCAAGTGGTCATAAAAAATCTGATATAAAATTTGCAAAATTATTTTAGCTATGTCTTTGTAAAAACCTTCATGCATAATTGAAAAATAAATATTTTCTCTTAAGTTTGCATGCACCATTTTCCAATACACAAAAAATACTACATTGAAGACGTAGTTGTAACTTTCAAAAATAAAATGTAATAGAATATGGTTTATTGCGCGTAGATAGTGAAAAAGTACTAAATTGGCATTCCGGAATCGAATAAGTACACCTCAGTTGAACGGAAATATACTTTTCGAGCACTTCATTCACGACAGGGTGGGAGCCTCGGGAATGGCCTCTCTACAATTTCTATGAGTAGACAAAATATATAATGCATGCAATTTTCAGTTATTACAAAATAATAATATCTTGATGAACACTGTTTATATTATAGTTTACCCGTTGCTTATGCGGCCATTACGGCCGGATGGATTCCCTTTCGGCTTGAATAAAATATTCTCGGGTTAAGCACCGGGTCAGGCTTTTTGAGGCCAACGTTTCAATGAGTACCTCACTCATCGTCTTCAGGGCTGAGACTGAATGCCGAGCTTGGTCTACGCCGGATATTTATAGCGAGCTAGCCAACGGACGGTTGAGGCCCATTGTTGACCAGCCGATTCAAATTTGGCTCAAGGGTTTTGGAGTCTGAATTGTGACCGCGACCGTTGTATTTTATTTATCAGCGGTCTCCATATTTGGCTGATGTTCTGCCCATAGTCTCGGTTAAGCCTTTTGTCTTCGAAAAAAAAAGCCTGACCCGGTGCTTAACCCGAGAAGATTTTATTCATTCGATTCGCCGGGAAAAACTACGATCATTTACCCTTTCGGCTTGTCATGCATAGCTAATCTTTTATCATAAAAGTCCTTTTGCAACTCGATGGCAGTTGATTTCTTTTACATTTTTTAGCTCATTCTTCAATTAATAATATATCTAAAAATCACGTTAATATTCCGTCCGATTATATAACTTTTCTCTAATTAAATAAAACATTTCATCGTGAAAAAGCAACGGCATTCCATTCATGATTATTAATTTATCCATGGCTATTTTCTCCAAAATATAAATAATAAAAGCAAATTTATATTTTCAATACTTATTCCAATCGATTGAAAGTTAAAAAAATAAAATCAAAGGGACCAGTGTACCGTAATCATAGTTTAAAATCGACCGTCCATTTCGGCGTCTGCAACTCCGGGACCGGTGCTTCGCTTTTTCTCTCACTTTGACACTATTTCTATGCAAAGGTGCACACATACCAACCCTTGAAATACACTGTTATGCAGTTCATACATCCTATTGTCCAACCTTATATTTTAAAAGTCCCATTTCAAATTTTCATTTTTGGACTTTTGTCCACTTGAAGTGGGGTTTGGCCCCACTGTGCGCCCGTCCCCTAAGCGCTTGTGCTACCCAACTGTTCTTTGAGCAATTTCAATGGGGCGTTTACGCTCACCATCCGTTCAGTAATGAACTTGCTATTTTTTACTAGCATATTTCGCCGGGGTGACAATTTGGCTAGGAAAAAGCGATTTAAAGCGGGCGATTAGATTCCGGAAACCGGTAAAATTATTTGAAAGGCATTCGTAGCAACGATTTATAAAGAATGTAAACAACGCAAGAAGGAGATTTCTCCGAGGAAATTGCGTAGAAAATTGAGCTGATATTTACTTAATATTTATCAATGAAATGATTTTTACTCGATCACTTCTTCTTTTACTCATGACCCATTGCAGGTTGAAAAAACAGCCCTCGGAAATGATAATAGAACATACAAAAAATGAAAAAAAAATTGAAAATATTCTGGCACAGAATGTTAAATCAGGTAGATCAAAAAGAAGGCAGAAAATATTAAATACAAATGAAAAATATACAGGTACATAATAATAGCCATTACATCTAAGCCATCTATACCTAAGAATCCCGGGGGATCAGAAAACTAAAAACGTCGTCACCTACCAGCATCGCACCTACCTCCACCCAGTAATAAAAATTATGCAATAATATTATATATCATGCGGTGATAGCATAAGATAACTAATGTATTGCACTTCCGGATAGCACAGTTCATGCTACGAAAATGAATTGACATTTGGATGGAAGTTAATCACGTGATCCTTAATGTAGTTGAGTTGAACCATTGAAGCTCACTATAATAATCGAGTTAGGACTTATCATTGGAAATATTAATCACATGTCTCTTACGTATATGATGATAAACATCTCCTTGGTATCTATGTTTGGTATTAGGATGGATTAAATCGTGCAAGTAAATGTATTAACATCAACATAATTCTCTTCGTGCCCCTTTCAGGGTGTTTGGCAGGGGGTGATTAATCACCAACTTGCAGCATGCAAGAGGACCACCGCATGCAAACCGAACGGTCATAGAAATATTACGCATAACAGCAAAATGTACGTCCACATTCATGTGATTTGGTGCATTTATTCACGTTTTAACTCGTACTTGTAAATACATTGATTTAACACAGTCAAATTAAAATAAGAGCTGACTGTGCGACTATTCGCAGTAAAACGAACCTTGTGAACAATGCATGTGACGTAACGAGAGGAATGTATGGGGTCTCTTTTGTTGTGCCTTTGAGACTCCCTTTCCCCCATCCCATCTTCTTCTCCTTCAATACCTCCCCTTAACAACCAGCTCTCCACCCTACGACGCGCCAACCGAACCTCTCCCGAACGCCTTCGCGATGCACTTCGACTCAAAATCGGGCCATCAATTTTGACTCCGACATGAGCTATTTGTTCACGGCAACCTCCCCTTATATTCTTAGTGATTCCCCGACCTCCATTACCTCTCAGAACGTGTAGTAAGAAACTGTGCGTCACTTTGGTTTTCCTCCTCATTCCATCAGTTCGGTTAGGGTAAGGAGGTGTATCCTCCGTCGCTGAAGTGTACATGTAAGAACTATTCTCGTAAAAAACCTATTAATCCATGATAATCTACAAATTTAATCATAATTGTTCATAATTTTTTACCAAGAAGGAAGCATTCTTTGGCAATATGATTTGGTCACAATTATTGGAGTTTTTGTACCCACATCCTTGGTTTTGACTTCATATTCCTTTCGAGTGTAATGATTAACAACTCCTCCTTTCATCAGTACCGAATTTTTAGTGCTACAGCTTAAAGTTACTTCTTGATCTTTTTACAGTTTACGAAATGTGGAGTGAAGAATTCAATCAACTCAGTGATTGACAGTACAATCCTAAAATCAAACTGTCAACGATTTCTTCAAGCCTCTTCCTCAACGCTTGGATAATTATAATTGGTCCTTCATCACGAAGGATGCAGTGTGCATTTCTCTTGGAATTATGTGAAGCTACCAGAATGTGTTAATCATCGGCTAAAGAGTGAAGTGAAAGTGTCTAGGGACCATGAAAAAATTCATTGTCAGTGTTGTGTTAAATGTGAAGTGCTGGTGAATATAAGTATTTTGGAGAGTTGCTGTTTTAAAGATGAGCTCTGTCGCCGATGGACCTGGGGGCAAGTAAAAGGTAGGTAGTCTTCTCCTCTTGAAGTTTTATTCACCATGGAGGTTATAAAGTTTTTGAGAAAATAATTTAAAACAGAATTGATTTAGCTCCATCTTTTTTTTCCTGGGGAGAGGAAAATTCCTTGACCCAACTCGTGGAGTCTCTTTGCAAATGAAAAATACTCTTTGAATGTTGGAGCTGTCCGTTTTTGTAGTGTAGCGGGATAAATAAAAAAGGATTTCCAGATTAGTTCAATAGATGTAAATGCCCTAGCCCTGTAATGCCCTAGATGTAAATGCCCGAATTTTCACAGGTTCGAATAAGTTGAATGAGGATGCCTCGGGATGAATATTCGGAATGCTCGTATACAACTTCGTAATGTTCCAATACTTTAATTTTGCACCCCATAATGATACTCTAATGATACGCCATTTCTAACAGTTTTTAATCTGTAAAGTGTCTGAAAGTGTAAACAGGGTCGTGTACACAAAGTTCTCAAAAAGGTATTTGTTCAGTGAAAAGAGGATCAGATAGAAAAGAACAACTGAAACACCTCTTCGGAAAAGTCAGTTGAAGGGAGAAAGGTGTTTGGTTGAAAGAAGTAGATAATCTTCCTTTCCACTTCCCACGGCGCTTTTAACACATGAATATGGAAACCTACGTGAGGAAGTAATTGTATGACTTGCTATAATCTCAACCTATTCTTTTTCGTGTTTCATAGTATACACCTTCAATTGATCCCTTTCGTACCGACCGTCTAAATCTCAGACACATTACAAGCCATAAGTGCTAACTCAATATTTCTACCCCATCTACTTATTTCTCTTGTTTATCAAAGATAAATTCCTCCCCATATTTTTCCCTCGTCCTGTGGTTTACGGAAAAATCGAAACCGTTTGAAAGGTGAGGTTAACCACGTGACCTTCCCTGTTGTCCTGCCATAACTCGTGAGTTGAGAGAGAATTATCAAGTATATTGAATAAATATTTGTCGGCTTACGTCATATCTAAAAGCTATGAAGCGGACGAATTGTGTCTCTTCAGCTTTAGTTAAATGCGATAATTATCATTAAATTACACAATACTGATAAGCAAACCACTCTGCCAAAGTTTGAATTACACATTCAGAAATATTCCCATTCGGAAACGTTTATTACAATCAATAAGCTCATTTAGTTTCAATTTTGAAAATTTAAATTTCCCTCCAGTGAAAGTGACAATGCTAATACCAATGAACTTGGCTTGTGCTGAAGCTGAAATTCATTGATTATTTCCATACAGCTTTTCCTTGAAATTTGAAACAATGTTAGCGTCGAATCATAGTGGCTTCGATGATCTGTTGCGAAATCTCCTTCACTTAACCGCTCTAAACACAGAACTTCAAATAGACATGCGTGGAGGCGCCAAGAAGTGGCGCCTAAAATTCGCAATAATTCTAATTGACAATGTTTTTATTTGTATTAACCAAAATTTGTATCAATTTAAAATATATTTAAACGAGCTCAAGATGCCAGTTTTTATGCCTTCACTGAAGAGTAAAACTTGCCATATCAAAGATAATTAATTTGAGTCGTTACAAACTGATTAATGCTAATGATGAAATCATAACGACATGACTTACCTTGAGTAAGATTCGACGATGAAGACCAATAATGTTGTTTAACTTCACAGAAAGAAATCAATTTAATCTGTCCGTCCTTATGCTTTCCTTGAAGTTTTAACACTCGCTTATATCTTCAGTTGGTTCGTAATAAACCATTTAGCAATCTCTTAGCATAAAGAAGACGGCATCAGGTTACTCTACCAAAACATGGCTTCAGTTGAGCTTGGCTATCAGGGAAATGAATCTGCGAATGACCAGAAAAAATAAATACTATTATATTACTTTTACAACACAATCAAGAGCTATTATAATTTCATCGGCGTTCACATGAAAGTATAATGATATAATTATTCAGGCTTAGTTAGCGGCACTATTTTGAGGCCAAGAAAGGTGTGATAAGTAGTAACTAACGCCATTATAAATGAAAAAAATGCAAAAACGAGCATGAAAGTTAGCATATTTTATCAATATATGTGGCACAGTGAAAGAAGATGATCACATCGCGGAATTAATTGAATATCACAGTTCGTATCGAAGATTGAAGATATTCGAAGTAATTGACAGCTCTGTTTTGCTACTGTCTAGATTTTATTGTTCACGCTCGGCTAATTAAGAAGATGTAAAATAGTTTTTGAGTGTCATTAGAAAGCTTTTTTGCGATTAAACCTAAGGCAGCAATTATGAGGATATCGACTCATTCGCAGCTGGCGTACAACTACAAAATGAATAGAATATTTCCGTTTCATAGAATCTATACCACCGAAATAATTCGTAGATCCGAAGGAGTGTTAATCTAAGCAATGCATACGACCTTCGGGATCGGGAGTGTACAGCGTCCCGTGTGAGTGCGGTAACGTTTACATTGGGGAAACTGGCCGCACAATCGAAAAACGTCTGACGGAGCATGGAAGATGCATACGCCTGTTTGATCCGCTGAAGTCGGCGGTAGCGGAGCATTGCTAGGACCTCGGTCATAGGATGGACATTAAAAATACGAAGGTATTGTGCCGCACAAATAACTATTGGGATAGAATTGTAAAAGATGCAATTGCTATTAGCCTTAAGGAGAAGAGTTGAATTGAAGCTACCAATGTTTATTGTGGTTTTCATATTTAAATATTCGATAAACTTGATACATCGATGACAAATAATGGATCGTAAAGGAGAGAGTTTTTATGCACTAAATACTTATCCCCTATGTACCAATGGCATAGTGTGATTAGCAATGCTGTTACCGCTCGCGAACTCACAACATATCTCCGCTATTCACAGACGTATGCAATAAGTTTACATGATGAGCTACATTAGTGACATGTTAATGCTTGAGGACAATCGTGATTAGAATTACTTTCTCTCTTCACCATTTCCCAAAAATTACTTGTGCTCACCTACCTCAGTCAATACCGCTGTATTTCTTCTCAGTATTTCCGTTGATCTGTAGCTTGTAGTAATCGCTATCCATCCTTGTTCCTGCATAATGAGATGGTGACCTCAACGTACGTAGGAACGGCTAGAAGAGTCCAGGAAATTAATGTAATAATTTAAAAACATACAGAAGTGTGACTCTGGCGAAAGGACGGTTGGCGAGGGAATGAGGTGTACTTTCTTTGTAAGTAGGGGGAAGGGGAGGTGCTACTATGGGGACCACAGTTAAATGCCGACCGTTGACAACCTGCTATACTGTTTTTCGTAATGCGATGACGTGTTTTTCAAACGTACCTAATGACCTTCGCAGATGAATAGGACATTCTGGAACATTGATCACGTGTGTTTCGACCGTTGGCCCATTGAGAAATTCCGCGCTATTTTTCTATAACAGTGGCATTAAATGAACGAATCTCATTGGTTAATCGTATTATTGATTTTCCGCGCGATATATTTTATTAATAATAATATAGAAAATGACCGTATTTGTTGATGTATTTTATTGGATAAAATTTCAAATGACCTTCACGGTATCCAGGGTTTTTTTAGATTTATCTTTGCCTAAAAAATAAATCGGTTCGAAATTATTGTGACGTCACAGGAACACGTGACATGGCTGACGGAGTATCGGAACACCCCCTCCCCCTGTATCTGGACTTCAGTTCGCGGCAAGCTCTCTTGGGGTAAAGAGGTGAGTACCGTAACTACTTCTTCGGTGAATCCTTTTCATATTTAAGTTAATGCACTTTCAATTTATTCTCTGAAGTGTAGGATACTTCGCAAATGCTATTTGTTCAAAACCATTCAGTTATCGTGATCAGAGTGGCACATATTTTGAGTGACAATATTTATTACGCCGACAGTCTTCACATTCCAAATTTTATTAACTTATGTGTGAAATGTGCCTCGAAGTTAATATTAGTGTCGGAGAAGTTTTTAAAAAGAACTATAGTGATAGGGAAATATCCTCTCCGATTAATATCTTCCTTTTTTATTCTTAAACCAGTTGAATTTAAATAATTTATTTTGAGAAAACTGGACGTTAAACGGCATTTCTACGATATTCCGTACTTGTTTTTTTCCAGAGTGAATATTCAATCATAAAATTCGTTTGACCTTTGATTAAGTACGTAGTGATTGTTTCCGAGTAGAACAGGTGTAAATTATGACATTTACATTCCGTTATGAAGTGTCGACATTTGAAATGAGTAAGTAAACTGTGAGTAGTTTTATCTGTGCATGCATCGTGGTTTTTAGAACATCGAACATAACGGCTTGATTGTAGGACTTAAGATCCTTACGACAATCTGGTAGCTTACTTCTAGTACTTCAGGTGATTAGTTACCTTTTTGACGAATGTAAAAATGATTAGTTCTATCGCAGTGACTGTTAGTATAAGATATTAACAGTGGATTTGGAACAGTGCATTTCATGCCAGCCACGCTGCTTCGTTGTTGATTTTGCGGGAACCTTAAATTTCAAAATGAAGCTTGCATCCGCGATTTCTTCAGTTGTTAGCCACATTCATCCTTTATAATTTTTACCATAATTTGTACCTCAATGGCGATTTATTCCACATAATTAAAGTTGCAACGAGGTATTTTAAAAAGTTCTCGACATTTGAACCTAAGAAATTGCAATTAACTTATTTCGTTTATGCATGCACCTGCCACTCCGGAACCGTTCCGCAATAATTGATTGTATAATTTTGATGATGAGGTAAAGTAATAGAATATTGGCGATCATAATTGGATTTAAAGCATTTCACTTTGCACATTTTATTCCATTTATTTGAACTTTGTGGTCATAAGTATGATAATTTGTTGTAGCCTATAATTTCACCATTATCCTTAAGTTAAGCTCCATGTGATGTGTACAATTTTAGTGCGTGAATATTGCCAGCCATTAAGCGAACTTTTTCTTTTCAGGTCCTCGATTGAATTAGGGGTAACGGATCAGTTCTGTGAAACGTTTGGGGTTAAATGGGGCATTGCGGTGAGGTTTCAAGGAAGAGGAACACTGAAGAAATATGGTGAGTGAATATCATTCTTCATGAAAATTATTTGATAGGTCTTTGAATAATCTCATACATAGACCTTCGGATTCTCTTTGTCGCTATTAGTAACTAAATAAAAACTTAATGCTGTGCGGTGTGCAAGAATTAACTTTTTCTGTGATAGTTTTTGTTACGATATTTCATCATACACTATTTTATAATTGCATTTTATGCTACCAATTCTCAGCCGTTAAATGATATGAAACTCCGTGGCTATGAAGGCAACTACATTGAATTAAAGCTGTTATAATTTTCGTAGTTCACGTGAATTTTGAGAGCTTCACTTTAATATTTAAACACGTCACGGTGAGAGCGAACGAATCTCTCAAAGTGTCTTTCATATCCTTCATTTCTGGTTTATTAAATACGAAATCACAGGTCTTACTTTTCCGCTCTAAACATCCACTGTTAAATCATCCGTCGAGGATATTGCTTTCATCAGGCAATCAAGATCAGTTTCTCAAGATATGTTGGATTATAATGGTGTGTTTTCTACTCGAAGTATTGACTAGGCTTTCTATTCTCTCCAATGTCTTCTCGAATTTCGAATTCTCGAAAGGAATCCCGCAGTCCTCACTCGAACGATCCATTTCATTTTCATACAGCCGAATACCCACCAGTTTCTTCACTGATGTCAATGCCTATGATTCATTGCTATAGAGATGCATACTTGAATTGTAAGTTCTGATAAAATGGTTCCAAACTTCATGATAAAATTTCCTGCTTTTATTAGCAAATTGTTGCAAAAATTTTTTCTGAAAATTTAGCTTCGCCTGGGGTGTTCTACTGATAATTTCTGTCGTGTTTCTACACCTGATTATTCTGCTTCCGAAATGTTTAAACTGGTCCACATCTTCCAATGTTTTTTTCCCTAGTTTTATGCTATTCTTTTTCTACACACTAATGTTTAATATTCGATATAAATTTAAATTGATTTTGTACTTAGTCGCCCTCCTGTACAAATCTCATGCAGATATTCAATCCGTCTTTTCACTTTTATTGGTTATCAGTCATAAGTTTGGCCTCTTCCAATGTTTCTTTCCCTAGTTTAATACTATTCCTAACTTCCAATCGTTTGCTACACTCTAATACTTGATGGTGATTTTCAGGTGGCATTGGTCGTTGTTCTACCCACCTTTACCAGACCCTTTTTCAATTTTGTAAATATTTTAAGCGTGTGCTGATTTCTCCTCGTGGATATTCATCCATCTAAACTCCCAAGTTTTTCTTTGATGTAATCGGTGCCTTTATAATTGTAAACTATGAAAATTACGGGAGAAATAACACAGACCGGAGACGGGAGAAATAACACAAATCACTAGACTTTGTCTTGACTAGAATTCTTCAAAGCTAGGCCCTATAAAGTATCACACACACTTGTTTTTTTAAATGAGTTGTGGATGATTCACATGTCATTGTTCAGCGTTGTTAATTAACTTCATTCAAAATTTTAAGCATGGAATGCCAATCGACAATACTGCTGCGTCAAATTATTCAAGGAAGAAGACGAAGAAATTCGGTGAGAAACTGGTCGACCTCTTTCAACGTTTGTTTCACTAGTGTAATGCTATTCTTTTGCTACACTCTAATGTTTAACAATCGATAACAATTTAAATTGATTTCTGATTGATTGACGTATCTCATATAGATATTCAATCCATGTCTTCACTTTTATTAGTCAACAGTCAAAAGTTCTCCGTTTTTGTCACTTAAGGTATTCATCGTACGCTCATTAATTTGAGGAGGTTCCCCTAGCGAGCCTCTACTTTTCCATGCACACTATGTTTTCATATTCCTCGACCGCGTTTCCCTGGCCTCCCTGCCCTTATGTCAAATATCGTTCCTTATTCTCATTTAGCATTCCTCAGCTTTAGTATTTTTGTACTTCTCTGGTGCCTTCAATGAGACTCAAGACTTTTTGCGTGATCCATTCTGATGATTTCCCTTCTCTCAAGAACTTCTTCAGCTGCTTCCATTAACCCACTGCTCAAGTTCTTCTGACTCTCTTCCTCTGATTTCTCGGTCACATCCGATGCTATTTTGTTCTCCTCCGCCTCCTGAAATTACACTTGATACCGAGTTTTATTTATTTTCTATTTTCCAAATGTTTTTCATCGCTTTTTTCAGTTTTTAATTTCTTATTATTTTGGGTGAGTTGAGTGAAGCCGGGGAAGTTTTTATTACAGCGCCATTGAGACATAGCCTCGGTCTTTTTAAGCCCAAGGGTAATCGTTGCCATCCACTTTCTATTTGCCGATTCAACGTCAACTTAAACAGCTAGGTCTTAGAATTTCATCAACTTAGAATCTCTCTTCTTGACTAGCAATTTCTTTGTCTATTGTCTTCGGCTGTGATTATTTAATTTTGTTTCGCTACCACTAGCTTGTGTTCTTTGTCAAATTTTCATTTTTGCATTACATTCGTAGAGAATAATTACATTTTCTTCACCTCTTACCTGCTTGAATATTTCCATGATACCTTGATGCACTTACTACACTTTTGCGTTTTTTAGCAATTTTTGTGGGTAGTTTTTATTGTTTTTTGTATTTTTTTTCTACAAAAATTCGGAGATACAGAGGTTATGGGGTAGTGGTTATCTTTCGTTGAGGGAGGAAGTTTCAGAGCTCCATCAGCAAGGGCTACTGATTGCCTTAGAAATCAGCCATAAATTATTCATCCTGTTCGGATTACAGCCTTTAAATATTCATCCGGCTTTCAATGTACTTCAGGTCTTCTTTGCCTCGTCAAAATTCAGTGGATACAATACTCTGTCGTGGGTCAGGGAACTGACTCACCGACGTGGCCACACAATAGAACACGCACAACCACATAATTACAGTAAAGCCAATGTGTCGAAGTGGGTTCTTAGTTACACGTAACATATTTACAACAGAGCATCTCCTCCTAACTGGGACACACTTTTCACCCGAAAAGAAACAATATTCATAGGTGAACATTTTATGCTAAAATCAGCCTTTTCCTAAATTTTGAGACTTAAAATGCTCTCGGATATTTCGTTAAAATGCTGGCTATCGTTTCTTCAGTTGAGGAGTAGCGAATTTCAACCTTATAATACTTTACAGCCCCACTAACAAAGTGATAGCGATCATCACTATGCTAATGAAAAAACTTTTAGGGTTAAGTATAATTATTTTTTTTTCTTTTTCTTGACCTTATTTTATATATAATATGGTTTTTCCTGGAGTATAGGTCATTTATACAAAAGTTAGCCGCCAACGTTTCGATTTATTTTCTTAAATCATCTTCAGGGCTGTTAGAAAAATTGTGAAACAAAATAAAATACAGAGAATAAGACGAAACACAATATTTATGCATAAAAAAGGAACAATTGGGTTTTTTAATACAATATAATTTAAAGAAATATGTATATATAAACATATAAGAGAACAGAATGGAAAATATACAAAAAATGTTTACATACCTCTAAACTTTGAACATAGTATTTATTTATGTTTTGTTTCTAAGGTATTGTCACAACCTAGGTTACCTTTAATTTTGATGTATTAATTAGGGCTATGTCACTGCGTCAATTTTCGGGTGGCCCCAACAATTCTCGACGAATGCTGGTCGCTTTGTCAAGGGAATTAGATTAAGTTGGAATTTTTATTCGCATATGTTTTTTGGTATTCGGTGGGTGGTGAATGGGGGTGTGAGGAGTAGATTGTCGAGTGTTCTCCGAATTGCAGGTTGCCAAACATGAATTACTTTTAACGCCTATGTTAATATTGTTGTTCTCCTTATTTTTTATTTCAATTGCTTCTCTGTCGAGTCTCTGTTTAAAGCCTCTCACATAGGCGAATATTTCTGTTCCTTTAAGGTCGATTGCGTGGCCCAGCGCTGCGTGTTTGGCTGCCGTGGACTAAGTTGACTACCCCAGTCGATTTACTCTCTGGTTTTCCTCCTGGCGTGTTTTCACTGATCTACCAATGCTGTTCTTCCCACAGGTTTGACAGAGATCCGCTAGACCCCTTCGACTTGTAGTGAAGTAGACTCTGTCCTTGACGGGTTTAAAAAGATGTTTTATCTGCACGTTAGGAGAGAAGGTAGTCCTTATCTGACATTTTCTTAGGATATTTTTACAAATCTGTCAGTTATCCCCTCAATGTGCGGTAGGAAAGCTTTCTTTAGGTCACTGAGGTTATTTGTTGAGGAAATCGCTGCTTTTGCGGTGTCTCCTTTGTCCTCATCATTCTTTTTCGTGACCTTATTCGTGAGATAATTCTGTCGTCGAATTCATTTCCCCGCAGAAAGGCTTCTAGTTTCCACCTTTCTTTGGCAAAGTTGTTTCGGTCGATTATTGTGTTGTAGCGGTGACTCAAGGTATTCCCCACTGAATTTATTTGTGATGAGTATATGCCCATGTTCCTCTCTACTTCTTTTCCACGAGAAAGTCCAACAATAGAAGTTCTCCGTCTTCCTCCATTGTGAACTTCATGTGGTCGTTCATTCCGTTTAAATAATTTTAAAGAAGAATTACATCGATATGATTAGTTCTAGCTTTATGCTTCGCATGTTTCTGAGCAGGCTGGTTATCATTGAAGATACAATTCATATTTCCAGTTAATCCAGGTTACCATGGAAGATAATTAGTACACAATTCATCTTTCCAGTTAATTCATGGAGAAGATTAGTTAAGTATATGCTGTGGTACCAGCAGTGATAATGTACATTATATAAATTCTTGTATATTATTTACGATCCAACAGATCATTAGCATTAGATCGTCGTAAAAACGATAAGTCAACACCGTATTTTTTTGTAAAATCTTTGACCACTAATCTTGCTTTTTACCTACCCATATTACTCATACCATCACTTTTCATCCGATATACCAATTTTCATTGCACTTGCTTAGTAACTACGAGTACCCAAGTATCATTTGCGTTCAGGGAATTTTACTCTTAGTGAATATCTTGCACCCTATTTCCTCTTTCCTTAGAAGACAGAGCCTGATACAAGAGCTCTGGCTCCACAATTATACTATCTAGTTTTCAATTGAATGTAGACATCCACGAGCCCCATTCAACTGATGGAGCCGGGTCGGTGAAAAATCGGAATTAATGTCAGCAAATGGAATGCACTGAGGAATAGCCTTGGGAGTGTTTTCTTTCGGGCTCCGTGTCGATGTTTTTCGTCTCTTTAAGTTCGTATTTAGACTCACCGATTGTGTGTATCTAATACGTTGTTCCATACTGTGCGCGGTGGTGGCGATGAAATTCTGACAGGGTTCGAGTTAATGATCGAAGAAATCATCCTTTTTTTTTCATTTTTTAAAAGAGATCATAACATCGATGAGTGCATACAGTTGGCTCAAGATAAAGTTAATTCTTTTGGGCTGCGTGGCGAATAATTTCCTCTCTTTAAATTTTCCTCTTCTTAGATAGTATTTGTACTCACTGTTTATGTATAACTAATACGTTGCTCTGTAACGTGCGTGGTAGTTGCGGTGGAGTTCTCAGAAGGTTGGAGTTCGAAATAATTATATTTTTTTCATTTTTTAAAGAAATCATTACATCAATACAGTGGATACGGTTGGCTCAGGGGAAGGCTAATACTATTTTTTTAACCGTTATATTTGTTATAACATTAGGTTGAAAGTTAAACACAATCATTTCTAATATAGTTGACCAAAAGGGACCCCTTCAAAATTTTAATCCGACTCACATGTTACTTTTCTCTGAGAAATTTTAACTGTAGAATAGGTTCTTATTTATTTTAACCATAACATTTATTCTATTACATAATTTTTAGTAGAGTCATTCGATGTCCCTACAACTTTATGTTGAAGTTAAGCCGTTGATCCAAGTAATTTCTCTCGTGCATGTGGCCGAAATGCATTCTACAAGTCGTAGACAAGCGCCCAGAGTACCCATTACAAGCACCGTCAGTTGCTTTTTGTCATAATTTCCCATGATTTTTTGGAAGTGGTTTAGGTCTGGTGAATGATTAATATTATTAAGCCGACATTGGCTCATGATATTACTCTTACGTTTCTGGTAACGATATCAGGAGGTGAGACCATGAATTTTCCAAATGGAAATATTTTGCCATGACTACTAAAAGTTAGTGAAATAAAGAAGTCATAAATTTATGTTTATCGATACTCGTCCGATTATTTAGGGTGAAATAATTCATACACTAATTTATCTCCACCTGATCTTTAGATGTGTTTGTGGTTCGCACACCCACTGTAAGGAATGCGTTCGTATTTTTAACCACGTAACTTCCCAGATTTTTTCGTGAATTTCGTGATTTTAAATTTGATTTCTATGATTTTCGATGGAATTAAAATCATTTCTCGTACTATAGGATAATAAAAACTGTTTCAACTAAGAATACATCTGGTTATTTATTGCGTGTTGTCGATACTATGCGTAGGAATTTTACTCAATCGAGAATTGACAGAAATTGGTCGCATAGACACGACGATACAACTATGGCCATTCCCTTGCTGATTTCCTCTCATGAATGACTTTGTTCATACACAAATGAAATGAATGTGTTAAAACACATATATTCATTATTGTGTAAAATTTGCTTATTTAAAAAATCCAGTGATAACTTTTTCTTGGGTCAACTGTATCTACTGTGTTGATGTTAAAAATTTCTCTTTTACATAATGTAATAAAAGTATATTTCCTACGGATTCGAAATATCAAGGAGGAATTTTATATTTTCACCTATCTGATAATCTGCAAGCCATAGATATTCTTTAAACGTCTCGAACACATAAGCTTAACTCTTGAGGAAATATCCAAATCATTTTCTGTCACTTTCTGTCCCTCTGTCATAATAGTCATTCATCGTCAGTTATAGGTAGCTTGCCCCTCCAAATGATTTTTCTTCCACTGGCCCACAGCATGCACAACTTATTATTAATTATTTGCCCTTGACAAGCTTTCTTCAAGTGGACCTCTCCTCATCTTATGGCAATGCATGTATTGCCGCATGTCTCCATAGTGCATCTTAAGTTGACAGCATAAGCCAATGTCTTAAATTTGGTCACATCCTGCCTCTTTTGCTGTCCCAGTCTCCGATGCCAGTGTGCCTCAGCATTAGGATTTATTTTTCCTGTTAATCTCGAATATTAGTACTGGTGGTGATAAGGCTGACTTGTGGATTCTCATGCTTATATGCTTATGCATATTCCTTAGTCACAACCTCCATCTGATAATAACATCGATGTCTTTGGACATAGCTACCAAATCGCCAGTAATAGCATCATCCACCATTACGGAATATTGGGCATCCTTTATTTTCACTGAATGCATAAAAAACCCTTAGCGTCCTGCATTGCTAACTGACATCAAGTTAGCTGTTGCTTCTGGGGCATACACGACATCGGATATGGGCGATTTTAGAGGGCTGGTTGGAAATTTCATGGGGACGATGGTGCTGCCAGCAGCCTTGATAACTTCGTCGTTAACATTCAGAAAAAGTTGGCCTATGCTTCAAGAATTATTTTATCGTTAATTAAATGAGGTCTATATAAGAAGATAAAAACATTGAGACACTCAATGATTGTCCTCATGGTACTTATAGCACTCGAATACAAACTTATTACTATTAAGTAATTTTCTTAACCGTACTGAATTTACATACACTCCATTTGCTCATTTTTTAACCATAGGCATTTTTATTCGCTGCGATGGTCCACAGAGGCGCGTTCTCACGGTTCTGTACTTCACTGGATTGTTACCGGTCACTATCAGATATAACATGTTATTCATTAGTTCTTCAATTTTTAACCACTTAATTACTATTATCAATGGGCATGATAAACGGTATGTAATGATCACTTGGAGTTGATGAATATCCGTCAAGAATTATCGATATGACCCAATATTCGAAACAATGGTGTCGATGTCTTTTATCTGATGAACAAGATCCATTGCTTTCGACTAATAATCGTCCATCGATCGGGATACTTCCAATTTGCACTGTCTCGGATATCGCCATCTGCCTCAACTGCTGTCCTCAATACAAACCCGCGTATAAAAGATCGCGTTTCGTAAATTGGTGAAGAACACAGATTCTAACTGTATGCAAACGGTTGTACGAGCTAGTCATTATTTCCATTGATTGGCAACTCATTACCGTCGTTGTCGGTTTTGGGAACCATTGCTTTCTATAAGTTCTTTTTCTCCACATAATTTAAATCTCCTCTCCTTGTAATGCCTTTGCACACCTTTCAGTTTTGGAGTACTCGCCAAGATAAAATTTGTTTCAACACAGTCTTCCATTTTAATCTTTCATTCGCACATACGCCACGGACAGTCAAATTCTCCAGCGAGATTATCTCTAATACGATGATATATATGAAAAGTAATTTACAGCTTCACTAGTTATGTTGCCTGGACCTGTAATCAGTAGGGATTACAAATGTCAGTTGTGAGCCGTATGCCTCGTTACCAAGAAAATTTTTATAATTTTTTTTGCTTTCTCAATATTCTGATAACCGTAATGCAGCAGCCCTGTTATACCTGGAGGTGACACATTAATTAAGCCATTGAACTGAACATTTTAATGGCCTTTTTGTTGCCTATCTACAAATTTTGCCTAAAATAACAATTGCCTTTCTATATATTAATGCTCTCTAGCGTATCCTTTAATTAACCTAACTAAACATAGTTAATCCCTAACTTCATCCTCAGATCCCTTTATTTTACATTAATAGTAATTTAGACTTATCCTAATTTATAATTAAAGGTATATCTCCTGATTGATTCTAGCAATGGCAAGGTCATTGGGTCGAGCCAAAGATCTTTCTTTCAGTTTCAGAGCTCCATCACCAAGATAAACAGATTTACTGAGGAATTTTCATTAAATAATAACCCCTGATTTCAATGGCCTTGCCTGTGCCCCTGTGACCATTTATATGGCTCCTAGATTATGGTAAATAAGAGCTTTACTGAGTGGTATAAAAATGGACCAGACTTTGGTACATAAAATTGGTCGGTAAAAAGATCCACTTTTTGATAAAGGCGGTAAAATAAAGCGTTGAACAAAACATCCTTTTCCAAGAACAAAAATGAACTTTTGTTGAGCCAAATACCACCAAGCAGCACATATTGAAGGTGGATTTGCTGATCACAAGGCAATGCAAAATATTGAAAACTTAACTTAGCAAGGTCCTCACCTACATAGTATACTACACCACTTGCGTTATCCGAAACCATAAAACCACCTACGTAAGTACGCCGCTTATTGGAGCTATAAGTGTTTTTATTTTTTGTGTATTATTGTTTTTTGTTTTTTTTTTCGAGTAATGAAAAAGCCTTTATAAATGCTTCTGTTAAATCATTTTTCAACTGTACTTTATCTAGCTTGGTTGTCTATGATTTTCCTAAAGAGTCTTTGAGTGGTACCTGTCGTGCCAATGTCCACCTTGATGAGATTCCTCCCGTCTTTTCTGAAGTGCTGTACGTGATAGGTGCTTATGTCAGGAATCCTCATGATGCAACCAAGTATTGAATTGCAGACTTTCTATATTACAATTCAGTTTTGCCTTTCAAAAACAAAAAATCCTTTTCGAGCATACTCGTAAACATGTTAACGAATTTCGGCATTCAAAACGGCAAAAAAATCACACTTAGCAGTATGACTTTCACTTTCAACCAACGTATGAACCACTTATCGTTAACAAAAATCTAGGCATATCCCGAAAACGATTTTTGGACACAACGGACTGCCGGAAAATGAGCTTCAAAAATTGTTGCGCACGGCGCCCATCTCAAAAAGATCGTTTTCATTAAGGATTCAATACTCGATTTTAGTTCAAATCATCGCAGCACGTGCGAATTCCAAATTTTTTCCAAATATCCCACCATACCACATTCTTCGCATGCAGTCGTAGGTAAGGGGCTTCCAGATCGTAATAGTAGAAGCCTGGGCCCTCAACGCATTCGCTAATATTCAATGAATACAATTCAAGGGCAACTACTCCGCAGCAGATTAGCGAGCAGACAGAATGACCCGGACAAAAGAGAGAACACACAACCACGTATTGCTGCCGTCTTAGAAGACGAAGTAGTTTCTTGGTTACACATGAAATATTTTCAACGCAACAAATCAGAACCTCCTTTCTATTTTCTCTGAATTTATTTAAGATATAAATTAATAGAAACCGAGAACTACGATAGTGACACTCTAGCTCCATAATGATGCATGGTGAGCGTGAAGTAAACTACGGCTTTACAAACTTCCATTTTCCGATATCATGTCTACATCACCTCATTTTTCCTGCTCTCATTTGGATTAAATAGACTACTCGGTGGCCTTTATAATGCATTAGTCCACTGCCCCAAAAACTCGATTACGTCATATGAAGAGTAAGGAATCCATCAATAACATTAACTTTTGCAACAACTCTTCCTGTGTAGCCTTACATTTGTTGTGGTTGCCATGGAGATTTTACCCGCGGCGTCATTGGATGTAGAAAACCATCTCATAAGTAGTAACAACTCTTGACGAATGAGTTTCTTTGTAGATTTCTGCAGTTAGACTTATAATTTGTGACGCTTTATATATTTATCTATCTAGTTATAGTTTCCAATAAAATTTAGGCACCCGAGAGCCTCCCTTAACTGATGCGGTCGTGTCGATTATAACTAGGATGGTTGGCACATGAGGTAACTTTCATCCCTCACCCGTGGGCCACCCGGAGCCGACGATGACTGACGCGGGGGCGATGAGGATAGCGAGACAGTAGTCAGTCGCGAAAGCACTTGCGAATTGTAATGCACTGAGGGTTCTCAAGTTATTAACCCTTCATAACCCAATGTTGCTTCTAAGTAACTTCATAAATGTGTAAAATCTCAGATCTAATTAGGAAATATCTAAACTAAATATTATTTTGTGGTGTAAAATTTAATGACGACATATTTACCTGCCGGGATAGTTATCATTGAATATAAAATTTTCAAGTTTTCACAATGAAAAATCTTGAAATTTGATTTCTCCCAGAAACAGGTCTGAGTTATAGAGAGTTAATACACAGGTTGGGCCGTGGGAGTGTTTTCTTGGCGAGGTCATTCCTCAAATTATATGTTCATATTTGGACTAAATGTTCACATAATGAGTAGATGTGGCTCCGTTGTGAAGGTGTCATTCGCGTGCATTTGTTTAGGTTAAGTTTCGGGCGTATTAGACACAAGTAACTAAATGAGGAATGGATAGCGATTTTTCTAAACGGCTGAAATTAATAAAATATTGACTCCCTTAACTGATGCGGTCGTGTCGATTATAACTAGGAATGTTAGCACATGAGGTAACTTTCATCCCTCACTCGTGGGCCACCCGGAGCCGACGATGACTGACGCGGGGGCGATGAGGATAGCGAGACAGTAGTCAGTCGCGAAAGCACTTGCGAATTGTAATGCACTGAGGGTTCTCAAGTTATTAACCCTTCATAACCCAATGTTGCTTCTAAGTAACTTCATAAATGTGTAAAATCTCCTCTCAGAATGCCTTACGTCAACACATTTATTTCTATCCAGATTCATTCACTGACAGGAAATAAACGAGGGAAGAGTCAGAAGTTGTATCTTCCTGTCCGTTATCTTACTTAATTACTGTCCAATATAAATTTTCAGTTAACATTTCTCACGAAGTAATCGGAAACACTCGTACTTCAAACATTTTGATAACCTTAAAGGAGTAAGAAAAATAATTTTAATTCGATTGATTACAACGGGGAACAATTGTTTACTTAATTTTTTTACTTCGAATTTTGAGCTATTTTAGTGTGAAATAAACATGCTGATTTCTAAACTGTATTTAGTTTTCTTCCAACTTCAAAGTTTTTCATTATTTCTTGCGGAAGTGAGACAGCACTCAGCTTGATTGAGGGTCGCTCACAGGAGACATCATTGCCCTCCAATTGGGTGACCTTATGCGACTGTTGCCGGATGACTGATGCCGTAGGAGGCCAGCGTCCGGTGTACAGTTGTGTAGCTATTTAAGAGGTATTATATTGAGACGCAGTCACGTAGTCCGGAATTTTCTCAGTATGCGGATGGCATACACTGATATATTATTGTTAATTCACGTGTATCGGTAAACCATACCTTTTAAACATTATTCCAGTATTCTACCGATTAAGGTAGGTTTCCATTGAGTACTTAAGAATCATTCTGGGCGCTTCCCCTTCCATCAAGTACTGCTCTTCAATTCACAATAAGGCCTACTCCCTTTCATTCTATCTAATTATTATATCCTTTTCCTTCCTTTCCCTCGTATACCTAACATTCTTCTATCTAACATTATCTTCAACATCCCATCCCCCCTAAGTACTCCCTCCATCTATACCTTCTGTCTCCTCCGTATCTCATCTAAAAGCTGCCTCTCCTCACCAACCATATCCAGTACTTCGTCGTTCCTTTTCCTCTCCGTCCATTTCACCTTCTCCATTTTTCTCCACACCCACATCTCGAATGCCTCCAATCTTCTCTCGTCTTCTTTCCTCAGGGTCCACGTTGCCGCACAGTAGAGAGCTACACTTCAATCAAACTCTTAACTAACCTTTTCTTTAAACTCTTACATAACGATCCTCTCAGAAGCTCCTGCCTGTTCAGAATTGCCTCCGTTGCTAATGCAATTCCCTTCCTTATGTCCTTATAATGTATCCGTTTTCCTCTAAAATTTTACCTAAATTGTTGAATTGCTCTACCTGTTCAAGTTTTCCCCCGCCCTACTTCATCGTTAGTCTCATATTCCATGCTCCAGATGCTTTACAAAACAGCATAAACTTGCTATTCAAGTAATTATTGTAAACATTAATAGACCCGCTATACATTTCGTTTAAATCTTGTAAAAATTAATTTCATCGTTGGTTTTTGGCAATAGTCATGCAGTGTAATTATCACAAAAAGTGGAGGATCAGATTGGTACTCCTGTGCTTGATACTGCCGTTGGTTGAAATTTATTTTCTTTTTATGATCGCAGCAGTTAATTTTTTAATTTGTATCCATATGAAGTGAAAAATTTCCTATTTTGAATTTACTTATTTCAAATAGAAAATTCCTCTCAAACGCGTTTAAGTAATGCACTGGTCGGGCAAGCTTGTTTTGCCTATTTTAGGGTAAAAATAAATGATCAAGATAAATCATGTGCTCCTCGGAAAATGAAAAAGCAGAATGTCAAGAGTTTACGGACCTTGAGGAAGGGAGGAAGTTACTTTACATTTTGGTATACCCATGATTTGGAGAGCATCCTAGTTAATCACCGTCTATCACCCATCTTCAGTGCTTCATCTATCGTTGCTGAAATCCCTGTGCCATTTTTCAAAGAATCTCATTTCATATTTGCACATTAATCTCATTTCATATTTGCAAATGAAGGGATGCGAATCTGTCGAAGATCGAAGTGACGCTAATGAAGAATGTATTTAAATTGAAGATGATGGCACACATTATTGAATAACATAGTACATAAGCTATATATGATCCAATTAATTACACATTTTTATTACTGACGACAACTATCCGTAGGTGGTTAAAATTAAACATACCATACGTCTAAGATGGTGTCGTAAAACATGAAAGTTGGTTGCGAGAGGAATAAGCTTCTAACGAATTATTCTTGCATTTCATTAAATAGAAATTCATATCCTTTCACTTAGATTGATTCAAATAGATATATTTTTTTAAATGTATTAAAATTATTTGTTGTGAATCCACTATTTTTTAATGTGTGCATATGGTTAACGCTGTTCTCCACTCATTTCTCCTGTCGGCTAATCTCTTCAAACTAATGCATTTCTTGTCTTACATATCCTCCTTTACCTATTCCGTCTATTTTAATCGAAGTCCTCTATTTACGTTCTACGCCAGTTACTTGTTCCTAGACAATTGTCTTCATCAGGCCATCATGTCTCAAGATGAGCATGGTCTTCCGCTTATAAAGGTTTTCGTGAGACTTCTCTTCTTAGGTCTTCCCCATTAACTATTCGGTCAGTCCATTCTCATCTTTCTTCTGTAGCACCACATTTCGAAGGCATCTATCCTTGATTTCTCCGCTGCTGTCATTGTCCATGCTCGCCTTTCGCAGAGCATCAGTGGGAAGAGATTTTCCTTATTGACCTTCAGATTAAACTTTTTTTTTAATTTAAAATTAAATTTTTCAATCACTAGGATAATGGTTGGGAAACACCAAGTAGAAGATTTTATGTTGCATAGCAGTTGATTAACAATCGATTTCTTTGCTATTAATAATAGAATATTCTTTTTTGGATTATTTCTTAACATAAATGGAAACATAGTTGTTGATGTTAACGAACGTGAATTTTTGGCTGCTTCGTGACACGTGGCAAGCGCTGAGAACTAAAACAACTATTTCGACTTTTCAGTATTGCCCGTTCATTTATCATATCTTCATTGCTGATATGCGCAGTGCACGAAGTTTCACATCTTTGAAGTGCTCATATTTTCTCTCTCCATCTACATTCACTTTTAGAATCGAAAAAGTATGTATCATGCATTCTAGTTTTTCACGACTTTCCACGATGAATTTTGAATTCCACGTTGGTCTTTGCATTTTATTGTCTCATGGAAAATGGATTTAAAGCCCTTTTGACTTATTTATTCGGAATGCGATGGCCTATATTCGTCATGAGTGACCTAATTCCCTCTCCCCGAACGAAAATTCTAATCGAAGGATCCCAGTGTTCATCTTTTTCGCTTCATTAACGAGGGCTCGAACGATCTTCAAAACAATTAAGAAATGAATGTTTTAGAAGAAAGACATCCGTGGGTCTTGATATAGTCCTTCCGTAAACATTCTTACAGCATTACCCTAATCTCTCAGCCTTACTCGATTGATATATTTCTAGTCGTAGATAATTGTATTATTATTATTCGTCGCGATTATTCCTGAATGTGTTTTCTTAAGAAAATTCCTGTAGGTCCCGCGAAAGGGGATAGATATATTAAATATTGTAACGCGAAGGTGACAATATGGCATTGGTGTCGATTGTGATGCAAACATAATTTATGGCTATTGCAGTATCTTCACATTTTATCTCTTTGCATCAACTGTTTTCATCGTCGGTTTTTTCGAATGTTAAATTCATTTTGCGGCCTTGCTATTGACTTCGGCCGTTTGAAAGCGAGGGGGATGTTCGATAATTATCAATATATGGCGTACATATCGCTTTTATAATGATATTCACAGACAATTTATCCGTATATTTTTAATTTACGTATGCAACAAGGGTTCATAAAGCCTAAGGCCTTTATTGTATGATTTACAAAGTGTGACTTAATCAATGACACGTTGTAAAATTTAAGACGTAATGGACATCGTAGTACATTTTCTCGATAAACCTTAGACTGGAACTTTAAATTCATCTCTTAGTGGATTGAAATTTTAGAACATTTTATTCTCATTAGATCAGCACATGTTGCATGTAGTGGGATATATATTTTGGATGCGTATTTTGACTACTAAGTGCTTATGCAATGAATAAAGGGTGTAATTTTTTGCCTTAATCTATACTCTGAAGGAAATATTTATTAAAGTACATCGAATAATCATCTTTAACACGCACGCGGCTCAAAGCAACTTGGAATGTTAACCAAGCCGAGTAATCAATAACATGGTAACCATAACATGGTAATCAATTTTCAATCAACTACACATTTTTTTGACATTTATTCTAATTATCAATTATTGTGTTTGGTAACTGTTTTACTGATCATAAATGAGAAGACCAATGTATGGGAATGACATTTTTGTAAATTTTGTATTTTCACATGACCTTTGTTTGCCAATGGCCTTTACTTTAAAACTATTTTCGCTAAATGGAATAGAACCTTATCCAATCAAAGATTGACCTAATTTCAATTTATAAATAGATAAATAATGTGTAAAATGTACAACTACATATATTAAATGACATATTTTGGTAATTACTCTATACTTACAGGAGTAATCTAATTTATCATAGCCTGTAGATTTTACTTTCAACGTATCTATTACGTCGGGACAACTAACGTAACTTTTGTTAGCCTAAGCAAGTGTCTTTTGTTATCCTTAGTGTCCTTTGCAACAGTTTAGAAGGCTTTCATGTTATGCGGACCTTTAATTTAATTTTCATGGGTTATTTCGGACTCGCATACTAATGTGAATTCTCTTATTTTTTTACAGAATGACAGTGAACGGAAAAAAGTTTCTTTTGAGCAACGAAGAGTGAAATCACCAAATGAAGAAATTCGAATCATCGGCAGCAAAGAAAATACAAGAAGAGGCTTCAATGGGGGAAGTGATAGGCTCTTCATCGCTAGGAGTTTATAGCTGATGATTGATATTTTTGTGCAATGTCCCGTTGTTGAATGTATCCGTCTATTACACATGAATTCACATTTACACACAAATAACACGTGGTATGAAACAAGGTACAATGGTACATGAGATCTCCATCGATGGTGACGTCATTCGAATATAACAAATGCAAAGAGTAAAAATAGACTCGAAGGGTGAAAAATAAATGCATGGTGAAATGGTTGCAATCAATGAGAGGTTATAATAACTGGTACCAGATGGAGTGAATAAGAAAAATTCACAAAGGCCATGGCCCATAAACAAGGCTAAAAAAATGGTAAAAATATCGCTAAATATATGGTTCCCAAATGAATAATAAAATAAAAGGCCCTATAAACCTTTAGTATGAGTTCCATGGAAGGGTAGACGAAAGATAGTCCTATACCCTTCCCTTGCCCTTAATGATGGGTAGAGGAAAGGTACACGGATGGTAAGGGAAGGAATTCCAAGGTAGGGTAGACGAAGGATTTTTCTATCCTTCCCTTACCCTTAATGGTGGATAGAGGAAGGGTACACGGATGGTAAGGGAAGGAGTTCCAAAGTAGGGTAGACGAAGGATTCTACCCTTAATGGTGGGTAGAGGAAGGGTACACGGATGGTAAGGAAAGGAGTTCCAAAGTAGGGTAGACGAAGGATTCTACCCTTAATGGTGGGTAGAGGAAGGGTACACGGATGGTAAGGAAAGGAGTTCCAAGGAAGGGTAGACGAAGGATTTTTCTACTGTTCCTTTACCCTTAATGGTTGGTAAGACGTAGGTTGTGCAAGGGTAACTACCCACCATGAAGGCTAGTACCCTTCTTTTACCCACCATGTTGGAGTTCATTTTTATCAGGGAGTGTAAGATACCTATCAATTTATTAATATCAAGCAGTTTAATATATGAATCGGTGTGTATTTCAATTTGGCATTCTATTTTTATAGCGCTGTATTAAATAAATCAAGCCGTTTCGGTGATAGAAAAGTTTGAAAAGGGGGATCACGAATCTTTAGTGGCAGGTACATGTGAAGGTATGTAGATATTTGTGTTTGGATTTGTTAACTATGGGGCTGGCACGCCTGATATTTTTACAAGACCGGGCGCGTGGCGTACTTTGTCCGCGATAGATCCATTTATATGATAACTCTCGATTATTGTTAAAATTTATCATTAATTGTAGAAATTAGTTCATTTAAGCTTGTTCATTTATAGCTGATATTGATAGAAAGGGTACACTGGTGGTAGAGGTGGTACACGCTCGGTCGCGCGGCGTAATTTATACGCCACCGAAGTCGGGTCCCTCTTGCGATTCTAAAAACATTTTTCAACAATAATTTTTACTTTAAAAAATCACGCTGCAGATAGTGAAAATTACATTGTATGAATACACGAGACCATTCAAGAAAAGCGATGAACGATGTACACGGCCGGTCGTGCGGCGTACTTACAATTAGAGGGCGCCACGGGTGTCGGTTCCTCTTGCCGATCTGAAACATAAATTAGCTACAATACTTCGTCGAGCTTTGATAAAGCGCACTATAGACCGTCAAAGTACATTTTAATAATGGACGAGGCCATTCTAACCCAGAATTTACGTACAATGTTGAAATCCTTGATATTCAAAGATTGGCGTACTTAATACGGGTTATAGCGCGCTCGCTCGAGAGTGAAATTCATAGCTTTAGATTCGAAGATATGACGATTACTTAGTCAATTTAATTTTTACAAGTCTGTTCAGCACTTGAAATGACAATAAAAAATTATTTAAATATTTAATTAAAAAATCTAACCTGGCACTGCGCAAATAGCTGAAAATCGATTCTGAATTTAGTTAGCTTTGGATCATTCTTGCCAGGTTCAGCCTATTCGAAATGCAATTGAAATCATAAAATAGATTGGAAATTTTATCTAGTACTAGGCAAAACGGTCAAAGTGCCTAAAACGGAATATCGAAAAAAACTTCCCCGAAACGCAATGGAAAAGCCTTTCAGCAATGTGCTAGACCCGACGCGTCGGGCGGAAATCGGAAAAAGCAGGACAAAATTACAAAATGGCTTTTGTTTTAGTTATTAACTTGAAACTTTGCAGTTATACTCTAAAATAATTGAAATTTATAGATGTGTACTTTATTTCACATAGATCCCATCCGTTACTGAGATACAGAGGCTCAAAGGTGAACAAATTTTCTTAAAATCGCCCATCTTCAATTTTCTCTGAAAACCTTCCAAAGTAAGTAGATGGTGTTAGCGCGTGGTTTCTATTGGGTTGGCACTCCAGAGGAATTATTGAAATCAACTCATTTAGTGAAGGTATTTATTATCAATCACACACCGTGCGTCGCACACATGGCCTGCGGCCTTTACACATGAGTACTTTCCGCCGACTGCCCGCTGCCTTTTCCACACGTGGCCTGCGGCTTCCCGGAAGGTGCTGATGGCAGCATCACTCCCACGCACTCTCTATGCATGGGGATCAGAATAGCATTACCATCCGGTTTCACGTCTCTGCGAACTCAAGATGTTCCGCTTACAATGGTGAAGTTATGGGTGGATTCTTGCGGAATAAAAAAACACATAATCTGTTGGCATAGGATTGTTTCTTTAATTTTCCGTAATCTTAAAGAGTATCATCGATAAATGGTTACCGTGCAGTTACAAAATGGCGGACACTGTTTTTCGACAAAGTTTTACATTTAGGTAGACTTTCAAATGGGTTTTCGGCAAAGTAACGCGGAGTAGCTTATATGAGAGCATTTTCTTACGATTTATTGAGGTGCTTATGCAGTTATCTTTGAAATAAGTTTGCGTCGCCGGAAATGAAATCGATTTTCGATCGCACGGCAGGGTTTGTCTCCGCGCGTCGGGAGTTGGATTAGCCGTGTTTGGATGGGTTTTAACGCTCAGCATTCACCGTTATTATGTTTTGCTTCAAGACGCCGATTCTCAAATGGTCTATGGTGAAGACGTTGTAGGTTTTTCAGCCGAGGAAAGTGCACGTTTCATTGAAGTTCATTTCGTTTTCTTTGGATACGATCGAAGACCATGCTTCTATTAAAAGCGTTCAAGTCTCGAAAAAGTGAGTTGTTTTCCTGAGACTCATGCAAAAAGACCTACCAGAAAGACACCAGCTGAGACTCTTAATATACCTTCTTTACTCTCCGTTCCCTGACCCCCAGGATTCTGCTGCGAAAACGGTCTACTATTCCATTAACCCCCCCCCCACCCCCCCCGAAAATATTTTCTGGCTACGGCCTTGCATTCCTTGAATTATACCTTTACACAACTTATGAAATTGTATGATACCTTCATATGTATACCTAATGGGGCTCGCGAATTGACGCAAGAGACTTCGGACCGCAATTTTATCACATGAAGTAATACATTTTATATCTACCTCGACTGTGCCGCTTCGAAGTGCACTAGTGCGAGTGTTACGTATCTTGAGAAAAATCGTTCTTGGGACGGTCATCTCATTGCACTGGCATTCAAATCCCATCCGATTATTGTATTCAATTTCACTTGAAAACAATCATTTGAAATTTTTGATGTTTTCTGAAGACCGTTTTACATGGTGCAAGTACTTGCACTATCCGATTTGTGTACGAAGGCTCAGTCAAAATTGCACTGTGAATTGCTGGAACGCCTGCGAGAATGCATAGACGTGAGATTACAAAAAAGACTACTTTCAAATTTCGTTTCCTGCATTGGCGCAATTCTACGCAATGATGAGTAATTAATACCTTTATTGCCTAGGTAATTTCGTGCTCCTCTAAAACGGCATTACTAGGTAAAATTTATGAAAGAGCATCGAAATCGGCGTTCCAAAAATGTACAAATGCGCAGTAAATCACGGAAGAAATGTTGCCTCACCTCACGCACGGAACGAATGCCTGGCAGGATGACGTGCATAAAGCGTCATATCTCGGGGGTCCGAATATATTTAAAAGGGAATTTCAAATTTTTTAGTAATTGTAATAGAGTTACAATGCCAACAAATTATTTGTATTAGTTATGCATAAATCCATTTCAATGCATCATTATGAATGTTTATCAATGTAAGTGTTATGCATATATTAATTTCCAAATTTTATTCTGATTTTCGATGACTATTTTCAATCGTAATTTGTACAATAAGCGTAAATAAATAGTATTATTCGCCTTCGTGATGGTCATTGTACAAGTTACGCTCATAATATTGCCTCGCGAGTACATTTTGAACGACATAGGTGTGGTATATTTAGGCATGGCGTGTCTCCAAGAGCATCTGGCGGTCCAGAATCTCCTGTGTCCATTCGCGAGCACAATACTGTGACCCGTGAAGTTGAACGCCCGAATTGACGTATTGGCAGTGGATACTGTTCGGTACCTCTTCTGCATGGAGATGACTTTGACCGTCATTTTGCAACGATTTCTGCTAATTGTATTGGTTTAAATAATCACCTAACAAAAAATGAGACACCATTAACGCTCATAAACACATTGGAGTTTCTCTATCGTTGTGTATTAGTCAAAGCTACGCATTTTGACGATCGCAACAAAGTTTGATCATCACCTTGAGCAAAGTCGCCATAATTCCACTAGTGAACTCGTATATTACAACATAAATTACAATGTGATTGATAAGGTCAAACGTGATGAAACATTATCCACGGATTACGTTGCACGTCGTATACCATACTGTGATAACGGATCTGCATATATGTTTATCTAAACGAAAGACCTGATTTAAGGACATTGAATCTACACTTTTCGCTTTCAATTTCTCGTGTTTGCGAGTGTATTCTTGAAGTCGAGTGAAGGTTCGGAATCACGAGAATACGCTGTGAATGCATTGAAACTCTGTTAAGGCCGTTTTACACGGTTCACGGAATTGCGCAATTTGACGTACGTGCGAAGGCGCAATCAAAATTGAGTCTTGTAAAGCGGTGAATTGCTGGAACACATTCGAGAAAGACTTAGTTTGACCTCTCAGTGAAAGGGTGAAAGGTAAAACATACTGATTTGGCCTTGAAATGGTAAGAAAGGGGCAAGCAAGTCAAGTAATTAATATTTCCGAAGGTTTCTTAACTACCGAAAATATATTTATGATTACTATTTAGATATTCTAACTTTCAATGAGCACGAAGAAATGTGTTAATTATTTACTGATACCTGTAATGCATTAAGCATTATTTAAACATTTTCTTAGGGAAATGTTACAAACGACTGGAATAAATATCGTAACGAATTAAACGTAATAATTTGGCGCACATCAGTATTTCTATTTCTCGTATGATGAGACGCGTATAAATCTGTAGTATAATATATATCCCAAGAAAATGCTTAGGAATGATGAATGCGCGTATTAGTGTGTCTAAAATACTAATAAATACTAATATATAGAACAATATGCATTCATCGTGAGAGGGGCACTGATACCTGTACTGCACTAAGCATTATTTAAACATTTTCTCATGGGAATGTTAGAAACGACTGGAATAAATATCATAACGAATTAAACGTAATAATTTGGCGCACATCAGTATTTTTATTTCTCCATTTTTCTTTCTTTTCAGGCACAGAGGGCCTGACAGGAAAACGATCTTGTCTTGAGATTAAAAACAAGATATAATAATGACTTTACGAAATTCTCTTTATTTTTATATCAAAGTTATTAATATTGGATTAAATGGATTTCTTTCTGGGGGGCACAAGCAAGGCCGTATCCAGGATTTTGTTCTGGGGGGGGGGGGGGCTCAAGAATACTTCGTAATACAAAACGAACGCAATGATAACGGGACCGCATTAAATATCTTGCATTTTTTTTGAGGGTCCCCCACCCCCCTTAGATCCGCTATGATAACGGCATTCAAAATTTGTCTAGTTTTTAAGCATCTGGGGAGGTGGGGCTCGTGCACTCCCCTAAATCCGACTATGAATGCATGAAATAAATTTTAACAGGTTCAATTATCGGTTCATGCATTCGCACAGGTTGGGTGAACACACGTTGTATATTCGTGTTCATTCACGCGTTCATTTTAGACATTAACTCGCACGGGTTTATGTACTACGTTAACAGGCCTTTAGATGACACCATTTGCAAGGACACTTGATGATCTAGAAACTAATAACTACTCTTTAAGAATTAGTTCTAATTCTTCTTACCTGGAATTCTTCACATATATTTCACACCTCGAATTTCCATTTTCAAACAGAATAAATTCTATTTTCCGTACTAATTGAGGGTAACTTGGAAGCACACGAGCATCTGAACTACTCCTTGGTGATCAAGTAGCACAAACTGTGGTGCGACTTCAAAATTTTTTAAAGTTACAATAGTTTGCGATACAATGCGATTTGAATGGGGTAGTTCAAGTTTAAATAAGTTTTTTTAAAGCATTAATTTAACCCATAATTTCTTCGCAACTGTGAATGAAGTCAGCGCAAATGATCCCAATAGTCGGTCAAGTTTTATATTTCCGGCATTTAACGCGTTTCATCACGTCTGGTTTCCTTTTAAACTCTCGTATCAAATTATAGACTACATGATTATTGCCAACATTCCTTCAGGAGTTCTTACGTTATAATTATTACATAGCTGGATTGCTCAAAACAATTACTTTCATATCGAGAATCTTTTCGCCGCTGGCAGAAAACAAGATGACGTAGTTCAATTTTCCGACGCTAGTGGCGTTGTGTCCCGCCACATTCAAATTCTTCCCGAAAATAGTTCTCATTACGTATCTATCTTTTGTATTTTTAAATACAAATGCGCGAAAGGAAGCCAAAAGACAATTTTTAAGGCCTGATATGGGCGATTAATTGTTTTAGTCTGTATATATTTTTTCCAGTCGGCACGTCGTGATACACATGGCGGGAAAACGAAAAAAACACGGCATAATACAGGGTTCCATTTACGTTAGAGAGATAGGAAATATGATGGGACCCAGAAAAAAACTCGCAATTTGCGGGAAAACGTATAATTCCGATAACGTAAGTAAAGGGTTCTAATGTAGATTAATTTAGGACATGGTAGTGTCATTTCGGGGAGATGGTGTAAAATCAGATTATTTAAGAGCAGTTCATATTGGATATTTACTAGAACTTGACATCCAAATTATCGTTGGGTTTCATTATGGGCATATGAGTCTATCAATACACCGGTATCATATTCTCATTAGGGGAAATAACAAATGACTAATTTGGAAAATATTCTTACTCATAAACTAATGTAGGCATCACATATTTTACATGAAAAAATGTGGGTACTCAGGATAATGATTTTCTTCAGGATCAAGAGCTAACACATATCAATCCTAGGTAGACCCGTCAGTAAATTCAATGCCTAACACATAGAACTCACAATAAGGGCACAGAGTTGACATGAGACTATCTGAGAACAAGGTATGTTTTTGGATATAAAATACATTTTTTACATATATAAATAAAGACAAGCTCGGAATAACTCACATAGCAAACAATAGTGTGAGAATATTCTCAACTCAAGGTTATCATAGTGATGACACAACTCATGAAAATATTGGGTTATCTGCAGATGAAATGGTGCCAACGTTCCTAGAGGCAGTTGGGTTGCCCAAAAAACAGCCTAAAATGCTTTAAACTAATATTGTTGTTACTTGATCTTGATTCTTTTTTCCGCTGACTTGATGAGTAGGAGGCAGCAACCATTCCAATCTTTCTCCTAAGACTGCTCGCAAATGGGATATTGGATTCATTAGGAGTATCAGTAAATGCCAACATTACAGCCATCAATGGTCCAGCCCACCAGCTCCACTAATCTCCTTCAGATTGGGTTGAAAGAAGCAACAACAGAAAGAAAAAATACAGCTTCCACTGGAGTATATAGACATCTTAAAAATTCTTGGCAGTCTTCAAGATCTCTTCAGCAGTGGGGAGAATATGATTCTGCACACAACTAGAGAGTATCCAAAAGAAAACGATATAAAAAAAATACATGATAGTTCTTGGATGGATATATAGTAAAACCTAATAAGAGGTTAACTTAACTCACCAAAATTGGGTGAACCTTTTTACTTACCAGAAAACTAATTACCATTCAAAAAACAGCCCTTCATGATGAATCATAGAATGCTCGGCTATTTAAGCCAAGTTTCTTCCTCAGTGACACGATGAGTAGGACGAAGCAATGATTCCAATCTTTCGCCCAAGCCTACTAGGAAATTGGATTTTGGATTTGCTCAGGAACACAAAAAATGCCAAAATTACAGACAGCAGAGGGTCGATGACACCGAATCAGCTACTTCCCTTTCGATTGCACCGAATGAAGGAATGATGAAAAAATAAATTCAGCTGCTACTGGAGGGGAAACAGCTTCAACAATTCTGGAAGGGGGTGGTCCTTCAGAAGTGAGGAGGATAAGAATCTGTATACACCTGCAGAGTATCTAAAATGACATGAGAGAGAAATGAAAAAAGGATATTAGTATGACAGTATCGTTAAAAACTTTATAGAGGAATGGTATACCAAAATTGATAGAGCTATATTACTGGCCTGAAAACTATTTCCTATTCAATCATCGATTCATTCAATAATGTAGTTATTTCTATCAGAAACATTCTGTACCTGCTTTTCTATTTGTGCATTTTAGACACGTGTATTCCATTTATATGTGAGGTTTGCATGGCATTTCGCCATATCAGTCTCGGCTTTCAGACGTTCCTCCACGTTGAGTTGTACATAGGGGACAACAGTATCTCCAGCCATCCTGCTGGCGCGTTGGGGTCAGAGGTACCAAAATATCTAAACCAGCATGAAGGGAACATGAACACGCCACGGAGGAAAAGCAGTTCCGCCGTCTCGGGACACGTGTAGTCAGAACCCTGCCACACTGCGGATTTCAGCAATCTTAAATCCTGCGTAATGAAAGCTGTTACTATCATAGGCTAATCCCAGAAGCTATAAAGATAACTAAGCATCCTGAGAACTGCAACAGAGAAGACGGCTACACATTAGCCAACACATGGAAAAGGATCTTCAGTATCATTGACCAATCAGGGCCCACCTGAGATCCAACCAATCAGAAGCGACCTAATATCCCTAAAGTTCCTATGTAAGATGGTAAAATTTATGCATCACAACTTCCGACCTCAAGACGAGAGCAGGATGACTGGAAAAACTGTCTTGAACAACACAATGCGGAGGAATTCCCAAAAACTGTGATTCATATGTATTAAATTTTTTCAAAAAGGAATGATGAACCATTGAATTACCTGTTCCATGAAAGCTGTTACCAGGAATCAAGTCCCAGTAGCAGTATCATGTAAGTAGTAATTTTGCTATAGCTAGTACATCATGTTTACCTTTAAATAGAAAAATAATTTTGGATTCAACTATTTCAAAACAGTTAACCAGATATTCTGTGTCTCATTGCACAACGCATACATGTTTAGTCTGATGTACTACAAGGAAATGAACAGGCGAAAGGGAAGAACAGCAACGTAATTTATTATGATGACAAAAAGTATTAGTGTAAGGCGTGACGTCACAGGGACCTAGTTTCTACACGAGTAGATAAGAGTTTTACATCGTCTGAGATTACCAATGCATGCATGAGTCACAGAGCTCAGGGAACATCTCTTATTAATCACACATTAAAAATACCTAAGTTCTGAAAATTAACATCATTTGATAGGGGAATAGTAATCTTTATTTTAGCCAAGCGCTACCAGCTAGCAGGGTACTCGTCTACCTGCTAGCTAAGGTCACCTTACAAGGCGGCAGGGAAACCAGAAATACGTCACACAGACTTTTTCCCATCATTCCTACTTAGCGGTCGCTTTTTTGCACGCTTGAAAATTTTCACTTTTCATTTTGTCTCGAAAAATAGATATCGTCATTTGAAAATCTGAGAGTAAGAAATTCGTACTCCAGGAGTAATAATCTTTCCATTTAGGCAATAAAATAATAATTGGAAACTACCCTATTAGGTACTAGAGATAAAGTATATGTTTCTGCAAAATATATTGTTCACTTACTTGTTGCTTAAAAGGCAGTGATCATTCATAAATTAATGGTAGCTGAGCAAATTATTCCATATTAAGAGGTGGCATTGGTTCGATTCAATATCGTTAAGTACACCCCTGAATGAAAGTAAAAAATGATGTGCTTGCATATTGAAGAAATCACGTACATACTACTCTAATAAAAATAACGTACAGTAATTGGCATGGGATGAAAATTATGAGAAGTAGGCAATAATACCACTGAGATCAGCGGTTGATAAACCACCATGAACAATCTTTTTCTGTGCCAGACTGGAGCCTGGACTACTTGCAACTCATCATCTTCACCTTGATCTTCAGAGGGAAAAAGGGGCAATGTCATTCACAAAAATCATTGTCTTTGGATGCACTATTGCAAGTAGAGGCAACCTTCATTGATTCAGGCAGGAATACATCCAACTGGTTCACAGGCATATAATGCATTATCAATGAAGAAAATGGATCATTCCTTTGGATGTCTTCCAATCTACGAGAAAATGTAATGGAGAAATAATATACCATTGCTTTCAATGCAAAAAATAGTTTGAATGTACAAAAACAAATACAAACTTTTTTGAATGGATGATTTACTACAATAGGTACTTCTATTAAACAGATTATATGGGACCTGAAATTGGGTATGATGCTAATTAAAAAATGGAAGTAACAAGAAAAATGAAATAAATCCCGCGGTAAACTAAGGTAAAAAAGAAAAGAGAGTTTTAGAAGTAAGGTAACATTGTAATGGCTGCTACGAGACGAAAAAGAAAGAAGGATATAATATTCTCATTTGCAAATTCTATTCCTTCCCTGATATTGTTACAGCTGAATATGTATTTCTTTATAGTGTTCGCAAAAAAGTAAAATTGTTCTTCTTCCTCAAGTTTTGATGAATTACTTTTTTTGAGCCTAAGGTTTTATTCATATGAAGTTTCTCAAAACAATATGACAAAGGTTGTTATATTTATTTATTTTATTTGTTTACATCGCCCCAAAAACAGCTCATTTAAGGCCTTTTACATAATGGGGGAAATAACATCAACCAATGACTTTCACACACAACCATGCCTTGGGTAGGGGCAACCTACCCAGGCAGGACTCGAACCCACTCCCACCGAGATGGTCTGAAGTTTGTGAAGCTTCATTGTAGTTATTTTTTGTTATGCTTCTTCGGTGAAATGACTTGCAAATTAAGCATTTAATTCCATGAGACCCTGAAAAATGGAGACTGTTTACTAATCCCCCCAAATCTATCTCCTTACCATAAATGATCATCTTTTAGAACTTTGTACCTCTCAAAAACCTAATAAGAAATATAAATGCTATAGAATCCTTTTCATTCCTCCAAATCATAGCAAAATGAGGAAAGTTTGAGGATGGACTTCCCCCAAAAATGGTGGGTGATGGAGGAAAACAGATGTCATATTTTGATTCAGTATGTCATTTTAGGGAAGAATCACCAGAAATGGTATCAGGGCTCAAAAAAATAATTTTTTACAGTCTAGTGTTATTTGATTAATTTTTTTCAGGCAAAAGCATACCCAGCATCAAAAATAGGGGAGTAGGGCAAGCCATGGTCATTCAAGTTGTAGCATTTTACATTTTTCATTGGAAAAGGTGAGTGAAACCAACATTTTAAGACAAATTATAACAGTGCTTTAATAGTTTTTCAAATTATTTGCCTGAAAAAAACTTTAGTTGCATGATTTAAACTGATATTAAAGAAAAATTGTTGAAAACTTTCCATTCAATCCGGTCTGATTTTCTTAAAGACTTTGGCGATTTTTGATTTCATGGGGAGGGTGGCTGCCCCCTCCTGCCCCTCGCTGGGTACGCCCATGGTTTGAGAAGAAATTATCTACCATTAAATGATGACAATGGTTTGCTTCAATAAAGTTCAAAATCAGCAATGAATACACCAAACAACATCCTTACAACATTGTTGGCCTTATTATCAACCGTATTTAGACATCTGATGGATATTGTGTGCTGTTTTGGCTAAGTACACCCCTGAATCAAAATGAAAGATGATGTGCTTGAGTCTTGAAAGGAATTACCTATTTACTACCAACTCGACTATAAAAAACATAGAGTAGCTGATGCCAAACTAAAATTATGACAATTATAAATGCATACCACTGATCTAGGGGTGATAAAGCACCATGAACAATCTTCCTCAGTGCCAGGCTGGAGCCTGTGATGAAGACTACTTGCAGAACTACTTGAGAATGAAAATGCTCATGATTCTAAACTCATTTATATTTTTTTAAATAAATGTGTAAAAATTTTTTATGGTTCAATTTTAGTTTACCAATTGGAATTTAGGAATTGATCATATATTACCTGCGTACATGTCTACGTGCCTGGCACATGAAATGAGAAAAAAGGATGACATGTGTAATGTATTATTGAAATTCATCTTATATCATGAATGCAATTATGAAAATTAATTGGTCCAGTCAAGAATACCATATCAACCAAATTTTCAAACGGACAAATGAAAGGTCAAGTAGGCACAGGGGCACCGACTTGTAAAAAATATTGGGGGGGCCCATGTTGGGGGTCTTACCGCGGGAAGAGTTTAAATTCCCAGTGTGTCCCAGCACCGTAACACTATCATTATTCACACCACTTGTTTTCAGTTAACCTGCTTAATACCTTTACTAAAATTATTGTTTTAACATATTATTGAATATATTTTAAAAGGTATCGTCAAACATGGGAAAATACCAATATATTGTTGTAATTTAACAAAGCATAATACAACTTCATTATTTTCTTGAATTATTGAGGGGGCTCCGCCCCCCCTAACGAATCTTTGAGGGGGCTCGGGCCCCCTCAGGCCCCATGGAATCGGTGCCACTGAGTAGGCATCACCTAAAACCAGCATACATAGTTGAATATCAATTATGAATTATTCGGCCTACAGGGTACATTTCAGTGGATCATGTTAATTTAATATAAGTTGATATTTTTATTTGTGATGGGTAACTTACTTTACTCTTTGTGGAATTTGTTCTAGCACATTCACTGAGCAATTATCGTTTAGTAATAGAGGCCATATTATTGACATCCCATATTATTGACTATTGACCTTCAGTTTTCCACGATAGACCTGATCCAGTGTCTGGAAAGATACAGCATTTTCCTTGAGGTTATTCCTTTTTTGCTACTTATTCTATTTACTTGTTAATACTTTTGAATGAAATACATAATTCCGTAAGGATGTTATCTGTATTTAACTATCAATGACTAAGTTTTAATGATGTCATCAGCGGATTACCCCAAAACAAGCAATGACCATTAGATGGCTGTACATATATTGGCTATCTCAAACACTGGTAGCAGACAAGATTTTCAGTAAAACATGTAAGTAGAGTTGGGAAAGGGAGTTTTTTCTTCTTTTTTCCCTGCCGTGTGCTCAGTGCTATTGCTGCATGTGACGGAGGTAGATACCCAGAGAGTAAGCGATAGTTTCCCGCAGAAGGGTTAACATTTTGTCATGACACCAACGGTGTCGTTACATTTTGGAAATTTGAGCTTATGCACACGATCGAAGTAAAAAATATGTAAAAAAACCCATATCCACTCGGTTTCTTTCAAGGGGATGGATAATTACATGCTTTTTCCATCAGAAGGTGGTAAAATGCATGAAGGAAATCAGAGGCCCCTCCTATCCATCCGCTGGGTATGCCCATGCAACATAAAAGTTCTCGTTCTAATGAAGGAACTCCGTTAGGACTGAGATTGAAAAACTGAATGGGTCCATTTGTGATGAAAATATACCCTGTACTAAGTATTTCTTTGATTCCATCCACATAGTCCTGGATTAGTTATTCAGTTTAATACATATTCATATGCCTTTTCTTGAATATGTTGAGTGCTGATGCAAAGACTCAAGGTAAATCCGGAGTGAGTTCCAAATTATAGTCCCTGAGCCAGTTTATGGTTTTTGCGATGCTGGAATATGGAATATATATATATACATATATGCATGTGAAAAAATGATAATGCGAACAAATCTCATACCGTTTTGATGATGTGCTGCAGGCCTGGGGCAGGTGTCATTCCCCTAATTTCTCAGCGGGATGAGTGGACAGGTGTTATGGCTGAAAAGAAAAAAAACAATTTAAATGATATTCATCATGAGCCAGCTTAAGATCAATTTCGGATCATCTGCTCCACTCATAACACATATGTTATTGCTCCTGGTTATTTTTTCGAGTAGAATGATAAAATGCATGTGAAATTAGCCTTTATAATGATGATAAGACACATGTACCCTTGGAAATTGATAGGCACTTTGAGTGAATGTTTTTTTGCATGCTGGGACTGTTCAACCATAAGGCAATACAGGCGCTTCTTAGGGGCATCACAGTCAAAGCGGCAAAGCCTTCTCTCAGGCAGGAAGCAATGATGTATACCGGAGGCACCTCGCAGGGCACTGTTGTGAGCAGGATTATTAATACCCACATTAACCACAAGTAAACAGCATTACGGAACACACATAATTAGGGATGGGCCAATCCAGGATTTTTTTCGGATCCTTGATTTTCGGAGCAGAATCTTTCCGATCGGAAATTTTTGAATCAAAATGCATTTTCAAGTTACTGACGCTGAGATTCCCCTGATGAATGTTTAATCTTATGGGAAGAGTCACAATATGTGCCATTCGTATTTTGCCTTTTTTATTTTCCACTGCTGAAATTCTCCTACGTAGCCTCTGCGAGAGTTTTCAAGCAAAACAGTTCATGAGTAGGACAAGAATTGCATGCCACGTTGCAGTCGAAGAGAGGTTCGGAACTCTTTCCAGCCTTGTGGGGAGTTGAATTCACTGAATCTATTATTTAAATTTTTACATCTAGATCCTATGTCTTCTGCGACTTTGGATCCGATGTATCCGATGAAGGGCAATATCTGCAGATATTTGTATCTGATTCGACCATCCCTACACATAATACTATGTGGGTTCCGTCTGCCTGCAGTTATCCTCTTTGCTAGGGTTTTAAATGTTCTAAGTAAGGATTACAGCAGAATACATGCCAAAATAGATATTGAGGAATGAGCAGGGACATTTAGAAATAATGTCCTCTTTTTGTCGCAGGCCCTTCCACTTTGCTCTTCGTTATGCTGGTCGAGGCCCTTTCGTCAGTACAAGTGTAATAGGGGAGGGGAGGCGGCAAAAAAAGGAGGTTACACTGTTTAATTGGGATGGTATGATACATATTATAATAGCTGAAAGTACATGTGTGTTTTAGCAATCTTAAAGAGAGGGATGAATACTCTTTGTTGGACAAATCTGCAACAATTTCAAATGAAATGAGTGTAAGGTTCTTTTACCTCTGGGTGGTTGGCCGCCCACGTAGCAGGGAGATGGCCTAGGTGTTCTTGCCCTGAAATAGTGAATATACATAATTGAAGATAAACCTCATTTATTGATTAATGTTAAAACTCTATCATATCTTAACATTAAAGAAAATGTCACTCAAAAATGAATAATATGTGCGTTGACTGTAATTACATTTGTCATTAAGGATTTTCATAAGCTGTTAACAGAAGTATGTTCTTGCCATTAAAAATATGTTCATTTGCTTATTAATTTGCTTTGGTAGGTAATATTAGCAGGAAAGATAAATAAATAATTTCGTGGAAAGAGGTACTTCCAAAAGTTATCATTTTATCTAGTGTATGTGTGAACGCAATGGGTAGTCACAAAGGATCTTAAATATATCCACCATTGCAGTGGCGCAGGGAGGGGGTGGGTTTTGGGGGATAAGACCCCCCCAGAGCTCGGAAATTTTTTTTGAGTTTAATCCATTTTACTTAAATGGATTAACATTTCTTACAGAATAGTGTAAATGTTAATAAAACATCTCTCCGAAAGCAGTAAAACTCATCATTTTGAACCATTTATATCGAAAATTTCCTGAAGGAGTGCCCCCGCACCTCCCGCTTACCCAGGGGGGTATTCCACACCCCCAGAAACCCCAGTATTAGTTGTGCCCATAACCCCCCCCTAGCCTTAAGTCCTAGCTGCACCACTGCGCCATTGCAACAAAGAAGAAAAAATACGAAGCCTAAAAGCAATCTGGATAGTGTAAAATTTTATGCAAGTATTTGGGGAAGGGTTCCTGACCCCCTCCTTCACTTACGTCATGAGGTGGGACTTCGGACTTCACCGCGGGCCATGGGTGGTGATGTTATCACTGGTCACCTCCAGGACCGACCCGCGGCGGTCTCTGTTCCAGGGCCTGGAGGTCTAGGTGTATTAGCAGATGTTCAATGATCGCCTCCAGCCGGTCAATCTCCGCCACCAAGTCTTCGATATCTCTTCTCAATATCTCCATTTCCCGGAGCATTGACCGGTGGAGGCGATCGTTTGGCCCTGGATGGTCCTGCACCTCACTACTCCCCCTGGCAGGGCCCTCATCTTCATCTTGTTCTTCTCCCGGAGGAGGAGGTGAGGCGGGCGAAGGTGGTGTGCCCGCCTCCGGGGGCACAGGGGACGTGGATGTTGGTCGTTCAGTTGTGTTGTCCGCTGCTTCCACGTCCGCCCCCGGAGTCACCGTCTCCTCCGGGCAAGGGCCCTCGGCGGCCGGACCCTCCTCCTCATCCCGGCGCTGTGTCCTTCGGCAGCAACATCCTATCGCGGAAAAGAGGAAAGAAAATCAGAGGAAGATACATACTTAGAATATGTTCGCTATACCAGTTACCATTACGCTCACATAGCACAAGGTTTGTTATACTCTTATTTCTCCGTAACGCTCATCCCGACAGTCGGCATGCATCGAGGCTTTCCTTCTAATTTCCTCCGTGGGAATGCAGACGAAAATTTTTTCTGGGGTGTTATTGCACAGAGGAACAATGCACCACATGTAATTTTTCCTTCTTTCAGCCATTTTCTCCTTCAAACGCAACGTGGCTCTTCCAAACCTGCAGCTAAGACGTTACTGTGCTTGGATCTTGGACTCCTACTGAATTATGACGTCATGGCGTAAGATTAGTGGGAGCGGTATTTTATAGCCCGCGAAACTCGGGAGACTCTTTGGATTAATATTCTAGTGAATAAACTGAATTTTAAGCAGAAAAAGTATATTGCGCTACCAAGTGTTTAGTGTAGTAATTCAGCACAATGTCTACAAAAAGTATGCATTTCCACTATTATGAGGTTGGAGAACGATTATTAACAACATTTTAAGCACGGCTAACTGATGTCTATTTGAACCTTAAGATTACTGATTACGTTGCGGTCGGAAACGAACCAATTTTTAAGTACAGAGGCCTCGAGGCAAGCGCTCCCTATCCGGGGCGCAGCCATGAATTAAAGCTGGGGGAGGTTAAGGTACAAGTAATACCGGGGCATGTGGAGTATGGTATACCCACAAGGATAAGCGGTAGGTGCGATATTAATTAATTGCGGGATTTTAAGATAAATGGTTTTAAAATGGTGAGTTATACGGCTTTCTGAGGGGTATTTTATTAATCCCTACGCTATTCTTTTGGTTAAATCAATCCAATTTAGTAAAACGTATTAAACTTAAACATTTCTGTTAGCTCTTGGGAGGGCGGTTTATCCCCCAAAACCCCTCCCCCCCTAGCTTAGCCACTGCTTCGTACAGTGATGAGTTTGCCCTGTTGCTAGATGCTTTGGAGGCATTGCGATCTCAGAAAGCAAAGCATTCCAAGTCATGAGTCGCCCAGAGCTTCAAGCAACAGGGCATCTAGTAAGGTTCTCAAGTCTCTATTGCGACAATTGTGCGAAAAATCCAATGAGAAACAAAAACCATCATTCACCGCTTGACCGGCTTTCGAGCCAGGATCCCCCGATATCCGTTCCAGTACATGCTTTAGCCGGTTGAGCTACCGACGTGTTATTCCCACTTTTGGATATTTCCTTATACTCTACCGGGAAAGGTGGTACGGACTGCTGAGCATTCGATATGCCACAAGCAGTCCAAATCGTTCGCACGGGGCCTTGCACTCCGGCTGAGGCACACGATTTGGTCCTCTTGTGATTTCATGTGCTAAGGAGTCCTTGTCCGCCTTTGTCCACAAATATGACGCCTCGGTAGCATTATTTGAACAACGAGCAATTATGAACAACGCATAATTCGATCGGAAATCATGCTTTGAATCACAGCAGAGGCGAACGATTTTTTTCTCCGTGGATTTTTCACACAATTTTTGTATTACGATTGACTCCCATCAAGTTATCGCCGTGTTAGTCCTGGTATACTTAATCTCTCTTGTTCCCTCGGGATGATAAGTACCTTATACCTGCGACACCTAGTGTGAATCAGACTTATGACTATATTCCAGGCAGCGGCGCAGCGAGGGAGGGGGTTTTGGGGGATAAAACCCCCCCAGAACTCAAAGAAATATTTAAGTTTAATCCATTTTACTTATTTGGATCAGGATTACTTACAAAATAGTGTTAGGATTAATCAAATATCCCTCAGAAAGCCGTAAAACTCGCCATTATGAGCCATTATTCTAAATTATTTTCTGGAGGAGGGCCCCCGCATCTCCCCTGCAAATCCTGCTTACACTGGTGGGTATGCAATACCTCCACACCCGTAAGTGAAAGTTGCGCCTAAAACCCCCCCCTAGCCTTAATTCCTAGCTGCGCCCCTGATTGCAGGCTATAATAAATTTTCTAAAATTTAAAATTTATTCCCCTCAAATTCTTATTTATGTTAAAATATTTCTTGTAGTGTAGGTCAACTTATGTAATGCAAAAAAGTAATAGCCAACGTTTTTGTTTACTAAAAAACATCATCAGGGCGTAACTGTGTACATAATATAATATATCTATAAATATAATAATAATGTAATATCAATAATATATCAATAAATATGTACACAGTTGAGCCCTGAAGACGGTTCTAAATAAACACAAACATTGGCTATAACTTTTTTGCATAACATACGTTGACCTACACTCCAAGAATTGCTTTCACAAGTATTAAATGAAGTCAAAATAAGGAAAAAAATAAATAATGTTATTTTTAAAAATAATAGAATAAATTTCAAATTACCGTGATGATTAAATTTATATTGCTCCCCTCAAGAGTGGCTACTAAATGGGCATACGGGAATGTAAAACTATTCGTATCCGTTATTCAAGCTATATTGTCTCGTACAGTATCATGGCTTTATTTTGAAATGATTGGGAAGGTGTTTGCAGAGCAATGTTTTAGTGACACCTCTCTTCGAACGGACAAATATTCCATGAAAACGTCCCAAAAATTAACTTGCATCCATCGCTTAGAGGACATGTTCGGTTGGTAATAAAATACATCTTCATGTCTTTGTATTTCGACTTCGAAGAAAGAATTGAATGTAACGGATTTGCAAGAGGCCTGCCGAAAATAAAATCGATGAAATAAGCCACGACTACGGTAAATTAATTCCGTCAGGAAAATTGACGCTATGAAATGACACCTTCTTACGTGGCACTAGTAATCTATTCCTTTAGTAAATCGTCCGGAAAACCAAGGAAAATGCATAAGTCTTTGACGACAAAGGAATTTTAAGAGAACAGACGGGAGTTGCTAAGCAGTTCTTTCCGTAGGATGTATTTTATCAAAAAATGAAAAAAATACTCATTCTCAAAGGCGTATTTCACGGTATGATAATGTTCAGAAGTTGTTTTGGTACTTACGCAGAGAGTTTCCCATTTTTCTGCCCTTGTGTTTTCGCAAATCTTGATGCAATATCTTCTCCTTTCTTTTCCTCTTGAAAGCACTGATTGCAGTGTAAATTCTGCATCCCTAGCAACGCGCGGCTATCGGCTTCCGTGAGCATTGTTGTGAGGTAATGCTTAGGACTATGCATTTTTATTCGCGGCATTTCATCGCGAATTTACTGTTAGGGCATAGAATTAATAATGTGTTGTATTCTAAAGTTAGTACCTATATGTATTTTCAATGCATAATACTACATGAAGTGGCGGTGGCAGAAGATTTTTTTCCTTTCAAATGCTTTTGGCTGAAATGCCACGGATTAGAATGGATTTATTTCTATCCTTGTTGATTTATCGTAATTTATTTTGTGCGATGCATATTCGGCTTCAATTATTTACCAACTTTTAATTTATTTGTCCATACCCTCAATTTAGTTTACAATTTAAATATTCCAATTAAGATTTACAACGCGGAAGAAAAAACAGCATGAAAAAATGCAGGCGTTTAATAATTTAAATTAAACTTTCAGGTTATTTGTTTTAGAAATCCCAGTTTAGACGAATGTTAATTGTCAATTTTAATGTCATTTGAAAAAAGCCAGATTGCGGCCATGCTATGCCACTTTACGTAACGTCGCAAGGTCCGAGATGCCATACGAGTAGCCAGGAATTTTACATCGTCTGAGATTACCAATGCATGCATGTGGCACAGAGCCTAGAGAAACATCTCTTTATAATCACCTATTTTAACCTTATGTTTGGAAAGTTTCCTTCGTTTGATAGGATATTAATAATTCCTATCTAAGCCAAGCAATACCTGCTAGAATGGTACTCTGCTACATACTAGAAGCCTTATCGTCACGCCGTTCATAGCATCGTACCAAGTTAGATTCACCCGCACCAGCCGGAGCCAGAATGAAGTCACACGGGCTTTTCACAGCATTCATGCATGGCCGTCGCATTTTCGCGCGCTTGAAATATTTCTCTTTTCATTTAATCGCGAAAAATAGATATTATCAATTAAAATTTTAAAATCGTGAAATACGTACTCCAGTTGTAATAGTGTTTCGACTTGGGCATTTAAAAAAATAGGAAACCACCCTGTTATAACCAAACTTAGGGCATATTTTACGCGCTTTTGGTATGTTATAATCCAGTAGTAGATCCACCCCCACCCCCCTTGGTATCCAATTTACTCTAGATAGAATAGGGTAGTTTCTTTCATCAAAGAAAACGAATGGCATTGATAGCGATTCGTTGCCCACCACTAGTGTATTCATAATATACAAACTGTTTGGCTATAGAAATACCGGTTTAGACGAATTGCAAGGGTCAATTTTATCGTCATTTGAAAAAGGGCAGGCTGGCGCCCATGCTATGCCACTCCATGTGACGGCACAGGGACCTAGTTTCTATAAGAGTAGATAGGAGTTTTACATCGTCTGAGATTACCAATGCATGCATGAGCCACAGAGCTCAGGGAAACATGCCTTGATATTCACCTATTAAAACTGGCTAAGATCGGAAAGTTTTATTCTTTTGATAAGGTATTAATAATCCTTATTTAAGCCAAGCGCTACCAGATAGCAGGGTACAAGGCTACCTGCTAGCATCCTCGTCGTATTAGCGCTCAAGGCCTCGCCTCATGGTAGCTTCACTTGCGGCAACGGGAACCAGAAATACGTCACACGGAGTTTTCCCATCATTCATATTTAGCCGTTGCGTTTTCTTTGCGCTTCAAAATTTTCACTTTTCATTTAATCGCGAAAAATAGATATCGTAATCGTAAATCTATAAGCGTGAAATACATATTCCAGGAGTAACAATCTTTCGATTTGAGCCTAAAAAAATAGGAAACCACACTATAGTAATCTCAGCTCTATCCTGGATTCGCCACTAGTTAACAGGACATTCTCGATAGTCTGCCGATATAGGGCCAATATAGGCTGCCAATATCGGCTAAAAAACGTAAAATGTTACACTTGGATATTGGCCCTATATTGGCAGACATTATAGGGCCGACATAAGAACACTGGCAGTCGATATTGGTCCGACATAAGCCCGATATTGGGTGGCTACTTGGGTACTGTCATCAATGCTACCGGGATAATCCCAAAATAAATGCAACATAGTTTTTCAATGCTCAATCTTAATTCAAATACATGCATGAAACAGCATAAAGCCGTAATAATTTCACACCACGATAAAATTTCTCAACTGGATAGCACAGAAAAGAGTTACTTTGGTGAGTACTCGAAATCTTTGCATAAAAAAGACTCAGTAAAAATATTGAAGAAAATTCATTTCATTATGATAATAATGATAATAAGTACTCACAGAAGAATAAACAGATTATTACAACATTTAAAAACATATTTGGAAGTTAAGTAACCCACTAAATAAAAGGCATGTTTTAATTGTACCAATAAGTTTTTAATTCATTGCTCAACTGGTATAAAGGCAGCTTTACACGATGAATTTCCATTCGAATGCCTTGCGAATAACCATCATTCGCTGTGTATAATCGATTGAAATTTCAGGCCTGTTATAAATTACTTGAATGATTTCCGTGAATGATATGAGCGAACGGCGTCCATCTTGCCATTGGCATCCACCTCGGGATTATAAGTGCATATGTGAAAACTTTGGAAGCGTATTTACCCATGCAATAGCTCAAATAATTAATATGTAGGTACTTTGAGAGAACATAAATTCACAAACATTAATTGTCTAAAGTGGGTAACTCGGAAATAGCATTCGGGATATTTAATGAATAAAAACGTCGTTTTTCTCCTCGATTGCGTCTATATTTTGTTTAATTTAAAATTATTAAACTATATTTAACGATTTGAACGCTTAAGTTTGGGATGAGACTGCCGATTAATGACAAAATATCTATTTATTCGGTGAACAAATTCCAACGAAAACGAGCCGTGACATCATATTGACTAGGGGGCATGGGCCAGTTGGAGAAAGGCAGCCAGGGCCTAGGTAATGCATATCCACAAGTACTTTAGTTGGTCTAGGCTGTCATTAGTGCCTCAGAGAGTGTGCCGCTTGTATGAACATGAGTGGCTACCTAGAGGTGTTGCGCATCTAATTATGCATTAAATAAGAATACAAATCATAGTTCCCATCAAACTAAAATATATTATTCGCAGTTTTTTCCATATTTTCACGGTATAGATGTCGTCAAAGTCACGGTTTCTTGGAGAATGGAGGGACCAGTGTATCAGGGAAATTAAGAATTTCAACAGATTCAGGCTTCAATTGGTGGAAAGAAGACATATTTAAGTGAAAAAGAGTTACGATCTTTTATTTATTTAAATTAAGAAGTGTCTGAATTTTCCCCAGTGTTAATGGACACTTTACCAGTTACCATTCTTCCGGCTTTGGTACAGGCTCAAGGTCAATGTGTCAGCACGACACGCGGACCAATAATTGCGCTTAAGGATATTTTATTGTATAGAATAATATTTGAGGAGAAAAATTGAAGAAACTTCCTTTGACAAAGAACTCGTATCTGATAACAAAAAGAAAAAGAACCTTAGCTTAGCCAATCTAAGAGAAGTTGTACAAAATGTCTCGACTATAATTTTTTTCTTAGTTAATTATATAATTTGGTCCTATGGACAACTAACAAAGGAATTGTGATAAATTAATAGTAATTCTAACGGCGTCTAAAGAAACCGCTGTAGATTCCTCATTACTGAGAGCGCAACCGATAAGGATTATATGGAAATAGAAAAAGCGCTCCGGGATCGCCCGCAGGCAAATAGGATCGATACGACTAGTTACCCTTACAAAAAATAGTTTTAGTTTTCACGCGACATTCAACAACTCAGAAATTCCTCCCTAAGCAACAAGCTTACATAAATCATGCATCACATCATAAGTCAACAATTATAAGTTTAGTTTGACGCAGCTCTCCTTTCCTCTCTCTTATCCGAAAGCTTTTTCGTACTATTTCTTTCTTTACATGTTTTATAACCTGCCCTACGTAATGCATTCACGGCCGTCCCTTGCCCTTTCATCCAATCAACCTTTCCTACGACAATTACCTTAATTGGGCCATAATTTCTCATATCGTGGCTCAGGGGCGCAGCTAGGAATTACGGCTATGGTGTTTTAGGCGCCGATGAAAGTCAACTACTGAGGTGTGTGGTATACCCGCCAGGATAAGCGGTAGGTGCGGTGGCCCTCCCCCAGAAAATATTGAATACAAATGTTTCAAAATGGCGAATTTTATGGAATTCCGAGGGATATTTCATTAATCCTTACGCTCTTCTTTCAGTAAATAAATCAAATTAAGTAAAATGGATTAAACTTGAAAGTTTCTCTCAGTTCTGGGGTGGGATTATCCCCCAAACCCTCCCATCCCTCGCTGCGCCACTGACTTGGCTTATGAAATTACTTTTATGGTTTTACTTTTCACTTCTCTCTTCTCCAACTCTAGCACTTCTTCATTAGTCAAACATTCGATCCATATCTTTATATGTTCATCATTCTCTGGCAGGACCGCATTTCGAATGCCTCCACTCTTGACTTCTCTGCAGCTGGTCCAGGGGAAGAGGGGGTCGGGTTGTGGCCTCACCTGGGAATGATTAAACAAATAAACAAGTCGAGTCAGCTGTCAATGACCACACCTTCCTTCCACAAAGAGGCATGCTCCGTATGTAGCACCTGATGTATTGTTTTCTTAGTTCCATGCTTGTACTCTCAGCTGTAAGAAGGTTCTTTCGCTCAATAGAAAGCCCTCTTCGCCTGCGTTATTCTACTGATTATTTCCTTCTTTCTTCGTCCACCGTTTATAATTCGGCTTCCCATGGAGCAAAGCTTTCTCACCTCTTCAAGCTTTTGTTTTCTGAATTTGATGCTTGTCTTAGCCTCTTCTCTTTTGCTGCATATTTATATCTTTGTCTTCTTTTTTTAATTTTCAGCTAATATCTGGCCTTTGTTCTATCCATATTTATCAATTTCTTCTTAAAATAATTCTCTGTCATGGCTATGACTGCTGTATCGTCTGCAAATCTCAACATACCAAATCTTCCTCTGAAAATATTGCCATCTAATCTTTTCTCCTTGCTGTCATCGAGGAATTGATTGGCGCATGTAATCTTATATCGAATCCCAGCCCGAGGGCCTCCCTCCCACAGAAATGAATAAAATTCAGTTCCTCTCAACTGCCCATCAATAACCGCTTCGTGAATTCCATAGTACTCCTTCCATCCAATAGTACTATTGTCATCATTAGTCAACAATCCTAAGATTGGTTTAACGAAGCTCTCCATTCCCATCTCCTATCCTCTAGCCTTTTCATAGCGACGTATTTCTTCCCTTTTACACCCTTTATATCCTGTCCTTTGTGTCAACCGAGGCCATTTCTTGCCATTCTTCCCTTCCACTGTCCTTCTACGATTGTCTTTATCAGGCCATCATGTCTCATAATATAACCAACTAAGTTCTTCCCCTTAAGGTTTTTAGAAGACGTTTGTTTTCTCACATTCTTCCTAGCACTTTTTCATTACTTGCTCGGTCGATCCATTTTGTCTTCATCGCTCTTCGATAGCACCACATTTCGAATGATTCCACTCTCGACTTCTCGGCTTCTGTCAACGAACAAGCCTCGCCTCCATAGTGAAATAAGTACTAATGGAAGTCCTTATATTTTCAGATTTAAATTTATTTTTAAAGTAAAGTTCAAGGGTTTTCTTACATAACAATTCTTAACCTAATCTTAAACCGGTCTTTCCCACGCACTGTTAAATAATGTATGAGTACAACAGCTCCCTGGTCACCTATTAGACGCGGGAATTTGGCGCATTCAGCTGAGTGAGTGATGCTGATACCATGGGGGCGACATACCCATAAGGATAACGCGTGTAGGTTTTGATATATCAGTGCCATCCATGCCAGTGGTCCAAGACTGCCGCGAAGTTTGAATTCACATCTCGGCGCGTGTTTCAAACTTTTTTACGCGTCACGATAGGGCCTGCTATTAAATAATGCTACTGCAATTGCGAGAATTTTAAAAGCAATGAGTGTAGGAAAATCTTCCTGAAGAACTTCCCCAGGTTACTAAAGCAGTAACTATAATAGAAGATTAATGTACAAATCCAACTGGAGATCTGGTGGTAGGTAAGAATAATGATCTCGTAGACTTACTTCAGTGGACATTGGTATTTATTGATACAATAACTGGAAAAAGAAATACAACAATAACAATTTAAATATGACATGCTAGAGATGAAATCTGTGGAAATTAACAATTCTACAAGCACATGAGATGCACAAGCAACAAATATCAATGACAAAAGTACATTGCAATGAGAGATGAGCAGCCTTTGCCTAATAGTAGACAGATTCCATTACTTAAGTAAACACTCCACACTTATACACAAAGAGGGTGACCCAGTTTTCCTTGAGGTAGATGTATCTTGCAACAGCTCTGGGACACTTGCTTGGTCGATCCATTTTATCTTCAACCATCTTCGATAGCACAACATTTCGAATGATTCCACTCTCGACTTCTCTGCTTCTCTCTAAGAACAAGCCTCGCTTCCATAGTGAAATAAGTCCTTATTTTTTTCAATTTAAAGTTTATTTTTAAAGTAAAACTTCAAGGGTTTTCTTATTTAAGAATTCTTAACCTAATCTTACATCGGTCTTTCCCACGCCCTATTAAATAATATGTAAGCACCACAGCACCTTGGTGACCTATAAGACGCGGGAATTTGGCGCATTCAGCTTAGTGAGTGGGGATGACAATTTCTTAAGGACACCGGAAAACACCCGCCAATTCAAAAAGAAAGGAAAACATCGCGAAGATATTGATTGTTAGGATCCATAAACTCCATCCATGTTTACCTCTGAGCGCTTAGCAAATAACACGAGTCTGATAATAATCGATAATGAGCAGCGTGAGAAAAACAGTTTCTCCGGATAAAATGGATACGAGGACGTCTCGTATGAAAGAAAAGTTTCTCTCTCTCCTCCGATGGAAAATTATGTTTGGATAAATATCACAGTAGTATAACTCGCTGGCTCATCTATCTCATGTCATAGTGTCTGATTGTCCTCATTATTAATGTCCTCAGTGTCTGCTTGCCTGTTAATGAGGAGGTCGCGGGGTCGTATCCGACCTATGGTACTGTGCTTGAAACTGATCGGAATTATCCAGAGCGGTTGATTCCCATTTGCCTCGAGGCTGTGAGACTTCGTTTCTTTTGAAAATTTTCACTCCTTCAAAAGTCAATAAAAGAGCTCATATCGCCATCGAATTGAAAATTTTCAGGCAAAGCAAATTCCGCTCGCAATGCTAAATAATCAGAATCAACCGTTCGGAATGAAAACCGGTTGTAATAATTCCAATAACACCCTCCCTGCGGGTAGATTTATCCCCACCAAGACATTTGTGCTTCACTCTATTAATCGGAATTATTCCGTTGTCATAGCGAAGTAGGCCATCGTAAGGAGTCGCCAAATGAAAAAAGTCTCATAAAATTCCGATCGCTTTACCAACCACTCGGAATCAACAGCTCGTGATGACAACCGATCGCATTATTATTCGGATAAATATCAAACACGCCCTCGTCGGCGTGGATTTTTGTATCTATTCCATTCTTTAATGGGGACTGGACGAACAGCGATTCGGGAGGAAAAATCCATCGATATTGAAAATAAAAACTAAAATAAACAGATTGGGATGGTGAGGGGGAATTGGCATTATTGATTATTGTATTCAACTTGAAAATGTTTTAAACCGATTTGTTTGATTATTTTACATGATTAAAGATATTTTTTGTGGCCTCTTACGGTATGGTATTTGGGGGAGGCAACCGACCAATGACGTCATTTGCTCCGAGAGGGAAGGGTGGATAGAAACCCGGCGTCGGCATCTAGATGAAAGGCGCCAAGGGGACCACGGCTTAACGTCCCATCCGACGGACGGAGTGTTGCGCTTGAAATTTTCGCCACACAACATTCAAGCAGGGATCGGGTATTCTCTGAAAACTTTTCACGATTACAAAGTTTATTACGACTTAGTTTTCAATTTTACCACATATTCTTCAAGGTACAAATGGTGTCTAGTGCATTCAATTTATACAATCTTCTCCTATCTTGCTATCCTCTCTATTTCGTTCACTTTCTTCTTCAGGTTTTTCCATATCCTCTCCCTTCACCCAGCAAAATTTTAGGACGAGGTAAGTAAAGAACATTACTAACAACATTTAATACAAGTGTTTTAACGCATCGCCCAAACACGCACCTATTAGGGCTAGTGCTAATGTTTTTCAAGCTTTGTTCTCTTCTTCAATTTATTGGCTATCGTTTGGCCAGCGTTATGATGCGATTTGTGACGTACACAAATTATGAATAGCAATAATCTTTCAAATCTCAATAAGTACTACTTGCCTGAGGATTGATAGTACACGAGCGTCGTAATCAGCAGAGATTTTCCACTCCCTCCATGCAGCGGGATGTGCTCGGCTGTGGGCCTGGCTCCTCCGTTGAAGACGACGTCGACTGAGGTGATGAAGACGATGTCAGACGAACAATCAACTCCTCTATATCATCCTGCAAATTGTCTGCACGCCACATGTCTTCTTCCTCTTTCAAGACGTGCTCAACATATTTTTTCCAGTTCTTCGAAGTAATAGTATCAAAGCTTTCTGCTATCAATTTTTCCACTTCTGTACTCTTCAACGTTGTATTCTTCATGCCGACGCGTATTCTGACGCCATTCTCCGTGGTAGTATATGGAATGCACTCAAAAAAGAAATCTTTCAGTGCACCTTTTTCAGTGCCCAGCGATTGCATAATAAGATTCATTCGTAGTAATATTTATTATTTTATTATTATTAACTTTCTGGTGATTATTTTCTATCACTATTATAATTGTCATCCACACATAAAAGTGAATGAGACCATATTGCATCCACGCACGTGCCGCGTCGCCGTACTCTCCGCCGCCGCCGGCCAGAACCGGAGTCGATCGCACGCTATAAAAAACGATTTAAAATTCGTGGTTGCAAGTTGGTGCAAGGTTTAAATTTAGATCTACAATGTAGAAGCTTCGAAAAACGACGTGGTATCGGTTACTTGGCGGAACTCCGGGATAATGTCTACTTTTTCTATAGGTTTATGTAAAAAAAAGGGTTGAAAATAGGCTCCGCCATTTTGTTATATATCTATGGTTATTGATGATATCGACAAATATGTCGGCTTTCATTGTGGTCCAGGATTTGCTCCAATTTGTGTAGTAAAACTCTTTCACCTCCGATTTTGGAGTTCTGCTTCTCGCACATATACAGAAGAATCTGTTCTTCACTTCAATAAACAAGACCTTTTGAGTTCGAAAGCCAACAATACACGCCTGTGAAATGAGAGAGAATTTTAATTGTAATGCTATCAAAATGTAGTTTAAAATAAAAAAATACATCCAATATTGTCTCTCACATACAGCACTACAGAAGTACGCCCTCTCTTACTCCAATAGTAGATATGTGTGTATGTGTGATAATAGTAGCCAATGTGTTGACAAAATTCATGCTGCTACGTTTTGGCAATAGTAAACGTTGTTTGACAAGTATGCTCCTGGATATTTCTGCTCTTCTGGGTATCGAGGGATTACAGGTATGAAATCATAATTATTAGGCAGCAATCCGAAGATTGGTTTGACGCAGTTCTCCATTACTCTGTCCTATTCGCGTAGCCTTTTCATAGCGACGTATTTCTTCTCTCTTTTACATCCTCTATACTCATTGTCCTATATAACTCATTCGGGGCCGTCCCTTGCCCTTCCACCTGTCCCTCTACGATTGATTTCATCAGGCCATCATGTCTCATAATGTGGCCAGCTAAGTTGTCCCATCTTCTGCTTAAGGTTTTTAGAAGACTTATTCTTTCTCTCACTTTCTTAGTACTTCTCCATAGCTTACACGGTATATCAATTTTATCTTCATCATTCTTCGGTAGCACCACATTTCGAATGCTTCCACTATTTGACTTCTCTGCTGCTGTCAACGTCCAAGCCTCACTTCCTTATCGAATCATACTCCATGAATGAATTGTTTCCCTACTTCTATGCTTGCACTCTCAACTGTAAGCATAAGCTTTTTGTAGAAAGCCCCCCAGGAAACCAGCCTATTATTGGAAAAAAGTGGATCGCATAGCACTCATCACCGTGCCAAGAACATTTTTGGGAGCCGATTAAAATGCTACTGAAGTGGCAACAGGAATCAGCCTCCTATGTGATGGAATTCAGTCAGAGGTATCAATAATCCAATCGAGGTTCATCCCAATTGCTATCCCTAGGCCACCTTCTGCTTCGAGCATTATTGTTAGCGGGGGAGGTGTTTCTAAGCTTCACGCTAGATTGGAACCAAGGACTCTTCGAACAATATTCCAATGCTCTACCCTCTGTCACTCTACGTCCCACTTATGTCACTCATTAAAGTAATCTTTCGTTTTCAATTTTTACCCTATCCGATTTTGTTAGTTCTAAGGGGAGAATGTCATAAGTACTAAAAAAAATCAAATTTAATTTTAAAATCCAAATTCAAACAGCATCGAAAGAGAGCTTTAACTTGGCAACATACTTATCTCGGTTAATGCATTTGACCCTCAGGCGCTATGGAGGTTTATGGTTTGGATCAAACGATAATAGCTTTCCAGAAAAAGATAAGTGATTTCAATGCCATAATTGAAGAAAATACCTATGATTCGATGGTTTAATCTCATTTGCACTCACGATAGACATGTTGTTCGTGTTTTTTTTTCACCTTATCCATGCTTCTTCTTGGAGGTCGTTTTCCTTCTAAATTCTGATTTAAAATGTGATCACATTTTGAAATGTTACAGCTTCACTGCTTTGCCATTATAATTGACGATCATTTATTGAATCACCTAGTTGTCAATTCCACAACGCGTAAACTTTCGTTGCTGATAAAAATTATAGAGTTACAGAAAAAAAAGATAATGTAAGCCTTGGATGTTTCATTTGTGGCACTTATTTCTTACCCGGTTATTACTAAGATCTGACCCGGAATTTCACAGATAATTCCCTCGGCTGCTGGCTGCGGGGATTACCCTTCTCAACGGGTGTTGGGAAGTGAATCTATTAAAGCAAATGATTGATATAAAAGCTATAACTAGACACATACCCTTTTTGTACGTGAGATACGTTTTTAAACAAATTTCACAATTAGAAACTTACTACACTAAAGGCGGAGTTCTTTAACAATTGTACGACATGCTGATGAATTTTTACAATGGCAAAGAGGATGTTTATAATTGATTCTCAAGGTATGGTGGCTTAAACTGGTGATAAAAACTATGATGGCTTCATACTCTGTGTTACTGGATACAAATACTAGTTATAAACAGTTATACTACCGGATAAAAGTACTGGTAGGAGGAGATTTTTCAAGTTTTGCACCTTGCATGCCGTAGCACTTTAGGAGTGCGTTTGGAACACATCACTCTGTTCTTCGGATGGTATGTCAAGCCGCCATTACAACGAATACTTACCATAAATGCTAACGTGATAGAACAACTTTATCATTACCCTGCTGCTGCTCCATCGAAGCTGATGTTTTGTCTTTATTTATTACTAAATCATTGATATACATTTAATCTGCTTAAATCAAGCAAGTAATTCTGAATGCTGGATACAAAATGCTAATAGTACAAATTTTGGCATCGACATAAATTATTGCATTACGATATTTAACATCAAAATTGGGCAATGCTCCAAATTGAGCCATGAACTTCATTTAATAAGTTATAATAGATAAGTATATGAAGATCCTCGCTATAGTATCCATTCGTCGTCAAGCCTTGTCGAGAAGTTATTATTATAATTGAATACATTTATTAATGACCATGTGGCAGACATAGTTAAATCAAAATCATCCGGAACTCTCTTCTTCCGTGATGCCTTGTGATCTGATATTCGTCCGAAACTTTAGGGAAGCCGACAAAACCCCCAAAGAGACCACCGTGTCCTCATCAGGGCTGGTGAATAGATGACGAAGAGTGTCCGCTGTGTTGTCTTGCGATGCTGTCTCGTTGTCCTTTGATTCGCTCAAGGTGCGCTCACCATGAAATCCGCTGTCCATTCGTACAGCGGATTTCATGGTGATGCTGATTGTGAGGTGCTGTGTATTAAATAAATCGGAATTAGTCCACTACATTATAGCATAACAAATATACCGCTATACTGGAAAATTGCAAGCGTTACAACGATATTCAAAAAGGGAAACAGACATGACCCAGGCCTCTACCGCCCAATTTCATTAACCTCGAATATAGACAATATACTTGAGCATACCGTCTCGAGCAATATCACGACTTTCTTGGACAGAGGTAACTTCCTCCGTGACTGTCAGCACGGATTCCGAGAAGGTAGATTATGCGGAACACAGCTCGCGCTCTTTCTTCACGATGTTCTACAATATGGTGAATCGAAAAGACAAGTTGACGCTCTATTTCTAGATTTTTAGAAAGCTTTCAACACGGTACCTCACAACAAACCTTTATAAAAATTACAGTCATTCCGATTAAACGAAACAGTGGTAAACTGGATTCACGACTTTCTCAGTGATCGTACTCAAAAAGTAGTTCTTGACGAAATGAGCTCTGACGTAGTAAAAGTTAAATCATGTGTTCCACAAGGATGCGTAAAGGGCCACCTTTTTTATTGAATACATCAGTGATCTCTGCTCCCGCATTAGCAATAAAATACGGTTATCTGCTGACGACGCAGTCATCTATAGCGAAATTAGTGATCACTCCGACTACGAAATTCTATCATCGGACTTAAACAACGTTCATTTGAGGAGCCAAGAGTAGGGACTCGAACTTAACCTGAGCAAATGCATGACGGTACATTTCTCGCGGAATTCGTCCAACTACAACCATGCTTATGCTGCATGCTGATGGTATTAACATAAAGGCAACAGACGAAGTGAAGTACCTGGGAATTACGTCGAACCTCACGTGGGGAACATTTACACGTACATATTTGCGGCATAGCCCTGTAAAATTAGGGCTCATCAAGCGTATAATCGGAAGATTTTCGGATGAGAAAGTATAAGAAAGGTGCTATTTTACACTCGTCTAACCGCACCTTGAGTATGTAGCGAGCGTATGGGATCCGGTGCAGAAAGACATACATCGCGAACTGAATAAAATACAAAGGAAGGCTGCGCGGTCCTTCAAAAACTGCTAAGGGCGTACAGACAGCGTTACTCAGATGTTAAGCCATTTAGGATGGGAGCCAATGGAGATTCGGAGGCTGCGCGCTAGGCGTAGACTACTTGAACAATTGTGAATGGATATCTTTAAGAGCGACACAGAGAACATAATATTAGAGTCACACTTTATTTCCAGGTCCAATAGGAGCGATAAATGAAGAGATATTTTTTTCCGGACGGATAGATATTGGAATTCGTTTTCCCCCGAATCATAAAGGATTTTAATAAACGCTAGTCCCAACTTCGTTAGAGTACTTCATTTTTATGTGGAAACTGCTGGTGTCCTAACACCCCCTACCACACGCCTTTTAGGCGGCTTGCGGGTAATTATGTAGCTATAGATGAACCCTTCTTTACGTTTCAAACACTCGTCCTTTTTGTTATAGCCTAGCCCAAAAGGTTCAGGTCATTGAGATAATTTTCTAATATAAGTAAATGTGAATTCAATGGTAGAGAAGAGTTCCCACAAGTTCTCATTACCAAAGCAATTGTTTTATGGCCACACGTACATTTCTAGGAGGTAATTGAACATTTATTACGCGATTGAATCATGTATGCTCTCAAATAATAGACTTTTTAATTAGAGAAGAAAATATAGACCAAATGCTGCTGAAGGAAGGTGGAAGGAGAGAAATACATGGTGCTTAATGGGCGTAAGATAAAACTTAGGATGGTTTAATAAGGTAGGCTTTATGGTATTTCAAATTTGGAATTTTCAAAAGTATTTCATGTTATCGTATTTTGCTCAGGACGCGAAGAAATTTTCTTCCAGAAACATGTGGCAGATATTAAATTCGACGATATTGCGAATGTTAGATTAATTTTGTCTCGAGTACGTTAACACCCCACATGTGAATCTAAAATGACTTAATGTCCATTGAAGTATTACTAATTACATATTATTTCAAACGTGTGAAAGGAAGTTACTCTAAATTTTAAGATTAAGTACCGCTCAGTATGAGTATCATGGAAGACTATCTGTAGTTATAATTTTATGAAAACAAATATTTCTCCTCGTCCGTCCTTCTTCCCAATGGCCATCACCCGCTCATTCCAGGAACACACCGACTTTTCTCTGTCCTGGAACACCATCGCAAGCCGCGCTCTCCTGGACTTGGGCCACAGATGTTCTCTCGGTTGGACATGGGGAGACTCGGAAGCCTTAGCAGGTCCTTTTTTACTCGGATGCAAAGGAGAAGGTACAGTCACTTTCAAAAGTAGGTCCCCACGGCCAGCGCGAGCAACTGCGTTTTTCTCGGAGGTCGAACTTCGGGTATTGGCTATGCCTTCTGTGTCTTGAACGGGCCAGTTTGACTTAGGCATCCTTCACTATTCCTAAATACTTCGCGACTTCCCCGACTCCCAGTGCCACAACACAAGGCGAAGCATATGTTCTCAGCCATGGGATTCCCACCCTGATAGTATTCTGAGATGGATATTCCGAGTAGTCTGGCTTGCACTAAAAAATAACGAGACGTATCTGCGTCGCAACGCACATATGAGGAAGAAACGAAAATTGGAATTTACGTCTGAAAGAGTATTAAAAAAGTTTCCTACAAAATAACCTTGTAGATTATACCTTTAACACATTATTACCAACACCATCAATATATATTGCTCTATGTTTAAGTATTTCAAACACTTGATGTGGCGCATTCATTATTCCTAACCATTTTCTTAGGATACATATGTTTACCATGGTTTATACTACATTTTTCTACGTGTCTCATCACGCGAGAAATCAAAAATATTAATGTGCGCTAAATTGTAATGTTTAATTCTGTATCATATTTATTCCAGTCGTTACTAACATATCCCATATGAGCAAATATTTAAATAATGCTTTATACATTCGAGGTATCAGGAAGTAATTAACCGACATATTTATGTTCATCGAAAGGTCGAATGTCTTAATAGTTACCATTAATATATTTTCTATAATGAAAATACCAACGGAAGCATTAATTACATGACTTGTGTGCCTATTTCTTACCATTTAATGGCATATTAATACTATATGTTTTATCTTTGCCCCTTCATGGAGAGGTTAACCTAAGTCTTCCCCCTTTTTCGCTTCTTTTTTTCCTGCTAAAACCAGTCGTAATTGGCGCCTGCTGATATCATGCAGGGCAATATCCTACACATTATTATGTATAAGTGGTTTTACATCATAAATAGAACTTACACTCATGTAATGAATACCTTGAGTCAGTCTTACGTGCGAACAAATACTGATCATATTCCTACTGACACTAAACTACGCACGCATAATATTCATCCGATAAAAATATACCGTGTTGGGTACCTAATGACTATTTCTGCATTATTAATACAAATTAAACTTATGAGCTGCCAAATATACTGCTTGGGATGTAGCGTTTGACGGTGTGGAAACTTAGGCGACGACAAAAGAGGGACAAGAAAAGAATGAAGGCATCCGAGATGTGAGTATAAAAAAGAAAGGAAAAGGTGAGAAGGATGGAGAGGAAAAAAAGAAGAAGTGCTATCCATGGTCGAGAGATTTTTGGTAAAGGGGGAGGGGAAGAATGAAAGTAAGGATATGGTTAGAATGAAAGAGCCTAATGCGAATGGGCGTCACTTTTAATTAAAGGGTTAAGTTGAAGTTGGGAGGGGCGCAGGCACGGTGATTCGTAAAACCTTCAATTCAGAAGGGCAGGTAAATGATGTTTTTCTATGACCACCATAACTGGTTGACTCACCATCATAACTCCACGCACATGTTGCTTGTACTGTTTTTCTTAAAAAAATGAACAATATTAATGTAAGAGTATTTCCCATAAACTAAAGGACAACACTTCCTGCGACGCATTATGGTCTAACAGCCTGCCATTTCACTTGATGCCAATAAACATCTCGCTGCTTCTTTTAGTGAAAATTTATGTTTATCTTAAAAGTAATTCAATAAAATTTAAATCCAATTGCTTTTTCGAAAAAACAATGCAAAATTATCTTCTCCAATAAAAAATTGCCGTACCGGTAGTTTTGACCGGTAAAAATTTAAAAACTTTTTCTGATTTTCTACTCACAGTATGGGAATAAGTTGCGTTATTCAAAATGTAGGCACTACTGTAGTCAGAATAACCTACTACTTGGGGACTGACTGCTATTTAACTTGTAAACATTGAAAAAATGTCTGAAAATCTTTAACCGCCGGCATGGATGAACGCGATGACGGATGGTAACCGTGACGCAAATGACAATATTTACATAGGCGTATATATTTACGTATTTTTCACCAGGCGATGTGAAGAAAAAAAATTGGAGTAACATGCTCGAAATGCTCCGAAAATTTATTTGCACAATATGTTTTGTATAAGTTTACCAAACTACACAGATGTCTCCTCTCTTCCTCGTGCGATGGGTTACTTGCCGGAAAACCCATATATTCTTCTCCGCTTTCTTCGGTGGTGGAATTGTTTGGCTGTGTGGGGGGGGGGGGGGGAGGTTCACGCGGCCTTCCTACCTCTGAAATCGTGCGTGGGGCTCTTGACGACGGTTTAAGTAGTCAAGTTGCACCATTTGTACTATCTGATCAAGTCGAATCGATCCCCAGTGGACAAGGAACGTGTAAGCAATACGCGAAGGTCGACTTCGGAGAATAACGGAGACGGCTGCGCCAGGTATGGGGACCGACTTTTGAAAGCGACTGTACAACGCGAATTGTGGCTCTGCGCCCGCCAGCCCTTCCGTTCTTTTGGACGCTGTGTGCAATTCCAATCTAGTGCATAGATAGAATGAGTCATCCAGAAGGGTATTGCCTACAGCGGGTAACTCCTCGCCCTCCTTACCACGAGCTCAGTCATCTGAGAATATATGTTGTCGTTTAAGGCGAATAGCAAGCCTCATTAACAAGATCACAGCCATTGATCCTCTCGCTTAAGCCTAAATCACACGATTTTTTTTTTCGTGTAAGTGATCACTATCGCGATCACTAGGCGAAATGATCGTCGCCGGTTCGATTTTTTTTTTCAATTTTATTTCTTTCAGAATCTGAAAAGTAACTAGATTAGTTGTAAAAATAGATTATGTATGAAAATTTCAAATAATAAAAATAAAACAGTTCACGTAAATAATCCAAGTGGTCATAAAAAATCTGATATAAAATTTGCAAAATTATTTTAGCTATGTCTTTGTAAAAACCTTCATGCATAATTGAAAAATAAATATTTTCTCTTAAGTTTGCATGCACCATTTTCCAATACACAAAAAATACTACATTGAAGACGTAGTTGTAACTTTCAAAAATAAAATGTAATAGAATATGGTTTATTGCGCGTAGATAGTGAAAAAGTACTAAATTGGCATTCCGGAATCGAATAAGTACACCTCAGTTGAACGGAAATATACTTTTCGAGCACTTCATTCACGACAGGGTGGGAGCCTCGGGAATGGCCTCTCTACAATTTCTATGAGTAGACAAAATATATAATGCATGCAATTTTCAGTTATTACAAAATAATAATATCTTGATGAACACTGTTTATATTATAGTTTACCCGTTGCTTATGCGGCCATTACGGCCGGATGGATTCCCTTTCGGCTTGAATAAAATATTCTCGGGTTAAGCACCGGGTCAGGCTTTTTGAGGCCAACGTTTCAATGAGTACCTCACTCATCGTCTTCAGGGCTGAGACTGAATGCCGAGCTTGGTCTACGCCGGATATTTATAGCGAGCTAGCCAACGGACGGTTGAGGCCCATTGTTGACCAGCCGATTCAAATTTGGCTCAAGGGTTTTGGAGTCTGAATTGTGACCGCAACCGTTGTATTTTATTTATCAGCGGTCTCCATATTTGGCTGATTTTCTGCCCATAGTCTCGGTTAAGCCTTTTGTCTTCGAAAAAAAAGCCTGACCCGGTGCTTAACCCGAGAAGATTTTATTCATTCGATTCGCCGGGAAAAACTACGATCATTTACCCTTTCGGCTTGCCATGCATAGCTAATCTTTTATCATAAAAGTCCTTTTGCAACTCGATGGCAGTTGATTTCTTTTACATTATTTAGCTCATTCTTCAATTAATAATATATCTAAAAATCACGTTAATATTCCGTCCGATTATATAACTTTTCTCTAATTAAATAAAACATTTCATCGTGAAAAATCAACGGCATTCCATTCATGATTATTAATTATCCATGGCTATTTTCTCCAAAATATAAATAATAAAAGCAAATTTATATTTTCAATACTTATTCCAATCGATTGAAAGTTAAAAAAATAAAATCAAAGCGACCAGTGTACCGTAATCATAGTTTAAAATCGACCGTCCATTTCGGCGTCTGCAACTCCGGGACCGGTGCTTCGCTTTTCTCTCACTTTGACACTATGTCTATGCAAAGGTGCACACATACCAACCCTTGAAATACACTGTTATGCAGTTCATACATCCTATTATCCAACCTTATATTTTAAAAATCCCATTTCAAATTTTCATTTTTGGACTTTTGTCCACTTGAAGTGGGGTTTGGCCCCACTGTGCGCCCGTCCCCTAAGCGCTTGTGCTACCCAACTGTTCTTTGAGCAATTTCAATGGGGCGTTTACGCTCACCATCCGTTCAGTAATGAACTTGCTATTTTTTACTAGCATATTTCGCCGGGGTGACAATTTGGCTAGGAAAAAGCGATTTAAAGCGGACGATTAGATTCCGGAAACCGGTAAAATTATTTGAAAGGCATTCGTAGCAACGATTTATAAAGAATGTAAACAACGCAAGGAGGAGATTTCTCCGAGGAGATTGCGTAGAAAATTGAGCTGATATTTACTTAATATTTATCATTGAAATGATTTTTACTCGATCACTTCTTTTACTCATGACCCATTGCAGGTTGAAAAAACAGCCCTCGGAAATGAAAATAGAACATACAAAAAATGAATAAAAATTGAAAATATTCAGGCACAGAATGTTAAATCAGGTAGATCAAAAAGAAGGCAGAAAATATTAAATACAAATGAAAAATATACAGGTACATAATAATAGCCATTACATCTAAGCCATCTATACCTAAGAATCCCGGGGGATCAGAAAACTAAAAACGTCGTCACCTACCAGCATCGCACCTACCTCCACCCAGTAATAAAAATTATGCAATAATATTATATATCATGCGGTGATAGCATAAGATAACTAATGTATTGCACTTCCGGATAGCACAGTTCATGCTACGAAAATGAATTGACATTTGGATGGAAGTTAATCACGTGATCCTTAATGTAGTTGAGTTGAACCATTGAAGCTCACTATAATAATCGAGTTAGGACTTATCATTGGAAATATTAATCACATGTTTCTTACGTATATGATGACAAACATCTCCTTGGTATCTATGTTTGGTATTAGGATGGATTAAATCGTGCAAGTAAATGTATTAACATCAACATAATTCTCTTCGTGCCCCTTTCAGGGTGTTTGGCAGGGGGTGATTAATCACCAACTTGCAGCATGCAAGAGGACCACCGCATGCAAACCGAACGGTCATAGAAATATTACGCATAACAGCAAAATGTACGTCCACATTCATGTGATTTGGTGCATTTATTCACGTTTTAACTCGTACTTGTAAATACATTGATTTAACACAGTCAAATTAAAATAAGAGCTGACTGTGCGACTATTCGCAGTAAAACGAACCTTGTGAACAATGCATGTGACGTAACGAGAGGAATGTATGGGGTCTCTTTTGTTGTGCCTTTGAGACTCCCTTTCCCCCATCCCATCTTCTTCTCCTTCAATACCTCCCCTTAACAACCAGCTCTCCACCCTACGACGCGCCAACCGAACCTCTCCCGAACGCCTTCGCGATGCACTTCGACTCAAAATCGGGCCATCAATTTTGACTCCGACATGAGCTATTTGTTCACGGCAACCTCCCCTTATATTCTTAGTGATTCCCCGACCTCCATTACCTCTCAGAACGTGTAGTAAGAAACTGTGCGTCACTTTGGTTTTCCTCCTCATTCCATCAGTTCGGTTAGGGTAAGGAGGTGTATCCTCCGTCGCTGAAGTGTACATGTAAGAACTATTCTCGTAAAAAACCTATTAATCCATGATAATCTACAAATTTAATCATAATTGTTCATAATTTTTTACCAAGAAGGAAACATTCTTTGGCAATATGATTTGGTCACAATTATTGGAGTTTTTGTACCCACATCCTTGGTTTTGACTTCATATTCCTTTCGAGTGTAATGATTAACAACTCCTCCTTTCATCAGTACCGAATTTTTAGTGCTACAGCTTAAAGTTACTTCTTGATCTTTTTACAGTTTACGAAATGTGGAGTGAAGAATTCAATCAACTCAGTGATTGACAGTACAATCCTAAAATCAAACTGTCAACGATTTCTTCAAGCCTCTTCCTCAACGCTTGGATAATTATAATTGGTCCTTCATCACGAAGGATGCAGTGTGCATTTCTCTTGGAATTATGTGAAGCTACCAGAATGTGTTAATCATCGGCTAAAGAGTGAAGTGAAAGTGTCTAGGGACCATGAAAAAATTCATTGTCAGTGTTGTGTTAAATGTGAAGTGCTGGTGAATATAAGTATTTTGGAGAGTTGCTGTTTTAAAGATGAGCTCTGTCGCCGATGGACCTGGGGGCAAGTAAAAGGTAGGTAGTCTTCTCCTCTTGAAGTTTTATTCACCATGGAGGTTATAAAGTTTTTGAGAAAATAATTTAAAACAGAATTGATTTAGCTCCATCTTTTTTTTCCTGGGGAGAGGAAAATTCCTTGACCCAACTCGTGGAGTCTCTTTGCAAATGAAAAATACTCTTTGAATGTTGGAGCTGTCCGTTTTTGTAGTGTAGCGGGATAAATAAAAAAGGATTTCCAGATTAGTTCAATAGATGTAAATGCCCTAGCCCTGTAATGCCCTAGATGTAAATGCCCGAATTTTCACAGGTTCGAATAAGTTGAATGAGGATGCCTCGGGATGAATATTCGGAATGCTCGTATACAACTTCGTAATGTTCCAATACTTTAATTTTGCACCCCATAATGATACTCTAATGATACGCCATTTCTAACAGTTTTTAATCTGTAAAGTGTCTGAAAGTGTAAACAGGGTCGTGTACACAAAGTTCTCAAAAAGGTATTTGTTCAGTGAAAAGAGGATCAGATAGAAAAGAACAACTGAAACACCTCTTCGGAAAAGTCAGTTGAAGGGAGAAAGGTGTTTGGTTGAAAGAAGTAGATAATCTTCCTTTCCACTTCCCACGGCGCTTTTAACACATGAATATGGAAACCTACGTGAGGAAGTAATCGTATGACTTGCTATAATCTCAACCTATTCTTTTTCGTGTTTCATAGTATACACCTTCAATTGATCCCTTTCGTACCGACCGTCTAAATCTCAGACACATTTCAAGCCATAAGTGCTAACTCAATATTTCTACCCCATCTACTTATTTCTCTTGTTTATCAAAGATAAATTCCTCCCCATATTTTTCCCTCGTCCTGTGGTTTACGGAAAAATCGAAACCGTTTGAAAGGTGAGGTTAACCACGTGACCTTCCCTGTTGTCCTGCCATAACTCGTGAGTTGCGAGAGAATTATCAAGTATATTGAATAAATATTTTGTCGGCTTACGTCATATCTAAAAGCTATGAAGCGGACGAATTGTGTCTCTTCAGCTTTAGTTAAATGCGATAATTATCATTAAATTACACAATACTGATAAGCAAACCACTCTGCCAAAGTCTGAATTACACATTCAGAAATATTCCCATTCGGAAACGTTTATTACAATCCATAAGCTCATTTAGTTTCAATTTTGAAAATTGAAATTTCCCTCCAGTGAAAGTGACAATGCTAATACCAATGAACTTGGCTTGTGCTGAAGCTGAAATTCATTGATTATTTCCATACAGCTTTTCCTTGAAATTTGAAACAATGTTAGCGTCGAATCATAGTGGCTTCGATGATCTGTTGCGAAATCTCCTTCACTTAACCTCTCTAAACACAGAACTTCAAATAGACATGCGTGGAGGCGCCAAGAAGTGGCGCCTAAAATTCGCAATAATTCTAATTGACAATGTTTTTATTTGTATTAACCAAAATTTGTATCAATTTAAAATATATTTAAACGAGCTCAAGATGCCAGTTTTTATGCCTTCACTGAAGAATAAAACTTGCCATATCAAAGATAATTAATTTGAGTCGTTACAAACTGATTAATGCTAATGATGAAATCATAACGACATGACTTACCTTGAGTAAGATTCGACGATGAAGACCAATAATGTTGTTTAACTTCACGGAAAGAAATCAATTTAATCTGTCCGTCCTTATGCTTTCCTTGAAGTTTTAACACTCGCTTATATCTTCAGTTGGTTCGTAATAAACCATTTAGCAATCTCTTAGCATAAAGAAGACGGCATCAGGTTACTCTACCAAAACATGGCTTCAGTTGAGCTTGGCTATCAGGGAAACGAATCTGCGAATGACCAGAAAAAATAAATACTATTATATTATTTTTACAACACAATCAAGAGCTATTATAATTTCATCGGCGTTCACACGAAAGTGTAATGATATAATTATTCAGGCTTAGTTAGCGGCACTATTTTGAGGCCAAGAAAGGTGTGATAGGTAGTAACTAACGCCATTATAAATGAAAAAAATGTAAAAGCGAGCATGAAAGTTAGCATATTTTATCAATATATGTGGCACAGTGAAAGAAGATGATCACATTGCGGAATTAATTGAATATCACAGTTCACATCGAAGATTGAAGATATTCGAAGTAATTGACAGCTCTGTTTTGCCACTGTCTAGATTTTATTGTTCACGCTCGGCTAATTAAGAAGATGTAAAATAGTTTTTGAGTGTCATTAGAAAGCTTTTTTGCGATTAAACTTAAGGCAGCAATTATGAGAATATCGACTCATTCGCAGCTGGCGTACAACTAGCAAATGAATAGAATATTTCCGTTTCATAGAATATATACCACCGAAATAATTCGTAGATCCGAAGGAGTGTTAATCTAAGCAATGCATACGACCTTCGGGATCGGGAGTGTACAGCGTCCCGTGTGAGTGCGGTAACGTTTACATTGGGGAAACTGGCCTCACAATCGAAAAACGTCTGACGCAGCATGGAAGATGCATACGCCTGTTTGATCCGCTGAAGTCGGCGGTAGCGGAGCATTGCTAGGACCTCGGTCATAGGATGGACATTAAAAATACGAAGGTATTGTGCCGCACAAATAACTATTGGGATAGCATTGTAAAAGATGCAATTGCTATTAGCCTTAAGGAGAAGAGTTGAATTGAAGCTACTAATGTTTAATGTGGTTTTCATATTTAAATATTCGATAAACTTGATACATCGATGACAAATAATGGATCGTAAAGGAGATAGTTTTTATGCACTAAATACTTATCCCTTATGTACCAATGGCATAGTGTGATTAGCAATGCTGTTACCGCTCGCGAACTCACAACATATCTCCGCTATTCACAGACGTATGCAATAAGTTTACATGATGAGCTACATTAGTGACATGTTAATGCTTGAGGACAATCGTGATTAGAATTAAGTACTTTCTCTCTTCACCATTTCACAAAAATTACATGTGCTCACCTACCTCAGTCAATACCGCTGTATTTCTTCTCAGTATTTCCGTTGATCTGTAGCTTGTAGTAATCGCTATCCATCCTTGTTCCTGCATGATGAGATGGTGACCTCAACGTACGTAGGAACGGCTAGAAGAGTCCAGGAAATGAATGTAATAATTTAAAAACATTCAGAAGTGTGACTCTGGCGAAAGGACGGTTGGCGAGGGAATGAGGTGTACTTTCTTTGTAAGTAGGGGGAAGGGGAGGTGCTACTATGGGGACCACAGTTAAATGCCGACCGTTGACAACCTGCTATACTGTTTTTCGTAATGCGATGACGTGTTTTTCAAACGTACCTAATGACCTTCGCAGATGAATAGGACATTCTGGAACATTGATCACGTGTGTTTCGACCGTTGGCCCATTGAGAAATTCCGCGCTATTTTTCTATAACAGTGGCATTAAATGAACGAATCTCATTGGTTAATCGTATTATTGATTTTCCGCGCGATATATTTTATTAATAATAATATAGAAAATGACCGTATTTGTTGATGTATTTTATTGGATAAAATTTCAAATGACCTTCACGGTATCCAGGGTTTTTTTAGATTTATCTTTGCCTAAAAAATAAATCGGTTCGAAATTATTGTGACGTCACAGGAACACGTGACATGGCTGACGGAGTATCGGAACACCCCCTCCCCCTGTATCTGGACTTCAGTTCGCGGCAAGCTCTCTTGGGGTAAAGAGGTGAGTACCGTAACTACTTCTTCGGTGAATCCTTTTCATATTTAAGTTAATGCACTTTCAATTTATTCTCTGAAGTGTAGGATACTTCGCAAATGCTATTTGTTCAAAACCATTCAGTTATCGTGATCAGAGTGGCACATATTTTGAGTGACAATATTTATTACGCCGACAGTCTTCACATTCCAAATTTTATTAACTTATGTGTGAAATGTGCCTCGAAGTTAATATTAGTGTCGGAGAAGTTTTTAAAAAGAACTATAGTGATAGGGAAATATCCTCTCCGATTAATATCTTCCTTTTTTATTCTTAAACCAGTTGAATTTAAATAATTTATTTTGAGAAAACTGGACGTTAAACGGCATTTCTACGATATTCCGTACTTGTTTTTTTCCAGAGTGAATATTCAATCATAAAATTCGTTTGACCTTTGATTAAGTACGTAGTGATTGTTTCCGAGTAGAACAGGTGTAAATTATGACATTTACATTCCGTTATGAAGTGTCGACATTTGAAATGAGTAAGTAAACTGTGAGTAGTTTTATCTGTGCATGCATCGTGGTTTTTAGAACATCGAACATAACGGCTTGATTGTAGGACTTAAGATCCAATCTGGTAGCTTACTTCTAGTACTTCAGGTGATTAGTTACCTTTTTGACGAATGTAAAAATGATTAGTTCTATCGCAGTGACTGTTAGTATAAGATATTAACAGTGGATTTGGAACAGTGCATTTCATGCCAGCCACGCTGCTTCGTTGTTGATTTTGCGGGAACCTTAAATTTCAAAATGAAGCTTGCATCCGCGATTTCTTCAGTTGTTAGCCAGGAACCCTTATTCATCCTTTATAATTTTTACCATAATTTGTACCTCAATGGCGATTTATTCCACATAATTAAAGTTGCAACGAGGTATTTTAAAAAGTTCTCGACATTTGAACCTAAGAAATTGCAATTAACTTATTTCGTTTATGCATGCACCTGCCACTCCGGAACCGTTCCGCAATAATTGATTGTATAATTTTGATGATGAGGTAAATTAATAGAATATTGGCGATCATAATTGGATTTAAAGCATTTCACTTTGCACATTTTTTTCCATTTATTTGAACTTTGTGGTCATAAGTATGATAATTTGTTGTAGCCTATAATTTCACCATTATCCTTAAGTTAAGCTCCATGTGATGTGTACAATTTTAGTGGGTGAATATTGCCAGCCTTTAATGCGAACTTTTTCTTTTCAGGTCCTCGATTGAATTAGGGGTAACGGATCAGTTCTGTGAAACGTTTGGGGTTAAATGGGGCATTGCGGTGAGGTTTCAAGGAAGAGGAACACTGAAGAAATATGGTGAGTGAATATCATTCTTCATGAATATTATTTGATAGGTCTTTGAATAATCTCATACATAGACCTTCGGATTCTCTTTGTCACTATTAGTAACTAAATAAAAACTTAATGCTGTGCGGTGTGCAAGAATTAACTTTTTCTGTGATAGTTTTTGTTACGATATTTCATCAAACACTATTTTATAATTGCATTTTATGCTACCAATTCTCAGCCGCTAAATGGTATGAAACTCCGTGGCTATGAAGGCAACTACATTGAATTAAAGCTGTTATAATTTTTCGTAGTTCACGTGAATTTTGAGAGGTTCACTTTAATATTTAAACACGTCACGGTGAGAGCGAACGAATCTCTCAAAGTCTCTATCATATCCTTCATTTCTGGTTTATTAAATACGAAATCACAGGTCTTACTTTTCCGTTCTAAACATCCACTGTTAAATCATCCGTCGAGGATATTGCTTTCATCAGGCAACCAAGATCAGTACCTCAAGATATGGTGGATTATAATGGTGTGTTTTCTACTCGAAGTATTGACTAGGCTTTCTATTCTCTCCAATGTCTTCTGAGGAATCCCGCAGTCCTCACTCGAACGATCCATTTCATTTTCATACAGCCGAATACCCACCAGTTTCTTCACTGATGTCATTGCCTATGATTCATTGCTATAGAGATGCATACTTGAATTGTAAGTTCTGATAAAATGGTTCCAAACTTCATGATAAAATTTCCTGCTTTTATTAGCAAATTGTTGCACAAATTTTTTCTGAAAATTTTTCTTCGCCTGGGGTGTTCTACTGATAATTTCTCTCGTGTTTCTACACCTGATTATTCTGCTTCCGAAATGTAAACTATGAAAATTACGGGAGAAATAACACAAATCACTAGACTTTTTCTTGACTAGAATTCTTCATAGCTAGGCCCTATAAAGTATCACACACACTTGTTTTTTTAAATGAGTTGTGGATGATTCACATGTCATTGTTCAGCGTTGTTAATTAACTTCATTCAAAATTTTAAGCATGGAATGCCAATCGACAATACTGCTGCGTAAAATTATTCAAGGAAGAAGACGAAGAAATTCGGTGAGAAACTGGTCGACCTCTTTCAACGTTTGTTTCACTAGTGTAATGCTATTCTTTTGCTACACTCTAATGTTTAACAATCGATAACAATTTAAATTGATTTCTGATTGATTGACGTATCTCATATAGATATTCAATCCATGTCTTCACTTTTATTAGTCAACAGTCAAAAGTTCTCCGTTTTTGTCACTTACGGTATTCATCATACGCTCATTAATTTGAGGAGGTTCCCCTAGCGAAGATCTACTTTTCCATGCACACTATGTTTTCATATTCCTCGACCGCGTTTCCCTGGCCTCCCTGCCCTTATGTCAAATATCGTTCCTTATTCTCATTTATTTAAGTTTTTATTACAACGCCATTGAGACATAGCCTCGGTCTTTTTAAACCCGAGGGTAATCGTTGCCATCCACTTTCTATTTGCCGATTCAACGTCAACTTAAACAGCTAGGTCTTAGAATTTCATCAACTTAGAATCTCTCTTCTTGACTAGCAATTTCTTTGTCTATTGTCTTCGGCTGTGATTATTTAATTTTGTTTCGCTACCACTAGCTTGTGTTCTTTGTCAAATTTTCATTTTTGCATTACATTCGTAGAGAATAATTACATTTTCTTCACCTCTTACCTGCTTGAATATTTCCATGATACCTTGATGCACTTACTACACTTTTGCGTTTTTTAGCAATTTTTTGTAGGTAGTTTTTATTGTTTTTTGTATTTTTTTTCTACAAAAATTCGGAGATACAGAGGTTATGGGGTAGTGGTTATCTTTCGTTGAGGGAGGAAGTTTCAGAGCTCCATCAGCAAGGGCTACTGATTGCCTTAGAAATCAGCCATAAATTATTCATCCTGTTCGGATTACAGCCTTTAAATATTCATCCGGCTTTCAATGTACTTCAGGTCTTCTTTGCCTCGTCAAAATTCAGTGGATACAATGCTCTGTCGTGGGTCAGGGAACTGACTCACCGACGTGGCCACACAATAGAACACGCACAACCACATAATTACAGTAAAGCCAATGTGTCGAAGTGGGTTCTTAGTTACACGTAACATATTTACAACAGAGCATCTCCTCCTAACTGGGACACACTTTTCACCCGAAAAGAAACAATATTCATAGGTGAACATTTTATGCTAAAATCAGCCTTTTCCTAAATTTTGAGACTTAAATGCTCTCGGATATTTCGTTAAAATGCTGGCTATCGTTTCTTCAGTTGAGGAGTAGCGAATTTCAACCTTATAACACTTTACAGCCCACTAACAAAGTGATAGCGATCATCACTATGCTAATGAAAAAACTTTTAGGGCTAAGTATAATTATTTATTTTTCTTTTTCTTGACCTTATTTTATATATAATATGGTTTTTCCTGGAGTATAGGTCATTTATACAAAAGTTAGCAGCCAACGTTTCGATTTATTTTCTTAAATCATCTTCAGGGCTATGTTAGAAAAATTGTGAAACAAAATAAAACACAGAGAATAAGACGAAAATATTTATGCATAAAAAAGGAACAATTGGGTTTTTTTAACACAATATAATTTAAAGAAATATGTATATATAAACATATAAAAGAACAGAATGGAAAATATACAAAAATTTTTACATACCTCTAAATTTTGAACATAGTAATTATTTATGTTTTGTTTCTAAGGTATTGTCACAACCTAGGTTACCATTAATTTTGATGTATTAATTAGGGCTATGTCACTGCGTCAATTTTCGGGTGGCCCCAACAATTCTCGACGAATGCTGGTCGCTTTGTCAAGGGAATTAGATTAAGTTGGAATTTTTATTCACATATGGCTTCTAGTTTCCACCTTTCTTTGGCAAAGTTGTTTCGGTCGATTATTGTGTTGTAGCGGTGACTCAAGGTATTCCACAACTGAATTTATTTGTGATGAGTATATGCCCATGTTCCTCTCTACTTCTTTTCCACGAGAAAGTCCAATAATAGAAGTTCTACGTCTTCCTCCATTGTGAACTTCATGTGGTCGTTAATTCCGTTTAAATAATTTTAAGAAGAAGTACATCGATATGATTAGTTCTAGCTTTATGCTTCGCATGTTTCTGAGCAGGCTGGTTATCATTGAAGATACAATTCATATTTCCAGTTAATCCAGGTTACCATGGAAGATAATTAGTACACAATTCATCTTTCCAGTTAATTCATGGAGAAGATTAGTTAAGTATATGCTGTGGTACCAGCAGTGATAATGTACATTATATCAATTCTTGTATATTATTTACGATCCAACAGATCATTAGCATTAGATCGTCGTAAAAACGATAAATCAACACCGTATTTTTTTGTAAAATCTTGACCACTAATCTTAATCTTAATTATTGCTCATGAAAAAGTTAATTCTTTTGGGCTGCGTGGCGAATAATTTCCTCTCTTTAAAATTTCCTCTCTTTAGATACTATTTGTACTTACTCACTGTTTATGTATAACTAATACGTTGCTCTGTAACGTGCGTGGTAGTTGCGGTGGAGTTCTCAGAAGGTTGGAGTTCGAAATAATTATTTTTTTTTCATTTTTTAAAGAAATCATTACATCAATACAGTGGATACGGTTGGCTCAGGGGAAGGCTAATACTATTTTTTTAACCGTTATATTTGTTATAACATTAGGTTGAAAGTTAAACACAATCATTTCTAATATAATTGACCAAAAGGGACCCCTTCAAATTTTTAATCAGACTCACACGTTACTTTTCTCTGAGAAATTTTAACTGTAGAATAGGTTCTTATTTATTTTAACCATAACATTTATTCTATTACATAATTTTTAGGAGAGTCATTCGATGTCCCTACAACTTTATGTTGAAGTTAAGCCGTTGATCCAAGTAATTTCTCTCGTGCATGTGGCCGAAATGCATTCTACAAGTCGTAGACAAGCGCCCAGAGTACCCATTACAAGCACCGTCAGTTGCTTTTTGTCATAATTTCCCATGATTTTATGGAAGTGGTTTAGGTCTGGTGAATGAGCCGACATGATTAATATTATTAAGCCGACATTGGCTCATGATATTACTCTTACGTTTCTGGTAACGATATCAGGTGAGACCATGAATTTTCCAAATGGAAATATTTTGCCATGACTACTAAAAGTTAGTGAAATAAAGAAGTCATAAATTTATGTTTATCGATACTCGTCCGATTATTTAGGGTGAAATAATTCATACACTAATTTATCTCCACCTGATCTTTAGATGTGTTTGTGGTTCGCACACCCACTGTAAGGAATGCGTTCGTATTTTTAACCACGTAACTTCCCAGATTTTTTCGTGAATTTCGTGATTTTAAATTTGATTTCTATGATTTTCGATGGAATTAAAATCATTTCTCGTACTATAGGATAATAAAAACTGTTTCAACTAAGAATACATCTGGTTATTTATTGCGTGTTGTCGATACTATGCGTAGGAATTTTACTCAATCGAGAATTGACAGAAATTGGTCGCATAGACACGACGATACAACTATGGCCATTCCCTTGCTGATTTCCTCTCATAAATGACTTTGTTCATACACAAATGAAATGAATGTGTTAAAACACATATATTCATTATTGTGTAAAATTAGCTTATTTAAAAAATCCAGTGATAACTTTTTCTTGGGTCAACTGTATCTACTGTGTTGATGTTAAAAATTTCTCTTTTACATAATGTAATAAAAGTATATTTCCTACGGATTCGAAATATCAAGGAGGAATTTTATATTTTCACCTATCTGATAATCTGCAAGCCATAGATATTCTTTAAACGTCTCGAACACATAAGCTTAACTCTTGAGGAAATATCCAAATCATTTTCTGTCACTTTCTGTCCCTCTGTCATAATAGTCATTCATCGTCAGTTATAGGTAGCTTGCCCCTCCAAATGATTTTTCTTCCACTGGCCCACAGCATGCACAACTTATTATTAATTATTTGCCCTTGACAAGCTTTCTTCAAGTGGACCTCTCCTCATCTTATGGCAATGCATGTATTGCCGCATGTCTCCATAGTGCATCTTAAGTTGACAGCATAAGCCAATGTCTTAAATTTGGTCACATCCTGCCTCTTTTGCTGTCCCAGTCTCCGATGCCAGTGTGCCTCAGCATTAGGATTTATTTTTCCTGTTAATCTCGAATATTAGTACTGGTGGTGATAAGGCTGACTTGTGGATTCTCATGCTTATATGCTTATGCATATTCCTTAGTCACAACCTCCATCTGATAATAACATCGATGTCTTTGGACATAGCTACCAAATCGCCAGTAATAGCATCATCCACCATTACGGAATATTGGGCATCCTTTATTTTCACTGAATGCATAAAAAACCCTTAGCGTCCTGCATTGCTAACTGACATCAAGTTAGCTGTTGCTTCTGGGGCATACACGACATCGGATATGGGCGATTTTAGAGGGCTGGTTGGAAATTTCATGGGGACGATGGTGCTGCCAGCAGCCTTGATAACTTCGTCGTTAACATTCAGAAAAAGTTGGCCTATGCTTCAAGAATTATTTTATCGTTAATTAAATGAGGTCTATATAAGAAGATAAAAACATTGAGACACTCAATGATTGTCCTCATGGTACTTATAGCACTCGAATACAAACTTATTACTATTAAGTAATTTTCTTAACCGTACTGAATTTACATACACTCCATTTGCTCATTTTTTAACCATAGGCATTTTTATTCGCTGCGATGGTCCACAGAGGCGCGTTCTCACGGTTCTGTACTTCACTGGATTGTTACCGGTCACTATCAGATATAACATGTTATTAATTAGTTCTTCAATTTTTAACCACTTAATTACTATTATCAATGGGCATGATAAACGGTATGTAATGATCACTTGGAGTTGATGAATATCCGTCAAGAATTATCGACATGACCCAATATTCGAAACAATGGTGTCGATGTCTTTTATCTGATGAACAAGATCCATTGCTTTCGACTAATAATCGTCCATCGATCGGGATACTTCCAATTTGCACTGTCTCGGATATCGCCATCTGCCTCAACTGCTGTCCTCAATACAAACCCGCGTATAAAAGATCGCGTTTCGTAATTTGGTGAAGAACACAGATTCTAACTGTATGCAAACGGTTGTACGAGCTAGTCATTATTTCCATTGATTGGCAACTCATTACCGTCGTTGTCGGTTTTGGGAACCATTGCTTTCTATAAGTTCTTTTTCTCCACATAATTTAAATCTCCTGTCCTTGTAATGCCTTTGCACACCTTTCAGTTTTGGAGTACTCGCCAAGATAAAATTTGTTTCAACACAGTCTTCCATTTTAATCTTTCAATCGCACATACGCCACGGACAGTCAAATTCTCCAGCCAGATTATCTCCAATACGATGATATATATGAAAAGTAATTTACAGCTTCACTAGTTATGTTGCCTGGACCTGTAATCAGTAGGGATTACAAATGTCAGTCGTGAGCCGTATGCCTCGTTACCAAGAAAATTTTTATAATTTTTTTTGCTTTCTCAATATTCTGATAACCGTAATGCAGTAGCCCTGTTATACCTGGAGGTGACACATTAATTAAGCCATTGAACTGAACATTTTAATGGCCTTTTTGTTGCCTATCTACAAATTTTGCCTAAAATAACAATTGCCTTTCTATATATTAATGCTGTCTAGCGTATCCTTTAATTAACCTAACTAAACATAGTTAATCCCTAACTTCATCCTCAGATCCCTTTATTTTACATTAATAGTAATTTAGACTTATCCTAATTTATAATTAAAGGTATATCTCCTGATTGATTCTAGCAATGGCAAGGTCATTGGGTCGAGCCAAAGATCTTTCTTTCAGTTTCAGAGCTCCATCACCAAGATAAACAGATTTACTGAGGAATTTTCATTAAATAATAACCCCTGATTTCAATGGCCTTGTCTGTGTCCCTGTGACCATTTATATGGCTCCTAAATTATGGCAAATAAGAGCTTTACTGAGTGGTATAAAAATGGACCAGACTTTGGTACATAAAATTGGTCGGTAAAAAGATCCACTTCTTGATAAAGGCGGTAAAATAAAGCGTTGAACAAAACATCCTTTTCCAAGAACAAAAATGAACTTTTGTTGAGCCAAATACCACCAAGCAGCACATATTGAAGGTGGATTTGCTGATCACAAGGCAATGCAAAATATTGAAAACTTAACTTAGCAAGGTCCTCACCTACATAGTATACTACACCACTTGCGTTATCCGAAACCATAAAACCACCTACGTAAGTACGCCGCTTATTGGAGCTATAAGTGTTTTTATTTTTTGTGTATTATTGTTTTTTGTTTTTTTTTTTCGAGTAATGAAAAAGCCTTTATAAATGCTTCTGTTAAATCATTTTTCAACTGTACTTTATCTAGCTTGGTTGTCTATGATTTTCCTAAAGAGTCTTTGAGTGGTACCTGTCGTGCCAATGTCCACCTTGATGAGATTCCTCCCGTCTTTTCTGAAGTGCTGTACGTGATAGGTGCTTATGTCAGGAATCCTCATGATGCAACCAAGTATTGAATTGCAGACTTTCTATATTACAATTCAGTTTTGCCTTTCAAAAACAAAAAATCCTTTCAAGCAGTATGACTTTCACTTTCAACCAACGTATGACCCACGTATCGTTAACAAAAATCTAGACATTTCCCGCAAACGATTTTTGGACACAACGGACTGCCGGAAAAGGAGCTTCAAAAATTGTTGCGCACGGCGCCCATCTCGAAAAGATCGTTTTCATTAAGGATTCAATACTCGATTTTAGTTCAAATCATCGCAGCACGTGCGAATTCCAAATTTTTTCCAAATATCCCACCATACCACATTCTTCGCATGCAGTCGTAGGTAAGGGGCTTCCAGATCGTAATAGTAGAAGCCTGGGCCCTCAACGCATTCGCTAATATTCAATGAATACAATTCAAGGGCAACTACTCCGCAGCAGATTAGCGAGCAGACAGAATGACCCGGACAAAAGAGAGAACACACAACCACGTATTGCTGCCGTCTTAGAAGACGAAGTAGTTTCTTGGTTACACATGAAATATTTTCAACGCAACAAATCAGAACCTCCTTTCTATTTTCTCTGAATTTATTTAAGATATAAATTAATAGAAACCGAGAACTACGATAGTGACACTCTAGCTCCATAATGATGCATGGTGAGCGTGAAGTAAACTACGGCTTTACAAACTTCCATTTTCCGATATCATGTCTACATCACCTCATTTTTCCTGCTCTCATTTGGATTAAATAGACTACTCGGTGGCCTTTATAATGCATTAGTCCACTGCCCCAAAAACTCGATTACGTCATATGAAGAGTAAGGAATCCATCAATAACATTAACTTTTGCAACAACTCTTCCTGTGTAGCCTTACATTTGTTGTGGTTGCCATGGAGATTTTACCCGCGGCGTCATTGGATGTAGAAAACCATCTCATAAGTAGTAACAACTCTTGACGAATGAGTTTCTTTGTAGATTTCTGCAGTTAGACTTATAATTTGTGACGCTTTATATATTTATCTATCTAGTTATAGTTTCCAATAAAATTTAGGCACCCGCGAGCCTCCCTTAACTGATGCGGTCGTGTCGATTATAACTAGGATGGTTGGCACATGAGGTAACTTTCATCCCTCACCCGTGGGCCACCCGGAGCCGACGATGACTGACGCGGGGGCGATGAGGATAGCGAGACAGTAGTCAGTCGCGAAAGCACTTGCGAATTGTAATGCACTGAGGGTTCTCAAGTTATTAACCCTTCATAACCCAATGTTGCTTCTAAGTAACTTCATAAATGTGTAAAATCTCAGATCTAATTAGGAAATATCTAAACTAAATATTATTTTGTGGTGTAAAATTTAATGACGACATATTTACCTGCCGGGATAGTTATCATTGAATATAAAATTTTCAAGTTTTCACAATGAAAAATCTTGAAATTTGATTTCTCCCAGAAACAGGTCTGAGCTATAGAGAGTTAATACACAGGTTGGGCCGTGGGAGTGTTTTCTTGGCGAGGTCATTCCTCAAATTATATGTTCATATTTGGACTAAATGTTCACAGAATGAGTAGATGTGGCTCCGTTGTGAAGGTGTCATTCGCGTGCATTTGTTTAGGTTAAGTTTCGGGCATATTAGACACAAGTAACTAAATGAGGAATGGATAGCGATTTTTCTAAACGGCTGAAATTAATAAAATAATGACTATATATACGTCAACACATTTATTTCTATCCAGATTCATTCACTGACAGGAAATAAACGAGGGAAGAGTCAGAAGTTGTATCTTCCTGTCCGTTATCTTACTTAATTACTGTCCAATATAAATTTTCAGTTAACATTTCTCACGAAGTAATCGGAAACACTCGTACTTCAAACATTTTGATAACCTTAAAGGAGTGAGAAAAATAATTTTAATTCGATTGATTACAACGGGGAACAATTGTTTACTTAATTTTTTTACTTCGAATTTTGAGCTATTTTAGTGTGAAATAAACATGCTGATTTCTAAACTGTATTTAGTTTTCTTCCAACTTCAAAGTTTTTCATTATTTCTTGCGGAAGTGAGACAGCACTCAGCTTGATTGAGGGTCGCTCACAGGAGACATCATTGCCCTCCAATTGGGTGACCTTATGCGACTGTTGCCGGATGACTGATGCCGTAGGAGGCCAGCGTCCGGTGTACAGTTGTGTAGCTATTTAAGAGGTATTATATTGAGACGCAGTCACGTAGTCCGGAATTTTCTCAGTATGCGGATGGCATACACTGATATATTATTGTTAATTCACGTGTATCGGTAAACCATACCTTTTAAACATTATTCCAGTATTCTACCGATTAAGGTAGGTTTCCATTGAGTACTTAAGAATCATTCTGGGCGCTTCCCCTTCCATCAAGTACTGCTCTTCAATTCACAATAAGGCCTACTCCCTTTCATTCTATCTAATTATTATATCCTTTTCCTTCCTTTCCCTCGTATACCTAACATTCTTCTATCTAACATTATCTTCAACATCCCATCCCCCCTAAGTACTCCCTCCATCTATACCTTCTGTCTCCTCCGTATCTCATCTAAAAGCTGCCTCTCCTCACCAACCATATCCAGCACTCCGTCGTTCCTTTTCCTCTCCGTCCACTTCACCTTCTCCATTTTTCTCCACACCCACATCTCGAATGCCTCCAATCTTCTCTCGTCTTCTTTCCTCAGGGTCCACGTTGCCGCACAGTAGAGAGCTACACTTCAATCAAACTCTTAACTAACCTTTTCTTTAAACTCTTACATAACGATCCTCTCAGAAGCTCCTGCCTGTTCAGAATTGCCTCCGTTGCTAATGCAATTTCCTTCCTTATGTCCTTATAATGTATCCGTTTTCCTCTAAAATTTTACCTAAATTGTTGAATTGCTCTACCTGTTCAAGTTTTCCCCCGCCCTCCTTCATCGTTAGTCTCATATTCCATGCTCTAGATGCTTTACAAAACAGCATAAACTTGCTCTTCAAGTAATTATTGTAAACATTAATAGACCCGCTATACATTTCGTTTAAATCTTGTAAAAATTAATTTCATCGTTGGTTTTTGGCAATAGTCATGCAGTGTAATTATCACAAAAAGTGGAGGATCAGATTGGTACTCCTGTGCTTGATACTGCCGTTGGTTGAAATTTATTTTCTTTTTATGGTCGCAGCAGTTAATTTTTTAATTTGTATCCATATGAAGTGAAAAATTTCCTATTTTGAATTTACTTATTTCAAATAGAAAATTCCTCTCAAACGCGTTTAAGTAATGCACTGGTCGGGCAAGCCTGTTTTGCCTATTTTAGGGTGAAAATAAATGATCAAGATAAATCATGTGCCCCTCGGAAAATGAAAAAGCAGAATGTCAAGAGTTTACGGACCTTGAGGAAGGGAGGAAGTTACTTTACATTTTGGTATACCCATGATTTGGAGAGCATCCTAGTTAATCACCGTCTATCACCCATCTTCAGTGCTTCATCTATCGTTGCTGAAATCCCTGTGCCATTTTTCAAAGAATCTCATTTCATATTTGCACATTAATCTCATTTCATATTTGCAAATGAAGGGATGCGAATCTGTCGAAGATCGAAGTGACGCTAATGAAGAATGTATTTAAATTGAAGATGATGGCACACATTATTGAATAACATAGTACATAAGCTATATATGATCCAATTAATTACACATTTTTATTACTGACGACAACTATCCGTAGGTGGTTAAACATACCATACGTCTAAGATGGTGTCGTAAAACGTGAAAGTTGGCTGCGAGATGAATAAGCTTCTAGGGAATTATTCTTGCATTTCATTAAATAGAAATTCATTTCCTTTCACTTAGATTGATTCAAATAGATATATTTTTTTTTAATGTATTAAAATTATTTGTGGTGAATCCACTATTTTTTAATGTGTGCATATGGTTAACGCTGTTCTCCACTCATTTCTCCTGTCGGCTAATCTCTTCAAACTAATGCATTTCTTGTCTTACATATCCTCCTTTACCTATTCCGTCTATTTTAATCGAAGTCCTCTATTTACGTTCTACGCCAGTTACTTGTTCCTAGACAATTGTCTTCATCAGGCCATCATGTCTCAAGATGAGCATGGTCTTCCGCTTATAAAGGTTTTCGTGAGACTTCTCTTCTTAGGTCTTCCCCATTAACTATTCGGTCAGTCCATTCTCATCTTTCTTCTGTAGCACCACATTTCGAAGGCATCTATCCTTGATTTCTCCGCTACTGTCATTGTCCATGCTCGCCTTTCGCAGAGCATCAGTGGGAAGAGATTTTCCTTATTGACCTTCAGATTAAACTTTTTTTTAAATTTAAAATTAAATTTTTCAATCACTAGGATAATGGTTGGGAAACACCAAGTAGAAGATTTTATGTTGCATAGCAGTTGATTAACAATCGATTTCTTTGCTATTAATAATAGAATATTCTTTTTTGGATTATTTCTTAACATAAATGGAAACATAGTTGTTGATGTTAACGAACGTGAATTTTTGGCTGCTTCGTGACACGTGGCAAGCGCTGAGAACTAAAACAATTATTTCGACTTTTCAGTATTGCCCGTTCATTTATCATATCTTCATTGCTGATATGCGCAGTGCACGAAGTTTCACATCTTTGAAGTGCTCATATTTTCTCTCTCCATCTACATTCACTTTTAGAATCGAAAAAGTATGTATCATGCATTCTAGTTTTTCACGACTTTCCACGATGAATTTTGAATTCCACGTTGGTCTTTGCATTTTATTGTCTCATGGAAAATGGATTTAAAGCCCTTTTGACTTATTTATTCGGAATGCGATGGCCTATATTCGTCATGAGTGACCTAATTCCCTCTCCCCGAACGAAAATTCTAATCGAAGGATCCCAGTGTTCATCTTTTTCGCTTCATTAACGAGGGCTCGAACGATCTTCAAAACAATTAAGAAATGAATGTTTTAGAAGAAAGACATCCGTGGGTCTTGATATAGTCCTTCCGTAAAAATTCTTACAGCATTACCCTAATCTCTCAGCCTTACTCGATTGATATATTTCTAGTCGTAGATAATTGTATTATTATTATTCGTCGCGATTATTCCTGAATGTGTTTTCTTAAGAAAATTCCTGTAGGTCCCGCGAAAGGGGATAGATATATTAAATATTGTAACGCGAAGGTGACAATATGGCATTGGTGTCGATTGTGATGCAAACATAATTTATGGCTATTGCAGTATCTTCACATTTTATCTCTTTGCATCAACTGTTTTCATCGTCGGTTTTTTCGAATGTTGAATTCATTTTGCGGCCTTGCTATTGACTTCGGCCGTTTGAAAGCGAGGGGGATGTTCGATAATTATCAATATATGGCGTACATATCGCTTTTATAATGATATTCACAGACAATTTATCCGTATATTTTTAATTTACGTATGCAACAAGGGTTCATAAAGCCTAAGGCCTTTATTGTATGATTTACAAAGTGTGACTTAATCAATGACACGTTGTATAATTTAAGACGTAATGGACATCGTAGTACATTTTCTCGATAAACCTTAGACTGGAACTTTAAATTCATCTCTTAGTGGATTGAAATTTTAGAACATTTTATTCTCATTAGATCAGCACATGTTGCATGTAGTGGGATATATATTTTGGATGCGTATTTTGACTACTAAGTGCTTATGCAATGAATAAAGGGTGTAATTTTTGGCCTTAATCTATACTCTGAAGGAAATATTTATTAAAGTACATGGAATAATCATCTTTAACACGCACGCGGCTCAAAGCAACTTGGAATGTTAACCAAGCCGAGTAATCAATAACATGGTAACCATAACATGGTAATCAATTTTCAATCAACTACACATTTTTTTGACATTTATTCTAATTATCAATTATTGTGTTTGGTAACTGTTTTACTGATCATAAATGAGAAGACCAATGTATGGGAATGACATTTTTCTAAATTTTGTATTTTCACATGACCTTTGTTTGCCAATGGTCTTTACTTTAAAACTATTTTCGCTAAATGGAATAGAACCTTATCCAATCAAAGATTGACCTAATTTCAATTTATAAATAGATAAATAGTGTGTAAAATGTACAACTACATATATTAAATGACATATTTTGGTAATTACTCTATACTTACAGGAGTAATCTAATTTATCATAGCCTGTAGATTTTACTTTCAACGTATCTATTACGTCGGGACAACTAACGTAACTTTTGTTAGCCTAAGCAAGTGTCTTTTGTTATCCTTAGTGTCCTTTGCAACAGTTTAGAAGGCTTTCATGTTATGCGGACCTTTAATTTTCATGGGTTATTTCGGACTCGCATACTAATGTGAATTCTCTTATTTTTTTACAGAATGACAGTGAACGGAAAAAAGTTTCTTTTGAGCAACGAAGAGTGAAATCACCAAATGAAGAAATTCGAATCATCGGCAGCAAAGAAAATACAAGAAGAGGCTTCAATGGGGGAAGTGATAGGCTCTTCATCGCTAGGAGTTTATAGCTGATGATTGATATTTTTGTGCAATGTCCCGTTGTTGAATGTATCCGTCTATTACACATGAATTCACATTTACACACAAATAACACGTGGTATGAAACAAGGTACAATGGTACATGAGATCTCCATCGATGGTGACGTCATTCGAATATAACAAATGCATAGAGTAAAAATAGACTCGAAGGGTGAAAAATAAATGCATGGTGAAATGGTTGCAATCAATGAGAGGTTATAATAACTGGTACTAGATGGAGTGAATAAGAAAAATCCACAAAGGCCATGGCCCATAAACAAGGCTAAAAAAATGGTAAAAATATCGCTAAATATATGGTTCCCAAATGAATAATAAAATAAAAGGCCCTATAAACCTTTAGTATGAGTTCCATGGAAGGGTAGACGAAAGATAGTCCTATACCCTTCCCTTGCCCTTAATGATGGGTAGAGGAAAGGTACACGGATGGTAAGGGAAGGAGTTCCAAAGTAGGGTAGACGAAGGATTCTACCCTTAATGGTGGGTAGAGGAAGGGTACACGGATGGTAAGGAAAGGAGTTCCAAGGAAGGGTAGACGAAGGATTTTTCTACTGTTCCTTTACCCTTAATGGTGGGTAGGGCGTAGTTTGTGCAAGGGTAACTACCCACCATGAAGGCTAGTACCCTTCTTATACCCACCATGTTGGAGTTCATTTTTATCAGGGAGTGTAAGATACCAATCAATTTATTAATATCAAGCAGTTTAATATATGAATCGGTGTGTATTTCAATTTGGCATTCTATTTTTAGAGCGCTGTGTTACATAAATCAAGCCGTTTCGGTGATAGAAAAGTTTGAAAAGGGGGATCACGAATCTTTAGTGGCAGGTACATGTGAAGGTATGTAGATATTTGTGTTTGGATTTGTTAGCTATGGGGCTGGCACGCCTGATATTTTTACAAGACCGGGCGCGTGGCGTACTTTGTCCGCGATAGATCCATTTATATGATAACTCTCGATTATTGTTAAAATTTATCATTAATTGTAGAAATTAGTTCATTTAAGCTTCATTTATAGCTGATATTGATAGAAAGGGTACACTGGTGGTAGAGGTGGTACACGCTCGGTCGCGCGGCGTAATTTATACTCCACCGAAGTCGGGTCCCTCTTGCGATTCTAAAAACATTTTTCAACAATAATTTTTACTTTAAAAAATCACGCTGCAGATAGTGAAAATTACATTGTATGAATACACGAGACCATTCAAGAAAAGCGATGAACGATGTACACGGCCGGTCGTGCGGCGTACTTACAATTAGAGGGCGCCACGGATGTCGGTTCCTCTTGCCGATCTGAAACATAAATTAGCTACAATACTTCGTCGAGCTTTGATAAAGCGCACTATAGACCGTCAAAGTACATTTTAATAATGGACGAGGCCATTCTAACCCAGAATTTACGTACAATGTTGAAATCCTTGATATTGGCGTACTTAATACGGGTTATAGCGCGCTCGCTCGAGAGTGAAATTCATAGCTTTAGATTCGAAGATATGACGATTACTTAGTCAATTTAATTTTTCCAAGTCTGTTCAGCACTTGAAATGACAATAAAAAATTATTTAAATATTTAATTAAAAAATCTAACCTGGCACTGCGCAAATAGCTGAAAATCGATTCTGAATTTAGTTAGCTTTGGATCATTCTTGCCAGGTTCAGCCTATTCGAAATGCAATTGAAATCATAAAATAGATTGGAAATTTTATCTAGTACTAGGCAAAACGGTCAAAGTGCCTAAAACGGAATATCGAAAAAAACTTCCCCGAAACGCAATGGAAAAGCCTTACAGCAATGTGCTAGACCCGACGCGTCGGGCGGAAATCGGAAAAAGCAGGACAAAATTACAAAATGGCTTTTTTTTTAGTTATTAACTTGAAACTTTGCAGTTATACTCTAAAATAATTGAAATTTATAGATGTGTACTTTATTTCACATAGATCCCATCCGTTACTGAGATACAGAGGCTCAAACGTGAACAAATTTTCTTAAAATCGCCCATCTTCAATTTTCTCTGAAAACCTTCCAAAGTAAGTAGATGGTGTTAGCGCGTGGTTTCTATTGGGTTGGCACTCCAGAGGAATTATTGAAATCAACTCATTTAGTGAAGGTATTTATTATCAATCACACACCGTGCGTCGCACACATGGCCTGCGGCCTTTACACATGAGTACTTTCCGCCGACTGCCCGCTGCCTTTTCCACACGTGGCCTGCGGCTTCCCGGAAGGTGCTGATGGCAGCATCACTCCCACGCACTCTCTATGCATGGGGATCAGAATAGCATTACCATCCGGTTTCACGTCTCTGCGAACTCAAGATGTTCCGCTTACAATGGTGAAGTTATGGGTGGATTCTTGCGGAATAAAAAAACACATAATCTGTTGGCATAGGATTGTTTCTTTAATTTTCCGTAATCTTAAAGAGTATCATCGATAAATGGTTACCGTGCAGTTACAAAATGGCGGACACTGTTTTTCGACAAAGTTTTACATTTAGGTAGACTTTCAAATGGGTTTTCGGCAAAGTAACGCGGAGTAGCTTATATGAGAGCATTTTCTTACGATTTATTGAGGTGCTTATGCAGTTATCTTTGAAATAAGTTTGCGTCGCCGGAAATGACATCGATTTTCGATCGCACGGCAGGGTTTGTCTCCGCGCGTCGGGAGTTGGATTAGCCGTGTTTAGATGGGTTTTAACGCTCAGCATTCACCGTTATTATGTTTTGCTTCAAGACGCCGATTCTCAAATGGTCTATGGTGAAGACGTTGTAGGTTTTTCAGCCGAGGAAAGTGCACGTTTCATTGAAGTTCATTTCGTTTTCTTTGGATACGATCGAAGACCATGCTTCTATTAAAAGCGTTCAAGTCTCGAAAAAGTGAGTTGTTTTCCTGAGACTCATGCAAAAAGACCTACCAGAAAGACACCAGCTGAGACTCTTATACCTTCTTTACTCTCCGTTCCCTGACCCCCAGGATTCTGCTGCGAAAACGGTCTACTATTCCATTAACCCCCCCCCCACCCCCCCCCGAAAATATTTTCTGGCTGCGGCCTTGCATTCCTTGAATTATACCTTTACACAACTTATGAAATTGTATGATGCCTTCATATGTATACCTAATGGGGCTCGCGAATTGACGCAAGAGACTTCGGACCGCAATTTTATCACATGAAGTAATACATTTTATATCTACCTCGACCGTGCCGCTTCTAAGTGCACTAGTGCGAGTGTTACGTATCTTGAGAAAAATCGTTCTTGGGACGGTCATCTCATTGCACTGGCATTCAAATCCCATCCGATTATTGTATTCAATTTCACTTGAAAACAATCATTTGAAATTTTTGATGTTTTCTGAAGACCGTTTTACATGGTGCAAGTACTTGCACTATCCGATTTGTGTACGAAGGCTCAGTCAAAATTGCACTGTGAATTGCTGGAACGCCTGCGAGAATGCATAGACGTGAGATTACAAAAAAGACTACTTTCAAATTTCGTTTCCTGCATTGGCGCAATTCTACGAAATGATGAGTAATTAATACCTTTATTGCCTAGGTAATTTCGTGCTCCTCTAAAACGGCATTACTAGGTAAAATTTATGAAAGAGCATCGAAATAGGCGTTCCAAAAATGTACAAATGCGCAGTAAATCACGGAAGAAATGTTGCCTCACCTCACGCACGGAACGAATGCCTGGCAGGATGACGTGCATAAAGCGTCATATCTCGGGGGTCCGAATATACTTAAAAGGGAATTTCAAATTTTTTAGTAATTGTAATAGAGTTACAATGCCAACAAATTATTTGTATTAGTTATGCATAAATCCATTTCAATGCATCATTATGAATGTTTATCAATGTAAGTGTTATGCATATATTAATTTCCAAATTTTATTCTGATTTTCGATGACTATTTTCAATCGTAATTTGTACAATAAGCGTAAATAAATAGTATTATTCGCCTTCGTGATGGTCGTTGTACAAGTTACGCTCATAATATTGCCTCGCGAGTACATTTTGAACGACATAGGTGTGGTATATTTAGGCATGGCGTGTCTCCAAGAGCATCTGGCGGTCCAGAATCTCCTGTGTCCATTCGCGAGCACAATACTGTGACCCGTGAAGTTGAACGCCCGAATTGACGTATTGGCAGTGGATACTGTTCGGTACCTCTTCTGCATGGAGATGACTTTGACCGTCATTTTGCAACGATTTCTGCTAATTGTATTGGTTTAAATAATCACCTAATTTGGCGCACATCAGTATTTCTATTTCTCGTATGATGAGACGCGTATAAATCTGTAGTATAATATATATCCCAAGAAAATGCTTAGGAATGATGAATGCGCGTATTAGTGTGTCTAAAATACTAATAAATACTAATATATAGAACAATATGCATTCATCGTGAGAGGGGCACTGATACCTGTACTGCACTAAGCATTATTTAAACATTTTCTCATGGGAATGTTAGAAACGACTGGAATAAATATCATAACGAATTAAACGTAATAATTTGGCGCACATCAGTATTTTTATTTCTCCATTTTTCTTTCTTTTCAGGCACAGAGGGCCTGACAGGCAAACGATCTTGTCTTGAGATTAAAAACAAGATATAATAATGACTTTACGAAATTCTCTTTATTTTTATATCAAAGTTATTAATATTGGATTAAATGGATTTCTTTCTGGGGGGCACAAGCAAGGCCGTATCCAGGATTTTGTTCTGGGGGGGGGGGGGGGGGCACAAGAATACTTCGTAATACAAAACGAACGCAATGATAACGGGACCGCATTAAATATCTTGCATTTTTTTTAGGGTCCCCCACCCCCCTTAGATCCGCTATGATAACGGCATTCAAAATTTGTCTAGTTTTTAAGCATCTGGGGAGGTGGGGCTCGTGCACTCCCCTAAATCCGACTATGAATGCATGAAATAAATTTTAACAGGTTCAATTATCGGTTCATGCATTCGCACAGGTTGGGTGAACACACGTTGTATATTCGTGTTCATTCACGCGTTCATTTTAGACATTAACTCGCACGGGTTTATGTACTACGTTAACAGGCCTTTAGATGACACCATTTGCAAGGACACTTGATGATCTAGAAACTAATAACTACTCTTTAAGAATTAGTTCTAATTCTTCTTACCTGGAATTCTTCACATATATTTCACACCTCGAATTTCCATTTTCAAACAGAATAAATTCTATTTTCCGTACTAATTGAGGGTAACTTGGAAGCACACGAGCATCTGAACTACTCCTTGGTGATCAAGTAGCACAAACTGTGGTGCGACTTCAAAATTTTTTAAAGTTACAATAGTTTGCGATACAATGCGGTTTGAATGGTGTAGTTCAAGTTTAAATAAGTTTTTTAAAGCATTAATTTAACCCATAATTTCTTCGCAACTGTGAATGAAGTCAGCGCAAATGATCCCAATAGTCGGTCAAGTTTTATATTTCCGGCATTTAACGCGTTTCATCACGTCTGGTTTCCTTTCAAACTCTCGTATCAAATTATAGACTACATGATTATTGCCAACATTCCTTCAGGAGTTCTTACGTTATAATTATTACATAGCTGGATTGCTCAAAACAATTACTTTCATATCGAGAATCTTTTCGCCGCTGGCAGAAAACAAGATGACGTAGTTCAACTTTCCGACGCTAGTGGCGTTGTGTCCCGCCACATTCAAATTCTTCCCGAAAATAGTTCTCATTACGTATCTATCTTTTGTATTTTTAAATACAAATGCGCGAAAGGAAGCCGAAAGACAATTTTTAAGGCCTGATATGGGCGATTAATTGTTTTAGTCTGTATATATTTTTTCCAGTCGGCACGTCGTGATACACATGGCGGGAAAACGAAAAAAACACGGCATAATACAGGGTTCCATTTACGTTAGAGAGATAGGAAATATGATGGGACCCAGAAAAAAACTCGCAATTTGCGGGAAAACGTATAATTCCGATAACGTAAGTAAAGGGTTCTAATGTAGATTAATTTAGGACATGGTAGTGTCATTTCGGGGAGATGGTGTAAAATCAGATTATTTAAGAGCAGTTCATATTGGATATTTACTAGAACTTGACATCCAAATTATCGTTGGGTTTCATTATGGGCATATGAGTCTATCAATACACCGGTATCATATTCTCATTAGGGGAAATAACAAATGACTAATTTGGAAAATATTCTTACTCATAAACTAATGTAGGCATCACATATTTTACATGAAAAAATGTGGGTACTCAGGATAATGATTTTCTTCAGGATCAAGAGCTAACACATATCAATCCTAGGTAGACCCGTCAGTAAATTCAATGCCTAACACATAGAACTCACAATAAGGGCACAGAGTTGACATGAGACTATCTGAGAACAAGGTATGTTTTTGGATATAAAATACATTTTTTACATATATAAATAAAGACAAGCTCGGAATAACTCACATAGCAAACAATAGTGTTAGAATATTCTCAACTCAAGGTTATCATAGTGATAACACAACTCATGAAAATATTGGGTTATCTGCAGATGAAATGGTGCCAACGTTCCTAGAGGCAGTTGGGTTGCCCAAAAAACAGCCTAAAATACTTTAAACTAATATTGTTGTCACTTCATCTTGATTCTTTTTTCCGCTGACTTGATGAGTAGGAGGCAGCAACCATTCCAATCTTTCTCCTAAGACTGCTCGCAAATGGGATTTTGGATTCATTAGGAGTATCAGTAAATGCCAACATTACAGCCATCAATGGTCCAGCCCACCAGCTCCACTAATCTCCTTCAGATTGGGTTGAAAGAAGCAACAACAGAAAGAAAAAATACAGCTTCCACTGGAGTATATAGACATCTTAAAAATTCTTGGCAGTCTTCAAGATCTCTTCAGCAGTGGGGAGAATATGATTCTGCACACAACTAGAGAGTATCCAAAAGAAAACGATATAAAAAAAATACATGATAGTTCTTGGATGGATATATAGTAAAACCTAATAAGAGGTTAACTTAACTCACCAAAAATGTGTGAACCTTTTTACTTACCAGAAAACTAATTACCATTCAAAAAACAGCCCTTCATGATGAATCATAGAATGCTCGGCTATTTAAGCCAAGTTTCTTCCTCAGTGACACGATGAGTAGGACGAAGCAATGATTCCAATCTTTCGCCCAAGCCTACTAGGAAATTGGATTTTGGATTTGCTCAGGAACACAAAAAATGCCAAAATTACCGACAGCAGAGGGTCGATGACACCGAATCAGCTACTTCCCTTTCGATTGCACCGAATGAAGGAATGATGAAAAAATAAATTCAGCTGCTACTGGAGGGGAGACAGCTTCAACAATTCTGGAAGGGGGTGGTCCTTCAGAAGTGAGGAGGATAAGAATCTGCATACACCTGCAGAGTATCTAAAATGACATGAGAGAGAAATGAAAAAAGGATATTAGTATGACAGTATCGTTAAAAACTTTATAGAGGAATGGTATACCAAAATTGATAGAGCTATATTACTGGCCTGAAAACTATTTCCTATTCAATCATCGATTCATTCAATAATGTAGTTATTTCTATCAGAAACATTCTGTACCTGCTTTTCTATTTGTGCATTTTAGACACGTGTATTCCATTTATATGTGAGGTTTGCATGGCATTTCGCCATATCAGTCTCGGCTTTCAGACGTTCCTCCACGTTGAGTTGTACATAGGGGACAACAGTTTCTCCAGCCATCCATCTGGCGCCTTCGGGTCAGAGGTACCAAAATATCTAAACCAGCATGAAGGGAACATTAACACGCCACGGAGGAAAAGCAGTTCCGCCGTCTCGGAACACGTGTAGTCAGAACCCTGCCACACTGCGGATTTCAGCAAGCTTAAATCCTGCGTAATGAAAGCTGTTACTATCATAGGCTAATCCCAGAAGCTATAAAGATAACTAAGCATCCTGAGAACTGCAACAGAGAAGACGGCTACACATTAGCCAACACATGGAAAAGGATCTTCAGTATCATTGACCAATCAGAGCCCACCTGAGATCCAACCAATCAGAAGCGACCTAATATCCCTAAAGTTCCTATGTAAGATGGTAAAATTTATGCATCACAACTTCCGACCTCAAGACGAGAGCAGGATGACTGGAAAAACTGTCTTGAACAACACAATGCGGAGGAATTCCCAAAAACTGTGATTCATATGTATTACATTTTTTCAAAAGGGAATGATGAACCATTGAATTACCTGTTCCATGAAAGCTGTTACCAGGAATCAAGTCCCAGTAGCAGTATCATGTAAGTAGTAATTTTGCTATAGCTAGTACATCATGTTTACCTTTAAATAGAAAAATAATTTTGGATTCAACTATTTCAAAACAGTTAACCAGATATTCTGTGTCTCATTGCACAACGCATACATGTTTAGTCTGATGTACTACAAGGTAATGAACAGGCGACAGGGAAGAACAGCAACGTAATTTATTATGATGACAAAAAGTATTAGTGTAAGTCGTGACGTCACAGGGACCTAGTTTCTATACGAGTAGATAAGAGTTTTACATCGTCTGAGATTACCAATGCATGCATGAGTCACAGAGCTCAGGGAACATCTCTAATTAATCACACATTAAAAATACCTAAGTTCTGAAAATTAACATCATTTGATAGGGGAATAGTAATCTTTATTTTAGCCAAGCGCTACCAGCTAGCAGGGTACTCGTCTACCTGCTAGCTAAGGTCACCTTACAAGGCGGCAGGGAAACCAGAAATACGTCACACAGACTTTTTCCCATCATTCCTAATTAGCGGTCGCTTTTTTGCACGCTTGAAAATTTTCACTTTTCATTTTGTCTCGAAAAATAGATATCGTCATTTGAAAATCTGAGAGTAAGAAATTCGTACTCCAGGAGTAATAATCTTTCCATTTAGGCAATAAAATAATAATTGGAAACTACCCTATTAGGTACTAGAGATAAAGTACATATATGTTTCTGCAAAATATATTGTTCACTTACTTGTTGCTTAAAAGGCAGTGATCATTCATAAATTAATGGTAGCTGAGCAAATTATTCCATATTAAGAGGTGGCATTGGTTCGATTCAATATCGTTAAGTACACCCCTGAATGAAAGTAAAAAATGATGTGCTTGCATATTGAAGAAATCACGTACATACTACTCTAATAAAAATAACGTACAGTAATTGGCATGGGATGAAAATTATGAGAAGTAGGTATTAATACCACTGAGATCAGCGGTTGATAAACCACCATGAACAATCTTTTTCTGTGCCAGACTGGAGCCTGGACTACTTGCAACTCATCATCTTCACCTTGATCTTCAGAGGGAAAAAGGGGCAATGTCATTCACAAAAATCATTGTCTTTGGATGCACTATTGCAAGTAGAGGCAACCTTCATTGATTCAGGCAGGAATACATCCAACTGGTTCACAGGCATATAATGCATTATCAATGAAGAAAATGGATCATTCCTTTGGATGTCTTCCAATCTACGAGAAAATGTAATGGAGAAATAATATACCATTGCTTTCAATGCAAAAAATAGTTTGAATGTACAAAAACAAATACAAACTTTTTTGAATGGATGATTTACTACAATAGGTACTTCTATTAAACAGATTATATGGGACCTGAAATTGGGTATGATGCTAATTAAAAAATGGAAGTAACAAGAAAAATGAAATAAATCCCGCGGTAAACTAAGGTAAAAAAGAAAAGAGAGTTTTAGAAGTAAGGTAACATTGTAATGGCTGCTACGAGACGAAAAAGAAAGAAGGATATAATATTCTCATTTGCAAATTCTATTCCTTCCCTGATATTGTTACAGCTGAATATGTATTTCTTTATAGTGTTCGCAAAAAAGTAAAATTGTTCTTCTTCCTCAAGTTTTGATGAATTACTTTTTTTGAGCCTAAGGTTTTATGCATATGAAGTTTCTCAAAACAATAGGACAAAGGTTGTTATATTTATTTATTTTATTTTTTTACATCGCCCCAAAAACAGCTCATTTAAGGCCTTTTACATAATGGGGGAAATAACATCAACCAATGACTTTCACACACAACCATGCCTTGGGTAGGGGCAACCTACCCAGGCAGGACTCGAACCCACTCCCACCGAGATGGTCTGAAGTTTGTGAAGCTTCATTGTAGTTATTTTTTGTTATGCTTCTTCGGTGAAATGACTTGCAAATTAAGCATTTAATTCCATGAGACCCTGAAAAATGGAGACTGTTTACTAATCCCCCCAAATCTATCTCCTTACCATAAATGATCATCTTTTAGAACTTTGTACCTCTCAAAAACCTAATAAGAAATATAAATGCTATAGAATCCTTTTCATTCCTCCAAATCATAGCAAAATGAGGAAAGTTTGAGGATGGACTTCCCCCAAAAATGGTGGGTGATGGAGGAAAACAGATGTCATATTTTGATTCAGTATGTCATTTTACGGAAGAATCACCAGAAATGGTATCAGGGCTCAAAAAAATAATTTTTTACAGTCTAGTGTTATTTGATTAATTTTTTTCAGGCAAAAGCATACCCAGCATCAAAAATAGGGCAAGCCATGATGGTCATTCAAGTTGTAACATTTTACATTTTTCATTGGAAAAGGTGAGTGAAACCAACATTTTAAGACAAATTATAACAGTGCTTTAATAGTTTTTCAAATTATTTGCCTGAAAAAAACTTTAGTTGCATGATTTAAACTGATATTAAAGAAAAATTGTTGAAAACTGTCCATGCAATCCGATCTGATTTTCTTAAAGACTTTGGCGATTTTTGATTTCATGGGGAGGGTGGCTGCCCCCTCCTGCCCCTCGCTGGGTACGCCCATGGTTTGAGAAGAAATTATCTACCATTAAATGATGACAATGGTTTGCTTCAATAAAGTTCAAAATCAGCAATGAATACACCAAACAACATCCTTACAACATTGTTGGCCTTATTATCAACCGTATTTAGACATCTGATGGATATTGTGTGCTGTTTTGGCTAAGTACACCCCTGAATCAAAATGAAAGATGATGTACTTGAGTCTTGAAAGGAATTACCTATTTACTACCAACTCGACTATAAAAAACATAGAGTAGCTGATGCCAAACTAAAATTATGACAATTATAAATGCATACCACTGATCTAGGGGTGATAGAGCACCATGAACAATCTTCCTCAGTGCCAGGCTGGAGCCTGTGATGAAGACTACTTGCAGAACTACTTGAGAATGAAAATGCTCATGATTCTAAACTCATTTATATTTTTTTAAATAAATGTGTAAAAATTTTTTATGGTTCAATTTTAGTTTACCAATTGGAATTTAGGAATTGATCATATATTACCTGCGTACATGTCTACGTGCCTGGCACATGAAATGAGAAAAAAGGATGACATGTGTAATGTATTATTGAAATTCATCTTATATCATGAATGCAATTATGAAAATTAATTGGTCCAGTCAAGAATACCATATCAACCAAATTTTCAAACGGACAAATGAAAGGTCAAGTAGGCACAGGGGCACCGACTTATAAAAAATATTGGGGGGGCCCATGTTGGGGGTCTTACCGCGGGAAGAGTTTAAATTCCCAGTGTGTCCCAGCACCGTAACACTATCATTATTCACACCACTTGTTTTCAGTTAACCTGCTTACTACCTTTACTAAAATTATTGTTTTAACATATTATTGAATATATTTTAAAAGGTATCGTCAAACATGGGAAAATACCAATATATTGTTGTAATTTAACAAAGCATAATACAACTTAATTATTTTCTTGAATTGTTGAGGGGGCTCCGCCCCCCCTAACGAATCTTTGAGGGGGCTCCGGCCCCCTCAGGCCCCATGGAATCGGTGCCACTGAGTAGGCATCACCTAAAACCAGCATACATAGTTGAATATCAATTATGAATTATTCGGCCTACAGGGTACATTTCAGTGGATCATGTTAATTTAATATAAGTTGATATTTTTATTTGTGATGGGTAACTTACTTTACTCGTTGTGGAATTTGTTCTAGCACATTCACTGAGCAATTTTCCTTTGGGAATAGAGGCCATATTATTGACATCCCATATTATTGACTATTGACCTTCAGTTTTCCACGATAGACCTGATCCAGTGTCTGGAAAGATACAGCATTTTCCTTGAGGTTATTCCTTTTTTGCTACTTATTCTATTTACTTGTTAATACTTTTGAATGAAATACATAATTCCGTAAGGATGTTATCTGTATTTAACTATCAATGACTAAGTTTTAATGATGTCATCAGCGGATTACCCCAAAACAAGCAATGACCATTAGATGGCTGTACATATATTGGCTATCTCAAACACTGGTAGCAGACAAGATTTTCAGTAAAACATGTAAGTAGAGTTGGGAAAGGGAGTTTTTTCTTCTTTTTTCCCTGCCGTGTGCTCAGTGCTTTTGCTGCATGTGACGTAGGTAGATTCCCAGAGAGTAAGCGATAGTTCCCCGCAGAAGGGTTAACATTTTGTCATGACACCACCGGTGTCGTTACATTTTGGAAATTTGAGCTTATGCACACGATCGAAGTGAAAAATATGTAAAAAACCCATATCCACTCGGTTTCTTTCAAGGGGATGGATAATTACATGCTTTTTCCATCAGAAGGTGGTAAAATGCATGAAGGAAATCAGAGGCCCCTCCTATCCATCCGCTGGGTATGCCCATGCAACATAAAAGTTCTCGTTCTAATGAAGGAACTCCGTTAGGACTGAGATTGAAAAACTGAATGGGTCCATCTGTGATGAAAATATACTCTGTACTACGTATTTCTTTGAATCCATCCACATAGTCCTGGATTAGTTATTCAGTTTAATACATATTCATATGCCTTTTCTTGAATAAGTTGAGTGCTGATGCAAAGACTCAAGGTAAATCCGGAGTGAGTTCCAAATTATAGTCCCTGAGCCAGTTTATGGTTTTTGCGATGCTGGAATATGGAATATATATATATATATATGCATGTGAAAAAATGATAATGCGAACAAATCTCATACCGTTTTGATGATGTGCTGCAGGCCTGGGGCAGGTGTCATTCCCCTAATTTCTCAGCGGGATGAGTGGACAGGTGTTATGGCTGAAAAGAAAAAAAACAATTTAAATGATATTCATCATGAGCCAGCTTAAGATCAATTTCGGATCATCTGCTCCACTCATAACACATATGTTATTGCTCCTGGTTATTTTTTCGAGTAGAATGATAAAATGCATGTGAAATTAGCCTTTATAATGATGATAAGACACATGTACCCTTGGAAATTGATAGGCACTTTGAGTGAATGTTTTTTTGCATGCTGGGACTGTTCAACCATAAGGCAATACAGGCGCTTCTTAGGGGCATCACAGTCAAAGCGGCAAAGCCTTCTCTCAGGCAGGAAGCAATGATGTATACCGGAGGCACCTCGCAGGGCACTGTCGTGAGCAGGATTATTAATACCCACATTAACCACAAGTAAACAGCATTACGGAACACACATAATTAGGGATGGGCCAATCCACGATTTTTTTCGGATCCTTGATTTTCGGAGCAGAATCTTTCCGATCGGAAATTTTTGAATCAAAATGCATTTTCAAGTTACTGACGCTGAGATTCCCCTGATGAATGTTTAATCTTATGGGAAGAGTCACAATATGTGCCATTCGTATTTTGCCTTTTTTATTTTCCACAGCTGAAATTCTCCTACGTAGCCTCTGCGAGAGTTTTCAAGCAAAACAGTTCATGAGTAGGACAAGAATTGCATGCCACGTTGCAGTCGAAGAGAGGTTCGGAACTCTTTCCAGCCTTGTGGGGAGTTGAATTCACTGAATCTATTATTTAAATTTTTGCATCTAGATCCTATGTCTTCTGCGACTTTGGATCCGATGTATCCGATGAGGGGCAATATCTGCGGATATTTGTATCTGATTCGACCATCCCTACACATAATACTATGTGGGTTCCGTCTGCCTGCAGTTATCCTCTTTGCTAGGGTTTTAAATGTTCTAAGTAAGGATTACAGCAGAATACATGCCAAAATAGATATTGAGGAATGAGCAGGGACATTTAGAAATAATGTCCTCTTTTTGTCGCAGGCCCTTCCACTTTGCTCTTCGTTATGCTGGTCGAGGCCCTTTCGTCAGTACAAGTGTAATAGGGGAGGGGAGGCGGCAAAAAAAGGAGGTTACACTGTTTAATTGGGGTAGTATGATCCATATTATAATAGCTGAAAGAACATGTGTGTTTTAGCAATCTTAAAGAGGGGGATGAATACTCTTTGTTGGACAAATCTGCAACAATTTCAAATGAAATGAGTGTAAGGTTCTTTTACCTCTGGGTGGTTGGCCGCCCACGTAGCAGGGAGATGGCCTAGGTGTTCTTGCCCTGAAATAGTGAATATACATAATTGAAGATAAACCTCATTTATTGATTAATGTTAAAACTCTATCATATCTTAACATTAAAGAAAATGTCACTCAAAAATTAATAATATGTGCGTTGACTGTAATTACATTTGTCATTAAGGATTTTCATAAGCTGTTAACAGAAGTATGTTCTTGCCATTAAAAATATGTTCATTTGCTTATTAATTTGCTTTGGTAGGTAATATTAGCAGGAAAGATAAATAAATAACTTCGTGGAAAGAGGTACTTCCAAAAGTTTTCATTTTATCTAGTGTATGTGTGAACGCAATGGGTGGTGGGCTATAGTCACCAAGGATCTTAAATATATCCACCGTTGCAGTGGCGCAGCGAGGGGGTGGGTTTTGGGGGATAAAACCCCCCCAGAGCTCGGAAATGTTTTTTGAGTTTAATCCATTTTACTTAAATGGATTAACATTTCTTACAGAATAGTGCAAATGTTAATAAAACATCTCTCCGAAAGCAGTAAAACTCACCATTTTGAACCATTTATATCGAAAATTTCCTGAAGGAGTGCCCCCGCACCTCCCGCTTACCCAGGGGGGTATTCCACACCCCCAGAAACCCCAGTATTAGTTGTGCCCATAAGCCCCCCCTAGCCTTAAGTCCTAGCTGCGCCACTGCGCCATTGCAACAAAGAAGAAAAAATACGAAGCCTAAAAGCAATCTGGATAGTGTAAAATTTTATGCAAGTATTTGGGGAAGGGTTCCTGACCCCCTCCTTCACTTACGTCATGAGGTGGGACTTCGGACTTCACCGCGGGCCATGGGTGGTGATGTTATCACTGGTCACCTCCAGGACCGACCCGCGGCGGTCTCTGTTCCAGGGCCTGGAGGTCTAGGTGTATTAGCAGATGTTCAATGATCGCCTCCAGCCGGTCAATCTCCGCCACCAAGTCTTCGATATCTCTTCTCAATATCTCCATTTCCCGGAGCATTGACCGGTGGAGGCGATCGTTTGGCCCTGGATGGTCCTGCACCTCACTACTCCCCCTGGCAGGGCCCTCATCTTCATCTTGTTCTTCTCCCGGAGGAGGAGGTGAGGCGGGCGAAGGTGGTGTGCCCGCCTCCGGGGGCACAGGGGACGTGGATGTTGGTCGTTCAGTTGTGTTGTCCGCTGCTTCCACGTCCGCCCCCGGAGTCACCGTCTCCTCCGGGCAAGGGCCCTCGGCGGCCGGACCCTCCTCCTCATCCCGCCGCTGTGTCCTTCGGCAGCAACATCCTATCACGGAAAAGAGGAAAGAAAATCAGAGGAAGATACATACTTAGAATATGTTCGCTATACCAGTTACCAGTACGCTCACATAGCACAAGGTTTGTTATACTCTTATTTTTCCGTAACGCTCATCCCGACAGTCGGCATGCATCGAGGCTTTCCTTCTAATTTCCTCCGTGGGAATGCAGACGAAAATTTTTCCTGGGGTGTTATTGCACAGAGGAACAATGCACCACATGTAATTTTTCCTTCTTTCAGCCATTTTCTCCTTCAAACGCAGCGAGGCTCTTCCAAACCTGCAGCTAGGACGTTACTGGGCTTGGATCTTGGACTCCTACTGAATTATGACGTCATGGCGTAAGATTATTGGGAGCGGTATTTTACAGCCCGCGAAACTCGGGAGACTCTTTGGATTAATATTCTAGTGAATAAACTGAATTTTAAGCAGAAAAAGTATATTGCGCTACCAAGTGTTTAGTGTAGTAATTCAGCACAATGTCTACAAAAAGTATGCATTTCCACTATTATGAGGTTGGAGAACGATTATTAACAACATTTTAAGCACGGCTAACTGATGTCTATTTGAACCTTAAGATTACTGATTACGTTGCGGTCGAAAAAGAACCAATTTTTAAGTACAGAGGCTTAGAGGCAAGCGCTCCCTATCCGGGGCGCAGCCATGAATTAAAGCTGGGGGAGGTTAAGGTACAAGTAATACCGGGGCATGTGGGGTATGGTATACCCACAAGGATAAGCGGTAGGTGCGATATTAATTAATTGCGGGATTTTAAGATAAATGGTTTTAAAATGGTGAGTTATACGGCTTTCTGAGGGGTATTTTATTAATCCCTACGCTATTCTTTTGGTTAAATCAATCCAATTTAGTAAAACGTATTAAACTTAAACATTTCTGTGAGCTCTTGGGAGGGGGGTTTATCCCCCAAAACCCCTCCCCCCCTAGCTTAGCCACTGCTCCGTACAGTGATGAGTTTGCCCTGTTGCTAGATGCTTTGGAGGCATTGCGATCTCAGAAAGCAAAGCATTCCAAGTCATGAGTCGCCCAGAGCTTCCAGCAACAGGGCATCTAGTAAGGTTCTCAAGTCTCTATTGCGACAATTGTGCGAAAAATCCAATGAGAAACAAAAACCATCATTCACCGCTTGACCGGGTTTCGAGCCAGGATCCCCCGATATCCGTTCCAGTACATGCTTTAGCCGGTTGAGCTACCGACGTGTTATTCCCACTTTTGGATATTTCCTTATACTCTACCGGGAAAGGTGGTACGGACTGCTGAGCATTCGATATGCCACAAGCAGTCCAAATCGTCCGCACCGGGCCTTGCACTCCGGCTGAGGCACACGATGTGGTTCTCTTGTGATTTCATGTGCTAAGGAGTCCTTGTCCGCCTTTGTCCACAAATATGACGCCTCGGTAGCATTATTTGAACAACGAGCAATTATGAACAACGCATAATTCGATCGGAAATCATGCTTTGAATCACAGCAGAGGCCAACGATTTTTTTCTCCGTGTTATGTTATTTTAAAAAATAATAGAATAAATTTCAAATTACCGTGATGATTAAATTTATATTGCTCCCCTCAAGAGTGGCTACTAAATGGGCATACGGGAATGTAAAACTATTCGTATCCGTTATTCAAGCTATATTGTCTCGTACAGTATCATGGCTTTATTTTGAAATGATTGGGAAGGTGTTTGCAGAGCAATGTTTTAGTGACACCTCTCTTCGAACGGACAAATATTCCATGAAAACGTCCCAAAAATTAACTTGCATCCATCGCTTAGAGGACATGTTCGGTTGGTAATAAAATACATCTTCATGTCTTCGTATTTCGACTTCGAAGAAAGAATTGAATGTAACGGATTTGCAAGAGGCCTGCCGAAAATAAAATCGATGAAATAAGCCACGACTACGGTAAATTAATTCCGTCAGGAAAATTGACGCTATGAAATGACACCTTCTTACGTGGCACTAGTAATCTATTCCTTTAGTAAATCGTCCGGAAAACCAAGGAAAATGCATAAGTCTTCGACGAAAAAGGAATTTTAAGAGAACAGACGGGAGTTGCTAAGCAGTTCTTTCCGTAGGATGTATTTTATCAAAAAATGAAAAAAATACTCATTCTCAAAGGCGTATTTCACGGTATGATAATGTTCAGAAGTTGTTTTGGTACTTACGCAGAGAGTTTCCCATTTTTCTGGCCTTGTGTTTTCGCAAATCTTGATGCAATATCTTCTCCTTTCTTTTCCTCTTGAAAGCACTGATTGCAGTGTAAATTATGCATCCCTAGCAACGCGCGGCTATCGGCTTCCGTGAGCATTGTTGTGAGGTAATGCTTAGGACTATGCATTTTTATTCGCGGCATTTCATCGCGAATTTACTGTTAGGGCATAGAATTAATAATGTGTTGTATTCTAAAGTTAGTATATGTATTTTCAATGCATAATACTACATGAAGTGGCGGTGGCAGAAGATTTTTTTCCTTTCAAATGCTTTTGGCTAAAATGCCACGGATTAGAATGGATTTATTTCTATCCTTGTTGATTTATCGTAATTTATTTTGTGCGCCGCGTATTCGGCTTCAATTATTTACCAACTTTAAATTTATTTGTCCATACCCTCAATTTAGTTTACAATTTAAATATTCCAAGTAAGATTTACAACGCGGAAGAAAAAACAGCATGAAAAAATGCAGGCGTTTAATAATTTAAATTAAACTTTCAGGTTATTTGGTTTTAGAAATCCCAGTTTAGACGAATGTTAATTGTCAATTTTAATGTCATTTGAAAAAAGCCAGATTGCGGCCATGCTATGCCACTTTACGTAACGTCGCAAGGTCCGAGATGCCATACGGGTAGTCAGGAATTTTACATCGTCTGAGATTACCAATTCATGCATGTGGCACAGAGCCTAGAGAAACATCTCTTTATAATCACCTATTTTAACCTTATGTTTGGAAAGTTTCCTTCGTTTGATAGGATATTAATAATTCCTATCTAAGCCAAGCAATACCTGCTAGAATGGTACTCTGCTACATACTAGAAGCCTTATCGTCACGCCGTTCATAGCATCGTACCAAGTTAGATTCACCCGCACCAGCCGGAGCCAGAATGAAGTCACACGGGCTTTTCACAGCATTCATGCTTGGCCGAAGCATTTTCGCGCGCTTGAAATATTTCTCTTTTCATTTAATCGCGAAAAATAGATATTATCATTAAAAATTTTAAAATCGTGAAATACGTACTCCAGTTGTAATAGTGTTTCGACCTGGGCATTTTAAAAAATAGGAAACCACCCTATTATAACCAAACTTAGGGCATATTTTACGCGCTTTTGGTATGTTATAATCCAGTAGTAGATCCACCCCCACCCCCCTTGGTATCCAATTTACTCTAGATAGAATAGGGTAGTTTCTTTCATCAAAGAAAACGAATGGCATTGATAGCGATTCGTTGCCCACCACTAGTGTATTCATAATATACAAACTGTTTGGCTATAGAAATACCGGTTTAGACGAATTGCAAGGGTCAATTTTATCGTCATTTGAAAAAGGGCAGGCTGGCGCCCATGCTATGCCACTCCATGTGACGGCACAGGGACCTAGTTTCTATAAGAGTAGATAGGAGTTTTACATCGTCTGAGATTACCAATGCATGCATGAGCCACAGAGCTCAGGGAAACATGCCTTGATAATCACCTATTAAAACTGGCTAAGATCGGAAAGTTTTCTTCGTTTGATAAGGTATTAATAATCCTTATTTAAGCCAAGCGCTACCAGATAGCAGGGTACAAGGCTACCTGCTAGCATCCTCGTCGTATTAGCGCTCAAGGCCTCGCCTCATGGTAGCTTCACTTGCGGCAACGGGAACCAGAAATACGTCACACGGAGTTTTCCCATCATTCATATTTAGCCGTTGCGTTTTCTTTGCGCTTCAAAATTTTCACTTTTCATTTAATCGCGAAAAATAGATATCGTAATCGTAAATCTATAAGCGTGAAATACATATTCCAGGAGTAACAATCTTTCGATTTGAGCCTAAAAAAATAGGACACCACCCTATAGTAATCTCAGCTCTATCCTGGATTCGCCACTAGTTAACAGGACATTCTCGATAGTCTGCCGATATAGGGCCAATATAGGCTGCCAATATCGGCTAAAAAACGTAAAATGTTACACTTGGATATTGGCCCTATATTGGCAGACATTATAGGGCCGACATAAGAACACTGGCAGTCGATATTGGTCCGACATAAGCCCGATATTGGGTGGCTACTTGGGTACTGTCATCAATGCTACCGGGATAATCCCAAAATAAATGCAACATAGTTTTTCAATGCTCAATCTTAATTCAAATACATGCATGAAACAGCATAAAGCCGTAATAATTTCACACCACGATAAAATTTCTCAACTGGATAGCACAGAAAAGAGTTACTTTGGTGAGTACTCGAAATCTTTGCATAAAAAAGACTCAGTAAAAATATTGAAGAAAATTCATTTCATTATGATAATAATGATAATAAGTACTCACAGAAGAATAAACAGATTATTACAACATTTAAAAACATATTTGGAAGTTAAGTAACCCACTAAACAAAAGGCATGTTTTAATTGTACCAATAAGTTTTTAATTCATTGCTCAACTGGTATAAAGGCAGCTTTACACGATGAATTTCCATTCGAATGCCTTGCGAATAACCATCATTCGCTGTGTATAATCGATTGAAATTTCAGGCCTGTTATAAATTACTTGAATGATTTCCGTGAATGATATGAGCGAACGGCGTCCATCTTGCCATTGGCATCCACCTCGGGATTATAAGTGCATATGTGAAAACTTTGGAAGCATATTTACCCATGCAATTGCTCAAATAATTAATATGTAGGTACTTTGAGAGAACATAAATTCACAAACATTAATTGTCTAAAGTGGGTAACTCGGAAATAGCATTCGGGATATTTAATGAATAAAAACGTCGTTTTTCTCCTCGATTGCGTCTATATTTTGTTTAATTTAAAATTATTAAACTATATTTAACGATTTGAACGCTTAAGTTTGGGATGAGACTGCCGATTAATGACAAAATATCTATTTATTCGGTGAACAAATTCCAACGAAAACGAGCCGTGACATCATATTGACTAGGGGGCATGGGCCAGTTGGAGAAAGGCAGCCAAGGCCTAGGTAATGCATATCCACAAGTACTTTAGTTGGTCTAGGCTGTCATTAGTGCCTCAGAGAGTGTGCCGCTTGTATGAACATGAGTGGCTACCTAGAGGTGTTGCGCATCTAATTATGCATTAAATAAGAATACAAATCATAGTTCCCATCAAACTAAAATATATTATTCGCAGTTTTTTCCATATTTTCACGGTATAGATGTCGTCAAAGTCACGGTTTCTTGGAGAATGGAGGGACCAGTGTATCAGGGAAATTAAGAATTTCAACAGATTCAGGCTTCAATTGGTGGAAAGAAGACATATTTAAGTGAAAAATTTTCGTGGAAAAGAGTTACGATCTTTTATTTATTTAAATTAAGAAGTGTCTGAATTTTCCCCAGTGTTAATGGACACTTTACCAGTTACCATTCTTCCGGCTTTGGTACAGGCTCAAGGTCAATGTGTCAGCACGGCACGCGGACCAATAATTGCGCTTAAGGATATTTTATTGTATAGAATAATATTTGAGGAGAAAAATTGAAGAAACTTCCTTTGACAAAGAACTCGTATCTGATAACAAAAAGAAAAAGAACCTTAGCTTAGCCAATCTAAGAGAAGTTGTACAAAATGTCTCGACTATAATTTTTTTCTTAGTTAATTATATAATTTGGTCCTATGGACAACTAACAAAGGAATTGTGATAAATTAATAGTAATTCACAACGGTGTCTAAAGACCCCCGGTTATTACTGAGAGCGCAACCGATAAGGATTATATGGAAAGAAAAATAGCGCTCCGTGATCGCCCGCAGTCAAATGGGATCGATTCTGCTAGTTACCTTAGAACACAGATTTGTAGTTTTCACGCGACATTCAACAACTCAGAAATTCCTTCATAAGCAACAAGCTTACATAAATCATGCATCACATCATAAGTCAACAATTATAAGTTTAGTTTGACGCAGCTCTCCTTTCCTCTCTCTTATCCGAAAGCTTTTTCGTACTATTTCTTTCTTTACATGTTTTATAACCTGCCCTACGTAATGCATTCACGGCCGTCCCTTGCCCTTTCATCCAATCAACCTTTCCTACGACAATTACGTTAATTGGGCCATAATTTCTCATATCGTGGCTCAGGGGCGCAGCTAGGAATTACGGCTATGGTGTTTTAGGCGCCGATGAAAGTCAACTACTGAGGTGTGTGGTATACCCGCCACGGTAAGCGGTAGGTGCGGTGGCCCTCCCCCAGAAAATATTGAATACAAATGTTTCAAAATGGCGAATTTTATGGAATTCCGAGGGATATTTCATTAATCCTTACGCTCTTCTTTCAGTAAATAAATCAAATTAAGTAAAATGGATTAAACTTGAAAGTTTCTCTCAGTTCTGGGGTGGGATTATCCCCCAAACCCTCCCATCCCTCGCTGCGCCACTGACTTGGCTTATGAAATTACTTTTATGGTTTTACTTTTCACTTCTCTCTTCTCCAACTCTAGCACTTCTTCATTAGTCAAACATTCGATCCATATCTTTATATGTTCATCATTCTCTGGCAGGACCGCATTTCGAATGCCTCCACTCTTGACTTCTCTGCAGCTGGTCCAGGGGAAGAGGGGGTCGGGTTGTGGCCTCACCTGGGAATGATTAAACAAATAAACAAGTCGAGTCAGCTGTCAATGACCACACCTTCCTTCCACAAAGAGGCATGCTCCGTATGCAGCACCTGATGTATTGTTTTCTTAGTTCCATGCTTGTACTCTCAGCTGTAAGAAGGTTCTTTCGCTCAATAGAAAGCCCTCTTCGCCTGCGTTATTCTACTGATTATTTCCTTCTTTCTTCGTCCACCGTTTATAATTCGGCTTCCCATGGAGCAAAGCTTTCTCACCTCTTCAAGCTTTTGTTTTCTGAATTTGATGCTTGTCTTAGCCTCTTCTCTTTTGCTGCATATTTATATCTTTGTCTTCTTTTTTTAATTTTCAGCTAATATCTGGCCTTTGTTCTATCCATTATTATCAATTTCTTCTTAAAATAATTCTCTGTCATGGCTATGACTGCTGTATCGTCTGCAAATCTCAACATACCAAATCTTCCTCTGAAAATATTGCCATCTAATCTTTTCTCCTTGCTGTCATCGAGGAATTGATTGGCGCATGTAATCTTATATCGAATCCCAGCCCGAGGGCCTCCCTCCCACAGAAATGAATAAAATTCAGTTCCTCTCAACTGCCCATCAATAACCGCTTCGTGAATTCCATAGTACTCCTTCCATCCAATAGTACTATTGTCATCATTAGTCAACAATCCTAAGATTGGTTTAACGAAGCTCTCCATTCCCATCTCCTATCCTCTAGCCTTTTCATAGCGACGTATTTCTTCCCTTTTACACCCTTTATATCCTGTCCTTTGTGTCAACCGAGGCCATTTCTTGCCATTCTTCCCTTCCACTGTCCTTCTACGATTGTCTTTATCAGGCCATCATGTCTCATAATATAACCAACTAAGTTCTTCCCCTTAAGGTTTTTAGAAGACGTTTGTTTTCTCACATTCTTCCTAGCACTTTTTCATTACTTGCTCGGTCGATCCATTTTGTCTTCATCGCTCTTCGATAGCACCACATTTCGAATGATTCCACTCTCGACTTCTCGGCTTCTGTCAACGAACAAGCCTCGCCTCCATAGTGAAATAAGTACTAATGGAAGTCCTTATATTTTCAGATTTAAATTTATTTTTAAAGTAAAGTTCAAGGGTTTTCTTACATAACAATTCTTAACCTAATCTTAAACCGGTCTTTCCCACGCACTGTTAAATAATGTATGAGTACAACAGCTCCCTGGTCACCTATTAGACGCGGGAATTTGGCGCATTCAGCTGAGTGAGTGATGCTGATACCATGGGGGCGACATACCCATAAGGATAACGCGTGTAGGTTTTGATATATCAGTGCCATCCATGCCAGTGGTCCAAGACTGCCGCGAAGTTTGAATTCACATCTCGGCGCGTGTTTCAAACTTTTTTACGCGTCACGATAGGGCCTGCTATTAAATAATGCTACTGCAATTGCGAGAATTTTAAAAGCAATGAGTGTAGGAAAATCTTCCTGAAGAACTTCCCCAGGTTACTAAAGCAGTAACTATAATACAAGATTAATGTACAAATCCAACTGGAGATCTGGTGGTAGGTAAGAATAATGATCTCGTAGACTTACTTCAGTGGACATTGGTATTTATTGATACAATAACTGGAAAAAGAAATACAACAATAACAATTTAAATATGACATGCTAGAGATGAAATCTGTGGAAATTAACAATTCTACAAGCACATGAGATGCACAAGCAACAAATATCAATGACAAAAGTACATTGCAATGAGAGATGAGCAGCCTTTGCCTAATAGTAGACAGATTCCATTACTTAAGTAAACACTCCACACTTATACACAAAGAGGGTGACCCAGTTTTCCTTGAGGTAGATGTATCTTGCAACAGCTCTGGGACACTTGCTTGGTCGATCCATTTTATCTTCAACCATCTTCGATAGCACAACATTTCGAATGATTCCACTCTCGACTTCTCTGCTTCTCTCTACGAACAAGCCTCGCTTCCATAGTGAAATAAGTCCTTATTTTTTTCAATTTTAAGTTTATTTTTAAAGTAAAACTTCAAGGGTTTTCTTATTTAAGAATTCTTAACCTAATCTTACATCGGTCTTTCCCACGCCCTATTAAATAATATGTAAGCACCACAGCACCTTGGTGACCTATAAGACGCGGGAATTTGGCGCATTCAGCTTAGTGAGTGGGGATGACAATTTCTTAAGGACACCGGAAAACACCCGCCAATTCAAAAAGAAAGGAAAACATCGCGAAGATATTGATTGTTAGGATCCATAAATGTTGAATTAAAACTTTTGGGCTATGTCGCCGCGTCAGATTTTGGGTGGCCCCAACGTTTCCCGACCGATGCTGGTCGCTTTCTCAAGGGAATCTGAAGAGGTGGGATTTAAAATTGGTATATATAGGTATACGTGTCAGGTGGTGGGGGGAGGGGAGTGAGAGGTTGGAGGAGTAGGTTGTCGATATTTTTTGCCGATTACGGGTTGCCAAGTACGGCTGATTTTAAGGCCAGTGTCTCTGTTAAAGTTGTTTTTCTCCTCTTTAGATATTTCTATTGCTTCTCTTACGAGTCTCTGTTTAAAGCCTTTCACTCTCGCCACAATTTCAAAAAACAACACAAAACTACATCGGCGAAACTGGCAGATCGGTTAAAACACGTCTAGAGGAGCACGAGAGAGCAATTCGACTGGGGCAGTCAACGAAGTCCGCAGTAGCCGAACACGCAGCGCTGGGCCACACAATCGACCTTAAGGAAGCAAAAATTGTGGCAAGAGTGAAAGGCTTTAAACAGAGACTCGTAAGAGAAGCAGTAGAAATATCTAAAGAGGAGAAAAACAACTTTAACAGAGACACTGGCCTTAAAATCAGCCGTACTTGGCAACCCGTAATCGGCAAAAACAATCGACAACCTACTCCTCCAACCTCTCACTCCCCTCCCCCCACCACCTGACACGTATACCTATATATACCAATTTTTAATCCCACCTCTTCAGATTCCCTTGAGAAAGCGACCAGCATCGGTCGGGAAACATTGGGGCCACCCAAAATCTGACGCGGCGACATAGCCCAAAAGTTTTAATTCAACATGACGAGCACCCGCGAAAGTTTTAACGAAGAATTAGGATCCATAAACTCCATCCATGTTTACCTCTGAGCGCTTAGCAAATAACACGAGTCTGATAATAATCGATAATGAGCAGCGTGAGAAAAACAGTTTCTCCGGATAAAATGGATACGAGGACGTCTCGTATGAAAGAAAAGTTTCTCTCTCTCCTCCGATGGAAAATTATGTTTGGATAAATATCACAGTAGTATAACTCGCTGGCTCATCTATCTCATGTCATAGTGTCTGATTGTCCTCATTATTAATGTCCTCAGTGTCTGCTTGCCTGTTAATGAGGAGGTCGCGGGGTCGTATCCGACCTATGGTACTGTGCTTGAAACTGATCGGAATTATCCAGAGCGGTTGATTCCCATTTGCCTCGAGGCTGTGAGACTTCGTTTCTTTTGAAAATTTTCACTCCTTCAAAAGTCAATAAAAGAGCTCATATCGCCATCGAATTGAAAATTTTCAGGCAAAGCAAATTCCGCTCGCAATGCTAAATAATCAGAATCAACCGTTCGGAATGAAAACCGGTTGTAATAATTCCAATAACACCCTCCCTGCGGGTAGATTTATCCCCACCAAGACATTTGTGCTTCACTCTATTAATCGGAATTATTCCGTTGTCATAGCGAAGTAGGCCATCGTAAGGAGTCGCCAAATGAAAAAAGTCTCATAAAATTCCGATCGCTTTACCAACCACTCGGAATCAACAGCTCGTGATGACAACCGATCGCATTATTATTCGGATAAATATCAAACACGCCCTCCTCGGCGTGGATTTTTGTATCTATTCCATTCTTTAATGGGGACTGGACGAACAGCGATTCGGGAGGAAAAATCCATCGATATTGAAAATAAAAACTAAAATAAACAGATTGGGATGGTGAGGGGGAATTGGCATTATTGATTATTGTATTCAACTTGAAAATGTTTTAAACCGATTTGTTTGATTATTTTACATGATTAAAGATATTTTTTGTGGCCTCTTACGGTATGGTATTTGGGGGAGGCAACCGACCAATGACGTCATTTGCTCCGAGAGGGAAGGGTGGATAGAAACCCGGCGTCGGCATCTAGATGAAAGGCGCCAAGGGGACCACGGCTTAACGTCCCATCCGACGGACGGAGTGTTGCGCTTGAAATTTTCGCCACACAACATTCAAGCAGGGATCGGGTATTCTCTGAAAACTTTTCACGATTACAAAGTTTATTACGACTTAGTATTCAATTTTACCACATATTCTTCAAGGTACAAATGGTGTCTAGTGCATTCAATTTATACAATCTTCTCCTATCTTGCTATCCTCTCTATTTCGTTCACTTTCTTCTTCAGGTTTTTCCATATCCTCTCCCTTCACCCAGCAAAATTTTAGGACGAGGTAAGTAAAGAACATTACTAACAACAATGAATACAAGTGTTTTAACGCATCGCCCAAACACGCACCTATTAGGGCTAGTGCTAATGTTTTTCAAGCTTTGTTCTCTTCTTCAATTTATTGGCTATCGTTTGGCCAGCGTTATGATGCGATTTGTGACGTACACAAATTATGAATAGCAATAATCTTTCAAATCTCAATAAGTACTACTTGCCTGAGGATTGATAGTACACGAGCGTCGTAATCAGCAGAGATTTTCCACTCCCTCCATGCAGCGGGATGTGCTCGGCAGTGGGCCTGGCTCCTCCGTTGAAGACGACGTCGACTGAGGTGATGAAGACGATGTCAGACGAGCAATCAACTCCTCTATATCATCCTGCAAATTGTCTGCACGCCACATGTCTTCTTCCTCTTTCAAGACGTGCTCAACATATTTTTTCCAGTTCTTCGAAGTAATAGTACCAAAGCTTTCTGCTATCAATTTTTCCACTTCTGTACTCTTCAACGTTGTATTCTTCATGCCGACGCGTATTCTGACGCCATTCTCCGTGGTAGTATATGGAATGCACTCAAAAAAGAAATCTTTCAGTGCACCTTTTTCAGTGCCCAGCGATTGCATAATAAGATTCATTCGTAGTAATATTTATTATTTTATTATTATTAACTTTCTGGTGATTATTTTCTATCACTATTATAATTGTCATCCACACATAAAAGTGAATGAGACCATATTGCATCCACGCACGTGCCGCGTCGCCGTACTCTCCGCCGCCGCCGGCCAGAACCGGAGTCGATCGCACGCTATAAAAAACGATTTAAAATTCGTGGTTGCAAGTTGGTGCAAGGTTTAAATTTAGATCTACAATGTAGAAGCTTCGAAAAACGACGTGGTATCGGTTACTTGGCGGAACTCCGGGATAATGTCTACTTTTTCTATAGGTTTATGTAAAAAAAAGGGTTGAAAATAGGCTCCGCCATTTTGTTATATATCTATGGTTATTGATGATATCGACAAATATGTCGGCTTTCATTGTGGTCCAGGATTTGCTCCAATTTGTGTAGTAAAACTCTTTCACCTCCGATTTTGGAGTTCTGCTTCTCGCACATATACAGAAGAATCTGTTCTTCACTTCAATAAACAAGACCTTTTGAGTTCGAAAGCCAACAATACACGCCTGTGAAATGAGAGAGAATTTTAATTGTAATGCTATCAAAATGTAGTTTAAAATAAAAAAATACATCCAATATTGTCTCTCACATACAGCACTACAGAAGTACGCCCTCTCTTACTCCAATAGTAGATATGTGTGTATGTGTGATAATAGTAGCCAATGTGTTGACAAAATTCATGCTGCTACGTTTTGGCAATAGTAAACGTTGTTTGACAAGTATGCTCCTGGATATTTCTGCTCTTCTGGGTATCGAGGGATTACAGGTATGAAATCATAATTATTAGGCAGCAATCCGAAGATTGGTTTGACGCAGTTCTCCATTACTCTGTCCTATTCGCGTAGCCTTTTCATAGCGACGTATTTCTTCTCTCTTTTACATCCTCTATACTCATTGTCCTATATAACTCATTCGGGGCCGTCCCTTGCCCTTCCACCTGTCCCTCTACGATTGATTTCATCAGGCCATCATGTCTCATAATGTGGCCAGCTAAGTTGTCCCATCTTCTGCTTAAGGTTTTTAGAAGACTTATTCTTTCTCTCACTTTCTTAGTACTTCTCCATAGCTTACACGGTATATCAATTTTATCTTCATCATTCTTCGGTAGCACCACATTTCGAATGCTTCCACTATTTGACTTCTCTGCTGCTGTCAACGTCCAAGCCTCACTTCCTTATCGAATCATACTCCATGAATGAATTGTTTCCCTACTTCTATGCTTGCACTCTCAACTGTAAGCATAAGCTTTTTGTAGAAAGCCCCCCAGGAAACCAGCCTATTATTGGAAAAAAGTGGATCGCATAGCACTCATCACCGTGCCAAGAACATTTTTGGGAGCCGATTAAAATGCTACTGAAGTGGCAACAGGAATCAGCCTCCTATGTGATGGAATTCAGTCAGAGGTATCAATAATCCAATCGAGGTTCATCCCAATTGCTATCCCTAGGCCACCTTCTGCTTCGAGCATTATTGTTAGCGGGGGAGGTGTTTCTAAGCTTCACGCTAGATTGGAACCAAGGACTCTTCGAACAATATTCCAATGCTCTACCCTCTGTCACTCTACGTCCCACTTATGTCACTCATTAAAGTAATCTTTCGTTTTCAATTTTTACCCTATCCGATTTTGTTAGTTCTAAGGGGAGAATGTCATAAGTACTAAAAAAAATCAAATTTAATTTTAAAATCCAAATTCAAACAGCATCGAAAGAGAGCTTTAACTTGGCAACATACTTATCTCGGTTAATGCATTTGACCCTCAGGCGCTATGGAGGTTTATGGTTTGGATCAAACGATAATAGCTTTCCAGAAAAAGATAAGTGATTTCAATGCCATAATTGAAGAAAATACCTATGATTCGATGGTTTAATCTCATTTGCACTCACGATAGACATGTTGTTCGTGTTTTTTTTCACCTTATCCATGCTTCTTCTTGGAGGTCGTTTTCCTTCTAAATTCTGATTTAAAATGTGATCACATTTTGAAATGTTACAGCTTCACTGCTTTGCCATTATAATTGACGATCATTTATTGAATCACCTAGTTGTCAATTCCACAACGCGTAAACTTTCGTTGCTGATAAAAATTATAGAGTTACAGAAAAAAAAGATAATGTAAGCCTTGGATGTTTCATTTGTGGCACTTATTTCTTACCCGGTTATTACTAAGATCTGACCCGGAATTTCACAGATAATTCCCTCGGCTGCTGGCTGCGGGGATTACCCTTCTCAACGGGTGTTGGGAAGTGAATCTATTAAAGCAAATGATTGATATAAAAGCTATAACTAGACACATACCCTTTTTGTACGTGAGATACGTTTTTAAACAAATTTCACAATTAGAAACTTACTACACTAAAGGCGGAGTTCTTTAACAATTGTACGACATGCTGATGAATTTTTACAATGGCAAAGAGGATGTTTATAATTGATTCTCAAGGTATGGTGGCTTAAACTGGTGATAAAAACTATGATGGCTTCATACTCTGTGTTACTGGATACAAATACTAGTTATAAACAGTTATACTACCGGATAAAAGTACTGGTAGGAGGAGATTTTTCAAGTTTTGCACCTTGCATGCCGTAGCACTTTAGGAGTGCGTTTGGAACACATCACTCTGTTCTTCGGATGGTATGTCAAGCCGCCATTACAACGAATACTTACCATAAATGCTAACGTGATAGAACAACTTTATCATTACCCTGCTGCTGCTCCATCGAAGCTGATGTTTTGTCTTTATTTATTACTAAATCATTGATATACATTTAATCTGCTTAAATCAAGCAAGTAATTCTGAATGCTGGATACAAAATGCTAATAGTACAAATTTTGGCATCGACATAAATTATTGCATTACGATATTTAACATCAAAATTGGGCAATGCTCCAAATTGAGCCATGAACTTCATTTAATAAGTTATAATAGATAAGTATATGAAGATCCTCGCTATAGTATCCATTCGTCGTCAAGCCTTGTCGAGAAGTTATTATTATAATTGAATACATTTATTAATGACCATGTGGCAGACATAGTTAAATCAAAATCATCCGGAACTCTCTTCTTCCGTGATGCCTTGTGATCTGATATTCGTCCGAAACTTTAGGGAAGCCGACAAAACCCCCAAAGAGACCACCGTGTCCTCATCAGGGCTGGTGAATAGATGACGAAGAGTGTCCGCTGTGTTGTCTTGCGATGCTGTCTCGTTGTCCTTTGATTCGCTCAAGGTGCGCTCACCATGAAATCCGCTGTCCATTCGTACAGCGGATTTCATGGTGATGCTGATTGTGAGGTGCTGTGTATTAAATAAATCGGAATTAGTCCACTACATTATAGCATAACAAATATACCGCTATACTGGAAAATTGCAAGCGTTACAACGATATTCAAAAAGGGAAACAGACATGACCCAGGCCTCTACCGTCCAATTTCATTAACCTCGAATATAGACAATATACTTGAGCATACCGTCTCGAGCAATATCACGACTTTCTTGGACAGAGGTAACTTCCTCCGTGACTGTCAGCACGGATTCCGAGAAGGTAGATTATGCGGAACACAGCTCGCGCTCTTTCTTCACGATGTTCTACAATATGGTGAATCGAAAAGACAAGTTGACGCTCTATTTCTAGATTTTTAGAAAGCTTTCAACACGGTACCTCACAACAAACCTTTATAAAAATTACAGTCATTCCGATTAAACGAAACAGTGGTAAACTGGATTCACGACTTTCTCAGTGATCGTACTCAAAAAGTAGTTCTTGACGAAATGAGCTCTGACGTAGTAAAAGTTAAATCATGTGTTCCACAAGGATGCGTAAAGGGCCACCTTTTTTATTGAATACATCAGTGATCTCTGCTCCCGCATTAGCAATAAAATACGGTTATCTGCTGACGACGCAGTCATCTATAGCGAAATTAGTGATCACTCCGACTACGAAATTCTATCATCGGACTTAAACAACGTTCATTTGAGGAGCCAAGAGTAGGGACTCGAACTTAACCTGAGCAAATGCATGACGGTACATTTCTCGCGGAATTCGTCCAACTACAACCATGCTTATGCTGCATGCTGATGGTATTAACATAAAGGCAACAGACGAAGTGAAGTACCTGGGAATTACGTCGAACCTCACGTGGGGAACATTTACACGTACATATTTGCGGCATAGCCCTGTAAAATTAGGGCTCATCAAGCGTATAGTCGGAAGATTTTCGGATGAGAAAGTATAAGAAAGGTGCCATTTTACACTCGTCTAACCGCACCTTGAGTATGTAGCGAGCGTATGGGATCCGGTGCAGAAAGACTTACTCCGCGAACTGAATAAAATACAAAGGAAGGCTGCGCGGTCCTTCAAAAACTGTTAAGGGCGTACAGACAGCGTTACTCAGATGTTAAGCCATTTAGGATGGGAGCCGCTGGAGATTCGGAGGCTGCGCGCTAGGCGTAGACTACTTGAACAATTGTGAATGGATATCTTTAAGAGCGACACAGAGAACATAATATTAGAGTCACACTTTATTTCCAGGTCCAATAGGAGCGATAAATGAAGAGATATTTTTTTCCGGACGGATAGATATTGGAATTCGTTTTCCCCCGAATCATAAAGGATTTTAATAAACGCTAGTCCCAACTTCGTTAGAGTACTTCATTTTTATGTGGAAACTGCTGGTGTCCTAACACCCCCTACCACACGCCTTTTAGGCGGCTTGCGGGTAATTATGTAGCTATAGATGAACCCTTCTTTACGTTTCAAACACTCGTCCTTTTTGTTATAGCCTAGCCCAAAAGGTTCAGGTCATTGAGATAATTTTCTAATATAAGTAAATGTGAATTCAATGGTAGAGAAGAGTTCCCACAAGTTCTCATTACCAAAGCAATTGTTTTATGGCCACACGTACATTTCTAGGAGGTAATTGAACATTTATTACGCGATTGAATCATGTATGCTCTCAAATAATAGACTTTTTAATTAGAGAAGAAAATATAGACCAAATGCTGCTGAAGGAAGGTGGAAGGAGAGAAATACATGGTGCTTAATGGGCGTAAGATAAAACTTAGGATGGTTTAATAAGGTAGGCTTTATGGTATTTCAAATTTGGAATTTTCAAAAGTATTTCATGTTATCGTATTTTGCTCAGGACGCGAAGAAATTTTCTTCCAGAAACATGTGGCAGATATTAAATTCGACGATATTGCGAATGTTAGATTAATTTTGTCTCGAGTACGTTAACACCCCACATGTGAATCTAAAATGACTTAATGTCCATTGAAGTATTACTAATTACATATTATTTCAAACGTGTGAAAGGAAGTTACTCTAAATTTTAAGATTAAGTACCGCTCAGTATGAGTATCATGGAAGACTATCTGTAGTTATAATTTTATGAAAACAAATATTTCTCCTCGTCCGTCCTTCTTCCCAATGGCCATCACCCGCTCATTCCAGGAACACACCGACTTTTCTCTGTCCTGGAACACCATCGCAAGCCGCGCTCTCCTGGACTTGGGCCACAGATGTTCTCTCGGTTGGACATGGGGAGACTCGGAAGCCTTAGCAGGTCCTTTTTTACTCGGATGCAAAGGAGAAGGTACAGTCACTTTCAAAAGTAGGTCCCCACGGCCAGCGCGAGCAACTACGTTTTTCTCGGAGGTCGAACTTCGGGTATTGGCTATGCCTTCTGTGTCTTGAACGGGCCAGTTTGACTTAGGCATCCTTCACTATTCCTAAATACTTCGCGACTTCCCCGACTCCCAGTGCCACAACACAAGGCGAAGCATATGTTCTCAGCCATGGGATTCCCACCCTGATAGTATTCTGAGATGGATATTCCGAGTAGTCTGGCTTGCACTAAAAAATAACGAGACGTATCTGCGTCGCAACGCACATATGAGGAAGAAACGAAAATTGGAATTTACGTCTGAAAGAGTATTAAAAAAGTTTCCTACAAAATAACCTTCTAGATTATACCTTTAACACATTATTACCAACACCATCAATATATATTGCTCTATGTTTAAGTATTTCAAACACTTGATGTGGCGCATTCATTATTCCTAACCATTTTCTTAGGATACATATGTTTACCATGGTTTATACTACATTTTTCTACGTGTCTCATCACGCGAGAAATCAAAAATATTAATGTGCGCTAAATTGTAATGTTTAATTCTGTATCATATTTATTCCAGTCGTTACTAACATATCCCATATGAACAAATATTTAAATAATGCTTTATACATTCGAGGTATCAGGAAGTAATTAACCGACATATTTATGTTCATCGAAAGGTCGAATGTCTTAATAGTTACCATTAATATATTTTCTATAATGAAAATACCAACGGAAGCATTAATTACATGACTTGTGTGCCTATTTCTTACCATTTAATGGCATATTAATACTATATGTTTTATCTTTGCCCCTTCATGGAGAGGCTAACCTAAGTCTTCCCCCTTTTTCGCTTCTTTTTATCCTGCTAAAACCAGTCGTAATTGGCGCCTGCTGATATCATGCAGGGCAATATCCTACACATTATTATGTATAAGTGGTTTTACATCATAAATAGAACTTACACTCATGTAATGAATACCTTGAGTCAGTCTTACGTGCGAACAAATACTGATCATATTCCTACTGACACTAAACTACGCACGCATAATATTCATCCGATAAAAATATACCGTGTTGGGTACCTAATGACTATTTTTGCATTATTAATACAAATTAAACTTATGAGCTGCCAAATATACTGCTTGGGATGTAGCGTTTGACGGTGTGGAAACTTAGGCGACGACAAAAGAGGGACAAGAAAAGAATGAAGGCATCCGAGATGTGAGTATAAAAAAGAAAGGAAAAGGTGAGAAGGATGGAGAGGAAAAAAAGAAGAAGTGCTATCCATGGTCGAGAGATTTTTGGTAAAGGGGGAGGGGAAGGATGAAAGTAAGGATATGGTTAGAATGAAAGAGCCTAATGCGAATGGGCGTCACTTTTAATTAAAGGGTTAAGTTGAAGTTGGGAGGGGCGCAGGCACGGTGATTCGTAAAACCTTCAATTCAGAAGGGCAGGTAAATGATGTTTTTCTATGACCACCATAACTGGTTGACTCACCATCATAACTCCACGCACATGTTGCTTGTACTGTTTTTCTTAAAAAAATGAACAATATTAATGTAAGAGTATTTCCCATAAACTAAAGGACAACACTTCCTGCGACGCATTATGGTCTAACAGCCTGCCATTTCACTTGATGCCAATAAACATCTCGCTGCTTCTTTTAGTGAAAATTTATGTTTATCTTAAAAGTAATTCAATAAAAATTTAAAGACAATCCAATTGCTTTTTCGAAAAAACAATGCAAAATTATCTTCTCCAATAAAAAATTGCCGTACCGGTAGTTTTGACCGGTAAAAATTTAAAAACTTTTTCTGATTTTCTACTCACAGTATGGGAATAAGTTGCGTTATTCAAAATGTAGGCACTACTGTAGTCAGAATAACCTACTACTTGGGGACTGACTGCTATTTAACTTGTAAACATTGAAAAAATGTCTGAAAATCTTTAACCGCCGGCATGGATGAACGCGATGACGGATGGTAACCGTGACGCAAATGACAATATTTACATAGGCATATATTTACGTATTTTTCACCAGGCGATGTGAAGAAAAAAAATTGGAGTAACATGCTCGAAATGCTCCGAAAATTTATTTGCACAATATGTTTTGTATAAGTTTACCAAACTACACAGATGTCTCCTCTCTTCCTCGTGCGATGGGTTACTTGCCGGAAAACCCATATATTCTTCTCCGCTTTCTTCGGTGGTGGAATTGTTTGGCTGTGTGGGGGGGGGGGGGGAGGTTCACGCGGCCTTCCTACCTCTGAAATCGTGCGTGGGGCTCTTGACGACGGTTTAAGTAGTCAAGTTGCACCATTTGTACTACCTGATCAAGTCGAATCGATCCCCAGTGGACAAGGAACGTGTAAGCAATACGCGAAGGTCGACTTCGGAGAATAACGGAGACGGCTGCGCCAGGTATGGGGACCGACTTTTGAAAGCGACTGTACAATGCGAATTGTGGCTCTGCGCCCGCCAGCCCTTCCGTTCTTTTGGACGCTGTGTGCAATTCCAATCTAGTGCATAGATAGAATGAGTCATCCAGACGGGTATTGCCTACAGCGGGTAACTCCTCGCCCTCCTTACCACGAGCTCAGTCATCTGAGAATATATGTTGTCGTTTAAGGCGAATAGCAAGCCTCATCAACAAGATCACAGCCATTGATCCTCTCGCTTAAGCCTAAATCACACGATTTTTTTTGTCGTGAAAGTGATCACTATCGCAATCACTAGGCGAAATGATCGTCGCCGGTTCGATTTTTTTTTCAATTTTATTTCTTTCAGAATCTGAAAAGTAACTTGATTAGTTGTAAAAATAGATTATGTATGAAAATTTCAAATAATAAAAATAAAACAGTTCACGTAAATAATCCAAGTGGTCATAAAAAATCTGATATAAAATTTGCAAAATTATTTTAGCTATGTCTTTGTAAAAACCTTCATGCATAATTGAAAAATAAATATTTTCTCTTAAGTTTGCATGCACCATTTTCCAATACACAAAAAATACTACATTGAAGACGTAGTTGTAACTTTCAAAAATAAAATGTAATAGAATATGGTTTATTGCGCGTAGATAGTGAAAAAGTACTAAATTGGCATTCCGGAATCGAATAAGTACACCTCAGTTGAACGGAAATATACTTTTCGAGCACTTCATTCACGACAGGGTGGGAGCCTCGGGAATGGCCTCTCTACAATTTCTATGAGTAGACAAAATATATAATGCATGCAATTTTCAGTTATTACAAAATAATAATATCTTGATGAACACTGTTTATATTATAGTTTACCCGTTGCTTATGCGGCCATTACGGCCGGATGGATTCCCTTTCGGCTTGAATAAAATATTCTCGGGTTAAGCACCGGGTCAGGCTTTTTGAGGCCAACGTTTCAATGAGTACCTCACTCATCGTCTTCAGGGCTGAGACTGAATGCCGAGCTTGGTCTACGCCGGATATTTATAGCGAGCTAGCCAACGGACGGTTGAGGCCCATTGTTGACCAGCCGATTCAAATTTGGCTCAAGGGTTTTGGAGTCTGAATTGTGACCGCGACCGTTGTATTTTATTTATCAGCGGTCTCCATATTTGGCTGATGTTCTGCCCATAGTCTCGGTTAAGCCTTTTGTCTTCGAAAAAAAAAGCCTGACCCGGTGCTTAACCCGAGAAGATTTTATTCATTCGATTCGCCGGGAAAAACTACGATCATTTACCCTTTCGGCTTGTCATGCATAGCTAATCTTTTATCATAAAAGTCCTTTTGCAACTCGATGGCAGTTGATTTCTTTTACATTATTTAGCTCATTCTTCAATTAATAATATATCTAAAAATCACGTTAATATTCCGTCCGATTATATAACTTTTCTCTAATTAAATAAAACATTTCATCGTGAAAAAGCAACGGCATTCCATTCATGATTATTAATTTATCCATGGCTATTTTCTCCAAAATATAAATAATAAAAGCAAATTTATATTTTCAATACTTATTCCAATCGATTGAAAGTTAAAAAAATAAAATCAAAGGGACCAGTGTACCGTAATCATAGTTTAAAATCGACCGTCCATTTCGGCGTCTGCAACTCCGGGACCGGTGCTTCGCTTTTCTCTCACTTTGACACTATTTCTATGCAAAGGTGCACACATACCAACCCTTGAAATACACTGTTATGCAGTTCATACATCCTATTGTCCAACCTTATATTTTAAAAATCCCATTTCAAATTTTCATTTTTTGACTTTTGTCCACTTGAAGTGGGGTTTGGCCCCACTGTGCGCCCGTCCCCTAAGCGCTTGTGCTACCCAACTGTTCTTTGAGCAATTTCAATGGGGCGTTTACGCTCACCATCCGTTCAGTAATGAACTTGCTATTTTTTACTAGCATATTTCGCCGGGGTGACAATTTGGCTAGGAAAAAGCGATTTAAAGCGGGCGATTAGATTCCGGAAACCGGTAAAATTATTTGAAAGGCATTCGTAGCAACGATTTATAAAGAATGTAAACAACGCAAGGAGGAGATTTCTCCGAGGAAATTGCGTAGAAAATGGGGAACATGCATGAACTTTGTTTCTCCCGTTATTGTAGCCTATCTTATAGAGAATTTTCTCACCAATCCGAATATATAAGCCAAAGTTGTCTACGTCAATCACCAATGCTGTAAAATGCTAATGAAATTCTGAAAAAAATCGACGAAAGTCACGTGACCCGGAACGCTTTCTCATTGGCTTGACGTCACCGAACAATATTCAGTCTTAGTGGCCTCAGTTCTCCATAAAATTCGATGTCTAAATGCCGCTGTTTTTCAATGAATACAGATCTTTAATGTCGTTAGGGAGTTATTGATGGAAAAAGAGGGGGATTGTTGGAGGAATGAGGTGAAAAGAAAACTGATTGACAAAATGACTGAAGTGGGATTTAAGAAGGCGCAGTCAGACAATTTACCTATGGTTGACTCCTTTATTGTGGCCACCTTCCTTAAAAACAGTGATTCTTTCCTCGCCGCCGAGATGCGTGGAGTGAAAGCAAGCAGGTAAGCAAGCTATTTAATGCATAGGAAAAATTTTAAGTTTTAACATTGTTTTCTGTTTATAAATACTTATTTTTGAAATCAAATAAACTATCCTTCATCAGCGGTTAATTATTAGTTGCCCATAATTTTAGTACCAAACTTATCATGCGGTTCTGTTATATCAGCTCCATAGTCGTTAGAATATAAGTAATGAAATAATAGACTAATGTACAAATATGTTTCAGGTATGATTAATGCCTAATAATTCTGAATTATTACAACATCTTCACTCACCAAAAATACGATTCGGCATTTAGCAAACTAAATGTGTCTCATAATATAACACTATCTCTGAAAAAAAGAAAAAAGGAGCTGCACTTTGTGTTGCTGCTCCTGATTTTGAGAAGACAAAGAAAATTTCTGGTCTATGGGTTGAGTATGACCATGACTTTGTAATGAATGTTGTGGCTGCCGCCACAAGTTTTTGGGAGAAAAATATTTTTCCTATTCTTTTCAACAGCTGTAAACATGATTAGTTTTTTTTAGTTACCCCAGAACTGGCCCCATATGCTTCTTGTTATATTTTTGTAATAAATTTATTTTGCACTCCCTTTCATTGTCGGCATTTTTTCAAGTATGCTACTTTATTAATGGAGCCTGAAGATTAATTAAGCCACAAGGTATAATAATCACATCATCCATCAAGGTAATAAGATTGTTATCTATACAGGCATGAGGAACTAACATTTTAAATTCCCTAATGCGTCTGATAACGCGCTCAACATGAATCCTCAAGCTGGCAATATTTTCGTCTCCATTACTTCCTTTTTGGTGCTCTTAACACTTAACACTTTGGTGACTTAACACTGGGGGGTGGAATTAATGTGCAGCCTTTTGTACCAAGAAAGCTATCAATGTGTTTGAAACCCCGATCAGCCATCACAGCACAATGAGAAGGCAAGTATTTAAAGTAATCACATTGCTCCACAAGCAGTGAATCAGATATCCGACCTCCAAAACCCTTAGATATGTAATTTATTAATCCATCAGGTGAGCTAGACACCGAGTACTTCAGAGTATTTGCAGACTTGAATTCCGACCATGTTAGAGCTTGTTTTACAGGGTCCGATGGTTTTTCTATCTCTACTTCTAAGCAATCAATAATTGATTGTACATGGCTATACCTTGATTGAAATGGTATGGGCAGTAACTCTAATATCTTTTTCTTGGCTGGCCATGTAATGAGCTGTTTCATACATTGGGATATTTTTGGAACAGCATCATGAAACACCCTACTAGCTGTGCTGAATGATATGCTAAAGTCATCAGAGAGAATAGTAAAGCATTCATTAAGTCTAATCTTTTTTAGAGTTAGCATGACCATGGACATATGTAAATTTGTGTTTCTCTGAAGAGTGCCCAGAATGAAGCAACAGTTTTCAGGTACACCCATTTATAGCTTAGGGTTTCTATTAACTAAATTTATTCGTGCAATTGCTACTTGCTTTCTTTCAACTGAGTCATTTTCATTAAGAAATTCAGCTTCTGAGTCATTAGATGAATTATCAGAAAAACTGTACTCATCTTCTTCACTCACATCCTCCTCAGAGCTCGACTCCTCACAAGTTTCACTGACTTTCCTTCTCTTCAAACTTTGAATGGGGGGTGTCTGGGTATTTACATATTTTATTTTTTTGGTGAAGTCGCCCTATCAGAAACACATGTCTTTATTTGCGTTTGTTTGCTCCTGAATTTAGTGCGTACTTGAACCCCAACACTTGATGACACTTGAGAGGAAATACCTGAACTACTCTCCCGGTCATCCGCTGACTCAGCTTCAAGTTCACATAGATTGTCAGCTTCATTGCCACTGGAACCTGTGCTCAATTATTTATATATATGAATTGAAAAATGCAAGTATCAAAGCTCCATGCACACGTACTTAAACCGGTAGAAAAATGCTCAGCAAGGTCAACCCGAAAACCTTGCTGCGCATGCTGCACCACCCCGCGAAAGTCTCCATCAACACGGTAGAAAAATCTTATAATAATACTTTTCTTGAAATATAATAACACTTTTTCCGTTCATGATTAAGTTTTTCCTTTGATGTGATTGTTTGTAACTTTTCAATTTATATTACGTGGCAATAACATCCTTTGGCTCAATTCAATCTTTTTAACTCACAAAAATAAGATTTGCAACCTTACTGGCACGTACGCTGAAATGATCCTCACAACAGAAAGCTGTTGATAATTTCGAGATAAAATTTACGTCTCTTCTGCAGGTTCTCAACCATTTTAATCTCTTCTTCGAATATTTCGGGACATAAATGAAAACCTTCTTCGGCGTGGAATTTGAGGTATTTGAGCAACAGGGCACGACACAAGATTTGTAAAACTTTCTCTCTTTTTTCTCGTTTACATTCATTATGCTTGTCATGCTTGAATGAAATAATGAATTAAGATTAGTGAAAATCACTAATTAAGAAGCAAAAGCAATAATGTACTCGAAATGCCGTTCCATCATTCATCCACTTACTTTCTTGTCAAAATATAAACAATGGTCTCTAGCGATATCGTTCTGTGACGTCACGCGTCCATTGCCCCATGACGCAGTGTTTTCAGGCTGCCGAGAAAGAATTATTTTTAAAGAGTGATATCTCAGTAAAAAACCGCAGGTCACCTGTGAAATTTTTACCAAATCCATTTTAGATAGTGGTCTTCCGATTCATCTGGTTATAAAAAATTGTGCATGTTCCCCATTGAGCTGATATTTACTTAATATTTATCAATGAAATGATTTTTACTCGATCACTTCTTCTTTTACTCATGACCCATTGCAGGTTGAAAAAACAGCCCTCGGAAATGATAATAGAACATACAAAAAATGAAAAAAAATTGAAAATATTCTGGCACAGAATGTTAAATCAGGTAGATCAAAAAGAAGGCAGAAAATATTAAATACAAATGAAAAATATACAGGTACATAATAATAGCCATTACATCTAAGCCATCTATACCTAAGAATCCCGGGGGATCAGAAAACTAAAAACGTCGTCACCTACCAGCATCGCACCTACCTACACCCAGTAATAAAAATTATGCAATAATATTATATATCATGCGGTGATAGCATAAGATAACTAATGTATTGCACTTCCGGATAGCACAGTTCATGCTACGAAAATGAATTGACATTTGGATGGAAGTTAATCACGTAATCCTTAATATAGTTGAGTTGAACCATTGAAGCTCACTATAATAATCGAGTTAGGACTTATCATTGGAAATATTAATCACATGTCTCTTACGTATATGATGACAAACATCTCCTTGGTATCTATGTTTGGTATTAGGATGGATTAAATCGTGCAAGTAAATGTATTAACATCAACATAATTCTCTTCGTGCCCCTTTCAGGGTGTTTGGCAGGGGGTGATTAATCACCAACTTGCAGCATGCAAGAGGACCACCGCATGCAAACCGAACGGTCATAGAAATATTACGCATAACAGCAAAATGTACGTCCACATTCATGTGATTTGGTGCATTTATTCACGTTTTAACTCGTACTTGTAAATACATTGATTTAACACAGTCAAATTAAAATAAGAGCTGACTGTGCGACTATTCGCAGTAAAACGAACCTTGTGAACAATGCATGTGACGTAACGAGAGGAATGTATGGGGTCTCTTTTGTTGTGCCTTTGAGACTCCCTTTCCCCCATCCCATCTTCTTCTCCTTCAATACCTCCCCTTAACAACCAGCTCTCCACCCTACGACGCGCCAACCGAACCTCTCCCGAACGCCTTCGCGATGCACTTCGACTCAAAATCGGGCCATCAATTTTGACTCCGACATGAGCTATTTGTTCACGGCAACCTCCCCTTATATTCTTAGTGATTCCCCGACCTCCATTACCTCTCAGAACGTGTAGTAAGAAACTGTGCGTCACTTTGGTTTTCCTCCTCATTCCATCAGTTCGGTTAGGGTAAGGAGGTGTATCCTCCGTCGCTGAAGTGTACATGTAAGAACTATTCTCGTAAAAAACCTATTAATCCATGATAATCTACAAATTTAATCATAATTGTTCATAATTTTTTACCAAGAAGGAAGCATTCTTTGGCAATATGATTTGGTCACAATTATTGGAGTTTTTGTACCCACATCCTTGGTTTTGACTTCATATTCCTTTCGAGTGTAATGATTAACAACTCCTCCTTTCATCAGTACCGAATTTTTAGTGCTACAGCTTAAAGTTACTTCTTGATCTTTTTACAGTTTACGAAATGTGGAGTGAAGAATTCAATCAACTCAGTGATTGACAGTACAATCCTAAAATCAAACTGTCAACGATTTCTTCAAGCCTCTTCCTCAACGCTTGGATAATTATAATTGGTCCTTCATCACGAAGGATGCAGTGTGCATTTCTCTTGGAATTATGTGAAGCTACCAGAATGTGTTAATCATCGGCTAAAGAGTGAAGTGAAAGTGTCTAGGGTCCATGAAATAATTCATTGTCAGTGTTGTGTTAAATGTGAAGTGCTGGTGAATATAAGTATTTTGGAGAGTTGCTGTTTTAAAGATGAGCTCTGTCGCCGATGGACCTGGGGGCAAGTAAAAGGTAGGTAGTCTTCTCCTCTTGAAGTTTTATTCACCATGGAGGTTATAAAGTTTTTGAGAAAATAATTTAAAACAGAATTGATTTAGCTCCATCTTTTTTTTCCTGGGGAGAGGAAAATTCCTTGACCCAACTCGTGGAGTCTCTTTGCAAATGAAAAATACTCTTTGAATGTTGGAGCTGTCCGTTTTTGTAGTGTAGCGGGATAAATAAAAAAGGATTTCCAGATTAGTTCAATAGATGTAAATGCCCTAGCCCTGTAATGCCCTAGATGTAAATGCCCGAATTTTCACAGGTTCGAATAAGTTGAATGAGGATGCCTCGGGATTAATATTCGGAATGCTCGTATACAACTTCGTAATGTTCCAATACTTTAATTTTGCACCCCATAATGATACTCTAATGATACGCCATTTCTAACAGTTTTTAATCTGTAAAGTGTCTGAAAGTGTAAACAGGGTCGTGTACACAAAGTTCTCAAAAAGGTATTTGTTCAGTGAAAAGAGGATCAGATAGAAAAGAACAACTGAAACACCTCTTCGGAAAAGTCAGTTGAAGGGAGAAAGGTGTTTGGTTGAAAGAAGTAGATAATCTTCCTTTCCACTTCCCACGGCGCTTTTAACACATGAATATGGAAACCTACGTGAGGAAGTAATCGTATGACTTGCTATAATCTCAACCTATTCTTTTTCGTGTTTCATAGTATACACCTTCAATTGATCCCTTTCGTACCGACCGTCTAAATCTCAGACACATTACAAGCCATAAGTGCTAACTCAATATTTCTACCCCATCTACTTATTTCTCTTGTTTATCAAAGATAAATTCCTCCCCATATTTTTCCCTCGTCCTGTGGTTTACGGAAAAATCGAAACCGTTTGAAAGGTGAGGTTAACCACGTGACCTTCCCTGTTGTCCTGCCATAACTCGTGAGTTGAGAGAGAATTATCAAGTATATTGAATAAATATTTGTCGGCTTACGTCATATCTAAAAGCTATGAAGCGGACGAATTGTGTCTCTTCAGCTTTAGTTAAATGCGATAATTATCATTAAATTACACAATACTGATAAGCAAACCACTCTGCCAAAGTTTGAATTACACATTCAGAAATATTCCCATTCGGAAACGTTTATTACAATCCATAAGCTCATTTAGTTTCAATTTTGAAAATTGAAATTTCCCTCCAGTGAAAGTGACAATGCTAATACCAATGAACTTGGCTTGTGCTGAAGCTGAAATTCATTGATTATTTCCATACAGCTTTTCCTTGAAATTTGAAACAATGTTAGCGTCGAATCATAGTGGCTTCGATGATCTGTTGCGAAATCTCCTTCACTTAACCGCTCTAAACACAGAACTTCAAATAGACATGCGTGGAGGCGCCAAGAAGTGGCGCCTAAAATTCGCAATAATTCTAATTGACAATGTTTTTATTTGTATTAACCAAAATTTGTATCAATTTAAAATATATTTAAACGAGCTCAAGATGCCAGTTTTTATGCCTTCACTGAAGAATAAAACTTGCCATATCAAAGATAATTAATTTGAGTCGTTACAAACTGATTAATGCTAATGATGAAATCATAACGACATGACTTACCTTGAGTAAGATTCGACGATGAAGACTAATAATGTTGTTTAACTTCACGGAAAGAAATCAATTTAATCTGTCCGTCCTTATGCTTTCCTTGAAGTTTTAACACTCGCTTATATCTTCAGTTGGTTCGTAATAAACCATTTAGCAATCTCTTAGGATAAAGAAGACGGCATCAGGTTACTCTACCAAAACATGGCTTCAGTTGAGCTTGGCTATCACGAATCTGCGAATGACCAGAAAAAATAAATACTATTATATTACTTTTACAACACAATCAAGAGCTATTATAATTTCATCGGCGTTCACATGAAAGTATAATGATATAATTATTCAGGCTTAGTTAGCGGCACTATTTTGAGGCCAAGAAAGGTGTGATAAGTAGTAACTAACGCCATTATAAATGAAAAAAATGCAAAAACGAGCATGAAAGTTAGCATATTTTATCAATATATGTGGCACAGTGAAAGAAGATGATCACATCGCGGAATTAATTGAATATCACAGTTCGTATCGAAGATTGAAGATATTCGAAGTAATTGACAGCTCTGTTTTGCTACTGTCTAGATTTTATTGTTCACGCTCGGCTAATTAAGAAGATGTAAAATAGTTTTTGAGTGTCATTAGAAAGCTTTTTTGCGATTAAACCTAAGGCAGCAATTATGAGAATATCGACTCATTCGCAGCTGGCGTACAACTACAAAATGTTTAGAATATTTCCGTTTCATAGAATCTATACCACCGAAATAATTCGTAGATCCGAAGGAGTGTTAATCTAAGCAATGCAAACGACCTTCGGGATCGGGAGTGTACAGCGTCCCGTGTGAGTGCGGTAACGTTTACATTGGGGAAACTGGCCGCACAATCGAAAAACGTCTGACGGAGCATGGAAGATGCATACGCCTGTTTGATCCGCTGAAGTCGGCGGTAGCGGAGCATTGCTAGGACCTCGGTCATAGGATGGACATTAAAAATACGAAGGTATTGTGCCGCACAAATAACTATTGGGATAGAATTGTAAAAGATGCAATTGCTATTAGCCTTAAGGAGAAGAGTTGAATTGAAGCTACCAATGTTTATTGTGGTTTTCATATTTAAATATTCGATAAACTTGATACATCGATGACAAATAATGGATCGTAAAGGAGAGAGTTTTTATGCACTAAATACTTATCCCTTATGTACCAATGGCATAGTGTGATTAGCAATGCTGTTACCGCTCGCGAACTCACAACATATCTCCGCTATTCACAGACGTATGCAATAAGTTTACATGATGAGCTACATTAGTGACATGTTAATGCTTGAGGACAATCGTGATTAGAATTACTTTCTCTCTTCACCATTTCACAAAAATTACTTGTGCTCACCTACCTCAGTCAATACCGCTGTATTTCTTCTCAGTATTTCCGTTGATCTGTAGCTTGTAGTAATCGCTATCCATCCTTGTTCCTGCATGATGAGATGGTGACCTCAACGTACGTAGGAACGGCTAGAAAAGTCCAGGAAATTAATGTAATATTTTAAAAACATTCAGAAGTGTGACTCTGGCGAAAGGACGGTTGGCGAGGGAAAGAGGTGTACTTTCTTTGTAAGCAGGGGGAAGGGGAGGTGCTACTATGGGGACCACAGTTAAATGCCGACCGTTGACAACCTGCTATACTGTTTTTCGTAATGCGATGACGTGTTTTTCAAACGTACCTAATAACCTTCGCAGATGAATAGGACATTCTGGAACATTGATCACGTGTGTTTCGACCGTTGGCCCATTGAGAAATTCCGCGCTATTTTTCTATAACAGTGGCATTAAATGAACGAATCTCATTGGTTAATCGTATTATTGATTTTCCGCGCGATATATTTTATTAATAATAATATAGAAAATGACCGTATTTGTTGATGTATTTTATTGGATAAAATTTCAAATGACCTTCACGGTATCCAGGTTTTTTTTTAGATTTATCTTTGCCTAAAAAATAAATCGGTTCGAAATTATTGTGACGTCACAGGAACACGTGACATGGCTGACGGAGTATCGGAACACCCCCTCCCCTGTATCTGGACTTCAGTTCGCGGCAAGCTCTCTTGGGGTAAAGAGGTGAGTACCGTAACTACTTCTTCGGTGAATCCTTTTCATATTTAAGTTAATGCACTTTCAATTTATTCTCTGAAGTGTAGGATACTTCGCAAATGCTATTTGTTCAAAACCATTCAGTTATCGTGATCAGAGTGGCACATATTTTGAGTGACAATATTTATTACGCCGACAGTCTTCACACTCCAAATTTTATTAACTTATGTGTGAAATGTGCCTCGAAGTTAATATTAGTGTCGGAGAAGTTTTTAAAAAGAACTATAGTGATAGGGAAATATCCTCTCCGATTAATATCTTCCTTTTTTATTCTTAAACCAGTTGAATTTAAATAATTTATTTTGAGAAAACTGGACGTTAAACGGCATTTCTACGATATTCCGTACTTGTTTTTTTCCAGAGTGAATATTCAATCATAAAATTCGTTTGACCTTTGATTAAGTACGTAGTGATTGTTTCCGAGTAGAACAGGTGTAAATTATGACATTTACATTCCGTTATGAAGTGTCGACATTTGAAATGAGTAAGTAAACTGTGAGTAGTTTTATCTGTGCATGCTTCGTGGTTTTTAGAACATCGAACATAACGGCTTGATTGTAGGACTTAAGATCCTTACGACAATCTGGTAGCTTACTTCTAGTACTTCAGGTGATTAGTTACCTTTTTGACGAATGTAAAAATGATTAGTTCTATCGCAGTGACTGTTAGTATAAGATATTAACAGTGGATTTGGAACAGTGCATTTCATGCCAGCCACGCTGCTTCGTTGTTGATTTTGCGGGAACCTTAAATTTCAAAATGAAGCTTGCATCCGCGATTTCTTCAGTTGTTAGCCAGGAACCCTTATTCATCCTTTATAATTTTTACCATAATTTGTACCTCAATGGCGATTTATTCCACACAATTAAAGTTGCAACGAGGTATTTTAAAAAGTTCTCGACATTTGAACCTAGGCAATTGCAATTAACTTATTTCGTTTATACATGCACCTGCCACTCCGGAACCGTTCCGCAACAATTGATTGTATAATTTTGATGATGAGGTAAAGTAATAGAATATTGGCGATCATAATTGGATTTAAAGCATTTCACTTTGCACATTTTTTTCCATTTATTTGAACTTTGTGGTCATAAGTATGATAATTTGTTGTAGCCTATAATTTCACCATTATCCTTAAGTTAAGCTCCATGTGATGTGTACAATTTTAGTGGGTGAATATTGCCAGCCTTTAATGCGAACTTTTTCTTTTCAGGTCCTCGATTGAATTAGGGGTAACGGATCAGTTCTGTGAAACGTTTGGGGTTAAATGGGGCATTGCGGTGAGGTTTCAAGGAAGAGGAACACTGAAGAAATATGGTGAGTGAATATCATTCTTCATGAATATTATTTGATAGGTCTTTGAATAATCTCATACATAGACCTTCGGATTCTCTTTGTCACTATTAGTAACTAAATAAAAACTTAATGCTGTGCGGTGTGCAAGAATTAACTTTTTCTGTGATAGTTTTTGTTACGATATTTCATCAAACACTATTTTATAATTGCATTTTATGCTACCAATTCTCAGCCGCTAAATGGTATGAAACTCCGTGGCTATGAAGGCAACTACATTGAATTAAAGCTGTTATAATTTTTCGTAGTTCACGTGAATTTTGAGAGGTTCACTTTAATATTTAAACACGTCACGGTGAGAGCGAACGAATCTCTCAAAGTCTCTATCATATCCTTCATTTCTGGTTTATTAAATACGAAATCACAGGTCTTACTTTTCCGTTCTAAACATCCACTGTTAAATCATCCGTCGAGGATATTGCTTTCATCAGGCAACCAAGATCAGTACCTCAAGATATGGTGGATTATAATGGTGTGTTTTCTACTCGAAGTATTGACTAGGCTTTCTATTCTCTCCAATGTCTTCTGAGGAATCCCGCAGTCCTCACTCGAACGATCCATTTCATTTTCATACAGCCGAATACCCACCAGTTTCTTCACTGATGTCATTGCCTATGATTCATTGCTATAGAGATGCATACTTGAATTGTAAGTTCTGATAAAATGGTTCCAAACTTCATGATAAAATTTCCTGCTTTTATTAGCAAATTGTTGCACAAATTTTTTCTGAAAATTTTTCTTCGCCTGGGGTGTTCTACTGATAATTTCTCTCGTGTTTCTACACCTGATTATTCTGCTTCCGAAATGTAAACTATGAAAATTACGGGAGAAATAACACAAATCACTAGACTTTTTCTTGACTAGAATTCTTCATAGCTAGGCCCTATAAAGTATCACACACACTTGTTTTTTTAAATGAGTTGTGGATGATTCACATGTCATTGTTCAGCGTTGTTAATTAACTTCATTCAAAATTTTAAGCATGGAATGCCAATCGACAATACTGCTGCGTAAAATTATTCAAGGAAGAAGACGAAGAAATTCGGTGAGAAACTGGTCGACCTCTTTCAACGTTTGTTTCACTAGTGTAATGCTATTCTTTTGCTACACTCTAATGTTTAACAATCGATAACAATTTAAATTGATTTCTGATTGATTGACGTATCTCATATAGATATTCAATCCATGTCTTCACTTTTATTAGTCAACAGTCAAAAGTTCTCCGTTTTTGTCACTTACGGTATTCATCATACGCTCATTAATTTGAGGAGGTTCCCCTAGCGAAGATCTACTTTTCCATGCACACTATGTTTTCATATTCCTCGACCGCGTTTCCCTGGCCTCCCTGCCCTTATGTCAAATATCGTTCCTTATTCTCATTTATTTAAGTTTTTATTACAACGCCATTGAGACATAGCCTCGGTCTTTTTAAACCCGAGGGTAATCGTTGCCATCCACTTTCTATTTGCCGATTCAACGTCAACTTAAACAGCTAGGTCTTAGAATTTCATCAACTTAGAATCTCTCTTCTTGACTAGCAATTTCTTTGTCTATTGTCTTCGGCTGTGATTATTTAATTTTGTTTCGCTACCACTAGCTTGTGTTCTTTGTCAAATTTTCATTTTTGCATTACATTCGTAGAGAATAATTACATTTTCTTCACCTCTTACCTGCTTGAATATTTCCATGATACCTTGATGCACTTACTACACTTTTGCGTTTTTTAGCAATTTTTTGTAGGTAGTTTTTATTGTTTTTTGTATTTTTTTTCTACAAAAATTCGGAGATACAGAGGTTATGGGGTAGTGGTTATCTTTCGTTGAGGGAGGAAGTTTCAGAGCTCCATCAGCAAGGGCTACTGATTGCCTTAGAAATCAGCCATAAATTATTCATCCTGTTCGGATTACAGCCTTTAAATATTCATCCGGCTTTCAATGTACTTCAGGTCTTCTTTGCCTCGTCAAAATTCAGTGGATACAATGCTCTGTCGTGGGTCAGGGAACTGACTCACCGACGTGGCCACACAATAGAACACGCACAACCACATAATTACAGTAAAGCCAATGTGTCGAAGTGGGTTCTTAGTTACACGTAACATATTTACAACAGAGCATCTCCTCCTAACTGGGACACACTTTTCACCCGAAAAGAAACAATATTCATAGGTGAACATTTTATGCTAAAATCAGCCTTTTCCTAAATTTTGAGACTTAAATGCTCTCGGATATTTCGTTAAAATGCTGGCTATCGTTTCTTCAGTTGAGGAGTAGCGAATTTCAACCTTATAACACTTTACAGCCCACTAACAAAGTGATAGCGATCATCACTATGCTAATGAAAAAACTTTTAGGGCTAAGTATAATTATTTATTTTTCTTTTTCTTGACCTTATTTTATATATAATATGGTTTTTCCTGGAGTATAGGTCATTTATACAAAAGTTAGCAGCCAACGTTTCGATTTATTTTCTTAAATCATCTTCAGGGCTATGTTAGAAAAATTGTGAAACAAAATAAAACACAGAGAATAAGACGAAAATATTTATGCATAAAAAAGGAACAATTGGGTTTTTTTAACACAATATAATTTAAAGAAATATGTATATATAAACATATAAAAGAACAGAATGGAAAATATACAAAAATTTTTACATACCTCTAAATTTTGAACATAGTAATTATTTATGTTTTGTTTCTAAGGTATTGTCACAACCTAGGTTACCATTAATTTTGATGTATTAATTAGGGCTATGTCACTGCGTCAATTTTCGGGTGGCCCCAACAATTCTCGACGAATGCTGGTCGCTTTGTCAAGGGAATTAGATTAAGTTGGAATTTTTATTCACATATGGCTTCTAGTTTCCACCTTTCTTTGGCAAAGTTGTTTCGGTCGATTATTGTGTTGTAGCGGTGACTCAAGGTATTCCACAACTGAATTTATTTGTGATGAGTATATGCCCATGTTCCTCTCTACTTCTTTTCCACGAGAAAGTCCAATAATAGAAGTTCTACGTCTTCCTCCATTGTGAACTTCATGTGGTCGTTAATTCCGTTTAAATAATTTTAAGAAGAAGTACATCGATATGATTAGTTCTAGCTTTATGCTTCGCATGTTTCTGAGCAGGCTGGTTATCATTGAAGATACAATTCATATTTCCAGTTAATCCAGGTTACCATGGAAGATAATTAGTGCACAATTCATCTTTCCAGTTGATTCATGGAGAAGATTAGTTAAGTATATGCTGTGGTACCAGCAGTGATAATGTACATTATATCAATTCTTGTATATTATTTACGATCCAACAGATCATTAGCATTAGATCGTCGTAAAAACGATAAATCAACACCGTATTTTTTTGTAAAATCTTTGACCACTAATCTTGCTTTTTACCTACCCATATTACTCATACCATCACTTTTCATCCGATATACCAATTTTCATTGCACTTGCTTAGTAACTACGAGTACCCAAGTATCATTTGCGTTCAGGGAATTTTACTCTTAGTGAATATCTTGCACCCTATTTCCTCTTTCCTTAGAAGACAGAGCCTGATACAAGAACTCTGGCTCCACAATTATACTATCGAGTTTTCAATTGAATGTACACATCCACGAGCCCCATTCAACTGATGGAGCCGGGTCGGTGAAAAATGGGAACTAATGTCTGCGAGTGGAATGCCCTGAGGAATAGCCTTGGGAGTGTTTTCTTTCGGGCTCCGTGTCGATGTGTTTCGTCTCTTTAAGTTCGTATTTAGACTCACCGATTGTGTACGGCTAATACGTGATTCTATACTGTGCGCGGTGGTGGCGATGAAATTCTGACAGGGTTCGAGTTAATGATCGAAGAAATCATCCTTTTTTTCATTTTTTAAAAGAGATCATAACATCAATGAGTGCATACAGTTGGCTCATGAAAAAGTTAATTCTTTTGGGCTGCGTGGCGAATAATTTCCTCTCTTTAAAATTTCCTCTCTTTAGATACTATTTGTACTTACTCACTGTTTATGTATAACTAATACGTTGCTCTGTAACGTGCGTGGTAGTTGCGGTGGAGTTCTCAGAAGGTTGGAGTTCGAAATAATTATATTTTTTTCATTTTTTAAAGAAATCATTACATCAATTCAGTGGATACGGTTGGCTCAGGGGAAGGCTAATACTATTTTTTTAACCGTTATATTTGTTATAACATTAGGTTGAAAGTTAAACACAATCATTTCTAATATAATTGACCAAAAGGGACCCCTTCAAATTTTTAATCAGACTCACACGTTACTTTTCTCTGAGAAATTTTAACTGTAGAATAGGTTCTTATTTATTTTAACCATAACATTTATTCTATTACATAATTTTTAGGAGAGTCATTCGATGTCCCTACAACTTTATGTTGAAGTTAAGCCGTTGATCCAAGTAATTTCTCTCGTGCATGTGGCCGAAATGCATTCTACAAGTCGTAGACAAGCGCCCAGAGTACCCATTACAAGCACCGTCAGTTGCTTTTTGTCATAATTTCCCATGATTTTATGGAAGTGGTTTAGGTCTGGTGAATGAGCCGACATGATTAATATTATTAAGCCGACATTGGCTCATGATATTACTCTTACGTTTCTGGTAACGATATCAGGTGAGACCATGAATTTTCCAAATGGAAATATTTTGCCATGACTACTAAAAGTTAGTGAAATAAAGAAGTCATAAATTTATGTTTATCGATACTCGTCCGATTATTTAGGGTGAAAAAATTCCTACACTAATTTATCTCCACCTGATCTTTAGATGTGTTTGTGGTTCGCACACCCACTGTAAGGAATGCGTTCGTATTTTTAACCACGTAACTTCCCAGATTTTTTCGTGAATTTCGTGATTTTAAATTTGATTTCTATGATTTTCGATGGAATTAAAATCATTTCTCGTACTATAGGATAATGAAAACTGTTTCAACTAAGAATACATCTGGTTATTTATTGCGTGTTGTCGATACTATGCGTAGGAATTTTACTCAATCGAGAATTGACAGAAATTAGTCGCATAGACACGACGATACAACTATGGCCATTCCCTTGCTGATTTCCTCTCATAAATGACTTTGTTCATACACAAATGAAATGAATGTGTTAAAACACATATATTCATTATTGTGTAAAATTAGCTTATTTAAAAAATCCAGTGATAACTTTTTCTTGGGTCAACTGTATCTACTGTGTTGATGTTAAAAATTTCTCTTTTACATAATGTAATAAAAGTATATTTCCTACGGATTCGAAATATCAAGGAGGAATTTTATATTTTCACCTATCTGATAATCTGCAAGCCATAGATATTCTTTAAACGTCTCGAACACATAAGCTTAACTCTTGAGGAAATATCCAAATCATTTTCTGTCACTTTCTGTCCCTCTGTCATAATAGTCATTCATCGTCAGTTATAGGTAGCTTGCCCCTCCAAATGATTTTTCTTCCACTGGCCCACAGCATGCACAACTTATTATTAATTATTTGCCCTTGACAAGCTTTCTTCAAGTGGACCTCTCCTCATCTTATGGCAATGCATGTATTGCCGCATGTCTCCATAGTGCATCTTAAGTTGACAGCATAAGCCAATGTCTTAAATTTGGTCACATCCTGCCTCTTTTGCTGTCCCAGTCTCCGATGCCAGTGTGCCTCAGCATTAGGATTTATTTTTCCTGTTAATCTCGAATATTAGTACTGGTGGTGATAAGGCTGACTTGTGGATTCTCATGCTTATATGCTTATGCATATTCCTTAGTCACAACCTCCATCTGATAATAACATCGATGTCTTTGGACATAGCTACCAAATCGCCAGTAATAGCATCATCCACCATTACGGAATATTGGGCATCCTTTATTTTCACTGAATGCATAAAAAACCCTTAGCGTCCTGCATTGCTAACTGACATCAAGTTAGCTGTTGCTTCTGGGGCATACACGACATCGGATATGGGCGATTTTAGAGGGCTGGTTGGAAATTTCATGGGGACGATGGTGCTGCCAGCAGCCTTGATAACTTCGTCGTTAACATTCAGAAAAAGTTGGCCTATGCTTCAAGAATTATTTTATCGTTAATTAAATGAGGTCTATATAAGAAGATAAAAACATTGAGACACTCAATGATTGTCCTCATGGTACTTATAGCACTCGAATACAAACTTATTACTATTAAGTAATTTTCTTAACCGTACTGAATTTACATACACTCCATTTGCTCATTTTTTAACCATAGGCATTTTTATTCGCTGCGATGGTCCACAGAGGCGCGTTCTCACGGTTCTGTACTTCACTGGATTGTTACCGGTCACTATCAGATATAACATGTTATTCATTAGTTCTTCAATTTTTAACCACTTAATTACTATTATCAATGGGCATGATAAACGGTATGTAATGATCACTTGGAGTTGATGAATATCCGTCAAGAATTATCGATATGACCCAATATTCGAAACAATGGTGTCGATGTCTTTTATCTGATGAACAAGATCCATTGCTTTCGACTAATAATCGTCCATCGATCGGGATACTTCCAATTTGCACTGTCTCGGATATCGCCATCTGCCTCAACTGCTGTCCTCAATACAAACCCGCGTATAAAAGATCGCGTTTCGTAATTTGGTGAAGAACACAGATTCTAACTGTATGCAAACGGTTGTACGAGCTAGTCATTATTTCCATTGATTGGCAACTCATTACCGTCGTTGTCGGTTTTGGGAACCATTGCTTTCTATAAGTTCTTTTTCTCCACATAATTTAAATCTCCTCTCCTTGTAATGCCTTTGCACACCTTTCAGTTTTGGAGTACTCGCCAAGATAAAATTTGTTTCAACACAGTCTTCCATTTTAATCTTTCATTCGCACATACGCCACGGACAGTCAAACTCTCCAGCGAGATTATCTCCAATACGATGATATATATGAAAAGTAATTTACAGCTTCACTAGTTATGTTGCCTGGACCTGTAATCAGTAGGGATTACAAATGTCAGTCGTGAGCCGTATGCCTCGTTACCAAGAAAATTTTTATAATTTTTTTTGCTTTCTCAATATTCTGATAACCGTAATGCAGTAGCCCTGTTATACCTGGAGGTGACACATTAATTAAGCCATTGAACTGAACATTTTAATGGCCTTTTTGTTGCCTATCTACAAATTTTGCCTAAAATAACAATTGCCTTTCTATATATTAATGCTGTCTAGCGTATCCTTTAATTAACCTAACTAAACATAGTTAATCCCTAACTTCATCCTCAGATCCCTTTATTTTACATTAATAGTAATTTAGACTTATCCTAATTTATAATTAAAGGTATATCTCCTGATTGATTCTAGCAATGGCAAGGTCATTGGGTCGAGCCAAAGATCTTTCTTTCAGTTTCAGAGCTCCATCACCAAGATAAACAGATTTACTGAGGAATTTTCATTAAATAATAACCCCTGATTTCAATGGCCTTGCCTGTGTCCCTGTGACCATTTATATGGCTCCTAGATTATGGCAAATAAGAGCTTTACTGAGTGGTATAAAAATGGACCAGACTTTGGTACATAAAATTGGTCGGTAAAAAGATCCACTTCTTGATAAAGGCGGTAAAATAAAGCGTTGAACAAAACATCCTTTTCCAAGAACAAAAATGAACTTTTGTTGAGCCAAATACCACCAAGCAGCACATATTGAAGGTGGATTTACTGATCACAAGGTAATGCAAAATATTGAAAACTTAACTTAGCAAGGTCCTCACCTACATAGTATACTACACCACTTGCGTTATCCGAAACCATAAAACCACCTACGTAAGTACGCCGCTTATTGGAGCTATAAGTGTTTTTATTTTTTGTGTATTATTGTTTTTTGTTTTTTTTCGAGTACTGAAAAAGCCTTTATAAATGCTTCTGTTAAATCATTTTTCAACTGTAATTTATCTAGCTTGGTTGTCTATGATTTTCCTAAAGAGTCTTTGAGTGGTACCTGTCGTGCCAATGTCCACCTTGATGAGATTCCTCCCGTCTTTTCTGAAGTGCTGTACGTGATAGGTGCTTATGTCAGGAATCCTCATGATGCAACCAAGTATTGAATTGCAGACTTTCTATATTACAATTCAGTTTTGCCTTTCAAAAACAAAAAATCCTTTTCGAGCATACTCGTAAACATTTTAACGAATTTCGGCATTCAAAACGGCAAAAAAATCACACATAGCAGTATGACTTTCACTTTCAACCAACGTATGACCCACGTATCGTTAACAAAAATCTAGACATTTCCCGCAAACGATTTTTGGACACAACGGACTGCCGGAAAAGGAGCTTCAAAAATTGTTGCGCACGGCGCCCATCTCGAAAAGATCGTTTTCATTAAGGATTCAATACTCGATTTTAGTTCAAATCATCGCAGCACGTGCGAATTCCAAATTTTTTCCAAATATCCCACCATACCACATTCTTCGCATGCAGTCGTAGGTAAGGGGCTTCCAGATCGTAATAGTAGAAGCCTGGGCCCTCAACGCATTCGCTAATATTCAATGAATACAATTCAAGGGCAACTACTCCGCAGCAGATTAGCGAGCAGACAGAATGACCCGGACAAAAGAGAGAACACACAACCACGTATTGCTGCCGTCTTAGAAGACGAAGTAGTTTCTTGGTTACACATGAAATATTTTCAACGCAACAAATCAGAACCTCCTTTCTATTTTCTCTGAATTTATTTAAGATATAAATTAATAGAAACCGAGAACTACGATAGTGACACTCTAGCTCCATAATGATGCATGGTGAGCGTGAAGTAAACTACGGCTTTACAAACTTCCATTTTCCGATATCATGTCTACATCACCTCATTTTTCCTGCTCTCATTTGGATTAAATAGACTACTCGGTGGCCTTTATAATGCATTAGTCCACTGCCCCAAAAACTCGATTACGTCATATGAAGAGTAAGGAATCCATCAATAACATTAACTTTTGCAACAACTCTTCCTGTGTAGCCTTACATTTGTTGTGGTTGCCATGGAGATTTTACCCGCGGCGTCATTGGATGTAGAAAACCATCTCATAAGTAGTAACAACTCTTGACGAATGAGTTTCTTTGTAGATTTCTGCAGTTAGACTTATAATTTGTGACGCTTTATATATTTATCTATCTAGTTATAGTTTCCAATAAAATTTAGGCACCCGCGAGCCTCCCTTAACTGATGCGGTCGTGTCGATTATAACTAGGAATGTTGGCACATGAGGTAACTTTCATCCCTCACCCGTGGGCCACCCGGAGCCGACGATGACTGACGCGGGGGCGATGAGGATAGCGAGACAGTAGTCAGTCGCGAAAGCACTTGCGAATTGTAATGCACTGAGGGTTCTCAAGTTATTAACCCTTCATAACCCAATGTTGCTTCTAAGTAACTTCATAAATGTGTAAAATCTCAGATCTAATTAGGAAATATCTAAACTAAATATTATTTTGTGGTGTAAAATTTAATGACGACATATTTACCTGCCGGGATAGTCATCATTGAATATAAAATTTTCAAGTTTTCACAATGAAAAATCTTGAAATTTGATTTCTCCCAGAAACAGGTCTGAGCTATAGAGAGTTAATACACAGGTTGGGCCGTGGGAGTGTTTTCTTGGCGAGGTCATTCCTCAAATTATATGTTCATATTTGGACTAAATGTTCACATAATGAGTAGATGTGGCTCCGTTGTGAAGGTGTCATTCGCGTGCATTTGTTTAGGTTAAGTTTCGGGCATATTAGACACAAGTAACTAAATGAGGAATGGATAGCGATTTTTCTAAACGGCTGAAATTAATAAAATAATGACTATATATACGTCAACACATTTATTTCTATCCAGATTCATTCACTGACAGGAAATAAACGAGGGAAGAGTCAGAAGTTGTATCTTCCTGTCCGTTATCTTACTTAATTACTGTCCAATATAAATTTTCAGTTAACATTTCTCACGAAGTAATCGGAAACACTCGTACTTCAAACATTTTGATAACCTTAAAGGAGTAAGAAAAATAATTTTAATTCGATTGATTACAACGGGGAACAATTGTTTACTTAATTTTTTTACTTCGAATTTTGAGCTATTTTAGTGTGAAATAAACATGCTGATTTCTAAACTGTATTTAGTTTTCTTCCAACTTCAAAGTTTTTCATTATTTCTTGCGGAAGTGAGACAGCACTCAGCTTGATTGAGGGTCGCTCACAGGAGACATCATTGCCCTCCAATTGGGTGACCTTATGCGACTGTTGCCGGATGACTGATGCCGTAGGAGGCCAGCGTCCGGTGTACAGTTGTGTAGCTATTTAAGAGGTATTATATTGAGACGCAGTCACGTAGTCCGGAATTTTCTCAGTATGCGGATGGCATACACTGATATATTATTGTTAATTCACGTGTATCGGTAAACCATACCTTTTAAACATTATTCCAGTATTCTACCGATTAAGGTAGGTTTCCATTGAGTACTTAAGAATCATTCTGGGCGCTTCCCCTTCCATCAAGTACTGCTCTTCAATTCACAATAAGGCCTACTCCCTTTCATTCTATCTAATTATTATATCCTTTTCCTTCCTTTCCCTCGTATACCTAACATTCTTCTATCTAACATTATCTTCAACATCCCATCCCCCCTAAGTACTCCCTCCATCTATACCTTCTGTCTCCTCCGTATCTCATCTAAAAGCTGCCTCTCCTCACCAACCATATCCAGCACTTCGTCGTTCCTTTTCCTCTCCGTCCATTTCACCTTCTCCATTTTTCTCCACACCCACATCTCGAATGCCTCCAATCTTCTCTCGTCTTCTTTCCTCAGGGTCCACGTTGCCGCACAGTAGAGAGCTACACTTCAATCAAACTCTTAACTAACCTTTTCTTTAAACTCTTACATAACGATCCTCTCAGAAGCTCCTGCCTGTTCAGAATTGCCTCCGTTGCTAATGCAATTTCCTTCCTTATGTCCTTATAATGTATCCGTTTTCCTCTAAAATTTTACCTAAATTGTTGAATTGCTCTACCTGTTCAAGTTTTCCCCCGCCCTCCTTCATCGTTAGTCTCATATTCCATGCTCTAGATGCTTTACAAAACAGCATAAACTTGCTCTTCAAGTAATTATTGTAAACATTAATAGACCCGCTATACATTTCGTTTAAATCTTGTAAAAATTAATTTCATCGTTGGTTTTTGGCAATAGTCATGCAGTGTAATTATCACAAAAAGTGGAGGATCAGATTGGTACTCCTGTGCTTGATACTGCCGTTGGTTGAAATTTATTTTCTTTTTATGGTCGCAGCAGTTAATTTTTTAATTTGTATCCATATGAAGTGAAAAATTTCCTATTTTGAATTTACTTATTTCAAATAGAAAATTCCTCTCAAACGCGTTTAAGTAATGCACTGGTCGGGCAAGCCTGTTTTGCCTATTTTAGGGTGAAAATAAATGATCAAGATAAATCATGTGCCCCTCGGAAAATGAAAAAGCAGAATGTCAAGAGTTTACGGACCTTGAGGAAGGGAGGAAGTTACTTTACATTTTGGTATACCCATGATTTGGAGAGCATCCTAGTTAATCACCGTCTATCACCCATCTTCAGTGCTTCATCTATCGTTGCTGAAATCCCTGTGCCATTTTTCAAAGAATCTCATTTCATATTTGCACATTAATCTCATTTCATATTTGCAAATGAAGGGATGCGAATCTGTCGAAGATCGAAGTGACGCTAATGAAGAATGTATTTAAATTGAAGATGATGGCACACATTATTGAATAACATAGTACATAAGCTATATATGATCCAATTAATTACACATTTTTATTACTGACGACAACTATCCGTAGGTGGTTAAACATACCATACGTCTAAGATGGTGTCGTAAAACGTGAAAGTTGGCTGCGAGATGAATAAGCTTCTAGGGAATTATTCTTGCATTTCATTAAATAGAAATTCATTTCCTTTCACTTAGATTGATTCAAATAGATATATTTTTTTTTAATGTATTAAAATTATTTGTGGTGAATCCACTATTTTTTAATGTGTGCATATGGTTAACGCTGTTCTCCACTCATTTCTCCTGTCGGCTAATCTCTTCAAACTAATGCATTTCTTGTCTTACATATCCTCCTTTACCTATTCCGTCTATTTTAATCGAAGTCCTCTATTTACGTTCTACGCCAGTTACTTGTTCCTAGACAATTGTCTTCATCAGGCCATCATGTCTCAAGATGAGCATGGTCTTCCGCTTATAAAGGTTTTCGTGAGACTTCTCTTCTTAGGTCTTCCCCATTAACTATTCGGTCAGTCCATTCTCATCTTTCTTCTGTAGCACCACATTTCGAAGGCATCTATCCTTGATTTCTCCGCTGCTGTCATTGTCCATGCTCGCCTTTCGCAGAGCATCAGTGGGAAGAGTTTCCTTATTGACCTTCAGATTAAACTTTTTTTAAATTTAAAATTAAATTTTTCAATCAATAGGATAATGATTGGGAAACACCAAGTAGAAGATTTTATGTTGCATAGCAGTTGATTAACAATCGATTTCTTTGCTATTAATAATAGAATATTCTTTTTTGGATTACTTCTTAACATAAATGGAAATGTAATTGTTGATGTTTACGAACGTGAATTTTTGGCTTCTTCATGACACGTGATAGGCGCTGGGAACTAAAACAATTATTTCGACTTTTCAGTATTGCCCGTTCATTTATCATATCTTCCTTGCTGATATGCGCAGTGCACGAAGTTTCACATCTTTGAAGTGCTCATATTTTCTCTCTCCATCTACATTCACTTTTAGAATCGAAAAAGTATGTATCATGCATTCTAGTTTTTCACGACTTTCCAAGATGAATTTTGAATTCCACGTTGGTCTTTGCATTTTATTGTCTCATGGAAAATGGATTTAAAGCCCTTTTGACTTATTTATTCGGAATGCGATGGCCTATATTCGTCATGAGTGACCTAATTCCCTCTCCCCGAACGAAAATTCTAATCGAAGGATCCCAGTGTTCATCTTTTTCGCTTCATTAACGAGGGCTCGAACGATCTTCAAAACAATTAAGAAATGAATGTTTTAGAAGAAAGACATCCGTGGGTCTTGATATAGTCCTTCCGTAAACATTCTTACAGCATTACCCTAATCTCTCAGCCTTACTCGATTGATATATTTCTAGTCGTAGATAATTGTGTTATTATTATTCGTCGCGATTATTCGTGAATGTGTTTTCTTAAGAAAATTCCTGTAGGTCCCGCGAAAGGGGATAGATATATTAAATATTGTAACGCGAAGGTGACAATATGGCATTGGTGTCGATTGTGATGCAAACATAATTTATGGCTATTGCAGTATCTTCACATTTTATCTCTTTGCATCAACTGTTTTCATCGTCGGTTTTTTCGAATGTTGAATTCATTTTGCGGCCTTGCTATTGACTTCGGCCGTTTGAAAGCGAGGGGGATGTTCGATAATTATCAATATATGGCGTACATATCGCTTTTATAATGATATTCACAGACAATTTATCCGTATATTTTTAATTTACGTATGCAACAAGGGTTCATAAAGCCTAAGGCCTTTATTGTATGATTTACAAAGTGTGACTTAATCAATGACACGTTGTATAATTTAAGACGTAATGGACATCGTAGTACATTTTCTCGATAAACCTTAGACTGGAACTTTAAATTCATCTCTTAGTGGATTGAAATTTTAGAACATTTTATTCTCATTAGATCAGCACATGTTGCATGTAGTGGGATATATATTTTGGATGCGTATTTTGACTACTAAGTGCTTATGCAATGAATAAAGGGTGTAATTTTTGGCCTTAATCTATACTCTGAAGGAAATATTTATTAAAGTACATGGAATAATCATCTTTAACACGCACGCGGCTCAAAGCAACTTGGAATGTTAACCAAGCCGAGTAATCAATAACATGGTAACCATAACATGGTAATCAATTTTCAATCAACTACACATTTTTTTGACATTTATTCTAATTATCAATTATTGTGTTTGGTAACTGTTTTACTGATCATAAATGAGAAGACCAATGTATGGGAATGACATTTTTCTAAATTTTGTATTTTCACATGACCTTTGTTTGCCAATGGTCTTTACTTTAAAACTATTTTCGCTAAATGGAATAGAACCTTATCAAATCAAAGATTGACCTAATTTCAATTTATAAATAGATAAATAGTGTGTAAAATGTACAACTACATATATTAAATGACATATTTTGGTAATTACTCTATACTTACAGGAGTAATCTAATTTATCATAGCCTGTAGATTTTACTTTCAACGTATCTATTACGTCGGGACAACTAACGTAACTTTTGTTAGCCTAAGCAAGTGTCTTTTGTTATCCTTAGTGTCCTTTGCAACAGTTTAGAAGGCTTTCATGTTATGCGGACCTTTAATTTTCATGGGTTATTTCGGACTCGCATACTAATGTGAATTCTCTTATTTTTTTACAGAATGACAGTGAACGGAAAAAAGTTTCTTTTGAGCAACGAAGAGTGAAATCACCAAATGAAGAAATTCGAATCATCGGCAGCAAAGAAAATACAAGAAGAGGCTTCAATGGGGGAAGTGATAGGCTCTTCATCGCTAGGAGTTTATAGCTGATGATTGATATTTTTGTGCAATGTCCCGTTGTTGAATGTATCCGTCTATTACACATGAATTCACATTTACACACAAATAACACGTGGTATGAAACAAGGTACAATGGTACATGAGATCTCCATCGATGGTGACGTCATTCGAATATAACAAATGCATAGAGTAAAAATAGACTCGAAGGGTGAAAAATAAATGCATGGTGAAATGGTTGCAATCAATGAGAGGTTATAATAACTGGTACCAGATGGAGTGAATAAGAAAAATCCACAAAGGCCATGGCCCATAAACAAGGCTAAAAAAATGGTAAAAATATCGCTAAATATATGGTTCCCAAATGAATAATAAAATAAAAGGCCCTATAAACCTTTAGTATGAGTTCCATGGAAGGGTAGACGAAAGATAGTCCTATACCCTTCCCTTGCCCTTAATGATGGGTAGAGGAAAGGTACACGGATGGTAAGGGAAGGAGTTCCAAAGTAGGGTAGACGAAGGATTCTACCCTTAATGGTGGGTAGAGGAAGGGTACACGGATGGTAAGGAAAGGAGTTCCAAGGAAGGGTAGACGAAGGATTTTTCTACTGTTCCTTTACCCTTAATGGTGGGTAGGGCGTAGATTGTGCAAGGGTAACTACCCACCATGAAGGCTAGTACCCTTCTTATACCCACCATGTTGGAGTTCATTTTTATCAGGGAGTGTAAGATACCAATCAATTTATTAATATCAAGCAGTTTAATATATGAATCGGTGTGTATTTCAATTTGGCATTCTATTTTTAGAGCGCTGTGTTACATAAATCAAGCCGTTTCGGTGATAGAAAAGTTTGAAAAGGGGGATCACGAATCTTTAGTGGCAGGTACATGTGAAGGTATGTAGATATTTGTGTTTGGATTTGTTAACTATGGGGCTGGCACGCCTGATATTTTTACAAGACCGGGCGCGTGGCGTACTTTGTCCGCGATAGATCCATTTATATGATAACTCTCGATTATTGTTAAAATTTATCATTAATTGTAGAAATTAGTTCATTTAAGCTTCATTTATAGCTGATATTGATAGAAAGGGTACACTGGTGGTAGAGGTGGTACACGCTCGGTCGCGCGGCGTAATTTATACTCCACCGAAGTCGGGTCCCTCTTGCGATTCTAAAAACATTTTTCAACAATAATTTTTACTTTAAAAAATCACGCTGCAGATAGTGAAAATTACATTGTATGAATACACGAGACCATTCAAGAAAAGCGATGAACGATGTACACGGCCGGTCGTGCGGCGTACTTACAATTAGAGGGCGCCACGGATGTCGGTTCCTCTTGCCGATCTGAAACATAAATTAGCTACAATACTTCGTCGAGCTTTGATAAAGCGCACTATAGACCGTCAAAGTACATTTTAATAATGGACGAGGCCATTCTAACCCAGAATTTACGTACAATGTTGAAATCCTTGATATTGGCGTACTTAATACGGGTTATAGCGCGCTCGCTCGAGAGTGAAATTCATAGCTTTAGATTCGAAGATATGACGATTACTTAGTCAATTTAATTTTTCCAAGTCTGTTCAGCACTTGAAATGACAATAAAAAATTATTTAAATATTTAATTAAAAAATCTAACCTGGCACTGCGCAAATAGCTGAAAATCGATTCTGAATTTAGTTAGCTTTGGATCATTCTTGCCAGGTTCAGCCTATTCGAAATGCAATTGAAATCATAAAATAGATTGGAAATTTTATCTAGTACTAGGCAAAACGGTCAAAGCGCCTAAAACGGAATATCGAAAAAAACTTCCCCGAAACGCAATGGAAAAGCCTTACAGCAATGTGCTAGACCCGACGCGTCGGGCGGAAATCGGAAAAAGCAGGACAAAATTACAAAATGGCTTTTTTTTTAGTTATTAACTTGAAACTTTGCAGTTATACTCTAAAATAATTGAAATTTATAGATGTGTACTTTATTTCACATAGATCCCATCCGTTACTGAGATACAGAGGCTCAAACGTGAACAAATTTTCTTAAAATCGCCCATCTTCAATTTTCTCTGAAAACCTTCCAAAGTAAGTAGATGGTGTTAGCGCGTGGTTTCTATTGGGTTGGCACTCCAGAGGAATTATTGAAATCAACTCATTTAGTGAAGGTATTTATTATCAATCACACACCGTGCGTCGCACACATGGCCTGCGGCCTTTACACATGAGTACTTTCCGCCGACTGCCCGCTGCCTTTTCCACACGTGGCCTGCGGCTTCCCGGAAGGTGCTGATGGCAGCATCACTCCCACGCACTCTCTATGCATGGGGATCAGAATAGCATTACCATCCGGTTTCACGTCTCTGCGAACTCAAGATGTTCCGCTTACAATGGTGAAGTTATGGGTGGATTCTTGCGGAATAAAAAAACACATAATCTGTTGGCATAGGATTGTTTCTTTAATTTTCCGTAATCTTAAAGAGTATCATCGATAAATGGTTACCGTGCAGTTACAAAATGGCGGACACTGTTTTTCGACAAAGTTTTACATTTAGGTAGACTTTCAAATGGGTTTTCGGCAAAGTAACGCGGAGTAGCTTATATGAGAGCATTTTCTTACGATTTATTGAGGTGCTTATGCAGTTATCTTTGAAATAAGTTTGCGTCGCCGGAAATGACATCGATTTTCGATCGCACGGCAGGGTTTGTCTCCGCGCGTCGGGAGTTGGATTAGCCGTGTTTAGATGGGTTTTAACGCTCAGCATTCACCGTTATTATGTTTTGCTTCAAGACGCCGATTCTCAAATGGTCTATGGTGAAGACGTTGTAGGTTTTTCAGCCGAGGAAAGTGCACGTTTCATTTAAGTTCATTTCGTTTTCTTTGGATACGATCGAAGACCATGCTTCTATTAAAAGCGTTCAAGTCTCGAAAAAGTGAGTTGTTTTCCTGAGACTCATGCAAAAAGACCTACCAGAAAGACACCAGCTGAGACTCTTATACCTTCTTTACTCTCCGTTCCCTGACCCCCAGGATTCTGCTGCGAAAACGGTCTACTATTCCATTAACCCCCCCCACCCCCCCCCCGAAAATATTTTCTGGCTGCGGCCTTGCATTCCTTGAATTATACCTTTACACAACTTATGAAATTGTATGATGCCTTCATATGTATACCTAATGGGGCTCGCGAATTGACGCAAGAGACTTCGGACCGCAATTTTATCACATGAAGTAATACATTTTATATCTACCTCGACCGTGCCGCTTCGAAGTGCACTAGTGCGAGTGTTACGTATCTTGAGAAAAATCGTTCTTGGGACGGTCATCTCATTGCACTGGCATTCAAATCCCATCCGATTATTGTATTCAATTTCACTTGAAAACAATCATTTGAAATTTTTGATGTTTTCTGAAGACCGTTTTACATGGTGCAAGTACTTGCACTATCCGATTTGTGTACGAAGGCTCAGTCAAAATTGCACTGTGAATTGCTGGAACGCCTGCGAGAATGCATAGACGTGAGATTACAAAAAAGACTACTTTCAAATTTCGTTTCCTGCATTGGCGCAATTCTACGAAATGATGAGTAATTAATACCTTTATTGCCTAGGTAATTTCGTGCTCCTCTAAAACGGCATTACTAGGTAAAATTTATGAAAGAGCATCGAAATCGGCGTTCCAAAAATGTACAAATGCGCAGTAAATCACGGAAGAAATGTTGCCTCACCTCACGCACGGAACGAATGCCTGGCAGGATGACGTGCATAAAGCGTCATATCTCGGGGGTCCGAATATATTTAAAAGGGAATTTCAAATTTTTTAGTAATTGTAATAGAGTTACAATGCCAACAAATTATTTGTATTAGTTATGCATAAATCCATTTCAATGCATCATTATGAATGTTTATCAATGTAAGTGTTATGCATATATTAATTTCCAAATTTTATTCTGATTTTCGATGACTATTTTCAATCGTAATTTGTACAATAAGCGTAAATAAATAGTATTATTCGCCTTCGTGATGGTCATTCTACAAGTTACGCTCATAATATTGCCTCGCGAGTACATTTTGAACGACATAGGTGTGGTATATTTAGGCATGGCGTGTCTCCAAGAGCATCTGGCGGTCCAGAATCTCCTGTGTCCATTCGCGAGCACAATACTGTGACCCGTGAAGTTGAACGCCCGAATTGACGTATTGGCAGTGGATACTGTTCGGTACCTCTTCTGCATGGAGATGACTTTGACCGTCATTTTGCAACGATTTCTGCTAATTGTATTGGTTTAAATAATCACCTAACAAAAAATGAGACACCATTAACGCTCATAAACACATTGGAGTTTCTCTATCGTTGTGTATTAGTCAAAGCTACGCATTTTGACGATCGCAACAAAGTTTGATCATCACCTTGAGCAAAGTCGCCATAATTCCACTAGTGAACTCGTATACAACATAAATTACAATGTGATTGATAAGGTCAAACGTGATGAAACATTATCCACGGATTACGTTGCACGTCGTATACCATACTGTGATAACGGATCTGCATATATGTTTATCTAAACGAAAGACCTGATTTAAGGACATTGAATCTACACTTTTCGCTTTCAATTTCTCGTGTTTGCGAGTGTATTCTTGAAGTCGAGTGAAGGTTCGGAATCACGAGAATACGCTGTGAATGCATTGAAACTCTGTTAAGGCCGTTTTACACGGTTCACGGAATTGCGCAATTTGACGTACGTGCGAAGGCGCAATCAAAATTGAGTCTTGTAAAGCGGTGAATTGCTGGAACACATTCGAGAAAGACTTAGTTTGACCTCTCAGTGAAAGGGTGAAAGGTAAAACATACTGATTTGGCCTTGAAATGGTAAGAAAGGGGCAAGCAAGTCAAGTAATTAATATTTCCGAAGGTTTCTTAACTACCGAAAATATATTTATGATTACTATTTAGATATTCTAACTTTCAATGAGCACGAAGAAATGTGTTAATTATTTACTGATACCTGTAATGCATTAAGCATTATTTAAACATTTTCTTAGGGAAATGTTACAAACGACTGGAATAAATATCGTAACGAATTAAACGTAATAATTTGGCGCACATCAGTATTTCTATTTCTCGTATGATGAGACGCGTATAAATCTGTAGTATAATATATATCCCAAGAAAATGCTTAGGAATGATGAATGCGCGTATTAGTGTGTCTAAAATACTAATAAATACTAATATATAGAACAATATGCATTCATCGTGAGAGGGGCACTGATACCTGTACTGCACTAAGCATTATTTAAACATTTTCTCATGGGAATGTTAGAAACGACTGGAATAAATATCATAACGAATTAAACGTAATAATTTGGCGCACATCAGTATTTTTATTTCTCCATTTTTCTTTCTTTTCAGGCACAGAGGGCCTGACAGGAAAACGATCTTGTCTTGAGATTAAAAACAAGATATAATAATGACTTTACGAAATTCTCTTTATTTTTATATCAAAGTTATTAATATTGGATTAAATGGATTTCTTTCTGGGGGGCACAAGCAAGGCCGTATCCAGGATTTTGTTCTGGGGGGGGGGGGGGCCCAAGAATACTTCGTAATACAAAACGAACGCAATGATAACGGGACCGCATTAAATATCTTGCATTTTTTTTAGGGTCCCCCACCCCCCTTAGATCCGCTATGATAACGGCATTCAAAATTTGTCTAGTATTTAAGCATCTAGGGAGGTGGGGCTCGTGCACTCCCCTAAATCCGACTATGAATGCATGAAATAAATTTTAACAGGTTCAATTATCGGTTCATGCATTCGCACAGGTTGGGTGAACACACGTTGTATATTCGTGTTCATTCACGCGTTCATTTTAGACATTAACTCGCACGGGTTTATGTACTACGTTAACAGGCCTTTAGATGACACCATTTGCAAGGACACTTGATGATCTAGAAACTAATAACTACTCTTTAAGAATTAGTTCTAATTCTTCTTACCTGGAATTATTCACATATATTTCACACCTCGAATTTCCATTTTCAAACCGAATAAATTCTATTTTCCGTACTAATTGAGGGTAACTTGGAAGCACACGAGCATCTGAACTACTCCTTGGTGATCAAGTAGCACAAACTGTGGTGCGACTTCAAAATTTTTTAAAGTTACAATAGTTTGCGATACAATGCGATTTGAATGGGGTAGTTCAAGTTTAAATAAGTTTTTTAAAGCAATAATTTAACCCATAATTTCTTCGCAACTGTGAATGAAGTCAGCGCAAATGATCCCAATAGTCGGTCAAGTTTTATATTTCCGGCATTTAACGCGTTTCATCACGTCTGGTTTTCTTTCAAACTCTCGTATCAAATTATAGACTACATGATTATTGCCAACATTCCTTCAGGAGTTCTTACGTTATAATTATTACATAGCTGGATTGCTCAAAACAATTACTTTCATATCGAGAATCTTTTCGCCGCTGGCAGAAAAAAAGATGACGTAGTTCAATTTTCCGACGCTAGTGGCGTTGTGTCCCGCCACATTCAAATTCTTCCCGAAAATAGTTCTCATTACGTATCTATCTTTTGTATTTTTAAATACAAATGCGCGAAAGGAAGCCAAAAGACAATTTTTAAGGCCTGATATGGGCGATTAATTGTTTTAGTCTGTATATATTTTTTCCAGTCGGCACGTCGTGATACACATGGCGGGAAAACGAAAAAAACACGGCATAATACAGGGTTCCATTTACGTTAGAGAGATAGGAAATATGATGGGACCCAGAAAAAAACTCGCAATTTGCGGGAAAACGTATAATTCCGATAACGTAAGTAAAGGGTTCTAATGTAGATTAATTTAGGACATGGTAGTGTCATTTCGGGGAGATGGTGTAAAATCAGATTATTTAAGAGCAGTTCATATTGGATATTTACTAGAACTTGACATCCAAATTATCGTTGGGTTTCATTATGGGCATATGAGTCTATCAATACACCGGTATCATATTCTCATTAGGGGAAATAACAAATGACTAATTTGGAAAATATTCTTACTCATAAACTAATGTAGGCATCACATATTTTACATGAAAAAATGTGGGTACTCAGGATAATGATTTTCTTCAGGATCAAGAGCTAACACATATCAATCCTAGGTAGACCCGTCAGTAAATTCAATGCCTAACACATAGAACTCACAATAAGGGCACAGAGTTGACATGACACTATCTGAGAACAAGATATGTTTTTGGATATAAAATACATTTTTTACATATATAAATAAAGACAAGCTCGGAATAACTCACATAGCAAACAATAGTGTGAGAATATTCTCAACTCAAGGTTATCATAGTGATAACACAACTCATGAAAATATTGGGTTATCTGCAGATGAAATGGTGCCAACGTTCCTAGAGGCAGTTGTGTTGCCCAAAAAACAGCCTAAAATACTTTAAACTAATATTGTTGTTACTTCATCTTGATTCTTTTTTCCGCTGACTTGATGAGTAGGAGGCAGCAACCATTCCAATCTTTCTCCTAAGACTGCTCGCAAATGGGATTTTGGATTCATTAGGAGTATCAGTAAATGCCAACATTACAGCCATCAATGGTCCAGCCCACCAGCTCCACTAATCTCCTTCAGATTGGGTTGAAAGAAGCAACAACAGAAAGAAAAAATACAGCTTCCACTGGAGTATATAGACATCTTAAAAATTCTTGGCAGTCTTCAAGATCTCTTCAGCAGTGGGGAGAATATGATTCTGCACACAACTAGAGAGTATCCAAAAGAAAACGATATAAAAAAAATACATGATAGTTCTTGGATGGATATATAGTAAAACCTAATAAGAGGTTAACTTAACTCACCAAAAATGTGTGAACCTTTTTACTTACCAGAAAACTAATTACCATTCAAAAAACAGCCCTTCATGATGAATCATAGAATGCTCGGCTATTTAAGCCAAGTTTCTTCCTCAGTGACACGATGAGTAGGACGAAGCAATGATTCCAATCTTTCGCCCAAGCCTACTAGGAAATTGGATTTTGGATTTGCTCAGGAACACAAAAAATGCCAAAATTACAGACAGCAGAGGGTCGATGACACCGAATCAGCTACTTCCCTTTCGATTGCACCGAATGAAGGAATGATGAAAAAATAAATTCAGCTGCTACTGGAGGGGAGACAGCTTCAACAATTCTGGAAGGGGGTGGTCCTTCAGAAGTGAGGAGGATAAGAATCTGCATACACCTGCAGAGTATCTAAAATGACATGAGAGAGAAATGAAAAAAGGATATTAGTATGACAGTATCGTTAAAAACTTTATAGAGGAATGGTATACCAAAATTGATAGAGCTATATTACTGGCCTGAAAACTATTTCCTATTCAATCATCGATTCATTCAATAATGTAGTTATTTCTATCAGAAACATTCTGTACCTGCTTTTCTATTTGTGCATTTTAGACACGTGTATTCCATTTATATGTGAGGTTTGCATGGCATTTCGCCATATCAGTCTCGGCTTTCAGACGTTCCTCCACGTTGAGTTGTACATAGGGGACAACAGTTTCTCCAGCCATCCATCTGGCGCCTTCGGGTCAGAGGTACCAAAATATCTAAACCAGCATGAAGGGAACATTAACACGCCACGGAGGAAAAGCAGTTCCGCCGTCTCGGAACACGTGTAGTCAGAACCCTGCCACACTGCGGATTTCAGCAAGCTTAAATCCTGCGTAATGAAAGCTGTTACTATCATAGGCTAATCCCAGAAGCTATAAAGATAACTAAGCATCCTGAGAACTGCAACAGAGAAGACGGCTACACATTAGCCAACACATGGAAAAGGATCTTCAGTATCATTGACCAATCAGAGCCCACCTGAGATCCAACCAATCAGAAGCGACCTAATATCCCTAAAGTTCCTATGTAAGATGGTAAAATTTATGCATCACAACTTCCGACCTCAAGACGAGAGCAGGATGACTGGAAAAACTGTCTTGAACAACACAATGCGGAGGAATTCCCAAAAACTATGATTCATATGTATTACATTTTTTCAAAAGGGAATGATGAACCATTGAATAACCTGTTCCATGAAAGCTGTTACCAGGAATCAAGTCCCAGTAGCAGTATCATGTAAGTAGTAATTTTGCTATAGCTAGTACATCATGTTTACCTTTAAATAGAAAAATAATTTTGGATTCAACTATTTCAAAACAGTTAACCAGATATTCTGTGTCTCATTGCACAACACATACATGTTTAGTCTGATGTACTACAAGGTAATGAACAGGCGACAGGGAAGAACAGCAACGTAATTTATTATGATGACAAAAAGTATTAGTGTAAGTCGTGACGTCACAGGGACCTAGTTTCTATACGAGTAGATAAGAGTTTTACATCGTCTGAGATTACCAATGCATGCATGAGTCACAGAGCTCAGGGAACATCTCTAATTAATCACACATTAAAAATACCTAAGTTCTGAAAATTAACATCATTTGATAGGGGAATAGTAATCTTTATTTTAGCCAAGCGCTACCAGCTAGCAGGGTACTCGTCTACCTGCTAGCTAAGGTCACCTTACAAGGCGGCAGGGAAACCAGAAATACGTCACACAGACTTTTTCCCATCATTCCTAATTAGCGGTCGCTTTTTTGCACGCTTGAAAATTTTCACTTTTCATTTTGTCTCGAAAAATAGATATCGTCATTTGAAAATCTGAGAGTAAGAAATTCGTACTCCAGGAGTAATAATCTTTCCATTTAGGCAATAAAATAATAATTGGAAACTACCCTATTAGGTACTAGAGATAAAGTACATATATGTTTCTGCAAAATATATTGTTCACTTACTTGTTGCTTAAAAGGCAGTGATCATTCATAAATTAATGGTAGCTGAGCAAATTATTCCATATTAAGAGGTGGCATTGGTTCGATTCAATATCGTTAAGTACACCCCTGAATGAAAGTAAAAAATGATGTGCTTGCATATTGAAGAAATCACGTACATACTACTCTAATAAAAATAACGTACAGTAATTGGCATGGGATGAAAATTATGAGAAGTAGGTATTAATACCACTGAGATCAGCGGATGATAAACCACCATGAACAATCTTTTTCTGTGCCAGACTGGAGCCTGGACTACTTGCAACTCATCATCTTCACCTTGATCTTCAGAGGGAAAAAGGGGCAATGTCATTCACAAAAATCATTCTCTTTGGATGCACTATTGCAAGTAGAGGCAACCTTCATTGATTCAGGCAGGAATACATCCAACTGGTTCACAGGCATATAATGCATTATCAATGAAGAAAATGGATCATTCCTTTGGATGTCTTCCAATCTACGAGAAAATGTAATGGAGAAATAATATACCATTGCTTTCAATGCAAAAAATAGTTTGAATGTACAAAAACAAATACAAACTTTTTTGAATGGATGATTTACTACAATAGGTACTTCTATTAAACAGATTATATGGGACCTGAAATTGGGTATGATGCTAATTAAAAAATGGAAGTAACAAGAAAAATGAAATAAATCCCGCGGTAAACTAAGGTAAAAAAGAAAAGAGAGTTTTAGAAGTAAGGTAACATTGTAATGGCTGCTACGAGACGAAAAAGAAAGAAGGATATAATATTCTCATTTGCAAATTCTATTCCTTCCCTGATATTGTTACAGCTGAATATGTATTTCTTCATAGTGTTCGCAAAAAAGTAAAATTGTTCTTCTTCCTCAAGTTTTGATGAATTACTTTTTTTGAGCCTAAGGTTTTATGCATATGAAGTTTCTCAAAACAATATGACAAAGGTTGTTATATTTATTTATTTTATTTTTTTACATCGCCCCAAAAACAGCTCATTTAAGGCCTTTTACATAATGGGGGAAATATCATCAACCAATGACTTTCACACACAACCATGCCTTGGGTAGGGGCAACCTACCCAGGCAGGACTCGAACCCACTCCCACCGAGATGGTCTGAAGTTTGTGAAGCTTCATTGTAGTTATTTTTTGTTATGCTTCTTCGGTGAAATGACTTGCAAATTAAGCATTTAATTCCATGAGACCCTGAAAAATGGAGACTGTTTACTAATCCCCCCAAATCTATCTCCTTACCATAAATGATCATCTTTTAGAACTTTGTACCTCTCAAAAACCTAATAAGAAATATAAATGCTATAGAATCCTTTTCATTCCTCCAAATCATAGCAAAATGAGGAAAGTTTGAGGATGGACTTCCCCCAAAAATGGTGGGTGATGGAGGAAAACAGATGTCATATTTTGATTCAGTATGTCATTTTACGGAAGAATCACCAGAAATGGTATCAGGGCTCAAAAAAATAATTTTTTACAGTCTAGTGTTATTTGATTAATTTTTTTCAGGCAAAAGCATACCCAGCATCAAAAATAGGGCAAGCCATGATGGTCATTCAAGTTGTAACATTTTACATTTTTCATTGGAAAAGGTGAGTGAAACCAACATTTTAAGACAAATTATAACAGTGCTTTAATAGTTTTTCAAATTATTTGCCTGAAAAAACTTTAGTTGCATGATTTAAACTGATATTAAAGAAAAATTGTTGAAAACTGTCCATGCAATCCGATCTGATTTTCTTAAAGACTTTGGCGATTTTTGATTTCATGGGGAGGGTGGCTGCCCCCTCCTGCCCCTCGCTGGGTACGCCCATGGTTTGAGAAGAAATTATCTACCATTAAATGATGACAATGGTTTGCTTCAATAAAGTTCAAAATCAGCAATGAATACACCAAACAACATCCTTACAACATTGTTGGCCTTATTATCAACCGTATTTAGACATCTGATGGATATTGTGTGCTGTTTTGGCTAAGTACACCCCTGAATCAAAATGAAAGATGATGTGCTTGAGTCTTGAAAGGAATTACCTATTTACTACCAACTCGACTATAAAAAACATAGAGTAGCTGATGCCAAACTAAAATTATGACAATTATAAATGCATACCACTGATCTAGGGGTGATAGAGCACCATGAACAATCTTCCTCAGTGCCAGGCTGGAGCCTGTGATGAAGACTACTTGCAGAACTACTTGAGAATGAAAATGCTCATGATTCTAAACTCATTTATATTTTTTTAAATAAATGTGTAAAAATTTTTTATGGTTCAATTTTAGTTTACCAATTGGAATTTAGGAATTGATCATATATTACCTGCGTACATGTCTACGTGCCTGGCACATGAAATGAGAAAAAAGGATGACATGTGTAATGTATTATTGAAATTCATCTTATATCATGAATGCAATTATGAAAATTAATTGGTCCAGTCAAGAATACCATATCAACCAAATTTTCAAACGGACAAATGAAAGGTCAAGTAGGCACAGGGGCACCGACTTATAAAAAATATTGGGGGGGCCCATGTTGGGGGTCTTACCGCGGGAAGAGTTTAAATTCCCAGTGTGTCCCAGCACCGTAACACTATCATTATTCACACCACTTGTTTTCAGTTAACCTGCTTACTACCTTTACTAAAATTATTGTTTTAACATATTATTGAATATATTTTAAAAGGTATCGTCAAACATGGGAAAATACCAATATATTGTTGTAATTTAACAAAGCATAATACAACTTAATTATTTTCTTGAATTGTTGAGGGGGCTCCGCCCCCCCTAACGAATCTTTGAGGGGGCTCGGGCCCCCTCAGGCCCCATGGAATCGGTGCCACTGAGTAGGCATCACCTAAAACCAGCATACATAGTTGAATATCAATTATGAATTATTCGGCCTACAGGGTACATTTCAGTGGATCATGTTAATTTAATATAAGTTGATATTTTTATTTGTGATGGGTAACTTACTTTACTCGTTGTGGAATTTGTTCTAGCACATTCACTGAGCAATTTTCCTTTGGGAATAGAGGCCATATTATTGACATCCCATATTATTGACTATTGACCTTCAGTTTTCCACGATAGACCTGATCCAGTGTCTGGAAAGATACAGCATTTTCCTTGAGGTTATTCCTTTTTTGCTACTTATTCTATTTACTTGTTAATACTTTTGAATGAAATACATAATTCCGTAAGGATGTTATCTGTATTTAACTATCAATGACTAAGTTTTAATGATGTCATCAGCGGATTACCCCAAAACAAGCAATGACCATTAGATGGCTGTACATTTATTGGCTATCTCAAACACTGGTAGCAGACAAGATTTTCAGTAAAACATGTAAGTAGAGTTGGGAAAGGGAGTTTTTTCTTCTTTTTTCCCTGCCGTGTGCTCAGTGCTTTTGCTGCATGTGACGTAGGTAGATTCCCAGAGAGTAAGCGATAGTTCCCCGCAGAAGGGTTAACATTTTGTCATGACACCACCGGTGTCGTTACATTTTGGAAATTTGAGCTTATGCACACGATCAAAGTGAAAAATATGTAAAAAACCCATATCCACTCGGTTTCTTTCAAGGGGATGGATAATTACATGCTTTTTCCATCAGAAGGTGGTAAAATGCATGAAGGAAATCAGAGGCCCCTCCTATCCATCCGCTGGGTATGCCCATGCAACATAAAAGTTCTCGTTCTAATGAAGGAACTCCGTTAGGACTGAGATTGAAAAACTGAATGGGTCCATCTGTGATGAAAATATACTCTGTACTACGTATTTCTTTGAATCCATCCACATAGTCCTGGATTAGTTATTCAGTTTAATACATATTCATATGCCTTTTCTTGAATACGTTGAGTGCTGATGCAAAGACTCAAGGTAAATCCGGAGTGAGTTCCAAATTATAGTCCCTGCGCCAGTTTATGGTTCTTGCGATGCTGGAATATGGAATATATATATATATATGCATGTGAAAAAATGATAATGCGAACAAATCTCATACCGTTTTGATGATGTGCTGCAGGCCTGGGGCAGGTGTCATTCCCCTAATTTCTCAGCGGGATGAGTGGACAGGTGTTATGGCTGAAAAGAAAAAAAACAATTTAAATGATATTCATCATGAGCCAGCTTAAGATCAATTTCGGATCATCTGCTCCACTCATAACACATATGTTATTGCTCCTGGTTATTTTTTCGAGTAGAATGATAAAATGCATGTGAAATTAGCCTTTATAATGATGATAAGACACATGTACCCTTGGAAATTGATAGGCACTTTGAGTGAATGTTTTTTTGCATGCTGGGACTGTTCAACCATAAGGCAATACAGGCGCTTCTTAGGGGCATCACAGTCAAAGCGGCAAAGCCTTCTCTCAGGCAGGAAGCAATGATGTATACCGGAGGCACCTCGCAGGGCACTGTCGTGAGCAGGATTATTAATACCCACATTAACCACAAGTAAACAGCATTACGGAACACACATAATTAGGGATGGGCCAATCCACGATTTTTTTCGGATCCTTGATTTTCGGAGCAGAATCTTTCCGATCGGAAATTTTTGAATCAAAATGCATTTTCAAGTTACTGACGCTGAGATTCCCCTGATGAATGTTTAATCTTATGGGAAGAGTCACAATATGTGCCATTCGTGTTTTGCCTTTTTTATTTTCCACAGCTGAAATTCTCCTACGTAGCCTCTGCGAGAGTTTTCAAGCAAAACAGTTCATGAGTAGGACAAGAATTGCATGCCACGTTGCAGTCGAAGAGAGGTTCGGAACTCTTTCCAGCCTTGTGGGGAGTTGAATTCACTGAATCTATTATTTAAATTTTTGCATCTAGATCCTATGTCTTCTGCGACTTTGGATCCGATGTATCCGATGAGGGGCAATATCTGCGGATATTTGTATCTGATTCGACCATCCCTACACATAATACTATGTGGGTTCCGTCTGCCTGCAGTTATCCTCTTTGCTAGGGTTTTAAATGTTCTAAGTAAGGATTACAGCAGAATACATGCCAAAATAGATATTGAGGAATGAGCAGGGACATTTAGAAATAATGTCCTCTTTTTGTCGCAGGCCCTTCCACTTTGCTCTTCGTTATGCTGGTCGAGGCCCTTTCGTCAGTACAAGTGTAATAGGGGAGGGGAGGCGGCAAAAAAAGGAGGTTACACTGTTTAATTGGGGTAGTATGATCCATATTATAATAGCTGAAAGAACATGTGTGTTTTAGCAATCTTAAAGAGGGGGATGAATACTCTTTGTTGGACAAATCTGCAACAATTTCAAATGAAATGAGTGTAAGGTTCTTTTACCTCTGGGTGGTTGGCCGCCCACGTAGCAGGGAGATGGCCTAGGTGTTCTTGCCCTGAAATAGTGAATATACATAATTGAAGATAAACCTCATTTATTGATTAATGTTAAAACTCTATCATATCTTAACATTAAAGAAAATGTCACTCAAAAATTAATAATATGTGCGTTGACTGTAATTACATTTGTCATTAAGGATTTTCATAAGCTGTTAACAGAAGTATGTTCTTGCCATTAAAAATATGTTCATTTGCTTATTAATTTGCTTTGGTAGGTAATATCAGCAGGAAAGATAAATAAATAATTTCGTGGAAAGAGGTACTTCCAAAAGTTTTCATTTTATCTAGTGTATGTGTGAACGCAATGGGTGGTGGGCTATAGTCACCAAGGATCTTAAATATATCCACCGTTGCAGTGGCGCAGCGAGGGGGTGGGTTTTGGGGGATAAAACCCCCCCAGAGCTCGGAAATGTTTTTTGAGTTTAATCCATTTTACTTAAATGGATTAACATTTCTTACAGAATAGAGCAAATGTTAATAAAACATCTCTCCGAAAGCAGTAAAACTCACCATTTTGAACCATTTATATCGAAAATTTCCTGAAGGAGTGCCCCCGCACCTCCCGCTTACCCAGGGGGGTATTCCACACCCCCAGAAACCCCAGTATTAGTTGTGCCCATAAACCCCCCCTAGCCTTAAGTCCTAGCTGCGCCCCTGCACCATTGCAACAAGGGAGAAAAAATACGAAGCCTAAAAGCAATCTGGATAGTGTAAAATTTTATGCAAGTATTTGGGGAAGGGTTCCTGACCCCCTCCTTCACTTACGTCATGAGGTGGGACTTCGGACTTCACCGCGGGCCATGGGTGGTGATGTTATCACTGGTCACCTCCAGGACCGACCCGCGGCGGTCTCTGTTCCAGGGCCTGGAGGTCTAGGTGCATTAGCAGATGTTCAATGATCGCCTCCAGCCGGTCAATCTCCGCCACCAAGTCTTCGATATCTCTTCTCAATATCTCCATTTCCCGGAGCATTGACCGGTGGAGGCGATCGTTTGGCCCTGGATGGTCCTGTACCTCACTACTCCCCCTGGCAGGGCCCTCATCTTCATCTTGTTCTTCTCCCGGAGGAGGAGGTGAGGCGGGCGAAGGTGGTGTGCCCGCCTCCGGGGGCACAGGGGACGTGGATGTTGGTGGTTCAGTTGTGTTGTCCGCTGCTTCCACGTCCGCCCCCGGAGTCACCGTCTCCTCCGGGCAAGGGCCCTCGGCGGCCGGACCCTCCTCCTCATCCCGCCGCTGTGTCCTTCGGCAGCAACATCCTATCACGGAAAAGAGGAAAGAAAATCAGAGGAAGATACATACTTAGAATATGTTCGCTATACCAGTTACCAGTACGCTCACATAGCACAAGGTTTGTTATACTCTTATTTTTCCGTAACGCTCATCCCGACAGTCGGCATGCATCGAGGCTTTCCTTCTAATTTCCTCCGTGGGAATGCAGACGAAAATTTTTCCTGGGGTGTTATTGCACAGAGGAACAATGCACCACATGTAATTTTTCCTTCTTTCAGCCATTTTCTCCTTCAAACGCAGCGAGGCTCTTCCAAACCTGCAGCTAGGACGTTACTGGGCTTGGATCTTGGACTCCTACTGAATTATGACGTCATGGCGTAAGATTATTGGGAGCGGTATTTTACAGCCCGCGAAACTCGGGAGACTCTTTGGATTAATATTCTAGTGAATAAACTGAATTTTAAGCAGAAAAAGTATATTGCGCTACCAAGTGTTTAGTGTAGTAATTCAGCACAATGTCTACAAAAAGTATGCATTTCCACTATTATGAGGTTGGAGAACGATTATTAACAACATTTTAAGCACGGCTAACTGATGTCTATTTGAACCTTAAGATTACTGATTACGTTGCGGTCGAAAAAGAACCAATTTTTAAGTACAGAGGCTTAGAGGCAAGCGCTCCCTATCCGGGGCGCAGCCATGAATTAAAGCTGGGGGAGGTTAAGGTACAAGTAATACCGGGGCATGTGGGGTATGGTATACCCACAAGGATAAGCGGTAGGTGCGATATTAATTAATTGCGGGATTTTAAGATAAATGGTTTTAAAATGGTGAGTTATACGGCTTTCTGAGGGGTATTTTATTAATCCCTACGCTATTCTTTTGGTTAAATCAATCCAATTTAGTAAAACGTATTAAACTTAAACATTTCTGTGAGCTCTTGGGAGGGGGGTTTATCCCCCAAAACCCCTCCCCCCCTAGCTTAGCCACTGCTCCGTACAGTGATGAGTTTGCCCTGTTGCTAGATGCTTTGGAGGCATTGCGATCTCAGAAAGCAAAGCATTCCAAGTCATGAGTCGCCCAGAGCTTCCAGCAACAGGGCATCTAGTAAGGTTCTCAAGTCTCTATTGCGACAATTGTGCGAAAAATCCAATGAGAAACAAAAACCATCATTCACCGCTTGACCGGGTTTCGAGCCAGGATCCCCCGATATCCGTTCCAGTACATGCTTTAGCCGGTTGAGCTACCGACGTGTTATTCCCACTTTTGGATATTTCCTTATACTCTACCGGGAAAGGTGGTACGGACTGCTGAGCATTCGATATGCCACAAGCAGTCCAAATCGTCCGCACCGGGCCTTGCACTCCGGCTGAGGCACACGATGTGGTTCTCTTGTGATTTCATGTGCTAAGGAGTCCTTGTCCGCCTTTGTCCACAAATATGACGCCTCGGTAGCATTATTTGAACAACGAGCAATTATGAACAACGCATAATTCGATCGGAAATCATGCTTTGAATCACAGCAGAGGCCAACGATTTTTTTCTCCGTGGATTTTTCACACAATTTTTGTATTACGATTGACTCCCATCAAGTTATCGCCGTGTTAGTTCTGGTATACTTAATCTCTCTTGTTCCCTCGGGATGATAAGTACCTTATACCTGCGACACCTAGTGTGAATCAGACTTATGACTATATTCCAGGCAGTGGCACAGCGAGGGAGGGGGTTTTGGGGGATAAAACCCCCCCAGAACTCAAAGAAATATTTAAGTTTAATCCATTTTACTTATTTGGATCAGGATTACTTACAAAATAGTGTTAGGATTAATCAAATATCCCTCAGAAAGCCGTAAAACTCGCCATTATGAGCCATTATTCTAAATTATTTTCTGGAGGAGGGCCCCAGCATCTCCCCTGCAAATCCTGCTTACACTGGTGGGTATGCAATACCTCCACACCCGTAAGTGAAAGTTGCGCCTAAAACCCCCCCCTAGCCTTAATTCCTAGCTGCGCCCCTGATTGCAGGCTATAATAAATTTTCTAAAATTTAAAATTTATTCCCCTCAAATTCTTATTTATGTTAAAATATTTCTTGTAGTGTAGGTCAACTTATGTAATGCAAAAAAGTAATAGCCAACGTTTTTGTTTACTAAAAAACATCGTCAGGGCGTAACTGTGTACATAATATAGTATATCTATAAATATAATAATAATGTAATATCAATAATATATCAATAAATATGTACACAGTTGAGCCCTGAAGACGGTTCTAAATAAACACAAACATTGGCTATAACTTTTTTGCATAACATACGTTGACCTACACTCCAAGAATTGCTTTCACAAGTATTAAATGAAGTCAAAATAAGGAAAAAAATAAATAATGTTATTTTTAAAAATAATAGAATAAATTTCAAATTACCGTGATGATTAAATTTATATTGCTCCCCTCAAGAGTGGCTACTAAATGGGCATACGGGAATGTAAAACTATTCGTATCCGTTATTCAAGCTATATTGTCTCGTACAGTATCATGGCTTTATTTTGAAATGATTGGGAAGGTGTTTGCAGAGCAATGTTTTAGTGACACCTCTCTTCGAACGGACAAATATTCCATGAAAACGTCCCAAAAATTAACTTGCATCCATCGCTTAGAGGACATGTTCGGTTGGTAATAAAATACATCTTCATGTCTTTGTATTTCGACTTCGAAGAAAGAATTGAATGTAACGGATTTGCTAGAGGCCTGCCGAAAATAAAATCGATGAAATAAGCCACGACTACGGTAAATTAATTCCGTCAGGAAAATTGACGCTATGAAATGACACCTTCTTACGTGGCACTAGTAATCTATTCCTTTAGTAAATCGTCCGGAAAACCAAGGAAAATGCATAAGTCTTCGACGAAAAAGGAATTTTAAGAGAACAGACGGGAGTTGCTAAGCAGTTCTTTCCGTAGGATGTATTTTATCAAAAAATGAAAAAAATACTCATTCTCAAAGGCGTATTTCACGGTATGATAATGTTCAGAAGTTGTTTTGGTACTTACGCAGAGAGTTTCCCATTTTTCTGGCCTTGTGTTTTCGCAAATCTTGATGCAATATCTTCTCCTTTCTTTTCCTCTTGAAAGCACTGATTGCAGTGTAAATTATGCATCCCTAGCAACGCGCGGCTATCGGCTTCCGTGAGCATTGTTGTGAGGTAATGCTTAGGACTATGCATTTTTATTCGCGGCATTTCATCGCGAATTTACTGTTAGGGCATAGAATTAATAATGTGTTGTATTCTAAAGTTAGTATATGTATTTTCAATGCATAATACTACATGAAGTGGCGGTGGCAGAAGATTTTTTTCCTTTCAAATGCTTTTGGCTGAAATGCCACGGATTAGAATGGATTTATTTCTATCCTTGTTGATTTATCGTAATTTATTTTGTGCGCTGCATATTCGGCTTCAATTATTTACCAACTTTTAATTTATTTGTCCATACCCTCAATTTAGTTTACAATTTAAATATTCCAAGTAAGATTTACAACGCGGAAGAAAAAACAGCATGAAAAAATGCAGGCGTTTAATAATTTAAATTAAACTTTCAGGTTATTTGGTTTTAGAAATCCCAGTTTAGACGAATGTTAATTGTCAATTTTAATGTCATTTGAAAAAAGCCAGATTGCGGCCATGCTATGCCACTTTACGTAACGTCGCAAGGTCCGAGATGCCATACGGGTAGTCAGGAATTTTACATCGTCTGAGATTACCAATTCATGCATGTGGCACAGAGCCTAGAGAAACATCTCTTTATAATCACCTATTTTAACCTTATGTTTGGAAAGTTTCCTTCGTTTGATAGGATATTAATAATTCCTATCTAAGCCAAGCAATACCTGCTAGAATGGTACTCTGCTACATACTAGAAGCCTTATCGTCACGCCGTTCATAGCATCGTACCAAGTTAGATTCACCCGCACCAGCCGGAGCCAGAATGAAGTCACACGGGCTTTTCACAGCATTCATGCTTGGCCGAAGCATTTTCGCGCGCTTGAAATATTTCTCTTTTCATTTAATCGCGAAAAATAGATATTATCATTAAAAATTTTAAAATCGTGAAATACGTACTCCAGTTGTAATAGTGTTTCGACCTGGGCATTTTAAAAAATAGGAAACCACCCTATTATAACCAAACTTAGGGCATATTTTACGCGCTTTTGGTATGTTATAATCCAGTAGTAGATCCACCCCCACCCCCCTTGGTATCCAATTTACTCTAGATAGAATAGGGTAGTTTCTTTCATCAAAGAAAACGAATGGCATTGATAGCGATTCGTTGCCCACCACTAGTGTATTCATAATATACAAACTGTTTGGTTATAGAAATACCGGTTTAGACGAATGATGTTGGTCAATTTTATCGTCATTTGAAAAAGGCCAGATTGGCGCCCATGCTATGCCACTCCATGTGACGGCACAGGGACCTAGTTTCTATAAGAGTAGATAGGAGTTTTACATCGTCTGAGATTACCAATGCATGCATGAGCCACAGAGCTCAGGGAAACATGCCTTGATAATCACCTATTAAAACTGGCTAAGATCGGAAAGTTTTCTTCGTTTGATAAGGTATTAATAATCCTTATTTAAGCCAAGCGCTACCAGATAGCAGGGTACAAGGCTACCTGCTAGCATCCTCGTCGTATTAGCGCTCAAGGCCTCGCCTCATGGTAGCTTCACTTGCGGCAACGGGAACCAGAAATACGTCACACGGAGTTTTCCCATCATTCATATTTAGCCGTTGCGTTTTCTTTGCGCTTCAAAATTTTCACTTTTCATTTAATCTCGAAAAATAGATATCGTAATCGTAAATCTATAAGCGTGAAATACATATTCCAGGAGTAACAATCTTTCGATTTGAGCCTAAAAAAATAGGACACCACCCTATAGTAATCTCAGCTCTATCCTGGATTCGCCACTAGTTAACAGGACATTCTCGATAGTCTGCCGATATAGGGCCAATATAGGCTGCCAATATCGGCTAAAAAACGTAAAATGTTACACTTGGATATTGGCCCTATATTGGCAGACATTATAGGGCCGACATAAGAACACTGGCAGTCGATATTGGTCCGACATAAGCCCGATATTGGGTGGCTACTTGGGTACTGTCATCAATGCTACCGGGATAATCCCAAAATAAATGCAACATAGTTTTTCAATGCTCAATCTTAATTCAAATACATGCATGAAACAGCATAAAGCCGTAATAATTTCAACTTTCCACACCACGATAAAATTTCTCAACTGGATAGCACAGAAAAGAGTTACTTTGGTGAGTACTCGAAATCTTTGCATAAAAAAGACTCAGTAAAAATATTGAAGAAAATTCATTTCATTATGATAATAATGATAATAAGTACTCACAGAAGAATAAACAGATTATTACAACATTTAAAAACATATTTGGAAGTTAAGTAACCCACTAAACAAAAGGCATGTTTTAATTGTACCAATAAGTTTTTAATTCATTGCTCAACTGGTATAAAGGCAGCTTTACACGATGAATTTCCATTCGAATGCCTTGCGAATAACCATCATTCGCTGTGTATAATCGATTGAAATTTCAGGCCTGTTATAAATTACTTGAATGATTTCCGTGAATGATATGAGCGAACGGCGTCCATCTTGCCATTGGCATCCACCTCGGGATTATAAGTGCATATGTGAAAACTTTGGAAGCATATTTACCCATGCAATAGCTCAAATAATTAATATGTAGGTACTTTGAGAGAACATAAATTCACAAACATTAATTGTCTAAAGTGGGTAACTCGGAAATAGCATTCGGGATATTTAATGAATAAAAACGTCGTTTTTCTCCTCGATTGCGTCTATATTTTGTTTAATTTAAAATTATTAAACTATATTTAACGATTTGAACGCTTAAGTTTGGGATGAGACTGCCGATTAATGACAAAATATCTATTTATTCGGTGAACAAATTCCAACGAAAACGAGCCGTGACATCATATTGACTAGGGGGCATGGGCCAGTTGGAGAAAGGCAGCCAAGGCCTAGGTAATGCATATCCACAAGTACTTTAGTTGGTCTAGGCTGTCATTAGTGCCTCAGAGAGTGTGCCGCTTGTATGAACATGAGTGGCTACCTAGAGGTGTTGCGCATCTAATTATGCATTAAATAAGAATACAAATCATAGTTCCCATCAAACTAAAATATATTATTCGCAGTTTTTTCCATATTTTCACGGTATAGATGTCGTCAAAGTCACGGTTTCTTGGAGAATGGAGGGACCAGTGTATCAGGGAAATTAAGAATTTCAACAGATTCAGGCTTCAATTGGTGGAAAGAAGACATATTTAAGTGAAAAATTTTCGTGGAAAAGAGTTACGATCTTTTATTTATTTAAATTAAGAAGTGTCTGAATTTTCCCCAGTGTTAATGGACACTTTACCAGTTACCATTCTTCCGGCTTTGGTACAGGCTCAAGGTCAATGTGTCAGCACGGCACGCGGACCAATAATTGCGCTTAAGGATATTTTATTGTATAGAATAATATTTGAGGAGAAAAATTGAAGAAACTTCCTTTGACAAAGAACTCGTATCTGATAACAAAAAGAAAAAGAACCTTAGCTTAGCCAATCTAAGAGAAGTTGTACAAAATGTCTCGACTATAATTTTTTTCTTAGTTAATTATATAATTTGGTCCTATGGACAACTAACAAAGGAATTGTGATAAATTAATAGTAATTCACAACGGTGTCTAAAGACCCCCGGTTATTACTGAGAGCGCAACCGATAAGGATTATATGGAAAGAAAAATAGCGCTCCGTGATCGCCCGCAGTCAAATGGGATCGATTCTGCTAGTTACCTTAGAACACAGATTTGTAGTTTTCACGCGACATTCAACAACTCAGAAATTCCTTCATAAGCAACAAGCTTACATAAATCATGCATCACATCATAAGTCAACAATTATAAGTTTAGTTTGACGCAGCTCTCCTTTCCTCTCTCTTATCCGAAAGCTTTTTCGTACTATTTCTTTCTTTACATGTTTTATAACCTGCCCTACGTAATGCATTCACGGCCGTCCCTTGCCCTTTCATCCAATCAACCTTTCCTACGACAATTACCTTAATTGGGCCATAATTTCTCATATCGTGGCTCAGGGGCGCAGCTAGGAATTACGGCTATGGTGTTTTAGGCGCCGATGAAAGTCAACTACTGAGGTGTGTGGTATACCCGCCAGGATAAGCGGTAGGTGCGGTGGCCCTCCCCCAGAAAATATTGAATACAAATGTTTCAAAATGGCGAATTTTATGGAATTCCGAGGGATATTTCATTAATCCTTACGCTCTTCTTTCAGTAAATAAATCAAATTAAGTAAAATGGATTAAACTTGAAAGTTTCTCTCAGTTCTGGGGTGGGATTATCCCCCAAACCCTCCCATCCCTCGCTGCGCCACTGACTTGGCTTATGAAATTACTTTTATGGTTTTACTTTTCACTTCTCTCTTCTCCAACTCTAGCACTTCTTCATTAGTCAAACATTCGATCCATATCTTTATATGTTCATCATTCTCTGGCAGGACCGCATTTCGAATGCCTCCACTCTTGACTTCTCTGCAGCTGGTCCAGGGGAAGAGGGGGTCGGGTTGTGGCCTCACCTGGGAATGATTAAACAAATAAACAAGTCGAGTCAGCTGTCAATGACCACACCTTCCTTCCACAAAGAGGCATGCTCCGTATGTAGCACCTGATGTATTGTTTTCTTAGTTCCATGCTTGTACTCTCAGCTGTAAGAAGGTTCTTTCGCTCAATAGAAAGCCCTCTTCGCCTGCGTTATTCTACTGATTATTTCCTTCTTTCTTCGTCCACCGTTTATAATTCGGCTTCCCATGGAGCAAAGCTTTCTCACCTCTTCAAGCTTTTGTTTTCTGAATTTGATGCTTGTCTTAGCCTCTTCTCTTTTGCTGCATATTTATATCTTTGTCTTCTTTTTTTAATTTTCAGCTAATATCTGGCCTTTGTTCTATCCATTATTATCAATTTCTTCTTAAAATAATTCTCTGTCATGGCTATGACTGCTGTATCGTCTGCAAATCTCAACATACCAAATCTTCCTCTGAAAATATTGCCATCTAATCTTTTCTCCTTGCTGTCATCGAGGAATTGATTGGCGCATGTAACCTTATATCGAATCCCAGCCCGAGGGCCTCCCTCCCACAGAAATGAATAAAATTCAGTTCCTCTCAACTGCCCATCAATAACCGCTTCGTGAATTCCATAGTACTCCTTCCATCCAATAGTACTATTGTCATCATTAGTCAACAATCCTAAGATTGGTTTAACGAAGCTCTCCATTCCCATCTCCTATCCTCTAGCCTTTTCATAGCGACGTATTTCTTCCCTTTTACACCCTTTATATCCTGTCCTTTGTGTCAACCGAGGCCATTTCTTGCCATTCTTCCCTTCCACTGTCCTTCTACGATTGTCTTTATCAGGCCATCATGTCTCATAATATAACCAACTAAGTTCTTCCCCTTAAGGTTTTTAGAAGACGTTTGTTTTCTAATGGAAGTCCTTATATTTTCAGATTTAAATTTATTTTTAAAGTAAAGTTCAAGGGTTTTCTTACATAACAATTCTTAACCTAATCTTAAACCGGTCTTTCCCACGCACTGTTAAATAATGTATGAGTACAACAGCTCCCTGGTCACCTATTAGACGCGGGAATTTGGCGCATTCAGCTGAGTGAGTGATGCTGATACCATGGGGGCGACATACCCATAAGGATAACGCGTGTAGGTTTTGATATATCAGTGCCATCCATGCCAGTGGTCCAAGACTGCCGCGAAGTTTGAATTCACATCTCGGCGCGTGTTTCAAACTTTTTTACGCGTCACGATAGGGCCTGCTATTAAATAATGCTACTGCAATTGCGAGAATTTTAAAAGCAATGAGTGTAGGAAAATCTTCCTGAAGAACTTCCCCAGGTTACTAAAGCAGTAACTATAATACAAGATTAATGTACAAATCCAACTGGAGATCTGGTGGTAGGTAAGAATAATGATCTCGTAGACTTACTTCAGTGGACATTGGTATTTATTGATACAATAACTGGAAAAAGAAATACAACAATAACAATTTAAATATGACATGCTAGAGATGAAATCTGTGGAAATTAACAATTCTACAAGCACATGAGATGCACAAGCAACAAATATCAATGACAAAAGTACATTGCAATGAGAGATGAGCAGCCTTTGCCTAATAGTAGACAGATTCCATTACTTAAGTAAACACTCCACACTTATACACAAAGAGGGTGACCCAGTTTTCCTTGAGGTAGATGTATCTTGCAACAGCTCTGGGACACTTGCTTGGTCGATCCATTTTATCTTCAACCATCTTCGATAGCACAACATTTCGAATGATTCCACTCTCGACTTCTCTGCTTCTCTCTACGAACAAGCCTCGCTTCCATAGTGAAATAAGTCCTTATTTTTTTCAATTTAAAGTTTATTTTTAAAGTAAAACTTCAAGGGTTTTCTTATTTAAGAATTCTTAACCTAATCTTACATCGGTCTTTCCCACGCCCTATTAAATAATATGTAAGCACCACAGCACCTTGGTGACCTATAAGACGCGGGAATTTGGCGCATTCAGCTTAGTGAGTGGGGATGACAATTTCTTAAGGACACCGGAAAACACCCGCCAATTCAAAAAGAAAGGAAAACATCGCGAAGATATTGATTGTTAGGATCCATAAACTCCATCCATGTTTACCTCTGAGCGCTTAGCAAATAACACGAGTCTGATAATAATCGATAATGAGCAGCGTGAGAAAAACAGTTTCTCCGGATAAAATGGATACGAGGACGTCTCGTATGAAAGAAAAGTTTCTCTCTCTCCTCCGATGGAAAATTATGTTTGGATAAATATCACAGTAGTATAACTCGCTGGCTCATCTATCTCATGTCATAGTGTCTGATTGTCCTCATTATTAATGTCCTCAGTGTCTGCTTGCCTGTTAATGAGGAGGTCGCGGGGTCGTATCCGACCTATGGTACTGTGCTTGAAACTGATCGGAATTATCCAGAGCGGTTGATTCCCATTTGCCTCGAGGCTGTGAGACTTCGTTTCTTTTGAAAATTTTCACTCCTTCAAAAGTCAATAAAAGAGCTCATATCGCCATCGAATTGAAAATTTTCAGGCAAAGCAAATTCCGCTCGCAATGCTAAATAATCAGAATCAACCGTTCGGAATGAAAACCGGTTGTAATAATTCCAATAACACCCTCCCTGCGGGTAGATTTATCCCCACCAAGACATTTGTGCTTCACTCTATTAATCGGAATTATTCCGTTGTCATAGCGAAGTAGGCCATCGTAAGGAGTCGCCAAATGATAAAAGTCTCATAAAATTCCGATCGCTTTACCAACCACTCGGAATCAACAGCTCGTGATGACAACCGATCGCATTATTATTCGGATAAATATCAAACACGCCCTCCTCGGCGTGGATTTTTGTATCTATTCCATTCTTTAATGGGGACTGGACGAACAGCGATTCGGGAGGAAAAATCCATCGATATTGAAAATAAAAACTAAAATAAACAGATTGGGATGGTGAGGGGGAATTAACATTATTGATTATTGTATTCAACTTGAAAATGTTTTAAACCGATTTGTTTGATTATTTTACATGATTAAAGATATTTTTTGTGGCCTCTTACGGTATGGTATTTGGGGGAGGCAACCGACCAATGACGTCATTTGCTCCGAGAGGGAAGGGTGGATAGAAACCCGGCGTCGGCATCTAGATGAAAGGCGCCAAGGGGACCACGGCTTAACGTCCCATCCGACGGACGGAGTGTTGCGCTTGAAATTTTCGCCACACAACATTCAAGCAGGGATCGGGTATTCTCTGAAAACTTTTCACGATTACAAAGTTTATTACGACTTAGTATTCAATTTTACCACATATTCTTCAAGGTACAAATGGTGTCTAGTGCATTCAATTTATACAATCTTCTCCTATCTTGCTATCCTCTCTATTTCGTTCACTTTCTTCTTCAGGTTTTTCCATATCCTCTCCCTTCACCCAGCAAAATTTTAGGACGAGGTAAGTAAAGAACATTACTAACAACAATGAATACAAGTGTTTTAACGCATCGCCCAAACACGCACCTATTAGGGCTAGTGCTAATGTTTTTCAAGCTTTGTTCTCTTCTTCAATTTATTGGCTATCGTTTGGCCAGCGTTATGATGCGATTTGTGACGTACACAAATTATGAATAGCAATAATCTTTCAAATCTCAATAAGTACTACTTGCCTGAGGATTGATAGTACACGAGCGTCGTAATCAGCAGAGATTTTCCACTCCCTCCATGCAGCGGGATGTGCTCGGCTGTGGGCCTGGCTCCTCCGTTGAAGACGACGTCGACTGAGGTGATGAAGACGATGTCAGACGAACAATCAACTCCTCTATATCATCCTGCAAATTGTCTGCACGCCACATGTCTTCTTCCTCTTTCAAGACGTGCTCAACATATTTTTTCCAGTTCTTCGAAGTAATAGTATCAAAGCTTTCTGCTATCAATTTTTCCACTTCTGTACTCTTCAACGTTGTATTCTTCATGCCGACGCGTATTCTGACGCCATTCTCCGTGGTAGTATATGGAATGCACTCAAAAAAGAAATCTTTCAGTGCACCTTTTTCAGTGCCCAGCGATTGCATAATAAGATTCATTCGTAGTAATATTTATTATTTTATTATTATTAACTTTCTGGTGATTATTTTCTATCACTATTATAATTGTCATCCACACATAAAAGTGAATGAGACCATATTGCATCCACGCACTTGCCGCGTCGCCGTACTCTCCGCCGCCGCCGGCCAGAACCGGAGTCGATCGCACGCTATAAAAAACGATTTAAAATTCGTGGTTGCAAGTTGGTGCAAGGTTTAAATTTAGATCTACAATGTAGAAGCTTCGAAAAACGACGTGGTATCGGTTACTTGGCGGAACTCCGGGATAATGTCTACTATTTCTATAGGTTTATGTAAAAAAAAGGGTTGAAAATAGGCTCCGCCATTTTGTTATATATCTATGGTTATTGATGATATCGACAAATATGTCGGCTTTCATTGTGGTCCAGGATTTGCTCCAATTTGTGTAGTAAAACTCTTTCACCTCCGATTTTGGAGTTCTGCTTCTCGCACATATACAGTAGAATCTGTTCTTCACTTCAATAAACAAGACCTTTTGAGTTCGAAAGCCAACAATACACGCCTGTGAAATGAGAGAGAATTTTAATTGTAATGCTATCAAAATGTAGTTTAAAATAAAAAAATACATCCAATATTGTCTCTCACATACAGCACTACAGAAGTACGCCCTCTCTTACTCCAATAGTAGATATGTGTGTATGTGTGATAATAGTAGCCAATGTGTTGACAAAATTCATGCTGCTACGTTTTGGCAATAGTAAACGTTGTTTGACAAGTATGCTCCTGGATATTTCTGCTCTTCTGGGTATCGAGGGATTACAGGCATGAAATCATAATTATTAGGCAGCAATCCGAAGATTGGTTTGACGCAGTTCTCCATTACTCTGTCCTATTCGCGTAGCCTTTTCATAGCGACGTATTTCTTCTCTCTTTTACATCCTCTATACTCATTGTCCTATATAACTCATTCGGGGCCGTCCCTTGCCCTTCCACCTGTCCCTCTACGATTGATTTCATCAGGCCATCATGTCTCATAATGTGGCCAGCTAAGTTGTCCCATCTTCTGCTTAAGGTTTTTAGAAGACTTATTCTTTCTCTCACTTTCTTAGTACTTCTCCATAGCTTACACGGTATATCAATTTTATCTTCATCATTCTTCGGTAGCACCACATTTCGAATGCTTCCACTATTTGACTTCTCTGCTGCTGTCAACGTCCAAGCCTCACTTCCTTATCGAATCATACTCCATGAATGAATTGTTTCCCTACTTCTATGCTTGCACTCTCAACTGTAAGCATAAGCTTTTTGTAGAAAGCCCCCCAGGAAACCAGCCTATTATTGGAAAAAAGTGGATCGCATAGCACTCATCACCGTGCCAAGAACATTTTTGGGAGCCGATTAAAATGCTACCGAAGTGGCAACAGGAATCAGCCTCCTATGTGATGGAATTCAGTCAGAGGTATCAATAATCCAATCGAGGTTCATCCCAATTGCTATCCCTAGGCCACCTTCTGCTTCGAGCATTATTGTTAGCGGGGGAGGTGTTTCTAAGCTTCACGATAGATTGGAACCAAGGACTCTTCGAACAATATTCCAATGCTCTACCCTCTGGCACTCTACGTCCCACTTATGTCACTCATTAAAGTAATCTTTCGTTTTCAATTTTTACCCTATCCGATTTTGTTAGTTCTAAGGGGAGAATGTCATAAGTACTAAAAAAAATCAAATTTAATTTTAAAATCCAAATTCAAACAGCATCGAAAGAGAGCTTTAACTTGGCAACATACTTATCTCGGTTAATGCATTTGACCCTCAGGCGCTATGGAGGTTTATGGTTTGGATCAAACGATAATAGCTTTCCAGAAAAAGATAAGTGATTTCAATGCCATAATTGAAGAAAATACCTATGATTCGATGGTTTAATCTCATTTGCACTCACGATAGACATGTTGTTCGTGTTTTTTTTCACCTTATCCATGCTTCTTCTTGGAGGTCGTTTTCCTTCTAAATTCTGATTTAAAATGTGATCACATTTTGAAATGTTACAGCTTCACTGCTTTGCCATTATAATTGACGATCATTTATTGAATCACCTAGTTGTCAATTCCACAACGCGTAAACTTTCGTTGCTGATAAAAATTATAGAGTTACAGAAAAAAAAGATAATGTAAGCCTTGGATGTTTCATTTGTGGCACTTATTTCTTACCCGGTTATTACTAAGATCTGACCCGGAATTTCACAGATAATTCCCTCGGCTGCTGGCTGCGGGGATTACCCTTCTCAACGGGTGTTGGGAAGTGAATCTATTAAAGCAAATGATTGATATAAAAGCTATAACTAGACACATACCCTTTTTGTACGTGAGATACGTTTTTAAACAAATTTCACAATTAGAAACTTACTACACTAAAGGCGGAGTTCTTTAACAATTGTACGACATGCTGATGAATTTTTACAATGGCAAAGAGGATGTTTATAATTGATTCTCAAGGTATGGTGGCTTAAACTGGTGATAAAAACTATGATGGCTTCATACTCTGTGTTACTGGATACAAATACTAGTTATAAACAGTTATACTACCGGATAAAAGTACTGGTAGGAGGAGATTTTTCAAGTTTTGCACCTTGCATGCCGTAGCACTTTAGGAGTGCGTTTGGAACACATCACTCTGTTCTTCGGATGGTATGTCAAGCCGCCATTACAACGAATACTTACCATAAATGCTAACGTGATAGAACAACTTTATCATTACCCTGCTGCTGCTCCATCGAAGCTGATGTTTTGTCTTTATTTATTACTAAATCATTGATATACATTTAATCTGCTTAAATCAAGCAAGTAATTCTGAATGCTGGATACAAAATGCTAATAGTACAAATTTTGGCATCGACATAAATTATTGCATTACGATATTTAACATCAAAATTGGGCAATGCTCCAAATTGAGCCATGAACTTCATTTAATAAGTTATAATAGATAAGTATATGAAGATCCTCGCTATAGTATCCATTCGTCGTCAAGCCTTGTCGAGAAGTTATTATTATAATTGAATACATTTATTAATGACCATGTGGCAGACATAGTTAAATCAAAATCATCCGGAACTCTCTTCTTCCGTGATGCCTTGTGATCTGATATTCGTCCGAAACTTTAGGGAAGCCGACAAAACCCCCAAAGAGACCACCGTGTCCTCATCAGGGCTGGTGAATAGATGACGAAGAGTGTCCGCTGTGTTGTCTTGCGATGCTGTCTCGTTGTCCTTTGATTCGCTCAAGGTGCGCTCACCATGAAATCCGCTGTCCATTCGTACAGCGGATTTCATGGTGATGCTGATTGTGAGGTGCTGTGTATTAAATAAATCGGAATTAGTCCACTACATTATAGCATAACAAATATACCGCTATACTGGAAAATTGCAAGCGTTACAACGATATTCAAAAAGGGAAACAGACATGACCCAGGCCTCTACCGTCCAATTTCATTAACCTCGAATATAGACAATATACTTGAGCATACCGTCTCGAGCAATATCACGACTTTCTTGGACAGAGGTAACTTCCTCCGTGACTGTCAGCACGGATTCCGAGAAGGTAGATTATGCGGAACACAGCTCGCGCTCTTTCTTCACGATGTTCTACAATATGGTGAATCGAAAAGACAAGTTGACGCTCTATTTCTAGATTTTTAGAAAGCTTTCAACACGGTACCTCACAACAAACCTTTATAAAAATTACAGTCATTCCGATTAAACGAAACAGTGGTAAACTGGATTCACGACTTTCTCAGTGATCGTACTCAAAAAGTAGTTCTTGACGAAATGAGCTCTGACGTAGTAAAAGTTAAATCATGTGTTCCACAAGGATGCGTAAAGGGCCACCTTTTTTATTGAATACATCAGTGATCTCTGCTCCCGCATTAGCAATAAAATACGGTTATCTGCTGACGACGCAGTCATCTATAGCGAAATTAGTGATCACTCCGACTACGAAATTCTATCATCGGACTTAAACAACGTTCATTTGAGGAGCCAAGAGTAGGGACTCGAACTTAACCTGAGCAACTGCATGACGGTACATTTCTCGCGGAATTCGTCCAACTACAACCATGCTTATGCTGCATGCTGATGGTATTAACATAAAGGCAACAGACGAAGTGAAGTACCTGGGAATTACGTCGAACCTCACGTGGGGAACATTTACACGTACATATTTGCGGCATAGCCCTGTAAAATTAGGGCTCATCAAGCGTATAGTCGGAAGATTTTCGGATGAGAAAGTATAAGAAAGGTGCCATTTTACACTCGTCTAACCGCACCTTGAGTATGTAGCGAGCGTATGGGATCCGGTGCAGAAAGACTTACTCCGCGAACTGAATAAAATACAAAGGAAGGCTGCGCGGTCCTTCAAAAACTGTTAAGGGCGTACAGACAGCGTTACTCAGATGTTAAGCCATTTAGGATGGGAGCCGCTGGAGATTCGGAGGCTGCGCGCTAGGCGTAGACTACTTGAACAATTGTGAATGGATATCTTTAAGAGCGACACAGAGAACATAATATTAGAGTCACACTTTATTTCCAGGTCCAATAGGAGCGATAAATGAAGAGATATTTTTTTCCGGACGGATAGATATTGGAATTCGTTTTCCCCCGAATCATAAAGGATTTTAATAAACGCTAGTCCCAACTTCGTTAGAGTACTTCATTTTTATGTGGAAACTGCTGGTGTCCTAACACCCCCTACCACACGCCTTTTAGGCGGCTTGCGGGTAATTATGTAGCTATAGATGAACCCTTCTTTACGTTTCAAACACTCGTCCTTTTTGTTATAGCCTAGCCCAAAAGGTTCAGGTCATTGAGATAATTTTCTAATATAAGTAAATGTGAATTCAATGGTAGAGAAGAGTTCCCACAAGTTCTCATTACCAAAGCAATTGTTTTATGGCCACACGTACATTTCTAGGAGGTAATTGAACATTTATTACGCGATTGAATCATGTATGCTCTCAAATAATAGACTTTTTAATTAGAGAAGAAAATATAGACCAAATGCTGCTGAAGGAAGGTGGAAGGAGAGAAATACATGGTGCTTAATGGGCGTAAGATAAAACTTAGGATGGTTTAATAAGGTAGGCTTTATGGTATTTCAAATTTGGAATTTTCAAAAGTATTTCATGTTATCGTATTTTGCTCAGGACGCGAAGAAATTTTCTTCCAGAAACATGTGGCAGATATTAAATTCGACGATATTGCGAATGTTAGATTAATTTTGTCTCGAGTACGTTAACACCCCACATGTGAATCTAAAATGACTTAATGTCCATTGAAGTATTACTAATTACATATTATTTCAAACGTGTGAAAGGAAGTTACTCTAAATTTTAAGATTAAGTACCGCTCAGTATGAGTATCATGGAAGACTATCTGTAGTTATAATTTTATGAAAACAAATATTTCTCCTCGTCCGTCCTTCTTCCCAATGGCCATCACCCGCTCATTCCAGGAACACACCGACTTTTCTCTGTCCTGGAACACCATCGCAAGCCGCGCTCTCCTGGACTTGGGCCACAGATGTTCTCTCGGTTGGACATGGGGAGACTCGGAAGCCTTAGCAGGTCCTTTTTTACTCGGATGCAAAGGAGAAGGTACAGTCACTTTCAAAAGTAGGTCCCCACGGCCAGCGCGAGCAACTACGTTTTTCTCGGAGGTCGAACTTCGGGTATTGGCTATGCCTTCTGTGTCTTGAACGGGCCAGTTTGACTTAGGCATCCTTCACTATTCCTAAATACTTCGCGACTTCCCCGACTCCCAGTGCCACAACACAAGGCGAAGCATATGTTCTCAGCCATGGGATTCCCACCCTGATAGTATTCTGAGATGGATATTCCGAGTAGTCTGGCTTGCACTAAAAAATAACGAGACGTATCTGCGTCGCAACGCACATATGAGGAAGAAACGAAAATTGGAATTTACGTCTGAAAGAGTATTAAAAAAGTTTCCTACAAAATAACCTTCTAGATTATACCTTTAACACATTATTACCAACACCATCAATATATATTGCTCTATGTTTAAGTATTTCAAACACTTGATGTGGCGCATTCATTATTCCTAACCATTTTCTTAGGATACATATGTTTACCATGGTTTATACTACATTTTTCTACGTGTCTCATCACGCGAGAAATCAAAAATATTAATGTGCGCTAAATTGTAATGTTTAATTCTGTATCATATTTATTCCAGTCGTTACTAACATATCCCATATGAACAAATATTTAAATAATGCTTTATACATTCGAGGTATCAGGAAGTAATTAACCGACATATTTATGTTCATCGAAAGGTCGAATGTCTTAATAGTTACCATTAATATATTTTCTATAATGAAAATACCAACGGAAGCATTAATTACATGACTTGTGTGCCTATTTCTTACCATTTAATGGCATATTAATACTATATGTTTTATCTTTGCCCCTTCATGGAGAGGCTAACCTAAGTCTTCCCCCTTTTTCGCTTCTTTTTTTCCTGCTAAAACCAGTCGTAATTGGCGCCTGCTGATATCATGCAGGGCAATATCCTACACATAATTATGTATAAGTGGTTTTACATCATAAATAGAACTTACACTCATGTAATGAATACCTTGAGTCAGTCTTACGTGCGAACAAATACTGATCATATTCCTACTGACACTAAACTACGCACGCATAATATTCATCCGATAAAAATATACCGTGTTGGGTACCTAATGACTATTTCTGCATTATTAATACAAATTAAACTTATGAGCTGCCAAATATACTGCTTGGGATGTAGCGTTTGACGGTGTGGAAACTTAGGCGACGACAAAAGAGGGACAAGAAAAGAATGAAGGCATCCGAGATGTGAGTATAAAAAAGAAAGGAAAAGGTGAGAAGGATGGAGAGGAAAAAAAGAAGAAGTGCTATCCATGGTCGAGAGATTTTTGGTAAAGGGGGAGGGGAAGGATGAAAGTAAGGATATGGTTAGAATGAAAGAGCCTAATGCGAATGGGCGTCACTTTTAATTAAAGGGTTAAGTTGAAGTTGGGAGGGGCGCAGGCACGGTGATTCGTAAAACCTTCAATTCAGAAGGGCAGGTAAATGATGTTTTTCTATGACCACCATAACTGGTTGACTCACCATCATAACTCCACGCACATGTTGCTTGTACTGTTTTTCTTAAAAAAATGAACAATATTAATGTAAGAGTATTTCCCATAAACTAAAGGACAACACTTCCTGCGACGCATTATGGTCTAACAGCCTGCCATTTCACTTGATGCCAATAAACATCTCGCTGCTTCTTTTAGTGAAAATTTATGTTTATCTTAAAAGTAATTCAATAAAATTTAAATCCAATTGCTTTTTCGAAAAAACAATGCAAAATTATCTTCTCCAATAAAAAATTGCCGTACCGGTAGTTTTGACCGGTAAAAATTTAAAAACTTTTTCTGATTTTCTACTCACAGTATGGGAATAAGTTGCGTTATTCAAAATGTAGGCACTACTGTAGTCAGAATAACCTACTACTTGGGGACTGACTGCTATTTAACTTGTAAACATTGAAAAAATGTCTGAAAATCTTTAACCGCCGGCATGGATGAACGCGATGACGGATGGTAACCGTGACGCAAATGACAATATTTACATAGGCGTATATATTTACGTATTTTTCACCAGGCGATGTGAAGAAAAAAAATTGGAGTAACATGCTCGAAATGCTCCGAAAATTTATTTGCACAATATGTTTTGTATAAGTTTACCAAACTACACAGATGTCTCCTCTCTTCCTCGCGCGATGGGTTACTTGCCGGAAAACCCATATATTCTTCTCCGCTTTCTTCGGTGGTGGAATTGTTTGGCTGTGTGGGGGGGGGGAGGTTCACGCGGCCTTCCTACCTCTGAAATCGTGCGTGGGGCTCTTGACGACGGTTTAAGTAGTCAAGTTGCACCATTTGTACTACCTGATCAAGTCGAATCGATCCCCAGTGGACAAGGAACGTGTAAGCAATACGCGAAGGTCGACTTCGGAGAATAACGGAGACGGCTGCGCCAGGTATGGGGACCGACTTTTGAAAGCGACTGTACAATGCGAATTGTGGCTCTGCGCCCGCCAGCCCTTCCGTTCTTTTGGACGCTGTGTGCAATTCCAATCTAGTGCATAGATAGAATGAGTCATCCAGAAGGGTATTGCCTACAGCGGGTAACTCCTCGCCCTCCTTACCACGAGCTCAGTCATCTGAGAATATATGTTGTCGTTTAAGGCGAATAGCAAGCCTCATCAACAAGATCACAGCCATTGATCCTCTCGCTTAAGCCTAAATCACACGATTTTTTTTGTCGTGAAAGTGATCACTATCGCAATCACTAGGCGAAATGATCGTCGCCGGTTCGATTTTTTTTTCAATTTTATTTCTTTCAGAATCTGAAAAGTAACTTGATTAGTTGTAAAAATAGATTATGTATGAAAATTTCAAATAATAAAAATAAAACAGTTCACGTAAATAATCCAAGTGGTCATAAAAAATCTGATATAAAATTTGCAAAATTATTTTAGCTATGTCTTTGTAAAAACCTTCATGCATAATTGAAAAATAAATATTTTCTCTTAAGTTTGCATGCACCATTTTCCAATACACAAAAAATACTACATTGAAGACGTAGTTGTAACTTTCAAAAATAAAATGTAATAGAATATGGTTTATTGCGCGTAGATAGTGAAAAAGTACTAAATTGGCATTCCGGAATCGAATAAGTACACCTCAGTTGAACGGAAATATACTTTTCGAGCACTTCATTCACGACAGGGTGGGAGCCTCGGGAATGGCCTCTCTACAATTTCTGTGAGTAGACAAAATATATAATGCATGCAATTTTCAGTTATTACAAAATAATAATATCTTGATGAACACTGTTTATATTATAGTTTACCCGTTGCTTATGCGGCCATTACGGCCGGATGGATTCCCTTTCGGCTTGAATAAAATATTCTCGGGTTAAGCACCGGGTCAGGCTTTTTGAGGCCAACGTTTCAATGAGTACCTCACTCATCGTCTTCAGGGCTGAGACTGAATGCCGAGCTTGGTCTACGCCGGATATTTATAGCGAGCTAGCCAACGGACGGTTGAGGCCCATTGTTGACCAGCCGATTCAAATTTGGCTCAAGGGTTTTGGAGTCTGAATTGTGACCGCGACCGTTGTATTTTATTTATCAGCGGTCTCCATATTTGGCTGATGTTCTGCCCATAGTCTCGGTTAAGCCTTTTGTCTTCGAAAAAAAAAGCCTGACCCGGTGCTTAACCCGAGAAGATTTTATTCATTCGATTCGCCGGGAAAAACTACGATCATTTACCCTTTCGGCTTGTCATGCATAGCTAATCTTTTATCATAAAAGTCCTTTTGCAACTCGATGGCAGTTGATTTCTTTTACATTATTTAGCTCATTCTTCAATTAATAATATATCTAAAAATCACGTTAATATTCCGTCCGATTATATAACTTTTCTCTAATTAAATAAAACATTTCATCGTGAAAAAGCAACGGCATTCCATTCATGATTATTAATTTATCCATGGCTATTTTCTCCAAAATATAAATAATAAAAGCAAATTTATACTGTCAATACTTATTCCAATCGATTGAAAGTTAAAAAAATAAAATCAAAGGGACCAGTGTACCGTAATCATAGTTTAAAATCGACCGTCCATTTCGGCGTCTGCAACTCCGGGACCGGTGCTTCGCTTTTCTCTCACTTTGACACTATTTCTATGCAAAGGTGCACACATACCAACCCTTGAAATACACTGTTATGCAGTTCATACATCCTATTGTCCAACCTTATATTTTAAAAATCCCATTTCAAATTTTCATTTTTTGACTTTTGTCCACTTGAAGTGGGGTTTGGCCCCACTGTGCGCCCGTCCCCTAAGCGCTTGTGCTACCCAACTGTTCTTTGAGCAATTTCAATGGGGCGTTTACGCTCACCATCCGTTCAGTAATGAACTTGCTATTTTTTACTAGCATATTTCGCCGGGGTGACAATTTGGCTAGGAAAAAGCGATTTAAAGCGGGCGATTAGATTCCGGAAACCGGTAAAATTATTTGAAAGGCATTCGTAGCAACGATTTATAAAGAATGTAAACAACGCAAGGAGGAGATTTCTCCGAGGAAATTGCGTAGAAAATTGAGCTGATATTTACTTAATATTTATCAATGAAATGATTTTTACTCGATCACTTCTTCTTTTACTCATGACCCATTGCAGGTTGAAAAAACAGCCCTCGGAAATGATAATAGAACATACAAAAAATGAAAAAAAATTGAAAATATTCTGGCACAGAATGTTAAATCAGGTAGATCAAAAAGAAGGCAGAAAATATTAAATACAAATGAAAAATATACAGGTACATAATAATAGCCATTACATCTAAGCCATCTATACCTAAGAATCCCGGGGGATCAGAAAACTAAAAACGTCGTCACCTACCAGCATCGCACCTACCTCCACCCAGTAATAAAAATTATGCAATAATATTATATATCATGCGGTGATAGCATAAGATAACTAATGTATTGCACTTCCGGATAGCACAGTTCATGCTACGAAAATGAATTGACATTTGGATGGAAGTTAATCACGTGATCCTTAATATAGTTGAGTTGAACCATTGAAGCTCACTATAATAATCGAGTTAGGACTTATCATTGGAAATATTAATCACATGTCTCTTACGTATATGATGACAAACATCTCCTTGGTATCTATGTTTGGTATTAGGATGGATTAAATCGTGCAAGTAAATGTATTAACATCAACATAATTCTCTTCGTGCCCCTTTCAGGGTGTTTGGCAGGGGGTGATTAATCACCAACTTGCAGCATGCAAGAGGACCACCGCATGCAAACCGAACGGTCATAGAAATATTACGCATAACAGCAAAATGTACGTCCACATTCATGTGATTTGGTGCATTTATTCACGTTTTAACTCGTACTTGTAAATACATTGATTTAACACAGTCAAATTAAAATAAGAGCTGACTGTGCGACTATTCGCAGTAAAACGAACCTTGTGAACAATGCATGTGACGTAACGAGAGGAATGTATGGGGTCTCTTTTGTTGTGCCTTTGAGACTCCCTTTCCCCCATCCCATCTTCTTCTCCTTCAATACCTCCCCTTAACAACCAGCTCTCCACCCTACGACGCGCCAACCGAACCTCTCCCGAACGCCTTCGCGATGCACTTCGACTCAAAATCGGGCCATCAATTTTGACTCCGACATGAGCTATTTGTTCACGGCAACCTCCCCTTATATTCTTAGTGATTCCCCGACCTCCATTACCTCTCAGAACGTGTAGTAAGAAACTGTGCGTCACTTTGGTTTTCCTCCTCATTCCATCAGTTCGGTTAGGGTAAGGAGGTGTATCCTCCGTCGCTGAAGTGTACATGTAAGAACTATTCTCGTAAAAAACCTATTAATCCATGATAATCTACAAATTTAATCATAATTGTTCATAATTTTTTACCAAGAAGGAAACATTCTTTGGCAATATGATTTGGTCACAATTATTGGAGTTTTTGTACCCACATCCTTGGTTTTGACTTCATATTCCTTTCGAGTGTAATGATTAACAACTCCTCCTTTCATCAGTACCGAATTTTTAGTGCTACAGCTTAAAGTTACTTCTTGATCTTTTTACAGTTTACGAAATGTGGAGTGAAGAATTCAATCAACTCAGTGATTGACAGTACAATCCTAAAATCAAACTGTCAACGATTTCTTCAAGCCTCTTCCTCAACGCTTGGATAATTATAATTGGTCCTTCATCACGAAGGATGCAGTGTGCATTTCTCTTGGAATTATGTGAAGCTACCAGAATGTGTTAATCATCGGCTAAAGAGTGAAGTGAAAGTGTCTAGGGTCCATGAAATAATTCATTGTCAGTGTTGTGTTAAATGTGAAGTGCTGGTGAATATAAGTATTTTGGAGAGTTGCTGTTTTAAAGATGAGCTCTGTCGCCGATGGACCTGGGGGCAAGTAAAAGGTAGGTAGTCTTCTCCTCTTGAAGTTTTATTCACCATGGAGGTTATAAAGTTTTTGAGAAAATAATTTAAAACAGAATTGATTTAGCTCCATCTTTTTTTTCCTGGGGAGAGGAAAATTCCTTGACCCAACTCGTGGAGTCTCTTTGCAAATGAAAAATACTCTTTGAATGTTGGAGCTGTCCGTTTTTTTAGTGTAGCGGGATAAATAAAAAAGGATTTCCAGATTAGTTCAATAGATGTAAATGCCCTAGCCCTGTAATGCCCTAGATGTAAATGCCCGAATTTTCACAGGTTCGAATAAGTTGAATGAGGATGCCTCGGGATTAATATTCGGAATGCTCGTATACAACTTCGTAATGTTCCAATACTTTAATTTTGCACCCCATAATGATACTCTAATGATACGCCATTTCTAACAGTTTTTAATCTGTAAAGTGTCTGAAAGTGTAAACAGGGTCGTGTACACAAAGTTCTCAAAAAGGTATTTGTTCAGTGAAAAGAGGATCAGATAGAAAAGAACAACTGAAACACCTCTTCGGAAAAGTCAGTTGAAGGGAGAAAGGTGTTTGGTTGAAAGAAGTAGATAATCTTCCTTTCCACTTCCCACGGCGCTTTTAACACATGAATATGGAAACCTACGTGAGGAAGTAATCGTATGACTTGCTATAATCTCAACCTATTCTTTTTCGTGTTTCATAGTATACACCTTCAATTGATCCCTTTCGTACCGACCGTCTAAATCTCAGACACATTACAAGCCATAAGTGCTAACTCAATATTTCTACCCCATCTACTTATTTCTCTTGTTTATCAAAGATAAATTCCTCCCCATATTTTTCCCTCGTCCTGTGGTTTACGGAAAAATCGAAACCGTTTGAAAGGTGAGGTTAACCACGTGACCTTCCCTGTTGTCCTGCCATAACTCGTGAGTTGAGAGAGAATTATCAAGTATATTGAATAAATATTTGTCGGCTTACGTCATATCTAAAAGCTATGAAGCGGACGAATTGTGTCTCTTCAGCTTTAGTTAAATGCGATAATTATCATTAAATTACACAATACTGATAAGCAAACCACTCTGCCAAAGTTTGAATTACACATTCAGAAATATTCCCATTCGGAAACGTTTATTACAATCAATAAGCTCATTTAGTTTCAATTTTGAAAATTGAAATTTCCCTCCAGTGAAAGTGACAATGCTAATACCAATGAACTTGGCTTGTGCTGAAGCTGAAATTCATTGATTATTTCCATACAGCTTTTCCTTGAAATTTGAAACAATGTTAGCGTCGAATCATAGTGGCTTCGATGATCTGTTGCGAAATCTCCTTCACTTAACCGCTCTAAACACAGAACTTCAAATAGACATGCGTGGAGGCGCCAAGAAGTGGCGCCTAAAATTCGCAATAATTCTAACTGACAATGTTTTTATTTGTATTAACCAAAATTTGTATCAATTTAAAATATATTTAAACGAGCTCAAGATGCCAGTTTTTATGCCTTCACTGAAGAATAAAACTTGCCATATCAAAGATAATTAATTTGAGTCGTTACAAACTGATTAATGCTAATGATGAAATCATAACGACATGACTTACCTTGAGTAAGATTCGACGATGAAGACCAATAATGTTGTTTAACTTCACGGAAAGAAATCAATTTAATCTGTCCGTCCTTATGCTTTCCTTGAAGTTTTAACACTCGCTTATATCTTCAGTTGGTTCGTAATAAACCATTTAGCAATCTCTTAGCATAAAGAAGACGGCATCAGGTTACTCTACCAAAACATGGCTTCAGTTGAGCTTGGCTATCACGAATCTGCGAATGACCAGAAAAAATAAATACTATTATATTACTTTTACAACACAATCAAGAGCTATTATAATTTCATCGGCGTTCACATGAAAGTATAATGATATAATTATTCAGGCTTAGTTAGCGGCACTATTTTGAGGCCAAGAAAGGTGTGATAAGTAGTAACTAACGCCATTATAAATGAAAAAAATGCAAAAACGAGCATGAAAGTTAGCATATTTTATCAATATATGTGGCACAGTGAAAGAAGATGATCACATCGCGGAATTAATTGAATATCACAGTTCGTATCGAAGATTGAAGATATTCGAAGTAATTGACAGCTCTGTTTTGCTACTGTCTAGATTTTATTGTTCACGCTCGGCTAATTAAGAAGATGTAAAATAGTTTTTGAGTGTCATTAGAAAGCTTTTTTGCGATTAAACCTAAGGCAGCAATTATGAGAATATCGACTCATTCGCAGCTGGCGTACAACTACAAAATGTTTAGAATATTTCCGTTTCATAGAATCTATACCACCGAAATAATTCGTAGATCCGAAGGAGTGTTAATCTAAGCAATGCAAACGACCTTCGGGATCGGGAGTGTACAGCGTCCCGTGTGAGTGCGGTAACGTTTACATTGGGGAAACTGGCCGCACAATCGAAAAACGTCTGACGGAGCATGGAAGATGCATACGCCTGTTTGATCCGCTGAAGTCGGCGGTAGCGGAGCATTGCTAGGACCTCGGTCATAGGATGGACATTAAAAATACGAAGGTATTGTGCCGCACAAATAACTATTGGGATAGAATTGTAAAAGATGCAATTGCTATTAGCCTTAAGGAGAAGAGTTGAATTGAAGCTACCAATGTTTATTGTGGTTTTCATATTTAAATATTCGATAAACTTGATACATCGATGACAAATAATGGATCGTAAAGGAGAGAGTTTTTATGCACTAAATACTTATCCCTTATGTACCAATGGCATAGTGTGATTAGCAATGCTGTTACCGCTCGCGAACTCACAACATATCTCCGCTATTCACAGACGTATGCAATAAGTTTACATGATGAGCTACATTAGTGACATGTTAATGCTTGAGGACAATCGTGATTAGAATTACTTTCTCTCTTCACCATTTCACAAAAATTACTTGTGCTCACCTACCTCAGTCAATACCGCTGTATTTCTTCTCAGTATTTCCGTTGATCTGTAGCTTGTAGTAATCGCTATCCATCCTTGTTCCTGCATGATGAGATGGTGACCTCAACGTACGTAGGAACGGCTAGAAGAGTCCAGGAAATTAATGTAATAATTTAAAAACATTCAGAAGTGTGACTCTGGCGAAAGGACGGTTGGCGAGGGAATGAGGTGTACTTTCTTTGTAAGCAGGGGGAAGGGGAGGTGCTACTATGGGGACCACAGTTAAATGCCGACCGTTGACAACCTGCTATACTGTTTTTCGTAATGCGATGACGTGTTTTTCAAACGTACCTAATAACCTTCGCAGATGAATAGGACATTCTGGAACATTGATCACGTGTGTTTCGACCGTTGGCCCATTGAGAAATTCCGCGCTATTTTTCTATAACAGTGGCATTAAATGAACGAATCTCATTGGTTAATCGTATTATTGATTTTCCGCGCGATATATTTTATTAATAATAATATAGAAAATGACCGTATTTGTTGATGTATTTTATTGGATAAAATTTCAAATGACCTTCACGGTATCCAGGTTTTTTTTAGATTTATCTTTGCCTAAAAAATAAATCGGTTCGAAATTATTGTGACGTCACAGGAACACGTGACATGGCTGACGGAGTATCGGAACACCCCCTCCCCTGTATCTGGACTTCAGTTCGCGGCAAGCTCTCTTGGGGTAAAGAGGTGAGTACCGTAACTACTTCTTCGGTGAATCCTTTTCATATTTAAGTTAATGCACTTTCAATTTATTCTCTGAAGTGTAGGATACTTCGCAAATGCTATTTGTTCAAAACCATTCAGTTATCGTGATCAGAGTGGCACATATTTTGAGTGACAATATTTATTACGCCGACAGTCTTCACACTCCAAATTTTATTAACTTATGTGTGAAATGTGCCTCGAAGTTAATATTAGTGTCGGAGAAGTTTTTAAAAAGAACTATAGTGATAGGGAAATATCCTCTCCGATTAATATCTTCCTTTTTTATTCTTAAACCAGTTGAATTTAAATAATTTATTTTGAGAAAACTGGACGTTAAACGGCATTTCTACGATATTCCGTACTTGTTTTTTTCCAGAGTGAATATTCAATCATAAAATTCGTTTGACCTTTGATTAAGTACGTAGTGATTGTTTCCGAGTAGAACAGGTGTAAATTATGACATTTACATTCCGTTATGAAGTGTCGACATTTGAAATGAGTAAGTAAACTGTGAGTAGTTTTATCTGTGCATGCTTCGTGGTTTTTAGAACATCGAACATAACGGCTTGATTGTAGGACTTAAGATCCTTACGACAATCTGGTAGCTTACTTCTAGTACTTCAGGTGATTAGTTACCTTTTTGACGAATGTAAAAATGATTAGTTCTATCGCAGTGACTGTTAGTATAAGATATTAACAGTGGATTTGGAACAGTGCATTTCATGCCAGCCACGCTGCTTCGTTGTTGATTTTGCGGGAACCTTAAATTTCAAAATGAAGCTTGCATCCGCGATTTCTTCAGTTGTTAGCCAGGAACCCTTATTCATCCTTTATAATTTTTACCATAATTTGTACCTCAATGGCGATTTATTCCACACAATTAACGTTGCAACGAGGTATTTTAAAAAGTTCTCGACATTTGAACCTAGGCAATTGCAATTAACTTATTTCGTTTATACATGCACCTGCCACTCCGGAACCGTTCCGCAACAATTGATTGTATAATTTTGATGATGAGGTAAAGTAATAGAATATTGGCGATCATAATTGGATTTAAAGCATTTCACTTTGCACATTTTTTTCCATTTATTTGAACTTTGTGGTCATAAGTATGATAATTTGTTGTAGCCTATAATTTCACCATTATCCTTAAGTTAAGCTCCATGTGATGTGTACAATTTTAGTGGGTGAATATTGCCAGCCTTTAATGCGAACTTTTTCTTTTCAGGTCCTCGATTGAATTAGGGGTAACGGATCAGTTCTGTGAAACGTTTGGGGTTAAATGGGGCATTGCGGTGAGGTTTCAAGGAAGAGGAACACTGAAGAAATATGGTAAGTGAATATCATTCTTCATGAATATTATTTGATAGGTCTTTGAATAATCTCATACATAGACCTTCGGATTCTCTTTGTCGCTATTAGTAACTAAATAAAAACTTAATGCTGTGCGGTGTGCAAGAATTAACTTTTTCTGTGATAGTTTTTGTTACGATATTTCATCAAACACTATTTTATAATTGCATTTTATGCTACCAATTCTCAGCCGCTAAATGGTATGAAACTCCGTGGCTATGAAGGCAACTACATTGAATTAAAGCTGTTATAATTTTTCGTAGTTCACGTGAATTTTGATAGGTTCACTTTAATATTTAAACACGTCACGGTGAGAGCGAACGAATCTCTCAAAGTCTCTATCATATCCTTCATTTCTGGTTTATTAAATACGAAATCACAGGTCTTACTTTTCCGTTCTAAACATCCACTGTTAAATCATCCGTCGAGGATATTGCTTTCATCAGGCAACCAAGATCAGTTTCTCAAGATATGGTGGATTATAATGGTGTGTTTTCTACTCGAAGTATTGACTAGGCTTTCTATTCTCTCCAATGTCTTCTGAGGAATCCCGCAGTCCTCACTCGAACGATCCATTTCATTTTCATACAGCCGAATACCCACCAGTTTCTTCACTGATGTCATTGCCTATGATTCATTGCTATAGAGATGCATACTTGAATTGTAAGTTCTGATAAAATGGTTCCAAACTTCATGATAAAATTTCCTGCTTTTATTAGCAAATTGTTGCACAAATTTTTTCTGAAAATTTTTCTTCGCCTGGGGTGTTCTACTGATAATTTCTCTCGTGTTTCTACACCTGATTATTCTGCTTCCGAAATGTAAACTATGAAAATTACGGGAGAAATAACACAAATCACTAGACTTTTTCTTGACTAGAATTCTTCATAGCTAGGCCCTATAAAGTATCACACACACTTGTTTTTTTAAATGAGTTGTGGATGATTCACATGTCATTGTTCAGCGTTGTTAATTAACTTCATTCAAAATTTTAAGCATGGAATGCCAATCGACAATACTGCTGCGTAAAATTATTCAAGGAAGAAGACGAAGAAATTCGGTGAGAAACTGGTCGACCTCTTTCAACGTTTGTTTCACTAGTGTAATGCTATTCTTTTGCTACACTCTAATGTTTAACAATCGATAACAATTTAAATTGATTTCTGATTGATTGACGTATCTCATATAGATATTCAATCCATGTCTTCACTTTTATTAGTCAACAGTCAAAAGTTCTCCGTTTTTGTCACTTACGGTATTCATCATACGCTCATTAATTTGAGGAGGTTCCCCTAGCGAAGATCTACTTTTCCATGCACACTATGTTTTCATATTCCTCGACCGCGTTTCCCTGGCCTCCCTGCCCTTATGTCAAATATCGTTCCTTATTCTCATTTATTTAAGTTTTTATTACAACGCCATTGAGACATAGCCTCGGTCTTTTTAAACCCGAGGGTAATCGTTGCCATCCACTTTCTATTTGCCGATTCAACGTCAACTTAAACAGCTAGGTCTTAGAATTTCATCAACTTAGAATCTCTCTTCTTGACTAGCAATTTCTTTGTCTATTGTCTTCGGCTGTGATTATTTAATTTTGTTTCGCTACCACTAGCTTGTGTTCTTTGTCAAATTTTCATTTTTGCATTACATTCGTAGAGAATAATTACATTTTCTTCACCTCTTACCTGCTTGAATATTTCCATGATACCTTGATGCACTTACTACACTTTTGCGTTTTTTAGCAATTTTTTGTAGGTAGTTTTTATTGTTTTTTGTATTTTTTTTCTACAAAAATTCGGAGATACAGAGGTTATGGGGTAGTGGTTATCTTTCGTTGAGGGAGGAAGTTTCAGAGCTCCATCAGCAAGGGCTACTGATTGCCTTAGAAATCAGCCATAAATTATTCATCCTGTTCGGATTACAGCCTTTAAATATTCATCCGGCTTTCAATGTACTTCAGGTCTTCTTTGCCTCGTCAAAATTCAGTGGATACAATGCTCTGTCGTGGGTCAGGGAACTGACTCACCGACGTGGCCACACAATAGAACACGCACAACCACATAATTACAGTAAAGCCAATGTGTCGAAGTGGGTTCTTAGTTACACGTAACATATTTACAACAGAGCATCTCCTCCTAACTGGGACACACTTTTCACCCGAAAAGAAACAATATTCATAGGTGAACATTTTATGCTAAAATCAGCCTTTTCCTAAATTTTGAGACTTAAATGCTCTCGGATATTTCGTTAAAATGCTGGCTATCGTTTCTTCAGTTGAGGAGTAGCGAATTTCAACCTTATAACACTTTACAGCCCACTAACAAAGTGATAGCGATCATCACTATGCTAATGAAAAAACTTTTAGGGCTAAGTATAATTATTTATTTTTCTTTTTCTTGACCTTATTTTATATATAATATGGTTTTTCCTGGAGTATAGGTCATTTATACAAAAGTTAGCAGCCAACGTTTCGATTTATTTTCTTAAATCATCTTCAGGGCTATGTTAGAAAAATTGTGAAACAAAATAAAACACAGAGAATAAGACGAAAATATTTATGCATAAAAAAGGAACAATTGGGTTTTTTTAACACAATATAATTTAAAGAAATATGTATATATAAACATATAAAAGAACAGAATGGAAAATATACAAAAATTTTTACATACCTCTAAATTTTGAACATAGTAATTATTTATGTTTTGTTTCTAAGGTATTGTCACAACCTAGGTTACCATTAATTTTGATGTATTAATTAGGGCTATGTCACTGCGTCAATTTTCGGGTGGCCCCAGCAATTCTCGACGAATGCTGGTCGCTTTGTCAAGGGAATTAGATTAAGTTGGAATTTTTATTCACATATGGCTTCTAGTTTCCACCTTTCTTTGGCAAAGTTGTTTCGGTCGATTATTGTGTTGTAGCGGTGACTCAAGGTATTCCACAACTGAATTTATTTGTGATGAGTATATGCCCATGTTCCTCTCTACTTCTTTTCCACGAGAAAGTCCAATAATAGAAGTTCTACGTCTTCCTCCATTGTGAACTTCATGTGGTCGTTAATTCCGTTTAAATAATTTTAAGAAGAAGTACATCGATATGATTAGTTCTAGCTTTATGCTTCGCATGTTTCTGAGCAGGCTGGTTATCATTGAAGATACAATTCATATTTCCAGTTAATCCAGGTTACCATGGAAGATAATTAGTGCACAATTCATCTTTCCAGTTGATTCATGGAGAAGATTAGTTAAGTATATGCTGTGGTACCAGCAGTGATAATGTACATTATATCAATTCTTGTATATTATTTACGATCCAACAGATCATTAGCATTAGATCGTCGTAAAAACGATAAATCAACACCGTATTTTTTTGTAAAATCTTTGACCACTAATCTTGCTTTTTACCTACCCATATTACTCATACCATCACTTTTCATCCGATATACCAATTTTCATTGCACTTGCTTAGTAACTACGAGTACCCAAGTATCATTTGCGTTCAGGGAATTTTACTCTTAGTGAATATCTTGCACCCTATTTCCTCTTTCCTTAGAAGACAGAGCCTGATACAAGAACTCTGGCTCCACAATTATACTATCGAGTTTTCAATTGAATGTACACATCCACGAGCCCCATTCAACTGATGGAGCCGGGTCGGTGAAAAATGGGAACTAATGTCTGCGAGTGGAATGCCCTGAGGAATAGCCTTGGGAGTGTTTTCTTTCGGGCTCCGTGTCGATGTGTTTCGTCTCTTTAAGTTCGTATTTAGACTCACCGATTGTGTACGGCTAATACGTGATTCTATACTGTGCGCGGTGGTGGCGATGAAATTCTGACAGGGTTCGAGTTAATGATCGAAGAAATCATCCTTTTTTTCATTTTTTAAAAGAGATCATAACATCAATGAGTGCATACAGTTGGCTCATGAAAAAGTTAATTCTTTTGGGCTGCGTGGCGAATAATTTCCTCTCTTTAAAATTTCCTCTCTTTAGATACTATTTGTACTTACTCACTGTTTATGTATAACTAATACGTTGCTCTGTAACGTGCGTGGTAGTTGCGGTGGAGTTCTCAGAAGGTTGGAGTTCGAAATAATTATATTTTTTTCATTTTTTAAAGAAATCATTACATCAATTCAGTGGATACGGTTGGCTCAGGGGAAGGCTAATACTATTTTTTTAACCGTTATATTTGTTATAACATTAGGTTGAAAGTTAAACACAATCATTTCTAATATAATTGACCAAAAGGGACCCCTTCAAATTTTTAATCAGACTCACACGTTACTTTTCTCTGAGAAATTTTAACTGTAGAATAGGTTCTTATTTATTTTAACCATAACATTTATTCTATTACATAATTTTTAGGAGAGTCATTCGATGTCCCTACAACTTTATGTTGAAGTTAAGCCGTTGATCCAAGTAATTTCTCTCGTGCATGTGGCCGAAATGCATTCTACAAGTCGTAGACAAGCGCCCAGAGTACCCATTACAAGCACCGTCAGTTGCTTTTTGTCATAATTTCCCATGATTTTATGGAAGTGGTTTAGGTCTGGTGAATGAGCCGACATGATTAATATTATTAAGCCGACATTGGATCATGATATTACTCTTACGTTTCTGGTAACGATATCAGGTGAGACCATGAATTTTCCAAATGGAAATATTTTGCCATGACTACTAAAAGTTAGTGAAATAAAGAAGTCATAAATTTATGTTTATCGATACTCGTCCGATTATTTAGGGTGAAAAAATTCCTACTCTAATTTATCTCCACCTGATCTTTAGATGTGTTTGTGGTTCGCACACCCACTGTAAGGAATGCGTTCGTATTTTTAACCACGTAACTTCCCAGATTTTTTCGTGAATTTCGTGATTTTAAATTTGATTTCTATGATTTTCGATGGAATTAAAATCATTTCTCGTACTATAGGATAATGAAAACTGTTTCAACTAAGAATACATCTGGTTATTTATTGCGTGTTGTCGATACTATGCGTAGGAATTTTACTCAATCGAGAATTGACAGAAATTAGTCGCATAGACACGACGATACAACTATGGCCATTCCCTTGCTGATTTCCTCTCATAAATGACTTTGTTCATACACAAATGAAATGAATGTGTTAAAACACATATATTCATTATTGTGTAAAATTAGCTTATTTAAAAAATCCAGTGATAACTTTTTCTTGGGTCAACTGTATCTACTGTGTTGATGTTAAAAATTTCTCTTTTACATAATGTAATAAAAGTATATTTCCTACGGATTCGAAATATCAAGGAGGAATTTTATATTTTCACCTATCTGATAATCTGCAAGCCATAGATATTCTTTAAACGTCTCGAACACATAAGCTTAACTCTTGAGGAAATATCCAAATCATTTTCTGTCACTTTCTGTCCCTCTGTCATAATAGTCATTCATCGTCAGTTATAGGTAGCTTGCCCCTCCAAATGATTTTTCTTCCACTGGCCCACAGCATGCACAACTTATTATTAATTATTTGCCCTTGACAAGCTTTCTTCAAGTGGACCTCTCCTCATCTTATGGCAATGCATGTATTGCCGCATGTCTCCATAGTGCATCTTAAGTTGACAGCATAAGCCAATGTCTTAAATTTGGTCACATCCTGCCTCTTTTGCTGTCCCAGTCTCCGATGCCAGTGTGCCTCAGCATTAGGATTTATTTTTCCTGTTAATCTCGAATATTAGTACTGGTGGTGATAAGGCTGACTTGTGGATTCTCATGCTTATATGCTTATGCATATTCCTTAGTCACAACCTCCATCTGATAATAACATCGATGTCTTTGGACATAGCTACCAAATCGCCAGTAATAGCATCATCCACCATTACGGAATATTGGGCATCCTTTATTTTCACTGAATGCATAAAAAACCCTTAGCGTCCTGCATTGCTAACTGACATCAAGTTAGCTGTTGCTTCTGGGGCATACACGACATCGGATATGGGCGATTTTAGAGGGCTGGTTGGAAATTTCATGGGGACGATGGTGCTGCCAGCAGCCTTGATAACTTCGTCGTTAACATTCAGAAAAAGTTGGCCTATGCTTCAAGAATTATTTTATCGTTAATTAAATGAGGTCTATATAAGAAGATAAAAACATTGAGACACTCAATGATTGTCCTCATGGTACTTATAGCACTCGAATACAAACTTATTACTATTAAGTAATTTTCTTAACCGTACTGAATTTACATACACTCCATTTGCTCATTTTTTAACCATAGGCATTTTTATTCGCTGCGATGGTCCACAGAGGCGCGTTCTCACGGTTCTGTACTTCACTGGATTGTTACCGGTCACTATCAGATATAACATGTTATTAATTAGTTCTTCAATTTTTAACCACTTAATTACTATTATCAATGGGCATGATAAACGGTATGTAATGATCACTTGGAGTTGATGAATATCCGTCAAGAATTATCGATATGACCCAATATTCGAAACAATGGTGTCGATGTCTTTTATCTGATGAACAAGATCCATTGCTTTCGACTAATAATCGTCCATCGATCGGGATACTTCCAATTTGCACTGTCTCGGATATCGCCATCTGCCTCAACTGCTGTCCTCAATACAAACCCGCGTATAAAAGATCGCGTTTCGTAATTTGGTGAAGAACACAGATTCTAACTGTATGCAAACGGTTGTACGAGCTAGTCATTATTTCCATTGATTGGCAACTCATTACCGTCGTTGTCGGTTTTGGGAACCATTGCTTTCTATAAGTTCTTTTTCTCCACATAATTTAAATCTCCTCTCCTTGTAATGCCTTTGCACACCTTTCAGTTTTGGAGTACTCGCCAAGATAAAATTTGTTTCAACACAGTCTTCCATTTTAATCTTTCATTCGCACATACGCCACGGACAGTCAAATTCTCCAGCGAGATTATCTCCAATACGATGATATATATGAAAAGTAATTTACAGCTTCACTAGTTATGTTGCCTGGACCTGTAATCAGTAGGGATTACAAATGTCAGTCGTGAGCCGTATGCCTCGTTACCAAGAAAATTTTTATAATTTTTTTTGCTTTCTCAATATTCTGATAACCGTAATGCAGTAGCCCTGTTATACCTGGAGGTGACACATTAATTAAGCCATTGAACTGAACATTTTAATGGCCTTTTTGTTGCCTATCTACAAATTTTGCCTAAAATAACAATTGCCTTTCTATATATTAATTCTCTCTAGCGTATCCTTTAATTAACCTAACTAAACATAGTTAATCCCTAACTTCATCCTCAGATCCCTTTATTTTACATTAATAGTAATTTAGACTTATCCTAATTTATAATTAAAGGTATATCTCCTGATTGATTCTAGCAATGGCAAGGTCATTGGGTCGAGCCAAAGATCTTTCTTTCAGTTTCAGAGCTCCATCACCAAGATAAACAGATTTACTGAGGAATTTTCATTAAATAATAACCCCTGATTTCAATGGCCTTGCCTGTGTCCCTGTGACCATTTATATGGCTCCTAGATTATGGCAAATAAGAGCTTTACTGAGTGGTATAAAAATGGACCAGACTTTGGTACATAAAATTGGTCGGTAAAAAGATCCACTTCTTGATAAAGGCGGTAAAATAAAGCGTTGAACAAAACATCCTTTTCCAAGAACAAAAATGAACTTTTGTTGAGCCAAATACCACCAAGCAGCACATATTGAAGGTGGATTTACTGATCACAAGGTAATGCAAAATATTGAAAACTTAACTTAGCAAGGTCCTCACCTACATAGTATACTACACCACTTGCGTTATCCGAAACCATAAAACCACCTACGTAAGTACGCCGCTTATTGGAGCTATAAGTGTTTTTATTTTTTGTGTATTATTGTTTTTTGTTTTTTTTCGAGTACTGAAAAAGCCTTTATAAATGCTTCTGTTAAATCATTTTTCAACTGTAATTTATCTAGCTTGGTTGTCTATGATTTTCCTAAAGAGTCTTTGAGTGGTACCTGTCGTGCCAATGTCCACCTTGATGAGATTCCTCCCGTCTTTTCTGAAGTGCTGTACGTGATAGGTGCTTATGTCAGGAATCCTCATGATGCAACCAAGTATTGAATTGCAGACTTTCTATATTACAATTCAGTTTTGCCTTTCAAAAACAAAAAATCCTTTTCGAGCATACTCGTAAACATGTTAACGAATTTCGGCATTCAAAACGGCAAAAAAATCACACATAGCAGTATGACTTTCACTTTCAACCAACGTATGACCCACGTATCGTTAACAAAAATCTAGACATTTCCCGCAAACGATTTTTGGACACAACGGACTGCCGGAAAAGGAGCTTCAAAAATTGTTGCGCACGGCGCCCATCTCGAAAAGATCGTTTTCATTAAGGATTCAATACTCGATTTTAGTTCAAATCATCGCAGCACGTGCGAATTCCAAATTTTTTCCAAATATCCCACCATACCACATTCTTCGCATGCAGTCGTAGGTAAGGGGCTTCCAGATCGTAATAGTAGAAGCCTGGGCCCTCAACGCATTCGCTAATATTCAATGAATACAATTCAAGGGCAACTACTCCGCAGCAGATTAGCGAGCAGACAGAATGACCCGGACAAAAGAGAGAACACACAACCACGTATTGCTGCCGTCTTAGAAGACGAAGTAGTTTCTTGGTTACACATGAAATATTTTCAACGCAACAAATCAGAACCTCCTTTCTATTTTCTCTGAATTTATTTAAGATATAAATTAATAGAAACCGAGAACTACGATAGTGACACTCTAGCTCCATAATGATGCATGGTGAGCGTGAAGTAAACTACGGCTTTACAAACTTCCATTTTCCGATATCATGTCTACATCACCTCATTTTTCCTGCTCTCATTTGGATTAAATAGACTACTCGGTGGCCTTTATAATGCATTAGTCCACTGCCCCAAAAACTCGATTACGTCATATGAAGAGTAAGGAATCCATCAATAACATTAACTTTTGCAACAACTCTTCCTGTGTAGCCTTACATTTGTTGTGGTTGCCATGGAGATTTTACCCGCGGCGTCATTGGATGTAGAAAACCATCTCATAAGTAGTAACAACTCTTGACGAATGAGTTTCTTTGTAGATTTCTGCAGTTAGACTTATAATTTGTGACGCTTTATATATTTATCTATCTAGTTATAGTTTCCAATAAAATTTAGGCACCCGCGAGCCTCCCTTAACTGATGCGGTCGTGTCGATTATAACTAGGAATGTTGGCACATGAGGTAACTTTCATCCCTCACCCGTGGGCCACCCGGAGCCGACGATGACTGACGCGGGGGCGATGAGGATAGCGAGACAGTAGTCAGTCGCGAAAGCACTTGCGAATTGTAATGCACTGAGGGTTCTCAAGTTATTAACCCTTCATAACCCAATGTTGCTTCTAAGTAACTTCATAAATGTGTAAAATCTCAGATCTAATTAGGAAATATCTAAACTAAATATTATTTTGTGGTGTAAAATTTAATGACGACATATTTACCTGCCGGGATAGTCATCATTGAATATAAAATTTTCAAGTTTTCACAATGAAAAATCTTGAAATTTGATTTCTCCCAGAAACAGGTCTGAGCTATAGAGAGTTAATACACAGGTTGGGCCGTGGGAGTGTTTTCTTGGCGAGGTCATTCCTCAAATTATATGTTCATATTTGGACTAAATGTTCACATAATGAGTAGATGTGGCTCCGTTGTGAAGGTGTCATTCGCGTGCATTTGTTTAGGTTAAGTTTCGGGCATATTAGACACAAGTAACTAAATGAGGAATGGATAGCGATTTTTCTAAACGGCTGAAATTAATAAAATAATGACTATATATACGTCAACACATTTATTTCTATCCAGATTCATTCACTGACAGGAAATAAACGAGGGAAGAGTCAGAAGTTGTATCTTCCTGTCCGTTATCTTACTTAATTACTGTCCAATATAAATTTTCAGTTAACATTTCTCACGAAGTAATCGGAAACACTCGTACTTCAAACATTTTGATAACCTTAAAGGAGTAAGAAAAATAATTTTAATTCGATTGATTACAACGGGGAACAATTGTTTACTTAATTTTTTTACTTCGAATTTTGAGCTATTTTAGTGTGAAATAAACATGCTGATTTCTAAACTGTATTTAGTTTTCTTCCAACTTCAAAGTTTTTCATTATTTCTTGCGGAAGTGAGACAGCACTCAGCTTGATTGAGGGTCGCTCACAGGAGACATCATTGCCCTCCAATTGGGTGACCTTATGCGACTGTTGCCGGATGACTGATGCCGTAGGAGGCCAGCGTCCGGTGTACAGTTGTGTAGCTATTTAAGAGGTATTATATTGAGACGCAGTCACGTAGTCCGGAATTTTCTCAGTATGCGGATGGCATACACTGATATATTATTGTTAATTCACGTGTATCGGTAAACCATACCTTTTAAACATTATTCCAGTATTCTACCGATTAAGGTAGGTTTCCATTGAGTACTTAAGAATCATTCTGGGCGCTTCCCCTTCCATCAAGTACTGCTCTTCAATTCACAATAAGGCCTACTCCCTTTCATTCTATCTAATTATTATATCCTTTTCCTTCCTTTCCCTCGTATACCTAACATTCTTCTATCTAACATTATCTTCAACATCCCATCCCCCCTAAGTACTCCCTCCATCTATACCTTCTGTCTCCTCCGTATCTCATCTAAAAGCTGCCTCTCCTCACCAACCATATCCAGCACTTCGTCGTTCCTTTTCCTCTCCGTCCATTTCACCTTCTCCATTTTTCTCCACACCCACATCTCGAATGCCTCCAATCTTCTCTCGTCTTCTTTCCTCAGGGTCCACGTTGCCGCACAGTAGAGAGCTACACTTCAATCAAACTCTTAACTAACCTTTTCTTTAAACTCTTACATAACGATCCTCTCAGAAGCTCCTGCCTGTTCAGAATTGCCTCCGTTGCTAATGCAATTTCCTTCCTTATGTCCTTATAATGTATCCGTTTTCCTCTAAAATTTTACCTAAATTGTTGAATTGCTCTACCTGTTCAAGTTTTCCCCCGCCCTCCTTCATCGTTAGTCTCATATTCCATGCTCTAGATGCTTTACAAAACAGCATAAACTTGCTCTTCAAGTAATTATTGTAAACATTAATAGACCCGCTATACATTTCGTTTAAATCTTGTAAAAATTAATTTCATCGTTGGTTTTTGGCAATAGTCATGCAGTGTAATTATCACAAAAAGTGGAGGATCAGATTGGTACTCCTGTGCTTGATACTGCCGTTGGTTGAAATTTATTTTCTTTTTATGGTCGCAGCAGTTAATTTTTTAATTTGTATCCATATGAAGTGAAAAATTTCCTATTTTGAATTTACTTATTTCAAATAGAAAATTCCTCTCAAACGCGTTTAAGTAATGCACTGGTCGGGCAAGCCTGTTTTGCCTATTTTAGGGTGAAAATAAATGATCAAGATAAATCATGTGCCCCTCGGAAAATGAAAAAGCAGAATGTCAAGAGTTTACGGACCTTGAGGAAGGGAGGAAGTTACTTTACATTTTGGTATACCCATGATTTGGAGAGCATCCTAGTTAATCACCGTCTATCACCCATCTTCAGTGCTTCATCTATCGTTGCTGAAATCCCTGTGCCATTTTTCAAAGAATCTCATTTCATATTTGCACATTAATCTCATTTCATATTTGCAAATGAAGGGATGCGAATCTGTCGAAGATCGAAGTGACGCTAATGAAGAATGTATTTAAATTGAAGATGATGGCACACATTATTGAATAACATAGTACATAAGCTATATATGATCCAATTAATTACACATTTTTATTACTGACGACAACTATCCGTAGGTGGTTAAACATACCATACGTCTAAGATGGTGTCGTAAAACGTGAAAGTTGGCTGCGAGATGAATAAGCTTCTAGGGAATTATTCTTGCATTTCATTAAATAGAAATTCATTTCCTTTCACTTAGATTGATTCAAATAGATATATTTTTTTTTAATGTATTAAAATTATTTGTGGTGAATCCACTATTTTTTAATGTGTGCATATGGTTAACGCTGTTCTCCACTCATTTCTCCTGTCGGCTAATCTCTTCAAACTAATGCATTTCTTGTCTTACATATCCTCCTTTACCTATTCCGTCTATTTTAATCGAAGTCCTCTATTTACGTTCTACGCCAGTTACTTGTTCCTAGACAATTGTCTTCATCAGGCCATCATGTCTCAAGATGAGCATGGTCTTCCGCTTATAAAGGTTTTCGTGAGACTTCTCTTCTTAGGTCTTCCCCATTAACTATTCGGTCAGTCCATTCTCATCTTTCTTCTGTAGCACCACATTTCGAAGGCATCTATCCTTGATTTCTCCGCTGCTGTCATTGTCCATGCTCGCCTTTCGCAGAGCATCAGTGGGAAGAGATTTTCCTTATTGACCTTCAGATTAAACTTTTTTTAAATTTAAAATTAAATTTTTCAATCAATAGGATAATGATTGGGAAACACCAAGTAGAAGATTTTATGTTGCATAGCAGTTGATTAACAATCGATTTCTTTGCTATTAATAATAGAATATTCTGTTTGGATTACTTCTTAACATAAATGGAAATGTAATTGTTGATGTTTACGAACGTGAATTTTTGGCTTCTTCATGACACGTGATAGGCGCTGGGAACTAAAACAATTATTTCGACTTTTCAGTATTGCCCGTTCATTTATCATATCTTCCTTGCTGATATGCGCAGTGCACGAAGTTTCACATCTTTGAAGTGCTCATATTTTCTCTCTCCATCTACATTCACTTTTAGAATCGAAAAAGTATGTATCATGCATTCTAGTTTTTCACGACTTTCCAAGATGAATTTTGAATTCCACGTTGGTCTTTGCATTTTATTGTCTCATGGAAAATGGATTTAAAGCCCTTTTGACTTATTTATTCGGAATGCGATGGCCTATATTCGTCATGAGTGACCTAATTCCCTCTCCCCGAACGAAAATTCTAATCGAAGGATCCCAGTGTTCATCTTTTTCGCTTCATTAACGAGGGCTCGAACGATCTTCAAAACAATTAAGAAATGAATGTTTTAGAAGAAAGACATCCGTGGGTCTTGATATAGTCCTTCCGTAAACATTCTTACAGCATTACCCTAATCTCTCAGCCTTACTCGATTGATATATTTCTAGTCGTAGATAATTGTGTTATTATTATTCGTCGCGATTATTCGTGAATGTGTTTTCTTAAGAAAATTCCTGTAGGTCCCGCGAAAGGGGATAGATATATTAAATATTGTAACGCGAAGGTGACAATATGGCATTGGTGTCGATTGTGATGCAAACATAATTTATGGCTATTGCAGTATCTTCACATTTTATCTCTTTGCATCAACTGTTTTCATCGTCGGTTTTTTCGAATGTTGAATTCATTTTGCGGCCTTGCTATTGACTTCGGCCGTTTGAAAGCGAGGGGGATGTTCGATAATTATCAATATATGGCGTACATATCGCTTTTATAATGATATTCACAGACAATTTATCCGTATATTTTTAATTTACGTATGCAACAAGGGTTCATAAAGCCTAAGGCCTTTATTGTATGATTTACAAAGTGTGACTTAATCAATGACACGTTGTATAATTTAAGACGTAATGGACATCGTAGTACATTTTCTCGATAAACCTTAGACTGGAACTTTAAATTCATCTCTTAGTGGATTGAAATTTTAGAACATTTTATTCTCATTAGATCAGCACATGTTGCATGTAGTGGGATATATATTTTGGATGCGTATTTTGACTACTAAGTGCTTATGCAATGAATAAAGGGTGTAATTTTTTGCCTTAATCTATACTCTGAAGGAAATATTTATTAAAGTACATCGAATAATCATCTTTAACACGCACGCGGCTCAAAGCAACTTGGAATGTTAACCAAGCCGAGTAATCAATAACATGGTAACCATAACATGGTAATCAATTTTCAATCAACTACACATTTTTTTGACATTTATTCTAATTATCAATTATTGTGTTTGGTAACTGTTTTACTGATCATAAATGAGAAGACCAATGTATGGGAATGACATTTTTCTAAATTTTGTATTTTCACATGACCTTTGTTTGCCAATGGTCTTTACTTTAAAACTATTTTCGCTAAATGGAATAGAACCTTATCAAATCAAAGATTGACCTAATTTCAATTTATAAATAGATAAATAGTGTGTAAAATGTACAACTACATATATTAAATGACATATTTTGGTAATTACTCTATACTTACAGGAGTAATCTAATTTATCATAGCCTGTAGATTTTACTTTCAACGTATCTATTACGTCGGGACAACTAACGTAACTTTTGTTAGCCTAAGCAAGTGTCTTTTGTTATCCTTAGTGTCCTTTGCAACAGTTTAGAAGGCTTTCATGTTATGCGGACCTTTAATTTTCATGGGTTATTTCGGACTCGCATACTAATGTGAATTCTCTTATTTTTTTACAGAATGACAGTGAACGGAAAAAAGTTTCTTTTGAGCAACGAAGAGTGAAATCACCAAATGAAGAAATTCGAATCATCGGCAGCAAAGAAAATACAAGAAGAGGCTTCAATGGGGGAAGTGATAGGCTCTTCATCGCTAGGAGTTTATAGCTGATGATTGATATTTTTGTGCAATGTCCCGTTGTTGAATGTATCCGTCTATTACACATGAATTCACATTTACACACAAATAACACGTGGTATGAAACAAGGTACAATGGTACATGAGATCTCCATCGATGGTGACGTCATTCGAATATAACAAATGCATAGAGTAAAAATAGACTCGAAGGGTGAAAAATAAATGCATGGTGAAATGGTTGCAATCAATGAGAGGTTATAATAACTGGTACCAGATGGAGTGAATAAGAAAAATCCACAAAGGCCATGGCCCATAAACAAGGCTAAAAAAATGGTAAAAATATCGCTAAATATATGGTTCCCAAATGAATAATAAAATAAAAGGCCCTATAAACCTTTAGTATGAGTTCCATGGAAGGGTAGACGAAAGATAGTCCTATACCCTTCCCTTGCCCTTAATGATGGGTAGAGGAAAGGTACACGGATGGTAAGGGAAGGAGTTCCAAAGTAGGGTAGACGAAGGATTCTACCCTTAATGGTGGGTAGAGGAAGGGTACACGGATGGTAAGGAAAGGAGTTCCAAGGAAGGGTAGACGAAGGATTTTTCTACTGTTCCTTTACCCTTAATGGTGGGTAGGGCGTAGATTGTGCAAGGGTAACTACCCACCATGAAGGCTAGTACCCTTCTTATACCCACCATGTTGGAGTTCATTTTTATCAGGGAGTGTAAGATACCAATCAATTTATTAATATCAAGCAGTTTAATATATGAATCGGTGTGTATTTCAATTTGGCATTCTATTTTTAGAGCGCTGTGTTACATAAATCAAGCCGTTTCGGTGATAGAAAAGTTTGAAAAGGGGGATCACGAATCTTTAGTGGCAGGTACATGTGAAGGTATGTAGATATTTGTGTTTGGATTTGTTAACTATGGGGCTGGCACGCCTGATATTTTTACAAGACCGGGCGCGTGGCGTACTTTGTCCGCGATAGATCCATTTATATGATAACTCTCGATTATTGTTAAAATTTATCATTAATTGTAGAAATTAGTTCATTTAAGCTTCATTTATAGCTGATATTGATAGAAAGGGTACACTGGTGGTAGAGGTGGTACACGCTCGGTCGCGCGGCGTAATTTATACTCCACCGAAGTCGGGTCCCTCTTGCGATTCTAAAAACATTTTTCAACAATAATTTTTACTTTAAAAAATCACGCTGCAGATAGTGAAAATTACATTGTATGAATACACGAGACCATTCAAGAAAAGCGATGAACGATGTACACGGCCGGTCGTGCGGCGTACTTACAATTAGAGGGCGCCACGGATGTCGGTTCCTCTTGCCGATCTGAAACATAAATTAGCTACAATACTTCGTCGAGCTTTGATAAAGCGCACTATAGACCGTCAAAGTACATTTTAATAATGGACGAGGCCATTCTAACCCAGAATTTACGTACAATGTTGAAATCCTTGATATTGGCGTACTTAATACGGGTTATAGCGCGCTCGCTCGAGAGTGAAATTCATAGCTTTAGATTCGAAGATATGACGATTACTTAGTCAATTTAATTTTTCCAAGTCTGTTCAGCACTTGAAATGACAATAAAAAATTATTTAAATATTTAATTAAAAAATCTAACCTGGCACTGCGCAAATAGCTGAAAATCGATTCTGAATTTAGTTAGCTTTGGATCATTCTTGCCAGGTTCAGCCTATTCGAAATGCAATTGAAATCATAAAATAGATTGGAAATTTTATCTAGTACTAGGCAAAACGGTCAAAGCGCCTAAAACGGAATATCGAAAAAAACTTCCCCGAAACGCAATGGAAAAGCCTTACAGCAATGTGCTAGACCCGACGCGTCGGGCGGAAATCGGAAAAAGCAGGACAAAATTACAAAATGGCTTTTTTTTTAGTTATTAACTTGAAACTTTGCAGTTATACTCTAAAATAATTGAAATTTATAGATGTGTACTTTATTTCACATAGATCCCATCCGTTACTGAGATACAGAGGCTCAAACGTGAACAAATTTTCTTAAAATCGCCCATCTTCAATTTTCTCTGAAAACCTTCCAAAGTAAGTAGATGGTGTTAGCGCGTGGTTTCTATTGGGTTGGCACTCCAGAGGAATTATTGAAATCAACTCATTTAGTGAAGGTATTTATTATCAATCACACACCGTGCGTCGCACACATGGCCTGCGGCCTTTACACATGAGTACTTTCCGCCGACTGCCCGCTGCCTTTTCCACACGTGGCCTGCGGCTTCCCGGAAGGTGCTGATGGCAGCATCACTCCCACGCACTCTCTATGCATGGGGATCAGAATAGCATTACCATCCGGTTTCACGTCTCTGCGAACTCAAGATGTTCCGCTTACAATGGTGAAGTTATGGGTGGATTCTTGCGGAATAAAAAAACACATAATCTGTTGGCATAGGATTGTTTCTTTAATTTTCCGTAATCTTAAAGAGTATCATCGATAAATGGTTACCGTGCAGTTACAAAATGGCGGACACTGTTTTTCGATAAGTTTTACATTTAGGTAGACTTTCAAATGGGTTTTCGGCAAAGTAACGCGGAGTAGCTTATATGAGAGCATTTTCTTACGATTTATTGAGGTGCTTATGCAGTTATCTTTGAAATAAGTTTGCGTCGCCGGAAATGACATCGATTTTCGATCGCACGGCAGGGTTTGTCTCCGCGCGTCGGGAGTTGGATTAGCCGTGTTTAGATGGGTTTTAACGCTCAGCATTCACCGTTATTATGTTTTGCTTCAAGACGCCGATTCTCAAATGGTCTATGGTGAAGACGTTGTAGGTTTTTCAGCCGAGGAAAGTGCACGTTTCATTTAAGTTCATTTCGTTTTCTTTGGATACGATCGAAGACCATGCTTCTATTAAAAGCGTTCAAGTCTCGAAAAAGTGAGTTGTTTTCCTGAGACTCATGCAAAAAGACCTACCAGAAAGACACCAGCTGAGACTCTTATACCTTCTTTACTCTCCGTTCCCTGACCCCCAGGATTCTGCTGCGAAAACGGTCTACTATTCCATTAACCCCCCCCACCCCCCCCCCGAAAATATTTTCTGGCTGCGGCCTTGCATTCCTTGAATTATACCTTTACACAACTTATGAAATTGTATGATGCCTTCATATGTATACCTAATGGGGCTCGCGAATTGACGCAAGAGACTTCGGACCGCAATTTTATCACATGAAGTAATACATTTTATATCTACCTCGACCGTGCCGCTTCGAAGTGCACTAGTGCGAGTGTTACGTATCTTGAGAAAAATCGTTCTTGGGACGGTCATCTCATTGCACTGGCATTCAAATCCCATCCGATTATTGTATTCAATTTCACTTGAAAACAATCATTTGAAATTTTTGATGTTTTCTGAAGACCGTTTTACATGGTGCAAGTACTTGCACTATCCGATTTGTGTACGAAGGCTCAGTCAAAATTGCACTGTGAATTGCTGGAACGCCTGCGAGAATGCATAGACGTGAGATTACAAAAAAGACTACTTTCAAATTTCGTTTCCTGCATTGGCGCAATTCTACGAAATGATGAGTAATTAATACCTTTATTGCCTAGGTAATTTCGTGCTCCTCTAAAACGGCATTACTAGGTAAAATTTATGAAAGAGCATCGAAATCGGCGTTCCAAAAATGTACAAATGCGCAGTAAATCACGGAAGAAATGTTGCCTCACCTCACGCACGGAACGAATGCCTGGCAGGATGACGTGCATAAAGCGTCATATCTCGGGGGTCCGAATATATTTAAAAGGGAATTTCAAATTTTTTAGTAATTGTAATAGAGTTACAATGCCAACAAATTATTTGTATTAGTTATGCATAAATCCATTTCAATGCATCATTATGAATGTTTATCAATGTAAGTGTTATGCATATATTAATTTCCAAATTTTATTCTGATTTTCGATGACTATTTTCAATCGTAATTTGTACAATAAGCGTAAATAAATAGTATTATTCGCCTTCGTGATGGTCATTGTACAAGTTACGCTCATAATATTGCCTCGCGAGTACATTTTGAACGACATAGGTGTGGTATATTTAGGCATGGCGTGTCTCCAAGAGCATCTGGCGGTCCAGAATCTCCTGTGTCCATTCGCGAGCACAATACTGTGACCCGTGAAGTTGAACGCCCGAATTGACGTATTGGCAGTGGATACTGTTCGGTACCTCTTCTGCATGGAGATGACTTTGACCGTCATTTTGCAACGATTTCTGCTAATTGTATTGGTTTAAATAATCACCTAACAAAAAATGAGACACCATTAACGCTCATAAACACATTGGAGTTTCTCTATCGTTGTGTATTAGTCAAAGCTACGCATTTTGACGATCGCAACAAAGTTTGATCATCACCTTGAGCAAAGTCGCCATAATTCCACTAGTGAACTCGTATACAACATAAATTACAATGTGATTGATAAGGTCAAACGTGATGAAACATTATCCACGGATTACGTTGCACGTCGTATACCATACTGTGATAACGGATCTGCATATATGTTTATCTAAACGAAAGACCTGATTTAAGGACATTGAATCTACACTTTTCGCTTTCAATTTCTCGTGTTTGCGAGTGTATTCTTGAAGTCGAGTGAAGGTTCGGAATCACGAGAATACGCTGTGAATGCATTGAAACTCTGTTAAGGCCGTTTTACACGGTTCACGGAATTGCGCAATTTGACGTACGTGCGAAGGCGCAATCAAAATTGAGTCTTGTAAAGCGGTGAATTGCTGGAACACATTCGAGAAAGACTTAGTTTGACCTCTCAGTGAAAGGGTGAAAGGTAAAACATACTGATTTGGCCTTGAAATGGTAAGAAAGGGGCAAGCAAGTCAAGTAATTAATATTTCCGAAGGTTTCTTAACTACCGAAAATATATTTATGATTACTATTTAGATATTCTAACTTTCAATGAGCACGAAGAAATGTGTTAATTATTTACTGATACCTGTAATGCATTAAGCATTATTTAAACATTTTCTTAGGGAAATGTTACAAACGACTGGAATAAATATCGTAACGAATTAAACGTAATAATTTGGCGCACATCAGTATTTCTATTTCTCGTATGATGAGACGCGTATAAATCTGTAGTATAATATATATCCCAAGAAAATGCTTAGGAATGATGAATGCGCGTATTAGTGTGTCTAAAATACTAATAAATACTAATATATAGAACAATATGCATTCATCGTGAGAGGGGCACTGATACCTGTACTGCACTAAGCATTATTTAAACATTTTCTCATGGGAATGTTAGAAACGACTGGAATAAATATCATAACGAATTAAACGTAATAATTTGGCGCACATCAGTATTTTTATTTCTCCATTTTTCTTTCTTTTCAGGCACAGAGGGCCTGACAGGAAAACGATCTTGTCTTGAGATTAAAAACAAGATATAATAATGACTTTACGAAATTCTCTTTATTTTTATATCAAAGTTATTAATATTGGATTAAATGGATTTCTTTCTGGGGGGCACAAGCAAGGCCGTATCCAGGATTTTGTTCTGGGGGGGGGGGGGGGCCCAAGAATACTTCGTAATACAAAACGAACGCAATGATAACGGGACCGCATTAAATATCTTGCATTTTTTTTAGGGTCCCCCACCCCCCTTAGATCCGCTATGATAACGGCATTCAAAATTTGTCTAGTTTTTAAGCATCTGGGGAGGTGGGGCTCGTGCACTCCCCTAAATCCGACTATGAATGCATGAAATAAATTTTAACAGGTTCAATTATCGGTTCATGCATTCGCACAGGTTGGGTGAACACACGTTGTATATTCGTGTTCATTCACGCGTTCATTTTAGACATTAACTCGCACGGGTTTATGTACTACGTTAACAGGCCTTTAGATGACACCATTTGCAAGGACACTTGATGATCTAGAAACTAATAACTACTCTTTAAGAATTAGTTCTAATTCTTCTTACCTGGAATTATTCACATATATTTCACACCTCGAATTTCCATTTTCAAACCGAATAAATTCTATTTTCCGTACTAATTGAGGGTAACTTGGAAGCACACGAGCATCTGAACTACTCCTTGGTGATCAAGTAGCACAAACTGTGGTGCGACTTCAAAATTTTTTAAAGTTACAATAGTTTGCGATACAATGCGATTTGAATGGGGTAGTTCAAGTTTAAATAAGTTTTTTAAAGCAATAATTTAACCCATAATTTCTTCGCAACTGTGAATGAAGTCAGCGCAAATGATCCCAATAGTCGGTCAAGTTTTATATTTCCGGCATTTAACGCGTTTCATCACGTCTGGTTTTCTTTCAAACTCTCGTATCAAATTATAGACTACATGATTATTGCCAACATTCCTTCAGGAGTTCTTACGTTATAATTATTACATAGCTGGATTGCTCAAAACAATTACTTTCATATCGAGAATCTTTTCGCCGCTGGCAGAAAAAAAGATGACGTAGTTCAATTTTCCGACGCTAGTGGCGTTGTGTCCCGCCACATTCAAATTCTTCCCGAAAATAGTTCTCATTACGTATCTATCTTTTGTATTTTTAAATACAAATGCGCGAAAGGAAGCCAAAAGACAATTTTTAAGGCCTGATATGGGCGATTAATTGTTTTAGTCTGTATATATTTTTTCCAGTCGGCACGTCGTGATACACATGGCGGGAAAACGAAAAAAACACGGCATAATACAGGGTTCCATTTACGTTAGAGAGATAGGAAATATGATGGGACCCAGAAAAAAACTCGCAATTTGCGGGAAAACGTATAATTCCGATAACGTAAGTAAAGGGTTCTAATGTAGATTAATTTAGGACATGGTAGTGTCATTTCGGGGAGATGGTGTAAAATCAGATTATTTAAGAGCAGTTCATATTGGATATTTACTAGAACTTGACATCCAAATTATCGTTGGGTTTCATTATGGGCATATGAGTCTATCAATACACCGGTATCATATTCTCATTAGGGGAAATAACAAATGACTAATTTGGAAAATATTCTTACTCATAAACTAATGTAGGCATCACATATTTTACATGAAAAAATGTGGGTACTCAGGATAATGATTTTCTTCAGGATCAAGAGCTAACACATATCAATCCTAGGTAGACCCGTCAGTAAATTCAATGCCTAACACATAGAACTCACAATAAGGGCACAGAGTTGACATGACACTATCTGAGAACAAGATATGTTTTTGGATATAAAATACATTTTTTACATATATAAATAAAGACAAGCTCGGAATAACTCACATAGCAAACAATAGTGTGAGAATATTCTCAACTCAAGGTTATCATAGTGATAACACAACTCATGAAAATATTGGGTTATCTGCAGATGAAATGGTGCCAACGTTCCTAGAGGCAGTTGTGTTGCCCAAAAAACAGCCTAAAATACTTTAAACTAATATTGTTGTTACTTCATCTTGATTCTTTTTTCCGCTGACTTGATGAGTAGGAGGCAGCAACCATTCCAATCTTTCTCCTAAGACTGCTCGCAAATGGGATTTTGGATTCATTAGGAGTATCAGTAAATGCCAACATTACAGCCATCAATGGTCCAGCCCACCAGCTCCACTAATCTCCTTCAGATTGGGTTGAAAGAAGCAACAACAGAAAGAAAAAATACAGCTTCCACTGGAGTATATAGACATCTTAAAAATTCTTGGCAGTCTTCAAGATCTCTTCAGCAGTGGGGAGAATATGATTCTGCACACAACTAGAGAGTATCCAAAAGAAAACGATATAAAAAAAATACATGATAGTTCTTGGATGGATATATAGTAAAACCTAATAAGAGGTTAACTTAACTCACCAAAAATGGGTGAACCTTTTTACTTACCAGAAAACTAATTACCATTCAAAAAACAGCCCTTCATGATGAATCATAGAATGCTCGGCTATTTAAGCCAAGTTTCTTCCTCAGTGACACGATGAGTAGGACGAAGCAATGATTCCAATCTTTCGCCCAAGCCTACTAGGAAATTGGATTTTGGATTTGCTCAGGAACACAAAAAATGCCAAAATTACAGACAGCAGAGGGTCGATGACACCGAATCAGCTACTTCCCTTTCGATTGCACCGAATGAAGGAATGATGAAAAAATAAATTCAGCTGCTACTGGAGGGGAGACAGCTTCAACAATTCTGGAAGGGGGTGGTCCTTCAGAAGTGAGGAGGATAAGAATCTGCATACACCTGCAGAGTATCTAAAATGACATGAGAGAGAAATGAAAAAAGGATATTAGTATGACAGTATCGTTAAAAACTTTATAGAGGAATGGTATACCAAAATTGATAGAGCTATATTACTGGCCTGAAAACTATTTCCTATTCAATCATCGATTCATTCAATAATGTAGTTATTTCTATCAGAAACATTCTGTACCTGCTTTTCTATTTGTGCATTTTAGACACGTGTATTCCATTTATATGTGAGGTTTGCATGGCATTTCGCCATATCAGTCTCGGCTTTCAGACGTTCCTCCACGTTGAGTTGTACATAGGGGACAACAGTTTCTCCAGCCATCCATCTGGCGCCTTCGGGTCAGAGGTACCAAAATATCTAAACCAGCATGAAGGGAACATTAACACGCCACGGAGGAAAAGCAGTTCCGCCGTCTCGGAACACGTGTAGTCAGAACCCTGCCACACTGCGGATTTCAGCAAGCTTAAATCCTGCGTAATGAAAGCTGTTACTATCATAGGCTAATCCCAGAAGCTATAAAGATAACTAAGCATCCTGAGAACTGCAACAGAGAAGACGGCTACACATTAGCCAACACATGGAAAAGGATCTTCAGTATCATTGACCAATCAGAGCCCACCTGAGATCCAACCAATCAGAAGCGACCTAATATCCCTAAAGTTCCTATGTAAGATGGTAAAATTTATGCATCACAACTTCCGACCTCAAGACGAGAGCAGGATGACTGGAAAAACTGTCTTGAACAACACAATGCGGAGGAATTCCCAAAAACTATGATTCATATGTATTACATTTTTTCAAAAGGGAATGATGAACCATTGAATAACCTGTTCCATGAAAGCTGTTACCAGGAATCAAGTCCCAGTAGCAGTATCATGTAAGTAGTAATTTTGCTATAGCTAGTACATCATGTTTACCTTTAAATAGAAAAATAATTTTGGATTCAACTATTTCAAAACAGTTAACCAGATATTCTGTGTCTCATTGCACAACGCATACATGTTTAGTCTGATGTACTACAAGGTAATGAACAGGCGACAGGGAAGAACAGCAACGTAATTTATTATGATGACAAAAAGTATTAGTGTAAGTCGTGACGTCACAGGGACCTAGTTTCTATACGAGTAGATAAGAGTTTTACATCGTCTGAGATTACCAATGCATGCATGAGTCACAGAGCTCAGGGAACATCTCTAATTAATCACACATTAAAAATACCTAAGTTCTGAAAATTAACATCATTTGATAGGGGAATAGTAATCTTTATTTTAGCCAAGCGCTACCAGCTAGCAGGGTACTCGTCTACCTGCTAGCTAAGGTCACCTTACAAGGCGGCAGGGAAACCAGAAATACGTCACACAGACTTTTTCCCATCATTCCTAATTAGCGGTCGCTTTTTTGCACGCTTGAAAATTTTCACTTTTCATTTTGTCTCGAAAAATAGATATCGTCATTTGAAAATCTGAGAGTAAGAAATTCGTACTCCAGGAGTAATAATCTTTCCATTTAGGCAATAAAATAATAATTGGAAACTACCCTATTAGGTACTAGAGATAAAGTACATATATGTTTCTGCAAAATATATTGTTCACTTACTTGTTGCTTAAAAGGCAGTGATCATTCATAAATTAATGGTAGCTGAGCAAATTATTCCATATTAAGAGGTGGCATTGGTTCGATTCAATATCGTTAAGTACACCCCTGAATGAAAGTAAAAAATGATGTGCTTGCATATTGAAGAAATCACGTACATACTACTCTAATAAAAATAACGTACAGTAATTGGCATGGGATGAAAATTATGAGAAGTAGGTATTAATACCACTGAGATCAGCGGATGATAAACCACCATGAACAATCTTTTTCTGTGCCAGACTGGAGCCTGGACTACTTGCAACTCATCATCTTCACCTTGATCTTCAGAGGGAAAAAGGGGCAATGTCATTCACAAAAATCATTCTCTTTGGATGCACTATTGCAAGTAGAGGCAACCTTCATTGATTCAGGCAGGAATACATCCAACTGGTTCACAGGCATATAATGCATTATCAATGAAGAAAATGGATCATTCCTTTGGATGTCTTCCAATCTACGAGAAAATGTAATGGAGAAATAATATACCATTGCTTTCAATGCAAAAAATAGTTTGAATGTACAAAAACAAATACAAACTTTTTTGAATGGATGATTTACTACAATAGGTACTTCTATTAAACAGATTATATGGGACCTGAAATTGGGTATGATGCTAATTAAAAAATGGAAGTAACAAGAAAAATGAAATAAATCCCGCGGTAAACTAAGGTAAAAAAGAAAAGAGAGTTTTAGAAGTAAGGTAACATTGTAATGGCTGCTACGAGACGAAAAAGAAAGAAGGATATAATATTCTCATTTGCAAATTCTATTCCTTCCCTGATATTGTTACAGCTGAATATGTATTTCTTCATAGTGTTCGCAAAAAAGTAAAATTGTTCTTCTTCCTCAAGTTTTGATGAATTACTTTTTTTGAGCCTAAGGTTTTATGCATATGAAGTTTCTCAAAACAATATGACAAAGGTTGTTATATTTATTTATTTTATTTTTTTACATCGCCCCAAAAACAGCTCATTTAAGGCCTTTTACATAATGGGGGAAATATCATCAACCAATGACTTTCACACACAACCATGCCTTGGGTAGGGGCAACCTACCCAGGCAGGACTCGAACCCACTCCCACCGAGATGGTCTGAAGTTTGTGAAGCTTCATTGTAGTTATTTTTTGTTATGCTTCTTCGGTGAAATGACTTGCAAATTAAGCATTTAATTCCATGAGACCCTGAAAAATGGAGACTGTTTACTAATCCCCCCAAATCTATCTCCTTACCATAAATGATCATCTTTTAGAACTTTGTACCTCTCAAAAACCTAATAAGAAATATAAATGCTATAGAATCCTTTTCATTCCTCCAAATCATAGCAAAATGAGGAAAGTTTGAGGATGGACTTCCCCCAAAAATGGTGGGTGATGGAGGAAAACAGATGTCATATTTTGATTCAGTATGTCATTTTACGGAAGAATCACCAGAAATGGTATCAGGGCTCAAAAAAATAATTTTTTACAGTCTAGTGTTATTTGATTAATTTTTTTCAGGCAAAAGCATACCCAGCATCAAAAATAGGGCAAGCCATGATGGTCATTCAAGTTGTAACATTTTACATTTTTCATTGGAAAAGGTGAGTGAAACCAACATTTTAAGACAAATTATAACAGTGCTTTAATAGTTTTTCAAATTATTTGCCTGAAAAAACTTTAGTTGCATGATTTAAACTGATATTAAAGAAAAATTGTTGAAAACTGTCCATGCAATCCGATCTGATTTTCTTAAAGACTTTGGCGATTTTTGATTTCATGGGGAGGGTGGCTGCCCCCTCCTGCCCCTCGCTGGGTACGCCCATGGTTTGAGAAGAAATTATCTACCATTAAATGATGACAATGGTTTGCTTCAATAAAGTTCAAAATCAGCAATGAATACACCAAACAACATCCTTACAACATTGTTGGCCTTATTATCAACCGTATTTAGACATCTGATGGATATTGTGTGCTGTTTTGGCTAAGTACACCCCTGAATCAAAATGAAAGATGATGTGCTTGAGTCTTGAAAGGAATTACCTATTTACTACCAACTCGACTATAAAAAACATAGAGTAGCTGATGCCAAACTAAAATTATGACAATTATAAATGCATACCACTGATCTAGGGGTGATAGAGCACCATGAACAATCTTCCTCAGTGCCAGGCTGGAGCCTGTGATGAAGACTACTTGCAGAACTACTTGAGAATGAAAATGCTCATGATTCTAAACTCATTTATATTTTTTTAAATAAATGTGTAAAAATTTTTTATGGTTCAATTTTAGTTTACCAATTGGAATTTAGGAATTGATCATATATTACCTGCGTACATGTCTACGTGCCTGGCACATGAAATGAGAAAAAAGGATGACATGTGTAATGTATTATTGAAATTCATCTTATATCATGAATGCAATTATGAAAATTAATTGGTCCAGTCAAGAATACCATATCAACCAAATTTTCAAACGGACAAATGAAAGGTCAAGTAGGCACAGGGGCACCGACTTATAAAAAATATTGGGGGGGCCCATGTTGGGGGTCTTACCGCGGGAAGAGTTTAAATTCCCAGTGTGTCCCAGCACCGTAACACTATCATTATTCACACCACTTGTTTTCAGTTAACCTGCTTACTACCTTTACTAAAATTATTGTTTTAAAATATTATTGAATATATTTTAAAAGGTATCGTCAAACATGGGAAAATACCAATATATTGTTGTAATTTAACAAAGCATAATACAACTTAATTATTTTCTTGAATTGTTGAGGGGGCTCCGCCCCCCCTAACGAATCTTTGAGGGGGCTCGGGCCCCCTCAGGCCCCATGGAATCGGTGCCACTGAGTAGGCATCACCTAAAACCAGCATACATAGTTGAATATCAATTATGAATTATTCGGCCTACAGGGTACATTTCAGTGGATCATGTTAATTTAATATAAGTTGATATTTTTATTTGTGATGGGTAACTTACTTTACTCGTTGTGGAATTTGTTCTAGCACATTCACTGAGCAATTTTCCTTTGGGAATAGAGGCCATATTATTGACATCCCATATTATTGACTATTGACCTTCAGTTTTCCACGATAGACCTGATCCAGTGTCTGGAAAGATACAGCATTTTCCTTGAGGTTATTCCTTTTTTGCTACTTATTCTATTTACTTGTTAATACTTTTGAATGAAATACATAATTCCGTAAGGATGTTATCTGTATTTAACTATCAATGACTAAGTTTTAATGATGTCATCAGCGGATTACCCCAAAACAAGCAATGACCATTAGATGGCTGTACATATATTGGCTATCTCAAACACTGGTAGCAGACAAGATTTTCAGTAAAACATGTAAGTAGAGTTGGGAAAGGGAGTTTTTTCTTCTTTTTTCCCTGCCGTGTGCTCAGTGCTTTTGCTGCATGTGACGTAGGTAGATTCCCAGAGAGTAAGCGATAGTTCCCCGCAGAAGGGTTAACATTTTGTCATGACACCACCGGTGTCGTTACATTTTGGAAATTTGAGCTTATGCACACGATCAAAGTGAAAAATATGTAAAAAACCCATATCCACTCGGTTTCTTTCAAGGGGATGGATAATTACATGCTTTTTCCATCAGAAGGTGGTAAAATGCATGAAGGAAATCAGAGGCCCCTCCTATCCATCCGCTGGGTATGCCCATGCAACATAAAAGTTCTCGTTCTAATGAAGGAACTCCGTTAGGACTGAGATTGAAAAACTGAATGGGTCCATCTGTGATGAAAATATACTCTGTAATACGTATTTCTTTGAATCCATCCACATAGTCCTGGATTAGTTATTCAGTTTAATACATATTCATATGCCTTTTCTTGAATACGTTGAGTGCTGATGCAAAGACTCAAGGTAAATCCGGAGTGAGTTCCAAATTATAGTCCCTGCGCCAGTTTATGGTTCTTGCGATGCTGGAATATGGAATATATATATATATATGCATGTGAAAAAATGATAATGCGAACAAATCTCATACCGTTTTGATGATGTGCTGCAGGCCTGGGGCAGGTGTCATTCCCCTAATTTCTCAGCGGGATGAGTGGACAGGTGTTATGGCTGAAAAGAAAAAAAACAATTTAAATGATATTCATCATGAGCCAGCTTAAGATCAATTTCGGATCATCTGCTCCACTCATAACACATATGTTATTGCTCCTGGTTATTTTTTCGAGTAGAATGATAAAATGCATGTGAAATTAGCCTTTATAATGATGATAAGACACATGTACCCTTGGAAATTGATAGGCACTTTGAGTGAATGTTTTTTTGCATGCTGGGACTGTTCAACCATAAGGCAATACAGGCGCTTCTTAGGGGCATCACAGTCAAAGCGGCAAAGCCTTCTCTCAGGCAGGAAGCAATGATGTATACCGGAGGCACCTCGCAGGGCACTGTCGTGAGCAGGATTATTAATACCCACATTAACCACAAGTAAACAGCATTACGGAACACACATAATTAGGGATGGGCCAATCCACGATTTTTTTCGGATCCTTGATTTTCGGAGCAGAATCTTTCCGATCGGAAATTTTTGAATCAAAATGCATTTTCAAGTTACTGACGCTGAGATTCCCCTGATGAATGTTTAATCTTATGGGAAGAGTCACAATATGTGCCATTCGTGTTTTGCCTTTTTTATTTTCCACAGCTGAAATTCTCCTACGTAGCCTCTGCGAGAGTTTTCAAGCAAAACAGTTCATGAGTAGGACAAGAATTGCATGCCACGTTGCAGTCGAAGAGAGGTTCGGAACACTTTCCAGCCTTGTGGGGAGTTGAATTCACTGAATCTATTATTTAAATTTTTGCATCTAGATCCTATGTCTTCTGCGACTTTGGATCCGATGTATCCGATGAGGGGCAATATCTGCGGATATTTGTATCTGATTCGACCATCCCTACACATAATACTATGTGGGTTCCGTCTGCCTGCAGTTATCCTCTTTGCTAGGGTTTTAAATGTTCTAAGTAAGGATTACAGCAGAATACATGCCAAAATAGATATTGAGGAATGAGCAGGGACATTTAGAAATAATGTCCTCTTTTTGTCGCAGGCCCTTCCACTTTGCTCTTCGTTATGCTGGTCGAGGCCCTTTCGTCAGTACAAGTGTAATAGGGGAGGGGAGGCGGCAAAAAAAGGAGGTTACACTGTTTAATTGGGGTAGTATGATCCATATTATAATAGCTGAAAGAACATGTGTGTTTTAGCAATCTTAAAGAGGGGGATGAATACTCTTTGTTGGACAAATCTGCAAAAATTTCAAATGAAATGAGTGTAAGGTTCTTTTACCTCTGGGTGGTTGGCCGCCCACGTAGCAGGGAGATGGCCTAGGTGTTCTTGCCCTGAAATAGTGAATATACATAATTGAAGATAAACCTCATTTATTGATTAATGTTAAAACTCTATCATATCTTAACATTAAAGAAAATGTCACTCAAAAATTAATAATATGTGCGTTGACTGTAATTACATTTGTCATTAAGGATTTTCATAAGCTGTTAACAGAAGTATGTTCTTGCCATTAAAAATATGTTCATTTGCTTATTAATTTGCTTTGGTAGGTAATATCAGCAGGAAAGATAAATAAATAATTTCGTGGAAAGAGGTACTTCCAAAAGTTTTCATTTTATCTAGTGTATGTGTGAACGCAATGGGTGGTGGGCTATAGTCACCAAGGATCTTAAATATATCCACCGTTGCAGTGGCGCAGCGAGGGGGTGGGTTTTGGGGGATAAAACCCCCCCAGAGCTCGGAAATGTTTTTTGAGTTTAATCCATTTTACTTAAATGGATTAACATTTCTTACAGAATAGAGCAAATGTTAATAAAACATCTCTCCGAAAGCAGTAAAACTCACCATTTTGAACCATTTATATCGAAAATTTCCTGAAGGAGTGCCCCCGCACCTCCCGCTTACCCAGGGGGGTATTCCACACCCCCAGAAACCCCAGTATTAGTTGTGCCCATAAACCCCCCCTAGCCTTAAGTCCTAGCTGCGCCCCTGCACCATTGCAACAAGGGAGAAAAAATACGAAGCCTAAAAGCAATCTGGATAGTGTAAAATTTTATGCAAGTATTTGGGGAAGGGTTCCTGACCCCCTCCTTCACTTACGTCATGAGGTGGGACTTCGGACTTCACCGCGGGCCATGGGTGGTGATGTTATCACTGGTCACCTCCAGGACCGACCCGCGGCGGTCTCTGTTCCAGGGCCTGGAGGTCTAGGTGCATTAGCAGATGTTCAATGATCGCCTCCAGCCGGTCAATCTCCGCCACCAAGTCTTCGATATCTCTTCTCAATATCTCCATTTCCCGGAGCATTGACCGGTGGAGGCGATCGTTTGGCCCTGGATGGTCCTGTACCTCACTACTCCCCCTGGCAGGGCCCTCATCTTCATCTTGTTCTTCTCCCGGAGGAGGAGGTGAGGCGGGCGAAGGTGGTGTGCCCGCCTCCGGGGGCACAGGGGACGTGGATGTTGGTGGTTCAGTTGTGTTGTCCGCTGCTTCCACGTCCGCCCCCGGAGTCACCGTCTCCTCCGGGCAAGGGCCCTCGGCGGCCGGACCCTCCTCCTCATCCCGCCGCTGTGTCCTTCGGCAGCAACATCCTATCACGGAAAAGAGGAAAGAAAATCAGAGGAAGATACATACTTAGAATATGTTCGCTATACCAGTTACCAGTACGCTCACATAGCACAAGGTTTGTTATACTCTTATTTTTCCGTAACGCTCATCCCGACAGTCGGCATGCATCGAGGCTTTCCTTCTAATTTCCTCCGTGGGAATGCAGACGAAAATTTTTCCTGGGGTGTTATTGCACAGAGGAACAATGCACCACATGTAATTTTTCCTTCTTTCAGCCATTTTCTCCTTCAAACGCAGCGAGGCTCTTCCAAACCTGCAGCTAGGACGTTACTGGGCTTGGATCTTGGACTCCTACTGAATTATGACGTCATGGCGTAAGATTATTGGGAGCGGTATTTTACAGCCCGCGAAACTCGGGAGACTCTTTGGATTAATATTCTAGTGAATAAACTGAATTTTAAGCAGAAAAAGTATATTGCGCTACCAAGTGTTTAGTGTAGTAATTCAGCACAATGTCTACAAAAAGTATGCATTTCCACTATTATGAGGTTGGAGAACGATTATTAACAACATTTTAAGCACGGCTAACTGATGTCTATTTGAACCTTAAGATTACTGATTACGTTGCGGTCGAAAAAGAACCAATTTTTAAGTACAGAGGCTTAGAGGCAAGCGCTCCCTATCCGGGGCGCAGCCATGAATTAAAGCTGGGGGAGGTTAAGGTACAAGTAATACCGGGGCATGTGGGGTATGGTATACCCACAAGGATAAGCGGTAGGTGCGATATTAATTAATTGCGGGATTTTAAGATAAATGGTTTTAAAATGGTGAGTTATACGGCTTTCTGAGGGGTATTTTATTAATCCCTACGCTATTCTTTTGGTTAAATCAATCCAATTTAGTAAAACGTATTAAACTTAAACATTTCTGTGAGCTCTTGGGAGGGGGGTTTATCCCCCAAAACCCCTCCCCCCCTAGCTTAGCCACTGCTCCGTACAGTGATGAGTTTGCCCTGTTGCTAGATGCTTTGGAGGCATTGCGATCTCAGAAAGCAAAGCATTCCAAGTCATGAGTCGCCCAGAGCTTCCAGCAACAGGGCATCTAGTAAGGTTCTCAAGTCTCTATTGCGACAATTGTGCGAAAAATCCAATGAGAAACAAAAACCATCATTCACCGCTTGACCGGGTTTCGAGCCAGGATCCCCCGATATCCGTTCCAGTACATGCTTTAGCCGGTTGAGCTACCGACGTGTTATTCCCACTTTTGGATATTTCCTTATACTCTACCGGGAAAGGTGGTACGGACTGCTGAGCATTCGATATGCCACAAGCAGTCCAAATCGTCCGCACCGGGCCTTGCACTCCGGCTGAGGCACACGATGTGGTTCTCTTGTGATTTCATGTGCTAAGGAGTCCTTGTCCGCCTTTGTCCACAAATATGACGCCTCGGTAGCATTATTTGAACAACGAGCAATTATGAACAACGCATAATTCGATCGGAAATCATGCTTTGAATCACAGCAGAGGCCAACGATTTTTTTCTCCGTGGATTTTTCACACAATTTTTGTATTACGATTGACTCCCATCAAGTTATCGCCGTGTTAGTTCTGGTATACTTAATCTCTCTTGTTCCCTCGGGATGATAAGTACCTTATACCTGCGACACCTAGTGTGAATCAGACTTATGACTATATTCCAGGCAGTGGCACAGCGAGGGAGGGGGTTTTGGGGGATAAAACCCCCCCAGAACTCAAAGAAATATTTAAGTTTAATCCATTTTACTTATTTGGATCAGGATTACTTACAAAATAGTGTTAGGATTAATCAAATATCCCTCAGAAAGCCGTAAAACTCGCCATTATGAGCCATTATTCTAAATTATTTTCTGGAGGAGGGCCCCAGCATCTCCCCTGCAAATCCTGCTTACACTGGTGGGTATGCAATACCTCCACACCCGTAAGTGAAAGTTGCGCCTAAAACCCCCCCCTAGCCTTAATTCCTAGCTGCGCCCCTGATTGCAGGCTATAATAAATTTTCTAAAATTTAAAATTTATTCCCCTCAAATTCTTATTTATGTTAAAATATTTCTTGTAGTGTAGGTCAACTTATGTAATGCAAAAAAGTAATAGCCAACGTTTTTGTTTACTAAAAAACATCGTCAGGGCGTAACTGTGTACATAATATAGTATATCTATAAATATAATAATAATGTAATATCAATAATATATCAATAAATATGTACACAGTTGAGCCCTGAAGACGGTTCTAAATAAACACAAACATTGGCTATAACTTTTTTGCATAACATACGTTGACCTACACTCCAAGAATTGCTTTCACAAGTATTAAATGAAGTCAAAATAAGGAAAAAAATAAATAATGTTATTTTTAAAAATAATAGAATAAATTTCAAATTACCGTGATGATTAAATTTATATTGCTCCCCTCAAGAGTGGCTACTAAATGGGCATACGGGAATGTAAAACTATTCGTATCCGTTATTCAAGCTATATTGTCTCGTACAGTATCATGGCTTTATTTTGAAATGATTGGGAAGGTGTTTGCAGAGCAATGTTTTAGTGACACCTCTCTTCGAACGGACAAATATTCCATGAAAACGTCCCAAAAATTAACTTGCATCCATCGCTTAGAGGACATGTTCGGTTGGTAATAAAATACATCTTCATGTCTTTGTATTTCGACTTCGAAGAAAGAATTGAATGTAACGGATTTGCTAGAGGCCTGCCGAAAATAAAATCGATGAAATAAGCCACGACTACGGTAAATTAATTCCGTCAGGAAAATTGACGCTATGAAATGACACCTTCTTACGTGGCACTAGTAATCTATTCCTTTAGTAAATCGTCCGGAAAACCAAGGAAAATGCATAAGTCTTCGACGAAAAAGGAATTTTAAGAGAACAGACGGGAGTTGCTAAGCAGTTCTTTCCGTAGGATGTATTTTATCAAAAAATGAAAAAAATACTCATTCTCAAAGGCGTATTTCACGGTATGATAATGTTCAGAAGTTGTTTTGGTACTTACGCAGAGAGTTTCCCATTTTTCTGGCCTTGTGTTTTCGCAAATCTTGATGCAATATCTTCTCCTTTCTTTTCCTCTTGAAAGCACTGATTGCAGTGTAAATTATGCATCCCTAGCAACGCGCGGCTATCGGCTTCCGTGAGCATTGTTGTGAGGTAATGCTTAGGACTATGCATTTTTATTCGCGGCATTTCATCGCGAATTTACTGTTAGGGCATAGAATTAATAATGTGTTGTATTCTAAAGTTAGTATATGTATTTTCAATGCATAATACTACATGAAGTGGCGGTGGCAGAAGATTTTTTTCCTTTCAAATGCTTTTGGCTGAAATGCCACGGATTAGAATGGATTTATTTCTATCCTTGTTGATTTATCGTAATTTATTTTGTGCGCTGCATATTCGGCTTCAATTATTTACCAACTTTTAATTTATTTGTCCATACCCTCAATTTAGTTTACAATTTAAATATTCCAAGTAAGATTTACAACGCGGAAGAAAAAACAGCATGAAAAAATGCAGGCGTTTAATAATTTAAATTAAACTTTCAGGTTATTTGGTTTTAGAAATCCCAGTTTAGACGAATGTTAATTGTCAATTTTAATGTCATTTGAAAAAAGCCAGATTGCGGCCATGCTATGCCACTTTACGTAACGTCGCAAGGTCCGAGATGCCATACGGGTAGTCAGGAATTTTACATCGTCTGAGATTACCAATTCATGCATGTGGCACAGAGCCTAGAGAAACATCTCTTTATAATCACCTATTTTAACCTTATGTTTGGAAAGTTTCCTTCGTTTGATAGGATATTAATAATTCCTATCTAAGCCAAGCAATACCTGCTAGAATGGTACTCTGCTACATACTAGAAGCCTTATCGTCACGCCGTTCATAGCATCGTACCAAGTTAGATTCACCCGCACCAGCCGGAGCCAGAATGAAGTCACACGGGCTTTTCACAGCATTCATGCTTGGCCGAAGCATTTTCGCGCGCTTGAAATATTTCTCTTTTCATTTAATCGCGAAAAATAGATATTATCATTAAAAATTTTAAAATCGTGAAATACGTACTCCAGTTGTAATAGTGTTTCGACCTGGGCATTTTAAAAAATAGGAAACCACCCTATTATAACCAAACTTAGGGCATATTTTACGCGCTTTTGGTATGTTATAATCCAGTAGTAGATCCACCCCCACCCCCCTTGGTATCCAATTTACTCTAGATAGAATAGGGTAGTTTCTTTCATCAAAGAAAACGAATGGCATTGATAGCGATTCGTTGCCCACCACTAGTGTATTCATAATATACAAACTGTTTGGTTATAGAAATACCGGTTTAGACGAATGATGTTGGTCAATTTTATCGTCATTTGAAAAAGGCCAGATTGGCGCCCATGCTATGCCACTCCATGTGACGGCACAGGGACCTAGTTTCTATAAGAGTAGATAGGAGTTTTACATCGTCTGAGATTACCAATGCATGCATGAGCCACAGAGCTCAGGGAAACATGCCTTCATAATCACCTATTAAAACTGGCTAAGATCGGAAAGTTTTCTTCGTTTGATAAGGTATTAATAATCCTTATTTAAGCCAAGCGCTACCAGATAGCAGGGTACAAGGCTACCTGCTAGCATCCTCGTCGTATTAGCGCTCAAGGCCTCGCCTCATGGTAGCTTCACTTGCGGCAACGGGAACCAGAAATACGTCACACGGAGTTTTCCCATCATTCATATTTAGCCGTTGCGTTTTCTTTGCGCTTCAAAATTTTCACTTTTCATTTAATCTCGAAAAATAGATATCGTAATCGTAAATCTATAAGCGTGAAATACATATTCCAGGAGTAACAATCTTTCGATTTGAGCCTAAAAAAATAGGACACCACCCTATAGTAATCTCAGCTCTATCCTGGATTCGCCACTAGTTAACAGGACATTCTCGATAGTCTGCCGATATAGGGCCAATATAGGCTGCCAATATCGGCTAAAAAACGTAAAATGTTACACTTGGATATTGGCCCTATATTGGCAGACATTATAGGGCCGACATAAGAACACTGGCAGTCGATATTGGTCCGACATAAGCCCGATATTGGGTGGCTACTTGGGTACTGTCATCAATGCTACCGGGATAATCCCAAAATAAATGCAACATAGTTTTTCAATGCTCAATCTTAATTCAAATACATGCATGAAACAGCATAAAGCCGTAATAATTTCACACCACGATAAAATTTCTCAACTGGATAGCACAGAAAAGAGTTACTTTGGTGAGTACTCGAAATCTTTGCATAAAAAAGACTCAGTAAAAATATTGAAGAAAATTCATTTCATTATGATAATAATGATAATAAGTACTCACAGAAGAATAAACAGATTATTACAACATTTAAAAACATATTTGGAAGTTAAGTAACCCACTAAACAAAAGGCATGTTTTAATTGTACCAATAAGTTTTTAATTCATTGCTCAACTGGTATAAAGGCAGCTTTACACGATGAATTTCCATTCGAATGCCTTGCGAATAACCATCATTCGCTGTGTATAATCGATTGAAATTTCAGGCCTGTTATAAATTACTTGAATGATTTCCGTGAATGATATGAGCGAACGGCGTCCATCTTGCCATTGGCATCCACCTCGGGATTATAAGTGCATATGTGAAAACTTTGGAAGCATATTTACCCATGCAATTGCTCAAATAATTAATATGTAGGTACTTTGAGAGAACATAAATTCACAAACATTAATTGTCTAAAGTGGGTAACTCGGAAATAGCATTCGGGATATTTAATGAATAAAAACGTCGTTTTTCTCCTCGATTGCGTCTATATTTTGTTTAATTTAAAATTATTAAACTATATTTAACGATTTGAACGCTTAAGTTTGGGATGAGACTGCCGATTAATGACAAAATATCTATTTATTCGGTGAACAAATTCCAACGAAAACGAGCCGTGACATCATATTGACTAGGGGGCATGGGCCAGTTGGAGAAAGGCAGCCAAGGCCTAGGTAATGCATATCCACAAGTACTTTAGTTGGTCTAGGCTGTCATTAGTGCCTCAGAGAGTGTGCCGCTTGTATGAACATGAGTGGCTACCTAGAGGTGTTGCGCATCTAATTATGCATTAACCCTTTCAATGCGGCAACGTGAGATGATAATTTTGCCGGTAGCGGAAAGTTTTTTTTTGTACAATATGATTATTTCTGCATTTTTTAGGCTTAATATGTTACTTTTATTCTTATTGTACACTTTTTTGCTGAAAAATAAATATTTTTTATTTTGACATTTATGGATGTCACCCGCGTCGTAGGATGACTTCTGTGGTATGCAACCCGCATTGCCAAACCCGCTTTTCTATCTCTTGATGGAATTTTTTGCCTAAACTCTAGTCGTTCGACACATTCATCTGCATTATTTATTCGGAATCAAAAGATATTAAGTCCATTTATTTTAAGAGCTTTAAAGCCAAGTAATTTTGTTGGTTTTTATCCACAAATCAATTAGAGTGCTTTTATAAGGATTTCTCTACGTACTACATACGTTTATGAATATTTTTTCGTATTTAATACGCAATAATACAAAAGGAATTGAAAACGTACTATTAGTCATCGTAACGGAAAAATTTGCTCCCTTACTGTAATCTTTTGGCGCTTTGGGTATAAACAATGGTTTGGTTAAAAAATTTTGAAATCTAAGAAATTCTGTGGTAAAAAGTATTTTATTTTTACAAAAATATCATTAGCAAAAATTTGGCATTTGAAATTTTGAAATCAATCGAAAAAAATCATAATTATATGCACAGTGAAAATGAAAAACAATAAAAATCTCGAAATATATATTTCTAATTAGTAATCATTAAAAACATTTATACCCTTTCATGAAATTCTTGGAAGCAAGGGTGCAAGCAAAGTCCAGGCTCACCTTCACAGTCAGGACAGATGTAAATTACTGCTTTTCGCACTCCCTTTGCATAGCACACTCTACATCTTTTTTGAGGTTTTTTACCCTTCGTCCCATCACCAGCTATCGCCGGAAAGTGGGAGAGACCCTTTTTTGGTTGAGGGGATGGGGGCAAGGCACTTATTTTTGAGGACAATAGGGACTCTATTACCTCCATTCTATACTCATACAAGCTCTTTTTGTTGCCACTGAATTTATTGTAGAGTATGTAGCTATTTATCAACATTATTTGGAATAAATGAATGGCAAGTTTTTTGTACCACTTGAGGGACTTGTGCTGGCAGGTGTAGTACGACAGCAACTGGTCGCAGTGATCGACACCACCCATAAACTTATTATACTCCACCACTGCTTCCGGTTTACCTCTCCCCGACCTTTCAGTGGGTACGAGGTTACACCCGAACTCAGAGGATATCAGAGACACATCCCTCTTATCCCTCCAGCGGAAGACGCAAATCCCCTCCTCACTCCAACGAGCAACAATCTGGTTTTTTGCCAGTTTGTGCCCAAAAACCTCTCTCGGGTTCTCTTTTCTTGCCGCACGGAGGGTCCCTGTGCAGTAAGTTTTGCATTTAATTAGATCCCTAGCTAGTGGAACGTTATTATAATAATTATTTAAAAATACACTATGCCCCTTATTTTTAAAGTCTTCCAAAAGTTTGTGCACCACTTTGTCCCCATGTCCACGTCCACCCACATCGCTATCCCCAGAGCCCGCATAAACTATCATACGATGCACTAACCCCGCTGGCTCACAGAGCATGTACATTTTTATGCCATGTTTGTGCCTTTTCCCCTGCATATACTGCCGGAAATTCAATCGCCCTCGCCAAAGCAGCATTGATTCGTCTATGCATAGTTCTCTTCCAGGGGAAACACAGGAAGCCATTGTTCTATGAAAGCAATTCATTAGTGGCCTAACTTTATATAGCCGATCAGATGGAACAGGTTCATTTTCATCTGCATTTTTTGCAAAATGAAGGGCTTGCAATATCCCAAGAAAGCGATCCCTTGCCATGGATTGGCGAAATAACCGAAAGCTGAAAAAAATCGACTTTTTCCAATAGTCCGATATTCTATTTGTGCGGACCGTCCCCATGTGAAAGAGCAGGCCCAACCAAACCTCGAACTCCTCTCTGGTCAGTGGCCGCCAGTCTGTTATCCTTGCACGGGGCGATGGATTTCCCAGAAATATGCACTCTGCATTCCTTTCTGTTTCCCTTATGACTAGGTCAAAAAACTCGTCGGTAAACACGAGGGAAAAGTAGTCTTTGGCGGTCGAGCCACTTGGAAGTTTCTTTAGACCAGGGGATCCAACAAAGGAAAGGGTATTCCTATTCACTGGGGGATTAGCGGCCCAAACAGCCTCAGATGTAACGGTACCCCTAGCCGTTTCGGTACCCCTTGCCGCCTCGGTCGTACAAGATTCACCGCCACTTTCTGAGTCACTTTCTCCTGAGTCAGAACCGTCAGAGTCGATAACAAATGAAGACCCACTAGAAAAATTGTCATCCGAAGAGTCCATGGCGAGAGCACGAATTTCATCCTCCCTTAGCGTTTTCCTCGGTTGTTTTTTCTTCGAGGCTATTAAATAAAAAGAAAAACATTTTAATCATTTTTTTATCCTGCGAATAACTCACTCTATATTAATTTGCAAGTGTATATAAATGCAGCCACTTACCAGAAAGACCAGAGGGACCGGGTGTTTCATCGTCAACTGGGTTCATCGTAGGGTTATTTTCTCTTCGGCTCGTACCCTGCGAGACTCTTCTCTTCATCTTCAGTGAGGAGGTAAATACACTGAAGAAAAATTTAATAAAAGCCTCAGTTAGTTCCCAATACAAGTATGATGGAACGGGAAGAAATGAAAGCAAAAAACTAATAATATTAGGCAGTGTATAACTAAGTATTATGGATATTTGAATTTTTAATTTCAGAAGAAAATGACCTTTCGAGGTCAATCATTTTATAACCAATAAGAAAACTAAATTTGATACCTCATAAAATCACTACAACACAAAAATAAAATGTATGAATATTTTTTTCTAACGATGGAAAAACGTGCTAATAAAAGATACTTTCGCTTACCTCTTGAGATACAAAGGTGAATCCGTTGAGAAAAAAGTTGTCTTCGGAAGTTCAGGTGACAGCAATATAAGCACTATGAAATTATCCGGAAATGTCACATAAAAATTTTGGCGAGCACAAACACTATATAATAATATTTTTAAATATAATCCGATATTTCGGGGGTCCAAATAGCACAAAAACACTGTCTAACAACGACCCAAGGTGATTATCACTTGGAAAATCTTGAAAAAAAACACCGATTTTCCAAAACTCGCAAAAAAATCAGTTTTCGACGGAAACGGAAACGGAGCACACTACACGACGGCTAGAAACCAACTGCAGAGCGGAGAAAAGGAAGCAAGTCAGAAGAGAGGCGCGTAGTCCCGTTACGCCCATTCATCTGAGACCCAAGGCCATGACAGCCCTCGGCTGTCATCCGCGCCAGTGGCTGGGAGCGGATGACAGCCCTGGGCTGTCATCCGCACTGAATGGGTTAAATAAGAATACAAATCATAGTTCCCATCAAACTAAAATATATTATTCGCAGTTTTTTCCATATTTTCACGGTATAGATGTCGTCAAAGTCACGGTTTCTTGGAGAATGGAGGGACCAGTGTATCAGGGAAATTAAGAATTTCAACAGATTCAGGCTTCAATTGGTGGAAAGAAGACATATTTAAGTGAAAAATTTTCGTGGAAAAGAGTTACGATCTTTTATTTATTTAAATTAAGAAGTGTCTGAATTTTCCCCAGTGTTAATGGACACTTTACCAGTTACCATTCTTCCGGCTTTGGTACAGGCTCAAGGTCAATGTGTCAGCACGGCACGCGGACCAATAATTGCGCTTAAGGATATTTTATTGTATAGAATAATATTTGAGGAGAAAAATTGAAGAAACTTCCTTTGACAAAGAACTCGTATCTGATAACAAAAAGAAAAAGAACCTTAGCTTAGCCAATCTAAGAGAAGTTGTACAAAATGTCTCGACTATAATTTTTTTCTTAGTTAATTATATAATTTGGTCCTATGGACAACTAACAAAGGAATTGTGATAAATTAATAGTAATTCACAACGGTGTCTAAAGACCCCCGGTTATTACTGAGAGCGCAACCGATAAGGATTATATGGAAAGAAAAATAGCGCTCCGTGATCGCCCGCAGTCAAATGGGATCGATTCTGCTAGTTACCTTAGAACACAGATTTGTAGTTTTCACGCGACATTCAACAACTCAGAAATTCCTTCATAAGCAACAAGCTTACATAAATCATGCATCACATCATAAGTCAACAATTATAAGTTTAGTTTGACGCAGCTCTCCTTTCCTCTCTCTTATCCGAAAGCTTTTTCGTACTATTTCTTTCTTTACATGTTTTATAACCTGCCCTACGTAATGCATTCACGGCCGTCCCTTGCCCTTTCATCCAATCAACCTTTCCTACGACAATTACCTTAATTGGGCCATAATTTCTCATATCGTGGCTCAGGGGCGCAGCTAGGAATTACGGCTATGGTGTTTTAGGCGCCGATGAAAGTCAACTACTGAGGTGTGTGGTATACCCGCCAGGATAAGCGGTAGGTGCGGTGGCCCTCCCCCAGAAAATATTGAATACAAATGTTTCAAAATGGCGAATTTTATGGAATTCCGAGGGATATTTCATTAATCCTTACGCTCTTCTTTCAGTAAATAAATCAAATTAAGTAAAATGGATTAAACTTGAAAGTTTCTCTCAGTTCTGGGGTGGGATTATCCCCCAAACCCTCCCATCCCTCGCTGCGCCACTGACTTGGCTTATGAAATTACTTTTATGGTTTTACTTTTCACTTCTCTCTTCTCCAACTCTAGCACTTCTTCATTAGTCAAACATTCGATCCATATCTTTATATGTTCATCATTCTCTGGCAGGACCGCATTTCGAATGCCTCCACTCTTGACTTCTCTGCAGCTGGTCCAGGGGAAGAGGGGGTCGGGTTGTGGCCTCACCTGGGAATGATTAAACAAATAAACAAGTCGAGTCAGCTGTCAATGACCACACCTTCCTTCCACAAAGAGGCATGCTCCGTATGTAGCACCTGATGTATTGTTTTCTTAGTTCCATGCTTGTACTCTCAGCTGTAAGAAGGTTCTTTCGCTCAATAGAAAGCCCTCTTCGCCTGCGTTATTCTACTGATTATTTCCTTCTTTCTTCGTCCACCGTTTATAATTCGGCTTCCCATGGAGCAAAGCTTTCTCACCTCTTCAAGCTTTTGTTTTCTGAATTTGATGCTTGTCTTAGCCTCTTCTCTTTTGCTGCATATTTATATCTTTGTCTTCTTTTTTTAATTTTCAGCTAATATCTGGCCTTTGTTCTATCCATTATTATCAATTTCTTCTTAAAATAATTCTCTGTCATGGCTATGACTGCTGTATCGTCTGCAAATCTCAACATACCAAATCTTCCTCTGAAAATATTGCCATCTAATCTTTTCTCCTTGCTGTCATCGAGGAATTGATTGGCGCATGTAACCTTATATCGAATCCCAGCCCGAGGGCCTCCCTCCCACAGAAATGAATAAAATTCAGTTCCTCTCAACTGCCCATCAATAACCGCTTCGTGAATTCCGTAGTACTCCTTCCATCCAATAGTACTACTGTCATCATTAGTCAACAATCCTAAGATTGGTTTAACGAAGCTCTCCATTTCCATCTCCTATCCTCTAGCCTTTTCATAGCGACGTATTTCTTCCCTTTTACACCCTTTATATCCTGTCCTTTGTGTCAACCGAGGCCATTTCTTGCCATTCTTCCCTTCCACTGTCCTTCTACGATTGTCTTTATCAGGCCATCATGTCTCATAATATAACCAACTAAGTTCTTCCCCTTAAGGTTTTTAGAAGACGTTTGTTTTCTAATGGAAGTCCTTATATTTTCAGATTTAAATTTATTTTTAAAGTAAAGTTCAAGGGTTTTCTTACATAACAATTCTTAACCTAATCTTAAACCGGTCTTTCCCACGCACTGTTAAATAATGTATGAGTACAACAGCTCCCTGGTCACCTATTAGACGCGGGAATTTGGCGCATTCAGCTGAGTGAGTGATGCTGATACCATGGGGGCGACATACCCATAAGGATAACGCGTGTAGGTTTTGATATATCAGTGCCATCCATGCCAGTGGTCCAAGACTGCCGCGAAGTTTGAATTCACATCTCGGCGCGTGTTTCAAACTTTTTTACGCGTCACGATAGGGCCTGCTATTAAATAATGCTACTGCAATTGCGAGAATTTTAAAAGCAATGAGTGTAGGAAAATCTTCCTGAAGAACTTCCCCAGGTTACTAAAGCAGTAACTATAATACAAGATTAATGTACAAATCCAACTGGAGATCTGGTGGTAGGTAAGAATAATGATCTCGTAGACTTACTTCAGTGGACATTGGTATTTATTGATACAATAACTGGAAAAAGAAATACAACAATAACAATTTAAATATGACATGCTAGAGATGAAATCTGTGGAAATTAACAATTCTACAAGCACATGAGATGCACAAGCAACAAATATCAATGACAAAAGTACATTGCAATGAGAGATGAGCAGCCTTTGCCTAATAGTAGACAGATTCCATTACTTAAGTAAACACTCCACACTTATACACAAAGAGGGTGACCCAGTTTTCCTTGAGGTAGATGTATCTTGCAACAGCTCTGGGACACTTGCTTGGTCGATCCATTTTATCTTCAACCATCTTCGATAGCACAACATTTCGAATGATTCCACTCTCGACTTCTCTGCTTCTCTCTACGAACAAGCCTCGCTTCCATAGTGAAATAAGTCCTTATTTTTTTCAATTTAAAGTTTATTTTTAAAGTAAAACTTCAAGGGTTTTCTTATTTAAGAATTCTTAACCTAATCTTACATCGGTCTTTCCCACGCCCTATTAAATAATATGTAAGCACCACAGCACCTTGGTGACCTATAAGACGCGGGAATTTGGCGCATTCAGCTTAGTGAGTGGGGATGACAATTTCTTAAGGACACCGGAAAACACCCGCCAATTCAAAAAGAAAGGAAAACATCGCGAAGATATTGATTGTTAGGATCCATAAACTCCATCCATGTTTACCTCTGAGCGCTTAGCAAATAACACGAGTCTGATAATAATCGATAATGAGCAGCGTGAGAAAAACAGTTTCTCCGGATAAAATGGATACGAGGACGTCTCGTATGAAAGAAAAGTTTCTCTCTCTCCTCCGATGGAAAATTATGTTTGGATAAATATCACAGTAGTATAACTCGCTGGCTCATCTATCTCATGTCATAGTGTCTGATTGTCCTCATTATTAATGTCCTCAGTGTCTGCTTGCCTGTTAATGAGGAGGTCGCGGGGTCGTATCCGACCTATGGTACTGTGCTTGAAACTGATCGGAATTATCCAGAGCGGTTGATTCCCATTTGCCTCGAGGCTGTGAGACTTCGTTTCTTTTGAAAATTTTCACTCCTTCAAAAGTCAATAAAAGAGCTCATATCGCCATCGAATTGAAAATTTTCAGGCAAAGCAAATTCCGCTCGCAATGCTAAATAATCAGAATCAACCGTTCGGAATGAAAACCGGTTGTAATAATTCCAATAACACCCTCCCTGCGGGTAGATTTATCCCCACCAAGACATTTGTGCTTCACTCTATTAATCGGAATTATTCCGTTGTCATAGCGAAGTAGGCCATCGTAAGGAGTCGCCAAATGATAAAAGTCTCATAAAATTCCGATCGCTTTACCAACCACTCGGAATCAACAGCTCGTGATGACAACCGATCGCATTATTATTCGGATAAATATCAAACACGCCCTCCTCGGCGTGGATTTTTGTATCTATTCCATTCTTTAATGGGGACTGGACGAACAGCGATTCGGGAGGAAAAATCCATCGATATTGAAAATAAAAACTAAAATAAACAGATTGGGATGGTGAGGGGGAATTAACATTATTGATTATTGTATTCAACTTGAAAATGTTTTAAACCGATTTGTTTGATTATTTTACATGATTAAAGATATTTTTTGTGGCCTCTTACGGTATGGTATTTGGGGGAGGCAACCGACCAATGACGTCATTTGCTCCGAGAGGGAAGGGTGGATAGAAACCCGGCGTCGGCATCTAGATGAAAGGCGCCAAGGGGACCACGGCTTAACGTCCCATCCGACGGACGGAGTGTTGCGCTTGAAATTTTCGCCACACAACATTCAAGCAGGGATCGGGTATTCTCTGAAAACTTTTCACGATTACAAAGTTTATTACGACTTAGTATTCAATTTTACCACATATTCTTCAAGGTACAAATGGTGTCTAGTGCATTCAATTTATACAATCTTCTCCTATCTTGCTATCCTCTCTATTTCGTTCACTTTCTTCTTCAGGTTTTTCCATATCCTCTCCCTTCACCCAGCAAAATTTTAGGACGAGGTAAGTAAAGAACATTACTAACAACAATGAATACAAGTGTTTTAACGCATCGCCCAAACACGCACCTATTAGGGCTAGTGCTAATGTTTTTCAAGCTTTGTTCTCTTCTTCAATTTATTGGCTATCGTTTGGCCAGCGTTATGATGCGATTTGTGACGTACACAAATTATGAATAGCAATAATCTTTCAAATCTCAATAAGTACTACTTGCCTGAGGATTGATAGTACACGAGCGTCGTAATCAGCAGAGATTTTCCACTCCCTCCATGCAGCGGGATGTGCTCGGCTGTGGGCCTGGCTCCTCCGTTGAAGACGACGTCGACTGAGGTGATGAAGACGATGTCAGACGAACAATCAACTCCTCTATATCATCCTGCAAATTGTCTGCACGCCACATGTCTTCTTCCTCTTTCAAGACGTGCTCAACATATTTTTTCCAGTTCTTCGAAGTAATAGTATCAAAGCTTTCTGCTATCAATTTTTCCACTTCTGTACTCTTCAACGTTGTATTCTTCATGCCGACGCGTATTCTGACGCCATTCTCCGTGGTAGTATATGGAATGCACTCAAAAAAGAAATCTTTCAGTGCACCTTTTTCAGTGCCCAGCGATTGCATAATAAGATTCATTCGTAGTAATATTTATTATTATTAACTTTCTGGTGATTATTTTCTATCACTATTATAATTGTCATCCACACATAAAAGTGAATGAGACCATATTGCATCCACGCACTTGCCGCGTCGCCGTACTCTCCGCCGCCGCCGGCCAGAACCGGAGTCGATCGCACGCTATAAAAAACGATTTAAAATTCGTGGTTGCAAGTTGGTGCAAGGTTTAAATTTAGATCTACAATGTAGAAGCTTCGAAAAACGACGTGGTATCGGTTACTTGGCGGAACTCCGGGATAATGTCTACTATTTCTATAGGTTTATGTAAAAAAAAGGGTTGAAAATAGGCTCCGCCATTTTGTTATATATCTATGGTTATTGATGATATCGACAAATATGTCGGCTTTCATTGTGGTCCAGGATTTGCTCCAATTTGTGTAGTAAAACTCTTTCACCTCCGATTTTGGAGTTCTGCTTCTCGCACATATACAGTAGAATCTGTTCTTCACTTCAATAAACAAGACCTTTTGAGTTCGAAAGCCAACAATACACGCCTGTGAAATGAGAGAGAATTTTAATTGTAATGCTATCAAAATGTAGTTTAAAATAAAAAAATACATCCAATATTGTCTCTCACATACAGCACTACAGAAGTACGCCCTCTCTTACTCCAATAGTAGATATGTGTGTATGTGTGATAATAGTAGCCAATGTGTTGACAAAATTCATGCTGCTACGTTTTGGCAATAGTAAACGTTGTTTGACAAGTATGCTCCTGGATATTTCTGCTCTTCTGGGTATCGAGGGATTACAGGCATGAAATCATAATTATTAGGCAGCAATCCGAAGATTGGTTTGACGCAGTTCTCCATTACTCTGTCCTATTCGCGTAGCCTTTTCATAGCGACGTATTTCTTCTCTCTTTTACATCCTCTATACTCATTGTCCTATATAACTCATTCGGGGCCGTCCCTTGCCCTTCCACCTGTCCCTCTACGATTGATTTCATCAGGCCATCATGTCTCATAATGTGGCCAGCTAAGTTGTCCCATCTTCTGCTTAAGGTTTTTAGAAGACTTATTCTTTCTCTCACTTTCTTAGTACTTCTCCATAGCTTACACGGTATATCAATTTTATCTTCATCATTCTTCGGTAGCACCACATTTCGAATGCTTCCACTATTTGACTTCTCTGCTGCTGTCAACGTCCAAGCCTCACTTCCTTATCGAATCATACTCCATGAATGAATTGTTTCCCTACTTCTATGCTTGCACTCTCAACTGTAAGCATAAGCTTTTTGTAGAAAGCCCCCCAGGAAACCAGCCTATTATTGGAAAAAAGTGGATCGCATAGCACTCATCACCGTGCCAAGAACATTTTTGGGAGCCGATTAAAATGCTACCGAAGTGGCAACAGGAATCAGCCTCCTATGTGATGGAATTCAGTCAGAGGTATCAATAATCCAATCGAGGTTCATCCCAATTGCTATCCCTAGGCCACCTTCTGCTTCGAGCATTATTGTTAGCGGGGGAGGTGTTTCTAAGCTTCACGATAGATTGGAACCAAGGACTCTTCGAACAATATTCCAATGCTCTACCCTCTGGCACTCTACGTCCCACTTATGTCACTCATTAAAGTAATCTTTCGTTTTCAATTTTTACCCTATCCGATTTTGTTAGTTCTAAGGGGAGAATGTCATAAGTACTAAAAAAAATCAAATTTAATTTTAAAATCCAAATTCAAACAGCATCGAAAGAGAGCTTTAACTTGGCAACATACTTATCTCGGTTAATGCATTTGACCCTCAGGCGCTATGGAGGTTTATGGTTTGGATCAAACGATAATAGCTTTCCAGAAAAAGATAAGTGATTTCAATGCCATAATTGAAGAAAATACCTATGATTCGATGGTTTAATCTCATTTGCACTCACGATAGACATGTTGTTCGTGTTTTTTTTCACCTTATCCATGCTTCTTCTTGGAGGTCGTTTTCCTTCTAAATTCTGATTTAAAATGTGATCACATTTTGAAATGTTACAGCTTCACTGCTTTGCCATTATAATTGACGATCATTTATTGAATCACCTAGTTGTCAATTCCACAACGCGTAAACTTTCGTTGCTGATAAAAATTATAGAGTTACAGAAAAAAAAGATAATGTAAGCCTTGGATGTTTCATTTGTGGCACTTATTTCTTACCCGGTTATTACTAAGATCTGACCCGGAATTTCACAGATAATTCCCTCGGCTGCTGGCTGCGGGGATTACCCTTCTCAACGGGTGTTGGGAAGTGAATCTATTAAAGCAAATGATTGATATAAAAGCTATAACTAGACACATACCCTTTTTGTACGTGAGATACGTTTTTAAACAAATTTCACAATTAGAAACTTACTACACTAAAGGCGGAGTTCTTTAACAATTGTACGACATGCTGATGAATTTTTACAATGGCAAAGAGGATGTTTATAATTGATTCTCAAGGTATGGTGGCTTAAACTGGTGATAAAAACTATGATGGCTTCATACTCTGTGTTACTGGATACAAATACTAGTTATAAACAGTTATACTACCGGATAAAAGTACTGGTAGGAGGAGATTTTTCAAGTTTTGCACCTTGCATGCCGTAGCACTTTAGGAGTGCGTTTGGAACACATCACTCTGTTCTTCGGATGGTATGTCAAGCCGCCATTACAACGAATACTTACCATAAATGCTAACGTGATAGAACAACTTTATCATTACCCTGCTGCTGCTCCATCGAAGCTGATGTTTTGTCTTTATTTATTACTAAATCATTGATATACATTTAATCTGCTTAAATCAAGCAAGTAATTCTGAATGCTGGATACAAAATGCTAATAGTACAAATTTTGGCATCGACATAAATTATTGCATTACGATATTTAACATCAAAATTGGGCAATGCTCCAAATTGAGCCATGAACTTCATTTAATAAGTTATAATAGATAAGTATATGAAGATCCTCGCTATAGTATCCATTCGTCGTCAAGCCTTGTCGAGAAGTTATTATTATAATTGAATACATTTATTAATGACCATGTGGCAGACATAGTTAAATCAAAATCATCCGGAACTCTCTTCTTCCGTGATGCCTTGTGATCTGATATTCGTCCGAAACTTTAGGGAAGCCGATAAAACCCCCAAAGAGACCACCGTGTCCTCATCAGGGCTGGTGAATAGATGACGAAGAGTGTCCGCTGTGTTGTCTTGCGATGCTGTCTCGTTGTCCTTTGATTCGCTCAAGGTGCGCTCACCATGAAATCCGCTGTCCATTCGTACAGCGGATTTCATGGTGATGCTGATTGTGAGGTGCTGTGTATTAAATAAATCGGAATTAGTCCACTACATAACAAATATACCGCTATACTGGAAAATTGCAAGCGTTACAACGATATTCAAAAAGGGAAACAGACATGACCCAGGCCTCTACCGTCCAATTTCATTAACCTCGAATATAGACAATATACTTGAGCATACCGTCTCGAGCAATATCACGACTTTCTTGGACAGAGGTAACTTCCTCCGTGACTGTCAGCACGGATTCCGAGAAGGTAGATTATGCGGAACACAGCTCGCGCTCTTTCTTCACGATGTTCTACAATATGGTGAATCGAAAAGACAAGTTGACGCTCTATTTCTAGATTTTTAGAAAGCTTTCAACACGGTACCTCACAACAAACCTTTATAAAAATTACAGTCATTCCGATTAAACGAAACAGTGGTAAACTGGATTCACGACTTTCTCAGTGATCGTACTCAAAAAGTAGTTCTTGACGAAATGAGCTCTGACGTAGTAAAAGTTAAATCATGTGTTCCACAAGGATGCGTAAAGGGCCACCTTTTTTATTGAATACATCAGTGATCTCTGCTCCCGCATTAGCAATAAAATACGGTTATCTGCTGACGACGCAGTCATCTATAGCGAAATTAGTGATCACTCCGACTACGAAATTCTATCATCGGACTTAAACAACGTTCATTTGAGGAGCCAAGAGTAGGGACTCGAACTTAACCTGAGCAACTGCATGACGGTACATTTCTCGCGGAATTCGTCCAACTACAACCATGCTTATGCTGCATGCTGATGGTATTAACATAAAGGCAACAGACGAAGTGAAGTACCTGGGAATTACGTCGAACCTCACGTGGGGAACATTTACACGTACATATTTGCGGCATAGCCCTGTAAAATTAGGGCTCATCAAGCGTATAGTCGGAAGATTTTCGGATGAGAAAGTATAAGAAAGGTGCCATTTTACACTCGTCTAACCGCACCTTGAGTATGTAGCGAGCGTATGGGATCCGGTGCAGAAAGACTTACTCCGCGAACTGAATAAAATACAAAGGAAGGCTGCGCGGTCCTTCAAAAACTGTTAAGGGCGTACAGACAGCGTTACTCAGATGTTAAGCCATTTAGGATGGGAGCCGCTGGAGATTCGGAGGCTGCGCGCTAGGCGTAGACTACTTGAACAATTGTGAATGGATATCTTTAAGAGCGACACAGAGAACATAATATTAGAGTCACACTTTATTTCCAGGTCCAATAGGAGCGATAAATGAAGAGATATTTTTTTCCGGACGGATAGATATTGGAATTCGTTTTCCCCCGAATCATAAAGGATTTTAATAAACGCTAGTCCCAACTTCGTTAGAGTACTTCATTTTTATGTGGAAACTGCTGGTGTCCTAACACCCCCTACCACACGCCTTTTAGGCGGCTTGCGGGTAATTATGTAGCTATAGATGAACCCTTCTTTACGTTTCAAACACTCGTCCTTTTTGTTATAGCCTAGCCCAAAAGGTTCAGGTCATTGAGATAATTTTCTAATATAAGTAAATGTGAATTCAATGGTAGAGAAGAGTTCCCACAAGTTCTCATTACCAAAGCAATTGTTTTATGGCCACACGTACATTTCTAGGAGGTAATTGAACATTTATTACGCGATTGAATCATGTATGCTCTCAAATAATAGACTTTTTAATTAGAGAAGAAAATATAGACCAAATGCTGCTGAAGGAAGGTGGAAGGAGAGAAATACATGGTGCTTAATGGGCGTAAGATAAAACTTAGGATGGTTTAATAAGGTAGGCTTTATGGTATTTCAAATTTGGAATTTTCAAAAGTATTTCATGTTATCGTATTTTGCTCAGGACGCGAAGAAATTTTCTTCCAGAAACATGTGGCAGATATTAAATTCGACGATATTGCGAATGTTAGATTAATTTTGTCTCGAGTACGTTAACACCCCACATGTGAATCTAAAATGACTTAATGTCCATTGAAGTATTACTAATTACATATTATTTCAAACGTGTGAAAGGAAGTTACTCTAAATTTTAAGATTAAGTACCGCTCAGTATGAGTATCATGGAAGACTATCTGTAGTTATAATTTTATGAAAACAAATATTTCTCCTCGTCCGTCCTTCTTCCCAATGGCCATCACCCGCTCATTCCAGGAACACACCGACTTTTCTCTGTCCTGGAACACCATCGCAAGCCGCGCTCTCCTGGACTTGGGCCACAGATGTTCTCTCGGTTGGACATGGGGAGACTCGGAAGCCTTAGCAGGTCCTTTTTTACTCGGATGCAAAGGAGAAGGTACAGTCACTTTCAAAAGTAGGTCCCCACGGCCAGCGCGAGCAACTACGTTTTTCTCGGAGGTCGAACTTCGGGTATTGGCTATGCCTTCTGTGTCTTGAACGGGCCAGTTTGACTTAGGCATCCTTCACTATTCCTAAATACTTCGCGACTTCCCCGACTCCCAGTGCCACAACACAAGGCGAAGCATATGTTCTCAGCCATGGGATTCCCACCCTGATAGTATTCTGAGATGGATATTCCGAGTAGTCTGGCTTGCACTAAAAAATAACGAGACGTATCTGCGTCGCAACGCACATATGAGGAAGAAACGAAAATTGGAATTTACGTCTGAAAGAGTATTAAAAAAGTTTCCTACAAAATAACCTTCTAGATTATACCTTTAACACATTATTACCAACACCATCAATATATATTGCTCTATGTTTAAGTATTTCAAACACTTGATGTGGCGCATTCATTATTCCTAACCATTTTCTTAGGATACATATGTTTACCATGGTTTATACTACATTTTTCTACGTGTCTCATCACGCGAGAAATCAAAAATATTAATGTGCGCTAAATTGTAATGTTTAATTCTGTATCATATTTATTCCAGTCGTTACTAACATATCCCATATGAACAAATATTTAAATAATGCTTTATACATTCGAGGTATCAGGAAGTAATTAACCGACATATTTATGTTCATCGAAAGGTCGAATGTCTTAATAGTTACCATTAATATATTTTCTATAATGAAAATACCAACGGAAGCATTAATTACATGACTTGTGTGCCTATTTCTTACCATTTAATGGCATATTAATACTATATGTTTTATCTTTGCCCCTTCATGGAGAGGCTAACCTAAGTCTTCCCCCTTTTTCGCTTCTTTTTTTCCTGCTAAAACCAGTCGTAATTGGCGCCTGCTGATATCATGCAGGGCAATATCCTACACATAATTATGTATAAGTGGTTTTACATCATAAATAGAACTTACACTCATGTAATGAATACCTTGAGTCAGTCTTACGTGCGAACAAATACTGATCATATTCCTACTGACACTAAACTACGCACGCATAATATTCATCCGATAAAAATATACCGTGTTGGGTACCTAATGACTATTTCTGCATTATTAATACAAATTAAACTTATGAGCTGCCAAATATACTGCTTGGGATGTAGCGTTTGACGGTGTGGAAACTTAGGCGACGACAAAAGAGGGACAAGAAAAGAATGAAGGCATCCGAGATGTGAGTATAAAAAAGAAAGGAAAAGGTGAGAAGGATGGAGAGGAAAAAAAGAAGAAGTGCTATCCATGGTCGAGAGATTTTTGGTAAAGGGGGAGGGGAAGGATGAAAGTAAGGATATGGTTAGAATGAAAGAGCCTAATGCGAATGGGCGTCACTTTTAATTAAAGGGTTAAGTTGAAGTTGGGAGGGGCGCAGGCACGGTGATTCGTAAAATCTTCAATTCAGAAGGGCAGGTAAATGATGTTTTTCTATGACCACCATAACTGGTTGACTCACCATCATAACTCCACGCACATGTTGCTTGTACTGTTTTTCTTAAAAAAATGAACAATATTAATGTAAGAGTATTTCCCATAAACTAAAGGACAACACTTCCTGCGACGCATTATGGTCTAACAGCCTGCCATTTCACTTGATGCCAATAAACATCTCGCTGCTTCTTTTAGTGAAAATTTATGTTTATCTTAAAAGTAATTCAATAAAATTTAAATCCAATTGCTTTTTCGAAAAAACAATGCAAAATTATCTTCTCCAATAAAAAATTGCCGTACCGGTAGTTTTGACCGGTAAAAATTTAAAAACTTTTTCTGATTTTCTACTCACAGTATGGGAATAAGTTGCGTTATTCAAAATGTAGGCACTACTGTAGTCAGAATAACCTACTACTTGGGGACTGACTGCTATTTAACTTGTAAACATTGAAAAAATGTCTGAAAATCTTTAACCGCCGGCATGGATGAACGCGATGACGGATGGTAACCGTGACGCAAATGACAATATTTACATAGGCGTATATATTTACGTATTTTTCACCAGGCGATGTGAAGAAAAAAAATTGGAGTAACATGCTCGAAATGCTCCGAAAATTTATTTGCACAATATGTTTTGTATAAGTTTACCAAACTACACAGATGTCTCCTCTCTTCCTCGCGCGATGGGTTACTTGCCGGAAAACCTATATATTCTTCTCCGCTTTCTTCGGTGGTGGAATTGTTTGGCTGTGTGGGGGGGGGGAGGTTCACGCGGCCTTCCTACCTCTGAAATCGTGCGTGGGGCTCTTGACGACGGTTTAAGTAGTCAAGTTGCACCATTTGTACTACCTGATCAAGTCGAATCGATCCCCAGTGGACAAGGAACGTGTAAGCAATACGCGAAGGTCGACTTCGGAGAATAACGGAGACGGCTGCGCCAGGTATGGGGACCGACTTTTGAAAGCGACTGTACAATGCGAATTGTGGCTCTGCGCCCGCCAGCCCTTCCGTTCTTTTGGACGCTGTGTGCAATTCCAATCTAGTGCATAGATAGAATGAGTCATCCAGACGGGTATTGCCTACAGCGGGTAACTCCTCGCCCTCCTTACCACGAGCTCAGTCATCTGAGAATATATGTTGTCGTTTAAGGCGAATAGCAAGCCTCATCAACAAGATCACAGCCATTGATCCTCTCGCTTAAGCCTAAATCACACGATTTTTTTTGTCGTGAAAGTGATCACTATCGCAATCACTAGGCGAAATGATCGTCGCCGGTTCGATTTTTTTTTCAATTTTATTTCTTTCAGAATCTGAAAAGTAACTTGATTAGTTGTAAAAATAGATTATGTATGAAAATTTCAAATAATAAAAATAAAACAGTTCACGTAAATAATCCAAGTGGTCATAAAAAATCTGATATAAAATTTGCAAAATTATTTTAGCTATGTCTTTGTAAAAACCTTCATGCATAATTGAAAAATAAATATTTTCTCTTAAGTTTGCATGCACCATTTTCCAATACACAAAAAATACTACATTGAAGACGTAGTTGTAACTTTCAAAAATAAAATGTAATAGAATATGGTTTATTGCGCGTAGATAGTGAAAAAGTACTAAATTGGCATTCCGGAATCGAATAAGTACACCTCAGTTGAACGGAAATATACTTTTCGAGCACTTCATTCACGACAGGGTGGGAGCCTCGGGAATGGCCTCTCTACAATTTCTGTGAGTAGACAAAATATATAATGCATGCAATTTTCAGTTATTACAAAATAATAATATCTTGATGAACACTGTTTATATTATAGTTTACCCGTTGCTTATGCGGCCATTACGGCCGGATGGATTCCCTTTCGGCTTGAATAAAATATTCTCGGGTTAAGCACCGGGTCAGGCTTTTTGAGGCCAACGTTTCAATGAGTACCTCACTCATCGTCTTCAGGGCTGAGACTGAATGCCGAGCTTGGTCTACGCCGGATATTTATAGCGAGCTAGCCAACGGACGGTTGAGGCCCATTGTTGACCAGCCGATTCAAATTTGGCTCAAGGGTTTTGGAGTCTGAATTGTGACCGCGACCGTTGTATTTTATTTATCAGCGGTCTCCATATTTGGCTGATGTTCTGCCCATAGTCTCGGTTAAGCCTTTTGTCTTCGAAAAAAAAAGCCTGACCCGGTGCTTAACCCGAGAAGATTTTATTCATTCGATTCGCCGGGAAAAACTACGATCATTTACCCTTTCGGCTTGTCATGCATAGCTAATCTTTTATCATAAAAGTCCTTTTGCAACTCGATGGCAGTTGATTTCTTTTACATTTTTTAGCTCATTCTTCAATTAATAATATATCTAAAAATCACGTTAATATTCCGTCCGATTATATAACTTTTCTCTAATTAAATAAAACATTTCATCGTGAAAAAGCAACGGCATTCCATTCATGATTATTAATTTATCCATGGCTATTTTCTCCAAAATATAAATAATAAAAGCAAATTTATATTGTCAATACTTATTCCAATCGATTGAAAGTTAAAAAAATAAAATCAAAGGGACCAGTGTACCGTAATCATAGTTTAAAATCGACCGTCCATTTCGGCGTCTGCAACTCCGGGACCGGTGCTTCGCTTTTCTCTCACTTTGACACTATTTCTATGCAAAGGTGCACACATACCAACCCTTGAAATACACTGTTATGCAGTTCATACATCCTATTGTCCAACCTTATATTTTAAAAATCCCATTTCAAATTTTCATTTTTTGACTTTTGTCCACTTGAAGTGGGGTTTGGCCCCACTGTGCGCCCGTCCCCTAAGCGCTTGTGCTACCCAACTGTTCTTTGAGCAATTTCAATGGGGCGTTTACGCTCACCATCCGTTCAGTAATGAACTTGCTATTTTTTACTAGCATATTTCGCCGGGGTGACAATTTGGCTAGGAAAAAGCGATTTAAAGCGGGCGATTAGATTCCGGAAACCGGTAAAATTATTTGAAAGGCATTCGTAGCAACGATTTATAAAGAATGTAAACAACGCAAGGAGGAGATTTCTCCGAGGAAATTGCGTAGAAAATTGAGCTGATATTTACTTAATATTTATCAATGAAATGATTTTTACTCGATCACTTCTTCTTTTACTCATGACCCATTGCAGGTTGAAAAAACAGCCCTCGGAAATGATAATAGAACATACAAAAAATGAAAAAAAATTGAAAATATTCTGGCACAGAATGTTAAATCAGGTAGATCAAAAAGAAGGCAGAAAATATTAAATACAAATGAAAAATATACAGGTACATAATAATAGCCATTACATCTAAGCCATCTATACCTAAGAATCCCGGGGGATCAGAAAACTAAAAACGTCGTCACCTACCAGCATCGCACCTACCTCCACCCAGTAATAAAAATTATGCAATAATATTATATATCATGCGGTGATAGCATAAGATAACTAATGTATTGCACTTCCGGATAGCACAGTTCATGCTACGAAAATGAATTGACATTTGGATGGAAGTTAATCACGTGATCCTTAATATAGTTGAGTTGAACCATTGAAGCTCACTATAATAATCGAGTTAGGACTTATCATTGGAAATATTAATCACATGTCTCTTACGTATATGATGACAAACATCTCCTTGGTATCTATGTTTGGTATTAGGATGGATTAAATCGTGCAAGTAAATGTATTAACATCAACATAATTCTCTTCGTGCCCCTTTCAGGGTGTTTGGCAGGGGGTGATTAATCACCAACTTGCAGCATGCAAGAGGACCACCGCATGCAAACCGAACGGTCATAGAAATATTACGCATAACAGCAAAATGTACGTCCACATTCATGTGATTTGGTGCATTTATTCACGTTTTAACTCGTACTTGTAAATACATTGATTTAACACAGTCAAATTAAAATAAGAGCTGACTGTGCGACTATTCGCAGTAAAACGAACCTTGTGAACAATGCATGTGACGTAACGAGAGGAATGTATGGGGTCTCTTTTGTTGTGCCTTTGAGACTCCCTTTCCCCCATCCCATCTTCTTCTCCTTCAATACCTCCCCTTAACAACCAGCTCTCCACCCTACGACGCGCCAACCGAACCTCTCCCGAACGCCTTCGCGATGCACTTCGACTCAAAATCGGGCCATCAATTTTGACTCCGACATGAGCTATTTGTTCACGGCAACCTCCCCTTATATTCTTAGTGATTCCCCGACCTCCATTACCTCTCAGAACGTGTAGTAAGAAACTGTGCGTCACTTTGGTTTTCCTCCTCATTCCATCAGTTCGGTTAGGGTAAGGAGGTGTATCCTCCGTCGCTGAAGTGTACATGTAAGAACTATTCTCGTAAAAAACCTATTAATCCATGATAATCTACAAATTTAATCATAATTGTTCATAATTTTTTACCAAGAAGGAAACATTCTTTGGCAATATGATTTGGTCACAATTATTGGAGTTTTTGTACCCACATCCTTGGTTTTGACTTCATATTCCTTTCGAGTGTAATGATTAACAACTCCTCCTTTCATCAGTACCGAATTTTTAGTGCTACAGCTTAAAGTTACTTCTTGATCTTTTTACAGTTTACGAAATGTGGAGTGAAGAATTCAATCAACTCAGTGATTGACAGTACAATCCTAAAATCAAACTGTCAACGATTTCTTCAAGCCTCTTCCTCAACGCTTGGATAATTATAATTGGTCCTTCATCACGAAGGATGCAGTGTGCATTTCTCTTGGAATTATGTGAAGCTACCAGAATGTGTTAATCATCGGCTAAAGAGTGAAGTGAAAGTGTCTAGGGTCCATGAAATAATTCATTGTCAGTGTTGTGTTAAATGTGAAGTGCTGGTGAATATAAGTATTTTGGAGAGTTGCTGTTTTAAAGATGAGCTCTGTCGCCGATGGACCTGGGGGCAAGTAAAAGGTAGGTAGTCTTCTCCTCTTGAAGTTTTATTCACCATGGAGGTTATAAAGTTTTTGAGAAAATAATTTAAAACAGAATTGATTTAGCTCCATCTTTTTTTTCCTGGGGAGAGGAAAATTCCTTGACCCAACTCGTGGAGTCTCTTTGCAAATGAAAAATACTCTTTGAATGTTGGAGCTGTCCGTTTTTTTAGTGTAGCGGGATAAATAAAAAAGGATTTCCAGATTAGTTCAATAGATGTAAATGCCCTAGCCCTGTAATGCCCTAGATGTAAATGCCCGAATTTTCACAGGTTCGAATAAGTTGAATGAGGATGCCTCGGGATTAATATTCGGAATGCTCGTATACAACTTCGTAATGTTCCAATACTTTAATTTTGCACCCCATAATGATACTCTAATGATACGCCATTTCTAACAGTTTTTAATCTGTAAAGTGTCTGAAAGTGTAAACAGGGTCGTGTACACAAAGTTCTCAAAAAGGTATTTGTTCAGTGAAAAGAGGATCAGATAGAAAAGAACAACTGAAACACCTCTTCGGAAAAGTCAGTTGAAGGGAGAAAGGTGTTTGGTTGAAAGAAGTAGATAATCTTCCTTTCCACTTCCCACGGCGCTTTTAACACATGAATATGGAAACCTACGTGAGGAAGTAATCGTATGACTTGCTATAATCTCAACCTATTCTTTTTCGTGTTTCATAGTATACACCTTCAATTGATCCCTTTCGTACCGACCGTCTAAATCTCAGACACATTACAAGCCATAAGTGCTAACTCAATATTTCTACCCCATCTACTTATTTCTCTTGTTTATCAAAGATAAATTCCTCCCCATATTTTTCCCTCGTCCTGTGGTTTACGGAAAAATCGAAACCGTTTGAAAGGTGAGGTTAACCACGTGACCTTCCCTGTTGTCCTGCCATAACTCGTGAGTTGAGAGAGAATTATCAAGTATATTGAATAAATATTTGTCGGCTTACGTCATATCTAAAAGCTATGAAGCGGACGAATTGTGTCTCTTCAGCTTTAGTTAAATGCGATAATTATCATTAAATTACACAATACTGATAAGCAAACCACTCTGCCAAAGTTTGAATTACACATTCAGAAATATTCCCATTCGGAAACGTTTATTACAATCAATAAGCTCATTTAGTTTCAATTTTGAAAATTGAAATTTCCCTCCAGTGAAAGTGACAATGCTAATACCAATGAACTTGGCTTGTGCTGAAGCTGAAATTCATTGATTATTTCCATACAGCTTTTCCTTGAAATTTGAAACAATGTTAGCGTCGAATCATAGTGGCTTCGATGATCTGTTGCGAAATCTCCTTCACTTAACCGCTCTAAACACAGAACTTCAAATAGACATGCGTGGAGGCGCCAAGAAGTGGCGCCTAAAATTCGCAATAATTCTAACTGACAATGTTTTTATTTGTATTAACCAAAATTTGTATCAATTTAAAATATATTTAAACGAGCTCAAGATGCCAGTTTTTATGCCTTCACTGAAGAATAAAACTTGCCATATCAAAGATAATTAATTTGAGTCGTTACAAACTGATTAATGCTAATGATGAAATCATAACGACATGACTTACCTTGAGTAAGATTCGACGATGAAGACCAATAATGTTGTTTAACTTCACGGAAAGAAATCAATTTAATCTGTCCGTCCTTATGCTTTCCTTGAAGTTTTAACACTCGCTTATATCTTCAGTTGGTTCGTAATAAACCATTTAGCAATCTCTTAGCATAAAGAAGACGGCATCAGGTTACTCTACCAAAACATGGCTTCAGTTGAGCTTGGCTATCACGAATCTGCGAATGACCAGAAAAAATAAATACTATTATATTACTTTTACAACACAATCAAGAGCTATTATAATTTCATCGGCGTTCACATGAAAGTATAATGATATAATTATTCAGGCTTAGTTAGCGGCACTATTTTGAGGCCAAGAAAGGTGTGATAAGTAGTAACTAACGCCATTATAAATGAAAAAAATGCAAAAACGAGCATGAAAGTTAGCATATTTTATCAATATATGTGGCACAGTGAAAGAAGATGATCACATCGCGGAATTAATTGAATATCACAGTTCGTATCGAAGATTGAAGATATTCGAAGTAATTGACAGCTCTGTTTTGCTACTGTCTAGATTTTATTGTTCACGCTCGGCTAATTAAGAAGATGTAAAATAGTTTTTGAGTGTCATTAGAAAGCTTTTTTGCGATTAAACCTAAGGCAGCAATTATGAGAATATCGACTCATTCGCAGCTGGCGTACAACTACAAAATGTTTAGAATATTTCCGTTTCATAGAATCTATACCACCGAAATAATTCGTAGATCCGAAGGAGTGTTAATCTAAGCAATGCAAACGACCTTCGGGATCGGGAGTGTACAGCGTCCCGTGTGAGTGCGGTAACGTTTACATTGGGGAAACTGGCCGCACAATCGAAAAACGTCTGACGGAGCATGGAAGATGCATACGCCTGTTTGATCCGCTGAAGTCGGCGGTAGCGGAGCATTGCTAGGACCTCGGTCATAGGATGGACATTAAAAATACGAAGGTATTGTGCCGCACAAATAACTATTGGGATAGAATTGTAAAAGATGCAATTGCTATTAGCCTTAAGGAGAAGAGTTGAATTGAAGCTACCAATGTTTATTGTGGTTTTCATATTTAAATGTTCGATAAACTTGATACATCGATGACAAATAATGGATCGTAAAGGAGAGAGTTTTTATGCACTAAATACTTATCCCTTATGTACCAATGGCATAGTGTGATTAGCAATGCTGTTACCGCTCGCGAACTCACAACATATCTCCGCTATTCACAGACGTATGCAATAAGTTTACATGATGAGCTACATTAGTGACATGTTAATGCTTGAGGACAATCGTGATTAGAATTACTTTCTCTCTTCACCATTTCACAAAAATTACTTGTGCTCACCTACCTCAGTCAATACCGCTGTATTTCTTCTCAGTATTTCCGTTGATCTGTAGCTTGTAGTAATCGCTATCCATCCTTGTTCCTGCATGATGAGATGGTGACCTCAACGTACGTAGGAACGGCTAGAAGAGTCCAGGAAATTAATGTAATAATTTAAAAACATTCAGAAGTGTGACTCTGGCGAAAGGACGGTTGGCGAGGGAATGAGGTGTACTTTCTTTGTAAGCAGGGGGAAGGGGAGGTGCTACTATGGGGACCACAGTTAAATGCCGACGTTGACAACCTGCTATACTGTTTTTCGTAATGCGATGACGTATTTTTCAAACGTACCTAATAACCTTCGCAGATGAATAGGACATTCTGGAACATTGATCACGTGTGTTTCGACCGTTGGCCCATTGAGAAATTCCGCGCTATTTTTCTATAACAGTGGCATTAAATGAACGAATCTCATTGGTTAATCGTATTATTGATTTTCCGCGCGATATATTTTATTAATAATAATATAGAAAATGACCGTATTTGTTGATGTATTTTATTGGATAAAATTTCAAATGACCTTCACGGTATCCAGGTTTTTTTTTAGATTTATCTTTGCCTAAAAAATAAATCGGTTCGAAATTATTGTGACGTCACAGGAACACGTGACATGGCTGACGGAGTATCGGAACACCCCCTCCCCTGTATCTGGACTTCAGTTCGCGGCAAGCTCTCTTGGGGTAAAGAGGTGAGTACCGTAACTACTTCTTCGGTGAATCCTTTTCATATTTAAGTTAATGCACTTTCAATTTATTCTCTGAAGTGTAGGATACTTCGCAAATGCTATTTGTTCAAAACCATTCAGTTATCGTGATCAGAGTGGCACATATTTTGAGTGACAATATTTATTACGCCGACAGTCTTCACACTCCAAATTTTATTAACTTATGTGTGAAATGTGCCTCGAAGTTAATATTAGTGTCGGAGAAGTTTTTAAAAAGAACTATAGTGATAGGGAAATATCCTCTCCGATTAATATCTTCCTTTTTTATTCTTAAACCAGTTGAATTTAAATAATTTATTTTGAGAAAACTGGACGTTAAACGGCATTTCTACGATATTCCGTACTTGTTTTTTTCCAGAGTGAATATTCAATCATAAAATTCGTTTGACCTTTGATTAAGTACGTAGTGATTGTTTCCGAGTAGAACAGGTGTAAATTATGACATTTACATTCCGTTATGAAGTGTCGACATTTGAAATGAGTAAGTAAACTGTGAGTAGTTTTATCTGTGCATGCTTCGTGGTTTTTAGAACATCGAACATAACGGCTTGATTGTAGGACTTAAGATCCTTACGACAATCTGGTAGCTTACTTCTAGTACTTCAGGTGATTAGTTACCTTTTTGACGAATGTAAAAATGATTAGTTCTATCGCAGTGACTGTCAGTATAAGATATTAACAGTGGATTTGGAACAGTGCATTTCATGCCAGCCACGCTGCTTCGTTGTTGATTTTGCGGGAACCTTAAATTTCAAAATGAAGCTTGCATCCGCGATTTCTTCAGTTGTTAGCCAGGAACCCTTATTCATCCTTTATAATTTTTACCATAATTTGTACCTCAATGGCGATTTATTCCACACAATTAAAGTTGCAACGAGGTTTTTTAAAAAGTTCTCGACATTTGAACCTAGGCAATTGCAATTAACTTATTTCGTTTATACATGCACCTGCCACTCCGGAACCGTTCCGCAATAATTGATTGTATAATTTTGATGATGAGGTAAAGTAATAGAATATTGGCGATCATAATTGGATTTAAAGCATTTCACTTTGCACATTTTTTTCCATTTATTTGAACTTTGTGGTCATAAGTATGATAATTTGTTGTAGCCTATAATTTCACCATTATCCTTAAGTTAAGCTCCATGTGATGTGTACAATTTTAGTGCGTGAATATTGCCAGCCTTTAATGCGAACTTTTTCTTTTCAGGTCCTCGATTGAATTAGGGGTAACGGATCAGTTCTGTGAAACGTTTGGGGTTAAATGGGGCATTGCGGTGAGGTTTCAAGGAAGAGGAACACTGAAGAAATATGGTGAGTGAATATCATTCTTCATGAATATTATTTGATAGGTCTTTGAATAATCTCATACATAGACCTTCGGATTCTCTTTGTCGCTATTAGTAACTAAATAAAAACTTAATGCTGTGCGGTGTGCAAGAATTAACTTTTTCTGTGATAGTTTTTGTTACGATATTTCATCATACACTATTTTATAATTGCATTTTATGCTACCAATTCTCAGCCGCTAAATGGTATGAAACTCCGTGGCTATGAAGGCAACTACATTGAATTAAAGCTGTTATAATTTTTCGTAGTTCACGTGAATTTTGAGAGGTTCACTTTAATATTTAAACACGTCACGGTGAGAGCGAACGAATCTCTCAAAGTCTCTATCATATCCTTCATTTCTGGTTTATTAAATACGAAATCACAGGTCTTACTTTTCCGTTCTAAACATCCACTGTTAAATCATCCGTCGAGGATATTGCTTTCATCAGGCAACCAAGATCAGTTTCTCAAGATATGTTGGATTATAATGGTGTGTTTTCTACTCGAAGTATTGACTAGGCTTTCTATTCTCTCCAATGTCTTCTGAGGAATCCCGCAGTCCTCACTCGAACGATCCATTTCATTTTCATACAGCCGAATACCCACCAGTTTCTTCACTGATGTCATTGCCTATGATTCATTGCTATGGAGATGTATACTTGAATTGTAAGTTCTGATAAAATGGTTCCAAACTTCATGATAAAATTTCCTGCTTTTATTAGCAAATTGTTGCACAAATTTTTTCTGAAAATTTTGCTTCGCCTGGGGTGTTCTACTGATAATTTCTATCGTGTTTCTACACCTGATTATTCTGCTTCCGAAATGTTTAAACTGGTCCACATCTTCCAATGTTTTTTTCCCTAGTTTTATGCTATTCTTTTTCTACACACTAATGTTTAATATTCGATATAAATTTAAATTGATTAATTTAAATTGATGTAATCGGTGCCTTTATAATTGTAAACTATGAAAATTACGGGAGAAATAACACAGACCGGAGACGGGAGAAATAACACAAATCACTAGACTTTTTCTTGACTAGAATTCTTCATAGCTAGGCCCTATAAAGTATCACACACACTTGTTTTTTTAAATGAGTTGTGGATGATTCACATGTCATTGTTCAGCGTTGTTAATTAACTTCATTCAAAATTTTAAGCATGGAATGCCAATCGACAATACTGCTGCGTAAAATTATTCAAGGAAGAAGACGAAGAAATTCGGTGAGAAACTGGTCGACCTCTTTCAACGTTTGTTTCACTAGTGTAATGCTATTCTTTTGCTACACTCTAATGTTTAACAATCGATAACAATTTAAATTGATTTCTGATTGATTGACGTATCTCATATAGATAGGTATTCAATCCATGTCTTCACTTTTATTAGTCAACAGTCAAAAGTTCTCCGTTTTTGTCACTTACGGTATTCATCATACGCTCATTAATTTGAGGAGGTTCCCCTAGCGAAGATCTACTTTTCCATGCACACTATGTTTTCATATTCCTCGACCGCGTTTCCCTGGCCTCCCTGCCCTTATGTCAAATATCGTTCCTTATTCTCATTTAGCATTCCTCAGCTTTAGTATTTTTGTACTTCTCTGGTGCCTTCAATGAGACTCAAGACTTTTTGCGTGATCCATTCTGATGATTTCCCTTCTCTCAAGAACTTCTTCAGCTGCTTCCATTAACCCACTGCTCAAGTTCTTCTGACTCTCTTCCTCTGATTTCTCGGTCACATCCGATGCTATTTTGTTCTCCTCCGCCTCCTGAAATTACACTTGATACCGAGTTTTATTTATTTTCTATTTTCCAAATGTTTTTCATCGCTTTTTTCAGTTTTTAATTTCTTATTATTTTGGGTGAGTTGAGTGAAGCCGGGGAAGTTTTTATTACAGCGCCATTGAGACATAGCCTCGGTCTTTTTAAACCCAAGGGTAATCGTTGCCATCCACTTTCTATTTGCCGATTCAACGTCAACTTAAACAGCTAGGTCTTAGAATTTCATCAACTTAGAATCTCTCTTCTTGACTAGCAATTTCTTTGTCTACTGTCTTCGGCTGTGATTATTTAATTTTGTTTCGCTACCACTAGCTTGTGTTCTTTGTCAAATTTTCATTTTTGCATTACATTCGTAGAGAATAATTACATTTTCTTCACCTCTTACCTGCTTGAATATTTCCATGATACCTTGATGCACTTACTACACTTTTGCGTTTTTTAGCAATTTTTTGTAGGTAGTTTTTATTGTTTTTTGTATTTTTTTTCTACAAAAATTCGGAGATACAGAGGTTATGGGGTAGTGGTTATCTTTCGTTGAGGGAGGAAGTTTCAGAGCTCCATCAGCAAGGGCTACTGATTGCCTTAGAAATCAGCCATAAATTATTCATCCTGTTCGGATTACAGCCTTTAAATATTCATCCGGCTTTCAATGTACTTCAGGTCTTCTTTGCCTCGTCAAAATTCAGTGGATACAATGCTCTGTCGTGGGTCAGGGAACTGACTCACCGACGTGGCCACACAATAGAACACGCACAACCACATAATTACAGTAAAGCCAATGTGTCGAAGTGGGTTCTTAGTTACACGTAACATATTTAAAACAGAGCATCTCCTCCTAACTGGGACACACTTTTCACCCGAAAAGAAACAATATTCATAGGTGAACATTTTATGCTAAAATCAGCCTTTTCCTAAATTTTGAGACTTAAATGCTCTCGGATATTTCGTTAAAATGCTGGCTATCGTTTCTTCAGTTGAGGAGTAGCGAATTTCAACCTTATAACACTTTACAGCCCCACTAACAAAGTGATAGCGATCATCACTATGCTAATGAAAAAACTTTTAGGGCTAAGTATAATTATTTTTTTTTCTTTTTCTTGACCTTATTTTATATATAATATGGTTTTCCTGGAGTATAGGTCATTTATACAAAAGTTAGCCGCCAACGTTTCGATTTATTTTCTTAAATCATCTTCAGGGCTGTTAGAAAAATTGTGAAACAAAATAAAACACAGAGAATAAGACGAAAATATTTATGCATAAAAAAGGAACAATTGGGTTTTTTTAACACAATATAATTTAAAGAAATATGTATATATAAACATATAAAAGAACAGAATGGAAAATATACAAAAATTTTTACATACCTCTAAACTTTGAACATAGTAATTATTTATGTTTTGTTTCTAAGGTATTGTCACAACCTAGGTTACCATTAATTTTGATGTATTAATTAGGGCTATGTCACTGCGTCAATTTTCGGGTGGCCCCAACAATTCTCGACGAATGCTGGTCGCTTTGTCAAGGGAATTAGATTAAGTTGGAATTTTTATTCACATATGGCTTCTAGTTTCCACCTTTCTTTGGCAAAGTTGTTTCGGTCGCTTATTGTGTTGTAGCGGTGACACAAGGTATTCCACAACTGAATTTATTTGTGATGAGTATATGCCCATGTTCCTCTCTACTTCTTTTCCACGAGAAAGTCCAATAATAGAAGTTCTACGTCTTCCTCCATTGTGAACTTCATGTGGTCGTTCATTCCGTTTAAATAATTTTAAAGAAGAAGTACATCGATATGATTAGTTCTAGCTTTATGCTTCGCATGTTTCTGAGCAGGCTGGTTATCATTGAAGATACAATTCATATTTCCAGTTAATCCAGGTTACCATGGAAGATAATTAGTACACAATTCATCTTTCCAGTTAATTCATGGAGAAGATTAGTTAAGTATATGCTGTGGTACCAGCAGTGATAATGTACATTATATCAATTCTTGTATATTATTTACGATCCAACAGATCATTAGCATTAGATCGTCGTAAAAACGATAAATCAACACCGTATTTTTTTGTAAAATCTTTGACCACTAATCTTAATCTTAATTATTGCTCATGAAAAAGTTAATTCTTTTGGGCTGCGTGGCGAATAATTTCCTCTCTTTAAAATTTCCTCTCTTTAGATACTATTTGTACTTACTCACTGTTTATGTATAACTAATACGTTGCTCTGTAACGTGCGTGGTAGTTGCGGTGGAGTTCTCAGAAGGTTGGAGTTCGAAATAATTATTTTTTTTTCATTTTTTAAAGAAATCATTACATCAATACAGTGGATACGGTTGGCTCAGGGGAAGGCTAATACTATTTTTTTAACCGTTATATTTGTTATAACATTAGGTTGAAAGTTAAACACAATCATTTCTAATATAATTGACCAAAAGGGACCCCTTCAAATTTTTAATCAGACTCACACGTTACTTTTCTCTGAGAAATTTTAACTGTAGAATAGGTTCTTATTTATTTTAACCATAACATTTATTCTATTACATAATTTTTAGGAGAGTCATTCGATGTCCCTACAACTTTATGTTGAAGTTAAGCCGTTGATCCAAGTAATTTCTCTCGTGCATGTGGCCGAAATGCATTCTACAAGTCGTAGACAAGCGCCCAGAGTACCCATTACAAGCACCGTCAGTTGCTTTTTGTCATAATTTCCCATGATTTTATGGAAGTGGTTTAGGTCTGGTGAATGAGCCGACATGATTAATATTATTAAGCCGACATTGGATCATGATATTACTCTTACGTTTCTGGTAACGATATCAGGTGAGACCATGAATTTTCCAAATGGAAATATTTTGCCATGACTACTAAAAGTTAGTGAAATAAAGAAGTCATAAATTTATGTTTATCGATACTCGTCCGATTATTTAGGGTGAAAAAATTCCTACACTAATTTATCTCCACCTGATCTTTAGATGTGTTTGTGGTTCGCACACCCACTGTAAGGAATGCGTTCGTATTTTTAACCACGTAACTTCCCAGATTTTTTCGTGAATTTCGTGATTTTAAATTTGATTTCTATGATTTTCGATGGAATTAAAATCATTTCTCGTACTATAGGATAATGAAAACTGTTTCAACTAAGAATACATCTGGTTATTTATTGCGTGTTGTCGATACTATGCGTAGGAATTTTACTCAATCGAGAATTGACAGAAATTGGTCGCATAGACACGACGATACAACTATGGCCATTCCCTTGCTGATTTCCTCTCATGAATGACTTTGTTCATACACAAATGAAATGAATGTGTTAAAACACATATATTCATTATTGTGTAAAATTAGCTTATTTAAAAAATCCAGTGATAACTTTTTCTTGGGTCAACTGTATCTACTGTGTTGATGTTAAAAATTTCTCTTTTACATAATGTAATAAAAGTATATTTCCTACGGATTCGAAATATCAAGGAGGAATTTTATATTTTCACCTATCTGATAATCTGCAAGCCATAGATATTCTTTAAACGTCTCGAACACATAAGCTTAACTCTTGAGGAAATATCCAAATCATTTTCTGTCACTTTCTGTCCCTCTGTCATAATAGTCATTCATCGTCAGTTATAGGTAGCTTGCCCCTCCAAATGATTTTTCTTCCACTGGCCCACAGCATGCACAACTTATTATTAATTATTTGCCCTTGACAAGCTTTCTTCAAGTGGACCTCTCCTCATCTTATGGCAATGCATGTATTGCCGCATGTCTCCATAGTGCATCTTAAGTTGACAGCATAAGCCAATGTCTTAAATTTGGTCACATCCTGCCTCTTTTGCTGTCCCAGTCTCCGATGCCAGTGTGCCTCAGCATTAGGATTTATTTTTCCTGTTAATCTCGAATATTAGTACTGGTGGTGATAAGGCTGACTTGTGGATTCTCATGCTTATATGCTTATGCATATTCCTTAGTCACAACCTCCATCTGATAATAACATCGATGTCTTTGGACATAGCTACCAAATCGCCAGTAATAGCATCATCCACCATTACGGAATATTGGGCATCCTTTATTTTCACTGAATGCATAAAAAACCCTTAGCGTCCTGCATTGCTAACTGACATCAAGTTAGCTGTTGCTTCTGGGGCATACACGACATCGGATATGGGCGATTTTAGAGGGCTGGTTGGAAATTTCATGGGGACGATGGTGCTGCCAGCAGCCTTGATAACTTCGTTGTTAACATTCAGAAAAAGTTGGCCTATGCTTCAAGAATTATTTTATCGTTAATTAAATGAGGTCTATATAAGAAGATAAAAACATTGAGACACTCAATGATTGTCCTCATGGTACTTATAGCACTCGAATACAAACTTATTACTATTAAGTAATTTTCTTAACCGTACTGAATTTACATACACTCCATTTGCTCATTTTTTAACCATAGGCATTTTTATTCGCTGCGATGGTCCACAGAGGCGCGTTCTCACGGTTCTGTACTTCACTGGATTGTTACCGGTCACTATCAGATATAACATGTTATTCATTAGTTCTTCAATTTTTAACCACTTAATTACTATTATCAATGGGCATGATAAACGGTATGTAATGATCACTTGGAGTTGATGAATATCCGTCAAGAATTATCGATATGACCCAATATTCGAAACAATGGTGTCGATGTCTTTTATCTGATGAACAAGATCCATTGCTTTCGACTAATAATCGTCCATCGATCGGGATACTTCCAATTTGCACTGTCTCGGATATCGCCATCTGCCTCAACTGCTGTCCTCAATACAAACCCGCGTATAAAAGATCGCGTTTCGTAATTTGGTGAAGAACACAGATTCTAACTGTATGCAAACGGTTGTACGAGCTAGTCATTATTTCCATTGATTGGCAACTCATTACCGTCGTTGTCGGTTTTGGGAACCATTGCTTTCTATAAGTTCTTTTTCTCCACATAATTTAAATCTCCTCTCCTTGTAATGCCTTTGCACACCTTTCAGTTTTGGAGTACTCGCCAAGATAAAATTTGTTTCAACACAGTCTTCCATTTTAATCTTTCATTCGCACATACGCCACGGACAGTCAAATTCTCCAGCGAGATTATCTCCAATACGATGATATATATGAAAAGTAATTTACAGCTTCACTAGTTATGTTGCCTGGACCTGTAATCAGTAGGGATTACAAATGTCAGTCGTGAGCCGTATGCCTCGTTACCAAGAAAATTTTTATAATTTTTTTTGCTTTCTCAATATTCTGATAACCGTAATGCAGCAGCCCTGTTATACCTGGAGGTGACACATTAATTAAGCCATTGAACTGAACATTTTAATGGCCTTTTTGTTGCCTATCTACAAATTTTGCCTAAAATAACAGTTGCCTTTCTATATATTAATTCTCTCTAGCGTATCCTTTAATTAACCTAACTAAACATAGTTAATCCCTAACTTCATCCTCAGATCCCTTTATTTTACATTAATAGTAATTTAGACTTATCCTAATTTATAATTAAAGGTATATCTCCTGATTGATTCTAGCAATGGCAAGGTCATTGGGTCGAGCCAAAGATCTTTCTTTCAGTTTCAGAGCTCCATCACCAAGATAAACAGATTTACTGAGGAATTTTCATTAAATAATAACCCCTGATTTCAATGGCCTTGTCTGTGTCCCTGTGACCATTTATATGGCTCCTAGATTATGGCAAATAAGAGCTTTACTGAGTGGTATAAAAATGGACCAGACTTTGGTACATAAAATTGGTCGGTAAAAAGATCCACTTCTTGATAAAGGCGGTAAAATAAAGCGTTGAACAAAACATCCTTTTCCAAGAACAAAAATGAACTTTTGTTGAGCCAAATACCACCAAGCAGCACATATTGAAGGTGGATTTACTGATCACAAGGTAATGCAAAATATTGAAAACTTAACTTAGCAAGGTCCTCACCTACATAGTATACTACACCACTTGCGTTATCCGAAACCATAAAACCACCTACGTAAGTACGCCGCTTATTGGAGCTATAAGTGTTTTTATTTTTTGTGTATTATTGTTTTTTGTTTTTTTTCGAGTACTGAAAAAGCTTTTATAAATGCTTCTGTTAAATCATTTTTCAACTGTACTTTATCTAGCTTGGTTGTCTATGATTTTCCTAAAGAGTCTTAGAGTGGTACCTGTCGTGCCAATGTCCACCTTGATGAGATTCCTCCCGTCTTTTCTGAAGTGCTGTACGTGATAGGTGCTTATGTCAGGAATCCTCATGATGCAACCAAGTATTGAATTGCAGACTTTCTATATTACAATTCAGTTTTGCCTTTCAAAAACAAAAAATCCTTTTCGAGCATACTCGTAAACATTTTAACGAATTTCGGCATTCAAAACGGCAAAAAAATCACACATAGCAGTATGACTTTCACTTTCAACCAACGTATGACCCACGTATCGTTAACAAAAATCTAGACATTTCCCGCAAACGATTTTTGGACACAACGGACTGCCGGAAAAGGAGCTTCAAAAATTGTTGCGCACGGCGCCCATCTCGAAAAGATCGTTTTCATTAAGGATTCAATACTCGATTTTAGTTCAAATCATCGCAGCACGTGCGAATTCCAAATTTTTTCCAAATATCCCACCATACCACATTCTTCGCATGCAGTCGTAGGTAAGGGGCTTCCAGATCGTAATAGTAGAAGCCTGGGCCCTCAACGCATTCGCTAATATTCAATGAATACAATTCAAGGGCAACTACTCCGCAGCAGATTAGCGAGCAGACAGAATGACCCGGACAAAAGAGAGAACACACAACCACGTATTGCTGCCGTCTTAGAAGACGAAGTAGTTTCTTGGTTACACATGAAATATTTTCAACGCAACAAATCAGAACCTCCTTTCTATTTTCTCTGAATTTATTTAAGATATAAATTAATAGAAACCGAGAACTACGATAGTGACACTCTAGCTCCATAATGATGCATGGTGAGCGTGAAGTAAACTACGGCTTTACAAACTTCCATTTTCCGATATCATGTCTACATCACCTCATTTTTCCTGCTCTCATTTGGATTAAATAGACTACTCGGTGGCCTTTATAATGCATTAGTCCACTGCCCCAAAAACTCGATTACGTCATATGAAGAGTAAGGAATCCATCAATAACATTAACTTTTGCAACAACTCTTCCTGTGTAGCCTTACATTTGTTGTGGTTGCCATGGAGATTTTACCCGCGGCGTCATTGGATGTAGAAAACCATCTCATAAGTAGTAACAACTCTTGACGAATGAGTTTCTTTGTAGATTTCTGCAGTTAGACTTATAATTTGTGACGCTTTATATATTTATCTATCTAGTTATAGTTTCCAATAAAATTTAGGCACCCGCGAGCCTCCCTTAACTGATGCGGTCGTGTCGATTATAACTAGGAATGTTGGCACATGAGGTAACTTTCATCCCTCACTCGTGGGCCACCCGGAGCCGACGATGACTGACGCGGGGGCGATGAGGATAGCGAGACAGTAGTCAGTCGAGAAAGCACTTGCGAATTGTAATGCACTGAGGGTTCTCAAGTTATTAACCCTTCATAACCCAATGTTGCTTCTAAGTAACTTCATAAATGTGTAAAATCTCAGATCTAATTAGGAAATATCTAAACTAAATATTATTTTGTGGTGTAAAATTTAATGACGACATATTTACCTGCCGGGATAGTCATCATTGAATATAAAATTTTCAAGTTTTCACAATGAAAAATCTTGAAATTTGATTTCTCCCAGAAACAGGTCTGAGCTATAGAGAGTTAATACACAGGTTGGGCCGTGGGAGTGTTTTCTTGGCGAGGTCATTCCTCAAATTATATGTTCATATTTGGACTAAATGTTCACATAATGAGTAGATGTGGCTCCGTTGTGAAGGTGTCATTCGCGTGCATTTGTTTAGGTTAAGTTTCGGGCATATTAGACACAAGTAACTAAATGAGGAATGGATAGCGATTTTTCTAAACGGCTGAAATTAATAAAATAATGACTATATATACGTCAACACATTTATTTCTATCCAGATTCATTCACTGACAGGAAATAAACGAGGGAAGAGTCAGAAGTTGTATCTTCCTGTCCGTTATCTTACTTAATTACTGTCCAATATAAATTTTCAGTTAACATTTCTCACGAAGTAATCGGAAACACTCGTACTTCAAACATTTTGATAACCTTAAAGGAGTAAGAAAAATAATTTTAATTCGATTGATTACAACGGGGAACAATTGTTTACTTAATTTTTTTACTTCGAATTTTGAGCTATTTTAGTGTGAAATAAACATGCTGATTTCTAAACTGTATTTAGTTTTCTTCCAACTTCAAAGTTTTTCATTATTTCTTGCGGAAGTGAGACAGCACTCAGCTTGATTGAGGGTCGCTCACAGGAGACATCATTGCCCTCCAATTGGGTGACCTTATGCGACTGTTGCCGGATGACTGATGCCGTAGGAGGCCAGCGTCCGGTGTACAGTTGTGTAGCTATTTAAGAGGTATTATATTGAGACGCAGTCACGTAGTCCGGAATTTTCTCAGTATGCGGATGGCATACACTGATATATTATTGTTAATTCACGTGTATCGGTAAACCATACCTTTTAAACATTATTCCAGTATTCTACCGATTAAGGTAGGTTTCCATTGAGTACTTAAGAATCATTCTGGGCGCTTCCCCTTCCATCAAGTACTGCTCTTCAATTCACAATAAGGCCTACTCCCTTTCATTCATCTAATTATTATATCCTTTTCCTTCCTTTCCCTCGTATACCTAACATTCTTCTATCTAACATTATCTTCAACATCCCATCCCCCCTAAGTACTCCCTCCATCTATACCTTCTGTCTCCTCCGTATCTCATCTAAAAGCTGCCTCTCCTCACCAACCATATCCAGCACTCCGTCGTTCCTTTTCCTCTCCGTCCACTTCACCTTCTCCATTTTTCTCCACACCCACATCTCGAATGCCTCCAATCTTCTCTCGTCTTCTTTCCTCAGGGTCCACGTTGCCGCACAGTAGAGAGCTACACTTCAATCAAACTCTTAACTAACCTTTTCTTTAAACTCTTACATAACGATCCTCTCAGAAGCTCCTGCCTGTTCAGAATTGCCTCCGTTGCTAATGCAATTTCCTTCCTTATGTCCTTATAATGTATCCGTTTTCCTCTAAAATTTTACCTAAATTGTTGAATTGCTCTACCTGTTCAAGTTTTCCCCCGCCCTCCTTCATCGTTAGTCTCATATTCCATGCTCTAGATGCTTTACAAAACAGCATAAACTTGCTCTTCAAGTAATTATTGTAAACATTAATAGACCCGCTATACATTTCGTTTAAATCTTGTAAAAATTAATTTCATCGTTGGTTTTTGGCAATAGTCATGCAGTGTAATTATCACAAAAAGTGGAGGATCAGATTGGTACTCCTGTGCTTGATACTGCCGTTGGTTGAAATTTATTTTCTTTTTATGGTCGCAGCAGTTAATTTTTTAATTTGTATCCATATGAAGTGAAAAATTTCCTATTTTGAATTTACTTATTTCAAATAGAAAATTCCTCTCAAACGCGTTTAAGTAATGCACTGGTCGGGCAAGCCTGTTTTGCCTATTTTAGGGTGAAAATAAATGATCAAGATAAATCATGTGCCCCTCGGAAAATGAAAAAGCAGAATGTCAAGAGTTTACGGACCTTGAGGAAGGGAGGAAGTTACTTTACATTTTGGTATACCCATGATTTGGAGAGCATCCTAGTTAATCACCGTCTATCACCCATCTTCAGTGCTTCATCTATCGTTGCTGAAATCCCTGTGCCATTTTTCAAAGAATCTCATTTCATATTTGCAAATGAAGGGATGCGAATCTGTCGAAGATCGAAGTGACGCTAATGAAGAATGTATTTAAATTGAAGATGATGGCACACATTATTGAATAACATAGTACATAAGCTATATATGATCCAATTAATTACACATTTTTATTACTGACGACAACTATCCGTAGGTGGTTAAACATACCATACGTCTAAGATGGTGTCGTAAAACGTGAAAGTTGGCTGCGAGATGAATAAGCTTCTAGGGAATTATTCTTGCATTTCATTAAATAGAAATTCATTTCCTTTCACTTAGATTGATTCAAATAGATATATTTTTTTTAAATGTATTAAAATTATTTGTGGTGAATCCACTATTTTTTAATGTGTGCATATGGTTAACGCTGTTCTCCACTCATTTCTCCTGTCGGCTAATCTCTTCAAACTAATGCATTTCTTGTCTTACATATCCTCCTTTACCTATTCCGTCTATTTTAATCGAAGTCCTCTATTTACGTTCTACGCCAGTTACTTGTTCCTAGACAATTGTCTTCATCAGGCCATCATGTCTCAAGATGAGCATGGTCTTCCGCTTATAAAGGTTTTCGTGAGACTTCTCTTCTTAGGTCTTCCCCATTAACTATTCGGTCAGTCCATTCTCATCTTTCTTCTGTAGCACCACATTTCGAAGGCATCTATCCTTGATTTCTCCGCTGCTGTCATTGTCCATGCTCGCCTTTCGCAGAGCATCAGTGGGAAGAGATTTTCCTTATTGACCTTCAGATTAAACTTTTTTTTAAATTTAAAATTAAATTTTTCAATCACTAGGATAATGGTTGGGAAACACCAAGTAGAAGATTTTATGTTGCATAGCAGTTGATTAACAATCGATTTCTTTGCTATTAATAATAGAATATTCTTTTTTGGATTATTTCTTAACATAAATGGAAACATAGTTGTTGATGTTAACGAACGTGAATTTTTGGCTGCTTCGTGACACGTGGCAAGCGCTGAGAACTAAAACAATTATTTCGACTTTTCAGTATTGCCCGTTCATTTATCATATCTTCATTGCTGATATGCGCAGTGCACGAAGTTTCACATCTTTGAAGTGCTCATATTTTCTCTCTCCATCTACATTCACTTTTAGAATCGAAAAAGTATGTATCATGCATTCTAGTTTTTCACGACTTTCCACGATGAATTTTGAATTCCACGTTGGTCTTTGCATTTTATTGTCTCATGGAAAATGGATTTAAAGCCCTTTTGACTTATTTATTCGGAATGCGATGGCCTATATTCGTCATGAGTGACCTAATTCCCTCTCCCCGAACGAAAATTCTAATCGAAGGATCCCAGTGTTCATCTTTTTCGCTTCATTAACGAGGGCTCGAACGATCTTCAAAACAATTAAGAAATGAATGTTTTAGAAGAAAGACATCCGTGGGTCTTGATATAGTCCTTCCGTAAACATTCTTACAGCATTACCCTAATCTCTCAGCCTTACTCGATTGATATATTTCTAGTCGTAGATAATTGTATTATTATTATTCGTCGCGATTATTCCTGAATGTGTTTTCTTAAGAAAATTCCTGTAGGTCCCGCGAAAGGGGATAGATATATTAAATATTGTAACGCGAAGGTGACAATATGGCATTGGTGTCGATTGTGATGCAAACATAATTTATGGCTATTGCAGTATCTTCACATTTTATCTCTTTGCATCAACTGTTTTCATCGTCGGTTTTTTCGAATGTTGAATTCATTTTGCGGCCTTGCTATTGACTTCGGCCGTTTGAAAGCGAGGGGGATGTTCGATAATTATCAATATATGGCGTACATATCGCTTTTATAATGATATTCACAGACAATTTATCCGTATATTTTTAATTTACGTATGCAACAAGGGTTCATAAAGCCTAAGGCCTTTATTGTATGATTTACAAAGTGTGACTTAATCAATGACACGTTGTATAATTTAAGACGTAATGGACATCGTAGTACATTTTCTCGATAAACCTTAGACTGGAACTTTAAATTCATCTCTTAGTGGATTGAAATTTTAGAACATTTTATTCTCATTAGATCAGCACATGTTGCATGTAGTGGGATATATATTTTGGATGCGTATTTTGACTACTAAGTGCTTATGCAATGAATAAAGGGTGTAATTTTTTGCCTTAATCTATACTCTGAAGGAAATATTTATTAAAGTACATCGAATAATCATCTTTAACACGCACGCGGCTCAAAGCAACTTGGAATGTTAACCAAGCCGAGTAATCAATAACATGGTAACCATAACATGGTAATCAATTTTCAATCAACTACACATTTTTTTGACATTTATTCTAATTATCAATTATTGTGTTTGGTAACTGTTTTACTGATCATAAATGAGAAGACCAATGTATGGGAATGACATTTTTCTAAATTTTGTATTTTCACATGACCTTTGTTTGCCAATGGTCTTTACTTTAAAACTATTTTCGCTAAATGGAATAGAACCTTATCAAATCAAAGATTGACCTAATTTCAATTTATAAATAGATAAATAGTGTGTAAAATGTACAACTACATATATTAAATGACATATTTTGGTAATTACTCTATACTTACAGGAGTAATCTAATTTATCATAGCCTGTAGATTTTACTTTCAACGTATCTATTACGTCGGGACAACTAACGTAACTTTTGTTAGCCTAAGCAAGTGTCTTTTGTTATCCTTAGTGTCCTTTGCAACAGTTTAGAAGGCTTTCATGTTATGCGGACCTTTAATTTTCATGGGTTATTTCGGACTCGCATACTAATGTGAATTCTCTTATTTTTTTACAGAATGACAGTGAACGGAAAAAAGTTTCTTTTGAGCAACGAAGAGTGAAATCACCAAATGAAGAAATTCGAATCATCGGCAGCAAAGAAAATACAAGAAGAGGCTTCAATGGGGGAAGTGATAGGCTCTTCATCGCTAGGAGTTTATAGCTGATGATTGATATTTTTGTGCAATGTCCCGTTGTTGAATGTATCCGTCTATTACACATGAATTCACATTTACACACAAATAACACGTGGTATGAAACAAGGTACAATGGTACATGAGATCTCCATCGATGGTGACGTCATTCGAATATAACAAATGCATAGAGTAAAAATAGACTCGAAGGGTGAAAAATAAATGCATGGTGAAATGGTTGCAATCAATGAGAGGTTATAATAACTGGTACCAGATGGAGTGAATAAGAAAAATCCACAAAGGCCATGGCCCATAAACAAGGCTAAAAAAATGGTAAAAATATCGCTAAATATATGGTTCCCAAATGAATAATAAAATAAAAGGCCCTATAAACCTTTAGTATGAGTTCCATGGAAGGGTAGACGAAAGATAGTCCTATACCCTTCCCTTGCCCTTAATGATGGGTAGAGGAAAGGTACACGGATGGTAAGGGAAGGAGTTCCAAAGTAGGGTAGACGAAGGATTCTACCCTTAATGGTGGGTAGAGGAAGGGTACACGGATGGTAAGGAAAGGAGTTCCAAGGAAGGGTAGACGAAGGATTTTTCTACTGTTCCTTTACCCTTAATGGTGGGTAGGGCGTAGATTGTGCAAGGGTAACTACCCACCATGAAGGCTAGTACCCTTCTTATACCCACCATGTTGGAGTTCATTTTTATCAGGGAGTGTAAGATACCAATCAATTTATTAATATCAAGCAGTTTAATATATGAATCGGTGTGTATTTCAATTTGGCATTCTATTTTTAGAGCGCTGTGTTACATAAATCAAGCCGTTTCGGTGATAGAAAAGTTTGAAAAGGGGGATCACGAATCTTTAGTGGCAGGTACATGTGAAGGTATGTAGATATTTGTGTTTGGATTTGTTAACTATGGGGCTGGCACGCCTGATATTTTTACAAGACCGGGCGCGTGGCGTACTTTGTCCGCGATAGATCCATTTATATGATAACTCTCGATTATTGTTAAAATTTATCATTAATTGTAGAAATTAGTTCATTTAAGCTTCATTTATAGCTGATATTGATAGAAAGGGTACACTGGTGGTAGAGGTGGTACACGCTCGGTCGCGCGGCGTAATTTATACTCCACCGAAGTCGGGTCCCTCTTGCGATTCTAAAAACATTTTTCAACAATAATTTTTACTTTAAAAAATCACGCTGCAGATAGTGAAAATTACATTGTATGAATACACGAGACCATTCAAGAAAAGCGATGAACGATGTACATGGCCGGTCGTGCGGCGTACTTACAATTAGAGGGCGCCACGGATGTCGGTTCCTCTTGCCGATCTGAAACATAAATTAGCTACAATACTTCGTCGAGCTTTGATAAAAGGCACTATAGACCGTCAAAGTACATTTTAATAATGGACGAGGCCATTCTAACCCAGAATTTACGTACAATGTTGAAATCCTTGATATTGGCGTACTTAATACGGGTTATAGCGCGCTCGCTCGAGAGTGAAATTCATAGCTTTAGATTCGAAGATATGACGATTACTTAGTCAATTTAATTTTTCCAAGTCTGTTCAGCACTTGAAATGACAATAAAAAATTATTTAAATATTTAATTAAAAAATCTAACCTGGCACTGCGCAAATAGCTGAAAATCGATTCTGAATTTAGTTAGCTTTGGATCATTCTTGCCAGGTTCAGCCTATTCGAAATGCAATTGAAATCATAAAATAGATTGGAAATTTTATCTAGTACTAGGCAAAACGGTCAAAGTGCCTAAAACGGAATATCGAAAAAAACTTCCCCGAAACGCAATGGAAAAGCCTTACAGCAATGTGCTAGACCCGACGCGTCGGGCGGAAATCGGAAAAAGCAGGACAAAATTACAAAATGGCTTTTTTTTTAGTTATTAACTTGAAACTTTGCAGTTATACTCTAAAATAATTGAAATTTATAGATGTGTACTTTATTTCACATAGATCCCATCCGTTACTGAGATACAGAGGCTCAAACGTGAACAAATTTTCTTAAAATCGCCCATCTTCAATTTTCTCTGAAAACCTTCCAAAGTAAGTAGATGGTGTTAGCGCGTGGTTTCTATTGGGTTGGCACTCCAGAGGAATTATTGAAATCAACTCATTTAGTGAAGGTATTTATTATCAATCACACACCGTGCGTCGCACACATGGCCTGCGGCCTTTACACATGAGTACTTTCCGCCGACTGCCCGCTGCCTTTTCCACACGTGGCCTGCGGCTTCCCGGAAGGTGCTGATGGCAGCATCACTCCCACGCACTCTCTATGCATGGGGATCAGAATAGCATTACCATCCGGTTTCACGTCTCTGCGAACTCAAGATGTTCCGCTTACAATGGTGAAGTTATGGGTGGATTCTTGCGGAATAAAAAAACACATAATCTGTTGGCATAGGATTGTTTCTTTAATTTTCCGTAATCTTAAAGAGTATCATCGATAAATGGTTACCGTGCAGTTACAAAATGGCGGACACTGTTTTTCGATAAGTTTTACATTTAGGTAGACTTTCAAATGGGTTTTCGGCAAAGTAACGCGGAGTAGCTTATATGAGAGCATTTTCTTACGATTTATTGAGGTGCTTATGCAGTTATCTTTGAAATAAGTTTGCGTCGCCGGAAATGACATCGATTTTCGATCGCACGGCAGGGTTTGTCTCCGCGCGTCGGGAGTTGGATTAGCCGTGTTTAGATGGGTTTTAACGCTCAGCATTCACCGTTATTATGTTTTGCTTCAAGACGCCGATTCTCAAATGGTCTATGGTGAAGACGTTGTAGGTTTTTCAGCCGAGGAAAGTGCACGTTTCATTGAAGTTCATTTCGTTTTCTTTGGATACGATCGAAGACCATGCTTCTATTAAAAGCGTTCAAGTCTCGAAAAAGTGAGTTGTTTTCCTGAGACTCATGCAAAAAGACCTACCAGAAAGACACCAGCTGAGACTCTTATACCTTCTTTACTCTCCGTTCCCTGACCCCCAGGATTCTGCTGCGAAAACGGTCTACTATTCCATTAACCCCCCCCACCCCCCCCCGAAAATATTTTCTGGCTGCGGCCTTGCATTCCTTGAATTATACCTTTACACAACTTATGAAATTGTATGATGCCTTCATATGTATACCTAATGGGGCTCGCGAATTGACGCAAGAGACTTCGGACCGCAATTTTATCACATGAAGTAATACATTTTATATCTACCTCGACCGTGCCGCTTCGAAGTGCACTAGTGCGAGTGTTACGTATCTTGAGAAAAATCGTTCTTGGGACGGTCATCTCATTGCACTGGCATTCAAATCCCATCCGATTATTGTATTCAATTTCACTTGAAAACAATCATTTGAAATTTTTGATGTTTTCTGAAGACCGTTTTACATGGTGCAAGTACTTGCACTATCCGATTTGTGTACGAAGGCTCAGTCAAAATTGCACTGTGAATTGCTGGAACGCCTGCGAGAATGCATAGACGTGAGATTACAAAAAAGACTACTTTCAAATTTCGTTTCCTGCATTGGCGCAATTCTACGCAATGATGAGTAATTAATACCTTTATTGCCTAGGTAATTTCGTGCTCCTCTAAAACGGCATTACTAGGTAAAATTTATGAAAGAGCATCGAAATCGGCGTTCCAAAAATGTACAAATGCGCAGTAAATCACGGAAGAAATGTTGCCTCACCTCACGCACGGAACGAATGCCTGGCAGGATGACGTGCATAAAGCGTCATATCTCGGGGGTCCGAATATATTTAAAAGGGAATTTCAAATTTTTTAGTAATTGTAATAGAGTTACAATGCCAACAAATTATTTGTATTAGTTATGCATAAATCCATTTCAATGCATCATTATGAATGTTTATCAATGTAAGTGTTATGCATATATTAATTTCCAAATTTTATTCTGATTTTCGATGACTATTTTCAATCGTAATTTGTACAATAAGCGTAAATAAATAGTATTATTCGCCTTCGTGATGGTCATTGTACAAGTTACGCTCATAATATTGCCTCGCGAGTACATTTTGAACGACATAGGTGTGGTATATTTAGGCATGGCGTGTCTCCAAGAGCATCTGGCGGTCCAGAATCTCCTGTGTCCATTCGCGAGCACAATACTGTGACCCGTGAAGTTGAACGCCCGAATTGACGTATTGGCAGTGGATACTGTTCGGTACCTCTTCTGCATGGAGATGACTTTGACCGTCATTTGCAACGATTTCTGCTAATTGTATTGGTTTAAATAATCACCTAACAAAAAATGAGACACCATTAACGCTCATAAACACATTGGAGTTTCTCTATCGTTGTGTATTAGTCAAAGCTACGCATTTTGACGATCGCAACAAAGTTTGATCATCACCTTGAGCAAAGTCGCCATAATTCCACTAGTGAACTCGTATACAACATAAATTACAATGTGATTGATAAGGTCAAACGTGATGAAACATTATCCACGGATTACGTTGCACGTCGTATATCATACTGTGATAACGGATCTGCATATATGTTTATCTAAACGAAAGACCTGATTTAAGGACATTGAATCTACACTTTTCGCTTTCAATTTCTCGTGTTTGCGAGTGTATTCTTGAAGTCGAGTGAAGGTTCGGAATCACGAGAATACGCTGTGAATGCATTGAAACTCTGTTAAGGCCGTTTTACACGGTTCACGGAATTGCGCAATTTGACGTACGTGCGAAGGCGCAATCAAAATTGAGTCTTGTAAAGCGGTGAATTGCTGGAACACATTCGAGAAAGACTTAGTTTGACCTCTCAGTGAAAGGGTGAAAGGTAAAACATACTGATTTGGCCTTGAAATGGTAAGAAAGGGGCAAGCAAGTCAAGTAATTAATATTTCCGAAGGTTTCTTAACTACCGAAAATATATTTATGATTACTATTTAGATATTCTAACTTTCAATGAGCACGAAGAAATGTGTTAATTATTTACTGATACCTGTAATGCATTAAGCATTATTTAAACATTTTCTTAGGGAAATGTTACAAACGACTGGAATAAATATCGTAACGAATTAAACGTAATAATTTGGCGCACATCAGTATTTCTATTTCTCGTATGATGAGACGCGTATAAATCTGTAGTATAATATATATCCCAAGAAAATGCTTAGGAATGATGAATGCGCGTATTAGTGTGTCTAAAATACTAATAAATACTAATATATAGAACAATATGCATTCATCGTGAGAGGGGCACTGATACCTGTACTGCACTAAGCATTATTTAAACATTTTCTCATGGGAATGTTAGAAACGACTGGAATAAATATCATAACGAATTAAACGTAATAATTTGGCGCACATCAGTATTTTTATTTCTCCATTTTTCTTTCTTTTCAGGCACAGAGGGCCTGACAGGCAAGCGATCTTGTCTTGAGATTAAAAACAAGATATAATAATGACTTTACGAAATTCTCTTTATTTTTATATCAAAGTTATTAATATTGGATTAAATGGATTTCTTTCTGGGGGGCACAAGCAAGGCCGTATCCAGGATCTTGTTCTGGGGGGGGGGGGACAAGAATACTTCGTAATACAAAACGAACGCAATGATAACGGGACCGCATTAAATATCTTGCATTTTTTTTTAGGGTCCCCCACCCCCCTTAGATCCGCTATGATAACGGCATTCAAAATTTGTCTAGTTTTTAAGCATCTGGGGAGGTGGGGCTCGTGCACTCCCCTAAATCCGACTATGAATGCATGAAATAAATTTTAACAGGTTCAATTATCGGTTCATGCATTCGCACAGGTTGGGTGAACACACGTTGTATATTCGTGTTCATTCACGCGTTCATTTTAGACATTAACTCGCACGGGTTTATGTACTACGTTAACAGGCCTTTAGATGACACCATTTGCAAGGACACTTGATGATCTAGAAACTAATAACTACTCTTTAAGAATTAGTTCTAATTCTTCTTACCTGGAATTATTCACATATATTTCACACCTCGAATTTCCATTTTCAAACCGAATAAATTCTATTTTCCGTACTAATTGAGGGTAACTTGGAAGCACACGAGCATCTGAACTACTCCTTGGTGATCAAGTAGCACAAACTGTGGTGCGACTTCAAAATTTTTTAAAGTTACAATAGTTTGCGATACAATGCGATTTGAATGGGGTAGTTCAAGTTTAAATAAGTTTTTTAAAGCAATAATTTAACCCATAATTTCTTCGCAACTGTGAATGAAGTCAGCGCAAATGATCCCAATAGTCGGTCAAGTTTTATATTTCCGGCATTTAACGCGTTTAATCACGTCTGGTTTCCTTTCAAACTCTCGTATCAAATTATAGACTACATGATTATTGCCAACATTCCTTCAGGAGTTCTTACGTTATAATTATTACATAGCTGGATTGCTCAAAACAATTACTTTCATATCGAGAATCTTTTCGCCGCTGGCAGAAAACAAGATGACGTAGTTCAATTTTCCGACGCTAGTGGCGTTGTGTCCCGCCACATTCAAATTCTTCCCGAAAATAGTTCTCATTACGTATCTATCTTTTGTATTTTTAAATACAAATGCGCGAAAGGAAGCCAAAAGACAATTTTTAAGGCCTGATATGGGCGATTAATTGTTTTAGTCTGTATATATTTTTTCCAGTCGGCACGTCGTGATACACATGGCGGGAAAACGAAAAAAACACGGCATAATACAGGGTTCCATTTACGTTAGAGAGATAGGAAATATGATGGGACCCAGAAAAAAACTCGCAATTTGCGGGAAAACGTATAATTCCGATAACGTAAGTAAAGGGTTCTAATGTAGATTAATTTAGGACATGGTAGTGTCATTTCGGGGAGATGGTGTAAAATCAGATTATTTAAGAGCAGTTCATATTGGATATTTACTAGAACTTGACATCCAAATTATCGTTGGGTTTCATTATGGGCATATGAGTCTATCAATACACCGGTATCATATTCTCATTAGGGGAAATAACAAATGACTAATTTGGAAAATATTCTTACTCATAAACTAATGTAGGCATCACATATTTTACATGAAAAAATGTGGGTACTCAGGATAATGATTTTCTTCAGGATCAAGAGCTAACACATATCAATCCTAGGTAGACCCGTCAGTAAATTCAATGCCTAACACATAGAACTCACAATAAGGGCACAGAGTTGACATGACACTATCTGAGAACAAGATATGTTTTTGGATATAAAATACATTTTTTACATATATAAATAAAGACAAGCTCGGAATAACTCACATAGCAAACAATAGTGTGAGAATATTCTCAACTCAAGGTTATCATAGTGATAACACAACTCATGAAAATATTGGGTTATCTGCAGATGAAATGGTGCCAACGTTCCTAGAGGCAGTTGTGTTGCCCAAAAAACAGCCTAAAATACTTTAAACTAATATTGTTGTTACTTCATCTTGATTCTTTTTTCCGCTGACTTGATGAGTAGGAGGCAGCAACCATTCCAATCTTTCTCCTAAGACTGCTCGCAAATGGGATTTTGGATTCATTAGGAGTATCAGTAAATGCCAACATTACAGCCATCAATGGTCCAGCCCACCAGCTCCACTAATCTCCTTCAGATTGGGTTGAAAGAAGCAACAACAGAAAGAAAAAATACAGCTTCCACTGGAGTATATAGACATCTTAAAAATTCTTGGCAGTCTTCAAGATCTCTTCAGCAGTGGGGAGAATATGATTCTGCACACAACTAGAGAGTATCCAAAAGAAAACGATATAAAAAAAATACATGATAGTTCTTGGATGGATATATAGTAAAACCTAATAAGAGGTTAACTTAACTCACCAAAATTGGGTGAACCTTTTTACTTACCAGAAAACTAATTACCATTCAAAAAACAGCCCTTCATGATGAATCATAGAATGCTCGGCTATTTAAGCCAAGTTTCTTCCTCAGTGACACGATGAGTAGGACGAAGCAATGATTCCAATCTTTCGCCCAAGCCTACTAGGAAATTGGATTTTGGATTTGCTCAGGAACACAAAAAATGCCAAAATTACCGACAGCAGAGGGTCGATGACACCGAATCAGCTACTTCCCTTTCGATTGCACCGAATGAAGGAATGATGAAAAAATAAATTCAGCTGCTACTGGAGGGGAGACAGCTTCAACAATTCTGGAAGGGGGTGGTCCTTCAGAAGTGAGGAGGATAAGAATCTGCATACACCTGCAGAGTATCTAAAATGACATGAGAGAGAAATGAAAAAAGGATATTAGTATGACAGTATCGTTAAAAACTTTATAGAGGAATGGTATACCAAAATTGATAGAGCTATATTACTGGCCTGAAAACTATTTCCTATTCAATCATCGATTCATTCAATAATGTAGTTATTTCTATCAGAAACATTCTGTACCTGCTTTTCTATTTGTGCATTTTAGACACGTGTATTCCATTTATATGTGAGGTTTGCATGGCATTTCGCCATATCAGTCTCGGCTTTCAGACGTTCCTCCATGTTGAGTTGTACATAGGGGACAACAGTTTCTCCAGCCATCCATCTGGCGCCTTCGGGTCAGAGGTACCAAAATATCTAAACCAGCATGAAGGGAACATTAACACGCCACGGAGGAAAAGCAGTTCCGCCGTCTCGGAACACGTGTAGTCAGAACCCTGCCACACTGCGGATTTCAGCAAGCTTAAATCCTGCGTAATGAAAGCTGTTACTATCATAGGCTAATCCCAGAAGCTATAAAGATAACTAAGCATCCTGAGAACTGCAACAGAGAAGACGGCTACACATTAGCCAACACATGGAAAAGGATCTTCAGTATCATTGACCAATCAGAGCCCACCTGAGATCCAACCAATCAGAAGCGACCTAATATCCCTAAAGTTCCTATGTAAGATGGTAAAATTTATGCATCACAACTTCCGACCTCAAGACGAGAGCAGGATGACTGGAAAAACTGTCTTGAACAACACAATGCGGAGGAATTCCCAAAAACTGTGATTCATATGTATTACATTTTTTCAAAAGGGAATGATGAACCATTGAATAACCTGTTCCATGAAAGCTGTTACCAGGAATCAAGTCCCAGTAGCAGTATCATGTAAGTAGTAATTTTGCTATAGCTAGTACATCATGTTTACCTTTAAATAGAAAAATAATTTTGGATTCAACTATTTCAAAACAGTTAACCAGATATTCTGTGTCTCATTGCACAACGCATACATGTTTAGTCTGATGTACTACAAGGTAATGAACAGGCGACAGGGAAGAACAGCAACGTAATTTATTATGATGACAAAAAGTATTAGTGTAAGTCGTGACGTCACAGGGACCTAGTTTCTATACGAGTAGATAAGAGTTTTACATCGTCTGAGATTACCAATGCATGCATGAGTCACAGAGCTCAGGGAACATCTCTAATTAATCACACATTAAAAATACCTAAGTTCTGAAAATTAACATCATTTGATAGGGGAATAGTAATCTTTATTTTAGCCAAGCGCTACCAGCTAGCAGGGTACTCGTCTACCTGCTAGCTAAGGTCACCTTACAAGGCGGCAGGGAAACCAGAAATACGTCACACAGACTTTTTCCCATCATTCCTAATTAGCGGTCGCTTTTTTGCACGCTTGAAAATTTTCACTTTTCATTTTGTCTCGAAAAATAGATATCGTCATTTGAAAATCTGAGAGTAAGAAATTCGTACTCCAGGAGTAATAATCTTTCCATTTAGGCAATAAAATAATAATTGGAAACTACCCTATTAGGTACTAGAGATAAAGTACATATATGTTTCTGCAAAATATATTGTTCACTTACTTGTTGCTTAAAAGGCAGTGATCATTCATAAATTAATGGTAGCTGAGCAAATTATTCCATATTAAGAGGTGGCATTGGTTCGATTCAATATCGTTAAGTACACCCCTGAATGAAAGTAAAAAATGATGTGCTTGCATATTGAAGAAATCACGTACATACTACTCTAATAAAAATAACGTACAGTAATTGGCATGGGATGAAAATTATGAGAAGTAGGTATTAATACCACTGAGATCAGCGGTTGATAAACCACCATGAACAATCTTTTTCTGTGCCAGACTGGAGCCTGGACTACTTGCAACTCATCATCTTCACCTTGATCTTCAGAGGGAAAAAGGGGCAATGTCATTCACAAAAATCATTCTCTTTGGATGCACTATTGCAAGTAGAGGCAACCTTCATTGATTCAGGCAGGAATACATCCAACTGGTTCACAGGCATATAATGCATTATCAATGAAGAAAATGGATCATTCCTTTGGATGTCTTCCAATCTACGAGAAAATGCAATGGAGAAATAATATACCATTGCTTTCAATGCAAAAAATAGTTTGAATGTACAAAAACAAATACAAACTTTTTTGAATGGATGATTTACTACAATAGGTACTTCTATTAAACAGATTATATGGGACCTGAAATTGGGTATGATGCTAATTAAAAAATGGAAGTAACAAGAAAAATGAAATAAATCCCGCGGTAAACTAAGGTAAAAAAGAAAAGAGAGTTTTAGAAGTAAGGTAACATTGTAATGGCTGCTACGAGACGAAAAAGAAAGAAGGATATAATATTCTCATTTGCAAATTCTATTCCTTCCCTGATATTGTTACAGCTGAATATGTATTTCTTTATAGTGTTCGCAAAAAAGTAAAATTGTTCTTCTTCCTCAAGTTTTGATGAATTACTTTTTTTGAGCCTAAGGTTTTATGCATATGAAGTTTCTCAAAACAATATGACAAAGGTTGTTATATTTATTTATTTTATTTGTTTACATCGCCCCAAAAACAGCTCATTTAAGGCCTTTTACATAATGGGGGAAATAACATCAACCAATGACTTTCACACACAACCATGCCTTGGGTAGGGGCAACCTACCCAGGCAGGACTGGAACCCACTCCCACCGAGATGGTCTGAAGTTTGTGAAGCTTCATTGTAGTTATTTTTTGTTATGCTTCTTCGGTGAAATGACTTGCAAATTAAGCATTTAATTCCATGAGACCCTGAAAAATGGAGACTGTTTACTAATCCCCCCAAATCTATCTCCTTACCATAAATGATCATCTTTTAGAACTTTGTACCTCTCAAAAACCTAATAAGAAATATAAATGCTATAGAATCCTTTTCATTCCTCCAAATCATAGCAAAATGAGGAAAGTTTGAGGATGGACTTCCCCCAAAAATGGTGGGTGATGGAGGAAAACAGATGTCATATTTTGATTCAGTATGTCATTTTACGGAAGAATCACCAGAAATGGTATCAGGGCTCAAAAAAATAATTTTTTACAGTCTAGTGTTATTTGATTAATTTTTTTCAGGCAAAAGCATACCCAGCATCAAAAATAGGGGAGTAGGGCAAGCCATGGTCATTCAAGTTGTAGCATTTTACATTTTTCATTGGAAAAGGTGAGTGGAACCAACATTTTAAGACAAATTATAACAGTGCTTTAATAGTTTTTCAAATTATTTGCCTGAAAAAAACTTTAGTTGAATGATTTAAACTGATATTAAAGAAAAATTGTTGAAAACTTTCCATTCAATCCGATCTGATTTTCTTAAAGACTTTGGCGATTTTTGATTTCATGGGGAGGGTGGCTGCCCCCTCCTGCCCCTCGCTGGGTACGCCCATGGTTTGAGAAGAAATTATCTACCATTAAATGATGACAATGGTTTGCTTCAATAAAGTTCAAAATCAGCAATGAATACACCAAACAACATCCTTACAACATTGTTGGCCTTATTATCAACCGTATTTAGACATCTGATGGATATTGTGTGCTGTTTTGGCTAAGTACACCCCTGAATCAAAATGAAAGATGATGTGCTTGAGTCTTGAAAGGAATTACCTATTTACTACCAACTCGACTATAAAAAACATAGAGTAGCTGATGCCAAACTAAAATTATGACAATTATAAATGCATACCACTGATCTAGGGGTGATAGAGCACCATGAACAATCTTCCTCAGTGCCAGGCTGGAGCCTGTGATGAAGACTACTTGCAGAACTACTTGAGAATGAAAATGCTCATGATTCTAAACTCATTTATATTTTTTTAAATAAATGTGTAAAAATTTTTTATGGTTCAATTTTAGTTTACCAATTGGAATTTAGGAATTGATCATATATTACCTGCGTACATGTCTACGTGCCTGGCACATGAAATGAGAAAAAAGGATGACATGTGTAATGTATTATTGAAATTCATCTTATATCATGAATGCAATTATGAAAATTAATTGGTCCAGTCAAGAATACCATATCAACCAAATTTTCAAACGGACAAATGAAAGGTCAAGTAGGCACAGGGGCACCGACTTATAAAAAATATTGGGGGGGCCCATGTTGGGGGTCTTACCGCGGGAAGAGTTTAAATTCCCAGTGTGTCCCAGCACCGTAACACTATCATTATTCACACCACTTGTTTTCAGTTAACCTGCTTACTACCTTTACTAAAATTATTGTTTTAACATATTATTGAATATATTTTAAAAGGTATCGTCAAACATGGGAAAATACCAATATATTGTTGTAATTTAACAAAGCATAATACAACTTAATTATTTTCTTGAATTGTTGAGGGGGCTCCGCCCCCCCTAACGAATCTTTGAGGGGGCTCGGGCCCCCTCAGGCCCCATGGAATCGGTGCCACTGAGTAGGCATCACCTAAAACCAGCATACATAGTTGAATATCAATTATGAATTATTCGGCCTACAGGGTACATTTCAGTGGATCATGTTAATTTAATATAAGTTGATATTTTTATTTGTGATGGGTAACTTACTTTACTCGTTGTGGAATTTGTTCTAGCACATTCACTGAGCAATTTTCCTTTGGGAATAGAGGCCATATTATTGACATCCCATATTATTGACTATTGACCTTCAGTTTTCCACGATAGACCTGATCCAGTGTCTGGAAAGATACAGCATTTTCCTTGAGGTTATTCCTTTTTTGCTACTTATTCTATTTACTTGTTAATACTTTTGAATGAAATACATAATTCCGTAAGGATGTTATCTGTATTTAACTATCAATGACTAAGTTTTAATGATGTCATCAGCGGATTACCCCAAAACAAGCAATGACCATTAGATGGCTGTACATATATTGGCTATCTCAAACACTGGTAGCAGACAAGATTTTCAGTAAAACATGTAAGTAGAGTTGGGAAAGGGAGTTTTTTCTTCTTTTTTCCCTGCCGTGTGCTCAGTGCTTTTGCTGCATGTGACGTAGGTAGATTCCCAGAGAGTAAGCGATAGTTCCCCGCAGAAGGGTTAACATTTTGTCATGACACCACCGGTGTCGTTACATTTTGGAAATTTGAGCTTATGCACACGATCGAAGTGAAAAATATGTAAAAAACCCATATCCACTCGGTTTCTTTCAAGGGGATGGATAATTACATGCTTTTTCCATCAGAAGGTGGTAAAATGCATGAAGGAAATCAGAGGCCCCTCCTATCCATCCGCTGGGTATGCCCATGCAACATAAAAGTTCTCGTTCTAATGAAGGAACTCCGTTAGGACTGAGATTGAAAAACTGAATGGGTCCATCTGTGATGAAAATATACTCTGTACTACGTATTTCTTTGAATCCATCCACATAGTCCTGGATTAGTTATTCAGTTTAATACATATTCATATGCCTTTTCTTGAATACGTTGAGTGCTGATGCAAAGACTCAAGGTAAATCCGGAGTGAGTTCCAAATTATAGTCCCTGAGCCAGTTTATGGTTTTTGCGATGCTGGAATATGGAATATATATATATATGCATGTGAGAAAATGATAATGCGAACAAATCTCATACCGTTTTGATGATGTGCTGCAGGCCTGGGGCAGGTGTCATTCCCCTAATTTCTCAGCGGGATGAGTGGACAGGTGTTATGGCTGAAAAGAAAAAAAACAATTTAAATGATATTCATCATGAGCCAGCTTAAGATCAATTTCGGATCATCTGCTCCACTCATAACACATATGTTATTGCTCCTGGTTATTTTTTCGAGTAGAATGATAAAATGCATGTGAAATTAGCCTTTATAATGATGATAAGACACATGTACCCTTGGAAATTGATAGGCACTTTGAGTGAATGTTTTTTTGCATGCTGGGACTGTTCAACCATAAGGCAATACAGGCGCTTCTTAGGGGCATCACAGTCAAAGCGGCAAAGCCTTCTCTCAGGCAGGAAGCAATGATGTATACCGGAGGCACCTCGCAGGGCACTGTCGTGAGCAGGATTATTAATACCCACATTAACCACAAGTAAACAGCATTACGGAACACACATAATTAGGGATGGGCCAATCCACGATTTTTGTCGGATCCTTGATTTTCGGAGCAGAATCTTTCCGATCGGAAATTTTTGAATCAAAATGCATTTTCAAGTTACTGACGCTGAGATTCCCCTGATGAATGTTTAATCTTATGGGAAGAGTCACAATATGTGCCATTCGTATTTTGCCTTTTTAATTTTCCACAGCTGAAATTCTCCTACGTAGCCTCTGCGAGAGTTTTCAAGCAAAACAGTTCATGAGTAGGACAAGAATTGCATGCCACGTTGCAGTCGAAGAGAGGTTCGGAACTCTTTCCAGCCTTGTGGGGAGTTGAATTCACTGAATCTATTATTTAAATTTTTGCATCTAGATCCTATGTCTTCTGCGACTTTGGATCCGATGTATCCGATGAGGGGCAATATCTGCGGATATTTGTATCTGATTCGACCATCCCTACACATAATACTATGTGGGTTCCGTCTGCCTGCAGTTATCCTCTTTGCTAGGGTTTTAAATGTTCTAAGTAAGGATTACAGCAGAATACATGCCAAAATAGATATTGAGGAATGAGCAGGGACATTTAGAAATAATGTCCTCTTTTTGTCGCAGGCCCTTCCACTTTGCTCTTCGTTATGCTGGTCGAGGCCCTTTCGTCAGTACAAGTGTAATAGGGGAGGGGAGGCGGCAAAAAAAGGAGGTTACACTGTTTAATTGGGGTAGTATGATCCATATTATAATAGCTGAAAGAACATGTGTGTTTTAGCAATCTTAAAGAGGGGGATGAATACTCTTTGTTGGACAAATCTGCAAAAATTTCAAATGAAATGAGTGTAAGGTTCTTTTACCTCTGGGTGGTTGGCCGCCCACGTAGCAGGGAGATGGCCTAGGTGTTCTTGCCCTGAAATAGTGAATATACATAATTGAAGATAAACCTCATTTATTGATTAATGTTAAAACTCTATCATATCTTAACATTAAAGAAAATGTCACTCAAAAATTAATAATATGTGCGTTGACTGTAATTACATTTGTCATTAAGGATTTTCATAAGCTGTTAACAGAAGTATGTTCTTGCCATTAAAAATATGTTCATTTGCTTATTAATTTGCTTTGGTAGGTAATATCAGCAGGAAAGATAAATAAATAATTTCGTGGAAAGAGGTACTTCCAAAAGTTTTCATTTTATCTAGTGTATGTGTGAACGCAATGGGTGGTGGGCTATAGTCACCAAGGATCTTAAATATATCCACCGTTGCAGTGGCGCAGCGAGGGGGTGGGTTTTGGGGGATAAAACCCCCCCAGAGCTCGGAAATGTTTTTTGAGTTTAATCCATTTTACTTAAATGGATTAACATTTCTTACAGAATAGAGCAAATGTTAATAAAACATCTCTCCGAAAGCAGTAAAACTCACCATTTTGAACCATTTATATCGAAAATTTCCTGAAGGAGTGCCCCCGCACCTCCCGCTTACCCAGGGGGGTATTCCACACCCCCAGAAACCCCAGTATTAGTTGTGCCCATAAACCCCCCCTAGCCTTAAGTCCTAGCTGCGCCACTGCGCCATTGCAACAAAGAAGAAAAAATACGAAGCCTAAAAGCAATCTGGATAGTGTAAAATTTTATGCAAGTATTTGGGGAAGGGTTCCTGACCCCCTCCTTCACTTACGTCATGAGGTGGGACTTCGGACTTCACCGCGGGCCATGGGTGGTGATGTTATCACTGGTCACCTCCAGGACCGACCCGCGGCGGTCTCTGTTCCAGGGCCTGGAGGTCTAGGTGTATTAGCAGATGTTCAATGATCGCCTCCAGCCGGTCAATCTCCGCCACCAAGTCTTCGATATCTCTTCTCAATATCTCCATTTCCCGGAGCATTGACCAGCGGAGGCGATCGTTTGGCCCTGGATGGTCCTGCACCTCACTACTCCCCCTGGCAGGGCCCTCATCTTCATCTTGTTCTTCTCCCGGAGGAGGAGGTGAGGCGGGCGAAGGTGGTGTGCCCGCCTCCGGGGGCACAGGGGACGTGGATGTTGGTGGTTCAGTTGTGTTGTCCGCTGCTTCCACGTCCGCCCCCGGAGTCACCGTCTCCTCCGGGCAAGGGCCCTCGGCGGCCGGACCCTCCTCCTCATCCCGCCGCTGTGTCCTTCGGCAGCAACATCCTATCACGGAAAAGAGGAAAGAAAATCAGAGGAAGATACATACTTAGAATATGTTCGCTATACCAGTTACCAGTACGCTCACATAGCACAAGGTTTGTTATACTCTTATTTTTCCGTAACGCTCATCCCGCCAGTCGGCATGCATCGAGGCTTTCCTTCTAATTTCCTCCGTGGGAATGCAGACGAAAATTTTTTCTGGGGTGTTATTGCACAGAGGAACAATGCACCACATGTAATTTTTCCTTCTTTCAGCCATTTTCTCCTTCAAACGCAGCGAGGCTCTTCCAAATCTGCAGCTAAGACGTTACTGGGCTTGGATCTTGGACTCCTACTGAATTATGACGTCATGGCGTAAGATTATTGGGAGCGGTATTTTACAGCCCGCGAAACTCGGGAGACTCTTTGGATTAATATTCTAGTGAATAAACTGAATTTTAAGCAGAAAAAGTATATTGCGCTACCAAGTGTTTAGTGTAGTAATTCAGCACAATGTCTACAAAAAGTATGCATTTCCACTATTATGAGGTTGGAGAACGATTATTAACAACATTTTAAGCACGGCTAACTGATGTCTATTTGAACCTTAAGATTACTGATTACGTTGCGGTCGAAAAAGAACCAATTTTTAAGTACAGAGGCTTAGAGGCAAGCGCTCCCTATCCGGGGCGCAGCCATGAATTAAAGCTGGGGGAGGTTAAGGTACAAGTAATACCGGGGCATGTGGGGTATGGTATACCCACAAGGATAAGCGGTAGGTGCGATATTAATTAATTGCGGGATTTTAAGATAAATGGTTTTAAAATGGTGAGTTATACGGCTTTCTGAGGGGTATTTTATTAATCCCTACGCTATTCTTTTGGTTAAATCAATCCAATTTAGTAAAACGTATTAAACTTAAACATTTCTGTGAGCTCTTGGGAGGGGGGTTTATCCCCCAAAACCCCTCCCCCCCTAGCTTAGCCACTGCTCCGTACAGTGATGAGTTTGCCCTGTTGCTAGATGCTTTGGAGGCATTGCGATCTCAGAAAGCAAAGCATTCCAAGTCATGAGTCGCCCAGAGCTTCCAGCAACAGGGCATCTAGTAAGGTTCTCAAGTCTCTATTGCGACAATTGTGCGAAAAATCCAATGAGAAACAAAAACCATCATTCACCGCTTGACCGGGTTTCGAGCCAGGATCCCCCGATATCCGTTCCAGTACATGCTTTAGCCGGTTGAGCTACCGACGTGTTATTCCCACTTTTGGATATTTCCTTATACTCTACCGGGAAAGGTGGTACGGACTGCTGAGCATTCGATATGCCACAAGCAGTCCAAATCGTCCGCACCGGGCCTTGCACTCCGGCTGAGGCACACGATGTGGTTCTCTTGTGATTTCATGTGCTAAGGAGTCCTTGTCCGCCTTTGTCCACAAATATGACGCCTCGGTAGCATTATTTGAACAACGAGCAATTATGAACAACGCATAATTCGATCGGAAATCATGCTTTGAATCACAGCAGAGGCCAACGATTTTTTTCTCCGTGGATTTTTCACACAATTTTTGTATTACGATTGACTCCCATCAAGTTATCGCCGTGTTAGTTCTGGTATACTTAATCTCTCTTGTTCCCTCGGGATGATAAGTACCTTATACCTGCGACACCTAGTGTGAATCAGACTTATGACTATATTCCAGGCAGTGGCGCAGCGAGGGAGGGGGTTTTGGGGGATAAAACCCCCCCAGAACTCAAAGAAATATTTAAGTTTAATCCATTTTACTTATTTGGATCAGGATTACTTACAAAATAGTGTTAGGATTAATCAAATATCCCTCAGAAAGCCGTAAAACTCGCCATTATGAGCCATTATTCTAAATTATTTTCTGGAGGAGGGCCCCCGCATCTCCCCTGCAAATCCTGCTTACACTGGTGGGTATGCAATACCTCCACACCCGTAAGTGAAAGTTGCGCCTAAACCCCCCCCCCCCCCCCTAGCCTTAATTCCTAGCTGCGCCCCTGATTGCAGGCTATAATAAATTTTCTAAAATTTAAAATTTATTCCCCTCAAATTCTTATTTATGTTAAAATATTTCTTGTAGTGTAGGTCAACTTATGTAATGCAAAAAAGTAATAGCCAACGTTTTTGTTTACTAAAAAACATCGTCAGGGCGTAACTGTGTACATAATATAATATATCTATAAATATAATGATAATGTAATATCAATAATATATCAATAAATATGTACACAGTTGAGCCCTGAAGACGGTTCTAAATAAACACAAACATTGGCTATAACTTTTTTGCATAACATACGTTGACCTACACTCCAAGAATTGCTTTCACAAGTATTAAATGAAGTCAAAATAAGGAAAAAAATAAATAATGTTATTTTAAAAAATAATAGAATAAATTTCAAATTACCGTGATGATTAAATTTAAATTGCTCCCCTCAAGAGTGGCTACTAAATGGGCATACGGGAATGTAAAACTATTCGTATCCGTTATTCAAGCTATATTGTCTCGTACAGTATCATGGCTTTATTTTGAAATGATTGGGAAGGTGTTTGCAGAGCAATGTTTTAGTGACACCTCTCTTCGAACGGACAAATATTCCATGAAAACGTCCCAAAAATTAACTTGCATCCATCGCTTAGAGGACATGTTCGGTTGGTAATAAAATACATCTTCATGTCTTTGTATTTCGACTTCGAAGAAAGAATTGAATGTGACGGATTTGCTAGAGGCCTGCCGAAAATAAAATCGATGAAATAAGCCACGACTACGGTAAATTAATTCCGTCAGGAAAATTGACGCTATGAAATGACACCTTCTTACGTGGCACTAGTAATCTATTCCTTTAGTAAATCGTCCGGAAAACCAAGGAAAATGCATAAGTCTTCGACGAAAAAGGAATTTTAAGAGAACAGACGGGAGTTGCTAAGCAGTTCTTTCCGTAGGATGTATTTTATCAAAAAATGAAAAAAATACTCATTCTCAAAGGCGTATTTCACGGTATGATAATGTTCAGAAGTTGTTTTGGTACTTACGCAGAGAGTTTCCCATTTTTCTGGCCTTGTGTTTTCGCAAATCTTGATGCAATATCTTCTCCTTTCTTTTCCTCTTGAAAGCACTGATTGCAGTGTAAATTATGCATCCCTAGCAACGCGCGGCTATCGGCTTCCGTGAGCATTGTTGTGAGGTAATGCTTAGGACTATGCATTTTTATTCGCGGCATTTCATCGCGAATTTACTGTTAGGGCATAGAATTAATAATGTGTTGTATTCTAAAGTTAGTATATGTATTTTCAATGCATAATACTACATGAAGTGGCGGTGGCAGAAGATTTTTTTCCTTTCAAATGCTTTTGGCTGAAATGCCACGGATTAGAATGGATTTATTTCTATCCTTGTTGATTTATCGTAATTTATTTTGTGCGCCGCGTATTCGGCTTCAATTATTTACCAACTTTAAATTTATTTGTCCATACCCTCAATTTAGTTTACAATTTAAATATTCCAAGTAAGATTTACAACGCGGAAGAAAAAACAGCATGAAAAAATGCAGGCGTTTAATAATTTAAATTAAACTTTCAGGTTATTTGGTTTTAGAAATCCCAGTTTAGACGAATGTTAATTGTCAATTTTAATGTCATTTGAAAAAAGCCAGATTGCGGCCATGCTATGCCACTTTACGTAACGTCGCAAGGTCCGAGATGCCATACGGGTAGTCAGGAATTTTACATCGTCTGAGATTACCAATTCATGCATGTGGCACAGAGCCTAGAGAAACATCTCTTTATAATCACCTATTTTAACCTTATGTTTGGAAAGTTTCCTTCGTTTGATAGGATATTAATAATTCCTATCTAAGCCAAGCAATACCTGCTAGAATGGTACTCTGCTACATACTAGAAGCCTTATCGTCACGCCGTTCATAGCATCGTACCAAGTTAGATTCACCCGCACCAGCCGGAGCCAGAATGAAGTCACACGGGCTTTTCACAGCATTCATGCTTGGCCGAAGCATTTTCGCGCGCTTGAAATATTTCTCTTTTCATTTAATCGCGAAAAATAGATATTATCATTAAAAATTTTAAAATCGTGAAATACGTACTCCAGTTGTAATAGTGTTTCGACCTGGGCATTTAAAAAAATAGGAAACCACCCTATTATAACCAAACTTAGGGCATATTTTACGCGCTTTTGGTATGTTATAATCCAGTAGTAGATCCACCCCCACCCCCCTTGGTATCCAATTTACTCTAGATAGAATAGGGTAGTTTCTTTCATCAAAGAAAACGAATGGCATTGATAGCGATTCGTTGCCCACCACTAGTGTATTCATAATATACAAACTGTTTGGCTATAGAAATACCGGTTTAGACGAATTGCAAGGGTCAATTTTATCGTCATTTGAAAAAGGGCAGGCTGGCGCCCATGCTATGCCACTCCATGTGACGGCACAGGGACCTAGTTTCTATAAGAGTAGATAGGAGTTTTACATCGTCTGAGATTACCAATGCATGCATGAGCCACATAGCTCAGGGAAACATGCCTTAATAATCACCTATTAAAACTGGCTAAGATCGGAAAGTTTTATTTTTTTGATAAGGTATTAATAATCCTTATTTAAGCCAAGCGCTACCAGATAGCTGGGTACAAGGCTACCTGCTAGCATCCTCGTCGTATTAGCGCTCAAGGCCTCGCCTCATGGTAGCTTCACTTGCGGCAACGGGAACCAGAAATACGTCACACGGAGTTTTCCCATCATTCATATTTAGCCGTTGCGTTTTCTTTGCGCTTCAAAATTTTCACTTTTCATTTAATCGCGAAAAATAGATATCGTAATCGTAAATCTATAAGCGTGAAATACGTATTCCAGGAGTAACAATCTTTCGATTTGAGCCTAAAAAAATAGGAAACAACCCTATAGTAATCTCAGCTCTATCCTGGATTCGCCACTAGTTAACAGGACATTCTCGATAGTCTGCCGATATAGGGCCAATATAGGCTGCCAATATCGGCTAAAAAACGTAAAATGTTACACTTGGATATTGGCCCTATATTGGCAGACATTATAGGGCCGACATAAGAACACTGGCAGTCGATATTGGTCCGACATAAGCCCGATATTGGGTGGCTACTTGGGTACTGTCATCAATGCTACCGGGATAATCCCAAAATAAATGCAACATAGTTTTTCAATGCTCAATCTTAATTCAAATACATGCATGAAACAGCATAAAGCCGTAATAATTTCACACCACGATAAAATTTCTCAACTGGATAGCACAGAAAAGAGTTACTTTGGTGAGTACTCGAAATCTTTGCATAAAAAAGACTCAGTAAAAATATTGAAGAAAATTCATTTCATTATGATAATAATGATAATAAGTACTCACAGAAGAATAAACAGATTATTACAACATTTAAAAACATATTTGGAAGTTAAGTAACCCACTAAACAAAAGGCATGTTTTAATTGTACCAATAAGTTTTTAATTCATTGCTCAACTGGTATAAAGGCAGCTTTACACGATGAATTTCCATTCGAATGCCTTGCGAATAACCATCATTCGCTGTGTATAATCGATTGAAATTTCAGGCCTGTTATAAATTACTTGAATGATTTCCGTGAATGATATGAGCGAACGGCGTCCATCTTGCCATTGGCATCCACCTCGGGATTATAAGTGCATATGTGAAAACTTTGGAAGCATATTTACCCATGCAATTGCTCAAATAATTAATATGTAGGTACTTTGAGAGAACATAAATTCACAAACATTAATTGTCTAAAGTGGGTAACTCGGAAATAGCATTCGGGATATTTAATGAATAAAAACGTCGTTTTTCTCCTCGATTGCGTCTATATTTTGTTTAATTTAAAATTATTAAACTATATTTAACGATTTGAACGCTTAAGTTTGGGATGAGACTGCCGATTAATGACAAAATATCTATTTATTCGGTGAACAAATTCCAACGAAAACGAGCCGTGACATCATATTGACTAGGGGGCATGGGCCAGTTGGAGAAAGGCAGCCAGGGCCTAGGTAATGCATATATCCACAAGTACTTTAGTTGGTCTAGGCAGTCATTAGTGCCTCAGAGAGTGTGCCGCTTGTATGAACATGAGTGGCTACCTAGAGGTGTTGCGCATCTAATTATGCATTAAATAAGAATACAAATCATAGTTCCCATCAAACTAAAATATATTATTCGCAGTTTTTTCCATATTTTCACGGTATAGATGTCGTCAAAGTCACGGTTTCTTGGAGAATGGAGGGACCAGTGTATCAGGGAAATTAAGAATTTCAACAGATTCAGGCTTCAATTGGTGGAAAGAAGACATATTTAAGTGAAAAATTTTCGTGGAAAAGAGTTACGATCTTTTATTTATTTAAATTAAGAAGTGTCTGAATTTTCCCCAGTGTTAATGGACACTTTACCAGTTACCATTCTTCCGGCTTTGGTACAGGCTCAAGGTCAATGTGTCAGCACGGCACGCGGACCAATAATTGCGCTTAAGGATATTTTATTGTATAGAATAATATTTGAGGAGAAAAATTGAAGAAACTTCCTTTGACAAAGAACTCGTATCTGATAACAAAAAGAAAAAGAACCTTAGCTTAGCCAATCTAAGAGAAGTTGTACAAAATGTCTCGACTATAATTTTTTTCTTAGTTAATTATATAATTTGGTCCTATGGACAACTAACAAAGGAATTGTGATAAATTAATAGTAATTCACAACGGTGTCTAAAGAAACCGCGGTTATTACTGAGAGCGCAACCGATAAGGATTATATGGAAAGAAAAATAGCGCTCCGTGATCGCCCGCAGTCAAATGGGATCGATTCTGCTAGTTACCTTAGAACACAGATTTGTAGTTTTCACGCGACATTCAACAACTCAGAAATTCCTTCATAAGCAACAAGCTTACATAAATCATGCATCACATCATAAGTCAACAATTATAAGTTTAGTTTGACGCAGCTCTCCTTTCCTCTCTCTTATCCGAAAGCTTTTTCGTACTATTTCTTTCTTTACATGTTTTATAACCTGCCCTACGTAATGCATTCACGGCCGTCCCTTGCCCTTTCATCCAATCAACCTTTCCTACGACAATTACCTTAATTGGGCCATAATTTCTCATATCGTGGCTCAGGGGCGCAGCTAGGAATTACGGCTATGGTGTTTTAGGCGCCGATGAAAGTCAACTACTGAGGTGTGTGGTATACCCGCCAGGATAAGCGGTAGGTGCGGTGGCCCTCCCCCAGAAAATATTGAATACAAATGTTTCAAAATGGCGAATTTTATGGAATTCCGAGGGATATTTCATTAATCCTTACGCTCTTCTTTCAGTAAATAAATCAAATTAAGTAAAATGGATTAAACTTGAAAGTTTCTCTCAGTTCTGGGGTGGGATTATCCCCCAAACCCTCCCATCCCTCGCTGCGCCACTGACTTGGCTTATGAAATTACTTTTATGGTTTTACTTTTCACTTCTCTCTTCTCCAACTCTAGCACTTCTTCATTAGTCAAACATTCGATCCATATCTTTATATGTTCATCATTCTCTGGCAGGACCGCATTTCGAATGCCTCCACTCTTGACTTCTCTGCAGCTGGTCCAGGGGAAGAGGGGGTCGGGTTGTGGCCTCACCTGGGAATGATTAAACAAATAAACAAGTCGAGTCAGCTGTCAATGACCACACCTTCCTTCCACAAAGAGGCATGCTCCGTATGTAGCACCTGATGTATTGTTTTCTTAGTTCCATGCTTGTACTCTCAGCTGTAAGAAGGTTCTTTCGCTCAATAGAAAGCCCTCTTCGCCTGCGTTATTCTACTGATTATTTCCTTCTTTCTTCGTCCACCGTTTATAATTCGGCTTCCCATGGAGCAAAGCTTTCTCACCTCTTCAAGCTTTTGTTTTCTGAATTTGATGCTTGTCTTAGCCTCTTCTCTTTTGCTGCATATTTATATCTTTGTCTTCTTTTTTTAATTTTCAGCTAATATCTGGCCTTTGTTCTATCCATTATTATCAATTTCTTCTTAAAATAATTCTCTGTCATGGCTATGACTGCTGTATCGTCTGCAAATCTCAACATACCAAATCTTCCTCTGAAAATATTGCCATCTAATCTTTTCTCCTTGCTGTCATCGAGGAATTGATTGGCGCATGTAATCTTATATCGAATCCCAGCCCGAGGGCCTCCCTCCCACAGAAATGAATAAAATTCAGTTCCTCTCAACTGCCCATCAATAACCACTTCGTGAATTCCGTAGTACTCCTTCCATCCAATAGTACTATTGTCATCATTAGTCAACAATCCTAAGATTGGTTTAACGAAGCTCTCCATTTCCATCTCCTATCCTCTAGCCTTTTCATAGCGACGTATTTCTTCCCTTTTACACCCTTTATATCCTGTCCTTTGTGTCAACCGAGGCCATTTCTTGCCATTCTTCCCTTCCACTGTCCTTCTACGATTGTCTTTATCAGGCCATCATGTCTCATAATATAACCAACTAAGTTCTTCCCCTTAAGGTTTTTAGAAGACGTTTGTTTTCTCACATTCTTCCTAGCACTTTTTCATTACTTGCTCGGTCGATCCATTTTGTCTTCATCGCTCTTCGATAGCACCACATTTCGAATGATTCCACTCTCGACTTCTCGGCTTCTGTCAACGAACAAGCCTCGCCTCCATAGTGAAATAAGTACTAATGGAAGTCCTTATATTTTCAGATTTAAATTTATTTTTAAAGTAAAGTTCAAGGGTTTTCTTACATAACAATTCTTAACCTAATCTTAAACCGGTCTTTCCCACGCACTGTTAAATAATGTATGAGTACAACAGCTCCCTGGTCACCTATTAGACGCGGGAATTTGGCGCATTCAGCTGAGTGAGTGATGCTGATACCATGGGGGCGACATACCCATAAGGATAACGCGTGTAGGTTTTGATATATCAGTGCCATCCATGCCAGTGGTCCAAGACTGCCGCGAAGTTTGAATTCACATCTCGGCGCGTGTTTCAAACTTTTTTACGCGTCACGATAGGGCCTGCTATTAAATAATGCTACTGCAATTGCGAGAATTTTAAAAGCAATGAGTGTAGGAAAATCTTCCTGAAGAACTTCCCCAGGTTACTAAAGCAGTAACTATAATACAAGATTAATGTACAAATCCAACTGGAGATCTGGTGGTAGGTAAGAATAATGATCTCGTAGACTTACTTCAGTGGACATTGGTATTTATTGATACAATAACTGGAAAAAGAAATACAACAATAACAATTTAAATATGACATGCTAGAGATGAAATCTGTGGAAATTAACAATTCTACAAGCACATGAGATGCACAAGCAACAAATATCAATGACAAAAGTACATTGCAATGAGAGATGAGCAGCCTTTGCCTAATAGTAGACAGATTCCATTACTTAAGTAAACACTCCACACTTATACACAAAGAGGGTGACCCAGTTTTCCTTGAGGTAGATGTATCTTGCAACAGCTCTGGGACACTTGCTTGGTCGATCCATTTTATCTTCAACCATCTTCGATAGCACAACATTTCGAATGATTCCACTCTCGACTTCTCTGCTTCTCTCTACGAACAAGCCTCGCTTCCATAGTGAAATAAGTCCTTATTTTTTTCAATTTTAAGTTTATTTTTAAAGTAAAACTTCAAGGGTTTTCTTATTTAAGAATTCTTAACCTAATCTTACATCGGTCTTTCCCACGCCCTATTAAATAATATGTAAGCACCACAGCACCTTGGTGACCTATAAGACGCGGGAATTTGGCGCATTCAGCTTAGTGAGTGGGGATGACAATTTCTTAAGGACACCGGAAAACACCCGCCAATTCAAAAAGAAAGGAAAACATCGCGAAGATATTGATTGTTAAGATCCATAAATGTTGAATTAAAACTTTTGGGCTATGTCGCCGCGTCAGATTTTGGGTGGCCCCAACGTTTCCCGACCGATGCTGGTCGCTTTCTCAAGGGAATCTGAAGAGGTGGGATTTAAAATTGGTTTATATAGGTATACGTGTCAGGTGGTGGGGGGAGGGGAGTGAGAGGTTGGAGGAGTAGGTTGTCGATTGTTTTTGCCGATTACGGGTTGCCAAGTACGGCTGATTTTAAGGCCAGTGTCTCTGTTAAAGTTGTTTTTCTCCTCTTTAGATATTTCTATTGCTTCTCTTACGAGTCTCTGTTTAAAGCCTTTCACTCTCGCCACAATTTCAAAAAACAACACAAAACTACATCGGCGAAACTGGCAGATCGGTTAAAACACGTCTAGAGGAGCACGAGAGAGCAATTCGACTGGGGCAGTCAACGAAGTCCGCAGTAGCCGAACACGCAGCGCTGGGCCACACAATCGACCTTAAGGAAGCAAAAATTGTGGCAAGAGTGAAAGGCTTTAAACAGAGACTCGTAAGAGAAGCAGTAGAAATATCTAAAGAGGAGAAAAACAACTTTAACAGAGACACTGGCCTTAAAATCAGCCGTACTTGGCAACCCGTAATCGGCAAAAACAATCGACAACCTACTCCTCCAACCTCTCACTCCCCTCCCCCCACCACCTGACACGTATACCTATATATACCAATTTTTAATCCCACCTCTTCAGATTCCCTTGAGAAAGCGACCAGCATCGGTCGGGAAACATTGGGGCCACCCAAAATCTGACGCGGCGACATAGCCAAAAAGTTTTAATTCAACATGACGAGCACCCGCGAAAGTTTTAACGAAGAATTAGGATCCATAAACTCCATCCATGTTTACCTCTGAGCGCTTAGCAAATAACACGAGTCTGATAATAATCGATAATGAGCAGCGTGAGAAAAACAGTTTCTCCGGATAAAATGGATACGAGGACGTCTCGTATGAAAGAAAAGTTTCTCTCTCTCCTCCGATGGAAAATTATGTTTGGATAAATATCACAGTAGTATAACTCGCTGGCTCATCTATCTCATGTCATAGTGTCTGATTGTCCTCATTATTAATGTCCTCAGTGTCTGCTTGCCTGTTAATGAGGAGGTCGCGGGGTCGTATCCGACCTATGGTACTGTGCTTGAAACTGATCGGAATTATCCAGAGCGGTTGATTCCCATTTGCCTCGAGGCTGTGAGACTTCGTTTCTTTTGAAAATTTTCACTCCTTCAAAAGTCAATAAAAGAGCTCATATCGCCATCGAATTGAAAATTTTCAGGCAAAGCAAATTCCGCTCGCAATGCTAAATAATCAGAATCAACCGTTCGGAATGAAAACCGGTTGTAATAATTCCAATAACACCCTCCCTGCGGGTAGATTTATCCCCACCAAGACATTTGTGCTTCACTCTATTAATCGGAATTATTCCGTTGTCATAGCGAAGTAGGCCATCGTAAGGAGTCGCCAAATGATAAAAGTCTCATAAAATTCCGATCGCTTTACCAACCACTCGGAATCAACAGCTCGTGATGACAACCGATCGCATTATTATTCGGATAAATATCAAACACGCCCTCCTCGGCGTGGATTTTTGTATCTATTCCATTCTTCAATGGGGACTGGACGAACAGCGATTCGGGAGGAAAAATCCATCGATATTGAAAATAAAAACTAAAATAAACAGATTGGGATGGTGAGGGGGAATTAACATTATTGATTATTGTATTCAACTTGAAAATGTTTTAAACCGATTTGTTTGATTATTTTACATGATTAAAGATATTTTTTGTGGCCTCTTACGGTATGGTATTTGGGGGAGGCAACCGACCAATGACGTCATTTGCTCCGAGAGGGAAGGGTGGATAGAAACCCGGCGTCGGCATCTAGATGAAAGGCGCCAAGGGGACCACGGCTTAACGTCCCATCCGACGGACGGAGTGTTGCGCTTGAAATTTTCGCCACACAACATTCAAGCAGGGATCGGGTATTCTCTGAAAACTTTTCACGATTACAAAGTTTATTACGACTTAGTATTCAATTTTACCACATATTCTTCAAGGTACAAATGGTGTCTAGTGCATTCAATTTATACAATCTTCTCCTATCTTGCTATCCTCTCTATTTCGTTCACTTTCTTCTTCAGGTTTTTCCATATCCTCTCCCTTCACCCAGCAAAATTTTAGGACGAGGTAAGTAAAGAACATTACTAACAACATTTAATACAAGTGTTTTAACGCATCGCCCAAACACGCACCTATTAGGGCTAGTGCTAATGTTTTTCAAGCTTTGTTCTCTTCTTCAATTTATTGGCTATCGTTTGGCCAGCATTATGATGCGATTTGTGACGTACACAAATTATGAATAGCAATAATCTTTCAAATCTCAATAAGTACTACTTGCCTGAGGATTGATAGTACACGAGCGTCGTAATCAGCAGAGATTTTCCACTCCCTCCATGCAGCGGGATGTGCTCGGCTGTGGGCCTGGCTCCTCCGTTGAAGACGACGTCGACTGAGGTGATGAAGACGATGTCAGACGAACAATCAACTCCTCTATATCATCCTGCAAATTGTCTGCACGCCACATGTCTTCTTCCTCTTTCAAGACGTGCTCAACATATTTTTTCCAGTTCTTCGAAGTAATAGTATCAAAGCTTTCTGCTATCAATTTTTCCACTTCTGTACTCTTCAACGTTGTATTCTTCATGCCGACGCGTATTCTGACGCCATTCTCCGTGGTAGTATATGGAATGCACTCAAAAAAGAAATCTTTCAGTGCACCTTTTTCAGTGCCCAGCGATTGCATAATAAGATTCATTCGTAGTAATATTTATTATTTTATTATTATTAACTTTCTGGTGATTATTTTCTATCACTATTATAATTGTCATCCACACATAAAAGTGAATGAGACCATCCACGCACTTGCCGCGTCGCCGTACTCTCCGCCGCCGCCGGCCAGAACCGGAGTCGATCGCACGCTATAAAAAACGATTTAAAATTCGTGGTTGCAAGTTGGTGCAAGGTTTAAATTTAGATCTACAATGTAGAAGCTTCGAAAAACGACGTGGTATCGGTTACTTGGCGGAACTCCGGGATAATGTCTACTATTTCTATAGGTTTATGTAAAAAAAAGGGTTGAAAATAGGCTCCGCCATTTTGTTATATATCTATGGTTATTGATGATATCGACAAATATGTCGGCTTTCATTGTGGTCCAGGATTTGCTCCAATTTGTGTAGTAAAACTCTTTCACCTCCGATTTTGGAGTTCTGCTTCTCGCACATATACAGTAGAATCTGTTCTTCACTTCAATAAACAAGACCTTTTGAGTTCGAAAGCCAACAATACACGCCTGTGAAATGAGAGAGAATTTTAATTGTAATGCTATCAAAATGTAGTTTAAAATAAAAAAATACATCCAATATTGTCTCTCACATACAGCACTACAGAAGTACGCCCTCTCTTACTCCAATAGTAGATATGTGTGTATGTGTGATAATAGTAGCCAATGTGTTGACAAAATTCATGCTGCTACGTTTTGGCAATAGTAAACGTTGTTTGACAAGTATGCTCCTGGATATTTCTGCTCTTCTGGGTATCGAGGGATTACAAGCATGAAATCATAATTATTAGGCAGCAATCCGAAGATTGGTTTGACGCAGTTCTCCATTACTCTGTCCTATTCGCGTAGCCTTTTCATAGCGACGTATTTCTTCTCTCTTTTACATCCTCTATACTCATTGTCCTATATAACTCATTCGGGGCCGTCCCTTGCCCTTCCACCTGTCCCTCTACGATTGATTTCATCAGGCCATCATGTCTCATAATGTGGCCAGCTAAGTTGTCCCATCTTCTGCTTAAGGTTTTTAGAAGACTTATTCTTTCTCTCACTTTCTTAGTACTTCTCCATAGCTTACACGGTATATCAATTTTATCTTCATCATTCTTCGGTAGCACCACATTTCGAATGCTTCCACTATTTGACTTCTCTGCTGCTGTCGACGTCCAAGCCTCACTTCCTTATCGAATCATACTCCATGAATGAATTGTTTCCCTCCTTCTATGCTTGCACTCTCAACTGTAAGCATAAGCTTTTTGTAGAAAGCCCCCCAGGAAACCAGCCTATTATTGGAAAAAAGTGGATCGCATAGCACTCATCACCGTGCCAAGAACATTTTTGGGAGCCGATTAAAATGCTACCGAAGTGGCAACAGGAATCAGCCTCCTATGTGATGGAATTCAGTCAGAGGTATCAATAATCCAATCGAGGTTCATCCCAATTGCTATCCCTAGGCCACCTTCTGCTTCGAGCATTATTGTTAGCGGGGGAGGTGTTTCTAAGCTTCACGATAGATTGGAACCAAGGACTCTTCGAACAATATTCCAATGCTCTACCCTCTGGCACTCTACGTCCCACTTATGTCACTCATTAAAGTAATCTTTCGTTTTCAATTTTTACCCTATCCGATTTTGTTAGTTCTAAGGGGAGAATGTCATAAGTACTAAAAAAAATCAAATTTAATTTTAAAATCCAAATTCAAACAGCATCGAAAGAGAGCTTTAACTTGGCAACATACTTATCTCGGTTAATGCATTTGACCCTCAGGCGCTATGGAGGTTTATGGTTTGGATCAAACGATAATAGCTTTCCAGAAAAAGATAAGTGATTTCAATGCCATAATTGAAGAAAATACCTATGATTCGATGGTTTAATCTCATTTGCACTCACGATAGACATGTTGTTCGTGTTTTTTTTCACCTTATCCATGCTTCTTCTTGGAGGTCGTTTTCCTTCTAAATTCTGATTTAAAATGTGATCACATTTTGAAATGTTACAGCTTCACTGCTTTGCCATTATAATTGACGATCATTTATTGAATCACCTAGTTGTCAATTCCACAACGCGTAAACTTTCGTTGCTGATAAAAATTATAGAGTTACAGAAAAAAAAGATAATGTAAGCCTTGGATGTTTCATTTGTGGCACTTATTTCTTACCCGGTTATTACTAAGATCTGACCCGGAATTTCACAGATAATTCCCTCGGCTGCTGGCTGCGGGGATTACCCTTCTCAACGGGTGTTGGGAAGTGAATCTATTAAAGCAAATGATTGATATAAAAGCTATAACTAGACACAAACCCTTTTTTACGTGAGATACGTTTTTAAACAAATTTCACAATTAGAAACTTACTACACTAAAGGCGGAGTTCTTTAACAATTGTACGACATGCTGATGAATTTTTACAATGGCAAAGAGGATGTTTATAATTGATTCTCAAGGTATGGTGGCTTAAACTGGTGATAAAAACTATGATGGCTTCATACTCTGTGTTACTGGATACAAATACTAGTTATAAACAGTTATACTACCGGATAAAAGTACTGGTAGGAGGAGATTTTTCAAGTTTTGCACCTTGCATGCCGTAGCACTTTAGGAGTGCGTTTGGAACACATCACTCTGTTCTTCGGATGGTATGTCAAGCCGCCATTACAACGAATACTTACCATAAATGCTAACGTGATAGAACAACTTTATCATTACCCTGCTGCTGCTCCATCGAAGCTGATGTTTTGTCTTTATTTATTACTAAATCATTGATATACATTTAATCTGCTTAAATCAAGCAAGTAATTCTGAATGCTGGATACAAAATGCTAATAGTACAAATTTTGGCATCGACATAAATTATTGCATTACGATATTTAACATCAAAATTGGGCAATGCTCCAAATTGAGCCATGAACTTCATTTAATAAGTTATAATAGATAAGTATATGAAGATCCTCGCTATAGTATCCATTCGTCGTCAAGCCTTGTCGAGAAGTTATTATTATAATTGAATACATTTATTAATGACCATGTGGCAGACATAGTTAAATCAAAATCATCCGGAACTCTCTTCTTCCGTGATGCCTTGTGATCTGATATTCGTCCGAAACTTTAGGGAAGCCGACAAAACCCCCAAAGAGACCACCGTGTCCTCATCAGGGCTGGTGAATAGATGACGAAGAGTGTCCGCTGTGTTGTCTTGCGATGCTGTCTCGTTGTCCTTTGATTCGCTCAAGGTGCGCTCACCATGAAATCCGCTGTCCATTCGTACAGCGGATTTCATGGTGATGCTGATTGTGAGGTGCTGTGTATTAAATAAATCGGAATTAGTCCACTACATTATAGCATAACAAATATACCGCTTTACTGGAAAATTGCAAGCGTTACAACGATATTCAAAAAGGGAAACAGACATGACCCAGGCCTCTACCGTCCAATTTCATTAACCTCGAATATAGACAATATACTTGAGCATACCGTCTCGAGCAATATCACGACTTTCTTGGACAGAGGTAACTTCCTCCGTGACTGTCAGCACGGATTCCGAGAAGGTAGATTATGCGGAACACAGCTCGCGCTCTTTCTTCACGATGTTCTACAATATGGTGAATCGAAAAGACAAGTTGACGCTCTATTTCTAGATTTTTAGAAAGCTTTCAACACGGTACCTCACAACAAACCTTTATAAAAATTACAGTCATTCCGATTAAACGAAACAGTGGTAAACTGGATTCACGACTTTCTCAGTGATCGTACTCAAAAAGTAGTTCTTGACGAAATGAGCTCTGACGTAGTAAAAGTTAAATCATGTGTTCCACAAGGATGCGTAAAGGGCCACCTTTTTTATTGAATACATCAGTGATCTCTGCTCCCGCATTAGCAATAAAATACGGTTATCTGCTGACGACGCAGTCATCTATAGCGAAATTAGTGATCACTCCGACTACGAAATTCTATCATCGGACTTAAACAACGTTCATTTGAGGAGCCAAGAGTAGGGACTCGAACTTAACCTGAGCAACTGCATGACGGTACATTTCTCGCGGAATTCGTCCAACTACAACCATGCTTATGCTGCATGCTGATGGTATTAACATAAAGGCAACAGACGAAGTGAAGTACCTGGGAATTACGTCGAACCTCACGTGGGGAACATTTACACGTACATATTTGCGGCATAGCCCTGTAAAATTAGGGCTCATCAAGCGTATAGTCGGAAGATTTTCGGATGAGAAAGTATAAGAAAGGTGCCATTTTACACTCGTCTAACCGCACCTTGAGTATGTAGCGAGCGTATGGGATCCGGTGCAGAAAGACTTACTCCGCGAACTGAATAAAATACAAAGGAAGGCTGCGCGGTCCTTCAAAAACTGTTAAGGGCGTACAGACAGCGTTACTCAGATGTTAAGCCATTTAGGATGGGAGCCGCTGGAGATTCGGAGGCTGCGCGCTAGGCGTAGACTACTTGAACAATTGTGAATGGATATCTTTAAGAGCGACACAGAGAACATAATATTAGAGTCACACTTTATTTCCAGGTCCAATAGGAGCGATAAATGAAGAGATATTTTTTTCCGGACGGATAGATATTGGAATTCGTTTTCCCCCGAATCATAAAGGATTTTAATAAACGCTAGTCCCAACTTCGTTAGAGTACTTCATTTTTATGTGGAAACTGCTGGTGTCCTAACACCCCCTACCACACGCCTTTTAGGCGGCTTGCGGGTAATTATGTAGCTATAGATGAACCCTTCTTTACGTTTCAAACACTCGTCCTTTTTGTTATAGCCTAGCCCAAAAGGTTCAGGTCATTGAGATAATTTTCTAATATAAGTAAATGTGAATTCAATGGTAGAGAAGAGTTCCCACAAGTTCTCATTACCAAAGCAATTGTTTTATGGCCACACGTACATTTCTAGGAGGTAATTGAACATTTATTACGCGATTGAATCATGTATGCTCTCAAATAATAGACTTTTTAATTAGAGAAGAAAATATAGACCAAATGCTGCTGAAGGAAGGTGGAAGGAGAGAAATACATGGTGCTTAATGGGCGTAAGATAAAACTTAGGATGGTTTAATAAGGTAGGCTTTATGGTATTTCAAATTTGGAATTTTCAAAAGTATTTCATGTTATCGTATTTTGCTCAGGACGCGAAGAAATTTTCTTCCAGAAACATGTGGCAGATATTAAATTCGACGATATTGCGAATGTTAGATTAATTTTGTCTCGAGTACGTTAACACCCCACATGTGAATCTAAAATGACTTAATGTCCATTGAAGTATTACTAATTACATATTATTTCAAACGTGTGAAAGGAAGTTACTCTAAATTTTAAGATTAAGTACCGCTCAGTATGAGTATCATGGAAGACTATCTGTAGTTATAATTTTATGAAAACAAATATTTCTCCTCGTCCGTCCTTCTTCCCAATGGCCATCACCCGCTCATTCCAGGAACACACCGACTTTTCTCTGTCCTGGAACACCATCGCAAGCCGCGCTCTCCTGGACTTGGGCCACAGATGTTCTCTCGGTTGGACATGGGGAGACTCGGAAGCCTTAGCAGGTCCTTTTTTACTCGGATGCAAAGGAGAAGGTACAGTCACTTTCAAAAGTAGGTCCCCACGGCCAGCGCGAGCAACTACGTTTTTCTCGGAGGTCGAACTTCGGGTATTGGCTATGCCTTCTGTGTCTTGAACGGGCCAGTTTGACTTAGGCATCCTTCACTATTCCTAAATACTTTGCGACTTCCCCAGTGCCACAACACAAGGCGAAGCATATGTTCTCAGCCATGGGATTCCCACCCTGATAGTATTCTGAGATGGATATTCCGAGTAGTCTGGCTTGCACTAAAAAATAACGAGACGTATCTGCGTCGCAACGCACATATGAGGAAGAAACGAAAATTGGAATTTACGTCTGAAAGAGTATTAAAAAAGTTTCCTACAAAATAACCTTCTAGATTATACCTTTAACACATTATTACCAACACCATCAATATATATTGCTCTATGTTTAAGTATTTCAAACACTTGATGTGGCGCATTCATTATTCCTAACCATTTTCTTAGGATACATATGTTTACCATGGTTTATACTACATTTTTCTACGTGTCTCATCACGCGAGAAATCAAAAATATTAATGTGCGCTAAATTGTAATGTTTAATTCTGTATCATATTTATTCCAGTCGTTACTAACATATCCCATATGAACAAATATTTAAATAATGCTTTATACATTCGAGGTATCAGGAAGTAATTAACCGACATATTTATGTTCATCGAAAGGTCGAATGTCTTAATAGTTAGAATTAATATATTTTCTATAATGAAAATACCAACGGAAGCATTAATTACATGACTTGTGTGCCTATTTCTTACCATTTAATGGCATATTAATACTATATGTTTTATCTTTGCCCCTTCATGGAGAGGCTAACCTAAGTCTTCCCCCTTTTTCGCTTCTTTTTTTCCTGCTAAAACCAGTCGTAATTGGCGCCTGCTGATATCATGCAGGGCAATATCCTACACATAATTATGTATAAGTGGTTTTACATCATAAATAGAACTTACACTCATGTAATGAATACCTTGAGTCAGTCTTACGTGCGAACAAATACTGATCATATTCCTACTGACACTAAACTACGCACGCATAATATTCATCCGATAAAAATATACCGTGTTGGGTACCTAATGACTATTTCTGCATTATTAATACAAATTAAACTTATGAGCTGCCAAATATACTGCTTGGGATGTAGCGTTTGACGGTGTGGAAACTTAGGCGACGACAAAAGAGGGACAAGAAAAGAATGAAGGCATCCGAGATGTGAGTATAAAAAAGAAAGGAAAAGGTGAGAAGGATGGAGAGGAAAAAAAGAAGAAGTGCTATCCATGGTCGAGAGATTTTTGGTAAAGGGGGAGGGGAAGGATGAAAGTAAGGATATGGTTAGAATGAAAGAGCCTAATGCGAATGGGCGTCACTTTTAATTAAAGGGTTAAGTTGAAGTTGGGAGGGGCGCAGGCACGGTGATTCGTAAAACCTTCAATTCAGAAGGGCAGGTAAATGATGTTTTTCTATGACCACCATAACTGGTTGACTCACCATCATAACTCCACGCACATGTTGCTTGTACTGTTTTTCTTAAAAAAATGAACAATATTAATGTAAGAGTATTTCCCATAAACTAAAGGACAACACTTCCTGCGACGCATTATGGTCTAACAGCCTGCCATTTCACTTGATGCCAATAAACATCTCGCTGCTTCTTTTAGTGAAAATTTATGTTTATCTTAAAAGTAATTCAATAAAATTTAAATCCAATTGCTTTTTCGAAAAAACAATGCAAAATTATCTTCTCCAATAAAAAATTGCCGTACCGGTAGTTTTGACCGGTAAAAATTTAAAAACTTTTTCTGATTTTCTACTCACAGTATGGGAATAAGTTGCGTTATTCAAAATGTAGGCACTACTGTAGTCAGAATAACCTACTACTTGGGGACTGACTGCTATTTAACTTGTAAACATTGAAAAAATGTCTGAAAATCTTTAACCGCCGGCATGGATGAACGCGATGACGGATGGTAACCGTGACGCAAATGACAATATTTACATAGGCGTATATATTTACGTATTTTTCACCAGGCGATGTGAAGAAAAAAAATTGGAGTAACATGCTCGAAATGCTCCGAAAATTTATTTGCACAATATGTTTTGTATAAGTTTACCAAACTACACAGATGTCTCCTCTCTTCCTCGTGCGATGGGTTACTTGCCGGAAAACCCATATATTCTTCTCCGCTTTCTTCGGTGGTGGAATTGTTTGGCTGTGTGGGAGGGGGGGGGGGAGGTTCACGCGGCCTTCCTACCTCTGAAATCGTGCGTGGGGCTCTTGACGACGGTTTAAGTAGTCAAGTTGCACCATTTGTACTACCTGATCAAGTCGAATCGATCCCCAGTGGACAAGGAACGTGTAAGCAATACGCGAAGGTCGACTTCGGAGAATAACGGAGACGGCTGCGCCAGGTATGGGGACCGACTTTTGAAAGCGACTGTACAATGCGAATTGTGGCTCTGCGCCCGCCAGCCCTTCCGTTCTTTTGGACGCTGTGTGCAATTCCAATCTAGTGCATAGATAGAATGAGTCATCCAGACGGGTATTGCCTACAGCGGGTAACTCCTCGCCCTCCTTACCACGAGCTCAGTCATCTGAGAATATATGTTGTCGTTTAAGGCGAATAGCAAGCCTCATCAACAAGATCACAGCCATTGATCCTCTCGCTTAAGCCTAAATCACACGATTTTTTTTGTCGTGAAAGTGATCACTATCGCAATCACTAGGCGAAATGATCGTCGCCGGTTCGATTTTTTTTTCAATTTTATTTCTTTCAGAATCTGAAAAGTAACTTGATTAGTTGTAAAAATAGATTATGTATGAAAATTTCAAATAATAAAAATAAAACAGTTCACGTAAATAATCCAAGTGGTCATAAAAAATCTGATATAAAATTTGCAAAATTATTTTAGCTATGTCTTTGTAAAAACCTTCATGCATAATTGAAAAATAAATATTTTCTCTTAAGTTTGCATGCACCATTTTCCAATACACAAAAAATACTACATTGAAGACGTAGTTGTAACTTTCAAAAATAAAATGTAATAGAATATGGTTTATTGCGCGTAGATAGTGAAAAAGTACTAAATTGGCATTCCGGAATCGAATAAGTACACCTCAGTTGAACGGAAATATACTTTTCGAGCACTTCATTCACGACAGGGTGGGAGCCTCGGGAATGGCCTCTCTACAATTTCTGTGAGTAGACAAAATATATAATGCATGCAATTTTCAGTTATTACAAAATAATAATATCTTGATGAACACTGTTTATATTATAGTTTACCCGTTGCTTATGCGGCCATTACGGCCGGATGGATTCCCTTTCGGCTTGAATAAAATATTCTCGGGTTAAGCACCGGGTCAGGCTTTTTGAGGCCAACGTTTCAATGAGTACCTCACTCATCGTCTTCAGGGCTGAGACTGAATGCCGAGCTTGGTCTACGCCGGATATTTATAGCGAGCTAGCCAACGGACGGTTGAGGCCCATTGTTGACCAGCCGATTCAAATTTGGCTCAAGGGTTTTGGAGTCTGAATTGTGACCGCGACCGTTGTATTTTATTTATCAGCGGTCTCCATATTTGGCTGATGTTCTGCCCATAGTCTCGGTTAAGCCTTTTGTCTTCGAAAAAAAAAGCCTGACCCGGTGCTTAACCCGAGAAGATTTTATTCATTCGATTCGCCGGGAAAAACTACGATCATTTACCCTTTCGGCTTGTCATGCATAGCTAATCTTTTATCATAAAAGTCCTTTTGCAACTCGATGGCAGTTGATTTCTTTTACATTATTTAGCTCATTCTTCAATTAATAATATATCTAAAAATCACGTTAATATTCCGTCCGATTATATAACTTTTCTCTAATTAAATAAAACATTTCATCGTGAAAAAGCAACGGCATTCCATTCATGATTATTAATTTATCCATGGCTATTTTCTCCAAAATATAAATAATAAAAGCAAATTTATACTGTCAATACTTATTCCAATCGATTGAAAGTTAAAAAAATAAAATCAAAGGGACCAGTGTACCGTAATCATAGTTTAAAATCGACCGTCCATTTCGCCGTCTGCAACTCCGGGACCGGTGCTTCGCTTTTCTCTCACTTTGACACTATTTCTATGCAAAGGTGCACACATACCAACCCTTGAAATACACTGTTATGCAGTTCATACATCCTATTGTCCAACCTTATATTTTAAAAATCCCATTTCAAATTTTCATTTTTTGACTTTTGTCCACTTGAAGTGGGGTTTGGCCCCACTGTGCGCCCGTCCCCTAAGCGCTTGTGCTACCCAACTGTTCTTTGAGCAATTTCAATGGGGCGTTTACGCTCACCATCCGTTCAGTAATGAACTTGCTATTTTTTACTAGCATATTTCGCCGGGGTGACAATTTGGCTAGGAAAAAGCGATTTAAAGCGGGCGATTAGATTCCGGAAACCGGTAAAATTATTTGAAAGGCATTCGTAGCAACGATTTATAAAGAATGTAAACAACGCAAGGAGGAGATTTCTCCGAGGAAATTGCGTAGAAAATTGAGCTGATATTTACTTAATATTTATCAATGAAATGATTTTTACTCGATCACTTCTTCTTTTACTCATGACCCATTGCAGGTTGAAAAAACAGCCCTCGGAAATGATAATAGAACATACAAAAAATGAAAAAAAATTGAAAATATTCTGGCACAGAATGTTAAATCAGGTAGATCAAAAAGAAGGCAGAAAATATTAAATACAAATGAAAAATATACAGGTACATAATAATAGCCATTACATCTAAGCCATCTATACCTAAGAATCCCGGGGGATCAGAAAACTAAAAACGTCGTCACCTACCAGCATCGCACCTACCTCCACCCAGTAATAAAAATTATGCAATAATATTATATATCATGCGGTGATAGCATAAGATAACTAATGTATTGCACTTCCGGATAGCACAGTTCATGCTACGAAAATGAATTGACATTTGGATGGAAGTTAATCACGTGATCCTTAATATAGTTGAGTTGAACCATTGAAGCTCACTATAATAATCGAGTTAGGACTTATCATTGGAAATATTAATCACATGTCTCTTACGTATATGATGATAAACATCTCCTTGGTATCTATGTTTGGTATTAGGATGGATTAAATCGTGCAAGTAAATGTATTAACATCAACATAATTCTCTTCGTGCCCCTTTCAGGGTGTTTGGCAGGGGGTGATTAATCACCAACTTGCAGCATGCAAGAGGACCACCGCATGCAAACCGAACGGTCATAGAAATATTACGCATAACAGCAAAATGTACGTCCACATTCATGTGATTTGGTGCATTTATTCACGTTTTAACTCGTACTTGTAAATACATTGATTTAACACAGTCAAATTAAAATAAGAGCTGACTGTGCGACTATTCGCAGTAAAACGAACCTTGTGAACAATGCATGTGACGTAACGAGAGGAATGTATGGGGTCTCTTTTGTTGTGCCTTTGAGACTCCCTTTCCCCCATCCCATCTTCTTCTCCTTCAATACCTCCCCTTAACAACCAGCTCTCCACCCTACGACGCGCCAACCGAACCTCTCCCGAACGCCTTCGCGATGCACTTCGACTCAAAATCGGGCCATCAATTTTGACTCCGACATGAGCTATTTGTTCACGGCAACCTCCCCTTATATTCTTAGTGATTCCCCGACCTCCATTACCTCTCAGAACGTGTAGTAAGAAACTGTGCGTCACTTTGGTTTTCCTCCTCATTCCATCAGTTCGGTTAGGGTAAGGAGGTGTATCCTCCGTCGCTGAAGTGTACATGTAAGAACTATTCTCGTAAAAAACCTATTAATCCATGATAATCTACAAATTTAATCATAATTGTTCATAATTTTTTACCAAGAAGGAAACATTCTTTGGCAATATGATTTGGTCACAATTATTGGAGTTTTTGTACCCACATCCTTGGTTTTGACTTCATATTCCTTTCGAGTGTAATGATTAACAACTCCTCCTTTCATCAGTACCGAATTTTTAGTGCTACAGCTTAAAGTTACTTCTTGATCTTTTTACAGTTTACGAAATGTGGAGTGAAGAATTCAATCAACTCAGTGATTGACAGTACAATCCTAAAATCAAACTGTCAACGATTTCTTCAAGCCTCTTCCTCAACGCTTGGATAATTATAATTGGTCCTTCATCACGAAGGATGCAGTGTGCATTTCTCTTGGAATTATGTGAAGCTACCAGAATGTGTTAATCATCGGCTAAAGAGTGAAGTGAAAGTGTCTAGGGTCCATGAAATAATTCATTGTCAGTGTTGTGTTAAATGTGAAGTGCTGGTGAATATAAGTATTTTGGAGAGTTGCTGTTTTAAAGATGAGCTCTGTCGCCGATGGACCTGGGGGCAAGTAAAAGGTAGGTAGTCTTCTCCTCTTGAAGTTTTATTCACCATGGAGGTTATAAAGTTTTTGAGAAAATAATTTAAAACAGAATTGATTTAGCTCCATCTTTTTTTTCCTGGGGAGAGGAAAATTCCTTGACCCAACTCGTGGAGTCTCTTTGCAAATGAAAAATACTCTTTGAATGTTGGAGCTGTCCGTTTTTGTAGTGTAGCGGGATAAATAAAAAAGGATTTCCAGATTAGTTCAATAGATGTAAATGCCCTAGATGTAAATGCCCGAATTTTCACAGGTTCGAATAAGTTGAATGAGGATGCCTCGGGATGAATATTCGGAATGCTCGTATACAACTTCGTAATGTTCCAATACTTTAATTTTGCACCCCATAATGATACTCTAATGATACGCCATTTCTAACAGTTTTTAATCTGTAAAGTGTCTGAAAGTGTAAACAGGGTCGTGTACACAAAGTTCTCAAAAAGGTATTTGTTCAGTGAAAAGAGGATCAGATAGAAAAGAACAACTGAAACACCTCTTCGGAAAAGTCAGTTGAAGGGAGAAAGGTGTTTGGTTGAAAGAAGTAGATAATCTTCCTTTCCACTTCCCACGGCGCTTTTAACACATGTATATGGAAACCTACGTGAGGAAGTAATCGTATGACTTGCTATAATCTCAACCTATTCTTTTTCGTGTTTCATAGTATACACCTTCAATTGATCCCTTTCGTACCGACCGTCTAAATCTCAGACACATTACAAGCCATAAGTGCTAACTCAATATTTCTACCCCATCTACTTATTTCTCTTGTTTATCAAAGATAAATTCCTCCCCATATTTTTCCCTCGTCCTGTGGTTTACGGAAAAATCGAAACCGTTTGAAAGGTGAGGTTAACCACGTGACCTTCCCTGTTGTCCTGCCATAACTCGTGAGTTGAGAGAGAATTATCAAGTATATTGAATAAATATTTGTCGGCTTACGTCATATCTAAAAGCTATGAAGCGGACGAATTGTGTCTCTTCAGCTTTAGTTAAATGCGATAATTATCATTAAATTACACAATACTGATAAGCAAACCACTCTGCCAAAGTTTGAATTACACATTCAGAAATATTCCCATTCGGAAACGTTTATTACAATCCATAAGCTCATTTAGTTTCAATTTTGAAAATTGAAATTTCCCTCCAGTGAAAGTGACAATGCTAATACCAATGAACTTGGCTTGTGCTGAAGCTGAAATTCATTGATTATTTCCATACAGCTTTTCCTTGAAATTTGAAACAATGTTAGCGTCGAATCATAGTGGCTTCGATGATCTGTTGCGAAATCTCCTTCACTTAACCGCTCTAAACACAGAACTTCAAATAGACATGCGTGGAGGCGCCAAGAAGTGGCGCCTAAAATTCGCAATAATTCTAATTGACAATGTTTTTATTTGTATTAACCAAAATTTGTATCAATTTAAAATATATTTAAACGAGCTCAAGATGCCAGTTTTTATGCCTTCACTGAAGAATAAAACTTGCCATATCAAAGATAATTAATTTGAGTCGTTACAAACTGATTAATGCTAATGATGAAATCATAACGACATGACTTACCTTGAGTAAGATTCGACGATGAAGACCAATAATGTTGTTTAACTTCACGGAAAGAAATCAATTTAATCTGTCCGTCCTTATGCTTTCCTTGAAGTTTTAACACTCGCTTATATCTTCAGTTGGTTCGTAATAAACCATTTAGCAATCTCTTAGCATAAAGAAGACGGCATCAGGTTACTCTACCAAAACATGGCTTCAGTTGAGCTTGGCTATCAGGGAAACGAATCTGCGAATGACCAGAAAAAATAAATACTATTATATTACTTTTACAACACAATCAAGAGCTATTATAATTTCATCGGCGTTCACATGAAAGTATAATGATATAATTATTCAGGCTTAGTTAGCGGCACTATTTTGAGGCCAAGAAAGGTGTGATAAGTAGTAACTAACGCCATTATAAATGAAAAAAATGCAAAAACGAGCATGAAAGTTAGCATATTTTATCAATATATGTGGCACAGTGAAAGAAGATGATCACATCGCGGAATTAATTGAATATCACAGTTCGTATCGAAGATTGAAGATATTCGAAGTAATTGACAGCTCTGTTTTGCTACTGTCTAGATTTTATTGTTCACGCTCGGCTAATTAAGAAGATGTAAAATAGTTTTTGAGTGTCATTAGAAAGCTTTTTTGCGATTAAACCTAAGGCAGCAATTATGAGAATATCGACTCATTCGCAGCTGGCGTACAACTACAAAATGAATAGAATATTTCCGTTTTATAGAATCTATACCACCGAAATAATTCGTAGATCCGAAGGAGTGTTAATCTAAGCAATGCAAACGACCTTCGGGATCGGGAGTGTACAGCGTCCCGTGTGAGTGCGGTAACGTTTACATTGGGGAAACTGGCCGCACAATCGAAAAACGTCTGACGGAGCATGGAAGATGCATACGCCTGTTTGATCCGCTGAAGTCGGCGGTAGCGGAGCATTGCTAGGACCTCGGTCATAGGATGGACATTAAAAATACGAAGGTATTGTGCCGCACAAATAACTATTGGGATAGAATTGTAAAAGATGCAATTGCTATTAGCCTTAAGGAGAAGAGTTGAATTGAAGCTACCAATGTTTATTGTGGTTTTCATATTTAAATATTCGATAAACTTGATACATCGATGACAAATAATGGATCGTAAAGGAGAGAGTTTTTATGCACTAAATACTTATCCCTTATGTACCAATGGCATAGTGTGATTAGCAATGCTGTTACCGCTCGCGAACTCACAACATATCTCCGCTATTCACAGACGTATGCAATAAGTTTACATGATGAGCTACATTAGTGACATGTTAATGCTTGAGGACAATCGTGATTAGAATTACTTTCTCTCTTCACCATTTCACAAAAATTACTTGTGCTCACCTACCTCAGTCAATACCGCTGTATTTCTTCTCAGTATTTCCGTTGATCTGTAGCTTGTAGTAATCGCTATCCATCCTTGTTCCTGCATGATGAGATGGTGACCTCAACGTACGTAGGAACGGCTAGAAGAGTCCAGGAAATGAATGTAATAATTTAAAAACATTCAGAAGTGTGACTCTGGCGAAAGGACGGTTGGTGAGGGAATGAGGTGTACTTTCTTTGTAAGCAGGGGGAAGGGGAGGTGCTACTATGGGGACCACAGTTAAATGCCGACCGTTGACAACCTGCTATACTGTTTTTCGTAATGCGATGACGTGTTTTTCAAACGTACCTAATAACCTTCGCAGATGAATAGGACATTCTGGAACATTGATCACGTGTGTTTCGACCGTTGGCCCATTGAGAAATTCCGCGCTATTTTTCTATAACAGTGGCATTAAATGAACGAATCTCATTGGTTAATCGTATTATTGATTTTCCGCGCGATATATTTTATTAATAATAATATAGAAAATGACCGTATTTGTTGATGTATTTTATTGGATAAAATTTCAAATGACCTTCACGGTATCCAGGTTTTTTTTTTAGATTTATCTTTGCCTAAAAAATAAATCGGTTCGAAATTATTGTGACGTCACAGGAACACGTGACATGGCTGACGGAGTATCGGAACACCCCCTCCCCTGTATCTGGACTTCAGTTCGCGGCAAGCTCTCTTGGGGTAAAGAGGTGAGTACCGTAACTACTTCTTCGGTGAATCCTTTTCATATTTAAGTTAATGCACTTTCAATTTATTCTCTGAAGTGTAGGATACTTCGCAAATGCTATTTGTTCAAAACCATTCAGTTATCGTGATCAGAGTGGCACATATTTTGAGTGACAATATTTATTACGCCGACAGTCTTCACATTCCAAATTTTATTAACTTATGTGTGAAATGTGCCTCGAAGTTAATATTAGTGTCGGAGAAGTTTTTAAAAAGAACTATAGTGATAGGGAAATATCCTCTCCGATTAATATCTTCCTTTTTTATTCTTAAACCAGTTGAATTTAAATAATTTATTTTGAGAAAACTGGACGTTAAACGGCATTTCTACGATATTCCGTACTTGTTTTTTTCCAGAGTGAATATTCAATCATAAAATTCGTTTGACCTTTGATTAAGTACGTAGTGATTGTTTCCGAGTAGAACAGGTGTAAATTATGACATTTACATTCCGTTATGAAGTGTCGACATTTGAAATGAGTAAGTAAACTGTGAGTAGTTTTATCTGTGCATGCATCGTGGTTTTTAGAACATCGAACATAACGGCTTGATTGTAGGACTTAAGATCCTTACGACAATCTGGTAGCTTACTTCTAGTACTTCAGGTGATTAGTTACCTTTTTGACGAATGTAAAAATGATTAGTTCTATCGCAGTGACTGTCAGTATAAGATATTAACAGTGGATTTGGAACAGTGCATTTCATGCCAGCCACGCTGCTTCGTTGTTGATTTTGCGGGAACCTTAAATTTCAAAATGAAGCTTGCATCCGCGATTTCTTCAGTTGTTAGCCAGGAACCCTTATTCATCCTTTATAATTTTTACCATAATTTGTACCTCAATGGCGATTTATTCCACACAATTAAAGTTGCAACGAGGTTTTTTAAAAAGTTCTCGACATTTGAACCTAGGCAATTGCAATTAACTTATTTCGTTTATACATGCACCTGCCACTCCGGAACCGTTCCGCAATAATTGATTGTATAATTTTGATGATGAGGTAAAGTAATAGAATATTGGCGATCATAATTGGATTTAAAGCATTTCACTTTGCACATTTTTTTCCATTTATTTGAACTTTGTGGTCATAAGTATGATAATTTGTTGTAGCCTATAATTTCACCATTATCCTTAAGTTAAGCTCCATGTGATGTGTACAATTTTAGTGCGTGAATATTGCCAGCCTTTAATGCGAACTTTTTCTTTTCAGGTCCTCGATTGAATTAGGGGTAACGGATCAGTTCTGTGAAACGTTTGGGGTTAAATGGGGCATTGCGGTGAGGTTTCAAGGAAGAGGAACACTGAAGAAATATGGTGAGTGAATATCATTCTTCATGAATATTATTTGATAGGTCTTTGAATAATCTCATACATAGACCTTCGGATTCTCTTTGTCGCTATTAGTAACTAAATAAAAACTTAATGCTGTGCGGTGTGCAAGAATTAACTTTTTCTGTGATAGTTTTTGTTACGATATTTCATCATACACTATTTTATAATTGCATTTTATGCTACCAATTCTCAGCCGCTAAATGGTATGAAACTCCGTGGCTATGAAGGCAACTACATTGAATTAAAGCTGTTATAATTTTTCGTAGTTCACGTGAATTTTGAGAGGTTCACTTTAATATTTAAACACGTCACGGTGAGAGCGAACGAATCTCTCAAAGTCTCTATCATATCCTTCATTTCTGGTTTATTAAATACGAAATCACAGGTCTTACTTTTCCGTTCTAAACATCCACTGTTAAATCATCCGTCGAGGATATTGCTTTCATCAGGCAACCAAGATCAGTTTCTCAAGATATGGTGGATTATAATGGTGTGTTTTCTACTCGAAGTATTGACTAGGCTTTCTATTCTCTCCAATGTCTTCTGAGGAATCCCGCAGTCCTCACTCGAACGATCCATTTCATTTTCATACAGCCGAATACCCACCAGTTTCTTCACTGATGTCATTGCCTATGATTCATTGCTATAGAGATGCATACTTGAATTGTAAGTTCTGATAAAATGGTTCCAAACTTCATGATAAAATTTCCTGCTTTTATTAGCAAATTGTTGCACAAATTTTTTCTGAAAATTTAGCTTCGCCTGGGGTGTTCTACTGATAATTTCTGTCGTGTTTCTACACCTGATTATTCTGCTTCCGAAATGTTTAAACTGGTCCACCTCCTCCAATGTTTTTTTCCCTAGTTTTATGCTATTCTTTTTCTACACACTAATGTTTAATATTCGATATAAATTTAAATTGATTTTGTACTTAGTCGCCCTCCTATACACATCTCATGCAGATATTCAATCCGTCTTTTCACTTTTATTGGTTATCAGTCATAAGTTTGGCCTCTTCCAATGTTTCTTTCCCTAGTTTAATACTATTCCTAACTTCCAATCGTTTGCTACACTCTAATACTTGATGGTGATTTTCAGGTGGCATTGGTCGTTGTTCTACCCACCTTTACCAGACCCTTTTTCAATTTTGTAAATATTTTAAGCGTGTGCTGATTTCTCCTCGTGGATATTCATCCATCTAAACTCCCAAGTTTTTCTTTGATGTAATCGGTGCCTTTATAATTGTAAACTATGAAAATTACGGGAGAAATAACACAGACCGGAGACGGGAGAAATAACACAAATCACTAGACTTTTTCTTGACTAGAATTCTTCATAGCTAGGCCCTATAAAGTATCACACACACTTGTTTTTTTAAATGAGTTGTGGATGATTCACATGTCATTGTTCAGCGTTGTTAATTAACTTCATTCAAAATTTTAAGCATGGAATGCCAATCGACAATACTGCTGCGTAAAATTATTCAAGGAAGAAGACGAAGAAATTCGGTGAGAAACTGGTCGACCTCTTTCAACGTCTGTTTCACTAGTGTAATGCTATTCTTTTGCTACACTCTAATGTTTAACAATCGATAACAATTTAAATTGATTTCTGATTGATTGACGTATCTCATATAGATAGGTATTCAATCCATGTCTTCACTTTTATTAGTCAACAGTCAAAAGTTCTCCGTTTTTGTCACTTACGGTATTCATCATACGCTCATTAATTTGAGGAGGTTCCCCTAGCGAAGATCTACTTTTCCATGCACACTATGTTTTCATATTCCTCGACCGCGTTTCCCTGGCCTCCCTGCCCTTATGTCAAATATCGTTCCTTATTCTCATTTAGCATTCCTCAGCTTTAGTATTTTTGTACTTCTCTGGTGCCTTCAATGAGACTCAAGACTTTTTGCGTGATCCATTCTGATGATTTCCCTTCTCTCAAGAACTTCTTCAGCTGCTTCCATTAACCCACTGCTCAAGTTCTTCTGACTCTCTTCCTCTGATTTCTCGGTCACATCCGATGCTATTTTGTTCTCCTCCGCCTCCTGAAATTACACTCGATACCGAGTTTTATTTATTTTCTATTTTCCAAATGTTTTTCATCGCTTTTTTCAGTTTTTAATTTCTTATTATTTTGGGTGAGTTGAGTGAAGCCGGGGAAGTTTTTATTACAGCGCCATTGAGACATAGCCTCGGTCTTTTTAAACCCAAGGGTAATCGTTGCCATCCACTTTCTATTTGCCGATTCAACGTCAACTTAAACAGCTAGGTCTTAGAATTTCATCAACTTAGAATCTCTCTTCTTGACTAGCAATTTCTTTGTCTACTGTCTTCGGCTGTGATTATTTAATTTTGTTTCGCTACCACTAGCTTGTGTTCTTTGTCAAATTTTCATTTTTGCATTACATTCGTAGAGAATAATTACATTTTCTTCACCTCTTACCTGCTTGAATATTTCCATGATACCTTGATGCACTTACTACACTTTTGCGTTTTTTAGCAATTTTTGTAGGTAGTTTTTATTGTTTTTTGTATTTTTTTTCTACAAAAATTCGGAGATACAGAGGTTATGGGGTAGTGGTTATCTTTCGTTGAGGGAGGAAGTTTCAGAGCTCCATCAGCAAGGGCTACTGATTGCCTTAGAAATCAGCCATAAATTATTCATCCTGTTCGGATTACAGCCTTTAAATATTCATCCGGCTTTCAATGTACTTCAGGTCTTCTTTGCCTCGTCAAAATTCAGTGGATACAATGCTCTGTCGTGGGTCAGGGAACTGACTCACCGACGTGGCCACACAATAGAACACGCACAACCACATAATTACAGTAAAGCCAATGTGTCGAAGTGGGTTCTTAGTTACACGTAACATATTTAAAACAGAGCATCTCCTCCTAACTGGGACACACTTTTCACCCGAAAAGAAACAATATTCATAGGTGAACATTTTATGCTAAAATCAGCCTTTTCCTAAATTTTGAGACTTAAATGCTCTCGGATATTTCGTTAAAATGCTGGCTATCGTTTCTTCAGTTGAGGAGTAGCGAATTTCAACCTTATAATACTTTACAGCCCCACTAACAAAGTGATAGCGATCATCACTATGCTAATGAAAAAACTTTTAGGGCTAAGTATAATTATTTTTTTTTCTTTTTCTTGACCTTATTTTATATATAATATGGTTTTTCCTGGAGTATAGGTCATTTATACAAAAGTTAGCAGCCAAAGTTTCGATTTATTTTCTTAAGTCATCTTCAGGGCTATGTTAGAAAAATTGTGAAACAAAATAAAATACAGAGAATAAGACGAAACACAATATTTATGCATAAAAAAGGAACAATTGGGTTTTTTAACACAATATAATTTAAAGAAATATGTATATATAAACATATAAAAGAACAGAATGGAAAATATACAAAAATTTTTACATACCTCTAAACTTTGAACATAGTAATTATTTATGTTTTGTTTCTAAGGTATTGTCACAACCTAGGTTACCATTAATTTTGATGTATTAATTAGGGCTATGTCACTGCGTCAATTTTCGGGTGGCCCCAACAATTCTCGACGAATGCTGGTCGCTTTGTCAAGGGAATTAGATTAAGTTGGAATTTTTATTCACATATGGCTTCTAGTTTCCACCTTTCTTTGGCAAAGTTGTTTCGGTCGATTATTGTGTTGTAGCGGTGACTCAAGGTATTCCACAACTGAATTTATTTGTGATGAGTATATGCCCATGTTCCTCTCTACTTCTTTTCCACGAGAAAGTCCAATAATAGAAGTTCTCCGTCTTCCTCCATTGTGAACTTCATGTGGTCGTTCATTCCGTTTAAATAATTTTAAAGAAGAAGTACATCGATATGATTAGTTCTAGCTTTATGCTTCGCATGTTTCTGAGCAGGCTGGTTATCATTGAAGATACAATTCATATTTCCAGTTAATCCAGGTTACCATGGAAGATAATTAGTACACAATTCATCTTTCCAGTTGATTCATGGAGAAGATTAGTTAAGTATATGCTGTGGTACCAGCAGTGATAATGTACATTATATCAATTCTTGTATATTATTTACGATCCAACAGATCATTAGCATTAGATCGTCGTAAAAACGATAAATCAACACCGTATTTTTTTGTAAAATCTTTGACCACTAATCTTGCTTTTTACCTACCCATATTACTCATACCATCACTTTTCATCCGATATACCAATTTTCATTGCACTTGCTTAGTAACTACGAGTACCCAAGTATCATTTGCGTTCAGGGAATTTTACTCTTAGTGAATATCTTGCACCTTATTTCCTCTTTCCTTAGAAGACAGAGCCTGATACAAGAACTCTGGCTCCACAATTATACTATCGAGTTTTCAATTGAATGTACACATCCACGAGCCCCATTCAACTGATGGAGCCGGGTCGGTGAAAAATGGGAACTAATGTCTGCGAGTGGAATGCCCTGAGGAATAGCCTTGGGAGTGTTTTCTTTCGGGCTCCGTGTCGATGTGTTTCGTCTCTTTTAGTTCGTATTTAGACTCACCGATTGTGTACGGCTAATACGTGATTCTATACTGTGCGCGGTGGTGGCGATGAAATTCTGACAGGGTTCGAGTTAATGATCGAAGAAATCATCCTTTTTTTTCATTTTTTAAAAGAGATCATAACATCAATGAGTGCATACAGTTGGCTCATGAAAAAGTTAATTCTTTTGGGCTGCGTGGCGAATAATTTCCTCTCTTTAAAATTTCCTCTCTTTAGATAGTATTTGTACTTACTCACTGTTTATGTATAACTAATACGTTGCTCTGTAACGTGCGTGGTAGTTGCGGTGGAGTTCTCAGAAGGTTGGAGTTCGAAATAATTATATTTTTTTCATTTTTTAAAGAAATCATTACATCAATACAGTGGATACGGTTGGCTCAGGGGAAGGCTAATACTATTTTTTAACCGTTATATTTGTTATAACATTAGGTTGAAAGTTAAACACAATCATTTCTAATATAATTGACCAAAAGGGACCCCTTCAAATTTTTAATCAGACTCACACGTTACTTTTCTCTGAGAAATTTTAACTGTAGAATAGGTTCTTATTTATTTTAACCATAACATTTATTCTATTACATAATTTTTAGGAGAGTCATTCGATGTCCCTACAACTTTATGTTGAAGTTAAGCCGTTGATCCAAGTAATTTCTCTCGTGCATGTGGCCGAAATGCATTCTACAAGTCGTAGACAAGCGCCCAGAGTACCCATTACAAGCACCGTCAGTTGCTTTTTGTCATAATTTCCCATGATTTTATGGAAGTGGTTTAGGTCTGGTGAATGAGCCGACATGATTAATATTATTAAGCCGACATTGGCTCATGATATTAATCTTACGTTTCTGGTAACGATATCAGGAGGTGAGACCATGAATTTTCCAAATGGAAATATTTTGCCATGACTACTAAAAGTTAGTGAAATAAAGAAGTCATAAATTTATGTTTATCGATACTCGTCCGATTATTTAGGGTGAAATAATTCATACACTAATTTATCTCCACCTGATCTTTAGATGTGTTTGTGGTTCGCACACCCACTGTAAGGAATGCGTTCGTATTTTTAACCACGTAACTTCCCAGATTTTTTCGTGAATTTCGTGATTTTAAATTTGATTTCTATGATTTTCGATGGAATTAAAATCATTTCTCGTACTATAGGATAATGAAAACTGTTTCAACTAAGAATACATCTGGTTATTTATTGCGTGTTGTCGATACTATGCGTAGGAATTTTACTCAATCGAGAATTGACAGAAATTGGTCGCATAGACACGACGATACAACTATGGCCATTCCCTTGCTGATTTCCTCTCATGAATGACTTTGTTCATACACAAATGAAATGAATGTGTTAAAACACATATATTCATTATTGTGTAAAATTAGCTTATTTAAAAAATCCAGTGATAACTTTTTCTTGGGTCAACTGTATCTACTGTGTTGATGTTAAAAATTTCTCTTTTACATAATGTAATAAAAGTATATTTCCTACGGATTCGAAATATCAAGGAGGAATTTTATATTTTCACCTATCTGATAATCTGCAAGCCATAGATATTCTTTAAACGTCTCGAACACATAAGCTTAACTCTTGAGGAAATATCCAAATCATTTTCTGTCACTTTCTGTCCCTCTGTCATAATAGTCATTCATCGTCAGTTATAGGTAGCTTGCCCCTCCAAATGATTTTTCTTCCACTGGCCCACAGCATGCACAACTTATTATTAATTATTTGCCCTTGACAAGCTTTCTTCAAGTGGACCTCTCCTCATCTTATGGCAATGCATGTATTGCCGCATGTCTCCATAGTGCATCTTAAGTTGACAGCATAAGCCAATGTCTTAAATTTGGTCACATCCTGCCTCTTTTGCTGTCCCAGTCTCCGATGCCAGTGTGCCTCAGCATTAGGATTTATTTTTCCTGTTAATCTCGAATATTAGTACTGGTGGTGATAAGGCTGACTTGTGGATTCTCATGCTTATATGCTTATGCATATTCCTTAGTCACAACCTCCATCTGATAATAACATCGATGTCTTTGGACATAGCTACCAAATCGCCAGTAATAGCATCATCCACCATTACGGAATATTGGGCATCCTTTATTTTCACTGAATGCATAAAAAACCCTTAGCGTCCTGCATTGCTAACTGACATCAAGTTAGCTGTTGCTTCTGGGGCATACACGACATCGGATATGGGCGATTTTAGAGGGCTGGTTGGAAATTTCATGGGGACGATGGTGCTGCCAGCAGCCTTGATAACTTCGTTGTTAACATTCAGAAAAAGTTGGCCTATGCTTCAAGAATTATTTTATCGTTAATTAAATGAGGTCTATATAAGAAGATAAAAACATTGAGACACTCAATGATTGTCCTCATGGTACTTATAGCACTCGAATACAAACTTATTACTATTAAGTAATTTTCTTAACCGTACTGAATTTACATACACTCCATTTGCTCATTTTTTAACCATAGGCATTTTTATTCGCTGCGATGGTCCACAGAGGCGCGTTCTCACGGTTCTGTACTTCACTGGATTGTTACCGGTCACTATCAGATATAACATGTTATTCATTAGTTCTTCAATTTTTAACCACTTAATTACTATTATCAATGGGCATGATAAACGGTATGTAATGATCACTTGGAGTTGATGAATATCCGTCAAGAATTATCGATATGACCCAATATTCGAAACAATGGTGTCGATGTCTTTTATCTGATGAACAAGATCCATTGCTTTCGACTAATAATCGTCCATCGATCGGGATACTTCCAATTTGCACTGTCTCGGATATCGCCATCTGCCTCAACTGCTGTCCTCAATACAAACCCGCGTATAAAAGATCGCGTTTCGTAATTTGGTGAAGAACACAGATTCTAACTGTATGCAAACGGTTGTACGAGCTAGTCATTATTTCCATTGATTGGCAACTCATTACCGTCGTTGTCGGTTTTGGGAACCATTGCTTTCTATAAGTTCTTTTTCTCCACATAATTTAAATCTCCTCTCCTTGTAATGCCTTTGCACACCTTTCAGTTTTGGAGTACTCGCCAAGATAAAATTTGTTTCAACACAGTCTTCCATTTTAATCTTTCATTCGCACATACGCCACGGACAGTCAAATTCTCCAGCGAGATTATCTCCAATACGATGATATATATGAAAAGTAATTTACAGCTTCACTAGTTATGTTGCCTGGACCTGTAATCAGTAGGGATTACAAATGTCAGTCGTGAGCCGTATGCCTCGTTACCAAGAAAATTTTTATAATTTTTTTTGCTTTTTCAATATTCTGATAACCGTAATGCAGCAGCCCTGTTATACCTGGAGGTGACACATTAATTAAGCCATTGAACTGAACATTTTAATGGCCTTTTTGTTGCCTATCTACAAATTTTGCCTAAAATAACAGTTGCCTTTCTATATATTAATTCTCTCTAGCGTATCCTTTAATTAACCTAACTAAACATAGTTAATCCCTAACTTCATCCTCAGATCCCTTTATTTTACATTAATAGTAATTTAGACTTATCCTAATTTATAATTAAAGGTATATCTCCTGATTGATTCTAGCAATGGCAAGGTCATTGGGTCGAGCCAAAGATCTTTCTTTCAGTTTCAGAGCTCCATCACCAAGATAAACAGATTTACTGAGGAATTTTCATTAAATAATAACCCCTGATTTCAATGGCCTTGTCTGTGTCCCTGTGACCATTTATATGGCTCCTAAATTATGGCAAATAAGAGCTTTACTGAGTGGTATAAAAATGGACCAGACTTTGGTACATAAAATTGGTCGGTAAAAAGATCCACTTCTTGATAAAGGCGGTAAAATAAAGCGTTGAACAAAACATCCTTTTCCAAGAACAAAAATGAACTTTTGTTGAGCCAAATACCACCAAGCAGCACATATTGAAGGTGGATTTGCTGATCACAAGGCAATGCAAAATATTGAAAACTTAACTTAGCAAGGTCCTCACCTACATAGTATACTACACCACTTGCGTTATCCGAAACCATAAAACCACCTACGTAAGTACGCCGCTTATTGGAGCTATAAGTGTTTTTATTTTTTGTGTATTATTGTTTTTTGTTTTTTTTCGAGTACTGAAAAAGCTTTTATAAATGCTTCTGTTAAATCATTTTTCAACTGTACTTTATCTAGCTTGGTTGTCTATGATTTTCCTAAAGAGTCTTAGAGTGGTACCTGTCGTGCCAATGTCCACCTTGATGAGATTCCTCCCGTCTTTTCTGAAGTGCTGTACGTGATAGGTGCTTATGTCAGGAATCCTCATGATGCAACCAAGTATTGAATTGCAGACTTTCTATATTACAATTCAGTTTTGCCTTTCAAAAACAAAAAATCCTTTTCGAGCATACTCGTAAACATTTTAACGAATTTCGGCATTCAAAACGGCAAAAAAATCACACATAGCAGTATGACTTTCACTTTCAACCAACGTATGACCCACGTATCGTTAACAAAAATCTAGACATTTCCCGCAAACGATTTTTGGACACAACGGACTGCCGGAAAAGGAGCTTCAAAAATTGTTGCGCACGGCGCCCATCTCGAAAAGATCGTTTTCATTAAGGATTCAATACTCGATTTTAGTTCAAATCATCGCAGCACGTGCGAATTCCAAATTTTTTCCAAATATCCCACCATACCACATTCTTCGCATGCAGTCGTAGGTAAGGGGCTTCCAGATCGTAATAGTAGAAGCCTGGGCCCTCAACGCATTCGCTAATATTCAATGAATACAATTCAAGGGCAACTACTCCGCAGCAGATTAGCGAGCAGACAGAATGACCCGGACAAAAGAGAGAACACACAACCACGTATTGCTGCCGTCTTAGAAGACGAAGTAGTTTCTTGGTTACACATGAAATATTTTCAACGCAACAAATCAGAACCTCCTTTCTATTTTCTCTGAATTTATTTAAGATATAAATTAATAGAAACCGAGAACTACGATAGTGACACTCTAGCTCCATAATGATGCATGGTGAGCGTGAAGTAAACTACGGCTTTACAAACTTCCATTTTCCGATATCATGTCTACATCACCTCATTTTTCCTGCTCTCATTTGGATTAAATAGACTACTCGGTGGCCTTTATAATGCATTAGTCCACTGCCCCAAAAACTCGATTACGTCATATGAAGAGTAAGGAATCCATCAATAACATTAACTTTTGCAACAACTCTTCCTGTGTAGCCTTACATTTGTTGTGGTTGCCATGGAGATTTTACCCGCGGCGTCATTGGATGTAGAAAACCATCTCATAAGTAGTAACAACTCTTGACGAATGAGTTTCTTTGTAGATTTCTGCAGTTAGACTTATAATTTGTGACGCTTTATATATTTATCTATCTAGTTATAGTTTCCAATAAAATTTAGGCACCCGCGAGCCTCCCTTAACTGATGCGGTCGTGTCGATTATAACTAGGAATGTTGGCACATGAGGTAACTTTCATCCCTCACTCGTGGGCCACCCGGAGCCGACGATGACTGACGCGGGGGCGATGAGGATAGCGAGACAGTAGTCAGTCGAGAAAGCACTTGCGAATTGTAATGCACTGAGGGTTCTCAAGTTATTAACCCTTCATAACCCAATGTTGCTTCTAAGTAACTTCATAAATGTGTAAAATCTCAGATCTAATTAGGAAATATCTAAACTAAATATTATTTTGTGGTGTAAAATTTAATGACGACATATTTACCTGCCGGGATAGTCATCATTGAATATAAAATTTTCAAGTTTTCACAATGAAAAATCTTGAAATTTGATTTCTCCCAGAAACAGGTCTGAGCTATAGAGAGTTAATACACAGGTTGGGCCGTGGGAGTGTTTTCTTGGCGAGGTCATTCCTCAAATTATATGTTCATATTTGGACTAAATGTTCACATAATGAGTAGATGTGGCTCCGTTGTGAAGGTGTCATTCGCGTGCATTTGTTTAGGTTAAGTTTCGGGCATATTAGACACAAGTAACTAAATGAGGAATGGATAGCGATTTTTCTAAACGGCTGAAATTAATAAAATAATGACTATATATACGTCAACACATTTATTTCTATCCAGATTCATTCACTGACAGGAAATAAACGAGGGAAGAGTCAGAAGTTGTATCTTCCTGTCCGTTATCTTACTTAATTACTGTCCAATATAAATTTTCAGTTAACATTTCTCACGAAGTAATCGGAAACACTCGTACTTCAAACATTTTGATAACCTTAAAGGAGTAAGAAAAATAATTTTAATTCGATTGATTACAACGGGGAACAATTGTTTACTTAATTTTTTTACTTCGAATTTTGAGCTATTTTAGTGTGAAATAAACATGCTGATTTCTAAACGGTATTTAGTTTTCTTCCAACTTCAAAGTTTTTCATTATTTCTTGCGGAAGTGAGACAGCACTCAGCTTGATTGAGGGTCGCTCACAGGAGACATCATTGCCCTCCAATTGGGTGACCTTATGCGACTGTTGCCGGATGACTGATGCCGTAGGAGGCCAGCGTCCGGTGTACAGTTGTGTAGCTATTTAAGAGGTATTATATTGAGACGCAGTCACGTAGTCCGGAATTTTCTCAGTATGCGGATGGCATACACTGATATATTATTGTTAATTCACGTGTATCGGTAAACCATACCTTTTAAACATTATTCCAGTATTCTACCGATTAAGGTAGGTTTCCATTGAGTACTTAAGAATCATTCTGGGCGCTTCCCCTTCCATCAAGTACTGCTCTTCAATTCACAATAAGGCCTACTCCCTTTCATTCTATCTAATTATTATATCCTTTTCCTTCCTTTCCCTCGTATACCTAACATTCTTCTATCTAACATTATCTTCAACATCCCATCCCCCCTAAGTACTCCCTCCATCTATACCTTCTGTCTCCTCCGTATCTCATCTAAAAGCTGCCTCTCCTCACCAACCATATCCAGCACTTCGTCGTTCCTTTTCCTCTCCGTCCATTTCACCTTCTCCATTTTTCTCCACACCCACATCTCGAATGCCTCCAATCTTCTCTCGTCTTCTTTCCTCAGGGTCCACGTTGCCGCACAGTAGAGAGCTACACTTCAATCAAACTCTTAACTAACCTTTTCTTTAAACTCTTACATAACGATCCTCTCAGAAGCTCCTGCCTGTTCAGAATTGCCTCCGTTGCTAATGCAATTTCCTTCCTTATGTCCTTATAATGTATCCGTTTTCCTCTAAAATTTTACCTAAATTGTTGAATTGCTCTACCTGTTCAAGTTTTCCCCCGCCCTCCTTCATCGTTAGTCTCATATTCCATGCTCTAGATGCTTTACAAAACAGCATAAACTTGCTCTTCAAGTAATTATTGTAAACATTAATAGACCCGCTATACATTTCGTTTAAATCTTGTAAAAATTAATTTCATCGTTGGTTTTTGGCAATAGTCATGCAGTGTAATTATCACAAAAAGTGGAGGATCAGATTGGTACTCCTGTGCTTGATACTGCCGTTGGTTGAAATTTATTTTCTTTTTATGGTCGCAGCAGTTAATTTTTTAATTTGTATCCATATGAAGTGAAAAATTTCCTATTTTGAATTTACTTATTTCAAATAGAAAATTCCTCTCAAACGCGTTTAAGTAATGCACTGGTCGGGCAAGCCTGTTTTGCCTATTTTAGGGTGAAAATAAATGATCAAGATAAATCATGTGCCCCTCGGAAAATGAAAAAGCAGAATGTCAAGAGTTTACGGACCTTGAGGAAGGGAGGAAGTTACTTTACATTTTGGTATACCCATGATTTGGAGAGCATCCTAGTTAATCACCGTCTATCACCCATCTTCAGTGCTTCATCTATCGTTGCTGAAATCCCTGTGCCATTTTTCAAAGAATCTCATTTCATATTTGCACATTAATCTCATTTCATATTTGCAAATGAAGGGATGCGAATCTGTCGAAGATCGAAGTGACGCTAATGAAGAATGTATTTAAATTGAAGATGATGGCACACATTATTGAATAACATAGTACATAAGCTATATATGATCCAATTAATTACACATTTTTATTACTGACGACAACTATCCGTAGGTGGTTAAACATACCATACGTCTAAGATGGTGTCGTAAAACGTGAAAGTTGGCTGCGAGATGAATAAGCTTCTAGGGAATTATTCTTGCATTTCATTAAATAGAAATTCATTTCCTTTCACTTAGATTGATTCAAATAGATATATTTTTTTTAAATGTATTAAAATTATTTGTGGTGAATCCACTATTTTTTAATGTGTGCATATGGTTAACGCTGTTCTCCACTCATTTCTCCTGTCGGCTAATCTCTTCAAACTAATGCATTTCTTGTCTTACATATCCTCCTTTACCTATTCCGTCTATTTTAATCGAAGTCCTCTATTTACGTTCTACGCCAGTTACTTGTTCCTAGACAATTGTCTTCATCAGGCCATCATGTCTCAAGATGAGCATGGTCTTCCGCTTATAAAGGTTTTCGTGAGACTTCTCTTCTTAGGTCTTCCCCATTAACTATTCGGTCAGTCCATTCTCATCTTTCTTCTGTAGCACCACATTTCGAAGGCATCTATCCTTGATTTCTCCGCTGCTGTCATTGTCCATGCTCGCCTTTCGCAGAGCATCAGTGGGAAGAGATTTTCCTTATTGACCTTCAGATTAAACTTTTTTTTAAATTTAAAATTAAATTTTTCAATCACTAGGATAATGGTTGGGAAACACCAAGTAGAAGATTTTATGTTGCATAGCAGTTGATTAACAATCGATTTCTTTGCTATTAATAATAGAATATTCTTTTTTGGATTATTTCTTAACATAAATGGAAACATAGTTGTTGATGTTAACGAACGTGAATTTTTGGCTGCTTCGTGACACGTGGCAAGCGCTGAGAACTAAAACAATTATTTCGACTTTTCAGTATTGCCCGTTCATTTATCATATCTTCATTGCTGATATGCGCAGTGCACGAAGTTTCACATCTTTGAAGTGCTCATATTTTCTCTCTCCATCTACATTCACTTTTAGAATCGAAAAAGTATGTATCATGCATTCTAGTTTTTCACGACTTTCCACGATGAATTTTGAATTCCACGTTGGTCTTTGCATTTTATTGTCTCATGGAAAATGGATTTAAAGCCCTTTTGACTTATTTATTCGGAATGCGATGGCCTATATTCGTCATGAGTGACCTAATTCCCTCTCCCCGAACGAAAATTCTAATCGAAGGATCCCAGTGTTCATCTTTTTCGCTTCATTAACGAGGGCTCGAACGATCTTCAAAACAATTAAGAAATGAATGTTTTAGAAGAAAGACATCCGTGGGTCTTGATATAGTCCTTCCGTAAAAATTCTTACAGCATTACCCTAATCTCTCAGCCTTACTCGATTGATATATTTCTAGTCGTAGATAATTGTATTATTATTATTCGTCGCGATTATTCCTGAATGTGTTTTCTTAAGAAAATTCCTGTAGGTCCCGCGAAAGGGGATAGATATATTAAATATTGTAACGCGAAGGTGACAATATGGCATTGGTGTCGATTGTGATGCAAACATAATTTATGGCTATTGCAGTATCTTCACATTTTATCTCTTTGCATCAACTGTTTTCATCGTCGGTTTTTTCGAATGTTGAATTCATTTTGCGGCCTTGCTATTGACTTCGGCCGTTTGAAAGCGAGGGGGATGTTCGATAATTATCAATATATGGCGTACATATCGCTTTTATAATGATATTCACAGACAATTTATCCGTATATTTTTAATTTACGTATGCAACAAGGGTTCATAAAGCCTAAGGCCTTTATTGTATGATTTACAAAGTGTGACTTAATCAATGACACGTTGTATAATTTAAGACGTAATGGACATCGTAGTACATTTTCTCGATAAACCTTAGACTGGAACTTTAAATTCATCTCTTAGTGGATTGAAATTTTAGAACATTTTATTCTCATTAGATCAGCACATGTTGCATGTAGTGGGATATATATTTTGGATGCGTATTTTGACTACTAAGTGCTTATGCAATGAATAAAGGGTGTAATTTTTTGCCTTAATCTATACTCTGAAGGAAATATTTATTAAAGTACATCGAATAATCATCTTTAACACGCACGCGGCTCAAAGCAACTTGGAATGTTAACCAAGCCGAGTAATCAATAACATGGTAACCATAACATGGTAATCAATTTTCAATCAACTACACATTTTTTTGACATTTATTCTAATTATCAATTATTGTGTTTGGTAACTGTTTTACTGATCATAAATGAGAAGACCAATGTATGGGAATGACATTTTTGTAAATTTTGTATTTTCACATGACCTTTGTTTGCCAATGGCCTTTACTTTAAAACTATTTTCGCTAAATGGAATAGAACCTTATCCAATCAAAGATTGACCTAATTTCAATTTATAAATAGATAAATAGTGTGTAAAATGTACAACTACATATATTAAATGACATATTTTGGTAATTACTCTATACTTACAGGAGTAATCTAATTTATCATAGCCTGTAGATTTTACTTTCAACGTATCTATTACGTCGGGACAACTAACGTAACTTTTGTTAGCCTAAGCAAGTGTCTTTTGTTATCCTTAGTGTCCTTTGCAACAGTTTAGAAGGCTTTCATGTTATGCGGACCTTTAATTTAATTTTCATGGGTTATTTCGGACTCGCATACTAATGTGAATTCTCTTATTTTTTTACAGAATGACAGTGAACGGAAAAAAGTTTCTTTTGAGCAACGAAGAGTGAAATCACCAAATGAAGAAATTCGAATCATCGGCAGCAAAGAAAATACAAGAAGAGGCTTCAATGGGGGAAGTGATTGGCTCTTCATCGCTAGGAGTTTATAGCTGATGATTGATATTTTTGTGCAATGTCACGTTGTTGAATGTATCCGTCTATTACACATGAATTCACATTTACACACAAATAACACGTGGTATGAAACAAGGTACAATGGTACATGAGATCTCCATCGATGGTGACGTCATTCGAATATAACAAATGCAAAGAGTAAAAATAGACTCGAAGGGTGAAAAATAAATGCATGGTGAAATGGTTGCAATCAATGAGAGGTTATAATAACTGGTACCAGATGGAGTGAATAAGAAAAATTCACAAAGGCCATGGCCCATAAACAAGGCTAAAAAAATGGTAAAAATATCGCTAAATATATGGTTCCCAAATGAATAATAAAATAAAAGGCCCTATAAACCTTTAGTATGAGTTCCATGGAAGGGTAGACGAAAGATAGTCCTATACCCTTCCCTTGCCCTTAATGATGGGTAGAGGAAAGGTACACGGATGGTAAGGGAAGGAGTTCCAAAGTAGGGTAGACGAAGGATTCTACCCTTAATGGTGGGTAGAGGAAGGGTACACGGATGGTAAGGAAAGGAGTTCCAAGGAAGGGTAGACGAAGGATTTTTCTACTGTTCCTTTACCCTTAATGGTGGGTAGGGCGTAGATTGTGCAAGGGTAACTACCCACCATGAAGGCTAGTACCCTTCTCATACCCACCATGTTGGAGTTCATTTTTATCAGGGAGTGTAAGATACCAATCAATTTATTAATATCAAGCAGTTTAATATATGAATCGGTGTGTATTTCAATTTGGCATTCTATTTTTAGAGCGCTGTGTTACATAAATCAAGCCGTTTCGGTGATAGAAAAGTTTGAAAAGGGGGATCACGAATCTTTAGTGGCAGGTACATGTGAAGGTATGTAGATATTTGTGTTTGGATTTGTTAACTATGGGGCTGGCACGCCTGATATTTTTACAAGACCGGGCGCGTGGCGTACTTTGTCCGCGATAGATCCATTTATATGATAACTCTCGATTATTGTTAAAATTTATCATTAATTGTAGAAATTAGTTCATTTAAGCTTCATTTATAGCTGATATTGATAGAAAGGGTACACTGGTGGTAGAGGTGGTACACGCTCGGTCGCGCGGCGTAATTTATACTCCACCGAAGTCGGGTCCCTCTTGCGATTCTAAAAACATTTTTCAACAATAATTTTTACTTTAAAAAATCACGCTGCAGATAGTGAAAATTACATTGTATGAATACACGAGACCATTCAAGAAAAGCGATGAACGATGTACATGGCCGGTCGTGCGGCGTACTTACAATTAGAGGGCGCCACGGATGTCGGTTCCTCTTGCCGATCTGAAACATAAATTAGCTACAATACTTCGTCGAGCTTTGATAAAAGGCACTATAGACCGTCAAAGTACATTTTAATAATGGACGAGGCCATTCTAACCCAGAATTTACGTACAATGTTGAAATCCTTGATATTGGCGTACTTAATACGGGTTATAGCGCGCTCGCTCGAGAGTGAAATTCATAGCTTTAGATTCGAAGATATGACGATTACTTAGTCAATTTAATTTTTCCAAGTCTGTTCAGCACTTGAAATGACAATAAAAAATTATTTAAATATTTAATTAAAAAATCTAACCTGGCACTGCGCAAATAGCTGAAAATCGATTCTGAATTTAGTTAGCTTTGGATCATTCTTGCCAGGTTCAGCCTATTCGAAATGCAATTGAAATCATAAAATAGATTGGAAATTTTATCTAGTACTAGGCAAAACGGTCAAAGTGCCTAAAACGGAATATCGAAAAAAACTTCCCCGAAACGCAATGGAAAAGCCTTTCAGCAATGTGCTAGACCCGACGCGTCGGGCGGAAATCGGAAAAAGCAGGACAAAATTACAAAATGGCTTTTTTTTTAGTTATTAACTTGAAACTTTGCAGTTATACTCTAAAATAATTGAAATTTATAGATGTGTACTTTATTTCACATAGATCCCATCCGTTACTGAGATACAGAGGCTCAAACGTGAACAAATTTTCTTAAAATCGCCCATCTTCAATTTTCTCTGAAAACCTTCCAAAGTAAGTAGATGGTGTTAGCGCGTGGTTTCTATTGGGTTGGCACTCCAGAGGAATTATTGAAATCAACTCATTTAGTGAAGGTATTTATTATCAATCACACACCGTGCGTCGCACACATGGCCTGCGGCCTTTACACATGAGTACTTTCCGCCGACTGCCCGCTGCCTTTTCCACACGTGGCCTGCGGCTTCCCGGAAGGTGCTGATGGCAGCATCACTCCCACGCACTCTCTATGCATGGGGATCAGAATAGCATTACCATCCGGTTTCACGTCTCTGCGAACTCAAGATGTTCCGCTTACAATGGTGAAGTTATGGGTGGATTCTTGCGGAATAAAAAAACACATAATCTGTTGGCATAGGATTGTTTCTTTAATTTTCCGTAATCTTAAAGAGTATCATCGATAAATGGTTACCGTGCAGTTACAAAATGGCGGACACTGTTTTTCGACAAAGTTTTACATTTAGACTTTCAAATGGGTTTTCGGCAAAGTAACGCGGAGTAGCTTATATGAGAGAATTTTCTTACGATTTATTGAGGTGCTTATGCAGTTATCTTTGAAATAAGTTTGCGTCGCCGGAAATGACATCGATTTTCGATCGCACGGCAGGGTTTGTCTCCGCGCGTCGGGAGTTGGATTAGCCGTGTTTAGATGGGTTTTAACGCTCAGCATTCACCGTTATTATGTTTTGCTTCAAGACGCCGATTCTCAAATGGTCTATGGTGAAGACGTTGTAGGTTTTTCAGCCGAGGAAAGTGCACGTTTCATTGAAGTTCATTTCGTTTTCTTTGGATACGATCGAAGACCATGCTTCTATTAAAAGCGTTCAAGTCTCGAAAAAGTGAGTTGTTTTCCTGAGACTCATGCAAAAAGACCTACCAGAAAGACACCAGCTGAGACTCTTATACCTTCTTTACTCTCCGTTCCCTGACCCCCAGGATTCTGCTGCGAAAACGGTCTACTATTCCATTAACCCCCCCCCACCCCCCCCCGAAAATATTTTCTGGCTGCGGCCTTGCATTCCTTGAATTATACCTTTACACAACTTATGAAATTGTATGATGCCTTCATATGTATACCTAATGGGGCTCGCGAATTGACGCAAGAGACTTCGGACCGCAATTTTATCACATGAAGTAATACATTTTATATCTACCTCGACCGTGCCGCTTCGAAGTGCACTAGTGCGAGTGTTACGTATCTTGAGAAAAATCGTTCTTGGGACGGTCATCTCATTGCACTGGCATTCAAATCCCATCCGATTATTGTATTCAATTTCACTTGAAAACAATCATTTGAAATTTTTGATGTTTTCTGAAGACCGTTTTACATGGTGCAAGTACTTGCACTATCCGATTTGTGTACGAAGGCTCAGTCAAAATTGCACTGTGAATTGCTGGAACGCCTGCGAGAATGCATAGACGTGAGATTACAAAAAAGACTACTTTCAAATTTCGTTTCCTGCATTGGCGCAATTCTACGCAATGATGAGTAATTAATACCTTTATTGCCTAGGTAATTTCGTGCTCCTCTAAAACGGCATTACTAGGTAAAATTTATGAAAGAGCATCGAAATCGGCGTTCCAAAAATGTACAAATGCGCAGTAAATCACGGAAGAAATGTTGCCTCACCTCACGCACGGAACGAATGCCTGGCAGGATGACGTGCATAAAGCGTCATATCTCGGGGGTCCGAATATATTTAAAAGGGAATTTCAAATTTTTTAGTAATTGTAATAGAGTTACAATGCCAACAAATTATTTGTATTAGTTATGCATAAATCCATTTCAATGCATCATTATGAATGTTTATCAATGTAAGTGTTATGCATATATTAATTTCCAAATTTTATTCTGATTTTCGATGACTATTTTCAATCGTAATTTGTACAATAAGCGTAAATAAATAGTATTATTCGCCTTCGTGATGGTCATTGTACAAGTTACGCTCATAATATTGCCTCGCGAGTACATTTTGAACGACATAGGTGTGGTATATTTAGGCATGGCGTGTCTCCAAGAGCATCTGGCGGTCCAGAATCTCCTGTGTCCATTCGCGAGCACAATACTGTGACCCGTGAAGTTGAACGCCCGAATTGACGTATTGGCAGTGGATACTGTTCGGTACCTCTTCTGCATGGAGATGACTTTGACCGTCATTTGCAACGATTTCTGCTAATTGTATTGGTTTAAATAATCACCTAACAAAAAATGAGACACCATTAACGCTCATAAACACATTGGAGTTTCTCTATCGTTGTGTATTAGTCAAAGCTACGCATTTTGACGATCGCAACAAAGTTTGATCATCACCTTGAGCAAAGTCGCCATAATTCCACTAGTGAACTCGTATACAACATAAATTACAATGTGATTGATAAGGTCAAACGTGATGAAACATTATCCACGGATTACGTTGCACGTCGTATATCATACTGTGATAACGGATCTGCATATATGTTTATCTAAACGAAAGACCTGATTTAAGGACATTGAATCTACACTTTTCGCTTTCAATTTCTCGTGTTTGCGAGTGTATTCTTGAAGTCGAGTGAAGGTTCGGAATCACGAGAATACGCTGTGAATGCATTGAAACTCTGTTAAGGCCGTTTTACACGGTTCACGGAATTGCGCAATTTGACGTACGTGCGAAGGCGCAATCAAAATTGAGTCTTGTAAAGCGGTGAATTGCTGGAACACATTCGAGAAAGACTTAGTTTGACCTCTCAGTGAAAGGGTGAAAGGTAAAACATACTGATTTGGCCTTGAAATGGTAAGAAAGGGGCAAGCAAGTCAAGTAATTAATATTTCCGAAGGTTTCTTAACTACCGAAAATATATTTATGATTACTATTTAGATATTCTAACTTTCAATGAGCACGAAGAAATGTGTTAATTATTTACTGATACCTGTAATGCATTAAGCATTATTTAAACATTTTCTTAGGGAAATGTTACAAACGACTGGAATAAATATCGTAACGAATTAAACGTAATAATTTGGCGCACATCAGTATTTCTATTTCTCGTATGATGAGACGCGTATAAATCTGTAGTATAATATATATCCCAAGAAAATGCTTAGGAATGATGAATGCGCGTATTAGTGTGTCTAAAATACTAATAAATACTAATATATAGAACAATATGCATTCATCGTGAGAGGGGCACTGATACCTGTACTGCACTAAGCATTATTTAAACATTTTCTCATGGGAATGTTAGAAACGACTGGAATAAATATCATAACGAATTAAACGTAATAATTTGGCGCACATCAGTATTTTTATTTCTCCATTTTTCTTTCTTTTCAGGCACAGAGGGCCTGACAGGCAAGCGATCTTGTCTTGAGATTAAAAACAAGATATAATAATGACTTTACGAAATTCTCTTTATTTTTATATCAAAGTTATTAATATTGGATTAAATGGATTTCTTTCTGGGGGGCACAAGCAAGGCCGTATCCAGGATTTTGTTCTGGGGGGGGGGGGGGGACAAGAATACTTCGTAATACAAAACGAACGCAATGATAACGGGACCGCATTAAATATCTTGCATTTTTTTTTAGGGTCCCCCACCCCCCTTAGATCCGCTATGATAACGGCATTCAAAATTTGTCTAGTTTTTAAGCATCTGGGGAGGTGGGGCTCGTGCACTCCCCTAAATCCGACTATGAATGCATGAAATAAATTTTAACAGGTTCAATTATCGGTTCATGCATTCGCACAGGTTGGGTGAACACACGTTGTATATTCGTGTTCATTCACGCGTTCATTTTAGACATTAACTCGCACGGGTTTATGTACTACGTTAACAGGCCTTTAGATGACACCATTTGCAAGGACACTTGATGATCTAGAAACTAATAACTACTCTTTAAGAATTAGTTCTAATTCTTCTTACCTGGAATTATTCACATATATTTCACACCTCGAATTTCCATTTTCAAACCGAATAAATTCTATTTTCCGTACTAATTGAGGGTAACTTGGAAGCACACGAGCATCTGAACTACTCCTTGGTGATCAAGTAGCACAAACTGTGGTGCGACTTCAAAATTTTTTAAAGTTACAATAGTTTGCGATACAATGCGATTTGAATGGGGTAGTTCAAGTTTAAATAAGTTTTTTAAAGCAATAATTTAACCCATAATTTCTTCGCAACTGTGAATGAAGTCAGCGCAAATGATCCCAATAGTCGGTCAAGTTTTATATTTCCGGCATTTAACGCGTTTCATCACGTCTGGTTTCCTTTCAAACTCTCGTATCAAATTATAGACTACATGATTATTGCCAACATTCCTTCAGGAGTTCTTACGTTATAATTATTACATAGCTGGATTGCTCAAAACAATTACTTTCATATCGAGAATCTTTTCGCCGCTGGCAGAAAACAAGATGACGTAGTTCAATTTTCCGACGCTAGTGGCGTTGTGTCCCGCCACATTCAAATTCTTCCCGAAAATAGTTCTCATTACGTATGTATCTTTTGTATTTTTAAATACAAATGCGCGAAAGGAAGCCAAAAGACAATTTTTAAGGCCTGATATGGGCGATTAATTGTTTTAGTCTGTATATATTTTTTCCAGTCGGCACGTCGTGATACACATGGCGGGAAAACGAAAAAAACACGGCATAATACAGGGTTCCATTTACGTTAGAGAGATAGGAAATATGATGGGACCCAGAAAAAAACTCGCAATTTGCGGGAAAACGTATAATTCCGATAACGTAAGTAAAGGGTTCTAATGTAGATTAATTTAGGACATGGTAGTGTCATTTCGGGGAGATGGTGTAAAATCAGATTATTTAAGAGCAGTTCATATTGGATATTTACTAGAACTTGACATCCAAATTATCGTTGGGTTTCATTATGGGCATATGAGTCTATCAATACACCGGTATCATATTCTCATTAGGGGAAATAACAAATGACTAATTTGGAAAATATTCTTACTCATAAACTAATGTAGGCATCACATATTTTACATGAAAAAATGTGGGTACTCAGGATAATGATTTTCTTCAGGATCAAGAGCTAACACATATCAATCCTAGGTAGACCCGTCAGTAAATTCAATGCCTAACACATAGAACTCACAATAAGGGCACAGAGTTGACATGACACTATCTGAGAACAAGATATGTTTTTGGATATAAAATACATTTTTTACATATATAAATAAAGACAAGCTCGGAATAACTCACATAGCAAACAATAGTGTGAGAATATTCTCAACTCAAGGTTATCATAGTGATAACACAACTCATGAAAATATTGGGTTATCTGCAGATGAAATGGTGCCAACGTTCCTAGAGGCAGTTGTGTTGCCCAAAAAACAGCCTAAAATACTTTAAACTAATATTGTTGTTACTTCATCTTGATTCTTTTTTCCGCTGACTTGATGAGTAGGAGGCAGCAACCATTCCAATCTTTCTCCTAAGACTGCTCGCAAATGGGATTTTGGATTCATTAGGAGTATCAGTAAATGCCAACATTACAGCCATCAATGGTCCAGCCCACCAGCTCCACTAATCTCCTTCAGATTGGGTTGAAAGAAGCAACAACAGAAAGAAAAAATACAGCTTCCACTGGAGTATATAGACATCTTAAAAATTCTTGGCAGTCTTCAAGATCTCTTCAGCAGTGGGGAGAATATGATTCTGCACACAACTAGAGAGTATCCAAAAGAAAACGATATAAAAAAAATACATGATAGTTCTTGGATGGATATATAGTAAAACCTAATAAGAGGTTAACTTAACTCACCAAAATTGGGTGAACCTTTTTACTTACCAGAAAACTAATTACCATTCAAAAAACAGCCCTTCATGATGAATCATAGAATGCTCGGCTATTTAAGCCAAGTTTCTTCCTCAGTGACACGATGAGTAGGACGAAGCAATGATTCCAATCTTTCGCCCAAGCCTACTAGGAAATTGGATTTTGGATTTGCTCAGGAACACAAAAAATGCCAAAATTACCGACAGCAGAGGGTCGATGACACCGAATCAGCTACTTCCCTTTCGATTGCACCGAATGAAGGAATGATGAAAAAATAAATTCAGCTGCTACTGGAGGGGAGACAGCTTCAACAATTCTGGAAGGGGGTGGTCCTTCAGAAGTGAGGAGGATAAGAATCTGCATACACCTGCAGAGTATCTAAAATGACATGAGAGAGAAATGAAAAAAGGATATTAGTATGACAGTATCGTTAAAAACTTTATAGAGGAATGGTATACCAAAATTGATAGAGCTATATTACTGGCCTGAAAACTATTTCCTATTCAATCATCGATTCATTCAATAATGTAGTTATTTCTATCAGAAACATTCTGTACCTGCTTTTCTATTTGTGCATTTTAGACACGTGTATTCCATTTATATGTGAGGTTTGCATGGCATTTCGCCATATCAGTCTCGGCTTTCAGACGTTCCTCCACGTTGAGTTGTACATAGGGGACAACAGTTTCTCCAGCCATCCATCTGGCGCCTTCGGGTCAGAGGTACCAAAATATCTAAACCAGCATGAAGGGAACATTAACACGCCACGGAGGAAAAGCAGTTCCGCCGTCTCGGAACACGTGTAGTCAGAACCCTGCCACACTGCGGATTTCAGCAAGCTTAAATCCTGCGTAATGAAAGCTGTTACTATCATAGGCTAATCCCAGAAGCTATAAAGATAACTAAGCATCCTGAGAACTGCAACAGAGAAGACGGCTACACATTAGCCAACACATGGAAAAGGATCTTCAGTATCATTGACCAATCAGAGCCCACCTGAGATCCAACCAATCAGAAGCGACCTAATATCCCTAAAGTTCCTATGTAAGATGGTAAAATTTATGCATCACAACTTCCGACCTCAAGACGAGAGCAGGATGACTGGAAAAACTGTCTTGAACAACACAATGCGGAGGAATTCCCAAAAACTGTGATTCATATGTATTACATTTTTTCAAAAGGGAATGATGAACCATTGAATAACCTGTTCCATGAAAGCTGTTACCAGGAATCAAGTCCCAGTAGCAGTATCATGTAAGTAGTAATTTTGCTATAGCTAGTACATCATGTTTACCTTTAAATAGAAAAATAATTTTGGATTCAACTATTTCAAAACAGTTAACCAGATATTCTGTGTCTCATTGCACAACGCATACATGTTTAGTCTGATGTACTACAAGGTAATGAACAGGCGACAGGGAAGAACAGCAACGTAATTTATTATGATGACAAAAAGTATTAGTGTAAGTCGTGACGTCACAGGGACCTAGTTTCTATACGAGTAGATAAGAGTTTTACATCGTCTGAGATTACCAATGCATGCATGAGTCACAGAGCTCAGGGAACATCTCTAATTAATCACACATTAAAAATACCTAAGTTCTGAAAATTAACATCATTTGATAGGGGAATAGTAATCTTTATTTTAGCCAAGCGCTACCAGCTAGCAGGGTACTCGTCTACCTGCTAGCTAAGGTCACCTTACAAGGCGGCAGGGAAACCAGAAATACGTCACACAGACTTTTTCCCATCATTCCTAATTAGCGGTCGCTTTTTTGCACGCTTGAAAATTTTCACTTTTCATTTTGTCTCGAAAAATAGATATCGTCATTTGAAAATCTGAGAGTAAGAAATTCGTACTCCAGGAGTAATAATCTTTCCATTTAGGCAATAAAATAATAATTGGAAACTACCCTATTAGGTACTAGAGATAAAGTACATATATGTTTCTGCAAAATATATTGTTCACTTACTTGTTGCTTAAAAGGCAGTGATCATTCATAAATTAATGGTAGCTGAGCAAATTATTCCATATTAAGAGGTGGCATTGGTTCGATTCAATATCGTTAAGTACACCCCTGAATGAAAGTAAAAAATGATGTGCTTGCATTGAAGAAATCACCTACATACTACTCTAATAAAAATAACGTACAGTAATTGGCATGGGATGAAAATTATGAGAAGTAGGTATTAATACCACTGAGATCAGCGGTTGATAAACCACCATGAACAATCTTTTTCTGTGCCAGACTGGAGCCTGGACTACTTGCAACTCATCATCTTCACCTTGATCTTCAGAGGGAAAAAGGGGCAATGTCATTCACAAAAATCATTCTCTTTGGATGCACTATTGCAAGTAGAGGCAACCTTCATTGATTCAGGCAGGAATACATCCAACTGGTTCACAGGCATATAATGCATTATCAATGAAGAAAATGGATCATTCCTTTGGATGTCTTCCAATCTACGAGAAAATGCAATGGAGAAATAATATACCATTGCTTTCAATGCAAAAAATAGTTTGAATGTACAAAAACAAATACAAACTTTTTTGAATGGATGATTTACTACAATAGGTACTTCTATTAAACAGATTATATGGGACCTGAAATTGGGTATGATGCTAATTAAAAAATGGAAGTAACAAGAAAAATGAAATAAATCCCGCGGTAAACTAAGGTAAAAAAGAAAAGAGAGTTTTAGAAGTAAGGTAACATTGTAATGGCTGCTACGAGACGAAAAAGAAAGAAGGATATAATATTCTCATTTGCAAATTCTATTCCTTCCCTGATATTGTTACAGCTGAATATGTATTTCTTTATAGTGTTCGCAAAAAAGTAAAATTGTTCTTCTTCCTCAAGTTTTGATGAATTACTTTTTTTGAGCCTAAGGTTTTATGCATATGAAGTTTCTCAAAACAATATGACAAAGGTTGTTATATTTATTTATTTTATTTGTTTACATCGCCCCAAAAACAGCTCATTTAAGGCCTTTTACATAATGGGGGAAATAACATCAACCAATGACTTTCACACACAACCATGCCTTGGGTAGGGGCAACCTACCCAGGCAGGACTGGAACCCACTCCCACCGAGATGGTCTGAAGTTTGTGAAGCTTCATTGTAGTTATTTTTTGTTATGCTTCTTCGGTGAAATGACTTGCAAATTAAGCATTTAATTCCATGAGACCCTGAAAAATGGAGACTGTTTACTAATCCCCCCAAATCTATCTCCTTACCATAAATGATCATCTTTTAGAACTTTGTACCTCTCAAAAACCTAATAAGAAATATAAATGCTATAGAATCCTTTTCATTCCTCCAAATCATAGCAAAATGAGGAAAGTTTGAGGATGGACTTCCCCCAAAAATGGTGGGTGATGGAGGAAAACAGATGTCATATTTTGATTCAGTATGTCATTTTACGGAAGAATCACCAGAAATGGTATCAGGGCTCAAAAAAATAATTTTTTACAGTCTAGTGTTATTTGATTAATTTTTTTCAGGCAAAAGCATACCCAGCATCAAAAATAGGGGAGTAGGGCAAGCCATGGTCATTCAAGTTGTAGCATTTTACATTTTTCATTGGAAAAGGTGAGTGGAACCAACATTTTAAGACAAATTATAACAGTGCTTTAATAGTTTTTCAAATTATTTGCCTGAAAAAAACTTTAGTTGAATGATTTAAACTGATATTAAAGAAAAATTGTTGAAAACTTTCCATTCAATCCGATCTGATTTTCTTAAAGACTTTGGCGATTTTTGATTTCATGGGGAGGGTGGCTGCCCCCTCCTGCCCCTCGCTGGGTACGCCCATGGTTTGAGAAGAAATTATCTACCATTAAATGATGACAATGGTTTGCTTCAATAAAGTTCAAAATCAGCAATGAATACACCAAACATCCTTACAACATTGTTGGCCTTATTATCAACCGTATTTAGACATCTGATGGATATTGTGTGCTGTTTTGGCTAAGTACACCCCTGAATCAAAATGAAAGATGATGTGCTTGAGTCTTGAAAGGAATTACCTATTTACTACCAACTCGACTATAAAAAACATAGAGTAGCTGATGCCAAACTAAAATTATGACAATTATAAATGCATACCACTGATCTAGGGGTGATAGAGCACCATGAACAATCTTCCTCAGTGCCAGGCTGGAGCCTGTGATGAAGACTACTTGCAGAACTACTTGAGAATGAAAATGCTCATGATTCTAAACTCATTTATATTTTTTTAAATAAATGTGTAAAAATTTTTTATGGTTCAATTTTAGTTTACCAATTGGAATTTAGGAATTGATCATATATTACCTGCGTACATGTCTACGTGCCTGGCACATGAAATGAGAAAAAAGGATGACATGTGTAATGTATTATTGAAATTCATCTTATATCATGAATGCAATTATGAAAATTAATTGGTCCAGTCAAGAATACCATATCAACCAAATTTTCAAACGGACAAATGAAAGGTCAAGTAGGCACAGGGGCACCGACTTATAAAAAATATTGGGGGGGCCCATGTTGGGGGTCTTACCGCGGGAAGAGTTTAAATTCCCAGTGTGTCCCAGCACCGTAACACTATCATTATTCACACCACTTGTTTTCAGTTAACCTGATTACTACCTTTACTAAAATTATTGTTTTAACATATTATTGAATATATTTTAAAAGGTATCGTCAAACATGGGAAAATACCAATATATTGTTGTAATTTAACAAAGCATAATACAACTTAATTATTTTCTTGAATTGTTGAGGGGGCTCCGCCCCCCCTAACGAATCTTTGAGGGGGCTCCGCCCCCCCTAACGAATCTTTGAGGGGGCTCGGGCCCCCTCAGGCCCCATGGAATCGGTGCCACTGAGTAGGCATCACCTAAAACCAGCATACATAGTTGAATATCAATTATGAATTATTCGGCCTACAGGGTACATTTCAGTGGATCATGTTAATTTAATATAAGTTGATATTTTTATTTGTGATGGGTAACTTACTTTACTCGTTGTGGAATTTGTTCTAGCACATTCACTGAGCAATTTTCCTTTGGGAATAGAGGCCATATTATTGACATCCCATATTATTGACTATTGACCTTCAGTTTTCCACGATAGACCTGATCCAGTGTCTGGAAAGATACAGCATTTTCCTTGAGGTTATTCCTTTTTTGCTACTTATTCTATTTACTTGTTAATACTTTTGAATGAAATACATAATTCCGTAAGGATGTTATCTGTATTTAACTATCAATGACTAAGTTTTAATGATGTCATCAGCGGATTACCCCAAAACAAGCAATGACCATTAGATGGCTGTACATATATTGGCTATCTCAAACACTGGTAGCAGACAAGATTTTCAGTAAAACATGTAAGTAGAGTTGGGAAAGGGAGTTTTTTCTTCTTTTTTCCCTGCCGTGTGCTCAGTGCTTTTGCTGCATGTGACGTAGGTAGATTCCCAGAGAGTAAGCGATAGTTCCCCGCAGAAGGGTTAACATTTTGTCATGACACCACCGGTGTCGTTACATTTTGGAAATTTGAGCTTATGCACACGATCAAAGTGAAAAATATGTAAAAAACCCATATCCACTCGGTTTCTTTCAAGGGGATGGATAATTACATGCTTTTTCCATCAGAAGGTGGTAAAATGCATGAAGGAAATCAGAGGCCCCTCCTATCCATCCGCTGGGTATGCCCATGCAACATAAAAGTTCTCGTTCTAATGAAGGAACTCCGTTAGGACTGAGATTGAAAAACTGAATGGGTCCATCTGTGATGAAAATATACCCTGTACTACGTATTTCTTTGAATCCATCCACATAGTCCTGGGTTAGTTATTCAGTTTAATACATATTCATATGCCTTTTCTTGAATACGTTGAGTGCTGATGCAAAGACTCAAGGTAAATCCGGAGTGAGTTCCAAATTATAGTCCCTGCGCCAGTTTATGGTTTTTGCGATGCTGGAATATGGAATATATATATATATATATATGCATGTGAAAAAATGATAATGCGAACAAATCTCATACCGTTTTGATGATGTGCTGCAGGCCTGGGGCAGGTGTCATTCCCCTAATTTCTCAGCGGGATGAGTGGACAGGTGTTATGGCTGAAAAGAAAAAAAACAATTTAAATGATATTCATCATGAGCCAGCTTAAGATCAATTTCGGATCATCTGCTCCACTCATAACACATATGTTATTGCTCCTGGTTATTTTTTCGAGTAGAATGATAAAATGCATGTGAAATTAGCCTTTATAATGATGATAAGACACATGTACCCTTGGAAATTGATAGGCACTTTGAGTGAATGTTTTTTTGCATGCTGGGACTGTTCAACCATAAGGCAATACAGGCGCTTCTTAGGGGCATCACAGTCAAAGCGGCAAAGCCTTCTCTCAGGCAGGAAGCAATGATGTATACCGGAGGCACCTCGCAGGGCACTGTCGTGAGCAGGATTATTAATACCCACATTAACCACAAGTAAACAGCATTACGGAACACACATAATTAGGGATGGGCCAATCCACGATTTTTTTCGGATCCTTGATTTTCGGAGCAGAATCTTTCCGATCGGAAATTTTTGAATCAAAATGCATTTTCAAGTTACTGACGCTGAGATTCCCCTGATGAATGTTTAATCTTATGGGAAGAGTCACAATATGTGCCATTCGTATTTTGCCTTTTTAATTTTCCACAGCTGAAATTCTCCTACGTAGCCTCTGCGAGAGTTTTCAAGCAAAACAGTTCATGAGTAGGACAAGAATTGCATGCCACGTTGCAGTCGAAGAGAGGTTCGGAACTCTTTCCAGCCTTGTGGGGAGTTGAATTCACTGAATCTATTATTTAAATTTTTGCATCTAGATCCTATGTCTTCTGCGACTTTGGATCCGATGTATCCGATGAGGGGCAATATCTGCGGATATTTGTATCTGATTCGACCATCCCTACACATAATACTATGTGGGTTCCGTCTGCCTGCAGTTATCCTCTTTGCTAGGGTTTTAAATGTTCTAAGTAAGGATTACAGCAGAATACATGCCAAAATAGATATTGAGGAATGAGCAGGGACATTTAGAAATAATGTCCTCTTTTTGTCGCAGGCCCTTCCACTTTGCTCTTCGTTATGCTGGTCGAGGCCCTTTCGTCAGTACAAGTGTAATAGGGGAGGGGAGGCGGCAAAAAAAGGAGGTTACACTGTTTAATTGGGGTAGTATGATCCATATTATAATAGCTGAAAGAACATGTGTGTTTTAGCAATCTTAAAGAGGGGGATGAATACTCTTTGTTGGACAAATCTGCAACAATTTCAAATGAAATGAGTGTAAGGTTCTTTTACCTCTGGGTGGTTGGCCGCCCACGTAGCAGGGAGATGGCCTAGGTGTTCTTGCCCTGAAATAGTGAATATACATAATTGAAGATAAACCTCATTTATTGATTAATGTTAAAACTCTATCATATCTTAACATTAAAGAAAATGTCACTCAAAAATTAATAATATGTGCGTTGACTGTAATTACATTTGTCATTAAGGATTTTCATAAGCTGTTAACAGAAGTATGTTCTTGCCATTAAAAATATGTTCATTTGCTTATTAATTTGCTTTGGTAGGTAATATCAGCAGGAAAGATAAATAAATAATTTTGTGGAAAGAGGTACTTCCAAAAGTTTTCATTTTATCTAGTGTATGTGTGAACGCAATGGGTGGTGGGCTATAGTCACCAAGGATCTTAAATATATCCACCGTTGCAGTGGCGCAGCGAGGGGGTGGGTTTTGGGGGATAAAACCCCCCCAGAGCTCGGAAATGTTTTTTGAGTTTAATCCATTTTACTTAAATGGATTAACATTTCTTACAGAATAGAGCAAATGTTAATAAAACATCTCTCCGAAAGCAGTAAAACTCACCATTTTGAACCATTTATATCGAAAATTTCCTGAAGGAGTGCCCCCGCACCTCCCGCTTACCCAGGGGGGTATTCCACACCCCCAGAAACCCCAGTATTAGTTGTGCCCATAAACCCCCCCTAGCCTTAAGTCCTAGCTGCGCCACTGCGCCATTGCAACAAAGAAGAAAAAATACGAAGCCTAAAAGCAATCTGGATAGTGTAAAATTTTATGCAAGTATTTGGGGAAGGGTTCCTGACCCCCTCCTTCACTTACGTCATGAGGTGGGACTTCGGACTTCACCGCGGGCCATGGGTGGTGATGTTATCACTGGTCACCTCCAGGACCGACCCGCGGCGGTCTCTGTTCCAGGGCCTGGAGGTCTAGGTGTATTAGCAGATGTTCAATGATCGCCTCCAGCCGGTCAATCTCCGCCACCAAGTCTTCGATATCTCTTCTCAATATCTCCATTTCCCGGAGCATTGACCAGCGGAGGCGATCGTTTGGCCCTGGATGGTCCTGCACCTCACTACTCCCCCTGGCAGGGCCCTCATCTTCATCTTGTTCTTCTCCCGGAGGAGGAGGTGAGGCGGGCGAAGGTGGTGTGCCCGCCTCCGGGGGCACAGGGGACGTGGATGTTGGTGGTTCAGTTGTGTTGTCCGCTGCTTCCACGTCCGCCCCCGGAGTCACCGTCTCCTCCGGGCAAGGGCCCTCGGCGGCCGGACCCTCCTCCTCATCCCGCCGCTGTGTCCTTCGGCAGCAACATCCTATCACGGAAAAGAGGAAAGAAAATCAGAGGAAGATACATACTTAGAATATGTTCGCTATACCAGTTACCAGTACGCTCACATAGCACAAGGTTTGTTATACTCTTATTTTTCCGTAACGCTCATCCCGCCAGTCGGCATGCATCGAGGCTTTCCTTCTAATTTCCTCCGTGGGAATGCAGACGAAAATTTTTTCTGGGGTGTTATTGCACAGAGGAACAATGCACCACATGTAATTTTTCCTTCTTTCAGCCATTTTCTCCTTCAAACGCAGCGAGGCTCTTCCAAATCTGCAGCTAAGACGTTACTGGGCTTGGATCTTGGACTCCTACTGAATTATGACGTCATGGCGTAAGATTATTGGGAGCGGTATTTTACAGCCCGCGAAACTCGGGAGACTCTTTGGATTAATATTCTAGTGAATAAACTGAATTTTAAGCAGAAAAAGTATATTGCGCTACCAAGTGTTTAGTGTAGTAATTCAGCACAATGTCTACAAAAAGTATGCATTTCCACTATTATGAGGTTGGAGAACGATTATTAACAACATTTTAAGCACGGCTAACTGATGTCTATTTGAACCTTAAGATTACTGATTACGTTGCGGTCGAAAAAGAACCAATTTTTAAGTACAGAGGCTTAGAGGCAAGCGCTCCCTATCCGGGGCGCAGCCATGAATTAAAGCTGGGGGAGGTTAAGGTACAAGTAATACCGGGGCATGTGGGGTATGGTATACCCACAAGGATAAGCGGTAGGTGCGATATTAATTAATTGCGGGATTTTAAGATAAATGGTTTTAAAATGGTGAGTTATACGGCTTTCTGAGGGGTATTTTATTAATCCCTACGCTATTCTTTTGGTTAAATCAATCCAATTTAGTAAAACGTATTAAACTTAAACATTTCTGTGAGCTCTTGGGAGGGGGGTTTATCCCCCAAAACCCCTCCCCCCCTAGCTTAGCCACTGCTCCGTACAGTGATGAGTTTGCCCTGTTGCTAGATGCTTTGGAGGCATTGCGATCTCAGAAAGCAAAGCATTCCAAGTCATGAGTCGCCCAGAGCTTCCAGCAACAGGGCATCTAGTAAGGTTCTCAAGTCTCTATTGCGACAATTGTGCGAAAAATCCAATGAGAAACAAAAACCATCATTCACCGCTTGACCGGGTTTCGAGCCAGGATCCCCCGATATCCGTTCCAGTACATGCTTTAGCCGGTTGAGCTACCGACGTGTTATTCCCACTTTTGGATATTTCCTTATACTCTACCGGGAAAGGTGGTACGGACTGCTGAGCATTCGATATGCCACAAGCAGTCCAAATCGTCCGCACCGGGCCTTGCACTCCGGCTGAGGCACACGATGTGGTTCTCTTGTGATTTCATGTGCTAAGGAGTCCTTGTCCGCCTTTGTCCACAAATATGACGCCTCGGTAGCATTATTTGAACAACGAGCAATTATGAACAACGCATAATTCGATCGGAAATCATGCTTTGAATCACAGCAGAGGCCAACGATTTTTTTCTCCGTGGATTTTTCACACAATTTTTGTATTACGATTGACTCCCATCAAGTTATCGCCGTGTTAGTTCTGGTATACTTAATCTCTCTTGTTCCCTCGGGATGATAAGTACCTTATACCTGCGACACCTAGTGTGAATCAGACTTATGACTATATTCCAGGCAGTGGCGCAGCGAGGGAGGGGGTTTTGGGGGATAAAACCCCCCCAGAACTCAAAGAAATATTTAAGTTTAATCCATTTTACTTATTTGGATCAGGATTACTTACAAAATAGTGTTAGGATTAATCAAATATCCCTCAGAAAGCCGTAAAACTCGCCATTATGAGCCATTATTCTAAATTATTTTCTGGAGGAGGGCCCCAGCATCTCCCCTGCAAATCCTGCTTACACTGGTGGGTATGCAATACCTCCACACCCGTAAGTGAAAGTTGCGCCTAAAACCCCCCCCTAGCCTTAATTCCTAGCTGCGCCCCTGATTGCAGGCTATAAAAAATTTTCTAAAATTTAAAATTTATTCCCCTCAAATTCTTATTTATGTTAAAATATTTCTTGTAGTGTAGGTCAACTTATGTAATGCAAAAAAGTAATAGCCAACGTTTTTGTTTACTAAAAAACATCGTCAGGGCGTAACTGTGTACATAATATAGTATATCTATAAATATAATAATAATGTAATATCAATAATATATCAATAAATATGTACACAGTTGAGCCCTGAAGACGGTTCTAAATAAACACAAACATTGGCTATAACTTTTTTGCATAACATACGTTGACCTACACTCCAAGAATTGCTTTCACAAGTATTAAATGAAGTCAAAATAAGGAAAAAAAATAAATAATGTTATTTTTAAAAATAATAGAATAAATTTCAAATTACCGTGATGATTAAATTTATATTGCTCCCCTCAAGAGTGGCTACTAAATGGGCATACGGGAATGTAAAACTATTCGTATCCGTTATTCAAGCTATATTGTCTCGTACAGTATCATGGCTTTATTTTGAAATGATTGGGAAGGTGTTTGCAGAGCAATGTTTTAGTGACACCTCTCTTCGAACGGACAAATATTCCATGAAAACGTCCCAAAAATTAACTTGCATCCATCGCTTAGAGGACATGTTCGGTTGGTAATAAAATACATCTTCATGTCTTTGTATTTCGACTTCGAAGAAAGAATTGAATGTGACGGATTTGCTAGAGGCCTGCCGAAAATAAAATCGATGAAATAAGCCACGACTACGGTAAATTAATTCCGTCAGGAAAATTGACGCTATGAAATGACACCTTCTTACGTGGCACTAGTAATCTATTCCTTTAGTAAATCGTCCGGAAAACCAAGGAAAATGCATAAGTCTTCGACGAAAAAGGAATTTTAAGAGAACAGACGGGAGTTGCTAAGCAGTTCTTTCCGTAGGATGTATTTTATCAAAAAATGAAAAAAATACTCATTCTCAAAGGCGTATTTCACGGTATGATAATGTTCAGAAGTTGTTTTGGTACTTACGCAGAGAGTTTCCCATTTTTCTGGCCTTGTGTTTTCGCAAATCTTGATGCAATATCTTCTCCTTTCTTTTCCTCTTGAAAGCACTGATTGCAGTGTAAATTATGCATCCCTAGCAACGCGCGGCTATCGGCTTCCGTGAGCATTGTTGTGAGGTAATGCTTAGGACTATGCATTTTTATTCGCGGCATTTCATCGCGAATTTACTGTTAGGGCATAGAATTAATAATGTGTTGTATTCTAAAGTTAGTACCTATATGTATTTTCAATGCATAATACTACATGAAGTGGCGGTGGCAGAAGATTTTTTTCCTTTCAAATGCTTTTGGCTGAAATGCCACGGATTAGAATGGATTTATTTCTATCCTTGTTGATTTATCGTAATTTATTTTGTGCGCCGCGTATTCGGCTTCAATTATTTACCAACTTTAAATTTATTTGTCCATACCCTCAATTTAGTTTACAATTTAAATATTCCAAGTAAGATTTACAACGCGGAAGAAAAAACAGCATGAAAAAATGCAGGCGTTTAATAATTTAAATTAAACTTTCAGGTTATTTGGTTTTAGAAATCCCAGTTTAGACGAATGTTAATTGTCAATTTTAATGTCATTTGAAAAAAGCCAGATTGCGGCCATGCTATGCCACTTTACGTAACGTCGCAAGGTCCGAGATGCCATACGGGTAGTCAGGAATTTTACATCGTCTGAGATTACCAATTCATGCATGTGGCACAGAGCCTAGAGAAACATCTCTTTATAATCACCTATTTTAACCTTATGTTTGGAAAGTTTCCTTCGTTTGATAGGATATTAATAATTCCTATCTAAGCCAAGCAATACCTGCTAGAATGGTACTCTGCTACATACTAGAAGCCTTATCGTCACGCCGTTCATAGCATCGTACCAAGTTAGATTCACCCGCACCAGCCGGAGCCAGAATGAAGTCACACGGGCTTTTCACAGCATTCATGCTTGGCCGAAGCATTTTCGCGCGCTTGAAATATTTCTCTTTTCATTTAATCGCGAAAAATAGATATTATCATTAAAAATTTTAAAATCGTGAAATACGTACTCCAGTTGTAATAGTGTTTCGACCTGGGCATTTTAAAAAATAGGAAACCACCCTATTATAACCAAACTTAGGGCATATTTTACGCGCTTTTGGTATGTTATAATCCAGTAGTAGATCCACCCCCACCCCCCTTGGTATCCAATTTACTCTAGATAGAATAGGGTAGTTTCTTTCATCAAAGAAAACGAATGGCATTGATAGCGATTCGTTGCCCACCACTAGTGTATTCATAATATACAAACTGTTTGGCTATAGAAATACCGGTTTAGACGAATTGCAAGGGTCAATTTTATCGTCATTTGAAAAAGGGCAGGCTGGCGCCCATGCTATGCCACTCCATGTGACGGCACAGGGACCTAGTTTCTATAAGAGTAGATAGGAGTTTTACATCGTCTGAGATTACCAATGCATGCATGAGCCACATAGCTCAGGGAAACATGCCTTAATAATCACCTATTAAAACTGGCTAAGATCGGAAAGTTTTATTTTTTTGATAAGGTATTAATAATCCTTATTTAAGCCAAGCGCTACCAGATAGCTGGGTACAAGGCTACCTGCTAGCATCCTCGTCGTATTAGCGCTCAAGGCCTCGCCTCATGGTAGCTTCACTTGCGGCAACGGGAACCAGAAATACGTCACACGGAGTTTTCCCATCATTCATATTTAGCCGTTGCGTTTTCTTTGCGCTTCAAAATTTTCACTTTTCATTTAATCGCGAAAAATAGATATCGTAATCGTAAATCTATAAGCGTGAAATACGTATTCCAGGAGTAACAATCTTTCGATTTGAGCCTAAAAAAATAGGAAACAACCCTATAGTAATCTCAGCTCTATCCTGGATTCGCCACTAGTTAACAGGACATTCTCGATAGTCTGCCGATATAGGGCCAATATAGGCTGCCAATATCGGCTAAAAAACGTAAAATGTTACACTTGGATATTGGCCCTATATTGGCAGACATTATAGGGCCGACATAAGAACACTGGCAGTCGATATTGGTCCGACATAAGCCCGATATTGGGTGGCTACTTGGGTACTGTCATCAATGCTACCGGGATAATCCCAAAATAAATGCAACATAGTTTTTCAATGCTCAATCTTAATTCAAATACATGCATGAAACAGCATAAAGCCGTAATAATTTCAACTTTCCACACCACGATAAAATTTCTCAACTGGATAGCACAGAAAAGAGTTACTTTGGTGAGTACTCGAAATCTTTGCATAAAAAAGACTCAGTAAAAATATTGAAGAAAATTCATTTCATTATGATAATAATGATAATAAGTACTCACAGAAGAATAAACAGATTATTACAACATTTAAAAACATATTTGGAAGTTAAGTAACCCACTAAACAAAAGGCATGTTTTAATTGTACCAATAAGTTTTTAATTCATTGCTCAACTGGTATAAAGGCAGCTTTACACGATGAATTTCCATTCGAATGCCTTGCGAATAACCATCATTCGCTGTGTATAATCGATTGAAATTTCAGGCCTGTTATAAATTACTTGAATGATTTCCGTGAATGATATGAGCGAACGGCGTCCATCTTGCCATTGGCATCCACCTCGGGATTATAAGTGCATATGTGAAAACTTTGGAAGCATATTTACCCATGCAATTGCTCAAATAATTAATATGTAGGTACTTTGAGAGAACATAAATTCACAAACATTAATTGTCTAAAGTGGGTAACTCGGAAATAGCATTCGGGATATTTAATGAATAAAAACGTCGTTTTTCTCCTCGATTGCGTCTATATTTTGTTTAATTTAAAATTATTAAACTATATTTAACGATTTGAACGCTTAAGTTTGGGATGAGACTGCCGATTAATGACAAAATATCTATTTATTCGGTGAACAAATTCCAACGAAAACGAGCCGTGACATCATATTGACTAGGGGGCATGGGCCAGTTGGAGAAAGGCAGCCAGGGCCTAGGTAATGCATATCCACAAGTACTTTAGTTGGTCTAGGCAGTCATTAGTGCCTCAGAGAGTGTGCCGCTTGTATGAACATGAGTGGCTACCTAGAGGTGTTGCGCATCTAATTATGCATTAAATAAGAATACAAATCATAGTTCCCATCAAACTAAAATATATTATTCGCAGTTTTTTCCATATTTTCACGGTATAGATGTCGTCAAAGTCACGGTTTCTTGGAGAATGGAGGGACCAGTGTATCAGGGAAATTAAGAATTTCAACAGATTCAGGCTTCAATTGGTGGAAAGAAGACATATTTAAGTGAAAAATTTTCGTGGAAAAGAGTTACGATCTTTTATTTATTTAAATTAAGAAGTGTCTGAATTTTCCCCAGTGTTAATGGACACTTTACCAGTTACCATTCTTCCGGCTTTGGTACAGGCTCAAGGTCAATGTGTCAGCACGGCACGCGGACCAATAATTGCGCTTAAGGATATTTTATTGTATAGAATAATATTTGAGGAGAAAAATTGAAGAAACTTCCTTTGACAAAGAACTCGTATCTGATAACAAAAAGAAAAAGAACCTTAGCTTAGCCAATCTAAGAGAAGTTGTACAAAATGTCTCGACTATAATTTTTTTCTTAGTTAATTATATAATTTGGTCCTATGGACAACTAACAAAGGAATTGTGATAAACTAATAGTAATTCACAACGGTGTCTAAAGACCCCCGGTTATTACTGAGAGCGCAACCGATAAGGATTATATGGAAAGAAAAATAGCGCTCCGTGATCGCCCGCAGTCAAATGGGATCGATTCTGCTAGTTACCTTAGAACACAGATTTGTAGTTTTCACGCGACATTCAACAACTCAGAAATTCCTTCATAAGCAACAAGCTTACATAAATCATGCATCACATCATAAGTCAACAATTATAAGTTTAGTTTGACGCAGCTCTCCTTTCCTCTCTCTTATCCGAAAGCTTTTTCGTACTATTTCTTTCTTTACATGTTTTATAACCTGCCCTACGTAATGCATTCACGGCCGTCCCTTGCCCTTTCATCCAATCAACCTTTCCTACGACAATTACCTTAATTGGGCCATAATTTCTCATATCGTGGCTCAGGGGCGCAGCTAGGAATTACGGCTATGGTGTTTTAGGCGCCGATGAAAGTCAACTACTGAGGTGTGTGGTATACCCGCCAGGATAAGCGGTAGGTGCGGTGGCCCTCCCCCAGAAAATATTGAATACAAATGTTTCAAAATGGCGAATTTTATGGAATTCCGAGGGATATTTCATTAATCCTTACGCTCTTCTTTCAGTAAATAAATCAAATTAAGTAAAATGGATTAAACTTGAAAGTTTCTCTCAGTTCTGGGGTGGGATTATCCCCCAAACCCTCCCATCCCTCGCTGCGCCACTGACTTGGCTTATGAAATTACTTTTATGGTTTTACTTTTCACTTCTCTCTTCTCCAACTCTAGCACTTCTTCATTAGTCAAACATTCGATCCATATCTTTATATGTTCATCATTCTCTGGCAGGACCGCATTTCGAATGCCTCCACTCTTGACTTCTCTGCAGCTGGTCCAGGGGAAGAGGGGGTCGGGTTGTGGCCTCACCTGGGAATGATTAAACAAATAAACAAGTCGAGTCAGCTGTCAATGACCACACCTTCCTTCCACAAAGAGGCATGCTCCGTATGTAGCACCTGATGTATTGTTTTCTTAGTTCCATGCTTGTACTCTCAGCTGTAAGAAGGTTCTTTCGCTCAATAGAAAGCCCTCTTCGCCTGCGTTATTCTACTGATTATTTCCTTCTTTCTTCGTCCACCGTTTATAATTCGGCTTCCCATGGAGCAAAGCTTTCTCACCTCTTCAAGCTTTTGTTTTCTGAATTTGATGCTTGTCTTAGCCTCTTCTCTTTTGCTGCATATTTATATCTTTGTCTTCTTTTTTTAATTTTCAGCTAATATCTGGCCTTTGTTCTATCCATTATTATCAATTTCTTCTTAAAATAATTCTCTGTCATGGCTATGACTGCTGTATCGTCTGCAAATCTCAACATACCAAATCTTCCTCTGAAAATATTGCCATCTAATCTTTTCTCCTTGCTGTCATCGAGGAATTGATTGGCGCATGTAATCTTATATCGAATCCCAGCCCGAGGGTCTCCCTCCCACAGAAATGAATAAAATTCAGTTCCTCTCAACTGCCCATCAATAACCACTTCGTGAATTCCGTAGTACTCCTTCCATCCAATAGTACTATTGTCATCATTAGTCAACAATCCTAAGATTGGTTTAACGAAGCTCTCCATTTCCATCTCCTATCCTCTAGCCTTTTCATAGCGACGTATTTCTTCCCTTTTACACCCTTTATATCCTGTCCTTTGTGTCAACCGAGGCCATTTCTTGCCATTCTTCCCTTCCACTGTCCTTCTACGATTGTCTTTATCAGGCCATCATGTCTCATAATATAACCAACTAAGTTCTTCCCCTTAAGGTTTTTAGAAGACGTTTGTTTTCTCACATTCTTCCTAGCACTTTTTCATTACTTGCTCGGTCGATCCATTTTGTCTTCATCGCTCTTCGATAGCACCACATTTCGAATGATTCCACTCTCGACTTCTCGGCTTCTGTCAACGAACAAGCCTCGCCTCCATAGTGAAATAAGTACTAATGGAAGTCCTTATATTTTCAGATTTAAATTTATTTTTAAAGTAAAGTTCAAGGGTTTTCTTACATAACAATTCTTAACCTAATCTTAAACCGGTCTTTCCCACGCACTGTTAAATAATGTATGAGTACAACAGCTCCCTGGTCACCTATTAGACGCGGGAATTTGGCGCATTCAGCTGAGTGAGTGATGCTGATACCATGGGGGCGACATACCCATAAGGATAACGCGTGTAGGTTTTGATATATCAGTGCCATCCATGCCAGTGGTCCAAGACTGCCGCGAAGTTTGAATTCACATCTCGGCGCGTGTTTCAAACTTTTTTACGCGTCACGATAGGGCCTGCTATTAAATAATGCTACTGCAATTGCGAGAATTTTAAAAGCAATGAGTGTAGGAAAATCTTCCTGAAGAACTTCCCCAGGTTACTAAAGCAGTAACTATAATACAAGATTAATGTACAAATCCAACTGGAGATCTGGTGGTAGGTAAGAATAATGATCTCGTAGACTTACTTCAGTGGACATTGGTATTTATTGATACAATAACTGGAAAAAGAAATACAACAATAACAATTTAAATATGACATGCTAGAGATGAAATCTGTGGAAATTAACAATTCTACAAGCACATGAGATGCACAAGCAACAAATATCAATGACAAAAGTACATTGCAATGAGAGATGAGCAGCCTTTGCCTAATAGTAGACAGATTCCATTACTTAAGTAAACACTCCACACTTATACACAAAGAGGGTGACCCAGTTTTCCTTGAGGTAGATGTATCTTGCAACAGCTCTGGGACACTTGCTTGGTCGATCCATTTTATCTTCAACCATCTTCGATAGCACAACATTTCGAATGATTCCACTCTCGACTTCTCTGCTTCTCTCTACGAACAAGCCTCGCTTCCATAGTGAAATAAGTCCTTATTTTTTTCAATTTTAAGTTTATTTTTAAAGTAAAACTTCAAGGGTTTTCTTATTTAAGAATTCTTAACCTAATCTTACATCGGTCTTTCCCACGCCCTATTAAATAATATGTAAGCACCACAGCACCTTGGTGACCTATAAGACGCGGGAATTTGGCGCATTCAGCTTAGTGAGTGGGGATGACAATTTCTTAAGGACACCGGAAAACACCCGCCAATTCAAAAAGAAAGGAAAACATCGCGAAGATATTGATTGTTAGGATCCATAAATGTTGAATTAAAACTTTTGGGCTATGTCGCCGCGTCAGATTTTGGGTGGCCCCAACGTTTCCCGACCGATGCTGGTCGCTTTCTCAAGGGAATCTGAAGAGGTGGGATTTAAAATTGGTTTATATAGGTATACGTGTCAGGTGGTGGGGGGAGGGGAGTGAGAGGTTGGAGGAGTAGGTTGTCGATTGTTTTTGCCGATTACGGGTTGCCAAGTACGGCTGATTTTAAGGCCAGTGTCTCTGTTAAAGTTGTTTTTCTCCTCTTTAGATATTTCTATTGCTTCTCTTACGAGTCTCTGTTTAAAGCCTTTCACTCTCGCCACAATTTCAAAAAACAACACAAAACTACATCGGCGAAACTGGCAGATCGGTTAAAACACGTCTAGAGGAGCACGAGAGAGCAATTCGACTGGGGCAGTCAACGAAGTCCGCAGTAGCCGAACACGCAGCGCTGGGCCACACAATCGACCTTAAGGAAGCAAAAATTGTGGCAAGAGTGAAAGGCTTTAAACAGAGACTCGTAAGAGAAGCAGTAGAAATATCTAAAGAGGAGAAAAACAACTTTAACAGAGACACTGGCCTTAAAATCAGCCGTACTTGGCAACCCGTAATCGGCAAAAACAATCGACAACCTACTCCTCCAACCTCTCACTCCCCTCCCCCCACCACCTGACACGTATACCTATATATACCAATTTTTAATCCCACCTCTTCAGATTCCCTTGAGAAAGCGACCAGCATCGGTCGGGAAACATTGGGGCCACCCAAAATCTGACGCGGCGACATAGCCAAAAAGTTTTAATTCAACATGACGAGCACCCGCGAAAGTTTTAACGAAGAATTAGGATCCATAAACTCCATCCATGTTTACCTCTGAGCGCTTAGCAAATAACACGAGTCTGATAATAATCGATAATGAGCAGCGTGAGAAAAACAGTTTCTCCGGATAAAATGGATACGAGGACGTCTCGTATGAAAGAAAAGTTTCTCTCTCTCCTCCGATGGAAAATTATGTTTGGATAAATATCACAGTAGTATAACTCGCTGGCTCATCTATCTCATGTCATAGTGTCTGATTGTCCTCATTATTAATGTCCTCAGTGTCTGCTTGCCTGTTAATGAGGAGGTCGCGGGGTCGTATCCGACCTATGGTACTGTGCTTGAAACTGATCGGAATTATCCAGAGCGGTTGATTCCCATTTGCCTCGAGGCTGTGAGACTTCGTTTCTTTTGAAAATTTTCACTCCTTCAAAAGTCAATAAAAGAGCTCATATCGCCATCGAATTGAAAATTTTCAGGCAAAGCAAATTCCGCTCGCAATGCTAAATAATCAGAATCAACCGTTCGGAATGAAAACCGGTTGTAATAATTCCAATAACACCCTCCCTGCGGGTAGATTTATCCCCACCAAGACATTTGTGCTTCACTCTATTAATCGGAATTATTCCGTTGTCATAGCGAAGTAGGCCATCGTAAGGAGTCGCCAAATGATAAAAGTCTCATAAAATTCCGATCGCATTATTATTCGGATAAATATCAAACACGCCCTCCTCGGCGTGGATTTTTGTATCTATTCCATTCTTCAATGGGGACTGGACGAACAGCGATTCGGGAGGAAAAATCCATCGATATTGAAAATAAAAACTAAAATAAACAGATTGGGATGGTGAGGGGGAATTAACATTATTGATTATTGTATTCAACTTGAAAATGTTTTAAACCGATTTGTTTGATTATTTTACATGATTAAAGATATTTTTTGTGGCCTCTTACGGTATGGTATTTGGGGGAGGCAACCGACCAATGACGTCATTTGCTCCGAGAGGGAAGGGTGGATAGAAACCCGGCGTCGGCATCTAGATGAAAGGCGCCAAGGGGACCACGGCTTAACGTCCCATCCGACGGACGGAGTGTTGCGCTTGAAATTTTCGCCACACAACATTCAAGCAGGGATCGGGTATTCTCTGAAAACTTTTCACGATTACAAAGTTTATTACGACTTAGTATTCAATTTTACCACATATTCTTCAAGGTACAAATGGTGTCTAGTGCATTCAATTTATACAATCTTCTCCTATCTTGCTATCCTCTCTATTTCGTTCACTTTCTTCTTCAGGTTTTTCCATATCCTCTCCCTTCACCCAGCAAAATTTTAGGACGAGGTAAGTAAAGAACATTACTAACAACATTTAATACAAGTGTTTTAACGCATCGCCCAAACACGCACCTATTAGGGCTAGTGCTAATGTTTTTCAAGCTTTGTTCTCTTCTTCAATTTATTGGCTATCGTTTGGCCAGCATTATGATGCGATTTGTGACGTACACAAATTATGAATAGCAATAATCTTTCAAATCTCAATAAGTACTACTTGCCTGAGGATTGATAGTACACGAGCGTCGTAATCAGCAGAGATTTTCCACTCCCTCCATGCAGCGGGATGTGCTCGGCTGTGGGCCTGGCTCCTCCGTTGAAGACGACGTCGACTGAGGTGATGAAGACGATGTCAGACGAACAATCAACTCCTCTATATCATCCTGCAAATTGTCTGCACGCCACATGTCTTCTTCCTCTTTCAAGACGTGCTCAACATATTTTTTCCAGTTCTTCGAAGTAATAGTATCAAAGCTTTCTGCTATCAATTTTTCCACTTCTGTACTCTTCAACGTTGTATTCTTCATGCCGACGCGTATTCTGACGCCATTCTCCGTGGTAGTATATGGAATGCACTCAAAAAAGAAATCTTTCAGTGCACCTTTTTCAGTGCCCAGCGATTGCATAATAAGATTCATTCGTAGTAATATTTATTATTTTATTATTATTAACTTTCTGGTGATTATTTTCTATCACTATTATAATTGTCATCCACACATAAAAGTGAATGAGACCATCCACGCACTTGCCGCGTCGCCGTACTCTCCGCCGCCGCCGGCCAGAACCGGAGTCGATCGCACGCTATAAAAAACGATTTAAAATTCGTGGTTGCAAGTTGGTGCAAGGTTTAAATTTAGATCTACAATGTAGAAGCTTCGAAAAACGACGTGGTATCGGTTACTTGGCGGAACTCCGGGATAATGTCTACTATTTCTATAGGTTTATGTAAAAAAAAGGGTTGAAAATAGGCTCCGCCATTTTGTTATATATCTATGGTTATTGATGATATCGACAAATATGTCGGCTTTCATTGTGGTCCAGGATTTGCTCCAATTTGTGTAGTAAAACTCTTTCACCTCCGATTTTGGAGTTCTGCTTCTCGCACATATACAGTAGAATCTGTTCTTCACTTCAATAAACAAGACCTTTTGAGTTCGAAAGCCAACAATACACGCCTGTGAAATGAGAGAGAATTTTAATTGTAATGCTATCAAAATGTAGTTTAAAATAAAAAAATACATCCAATATTGTCTCTCACATACAGCACTACAGAAGTACGCCCTCTCTTACTCCAATAGTAGATATGTGTGTATGTGTGATAATAGTAGCCAATGTGTTGACAAAATTCATGCTGCTACGTTTTGGCAATAGTAAACGTTGTTTGACAAGTATGCTCCTGGATATTTCTGCTCTTCTGGGTATCGAGGGATTACAAGCATGAAATCATAATTATTAGGCAGCAATCCGAAGATTGGTTTGACGCAGTTCTCCATTACTCTGTCCTATTCGCGTAGCCTTTTCATAGCGACGTATTTCTTCTCTCTTTTACATCCTCTATACTCATTGTCCTATATAACTCATTCGGGGCCGTCCCTTGCCCTTCCACCTGTCCCTCTACGATTGATTTCATCAGGCCATCATGTCTCATAATGTGGCCAGCTAAGTTGTCCCATCTTCTGCTTAAGGTTTTTAGAAGACTTATTCTTTCTCTCACTTTCTTAGTACTTCTCCATAGCTTACACGGTATATCAATTTTATCTTCATCATTCTTCGGTAGCACCACATTTCGAATGCTTCCACTATTTGACTTCTCTGCTGCTGTCGACGTCCAAGCCTCACTTCCTTATCGAATCATACTCCATGAATGAATTGTTTCCCTCCTTCTATGCTTGCACTCTCAACTGTAAGCATAAGCTTTTTGTAGAAAGCCCCCCAGGAAACCAGCCTATTATTGGAAAAAAGTGGATCGCATAGCACTCATCACCGTGCCAAGAACATTTTTGGGAGCCGATTAAAATGCTACCGAAGTGGCAACAGGAATCAGCCTCCTATGTGATGGAATTCAGTCAGAGGTATCAATAATCCAATCGAGGTTCATCCCAATTGCTATCCCTAGGCCACCTTCTGCTTCGAGCATTATTGTTAGCGGGGGAGGTGTTTCTAAGCTTCACGATAGATTGGAACCAAGGACTCTTCGAACAATATTCCAATGCTCTACCCTCTGGCACTCTACGTCCCACTTATGTCACTCATTAAAGTAATCTTTCGTTTTCAATTTTTACCCTATCCGATTTTGTTAGTTCTAAGGGGAGAATGTCATAAGTACTAAAAAAAATCAAATTTAATTTTAAAATCCAAATTCAAACAGCATCGAAAGAGAGCTTTAACTTGGCAACATACTTATCTCGGTTAATGCATTTGACCCTCAGGCGCTATGGAGGTTTATGGTTTGGATCAAACGATAATAGCTTTCCAGAAAAAGATAAGTGATTTCAATGCCATAATTGAAGAAAATACCTATGATTCGATGGTTTAATCTCATTTGCACTCACGATAGACATGTTGTTCGTGTTTTTTTTCACCTTATCCATGCTTCTTCTTGGAGGTCGTTTTCCTTCTAAATTCTGATTTAAAATGTGATCACATTTTGAAATGTTACAGCTTCACTGCTTTGCCATTATAATTGACGATCATTTATTGAATCACCTAGTTGTCAATTCCACAACGCGTAAACTTTCGTTGCTGATAAAAATTATAGAGTTACAGAAAAAAAAGATAATGTAAGCCTTGGATGTTTCATTTGTGGCACTTATTTCTTACCCGGTTATTACTAAGATCTGACCCGGAATTTCACAGATAATTCCCTCGGCTGCTGGCTGCGGGGATTACCCTTCTCAACGGGTGTTGGGAAGTGAATCTATTAAAGCAAATGATTGATATAAAAGCTATAACTAGACACAAACCCTTTTTTACGTGAGATACGTTTTTAAACAAATTTCACAATTAGAAACTTACTACACTAAAGGCGGAGTTCTTTAACAATTGTACGACATGCTGATGAATTTTTACAATGGCAAAGAGGATGTTTATAATTGATTCTCAAGGTATGGTGGCTTAAACTGGTGATAAAAACTATGATGGCTTCATACTCTGTGTTACTGGATACAAATACTAGTTATAAACAGTTATACTACCGGATAAAAGTACTGGTAGGAGGAGATTTTTCAAGTTTTGCACCTTGCATGCCGTAGCACTTTAGGAGTGCGTTTGGAACACATCACTCTGTTCTTCGGATGGTATGTCAAGCCGCCATTACAACGAATACTTACCATAAATGCTAACGTGATAGAACAACTTTATCATTACCCTGCTGCTGCTCCATCGAAGCTGATGTTTTGTCTTTATTTATTACTAAATCATTGATATACATTTAATCTGCTTAAATCAAGCAAGTAATTCTGAATGCTGGATACAAAATGCTAATAGTACAAATTTTGGCATCGACATAAATTATTGCATTACGATATTTAACATCAAAATTGGGCAATGCTCCAAATTGAGCCATGAACTTCATTTAATAAGTTATAATAGATAAGTATATGAAGATCCTCGCTATAGTATCCATTCGTCGTCAAGCCTTGTCGAGAAGTTATTATTATAATTGAATACATTTATTAATGACCATGTGGCAGACATAGTTAAATCAAAATCATCCGGAACTCTCTTCTTCCGTGATGCCTTGTGATCTGATATTCGTCCGAAACTTTAGGGAAGCCGACAAAACCCCCAAAGAGACCACCGTGTCCTCATCAGGGCTGGTGAATAGATGACGAAGAGTGTCCGCTGTGTTGTCTTGCGATGCTGTCTCGTTGTCCTTTGATTCGCTCAAGGTGCGCTCACCATGAAATCCGCTGTCCATTCGTACAGCGGATTTCATGGTGATGCTGATTGTGAGGTGCTGTGTATTAAATAAATCGGAATTAGTCCACTACATTATAGCATAACAAATATACCGCTTTACTGGAAAATTGCAAGCGTTACAACGATATTCAAAAAGGGAAACAGACATGACCCAGGCCTCTACCGTCCAATTTCATTAACCTCGAATATAGACAATATACTTGAGCATACCGTCTCGAGCAATATCACGACTTTCTTGGACAGAGGTAACTTCCTCCGTGACTGTCAGCACGGATTCCGAGAAGGTAGATTATGCGGAACACAGCTCGCGCTCTTTCTTCACGATGTTCTACAATATGGTGAATCGAAAAGACAAGTTGACGCTCTATTTCTAGATTTTTAGAAAGCTTTCAACACGGTACCTCACAACAAACCTTTATAAAAATTACAGTCATTCCGATTAAACGAAACAGTGGTAAACTGGATTCACGACTTTCTCAGTGATCGTACTCAAAAAGTAGTTCTTGACGAAATGAGCTCTGACGTAGTAAAAGTTAAATCATGTGTTCCACAAGGATGCGTAAAGGGCCACCTTTTTTATTGAATACATCAGTGATCTCTGCTCCCGCATTAGCAATAAAATACGGTTATCTGCTGACGACGCAGTCATCTATAGCGAAATTAGTGATCACTCCGACTACGAAATTCTATCATCGGACTTAAACAACGTTCATTTGAGGAGCCAAGAGTAGGGACTCGAACTTAACCTGAGCAACTGCATGACGGTACATTTCTCGCGGAATTCGTCCAACTACAACCATGCTTATGCTGCATGCTGATGGTATTAACATAAAGGCAACAGACGAAGTGAAGTACCTGGGAATTACGTCGAACCTCACGTGGGGAACATTTACACGTACATATTTGCGGCATAGCCCTGTAAAATTAGGGCTCATCAAGCGTATAGTCGGAAGATTTTCGGATGAGAAAGTATAAGAAAGGTGCCATTTTACACTCGTCTAACCGCACCTTGAGTATGTAGCGAGCGTATGGGATCCGGTGCAGAAAGACTTACTCCGCGAACTGAATAAAATACAAAGGAAGGCTGCGCGGTCCTTCAAAAACTGTTAAGGGCGTACAGACAGCGTTACTCAGATGTTAAGCCATTTAGGATGGGAGCCGCTGGAGATTCGGAGGCTGCGCGCTAGGCGTAGACTACTTGAACAATTGTGAATGGATATCTTTAAGAGCGACACAGAGAACATAATATTAGAGTCACACTTTATTTCCAGGTCCAATAGGAGCGATAAATGAAGAGATATTTTTTTCCGGACGGATAGATATTGGAATTCGTTTTCCCCCGAATCATAAAGGATTTTAATAAACGCTAGTCCCAACTTCGTTAGAGTACTTCATTTTTATGTGGAAACTGCTGGTGTCCTAACACCCCCTACCACACGCCTTTTAGGCGGCTTGCGGGTAATTATGTAGCTATAGATGAACCCTTCTTTACGTTTCAAACACTCGTCCTTTTTGTTATAGCCTAGCCCAAAAGGTTCAGGTCATTGAGATAATTTTCTAATATAAGTAAATGTGAATTCAATGGTAGAGAAGAGTTCCCACAAGTTCTCATTACCAAAGCAATTGTTTTATGGCCACACGTACATTTCTAGGAGGTAATTGAACATTTATTACGCGATTGAATCATGTATGCTCTCAAATAATAGACTTTTTAATTAGAGAAGAAAATATAGACCAAATGCTGCTGAAGGAAGGTGGAAGGAGAGAAATACATGGTGCTTAATGGGCGTAAGATAAAACTTAGGATGGTTTAATAAGGTAGGCTTTATGGTATTTCAAATTTGGAATTTTCAAAAGTATTTCATGTTATCGTATTTTGCTCAGGACGCGAAGAAATTTTCTTCCAGAAACATGTGGCAGATATTAAATTCGACGATATTGCGAATGTTAGATTAATTTTGTCTCGAGTACGTTAACACCCCACATGTGAATCTAAAATGACTTAATGTCCATTGAAGTATTACTAATTACATATTATTTCAAACGTGTGAAAGGAAGTTACTCTAAATTTTAAGATTAAGTACCGCTCAGTATGAGTATCATGGAAGACTATCTGTAGTTATAATTTTATGAAAACAAATATTTCTCCTCGTCCGTCCTTCTTCCCAATGGCCATCACCCGCTCATTCCAGGAACACACCGACTTTTCTCTGTCCTGGAACACCATCGCAAGCCGCGCTCTCCTGGACTTGGGCCACAGATGTTCTCTCGGTTGGACATGGGGAGACTCGGAAGCCTTAGCAGGTCCTTTTTTACTCGGATGCAAAGGAGAAGGTACAGTCACTTTCAAAAGTAGGTCCCCACGGCCAGCGCGAGCAACTACGTTTTTCTCGGAGGTCGAACTTCGGGTATTGGCTATGCCTTCTGTGTCTTGAACGGGCCAGTTTGACTTAGGCATCCTTCACTATTCCTAAATACTTTGCGACTTCCCCGACTCCCAGTGCCACAACACAAGGCGAAGCATATGTTCTCAGCCATGGGATTCCCACCCTGATAGTATTCTGAGATGGATATTCCGAGTAGTCTGGCTTGCACTAAAAAATAACGAGACGTATCTGCGTCGCAACGCACATATGAGGAAGAAACGAAAATTGGAATTTACGTCTGAAAGAGTATTAAAAAAGTTTCCTACAAAATAACCTTCTAGATTATACCTTTAACACATTATTACCAACACCATCAATATATATTGCTCTATGTTTAAGTATTTCAAACACTTGATGTGGCGCATTCATTATTCCTAACCATTTTCTTAGGATACATATGTTTACCATGGTTTATACTACATTTTTCTACGTGTCTCATCACGCGAGAAATCAAAAATATTAATGTGCGCTAAATTGTAATGTTTAATTCTGTATCATATTTATTCCAGTCGTTACTAACATATCCCATATGAACAAATATTTAAATAATGCTTTATACATTCGAGGTATCAGGAAGTAATTAACCGACATATTTATGTTCATCGAAAGGTCGAATGTCTTAATAGTTATAATTAATATATTTTCTATAATGAAAATACCAACGGAAGCATTAATTACATGACTTGTGTGCCTATTTCTTACCATTTAATGGCATATTAATACTATATGTTTTATCTTTGCCCCTTCATGGAGAGGCTAACCTAAGTCTTCCCCCTTTTTCGCTTCTTTTTTTCCTGCTAAAACCAGTCGTAATTGGCGCCTGCTGATATCATGCAGGGCAATATCCTACACATTATTATGTATAAGTGGTTTTACATCATAAATAGAACTTACACTCATGTAATGAATACCTTGAGTCAGTCTTACGTGCGAACAAATACTGATCATATTCCTACTGACACTAAACTACGCACGCATAATATTCATCCGATAAAAATATACCGTGTTGGGTACCTAATGACTATTTCTGCATTATTAATACAAATTAAACTTATGAGCTGCCAAATATACTGCTTGGGATGTAGCGTTTGACGGTGTGGAAACTTAGGCGACGACAAAAGAGGGACAAGAAAAGAATGAAGGCATCCGAGATGTGAGTATAAAAAAGAAAGGAAAAGGTGAGAAGGATGGAGAGGAAAAAAAGAAGAAGTGCTATCCATGGTCGAGAGATTTTTGGTAAAGGGGGAGGGGAAGGATGAAAGTAAGGATATGGTTAGAATGAAAGAGCCTAATGCGAATGGGCGTCACTTTTAATTAAAGGGTTAAGTTGAAGTTGGGAGGGGCGCAGGCACGGTGATTCGTAAAACCTTCAATTCAGAAGGGCAGGTAAATGATGTTTTTCTATGACCACCATAACTGGTTGACTCACCATCATAACTCCACGCACATGTTGCTTGTACTGTTTTTCTTAAAAAAATGAACAATATTAATGTAAGAGTATTTCCCATAAACTAAAGGACAACACTTCCTGCGACGCATTATGGTCTAACAGCCTGCCATTTCACTTGATGCCAATAAACATCTCGCTGCTTCTTTTAGTGAAAATTTATGTTTATCTTAAAAGTAATTCAATAAAATTTAAATCCAATTGCTTTTTCGAAAAAACAATGCAAAATTATCTTCTCCAATAAAAAATTGCCGTACCGGTAGTTTTGACCGGTAAAAATTTAAAAACTTTTTCTGATTTTCTACTCACAGTATGGGAATAAGTTGCGTTATTCAAAATGTAGGCACTACTGTAGTCAGAATAACCTACTACTTGGGGACTGACTGCTATTTAACTTGTAAACATTGAAAAAATGTCTGAAAATCTTTAACCGCCGGCATGGATGAACGCGATGACGGATGGTAACCGTGACGCAAATGACAATATTTACATAGGCGTATATATTTACGTATTTTTCACCAGGCGATGTGAAGAAAAAAAATTGGAGTAACATGCTCGAAATGCTCCGAAAATTTATTTGCACAATATGTTTTGTATAAGTTTACCAAACTACACAGATGTCTCCTCTCTTCCTCGTGCGATGGGTTACTTGCCGGAAAACCCATATATTCTTCTCCGCTTTCTTCGGTGGTGGAATTGTTTGGCTGTGTGGGAGGGGGGGGGGGGGGGAGGTTCACGCGGCCTTCCTACCTCTGAAATCGTGCGTGGGGCTCTTGACGACGGTTTAAGTAGTCAAGTTGCACCATTTGTACTACCTGATCAAGTCGAATCGATCCCCAGTGGACAAGGAACGTGTAAGCAATACGCGAAGGTCGACTTCGGAGAATAACGGAGACGGCTGCGCCAGGTATGGGGACCGACTTTTGAAAGCGACTGTACAATGCGAATTGTGGCTCTGCGCCCGCCAGCCCTTCCGTTCTTTTGGACGCTGTGTGCAATTCCAATCTAGTGCATAGATAGAATGAGTCATCCAGACGGGTATTGCCTACAGCGGGTAACTCCTCGCCCTCCTTACCACGAGCTCAGTCATCTGAGAATATATGTTGTCGTTTAAGGCGAATAGCAAGCCTCATCAACAAGATCACAGCCATTGATCCTCTCGCTTAAGCCTAAATCACACGATTTTTTTTGTCGTGAAAGTGATCACTATCGCAATCACTAGGCGAAATGATCGTCGCCGGTTCGATTTTTTTTTCAATTTTATTTCTTTCAGAATCTGAAAAGTAACTTGATTAGTTGTAAAAATAGATTATGTATGAAAATTTCAAATAATAAAAATAAAACAGTTCACGTAAATAATCCAAGTGGTCATAAAAAATCTGATATAAAATTTGCAAAATTATTTTAGCTATGTCTTTGTAAAAACCTTCATGCATAATTGAAAAATAAATATTTTCTCTTAAGTTTGCATGCACCATTTTCCAATACACAAAAAATACTACATTGAAGACGTAGTTGTAACTTTCAAAAATAAAATGTAATAGAATATGGTTTATTGCGCGTAGATAGTGAAAAAGTACTAAATTGGCATTCCGGAATCGAATAAGTACACCTCAGTTGAACGGAAATATACTTTTCGAGCACTTCATTCACGACAGGGTGGGAGCCTCGGGAATGGCCTCTCTACAATTTCTATGAGTAGACAAAATATATAATGCATGCAATTTTCAGTTATTACAAAATAATAATATCTTGATGAACACTGTTTATATTATAGTTTACCCGTTGCTTATGCGGCCATTACGGCCGGATGGATTCCCTTTCGGCTTGAATAAAATATTCTCGGGTTAAGCACCGGGTCAGGCTTTTTGAGGCCAACGTTTCAATGAGTACCTCACTCATCGTCTTCAGGGCTGAGACTGAATGCCGAGCTTGGTCTACGCCGGATATTTATAGCGAGCTAGCCAACGAACGGTTGAGGCCCATTGTTGACCAGCCGATTCAAATTTGGCTCAAGGGTTTTGGAGTCTGAATTGTGACCGCGACCGTTGTATTTTATTTATCAGCGGTCTCCATATTTGGCTGATGTTCTGCCCATAGTCTCGGTTAAGCCTTTTGTCTTCGAAAAAAAAAGCCTGACCCGGTGCTTAACCCGAGAAGATTTTATTCATTCGATTCGCCGGGAAAAACTACGATCATTTACCCTTTCGGCTTGTCATGCATAGCTAATCTTTTATCATAAAAGTCCTTTTGCAACTCGATGGCAGTTGATTTCTTTTACATTATTTAGCTCATTCTTCAATTAATAATATATCTAAAAATCACGTTAATATTCCGTCCGATTATATAACTTTTCTCTAATTAAATAAAACATTTCATCGTGAAAAAGCAACGGCATTCCATTCATGATTATTAATTTATCCATGGCTATTTTCTCCAAAATATAAATAATAAAAGCAAATTTATATTTTCAATACTTATTCCAATCGATTGAAAGTTAAAAAAATAAAATCAAAGGGACCAGTGTACCGTAATCATAGTTTAAAATCGACCGTCCATTTCGGCGTCTGCAACTCCGGGACCGGTGCTTCGCTTTTCTCTCACTTTGACACTATTTCTATGCAAAGGTGCACACATACCAACCCTTGAAATACACTGTTATGCAGTTCATACATCCTATTGTCCAACCTTATATTTTAAAAATCCCATTTCAAATTTTCATTTTTTGACTTTTGTCCACTTGAAGTGGGGTTTGGCCCCACTGTGCGCCCGTCCCCTAAGCGCTTGTGCTACCCAACTGTTCTTTGAGCAATTTCAATGGGGCGTTTACGCTCACCATCCGTTCAGTAATGAACTTGCTATTTTTTACTAGCATATTTCGCCGGGGTGACAATTTGGCTAGGAAAAAGCGATTTAAAGCGGGCGATTAGATTCCGGAAACCGGTAAAATTATTTGAAAGGCATTCGTAGCAACGATTTATAAAGAATGTAAACAACGCAAGGAGGAGATTTCTCCGAGGAAATTGCGTAGAAAATTGAGCTGATATTTACTTAATATTTATCAATGAAATGATTTTTACTCGATCACTTCTTCTTTTACTCATGACCCATTGCAGGTTGAAAAAACAGCCCTCGGAAATGATAATAGAACATACAAAAAATGAAAAAAAATTGAAAATATTCTGGCACAGAATGTTAAATCAGGTAGATCAAAAAGAAGGCAGAAAATATTAAATACAAATGAAAAATATACAGGTACATAATAATAGCCATTACATCTAAGCCATCTATACCTAAGAATCCCGGGGGATCAGAAAACTAAAAACGTCGTCACCTACCAGCATCGCACCTACCTCCACCCAGTAATAAAAATTATGCAATAATATTATATATCATGCGGTGATAGCATAAGATAACTAATGTATTGCACTTCCGGATAGCACAGTTCATGCTACGAAAATGAATTGACATTTGGATGGAAGTTAATCACGTGATCCTTAATATAGTTGAGTTGAACCATTGAAGCTCACTATAATAATCGAGTTAGGACTTATCATTGGAAATATTAATCACATGTCTCTTACGTATATGATGATAAACATCTCCTTGGTATCTATGTTTGGTATTAGGATGGATTAAATCGTGCAAGTAAATGTATTAACATCAACATAATTCTCTTCGTGCCCCTTTCAGGGTGTTTGGCAGGGGGTGATTAATCACCAACTTGCAGCATGCAAGAGGACCACCGCATGCAAACCGAACGGTCATAGAAATATTACGCATAACAGCAAAATGTACGTCCACATTCATGTGATTTGGTGCATTTATTCACGTTTTAACTCGTACTTGTAAATACATTGATTTAACACAGTCAAATTAAAATAAGAGCTGACTGTGCGACTATTCGCAGTAAAACGAACCTTGTGAACAATGCATGTGACGTAACGAGAGGAATGTATGGGGTCTCTTTTGTTGTGCCTTTGAGACTCCCTTTCCCCCATCCCATCTTCTTCTCCTTCAATACCTCCCCTTAACAACCAGCTCTCCACCCTACGACGCGCCAACCGAACCTCTCCCGAACGCCTTCGCGATGCACTTCGACTCAAAATCGGGCCATCAATTTTGACTCCGACATGAGCTATTTGTTCACGGCAACCTCCCCTTATATTCTTAGTGATTCCCCGACCTCCATTACCTCTCAGAACGTGTAGTAAGAAACTGTGCGTCACTTTGGTTTTCCTCCTCATTCCATCAGTTCGGTTAGGGTAAGGAGGTGTATCCTCCGTCGCTGAAGTGTACATGTAAGAACTATTCTCGTAAAAAACCTATTAATCCATGATAATCTACAAATTTAATCATAATTGTTCATAATTTTTTACCAAGAAGGAAACATTCTTTGGCAATATGATTTGGTCACAATTATTGGAGTTTTTGTACCCACATCCTTGGTTTTGACTTCATATTCCTTTCGAGTGTAATGATTAACAACTCCTCCTTTCATCAGTACCGAATTTTTAGTGCTACAGCTTAAAGTTACTTCTTGATCTTTTTACAGTTTACGAAATGTGGAGTGAAGAATTCAATCAACTCAGTGATTGACAGTACAATCCTAAAATCAAACTGTCAACGATTTCTTCAAGCCTCTTCCTCAACGCTTGGATAATTATAATTGGTCCTTCATCACGAAGGATGCAGTGTGCATTTCTCTTGGAATTATGTGAAGCTACCAGAATGTGTTAATCATCGGCTAAAGAGTGAAGTGAAAGTGTCTAGGGTCCATGAAATAATTCATTGTCAGTGTTGTGTTAAATGTGAAGTGCTGGTGAATATAAGTATTTTGGAGAGTTGCTGTTTTAAAGATGAGCTCTGTCGCCGATGGACCTGGGGGCAAGTAAAAGGTAGGTAGTCTTCTCCTCTTGAAGTTTTATTCACCATGGAGGTTATAAAGTTTTTGAGAAAATAATTTAAAACAGAATTGATTTAGCTCCATCTTTTTTTTCCTGGGGAGAGGAAAATTCCTTGACCCAACTCGTGGAGTCTCTTTGCAAATGAAAAATACTCTTTGAATGTTGGAGCTGTCCGTTTTTGTAGTGTAGCGGGATAAATAAAAAAGGATTTCCAGATTAGTTCAATAGATGTAAATGCCCTAGATGTAAATGCCCGAATTTTCACAGGTTCGAATAAGTTGAATGAGGATGCCTCGGGATGAATATTCGGAATGCTCGTATACAACTTCGTAATGTTCCAATACTTTAATTTTGCACCCCATAATGATACTCTAATGATACGCCATTTCTAACAGTTTTTAATCTGTAAAGTGTCTGAAAGTGTAAACAGGGTCGTGTACACAAAGTTCTCAAAAAGGTATTTGTTCAGTGAAAAGAGGATCAGATAGAAAAGAACAACTGAAACACCTCTTCGGAAAAGTCAGTTGAAGGGAGAAAGGTGTTTGGTTGAAAGAAGTAGATAATCTTCCTTTCCACTTCCCACGGCGCTTTTAACACATGTATATGGAAACCTACGTGAGGAAGTAATCGTATGACTTGCTATAATCTCAACCTATTCTTTTTCGTGTTTCATAGTATACACCTTCAATTGATCCCTTTCGTACCGACCGTCTAAATCTCAGACACATTACAAGCCATAAGTGCTAACTCAATATTTCTACCCCATCTACTTATTTCTCTTGTTTATCAAAGATAAATTCCTCCCCATATTTTTCCCTCGTCCTGTGGTTTACGGAAAAATCGAAACCGTTTGAAAGGTGAGGTTAACCACGTGACCTTCCCTGTTGTCCTGCCATAACTCGTGAGTTGCGAGAGAATTATCAAGTATATTGAATAAATATTTTGTCGGCTTACGTCATATCTAAAAGCTATGAAGCGGACGAATTGTGTCTCTTCAGCTTTAGTTAAATGCGATAATTATCATTAAATTACACAATACTGATAAGCAAACCACTCTGCCAAAGTTTGAATTACACATTCAGAAATATTCCCATTCGGAAACGTTTATTACAATCCATAAGCTCATTTAGTTTCAATTTTGAAAATTGAAATTTCCCTCCAGTGAAAGTGACAATGCTAATACCAATGAACTTGGCTTGTGCTGAAGCTGAAATTCATTGATTATTTCCATACAGCTTTTCCTTGAAATTTGAAACAATGTTAGCGTCGAATCATAGTGGCTTCGATGATCTGTTGCGAAATCTCCTTCACTTAACCGCTCTAAACACAGAACTTCAAATAGACATGCGTGGAGGCGCCAAGAAGTGGCGCCTAAAATTCGCAATAATTCTAATTGACAATGTTTTTATTTGTATTAACCAAAATTTGTATCAATTTAAAATATATTTAAACGAGCTCAAGATGCCAGTTTTTATGCCTTCACTGAAGAATAAAACTTGCCATATCAAAGATAATTAATTTGAGTCGTTACAAACTGATTAATGCTAATGATGAAATCATAACGACATGACTTACCTTGAGTAAGATTCGACGATGAAGACCAATAATGTTGTTTAACTTCACGGAAAGAAATCAATTTAATCTGTCCGTCCTTATGCTTTCCTTGAAGTTTTAACACTCGCTTATATCTTCAGTTGGTTCGTAATAAACCATTTAGCAATCTCTTAGCATAAAGAAGACGGCATCAGGTTACTCTACCAAAACATGGCTTCAGTTGAGCTTGGCTATCAGGGAAACGAATCTGCGAATGACCAGAAAAAATAAATACTATTATATTACTTTTACAACACAATCAAGAGCTATTATAATTTCATCGGCGTTCACATGAAAGTATAATGATATAATTATTCAGGCTTAGTTAGCGGCACTATTTTGAGGCCAAGAAAGGTGTGATAAGTAGTAACTAACGCCATTATAAATGAAAAAAATGCAAAAACGAGCATGAAAGTTAGCATATTTTATCAATATATGTGGCACAGTGAAAGAAGATGATCACATCGCGGAATTAATTGAATATCACAGTTCGTATCGAAGATTGAAGATATTCGAAGTAATTGACAGCTCTGTTTTGCTACTGTCTAGATTTTATTGTTCACGCTCGGCTAATTAAGAAGATGTAAAATAGTTTTTGAGTGTCATTAGAAAGCTTTTTTGCGATTAAACCTAAGGCAGCAATTATGAGAATATCGACTCATTCGCAGCTGGCGTACAACTACAAAATGAATAGAATATTTCCGTTTTATAGAATCTATACCACCGAAATAATTCGTAGATCCGAAGGAGTGTTAATCTAAGCAATGCAAACGACCTTCGGGATCGGGAGTGTACAGCGTCCCGTGTGAGTGCGGTAACGTTTACATTGGGGAAACTGGCCGCACAATCGAAAAACGTCTGACGGAGCATGGAAGATGCATACGCCTGTTTGATCCGCTGAAGTCGGCGGTAGCGGAGCATTGCTAGGACCTCGGTCATAGGATGGACATTAAAAATACGAAGGTATTGTGCCGCACAAATAACTATTGGGATAGAATTGTAAAAGATGCAATTGCTATTAGCCTTAAGGAGAAGAGTTGAATTGAAGCTACCAATGTTTATTGTGGTTTTCATATTTAAATATTCGATAAACTTGATACATCGATGACAAATAATGGATCGTAAAGGAGAGAGTTTTTATGCACTAAATACTTATCCCTTATGTACCAATGGCATAGTGTGATTAGCAATGCTGTTACCGCTCGCGAACTCACAACATATCTCCGCTATTCACAGACGTATGCAATAAGTTTACATGATGAGCTACATTAGTGACATGTTAATGCTTGAGGACAATCGTGATTAGAATTACTTTCTCTCTTCACCATTTCACAAAAATTACTTGTGCTCACCTACCTCAGTCAATACCGCTGTATTTCTTCTCAGTATTTCCGTTGATCTGTAGCTTGTAGTAATCGCTATCCATCCTTGTTCCTGCATGATGAGATGGTGACCTCAACGTACGTAGGAACGGCTAGAAGAGTCCAGGAAATGAATGTAATAATTTAAAAACATTCAGAAGTGTGACTCTGGCGAAAGGACGGTTGGTGAGGGAATGAGGTGTACTTTCTTTGTAAGCAGGGGGAAGGGGAGGTGCTACTATGGGGACCACAGTTAAATGCCGACCGTTGACAACCTGCTATACTGTTTTTCGTAATGCGATGACGTGTTTTTCAAACGTACCTAATGACCTTCGCAGATGAATAGGACATTCTGGAACATTGATCACGTGTGTTTCGACCGTTGGCCCATTGAGAAATTCCGCGCTATTTTTCTATAACAGTGGCATTAAATGAACGAATCTCATTGGTTAATCGTATTATTGATTTTCCGCGCGATATATTTTATTAATAATAATATAGAAAATGACCGTATTTGTTGATGTATTTTATTGGATAAAATTTCAAATGACCTTCACGGTATCCAGGTTTTTTTTTTAGATTTATCTTTGCCTAAAAAATAAATCGGTTCGAAATTATTGTGACGTCACAGGAACACGTGACATGGCTGACGGAGTATCGGAACACCCCCTCCCCTGTATCTGGACTTCAGTTCGCGGCAAGCTCTCTTGGGGTAAAGAGGTGAGTACCGTAACTACTTCTTCGGTGAATCCTTTTCATATTTAAGTTAATGCACTTTCAATTTATTCTCTGAAGTGTAGGATACTTCGCAAATGCTATTTGTTCAAAACCATTCAGTTATCGTGATCAGAGTGGCACATATTTTGAGTGACAATATTTATTACGCCGACAGTCTTCACACTCCAAATTTTATTAACTTATGTGTGAAATGTGCCTCGAAGTTAATATTAGTGTCGGAGAAGTTTTTAAAAAGAACTATAGTGATAGGGAAATATCCTCTCCGATTAATATCTTCCTTTTTTATTCTTAAACCAGTTGAATTTAAATAATTTATTTTGAGAAAACTGGACGTTAAACGGCATTTCTACGATATTCCGTACTTGTTTTTTTCCAGAGTGAATATTCAATCATAAAATTCGTTTGACCTTTGATTAAGTACGTAGTGATTGTTTCCGAGTAGAACAGGTGTAAATTATGACATTTACATTCCGTTATGAAGTGTCGACATTTGAAATGAGTAAGTAAACTGTGAGTAGTTTTATCTGTGCATGCTTCGTGGTTTTTAGAACATCGAACATAACGGCTTGATTGTAGGACTTAAGATCCTTACGACAATCTGGTAGCTTACTTCTAGTACTTCAGGTGATTAGTTACCTTTTTGACGAATGTAAAAATGATTAGTTCTATCGCAGTGACTGTCAGTATAAGATATTAACAGTGGATTTGGAACAGTGCATTTCATGCCAGCCACGCTGCTTCGTTGTTGATTTTGCGGGAACCTTAAATTTCAAAATGAAGCTTGCATCCGCGATTTCTTCAGTTGTTAGCCAGGAACCCTTATTCATCCTTTATAATTTTTACCATAATTTGTACCTCAATGGCGATTTATTCCACACAATTAAAGTTGCAACGAGGTTTTTTAAAAAGTTCTCGACATTTGAACCTAGGCAATTGCAATTAACTTATTTCGTTTATACATGCACCTGCCACTCCGGAACCGTTCCGCAATAATTGATTGTATAATTTTGATGATGAGGTAAAGTAATAGAATATTGGCGATCATAATTGGATTTAAAGCATTTCACTTTGCACATTTTTTTCCATTTATTTGAACTTTGTGGTCATAAGTATGATAATTTGTTGTAGCCTATAATTTCACCATTATCCTTAAGTTAAGCTCCATGTGATGTGTACAATTTTAGTGCGTGAATATTGCCAGCCTTTAATGCGAACTTTTTCTTTTCAGGTCCTCGATTGAATTAGGGGTAACGGATCAGTTCTGTGAAACGTTTGGGGTTAAATGGGGCATTGCGGTGAGGTTTCAAGGAAGAGGAACACTGAAGAAATATGGTGAGTGAATATCATTCTTCATGAATATTATTTGATAGGTCTTTGAATAATCTCATACATAGACCTTCGGATTCTCTTTGTCGCTATTAGTAACTAAATAAAAACTTAATGCTGTGCGGTGTGCAAGAATTAACTTTTTCTGTGATAGTTTTTGTTACGATATTTCATCATACACTATTTTATAATTGCATTTTATGCTACCAATTCTCAGCCGCTAAATGGTATGAAACTCCGTGGCTATGAACGCAACTACATTGAATTAAAGCTGTTATAATTTTTCGTAGTTCACGTGAATTTTGAGAGGTTCACTTTAATATTTAAACACGTCACGGTGAGAGCGAACGAATCTCTCAAAGTCTCTATCATATCCTTCATTTCTGGTTTATTAAATACGAAATCACAGGTCTTACTTTTCCGTTCTAAACATCCACTGTTAAATCATCCGTCGAGGATATTGCTTTCATCAGGCAACCAAGATCAGTTTCTCAAGATATGTTGGATTATAATGGTGTGTTTTCTACTCGAAGTATTGACTAGGCTTTCTATTCTCTCCAATGTCTTCTGAGGAATCCCGCAGTCCTCACTCGAACGATCCATTTCATTTTCATACAGCCGAATACCCACCAGTTTCTTCACTGATGTCATTGCCTATGATTCATTGCTATGGAGATGTATACTTGAATTGTAAGTTCTGATAAAATGGTTCCAAACTTCATGATAAAATTTCCTGCTTTTATTAGCAAATTGTTGCACAAATTTTTTCTGAAAATTTTGCTTCGCCTGGGGTGTTCTACTGATAATTTCTATCGTGTTTCTACACCTGATTATTCTGCTTCCGAAATGTTTAAACTGGTCCACATCTTCCAATGTTTTTTTCCCTAGTTTTATGCTATTCTTTTTCTACACACTAATGTTTAATATTCGATATAAATTTAAATTGATTAATTTAAATTGATGTAATCGGTGCCTTTATAATTGTAAACTATGAAAATTACGGGAGAAATAACACAGACCGGAGACGGGAGAAATAACACAAATCACTAGACTTTTTCTTGACTAGAATTCTTCATAGCTAGGCCCTATAAAGTATCACACACACTTGTTTTTTTAAATGAGTTGTGGATGATTCACATGTCATTGTTCAGCGTTGTTAATTAACTTCATTCAAAATTTTAAGCATGGAATGCCAATCGACAATACTGCTGCGTAAAATTATTCAAGGAAGAAGACGAAGAAATTCGGTGAGAAACTGGTCGACCTCTTTCAACGTCTGTTTCACTAGTGTAATGCTATTCTTTTGCTACACTCTAATGTTTAACAATCGATAACAATTTAAATTGATTTCTGATTGATTGACGTATCTCATATAGATAGGTATTCAATCCATGTCTTCACTTTTATTAGTCAACAGTCAAAAGTTCTCCGTTTTTGTCACTTACGGTATTCATCATACGCTCATTAATTTGAGGAGGTTCCCCTAGCGAAGATCTACTTTTCCATGCACACTATGTTTTCATATTCCTCGACCGCGTTTCCCTGGCCTCCCTGCCCTTATGTCAAATATCGTTCCTTATTCTCATTTAGCATTCCTCAGCTTTAGTATTTTTGTACTTCTCTGGTGCCTTCAATGAGACTCAAGACTTTTTGCGTGATCCATTCTGATGATTTCCCTTCTCTCAAGAACTTCTTCAGCTGCTTCCATTAACCCACTGCTCAAGTTCTTCTGACTCTCTTCCTCTGATTTCTCGGTCACATCCGATGCTATTTTGTTCTCCTCCGCCTCCTGAAATTACACTCGATACCGAGTTTTATTTATTTTCTATTTTCCAAATGTTTTTCATCGCTTTTTTCAGTTTTTAATTTCTTATTATTTTGGGTGAGTTGAGTGAAGCCGGGGAAGTTTTTATTACAGCGCCATTGAGACATAGCCTCGGTCTTTTTAAACCCAAGGGTAATCGTTGCCATCCACTTTCTATTTGCCGATTCAACGTCAACTTAAACAGCTAGGTCTTAGAATTTCATCAACTTAGAATCTCTCTTCTTGACTAGCAATTTCTTTGTCTACTGTCTTCGGCTGTGATTATTTAATTTTGTTTCGCTACCACTAGCTTGTGTTCTTTGTCAAATTTTCATTTTTGCATTACATTCGTAGAGAATAATTACATTTTCTTCACCTCTTACCTGCTTGAATATTTCCATGATACCTTGATGCACTTACTACACTTTTGCGTTTTTTAGCAATTTTTTGTAGGTAGTTTTTATTGTTTTTTGTATTTTTTTTCTACAAAAATTCGGAGATACAGAGGTTATGGGGTAGTGGTTATCTTTCGTTGAGGGAGGAAGTTTCAGAGCTCCATCAGCAAGGGCTACTGATTGCCTTAGAAATCAGCCATAAATTATTCATCCTGTTCGGATTACAGCCTTTAAATATTCATCCGGCTTTCAATGTACTTCAGGTCTTCTTTGCCTCGTCAAAATTCAGTGGATACAATGCTCTGTCGTGGGTCAGGGAACTGACTCACCGACGTGGCCACACAATAGAACACGCACAACCACATAATTACAGTAAAGCCAATGTGTCGAAGTGGGTTCTTAGTTACACGTAACATATTTAAAACAGAGCATCTCCTCCTAACTGGGACACACTTTTCACCCGAAAAGAAACAATATTCATAGGTGAACATTTTATGCTAAAATCAGCCTTTTCCTAAATTTTGAGACTTAAATGCTCTCGGATATTTCGTTAAAATGCTGGCTATCGTTTCTTCAGTTGAGGAGTAGCGAATTTCAACCTTATAATACTTTACAGCCCCACTAACAAAGTGATAGCGATCATCACTATGCTAATGAAAAAACTTTTAGGGCTAAGTATAATTATTTTTTTTTCTTTTTCTTGACCTTATTTTATATATAATATGGTTTTTCCTGGAGTATAGGTCATTTATACAAAAGTTAGCAGCCAAAGTTTCGATTTATTTTCTTAAATCATCTTCAGGGCTATGTTAGAAAAATTGTGAAACAAAATAAAATACAGAGAATAAGACGAAACACAATATTTATGCATAAAAAAGGAACAATTGGGTTTTTTAACACAATATAATTTAAAGAAATATGTATATATAAACATATAAAAGAACAGAATGGAAAATATACAAAAATTTTTACATACCTCTAAACTTTGAACATAGTAATTATTTATGTTTTGTTTCTAAGGTATTGTCACAACCTAGGTTACCATTAATTTTGATGTATTAATTAGGGCTATGTCACTGCGTCAATTTTCGGGTGGCCCCAACAATTCTCGACGAATGCTGGTCGCTTTGTCAAGGGAATTAGATTAAGTTGGAATTTTTATTCACATATGGCTTCTAGTTTCCACCTTTCTTTGGCAAAGTTGTTTCGGTCGATTATTGTGTTGTAGCGGTGACTCAAGGTATTCCACAACTGAATTTATTTGTGATGAGTATATGCCCATGTTCCTCTCTACTTCTTTTCCACGAGAAAGTCCAATAATAGAAGTTCTCCGTCTTCCTCCATTGTGAACTTCATGTGGTCGTTCATTCCGTTTAAATAATTTTAAAGAAGAAGTACATCGATATGATTAGTTCTAGCTTTATGCTTCGCATGTTTCTGAGCAGGCTGGTTATCATTGAAGATACAATTCATATTTCCAGTTAATCCAGGTTACCATGGAAGATAATTAGTACACAATTCATCTTTCCAGTTGATTCATGGAGAAGATTAGTTAAGTATATGCTGTGGTACCAGCAGTGATAATGTACATTATATCAATTCTTGTATATTATTTACGATCCAACAGATCATTAGCATTAGATCGTCGTAAAAACGATAAATCAACACCGTATTTTTTTGTAAAATCTTTGACCACTAATCTTGCTTTTTACCTACCCATATTACTCATACCATCACTTTTCATCCGATATACCAATTTTCATTGCACTTGCTTAGTAACTACGAGTACCCAAGTATCATTTGCGTTCAGGGAATTTTACTCTTAGTGAATATCTTGCACCTTATTTCCTCTTTCCTTAGAAGACAGAGCCTGATACAAGAACTCTGGCTCCACAATTATACTATCGAGTTTTCAATTGAATGTACACATCCACGAGCCCCATTCAACTGATGGAGCCGGGTCGGTGAAAAATGGGAACTAATGTCTGCGAGTGGAATGCCCTGAGGAATAGCCTTGGGAGTGTTTTCTTTCGGGCTCCGTGTCGATGTGTTTCGTCTCTTTTAGTTCGTATTTAGACTCACCGATTGTGTACGGCTAATACGTGATTCTATACTGTGCGCGGTGGTGGCGATGAAATTCTGACAGGGTTCGAGTTAATGATCGAAGAAATCATCCTTTTTTTTCATTTTTTAAAAGAGATCATAACATCAATGAGTGCATACAGTTGGCTCATGAAAAAGTTAATTCTTTTGGGCTGCGTGGCGAATAATTTCCTCTCTTTAAATTTTCCTCTTCTTAGATAGTATTTGTACTCACTGTTTATGTATAACTAATACGTTGCTCTGTAACGTGCGTGGTAGTTGCGGTGGAGTTCTCAGAAGGTTGGAGTTCGAAATAATTATATTTTTTTCATTTTTTAAAGAAATCATTACATCAATACAGTGGATACGGTTGGCTCAGGGGAAGGCTAATACTATTTTTTAACCGTTATATTTGTTATAACATTAGGTTGAAAGTTAAACACAATCATTTCTAATATAATTGACCAAAAGGGACCCCTTCAAATTTTTAATCAGACTCACACGTTACTTTTCTCTGAGAAATTTTAACTGTAGAATAGGTTCTTATTTATTTTAACCATAACATTTATTCTATTACATAATTTTTAGGAGAGTCATTCGATGTCCCTACAACTTTATGTTGAAGTTAAGCCGTTGATCCAAGTAATTTCTCTCGTGCATGTGGCCGAAATGCATTCTACAAGTCGTAGACAAGCGCCCAGAGTACCCATTACAAGCACCGTCAGTTGCTTTTTGTCATAATTTCCCATGATTTTATGGAAGTGGTTTAGGTCTGGTGAATGAGCCGACATGATTAATATTATTAAGCCGACATTGGCTCATGATATTAATCTTACGTTTCTGGTAACGATATCAGGAGGTGAGACCATGAATTTTCCAAATGGAAATATTTTGCCATGACTACTAAAAGTTAGTGAAATAAAGAAGTCATAAATTTATGTTTATCGATACTCGTCCGATTATTTAGGGTGAAATAATTCATACACTAATTTATCTCCACCTGATCTTTAGATGTGTTTGTGGTTCGCACACCCACTGTAAGGAATGCGTTCGTATTTTTAACCACGTAACTTCCCAGATTTTTTCGTGAATTTCGTGATTTTAAATTTGATTTCTATGATTTTCGATGGAATTAAAATCATTTCTCGTACTATAGGATAATGAAAACTGTTTCAACTAAGAATACATCTGGTTATTTATTGCGTGTTGTCGATACTATGCGTAGGAATTTTACTCAATCGAGAATTGACAGAAATTGGTCGCATAGACACGACGATACAACTATGGCCATTCCCTTGCTGATTTCCTCTCATGAATGACTTTGTTCATACACAAATGAAATGAATGTGTTAAAACACATATATTCATTATTGTGTAAAATTAGCTTATTTAAAAAATCCAGTGATAACTTTTTCTTGGGTCAACTGTATCTACTGTGTTGATGTTAAAAATTTCTCTTTTACATAATGTAATAAAAGTATATTTCCTACGGATTCGAAATATCAAGGAGGAATTTTATATTTTCACCTATCTGATAATCTGCAAGCCATAGATATTCTTTAAACGTCTCGAACACATAAGCTTAACTCTTGAGGAAATATCCAAATCATTTTCTGTCACTTTCTGTCCCTCTGTCATAATAGTCATTCATCGTCAGTTATAGGTAGCTTGCCCCTCCAAATGATTTTTCTTCCACTGGCCCACAGCATGCACAACTTATTATTAATTATTTGCCCTTGACAAGCTTTCTTCAAGTGGACCTCTCCTCATCTTATGGCAATGCATGTATTGCCGCATGTCTCCATAGTGCATCTTAAGTTGACAGCATAAGCCAATGTCTTAAATTTGGTCACATCCTGCCTCTTTTGCTGTCCCAGTCTCCGATGCCAGTGTGCCTCAGCATTAGGATTTATTTTTCCTGTTAATCTCGAATATTAGTACTGGTGGTGATAAGGCTGACTTGTGGATTCTCATGCTTATATGCTTATGCATATTCCTTAGTCACAACCTCCATCTGATAATAACATCGATGTCTTTGGACATAGCTACCAAATCGCCAGTAATAGCATCATCCACCATTACGGAATATTGGGCATCCTTTATTTTCACTGAATGCATAAAAAACCCTTAGCGTCCTGCATTGCTAACTGACATCAAGTTAGCTGTTGCTTCTGGGGCATACACGACATCGGATATGGGCGATTTTAGAGGGCTGGTTGGAAATTTCATGGGGACGATGGTGCTGCCAGCAGCCTTGATAACTTCGTTGTTAACATTCAGAAAAAGTTGGCCTATGCTTCAAGAATTATTTTATCGTTAATTAAATGAGGTCTATATAAGAAGATAAAAACATTGAGACACTCAATGATTGTCCTCATGGTACTTATAGCACTCGAATACAAACTTATTACTATTAAGTAATTTTCTTAACCGTACTGAATTTACATACACTCCATTTGCTCATTTTTTAACCATAGGCATTTTTATTCGCTGCGATGGTCCACAGAGGCGCGTTCTCACGGTTCTGTACTTCACTGGATTGTTACCGGTCACTATCAGATATAACATGTTATTCATTAGTTCTTCAATTTTTAACCACTTAATTACTATTATCAATGGGCATGATAAACGGTATGTAATGATCACTTGGAGTTGATGAATATCCGTCAAGAATTATCGATATGACCCAATATTCGAAACAATGGTGTCGATGTCTTTTATCTGATGAACAAGATCCATTGCTTTCGACTAATAATCGTCCATCGATCGGGATACTTCCAATTTGCACTGTCTCGGATATCGCCATCTGCCTCAACTGCTGTCCTCAATACAAACCCGCGTATAAAAGATCGCGTTTCGTAATTTGGTGAAGAACACAGATTCTAACTGTATGCAAACGGTTGTACGAGCTAGTCATTATTTCCATTGATTGGCAACTCATTACCGTCGTTGTCGGTTTTGGGAACCATTGCTTTCTATAAGTTCTTTTTCTCCACATAATTTAAATCTCCTCTCCTTGTAATGCCTTTGCACACCTTTCAGTTTTGGAGTACTCGCCAAGATAAAATTTGTTTCAACACAGTCTTCCATTTTAATCTTTCATTCGCACATACGCCACGGACAGTCAAATTCTCCAGCGAGATTATCTCCAATACGATGATATATATGAAAAGTAATTTACAGCTTCACTAGTTATGTTGCCTGGACCTGTAATCAGTAGGGATTACAAATGTCAGTCGTGAGCCGTATGCCTCGTTACCAAGAAAATTTTTATAATTTTTTTTGCTTTCTCAATATTCTGATAACCGTAATGCAGTAGCCCTGTTATACCTGGAGGTGACACATTAATTAAGCCATTGAACTGAACATTTTAATGGCCTTTTTGTTGCCTATCTACAAATTTTGCCTAAAATAACAGTTGCCTTTCTATATATTAATTCTCTCTAGCGTATCCTTTAATTAACCTAACTAAACATAGTTAATCCCTAACTTCATCCTCAGATCCCTTTATTTTACATTAATAGTAATTTAGACTTATCCTAATTTATAATTAAAGGTATATCTCCTGATTGATTCTAGCAATGGCAAGGTCATTGGGTCGAGCCAAAGATCTTTCTTTCAGTTTCAGAGCTCCATCACCAAGATAAACAGATTTACTGAGGAATTTTCATTAAATAATAACCCCTGATTTCAATGGCCTTGCCTGTGTCCCTGTGACCATTTATATGGCTCCTAGATTATGGCAAATAAGAGCTTTACTGAGTGGTATAAAAATGGACCAGACTTTGGTACATAAAATTGGTCGGTAAAAAGATCCACTTCTTGATAAAGGCGGTAAAATAAAGCGTTGAACAAAACATCCTTTTCCAAGAACAAAAATGAACTTTTGTTGAGCCAAATACCACCAAGCAGCACATATTGAAGGTGGATTTACTGATCACAAGGTAATGCAAAATATTGAAAACTTAACTTAGCAAGGTCCTCACCTACATAGTATACTACACCACTTGCGTTATCCGAAACCATAAAACCACCTACGTAAGTACGCCGCTTATTGGAGCTATAAGTGTTTTTATTTTTTGTGTATTATTGTTTTTTGTTTTTTTTTCGAGTACTGAAAAAGCCTTTATAAATGCTTCTGTTAAATCATTTTTCAACTGTACTTTATCTAGCTTGGTTGTCTATGATTTTCCTAAAGAGTCTTTGAGTGGTACCTGTCGTGCCAATGTCCACCTTGATGAGATTCCTCCCGTCTTTTCTGAAGTGCTGTACGTGATAGGTGCTTATGTCAGGAATCCTCATGATGCAACCAAGTATTGAATTGCAGACTTTCTATATTACAATTCAGTTTTGCCTTTCAAAAACAAAAAATCCTTTTCGAGCATACTCGTAAACATTTTAACGAATTTCGGCATTCAAAACGGCAAAAAAATCACACATAGCAGTATGACTTTCACTTTCAACCAACGTATGACCCACTTATCGTTAACAAAAATCTAGACATATCCCGCAAACGATTTTTGGACACAACGGACTGCCGGAAAAGGAGCTTCAAAAATTGTTGCGCACGGCGCCCATCTCGAAAAGATCGTTTTCATTAAGGATTCAATACTCGATTTTAGTTCAAATCATCGCAGCACGTGCGAATTCCAAATTTTTTCCAAATATCCCACCATACCACATTCTTCGCATGCAGTCGTAGGTAAGGGGCTTCCAGATCGTAATAGTAGAAGCCTGGGCCCTCAACGCATTCGCTAATATTCAATGAATACAATTCAAGGGCAACTACTCCGCAGCAGATTAGCGAGCAGACAGAATGACCCGGACAAAAGAGAGAACACACAACCACGTATTGCTGCCGTCTTAGAAGACGAAGTAGTTTCTTGGTTACACATGAAATATTTTCAACGCAACAAATCAGAACCTCCTTTCTATTTTCTCTGAATTTATTTAAGATATAAATTAATAGAAACCGAGAACTACGATAGTGACACTCTAGCTCCATAATGATGCATGGTGAGCGTGAAGTAAACTACGGCTTTACAAACTTCCATTTTCCGATATCATGTCTACATCACCTCATTTTTCCTGCTCTCATTTGGATTAAATAGACTACTCGGTGGCCTTTATAATGCATTAGTCCACTGCCCCAAAAACTCGATTACGTCATATGAAGAGTAAGGAATCCATCAATAACATTAACTTTTGCAACAACTCTTCCTGTGTAGCCTTACATTTGTTGTGGTTGCCATGGAGATTTTACCCGCGGCGTCATTGGATGTAGAAAACCATCTCATAAGTAGTAACAACTCTTGACGAATGAGTTTCTTTGTAGATTTCTGCAGTTAGACTTATAATTTGTGACGCTTTATATATTTATCTATCTAGTTATAGTTTCCAATAAAATTTAGGCACCCGCGAGCCTCCCTTAACTGATGCGGTCGTGTCGATTATAACTAGGAATGTTGGCACATGAGGTAACTTTCATCCCTCACTCGTGGGCCACCCGGAGCCGACGATGACTGACGCGGGGGCGATGAGGATAGCGAGACAGTAGTCAGTCGCGAAAGCACTTGCGAATTGTAATGCACTGAGGGTTCTCAAGTTATTAACCCTTCATAACCCAATGTTGCTTCTAAGTAACTTCATAAATGTGTAAAATCTCAGATCTAATTAGGAAATATCTAAACTAAATATTATTTTGTGGTGTAAAATTTTATGACGACATATTTACCTGCCGGGATAGTTATCATTGAATATAAAATTTTCAAGTTTTCACAATGAAAAATCTTGAAATTTGATTTCTCCCAGAAACAGGTCTGAGCTATAGAGAGTTAATACACAGGTTGGGCCGTGGGAGTGTTTTCTTGGCGAGGTCATTCCTCAAATTATATGTTCATATTTGGAATAAATGTTCACATAATGAGTAGATGTGGCTCCGTTGTGAAGGTGTCATTCGCGTGCATTTGTTTAGGTTAAGTTTCGGGCATATTAGACACAAGTAACTAAATGAGGAATGGATAGCGATTTTTCTAAACGGCTGAAATTAATAAAATAATGACTATATATACGTCAACACATTTATTTCTATTCAGATTCATTCACTGACAGGAAATAAACGAGGGAAGAGTCAGAAGTTGTATCTTCCTGTCCGTTATCTTACTTAATTACTGTCCAATATAAATTTTCAGTTAACATTTCTCACGAAGTAATCGGAAACACTCGTACTTCAAACATTTTGATAACCTTAAAGGAGTAAGAAAAATAATTTTAATTCGATTGATTACAACGGGGAACAGTTGTTTACTTAATTTTTTTACTTCGAATTTTGAGCTATTTTAGTGTGAAATAAACATGCTGATTTCTAAACTGTATTTAGTTTTCTTCCAACTTCAAAGTTTTTCATTATTTCTTGCGGAAGTGAGACAGCACTCAGCTTGATTGAGGGTCGCTCACAGGAGACATCATTGCCCTCCAATTGGGTGACCTTATGCGACTGTTGCCGGATGACTGATGCCGTAGGAGGCCAGCGTCCGGTGTACAGTTGTGTAGCTATTTAAGAGGTATTATATTGAGACGCAGTCACGTAGTCCGGAATTTTCTCAGTATGCGGATTGCATACACTGATACATTATTGTTAATTCACGTGTATCGGTAAACCATACCTTTTAAACATTATTCCAGTATTCTACCGATTAAGGTAGGTTTCCATTGAGTACTTAAGAATCATTCTGGGCGCTTCCCCTTCCATCAAGTACTGCTCTTCAATTCACAATAAGGCCTACTCCCTTTCATTCTATCTAATTATTATATCCTTTTCCTTCCTTTCCCTCGTATACCTAACATTCTTCTATCTAACATTATCTTCAACATCCCATCCCCCCTAAGTACTCCCTCCATCTATACCTTCTGTCTCCTCCGTATCTCATCTAAAAGCTGCCTCTCCTCACCAACCATATCCAGCACTCCGTCGTTCCTTTTCCTCTCCGTCCACTTCACCTTCTCCATTTTTCTCCACACCCACATCTCGAATGCCTCCAATCTTCTCTCGTCTTCTTTCCTCAGGGTCCACGTTGCCGCACAGTAGAGAGCTACACTTCAATCAAACTCTTAACTAACCTTTTCTTTAAACTCTTACATAACGATCCTCTCAGAAGCTCCTGCCTGTTCAGAATTGCCTCCGTTGCTAATGCAATTTCCTTCCTTATGTCCTTATAATGTATCCGTTTTCCTCTAAAATTTTACCTAAATTGTTGAATTGCTCTACCTGTTCAAGTTTTCCCCCGCCCTCCTTCATCGTTAGTCTCATATTCCATGCTCTAGATGCTTTACAAAACAGCATAAACTTGCTCTTCAAGTAATTATTGTAAACATTAATAGACCCGCTATACATTTCGTTTAAATCTTGTAAAAATTAATTTCATCGTTGGTTTTTGGCAATAGTCATGCAGTGTAATTATCACAAAAAGTGGAGGATCAGATTGGTACTCCTGTGCTTGATACTGCCGTTGGTTGAAATTTATTTTCTTTTTATGGTCGCAGCAGTTAATTTTTTAATTTGTATCCATATGAAGTGAAAAATTTCCTATTTTGAATTTACTTATTTCAAATAGAAAATTCCTCTCAAACGCGTTTAAGTAATGCACTGGTCGGGCAAGCCTGTTTTGCCTATTTTAGGGTGAAAATAAATGATCAAGATAAATCATGTGCCCCTCGGAAAATGAAAAAGCAGAATGTCAAGAGTTTACGGACCTTGAGGAAGGGAGGAAGTTACTTTACATTTTGGTATACCCATGATTTGGAGAGCATCCTAGTTAATCACCGTCTATCACCCATCTTCAGTGCTTCATCTATCGTTGCTGAAATCCCTGTGCCATTTTTCAAAGAATCTCATTTCATATTTGCACATTAATCTCATTTCATATTTGCAAATGAAGGGATGCGAATCTGTCGAAGATCGAAGTGACGCTAATGAAGAATGTATTTAAATTGAAGATGATGGCACACATTATTGAATAACATAGTACATAAGCTATATATGATCCAATTAATTACACATTTTTATTACTGACGACAACTATCCGTAGGTGGTTAAACATACCATACGTCTAAGATGGTGTCGTAAAACGTGAAAGTTGGCTGCGAGATGAATAAGCTTCTAGGGAATTATTCTTGCATTTCATTAAATAGAAATTCATTTCCTTTCACTTAGATTGATTCAAATAGATATATTTTTTTTAAATGTATTAAAATTATTTGTGGTGAATCCACTATTTTTTAATGTGTGCATATGGTTAACGCTGTTCTCCACTCATTTCTCCTGTCGGCTAATCTCTTCAAACTAATGCATTTCTTGTCTTACATATCCTCCTTTACCTATTCCGTCTATTTTAATCGAAGTCCTCTATTTACGTTCTACGCCAGTTACTTGTTCCTAGACAATTGTCTTCATCAGGCCATCATGTCTCAAGATGAGCATGGTCTTCCGCTTATAAAGGTTTTCGTGAGACTTCTCTTCTTAGGTCTTCCCCATTAACTATTCGGTCAGTCCATTCTCATCTTTCTTCTGTAGCACCACATTTCGAAGGCATCTATCCTTGATTTCTCCGCTGCTGTCATTGTCCATGCTCGCCTTTCGCAGAGCATCAGTGGGAAGAGATTTTCCTTATTGACCTTCAGATTAAACTTTTTTTTAAATTTAAAATTAAATTTTTCAATCACTAGGATAATGGTTGGGAAACACCAAGTAGAAGATTTTATGTTGCATAGCAGTTGATTAACAATCGATTTCTTTGCTATTAATAATAGAATATTCTTTTTTGGATTATTTCTTAACATAAATGGAAACATAGTTGTTGATGTTAACGAACGTGAATTTTTGGCTGCTTCGTGACACGTGGCAAGCGCTGAGAACTAAAACAATTATTTCGACTTTTCAGTATTGCCCGTTCATTTATCATATCTTCATTGCTGATATGCGCAGTGCACGAAGTTTCACATCTTTGAAGTGCTCATATTTTCTCTCTCCATCTACATTCACTTTTAGAATCGAAAAAGTATGTATCATGCATTCTAGTTTTTCACGACTTTCCACGATGAATTTTGAATTCCACGTTGGTCTTTGCATTTTATTGTCTCATGGAAAATGGATTTAAAGCCCTTTTGACTTATTTATTCGGAATGCGATGGCCTATATTCGTCATGAGTGACCTAATTCCCTCTCCCCGAACGAAAATTCTAATCGAAGGATCCCAGTGTTCATCTTTTTCGCTTCATTAACGAGGGCTCGAACGATCTTCAAAACAATTAAGAAATGAATGTTTTAGAAGAAAGACATCCGTGGGTCTTGATATAGTCCTTCCGTAAAAATTCTTACAGCATTACCCTAATCTCTCAGCCTTACTCGATTGATATATTTCTAGTCGTAGATAATTGTATTATTATTATTCGTCGCGATTATTCCTGAATGTGTTTTCTTAAGAAAATTCCTGTAGGTCCCGCGAAAGGGGATAGATATATTAAATATTGTAACGCGAAGGTGACAATATGGCATTGGTGTCGATTGTGATGCAAACATAATTTATGGCTATTGCAGTATCTTCACATTTTATCTCTTTGCATCAACTGTTTTCATCGTCGGTTTTTTCGAATGTTGAATTCATTTTGCGGCCTTGCTATTGACTTCGGCCGTTTGAAAGCGAGGGGGATGTTCGATAATTATCAATATATGGCGTACATATCGCTTTTATAATGATATTCACAGACAATTTATCCGTATATTTTTAATTTACGTATGCAACAAGGGTTCATAAAGCCTAAGGCCTTTATTGTATGATTTACAAAGTGTGACTTAATCAATGACACGTTGTATAATTTAAGACGTAATGGACATCGTAGTACATTTTCTCGATAAACCTTAGACTGGAACTTTAAATTCATCTCTTAGTGGATTGAAATTTTAGAACATTTTATTCTCATTAGATCAGCACATGTTGCATGTAGTGGGATATATATTTTGGATGCGTATTTTGACTACTAAGTGCTTATGCAATGAATAAAGGGTGTAATTTTTTGCCTTAATCTATACTCTGAAGGAAATATTTATTAAAGTACATCGAATAATCATCTTTAACACGCACGCGGCTCAAAGCAACTTGGAATGTTAACCAAGCCGAGTAATCAATAACATGGTAACCATAACATGGTAATCAATTTTCAATCAACTACACATTTTTTTGACATTTATTCTAATTATCAATTATTGTGTTTGGTAACTGTTTTACTGATCATAAATGAGAAGACCAATGTATGGGAATGACATTTTTGTAAATTTTGTATTTTCACATGACCTTTGTTTGCCAATGGCCTTTACTTTAAAACTATTTTCGCTAAATGGAATAGAACCTTATCCAATCAAAGATTGACCTAATTTCAATTTATAAATAGATAAATAGTGTGTAAAATGTACAACTACATATATTAAATGACATATTTTGGTAATTACTCTATACTTACAGGAGTAATCTAATTTATCATAGCCTGTAGATTTTACTTTCAACGTATCTATTACGTCGGGACAACTAACGTAACTTTTGTTAGCCTAAGCAAGTGTCTTTTGTTATCCTTAGTGTCCTTTGCAACAGTTTAGAAGGCTTTCATGTTATGCGGACCTTTAATTTAATTTTCATGGGTTATTTCGGACTCGCATACTAATGTGAATTCTCTTATTTTTTTACAGAATGACAGTGAACGGAAAAAAGTTTCTTTTGAGCAACGAAGAGTGAAATCACCAAATGAAGAAATTCGAATCATCGGCAGCAAAGAAAATACAAGAAGAGGCTTCAATGGGGGAAGTGATTGGCTCTTCATCGCTAGGAGTTTATAGCTGATGATTGATATTTTTGTGCAATGTCACGTTGTTGAATGTATCCGTCTATTACACATGAATTCACATTTACACACAAATAACACGTGGTATGAAACAAGGTACAATGGTACATGAGATCTCCATCGATGGTGACGTCATTCGAATATAACAAATGCAAAGAGTAAAAATAGACTCGAAGGGTGAAAAATAAATGCATGGTGAAATGGTTGCAATCAATGAGAGGTTATAATAACTGGTACCAGATGGAGTGAATAAGAAAAATTCACAAAGGCCATGGCCCATAAACAAGGCTAAAAAAATGGTAAAAATATCGCTAAATATATGGTTCCCAAATGAATAATAAAATAAAAGGCCCTATAAACCTTTAGTATGAGTTCCATGGAAGGGTAGACGAAAGATAGTCCTATACCCTTCCCTTGCCCTTAATGATGGGTAGAGGAAAGGTACACGGATGGTAAGGGAAGGAGTTCCAAGGTAGGGTAGACGAAGGATTTTTCTATCCTTCCCTTACCCTTAATGGTGGATAGAGGAAGGGTACACGGATGGTAAGGGAAGGAGTTCCAAAGTAGGGTAGACGAAGGATTCTACCCTTAATTGTGGGTAGAGGAAGGGTACACGGATGGTAAGGAAAGGAGTTCCAAAGTAGGGTAGACGAAGGATTCTACCCTTAATGGTGGGTAGAGGAAGGGTACACGGATGGTAAGGAAAGGAGTTCCAAGGAAGGGTAGACGAAGGATTTTTCTACTGTTCCTTTACCCTTAATGGTTGGTAAGACGTAGGTTGTGCAAGGGTAACTACCCACCATGAAGGCTAGTACCCTTCTTTTACCCACCATGTTGGAGTTCATTTTTATCAGGGAGTGTAAGATACCTATCAATTTATTAATATCAAGCAGTTTAATATATGAATCGGTGTGTATTTCAATTTGGCATTCTATTTTTAGAGCGCTGTATTAAATAAATCAAGCCGTTTCGGTGATAGAAAAGTTTGAAAAGGGGGATCACGAATCTTTAGTGGCAGGTACATGTGAAGGTATGTAGATATTTGTGTTTGGATTTGTTAACTATGGGGCTGGCACGCCTGATATTTTTACAAGACCGGGCGCGTGGCGTACTTTGTCCGCGATAGATCCATTTATATGATAACTCTCGATTATTGTTAAAATTTATCATTAATTGTAGAAATTAGTTCATTTAAGCTTCATTTATAGCTGATATTGATAGAAAGGGTACACTGGTGGTAGAGGTGGTACAGGCTCGGTCGCGCGGCGTAATTTATACGCCACCGAAGTCGGGTCCCTCTTGCGATTCTAAAAACATTTTTCAACAATAATTTTTACTTTAAAAAATCACGCTGCAGATAGTGAAAATTACATTGTATGAATACACGAGACCATTCAAGAAAAGCGATGAACGATGTACACGGCCGGTCGTGCGGCGTACTTACAATTAGAGGGCGCCACGGGTGTCGGTTCCTCTTGCCGATCTGAAACATAAATTAGCTACAATACTTCGTCGAGCTTTGATAAAGCGCACTATAGACCGTCAAAGTACATTTTAATAATGGACGAGGCCATTCTAACCCAGAATTTACGTACAATGTTGAAATCCTTGATATTGGCGTACTTAATACGGGTTATAGTGCGCTCGCTCGAGAGTGAAATTCATAGCTTTAGATTCGAAGATATGACGATTACTTAGTCAATTTAATTTTTACAAGTCTGTTCAGCACTTGAAATGACAATAAAAAATTATTTAAATATTTAATTAAAAAATCTAACCTGGCACTGCGCAAATAGCTGAAAATCGATTCTGAATTTAGTTAGCTTTGGATCATTCTTGCCAGGTTCAGCCTATTCGAAATGCAATTGAAATCATAAAATAGATTGGAAATTTTATCTAGTACTAGGCAAAACGGTCAAAGTGCCTAAAACGGAATATCGAAAAAAACTTCCCCGAAACGCAATGGAAAAGCCTTTCAGCAATGTGCTAGACCCGACGCGTCGGGCGGAAATCGGAAAAAGCAGGACAAAATTACAAAATGGCTTTTGTTTTAGTTATTAACTTGAAACTTTGCAGTTATACTCTAAAATAATTGAAATTTATAGATGTGTACTTTATTTCACATAGATCCTATCCGTTACTGAGATACAGAGGCTCAAACGTGAACAAATTTTCTTAAAATCGCCCATCTTCAATTTTCTCTGAAAACCTTCCAAAGTAAGTAGATGGTGTTAGCGCGTGGTTTCTATTGGGTTGGCACTCCAGAGGAATTATTGAAATCAACTCATTTAGTGAAGGTATTTATTATCAATCACACACCGTGCGTCGCACACATGGCCTGCGGCCTTTACACATGAGTACTTTCCGCCGACTGCCCGCTGCCTTTTCCACACGTGGCCTGCGGCTTCCCGGAAGGTGCTGATGGCAGCATCACTCCCACGCACTCTCTATGCATGGGGATCAGAATGGCATTACCATCCGGTTTCACGTCTCTGCGAACTCAAGATGTTCCGCTTACAATGGTGAAGTTATGGGTGGATTCTTGCGGAATAAAAAAACACATAATCTGTTGGCATAGGATTGTTTCTTTAATTTTCCGTAATCTTAAAGAGTATCATCGATAAATGGTTACCGTGCAGTTACAAAATGGCGGACACTGTTTTTCGACAAAGTTTTACATTTAGGTAGACTTTCAAATGGGTTTTCGGCAAAGTAATGCGGAGTAGCTTATATGAGAGCATTTTCTTACGATTTATTGAGGTGCTTATGCAGTTATCTTTGAAATAAGTTTGCGTCGCCGGAAATGACATCATTCAATATTCAATTTCACTTGAAAACAATCATTTGAAATTTTTGATGTTTTCTGAAGACCGTTTTACATGGTGCAAGTACTTGCACTATCCGATTTGTGTACGAAGGCTCAGTCAAAATTGCACTGTGAATTGCTGGAACGCCTGCGAGAATGCATAGACGTGAGATTACAAAAAAGACTACTTTCAAATTTCGTTTCCTACATTGGCGCAATTCTACGCAATGATGAGTAATTAATACCTTTATTGCCTAGGTAATTTCGTGCTCCTCTAAAACGGCATTACTAGGTAAAATTTATGAAAGAGCATCGAAATCGGCGTTCCAAAAATGTACAAATGCGCAGTAAATCACGGAAGAAATGTTGCCTCACCTCACGCACGGAACGAATGCCTGGCAGGATGACGTGCATAAAGCGTCATATCTCGGGGGTCCGAATATATTTAAAAGGGAATTTCAAATTTTTTAGTAATTGTAATAGAGTTACAATGCCAACAAATTATTTGTATTAGTTATGCATAAATCCATTTCAATGCATCATTATGAATGTTTATCAATGTAAGTGTTATGCATATATTAATTTCCAAATTTTATTCTGATTTTCGATGACTATTTTCAATCGTAATTTGTACAATAAGCGTAAATAAATAGTATTATTCGCCTTCGTGATGGTCATTGTACAAGTTACGCTCATAATATTGCCTCGCGAGTACATTTTGAACGACATAGGTGTGGTATATTTAGGCATGGCGTGTCTCCAAGAGCATCTGGCGGTCCAGAATCTCCAGTGTCCATTCGCGAGCACAATACTGTGACCCGTGAAGTTGAACGCCCGAATTGACGTATTGGCAGTGGATACTGTTCGGTACCTCTTCTGCATGGAGATGACTTTGACCGTCATTTTGCAACGATTTCTGCTAATTGTATTGGTTTAAATAATCACCTAACAAAAAATGAGACACCATTAACGCTCATAAACACATTGGAGTTTCTCTATCGTTGTGTATTAGTCAAAGCTACGCATTTTGACGATCGCAACAAAGTTTGATCATCACCTTGAGCAAAGTCGCCATAATTCCACTAGTGAACTCGTATACAACATAAATTACAATGTGATTGATAAGGTCAAACGTGATGAAACATTATCCACGGATTACGTTGCACGTCGTATACCATACTGTGATAACGGATCTGCATATATGTTTATCTAAACGAAAGACCTGATTTAAGGACATTGAATCTACACTTTTCGCTTTCAATTTCTCGTGTTTGCGAGTGTATTCTTGAAGTCGAGTGAAGGTTCGGAATCACGAGAATACGCTGTGAATGCATTGAAACTCTGTTAAGGCCGTTTTACACGGTTCACGGAATTGCGCAATTTGACGTACGTGCGAAGGCGCAATCAAAATTGAGTCTTGTAAAGCGGTGAATTGCTGGAACACATTCGAGAAAGACTTAGTTTGACCTCTCAGTGAAAGGGTGAAAGGTAAAACATACTGATTTGGCCTTGAAATGGTAAGAAAGGGGCAAGCAAGTCAAGTAATTAATATTTTCGAAGGTTTCTTAACTACCGAAAATATATTTATGATTACTATTTAGATATTCTAACTTTCAATGAGCACGAAGAAATGTGTTAATTATTTACTGATACCTGTAATGCATTAAGCATTATTTAAACATTTTCTCAGGGAAATGTTACAAACGACTGGAATAAATATCGTAACGAATTAAACGTAATAATTTGGCGCACATCAGTATTTCTATTTCTCGTATGATGAGACGCGTATAAATCTGTAGTATAATATATATCCCAAGAAAATGCTTAGGAATGATGAATGCGCGTATTAGTGTGTCTAAAATACTAATAAATACTAATATATAGAACAATATGCATTCATCGTGAGAGGGGCACTGATACCTGTACTGCACTAAGCATTATTTAAACATTTTCTCATGGGAATGTTAGAAACGACTGGAATAAATATCATAACGAATTAAACGTAATAATTTGGCGCACATCAGTATTTTTATTTCTCCATTTTTCTTTCTTTTCAGGCACAGAGGGCCTGACAGGCAAACGATCTTGTCTTGAGATTAAAAACAAGATATAATAATGACTTTACGAAATTCTCTTTATTTTTATATCAAAGTTATTAATATTGGATTAAATGGATTTCTTTCTGGGGGGCACAAGCAAGGCCGTATCCAGGATTTTGTTCTGGGGGGGGGGGGGCACAAGAATACTTCGTAATACAAAACGAACGCAATGATAACGGGACCGCATTAAATATCTTGCATTTTTTTTGAGGGTCCCCCACCCCCCTTAGATCCGCTATGATAACGGCATTCAAAATTTGTCTAGTATTTAAGCATCTAGGGAGGTGGGGCTCGTGCACTCCCCTAAATCCGACTATGAATGCATGAAATAAATTTTAACAGGTTCAATTATCGGTTCATGCATTCGCACAGGTTGGGTGAACACACGTTGTATATTCGTGTTCATTCACGCGTTCATTTTAGACATTAACTCGCACGGGTTTATGTACTACGTTAACAGGCCTTTAGAGGACACCATTTGCAAGGACACTTGATGATCTAGAAACAAATAACTACTCTTTAAGAATTAGTTCTAATTCTTCTTACCTGGAATTCTTCACATATATTCTCTTTTTTTATAAATTTCAGCACTGGTCTGAATGTTTTACAATGGCATCGCGATTTTTCACCACGGTAATGAATGTTCAGACTGGCAATCCGATCGGATCTCCTCAATCAAAAATGTCCATTTCACACCTCGAATTTCCATTTTCAAACAGAATAAATTCTATTTTCCGTACTAATTGAGGGTAACTTGGAAGCACACGAGCATCTGAATTACTCCTTGGTGATCAAGTAGCACAAACTGTGGTGCGACTTCAAAATTTTTTAAAGTTACAATAGTTTGCGATACACTGCGATTTACATGGGGTAGTCCAAATTTAAATAAGTTTTTTTAAAGCATTAATTTAACCCATAATTTCTCCGCAACTGTGAATGAAGTCAGCGCAAATGATCCCAATAGTCGGTCAAGTTTTATATTTCCGGCATTTAACGCGTTTCATCACGTCTGGTTTCCTTCAAACTCTCGTATCAAATTATAGACTACATGATTATTGCCAACATTCCTTCAGGAGTTCTTACGTTATAATTATTACATAGCTGGATTGCTCAAAACAATTACTTTCATATCGAGAATCTTTTCGCCGCTGGCAGAAAACAAGATGACGTAGTTCAATTTTCCGACGCTAGTGGCGTTGTGTCCCGCCACATTCAAATTCTTCCCGAAAATAGTTCTCATTACGTATCTATCTTTTGTATTTTTAAATACAAATGCGCGAAAGGAAGCCAAAAGACAATTTTTAAGGCCTGATATGGGCGATTAATTGTTTTAGTCTGTATATATTTTTTCCAGTCGGCACGTCGTGATACACATGGCGGGAAAACGAAAAAAACACGGCATAATACAGGGTTCCATTTACGTTAGAGAGATAGGAAATATGATGGGACCCAGAAAAAAACTCGCAATTTGCGGGAAAACGTATAATTCCGATAACGTAAGTAAAGGGTTCTAATGTAGATTAATTTAGGACATGGTAGTGTCATTTCGGGGAGATGGTGTAAAATCAGATTATTTAAGAGCAGTTCATATTGGATATTTACTAGAACTTGACATCCAAATTATCGTTGGGTTTCATTATGGGCATATGAGTCTATCAATACACCGGTATCATATTCTCATTAGGGGAAATAACAAATGACTAATTTGGAAAATATTCTTACTCATAAACTAATGTAGGCATCACATATTTTACATGAAAAAATGTGGGTACTCAGGATAATGATTTTCTTCAGGATCAAGAGCTAACACATATCAATCCTAGGTAGACCCGTCAGTAAATTCAATGCCTAACACATAGAACTCACAATAAGGGCACAGAGTTGACATGACACTATCTGAGAACAAGATATGTTTTTGGATATAAAATACATTTTTTACATATATAAATAAAGACAAGCTCGGAATAACTCACATAGCAAACAATAGTGTGAGAATATTCTCAACTCAAGGTTATCATAGTGATAACACAACTCATGAAAATATTGGGTTATCTGCAAATGAAATGGTGCCAACGTTCCTAGAGGCAGTTGGGTTGCCCAAAAAACAGCCTAAAATACTTTAAACTAATATTGTTGTTACTTCATCTTGATTCTTTTTTCCGCTGACTTGATGAGTAGGAGGCAGCAACCATTCCAATCTTCTCCTAAGAATGCTCGCAAATGGGATTTTGGATTCATTAGGAGTATCAGTAAATGCCAACATTACAGCCATCAATGGTCCAGCCCACCAGCTCCACTAATCTCCTTCAGATTGGGTTGAAAGAAGCAACAACAGAAAGAAAAAGTACAGCTTCCACTGGAGTATATAGACATCTTAAAATTTCTAGGCAGTCTTCAAGATCTCTTCAGCAGTGGGGAGAATATGATTCTGCACGCAACTAGAGAGTATCCAAAAGAAAACGATATAAAAAAAATACATGATAGTTCTTGGATGGATATATAGTAAAACCTAATAAGAGGTTAACTTAACTCACCAAAATTGGGTGAACCTTTTTACTTACCAGAAAACTAATTACCATTCAAAAAACAGCCCTTCATGATGAATCATAGAATGCTCGGCTATTTAAGCCAAGTTTCTTCCTCAGTGACACGATGAGTAGGACGAAGCAATGATTCCAATCTTTCGCCCAAGCCTACTAGGAAATTGGATTTTGGATTTGCTCAGGAACACAAAAAATGCCAAAATTACAGACAGCAGAGGGTCGATGACACCGAATCAGCTACTTCCCTTTCGATTGCACCGAATGAAGGAATGATGAAAAAATAAATTCAGCTGCTACTGGAGGGGAGACAGCTTCAACAATTCTGGAAGGGGGTGGTCCTTCAGAAGTGAGGAGGATAAGAATCTGCATACACCTGCAGAGTATCTAAAATGACATGAGAGAGAAATGAAAAAAGGATATTAGTATGACAGTATCGTTAAAAACTTTATAGAGGAATGGTATACCAAAATTGATAGAGCTATATTACTGGCCTGAAAACTATTTCCTATTCAATCATCGATTCATTCAAGTATGTAGTTATTTCTATCAGAAACATTCTGTACCTGCTTTTCTATTTGTGCATTTTAGACACGTGTATTCCATTTATATGTGAGGTTTGCATGGCATTTCGTCATATCAGTCTCAGCTTTCAGACGTTCCTCCACGTTGAGTTGTACATAGGGGACAACAGTTTCTCCTGCCATCCTGCTGGCGCCTTCGGGTCAGAGGTACCAAAATATCTAAACCAGCATGAAGGGAACATTAACACGCCACGGAGGAAAAGCAGTTCCGCCGTCTCGGAACACGTGTAGTCAGAACCCTGCCACACTGTGGATTTCAGCAAGCTTAAATCCTGCGTAATGAAAGCTGTTACTATCATAGGCTAATCCCAGAAGCTATAAAGATAACTAAGCATCCTGAGAACTGCAACAGAGAAGACGGCTACACATTAGCCAACACATGGAAAAGGATCTTCAGTATCATTGACCAATCAGAGCCCACCTGAGATCCAACCAATCAGAAGCGACCTAATATCCCTAAAGTTCCTATGTAAGATGGTAAAATTTATGCATCACAACTTCCGACCTCAAGACGAGAGCAGGATGACTGGAAAAACTGTCTTGAACAACACAATGCGGAGGAATTCCCAAAAACTGTGATTCATATGTACTACATTTTTTCAAAAAGGAATGACGAACCATTGAATAACCTGTTCCATGAAAGCTGTTACCAGGAATCAAGTCCCAGTAGCAGTATCATGTAAGTAGTAATTTTGCTATAGCTAGTACATCATGTTTACCTTTAAATAGAAAAATAATTTTGGATTCAACTATTTCAAAACAGTTAACCAGATATTCTGTGTCTCATTGCACAACGCATACATGTTTAGTCTCATGTACTACAAGGAAATGAACAGGCGAAAGGGAAGAACAGCAACGTAATTTATTATGATGACAAAAAGTATTAGTGTAAGGCGTGACGTCACAGGGACCTAGTTTCTATACGAGTAGATAAGAGTTTTACATCGTCTGAGATTACCAATGCATGCATGAGTCACAGAGCTCAGGGAAATATCTCTTATTAATCACACATTAAAAATACCTAAGTTCTGAAAATTAACATCATTTGATAGGGGAATAGTAATCTTTATTTTAGCCAAGCGCTACCAGCTAGCAGGGTACTCGTCTACCTGCTAGCTAAGGTCACCTTACAAGGCGGCAGGGAAACCAGAAATACGTCACACAGACTTTTTCCCATCATTCCTAATTAGCGGTCGCTTTTTTGCGCGCTTGAAAAATTTCATTTTTCGTTTTATCTCGAAAAATAGATATCGTCATTTGAAAATCTGAGAGTAAGAAATTCGTACTCCAGGAGTAATAATCTTTCCATTTAGGCAATAAAATAATAATTGGAAACTACCCTATTAGGTACTAGAGATAAAGTATATGTTTCTGCAAAATATATTGTTCACTTAATTGTTGCTTAAAAGGCAGTGATCATTCATAAATTAATGGTAGCTGAGCAAATTATTCCATATTAAGAGGTGGCATTGGTTCGATTCAATATCGTTAAGTACACCCCTGAATGAAAGTAAAAAATGACGTGCCTGCATATTGAAGAAATCACGTACATACTACTCTAATAAAAATAACGTACAGTAATTGGCACGGGATGAAAATTATGATAAGTAGGTATTAATACCACTGAGATCAGCGGTTGATAAACCACCATGAACAATCTTTTTCTGTGCCAGACTGGAGCCTGGACTACTTGCAACTCATCATCTTCACCTTGATCTTCAGAGGGAAAAAGGGGCAATGTCATTCACAAAAATCATTCTCTTTGGATGCACTATTGCAAGTAGAGGCAACCTTCATTGATTCAGGCAGGAATACATCCAACTGGTTCACAGGCATATAATGCATTATCAATGAAGAAAATGGATCATTCCTTCGGATGTCTTCCAATCTACGAGAAAATGTAATGGAGAAATAATATACCATTGCTTTCAATGCAAAAAATAGTTTGAATGTACAAAAACAAATACAAACTTTTTTGAATGGATGATTTACTACAATAGGTACTTCTATTAAACAGATTATATGGGACCTGAAATTGGGTATGATGCTAATTAAAAAATGGAAGTAACAAGAAAAATGAAATAAATCCCGCGGTAAACTAAGGTAAAAAAGAAAAGAGAGTTTTAGAAGTAAGGTAACATTGTAATGGCTGCTACGAGACGAAAAAGAAAGAAGGATATAATATTCTCATTTGCAAATTCTATTCCTTCCCTGATATTGTTACAGCTGAATATGTATTTCTTTATAGTGTTCGCAAAAAAGTAAAATTGTTCTTCTTCCTCAAGTTTTGATGAATTACTTTTTTTGAGCCTAAGGTTTTATGCATATGAAGTTTCTCAAAACAATATGACAAAGGTTGTTATATTTATTTATTTTATTTGTTTACATCGCCCCAAAAACAGCTCATTTAAGGCCTTTTACATAATGGGGGAAATAACATCAACCAATGACTTTCACACACAACCATGCCTTGGGTAGGGGCAACCTACCCAGGCAGGACTCGAACCCACTCCCACCGAGATGGTCTGAAGTTTGTGAAGCTTCATTGTAGTTATTTTTTGTTATGCTTCTTCGGTGAAATGACTTGCAAATTAAGCATTTAATTCCATGAGACCCTGAAAAATGGAGACTGTTTACTAATCCCCCCAAATCTATCTCCTTACCATAAATGATCATCTTTTAGAACTTTGTACCTCTCAAAAACCTAATAAGAAATATAAATGCTATAGAATCCTTTTCATTCCTCCAAATCATAGCAAAATGAGGAAAGTTTGAGGATGGACTTCCCCCAAAAATGGTGGGTGATGGAGGAAAACAGATGTCATATTTTGATTCAGTATGTCATTTTACGGAAGAATCACCAGAAATGGTATCAGGGCTCAAAAAAATAATTTTTTACAGTCTAGTGTTATTTGATTAATTTTTTTCAGGCAAAAGCATACCCAGCATCAAAAATAGGGCAAGCCATGATGGTCATTCAAGTTGTAACATTTTACATTTTTCATTGGAAAAGGTGAGTGAAACCAACATTTTAAGACAAATTATAACAGTGCTTTAATAGTTTTTCAAATTATTTGCCTGAAAAAAAACTTTAGTTGCATGATTTAAACTGATATTAAAGAAAAATTGTTGAAAACTTTCCATTCAATCCGGTCTGATTTTCTTAAAGACTTTGGCGATTTTTGATTTCATGGGGAGGGTGGCTGCTCCCTCCTGCCCCTCGCTTGGTACGCCCATGGTTTGAGAAGAAATTATCTACCATTAAATGATGACAATGGTTTGCTTCAATAAAGTTCAAAATCAGCAATGAATACACCAAACAACATCCTTACAACATTGTTGGCCTTATTATCAACCGTATTTAGACATCTGATGGATATTGTGTGCTGTTTTGGCTAAGTACACCCCTGAATCAAAATGAAAGATGATGTGCTTGAGTCTTGAAAGGAATTACCTATTTACTACCAACTCGACTATAAAAAACATAGAGTAGCTGATGCCAAACTAAAATTATGACAATTATAAATGCATACCACTGATCTAGGGGTGATAAAGCAACATGAACAATCTTCCTCAGTGCCAGGCTGGAGCCTGTGATGAAGACTACTTGCAGAACTACTTGAGAATGAAAATGCTCATGATTCTAAACTCATTTATATTTTTTTAAATAAATGTGTAAAAATTTTTTATGGTTCAATTTTAGTTTACCAATTGGAATTTAGGAATTGATCATATATTACCTGCGTACATGTCTACGTGCCTGGCACATGAAATGAGAAAAAAGGATGACATGTGTAATGTATTATTGAAATTCATCTTATATCATGAATGCAATTATGAAAATTAATTGGTCCAGTCAAGAATACCATATCAACCAAATTTTCAAACGGACAAATGAAAGGTCAAGTAGGCACAGGGGCACCGACTTATAAAAAATATTGGGGGGGCCCATGTTGGGAGTCTTACCGCGGGAAGAGTTTAAATTCCCAGTGTGTCCCAGCACCGTAACACTATCATTATTCACACCACTTGTTTTCAGTTAACCTGCTTACTACCTTTACTAAAATTATTGCTTTAACATATTATTGAATATATTTTAAAAGGTATCGTCAAACATGGGAAAATACCAATATATTGTTGTAATTTAACAAAGCATAATACAAATTCTTTATTTTCTTGAATTATTGAGGGGGCTCCGCCCCCCCTAACGAATCTTTGAGGGGGCTCGGGCCCCCTCAGGCTCCATGGAATCGGTTCCACTGAGTAGGCATCACCTAAAACCAGCATACATAGTTGAATATCAATTATGAATTATTCGGCCTACAGGGTACATTTCAGTGGATCATGTTAATTTAATATATGTTGATATTTTTATTTGTGATGGGTAACTTACTTTACTCGTTGTGGAATTTGTTCTAGCACATTCACTGAGCAATTTTCCTTTGGGAATAGAGGCCATATTATTGACATCCCATATTATTGACTATTGACCTTCAGTTTTCCACGATAGACCTGATCCAGTGTCTGGAAAGATACAGCATTTTCCTTGAGGTTATTCCTTTTTTGCTACTTATTCTATTTACTTGTTAATACTTTTGAATGAAATACATAATTCCGTAAGGATGTTATCTGTATTTAACTATCAATGACTAAGTTTTAATGATGTCATCAGCGGATTACCCCAAAACAAACAATGACCATTAGATAGCTGTACATATATTGGCTATCTCAAACACTGGTAGCAGACAAGATTTTCAGTAAAACATGTAAGTAGAGTTGGGAAAGGGAGTTTTTTCTTCTTTTTTCCCTGCCGTGTGCTCAGTGCTTTTGCTGCATGTGACGTAGGTAGATTCCCAGAGAGTAAGCGATAGTTCCCCGCAGAAGGGTTAACATTTTGTCATGACACCACCGGTGTCGTTATATTTTGGAAATTTGAGCTTATGCACACGATCGAAGTGAAAAATATGTAAAAAACCCATATCCACTCGGTTTCTTTCAAGGGGATTAATTACATGCTTTTTCCATCAGAAGGTGGTAAAATGCATGAAGGAAATCAGAGGCCCCTCCTATCCATCCGCTGGGTATGCCCATGCAACATAAAAGTTATCGTTCTAATGAAGGAACTCCGTTAGGACTGAGATTGAAAAACTGAATGGGTCCATCTGTGATGAAAATATACCCTGTACTACGTATTTCTTTGAATCCATCCACATAGTCCTGGGTTAGTTATTCAGTTTAATACATATTCATATGCCTTTGCTTGAATACGTTGAGTGCTGATGCAAAGACTCAAGGTAAATCCGGAGTGAGTTCCAAATTATAGTCCCTGAGCCAGTTTATGGTTTTTGCGATGCTGGAATATGGAATATATACATATATGCATATGAAAAAATGATAATACGAACAAATCTCTTACCAATTTGATGATGTGCTGCAGGCCTGGGGCAGGTGTCATTCCCCTAATTTCTCAGCGGGATGAGTGGCCAGGTGTTATGGCTGAAAGGAAAAAAAACAATTTAAATGATATTCATCATGAGCCAGCTTAAGATCAATTTCGGATCATCTGCTCCACTCATAACACATATGTTATTGCTCCTGGTTATTTTTTCGAGTAGAATGATAAAATGCATGTGAAATTAGCCTTTATAATGATGATAAGACACATGTACCCTTGGAAATTGATAGGCACTTTGAGTGAATGTTTTTTTGCATGCTGGGACTGTTCAACCATAAGGCAATACAGGCGCTTCTTAGGGGCATCACAGTCAAAGCGGCAAAGCCTTCTCTCAGGCAGGAAGCAATGATGTATACCGGAGGCACCTCGCAGGGCACTGTCGTGAGCAGGATTATTAATACCCACATTAACCACAAGTAAACAGCATTACGGAACACACATAATTAGGGATGGGCCAATCCACGATTTTTTTCGGATCCTTGATTTTCGGAGCAGAATCTTTCCGATCGGAAATTTTTGAATCAAAATGCATTTTCAAGTTACTGACGCTGAGATTCCCCTGATGAATGTTTAATCTTATGGGAAGAGTCTCAATATGTGCCATTCGTATTTTGCCTTTTTAATTTTCCACAGCTGAAATTCTCCTACGTAGCCTCTGCGAGAGTTTTCAAGCAAAACAGTTCATGAGTAGGACAAGAATTGCATGCCACGTTGCAGTCGAAGAGAGGTTCGGAACTCTTTCCAGCCTTGTGGGGAGTTGAATTCACTGAATCTATTATTTAAATTTTTACATCTAGATCCTATGTCTTCTGCGACTTTGGATCCGATGTATCCGATGAAGGGCAATATCTGCAGATATTTGTTTCTGATTCGACCATCCCTACACATAATAATATGAGGGATCCGTCTGCCTGCAGTTGTCCTCTTTGCTAGGGTTTTAAATGTACTAAGTAAGGATTACAGCAGTATACATGCCAAAATAAATATTGAGGAATGAGCAGGGACATTTAGAAATAATGTCCTCTTTTTGTCACATGCCCTACCCTTTTTCTCTTCGTTGTGCTGGTCGAGGCTCTTTTGTTAGTACAAGTGTGAGAGGGGAGGGGAGGCGGCAAAAAAGGAGCTTACTCTGTTTAATTGGGATAGTATGATCCATATTATAATAGCTGAAAGTACATGTGTGTTTTAGCAATCTTAAAGAGGGGGATGAATACTCTTTGTTGGACAAATCTGCAACAATTTCAAATGAAATGAGTGTAAGGTTCTTTTACCTCTGGGTGGTTGGCCGCCCACGTAGCAGGGAGATGGCCTAGGTGTTCTTGCCCTGAAATAGTGAATATACATAATTGAAGATAAACCTCATTTATTGATTAATGTTAAAACTCTATCATATCTTAACATTAAAGAAAATGTCACTCAGAAACTAATAATATGTGCCTTGACTGTAATTACATTTGTCATTAAGGATTTTCATTAACTGTTAACAGAAGTAAGTTCTTGCCATTAAAAATATGTTCATTTGCTTATTAATTTGCTTCGGTAGGTAATATTAGCAGGAAAGATAAATAAATAATTTCGTGGAAAGAGGTAACTTCCAAAAGTTTTCATTTTATCTAGTGTATGTGTGAACGCAATGGGTGGTGGGCTAAATGCACCAAGGATCTTAAATATATCCACCATTGCAGTGGCGCAGGGAGGGGGTGGGTTTTGGGGGATAAAACCCCCCCAGAGCTCGGAAATTTTTTTTTATTTTAATCCATTTTACTTAAATGGATTAACATTTCTTACAGAATAGAGCAAATGTTAATAAAACATCTCTCCGAAAGCAGTAAAACTCACCATTTTGAACCATTTATATCGAAAATTTCCTGAAGGAGTGCCCCCGCACCTCCCGCTTACCCAGGGGGGTATTCCACACCCCCAGAAACCCCAGTATTAGTTGTGCCCATAAACCCCCCCTAGCCTTAAGTCCTAGCTGCGCCCCTGCACCATTGCAACAAGGGAGAAAAAATACGAAGCCTAAAAGCAATCTGGATAGTGTAAAATTTTATGCAAGTATTTGGGGAAGGGTTCCTGACCCCCTCCTTCACTTACGTCATGAGGTGGGACTTCGGACTTCACCGCGGGCCATGGGTGGTGATGTTATCACTGGTCTCCTCCAGGACCGACCCGCGGCGGTCTCTGCTCCAGGGCCTGGAGGTCTAAGTGCATTTGCTGATGCGCTATGATCGCCTCCAGCCGGTCAATCTCCGCCACCAAGTCTTCGATATCTCTTCTCAATATCTCCATTTCCCGGAGCATTGACCAGCGGAGGCGATCGTTTGGCCCTGGATGGTCCTGCACCTCACTACTCCCCCTGGCAGGGCCCTCATCTTCATCTTGTTCTTCTCCCGGAGGAGGAGGTGAGGCGGGCGAAGGTGGTGTGCCCGCCTCCGGGGGCACAGGGGACGTGGATGTTGGTCGTTCAGTTGTGTTGTCCGCTGCTTCCACGTCCGCCCCCGGAGTCACCGTCTCCTCCGGGCAAGGGCCCTCGGCGGCCGGACCCTCCTCCTCATCCCGCCGCTGTGTCCTTCGGCAGCAACATCCTATCACGGAAAAGAGGAAAGAAAATCAGAGGAAGATACATACTTAGAATATGTTCGCTATACCAGTTACCATTACGCTCACATAGCACAAGGTTTGTTATACTCTTATTTTTCCGTAACGCTCATCCCGACAGTCGGCATGCATCGAGGCTTTCCTTCTAATTTCCTCCGTGGGAATGCAGACGAAAATTTTTTCTGGGGTGTTATTGCACAGAGGAACAATGCACCACATGTAATTTTTCCTTCTTTCAGCCATTTTCTCCTTCAAACGCAGCGAGGCTCTTCCAAATCTGCAGCTAAGACGTTACTGGGCTTGGATCTTGGACTCCTACTGAATTATGACGTCATGGCGTAAGATTATTGGGAGCGGTATTTTACAGCCCGCGAAACTCGGGAGACTCTTTGGATTAATATTCTAGTGAATAAACTGAATTTTAAGCAGAAAAAGTATATTGCGCTACCGAGTGTTTAGTGTAGTAATTCAGCACAATGTCTACAAAAAGTATGCATTTCCACTATTATGAGGTTGGAGAACGATTATTCACAAAATTTAAGCACGGCTAACTGATGTCTATTTGAACCTTAAGATTACTGATTACGTTGCGGTCGGAAACGAACCAATTTTTAAGTACAGAGGCCTCGAGGCAAGCGCTCCCTATCCGGGGTGCTGCCATGAATTAAAGCTGGGGGAGGTTAAGGTACAAGTAATACCGGGGCATGTGGGGTATGGTATACCCACAAGGATAAGCGGTAGGTGCGATATTAATTAATTGCGGGATTTTAAGATAAATGGTTTTAAAATGGTGTGTTATACGGCTTTCTGAGGGGTATTTTATTAATCCCTACGCTATTCTTTTGGTTAAATCAATCCAATTTAGTAAAACGTATTAAACTTAAACATTTCTGTGAGCTCTTGGGAGGGGGGTTTATCCCCCAAAACCCCTCCCCCCCTAGCTTAGCCACTGCTCCGTACAGTGATGAGTTTGCCCTGTTGCTAGATGCTTTGGAGGCATTGCGATCTCAGAAAGCAAAGCATTCCAAGTCATGAGTCGCCCAGAGCTTCCAGCAACAGGGCATCTAGTAAGGTTCTCAAGTCTCTATTGCGACAATTGTGCGAAAAATCCAATGAGAAACAAAAACCATCATTCACCGCTTGACCGGGTTTCGAGCCAGGATCCCCCGATATCCGTTCCAGTACATGCTTTAGCCGGTTGAGCTACCGACGTGTTATTCCCACTTTTGGATATTTCCTTATACTCTACCGGGAAAGGTGGTACGGACTGCTGAGCATTCGATATGCCACAAGCAGTCCAAATCGTCCGCACCGGGCCTTGCACTCCGGCTGAGGCACACGATGTGGTTCTCTTGTGATTTCATGTGCTAAGGAGTCCTTGTCCGCCTTTGTCCACAAATATGACGCCTCGGTAGCATTATTTGAACAACGAGCAATTATGAACAACGCATAATTCGATCGGAAATCATGCTTTGAATCACAGCAGAGGCGAACGATTTTTTTCTCCGTGGATTTTTCACACAATTTTTGTATTACGATTGACTCCCATCAAGTTATCGCCGTGTTAGTCCTGGTATACTTAATCTCTCTTGTTCCCTCGGGATGATAAGTACCTTATACCTGCGACACCTAGTGTGAATCAGACTTATGACTATATTCCAGGCAGTGGCACAGCGAGGGAGGGGGTTTTGGGGGATAAAACCCCCCCAGAACTCAAAGAAATATTTAAGTTTAATCCATTTTACTTATTTGGATCAGGATTACTTACAAAATAGTGTTAGGATTAATCAAATATCCCTCAGAAAGCCGTAAAACTCGCCATTATGAGCCATTATTCTAAATTATTTTCTGGAGGAGGGCCCCAGCATCTCCCCTGCAAATCCTGCTTACACTGGTGGGTATGCAATACCTCCACACCCATAAGTGAAAGTTGCGCCTAAAACCCCCCCCTAGCCTTAATTCCTAGCTGCGCCCCTGATTGCAGGCTATAATAAATTTTCTAAAATTTAAAATTTATTCCCCTCAAATTCTTATTTATGTTAAAATATTTCTTGTAGTGTAGGTCAACTTTTGTAATGCAAAAAAGTAATAGCCAACGTTTTTGTTTACTAAAAAACATCGTCAGGGCGTAACTGTGTACATAATATAGTATATCTATAAATATAATAATAATGTAATATCAATAATATATCAATAAATATGTACACAGTTGAGCCCTGAAGACGGTTCTAAATAAACACAAACATTGGCTATAACTTTTTTGCATAACATACGTTGACCTACACTCCAAGAATTGCTTTCACAAGTATTAAATGAAGTCAAAATAAGGAAAAAAATAAATAATGTTATTTTTAAAAATAATAGAATAAATTTCAAATTACCGTGATGATTAAATTTATATTGCTCCCCTCAAGAGTGGCTACTAAATGGGCATACGGGAATGTAAAACTATTCGTATCCGTTATTCAAGCTATATTGTCTCGTACAGTATCATGGCTTTATTTTGAAATGATTGGGAAGGTGTTTGCAGAGCAATGTTTTAGTGACACCTCTCTTCGAACGGACAAATATTCCATGAAAACGTCCCAAAAATTAACTTGCATCCATCGCTTAGAGGACATGTTCGATTGATAATAAAATACATCTTCATGTCTTCGTATTTCGATTTCGAAGAAAGAATTGAATGTAACGGATTTGCTAGAGGCCTGCCGAAAATAAAATCGATGAAATAAGCCACGACTACGGTAAATTAATTCCGTCAGGAAAATTGACGCTTTGAAATGACACCTTCTTACGTGGCACTAGTAATTTATTCCTTTAGTAAATCGTCCGGAAAACCAAGGAAAATGCATAAGTCTTCGACGAAAAAGGAATTTTAAGAGAACAGACGGGAGTTGCTAAGCAGTTCTTTCCGTAGGATGTATTTTATCAAAAAATGAAAAAAATACTCATTCTCAAAGGCGTATTTCACGGTATGATAATGTTCAGAAGTTGTTTTGGTACTTACGCAGAGAGTTTCCCATTTTTCTGGCCTTGTGTTTTCGCAAATCTTGATGCAATATCTTCTCCTTTCTTTTCCTCTTGAAAGCACTGATTGCAGTGTAAATTCTGCATCCCTAGCAACGCGCGGCTATCGGCTTCCGTGAGCATTGTTGTGAGGTAATGCTTAGGACTATGCATTTTTATTCGCGGCATTTCATCGCGAATTTACTGTTAGGGCATAGAATTAATAATGTGTTGTATTCTAAAGTTAGTATATGTATTTTCAATGCATAATACTACATGAAGTGGCGGTGGCAGAAGATTTTTTTCCTTTCAAATGCTTTTGGCTGAAATGCCACGGATTAGAATGGATTTATTTCTATCCTTGTTGATTTATCGTAATTTATTTTGTGCGCTGCATATTCGGCTTCAATTATTTACCAACTTTTAATTTATTTGTCCATACCCTCAATTTAGTTTACAATTTAAATATTCCCAGTAAGATTTACAACGCGGAAGAAAAAACAGCATGAAAAAATGCAGGCGTTTAATAATTTAAATTTAACTTTCAGGTTATTTGGTTTTAGAAATCCCAGTTTAGACGAATGTTAATTGTCAATTTTAATGTCATTTGAAAAAAGCCAGATTGCATCCATGCTATGCCACTTTACGTAACGTCGCAAGGTCCGAGATGCCATACGAGTAGTCAGGAATTTTACATCGTCTGAGATTACCAATTCATGCATGTGGCACAGAGCCTAGAGAAACATCTCTTTATAATCACCTATTTTAACCTTATGTTTGGAAAGTTTCCTTCGTTTGATAGGATATTAATAATTCCTATCTAAGCCAAGCAATACCTGCTAGAATGGTACTCTGCTACATACTAGAAGCCTTATCGTCACGCCGTTCATAGCATCGTACCAAGTTAGATTCACCCGCACCAGCCGGAGCCAGAATGAAGTCACACGGGCTTTTCACAGCATTCATGCTCGGCCGTCGCATTTTCGCGCGCTTGAAATATTTCTCTTTTCATTTAATCGCGAAAAATAGATATTATCATTTAAAATTTTAAAATCGTGAAATACGTACTCCAGTTGTAATAGTGTTTCGACCTGGGCATTTTAAAAAATAGGAAACCACCCTATTATAACCAAACTTAGGGCATATTTTACGCGCTTTTGGTATGTTATAATCCAGTAGTAGATCCACCCCCACCCCCCTTGGTATCCAATTTACTCTAGATAGAATAGGGTAGTTTCTTTCATCAAAGAAAACGAATGGCATTGATAGCGATTCGTTGCCCACCACTAGTGTATTCATAATATACAAACTGTTTGGCTATAGAAATACCGGTTTAGACGAATGATGTTGGTCAATTTTATCGTCATTTGAAAAAGGGCAGGCTGGCGCCCATGCTATGCCACTCCATGTGACGGCACAGGGACCTAGTTTCTATAAGAGTAGATAGGAGTTTTACATCGTCTGAGATTACCAATGCATGCATGAGCCACAGAGCTCAGGGAAACATGCCTTAATAATCACCTATTAAAACTGGCTAAGATCGGAAAGTTTTATTTGCTTGATAAGGTATTAATAATCCTTATTTAAGCCAAGCGCTACCAGATAGCAGGGTACAAGGCTACCTGCTAGCATCCTCGTCGTATTAGCGCTCAAGGCCTCGCCTCATGGTAGCTTCACTTGCGGCAACGGGAACCAGAAATACGTCACACGGAGTTTTCCCATCATTCATATTTAGCCGTTGCGTTTTCTTTGCGCTTCAAAATTTTCACAGAATTTCAAATTATTTCAGAATTCTCAAAAAACATGACGTGGTCACCCGATTCAACTGTGTGACCAAGATCCATGACGCTGTGCCCGGGCCGAAAGACCAAATCCCACAGGAGCTATACGAGGGTGTCTACCAAGTGCCCTGCTCATGTGGAAAATCATATGTAGGAGAGACGTGTCGAGGGATGGCCACAAGGATGAAGGAACACGCCCGAGCCATGAGACAGAAGCAGTTCAACTTGTCGGCTATCGCAGAACACGCATGGAGTGAGCCGGGACATACCATTGAGTTCAACAAGGCAAGAATACTGGTAAAGGAGAGCCGTTACTACCCACGGCAAATAAGAAAAGCCCTGGAGATATACAAAACGAAGAACTTCAATAGAGACCACGGCTACCCAATTGACAAGACATGGAAAAGGGTCCTGGCCAATCAGCGCCCAGGGGCCTGCCTATATAACTCGGCGGAAAATTAAGCTTCTCCACTTCGACCTGAAGACGGGAGCAGGATGGCTCTCGAAACCGTCGTCACCCAAAACCGACGAACGCGGCTGGAGCGCCCGGAAATCCATACGCACTAAGTTGTCCCTTCTTCTGATTAAGGTTTTCAGGATGCCTCTTTTCTCTCCCACTCTTCCTAGCACTTTTTCATTACTTGCTCGGTCGATCCATTTTATCTTCATCATTCTTCGGTAGCACCAAATTTCGAATGATTCCACTCTCGACTTCTCTGCTTCTGTACACGAACAAGCCTCGCCTCCATAGTGAAATTAGTACTAATGTAAGTCCTTATATTTTCAATTTTAAATTTTTTTTTAATGTAAAACTTCAAGGGTTTTCTTACTTAATAATTCTAAATTAACCTTACATCGGTGTTTCCAACGCCCTATGAAATAATTTGTAACCACCACTGCTCTTTGGTCACCCATAGGGTAGTTTCCTTCATCAAAGAAAACGAAATGCATTGATTGCTGTTCGTTACCCACCATTAGGGTTTTCATAATATACACATTATTTGCTCTTAGAAATCCCCGTTTAAACGAATGGCAATGGTCAATTTTAACCTCATTTGAAAAATGCCAGATACAGCTCCTTGGTCACCTATTGGACGCGGGAATTTGACGCATTCAGCTTAGTGAGTGGGTATGATACTTTCTTAAGGACACCGGAAATTTCGTGCCAATTCAAAAAGAAAAACATCACGAAGGTTGATTGTGAGGATCCATAAACACCATCCCTGTGTAGGTCAGAGCGCTTAGCAAATTGCACGAGTCTGATGATTATCAGTAATGATCAGCGTGAAAAGACCAGTTTCTCCGGATAAAATGGATACGAGGACGTCTCGAATGAAAGAAAAAGTGTCTCTCTCTCCTCCGATGGAAAATTATGTTTCGATAAAATAGCAAAGTAGTATACCACGCTGACTCATTTATCTCATCTCACAGTGTCTGCTTGGCCTCATTATCAACGTGCTAAGTGTCTGCTTGCCTGTCAATGAAGAGGTCGCGGGTTCGAATCCGACCAAGGGTAATGTGCTTAAACTGACATACATCAGGTCGTTTTTCATTTAGAAAAGTTGAATCCAATTTGTTTCGAGGCTGTTGGACTTCATTGCTTTTTCAAATATTCACTCCTTCAAGTCAATAAGAGAGCTCATATCGCCATCGAATTGAAAATTTTCATGCAAATCAAATTCCGTTCGCATTGCTAACTAATCAGAATCAACCGTTCGGAATGAAAAACGATTGTAATAATTCCGTTAACTCCCTCCCTGCGGGTAGGTTTATCTCCACCAAGACATTTGTGCTTCACACTATTAATTAAGTTGTCCTCGTGTGATTCACATGCTCATGAGTTGTCGTCCTTCGATGTAATTGCCCTCTCCGAGACATGGCTAAATTCATCCATTAGTGACAGTGAATTGTCCTTTTCTAGCACCCATACCGTATATCACCGAGACAGACCATCGAGAGGGGGAGGAGTCCTTCTCGCAATTAATTCAGCTTATCAGTCCAAGCGACGGAGAGATTTAGAGACAGGATGTGAAATAGTTTGGAGTGAAGTGTCTCTTTGTTCTCATAAATATCCCAAGAGTAAGTCGAGTAAAATACTCATTGGTTGTTTTTATCGCCCTCCAGCAAGTGACTCAATTGTATTAGAAAAGTGTTTTGACTCTGTGCTAAAAGCTGTTGACATCGGCAACGTGATTCTGATTGGTGATTTTAACTTGTCTATTCATCATCATCGATTTTTATACATTTATTGTTTTTAGTTTGCGGTTGGTGAAACGTTGCGTACACATCTGGCTGCTACAAACTCGGCATCGTCGTCGTGATTTTTTTCGTCACGAACAATATTGTGGCCAACCTTGTCTTTCCTTACTGTATTTCGCAAGCTATTTATTCAGTTATGTCCTATATTATGGCAAGTTTCAAATCAAATATTATATTGACTATCTAATCAAATATCAATAGCCATCTAATCAATATCAACGAATCAAATATTATAGTGACTAAAAGTGTAGTTGCTCAAATCGAAACTTGAAGCTTGTACGTGGTAGAAGGTCCATATTATCAATAACAGACACTTTGTGACTTCCACAAAGTATTTATAAAAATTTATACTATTTGACCGGTTTTCGGTTTGACCATTATAAAGTACAGAACATACAAAGAAACCGGTCAAATAATAGGAAATTTTTGTATCGCGGAAGCAACAAAGTGTCTGCTATTGATAATGACTAATTGCTCCTTCACTTTCGCTAAAATATGGCATCATCTTCTCGTCAAAAGATAATTTAAGAGAAATTGTATTTAACCGTACAAATATTTGGTTGAGCTCACAAAGTATGGAAGTATCTTAGAAAACTTACCCCCTGCTCTAAACTTATGTTACCAGTCAGGCGTAAGAACATTTTGGGTTCAACAAAACGCTTCCGGGACATCGTTTGAAGCACATTAGGAACGCGTCCTAACTCCAGTAATATTTTTTGCTAAGGTGTAATAACCACTAAACATTAGAACGGAAGAAATACCACGCTATTGGAATATTTTCTGAGAATTTCACGCCCTATGATCACTGGCGATAGTGAACAACTTAGGCTGCAAATGTGAGTTCAGGTTATTTGGAGGGAACGATTGTTCAACAGACAACCACAGATATAGTAAAAGCAGATGGAACGGAACAACACCTCTTCTGTATACCGTAATACCCAGAAAGCCCTTTACCTGAGTCAATATACCAAGAAATATTTTTCGTGGAATCCCTGTGCATTCATAGTCACTCATAGTTCTGAAAAAATTTCTTTCGAAATGACCTGCACCCTCATTTGGAGCCTTACCAGCTCATTATCGTCAGCGGCCAGTGGGCATGAATTTCTCAGAAAATACTGCGATAATGTGATCCCTCTTATCTCTCCATTCATTTTGCTCACTCGCCAACCCCCGCTGTGCACGGAGACCCATTGGTGCCGGGATATCCCCGCCCAGCCTAACTATACTTTTTACCCTCCCACTACCTTCCCTTTGGATCCTAGTCAACAAGACCACGTAAATACGAATTTACGATCTATTTGCTAACCCTCACATACTCACTTGCTTTTTGCAAACTTGTCAACTGTGATAAGCAGACCGTTCTTACCTTAGGATGCCAGTATATCTTGAAATTGCAGACGCCTACAGAAATCATTATATTTTCTGGACAACTCTATAGCAAAGTTTTTATGCATCCTTTGTTTAGGTCACAGTAAGTTTCCACTATAGCACAAGTAAACGCTGGTTTAATCTTGCTCGATACGTGAAGTTAAAAATATCAAACAGTCACAACTCGCTGAAAACTCACCACCTGCCAAACATCCTAGTAAAGACCCTTAAACACTTATGTAGATGTATATTTAGGGCTAAAATACTGTACAATGGCCTGAAACTAAAGTTTCACCATAAAAAGGTAACATATTCTTGATAAACATTACATTTCAAGTCCAAAAAGAAACACTCTAAACGAATACCGCTGCGGCGCGCCGTTTACCTAGATTACCGGGCTCCTCCCAACGTTGCGTGAACGCAACACTTGCTTTATTCTTAAATAATTTGAAAACCACTTAGTCAAATTCACCCAATTTGTTGCAATGACCTAGAATACAAATGCATCATTGTATTTGCTGAGAGATATAATCATCGAGTGCCTCAGATTTAACATAATATGCAAACTTAGAAGATAACCTAAAATAACGACTTACATATAAATGAAAAGGCCATTGAAAAAACAAAAGTTATTAAATTTCTTCTGTGAAAAAATTCATAATATTTTTAAAAGCATTGAACTACCTGTTAAAAATATTAACTTCTTATCAATAACAAATACGGAGAAAAAAATCGCAAAGTTTGCGTTGCGTTCACGCAACGTTGGGAAGAAATGGGTTAATCACTTCATTAATGCACTCCGCTTATTGCAGTTTAATCTTCATGCCACCAGAAACCTGGCAACATTGGTTTTCCTCATTTCCTCAGTCCCCCCCATCTCTATCACCCCTGGCCGAAACATTTTCGACTCCGACCAAAAGTCCCTCGACGCTACGTTTTGTTTCCAAGGCTCTCGGAATCGCCGCGGGGCGCCCTACAGACCCCACAAACCCTTCCCTGCTTGGTCGAAGGATTCCTGGAACGACCTTAACTGTTAAGTTAATCCCTTGGTCTATCCTCAGCTCATTGTCTCCGGATGAAGCAGTGGACTTCTTCTACTCCGTTATCGACAGTGCCATAAAAGACTGTTCCTTTTGTGACCCCCAAGGACTAAAAGATTCCCTTCGTGGTTTAAGCCCGACACAATTCATACCCTTGGCAACAAAAATCGAGCTTGGTATCTATATAGAGACTACCCCAGTGAAAACACCTACAAAGTGTTCTCGGACCTTCGTCGCCTATCTAAATCCCTAACACGCCGTGACTATAAGGAGAATATCTCTGAACTGTCTTCCTCCATAACCTCAGATCCAAAATAATTCTGGACCTTTCTCAATAAACGCCGTAACATCCCTCGAATTCCCGATGCTGTGTCCCTAAAAAATTCCTGTGCCGTAGGAACAGACAGACCAAACTTCTTCCACGAATATTTCACCGGAAGTCAAGCACCGACGTCAAATTTCACACTTACAGACGACTTTTCCCTCTCCCCTGTCAACAGCCACTGCCTCTCAGAGATTCGGACAGATCCCAAGGAAGTTGCAAAATATCTATCTAAGATTCCCCTCTGCCGCTCACCTGGCCCTGATGGTCTCAGTCCTGTATTCGTTCGCAACTGTGCTCAGACTCTCTCAGTTCCTATTGCCCTCCTTTTAAATCGCTGCTTCCACTATGTCGTATTTCCGTCACAATGGAAAATAGCAAATGTTATTCCTATCCATAAAACTGGTCCTAAAAATGACGTCTCTAATTATCGGCCCATCTCAATTCTTCCCGTTCTTTCCTCGGTCTGTGAAAGGATCATCCTTAACCGACTTTACTACTTTACCTCTCCCTTTCTCTCCCCTGATCAGCACGGCTTTCTTCCGGGTCGCTCTTGTTTTACAAACCTATCCATATTTCAACAACATGCCGTACAATCGATGGCCGAAAAGTCCCAACTTGACGCCATCTTTCTTGATTTTTCCTAAGCCTTCGGCACCCTTAACCATAAACTTCTCCTGCTTAAAACATTTTCAAGCTGAATACAATAATCATTCTTAATGCTATTCCCCTTCACCTTCCCAATCTGTTTATTTTATTTTATCTTTTCAATATTGACGGATTTTTTTCTCCCAAATCGTACGCTGTACGTCCATTCCTCTCATGTTAGTCATTAAGGAATGGAATCGATACAAAAAGCAACGCCGAGGAGGGCGTGTGTGATATTTATCGGAATAATTGCGATCAGTTGTCATCGCGAGCTGTTGATTCCGAGTGGTTGATAACGCGATCGGAATTTGATGAGACTTTTTTCATTTGGCGACTCATCACGATGGCCTACTTCGCTATGACAACCGATCGGATTAATTCCAATTAATTTTATTTTATTTATTTATCTTAATAAATATATACACATACAGCAATACTACCAATTTAAAGTGCACTTATGACAACAAATATTAAATAATTAAAGAATACTTATTTGATAACAAATTCAAATAGAATAAAAAAGAAAAAAAACATTTATCCGGCTATCTAGTCATTTATGCGATAAATATGTTAATGCCCGATGAGTAAAATGTTTAAGTGTCAGACCAAACGGATCAATATCACTGGGTAGAGTATTTATTAAAAGGGAAAGCCTATGGAAAAGTGAGCGCTTAATTACAGATAGCCTGGGTGTAGGAATGTGGAGTAAAGAAGTAGATCGGGTGTGGCGGGAAGGTACTCTAATGTTGAGGAAGGAAACAATGTCAGGACTGTCGAAGTGGGAGTTAAGGGTATTATAAATGAATTTGATGTCTGATTGAAGTCGGAGAAGGGATAGACTAGGGACGGATAAAGAGGATAAAACTGCACTAGTAGGTGACTCGCGGAGATTTTGGTTTCAAAATTTTACAATTTTTGCAAAAAAAGTTGCAACACTGTTAAGGGTGGCAAGATTAGTGGGGGCAGACATTGACAAAATTGGGGAGCAATAGTTGATTAATTAACCCTTTCATGTATGCTTCACGATAGACGCTATCGTTGTGGGGCCCTCGGCGATTGTCGACCTGGCCATACCCTCCCTTCTCATAATGAATTTTTGTTTGATATTTTGATTTTTGGCCAGCTTTTTCTATTTCAGCCCGTTGTATGTACAGACGCACAACGATCAATGCTGTTGAGCGGGGTATAACCTGATCCCATGCGCGGTATGAGGAAATCCGCAAGCCACATTTTTACTCGATTTATCTGGTTCCCGGTTTTTCCATCTATCACATCCCCGTCGTCCATTTTCTATTATTTGTTCCCCCCCCTTTCTTTCCTTCCCTATGAATTAATAGTATGTTTGAGCTTGTGGCGTCGTATGAATGAATGTAGTAAATTTGTAGATATATTTATATAAGGCTCGGGCGACCTTGATCGATATAGAAAAACCATCGATATTTTCAACGTGAATATCGTTATTTTATATGCTCGATGTTTGATATTCCTGTATTCGATATTTTAAACCCGATATTGGCATGTAATAATTTTCTGCGTTTTTCCCGTACCACGGAACGAAAAATCATTATGGGTCATATTATATATAAAAGTTACAGTAGATTCCGTTTAATGGGTCCACCGGTTACTTGGGGCAGCCGCTTAATTGGGGCAGATTTTGAAGAATAGAACCCAATAGAGGAATATCCCAGAGTATTCTCCGCTTAATTGGGACAGCATGCCGCTATATTGGACCAGGAGTCGGCGACATAGACTCTATACTAGCGACGAAAATTAAACTTTTTGTTTTCAGAAATCCATTTTTTTTTATTTTCCTTCTTTGATTTATTCTTATTTTTCACAAATGTTCCTATTCTTGCCCTATTTTGAAAGCCCCAATTTTTATACTATCCGCAAGAGGATAGGACTTTCCTTTAATAGGACTTAATGAAAGTCATTCATTCAACGTCGCCCGAGGCTGTGAAAAATATTTTTAAATAAATTGTTATAATTCGTAAAAATGACACTAAATTAACTAAACTCGCTGATTTATTAATCAAATTAATAGATTAATAAACTTATATAGCAATATAAACATTCCTTAGTCTTCTTTCTATCATTTCAACGTTTGTTTATGCCCATATATAGGATAGTTAACCTAATTGGGGCAGCCGCTTAATTGGGGCAAAGTGCACAAGTCCCGAAATGTCCCAATTAACCGGAATCTACTGTATTTACAATACGTATTTCCAGCAATAGGTATATGAATAAATGTAGCTGTTAATTAACGCGAATGTCTGTATAGAAATGTGATATTCACACCTCTGTATCGATATCAGCAAAAACCGATTTTTTCGGGTCAATATTTTTAGTCCTCCCGATAGCCAATGTCACGATATTCCATATTTCTCAATAACGCTCGAACTTAATTTACGTAGCCCAGACTCTATGTACAAATAGGTTAGTAGTATTTGGTCATTTGCCTCCTGTTCCTCGCTGTAGCATAGTCGAGCGTGCCGTGAGGAAGAGAGCCACGCCACGCCGAAATTTCCAAGTTTTTCATTTTTACTGTTCCCAGCCATTCGGCTGTCTACAGTACATTGCAAAATAATTCATTTCAACTTAATATTTGTCAATTAGTCACAGTGTGGCAATTTTGGGGAATTAAGGGGAGGGGATATGATGGGGAACTAGAGCATGTTTTGGCGTTCTATGTTTACAAGGAGTTTCAAGAGAGTAGTTCCATAAATTTTATTAATGAATTGCCTGTGTTAGCTAATGAGCGTTCGAACTTAGGAAGAAACGCTTTGAGTTCCGTTAAGATGGGTGTGATTTTGAGATCTTTCCTTATATCTTTATTTCGAACAAACCAGGGAGCTCCTACTAGCCTCCTGATGATCTTATTTTCTGTTGTTTGGATGCGGTTGAAATGGGTCTTTGCAGCCATTAGCCAGACTGGAGAGGCGTAGGATAGTAACGGTTTTAGCATTGAAGAGTATAGGAGGAGTTTAGTCTTCAGCGATAGTTTGGAATTCTTATGCAGCAATGGGCCGAGGGCAGAAGCAGCCGCAATGGTTTTTCCCGTTGCATAATTGATGTGCTGTTTCCAACGCATTTGCTTATCCAGGATGACTCCTAGGAAGGTGGCTTTTTCAGCGCGCGGGATTTCTGTATTTCCGTAGAAGATCGGCTCTCCAATGCCGGCTCTTGGGCGACGGGAAAATGTGACGTGTACACATTTTTTTGGGTTCGCTGTCAATTTCCAAGTTTCTGCCCAATCTTCATATTCATCGACTTGCAGTTGTAGCCGTTCAGCCGTTGTTCTAGGGTTTGAACCCTGGGCAATGAATGTGGTATCATCCGCGTATAGGAAAGTAGTTGCGCCGGGAATGGTGGGAAGGTCATTCGTAAAAAGGTTAAAGAGGACAGGGGAGAGAATGGCGCCTTGAGGGACACCAGAGGATGTAGGAGCAGTTTCGGAAAAGGAGGAGTTACATTGGACGTAGAAGGAGCGATCTGAGGTGAAGGATTGGATTAATTTTTGGAGGAATAAAGGAATAGGAAGGGAGGAAAGTTTGTAGATGAGGCCCAGAGTCCAAACCCTATCAGAGGCAGCTTCCAAGTCGAGGAAAACAGCTTGGGTGATCCAGCGGTGGTTGAATCCATCGATGACGGTTTCCGAGAGGCGATGAATTTGATGCGTCGTGGACGTGTGTCGCCGGAAGCCAGTCTGCTCTGGCCTGATATAATTGTGCAAGGAGAGGTAATGCTGGAGTCGGGAATGAATTAGGGATTCGAAGACTTTGGAAAGGGTATTTAGAAGGGAGATTGGACGGTAACTTGAAGGATTGGTAGCAGGTTTTAAAGGTTTAAGGATCATTATAATTTTGGCGCATTTCCAGGCAGTAGGAAAGTAGGAGATTTGGATGAGAAAATTGAATAGTACGGCGAGGAAGGCTATTGCTGGAGAAGGAAGGTGTTTGAGGAGTTTGTTGGAAATTGAATCCGGACCAGGAGCAGACTTGACTTTCAGGTTATCAATAATGCTCATAATTTCGCTTGTGGACGTTAAGGCAGGCCGATCAATCGGGCAGAATTTCAAACTCATCCATTGGTTTTCAGCTTCTTCTTCAAGTTCGGACGGAAAATTGTTGGTAAAGCGCTCTTCTAGGATGGTCTTGAAGAGAGCTGCTTTTTCTGCGTCAGTTGATGCAGTGGAGTCTTCAGAGACGAGCGGAGGAGTAGGGCGGGCCGGATTCTTCAGAGAGCGAGCCATTTTCCAGACGGAATTGTCGGATGTTGAGAGAGAGGCGATCTTCTTGTCCCAGGTAGCTTTCCGATGGGATCTCATTAGGGAGTTGACTCGGTTACGTAGTGCCTTGAATTTTTCGTGATTTTCTCTTGTTCTGAGACATTGCCACAATTTCCTGGCTCGATTCCTTTCTCTGATGACTGATAAAATTTCCAATGGGAGAGCGTCGTTTCTTTGTTCTTCCGGAATGATGAATTTTGCATTGTTGGCACAGGAACTAATTGTATCGGTAAGTGAATTGACACAATTGTCTGCATCGGAGCGGGAGGACAGCGGAAGTTCTTGTAGTTTGTAGAGATTATCTCTAATGAGACGGGAAAATTTATTAAAATTTATTGCAGTCTTCGGTGGAGCAATACGGGAGCTTGGAGAGCAGTTGATGGAATAAATAAGTGGGAGATGATCAGAGGCAGCCGAGTCGATGGTAATCGGATTTGCGATTGGAGGCATTTTGGTAGCAAAGGCAATATCAAGGATGTCATCAGCGCCATTGCTGCAGTAATGCGTGAAGCTGGATGGAGAGAGAATAGCAGCATTCCTTTCGTTGGCGATGAAGAGCAGTTTGCGCCCAGCTGCATTCGTGGTTGAGGCTCCCCATTTGATATGCTTCGTATTGAAGTCACCACCTAAGAAGGCACGTTCGTTCAGCATCAAGATAATCGCACGAAGATCATCCGTGGACAGCTTTTTTGGCGGGTGGTAGAGGGACCAAAGCTGGATGTTGCCAATTTTTGTTGGAATATCAGCGCCGACTGCTTCCAAAGATTGCAAGTCAGGTGAGGGAAGTTGAGTAGATCGGAGGGAAGTTTTGACTAATAGTAAGACGCCTCCACCGGATTTGCCTTGACGATCGCAACGGAATTGCTTGAAACCAGGGATAAAGAGTTTTTTGTCTGAAGTCAAATGGGTTTCTTGGATTAATGCGATGTCGGCTTGGTGCTCACGTAACAAGTGCAGCAGTTCTTCAGTTTTAGTTGTGATGCCATTGATGTTCCACTGGAATATCCGTAATTGATTAGCAATGCTTTGTTTAACCATCATTGATAAACATTAGGGCAGCTTGTATAATTTCTTCTAGAATAATGTCTAACTTCGGTTTCTCAGAAGGAGTAATTAATTTCTTCATTGATGAAGAAAGCCATGAGAATAATTTGCTTTTAATTGAGGGAGGGAATAGGGAATTGATAGTATCTTGGATAGAAGCAGGTTGGGGAGGAGGAGCAGGAGGAGGGGGAGTATGAGCCTGAAGTGAAGGAAAGGTAGTATTGGAGCTAAGGCGGGGAGCAGGAGGAATGGCTGCAGCTCGGCGCGATGACTGGAGTCGCTCAGCATAAGAAATATATGAAGGACACTGCCTGTAGTTTGCTGGATGGCTTTCTCCGCAATTTGCGCAGGTTGGGGGAGCTGGTTTAATTACAGTACATTCAGTGTGAGAATGTTGTCCTCCGCATCGCACGCATCTCGTTAGTAATCCACATGATTTGTGCGTATGTCCAAATCGCTGGCAGTTTTTACTTTGGGGTGGACCAGGAGAAGGCTTGAAGGTTTCAAAAGTTACACCAAGATCGCACAGGTTGGTAATTGCTTCATACTTTGGACGATCAGCAAGAGATGGAAGTTTGATTTGAAAAAGCGGAAGCAGTCTGGTTGGCAGCGGCGGATCTTCAGCTAGGCGCTTGTCGCGTGCTTCTTGTTCGCGCCGGGTAGGACGAGTTGTACGGAGTTGTACGATTTCTTCCGGAATTAAGGATCTATTGGCCAGGGACGATTTGATGTCCGAAATATCAGTATCAGCAGGTAGACCGCGTAGAAGGAGAAAGATTTTCTTGTCTTCTGGTAACTGGTACGTGAAATACTCCCACTTTTTCTCTGTGAAGAGACGAACTATTGCTCTATAATCAGACGAAGTAGTCGGCTGCACTTTGATGTTGGATCCGGTGGAATGGCAAACTGGTGGGAAATCACAAACGGATTTAATTTCTTTAGATTTTGTTGACCAATCGGATTGATTCTTCAGAAATATCGGTGGGATGGCAGATTTAGGCTGGTTTTCAGAATTGCGAACAGAAGGCGCTGAAGGATGCTTAGTTCTGGGCTGGCAGAAAGCAGTTGAGTTTGATGAAGCGGATGGAACATCGGCGGGAACTTCGGGTTGTTCGTCAGCTAGCGCAGAGAATTGGTTAGCGGTAGGTACCGGCACATAATCTGGCAAAGGAGGAGTAAGACGAGCACATTTTCTCTTAATCGGTCCTGAAAAGGGCCGGTCATCATCTTCAGGCTCTTGAGAGACGGTTTTTTCAGCATGTGGTGAAGAATTTTCTAACGAAAACGATTGAAAAAAGCTAGATGGTCCTAAAGAGGGCCGTTCAGCATCTACAGTCACTAGAGTAGTCGGCTCTAACATAGGGAGTCCAACTAATTGACGGAAGCGGGGATCATGAGTAATCCTTTCAGGCACGGAGATTGTAACTGTCTTCCTATTCGGAACTAAATTCACATGGGGAGGGGGGGGGGAGCCACACTGTGACTTACCGACTTTTCTGGATCAGGGTTGGCTGTGCCGCAGGAAGAGGCACCGGTGTCGATGTCTGCGGTTGACGGCGGAGAGAAGAGTCGCTCGACGTCGTCGTCAGTGTAGGAGTTGTCGTCTTCTTCTGAAGAATTTGCCATGGCGTCGCCGCCAGGCATGTTGATTGCACGGAGGTTGCCGCAGCTCCCAGAATTTACGTAGCACTTATCAAAAGATAGACTTCGTGACGCGTAGATTGTTTAAAACACAAGTAAGTACACTCCCAAGCAAGTGAGAATACAAGGTTGCCCCCAACGGAAGAGAGCGTCGCGTCGTAGGCAGAATCCGTTTTACCCAGCAGGGTCTGGCGGCAGGTCGGCTGGACGGCGATCGCCGAGACCCCCAACAACACGCAAGCCTATCGTGAAGCCTATATGAGAGGAGTAATACAAAGTGACCCAAATTGCTTGAACCGTTAAGTTTTTTTTGCAATTTTAAAATTCTACTAGAGGGGGGCGCAAAAGATATCTGACCAACCTTTACTTTTATCCTAAAAAAATAAAAAGTCACATGCAAAGTTTAAGAGAGTGTTATTTGAACTGATTATACGCACATGAAATACAAAGCCATCTTATGATATAAAAAAGTTAAAATTATAGTCCTGCAATGTTTGGTTATGCGGGCGGCCAGGAAAGGGTTGGGGGGCGCGCCTCCCATATGCATCCGCCACTGAGATTACATATCGAAACAGTGTACGAAAGGTATACACATACCTCTCAGATACGGTTTCCATATGTAACACATACGTATACAGTATATGAAAGGTATATATATATATATATATATATATATATATATATATATATATATATATATATATATATGTATTTATAAGTATGTGGCCGATCGAGGCGAACGAACAAAAATTGTACTAATAAAAACATAGCCACACGTAAAAAAGGGACACTCACAAAAAACGTTCAGACGTTTCAGCGGGTTGACCCGCTATCCTCGGTGCTGAAGGTGAACTGCTGCAGGCAGGGTAAGTTCCTCCAGTCGCCCTCCTTGGTGAGGTAGTGGGGGTGGAAGAAGGGGAGAGGGGGGGAAGAGAGGGTAGGGTTTGTTTTGGCTGTTAATGGGCGATGTTTAGCCCGGGCGTTTCAAACGCCCTTTCAACCCAGATGTGGGCCATCTCCCTCGTCCTCACCTCGATGATAGTTGCCCTCTCTGGCAAATATTCAATGAAGGTCAGGGAAAAACATTGGTTGAAGGTACTGTTGTGTGAGGAAGTGTGAATGGGGATGGGTTCATGAAAGGGGGGAGTTTTGCAGGAAGTGCCTGTGGTTATTCATTCGGATGGATATGGGTGTGGTACATTCTCCTATGTAGTACGAGGGGCAAAAATTACAAAATATTTACAAAATTACATAATATTACAAAATTACATAATATTTTGTAACTTTTGCCGAACAGATGTTGCCTCTGAGCCTCATCATTTGTCAATTTTTCCTTGACTAGAAAATATTTTATTAATTGAACTCCTCTCTCTGCAGTATCATTAACAACCTTAAGGTGTTGAACTATAGATAGTCTACGTCACTTTTCCATGTGCACGGATCTCGCGACAAAAATGTCGGCGAAGTACTAATAATTTTGAAAAACTTCACAGAACCTTTCGAAGCGAAGTCAGCGAGAGTCAGCTCACTAATAGGCCGATTAGGCGGAAGAGAAGCCCGAGGTGCGTCAACATCAGACCACTCATTGTCTCTGATTGCTTCCGCAACGTCTCTTTTCTCGTCGTCAGAAACCATTTCATCGAAGAGGGCCATACAATTCAAGTTTTCGAAAGTTTTAACCATAGATGGTTACAAAACTTGGCCATAGCTGCTGCGTAGTGAGGGTCTTTCTTCCAAGCAAGGACTTTAAGTAGCTCAAGATCCATTCTCGGAGCGCTCACTGCCACGGAACTGGTGTACCAATGTTTCATAAATGCAATTTCAATGAAGCAACACAATTTGAATAAATTGTCACTGTCGTGTGTCGACAAACGCAATTGCTTGCCAAACATCCACGTTTTAAAAGCGTAGAGCTCCTAATTCATCCACCGTGATTTGTCAGTTGGGCCTGGGGGGCGAACCACATACTTCTCTTTCTTGGGAACCACACCACCCAACCACACTATACACAACTCCAAAAGTTCTTTGTAGTCGTCTCGGGGATGGTGGTTATAAAATAATATGGAATGGGACTGGTGAGATCTGTCACAATTCTTACCATGCATAAAGAGTTTTCATAAAGGGTTTTGATCATGTTAATAAAACTCATACCAAATCCCATTTTTTCCATAACTTTGAATAAAAAAGTATGGCTTACATTATCGAAAGCCTTTTTTGATCCAAGGATACCACAGCTAGAGGTTCTTGGCTATTTTTATGAAGATTAACAAGATCTCGAGTGCATGCAATTGAGTCATATATGGTTCTCCCAGGAATGCAATAAGATTGCTCTTCAGACACTAGAGAGGAGATAACTTTTGACAATCTATTAGAGAGAGCCTTCGCTAAAATTTTGTAGTCAGTATTAGTTATGGACAAAGGTCTAAGAGAGTCAACTGTCTCGACCTTATCAGTTCTTGGCATAAGCGTTATTACTGACGTAGATAAGGTTCGAGGAAGCCTTCCTCTTTCAAAACTGGCATGAGCCATTCTTAGGAAGGGTTTTTTCAATACATCCCAAAATCTGAGGTAAAATTCAGGGGTCAGGCCATCCATTCCCGGGGATTTGCTTTTACTTAAACTCTTGAGCGCATTTAACACCTCATCAGCGCTGAGAGGAGTTTCAAGGGAACGACAATCGTCCTCGGTAAGAGGAGTGAGAGTCGAGAGGAAGGAATCTATATCCACGCTAGGATCACAATTTAAATGTGTCGGTGGACTAAAAACATCAGCAAAATGTCGACGAACCTCAGCCGCAAGTTTTGAAGGATCACTTTCTCATCTCCCACAAATTTTGAGTCTGGTAATGGGCTTAGGCATCAACCTTGATGCCCACTGTGATAAGTGAGCAGTGGCAGGTGCATCATTTGCTAAGATGCGCTCCCAGCCCACCTTGGCCACCAGAGCTTTGGCTTCTCGAGCATAGTAGCCATCATCATTTTGCGCATTCGTCTTGATACCCCTTTTATAAATAATTGCGTGTTCTTTAATCTCCGACTTAATCACCTCCCAAGCAGAGATCGGTCCATCATAAGATCGCAATGTTGGCAAGGACGTAGCTAATAGTTTTGCATGCTTGCAATATTCCTCATTCTCAAGAAGTGTATTGTCAAAACGCCAGTAAGGTGACTTATGTGTGGCGTGTGACACAGCCAACCACATCATGACGGCTTTGTGGTCTGAAAATGAAGGAAATGTCTCAACCCGTCGGACACGTTCAATTTTCTCCTCAGAAATGTAAAAGCGGTCTAACCGTGAAGCAGTAGCTATTCCGCTGTGGCTCAGGTGGGTGTAGCCAGGATCATTGGATCTCAAACGTCTCCAAACATCAATGAGACGGTGTTGATTTACAAGATGTCTTAAGGCGGCAGCATACCTTGGGTATCTCTCAATTCCATTTGTTCTATCAGCTCTGGGAACAAGAGTGCAATTGAAATCACCACCAACAATCACCCATGTGTTTTGATTGCCCTGAGTTGAAATAGTGTTTGTAATGTACAGGTTAACTAAATGCATTAATTCAACCGCATTATCCTGTATGTGAGGGCCATATATGGTAACAAAAAGGACATTTTGACGGTCTGGGTAATTGGTCGAAACTCTTACATCTACATCTACAAATTACCCTGCGAGCCACCTCTAGGGTGTTTGGCAGGGGGTGATCAATCACCAGCATGCAGCATGCATTTGGAATCCCACATGCACACCACACCGTCCAAGAAACGTCCCGTATAATAACAAACTATACTACTATATGCTGTTGGAAATAGAATATATAATAGAAATTCAGAAACATGCAGTAAGTTTTACATAGGTTAGTAGGCTACACTACAAGTCATGCAATCTATTTACGCGTTCTATTGCTGCCGTTATAATCTCTTATTGATCGTGGAAAAAATGACATTCGGAATCTGTCTGTTCTGCAATCTATCTCTCTTACTTTATTTATATGATCTGATCTTCCGTAGTACGTTGGCGTCCGCAAGATATGGTTAACTTCGTCAGAAAAGACACTGCTCTTGAATCTATCTAAAAGGTTTAGTCTATTTTTCAATCTACGGTCCGACAGAGATTCCCATCCGAGTTTATCTAAGAGGTCAGTTACACTAACAAGACTATCGTAACGACCTTTCACATACCTGGCAGCTCTTCTTTGCACGCGTTCTAACTCTGTTATTAAGCCTTTTTCATGAGGGTCCCAAACATTGGCAGCGTATTCCAAATGTGGTCTAACGAGGGAAAAGTAGCTAATTTCTCTCACTTTGTCGTCGCACTTTCCTAATATTCTTTTAACAAAACCCATTTTACGATTAGCTTGACCGGTTATTTCTCGAATATGTTTATTCCACGATAGATCATTATTGAGTCTAACCCCTAGATATTTCACAGATTCAACTGCCTTTAACTGCGTGCCCCGAATGGCATAGTTACGCTGTAGGGAGTTATTCTTCTTCCAGAAATTCATTACGACGCATTTTTCCAAATTTAATTCTAACTGCCAAGCATCGCACCAAGCTTGGATAGCAGCAAGGTCATTCGTAAGTTCATCTATATCTTTGCTGGAACGAATTTCTCTGTAAACTACAGCGTCGTCTGCAAATAATCGTAACTTACTCTGCACTACTTCGCCAATGTCGTTTATATAAAGAAGGAATAGAAGTGGGCCAATGACACTACCCTGAGGAACGCCAGAAGTGACTCTAACCTCATTGGAGACTGCACCGTCTAATACTACTCTTTGGACGCGGTCGCTCAAAAATTCTCTAATCCAGGAAATGACATCTTCGTCTAGGCCATAAGATTTCAGTTTTATTATTAACTTTCCGTGGGGTACTTTATCAAATGCCTTTTTGAAATCAAGAAAAATCGCGTCTACTGGAATGTTGTCTTCCCCGGAGACTAAAATATCGTGGGCAAAAAGCGCTAACTGAGTTTCTCACGATCTGCTTTTCCTGAATCCATGTTGATTTCCCATTAATAAGTTTTGCGCGTCTAGGTGTTTCATTACCGAGCTGACTACGATGTGTTCAAGGACTTTGCAAGAGATGGACGTTAAGGATATCGGCCTGTAATTAGATGGCTGTTCCTTGTCTCCACTTTTAAATATAGGCGTTACATTAGCGATTTTCCAGTCATTAGGTACTTCGTGTTGCTTGATGGATTTACTGAATATTAACTGCAAGTAAGGGGCAATTTCTGAGGCTAGTTCTTTATATACGCGAGCAGGGATTTCGTCTGGACCAGGTGATTTATTTGGACTAAGCGATTTCAATATATTTTCTATTCCGAGCGTACTAATGTCAATAGCTGGCATCTTATGTAGACAGGGATTGTCATCGGTCTCGGGTGAGTTTTCGGAAGGCTCCGTGAACACGCTCTTAAAGTAGGAATTTAATAAATTGGCTTTATCGTAACTGCTTGTCAACACATCTCCATTGTCGTTTCTCAGCGAACATACGGTAGATCGTTTACCTTAGCGACAATGCATAGCCTGGTAAGATCACATGACGAGACAGAGCAAACGCTAACATTTTTCTTGACTGCTATAGCGGTCCCTGCATGTGGAACCATTGGAGTAGTAAAATGAAAATCGTACATTGGCAAGGATCGCATTGTAGGTGAGTCGGTATAAGTCTCCTGAATGAAAACTATATCTGGCTCATATCGCCTGAGATACAAGGACATCTGAGCCCATTTCATGACACTGCGTACCGAGCAGGCATTGAGAGTCATCACGCGTAGCTCACTCATTACTAGCAATAAATAAATAAATAAATTATAAATATATATCAATTTAAAATCAACCTTAGTCAATTAAGGTATACGTTGGATGACGCTAAGAATTCAATTAATAATTTTACTAGTTAAAATTATTTATAAAATGCATAACAGATGAAGGAATTCATTGCTTAAATGCGTTCACGAGCCTATGCAGCCTAATACTGAGCGCTCGATCCCTTACAATTTTCCTCTCATCAAGCTCAGTTAGCGTTGAGCGTAATTCTCCGCGATCAATGAGAAATTCTTTAGCTTTTTTGTGAGGATCAGCTCTTTTTAAAGCATTCAGGTACCTCTTAAGGGTTTCAAAAGGAATGGCACTGAAATCAGGATTTTCTAAGTAAAAATCCTCAATCTGTTGCAAACCTACTACGTCCAAACTTTTTGAACCTCTCTTTCGCTCTGGGGAGTCAGGAAGGCTCTCGGTGCTGGCCTCGTCAGCAGATTTCTTCCTTTTTGCCGATCTTTCAGATATGGAAAAAGTACCAGGAACGTCATACAAATCATCAACATTTGATATTAGCGAAGAGAAGGATTGGGTATCAAAGTCTCTTTCTTGAGACTCACCCAAATTATCATCATTGATGTTTTGCGGAAGTTCTTCCGCAGTTTTTCTGTGTGTCGAGGGATGAGAGGTATTTGGTGAAGTTGGTAGGGTAGTTGGAGAGGAATCAGCGCTATCTGGGACAGCGTCATTCGAGGACTGGGGTGGGAGAGGGGGTGGGTTAGGGGGACAGGCAGACTCCTCCTTCTGTTGTGTGTTATGCATAGTGTGTTGAGCATTCGCCTCATCACCCTCGGCTTCCGGAGGTAAGAAGCGAGGGCATTCCGATGAGAAATGCCCGTACCCTTTACACATGAGACACCTTTGGTCGTCATGCGTAAGATAAATTCTGTGAGGATTATCCCCGATATCTACGAGAAAAGAATCGGGTAGTAAGACGCCGTCGCGTCGGACTACATAAACCATTCTCTTCCAAGAGTGGACATGGTCATAGCCTTCATCCTTCATGCCAATGGTTTGATGGTAAATTGGTGAGACGACTCTGACAGCTTGACTCAATATTTCAATAATGTCACCATCGCTCACATCAGGAGGGACATTAGATAAAATAATTTTTTCAGACCTGGTGACAAAACGCCTGGCCTCCACCCAGGTGTCATTTATGGTGATACCTCCGTGTTCAAGCATAAAGGTGTCCACCAATTTCTCTGATTTCAAATATATACAAATTCTCTGGTGAGAGAGACGCGCAGCGTGCGTAATATTTCTCCCCCCTCCCAAAATCTCACCAACCTTGAGGACATAGACATGGATAGAGGTATCGGGAAGGGCGGGGAGAATTATCCCCATTTTTTTATTAGGCCCTCCAGCAATAGGTGTAATTTTTGTAGTTTGAAAAGCAAATACAGTGTTATTTTGTGCAACGCGTCCATCTGGTCGGCTGACGTAGTTCTCAGCGCCACCGGTCCTTGCCGCACGAGCGTACGTCCTCGCGCGAGGCGGCTGGAGGGAGGGGAAGTCGGAGTTGGTGTTATCAGGAGCAGGCGGAGTCACGCTGAGAGGGTGGGAGACTGGTTTCCTTCCGCTGGCTGAAGAGGAGGGGGCGGCGGCTGGCAGCGGCGTGAGGTCCGTCGATGTTCTGCTAGGATCGGCCGACGGTTTCAAGGTCACCGGCCGATGCATAGGCCCGGAGTGGGAGGGGTTGGGAGTACGGCGTTCTAGGCTAGCAGCACGCGATATGGGGGTTAATGCGAAATCACTTGATGCGACTTTCGTCTTACAATAATCACTAGCAGCACTCGTAACAATGATTTGGGCTTGCACTGGAACCACTGGTGTACATACGGTAGAAACGAGGACTCCACGCTCTCGTCGTAGACGAGTGGCAGGTGTTGTTTCCTCGGCAGATTCAAGAAGGTTAAGGCGTCCAATATTACTTATTGGTGATCCATTGTTTGGTGAGCCTTTTCTAGGTGATTCCGGGGTTGATTTCGCCATTATTGTTGCTGTAGCAGTAGAGTTAGTAGTAGTAGTAGTAGTAGTAGTAGTAGTAGTAGTAGAAGTAAGGTGAGTAGAAATCACGCCATCGCCTACCGCAGCCGACTCCGAGTCCGACCGGGACGGAGCCCGGCCGACGGCCGCCTCCTCCTCGCGGTCCGACAAGCCGAGTTGACTCGCAACACCAAAACAGCAACAAATTCAAAACAGCTCAACTCTCGATGATGGTTGTTACACCAATCAATAGAGAATGTAATAGCGCACACGATGATACAAAATAATAAGCAAAATAGCTCGGTTAACCACACAAAATCTCTGAAAATCGGGAGCTCGATGAGAGAGCGTCCGAACGCCACGGAGTGTGTATGTGTGTGTGTGTGTGTGAATAAATAGCTACATCCCTAGTAAAATAGTAAAAGAAGGCAGCGAACCGAGATGGTACGACGCGGAAGTGAGAAAATCATTGAGGCAACAGAGAGCGTGTCATGCTAAAATGAAAAAAGTCAGCACGGATTTATCCGCTAATGAACGCGAGCTAATAATTAAAAAATATAGGATGACTAAAGCCGCCACGAAGGAAGCGTTCAGGAATGCGTTCACGAATTTTAAAAGAAAAACACTAGTAGAGCAGTTACAGGATAACCCAAAAGCATTTTGGTCATATGTTAGGGAAGATCAAGGTAAACGATCTACCGTATGTTCGCTGAGAAACGACAATGGAGATGTGTTGACAAGCAGTTACGATAAAGCCAATTTATTAAATTCCTACTTTAATAGCGTGTTCACGGAGCCTTCCGAAAACTCACCCCAGACCGATGACAATCCCTGTATACATAAGATGTCAGCTATTGACATTAGTACGCTCGGAATAGAAAATATATTGAAATCGCTTAGTCCAAATAAATCACCTGGTCCAGACGAAATCCCTTCTCGCGTATATAAAGAACTAGCCTCAGAACTTGCCCCCTACTTGCAGTTAATATTCAGTAAATCCATCAAGGTACACGAAGTACCTAATGACTGGAAAATCGCTAATGTAACGCCAATATTTAAATGTGGAGACATGGAACAGCCATCTAATTACAGGCCGATATCTTTAACGTCCATCTCTTGCAAAGTCCTTGAACACATCGTAGTCAGCTCGGTAATGAAACACCTAGACGCGCAAAACTTATTAATGGGAACTCAACATGGATTCAGGAAAAGCAGATCGTGCGAAACTCAGTTAGCGCTTTTCGCCCACGATATTTTAGTCTCCGGGGAAGACAACATTCCAGTAGACGCGATTTTTCTTGATTTCAAAAAGGCATTTGATAAAGTACCCCACGGAAAGTTAATAATAAAACTGAAATCTTATGGTCTAGACGAAGATGTCATTTCCTGGATTAGAGAATTTTTGAGCGACCGCGTCCAAAGAGTAGTATTAGACGGTGCAGTCTCCAATGAGGTTACCGGTAACCGGTCAAGCTAATCGTAAAATGGATTTTGTTAAAAGAATATTAGGAAAGTGCGACGACAAAGTGAGAGAAATATGCTACTTTTCCCTCGTTAGGCCACATCTGGAATACGCTGCCAGTGTTTGGGACCCTCATGAAAAAGGCTTAATAACAGAGTTAGAACGCGTGCAAAGAAGAGCTGCCAGGTATGTGAAAGGTCGTTACGATAGTCTTGTTAGTGTAACTGACCTCTTAGATAAACTCGGATGGGAATCTCTGTCGGACCGTAGATTGAAAAATAGACTAAACCTTTTAGATAGATTCAAGAGCAGTGTCTTTTCTGACGAAGTTAACCATATCTTGCGGACGCCAACGTACAACGGAAGATCAGACCATATAAATAAAATAAGAGAGATAGATTGCAGAACAGACAGATTCCGAATGTCATTTTTTCCACGATCAATAAGAGATTATAACGGCAGCAATAGAACGCGTAAATAGATTGCATGACTTGTAGTGTAGCCTACTAACCTATGTAAAACTTAATGCACGTTTCTGAAATTCTATTCTATATTCTATTTCTAACAGCATATAGTAGTATAGTTTGTTATTATACGGGACGTTTCTTGGACGGTGTGGTGTGCATGTGGGAGTCCAATGCATGCTGCATGCTGGTGATTGATCACCCCCTGCCAAACACCCTAGAGGTGGCTCGCAGGGTAATTTGTAGATGTAGATGTAGATGTGTGTTTATTATTATTATTTTACTCCAAGTTAGGGGAGTTCCTAGAATTTCCTAAGCTTCAGAAGTATAGATTGAACACTTAATCATTGCATCATGACCAGGATTATACAAAAATATCCAAAATTCATTGAGGTGGATATTATATTATCCGTTATTGTATGGTAAATAACGGACACTTTTCATTAACATTCCCGCTATTTTGATCAATGAACACATTATTATGTGCCCATATGCTTAGGAAATATTTTCTTTTCCATTTTGAGAGTGGTAGGCTCTTTCAGTAGCCAGTCTCTTCAGAATTCTTTTCTTAAGGGCCTCTGTGTAATGTACATCATTTATTTTATTTTTATAGTAAAGCACAACTTCTCTATGGATTGTCGATTTGACAAGCGAGAACAAATAGTTAGCTAATGCTATGCCTCTTTGCTGAACCGAGGCACGAAGGGTTATTCCAGCATACAGATATAACAGTAGCATGCTGTTCATACCAGTTAGTACTTTTGCACAAGATACAGCTGCTTTCCAAACTTTTTTAACTCTTTGGCACAAAAAGGCCAAGTGCCACGCCGATGCAATTGTGTCCGGACACCAAGGGCACCTGTCGGTAGGAGTATGACCCACTCGCGAGAGGAACGCTCCATCGGCCCACGCCCCATGACACAATCGCCAAGCAATGTCCGCATCAACTCCTAAGGTTGGCCACTTCCTCAAAGCTAGCCACAGAATTTCATCATCAGTACGTTTACCCTTCAATGGCCAAAGGTGACTATATTCTATGTAAAGGCATGCTTTATAAACAATGGCTTTTGGAAGTGGCAGAACAAGACTTTTGTCTTGTCTGCGGCTATGGTATTTAAAAGCATGTGCATGACTCGGTGGAGGCCAACCGGTTGGGACAGAACGCTCAGATATTTTAAGTTCCGGAACTTCATTCATTATTACTCGGTAAATTTTCCATGCTTTCATTACGCTATCATAGAGACGGTCATTCGGGTTGCGATGACTTTGGACGATTCTCCCCATCTGAGTGAACAGAGTGTAAGCATCGTCTACCTGTCACTCACGCCTGATTCACTCCAGCACCAGAGCCCTCCTTGACATAGTACCGAGGGCGATACGCTGTGCTGTAAGGTACCGGAAAGCAATCAGCTTAGATAAAATATTTACCAATCCAAGACCTCCTTCTTTTAAAGGTGTTGACACTATTTCTTTAGTGACCCAATGCTTCCTCTCACACCACACGAAGCTGACCAGCATGGCCTGTAGCTTCCAAACTAAGGTTTCAGAGGGAGAGTATGAATGTAAAATATGCCAGATAGTCGGGGCTATAAATTGATTGGATATTAAGACTCTTCCCCTGAGAGACATAGGCCCTGCTATTGGGGTCCACCTTCGAATGGCTTTGGTAATTCTTTCTCGTATGTCGGCATTGAGAATTTCTTGCTGCCTCTCCGGGTGCACATCTATCCACGCTCCAAGACATTTTATGCCATCTTTAGCCCACTGAAGGCAAGTGTGTGTGTTGTGTGTTTTGGGCTTTCTGGTTGAGAGGCTGGTGTTTGGTCCCTCCTATGAATTTCTCCCCCTTCCCGCACACCAACGCAGTGACAATTAAGAATTGCAAGGTGGACAAGCAGTGGGAGAATTATACGGCCAATTGAGTATTTCTTTTCTATAATTCCGAGGCCGTAGAAGCTCAACACCCCTTTTTTGCATTTAATCGCACTGCTTAATTTTCCTATCATGTTTGTAAACAATTGCTTTTGCTCTTTAAAAATTGTCTTATAACTTACGAGGTACAACAAAAAGAAGATTGTCTTGTTTTTTGCACTCATTTATTAGGAAAATCATTCAAATAGTTTTATTCATCAGGTACAAACGGAATAAACCACAGCCTTCAACTAGAGGTCATTCAAATGAGCGGTGTGATGCATAGCTCTTCTTACGCAAACAAAACAAAAATTCTTTTACAATAAAATGAATGTTTGCATCTTAAGAGACAAGCTATTGTATTTTGTTGCAATACTTCATCTTTACCCTTACTTCTGAATTGTTGCATCTGGATATGGCTTTGTATGGGTAGATTTTATGAAAAGTTTTTTGTGAATGCTGTTATCGCTAACTTCTCTGTAAGTTTTTTAAACACATGTACTGTATTTCACTGTATGATTAGATAACTTAAAATATTATTATGTTTGGGTGGGACTTTTGTCTTCTGGAATGTTCAAATATTCCTATAAGTCAGGGAAAATTTCATTGTAAGGAAGTTTCTTGAAAAGTTGCTTGGCCAGGGCCAAAAATAGTTCGCTGAATGCTTGGTTGAGGGCTGGCTCGAGTTCTGATAAGAACTCCTTTTGGTTCTCGTTCAAGAACTTGAGCATATTGTCACCTTTTCGGAAAGAGAAGATATAATAATTAGCACCCAATTATCCAACAACACAACAAGAATGCAATATATATTAGCATACATGCACATTGTGGAAAACTTTTATTTAAAATGAAATTTGGGTGTTTATTATTCTCAAATGATGAACTACAATTGTCTAAAAATTTGATTAATTGGATAAAAACTGTAGAGTTATATTTATAATCAATGGACACCCTGAAAAACCCGTGACTATCATAAAAAAACTTTTCATGTGGGTCAGAAAGATTAAGTTACCTTAATTTTTGCAGGATAATCTCCAAACTAATTGGACTATATTCTGCAAACAAACACATGCTATTCCATTCATTACACGATGTTTTTCAGTATGTAATTTTATTTGGTAATCCTTCCTTTGTAATTATTAAAGGTGCAGAAGGAGAATGGTTTTATGTATAGCTAATGAAGGAATGTACCCTTCTGTATACATGCTCTTAACTTAGCATCTTTTCTCCAATGAATAAGTTACTCTAATTAATTCATTACCTATGCCTTTCATTAAACTCAGAGCAATTAGACTGCCTTTATTTTTCTTACCTGCAGACCAATCTGAGAAAAGTTTATTCATTCTATTTGCCAGGAAAGTGTGAAATGGTAAATGGAGTAATATAATTAGCATTTACTTAAGAAGTGAAATTTCTACAATACCATAGCGAGTGCCACATGTTATTGGGACATTTGGGTCCTATTGTTAATATGTAAATGCATTCTAGCTGAAAAGGTCATTGATTTTCAACATATTGGTGGACATGGGCAATGAATGGAATAGTAGGTATTCGTTTGTAGAATATAGTCAGATTTGTTTGGCCATTGTCCTGTAAAATATTTTGTTATTTTTCATGCAAAGTAGTGCAGAAGTTTATATCATCATCAGCACTCTACCAACAAGTACTTGAATCACAGTAAATTTCCCATTTGTGTTTCGTCGCAGCCACTCTTACTCAGGTCAACCCATTCAAACCTGAAAATGTTCATCATGTGATCTTGAAAATAGGATAATTTTTTTCTGTGATATTTATTTGGTTTCTCTGATACACAAATGCATTCCTTAGGTACCTCTGCGACACAAATTCATGTCTGTTGGGTTTAAAATGTTGCAGTCAGCAATCAAATTACTGAGATTCCATGTTTATCCATTCCATTGATATTTGTGAAAAATGAGCAATTTTGTTATTATAATTTAATAATATAAGAGATCCTAAATATGGATTTTTGAAACTAAAGTTTAATGAAGACAATAAAGTTTTTTCGTCCAAGTACATATGCAGATGTAACTGTTACAACCATATCTATGGAGTAAGAGGTATTTAAAAGAGCAAAATAAAATTTTTTATATTTTCTCATGGATATTAGTTAATGTTGGAGACAATGGGGCAGCCAGGAATTTTGTTCAGGGGGGTCCAAAACCAGGGGGGGTAACTATCATTTTTTGAAAAGAGGGTAAAGGTAACACCCTCTATAAGTAGAGGGTGTTAAACTAATTTGAGCACTTTTCATAATTGAAAAACTTCATTTTTCAAAGAAATCCTATTTCATTCATAATATTTCAATGTTTTGTTTTCTTTTATGAAGCAAAGTAATTGTGTAGAGAAAAGGAATTTCTCAATTGGCCGTATAATTCTCCCACGGCTCGTCCACCTTGCAAGTCGATATTGTCACTGCGTTGGTGTGCGGGAAGGGGGAGAAATTCACCGCAGGGACCAAACACCAGCCTCTCAACCAGAAAGCCCAAAACACACACTCTCAACAAGCCCCAAACAATCACTCACAACAAACATACACAACAAGATCATTTGTGGGGGCTGTAGGGACCTCTGCTAAGGATTCTTGCTCCACAAAAAACCGGGAATCTCCACAGGATGGGCCAGTTAAAGACAGCCAGTGATCCGTAGAAACACGTGCACTCAATAAGCAATCACTCACACATTCACTCACCTGTGGATGACTTCAATGTTCTGGGAGAAAAAAAGGTTTTGCTCCAAAAGAGCGTCGCTACAGCCCCCACAAATGATCTTGTTGTGTATGTTTGTTGAGAGTTTGTGTTTTGGGCTTTCCGGTTGAGAGGCTGAAAGTGTTTGGTCCCTGTGGGGAACTTCTCCCCCTTCCCGCACACCAACGCAGTGAAATTGTTTCGACTTGCAAGGTGGACGAGCAGGGAGAATTATACGGCCAATTGAGAAATTCCTTTTCTTTTCTTTAATCTTTCGAGGCCGTAGAAGCTCAATCCCCATTTTTTTCCAAAGTAATTGTGTTCAAATATTTCGGAGGGGTCTGGCCCCCCCCCGGACCCTCCCTCTCGCTACATCACTGGTTTGAGTCCCTTAAGGAACGTTAAAGGGATATGAAATTAAGATTTCCATTGTCTTTAACAAATAGTTAGTACAATTTCTGGTCAATTGGGTTAAAACTGTGGATTTCTACTAATATAAACACTCATACTGATATGCAAAAAATTAAATTTTAAAAATGGATTAAAAGCAATTGGTGCTGCGATTTTATTTTGATAATTCTTCCTTGGTAACTAGTGTTAAAGAAGTAGGCAAATGGTTTTCTAATAAATGAATAAATACCCTATTGTTTAAATTGTACTTACTCAGTGTCTTGTCTCCATTGAATAAGTTTGTCAGGTCGATAGATGCTCTTTCAGAGTGGACTATGACGTCATACTTCACTGGCTCCATGAACGTCTTCCCCTTGGAGTTGGTTTGAGGTTTGCCCTCAATGTGCCATTTCACATCGACATCATCTAGTTTTAGAAATGAAACAGTTAGCGTTTTGGTCAAATTCTTGAACATATGTATGTACAGTATGTAAACCTCTTTACATCGTAATGGAGGGGACCAAAGTTTGGGCAATATGGTGTATGGAGGTTCACTATAGAGAGGCTTCAGTGATAGACACCATTTTTTCATATCCTTCAGAAATGAAGGCACTACTGTCTTTTAAACCACAATGTGTGTTTAAACAAACATGCATGCATTAGTGAACATGCATTTATTATTTAATAATTACAGAAAGCGTGTGCTATTGCATGATTTTTGCCATGATTCATGAGAAAACAATGAGATATCTCTTAATTCAATAGTCACATAAAATTATTAGAATAGTTGGATACCTTTTTTCATATTTACTGTTAGATTTCCTCTCATATGGAACAAATGGCCACAACTTATGATTAACGTGAAAATTACAGCATATTAAAGGTGTAAAAGGAAAAAAATAAGCGTGAAACATTTATTGCTGAAAATGTCATTTCACGTACGTAATCACAGCTGCATTAATGGTCGCTATTCGTCTCGGTACGATTTGCAGAGATAGTTAGGCTGTCTCGGGGGTGTCTCCTTGGTATGATAAGTGGAGGTTTTACGATATAAAGAGGTTCACTATAAAGAGGTGTGCCTATAAATTTACATGTAAATCTGACGGGACTATAGGAGTGGTATGAAGTATGGAGGTTTATGATGTAAAGAGGTTCACTACATAGAGGCTTTTTAAAAATTAGTGAACAACCATATACCGTGACTGTAAGATATCATCAATTATTTCTGAAAGAAATTAGGCAAACTATTTGAAATCAAAAATATATACTTATGGAAAAATTAGCCACTGGAGTACTATATATGATTGCTATAGGAAAATTTTTGTTTTGCTGTTATATGTGTACCTATGGCGCCCAGCATATGTTTATATTTAAAGAAATTTTTTATTATTATTGAGAGCATTTATTCTTTTGACGAAGGTAGGATTGCCTAGAAGTTTAAATGAATACCTCCGATCAGTCTAACCTTCCACACTGGCATGTAGGCAAGGGGTCTTCAGACCCCGGCTGTAATTATTTTGCCTTCTGTCAACTGTGCATCTGATAAGCCGAGATATTTTGCCAAAGGGATGGGTCTGGGGATTCTTTTTTCCCCTCACATAATAAAATACTTAAGTAAATGCTGGGCATAATCTTTTTAGAGCATTTAATTTTTATGTGTTAAGGGCTGGTGTCTTTTCACCCCCTACAGTAACCACCCCTTATGCCACACGGGTATTGAAGCGGCGGCTTGCAGGGCAGTATGTAGATGTAAATGAACCTGGAATTTGCCACAAAGTAAATGAATTTCATGTAGTCAGTGCATGGGGGGCCAATTTCTTTCCCACGGCCACATTGTAATTCAAGCATATTTTAGTGGGTTGATCGGCAGCATCATCTAGGATTTGAACCCAGGAACCTTTGGTCAGTAGGCAAGTGCTCTACCCATTTGGCAGAGTGGCGGCCTGGTGGGAAAAAATGGATCCCACGCTCTACATGTGTAATCTTCCTGCACCTGTTGCCAAGGCCGGAGCAAGGAGTTTTTTGATGGGGGTCAAAGATCAGTTTGCTGTCCCACCTTCCCATGACCCCCCATCACTTTCTCCCTCTCTCCATCCCACCAATTACATATATATAACACATCCGTAAGCTATTTTTTTAGATGCGGTAGTTGAAATTACAACCTGCATGTTTGCTATTAAGAAGTTTGTTAATTAATACTATAGTTCAATCTAACATATACAATTATCGTTCAGGATTTTTGTAGACAAACTACTCCAAAATGGCTGGACCGATTCCTATGAAATTTTGCGTGTATGTTCAGTAGGAGTGAGAATATGTTGTAAACTGTTTTTTATTCTTCATCAGGGCCCACTAGGCCCTGGAATGGGCCCTTAGTTATTTCCATAAGAAATACATGTAAAGTTCTTTTTTAATGACTGTAGACCTTTTTTCTTTTGCATATTTAAATTAGTGATAATGGTGACATCAAGTTGTGACATATACCATTGGAAATAAAAAGATATGCACATTCTTATTCTTGCAATCACATTTCGTTTTCCACACGATTGAAGGTGAATTTAGAAAAAAAAACATAAAAAATGCTAAAATTTTAGCGTTTTTTGGCTTACTGTCCCCTTGACGACCATCAGTATTGTTTATGTCATTTGAAATCTCTTTCTATCACCATAAATTATGAATGGTATTTTCTGAGGAGATGTTTTACTACCATGAATCCCTATTATTTCGACAGATGTGCCAATTGAATACAAATGGGTTCAATTAGATTGGCATTTGCAATGACAAGTCTCTAGGCCAAACAATATTTTTTTTTGTGGCTTTGAGACACACCGTGGTATTCATATGGATAATTATAGGTGGCATGTTCATGCATGGGTAAACAATCCAATTTGTTTGTATAGTCTAAAGATAGATTTACTAAAAATATCGTACACTCCATTGAACTAAGAGGCTGATAATGTTTTTTTTAATCGTCATTATTCATGATAGAGATGTACATTTAAATTTTTAGATTACAAGCAGGCCAACCAAGCAGGTCTGATGATGGTATACATATACAACTGCAAACAATGGAAACAATAATTTCTGTACATCGTGCAAGGGATGAACTTACACATACCCCAGGAAAAAGTTTTGTACCAAGAGTATTAATAGGTAAGAGTAGAATCCTTTTAGTTATGTTTCACGAGACCATGTCAAAGGTTTTGTCTACCCCGGCAGGATTAGCATTCACAAAAGTTGCATGACGTGACATGACTAATGGTAATGAAATACGGACGCAAAGGACGCGTTGTACACAACCAAATGTAGCACTACGTGATTTGGGAGCATAAGATGCACCTACGAACTAACTTTCATTGACAAATAGACAGCCTCTTTTATATGAATAAAAGATAATAAAAGTAGAATGAATTTAACCAAGAATCGACTTTGCCGGAGATACCAACGTTCTCTTTCTCTGGTGATTACGTCACGGACTCTTGCCATTCGGGTCACCACATTTAAGTTCCCCCTCCAGTTCGCGTGATTCGTTGTTCTCCCCCTTATTCTTGCAGTTCCCTTCCTCAGTGAGGCTATCTTTCTGAACGAGGTGATCCGACGAAGTGCTAATGATGTCACCAATGCCTAGGAGAGCTTATACTTTCATTTTTCCACGGTCGCCCGATTTTTTGGGTCTTCAGGAGGGCAAGTCGGTAACTTGGGGCGCCTCGAATGGGAGAGAGAGTTCTCGCCCAAAATTGTCTCCCGACCCAAGTCCGTAACTCGGTAGAGAGAACTGTTTCTCCCGTTCGGATGGGAGAAAACTCGCTCCGATGAGTAGTATGAAAAATTTCTAAGGCGAATCTGATATTGGAGCTTGATTTATCGAAAAATTGACCGTGTGCAATTTTAAAATGTTTTTAATTTTATTTCAAACTCAGCCATGCAAATATTTTCTCAATTGAATGCATAATAACCTCATTATGACTTACTAAAGTCGGGACTACTTTTTTGACCGCGCGCAGTGATTCCTCGCTTGCAAGCGGTTGCAAGGCTAAATCCAATTGCCGGTAAATGTTGCTTGTCACCATGTAAATTCTTCATTTCGTATCAATTACAACCTCACCAACGTTGAAAATTAAGAGTATATTTCAAATGTGAATACAGCTTTTGCTCGCTGCTTGCAGATTTGTGCAAACATCTTTTGTGCCAAAATTGTGTTTATGTCAATGTGACAACTCCCGTAAATCTTCTGCTGATAATCACAGTGCCAGTGGTTGCAATGTACAAAGTTTGGAAAGGTTGAAAAATATCGGCTAAGAGTTGTAATTATCAGTGCTCCATCGTGATTGAATTGTAAGCAGTGTTATTACCATATCGATTAATGTCTGACAGCAATGTAAACATTGTCAGTGGCGTGTTCACCTCCGTTGTTCATCGTATAGGTACATTGACATTTCACGATCAAGCTATCAAGATCAAAGCTGTGTGTGAAGTTTCTTTTTCTAGTGTATTAACGAATAAAAGTGAGAAAAGTCACCTGTGCCTCATTCGTGGGCTAATTTCTGGCTTTAAGTCAGTGAATTAATAGTTGTTTTTATCATAACGAGCTTAATGATTGTAAGTTGTTCGTGATGAATAAAAGAGTGGAAGTGATTTCCAGTTTTTTATATTTTATTTGCCTATGTCTCACTTTATATTTACGGTGTGTGTGCTAGTACTTAGTTTGTGGATATTCATTTATTATTGAAGTACATTAGTATAGCTTGTGTATGTGTTGACAGCGGAACCGATTCGCGATCTCATATGTGTGTGCACACGGTTTTGCTGAGCAGTCGTATTCGTGAAACCAATGAAATGGTGAAACTCTGTTACATTGTCATGGAATAAGTTCTTTTAACAATAAGGGCTTGTCTTGTGTTTCATTAACTATCTATTGCTTTTCATAGGTAGTATTTGTTTAGAAGTTATTTTTCATTATTTAAAGTGCGTTTCTTGCGCTCTCTGAATTAGCATTAGCTTTCTAAAACCCGCTACTTACACGAAAAGAATTCAGAGCTACAGATAATTGTTATTTCATACGATTGCGGTGTTTTTGCCTGCTGTTGAGGCTCTCCAGCTAAGCGTTGGTGATGGATTTTCAGGAGGAAGAGAATCGGACCATCGAAGGACGGATAGGGCAACCTTCTTCGCTAATGCGGCCGGAAATCTTCCTCCCTCGCCTCAAACGGTTTCTTCCACTTTCGGTTAACTCGAGTGACTATTTAGAGGGTAGGAGGTTGACCTTTTTCTTCTTCAGTTATTTTCCATTGCATTTTCGAGTGCGGTTTTTGATATTTTTGCCTTGTTAGCGTTTTTCATGTGTTAGGTTATACTTTCACCAAACGCATTGCAACTGATCACACTTTTATCTCAAGGACTCATATACTCTTTTTTACTTATTTATTCAAAGTCTATTTATACTTATTTATTTAAAGTCTATTTACGCGTATTTATATATTGTTGTTAGTACTTTTATTACTTATTTACCTTTATTTATACATTTTTGTTAGTCTATTACCCTTTTTATAGCTTTGCTCTTTCGTGGGGATCATATTGCGGGGAATTTATATTTTAGCTAGTTAGTTTCGTCTTTGCTCTCTTGTTGATTATTATCGTTAATCTATTTGTCCCACGTTAAGTCATTTCTTAATTTCGTTAATTAGTCTTCTTTGGAACTATATAGTTTTCTAGTTTTAAACCCATTAATCGACTTAATCCATATCCAGGTAACTACATTCCCTTATTTACGTTTAAAAAGAGACAAGTTAGTAAGTTTATCGGTTTGTTTTACTCTCTCTCAAATATCTATTAAGCGTATCTCCCGTCAGGTAAGCTTTTCTGAAATCCAAAGTTGCGATAGTGATAGGATGCCTTCGAATAGGTCACCCGTTGCCGGAGTTGAAAACGCCGGTGAATGCGAGGCTCTCGGAGACCGCATTACCGCGTTGGAGACGATGGTGCGGGAACTTCGGGCCCGGTTTGAAAGGGTGGCTGATACCGCTGAGGGGAATGGTCCAAGGGGTGGTTCTTCGAAAGGTCGCCGTGCCACAGGGGCTGCACGGGTTCGCCCGATTGCAAATAGCGGCTGGTCGATCGAGAGCCTTCCTCGAGGTCCATCTCTCGATGACGGGGTCACGTCACCCCGTAAATCTGAGTTTTGGAGGGTCGTGTCTCGGAGGGACGGTGGTAGTGTCACTGTAAGACGGTGTTTGGGGGATGCTGAGGCAAATCCCGTCCCCGTCTCGAACAGGTACCAGTTGCTGTCGGATGGAAACTCCGAGGTGCCTGACGTGCCTACCTCTACCCCGAAACCGGCACCTAGGAAGGGGCGTCAGAGTGGGAAGGGGGGGATCATAGTGTTAGGGAGTAGCAATGTCCGTCGTGTGATGGTCCCGTTACGGGAGAGGGCAGACCGCGAGGGTGTAAGCGACCGTGTAACATCATGGTGCATCCCTGGTGGCGGTGTTCCTCAGGTGACGCAGGCGGTTGGTGCGGCGGTACGGGGCACGAAGTGCTCCAGACTGCGGGTCGTGGCTCATGTCGGCGTCAATGATGCCACCTTTCGTGGATCTGAGGAAATTCTAGATTCCCTCCGGGATCTGAATTCCGAAGTGAAGCGGGTGGGTGGGACCATTGGAGTCGGCATTGAGCTTTCGATTTGTAGTCTTGTCCCGAGGATCGATCGTGGTTCTCTGGTTTGGAGCCGAGTGGAAGGCATAAACCAGAGGCTGCGTCGTTTCTGCACGGACATCGGAGCCTCCTTCGTGGACCTTAGGCCGGCAATCCGATCGTGTCGGATCCCTGTGACCCGTTCGGGAGTCCATTACACGGCCGAGTCGGCTAGTCGTGTAGCGAGTAGCATATTTGAGCACTGTAGGTCTTTTTTAGAGTAGAGAGTAGGGCAGAGTGTAGATATATTAGTGGGTTGAAAAATAAAGGGGTAAGTTCAAAACTTTTCACAGACAAAGATTCTTCCAGAAATGAGAATAGAGAAGTAGAGAGAAAAATCAGCGTTTCAGGTATTACATTTAAGCACGAGAAGCGTCAGTCGAGCAACACGTTCAAAGGCAGTCAAGGCTCAAGTCATTTTGATAGTGTGACAATAAGACATGCATTTCCATTTATCAGCGGTATAGAGCCTGTGAATAGTCTATTCGACAAAAGCAAATCAGAATTATTCCCGAATCGCAATAATACTACTTCCGAAGTTTTAATCGTGGCTGTGGTTAATTGCGGTAGTTTAAGAAATAAGATTCCCGAATTCCACCATTTAATTCATAGTACGAAGTGTAACGTCATTTTTGGAACAGAAAGTTGGCTAACAGATGATGATTCAGACAATGAGATCTTCCCAAAATCGTTCACTGTTTATCGGAAAGATAGAATTAATCGAGTTGGGGGCGGAGTTTTTATAGCTGTAAAGAATTCAATCGTCAGCCAAGCGATAACCGTAACTGATACCAGCGTTGAATCTGTGTGGTTTTTAATTAAATGTCCAAAATTTAAAACTATTTTATTATGTTCGTATTACAGACCACCTAACTCAGATATAACGTCAATGTTGGATTTTCAAAATGAAATAAACCGCGTAGCATCCAAGTATCCTGAAAGAAACTTGATTGTGGGTGGAGATTTCAACGTACCTTCTATAGATTGGGAGACTTATAGCTTCATTCCTGGCGGGAGGGATAAAGTGATCTGCGAGGCTTTATTACACACTTTCACATCTAATTCATTTTCAAATAGCATCCGCACCAAACAGAGGAGAAAATATTCTTGATTTATTAGCCACAAATATACCACATCAGGTAATAAACGTTGGCACTGTCGAAGGAATAAGTGACCATAGGGAGGTAACTGCAAAGTTTTCTCTAAATACCGCTGTAAACTTTAAAAAAGAGCGTAAAGCTTTCATTTTTAAAAGAGCTAATTTTGATGGGTTTAAGAGTCATCTGAAAAATGCTTTCCCCAAGTTTCAAGAATCAGTATTAAAGTTAAATGTAGAGAATACTTGGAAAGCTTTTCTTTCGCTCGTAACTTCGGGAATAAATAGCTACATCCCTAGTAAAATAGTAAAAGAAGGCAGCGAACCGAGATGGTACGACGCGGAAGTGAGAAAATCATTGAGGCGACAGAGAGCGTGTCATGCTAAAATGAAAAAAGTCAGCACGGATTTATCCGCTAATGAACGCGAGCTAATAATTAAAAAATATAGGATGACTAAAGCCGCCACGAAGGAAGCGTTCAGGAATGCGTTCACGAATTTTAAAAGAAAAACACTAGTAGAGCAGTTACAGGATAACCCAAAAGCATTTTGGTCATATGTTAGGGAAGTTCAAGGTAAACGATCTACCGTATGTTCGCTGAGAAACGACAATGGAGATGTGTTGACAAGCAGTTACGTTAAAGCCAATTTATTAAATTCCTACTTTAAGAGCGTGTTCACGGAGCCTTCCGAAAACTCACCCGAGACCGATGACAATCCCTGTATACATAAGATGTCAGCTATTGACATTAGTACGCTCGGAATAGAAAATATATTGAAATCGCTTAGTCCAAATAAATCACCTGGTCCAGACGAAATCCCTTCTCGCGTATATAAAGAACTAGCCTCAGAACTTGCCCCATACTTGCAGTTAATATTCAGTAAATCCATCAAGCAACACGAAGTACCTAATGACTAGAAAATCGCTAATGTAACGCCAATATTTAAAAGTGGAGACAAGGAACAGCCATCTAATTACAGACCGATATCTTTAACGTCCATCTCTTGCAAAGTCCTTGAACACATCGTAGTCAGCTCGGTAATGAAACACCTAGACGCGCAAAACTTATTAATGGGAACTCAACATGGATTCAGGAAAAGCAGATCGTGAGAAACTCAGTTAGCGCTTTTCGCCCACGATATTTTAGTCTCCGGGGAAGACAACATTCCAGTAGACGCGATTTTTCTTGATTTCAAAATGGCATTTGATAAAGTACCCCACGGAAAGTTAATAATAAAACTGAAATCTTATGGTCTAGACGAAGATGTCATTTCCTGGATTAGAGAATTTTTGAGCGACCGCGTCCAAAGAGTAGTATTAGACGGTGCAGTCTCCAATGAGGTTAGAGTCACTTCTGGCGTTCCTCAGGGTAGTGTCATTGGCCCACTTCTATTCCTTCTTTATATAAACGACATTGGCGAAGTAGTGCAGAGTAAGTTACGATTATTTGCAGACGACGCTGCAGTTTACAGTGAAATCCGTTCCAGCAAAGATATAGATGAACTAACTAATGACCTTGCTGCTATCCAAGCTTGGTGCGATGCTTGGCAGTTAGAATTAAATTTGGGAAAATGCGTCGTAATGAATTTCTGGAAGAAGAATAACTCCCTACAGCGTAACTATATCATTCGGGGCACCCAACTAAAGGCAGTCGAATCCGTGAAATATCTAGGGGTTAGACTCAATAATGATCTATCGTGGAATAAACATATTCGAGAAATAACCGCTCAAGCTAATCGTAAAATGGGTTTTGTTAAAAGAATATTAGGAAAGTGCGACGACAAAGTGAGAGAAATTAGCTACTTTTCCCTCGTTAGACCACATTTGGAATACGCTGCCAGTGTTTGGGACCCTCATGAAAAAGGCTTAATAACAGAGTTAGAACGCGTGCAAAGAAGAGCTGCCAGGTATGTGAAAGGTCGTTACGATAGTCTTGTTAGTGTAACTGACCTCTTAGATAAACTCGGATGGGAATCTCTGTCGGACCGTAGATTGAAAAATAGACTAAACCTTTTAGATAGATTCAAGAGCAGTGTCTTTTCTGACGAAGTTAACCATATCTTGCGGACGCCAACGTACAACGGAAGATCAGACCATATAAATAAAATAAGAGAGATAGATTGCAGAACAGACAGATTCCGAATGTCATTTTTTCCACGATCAATAAGAGATTATAACGGCAGCAATAGAACGCGTAAATAGATTGCATGACTTGTAGCGTAGCCTACTAACCTATGTAAAACTTAATGCATGTTTCTGAATTTCTATTCTATATTCTATTTCTAACTGCATATAGTAGTATAGTTTGTTATTATACGGGACGTTTCTTGGACGGTGTATTGTGCATGTGGGAGTCCAAATGCATGCTGCATGCTGGTGATTGATCACCCCCTGCCATACACCCTAGAGGTGGCTTGCAGGGTAATTTGTAGATGTAGATGAACGGTTTATTAATATTCCGCAACAATTTCTCACTGGTGTTAATTGCCCCACTTCTCTTAAATGCACCTCATATACGAGCAATAATATTCTATGATTTGAAAGAAAACGCGCCATATTGAGAAAATACAACAAAACACTGTCGAGATACGCACTTTCTCCATGGGAGAAAGAGATACGTCGTGCTCTTGAGGGGGACGTAACTGAAGCGCCCGTCTGGGGCGCCAAAGGCGCTTGAGGGGGCTTACGGACTTGGGTCGAGAGACTAGTACTCTCCCAGGCGACAAATAGTCTCCTTTCTCCGGCGGGGCGCCCTAGAGACTTGGGGCGGGCGACAACTCTCGCGCAGGCGCTTCACGAATCTCCTTTCTCCCATATTCGGGAGAGAACAGAGTTACAGACTTGCCCTCCAGATGCCACGTTAAGGAGTGCCGCACGCTGTTAGATCGAGGGCTGGACTACTAATCGGTTGGTATCGGGTTCAAGTCCAGATTCTTCACTCTGGCGATGTTATATTTTTGGTAGTGAGATGATGAGACATTGAGTAATTACTCAGATTCTTGTTACTTGATAGAATTTATAAGGAATTGTCTGAATTTAAGTCATTTTTTCACTTTGTGCACTATGAGTTAATGCTCCCTACGATTTCGTGGTAATGAATGGCTGTATGCTTGGACGAATTCAGCATCAAATTGAGTGGTCACAACATGGGTCCATGAGTATAGAATATCCCCTGGGAGATAGGAGCGTTCTCTCTTGTCAATTTTTTTGTAGGAAGTCTATGCTCAACGGTAAATATAAAAAAACTCCTCTCATGTTTAGGACTTGGAGTTATTTATTTGCATATACACTCCCTTTGCGACTTTACGGGCAAAGAACAGCTACAAAACTAATAGAAATAATAAAAAATGGATAAAATTTGGGGGATTACGAGGAAAAAACCTTTCAACCAATCTTTCATAAGTTCATAATTCAAAAAACAAAAAGTTTCTGCCCGTTTTTCATGAGTTAGTGACGTCATCAAAGAGTTCTCGTTCATTTAGCTGTTTATGGAGAATCTTTCATGGAAAAAAGGAATCCCATGAAACAGAAGGAATAATAATGAACCATGCGGGTCCCATGCACAGAATCGAGGAGTAACGGTGGGATCGAGTGCGTTACGTCACCGATTTATTTGCTAAAGGGTTAGGTCAAATTTCGTCAAAAATTGCTCAATAATAAAGTGATGGATCGAAAAATAGAAAAAAATACCTCGCGTCTCTTTAATTTTGAAGTATCATTACTATAGGCAATCGATTTACATTGTTGTACGAGCAAATTAAAAAATTAATACTTACGGTAGGTTAAGTTGCTGAGTCCTTTTCCTGTGATTGGCAGGAGGATTATTCTTCCATTAGCTTCATAAGGTCCTGCCACGGTGTAGTGAGGTATTTTTAACTCAAGGTCGAATTTGTAGTTCTTAGGATCAGCCCTGCGAAGAGAAACGATGGTATGGGTAGGAATTAGCTTGCATCGCAAGGCAGTAAAATGGTATTATTTTAGGTTAGATCAGAAATAATGTCTTTCATTTTCGCGATCGCTAGTGAAGTCACTTTAATAAGATGGTATTCCGTAACGATTGGACTAATTTTTCAAATGTGACTAAGTTTAAGTCTTCGTACTGTAGACATGTTAATTTGGAACGAAAGAGGACTTTTCAATGTGTCAGAGTGACTCCCATATGTAAGCAGTGTTTGTGCTCAGAATTGTATTTATTGTCGCGTAATATATTGTCTTCAAAGAGTAGTGTTGATTTATAAGATTTTTTTCTCGAGTTAATTTGTTTTTTGCTGGTATATTTTGTAACTGTTAAATCTAAATCAAAAACCTACTTTTAGTTTTTATAAGACACAGGTTTTAATAAGGTACATGTTCGGATTAAAAGAATATTTTCGTTTTTGTAAGGTACTGGCTATAGAAAAAAAGGTGTCCCAAGTAAGGGGGAGGTATCCTTAACTTGAGACATCAAAAAATAAGGAAATATATAAATAAAAATATATAAAAAAGAATGGTGGATTGACTACTACTTATATTCGAAGTGCTTCAGTATTTCCATTTATGTTATATCATAAATACTGCTCCAGGTAAGGATTGGTGACTGTAGTAATTGTATTTTATTATATTAATTCGATTTAAAACCATTTTACTCGTCGTTTTAGAAAAATGAAGACATCGATAGCATTTAACATACCCTTAATTGATAATGAAATTTTGAAATTGTTTGCAGCACTGAATCGGGGTTGTTGAAGGTCAGGGTAATCTGACAGGCACATTAGGGGATTTGAAATTGATCGGCATGGAACCTCGTCCATGGCATTGCAGAAAGTGTATATTATGACGGGCAAATCATTAGAATTGCCGTGCTCTATAAAGAGCTTGGTATAATTATCATGGGGTAAATTTCTATGCATGGTTGTTTTAACAAAAAGTAAGGGATCTTGAAATCGCGAATCTTATCTCGATTATTTATGGCTGCGGTTTTACGACTACGGGTTAAATCATAGGTGTAAATAATGTCTTGATAAATTCAGTTTTTTCTTTCTCGTCACCCCAATTTTTAGTGTTGATTAGTGTCTTGTAGTCTTCAAGAATTAAATGCAAAATTTTTTGCCCAACGTTTCGGCATATTTTTATACCTTCATCAGGGACATTTTGCAATGAATATTATTTGTAAAACAGTTGTATATAATCCCCAAAGACCCACTCTCAAATTCACTAAACAACGTATAATCACTAAGGTTGATACTTACTTGGCAGATATCATTCGTCCTGTTCTCAATCCAGTGTGAGTGGTGTTGTCGAATTGCAACTTGAGGCCCACAGGTCCGTCTCCCGTGGAGATGATCAGCTGAGGCACAAACAGCGGGTCAATAGAAACCATCCCCCACTCAGGAATACCTGAAAAACGAGATAAAGCGAAGCAATTGAATCCATGCGAAGTGATTTTACCCTTAATCGGTCGCGTCGCGTCATACTGACCCGACTTGATTTTCTCAGATGATTTTTTAAATCAAATAACGTCGTTCGAAATTGGAATTTATTCTAGTCTATTATTTTTTGTAATCCTACTGCTGAGTAAAGTTGGATTTTCAAAGAGTTTCTCTGTTTCGCTGCAACCGATGTTTTGAATCGACGCGACCGTGAGCAAATAGGATTTTTTCCGCCTTTGATTCGACGCTTTATTCTGTTTTTGGCTTATTATATTCGTCATAAATCGATTGATTCGATTTATTAACGAAGTTGAAGCAGTTTGACTTCGATAGGAGTCAATAGTCGTGGATATATCTCAAGCGGCGATTGTTGATTTAACGAGTAACTTGTTGATTCAATCTGCTGAGTAAATGGTGGCAAAATTCGCATTATTTTCATGGTAAGAAATTCTAGTTGCCTGGAAATGTTTTCGTGGTGCAATTAACGTGCATTGTGATCCATGGAGAGGAAACAAATATGAAATTTCGGTGAATAGTCCGTCGATTTTGGTTTATAGTTGCGCGTAAAATAAAAGTTCGTCTCAATTAGGCTGTCATCTTGAAATATCTAAAAAGATATTTGGTAAAATTATTATATTGACGATAAATTTCCTAATGGCTGCACACGATAAGATGTGAATTACACTCAAAACAATGTTACTACTAATTTATAACTCAGAGAAGGTTGTAAAATTTGAATGGCATTAGTAGACAGATAATATACTGAATTTACAGCGACGTCTTATATCAGCGTCCATCATCCGGGTAAACGTCGTCTGGGTTGACTTTTTCGTGACTTCTGTATCGTCCTCTGTCTAGTCGATCAGATCGGAACCAGAAGCAAGGGCCGACGCGACGTTTACCTGGGAGATGGACGCAGGAGCTATCTATAGCGGTTGCAACCAACAAATCCTCCATTCGTGATATGAGCCGGAATGAGTGGGGTTCTCACTTCATCGTAATCCACTCCTTCGATTCAGTTCAAACATCGCATTCACTGAGAGACATTTTGAGAGACATCTGCCTTCCTAAAGGCGTCGGTGGTTTAATGGTCAGCATAGTTATCTTCCTGCCAATCGATCCGGGTTCGATTTCCGGCCGACGCACTTTTTTCTTTCGCGAAATCAATTTTCAAAATTTCTGCTCAATATACACAATATATGCGGTTATTTTGTACTCACAAATATTTTGATTGAAGTCAACGTATAAAAGTATATGCATTCCCGTACGCTAATTAAATGAGTTTCTTTTCCATCAACTAGATTTCTTGACTAGCTGAGGGCAAACCGATTGTCGACAATTGCACCACTACCGATGTCCACACGATTATCAGTTATTAAATCCAAACTCCTGATAGAGCTATGACATAAATTAAAAAATAAGTTTCAAGATTTGGGAAAAATTAAAATATGCGACACTCAGGAAAAATTTAAAAACCCAGTTAGATAGGTTTCAATAGATTGAGTGGTCAAGCCTTATGATTAATGAATTCATGTCAGCCCCATATCATAATATTAGTGTCGATAATGATCCAAAATATACAATTCAACGATAATTTTTAAAATATCCGATTTTCGAAAAGTAAAAAAAGAGTGTTAAGGGAATGAAATTTCTCGACGCCAATGAAATCATATTGAGTAGAGAGGTAGATAGCATTCAAGTGGCGAAAGAATTTGCTAGTTATAAAATGACAGTAATGTGAAATGAGGTGGTGATATGCCGAGGGGTACAAGTGATTGTTTTCTCAACAGGGTTAGGTAAAGTTATTTGTTAGAAGAAATACACAAAAAATTGGTTGCCTTGGCTTCGAACCCGCTCAAATTTCATCCAAATGCGTGAAGTAGTATGGTTGTCCTGTAGAAGTATGATGATGTTGCGCGTTTGAAGTTTCAGCTGTTGAAAAAGGACCAAGGGACATAAAAATAGTGCGTCGGCCGGGAATCGAACCCGGAATAACTGCTTGGAAGGCAACTATGCTGACCATTACACCACCGACGCCTTGGAACGTGGTGGAATTTCTCAAAAGCTGTGTTCGTTTGCATGCTCTGTCAACCGTATCGAAGGAATGGTTTGCGGCGAAGTGAGAGCACCCTTCAATCATTATTTGACGCGCCGGCCGTGAGCTGTGCCCGTAAACCATGTGCGCCCTTATCACCCACTCGGCATTACTATCAATAATTGTGCGCTTTTGTTTGGTTGTGTGTGTAGTGTAGTGTTTGTGTGAACAGAAACTTTAAACCATAAATTGTGTTAAGCATAAGCATTTTTATTGTTATTTATTCATTTTTTAAATTATTGTTTTTTTTTTATTTCAATATACATATGTTTTGTGATTTTCTCTTTTTTTTTGTATTTCAAGTAACAGTTTTTTCATTGTTATTATTATTATCAATCAAGAAAAATAATTTTCAAATTTTTTACAAATGATGCAGTGAAAATTTACTAATTCTACTTGAAGGAAATACATAGGAAAGACTCATATACGAGTAATTTGTTGAGGCAGTTTGTATGTTGTTGGATCATAATTTCATGTGTATTCCATATAACCGATTATATTAATAAACTGTCATGGCAGCATACTCTTTCTCTCAATTATTATTATCCCGAGGAGACGCAGCTACTCCAGCTTTAAAATATCTGACATGATGGAATTCTCTCAGGCAAAAAATTCCGGAGGTAAACCAGTACCCCATTCGTATCACCGGGCGGGGACTACTGCAGAGGGTACATCGGTCAGTTGTGATAAATATATGAGGATAGGTATATGGAACATGAGATCACTTAGGACTTGCGGTAGCATAGGTAACCTTAAGGTGGAAATGGAAAGATTGAATATCGACGTGCTAGGAATCTACGAAATGAAGTGGCCTGAGGAGGGAGATTTATGGAGTGGAGGCTATAGATTTATACACACAGGATATCTAAACCGTAATGCTGGGGTTGGGATAATGCTCAGAAAGAGCGCTGGAATGCGTGTGAAAAGCTTCCTACAGTACTATAAAAGGATAGTTATGATAAAGTGAGGGACTAAGCCCGTAGATACAGGTTTAGATGCCTACGACAGACTACAAGGATGAAGAAGTTGAAGATGTCTACGATGATGTCAGGGAAATAATCAAGCAGGTGAAGAAAACCTTATTGTTTTAGGTGACTGGAACGCTGTCGTCAGCGAAGGTCAGGATGGAAGAATAATCGAAAAATGTGGATTAGGAAATCGCAATGAAAGAGGAGAAAGGCTTCTGTCATTCTGCACAGAGCACAAATTAGTAGTTGCCAACACGTTATTTAAGATCACATGCGAAGAATATATACATGGAAAATGTCAGGAGACAAAAGACAATTTCAACTGGACTATATTTTAGTGAGGCAGAGGTTTAGGAACCAGATAAAGGACTGTAAAAGCCTCCCGGGGGCAGTTGTCGACCGTGATCATAATTTAGTAATGATGAAATGCCATCTGAAATTCAAGAAATTCAAGAAATCAGCGAAGAACGCATGACAATTAGAAAAACTATAGGAGCCAAAAAATCAACAGACGTTTTAAGAAGTGGTGGAGAGCAAGATAGGATTCGATCAGACTGAAAAATCAGTGGAAAATAGCTGGACAAATGTCTAAAGTGGGTTTGAGGAGGCCGCTAGAGAAGTTCTTGTGAGGAGAAAATGTGTTAAGAAAAAGCCATGGATCACGGAAGAAGTCCTAGACCTCATTAAAGAACGGAAGAAGTATAAGAATACGAATACTGAGTAAGGACAAGCTTGTTAAAGGAGGATTAAGAACAAGATAGACCGCAAAGCGAGGAAAGTCAGAGAAGCGTGGATGAGGAACATATGCGAGGACGTGCAAAATAACCTCGTACAAGGGAAAGTGGAAGCGGCCTATAGAATAATGAGGAACCATTTCAAGGAAAGAAGCGCAAGATGTAATACCATAAGGGACAATAATGGAAATATTCTAATTGAAAACGAAGACAAATTAAGGAAAGAGATGGAAAGGATAAATGGAGGAGTTAGACAACGAAAGCAAATTCAGCTCAAAAGTTATCGAAGGGGAATGTAGAGTGGAAAAGTATGGCGTGGGAGCGAGCATCTTAAGATCGGAATTTGACGCTGCAGTAAGAGACCTGCGAAAGAATAAGGCCCCAGGAATAGATGACATACGAGCAGAGCTAATCAAAAATACAGGAGAAACTCAATTGTATAAAGCTATCTGCAATATGTACTCAACAGGAGATTTACCTCGTGACTTCGAGAAGGGAATCGTGATTCCCATACCCAAAAAGAAGATAGCGGAGAAGCGTGGCGAGATATGCATCGAAGAATCTGAAAAGAATCATTTACAGGAGAATTGAACGAAGAGCAGAAGAATTCGGAATTTGTCGGCCTCGGTGGCGGTGGGGATAAGTCCTCTCCTACCACACCGAAGGTCGCGGGTTCGAGTCCCGCCAGGATAGGTTTCCCCTTCCATAACATGGGCGTGTGTGATCGTCTGTCGTTGATTGTTTAAAACTCCCGGTGTTAAGGCCACATTGTGCTGTTTTCGGGGTAATTGAGATAAATAAATTCCTGGATGAGGACCAATTCGGATTTAGGGAAAAGCAAGTCCACAAGAGAAGCAAGCATAAGCTTGGCAAGGAAAGCATAAGCTTGCAGAGGTGAAAGAGTTTTCTAACCTGGGAAGCCGAATTACCAGCGATGGACGAAGCAAGAAAGAAATAGTCAGTAGAATAGCGCAGGCGAAGAGGGCCATCTAAAAAAAGAAGAAGCCTCTTACAGCTGAGAGTACAAGCATAGAAGTAAGAAAACAATTCATCAGATGCTACACATCGAGTATGTTTCTCTATGGAAGCGAGGCTTGGACGTTGACAGCAGCAGAGAAGTCAAGAGTGGAGGCATTCGAAATATAGTGCTATACATAAGAATGATGAAGATAAAATGGATTGACCGTGTGAGTAACGAGGAAGTGCTAAGGAGAGTGGGAGAAAAGAGAAGTCTTCTAAAAACATCAAGCAGAAGACAGAACAACTTTGTTGCCAACATTGTGAGGCATGATGGCCCGATGAAAATAATCGTCGGAGGACAGGTGAAAGGGAAGAAGGGCAAAGAAGGACAAGAAAGCCCGTAATCAATTACATTGGACAAAGGGTTATGAAGGATGTAAACGAGAAGAAATACGTCGCTATGAAAAGGCTAGCGGATAGGAGAGAGGAATGGAGAGCTACGTCAAACCGATCTTAGGATTATTGACTCATTGATGATGAGTTGATAATGACGCAGAAGTTGAAACGCTTCTTACATCAGTAGAGATTAGTGGAAAGTGTGATCTTTTTTATTTACACAATGTATTTCCACTATATGATAATGTTGCGTTTGAACTTCTGTCTGTTGAAAATGGGCAAGGGAAATATAAAATTACGTTGATCGGGAAACGAATCCGGATCAACTTCTTGGAAGGCAACTATGCTGACCATTACTCCACCGACGACTTACGTTAAAGATGAAATTCTGGCAATTGCTTTTCCTTTGTGTGTTATTCCAACCGGGAGTTGTTATTATAAATTTCTTCCCGCTGTAGTTATTGTAAATTTCAGATATTTCTAGCAAGCAGCCTTTTTCAACCGAAGTTCAGAGTACCCTGCGGTTTCAAATACTACAAATTGTATTTTTAACCTAAGTATCAACCTGATTTATGTTGTACTGTAGAAATTACTTTCATATTCATTATTTTTTTCACAATGACGACTTGAAATTCGACTCCCATCGTGCATAAGTTTAAGCTTGAGAAATAGTGATATCTGTTTGATTTACATCTGAAGGATCGAGTTAAAAATAGTTCTTTATCAATGAACTTCATACCCCGAGTCAATAACGTACAATAACGAAGTTTAACAATATTTTTACGGGATGGATTAGTTTATTTTTCCAGGTTTAAAAATACATGTTAGAAGTTTAGAGTAAAATATAAATACGAATGGCGTTAGGCTTAATCACTTTCATGGCATCTTCATCGACTAACTTGCTCTACTAAATTATTCTATAGGAATACTCATGTGTTGTAATGCTTATCCACGAGGGTGTATTGAAAAGTAAGGTCACCAACGACGCGACGCTATTTCTGAACGCGAGTCGCTAGGAAAAATTTGACTACAGCACTGAATTTCTTGGTTCCTCTGCTATAATTTAAAACCACTCACGTTACCTTAGGCCACTTAGTCGCTGTGTAGCAGTCGTTAAGGATGAGGCTCCCGCTTAGCTCGCCCACAAGGTGTTAACTACGGTAAGTTATTCGATTTTTGAAAGCAAAAATGTTTTCCCCGATAGAAATTCGTCACCAGTTTGTGGAAGTATATGATAAGAAGTGTATGGCCATCAAACGTGTGCGGAAATGGTGCCGGAAGTTTTCTAATGGACGGGAAAACGTCCATGATGAGTAGCAGTCGGGGAGGCCGAGTTTGCTAGAATCAACGACGGCTTGAATTGATGACGAGGAACGCAACAACCGGAGAATAAATAAGGTCTATATGAAGGGTGTGGTAACTTCTCCGTGCAGAATATTGCATCGGAGGTCGTCTGTTACAACATGATGTCTGCCAAGTGTGTCCCTGAGCAGCTCACCGATCGACACAAAAAAGCGCGTCCACATGTGTCACATCAAACGACCGCCGTAACCAACGAATTCGGATGGGATATCTTCGATCACATTCTATACTGCCCAAAAGTTGCCCCGAGGGACTTCTACCTTTTTTCCCGCTTTCAAAAAACTTCTTGGGGGACAGCAGATCAAGTTAGACGAGGAAATGAAAGACGAAGTCGACAGTTGGCTTCGCAACGCGGCGAGAGACTGGTACGACGCCAATATTAAAAAGCTGGTTACAAGGCTGCAAAAAGTAATTGACCATCAAGGCGACTATGTAGAAAAATAGCTAAATGCTCAGCCTTTCCATTGATGTATGCAAAGTTGAGAATATATTTATGTTTCATTTTTAAAGAAATAGGAGACCTTACTTTTCTTTGCCCCTCGTAAGCATGGGCTCAAATAATTATGTAGGTGTTAAAAAATGCTATAATAATAATAATATTTCACTTACCGTCCGATAATACTGTATTTAGGGCTTTTTCCGCACTCTTTTTGAAGCATTCCTGAAAGTCTTTGTCCTTTGTCTTGCATATGGTGAATGTGTTTCCTGAAAGAATAGATTTAAATTTGGTTTTCATTATTGAAAAAAACAGTGTGATACATTAAATTTATCCTTATAATGTACTCATCCTTGGCTCAATGCTATTTCACGCTGAGTCTCTGTAAAAATGCTTGAACGTGCGTTCTCCACTGAAAAGTAAATCGTTTGCATGAAAACTTTTCGAGACGAATAATAATTGTTATAGCTAATCAGTTGCGCTTCTCCACTTTTATTTTTATTCTCTGTTGTACTTAGTGGCTGAGATGTTGGTAGTCATGGTGTGTTAATCCTATTTTTAAGGTCATTTGCACCTTGAGGGAAGGGAAGGGAGGCAAGGGTGTGGAGAAATGAACCTACTCCCAGCAAAAGGCGCCAAGGGGTCATCAGTTTAACGTCCGTGAGAATAAAATAAAACGGTAACCTTCCACACAATTTTATTTCCAAAAGTACCGACCCGGTTTCGACACCCAGTGTCATTATCAAGGTACCAATTTGGCTTTCCAAGTTCTCCCCGCTCTGTGAATACATAGATGTTTTTAATTTCTGACCTTCCCCAACACCCGCTCCTCTCCTGGTTGCTATGACTTCTCTTCCTAGCTCCCCAATTCACTGATTTACGTAATTCCTAGTCCCCCCTCCTCCTTCAAAGACCTTCCCTATTACGCATTTTTTTAGTCAAACTGTCTCCCCCCTCCCTTACTACCCTTTCGACCCCACCTTTCTCTTGCTGGACGGTATATATAGAACTTGGAAAGCCAAATTGGTACCTTGATATTGACACTATCTGTCGAAACCGGGTCGGTAGGTACTTTTGTAAATAAAATTGTGTGGAAGGTTACCATTTTGTTTTATTCTCATGGATGTAATACATTTCCACCAGATATCGCCGGACACTTTGAATTAAGTTTAATGTCCCTTTCGATGGAAGGACTTGAAGTGATGTCCAAAAGGCATTCGAGCAGGGATCGGGGGGCCTCTGAAATTTCTCTGCCCCCGCCGGGAATTAAACCCTGACCGATTGGGTGGGAAGCCAGCACATTAACCCGATCCCCTGGAAGGTCGTACTTGGAATAATAACTTAAACTCCGTGCGGATGGTAATGTTCAAGTTCAGAGATTGAATTTCTACATGGTATGGCGGATTAATGAATTATTCAATGTTAACTATAGAGGTGGGGACAGGCCCCAGCTATGTATACATCAATAGGGTATAAAAAATTCATAAGATAGCAATAAGAGCCCTAAATAATATCAAACCAAATGAATCTAGCGAGTAGCCATTTTTATTAAAGACGATACATTAGACCTTTAGCGATGAATGGGCCTTAAAAAAGCCAGGGTCACTCTGAAATGCCTGAGTCGGATAATTCTCGCAGCCTACACTCACAGCCATTGCCACTAGCTCGACGGAGGACACTGGGATCTAGTTCCCTCGTGGAATTTCTTCATCTAGTTTCCCACCAGGTCAAGGCCTTAGTCGTGGTCGGCGTTTAGAACCTCGTCACGGAAATGAACATATCTTTCATTGACCAATGTATTATTTTTTTTTAAATTCTCCATCAGGCTATAGAACTTAATAGTACCTATATGATAGAGAGATGCCTCAGACATTATATATGTTTATGTGAATAAATTTCGTACACATCTTGTACGAAAATTTTATCGTTTCCAACTGAGCAATTTCTATTACATAGGTGCTAGAGACAGTTAACAAGAGTTTAATTCGTAGAAATTTCACGTTTAAGGATTATAAAATAAGTTTTTGACCAAGCGACCCGTCAAGAAATTGGAAAAAATATTTGGAAGACAGATTTTTTTTCGATTCCATTTTTATTTGCGCTATCGTTGGGGTGGTGCGGGCCACCACTAGCAAAACTTGTTGAAAAAGTATTAACCAACTCGAAAGCATGGAAATTGTGTATAGCTCCCCACTAGTCTATATGACTTCGAATAGCTACATGATAGAGAGTTACCTCAGGCATTATTTTCCTTCATGTGAATAAATCATTTTCATGTCTGGTATGTAAATTTTACCTTTGTAACCTGTATATATTCCAATACCACGGTACAGGTGACAATTAGCAAGCTTTTATTCTGTATACTTTGAACATTTGAGGATTATAAGGTAAGTTTCAGAACCTCACCAATGAATTAAACTTATCTTTTGATAAGTATATTAATCTGTTCAATATCCACATTCGAAAACGAATCATCATTAAACTAGCAAAACTTTAAACTAAGCGCTCCGTTTGGCCGCGAGTTGGACCTGTTTCCGATGCTCAGCACAACTCATGAGTTGAAATGTTATTTCCACCGGAAATCGTCATGTATCCAAGGCAACCGGCAACAGGGCAAACTTCCGGCCAATCGGAGTGCCTGGCTCAAAGTTTCTGTAGTTTGAAAATGGTGAGTTATCGACCAAAACATCATTTTACTTCTTAATTTTTACGTTTCATTTCTCTCTAGCGTATATATTTGTGTATCTAATGCCAGCTATTTAGGGATTATTATTATAGTACTCTACCGATTAAGGTAGGTTTCCATTGAGTACTAAAGAAGTAATTTGGGAGCCTCCCTTTCCTTCCAGCGCTGCCTTTTTCAATACACTGCAAGGCCTACTCTCTTCAATTTATCTGAAAATCCTATTCTTTTCCTTCCCCTCCCTCGTTTCCCTAACATTCTACCCTCTAACACCGTTTTCAACATCCCCTCCGTGCTAAGAACTCCCTCCATCCATACCTTCTGTCTCCTGCGTATCTCATCTAAAAGCCGCCTCTCCTCACCCACCATATCCAGCACTTCGTCGTTTCTCCTCCTCTCCGTCCATTTCCCCTTCTCCATTCATCTCCATAACCACATCCTCCAATGCCTCCAATTTTCTCCCGTCCTCTTTCCTCAAAGTCCACGTTTCCCCACAGTAGAGAGAAACACCCCACATCAAACATTTCACTTACCTTTTCTTTAAACTTCTGCATAATGATCCTCTCAGAAGCTCCTTGCCGTTCATGAACGCCTCCTTCGCTAATGTATTTCTCTTCCTGATGTCCTTGCTACTCTGTCCGTTTTCCTATAATGTGTTGCCCAAATAGTTGAATTGCTCTACCTGATCAAGTTTTTCCCCACCTACTTTAATCTTGAGCCTCAAATTCCTCGCTCGCAATGCTTACAAAAGCGCATTACCTTGGTTTTCTTGCGATTAGTTATCATAATAATGGGATTAACGCTTTGAAGAATATATAAGAAGTAATAACACTTGTTAAGATTTCCCTGGCCAATGGCGATTATTTCCCGGGATTTGACCGGCATTTTCAAGTCGGAAAATAATTCAAAATGACTCCAGTTCATCTGTAACATTAGTCAGCTTCATTTTGTTTCCTGCTGTCACTGGCTATGGAGGATTAAAATTACGTGACATGATTTTTCTCCACCTTGAATATATACAGGGATAACTTGGAGAAATTTCATGAGAGCGAAAGTAACTTAACTTGAAAAATGTTTAAAGATTTCACTAGTGGAATAAAAGGTCAAATCAAGTTCGGGGTATCTCTGCTTCCGGGTTTTCCTTGTATTGTAGCAGGCGTTTGTAGAGGCATCTTCAAACCTGAAAACGCATGCTGGAACGCTGACGAAACTGTCGTTATGACGATGAATCGACGCGGAGGACAACCCGGAAGGCGACATTAGCCTAATATACCTCTCCGCGTCCATCACCAACTGTGGGTAACTCACCAATTGTTCTCGCCTGACCGCACTCGATGAAGAGCGCGAACGCCGCTATCGCCAATGGAAACCTGCTCCCGTACATCCTTGAGATATATTCCTCTGCTCCTCCTTCTGAACACTTCTGCTGCTCCTTAATACAAAGAATAGTCGGCGGATACCCACTGGTCTCCTTATATACCTTTCCCGGCCGCAGTTTCCTTTCATATATACCTATATAGATAGAGAGAGAAGGAGGAGATATGTAATTCTCACCCTCTTGGAGGGTGGCGCTACGGGCATCGAAGTCACCGACGGCCTATGACGGGTGTGGGGGCGATTGCCATTGAATTTTTTCCAGCTTGCGAAGGGTTTTTTGCTCAGCGGGAAAGGAGAGACAGTCCATAGTGGCGGAGAGGCGGTCATTAATAATCTTTACGGATGTCATGGCCGAGAAGCACCCTCGACCCGTTCCTCGAAGATCGCTTCGTTTTGATTAGCTCGTCATCATCGTGGCGTCCGTAAATCCCTCCTCCCACGCTTCCTGCAATCCGCAATCCTCAAGGCACTCTTTGCAGCATCACTGAATCACCGTGCAGTATATTTAGATTTCATATTACAGCTCCACTATATTTCCAGGTACGAAAGAAGCGATAAATTAAAAGGGATATTTTGCCGAGCGGATAGATATGGGTAGTCGTTTTCACCGCGATACCAGCCTTACTAGAGAACATGGCAGTCACGGGCCAAAATATGACCATCTAATTTGCATTTCTTGATTAAAGCTTTCGCGGCTCAGGGTGATTAAAAATTGACATACGGGCGTATGTCGCGTGGCATACACCCGTATGTCAATTCACCATATTTCAATTATGTCACCATACCCCAATTATGTCACCATAACCCGACGTCTCCTCCACCATTTCCATGAATAAGTGACGTGACCAGCCGTCGCTGCGAAATGTCAGGGAAAAATCCGAACCCTCGCACAGAATGCTTTTCACCTTGGTTTTAAATCCCATGTGTACATGGTGTGTTTCTGTGAGCTTCCAAAATAATTCTACATGTATAGAGAGATGTGATATTTTCCTTGAATTTCATACACCTGCTTTTGTTAACTCTCTGCTGATAATTGAAAATATTTTCTCAAAATCAAACTGGAGTCAGCCTCTTTTAGTTTTTCTGTTGTTTAATACGACGTACCTTTCCCTTGGGCTACAACCTTGTCGCGGTGGAAAGGCTTGCGCGTTCCTATGACCTCCAGAGCTGCACTGGCGGGATTAATTCGCAATTATTCCCTGTAGGACCACCCATGCCAGAGAGGTCGAAGGGTAGGAGCCAGACGAAAGGTAGTCCACGTGATGGTGTCACGTAAAAAACACTGTTGGAATGGAAGTGGGAAACCCTACCAACTATCTCTTCCCTGAAAACATGGAGTTTGATCAAACTAGCCTCGGATGGTCTAATCGCGAGACCCAGCCCTTAAGGGCGGGTGTCGTAGGTGGCAACGAGATCGGCAAGGTCCTTGGGGTCCGTATCATGCGAAATCCTTGCAGAGACATATCATCATCATCTTTTTCAGCATCAGCAGTAGCATCCCAGGAGCAGGACAAGAAAACCAAGAGGATGGGGAAGAAGAAGGCATCGATGTATATAGGGACATGGAATGTGAGGACTATGATGAGGGCGGGGAAGTTAGAAAATATCAAAAGGGAAATGGATAAAGGAAGGATAGATATCTTAGGATTATGCGAGGTGAGGTGGAGGGAGGGCGGGGACTATTGGAGTGATGGGTATAGGGTTATATATAGTGGAGGGGAAGAAAGCCAGCGAGGGGTAGCATTAGTATTAAACGGGAAGATGGGTAAGCGTGTGGTAGGTATAGACCAGGTAAGCGATAGGATTCTGGTGGTAGAAATTGAGGCGCGGCCCACCAACCTTGTGGTGGTCCAAGTTTACATGCCCACTAGCAATCATAGGGAGGAAGAAGTAGATGAGGTGTATGAACAGCTCGAGGAAATAATTAGAGACACACCGGGTAAGAAAAATCTGGTAGTAATGGGGGACTGGAACGCCTCAGTCGGGGAAGGCAGGGATGAAAACGAAATAGGAGATTTTGGTCTGGGAAAACGGAACGACAGGGGAGAGAAAGCAGCAGAATTTTGTAGGAGAAACAAATTATTCATCACAAACATGTGGTTCAATCATCATAAAGGGCGAAGGTACACGTGGAAAAGTCCAGGGGATGCGGGGAGATATAAAATAGACTACATTATGGTAAGACAGAGGTTTAGGAATAGTGTGAAAAACTCGCGCAGCTTCCCTGCAGCGGATGCGGATTCGGACCACAATCTAGTGCTCATGAAATGCAACGTAAGATTCAAAAGACTTATGAAAGTTAGGAAGGGGAAGAAATGGAACGTAGAAGCCCTGAAGGGGAGTATTATGAGAGAATATCAGGAACTAGTGGACAGTAGTATGCGTGACATTGACAGCAACAAGGCTGTTGAGGAAAGATGGGATAATATTAAAACGGGAATAGTCAAAGCGGCGGAGAAGTCAATTGGCTACGTGGACAGTAGAAGGATAAAGAAGCCGTGGATAACGGAGCAGATGATAAGGGAAATGGAGGAGAGGAGGAAGTGGAAGAACGTGGACACAGAACAGGGAAAAAGAATGAACAGGGAACTGAATAATCGATTGCGACGTGAAACTAAGAGGGCAAGGGAGGCTTGGTGGAAAGGACAGTGCGAGGAAATGGAAAAGTTCCAGAAGGATGGAGAAGTAGGCGCGTTGTACGCCAAAGTTAAATCGCTATCGGGCGGCAAAAGAGGACAAGCCATGTCTAAAATTAAGGCTAAGGATGGGAGGATGCTAACCGAGCGAGAAGAGGTACAGAGTAGATGGAAGGAATACGTGGAGGACCTATATGACGGAGCGAACAGACCAGAGAGATTGACTCTAGAGGAGGAGAGTGCAGTGGAGGATGATAATCTTGGACCGGAGATATTAGATTCGGAAATAGAGAGAGCACTTCGTGATATGAAGGCTAGGAAAGCAGTAGGCGTGGACAATATCCCGTGTGAGCTTCTGAAGAATCTAGGGAAGGAAGGTAAGAAAAGGTTTTTCGAACTAGTGCGCAAGATCTATGAGGAGGGATGTTGGCCGGAAAATTTCGTGAAGACGGTTTTAATTCCGCTTCCGAAAAAGAAGAAAGCTGTGGAATGCGGAGATTATAGGACTATCAGCCTAATATCGCATGCGGCGAAAGTGGTACTGAGGATATTGAACAGACGGATGGAGGCGAGGGCAAACGAGTATTTGGGCGAAGATCAATTTGGTTTCAGAAAAGGGAAGTCAACTCGAGATGCAATAGCAATAATGAGGTCCCTCGTCGAGAGGAACCTAGAATATGACCAGGACGTATATGCGTGTTTCGTGGATTTTGAGAAAGCGTTTGATAGGGTTAACTGGGTAAAGTTGATGTATATTCTGAAGAGAATAGGTGTAGATTGGAGGGATAGACGACTGATTCGTAATCTTTATATGGCCCAGACGGCGCAAGTGAGGGTAGCGGACGGAGAATCTGGGTGGGCAAGCATCGGCCGAGGTGTGAGGCAAGGCTGTCCTCTATCGCCGCTGCTCTTTAACGTGTACGCTGAGGAGATGGTAAAGGAAGCGTGGGATGAGTTAGAACCTGGGATAAAAGTGGGAGGAATGATGCTCAAATCAGTGAGATTCGCGGATGACCAGGCGTTGATCAGCCAGTCAGCGAGGGGGCTTCAGGCTCTAGTGGATGCGTTATACGAACGTTGCGAGGAGTATGGGATGAGGATTAATCACAAGAAAACTAAGGTTATGCGGTTTTGTAAAGCATCACGAGCGAGGAATGTGAGACTCAAGATAAAGGTGGGTGGCGAAAAACTTGAGCAGGTTGAACAATTCAACTGTTTAGGCAGTACGTTAGAGGAAAACGGATACAGTAGTAAGGACATCAGGAAGAGAATAGCATTAGCGAAGGAGGCGTTCATGAACAGGAAGGAGCTTCTGAGAGGATCGTTGTGTAAGAGTTTAAAGAAAAGGTCAGTGAAGAGTTTGATTTGGAGCGTAGCTCTCTACGGTGCGGAAACGTGGACACTGAGGAAAGAAGACGAGAGAAGATTGGAGGAATTCGAGATGTGGGTATGGAGAAAATGGAGAGGGTGAAATGGACGGAGAGGAAAAGGAACGACGAAGTGCTGGATATGGTTGGCGAGGAGAGTCTGCTTTTAGATGAGGTACGGAGGAGACAGAAGGTATGGATGGAGTTAGTGCTTAGCGGTGAGGGGATGTTGAAAATGGTGTTAGAGGGTAGAATGTTAGGTAAACGAGGGAGGGGAAGGAAAAGAATAGGATTTTTAGATATATTGAAGGAGAGTAGGCCTTACAGTGAATTAAAGAAGGCAGTGCTGGAAGGAAAGGGAGATACTCCATGAAAACCTACCTTGATCGGTAGAATACTATAATAATAATACAACGTAACGCCACTAACTAAATCAAAATTGTAACTCTTCGTCAGCAGATTTCATTCTCCATCCTGTCACCGAATTAATTCCTCCAATTTTCCTATAGACGCAGTAATTCTTTAAACAACGCTCAGGCAACTTACAAAAGCACTTAATTTTATGCAACTCACTATGCAGGGGGAGATAATTATGTCACGAAATTTTAACCCCCTATACCTGATACTAGAGGGAACCCAACTTGCCCAACTTAACAAAAATGTTTAATTCGGAAGCGCACCATTTGTTAATACAGACGCATTTTGCTAAGCCTTCCGATTAGACGCGAGTTCGCCTTACGTCGGATGCTGTGATGCACAGCTCATGACTTTGTAATCTTTGCCTGCAGGAGATCGCGAAGTATCCAAGGCAGCCCGCTGGCTAGCGGTAGAGCGGCAACACGGCAAAATTTAGGCCAATGGGAACACTTGTCTCAAAGTTTCTGTGGTTTCAAAAATGGTACGTTTTCGACGTATACATCATGAGTTATTTTGATTCCTACTGGCATCAGCTATCCAGGGTTAAAATTTCGTGACAAAATTTTTACCCATCCTGTATGTAGGTATTTATTAACTTTTTGCATATCCTTCGACACAACGCATCGCCAATTCAATTCAATTCAAAAGGAGTTTATTTCCGATGCTGCCAGTGTACATGAATATTTACATAATATTTGTAGTATTAGACATATTTACAGCATGAACCCTGATTAGGACAATTTTCCCTTCAGGGCTTGTCGTAGGTATTTTAAGTTTACAAGTGTTTGTGAGCTTGTAGCAGCAATTGTAATACATATCATCTGGAACTCTTTTCCTCCGGGATGAATATTGGTCCTACATTCGTCGGAGACGTGAGGGAAAGCGGCTAAACCCCGCGTAGAGCGCCGTGTAATAGTGGTCTGTCAAGTCAAGTGGTGTTTGGAAGGCGTTGTCCTGGTGTCCTTTGCTTTAGCCGGTGTGGAGTGCTGTAATTTTACAGATCGGAATTAATATGCAATATAATGCAATAGAGTTTGCACTAGTTTTGTCAATGACTATATCAGTTTATATACAAATACATATTTATTCATTTACACTGTAAGCCAGGCTTGATGGTCATTTGTCATTTAGATATTTACATGCCCTTCTTCAGAATTGAGATAATTGGTCGGGCTAGTTGTTTTGGTTGATTTACATATTTAAATTTAATAGTCGAATGAGCACATTTCATTTCATGAGATGAGTTTAGATTGAGATTTGATTAGGAAGGAACTAAGTTCAAAAGCCATGAGCTTTATTGGCGTCAGATTTATTGCAGTCGGCAGTTCACAGTTATTTCAATGAATCAGTGAGATGTTAATTGACTAAACTGAAAATGAATTTGTTTCACAAAATTTGGTGAAATCCGTAATGCGAGAAAAAGTTTAAAGTCATGCATAATAATTTGGAAGTGAAATGAATTGAAAGTTGAATCTGGTGCATAAAAAATGTACCTTTAAGTATTGAGATGTTTGATTTAAATTATTAGTTCATGGATTAAAATTAAAATTTAGAGATTTTCCACCAGAAAAGTACTTTATTTTGAAAAACCTCAGAAAGTTTATGAAGTTACTGAAGTTAAATGAAAATCAAAACTGAAATAAGAAGCAAGTTTACTAAATTATTGCCTTAGGGGCTAAGAGTGCAAAAGAATATAAAATTTAGATAATAAAGAAAGTGAATCTGGCTCATCCGTCTATCTTCTGCACAGCCTCCAACTGCTGATCCCGCGAGCACACCGTATTCACGGAGTACCCAAGGACATCTCGCGCCTCGTTCTCTAGGATGTCGGCCACTGCTGCTCTTTCCTGCGGGTGCAAGTTGGTCACGAGGAGGCTCAGTAGCCGCAGAAGATCGTCCTTGGTGACGACGGACTCGGAGGCCGGACCGGCGGTGAGGGAAGACGTTAGTGGTGCTGTCTGCGCCAAACCCTTCCGCCTGTGCCGATCGGGCATTTCCAATCCCCGGCGTGGTGCCTTGCTGCGCAGTTGGCACTCTCTTTTCAGACTCTCCGTCTCGCAAGTTGCGTAACGATGGCTCGCTCCTCCGCACCGCTCTTCAGAAAAATGCCATTTTTATCCCTTTCAGTGGTTTCATGTATCGCTTAATTGACACAACTGTTTTACCACATTCATGATTACTTCTTTCTCTTCCGTTTGGAGGGTCTTTGAAAATACGAAAATTATGTTGATGGATCTATCTGCTGTCTTGGACGGACTAACTTTTTGCTTGGTCGATCCTTTCGATTTTCAATATCATTTTGAAATATAAATTAATACATGGAAGTGGTTACGAAAACATTTGCTTCCTTTTGTTTCATTTATTTCCACGATTGGCAAGTCGATGGGACATGTTACCTTCCATTCCTGGTATTCATTACGGAGGTCAAATGGAAACGCGTGAGACATCTATAACACTTGAATTGTCTTCATGCTGACGCAGGCTAATCCATGCAGTCGTCTATTAATTGTGACAGGCTCGGCGCAATTCCATGCGGTAACGAGATTCATACATATGGAGCTACTATGTACGTATTTAGTATGCTAAGTGTCGCGTATTAATTTTTTGATTTCGCGTATTCCCTTCGATCCTGCCATTTCAAGGAATATTTATGACAGTCTCATTAACTTCTTGCACCATCGGAGACATTTTTTTCATCATGGACGCGTCGTAATTGTCTTGTCTCGGTCTTACGGAAAGAATTATTCCCGCTCTTTTGTTTATTTTTCTTCCTCGACCTTGCTTTGCACCCTCATTATTGTGCCGTGAAAGGCACATATACATAGATGCAAGGTAGCTAGAGGCGCAACAAGGCTGCTCAATACAATTCCTATTCAACTATTCACCTTCTCTCCAGAAAGTCCTTCCGTGGCTTCGAAATTATTTCTCATGCACATTGGCACCGTAAAAGGCGTATTAATCCGCAGAGATGTTTCATTATAAACAAATGAGAAGCAGTGAATTCTTCGAGAAGAATTCACCGCCATCATACGTCGGGAAAAAGTGAAATCTTACAAAATGAGAAGCACTTGAATAAACCCCTACACTTAATTTGAATTCAACGCCTAAGGTTCATATGAAATCGTTTCAAGCTTCACTTGGTGGAAATGCAATGTGTACTTGAAAAAAGTATAAACTACAAATGGCAATTACCACACTTACATATAAAACTCCTACACAATTGACCTACAAATGTCATGTCATATTTGAGGTCATAAATGATCATTTTCATTCTGTGTGATTTTTATACTTTCAAAATGGCATATAATGTCGGAACAATGGTCGGGAGGGAAGTTGATAGCTTCAAATAAAAGTATGGAAAATACCATTTGCATTTTATATTTTACCGTGGACTTAGTTTCAGTTGTGGACTCCTTGGATTTATCATTGGTATATTAGAGTAGCCATTTATTATTTTGAAATTCGTCGTCGCAGACCTGCAACAACATAAGGGTTTTTCACCCCGACAGTGGCTTAGTAAGCACGACCCTCGCCACATGTGCCACTGGTGACGTCAACATCTTCTTCGGTAAAACCCATCCCGAAGTTCGCTCTGAGAAAGTGGCTTGGTGGTGGAACTGGTTAACACGCCTGACCGGCTATTGGGATGTCCGGGCTCGAATCCCTGCCGAGTCAAGTATTTTTTCATGGCGAACTTCATCCTTTGGTGTATTTAATTCATTTCATTGAAGTTTTTGTTCTGTAGTACTTACTCACGAAGGAAAGGGAAATTAAATTGGTCCTAATATCAATGTATTTTGCCTTGTGCCAAAAGTGTTTGAGGGCCTATTTCCTTATGTCAAATCCTGCATTTATGATCATATTCGAACAGCCTTAAATTAAACTTTGCGTCAGCGATGAAATTGCGTAAATATTTCCAGATGGATTTTCTTTCGATTTTATATTTTTTTGTAACGAATTTGAAATATCTGGTGTGTGCAGCTGTAAAACAAGTCATCATCAGCTATATTCTCAGGAATTAACAATAAGGAAACGCGAAAGTTGCCGCCCACATTTCACAAGTTGGTGACGTCATTACAGTGGGAGAACATTTATTTGAGTGCATTCAGTGGGAGTGAGCGCTCAGAGTTCTTGCTCACGATAGAAGCGGACCGCTAAGCAGCAAATTATCATCAGCCTCCCTGGATGCAAAGAAGTTGTGTGGGCACTATTTAAAGGCTTTTGAACCATCTAGAAACATACTATTGGCCACTTGAACTTAATAATCGAGAAATCGATTTTAATCGAAATTATAAGCTCTACTTTTCAACAAAAATCGAAATTTTAACCGAAAGATCAATTTATTGAAAAAAATCGACCGTTCTTTTTTTTAATGCAGTTTGTGCAAAAAACATATTTATTATTCAATCGAAAAATACAGAAAATACACATTTGAGTAGTAGGAAAACATCCCAAAAAATCTAATTGTACTACATGCGTGAGTTATAAGTGATAAAGATTTACAAATGCGGATGGCATGGCGTTATCATAGGCCGTTAAGGTGATTGCCCCGTTATACGATTTTACTAATTGGAATGATGAGTACGATACTATCGACGTGAAACCTTCGCTAATGTCACTGCATTTTTTCTGTCCAGCTTATCTTAATGGACAAATTGGAAATTGTAGATTATACATGTTGTAATTAATTGAATGTATTTTTTTTTTGTAAAAAGCAGTCACAACGCAAAATTCTTGCCAAAGTATTAGTGAAGTACGGCTTTAAAACCAAGATACATGCAGGTATAAAGTAATGAATCAAATAAAAATGATGACAAAAACACGGCCCGTCGGAGGGCGCCGCAAGCGGCGAGTTGGGAGAACTAGAAGGACTCATCCTCTCAGCGAGAAGAAGGGGGATTCGCCTGCGAAAGCATGGGAGGGTAGGGGCCATGATGGGGATGCGCAGCGAAAGGGGGGGGGGCTTTGGGGGATAAACCCCTCCCCCACCAGAGCTCAGAGAAATTTTTAAGTTTAATCCATTTTACTTAATTGGATTGATATTACTAATACAATAGTGTAAGGGTTAATAAAATATCCCTCAGAAAGCCGTAAAACTCACCATTTTGAACCATTTATCATAAAATTCCGCAATTTGTTAATCTCGCAACTACCGCTTATCCTGGTGGGTATTCCATACCCCCACACACACCGGTATTAGCTGCACCTAAACCCTTCCTCCCCCAGCATTAATTCCCAGCTGCGCCCCTGGTGATGGGGAGTGTTCTCGGGGTGTCTGGGAACCAAGGAGGTTGTAAATGTACATTGCGTATTTACAACCTCCTTGCCGGGAACTCTGCCTTCCTAGCAGCGAGGCACTTCAGGGAATACGAATGGGAGCAAGGGATGAGCGTTTAAGATCACGTAATTTTGTGAAGTCTTTTTTTGTTCTAGGCAGAAACGTGCGACCTAAGTGATTTCTGCAGTCTGCATCCTCTTATTTGGGTCTGCTGCTCCTAAAACACAATCCTGCATTTTTACAATACTACCATGTTTTTCGAGTTCTGTTAATAGAGCACCATATATTGTTGTGCGCTGAATCCGAAAACTCTCTTATTTTTTTTCTAGATTAAGTCAGAACTTTTTTTAATTCGCCATCTGTCAATTTCTGAACTGTCATACAAGAAAGAAAATCGAAAATATAATTCGCAAAATTATATGTGTACAAACTTGTTAACTATAACGTAATGCGCATATACCTACTTTTTCTAATTATTGCATGTAATCCTTACTACTTTTATCATTGCATATATCTGCGGAAATTTTGTTCGTACTAATATGCTAACTATGGCAAAATTATGCTGTTGTAGTGAAAAATTCTCATCGCTTTCTGAGTGCGGTTTACCATAGTAATTACTTATTCGTTGATAAATCGATAAATAAAAGTGAAGGAACCATGATTTGGGCTCTTACTCTAGAACTCTGGTCTCTATCCATTCCTACTCCCCATTCTACTTCCAATTTTAAATTTTCACGGGGAAGTCACTTTCATGCTTAAAATACTGACAAAATGTCAAAAATACACCGTCTTCGGTGTAATTTTCTTTTGAATTGTTCGCATAATACGAATATTTCCATCAAACCAAGATACCTCATCATTTGCCGAAAGTCATGGTTAAGGCCGTTTTACACGGTGGATGATAATTCGAATCAAATTCATTCGCCGTGACTGCTTTATACGGTGATTTATTCCGGTGAATGATTTCGGCGAAGTTTCTTCGCAGACTGCGACTATCGATAGTTTATTTCGATTCTAACGATATTTCCGACCGTTTCTCACCACATGATTTGTTTTGGAAGTCGCAGACGACGGAAGGCTTCGTTTGCATGTGCGCTTCAACACATTTTGACTTTGGGACATAATGTACTAACAAGGAGACATCGCCAAAGTGATGTTCAGGATCTGGATACGGATGTTATTTTCTGAAACACTATAGGTAAGGTAGAAAAAGTGTCTCGGCTTTCTTCCACGTAGGCCCGGGTTCGAGAGATATTCGCTTGTAAAGATTGTTAGTAATGAGAGAGATTAAAACGGCACGTAATTGATAGCGGAAAATTACTTTAGGAAATCGAGCGTTTTGTGATCCCGTGACGAAGTAATAATTTGTTTTCGCTGCAGTGCAGCCATGATTATGTTGCAAATAAATCCTATAAGTAATATTAATCCAATAAAATAAAAAGGATTAAACTTACAAAGTTCTCTAAACTCAGGGGGAGGGGGGGAAATTTTCCCCCAAATACCCCCTTGCTGCGGTACTGGAATAGTTAGCAATGTAAATTTAGAGAGTAGCCTATCTATTTACGCAAAGCACAACATTTCATGAGAAGAAACATTATTTCACCTGAGCTGAATTCGAATCTTTATCCTCCGAATCCACACCAGGTACTTACACACTTTAAAGAATATTATAAATCCAGCCTTTATTATGTAAAACAACTCCTTTAAAATGCATGTATCTGATATATGTAATTTATTGAATTTCATTCCATCATCACTTAATAATGATCAGCATTCATCATCACCAGATTAAGATAATTGTCGATATCTCCCCCGAGTAGCTTTTGCAGTCCTTTCCCTGGTTTCTAAGCCGTAACTTCATTAAACTGTAGTCCAGTTGAAATATTTTGTCCGCTATTTTCCGTGTGTATCTCCTTTGCATGCGATTTTTAAACTGTGTGTTGCCTACCTCTTTCTCTCTTGCATTTCTCTAATCCATATTTGCATTTATTCTCCTACCTTTGCCTTTGACGGCGACAGCGTTCCAATTGCCTGAAAAAAATAAATTTTGTCGTCACCTCTTACCTGTTTGAATACTTCTGTGAATTTCTGGTAGACGTATTCCTTGTTATCCGCCATGGATTGTAAGCCTGTATCACTGCCATACCTACCGTGTATTTACCCATTTTTCTATATTACCATAACTATCCATTCATTGTACTGCAGGAAGCTTTTCAAAAGATTCCGGCTGCCTTCATTAGGATTATCCCAACTCCTTCATTACTATAATTATTAGAAGCGGGCATAGCTTGGTGGAAATCCAAAATCGTAGGATTGGAAGGAATAATAACTTGGCCATTTCCACAAATTGAGAACGACCACGGTTAAGTTACAGCGTAATATTATCAAGGTGATCAATTACGTAACATAATGTTACGCTGTAACATGGTTCTCAACAAATTACCATGTGGAAATAGCAAAATTGTTGATCATTCAATTCCTCCATCATAACTGTTGAGAGACACTGTGTGTATCATTATCTTACGGCTTCCACTCAAATATAATTCCTTCCACTCTTCTAGTTAATTTATTCCATGTATGTATTTTGAGGTTCAAACTACGCATTTCCAGCTTCAATTCCTCTGGCCTTCCGCAGGTCGCAAAAAATATCAAATGCCAATTACATGCGGAATAAGTATTTTGCTGAAATGAATTTTGATATTTTCAGTATCCAAGATACCCCTTTACATCTGCCATTGTGAATCACACTGCTTAATTTTCTCATCATGTTTGTAAACAATTTTTTAAGTCTCTTTAGAAATTGTCTTATTACATTCAACGTACAATGATAAGAAGATTGTGTTGTTTTTTGTACTCATCTGTTATGAAAATCATTCAAATAGTTTTATTCAGCAGTTACCAACAGGATAAACCACAGCCTTCAACTAGAGGTCTCTCAAATGAGCGGTGTGATACATAGCTCTTCTTACTCAAACAAAACAACATTCTTTTACAATAAAACGAATGTTTGCATTTTCAGAGACAAGCTATTGTATCTTTACCTTTACTTCTGTACTGTTGCATCTGTATATGGCTTTTTATGGGCCGAGGAGGTACTTCAAAAACTTAAATTGGTACCCATTAGATGGATCGCAGGTGACTGGAAACCACTGCGATACCAAGCTTAGGCGTATGACAATATTCTGTGGACACATGTACCGTATTTTACTCCATGAGTAGATAAATTAAAATGATCACATGTTTGGGTGGGACTTTTGTCTTCTGTGATGTTCAAATATTCCTATAGGTCAGGGAACATTTCATTGTAAGGAAGTTTCTTGAAAAGTTGCTTGGCCAGGGCCAAAAACAGTTTGCTGAATGCTTGGTTGAGGGCTGGCTCGAATTCTGATAAGAACTCTTTTTGGTTCTCGTTCAAGAACTTGAGCATATTGTCACCTTTTCGGAAAGAGAAGATATAATAATTAGCACCCAAGTATCCAACAACACAGCAAGAATGCAATATGTTTTAGCATACATGCACATTGTGGAAAACTTTTATTTAAAATGAAATTTAGGTGTTTACTATTCTCAAATGATGAACTACTTGTCTAAAAATTTGATTAATTGGATAAAAACTGTATAGTTCAATTTATAATTAATGGATACCCTGGCAAACAGTGACTATTATAAAAAAATTCTCTTGGGTTTCCATGCGGGTCAGAAAGATTAAGTTACCTTAATTTTTGCAGGATAATCTCCAAAATAATCCGACTATATTCTGCAAACAAACACATGCTATTCCATTCATTACCCAATGATTTTCATTGTGTAATTTTATTTTGGTAATTCTTCCTTTGTAATAATTGGTTGTGCGGAAGGTGTTTCAATTGTACTTACTCAGTGTCTTTTCTCCATTGAATAAGTTCGTCAGGTCGATCGATGCTCGTTCAGCGTGGAGTGTGACATCAAACTTCACTGGCTCCATGAACGTCTTCCCTTTGGAGTTGGTGTAAGGTTTGCCCTCAATGTGCCATTTCGCATCAACATCATCTAGTTTTAGAAGTGAAACAGTTAAAGTTGTGGTCAAATTCTTGAACATGTGTATCTATTTACTCCTTAAAAATTATTGAACGTACACATACCATCTCATGGACGTCATCAATTTTTTCTGAATGAAATTAGGAAGTATTTTAGAAGTCATGAATATATACTTATTGAAAACTTAGCCATTGGAGTTCTGAATATGAGTGCTATAAGAAAATTTTGTGCTGACCATTTCTAAACCAGAGCTACTTTTGGGAGAATTCAAATTTCAAGATTTTTCATTGTGAAAATTTTGCAATCAGTCATAATCATCGTGGCGGCTGAATGTTTTGTCATTACAATTAACAACACAAAATAATGCGCAGTTTAGATATTTCCTAAACAGAGCATATAACATATACATTTTGGATGTTGCTTAGAAGCAACATTGGGTTATAATGGGATAAAGTTATATATGTACCCACAAAGCCCAGCACGTGTTTCTATTTAAAGAAGTTTGTATTATTAATGAGAGTATTTATTCTTTTGACGAAGGTAGGATTAAATGGAAGTTTTGGGGAATACCTCCGATCAGTCTAACCTTCCACACTTCAGAGCCCCCGTAATTATTTTGCCTTCTGTCGACTGTGCATCCGATAAATCGAGATATTTTGCCTAAGGGATGAGTGTGGGGATTCTTTTTTCCCCTCACATAATAAAAGACTTAAGTAAATGGTGGGCATAATCTTTTTAGAGCATTTAATTTTATGTGTGAAAGGTTGGTGCCCTAACACTCCCCACAGTAACCACCCCTTCTTATGCCACACGAGCATTGAGGTGGCGTGCGGAGCAGAATGTAGATGTGGATGAACCTGGAATTTGCCACAGAGTAGGTAAATGAATTTCATGTATTCGGTGCTGGGGGGTCAATTCCTTTCCCACGGCCACATTGTAATTCAAGCATAGCAGGATTTCAGGGGGTTGATCGACGGCATCATCTGGACATTGAACCCATGCGCATGCATTTTTAACACATCCGTAAGCTAATTTTTTTACATGTGGTAGTTGAAATTACAACCTACATGTTTGCTATTAAGAAGTTTTTTAATACTATTTTTCAGTGATTTATATATAAATACTTATTGCCTAATGATTTAATTAGAAGTATTAATTAACTTTTTTAAATAAACTTTTAAATTTTGCCCGGGGTACGTGCCCCCTTCGACCCTTTATACTTCCCGGATTGTCTTTAGTCCAAGATTAGCTCTGCCGCACCAGAACAAAACTCAAAGTCAGGGTCATTGAACAGCGGTTCACACTCTAATAACTAACATAATAATTATGTGTATATCGCTGGGTTGTAAGTCATTCAGGTAACTTTGGTAGAGTGTGATTTTTTTAGTACTGCTGAGTTGTGGAGGTTGCGTTTACTTTCGTATTATAAACCTGCTTCAGTGTGTCATTAGAGCATGTCCTTGGCCCATATTCCGTAATATTGAGTTTTAAAACCTAGAAATCTGATAGTTTCATGGTCTCAGCTTATGTCTGACACGCGTTTCATGCGGAAATGCGGAATAAATTAGTGAATGCTTTTTGAGCAAAGGGAGAGTCAGCCGTCCGGAAAAGAACTTAATTGGAGGAATCATAAAACTTCGACATGAACTGGAAAAAAGAGGAAGTATTCGCGTGCAATGAGGACACTGTTGCTCATTGGTGGAAGTGTAACGCCCAAAGAAATAAAGCTATGAAAAATTGCAAGGGTTCATCCGAACGACCAAATAGTTTTCGCTCGCTTATATATCGCATATTTTCTCTTTCTCTAGTGATTACGTCACGAACTCATGCCATTCGGGTCACCGCATTAAGTTCCCCCTCCATTTCGCGTGATTCGTTGTTCTCCTCCGTATTCTTTGCAGTTCCCTACCTCACTGAGGCTATCTTTCTGAACGAGGTGATCCGACGTCGCCCGATTTTTTGGGTCTCGAGATGCCGCGTTAAGGAGTGCAGCAGGCTATTGGGTCGCGGGCTGGAATCGATTGGTATCGGGTTCAAATCCAGATTGTTCACTACGGCGATGTTATATTTTTGGTAATATGATTTTGGAGACATTGAGTAATTACTGAGATTTTTGTTACTTGATAGAATTTATACGGAATTGTCTGAATTTAAGTCATTTTTTCACTTTGTGCACTATGAGTTAAGGAGTCCTTCGTAGTCGTGGTAATGAAAGGCTTTATGCTGGGTCGAATGCAGCATCAAATCGAGGGGTCACAACCTGAGTCCAGGAGCATAGAATATCCCCCGGGAGATAAGAGCGTTCTCTCTTGTCAAATGTTTTGTAGGAAGCCTATGCTCTACGGTAAATATAAAAAAAACTCCTCTCGTGTTTAGGACTTGAAGTCATTTATTTGCATATACACTCCCTTTACGTCTTTACATACAAAGAACGGCTATAAAACTAATAAAAATAATAACGAATGGATAAAATTTGGGGGGATTACGAGAAAAAAACCATTCTCTTTCAACCAATATTCCGTAAGTTCATTATTCAGAAAAGAAAAAGTTTCCGCCCGTTTTTCATGAGTTAGTGACGTCATCAAAGAGTTCTCATTCATTTAGCCGTTTACGGAGAATCTTTCATGGAAAAAAGGAATCCCACGAAACCGAAGGAATAATAATGAATCGTGCGTAGCCCATGCACAGAATCGAGGAGTAACGGTGGGATCGAGTGCGTTACGTCACCGACTTATCTGCTAAAGGGCTAAGGCCATATTTCGTCAAAAATTGCTCAATGATAAAGTGATGGATCGAAAAATGGAAAAAATACCTCGCGTCTCTTTAATTTTGAAGTATCATTACTATAGGCAATCGATTTACATTGTTGAACGAGCACATTAAAAAATTAATACTTACGGTAGGTGAAGTTGCTGAGTCCTTTTCCTGTGATTGGCAGGAGGATTATTCTTCCTTTAGCTTCATAAGGTCCCGCCACGGTGTAGTGAGGTAGTTTGAATTCAAAGTCGAATTTGTAGTTCTTAGGATCAGCCCTGCGAAGAGAAACGATGGAATGGGTATGAATTAGCATGCATCCAGTCAGTAAAATGGTATTATTTTTGGTAATATCTTAAATAATGTCTTGCATATGTTGCAACCGCTGGTAAAGTTACTTTAATAAGATGGTATTCCTTAATGAATCGATTCATCATCATAGTATTCTACCGATTAAGGTAGGTTTCCATGGAGTACGCAAGAAGTGATCTGGGAGCCTCCCTTTCCTTCCATTAACGCCTTCTTCAAATCACTATAAGGCCTACTCTCTTTCAATCTATCTAAAAATCCTATTCTTTTCCTTCCCCTCCCTCGTTGCCCTAACATTCTACCCTCTAACACCATTTTCAACATCCCCTCACCGCTAAGCACTAACTCCATCCATACCTTCTGTCTCCTCCGTATCTCATCTAAAAGCTGTCTCTCCTCGCCAACCATATCCAGCACTTCGTCATTCCTTTTCCTCTCCGTCCATTTCACCCTCTCCATTCTTCTCCATACCCACATCTCGAATGCCTCCAATCTTCTCTCGTCTTCCTTCCTCAGTGTCCACGTTTCCGCACCGTAGAGAGCTACACTCCAGATCAAACTCTTCACTAACCTTTTCTTTAAACTCTTACATAACGATCCTCTTAGAAGCTCCTTCCTGTTCATGAACGCCTCCTTCGCTAATGCTATTCTCTTCCTGATGTCCTTACTACTGTATCCGTTTTCCTCTAACGTACTGTCTAAATAGTTGAATTGCTCAACCTGCTCAAGTTTTTCATCACCCACCTTTATCTTGAGTCTCACATTCCTCGCTCGTGATGCTTTACAAAACCGCATAACCTTAGTTTTCTTGTGATTAATCCTCATCCCATACTCCTCGCAGCGCTCGTATAACGCATCCACTAGAGCCTGAAGCCCCCTCGCTGACTGGCTAATCAGCGCCTGATCATCCGCGAATCTCACTGATTTGAACATCATTCCTCCCACTTTTATTCCAGCTTCTAACTCATCCCACGCTTCCCTTACCATCTCCTCAGCGTACACGTTCAAGAGCAGCGGCGATAGAGGACAGCCTTGCCTCACACCTCGGCCAATGCTTGCCCACCCAGATTCTCCGTCCGCTACCCTCACTTGTGCAGTCTGGGCATTATTCAGATTACGAATCAGTCGCCTATCCCTCCAATCTACACCTATTCTCTTCAGAATATCCATTAACTTTACCCAGTTCACCCTATCAAACGCTTTCTCAAAATCCACGAAACACGCATATACGTCCTGGTCATATTCTACGTTCCTCTCGACGAGGGACCTCATTATTGCTATTGCATCACGAGTTGACTTCCCTTTTCTGAAACCAAAATGATCTTCGCCCAAATACTCGTTTGCCCTCGCCTCCATTCGTCTGTTCAATATCCTCAGCACCACTTTCGCCGCATGCGATATTAAGCTGATAGTCCTATAATCTCCGCATTCCACAGCTTTCTTCTTTTTCGGAAGCGGAATTAAAACCGTCTTCACGAAATCTTCCGGCCAATATCGCTCCTCATAGATCCTGCGCACTAGTTCGAAAAACCTTTTCTTGCCTTCCATCCCTAGATTCTTCAGTAGCTCACACGGGATATTGTCCACGCCAACTGCTTTCCTAGCCTTCATATCACGAAGTGCTCTCTCTATTTCCGAATCTAATATCTCCTGCCCAATATTATCCTCCTCCAGTGCACTTTCCTCCTCTAGAGTCAGTCTCTCTGATCTGTTCATTCCGTCATACAGGTCCTCCACGTATTCCTTCCATCTACTCTGTACCTCTTCTCGCTCGGTTAGCATCCTTCCATCTTTAGCCTTAATTTTAGGCATGGCTTGTCCTCTTTTGCCGCCCGATAGCGACTTAACTTTGGCGTACAACGCGCCTACTTCTCCATCCTTCTGGAACTTTTCCATTTCCTCACACTGTCTTTCCACCAAGCCTCCCTTGCCCTCTTAGTTTCACGTCGTAATCTATTATTCAATTCCCTATACATTCTTTTGCCCTGTTCTGTGTCCACGTTCTTCCACTTCCTCCTCTCCTCCATTTCATTTACCATTGCCTCCGTTATCCACGGCTTCTTTATCCTTCTACTGTCAACGTAACCAATTGACTTCTCCGCCGCTTTGACTATTCCCGTTTTTATATTATCCTATCTTTCCTCTACCGTCTTGGTACTTTCAATCTCCCGTATACTAGTGTCCACTAGTCCCTGATATTCTCTCATCATACTTCCCTTCAGTGCTTCTACATTCCATTTCCTCACCCTCCTGCCTTTCATGAGCCTTTTGAATCTTACATTACATTTCATAAGTACTAAATTGTGGTCTGAATCCGCATCTGCTGCTGGGAAGCTGCGCGAGTTTTTCACACTATTCCTAAACCTCTGTCTTACCATAATGTAGTCTATTTGATATCTCCCCACATCCCCTGGACTTTTCCATGTGTACCTTCGCCCTTTATGATGTTTGAACCACGTGTTTGTGATGAATAACTTGTTTCTCTTGCAAAATTCTGCTACTTTCTCGCCCCTGTCGTTTCGAATTCCTAATCCAAATTCTCCTATTTCGTTTCCATCCCTACCTTCCTCGACTGACGCGTTCCAGTCCCCCATCACTACCAGATTTTTCTTACCCGGTGTGTTTCTAATTATTTCCTCGAGCTGTTCATACACCTCATCTACTTCTTCCTCCCTATGATTGCTAGTGGGCATGTAAACTTGGACCACCACAAGGTTGGCGGGCCGCGCCTCAATTTCTACCACCAGAATCCTATCGCTTACCTGGTCTATACCTACCACACGCTTACCCATCTTCCCGTTTAATACTAATGCTACCCCTCGCTGGCTTTCTTCCCCTCCACTATATATAACCCTATACCCATCACTCCAATAGTCCCCCCCATCCCTCCATCTCACCTCGCATAATCCTAAGATATCTATCCTCCCTTTATCCATTTCCCTTTTGATATTTTCTAATTTCCCCGCCCTCATCATTGTCCTCACATTCCACGTTCCTACATTTACGGCCGACTTCTTCTTCTCCATCTTCTTGGTCTTCTTTTCTTCCTTCTTCATAGCTGCTGCTGCTGATGATGATGATAAAGATAAGTCTCTGCAAGGATTTCGCATGTTGACGACCTCGAGGACCTTGCCGACCTCGCTGCCGTGCCCGACACCCGCCCTTTGCGGACAGGTCCCGGGCGATGAGATTCCGAGGCTCATTTGGTTGTACTCCATGTGTTCAGGGAAGAGATAGTTGGTAGGGTTTCCCACTTCCATTCCAACAGTGTTTTTCACGTGACACCATCACGTGGACTACCTTTCGTCTGGCTCCCTTCGACCGATCTGGCATGGGTGGCCCTACCGGGAATAATTTAGAATTAATCCCGCCAGTGCAGCTCTAGGGGTCATAGGAACGCGCAAGCCTTTCCACCGCGACAAGGTTGTAGCCCAAGGGAAAGGAATGAATCGATTAATTTCTCAAATTAACTAAGTTTAAGTCCTGTAAAAATGTTAACTTTGGGACGAAAGAGTACTTTTCACTGTGTCAGAGTGACTCCCATATGCAAGCAGTGTTTGTCCTCAGAATGGTATTTATTGTCGCGTAATATATTGTCTTCAAAGAGTAGTATCGAGCTATAAGAATTTTCCTCGAGTTAATTTGTTTTTTGCTGGCAAATTTGGTAACTGTTTAATGTAAATAAAAAGCCCACTACATAGAAAAGTTATAAAATTTTAGTTTTTATAAGTAAAGACAGAAGGAACTCCGATCGTCCATCACTACTTGGATGAGGGAAAGACTCCACAAACAAGAATAGTCAGCACTTAAAGAAACAAATGTCACAAAATTGCGAGTCATTTTCAATCAGTATCTATTGCAAGAAGAAATATTCAAAATCAAAATTATTTCAGAAATCAACGATGATAACTAATTATATCATAAGAAGCATTACCAAAGACTAAGTACAGCTGTATTTGCCTGACAGCACGAAAACTGATTTTTAAGAAATCACTCTCTCAGCCGACCGATGCGCTCCTTGCGAGCGCCGATAGCAGAAGAGGCTGACCAAACCCCGAACAGTGTCAGAGTGGAGGGGAGGATTTTGCAAAGGTTTTGGGGAGGTGGTAGTAGCGCGATCTCCAAGTTAGCTGCATCGGTATAAATTCCCAGTAGGCGCCCGTGTTGACTAGAACCTCTGGAACACCTCTCGTCATCCAAGCCGGGGCTGGGGGAGAACAGCGTACCGCCGGGTTTCCTCTCCTCTACCTCCTAGATTGGAGACATAGCCAAGTGGGGTGATGGCCGGTAGAGACAAGCCATTGGAATTCAAGGAGGGGAAAGGCATAGTAGGATGAGATGTTGGAGGGAAAGAGAGTTGTGATAGGATAAGTGGAGTACTTCTCACTCCAAACTGCATTCGTATGCCCCAGCACCCACTTCCCCTTGGTATGCCAGGAGTCGGTATTCCTCCGCCGTACTACCTATATTAGTCTTGATCTCCAAGTATGGCTGGTTCGGTTGGCTGGTTCGGGTGGTAGAGTTCGGATGGCAGAGTTCGGAGACAAGCGTTCCGAGAATTACGGCCGTATTCATAGATTTCCGCTAAAACACGCTAGTAGGGCGACTAACATAGTCGGCTAATAAGACCTTTAAGTCGCCTACTAAGATATGGTATTCATGGATTCTTTTAAGTGAGCTACTAAGAGCTACTAACTTAGTATGCTACTAGCCAGCTCGGCAGCCGATGCTCGGTAGCGATTTGGGTTCAACCCGCTAGGCTACGCTTGACAACACTGCATCCGACTCCTCTGCGGCGCAGAAAATTCGTTAAACTATCAAACATAAGAAATTGATTCAGCAAAATGCATTGAAATTTCTACTTCATAATGGATAATTCGATGTGATATCGCATCGCAGATATATTTTTTGATTGCTGTACACACAAATTATGCTATACCATTCGGAAAGGATACATTTATGAGTACTATCGAAGCATTTGTACGTTTGAGATGCAGTTATTCTTGTACAAACGGCCCTATAATCATTGATGATATATATGGCATATATTTTGCACTTCCGATATTTGTTTTCACTAGAGAATGCGTTATGAGTATGAAAAAACATAACTAGCAACGTCAGTATTATACACATTTATATTCGAAAAGCAGAACACCTTAATGTCGGAGTAGAAACGAAAAATTTTACAATACAGACATGAATCGTAAAGAAAATAACGTTAAGGTAAATGTGTGAATAACAAACATTTATTACGTTACAAATACCTACGTGCGAGCAATTAGTAACATATGTTTGCAACTCCTAAACTGTTATAGTTAAGGAAACAACAATCTGCCTGGCCACATTTAAATTTTTCAAATATTGATAGCGTAAAAGTGCGGCAACATAGGGCATGTAGTTTACTAGAGGTGGTTAATGTAAAAACAAAGCATAATTAACGTAACATGTTTTACTTATTTATTGCTGATAATATCGCAAATAGCACTACTACGCACACAACATTTCACTTAAAATTTCACGAGCTGTCTTTATGACACTTATAATCCGTACATTCCGAATCAACTGGTTCAATGAAAAACTTGACTCATACTGAATTTAAAACACTATAACGTAACTCTAGTAAAGCATGATAATCAGTTTTCCAATCACTCTGCACACACTAAAAGAATTTACACTCCTTGAAATTCGAAAGGATTCTTCGCATCTCACTTCCCACTCATCACTTACGATTTAGAAGCAGTTCATTTTATTTCACATTACCATTACTTAGGCCCGTCTTCTTAGTCGCTACTTAGGCGTTGGTAGCTTACTAAGGAAACTATGAATACGGCCGTTAGAGTCTCCGAACCTTTGACTCGAAGGGCCTTTGGCGAAAATCCTTTGCGCGGAAAACCTTCCGCTAAGGACTATTCGCGATAAGTTCTGCGGATAAGTTCGGAGGAATTCGGAGGAATTTCTGGGGGGTACCAGAAATTTTGCGGGGGGGGGGTAATTATATTATATTAAAATACATTATACATACAAATTACATTATAATAAAATAAATACACACTAAAAAATGCAAAAGTATAGTTGCTAGGGTTGATACATACTTGGCGGATATCGTACGTCCAGTTCTCATTCCGGTGTGAGAGGTGTTGTCGAATTGCAGCGTGAAGCCCACAGGTCCGTCTCCCGTGGAGATGATCAGCTGAGGCACGAACAGCGGGTCAAGAGAAACCATCCCCCACTCAGGAACACCTGAAAAACGAGATAAAGCGAAGCAATTGAATCCATGCGAAGGGATTTTACCCTCATTGGTTTGGTCGCGTCGGGTTATATTGACCCAACTGGATTTTCTCTGATGATTTTTTAAATCAAATAAAGTCGTTCGACATTGGAATTTATTCTAGTCTATTATTTTTTGTAATCCGACTGCTGAGTAAAGTTGGATTTTTAAAGTGGTGTTTTGTTTCACTGCAACTCATGTTTTGAATCGAAGCGACAGTGAGTGTATTAAATTTTTTCCTGCCTTTTATCCGATGCTTTGTAATGTTTTGTGTTATATTAGTATGTTTTATATAGCAGGCTGATATCTTCAAATGTTGTAAAGCTCTATACATTTCCCTCTTTTTATGAAATTTATATTTTATATATATTTTAACTGAATGAGTATTGATGCTGTTTTCTATGCATCAGCCATAGTTTATGCAATGTTTATTGTGTTTTTAACTCCAAATTTAACTATGAAAATGGATAAATCAAATGAGGAAAATGCACAATTTTTTTAAGAACTAAAAAAAAGTCCCTACCTCAATGTACTCGCCAAAAATTTCGTAGATTAATAATGTTTTTTAGCTTAGTTATGAGACTTAACAACTAATCGTAATCGGGTGCTTGAAAACACGATGTCATCGGAGCGCAAGAGCGCCACGGCACGGTATCCGCTGATGACGGACTGTGGAAGTGGTTAGAAAATCGGTCTATCGGTATGTCGGAAAACGCAAATTTGGCAAAAATCGTTCCTTTTTCAACGTCAAATTGCAGGTTGTGAATATTCAATGTTGCCACGGCGTTGTTGAAACAAAATAGGAAATTGTTTGGGGAGATTTGGAATGATTAAATGAATGGATTTGGAATGAAAATCAGTTGATTGTAGATTTTAATCTATGTTAGATACCTACATCATTTGCATCATGCAATTAGTGTGATGCAGCATGAATCTTCAATAGAAAAACGTGTGAAAACCATATAAATCGTGTTTAGTGCCCCGTCGATAAAATACCTTTATTTCCTCGCCGGAGATGGTTTCTGCTCGTATTCCAAAGAGAAATAAATTAGAGAAGAAAGTGGTTGATGAATGGAGTTGCATACTTTATCTACATTGTCAGTAGGATATTTCTCAACGTAAGTACTCTCTTGAATCAGGGTACCGTAGCGTTATAAACAAGTCGCCAGTTTTTCTCGGATGTCCACCATAATTAGGATGTATCAATTTATTCACTTTGTAAACAACCCTAGAAATGTACCTAATAGTCTACCCATTGCAGGATTAAATATAAAGGAAGGTGACCATTCAGGAGAATAAATACTGATAAACCACATGGAAAAAATGAGTATACGAGGCTTTTGGCTAGGTAAACTCAACATTTTCTACTGTGATGCCCATAAAGTTCGCTGCATGTCAACGCAAAACCTAAAATTTCGACTTAGTTTTACAGTAGGTCTCGGTCGTACAGCGTAAATAGTACTTGAAACTTATTTCTGTGTCTATCGAATACTTTTAATTATCTTTAAACGATGATTTGGATCTCAACTCCGGCCGATTGGGGAAAACTATCTAAGTTACGTTTGGTAGGTTACTAACAATAAGTAAATGCATAAGATATATTTCCAGCTGGCAATGGATCTATCAAATGTTACTGGGCAATATATAGACAACTATTGAAAAACTTTCGTTATATAATTTTTCGATTCGATGTTTCTGTTATGGTCAATATGGAAGGTCATATACTTTTTGTCTGCCATTTGTTACTTGAGGATCGTTTACTTTTCAGTTGCCTAGAATATATGTAAGTAATATTTCCACTTTCAAGTAAAACTAGAGTATGGTATGTAGGTTTCAATGTGGAAATAAGATTTTATAGAAGAAAAAAGTTTGCTGTTGGACTTAAAAAAAATTCTGAGTCAGACAAAGTCTATAATTCAATTCAAACACTAAAAACGTTGAGAGCATATTCCACTGTGACCATCAATTCATACTTAATATCTTAAGATAAGGACCTTACGAAATACAATGAACTGCAGTTAACTACAATTTAATTGAAAAAGCATTACATAAATCGAGTCAACACTGCAAAAATTATAATTAAAAATACCAGTGTCTGATCAAACTCATCGCAATTTGAATTCATATGGATCACTGAATATTTCTGTCACTCTTTCCAAACAAGTTTGATAAAAGAAGTTCGATATATATCAACATGGCACCCATTACTTTGATAAAACAACTAAGATCAAACGCATAATATACCCGATGTCACGTGAGCCGATGAAAGATTTTACACCCAGAAAACCATTTTTCTGATTGAAAATCATAAAATTAGGAGTTAAATGTAGGTTTCCTCAAAATAAATACAAAAACACCGGATAAGAAATGTGCCTGCCTTTAAATTCTCAAGAAAGACTACTCAATACCCCACGAATTCCTTTTTTATAAAGGAAAAATAATAAGGAATCCTACTTTCTTCGACGTTATTACTATTATAGTGAATCTAATCGAAACTCAATAAGAGGCCATACACTCAAATTGTGGCAATTGTTTTAATGGTAAGTCACATCTTGGATGTACATATATATTCATGAAGTGGATGCAGGACCATGAGATAATTTCTGGCATTTTCATTTAGGATCTATTAACTAGTGTCAGGAAACTAGCCGTCTGTCAACAAAATTGATCAATTCCTCAACATTGAACATGGGCCCCCCACGCGTAATAACAGACTCTAGTCAGCTAATCTGTTGCCATGATAGATAATAAAAAAAACGTTTCTTAATTATTTTTCACATTATTCAACAAATTTCTTGAAATATAAATAAGATGTGGCGCCCCGTACGAAATTGCCCCGTGTGGAATGATTATGCCCCTTGTAGCATAAAAACTTTTCTGAGCAACTTGAACAATGCTTATGTGAATTTTGAAGGACCTTTGAATGTGTGAATTGCCAATCCTCCCAAGTACCTTCAGGTGAACCTCGATAGTCCGAACACACGAAAATCGGAACACTCCTTCCGTCTTCCGCTCACTTCATCCGCCATGTCGACAGTTTATCTGTATTAATTATGGATTTTTATATTTTGATGCTACAATAAAACATTTACTCGCACATAGAAAATGATTTTTCTTTGATTTTAGTTTTATGTTAGCTCACTTTTATTAAAACTAAGATAGGGTATTATTTAAATTTTATTGTAACCTCCCGTCCAAAGGGCCCTAATTTCCCGCACCTACTTCGCCCCAAGGCGGTGGTCATCATTTTAAACAGGTGAAATATTAACCAAATGACAAATCTCCGGTAGGTGTTGGGAATCGCCCACGAGGGATATGCGCATGTGACTACGATTAATAAGAGACGGATAGCCACCTTACATTATAACAAAACAATTTATTGGATCAAAAAAATCAGCAAATTGGGCTGGACAAACAAAAAAGAAACTTGACTTGAAAAAACAAATTACATAAATGAATAAACCGCCCCATTCCGTACGCGCCAATAGATCATTCACCGGGACAGGGAATTTCGCTTCCAGGGGAGAGAGTAGGGGATAGTTTCTTGATTGAAGCTTTCGCGGCTCATGATGATTAAAAATAACTCACATACGGGTGTATGCCGCGTGTCGTAAAGGAGATTGCCCCGACGTTTCGCGACCAACTGCTGGTCACTTTTTCAAGGGAATAATGTTGGGATTGGTTTTTTGCAATTTTAAGCAGATTTATGAAGGACAATTTTAAGAAGATTATCAACTAGGACAACAGGAACAATTCCCAAGACGCAGAAGACATCATTAACCAAAAGAAAGCCTTCCTCCCCTACGTGAAAGGAACGACGGATAAGGTCGGTAACATCCTCCGGAAATTTGACATTAAAGCCATTTTTAAACCACACGCCCAAGTACGACTCCTCCTAGGAAATGCCAAGGACAGGACGCCACTTCAAATTGAAGGAGTATACGAAATCCCCTGCCGATCGTTCGAGAAGAAATACATTGGGGAAACTGGACGAACAGTCAAAACTCAGATAGAAGAACACAAGCGGGCCATTCGACTGGGTTACCCTTCAAAGTCAGCCGTAGCGGAGCACGAAGCCACCGGACATGCGATCGACTTCGAAAAATCAAGAGTCATCGCCAGGATAAAACATTTTAAAACCCGACTCATCCGCGAGGCCATAGAAATAAAGAAAAATAAGAACAACTACAATAGAGATACCGGATGAAGAATCAGCAATACTTGGAACCCAGTCATCCGCAGCATCTTCCCCCTCCAGTCTTAACTCCCCACACCCTCCGCCCACCCCTCCCATCTCAAATATAAAAATGCAGCAAAAAACCAATCCCAACATTATTCCCTTGAAAAAGTGACCAGCAGTCGGTCGCGAAACGTCGGAGCTATCTCCTTTACGACACGCGGCATACACCCGTATGTGAGTTATTTTTAATAGGGGATAGTTGTATTTCCCTTCTGGGGGGGACAGTAGGTACTTAACACAGTCGGGTGATCACAGCTGCGTGGTGGCGATTCCTCTGGTCTCCTCCCCTCTCCTCTCCTTCCCCTTTTTCCCACTGCGTTGTCCCTTTTGTACACTTGTCACTTCCTTTTCTTCCACGTCACTCCCCTTCACTCACACGCCTGTCCCTTTCATACTCTCCCCTGGGGTTGCGGCGTGCGGAACCCAAAATGCGATGCGAATTCCAACTCATCGGAATTCGACGGTAACCGCGAATTAAAAAAAACATAATGTACAGGTGCACTAAGTGGGTAGTGGCTATCCGTTACAGTATTATTTAAATTTTATTGTGAGCTAATATGCTATGCTTTACTTATTTGGATGATGGAATAAAACTTTAAAATGCATTATCCATCTTCGTTTTCCCCCCACAGTTTTTGAAATATCGTTCATCATCACCAGTTAGGGGCAATACCGCACAGAGCGGTATTGCCTCATCTGGTGTACGGTATTGCCCCGGCACTCGGGACAATACCGTGCATTGTAAGGGTTTTGTAAAATAGGTGTAACACTGAAAGTAAGTTTAATTTTCCAAATATGAATCAGAGAATTGGTGGGAAATCGCATTCACTTCAAAATAGTATGATTGCCTCTTTCGCTGACGTTTTTTATTAAAATATATAAAATATAAATGTTTAAGTGTACGCTCTCCCCGACGACGTAAAATATTTGAGGCCTCACAGTAATCTGAACTTAAGTTGAATAAGCAAGAAATATCCGAAATTTATAGTAACTTTAGCAGGAGAGATATGGTGGGAAAATCTCAGCGTGTAAATAAAACTGAAGATATTTTCCATCAATTAAATTGTTGCGCGAAGTGTTACGTCTTTTATGTTATTATCGAGAACACACCTAGCCTTCGACTTTTATGCCGTTGACAAAAGGGTGGTTTTCTATTATTTTTTTATTGCCAACATAGAAAGATTATTACTCCTGGAGTACGTATTTCACGCTTTTAGATTTTTAAATGACGATATCTATTTTTCGCAATTAAATAAAAAGTGAAAATTTTCAAGCGCGCGAAAACGCGACGGGTAAGTATGAATGCCGGGAAAAACTCCGTGTGACGTCGTTCTGGTTCCCGCAGCCGCAATTGAGGTGGCCTTGGGGCGAGGCTCTAACCGCTGATACGACGCAGGATGCTAGCAGGTAGCAGAGTACCATGCTAGCCGGTAGCGCTTGGCTTAAATAAGGATTATTAATACCCTATCAAACGAAGGAAACTTTCCGACCATAGGCAGTTTTAATACGTGATTATTAAGAGATGTTTCCCTGAGCTCTGTGCCCCATGCATGCATTGGAAATCTCAGACGATGTAAAACTCCTATCTACTCGTATAGAAACTAGGTTCCTGTGACGTCACGTGGAGTGGCATCGCATGGGCGCCAATCTGGCCTTTTTCAAATGAGGATAAAAATTGACCATTGCCATTCGTCTAAACTGGGATTTCGAAAACCAAATAATTTGTATATTATGAATACACTAATGGTGGGTAAGGAATCGCAATCAATGCATTTCGTTTTCTTTGATGAAGGAAACTACCCTATTATAAGTTGAGTAATTGATAATAACGATAAACTCACTGAAACGCTTCTTACACCAGTAAAAAATGTGAAAATTGCCATATTATTTTAAACATGTTATGATGTCTATCAGCTGCATACTATTTTCCGCTACTGGGCGATCGGACAGCCTATGAAAAATCACTGCCTCCGTCGGGATTTGAACCTTGACCGACTGGATGGGAAGCCAGCACTCTAGCCACCATATCAACCCGATTTTGCGTTTGAACTTGTTGAAAAAGGATATGAGAAAGAAAGAGTTGCGTCGGCGGGGAATCGAACCCAGATCAATTGCTTGGAAGGCAACTACGATGACCATTACCTCACTGACGCCTTAAGAGGAGGACGAAATTCTGGAAAAGCGTATGCATGTTTTTTCAACCGGCAGTTCTTATTAGAAATTTCGTCCCCCTGCAGTTATTATAAATTCCTCGCAAAATGCCTTTTTCAACCTAAGTTCATACCCTGAACCACTACACATGTTATTTTAAACGTAAGTCTCAATCAGAAAATATTTCGTTTTGAAGATATTATTTTCATTTTCACTATATTTACTTAATAACGACGAAAATGTGGCAGCCCGTCGCACACAAGTAAAAGTTTGTGGAATTGTGTTAGCGGTTTGATTTACATCTAAAATATCGAATTATAAATGGTAGTTTGTTTTACTAAATTTCATACTTCGAGTCAAAAACGTACAATTATGAAATGATTTTATTAAAGAACGTGGATGAGAATATTTTTCAAGGGTAAAAAATACTTGCTTGAAGTTTAGTGTAAAACCTAACCAGGAATAACGTTAGGCTTAATGCTTAGCCATTTCCATGGCATCTTCATCAACTTACTTATTACACAGTCCCATACGAACACTTTTGTGCAGTAATGCTCATCAATATATGGGCTCAAATAATTAATGTTGCGTTAAAAAATTCTTTAATAATAATAATAATATTTCACTTACCGTCCATTAATACTGTATGCAGGGCCTTTACCGCACTCTCTTTGAAGCATTCCTGAAAGTCTTTGTCCTTTGTCTTGCATATGGTGAATGTGTTTCCTAAAAGAACAGATTGAAATTTGGTTTTCATTATTATTAAAAAAAAACAGTGTGATACATTAAATTTATCCTTAAGATATATTTGGCTCAATGTTATATTTTGTCTTCGTCGAATGTTTTTATATGGTCATTGAATGGATTTATCACGCTGAGTCTTTGTAAAAATGTTTGAATGTGCGTTCTTGACTGAAAAGTGAGTCGTCAAATTACTAAAGGTTTCGCGGTCCATGTTTGTAGATTTATGGTTTTTTGGGAATATCCCGCGTCAGATTATTAAAATGGCCGACGTTTCTTTTCCTATGCCGGAGACCTCATCAGGGCAAATGACCGTGTTGTCTTTATTTCGCAACACGGTCATTTGCCCTGATGGTCTCCGGCATAGGAGAAGAAACGTCGGCCATTTTAATAACCTGAAGCGGGATATTCCCAAAAAACCATAAATCTGAAAAGTGAGTCGTTTGCATGAAAAATTTTCGAGACGAATAATAATTGCTATAGCTAATCACTTGCGCTTCTCCACTTTCATTTTTATTTCTGTTGTACTTCGTGGCTGAGATGTTGGTACTTATGGTGAGGTATTCCTATTTTTAAGGTCATTTTCACCTTGAGGGAAGGTTAAATATTGTAAAATTGTACCGGATTATTCATACCTTTGTCATTTAGTTGCCATTAAGTAAGTTCCGTCTAAATGTTATCAACGGAAGGTTATGCCATTGGCGCCATTGCCGATAAATATCACATACCACGGAATATGAACGTAGGATTAAAAATCAAATGTAAATTTTTTATTAGAGGAACAAGTAAGAAAGTTGTTATAAAAATACAGAGCTGGCAGCAATTAAAAGAAGAGTGATGACAAGGGAGTAAACAAATTGCGATTGGGTGAAATATAGTTGTCCTTTCCTAATGAGAGAAAGTGAAAAAAATAACCGCAAATCTCATATTTATTTAAAAATATCTTCTTTCATCGTCAAGGGAGTAAAAAAATGAAAGTTTGAAATGAAGTTGCCTATTCCGAGTGAGTAGAAGTGATAACATTGTGGCAAACCTCAAATTTAATCAAAAATATCTTATTTATATATTAAGTGAGACAACGATTGATGACAGCGTTGCATATTCGAAATGAGAGAATGTGATTATATGGTGGCAAACCTCATGTTTACTAGCAAATATCTTATATTTATGTCAAGGTCATCAATAGATGAGGACAGAGTGGAATATAGTGGCCCATTCAAAGGGAGAGAAAGTGATAACATTGCGGCAAACCTCATATTTACTCGCTGATGAGACGACAACAATATAAAACGTACAATGCGCACGGGGGAATTCATGAAACCCAGTAGTCGGTAGCCTTACCGACACCAAAAAGGAGTCGTTACGGCTAGCGATGATATCCCTATTTCACTTCGGTGCCGCACCGATTGGGTTCGTGCAGAATCGCACGACTGCTTGCCGGGAGTCGGTGTGACGTCCCACCAGACGAATCGGTGCCGCACCGATCGGTTTGGAGATACAGAATAAGGCCCAGGTCAAGGCCTTAATTATGGAGGGCGTCTGGAACCTCGTCACGGAAATGAACACATCTTTCAATGACTAGTGCATTAATTTTTTAAGTTCTCCATTAGGCTATAGAACTTAATAGTACTTACATGACAGAAAGATGCCTCAGACATTACATACGTTCATGTGAATAAATTCCTAACACATATTGTATGAAAATTTTACCGTTTCTTTCTGTACAATTTCCATTACATAGCTGCAAGAGACAATTAATAAGAGTTTAATATATATAATTTAACATCTATTTGCGCTATCGTTGGGGTGGTTCGGGCCTGTACTAGCAAAACCTGATATTTAAGGTTCCCAGAGCAACGGAAGACCACACTTAAAAAATGATGGTTCGGAATTTTGGCTCAGTTGGCTCAGCACAACTCATGAGTTGAAATCTGAATTATACTTTTCTAGAATATTATTCTCAGTCCGTGGTTGGAATGCCGAAGATCGCCATGTATCCAAGGCAACCGGCAACAGGGCAAACTCCCGGCCAATCGGAGCGCCTGGCTCAAAGTTTCTTTATTTAAAAAATGGTGCGCTTTCGACCTAAAATTCATTTTACTTCTTTACTTTTACGTTTCATTTCTCTCTAGCGTATATGCTTACATAACTAATACCAGTTTTAATGGGATTAATATCACGAAAATATATATAAGAAGGAATACCACCTGTTAAAATTTCCCTGGCAAATAGCGATTATTTCACGGGATTTGACAGTCATTTTCAAGGCGGTAAAAAACTTGAAAATGACTGTAGTTCAGTTGTAAAATTAGTCGGCTTAATTTTGGTTCCTATTGCCATTGGCTATCGAGGATTAAAATTACGTGGCACGATTTTTCTCCATCCTGAATCTCTGCAGGGGTGACATGGAGAAATTCCGTGATGGTGAAAGTAACTTAACTTCTAAAATGTTTAAATATTTCACTTGTAGAGTAAAAGGTCAACTAAAGTTCGGGGCATCTATGCTTCCGGGTTTTCCTCCGCGTCGATTCATCTTCGTTTCGTCTGAGTTTGGCTGGAGTTGCAGCAGGCGTCTGGAGAGGCATATTCATACCTGAAAACGCCTGCTTCAACGCCTACGAAGCTGTCGTTATGACGATGAATCGACGCGGAGGACAACACGGAAGGCTAATTTAGCCTAATATACCTCTCCGCGTCCATCACCAACTGTGGGTAACTCACCAACTGTTCTCGCCTGACCGCACTCGATGAAGAGCGCGAACGCCGCTATCGCCAATGGAAACCTGCTCCCGTACATCCTCGAGATATATTCCTCTGCTCCTCCTTCTGAACACTACTGGTCCTCCTTAATACAAAGAATAGTCGTCGGATCCACACCGGTCTCTCCTTATATACCTTTCACGGCCACAGTTTCCTTTACATATGTATATAATCGCATTTACATATATATAAAGAGAAGGAGGAGAATTGTAATTCTCACCCTCTCGGAGGGTGGCGCTACGGGCATCAAAGTCACCGACGGCCTATGACGGGTGTGGGGGCGATTGCCATTGAATTTTTTCCAGCTTGCGAAGGGTTTTTTGCGCAGCGGGAAAGGAGAGACTCCATAGTGGCGGAGAGGCGGTCATTAATAATCTTGACGGATGTCATGGCTGAGAGGCACCCTCGACCCGTTCCTCGAAGATCGCTTCGTTTTGATTAGGTCGTCATCATCGTGGCGTCCGTAAATCCCTCCTCCCACGCTTCCTGCAATCCGCAATCCTCTAGGCCCTCTTTGCAGCATCACTGAATCACCGTGTAGTATGTTTAGATTTCATATTACAGCCCCACTATATTTCCAGGTACGAAAGAAGCGATAAATTAAAAGGGATATTTTGCCGATGGGATAGATGTGGGACGTCGTTTTTCCCCCGAACCATAGAGGGCCTCAATAAATACTAGTTGCAATTCTATTTGAGTATTTGCTTTTTATATAAAAACGGCTTGTGTCCTTACTTCTTCTGCTAAACGCATTTTTAGGCGGCTTGTGAGGTACTATGTAGATGTAGATGCCGCGCTCAGTGGGCTGAAATCGAACAAAAGCTGGCCAAAACCTCAAAGATGTTTCTTTCGAAGAGGTTGAAATTTGCAAAGTTTTTGTCAATTCAAGGTGTCGTAAGTAGGTAATGAGTTAGTAGTACTTTTTATTTACACCTGATAATAATTTTTATTCATCGTAACACGGGTCGCTTTATTTGAATAAGAATTTAAGTAAGCAATAGTTATCCACTCCAGAAATCTTAAAATGGAATACCACACCGATGGTAAAGGTTAGTGAATTTTGTTGTCTATAGATCAGTACAGTCGCTGTCAGGCAAAGCGATCCGAATTTTAAAGAGAATGAAGCTTTAGTTAAGGCTGTTCAGATAGATAGATATTTATGATGGTGTAATATAACAAATTTATATGTTAGTGGCATATTCCTCACGATCGCAAACACAATATTACTAAAATTGAGAATACATGGATCGCTATGTACTCATCACTACGCTGCAGACGTTTTTGATAACTGATCTTAAAGCACCTGAATTGGCAACAATACCTACCATTAAGAGAGTATATGAGAACAATGACAGACAATGTCCGCGATGTTACGAATGCCCGCCTCCTCGGAGACATCGCGGTGTTTTGTATATCTGTGCTGAATATGTGAAGAGGGTATCCAAAGGAGGTTAAGTTTAATAAATTCTCCTTGAACTTGAATTTCACATTATCTCAATGAATATTGCGAATAAATATTGCTTGAGGAGGGTAACGAATGGAGGTTAAGTTTAATAAATTCTCCTTGAACTTGAATTTTGCATTATCTCAATTTATATTGCGAAAAAATATTGCTTTATGACTATTTGTAAAATTAATTCTAAAAATTACATTTTAAGTAAAAGTTACTATACTAAACTTCTTTTTCAGAAAAGTGGATTTTAACTTTCCCTAATTTACTTTACACCGAAATTAACTTTAAGCAACTAATTGCTAGGTAACTTCACCATGTCTTTCAACCATTTCATTTCACCTTTCGTGATTGGTGGATGTTTAATTTAGTGTAAGGTTTGAGGTGGTTAGGAATTTGACGTTTTTTTCCGGTAAATTCGCTCTGTGCCTCATTGCCATATTCGTTCGTAATGGCCTTGCACCCAACCAAGGATGGACACCAATTAAATGCAGACAGCTTTTCAAGAACTCCGACCACGTGCGACAGAATTCTGTGTTGCCAGCGTTTGAAGACAGGAAATTTGACAACATTGCTGTATCTACGAGTTCAGCGTGCTTGTAGTGGTTTTGGGCCTAATTCAATTTCTGTATAATTGAGTTGTATTTAACTGACTGTCTTAGTATTTGTCTACGCGTTGCTTGGACAATCATTAGTTTGGAGGAATGAATTCGGCAGGGGGATGGATGGAGAGCGAAATGTGTCGACGAGGAGTTTCATTTTTGATTTAGTAAAGTTATTTGCATACATTATTGATGCATTGCTCAACGAAAATACAAAAGGCGCTATCTCCACTTTGATTTTAAAACAGGTTTCAGCTGAAAATGAACGTTAATAAATGTATTAAATTCAACCAAAATATTGTATCTCTATGTACATAGTGTAGTTTTGGAAGCTAACACAAACACAACAGGTATACATAGGATTCAAAATTAAGGAGATAAGTATTTTATGTGAGGGTTTTAAACTTTCATAAAATATATTAGAAAATTTTATTAAACTAAGCATGTACATTAGGATGATAAAATATCCTTCAAAGGCCAATTACTGTGAATAAAAAGTGATATACGGGTGTATGCCGTGTGGTATATCGGATCGGATTTTGTTTCGACAGTTACTTTGCTGGTCACTTCTTTAAGGAAATAGCGAAGGAAACATTGGGGTCAAATCCGATATACCTCGCGGCATGCAGCCGTAAGCAATCCGAGGACACCGAGATAACAGCGATTAATTAACAACACCGCGAGAACATCTCCATCAACAGCAACATCACGCCACTATTACACGGCGGTCGGCGACGTGGGGTTTTGTGGGTTTCCCCCACGTCTCGAACGAATGTCGGAACAATACTAACCATTTTCCCGGAGGAAAAGAGTTCCAGATTTTTTATTTTTGCCATATCTGCTACATGCTCACAAACACTGTATAAATAATAACAAATTATGACATGCCCTGAAGAGGAAAGTATTCCTATAACGGGGACCTTACTTTATGTATGTATTATAATATTCTACCTCATCATGTAAATATCCATCAACAGCAATAACTCACCAGTAAAACTTGCAGTATGGAAATAAACCTTATTTTGAATTGAAATTGAATTTGGCCCAAAACCACTACTAGCACGCTGACCTCATAGATACAGCAATGTTGTCAAATTTCCTATCTTCAAACGCTTGCAACACAGGATTCTGTCGCACGTGGTCGGAGTTCTTGAAAAGCTGTCTGCATTTAATGAGGAACTTGCATGGGTCGTAGATTGCTCTAAAAACTATTTTGAATAAGTCAAATGGATACATTAGCTCGCAAAAATACCTTCTGTTTCTCCATTCAACATCAAAAGAAATAGAAAAATTGCATTTAATATCGAGAAAAATTTCTCTGAGCCGACCACTGCGCGAAGACACCCGAGCGTTGCCGAGGCCAGGCGTGACGTCATAGGTGCCTAAACAACCGTAGGGAGTAGGGGAATACGCTGAGCGCATGGTGTAAAATTAGTTTTGAGGGAGTATTTAGCCGCTCATCGTCACTTTATTTTGTTCTGTTATTCTTGGGCAAGTTTTCCTAATGCTATTGTGCCTAGATTATTACTTGGGATATTAATAATGCGGCATCGGGATGATGAAGTACAAGCGTTTCACTTCGTATGTTTTAGTGATCAGAAAAATGGATGATAACGTTGCCACTCGTTCGAATAGTACACCTGAAATTCATCTACATCTACATAATACCCCGCAAGCTGCCTAAAAGGCGTGTGGCATGGGGTGTTAGGACACCAGCCTTTTTTTAGGACACAAGCCTTTTTTTAGGACACCAAAAATTGATGCCACGACCCTCATGGAATTTGTTAAGACAAATTATTGCTATACGTCGGCGGCAAATCGAGTTGTAAAAGAAACTTTTAACACTGGAGAATAACGATCCGTAGCTGTGCTGTTGACATTAGAGTAAGCTGTGCTGTTGAATTTGGCAACACCGAATTAACGGAGAAGGTAGTCCTATCCGTCCTACGGTACGAATTCACAGCAAAGCAGTCTGCACACAATCCACATGTGAGATCGCGAATCGGTTCCGCTGCCAACACACACACAAGCTATAACCTATTTCAATAATGTAGGTAAATCCATAAACAATAAACTAGCATATACCATAAAAATATAGTGGGAAATAGGCAAATACTCTTATCAAAAACAGGATGTCACTGTCACATTCTTATATTCATCACGTACATAACTTACAATAACAGAGCTCGTTATGATGAAAACAACTATTTATTCACTGATTTAAACCCTTAAATTAGCCCACACAAGTGACTTTTCTCACTACTATTCGTTGAAATAATGGAATAACAAACTTCACTCACAGTTTTTATTTCAATAGCGTGATCGTGAAATGTCATATCTACGGTGAACAACGGAGATTAGCACGCCACTGACAATTTTTACACTACTGTTAGACATTTATCGATAGCGTAATAGCACTTTTTACAATTCAATCACGATGAAACACTGATAACTCTTGGCCGATATTTTTCAACCTTGTCAAACTTTGTGCATTACAACCACTGGCACTGTGATTATTAGTAGTAGCTTAACGGGAGATGTCACGTTGAAAATAACACTATTTTGGCACAAAAATGTTCCTAGATGTCTCCAATCAGCGAGCAAAAGTTGCATTGACTGGAATTCACCCTATAATACAAGCACAGACGAATTCTCCGGTACCTACGAATAAACGGATGAAGTTATTGTATATAAAAGCTAAGCGGACATTAGTAAACATCAAAATCGTTCTATTTACATACTCAAATGAATGATATGCCGTCGATAACATCAACTTACAATTTACGTATCCCCCTTCCAATGGCCGTGGCTCAGACTCCTACAACGATGTTATTTAGGTATTATAAAATTTTTGGTTTAACTGCTCCAGTTTTATATTTTATGCCCTTACTCAGATATTAATATTATAAATAATGCAAAATATGAGGGCTTCCAAGCCTCTATCGTCGGATATTTATCTTTAAATATAAAATAATCAACACGTCTAACAAACGAAGCTCTCACAACTGCTGGCAACTATTACAAACAATCACAACAATAGCTTCGCGTGATGTTTAGGCACCTTTGACGTCATCGAGGCTTCGTCGGCAGTGGCTTGGGGGGTGAGGGAGTTTTTCCCGCGCTTTAAAATTCGTTATATTTATCATTAAATATCTCGCGAAGGAAAACTCAGATTTACATGCGGTTTTCTTTGTTGTATTCAGAAAATAATTTTTTGTCCGCCTGTGAAATGAAAAAAATTCATGCAAGTTCCCCATTGGTGTCCGTCCTTGGTTGGGCGCAAGGCCATTACGAACGAATATGGCAATGAGGCACAGAGCGAATTTACAGGAAAAAAACGTCAAATCCCTAACCACCTCAAACCTTACACTAAATTAAACATCCACCAATCACGAAAGGTGAAATGAAATGGTTGAAAGACATGGTGAAGTTACCTAGCAATAGTTGCTTAAAGTTAATTTCGGTGTAAAGTAAATTAGGGAAAGTTAATATCCACTTTTCTGAAAAAGAAGTTTAGTATAGTAACTTTTACTTAAAATGTAATTTTTAGAATTAATTTTACAAATAGTCATAAAGCAATATTTTTTCGCAATATAAATTGAGATAATGCAAAATTCAAGTTCAAGGAGAATTTATTAAACTTAACCTCCATTCGTTACCCTCCTCAAGCAATATTTATTCGCAATATTCATTGAGATAATGTGAAATTCAAGTTCAAGGAGAATTTATTAAACTTAACCTCCTTTGGATACCCTCTTCACATATTCAGCACAGATATACAAAACACCGCGATGTCTCCGAGGAGGCGGGCATTCGTAACATCGCGGACATTGTCTGTCATTGTTCTCATATACTCTCTTAACCCTTAAAGGACCAACCTTTTTCCGGTTACAACGTGGTTATGCAAAGCATTCCGCTTTTGGTATGACGTCAACAGTCATCCCAAACGGGAAACGATAAAACGGCACAATTTTCAAAAGAGAATTGAGCAGCAAAAACAACCTCCCAACAGGTTTGACACTTCATAAGGGAGGCGAAAGGTATATACGGGCATACATAAGTGCTAATTGATGCATTGTCACATAATTGACGTTGTTTCGGGGTAAAATTAGTTTGGAATTAACTCCTTGTAGTTTATTTTAATGTAATCTCCGGTCATTTTGTGCAAATTACGGCAATGAAGGTAGGTAAATTGTAAAACGAGTTTGTTCGTTCATTCTCGTGAGAGCACAGTTGATTTTTAAGGGCATGCGTTATAAGAATTAAAATACAGGTAGCCGCGAAACCCATACATTTTTGCAGCAACAGACATTCGTCATTATTTACTCAATGGTTTATCCAGACTGTCGTATTTTCATTGCTTATCTCATTTCAATGTGAATATTGACCTTCTTCAACGATGTTATGGTCTTCATGATATACCGTTAACATCTAAAAAAATTTCCGTAAAAAAGGAAGTACGCTGGAAAGAAATAAAGTAATTAAATTAGGTTGAATGGTGTCGATTATTATCATTGGCTCGACTTACGTAGGTTGAATAACGGAAAATAATATGGTTAGATTATTATGTTTTGCACACACTCGGTTATTTTTCATAGCACCATTTTATTAGGTACTAAAATGATAAACACTTACTATTGTTGCACCTTTTAATACACATATCGTCTAACAAATATTTTACTGTGTAAAAATTCCAAAAAGAAAAAATAATTCGCCTTAAGCGAGATTCGTATCGTAAACATTCGTTAATCGGAGTGCTTTAGCTAGTTGACCTACCGACGCGTCTTAATACACTGCGGATATTTGAGGACTATACCTGATAAGATGGTGTGAGGGTGATTCCGTATAGTTTTCACCATCGCTATTCCCGGTATGCTTAAACTAATATGTAATATTAAAACGAATATTTAGAATTTACGCTTTGTAATCAACGGAATTAAGTAGATAGCCGCGTCTAATTTCGATGTAACTATAATGTAAAGCCACTCACACAATCATATCAAATTAGACAAACGGTGGCACTTCCAAACCCAAGGACCCGTTTCCAATGCAGTATGCTTCCTACATATTTGTAAGCTACAACGCCATGCATTCCAACTTGTTTCAACTTCTTTTTCGCTAATTATTCGTCCAGATAACATGCAAGCAATCTTGAGCTGACAGTGATACAGTCTGCGCATATATATTGTCTACTTTACACGATAATTAATTTCACTTAAACCTATATTACTCTAGAAGAACATCAACATATATCAGCACTAATGAAATAAAGTGGTATTATTCTACTAGAGCCAAGTAGTTAATAAAAACAACATAATAATAGACCAACCTGCGCGATCGGAATGACTTTCTTGCACCTCTAATCCGGTCGACTTCTATCCCATCAGAAAGCCTTCCTTGAGCCATTAGGAAGCAGTCTGAAACACACGGATTTTCTTACAAATAGTAAGGGACGTGGAATCCGAGTTAGGCCTCGCGATCCTCTCGGAACGGGTGACTCTGAAACATCCTCCTGATTGACCGCGAGTGTACCCCGTTTCCGGATGCTCCAGAAAACTCACGACTTCGAATGTTCTGCCTTCCGGAGATCGCGATTTACCCAAGGCATCTGAAGCTGGCTTAGTGGTAGCGCGGCGACAAGGGAAGCTCGCGGCCAGTCGGGGAGCAAGGCTCTTAGTTTCTGTAACTTCGAAATTGTATGTTTTCGACCTCACCATCATTAGTAATTTTGGATCTTATTGGCATAATCTATCCAGGGTCAAAAATTCGTGACGCAATTTTTCTATATATCCATTCACATATCCTTCGGCACAACACAGCGCTAAGAGATTAATTTATTTATCTTCATCTCCCCAAAAACAGTGCATTTGAGGCCTCTACAGCTGGGGAATAAAACGAATAACAGCATGGGACGATCACAAACGCCCCTGCCTTGAATAGGGACTACCTACCCTGCGGGTGTCGGCAGAGCAGCTTAGCAGCTGGGCGTATGATGTAATCCTGCGCCGCAGTAACGGGCAAGACACCGGTCAATACCTTTGGGACAAATGATACCTTTTGGGACAAATGGGCCCAAGATATATAAAGCGGCGTTGTCCCGCGAGCGCTGGGCATATGCATTTTGGTGATGCTCTCGTCGTGTGTTCGACGCTGAAAGAACTTCTCCCGAGAGAAGGACCCAAGGCACCCTCCTCAAGACCACCGCAACCTCAACAGCCAAGGTAATAAAATATACCCACGCCCTCTATCTTCCCTTGACTATCGAGTCTGGTCGCTTTCCATGAGCCGGTCGAAATTCGGTGTGTTGAATTAATGACAGTTCTTTTTCTGTTAGTAATATTTGTTTTTCAATCGGTTTTTCTTCCTACCTTTTAAACGCCACCGCACTCCCCAAGAATATACGCACGTTTCATACCCACCTGGGACTCGAACCCGCGACCTTCGGTTTGGTAGGCAACGACTCTTCGTCCTCCGCCACCGAGACCGGCAATGTCTCTTTTGGCTTATAGTTCGAAGGTAGCCGCATAGGTTTACGAGCGCTTTGGTCGTACCTACCTAAGTACTATCGTTTTCAATAGTATGTAGACTCCCACAAGCCCCACTTAACTGCTGGGGCCGGGTTGTGAAAACGTGGAAGGTTGGCTCATGAAGCACACTGCATCCTTTGCCTTCGCAGCGAGCCGACGAGGACGGACGTGGACGCGACTGATCTACCGAAGCGGAAGTCAAACTGCAGGGGCAAATGGCCCAGTGGAATTAAGATAAGCCGATGGAATGCACTGAGGGAACTCACGTCCACGCACACGTTGGGCGCTCCGAGTGTTTTCTTTAGGGCTCTGTGGCGAGGTATTCATATTCGGACTCACCGTTTATGACTCAAGAATCCGTGGATCCGTAGCCAAGTACGTCTTTCGGTGCCCGGTAGTGACGGTAAAGCTCTGGGAGAGTTCGAGTCCGAAGTTATCAAATTAATCCATTTTTTAAAAGATGCATTCTTAACATCAACACGGTAGATATAGTTCTCAACCAAAGACTCAAGAAAAAGTTAACTCTCATTTTTAACTACCAAATTTGTTCCATTAATTACTCTACCAACGTCAAAACATTTATTTATAATCTATATGACTTATCTATATGACTTAAGTGATTGACATCCTTGTCTTCACACATTTTAATCGGGCTCACAAGCGATTCTTCTCCGATGAATTTTTTTGGGATACAATGGGTGCTTAACCCATTAATGCCCAGAAGATTTTTTTCAAAAAATTTTACTTTTTTTGCTTCAATTATGATTAGGCATCATACCCGACGCGGGAAAAAATATTTAAAAAAATCTCTATCATTTGCATAGTACTTAATCCTACACGTATCTTAAGATACATCTGGGCACTTAAGGGGTCAAAAATGCACATTATCATTTAATTGTGTTTATGCACGTTTTTGATATATAATTCATTACCCATGCCTTCATCAGTAGTTTTTAATACTTGAGTTTGAATTATTATGCATCAATTAATATAAAATTTGAGTATTATTATAGTATTATAGCGTGAACAATTTACATTTGCATTTTGAAAGTTTACAGCAGTGTGATACTGTATCCGAGTTTTTTTATACCGTAACCATCCCTGTACAACTGATACATCCAAGCCATCCAAGTCTCATCTGAAATATTTGAACCACCATTTTTATTCCTGATTGTTGTCCGGTAATTTGCCACGAACTGATCACAGATATCCACTCCACCCATGTGAGAATTGAAGTCCGCGATCGCCACTGGCATTTCGGAAACAGAATAACGAACAGGAGTTTTCATTTTTTTATGTATGCTCATATTAATCAATTCTGAAATGAATAAGTTGTCAGCAAATATGTTTGTACCTGGTGGTATATTTCACTCATCCACTAGTCCTAAAAGTACATCTCTTTGACCAAGATCTGTTCTCTGAAGGTTGGCTACAGCATGATAAAGGTTGACTTGATTCGAAAATACACCATAATTTTAACCATAATCTTACTCGTTTCCCTCTAATACATTGCTTTCAGCCATATCTACCATAGTAGAGGTTGATTGATTCATCCACCAAACAGTATTCTCCAGCGCTTACAATTTTGAAAGTCTAGTTCAAAACCTCAAACTAAGGTTGAACTGTATATAGCCTATCCTTGCTATCATTCTTCCCATTATAATAATTACCTGCCATATGCAGAAACCTTAACATTTCTTCAAACCTGTTCCTTCGCATTGACTGAGAAAGTATTTCGATGGTGCAGTCTGGAGATGACCACCGATAAAGCCATCAACTAAGTAGACGGTGACCTAAGAGAAGCAATATTCCAAACACTTCATAAATCACTTCGATTTGTACGTACGAAGAATGTACTAACATTTTTAACAATTGTTCATAAAATTTGTCTTGAATTTTTTCTGCTGACAGCGCTGATGTTAGAGCTATTTCAGATTTGTTTCACGTCTGCTCCATCACTAAGGTACGTCTTCTCTTCTCAGCGGTAAATGGGAGCCCCTATGCTGTTTTCTTGACTTATATAGCAAGGGGTGTGCAACAGAAGTAACAAAAAAGTATTTACAGAAGAGACGGTTAAAAAGTCTTTAAAGCGCATATTCCTCCTTATGTCAGGTATATCTTTCAGAGATTCGAACTTGAATACAAAGTACAGAGTTTTTGGCGATGGAGCGTAGTACAAAGTTTCTTTATCAATGTTCACCAAAGTTGCTTATTTCGTACACTGATTTCCGGCTTGCAAATAGGATATTATTGCCTGGGGAAAGTTGAACGAGAAACAAAGTAATCAATCCATTCCACCGTCGGCGATACAGAATACAAGTGATGCCATGACAGTGGCATATACATATGGGGGGCGAAGGGGGAGCGTGCCCCCCTCTTACGTGGCCGCCCGCATTGCGTAACAGGGCAGAACTACAATTGTAACTCTTTCATATCATAAGATGGCATTGCCTTGTATATATAATAATTATATAATATATATAATAATAATAATGCCTTGTTTATAATCATTTTAAATAAAACTTTCCTAAACTTCGCACGTGGCTTGATTATTTTTCATTACGATACAAGTAGAGATAGCTCAAGATATCTTTTGTGCCCCCCTTGAATTCTTTTCTGCATCCGCTACTGTGCCAGGATAGGAAACTTGATATTGCGAGTATTTGCATTTCCAGAAATCCAATACTGACTCATTTTCTGCTTCCAATGAAGGTACTTTATCACAATTCAAATGAGGATGCACAACAATTCTGAGAAAATTCCTGTTTTGCTGCATTTACCAAATTGTTCAATATTATACTTCATGAAATGGCAGGAATATAAAACTATCTTCGATCTATCACATAATTAGGTTTATAAAAGTATTACTTATTCATCTAATCAATGAATAGAATGAAACATACCTATAAGTCAAAACTTGAATTTTTAGTGCCACAAGTGCCCAGACGTATCTTTAGATACGTCAAAACTTTACTGATTAGTTTTGTGATGAGCTTGAAAGAAAAATGAATCTCTTTAAAAAGATAATATTCCTTATACATTTAAAATAAAACAGGTAAAAACTGGACTCAGATAAATCAATGGTTTATGTGAAAATTTAATTTTCACATGACTATAGCGTAGCGATTTCTGAGTAGTTCATGACCAGCCATGTGTAAGTAAGCATAACAATTGCAAATATTGGCTTAAATAATCTAAATCACTTGTATACCATTTGAAGACTTTATTCTGTCATATTACGTAAAGAAATCGCATTAAAAACAAACAACAGAGTATTTAGGAATTTTTAAAGTGTGACGTATCTAAAGATACGTCTGGGCATTAATGGGTTAATAATAAAACTACATTTTTTTCGGTTAATTAATATTTAGTAGCGTCACTCGCTCTCCCTACAACTTTCTGCAGACAGGCATTGATCGAACTAATCTCTCACGCATGTGAGACCGAAATCGTGGACCTCTATATTGTGCTATTCCTCGGTTTCTATTCTTTTGCCATAATTCCCCATAACTTCTCTATGGTTCGCGTGAATGAGCCGGCATGGTGTTCTTCCTACGTGACTTATGGTGAAAACAAACGTGAGGCCATGAGATTTACAAATTGAAATAGTTCGGTATGATTACTCCAAATTTTTGATGCATTGATGAAATGGATGATATCCATTCTCTCGTAAATTTATTATTTTAATAGTCGTCGGATTGTTTAGGGTAAAAGAATTCATTCACCAATTTATTTCCCTCTGGTCCGTAGAACTAATTATGGTTCGCACACCCACTGGAAGGACGGCGTTGGTGCTTTTGCTCACGTAATTTCCCACATTTTTCCTTCACCAAGGATTATAAATATGAACACTATGATTATTTATCGAATTACAATAATTTCTCATACTCTAGGGGCATTAAAATGATTTTATTTACGTGCTTACCTGGCCATTATGTTGTTGTCCAATGTTATGTTGGCCAATTGTCAATACTACGAGTAGGAATTTTATCCGATGGATATGCAACCGTAATTAGCTGTAAGGACACTAAAATGCGAACACTGCCACTTCCCCTGCATGTTTCCTCTTTTTGAATTAATATTCTCGGAAATTTATGTGTCAATGTAAATAGAGTCATACTTTTAATAAATTTAGTCGTTTTAAAAAATTGAGTGTCACCTTTATTTTGAGTGAATCGCAAAATGAAAGAGTATACTTCTTACGGATTCGAAGCCAAACAGAAATTCACTACTATCACCGCGTACAGGATTAACCCACTCAGCTACGGAGCCAAGCCTTATGGCATAGACACTGTGAGTCCAAATGTTAATATAGTCAGACGGGGTTGTAGACGTCAATTTTTTTATCTTTAATAGCTCGAGATGTGGAATGCGGATTGAGTATGGAAAAATATTGGTCTCTTTATTTCTTGAGCTCAATTCCTGGTCAATTTTTTTTTCAAACTCTATCGCTACCAACAACGAAAGAGGTAAGAGATCACCTTTATCAATGTAAAAAGGGGTAAAAAAAAGTTTTTACGAACAAATGGAATGGTACCACGTCAGCTCTTTCAAGGAATTCGTTTATCTTTACTGTTTTTGGTTATTCATGGCGACGCCCTTGACGATCAAAATCGTTTGCAGTGCCAATCCTCTCGGATGTTTTCAACCTTATCAAAGTTTTCTTTTTAGCATTCAATCAAGGGCGAAGGAGTGATCATGTATGAAGAGACCAATGGATAGGATAGCGGAATGGAGAACTGCGTCGAACCAATCCGAGGATAGTTGATTGATGATTAACTATTATTCGTTTTCCAACATGGCGGAAGAACATCAAATAAACATGTATGTTCTTCCTAATTTTAAATGTCTGCTTTAGGAGTAAATGCATGATGTGTTGCTGCATTAACGAGCTTCAAAAACGTGGCCTTGCAGAGAAGGCATAATTTATCCGAAGAGCATTAATGACCCCATTCCATTTTTTGAGAAACTTTTTTCGGTCCATGGTACTTGGAAGGCTCTCACAGAGCAGTAGAAGAGAAACCATGATGCTATGCTGGGGAGTTATCTTTGTAAGTCCCTTCGGTTTGCCCTGAGATGAAGTCAAACTGAGCGAATGGAATGAGTCGATTCCACTTTTTTCCTGACCCCATTTCTGATTCCGATTCTTTCAAATCGATTCCGATTCCATCGACTATTAATCATAACAACAGGTGGAATATTGATTTGTAGCATTGCTGCCATTTAAAATTAAGAATTGAATGGAATAAAATAATATTAAAGTAGAAAAATGACATTTTACATAAAATCCACGTTTTGTTAAAAAGGAGAAAATTACTATTTTAACATTTATCGGGATTCCGCAGGGGAAAGATTTTCTAAGAGCGCCGACGTTTCGGGTTCCGAATCGTTACCCATTCTCAAGGCTACTGGTGAGCATGAGGAACGAGTATCCTCAGTAGCCTTGAGAATGGGTAACGATTCGGAACCCGAAACGTCGGCACTCTTAGAAAATCTTACCCCGCGGAATCCCGAGGAAAGTTTAAATATTTTGTTCGCCGGGAAAGTGTAAGATGAGAAAATGGCTACCTAGGGCCCCTTAAATTATTGAAATTTTCAAATATGATCGATGAGAAAGTAAAACATGTTTTAGAAGAACATTTCAGGTATCAAAAAACGAAAAACTCGAAGCGCGTGTAAGATTACATTTGCTTTCGGTAGGAGCATCTCTGATATATATTGACCAGCAATTATTAATAGTTTAATCTCATATGCGAATCACATTTGTCGTTTTTGATGTCTGAAATGTTCTTCTTATAAATATTTCCATATTTGAAATTTTCGATAATTTATGGGGCCCTGGGTAGTTATTTTCTCCTTTATAACAAAACGTGGATTTTATAAAAGTGTTATTTTTGTACTTTAATATAATTTTGTTCTTTTTAGTTTTGTTAGAGAGGAATTTTGCAATCGATTAACATTTTTAGTACAACAAATAAGTGGTTCTTTCAAATATTGTCTTTTATACCCGACAGCGATAAATATTATTATAATTTAAAGCAGCAAGAAAAGTTTTCTAATCCATTATCCATCCCAAACAAAATGCCTGAGCCTACTTCGTTGGGAAGAAAGTATGATCTTTAACTGATACCAGCACTTGAAATCAAGTAGGATAATTATTATTGTCATAATTTCCTTATTTATAAATGTTCACTTCATTTTTTGAATCAAGCAAATAAAGATTCATTTCCATTTTTCTTTAAAAATGCGTAGATTTATATTCGCTTTACCTCATCTTTTAACTGACAGTAAAATTTTTATTATTATAAATCAACAAGAGAAATAAAGAGTTAATGCAACAGTTTCATCAACAGAGATTCGTATGGATATTCCGTTAAAAAACACCATGCACTCTTTGTTATGCCAAAATGTGTCAAAACATGTTGGCCTGAGAGCGCTAATCTGATATTATTGTGTAATTAAACTGTTCATCTTGCCAACCTGCCTTGTCCTGATGTCCTGAAATCGATGTCTAACCACACTATATTACTATTCTGCTCCTCACTTTCCCTTTACTTTCATTCATTGCACTGTATATGTTTTGCACTTCAACTATTTTACTTATTTATATCTGGACTCACTTAATTCCCATTATTTTAAATCACCAAGTGATCACAAGAGCCAATGCAACATTGTGAATTGAGTGCACTATGGCTCATATGTATGGCGGCCTTTTTTGCCTCAACCTTAGAGTCTATTTTCCAAATAATTATCTTCCTGGGACCGATGGAATCGTTATCGACTCTAGGCGACTATTCTCGATTCCGATTCCTTGCCCGATAATAGGTGGATTCGAGAGTCGAAATTTGGAATCGACTCATCCCTAATAATTGCCAACTGCCCTTCCCATGGACTCCGCACCCGATGAGAACATCAAGGAAATATTTTCCCCCTTGGTCCCGGGGGAATACAATTCGGCTTGCCGCTCTGGGTTTTGTTGTCAGCACTTGAAGGGGAGATTTACGCGCTTCCCAGCCGAGGGCGCTCTAACGAAGCCTCCGACCCTCAATTCCTTAAATCGGCGAAGCGTCGCATAACTTGGTGATGGTGCATTGCTCGACAGTTTCCTCATGTTTCCAATTTAAAAAGATTGCCTCACTTCCAAAGCATTTGGCCATTATTTTCACAATCTGCCCACGTCCTTTTTTTTCTAGCTTCGAAGTCTTCCGCAGCTTTGAGAGTACGAATATTACAAATGTGTGAAATCTAATCGCGTGCATAATATGCTTTCGCAGTCATTAGGCGGTTATATAAACTCCAGTTAATCGCCCTAATTATAACATATATCTTTGTGAAATTCGGATCGCTTTGACCGCCAGCGACGCGAGGGGCAACTTCAATCAACCAATTTAAATGCGCGGTGGGTGACGACATATTTTGGGGTCAACTTGAGAATTCTCTATCATTGTAATGTTCGTGGTAGCGCTGCATAAATTTTTAAAAACCGATTTTAAAGCGGCCTTACTGGTAGCATGATTAAAACTTGTATCGAACCAACTGCGGAATGGAATAATGTCTATGCTGTCAGTCAATGGGGTCAGTTTCTTTCCTCATGCCGTACGCGGTGGCATCAGGAAAGAAAGAAGCCCCTGTTTCTGTGTGATATTCATTCACGCCAGTACCTACCTAAGTTCGAGATGGCATCTGCCCTCACCTATCCAGGTCAACCTCCAGATTGAATCATCGAGTGAGTAAGTCAGGCATTGGTGTATTTGACCTCGATATTTGAGCATCCCAAGATTTGCTGATTGAAATTTCCATGCCTCGTTACGCTTTCAGTGCGGGTGTGTTCATATTCAATGGCGAATCTATTATTTAGCTAATTTCATGTTTAAAAGACTGATTACCGTACAATTATGTCATATAATAATATTTCTGCGAAAAAAAATTCTTAAAAAAATATTGACTTCTTAAGCAGTATTTCACCATAGCTTACATTATATTGTATGTATATATATATTCGCCAAAAACGAGTGCTTCCTTAGCGACGCTAGGGGTCCAATTGATGACGACGGGCCAAAAAGAGAATCCTAATCAGCGGTGACAGGGTAGGGGCAGAGGCGCAGCCAGGAATTTCGTTCGGGGGGGGGGGGGGGCAAAACCAGGGGGGAAATTTTTTGAAAAACTGGGTACTAAGTAATGGGGTTTAAACTAATTTTAACACTTTTCATAATTGGAAAAACTTTATTTGTTTAAAACAATACTGTGCACATTCATGAATTTTAAATATTTTGTTTTCTTTTATGCTGCAAAATAATTGTGTTTTTATATTTCGGAGCACGGAGGGGTCCGAACACCCCTGACCCCCCTGGCTATGCCACTGGGTGGGGGAATCGAAAGAAGCGTCATAGGCCCTGTGACGGTACAAGCAGTCATTCGCCATTGGCTGGGAAGCAGCACGACTGCTTAAGAAGTCATCCGCATAGAGTTTGTTGATGTATTCACAGTTATTGAGCCAAAAAGAGCAAATATACTCACTCACCCCGCTCAGAATGACATTGATGGTGTTTCCTACTGAAGTTATTTGCATTTCATGTAGTTCTGCAAATTTATTGAATGCTCTTCCATTCAAACGATGTTCTGTGTCAACTAAAATGTATTTCATTCCTTAATTTAACTTAATTGTTATGTGATTGCTAATTTTCAACGTTGCTGAACCATATTCTTTCTCTGTATGGCTCCCTTAGTTGTAACGGTTTCGAAGTCAAACTCAAGTCTAAATTTGCGTGCTAGCCAATTTTTTATTTATTATTCCCCTTTTAACTTGATATTCGTTACAGTAAGTTAATTAATGCAAATCTTTTAGTGCATACCTCATGGATACGAAAGACTCCGATTAAAAAAATCATTTGCTCACGTTGATTATCTACGTTAGTCAGCGAGGCAAAAGAGATCGCTCTCTCGGTCTGCAACCTTCCCGCTGGACGCACCTAACTTGAACTCTCCTGACGTGAATTAATTCTCAGTGCTGAAGCATGGACTTTGGAGTATGTGGGTTGTATGATTGTGTGTGTGTTAGCGTAAGGTATGTGGCTGTTGGTTTTATTTTGGTTTAAGGGGAAAGATCAATTGATTGTTGTAATTTTGGGGGCACCCATATTTGGGACTATTCAGTGGACATTTGTCTCCAATTTATTTATTCATGTGTGTGAGGTTCGTCGAGTGCAGGGGTAATTGTGATGTCAGTGGATTGGAGTCGTTAGTGTGGATCAGGGAAAATCTTATTTTGTTTAATGGAATTGTCATTTTGTAGAAAACCCAAAAGGTGCACTTGTCAAATAAATGCCCAAGTTGTGGTACGATTTGTTTTATAGAAATGATTCTTTTTTTTGGTTTATTGATCCCTTGCGTGAGGTGTCCCGGACGAATCCTCGTGGTTCTTTTAGTTTTAATCAAATGATTTCTCCACTGCTAGCTAGTCGCGAGTAAATTTATGTAACGCGGAACTACCCTCGTCTTTTGGGTTCTGAGATTTAGCATGGGTAGTTGTAAGAGGGTTACATTATGGCGTTACAGTATTATTGTGATTGTAGTTGTTGGTATGATGCGTACAAGAGAGCGCATTTCCCATTGGTTACAGAAATGAGAGAAAAATAGTCAGGAAAACCAAACGACGAGGAGATTCTAGATCAACAGTTATGCTGAGTGAATTATTCCGTTCTTTTCACTGCACAGCTCAGACGAGAGCTGAATAACGTTATCGGTTACGTGGAAGTGCCCGAGAATTTTTTCTTTGGTATCGTTCACGATGAAAACAAAGCTTATGTCCTTCTGGAGAAATGCAAGTTGGATTATGAATTGATTTTTTTCACCCCAGCATAACGCTTTTTTTCCTTATTTAATTCTACCTTGGCCTTGAATTATTTTGCTTTTTCTGTGCTACGGTTATTAAGACCGTGGAGTCTGCAATAATATTCGTTGAGTGAACTTGTGCTTCCCAATCAATTCACGCACTACTGTAGAGGTAGTGGAATAATGCCTCCAATAATTACTCCAAAAGGTGTGACGATTTGCCAAATATTATGCTCAGGCATCACACTAATGACTTAAAAGGATCTAAAACCCTCCCAGATCAATTGAAGTTTCCATACATATATAACTCATCCATTGGCCCCATGGAAAAGTCATAACCTGACTGCATAGAATCCGGCAGTTCGATATCATTCATCGTCACCTTGCGTGGATATTTAAGATATTGACCAGACGCCTAAGAGCCTAAGAAATTTCGCACACTCAACTTTCCTGGGAAGCGTCAAATCTTATCTTTCAAGCAACAATTATAATAATACCTCCAGTGTCGGTAAGTAATCGAGTGGAAATAACCGGATCACTTGTAACGATTTCTTCTTACAAAATGTAACTTTTATTTGTAATTGACTCCTTATGGTGACAGAGGAATCCTCACAGTCATTGTAATCGTTACTTGGTCGTAATAGACGATTGCTTTGCTGATTTCAGTGATATACACCTATGCCTAAATATTTATGAGTCCCTGGGTACCATAATTTGCTTGTTTAGGTTCAGACACTTTTACGTCGTAGTTTACTTATGATAGCACAAAATATGACAACCCTTGTTATGCTACACCAGTTATGGTGATAAGTATCGCAAGTTAAATTGTAATTGAAAATTGTCAGATTACACATTTTTACTGCAATATTCAACAGTTGCCATGTGGTCTCTATTGGAGACAATCTTACAAGAAGTATTTGCACTTGTAGCTGTTATGTTACCGACTACTTTCATAAATAAGTAATTTATCCTCGCGATTGACTTATTTTTTAAAGTTTGAGTAACTTTAATCGAGCCCAATTTTTTTTTCTCGGTGCTTTTCCCAACACTGAACACCACGAAACCAAGCACATTCATGTTCATTCTTGGTTCAGTTTTATGTTAACAGCCTAGAACTAATATCCAAAGCGCCAAGACGACGTCAATGTTGTCCGAGCATGGACACTTTTCGAAACTTTTTCTACGGTTTATTTCTGAAAGACGTTAGAGAATGCAAATGAAGTCATCGCCCCCAGATGATCAGCCCGCCTCATTCCGCATGACCCTGAAAATCAAACACGACGCCAGCGACCTTCCACACTGGTCTGCCGGAGGTTGACCGCAGCGAAGGTCCTTCGGCAACATCGACCAAACACCTCAGAGATGGATTTCACCAACAGGATATTAAAAAAAGAAGGAATGGTGTCCCAAGATTTCCATGACCACCAAGGCAGCAGGGCGAAGAGAATAACGGCAATGAGCTTAAAATTCATAGTCTGAGTGGAAAACGATGAACAAAGAAGGGTATGCACTTTTAGATATCCCGATTTTTACAGCATACAACTTCATTGATCAGCCTCGCATTTCGTTCACTGGATCCACACTAAAATTACCTCAATTCAAAATACTATAGAACATTCATACAGGGTGTTTTAAAGGAATCTGCAACACTACAGGAGGTAGTTAGGGGGGGGGGGCGATTGTAAGCATTTTTCGTCCTTCAACAATAAAATCGCAACTCCTTAGTTACTGAGATATGGAACGGAAAGCACGTTTTTCGATGAATTTTGCAGTTACCATTCAAAAGGCTCCGCTACTCTCTTTCATTTTATCTAAAAATCCTATTCTCTTCCTTCCTCTCCCTCGTCTACCCAACATTCTTCCCTCTAACGCTGTTTTCAACATCATCTCCCCACTAAGTTGTCTCATCTGAAAGCTGCCTCTCCTCACCCACCATTTCCAGCACTTCGTCGTAGGGTCCTCCTCCTCTCTGCCCATTTCGCCCACTCCATTTTTCTCCATACCCACATTCGAATGCCTCCAGTCTTCTTTCGTCGTCTTTCCTCAATGTCCACGTTTCCTCACCGTAATGCGCTACACTCCAGAACAGACTATTCGCTAATCTTTTCTTTGAACTCTAACATAATGATCCTCTGCTAAGCTCCTTCTTATTCATGAACGCCTCCTTTGCTAGCGATGTTCTCTTCCTGATGTCTTTGATACTGTGTCTGTTTTCCTCGAACGTACTGCCCAAATATTTGAATTGCTTTACCTGCTCAAGCTTTTCCCATCCACCTATATCTTTAGTCTCACATTCCTCGCTCGTGATGCTTTACAAACCGCATAATCTTGGTCTTCTTGTGATTAATCCTCATCCCATACTCCTTGCAACGCTCATTTAACGCGTCCACTTGAGTCTGAAGCCCCCTCGCTGGCTAGCTAATCAACGCCTTATCATCCGCGAACCTCGCTGATTTGAACATCACTCCTCCCACGTTTACTCCAGCTTCCAACACATCCCTCACTCCGCGGCCCATTCTTGCCCACCCAGATTCTCCGTCCGCTACCATCACTTGCGGGCCATATACAGATTACGAATCAGTCTCCTATTCTCCAAATTTACACCTATTTTCTTGAGGATATCCATTAACTTTACATAGTTTACTCTATCAAATGTTTTTTCAAAATCCACGAAGCAGGCATACACGTTCTTGTCATATTTTAGGTTCCTCTCAACCAAGGATCTCATTATCGCCATTACATCAAACGTTGACTTCCCTTTTATAAAACCAAACTGATCTTCGCCCAAATGCTCGTTTGCCCTCGCCTCCATTCGTCTGTTCAATATCCTCACTACCACTTTCACCGCGTGAGATATTAGGGTAATAGTGCTATAGTCCCCGCATTCAACAGCTTTCTTCTTTTTCGGTAGGGGAATTAAAACCGTCTTCACGAAATCCTCCGGCCAACATCCCTCTTCATAGATCCTGCGTTATAGTTCGAAAAACCTTCTGCTTTCTTGCTATCCCTCCCTAGATTCTTCAGCAGCTCACATGGGATATTGTCCACGCCTACTGCTATCCTGACCTTCATATCACGAAGTGCTCTCTCTATTTCCGAATCTAATATCCCCGGCCTAAGATTATCTTCCTCCACTTCACTTTCATCCTCTAAAGGCAATATCTCTGGTCTCTTTCTTTCGTCACACAGATCCTCCACGTATTCCTTCCATCAACTCTGTACCTCTTCTCGCTCGGTTAGCATCCTCCCATCTCTAGCCTTAATTTTAGTCATGGCTTGTCCTTTTTATCCGCCCGTTAGCGACTTAACTTTGGCGTACAACGCGCCTACTTCTCCATCCTTCTGGAACTTTTCCATTTCCCCACACTGCCCTTTCCACCAAGCCTCCCTTGCCCTCATAGTTTCACGTCGTAATCGATTATTTAAAATGAAAAGGAGACTTCGTTGATCTCCTTTTCATTTTCGAGAATTAACTTCCACATAGTTGAGCCTTATAAAATTGAACGAATCGATTTTTTAGTGCCCTATACAGTCTTTTGCCATGCTTTGTGTCCACATTCTTCCACTTCCTACTCTTTTCCATTTCTTCGCCATTTGCTTCCGTAACCCAAGGCTTCTTTATCCGTATGCTGTCAACGTAGGCAGTTGACTTCTCAGCCGCTTTGACAATAGGGTAGTTGTAGAATCTGAGTTTTTCCCGGCGTATGCTCTGCAGGAATATTTCTCGGGTTTCCCACCGGGTGTCGTATCGGGTTGTAGTTCCCAACGTTTCCATGACTAAGTCCGTCATCGTCATCAGGGGTTAATCCCTGATCGCATTAATTAATCGCATTAACCCCTGATGACGATGACGGACTTAGTCATGGAAACGTTGGGAACTACAACCCGATACGACACCCGGTGGGAAACCCGAGAAATATTCCTGCACAATAGGGTAGTTTCCTTCATCAAAGAAAACGAAATGTATCGATTGTGATTCCCTGCCCACCATTAGTGTATTCATAATATACAAATTATTTGGTTTTAGAAATCCCAGTTTAGACGAATGGAAACGATCAATTTTAACCTCATTTGGAAAAGGCCAGATTGGCGCCAATGCGATTCTGCTCCACGTGACGTCACAGGGACCTAGTTTCTATACAAGTAGATAGGAGTTTTACATCGTCTGAGATTACTAATGCATGGATGAGGCACAGAGCTCCGGGAAACATCTCTTAATAATCACACATTAAAAATACTTAAGTTCGGAAAATTTCCGTCGTTTGATAGGGGAATAATAATCCTTATTTAAGCCAAGCGCTACCAGCTAGCATGGTACTCGGCTACCTGCTGGCAGCCTGCGTCGTATCAGCGCTCAAGCCTCATCCCAAGGTCACCTTACAAGGCGGCAGCGAGAACCAGATCGACGTCACATGTAGATTTCCCAGGATTCATGCTTAGCCGTCGCGTTTTCGCGCGCTTGAAAATTATTTAATCGCGAAAAATAGATATCGTCATTTAAAAATCTAAAAGCGTGAAATACGAACTCCAGGAGTAATAACCTTTCAATTTAGGTTATAAAAAAATTATAGGAAACCACTCTATTCCAGTTTTAGTATTATCCCATATTTCCTCTACAGTCTATGTTCCATCAATCATGTCATCAATTGTCATCTATTTCCCACAAGTTCCTGATATTCTCTCCTCAAACTCTTTTTCACTGTTTCTACGATCTATTCCTCGCCTTCCCAAATTTCATAAGTCTTTTGAGTCTTACGCTGCATTTCATAAGTACTAGGTTGTGGTGCGAAAGATCCACAGAGAAAAAATCATCCGTCTTGACCGGGAAATGTCATCACCGTGGCTAGTCCTGGTATACTTTGAACTAGGTCGTGGACTGAGTCTGAATCCGCTGCAGGGAAGCTGCGCTATTTTTCCACACTAAACCTCTTTCTTACCGTGATTTAATCTATCTGATATCTCCCCATATCCCGTGGACTTTTTCAAGTGTGTCTTTTTCCTTTATGATGATCATTCCAAGTTTTTGTGATAAAAATAATAATTTGTCTCTCCTGTTAAATTCTGCTGCTTTCTCTCCCCTGTCGTTCCGAATCCCTAGTCCAAATTCTCCTATTTCGTTTCCATCCCTCCCTTCCCCGACTGAGGCGTTCCAGTCTCCCATTACTACTAGATTTTTCTTACCCGGGGTTTCTTTAATTATTTCCTCCAGCTGTTCATACACCTCATCTTCTTCTTACTCCCTATAATTACTAGTGGGCATGTAAACATGAACCACCGCAAAGTTGGTGGGTCGCGCCTCAATTTCTACCACCAGAATTCTATCGCTTACCTGCTCTCTGCCTACCACACGTTTACCCATCTTCCCGTTTAATACTAAAGCTACCCCTCACTGACCTTCCTCCCCACCACTTTATATAACCCTGTAACTATCACATCTGTCCCGTTTGATGAGTTTCCGAGGCTCAGTTGTTTGTACTCCATGTTTTCAAGGAAGAAATAGTTGGTAGGGTTTCCCACTTCTATTCCTACATTCATTCTAAAGCTTTTATTTCGTGACACCATCACGTGGACTACCTTTCGTCTGGCTCCTACCCTTCGACCTATTTGGCATGGGTGGCCCTTCCGGGAAAAATTTAGAAGAATTAATCCCGCCAGTGCAGCTCTAAGGGTCATAGGAACGCGCAAGTCTTTCCACCTCGACAAGGTTGTAGCCCTAAGGAAAGGTTCTGCAAAATAGCTTCCAAAAATATGTTGCAAGTATGTGTATAAGAGGGTAAATAAAGTAAAACTGTTCTGACATAAAATTCACGAATCTGAAAGAAATTCGAAGACAGGCTTCCAATGCAGAGATTTTTATTTCAGAAGAAAATTAGTATTAAAGAAAAGTATTTTTACTATTGGTGTATCGCGATAACTGAACGCATTGACATATTCTCAACGGATGCAATATTCTTCTAAAACAGATATTTCCAGGAGACTTCAAATTCCCTGATTTAGGTCTCTATTAGCCGAGGCAACCAGATGCGCCACCAGACTTTCCACCGAAACCAGTCGCCTGAGCCCCGCAAACGCGCTTTCACTTTGGGTAGCTCAGCATCGTTCCGGGGCATTGGAGTATATATGTAGCCTATTAGCCGAGGCAACCAGACGCGCCACCGGTGACTGAATGTTGCATAATGCATACTGTCCTGACCACGACACTCCAGGCAGACACAATCTCAGGCCACGGTCCAAACTAGTGGTGAGTTTTTTTTTAGAAACGGTATTATCAAATTTAGTTTTTCTTATTATTTCTTATCTTCAAGCGCGCGGTCTTGTTTGAAGCAACACTGACTTATTTTACTTACCTCAGTGTAAGAGCCAGCTTTTCTCCGGCTGGGATACTGTTGTTTAAAAGGGTGTCGGGCACTGTGATATCATCTTTAATATAGCTCCCAAGAAGCTCGTAAAGGTAGATTTTGCCATACGGAAGTAGTTAAAAAAAACTTACTTCCACTAGCACAAAGATCAACCTATAGTGTGTAATAAAGCCTTTTGGTAAGTCTGGACATCAACATAGGATGCTTCCGAAGCCTCCCAATCCATCGCTTTCTCTTCTTTGTGAGAAGAGCTAGCAATAGTGCGTCTTCACAACAAAACACCATTTTAACTACTGCTCGGTGCCGGGTTATTTTTAGAACCGTTACTGATGGCGCCGCCGGTGCCATAGGCGGAGTAAACCCAAGCAAGCAGACACTCCACCGGTGGAACGTCCGGTGGAGTGTCCAGGTTGCCACGGCTAATAAGAGGACTTATTCCTGAATTTTCCAGAAAACTCCCCGAGTATTCCAACTTTTCCTGTTAGTCGACACCCAGGGGAAGGTCATGTCATCCACTAAAAAAACTAGCAGTAGATCACTTTACTTTATCCAAGCCTTAACTTGGTATACTTCCACGAATTCTTAATCTACCCAGTAAATAAAAAAAACACCAAGCACGGCTGTGCAATGATTTCAAATAAACCCCTTATGTAAAATGTAACAAATAACAATAAAATAAACATGGCCGCATCAGAGTACATATAATTGAAAATAAACGGTAAAATAGACGGATTTGGGTCACCTTAAGTGATTTAATAATGAAAGAATTAACGAGGTATAAATTAACTGAGTAATCAAAAATTCACCATGAGATTTCCAGGTTTTATAGGGGAAATATTGTTGTTGGGGAGGAAATAGAAATCGTAGTGGACCATAAAAATCGTAGTAAATTCAGTTTAATGCTGTACGTAACAGAATAATATGGTTACAAACTTACCTGCACATGTCAGTTACTCCCCACCATTCTTCCACCTCGCTTCGCATGATCCTAAGATATCTATACTCCTTTTTCCATTTCCCTTTTGATATTTTCTATCTTCCCCGCCCTCATCATAGTCCGTACATTCCACCTCCCTACATTTATAGCCGACTTGTTCTTCTCCATCTTCTTGGTCTTTCTCTCTTCATTGCTGCTGCTGTTGCTGACGATGATGATGATGAGTCTCTGCAAGGATTTCGCATGTTGACGACCCCGAGGACCTTGCCGACCTCGCTGCCGTAAACGACACCCCCCTTTGAAGACGAGTCCCGTTCGATGAGTTTCCTTGGCTCATATGAGTAGTTGTAGTAGTAGTTGTAGTAGTAGTTGTACTAGTAGTAGGAGTAGTTGTTGGTAGATTATCACACTTCCATTCCAACCGTTTTTTTTACGTCTCACCATAACGTGGACTACCTTTCGTCTGGCTCCTACCCTTCGACCTATTTGACATGGGTGGCCCTACCCAGGGTAATTGATAATTAATCCCGCCAGCGCCGCTTAAGGGGTCATAGGAACGCGCAAGTCTCTCCTCTGCGGTATGGTTGTAGCCCAAGGGTAAAGCCATAATTTGATCGTAACAAATACTATAAAGCGTTAAAACCACGCTATACATTTGGGGACATCCGGTATTGACAGTTTTACGAACAAAATTTGCAGAAAGATAACTCATAAATACAAACACATTGAAATATGTATGATGTACGTACTAGCTTCTGAAGAACCTAGGGAGGGATGGTAAGAGAAGGTTTGTAGACTAACTAGCATGCAATATCCATTGGAAGGGATGCAGGCCGGAGGACTTCGTGAATATTGTTCAAATTCCGCCACAAAAGAAGACAGCGGTGGAATGCGAAGACTATAGTACTGCTGTGGCGATGATGTCTAGACTGTCAACGATTACATTTATTATTCAGGGGTTAAATTTCAATCTAGTGTCTTTCAATCAATTATGTGTCTTTTACATAACTTACTGACAATGATCAGATTACGAATGTGAGTAAATTTACCGTCAAATGGGGTCACTTAGGCGAACTTTTCATAATTTCTCAGAAATAAACAAACTTATCTAATATTAAAACTAATGAATAATGAATATAACGTGGTTAAAATTATTGGCAGAACATTTACCTTCAATTTATGCCTGTTTTTTGAACCTCTAACAATTAAAAAAGAAACAGGAATTATTTTTCAAAGATTAGGTCAAAGTTATCTTGAATTGGGGTAACTTAGGCCAAGTCTAATAAAAAGGTATGAATGTGGTTCTAAATCATTGGTTGTAGCGAAGATACCCCTCACAAATTACCTCTTACTGTGCTGTTTTCAAATGCTTCTTGATTTCAATCTGTGAATTTACTTCATTCAAGTACAATTTAAAAATAAAAAACTGCACATCCGCTAAGAAAAATCATATTACACCGCAATGTACAGGTATCCTGCATCAATGACCTGTATGTGTAGGTACCTGTATCAATGTATACATGTACATAATAGTTATCGTTCGAAATTCCTTCTATTTATGGGACTAAAACCCAAACTAATTCAAGTGTGCAGAGCCCTCTAGATTTCTCCCTCAACACTACTCTCTTAGTTATTACATGGCAATATAGAGGACTGCGTCAGGTGTGAAGCCAGTTCTGCTACCTGTCGGCTGATGCAAGAACTAATTCGATGACTCAATGCAAATGACAAAATACAGAATTATAACTCATTTTACATCCCTGGGCCAAAGTTGCCAGGAAAGAGCCAAATTTACCCCAGTTGGTCGTACCAATTTTTTTACCTTACCTGGTAGTATGGAAGATAGTAATGAAGCTTGTAACCTCTTGAGCAGTCACTACCACCCCATTTCCTTCCGCTTCTGCGGTGGTGTGGGGGCAACAGGTCGCCATTGACCTCATTCTAGATACAACCAGCGATCGATGTACATCGTGGAGGCAATAGTGCGGTTGAAGGAGGAGCCTCATGCGGTCGCGCGCCGGCCGGCCGTGATCATTCGGAACGCCTCCGACGCTCTCTCCGAGTCGCGGAGGGCAAGGTGGAGAGGCTGCACCTTTGTCTGGATGTCTGCCGAGGAAAGATCTCCAGTGTGACACGAGGGACATCGACTAAGAAATGGCCGTGCTCCATATATGGACCAAACTCCTAGACAGAGACCATTGTCGAAGCGATTTTGTAACACTGTCGTCACCTAGAGAAACATCTCCCAGGAATCTATTACTCTACGATGCTCTTCTTTTTCTCTCACTCACGAAGGAATTCAATTTGGAGGTTAGTTTTGAGGGGTGAGGGTAGAGCTCGCTCGCAGAGACTTAAGGCCGGTTAAGGAGAGAGAAAATGCAAGAATAAATTAACCGCAAGTGGCACTCAGGGTGAAATCACAGTGGAAGGGATGAGTCGATTCCACTTTTATTTTTTGGATACCGATTCCATCGAATGTTATTCATACTAACAGGTGGGATATTTATTTTCAGTAGCATTGCTGTCGTTAAAATTTAAGAATTGAATGTAGCACAGTTACAAATGACATTTAAGAGGCCCGAAAAGTGTAGGTACCTACTTATTAAAAACGGAGAATTGTTATCATAGTAATACATCCTTAGTTCGATATAATAATAATAAACACTTTAACTGATTCAGATATAATTTGTTAACTTTATAATGTACAGTGTACAATAGCTAAGGTTTATTGTGGCCTATAGTTCCCAAACTGATGGTATATTTTCAAAATATTTATCTTCCTGAATCGATGGAATCGGTGGAATCGAGTTCAGGTTCGATCGGTTCTCAATTCCGATTCCATGCCCAAAAATCGGTTGAATCGAGAATCAACATTTGGAATCGAGTCATCCCCATTCAGTACCCATAGGTCAATTAAGCTAAGGTCAAATAGGTCAACAGTGGCGTTGATAGAAAAACATAAATTCATCAACTGGTTGAATAACGTGAAAATTAGCGAGGTATTGGGTCGACTCTGCCTCTGTGTGAAATCCACGAATATAGCAACGGAGAATTAACTGAGGACAATTCACACGTCTTTGATACCAATGTATATTCGATTTCTCAGAGTAAGTTAACTTTGCAGAACCCGCCTCTGACGTGTAACACCTCGTGTGCGAGCAACTTTGATTGCGCTATCCCTTCGATTTATAAAAAAGTATTTAATGACCTCGTAGACACGAATTCCCACAGAAAATTGAAGTTTAAGTTGCCACAGAGAGATAATGGGGAGAATCTGTTGAGAATTATGACGCCATTCTTTTCGGCTTTCATCTGATTCAAATAGCCGTGAAAAGGTGGTGGGAAAAGGCAGATAAAAGCTAACAAGGCTGGAGAGTCTTCCGAAAAGGCATTCTAAAAAACAGTATAAAAATGGAATAACCCCGGTGAAGATGCGACAATCTTTGGTTCACGGTTAAAGTCACATAAAGCTAATGCGGAAAATGAATACTTTCGATAATGGAGGTAAACATCTGGATGCACACACTAAAAACAAAGTGCTAGGAGGGATATTCGCTAAGAATAATTGATATAATTTTTTTCTTTCCTCTTCATACTGATATATATATATGTAAGAGGATGATTAACTGCAACCAGAAAAACGAAGCAGAAGTGCGGATTCCAATACGAGAAATATCGTACTGGAAAATATTTGCAGAATTCACCTAGCGGTAATTATCCTAGACTGTAACTGAAATTATGTTACGGTCATAAGATGCATGCTGAGAATTGAAATGAATTTCTATTACTTAATAATCTTCTTTAAAAAACATCGGGTGCATTATTTGTGGAATAATTCTATGAATCATCTTACGATAGTTTAAATAGAATGTCTGTCAAGAAAAAAAATGTAAACATACATTAGTTAGATAGACCAATAGTACTAGAGTATAATTATCTGGTAGAAATATAGTTTGAAGGTGTAAACTAAGGATTATTGTTGAGGGATTAGTAAATACTGACAATGAGACCCCATGCTCTGAAGAAATCGAATTGCATATCTTCCTAACAATCTAAGAAGCATATGTGTAGATATGCGTCTTATCAAAGAAATAAGTAGAAAATATATAGGCCTGCTTAGTAAAAATTGCCTTTCGTCAAATTATGCTGCATCAGTCTTGACTACATATACCTTTTGATGAGGTAAGGGAACACATATATTCCATCTATAAAATTTAACTCTCACGCTAGATTAATACGAAGTACCTCGTTTGGCGTGGCGTAACAGTCCTATTACATACTTGGCATTGGAATTGTCGATTTCCTAATTTTTTACTTACCATCTCCAACGACTAAGTGCTCTTGCTACATCGTAATTGAAAACTCGCCCCGGAATCGGTAATAAAACAGTGCATTGAAACCAGTCGTCGAGAATAAAAAGTTGAATAAGTGAAAAATTGCCATTTTCTTCATCAAAGATATGGTGGAAAAGCCTTTGAGACTTCTACCCCTTACTCTGATAAAGTATCAATATAATGTGTACCAGTGGCGTAACTAGAAATATGCTTCTGGGGGGGGGATGGGATTGCCTGGGATGGCCTGGAGTGGCGACTCCCCCGCCCCCAGACGGAAATGGGGGATCCGGGAAATTTTACGTAATTTTGGAGCTAAAAATTTAAGTTTTATTGAATATTACACAATTACTTATACCACTTTTTTTTACAGAGCGCGACCCGGGTTTTGTGCCTGAAGACGATGATAATTCATCGAAACCCAGGTCGAGCTCAGTAAAAAATAACTGGTATAATAAGTATTTGTGTAATATCCAAGAAAACTTATAATGGAATACCAAAAAGTTAATCTTGAGTTAGTGAATTTAGCTAAAAATTTAACTTGTAAGAGATGAATTTATTATATGTCAAAACTAGACAATAGTTATAAATATATTTTTTATTTCTCTGAGGCTTTGGGGGGAGATTTCCCCCCATGGTTACACCACTGATGTGTACAGAAACGATTGATTCAAAATTTCTTCTCCTAACAATCTCAAATTATAATAATGATAATGAGTCAACAATCAAGCAAGGTATTCCGGGGAGAGTGTAAATTTGTGGAAAGTGGAACCTACGGCTTTCGTTTCATAAATAATATATTTAAAGTGGCGCACCTAGCAAGATTTTCATTATTCTACTTTTGATAATACGCGGGAATCGCTGCCTACCCAAAACTCTCAGTAGAGATGCTGAAATACACCATTAATTGGAAGTATATCATATCTGCTCATGTAGTGAACAAGTGAGGCACATCGTTTTACGGTTACCACACCAAGAAATTTACGGATTACATTGAGATTAAATCAGTAAGTACGAGTCAAAGAATATATTGACATGATTTTATAGTGTGGTACATTAAATTATGTTACTATGAACGAAATCAGTATAGGTTCCTATTGCACCAGATTACATTGTCATTGGGGCAAGTGTAACCCATTATTTTCCTCTTCCCCTATCTAATATAAACATTCAAATAATTTGTTTCGGAAAAGGTCGGAATATTTCCTTTTTGCGGTAGGGTGATTCCTACGGAAAATTATGAACCACATGTATATAGGAGATGGTTAAATTTGCAACAAAGCCAAAACGATATCATTCATTGCTCATCAACAGTGACACTTGTACGAGCTCCTCCATCTCCACCATCAGAAGTGACATGTGTAGAAACTCCTCAAGCTCTGCCATTAGCAGTGTCGCATGAAGTACCTCATCCACGTCTGCCGTCAACAACATCCAATTTCAAGGGCATTGCCGATTCGAACGACCTTGCTTTCCCAGTATGAAGCACGAGCGGGATCTCGTTTGGGGAGTTACTTCTGGAGCAAGTAAAACAAGCAGCAAGGGTTGCGCGTGGAAGGAAAAGAATATGTGGAGGGGCAGAATCAGAGGAGGAAATGTCACGACAGAGGAGGCATTTGTAAAACTGAAAGAAAATGAAAGAAGAAAATCTGAAAAAAGGAGGTGAAAAAAACAAAAAGATAGAAGTGTATCATGAGGAAAGTAGTGATGAAGATAATGTTGAGGAATTCTAAAATGACTTGGATGATTGTGAACGAGAAGGCAAGATCAAAGAAATGGATAAAGAAGAGAATTTCACGAGTGTAATGCAGAGAGATTTATAAACAGTGCAGGTGAGTGACAGGATTCTTGCAAAATGTTGTCATACGAAGGAAATAAAAATGTTTGCTGGACAGCTGACGGAAAAGGACGCATGTTTGCCAGTAAAATTTGCTCGAAGAATTAATTCAACATCAACATTTCATTGGCCCAGCATTGAAGACAAGAGGATAATTCAACCTGAACAAATTTTTCATTTTCTACTGCCTCCAGCATTTGAGAAGCGAGGCAAATTCAAATTTGACATCTCATTTGATTCCTATTATATGAGTTAACTCTTGCATAACTATCCATCCTCTTGTAAGCTACTTCCAATTCACCAACGCTTCCTTTGGTTACGCAATTCTCTTTCTGATGTCCTTACCGTTGTATCCGTTTTTACTGTAATATGCTCTCCAAATGTTAAATTGCTCTATCTGATATAGTTTATGAACTCATATTTTATATTTTTATTGTATCCTGAATATAATTTATTGCCAAGGTGATTGATATTACCATGTTGAAGATATTTTTAACTACAGTGTTCATTGCCACCCTGTCTCAGATCTTTTTAACTAATCCCCAATTTTATAGACATCTACTTAAAGATCATTGTCTGTTGTAGACCTGCCCCAAAATGGTTGTATCAAATAAAACCATGTACAATGATCTATTTTCGTCTCTAATTCATGCATGACTGTGTGGTGAGAAAGTGAAAAGCTCCTCTTTCCTGCTCATTAACGCCTCCTTCGGTCTCGTCATTTTCCTCCCGTTTTCCATACTGCCTTTATCCTATTTTTTCATCGATTCTGCCTACGTGACGCGATGCACGAATTTGCGCTTTTGCGAGTTTTTTTTTTCGTGTGAAGGTCCAGAATTCCAGAGCCCGACCTTCCTACACAAATTAATTTTAGTTTCCCGGATCTGGAGGAATAAACTTCCGCTGTCCGTTAAAGCGTTAATTCTCCATAAGTCAACGCTGATGCGTGGAATCTTTGAGGTGACGCATCCCAATAGTGATGGATAAACCGATTTCGATTAAAATAGAAAATCGAGATTTAAATGCTTATGATCGAGGATATCGTGATCGAGGCTTAATCTTCGAGTATCACTGAAAACTCGATTTTTCGAATGCGATCTTGACCATTTCGTTTTATCTGTTGCGTCACTACCGGCCTACGATATCTTCATCCGTCGCCTCACCTCCAAGGCATTTGGCCATTCTTATCACAATCTGGCCGTGACCTTTTATTCTAGCTTTGAAGTCGTACGCCGTGTAGTAAGCACGAATTTTAGAGAAGTTGATTATGTTATCTCCCGAATAATACGCTCTCACCTTGCGATTAATTAAAAAGGATCAAAAAAAAGGCATAACAACAAAAAAAGTCATTTTTGAGGGCAGAGTGACCCGAATGTCACGGGGAAAGAAGACATGATTTAATTATGGCCGTGAGCCGATATATGCATTAGTGATGACGTCATCGATGGCATTTATAAATTTTCAATGACTTTCCTTGCGACTACAAACACCAAACTAGAATTATTGAAAATAAATGGATCGATCTGCGCTCATCGGAACTGCATAGGGGAGGAACCAGTCTTTACTGTTGATGGTTGATATTTGTTTCCACTTTGAGCGCAAATTTAATCGGATTTCATGAATGCCCTCCGCTTGGTGATGAGGTGGGAGTTATTATTACAGTATTCTACCGATTAAGGTAGGTTTCCATTAAGTGCTGAAGAAGTGATCTGGGAGCCTCTCTTTCCTTCCGGCACTGCCTTCTTCAATTCACTGTAAGGCCTACTCCCTTTCAACCTATCTAAAATCCCTGCTCTTTTCCTTCCCCTCCCTCGTTTCTCTAACATTCTACCCTCTAACACCCTTTTTAACATCCCCTCCCCGATAATTATCTCATCTAAAAGCTGCCTCTCCTCACCAACCATATCCAGCACTTCGTTTAATGTTTTCTAACTTCCCCGCCCTCATCATTGTACTCAATTTCCACGTCCCTACATTTATAGACGACTTCTTCTTCTCCATCTTCTTGGTCTTCTTTTCTTCTTTCTTCATTGCTGCTGCTGATGATAAGTCTCTGCAAGGATTTCGCATGTTGACGACCCCGAGGACCTTGCCGACCTCGCTGCCGTGCCCGACACCCGCCCTTTGCGGACGGGTCCCGGGCGATGAGATTCCGAGGCTCATTTGGTTGTACTCCATGTGTTCAGGGAAGAGATAGTTGGTAGGGTTTCCCACTTCCATTCCAACAGTGTTTTTCACGTGACACCATCACGTGGACTACCTTTCGTCTGGCTCATACCCTTCGACCTATTTGGCATGGGTGGCCCTACCGGGAATAATTGCGAATTAATCCCGCCAGTGCAGCTCTAGGGGTCATAGGAACGCGCAAGCCTTTCCACCGCGACAAGATTGTAGCCTAAGGGAAAGGCGAGGTGGGAGTAGAGATGGAAAATTCGATTTCGATTAAAATCGGAAATAGAGTTTTAATTGGAAGTCGAGATCGAAACTCGATAATTCGGCTTCGATCTGGGCCATTTCGCTAGATCTCAGTTGCGCCACTATCGGCCTATAATAACTTCAACCGTCCTATGTGAAATACTTTTCATTAACGCCGGTAAAATTGTAAAGGCAGAACCTCGATCATCAAGACAGCATCCCAATCAGTTTGTCATTCTTTAATTTCACTGAAGCCGAATTGTAATCGCAAGCGGTAATTCCAAAAATTTAACCTGCCTCCATTTGTTAATTTTTGCTACTTATAATTCATGCAAATGTTTTTGGATTTTTTTCCGGATCTCAAAAGTGTATTTTGATCGTTTTTCGAGCACTTAAAAAATTTGTTTTTTTAACAAACTGAATGGAAAGAAAAGAACAGTCGATTTTTTCCATTAACCGATATTTAGCTTCAAATTTCGATATTTGTTGAAAAGTGGAGTTTTTTTATTCGATTAAAAATTGATTTCTTAGAAAATCGATTTTAAGCGCCGTTTTTCCGTCACTACATCCAACCCGCTAGGTCGGTTGTCCTTCGTCGCTTACTTTCTCATTTAGACATATTTTATCACGCTGAATTTTTCAAACGTAAATGAGTGTCGTCGACTGGGGTGACATTGTCTCAGTGTTTGGATGGTAATATATAAAATACGCTCAGTAACGCCGTACATTTTAGTCTCGTGTGTAAGATATGTTTTTTCCTTGAAGAATATATGTAGTAAAGCACTTATATATTTCCCGTTGGCTTATGTATTTTTTCGTAAGTAGAGCAATCTCACCTCGCCAAAACGGTACCTTTGTCTCATAGCATAAACTGCATTTAATTTCTGGGTTGGAAAATTTCTAGGTCAAATTTACGCGAATTTTATTATTCAGAGGCCACTGAGAGGCAGTTTTATAGCCGCAAAAAAGCATTCATATTTCATATTCATCAAAAAGTATTACAGCTGAGAAGAAAGCAGTAATATCCGATTGGCATGATCAAGAACTAGTGTATCCCATATGTAGAGGTCAGAACACAAGTCATATATTTCAAATAATTATCTAAATAACCATTTGCAACACCAATTTCAATGTAATCTAATATCAAAATTCACTTGCCTGGAAAAAATATCGTTTATAAAGTATGAGTCAAAGTCGCCTCAAATGGAGTACAAATGGCACATTCCCGCAATCTTCTAAATATTTCAATTGTTGGATATAAAAATCCTTAACTGTTGAATATCCTTTAAGGCAACGTGCTCTATAGTAAACATTACTTTACTATCGTCATTCTTTGAGATAGACGCCGAACTGAAGGAAGGACATTTGTAGGTGATATGAAGCTCACATTAACGTGATCAATGGGAAAGCGGTCACAGATTCAAATCTAATGAGATAGAAACTCAACGTAACTGCCCGTAGTGGAGTGCTAGCCATACGTATGGGAATATGTGAGAATGAACTCAAATATTAACCTGGTGATAGAGATGGAGCCACTTTCAACTTTTTTCAACAAGTTACCCGAAGGTAGACTAAGTTTTCCCATTTGACAATCAACCCTTCTCAGCATTCGCCCGTGGCTTAAATATTTCAATTTGGCTCCATAATTATCTTTGTGGTCAACTATTTCGCTGGGGCATAATAGTGCTCAATACATTCTGAAATTCTCTAAGAAGTTGAATTAAGTTCTGTTAACTAAAAAGCTCCTTTAATTAAGAAGCTCCTTTAATACGCATGGGAAACGTGACGACCGGTGGGTCGAGCCGCCCGTAGAGCTTGGAAACCCATGACCCACCGGTGGGTCATGTCGTCGACGGGGATAGGCCAGCCGTGGTGGGTCATTGCGCCCGGCACGTGTTAAACATGTGATGCGCCATGAAAAATACCATTACGGCCGCTGAAGCAGGAATAAAATAACCCTCAAACTCCTTAAAAATTGGAAAGCTTCCTGACAAATGCAAGTACAGGGTGGGGCAGAATGGACTCCCTGATTTGACGGGTAAATTGTTAAAAAACTAGCAAAGATAGTTTTAAAACGTTTATACTTCCCAAAACTGCATTCAATGCCATTTTATTTTTATTTGAATTTGAAAATTTGTTCATCCAGTTGACGACCTTGGCGAGCGATGCACATATTGAGTCGTTCAAAAAAGTTTTCGAAAACTCTTCTCAGCATATCTTCTGATATTCCAACGATGATATCTGTTATTGCCTCCTTAAGAGCTTCCAAGGTCCTTGGTCGGACTTTTTAAACCTCAGCTTTGAGATATCCCCAAAGAAAAAAATCGCATGGACTCAAATCCGGGGAGCGAGGGGGCCACGGAACTTCGCCTCGTAATGAGTTCAGGCGGCCGGGAAACTGTCTTTGCAGAACTTGGCGTGAACGAAGGGCGGTATGAGCCGTGGCACTGTCCTCTTGAAACCAAAAGGCTTATGTGCCATATTGCTGACCATACTCTTCCATTTCAGGTTGAAAAAAGTTCTCCAGCATTTCATAATAACGCTTAGAGATAACAGTAACAGCTAAACCTCGAGATTCAAAAAAGTGAGGCCCAATAATGCCTATGGAGGACACAGCGCACCAAACTGTCACTTTGGGGCTATGAAGAGGTCTTTGGTGAAGTTCATGAGGATTTTCAGTCGCCCAGTACCGAAAATTTTGCTTGCTAACTGTGCCGGAGAGGTGAAAATGCGCTTCATCGCTAGACCACAGAATAGCGTGGAGTTGCACAGAGGTTAAAATTGCATTGCAAGCATCCATACGTTTCAGTCTTGTGGACTCAATTCTTGAACGACCATCATCTTGTAGGGGTGTAAGTGAAGGTCAGTGTGTAAAATTCGCCTTACTGTTCTGGACGATATTTCAAGGGCAGCAGCATGTTTCCGCGCAGAGCGCGATGGGGACTGCTCAATGGACGCTCTCACTGCCACGGTGATTTCAGGTGTCCTAACACTTTTAGGTCGCCCTGCTGGTTTTCTAGGAAGTGTAGATCCTATCGCCCGCACACTAGTGATCCATTTCCTAATGGTTTTTGCATCAGAAACCTATTTATGACGAGCCAAACCAAACTGCCTACGAAAAGCCCTCTGTGTCGCCAATACACTATTATTGTTTATAAAGAACGTTTCTATGACAAAACCTCGATGCTCACCGGACCACTTCATGGCAATTACTAAAAAATGGCATCGCTTCCCCCACCAAACGACGCTACTCCCACCCCGCTAACACACCTGCGCACTCTACAGTGATTGTCTGAAACTAGGGAGTCCATTCTGCCCCACCCTGTATTTTCAGAAAGCTTCAACAATAAATTCATCATCATCACTGGTCAAATATTGTAAAATTGGCTTGACGCAACTCTCCAATGAGCTGCTCTTTTCACACCCATGTATTTCTTCTCTCTCACATTCTTCTTTATGTGCTCCGTTTATTTCATTTAAGGCCTTCTTGTTCCATTCTTGCCATTCAGTTGTCGCTCGAAGATTGTCTTCATCGGGCCATCATGTCTCAAGATGTAGCCGATCAAGTTGTCAATGATTGAAGGCGTCACTTGGTGATAAATCTTTCAGCTGATGAAATCGACGATTTAGTTTAGTGATTCTCTCACTACTTCCATATTTTTATATATATATAATCTTTCTTGTAAAAGGAGATTCGCTGTGGTAAGGATACAAATCCTGGTGATAGAAAAAATTACTTTGCGAAAGTATCCTTAAACGTTAGATTACGTTAATTATAGCTATGATAATTATCTTGTCATCACTATAAATCAATCTTTACTTGCTAGAATAGCTTCTGTTTGTTTACAATATTATTTCCTCCTTGAAAATCCTCAGTTAGGAAAGTCATGACCACCTTAGAGGAATTCCATAAAAAGTTCTCGTTAAAATAGCCTGTAATGACGATATATTTACGAGGTTAATTTCTCTACGACCTCATTGACTCTCATCTTTAAGTAACAGCCTGCAGGCATCCTGATGAAGGACCGTGTTTACTCGAAGAATATACTGTTCTGCGCCAAATTGCGTGGATTCGTCTTCAATCTTTCGTCTTAGCTGCCGATTTTTTCACTAAAACAGCTAGTTAATTAGGTCATACTTCATTTGGAGCGTATGTTTCCGCGGCAGTGTAGAGGAAGTCGCCCACTACCCGGCCCGCAGTGGTCGAGCGAAATTTTTGAAAGAATTCGAATCCAATTTAAAGTAAACTTCTTTTTCTACATAAAAATTCGTTGTGATATAACGCGGAGAACATCGAGACGCAGGCAACGATTTAACACTCAAGTTTTACCAACTTCTTGTTTGCTAGAAAAAGTCACTTCACCAAGTTAACGGTATCATTTGTTTGAAAGGTATTTCATGATTGAAATTTCAGATAACCGCTTAAAAAATAATTATATACCAATGGTATTTATTTCAAATTCATACAATGGTGACTTCGTTTTTATGAAGGCGCAAACTCCATAATCGCGCTGAAAGTGCCAAAAAGCTGTAATTCTTTTTTTCTCGGTTTAAAAACATACCTGAAAAACACTAATTAAATATTCTGATTGAGGAAATACAATGCAGAATACGATTAGCTTCATTTTGATGCGTATTACACCATTAAGTCACTTTATCCTTCAAGCTTGTGTATATTTACTTTTTAAATGGACAGTAGTGAGTAAGAGTAAGTTTTATCATCGTCGTAGGAATAGAAGGATCAACAACTCCAATCTGGGCCAAGATGGCCGCCGGTATCCACCCACGTACTCCTAGGTCTAATATAACAGCGGTGTTTTCAGTGGTAATTCTCTCTGTTGTGGTGCTCTCAGTGTGTGTGTCGTCTTGTGTACGCAGCCCATTCCCGCATTTTTCCGAAACGAATGGATGTTCCAACAACTGTGCCAGATATGGTGATTTTCATTTCAACGCTTTCTACGCATGTGGCTTCAACTTCTGCCATCTCCAACTACGCCGGCAGCCGCTGGGCCGCCCGCCCAGACGACGACGCTCCCGTCGGGCTGCCCCGAGTAAGTCATTCTCTGTGTGGAACCTACTCGCCCTGCTTGTTCTCTTAGCCGGGGACGTTAGCCTCAACCCTGGCCCTGATCTTCAATTATATTAACAGAACGTTCGGAGTCTTCAGAATAAAACTCTCCATACTTTCCTCCCACTATTCCGACCTCTGCTATTTTGACGTGATAGCCCTGTGTGAAACCTGGCTCAGCGATAGAGTGGGCGATAGTGAATTGGAAATATCACACAGTCATCAGTTATTTCGACGTGATCGGAGCTCTCGTGGTGGAGGTGTACTTTTGGCGATTAACCCCACCATCCCGGCCACTCGACGTTTCGATCTCGAAACTGAGTGCGAAATAGTGTGGGTAGAAATTCGGCTTGAGGATGGTTGTGGAATCCGGCAGAAAAAACTCTTCATTGGCTGCTTCTATCGTCCCCCTTCAAGTGATGTATCAGTGTTAGAGGCATGCCTTGAGTCGGTCCTCCGCGTTCACACCCTTGGCGACCTGATTCTACTTGGGGATTTTAACCTCCCGATCACATGGAATTCTCAGACCAGCGGCATCAGTGCCGACAACAATGGCACGTTTTTTATAGATAATTTCTTAGACGGCATGGGCCTTTTCCAGTGTAACCCTTTCCCCACCAGAAATTTGGCATCCTTGGATCTCATCCTTTCCTCATTTAGTGTAAACTCTCCCACCACATGCAGGAATATTTTCAACTCCGACCACTCCTCGCTCGAGTTCTCATTGCCCATGTCCCTCCCCCACCGCACTTCTGCCCAAACTTCACCACCAGCGCGGTCAGTGAAATCTTGTAAGAAGGCCGACTGGGAAGCCATCAACTACACCCTCTCCCTCCTGCCCTGGGGTCTCCTGGAGAGAGGGTCCCCGGATGATGCTATGGAAGTGTTTTATGACTTTGTACACGGTGTCACCAATGACTTCGTTCCCTCCCGAAGGATATCGAAGAAGAGACCCATGTGGCTCACAGCTGAAACCTCCCGAGTTCTTCAAAACAAAAGAGCTGCTTGGAAGCTTTGGAAGTCTTTTCCCAATCCCCACACATATGCCTCATTTTCTTCCCTTCGTAGAGTGTCACGGAATCTCTTACGCCGCGATTATAGCAATAGCATCAAATCAATTACAGATGACATGGCATCTAATCCTAAACGATTCTGGTCATTATTTAATTTGAAATGGAAATCAACCCGAATACCAACCATCGTTAAATCAGGCCAAGAGTCTTTCTCGGGGGTTGAGCGACCTTCGGCTTTCAACAAATACTTTTCCTCAAACTTCACCCCTCCCACTCCGCAATTCGAACTTCCAACACTTTATCCGGTTTGCTCTCACTCACTTACTATGGCCTCTGTTACGTCTGAGGAGACTCTACGCCTCCTTAAATCTTTGCCTCCCAACAAAGCCACTGGAGCCGACGGCCTCGGATCACTCTTTCTGCACCGAACAGCTGATACTCTCCACATCCCCCTCTGTAAATTATTCAACCGATTCTTTTCAGCGGGATCATTTCCTTCAGCTTGGAAAACAACACTTGTTACTCCCATTTTAAAATCCGGCAAAAAAGATGATGTAAGTAACTATCGTCCAGTGTCTATCCTCCCTATTCTTTCTATTTTATTCGAACGTGTTATTCATTACCAACTTCTAGCATTTACTATCGCTTACATCTCACCCCAGCAGCATGGCTTCCTTCCTGCTAGCTCCACTGTTACGAACCTATCTATCCTACATCAGCACATCACCGCTGCTTTCGAAGCCTCTTCTCAGCTAGACGTTTGCTACATTGACTTTGCTAAAGCCTTCGACTCCGTCAATCACACCCTTCTTATCCACAAACTGTCTTATCGCTACAATATCCACGGCTCTTTCCTATCTATACTATCGAATTTCCTAACCGACCGCACTCAGCGAGTTGTTCATGACGGAGCGTCTTCTCCAAGCACCCCCATCCTTTCAGGCGTCCCCCAAGGCAGTGTTCTCGGACTTCTTCTCTTTTCCCTCTTCATTGACGATATTACGAGCTGTGCACTTTCTAACGCATGTAGAATTCTCCTCTTTGCAGATGACTGTAAAATATTCAAAAGAGTTGAGAATACTTCTGACTCTCAGTCTTTGCAGTCTTCCCTTCATTCCCTCGAGGCCTGGTGCCTTCAGTGGCAACTCCAAATTAATACAAGCAAATCAAAATACATACCCTTTTCTTTAAAACGCACCCTCAATCCTCATAAATATACTATTTTTAATGAAATTGTTCCGATAGAGTCCACCATCAATGACCTGGGTGTTACTTTCGACCCCAAACTAACTTTTCTTCCGCACCAAAATAAAATGAAAACCAAGGCCATGTCAGTCGTGGGTGTTCTTTATCGACTCACTTCTGTTACCGATCCAATCGCCATGAGAGCTATTTTCACCGGTTGCGTTCTCCCAATCCTCGAGTACTGCTCCGTTATTTACTCCACTGCCAGCCCCTACAGCCTTAAAATTCTTGAACGCCCAGTTAATTTGTTTATTTCAATAGTCCGACACCGTGTACCTCACCTCCGTAATTCTTCTCGCTCTGAAGTAATGTCTGCCCTGTCATTGGTCCCACTATCCTCCCGTAGGAATTTCCATGATATTTCCTTCATTTACAATGCCTTAAATGGCAAGTTCCGATCCTCAGATATGCTGCCTTTCTTTTCACTCCACATTCCCACCCGCTCCGTCCGTAATAACCACCTACAACACCAACCTAAATTCCGTCTTTCTCTCTCTCAAAGATCACTTTTTTACAGACTCCCTACCTCCTTCAATTCCATTTCGAGTACTCACCCTTCCCTGGATCTTTCAATGCCCATTAGATTATTCCAAAGGCAACTTCGAAAAGCCATCTACTGAATCCCTTTTTTTCTTTTTTATATCCCTTTTATAGTTTTTTTATAGTTTATATTTGTTAAAGCTGCAGATTTTATGTTTTGTATTCAATGTAAAGGCCATTATGGCTGTGTTTGAATAATTTAATAAATAAATAAACTTGCTATTTCCACATAGAAATTTATTGACACCGACCATGGTTTCGTTACAGAGTAACATTATCAAGGAGTATCATTATCATTCACCTTGATAATGTTACTCTGTAACGAAACCATGGTCGGTGTCAATAAATTACTATTTGGAAACAGCAAAGTTGTTGATCCTTCTATTCCTGCGATTATGGATTTCCACAAAGTTACGCCCGCTACGATTGATTAGATTAATTTTTTCATCATCGTCATTGTTAGTGAGCAACCCTGAGGTTAGGCTTCATAGAGGTAGGAGTTATTCTGAGAAGCTCTCTTAGGTGAAGGGAAATAATGTTATGTTAGTCCTTTGCGGGAGTTTACGTAGCCTTGACTTGTTCATGCTCTCCACTCCTCTCTGCTCTCAGATAATCTTTTTATACGCAGCGAAGTCTTGCTAATCTGAACTAATTGCAACCAGTGGCGGATGCGGAGGGGGGCTAGGGAGGGATATTGCCCACACTCGGGTATCCAACTTACACGAGAAAAAATGGTAATTTTGCACATTTTTCGAATACATGCAGGAGGAGACAGCCTCGACAACCCAACAGTTCACCGATTAATCCGTGCGCCGCGGCATTTCTGCTTTCGAGCTTTTGTAATAAGGAATGGAAACGTAATGCATTATGGAAACTTAGGAACTAGAAATGTACAGTAATGTTTTTTAACTTAATTTTTGGAAAATTATTAATGAGGAAAGCTTAAAGTGTTGTTACAAGCCTCAAAATTATCAAAATGTACGTGACCCCCCCGTCCCCCCCCCGCCCCCCGCCCCCTTAGTCCACATCCTGTATCCGCCACTTATTGGCACCGGACCCTATTCGGATGACTTGATTGTTCAGCGTCGCCGAAATAATAGCAGTAAAAACTGTTTCAAGTGGAAGAAGGAATCATAAGCGTTCGTAGTGCATAGGACCGCGTAACTTGGCAAGACTGTACTGAAGGCGTTATGGTGGTGACGGTGGCTGGGAGCCGCTCTGGGCGACCGATGCCCATCGTTTTTTTCTCTCTGCCGGAGTTCACATACCACTCAATTGCGGGACAACTAGAAGAGATAGAGACTTTCTGTTATCTTTATTGTATTTAGAAGAAGTGTATTCACATTAGGAAAGGAGAAAAATAGTAATATGTCCCCTGGTGATCGAGAAAATCTATTTGGACTTTGGCCAATTATAATTTGCCTCCAAGCTGAAACATAAAAATTCTAAAACAAACAATCTGTGGCTGCACCTTTCTTCCACAATTACCTTGAGACTCACACTTCTATGTCAATTTGCGTGGCTTAAAATGGGTCCATCGTGGAGTACTGCAGGCCCAAAACGGCGACGAAGGACGTGATTCGGGCCAATTCGAATTTCTTACCCTTTCCTTCCTCGGCGATCCACACTCAAGCTGACTTTTCATGGGTACGCCCAGCACGTTCGGCAGTCGTAATTCCTATAATATACTTAAAATTCAGTATTTAGTAATATACGTATTTCATAGCACATATTGCGGTCTGCATTTAAAATTTATTACGCAAAGGAATTACTGATCATGGTGATGGAAAAATGTCGCTCAAAATCGAATTTTAATTGAAATGAAAAGCTCGACTTTTCAACGAAAATCGAAATTTGAACGGAAAGATCGATTGATTGAAAAAAAAACATCGTTTATTTTTAAAAAAATACAGTTCGGACAAAATAATGTTCTCTATGCATTCGCAAAATACTCAAAATACGCATTTAAGGTACAGAAAAAATCGCCAAAAATACTGAAATAATACATAAATGCGTGAATTATCATAAGTAAAAAATTAGAAATGCTCGCACATTATAGTTCGGAACAAATCGACTTCACTAAAATTGTTAAGAAAGGTCAACTGAGTAAGATACTTTTTTGATGATCGAGGACGTTCTTACCAATTTTACCGGCCTCAGAAAAAAGCCTTTCACATGGGACGGATGACGTTATCATAGGCCGATAGAGATTCTACTGGCAATGAGATCAAACGATGTGGTCAAGATCGCATTTTAGCTATCGAGTTTTGATCGAAACTCGAGGATCAAGGCTTGATCTTTGACTTTTAAAAGTCGATGTTAGAATTTAATGTAAATCGATTTTTTCATCACTAATTGTACTGTGTTCAAGACGTAAGTATTAAAAAAGGACTGCACTGTAAATAACGAAAAGTTAATTTTCTTCAAAATAGTTTCGTCTCGGAGGTATTCCAGTTAAGCGGATGTTAAGAGGACTCCACTGTGTAAGTAATTATCCTCTCTTACTTCCTTCCCCATTCGAGACTAGATATTTCATGCAAGGCCTCGGTTTCCTATTGAAAGCTTACGGCTTTACGCATTCGACGATTTCGAGCGCCGCAATTCCAGCGTATCCCACCCTTAATTTATCTCCCACTTTCACAGTTCATTTCGTGTCAATGGAGTTTTTTTTGCCTGTGAAGTGAGATCCTTGCTCACCGATATGGCCTTCAAGTTTTTACTACCTATTTGCCACCCTTTGTTAAGTGTTCTGCGGGCATTATGCAACGGCGTAGTGTAGAGTTGATTGAGGGTTATTGGTAGAGGCGGCCATTGCCTGTTGCCATTTACTCTGAGGCCGTAATGCCCTTCGTGCTGGATATTTTATACTATCTTATTTTAGCGTAGCAGTACACATCTCGTTTTATGCCGGCCTTGGCTTCCTAAATCAAGGAGAGTCTTTTTGTTAGCTAATTTTCTGCCATTTTTCAATTGGTCCAATTCATTGAGAGGCAATATCGTTGGCGGGAGTTGTCGTAGCTCCAAATTAGATCACCGATGACCACTTTCATTTGAATTCGGTGCTGTCTTTGTTAAGGCTCGTTCTCTTTTTATTGCATATTTATAGCGTGTGTTGCTCATATCCAAGGCATGGATGTTCGTGTGGGTGTAATTGTTTGATTTCACATTAATGCGGTTTAAAAACATAAAAATGAAAACAATATCGTGTTAAAATTTCTCTTGGCTCTCGCTTACGTACTTATGTTAGTATGAAGTAGTGAGATTCGAAATACGTGACAAATACCAGTAACAAATGCAAATAGCATCCTGTTGAATAAAACATATATCTTAGATTTACGAATGACATAGATATCTTTGATTGGATAATGATTATTTATAGAGACTTCTGAATATAGGAAATGATAAACACGAGATGTCATTGGAAAATGTAATTGACTTGGATTTATGAGGGCCTTTATCGCTGCTGTCACCATTGTCTTTCGGCTTTGCGTCACTCAGTCGGTTTTTAGTTGGCACTTTGTTATTACGCATGATTGAATTGTCACGAAAACATACCCACAAAGTCCCGCAGACTAAATTTTTCCTTAATTTCTTCTTGAACCATTGAATAAAAATAAGTTTTTTTGTTTTATTTTTATGTCGACTTCATCATCATTAATTCTCAATTATCCATTTGAGTTCTCTGCGCAGTTTCTTTGCTAAATTGCACACGGATAATTATTTTAGACTCAGGGTGGGTCGCCGCATTCTTTTCCAGCTTTAATTAGCGGAAGCGAAGAGAGCATAACATGTAAAGAAGAATGTGAAAGGGAAGAAATATGTAGGTGGGAAAAGATTGGCTGATAGGAGAAATGAGTGGAGAGCTTCGTCAAACCAATCCTAGGATTGCTAACCAGTGGTGATGATGATGATGTGATGTTGTACATGATAGATTTCTAAATGCACATGGTTCTGGGAAGTTCAAAACGTCTCTGTAAATTTCGATAACGATCACCTGCGATAATTGAAATGTTATATCTATACGAATCGTAGCATGTTTATTTCTTCTCCATTCACCTTGTCACCCTTGATTATTTCTTCATCAAAGACTATCAATCGCTTTCGCCATGTACGAGCACGTAGGACCTTGTGGAATCTACAACCATGACGAAGCACTCCTCTTCTTCGTGTTCAGGATTTACATTCGTGGAGTGGTTTCTCAAGCGGACGCGGCTGTGAAAGAGGAGAAGTGGAGAACGGGTATAGGGTGCGGATAGGTCCATTTCACTTTATTTCGATTCCAATTCCGATTCTTACAAATCGATTCCCAATTATATCGATTCCATCGATTCCTATTCATACCAACGGGTGGGGTATTGATTTTTCAGTAGTATTGCTGTCAGGTTAGGAAATATAACAACTTTGCTTTTCTACAAACACACTTGTATTGTCGTCGACTAGCTTCGATACGCTTTATAATTCTCAAGACCGGTCACATTAGTAGTTGACTTGTCTTGAGAATGATACAGTGTATCGAAACTATTTGACGACAATATAAGTGTGTTTGTAGAAAAGCAAAGTTGTTATTTTTCCTAAACTTATAATGGATTTCTACAAAGCTCAGGTCTCAACCATCCAGTACGTTGCTGTCTCTAAAATTTAAGATTTGAATGGAATAACGTAATAAATACAATCGAGGCCCAAAAATAATATTTATTTCAAATATCGAATTATTACTATTGTTATCATCACTATTACTGTCATTTTTATAGTAATCCTTAATCCCTTAGCTATAATAAATTTTTTTAACTATTTCAGGCACAACTTAATAATGTACAGTGTACTATGGCTCAGGTGTGTTGTGGCCTATATTCCCCAAAGCTTATTGTCTATTTTCAAACTACTTATCTTCCTGGAATCGATGGAATCGGAATCGACTTTGGGCTATCTTTGCCAGGGAGTTGAGGCCTGGGGGATAAATTTGCAGTTTCTGTTTCAGAGTGACTATGCGTCTTCGCTAAAGTCACGCGATCGTGTTATTTCCGTCCCCACTGTCATGATCCAGCTCCAGCCATAGGGACCAAAATAATGATCGCACATTTCCTGACTCACACGGTCATTCCCACCGTCCTTTTATCCATCGCTTATTCCCTCACTTACCGTATTTACCACTGTCATTCAATTTAAAGCGTAGCGCGGCATAACAGTTGCTCTTAACGGCAGTGCGTTGGCTGAAGGACGGTGCCAGCTATGGCTTCACCTACGGAATAAGGGACGCGCCGAGGGATGTAAAAAGGGATAATAAGCCCATCCCTTAAGTGGCGCAGCGAGGATGGGGTTTTGGGGGATAACTCCCCCCCCCCCCATGCTCAGAGAATTTTTTTCATAAAAATATTTTAGCATGAAAAATTTTGTAATTAATATTATGTGGAAAGATGACTCACAAACCAAACATATCCAAATATTCACACAGCCGTAAAACTCACAATTTTGAACCATTTATCTTAAAAAAATTTCTTGGGGAGGGCACTCACACCTCCAGCTTACCCTGCCGGTATTCCATACACCCCAGACCCTTTAGTAATAGTTGCGCCCAAAACGCCCCTTGTCTTAATTTGCTAGCTGCGACTCTGCATCCCTCCAGCCTTCGCGTAAAATGATCGCATTTTGCAGTCACTTATTTCCGCCATCGCTGGACAGACAGAGTCCCTGGCGCCTTCCCTTTAAAGGGATGTAAAAAATGAACGTATGATCAGGCAAGCAGGAGTTGGGATAGCAACCAAAAAAAGTAACTGATTAGAGTTAATCTCTGTAAAAAAAAGTAACCAGATAAAGTTCACAAAGTAACTTCTAAGTTAAAAGCTATTTTTCAGTCTATTTAAAAAATTATCATCAAACACCTTGTCACTCTGGCATATATAACGTAACACTACGTCTTGTCTCCGACGAGGTATTCATTACCATCGCGGGCATTGTCTCGTGAGTGGTTTCTTCGTGTATTCTCGACTCTTGAGGTTGCAATCCGAAACTTTGGCAGCCAATCCACTCGACTCCGGAGTCTGTTTGAATATATTCGCCTGTGACAATTTTTCATTGCATTCTTTCACAACTGTGTCACATTCTTGAATACCGTTCAATTTTCTCCTTTGTCTTTCCGACAAGCTTCGTGCTCAAATACGAACTTATCGATACTCATTAAAGTTGAACGAATAAAATTAACTGAAGACAATTTTTGTACCAGTTAATGTAAAATTTTAGCGTATAAAAGTTAAAAATTAGCTTTAATAAAAAGGAAAAATTTAATGAATTAGTTAACTTCATGATATAAGATTTGTTTTAATCGTATTTTTTAAATCGTTAATCCCAACTATGTTACTCTAAGATCGGTTTACTGCGTCAGTATATTCTCATTTTTCTTAGATAAAAGTCTGTTGAATATGGTACGTACGTAGGTATGATTACCATTTTTATTGATGGAACTCAAATCACATAATGGAATTATAAATATATTGAAGGCATAAATTGAGTTGTGATAAAGTAGTTTGTAAGTTGCTGTAGTAACTAGTGAATTGCTATGATATATATTATACCGACTGAAGTTGATCCTCACAGAATATGATACACGTATTTTTGTCAACGCCACCCCTTATCCCAAGTATGAATAAGAGTTTAAAAATTAACTTCAATAACAAGTAACGATTAAATTAAATAGTTTACTAATAGCCCAGTCACATTAGCCCAAAAAAATAGGGGTACCCTTGCATAAATTCCCGACAAGCTGAAAATTTGCATGAACCTTAAGGATACCACTCTGATGAAATACTGAAAAGTCCCCATCGATCCCGTGTGTGCTAAAAATTTAACACGCAAATTGGTTACTAGATCTCACCTGTCCCTCCGCCAACAATCGGGACAAGGGTGTAGTTTTAAATATTCCATCGTAGTGGAAACATTTGATCATTGCTAGTATTGTAACATAACATTTGTGCTATATTTAGTCCTTAGCAAATTTCGGGCATGGCTTCATCTGTAAAATAAACTTTTTCCTGCAAGTGAAATTGCTACTGCTGATTGTGGCTCAAAGACGTTGATTGATTCAAGTGCTGAAAGAGGTAATGGATTCATTAACTACCAAAAAATCCAAAATTCCGTGGCAAAACATGTGCAATGTCGGAAAAACTACACTTGGAGTAGTACTATTGCTTCAGTGGAAAGACATCACAAAAGAGGATCGAGCCAGTACATCGCAAGTAACTCCTCCTGTTACAAGAGCACACGTAAATGACTCAGCTTTTTGTTTTAAAAATCATTCCTTATTTTGCGACGATGAACGGAATTAAAAATAGAAAGGAAACGAGCTGAGAAAAATCGAATTAGAATTTGTAAAGTCACTTCACTTTCATTCAAAGAATCTGTTTCGTAAATAGCTCATAATAATTCGTTCTGATAATAATTTAAAATATATTATCGCTCGCATAAGGTTTAAACATAATTTAATAGCTACTGAGGCTAGTTATCGTCATGATTGCAGTTTCCTTTTAAAACTGCCCACTGGAAGTAAAACTGGTCGTCCCCAAGATGAAGCATTGAATCTGGCAATGGAATAAATACTTGCCTACATCGAGAGTAGTGACGACTGTCAGTCTACACTGGAGGAATTAAAAAATGTTCGCAAAAATTCATATCTTGATAATAGAAGTGTTAAACTGCAATTGCTATTAAATATGGTAATAAGGTTATTATCACTGAAAAACCCAGAAAATTAACATTTATATGCTTAATTGATAATTATCTTGATCAATTAAATCAAGAAAAGATGGGTGACGTAAGGTCCTGGAAGCTGCGGAAGCAATCATCCGAGATGATATCCAATCGGTAGCCACCGATAATTCTCATTATCCTCCACCAAGTCGCATGTTTGTAGATATAAAAAATCTTATTTCGTAGTCATTGAAACATGCTTTAGAGCAAATTATTTTAAAAGGTAAACGGTTAAATTTAGAACGAGTGAAATCATTGTGTACAAACATTTGTCCCATATCATGACTGCTGTTAGGGCCTTGGTCTTTCAAGTCGCAGCTAAAATTGGGTATTACACATGATTGATAACCACAAAAACCACAAATGATTGAGTGAGCGAGGAATTTTTGCGGCTAAGAACGAACATATGGCGATGACTTAAACTTCTTAATTCATCAAAACTTAGGTGCACTGTATTCACTCAAATCTATTGACTGTGTAACAAACCAAGACGAAGTCACCTACTATTCATCTGCATTTTTTTAACTGCTTGGATGTGCTGGGCAACCACCCCACAATTTATAACTGAAAGCTGGTATCGGTGATCTCGATGCTTCGAAAGCTATGCTACGGAACCCGTTTGGTGATATAAAAAAACTGATAACGTGAATGACGCCGCTATCCTCAAATGAAAATTGAAAAATGAGGAACATCTTATTCCGAAGATTCCCATATTCTCAACCTGAACGCCCTTTTAGTTTAATCGAATTCTATTTCCAATTCGAGTTGCGTATACGTGCCCCAGTCTTCCCTTTGTAGGTCGAATAAAGAAAATGTATTTCTAACAAGCCATTTTAATTTTAATTTTTGAAGTTTTATTGATTTTTTTCGATACTTTTTTATAACAATTCAAAAAATTATTCAAATGACGTTGTTAATTGATTATTAGGCAGTGCGAAGTTCGCCGGGTCAGCTAGTATAATATGAACAAAAATGTGAAGAAACCTTTTTGAATAGCTGCATAACATCACATGATTTTTATTCTTTCAGGAAAAAGTACATGTTTACATAAATCTCACGTTTTGCGTAAGAGATCTGATATTTTAAAAATACCAGCCACCTTACGAAAGGAACTTTTTAATATTTGATGACAGACTTGCGCATTGGGCACTAGTCGAATGCAGGCAGTCTTGTATTTCTTAAGTCTATGCAGGCGTAATTTTGCAGTGCTCTCGCAAAAATTGCATCATTTTTCCTAGCTAAGTGAGATATGCATACTTAATAATAGAAGTCATTACTTTGTGGTAAAAGCCTCGATGTATGCCCCGTAGATCTTATTCTCATTTACCGTTTTATTCATCAACTCGAACATTGTATTGGGAAGCGTTTATTATTTGAACGTTTTCTTAATGCAGCTGCTTCTAATGGCCTTTGGAAGGAAAACACCCTGTTGAGGAAGTTCCCTGTTGTTCGCGCGGTATCCCGAGAAGAGTTTTTACACCCTGTTGAGGGTCAAAATCTTTCAAGGACAAAGCCTAAAAGGGAGAGAAAGGTAACTGATGAATCCAGACACGGCCATTACGCTCTGCCCGTTCTTTTTTTTATAACGTGAAATCCAATCTCATCCGAGCATACTATTTTTTCTTCTCCTTCCACTTTCGATAATCAGTGTGTGAGGATACTGGGGGGACTGGTGCTTTGAAAACCAGTCTGAAGCGTATAAATAAGTGTCTCCTCTCTTCCGAGGTATTTCAGACGGAGGGAGAACCACAGAGGAGGATTGGTGGGTCGTTGAGAAGGTCATCATTTTTGTGGTCCCGGTCTTTTTTTAGGCAACGGAAGCGCGGCATCAGCACTTGTTTGAAAGTCTTGGTACCACAATGGGGTTGTTGTTTCAGCAGTAAGGAGGGTGACATTATAACGGAGTACTTGGGGTAGGTATAACGGGGGGTACTTGGAGTGTCTCAAATCCTGGAAGAATAGAAAATTTTGCCTCACCAAATTGTAGAGGTGCACCTTAAAAGAAAGCTCATCATGTCAGAGGTTGACTTGATAATATCGCATATAATCTCTGCGTTTTTTTGCGAATAATGGCGGTTATTTTACTAGGAAAGAAGTTTGTCAAATGTAAAATACAGCAATAGCTACCTAAAAAGCTGGAAACGAATTATTTAGGTATAATGTTGCGATTTGGTAAGGAGAGTTTTAATCCTAGAGCTAAATGTAATGCCAGGAGAATGGCGGTGGTTCGTCAAACACTACTACGAGCGAACAGAAAGCTTTAGAGATCTTTTACAAGAGTCAGAAGATGGGAGACGCATAGGCAACGAGAAAAGCTTTAGTTTATTGAGTATCTAAGAGCAGACAAAGAATTAAAGGCACAAAGCACACCTGCATGCTGTTAGTAGGTTATTTATACGCATTATCCTATGAGATGACTTTATTTTATACCCACACCCATAATAAGAAGACCATCACCTAAGCGGTGGTCTTTTTGGGTGGGACCAATGGGGTGGTATTTAATCTTAGATGGTGGATGTAATTCGTGTCTGCTGTAATCACAGGCGAAAAAGAACGAGTTAGAATATGTAGTTAGAAAAGACGAATTTTTCGACTACATTGTTCCAAAAAATGCCGTTACTATGGGAGTTTCAACGCTAGTGTCCTTCGTACAATCTGGAGTGAAGCCATTGTGCACAAATTCAACACAGAAAATCCTTCATTAGTGCGAGGGGACCCAGGAAAGGGAATGAGTGAGATTGAAACGCGAGTGGGTTAGTCCGGGGTGAACTCTACCCTCACCTAACCATAAAGACCTTCGGGCCTAAACTCTGTTTGGGTAATCTTCAAAATTCCATGTTAAGATGTATTTATTCCAAATTCCCCGGCCCATGGATAGGAATGTGTGATATTCAAACGCATATGGGGTAGTTCGGGGTCACCTCTGCCTTTAACTAACCTTAATAACCTTCGGGTCTAATCTGCGCCTGAGTGATCATATTTAAAATGTCATTATAAGATGCATATTTTTTTCCAAATTCCCCTCCATAAAATATTGGCTTCCCTCATTCAGACGCAATTCGTGTCAAGAATTTTCAATCTATCTCTGTAGAATCAGTTGTTTTTCCCCCCAATTATCATCCCCCGATTGCCCCTTGGCTGCTTAGGCCTTCTCCGGGAAGATGTTCACCAGCGGCACCTGCTCCACGATTCCGGACACGATGCTCCTGACGACGAGGGCGAGGGCGTCGGCGATTGGCGGTCCCAGCTCCTGCGTCACCTCGCGCCAGTTGACGTCCATAAACTCGTTCATGCGGTCACCTGCGAGAGAGAGAGAGAGATAGAATCAGAACGTGAGCTGCTGTAGGTATATCTACATCTACAGACCACTCTGCCAGCCGTAAAGGAATTATTTCTGAATGTAATTCGTCGGAATGATTGCTGAATATAACGGATGATCAGGAAGCAGTGGATGTGTCAGACAAGCGTAGCGAGGAGTATGGGATGAGGATTGATCAAAAGAAGACAAAGAAGATGCGATTTTGTTAAGCATCGCGAGCGAGGAATGTGAGACTCAAGATAAAAGTAGGTGGGGAAAACTTGAGCAGGTAGATCAATTCAACTATTTAGGCAAAACATTAGAGGAAAACGGACATAGTAGCAAGGACATCGGGAAGCGAATTGCATTAGCGAAGGAGGCGCTCATTAACAAGAAGATGATTATGAGAGGATTATTATTTTAGAGCTGAAAGAAATGATTAGGGAAGATTTTGACCACGAGTGCAGCGCTCTACGGTGAGGAAACGTGGACATTTAGGAAGGAGGAGAGAAGACTGGAGGTATTCGAGATTTGGGTGTGGCGAAGAATGGAGAAGGTCATGTAGGCGGAGAGGGGGTGGGACAACGAAGTGCTGGACATGGTTGGTGAGGAGAGGCAGCTTTTAGATGAGATACGGAGAAGACAGAAGGTATGGATGGAGGGAGTAGTCAGCGGGGAGGGGATGTTGAAAACAGTGTTAGGGGTGGAATGTTAAGTAAACGAGGGAGAGGAAGGAAAAAAATTAGGATTTTTAAATAGAACGAAAGGGAGTAGGTCTTACTGTGAATTGAAGAGGGAAGTCCAGGAAGGAAAGGAAGGCTGCCAGAATTCTCCTTAAGCACTCCATGGAAACCTACCTTATTCGGTAGAATACTTTAATTCATAATTCGTCGAGAAAGAAATAAATTTCTTGTTTGATATTACATATGCATCGATTATTCGAAATATCTTTATAACGAGGAGAAATATATTATTACATGGCAACTGGGAGATATCTGTTATCATAGCTCACATTCAAATGTATAACATTTTGCTCTTTTACTAGGCATTTTCTATGCACCCCTATTCTTATTCTGTGGCAGTGCTTTGCTAATGTCATAAAAATGTCTCACCAAGGGCCTTATTTCCGTTGAATAAGTTATCCAACTTGATGTAGTTCCTATCCATGTCGTACTTGATGTGGTGATCCTTCATCTTCAGGTATTGAAGGCCATCCTCCTTCTTGACCCACTCTCCGTCAAAGTCGAAGTCAATGTTAAGGTTTACTGTTTGATGCAACGGCGAAAAGGGAGATAAAAATAAATTTCATTATTATATTTGGCAATACCTGGTCGAAATTTTTAGAGTACCTAGATTTTCCTCGTATTGGTAGTGTATGCATTGTTAAAATATGTACACCATTTCCCGTTTCAATGGAATCAATATCTTACTGTGGTTATGCTAATTTTCTATTTTCTCATTTTAGTCTAGATTGTAAGAATTCGGTTAGCTCTTCTTCTTTGCTACCGAACAATACGAATGGGAATTAATCGTGGAGATTTTACACTGGGTATTTCATTTAATACATTGATTTTTATGGTATATGTATTCAGATTACATCTGTATATAGATAGCACCCGGCTAATTAAACTTCCGTTAAAATATTTTTCCTGGAATTTTTTGATGGAATTACTGTATGCATCCTTAGGGATGTGAAAATGATGGTCTATTATCAACTCCTTGGTGTTGAAGATTAAAGGTGGCGTAGGGGCATACATTATTGTCTTGAATTAATTTAATTATTGAATTTGCGACTGTCATATCTATTGATTTAGGTTTTTGGCCTACCTCGGTTAATCGTGGAAGGTTATCCGGGTTTTCCACCGGGTCAGGTTCTCCACCACGGCCGTCGTTTCGATGAACGAGTCGTCCATCATTATCAGGGTAATTCAATTCAGGACAGAGCATTACCTGATGACGATGGGCGACTCGTTCATCGAAACGTTTGCCGAAATGGAGTGCCTGACGCGGTGGAAATCCCCAATAACCCTGCACGATACAATACCTCGGGAAAGCCTGCGACCAGTTTACCTAGGTTTGAAGTTTGAGCCACGGGATAATCAGTGGCGGAAATATATTTTAAATATGTAATAAATATCTACAAAGCAATACGAGTGAAGAATTTGAAACATTTTGGTACATCGATTCCAGAAAAAAATTAGACCTCGTCGTTAAGAAGTTGCAGATTCTGCATTTAGAGTTCAATACAACCGTAACGAATTTTACACGATTATATTGACTAGCTTGAAAGGATAAATAGCAGTATGTAGGTACTCATGGAGTATATTATATTTCTTAAGTTCCAGTAAAATATTTATGGCTTATTGTAGCACTAAACTCCAGTGTTATTACGGCTGGTGCTTCGGCAACGGTCAGGAAATTTTAAAATGTCGGTAAAGTAGTAATGGCCCAAAATTTGTATCGATACGATATTAAATAATAACAATATTGAATAATGTAATTAAAAAGTCCGTTTACGGCAAAATATTTGAGTCTCATTATCAAAATCAACAGTCATCAATTCTAAGATTAGTTTGACGCAGCTCTCCTCTGAGTTCTAATATCGACTAATCTTTTAGCATGAACATAATTCTTATGATTCACGTCATTCATCTCCCGCTCGCTCTCTGTATCGCATCCTACCTCTGCCGTTCTTCCATTCCTCATGCCCTTCAACGATAACGTTCATCAATCCATCATGTGCACGATTAAATTATTCCGTCTTCTACCCAAGGTTTTCAAGAGAATTCACTTCTCTCATACTTTTCTTCAATTCGGCATAACTTACTAGATCTATTCTTTTCATCATCATCATTCTACGAATCATATTTCGAGATTCAAACCTTGATTTGTCCGATGCTTTCATCAACCATACCAGCGTTTAATTTCGGCCGGAATGCGCCGAAGGGTGTTGTCACCTCTCAAGGAAAATTGGGTGCTATAATTTATTTGGGTACTAAAAGTAATAATCATTTGTAAGTACCGTGTATAATAAAAAGTTTAAAAATATAATAGTTATTTTTATACAGGGTGCGTTCCGATAGTAATGCAATTATTTTTCTAAATAAATTCATTGGTCGTATTTTCACAGACGTTTTAAATTCTTCAAATTATTACCCTTTCAATTACAATGTCTTTTTATTTCTACTCTTGAAGGTCAGTAATATGCCACAAATAATCTAAATCAGTGGATAATGTAATTTATTATAGCCGGGAAAATATTCCCAGTTTTCAATTGAATTCAATGTCGTTGGCTTGCTCACCCATTGTGATGTTGGCGTCCCCTTTGCCTTGGATCGGGAGGATCAATACTTTCCCGTTGATGTCGTATTTGGCCAGCAACTCTACCCGTGGGAATAAAAATTTCATCTTGAAGACTGGAGGGTCCAGCTGGATGCTGAAGAAAAAGTTGAAATCTATGTTTGAGTGGGGCAGGAAAGATTATTGTTGATACGATCGTCTCTACGGAACAAAAAAAAACATTTGCTTTTTAAGGTGTCCCTGAGAGTGCAGGACTCACCTAATAATGCAAAGGTTATTCGCCAGTCATTTCCCATTTTAGAGACTTACATTGAGTTAGACACCTATTAATTTCAGGCTTGTCTTAATGATAGATAATCACAACATTGAGCATGTAGTATAATTAAGGTATTTGTACAGCGTAATGGATGGACGAAGCAGTTGAAATTTCAGGATTAGATGAGAGTAAGGAACTATAATCCTTTCTGAATAATGAAGATTCGTGTAGGGTGTAGCCGCGTAATAGTTTACTTGTCAAAACATAATGAAGAGTCTGATGTAGAGAATAGCACCTAACGGGGCCAAAACGTGGTCGCAGAGTAGGAAGGACCGAAGCCAAGGATCGGACGCAAGGAATAGGAAGGCAAGGGCAAAGGCGTTGGGAGATCGGATTGGTCTAGGGCCCAGGGTGTCGACCTCCCACCCTGCAGGTCCGGGTTCAAATCTCGGCGGTGTCAGGGATTTTTTGGAGACTGTCATATCCTTCCTATAATAATAATAATTCGTGTTTAATGGGCGAGATTGGGACTAGAAAGTCCCATCCAACCCCTCGTGATGCATTCGGAGGAATACAGTGTCAAGTTATTATTCAAGTTAAATTTAGTCAACTTATAAATAAAGAGACTTAGAAGTATGTTTAAAAAAACAAAAATGCGAAGTGAACAAAGGTACATTTAGCAAGTGTAAAAATATGTGAAAAACGTGGGATAAACACAAGGATATTGACTTTCGTCCTTATCGGAATAAACCCACTGCGGGAAAACGCCCACATAGGGAGGGGGACGTGAAAAACCTGCTAAAACCTACTGAGTGAAAACTAATGTGAATGTTCTTGAGATCTTTGTGGAGGGCAAGTACTCCGTCCGTCGGATGGGACGTTGAGCCGTGGTACCCTTGGCGCCTTTCGTCAAGAGCAGGGTCGCGGGGTTTCTTTCCTCCCCTACACTTCCCTGTGACCCAAATAACCTCCGTCGCCTCCACCAAATACGATTCCATAGCCAATGTGATATAGATACGGGAATGCGTGAGAGAAGAGAAGGCATTGCGGACAGAGAGGAGAAAGGTACAGGTAATCGTGGGCGTAGAAGGTGGAGGGGAGTTGAAACTGCTGAGGGGCGATCAGAGAGAGGGTGTCTGCGGGGTGAGTGATGTGCGTCAAGTGGATGCTGTTGGAAAGGAACAAAAAAACACTTGCCAGCGTCATTGCGCTTGCGAAGAGGCAGGCATGCACATACAGTGTGACATGGTCGTGGCATGCGCAATGACATGCCTCTTAAAAACACTAGAATTCACGCACAACTGTGTTTGTGTAATTTTAACTTATTAACAATGGTTGTCCGACGTCGAAGTGCTCGGGTGCTTAGAAATATAGATTGCAAAATCGCTATTAACAGAATAAGTGTTTCTACTAACTGTTTCAATTAAATGGACCACGAACCTCTCCTCGTTCCGATTCACGTTCTGATGAAGTCATCATTGACCCTTGGCGAAATAAATGAAATAGTTACCCATTTGATGCATCCTTTTTGTTCAAACATTGAGCATGTTAATAGGAAAAATATGATTTTGTTTTTGAATTCCATTTTATAGATAGTACCTATGTAAAAAGAGCTATGCTACTCCTGAAAAATATTATTATTCTAGCTCAACCGCCAAGTAAAAAGCTTAATCTTATTTGAGCGCGTAAAACAAACTTGATATCAAATTAGTTGGTAAGAACTTGGATGTTGGTATTGATCAATTGATTACCGATGGTTCAATAGCTATTATTACTGAATGTGTACCTGAAATTATTTTGATTAACCCTGAATTATTAATAGCAGATTTTTTTCGTGGTGGAGGGTTTTTAGCGTTTAAATGTCTAATCAAAACTGTGTTTTTGGCTTGTTTCGTACGTACATAAAATCAGAAAACCATGCGCGATGGAGTGGATTTTTTTGCGGATAGAAATAAACACAATTTTCCATTTAACTGCATCATCTTCAAGGTACAAAATGGTTCCTTTTCTTCAACAATTTTGAACCTTGAAGATAATGTAGTAACAGCGAAATCTAGGTCGGAATAAATGTTTATAGTCGTGGAAAATTGCAAGTGTTAATTTCATTATGTTTTGTATATTAAACCATTGACTTTTTACGCTTAATATCAACCTTAACCATTCAATGGAGTAAAGAGAAGTGAATACTTTCAGTTCGGCTGTGGAGACAACTCTTTATCGCCGTTTATTATTTATTTATTATCAATAGCAGCGTAGTTGAAATTGCGGTAGGTTATGTTCTTACTCGATGTCCTTCAGCTGGGCTTGCGATACTCCGTGAAGGTCGATGTCGTTTGCGATCAAGTTGATTCCCACAGATGCTGATTCATCCTGGTCCACCTTAATCTGCTCAACTCTCAGCGGCTCCAACTTTGGGATGCGATATTTACGAATGCCTTGATTGGATAAAGCAAGAGAGGATAGAAGTCAGTTTTCATATTCGATTTCTACATCATTGACCCTCCAAAAAATGCCTCGTAAATGAATACATTGACGATGGCATGACGAGTTTACAATAAAAATAAAACTCTTTGAAAGAATTGAAATAGTTGCCCGCTAGATGCACCTTTTTTCTTTCATCAATTTTAACGTCGCATTGCATTTATTGACAAGAAAAATTATCCGCTACTCGAAAAGTCCACGCTAGCTCTGACTCTTGATAATTTATATTTCAAAAGCGTATTTCTTAATGTGAAACTTTAAGTGGAGAGTGCAAATAATTATGCGCAAAAAATCGTTTTTCGTGTATAGTATACAGAATTTCAGGTCCTTAATTAACAATACAATGCAGTTACCATAAATATATGGTTTATGAATTTAAAAAAATGTAACTGACATATCAACTTTGATGGTGGCCCATAAGTATTGTAAAGATTCCAAAAATACTCTGACACATTTTTATCGATTTTCCAATCAATACGCTCTATAATTGTATAAAAAACAACTTCTTAAACGACAGAAATAATTGATCAAAATGTTTAGAAACTCATCGACAGCAAAATAAGGAATTGCTCTTACGAAGGTCAGCCGAGCATTTACGTATTTAAGTCCATTATCGTTAGGGGGGAAAGGAATTGGTTTTCTGTTCGTCCGAAGCAGTTTTTCATGAATCGATCGTCTTTCCTTTGTATTTTATAAAGTTCACGGATGTTGCCTTTCTACGCCGGACACCATATGCTCAATGCATATTCGATAATTAGCCTTACGAGTGAGATATATCGCTTCTGTTATACTTTTTCGTCCAGATATCTTCCTACATCAAGCTTAATGAACCCTGGCTTCTTCTGGGCTGCGCCACAATTTTTTTCTCGTGTTTCCAAAAAGTTGATTAACTGCGCGAGGGTGTCAGCAAAAAACTTTCGCATTGTGCCTAGTTTTTTCCCCGTACGTTTCTCAGAAGACCGTTCGTTCAACCACGGCGAATTTTAGGGCCGTCACTGGCGTGGCAGCGTTTTAATTAGGTGACTGGTAGGAAAACCCTTTCATTTAGTTTCACTTACCATCCTTTAACTTTGGAATCACCGCAGGTCCTTGCTTCCTGACACATTCATTCAATTTTGGGTCGTTCCGGGAACAGGGTTTGATGAAATCGGCTGAAAAAATGAATTAAGTATGCATAGTACATATTTTTTGCCAAAAATTATCTACAATCAGTATTATCTTTTAATGATCCTAAACATTTTAAAGTGAAAAATGATAATACAGCTCCATAAAATACAGCGAACATGTATATACCAGTCAATAGCCACCAAAAAGATAATGATGTCAGGCAGAATTGAGATGCAGTGTTTTCAAAAGTTTTGGTCCAGAAATATGCTATTTTATATATTTATCTGCTGGAAATAAACAAGCAATGGCGGTTTTACATAAAATGGAAAATAGCATAGAAAGATAAGTGATGGGCAGTATTGAAGTTGAAGCAATCCAATCTCCGGTAGCGATGACTTTTCGATTATTTTTTTAAAACTTTTAATTGTTAAATTTTAGTATTCGTTATTTTCATCTGAATGTGAGCCATGCATTCGTACGAGGTTGGTGATCCCGCCGTCGCGTCGCAACGTCAATTTGTGCGCCTTTGGGCTGTGGTGATATGCCCGATCGGTGTGTGGGAAAGCGATGTATCGATGTAGAGCGATGGATATTCAGTAATTTACTGTGGTTTCGAATGATTTCACCACGTTACCATTTTCGAGACTGTCAACAATTTTCACCGAAGTGCTGTAATCATCGGTCACCATCATCATCCCTTTCTGGCACGGCGCGGAAGAAAATTTGTATTTCCAATGCGACAGAAAAATCATAAAACTTCTAGTGGCAAAAAATTTCACTCATAGCCAGCGACAGGGATTTTCCACTTAACTGTATTAACTGTACATCATATAAGTCACATGCAGTTGATGCCGGTAATAATTTCTCGGGCAGCATTCTTGACTCTACTTTTTCATATCCCCGACTGTGATAAATTAAAAATCCTCCACGAGAACAGTGTGCTGATGTAATTTACATTATTTGCATATCATAGGCCACAAGGAAATATTATAACAGCGTACATAGCACTAAGGCCTTTACATTGAGTTATATATAAAAATGTATTTTGTTCCTATAATATAAACAAGTATAAAAATGATCTCATATATGACAAACATTTTTAGCACAAATGCATACAAATGGTGGGTATCAAAATGAAAGTCTTTGAAATTGGCTTTTGAAACTGGTGCGGGGGGCAAAGAAGTCAAGAAAAGTAGTAGTATTTGAGAGGGAATTGAAAAGAAAAGGTAAACGGTAGAAAAGGATACGCACAGTCGGTATTTGGGCTGGTGTAGAGTTTCAGTATTGCGGGTTTTGCTGGAACGTGGAGTGAAAAAAATGGCAGGAGATCATCATCCGAAGGACCCATTCATGATGCAGCGAAGAAATTTGATGTCGGATGTCAATTGGCGGCGGGTGGGGTGTAATATTCCAGGTGAGTGTGGTATTTCTTCACGAGAAGAGCGTCTGAGGTGAGGCATGTGACGTCGTACTATTGCTATGAAGAAATTGAGTGGACAATTGAATATTTTAGTGTGGTGGGAAAAGCAGTTGACCAAATGCGAGAGTAATATTCTAGGATGGGTTGCACACATCCAATGAAGACAGATTTTAAAGCACTCGGTTCAGATATCTCGTTCAGACGATATAGGGTCCCAACCACTGCTATAGCCTTGTTAAAAATGGTTTTTAAATGATCGTAGAGAGTTATTTTTTTGTTTTAAGTGACGCCTAATTCGGAGTGGGAAATAACAGAGGGAATGTGTTGATTATTAAAGTATAAGCTGAGTTGATAGTGCTCTTCTTCAGCGAAAAAGACATCGCAGTGGATTTTCCAGGATTCATACGCAACTGCCATTTGTTGCATCAAGTATTCACCGCTTGAAGAGCAGTTTTTAAATCCAGGAAATCGGCCGCGGTGTTGACCCTTTCAAATATTTTACAATCGTCGGCATAGAGGAGAACACCACAGCTAGAGGGATGAATGTCTTCAACAATGTCGTCGACGTAGAGAGTAAACAGTAGTGGACCTAATACACTGCCTTGAGGCACGCCAGAAGAAACAGGTGTGTAGTTCGACGAAATACCTTCAGTTCGAACTCTTTGGTTGCGGAAAGTCAGGAAATTATAGAATTAACAGAAGAGAGTGCCGTGGATATTATAACGTGACTGGAGTTTGTGGGTGAGGAGGATATGATGGGCGGAATCAAAAGCTTTAGAAAGGTCAATGTAACAGACATACTACTGGGATCTTTTTTGAAGGCAGTAATTGTATGGTGGTGCATTATAGAGAGATTAGTGAGGAAGGACTCACCAGGAAAAAAGCCATGCTGAGAAGGCGATGTGTAAGGGGGAGTGAAATAATGCGTGTGGTTATGGATAATACGTTCAAAGATAATAGATAAAACTGGTAATATTGAAATGGGTCGATAGTTCTAAACGATGTCCCTAGGGCCAGATTTCAAAATGGGGGTTACATTTGATTTTTTCCATTGAGTAGGAAAAATTCCACATGAAAAGAACATGTTGAAGATTGTTAACAATGAAATGAAATCACTGGTAGATGTACGACTGAGAAATAATGAACTAATTAATGTCATCGGAACCAGTTCATTTCACCGTGGGCAAAGAATACAAATAAGATAACACTTCTGGAGGAGTGGTGGAGATGGAACCGAGGGAATGAGTGGAAATAAGCTGGACAGGAGACGGTAGGCTGTCTTTGGCCGATAATGATGAAGGTAGATGAAGGCAACAACTTGTTCAGTAAAACCCAGCCTTAGATTCTCTTTGGAAGAAGATGGCTTGATGATGTAACTGATAGCGTATCGGACCGGCAATCCAAATTACTTTTTCATGGCGAATCTCATGTTAGGTGTATGTAAGGGAGATATAGTGTTTTTTCCAACTTACGTTTCTGTAATAATTTCAGCTTGTTCATGCAAAAGGGAATGGAATTGACAAGAAATAAATTATTATGTGTAAGGATTCTATATTTACTCCGCAATTGTTTTTGGCTTAAGAAATTCTAGAAAATTTTAACCGCTTCCGTCCAAGGTATATTAACGGTTAAGAATAGTTAACATGGAATTTTTTAAAAAATCATTCCGATTTGTTCCCCAGTAATATTGCGGTGTAGAAAAGAATTATTTTTGGGTTTCCTCCCGTCGATTGTTAGAACGGCTCACGTTTATTTCCCTCTGCAGTAGACCACATTCATTATTGATTGATTTGATTGTGCTGCGGGCTATTGATATTGAATACGTTACGCGTAAAAAAAATTATATGAGTTATGTTTGGGTTTTTATGCATGTGTTTGCAATACTTTGTTATTCTTGTCAGGTCACAGGTGACAGAAAATCCAGGTTGGTTTACTTATTTCTGATATTCTTTCATGAAGACCTTTATGTCTTTTCCAGTGTTAAATTTCACCCTTACTACAAATGTTTTTTTAATTAGATTATATTTTTAATAAATTACTTTCACAAGAGATGAAATGATACTTTGTGAATTGCCAAGCAGAATTGAGCGTATCACCTTGGAAACTTATAAATATGATCTTGAGGTTTAATCCTCTGCGTTCCTACTCGTTGAAAGACAAAATTTCCCGCTTTTTCTGTTTTAAATCGTGGATTGATATCTCTAGGTGGAGCTTGGGATGAATCTCACTCGAAATTGAGCTCTGCGGCAATAATTATGCGGCTACACGTTCGCATCTTAATGGTGAAATTATACAAAAGGAATAATCAGTCATTTTTATCTGCCTTGGTTTAAAATAGAAGGATTTTTTTCTACAAATCGCTCATCCATAAATTATCCGTAATCATAGGATATGCTTAGGCATTAAGATCCCGCGAAAAATTCGCAATCATCCTTGATGACACCCTATTTCACCTCTCCACCATTAAATCTGCTCTCTTCCAGTTTGTGATCTCTAATTTGGTGTTAAAAGAATGCGTTTTGTATCAGCGAGTTTCCCACGGGAAAAAGTCACCGGAACGTACAATCCTCTTTGAAATTATCTCGGAGTTTAAGGAACTTGGAAAGCGTAGTTGTCTACGAATTTTACTGCCGTTAATGCAGCAGTATTTAAATTACCTCGAATATTCAGGCATGTGTATCTACACACTAGATTTCCCAGCAAATCATCCCACCGATGTGAGCTGGAAATCCGATGCTTTCGGATCTGAGGTGACGTCCTTTTTTATGTAAGAAGTGTTACATTTTTCCCTTACATTTACCTGTGGGAAATTCTCCAATTCCTTTTCAATTCTCCAGCACCAAAAATGTCCCTTCCTCAGGTGGCACAGATTTTAATTTAAAAGACCCTTCGATGCATTGGTATTTCGAACTTGGTTATGCTTAATAATATATTGCTTATAATTATACTAAAATACAACAAATGACCTGATTCAGTTCAATACCTTGGAATACCTCTGAAAATAATTTACTGTTATTCAAAAGCGATATTTCCGGATTTTTAATGTCCTACATACCATTGTCTCTATCTCTTCAACAGTTTTATTAGAATTTAAAGCAACAATATGCGATATTTATTAAGTATTAAATAACTGGAAATGTATACATAAATGCCTAATTTCACACATTCGCTACAGAAATTCTGGAATTTTTGTCACTGTGTGAATATCTGTAGCAAAAAATATATGTATTACGTAATGCGGTTTTAGCTCAGCTATATGGTACTTTTATTGCCATTGAAAATCTTGGATAACAGCATTTGCAGCAAACCTTGAGCTTGAAAGATTTTGCGGGACTAATGTAAAAGTAGTCTTTCCCATCCATCTGGAAGCCACATTACAGTAGAATTCCCCGCGGCTACTAGCATAAGCCATGGAATTTATCCATACTTCTAGATATATTAATGCATTATGTATCCCTCTGAATATCTTTGAGGCCGATGAAAGGGGAAATAAATGCCATGTATACTTTTGTTAATTATGAAAGATTAAATTTCCAGGTGGCTTTTCGCATGAAAACAACTGCTATTTTTGGGGATGACCGATAAATCAGTTGACGTTTTTGCTACGAAAAATTTACTGACTAAAACCAACAGAATGCTGTTAAAATTTAGAGTCGTAAAACTTAGTTTTCTTTGTTTCCAAAGTATTTGTTTGTTCTTTATCGATAACGGCTCAAAATAAGATGTGAAAAATTGCTATCTATATGCCTTCGTTTTTTGTCGCAATTAACTAGTGCATAAGTCTCAAATTGCGGAGCAAAATTAAATAAAAAACAGTATATCAATGTGTGCTTGGTTTCAAATTTTAAGATGTGAAGCCTGTGGTGTAGATAACATGATATCGACGTAATAATACTCCAATATTATTGAATTTTACGCTCATTACCTCCTTATATTTACCATTGCCAATAGTCTGAGGAATTTAGTACCTTTACACTGATCACTACTTTCTTAAGTCTGAAAAAAATAGTATCTATACTCTGGTAAGAATTCGGGAAAAAGGTAAGACTGTATTAACTGCCAATCTGTCAATGAAAAGAAATATTGGAGCATAAGCACTAGAACCGCTGAACTTTCCAACCCCACCACCACCCCCGCGGCATGGGACTTTTTTGTCCCATTGACAAAATACGTTGATCTTGTCATGTTTAGGTATAATTGACGGTTTTATTGACGGTACGGACGGCAGTGCACAGACTATTCCCTTCTGCGCTTCTAACTGGCAGAATAACGGTATCTGTGCATCGATCCCCTTCCTAATAAACTGTTATTATGCCAAATACAAAATAAGTGTACAAAAAAAACTGAAATTGTATGTTTTCCCCTTATGGGACAAAAAAAGTCCCATCCCGCGGTTCTAGGTAAATCGTCGTTTTTCTCGCGAACCAAACATCGTACAATATTTTTGATATGACCATTCGAAAGAGCAAAAATGAGTAGAAGTCAGTACATTTCAAAGAGGTGAAACCACTCGTACATGAATGGCAAACATTTGCAAAGGGCGATGGGACAAAGAAGTCCCGTCCGCGGTTCTAGTGTTAAATATGGAACAATGTCATATATTATGCCATCATTTTACCGGCTATATACTAACCTAACGCACTATCGCTCATCATCCTCAAAGTCGTCGAGTAAGGTTGATGGAAAGCACTTGTTCCGTTGTCTGTGAGACATTATATCGAAGGGACATGACATTATTGGACACCGGAGGCGAGGCATTTCCTCATTCTCGATTTATGCAAGCTGCCGATGGAGTCAGCTGCATTGAAAGTGATTTAAAATAATCGATCCTTGAGTTCTAGTTGAGATCCTTGAGAAATTAGTTGAGTTTTTTAAATAAATACTGTGTACATTACAACAAAGTTCACTTTTTAGTCTATGTGAAACTACACTTGAATGGAAAGAAAGAATACTTAATTAATTTCTCACTTTGTTGTCTCCGATTTTCTCCGTGCACTCGATCGCCATCGGGGGCGGGTCGTTCTTCTCCTGAGTCTCCTTATACGGTTGTCAATAGCAGGTGCGTTTCGCGTTTCACAGGGCATTATGGAGTACTTACGGAGCGGTATCCTGGCACCCGAGGTGATGGTGACCACAGACGCCAGACAGAAGAAAGCGGCGACCGTTCTGCTCTTCATCTTGTTTTCTCTCCTTGCTGCAGGCAGAAGAAGTGGCTGGACGAAAATGCGGTCACGGTCAACACTCTGCCAGCCGATTACTCGCGGACACGGCTTCAGCCAAAATGATGGCTAAACTCTCCGAATAGATATCCGCCACTATTTGGCGAATCGTCCCTCGTAGGATGCCGGCGTGTAGGACTAGAGAGCGGCTCTCCTTGAAGACCCTTTGCTTCCACGGATAGCAGAGATCTTGATGAGACACCGAGCCAGCACCTCTCATCCGCTGGAGTATATAAACGTTTCCCCTGAAGTTCCCCTTCCGTTCTGCCCCTTCCCAAATGCGCAGTAGCCTCCCTCGCTTGTTTATTTTTTCTTAGCGTTTTTTTTTTGCTAAAAGTTTTTTAAAGCACTGAAGGAACAGCCGCTTCTTTTTTACTATTTTTTTCTCCTACCTTCCTTGATTTTTATTTCTTCCCTCACCACAAACCCAGCCTCACCGTTCCGTCATCCTTTCCCGAGGAGAAGGGGTGGGGGAAGAACTCTATTTGGTGGTTGGCAGAGGGGGTATACGATTGGTGGAGACGTTTTGTATTTTTATCGGAATTATAATTTGGCGCGCTTTTAATGATGTTATTCGAGATATATTTGATTGCGGATCTTTTCCTTAACATACACGAATGAACTCCCTTCCCCCTCCTTACCCTGATATCTCTAATTATGGTTAAGAGAATGCATTATCTTCGTGACACGGCGAAAAATCACTAACTTTAATGCATTTGGTCGTACGTAGAGAAGGAATTGGATTGTGATAAGCGAGTGGAAACCAATTACCTCAGCTTCTCTTGGCTCCTGAAAAGTTCCGTCATAATGTATGATTCCCTTTGTTCGGGATTTGCTGAATTGCACTCGATATAATAGTGGCGATCTGGTGGTCCGGTAGAATCAATCATGTCCCAATTAACTTTAAATGATAATATAATGCCACTTGCTTATAATTTTCACATTCGTCTCATTTTTTTCTTAAAACAATGCGTTTTAGTCCAGTTGCGAGTGATTTTTTAAAAATAAACTAATTAAGTCAGCGTTGTCCTGGGGTCATCTATCCAGTAAAATTCTATCCCGCAATGGAAGAGGAGTTCTCGGCATAATTGAGGAATTACGAGAGGTCTTCCAGCTTATAGTTTCCTTGACATACATCGACGTCTTTAATTGACGACCTTTCAAAGGAGGAATGCTCTGTTATTATTGAACGTTAGAGTGAAAAGGAATACTAAGTTATGAGTTGCAATGGAAGCCCTTTCCTCAGAATGATCGAGAGTCATTCGCCACATGTTCGACAATTGTTATCAATGCCAAGAATAATTATTACGAGGCAAGAGTTGGGAAATTTTCAAGAAAGATTTTACATTTTTTTGTGATTCTAGGTAAAATTAGTTTTATTAAAGACGAATAAAATATTCCAATAGTTGGTGATCAGTCAGGAAAATTGGTAAGTTGTCGGGGAATTTAAAAATTTGGTATAACTAGCCACTCAATGTTTCTTCTGTGTCTGTTGCCACTCAACGTGCCTGATCCGTGCGTTTCGTCAGACCACGAATGTTTTTTCCGTGCCTTTGCAACGAATCATGATCTATTTTCATCGAAATGAGTAGCGGCTATTTGTTACGAATATTCCGTCTTAGCTACCTCAAGATATGTTTTTCAAACATTGAAATTAAACAAAAAGTAAATAATTGAAATTGATTTCACCAAGGGAAATAAGGATTCACTTTTACAATCCCTAACATGATGCTTTATTACGCGAATGGCATTGATTATAGGATGTGCAGTGAACCCGTTAAACCACAACTTGTCCGCCAAGGCTCAAAAATGTACTCATGTATTCCTATCAATAATAAAAATCCGTGTCTTAAAATAACGGGTTATCATGAAAGAATGGCGCAGCCTCAGTAATTCATAGAAAGGTAGTAGGGATAGAGAAGCAGAGATTTATCAGAGGCTGGCCAATCGCAGTTTGAGTGCCTCGACGAGAACACTTTAAGTACAACACTCCGTCCGTCGGATGGGACGTTAAGTCGTCATCCCCTTGGTGCCTTTTATTACGAGTAGGCCAATAGCGACGCCGGGTTTCTTCCTCGCCGAGCGACTGAGGGCGCACGTCTCGAAATTTATTATTTATGCAAAAATACTGTCGAGACGAAAATTTAAAAAAACATAACCTGTAAGTAATTCTGTCTTCCTTTAAATCATGTTCAAAACCCCACCATTTTTTTGTGGTATCCCTGAATAAAGATAAGTAATTGGGTGACTTAAGATGCGTAATATTAACCTGTTGTTAAGTGTGTCAATTTTTGGATGATAATGGTATTCTTAAATAATCTTTTCTATTATCTTTTTGTTTCCAGGGGAACCTGTGGATCAATTCGTTGTGAGGAGCTTACGTCTTGTACGCAGTGAATTGCGCACCTACTTCAGCGAACCTCTAGTACGCATGGTCCGTCTGCATCTTCACGGACGAATTATCAACTGTGGGGTACATATTACATGTGGCTCGCGCAACGCTGAAGGAAATACACAGATTGTATGGCAGGAATACAGGGGAGTGGTACTTCATATTATCTGGATAATTCAAGTCTTCCCTCAATCATCCTCAGTTTAGAGTTTCTCCTTGAAATATTGAAGGCGAACATTGAAAGATAATGTTATGAGTGGCCGATCAAATTCAAGCACCACCACAGTGATTTTTTTTTACTTCCCCATTCAGCGTGAGCACCATTTTTACAATCATACTCTAAGTGGTTGAACTAGAGGTTTGGTTTCGATATGTTAGGGCAGAGCTCAACCCATACTAAGCCGTACGCGTGTGAACATCATACATCCAGGGTATCCGGAAGCCACTTCCTTTCTCTCGGCCATCTTAGACTCCCAAGGATTTTATTAGGGGATGTCCAAAAGGTATGATACGGTAATTGGAGGAGGCGACCGACAGCTGAGGTCATTTGCGCCATGAGGGAAGTGAAGGTAAGGAAATGTGGAGGGAAACCATACACCGACATTTGCCTGCTCCTCAAGAACGGCGCCAAGAGGTCCACGGCTTAACGTCCCATCCGACGGACGGTGTGTTGCGCTGGAAATGTCCTCCACACAACATTTAAGCAGGGATCGGACTGTTTATGAACATTCTCTGCCATTGCCGGGATTTGAACCCGAGCCCGCGGGATGGTACGCCAGCCCCCACTCCGGGTGTCCAAAGGCTTTCCCCGGAATTTGAACCGAGGACCTTTCGATCAGCAGCCAAGCATATCATATTACGATTAATTGCACAATCCCGTATGGACTTGGAATAGCCGAGAGAAATAGGCTTTTAAGCCTAGTGAAATATCTACCGGCAGCTTACAGTAAAAGTACAGGAAGAAGGAAATAATTCATCAGATGAGTACCTATATGGTATTATATCAATGGCGCGTGGGCGATAGCCGCACCAGAGTGGTAGGGGGTGAAATATTTGAACCTCACCGGACGAACCTGTACCTAAAATGTTTTTCCTTTTCCCGAAAATTTTATTGCGTTATTTATTTAAATTTTAGTGCATTGCGTTGCGGATCAGTGCATATAATGTGTCCCATGCACAATAGATGATGGGCATTCATTCTCGATCGTGGAAACAATCTGGTATTTGAAGAGTGGGACAGACATCATCTGAAAACCCAGAGATAAGACTTATTCGGGAACTTCATGAGTTATATTAAACCGATCCATTTATGCACCAATAGTCATGTGACTCGAAAAGCCCTGAACTCACCTTTGTGTAGGTCTAAGCTATTAGCTGAATGCTACAAGGCACTTAATAATTCGGGTAGCTGAAGTAAATAAAAACTTTTCTGGATACCGGGACATGCAGGTATTACAGAAATTGAAAAGGCAGACGAACTGGCCAAGGCCGACGATGAACAGTATCCAAATGGCACAGAACCATTCATGCCAGTTGCATCCTCAGCATGGATGGCCATGATAAAACTATGGGAATCTACCCAACACTTGCAGATCTGGCAAGAAACACCGGGGGCTACGCCAGGCTGAACTCCTTATTGGAGATCCTTGCCCTAGACTCGGGAGAAGACTTCATCTCATGACCAGGATTCAACTTCGAACAGTGGTAGGGCTGCCTACTGGTCACTATCACGCAATGAGACATCTACACCTACTGGAAGTTGCAGACTCGGGCAAGTGTAGATGGTGCGAAATGGGAGAAGAAACAAATACGCATATAATATGCGAGCACCCCCGAAATCATGAGGACTCGATAAAGAGGCACTTGGGATCACCTTTTATGGAGCCAAGGGAGGTAAGAGAACTTCCCGTTGGGGACCTCTTGGAATTTACTGAGGACATGGGCGATCAATCATGTTGGCGCAATGGCACCTTCGTATAAGTGCACTGGAAGACACTTCTTCTTCAATTTATCAGTCAATCATGGGTCATACAGTTGTAACTGAGACAATCTTTGTAGGCAAGTGAACGGGAAGTAAGGCAAGGGAAGCTCTATTTTTAGTTAAATAAGGGAGGTTATCAGAAATGTGAACGAGACGATACTCATAAATAACGAAAGGAAAAAAGTAGTATTTTGTGGTGTGGAGGGGAGGGAGCTGTGTAAAACTTTCTCGGGTCATTACCAGCCACGACTATTCAATCTGCTGATGTATGTATTTGGTGTCCATTATTTTCATTGCTCCGTAACATGGTACTTAAGTGGAAATTCTTGGCCTCCATCGCGATGCATCGGTTGGTCCGTATACTCGTACTCACTTTAACGAAGACTAGAAGTCTACCGTTCAATCGTTACCCATCAGTGTCAGTGTTGTGTTAATATTTTGTCACACTGTTTAGTCCATCAGTGCATAATGTGGTTGTCGTGCGTTCAGTACAAGAATGATTAATTTTGATCCTAGTCTTCTTTAGTGTTGGTACTATCGTTTGCAAAAGTATGTAGACACCCTGGAGTCCCACCTAACTGATGGGGCCGTGTCGGTGAAAACTAGTGAGGTTGGCACACAAAGCGACTTGCATCCCTCACTCGTATGCCGACCAAGAGCCGACGAGGATGGAGGCGGACGCGACCTAGCTACCGAAGCTGGAGTCAAACTGCAGGAGCATAAGTCCGATTGGAAATAAGATTAGCGGATGGACTGAACTGAGGTAACTCACTTCCACGCTCACCTTATGCCGTGGGAGTGTTTTCTTTCGGGCTCCGTGGCGAGGTTTTTCCTATATTTAGATTCATATTTGGTCTCAACGTTTACCTTTCACCAAAACGTGGTTCCGTGGCCGAGTAGGTCTGTACTGTGGCTTTTGGGAGTCGCTCGCCGTCAAGGCAACTTTGTGTTCTCGCTTACTGGGAGTACTACATACTGGTGTGCGATTTTACTTGTACGCCAAGAGAGTTTTCTTTCAATAGTGAATTAACAATTGTCTTAGTGATCGGCGACAACAACTGCCTGATCAACTATGCCTGGCGGGGACGCCATGGCATCAACGACTTCAGACGACGACGACACGCTCTCTGCAGAGAACGTGTATTCCGACGATGACATCGAATCGTTTACTGCTGCCAACGGCAACGGTGCCTCTTCCTGCGACGCAGCCATCCATGTTCCGGCATCGGTAAGTCACAGTGTGGCTTCCCCGCCCACTATCCCTGATGTACAAATCCCAAATAGAAAATTAATTACTATATCGGTGCCAGAAAAAGTTACATATGATCCACGTTTTCGCAAACTAGCTGGCCTTCCGCCAATTTCTGCCGCTGTGGCAGCTGCTGTAGATTTTGAAGTGACTCAACGACCCTTTTCTTCGAAACGTAACCTCGCATTTGAATCCGACTCTGTTGATGCTCGTGATGATGAATATCGACCTCCTTCGAGATCTTCTAAAAGGAAATGCCTTAGAAAATCACCTACATTGTCAGATTATGCTCCAGTTCCGATATCCAATCAGTTTGCTGCACTTTCGGATAGCCATGATGATCCCTCTGCCGATCCGCCGCCAGTGCCATCTACATCGTCAAACTCGAATCAAAATTTACGTAATCAGCCATCAGCGCCACCTCTACAGCAATCTCGAAATCAGCCTAGATCATCTATTCCACCGATATTCCTGAAGGATCCATCTAACTAGTCTATTAAATTTAGAGCAATTAAATCCTCTTGTGAATTTCCGCCAGTATGTCACTCGACTGGCGCGAATATTAAATGCCAACCGACTACAATCTCAGATTTTCGCTCGCTGGTCCGTCTTTTTTCTGAAAAGAAATGGGAATACTTTACATATCAACTTCCTGAAGATAAGAAGACCTATTTACTTCTTCGCGGACTTCTCACGGATACAACTGTGGAGGAAATCAAATCATCTCTAGCTGAAAGGAATCTTTTCCCAGAAGATGTTGTGCATCTGCGTACTACTCGACCAACCCGCCGCGAACAGGAGCGCTGCGACAGAATTCTTGCTGATGATCCCGCAGTCGTTCTTCCAACGCTACCCACCTTCCAATGCTCCCGCTTTTCCAAATAAAAATCTCTTCGCAAGCTGACCGTCCTAGATACGAAGCCGTCACCAATCTTTGTGATCTTGGTGTAACCTTTGAGTCTTTCAAACCTTCCCCCGGACCACTGCAGTGTAAGAACTGTCAGCGCTTTGGACACACGCAGAAATCATGCGGTATGTCGCCTAGATGCGTCCGCTGTGGCGATCTCCATTCTCATACTGAATGCACTGTCATCAAACCGGCCCCGGCTACTTGTGCAAATTGTAAACAAAATCACCCTGATAACTATCGGCAATGTCCTGCATATGTCACTTACTCAGACCATCTGCAAGCTTCTCGCCGTGCAGCCTCCACTCCTGCTCCGCTCATTCAGTCAAGCAGCGCTTTCCCCTCTCTTCCGGTTCCTACTCTCCCTCCTCCTGCTACCCAAACTCAACCCGCTCATCTACATGAAACCATTAATTCCTTATCTACCCCATCTGTGAAAAGCAAAATTTTCTCCTGGCTTTCCCAACTTATTAAAAAACTTATTGCCCCCTCTGATAAACCTAAAACCGATATTTTACTAGAAAAATTATCCTAGGTGCTCTCTTGCTATTCAGCGATGGATAATTCAAGGAAAGCCAATCAGCTGAGAATCCTTCAATGGAATATTAATGGAATCTCTACCAAAATAGAAGAGTTATTGCAGTTAATGCAAGAAAATCTAATTGATTTGGCTCTCATTCAGGAAACTCATCTCACGTCCGGAAAAAACATTTTCATTCCTGGCTTTCGGCAATTTCGTAAAGATCGCTAAGGAAAATCTGGTGGGGGCGTACTAGTCCGGGTAAAAACTTCCCTTCAATCAACTCAACTGCAGTCTCCTGATGTTAAATCGCTTGAAGCCATTGGGGCCAGCATTTCTACCGAAATAGGCAAAATCAACACCTGGTCGATTTATCACCCGCCGAAAAAACTAGAAATGGATGATCTTCGAGCAATCAACATGCTGCTTGCCGAACGTGCTTTCCTTGGCGGTGACTTTAATGCAAAGCACACCGAATGGGGAGCTTCCACATCAAATGCCACTGGTAGAAAACTCCTATTCATCGCAAAGGAACGGTCTGCTGCCATTCTCTCGCCTGCAAATTTCACCCACTACGACTATCATGGATGCGACGATGTTTTGGACATTGCACTTGCTTCAAAGCTCCCCCAAATCAACCAACCTTGCAGTATTGATTCTTCAGCCTCTGACCACCTCCCAATCCTTTTTACCCTCAATTGTTCTCCGACTTCCCGCATTCCCACTCCCAAAACAGCCATCAACTTTTAAAAAATTTCTCGACTTATCAGGGACAATCTGCACAGCCTTCAAGAACTTCCGCTTACTTCCCGCTCTGATGCCGAGGCCTGCATTAACAAGCTCACCGATACCATCCGCACCTGTACTGAAAATGCCAAATTCATCATTCCATCGGAGAAATCCAACGATGCTTTACCATTGGAAATTCTCCAGATTATGCGAGAAAGAAACAACGCTCGCAAAGCTTGGCAAACACAAAGGACGAGAGAAAGCCATGAAAAATTTAAAGCGCTCAGGAACAGAGTCAACTTTCTACTCCGTACGCACCGCCAGACTTTATGGGACAAGAAGATTGCTTCTCTCACCACTTCAGACAATTCAACATGGAAAATGGCCCGGGCACTCAAGAATCCGCGTCGTGCTACTCCCCCGCTCCCCCGCGATGACTACACTGCTTCCTTGGGATGACGCAAAAGCTTCACTCTTCCAGTCAATTCTGGAAAATTAAATGAAACAAACCAATTTATTTCCACCAGATCCTCACACAAATTGTGGTTCGCTCACCCACTGAAAGGAAAGCGTTGGCGCTTTTAATCACGCTATTTTCCACATGTTTTGTGGCCAAGAACAAGAAGTTTTAAAAAAATATGACTATGGATCAAATTACAATTATTTTTTTACTCTAGGGTCATCAAATTGATTTCAAATACGAGTGCATATTACTATTTTGTGAGAATTTAAATTACTGTGGAATGTAGGAATTACACTCAACTTATATTTGACAGTAACTAGCCGAAAAGACACGAAGATGCAACTACTCTCACACCCTCCCCGATTATTTCGTCTCCCTGAATGAATCGATTTAGATATGTGTTAAAGTAGATAAAGTCATCATGTTAATAAATTTAGTCGCTCAAGAAAAATTCAGCACGATATTTTTCTTCAGTCATCTGCATAGCTTATGTTGATTTTCAGGATGTCTCTCTTAAAAGGTAAAAAAAATTTGACTTCGGATTTGAACCCTCTCAGAACTTAACCAAAATTACCGCGCAAAGACCTACTCGGCCACGGAGCGACGTAATAGAAAGAGATAAACGATGAGTCCAAATATGAATCTAAAGAAAGCCATAAATCACGGAGCCCGAAAGACATCACTCAGACGGCCCAACGTGAGTGTGGACTTGAGTTAACTCAGTGCATTCCATCCGCTAATCTTGATTCTGATTGGGCTTATGTTTCTGCAGTTTGACTCCAGCTTCGGTGGCTAGGTCGCGTCCACCTCCGTCCTCGTCGGCTCTTGGTGGCATACAAGTGAGGGATGCAGGTCGCTTTATGTGATAACCTCACAAGTTTTCACCGACCCGGCCCCATCAGTTAAGTGGGACTCCAGGGTGTCTACATACTTTTGAAAACGATAGTGCATTGTGTGCTTTCCCCAGTGATCATTATCATCGCGTGATCATCCCCTTGTATGCGTGCTGTCGCCCCTATGTTTGACTTGTGAAGTGCTAAAAAGAGGGTGTAAATAAGTGTGATAGAGTTGTGAGTGTTCTTTTGTCTGTGAAAGTGGGTGAAGTGTCCAAGACAAGGAGGTTGGTCTGACCGTTGGGTGATTATGCCACTTCGCCTAGCCAGGAGACGCCCATTTTAAAGGTAAGATTCTATTTTTTGTCATGCCATTGGGGTAAGTTTGATTGATTAAGTTTAATTAATAAGTGGAGCAGAGTTGATTAATTCAGATTGGATGTGCTTAGAACGTGCATAGAGCGTGCAGAGGTCGTTCCTAGCTGCACTAACTTTGAACAGGTGCATGGGGAACATTCTAAGCATATTCACTAAACTAAGTTAGGGTAATACGACAAAGATGGTTGATTTAGTATGTACATTATTTCACTGATGTCCGCGGGTTGTACGATCGGTGATGTCGGTGAAGTGCAAAGAACTCCTCACAATTCACGTGAGGTTCGAAGATTATTTCATATTCTCCTCCCAAACGCCTACTACTGAGAGAGCGATGAATATTAATGCCTTTATTACTTATTTCATATCAACGGTACAAAGAAATAGTGTTCGATTATTTACCCATTGATATATTGCATATGGAAAACGTTAACTACGCAGGCAAAGAATGCCTTGACATTTTGCTTGTTTCTGTGTATAAGTCATGAGGAATCAATGATAAGTGAAAATTTAAATTTTCTCACGTAGAGGAGAAGATGAAAAATATTGATCTTACGCCACAACTTCTCCAAGGAAGGAGTCGCTCGCAAGAGTGTAAACAACAGCGAATCACTTTATACCAATGCGCGAGGTCAAAGAGTAGCCGAGAAAGAGAGCTACTTTAGGCAAGTGTTCTTGACGTCATCAACTCATCTGCGAAAGGGTTGAAGGTGTCGGTTTTTTGTCACTAATAGCTCGAGATTTCGGATTCGGATCGAGATAAGGAAAAATAAGTCTTCATTTTTCGAGGTCAATTCAAGTCAAAGTATTTTTTTCGAACTCTATCGCCACCAGCAACAAAATGTAATTGGTGAAGGATTAATATGTTGCAAGTAGCCGATGCTGATTTAACTACATAGGCAAAGATTAAGCTAACAGCATGCTATTTTTATTGATTACTTATGACCGTCGACTTGGACGTGTGTACCGGGGTTCGACCTCATTAACGGCAGGCTGCTACTAGATTGGACGGTCAATTAGGTTAGGTTATCATCTTTCGATTTTGAAGGGCTAATTTACCTTCAATGCACAGTGGGCTGGTATAAAAAAAGCTGGAAAAAACTGAAAAATGCTCTTTTTTTAGTACCTACTGCAAAGTTGGAACTTTGAACAGTTCTTTTCCATACATCAGTGCATGTTTTGACGCAAATCGTTTTGCATACGTTGATGACCATATCAACCTGTTTAATGGTAACAGAAATAGTTGATTCTATTGAATTACTAGGGAAGATGTGCCATAACTTTTAGCATGCTGAATTTCGAAAAACATCGATACGGGCAATTTTTGCGAAATTTGTTCAACTTTGAGGCCATTTTCTTTTTACTTCCACAATCAAAAAAAGGATATTCGTGGTTTTATCCAGCTTTTCTCGATATCAGCCCGCTGTATGACGCGACGGACCGTTGAGTTTTAACTTGGTACATGGTTGGAAGTTGCATCTCCTCTTACTCTTCCTCTAGGACTTCCAAATTACTCGCATTCCTCACTACCATATAGAAGCATGATATAAGATCGTAAGCTTTCCCGGCGATTGTCCACGGAATATCTCAACTGGTGGACAATCACTTCAATAAAGCAGCATGCTCCAAACAGGGTTAAAATCGCCAAATCGTTATCATTCCCATCATCGTGGCTAAATTACCCAAAGCTGAGCCAGTAATGATTGAATCATAACTCGTAGTTCCTGATACTGCCAGTTTACATTAGCTGGCACTGCCGCGCCTAGGAAAATAAGTTTACCAATTAATGGCGAATCGATCAGATATTCTCTAAATAAATCATTGATTAGAGTCCAGCTAGTGCTCATTATTCTGTAATGGATAAGAATGAATTGTTCGACGTTATGTATTCGTATGTTCAACATAATCGTGTAGGTCCATGTGTCTGAGATTTTACGAGATAAATGAGACAAATTGAATGTGATTATGAAAGTGATTCCTTTGACTATTGATGCAGTGTCATGGGTGAGGAAACCATCGCTTTTCTAATTGCGATATTACTTAATGGGCTTCAAAAGCTTGCAAACACGTGCTAGGAAGGTATTACTTACGTTGAGTGGTAATATTTTCCGGTCTTGATCCCAAAATAACGAGAGCCTAAGTCCATTAATCGAAGTAGTGAAGAAAGTGCTAACGTTTTGTAGTGATTGTGCGGACGATGATTGGTGTCCTCTTTCGAGGTATTTTAGTCCGATGATCCAATACAAATAGACGTTAAAATGAATGATGAAGTGAAAATTTTCTTTCAGTTTAGTCTTTGGCAATGTTTTATGACTTAACTTTTCTTTATCGCGATGTGCAACGTAGGGATTTCTTTACTTATAAGGACTTTTTAAACATATCCTGAGCTAATTAAATTTACGTTGGTAGTACATTAGTTCAATGCAAGTCATTTCAGAGTTATTCATCGTTCCTAAAATTCCTCCCTTTTAGTGTTTGATGCATGCGTTTACTTCATAGTGCTACCGAGCTAAGGGGACTGGCTTTCAAGTTTACAGGTGTTAATTGATCATCGTCAATGCTAAAAATAAATTTCAAATGTATTAAAAGGTCTAATTTTACAGTTGATTGCTGTAATGTGGTAAAATGTGTGAATCAATACCGTTGCTTACAATTCTGAAATAAGCTGGTACGAAGGTTGCGAATACCATAGTACCTTGTGGATGAAATATCCTTTCACACGGTACAATGAGAGAATATAACGTAAGGGGTTTTCTGTGTTGTAATTTCCCCTGGGAACGTACTATATTTAATAAAATATATCTATAATAATAACTTTACATGTCACCTCTCACTTGTTTACAGTCGAAATGCCACACTGGGGGCACCACTGAGTTGCCATGGTGACTCAGGCTGGTTGATCCCTCGGGCGGTACGAGTGCAATGTAAACTAGGAATAAGTCATCCTTTTGATCACTTACTTTGAGCATTTGTCCGTTGCATCTTGCAGGTAGGGACTCGCCCACCGGTGGACTGAGGTCGTCGCCAGGTGACGACATGAGAGATGCAGCCGCAGCAAAGGTAGGGAGACGACGAACCCATCGGCGTCAACCACGAAGGCATTTCATTGTAAACTTTCCGCACTTTATATGGGCTTTTCCGCCAAAAAAATCGGAATTTCTCCTTTGTCTCCATCTGATTGGAGGCAACTCAAACTCAATTCTTGCTTTTTTCTGAATTGCGCGAAAATTCCACGGAGAAAAAAATCATTCGCCTTGACCGAGATTCGAACCTGGATCCTCTGTTTTCCAGTAGAGTGCTTTAGTTAGTTAAGCCACCGTGGCGTCATCCCTTCGGTGGACATTTAGCAGTCCACGCCATCTTGTCCGATATAGTGCACACATTTCAACGGAGGGGAATGACGTCTCGGAAGCTTAACTACGAGGGGCTTACGAAAATGTAGATATCCAAAGCTTAGACGTCACAGCAAGCAAAACCTAGTCACCCTGTCGAGTTTATTGGTTCTTCCCTCTTGCCGTCGCATAAACAGTTTCGCATTAGTAAGATAATTAACGGCGCGACGGCTGGAACCATCCTAATGTGAATGAGGCATAAGCGAATTTCGGAGGGGTTTTCAGAACAAAAGACGCGGCATGTTGACAAAAGGCGTTCGATTGCACCGCGACAAGGCGTGATTCACTCAAGGGACAAGGATATTGCCCACAAAACAACGTCCTCATCGAGCAATTTGGATGGCAAGTGATTGATCACCCACCTTGCAGTCTAGATATATGCAGATTGATGAACACCTTGCAGTCCCTGTGAATATCATCTCTTTCCGGCTCTAAAAAAAAGATTTAGGAAGACGAAAATTCGCGAACGACGACGTTCAGGAAGCGGTTCTAACCTTCTTACGGGACGCTGGTTCGAGGAGGGAGTGCAGAAGTTCGTCACACGAATGCGGAAAATCTTCGAGTGCAAGGACGACTGCATTGAAAAAAAGGTGAATGTTCAAGATTTCCTACCATGTGATTTGCATTGGAAAAAATACTAGCAATTACAAAAAAAATCGGAGACCTTACTTTTCATATAGCCTTCGTAACTAAAGCACGCTGCTGAAAATGAGGGGATCCAGTTTTGAATCTCGGTCATGGCTAATGATTTTTTCTCTGTGGAATTTTCTCACCATTTGTGCATTGCGGATGACTCCGTATAAGTTATCATCGTGGCTAGTAACGGTATACTTAAAATGTTTTCTGAAGTTTCACCGTGGTTGACCCGTTGGTTTATCTGGTAAAGCGCCCTTATTTTTTTTCAGGAGCGCTGTATATATGCTTGACTCGTGAGCGCGCTTGCGTTCGTGAAGCGCGATTAGGTGGTAGAGCCGATCAAAGGGTCATGGCTGGGCAACGCGGAACTTATGTCCGCCGTGGCCAGCTCACCCCACGACTCAAGTTATTAACTGATTATGTATATTGTGCAAGCTATTTTCTCCACAGAAGCACTAATGGAAAAACGTCACGGACGAATTGTCCGAGATCATTGAGAGCCGCGATAAAAGATCCAATCCCGCAAAACTTAACATAGATCTTAACAATTGCTACTCGTAAACAGAGCTAAAAAAATGTGTATTTTGAGGGTTAGTTTTGGCTGTGTATTAATTAACGGCCACCAAATGTGAGCTGAAAGCAATTTCAGTTCATTTCCATATGGCGTCAGTTATACGTATCTGTTTATCCTGTTATGACGAGCCAATCGAACCAGAAACAAGTGCCTGTTTTCGACCGTGTTGTCAGGTGACACAATCAAATAAACGTTCATAAGATGTTGTATACTACCTGTTAAATTGCCATTTTAAATGATTAAACATTTCAACGTAAAGTACCTCTAATCGTCGATATTAAGAAGCGTTGTTGTTAGGGTGTGGGGTTGGTGTGGAGGCTAGAGTGTTGGCTTCACACCCCGCGGGCCCGGGTTCAGATCCCAGCAGTGGCTGAGAATTTTCAACGGTCCTTTTGATCCTTGCTTGCGTGTTGCGTGAAGGAAACTTCAAGTGCAGCAGTCCGTCCGTCGGATGGGACGTTAAGCCTAATTCCGACGCCAGGTTTCTCTCCACCCTTCCTTCCCTACCCTTCCTACATGGCGCAAGCTACAGAAGCAATTGGTTTCGTCTTCCAAATGTCATATCACACCTATGAAATGATGAATTTATTAGTATTTAAGATCTGCTACTGAAGCAATGCTCTTTCTGCTGCATGTCTTATGTCAAAAACAGGCCATTTTGTTAGCTTCAAGAACATTGATTGATTCAGCTAAATACTGAATTTTATGGCACAATTGATTTTCCGGAACGAATGACATGGTTAATAAATGTGCGTAGGTACTTAAATGATTGTTGTACCTTTAATGACGCGACGTCTACTGAAGGTCAGTTTACTACTGAAAGTGTGATTATGCCAATATGCATATGGAGTAGACTCATGACCCTAGTCGATCTTACCACATGATAAGTACGGATATATTCAGTGGTGATTGCACCTCCTCCAACCCCTTTAAACCCTAGTGCGAAAAATCCACAGAGGAAAAATCATTTGCCTTTTTAAATATTGAAAAAATCATCATTAATTTTATATACAATACAAGTTTTTATCCTACAAACTAAAGAAGCAGTTGAAGATACTAAAAATCCGATTTAAGCTCCTTATCTCAGCAGTGGTATTATCAGTGGGCAGTAATGCGTACCAACAAAGCGTCGCGGAAAGGAGTTAACCGCCACCCCAAAACAATAATAATAATAATAATTTTATTTGTCCAAAAGATCATATATTACAGTGAGCCACAGAATATAGATATAGGACACGTCATGGAAGTTAAGTGAATCATAAAAATGTAACATACTGAACAGTAGATGTAACACTAAACAATTGAACACAATATATCAATAAGTGACATTCACATACATTTATACATATTTTTAGGGATCAATATAGAACTCTTGGATGCTGTAGTAAGATTTGTTTACAAAATATCTTTTTAGCTCAGCTTTAAATCTGTTCATTGAGGAGATGCTCCTAAGTTTGGGGGGGGAGTGAATTATATATTTTTGAGCCTATAGCTATGGGGCTTGTGTAGGAAAGTTTTCGTCTGTGGAGGGTTATGTGGATGGATGTATGTGATCTAGTTTGGTGATTATGTATATCCTGATTTAGCTTTAGTCTATGAAGGTTGAGTTTAACTAGTACACATACTTTAAATATATAGAGACAAGGAAGCGTGAGAATTCCCAGCTTAACAAACAGTGGTCTACATGATTCTCTTCTAGGTATACCCAAAATGGTTCTGAGTGCCCTCTTCTGCAGGAGAAACGTTTTGTTTAGGAGAGTAATTGTTGACCCCCAGAATTCAATGGCATAATTAACTATACTTAAGAAGTTACAGTGATACAGGGTCATTAGTCCTTTATGAGATAGTGAGTTGGTAAGTAATCTCAGACTATATAGGACTGTAGATAATTTTGTACAAAGTTCATTGACATATATAGACCAAGAACCAGAGTTTTCAATTATTAGACCTAGGAATTTTGTGCTAGTAGTAGGATAGAGTTGGGAATTGTTTAACATCAACTGATTAAAAGAAGCATCATTATTGAATAGCAAGAGTTGAGTTTTTGAGGTATTCAAATTTAGTTTGTTTGCGGCACTCCATGTCCACACTGAGTTCAATACCTCCTGACATTGGCAATGTAGATCAGTCATATTACTCGCTGATATGAGGAAGTTTGCATCATCTGCATAGATGATGGGTCTAATGTTGCTGTTTTCATGTATAAATGAAGGTAGGTCATTGATATATATGAGAAACAAAAGGGGGCCAAGAACACTGCCTTGAGGTACACCTACGTTTATCACCTTAGGGTTGGATTTTCCCACTGAGTCGTGTAATACTAGTTCAACTAGCTGAGTTCTGTTTCTCAAGTATGAATCTAACCATGCCAATGCATTACCTCTCACTCCATAGTTACAACATTTTTTTAAGAGGGTTTGATGGTCAACCATATCAAATGCCCTAGAGAAGTCTATGAAGAGAGCAGAAACTTTGTCTCCATTATCAAATGACTCTGAGATGAAAGTCCAGGCATCCAGAAGAGTATTGCCTGTCGACCTACCTTTGCGAAAACCCCACTGAGAGTCAGAGAGAATTGCATTCTTTTCTAAAAAAGAGATCAACCGGTTATAAAAAATACGCTCAAATACTTTTGATAGCTGAGGCAATAGAGAGATAGATCGGTAGTTGCCTACATCATTTTTGTCACCCTTGTTTTTATACACGGGTACTATTCGGCTAGGCTTCAGATGGTCTGGGAAGATACCAGTGGACATCGAGGTGTTAATTAAGTGAGTTAAAGGTTTAACCAATAAGTGTTTGCATTCAGCAAGTATTCTGCCAGGAATCCCATCAATACCTGGAGTTGAGGATTTAGATAAGGTACCTAAACACGATAGGACTTCCTTTTCTTCACAGGGGTGAAGGTAGAGGGATGATATTATGGAAGCGTTCTTTACAGTGGAATTAGTGCTCTGATCTTAATGTTCTAATGATCTAATGATCTTAATCTGACTCAATGTTAGCTCTTTTCATAGTTTGCAGATCACCGTAGCTCTTTTTCTTTAATTAGACTCGTTGTTGCCTAATAATGGCCATAAAACTTATATAGTTACACAATTATTTGGACAAGTACTGGTTGAACAATACGCATTGACTTGATAAAACATTTTCATGCCTTTGCATAATCATTTACTCAGACATGATAGCCTATTAGACTGAGAGAATTGTTTGCAAAATGCTACGTTATCCGTCTCAAGAAGAGAGCAGAAAATGGCATTTAACGTCTAAATAAATACTTAGGATAAAAAACGCCGTTGGAGCAACGAAGAAAATGTTGAGATTGTGATGATCTTCGGATTCTCTTAAATACTCACCATTGTATTCGTGAATCAGTTTACAACCTTAATCATATGGCTATGACATCTGCGGAGAGAAAAAATCCTTTTCTGAACAATACGATGTCAAAAATGAGGATGTCACTTTTTCACCTTGTTTTGCCTAATTGGCATTTGGCAGTAGTCCGCTGCATATGTCAGTAAACTTGTCGATGTTTGGTAGCTTTCAATATTGGCCAGTAGTGAAATAAATGTTCTAAACAGTGTTTTTCTTGTACATTTACTACAAATTGTCCTGTTTTTTTACGATCAAATGGATACATGGTGTGACTAATGGGGATGTTCTGAGAAAAGTAGGGGAAAAGAGAAGTCTTGTAAAAATCTTGGGTTGAAGGCGAGAGGATTCGCCATTGGTTGCTGATAATTAATGGTGGGTCCTTTTGCTCTCAAACGCCACCAAATACGGCAGTTGGCAGCAAATTCTGCAGGAGCAGATTTGACAAATGTGCTGCGATTCCATCCCTTATTACAAGAGGTAATTTCATAAAAATGATAGATAAATACGGAAAAGATGTGCGCGAGTGTTGCATATCAAGGAATAAAGGACTTATCCTGCCATAGATAGTTATGAGCCATTATACAGGCTGTTATAAATTTACAATGTGCATGGACTTGAAACGAGAAGGAATGACATTGTTTTAATGTGTCAGAAAGATTTGTGAATATATGGTTAACGATTCGCTAATGATTTAAATGAGTGACTTTTATGTGTCTAAAGTGTGCCGCAGGAAAAAAGAGTGTTTTTGAGGAAAAAATGAAACACGAAATACGGCGAAAACTCTCCTATCAACAGGATGTGCAATAAATACAATATATGATCTATGAATTTGAACGAATTTGGTCCTAGGTCAGAAAACATAACGTTTAAGATGACATGTTGAGAATGAAGGTACTTGGTGAATTCTTCACTACTGATATGTGATGTTGTCCGGTCATTGTCAGGCACTTCTCTCCTACGTATTCTCTTCCTCATTTGTCAGCCTCCATTGCTCCGCTATGTAGAAGAACTACCACCGCATCAGATTTTTTTGCCATCTGCTTATTTACACTGTTTCACAACTCTCCTATTATATACCTCTTACGAATGCCTCATTTGATGACGATTTTTTTCTTCCACATAATTGTCACGTTCTTGAAGCATTTTCCTTAATCGCTATCACTATCTGGCACGCGTCAGGTCACACCATGGACACAGAGCGAGCCATTGGGATCCAAGGCAAGGAAGAAATAACACTTGAACTCATGAGGAAAACACGAAGGACAGCTGCGTGATTAGTCAAAAACTTCTGCGAGCAAACACAGATTGCGTTTCATAGCTTTTATAAGGGGGGTGGGGGCGGTTAGGGACTCGAAGGCTATGTGGTGGGCTTAGATTAATTGAGCTATTAAGAATAGATACTATTCCGTGAAACAAGAAGTACTTCATCTTATAAACTCATTCCATATCTAAGCATGGATGGGGTTCAGGGGGGCGGGGGAGCCTGCCCCCCAAACTTGGCTGGTAATTTGTCCGAAAAAAGTGCTAAAAACCTGCTCATTGAAGTGTAATTAAAACTAAACCCTCAAATTTTTAATTGAAATTTAGTCTTAGATAGTATTTAAAATGCTGTTTTGAGGAAACAAGTTGAACTAATTTTCCTGGACTCCCCTGATTCACTAGGGGTATTCCGTAGCCAAAAACCCCCGGCAGGATTGTTGACCCTCCGCCAACATAAAACTCAAAACTGCGTTTATATTTCTCAGCCAGACAGAAGCGATAAATTAAGATTGATTATTTTCCGAACGGATAGGTATAGGGATTGGACTTTCCCCCTAACGATGAAAGGTTTAAATAATTGCTAGCTGGGTCTCGGTTCGCGCATGCTTTCTCTCTTTTTTCCTTCTCGTTTTCTTTGTAAACGGCTGGTGCCCATAATCCCTGCCCCACGCCTATTTACACGGCTTCTGGGATAGTGTAATGTGTTGGTGACTCGCAGGAATGTCATTACTTCTAATTTATCATCTAATATATATAAAATTCTCGTGTCACAGTTTTCTGTATACAAACTCCTCCGAAAAGGCTGGACTAATTCCTATGAAATTTTGTGTCTATCTTGAATAGGTCTGAGAATAGGATGTGAACTATTTTGTATAATTCCGCAGGGCCCATGAGGCCTTGAATTGAGTCCTGAATCCTTTCCATAAGAAATAAATGTAAATTTCGTTATTAATGCCCGCAGGCTTTTATTATTTTCCGTATTTAAATTAGTGATAATGGTAAGGTTTAGTAGGTATCAGACCTACTGAAGGTGTGCCAATTGAATTTAAACGGATTCGTTTTCCAATTAGATTGGCATTCGCAATTACAGTCAATAAGTCTCAAGGCCAAATGATGTCTGTTTGCGGCTTAGATTTGGGCACACCGTGTTTTTCACACGGAAAATTATGCGTAGCATACTCTCGCCCGGGTAAACCATCCGGTTAGTTTGTGTTGGCTAAAGATGGACTAACAATTTTTTGAGACATACGCCATTGGAAAGAAAAAGAAATGTACATTCTTATTCTTGTATTCGAATTTCGTTTTCCACGTGATTTACGGTGAAATTTGAAAAAAAAATACTTAAAAATGCTGAAATTTTAGCGTTTTTGGCTTACTGTCCCTTTGACGACCGTCAATATTGTTTATTATTTTAAGTGTTGTATGTGTATATTCGTAATTTGAACCCACCATAACTGTGCAATGATGCGCCATTAATCATTAAGAAATTGATGAAAAGCGTTGCTGTAGGTACACGTTTTGAATGGAAGTTCTAAGGAGAACATGTATTACTTCCACGAATCCCTATTTATTCCGACAGAATTCAATCGGGTTCATTTTCCAATTATATTGGCATTCGGCTTAACAGTAAATAAGTCTCAAGACCATACGATGTCTTTTTGAGGCTTAGATTTGGGTACACCGTGTTTTCCAAACGGGCAATTATACGTGGCATACTCTCGCGTTGGGTAAACCATCCAGTTTGTATGTGCTGGCCTAAGATAGGCTCAGTAAAAATATCGTGCACCTCATTGCACTAAGAGACTGATAATTTTTATTTTTTAATTGCCAAAATTTGTTATAAAGGGATCTAATTTGAAATTTATTAAGATAATAAAAGTGCAATGCAATTAAAAATTAATGCTTGGTGTTTGTTATTTTTACAGGTCGTTATCGTTCACAGCGTTCCATTCCTCTTTGAGTCACATTCTTACACACTTACAACAAGTCAGTTTTTTTATTTAATTACCAAAATATTCACTATAAATAATTTATGTGGCAAAACAATGTTTTCCGGGTCAGCTAGAAATTCTATTCGAGGGGTGACACAAAAATAACCGGACGGATATCGCTGCGCGCGTCGCTTTTATATTTCGAGCTTTTCCCTCTAGATGGGTGTTATTTCATCATTTCTGAGTAAGTGTGCAAACCGGCGTGGATATAGACGGTTGCAGCGAGCCCCTGCGACAGTTTACATTCGAAGAGTTTTTTTTTACCTCTTCGTTTTTTGAAATGGCTGATATTCGAGAACATCGTGTAGCGTTGAAATTTTGCTTTCTAATCGGTAAAATCGAGTCGGATGCGGTTATTATGTTGTCTACAGCTCATAAAGAACACGCTTAGAAAATAACTCGAGTGCACGAGTGGTGTTTGCAATTCAACCGTGGTGACATGTCGATCGAAGATATTCAACGCCCGGACCGGCCTTCCATGTCCTGAACTGATCAAAATGTGGATAAAAAACTCTTACCTTTGCGTATGAGAATTGGAGGCGTAATATGGACGGACTTGCTGAACAATCTGGTCATTTGTGGAGCTCATTACAGCGAATTTTAGCCGAAGATTGAGACGAATCGCGGCGAAATTCATCCCCCGCTTGTTGCATCATGATCAAAAGCAGCGGCACGTGTTGCTGAATGCCGCGACTTTAGTTTTTGGTAAAAATTGCATGATACTGCTTCCTCACCCACCCTACTCACCAGATCTCGCACCTTTTGAGTTCGTTTTGTTCAGCTGGATGAAAATGCTGGAGGAAGGGAAATGTTTTGGTCAAATTACGGAAGTGAAAATAAAACCGAGGGACTTCAAGGCATCGGAAACGACGGCACCAAGGGTGTTTCGCGAGGTGGAAAAAAAAGTTTAAATCCATTTATCATAGTAAATGGACAGTACTTCGAAAGTGACAAACGTTTTTAAGACAAAAAATTAAGTTTTGAATATTTAAAAAAATGTTTTTAAAAAAAGAATCCTGTTATTTTTGGGTCCCCGTCGTATAAATTGCACTCAATTGTTTTTTACTTTACAGAAATTTTGTTTTACTTCAGAGAGAAGGTTGTACTTAGGAGAGATTAAACTTTAGTTTTGACTTATTTGAAGTTGCACGTGAGATCCGTCGACATTTTTACGCGATGAAATCATTTTGGCTGAAGTATCTCTGGAAGAGGAGCGAAAAAGCCATCGTAGAGGTATTCGCCTTTGAATCTAAGGTCCTTGAAAGAGAACAAAGTTTGTGTCTTCAAGATACCGACTTAAAGTCATGAAACGTTGTTTACTGCGATATTTTTATGGGAGAGCGTAGATTCTCCACCTGTCTCCCATTAAAAGCATCACCGACGAAATGAGACCTGAAATCGGGAAACATTGAGCGGTCCGAGCCTAATGTCGACCTAAGGAGAAGAAATTGTTTCCTACTTGGTTCGAAAATATTTCAAGCTATTCCCAAAGTATTTCTGGACAATATTTTTGGAAAAAAATCCTTTATCCAATTAATATTCAGCTATTGTTCTATGTGATGCCAAATCAATGGCTCACATTAAATTGGTGCACGTGGTTATTGTGACATTCTTCCCTCTAACTCTGCTTTTAGCATCCGCTCCCCGTATTTCCACGTGCTGTTCATACACCTCATCTACTTCTTCCTCCCCATAAGTGTTGGCAGTCATGTAGACTTGAATCACCACAAGGTTGGTGGGGCGCGCTTCGATTTCCACCACCAGAATTCTATTACTTCCCTGATCTATGCCTATCACTCTCTTACCAATCCTCCTATTAAATGTTAAATCTACTCCTCTTTGGCTTTCCTCCCCACCACTACATATAACCCTGGCCCAATCGATGCAGTAATCCTCAATATCCTTCCAACTCACTTCGCATAATCCTAAGATATTGTGGCATTTTTTAGTGTCCCCCCCCCCCCCAAAAATTTCTGGTACCCCCCCCCCAGAAATTCCTCGAACTTCCTCGAACTTCCTCCGAACTTATCCGCAGAACTTCTCCCGCCAAGAACTTTTCGCGCTAAGGTTTTTTCGCGCAAAGGATTTTTTGCGCAAAGGGGCCCTGTAGCAAAGTGCCCTGTCTCGCAAAATCCTGTCTCTGAAAAATCCTGTCTCTGAAAACCCTGCCTCTGGAAACTCAGCCTCTGGAAACAGCCTCTGAAACAGCCTCTGAAACAGCCTCCGAAACAGCCTCCGAACCAGCCTACCTGCAATGCAAGACTTATATAGGACTACTGCGGAGAAATACTTCTCCTTGGCAAGCAAGGGGAAATCGGTGCTAAGGCCTTAGTATTGCACTTGGAGTGAGAAGTTTTACCATTGTCCTATCACAAACTCTCTCTCCCTCCAACACCTCACCCCAGTATCTCCTTCCCCTCCATGTGTTCCAATGAACGATTCCTCTGATGTCTCAACCCAGAAGTTGAGGGGAAAATTCTGGGTGCTGGCTGTTGTCTCAAAACCAGGGAATGGTGTTTTGTGGAGCGGCCGTTTCTGCAGGGGCAGTGACGCATCAGTGGGCGGTTGTTGAATTCGCCTGGCTACCCCTCCACTCCCTGGAAGAAGCCCTCCCCTCAAATGCTGTCTCGCCTTGCATAGGCAAGCTCTCTTCTGCTCGTGGTCTGCTCGGAGTCACATGTCTCGTGAGGCATGGCAAATTTTGTGAAATATTCTGCTGGTATTTTAGCTGGTAATGTTTCCTCTGGGATCATGAATTACTATCATTGTTTTCTGTAATACTTCTGATTTTTGAATACTCTACTTTGAATAGATATCGTACGGTAATAACCCGTAAATTATTTTTGGCTACCTTTTTCTTGTGAGCTGTTTTTCTTGTTTGTGGAGTCTTTCCCTGATTCCAGCATGGGACCGACGGTTGGAGTATTTCCCTTGTCTGGACTTACGTGAAAAATCAACCAGATTTTACGACGTAACGTTACAATATCTATCCTCCCTTTATCCATTTCCCTCTTGATATTTTCTAACTTCCCCGCCATCAGCATTGTCCTCACATTCCACGTCCCTACATTTATTACTGCCTTCTTCTACTTCATCTTCTTGGTCTTCTTTTCTTATTTCTTGGAATGTGCTGCTGATGATAAGTCTTTACAAAGGTTTTGCATGATGGCGAAATGGAATTTTTAATGGCTACTGAAAAATACAATGAACATTTTTATATAATAGCTAATCTCAAAATCTGAAATTTATCAACCACCCGGATTTATCGTTCTTCGTTGTCATTGTCATCCGGATCTCAAAGCTAAAATTTTCGTCAGGGATTTAACGTACATGTACATTAATAACCTTGCGATCTCTGACTATATAAATTAAAGCATGATATTAAATGCCTTTGGTGATTAAAGCGCAAGTTTCGTGATGTGCGGCTGCGATCACCCGGCCCTTGGGTTGTCTTGGGACAAAGTGTTGGCAAACTTAAGTAAAACCTACACAATAAATTATACGCATTGTAAAATAGATTACTCAGAAATGTTTAAAATTTTAAGCGGGAAGTATGTTGTTATCATTTTTCCAAACCAGATAACGCTATCATCTTTTATGATAATTGAAATATTACATACATTTCGGCCATTATTGTAAAGTTGAACGTCCTCAAAAGCATTCACCTCTGAAAAAGCATAAGCGAAATTAGTAATATTAATACTTCCGCTGATTACTTTTACTAATAGAGTGATTGATGACACAACCTCACTGGCCATGAATAATCTGAGGTTTTCCGGTGAATGAATTCTTTCCGAGTTTCCAACCGGGTTAGTGTCTGATTGTTGTATGGCGACGTTTCGTTGGGAGACTTTCCCGACATCTTCAGGGTTGGCGATGCCCATGTCAGTAGTGTGCGAGTACATACACAGTGGAGGCACTGGCCGGGCGAACTGTTGGCAGCGCGCGACTTCAGCGCTTGGCGAATGTGCGCCTGAACTAATGCTATGGTGTACTGCGTAAAGTGCGTCCGGGAAGGTTGGAGGTCGAAGAGCAGGTGGGAGAAGTTAATGTAAAAAAATATATATATATATATATTATGTATTGAAATAATGTAAAGAGATTATGAATTGTACCAATGTATATGTATGTTCGTTTTGGGACTTCAATCCACTTTACTTTCATTATTTAATTAATCATTAAACTTTGTTTCTTTTGTTCTTCGGTATCGTCTCGCGTGTCCCAAAAGGGAGGAGCATTGAGGCCAGATAGCCACGTACGTTACGTGTGTGATGTGTGTTAATGTGTTTTCTTTGTTTTCTTTTATGTGTTTGTGGAGCATGAATGTTGAGAGGAGAGGGAGATGAATTGGAAGTTTACAGGCATGCCGCAGGACTGCAGCGAAGAGATTGGTCCTCTCTGAGGGCAGTCTTGAAGAAGATCGCCACTTTACTTCCGCGGCTGACCACGGCGGAGTAACTTGGTCGACGGGCGGCCAGCGGTCCAACTGCGATGCCAGTTTAAAGACCCGCGCGTATGGAGAAGAGCGCGCGCGGGCCGAACAGACAACAAATTGTGTCGTCTGCTACGCGGTGTTGGGAAAAACGGCAACACTGTGGGTGCTAGGTAGTCAGCGTGGCGAAGGAGATCGCTCTCTCGGTCTGCAACCTTCCCGCTGGACGCACCTAACTTGAACTCTCCTGACTTGAAATAATTCTCAGTGATGAAGCATGGACTTCGGAGTATGTGGGTTGTATGATTGTGTGTGTGTTAGCGTAAGGTATGTGGCTGTTGGTTTCATTTTGGTTTAAGGGGAAAGATCAATTTATTGTTGTAATTTTGGGGGAACCCATATTTGGGACTATTCAGTGGACATTTGTCTCCAATTTATTTATTCATGTGTGTGAGGTTCGTCGAGTGCAGGGGTAATTGTGATGTCAGTGGATTGGAGTCGTTAGTGTGGATCAGGGAAAATCTTATTTTGTTTAATGGAACTGTCATTTTGTAGAAAACTCAAAAGGTGCAATTGTTAAATAAATGCCCAAGTTGTGGTACGATTTGTTTTATAGAAGTGATTCTCTTTTCTTTTGGTTTATTGATCCCTTGCGTGAGGTGTCCCGGACGAATCCTCATGGTTCTTTTAGTTTTAATTAAATGATTTCTCCACTGTTAGCTAGTCGCGAGCAAATTTATGTAACGCGGTACTACCCTCGTCTTTTGGGTTCTGAGATTTAGCATAGGTAGTTGTAAGAGGGTTACATTATGGCGTTACAATGGTTTCGTATGATAGTTTTGATTAATAAAAGTTATCGCGTAAAAAATTATTACATAACTCGTATAATGTCACTCAGTTGGTATCTTTAATAATAAATAGGAAATATGAAGTATGTGTGCTTCCTCTGTCTCACTCGTTGACCAATCATAGATTTTTTTGCAATCGGCCAATGAAATTTCGTCTCCTCATTTCGAAAGTTTTGATCGTTATGGAAACATCTACTAACTGTGGACCGGTTAGATTTTGTTATCTCGCGATGTACGTTTTTAGGCGTTGTTTGTATATAGTTTTTGATTCTTTTTTAGTTTAATTCTCTCTACATCAAGTTTTTTACCCTGCGTATAGTGTGTGAAGTGGTTGACAACGTTATATTTTCGAAAAAGTGATCATCTAAAGTAGTCACGTATATTCAGCTCATTAATGCTTGTATGGTGATCTTGAATTTGCTTACGAATTTATGTATTTCAACAATCAATAATGTCATATTCAGTGCAGTGAAGTGGCCACTGGTAAAAGAATTTTCTTTGTGGTGTTCCTATCCCGTAATTTGTGATGACACTGAGGAATTATAGTTCGCTGTGTGTGTGGGTGGGAGGACTTATGCGTACACAAGTGAGGCACGGAGAGATGCTAGCCAGGCTTTCGCCATCCTGTGTTTAGTGTTTATTTATTTACTGATTCAAATCATTGTACTTGGCCGCTGATTGAATTTTTTCTGTTAATTTTCATAAAATGAATGAGCATTTGCTTTGCACATTTGGTGATTTTAATTTAATGATATCCCGCATAGTATCCCTACGGCATGCAACACGCAAAGCAGGAATAAAAGGGGAATGGGGACTGGAGGGGAGGATAAACGGTAGGGGAGGGTGCTAGTTTACGGCAAACTTCCGCCATATAGCTGCAGTCGCCCGAGCGTCGTCCGCTACGCTATCTACACTTTTTAACATTGAATGTTATATCTATATACATACATCCTCCTCCTTCGCCTAGGTGATCTCTTATTGGTTCTTTTTGCTGTTGGCTTTCCCTCCTTTTTTATGGTTGGGTTCCAAGGTCCACCTGGATAGAGTCCTTGGTCTCTATCCTTGTCACTAGGATTACCTAAGTCGGATCTTTTGTGCTCCTCTGGTTATTCTGTCTCAATAATCTCTGGTCCAACTCGGAGTACCGATATCAGCCCTGAAGATGTTGGGAAAGTCTCCCAGAGAAGCGACATGCAGACTGTAACCCGGTTGGAAGCCCGAGAAGAATTCATTCGACTCACTGGCATTGTTGGTATACGCACCGGCAGTTTTTGAGGTCGTATAAATGTATGTTACCGGACGTAGGACACCATCTTTTATTTTTCCAATCTGGAATTAATACTTTACCTCCTTCGGTATCGACCCTTCCTTGTTATTCCCATGAGAACAAATGGCGAGTAATGCCTAGCTTATCACCTCCGTAGATGGAAAGAGCACTAGAGAAACAAAATTCACTAACTCTTGGTTAACTATGTGGTATTCCATTATTTCCTGGATATAGACAGTTACTTATACCACTTATTTTATAAGAGCGCGACCCGGGTTTCAATGAGTAATCATCATCTTCAGGCCTGATGATGATGATTACTCATTGAAACCCGGGTCGCGCTCTTATAAAATAAGTGGTATAAGTAACTGTCTATATCCAGGAAACACTAGAGAAACGTTAATTTGCTCTGTAAAATATACATTGGAATCTTTGCTTGCGTATTTTTATGGAATATTTCTATGTTTTTGCTGAAATATACACAATAAAGACATCACGCTAATGCTATGTAGCCCTAGTTGGCTTTTTTTAATAAGTGGAAAGTAATACTTGTCTTTTTATAAACTTGAATGCAGTCATTGTTATTTTATTAAGTACCAATCGCGATTTAAAATTGGCAAATGAAAGTGAAGTTACTTTTAATATTTTCAAGTACTAAAAAAAGTAGCTCAAAATGGATTGTTGGGACTCCAAGGTGCATATTTGTAAGGGGCGGTACAAATGAGTAATTTTTAAGGCTTGTTACATTACGAACGAATGTGTTCTTTTATACTTTAAAATCTTAAAATGAAAGGTTTACCACTCAATATTAATTACATATGAGAATTGATATTCATTGATTATTTCAGTTGAAACATTTTAAATTAGTTTTCTTGCTAATGATGTATTTATTATTTTTGTAAACTTGATAGTATGTACTATTATTTTTTGTTTTGTTTACCCCCGCAGCGACTGAAATGCAGCGTGTTAGGCGTAAATAACAACGCAACAACAGAATACGCGGTAGAGTACAAAGATTCATCTACTTTACATAAATTTTGGCCTTTATGGTAAGGTTGAACGTCCTCAAAATCATTCAGCCCTGAAGAGGCATAAGCTAAACTCCTTTTTTTTTTTTGACCCTTCGCTTAAAGACCCCGTCAAGGTTATAGATGAGGTTTCAGCAACCTTGATCGCAGAGAATGAATTCCTGGAATTATTTCATCTAGCCAGGAAAATATTCCGGTGTGATATCATTTGATGCCGCACCCAAGTCTGCTATCAGAAAACAAGTAAGCGTGTCTAATGATGTTTGCCCTTGGCCACTTGTTGACGTTTTTCAGATTCTTAAATTTTTCCTAGCACAATCACCGCGACCCACTGTTGCCAACTTTATGTTACTGACCCAGGTATGTTTTTTATTTTCTCGTATCTATTTATTTTCTTGTATTTCCCTGGTTCTATTTGAAATCACTGATAGCATGGGCAGAATTAGTGAATGCAGTCGCCTGGTGAAACCGAGTCTTCAGAAAGCTTTAACCCTTTATAACCCAATGTTGCTTCTAAGCAACATCAAAAATGTTTTCAGCTCTACTTAGAAGATATCTAAACTAAATATTATTTTGTAGTGTAAATTTTAATGACGAAATATTTAGCTGCCACGATAATTATCATTTAGTGTAAAATTTTCAAGTTTTCGAAATGAAAAATCTTATAATCTTAATAATGGTATCGAATCTGAGTAATTATTATTTTAGATAACAATGCGATTGAATAAATCAATGGTAACTAATGCAGTTTTTCGAAGTCAAATTCAAACAATATTTTAGCTTCTTAAAAGTTATAGAGCAACGAAATAGTGGGGAAAGTATAAATATACTCGTGGTTAACAACATGATAATTATTTGCTTACGTAGGAAGACCGAAATTTCGTTCCAGAAATATAAAAGGTGGGATTCAATTTATTGGGATGGAGAGATATAAACGTCTCCTAGTTTTTATAAAGCAAATTTTTTTCAGTGTCGCGTAATTATTTTAAATAAAGAAATTAGGGGATGAGAAACCAATGTGTGTAATATTGTCATTGTATTGAGAACAAATGATTGAGCGTTAAAGTAGTTTGGTGTTATTGGGGAAAGGTTCTGATGAAAAACTATGTCACTTGATGTCAGCACAGAACAGAGACTCACTCGTATCCACTAAGATTTTGTATATTCCACCTATCAATTTATTGGTTCTCTCATTTTCTGACAGAAGTGTCGTATAACGGCTGTCGTTTTCGTTACTTTTCTGCCAGAATAACTTATGATTGGCTTGGCCGTTGTCGTTCATTGAAATTAATTTCCTTCAGTCCCACTAGGCGTACGATTCCTTCTTTTTTTAAATCTTCTTCGGCAACGCGCTGCTTATCTGGACTGCAACTGCTTGCATTTGTATTTGCATTTAATCCCAGAGTTTTGTATGCCATAGAAATGCGCTGATTGACTTGCTAGTCACATGTTTATTAACTATCTTAGGATTATATACAAAATGTAGCATTAAATAATAATCCTGTACTCACATTGCGTCGGTTTCTGCGAATTTGCGAAGATATTGTTATATTATTAATATTATTGTTACCTCAATCTCAAATCACACTATTTAGCCATTAGTTTGACTCAAAAGTTTCGATTTTTTTCATGTCGATCACTTGCTCGGGATGTACCAACTCCACACATTTTTAACTCGAAACTACGAAAAAAATGTTTATAAACCCGTGGAATCCATAACTAGGCCAAGGAAATGTGGCACAAGTAAGCAAAAATGTTAGAAATAAAATCTAAGCGAAACTGCGAAATTTTTGCACGGGATACCTATTGTTGATCTATTTCTGTAGGAGGAGCGAGGCAAGGCTTCGCATGTTGTAGCCCCCGTCGCCTTAGTGATGGTATTGGGATTCTTTTATCCCAAACCCTACCCTTTCCCTGGAGGCGTCCTTGGGCTCACATCGTGGAGGCGCTACCTTTCATTCCCTCCACACACCTTCATATTTGATTTCATACTCGGAAGCTAGAAATTCCCAAACTAGGAGAGTAATTGCATTAATGTACATTACGCCCCAAGTCGAGTGGAAGTTGGCGAGTTCAGGGGGCGCTTTTTTCAGGTCTCTCTCCATTCATCAGGTTGTACGTGAAGATAGATTATCTTAAATATTTTGTATAAAAATATTATGTTTTATGTACAAGGTGATTTTTGGTATAGTAAACATTTATCCTTTCACAAATTTCTCTTTTCTTCCCATATTTCGTCAATATTTTTCTTCATACTTCTTCTGGAAAAATGGCGTCAAGTGGCACTTTTCTCGTTATGGCGTTGACTATCTTCCTTATGGCTTTAGCCAGAGCATCGGCTATCGGGGGTCCGAACTCCTTTTGTATCTCTCTCCAGTTTTCGTTCAGGAAATAGTTCATCTGGTTGCCTACAAAGGAAAAAGAAAAGGAATGATTTAAGAAGTATGCCATTATTTAATTTTGATGGTTTGTCCATGGAATTTTATTTGTGTGGCAGTCTCATCGGATTCACAAAAGATTTTATTCGGTGCAGTTTAAATTCTTTTATTGTTTGAGAAGGGGAGTAAATGTTGCCTAAATCTTTTTAACCTCTTAATAGTCTTTCGCTTTTAATATAATTCTGGGAATATTTTTAAATCTGTGCAAAGCTGTTTTATTCATTTATTAGTTTTATTTTTTTATTTCGTGCTTTTTGATTTCCCTACTTTAGAAAGTCATTACTTGACCCGAATCCCATTTTATCGCCAAGAAAGACGTAAACACTTTACAAAATATTCTATAGGTCAGGAAACATGATGCTTTTGCATGTAAGAGTTAATGTATGTAATAATGAGCATGTGAGGGCCTTGTATTTACGCGTGAATAAACGTGAAAATGTACCGTGTAACCAACCAACTTGTGCGAACCCTCGAACAGCAAAATAGAACCTGTTCTAATTTGGTTCATGCATTCATACAAGTTCCGTTGCTTTTCACCAAAATCGTTCATGTATTCACTCATGAACTCGTATATGTCATTGTAACGTGCAACCAGGCCTTATGAAGCAGTCTGGAAATTTGTAAGTGCACCCTATAAAAGTCGTGGTAATTTCAGTTTGATATTGGAGTGGCTAGACTGCTTACGAATCACTGATGAAGTGATTAGTCCGAAGAATATCCGATTGAAATCGTTCAGGGGACCGTTCAGTCTTACCCAGGAGTTTGTTTCCGTTGAAGAGGTTCGATAGGGTTGTGTACATTCGGCTGCTTTTGAAGTCGATGTGGCTGGTCGTGGGCACGAGGTACTCCTTGCCGTCTTCCCTCCGCTCCAAATCGCACTCGAAACTATACACGTAGTCCACGTCGGCTGCGAACGAAGAAACGAAAATATTTTGTACTTCCAGAATAATGTATCTCGGTTTTCATCATAACATATTCTGGTTCCCGCTGCCGCTGAGTGAGGTGACCTTGGGACGAGGACACAGAGGTGCGCCGCTAGGCGTAGGATGCTGATGCAGGCTGCTAGCAGGTAGCAGAGTACCCTGCTAGCAGGTAGCGCTTAAATTAATTATGGATTTTTAATACCTTATCAAACGAAGGAAACTTTCCGAACTTAGGCAGTTTTAATAGGTGATTATTAAGAGATGTTTCCCTGAGCTCTGTGCCTCATGCATGCATTGGTAATCTCAGAAAAATCGAATACGGTGCATTAGTCACTCAAAAATTCATTCCAATCGTTTAAAAAAAAAAAACGGAATTATTTTAAATGAATTTGTGTGTGACTATTTCTTCTGTGTCTCCGATGTAAATGTACCAGATGAAGACGGGCCATGTCGAAACCAAGGTCGTAGAGCATTAAATTTTTATGGAATTATAATGTTTTTACATTTCATTATGTTAAGCCGATTCCCATCAAGTCTCGCCGAAGAGAACGAACACTTAAATGCAGGTCTCTTTCAACAATAGTCTCTGCAGTTAACAATAATAGGTACTTATCTTACTCAATGTAATGTTGAGGTTTCCTTTTCCAACGATGGGTAGGAGCAGGATCCTTCCGTCGACTTCATAATTGGAGTTTATCTCCAGTCTTGGGGCGAACAGATTCCATCGGAAACTGGGCGGGGAAACCTTATTCCTAGGAGGGTTTAGAATAAGACCAGAAGGCATTAGTTTTCTGGCATAAAATCCCGTTGGAGTCTCAAAGTGAAGTTCTCCTTCGTGTGGTCGTGTGATCTAAAATTATAAGACTGGATAACGATATTTACACATCATTTACTGGTTAAATTTACTGGAGATGAAAATTGGTGCAAGTATTTGGAAATGTTATCTAAAAACGTATTAGAGAACAGCAATTGCAAACTCTGTTTTTTACGACTGCCGCGGTTGGGCTGCAAGAAGGAGAAACACAATACGAGCAATTGGAAAAACTTATGTCATATTTTTTGATCAATAAAGACGTTAAGTAAGAAACCTGTTGAAGAACTTATGGCTCATCAATTATGGGGAAGAAAAAAACGCGTACCATCTCATTAAATCGTTATAATGACAAAAAAATAGTGTTGTGAAGTTTTAGAGTTCTGTTATTGTTTGAAATGAATTCACAGCACAAGAGAAATATCATAATCACTCGCCAATTTCAATATGTTCCGCGCTGTATTTTTTCAATGGTAATTAGGTGATTTTGGGGCCTGAGACTCCAGTATCCCCCTTCAGTATCCCTCTTAGGCGGGGAGACTGGAATCTCATGCCTAGTTCTCCCTACTGGTAGTTTATTTCTGTTTGTTTGGACAATGTTGAATATTACTTTATCCTAGTTGAAACTAGAAAACGTAGTGGCAATTATATTAGAGCTGAAAAAAAAACCATAATATCGTCAGAAATTCGTCGCGTTTGGTCTCAATCTGTTTTCAATCTCGTGCATGTCATCCAATTGCCGAAGGAATCGAGCCATCTTCTGGCCCAGAAAGTGACTCACTAAGCATTTGTCCTCCATAAACGGAGAATTGAAGCAGGTAGGACGAAAAAGGTCAGTGGGTGAGGTGGGGTGGGGATGAACACGCTTCCATTTTTCTCGTGTAACTTGATATTTTCTTTCGACGACAATGATTTATGGCCTGCGTGATCTCGGAAACGAAATAAAAAACATCAGAGGCACGGGCTAATGGAGGGCCATGGGTTTATTCCTGAAATCTACAACGCAGTTACTTTTGACGTGGTTATTATCCTCAGGCGCTGAGATTCCACCGATGATTGGCATTTCTTTGGAAGAGTAACAAAATATGCCTTTTCCTGGGGCAGCGACCACCCTGCAATTTATCAATGCAGGGACTTGATTCAGGCTTCGCCGGGTGGAAGTCTAACATAGTATTAGTGCACTCAAATTTACTAGATACGTGATCCTTATTAGATCCATGCTAATATTCATTCCGAGATGCGTCTATTATGATTCACGATTAAAGCTAACATAGCACTGATAGATATTGCCATAGAGTAAGTGAATACTTACTCTATGATATTGCATGAAAAAATCACTGTGACACTGCGATTTCCAAAGCTACACGCAGATTTGGTTGCTAATTCCAATTCGACCAAGCCCCACCATAATTTTTGCGTTAATTTCCCAACGTTCCACGCTAGTCTTTTTTTTCTATGAACGCATCGGTACTCTATCTCGCCGTCTCTACAGTTGCTAAATATTACATATGGTCTTATGGAATACGTTAAAATTAACGATTATCGCTTCGGTGTCACGCTGCGATAAGAATTTCAATCCTAGAAACTTTAATCGGTGGATGTTATTAAGGGTACATTTCCGCATCAAATAATTTCAACATTTACGATGTTTTAGGCATCTGTATGGTAATTATTTCCCTCCAAATGATCATTTATTAGTGACACGAGAAAAAGTAGTTAGTTTATCGCAAATTCGGCTTCCAAAAGGCAAAATGTGAAGTGATGCCGCAGACAGCCAGACATTTTGGATGGCACGCGGATCGCGTACACTCGATATTAGTTGATTCCTCAAGCCCACCGGAAAACCATTAAAGTCTTTAGGTAAACCTTCAATTTAATCAAAATATTCTTGAACGTTATATTCATAATCGCTTATTTGCAAAAGAAGCTTTTATTGGTGATTTTTTTCTCCATGGTTCATCTTTAAATTCAGCATTCTGAATTTTCGCAAAATGTAAAACTTTAGGTCTCGGGCGGCAGAGGTTAACAATATCTGATTTTGAAAAAAAATGGATATGAGATCGTGGTTTAAGATGGCAACTGTTCCACACAGGGAAAAGGTGCTCCTGAAAAGAAGCAATTTTTTGGCCCACAGTGAATTAAATCGATGTCTACGGACGATTAGAATCGAATCGAGATGGGGATCGGCACAGCGCGGGATGCTCAAAGATAAAATCTCACTGAAGATAAAAATATGACTCTTATCACAAAATTATTACTAAAAGTAAGTAATCATAAAAATGTCTGTATAAATCACATTTGAAACTACTTTTTTAATAGATTTGATGTCTTTTGCCCTCATATCCCATGTCTTTCCAAATTTTCCAGAGAATTGTTCAATAGAGAGTTTTCCACAATTCTAGGAGTGAATAGTGTTACCCACATAAAGTTTGCAACCCGTCTCGATTTGAGTACTTGATATTTTTTTACCAAATTTAGAGTATTTTATGATATAATTTTGTCAAACCGTTTGCACCCAACACATATGTTACACCGTGGGGTAAAAATAACGTGAGGTTATTGGTCGATTTAGAGTTAACGGGAAAATAAACTGAACTTGGAAAGCGCACATCCGCATTCATTTATTATCGTGCGCTTTGCAACCGCGTTTTGCTTTTTATAACCGCGAATCGTGGTAGAAGACACCTCGGAATTTAAATTATGGATATGAAAAAAACGTGGATATGATTTGGAATTGATAAGTAAACTTGTGAGAAGACAGACTCAATTTCAATGCCTTTTTTGTGCGGTAGTTTTCTGTTATAGTTTTTGGGAATGATATATGCGCATAGTGTACGCTGACCCCGTACTTGTTAAGCTATTTTTCGTTAAGTTCTTAACTTTTTTCCATTTAGTCTTTTTCCGTCCAGAAAAATTTTTGCTTTTTATTGTGAAGTTATATAGGTTGTTGCTCCTATGGTTTTTAAAAAATAATCTAGTGAAATATTTTGGTGATACATAAGATGGCTATTTCTAAACGATCCTTCGCCACATGGTCTCACAGGCTGTAACGAGGTGAGAATCTAATGTCGTCCAAAATTCTACGAGTGACCCTGATAAAAAGTAATAAATCTTCGGGGCAAGCATATTTTTGGATGAAGGAAAGTTAAAATTATGCATACAATACGACTTGATTTGTTTTTTCTGTTTATTTTTATGATTCTTGCATGTAATTCACTAACAGTGGGCGTCCATTGCCAGTTTCCGTTCCGCACCCGTCTCTTTGCGTCACTGAGATTATTTCGACCGGCTTCAAAAATCCACGAATGAGCGGATTAAGTCATTACAAGCTTCAACAATATATACGTTACAATTCGATCGTAAAAAGGAGTGCGGGATTTCTTCAAGAATGGTACCGTATCCACTTCAAAATGGTAGGATGTAGCCGTGATGGTGGGGAGAAATGGGTTAACCGTCCTTCATAGGGAAGAAATTTGGGTAGGTGGGGCAGGGAGAGGAAGAGAGTAAGGTCATGGATAGGATGGAAACTCACAGGTCTTACTGGAAACTAAATAGTGCTTGTTAATGACAGAAGGCAGACAAGCTGGAGTGATTTGAATATTGTACCATTACCGGTGTAATTCTTTTTCTGAGAACCCTATCCTGAGACCATGGTTGTATTAAGCCCTGTTTACACGGTACTTAAACCCGTACGAGCTAATGTTTGTATGTATGAACGTGTGAAGGAACACGGATATGCACCGCTTAACCTCCCAACCTTTTCGAATGCATGTGCAGAAAACAGATCCTGTTCTAATTTGGTCCATGCAATTTGATATTCCGTTCTGATCCACAATAATGGATCATGCAAACAGACATTAAATCGTACGTGTTAATGTATCATGCAAACAGGTCTTTTGGGTGAATTTAATTCTGCGGTGGGAATGTAATCGAAGACTCCTAAATCTTAAATTTAAAAATGATTTTATCAAAACGCTTAAAAAATTAACGATCAATAGATTTTTCAAAGGAATACCCCCTTACATCCACTGTCCAATGGGCTTCGATTTCGACAATCCGTGTATCCTCACGTTACCGGATTGCATTGAGATTCCCAGACCACCGTTCTCCACTCTGATTTTCCTCACATATAAGGGATCCATTGGCGGAACGTTGAACTCCGGGATACCTGTGAAAAGAGGGAATATTTTCATTTTGTTTGGGAAGGAATCCTGTTATAGTTATTGACGATTTTTATCCTTGTTATTTTCCCTTGAGATTATTTACTTTTTATTTTGGAATCTGGGTAAAATAAAAAAAATATTCTGGCAACATACGTAATTGCAGATAAATATTATTAATTTTGTACGACTCGTGACTTCGTTCAGTTTAAGGCTTAAGGAAAGCGAAGGAAAAACTATTCTCTATGCATAATTGTACCGCCTTTTAAATTTCTCATTTACGTAGACTTAGTTTTCTCCTTGAGGTAGCATGTTATCAGTAAGAATCTATTTGTTGCATATATTACGCAAGAGTATTTTTACTATCATATAAATTATGAAATACTATGTGTTTAAAACTTTTATGAGGATATAGCGTAGCAGTTATGTACACTAAAATCATTTAAAACCATTTTTTGTTCTCAGGAAATTTCGATTTCTGTTCTCGGCTATAATTATGCTGTCAAATAAGCAGGTATCTTAAACCGGGACACTTTTTTCTTTTTCAACGTCATTATCGTAAGTTAAGATACGATAATGCTTTAAAATAATCATAAACCATAATGAAAAATTACAACTTAAGGAAAAGTTTATACGCTGAAAAAATTAAAGACGTAGTTGGCAAAGATTCCATGGAACTGGGGCGGAATTCTGTACACGGCTACCGACGATCGTCGCTTGCGCCGGCAGAAATGCGATTCACGGAACGCCTCTATCGACATTCGTTGGTGTAACCGACAACTTCGTGACGAAATGCTTTTGTCGTTAGGAAAGTGACAACCGCACGCGAGGCTAGGCGTCTCGAAAAAACAATTTTGAACTTTGAAAAATCTTTAATATGGAGGAAGGTACACAGAGATACTCAAAGCATTGAAAGAGGAATGTTTAACGTCACTAACATCGATATTAAAAGAAAAATTTTACATTTTAGTCAGACAAGGAAAAAATGCCGCGGGTTTCATTGTAAGGAGGGTTAGCAATATCGCCCATAGAATATCGCCAGTGCGATGAAAATATGAGCGCCTCTCTTGGAAAGTTCGGGAACTTGATAGAGCGCTAAACATAATATTTGAAAACCTGGCAAAGTTGTCCCGGTTTACTGCAAGTAAAATTAAATATCCCAATCACTCACCGTCTTTCAGCCGGCCAATCACGGGGGCTGCGTGCTCTTTAATGCATTCGTCCAAATTGGGAATCCCTTTTCTGCAGACCTGTATGTAGTCGGCTGTGAAATAAAAATTGATATGAATTAGAAAAATTAAGCGAGTAAATAAAGAACTTACAAATGCTTTCTAATTCTTTATTTATTGTTCCGTATTTGTTCGAAAAATCGTTGATTAACGAGTTATTGAAAGTATCCATCTATTATTAAAAGTATGCTATGAAGCCCACATACGACCACTCACTCACTCATACAAATTTTTTGAGGTGAACGAGACGAGATACGACAAAAGGTCTTATGACGAACCCTCTAAAATGACCTAAAACCCCAGGAAAAATTGTGAAATCACTAAATTTCCCATTATTATCTGTCTATTCATTTAAAATGGAGCATGGGGATTAATTAAAACATTGGCCACCAAAAACCAATGGAAGATCATTGGAAGAAAGATACAAACAAATAATCATAACAACGTATCTGTTTATGTAAACAGAAGAAGCAAAATTGTAAAAGAAGATGAAGGAATTAAAACGAAAACATTGGATAAGAAGATTAAACAATTAAAAAGAAAAGATGATGAAGATAAGGGAGGAAATTTACAAAGTAATTTTTGAAAAGTCACTTTCTTAATGGCTTCTTTCCATATAAACAAAAATTCGTTTACATCAAAGCGTATTCAAACGAGAGGAGAAATATAGGGTAGGAACTCACTTATCATTTTTTATTAATTACATTCTCTATATGAAATTTCAGTGGTATGAAAATCAAAAGTGTGGTAGTTAAAGGTGATTCGCGTTGTTGACTGTAGTTCCTGTCTTGTTTCCGATACACTATTGCAGTAGAAAGATTTCTAAACATACCTTCCATTGAAGATAGGTGGGTAAAAATGATTTTGTTTTTATTGTTTGTGATGGCGTAACATTTTATTTTTGTTTACGTTCTTTTTTCCGTTAATATCCTTTTTAATTTGCAATGTTATCCGTGAGCTGGTGCATCAAAGGTAATGAATAATGGAATATGGAAGATAAGTGATATTATAGGTATTCCTTATTCAATTAACTGCCTTACGAAACTCACGTAAACTTTGCTAAAATCATGGCATTTATAATGTCTTGTTAATCAAAAGTCGTCATATTCTACTCACTAGATACCTTTCTCTTGGGCTACAACCTTGTTTCGATAGAAAGGATTGCGCGTTAGGGCCACCCATGCCAGATAGGTCGAAGGGTAGGAGCCAGACGAAAGGTAGTCCACGTGATGGTATCACGTGAAAAACACTGTTGGAATAGAAGTGGGAAACCCTACCAACTATCTCTTCACTGAAAACATGGAGTTTGATAAAACTAGCCTCGGATGGAATCGCGGGACCCAGCCCTTAAGGGCGGGTGTCGTAGGTGGCAGCGAGGTCGGCAAGGTCCTCGGGGTTCTTATCATGCGAAATCCTTGCAGAGACATATCATCATCATATTATTCAGCACCAGCATCCAAGGAGGAGGATAAGAAGATCAAGAGGATGGAGAAGAAAAAGGATTCCATAAATGTAGGGACGTGGAATATGAGGACAATGATGAGGGCGGGTAAACTAGAAAATATAGAAAGAGAAATGCAGAAAGGGAGGATACATATCTTGGGTCTATCCGAAGTTAGGTGGAAGGATAGTGGGGACTATTGGAGTGACGGGTACGGTATTATATATAATGGTGGGGAGGAAAGTCAACGAGGGGTAGCTTTAGTATTAAACGGGAAGATGGGTAAGCGTATGGTAGGTATAGATCAAGTAAGCGATAGAATTCTTATGGTGGAATTTGAGGAACGACCCACCAACCTAGTGGTGGTTCAAGTTTACATGCCCACTAGCAATCATAGGGAGAAAGAAGTAGATGAGGTGTATGAAAAGCTCGAGGAAATAATTAGAGAAACTCCGGGTAAGGAAAATCTGATAGTGATGGGGGACTGGAACGCTTCAGTCGGGGAAGGGAGGGATGGAAACAAAGTAAGAGAATTTGGATTAGGCATTCAGAGCGACAGGGAAGAGGAAGCAGCAGAATTTTTCAGGAGAAACTATAAAAGTGGGTGGTGAAAAACTTGAGAAGGTTGAGCAGTTCAACTATTTAGGCAGTACGTTATAGGAAAACGGATACAGTAGTAAGGACATTAGGAAGAGAATTGCATTAGCAAAGGAGGCGTTCATGAACAGGAAGGACCTTCGCTATGTAAGAATTTAAAGAAAAGGTTAGTGAAGAGTCTGATCTGGAGTTTAGCTCTCTACGGTGCAGAAACGAGGGTGTGGCGAAGAATGGAGAAGGTGAAGTGGACGAAGAGGAAGAGGAACGACGAAGTGCTGGACATGGCGGGTTAGCAGAGGCAGCTTTAAGATGAGGTACGGAGGAGACAGAAGGAATGGATGGAGCGAGTACTCAGCGGGGAGGGGATTTTGAAAACAGGGTTGGTAGAATGTTAGGTAAACGAGGCAGAGGAAGTAAGAGAATAGGATTTTTAGATAGAATGAAATGGAGTAGGTCTAATTGTGAGTTGAAGAGGGGAGTGCATGATGCAAGGGGAGGCTCCCGCAATTCTTCTCAAACACTCCTTGGAAACCTACCTTAATCGGTAGAATACTTTAATAATAAACTCAGCAGATGATTTTATTGCGCATAGTATTGGATATTTAAGCTTATAGGTGATTTTTGTGTATCCCGTCTTATTAAAACTTTAAAGAGAGGTATTCCTGAAGTGGTATCATTCGCGATCATGATAAATAACCTTTCGATAAAATTCGTCATACCAGCCCCAATTCATGCTAAGGATTACTTTGCTTACTTTGCGCAATTGCACTAGATATTGAAATTCAGTTCCTATGTAATTCTATTGTGTGTATCATCCTCTATTAAGATTAGAGTCCGTTATTACACGTGGGGGGCCCATGTTCAAGGCCCTATGCAGAGACATTTTTTTGTCCAATTTTTTTGTATTTATTTTGAGGAAACCTACGTTGAACTTCTCATTTTATGATTTTCAATCAGAAAAATTGTTTTCTTGGTGGAAAATCTTTCATCGGCTCACGCTACATCGGGTCTGAATGCGTTTGATCTTAGTTGTTTTATCGAACTAATGGTTGCCATGTTGATAGTATTTACCGAACTACATGTATCAAACTTGTTTGGTAAAAGTAACAAAATATTCAATGCTCCATATGAATACAAATTGCGATGAATTAGATCTGAAACAGGTGTTTCTAACTATACTTTTTGCAGTGTTTACTCGCTTTAAGCCATGCTTTGTCGATTAAAATGCAGTTCATTGTATTTCGTAAAGTCGTTATGTTATGATATTAAGTATGAATCGAGTGTTACACTGGAACATGCTCTCAACGTTTTTTGTATTCGAATTGAATCATTTAGAGAGACTGTCAGACTCGTAGAAAATTATTTTATTTTTTTAGTCCCCCATAAAAAAGTTTCTCTTCTATAACAAAATAAACAATAATTTATTTCCACATTGTAGTATACGCACCATGCGCTCGTTTTAATTGAAAGTGGAAATATAGTTTATATCTAATCTATCCAACTGAAAAGTAAACGATCCTCAAGTAACAAATGGCAGACAAAAAGTATAAGACCTTCCATTGTGAACATAACAGGCCGCAGGCCTTTTCCAGGGGGCCTGGGAATGGGGGGGAGCTCCCCCCACCCCCCCCCCCCCGATGAGCAAAAGTGAGTATTTCCCACACAATCTACATCTACATAATACCCTGCGAGCCACCTCTAGGGTGTTTTGCAGGGGGTGACAAATCACAAACATGCAGCATGCAAGAGGACCGCCGCATGCACACCACACGGTCAAAGAAATATTACGCACACTAGAAAAATAAACATGCTTCTTCATTAAAAAAATGCTAACGGGTAGTAATTCCTAGAGAAAATTCATACAAGGTTAGAACTATGAAAAAACATGCAATGAGTGATCCTAGCGAGCGATGGCATTAATCCTATCAATTGGGACAACGTTGCTATCCTTAACAGTACTAGGGAAGAATGACATTTTAAATCTCTCTGTTTTGCAGTCTATTTATTTTATTTTATTATCATTATCGCGTCTACTATAGTACGATGGTAAACGAAGGATATGATTCACGTTGTCTGAGAAAATATCTTCTTCGAGTTTCCTAAGTAAGTTAAGCCTATACTTCGATCTACGCTCCTGTAAAGATTCCCTTCCTAACTTGTGTCACATACTTGAAACGCTGATCTTTTTGTCGTAACAACTCATCACAAATCTGGCCGCACTGCGCTGTACTCGATTGATTTCAGCTATTAGTCCTACCTCGTAAGGGTCCCACACGCTAGCAGCATATTCCAATTGAGGCCTCACTAGAGTCAGGAAAATCGCGTCATGGCAGTCAATATTTCGTTAGCATCTGAGCCAAGGAGGCTTTTTTACTCAGTATATTAAGTAAGTTTAACTGCGAATCAGTTTGATTTTTTAAATAATTGCATCTGCTTCTAGTAGAATTTTCAATTGCATCAATTGGTACAAATCGTGGATATCGTAGGTACTTCAGCTTGTTTTATGTTTTCACTCTTACGGTCAGTGTCCTAAATTTTCAATTGCCTTTTATCAAAATTATATTGGTTTAAATTCGACCAAAAATGTCTTTCGATTTAAAATAATTCAATCCGTAGAGATATTTGTAAAACTCCATGTGGTTTTCCTCAATTTTCAAAAATAATTTCGTGATATCTAGTAAGAATATTTATTTATTATTCTTTTTCTATTTTAACTAAAGATTATTTTTTTAAATTTCAGCATTAATTTTTCCTAAAAGTAAGAGATTCAATATTTGAGTCTTTACATGCGCGTTACAAGCTGTCCCGGTAAACCAAGTTCACCCCAACCAGCCAGCTATAAATCAATTGTTAATGTGCGCATTGGTCTATATTGTGGGTAAAGTGTTATGTTTGTGTTAACAGAAACTTAGAGTTAACAATTTGCAAATTAATCGGAAAAACAGTCTTTATGAACACAATGCGGACATTTAATATTTCACTATAATCTTTTTTCCTTTCCCATGTGATATATTTTTTATAATTTTTTCCAGTGATGTTTATTTTTTCCTTTTCTTATTGAAAGTAGCTGAAAGTGTTTTCTTGTGATGGGGCGCTTGGAATTTACTCCTTCCAAGTTATATAAATGGAAATAACCGCCATTTATGACCACCTCTGCTCACACGACTAAGCTGCTATTTCCTCTCTCTTGGAAAATGATAGGCGAATATGTTGTGGATAGAAACCTGAAACATTTCGTCATTAGCTAGCAGGGTGAAATTTAAGTTGCAAGCTACTTTTCCATACTTAAAATTACGCAAGTTCAGGTGGTCAATTGGAAATGAGAACAATTAGAAGGAAAAAAATCGCACGCCTAGCCGCAAGTTCCCGCCCTTCGCATAGCGCACGCCCTACTTTTCTCCATTAGCTCCCGGCCGTAAAACCTGCCTCTAACCGCATAGAAAATTTCTCCATTACATACGCAGCGCCTGAAATGCACGCATTCAAATCTCTGAGAAAAACGGCAGTCATATGTTTCCATGGCAGCGTAGAAGTATCCGTGGAATTTCCGGTGCCACTCGAGTAAAAAGGAAATAGTAACGATAGGAATCCCTTACAATCAACCCATCAATGCATGATTTCCGTAGGCTACCCATCTAAGCTAGGGGTCCACACTCTGAAAAATCGCATAGGCAAATACATCGCATAGGTTCAAATTGACCGATTTTTATATATTTAATGTACCAATGAGTAGTGAAGTGGGCCAAAGTATGGCCAAAGCAATTTTACGATATCGTTTAGGTTAAGGTCTTTATTCAAATATTTAAATGATGTTAATTCGAGGATTTTTTGACATTTGCATTCACATTTCTTAGTAATTGAGCTCATTATGTTATGTGGTAGCTTGATATTAATGCCTTAAGATTGATACTATCCAATTACGGTGGATAAATTTCAATGAAATCTCCGTAATTATTTTTTTTGACATTTGTATTCACATTTCTTAGTAATTGAGCTCATTATGTTATGTGATAGCTTGATATTAATGCCTTAAGATTGATGCTATCCAAGTCCGGTGGAGAAATTTCAATGAAATCTCCGTAATTATTTTATTAGCATTGGTAAATCTCAAATTCAAGTAAAGGTATCCTCTCAAACTTTCTGTCCAAGACATTTCATCAATTACTTTGGTCCACACTCTGAAAAAAGATTTAATATTTTAAAATTGTTTTTCAGTCAACATATTGTGAAATTGAATGCTGCCAAAATTAGGTGACAGAAATAACTAGAGTTTCCTACAGTTTTAAGGTTCGAAAGTATGAAAAAAGTATGGAAGAATAATGGGATGGTAAAACTTCCTTCTTGGGGTAACATTGACTCATCAGTAAAAATATCATAAACGTGAAATGGCGTGCGTGGGGCAAAGTAACCCCAGGTTGGGGCATTACTGGCACAACTTAAAAAAAAACAATCATCAAGGAATTTCTGTATCATTTATGCGTATGAAATTCATATAACACGCAGTCATAACCCCAAAAAGTAATATGCAAAATATTATGCATCGCATAGGTTCAAATTGACCGATTTTTACATATTTTATGTGCCAATAAGGAGTGAAGTGGGCCAAAGTAACCCAATTTTACGATATTTTTTAGGTTTAGGTTTTTATTCGAATATTTAAATGATATTATTGCGAGATTATTTTTGAAATTTGTATTCACATTTCTGAGTAATTTAGCTCATTATGTTATGCTGTAGCTTGATATTATTGCCTTAAGATTGATACTATCCAATTCCGGTGCAGAAATTGCAATGAAATCTCTGTAATAATTTTATTGTCATCGCTACTTCTCAAATTCCAGTAGAGGTATCCTCTCAAACTCTCTGTCCATGACATTTCTTCAAATAGGTAAAGCAGTCCGTTGCCTTTTAACTTCTAGGTTATTATGTTACAGTCCCATGGATAAGAATGGCGATTATTTTTCAACTTTGGAATGGAATTGGAATTTCAAATTTGAAATCAACTGGGGAATGGAAATGGCGTCGTGGATTGAGTGTTGACTTTCCACCCTACGGGTCTGGTTTCTATTCTTGGTAATGGTAGTTTTTTTTATTAACTTTCCGATCCTTACTCGAGTATTTGTGGAGGGCACTTCAACTACGACTACTAAAGGAAAAATCGTTTTCTATTATAGCATTTTAAATGCTAAAAATCAAGGAAATCGAGATCAAGCTTTGATCTTCGAGTTTAGATCCAAACTCGATTTTTTAACTTCGATCTTGACCATTTCGTTTGATCCTAGCAGCATCACTACCGGCCTAAGATAACGTCATTTGTCCCCTGTGAAATACTTCTCTATGAAGGCGGTGAAATTGGAAAGCAAGCTTTCGATCGTCAGGAAAGCATTTCATTGAGTGAAGCCGAATGGTTCCAAGCGGAGGTGCGAAAACTTTTACGTGCTTACGCGTTTGTAAATGTTGCTAATAATAATTCACGAATGCGTTCTAAGCAGATTTTCAGCGATGTTTTTCTGTGTCTCAAATGCATATTTTTGTGCTTTATTATGCAAAGTAAACATGTTTTTGTTCAAATTGTTTTTATTTTTAAAGACCCTTCGACTTTTTGGATTTATCGATCTTTCGGTTTAAATTTAAATTTTTGTCAAAAATTCGAGCTTTCGTTTTCGATTAAAAATCAATAAATCGAAAAATCGATTGTTTTACCGACATTTTTCCACCACTAACCACTACACCCATCGTCCGTGTCGACATCGGCCGAAATCAGTAAGTTTGTCTACAGACGATCATTGGTTTAATTAGTGGCTCATTTACATTCTAAGAATTGGTAAGTGAATATCTTAGACGTTTGAGATAAATTAAACATAGTTCAGCGACATGATGTGGCCAAAATGTTACGTAGGCATATCGTGGTCATGTAATTCCTGCCGTCTTTGCCTTGAAATCGGAGACAAGCATAAGCCTACTGAGTATCTTGTAACAAAATATTTAGTAAGTGATGATTTAGTAAGATTTAGCCCGTGATTGCATGAAAATGTCATGAGCTATCATTAAAAATGTGTCCTGGTACTGTTTAGTTAGAAAACTTAAATACTGAAGTAAAGCCAATGGTTTCATCGAGTTAATTTGTTATTCATATTATAACAATACACATGTAATGCTTGTGAAAATATTTGTTAATATTTGACGTAAGGTCAACTTCAAGGTGGGTAAAGTCAACTTCCTTAAAAGAGATGTCGTGGAGCATAGTTAATGATAATGATGAACGAAGATGTCGTCTTGTCCACAATTTATTAACCGAGGAGGTACTACAAGTGTTTCGATTGTTATACAATCATCCTCAGGTACCAAAGTAAGGCTTCACAAAAAATGGGTAAGGCGTCCTTATTTGGGTAAAATTTAATACCAAGCAGCCAAACCTCTTCCTAGATATAAGTATAGAGTTAGCTTCTATTCGACAAGAAATTTAAGAATCTTTTTCAAGAATAGCCAGGACTCCCTTGACCCTATGCGTCAATGTGGTGTGCATGAACTCAAATGTGACTCGTGTGAGGGGGTTTCTATCGGTCAAACTGCGAGGAACTTCTGTGCTCGTGTGTCTGAACAGAAAAGGTGCTTCGAGAACCATGACCAAAAGTCCTATTTTGCAAAGCACCTGATGGAAGAAAACCTTGCATCCAATTTGGACGTGAAAATCATTCGAATCCAAAAAAAGGACCAAATGTTAGATGCATCCGATCTGAGGGACATTGTGAAGAAGAAACGGAAGAAATTTGACCTACTGAACCAAAATGAGTTTATTTGTCACTCCTCTATTTTCGGCGTAGTCCCCTACTGATGTAATTCCACTTCCTTACCTTCTGCGTTGTGACGTGACGCAAGTCCGGAGTTTTTGGTTTTTTGTATGATGTAATATCTCATCTTTGTTTCTGTGCTTCCTCCTATACACCCCAGCCGGGAATCCTTAGTAAGGGATATTACCTTGAGCTAACTCCTTTTCCTTGTGATTCTATTTCCTTTCATATGATAATTCTGGGTAAAAATTGAATAGCCGAGTAAGTAACGAGGAAGTGCTAAGAAGAGTGGGAGAAAAAGGTGGTATTCTAAAAACCTTAAGCAGAAGACGGGAAACTTAGTTGGCCCCATAATGAGACATGATGGCCTGATGAAGACAATCGTTGAAGGACAGGTGGAAGGGGAGAAGGGCAAGGGACGACCCCGAATATGAGTTACATGATCACGTGTTTAGGCAGTGGAAATGATTTCATATAAAATAGCGGTCGCTCCAAATTCGCAACACGTCTCTCTGTACCTGTGCGATGTAATAAGTCTAAAAAAAAGCTGCCGTGAAAAAACTATTCTAAAGCATAAACACTTCTACAAAAGACTTGTAAATTTTGTTTCAATAATTTCAGTTTTTTATCAACCAAAAAAACTACATTTATTATCAATAGCAAATAAATGACTTATTTAACATTTTTCATTCCTTCTGTTACGGGTATTTTAATGCACATGTTTGCTCTGCTAAGGGATCTAAAAAAAATAACCTTAAATAACTTGCCTCTCTGCCTTTCAATGTCGCTGAAACATCATTTCCTAATTTTGGTCTCCAGTGTTGCGATTTGGGAAACCGGTTACCTAAATCGCTCCGTTTGCAGATGTTTGAAATTGAATTTTTATACATGTGTTCAACTTGGAATTGACTGTTCCCTAAAGTTATGAGAGAAGAAGACATCCCTCCTCATGTTAAGCAGCATTAAAAATTGTATTGCGTCACTTATTTTTGAGTTGATTTGTTTTTGTTTTTTTCCAAAATTGGTGCGATTTAGGCAACCTTCCCCTATTACGTGCTTAAAAATGCCGCTATCATCTGAATTCCTAGGAGTTATGTAAAAAATCTATTACCGTCATTTCTTTGCATCCCAAAGACGACAATTTTTTCGTAGAAAGCAATACGTGGAAAAGTCAGGAACAAAACACCGTTGATCGATGGGGCTTGGTGATTAATCTTGATCGAGTGTGATCGATCGAATTCAAGGCTTTGAACCATGGCAATTTTTGGCTATCGGCACCGATGTTTTTGTCGGCTTCACCGCGCACAAATACTTGGGTTTTGGAAAACGCCAATCAAGGGCTTACCCAGGATCAAAACTAGGGGGAAGGGTTGTTCAAGTTGCAGGTGAGATTTATGCATGGAACAGGTGAATGAAATTGACATTTAAGGAAACTACAACCGCTCCTTATTAGTTTCTAAAATTATTTGCTTGAAAAAATATTATTTCCCTTAGAGACATTTGCGATTTTTGCTTCTAGGAGGGAAGGGTAGCTTCCCCCTCCTGCCCCTCGCTGGGTACGCCCATGCATTCAATATCTATTCGTTGCAAGCGTCTACTAAGGGTTCTTGGAGTCAGGAAATTTGGGGGATTCCGGGAAAATTCAGGGGGCTAGTCAGGGAAAATAGGCCAATAGGAAAGGCCACTGAATCTCTCCCTTGGCGTCAGGAATAATTAGTCGCTGTCGGCTGGCTTGTAGTTTCTGTCTTTGTCACAGAAATATGCGCCAAATTAGCGTTTGCGAATACGTGTGAATGCAACATAAAACCATTTTAATCGATGAGTAAGGAAAACTTGGGAAATATAATATCATCAGATCAGATCAGATGACATCAGATTATTTACTCTTTATCGCCAAATATTCTTTTTGTTTTATTGCCTCTAAAAAATTATGGAAGAAAATTTTTATGTTCCGCGCTTAGCTTCGCCATGTTTCTCACAAAGAAAATTTGTCCATAGGGCTAGCTACTTCGAATGACCCGTAAGGACTACGATGAGTGCGTATTTCCCGGGACAACTTAAATCACAGGGAGATTAACGAGGCCGAGCAAGTATAGTAAAGAAGTTATCGCAAGTGGGTGTAAAGGGAAAAAGTTAGGGAGGATGAAAATTTTGGAAGAGAAGAAGAAATGGAATTTTCAAGGACTTGGGAATCTTGCAAAAGCCCTGAAAGTAATATGTGAGGAAGCAGTCTTAGTGCTACCTATTTGGAGTAGCTCTGGCGGGGAATGCCAAGGTAGTTGAATTACTTTAATTAAATGAAAAAACTTCGAGACAAAATATTTTCTTGTGTCGGTTTTGGTGCATCAAAATGTTGTATTTAAAATTTTACCCTTATTATATTACTTTTCAGCTATATACTTAATCTGCTTTTTATTCAATAGTTTAGTTGCTGCATTATCATTGATTTGAAAAATTGGCTACCTCGGAGCCGATATTTCGGCTCGTGGCACTTTTTGACTGAGAAACTAAAGCCGATATATCGGTCCGGTACACTATAGGGGCACACATTAAATACATGAGGCGTTTAGGGGGGGTTAGGGTTCAAGTCGATTATCACCCAATCTCACTTTGGGGGGAAGGGAGGTCCTGAAAAGTATCACGAAATTTATTTCTGCATGAAATAGTGTAAAATTGCGATCTTATTAATCTTAAATACTAGTCTTAATTAACATTAAATAAAAACAGTGAAACAAATTGTTTTTTTATAAAAACAAATCAATGAAGCCTAGATTAACGTATTTACACAGGAAATACTCATTTTCAACAACATCATGTTATATTAATAATAACAATAATAAATGTTCATTATCGTGGACCTTTACAGCTTTTAATGCTTTGCAAAAATAAATTTTTTTCTCGCTTTAACAATTAGAAAACTTTTTGAAATAAGTATTCATTCCGAAGAACTTCAACAGCCACATTAAATCAAACTAAAAAATAAATTGTATATTCCATATTACAATAACAACTTCCGCCCAGTATATAACTCGACGTGAGACAAGAAATAGTGTTTATCTGGAGCAGGATGGAATTTGATAAAAATGAAATGGGAATAGTTCACAAAATGCAAAATAAAAAGTGACAGAACCGTGACACATGCACTACAGGCCCATGTCTGTTTATTATTTACAGGAATTCCAGGTTTACATTTATACTGAAGGAATAAACAGATAACACATAATATTTATAGCACAGGATGAAACAAGAAATACATTTAGTATATATCCTACTCATTTACTATGCTTGGGAAGACCTTTCATTTTTCAAAAATATGTATTTGAATAATTTAACATTGGAACGAGTCGCATATTGGCATAATTATTGAGATTAGAGGCGAGGGCGTCGAGCCAAATCTCTCTATATCTCACTAAGGAGAGAGGGATCGGGTCAAATTCGTCAAAATCATCCAACGTAATTAATGGGCCTAATTTTCGGATACCTTTAGAATAAAGTTAATGGTTTAAAATACCATTGTACCAAAATATAAAAATACATGTGTAAAAAATGAAATAAATAGGGTAATGTTAGGTATTTGCAAAAACATACACAGTCGTAATAAAAGATCAGACACCGTCAATTCAACCAAAATTTACTTTTACCTAATAAATCAAAATTTATGTATAACTATGACATGTATTAGCTTAATAAAAATCAATTAAAAATACGATTCATTGGAAAAAAGGTATTTAAATTTTTTTTCGTCCCTTATTTTAAATTGATTTACAGTTAAATTCTCTATCATTTTATTTTTATTAAATAATTGTGATAACCTTCCATCGAAGATTAATACTCACGCAGCTTTAGTCCAAGGGCTGCTGATCCGAGGATTGAAAACACAATCGCCGCCGCCGTGACCAGTTCGTCCGCTCGACGACGTAATCCCATGGTGTCCGGAGATTGAAAAGGCTTTCGGGGGGTTCTTTCCTTGCCGGGGGTTCCGTGGAGAGATAGAGGTGGTGGTCGTGTGAGATTGGCGTGTGCTGCGGGGGCACTGCCGGCCAACCTACTAACCGCCATCCGTAGCCATGGACACCTTTCCCTCTTCGCAGTGACGGGGGATGGTGCAATATTCTCCCCCTGCGGTGGTGCACTCGGAGAGCCAAATGCATTGCGACAAGCGAATGAACCCAACTCGAAATGGGATACCCGACGCCGCTCTGAGGTGAGTTTTGCGATGCGAGAATAGGGTCATTACTCAAGACGACTAGTTCTCCTGCTTGGGAGGAATGATGTTATCTGCCTCTCTACACACGCAGGCGTTCATGCTATTTATTACACCGAAAAAAAACGTTCTTTCAGCCAATTGAGATAGTTGGCACCATTACCTTTCATTTCCGTTAATTTTCGGATTCTTTTAGAAACACAGTTAATGGTTTAACATGTGAATGTACCAAAACATAAAAAAATCATTTATGAAAAATTAAATAAGTCATCATGTAATAGAAAGGGATAATTTATTAAAATATTCATATTATTATTTTATCCTATTGGCTATTGATATATTACCTCGTTGAGCATTAAAACCTAAGGTTAATTTGTATAGATGAGACAAGGGCTCAACCCAGTCTAGGCCGCGGGCGTGTGAAATTTTAAGCATCGAGTTCCTTTCTTAGGGTCACCTTACACAGCCAGGATTGTGTTTTAAGGGTTTCAAAGGGTTATCTGGGGTATGTTTTCGAAGTATCTCCATTCATAGCCAAATACTCTATTCACTATCTAACACGTTCCCTTTTATAATTATGATGATACTTGTTCTTGTGCTTAACACGCATTTGTGCCATTTGCGTAATATTATGCCACGTGATATACTTCCATTTTTGCAACGGCCTTATTAATATATAAACGGGCAAATATTATCCCATCCGGCCTTTGAAAAGTGGTAGTTTTCCATTTTTATCAGAACCTCTAAATAAACAAATAAAAATCAAAAGCAATATTAGTTCCTTAAAGTGATGCCAAACACCTTTTTCCCGAATCAAAGGTTGGATGCTCAGAGATAACACAGAAGTGAAGAAAATTGCCAGCGTATAGACCTATACACCAAAGGATGAAGTTCGCCTTGAAAAATGTTTGACCTAACCGGGAGATCCGGGTTCGAATCCCAGCTTAGTCGAATATTTGTTCATGGCGTACCTCATCCTTTGGTGTATTTAACCTTGCACCCGTATGCGTGACTGAGTACAAAGTCAATTGTTCCTGCAGTGTATAGACCTATACTAGGGGAGTATAGACCTGTACTACCCTAGTATAGGTCTATAGTACTAAGATCATCACTGTGAGTGTTAAGGTGCATGAGTCCAAAAGGTTTCCTTACAAATGGAGTGGCGCCACATTCGCTCTCTCTCTCTCGATGTTAGACGTCCTCTTTGGACCAACGTTATTCCTAGGCCTCTGTCTTGCAGGTGGAACCTCGTGCCTGAATTCGAATATTATTGTCTCATGTTCATGTAGTCCAGATCCGTGACATGTTTTGAGAGAAGGATGGGAGAAATATAAAATTTCTGCAGCGTATCTTTTGTACAATATAGTCCACCACGGTTGAAAACAAATCTGTACTCTATTATTCAGTGATAATTAAACAAATACACCAGTTGCTATCATACTACTGAAACGAAGTTAATGCAAACCCGTTGCGGAATGGCCATTGTCGTCCGCTAGTAAGTTGGAGAGACCATTTTGGCGGGAAGCAATTTTTTACTTCTTCCACGAGATTCGGTTGATATATTAACAAGCTTATTATTAGCCTATCGTGTTAAATTCAGTCTCATGACTGAGTTAAATGCCTGTCGTCACAAAGAAACGTAAGAATATATTATATATGCCTTCACCTTCAGCACTGAGGATAGCGGATCAAATATTACGGCCCTCAAAATTACAGAAAAGGGGGTAATTAGGTCCTCAGAAATTCCTGAAAAGGGATTTTACATGAGTCTGTGTTAGTATTGTCGATTAGTAATTATAAATCAACTCAACAGTAGTTCCATTTGAATGATTGAATAAGGAAATCTGAGGAAATTGCGAGAGTAATCTCCAGATAAGGAGTGAAGAGTGAATACGTGAGGCTAAAATGAGTGCAGTGTCGATTGAACGTCAATTTAAACGGAATTATTATATAATTGAGTGTACTTATGCGAAGTTCTTTCTAAAGATTCCGTGATTTCTCACGATAATGTGAGGCTAGATAAATTTCTCCAGATGTTGTCCCCCCATCTGTCAGATTATCCTTCAGCAATGCTACGTTTAGTCTCCAGAGGTTTTCCCTTCCTTTCCTTCTTTGTTTTGTTGCAACCTCTTTCCCATTCTCTGACCATTTCATACCTCTCTTTTGGATGGAAATTATATAGTGAAAGTGTTTCGTCATTTCCTCTCTAGGGAAGTAATGCAGTCAAATCTTCGGTTTTGGAATGCTTGGAGGAGTATTTTTAATTAGGAATAGTTTTAAATTCGGATTTGTTGGTTTTCATTTGGTCTCCGATGTATTATTACCTGTATTAATACTGAGTATTGAATTTCAATTTTTGGAAAGTCATCGGTGTAAGTGAAAGCTATCATGAAAGAAAATTTTGATAGCATCCTTCTGACAGGTCGTACGATTATACCCCGAGATAAATAACGGCTTCACTATCTTGAACGATGTGTATTCGCTAGCATAGAGGCTAGAAAAAAACTCAATCTCCCGTTTACAAGGTTCAAGTGTTTATCGAAAAAGGTATGTCGCGGTTCGTTGATGTTACGTTCTTCTATTAAGCCATCGGAGTCGCGAGGAAGTACCTCTTATAAAACGGCCTTATATATCCAATACATTTAAATGAAAGCAAATTTCACAAATCGCTCATTTTGCTGGCTGATTCCAATAATTTCATGTGCACGGATAGCTATTCCAATGGCTGTGTGCGTTGGCATATCAGCGTTGACGGCATTTTACCACGTTTGCTCCTTTCGTAAAGATAGACATTCTCGTATCCTGGGCGTAGGGAAATGTCCCAGACGTACCCAAAGAACGTTTTTGTGGCGACAATATTTAAAGCGATTCTATTCACGTGTAAATGATGATTCTGCTTCTATCTTTTGAAAGTGCTTTTGTATTTTTAGTGTGGTGCCTTTGATTTTGTTTTGCTATATTGCCTTCATGGTTATCCATTCAGTAGGACGAGTAAAAATAATTCTTTTATATGAAAAAACAACTTTTTATTTATAGTCCGCTATAGCTAGAGTGAATAAGCGCCTTTCACAAGCTGTATTTTACTAATTTTATTTACTTTTTACTAGCTCCAGCTGGAATTTGCTACTCCTATAGGGGTCTTGCCAGTAATTATTTATTTAATATATTCGACAGTATCAAGCGCTTTTTGAAATTACTCTATCATTACATTAAACGACTTTTTGACTTTACTACGTATTTTCCTAAAAATTAATTTGCCACATGTATCACTTATATCAATGGTTATATCAGATATAACCATTTAAGAAGGCAGGAAGCAGATGGCCTCCTATGTAAGAAAAAAAGAAAGTAACGAAACGCCAAAAATGTTATGCATTGCTCAGGATATAAGGTGCTTCAGGGTAACTGGGGCATGGGTAGATTATTTTCGTATTTATGGTAATTTTAAGTTTATCAGGTTGGCACACCTACTTCTTCTTTTGATCCTTGAAAACAATGCCTTACCTAGCTATTTTGTGATTTTGGGCTGCTGTGGAATTTTAGTGTGGAGATTTTTCATAACAACGACCTGTCGTCTCTGTTATATTTTCTGGTTTTCTTTGTAATATTGTGTGCAATTCCAAACTATTAACAACTTTAGGATAAACGTGAAGGTTTATTCTGTTCACGTATATGTTGTTCTCACCCTTATACTTTCTGTTTTGTAATAGGGGTGTTCCAGTTACCCCAAAAGTTTTTAATAGCTGGAGTAATTGGTGCTTCATGGACCAAGTTACCCCAATAGTTAATATGAATGAAAATGACATTGAGATACTTATTATATAAATCAACCTAACTAATCAATTGCTTAAATATTCCTTCAACGTAACTTTTTTGCTCAGCTGTAGATAATGGCGGTAAGTACAAGGAAAACTCAGGAGGGCGCTGGACTAACCTACTCAATTGAAGGTCTTCAAATTCTTTAAATGTGGTAAAATCGGGAACAAAATTACTCGTGGGCAGCCTTGTTTTACCGCAGTCCTAGGAGTACTGTACAACGACATGTCTCTGAAACCCTGCGGAAATGACTCACATCTCAACGCCCAAGTAAGTGTGATGGAGTTTGACTTCCTATTTCTCTGCTGCTGAGGAAAAGGAATTTGTCAATGAAAAAAATGGCTTCGGACATCATTAGCAAAAAAATTGAACAAATCGCATTCACCTAATATATTGGCGAAAATCGTGGAGAAAGGAGAGGGAAAAGGGGTACAGGTCATCAACTGCTTGTAAGAGCATTTCTTTCGGTAAGGAAGTGGCTGAGTGATATTTTTAAAATTTGTGCAAAACAGATTATTGTGTTGCAGTGATTTTTAAACCTTACCTGCGAAGGAAACGAAAATAATCTTCAGTACACCCATGCCTCGTATAGCGCAAGGGATGCATTCCTTGGGATCTTTGCGCTATACGAAATGCCGTTACATTAGATCGTTTTAACAATGGGAAGATCATCGCTTCCTGTCCCTACCCACGCCTTTTCCCACAATTTAGAATTTGATGACTGCTTTCACATAGGAATACTTGCCTCTCTCCCACCCTCCGCCTCACCGCTAGATTTGAAAACTCTTGAGTAGTCTTCCATATGGCTATACCAAGCTTTCAACCCGCCTGGCCTTAACAGGGCCCACTGATCTCCATAGCCTTCTCCTCTTTCCCATCCCCCATTCCCCATCCTCTCCCTTCCCCTATCTTATCCTAATCTCCTCAGCCTTTAGGCATCCTCTGTCCTCCTCCTCAGTCTCTTCTTGCCTCCTTCCCGACGAAGACCCTAAGGGGTCGAAAATTTGAAAGAAACTAACGTGTGAGTTCTCTTTTATTTGTGTCTATGTTTTTGTGGCCTATCATGGCATTTATTTATATTCATATCACCTGTGGTGTCTTTCATAAGTAACATATATATATATAAGAAGTCAACAGATAAGAGTCACCTAGTGAAAGTATGTCACAATTAAATGCTATAGGATGCGGAGAGTAATGTTAACATGCATATTCTCTAGAAATTAGGAAAAATTACACATTTCTGTATTCCTGTTCGTATGATGCCTTTTCGATGCTGAACACATTGTAGGTATGCGTTTATCTAATTTCTCTCTTGTTTCTATTTGACGTATTCTTCTGATGCTGTTTGTAGTGGAAATGACAATATATATTTAAGTGGAACTCAAATCAATAGAATTCATAGCTTATAGCTCAAAGTTCTTGGTGGCTTTGGTGGTTAGAATAGCTAATTTGATGGCGTTAGAGAGGGGGTTTTGTGTAAAAAAAAAAGCCGTGAAGGAAAAATAATTTTCAGCCGTACCCATGTCTCGTAATACTGGCTAATCGTGCTCCCAAAGCAAAAATTCGTTTTCCCCCCGATATCTGCAACTTCCAATCGAACAATTTAAATATATTCGTGTAAAGTTTCGGAATACATCGTCGCGTCCAGCGTGAATAATGTTGTTTAAAACCTATCCTTCGCAAAGTATTCCCTAGAAATTATAATCTTCGTAGAGGTGGCTGTGCGAATATAAGTTTGTTCGATGCGTTCGGAGTCTTCGCATGTTAATTCACGGGTATCACAAGTGCCTTCCTGCTATGGAGATGGATGCACGACTTCGCGATTCAAAACATATAATTCCAATATAGAAGACCATAAAATAATTTTCCGCCATGAACGACACCCTTAGGCCCGCTTCGCATGGACGCGGACCGTCCTCGCTATGCAAGGCCCCGGTGAGAAATGAGTTATCTAATCGTCGTCGAGTCGACGTCGAAGTAGTCTTCGATATAATGTCGATGGTAACTCATCGATTGATGCCTACATGGTCCGAAAATCGACGTGTTTTCCACAGCGACGTCATCGACGTGATATCGACTACTTGCCTGCGATTTCTTACATTGCGAATTTCGGTTGTTTGTTGTGCAATAGAAAATAAGGTTTAAGAGCAATTATGGAAATAACAATCTTTTTGACTAATAATGATCATTTGCAGCCACAACGACGGATTTAAATCGAGCAGATAATGTGTAAACAAATAAAGGCTGAAATAATTAGGCGGTTTCAATTTCATATTCGCAAATTGTAATCTCAAGTCCAGCATATTTATCTTCCATTTTAGCAGACACCCCTATGAGAAAAAGGATAGATCATGTTGACATCCGTGACGCGAGTGCAAAGGTATCGAAATTAATTAGTCGTAGTTACAACGCCAAGTTGATGCATAATGTAACACATCACGCAGGAAATACTAAGAATTGTGACACAGGTACAAGGCCCGATGTATCTGAGGCAAATATGTGAGCATGGAAGTCTGCACAGCACGAAGCACCAACTACAACCGACACACGTTTCGACCAACTCTTTCTTCAACTGCCTTCAAGCTTGAACGCCACGCGCTTTCTGTCAAGTTACCGAATGAAAATGGATCAACAATTGTTCTCCGGGATTAAAGCTAATGTTAAACATTAATAAAATTGTTATTTTATTTTAGCTTTCTTATTTGTGTCAGATATGCTTTAATAGCGTCTCTCACTTATTTTTCAGACGTCAACACTACACCACTGTGCCCCCCTCCACTAATCAACACCTTTAATCAGAAATCTTATCAGAATAACACGTCGAAATATCGCCGATTGAACAAATAAAATCGATGTCGACCACATAACGATCTATAGAGGGCGAATAGACGTAGATTCGATGATCCATTTCTTACTGGGATACATGAGTGCAGACCGTCCGCACGCGAAGGAGCCATCCGCGTGGCCCCTCGGCCCCTTAGCGGATCAACCGCACGCGTATAAAGGCCACAGAGACAGGTGTGTGCTTAACTCGTGAACGCGGACGGCTGATGCGGACCTAGAGGAATTCGAGCGAGTCGGTAGAATTCGAGCGACCGCGGTGATAAGAGTCTTTTCGCAATGGATTCAGAAGTTGACGGAAGAAAGGTGGAAAAAATGCTCAACTTGTGGGATGTCTCTCACGATAAGTATAAAGATAAAGTTCTGCGACTAAAAGCGTGGGAGGAGATTACCCAAATATTCCACCCTCGCCTCCAGGATATGGATCTGAATGAAGAGAAGAAAACTGTTGAGTAGATTATGTTTTATTTTCATATTACAAGTTGGTTACAATGTTGAAGTTCCAATTTTCACACAACCCCTGACATATTTTCAATTTTTAAACCGAAGGAAAATGAAAGTCAATCATTAATCAATTTTTACGCACCTCATATGATTTCGCAGTACTCATTTCCTTATATCCCAAAAGCCGATCTGGTGAACTTTTATATTTGGCGTGATATTCTAGGTATAACGAAGATTAAAATAGTTTTTTTTATCCTTAACGACATTTGTATTCAGTATAGGCTGTTTTTCAGGCATTATCTGGTGGAACACTTACATATCAGCAAGTCAATAGTTTTTTAAAGTCACAATTTCTAAAACAAACTGTCAAAATTTCAGGCTATTTAAAAAAAAGTCCTTAAATATCACTTCACGACCGGTTTCAGTGCATTTTGTATACTACGAAGAAGACTGGATAACTTAACTGGGCACTAATGATGGTCTGGTGAAAACAATCGTAGAGGGACAGGTGGAAGGGAAGAAGGGCAAGAAGGGACGGCCGCGAATGAGTTACATAGGACAAAGGGTTTTAAAGGATGTGAAAGAGAAGAAATACGTCGCTATGAAAAGGTAAGCGGATAGGAGAGGAGAATGGAGAGCTGCGTCAAACCAATCTTAGGATTGTTGACCAATGATGATGCAAGAAAAGTTTATGTTTTAAGAAGTTCCGATGGAATCTCTTCGCGTGCCTTACGAGCATCAAGTGTGAAGTGGCTCATGAGGGAGCGTTCGAAACACCAGGGTGCGCTGGGCCGCTGTCTGTCGTCACACGCAGGCGTGGATTGAGCCTATGGCGCTTTGTTTACGTTGTCATGTCAACGCTTTGCATCGGTGACGGCTATCACTGGAGATGGCTCCTTTCACAATTCTCACTCCATAGTCTAATGCAGATGAGGCTAACTGCAGTCCCTCTTTGCGCTCATTCAAGTATGGCACATCTAGCAAGAGACAGTCATTCTATGAACGCGAGGGGAGAATGTCAAGTGCGCAATTGTCCGCAATTACCATGGATGTAAGAACATAAAGTGAACGACCACATCATTAAAGAAACTACATTTTTCTCGTTAATGAAAAGAAAACTTTGTCATTCTCTACTAATTTATTTTCAGCTACAACTTGTTTCAACGCCGCTGGTGTTGAATTTATTTTTACTTAATTCAACTCTATGCTATTTAATCATTCGACTACTGCTTACCTGCATATGTATTCATCTATTTAGAAACCTCAGCAGTAATCTGAAGATGATGTGGGTACATGTTCAATGGGAATATGAACCAGAAGAATGCAGGCAAAAATAGTAATATTAAAAATAATAATAATTTCAAACCAATCGTTGAGCCACTGAGTGCTTGACGACTTAGGTATGAATCCGTATCAATCTCGTAGGGCGTAACTTGGTGGACATCCATAATAGCACGAATACAAGGATCAAGAACTTTGCTATTTCCACATAATATTTTATTAGTACCGACCATGGTTTCGTTACAGAGTAACATTATTATTATGGTAATGTTACTCTGTAACGAAACCACGGTCGGTGCTAATAAAATATTATGTGGAAATAGCAAAGTTCTTGATCCTTGTATTCGTGCAAAAACATTGTTATCATGGGGTTTATTTCACCCAACAATTTTTTCGCCTTTCGTAAGAACAAGAGCATCAGCTATGCAAATAAATGGCACGTAGCGCGGACATTTATTTTGATAGGACATACCTCCTAATGGAATTGATATTTCGATAGAATTTTTTTAAAGCTTTACCAGAAATCTTTTCTCAACTTCTAAACTAATTGTTAAGGAAGACTAATGCATAAACAATAGAGTATATTTGAAGACTGACATAATAATTTTAGATGCTATACTGCCTTATTAGTTGTAAACGATTAAGGTGTTTCCAGATTTTCTTTTTTTTTGTTATTAAGTTGCAAAGCTTTCAGCAAGAAGATAATGCTTTGTATTGCTAAATATTTCTTGCAAATAAAATGATTCCAGTCTGTTTTAGAGTATTTTGGAAACCTGTCACAATCGTCCATGGGGTGTATTCGGTTGTGACACTTGTATTTGTTTATAATTTGCTCCCATTAACTAATCATTGTGTTCACGGATACAACTTTAATATTCAAATGTGTATTACTGTACAAATTACATTTAGAGACACTATTTTTTTGAGGTTAGTAGCCTACTTACAGAACTAAGACAGCTTAAATTATAATTGTCACAACCAAACCCAGTCTCCCCTAATCAGGGATTCGAAGATATCTGTACGCCCTGGTTAATCTTGAAATCAGTAAAGTAATCGTCCATTACGAGCTAGTAACAATTGAAACGGAAGTAACGATTCAACTTACACCGCAAAGAGCAAATTGCAAGTAAAAATTACACGTCGTAAAAAGCAATCGTTATAAGTAAAAATTACTGCAAACTTAATCGTTATAAGCAAACCAATTACTTTTTCTCCATTTCTTACCAGTACTTTTTCTCTTATTACCAAAGTATATCTTATTATCTACTTCCTCCTTTGGAATCTTATTAATACATATTAAATAAAAACAAAAATAATCAGTCCTGTAGAAATAGCTTTATTCATGAACAAGGAAAAAATATTAACACGTCGCAGAAAATAGTATTGAGTAGCACGAGTGTGTAAGGCAGTTACGGTTAGATTTCCTTTTATTTTTATTTTATTTTTTTTATTTTCAAACCACCGGATACAGCTCTCATTGGCCATTTTACACCGGGGTGTTCAACAAATCTAACAATTAAACGTTACACAAACGACCATGCCCTGGATCGGGGAAACCTACCCAGGCGGGACTCGAACCCGCGACCTCTTGTTTGGCAGGCGAGAACGTTACCCCGCCGCCACCGAGGCCGGCAACAGATGCTGCAAAATTTTGAAAAGGAGGGAAAAAAATACTAGAAGCTGCCTCAAACTTGTTCCTATTTAGTTCTCTTAATAGGAGTGAACAACAAAAGCAGACTGCTTCATAATTAAACAGTCATCTAGTAGTTATAAATATACACACCATCGCACCTAATACTTATTGGATAGGATATTAGCTCTTTTTCATGTTAAACCTTACAAATTTATTCACGTATGGTTTCCCATTCATGGAGATAAATTTGAATTACTAATGGAGGCATTTATTTTCATGAATGTTATCTCGAGCAGAGCTCTTGCAATAGTAGGTGCTGCTACGTCTGGCGGTAAAAGGGTGGTTTCCTTTTTTTTTGCCTAAATCGAAAGATTATTACTCCTGGAGTACGTATTTCTCGCTTTTAGATTTTTATATGACGATATCTATTTTTTCGCGATTAAATGAAAAGTGAAGATTTTCAAGCGTGCGAAAACGCGACGGATAAGTATGAATGCCGGGAAAAACTCCGCGTGACGTCGTTCTGCTTCCCGCTGCCGCAAGTGAGGTGACCTTGGGGCGAGGCTCTGAGCGCTGATACGACGCAGGATGCTAGCAGGTAGCGCTTAGCTTAAATAAGGATTATTAATATTATCAAACGAAGAAAACTTTCCGACCTTAGCCAGTTTTAATAGGTGATTATTAAGACATGTTTCCCTGAGCTCTGTGCCTCATGCATGCATTGGTAATCTCAGACGATGTAAAACTCCTATCCTCTCGTGTAGACACTAGGTCCCTGTGACGTCACGTGGAGAGGCATCGCATGGGCGCCAATCTGGCCTTTTTCAAATGAGGATAAAATTGACCTTGCCATTCGTCTAAACCGGTATTTCTAAAACCAAATAATTTGTATATTATGAAGACAATAACGGTGGGTAAGGAATCGCAATCAATGCCTTTCGTTTTCTTTGATTAAGGAATCTACCCTATTCATATCACTCCGAGATCAAAGTGATGATAAGCCTGTGATACTCACTGGAATATTCTATCCTTGGTTAACATTTAACGGCTAAAAACATTTTAACTGGACCAAGCGTCGATAATGTCTGAATCACGCAATCACCATTTATCTCCATCTGAGAGTTTGAGTCGCAAAATCATTAATTTGTGCATCCGTTTCAAAGATATCTCCTGCGATCGCTAGGTTAGTCGCTCAAAAAAAAACCTTTTCCGGTGAGCTAATTCAGTGATGACTGCAGCAGCTTCAGCGACAGGCAATCCCGGTGACTTTTCCATCTTTGAGAAATTTCTTATTTGAGAAGTTTCTTGACTGAGAACCTCTCATTTGAGAAATTTCTCCGCCGTGGCTTAAATCGTAGCGTGGCTCGTCAGAGATATTAGAGCGAATTTCGGCTCTCAATGTAGCCAGAGATTTAATCACTGAGGTGATCATGATGGAAATTTGACGATATAAGTGGCCATATGATTCAGCCCAAGCAGCAATCGACATCCTAGCAACATCGAGACAACAATTTTGGCGTTAGCATGTGACACCAGTGCAATGTCCATGCTAATCCAACTGACGTTGCAGGGATATCATTCAAACAACCAAAGGACCTGTCAAACAACATTGCAGGGATGCCCAACAGTGGACATAGAGGTCCATATTACAACATGTCTTAGATATCTTCACGGCATCTAATGAGTAGATAATGGGTGTATTTATTATGGTTTTGGGTAATCTCTAGACAAACAAAAAAGAAACATTTGTGCTCTTCAATTCTAAACAGAACACATGTTTACAACATGGATATGAACACATGGATACTGTTTGGAACAACAATTTTTTAATATCACGGATATCACAACTTGGATATCCATGTAACGTTATTTTTACCAGTCGTCGTGGATGTTACAAATAGTATGTCTATTTAACGTTGTCAAGATATAAATCGTGAAATAGCAACATGTTTAGGATATATCGACTTTATTTAGATAGTCGATGGATATCGTCTGCTTCTTTGGAAGAAAAACACCTCAATGCGCCATTTTCAAAGTCCCTGAAAGGCATTTGTTACATCTATGCCATAGACATGGCAAACGTAAATATGTGATTCAGGCATTATTCGCCAAAGAACAACTGCATTATGAATACTACATGAGATTCGTACCGCAAGTCAAACATTTCATTCGCTGCATTCTAATTCCATGAAGGCAGAAAGTGTTATGTGCGAGGCTGTTTTTTTTATTTTCAACCTCCGATGGGTCATGAACAGAAGACGAAGGGATTGATGAAATTATTTCACTGCTAAATATTGAGCACATTTGTGGTGTCCTTTCGACATAATCGCATCGGCGATTGAGGAATTGGACGTGCCTGTGGAGAAGCTTTACTATACCTTCTTCATGCCGCCAATGACTTCCAATGAATGTTGCCTTTGCCCTGAAGCCCATTGCCTCTTTGAAAACGCTTCCCTCCTAGCCATATCTACATTTCATCGTAAAGATGGAAGTCACATGGCACTAGGGTGGCATTGCACGGCGGGTGATCGAAAATGTCCCATTGTAATTTCTCCAGGAGCAGTTGGGCTACATCAGTGCTGAGATGACGGGCGTTGTCATGGATCAGAACTCTTCCAGAAGTCAGCGTGTCTCTTCTTTTGTTTTGAATGGGAATGGACGAAAGGTTTCACACTGTTTTTTCCTCCACCCACAGTGAATTTTTAAAAAGTTCTCTTTCGTTGGCATACTGGTTAAGACATGTCAATGCTGAAGCCATTCGTCGAGTTTTCTGGCTGTCTCTCCTCAGTGGCGGGAGAATCAATTGAGGTAGTTCAATTAATGAGATTGCTATAGTAACCTTAAACTAACAACTTACCATGAGAAATGACTTAAGCGTGTGGTGAGTAGGACTCGCAGTTTGTCACTTGTATTATGGTGTTTTTTGCTGAGCGGTCGGAGGTTGAAAATATGACAGCCCTCGCGTACGATGCGAATCACATTTCGGGGATTTATAGACAATGATACTTTCGTAGTCTTTCAGAATTCACAGACACTATAGTTAGTTCAGTGCTTCGCTTCTCTGCCGCTATTTCTATGTCCAGAAACTCTTCGCGGGAACTCTGCTCGTTAATGCTCTGATGATCACTGTCATGGCGCCAGCGATGGATTCCGCTACCTCCGGACCCCAGCTCTTCTCCACTTCTCTCCAGTTTTCGTTTAAAAATCTGTTCATTCCGTCTCCTGCAAAGTACGAGTTTTGAAACATGAATATTCGCTAATTATAAATTTTTTCCATGTAAGCCCCTTTCACTGTGACTTATTTTCAGAATATCCTGCTCCTATCCACTATTTATTTATCCTGTGCTTCTTTTCAAATGTAATGGCAGTTAATGACATATTTTTTAAGTCTTGTAATCAACGTAGAACAGTGGAATAAAAAAGTGATTATTATTTCATATCGTAAATTATTTTGTCACAGATATCGAGAATAAAGCTATCGCTACTCGTAAAAAATCAATTTATTACTTCAAATACATCATATTTCGTGAAATATGAAATATATATGCATATTATGGATGTTTTTATCGTTGTTGAACGTTAAAAATATTAATATTACCCCTGTAAATAGTGCTAAAATTATTAAACTCTGTTACAATCGTCATTGCGCGTGATTTAGCATCGGTAATTCATGACGTGCTGGACTCCTCATTTCAGCGCAAGGGGTCAATTATTTTGCATAATTTACATTTGCCTTTCCAAAGGAGAATGTAAACGTTAAATATCCTTTTTTGAGGAAGTAGAGTAACCGTGGCAGGGAAAATAATGCTTTATAGCTGTTATGCGGGGAAGAGGAAGGAAGGGAATAGGATTTACGTACAGAATGCAAGAGGGTAGACTGTATTGTGATTTGAAGATATGAGTCCAAGATGGGAATGGAGTGATTCTTAAATGCATCATGGTTATTGATTTCATTTTTTAAATTGATTTTATTAAAATTTCTGTTTTTTTCAAAATATATTAGCAATCATATTCGTTATATTCATATATCCAACGTAATGAAACTCAATGGAAACTATTGGGTAATAACTCAAAAAGCGGTCGGTTTGGTGGCATTTGAGAATATAGTTGCGTACACTGAAATTTTGGCTTGATATTTATGTCAAATTACTATTAACTAAATCATAAAATATTTTGATTGTTAAGCATAATTTTATTTCGTTTATTATTGGAAATGGTTTTAAAAATGTCATAATAGACTTACCTAGGAGCTTGTTTCCGTTGAACAGGTTTTCCATTTGAAAACTCACTTTTTTGACGCTGTAATCAACTTTGTGTGTTGTAGGGGCGTAGTATAATTCGCCGTCCGACTTCTTCACAGTATCACAGCTAAATTCATACTGTACGTCCATGCCAACTGTAAAGAAAAAAATGGATGTTAGTTTTCTGTAACTTACGAGATCGAATCACACACTTTAGCATGCATTGTGAAGATCAATTCTCTGCTTTCATTGAAATCGATTAATCAAATTTAAAAATCAGGTAGACAGCTTCAGTTTTTAAGAGGGGGCATCACTCGAGAAATGAAAAACACGAAAAAAAACTCTATCACGCAAGATTCGTTACCCGTCTTCCGGTGTAAGTCAAGTTGATCGTGTGAAAATACCGCTTTAGCATTATTTAGCTTTTACATTTAGTATTTACTGCTTAAGCTTCTTTAGAATTTAGTAGTGCTCTCTTAAGCTTTTTTGTTGCGGAGAATGCCAAATAAAATGCTTGTAAGGGTTTCGAATATTAAGTAAAAATCAAGTAATGAGTCTCTAATGCAAAAGTAAGTGAACGTATGTATGTGTGTATGTAGCTACTGTGCATAATATGTAAAGAGTAAAAAATAAATCGCAATGTGGACTTCACTAAAGTTATTGTAAAATGCATGCAAATATGGTTATTAGCTCAAGTGTAGCAGAAAATAAACATAATGATAAATCCAAATTTTCCCATGATGAAAGCATAACAAATGAAATTCACTCGGAAACTTTAAAGGTATGAGAAAGGAAGCTTTCATTATTTATGGTATGGAGTATGTGCAAAATTAGGAAATCAGCCAAAACAATTTATCACGTTAGCGTCAATTAACACTAAAAATAAAAATAACAACTTGGCAAAAATATTTCCATTCCTTCTCGTAAAAACAGTTATGTAAATACCTATACGTAAAAAATTGTATGAAAAGTCATGAAGAAAGTTAAAATACTTGGTAATAATGTATCTTACCTCTCCTCGTAAACTGATGAAGGATCTTTTAATTTCACTTTGAATATTTCTAGAAGTTTTTTTAAGGTATAAGAACAATTGAGAGAAGATATTACTGTCTTCCGCATTATGAAATGAAAGTAATAATGTAATAGATTTAAAAAAAAAAACCCACCTCCAAAGAAGTCCTTGCAGAGCAAAACCGGGTAAAATAGAAAAAACGGAGAAAAACTGGAAAAAAATTTCGGAGCTTCCCGCTTGTCAAACAGTCGAAGAGTGTTGCCTGACCCTCTCCTATATACCCTTACAGCGGTGGCTGGCGCTCAGGGCGGAATATAACACAACAGGGAATCATGACGTAGCCCTTACGTCCTCAGTCACTCGGTAGCGACTGCCATGACGCAGTCGTTACGTCATGAACACGGAACGTGTTAAAATTTGTATCTAGACTAAAAGTAATTAATATTCTGTTCGATCTTAACTTAATCGTGTGGCATTCTCTTCGCCTCGATGGAATTTCTGTTTTTTGTTGCACTACACTAGTCCCATCCGTTTTGGCTCTCTCCAGTGGGTTTCTTATATTTTCTTTTCAGGTCAGGTTTATCATGTTTATTTATAGCTTTGCAGGTGGAAAACTATTTAGGGGTAAGGGATATGGCTAGGGAAGAATGCGGATTTTGGGGTTCTGTGCTTCTTTGTTGCGTCCGTTGCGTCATTTTCGGTCCGAGAGAGTGAGTTTCTGAATGAGATTAAATTTTCTTTCAGTTCATGAAGGATCGGTGTTATACGCAAGTCCTTGAGGATGTCTTTCTTTCTGATGAACCACGGAGAAGCAGCAATCTTTCGGATGAGAACGTTCTCAGTTTTCTGTATTTTAGATTAATGAGTTTTGGAAGCCATCAGCCAGACAGGTGACGCGTAAGCAAGTAAATGTTTAAGCATCGTCTTATAGTGGATGAGTTTTACTTCGAGGGACAGCTTAGACTTATTCTGTAGCAGTGGACCTAGGGCAGCTGCTGCGGCTTTGGCCTTTGCTGTGGAGCTGGTGATGTGATGATTCAATATGAGTTTTTTTTAATGTAGGACGACTCCTAGGAACTTGGCGGTTTCTTTGCGTGTAATTTATTTACTTCCGTAGTAAATGAAATTTCCAATTCTGGCTTTTGGTCTGCGACTGAAGGTCGTGTGGATGTATTTAATGGGATTTGCGGTGAGTTTCCACGTTTCGTATGCGTCAATTTGCCGCTGGAGGAGTTCTGCAGTTGTTCTTGGATTTGAACCTCGGGCGATGAAGGCATTCACTTCGCATTCAGCGTTTAATCCAGCATTTTGGACACGAGGTATGTCTGTAAGTACTTACAAAATGTCATGTTGAAGTCACCCTTTCCGCTGATGGGTAGAATAAGAACTTTTCCGCTGGCTTCGTAGTTGCCAATCATTTCCATCACGGGAGTGTAGATATTCCAAATGAAGTTCGGGGGATCATGCTTGATCCTGGAGAAAGATTAGGAGCGGGTTGATTAGAGTGAAACGAACCCTTATCTTACCATCTCGTAATCGAACCACTGTTTTAATGTTCACTTTTAGCGATAATAACTTTGAAAGCTGCATTTCCAAAGCTGAACTTATTCATATCATTAATTATCGTGGACCTTCCTGGCCAGTGAGATATTTAACATTACAGTAAAGGAAAATTAATTAATAGTGGTTTAAAAATTAATATATTAAGGTTCAATAATGTGGTGAGTAACCGAGCTCTAAAACTGTGAATAAAATAAAACAGGAAAGAAGCAAAGAAAAAATTAATACCTATGTAAAGGCATGTACACATTTGCATCCCGAATGTGGATATCTGGGAACTTAGCTGTCCAAAATGCCCACTCATATGAAACAATTTGGAAACAATGTTATTATTTATTTAAAAAATAAGTTTAAGGTGTACAGAGAAAAGTAACGCTAGTAGAATTTATATTAAAACTATATCAAAAGTATAAAAATACATTCTTTTCCTAATCACGTTAGTAAGATATCATATCAGCATGGTTAGTTATCCAGGGAATTGCATTGAATTATTAAGAAGTAATTTGTACTTTTTGGCCCAAAAACACTCGTATGGTAAATTTCTAAAATCTGTTTGCAGTGAATTCCATATTCTGGCAGCTGTTACCATAAAGAATTTCTCGAGTTGATAAGTTCTATGTTGGGCGAATGTCAACATTGTGATTCCTAGTGGGTATCAAATGAATATTTATTTTCTGGATAAATCTCTCGAATAGATAATGTGGGTTACCAGAAGATAGTATTTTGAAATCAAGGCAATTAAGATCATACAGGTGACGTTGTTTAAATTTCAGCCAGTTTATACCTATGACCTAATAACAGTCAAGACTACTGTTTCTCATTGATTAGTAAAGGCTGGTAAATATTGACGTTCAAGGGCGCAGCCAGGAATAAAGGCTGGGGGAGGTTTAGATGCTACTAATACGTGTGTGTTTGGGGGTATGGAATACCCACCAGGATAAGCTGTAGGTGCGAGATACCCGATTTGCGGAATTTTAAGATAAATGGTTCAAAACTGTGAGTTTTACGGCTTTCTAAGGCATATTTTATTAATCATTACGCTAGTCTATTAGTAATATAAATCCAATTAAGTAAAATGAATTAAACTTAAAAATTTCTCTGAGCTCGGGGGGGGTTTCATCCCCCAAAACCTCACCCCCCCTCGCTGCGTCACTGTTGACGTTATCACAAGTGGTGGGTAACCGAGCTCTAAAATTTGAGTGCCGGTAGCTTAGCACCGCAATGCGCTGGAGCGAGGCTAGAAGGAGAGCGATTTTTGGAAAAATCGATTTTTAATCGGAATAAAAATCTGGACTTTTCAGCAAAAATCGAACTTCGAAACAAAAGATCGATTAATCGAAAAAGCGACGGTTCTTTGTTTAAATTCAGTTAGTACAAAAACATGCTTATTATTAGTAAAATCAACTGATTTGGGCGTTACTTAGTTGAAAAATGAAATGTTCGTGGTAAATCAAAACCCAGTACTGTTCCACAAACTTTTTATTATTAGCTGTCAACTAGTTTCGACGTTTATACCGTCATTATCAAGACTAACTATTATATTTATACTTTATTATATTTAGTCTTGATAATGACGTTATAGACGTCGAAACTAGTTGACAGCTAATAATAAAAAGTTTGCGGAATAGTACCTACTGGCTTTTGTTTAACCATGAATGCTTATTATTAATTTGAGAACTTGAAATACACATTTGAGTAGTAGAAAGCATTCCAAAAGATGCACTTGGAATACAGGCTTTAATATTTACAAGTAAAATTTTACTAATCCTTGCACATTAAGGTTTTGGGATCAACTGGTTTTAAGAAAGATGAATCGGTTGAGATGCTTTCTTGATGATCGATCTCGTACCTTTCCAATTCTACAGGCTTTAGAGGAAAGCATTTCATAGGGTATGGATGACGTTATTATAGGCCGGTTGTGACGCTGCTGACATCAAAAGAAATGTTCAAGATCGAGGTTGAAAAATCGAGTTTTGATCGAAACTCGAATGTCATGGCTTGACCTCGATTTCCTCGATCTTTGACTGATAATGCGCCATTTTCATCATAATCGATTTTTCCATCACTGAGTTCGGGCATTCGAAGGGTGGCCGACCTCCATTTATAACACGCTAGCAGGCCACACGGCGTTGCTCGGGAAGAACAGAATCTAGAAAAGTGGGAAACTTGGAGCTGGGAATTCATGATCACATGACAGGATTTTTAGGCAAAGCAACATGGCAGGTATGACGATAAACATACATATCGATCAGCAACTTTTCAGGAGAGCAAAGAACGATTTATTTTTTTAATTGTTTATAATTTTAATTGAAATTAAAAAAACATAAATAGCTAAAACTTAAAAAGAAGCGTACATTTGCCCACAAAGAGTTGTTTTTTGCTTGAATTTTATCGCTTATCAACAGTATTAGCAGCATTAACTCAGACTCAGGCCATATTTTGAGGTACTTTTTAGAACTTAGCCATCGATATGTAACAGCAAACAATGGAAAAAAACTCATGGGATCAGCTCTTACTCCGCTCCTCAACATTGTTCATTTAGTGTGTTTTCGTTCGTGGGCAGACCAAAAACGTAGAGTGAACGCATACCCCAGCGAAAGGTTTGCTCGAAACGGATTGATAGTTGAGTGTAGAATACTTCGAGGTATAAGTTTTCTTGGATATTACAAAATTACTTATACCATTTATTTTTTTACAGAGCGCGACCCGGGTTTAAATGAATTATCATCATCTTCAGGCGCAAATTATGATTTGTTTATCTTATTATTGTTTTAATGAAATTATTTCAAGTTTGACGGTAAATTTTACAAAGTACTGGCCTCGCTATGGGCTCACCACTTCCTCCGTTGTTGGCAGTTGTGTTTTTATTATTTGGAAGGAAAAATGCTTAGCTCAGGACACAGCCTACTAAATTCTGTGGTATACTGGTACCGGTACGTTGACGAATTATTGTGCTTTGCAATGGAACTGATCGGCAACTGGATAAGTTCTTGAGTTTTTATTAATGACATCCATCCTACAGTTTCATTTACCTGTGAAAGAGACTCCAACTATTGCTGAAATTACCTGGATCTTACAATCAAATTCGATAAATACAGGTATTCTTTCTCCATTATTCGGAAACCGTTGTTATACCGATCATGTCATCCCAGCAGGTTCAAGACACCATATAGGTACTCACACCAACTTATGGCTTTTCATTCCATGATTCATCGCGTGTTAAGAATACCACTATCAAAAGATGACTTTGAGAAAGAAGTCATCACCGTTAAACAAATTGCTTCAGTCAATGGTTATTCTCCAAATTTGATAGACAAACTGATTAAAAAAAAAAACAGAGAAGATTGGCTATCGACCAAATGTTTTCGGTGGTCGAGGATAAAAAGAAGCAGTGGTGCACAGTGACGTACCTCGATGCACTTCCTCTGTAAATGGCTCATCATTTACCCAAGAACTAATTCCGCATGGCTTTTAAACCTTATGCCTCTCTAAGGAGACTGATTGTTAAATGTAAGAATCAGATAGACCAATTGGATAGATGTGGAGAGTATACTCATTGAAATGAAGCGATTTCAATGATGTATACGAGGGACAGACAGAAAGAAGTTTTGAAATAAGGAAGAAAGAACATTTAAGTGCTTACAAGTGTAACAAAGATGAAAAAAGTAATTTTGCTAAACACTTAATATGCAACTGTCATAGGAGCGATTTTAAAATGAATATTTTAAAATTTTGCAATGACCGCCGTGAACTGGATTCTGGGGAACAGTTAGAAATTTTAAAAATTATTGAAAGTCAAGGCAGTACTCTTAAAAATGAATATCTCTACCCATACTTTCCCCCTATTCTGACGTCCGTTTTAAAATTTATCAAGTAACTAGGTAACAATAATAAGATAAGCAAATTATAATTTGCACCTGAAGACGATGATAATTCATTAAAACCTGGGTCCCGTTGGGTAAAAAAGAGGTGGAATAATAAGTAATTGTGTAATATCCAAGAAAACTTATAATGGAATACCACAAAGTTAATCATGAGTTAGTGATTTTTTTTAACTTCGAGGTAAGTTTTCACTTTGAGTGTGTAAAGTGGAGTGCCTACCCGTTATTATGTCCAACCACGGACGTTGTATTGTAGGACGTGACGAAACAAATGGTAATGATAAAACGACGCGTACGACACCACGAAGAGTAACGCTGCGAAGTTTGGGAGCGTGAGCTAAGCACTAATTTTGGTCGCTATCCGTGCAGCCGCAAGGAAACGCATAGCGAACAGACATCCTCTTTTAATTACATAGACTAGCAAGCCGCCCGGAGTTGCTCGGGAGGATAGCATCTACCCGGAGAACTGGGAAACTTTTGTTAGAACTTGGATTTCATGATCAGAGAGGATTTCAATGTTTACTCTCTGAGCGTGTTGAGTTGTGCCTACCCAGCAGGATGTCAAATGACATAAGTTGTATGAAGTGGCGGAACAAATGGCAATGAGAAAACGAGGCAAAGGACTCGTCGGAAGCAGCACTATGGGGTTTGAAGTTATTTTTATATACTGTACGTTTTGTTTTCACTTTCGGCCATTTCATTATTTATGATCGGAGCACTTCGTGTGTTATATCATTCTTCTTAGCTTTTTCAGTACTTTACAAATATGCTATTTAGATTGAGATATTATGAGAAAGTAAAAAATTTAATATAATTTTATTAGAGGTGCTAGTTGCCTTCGTCGGGGGGAGGAAAGGGACGGGCGAACGGACCCACCAGCCACCTGTGTCTGTCGGTCCCATACAGTTTTTGTGGTCTGTCCTTTCCTCCCCTCCTTTGCTCGCGGCTCAGGTACTTCGCGGGACCGTGCGCCAACTTACGCCATACACACTACAGATCAAAAACGCACCATTTTTAGACTGCAGAAACTTTGAGCCAAGCGCTCCGACTGGCCACGAGTTTACCCTGTAGCCGGATGCTCTGGACAACATATAACTTCGAAATTTTTTGCCTGCCCGAGATCGCGATGCATCCAAGGCATCCGGCAATAGCGCAAACTCGCGGCCAATCGGAGCGCTTAAAGTTTCTGTTGTTTTAAAAAATGGTGCGTTATGACCTCAACCTCATTGGTAATTTTGGTCTCCACTGGCATCAGCACTATAGGGTTGAAATTTCGTGACACGATTGTCCTCCGCCCTTTGCGACCTCGAGAGTTGATGGAGCCGCTCACCTGATGGCCGTAACTTTGGTGTTGGACAAACCGTGGAGGTTAACGTCTCTGAAAACAAGGCGAACTCCAATGTCCTTGCCCTCTACCTGGATTTCCTTCATGAAGAACGGATCCATCGGGGGAACGCCGTACGAAGGAATGCCTGCCAAAGTAATTGAGATTTATTTGTAATTTCATTTTTATTAACAAAATGAACGAGAAAGCACCAGGATAGATTCCTCGGTGAAAAAATTGGCATGCCGCCGTAGTCATTTAAAAAAACTGAGACGAAAATTCTTTTCACTGAGGAAAACACAGTCTACATCCACATAATAACCTGCGAGCCACTTCTGTGGTGTTTGACATCACAGAAGTGGCTGGTGGCTGATCACATCCTAACATGCAAGATGATTCCCGCATGCACACCACACGGTCACAAAACATTACGCATATTAACAAAATAAACGTGCATATAAACGAAAAGGCAACACGTGTTAACTGTTAGCAATTCCTATGGCAATTCCATGCCACATTAGAACAATGAAAAAGTAAAAGCATGCAATTAATAAACCCAGCCGAAGACGCCATTATTTCTATTAATCATGACGCCGTTGCTATCCTTCATAATGACTAGGTATAAGCTGAACATCAATGCAAAGGAAACCAAATTATTGCCATGCCGTTGGTAAGGAAGAGATTGTATTGACTGACTTTGAAACTAGAAACCATAAAATTGAGGAGACGAAGGAGTTGTGCTACTTGGGTAAACAAGTGACTAACGATGGACGAAGCAAGAATGAAATAGTGGTATGCAAGGAATCTTCCGTGTAAGTGAATGCAACTAGTGATCGCAAATTCAAACCAATCGCTACTTAGCACTTAATTTAAAATACTGAAAAGTGCATATTAAAATGTCAATTTTTCGTTGAAGACTGATATTTTTTGTATCACCTTGGTTACTTGTTTAGAATTGTTAAGGACCCTATAATCTCTCATGTGCTGATATCTGTGAAGAAAAATTGTGGCAACGAATAAAGAGGTATGGAATCGTTAAAATCTTAATATAGATCTTAATATAAGCTAAGATAAATGGCACTGCTTTGGTAATTAGAAACTGATAATTAATCGTTATTTCCAATAAAAGGGTAATATCATATTTCTGAATTTGCATTGAAATATTTGTTCTATAGCTAGTGTATCTATAATTGCATCTGAAATATTTCTCTTTCGTGACACAATCTATTCATGGAAATTGTTAATGTGCCATGATGATTTTTCACTATGCGTATCCATATCAGCCTATCGAAGTATAAATAAATCCTTTTAATGTAAACATAGGCCCTGTGTCGAAGAAAAGGCTTTCTAAAGGATTTTAATTTCTCCTGGTGAATTGTTTTGATGAATTCTTCTCGGGTTCTCAACCAGGTTAATTCTTTCGAATAGGTTGACGTTTCGGAAGACGACTTGCCTCCTATTTTCAAGGCGTGATACTCTATGAAAATCCAATGTCACACTGAACCGTTACGACCATTTAGCGAGCTCAACAATAAGGCTTCCAATGGCGTCCAATTGGCAGAAGGTCGTTTGAAATTCTTTACGTGTCTCCGTTATGTTTTTTGCGCAGCTGATAACAGGTCTCCATTACTGATGAGCGATATATCGATTGAATCAGGAGCAATCACTGTCGGTGATTTAATGCTCAAAATCACTGTGATTGGATCACTGGGTTTGGTGATGAAAGCACAGGCTGCTACCAAGTGATGAGCGTTGTATCGCTACCTGTGATTAAAAGGGAGAAGTAGCCGATCACTGCCGGAGACTAAATCACTGAATACTCGAAATCACTGCGAATGTGAATACGCTGAAGATGGCTTCGGGTGCTACCACTGCCACCAACTGCCCAGGGCACAATAAAGGATATGATATTCATCTTTTATGATGAAAAACTTATTCTATACGGAATATACAGCTAACGGTTTGAATCACGATGGTTTGAATATAAAAAAAAAGTTTAAAAATATGCCGTCGGGATCTTAATAATTGCCCCTTATCAATTCCTTTGCCATGTCAAATTTAATTAATTAACCTAATAATAACTCATAATCAGAACTATTCCCTCAAAAAATATTTTGGCTAATTTTAAAATTTTCAATAAGTTTATTCGTTCCTTTTGCGGAGAGGTCATTCATTGGAATTGGACAAAGTACCAGGAATAGCAGCGCCACAAATCAATGCTCACTTTTAAGAGTGATTCTTCTCGGTGTTCGCAATCACATTTGAGAATCACCGCTAATGATCAGAAGCAGTTACAGGTAACGAAGTGATTGGAAAATCACAGTTCCACTCATCAATAGTCTCCATGTATTGCTAAATGGAAGCCGGTATCCAGTGGCGCAGCTAGGAATTTCGTTCGGGGGGGCCCAAAACCAGGGGGGGGGAATTTTTGAAAAACAGAGTACTAAGTAATGGGTTTTAAACTAATTTTAACACTGTTCATAACCGAAAAAACTTCATTTGTTAAAGAAATATTTTTTAATTCATGATTTTTCAATATTTTCTTTTCTTTTATAAAGGAAAATGATTGTGTTTCTATATTTAGTTGGGGTCCGGATCCTCCCCCTTGGCCACGTCACTGCCGGTATCGCGATTGATGCTTTTTAGATTGGGGCGGATCTCGATGGCTTCCTTAGTTGTTATGCGGTCCCCGTAGCGTTCTGCGTGGCAAAAAAATTGGACTTTAATGGGGTAACGCGCTTTGGAAATGGGTGAAAAGTCATCTTCCGAAACGTCGGCCTACACGACTTAGTCAACCTGTTTGCAATCCTGAGAAGAATTCATCGAAAGGGTTGGCATTTGCGGGTTTTTGAAAAGGGGCGGGAAAACGCGATGCTTTTTCCTTGTCGATGAGCTTTCCGCCGCGATCAATCGCAATATTACCACCGTTCGTCGCCATCTGCTGCTTCTCTCCGGAACTGCTACGAAAGCTCGTTACGGCCCAGCGGTGTGACCATAGAGTTTACATTACAGTTGTAGAGTATTTATGGGTGTGACGAAATGGTTAAGGAAATATTTGTGTTTCAACGAGCATGCTTGTATTGCTGTGTTGTATTTTTTCATGCATTCATTTTTGCTTATGCGTCGCTGATACGTATTCCATTTATTTGAGGACTTTTTGGAATATATCAGTAGTTTTAAACCAAGGTGTTTGAACTTTTATTAGCTCGAAGTACAGTCACTTTCAAAAGTTTTAGGACAAAGCTTGTGGCGCCACTTCTGCTTCTCAAGAAAATTTAGTTTCCCTTACTCTATTCTTTTTCCTTGCTCACGCACTGCAAATATTTCGCTACCATGTGAAGTTATATGAACAAAGAGGGAGAAGTTTCTTGCTAAATTTATCGTTATGTTACGATCTCTGATGGATTTAATGATTAATTTCGAGTGCATACTCAGTGTCCTTGCTCCGGTTTTCACTGCTGGTCTGATATTATGTATTACAAATACCTCAACGTCAGAAGTCGTGGTGGCGTACTGGAGTTAATGCGACGTCGTCATGGTAAAGGATGTTGGATCGATTCCCCTACTCGGAATTAAGATCTCAACATTTTTTTTTCTTGGTAACTCCTTTTGTATTTAACAATGGGTTTCAAATACTTTAAATTCGCTGTAACCGTTATATACTTTTTTTTAATGGTAAATGGTAATATACAAGTTAAGAATTGGGCAAGGGTTGACGTATCATTTTTATGGATTGCTAGTACTCATTTTGAACGTTAGGGATTTGCAAAAGGGGTAACCGTAACCCGACGGTAAGGGGCGCATTCAAACCCAGCGTTGGTATTAACTTAGTGATTTTAGATTGGCGATGAAGATATAGCAGTTGATTATTGCATTAATTGGTTTAGAAAGCTGTTGATTATTATGATTCTCTGCAATGAGCACCATGCTTCATCACACGTCTCTTGAGACGGGTGATATGTGTGTCATTATATGACGTCCAACTTGACTTACACACAGCAAATAGCCTTTATAATCATCACATACTACTTCATTTGGTTTTTGCGTTGAATGTGTTTTCTAGTTTTCATTCAATGCAAGGATCCAACTAATTTGTCAGAACGGATTCTTCCAAGTTATCGGCGAGCTGATAATGGAAACCTGTTGATGTTATACCCTATTGCGAATGCACAATATAGAATTTTATCCAATGAATTAGAAGAAGGCCTAAACAGCCCTAAGAAATAAAAAATATCTTAAGAGACCTCTACCCCATCATCAGCGCAAACCAAAGTACTTCAATCAAAGTACTTCAATCTCCTCCCTTCCCGCCCTTCTATCACCTACAGAAAGGCACCCAACGTGCGCAAATATTTCGATCCACCCGCCCCTCTCTCCCCCGCACTGCCCCCCTATCTTCTTCCTCCTCAACATGCAACCGCCCAAGATGCAAGTGCTGCTTCTTGTTTCACTCCACCTCCCCACCAGTCATCAACAAATCTTCCTCTTCTCCTTTTTCCTTTAAATACTTCCTTTAATTCCATCAACCGACTATCCTACAATTTCTGCCCTGCCTGCTACATTGGAGAATGCACCACGGCAGTATCCATTCCAATGAGCAACCATCGCCTCTCCACCAAGTCCCCCCCATTCGTTGAACCAGTACTCCAACACAAAATAGTTCCTTCGAGCAGTGCTTTTCCCTTTCCTAAATCGAAATACTACCATAAAATTCACCCAGCACACCTGGGTGGAAACAGCGTTCAAACCGCCAGGGCTGAACGTCGCTCAGTAGCCACCAGCCAATCCCTCCCCATTTCCCCCTCACCTCCACCTACCCCTTCAACCTCCCCCCCCCTAAACTCCACAGAAGACATCAGCAGTCCTGTATCACTCATTGAGAATGGTGGGTTACCCTATCGAAACGTCTGAAAAACATTTTGTGAATGTCCCTTTTTCAGTGTTTCTATGTTATTTATTTATTTAATCTAAGTATATTTATATTCATAAAAAAATCGTAAATCGTGTTAGTTACACTATTTATAACTCGCGAACGGCTACATATATTTGAACGATTTTCTAGATAAATAGAATTTTTTGGATTCGTATCAACCTCGAATAGCAGAATTAACATTTAAAAATAATATCAGTTCATGGAAGAAATTAATATGGATGCTAGGGGACATTTTTAGGAGTTGTCAACACTTCAACAGCTCAAGTTCAAGTCGGTCATTCTGCTTACTAAATGATCTGTTTTGTTTTCACCCATTTAATGACTGAGCCTCATAAATTTTTGACTATAGGCAAAGGCCGTGTTCTTGTAGACGAATCGGGCGGATTTATTTCATATCCTCGGCATTTTTGCAATTTCGTTTCATCGAAAGATGAACTCCTCAACAAAGTGCTCTCGAACATGAATGATGAGCACAATAATCACAAATTTTAGAGCGAGCGAGCAATTTTGGCGGCTCAGGACGAAGATGTGGATTACTTCTTCGAAACTTCGAAATTTGCAAATAATTGGTAATCTGCATTTACTCAAATCCATTGACTGTGTTACAAAAATAGATGAAGGCACGAACTATCCATCTGCATTTTTAAACTTCTTAGATGTGACTACTGGCTTACCACTGCACAATATACAGCTGAAGGTTGACTCGGTGGTCACGAACCTTTGAAACCTAAAATATGCAATGGAACATGTTAGGTGATAAAAAACCGATAATCAATGTGATTCACGCGGTTATATTCAAAGAAAAATTCAAAGATGAGGATATTCTCATTCCAAGGATTCCCATGATCCCATCTGATATGCCCTATGAGTTCAAATAAATTCAAATTTCGGCTTCGTGTTTCATTCGCGATGATGATTAGCTAATTACTATGTCAACCGTTGAGTGTTTGTAGTCTGAATTTAGGAAATCCATCTCATGAACAATTATATGTGTCATGTTCAGTGTTGGTAAACTATCCGTTTCATTTGTTCGTACGACTAATAACAAAGCAAAAACTGTTGTATATCAGAAGGTGCTAGTGCAGAATAAACCCAAATGTGTAGTGTACACTCGGGTTCGTTTACATACGGGGCACGTTTACGGAGTTCACTTTTACCAAACCGAGTTATAAATGGCTCGCCACAATATGGACTTTATTAACTGCTTTATAAAACCACAATGTCTAAATTTTGATAAGTTAAAACGTAAAAATTAGAAAATTCACAGAAAGAAATTCTGCGTAACATGGGTCAACCCTATGTAGATAGAGAAAATGCCTTTCTGACAAGCAATTGCAATACTAATTGTTGTAGTTTTATTGAATCTTTACCTTACGGTATTATAATAAGTCAAAAATGATTCAAATCGGTTCCGCCGCTCATTATTTATAAATGCTGTAACCAAAATGTCCATTGTGAAATATGATTTTATACTTTCCCGGCGAATAATGTGGGTAAACTTTTCTCGGGATTCCCACCGGGTTAATGTTTTTATAACGGCCAACGTTTCAAGTACCGTCTCGGCACTCATCATCAGGGCTGAATGTTGATTTATTTCAAATAAATGTTCATTGATTGCTAGGCGGTGCGAAGTTCGCTGGGTGAGCTTGCATAAAAAAACAAATTAAGCCCTTTTAAATTATGAGTATCTACTGAATAATAATTATGACAGTAAATACGCTGAAACTAAAAATTTTCAAAATAAAAAATATTAGCTTCGGTGGGGATGCGAAATTAAGACTTCAGATCAGCAAACTAACGCTCTAACCACTTATCCATGCCACGAATTACTAATAAGTGGGAATGAAAGATATCCATGGTTTTAAAGTGGTAATCATGGGAACAGGACCTGAGAACCGTGAACCATGGAACAGCGAATTAAAGAAAAGCACGTGGTTCAGAAACAACTTCATCGATAACTCAGAACCAATCTTGAACTACTGAGCTATGGAAGAGCAGAGGAGCACGCGGTTGAGTCCAACCTTACGTGTACAGATAATTGGGATGGTTGAGGGCGGTAAAACAGTTGCCCAAGTAGCTGGCCAGCTCAATTTGTCCCGGAATATCGTGTATTACTGGGTACGGCGTTTTAGGGAAGACGACGAATCCCTGAAGGACGGGCGAAGAAGCGGCAGACCTCGGGCCACCAACGATTTGGAGGACTACAGGATTCGCCATTTGATTGAGGATAAACCTCTCAGTGTTGGCGGAGTAGCTGCGATTTCCAGGAAGGCGCAATTTGGTTGCAGCTACGTAACAATTAGAAGGCGGGTGATTGCGCATGGCATACAACACCACAAACCTGCCCTAAAGCCTTTCTTAACTGAGCAGCAGAAGCATTCGAGGTTGTTTTTCAGCAGAAATAATTTAGTAAACGACCAGGTTTTTTGGGACTTAACTATTTTCGCGGACGAAAAAACTTTTCGCAGCAATCAGGAAGGAAGAATAGAACTGTGGAGAGCAAGGAATACACGGTATGAAAGCATTTCTTTCATTTCTTAAATTGCTAATATTTATTTCTATTGTTTTGTCAATCCTGATGGAATTGATTAATACAACATGAACACATTACGTTCATAGATACGATCAGCGGCACATCCTTACAAGGAATAACTCAGGACGCCTCAGCAAAAGTTATTGGGGTGCAATGACGGCTGCAGGGCCTGGGCCTATAGTTTCCACGTCTCCAAGACTGAATGAAGAGGAGTACGAGGGTATCCTGACGAACCATCTTCTGCCGTATATTGAAACGGTCGTTCCGCCTGGCGAGGAAGTACTTTCGTCCAGGACAATTGCCCAATCCATAGGGCAAATATCGTTTCTAATTATTTTGAGGAGCATCCACGGATTCATGTTTTGCCATGGCCATCTAATTTCCCAGACTTGAATCCCATAGAAAACCTTTGGAGTTTAGTGGTGAGAGAATGGGACAAGGGGAATGAGCGCAATCTGGATGCGCTAGATGGTCATGTGCGCCAAATATGGCAATCGATTGGACGCCGTCCTCAGGTGTGCGAGAATTTAGTTCGTTCTATGAGCTCCAGACTGGAGGCGGTCACAGAAAATAATGGCGGTATTACTCGCTATTAATTAGATAAAACCAACGCTTACGCCTTCCGAAGAATAATTTTGCAAGCTTTGCCATTTTTGTATCATGTTTTGATTTTTTTACTTTTATTGGTCGATAAAAGATTTTACGAAAATTTACAAATATTTTTTATGCGTATGTACTGAAAAAAAACAAGGCAATCAAATTAACAATTTTAAAGTTTTCCATAAGTTTTGGGTTCGCAAGTAATTATTTTTGATTATTTATTTAATTATTATTTTCACTTTAAGTCATTTTTATTCGATCATTCGGGGAGAGATGATTGATATCCACAAATTTAACTTAACTGGGATTCATTTTATAATTTATCATGGTAATAGAATTTACTTCATTCCTTTAGTTTTCATTTTTCAATATTTAAAGGTTTATCTGTTAAACGATTCTCAGTTAAGTTAGAAAAACTTGAAATTACTTAAGAGTTCTAGTGGGTTATTGAGCTCTACTACCCTCTATCGCTATATGCCTGCTACGATAAGTGTATAGCATGAGTGGGTTATTTCACGAAGACAGATTATCGTTTTGACAGTGCATAGGTAATTCTCTCCGAGGGCTTTTTTCAAATATCTGGTGGTGGTAGACATTTTTCCGTTGAATGTCGTTCCCATCCTGTGTGGTGTGTGGGTAACACTGCAAGTACAAAATATCTGTCCGTCGCATGTGACGTTCAGACCCTTGGCGCCTTTCGTTAAGAACAAGAGAAAGCCGATTCCAGCTCTCTCTACTCCCTATTTTTTAACGTGTTCTGAACGCGCAAGTGAAGTTATTTGTCGTTCGCCTTAACACAGTACTTGAAAGAGGATTCATATGTTGGCGAATTCCTTATTTCCGCCATCTATAATAATGATATATATGCAGGGGTGCCGACTCATAAAAAAATATTGGGGAAGCCATACCTGGGGTCTTGCCAAGGGAATTTTTATAAATAGAGCGTTTAAAAGTTTAATTTTGAAGCTCTATTTCGAATCCCTAGACTGAGGTTTGTGGTGATGAACACTGTGCTTTATCACCCGTCTCAAGAGACGTGTGATGAAGCATGGTGCTCATTGCAGAGAATCATAATAATCAACAGCTTTCTAAACCAATTAATGCAATAATCAACTGCTATATCTTCATCGCCAATCTAAAATCACTAAGTTAATACCAACGCTGGGTTTGAATGCGCCCCTTACCGTCGGGTTACGGTTACCCCTTTTGCAAATCCCTAACGTTCAAAATGAGTACTAGCAATCCATAAAAATGATACGTCAACCCTTGCCCAATTCTTAACTTGTATATTACCATTTACCATTAAAAAAAAGTATATAACGGTTACAGCGAATTTAAAGTATTTGAAACCCATTGTTAAATACAAAAGGAGTTACCAAGAAAAAAAAATGTTGAGATCTTAATTCCGAGTAGGGGAATCGATCCAACATCCTTTACCATGACGACGTCGCATTAACTCCAGTACGCCACCACGACTTCTGACGTTGAGGTATTTGTAATACATAATATCAGACCAGCAGTGAAAACCGGAGCAAGGACACTGAGTATGCACTCGAAATTAATCATTAAATCCATCAGAGATCGTAACATAACGATAAATTTAGCAAGAAACTTCTCCCTCTTTGTTCATATAACTTCACATGGTAGCGAAATATTTGCAGTGCGTGAGCAAGGAAAAAGAATAGAGTAAGGGAAACTAAATTTTCTTGAGAAGCAGAAGTGGCGCCACAAGCTTTGTCCTAAAACTTTTGAAAGTGACTGTACTTCGAGCTAATAAAAGTTCAAACACCTTGGTTTAAAACTACTGATATATTCCAAAAAGTCCTCAAATAAATGGAATACGTATCAGCGACGCATAAGCAAAAATGAATGCATGAAAAAATACAACACAGCAATACAAGCATGCTCGTTGAAACACAAATATTTCCTTAACCATTTCGTCACACCCATAAATACTCTACAACTGTAATGTAAACTCTATGGTCACACCGCTGGGCCGTAACGAGCTTTCGTAGCAGTTCCGGAGAGAAGCAGCAGATGGCGACGAACGGTGGTAATATTGCGATTGATCGCGGCGGAAAGCTCATCGACAAGGAAAAAGCATCGCGTTTTCCCGCCCCTTTTCAAAAACCCGCAAATGCCAACCCTTTCGATGAATTCTTCTCAGGATTGCAAACAGGTTGACTAAGTCGTGTAGGCCGACGTTTCGGAAGATGACTTTTCACCCATTTCCAAAGCGCGTTACCCCATTAAAGTCCAATTTTTTTGCCACGCAGAACGCTACGGGGACCGCATAACAACTAAGGAAGCCATCGAGATCCGCCCCAATCTAAAAAGCATCAATCGCGATACCGGCAGTGACGTGGCCAAGGGGGAGGATCCGGACCCCAACTAAATATAGAAACACAATCATTTTCCTTTATAAAAGAAAAGAAAATATTGAAAAATCATGAATTAAAAAATATTTCTTTAACAAATGAAGTTTTTTCGGTTATGAACAGTGTTAAAATTAGTTTAAAACCCATTACTTAGTACTCTGTTTTTCAAAAATTCCCCCCCCCTGGTTTTGGGCCCCCCCGAACGAAATTCCTAGCTGCGCCACTGGATACCGGCTTCCATTTAGCAATACATGGAGACTATTGATGAGTGGAACTGTGATTTTCCAATCACTTCGTTACCTGTAACTGCTTCTGATCATTAGCGGTGTGATCATGGCATAGATTCTTCGGCTTGATTTAGTGGGGGAGGGAATATGGGAAGAGATAAGGGCAGTTTTGGGGACTTTGTGTTTAGCGATTGCTGATGGGGTAAAATCCCCATAGATATCTATCATGGGCCTATTGTTTGGATTTATAATGGTGTAACCGAAACGCTGCGCAGGAGAATTTGTTTTTTTTTAAGTTGCTGATTCATTTCCTCTAAATTTTATTTTTGAGTCGTGAGGAGAGTAGATCTGGATGATAAACAATGTTTTCGGTTGATTCCGAGCTTTAGTACTTGAGAAAAGTTTATTATCAATTTTATTGAATTAAAATTATAAGTTTTACGGTGTGGAGTTGAATCGGTTTCTTCTTATATCATGGTTCTAAGACAGCTGCGTGGATAGGTTTAACGAGTGTAAATGATTTAAGACACAAAGAGAATACGATTTAATTCGCGATTTTTTTACTTTTCGAAACTATGCTGGGATATATAGATTGAGGTGATTGGAAACCCATGCAAAAATATTGATTGAATCTGTATCTATGATTGAGGTAAACTCAAGTTGAATTGAGTTGGGTTAAGCCATACACTTATTCATTCGAACTATGGTTATGTGCAGGGGCGGTCTGGCCAGGTCGGCTGGTCGGCGATCGCCGAGGGCCCCGAGCTTAGGGGGCCCCACAGCGCTATCGTAAAGTGTATCTTTATGAAAGGTGTTTCAGAAAAGACTAAGTTTCCTAGAACCAAAGTTTTTTTTTTAACTACAAAGGTTTTAGAAGATTAAATAGAACATGATGCTTATTTGAAAGGGCTATTCGAAAAGTTCATTCAGAGATTTTAGGATTACAGTGCAATTACAGAGAACAAATTCACTAAATAATTACTAGCAAATTCACTAAACTAGTATATAGAACCATAGCACATTATCACAGTTTATAAACTGAGAAATAGTATTATTTATAACTTTTATCTTCTGTTTAAGATCCAGACTGGCGTCAAAATCCATTTCCGGGCATGCAATTTCCTAAAATTTTCCGGGGGGGGGGGGAGCCCGGGTTGAGGAGGAGGGCTCCATAGTGAGTCCCACCCGAGGGCCCTCAATCACCCCAGACCGCCCCTGAATGTGATGTAGATGGATACTAAAAATTAAGTGGACCGACCGAAAATCAAATGAAGAAATACCGAATCCAATGAAAGCGAAAAGAAGCATGACATTGACATTGGTCGCAAATGGAAGAGTCCAACTTATGGGGCGCATAATGAGGGGATCATTGACAGGGGGATCCGATTGACAACACTATAAGAGAGGGGCATGTTGCTGGAAAAAGTCGCATATGAAGACCTCGGCCCAGTTGATAGACCAAAAAATGAAGGGTGTTGAGTGCAAAAGCTACGATGAAATGAAGGCGGAGAGACGAGAAGAATGGAGAGTGCCAATCAATCTTTGGAAGGAATAGAATTGAGGATCTTATCACTTAATTGAAGTGATTAGTGCTTGCATGCTGATCGAAGGGCCTTGAGTTCAAAGCCCGGGGGAATCTTTCGGATTCACGCATGAAAAGTTTTTGAAGTGGCCGAGGGCAATGAACTGGCCTGTGATTTCTGTTGTCTGTAGCTTCTTCAAGGGTGAGGTCTACCCTCACCTTTCCAAACCAACTCTCGGGTTGAATCGCTAAATGACAAAGTGCTGCGAAAAATGTGACTTTCAAGAATGCTTTTGTTCACATTTGTTGGCTAGTCGATCGGATCCGACGCTGATGATTCAATCCGTGATCCGTTATGTTCTTATTCTGTTGTGTTCCTTGGACCGCTCAATAAGTGTTTGAACCGAACAAAAATGGTATAATGATTTAAACTTACCTAAAATTGACAAAAAATAGAGTATTTTGCGTAAATGAAGAAATATATGTTGTATAACTCAATGAAAATGAGATTCCGATTCTCGGAACGGCTAGCGTGCCCACATGAGAACTCCCCCTCAAGCAAGAACGGATCAACAGAATTTTAAAACTAAGTGTTTATCTACATCTAATTAATAACCTGCGAGCCACCTCTAGGGAGTATAGCAGGGGGTGATCAATCACTAGCATGCAGTCTTCAATAGGATTCCAACATGCACACCGCACGGTACAATAAACGTAACGCATTATACAAAATTATACTACCACATCCATTCAAAGGCAAAACTTGTCAACTACTCATTAAGGTTTTCTGCCAATTAAGCTATAAGACAAAAATCATGCTGTTAGATTATAAGTAAATTCAAAAACATGCAATAAGGTATACATAAGTTAGTAGGCATAAGTTAGTAAGGTGCAAGTTATCTAATCTATTTATGAGTTATATCGCTGCCGTTATAATCTCTTATTGATCGTAGAAAAAATGACATTCTGAATCTGTCTGTTCTACAATCTATCTATCTTATTTTATTTATATGATCTGATCTTCCGTAGTATGTTGGCGTCCGTAAGATATGGTTAACTTCGTCAGAAAAGACACTGCTTTTGAATTTATCTAAAAGGTTTAGTCTATTTTTCGATCTACGGTCCGACAGAGATTCCCATCCGAGTTTATCTAAGAGGTCAGTTACACTAACAAGACTATCGTAACGACCTTTCACATACCTGGCAGCTCTTCTTTGCACACGTTCTAACTCTGTTATTAAGCCTTTCTCATGAGGGTCCCAAACACTGGCAGCGTATTCCAAATGTGGTCTAACGAGGGAAAAGTAGCTAATTTCTCTCACTTTGTCGTCGCACTTTCCTAGTATTCTTTTAACAAAACCCATTTTACGATTAGCTTGACCGGTTATTTCTCGGATATGTTTATTCCACGATAGATCATTATTGAGTCTAACTCCTAGATATTTCACGGATCCTACAGTATCTAATTGCCCCCGAATGATATAGCTATGCTGTAGGGAGTTATTTTTTCCAGAAATTCATTACTACGCATTTTTTTTTCAAATTTAATTCGAACTGCCACGCATAGCACCACGCTTGGATAGAAGTATGGTCGTCCGTTATTTCATCCTTATCTTTACTGAAACGGATTTCCCTGTAAACTACAGCGTCGCCTGCAAATAATAATCTGAAAGCGAGGGTGAGAGGACATCGGCCAAAATAGTTTACCTGAATACTTGTGCAGTGATTAAGCAGTTATTAAGGAAAAAAAACTCCGAAAAAAACTCCGCTTTGGAAGGGTTAATGAAATACAAAGTGAAGCTACTCAATTTTGAAAAAAAACTGAGCGAGAACAGAGAGAGAGAGAGTAACACATATTTTAAAGGAATTAGGCTGGCGGGCGCTAAGGCTGGTATGCCCTGATATTAGGAGGGACTTGGAGGCTACGTGCTAAGGTAAGATTGATTCCTAAATCCGAGGAAATGATAGCACAAGCATTTTGCGAACGAATAGGTGTAGGCATGCGAAGACGCGGGACTTTGAATGAAAACCACTCCAGAAGGAGCCTAATTTTCTGGTCGCTTTTTATGGATGACCGATGTCATATAACCCTCACTACACGTCTATTGAGCTACTTGATGGGTAGTATTTTTTATAAAGATTGGTAGCTATTTTAATTGTATATTCCCTCGGCAAGAAAACTCAATCGTCGGGGAAACCATATCATTGTGGTTTGACATTTTTCATATTGTCTCGTTGAATTCGTAATCCATCTCTCGGCTTCGTATTAAAATGCCGTCTTGCGGTCAAAACTGAAGAACGCAGTATTCGAAGCGAGAGACCACAGACCGAACTGAAGAAATCATTGTCAGTAGCTGCCCTGTCCCTATCTGGGATTTTTCTTCCTCAAAGGAAAATCCTTCCGGGATGGTGGCAGAGAAATAGCTTTGCTTGGTTTCGCTAGATTGGGCCTCCTTTGCTTCCATAGCACTGGAGTGTTTTATCCCTCTTTCCCACCCTTCCATCCCTTTTCCTTTCCCTGGAGGCGCCGGCGGGCTCCGATCGCGACGGCGCACAGTGGTCGGAACGGCCGATCTGGCTGGACAAAAGTCAAATATTTGAGTTTGGATAAATAACGTGGAAATGTGCTTATTGAATAGGTAATGAGTTGTAGTTTAAGATAGTATGCTGTTTTTGCGGATTTCTTTCAAATGCAATCCACTGTAATGGCTAGAAACTTCGATTCGGGACTTGTCATGATTTTACTGTACCGGTCACTGACTTTTAGGCATCAGTATCAGTGGTTCTAAAACCATAATGATGGAATATTTTAATGAAAAGTGGAAGTAAATAGACTTATCTTTATATTGAATTCATAGTTTGGACAAAACTTATTGTTATTCTGAAGAATCAATCTGTTGAAAACAATCTGACCAAAATTGTTATAAACGTACTTTGTGTTAGAATTTAAAAAAAGCCCTGAAGGGCCCCGGTATAATTTTAACGGATAATTGTAGGCCATAGTCTTATAAAACGTGCTGAGCAAAAATTGGCTGCGCCTAGTTGCGCCTTTTAGAATTATAATGTATTTTCTACAGTGACATACGAATCTTCGAGCGGTACTTTTCAGCTTACCGCAGAGTGGCGCTAGTGAGATACACGCGAAATTGGAAAAATCATCAGTACTAAAATATTCTTGGGAACGACTTCATGTGTAATTTGTTTATCTAAACTTATTTTTATATTTACTTTATTATAAAAAATTGCATTGTGTAATAAAATTATAAATAATTGTTAATTTATTTTTGATTGATTACATTAGTTGTTTTCCTAGCTGGAATGAGGTATTGGGTGTTGTGGACACTACCCGTAACACCATAGGAAAACGGAAATAGCCAAATTGTGAGAATGGTTTGTTCTTACTAGGCGTGACTGGGAACCGTAACCTTGACACCCGTGCAACTGAAAATCCGACCTCAGTGCAATGGGGGCAGGAAAACGATCCTTCGTCTAAGTAAAGCAGGATTGACAAAGGAGAAATCAAGTATGCCAGTAAAAGATATCACAAATTCAGAAAAAATTGATCCCCTACAATATTCCAAACCTGAAATTCTACACCTTGAAAATAAGGGCAAAAGGCTAGATATTTTTACAGCAATTTGAAGCTGTGCAAAGTGATACAAATATGCTTATGAATGAACTACTATTTGTCACTCACTCACTCTCCTCTCCTTAAGTTCCCCTTCCCCAAAGCAAATGGTCAAATTATTTCTTCACCCACCCTTAACCGACTCAGCCCACAAAGAATTCATGGCTAGTGATTTATTTTGTATCACAATTGTGCCATTGCGTCTGTATATACCATCGAGTGACTTGACCGTATGGGAGAATCCACGGCCATCTTCGCCAAGATATTGCCGACCGATCAAGTTCTCTTTTAAAAAGGAAACTTGTAATTTAATCGTTGAGGAAAAGGCATACATGGACGAAGAGATAAATAAATTGAGGCCGTCCATTTGGTTTGATGTTGCAGTTGATCATCATTTGGTTTTGTCGATGGTCGACGGTAAAGCCGTCAGTTCTATGACTGGTATTTCTTCCTAGACTTGCAATGTCTGCAAAGCTACTCCTTGCCAAATGAATGATATAAAACAATTATTATTACGACCCGTAAACACAGATGTATTCGAGTTTGGCCATTCACCTCTTCTGGTTAAGGATTTTTGAGTATATGCTTCACATTTCGCATAGAGTTGACATTAAAAAATGGCAAATTAAAATCGCCGAAGATGAATCCATTCTTTCAGCATGAAAAAAGTGTGTCCAGGACAGATTTAGAGTGGAAACGGGGTTGATTGTGGACATTACGAAGCAGGGAACTGGCTCCACGAATGATGGCAATGCAGCGAGGAGATTTTTCGCCCAACCAGATTTGTCTTCAGAAGTCACTGGAATCAGCAAGGAACGAATACAAAGATTAGGTACCTATCGTGTTGAAAACAGTGGCGTCAAAACGCGCAGTTGATGTGGAAGTTTTTAAGCAATATGCTTTGGAGACGGCAAGGTTGTGCGTGGAGCTATACGGATGGTATTATATGCCAGCATATGTGCATAAAATGTTAATTAATGGAAGTGATATCATTCGTACGGCTCCCTTACCAATTGGTGTTTTGTCCGAAGAGCCAAAGGAGTCCCGAAATAAGGATATAAGGCGCTACAGTGAAAGCAACACGAGGAAAATCTCTACTACTACGGTACATGAAGACCTCTTCAACATTCTTCTGGTATCATCAGACCCTTTAATATCTTCCAAAAGAAAATTGAAAAAAGTGAAGAATTCCCCTTACCCACCCGAAGTTATGAATGTTCTATTACCATCAATAGATGAAAATTATGGCTTAAGTGACTCGGATGGTTTTGTTTCTTACTAAGTAGGATTAACACGAGTAAATTTCGCCTAATTGAAATGTCTAAAAGTGATTATTTTCTGTAAATTGTAAAATTTAAATTATTTAAATGTTGCTAAGTGATTGGTTTATGCCCATTAATTTCTTGTATTAGGTGCAATGTTCTGGTAGGGTTAACAAGAGTAAATTTCGCCTTATTAAAATGTCTAAAAGTGATTATTTTCTGTAAATTGTATAAACATTTAAGTATTGTGAAACACGTTGTAACATTGCTATTTCCATTGTAAATTTTGAAATTAAAATTTGTCATTCAAAAAGGAGATACTAGAGTAATTTTAAAGTCACAGGTCATTTAGAAACTGCCCCACTAAATTAAACCTGGTAAGAACCTCTCATTAAATATGATGGGGCTAATAGCCATTGCCGTTATCTCTTATTCAAGGACGCAGAAAATTTTAAGCTATTACAAATGAAAGATGATAAAATATTTGACAGCTTAAACATTAATTCGCACAGAGTGATAATAATTTCAGCTAATAATTAATTTTCAGGCAATATAGTGAAAACCGGGGGGGATTCCCTAACCCCCTATTTTTGCCTCAGGTCAAGAGAAAATTATTTTAACCATTTAATAAGGTAAAGTTATCGATATTGAAGGTATTTCAAAAACATTTGCCACTTATGCGTGCAATATATGCGCCCGACAGACTTTTGTCCAGCCAGGCCGGCCTTTCCGACCACTGTGCGGCGTCTCCATCCTTTTTTCCTTCCTCTCTCCTCCCCCTCCCCGGGATTCCTGGCGTATAAGCCCCTGGCTTGGTTCCGGGCCCCGGTGCGTTGTACCCTCATCAGGGTTCGCCTTGAACCCTGAAAGTCTTTGTCAGTAGCTGCCATCTACCGATTCGATCGATAGATTTTTTCTTCCTCATAGGAAAATCTACTAGAATTGGTAGAATAATAATTGCGTATGCATGGTTTCGCTGATCACCGACACCGACCTGCCCGCCTTGTGACGGTGCAGGATTCCTCGTCCTCTCCCTTCCTTCCCCGTCCTTCCCCTGGAGGCGTCGTCGGGCTCTCATCGCGGCGGCGCCTCCTTTCCTTGCTCCTTCCCGTCCTTCCCCTTCTGGTGGTAGAGGAGAAAAGCCAACGCTTACAGTCCCTGCCCCAGGAGTGTACCCCGCGAGCCCGTCCTAAGGGTTTCGTTCCACCTGTCAGTAGCTGCCCTTGGAGAGATATAATATGATTGTTGACATTGACCCGCACTTTCGTGCAAGTGTTCTATGTCTGGAAAAGAAAACCGACCGTAAATGGCTCAATTTCGTCCTTTCACTCTCTTAATGATGCGAGAAACTCGAAGAAATATTGGCTGTCGATGAATTCGATACAGAGTTTTATTTAGAATTTTTTTGAAATGTAATAAAACCTGTTTTTCAACAGCCGCTCAGTGTGCTATACTTCTAGAATGTCCATGTAGCAACAGCTAGCGCAGTCTCACATTTTTATCACTCCTACAAAAAAGTATTGCATAAAATTTCTTTTTCTCACTCGAGTACTTTTTAGCTTTGAAAAACATTTGAGCGTTTGTGCGTCCATGATCGATGTTTTTACGTCCTTGCTTCATTTAAGAAAGCCATATCAGTTATTGTTATTCATGGAGCCTCTTTTTTATTGATCTCGTTCATAAACACTTATTAAGTGGGAAAAAATAAACTTGTTATTTATGTCTTTAACGAGTCAAACGCATAGAATAAAACTCCTTTGGGTTGAAAAGGACTCACGTTGTGATAAAGGATTTAGTTGTTTCCCGGCGAACTAATTAGATTAAATCTTGTCAGGTTTTCTATCAGGCCAGGCCAGACGCGTCGGCAGCAGAACGGCAAACGTCGCGACGTTTCTATAGGCCGTTTTACACGGTACACGGAATTGCGCAAGGGCAACGGCGGAGTTCGTCATTGAACTATCGCCAGCAGAACGCCTGGGCTGGTGGAAAACCATAGAAGTATTCGTATTACCAACGTAGCCATTTTAGTTAAAATCGTATGAAAGTTTATGATGTAATTGTAGTGATTTTTTCTAGACGAAAAAACAGGGGATGACAGGTTTTTCGGGAAAATGAACGTTAATCACTACTGAGGGCTCCTCGGGCGCTCCACCGGGTTAGCTCCTCCATGGCAGCCGATGTTTCGGGGTACGAGTCGTACTCCATTCTCAGGGCATCCTCATGACTCATTTCAGCCCTGATGATGGAGTACGGCTCGCACGTCGAAACGTCGAGAAGCCTTCACCACCAGCATACACCGGGAAAGCATCTAATCCCATTTCACCTATTACTCTTACTGATTTCGCCACGCTGATCATAGAGTGCATTTCTAAGCACCTTATCAGCCAGTTGGAAACTCGAGAAGTATTCTCACGCTTGCTATATGTTGCAGTAAATGTTACTTGCCTTCAGATTTCTACTTCATTAATTTTCTTATCTCCGGTGCAAGTTTTTGGGAAAATAGAAATCGCTTTCTTTGAGAGTTCCGAGATGATCCAATTTGAGATTATCGTCGCATAATTCCATGCTGTGAGTTTCGGGATCAGTGATTGAAATAAATGTTTGCAATTTTCGACGATATAAAATTTATCACGACCTAAGTTTCAACTATACTACATCCCCCCAAAAACACCCCCCCCCCCATAGTTACGCCACTGTTTGGCTGTATCTTAAACTTAAAATAATTGATATATCTGTTATGATGAAGTGAATCTTACCGTTTTTAAACTTTGGTACGGCAAAGTTGCCATTGGCAACCGCGCACTCATTCAGCTTGGGATCGTTTTTCGGACATGGCTTGATGATGCTGGCTGAAAGAGGATAGAAAAATACTGGAATTAGAATAATTTGCTCAATACTTCCATCATTGTGGATGCATGGATTCATTTCGTCCATATTCATGCAGATAATTTAATAATGGTGGCGTACAAATGAGCAAGGATTTGGTGAAATCCTCTCTGGTTTTTCATCGGGTGAGTTGCTTGTAAGTCCGATGTTTCGAAGGCTGCCTCTGACATGGCACGGAGACCATGCCCTTTTGATGATGACAGAGGGAGCAGCTATCGAAGCGTCGGCCTGCAAACAACCCACCCGATGGAAAACCCGAGAGGATTTCACCAGTATCATGCGCCGGAAAGAACAAAAAAGTCATAAAAATATTTGCACGGATTGTGATGTTTTATTTAGATTTATTTGTATTTTTTCCTCAAATTATGAAGAAAAAACAAATAGTGCACAACTGTGCTTATCATATGTTTCCTACCGTCTGGTGTACCTTTTTTCCTTGCATTAACTGTGTCTCCGAAACAATTTTTTTCTATTCCTCTTCAACCGTAAACTTTTCCTGTGCATGGGGCAAACTTACACGCTATCTGGGCCACGTTTATGCTTCTTTATAATCTCGGTTTGGGATATGAAAAAGGTACGAAGCCGTGCGCATCATTAGAGGACTACGGAAATTAGCGGGAATAAATTTCAAATTCAATATGCTATGGAAGAATAAAATGGCTACAATTTGTAAACTCGCTCCCTTATCATTTCTATCCTAAACCAGAATGAGGAATAATTAAACGAAGAACGAAGCGAATAAGATAAATCGACTAAGTAAGTAATGACAAAGTGCTAAAAAGAATCGGAGAGAAAGCGTCGCGAGAAGATGGAATTATAACTCAGTTGGCCAAATTATTAAGGCTTGATGGTGAAGACAATCGTAGGAGGACGGGTGGAGGGGAAGAAGGGCAAGGGGCGGCCGCGAATGAGTTACATAGGACAAAGGGTTATAGAGGATGTAAAAGAGAAGAAATACGTCGCTATGAAAAGGCTATCGGATAGGAGAGAGGAATGGAGAGCTGCGTCAAACCAATCTTAGGATAATTGAATTTCGATGATGATCGCTCTTGCTCGTTTATTAGACAAATCAGATACTGCCATCGATTATCTGTTGGAGAAAATGTCACCTTGGTTGATGGCTGTCTTCCACCTCATGCCTTTGCAATAGCTTGCCGAAGGTGATTAGTTTTTTTAATGAATTTGACAATTATTTAGAACAGCCAGCGTTAATAATGTAGAGAAATAGAGTTTCTATATGTTGTACTCATTAAAGACCTTTTGAAGCGTTATTAATATTGATTATTTATCAATTAAAACAGGAAACAGTAGTGGCGTTTTAAAATAATGCATCCATTTGAACTTCAGGAGGATATATCATTGATTTAAATTAAGTATATATTATAGTGTTTTGCGAAAGAAGTATTCTTTATTTTCCACTGAATCAATTGTTGGCAATTCGCGATGAGTTAGGTAAATGATTGTTCTTGGAATCTATTGTTCGGAACAATAAATACAATGATTACAAGGAATATTAGTGGCAGAGCCCAGAAGAAATTAGGATTCGTCAAGCGTATTGTGGGAAGATTTTCGGATGAGAAATTAAAGGAAAGGTGCTATTTCGCACTCGTCCGACCGCACCTTGAATATGCAACGATGGGATTCGGTGCAGAAAAACTAAATCCGTAAACTGAATAAAATACAAAGGAAGGCTGCGCGGTTCGTTAGAAACTGCTACGGGCGTACAGACAGCGTTACCCAGATGTTAAGCGAATTAGGCTGGGAGCCGCTGGAGACTCGGAGGCTGCGCGATAGGCTTAGATTTCTTGAACGATTGAGAACGGATATCTTTAAGAGCGGCACAGATAATATCGTATTAGAAACCCTGCTCTATTTCCAGATTCCAAAGAAGCAATTTATTGATAGAGATATTTTGCCCAACGGATACATATGGAAATTCGTTTTTCCCCGAACCATAAAGGAGTTAAACAAATGCTAGTCGTAATTTTGTGTGAACATTTGCTTTTTTTGTGTGGACGGATGGTGGTCTAATACCCTCTGCCACACCCCTTTTTAGGCGGCTTACGGGGTGTATATAGACGTAAATGTTTATAGTGGACGAAAAGCGTTCGAAAAAAGTTTATGAGGTGGTACCAAGAAAAGGTACCGGCGTCATCATCAGGTGGTGCCTCCTGATGATGACGTCTAACGTTGAAACCATGGTCGTAAATTTGTAAATAAATATTCATGTGAAAGCAAAAAGTTCTTCTTTTTAATTTCAATAAAAAGTTGTATGATGCATGATTTGGTATTGTAAAAATGTACCGTTCTTTTAGCCGTTCAGTCAATCCAGCTTTCAATTAAATTGAGTCGCTAATGATGTCTTTCTTTAATGATGTCCAAATATCAGCCGTTGCTCCTTTTTTGTGGAGTTGTGTAAGTAGGGCCAGAATAACCGGTTCAAATCCGCATTCTCTTTTTTCTTAATGGTCCAAAGATGTTTCTGCTCGCATGCGTTTGCAATTTGAGAAATGGTTCCTAATTCCCCTTCGGACTCGGCGATCCGAGAATCCGCTCGTAACTGCCGTAATTTCCTCTTTTTTTAAATTTATTCGCCGTCCATCGGCGCTCGACCTTGAACTTCTTCCTCACTTTACGGCAGGCCGTTTGACATTGAAACTACTTCCGAGACGTCCCACTCACTTTCTATCGCTCTCATCCTCATTTTTCTCCTCCGGAATATCGCAAAACTCTCGGACTGCATACTCGGATGCATTGTTAAAATGTGTGGACACAACAATATTTACTGTAAACGGAAGAAGGCCGTAACTGGGGCAAGGGGGGGCAGTTTTCAGGGGCGGCAAATTTTAAAAAGCTTATTGAAAAAGTTATTTATTTTTTTCTAAAGAAATTATTTGGCAACAATTTTCGAATAATTCAATTACAACAATAATTGTCGAATTAAAAATTATGAATTAATAATACGAGCATTAATAAAACTTCTTAATAGGAAACACACGGTGTGTAATTTCAAATTACCGCAACTCAAAAAAGTAGCTTACGGATGTTTTATATTTTATTGGTGGAAATAAGAGGAAGGAGGGAGCGAGACGGAAGGGGGGGCAGCAAACTGATCTTTGTCCCTCCCCCACCCCTCCCCGAAAAAATTTCTAGTTCCGGTCCTGACTGAATAATATCGAACCCAGAGAACGAGGAGATAAGAACAGAGACAAACGGAAGAGGGAGGAAAGAAGAAATGCCATTGCGGTAAATTGCATTTTCATTAAATTCTGGATGGCATGGTGGCATCAGTTTCCAGAGGTTACAAAAAGCGTCATATCTTTTTTGTGACCTATTGATTATGATTTTAATGTGTTGAAAGCAGTCTTGGACAATGAAACCGTCTGGATAAAACATGATTGCTTCATGTGTTATATTGAATTGTTTGATCACGAAATTCTAAGCTGCTTCATTCAGAACCACCATTAAACCAAGACTATAAAATACGATTCTCCCTAGATAGAATGGCTGACCGAAACCTGGCAGAAATATGGTCACTGCTTTCGAAAAAATATTAAATACTAGCAGACAACCCGAAGTTGCCCGGGAAGGATAGCACCAAGACAAGTGGTAAACTTGGAACTTGGAATTCACGGTCACATGGCAGAACATTTAGGTCGAGGAGGTAAGCAGGTATGATGATGGTATACATCGTAACAGCAAACACCGGAAAACGATTTCCGTACACCGTGCATGGGATCAGACACAGTCTTAGAAAAGGAGATCATTCTACAACACCCGCTCCACAGCATTGCTCATTATGTGTGTCTGAATGTGTGTAGACCAAAAACGTCGTGTGAACGCAAGCCCCAGCGAAAGGGTTTCTGCCAAGAGTTAAGTGCAGAATCCTTTGAGTTAAGCTTTCCCTAAGAGCGTGACAAGAGGTGTGCCTACCCTGCAGGATTCCAAACACATACATTGTATGACGTGACGTAACAAATTGTAATGAGAAAACGAAATAAATGAAGTGTCGAACGCAACTAAAGTAGCACTATGGGTCTTGGGAGTACGAGATACAGCTATGTAAGAAATTTTGTCGAAATCCGTGCGGCCGTTTGGAAGCGCATTGCGGAGAAACACACAGACGTCCTCCTTTATTTGTATACTTAGGTGAAATAATCATAATTTTAGTCAGAACCAGACTTTCGTGGGAAATCCCAACCCAAACTACTATTATTTCATGCGTGAATCACAAATTAATCTCAGCGATTGTGATTTTTAAGTTTACCTTGAAAAAATAGTTAAGTGTACAGGTTAGCGACCTTGGCGCGCTTTGGAATTCTGAATGGAATGTTCTTCGAGGGAAAATCTCTGAACCAGTTGAGGTAATTCCTTCTTGCCATCCTAAGCCTCTGTATTATCTCCAAACGGCAGCACTTCCTCAAACTTTTCTCATAAGGGTTCTCTACTGCTTCCATGCTTTGAAACAATCAACTTGTCTCTGACCCACCTCAAGAAGGGATTTTATCCTAAGGATGCCAAAATTTATTTTCGTCACTTGTGTTTTAACTGCTAATAAGTCTGCCCAATGCGATATAGTGTCCATTTAGTTATTTAAAAATATTTTTACATTTTTTCTATTTGAATGATAAGACAGCGAGTAAAGGTTGATGCAAGTAGGAATGCAAACATATTGATTTTTTGTCTCGTTGAATCCACCCACAAACTATACACGGCGACCTCTAGCTGCAAAGACCACATGAAGACTACATTCAATCACGGAGTGGCTTTTTTTGTATCAATGAAATCATGATTTCCTCTTCATTTCTAGTATTTTAATGGTAAAGTACAAATGACTTCATTGACATAAGGTTCTCCCTCTAAGTGTAGCCAAATATAGTAGAATGTTTATTTTTTCGTCTCCGATGTTTTTCAATCAGCGTTAACATTATATCATCACAAGTAAGTGCCGAACATTGCTAAGTTATTTAGATTTACTTCAAACTATTTTGACCTGGAAAAAAGAAGTGTCTGCTTGCGATTTTAAATTTTAAATGGCTGAAGAATCTTAGTTCGTAACTAGTCCTTATTTAACAAGCACCTAAAGATTTACTCTAGCTTGCTTTAATTCTTCGAGATGGCTTAGCATTCTGTGGCCTGGAATGTTTTCTGTTAAAATTATTTGATGACTACGCCAGAGTTGAATGGTTCATTAAGTCAGGAACACACCTCAGTAAAACATCGCGGAAGGTCTCCACGTGAGGGAAAAGATTGTTAAAAAAAAGACCTCTTCGCTTTCAACCGTGAAAGATGGGCTGATTATGGGTAATTATTGCTAACTGAAGGACACGGAATGGAGAATTTGAATCAAATCTTGCCCTCTTGCCTGCTATATCCATTCCATTTAAATTTTTGCATTATCACGGAGCAGACTTGACTTCGAACTTGGCCTGGAAAGTATGAAAAGGTGTATAAGTGGTTAATGATAGAAAATAAGTTGAGGGACAAAGGTGTTAAGTTAATGACCACTGCGAACTGTTTTCCTTAGCCTTTGGGGAAATGAAGCATTTAGCTTTACAGTAAGACGATGAACACCTACTCCTACACATATATGGTTGCTCTTGACAACTGCTGCAGTGTCTTAGTGATAAGCGATAATTTTCACCTCGTTTTACTCGGATAACACTTTAAGAAAATGGATGCTGTGAATAGATTAAATATGACATCTACTCAATGCATCAATTTTATGTAATCACCCAACATTATCGACAGTCACATTTTTGTGTAAATTTTTTATGCAGAGTCCAGTGGCATGAACTTAATTAGAGCCGGGACCGTAGGATCGTTAATCCTACTATTTTCCCAACAAGCTATTATTCTGATTTGAATAAATTGGAAAGGATATTTTACACCATGGAAATTGGAGGGATTGTATATTATGTGGTCATGCTATCGCGAGGTCATTTCGGTGCACAGTGTGCTGAAATCGAAATAAGCTGCTCAAAACTACGAAAACATTTTGAAACTTTGCACATTTGCAATTTGGAAATTGAAACTTAGATCAGTTGTTGACAATACATTATTGAATTTTTTACGCAAACCGTTTTTCATAGATAATTTTTTTAAACAAATTACTTGGCCTCAAAGTTGAAAAAATTCCCCGCATTGAATTTTTTTTTAATTCAGCATGTTAAAACTGATGCCACACCTTCTGTAGTAATTCAATAGAAACTAAAATTTACAATATTATTATGCGGATTATTATTGATAATTTTTGGTAACTTTCATGACTCAGTTGTATTATTTGTGGCCGATGCGATACAAAATGGCGGACCCTGTTTTTCGTCGAAATTTTGTGTTCATGTGGGATTATAAAAAAAAGGATCACCGAGTTACCTCGAGTAATTAACACATATACAACAAAACCTATGGGGTATGATACCAAAAGGAGAATTGCGACCACCTGCGACGCCGAAATTAAGATCGATTTTTCGAACGTGCGGCACAGTTCGGAGCTCGCTGTTGGCCACGGGGAATATCGTGCTCGTTTTTGCCGCGTGCGTACAATCTTATTACGTATAATCTCATTGTCTTTGATACGGATTTATCTAGATTTAATTACCTGTAACTATTTTATTTCACATGGAATTGATGTCACTATAGGGCAATGAATTTCCTTCTCACCCATAGTTACAGACTAGGCACCATTTTTCTATCAATTTCCAAACTACCTGAAATCAAAATCTGACAATTTCGCATGCGCATTTTAACCCTTTGTGTGGGTAACACTTCTTTTTTAGGCTACTTTAACCTCAAAGAGGGAATTGTGTTTACAACCTTCCGGCCAGTCTAATTCTGATGGGTATTTGCCAGTCCGCCCCGCCAGGGTTGTTGCAAAAAGGTCCTTTTTATGACCCCCTGTTCCTTGTTTGGGTTCCCTCTGAGCTATTTTCAAAAATTCCGCTTCCAGACATATGTTTGAATTTAATTTCGAACCTTCAGTAGAAGAGGTAAGTTGTGCTGCAATGATTTGGCAGTAAGGAAATATGGCAATAAGCTCTTCAAAATTGGGAAACAATGCTTGAGAAGCAATACCTGTCAGCTTAAATACCGCATGTTTTATTATTTCATCAATATATTACTGATATATAAATGGTGAAGTGCACCGTAACTAAAAGAAAATGTGTAATGTTAACGGGTAATGTGCCGTCTACTCTTACAACACAGAAATATACTGAAATTCAAAGAGACTATACTTCGCGCGCTCTTTTCCTTAGTTTTATCTTCATTTCATCATTTAGTATTTATTACAGCCCTTAATTGTTCGGCAGAAAAACGAATGCTGATACTAATTCGTGAACAAAATAGTTCTCTGAATTTGTCATTTCTGTCGTAGCGGGAAATATATTAATACTCATACATGATGATTTTCGTGTCACTTTGAAAGATTTCTAATTGCTCAAGTAGCCTAGGCAATATTTATAGCCGTCGAGTCTCTAGCGGTTCTCAGCCTAATTCGTTAAACATCTTTGTAACGCCGTCTGTACGCCCAATGGCAGATTTATTACGACTCGCGCAACTCTCCTTTTATTTTATTAAGTTCACGGATTAACTCTTTCTCCACCGGATTCCTTATGCTCACTGTATTCATGGTGTGTCCTGACGAGTAGAATCTATCTTTTTCTTTCTCATCCCACCATCGTCCAACGGCGTGCTTGACTAATCCTAGCATCTTCAGAGCTTTGCCACAAATGTTTCTTGTTTGTGGGTCTCACTATATGTTTGAAGTCATAGTAACTCCCATACATTTCACTTCATGTCTCCTTTATGTTAACGCCATCAACGACATATTTATGGGGATAGTTAAAAGAGAAACGTACTGCTGTTCATTTTCCGAGATTATTCTAGTCCCCACTCTTGGCTCCGCGCATGTACGTTGTTCAGATCCGATGATGAAGTTTTCTTGTCAGAGTGATCACTACTTTCAGAGATAGATGGCACCATCCTCAGCAAATAAACGTATATTACTGCTTATTCGGGATCAGAGGTCATTTATATATATATATGATAAACAGAAGGGGGTCAATTACGCTTCTTTGCAGGATACTTTATTTTACTTAAACTGCATCAAAGCTATGGAGCCGACGGCCTCGGCTCACTCTTTCTGCACCGAACCGATGATACTCTCCACATACCCCTCCGTAAATTATTCGACCGATTCTTTTCTGCGGGATCATTTCCTTCAACCTGGAAAACAGCACTTGTTACTCCCATTTTAAAATCCGCAATAAAAGATGATGTAAGTAACTATCGCCCCATATCTCTCCTCCCTATTCTTTCTATTTTATTCGAACGCGTTATTCATGACCAACTTCTATCATTTACTATCGCTTACATCTCACTCTAGCAGCATGGCTTCCTTCCAGTTAGCTCCTGTGCTACGAAACTATCTATTTTACATCAGCATATATTAGATCATTCCAGAGGTAGCTTAGATAAACCATCTTCTATCTCTTTTTTATATCCTTTTTATACTTTTTTATAGTTTACATTTGTTAAAGCTGCATATTTTAAGTAGTCTATTCAATGTAAAGGCCGTTAATGCTGTTCTTGAATGATTCAATAAATAAATAACTACTTTTTTAAGTTTTTTCGTATGTACAGCTTTAAGATGAATTCATGGCTGGGACACTTTCGTTCATACGACTGATATCCTAACAGCCTTCACTTTCTGTGCCGGCTTCCTGGGAATTATGTCTATTGGTCGCTTCTCATGGTATAACCCCGTGAATTCGAAAAATTGTTAAATTTTTTAGCGCCCAAACGTGCCGTTCTGCACAGCTTTACTTAGAAAGGCGAAGGGCAGCTCATGTAATCATTCCAATTTACACATAAAGTATTTCCTTTTCCCATATGAGTGGAACACAGCCCTATTTTGGAATAGTTTTTCGACACTTATTTATTTCAAACTTACACCTCAAAAAATAACTGGTAATAAAATAATAATAATAAAATTAGTTACAGCCCTATATTCTTGACCTATCTCCTAAGGTGAGGGAAAAGACATTGAATTCGTTGGAGGGCCTCCATATAGAGCTGTTTTCAGTGAAAAAACCTGTCCCTGTAATATATTTTTCAGCAGCTCCACGGAAATTTATGGAGAATTTAGGAAATCATATAGTTACTGCACTGCATTAGCTAATCGAGTTCGTTATTCCCTATGACAGAAAGAGATTTGAATAAATGTTACGTGGAACTTGGTACTTGCATTTTGGCGGCTGGCGTCTTTAAACCTCCTGCCGCACGTCTATTGATTCAGCTTGCGGGGCAGTATCCTGATGTTGAAGCTCACATGTTACAGGGCTTAAATGAATAAATTAATCTCTCTATAATACGATTAAACGTATCATTCGATTCGATTTTAGTCTTCCGAAAATTTTGAAGGCCCAACATGAAAGCATTATTTCGTAAATACACTATAGAAACTAAGGTTTCATTAGAACTTGGAAAAACTAACACGTGAATTGATTCCTAACAGCTTATAATGAGCAGTATTACGGCAAAGACGCGTTTGATATGTCGAGGCCATCTGCGATACAATAGTGACTTGCACGTATAGACCACAGGTATTTTCTAGTTTCATTTTTCTTGTTGATAGTTTTTTTAGTAATTGACGGCCGTGATTTTCGATACTGGATGAATTATTGTATCGGATTACTCTCAGCCAATTGCATAATCTTATAAACTGTTGCTTGGAATTTACATCGCTTTGCCACGAGCAGTAGTAACTGCCCGTTCAAAATGGTCAATGAAGAGAGGTAAAAGAGGGGGCTAATCTAATAGACCGTCGACGCCTGACAATAATAGATTAATTTTTCAATTTATCAATCCAATCCGTTCAATTGGAATAAGTTGATCAATTTATTGGTTTCAACGCAGTTGTGATCACCGTAGTAAATAGTAGGTGGAATTTTGTGCACTGACTGAATGGTTTTGGCTCCGGATCTGGCTGAAACTTAGATCCTCCTCATATTAAAATCTTTATGGCGCGAGTTGAGCCTCGAAAAAGTAAATTCTCGACGCCATGATTGTTTTTATTTCGCACGATTAGGATCTAGGTCGTTGGGAAGGTCTTCACTTATTGTAAACAACCGATCCAAACCGTAGGGTGGTCGAACGCAGCACCTCAAGGTGAACCTTTAGGAAGGTTCTTCCGATTCTATTTAAATAATGAAAATTGTAGGGAGGACAATCATTTATGATGATTAGTGTTACTATCCAGGGTCTACCAAACATGCACGCAATAGTTTGACCACTTAGCTACCTATTTAATATTTTCTGCTGCAAATTTTCTGTCTGAATTCATCACAAATCAACAGGGGAAGACGACGTTTTGGATGCTTCAGTCCTAAGGTGATTGGAGCAATTATTAGGTCCTGTTTCGTGTCTAAGCCTTGGAATTTTTGGTTGGCAAATAACATTGATCACTCCGACTTCATTGCAAGATGCAAACACCTGAATTAATTTTCCATGCTATTTTATTAGCTCTTGAGCAAATTCAATTTATCTTTATATTCTTTTTAAAGTTTCTTTCCTTTTATTTATGAAATTTAATTCTTATTTTTGAGTGAATAAAATGGTGCGGAAAACTATGCCCTCTGTTTGTATCTTTATGTCATTAATTTGCACTTAGTGAACTGGTAAGAAATCGATCTGGTTCATCGGAGTGATCGAATGGCTATGACGCTCAAATCAGGCGCTTGACAAGTCCTTTTCAGCTTCACCACTCTAAATAACGGCAAACTTCTGTGATCTTACACGGATTTAAACACTTTTTGAGGCACGGTTCGGCGCAGGGAACCCAAAGGTCACTCACGCAGCGGTTTTGCGGCGTCCATAGAGTTGGCGCAGATGCAGAATAGCACCGCTATTGTCAGCAGCGCAGTCTTCGCAGCCATGGTGTCTCTCTCTCTCTCTCTCTCCGCTCTTTGAAGTCTCCGGGAGATTCGGCCCTCCACACCAGTTTCACTCCGCTGCGACTTCTGCCTTCAATTTCGCCCACGGATCGCTTTTCCTTCGCTAATAACACCCACCCTCCACCCCTCCTCCTCCGTTAACCCCCTCCACGCCAATATCCAACCAACACCCATCCTCGCGTGAGTCTCCCTAAAAAAAAGGACGAACGAAACGCCATCCGCCAAACGATTTCCTCCAGCACCAACCGAGTCCTTTTTTTTCTCGACATTGACTCGTGTTAAGATTTCTGGTTTGATTTTTTTTAAACTTATGAATTGACTCACCCGTACTATGGACTTGCTGCAATGTTTAAAACCGGGAATGGTTGTTTGCACGTGCTGCTTAGGATAAGCAATTATCCTTGTAAATTTACCCTTTTGGGTGATTAGAAAGAGAGGCAGTGTTTTAATAACCCCCAAATTCAATTTTCAAGGCAAGACCTTATGAATACCAAATCTGAATAAATAAAATTAGCAAGTTCGATATTGAGAAGCGAATATTTCTATATTACGTCAAATTTCAGCGCGAAGATGATAAGATTAAGGCACCCTAGCGTTCATATTAGGTATACGTACAAACTTCTAAATAATTATAAATAAAAACAATGAAAATTGATTTTTTCGTAATGCTCATAAGCTATCTAGTTATAGAACCCGAGGATAGCTGGTCCAAGTTAATGTTAATCTGTCTTTTTTTGTGACATTATTGTTTTAAATTAAATTCACTTTCTCCAAAGGGCTGCTCCTACACGATTTTTGTTCTGTGAAAAATGAGTTTCTTGGATGGCTGATTCCCGCGCTGTATTTTCAAGGCAACATTCTAACCTGCAGAACACATAAAAAAGCTTGAAACCGAAAACATTTCTTCCGACACCAATGGTGTTTGCGGATTTTTGTTTCTCTAAGTATCTCGTCCTTGAGTCTCTGATTTTTTGCTTGTTATGTTTTGTGGAATTCCTGATGGATAGCCTTTGCTCCAACCTAGCGGTTTCCCACCGTCTGTGAGTGCTGTGGGAGCCCTCAAAAGTTTACAGCAGTATTTTTGATTACGTAAAAGGAGCGTAAATTAATATAGCGCATAGGGCGAAGAAGACGAATAAATATGGAAAGGACGATGGCCGTGTATCAACTGAGGCAGCGAAAAGCAAACCAAGGTATTCAGCAAAATAGAGGGCACAGGGACTAACATTAACTTAGGAAAACAAAGCGCAGAGGAGGTGAAAGAGTTTTGCAACCTATGAAACCGATTATCGACTATAAGCGATGGGATAAGCAAGAAAAAAAAGTCGTCAATACGGTAGCACAACCAAAGGGGGGATCCTACAAAAAGAAGACTGTATTTTCAGCTAAGAATACATGTATCAGAGTAAGGAAAAACTTCATCAAATGCGACATATTTTTGCATGGCTTGGACGTTAACGGTAGAAGATAAGTCAAGAATGAAAGCTCTCGAAATATGATTTTTAAGGAGGATGATAATATATAAATAATCGACGGAGGATGTAATTAGGAAGTGCTAAGGAGAGTGGGAGGAAATAGAAGTCTTGTAAAAGACCTAAGGAAAACTTACTCGGCCGCGTTATGAGATGTGATGGCCATATGAAGACAATCGTCGTGTACGGGAAGAAGGAGAATGAGTTACGTTGCGCAGGTCATCAGTTATTATTATTAATTTAAAAGAGTGGAAATACGTCGATATGAAAAGTCTAATAGATATGAGAGTAGAATGGAGAGTTGCGTCGAACCTGCGTCTAAGTCTGATTGTATGAAAGTATGTATCTAAGTCTGATTATGAAAATCTGTCTATGATAAATACTCGTATAAATTGGTAAATAATACATTTCGGCATTTTGCTGTCATAAAATTTTGAAGTCCTTCTCGGTGATTGGTCTCCCATTGCCGAATCAACTTTTAAATCTTCGTCATTAATGTATCCCTGAGCAGTGTATGGCAAGTGAAAATGAAAAGCCGGGGAAAAACTGAAGTCGTTAGCGAGATAAGCCTCAGAATAGAATCCCTCTTAATTATCAGCTGGAGAACGCTATTATTAAGCAGCGAATTTATAAAAAATGAGTTTTGAGAGTTAATATGAAAGCATCTAGTATTTTTTGTTTCCCATTATACTTATCAAACTGTTGCTGTCGTAGAGAAGGTGGCATTTTCAGGTGGAGCTGAGTTATACTTCGGTTTTTCTCCAGCCTTTGGGATTCATCATCGTTGGTCAAAACTCCGAAGATTGGTGTGACGTAGCTCCCAACTCCGCTCTCCTCTCTGCTGATCTTTTCGTATCTTTTCGTATTCCTCCTCTTCTGCAACATTAGTAAGCTCTCCTATCTAACTCACTCCGGACCTTCCCATAAATTTCTTCCTGTCCATTTATCCTTAGACGACTATCTGCTTCAGGCTATCATTCCTCACTGTATAGCCGATTAAGTTGTCCCGTCGTCTTCTTAGGATTCTTATTCGACTTCTACTTTCTCCCACTCTTTCCAGAACTTCCTCATTACTCACTCCGTCGAACCATTTATCTCCATCATTCCTCGGTATCACATTTCTAATGCTTACCCTCTTTAGTAAAATCTGATGCTTTTCCGGCGAATATATTCGAAAAAGGCTATTCGGGCTTCCAGCCAGGTGGTCTCCATCCATTATGCCGACGTTTCGGAACACGAGTCGGGTGAGCCCTGAGGATGGAACCCGAGTCGTGTTCCGAAACGTCGGCAGAATGGAGAGAGACCACCCGGCTGGAAGCCCGAATAGCCTTTTTCTTACCCTCTATACTTCTCCGCTCCTGCAAAGAGGCAGGCTCCGTACCGAATGCAATATTTCCTTGTCATAACAATTATCTTAGCATTCAGAGTTTTGACTCATATTAATTGGAGGCACATTAATCTAGCAATCAAATTGTCGCTTAAGCAAGCATGCTTACATTCGTTCATATCAGACATACGAGAAAGGAATTCAAGATGAGCTGCAATCATTTGCTGGTAGTATGTCGAATAAGTTTCAGTCCCATGAAACACGAGGCAAAAATGTTCCCAATCATCCCCTTCCCTCCACATTCTCGTATGCTATTCATTCATTCATCGTTGCATAATTATCCTTCATTCTATCGTGTTTTTTTTCCTCTCCCGTTCACATTCACGAAACATTCCATCCTCTTCTCCAGTTCTTAGGATCCTCTCCTCTCTCCTAGTAGTGATTACTTTCTCAATCCACACCTTTTGGTTCTTTCTTATTATTATTGAAATAACCTCTCTTCGTCCAAAATGTGTAGTACTTCTTTGTGGTGCTATTGGGTGCATATATTCTGAAAAGTAATGCATGGAAGATATTTTCAAAGGAAAACTATTTATTTTTACTCCGTAGGGATAAGTAGATATATCACTTAAAATTTATTGTTTGAGGCGTAACTTGGTGAAAGCGATTCATTATTAAAATTACAAAGAAGAACTTTGTGCTTTCACATCAATATTTATTCGCACATTTACACGACCATGGTTTCAAAGTTAGACGTCATCATCAGGTGAACTCTACAGAGGTACATCACATCCTTTTCTACCAGGCTAGGAGGGTGAGGGAGGAAGGTGACTAGGTTGAACGGATTGTTCAATAGAGAAGAGGGAAGGGGAAGAACTTGGTCATAGGGTAGAAAGAAGTTAGGGGGAGGAGGCTCTTTTAGGGAGGGTATGGCAGGTGGAGGGGGGGGGGGGGTTCAGGTGAGAGAGGCTGAAGGGTTCGTCATGTCGTGTTAGCCCAGGAATTTAGGAGTGGGAGGCTTAAAAGAGGGGAGTGGAAGTCATACAAAAATTCGTTTACAATGTTGTCATTTCAACGTTCATGCTGAAAATTTTCCATCCGTTCCAAAGCGTCTAATCTAGGTCCATTAGGTTCAAAATGAAGCACTTCAAAAACAAAATCACTTTGAAGATTGTTATCTAGCAAATGTATACCAAATTGTGAATTAGTCTTTTTATTTCTCAGGCAGGCTTGGTGTTCTTTCGCCCGTTCTTGAAATTGTCGCTCCGTTTGCCCAACATACACCGCGTTGCATTCACATTTTAGTCTATACACCCCACTCCTTTCTTCTCTTGGGATGGGATCTTTTGTGAGGGAAAAAATGTCCCTGAGGTTGGATTTTTTGTAGAAAGAAACTTTAATTTTATCCTTAGGCACTTTTTGTAAATCTTCGGCCCAACGTCCCTTAAAAACGTATCTATGCCACTTGGTCGTGGATTCCTGTCGCGTTCGGGATCCTTAAATTTCTCCCACTGCTTGTTTTTTTAATTGTTTCCGATACAAGCTATCAATTAGCTGTTTGTTGTATCCGTTATTTTTAGCAATTAGTTTAATTGTGTTTAATTCCTCATTGAAATTGGTAGGGGACATGGGAATATGCAGCAACCTATGTAACATACTGTTAAAGGCTGATAACTTCTGAGAAAAACAATGTCTTGAACTGAAGTGGATCACTTGGTCCGTATAGGAGTTTTTCCGAAAAACTGAGAACTCGAGGTGATTGTTGACCGTTAAGATTTTCAATTACACACAAATCTTCAATAGATCACACAACTCACTGATAATGGGACCTGCCACACACTTCTGGATGAGAATAGATTCTCTGAGTCTATGGCTTCTTTGGGTGGGACACTGGTGAAGAGAATGCACACATCGAAAGACACTTACAAGCACTTATTGGGGATATCAATTTTAGATTTTTTTGGGCTTCTTAAAATTGGCAAGAGTGATTGTCTAATTAGACCCGTGGTCTCCAACGTCATGGCTCCAAGCTACCTATTGGCGAAAAAACTCAACTGTGTGCTAAGACATCACTCAAAGGTTACCCTAAATTATGGAGTTACTAATACCATTGACTTCATGCAAAACGTATCTAAAAAATACTTCGTGGAAATAGCTAAAGTTCGTCTTTGCATGCATTTTTTACTCATATCGAATAAGTTTGAAGAATACTATTAATTCCAAAATGAAGGATAAGAGTCAATATTCATCGCTGTTCAGTTTCCAGCTAATAATTCTACTCTCGGAGGGTAAATTTTTCTTTTGTTGAAGCACTCGTCTCTCTGTGGTTGATACGGAGCGCTTCTCATCTTTTTCCTCTAAAAATCCTGTTCGAAAGTTGGACGAGGAGTCGATCACCTTGACAACCATTTTTAAGGACTCTATCCGCCATGAAGGAGACTGCCTAGCCGTTGTAATCCGCGCGAGTTGAGACGAGAGTTTAAGATTTATTGGGCAGGAAAAACGCACGCGTCGTTTCAGAAACCTGATCCTATACTTGATATGAACAATGTCACTTTCAAACGTCCCGAGGCCAGCGACGGCCGAATGCGCCCGTCGCTGAGGGCAATAAAGTAAAAAATTGAAATTGATGGCAGTTTGGGACGTAAAAGTAAAAAAATAAAATCGTGTCTGGGGAGTAAAGGCCTCAGACAGGTGACAAATTAATGAATCTGGTTGATCAAAAGCCAAGATGCAATGAATTGTTGAGACCTTAACTTTGTAGAAATCCATTACAGGGTTAGGAAAAAGAAATAACTTTGCTTTTCTACAATCACACTTACATTGGCGTCAACTAGTTCCGGTACACTCTATCATTCTCAAGACTAGTGGAACAGGAGACTTCTTTCTTTCTTGGGTGATGCCCAGGACTCCTCTCTCTGGTTATACCCATTCCGGTCCGTTGGTCGAGGGGGGGGAGGGTGAAGTCGGTGTGGAAGCGGGGGAACGATGCAAGAAGGGGAAGGGGCTAGCACCGAGGCTTGGGTTGACGTCCTTCACCCCCCGGAGCTGCTGCATCAAAGAGGTTACTGGAGAGGGCGCCCCCTGCGGGGACTGAAGCCAAGGGGGAGGGGCCAAATTGCGAATTTAGCCATGTTGCGAGGCCCCGCTATAACACAGATTCTTACGAGGCAATGACCAATTTGTGCTCTTACTCGTAAAATAATGCCCTATAGTTGAGGACATTTTCAGCTAAAGGTAAGATGAAATTAAGTAACGCTACACGCCAAATGAATTAATTTATGTAGGATAAGTGCCGTTGCGACCCGCAGGAAGATAATTATCAACGGACAATGACGTGTTTTGTCAAACATTACTGACTCAGTGTTAAAAAAAATGGCTGGCAATTCGAAACTTGCATGAAATTCAACTGTCTTAATCTTAATCTGGAAATGTGAGATGGGTTGAAGATGGTGCTGAGCAACCGTCGTTTCTTCTGCGAACATAAATTGTCGCAATCGAACTCGTCGTGAACTGATCCTGTGCGATACAAATATTGACCAAACCCTAATTTAAAATATTTTTTTCAATGGCATTAAACAGAAATACCTTAAGCGTTTTATATAATTCCATTTTCACAGTCAAAGCCCATGAAAAAGAGGGGTGCCTCTTGTAATGCAAATTAGTACTCAACCCAACTGCGTACGAAAAATTACCAAATGACTACGTTTTCCGTATAAATTATTACAGGGCATAGCCGGATAAGAGGGTGAAAAGTCCACCCTCCGGGATTTTTCCCGTACTAGGGGTATGCGATTTGAGATCAAATAGGACAAACATTCCCACATTTCCAGCCCGCTAGAGGCCCACCAGGGCCGGCTAGATTGAAAATACGATTTTCACTCTTTTTTTAATATCTCAGTCAAGAAGGCATATTTTTAATGCGGTCGGCGGCATTTGAAATCTTATTTAATGGAGCAGATTACCAATTGTTTTCAAGAACTTTGAGCTGGATAAGAAGATATGGTGTTGATTTGAAAATTTCTAAAGCATGTTTTTATAAAATATGTTTGAGAGGGCCAAAAAAAACGTTTTCTGGAGGTGTTTTTTAATACCTTTCGGCTGGCGTATTGAAAAAAATAATTTTTAGGTGGTGGAACATCGCGAAAAAATGCGATTAAAAATATGCGATTTTGGCCATTTGGCTCTATGCTCTGGCCCTCCATAACACCCCTTTTTATTTATTATAGTATTCTGCCGATTAAGGCGCCCACCACAGGGACAGAATTGTATGGATACTGGTGCCGAAAATGGCTTCAGGGCCTCCAAAAACTGCCGGAATTTAAGAATATAGATTAAGAAAATGAGCTCAATTTGAGTTTTCCCCACGTTGTATCTACGCACAAGTGTTGTTTCATTCGTCGATATACCGCTACGAATTTACTCCATCCTGATACCGTAGAAGCTAGATTGCAGGTAAGAGAAGGTTGATCATTCCTTTCAAAAATGTGGTCTGTAAAGATTATCTACATGATAAGCGGTTTTTACCTATGAAATTACCACTTTCCGTATCTGTTGCATAAGTATTTCCTTGCAGTTTTCTAAAATTGGTCTATTTGTGGACAAAGTGGCAGATTTATCTAACCGCAGTATGACGGCGAAAATTTGTGACTTCCATTTTCCAGAGAACTGATTGTCCGCGAACTTTTACTGGTTTGTCATGGGACCAAGTAGCTGAGTAACGTCGACGAGAAATTCGGATGTTAGGTCAGTCACTCAAGGGCTGATAGTTTTTCTTTTCAAGCTGCAAACCAGAAACATGAACAGTACTAGTTTCCCTTTGTAAACATTCCCTATTTTTACCATTGATGGGTTGTGGTTTATACGCCCGGACCTTTTTTGGCCAATCAAAATGATGCCGTTTCTCTAAAATCAATCTTGCAATCGGCATATCCAATGAAAAGTTTCATGAAAAAGGGTGACATTTTGATTCTAGATAGAGGATTTCGGGATGTTGTGTCATATTCAGAAGATGATTTAGAGTTCAGTGTGCTAATGCCGACGTTGAAAGGCAAGCGAGCTCAGTTAACGACTAAAGAATTGAATCAATTGTGATTCGTAGCTAAATTATAACGGGTCGGTAATTTTTATTTAGAATATACTTACAGCGAATGACATATTATGAAGCAGCATATTGAGATGTTGCTGTGATTGTGGTAATGGAAATAGAAGAATACGGTGTTGCGCTCATATAGCAGCAAAAATTTATTATTTATCCAATGGGCAGTACCAAGATAAAATCGAAAGACCGGACGTGATTTTAACTAGAATTGTTTTGACGGAAAAGATAATAACATGACCTTTCCCATGGGCTACAACCTTGTCGGGGTGAAGAGGCTTGCGCGTTCCTATGACCACTAGAGCTGCACTGGCGGGATTAATTCTAAATTATTCCCGGTAAGGCCACCCATGCCAGATAGGTCGAAGGGTAGGAGCCAGGCGAAAGGTAGTCCACGTGATGGTGTCACTTAAAAAAACACTGTTGGAATGAAAGTGGGAAACCCTACCAACTATCTCTTCCCTGAAAACATGGAGTACAACTAATTGAGCCTAGGAGCTCCCGCCTCCTAAATATGAATAAATTAACTGCGCTTACCACGATTTGTACCTTGAAAATGATGTAGTAACATCGAAACCCGTGTTGGATTAAATTTTTTTGTGAAAAATTGCAAATCAACTTTCATTATGAATCAATTCCACTCCATCTTGCTTGATTCCTCGAATTTTACCGTGGACATTAGCATACGGGAGTTTGAAAGTACTTAGACTGGAAAGATGGAAGAGAGGAAAGATGGAATAATATTAAAACTCGAATCGTGAAAGCGGCTGAGAAGTCAATTGGTTACGTTGACAGTAAAAGGATAAAGAAGCCGTGGGTAACGGAGAACATGATAAGGGAAATGGAGTAGAGGGGGAAGTAGAAGAACGTGGACACAGAACAAGGCAAAACAATGTATAGGCAAATTAATAATGGATTATGGCGTAAAACTAAGAGAGAAAGGTAGGCTTGGTGGAAAAGACAGTGTGAGGAAATGGAAAAGTTCCAAAAGGATGGAGAAGTAGGCGCGTTTTACGCCAAAGTTAAGTCGCTATCGGGCGACAAAAGAGGGAAAACAATTTCTAAAATTAAGGCTAAAGATGGAAGGATGCTAACCGAGCGAGAAGAAGTAGAGAGTAGATGGAAGGAATACGCGGAAGATCTGTATGACGGAAGGAACAGGCCGAAGAGATTGACTTTAGAGGATGAAAGTGAAGTGGAGGAAGATAATCTTAGGCCGGGGATATTAGATTCGGAAATAGAGAGAGCAATTCGTGATATGAAGGTCAGGAAAGCAGTAGGCGTGGACAATATCCCGTGTGAAGTTCTGAAGAATCTAGGGAAGGAAGGTAAGAAAAGGTTTTTCGAACTAGTACGCAGGATCTATGAGGAGGGATGTTGGCCGGAGGATTTCGTGAAGACGGTTTTAATTCCGCTCCGAAAAAGAAGAAAGCTGTGGAATGCGAAGATTATAGGACTATCAGCCTAATATTGCATGCGGCGAAAGTGGTACTAAGGATATTGAACAGACGAATGGAGGCGAGGGCAAACGAATATTTGGGCGAAGGTCAGTTTGGTTTATGAAGAGGGAAGTCAACTCGTGATGTAATAGCAGTAATGAGGTCCCTCGTCGAGAGGAACCTAGAATATGAGCAGGACGTATATGCGTGTTTCGTGGATTTTGAAAAATCGTTTCATAGGGTTAACTGGGTAAAGGTAATGATATTCTTAAGAGAATAGGTGCATATTGGAGGGATAGGTGACTGATTCGTAATCTGTATATGGCCCAGACTGCGCAAGTGAGGATAGCGGACGGAGAATGTGGGTGGGCAAGAATGGGACGGGGAGTGAGGCAAGGCTGTCCTCTATCGCCGCTGCTTTTTAACGTGCACGCTGAAGAGATGGTAAGGGAAAAGTGGGATGAATTAGAAGCTGGAATAAAGTTGGAAGGAATGATGTTGAAATCAGTGAGATTCGCGGATGATCAGACGTTGATTAGCCAGTCAGCGAGGGGGCTGCAGATTCTAATGGATGCGTTATGCGAGCGTTGCGAGGAGTATGGGATGAGGATTAATCACAAAAAAATAAGGTTATGCGGTTTTGTAAAGCATCACGAGCGAGGAATGTGAGACTTATGATAAAAACGGGAGGTGAAAAACTTGAGCAGGTTGAGCAGTTCAACTATTTAGGCAGTACGTTAGAGGAAAACGGATACAATAGTAAGGACATAAGGAAGAGAATTGCATTAGCAAAGGAGGAATTCATGAACAAGAAGGAGCTTCTTGCAGGATCGTTATGTAATAGTTTAAAGAAAAGGTTAGTGAAGAGTTTGATCTGGAGTGTAGCTCTTTACGGTGCGGAAACGTGGACACTGAGAAAAGAAGACGAGAGAAGGTTGGAGGCATTCGAGATGTGGGTATGGAGAAGAATGGAGAGGTTGAAATGGACGGAGGGGAAAAGGAATGACGAAGTGCTGGATATGGTTGGCGAGGAGAGGCAGCTTTTAGATGAGATACGGAGGAGACAGAATGTATGGATGGAGCGAATTCTTAGCGGGGAGGGGGTGTTGAAAATGGTGTTAGAGGGTAGAGTGTTAGGGAAACGAGGGAGAGGAAGGAAAAGAATAGGATTTTTAGATAGATTGAAAGGGAATAGGTCTTACAGTGAATTGAAGAAGGCTCCCAGACCACTTCTTGAGTACTCCATGGAAACCTACCATAATCGGTAGAATACTGTAATAATAATAATAGCATGCATCAATGACGAATGACCTTCAATGACGAGGACGACGAATAACCTTTCAAGAACGATTTTCATTGACATCCTGGTGTCAATATAAAATTGTATAGTGAAAATTCACCCAAAATTCATCTGTTTGGCTAGATACGATTCACCAGATTTTTTTATTTGAATGCCAACTGGAAAAAAGTTGAAACCCATTATTTTTTTTCATTTCAGCAAACAGCTATCTTTAACTTATGATTAAATCCCAATGGTTTAGCATAGGCGAGGTAATTACAATGAATTTATATCTGATAAGGAGGACATTGAGGAAGTTCAATAAATTCTAATGGTGCGTTTATTACCGCAAAACCAAACCAATTCTAACGTTTGAAAGGAGTGACGGATGGGGTTGAAGGCCGGGAAATTCGTTTTAGCATACTCCTGCGTTTTTAAGGGCAGAAAAGCCATTTTTGGCGCCAGTATACATACAATAATACTATAACAAATAAAAAGGGATGTTATGGAGGGCCACAGCATAAAGCCAAAAGGCCAAAATCGCCTATTTTTTAATTGCATTTTTTCGCGATGTTTCACCACCTAAAATTATTTTTTCAATACGCCAGCCGAAAATTATTAAAAACACCTCCAGAAAACGTTTTTTTTTTGGCCCTCTCAAACATATTTTATAAAAACATGCGTTAGAAATTTTCAAATCAACACCATATCTTCTTGTCCCGCTCAAACTTCTTGAAAAAAATTGGAAATCTGCTCCATTAAATAAGGTTTCAAATGCCGCAAATTGCATTAAAAAATATACCTTCTTGACCGAGATGTTAAAAAAAGAGTGAAAATCGTATTTTCGATCGAGCCGGCCCTGGTGGGGAGATTTGTCCTATTTGATCCCAAATTGCTTACCCCAAGAACGGGATGAATCCCGGAGGGGGGACTTTTCACCCTCTTAATCGGCTATGCCCTTTATACTATCCAAGCCCTTAGAAAAGAGCCTTACTACCTCACGTATTGCAACTTTGCACGCGAGTGAACTCGACTATGTGCGTGTTCCTAAATTTATCTTAACGAAAAGGTCGAAACATTTTGATTGCCAATTAAAAATTAAATCAAGCATAAACATTTATTCAACCGGAAAATTACAAAAACATTAATTCACTTTACAATTCCATTTTGACATTATTCAAGTACAATATTCAACTTCTTTGGAAAAAATACAGCGAATGTAAGCATACACAATACGTGGATGAAGCCAAAAATGCAAAACCGATCTGCAAACACTATATGGCGATTGAAATTCACAATAGTTCCAGTGGGCAACTGCCACTCTTTATTGTTGATCGCAGGAAAGTAAATGGCGAAAGGTTTTTGGTTTCTGGCGGTCGTCCAGTAAAATAGTACCAGCTATTCACTTTATAAAGCACTTGAAACACGTGCAAAGTCGTAGGGAATACATTCAGTATTTATTCTGTGTAGCGTACATTTCATTTAATATTTTATTCTATTTTTTAATCCACCGGTGGAAAGTAAGACCTGTTATCCTTCTATCTGTGCGATTACTGCACCCGTAAGCCGAGCAGCCAACCATCTGCGAATGCAAAGTTTATGTATCATATTTATTTATTTATTATCAACTTCCCCGTAAACAGCACATTATGGCCTTTTACAACGAGGGTTTCCAATATTAACAAAGTACAGCACAAATATCCATGCCCTGGATAGGGACCACCTTCTCAGGCGGGATTCGAACCCACGACTTACGGTTTGGCAGGCGAGGACTCTACCCCACCGCCACCGAGGCCGGCAAAGACGGCATGTTTCCAGGTAAAGATAATAATTTCCCAAAAAATGCACACACAACTAAGTACTTACGTACCTTTATATGACCTCTGTAGCCACTGATTTCAGAAAAACATAATATTTTCTTAACACGTAGACTAATGGCAAATTGGCGAAGCTGGGCCCGGGAATTTCAAATTCTGCGAAATATTTTTTCCTTCGTCGGGGACAAATGGATTGCAGCGGTCTTCCAAAGGCATTTTTTGAACCTTTCCTGTAACATAACCTAAAGACCTTCATGAGAAGTTAAATAATATTGAATTGTAAGGGTATTTCTCATATTTGTATGTTTATTATGTTTAGGGTAAAGTTTGTATTGTATTACTTTTTTTGTGTTTCTCCATGTATTTCCTTTTTTTTAATTGAAAGGTCATGTATTAGCTTGGGTAAGATTAATTTATGTTGTCACCCGACCGAATGATCGATTTGTAACTTAAGTTTTTAATAATAATAACTATCATCCTTAGTCAACAATCCTAAGATTGATTCGACGCAGTTCTCCAGTCCCCTGCTGAAAACAAACGATGCTCTCAGGTAAATATTTTAGCCATGGGGTTTATTAACGGTCATAATTTTAATGCATGCAAATTTTCTCTCAGACATAAATTATGGATATTTCTGACGGCATTTACGACAAAACATGGGATATTCGTACGGTGAGTATGTGAGGATACAGTGCTTATCCTTCCGCAATGTCTGGCAATACCTAGAAATACAATTCAGAGAAATATGACTTGCACTGAGAACCAAATGAGACGTGCAACACAAAGTGGTTCGGAGCGTAAGCAATGGTCAATCGTCATTGGTGGCATTGCTGTAATTCATTTGAAATAGACACGTCCACCTTGGAATCAACAATCTGTATTTGATAGTATCTTGGACTTTAGAAGCTTCAGTACTTCCAAGAACTTTCCCCTCTTAATTTGCATGTAGAGTGTACGCTGTAAATAATTTATCTCATTGACGTCCTGATTTTCGATCCAGAGTAATTCTTTGAAATAGTAAGCCATACTCCACCTGCTTCGATATCATTCTGTGCTGGGAATGTTCCAATACAGCTTTCCGATGACTCATAAAATAAAGTAAGCATGAACAGTATGAATTAAAGTGTGCGCACTCATTTGAGTTGCGTGGCTCACATTCAATATATGGAACTTTATATTTTTTTGAATTTTATATATTTAAATATTTTTCGGGAAAAGTGATGATTCAACTTCTCCCAAACCCCTTCATTCTCTGAAGAGGGGTTGAACAGCGACTGCACGATTCTAAACGAATACTTTTTTTGGCAAATCATGTTTGAAAAAAGGTTTCGTCCTTATCACTGGAAACAATCTTAAGATTGGTTTGACGCAGCTCTCCCCTCAGTTCTCATAGCAGCAAACATTTTCACTCCTCCCAATTATTTCTTCTCTTTCTCATCCTTCTTTACGGGCTGCATATGTTTTATTCGAGGACCACCTTTCCCGTTCTTGCCATCTGCACAGGACGGTTGTCTTCATCAGGCCATTATATCTTAAGACATGGCCTATAAGATTGTCCCGTCTTCTCGTCAAGGTTTTGATGAGGATTCTGTTCTCTCCTACTCTTCTTAGGACTTCCATTTGGATCCGTTTGGTCTCCATCATTCTTATTTAGCACCACATTTCAAAGGCCTATACCTGTACCCATACCTATACGTCTCCTTAGTTGTCATTAGGGCGTTTGGCAGGGAGTGATCAATCACCAGCATGCATCATGCAATAGATTTCCCTCATGCATGCAACACAGTACAAAAAAACGTTACGTATACTAACAAATTATACTGCCGCATTCATTGAAAAGCAAAATTTGCCAACTACTCATTAAGGTTGCCTGCCAATAAAGCAAGAACACACAAAGAATAAAACAGCAGTAAAACAGCGGTAAACAGAATCCATTGAGATTAATGAGCGAAATTAGTGTGCACAAAATGCGGATTTTTAAATTTTTTAGAACTTGATTTTTCCAGCTATTCGGACGGACCATAGTCCTATTTTGACAAGAAAATGAGGTTTATTCAATTTCAGTTGCAGTACTCATTTATTAAGAACTCAGAACATAGTGTAATATGAAGTCCTAGTAATGAGGTTTTTAATTATATATTTTTCATAATTTTTTGTTTTCACCACCTGGTCTTGTATTGCCATCATAAATCCTTCTATTTCTGGGAAGAGTTGCCCATGCCTGAGCCATGCGTGCAATGCATCTCTATTGCAGTGGGTAGAGCTTTTTATTTTTGTCAGTTTTCTTATGGTAAAACGAGGATAATGTCAGTTCTTCGTCAACACGACGTCCTTTCTAGCATTGAAGTAAGCTAACACAATTATCGTCATTTCGACAAGCCTGTTTACCATCGTCATCAAATGTCAGAAAATTGAAAATTTGTGTAACTAACACTCCTTGTGGTTAACCTCTTCTTACTGTATTTTCTTATTGCATAATTTCTCTTCTACTTCCTTAATGCGATGCCGAAAATGGTGCTAGAGGGTAGAATGTTAGGGAAAAGAGGGAGGGGAAGGAAAATAATAGGATTTTTAGATAGATTGAAAGGGAGTAGACCTTACAGTGAATTAAAGAAGGCAGTGCTGGAAGTAAAGGGAGGCTCCCAGATCACTTCTTGAATACTCCATGGAAACCTACCTTAATCGGTAGAATACTATGATAATAATAATCCTTAATAATTAGCGAGTAACTCATCCGGGACCTCCCTTAGACCTTCTACCTGTCCTTCGACGACTGCATTCATCCGGCCATCATGTCTCCTGATGTGGTCCATTTACTTGTCCGAATTTCTTCTCGGGGCTTTTAGGAGGCTTCTCTTTTCTCCCACTTCTTTTTTTCTCCTAAGTCTTCTTAGGACTTCCTCGTTACTTACTCGGTCGATCCATTTTATCTTCATCATTCTTAGGTAGCAACACATTTTGAATGCTTCTACTCTCGGCTTCTCTGCTGCTGTCAACGTCCATTTCTCTCTCCTTTGAACATTATTGCTCCTCATCTATCGAGCATGTTTGTTTGGTCAGATTTTTTAATTCAATATCCAGATTATATGGTATAAATGGCCTCTATGTTTCTGCTATCAGTCTATAGTACGAATGATATAGTCGTCTGTAAAATGATAAAAAAATAAGAGAACAAATGCTAACCTCGATATGCCAATGCGCGATTTCTTTTTTTCTTCAATTTCGGGCTCCATTGGCGGATTACTTGGCCTGCGAGGGCACTTATTTCCCGTTACGGAAAAGTGGATGCCTTGAAAATTTTTCGGAACGATTTCCTTCGGTGATTTCCAATCACGAGAATTCACAGCTTTTTTTCTCATTTGAATTAATTATGATACCAAATTCACCTGCTTCCAGCCTTCAAGTTTATCTTGGAGAGCATTCATCTTTTACTCTCCGAAAGACAAAAGGCAAATTATTATGTGCCTTGAATTGCATTATTGCCACACTAACTAACCTCATTTTTTTATCTTTGCCGTGAATTTCAATAAATTATCACTGTTAACGAGAACAAATGAAAAAAACTAACAAAGACTGAGAGAATTTTTTGAAATTTCACTTGCCGGAAAACGATAAAGACAACCAAGATGAATGATTGCCTGAAGAAAACAATCGCTGAGGGGTAAGTAGTGGACAATATTGGTAAAGTAAGGCCTTCAACGCAATCTATGGAGTAGGTGATGAAGGACGTGAAAGAGATTAATCACGTCAGAGTTAAAATTTTTGCTCATGGGAGAATTGAGGGGAAAATCTATCTATCCACAGAATTCATCTACCGAAGAATTGAAAGATTTTCCTAATCCAAAGATAAACCTGGCCCTTGCGTAGATACATCGAACCATGGTTCCGTTATCAGTGGCCCTCGTCGCCCTAATCACAGCTCCCAACCCTCCCTTCCAACCCTATCCTCACCACAGAGGCATCGGCGCTTCTTTAATTTTTCCCACCAACCCTCAAATCCCCAGGATGACTAGGCCAATCAGTTTAGATACTTGAATCCTTCCCCTCGCTACATGTATCCTACAAAGTGTCTTCGCTCTGGGTCGTCATCCTCTGAGGGAAAATGGTGGTCTATTGCAGTGGGTAGAGCTTTGGGCTACAGACCTTTGGGCCTGGGATTTTACATCTCGGCTGATATCTTCGGACGTTAAAATAAAAATTCCTCGAAGTTAGAGATGACCCATGGAAAGGAACTGGGCCCACTTACCTGAACTTTGAACTTTCACATCACTTTGTTTAGTCTGGGGTGAGCTCTACCTTCACCAATCCACCAAAATGCTCGGGTTTAATGTCTGGAGTGGGTAGGTGCGAGAATTGAGGGGAGAATCGCGTCAGATCAATCCCGTGATTCTGGTACGCATATCCTGGGTAACTTTGCTTCACGATTCTTTTTTCCTCGGATCCTTACATAGAATACGTTCAAGTCATATTCACCATAAGATTTCTGTGTGGACTGATAGCTATTTCCATTTTCGCTAATTTATCCGATTGTTCGACGATTACATAGCACTATAGGTAGTCAATGAATGGGATCGAGGGTAATAAAATCAATAGAAGTTAGATATAATAAATTCCATACGATTACTTCATATCGATTTTATATTAATGTTATATGTCACCGATACCACTGATAATTCCAATTGTGGTTACCCAATGTTTTTTTCCTCCAATGCGCGCGATGCATCTTGGACTCTGACAGGCGTTGAAGACTATTTTTCCGGAAACTGGTTCTATGTTCCCCTGCGGCACGTGTAGACTGGCAGCAGGAGAAACTGGTGCGATGAATGATCCAGAATTCTATTAATAATGGCATTGAATACTCAAGGACTTCAATCGGTCGGCGAGATATAATTGATTATTCATTCGCAATCACCTGCCTCATTCAACGCGGCATAATTGGGTCAGTTGGCCTGTTTATTGCAATTCGGGCATTAATTAAGAAAGAGACTCGGAGTGTATGACAATATTTTTAACTTTGTGATTTTTTGTAGAGACATAATTTGGAGTATTTATATCCGTTTTTCCACATTCATTCATTATTTTTTACGTACAGCTCTTAACAATTACTGGAAATTGCTCTCGAAATGTCCTCGGGTAATGGCTACTGAACGTTATTTTCTGCTTTTCGCAGTCTAAAATTCTTGCAAAAGGCTTAATAAATTTTCAATACGTACTCTTTTTGCTGAGGTTAATGAGTTTTACCAAATAATTCCCGTTCGTCAAAATGAGACAAAAACTTTTCAATCCCACTATAGGGGCGGGAGCGGCGATGAATATGTGCTCGTAATTAATGTTTCGCAATGAATGTCATGGATAGTTTTTGAAGGAAGCATTGCTTCATTCCGATTCTTCTTTCCGACATTCTCGCAGCTCATTCTTATCAATGAATGCCGATCCACGTTGACAAACGCCTTCTGTAAGTCCACGAACGTTCTTGGGCTTGTTTTTTGACCATTCTCTTCTCTAAGAGCAGCCAAAAGGCCAATATTTCCTCTCCTGTGTCGTCGCTTTGTCTGAATCTGAATTGGTCCTCATCCAAGTACTCTTCTGCTCTTTGTGCTATTCTTTTAAGGATATTTTGGGCGCGTGTGTTGTTTGGCTTATGGCCTTAAACTTTCGACCGTTCTTTCCTTTTCGGGAATCGTGATTATGACGTTCTTATCGAAGTCCTATGGTATCTTACCTGTTTAATATTTTTCGGCTCTAAGTTTGCACGGCTGGTTCAAGTTCTTTTCTGCTGCACATTTTATCAGTTCTTTTGGAATATCGTCAATCACAGATTGATGTAATCAATCCCACATTTATCACTGCTGCGTCGGCTTCTGATATTAAAATCAGGGCTTCCATTTCATCTCTGTCCACTTCCCTTACGTTTTTGATAGCTTTCGTTCTTAGGCACTCTCCGTTATGCTACTCTTCCAGATGTTCTTTCCATGCCTTCACATGCTTAGTCTTCGTTTTCAATCATCAGTTATCCATTTTTTCTCCGAGGGTTTACTTTTACTCCAAAACATGAATACGTTGACACACACAGGGAGGGAGTGAGGCTTTATTTGTAGGCTCTTTTCCGCGCGCTAATTAGTTGTGATGTATCAGTATAATTTGTTGGTACTGTCACTATTAATACCACAAATTGAGAAATCTTCAACTTAAATAATCTTTTTCACTTGACATTAGGCTTACGCCTTTATATTTCACTCCACTGTTTGATTTGTGATTTAGATTCACGGAGTTGTAGTTTTGCAACATTTGCTGTCTTTGATGAAAACGTTATTGTAAGCACGATTTCCTTAGTTTCTCAACCTCTTACATTCGGATGAAAATTGTTTATATCCATAGGTGAAATATAAGTTTTCTATGGCTCATATATTTAATAATTAAGAATGATTTCCATGCATAAAGGCGCCTTAGCAAGATTAAATGGTTGGAGTTCTGGTTATATAGGACATAGAAAGGTGGACTTTCTCTTCCCTTCAACAAATGAAAACATCACGCTAGCTTGCTTCTAATGCTTTTGGTGTTAGAAGCTTTGAAATATCGGTAAGCGACTATATCTGGGCGTTTTCTTTATGACCTTTTTTTTGCGGCAGTAAATCTTTTGCTGAAAGAGGCGAGACGCATTACTAATACGCGTTTTTTTAATTAAAAAATGAATTGGACGTGATTAGTATCTGATGATTACGTTTTCCATTCATTTCACGTGTCGTGTTTCATGACATCAGTGAGATTTGCCAATTTGTGTCATTAGGGAAAAGCCATTATAAAATAATTTTCCTTCTTTCCTTCTTCGATTTACGCCTCGAAAAGAATACCTGATTTTGATGCATCATGTAATGATGCAATTATTTAAAGGAAACCGATACAGAACTCAGTGTAATGGTAGTAATTTATTGTAATCCCATAGGGCATCCATTACTTCCATTTTGGCTATAGGAGGATGCTTATCTAATGATACGACGATAATTCGCATCTTTTCTTATTCATAGGCTGGACTTTCAAGGATTCCTCTTAAGATTTAAATTTATTTTCATGAAACACTGTTACAGAAATCAAAATGGAGAGAGAAAAAGGTTTGAAGAAGGCATAGAAGGATATGGAAAGGATAATGGCCAGATATCAGATGGCAGAAAATGAACTAGAAGAAAAATATATGCTAGAAAAAAGAGATGAGGCTAGGGCTAACATTTAATAAGGGAAAGCAAAGCGAGAAGAGTGGAAAGAGCTTTGTTTCCTCGGAAATCGAATAACTAATGATGGTCGAAGAAGAAAGAAAATTGTCATTAGAATAGCACAGCCGAAGAGAGTTTCCTACACAAAGAAGACTGTATTTACAGCTTAGAATTCAAGTTTCATAGTAAGAAAACCATTCATCGGATGCTACTTATGGAGCATGTTTTACCGTAGATGCGAGGCTTGGAAGTTGACGGCTGCCGAAGAGTCAATGAGTAGTGGAAGCATTCGAAATGTGGTGCTACCGAAGAATGATGAAGATTAAATGGATCGACCGAGTTAGTAATGAGGAGGCGCTCAGCAGAGTGAGAGCTTTAAGAGAATTTTTCAGAAAACCAGTGTCGAATAAAGGGGAAACTTAGTTGGCCATATTTTGAGGCACAACGGCCTGATGAAGACTTTCGTAGATGGACAGATGGACGGGAAGAAGGGCAAGGGACGGCCTCGAATGAGTTACAACGTTAAACAGGTTATTAATTTCAGGTTATTGATTATCTAGAGTCTAGATAATCAACAGAGTGATTCTAGATTCTAGACGGAGGCGATACTTCCTGGCAGAATAGGATGAGGTAAAGAGCAGAAATACGAAGAAATTGGATGATACGTGTTGACAATAACGATTATTAGATTTGAGAGGATAGGAAATTAAATTGCGATAGATAGATAGATATCATAGTTAGTAATTAATGAAGTGGTGATTCTCTATGGGAGGTAGGATTGGACGTTGACATCTGCAGAGGAGTATAAAGTGGAAGCATTCGAAATGTGGTGCTATCGAAGGGTGATGATAAAATAAATGAAGATAAAATGGGTTAACCGTGTAAGTAACTAAGAAGTGCTAGGAAGAGAAGGAGCAAAGAGAAGCCTACTGAAAACCTTAAGCAGAAGGCGAGAAACTTAGTTGGCCATATTTTGGAGCATGATGGCAATGATAAAGGCAATCGTTGAAGGTCAGGTGGAAGGGATGAAGGGCAAGGGACGGCCCCGAATGAGTTAGATAGGACGGGTTATATTGGATATAAAATAGAAGAAATACATCGCTATGAAAAGGTTGGCGGATAGGAGCTGCGTCAAACCAATCTGAGGAATGTTGACTAAAAATGATGATGGTGATCCAAAAAGACTTCATCACTTACTGCAGTTTTGCACAGCTTGAAGTCGATACCAGCTGGTAATCAGCCTCAAAGAAAAATATTGCAAGACATAATTACACTTTAGACCTAACTACTCAATGATAGGCAATAAAAATTGTGCTAATCGTGCTTGCTTTCATTCCCTCTGACCATTGAAACGGAGGGACACTTATAGGATTAGACTTAGGGCGACAATGGGTCAATCAGGCAATACGGCTGGGATCTACCCCAAGAGAAGATTTTGGAAATTGTATTTGATAACTATAATTGTGAAAATGAAAATGAAGTGAAATTCTGTTATTCAAATTTATCTGGATCAATATAAATAAGAAGAATTATGAAAATCAAGTGTATTATATTCCGGGTGAGCTATGAGGAAGTTCTTATGAGAGATGAAGTGAAGGAGAGTTTTTTGAAAACTTCATGTAGAAGATGGAACAACTTTATCGGCCATATCTTGAGTTATGACAGCCTCGTGGAGACAATAGGGTAGTTTCCTTCATCAAAGAAAACGAAAGGCATTGATTGCGATTCGTTACTCACCATAGTGTATTCATAATATACAAATCATTTTGTTTTAGAATTCCCAGTTTAGACGAATGGCCACGGTCAATTTTAACCTCATTTGAAAAAGACCAGATTGGCGCCCATGCGATGCCACTCCACGTGACGTCACAGGAACGTAGTTTCTATACGAATAGATAGGAGTTTTACATCGTATGAGATAACCAATGCATGCATGAGGCACAGAGCTCAGGGAAACGACTCTTAATAATCACCTATTAAAGCTGCCTATGGTTGGAAAGTTTCCTTCGTTTGATAAGGTATTAATAATCCTTATTTAAGCCTAGCGCTACCTGCTAGCAGGGTACTCTGCTACCTGCTAGCATCCTGTGTCGAATCAGCGCTCAAAACCTCGCCCCAAGGTCACCTCACATGCGGCAGCGGGGTTTTCCCATCATTCATACTTAGCCGTCGCGTTTTCGCGCGCTTTAAAATTTTCACTTCTTCTTTAATCGCGTAAATAAATAAAAAATAGATATTTTCATATCAAAATCTAAAATTGTGAAATGCGTACTCCAGAAGTAATAATCTTTCGATTTAGGCAATAAAAAAATAATAGGAAGCCACCCGGTGGTTTCCTATTATTTTTTTATTGCCTACTATTTCCTATTATCCAAAGGTTGAGGTTCAAGCGGATGGGGAGGAAAGGATTATGAGGAACTCTGGTAAAATTCATGTAGCAGATTATGAATTATGAGGAAGAAAAGAATTAACTTCGCGTGGAAAGATGAGATGGTAGAGAATCGATTGGAGAGCTTCGTCAAACCAATCCTATCTCCGGATTTTTGACCGGTGATGAAGTATGAATAGCAACGGAATTGAGAAATAATGGCTGTCCTTTCATGTCCATGGTCTGTTGATTGATTCTTCAACTTGTATTTCACCGCACGCTCGAATTGATTCAGGGAAACGTTTCGCACTCCATCTTTTGCCTGAATCCGCAAGCTTTGAGTGGAAGAATATTTATCTGGCGTGGTCGGAAGCCTTCGCGGTGGCTACCTTGACATGTGCTCTGAATTCTTAATGTTCTTGACGCAAGCACGAAGCGTTTAGCATTTACAAGTGCTGCGTTTGAAACCGGGGTTTTGTGTCTGAGTTAGCTGTAGGTGTTGGAAAGAAACGCCAGGAATGATTACCAACCAATAGTGAGAGTACTCAGATCTTATAATTGCCTATCTGCGGGCATGTGGCGATTACTTCACAGCGAAATAGGAGACGCAAGATCTCTCTCAGTTATAGGGAAGTTTATTTGTGAGGTAATAGAGAGGAAGTACATTTTCGTCTAGCCGTGGAAGACACTTTTGAAGCCAAAGTAATTTTAGTAGTCGGTCACTGAGAATTTAATGAAATATCTCCTAAATTTATGGCCATGAGAACATTCATTTAATTTGCAAATTACACTGAAGGTCAAAAATGTTTTTGTATGTAACACGAATGAAATACACGTATTTTCATGTATTTTATGCTGCTGAATCCAAATGGCCCTAAGAAAGGTCAACTGTGTTTTCAGTTTTTTAATTGTATATCTAGACTATATTGAAAGCAATGATAGCAATGTTAAAATATATGATCACAACTTTTCAAACGTCATGTTTAAGTTATGCTTAATACCAGTTATCAGAGATGGGCAAAATACACGTCAAATGTATTTTAGATACAAAATACAAATTACTTTTAAAATCTGTATTTCAAATACAAAATACAAATTACTTCTAAAAATTGTATTTTCAATACTAAATACAAATGTAATTTCAAAATACATTCTTAAAACACAAAATACATTACTTAACCGAAGTTCTTATCTAGTAAAAAATTAAAATCAATTCAAATATGAACTATTTTTAGAATGAGAGGCTCAAACATTCTTACAACGTATTTATAAGTAATTGGCAATCAGACCATTATCCAGGGCAAAATCTCTTAAATAATATGGGGAATATATGGTAATAATTTGTTTATTTCACTAGTCTCACTTACTCCTCCTTAATGCTCCTTTTCCTTCAAAAGCAATAATGTTTCAAACAAAGAGACTGCTAAATTACTTCTTTTGCAATTTCGAATAAATCCTGCAAAAGAAAATAACCTTTCCACAGGAGCACTGGATGTGAGGCCAGAGTTATAACGTAAAAACAACTTTTTTACAGCCGGATATGCACTTAACGTTGACAGACATTTCGATTTGTCACCTAGAAATTGCAATACTTCAATTTCATTCCTATTTAGAACATTGAATGAGGAATGTCCCGGGTCATCTGAATAGGTTTTTACAGAAGTAAATTAAGGGGCAATTTATTGTCCCATAGATGGCAGGCTAATACCGATTCGGTATCCCTGCCATATCGTCGCGCGCTCTTACAAATTACACGCAAAAAAATTATATGTATTTTGATTTTGAATGTATTTTAAAAATACAAAATACTCTTTAGATGTATTTTCATTACAAAATACAAAATACTCTCAGAAAATGTATTTCCGATACAAATTACAAACTACAAATGTATCGAAAATACGTATTTCGAATACAAGTATTTTCGATACTGCCCATCTCTGCCAGTTATTATGAATAATGAACACAATTCAGCACCGCAACGAAGCATTAATATTCCTATATAGATAAATGAAAAAATTTGTTTACTTCGTCTAGTTTGGACTTCTATTTATTAGCTCGTGAAGATAAATTTGGCTCCTTCTTCAGCCCACTATAGTTCATATCCTGAATATATACGTACCCCTGATAACTATTTCATTTGAATAAAATAAATAAGCTAGCCAAATTATGGATCTACCGAGTTATTATGAAGTCCTGAGGAGAGTGTGAGAGAAGAGATGCCTCATGAAAACCTTGACAAAGTGACGGAACAATCTTAAAGGCCATATCTTGAGACATGATGGCCTGATGAAGACAATCGTCGAGGGACAAGTGGAAGGCAAGAACGGAAACTGAAGACCTTGAACAAAATAATTGGAACACGTAAAGGAAGATGTGAAAGAGAAGAAAAACGTAGGTGTGAAAAGATTAGCTGATAGGAGTATTTAGTGGAGAGCTAAGTCTAACCAATCTTAAGCCAGAATCACACCATCATTTTTTTCGTTATTTCCGAGTGATCACTCCAGCGACCACTCGAGTGATCACTCGCAAATGATCGTCAATTGTTTTCCGCGATCGCGATGAGGATTCCCATCGCTATTTTTCATCACTCGTCCGGTCGCTTTTTCCGTCGCTAAAGCAGTCCCTAAAACCCCATATCAGCCAATCGGAACGCATTCCCCTCTGGAGCGATTGCAGCGCAACGTTTGGCAATTGTGGGAACGACATAAATAAGCAAACACGCTATATAATTTCGTGATGTGGGTCCTATGACAACGAGCTGTGATATCGGAGGTGATGCGAAAGGTGACGGCGGGAGGGACCGTGTGATTCAGAAAAATGATCACTAGAGCGATCACTTATCCCGTCGCGGAAAGCGATCGCCTGAGTAATCACTTTTCGCGACGAAAGAAAATGATGGTGTGATTGAGGCATTAGCGCATTGTTGAGCAGTGATGGCGATGATGAAAATCACGGAGCCCTACCGTTTAGGGTGTCCAGTTTCTTCCTCCAGGTTTTCAGAAGATTCCTGCGCACTATCGCGACTTCCACTTCGCCCTCTCGGTCCATCCAAAGGTTTCGCGTTGTCTTTCCGCTGCGCCGCGTTCCCAATGCTTACATGCTTTGACTCCTGTGGTGCTCTCATCACTTCTTGGCCATAGAGATGCGGATATGACACTGCCTATTTATGAAAAGACATTCGTATGTTCATGATTATTATCCTCGAAAGCTGATGAATCCCTTAAGATGACATTTTACCCAAGTTTAGTGCACTATTATCATTATAGTGTTAAAACCCAAGGATATCTATACTGCAGTCCTCCACTTCACCTCTATAACGCTAACCGGATCCAACTATTGAATGCCGAGTTCGTAAAACACTGCTGGGGTCATCGTGATCTATCGGGAGTAAACACATACTTACGCGAATAATGCGGGAAAGTAATCCGTTAACTCGGAGTAGAGAAGAAAGCATTCCATAAATGCCATAGACAGGTGATTTCAGTTTATTTTTAATGAAACAATTTAATAAAAAATATAGCCTCGAATCGTAGCTGTTCATGCAGAATCAAAAGGGGCTGTATCATTGTTATTTCCTTGTTGCGTTGTCGAGCATACAATTCTCAAGTCGTTATTAATAACTGTAATAATCATAAGTTATTCGTTCCCAGTGTTTCTACCTTTCATTCGGGATGTGAGAGACAACCCGAAAGAAAGGTAGGTGTTCATTTTATGTTTAACCGTTACCAGCCTGTTTACTTCAAACTGAAAACAAAACGCTCGCTCAAACATCGCCCAAACTTCAGTCTTTTTTCCTGAGCTGTATTCCTTTCTCTGAAATGTAGGGTTGAATTGTTCATTTACGTCAAAATTTTATTCAGCTTGGATTCAATCTGTTTGAGGAGAAATATATTTTTTTCAATTCATGACTAGTAAAGGTATTTACTGTGCCTGTGAAACCTTTCCCTTCTTTTCTGGGGACATAACTTTTTCCGTTGCAGAATTTTAATGATTTTTTTGTAATTTGACACATGTTCGATTATTGTGCTCATGGAGTGGCGACCGTCCATTTGATAATCAGCCAAATCAGTACGTTTGAAGTGGCACAGCGAATTTGTAGGTAGCCTTCGATGTATTCATAACACTTAGTTTTTGGGGGGGGGACTTTTTTAACCTCCTTTATTCTCTATTGAATAAGTATAGGGCTATGAATGAACCCGTGGTATTGCATTATTCATATCCTATTACAGTCTGTGTTTCTTTCATTTTCACTCATATAACCTTCAAGTTGTTTGACATTCACGTGTTAATAGCCATTCGCTCCAATCAGTTCGGTATTTTTGACTTTTTTCTACCTGCTATTAAATTCACAATTTGACTCTTCTTTTAGCCTTTGTTTGGTTTAGCATTAATGAGTTAATGAATGAACCCGAAGTCTTTTAATATTCACCTCTTACCAAAATCTATATTTATTTCATTTCCTGTAGTATACCCTACACAAGTTTTTTTTCATTCACTTTCACAGCAGCACAAGTTTTCATTTTTCCACTCCTAAACTCGCTTGGATGTCATTGCTGAAGATTTCTTTAATCATAAGCACGTTTTCTAGACTGACCATTGAATCTACAGATGTTTTAAGCCATCCATAGGAGGGGTTAGACTTATTGTTAGTTAGCCATCTATAAGAGAGTTAGTTTAAGCTATTCACGCTAGGGAGTTGAGGCGTCATATCTGAGCATCAAACTGTGGGTACTTTTAGTGCGAAGTTATGTTTTATATCTGTCTATAATGTTCATGCATATATGCGGTAGGGCTTGTGCGCAGATCCACCTTCACATCCGGTTCCTACCGTTGAAGTTTATGAATTCTCCATTGCCTAGCAACGGTGACGGAGTTATAAAACTGATAACAAACAGGAATACGTTGAGTGAATGGGTATTATTTACGACTCAACTGATGATCTTACGTCGGTATACCATCGCATTACTCACCGGCAACTTGTTCAAATGCTTCACCCTAAACAAACTACCTTCACGGTGACGGATATTTTTTTATAGATCTAGAGCCTCTATTCATTTGTTGTTGGCCTTCACACGTCATAGCTTGAGGAAAAGTAGAAAAATAGCGTATTTCCCTTGCTTTATATGCATTTTCATTCCTTACTATTGACGCAGTAAACGTTGAATGTCAACGTAAATCAGATTTTTAGAAAAAAATATCTTTTTTTAATGCTTCACCACGAAGAATGGGTTCATATTTTGGGTTCACTCACCATCTCATGGTTGGGAAAAAAGGGGTCCAAAGTTGGAGTATTTTAATTTTTACCATGGTGCGGAAAACTAAGGTGTCCCAAGTATGGGGAAGTATTCCTAACTTGTTAAAACACAAAAAATGAATAAAAAAGAATGGTTGGTTTCCGAGAAATTCCTTTTTTTTTCGAAGTTCAAAGGCTCATCAGACATTTATTTAACATTTTTAGTATGTGTTCATTTCCCATTTTTTATAGAACAACATAAAATCTGCCCCTCGTATGGGATACTGAGTGTGTGTAAGAGATAATTTTTGAGCATGGGTGGGCGGAATGCTACACCAATTTTATATTATCGTAGAATGCGATAGAGTTTTAAAAAGTTAAAGATACCTGTTTTTGCGTTTTCCGATTCGTCGCCTGTTTCTGACTTATTACTTAAAGACGAAAACACGGTAGTCTTAAGGCCGGTTTACGTAAAAAATTACATTGAATATAAATTGAGACTAACGAAAATACTAGCTTAGTAGCTTCATAAAAAAAAATAGCGTAGACTGGATGCCATGTAGGGCGGATCCAGGATTTTTTCTTAGGGGGCGCAAGGGTCTGAGAGGCAAATGATCGTCACATACTTGAGATTAAAAGCATGAAACAACAATTACTCTACAAAACTATTCTCTTCATCTATTAGTTGAAAGTTATTAAAATGAAATTATATGATTGAGGTTACGAAATACACAAAGCAAAAAGAACGTAATGATCGTCACTGTTTGTCACTAGGATTGGTTTGACGCAGTCTCCATTTCTCTCTCCTATCCGCTAACATTTCATAGCGACGAATTTCTTCTTTTTCACATCCTATATAGCCTGTCCTATGTAACTCATTCGGGGCCATCCCTTGCCCTTCTTCCCTTCCACCTGTCCTTCTACGATAGTCTTTATCAGGCCATAATGCCTCGATATGTGGCCAACTAGGTTGTCCCGTCTTCTGCTTAAGGTTTTTAGGAGGTTTCTCTTTTCTCCCACTCTTCTAGGCACTTCCTCGTTACTTACACGGTCAATCCATTTCATCTTTATCATTCTTCGGTAGCACCACATTTCGAATGCTTCCACTCCTCTGCTGCTGAACGTAATCATATCCGTATTAAAAATTTTATCCATATTTAAATAGTTTGGGGGGCACGAGCCCCGGTGTCTCCTCCCCCCAAAAATCCGCCTCTGGACGCCATCTATCATTCTTCTGGAAAAATATAACAGCTAATACGCACATTAATATATTGAGATTTAGTTGTTACTTAGCCGCGTCGATATCTTGTGCACAGTTTACCTCACAATTTCATATTTATGTCCACGTTATTTTTCGTTCTTAGGTGCCTTCGTCAGCAATGCAAAGTTATAATCATCAAAAAGCGGCTGCAAAGCGCACTAAAAAAATGAAAGCGACAGTGCGCGTTCCAAAGATATGGTACGATATGCATGCTAACCGTCCCGTCAAATCAAAATCGATCAAATCCCACGTTAATTTTGTCACTTATTTCACCAGTTGCCTCTTTCATTATTTCTATGCACCTGCACTGGAATCTAACGCTAAGTGCTTTGTGCTAATCTCGCGATCCTTTGTTGTTTGAATACCTGGTAGCGATTTCCTCCCGTCAATAATTCGTAACCAATGACGTCACCAAGTCATACAATTTCATACTAAGTCATACAACAACAAACGGAGCATACATTTTCATCACTTCAATTTTTATTCATTGAAACTACTTTTTTTCCTTCCATCTTCCGAATTATTTTGATTAAATTTGAATTCGTGATAACCACCGCATTGTTATGCACACTTAATTTGAGAGGGATTGGTGTTTCCTGAAGAAAAATTACGATAGTCTCATACTTAAGCGATTAGAACTCTTACAGTGTGAGAAATTGTGAAAATGTAGCTTTTAGCTCAAACATAATAGTTGAATTTGAATCCATGAAAGGTCGATTAACTGAGTGAGGAGTAGAATTGACTTTATGGTATTGTAGCTTTCTTCCATCCACAATCTTGCTTTGCAAAGTAATTTTATACTTAATGCAGTAGATATATGTACTCTGCGTAAAAAAAATGTCCTTGTATTTTTTCCCTCGAATCGGTTTATTAGACCATTGAAAAACGCTTCACATGGTGTTGTTTATTCGAGGTAGGAACATGTGTATTAATGGCAATCCTGGAATTGTTGGGGATTTTGAAAATTCTGGAAAACGCGACGAAAAGTCTGGGAATTCTCATATAAGTCAGTGTGTAACACAAAAAGAAAATTATTACTTTGCAGTCGATGCGTTTAACCACTTAGACCTTGCCTGTTTAATTATTTATTTCCTTCGGGCCTTTCCATTTTTTATTGAGTATTGATTCGCAGGTAAATAAGTTATGGATAGGCCTTGTCCGAAGTTTTAAGACCATTACTCAATTATTTTTTGTAATAGCTACTTCTGTCGATGGTTATAACATCTATGGTTTCAGGACGTTTCAGGGTGCATTTATTATGCCATTTTTAACATTCAACTGTATCTCGGGCATAAAATATTTTAAATCCGAGAAAATGATACTCAGCAGTTTTGAAAACTAGGCACAGGCAAGTTTTAGAAAGGGCCTGCTGTATATTCTCAACGAATTTCGGATGATCACGATGGTTTAAATCAGGGGATACGTTTTTTCATATCATGTCGACGTATATCTTCTCTTTTACATCCTCTATAACCCTTTGTCCTATGTAACTCATTTGCGGCCGTCCCTTACCCTTCTTCCCTTCCACCTGTCCTTTTTTTCCGAAAGATTAGCAGATGGGAGAGGGGAATGGAGCAGTGGCGCAGCGAGGGAGGGGGAAAATGGGGGATAAACCCCCCCACCCAGAGCTCAGAGAAATTTTTAAGTTTTAAACGTTTTACTATATTGGATTAGGATTACTAATAGAATAGTGTTGGGATTAATCAAATATCCCTCATAAAGCCGTAAAACTCACCATTTTGAACCATTATTCTTAAAAATTTTCTGGAGGAGGGCCCCTGCAACTCCCACTTATCCTTGCGGGTATGCAATACCTCACACACCTAAGTATTAGTTGCGCCTAAAATCCCCCCTAGCCTTAATTCTTAGCTGCGCCCCTGGAATGGAGAGCTGCGTGAAACCAATCTTAACTTAATCGTTGACTTATGATGATGATGATATTTTTCCAACAAACAACTGGTTGAACAGTAGGGGTGCATCCTGGTGAGCTAGGGCGACTTGGATGCAAATGGAACGAAACCCTAGGGTGGGCTAGCGAGGATACACTCCCGGGGCAGGGTCTGTGAGCGCGAGATTTTCACCTCTGCACCTAGAAGGGGAAGGACGGGAAGGAGAAAGGAAGGAGGCGCCGCCGCGATAGGAGCCCGACGACGCCTCCTGGGAGGGAAGAGGTAAGGAAGGGAAGGGACGAGGCATCCTGCACACCGTCTCAAAGGCAGGCGAGTCCTCCTACTACAAGTGAAACCTGGAAAAAACATTTCTGGGCGAGCGATTTTAGAGGATTATCCTATGTGGAAGAATAATCCAACGATCAAATCGTTAGATCGACTTGGATGCAATAGAAATCTGTGTGGAGATATGGCCAGCGAGGTATGGGAGTTTCTCAGCCAAGGCCCGCTGCTCGGGCGCAAAGATAAGGTCACGGCCTCGTTCATTTCAAAGGTTATTTGCTTGGAGGCTAAGGTTGATCTCGTTATTCAAGAATCTGTCCTCATCCTTTGAAACTATACGACATTACTATTTACGACCCCCCAAAGTTTCTAAATCTTAAATACTACCGTCTTCTTCTTCATAGAAATTAGGTTTCGAATATAAGGAAGCGCGATCTACCTCGAATGCTATCCTTATAATGTTTGCTATTTTTTGAGCGCGCTCTAGTATGCTATGCTTTCGAATATAATTGTTTGGGCATGGTTTGGTAAAAATAATTTTGCAAATGTAATTGGCCTGGACATGTTTAGCGTTAATAACGTCTTCTGTGGCATTCACTGTGATTTAGCGTAGGTTTCCTTCAACAAAGCTAATTATTATTGTATCGTGTGTGTAATTATTTGATCAAAAAACAAATTATTTTTCAAAAAGATTTAGGGAAATACAAATTTTCGGATCAACTGATCAATCACACCACTGAGTGTGCTGCTTGCAAAATCTTCAAATCTCAACTGGCTAGTTATTCTCTTTATGGCATTTCGATCACCGTCTCTGTAATATCATTCAGAGATAACCTATTGGGATATTGATGTTGTAATAAATCATTAGCTGCTCGTAAATGGACAGAACTGAGTATCTGAAAACAGGATTTGGTCGAAGAATCGACCCGGGGAGACTCGGTCAAGAATTTTACGGCCATACGCTGCCAGGAATGACTTACTGTATACTTGACTCATCAAAAGCGAATGCTTCGTTTAACTCAAGTCGGGTGCGTTTTTCCGACATAATGGTATTTATGAATACTGGTATAATTACATCCCTTTGGTTTGAAGTAAAGTTAATTTGTTTTTTAATTTAATTGTTTTTCGGTAGAATCTGATGATAATGCAGGCTCCTTGGAATTTGTATTTATATGAGTCATCAGGAGTAAAAAAGTATGCTTGAAAAACGACAGCTCTTTGAGGTTCTCTTTATTTTCGGAAATAGGAAAACGTCACAGTCAAAGTCTTGCGAATATGGAGGCTGGGGGTTACACTATTGATTTTGGCCAAATATTCACGAATTAGCAATTAAGTATGCGCCAAAAATCTCCGAGCTCATAAAAGCACACCTAGCCTTAGCGGCTGCAAACAATGAATACAACTGAAACTTTTGCCATACTTGAGAGGCACATGTATACCAACACAGTAAAACATAATTTGAAAATCAGACCCTCTAAACTGCAAACCTGCGAAATTTAAAAATCCATGTTATTTTCAGAACACACTTCGTATACTGATGATGAAAAACATCTCAAAAAAACATCATCTCATCAATGAAATTAAGAGAAAATTCTATGGTTAATATTCACTCAGGCGACACAATCAAATCAGGAAAGCCTTGAAGCTATCGGTATTACGAATGCTAAATTTCATCGCATAAACAAAACATCCGTTTACGAACGAGGTGCAAAATAGATTTAGATGGTGGATATATACGGAAACACTTTAGATAAAAATGTAGACAGAAGGAAGGAATATATCGTACGAGGCCGAAATCACCTCCCTGTCCTTCTCTAATACGCTGCGATGAATATTTATGCAGTGACTGTCGTTTTCTTCCTCTTTACCCTCAGTCATTGCGTTTATATTACCTCTCTTTCATGCCTTGTTACACCTGTTCATTGAGTATCATTTAATGTCTTTCTTTTGCATTCGTTATGATCAAAACGAGTGCCACTTCTGATTATTTAATTGCCGTTTAATTGGATTAGTATTTCCATATTGCGCAGTCGTGCATAATTTGCTGGGAGGAAATATGAGTGGTATCTGTTAATCTAAAATGCGTGGATTAAGCTACGGTACACAGTCGTGTCCTCTGTCCTTGATATCTCGTGCATTTATTTTACCTCGTATCCTTGACCGTGAGAGAGATTTGAAAACTCCCGCATTGAAAGTTCTTCTGCTTTGAAGTGACACTTTCACCTGTTGGAATGCTTCTTTTAAATTTTAGCGCGTGCAATACTCCATTCTATTCTAGAACTTCTACAATTGCAATTAAGTGGTGCTCACTACTTGTGTCGTGGTTTTAACCACAGAGCTCGTAGTTTTTATGTCATTATTTCTGAAGCATTGTTTTTTACATAGGAGTACCTGTATTTAACTCTGAAATTTACGAATATATTTCTACTATCAAGGCATATTCTGTCAAAAAAGTCCACATAATTTTTAAAATAAACAAAGTACAGGTCCATTTTAAACTCCCTTCATTAGGTAATGAAATAAAATGAAATATATATTTTTGTGACTTTTTTGACATTATTTTGTGGCACTTAAATCGCTACTGTTATCCAAATAAATTTATAAGATAGGGTTAACTTAAGCAGTATTAGCTATTAGTGTTTTTCATTCCATGTCATGATCAGGATTTGGACATAATACTTTCCATTAGGAGAAAGAAATATTACGTTCGCATTTTGTGGCATTTTGTAGATTTTCTCCTTACTGTCCTCCTTCTTGGTATGGGCTGGAAGGTTTTGATTTGTGAATAAAAAATAGATGAAGTACAACTTGAAAATTCCTTAAAACTGGTTCGATATAGCAGAGTGTGTTGTAAGGCGTATTAAAGTGCTGGGTTTGGAACTGCAGTTGAGAGTTGGGAATAAAAAATCTTTCTACATGACTCGGGGGATAGCGTTTCGTAAGCCCACTGTGATACAAGATCCAATAGAAACAATGAAGTAAGATAATAAATACTCCGTTTACACTTCGTACGCATCGATCTCGATCGGAACCACGACGCGTTTACTCGTCTAAAAGTTACCAACGCAACTCAGTGCTGCCCTCGTTGTGGAATTGTGTCAGATAACAACTGACGACGTGACTGCGTGAGGAAATTAAAATCCTAGAAATAAAGATGCAAAAGAATATAATGTTTTCATGTGCTAAAACTAAAGCTAGACCGAACTGTCGGTAAAACTTTAAAGAATGTAGGATTCATTATGGGAATCTATCCAACATTTAACAGTATTCATGCAATAAGGACAGTAGATATATCGCTTTTCTACGTTCCAAATTGGAATATATAGTTAACTTGTTACCTTATTATAATGTCGACTCAATACGGCTTGAACGTATGCAAAATAAATTTCTGAAATTAAATAATTTCGATTTAGAAATCTCACTGTCTGATTACAACACTTCATATCTTCAATCCCTTGTCAATTTGAAAACCCTTGCACGACACACGATCCTCCAACAATGCCCTATTCCTTTACAAAACTATCAATTCCTATTTAGGTTGTTCCTATATTCTTTATCAGTAAATTTTATTGGATATAGTCATAACTATACAAAGACCCTCACCTGCTTGTTTTTAATTACCATAGAGCAAATTATGCCTTTAACTGCCAGCTATCCAAAATGATGAGATATAACTAAAACTAGTCATAACAATCTGTGAAGCCTTTAAGTATCTAGGATTCATCGAGAGAATATGTAACAAAAATTTAAGAGTATTCACGCAATAAAGGCAGTCCATGTACTCTTATTATTTAACTAGAAAAGGCTTAGATTTTTTTAACGTGGCACAAGTATTGATTTTTCCATATCTTCATTTAAATGTTATAGTTATTTGTGTCGAATTTTATCGTGAAATCCTGTATATAATGATTTTAATTGGTTAATATTATGTGTATATCTGTTATTTTCCATCATCTGTGAAGTATAATGTAAGGATATATGGTTATGGGTTTAAAAAAATAAATAAATAAAATTCACTAACTCTTGATTTACTGTGTGGTATTCCATTATAAGTTTTCCTGGATATCAGACAATTACAAGCAAACAAAAATAATAATAATAGACAAACTGATATTTAAAAAACAGAGATGATTGTCTATCGACCAAATGTTTTCGGCAGACGATGATAAAAAGAAGCAGTGGTGCACAGTGACGTACCTCGATGCAATTTCTCTGAAAATGGCTCATCATTTACCCAAGGACTAATTCCGCATGGCTTTTAAAACTTATGCCTCTCTAAGGAGACTGAGCGATTGGATAGATGTGGAGTATATTCATTGAAATGCAGCAATTGCAATGGTGTATACGTGGCACAGACACGAAGAAGTTTTGAAATCAGGAAGAAAGAACATTAAGTGCTTACAAATATAACAAAGATGAAAAAAGTAATTTTGCTAAACACTCAATATTCAACTGCCATAGGAGCGATTTTAAAATGAGTATTTTAAAGTTTTGCAATGACCGCCGTTTGGCTCTAGGGAGCAGTTAGAAATTTTAAAAATTATTGAAAGTCAGGACAGTACTCTTATAAATGAATATCTCTACCCATCCTTTTCCCCTATTCTGGCGTCCGTTTTAAAATTCATCAAGTAACTAGGTGACAATAAAAAGATAAACAAATCATAATTTGCGCCTGAAGATTATGATAATTCATTGAAACCGGGATCGCGCTCTGATAAAAAGTAAGTGGTCTAGGTAACTGTCTGATATTCAGGAAAACTGGTTATGGGTGAACCTGTAAATAAAGAAATATATAAAAGTGGTTTATTATAGAATATCTGATATCATTTGCAGAATAAAACATCAGAAAAAGCTTTCCCCTTATGCCCTTCCATTACCTGTTCAATAATGTCTTCAATCTTTGGCTTATATCTTTGATATATTATAGTTACTTATGAAATATCAAGTATCCTATCAAGATTGCAACGGCGCGAAAGAATTGTACATTTTTCGATCTTCATTTCCTAACTCTTTTTTCTTGGTGCACTTGCGCAAACCATGGTAAGTTCGGCAGGGCTAGGTGGTACTAAGGCCTACCATGGTAACTCTGCGCGTTTACACGACGTTTTGAGGTTACGCGGGCACGGATCAAGGTCGATACGTGCGTAGTGTAAACGGGGTATAATACATAACATTTTCGAGTGGATCGGTTGAGGAAATAGTTGTTAGGTGGCTCAGGACTAGGCAATCATCAAAATACTCACTTTTAATTTGATAAAAAGATAGGTACGCTAATAGTGTACCCGCGACGCAGCTATTTGGGTGGTTTCTGTGGTATCGCGGTAGGGTACGTTACGTATGCGAAAATTTTGAAGGACTTTTCCAGCATTGCTGAAAATGACTCTGGTCACCCTCCATGAGTGATGTATAGAAACTCGAAAAAAAAATACGGTACTTCATCGTAAGTTCGATCAGTGGTGATGGTGTTTCGAAGGTAGGTAGGGGCGGCTTCCTTTTCACTACGTTTTTTATTAATGCATGTCTGTTTGCTTGTTCTGCCGAGAAAAATCTTGCAACGCAAATTCAGCCCACCATCTGATTAGCTATCGGCTTAAAATTTTCTGTGCAGATCAGAACCAGATGACGATGGATTGTTTCGCTATTTATTTCGGAGGAAATGTGAGCAGCAATTTTTGACAACTAACATATTTAGTATTGTCCCTCAGTTGCCGAATATACTTTAATGATTTGCGATGATTCAGAATTTTTTCCGGATAATCGGCGCTGAGCGAATGAATGAAATTGAGTTTATAAATATTACTACAGTAGATTAAAAACATTAAAAAAAACTTTCTTATTTGAATTAAAAAGAAAAAATATTCCAAGAATTTTGATTATTTTTTTAAACCCAAGTTTTAATTCGAAAAAAGGAGAAAATATACCACCCTTCCATGGCCTAAGGTCATTCATTGTTTTGGCCTAAGTTCGTCATATTTATTTCGAGCAAAAACGTGGTTTTATGACTTAATTTTCCCATTTACATTAATATTCACGAAAGCACTCGCGATGAGTCAGGGAAAGGTTGTCTGTCGTTTTTTTCCATTCTGGAGATTAAGATTCACGCGTGAACGCGTTCCGGGAAGTCAAAGTGAGCTACGGAGTTTTTTTAATGTCCGCCGTGCAAAGTGTGAAGTATTCTGCGCATTTGAGTAAACGATAACCTTGGTCCAAGTGCTTAGGTTTATCCACGTTGCAGAAACATTCTTAGTCAACCTCGGTCTCCTATAAATTCATCCACAATAAAGTGTCAATATTTCTCAATAAATCAATGTTAATTTTTGTTGCTTGTCATTCGCCGTTAAGTGCAATTGAAAGATGATTGATAGGGATATATGTAGTGCCCACTCGCGACATCTGTACCTCCCTCTGTGTCCTTTTCCTGGAAGTTGAAGTTTGCAACGGAAATAATTCCTCGTACTCCAGCGTGGAAGTCATAAAATGGGACTGGCAATGAGAAATGGGTACTCATGCAGAGATGCTGAGCTTAAAAAATAATGTGACCAATCCACCTTGGAAACTTCTTATAACTTTTTAGACTCATTTTTGATGCAAAAAGACTGTAGCCATTAGATGAAGCCTCGAGGTTTAAAAAAGTAAGGCTTCTAACTAGAACCACGAAGGAAACACTTTGTCCATTGAAAAATTACAGTGTTGTATCTTTCTCTCTCTAGTCCGGAAATCATGAAATGGAGCTGACAGTATATACGAACTCCAGGATTTAAAAATCAAGTTTGCTAAAGCCTCCTCGAAAACTTTTCTTAAAATCTAGATATTCCTCGGAACATTTGGTCACAAGAGGACTCAAGTCATGCGTCCGTCTGAAGATTTAAGATTTTGGCTGAGGCTTAACGTATTATCTCATTAAAGGTCATTCGAAGGTCTTTTACTTAGTAATATGGAATATGTGATGTGTAATGAAGTAGCCATTTTGAAAAGAAAATGTCACAACAGTTAGAATATTAGGAATACGATTTTGTAAGAAAAGGATGCCTTTGAGAATAGAAAGGTATTGATACGAGAATCCTTTTATGTTCAAGATCGTTAAATTGTGTGCGCAGTGCTTTCAAATTATCTCGCATTCCGCTTGTTTTCTTATATCAAATTACGTGGTGATGGAAAAACATCTCAAATGAGGAGTAAAAAATTCAATTATTATGTTATTATGTTGCCATTCTCTCATTTGTGTCCCTATTCGTTATTAATTTAGATTTTGGACACTTGTGAACCCCACAATATTTTGAATTATGCCCATTCGAGATCCCTCTAGCTTCTTTTGTCTGCGTCCTTTCCTGGAAGTTAAGGTATGCGTCAGAAATTCTTCCTCGCACCATACCGTGGGCTACTCAAGTTCATTTTATCGAAAAATCCTATTCTCCTCCTTCCTCCCTCTCGTTCTTCCTCTCTCCAACGCTGTTTTCAACATGCCCTCCCCGCTAAGTAGTGTCTCCTCCGTATCTCATCTGAAAGCTGCCTCTTCTCACCCACCATGTCCAGCACTTCGTCGTACCTCCTCCTTTCCGTCCACTCCACCTTCTCCTTTCTTCGCCACACCTACATCTCGAATTTGATTAAGCAAGATTTAATAACTGCTACCTTCAAGTGTTCGGCTGTGCAGTGAGAAGTAGGTTTAGTCCTTCTTATTCCAATCTTTTCCTTGACCTGTTTGAAGAAAACCCCTATAAAAATACCCTCTTAAACCTCTTCTTTGGTTCAGATACATAGACGACATTTTTCTCCTCTGGTCTCATGACATCTACATCCCTCTACACCTTTGTCTCTTCAATCAACTCATCTGCCTGTTTCTTTCACTTCTTCTATTTCCAATACTAACATCTCTTTCTTGGATGTGGATGTACACCTTTCTGGCAGTAAAAATTCAAGCCCTCGGTTCACATCAAAGCCACTAACAAGCAGCAATACCGCCACTACAATGGCTGCCATCTACCACACACCAAATGTTCTATTCATTTTTCTCTCTCCATGCGTGGACATAGGATTTGCAATAGCTCTGACGGTCTGAGGAAGTTCCTCTTAAAACTACACACCTCTCTTCTTCGTCGCGGTTACCCCGAAAAACTTTTAAGCAGTAAAATTAAACAAAATATATGTATATATCCCGAATAAACCCCGCGCCGGTAAAAAATGCTCCCCCTCTCTGCTCACCACCTACTTTCCTGTCTTTCTTGCGCTACAGGATACCCTGAAGGATTTGTACCCCATTCTCTCCAACCACAAATTCACCTCCCAGATTTTCCCTACTACTCCACGGATCACTTACCAAAGACCACCAAATCTAACCACCATTTTCAAAGCCACCTCTTCCTCTCCAAAAATCCGACTCAGTCACCACCATCTCACCCTCATAATGTAATTGTCCCAGATTCAAAACCTGTAAGATATTTTCTCTCCCCTCCCCTCAGCCTCTTCCCTCCCCAAACTTGAATGCCTCCCGATATAGCCCTCTACCAACATCATTTACCTCTTTTTTTTTCAGTGGGACGCTTCAGCTGTCGCTGAACATTATGCCTCCAGCCCTGGGCATAAAATAATGTTTAACGCTACACGGGTATTGGCGAAGACGGAAGAACATCATCCACGTCTTATACGCCAAGCCGTCGAGATAGCGAAAACGTTCAATAACTTTAATAGGGAGGATGGGTATAACCTCAGCCGTATATGGAGAGGGTTCCTAGCCCAATATAATGACCAACGGCTGTCGCCTAAAATTCAAATCCGGCACAATAATGGGTAGCGAAAAACATATATATGCTCGGGACGAGAATAAATTCCTTCCATTCTCTTGATAACGCTCCCAGTAGGAGGAATGAAACGTTGAGTGAAAATGTTTTCTACACAGCAATACCCGAGAACCACCGCCAACATATCATTTACCTCCTTCATTGCAACTTCTGCCCCGCTTTCTAGGTAGGCCAATGCACTACCCCCTCAACTTCAGAATAAATAATCATCTCACCTCCTGTTGTCCGTCCTCCCCACACGCATATCTCCCCGTACACATTCTTTTTCCCACGACTCCCTCTTTAGTGACTGATTCAAAGTTTCCATTCCCCCACCTACTCCGCCCTCAATCTCCGCACCCTGGAATCAGCATGCATTTGGCGATTAGGGGCATGTAACCCACCTGGTCTGAATTTCGCCTGCTAACCCCCTCCCTCATGACCCCTCCCCTTCCCTCGTCCAACATTTTCCTTGACCCTGATGCCCTTAACACTTTCCTCTTGGACGTTGAGGATGAAGCAGATGCTTCCAAAGCTCCAGTGAAAATTTTCTCCTTTCCCGTGTGACTGTTTTTTTTTCCTCTTATGCGTTTCTGTTTTTAGAGATAGTGACTCGCTAGTGAACTATTATTTTGTGCTACTCGCATTATTTCTGAGTTCATCACAGTTATTATACACACATTAAATAAACGTATACATTTAAGGCTGGTAAAAAGTCTGAAGTGGAACGTAATATGAGGCAAGAGGTGGAAATTCAGGAAAATAGGCGGAAGTAGACTGAAGGCGTTCAAAATGTAGTTAGGAAGGCGTATGTAAGCAGGTGAATTGGACGGAGAGGAAAAGAAACGAGGCATTGAAAGGCATGGTGGGTGAAAGGATGACATTTTCCGGTGAGATACGGAGATGGTTTTGGATGGAGGAGTACTGAGAGGGGAGGGGATGCACGGAGTTCGTTTTTCTCCAGAACCATTAAGGACTTAAATAAATGCCAGTCGTAGTTTGGCTAGAGCATTTCCTTTTATGCGCAAATGGCTGGTGTCCTAACACCCCCTGCCACACGCCTTTTAGGAGACAGGTTGATTCTTTTTGTGCTTCTTCATTCCACCCTTTTGGGCACTCTGAAGATGGTGCCGAGTTAGTGTCCTGCCTTCCAGGACTGGGATTGTTTATTTCCGGGTTTGTGGAATATTTACAGCATCTCCCGTAGAAGACACTGGTCGACGGTAGCGGTCCCATGGGTTGGGAGTCGCTACTGCCAGGGAAGCAATATCTGTTATTTGGGATGTCCTCGTCGTCTCGTAGAATCTTCTCGCTTCTTCCTGCATACGTTGTCCGATTGGTGACTCCCCCGTTGCTAGGTATAGGGCCTCGTTGCCAGCAAATCTCGGGAATTTCGTTATTTGGCGCAGTATATTCCTGATGGTCTTGTCGAGTTGTTTGGTTGGACCTTTCAGTGCCAGTCCAGACCAAATTGGGGAGGCATATGTTATGCAAGGAAGTAAGACGGCTTTGAATAGTCTCAACTTTAGGTATTGAGGAATGGCGTTTGAATTCAGCAATGGTCTGAGGTATGCTGCATTTTTTGTGAGTTTTTGACGCAGTTCTAGCAGGTGGTCCTTGAATTGCAGCCTTTTATCCAGCTTGACGCCAAGGTAGGTGGCAGAGGAGCTCCACTCTATTTTTTGGCCTCTTAGAGATGTTGGTGTCAGCTTTCGGTGTATCATGTAGATGTAGATGAACATACCCTCCCCGCTGCGTACTCGCTCCTTCCAAACCTTCTGACTCCTCCGTATATCACCTAGACACTATCGGCCGTATTCATAGTTTCCTCAGTAAGCTACCAACGCCTAAGTAGCGTTCTAATTGGTATCATACTATCGCAGTGGTATTCATAGATCGTTACTAAGGGCTACTAAGCTTTCTAAGATGCTATCTTTGTAGCCGGCTTTGTAGGGCAGGTAGCGTATGTAGTGTAATTGTTGACAGGAATTGAAGGTTTTGTACAGCTGCAAGGAAAGTACTTCGCCCTGTGAACTTTCATTGTGCCGTTAGTATAAGTCACCATAATTTGTGCCTTTAGTGCACCCCTAAGTGAATTGATTGCATACAGACGATGAAGTAAAGAGTGAAGCGACAAGTGAAGTGAAATGTGAATGTGTGAGCTTCGACAAAGTTATTAATTTCTTCCATACTGGTTTAATCTACCGTGTAGGTACATTTCGATCAAAGGTATCTGACTGTTGCGTATGGGATACTTTTCATATTTGAAGTAGTTGTTCTTTGGAGATGCATCGAACGCGTATTAATTGTAATTAGTTTGTACAGCTATAAGTTCTGTTCGATTTTATTCCCTATTCTGGTCACTTCATCGTTAGTTTTCGCCAGTGTTTACATTTCACGCCTTTCGTTGCGCTATTGTTTTTTATTTGGTTGGGGTATGACTGATAGTGAGATTTTTGCTGATGTTACAATAACGGATTTGCAATTTATTTCAGCCATTTCATTTCATTGTCTACCCAATTGAAATGTGAAATAACATAAACTAATTCTGAATCGTAAGTGATGAGTGGGAAGTGAAATTTAAAGAATCCTTTCAAACGAGTGCAAATTATTTTAGGATGTGCGTAGTGCTTTGAAAAAAATTATCATGATTTATTAGTGTTACGTTATAGTGTTTTAAATTAATTACGAATCAAGTTTTTCATATAATCTGTTGATTCGGAATATGCTGATTATAAATATCATTAAGACAACTCGTGAAATGTACAGTTGTGTGCGTTGCAGTGCTATTCGTGGTATGGTCAGCAATAAACAAGTACAACAAGTTAGGTTAATGATGCTTTGTTTTTTACATTAATCACCTCTAGTAAACTACATGTCATATTTTTCCACATTTCTACGCAGTCAATATTTGAAAAATTTAAATGTTGTGTTTCGTTAGGGTGCGATTCATAGACGGCACTTTAGCCTAAAGTATACTTTAGACGGGCTAAAGTCTACTGTCCTCGTTTCATAAACGCCACTTTAGAAGAAAAATGGCCGAATCGTCACTTTACCGTAAAGTGCCCAACCGGAACTTTAAGCTTTAACCGATGCTCACTTTAAGGTAAAAGTGTCATGTACGGATGAATAAGTATGGCCGCACCGCTGTTGCTGAAGTTGAAATATGAAGATATTTTGATATAGGAAGTAATTTTTTGCGAGAACACAGCAGCAGATAGACGTGTTTCAAGAAAAAACCGGACCCGTAATATATATCTTTCCCCAGAAAATATACCGAGTCAGTATTGATGGAGATGACTTATTTCTTAAATTCTACAATTGAATTCTATCGGTCGTCATTCTACCTAGAAAGTTCTTATGATTATGTGATAATTACAGCACAGTAAGTGGCTTAACAGGTTGGCATAATTTATGAATATTTTGAATACAATTTGATGATTAAGTTCTTAGGTTATTCATGTGTTTGTACACGAGAATTTCCCTTAAAGATAATTGAAATGAAAGCGGAATTCTGTAGATGTCGGTGGAAATGGTCCGGAAAGCAGAGAGCCATGTCGTTTGGCCAGTCTAATGCTAGTTACAACACCTTGCATTGTATTTTAAACGTTTTCATTCCGCGATTTCATAATGTACTCTTTCCACATGCCTCCATATTACGTTAAACATTTTCCTGTTTCTGTGAAATTTGATTCTAGCTGTTTTTCTGTTTCGGTTTTTGACTACCTATTTGAATGTGTATAATGACGATATAGGATCTCATCATGAAGGGCAGCATTAATAAAGTAAAACATACTTTCCTTCATCGTCATATTATCTGCAGCTAAGCAATATTTTCTCGAAAATGTAGCATAGTTATGAAATTTTCTTTACCCAGCATCACAGACTTGAATTTTTTACTACAAAATTCGTGAATGGATACTTGGGGTAAGGTATTCACACACGTTGAGGCATCATTTGGAGTAGACAGAGAAATTTATTGATATAAATCCATTCTCACATTTAACTTGTTGTATTGCGTGGCATTGAATTTATACGTTTTGATGTCATAGGTATTCTAGGATTTCCATTCTGCTAGCATATAGCCCCGTGGGTCACCAATCCAAGAATTAAAATATTGCTAAACATAAAAGAATTCATAATCGATTTTAATTTCTCCCGGTGAATACTATTGATGAATTCTTCTTGGGTTCTCAGCCAGGTTAATTCTGTCGTATAAGCCGACGCGACGTTTCGAAAGACGACTTGTCTCCCATCTCCAAGGCCTTGTTACTCTTCGAAATTGCGTGAAATTGGATTTTGAAAGAGTAACAAGGCCTTGAAGTTGGGAGACAAGTCGTCTTTCGAAACGTCGCACAGTGGACTAGAATCGAAAAAAGCTGGCCAAAACCTCAAAAGGCCATAAATATTCTCAAATAAATTGTGCACAACTTTCCAGATTATTTATTTCCTGTGTTTTCACGTTAACAAAATATGTTAGGTCAAAGTTGAACAAATTTAGCGAAAAACGACGACCCTCGATTTCTTCTGAAAATTGCCGAATTTATCCTCGTGCAGTGGTTTCATGAATAGTTTTACTGTTATACCATCTTAATTGAAACTTCTTTTCTTTCATTTGAAGGGTTTTTAAAGATTTTTTTTCATCAATAACCATAGATATATAACAAAATGGCGGAGCCTGTTTTCAGCCCTTTTTTTACATAAAAGTAGAGAAAAAGTAGATATTATCATCGAATTCCACTAAGTAAATTATATCATGCTGTTCTTTGAAGCTTCTTTATTGTGAATCTAAAGTAAAACCTTGCACCAACTTGCAACTCTGGCAATTTTAAATCGTTTTTTCGAGCGTGCGGTCGACTTCGGTTCTGGCCGGCGACGCGGCAAGCGTGTGGATGCAGTATGGTCTCATTCACTTTAATATGTGGATAACAGATATATAATAGTGATAGAATATAATCACCAGAAAGTAAAATTAATAAATATTGCTACGAATGACTCTTATTATGCAATTGCTGGGCACTGCAAGAGGTGCACTGAAAGGCTTCTTTCTTTGAGTGCATTCCATGTACTACTGCGGAGAATGGACTTAAATCGTGTGCTTGAAGTAGGAAAACGGACTCTTTTATTAACAAACGAACTCTATTTGGAGGCAACAGCCGTCGATGATCCATGGCCTCTACTTCCTAACCTCCCATACATATTTATTGGCCGGCTGACATCGGTCGTTTTATAGTATTGTTGAAATGCGGAGTCCTTCAACCTTGTTTTTGGTATGGTCTCCTGCTATCTGTAGAAGTTTCGAAAGGCATATTAGGTAATTACATCGGATAAATTATGCTTTCAAAGAAATACACTTAATTTTAGTTTATGCCTTGTGTTCAATTTAAAGTATTGATTTAAATCTCTTACTTATATATCACCGTCATTATTCTTAATAAACTGCGCTGCTGACAATATCGTTATTTCTTACAGTATTTTACATACAAACAAAAATAACACAATTTACACTTTTCCCGAATAAAGTACTGCAATTAGCACTTTCAGCAGTAAAAAGTTACTGTTTTTCATTCTCTATCTGACGAGTCCTTATCACTTTCACTATTTGAGCTCAAGCATTGTTTTACTTTTTTCAAAAACATATCCATTACTTTTTTAGGCAATCTGTATGTTTTTAAAGATGTAAGAAATAATCTGGCAATTTATGCAAAATTTATTTGAAAATATGCATGCGAAGTTTCAACTTCCTAGCTCGAAAAATCGGTTTTTAGGTTTTGGCCAGCTTTTTTCGATTCTAGCCCACTGTGCGTCGGCTTTTACGACAGAATTAACCTGGCTGAGAACCCGAGAAGAATTCATCAATAAAAGAATTCATTTTACACCCACTCCTCCTTCAAAATATACATCCACCTGAGAATACCATTGATTAGTAAATCTTCAAGTTAGTTGGTTCAGTTTCAAGTTAACGCGAGAGGTGTGAACTATTTCACCGTAAATTTTATCAATAGACTCACTTTACCGTAAAGAGAGACTTTGTAAAGTGAGTCATTTCAGTGTCGTCTATGAATCACACCCTTAACTATAACATTTTAGGAGTTGCAAACATATGTTAATAATTTCTCGCTCGCAGGTATTAGTAACGCAATAAATGTGTATCATTCACATTTTTACCTTAACGTTATTTTATTTACGATTCTCTTCTGCATTGTAAAAGTTGTATAATTTTTCGTTTCTACTCCGACATTGAGTTGCATTTACTGTTTTTCGAGTATAAATGTGTATAACATTGACGTTGATAATTATGTTTTGTCTTACTCATCACGCGTACACTAATGAAAACAAATATTCGAAGAGCAAAAAATATGCATATCAATTAATAGACGACCTATTGTACAGTAATAACTGCATCTCAAACAAACAAATGCTCTGGTAGTAGGTACACATTAATCTATCCTTTCCCAATGGTATAGCATAATTTATTGTGTACAATAATCAATAACTATATATGCGATGGATTAACATCGATTTATCCATTATCAAGTAAGTATTTCGATGCATTTTGATGAATCAATTTATTTTGTTTGATAGTTTTACGAATTTTTCTTACCGCGGAGGAGTCGCCTGTATCGTTGTCAAGCGTAGCCTAATGGGTTGAACACAAGTCGCTACCGAGTATCGGCTGCCGAGCTGGCTAGTAGCATACTAAGTTAGTAGCTCACTTAATAGAATCCATGAATACCATATCCTTGGTAGGCGACTTAAAGGTCTCAGTAGCCGGCTAAGTTAGTCGCCCTCCTAGAGTGTTTTAGCGGAAATCTACGATTACGGCAGTATCTTTACTCACCCACAACTTCGTCATTCTTCATCGACATCTACATAACACCCAGCGAGCCACCTCTAGGGTGTTTGGCAGGGGTGATCAATCACCAGCATGCAAGAGAATTCCCACATGCACACAACACGGGCATAAAAATGTTACGCAGAGTAACTAATTGTATTTCCACATTCATGCAAAGGCAAAACTTACCAAATATTCATTTAGGTAATCTACCTAAGATGATAGAACAAGAAAAACACGCTGTTAAAAATGCTAGGAAAATTCAGAAAAATGCATGGAAAACATGAGTTAATTGGCTACTCTATTAGTCAACTTACCTATAGTAATTCTTAACGCTGCCGTTTTGTGTCATATCGATCGCAGAAAAAACGCAATTCTGAATCTATCTGTTCTACAGCCTATCTCTCTTATTTTATTTTTATGATCTGATCTACCGCATTATGTTGGCGTTGGTAATATATGGCCAAATTCGTCGGAAAATATAATGCTCTTGAACTAAGACAATATTTTGGGTCTAGTTTTCATTCTATAGTCAGAGATTCCTATTCGAATTGTTCTAAGAGGTCAGTAACACTAACAAGACTATTGCAACGACTTTTCACGTACCTGGTAGCTCTTAACTTTACGCCTTCTACCTTTTTTAAGCCTATTTCAAGGTGATCCCAAACACTAGCAGCGTATTCCAAATGAGGTCTAACGGGGAAGAAATAGTTAATTTCCCTCACTTACAATAGTCGTCGCACTTTCCTAGCGTTCATAGTACTTCTTCCCATCCGTCCAACCCCTCTTCTCCATTCATCTACATACCCACCTTCTTAAGTGGACATGTTTCCACAGCGTAAAGCTAACACTCCAGGGGCCGTATTCTGTAACTCCAAACCGATCGGTGCGGCACCTATTCGTCGGGGGGGACGTCACACTGACTCCCGGCATGCAGTCGTACGATTCTGTACGAACCCGATCGGTGCGGCATCGACGTGAGGACGGGAGATCGTCAGTAGCCATACCGACACCAAAAAGGTTTCTGAGTTTCATGAATTTCCCCGTGCGCATTATACGTTTTATTTTGTTTTCACCTCATCACCGAGTAAAAAATGAGGTTTGCTGCAATGTTATCTCTTTTTTCCCCCTCAATAGGCCACTATAATTCACTGTGTCATCATCTATATTGATTACCTTGACATAAATATAAGATATTGGTTAATAAACATGAGGTTTGCCACCATATTACGACATTCTCTCATTTATGTTACCACTTTCACTCGCTTGAAATAGGATTCATTTCACTCTATCATCATTTATTTACTTCCTTGACATAAAAAGATATTTTTTATTAAACATGAGTTTTCCGCAATATTATCACTTTATCGCCTCTGAATAGGCAACTATTATTTCATTCAATCATCATTTGGCATTTCTTTCGACATAGAAATTAGATATTTTTATTTAAATATGGAGTTGGCCGCATCGTTATCAGTTTCTTTCATTTGCAATATGCAACTATATTTTAACATATGTTTGCCTAACTATTTTATTGTCATCCATTGATTCCCTTGACGATAAAAGAAGGTATTTGTTAATAAGTATAAGGTTTGCCTCAATATTATCATTTTCTCTCACTTGGACTGCGCAACTTAAATGAATTTCACCCAGTCACAGTTTCTTTACTCCCTCGTCATTACACTTCTTTTAATTACTCCCTGCTCCATATTTTTATAAGAATTTCCTTACTTGTTCCTCTAATATAACATTTGCATTTGCTTTTGAATCCTACGTTTCCATGGTTTCAATGGTTTTGGGAATCGTACCGACTGGTTTGAAACCGAAGACCGTACAGAATCGCTGAAAGTGCCGTCATCGGTACGGAAACCGTTGTCGGTACAGAATGATGTCCAGTTGGTGGGCTTGAAAGGGAAACCGATCGGTGCGGTACCGACGAAATACAGAATACGGCCCAAGATCAGACTCTTCACAAGGCTTTTCCCTAAACTATTACGTAACGATCCTTTCATCAGTTCCTTCATGTTTATGAACACCTCCTCTTCTAACGCTTTTCCCTGCCTTTGGCCGTTACGGGTAAGTAAAATCCTAAAACTAACGAGAGAGAAAAAACGAACGAGAGAGAAAAAACGAACGAGAGAAATTTTTGCCAGGTTCTGCTCCTATTGTATCCTGAATATTTAAAGATTAGTTTGTCATCAAATAATTAATTCATCGCCAAAGAAGACAATCCGAGAGTGAGTCTTCGTATCTCAAGGTGAAGTTTCACACGTTTTTTCTGTGATTTTTAATCGTTATATATTTTACCTTTAAATTATTTAACGGATAAAGAAGATTTGAAACAGCAGGGTAACGAATTCCGAAATTTGTAATCAGTGGCTGGGAAAGAATTGAAGTAAGAGTTAGCACTGGCTTGGGGAATGTGGAGGTAGGCAGGGTCAGATCGGGTGGGCATATGTTGAAGTCTTTGTGTGAATGGATGAAGACAAGGGCCGCAATATTAATGTTTAAACTCAGACTAGCTATTTGGCCTGGACTCCTTTGGGTAAGGAAACGCTCGTCGTCTCATTCGTTTTGCCCACAGCCTTTCCTCGTCGTTCGCATTGAAGATCGAACGCCAACACATCTTTTTCTACATAATTATTCAATACTCTCCGTGAGTCGTGCACGAGCCGCATAGACCACCTTCTTTAACCCCTGCATCTTGCCTTGGCAGCCAAGAGTGTGCAGCAGAGAGGGATGCGGGGAAAAAATTAATTCATGAAAAAATAAGGAAGTGGTTAGGGAGGCTCGTTGGCAAAGTGTGCGACAGAGGGCGGTCCGAGACCACTTTCTTTGTCATCCGCCGTGGAATGGTGATCGGAGTGCCCCCTACCACGGTGGAGGCGGGGGGAGGGGGGGGGGTCGCCAGGCAGGAAGGATTGGCCAAGTGTAGGGGGGGATCCCCTCCACCACCACCTCCACCCACTGATTATCGGAAGTTCCTCCCCCCTTGGGGTGCGTTTGTTTATATGTGCCCGGCTGCGGTCCCGTGGAGTGCAGACTGACGGGTGTCACAGTCGCTGACGAGGAGGCTTCGACGAGCAATCAGTCCGAGCAGGATAGCCGGCCGCTTCGATCTCTCTTCGCGTTCATCCTTGGAGATTTCCACTCGATCCTGTTGGGAGAGGATTCAGGAGCAGGGAAAACTCGATATTTTTCAAGATGTTGGTGATTCCTGTAACAGTTCTATTGCTCGGCCTCTTCTCGCCTATTCTTGCTGCTGACTCGCCGCTCCGTAAGTCTCTTTCGATCCTTTATTTTCCTTTCAGGTGAGAATAAATCCCTCTAGCATGTACCGCTACAGTATATTAGTAAATTAATTATCATTTTTCCATCGTGCCTTTAATCGGATCTATTTAAATTAACAAGGGCCCTTAAGTTTGAGAGATTTCAAAGACAGTGCAGATGTTTAAGAAAAAAAATACAAATATCTCTCCTAAAATGAACTTAATGTTCTACTTTAGAATATTGTGACTGAAATAACTTTAATGCCAAGACTTTATAATATTCCCAACTCACTCCTATAATAAGATACTTACGCGGAAAAATGAAATGAAAACATCAGGTAGAATTTCGATTGTTTTTTTGTTTAGAATTTACAGCACCATCACACCTCTTCAAATCAATACCAATCAGAGAGCAACGAAGGCCCCAATAATGTCAGTTAGCATTCCTTCATCTCAAATGACCGCTACCCAATACGAGCACATATTTTATATAATTAAATATGACAATTCCCAATGAAAAAGCTTAAATTGTCTCAAGTGTGGGCTTCAACTGTTCGTGTTGGCAGTAGTAGACTAGTAAAAGTAACGCTCTGTAGATGAAGTGCTCAAGATGAAAATAATTCCCAGACAATTCAGAGGGTGGCTTGCAATTAAACACAACATTAATGTTCCTCCCCCACCCCTCTTTTTTCATATCCCCCCATCCACCCACGGATACCTATTTAAGTGCAAGCCACCCTCTGAATTTTTTAACATGAAACAGTTTCACGAAGTAATGCCGGAGACCGTGCCATAGATTAATATTCTCTGCTATTCATTCCTCCGTTAACTCCCCCCCTCCCCCATGTCTTGGACGTTGAGTAATACCTTCATGAAGTATGTCTTCATCCTTGGAGACTGTTTCAACATGTCGGTGTTAATAATATCACACGGCTGCAACCTGGATGGCCTAAACTACTAATATTCCAGAATCTCATCAAAGGATAAATCCCAGCCCCAGTGGTATAGCCAGGAATTTCGTTCGAGGGTGGGGGGGATCCAACACCATTGTGGAAAATTTTTGAGGAACAGGGTACTAAGTAAAGGGTTTTAAAGTGATTGTAGAACTTATGAAAAACCTTCATTTGTTAAAAAAATATTTTGTAAATTCATGATTTTTCGATATTTTGTTTTATTTAATGAAGGAAAGTAATTGTGTTTTATATTTCGGTGGGGGGGTGTCAGGACCCCCTGAACTCCCCTGGGTCCCCTCCAGGGATCCACCCCCCCCCCCCCCCCCCGGGGTACGCCACTGGTGTCGAACCAGTATCCGGTTTATTTACTATTTTAATGTAGTAATCCGTGGTAAAATGACGTCGATTGCATAATCGGACGCCGATGTTTGAGGAGTAATCCTTGTTTCAAATTCTTCTCATTAAGTGGGACCTTGATAGCTACCTTGGTGATTCTATCCCGTCAGAAAAGTTGGTCTTGAATATTCAAATTCCGCGGAAATAAATTTGTAACTCCGCTTTATCCGGTACTGTGTCATTATTTCATTTATTTTTTTATAAAATAGCGAGCTTGATATTTATAAGTCTCTCTCACTCAAATACTCATGATACATATGAGAAAATGCATTACGCTGGCCATAGTTCAAAAGGGCACTTTAGTATTTGCCAGCCAGGTGATCTGCCTTGCCTCCCTTTTTCAAATGCTTCCGTCTCTATGCGTGATCTATGAGCATTTTCACAACCAAGGTTTGTGCATCATTGCTTCCGACACACCATTCGGGCAGCCTTGTAACATGCCTACGAACAGGCGGTAAGCGGCATGAGACCAGGGTTGATTTCAAGTACTTCCGTACTCTGTGGGTTAGAAATATTTTCCTCAACTCCCTTCAACGCTCTAGAGATATAACGAATCAGTTTTATTTTCTCCGCAACAATTACCATTGTGATTTTGCCTCCATAATGGGGAATTATTCACGTTCATTTGAGCAAAAAATCTTTACATTCCTTAGTGATTTTTTTCGCTTGCTCCCAAAGTATCATAGGAATCAACTACACTTTTTCAGAAAACTTCAATGCAAAGCAGTCACTTCCGTTAAAGGATGTTTCCACTTCTCTTGAATCCTAAGTTCGCATGCCACCTCTACCTCGCTTACTCCATATTTTATGATGTTTGATTCTTTTGTTCCTTGTTAATATGACTTAGCATCTAGTTATTATCGCATATTGTTTTTTCTTGACGCATAGTATTTCATTTAAACTTACTTCTATCTTACAGTTGTTTATTTCATATATATCATTTGTGTAAATAGCGACTTGAATGGGAAGTATCTAAAATTTTACAATATTTAGATAAGATTTTTCCACCCCCTATTTGATGCTGTTAATAGAACTATTTACTACGCATTTGCATTTTTACGTCGGTAAATTTCATAACTAATTGGAATATCCATTTCTCTAATTTGTCTAAGCGGTTTGTATTTCAAATTTCAAACAATATCTGTGTAGTAAGTCGCAGATTTACCTGTGAAGTAAGTGGAGGACGTATATTAATGCCCGTTAAAAACAAAATGAAATTAACCATAATCCTTCAGCTAGTTTATGAGGAAAGACACTGGAAATAGTTCCGCAGAATGAGAATAGTTTTTATTCCGGTCACTTCCTCTTTCCTGGCGACTTTGCGCCCAAGGCTTCCACGACCTTCCTTCAAACAATCTTGAGCCTTCGCTTTACATACAACCGTACTTAATAAGTCTTCGCTTGTACCTCCATTGTTGTTCACGCTATTTGAAGGATTTGTCCTTCTTCCGGCTTTGTTTCCATGGTCTGGGATGTACGCTATGGTGTCTCCTTCGGTTGTATTTTAAGACATGATAATTTAATGCAAAGAAAAAATAACTGTTGTTTTCATAAACATCTTTAGAAACAATTCATAGTGGAAGAAAAATTAATTTGAATTCACTGCAACATGAGCCGGTATATTTCACTTCCTAGTCACACATGTCTTCCGACACAAATTTCGCAATATATGTCAAGTCAAATAGTTTATTGGTTTATTTTTGGGACTTTAGTAGGGATATGCGAGTACTCGAAAATTCGAGTCGAGTCGAGTAGTTGGTCCTCGACTCAAGTGTTTCGAGTAGTATTACGAATGTCGAGTCGAGTAGTTTCGGTTACAGGGCTGTCGAAGCCAGTAAGTTCAGCAATCTACCGACAGAATGCGCCATCATGAAACTCTTGAGGTAATATCGTTTATAAAGTCGTTCTAATGCCGTGGCTTAGGAGTTTCAGCTTTTGTATACGTAGCAGTCAACCACTATAGCAGTCTACATGGGTGCCACATCTTTTAGCTTTTTTTGAGCACGAAGTACGTCCAATGTTAATTTTAGTTTTTTCCTTTGTGTGTTTAGTTTCCCTCTTAAACTAACACAAAATAGAGCCTATGGTTGATTAAACAAAGTAAGAAATAAAGAAAACCTACACAAGGTTCCCAAACCTTCCAACTTCGGAAAGAAAATACTTGTTCGGAAAAACAAGTGTGTTGCCGTAGACATTCTTCTGCAGGCAGTAATACTGTAACGTGGAGACATCAAAACCTTTTGCCTGAGCATGCAGGATAATTGATTTTTCTGCATGAGAATTTGAAAGGATCGAATATTGCGTGATACATTTACGCATAAAAACTTAATTTCAATATTACAAATATTGAGGGTTCTTTTGAGCAGTTTGGATGGATACTTTGATGGCTTATTACTAGATGTTAAACCATTTCAATTGTGCTTATAGAACTATTTTGAGACACATTAATTTTCATTCGTCTCCTAATTAAGACTCAATTTCCATCAATTTTCCTCGTCATCTTTCCCGTTTTACATTAAGCTAACCATTCAAAATAGAAAATTCGCTAATGGATTAAAAAAAAGAGAGTGAGTTGGAGCGTGCATTGCCTATACCATAATCGACTCGACTCGATACTCGCGAATAGTTTTCAACTCGACTCGAGGTCAAGAGGCACTACTCGCACATGCCTATAATTTAGTAATTGGGGTGTATAAATAGATAAATGAGAGTATTTCATTTGTTCTTGTGGCTGACTACTTACGAAGTTATTTTTTTCATTCAACATTATACTCCTTCTCGTTTTATCGACAATTTTTTGGGAGAAGGCCATGGTGAATATTTTAGTTCAAGTAATTTCATACTTTTATTTATTCAGGGTTCTGTTTATTTGGTGTTGCTTTAGTATTTTGATTTAATTATTTTTCAAATATAACTTTGAATATTTTTATGACAGTATTTGTATATTATAGCCTGATTTGAAGTATTCCTGCACTGAAAAAACACTTCGGATATGAGAATCGTAGGTTTGCGTGTCACACCCAAACCTGAGGTGAAGGAAAGGACTTGTCCATACATTTGGTTGTGTCACCCAAAGGGAATGGGTGATGAGGAGTTGGATGTTCCAACTACTCCATTGGTTGCTACATCCAAAGAAGATGGACGAGTACTTTGGATGTGAGAACCAAGGCGTTGGGTGGCTCATCAGAACAATGTTTGGATGCCGAATGAAAAGTTTAGATCACCTGCCCAAAGGATAGCGCTCTACCCCTTCCTCCCTCCTATGCCTATCCCAGATAAATATTTACAAATAAAGAAAAACGTTGGAAAGGCTTCCTTTTTTTTAAGTTTCACGACCTTACCCTCCATAAAATGTAAAATAATAGATTCCATTGAGGTCGAAAACTTGGAGAATATTGACGACTTCTTGAAACTAACATTGCTAATCTCCGACACGTCCATTTAAATTTCAGCCCACTTATTATGTACATGATAAGAATTCAATCACAAATTATAGTTCTGTGGTCTGGGAAATGCCTGTTGACTGACGTCGTAATAACTTTATCTTGTCGATAAACCAGACTTTTCGTAAACAAACGTTAGAATTGCAGATTTATTTGCTTATTGTCACACCATATCCCACTTCCTTAGCAACGACCTACCTTTCACAATTTAACTGGTTATTCCCTTTCCACCCCTGGCTACTGAAGAAGACGTCATTGGACTGCGCTTACGTGGATTGGCGATAGACTCGTGTTTTTTCCCTTGAACTTGCTCTTATTCGCTCACGCATTCAACGCTGCTATCTTGCTCTGGTAACGCTTCTCGTCTTACTTTGGCAATATGTTAATTGTCTTAGTGTTGCCACTCTCTGGACTTCTATATTTCCCCGTCTTTATTCCGTCGCCTGTTGAGACCTTTGACTGCCTGATGGTTGATTAGGTGTTCTACACATGCATCAACATCTACATAATACCCGAAAAGGCGCCTAAAAAGCGTGTGGCAGGGGTGTTAGGTCACCAGTCATTTACAAATAAACATCAAATGCTCTTTATTAGAGTCCTTTATGGTTTTGGGGAGAAGCGAATTCCGCATCTATACAGTCGATAAAATATAACATTCTCAATATTTTGCTTCTGCGGGAACTGGATGTACAGCGAGGGTCTAAGATTATGTTCTCCATGTCGCTCTTGAAGATATCCAAGCCTAGCGCGCAGCCTCCTAGTCTCTAGCGGCTCTCAGCCTAATGCACTTATCATCTGCAGTGGCGTAGCGAGGGGGGCGGGGCTCCGGGGGGTCTGGACCTCCCCCCGAAATATAAAAACACAATTACTTTGTTTGATCATAAAAGAAAACAAAATATTGAAAAATCATGAATTCATTTTAAGTTTCTTTGAAAAAAGAAGTTATTTCGATTATGGTAACTATTAAAATTAGTTTAAAACCCTCTACTTAGTACAATGTTTTTCAAAAATTTTCTCTCGGACCCCCCTGGTTTTGAACTCCCCCGAAATAAATTCCTGGCTACGTCACTGATCATTTGGGTAACGCCGTCTGTACGCCCGTAGCAGTTTATGACAAATCGTGCAGCTTTCCTTTGTATTTTATTAAGTTCGCGGATTAAGTCTTTCTGCACCGGATCCCATACGCCCGCTGCATATTAAAGGTGTGGCCGGAAGAGAGTGAAATATCACAGCTCTCTTTTACTTTCTCTTCCGAAAATCGTTCTACAATATTACATATTGTTTGCTGATGGAAATAATTTGTGGATATAAATTTACAGTCTTTGAAATTTGAGCCAATGTGCTGTATTTCTATATAACTCTAGTTCCAGGATTCGAGATTCATTTGTGGACGCATTACGAGGAAGACCAGAGTTTCTATATTATGACAGCCGTAAAAATTTCACATTATTTATCGCTAAGGCTTTTCTTCTTTCAGTTAACTGTTATGCTTGTGTTAGGTTACGTACCCGTGCTTGTTACGTTCAAAATTGGCTACCATGACGTCAGTAATGGTTCCTACTCTTTACATATATTACGGAGGGCTATTATTTTTACTGTGTGCTTTTCATCATTATTTCTAAATATAAATATAATTTAATTCCTAGAGAAAAAATCATTTTTTATGACTTGTGTCTGTTATTTTTTATCTTCTAAGTCCAGTTTTTTCTTCTTTACAGCAAGTTTCGTCAAAGTATGCAAGCGGAATGATCCCAAACTGAATGAATGCTTCCTAAAATCCGCCAAAAACACCTTGCCAAATATTGTTAATGGTAAGTTAAGTATATTTGCAAATTAAGAGGGATATCAATTATAATTTATGGTTTGATGTATGGTTGGTGATTTTAAAAAAATTTCTTTGGCTTTGACGTTTTCTGTATTTCACATTGAAGTGCAATCGTGTGTTGATATCTTCACTTTAGATATATTGACCATTTCTTATTCATTTTAAAGTTTTATTTTACAAATTCATTTTTCATTCTAAGTTTTATTCGCTTTTAAATTGAAAGTATATACCCTAAGTTTTTTGATTGCTCTTCTAGGCATAGATTGTGGTAATTTATCATCGTAATATTTGTCTTTTTTTTTTGTGCTCCACAAATTCCACAAATGCCAAAAAGGCGCCTCTCTGCCTCTTGACTAGTCTAATTTACAGATTTATTTTTTTGATAGCCTAGGCTATTACATAAAACGGTGATAAAAATTTGAACGGTGTGCAGAGTAGACCCTGAATAACATTTACCCGTGTTATGAAGCTCTAGTGATATTAATTTGAGGTTAAATTTTAATTTTTGAGAGAAATTTTGACAAGTGTTCACTCTCGGTAGCCTGAATGTTTTAAGTAAATAGTGGTAGTTAAAAATCAGTAATACCTGAGTGGTCAAAGAAAACTACGACCGGTCGATGGGCAGTGATGCTCCCTTTTAATGGCTGTAATTAGTGTAGATAACACCAAAGAAGTGTGGACATTCCGCAGTGGAAAAATCATTTGCCTTGACGAGTATTGGAAAATGATTTTCCTCAGCGGATTTTCGCACTGTAAATGAACTTTCGGGTGACTACGCAAAGGTTTGCCGTTGGCAAGTCGCAGCCGCGGGTATTACTTCAATGATCAGAGTAATATAAATGATGATTGTCCATAAATATGTTTCTTTTTCTTCCTTGTTTTATGAAGGTAACAAGGCTTTCAAGATCCCCAAGTTGGACCCTTTCAGGATCGAAGCCATGACCATCGGACAGGGAGCCAACAGCAACATCGGCTTGGAGCTGACCTTCCGCGACATTGACATCATTGGACTCAAGGACACTATGTTGAAGGATGCTAGGTACATAAAATATGGCCTCCTTCGCCAACTATTTCAAATTATCGTTGGTTGCAGACTAGAGCAGACACGTTATCTTCCGTTTTTCCTTTTTTTTAATCCGTCGCCTACTGGTCGAGATTTTCTGGAGCTAAATCGATTAATCGAATGCCTTAACCCTATCGCATATAAGTCGATGACGTCACAAACTTCTGCTGAGCGGATCACTGCTTCTTCTCCAATAATCTTCGGCTTTTCACATTGACTCACGTCTTTCATGCGCAATTCTTTCCCTGAATGAGCGGTTCCTTCTTAGCGGGTTGTTGAATCAGAACTCTTATGACGTCACAAACTCAATAAAATCAGGCGGCAACTATCGTGTTTGTATTTTTTCAATCTTGTGAAAGAATGGTCGATTTAGGGAGATTATTTTCTTAAATGCTTTAATTATCTCTCAATAAAGTTGATGGTTTGAGGCGTTACTGAGTGGAACTTACTCATGATGAATAAAAAATTTAAACTTTGTTTTTCCACAGAATATATTTATAATTACACTACCATGGTTTCGACGCTCCGTAGCGTCAAAACCATGGTCGTGTAATTATAAATATATTCTGTGGAAAAACAAAGTTTAAATTTTTTATTCATCTTAATTATCTCTCATTTGAATTACCTAATTGACTTTGTATGTGAGCATATTGAATTTACCATTTCCCCTACAGCCGATGCACGTATTATTTTACTGAACGTATGGGAGGAATTATTGATCATGTCAACAGTAGACGCGTTTTCAGGGCAAACTTATGGTTCCAGCATCAATACATGGAGCTTAGTGTGGACCATCAACGTCACGCGCCACATGTCTAATTCTCTTCAGGTTGCTTCAAGTCTTTGGGGTCGCACTATTCATGCGCAGCCTCTAATTAGCATCTGAAAGACATGCCATTTATGTGCTATTCAGGTGAACGTATGATTGAACAGGGTGGCTAGCACTGTAAAACCGGGAAGATCAGAAAATCTCCGGGAATTTTATCTTCACTTGAAATGTCAGGGAAAGCAGGAATTGGCCTTTAATGTTTCAGGGGTTAAATACCAAATACAGCGTTGGGAGAAGTGTGCCTTTGCCGGCCAAGTTAAATTTTATGCGATTATGCTTTCTTATAATAACCAAAAGTAGGTACAATGTTTTATACATGGTAGAGCCAATATTGATAATACATAACAAATGTATACCACTTCTAACATCTCCCTTATTCTAAGAATAGTTTCTTTCATCAAAGAAAACGAAAGGAATTGATTGCGATTCGTTACCCACCATTAGTGTATTCATAATAAACAAATTATTTGGTTTTAGAAATCCCAGTTTAGACGAATGTTAATGGTCAATTTTAACCTCATTTAAAAAAAGGCCAGATTGGCGCCCATGCGATGCCACTCCACGTGACGTCACAGGGACCTAGTTTCTATACGAGTATATAGGAGTTTAACATCGCCTGAGATTACCAATGAATGCATGCGGCACAGAGCTCAGGGAAACATCTGTCAATAGTCACCTATTTAAACTGCCTATGGTCGGAAAGTTTCCTTCGCTTGATGGAGTATTAATAATCTTTATTTAACCCAAGCGCTACCTGATAGCAGCCTGCGTCGTATCAGCGCTCAAAGACTCACCCCAAGGTCATCTCGCTTGGCGGCAGCGGGAACCAGAACGACGTCACTCGGAGTTTTCCCAGCATTCATACTTAGCCGTCGCCTTTTTGCGCGGTTGAAAAACTTTTTATTCAATCATTTAGTTTTTCATTTTATCGCGAAAAATAGGTATCGTCATTTAAAAATCTAAAAGCGTGAAATACGAACTCCAGGAGTAATAATCTTTCGCTTTAGACAATAAAAAATAATAGGAAACCACCCTATTTCAAAATTTTCAGCCTGCATTTGAGTATTCACAAGCAAATAAAGATGCCATTGGATGATATAGACCATAGGTAACATCGTAAGAAAAAATAGACGCCACGAAACTCCCGCATCAATCATGCGTAATTGGTAGGTCCTATTGGAAGAGCGTCAAACATTCGCTCCGAAAACCTCAGCTGCGTGCACAGTACCAGGAGAGACGAGTGTATCTGTTTACCTTCACGATATAACGATGGAATCGCCTCTGATTGCGTGTTTTTTGTCAGACTGTGCATTTTTTCAATATCTTAGAAATCATCGAATTATTTTTCCTCTTAGCTATTATTTAACGCAAATTGGCTTAGCGAAAAAATGCATTGTGATCAAGGTCTTCTAGGTTTTTAATCCTTGAGGAAGTTGTCGCATGGGGACGGGATTGAAATCAAACAACATAATTAGGTCTTCTGAGCAATTCAATGCGCAACCGGTTCAGCCAGCTATAGAATCATTGGCGTAAATAACTCAACCGGTTTGACTATTCACTCAGCATTTAGTCTTAGTTATTATGTACTAGCCGTCTTTTATATCCCATTTTTGCTTGCGTAATTCCGCCAATTAAATGCTACTCGCATGTATTAGCTGTTTTTACCAATCTAGTTAATAGTTTATTTTTTCCCCTGAAAGTGACCGAATTTTTATTTTTTATCCAAGAACGATACGAATTGTATTCAATTTATCCTTATCCCTCTCTAGTTCTTTCTTTTCTCTGCGCTTCTCCATCCCGCATTTTTCGTGCTCGAAGTCTTGGTATCCCTTTGGGAATATTTCCCTCCTCATAACCCTCCCTCTACTGTAAATCCAGCTTAATTACTGTACATCAATACATGGCCATTCGGCAATGTTCTTTCAATTATACATAACTATAATTAGTTACTGAATTTCCTTTTATTAATAAAGATATCTCCCGTGGACGTAAGATTTTAAATTAAGCATTTTTAGCTGATTTGGATTTTTTTTTGGAGCAGTTTCCCAAAAGTGAGCTAACAATCCATTCGGTCAACAACTCTCCCACTCTTATGCGTTGCTAGTGTCACGTTTATTTGCGTAAGCACATCATGCGTTTAACGATTGGTTCTTCTTTCTTCAGGATTGACCTGGACAAACTCCGCTTGGATTTCGAGATGGTGATGCCCTCTCTGAGGGTGGAGGGTCCCTATGAGGTCAGCGGCAAGATCCTCGTCCTCCCCATCACCGGAAAGGGAATGAGCAACATCACACTCGGTAAGATGTGGCGCCCGTGTGTCGCCCGGAAACACGATCGTGGTCGCTGGGCGACAGTCATTCTACCCCAAGCAAACCCCTCAAGGCACAATGTAACATGTTATACAAAGAAGTTACATATAACACGTTTTACGAAAAATTTATAAATCCGTGTAATAAGTAACATTGTGTAACAAAAATAAATACGTATAACAAGTTATTGATTTCCCGCACGAAGTGGGAAAATGTGTAACTTATTGACGAATATTTCTTGGGCTCTCAGCCAGGTTAATGCTTTTATATAAGCCGACGTTTCGAGAGACGACTTGCCTCCCATCCTCAAGGCCGTGTTACTTTGTGGAAGTCCAATTTCACACTGAACTGGATCGACCGTTTACCGAAAAGTAAAACGGCCTTGAGGATGGGAGACAAGTCGTCTCTCAAAACGTCGGCTCATATAAGAGCATTAACCTGGCTGAGAACCCGAGAAATATTCGTCAGAAGTATTCACCAGGAGAAATTTAAATCGTTTAGAACGTGTAACATATGTTAGAGAAAAGAGGTGAGGCGCATTGTGGGGATAGCTAGTTGACGGGGGTGGGCTAAGACTGAATCTGTAATATGTTACTTGTGAACTTTTGGCTCCGCTGGACTCTTGTTATACAACAAATTTTTATATTAAATAAATGTTACGAGTAACTTGTTACACGTAACATGTTTATATAGCATGTTACACAGTGTAAACGCACCTCTACGTCTATATCTATATAATACCCTGAAAACCACCGCTAGGTTGTTTGGCAGAGGGTGGCCATTTACCAGCATGAAAGAGCGCATGAGCGCATTCTTCCATGGAATACGCATACTAACAAAAATATACTTCTATATTCATGCAAAGGGAAAACTTGCCAACTGCTTATGAAGGCAAGATGCCTATGAAGCTAGAACATGGTTCAATGTGACTCATGACTCGAGTGCACAATGGTTCACAAAGTGTTTGGCGGCCTTCATACCCCAAGCTGATATTTTCACCATATTCATCTTCCTGGAATCGATGGAATCGGAATCGACTTTAGGCGATCGAATGTCGATTCCGATCTGAGAATCGGTGGTATCGACAATCGAAGTTTGGAGTCGACTCATCCCTAATAATTATATCCTATTGTTATCGCTTGGATCGGGTTGCCCTAATGGGTCCATGTCGCCCATATTAATAGCGAATAAAATTCCATGATAAGGAAATGCAGCGTCACTATTCTTTGAATTGCATTGTCTTTGGCAGAGAACGTGAACGTCAAGTGGTCCCTCGGCGGGAAGTTGGTGGGCAAGACCCCTGAGAGCCGGCGACTGCAGGTGGACAGCGCCAAGGTGGACATCGACCCTCAGAACATGAGGATAGACCTCGACGGACTGTTTGGCGGAGAGAAGACGCTCAGTAAGGGAAACAAATCTATCCAATATTACTACGCTCATTACTTTTTAAATGAACACTGTATTTTCCTATGTAACTGTTGTGGAGAGGAGATTAAAATTGAAAAAGGACAAAACCAACCCAATATAGGAGATAACTATGAAACCTTCCACCAGTGTAGACGTTTTCAAAATTAATTTCTATTCATCAAAAAATCTTTAACTGGAGAAATGTTTTCTTTGCCTTGTAAAAACTATAATCGTGTTTCTTAAAAGCATGCATAGCCTATAGAATAGCAAAGGAAAAGGTTGATTCAGTCCTGAAATATATTTGTGCAATTCCATTAGTGACGGAATTAACTTTAGATAAAAATATGCTGTAGGATATTTCGATAAAATTGTAAAATACAAAAAAATTGCAAAAATTCTTACTAGGCATGATCAAAAACCATTTATGAAGATGATTTTCATGTACAGAAACAAAATTAATTACCGAAATAACTCCTAAACATGCCCAAAATGAACATGTGACGGAATTACTTCCAGGTCAACCTCCCAATTGTAATGATTTCAAGCATCTTCAAAACTATGTGAATCAAAATATAGTTTGAATACTTTTAATAAGACTCTGAATAATGCTTTAAATACTGAATTCATAAAATTCAATCATTTAGCTGTTGTTTTATCAATATAAAATATTTCCAACCTAAATTTTTACTTGAGAAAAAAAGTTGACATTTTCATGGAAATGCCTGGTTACTTTAACTTTCTAAGGGCACGAATAAAAAGATATACTATGAGCCGCGACAATACACATGATCTCTTTTCTTGGCAGAGACATTATATTCATCTTGATAGCTGGTTATCATTAATTGGAATTCATCTAATTAGCAGGTACTATGAATCAAATTTCAGCTAGGCTTTATAACTAGAATTTCTCCGCTGCCCTTATCGTTAATTGATAAAAAGAAGCGTGCGACAAATGTGATTCCTAATTAATTGCTTCCTAATTTCGAGTTACGGAGAATAAATCTTTTCGCTCAAGTCATATGTTTGTTGTTTTGCAGGTGAAAACATGAACGTGTTCCTCAACGAGAACTGGCGTGACGTGTTGGGTGAGCTGAAACCGGGAGTGAACGAGGCTCTCGCGACGATCGTCACGCTCATCGGAAACCAGGTCATCTCGTCCGTCACATACGACCAACTCCTTCCCCCGCAATAAACGAAACAAATACGAAAGAAAAAAGGGAACTTAATGGTGACAAAAATGCCTCATTACAGTGTGCTTCCTCTGCGTCTGCTATCAACCTTCTTCGCCTCGATCTGCAAGTTTTAAGCATCAGAACAACATTTCCCTTGCCATAGAACCCTGCTTCAAACATCTCTCTCTGCTCTGAATTCTAGAGTACTTACTTACAACACGTATCAGCCGCCATGGTGTACTTAAACTCTTGCTAGGGAATTTTAATTGATACAAATGCTTCGTGGCACATTGTCTCTATTAAAACTGACGCATTATCCTCTCCTCTCGTTATACCAGCAGTTCTCTACACCGAAACAAGATTCCTCACGTCTAATGTCCCATGTCCACGCTAAGAGTAACGATCACCGACGTGGAACGGAGTGGTAAGAGAATTGCCTCTCGGCGGACGTTGCCAAATTAGTTAGGCAAAGTAGAGATATTGAGTTCTGTCGATATAGAGGGTAGCAAAATGAAGTTTGGCAACTCTGTGCAGAAGAGCAAACAGTGGCTACATCCGAGACATTATTGTGACTTTGGAGGAATATGCTCCGACTATTTATGCCTCCCCTAATACCTCCATTGCTCGCAAAATCGTGTCATACTTGAAACAAAATGAGTCCGAAGGCAGGATCCAACAACAGAATGTGATCTTTAGAGTTTTTCGACTGTTATTTCTGGATATCGCGCTGGAAGCACGTGCCCACATCTGTATCGTATACAGTTCCGTGCAAATGGTATGCCCAACTTTCTTGGCCGGAAGGTGTAAAAACTGGATGTGGCCCCGTGTACTTCCTTCATTGCGTCGTTGCCAGTCTGTGGTGGAAACGCTATTGTATTGCATATTGTTGTAATGCTGCTAATACTTCTACACTCATTGGTTCATTGTCGTTACCTTGTGCTTTTCTCGCTTCCGTCCAATAGTTCCTCACCGATGTGACGTCTGAACTTCTGCAGAATAATGATGCGTTTGTCACTCTTTATATATATAAAAAATATCTTGGTCTGCATATTTATTCCCTTTTTTGTGCACTTCTACGAAAAAATTTTTTGTACGCAAGCTATTCTCGAAAAACATCTATGCGTACAAATCGGGTAAACAAAGCTTTATTACAGTACAAATGTCGTTTTTAGAGACTAGAAATAAAAAATCTAAAGGCACGAAAAAATCCAAAGATACAGAAACTAATGCATAAAAAGATCGCATAATTTGCTTAAGAAAATAATCTATTTAATGTTTCAAAAGGTCACTAAAATTTGGGATTTTCCGAATTTCGCAACACATGATCCAAATCGTTTCGTAATCCATATTGTACTTCCAGTATTGCACTCCTAAATTCTTTCATTCTTTTTTTTCTTTTCTTGTATTCTTTTCGGAGCACAATAGTTGATAATGAGTTGTAATTGTTGTTATAGCTGGTGGTTGGCTAGCCTGCGTCATAGTGCTATACGCATGATGTGGACTGGCTTTATTTTCGTTATTTAATCCCAGCTGTCTTTGTGTACCTTGTTAAAAACATATTAAAAATTGTTTTGCTAAATATACAGTCTATTAATGATTTATAGCCCTTTCCATAGCCTCATCCTGTACGCCTGCCCTTAAAGCCTGTTCTACAATAATTGGTTCATTGCCGTTTCCTTGTGCTTTCCTTGCCTTTGTTCTATAGCGCCTCTATGAAGCGTCGTTTGAACTTCTACAGAATAATGATGCGTTTGTTTCTCTTTTCTATCTGCATATTTATTCCCTTTTTTTGTGCAATTCTATGAAGAAATATTGCACGCAATCTGTTATCAAATAACACCTATGCCATCAAATTGGGTAAACAAAGCTCTTATAAGCTTCCTGTCACACATCAATTTGTTATTTCTGGGGTTAGTGAGGCATGCTCAACGCGTGATGTACATCATTAACGTCATTTAAAATAAGAAACGTACTTTGACTTGGACGGTGTCTCGATGATCATGCAGGAATGACAATGCACCAAGGATGAAATTGGTCATTACAAATTCATTTGGCTTATTTTCATGGAGAATTGCATCCTTGGCATATATAACTTGGCACCAGTGCGCTTGACTGCGTGAAAAGTTGTTTGTTTTGAAGTTACTTGCATGCTAAGAATGGAGAGTGTTCAATATATGCGTGGTTATCAAATATTACCTTTCCTTTGGGCTAGAACCTTGGCGCGGTGGAAAGGCTTGCACGTTCCTATGACCCCTAGAGCTGCAAAGGCGGGATTAATTCTAAATTATTCCCGGTAGGGCCACCCATGCCAGATAGGTCGAAGGGTAGGAGCCAGACAAAAGGTAGTCCACGTGATGGTGTCACGTGAAAAATACTGCTGGAATGGAGGTGGGAATCCCTACCAACTATCTCTTCCCTGAACACATGGAGTACAACCAAATGAGCCTCGAAATCTCATCGCCCGGGACCCGTCCGCAAAGGGCGGGTGTCGGGCACGGCAGCGAGGTCGGCAAGGTCCTCGGGGTCGTCAACATGCGAAATCCTTTGCAGAGACTTATCATCATCATCATCAACAGCAGCAGCAATGAAGAAAGAAGAAAAGAAGACCAGGAAGATGGACAAGAAGAAGGCGGCTATAAATGTAGGGACGTGGAATGTGAGGACAATGATGAGGGCGGGGAAGTTAGAAAATATCAAAAGGGAAATGGATAAGGGGAGAATAGATATCTTAGGATTATGCGAGGTGAGGTGGAGGGATGGGGGGACTATTGGAGTGATGGATATAGGGTTATATATAGTGGAGGGGAAGAGAGCCAGCGAGGGGTAGCCTTAGTATTAAACGGGAAGATGGGTAAGCGTGTGGTAGGTATAGACCAGGTAAGCGATAGGATTCTGGTGGTAGAAATTGAGGCGCGGCCAACCAACCTAGGGAAAGCAGTAGGCGTGGACAATATCCCGTGTGAGCTTCTGAATAATCTAGGGAAGGAAGGTAAGAAATGGTTTTTCGAACTAGTGCGCAGGATCTACGAGGAGGGATTTTGTCCGTAGGATTTCGTGAAGACGGTTTTAATTCTGCTTCCGAAAAAGAAGAAAGCTGTGGAATGCGTAAATTATAGAACTATCAGCCTAATATCGCATGCGGCGAAATTGGTGTTGAGGATATTGAACAGACGAATGGAGGCGAGGGCAAACGAGTATTTGAGCAAAGATCAATTTGGTTTTAGAAAAGGGAAGTCAACTCGTGATGCAATAGCAATAATGAGGTCCCTCGTGGAGAGGAACCTAGAATATGAGCAGGACGTGTATGCCTGCTTTGTGGATTTTGAAAAAGCATTTGATAGGGTGAACTGGGTAAAGTTAATGGATATTCTCAAGAGAATAGGTGCATATTGGAGGGATAGGCGACTGATTCGTAATCTGTATATGGCCCAGACTGCGCAAATGAGGATAGCGGACGGAGAATCTAGGTGGGCAAGCATTGGCCGAGGTGTGAGGCAAGGCTGTCGTCTATCGCCGCTGCTCTTTAACGTGTACGCTGAAGAGATGGTAAGGGAAAAGTGGGATGAGTTAGAAGCTGGTATAAAAGTGGAAGGAATGATGTTCAAATCAGTGAGATTCGCGGATGATCAGGCGTTGAATAGGCAGTCAGCGAGGCGGCTTCAGGCTCTAGTGGATGCGTTATACGAGCGTTGCGAGGAGTATGGGATTAGGATTAATCTCAAGAAAACTAAGGTTATGCTGTTTTGTAAAGCATCGCGAGCGAGGAATGTGAGACTCAAGATAAAGGTTGGTGGGGAAAAATTTGATTAGGCAGAGCGATTCAACTATTTGGGCAACACGTTAGAGGAAAACAGACACAGTAGCAAGGACATCAGGAAGCGAATTGCATTTTACAAAGGAAGCGTTCATGAACGCAAAGGAGCTTCTGAGAGGATCGTAATGCAAGAGTCTAAAGAAAAGGTTATTTCAGATGCAGTTAGTGTAGTTCTCTACGGTGCGGAAACCTGGACACTTAGGAAGGAGGACGAGAGAAGATTGGAGGCATTCGAGATGTGGGTATGGAGAAGAATGGAGAGGGAAAGGAACGACGAAGTGCTGGAGAGCCAGCTTTTAAACGAGAGACGGAGGAGACAGAAGGTATAGATGTGAGGAGTACTTATCGGGGAGGGGATGTTGAAAACGGTGTTAGAGAGAAGAATGTTAGGGAAACAAGGGAGGGGAAGGAAGAGAATAGGATTTTTGGATAGAATGAAAGGAAGTATGCCTTGCAGTGAATTGAAGATGGCAGTGCTGGAAGGGAAGAGAAGCTCCCAGATCACTTCTTTAGTACTGCATGGAAACCTACCTAAATTAGTAGAAAACTATAATAATAATCAAATATTAAAAATTACATGTGAAAAAATCAATGTAAATGTAAAAGTTAAATCAGAAATATGAGGTGCTGTCAAGCAAGGACGGATCCATGATGTTTCTGCCGGTGACATATGGGCGTGAAAAGCAATTGGTCTTCTCATAATTGGGGTTATTAACAGCATGCCAAATTACACTACGAATTACACTTTTTTAATTTAAAGTGATTAATATGAAAATATTATTATGTTACTTATGCAATAACGACAGTTTTCTTTAATATTTCCTTTAGACAGCTCATATTTTTATTATTAACTCACGATTAATAGTGGATTAATCAGTATTGATGTTTTCATCTTTGCATGGCATGCTCGCTGACTTTTGCGTCAAACCATCTCGGTTCTCTGCCTTCTCTTTTATTTTATTAGAAATGTAACTTTTTTGATAGCTGAATTAAAAGCCCCTCTACATTTAACTATATCATTGACCACACAAAGCAAAGGAATGATTACGGGGGTATTAAATGTATTAAAAATCTTGTATAATTTTTAAGCGTCCGGGGGGAGGGTACGTGACCGCACCCCCAAAATCCACTGTGCTGTCAAATGTTGACAACATTGTACTCTCAAAACTCACTAGCTTCACTCCACGTTCTTCCACTTCCTCCTCTCCTCCATTCCCCTTATTATGTTCTCCGTTATCCATGGCTTCTTTATCCTTCTACTCTCAACATACCCAATTGACTTCTCAGCCGCTTTGACTCTTCCAGTTTTGATATTATCCCACCCTTCCTGTGCAGTCTGTGTTATTCCAACCCCCTGGATACAATTGTCCACTTGTTCCTGATATTCGCTCCTCATACCCCCCTTCAGAGCTTCTAGATTCCATTTCTTCGCCTTCCTAACTTTCGTAAGTCTTTTAAAATCTGACGTTGCAATTCGTAAGTACTAAATTGTGGTCTGAATCCGCATCCGCTGCTGGGAGTTTTTCACACTATTTCTAAACCTCTGTCTTACCATGATGTTGTCTATCTGATATCTCCCCACATCTCCTGGAGCTTTCCATGTGTACTTTCGCCCTATCTGGCGATTTGATCGTTGGATTATTCTTCCTCATAGGATAATCCTCTAAAATCGCTGGCACAGAAATGGTTTTTCCAGGTTTCGATAGTAGTAGGAGGACCCGCCCGCCTCTGCGGCGCTGCGGGATTCCTCTTCCTTCCCTATCCCGTCCCAGGAGGCGTCGTCGGGCTCCTAACGCGGCGGCGTACAGTAGTCCCAAATCGAAAAAAGCTGGCTAAAAGTCATTTTTTCGACTTTTGACGAGGAAGTTTTGAATTATGTATTCCGATTCTACAGGATATGGCCTATAATATTTCGTACCTGATAGGTCTGTGTGATTATTATGTTGACCTGTGTAACCCGTCAAACATGGGTATGTTCAGCCTAAAACGCCCGAGGCGTTGAAATAGCCGATTTTAGGGTAATTCAACTTAATAAATTACTATTTTAATTTCAAGGGATTTATTTGTCAATTTTAAGACGGTAAGTTTGCATATTTGTTTACAATATTGTAGTATTTTTTGTTCGTTTCAGAATTTATTACAACAATATTTAATTATTTATAATGTTAGCTATTTTTAAGCTTATTTTTAGTCAAATGTGTCGATATAGTTTTGTGCCCCACGGTGCCCCTCGAATATTCTTATGCTGAATCCTTAGGAAGAGTATATAAAACAAGATGGAGAAAAAAATCTTGCCTATACTTGCCTATCCGACATCTAGAGGGTTTTAAGTTGAGCGGTGCACGTGGAGCGGGTTGAGCTGAAGGCGGCTGGCCGGCGGGAGACAGTGGCATTATCGCTCAAATATTCCTGTATCGGTGTTCAAACTTGCATGGTGTATACTTAGCATAATTCTACATCCTGTACGATTACATACATCGAGTGCTTCACGCCTATCTTATGCACACTTCTTGTTTGTGCACTCACCTTCATATATTCATGAAACCAATGAGGGCCGGTTTTCATGCTCTTAATGAGAAAAATTATGAGTGATCAAAAGCGACTACTTAAGTCACTATGCGAGAACCTTACAGTAACCACAAGATGCTTTTCTTTGCAAAACTTTCCGCATATTTTTATAGAGAAGAGATCCCTTACATGCCGTAAAGCGTTGTCAGCACTTTATTCCGAAATAAAGTATTGGCGATAAGAGAAATAAATGCTCCCTAATGCCAAGAATTGTTCACAGGATCATTTCAACAGCCCATAGACGTAGATAGGATTGAATTCGGAGGGAAAAATTCGTCTAAACCCACCAATGGAGCGTGCATCCTGCAAGTGCATTTTTTAATAATAATGGAATGAGGATGACGGCCTCCCTCACCAGAGTCATTGCATGGATGTGGTGAATATTTCCCACTCAGTTTTATTTAATGATTTTCTTAGTGAACAAGTGCTGTGCTCCGAACTGTGTTAACACGGCTAACTCGAGAAACTTCTCCTGTCCAGATAATTAAAGCACTTGGTTTGCCAATGTTTGGCATTCAAATTTCAGGATGCGCCGGAAACTCAGATGCAAGGCTATATAAGCTTTTATATCTTTTATTCAATGCCAACTCATAATTTCCGGTTTATTATTGGTTAAAAATAGACAACTTTTAGAAATCACATTCATCGTTTCAGCCGTAAATACACCTGTTAAATTTGAACTATGGGTGCCGCAAATTTTTTCGTACCTTGCGATGTACAATAAAAATACAGAGAGAAAAGAATATTCATAAGCGAAGGGGAAGGAATATGTCGTGGAATATTTGAAAACAAGATTTCGACTGAATGAAATCAAGCATGAAAAAAATCTTCTGACGCGTTTTGCGCGAAGAATGTTTTCTCGAAATACCTAAGAAAGTGGAATCAAAGGTCGAGGGCAGATGAGCATTTCAAAGAGACGTTCAAAAGCTGGTTGCAGAAGGAAATGAAATTCCCTCCAGAAGTAAATCAATATCTCCCTCTCGCATCTAGTGAGGGCAAATGATTAACGTGTATGCACAGTCGGCGAATATATGCAGTGTATAAAAATAATCACTCATTAATCTCAATCATAATATTTTTTAAAGTGGAGTTTTAATTAAGGATTTCATTTCAGACGAATGAAATTACGTGTAAATATAAAATTATAATAAATAAGTAAGAAATATTGGACCCGTTTCCATAATTTTCAAAAATCTACAAACAAATGCTTTATGTGCATGAAATGTAATTATTAATGTGATTTGCAATTTTCACGACAGGTATCTATGAAAGAGTTGTCCATAGACTTACAGTGATATTAAATTCTTTATCCTGCGGCTATGAGATAAATAATGAAGCCTTCAGCCAGTATTGCATTGAAATAGCTGAGCTGTACATCGATTATGGTTGGCATTATATGCTGCTCATGGTACATAAAGTGCTGATACATGGAACAGCAATTTCCTAATAATACTTTCTTTAAATTGAAGTTTTAACGGAGGAAGCATTGGAGGCCAGGAACATAGACATGAGGAAATTCCGAGTGCAACGTACAAGAAAATCCTCAATAATGTTAAATTATGAAGATATCTTTCGAAGGCTCCCTTTAAATAACTGAATCATAAATTTTAATTACATCAGGAGTTACAAAAAATGAAGTCAGCCTATCAGGTGGGGTGAAAATTTGCTAATTTTAAGTGATATGCAGAGCGACAATGAGTCCGATGGGGTGACATCGGTCGACTATTCTTTAAAAATTCGGTTTTTGTGATACATGAAAGCGATTTTATTGCAATTAGAACATTATTTTCCTCGATGTTCTTAATATCAGTCATTTTATTTCATCTAATGTGACTTATCAAATACATGGAAACCAAAAATGAGTGAGTGCATTTTTTTCCGATTTTGGTATCTCACCGACTATGCTGATGGTCGCGGGTTCGAATCCCACCAATTTCATGTCGTAAATTCTATAATGGGTTTTAACAACAATTTGTACATATTTTGCCTTAAAGTTATACTATTTTAAGCTCTCCATGAACACCAAGTTATCGCCAATCGCAATGACATCTACATCGAGATTTTCTAAAAATTGTTTAAATAATAACAGCTCAAAAAATGCTAAAAGAAGAGATATCGTAAAAATAATGCCAAAATCAGATTCAGACGATCAAAATCATGCCTTTCTACAACGGTGCCTCACTCAGCGGCGATAATACCATGAGCTTCTGTGAAAGGATTATCCCCAATCCCTTCCTCAAACACTAAACATAAAAGTACTGCAGAAACAAGTGACTTTGTACGCAGTCACGCGCACAGGTGCAAGTTAAATACATCAAAGGATGAAGATCACCGTGAAAAATATTTGACTTAGTCGAGATTCGAACCCTGATCTCCCGGACTGCGTACAAAGTCATTTGTACCTGCAGTGCCTTGAAATTCGTTGTGGGGGTATTCTCTCCGACAGTGGCTTAGTGAGTACGACCCTCACCACATGTGCATGGAAGGGTGGAGAAAGTGAAGTGGGCGGAGAGGAGTAAGAATGACGAAGTGCTGGACAAGGTGGGTTAGGAGAGTTAGCAGCTTCTAGGTGAAATACGGAGGAGACAGAGGATTTGGATGGAGTGAGTTCAGAGCGGGGAGGGGATGTAAAAACTCGTCCAGGGGGGAAGAATGCTTGGTATTATAGGCGGAAAGGAACAGAATAGCATTTAAAGTTATAGAATGGAATGGAGGAGGACGCATTGTAAATTAGAAGAGGCAAGTCGAAGATGGGGGTGGAGACGGCCCAAGTAATTCTCAAATGCTCCATGCAAATCTAACTCAGTCGGTAGAATACCATTAATGGAGTCTTAAACATAGGGTGTATCAAAAAGAATATACTTATTACAAAGTATTATTTTGTCCAAACTATCGATCGTTGCGCCTCGGCTGTTTCCTAGGTTGCACGAAGACAACTTCATTTTTCAACAAGACGGAGTCGTCACGTATGTGAATATCTTAATGAAACTCTACCGAACCGTTGGATTTGTCGTCAAGGAGTGACTTAGGGTCAGGGGTTCACGTAGAGGTCTCAAAATTTTCAGGCCTTATTTTTGATCGGTCCCACAACTTTTTTTCATTGGGCCAGATGGATTTGAAAAAAATCGATTTTTGTGATCCGCCCTAATGGACATGCTTGCTCGAGAATGGGAGGAATATGAGTTTCGATGTGATATTGTTCGTTTCACTGATGGAGGACGTATTGAAGATCTATAATCTAAATTTGAGAAGTTCCTTAATATGTGTGTGAAGTTTCATACTCGTGTTTCTCAAAGTTTAATAAATATATGCATTCGTAATACGTACACTCTAAAATTCTACATATTTGAAACACCCTGTGCGTCGCACGCTAACATAAAAGCGCCGACTTTGCTTGTAGATTTGCACACATTGGTCTTTAAATCTCATCCAATGAAGTTGCAGTCCCGATAAAAACACATCCGTGGCGATACGTGTCTCCACATTCCCACCGATTGTCACTCCATTTTCAAATCAATAAAAACGCTCTTTTTTTCAGTAAAAGTTTGGTTTTATTTCGTATTCGTCGATGTGCTCGCATGAGCTCATCCTAGATATCCCGGATCAAACACTTGAGTACTTTGATGCAGAACTGGACGAGCGATTTGAGCAGTCCGTAGCCTGGAATGCACTCCAAGATGTCCCGCTTTTGCGAGTTCGTCTGCAGCTCTTTTTCCAATCCCTCCAGTTTCTTCAGCGCCCCTTCAGCCGCTTTCTTCTCCCCTTCCGATTTCTTCAAGAGTTCGTTGACCATCTCGAGGATCGTCTCCATGCCCTCAATGGTGTCCACCTTGTCCTTCACGTCGGCATGAGAACCTTTCACAAAGACCAGAATTTATAGATTAATATTTCAGTGCACTCGGGGATTGTCCCGGATGCAGGCAGGCTCATGAAACACATTTCAATTCATCAAGACTCCGGGAACACATCAACGGGGTAAACAAGTAGTGATACACTCACGGCCAAGACAGCTAACAGTGGTGTTAATGGGGAAGCCGGGATCAAGTCCCAGTTAAAGTAAATGATTTTAAAGGCAAATTTCACCCTCTACAGAAATAACGATTTCGTTACAGAGAACATCTTCTGGAAAAAGTCCCGCGTTGCTGTTTATCAGGTGTCAACAGTGTCGTGAGCACTGCTGTTCGCGTCATCAGGTCGGTTGTCTTCGACCTGGAATCGCGAGCAGCTATGCTCACGAAACTCTTATATCCTGAAGACCAGCAGCGAGGAAATATGACCCGGAAGATTAACTCAGCATTTGAGGACCGCGAAAGACTCTACTCATACTTCGATTTCATTGTTTTCGTCGAGATTTAGATCGACGCTTGAGGTAAAAATAAAGACACGTAGTTAAAAAAATTCCTGAATGGAGTTGAAAATGTTTACATTTTTGATGTAACTTAGAAGCAACACTGCATGTTGCAATTGGTAAAACGAGTCGGAGTCGAAAACGTTAAATGTGCGTTGATTTCGCTCCGATGTGATTGGGGTCCAGCCCACTTACCCAATGCGTCCAGCAACTTCTCCGATACATCTCCCAGTGCCCTCTTCTCCCTCTCATTGAGATGGCGCGCCTCGGCTGACTCAGCACCAGTCGTAACTGAAAAGAAAAGAATTGCAGATATTAGAGACAGAGATACGAAGAATAGAAAAAGAGGATCGTCCTATAAATGTGTTGTCACCCACCGCCCATTTCAATGGGTTTACAAAAGTCGCCGCTCGCGTCGCTGACGGACAAAGTGATCCGAAATTCACGGGGAAATAAAGTATTAATAGATGTTATAGCCGAAACTTGTAAACATGATGATGTGATCTTATTATTCTTAATATTGATTACTTTTCAAAGCTATTCCTCTCAATTAAAAACATTACACTGCAAAATATTGCAAAAGATCACATTGCACTCATCACCGCGCCGCGGCTTATTCCAAAAGCACAAAAAGGGTGGTTCCCTATTATTTTTTTATTGCCTAAATTGAAAGATTATTACTAATGGAGTATGCATTTCACACTTTTAGGTTTTTAAATGACGATATCTATTTTTCGCGATTAAAGAAATAGTGAAAATTTTCAAGCGTGCGAAAACGCGACGGCTAAGTATGAATGCTGGGAAAAGCCCGTGTAACGTCATTCTGGCTCCCTGGCTGGGTAAATAAAATTGTGTGGAAATTTACCATTTTATTTTATTTCCATGGACATAAAACATTTCCACCAGATATAGCCGGACACTGTGCATTAAATTCATTCGAACTTACATTTGGAGCTCACCAAAGTGTAGATGAATATGTACATCGGTGAACAACAAATCAAAGAATTGGCTTCGGCTTAAGTGAGCTGTCAATGAAATCAAAATTACTTTCTCTTTTACATTGCCTTTCGAAGGTCAAATTGGTTGAGGAAAAACAAAAGAAAACCAGTGGTTGTCATTAGTGTCTATGCCTTCAAGATTTACCGAAAGCTATATTTGTAATTTTAAAAATACTCACTTGGAAATTGGAGCCTTAGATTAGTGGAGATCAAATGGAGAAAAATAAAATTTACCTCTGATGTATACACTTTCCGGCAAAATAATTTCAAAAGGTATTCCACGATGTTATCAAATAATCTAAAATACTCAAATCGTAGTTATTAAGGGACACGTAGCTTTTTACGGCAACACAAAATATCATTCAATAGCTGCCTGCAGTTCCATCCTCATGCAAATGAAGTTTTTTAATCAATCCACGTAGATTGTAGACGTTTTAGTCTCGTGATACATTCTTCTAAATAAAACCAGCCTTGGCACAATATGGATATTTAAAAAGAATGAAGAAAACGATTCCAACGAAAAACGAAGTAATCTCGGAAGCATAACGTAACAGAAGTGTTATCAGAGCTACTTCAAAAATATAATATTACCATAAATTACGAGGATATCTTTGAGTTGTAACTGAAAAGTGTCAAACATGAGATTAGAGTCTTTGAGTTATTTTTCGCCGGCCACCAAAAACGGATGTAACTGCGATTGTGTGAAACGAACCTTGCATCCGAACAAACCTGATCACGAGCGTCGATAGCCTCGCATATTGCAGCTGTCTGGACCAAGAAAACAGCTCATGGATGCTCATTTGGCTTTTTAAGGCTCAACGTAGGGCTTCTTATAAAGAGAAGACTTTTGTTTTCAAATTTCATTTTCACGCAATCTCTCATCAACGACGTGATTCGACATAAGTAGGGCAACGACAACGACATGAATATGGACTAAGGTTATTTGCGATGCTGGTGTGCAAGTATCAATATTAAAAATATATATAGTTGTCCATTTTTTTGTTTGATGGAACAACATAGGATTACTAAAGAGTAACATCAATGCGAGATTAATATTTCTTGAAGTGAATTGTTTTGCATATTTTTATAAAAGAATATATTCAGTCTTCCACTTAGCTAATTGCTCTCCAAAATACATTTAAATACAATGCTTTCTGGTTGGAAAGATAGGGGCTTTGAAAATCATTTGTCTTGTCTATGTCTATGTTTTTAGTAGGTATAGTAAAGCTGTTACCCTACTAGGTGCGAAAAGGAAGTGGATTAGAATGTGAAAAGCAAAGTTTCGCTCGGGTCTTTACTTCCATTGTAGAAACAATAATTTTCGCAATCGATCGATGGAACTTTGGATGAACCAAAGAATCGCCGCTAGTTTGGACACTATATTTCCGATGAGTAAAAAGCCTTTTCTGGCTATCTAACTCCATCACCCAATTAAGGTTTGGATGTGGTGATCTATGGAATTCGCGTGTAGAGAATTAATTAGCTGAACACTTGATTGAACTCCAAACACTTTTCAAATCGCTGTATTCAAAATTCTCTGCTCCGGTTCTAATCTCATGTTTGACAGCAATGAACACTCCTCCTGTTCTCGTTTTTCGGCTCTTTCTGTACAAGTTACGTGATTTCGGGAAGAAATCTCTGTCATGAATTTCATCCGCCAACCAACTTTCCGTCTCTATGATTACATCAGCTTCTGTTTTTGGAATTACATAGCTGAAATCATCTACTTTGTTTTCAGTTCTACGGAAATTTAAAACCACTACCTATGAGGTTCCTTTTATACTATATTTCTAACCTTTGCAGAAAATTTAAGTTTTTCGGTGTATTCTATACCTGATTTTCCTGATTTACAGATAAGTATACAGTCGAAATTTTCAAAATGGAAATTTCGGCTTTTCGTGCACTTTATTGATGTTTAATCGGAACCAGTGGCCCCATGACTTACCATCCCAAAATCAACCATACACTCTTCCTTATCCTCAACACTAAAAAAGACCAACATTGCTAGATAATTCTTCTCGCTATACACCCAGCTGACTACATAGTCGTGTAATGAGCTCAAAAATTTCCCCTTAAACAACGATTTCTTTTCTAAACGCCCGATTTAACTGGTTGTGATTCAAAAAGCGTCAACATAAGTTACAGAATACGTACGTGGCCAGATAGAAAATGCCTGAAGAGATTAAAAAGGCCGTTTTACACGGAACTGCGCAGGTTAAAATTGCATTAATTTCTCTTGATGGCGTGGAATTGCGCGAATGCACGAAAGAAATAAAAGAAGGGGCTATTTTTCCATCCATGCATTTTCGCATACTTTATAGCAAAATCGCCGCTTTACATGACACAAATTTTGACTGCGCCGTCGTTCTCACGTCAGATTGTGCAATTGCGTGCACCGCGTAAAATGGCGTTAGCACTTCATACCACAGGAACCTCATCGGCGGACGTGGTAAATTACTTAAAAAACTAAGTAGCCCAATTTCACGACCCGATTCTAAAAAGGGAACCCCCGTTTTGTAACCGCGATTCCACTTGCATTTAACCGAGACAAGAAAACACCCTGATTAACTTAATGAAGTCGTTTCAAGACTGCAGACTCACGGGGATTATTTTTAACGAGCAATCTTATGGTTCAAAAAATATTTCTGAGAATATTTTATAGATAAATGTGTCAAGACGATCCAGAGGGAAGCTCTGTACCCTGATTGAAGAAGAGGTCGAAGCAGAAAAATTGCTGGTTTTAAACGCAATGACTTGCAATACATGACTTACGAATGTGAGTAACAATTCATATCGAAACTAAGATATGAAGAGGGAAATTTATTTTCTTCTTTTTAGTTGGCGAGAGAAACGTTTTTAAATTTATAATATTATTTTCTTCTTTTTAGTTTTCGATGATTTTCTTCTTACTTTCTCTATCTTCCCTAACGTCAATATCACTCGATTAACCAATAATTTAGAGTTTTGAATTCACTAAAGAAAGTTATGTCACTTAATTGGTTTTTAAATTTGACTTTTATAAAATTTTAATTTTTTTAATGAAATTTTTCTAAAAAAATGCGCTTTATGTTGCACAACATTCGACATGTCACAACAAATTCGCTGACATGTGATTTCAGTGCCACCGGTGGCAAAATGTGGAATTAATTTTCCATACAATATAAAGTTTGTAAATATTTTTTTAAATCTAGGCAGACTCATGACAGAAAGCATATACATATGCATTGTCATCAAGATCTGAGCTAGGCATAAAGTTTCAATGCTCTAGCTAGTCGTTAAGTGTGTTAGGCGCTCTTCGAATATCTTACCCGCTCGGAAACTAGGGAAACGTTTACTCATTCTATTTGCGGGGTAAGTGTTAAACCATACAGTCCTGAAATTGGTTTGACGCAGCTCTCGTATCCGCTATCCTTTGCATGGCGGCTACTTCATCTCTTATACGTGCCTTATAACTAAGCTGAGAACATCGCCCAAAATGCCTTCTTTTTCTTTGACTCAGGAAACCAATTTTACGAAGTGATACATTCATTTATGGCGAAATTAAGTCAGTTATTTATTGAATAAAAATGCCTATTTTACGTTAATATGGCTTTTTCTGCTGATACTGCCTATTTAAGGGCTTAAAAAAAGCAAACTTTTCCAACATCATCAAAATTCTCTTTGGTGCGGAGATAAGTCTATTTTTCAGTTTCATATACAATTTGTCAATTTTTAAATAATGTCCTTAAACATGCATAAATAAATATCACCCAAATAATTATTATATAAGGAGCAGAAAAACAACTATGGTTGTTTTACGTGATGTGTGCATGTGATGGTTATGGTTGCCGAAAACTAGGTTTTGAAGGCAGCACTCAGTTTTGCTGAGTTTTATGAGATTCTGCCCGAAGTTGGTGTGCCTTGATAGCCAGTAGGTATTGATATAATGGGGAGTATGGCTGTATACTGAAGTAATCCGCAGATAAAATTATTTACATATATGTTAGGCTTGAGACAGGAATAATGAGCGCCTCCTATACATCAGTTCGAACATCTTTTTCGACAACTAAAAGGCACATCATTGTCACAGATTTCGCTTATCTTTTAACCTACGTGTCAACTCTGTCTATAAGAATGTTAAGCCATCACGGTGCATGAGTAGGTTTTCTATGGGCAATAGAATATTTGGATGAAGAAGAAAAAGCAAACTGCATTCTCGAATTCAAAGCTACTCTGCTGCTGATGTCGACGAGGATCCTGCGTTTATCAGATGCAATTTTGGTTTACTACTATCACTCATATCATCTCTGCATGCAAGGGAATCACTCCTTGTAATGGCTACAGAGAAAAAATGACCTGTGGAGAGTGACCTATTTGATATACCAAGTTATTTGGGAAAATCCTTCTGCGAATCTTGGAATTACGGGATCGATGCCCACCTGGGTGGGTATTTCACCACCCAAGGCAGTGGTGTAACTATAGGGGAAATGAGGGAATACATCCCCCTCCCCCAAAACCTAAGAGAAATAAAAGAAATATTACAAACTATTGCCTAGCTTTGACATATAATAACTGCATCTGCTTAAAGCTAATTTTTTAGTGACAAAATAATGTAAAATATATTTCTAGGCATGATATTTTTAAAAAGATTTTCCCGAACCCCCCGTGGCCTGGGGGAGGGGGTTGCCAACCCAGGCCATCCCATCCCCCCAAAACATATTCCTAGTTACGCCAACGACCCAAGGCATAGTACGCCAAGTTTTGAGCTTACAGACCCTGCCCCAGGAGTGTAACCCCGCGAGCCCAGGAGTCCCGTTCCATGTGTACCTTTACCCTTTGTGATGATTAATACAAGTGTTTGTGATGAATAACTTGTTTCTCCTGCAAAATTCTGCTGCTTTCTCTCCCCTGTCGTTCCGAATTCCTAATCCAAATTCTCCTACTTCGTTTCCATCCCTCCTTTCCCCGACTGAAGCATTCCAGTCCCCCATCACTACCACATTTTCTTACCCGGAGTTTCTCTAATTATTTCTTCGAGCTGTTCATACACCTCATCTGCTTCTTCTTCCCTATGATTGCTAGTGGGCATGTAAACTTGAATCACCACGAGGTTGGTGGGCCGCGCCTCAATTTCTACCACCAGAATCCTATCGCTTACCTGGTCTATACCTACCACACGCTTGCCCATCTTCCCGTTTAATACTAAAGCTACCCCTCGTGGAATTTCTTCTCCACCACTATATATAACCCTATCTCTCTCTCCAGTCTCCAGTCTCTCCAGTAGTCCCCACTGTCCTTCCACCTAACTTTGGATAGACCCGAGATATCTATCCTCCCTTTATTCATTTCTCTTTTGATATTTTCTAACTTCCCCGCCCTCATGATTGTCCTCACATTCCACGTCCCTACATTTATTGCTGCCTTCTTCCTCTCCATCTTTTTGGTCTTCTTTTCTTAATTCTTCATTAGTGCTGCTGCTGCTGATGATGATGATAGGTCTCTGCAAGGATTTCGCATTTTGACGACCCCGAGGACCTTGCCGACCTCAATGCCACCTACGACAACCGCCCTTAAGGGCTATGTCCCGCGATTGCATCCGAGGCTCATTTGGTTGTACTCCATGTTTTCAGTGAAGAGATAGTTGGTAGGGTTTCCCGCCTCCATTTCAACAGTATTTTTTTGCGTGACACCATCACGTGGACTACCTTTCGTCTGGCTCCTACCCTTCGACCTATCTGGCATGGGTGGCCCTACCGGGAATAATTTAGAATTAAACCCGCCAGCGCAGCTCTAGGGGTCATAGGAACGTGCAAGCCTTTCCACCACGACAAGGCTGTAGCCCAAGGGAAGCTACTAATAACACCTCTAAATACCCTCTACCAATTGTGAACCGAGTCGAAATTTTTCTGCTAGGAAAGATGCAGAGGCGAGACTTTAATTTTCTTCTGGTATCTTCAAATGAGTGAGATTAAAAAAATTGAGGATACCATTGCTCTTCAGCTTACTGAGATTTCAGTTTCGATTACAGCAGTAAAGACTTCATAGTTTTAAAAAAAATGGCAGGGTCCCTGGGGAGCTCAGCTTTAATAAATATATAAGAATTTCAATGAATTTAAATATAAACACGTCTATATATCCTATGAAATATGGTATTAAGATATTCACCCATTGTAAAAAGTTTCTAATTTTTAAGATATTTTTCCTACTCATTTTTATGAGTAGTTTTTAAGGCGAGTAAAAACCTTCCACCACTGGAGTTGAAGCATTCTAAATAGACGTAATTTAGGATTTCTGCCAGCTGTAATAAAAATTATACTGCCGTTGCCTCATTAAGGAACATTTAGCATTGAATAGCACTATGACACGCAGTAATGAAGTAAATTAAACGTGGATTTTGTGATGAAATGCGACAACAAACGATAGAGAGAAAAAGGAAGCAGCAATTTTCGAAAGTGACTCGATTTTATAATGTTGTGCAGTATTGATTACCGAAGTGGAATAAGTCTCGTCATGCGTCCTAATTCAATAATTGTATAATGCAGTCTTTTATTTACGATACACCGATGTGTAGAATGAAGAAAGGCCTTGGGACCCTGAAGAAAGCAAGAGGAATTCAATGCAGGAAATACCCAAAGCAAAAGATACCGACGGAGGGGCTGACCACCCAACGTAACACACTTTTGTAACACAAAAAACTCTTTGAGGCCTCCTTAGGCCATCCGAAATCCCGCCCATTTTCCAAGCCAGGCGCAGACCATACTGGTCTGGAGCGATGTTGTAATGTCTTCTCAGTTCCAGACCATCCACAGGCCTCCAGCTCTACCCCCGTTCCAGACCTGCTCCACTTCAGTTATAGGCCAAATATTTTTACCTGTCTACTTTATATGCATGTCAATTGAGCGCAATGATTTCCTCTGCATCGGAGAAACTGGCAATGGACCCGCAGTGAAAGCCGTTGCGGCATGAACTGGTTCCAGGGGCCTCTATCGTGTATCACGTGCCGAATATTCGAGCTATATGCATCGAAATTGCAGATTTCCCTGAAGCAAACATGACTACCAATGAAACCAACTCCTCGAATAATTCGCGTTCAAGTGACATTCGCGTAATTTTACATCAATCTAATTCGTCATTTTGCTGGCATGTTCGGGGGCATGACCATAATAAGTCCGAAGGCTGCTCACGATCAAATAACTTGTGCACCGTTGGGAGCTGAGAAATGTATTTTGAATAATATCTGTTCTCTCCCTTTTCGCTGTTTATTGTCTTAGGAATATATCAATTAGTTTACGTATTCCTTACATATAATCACGCTAAAATGTCTCTGAATTAAATCCAAGGGAATAAATAATGTACGCTGTGGAACGGTTTTTGTAATTTGCTCTGAGATCCTTTTTCATAAACTAATTCAGAAGTGCATTTAATTTCAAGTCAGTTATGCTAAGGTTGTTCTTTCGATGACCATGATTGGAAAGGAAGTGTAGGGACAAAGAGCATTGGTTGTTGCCTTTGCCAGAAACTGTTTATTTCTCTCTTTCTTTTGCATGCCGACTATTAACAATACTTCAATATCCGAAGTATACTTCTTTTACGTAGAATGGTTCCGATAAACATCCAACCCTAACAATCTTCACTAAAGTAATGCGTTAAATGGTCAATTCGATCGATCCATTATCCTGGTAATCGTGTTTTCGCACAATATTCACTATATGCCATGCTTCAAATGACGATTTTTAGGAATAAATTCTCAAAAAACTTGATAAATCGTCCGCATTTACCGAGCCTTAGGGTCCTGCGTCGCGTAGCTCAGCTTTGATGCGCGATCAAAAATTACTCTCATTTCCTTGGTAGCAAACTTTTTTCCAAGATTTCTTGGTAGTATTCTTAAAAATTTCTGCTTCGCACTGTGATGTAAGTTTCCCGAGTTATATGTTTCGTAAACGAAAGATTCTACTTTATTTCAAATTTCACGCGAAAATGGGTATGCCATTTTGTATTCTTAAACCATGCAGATGTGAACCAAACTCTTCAAAAATCTTAGGCAACACAGCCAAAGCATCTGGTCAAAGGAATATTGTGTTTTTATTCCATAAATATCATATCACCGCAACACCACCTGCGTAAGTTCAAAGATTTTCGGAGAACAACGAGATCGCGTGCGTCATTGAAAAATTCGTCATGTTTGAGCTACTGCATCTCAGCAACGGATCATGTTTATGTAATTTTGCATGCGAATCCTCATAGGGAATCATTTTTGAGTAATTACTACAAGTTTTAAGTCCCTATCTCAAAAAAAGGCAATTTCGACTTTTGTCTGACTTTTTCCGATATCGGGACACTGTGCGTTGTCGCGAAGTTTCCCCGAAGTATCCTTTTCCCTTAAATTCACAGCATAGCCTACTACCCCCTTTCAATCTATCTAAAAATCCTATTTTCTACCTTCCTTTCCCTCGATAAACTTTCTTCTGACACTGTTTTTAACATCCCCTCCCCGCTCAGCACTCCTTCCATCCACACCTTCTGTCTCCTCCGTATCTCATCCAAAAGCTGCCTCTACTCACTATTCGGCACTTCGCCGTTCGTAGTAGGTACGTTTTGCGTGGATGGCTCCGTAAAGACTTACAGAAGTATACTCTGCGTGAAAGTGAAGCGCTGGCAATTTTGCAGTTAATTCCTTTAGATCTTCGGTTTCCGCGGCGTTACTCCATGTGAGTCTCGGCTTTCGGGCGTTCCTCCGCGTTGAGTTGTCCAAAGGTGACGACAGTTTCTGTCCTGGAGACGCCAGCAGGATGGCTGGGGAAACTGTCGTCACCTATGGACAACTCGACGTGGAGGAACGCCCGAAAGCCGAGACTCACATGGTGAACTCCTTGAGTGGATTGTAGCTACCATGATAAAAACCCATGGCATTCAGGATATTTTATTTAGTTATTCTATCGTTTTCAATAATATGTATTTAGACTCCCGCGTGTCCCATTTAACTGATGTGGGGGTGGGAGGGGGGGTCGGTAAAAACTTGAAAGGTTGGCTCATGAGGCAAGTTGCATCCTCTACTTTTGCGTCACCTACAGCCAGAGACGCAGCGAGGGGGGGGGGGGGGTGTTTGGGGGATAAAATCCCCCCAGAGCTCAGAGTAATATTTAAGTTTAATCCATTTTACTTAAATGGATTAGGAGAACCTACTTCTAGAATGGTGGAAATAAAGAAATAAAAACTTTGTTCGCTGTTATTTAATTATGGGCACGACCCGGGTTTCGTACTTTGGTTACATCGTCAAGTCGCGAAGCCCGGGTCGTGCCCATATTAAAATAATAGTGAACCTCACAAAGTCTTTATTTCTTTATTTTCAATATGGAGAGGTTTAACAAAGCAAAGCCTGAAGTTATGTTATATTATAGAATAAGGTTAGTATTAATCAAATATCCCTCAGAAAGCCGTTAAACTCGCAATTTTCCTGTTGATCTTAATTTTTTCTGGAGGAGGGCCCACGCAACTCTCGCTTACCCCGGCGGGTATGCAATACAACCACACCCTTAAGTATTAGTTGCACCTAAAACCCCTCCCAGCCTTAATTCCTAGCTGCGCCCCTGCCTACAGCCAAGGGCGTACCCAGGATCAAAAGTATGGAGGGGGGGGGCAAGCCGTGGTCGTTCAAGATGGTACACAGAAAAGGTTATTAAACCAAAATTTCAAGAAAATTATAACAGCGCTTGATTAATTTTTAAAATTATATACTCGGAAAAAAAATTTAATTTTGATTACATGTTTTATACTAATAACGTTTTTCTTGGATTCAAAGAAAATTTGCTCAATAATTTCGCTTTGAACTAAATTTACTTTTGCTTCGCATGGGCGCCAATCTGGCGTTTTTCAAATGAGGTTAAAATTGACCGTTGCCATTCGTCTAAACTGGGATTTCTAAAACCAAATAATTTGTATATTATGAATACACTAATCTTGGGTAACGATTCGCAATCAATGCCTTTCGTTTTCTTTGATGAAGGAAACTACCCTATTTTATATATCGTTCCTTTTACATTCATTTCATCCCTTCGTTCCCTCCCCTGAGTCCCGAGCCAAAGTTCCCATTCCTGTTAGATTACACCCGTCGAAGAAATGTGCGTCGGATCGTCAATGTCAACCTCCCCCGCCGAGCAGGTGCCTGCAGCGTTGTTTGGCATGCCCCCGCGATCGCTCGCGCGTCAAGGGTTCTTCTCTCTCGCAGTCTGCAGCCTTGATTCCAGGAACCTACAGGCGACAGTCCTGCAGGCGACTGCGACTCCACCCCAAGGACGGGAGGCGAGAGAAATGTCCTCCTGGTTGAATTTGATGATGCACGTGATCTTGGAATCACGTGCAGCCGCAGCACGTGTTGCCTCCGTCCCCACGCATTGTTTACGTGACACTCCCTTCTACGCCAATCACGTGCATCGTCCATAAATTTTAAACCAATTTCAGTTTATAGATAACGTTGAATATTAGACATCGTACCTGGCGTAACTATGTGAAACTGCTTCACCATCATTATTAAAAGTATTCTAGAGGTTAAGGCTAGGAATGGTTTACAATGAGCATTTTCCGTTTCAACCCGGCCTTTCCTGATGACCAGGCTTGGTGAGATGGTTTTTGCGGTATGTTAATAAAAGGCTTGTGAAGAGTGCCGCTGAAACCCTTAACTCCATGAATTTCTAAATTCGTGGTAAAAAAAAATGTTTTTCTTTTAAAATTTATTCATAAACACTTCAATAACTACATAACCTCTTCTGTTTTATTTTTTATTTTTAAGGACAATTTGAATATGCATCCTAAATGATACAATATCATTATAGACAACTTTTACGTTAAATCGATATGTATCACATATGACACTCAATGAAAACTTCACATTGACGCCGGTATCCCGCTACATTTACTGATTACTTACATATATTGAAAACATAATTATAATGAATACTTTAGGGCAGAGATGGCTCAGAAAAATCCTCACGTTGTTCAAAAAATGAATTGCATGTACAGGATCACACAAAATGTCTCTGTTATTTGTAGAATGAATTTATCAGTGAGATTGGGGACTTGCGGAGAAGTGGGTTCTGAGGAAAGAGGACGAGAAAAGACTGGAGGCCTGAGAGATGAGGTCGTGGAAGAGAATGGGGAGGTGGACGGAGGGCAGCAGGAACGACGAAGGGTTGGATATGGTGGGTGAGGGGAGGGAGCTTTTAGATGAGATGTGGAGGAGACAGAAATCGTGGTAGTACCTACCTATCGGAGATGGAGGGAGAGGAATCGGATGAGGAACAGGAAAAAAATTTGGGTCTTACTGGGTCTGGAAGTCAACCTTAAGTAGTGATTTTGCACCCTCTGGATACGAAACGATATGTTTTAATACGTACTGAGTCACATCCCAGATATCATATAATATAAGTGTTATATCATAACTGCTATTACTCCTTTTTGAGCTTTGTAAAATGGAACCAGAAGAAATAAGTATTTTTTTTTAATCTCATGCTAAAATCGCGTTAGTTTCATATGGCAATCAACTTTGTACGATTAAATGATAACATATGGTACCAAAAGTGAAAAGTAATCACGTCGTGCGGTTTTGCCTTCACCTTGCTTTGCAAAACTCATCTCATTCAGGTAGCTCTTTGAAGTTTTAGCTTAAAAATGTATGTTCGATACCGTGCAGAAATTTTCAGATGCGATATGGAATGGTTTATTTTTGTGAAGCTGTAGCCGATAAAATTATTCGATATGCAATTCTATATTTATTATATTAATTAGAGTAAAATGAATTAATTACATAAGCATACACAGTAAATATCTCAAAAATTTTATTTATTATTACATCTATTATGTATATATCTCTGATATCCATATCAGGTATTATAACTTTTCCGCTTTAAATTAGGTAATTGAAATACAAGCTTTCGCCTGAAATCTGTAAATTTTTAAGTGATCTCGTACGATATCACCGGCAGATAATGTGATAAACAATGATTATTACGATTTGGCTATTAGTCAGGTGTCAACAGAATAATGATAAAAAGACAAACACCAAAATGATACAGAATCGATCGTCAAATCCAAAATTTAAAATTAACGTTGAACTAATTTTCCGAAATAAATCATTTTCAACTATTGTTGAACTTTTGCATAAATGGTACCCTTTGAGCAAGTTAGGATCCGCGTACAATGTTTTATTTTGATGAAAAGTGCGGTACACTGCGCTATCAAAACTGAAGTGGAGTATATGCACGTTTTTAAGGTCGCTGATTACGAATTGGACCCTGGAATTAGAAAAAAATAAATAAAAATATTTGCAAACACTAAAAATCAAAATTGTGTTTAGGGAACTCCGAAATCTTTTCATATGCATAGTCTGCCCAATTTAGAAGTTTGTTAAATAAATGCTTCCTGCGCAGGAAGCTTAGGGAATATCGAGCATAGTATTTATAAACTCCTGAAAAGTAGATGTTAGCCATATTCTGTTAAAATCATTGTTTCAAATTACGTAAATTGCTACACTCAATGCATAGGGTAAGAGGAAGGGAAGGAGCTTACCTCTATTTTTCTATCACAACATTCGTATCTGCAAACTTCTGTTCAGTGTCAACCTTTTGCCTTACAGCCCATTTCCCAACAGCCATCGCTGTGACTTGAATAGGGTGGTTTCCTTTTATTTTTTTATTGCCTAAATGGAAAGATAGAGTAAAAGATGGAGATTAATCGACTACTGGAGTACGTATTTCACGCTTTTAAATTTTTCAATGACGATAACTATTTTTCGCGATTAAATAAAAAGTGAAAATTTTCAAGCGCGCGAAAACGCGACGGCTAAGTATGAATGCCGGGAAAAGCCCGTGTTATTCATTCTGGTTCCCGCTGCCGCAAAGTGAGGTGACCTTGGGGCGAGGACGAGTGCGCCGCTAGGCGCAGGCTGCTGAAGCAGGCTGTTAGCAGGTAGCAGAGTACCCTGCTAGCAGGTAGCGCTTGACTTAAATAAGGATTATTAATACCTTATCAAGCGAAGGAAACTTTCCGAGCATAGTCAGTTTTAATAGGTGATTATTAAGACATGTTTCCCTGAGCTCTATGCCTCATGCATGCATTGGTAAACTCAGACGATGTAAAACTCCTATCTACTGGTATAGAAACTAGGTCCTTGTGACGTCACGTGGAGTGGCATCGCATGGGCGCCAAATTGGTCTTCTTTAAATAAGGATAAAAGTGACCATTGCCATTCGGGATTTCTAAAACCAAATAATTTGTATATTATGAATACACTTAATGGTGGGTAACGAATCGCAATCATTGCATTTCGTTTTCTATGATGAAGGAAACTACCCTATTTATAGCTTCTTATGGCAGAGTTATGGGTGCAGCCTCCAATTTACGTTACTGCCTTATGCATGGCCTTGCTTAAAGGCATATTAGAATTAATGTGTATTTATTAACGACACAACGACAGTGGCGACGACACCATGGGGCCCGAGGGGGCCCGAGCCCCCTCAAAATTTGGTAATGGGTGTGACTAAAAAATTTGCCAGCCTTGTCGATTTTCCCCGGAGTGTCCAGATATCAGGATTCGAGCTATCAGGGTTATAATGCTGATCATTTGACTCTTCTAAAATGCTTAAAAAATTAAAAACCCACTAGGTACCTACTTATAAAATACGACACACGGACTTTTTCCCATCATTCCTACTTAGCCGTCGCGTTTTCGCGCGCTTGAAAATTTTCACTTTTTATTTAATCGCGAAAAATAGTTATCGTCATTTAAAAATCTAAAAGTGTGAAATTCGTACTCCAGGAGTAATAATCTTTCGATTTAGGCAATAAAAAAATAATAGGAAACCACTATTCGGGCGAATCCTCCGTGAAGTACTTACAGGATGGGGCCTCCGAATTTGGATTGTCATACGTTTGAAATAAGTTGGCCAGTTGCGGAGCAGGTCCTTATGGGGGTACAATAAAAGTGTACTTGTATGACGTTATTCGGGCTGCTGATACCGTGACTTTCTATCCATTAGTTATTAACATAGCCATCAAGTACTCCCTAGTGACGATGCATAAAGCGTTTTATACCATTTTATCCAATACTTACCTATTTATTTATGAGTACGTGTTTCGAAGAACACGTCGAATGGAATTTTTTAATATATTTTTTTATTGGTTTTTCCGTTTATAAAATAGTGCAGAGACTTTTTTTAATTTTCCGGTGATAATTTCCTAAAATTGTATCTTAAATAATACTTATGTTTACCTAAGTGCATGAATATGTTTTTTCTCATCCCAACGGTGACTAACACGATTTATTAATTATCAGGGGAAACATAAGAGAATAATCAACATCAGCGTGGTGGCCATCTGGTCCTTTTCTATCAAGGGCCAAGAGAGATGGTGAACGCTCAAAGGGCCCTCAGATTCGTTGGCCCTCGGGGACTTAGGTGTTTACGTTGAAGATAGGAATTTTAGTGAGAATCCAGATCAGAGTTTGTGAAGAGCATCCGAAAATATGCATCCAGAGACGACATATTCATTTATTGCTTAAGCCACCATACATTAGGCGACGAGAAAATTACCGACAAATAGAATTTTTTGAATGAAGAATGTTCAATCAATCGATTCAAATTATTCATATTAAATCCACAAAGTTTTTTGATAAACATGTTTGTTTAAAACCATTGTCTAGTTTTGACTCATAATAACTGTATCTGCTTGAAGTTAAATTTGAAGAGCCCAAATGATGTGAAATATATTTCCGGGCGTGCCATTTTTCAAAAAAATTTCCCGGAACCCCGAATAAAGACTTTTTCTTTTCCTTACCACTTTATCCCCCTCATAGCCTATTCCTTGTTACGCCACTGCTTCTAAATGTACTTTAATGTATTCTATAAAAAAACTGGATTACACACAACCTTCTCATGAAAATACCAGGATTTTAAAGTGCTAAAATTGAATGCCCTTTTTAAGTTTGGCGAAATAATAACCCATTTCTCGTTAAATAGCTTGCATTTATTTGTTATAGCCAATTTATATTAAAAAACGCGTGGGTAAAAAACATGTCCCGCTAAAAGCAGTTTTATTTTGCCGAGTATTTCCATTAAAGAAACTGGCACCTAGTTTTACGGTAATCTCTGACCGTGGGTGCATGCATAATTCAAGAAAGTACATATACCGCCTTATGTGGCATATATATTATGCTGCAAAAATGAATAAATTATTTAATGCTTAAACCTCTTCTACCAGCCGCTAAGGGCAAACGTTGTACTCCATATCCTTCTATAGTGGCAGTAATATCGAGCTGCTAATTTTTTTTAATTCACATTTATTTTCAATATGAAATATCTTGAGGTATCAGGTATTTAAGGCTGAGGTTTAACCAACCCAAAATTAAATTTATCTTGGACCATCAAATATATATCGTACATTATCTCTATTGGCTTATTGGTTTTGGCTTTACTGTTGGAAACAAATAAAAATGAGGAAATTGAAAAAAATTAATATTGTAAACAATTTACTACGTAAATTATTAAAATTACAGATAAAAACGGCAAGGAACCAAAAAATGTTTACTTATCCAAATTCCACTGCGAAATAAAATCTTTTCCAAAAATGAAACATAAACTCAATGTACCAAGGAAAAATTTCTCTGCGGAATAAATGGAATATTCTCTTGTGGTATGACGGCCGAATCATTGCAAGATCTGGTCTTCGCTGAAATTGAACAGCAGCAAATTGGCTACTTCGGCGAAGGCGTTTCCCATCTGCTTCAAAAGCTGACCCTTGATGTCGTTGAAAACCTCGTGAGCATTCTCGTTGAGGAAGGAGTTCACAGCATTGCCTGTAGGTGCCAGTCGGCGCGCGGCGTTCGTTGGAAGATCACCGATCACAGCGCATGCGGGAAAAAAAGAGAAACATTTCCAATAAATGATGTGTTAGGACGACGCGGGCATTGTGTTTGCTGATGGAGGAATGCCTCCCCACGTTTGTTTCCATCGCGATAGTGGAGTGAAGCAAGTTCAACCCAATGACTTCTAATTCCCGGAATGAATGAGTTATTCATTCCCTTTCGTAACGCGGTGAATCACGAAGTCTAGCCATCTAGTTTTTAAAGAGCAGGGACGGCGCTAGCAGGTACGGGGCTAGGGGCGAACCTTCAGTGCGAGGCCCTTCACTTAAAATATTAAACTCTATACCCCATCTACAAACTCGAGCATTTCGAATCCCTGTACTGTACATGTTCGTACATAAGGTAGGCTACGGTGCTACGGTTAAACCAATGTAGTTCCGATTTAATCCGCGGAGGTGCGTGTCGATCGCTAGATCTGGGCTCCTTCAATGTGGATGGGAGATTCTGTGTTCATGGTCTCATGATGTCAAATATGATCTCCCACTCCCTACGTTCATAGATGTAGTTATTATAGGCCCGAGTTTCATATTTTAACGACAGGTAAAACATTGGATTCAAAGAAATGAGAACTCGTTCGCTTACACACTCGTTCGCTTACACACTAGCAATTTTCCAAGATTATAAGGTTAAATAGGTTTCAATGTCACTACTTCATCTGCAAAGATCTTCAAAAACGACGCAGCAGCATTGACATCTGGGTTGTAATGAATTTTATCGTAGTGGAAAATTGCACGTGTTTATTTCCGCATGGAAATTTCCACTGCATCACGCTTGAATTAACGGATTCTATTATGAATGTCTTATCTCTGTTCTCAGCACGATTTAAGTTCCTCATCTGCCCATCAAACTGTCCTTCGAATTGATGATTGTGGTTAGACTGCGGTTTTTGGTCTCTCCACGTTTCAAACAAGGTTCATATAGAAAATGTTGAGTTTCACTCACTCTTATTTCAGCAGGTTTCCTTCACTCCGTATTCCAGGTCTCTGCTTTTGGCGATTTCAACTCAGCGAGGAGTGTCTTGTTTCCAACTTCGTAATACCTTAATGCTCCTCTCTGGCAATTCTTTTTAAGATGGACGACCATCAACCGCTAGAACATTGACAGGATTATGCTTGGTGGCCATCCAAATCTTCCCCCCCCCCCCATTTATTCCCTGTCCTTCACCATTATTTACTACCATTCATTATTTCACGTACCTACATTTCAACTGCGAAGAATGTTGCTGAAGTCTCTTGATATTAGAGGAATTATTGAATCCGAATTAGATCCAATCGGGGTGGAGTGGAAATTTTCCATATTCAAATAAACACCTATAATTGCCCACGATCATAAAATTTATTCCCGACCAAGGTTTCGAAGTTAATACATCATCTTAAAGGTGCACAAAGGTACTTTTTGTATTTTTTGTACCAAAACCATTTTTACCTCGAAAATAGCATCGATATCTAGGTCGGGTATAAGTTGTGTATCAATCGAAAATGCGAGCGTTTATTTCAATACTTGAGCAATAGTTTAAATATGCAGATTTACTGTTTATAATTTTAAAATTGGATTTGTAAGTATTCATTGAATTTCTGATGGAAGCCTGATAAATTAATGACAACAAAACGAAGTTAGCTGTGAAAGTAACGGTAACTTGTGAAAAGAGATGAGAATGATTACTTTGACGAATTCCAGTAGCGGAAACAGAAAAAAACTCAAGGGGGGGGGGCGCAAAAGATACCTTGAGTTACCTTTACTTTCATCGTAATAAAATATAATCAAGTCAAGTGCAAAGTTTAAGAAGTTTCTAATTAAAGTGATTGCGTAAAAATACAAGACAATGCCATCTTATGATATAAAATAGTTACAATTGTGGTTCTATAATGTTTGGCGCTACGGGCGGCCCACAAGGGGGGCGCGCGCCCCCTTCGCCCTCCATCTGTATCCGCCACAAACTAATTCAGAACACTCAGTCACGAATTTATAAAATTTCGATACCGACAAAGCCCTCCGGAAAGTTGGCTAGTGCCTTTGAGTCACATTTCTGGCCTAGTACCTGATTTACTGAGGTTAGGGACCTGAGTGTTTGGCCGTTAAATTTTATGCCTTGCTGGATACATTCATAACCTTTGGAGGAAAGAAACGTGTCGCCTGGTGGCAATGGTGAAGCTCAAACTCTGTCTCCATTATTTCCATCGCACGAACGTGAATTTAGATATGCCTCGAAAAATATGATGAGGCAAGAAAATAAATTAGGCAGTATGTAGTTGAGGTTTTTCTGATGACGTAACGATAATTGCCGAAAGTTTGCAAGACCTGACAAAAATATTTATGGAAGAAATGGAAAAAATGGGACTTAAAGTAAATTACTAAAAACCAAGTACATGAATTTCACGAGAAAGCCAAATAATGCAGGTCCCATACAAGTAGAAGGTCATGACCTCGATATAGTAAACCTCTTAAAATACTTAGGAGTAATTATTCTGCGTGATAATAGAGAGGAAACTGAGATTTTAAAAAATAGACTGAAGTTGCCTGACTCAGATGCCTACACGCAGGCCATAAGCTGTTCTCTTCATAATCCCTAACCCGCAAATAAAAATTAGAATACATAAAACAATAATCTACACAATCCAGATCAATGGGTCAGAGACATCTAAATAATACCCTGCGAGCCATCTCTAGGGTGTTTGGCAGGGGGTGATCAAAAAAGACGTGGATACTAAACAAGACAGAGGAGAAAGAAATAATTTGTAGTATTCGGAAATAAGGTTTAGCGAAAGATTAATGCATATGGGAGCAAAACCACTTGTCCAACTATGAGCAAGGGAGGAGATGAAGAAAATTGCATAAGGAGATCAGAGAACTCAGCCAGGGTGGTTGGTGAATTTAGGGATGGAAGAATAAGATGGTTTAGCCACATGCTGAGGAAAGAAGACGGAAGTAAGATGAAGGAAGTTCTGAAAGCGAACCCTGATGGACGGAGACCGTGAGGAAGACGAAGAAAGAGATAAAGGTGGCACGGACTAAAATCTGATTTGGAGAAGGTTGGAGCTTCAGAGAGAGATGGAGGGAAATGGTTGGTGTGGCCAAATGTCAAATGGGGAATAAGTGGCCGAGGGAGAGAGAGAAAGAGAGAGAGAGGGAGTAGTTTAAGAAGAGAGTTTGAGATGGGGTTTGATAACCTGAGACAATTAAGAAGTCAAAGGAAACAACCTAACTGTGGAAAAAATAGAGGTGGCACGAACAAGCGTTTAGTTACGGAAGCAAAATCTGAAAAAAAAGGGTGGATTCCGCTGGATAGGGATAGAACTAACCACCAATTGAAGGACAGAGATATAAATAATCAGCTGAATAAACTAGATTCCTCGTGGGTAAATTTTTTTCGGGATTCCCACCGGGTTAAATTATTCATAATAGCCAACGTTTCGAGCTCCGACCCTGGGCTCATCCTCAGGGCTGCTGAATTTCCTTTAATTTGTTTATTGATTTCATCAAACCAATCCTAAGAATGATTGGATGTAGTTCTTCACTCAGTACTCCGATCAGCTAGTCTTATCACACCTACGTACTTCTTTTCTTTCTCGTCCTTCTTTATCAGTTCCACGTATTTTGTTCGAGGTCTTCTTTTCCCCTTCTTGCCAAACACTTGTCCCTCAACGACCAGTGGTGCAGCGAGAGGGGGTTTTGGGGGATAAAACCCCCCTCAGAGCTCAGAGAAATTTTTAAATTAAATCTATTTTACTTTATTGCTTACAGAATAGAGTGAGGATTAACAAAATATAACTGTAAAGGCTGTAAAACTCAACATTCTGAACGATTTATCTTATTAAATTTTTTTCTGGCGGAGAGCCCGCGCACCTCCCGCTTGCCCTGGAGGGTATACTACACCCCAGACTCCCCCAGTATTAGTTGCAACTAAAACCCCCCTAACCTAAATTCCTGGCTGCACCCTTGTCGACGACTATCCGTCTTTATTTGTGAGAAAAAGAGTGCAAACAATGTTTGCATAATAATTGCTTGTGGATATCGTAATTTTCTTGAAATTCTTCTATTTAGACCATGACAAAATATTCATGGAAATAATTGGCAAACTTATAGTTATCCTGATCAAACAAATTAACCTCAGCAATTCCGCATCGATATCCGATTAATTACACAAGCCAGCCCTGAAGTCTTCGCTTCGGTTTTATGCGAACTCTTTTATGAGAGTCCTGCTTTTTCCTCGTTCAAAGATTCAAAGAGCTGACCATAGGTCGTTAACCACATTGAACTTTTAGAATCCGTAATCTTAAACCAACCGCGCCGTAAGCCAGAATACGAGTGAGCTTGTTTGTTTGGGATCGCAGGATAAACTTCCTAAGTAAGTGTTTCCGATTTTCCCTGTGTTTGTTTGATGTACGCAGACCGCATTCCTCAGACTATCCTATCGCGTGGCGTAACCTTCGTACGTACATGAACGTGACGTTCCGCTGTTTTGCTCCGACGAGCCATTCATCCCCGCTTTGTCATTCGATGGAGGAAATAGCGGTTGCTAATCGTGAATCACATGCTTGCGACAAACCACAATTCGTACCCAGTCCATCGTTTTAGAATGAGGGCAACCGTCGAAATTTTTCATCAATTTTCCACCGAGGGTTTTGCCTGTGGCGAAAAAAAATAATGAAATAAACAAGCCTTTGTATCGTGTACAAAATAAAATATTAATTATTATAAAATTGTATGTATGATATTATAAAACTGATGATTTCAAGCTTTACTATGTGAAGCCTTTCCAATATGGAAATGAAAGAATAACTTTTTCAGGTCCACTTATAAATTTTATAAAGCAAGACCTGGGTTTCATAGCAGAGTTATATCGTCAGATACATACATCTGTCATGCATGGATCTCCTTTTATATCAAGTACGGTAAGACGGACGGACATTTTGACAGATAGATGCCCTTACTGTCGCACCTACGAAGGAGATACATGCATGATAATTGCAGCTGACGATTTAACCATGTCATGAAACGCGGGTCGTGCTCTTTCAAATATATTAGTGAACCTAACAAAATGTATTCTTTCATTTTCCATTAAATTATTAACGCTGATTCCGTAGAAATCGTCCAAACTGTACTGCACTACAAGTAGGATGTTTCTCTTAATGGAATGTTGAAAGCTAACCCTGGGAATTGAACACGGGAAATATAAGCAGTGGCGTAACTATGGGGGGGGGGAGGGGGAAAGATCCCTCCCCTCCCCCCCCCCAAAGCCTCAGAGAAATAAAAAAATATTTAAAACTATTGTCTTGTTTTGACACATATGAACTGCATCTGCTCAAAGTTAACTTTTAAATGCCAAAATGATGTAAGATGTATTTCCAGGCATGTAATTTTTTTTAAATTTCCAGGACTCCCCTTTGCGCGGGGGTTGGGTCACCACCGCAGGCCCTCCCATCCCCCCCAAAGCATAAGTATCCCTATTTACGCCACTGGATAAAAGAATATCCTTCCCTTTCCTACCCCAAATATATTACGAGCTAAGAGGCTGCTTCTTCCTGTGATTTTCCCAAAAAAAACATGAATGTTTTACCCAGAAAAAAATTTGGTAGTGATTTAGCCTAATCATTCTTTGATTCAATCATCATGATAAGTCAACAATCGTGAATTTGGTTTGACGTAGCCCCACATTTGGCGCGTCTATCTCCTCGGAATGACTAAGAAAAGCATAAGATACGGTCTCAGGCGTTATTCTGTGGAATTGTTTCATTGTTGAATGAAATAAAACAAAGTCATTTTAATGAAACACTGTCAATTCCACTCCATCTCGCTTGATTCTTCGAATTTTAAAAGTCATTTTATTTCATTCAATAAGAAAAGTAGATGAAAATAGGAGTCTTCTAAAAACCCCAAGGAGAACACGGGAAGATTTAGTCGGCCACAACATGAGACGTGACATCTCTCACTCATAAAGTGGATGGCGGCCCAATACGGTGGTCTCCTATTATTTTTTTATTGCCTAAATTGAAAGATTATTACTCCTGGATTACGCAATTCACGCTTTTAGATTTTTTAATGACGATATCTGTTTTTCGCGATTAAATGTAAAGTGAAAAATTTCAAGCGCGCGAAAACGCGACGGCTAAGTATGAATTCTGGGAAAATCCCGTGTGACGTCTGGGTGCTACTGTGTGAGGCCACCTGGGTGCGAGGCTATGAGCGCCGCCACGATGCAGGATGCTTGCTGCAGAGCATGGCGGTAGCGTAGAGCACCCTGCTAGCAGGTAGCGCTTGGCTTAAATAAGGATTATTAATACCTCATCAAACGAAGAAAACTTTCCGACATTAGCCAGTTTTAATAGGTGATTTTTAAGACATGTTCCCCCTGAGATATGTGGCTCATGCATGCATTGGTAATCTCAGACGTTGTAAAACTCCTATCTAATCTCATATAGTATCTAGGTCCTGATGATATCACTGATGTCATGAAAAACGACATGTTAAATGAATGGAAAACGTAATCATCAGATGCTAATCACGTCCACTTCATTTTTTAATAAAAGAACGCGTATTAGTAATGCGTCTCGCCTTTTTCAGCAAAAGTTTTACTGCCACAAAAAAAGGTCATAAAGACAACGCCCAGATATAGTCGCTTACCAATATTTCAAAGCTTCTAACACCAAAAGCATTAGAAGCAAGCTAGCGTGATGTTTTCATTTGTTGAAGGGAAGAGAAAGTCCACCTTTCTATGTCCTCTATAACCAGAACTCCAACCATTTAATCTTGCTAAGGCGCCTTTATGCTTGGAAATCATTCTTAATTATTAAATATATGAGCCATAGAAAACTTATATTTCACCTATGGATATAAACGATTTTCATCAGAATGTTAGAGGTTGAGAAACTAAGGAAATCGTGCTTACAATAACGTTTTCATCAAAGACAGCAAATGTTGCAAAACTACAACTCCGCGAATCTAAATCACAAATCAAACAGTCGAGTGAAATATAAAGGCGTAAGCCTAATGTCAAGTGAAAAAGATTATTTAAGGTGAAGATTTCTCAATTTGTGGTATTAATAGTGACAGTACCAACAAATTATACTGATTCATCACAACTACTTAGCGCGCGGAAAAGAGCCTACAAATAAAGCCTCACTCCCTCCCTGTGTGTGTCAACGTATTCATGTTTTGGAGTAAAAGTAAACCCTCGGAGAAAAAATGGATAACTGATGATTGAAAACGAAGACAAAGTATGTGAAGGCATGGAAAGAACATCTGGAAGAGTAGCATAACGGAGAGTGCCTAAGAACGAAAGCTATCAAAAACGTAAGGGAAGTGGACAGAGATGAAATGGAAGCCCTGATTTTAATATCAGAAGCCGACGCAGCAGTGATAAATGTGGGATTGATTACATCAATCTGTGATTGACGATATTCCAAAAGAACTGATAAAATGTGCAGCAGAAAAGAACTTGAACCAGCCGTGCAAACTATCGGGAAAATATTAAACAGGTAAGATACCATAGGACTTCGATAAGAACGTCATAATCACGATTCCCGAAAAGGAAAGAACGGTCGAAAGTTTAAGGCCATAAGCCAAACAACACACGCGCCCAAAATATCTTTAAAAGAATAGCACAAAGAGCAGAAGAGTACTTGGATGAGGACCAATTCAGATTCAGACAAAGCGACGACACAGGAGAGGAAATATTGGCCTTTTGGCTGCTCTTAGAGAAGAGAATGGTCAAAAAACAAGCCCAAGAACGTTCGTGGACTTACAGAAGGCGTTTGTCAACGTGGATCGGCATTCATTGATAAGAATGAGCTGCGAGAATGTCGGAAAGAAGAATCGGAATGAAGCAATGCTTCCTTCAAAAACTATCCATGACATTCATTGCGAAACATTAATTACGAGCACATATTCATCGCCGCTCCCGCCCCTATAGTGGGATTGAAAAGTTTTTGTCTCATTTTGACGAACGGGAATTATTTGGTAAAACTCATTAACCTCAGCAAAAAGAGTACGTATTGAAAATTTATTAAGCCTTTTGCAAGAATTTTAGACTGCGAAAAGCAGAAAATAACGTTCAGTAGCCATTACCCGAGGACATTTCGAGAGCAATTTCCAGTAATTGTTAAGAGCTGTACGTAAAAAATAATGAATGAATGTGGAAAAACGGATATAAATACTCCAAATTATGTCTCTACAAAAATTCTCAAAGAGATAAGAATTGTCATACACTCCGAGTCTCTTTCTTAATTTATGCCCGAATTGCAATAAACAGGCCAACTGACCCAATTATGCCGCGTTGAATGAGGCAGGTGATTGCGAATGAATAATCAATTATATCTCGCCGACCGATTGAAGTCCTTGAGTATTCAATGCCATTATTAATAGAATTCTGGATCATTCATCGCACCAGTTTCTCCTGCTGCCAGTCTACACGTGCCGCAGGGGAACATAGAACCAGTTTCCGGAAAAATAGTCTTCAACGCCTGTCAGAGTCCAAGATGCATCGCGCGCATTGGAGGAAAAAAACATTGGGTAACCACAATTGGAATTATCAGTGGTATCGGTGACATATAACATTAATATAAAATCGATATGAAGTAATCGTATGGAATTTATTATATCTAACTTCTATTGATTTTATTACCTTCGATCCCATTCATTGACTACCTATAGTGCTATGTGATCGTCGAGCAATCGGATAAATTAGCGAAAATGGAAATAGCTATCAGTCCACACAGAAATCTTATGGTGAATATGACTTGAACGTATTCTATGTAAGGATCCGAGGAAAAAAGAATCGTGAAGCAAAGTTACCCAGGATATGCGTGCCAGAATCACGGGCTTGATTTGACGCGATTCTCCCCTCAATTCTCGCACCTACCCACTCCAGACATAAAACCCGAGCATTTTGGTGGATTGGTGAAGGTAGAGCTCATCCCAGACTAAATTGAGTGATGTGAAAGTTCAAAGTTCAGGTAAGTGGTTCCAGTTCCTTTCCCTGGGTCATCTCTAACTTCGAGGAATTTTTATTTTAACGTCCGAAGATATCAGCCGAGATGTAAAATACCAGGCCCAAAGGTCTGTAGCCCAAAGCTCTACCCACTGCAATAGACCGCCATTTTCCCGCAGAGGATGACGACCCAGAGCGAAGACACTTTGTAGGATACATGTAGCGAGGGGAAGGATCCAAGTATCTAAACTGATTGGCCTAGTCATCCTGGGGATTTAAGGGTTGGTGGGAAAAATGAAAGGAGCGCCGATGCCTCGGGGGTGAGGATAGGGTTGGAAGGGAAGGGAGGGAGCTGTGATTAGGGCGACGAGGGCCACTGATGGCGGAACCATGGTTCGATGTATCTACGCAAGGGCCAGGTTTATCTATGGAGGAGGAAAGTCTTTCAGTAGGGTGCTTTCCAATTATTTTTTTATTGCCTGAATCGAAAGATTATTACTCTTGGAGTAGGTATTTCACGACTTAAGATTTTTTAATGACGATATCTATTTTTCGCGATTAAATGAAAAGTGAAAATTTTCAAGCGCGCGAAAACGCGACGGCTAAACATGAGTGTTGGGAAAACCCCGTGTGACGTCATTCTAGTTCCCGCTGTCGCCGTGTGAGTTGACCTTTCGTCGAGGTCGAGGCTTTGAGCGCTGATACGATGCGGTATGTTAGCAGGTAGCAGAGTACCCTGCTAGCATCCTGCTTGGCTTAAATAAGGATTATTAATACCTTATCAAACAAAGAAAACTTTCCGACCTTAGGCAGTTTTAATAGGTGATTATTAAGACATGTTTCCCTGAGCTCTGTGCCTCATGCATGCATTGGTAACCTCAGACGATGTATAACTCCTATCCTTTCGTGCAGAAACTAGGTCCCTGTGACGTCACGTGGAGTGGCATCGCATGGCCGTCAATCTGGCCTTTTTCAAATGCGTTTAAAATTGGCCAACGCCATTCGTCTGAACTGAGATTTGTAAATCCAAATAATTTGTAAATTATGAATACACTAATGGTGGGTAACGAATCGCAATCAATGCCTTTCGTTTTCTTTGATGAAGGAAACTACCCTACTGGATTCCCAAACAGCAGAAACACAAAAGATATTTCATTAGGATTGAGATAAGGTTCCCGAAGCTTTAGATAATAAGTAAAGTCTTCTTAGTTATCTGTGACGACGGAATTAGGCTATCTGTATGCCAATATCATTATGATAACACTGCGCTCTGTTGGGATTTATACCAAGATGGCGAAAATTGGACATAATTTGGGTTGTAAGGTCTACTTGCCAAGATAAGAGACTTTGTAATTAAATTGAGAAATAGTCGTGTACGATGTAGGAAGTTTTTATTTCCTGATGCATAAGACTTACGGAAGTATTATCTCAGTCTGAAACGTAGTTGTAAATGATGTAATGGTAAGTCCATCCGTTGCGGACAAACGCTAATATTCGCGAATGAAACCGTTACTTCTATTCTCTGACTTGCTAACGGCAATATTGAGCTGAAAGAAATGGAAAGACTTTTGCTTGTCAACACATATAATAATCGGAACGTATGCTTGCGATGGGTGAAGTCCATAGATATTTTTATCGTTGACAGCACTACAAGCAACGATAAAAACTGGATATAAAAATGATAGATTTTGTTTGGGTTAATTTCTTTGATCTATTTTCTTATTTACAGAAGGAAATTAGTCTTTTCTAATTCAATTCACTAATACGGCAAATAATATTCCAATAATTTATTGCCTACTCCATACAAAAAATAGATTATATAAAAATCCGTGTGAGGAAGCAATGTCATTGATGACAATGTCACCATTTTGACAGCCGTACGTGCAGTTTGTAGTGCTAAAGGGATTTAAAATTTATTATATTCCTGCAAATAAAAGTTACCTCATAATCCAACCCTATATTATGTAAACATCTTGTAACTATGAGTCCTCTGCAATTTGATTTTGCAAACTTGAGCATCCGGAAATTCAGTAAATATTCAAATACCTAGTCACGTGAAGCCTGAATCGTACGAAGTATACGGCCGAAGTTTCCCGGTGTTTTTGCAATTTCAGTACTTTGCTCTTTTCGACCTATCGGAACACACCTCCACAAAATAGACGCAAAACAGGGCGTATATATAGAAGACCAAATTCTGCATCGGCACTTCAGTGGACCTGAGGAAGCCACCTGGACCGTTGGCGAAATATTGTCCAGAAAAATGGGTAAACGCAGAAGGAAAACCGGAAGAATCGCTGCCGAGAGACAATTTTACGGTTTATTTACGCGCACAGATCAGCCTGGATCGCGGGAGCTCCTCGGGCCTTTCATTTTCTCTCTGCATATGAAGCCAACATTGCAATGACCTTGAATGCTCATTAACGAACTCAAGCAACAAACAGCGCCGACCCGCGCTCCATTGTTTTCGCTTCCGTTCCCGCGAGTAGGCACACATATGGCATTCCACTTTCGCCTTCATCGTGTGCAGTTAAAGCTGATCGTTCGCTTGGCAGGAAGAGAATAAGTCCGGATTATCGAGCATATTACTCGTGAATAATAATCATGGATTTTAATGAATTAATAATAAATAAACCGATCCTTCAATTTATCCTTTTTCTAAAACGTTTTTATAAACTCGCTTTGTGGATTGTCATCTTTTCCAGGTCAAAACTTGCAACTCAATTTTAACCCACTTTACGATTAGCTATCAAGCTGAAATTTTCAGGATAAGTCAAAACCAGATGAAAAAGCAATATTATAACACTATGTTATAATTTTATCTGTATCGAGATTGTCATTCAGGATTTCAAATCAAGTATGAAGACCAGTTCAAAAAATTGCCACCAAAATCCGATGGCAGCGCCGTGATCACGAAGAAGAATGATGAAGAGTCATAACATAAAATTTGTTTGCATCAACTTTCACTCACACATTGATTGAAAAAAAAATAATAACAAAAGAATGAGAAGGAACTAAAGCAATCATGATAAAAACGTTTTTATAAAAAAAATAGTTAGCATTGCTCACTTAACCGTGTAACGTTGATGATGAAAAGAAGTGGATTGCTAAAAAGAAAGTTTAAGAGGGAAGGCGTGTGATGAAGAGAGATTTGAGATTTTCAAGGAACTTTACATTATTTGAGGGATCTTCACGTCACAACCATCCGTCACGACGATTAGTGCTGCATATTTATTAATGGAAATATACTCGGAACTATGTAACCTATATTCTTAATTTCCTATTGAAATAAGTAGCAAATTGTGCTTCTTAACTATCTTCTACCGACTGATTTTGAAAGACTTTTTGTGAATAATTTTTTTGGCATTCCATAATTATTTTATCAACCACTAAGTTGTTCAATGTTCATTCATATGTAATGACATTATTTGTATTCGTTTATTTCCTAAGACGTATATTGTCCTTCGAATACAGGATAGTGAATTAAATATAGTCCTCAAGGGGTGATTTTAGTTTTATTGCGTTAAAGCTACCAATTTACAGAACTTGCAGACTTATATGGACCATAATAATCAGAAGAAATCAAAGTAAGCCATGCAATTGAATTAACAGAACTTAATTCAGATTCGAAAATAAGCGAAGTGGAAACTATTCCACCTCGTAAAAGGCTTAATAAATGTTTAAGTGTAAATATGAAAACAACTTTCTTATACTGAAAGATCAAGATGTTTAAAATATGTAATACATGCTTGCACCGTATATAGTGAGTTTCTTCGGTCTTAATTTGGTAGAATTATAGCATATAAATGAAAATTTAAGAGTTTGGGGAAATTTACGAGGAGGTCTTAATTTACTAGTTTACAACGAGAATATAAAAACAGGTTCGGGTCACTAATGGCTCGCAGTTGACACGTCTACTGCATGCAAATACCTCCTACGTATCGTTAATTTCTGACGAAGCAGGGCCCTTGGATCAAAACAACACGTGCTGATGGTACTTGGAAAATTCCCGAAATATGCATTCATTAATTGACTGTTTCTCATGTTGAGGTTCCACAGCCAGGTCGACTCTGCTGCGCTGCCGGACGTTGCCTTGTCGCATGTCGTTGTTGCGCTCTTGTATGTCGTTGTGTTTCGGCACCTTTTGCTAATTGCTAGAGTTTTGCAGAGGAGAACCACTGTAGTGAGGAGGCACGAATTAATTGTGCTTTGCCGCTCTTTGTCTACCGTTTTGTGGGTTGGCTATTTTTAGTCCGTTTTCGCACGTTTTTTATCCCGCGGTGGTTTCCTATAATTTTTTTATTTGCCTAAATCGAAAGATTATTAGGTACTCCTGGAGTACGTATTTCTCGCTTTTATATTTTAAAATTACGATATCTGTTTTTCGCGATTAAATGAAAAGTGAAAACTTTCCAGCGCACGAAAACGCGACGGCTAAGTATGAATGCTGAGAAAAGCCCGTGTGACGTCATTCTGGTTCTTGCTGCCACCGTGTGAGGTGACCTTGGGGCGAGGCTTTGAGCGCCGCTACGCTGCAGGCTGCTAGCAGGTAGCAAAGTTTAGCTAGCAGCTAGCGCTTGGCTTAAATAAGTATTATTATTACCCTATCATACGAAGGAAACTTTCCGATCATAGTCAGTTTTAATAGGTGATCATTAAGAAATGTTTCCCTGAGCTCTGTGCCTCATGCATGCATTGGTAATCTCAGACGATGTAAAACTCCTATCTACTCGTATAGAAACTAGGTCCCTCTGACGTCACGTGGAGTGGCATCGCATGGGCGCCTATCTGGCCTTTGTCAAATGCGGTTAAAATTTACCATTGCCATTCGTCTAAACTGGTATTTCTAAAACCAAATAATTTGTATATTATGAATACACTTAATGGTGGGTAACGATTAGCAATCAATGCCTTTCGTTTTCTTTGATGAAGGAAACTACCCTACTGTACCCTCAGCGCCGAGACCAAATCGAGGAGCGTGCGCGCAGAGATTCCGCGTGGAACGCACCAAACCCCATCCCAGAAACACTTGGGAGCGAACACAGAATGGGGACCTGCGGAATTCCGTTGCTCCCCATTCTGAGGTACGACTGAGAAAGGCCCTAAAGAGTGACTTCACAGGCTAACGCGCTGCAAACCTAATACATACAGAAGACCAGTCCTGGCAGATTAGACCAGATTAGACTTACTTCTTATTCCATTATTAAGCACTCAGAACATCTCGCTCCAACTGCTTAAAATAAAAATGTTTTTTTTATAATATGTCTACCCTAAATATTAATTTTTTTCCTCCCAGTATCTTTTTATCTCTGCCCTACAACCACTTTTCACAACGTTTCACGCTGGTACGCCATAGCGCCGGAAATGAACCGGAACCGCTACGGTCGTGCCACGGAATCGCAGGCGAGCATTTAATCCATCCCCCACTGACATGCACTCACGAGTTCCCGGCGACCTTCGCCACTTCCCCATCCTAACACGGATGCGAAGGAGAACGAGACGCAGTGACCGCCTTTTCAGCAGACCACGGGATCGACACCCGATACTTCATCGTGAGGCGATGCCACTTATCTAGTGATGGAAAAATCTCGGTAGAAAACTATTCTTCGAGCAATCGATTTCTGATCGAAATTAAAATCTCGATTATTCGACATTGAAATTTGAACCAAGAGATAGATTAATCGAAAAATAGTCGAGTTTATTTTTTTTAATACAGTCCATTTATAAAAACATTTTTATTATTAATTGGAAAAACGCCCAAAATACACATTTGAATAGTAGAAAAAATACCCAGATCACATACATTATTTAATAATTAGTAGTAAAACTTTATCGATAACATAACCCGCACATAAAATTTTTGGCATCACCGCTTGGAACCGTTCGGCTTCACTGAAATTTTCAAGAAAGATCGACTGATTGAGATGCCTTCTTGATGATCGAGGTCGTGGATTTCCAATTGTACTGCCCTTCGATAAAAGTGGGGACAGATGGCGTTATCATAGGCCAATAGTGATGCTGCTGAGATCAGACGAAATGGGTAAGATCGAAGTTAAAAAATCGAGTTTGGATCTAAACACGAAGATTCTGGCCAGTAATGAATTTCCTGTTTTATATTATTAAACTCGATTTTCGATTTTATCTAAATACTTTGAAACTAGGAGATCGGCGAAACGAAACGACTGATTGATAGATTTATGTAAATGATAGATTTTTAAAATTAAATTTAATCCATTGTTAGATTTTTTATATGGTCGAAAGATATATTTCGATCGAATATCGATAATAGAGCTGTTTGAATTCCACGGAGAAACAAGCCATAATAAAGGCTATCACCCGAAATTTATGTGCGTGATGATAAAATGACTTCATCAGTACCATCACCGATCAACAATCCTGAGATTGGTTCGACGCAACGACATTTTATTATGAAAACAACCAGCAAAGATACTTGCATCTGTAAAGAGTCCATTACTAAAATTTTAGTTAATATTCTGATTGAATTGAGATTTTTCGAAAACTAAGCCAAGACACATTTTATTGTTATCTTACCCATCCCTGCTTCCAGTTATAAACTAGCGTTATTCTAAACTAGCGTGTTTATGCTATTTCTCGCAACTTTCACTGGTTCACGCGAGTTCGTGTTAGCTTATGGTAGTTCTAATTAGTGTTCCGCTGAATTAATTTGCATCCCTACGATACCAATATTTCCTCACTGATACTACAGAGTGGATTCTTGCTCTTCCTGAATACTTGGGTCTGATTTCAACACATTTATACTCTTCAATTCCTAAGCTCTAGTTTCATAAAATGTATTTTTGTCAGTATCAAGGCTTGAAGAGCTAAGGATCACGTTGTGTTGAGCGGGGAAAATTAACGGAATGAAGAATAATTTTCACACAATTTATTCGGTTCATTTGTGTTTTATGCGAATGTTTGCTCTGACTTCTGCATAAGGGCTTATTTACATGCATTGTGTTGCACCTTGATATGAACCAGAGTTCAATACATATTTAGCTTTTACAGTTCTATTTTTTCTCTTTCTGGGGAATGGTGTGATTTCATGATGTATTCATTGTAAAAAAAAAACTTATGCAATCAACTTGAAATGTTCACCGTATATACAAATATGAAATTTTACCTCAGTGTTCTCTCTGAAATTAAATTTCGTATTTGAGGAGCAGATAAATTCTTCAGAGGACCAACTCTATGCATCCTCAGAACTTCATAATGATTGTGTGAGTTTTCAGTAAGGCGTCGGTGCACGAGACAGTATACAGCCGATTGATTTAGTCTGATTTGTCGTGATATTTTACTTAATTGATTTGGTGTTTACCTTTTTCATTCTTTACTTGCGGGATTTATAACTTGCCAAATAAATTTGATTATGGTTGAAAAACTAGAAATCCTCGCTCACCTGTAAGGTGTATGGGAAGAGCTCATTTCTTCTCGATTTTATGTTAAATATTTCGTCCCGAAGTGGAGGCGCGATCGAAAAACATGTAGTTCGTGTGTTTCATCGCAATCATAAACTCGAAGATTTTAATAATGTTGAATAAATTAACAATATCTCCGATGGAGGCATGATTTGAAATTTATCATTTGTGGCTGTAGCAGTTTTTACGCAATTCCTTAAAAATGTCCAAATACTCTGCTGCTGTGAAGAACAGAGGCAGCCGGTAAATGACAATCTCCATTCCCCACTTTGGGGCTTAATAACTTGCACAATAAACTAGATATTGACGAAGAAAATGGGTACGTTAGACGAACAAGCAAGACACTATCGAAGCTGCATTGAGAGGTCACCATCTCCTCTCGATGTTTTGTTTAATTTTACGTCTAGAGGCGCAGCGTTGGCGTATCGTACTCGCCTCTCTTGCGCTGTGAGTCGTTCAACTGTTCTCGGATGTGTCACGGCTCGAAGGTCACACTCGTGCGTAGTCCATTGAGCGCTCCCTCTTCTCCCTTCAACCTTTCAGTCACGTGCCGTCCGACTGCTGCGCCGAAGCTATCTGCTCTTGCCTCAACTGATCATCCCTCGCCGCCCGTGGTCACCCTCCACTGCCTACGCTGTGTGAAGCGATAGCTGACTGGGTGTCTCTGATGCGTGACAGTTATTCATCGATTCCGTTCGGGAAACTATGAATCTATATATAGTATGAAAACAATAACAATAATTTCGCATAGATTCTACGTTGACAGATGTGATATTGTGGAAAATTTTACAAGCATTATGAAAAAAGATTTTGCAATGTCCACATAAACTTTCCATTGGGTACAACGCGTTTCAACGCTACTGTTTTACACGAACCAGTGCTCTGGATTTTGAGTGTGGAACCAGTGTGATGGTAATGGTGAACATGGTGATGCCGCAGTAGCGTTGAAGCGCGTGGTAGGTACTCAATCCAATTGGACATTGCAAAATCTTTTCTTTATTAATAATTTCGCCTTCATTAATGAAATGAATTCGGGGCCATGAAAACCTCTTTTCCTGAATTCAATTGATTCGGCTTTAACTTCGTGAAAATCCATGTTGAAATGAAAATGTACAACCTTGGTAATTTTTCACAGGAAAATTTATTCGTACGACGCGAAGACTCGGAGGCTACGAGCTAGGCTTATATTGCTATAGATATTTAGAACATACATGTTTTACGACGCGGAGAAAATCATCGTTACTATGTTTTTACGTCTGTCTGGAATAATAAAATGCGAGAGCTATTAGCTATTCTGGTCGTTGCTGTTATAGTTTCTCTACCTTTCTAGTGATGGAAAAATCGATTTCGATTAAGATCAAAAATCGAGTTTTAATAGTCAAAGGTCGAAGAAATAGAGTTTCAGTCATGATCTTCGAGTTTCGATCCAAACTCAATGTTTCAACTTCGACCATGAACTCAGTAGAATCACTGCCGGCATATCGTCACCCATACCTTGTGATAGATCTCTGAGAGGCTGGTAAAATAGGAAAGGCAAACCCTCGATTATCAGGAAGGATCTCAATCAGTTGATCGTTCTTAAAAATGTTAGTGAAGTCGAATGGTTCCCAGCGGTGATCCCAAAACTTAAATGTGTGTGCTTTAGAAAAAATTTAGGTCTTATAATTAACGCATGTATTCTAATGAGATTTTTTTACTACTCAAATGCGTGTATTGAGTGTATTTTGAATGATTAATAAACATTTTTTGTACAAGCTATTTAAAACATAATCGTCGATTTTTTCGATTGATCGATCCAATAGCACAAATTTTGTTTTTTGTTGAACGTTCGAGCTTTTCATTTCGATGAAAAATCGATTTCAATATTTTTGTACTATCCCACTCCAGGCTTTCATTTCCGAAATCCTCCTGATTCGTCGAAAAAAAGTTAACCTTTATGGAGCTTGCGGTTGTAGTTAATATTGTCTAACTTTGAGGAAATCGGATCTGAGACCTGACCTCACTCATTGTCAGTATAGAACTTTTAATAGCTGCAACAAGTTCAACGTATTAGTTTTCCTAATTTAGTTGTCTCCTGTGGCATAAATTCGGTGCAAGTGAATACTTTCGGGGAGGTGGGGGCTACACACAAAAATAATCCCCACTTACAGTCTACGTGCCTGCAGTTAGCCAACTATGTACGTTGCGTTCTTTTCCGATGCTTAAAAATTCCTCCTCTCCGTGGTCGCATTCCTATCCTGCTTCGCGTTTTACTTTTTTTGTTGTGGTCCGGAGGACGGGTCATCGGCTCATGGGAGAATCGCCATCGCCTCCTAATCGAATTGGCGTCTCTGCAGCGATTTCTCGAACATCGATGCGTCGATTGACATTTTCACTCCAATTCCTCGGAATGCGGTAATCTGCTCAAAGTGCGGACACTGTGTCGTTTTTATACGTTCCTTATCAGTCACGTCCGCCGATGATGTTATTAATGGATCACTCAGCCTCCGTGGATTATCTTATTCCCCATATGTCAGCACAACGTGACATTTATTTGGGTAGCAGTGGAATCGGGAGTCTATTGACCGAGCAAGATTAAGCTCCAGAGACCGGGTAAGTAAGTCATATGATTATTTTCACTTCTAGAAGGAAGCTGCGATTCGGAAAGAAATTCAGACTCACTTCAATCAGAACTGGAATTGCGATACATTAAAAGGATTCGGTAAATGGAAGGACAGAGCCTAAATCACACGATCATTTTCATCGATGCCTCGAGCAATGGGCCTTCCCAAATGACCTCTCTCCATTTTCCAATACTATCACGAGCACATGAGGAAATTGGAGCTGTAGGGATTCAGAATTTCTTACGAATAGTTTATATTCTGCTATTTTGCCGATGAGTTATTGCTTCCGTGGCCCTTACCAGGAGGGTCGCTATGGGGACGCAGGGCAATGGGGGCGCAGAACCAATCAGCGGATCGTAGAGTGCGGCCCGCGAGCATTTGGGACGCTAGCATACGGACGCTAAGTATTTTATTCCTCGGAAACGATTTCTTAAACGTAAAAAACGGAGTGAATTTATTGTTCATAGGGGTATCATCATCAAAGAGTAAAAAATCCTAGGATTGGTTTGACGCAACTCTCTATTCCTCTCTCCTATCCGATAGCCTTTTCGTAGCGATATATTTCTTCTCCTGTATATCCTTTAAAACCTATCCTATATAATTGACCACGGGCTTTACTTCTTCCCTTTCACCTGCCCTTCTTCGATAGTCTTCACCAGGTCATCATGCCTCAAAATGTGGCCAACTAAGTTGTTCCGTCTTCTTCTTAAGGTTTTCAGAGGACTTCTCTTTTCTCCCATTCTTCTTTGCACTATTTCATTACTTACACGGTCAGAGACTATGAGGGTTCTATTTAGGTGAACCCTCTTAAGGGTACAAAGCACTGGGGCCGGAAACCAAGCCCGTGGCTTATACGTCCGATCACCCGGGGAGGGGGAGGAGAGGTAGGAAAAAGGGTAGAGGAGCCGCCGCGATGGGAGCCCGCCGACGCCTCTGGGAGGGGATAGGAGCGGAAGGGACGGGACGAGGGAAAAACACCCCAACGTTATAGAAGCGAAGGAGGCCCTACTAATTAGCGAAACCAAGCGTAAGCTATTAATGTTCTACCAATCCTAGTGGATTTTCCTATTTCAATTTACACGGCCAATCCATTTTATCTTCATCATTCTTCGGTAGCACCTGCACATTTCGAATGCTTCCACTCTTGACTTCTCTGCTGCTGTCAACGTCCAAGCCTCGCTTCCATAGAGAAGCATGCTCCATGCGTAATATCTTATGAATTGCTTCCTAACTTCTATGCTTGTATTCTCAGCTGAAAGAAGATTCTTCTGTTTGTATAAAGCACTCTTGTCCTGCGCTCTTCTATTGACAATTTCTTTCTTGCTTCATCGGGGTGCATCTTTGTGTTTTAGCTTTAAAAATAATGTCGCATGGCTTATCCGAGAAAATTTATTGCAATTGCAATGATTCTGTTCAGCGATCTCTGGATGTTAAACTATTTTCCTAATCCTTTAGCATATTGATTAGAATCCATACGAAACACTGATTCTAAGACTTCGAAATCAAGAATTGGCAGACATTTAAGTAACAAGCCTTAATATTCATATACACTGGCGTACCTAGGATGCTTTGGAGGGGTTGAGAAGGATTTGGGTGGGATGAGGGGGTTAGCGGGGACTATCCCCCACATAAAACGGGGAGTTCAGGAAAATATATATATAAGAGGCCTGCAAATGCATTTTACATCATTTTGGCACTTAAAATTTAACTTTAAGCAGATGCTGTTAATATATAGCAAATCCAGACGAGATTTTCAAATAATTTTTTGACTTCTCAGAGGCTTTGGAGGAGGGATAAATGCCCTCATCCCCCCATAGTTACGCCTCTGTGCATATACACGGTTGTTGTCCAAAAACCTCCCTTTACACGCCTATTGAGGCAGCTTGCGTGGTAATATGTAGATTAAGATTCTTTCAAATCGAACCAGTTACTGCGAATAAATTTCTTCTTCGGATGCCAGTGGCATGGATGGTGAGTTTGTTTATGAGTATAACGACGAACTTGTTGACTCTAATGTATTCACGCAGCGGGCAAGAAGACACGTTATGTCGGGAGGAAGTCTATCACAGTATCCCATTGATACATTCGCCGTTACGACGCGACGTCGCTATGACAACACAGATGGCTTATCAAACGATGCGCTTATTTAATTTGGATTCTTGAGGAGGCTTAGCGTGGGAAAAATAAAGACGAACCGATTTCAGCATATTCAGACACTCGCTTCAAAAGCCGAGGCATGTAACATCACATTTATAAAGTGGATAGTGTAAATAAACCCAAAATCTTATTACAACCATTCCAGTAATAGTAGCTAATTTAATATTTTTTACGAAAAACATTTACCAAAAACGAATTCCTGAGCTAGGTTCAAAGTTGGTTTTTTTATTATATGAAATGCATGAATTAATCCCTATTTATGCCAACGGTAGTCGGAATAAACGCATTCAACCACGCAAGGTAATATGAATTACAAAAACTTTTATTTCTTTCAGGTATTCCGAAGAATTTTTAAATTGAGTAACTTTGTTCCGACAGTGAAAAAAAATTATTATTTCATCAGTTTTACATACAGTCAATTCATTTTGTATTTACAGTAGATTAACGGCGTTCAAAGATCGATAGATACAGAGATATAATCGAAGCACTATACATAATGAAATCAAGAAAAAATAGCAAGTAGTTACCTTAGAAAATTTATACTGATAGCTGCTGGAATAATATAAATTATTTTCACTTTCGGAACAAATTAATTCAATAAATTCATGTAACAGTGTTTGGCACTTGGATATAGCGTGGTTGAATTCATGCATTCCGACTACCGTTCCGTTACATTTGTGGGGATTTTTTTTCATGCATGTTACATAATTAAAAAAACAACTATGACCTAAACTGATGATTTCAGTTTTGGTAAATGTTTCCGGCAAAATGTTTGGTAGCTATTCTTACTGAATTGGTAGAATTGAGATTTTTGGTTCATGCAATTTTCTCGCAGTCAAATATTTGCACTGAGTGCTTTCACACAAGTTTTCCTTGCAATTGATACGTCTTAAGTTACATGTGAAAAGTTTTACTATTTTATGTGGCAGTATTAGATTTAATCATAAATACCATAAGGAGAAAGCAATATTATACAATCGATGCCTATTTTATTTGCGAATACCTATATATTCACGAAAAATATTCGTAAACAGATTCATAACTCTGACATTCAAGTAAGAATACAAAGTGTGATAAAAAAAAACAACAAGAAATAATTTTTTCAATATCTCTCAAGTTTGGATGGACCGATTGTCAATTTTTTTATTATGTTGGTATGTATGTCCCTGAAGAATGATAAAAGTTTCAGCATTATTCATTGTTTATTTTGTCTGTGGAAGTCGCTGAGGTTAGACGTGTTTTTATGATCTGCATATTTACGGCTCGCAGTCAATTGCTTGCTCGAGATGTTTTGACCAAAAACAGCACTAAAACGATAGCCCACCTACCACACTCGTCGGACATTGCACCGTGTGACTTATTCCTATTCCCGAAAATAGAGAGAACCTTAATGAGCCTTCGTTTCAAAAGCATAGATGGCACTAAAAGATATCTCTTACGGAGGTAAAGGCTATCGCAAATATCGAGAAAGAGAAGTTATCTGAGGATTGGAAGAAGCGCTGGGATAAGTGCGTAATATCCAATGGGTACTATCTTGAAGGCGACAACGTTAGTGTTGACCATTGTTGAGGTCCGGGGAGGTCCTCCCCCCTCGAAATATAAGAAAACAATTACTTCCCTTCATTATAGAAAGCAAAATATTGAAAATTCATGACTACACGAAAGATTTAATGAACAGCTGAAGTTTTTCCGAATATGAAAAGTGTTAAAAATAAATCAAAACCTTCTATCTTGTATGATGGGAAATATTGCAATGTGTCATTTTAACAACAAAACCTTCTACTTTGTGCCCTGTTTTTTTTTTATTTTCCCCCCCCCCTGGTTTTGGATCCCCCCCGAACGAAATTCCTGGCTACCCCGCTGATCTAGACGGCTAAATATTTTTTTTCAAAAAGCGAAAATTCCCGTTATTATCTGAACACAACTCGTAGTCACATCAAAGGGAAGGCTCAATTTCATCCTCTGAACAAAACCGCATATCCTTGGTCTTCTAATAATAAATCAAAACAATGCGTTATAGATTTAAATATCATTAGTAATTTTGGTTCCTACTTGCATCTGCTATCATGGGTTAAAAGTTCGTGACACAATTTATCTCCACCATAAGCATATTTTACCCTTGTAAAGGAGCAAAGGGAATGTATACGCTATGATAATACGCTACGCAGGGGCCCGCTCTCGTTAACCCGCCCCTCAGAGGGTTGATGGGCGCGAAAATATTGACGAAAACCTTACCGAGTCCGTTGTCTCCGTCTAAGAAGTGGTCGAAGTGGTAGGAGGCCTTGGAGGGCATCAGGTCGAGGGCAAAGGCGTCCACTTCCATGGCGAGGACAGGGGTGGGCGAAGACGAGAGCCTCTCAGGGGTGACCACATCTTGACCCTCGTGGTAGTAGACCATCCAGACGGACGTGACGTCCGCTGCACCGAGTCAAAGGAAACAAAAATTAATGCACCATTACACGGATTGGGTTGGCGGAAGTGGAGAAATTTACATTTACAAGGAGGCACACTTTAGGTCACAGGACGTTCATTCAAATCAGAAATGTCGGTTTGGTTCTCAGCATTTTATCCTCCACCAAACCATGGATCCTAGACGACAAGGGGTGGTCGACAACGACAAAAATCCGTTTCAAACTCTTGTAATGTCTTTTGAGTGTCGTGAGATTTTTAGCTCTTATTTCTGGTTGTGTTCTCACTTTGTTTTCTTGAAACCGAAAATACGTCTTGAAAGAAGAACTTAAATTTTGTGTTTATAAGTTTTACATCTTCTGGTGAGGAATGCATTGGCGTATCGTTTTCAATACTAGAGTGGCGACAGATGAGATAGACATCAAAGATATTTTTCGTGTCCATCCCAAGAGTCGCCCCTCCAGTATTTCAGATAGTAGTACCGATTTATTCCTCGCCAGAAGATGGCTTTAGCCGTCGAAACTATGGTTATGGTTTACCAAAACATTCTATGGAGAAAAGTTTAGGTTATTCATTCGAAATGTTCAGCAAATTCCATCAAGTATCGCCGGAAATCACCAACTGAAAATACATTTCAAGAATTTTCCGGTTGTCTTCCTCAATAACGATATGAGGATGATCGTCTTGAAATTTGACTTGAAGCAGAGAACTGGAACGTTCATGAAAGAAATTGTAAGTTTCAGCAAAAGAAACACGGGATAAAACCCGAAAAAAGAACTACAATTTTTCCCGCATGCGCAAGCTTATGCATCGCAAGATATGGCTTGAATATGCGACTGCCACAAATAACATCAGTGTACCTACACGACATGGAACTGGGTAGGAAGTAATTTTCAGTTGCCATGAATTCGGAAAATGAGAGTAGAGTAATATCGAAAAAGGAAGTTGACCTATTTGAGCAGGTATTCACTATTAACTTTAGTTTTCCCGGATGAATGTTTCGTACAGATATTGGTAAGGGCTTTAAGATTCCCACTCTTTTATATACAGTTAGCATATTTTTATCATCACTAAAATCATATAAAACTTAACAGTTTGTATTCAAGGTGTATGTGATTGCACGAGCTTTAAGGATTTCAGATTATATACTTTCATAGAGTTGCCGATTAAATCAATCAGTGTTTCCGACTTGGATAGCGATCTGTCCTCAGCGATTTTTAAAGCCACGAAATCCACTTAATTGCATTTAACTATTCCAGCCACGTCTCGTTGACCTCATAATTAATGACTTGAAGAATCGAATCATTATCATGAATCAAATTAAGTGAATCGAATCTCAAAATAAATCGAAACAACCCACGGCCACCTGATGATATCATCTGGACTGTCAATAGTCTTTAATCAGATGTCCCCAAATACCGTTTTTCGGAACAGTTGTTAAAGCTAATTTTGTGTTTTTTTTTTAGATTTAAGCTATCCCAAAAAAATTCGCAATCTTGAACTTTGCGTAAATATAGTTCTGTGATAATGAGCGGATTCCAAAGAACCATTGGGTATGGGCATAGAGTAAGTATATATAGAGGGCTCACCGCGTATTATTAACTTTTAGTCAATGTAATATTTTAGTTTTTAAGCTTCCTCTTCACACAATCAACACTTCATACAGCAAGAGAACATGCGCACGACGCCTGTAAAATTGTAAATCGGTTAAGTATTCTTGGGCCTAAATTGCCTATTTTTGTAAGGTTGGAAGCAGTCGGCCACTAACTGTAGTATCAGACGATATAGGCCCATTTATGCTGCGTGTAAAATTTGGATAAAACTATCAATTTATTTTTGGTGAAAGAATTCTAACTTTATCTCAATTACATGGGATGCATTTATGAATTTTTAATGGCCGCACCTTGTTAGGCTTTCCTCTGGGTCTGCCCTGTGCGCTCCCACCTCCCAAGGAAATCGTTTTGCCATTATTTAGGTTGGCGAGGTGTGGTTATTGTTTTGACGAGGAAGACATTTTCCGTGAGGGAGGATTTTTTCGCTTCAAGAGACAATATAAATCCTACTGATGTTCATCGCTTCGTCGAACGATGAACATATCGAATTAAATAGATTTAGCGTAGTGTGCTTCAAAACTTCAGTTAGGAATTACCTCACGTTGGTGAAGTTTAAATGTTATTCACATAACGTTAAGTGCCAAAAAATTACATAAAAATAGGAATGCGAGATTGGATCTCTAAACTAAAATGTAATGCACTATTTTTCTTTCGCTAACGGTCATGGCTTCTTCACCACAGTTGGTAACTATAGCTGTAGAAGTATTTGGTAATCAATTCTTAAGCCCGCCACTGCAAACGAACACAAGAGGTAACCATGAGCACTACCATAATATTTTTGGGAATGGCTTTTTTTTAATAGCCATTTCTAGAACCTTGATTTGTTTGCATGACAGCGGGATAAGCAATGGGCAATTGGCTCATTCTCCTTATGCAGGCTTCCGCGGGTCGATGAGTATGAAGATACGTCTCTTTCGGGTAATACACCGCGTGGGATTACGCGGTGTATTACCCGAAAGAGACGTATCTTCAATTGGCTCATTCTGTTATGACGGCGAAAACGAAAGCTGTTCTTTCGGCTCATCTTCAATTGTTTTACGTATGGGGGCGGAGATCATCTACTGTATGATTTTATCTTCTCTTGAGACCTTATCTTCATCACAGTTGTGAGAATCGTCGTCTCGCCAATGACAAAACGTGTCAATTATCGTCTGACGAAAGTTTTGTGTTCAGCGAGAGTCAGCGTTTAGTTGAAGTTCTGAAAAGAAAAACAAATAGCGACTGCAACTGGGCCGGGGTTCACTCATTGCTTGATTTCTTGCCGTAGGGATATGAATCCCTTCTGCTAGGGACCGAAAAACGAAATATCCAAAGATACAATTTACGCGGTGAGCATTCATACAACATGCATTCATACAACATTCATTCATTACATGGAGTATTCTTAGTATGTTCCGATTGTAAGTTGTTGCGACACTAGAAAAATATAGGAAATCATAGCTTTCGATTGTTTAAAACGTTTTCAAGGACCAAATTCTGCGGTCGTCAGTGGAATGCCTTGCTTTGCACTGTCTTCCGGCCTAACGGACGAATCGTACACTGGTGGGCTGCTGTCATGCAAGTGTGCCAGCTACTACCTGAATCTCAGGCGTTATAAACACGCTAGGCCAATATTTCCGATGTAAACTGCCTCGGCTTCCTCAAGATGAACGTAATGCGCCGCGATCAAGTATGTTAATCACTTACTAATTGGCGAAAGCACAAGAAGGTGTGTACAAAAGCGACGCAATACGCGTCTGGGATTAAGATAACACTCGCAAGCATCAAATACGATGCTTGAATATATTTACTCTATGATATATGTGCCGCCATTGATTTAGATTCACTTCGTAAATTATAACCGAGAGAACTTTCCATTTTGAACGACCGATTTTTAATGCATTTAAATGTCATTGAAAGTATGACCCTCAAATTACATTGAATCAAACGAATAGTTATTTTGTAATTCATATTGAATCGTGCAAGCGTTGAATGCCACTTTGTTGACGAGTACGAATAAATTAAGACCGCTACTAATAAGTATTTGCTTGGTCATAAAACGCCTCATGCGCAAATAGTTTTTTGTCTCTTTGAATTACAAAATCACTTCGAGACAAACATTATTGCATTGGAAATGATTCTCACAAGCAGTCGTAGATCGAAATAAACCGGTCGCTCATCATGCTTATATAAGAATTGATTTATTTACAAAACTCTTCATGCCAATTAATAGATGTGATAATGAGAATGGACATGCATCCGACGCGAAACGTGACTCTAGGCACCAGGATATTGAAAAATAGGAGAAATAGCTTACAAGGGGAGACCACGAAAGTTGCTCCGCCTTTTTCAATGCCGTATTTTTTATGGCCTTCGGAATGGTGAACACATACCTGAACTAGTAGTGGTTCCGTTGAATGGGCCTTAGTTTGGCTGTAATTAATTAATTTTCATGCGGTACTTTTCACAAGCCGCGTATAGTTTCATGATATCGCACCCTTCATCAGGAGGTTCAAGTGGGGTAGTGGTTAGCATTTACGGCTACCACCCGGGGGACCAGGGTTGAAGGCTCCGTAATGACTTTATATTTTCTTGTCTCCATTGTGATCACACGGCGTCAACTTTTTCATTAATTTTAATTGCGACAAGCATAGACATGAGACTATTTTTTTATCACCATAATGACGTTTAGGTATTTAAGCAGCGTCATTTCAAACACGGAGATACGACGACTACACTAGCAAGGGTTGGTGTGCGCCAAATTGTTAATTTCTTCATTGCTTATACTGATCAACTTCCACATTAAAATTGGAAACCACTCTTGCAAGAGCACATGGCATTATAGGCTCGCGGCGACCAACAACATGCGTACAGACATAATTAATAAGAACACAAAACGAATATAAAATGCCATATCTCTCGAACACTTGTAATTCACTTTACTCCAAAGGAAGTTTACTTACACAGTACCTATGTGCTAAAATAACCATTCCGAAATATAATTTCCATTAATACATAGGATGAAATAAAAGTTTATGACCCTGGACCGGACGTGGTGGCGTATAAAATATGTCAATCTTCGAAAGCCAAGGATTTCAACATCGTACGTACATACATTCTGGGCTAGAATGGTCTCGTGTATTCCTACAATGTACTTTGACTGTCTATATTGTGAGTTTTCAAAGTTCGAGGTATTGTAGTTAATTTTTTTTAGATCAGCAAGAGGAACCCGTCACACGTAGCATATAAATTACGCCGGGCGACCGGCCGTATACCACCTCTGTACCTTTATATCTATATCACCTATAAATGTACAAGATTTTACTAATTTCTACAAATAAAGATTAATTTAACAAAAATCGAGTATTATCATATATGCATATAACATGGGAAAAGTACGCCATTCGCCCGGTTGTGAAGAAATAACAGTCGCGCCCGCTAGAGGGTTAAAAGCAACAATTACACCAAATGTGTCTTGTGCTCGCCGCTTCCCAAAATCTTCCGTAGCCCTTCCAATATAATAACAAGATATGCACCAACAAATGTCATTTCTTCCAAAAAAAGCCACCGCTTTAGCCCCCCGTTAATCTTTCGTTATGCTTTTGAGTTGAAAGTGGAGCCTTCACTCCACGTTGAAAATGACACTGCTTAAATACCTAAACGTCATTATGGTGATAAAAAATAGTCTTATGTCTATGCTTGTCGCAATTAAAATTAATGAAAAAGTTCACAATGGAGACAAGAAAATATAAAGCCATCACGTAGCCTTCAACCCTGGTCCCCCGGGTGGTAGCCGTATACGCTAACCACTACCCCACCTGACCCTCCTGATGAAAGGTGTGATATAATGAAACTATACGCGGCTTGTGAAAAGTACCGCATGAAAATTAATTAATTACAGCCAAACTAAGGCCCATTCAACGGAACCACTACTAGTTCAGGGATGTGTTCACCATTCCGAAGGCCATAAAAAATACGGCATTGAAAAAGGCGGAGCAACTTTCGTGGTCTCCCCTTGTTAGTTATATTACATGCGAACTTTGTTTCAATACGCTGAGGATTAATTGCATCATATAAAATAAAGAAAAGTAACCTTCAAGCTTTTTACAATCCAGGATAGAAATGTTCCACGCATCGATTCAGTTCTCCTAAGAAGAATGAATTCGTTGAAATGCTCAATTTTTGGATTTGTTTGCGAAATTAATAATAATATTTTCAACGGTTTTTGCTAATTTCAAATTTTCACCTGATTTCATCGGCTACAGGGCTAGAACACACGTAAACCTCGACAAGTGACGACATTAGTGAATTTCCAAGCTTAAATATTCCGTCAAAACGTTAGTTCGTTTATAAAACTTTGGCTTAATCTGACGGAGTATTTATAAGCCTGGAGCCGCAGTCAAAGAAAATGAGAACAGACTAGTAACTAAAATTTGGTAAAATATTACTTATCTAGTCTGGATTATAACAATACTAAGGAATTTTATTTATTTTTTAATATCAAAATTTTTAAAAACACCTTTTTAGCCATTTTATGAGTTATAAAACATAATTAAACGTATTTGTCTTCGATATTTTGGCAGTTTGATTTTAAATCAACATGTCTAGAGAGATTATACGCCGTCTTAGCCGTTTTTTAATTGAGGTTATAATAGAGGAATTATTCCCAATTTTAGGAATGACTTTTCTTTGTACATGAAGCTATTAATTCAAGGCCTCTATTATTCTCAGACAAAAATTATTTTATTCTTTCTAATACGCGAGAAAAACGTTGTTTTATAAAAGATTTTTGAAACGTCAGTAATATTACATTGTACTTTTTAGTTCACGAGAAAAATTTTGTTACATAAAGATTTTTTTATTTCAAGTAATATCATTTTCTACTTGTTAGTTCAGGAGAATTGTGTTGTTTTATAAAATATTATTTTTATGCTAATAAATATTTTATTCATAACATAGAAAATTTCGCGGATGGAGTCCTTATTCATGGATTTCCCCGCTTTAATCTATATTCTATAAAGACCCCTAACGACCACTCACTCATTCATTCACTCACTCATACAAATGTTTGGGGTGAACGAGACGAGATACGACAAAAAGTCTTATGAAGACCCCCTCTAAAATTGTCTGAAACCCCAGGAAAAATTATGAAAACAATAAATTTCCAATTATTTATCCGTCTATTCATATGAAATTGAGTATGGAGATTAGTTCAAAAAATGGCCACCAAATTCCAGTGGCGGCGCGTCAGATATACAAGCAAACAATCATAGCAACATATTTGCTTATGCAAACAAGAGGAGCTAAATTGGGAAAGAAGATGACGGAATTAAAACGAAAGAAACGTTGAAAATTGAGTGATGATAAAGATAAGGTAGGATATTTACTTAGTAATTTTTGAAAAGTCAATCTTTTAATGGCTTCTTTCCGTATGAACAAAAATTTAATCACATCAAAGCGTATTCAAAGGAAAAGAGGAGAAATACAAGGTAAACAAACCTTCCTTTAAAGATAGGTAGGTAAAAATGATTTTATTTTCATTCTTTGTGATGGTGATAACGTTTTATTTTTCATTACGTCCTTTTTCTTTTACTAACCTTTTCAATGTGCAGTGTTATCCGTGAGCTGGTGCATCAATGACAGTGAATAATAGAATATGGAGAATACGTGCGATTATAGAATCGAAAGTGTGGTTGTTATTGAAGGAATTCTTCTCGGGTTTTCCACCGGTTGAGGCTTTCCATGGCCGACGTTTCGAGGCTCGACTCGAGCATCGTCATCAGGGCAGTTGAATGTCGGACTGAGGGTTTGATTCCCTTATATACCATGCTTAGAGGTCAGGTGTCACGTGATTGGTTGAGGACTGGTCTCTTGGCAGCCAATCCGTTGATCCTTTGGCTTTTTAGAGCTGCCAGGACAGGTTTCCAGGTGTTGCTGATGGCATAGCCTGCGTCATGGTTGAAGTTTTTAGGGTCCAATCGAATTTCTTTGGCCTCCTTTATGACTCTATCCCAATATTTGGTGGAACGCGTCAGGATCTCGGCATCATCAAACTGGATGACGTGGTCGTGTTGTATGCTGTGTTCAGCTATGGCCGATTTCTCCGGTTGTCCCAACCTTAGGTGCCGCTTATGCTCCTTCAGCCTAGTTTCGATGGTGCGTCCAGTTTCCCCAATATAGGCTTCGCCGCACTCACATGGGACTCGATAGACGCCCGGCGTTTTCAATCCCGCTGGGTCCTTGGCTCTCACTAGGTAGTCCCTCAGCTTGGGTGGTGGGAGATGGATGGAGGCGATGTTGAATCTCCCGAGAATTCTGGAAATTTCCCGGAAACAGATGATACGTATGGGAGACATGCTCTTGCTACCGGTTCTTCGATGGTCTTGGGCACTTTAGGGTTGAAGGTCCTACGGTGGTTGTTATTAATTCCATAGTTTACAAGTGTACATAATGTAGTTCCCCTCTTTTTGCCAATACTCGACTGCAGTAGAAAGATATCTAAACAACCTTTCCTTAAAAGATAGGTAGGTAAAAATTATTTTAAGCGTTTTATTTTTCTTTACGTTCTTTTTCTGTTACAATTTTTTTAATGTGCAATTTTATCCGTGAGCTGGTGCATCTAAGGAAGTGAATAATAGAATATGGAGGATAAGTGCAATCATAGGTATTTCTTATTCAATTATTTGTCTTACGAAAAGCACGTTTCATTGAGTGACTAAGTTATTTAGCTTAAATATATTCTAAATCATGACATTTATGATGCCTTGTTCATTAAAAGTTGTCATCTGCTACTCACCAGATGATTTAATTTCGCATTACATTGGATACTAAAGCTGTAAGGAGATGTTTGTGTATACCGACTCATCAAAAAATTTATAGAGGTTTTCCTGGAGTGGTATCATTCGCGATCATGACGAATAATCGTTGAATAAAATCATCATTTCTAAATTAGTCACACTAGGCCCAATTCATGCTAAGGACTTATCAATTTAAATGTAGTTTACTGTATACCCTTTTCCCGAACTGACGGCGGCTGACCTTGAGCGTGCTCGAAACCCACCCACTCATCTAGCCAATCACAAAAGAGCGATGGTAGAAAGTGTGTAGGAGCCCGCAGTCTCTCTCAGAATTCCGTGCAGTGCAGATCGCTCTCCAGCTAGCAGTGTTGCCCAATCGAATCGCTCAGCGTTCGTCCGAGAATCTTCCGCCGCCCCCAAAAGTACCGTTATTCCCAACGCTGGCAACGCCGGTCGGCCGGATGGAGGGGAGCAGAGGGGAAAATGGAAGGAGATGGAGGGGAAGTGAGAGGTGGAAAGGGCAGCGCTTCTGATTGGCTACTTGCTATTTTCCACCCAGCCGCCATCAGTTCGGAAAAATGGTATTGTTCATTGTATTTCGTAAATTCGTTATGTTATGATATTAAGTAGGTATAAATTAAGTGTTAAAGGGGAATATGCTCTCGACATTATTTTTTATTTGAATTGAATAAGTAAGAAAATCTGTCAGACTCATAAAAATCCATTTTATTTTCTTAGTCCCTCAGAAAAACGTTCCTCTTCATTAATATTTTACTTTCATATTGTAACCCACGTACTATACGCTCGTTTTACTTGAAAGTATAAATATTACTAATATCTAATCTAGCCAATTGAAAAGTAAAAGATCCGTAAGTAGCAAGCGGCATACAAAAAGAACAAGACCTTCCATAGCGACCAAAACAAGGCCGTAGGCCTTGTACGGGAGGTCTTGGGGGGGCAGAGCCCCCCCAGCGAGCAAAGCGAGTAATTAAATATGGCCCACGCTTCTTCTCCTCCCCTTTTAAGGCTCAGGGAAAAAGTTATTTCATTCTTTTAAATTAGCCCTGACGAGGTCTCCGACAAAGGAGAAAAAACCGTTGACCATTTTTAATGATTGTCGCGGGAAGCCTAAAAGTAACTCTTTCACAATTATTTCATTCTTGTTAGCGATCGGTGGGGAATTTCGATAGGAATCGATTTTAACTCACCTTCAATCTTTCGCTATCGATTCAAGCGCATTAGTGTCGATCGACGCGAGTTTTTCCCTCAGATTCACCAGCTAGATACGTACACAAACAAGAGAAGAGCGAATGGCGTAGCTAGATGAGGAAATTTCATTACGAGGAACAATCCCTGAGCAAAAACAAATTAATTAAGTGGCTATTCTTCAAATATACAAAGTCTTCCACTCTCTCTATCACTCTTCAAAATGTATTTACTTATTCGATCAATTTTCAATATCAACCACAGTACTTGGAATTAAAAATGAATCAGCTATTTGATTTATCCAAGCATTTATTTTATATATATCCGAAATGTTTTTTGTTAAGTAGCGCTCACATTTAAATATTTTATCAATAGTCTCAGTAATTTTTCGTCTTGAAGTTTCGTTTTTATTGGACAATCACAGCGCCGACATAGGATTTTAGTGGCCACTTTTGGAACTAATCTCTGTATTTAATTATTAATTATGAATATTAATGATCAGATCATGGTAAAATTGCCAAAACTTTGTATAGCCATCCACTTGTGAGATATTCTGGAAATTTGAGCGCTCCACCAAATTGGAAAGTGGTCGAAAAATCGAATGAAAATTTTTGACCGAACAGATAGAAAAACTAAACTCAAATGGAGTTGAGAGAGACGTTTCCGAATAGTTCTCAAGCAAATCATCATACACCAATCAAACGACATCCAAGCTTAATTTTTGAGCCGACCCGACGACCAATTCAAGCTATTTGACACATTGAGTTTAACACGCCTTGAATATGGAAAGAAAGTCGTTTTTCTAAACGTCGTTGTCGGGGGAAATTAAGCTACTAACCCGTTGCAAAGCCCGGGAAGGATACCTAAAGAGTTTTCTTCTTCGTAACAGTTCACGCATGGCGACTTTCGTGCAGCATATTCCCTCGTGACTTCCTCCAATCTTTCTTTTCCTCCTGGGATTCCCCTCAACTCATTCCTCGCTTATGCCAGACATTCCGATAGCGCAAGCAGCCAACCGCTGAGGATAGTGCCGATGACTCAGCCAGCTCGCTGTGCACCTTAGACCATATAAGAACTAGACCCGCCATTCCCCACCCCTACCCATGTCTCGCCGTGTGGCCAACATCTCCCCTCCGCTCCCTTCCTTCCCCACCCACTTTTAAAGCGACGTGACGTCACGGTTGGGACGCTCATGGTCGTAGCGCATGGCTACGAATGGGGATTCATTGTATCACTGCGGTATTCTGACCATTTTCTTCGCGATTTTTCAATTAAAAGTACTAATATATATTGCGCTATGTACGAGAAGTATTCTCTCAGCCATGGTTGGATTGGTGAACTTACAATTAATGAACAGTGGCATTTTTCGGCATTGGCAGCGACGAAAAAATATTGTGGCAGTAAAATGAAGACAAAGCCCTTTGTAAACTTACGCAGATTTTTTTCTTATCTCGTTAGCGATCTAGCATCATTCGGAACATCGTTATAAAAACATGAAATCTTGCACAAAAGTTGTAAACGGGGGGAATTTTAGAGAGGAAAAGGGTCATGGTGTAAAGAATTTTCCGGTCGTCCACGAAGTAACGCGGCAACGCCTTCGCATCAGAATTCATATTATTTAGGTAAGTAATTTAGATATTTCATAAATGCATAATTTTTTACTTAGCAGACAGCTCTCGTGTTATTTATATTTTGTGATGGTGGAAAAAGGTCTAGCGCCGGCTTTGCAAGTGACACCTACGATTTACGTACGCTACGGAAAATTCTGGGAATAAATAATACCTATTAACATATTTATAATAAGAAAGAAAGAGAGGATTGGATTAAAATAATTTTAAAGATAAATTTGCTTTAAAACAATCAATTATATTTATTTCATTGAATAACTTAATAAATATATTCTTGCAATTTTGTACGTATGTACTTACCGAGTTTTCAATGAAATTTTTTTAAACTATTTATGACATGATTTTATTTTTTAGATTTTTGTCATAATGCGTAACAAAAGAGGATGCAAATTCAAAGATCATATAAGAAGTGAATCTCATTTTATTAAAAAAAATCCAGGAGCGATTACTTTGTCTAATGTGTGAAATGTAACGGGTAATTTTCTATTTTTCACGGCAGTAGGAATGATATTTCGAAGCACTTGGAGACGCAAGAGCATAAAAGATATTTAAATACTTCTGCATCTTCCTCCAAAATACAGAAATTTATAATAAAAACGAAGAAAAAAAACTTGCATCAGCAGAAGGATGTCTTTCCATGCCATTTTTCATGGTCATTCCTTCAGATCTAAGGCCTGTACATCACAAGTTTTAAATCGGTTTTGCAGCGTACATGATACACAACGCCGTTCAAACAGCTGCTGTTTTGTTGCCCGCAGATGTGGAAAATATTGTCATTAAAATATATGTTGAATTAAAACTTTTGGGCTATGTCGCCGCGTCAGATTTTGGGTGGCCCCAACGTTTCCCGACCGATGCTGGTCGCTTTCTCAAGGGAATCTGAAAGGGATTCCCTTGAGAAAGCGACCAGCATCGGTCGGGAAACGTTGGGGCCACCCAAAATCTGACGCGGCGACATAGCCCAAAAGTTTTAATTCAACATGACGAGCACCCGCGAAAGTTTTAACGAAGAATTAAAATATATTTCTATTTCTACATTACACTGTGCGTCTTCAAATGTTGAAAGAATTTTTTGAAACTGAGAAAGTCGCATGTATAAGAAAATACTTGGTTACTGTAAAACGCGCTAGTTACCTCTTTCGTCAGCTGTAGATAGAATTTTTAAATTATACCACACCATGAATTCCTACTTTCTATATCAGGCTTAATGTCCTAGAATTGTAGAATAGAGTTTTGAAAAAGAATCCTCAAATTTAGCTAGAGTTTAAAAACAATCAATCACCTTTTTTTAAAATTGAAGTTATTGAGGGTGATAAAATTTTGGTAATCGAAGTAGCGAATGAAGTTTAAAATATCTTAATCAAAAGCGGTCAGAAAGTCAAAGCGGTCGACTAAAATCTCTATGACTTTGGACCCATTATGACTTTCGGAGGTCAAAATAATTTGTTGTACGGATGAATGAACTGCGTAACCGACTTTGGCACCCTTCAAAACCTATGGTTTGACACGTTGGTTGTCATGATGGCCAGACATTTAACTCTATGACCTTTGACCCCCATTGAGACCTCGGTGGTCAAAAAATCAACAATACGGATCTATTAACTGAAAAATCGACTTTGGCACCCTTCAAAACATATGGTTCGAAACCTGGGTGTCACGATGGCCGGACGTTTACCTCTATGGCCTTTGACCTCCGTATTTACCTTGGAGGTCAATTAGTGAATAATACGGGTATTTGGACAATACCAATGACTTGGGTGCCCTATAAAATCCATGGATCGACACCTTTGTTGGTATGCTATTCTTTTTGCCACCCTTATGACCTTAACGGTGACCTTACTGGGTCAACGGTTGAATTTTCGTAAATGAAAGTGTTTTTTTTTCGGGTTTCTTGTGTCCGAAAACCCAAGAATTGACATTTTGGTCAATGAAATTCAGACATTTTTCAATCTCGATTTTTTACATTAAAACCACATAAGGCAAATTAAAATTTTAACTCAACAAAACTTAGGACCTTTCCCCATAAGTGTGCCAATTTTCATGAATATTGCTCGATGCAAAGTTACTAAAATTACAGGTCAAAAATGACACACGACCGTTGGGACAGTCTTAATATTCATTTTCTAGGAATGTCACCGTTAGGTTAATCTTCTTGTGATAAGTAATATTTCTAAAATAATTTTGCCTTTTTATGGACCCCTCCCTTCATCCTATGTGAGATATCGTGGGATTTTGCTCCACGCCTTCTTTCTAATCTCACGTAGGATTTTTCAAAATGCGTATTTTCAGTGTAAATACGTTGATCTAGGCTTCATTGTATTGGGTTCATAAATAAAACGATTTGTTTAATTATTTTTATTGAAGATTACCGAGGTCGCAATAAACTGGTTTTTGCGGAAAAAATTACGTGATACTTTCCAGAACCCCTGTTTTTTACCTAGAGGGGGTGAAGCCATGGTCTAGGGGGAGGAAAGCCATGGTCCAGGGGGGAAGCCATGATCTAGGAGGGGGGGGGGGGCAAGCAAAGTTGAGACATTTAAGCATGGAAAAGATGAATGAAAACAACATTAAAAGAACATTATAACAGCGCTTTATTAGTTTATGAGATTATTTCATTGAAAAAATAGTTTTATTTCAGTTACTTAACTTATACTAATACATATCATTTTTCGTTGGTTTGAAGAAAATTTGTTGAATACTTTCGTTTCAATTCAGTACTGATTTTTCTTAAAGACTTTTGCGATTTTTGCTTCTAGGGGGGACAGCTGCTCCCCCTGCCCTTCGCTGGGTACGCCCATGTTTAGATACATATGACATTCTTAATCAATTTATTTAATACGATAGGCTATAATGCCTTGGTTCATCGTAAAAATATATTTATTAAGAGTACAATCATTTTGCGTGCCCAATATCGTCGCTTTTCAGCGACTTTGCAGCGGATGAGCGTTAAAATATCTCAAGCGCGCATACGGAATATCGTCTGCGGTCCCAACCGTGACGTCACGCTCCCTCATCCCACTCACTTCCACGCCGTGCGATGTTGGCCACAGCGCTCCGCCCGAGTGGCAGGTCTACTTACTTAAATGGTCTAAGCTGAGCACAGATAACAGATGAAAGCTGCGTAATCGTTCTCGAGCAAATAGCTCATTTTGAGCGATTCATTTTCATGAAGTGAATGAATTCATTTTTCGTTTCAAATCATTCTTAAAGAATACATGTTTCATGTGGTTCGAGCGTTTTCATGTCGGTCATGTGGTTCGTTTACTGAACTCTGAATAATGATTTTGATATCCCCCCTATCAAAGGTGAAGTCAAGAAATTGCGCATCCAGCCATCTTGAGAAGGACTCCTAGAACTGCGCTACTTATAAATGCATGGGAAATTGCGAACCTTTTAATGTTTTATTTATGCATTTTCGATGAGGTAGGTAACTTACTTGGATCCCAGGCGACAGTATTTTATACCCCATAATTCCATATTTTTTTCAAACGATTTTTGTGCATTTCTCCGTTTAAAATACATACTTAGGAGTAGCCCATGTTTGTACTTGTTGTGGAAATTGTAGAGGTAACTAGTAACCCTTTTTTGATCATCCTGACCCTACATTAATGCAAAAAACTTCAACGAAAAACGGGGTCCGCCATTTGGTATAATATCGGTCACAAGTAAAAGTATTGAGTCGTGAAAGTTGATGACAAATAACAATAACAAACCGTTGAATAACATTGTGAATTTTTAGCATCATTAATTACTACAAAAGGTGTACAATTATTTTAATATGCTGAACTTTTAAAAAAATAAATATTGGAAATGTCATCAGTTTTGAGGCCACGTAATTTGTTAAAAGAAGCCACTTTTGAGAAACGGTATGCGTCAAAACATGCACTAATGTATTGGTTCTTGGTGTACTAACTTTCAACTTACATGCTCAAAAAATATTTTTGAAGGTATGCGAAATAAATTTTATAGACAAAATTTTTCTTATATATATAACCAATGAAATCTTAGTGCCAATATTAATCGCTTTCCAAAAAATATTCGCAGCGAAGTGCATAAAGATGCATTTATTCTAAACATTTGCAGAAGTTTTTTTATTGTGAAGTTATGAATTTGATAATTAATTTTTTTCTTCTTATCTTGACCTTCTTTAATTAATGGTTCAATAGTTATTGGAGTATAGGTCCAATATATATGATGCAAAAAAGTTGTAGCCAACGTTATAGTTTATTTTAAACTATCATTAGGGCTCTGAATGAAAACATGAGAACAATATTAAACACAATGATATACGATATTTTTACACAAATAAATGTTACGATAGTTTTTTACAATAATATAATATTAAAAATATATATACTATATAAATAAGAACATAATACACAAGAAATTGACATACCCTAGCTTTGCACATATTGATTGATATTACGTCACTAAGCTATTACCAAACCTAGTTACCATTAATTTTGATTAATTAAATACAAATAAATTTTGCTATGGTTTTGAATGCCTGTTTTTTTATTACAACTGTTTAACAACAAAGGTGGCATAACACTGTGTGCTCTTGCTAGCCATAGCATAAGCAATGTCCATTTCTTTGATTTTGTCAACGCCGAAATTTTAGATCATGGGATTAATTTGAGAAAAAGACTTTTCAAATAAATGCTCCACATATCTAAATCAATAAACAGTTCTAATAAAAAAAACAGTCATTGAAAACCTTAGAAAAATTTATTTTTATTTATTTAATCAAAATTATTGGTGACTAGGTTTGGTAAAAGCTTAGTAACGTAATATCAATAAATATGTACAAAGCTAAGGTATGTCAAAATTATATATAATGTTATGTAAAATATGAAATGCACGTGGCACGTAATATAAATTGTTCAAGTCAATATCGATAAACACAGAGACACACAAAAGAAACACTCACATTGAATAAATAAACTCGAAGCTATCGAAGCACTTCAAGCTTCTTCCTCAGCTGAAGTATGAATGGTGAGGAAAGGAGAGGGTTGGAAAAGGGAGAAGAGGGGTAAGGGGAGAGGTGTATGGGGAGGGGGAGTTAGGAATAGAAGTTAGGATGCGACGTTCAGACCCGGAAAGCTATTGGCTTGAAAGTGCCAAATGCAAGCCAATTCGAGGGTGTGGAGGTTGAGGGCGGAGTCGGTGGGAGGGAGGGAGGGAGGCAATAATGGATACTTTGTAGCATTGATTGAAAATGGAATCATGTGAAAGACAATGTGTAGGAACTGGTAGAGAGGAGTGGGGGGAAGATGGACAACAGGAGGCGCGATGATTGTTAATTCTGAGATTGAGAGGGGTAGTGCATTGGCCAATATAGAAAGCAGGGCAGAAATTACATTGAAGAAGGTAAATGATGTTGGTGGAAGTACAAGTAGTGGAGGGGAAAATCGGTAGGAATTTAAGCTTGGGGAGAAAAGAGGCAGGGGGTGGAGAGAATATCTTGCAGGTTTTACACCTGGGACGATTGCAAGGCATATAACCACCTGTACCTCCACCAACATCATATACCTCCTTCAATGCAACTTCTGCCCCGCTTTTTATATAGGCCAATGCTCCACCCCCCTCAACCTCAGAATAAATAATCACCGCGCCTCCTGTTGTCCGTCGTCTCCACACGCATCTCTCCCGGTCCCCACACATTGTTTTTCGCATGATTCCATCTTTAATCTATGTTTCAAAGTTTCTATCATTGCCTCCCTGTCACCCACTGACTCGCCCCTCAATCTCCACACCCTCGAATTGGCATGCATCTGGCGTTTGCAAGCCAACAAGCACCCTGGTCTGAATGTATCTTGTTGAGTTAGCCCCGCCCCAATACACCCCTCCCCTCTTCCCCCCACCTTTCCCCTTTTTCCAACACCCTCCTTTTTCCAACACACTCCTTCCCCCCGCATTCTCTCCTTGACTGATGAAGCGGCTACAACCGCGAAAGTCTTTCAGTTTTATTTTTCGTGTGAGTGTTTTCTTCTTTTTAACCAATTGGCAGAAAAATATTACAAATTTATTCTGTTCCACCGATATGTTTTAGCAAAACAGCCTCCCGACGACCCATTTGTTGTGTAATTTTATGTGCCAAAATAGCATGAAATGTGATTTTTAGAGATGAAAATATTCAGTCTTTGAGTCTTGCCCCTCCCACCCCCACAACTCCTTGTGCAGACTTCACTCCGGGTGCTGTCGACCCAACCAGGCCAACCGCGTGCCCAGATAACAGATTATTCCTCACGCGCACTCCTTGGATCTCTCCTTTAAGATTCAACGTCTCCCGCGACGCCTGCGGTGTGCCAAGCGTCAGATTAAGGGGCGGTTACGGTTTAGCGAAGCTCTTATCTCCCCCGCCCCCTTCTTCCGTCTCGGCAGTCAGCGTGACTTCACCGCTTCGCGGCTGTGGTCGCCGAAAATCCGAACTCGGCCGAATGGTTCCGAGGCGAGTGCCGACACACAGAGCGGTGAGCAGAGCGGAAAACGTCATTCATCCCCCCAATACCGCTTAATCTCGAGTTTGTTTTGTTCGGCGGGCGTCGGAATCTTGTCACAGTGGCGCATTCCTCTGAAGTACGTTCGTGTGAAATAGCATTCGGCTTACAGCCTTCATTCTGGTGTATTCTGCCCCACGATTTCGTATCGCATCGCATGCATTGGTGGTTGCAAAAAAAAACAAAATTGACCCTCTTTTATACCAATTTCCCCTGAGGCGTCGCAGAGAATGGCATTGCTGAAGTTCCTTACGTAATATTTTGAGAGGAATACCTGTAAACTTGCAATTTGTCGTGTTTCGCAGTTTGATTGCTGAGTGCCTTGGGTTGATTATAACTAATCGTCAATGAGTTGATTTACGCGGTGGATTCTATATCGTATGATGACTTGTGATTGTTGATCAGCCATACGTCAAACTCATTATTTCGACATTTTGTTAAATGTCCCTCCGAGAAACAGTGGATTGTTGACTGTGAATTCGCCGAATCGTTCGCTTCAAGGTTGTGTAGTTTTCGCTTCGCTTCGAGGTGCGTGGTTGTTCCAACGGTGCTTGTGACACGGGGGTGTGAATTGAGTGCAGACTTCGGAGGGAGAAAGTGTGCTCTGCCAATGGGACTTAGTTCTCCATCTTGAGGTCGTGCACGGGATTGAGAGCTGCATTTTCCCGTTCAAGCGCAGAGGATATTCACATCAGTATTTTCAAAGTGGCAGTGAACGTTTTCTCCAAGCGATCTTCAATCTCGACCAAATTTGGGACCCGCTTGGATGAAACTGATGCGTGTGACGGTGCCACGGATCTATTGTAAGTACTAGACTCTTTCCTTTCAGCTCCAAATGGAGCAAAGTTCGATTTCAACGCTAACCTTTGCCCTAGTTGCCTGTTAACACGTGAAACACCTTTGAAAATGATATAGAGTAATGTCGAAACGTGGTTCGGTCGAGTAAACTTCTGTGGAACATTCAACAGCGTACCTTTTATTATATTTTTCCAATCGCCAAATTCCACCAAGTATCGCCATCCAGCCGTAAGTTGACTTGTTGCCTGGTTACACCTTACATTAACCTGTAATATTTAACGTCTAAATGCGCGAACGATTTTAGTAGACAGGAACGGAAAATTTCCAATTTCATGAGCCAAATTAGAGAAAGTTCTATTTTCTTTGTACGGATCTTGGGTGGTAACGCTGTGCATTTTTAAGTTCATTAACGCGTTCATACATTCGGACAATAGATGGTAGTACGGATTTTAGGGTGTAATCAGGCCTTTGCTGTCAAACCGGGTGATTACCGACCTGCAATATCACTTTGATGTTTGTTTTTATATTATCACTATATACAATTTGGACTTCTTGTTGTTCTCAATTAAGTCGTCTATCATCAAAGATATGGGTAATATTATTGCGGTTATCTAGGAATTGAAAATGAACGACGCGTCGCGACGATGCTTTAATTATTGTGCTCTAATACGAAAAATTATCAGCTGTAATCCGAAAAGCTTGATTGAGATAAGCTATCGTTGATGATATCGTTATCAGCATTGTGTTCCTCAATATCTATAAGATTATCTTAAGATTTCTAATGAGATTATCTTAATTTTGAAGGATTTTTTTTATTTGGTTAAACATGGATATCAATATACTTGATTGACTCTTAGTAGCATTTGATGGAAGCATGCATTAAAATAAATCTGTTTTGGAAAAAATTTATTGTTTGAGGCATAACTTGGTGAAAGCGATTCATAATTAAATTAAAAAGAAGAACATTGTGCTTTCACATTAATATTTATTCACGGCCATGGTTTCAACGTTAGACGTCATCAGCACATATTAATGTGAAAGCACAACGTTCTTCTTTTTAATTTAATCTGTTTTGGAGTTAGTATAATTATTTTCTTTCTTTCCGCATTAATTACTCGTCAAATTTTATTTCTATTTTTATTTCTATTTTCCGCACATGCGTTCGCAAAAGTTAGGTGGTTAGACGGTGAATTTTGGCGTTAAATCTTGCGTTCATATACTTCGACATTTAATTATACGAGCTAATTCACCATGTAAACATGCCTTAAAAAGAATACAAATAGTGACAATGGTCTAATTTGTAGACCAATGTCACAAATACTCTGAGCGTTTCAAAAAGATAGTGTAGATATTTTAAAAAAAAGCTGCGAAAATGGGTTGAGTGCTAATTGAGTGGATTCGAAGCCGGCTACTTCCCTGTTAGTGTTTTTTTTGCTATTTACGACGTTTCTGTGATGGATAAACAATCATTTTCTGCCATTTCTCCCTGTTGACCAAGGGCCCGACAATTTAAGCCGGTGACTTCGTTCGACAAATCCATTGACCGACCTTGACTTTCCTTGCCTTTTTTTCTTGCAGCTCCAGTTTTTTTTACAGTTCTGACCTCCCATGCTCCCAAGCTCTCGGTCATTGCCGTTTGATGCGATTATCTAACCTTCAATTCGCTCACTTCCTCCCCTTCGAAGGATAATTTCCGAAGGCTTGACTTCAATAAATTACTATGGTAACAATTAGTATAATATATCTTATCCGAGGCCTTGAATGGAAGAGGTTTTTTGCGGAAAAGTATTCTTAAAAACTTAACATTCTCATAGATTTTTCCTCTATAACATTGAGTAACCTGGTAAATGAGGACAGCAAGTTATAAACAGCATTGATTTAAAATTTTCAAGGTTTACTAGTTTACAGTTCATTCAAATCTAAAGACGATTTCCTTTAGAGAGGTATTCATTAAAATGTGGATTTGTGGATTTAAAAATATGTTATTTTTCTTAAAAAAATTATTATTTTTCGATGGTATTCTAAAATCTCTGAATTGGAGCACAAATTAATTGCTCCGAACGTCATTGAGTTTTTCTTAGCCACCTGTGTCATCGCAAATTTGTTCCATGGCGTGACGTAATATGCTGTGGTCTTTCACAAATGCTCAAAAAATATTCATGGCTAAAACCTTTTTCCTATTACCCGTCTTATGCAATCTAAATCAGTTTGTCTCCTCAGAAACTGTCGAAATAGCAGTAGCTATGTAAAAAGTAGCAGTAGCCAATGGGTTTCAACGATGAATGTTTTTCTACTTGCTAATTTTAATTCAACCAGCAATACATTTTCCTCAGATTATGTTGGCGGTAGTTTGAAAGAATTCTATGGTTTTATTAACGAATGTGATGATTCGTTAATGTTAACAGGTTTTCGTGCTTGGAGAATGCTGTCTGATCCTTAAGAATAAACTATTTAAAACGTGGAAAATATTCACTTCGAAGAGTAATGCTTTCTTCATTCAATTAATTAAGCCGTACAAACTGTCTTATATATCCACCATCATTATTAGTTACCAATATGTACTGAGATTGGTGTGACATAGCTGTCAAATCAATTCTTATATATCTTAGTATTTTCGTGAGAATGCCTCCTCTATTAAGTACCCTTAATCACGTGACCTCTGAAGTCTGCCGTGAAAAGTCTGACAGTTGGGAAAGCCCTCAATATGCTAGGTTTAAGCACGAAATCCGTTCTGTGAAGCTGATCGAACCGTGAAATCTTCTATCAGGCGAGTATTCAATTCTAGTACCACAATCCGTAGGTCGTGCGACTCAAGTTTCAACTGAGATAAAGTAATTTTTTCTTCCTCGTCCTATTTATGATTCGTAATCCATGCAACATTATAATCAATGTGTGTACTCTCAACTAATACTTGATTCTTATTCCAACTGCAAATCCAGCCTTCTAACTACCCCAACGCGAATGAAATAGAACCCCACGAATGGAACACGAGTCAAACAAAACAGCAACTTTAACACGATTGAAATGAAATCCCAGTCGCATGCAATGCGCTCCAATACCCTGCTGCTGCAAGTACGACGCTTATTACGATTAAGAAGACTTCACTTGTCTTTCGCCTCGTCGCATCCATAACTGATACTTTATCATCTCTTCATCGATGTGTCATTTTTAATCGCATTGACGAGTGAGCAACATCTCTTAATGCAGACATCATGTGTCTCTCACTCCGACATCAAGCTTAAGATGCGCCTCACGTGTTTGGGATGGTGACTCTTGCGTAAATGCACCAATACCTCCAAATTAGTATTTAATGTGCGTACAAATTCCTTTTCCTATAATTGTTTTCCTTATTTTTTTGATATCCATAGAAATTTAAGTTCGATATTTATCGCTAGTCAGTTATTTATAAGGCGGAGTCTGGACGTCTTCTCCAGAATTTGCCAATGGATTGAAGATTTGACTCCATTAGTACTTGATAGTTTTAATTTTATCTATCCCTCCGCAAATCTTAGTAAAAGAAGATAAATATTTCTCTACTTTCGGGGTAGGGCGTATGAGTGAAGCAGAAATGTGGTCTTCATGTCTTACTCTTATAATGTTAACCTCTTCTGTATTTTCATTTTAGTTTAATAATCTTATCAAAAATATTCATATTGATACTTGATTTTTGTTTTCCGATTGCTTCACTTTAAAGCATCATATTGAAGCTGTACCTATAATATGTATACTTTAAAATATCAAGGAAAGAATTTCCTTATATTTTTACCCTGAAAATGTTATCTATGATATAATTTAACAAAACTACATAAATTTAAGAATATGAACAGAATTAAATCGTCAGAGAGTTAAGTTTGTAGCTTTAAACATAGGTACCTATATACCAGAAATAAAATTGAGAGTGATTTTCTTGACATTGCAGTAATTACATCTTAACCACATTAACTTTACTTATTGGAGCTTAGGACCAGGACTCAAAATTGGCTAACGGCATAGACTAGGAAGGAAAGAATTATCGTTTTAATTAGTGAACAGAAACTTTTTTTCCTTTGCTGAAAGGATGGTGAAAGGATAATTCGTTAGAAAGCTTCGTATAGGTGAAGTCATGCATGGAAACACTATCAAGTCTGAAGAATGGAACGTGAAGAGAAGGTAGGTAAATGAAGGGAAAATATCGTGTAAGTTTTACTGCAGTAAATTAATGCGTCTGAATAAAATACTGAACAAACACATTTACTTCATGATGAGTAACTGGCTCCTGAATTAAAAAAAGATATCACTCTTGTTGGACCAAACGTATGCTTTGGTTCTGATGCATTTACTCAAAGTGATGCATCTACACAACACTCATTATCCCAAATACGTGAGGAATATCTAAAGCTTGATCGCTGTGTTGGATACTCGTGATGTTTGCATTATGGGATGATAAACGAAATATTCGTCAATGCGATTAAATGGCGCATATATGGAGATACACTTATGCAATGCTATATTATTAGAATACGTACCTACCCTGCTGAGCATGCGAATTTCGTATTACAGTGATTCATGAAATTGATCCGATTTTCTCATTTATATTTATGATATAATTCCTGATGTATCGTATATTAATGGTGCATACTTGAAAGTTGCACAGCTATAATTTTTTCATCGTTATCACAACTTCTACGTTGAATCATCAAACATAAATAGATATATTTTAGTTTTGCTTGAACTTTCCTTTGGCTCCCACTGATCCCCAGTGACTCCCAGCCCATCTGGATCAATCCGGACTCAATTTTCGGGAATTCTTTACATGCGACATTTAATCACGTTGGGATGATTTATGGATTTAAAAATTTATTGGAATCTTTTTATTCAAGTGTTAGGCCGTGACCTGTTACGCTTTTTCGATTGATCCGAAGCTGATAGCGAGCGGAAAAATCCAAAATAGATTTTTCGCTTTCATTCCTATGGTAAATCGTTTTATGTCAGCGATGACAAGGTCTTTTAATGGAATTTTTGCGAAAATATAATACGTTTGAGTTCGAGAGAATGCATTCTCAGCGAAAAAATCAGAGGGCGCGAGCATTTTTTGAAACTTAAAAAAGCTGTTGTCCTAATTTAGCTCTTGTAATACAAGAGCAGAGGTTTGATTTGAATTTAGAGAGACACGAATATGTTTGGTAAAAAGAAAAAGAATAGGTAAATTGGGGTTATTGGCTTTGAATACGCATGTAAGAGTCTATTTAAACGTCTCATAACCGTTTGGCATTTTGTAGTTATAATTGAAATGATAAAGAAAATCATAACATTATTATGATTTGAATTAATTCTCAAGCGAATCTTCTACATCGGTTGCCATCTTGGTAGCATTGAGACCAGAAACTTCTGCTTATTATTGACGGAAATTGAAAACCACTCATCTTTATGCCACTTTTGGATAGTTAAAATCACCCCAAGGTTTTTAGGGACAATTTTGCCAATTCTATTTCAATGAGTACAGTAAATGTGATAGTGCGTGATGCGCCAAATATCTGCATATTTATCACGTTTTTATGACGTCACTTCCTTTTCTTAATTTTTGTTCGTTTGCCATTCCGGACGAATTTTGCTAATCAAACTTCCCGATAAGAAATAATGGACAATGCCTTCTTGCGCTATTTCTATTCATCCACAGGCAGTAAGAGCCGCCATTTTTACAATTAACGTTCGCATAAATCGCTTAGCTGCGCCGGCACATATTTTAACGATTTGCGAATATTCAAAATTATTTCCGTTTTCAAAACTGCATTCGGCGCTGAGGGCGAAAAAATCGATTTTAGTAATAATATTACAACTGATTTGAAAAAATAATTAAAAAATACGTTTTTATTTGAAATAAAATCAGAAATTATGGCAATAAATTTATACATTTACTAAGAAACTCACGTTTCATCCTAACTAAAAAGAATCAAATAAACTACCCTGCCTTGGCACAAAATTCCACGTTTTTATTTAACAGGTACTTACAGGACTGCATGTTCAAAATCAAAAGCGTGGTGAGCATCAATGCTAACTTATTAAAGTGTACCGGGACTGGCCACGGTGATAACTTTTTACGGAGTCACCCGCAATGCACAAATAGTGCGAAAAATCCACAGAGGAAAAATCATTCGCCTTGACCGGGATTCGAACCCGGATCCCTCGATTTCCGGCCGAGTGCTTTAACCAGTTAAGCTACCGAGGCGTCATTCTCCCCTGTGGAAATTTGTGGACTATACCGGACAAGGTGGTATGGACTGCTGAGCATATGATGCGATTAGCAGTCCAGGTCGTGCGCATGGCGCCACAGCCGGAGAGCAAAGCCCGAACTTTGAACACTAGAGGTGTTCGCTCTGGACTTATTAAATATCTGGACTTACGGGTGACTCCGTAAAAAGTTATCACCGTGGCTAGTCCCGGTACACATTGATTGGAATATTTGAAGGGAGTGAAATTTCCAGTTTTCTCAGTGAAACGTTTCCAGGGAAACACAGTGAATACTGAATGCTAATTGTTAGGAGGCCTTTCTTTACCCTCAGTAGAATCCTTCGAAATTCCAAAAGAGACCTTTCTTGCTCTCAGTCGAATTTCTCAAAATTTAAACTAATTATTTCTTATAAGTGATCATTTCAGGCTTATCTGTGTGAAATCTTTCCATTATGGAAAATGAAAGAATAAACCTTTTTAGGTTCGTGCTGATAGGTATATTTTAAAAAGCACGCTCACATGTATGTGGCCTTAACTTATGTCATTTTGAAAAAGGGGATACTTTATAATGTCCTAACATCTTTTCCAAAAGTTAACTTTAATTCTCAGTCTCTATTTATGTCGCCGTTTGTGCTCTATTAGCCGGAAAATGCTTTTTTGACTTTATCCCTTGAGTCCTCACCCGCGATAGGTTTTATTACTTTAGGTGATAAGACAACCGCTCTTTTTGCCTGGAGCAAATCTTACAGCTGCCTTCTGCTGCTTCTGTGAATCGTCCTTGTGAACTGTGAATTTCTTATCTTAGAGCTTTAAATCTGTGAACGATTGTCCAGTTTTTTGTGCCATGGAGCACTAGGTAGCAGCAGATATTAATAATATTATGCATATATCATAGAGAATTCTTAGTATTCAGAACTTGAAGTAGAGGACAGTAGGTAAAATATTAAAAATTTTAAAATATCTGGCCGAAAAATGATATAAGTAATGGTATTAAGACTGAATGAAACTCCAAAGATATAGTACTTTCTCATAATAATATTGAATTTATCTTCGATAAGTGGTGACTTTCCATGCAATATAGTGGATAATCAGTGCAGACAATGGATAAAATAGCAGAAAATAAATATTCTGAAATCAACATATACTTGGTATATCTGAAAGCACTTCATTAGCTAACTTCTTCCATTCATCGTAACAACACGGAATTTGAGGGTTTCAGTTTCGGCTTTGCCTTTTGCTTATTGCGCAGCCATTTGCAACGGTCTTGTTTATACTTACGCTGTGTTGTCATTTGTTCGTATCTACTCACTCAGAGTGACGTTGAAGTCCCCCTGTCCCCCTAGCGGCAGGCGGTGGACTCCTCCCTCGGCTGTGTACCGGCCCGAGAAGCCCAGCTCCGGCGTCCGCGTCGATATCTCGAACTTTCCGTCTTCGACGTTCGCCCTTGAAGAGAGAATCGGAGTTGCAGGTGTGACATTGTCATTCCACCTTCCACGTCATCTCTCGCTGAAGGAAATGGTCCTTAAACTTGAGAGAGCATTGTTATGGTTATCACGTCGCAAGAATAACACCAGGGGTTGTTCGGAACATTCCTTATGTAATCGTCGTCTTTATGGAGGTATTTTTCGCGAATGCCAGATTGTGAACCGATTCTTTTCGCGTGCATTGCTGAATAATTGATAAGTCCCTTCATATATTACTTCAATCGAGGTTAAAGGGTACAAATAGAGTACGTATGCAGAACGTGTCTCTTGTGCATTCGTTGTATTTTCTTTTAATCTTTTTCAAAATTGATATTTTTGGCGTCAATTAATGGAATTTAGAACTGATATTGTATTACTGTAAAGTTTGTTCGCACTCACCTTTTTCTGTATAATGCATGTGAGAATGACGCCCTCGTGTCGAAAACGTTGGTTTTATAGATAAACTTTATAAAATACAAAGATAAAGTTATTCTACACTGATTTTTATTAGGTTTATAAAACCAACTTTAGCGCATTTCGAATAAAATGACCGTGATTTTACATCATTTGCACTATTCATTTAATGTTGACGGAAAAAGCTGTTTTGTGATATTACACATTCTTATTGTTAAGACCTTAAATTTGTTTATTTCACCTAATGATATTTATGTCCAACTGTTAATCAACATATACCTTATATGCATAGCCTAGGGCATCGTAAGGGCTTTTGTAAATATTCATATTTTTCGTAGTGATTTCCTGGGAATGAATAGTTTTTCTCATTATTCAATAATGGCGGATGCCAACTTGAGAGGACCTACTCCGGAATTTTTATAAATATTGCATTCATTTAATTAATGTAAGTAAATTGAATCCGTATTTCGTTCGTGCCGCGAGGATGAGGCATTAGAGGGCGTGGACCATTTTAGTCTAAGGTATTCGTCGCTTTTGTGACGGGAATGCGCCATTGAGAAGGTTGGCATGTGGTAGTAATTATGTGTCATTGTCAAGAAAATTTAAAGCTAATCTATAACAATTGCGCTTTGCCGACTTCAGGATGAAAAATGGATGTAGAAAGCTCATAACTCTAGAAGGCTGGGTTCAGGTGCGTGCGTAAAACATATTTTCTGGATGGGGAAGATCAATGTAAGTTTAGGTTGAGCAATATTACACGGTATTTGTGAAAGTTATTGTGATATTAAAATAATAATAAAATACGATAGTAATTTTAGGTGTCCTTAGAATAGCGGTTCCCAACCGGGTGGTGCTCGTACCCCCCCTGGGGGGTACTCGCCGAACTAGTAGGGGGTAAACCGAAAACAATCGCTAATGGCGGACGCCAGGAATTATCTCTCTCATAACCATATTTCTTGTTTCTCTATGAATCGAAATTTGTTAAAAGATCGTGTTATCGTAGTGGTGGTGTTGTTTTGTGTGCTGCTGGCCTAGATAGTCAATTGTTTAACTGGATCGGGAGGACAAGGTTAGTGTCTGTAAATGTGTCCACAAAACGCATCAGACGTCCCAAGCGATAAGAGAATTCGAACAAAAACTCGGAATACAAACTTCAGTCAGAGATAAGAATAATATAGACGTTTGGCGAAAGAGTTTTATGGAACTCAATGTATATTTTAAAACATTGATTTCTTTCCCTAGCACATTGGGAAATTCAAAGTTTATATGAACGTGAAAATGTGTCAGAAGAAGCAGTTATTTAGACAAGAGGCACTGAAAAACAAATAAAAATATATTTGATTTTGTATTGAAAGCATGGCAGCATTTAATTTCTACAGAAAAATGTATTGAGTGGCCCCTAAATGATATTTTTATCGTGGCATTTACTACATAAAGTGTTTACTTCTTTCATTTGTTTCGTCAACATGATATTCATGATCTCGTTCTAACACCGTTGCTATTGGAGCTTATCCGCGTTTTCCCATTTTTATTTATGAAAAGGGACTGCTCAACATAAAATTTCCTGAAGGCCTTCCGATAGAATATGTTTTTTTTATCTGGTCCTCCACGCTGAGCAAAGACGCTGCACAGTGAGCTAGAATCGAAAAAAAAACTGGCCAAAAGCTTGAGAACGATATTTTTGAGCTAGGATCATAAAACTTCGCACATATATTTTCAAATAAATTGTGCATAATATGCCAGATTTTTAATTTCTTTTGCCTTCACGTCAACAATATATTTGGGGTCAAAGTTGAACAAATTTAGCGAAAAACGACCACCCTCGATTTTTTCTGAAAATTGCCAACTTTATCCGCATGCAGTGGTTTCATGAATAGTTTTACTGACAAAAATGCTATACAATCTTAATAACCACTTCTTCTTTCTATTTGGAGAAAATTTTTGTCTCATCACTTACCATAGATAAATAACAAATTGGCGGAGCCAGTTTTCAGCAAATTTTTAACATAAACGTAGAGAAAAAGTAGTTACTTCCACCAAGTGGCTTAAACCACGTCGTTCTATGAATTTTCTATATTGTAAATCTAAAGGTAAATCCTGCACCAACTTGCCACCCGAATAGGGTGGTTTCCTATTATTTTTTTATTGCCTACATCGGAAGATTATTACTCTTGGAGTACGTATTACTCGCTTTTAGATTTTTAAATGACAATATCTATTTTTCGCGATTAAATGAAAAGTGAAAATTTTCAAGCGCGCGAAAACGCGACGGGTAAGGAAATCTCTCCGTGTGACGTATTTCTGGTTCCCCCTCCCGCCTTGTGAGGTGGCCTTGATCGAGGCTCTGAGCGCTGATAGGACGCAGGATGCTAGCGGGTAGCTGAGTACCTTGCTGTCGGGTAGCGCTTGGCTTAAAAAAGGTTTTTTAATACCTTATCAAACGAAGAAAACTTTCCGACCTTAGCCAGTTTTAATAGGTGATTATTAAGACATGTTTCCCTGAGCTCTGTGCCCCATGCATGCATTGGTAACCTCAGACGATGTATAACTCCTATCCTCTCGTGTAGAAACTAGGTCCCTGTGACGTCACGTGGAGTGGCATCGCATGGGCGCCAATCTGGCCCTTTTCAATTGAGGATAAAAATGGACCATTGCCATTCGTCTAAACCGGTATTTCTAAAACGAAATAATTTGTATATTATAAATACAGTAATTGTGGGTAACAAATCGCAATCAATGCCTTTCGGTTTCTTTGATGAAGGAAACTACCCTATTTTACATCGCTTTTTCGAGCGTGCGGTCGACTCCGGTTCTGGCCGGCGGCGCGGCGGCGGAGAGTACGGCGACGCGGCAAGCGTGTGGATGCGATATATCCACATTCTCTTTTATATCTGGATAAGGGATATAATAGTGATATAAAATAATCACCAAAAAGGATAATTAATAAATATAGCTACGAATGACCCTTATTATGCAATCGCTGGGCACTGCAAAAGGTATATTGAAAGGCTTATATCTTTTAGTTTTAAGGTTTTCGTAGCGATTAGATGCACTATAATAATTCATTTTCGGGTATACGTCTGCGTGCTTAATATTTAACTCAACGTTTCATTCCACTTACTGGGAACGTCGTCAGGAGAATGAAAATATAAACATCTATCGTACCGTTGGTAATTTTTATTTACTTTTTTAAATACCTTGACAACAATGGACCAGTTTTTCCAACGGTACGATAGATGTTTATATTTTCATTCTCCTGACGACGTTCCCAGTAAGTGGAATGAAACGTTGAGTTAAATATTAAGCACGCATACGTACACCCGAAAATGAATTATAATAGTGCGGCTTATATCTTTGTGTTCATTTCATGAACTTCTACGGAGAATGGACTTATATCGTAGGGAAACGGACTCTTTTATTAACAAACAAGCTCTCTTTCTAAGCAAGAGCCGTCCATAATCCATGGCTTCCACTTCCCAGCCTCCCATAACCATTTACAGGTCTCCCAAAAACGTACACGCGAGTGGTTTTTGCTGATATTTTCGCAGTAATATTCTCGTTTTTCTATTGAAATGCACTTTCACATTTAATTGTGCTTCTGGTGCGATGTCGAACGGTTCTGTTTGTAGTGTCCCAGCTGCTTTTCTTGAAAACCGAATGCTTCGTTGGTTACTGCGGTGCTTTTCGAACTGTTGTGGACTTTCCTCAGTGGTAGTATTCATCAGAAATACTACATTGCTTTGTCTAGGGTATGGCGATGTGTAGGTTACCGTATCAGAACTGAGCAAAGCCTTCCAAAATCCTCCTAACGAAAACAAAAACTATGCCCTCCGTGGAAGCCCATATAATAAACACTTAATTTTTAAGTGCGACTAAGTTTATTTCGAGAAAAATGAGCCTCGAGCTATTGCTTTCATTATGTCATTATTAAGTCAATTTTTTTATAGTCAGATTACTCGTTCTTTGTTTTCCATTATTATTGTGGGGAATTCACTATTAGGTATTGTTTTGGGATCATTGTCGAAAGAAATTGTTGTCTACATTCGTGTCACTTGCAATTCGAACCCTTTGGTGTAAAAATGCGCCTTGAACTTTGGATGTGGTCACTCACTTGACGGAGAGCACGTCTGCTTGGCTGAGTCCGCTCACCGTGACCCCGTCCAAGGTCATCTTGAGGCTCACTTCGCCCTCGCCGAGGCATAAGGTCAGCTCCGGCAGAGACAGCGGGTCTATCGCAGGGAAGCCCAACGCCTCCACGCCTGAGGAATCGCCAGCATCGAAAACACAAAACAATTGTAATAATAATGATGAAATCATAGAAACGCAGAATGCAGATGATGTGCTTTGCTATGTTTCATATACACATACTTATTTGTATCGTGTAGTTATACGCATTACTAGAAAATTTTCATTTTGTACACTTATTATGTAGTTCAACTTAAATATGCTAATGATTCATTGCAATTATGCATGGTACAAGTGTTTGCCTATGAAAACGTTTTTATTTCTAATGAGGCATAGTGAGGCCGAAGTTGATGGCTTTATATTTATAATTTAATGTGAATTTCTTTCAAGGATTTTGAATTTGAATAATTTATTGCGATTATTATTTTAAAAATATAATTATTTTCATTTTAATTGAAATTTTCGGAAAAAAATGCATACAAACTCCAAGAAAAACGATAGGATACTGAAAACGTTACGGAGATGTTAAACGGATTAGTCTGGGAGCCGCTTGAGACTCGGAAGTTGCGCGCTAGGCTTAGATTGCTTGAGCTATTGAGAAAAGAGATATTTAACCCTTTTACTACATTTGCCCATTTCAGGTGGGATGGGCGAAGACTGCCAAGGCTATTTTCCGGAATTAGCAACATTTCACATTTAAACATTTTCAGCTACTTAATTTTATTTAATACGTCTAGATTTTTTTCTCAATTCTTAAAATATTTTTACATCATATAGCCATATTAGGAGTTTACATAAATTACAGCCGTTGAAAAGGCTTCAATCACGAAAAAAAAAAGTAAAATAATTCGGCCCGATAAATCGGCCCCTGGCAGTTTTCGCTCAACCAGCGGTGGCAGTATAAGGGATAAGAGCAACTCGTAGAAGATCATATTAGATCCACAAGGCATATCCAGGTCCGACAGAAACGATAAATTAAGAGAGATATTTTGCCGAACAGATTGGCTTGGGACTTTGTTTTCCCCCAACAATAAAGGAAAATGAATCTAGACGATTGGCGGAACTTCGAGGGGACTACTGGATAGAGCACTTGGCTTCTGATCGAGGGGTCCTTGCTTCGATTCCCAGGACAACCTTTCGGCCAACCCACCTCAAAATCCTCGAATTGCGCAGTGGCCAAGGGAAAAGAAGTGGCCCCCATACACAGAATGAGAGAATTTCACTCGTAGTTCGGGGTGAGCTCTACCCTCCCTCACCAATCCAAATCGACATACGGGTTTAATCAGTGTATGAGATGGTATATACTTCACAAAATATACATTCTCACCCAGTGATCCACTTTTCCAACGGTAAAGTACTAAGTCCTCTAATTGTGCAGAGTGGAGGAGGCTTAAAAGCGTTCGTGCATTCAAAACATCCTGCTGTGACCCTTATTGTCTTGCCATACCCTTGCAGTTGGAGTGATATGGCAGGTTAACTTTTTACAACGGCTGTCCAGAAAGTAACATGCGTTTTGTCATGGCACGGCGCTGGGTGAGACTAGCGCCGCTATCTCGGCGTCAGAGTGTTTCTGAACTCCGTACGCGACCAGCCAGTACGTACTTTGTATACAGTAGAGTGTTAAAATAAGCGCTGCGATTAAAAAACAAGCCACGAGTTTTCAAGTGCGAGCTGTGATAAGTTTTTTGTTGGCGAAAAATCGCAAACCAATTGAAATTCATCCCCAAATTTACGATTTGTACGGTCAAGGAATAATCACTCAGAAAATCAACTCACGCAACACAAAACGAGCGCCGGGGAAAAGTCGGGAAGAAAGTTTTGTTTCGCCACGACAACGCTCGCCCACTCATGGTCATCAATTCGAATTCAGGGATCTTGGATGGTTTTGGTGAGGCAGTTTTCAATAACCCGCCGAGCAGCCCAGATTTGGCGCTGAGGGACTACCGGGACTATATTCTATTCACTTTATGTCTGCGGGTGAGCTTTCGTGAGAGCCCGGACACTTTCGGATGGCTCTGTTGAATGGAGAGGTGCAGAGTTGAGAGAGAGAGGAGGAGCGAGCATAACGTTGCCAAATGTAGATAGCCGCCATAGTTTGTCACTGAAAACGCGTGAGTCGTGGTTGGCCACAGATATTTTGGCCCCGGCGCCGAGACAATATGTATACCTACTCATTTGGAAGGCATAGGGGATAATCCTTTCACAGAAGCCCATGACATTGTCAGCTACCGCGCTGAATTATTATTATTATTATTAAATAGTTACAATTAGGCCATTGGCCTGGTGCTAGCATGTACATATTATGAAAAAGCAATAGAAAACGTTATAAAAAGCCCTTGGTCCCTAATTCTTCAACCGCTTTTTAAAACAATGCAAATTTTTCGGGAAGGGCTCAAATAGTTTTGTTGGTAGGTCGTTCCAGTCCCTCATGGTCCTATTCAAGAAGGAGAACTGCTTCGCATTTGTCCTTTGTGATCGGCACTTTATCTTGAACTGGTGATCATTTTTTCCAATAAAGCTGGGTTTTGAAATGTCCTTCCCAAATTCTTCCCATGCTTTATCCCCACTCATTATTCTAAACATGCCACATAGCCTGCTTCTTTTCCTCCTCTCTTGTAAACTCTCCCACCTTAGAACTCTGAGCATTTCTGAAACACTTTCCGTTTTTTTATGCTTTCCCAGGACACACCTAGCAGCTTTCCTCTGCACCTTCTTCAATTTCTTGACCTCTCCTTTAAAATGAGGGTCCCAGACAAGAGATGCGTACTCTAATGTTGGTCGTACTACGGTTGTATAGGCCATTTCTTTGGTGTCCCTAGTGCATCCTCTGAGGTTTCTCATCACCCAGTGCAATACTTTAAAAGATTTTTGATTGTGTGCTCGACGTTTAAACCCCATCCTAAATTCTTAGATAAATGGACTACTAAATATTTAAAGCTGTTAGATTTTGGAATTAAACTACCCGAAAATTCATAATTTTTATTTCCGCATTTTCTTCTGTTGCTGAAGTTAATATATTTGCATTTATTTGGATTTATTTCCATCCCGTTTCTCGATGTCCAATCTATTAATTTGTTTAAGTCATCCTGAAGAGTTTCCTGATCAATTTTATTTCCTATTTTTCTATAAATAATACAGTCATCCGCCAAAAGCATTATAGTAGAATTTATTTTTTCTGGGAGGTCATTTAGGTATACTAAAAACAATAAAGGTCCTAAGACGCTTCCTTGAGGAACGAAGGACCGAAATGAAGCACCGTTGGTGGGAGTCATACTTAGAACACATACTAGGAGAACGAGTGACGCTTGGCAACACTGCTCCACGAGCAGATTCACGATGTTCACTCGGCGGAGGTCTGAGAGCGACTCACTGAGGCCACGCCTCCTGTTTGCTGATTGGCAAATGGATAGTCACGTGTCTAGAAACTTTCCCTCCCCTCACCCCCATTTGCTTTGGCCACACCAGCTCATCCGCAAAGATAAAATGAACGGAGTATACCACCTGTGCCCATCGATGACGAAGTGGCTCGTTCAGCAACGATTTCACATTGACGCCGAACTGCGTGACGACGTACCTAAATCAGTGGTTGACCTCGCTGGCGGCAGATTTCTTCAGAGAGGTTATTGAAAAGCCTGTGCCACGTCATGATAAACGGCTAAATTTTATTTATAAAAATAGCCTAAGAGTGATACTTCAAAATTCATATGATAAAAATTATTATTTTCACTTGGTTTATTTTTTATTTCAAAAGGTCTGTTACTTTCTGGACAGCCCTCTTACTGTTGCCGTGGTTGCCACTCCACAGTGTGCGAATCACTTGTCGTCTGCGACCCATACCTAAGATCGCAATCACATTTAAGAATAAAAGATAATGACGATCAGCCGCCATAGTGAAGGAAATGACTCGAAAATCACAGTTGTGCCCATCCCAATCACGACTCCACTGGGTGCTTTCCATTCATGCGACTCACGCGTCGACTTGTGTCGGCTCGCGGCATTTGTTTATAACTCTCCTATTCCTGTGCGTTACCGTTTGTTGACTTGTGTCACAACAGTCGGCGACACACACCGAATGGAACACGAAAACCGCGACGCAAGTCGACTTGTGTCGACGTGTGTCAATGAATGGAAAGCACCCACTGTGTTTCAATAAGATGTGTTGACAGCTGCGGAAACAGGTGAAGCCCAAAATTAAGGGCGTTTGTGATTGATATCACGGCAATGGATTGTGATTCAAAAGCTCGTGCGTGGTCAGCCTAGGAATTATTTGCGGCTTTTTATGTTTTCTTATTTAAGTCTTCATGCATTTATTTTATGGTAGTTTTTATCGTGGTTCTCTTTCATAAAAAATGGCACTGAAAAATCATCAGGTGTTCAATCGCTCAAGCCGTGGGTGAGAACCAACACTTCAAGTTTACAATTTTGCAAAGTTGTATGCGGACTTTCGCGCCCATTTCAAGCAAATATTTCGATTAAATTTAAGTTTGATATGCGTCTTTAACCGAATTAAAGTCCCTATCACCCATTGGCCTTATATTTGTTGCAGTTTTTACGAGCATCGTAAAAGCATGCACAAGCATGTTTTCCGCTCTTAAGTAAAATCGAAAGATATTTTGGTCATTTTATGGAGGTTTGTCCCATCATAATTTGACCACTTTTGTTCATTCGTGTTCCTGCTTCGGCAAAAGTTTTCATCGCTAACACATTCCATCATTTTGAATGGTCTAATTTGAGTACTGAAAAAGTAATTGGATTACTGGTAACGATCACTTTTGCAGTAAATTGTACATGTTAAGATTACTATTTATTTGCAATTTATTCTTTACCGTGAAAGAGGAATCGAAACTTTTGTTATAAACGTTGCTTGCTGGTATTGGACGACTACTTTTCTGATTTTACTGATTTACCTGGGCCTACCGACAATGTTAGCTGTTACTAGACACTGTTGTAGCTTATTTGTGATGGGCACAAAATCTGACACCCCTTGTGTTGTGACACCAGTTATAAACGTATGTATCGCAAGCGAAATCGCAACTTTAACTATTTGTATGATTCAATTATTCCAAATTTTTACTCCAAAATTCGACATTTACCAGGTGGTGTCTACAGTGGACACTCTTATAATTTTAGATGTATTATAGAAATTATTTTAGATGTAACTGTAATTTTACTGATTACTTTTCAATATCAGTAATTCGTACTCCTAATTGATAATTTTTAGGTAGTAACTGTAATTGAGACCAGTTACTTTTTCTCTGTACTTTCAACAATTGTCTAAATGATTGTGAGTGTCTAACTCTTGAGAAAAGAGTTGTCTACTCTTAAGTGATTCTGCGACTTTTATTTCTCACGTGTAGGTAATCCTCTTGCCGAGAGCGTTAATTCTACCTAATTCGTGAATTCCATGGTTAATCACTGGTGCGTTAAAAAATCAAAATACAAGCCTCATTAAATCAGCATCCATTATTTTTAATTTCACTCTTGAGGTTCAAGCTTAAGCCTAGTTCAGTTGCGTAACTAGCGTAATCCCTCTGGAATCATTCAGTTTCCACAAGTAGAGAACAATTTCTATTTTAATTGACAGTGCGTCAGGCCATACTTTTTCTGTGGAGATAAGGGCGTACCCAGGATCAAAACCGGGGGGGGGGGGGGGGAAGCAAGCCATGGTAGTTCAAATTGTAACAGTTTAGTGTGGAAAAGGTGAATGAAACCAACATTCTAAGATAATTATGAAACGCTTCATTAGTTTCATAATTATTTGTTTAAAAAAATATTTTTATTTTAGTTTTTATTTTTTATATTAATATCATTTTTGGTGGGTTTAAAGATAATTTGTTGAAAACTTTCGCTGCGAACCCGTCCTGATTTTCCTTACAGACTTTTGCTACTTGGGGGTGGGGGATGTTGCACCCTCCTGCCCCTGCTGGGTACGCCCATGTGAGGAGACGATGATGTCATCTCTATTGCTCCGTTATCTCTCCTTTGCAGCAGTTAAACCGAGTCGCTTGTTACCGCCCTCGTCATATATGTCAGTTTTTTTGTCAACAAGGGTGAATTAGGTAGTTTTCCGCTCTGAATTGCCACATCGATATATTTTCCCTCGATTTGAAATGTCGTGTGATTCAGGCTTACGAATCGAAGATAAGGGTGGTGGGTGGGGTGGCAAATATTCCCCATAATTATTCCAAAAAGTCTCGAGACAATGTTGCCATCTGTTTATGAATATTTCCTACACTAAATTATCCCAATTCCCTCAGCAATGCCGAAGTCGGTGGTGGAAAATTTGGCTTCAGGTTTTGGTGATTGCACGGCCACATTGACCGCTCATGTTTAACAAGGGGACCGCATGGAGGAGGCACCAGTCCTCCCCGTTTAAGCTTGATTTTTGTTGCGTTAGCGCACATGCGCAGTAAACATTTGGCTGAAATTATTTTGAGCATCCTCGGTCTTCACCATCGCCACTACAACAGTGGTAGTAATACTTAGTGTATCCCGGAAGCGCAGGATAGAAGGAAAACCCAAGAGGAAATTGAGCAATACTTGTTTCGTTTGATCGCAAGAGGGAATTCATATCATCGTAAAATGTTCAGATTATTTAGAGTAGACGGAATTATATGTCACGAGAAGGCACAAAACAAGGATTACATACTTATCCAGTGACAGGAATCATGAGGGTTCAAGGGGAACCCTCTTAAGGGTACAACACACTGGGGCCAGGAACTAAGCCCGTGGCTTATTCGGAAACCAAATCACCACTAGCGGCGCTGTCGTCGCTGACGTCATAATCCAAAATGGCCGTCAGTCCGGGTATACTTCTCGTGAATAACAACACATTTCAATTTCAATCTCCGTGATTCTCCTTATTGCTGTGGATTCGATTGCGCATATCGGCACCGTTCTTCGTTTTCGGACTAAATTGTACTCTAAGGAACATGAGTAGCAAAGTTTTTGTGACCTACTAAGAAATTGTGCGATATTTGGGTGGAAATTGCAGCCAACGAAATATCTTTGAAGGGGAGAGCGTTTTAAACGCGGGTTTGGTGATCACTGTGGGGCTTCACCAAGGAAATGGCTGTGAATTAAAAATAATGGCTCTTGTTCTTCAAACAAGTGGCCTTACCAAGGAACCGCTTCAAATAAACGGTCTCATTAGCCTAACAATTGATGAAAAAATCGAGATCCGGAAGTTTGATTGTTCTCGCACAGCGGGAATTGTTTAGGAATAGGTAGAAACCATTCGTAGACAACCCAGTTACATTAGTAGCTATTAATGTTTAATCATTTTATGCTGCATTAATTTACCCTTTAGTATTCATGAATAATAATGCAAAAAATGCCAATCATTTATTACTAGTTTGTGGATGTTGCAGTGTCCATCAAGTCAATGGCAAGAGTACCATGCAATTATGGCAGAAGAAAGCTAATACGAAGGAAAGAAATTTAACAAATAAGCAATCATAAAGGAGAAATTTCAAGCTTCTTACTAATTTCAAAATAAATTAAATTTACAATAAAATTGTTTTTGTTGGGATATAACTGAATGGAGAAAACTTTTGTGTCAGGTACCTTAAAGAGGAGCTGTTTTAACCATAGACCACGACCACTTTGGCTACACTGACCTCTTTCTCTGGTACATAGGTATCCTTCAATTCTCTATCCTATGCCTCGAATAAAAAAAATAAATGGAGCTATAGCTTCGATCAAAAACTACAATCAAGCCGAAAGATAATTAGTTAGGTAGGTATTACCTATACAATTCACTGGTCGTATATGACTGCAATTATACATGTAAATACTTAGATTAAGGATTAAAATTGGGCCCACTGAAAAATGTACAGAAGTAACCTACCTGTATGAAATCATCAATTCATCATAGATGACAGCAATACAACCACATACTGACTCGTAGGCGGATTTATCATTTGACAACATTATCATTCATGGTACACTTGATGCGGTAGTACGTGGTTTAAGTACATTATGAAACCATGGGATAAAAAAAATATAGTACAAAGCAACACAATAAGTAAAATATGCCCAAATGGTGTAATATCCAACAGTTGTAGTCATATCTTTGATGATTTACAATGTTCAAACTAGATTTAGATTTGAATAACAGCCAGTTTGCAAAATGGAAATAATGATATTTATCCTTCTTTATAAGGAAGGCAAAACAATGCAAAAACAAATAAAATTACACTTGATATGGAGGAATGTGATACAAGTACATGATGAAGCCATGGAATGAAAAAAATTATTATATACTGCCATACAATGTGTAAAATATGTGCCAGCACGGCAAAGGATAAGTTTAGCTTCATTTTCATGAGCGATAAAATTATTTTGCACTTGTTGTTTAAGAAGTACCTCATGTTGTCAGGCTGAAGTTCCGAAAACAAAGTAACTAAACTGGCCAATTGCAGAAAGGAATCGAGGCCAGTCATCGTGCATAGGTTCCTCTCACTGACGATCATGTCAGCCACCGTCGAGTGAAAGTCACCACTAGTTACCTGGCACCCAAAATCCCTTGTCTCATTCACACATTGAGTGCCAATACTACATTGTACACCCCTAACATCTCCATTTCCAATGGATATCAGGGCCTCAGCAGCTGCAACCTCTTGAGTTTCCATCGAAGAATCTTTAGTGGGCTCATCAATGGGGCTTGCAATAATCTGGTGGATATCGCCCTCATCACACTCAGCAACTACCTCCACAAACCCTCCACTTTGGATCTAAATAAAAAATAACCAGATTACAATGATTCAAAACAGTACTTGACATAGGTAAAAAACAATAACACGGAAAAGATCCCTCACAGAAGAATGGTAAATGACAAATGTCCTCGGTGAAACTCTTTCCAAATCTCTATGAATTCGGGCAATTGAGACAACTAAATAGATGAGGCCAAAACGAAAAATTTCCTGTTCCCCTTACTCATTGTTTAAGGTAAATGACGCATTAGGGACTTTTAAGCATAAATTCCATAAAATTAATAAAATCTTTCAATGATCATCATTTGTAAGTAGAACTGAGTTTGTTACTGTGAGACACATGAAATGCTAACCATCTTTCAGTGCTGAATTTGGTAATACTTAGCTAAGATGGACCAAAGAAACGACTGAAGATTTAGTTCTCTACAGTAATATGTAAACTGATCTTTATCCAAATTATAAGAGATAAAACGATAATATAATATATGAAAACATTTTATCAATCCGATAAGTTGATGCCATAGAAATTTGGCCAATAGGTAAACAACCAAGTGTATGGCCTTAGTGGAAACTTTATTTTTGAATAACCATAAATACCATAATTTGTTATTTTTCTAACAATTTCTCTAGTGTTACTCACGCAATAACTCAAGATTGACTGTTCCCATATTTATCTAAATTACATGCCTCTAGTTGTAAACCTAAAATATCTAAATATGGTGGTGGACTGCAAGATTTCAAATCCATATACATTTTTTTCAATAGCTGCATCACATCACGCTGATATAATGCAACCTTTTGCATGAAGTATGCACTTTTATTTTTCGGCAACGTTTTTAAACATCTGTAAAAAAAATAGGGCTGCACTTCCAAGCCACAATTCATTCGAAAAAATCACAACTTATGTAGTGTCCCAATATTCTACCACAACCACTAAATACGAGAAAGATAGCAAGTTCAGCACTCTATAACCAAAACAGCTAATAACCACTTCCTTGTTACTACCCAGTTAGACAGTTGGCCCACCTATGCTCGCATTAGTTTCAGCCTTAACTATGGTTGCTAATCAATGAATTTTGATTTTTAATATACGGCTGAAAACTACAAGATTAAATAATACATTCCTTTGAAATACCTACCTTAATTGGCTCTCCTCGTCGTCCATGCCGTCTGTGTACTCAAACTGGAGATTTTTCTATCGACGATATTGGTAAATTCATAGACGGGACAGCACATCTCTTAAAAAATCGATGTCTTGCTGGAAAATCTATTGAGAAAGAACACGTTAAAACATAGATAACTACAAGGAGGTTAACATTCGCATCGACTTCACAACGTGATATCAGCCACGTTGAAACAAATTAGGAGAAAAAAAGTGAAATAGAAAAATGTATACGTACCCGGTAATATATAATCGTTCTTTACGAAGTGCAAAGAACACACCAGCATGCTCTTCGTCACCTTTTTCCCGATTTTCAGCCGGTGGATCCACAAATTCCGTCGATCGACCTTCTCCATCTCACCCCAATCATTCCTGCGATAGAAAACATCGCCTGGCTTTGGAAATTCGTGAAATCGAACTACGGTGTCCCTACAGGCCTTGGAAGAACACTGTGGCACACAGCAATTCTTGTTAGATTTCCCTTTTCTTGGAGATAACGTCATCGGAATATTCTCCATAGCAAGCAAACGACACTACTTCTCCTCAGAAGAACCTTTTCTGAATGAGCCATGCGCAAAAGTATACCCGGACCAGTGATTCTACTTTCGCCCGGTAGTTGGCGTGTAGTTGGCTGGAACCACGAATACGCCCGATCACCCGGGGAGGGGCTGGATGGGACGGAAAAAGGTTAGAGGCGCCGCGGCGCGCCGTCGCGATCGGAGCCCGACGACGCCTCTGAGGAAAGGATAGGAATGGAAGGGAGGGGACGAGGAAAAACACCTTAACGCTACAGAGCGAAAAGGGCCCTCTAAATAGCGAAACCAAGCAAATGCAATTATTCTTCTACCAATTCTAGTAGATTTTCCTATGAGGAAGAAACATTTATCAATCGAATCGGTAGATAACTTATCCAGTGACAATTGTACTGCGATGAGGAATAATTTTATTTATTACGTCAGAAGTATTATTATTTTTCTCCTTTTTCCGAGGATATTTTCACAAAGGCCATTCTTCAGTTGTAGAATTAGGAATAATTTGACCTTCTGAAGGAATGTCCCCATTTGATCCTACATCAATCCCTATATTAAATACATGCATTTTAGTAGCATCAGGCGTTACAATAACATTAGCCCATCATAGCTTAATAGAAAGTAACCACTCACAAGCAATGCGAGGACTCTTCAACCCTCAAGTACCATTCACAATTGCAGATTCAGTACATGGTTCTACCATTCTCCCGGCAACTCGATTTCATGGACTACACGTAATTATTGGTTCTACATTTTCATTAATTTGTTTAATAAGTAATTGTATAAAACATTTCTCATAAGGACATCATGTTTTATTTAAAGCCGCATCTCGATATTGACATTTTATAGAATCATGTAGTGCATTACGATCCACTTTTTTTCAATATTTTGCGGTAAAATTTTTGTAATTGCGAGGAATAGCATTGAGCTTTTCTGACTTTGATATATCACATCATCATATATATAAACATTTCGGTCGAAACCGATAATTAAACGTTACTTCCTCGTGAAACTCGGGTCACTTGTCCGTCAGCTACGCGAGTACCGACGTTTGTTTTTTGATGAACGGTAGGCGGAAACACATACAAAGGCCGACGGGAAAATCCTCCATATTTGAATATTCTTGGATTCGCGAATGCCTCGGGCATGATTATTCATTGCGGAAGACGCTGTTCTTCCTTGGCATGGCAACCGCCTCGCAGACCTTTTTGCCTCTGCCATTTAAATTATGCGAACGCTTATCAAGTCGCTGACAGAACGACCTTCGCCTGCATCGCCGCGTCGTCGCCTGTGCATTACTGAGATTTCCGCGTCCGTTTTTATGGCCGATTATTACTGTTGTTTAAGTCGGGACAATTCAATTACTGAAGTCGAATCTCACTCTTTCCCTGCGTATTGCATTCATGAAATCTTTCGGAATCCTGAATCGGGTATTGAATGTAAATTAATGGCTGTATTTGCCTTAATCTACATCTACGTCTACATACTAACCCGCAAGCCGCCTAAAAGGCGTGTGGCAGAGGGTGTTAGGACCAGCCATGCCTTGAGGATTTATACGAGTCGCTAAGCGAAACGTCGGCAGCATTACATTCACTTACCCGGTGTACAGCCCGAGAAGTGTTCACCCATGTAATTGCCTTTTGCTCATGATAAACCACGGATGGTGAATCAGCTCGGAAAGTTTAAATGAAAGCGGGACCTAATTCTAGTAATCGATAGCTTTTAAAAGCTTTTATGTTGAATGGGATTGATGAGACGGATAATGATAAATTTATTCATCGGGTTGGATCGAGGTTTTCACTTTCACAGGTTTTAGTCGACGAATGGCATACCTGCCCTCTAACATGTTCTTACACATATTTATTTACATTTACTCAAACAGCACTCAGCGTTTAACCTTTGCTTCACAGACTAATGGTGTACGAATATCCTCTATTTTAAAATGACTCGGTTAGCCTGAATTGCATCTTCTTGCTTTAATCCAACACTAGCTCTTCTGCTTCCCAAATACCAGAATTAATTCACCTCATCCAGTTTGTTTTTCCCTATTTTAATGAAAGTCTTGCTACTTTTCTTATGCTGCATACTAATATCTTAATTTTCTCTGTGATTACTTATAATGCAACAAATCAATATGTTCTCACTGCGATTGCAAATAGTAAATACAGATAATTATAATTAATGTCTGCTCTCGCTTCATAGCCGCCATGCGAAAATTCTCGAAAACCAATAAAAATTCGCCCAAAGTGCACCATTGTTTTTTCCATTACAGGTCTTCAAGGAACCAGGGTATCATATCGTACTTAGTATCGAAGTTATAACAACACGTATCTCGAATTCAGCCGGTTTGAGACAGGTATCTTAAGCTAAGTGTACTAACATTAAAAAAATAGAATTCAATCAAAAAACATCTCTTTGTTTGCAAATGAATGCTTATTTTTCAGTTTTATGAACTTTTGCTTTTTAATTTCAGTGTACTAGTAAAAAATTTAATCGTTATTTAGATCTCCTGAAAAGTTGCTATTTTTGAGATACGTGTCGCTAGAACTTCGATATGCTTATCGTGAATTTCCAAGCAGTGCTCTGCGTCGAGGTGTCAGGAGATTTGGAAGTCTGGCTGTGAGTACGAGTATATTACGAGAGTGCCGGTTGGCCCATACGATCATATACCTACCCTCCCCGTACACCCTGTTTCCTACAACGATACCCCCTAATACCTCAGAGTAAATAATAAATGCCCAAGGTTACAGCATAGTAACCAATGTCTGAGGCCAACATTGAAACCCAGAAGTCAGATTTACTCTGGGAAATTGAATAAGTTTGAAGATTAAACATTTACTATAATTATAATGGATTTCATTGAACCCCGGATACTTCTCCTTCTTTTTAAGTTCTAAGTTTAATGTTATGGCCTAACCGCGCGCTTTTATCGTGCTTAACGTAATTAGTGAGCGCCAAGAGGCTAGTCTCCCGAACGCCCCTGTGTTTCGGCTAGTGGGAATTTTCCCCTCATCAGTCTTTCCCCTCACGGGAGGAAACTTACTGAAAGCTCAATTGAGGAATCATATTTCAGTATCTATCTTAGACTGTGTTTACTTGCCATTTTTCAGACTTGGTAGAAGCTTCTGGAGGGATTCCTTGATGCAGTCGTTGATGTGTGGGTCCATCTTCCGACAAATCATCATGAACGGAGCTGAAAATCGAATTAAATGTTATGCAACACTTTCAAAGCAAGAATATTTATGTTTTTTAAAAATCAGTTATTGGTGGAGATGTCTGCTTTAATCCAGTTGCAACTCCCTTCATTTAACACTCTCATCCGTCTTATAATCTGCAAGCTCTCTCTATCTCTCTCCGCCTTACGATTATTTATTGTCATACAACTTGGATGATCAAAGCTTCGGTACTGAATTCATCAACATGTTCACTCCAATGACTTTAAAAAAATATGATATTTTATATTGAAGAATAATCAAACTAGGCACATATATTACGGTAACGTAGTGAACATTATAATATAAAAAGAGAAGAGAAGTTAGCTAATACTTAATAGCATAGCAATGAAAATGTCTGAAGTGCTAGGACACCAAATGTTTACTTGACATTTGAACACTTATTCTATTCCTTGTACATCAGTTGACCCTTACGGTTTATTGGAGAAGAAAATTCAATTACTCGTTATTTAAAGTTTATAATTTATGTTTTCATTTATGTTGTTTAAAAAGCTGACAAAACCATGGTTTACCATTAAAGAAAATTCATCATTTCATGGCGTTTCCGAATTATGTGTGATTTAATTTTTGTTGAAAATCGGAAAAGAAAGAATTTGGAATTTAAGGATTTGGGGAATGACGACTATAATTGACAAAATAGTTATTTATGTAGGAAAAATAAAACAATACGAGCTGAAGAGATACGGGCACGTGCAGCGCATGGGAAATGAAATACTCCCGAAGCGAATGTTGTGATGGATGAGGGGCAGACATACCAAGGAAAAGCTGAAAGAGTTGACAATAGGGTAGTTTCCTTCATCAAAGAAAACGAAAGGCATTGATTGCGATTCGTTACCCACCACTAGTGTATTCATAATACACAAATTATTTGGTTTTTGAAATACCGGTTTAGACGAATGGCAAGGGTCAAATTTTATCCTCATTTGAAAAAGGCCAGATTGGCGCCCATGCGATTCCACTCCACGTGACGTCACAGGGACCTAGTTTCTACACGAGAGGATAGGAGTTATACATCGTCTGAGGTTACCAATGCATGCATGGGGCACAGAGCTCAGGGAAACATGTCTTAATAATCACTTACTAAAACTGGCTAAGGTCGGAAAGTTTTCTTCGTTTGATAAGGTATTAATAAACCTTTTTTAAGCCAAGCGCTACCATTCAGCAAGGTACTCAGCTACCCGCTGGCAGCCTGCGACGTATCAGCGCTAAGCCTCGCCTCAAGGTCACCTCACCGGGCGGGAGGGGGAACCAGAAATACGACGTACGGAGATATTTCCCGGCATTCATACTTGAGCGTCGCGTTTTCGCGCGCTTGAAAATTTTCACTTTTCATTTAATCGCGAAAAATAGATATTGTCATTTAAAAATCTAAAAGCGTGAAATACGTAATCCAGGAGTAATAATCTTTCGATTAAGGCAATAAAAAAATAATAGGAAATCACCCTATTGCTGAAAGAAGGTTAAATCGATACAATTAATGCGCATGTACCAAGATTTGGTGAGGTCTCTTTTTCGGCCCTTACTTCACTAACCTTTTCAAAATGAAATGTAAAAACCTTTGTAATTCCACATAAATGCAATGCTGTACTAGATCTCGACGTTAGACTTCATCATCTGGTACATTTACATGGAAGACAGAGTAAATATTAAAAATCATTTACCTCGTTCAATTGTATTAGGCTCAACTATGCGGAAGTTAATACTCGAAAATGAAAAGGAGACTTCGTTGATTTCCACTGATTTATTTTGTCCGTACAACATGCTTCGAACCATAGAGGTCATTATCAAGTACATTTACTTGATAATAACCTCTATAATATACCTATTTATTCTGTCTTCGATACAAATGCGCCAGATGAAGACCTGCCACGTCGAAACGTTGATCATACGGCATTAAATTTATGAGGAATTTTAACGTTTTTTACATTTCATTATGTTATACCGATTCACGCCCGAAACGCCCGATTCAACGAATTTAAGCTTTTCCAGTTTTCTTAATGATATGAAATCTATGGATAAGGGGGATTTCAACGCCGCGCACTGCTTTTGGACACTGCGGAACCGCTTGGACCGATATGTTTATTTCAGTCTCTCAGTGCAACGTTAGAATAATTTGACGAGAAAAAAAAACATCCTCTGTGTATTATTTTTGGAATATTTAAGAATGTATGCATTATGAATGCATATAGGTACTTACGCACCGCGGCCCTTGATTCGACGCCTGGAAGAGTGCTCGTACAGAGGGCGCAGCTGGCCAGAAGGAAAAGCATCTTAAGTATTCTCTGCAGCTTGCTTCTTTCTTTCATTTCTCGAAGTAGAATAGCCTCAAAGTGAAGACTCCAATCGCGGTCCAATTTCGGCTTGGCCACTTCGCGTTGTGACTTCCTCTAGTGTTTCTGTAGGGATAAAGGGTCTTAAGTGAGTAAGGATAACATAGGTACAAGTTAATTTTTTTCCTGGTGAATAACATGCAGGATTTCCTCTCGGTCTCTGCCCAACAAATGCATCAAATAGTTGTCCTCTTCAAGACATGACCTGGTGGATAGCCCGGATGGCTTCTTCGGTGCTGTTTTGAAGTTCTAAAAAACGATATCTGCTTAATTTTTTGTGTCCAATTTTATCTAATGTTTATGAGTGCTTCGGAGTGAAGGTCCTCAATAATTTATATGCAAACTTTTGATAACGTTTCGGTATATTTGTACTCCTCCATCAGGACTTTTTTTTGCAATTAATTGGCTTTGATTTCATTTAGTTTCATTTTCTCGTTCATATAAAAACAAAGCCCATTCATTGCAAAAAAAAATAGCCTCGATTTAAGTTTTATAAATATACCGAAAAGTTGGATAAAATTTGCATATGAATTATTCAAGACCTACACTTCAATAAACTTATAAACGTTAAACATAGAGGGCGAGAGAAAGAAAAAAAACTAAATTGATCGTATTGAATTCATTTGAGAGCGTTTTAATGCCTAAGCATCACTTTCAGACACAAAATATACTGCGGGAAATACACTTAATGAGTTTTATTATCATTACTTAACTGTAAACTTAATCCTTTTTATCAATGTCTCGAAATGCTAAATTGGTATTACCTACTACCTATTATCTACTATAGGTGCTATCGATATACTTTCCTGATCACTGACGCTTCGTCTGAGTGTGCTGAGTTCAGAATAACCATACTCCAGTTTCATCTCTATATCCTTCAATGCTAGTCGCGAACCATTTAAAGGAAAAAATGCACAGAGGCAAAAAAAAACACGCCAAAACAGCAATACCATAATCAATCTCTCGGTGACCATAATCTCCCGATTTAAAGCTTGTGAAAATATTTACCTCATAATAATGGAATACTAATAAATAGAATGATTATTTTGAAATAAGTAAAGCTGTGAAAGTGTAACCGATTCGGATGCAAACGCTTTGTCGCACGCGCTGTAAGCTACTTTAAGAAAAGACTAATTCTGTTCAAGTAATATTTACAAATGGCTATCGAAGATGGATTGTTAACAGACTATGATGTCTTCACCTCCACTTTATGGTGGTTGTAACGGAAGTGCCTGGCTTTCGTATTCAACATTATCTAACCCCTTTTTTACCTTAGTGCTTGAGTCGTAGAACTTCTTCACTTTTTCTGACGATCTTTACTTCTATTTGTAACCATGGTCATGATTGCTCCTTCTTAAGACTTCAATCAAAGTTCTCTCTATTTAATTTCAAAGATTATTTGTGTAACCCTACCAGTTACTACCCACGAAAAATGAACATGGTTGACCTACAACGACTCGCTTATTTATGGCACAAAGCATTCAGTTGTTGGAGAAATAGTTTAATCATTTTCTACCAAAATGCTGATTATTGATGACTCTGATTATCTCGGGAAGGCTGCCTAAAGAACCAAAAACCATTCCGTCTTGTCCAATTGCAAGCCCTGTCTATCTCCCTCTGCGTAGCTGGTATTATCATCGATCTTAGAGATTATTACGCTCCAATATGTTTGTAATTAAGGTATTTAAAAGTTGGTGAATGTGACTCACCTGTTCAATGTGGCGCTTTAATCAGTGATAAGGGTTCTCTTGAGCTGCTAAGTCCAATTGTGATTATTGATCCTGCGACAGAAAGCTGAAGTGAGATTGAGGTGCACAAAAGGTGACTCTGAGAGAGCCTCGTCACTGCTTTTCTCCTTCCTTGACCACCTTAAAGATAAATTGACCAAGGCCTCTGCTTTTTCTCTCGTCTCTCTTGCCTCTAACCTCTTACCAGACGTCACTATCGCCTGTATCGTATTCAAATCATCGCTCCCGTCCTGGAATTTTTAGTGCCACAGTATCATTCCTTTGCGTTTGAACCTCTTCCTCCCTATTTCATCAGCATTGAGAAGGTGGGCAAAAAACTGGAGCAGGCAGAGCAATTAAACTATTTGGTCAGCAGATTAGAGGAAATCGGACAATGCAGTAAGGGCATCAGGAAGAGAATTGCGTGTGCAAAGGAGATTTTCGTGAACAGGAAGAAGAATAATAGAGAATCGTTATGTATGAGTTTAAAGAAAAGATTATTGAAGAGTCTAATCTTGAGTGTGGCGCTTTACGGTGCGGAAACATAGGTACTTAGGGAAGAGGACGAGAGAAGACTGGAGGCGTTCAGATGTGGGTGTGGAGAAGGATGGGGAAAGTGAAGTGGCCGGGGAGGAGGTGGAGGAGAAGTGCTGGACATGGTGGGTGAGGAGAGGTAGCTTTTAAATGAGATACGAAGGAGACAGAAGGTATGGATGGAGCGAGTACTTAGCGGGGAGGGGATGTTGAAAACACTGTTGGAGGGTAGTATTTTGGGTAAACGAGGGAGAGGAAGGAAGAGAATAGGATTTTTAGATGGATTGAAAGGGAGTAGCCCTTATAGTGAATTGAAAAGGGAAAATGCTTGAAGGAAGGGCAGGCTCCCGGAATTCTTCTTAAGCACTCCATGGACAAGCAACACTTCATAAGCACTACTTTAATCGGTAGAACACTTTAATAACAATGCTTTTCCCGTGCACCACAATCATCTGTCCACAACTATCCTTTCCCTCTTCCTTCTGAGGGTTTACCTTCCTACTCCACGCGGCCCTTCACTACACTGTTTTATGGTCAACAGAAGAACGGATTTTGTTTCTCATGTTCAACATTGGCTTCGTTGTGCCGTCAAGGTCGTTTTGTGGAGACGAGTTAAGCTTAGGGGAATCACCGCACTCTCCAGGTATATTATTATGTACTCTGTACTTATGTACTCTGCGAGTACCATCTCAGTATGCATAAGCAGGGCTACTTGGTGACATATTTCACTGTGTAAAACGAAATCTTTAATTTTGGATCAGTGTAATTCAGGTGAGAATCACTCAACCTTGTGATCGAAAGTAATAGGTGTTTCCCTGAGATTTTGGTCCAATTTTCACCGTGACATAGCAGCACTAGCGGGAGTGGATCACCGGGTTAATCTTCGTGCGCACTAATTGCCGTTGGAAAGAGCGTCACAGCTTTTCTGCAGTATTAGCTTCCTTGTTGGGGGATTGACTGAGGCAAGAATAGATATGTCTTATTGTTAGTCGTGTGTTGGTCTCTCTTACCTCAAACGCCTCCCTCCAGCGTCTCCAATGCCAACTTCACATTCAAATCACACTTCCCCTCCTCGAATCTCTTCTTTCCTCGACGGCCACTTCATTAGAAGCACTTCCTCCTTATTGTTAAGTAATATAAAGCCTGGATCGTAACAACACTTTTTTCGTGTCTTACGAGCGATAGCTTCAGCGATGGCTCCAATGATACCGAAAAAATGACCGCTTCACGCGATCATTTTCCACGATGTCTCCAGGGATGGAATTCCCACCCCTTTTTTCCATCACTCGGTGCGTCCCTTTTATCCGTCGCTGAAATCATCGCTGGTACCTTCTTTCAGACGAGCGTAGCGTTAAAATCGCTCGTAGCGGCCGAGCGTTTTGAATTATCCAGGGACAGAAACTACATCCCTTTTTCTATCATTCGGGACGTCCCTTTTTCCTATCGCTGAAACCATCACTGGTACCGCCTTTCAGCCAATCAGAGCGCAATGCCGCTAACAGCGACTGTAACGCCACCTTTGGCTTTTAATTGAATGACCGTTGTAAATACGGAAAGTGACGGAATAAGCGATGGAAAAAGGGGCGGTGGGAATGACGTGTGATTCGTAATATGATGGTTCGAGAGGTCGCCATTCTTTGTCCCTGAAAACCTATCATAGCTGAAGCTATCACTCTATCAGCGGCGGAAAAAATGATAATGTGATCCAGACTTAATTTTCCCGTGCAAAACAATCATCTACACTGTCCTGTTCCTGTTTCCTCTGGAGGTAGAACTCTGGGTGACACTCGCGTACATAGTTTGTCGACTACGAAAGAACGAATTCCTCTCCCGTGTTCTTCTCTAGCTTCAGTCGACTTGTGCCACCATAGACAATTTGTGGAGACAAACACTATGCTTAGACGAGATTCGCTTCTTGGATCACCACGGCCTCCTGTGTGGTTATTATACAGGGTGTCCCATTTATCTTGACCATCCGAAGTAACTTTTTGTCCAGATGAAAATTCAAAAATGTGTCAAGCAAATGTTCATAAGCCGTCAGGGGTATATTAATCAGCATGACTGCCTTCCTTGTAGCTTTTTTATTTACAAAGATATGAACAGCGGTATGTCTTTTTTAAATGACACCCTATATTTTTTATGAATGACTGGTGGAGTAGTCCCAATACCCGCGTACCTGCACTAAGCGCTAGAGAGTCAGTCATTTTTCATAACACTGTGTTTATGTTAATGGTCCACTGTGCTGCATTTTTGATTAAGTCTTTATGAGAAGAAATGAATTGCCGAATAAAAAATATAGGGTGCCATTTTAAAAAGACATACCGCTGTTCATATCTTTGGACATAACAAAGCTACAAGAAAGGCAATCATGCTGATTAATGTCCTCCTGGCAGTTAATGCACATTTGCTTGACACATTTTTGAATTTACATCGGGACAAAAAGTTATTTCGGGTGGTCAAGATACATGGGGCACCCTGTATATGTATACAGGGTGTATACACCCTGCATATGTATACAGAAATATATATATGTATGCCTGGTGGTCGTTCACCGTAGCTAGAATTGTTATTAATGCAAATTATAATTAATCAGCGATTTTTTTTCTTTAAGCCTGTGTTGTGGTGGGGTGAAAAATAGGTTGTTGAAATATGTGCAGAAAAACACAATATGTGAGAAAATGTTGAGAAAAGAAAAGAATGAACAAGGAATTGAAAAAAACATTCAATTGAAAAATAAAAATTAAAAATTACGTGAAATGAATAAAATGCACAAAATGATAGAAAATTTGCAAACAAATTCTTATCCTGCGTATCAATGTTTTTGTAATAATTGTTATCATTTAGCTATAAGCTCTTTAATTATGTAATAAATTATATAAATAAATTATATTAATGAATTATATCGTCTCCTATCACAAGCAATATACTACCCATTCAACACAAACATTCTCACAAAAACTATTTTATCGCTAGCTGGCTGGTTACGGTGAATCTGGTTTACCGTTACAGCGGAAGCGACAAATAATGAGAATTTGCTTGAAATCGGGTGAAAATCACTCACCTGATATAACCTAGTGTCTTTTCCTCAGGAGTCAGTGCTTCCGTCAGCTGCTTAATCTAGCTTTGACAGCTGATACTGCGGCAGCACGTCGAGTTTATCCTCGTGCGCACAGATCGTCGGTAGAAGACCCCGTCGAAGCTTTTCCCTGCTTGCTAAGCCACCTGAGAGTGGGACATACTGAGCCAAGAGCTGCGTTCGGCTCTCTCCTTACCTCCCAGCGAGCGTCACTAATGCCGACATCACATTCAAATCACCGTTTCCCTCCTCAAACTGTTTTTTCCTCGACATCCGATCCTCTTCCCCCTCTTTTTGAGCGATATCCTTTTTCCCGTGCTGCTTCGCAATCCCTTTCCCTTTCCGACCTCTTCACCTTCCAACTCCAGGTGGCTATCGTGAGCACGGTTTTGTCAACAACAAGAGCGAATGCTTTTCCGTTGTTCCCCTACGAGTTGGCGCTCCAGTCGGCTTACGACGCCAAGGGCATTTTTGTCGGAGATTGAAGGATAAGAGACGTTGGACGCGTCAAGGATCACCTCACTGCATCTTTGAGGCTCATCGTCAGGCCCGGGACTGTGGTGGGGCAGAGGGGGCACATGCCCCGGGCGGCAGATTTCAGGGGGCGGCAAAAATTGAAACTTTTTTTATTTTCATTAAAAAAATTAAAAAAGTTATTTAATCTTTCAAATTAAATTATTTAACAATAATTATTACGCTATGAAATTATGAATCATAGTAATAATATGCTAATATGAAGAAGAATAATACTTCTTAATAGCAAACATACAGGGTGTAATTTCAACTGCCGCATCTCAAAAAATAGGTAACGGATGTGTTATATTTTAGAGATGGGGTAGGGGAAGGATGGGATTGAGGAAGGGCCGGCAAACTGACCTTTCCCCTCCTCCCCCTAATAAAACTCCTAGTTCCGGCCCTGCTCATCGAGTATCATCTCATCACAAAGTGGTGAGTTAATGGGGCGAACTTTGAGCAAGATGTGTCAAAGTGGGGGGTAGCACAATTTAAGATGTTTCAGAATGCAAATAGAACGTCTGGCCAAAAAGTGGAAATGCCTACCTAAATCCGCAAAGGTGACAAAAGTGTCACAAAAATGTGGCGAGGTTTTAGGTACATAAAACTATTTTTTCTAAAATGCCCCTGATGGCTCAATTGTCGCGATTTCTTTCATTGTAGAGGAAATAATTAAAAACCACCAAGACGTGGTGTTACTGGTAGCATACTTGACCGGGATACAATCGTGATATCCCGGATTGGAATCCCTCCTAAGCTAAATGATAATCGAATGACGAGATAGCCTTGTAGCTAGAGCGCTTATCTTCTGATCGAGGGGTCCCGGGATCGAATCACAGGTGGAACACCCCCATATAAAATCCTCGGAGTGCGAGGTTGCCCAGGCAATGGAGCATGGCCCCCTACCCTGAATGTAATGTAATATTTACACATCCGTGGCTTAGTCTGAAGTGAGCTCTGCCCTACCCATTTGCACTAACTTTTGGGTTGAATCGCTGTGTAAATAAATCTCATCATCCCACAATAAATGTTGGATTGAGTCTTTTTTCTTTCACCTCACCTCAATTTTTGACGTTAATTAGCGCCTTGGAGAGTAGATCGAATTCAATGCAAAAATTTTGGCCCACGATTTGGTATGTTTTTATACCTTCTTCAGGGCTTTCTTTGTATTTAAAAAAATGTTTATTTACGGATCATATTCATTGCGAAAAAGCCCTGATGAAGGTATAAAAATATATACCGAAACGTTGGCCGAAAAGTTTTGCATTTATTCTTAAAGACCTACATTCCGAGACACTAATCAGCAATAAATGTGAGAGGAGATAGAAAACTTGTCCTGCACCTCGATTATGTAAATGTGATAGCGACGACGGCGATAGATGACCATCACGTTCTCATATTACTTTCCGCTGCATCGAGCGATCATCTAAGCCACAGGTCTTCGCATGTAGGTATCACGTTCGTGATGTGACGTCACACACCAAGATGAGAATCGCCTTTCACGGCAACGTGCATAACTTAAATATGAGGCAAATAATAGATGCTTTATTTAGAGCTTTATTTAGAGCTTAATTTAGATGCAAAAAGTAAGTAATAACCTAGTTTTTGCATCTAAATTATGTAAATTTATCTAATTTTTTTCCACTAATGTGTAATTTTTACGTACGTATTTGATGCAAGAAAATGTGGAAACTAATGAGGAACTAAAAACCCCTAAAATTTCAAGATGGCAGCGTGAGCTATAATCAATAAATACGTCACGGAATAGGCTGGTCAAAGGTCACATGTAGCCTGCGCAAAATATTTCGTTAATTTAAAGAGTTGAAACAACTCACAGCTCTGTCACGACGGTTTGATAGTATTTCTCCTTCGTAAGGTATAAGGAGATCCAATTTCAAGCACACCTCAACAGTTCCCGCGCGTCAAACGGAGCCAATCCGTCACTGCCACGTGGAGACGGGTGCAAACGTCAACACGCGAGAAGGGTCATGTCATGAATCAAGGTTACAACAGCGCCAGCGTATGGGATCTAATAAAAACACTCCTCTGACTTTTCAAAACTTGTGTGCTTGCCAATTTTTTGCTGCAACTTTCATCAGTCTTTATTGTACAATTATGGTAATGAGGTCTTATCGACGTCATGCTTTGCCGACTCTGGTTTCACGAAGCGTTTAGTGTTTTTCCTTTCAAAAACAGCTCTACGAATACACACAGTATCTCATTGTGCGCACCAAAAGCTGGTGTGGATATCGAGAATTCACTGCGAAATTAATGGATAAGTAAAATCTATGATTATCCTTTATGGCACTGGAAGTTAGTTCCTTATTAACCCAGCCATCGGATTGGAAATTTTATACATCATTCATGCCTCCGAGTCAAAAAGTAATCCGGTGACGAGCCTAAGTATTGCCTTTTACATGATTCTGATGGTATATTAAACATTATGTATTTTTTAGCCAAAATGGCATGTATTCAAGCGTTAATCAATATTTTTTGTGTGGTTACACAAGTATCGCCGTAAAAGTTTGCTCGAAATTTTAAATTTTGTTTTTTTGAGCAATTTGGAACAGAATTCTTTAAAAGTGATTTGGAGAGGATCATTTGAGAACCTTGCTATGCTTATAGGTCCTGCGGAAACTATTATGTTAGAGAGATATTTTTTTTTGAACGGATGGACGTAGAAATCAATTTCCCCCGAAGAATGAGTGGCTTTAATAAATGCTGAAATGATTTTTTTTTATTTTAGGTAGCAGTAATGACATCACTATATCGCGCACCTTCTTTTCTTTCATCTCTTTTAACCGATAGTGTCCAAAAACAATACCCATTGAGGCGACTTTAAGACGTATTATCCAGATGCACTTCCAGAAATTCAGGCTTAGATCAGCTAGGCATTTTACCCGTCACTTCCTCTCTTCATATTGACGAGCTCAGTCGTTTTTACTTTCCTTGTCGTTCAGTGTTTGTCCAGCGGTTTGGTTTCCTTATGGAAGGAATCTTGTGTCATTGTTTTCTAAGGTCTTCGAGAGGAGTCAATTCGGAGCAAATCCGTGGTTTTCTCACCTCTCTTCTGGTTTTACGTAATTTCCTCTCGACTCTAGCGGATGGCTTGGTTCGCTTGCGACGCACTCAAGTAGCGTCAGTCAAAATAAAAAATGTCCGTTGTGTAATGATTATAGCAATGTAAGCATCGAGATCTTAAGTAAAATTCATGTTCCTGAAATTAATGTCCGTGACAAATAATTTTTTGTTGCATTGTATTTACAATGTTTTGGCTTTCCCTCGTACTTGTCTCTCAAGCGTATCAAATCATAATAATTTTTCGCACGATCGGATTCATCATCATCAGTTAACGATCCTAATATTGTTTTTACCTGCGCAGTTCTCCATTCCTCTTGACCAGCGGTTCCCAACCTTTTTTTCCTCCCGTACCCCTCGGTATCCCTATCACTAAAATGCACCCCCAAAAATGTAACGTGCACATTTTATTGCATAATTTCAATACGGGTAGGTTATATTTTTTGTTATTAATAATTGTATAAATAGAAACTTTGTTTTAAATACCCCATATAATATGTGTACATATTTCCTGGTTGAGAGATACATAGTTCCTGGCGTCCGCCATTACCGATTTTTTTTCGGCGTACCCCCGACTGGTTAGTCACATCCCCCCAAGGGGTACACGTACCACCCGGTCGAAGGACACCTAAAATTACTATCGTATTTTATTACTATTTTAATGTCACACTAACTTTCAAAATTACCATTTAATATTGCTCAACTTAAACTTATATTGATCTTGGCCCCCAGAAAAAATGTTTTAAGCACTCACCTGAACTCAGCTTTCTAGAGTTATGACCTTTGAAGTTTTCTATTACAGCTGTGTCGTTCATGAATGAATCATTCAAAACGAATGATTCAAGGGCATGAACCGAATGAATTGAATCTACGATTTCCATTCAAATCGTTCAAAAAGAACCGCCGAATCCAAATCCCAAGGGGTACGCGTTACCACCGGTTGTGAACCGCTGCTCTATCCTATCCTCAAGCCTTTTCATTATTGAAGTATTTCTTCTCTTTTACGTACCTTATTGTTCTATGTAACTCACTCAGGGCCAAACCTTGCAAAACTTCTTTTCCACCTGTCCTTCTACGATTTATTAACTTTTTATTTAATTATTTTTTCATTTCCAACTTCCCCGTAAACAGCACATAGATGGCTTTACAACGGAAGATTAACAAAGCACAACAAAAATATCCATGCCCTGGATAGGGACCACCTACCCTGGCGGTATTCGAACCCGCGACCTATTGTTTGGCGGGCGAGGAGTTTACCCCATAGGCCGGCGTTTTCATCAGGCCATCTTTCCTCATCATATGGCCAACTAAGTTGTCCTGTTTTCTCCTTCAGACTTTCAATACACTCCTCTCTTCTTCCACTCTTCTCAGCACTTTCTCATTACTTACTCATGGGCTATCGGATTAAAAAAGTAAATTGTCTAGGAAAATTCTCATTTCCTCTAGCCATTCCTGAAATACTGGCCGACATGAGGTAGACATCAAGCATTATAAACGTAATTTCCTATGGTCACATGGAGAACTCACCATAGTTGTTTTCTTTCCCTGTCGTCCAATGTTTTCCCAGTGGTTTGGTTGTGAAAGAATTGTTGCGTAACACTTTATACACGTCTTTCGATAGGAGTCACTATGGAGCAAAACCGTCTTCTGCTCAGTTTCCTAAATAATTTTACTTAGCGTCCGCCTAAGTCCAGCGGATGGGTTAATTCCTTTGCGACGCACTCTCCGACCACTCAAATGCGTCCGTCGCCATAAAAAAAAAGTTTGCGTCATTTCTCTGCACGCGACATCTTTTAACCTCTCAGTAAAAGCTTCCTCGATATCACAGGTGTTAATTACTTTCCTTAAGTAATGAAGGTCGTCCTCTCGTTGGATTATGTGGTGGGTACAAAAAGTGGACGGCCGCAGGATGTGTTTATTAGTCCCAGGAAATGTGAAGAATCATCGCAGGCGTGCGAATCGGTTCTTTGACTGAGATCACTCGATCATTTTGTCAGATTGAACGCTCCAACGATCGCTTTTCGGGACCGACCGTTCCGAGCTGCAAAGTAGTACTCCAAAGAACCATTCCATTCAGCCGTATCTTGAATTTATAGTCCATAAAATCGTATGAGTAAAACCTGAGTCACATAATAGTGTCTGGATTTTCGTCTATGAAACCGAATGTCATAATAGCAGTCTAACTAGCCGCATCTCGGCCAATGATTCAGTTTTCGTTTTGTGGACTCGATTTCAATCGCTCTTTTTCTTTTTAATTAAAACTATTTCATGAAAAAAATCACAATAATCTAATGGTTGACTAAAGATAGATTTCGAAAATGAAACTTGACTCATTTTTGTGAAAAGATGCAAAAAATCGATTTTTTTGGATTCAACCCACTGATATGGGCGATACCGCATGAAATGTTATTGCATGCGTTAAAAATGTCCCCTTTGTGGTAAAAAAAACCAAATTCAGATGTTCTTGAAAGTATGCGGAAAAAGGAATATTTTGCTAAATAAATCGATAAAAACTCGAGGAATTCAGGATGACGGAAGGGACAGTTTTCTTTGAGGACGCATTCGAGTTAGGCAATGGAGATCCCAGGAGGAAAATTAAATAGTTGGCCGAGATAAAGCAATGTGGACTGATTTTTCGAGATTTTCAAAAAAAGAGAAGCAAGAGTTTGAAACCTGAGCAGCGAAAGCATTGATTAGAGTACGGCATCAAGAAGAAGATATTTTAGAGCGATCCGGAGAACATCACATTGCAATCCCACAGTATTTCCAGGCCCGACTGAAGCGATAAATTAAGAGAGATTTTTTGCTGAACGAATAGGTGTAGGAATTAGCTTTAGGGAATAGTCTTCCTCTTTGAAAAACAATTTGGATTCACCGTCGTTCAATATTTTTACGAGGTATGCCACTTAACTCTCTACTTCCTAAAGCTAAGATTTTTTAAAGCTCCTACTAAGGTAAGTGAAGTTGGTTAGAATATTCAATGAGGCGACCTGTAAGGGAAATTCCAAGGCAGGCCCGTTGAACGGACTTGGAACTTCTAGAGACACGAAGGGTACATGCTTAGGCTTAGAACTCTTGAGCTATTAAGAAAATACCTTAAAGAGCGACACGGAAAACTTCCTCATAGAGACTTAATATGCTTCTAAGTCCGACAGAAACGCTAAATAAGATATTTTTCGAACGGATGGGTGTGGGCGTTCGGTTCTTCTTGAATAATAAAGGGTTTCAATAAATTCTAGGCGGATCTTCGTCAGAACATAAACTTTTGTATTTGTTAACGGCTGTTGTCCTAGCAACCTGTCAGTCTCGGTGGCGGAAGGGTAAAGTCCTCGACTGCAAAGCCAAGGGTCGCGGTTTCGAGTCCAACCTGGGTAGGTGGTCCCTAATTAGGGCATGGGTATTTGTGTTGTGAATCTATTGTGTCGGTACCCTCGTTGTAAAGGCTGATATCTGCTGTTCACGTGGGAAATGGAAAAAGTAAAAGAAATAAAATAAATAAAAAATAAACAAAAGCCTCCGCCAGACGCCTTTTCTACATCTACATAATACCCCGCAAGTCGCTTAAAAGGCGTGTGGCAGGGGGTGTTATTGGGGCGGCTTGAGGAGTAGGATGAAGATGTTTTATATTTTCTAGGTGTGCTTCATAACCGCGAGACATTATAAGGTAAGGACAGTGAGTGAGTTAGGTCCGCCGATTTTATTTTTATTTTCAGAGAAATTTCCCAAATATAAACAAGGAAAAGCAAACAATCTCATTTTAAAAAACCACTGTCCGTACCTGACGTTAACGCTCCTCTTGCCTTGGTTAAGTACATATTATACATGTACAATTTTATTCCAAATACGTTGATCAATGGGAATATCGCTTCAAGTAAGACCTCAATTCGCTTTTGTGAACCTCGTTAAATACCTAGCTCGGGAAAAAAGCACCAATTTAATCCTTATTTGCCTCTCAGATATGCTTTTATTCGGATCTTTTTTTAACTGCTAATTCCAGCTTTTTCTATATAAACCCTATGGTTTTCCTCATGCTGCGTGCATTTTAAAAATATGTTTGAAGACTCAGCTTTGCGGATTTGTAGACCATTCAAACTGCATCCTCATTGTCGACTGTTGAACCCAAAAAACTAAACCTTTTGTGAGGCAACTATTATCTATTCGGTTCGAATCTTACCAACGCTGAAATTCGAAGTTTAATTTCAGCCTCCATGATTCTAGGCCAGACAGACATCTTATTTAAGTAAATGAAAGGTCGTAGCACTTTTCCACAAGAATGTTCTTTATGCAAGAATATTCTTGTGGAAAAGTGCTACGACCTTTCATTTACTTAAATATGTCTAACTTCCACCAATTGAAGCCTGAATCTGTTGAACTTAGACATCTTATTGTTTGATTGAGGTACTCTTCCACTCATCATCTTTTATTTTTTTATAAATTCCTGCGGTAATGATCTTTCAGAGGTGATAATAATTTTCCTGTGAAATGCTTGATTAAATTTTCCATCGATTTCACCATTTCACGCGCGTTAGTGTTCATTAATTCAATTACAAATCTTCGAATTGTTCTCAACCTTCAGTTCATGCATTTCATCGGAGATAATGAGTTCGACAATGACCGCTCTACACGGCTGGCTGGTTATTTAGGGTGACGACCAAGTTTCGGTCATTTGTGTCTTCAAGGTAATTCGAAACAGGAAAAAGGTAGTGAATGGACATCGCAGGAGATAAACCGCATAGCGGCCTTAACCCACTCTCGAAGATAAGTACCTACCGCTGCTCTACGGTTTAACGCCCAACCGAAGTATAGCTGCTCCTAATATTTTCAAACAACAGGCCACAGGTTCGTACCAACTTATATATATTCAATTGATAGTTGGTAAACATTTTTGGGATAAGAATTAGAGATTTTTTTGTCTTCTTGATGTATTATACTGTTTATAATATTATACGGAGTATCTAATAGACTTGAAACCTTTGCCTTAATCGGTCCCTGAGAACTCCAGTCTCGGTCTCTATAAGAATATTTATATGAAGTAGATGGTATCTGACATTCTATTAAAGCATCTAGAAAGAATTTTTAATTTTAGATGAATTGAAATACATTTTAAACTTGCGATATATTCATACTCAGCACTGGATTTATTTTGTTGTGATAAACTTTTCACGAAATATTTTTTCACTACAGCTAAGTTGATGTTTTTAAGTGCAACTTGCAGCATCCTCTGGGTGAATTAAAGTATTGAAATAAATATTTGCAATTTTCCACGGTTATAAACTGTATTACGACCTAGGTTTCAATGTTAATACATCATCTTCAAGCCACAAATGGTGAGCAGTGCTTCAAATTTGTGACTGAAGTCGAGTCGGGGAAAGTAAGGCTTTCTTCAGTTTCTCCAGGCATCATCATCTTCCCTTCCTTTACTCCCCCCTCCATTCCGTTCACTTTCTTCTTTTAGGTTTTCCCATCTCCCCCCCCCCCCTCCTCCTCCTCACTCCCTCCTAATCCCCCACTCCAGTCAAACATTGTATCATTTCATTGCATTACACACCGCTTGTACCTTGAGGATGATGTATTTACATTGAAACCTAGGTCGAAATAAATTGTGTAATCGTGCAAAAAAGGAAATATTTATTTCAATATGGAAAAATTCCACTCCATCGGGATTGAATCTTCGGATTTTATTAGAAATAAAGTAAGTTCATATTCATGTGCATTGACTAGAATTAAATTGTATCATTACTTCTCTAAAATAAATAACAAAGGTATTCAGTACATACATTAGTCATCGAACGACTTGATTTGCAAGGGGTTTGATTACCATTCCAATGCTCTTAATTTACCAAGACTGGGATTTTATTGATCATTTTCAATTAGATTGTCAGGATATGACATGCTGAGGTACTCCCTATCGTTATAATCAAAACAGCCACAGCGCAGACAGCTCGTCATTAACCACGGACATTGAATTGCGAAAAAAACTTGAATGATCTCTTTTGCGGTACTTGTTGCGAATTTGACTTAACTTTCGCCTTCTTCCCATGAGTACCATTTATCATTTTCTACCATTTTCAATGTATTTCTTCCTTCATTTCTGTCCCATTCATTTTTATCCTGGTTTCCTCATTCCTTGGATTCCGAATCCCTAACGATGAATGCGAATAACAAATTCATGTTGTCGAGGAAACGTCATTCCGCTTTACATTACTCTTCCATTTTTATTTGCGATGTTTTCGTTGGAATAGCCTCGATTTTTATATTTTACATAAATATAATCCCTTTCATGTACATATGTTTTGATTCATCTGTAATATCACTGAATATACATATGGTAATGACCTTTCAGTTTTTTTTACGTTTCCATTAACTCCATTTTTTATTTGACTATATTTCACGATACTATACCTGTAATTCATATTGCCCTCTTTATAGTGAATGCTTGTCCGGTAGGTACCCTGCATACTGTTTAAGCACTTTAAATTTTGACGAGACTATGATCAATAGTGACCTTATCTTGTTCAACGGTTTGATATTAGGAACTTAGTTTTTTAGAACCCACTCTTCAGAGAATAATGTGTGAGTGTAAAATAATATGTTCAGTGAAATGGAAGGAAAACCATATCTTTATCATTCCAGAAGCCTCCGCGTAATTTACAGCTGAACGATTTCAAACAAAATTTGTTGCGCACTCTCTGTATGTAATAGTGCAAAGAGAGCAATTTCAACATTCAAGAGAAATTCTTAGAATCACTGCAATGGGACATTATAAAATCATTTACTCTCAATGAATCACGCATTTAATACATGATTTTATTGATGCTTATAAAATTACCGGTGAGGTCAGTGAAAATACTTCTTTCAAAACTCGGCCCTGGATTCTTAATTTTCCAAGAAGAGAGAAAATTCTAAATGAAGTTTCTTCAATTTATATGTGATTACGTGTACTCACCAATCATTTACTTTTCGTGCACTGCAAGCCTTCCACGTAAATTAATAAAATGGAACAGCCATTATGTAAAATGTTTTATTCACAAAATTCTACAATGTGTGTGCGACTTAATCCTAAATAAAGATCTTACCGCCGATGACTTAAGCCTAATTAAATTGCCTTAACACTAGATTAACTTGGAGTTAATGTTTGAACTTTATCAACGATGCACGCCGCAGATTTCAAAGAGGGGTATTTCTTTCAGTCGAGTAATACACACTCTCGTTTCAACGTCGGATATTTCGGATATGTAAACGGGGAAGGGAAGATGTTTTGGGAGAAATGGTCCTGCGGGCATGAGCTAAGAGACAGAGAGAATGGACAATCATCCCATCATCAGCAAGTAAATCGAATTCCAAGAATGACTGTGAGGGAAATGGTGTTGCATATTTTTTTAATGCGTGGTGCATTTTATGACGTAGTTCTATTATTGTAGATTCAATTGCTTTAAATAATGCTTATCCCTTACTCGGCACGCGAGCTCTTTATAATCAGGTAAAAAGTATTAATTCAAGAAATGCCAGCAATACAGCAATAGAGTTGAACCCATGGGAAGCTACTCAATCATAATTTTTTCAGTAGCCTTTTCCTGAACGTGGAGGAAGAGAGAATCACCGTTGTCAACATCTTACACGTGTGAACCTTCTTTTGATATGATCGTCGGAACGTCAGAGTAAGTAACTATAAAAGAGACCGCTCTATGTGGTTTTGTACAATAATCTAAATAGTGAGGCCGATATTCAAACCCCAGAACGTCAGCGTTATTTTTGGGAAAATTTTAGCGAATTAAATGCTTTGAAATGGCATTTTATTTGAAAACAGATGCTTTCACGTCCTCATTAGCATTAAATAAAATTGGAATGAATTTCAAGTGGGAATAAACAGTATTTAAACAAACGTTCTCCTCGGAATGAGCCAATCGTACACATCAAGTGGGATTTTAGCCAGATCGAACTTGGTAAAATTGAATAATATTTTTTTTAGATGGAGAAAAATAAGCTATAATTTTTTTGCATTTACTCTGTGGTGAGAACAGCATTTACAACTATGTTTACAAAAGTCTTTCCGCTTCCTCTCGTTGAGCGGCGTTGCGATCGCTCGCTGGTTCTCTCCGGGGTTCTCTGGCATAATGGCTTGATGATCGTCCTCTCTCTTTCTGCTGGTAGGCACTCATGCTTGTGTTTATGGAAGGAGACAAATGATGATTCTCAGCGATGAAGCCCGTCCTTCATTGGGGATTAAAGTCGCGGGCCGACAGACACTATGGCCGTATCGACCGTGCTCCCTCGCTGCCGAGTCTCCTGATATTCAATTAAGGTGGTGTTGTGGTGTGGGGAGTCACGAAGCCCCATTACGCTGGCAGGAGCACGTCCAGGGGAACCTTCTGGAAGATGGCGTTTGCGAGCTGTGTCATGATCTTGTCCCAGTTTGACCTTGCTGCCGGGAGCAAAGCCTCGTAGATCTCCGGCCACATGTTGTTGATCACGCCCTCTGCGAATTTGCCTGGAGAAGATGATAATTTTTATTTATTTTTTTATTTATTCCCATAGCACTGAGAATAGCTCTACATGGCCTTTTACATCAGAGTTTACAACATGTTAACGATTTTAAAGTACACGAACAACCATGCCCTGGATGGGGACAACCTATCCAGGCAGAACTCGAACCCGGGACCTCTCTTTTGGCAGGCCGGGACTCCACCCCGCCGCTACCAAGGCCGGCCATGGTGATGATTGTTAATGATGACTATATGAATAACAATAAATATATGGGTTCGGTTTGGTGTGGTGGCTAGAGTGTCGGCTTTCCACCCGGCGCGCCGCGGCGGGCTCGGGTCAAATCCTGGCAGTGGCAGAGAATTTTCAGAGACTGCCCAATACCTGCTTGAGTGTTGTGGGAGGACATTTCATCTCCGTCCGTTGGATGGGACGTTAAACCGTGGTCCCCTTGGCGCCTTTCTTTAAGAGCAGGCTAATGCTGACGCCGGGTTTCTATCCACCCTTCCTTCCATACCCTTCCCTCATGACGCAAATGACCTCAGCTGTCGGTCGCCTCCTCCAAATACAATACCATACTAATAATAAATATATTGGGATCGGGGTTGTATTTCCCCGAATGTAGGTGAACATTGAATTTATATATGTTTCCCTTTGCTCAATGTCTCCATTTGAAGTTTCACGCACCTACTCTTTTATTTTTTTGACCTGAAAAATGTATAAACGTATTTTTCGTGTGCAGATTCGAAGCAGGAAACTGCGCATTCAATATAGACAACGTTCGGTATGTTCATATCTTTTCGGCATCTGAAATGCCTGCGGGAAATCCCTGGAAGAATTCACTCAAAAGATTTCCAAGTGAACCCTTTGCATCGTCAAGGTGTTAAAATTCTTCCGAGGAAAGGCACGCACGTTAGTGAATGCTCTTTTAAGAAAATCTCCGGCCACGAAGCCATTGAAGAGTGACTCAAATGTTTCGGAAATTGATCCTGTTTCCGTGGAAGTAGAGGAGTTAACACCATGTCATTCTCTTTTACGCGTTCATTTTTAAAGGAAAAAAGCAAGGAATAACGGCTACAATCTCTGGGGTTGGAGTACAAAGGATGAAATCAGAGGCCCTTTTCCTATGATAAACGCTTAGCTACCATATGCCTGCGTGGATATTAAAGAACCCTGAACTTCTCTTCGAATTGAGGACTTAAGCTAAATTTTTAGCATGACAATGCCCGTAAAATATTCAGTGCAATTACTATAGGTTACATTCTTACGAATTAACGCTCCATTGTTCGAAAAAAAATTCCGTATGGCATTTTTACGTTCATTTCCAAACGGATATCTACTCTCAAAAACCAATGCAAACTGTAACCTCTGGCATAGTACTAAAAGGGAAAAATGTAGTGATTGGGGAAAAAACCTTTATGGACGATTCAAACGTCGAAAAAAATGTCAAATGTTGGGTCGCTATGTTGCTACGACTTAATGAACTATTACTTTAATAACGTCACTTACTCATTAATAATCACCGAATTATTTTATTGGACTACGATTTAAGTTCTGACCACATTAATTAGTTTTACCTTACGAATTAATTACATTCGTATTTTTAAAATAAAACTGAATGAATTTTGATTTGGAATTGATTTTCAGAAGAGCAATTAGTCATCGGGTATATTCTTTATTGATAGATTTTTTCTTGAAAGGTAGTATGCCGTGGTTCTAAAATTTGACTATTTATATCGCCTGCTACCTCTTAATGGCTGCATGCGTAATTTTCAGAAGCATTGGCATTACATGCAGGTAATGCTCGCATGTTTTATAATGTAAAATTTTAACATTAGCAAAAATAACTGATGCATTGTTTTCTGATCTAAATTTTAACCATTTCTACTTATACAAATATACAAAGAAGCTTATTGTATATTAATTATTTATTTACTCTTCAAATTAAACTTAATGCATTATAATTTCTAACTGATTTACATTGCAGGATATATATATATCTGTGTGAACTCGTCGAAGTGGATGACTCCATTCAAAGGGGGCACTAGAATGAATTGATCTTGTAGTGGGCTACTTACTCATGGATTCTGACTTGGGGAAGAGGGGGCTAACGTTGATGTACATGGCGGCCACGAGGGGTTTCATGTCGAAGCTCACTACCTTGAGGTACTCCCTGCCATCCCTCTCCTCAATCTCACCACGGATCATCCACGTGGTGCTGATGCCACCTGAAATAAATAATTAGTTTACATCGATTATTAATATTGATAACCTCATCACTAGCTAGGGCGACTCATTGCATGTTTTTACATTTTCTTTGTTCTAACTTGCATGCATTTACTATATGGATGTTTTTTTACGTATTGCTCAATGTAGGGGAAAGTCGGGTAAGATGACGAAGCGGGTAAGATGACGAACTCGATTTTTCTCTTGTGCATTCATAGATAGCAGCATGAGTCCTAGCTCTTCCTGAGACTCAGGCAATTAGTTACGAAATTCACCGCAAAGAAAGGCGGGCCAAATGTTTTTGCGAGCAGTAGCGAGTGAGATGTGTTTTCTTACCTCGTGATTGTAAGTTTTGAAGTTTTTGGCGCAAGGAATTACTCGAATACGGTTAGTTGTTTTTACTCTTACCTATATTTTTCTCAGAATATAACCTGTCATGCAAAGAACCATGTGTTCAGTAGATTTTTAAGATGAGCTAGGGTAATGATAGTTAACTTATAAACCAAATGGCGACGTGGGGTAAGATGACGAGAAGTTTGCTGAGTCGTCATCTTACCCGACATCTTTTTGAGTACCTTTTATGAATAGCTTTTGACGTATTTAAAAAATTGGTTTCGGACTGAATTTTAGCTGGTAGGTTTTTCTATTTTAATAGTTTGTTTTAAGTTTGATTGGTGGTTTAGTTTTAGTTACTTTTAAATTCCTTTGGAAATCAAAATAACTACTGCTAAACCATCAATCTAAAGGTGGATCCAGATATGCGGTCAGCACGTCTGGCGAATGTTTCAGTTGTTATCATATAGAATTATTTTTATTACATTATATTAATGCATACATAGTATATATCTACGAATGTTTTAGGCTTGACAAACATCATGCCACGAAATTACACGAGGAAAAGTGACAGAGGAAAGTGGGATAAGGAGGCAATGGATGCAGCTGTTGCAGAAGTAAAAGAAAAAACCACTAGTGTAAATGCTGCAGCAAAGAAATATAACGTGCCGGAAGCAACTCTACGAAGATATGTTAAGCAGAGATGTGGCCCCAGTGGGAAAGTTGTAAGTTTGTTAGTAAAAAAATATAATTGCCTGAGAATTATTATTTTAAAAATTTATGGATAACTCTTTTATTTGTTTTAGGAATATCCTCATAACTTAGGCAGATTTAAGCAAACATTCACAGATCAACAAATAGAAGAGCTTAGACGATATATAATTGATTTGGACAAAAGAGCTTTTGGGATAACGAAAAACCAGTTTGGGAAATTGTGTTTTTCGTATGCAGAAAATTTAGGATTGAGCCATCGGTTCAATACAGAAAAGAAAGCCGCTGGAAAAGAATTCATTGCGAATTATCTAAAAATTTGCAAGCTATCGCTGCGAAAGCCAGAGGCAACATCGGTAGCTCGACTCATGGCTTTCAATCGAGTAAATGTAGGAAAGTTTTTTGAAACACTTAAAGAACTCAGATTGAACTATCTGTTCAAAGCCCAGAATATCTACAACATCGATGAGACGGGATTTTCCACAGTGCCAACGAAAACTCCTAAAGTGATCTCACCCATTGGATCCCCCCGTGTGATTAAAGTTTCCTCTGCTGAAAGAGGAGTAACAGTCACGGCCTTATGCGGTATGAGTGCCACTGGTACTTACATTCCACCTTTTCTAGTCTTTCCCAGGGTAAGGATGAATTCTGATTTTTTAAATGGAACACCCCCAGGTACCAAAGGAGTGGCTCATGAATCAGGATGGATGACTGCTCAAAACTTTCTAGAGTTCTTAGAACACTTTACTAGTCATGCTCACCCAAGTAAACAAAATCCAGTCCTAATTATCATGGACAATCACGCCTCACATGTCACCCTGGAATCCATTAACTTTTGTAGGAATAATGGAATATGCCTTCTCGGATTTCCAGCTCATACAAGTCACAGGTTGCAGCCGCTTGATGTGGCTTTCTATGGCCCGCTGAAGACTGCCTATAGTCAAGGCTGCGAAGATTATTTGGTTTCTAACCCAGGAGCCGTCATAACAATACGAGAGGTAGGCAGAATATTCGGTAAAGCTTACCTTAGAGTGAGTACTATCCAGACTGCTGTGAATGGGTTCAGAGCTACTGGCATTGAGCCCCTAGATAGCAACATTTTTACTGATGAAGATTTTCAAGCTTCACACACCACTGATATCGTTGAAAATAACCAAAAAGATGCTCCTACCATAGGTATCCAGCCCATTTCTTCAGCCCGTACTACAGACCCCGCCATGTCGGCAACCCTACCTCCACAGCATCCTAATTCCTCAACTGTTCCTCAACAGCCATCTACCTCTTCGACATTGCCTCCACAGCTCCCCACTTGCTCAGCCCTACCTCCACTTCCAATGGCCATCAAGAAAACAATCAGGCGACCCAGGAATAAACTGGCTTCTTACCACATTTCTGGAAGTCCTGTGAAACAAGCCCTTGAAGAAAAGCAGAAAGAAAAAGAATTGCTGGAAATAAAAAGGCAGGAAAGATTGAAAAGAAAAGCTGAAGCATTGGCGTCAAAGAAAGCCAAGGGTTCTAAATCTGAGGAAGTAAAGAAAAATAAAACCGTAAAGAGGACAAAAAAAGTAAAGAAAATTAAAAAGCATCAACTGGATGACGAGTCATCAGACGAGTCACCGGAAGAGGTTCCTTACATGGAGGACGACATAGAGAACGAATCAATATTTGATGAAAAGTGCATTATTTGTAGAGAGTATGGAAAGGAAGAATTGTGGTACCAGTGCTTCAGGTGCAAATATTGGGCACATGCTGCATGTTCTGGCTGGAGTAATAGCGAAGCGAAAGACACGCCCTGGAAATGTGATTTTTGTGTGTAAATTGTATTTCCTGGTTACTATGTTCTTCTAAATTTTTGTATTGCCAAATTTTCAATGTTTTGTTTCATTAGAATCGACCGGTTCTTGATTTTTTTGTGCTTAAACTTTGACTTTTTAAAATTCATATTAAGGGTTAGCAAGCTAAATGTTTTTCTGAATCCTTAAAATAAAACTTTTCCATCTTAACGTACTACTTTTATCTGTTCGTCATCTTACCCACCCCCATTCGTCATCTTACCCCACGCGTGGGGTAAGATGACGAAAATTACACTTTTACTTTGGTGAAATATTTTTCATAATTCAAGAGAGGAATACGTGGTACCAAATTTTTTTATTAAACATAAAGGTTGAAAGAATTGTCCTTTCGAATTTTAGGATTTTAAACCTCTTAATAAATTAAGGGAAAAAATCTGAAGCTTAAGTTCGTCATCTTACCCTACCTTCCCCTATTAGTTTGATTGCTCTGTGTAAGTCAATTTTTATTTCATAACTGTTAGACTTTCATTCTGTTCATCGTTTCCTTTTATATCGCTTCTCCATGCATGAGATATTCAAATTTTATGCGTTGCCATTGATTTATTTTCATTTCTAATGGTTGAATTAATTAGACTTTGTCTTTTTCCGTTCTAGTTCTAACCATCTTTTCTTTCCCACCGTTTAATTTTAAGATGGGAAAAAGTATTTGCCCATTTAATATCCGTTTTAATTGTTGGTTTACATGACTCATTTTATTAATTTGTAGGCATGTACCTATCTCCTACCATATTCACAACTATCCTCTTTATTTATCCTCTCCTGCTTACCCATGGTTACGTTGTATTTCGGTGCGGTGGCCACGTTCAGCTCCCAGAGTTTGCCGACGATCTTCGCCGTTCCCTCGGTGAACACAGTTGGGAAGAAGGCGTCCACGTCAATGGCGAGCTTGCCATCCTCCTCGAAAGATGTCCTGCAACGTAAACGGAAACAATTATTTCAAGAAGCACAAAACGGATATTTCGAAAAAAAATCCTCCCTGCTTAGAGAAATATAGGAGTGGAACGACCTACCTGAAGGTATTTTCGAGGTCTTCCCCGCAAATGCTAAAATTTTTAAAGGCCTGGTTACACGGTACATGAGAATGTACAAGAAAATGTGAGAATGTCTGAATCTCAGAATGAACGCGAAAATGCACCGTGTAACCACGCAAAATGTAAGAATGTATGAATTTCTGAACGCCTAGGCGCGCCTACTCTAATTTCGTTCAGACAATCATACAATTTGAGCTCAGAGTCACCTGGTGGCAGACTACGAAAACGACACATTCATTTCATCTGGCTTGTATAGGCGACTTCTTTGCTTACGTAAGGCCCCGATAGTTATTTGGATTTGATATGATCTTGCTTGACTTGGATATCTCACTGATTGGATATGGGTAGCGAAAGAATGGAACACAAGAAAAGGGGACGGGTAAAAGGAAGGATCAGATGGAAAGGCCATTAATGTATGAACCGCGAGAATTGTCCAAGAATGAGATCCAAATGATCGTTAAAAGGTTATAAAAAAGCATGTGATAGGCAAAGAAATAAGTTTCAAGTACTATTTACGCTGTATTTACTCGAGTTCCTGTTTTTGAATCAAGACCGACTGCAAAACGAGTCGAAATTTTAGGCGTTGCGTTGACATGCAGCGAACGCTATGGGCGTCGCAGTAATAAATATTGAATTTACCTTGCGAAAAGCCTCATATTTCTAGTATATTCCAGTAGCGTGCGCCGATTCACAGGAGAAGGATGGAAGGAAATCACGACACACTCGCTTTCAAGACTAAAATTCAACTGCCTTTATTATGTCCTGTTTATTATATCACAAGGCTTAAGGGCACTAGAAAATTTTAAAATGTGCTTTTATCATGGAACACAACAAAATCCAACAAAATTTGAACGATATCGGCGAAAGACACTTCGTGAATATTCCTTATTGTTAGGGGCTCCTTTCGACGAGAGGCCGGCCGCCCCTTACATTCCTTATTTTTCTCCGTGGTTTAATCGTAATCAGTATTTATTCTCGTAAACAGCCACTTTCCTTACAATTTGATCCTACAATGGGTAGAATCATAGGTACATTTAAAGAGTTGTTTAAAAAGTGAAATAAGTAACTTGATAAAATCCTGCGGTAACCATGATTTAAGAGTGTACTTACGTTGAGGATATCCCGTTGACAATATAGATAATGTATTTGACTCCATTCTGTGAATCATTAACCACTTATTCCTTTTATTTTTGTCCTTTCGAACACAAGCAAAAAACTTCTCCGGCGAGTAAATAGAGGTGCTAGACGATGGAGCACTTTATATGGTTTTATGGGATACACGATTTATATGGTTTTCACACGTTTTTCTATTGAAGGTCCATGCTGCAATACACTTAATGCATTAAGCAAATGATGTAGGTGTGTAACGTAGATCACAATCTGCAATCAACTTATTTGGATTTAATCTTTCCAAAGCCCCCCAAACAATCGCCTTTATTTATTTCAACAACGCCTTGGCAACCCAATATATTCACAATCCGAGGTTTGACGTTAAAACAGCTATTATATTCGCAAAATATGCGTTTGAGGCACCACATAGACAGTTTTTCTATCCACTTCCTAGGCCTGTCATCAGTGGATACCGTGCCGTGATGCAACGTACGCACGCTCCGTCACGTGTTTTCAAACAGTCGATGAAGGTTATTTTTAATTACTCATATCTCAGCTGTAAAACATTATTCATCCGCGAAATTTTCGGCAAGTACATTTGAGGTAAGTATCTTATTGTTCTAGTACTTTTAAAAAAGTTTGCATGTTCCCCATTGGTTTATATTTGAAGTTGAAATAATTTGTTGCGCATTTCAAAATGTATGAAAAAATGTCCGAAAAAATGTACCATGTAACCACCTACTCGTGGATCTTGTCCATGAGAATGTACAAGAATCTGTTCAGAAAATCATTCAGAAAAATGTACAGAATCTTGTACATTCTAATGTACCGTGTAACCAGGCCTTAAGAGCAAGAGTTCATCGATTCTTGGCTGATACCATGGTGATTTATCAGGAAGTGCTAGAAATGGAGTCATTTGGTTCAAGCTTCATTTTTTTATCTGCATGGTATTCGAAATAATGTATTTTTTGTAACCTATTGGAGTATTTTCTGTCCCTTTTCTTTGCTCTTAGATAAATAGATTTTTCATTCATTTATCTAAATCTCATGCTGCAACCAGGCAGTAGCCTACGTGTAGCAATATGTAATAATAAATAAATAAAATATGCATCTTAACTTATAGTTGATAAAAAATTTTCGAGTTTAATGCACGCTTAGGCGTTCATTTAGTGTAAGCGTCGTGTAACCTTGTCATTTTTGTTGACCGTGTTTTAAAGTCGGCTGATTCCGACATAAAATAATTAAAATTTCATTTGAAAATACGTATTTTTTCGAATTTCCAAGACACCTGGCTTAACATGTCTAAGGGTATTCCATGACCTCGTTTGGGATAGCATAATACATCTCACGGAGCTTCGAAAAATATGAATGGTCAAATGAAATTTTGAATGTTTTTAGTCTTGATGTTCCCTTAGTGATTGCATATTTTGAATCAATTATTTTATATTTTTACCGATTTTATTAATACTAGCATGCCACCCGGCGTGGTTCGGGAAGTAGAGTACACAGAGAAGTGGGAAACTTGGAACTGGGAATTTTTGGTCACATAGCAGGATTTAATGAGTAAAAGAACAAAGTAGGAATGGTGATGGTACACATACTTTATGTAACTGCAAACATGGAAAAAAATTATTTCTGTCTACCGCACACGGGATCAGCTTATACCCCGCTTCAAAGCATTGATCGTTATGAGTGTTCGTATGTGCGTGTACCAAAAACGTCGTGTGAACGCATACCCCAGCAAAAAGGTTTGCCTACTCGGCCACAGAAGTTGTATGACATGACGTAACAAAGTGTAACGAGAAAACGACGCAAAGGATGCGTCGAACACAACCACAAGTAGCACCACGGCTTTTGAGAGCATGGGAGACATATTTGGCTGCAATTCGTGTAGCCTTTTGGAAATGCTTAGCATCCAATCCATAGACATCCTATTTTTAATGCATAAAGATAGATGTAGAAGATAATAATTCCCATTAAATTTAATTTTTGGTGCGTACACAACATTTTTTTAATTCTACCCAATCATGAAGTTTCTCCCGGCTCCTCCGTTCAGTTTACCCTCCTGAGTGTGCTAATGCTCTTGAGTGAGAGTAGATGGCGTTGCTCACCTGACGTCCACGACGGTGAGGTTGGAGATGCCGTCGAACCGCATGTTCTTGATGAGGATGGAGGCGGACACTGAGCCATCGTCGTAGTCCATCCTCAGGTCGGAGAGGTACATGGGGTCGAGGGACGGCAGCCGGAATTCAGGAGCACCTGCCACATGCAGATTCAATCGAAGTATTTAGGGCACTATTTGTTTATTTTGATTCATAACATCATAAATCAACAAATTAGGACAATATCAACGTAAGACTAGGGTTTAAAACTCTCAGTGCCATCCATTTGTAGTGATACTGGCGAGAAATGCCGAAGGTATTTATAATAAGTGTATCACCTTCCAGAATAATTCTATTGCACCATTTTTTAGCATATCGATATCCTTTATTTTATTTTGGCAGCCGATATATCGGCCTGGGGCACTAAGAGGCTTAATTTGGAAGAATATTTCAATCATGATAATATAGGAACACGCACACTTTTCTAATTTTTCGCACTTTCATCAAAGTTACACCGACCTAGCTTTCCACGGATAAGCTTCATAGACAAGACGTCGCGACGTCTTGAGAACGACGCGTCGCGTCATGTCGTCTAGATGATGTTATCATCACAATCTGGAGATTGGTTTGATTTATCTCTTCTAATAGCTAATAAATACTATCTGGGTCATTGATTGATTGAATATTGATTAGACATCATCACGATGAGAAAGTGAAGGAAATAGACAGCAAAGAAGAGAGATTTAAAATATCAGTGTGTCCTCGTACCAATTAGGATAGCAACGATGTCACGATAAATAAAATGAATAGCGTCACACACTGCGACAACTCAATCTACGTTTTTATTTTTCCATTTTTCAAACCTTGCATGGATTTCCTAGATGAATTGCAAAACTTTGGCTGGTTTTACCTTTGCATGAATTTACACATCTTTTTTTACTGTGCGTGATATTTTTATGACAATGTAATGTGCTTGTGGATATCCTACTGCATGCTTTATGCTGGTAATTGGAAACCCCCTTCCAAATCCTAGAGGTGGCTCTTAGGGTAGCATGTAGACGTTACTCTATGTGAATCATGAAGAGGACCTAACTATTCCTTAACGTCATCTGAAATCGAAAAATCATCGCTACAATATCTTGTATCTGTAAAAAGAATTAATGAAAAATGACTTGTAACGTAAAAGTTACTATTTTTAACTTAAATTGAAGTCAAAATGTAATTTTAGTCAATTAGCTTTTAAAAATAGCTTTTAACTTTTAACTAGCTTAATTTTTCAGACATTGACTTTAATTGTTTATAATTGATTTTCAAGCGATTCATCCATCCATGATCTCTCCATTCCGTCAGTGATTACCGCTCTCTTGCCCCTGTCTCCATCGCTTTGTTCAACACATTTTATCCCTAAAAGGGCTCTCAGCTTCCCTTAATTACATAGCAATTTTAATGACATTATTGAGTAGGTAGAGTGTGCAACCAGAGCCGTTTATTTTATGTAATTTAAAAGGTCATAGAAGTTGGAAAGTTTATATGACTGCCCGTTCTTGGAGAAATTGGAACCACTCCGAATCTGTATTTGGCAAAGAGAAACATTTCGAAAACATTGAGGGTCCAGCTATGGCGATCATATGTTTCTCAGACGGAATGAAACCGGTTTTAAATTTCAATGCGTTCCATAATCAGCTGCCGGTGGCGAGTGAAAACTCGCTAGATGTCGCCTGCGACTGATTGGCGCGTGAAAGCGGACGGCAGTTTGAATTTCCCCTCGACAGGTTAGGGGGGTTAGGGTTTCGGGCGAAGAGGCGAAAGGGTGGAGGTGACGAAGGGCGTGGACGGCGAAGCAAAGAGATTTAAGAGCCTGCTGGACCGACGGAGCATAAAATTCAATAAACATATCCTGGAGATAACAGGTCAAGCTAATCGTCTATTAAAGAATGCTGGGAAAGTGCGACGACATAGTGAGAGTAATTAGCTACTTGTACTTCCCTCGTTAGACCCATTTGTAATACGCTGCCAGTTTTTGGGATCCACACGAAATAGGCTTAAATTAGAGTTAGAACACGCCCAGAGAAAAGCTGCCAGTTGCGTGAAAAGTCGTAGCGATAGTCTTGTTAGTGTTACTGACCTCTTAGAACAACTCGGATGGGAATCACTATCAGATCGTAGACTGAAAAGTGGATTAATTCCACGAATTCATTCAAACTAGAAATAAATATTACTGTGAGCTAAAAAAAATAATTTATAAATCCACGTTTTTATTGAAACAGAAAAGAAGCCAATAAACCACCTTAAAATGGCCTCACGTTCAAATGTTCCATGTAAAAAAAATGCATGTTCTATTGCAAAAATGTGGTGCGCATCCATTTCAACATCTTGAATGTTTATATTTCTCCGTAAATATTCATGAAAATGCAATTAATAAAATCTCGACCGAATGATGATGAATCTTAATCACTCCAGTGTTAAATTTTACATTTCACATACGAATGAGCACCACGTTTTTTTGTTTTAAACTTGTTGTATTTCGTTGGGACAAATCGGGGCGGTTCAATTTCTTCTTCTCAGCTGTAATGAAAACTTGATTTTATTTTATTATTTTCTTAAATTTTATATTACAATTTTCTTCTACTTTACATCCTAAATAATCAGTCTATGCTACTCATCCTTGCCTTTCCTTTGTATTCCTTACCGCTTGCCTGTCTGTGGCCCTACTTATGGTTGGTAAGTGAGGATTACTCCCGCCATTATATCTCTAGGAGTCTTTGGAGTGCGCAAGCCTCACCACCGCGGCAAGGATGCAGCCCAAGGGATAGGGATAAAGGGATTGAGAAAATTATTGTCTTTAAGGCCGTATGTAAATGTAGAAGATGAGCGGAGGCCAACGATGCCTCAGTCATCAGCGGATCGCTTGGGACAGCTCTTAAAGAATGGAAGGTCAACAACCTTTCGCCACCATTCCTCTCTGACCGATGATAAATCCGTGGCTACCAATTGATATCGATGTCTCTACGCATGTGGGTCTGGCATCGGAGTATTAAAAGGGAGAGAGAGAGAGAGCACACCACTGTTTACCAACCAATTGACTCAGGAATCAATTTTACTCCGCGTCACAACACTCACCGATCGAAATACTTGAAATCCTCTTTAAGGAAAGAATCGTTTTCCTTGTGAATGTGTTTCCGTGTTATCTTTTTTCCGGAAGAGCTTTCTTTTCAAATAGACAGTGGTGAAGAAACATGGTCCATATTGAGATCCATTGGCTGTTCTCTCTACTACGTCTCTACCATTGAGTAACAATTACTGTTCTTGTTGGTATGTTTAGAGCCTTTTTTTGTGCTGACTTAAAAGCACATGTAATTTTTGTACGTTGAATTGCCAGGGTTTTGCGTGGAATTGGGGTTATTTTTTGGAGGTGCGTCATTAGTTCAACTGTAGATCGAAATTCATCTTCTTCTTCTTCCGTGTTGGGAGGGATAAGGGGGATGAGAAGAACACATGTGTTCAGAAGAATTCCGAAGCAGTGATCGTGAACTGGATTTAACGGGCAAATCCAGCTTCCCTTTCACCTATCCTCATCCTATCCTTGTGGAATCCGATATAGGTCCAAGGTTTTCGTGAAAGGGTCCATATATTCAACTACATCTACATACCCGCAAGCCTCCTAAAAAAGGGGTGTGGTGGGGGTGTTAGGATACCAACCGTCAAAAGCAAACTTCATTAAAACAAAATTCTCATGCAAAATTACGCGCAGCACTTAATATAGTCCTTTATGGTTCGGGGAAAAACGAATTAGCATATCTATCTGTTTGGCTAAATATCTCTCTTAATGTGTCGTTTCTGTCAGACCTGGAAATATAGTGTGGCTCTAATATTACATAATTATTTTTTTCCTTATCCTGACCTCGTTTTATTCATGTTAAAATAGTTCTGGGTGTGTCGGTCAATTTATGTTATGCAAAAAGGTTTAAGCCAACATTTCTGTTTATTTTAAATAATCATCAGGGCTTAACTTTGTACATATTTATTATCATTTATTCTGACATTATGTTCTCCGGGTCGCTCTTAAAGATATCTATTCTCTACTGTTCAAGCAATCTAAGCCTAGCGCGCAGCCTCTGAGTCTCTCGCGGCTGTCAGCCTAATTCGCTTAACATCTGCGTAACGCTGTCTGTACGCTCGTAGCAGTAACAAAGCTATCATCATGTACCTAAAACTTCTGAGTTTATCTGCACTAACTACTCAGTATTTTTGCAGGGCATTATCCTTTTTTGTCTATTATGCCAGCGCACAACACTGACCAAGAAATCGTGATTTTAAAATCACTTAATTAATGCCAAAATAGCGCCACAGTTGGATTACGTAGCCTGAAAGCGCATGATTTTAAGTACGTCCATATTTTTCGTGCATTTATAATGATTTTTTGTAATTAATAGATGTCAATCAGTAGCGTATAAATATATTTTTTTGAGAGGGCCAAGATCACTGTGATGTTATAATTAGTTACTTGATAGGTAATTTTCAGTTAGTGCAACCCATGATAGTTTGTCGTTTAAAAAATGAACGTTGAGTCCAAAAAATACGATTGTACTCAGGTGGATTGTAAAAGTCCTTTCAATCCACCTGAGTGCAATCTATTACGAAGTAGCCCTCTTCTCGAAAGGACTTTCAGCCTCGTGTTGTAAGTGCATTTGGTTCTTCCTTCAGCACGCTGTTTTGGGCTTTCCGGTTGAGAGGCTGGTGTTTGGTCCCTGCGGTGAATTTCTCCCCCTTCCCGCACACCAACGCAGGGACATTTTTGACTTGCAAGGTGGACGAGCCGTGGGAGAATTATCTATGCGGCCATTTGAGTATTTCTTTTCTATTATTCCGAGGCCGTAGAAGCTCAACCCCCATTTCTCCAGTTGCTATTGAAAATTCATTGATACTGCAATACACTGCTTATCGCAAGCAATCCACCGTCCATATTAGCTAAAAAAAAATATATAGTCTGTGTAGTATTCCTGTTCTCGGCTTTTCCATCAATTGTCTCTTTATTTCACGCTTAGGTATGCTGTTCCTTCCTACAATTATATCCGTTGTGCATTGTAATATTATACTCACGTTTAATAATCACTAACAGTTCTTCCCTAGAATAAAGTAAACATCGAAGCTGGATTAAAATTCATTGTATAATGAATTATGCGCCGGTACCCACTGAGTCAAAAGTCGTGAAAATACAGAAACCGCCTATACGTCTTGGTGAGGTTCGTACTTACTTATGCGCCGAATGCATTTGCAATAACAGATCCTCGTTTTCAAGAATCATCATGCCATGATTTTCAAGATGTAATTGATCTGTCGGTGGCATAAGACAGATTCGCAATTTTTTCATATTCTTTATTCGGACTTCTTTAAATATGGTCAAATTCTCCCCGCTATACTCGGTGTTTCAGGAGGAATCTGCAAAACTTCAGCGGGTGGTAGGGGAGACAAGCATTAAGCATTTTTGTCCATAAACATGGGGTTTCAACTTCCTAGTTACTGAGCTACGACAACGCAAACATTTTCTTGGATGAACTTTGCAGTTGCCATGAAAAAGGTTTTTCTTGGGTATCAAACCTTTTCGGCATTTTATTTAATACTCTGGGTGTTTAAGGACATTAAATAATTAAAGTTGGAAGATATTGAGCGATTATAATTGTCTGAAATCATTGATCTTAATTTGACGAGAGCTTTGAGCGAGTGACAACAATAAGACTGCGCAATTTCTCTCATTTTGAGATTTATTGTTTTAAACAAATATATTCGCACATTTTTGCCCAACCTTAAGTATTTTATTTAACAAAGCCACGTCGCGACGCGTCGTGGAGCCATCGATTTACACTAAGATTGAGAAATCACACAATAAAGCTTAGAATGGGGAATAACGCCCCCGTATTTTGGCAGATGACTAGTAAAAAGTTTATACAAGAATTGCCATGAGAAAAAAAATTTTCTCATGGCAATTCTTGTATATTTCACCGCCGTTCACGCGGCAGGTTTAGAAATAGTAAAATGTTCTTTCTTCGTACAAAATAAAATGCAATTTATTCCAGAAATAACGCAACCATATCTATTTATTTGTGCCATAAATATGCATGAAATCATTCCTTTCCGAATCACGTTCAGTGTCGGGAGGCGGTTCTTATTATTAATTGTCGATTCAAGGGCAAAGTAAGTTAGTTGGAATGTAAATTGCCAGTCATGAGAGAGGACAAAGAATCTCTAGACTGTGAAAGGTATATCGCAATGCGTACTGGCGCGTGAAGTTTTTATAGGAGTCGAACACACGGCGTTGGGTGATGGAAGTTTCAGCCAATTGCGTTATATTCGCAGAGGTTTTATGGGAGATTAAGAAATAGCATTGCACTTCAGCGCGGGAAATAAGAAGCTAATGCCACTGCGATAATATCTTGTTATTCTTCGTTCGAACTCTGGGAAAAATGACGAGGTCAACGGTGAAATTATCGTTGGCATGCATGGGGTTGATTCATGGTTTAATAATATTATAATATTAATAATTATAAAAATTTAGTACGACTAAGATTTCAATGTTACCACTTCACCTTAATCTTAACTTTGAAGGTGATGAAACCTAGGTCGTAATAAATTCTATAATAGTGGAAAATTAAAAATATTTATTTTAAAATGGAAAAACTCCGCTCTATCACGCTTATATCTTCGGATTTTATTCATTCATGGCTCGCGAATAAATGCTTTTAGTCAAATAGTTTCTTGATCTCATCCTGTAAATATACCATGATTCGAGCGATTGGCAATAAATATTCATGCATTACGTGATTGAACCCCCAAATTTCCGGTATAAATTTGGCACTTTAGGGGAATAGCCTCAAAATAGTATTAATAAGGATTAGATAATGCTTTAATCACTGCCGAACTTTGCTTAAGCTACATATTTTAAGTTCAAATTGAAAATTTCCTTGCTCGCATTACTTTTAACATGGGTATTACCGGTCAAGGAATCTTCAAGAAAATGAAAATTAGGAGTGGAAGCCAGGGAAATGAGGTTGTGGTCAGAGAAAAACTCCGGTTGCACTGCAAAAAGATGAAAATTGTGGGTGATCGAGCACTGCCCGAGTTGGTGCCTTAGAACGGCGTGGGAGATGGACGTTGTAAACCCTTTGATGCCGTCCTGGCAATGCGACGGATGACCAGAGATGGACACCTCGAAATAAACCGAACATTTAAAACTTTTGAAAAAAAAGCGAATTTTTTAATAAACTGGCTTTGTCCTTTGTCATCGGATCCATCTACCGATTCGATCGATAGATTTTTTCTCCCTCATAGGAAAATATACTAGAAATGGTAGAATAATAATTGCGTATGCATGGTTTCGCTGATAGGAGGACCTGCCCGCCTTGTGACGGTGCAGGATTCCTCGTCCTCTCCCTTCCTTCCCCGTCCTTCCCCTGGAGGCATCGTCGGGCTCTCATCGCGGCGGCGCCTCCTTTCCTTGCTCCTTCCCGTCCTTCCCCTTCTGGTGATAGAGGAGAAAAGCTAACGCTTACAGTCCCTGCCCCAGGAGTGTACCCCGCGAGCCCGTCCTAAGGGTTTCGTTCCACCTGTCATCGGATCCGAGTCAAATCTTGCGACTCTATTTTAACTAACTTTCCGATTAGCTATGAAGCTGAAATTTTCAGAGTAAATCAGAACCAGATGAAAATGCAATATTCTAACACTTTTATTGTGATTGGACCAGTACCTCGATTGTTATTCAGAATTTGGAATTAAATATGGAGATTAGTTCAAAAAATGGCCACTGAAATACTATGGCGGCGATACGATCATTTAAAGGAAATAGTAGGTATGAGCGATAAATTCATAACAGCAAATTTGTTTGCATCAAAGTTCAATGAAAAAATAATCGAACACAATTACTAGCAAAAGAAGAAGAATGAGCTAAAACAATTAGAGGATACAGATACGGTAAGATTTACCATGTAATTATTGAAAAATGAAATCCTTCATGGCTTGTGTACATGTCCACACGGAAACATTCGTTGCTGTCATGATTATATTTTGACTCAGCATTCCCTCTTGTTTCGCAATTTTTTTACAATTATTTTCGTTGTGTATGAAGCACTTTATTTAGAGAGACTATCGAGACCAAAGAAAATTAATTGTATTCTTTTTAGTCCGTGATAAAAACGTTTTTTTTATAAAAATGTAATTATATTTTGTGTTGTTAATTTTGTTTTTTTTTTCATTAGAGAACGTGAAAAAAAAATTCTAATAAGTTGACAGGTGGTGCTTTACATAGTACATCGTGTTAATTGAATACCTTTGTGCAAATTCATTAGGCGCTGTTTGACTTTCTTTATCAGAATAACTTGCTGCTTTTTTTCATAAAATTGGCTGCATGAAGAGATGTAGGTACCGTCAAGGTCTAAACACCATTGTCGCAGTGGCGTAACTAGGAATATGCTTTGGGGGGGATGAGAGGGGTTATTGGGGGATACCCCCCAGGAAACGGGGAGTTTAGGAAAAATTTTGAAAAATAACATGCCTGAATATGCATTTTACATTATTTTGGCACATAAAATTCAACTTTAAGCAGATGCAGTTATTATATATCTAATCCAGACAAGATTTTAAAATATTTTTTTGATTTCTCTGAGGGTTAGGGGAGGATACATCCCCTCATCCCCCCCCCCCCCCCATAGTTACGCCCCTGCATTGCCATATTTAAGTAAAACGGCTAAAACCACGACTTTTCCTTTTTATGTTTACGCCGATTTTCTGCTTCATATCCTTTCATAAGCAACATTGCACATTGCATTTTAAATGAATTATAAAAGTTCTGAAGTGAATGGTGCCAACATACTTCTCACAAACATTTCCGTAAAAGGAATTGTGGCAAAAACGTCGTTGTCATCGGTGTCGAGGTCTTCAAATTGCGTGGAAGTGAAACTCGCGTATTATTCGCAAATTGCTGCATTAGCTACACTCAATACCTGGGACACGTCATCCAAAGGTACAAAACCGATTTCACTACAAATATTATGCACAAATATTCTTAGGATATTGAGCCATTGACTCATAAACCAAGTTACCTATCGTAAGCAAGAAAAAACTTAAATGCAAGTGATAAGGGTGTTCAGGGATGCGCATTTGTAAGTATACGTAATTACTTAGACAAGACCTTTTATTTCCAAAGACTAACCGGTATTAGCTATTATTTTTACTCCTTATTTCAAAAGAATTCAATGCAAATTCACATGCTTGTATTCAATACGTTCAATATTTTTGCGCGCGTTTTCCGTAAATGCTTCATTTTTATTATTTAATTTCTTTGCTACGTAAGACCATGCTTTTGATATCGCTTCTAAGAGTTTCATTCTTTTCTGGGTCTATGATAATTATTTTTAAGCTTGGAAATGATTATGAATCGAAAAGATTCGGCGAGGAATTTCCGTTTTTTAGTGCGCAATAATGATATGAAATTGCAATATTTGTCTGACAGCGACAGCTCCCTAAAGGTTGGAGCTGAATACAAATCTCTGCTCATAATTGAGTGCATAACGAGGTACGTAGTATATTTTGAAATGTCCCCATGCCTCTTGCGATCGGAGAGTTGAATACAAAGTAGCTGGGATCAAATCGAAAATGATAATAATCCTCTCTCTGGAAGGCCAAATGCTTGCCTGGAGAGTGAAGGAGGCAAGGTGATCGGAGAATGGGAATTTGCTGGGAATTGTCAACCGAGGCTCGACCATTTAAGAAGTTAATCTCATGTTCTTAACATTTGTACAATGAATAAATATGATTGTGAATAAATGTGACTGTGAATAAATATGATGACTTATATGATTTTTTCGACCGCTTTCCTAAAAATATTAAAACTAAATTCGTATGGTATGGTATTTGGAGGAGGCGACCGACAGCTGAGGTCATTTGCGCCACGAGGGAAGGGTGTGGAAGGAAGGGTGGAGAGAAACCCGGCGTCGTCACAAGTCTGCTCCTAGCGAAAGGCGCCAAGGGGTGCTCAAGGGATCGGGTAGTCTCTGAAAATTCTCTGCCACCACGGAGATTTGGAAAGCCAACTCTATAGCAACCGCACCAACCCAATCCCCAATTAAATTATTTTGTGAGAAATATTGCATGTTATCCTCATTACTTCAATCTGCGCAAATTCCTCTCAGTTTCGCTAAAATCGTGTTTGCAAATAAATCCCTTCTTACATATGTTGATTCTTTTAAATTATTTTGAGATTTTTACAATTTAGTATTTTTAATTCTCTACTCTGAGTCACATATACTGTGCTTTGAGTTACAGATACATGCTATACTTTTCCTAACTGCTGTAGTTATGAAGAACTATATCATTGTCTCTGTGATAAATTTAATTGAGCATGTGCGCCTCCCTTCCATTTAACGTACTAATATTCCTTTTCATTGGTTATACCATAGAGTAAGTATATGCTCTATGTTATACAAATATATCTAGGTTATACAAATATAGTATAAAGATATCTTTAAATCCGTTGACTCTTCTTTTTCCGTACTACGATAAACCTCCCGCTGTTTGTGAAGTGGAAATATCCCACACTCCTGCTGTATATTAAACTGCGTCAAGTTCAGAAGGCTGTATCGCTTTCGGGTTTTTATTTTATTCTGGATTCCGTGCATTTAGTAAGAACTTCGACAAAACTGGGCATGAGCATGTTGCTGAACTGACGGGGAAAATTCTTTTGATCCACTTCTCTTATCTAGTTCACTTTCTTGATAGCACCTGCATTAAGAAGTTCCTCTCCAGTTTGTACTGAAAATATTTCTATTGATACTCAGCTCTTCTTTTACCGGATTGCTTGCGAAAAAACTGTGGCTGTTTGTGGAATCATCATACGATCATTCCCCCACGAAATTACGCTGTGGCGATTTCGAAAGGATGGAAAAAAAGGTAATGTTTATCGTATTTCGTACATTTCCATGACTTCAGTGCTCTGAGGAATCCGGGCATGAGTTTGTTACTGAATTGGCAGGGAAAGTTCTTTTGATCCACTTTTCTTATCTCGCCCGCCTTCTTGAGTGCCTACCTGCATTCGGGATTCGCCTCCGGGTCATCAAGCCCTCTCATTCAAAGCCCGCAGGGACGCAAATACATGCATGCACCTTTTATTAGATGGAAGTGCGCGTGTTTACGATTATTTTCCACTATTTTATGCCATTAATTTCACAGCGGTGGAATCGGAATGGCATGTAGACAACGTTAAGAATTATTTTTCCGGTGCCGCAGTGCGAAGTGGGCCATATCAAGCTACTTTGCTGCAGAAAATTGATTTGCTCCATTTGGCAAGGGCCCTTTGGCCAAGAGAAATGGAGAATACGGTCTGCGAGAAAGTCCGTACCTACTCTTCTTTATCGAGGTAGACAGGTCATGTTCACGCCTATTCGCAGTAGAGCTTGATTCAGGATTCCTTAGTTCAATCTCTGGTGCGCTCCCTAAAGACATAAGAGGAGGTGAGAAATCAGTCGGTGCAAGTGATTTTATTTCTAAGCAGAGTTAAGAACAGAAGTTGATTTTTTAAGCATACAAAAACTTGGTTGCCAAGAGATACGAGTGAGTTCTATGCTGAAATCGAGTGAAAAATCAAATGCACTGCTAAATTTTATCTCGTTTGCTTTCTTTACCTGATTTCTGTGCTTAACTCTACTTAGAAAAAAAATCGCTTGCACCCCTATGTCTCCCTCATAAGACGTACAGCTACTTTAGATATCGCTTCCGGGTAAATCCGCAGGTATTTCTTCAATTATTATGATAAGATGATTATGATAAGCATGCCAATTATGCTGTTTCCCATCTAAATTCTTAGTGTAAAAACGAGAGATTTTCGACCTGCACACTTTTGACCAAGATTGAAACGATGTTGTCCAAGAACTAACGTAGTTTATGCCACGTTGCTCTCTGGAGGAATTAACCATTTTGAGCGTCAACTTTACCGTTCTTTAGGACTACTTTCTTTCCATTTGTCTCATTGTATTTTAACGATTCCCAGGATTCTACTATGTTTTCACGAATGAAAGTTGGCCAGGGATCTCCAGCCGAAAGAAATGGCGAATACGTTCCGCAAGAAAGTCTGCACTCTTCTCTATCGAGGTTATTTTCACGCGTATATGCAGCAGGGAGGCAATCCAAGCCCTGTTGATTCAAATTACGGTAGCTTCTGTAACGTTGTGTTTCGTCCAACTCCATCTTTGTTCATTTCATTTAAATTTATTACTTAATTTCGTTCGTTATTTGAGTTTTTCATTGTATTATTGCATATGTGAATCTAAGTTTTGCTGTGTTGATATTTTAGATTGTTTATGGTTTGCTTTAAAGAACGTTGCTATTTGTTTGTTATAAAAATAAGAGGATTGTTAAAAAAGAAAGTTTAAGAGAGAAGACGTGTAATGAAGAGGGACAATGCCAAATTGAGATTTCAAAGAATTTTATATTATTTTGAGCCATCCCGACATCACACTTCCCAACGTATGAGCTCGGGTTCATATCCCAGCGGAGGAGGATATTGTTCATAGTTTCTCGTTCACAGCCTTAGTGCTTCATGGTGAGCACTTCAAGAGCAACGCACCGTCCCACAGTGGGCGGAAATCGGAAAAAGCCGGACAAAATTACAAAATGGCTTTTTTTGAGTTATAAACTTGAAACTTCGCAGGTATACTCAAAACTAATTGAAATTTATTGATATGTACTTCATTTGACAAAGATCCTACCTGTTACTGAGATACAGAGGCTCAAACGTGAGCAAATTTCCATAAAAACGCCCGTCTTCAATGTTCTCTGAAAATCTTCCAAAGTAAGTGGATGGTGAAGTTATGGGTGGATTTTTTCCGAATAAAAAACCACATAATCTGTTAGTATGGTATTTTTTCTTTAATTTTCCGTAATCTTAAAGGATGCAGCCCATAAATTCTTACCGTGCAGTAACAAAATGGCGGATACTGTTTTTCGACAAAGTTTTACATTTAGGTAGAGTTTCAAATAGATTTTCGGCAAGGTCGCGCAGAGTAACTTATATGAGAGCATTGTTTGAAGATTTCTTGAGGTCTTTATGCAGTTTTCTTTGAAATAAGTTTGCGTCGCCGGAAATTACATTGATTTTTCGATCGCGCGGCAGGGTTCTTCTCAGCGCGTCGGGAGTTGGATTAGCCGCGCCGCGGTAAGGTTATTGAAGCTGTATGGGTTTTAACGCTCAACATTCACCGTTTTTATGTTTTGCTTCAAGACACCGATTCTCAAATGGTCTATGGTGAAGACAGTGGAGGTTTTTCATGCGATGTACTTGCACGTTTCATCGAAGTTCATTTCGTTATCTTTGGATACGATCGAAGACCATGCTTCTATTAAAAGCGTTCAAACCTCGACAAAGTGAGTTGTTTTCCTGGGACTCAAACAAAAAGACCTACCAGAAAGATACCAGCTGAGACCCTTATACCTTCTTCAATCACCGATCCCTGACCCTCAGGATTCTAATTTCGAAAACGGTCGTTTTATAACACCCAGGAGTGGAGCCCACCCACCCACAGAATCGCAGCGTCATTGTTGACGATAATGGACAAAAGAATCGGGAGCGCCTAACCTTCAGCACACGATTATTTTGCCCAAAGAATCGCCCCATAATCGTATGATGATAATCGGTGAATAATCGTCTCAAGAACCGTGCGCTGGCTAAGTATTCGATTATTCACCGATTCTCTGCGTAAGCTAGGAAGATTGTTATTCTGTCCTGAATCGCTACCGTGCGCTACCGATTATTTGAGTGTGAAGCGATTCTTTTTGTGGCGTGGTTGAATAATCGTCTCGTAGGAACGCTAAAGACCTAAAGATATCGGCGCGCACCGTCTCATTTGTATTGAGTGAAAAATAAAATGCAAAGAATCGTTTTTATTATCGTATTTTGAGATTGTGCGGATGCTGTAATGGTGGTATTTTGAAGGTGGGTGTCATGATGCGTGTCAAATAATTTAGTTCGTTTTTGAACTTGTAATATTAAGTTATTTTATCCCTGACAATCTTAGATCCGAATGATGAGTGGTAGCAATGCCTTCTTAAGCTTACGAAGGCATTAAGCTTATGAACTTCTTAAGCTTAAGAAGGCATTGGTGGTAGTAATAAAGTAGCTAAGTTTTTGTCTTGTTCTTGACAGTGATATCGTCAATAGGTTTTTCATGCTAATAGTACATGACTAGGAGATAGTTTTTCTTTACTCTCACTGAAATTTTTGTGGAAGTACTTCCACAAGTGACTCTTTACTGGTGCCATATCACTTTCGTTTCTGAGCTTACACCGAACAAAGGATTTTAGTGACTTATGGGTGAATCGGCTTCAGATGAGGTGTCTGGGATCTTCCACTTACGAGGTGTTATACATTTATTTACGATTGATTATTAGGTAAGCGTTGCCCAATTAGCTTTATTACTTATTGGCGGTGAAAAAAAATTGTTCGTCCTTGACCAATTAGGCCCAGTATTCCATATGATCATGTAGTTACTCAACGCGGTCATAATTTTTTTCGCTAATTTTTCATGATTTCTTCCTTCAACAATAGATATTTTCTCCCATCAAAAATTTAGAATTTGTTTTATTGCTTATGATTGTTTTCAAATTTTTCAATCACCAATTACGATATAAGGATAGATTGTCATGAAAAATATATGCTCGCTCTCGTTTCTCGCAAGTGAGCACGCTTCTTATTCCCGCCGATCATATTCAAATAATCGATTATGCAAAATAATCGGATGTCCATAATCGATTCAATAATCGCAATAATCGAAAGCAAATAATCGATTATTACGTATAATCGATTATTTTTGCCCATCTCTAGTTTGTAAGTAAAATGGAAACGGGATGGAAGTAGAATTTCATCGTAGGAGAAGAATTTGATTTTTAAACTTATTATTGATAGGAAAGTTGTATTGGAGTGCAAGAAAAGCGATGCTGTGGGTCTTTCTTTAAAGATTATGGCATGGAAGTAGGTGGAGTTCGAATTTAATCCGCACGACGGCGTAACGAAGGTAAGCACATTAGTAGGCCATGATTTGTAAAATTTCTGCAGAAAATCTTTTGTCTTGTCCTTCAAATCTCAATGGCAATTATTGATAAAATTTCTCTTTTTTATTTGCGTTCCACGTTTCCGCACCGTAAAGCGCTAAGCGGTGGTGTCAAGTAAAAAAAAGTGGGAAACCATACCAGCTATCTCTTCGCTGAATACGTGGGGTATATTTATTATGATTTTTATTCACAGTTAAGATGAGCGTTAAGTTTCAACAGGAAAAGGTCACTTATGAAAATAGGAATTCCATAAAGTAATTTTACTGTAATTGACACCGAATTTGTAATTTCGTGCTCAAAAATTCAGAAATGAAGTAATTAGAAATATCGTTTTCCTGTAAACGTTTTCGGATTTCGCAACTTACGAACTCAGCTCTGTCATTTCCTTGTGTTGAAAATTAGGCCCTTTTGAAAGTGACTTTCTCCTATTCCTGCTCCATGGTCCTCCAAGTCATTTCGTCCCCAGTGCGTTGACCCGTAGCAACTATTTTTTTACCCTCGGGGTATTCGAATTTCTTTTAGGAGATTTACGAAAGTGCGACTTTGCGTTTCAAAAAATACTCTTTCCACGTGCAATTTAAAAGTTTTTTTTGCCTTCATAGCCACCATCTATCGATGTTAAACAGCAAAATTAGGGTGCAAATATCGTGCAAAATTCAATCATGTTCTTTCTAAGGTAATAAAATGGATACTTACAAAAATTTTTTGATGCTATGAGAGTGGAGTAGATTGCTCCGACAAAGCTATCTTCGATAAAGAGGTTTTTGCACTACACGTCCCGGGAGATATTTAAATGTTAATTACGAAATATTACTTCTATTCTGCATTCAATAATTAACAAGTCAAAAAAATAGTCTGCTGACTAGCCTAAGCTTTATTTCATACATGATTGCTGTGCCTTTACGCACCATGTATCAGTGTATTAGTCAAAACAGCGTATAAATTACTGCAGTAATTGACGTTTTTCCTTCGATAGGTCGAGTACAATCGTATACAATTAGGTACGGATTTTCGAGCGAAATTTTCAGAGGGACTTGCCATTTTGGAGCCGTCAGTCGATGAAGTACAATTAGAAAACTGTACTTTGATATTTTCGTGGAAATAACAGGCTCTCACTCTCTCGGTGCCACCTCTGTAGGAAATCATTCCATCAGTAAGATTGTCATCGGAGTACATTTACATCAGCATCTACCTTTAACGCCGCGATGACGTGGGACGGGAGATGCGTGAACAACAGTCCAGTTTACCCGTGCTAAAATGCTAAATAAAATCTGGATTCACGTTGCGTGAGATTCTACCTTCTGAGTTCCAACTAGCATTTATTCTGGCCCTTTGTTTTTTTTTTGGGAAATCGAATTCCTATTCCTTTCCATTACGCAAAATATCTCTCTTTAACAATTCCCCCGAATTCCACCAAAAAGAAAGACCGCCACGTGGATGCTTGAATGTGTCTGTGGAATATTTAACCCCGAAAAAAAACTCTGCATTTCCCGGTCCTTCCTCCCTTTCCAACCCCCACCACCACCCCAGATTTTTCCAGATTATCACCATCGCCCCCCATTCCACTCTATTCCGTTCACTTTCTTCTTCAACCTTTCCAATCTCCTCTCCTCCCGCAATTCCCCCACTCCAGTTAAAAATTGTGTAAATTGAATACACATCTCACGTGTATTCGATGCTACTACATCACCTCCAAGGCACAAACAATTTTGTGCCTTGAAGGTGATGTAGTAGTATCGACACCTTGGTCGTAATAACTTTTATAATCGTGGAAAATTGCAAGTATTTATATCAATATCTCTCTTGATTCTATAGTTTTGTCGATCTTGGAAATGTATTATGGTTCTAAGACGAAACTCTTCGTGTTGTTCTGAAAGATATCTGGTCTTAACTGCACAAGAAATGTAAGCCTAAGCACAAGTAATCCTGGGCTCGGAGTCTCTAACGGTTGCCAGACTAATCCGTGTTAATGTTATTTTCCACTCCCTGTATGAACGGAACATAATATTTTTGGTCATGCCATACTGCAGGGAAAGTTGCCAAGCTTCAATCACACCGTAACTCTCAGAGAAAGTTAAGTTATTAAACTAATTATTATATTATGCAGTTAATTTTTCGGTAGAATGAACCCCTCGTAATATAAATGAGGGAAAATGACCGGTAAGTTTTGTTAAAAACTCGTATTAACGGAAGCTATCATTCACCTGGCTGATTTTCGGTTCCAAACAATTAGTCGACTAAATGTGATGCCATCAGCGGTTTTCGCGTTATTAAGCGTTAGCATTATTACGCGAAAGTATTAATTTTTCGGACGCGAGAGTTGTCCTCGATTTCCTTCGTAATTAGATTGGGATATAAGATTGTTCGTGAAGGCGTCGCAACACACTATTATAGCGAAGAAAATAGGTGTTGCGTGGTCTCCATTATTTTTCTACGGATGTGGTCGGCAGTCAGTAAAGTGGGAATCATTACCACCTATTCTATTGAACCGTGATCGTTTTGGTTTCGGAATCGGAGAATTATTTTACGCCGCGCAAAATTATCTGCTACCGCACTAGGAATAAGGGTTCGTGCATTCACCACTTGACCGAATTTCCGTGACCCTTGGGCAATAAGTCATTTTGTGGCATTCACGAGTGAATTAATCCCACTTTCTCCTTACCCAAGTGTAGCCACTGCAATTTTCAGCTCACTTCTCGGTGTCCCTTGTGAGACTTCAGGAACGATTACCAAGGGTGACTTATTTTGTTTACAAAGAAATAATTTGTTATTTAAATTCCTTTCAAACAATTTTTCCACCATCATTAGCTCATCGTGTGCCTCCTCTATTCAGTGATGTCTTACGGCGATGTAGCATTGAATACAAGGTGATGGAATCAGTATAATTACGAATTTCTCTCTGTCCCGAAAAATCTCGAGGGCTAGTACTTCATTTGTCGTGTAAATATACGTGTAGATTCAAGGAGAATCCAAGAAGATATCTCTCAAAGCATATATACTTTTCTAACCGTGATCTTGGTAATTATGAAGTTTCCACTCACAAATATTTACTTTTCCCCCTTAAGTTTCTCGCCCTGTTTTAGCCTTATATGCTGCATGTAGGTAATAAGTATTTTTGCGGCATGTGAAACAGAGGTAGAATGGGTTAACGAAGTGTGCGTCCTAAATCGTCTTCATTTAGTGTTGTTGAAGTTTATTCGGGATTGCCACCGGATAAGGTTCTCCATCTCTGCCGACGTTTCGATGGCCGAGTCGTCCATCGTCATCAGGGCTTGACATCGAAACGTCATGACTGGCATCGAAACGTCGGCAGAGATGGAGAACCTTATCCGGTGGTAATCCCGAATAAACTTCAACAACAGCATACGCCGGGAAAACCTCAGATCTTTCTTCATTTAGTGTATTTACTAATTTGCAATAGTAGAATTCTTGACAATAGAGTTCATAGATATGTTTTAATGTCAATACAAACCCCCAGGGAAGTTAAAAGTGTAACTTTGATTGAAAATTATTTAACCAACTGTCCATTTTAATTTCTCTGACCTTATATCAATGGTAAAGCACTCATATGTAGGAATATAATAGAAAAATGCAGCACGGTGTTCTGTGAAATAAAACTTATTTGTTTTATTCACATATTTCATTAGAAGTTACATAAACAAAATAAAATGTAAAATATTACCAGGTTTTGTTTAAAAATATGAGATTATTATGTATCATGCAAGTTGTAACATTCAAAGAAACTAATGTATGACTTACTTGTAGGAATCTTGTCATCGTTTACTTTACTATCTTTTCAAAAATTAGCAAGTATTACCTGAATGTTCAAGAATATCTGAAGCAATTTTTTTCTGTCAGAAATAATAAGTCCAGCAATCTGGCTGGAATGGCTCCTGATTTTCACATCATCCTCAAAAACAGAACGGTCACTTATGAAAATATCTTCCTTTGTTGTCGGTGCACCAATATGGAACAGTGTTACAAAGGATGTGAAGGCTTTTGTCTCTTTGCCTGTTTTTATGCTAATTGTAAGATTTTTGGCTCCATACAAATCCTCGAAAGTGAATAACTTCTGTTGCTACTTCTTTTATATTCGTATGTTATTTCCGCTATAATTTATCTACCCATCTCTATATTTTCCCCATATAAAGTTTTGCTATTTTTCTGTTAACAGCCTCATTATGTTATTAATGGGCAAGTCCAAGAACAATAAATCATATTATTATCGTTTGCATTATTAGATTCCGCAGCCCACTCATACAGTTGCTAACTTATCCCTCTAGGTCTTCAGGTTGGCTAAATTTTGCGCCTATGACCTCGCCTTCGCCATCTCCTCTATCTTACTCTGAACGCAAACCTTCCAAGAACCCCACCCCACAACGCAGCAATGCTCTGTGAGTTCAACCACTAATGTTCAACCACTCAACCACTCCATGCTGCGACTCTCAAGAAGACCCAGAGTCTCACAGAGTGACTTCATTTGAGAATTACGAAGTAGCTCTTTCAAGAGTTATACTTCCAGGATAAGTGTACTCACCATTGGAGAACTTAGGAATCAGGTACTGTATGGTATCTTTCAAGCACTTGTCCATCGAGGGATCAGACCTCTTGCAAAACTTCATGTACTCGGCTGAAAAAAGACAAGAAAGAGCATTATAACCTTTCGCTTTTTTATGTAAGTCAAGAAATAATCGTAACTTAACCCTTTAAAAAAGGTACTCGGATATTATGGTCGAGACCGAGTAACAAGTAGTAATCGAATAAGCGAAAAAATTAGAATAACAAATTAGCAAATAAAACATGGCAAAAGGCAGTAAAAAATAAACAGAAACCGAAGTTTATGAGAAGTCATTCTTAATTAACACATTATGATATTCGTCGACACGTATGATGCCTATCGTATCACTTGCATCTGAAAGCGTAACCTCTTTTTGGTGTGTAATCGGCCTTTTAAGGGCATTTTTTATAAAAAACGGATTGTAATGGAATCGTCTTTTTATTTTACGTGTTGAAATATATTAGCCTTGAAAGAAGCAACGAAATTTTATAAAATTTTATTTTCCTACGAACTAATGTCTTACTTAGTAAAAATAAACCTAAATAGCTTTTTGATATTTAATTCAGCTATTTGTGATTTGACGTTGTTTTCATTTCATGTGATAGTAATTTCACAAGGTGCTCAAAGCTCATCCCAAACATAAATTATTGAATCACTTATGCATTGCTGTTGCAAAACGTCACGTCCTCGGTTGAAGAAAGACAAGAAATTGTGTTGGCCTTTCGTTTTCCGTGCAAGCCAAAAAATAGCCGCAGCTTAGACCTTTTTAAAAATATCGTATGTTATAAGCGTAGCTTAATAACAAGCAGTGATCTAACGACAGAGCAAACTGAAATAACAAAGTAACAAGAAAACATTATAACATGCAGTAAAAATAATCAGATACCGAATTTTATGAGCAGTCAATCTTAATTTTGGAATTCTGGTAACTAAAGCTTGTAATATCTATTTTTTTCCGGCGAAGTAATGCAGTGAAGAGTTTTAGTGTTTCACATCGAGTAAGGTGCTCCATTTCTCCATCCGACGTTTCCATGTGCGACTCGCCCATAGTCTTCGCAGACTCAGGAATCCAAATTGCATTGGATTCTATTGTCAGGGATTCATCAACCAAAAACCGATGTAATTACCAGCATATTATTCTAATACCTACAAATGATTTACGATTTTGCTTTTAAAAAATAATAACTAAAACGAATTATTTTTTCGTATTGGAAACATTTTTCGTAGTAGCTGAAACAATCCGCGCAGCCTAAAATAGTTAGTAGGATTAAAAATTGTATAGGCTAAGAATGTTTTTGATCTATCCATAATAGGGTAGTTTCCTTCATCAAAGAAAACGAAAGGCATTGATTGCGATTCGTTACCCACCATTAGTGTATTCATAATTTACAAATTATTTGGATTTATTAATCCCAGTTCAGACGAATGGCATTGGTCAATTTAAAACACATTTGAAAAAGGCCAGATTGACGGCCATGCGATGCCACTCCACGTGACGTCACAGGTACCTAGTTTTTATACGAGTAGATAGGAGTTTTAAATCGTCTGAGATTACCAATGCATGCATGAGGCACATAGGTCAGGGAAACATGTCTTAATAATCACCTATTAAAACTGCCTATATGGTCGAAAAGTTTTCTTCATTTGATAAGCTATAAATAATCCTTCTTTAAGCCAAGCACTATCTGCTAGCAGGGTACTCCGCTACCTGCTAGCAGCCTGCATCGTATCAGCGCTCAAAGCCTCGCCCCAAGGTCAACTCACACGGCGACAGCGGGAACCAGAATGACGTCACACAAGATTTTCCAAACACTCATACTTAGCCGTCGCGTTTTCGCGCACTTGAAAATTTTCACTTTTCATTTAATCATGAAAAATAGGTATCGTCATTTAAAAATCTAAAAGCGTGAAATGCGTACTCAAGGAGTAATAATCTTTCGATTTAGGCAGTAAAAAAATAAAAGGAAACCACCCTGTTGCTCACTCCGTTTTCAAATCATTGGATTCAAACGAATGGATTCAAATAATTGTGATTAGCAGAGAGGTCTGCATTTCAGCTGGCTTTTTTCGGGTCTCTGAAGTCAGGTCTCTGAAGAAGCCAGCAGCAATGCTGGCGAAACTGTCATCTAACACAGGTGATCACACGCGGTGTAAAACCCGGAAAACCTCTCCGCTGAATAATGTAAGTTCCTTTCGGAAATGCTGCGTTGTAAACATTTTTCGCTTAACGTTTCACTCCTCCTGCTGGGAGCGTTTCTTAGAGAATGAGATCTCGTCCCGATCTTATATAGGATACGCTGTCCCATTGTTGGTTCACATCTAATTGTAAGCGTCTGAAGGATATATCGATGGCTAAGTTCTTACAACACGTATCTCAAAAATATCAACTTTTCAGGAGAGCAAAAAAAAACGATTAATTTTATCTAATAGTACGCTAAAATTAAAAACCAAAAAATTCAAAAACTGAAAAAGAAGCATACATTTGCCAGCAAAGTGATTTTTTCCTTGAATTCTATTTTTTAATGCTAATACACTTTGTTTAAGATACCTAGGTCAGACCGGCCAAATTTTGGCATACGTGTTGTTAGAACTTAACCATCGATATGGAGGACATTACCCGGTGATAGAAATCTTCACGTCCTAAGAGAAAGTAATTTGCGTGTGTGAGTCGAGCCAGGTTGTGGCTTCATGGCGTTTGGAGTGTAAATAAGGTGAAACGGGTGGGTGGAGGACATGGATTTTTTTTTACCTCGGAATGCCGATGGCCGTGATGTGGAGTGGGGGATGATCTGGTTTGCCTACTTAGAAGATGTTAGTTGATGGTAGGAAAATTCATCTGCGAACGACGGCCTGTCCCAAAAAATATCACCCTACTTAAACAAATGTGGCAAACTTGGGACTGGTCGGAAGGATTTAAAAAAAAAAAAACTTGTAATCGAGACTTTTTATTTGAAAATACACAAGGTGGAGAAAAATTGTGTCTCGAAATTTTAACCCTGTATAGTTGATGGCAGAAAGTATGAGGGTTCTGGGCGAACCCTTCGAAGGATGCAACGCACCGGGGCCGGGAACCAAGCCAGTGGCTTATAGGCTCGAACACCCGGGGAGGGGCTGGAGAGGGAGGGAAAAGGAAAGAGGCGCCGCCGCGATAGGAGCCCGACTACGCCTCTGGGAGAGGATAGGAGCGGAAGGAACGGGATGGGGAAAAACATCTCAACGCTATAGAAGCGAAGAAGGCCCACTGAAAAGCGAAACCAAGCAAAGCTATTAATGTTCTAACGACTTTAGAGGATCATTCTATGAGGAAGAATGATCCAACGATCAAATCGTTAGAGGATAGTTGATGGCAGTAAGAACCAAAATTACTAACGAAGTTTAAGGTTGAAAATGCACCATATTTAAACTGCAGAAACTTTGAGCCAAGCGTTCGGATTGGCCGCGAGTTTGCCCTGTTGCCGGATACTCTGGACAACTCATGTCTCCGAATGCTTTGCATGCCGGGTATCGCGATGTATCCAAGGCAACCGGCAACAGGGCTAACCTGCGGCCGATCGGGGAGCTTGGCTCAAAGTTTCAGTAGTTTAAAATGGTGCGTCTTCAAACTAAACATCATTGGTGATTTTGATTCCTACTGGCATAAGTTATCAAGGCTTTAAAATTCGTGACACCATTTCCTCCACTCCGCATGATTAATTATTGATTTTAGTGAAAACTATATCCACTAGCCTTTTCATGGTGGCATATTTCTTCTCTTCTTCATCCTTTATAATCTCTCCTATGTGACTCATTCGAGGCCTACCCTTGCCATTCTTCCCTTCCGCCTGTTCTTCTACGATTGTCTTCATGAGGCTGTCATGTCTCATTATGTAGCCAACTAAGTCGTCCCGTCTTCTCCTAAAGGTTTTTAAGAGGCTTCTCTTTTCTCCCACTCTTCTCAGCACTTCCTCGTCTCTTACACGGTCGATCCATTTTATCTTCATCATTCTGCGGTAGCACCACATTTCGAATGCTCCACTCTTGACTTCTCTGCTGCTGTCAACATCCAAGCTTCGCTTCCATGGAGAGCAAACAATATGAATTCCACGTTTTTTCCTGTTTTTTCACCGTCTATTATAAAGCATTTGAAGATTATCCAATTCCGCAGCGCGTGTTGTAACAAATCAAGTCCCTTGGATATATTTCCAACCTTAAAATGTTTGCTTCATCTCGCCTGGTGACATTTAGCCATCCCAAGGTCATCTTCAAGACGACGTCTTTTCGGTGTTTTTCTTCTTGTTGCCAACCTTGCAAGGTCTTGATTCGCTATTTGCCTTTGGAAGCCATGAGAAACATATGGCCCGTTTTATTGGAAGACGAAATGCTTTGCAGGAGTAATTAATCAACATGAAATGTAGCCCATCAAACAGATCCTCTTGCAGAAAAGTCTTTTGAATACTTTATCCTCTTATTTACTTACTACAAAACATCCGCCGCCTTAATAGACGGCGAAACTTATTTTCTTGAATGGCCGACTTTTTTATAGAGTACTCGATCCCAATTTCTATTGCGGTCATCCACGCAATTTATCGAATGGTCTTCGGAATATGCCTTTCGTTTTACTGCATGCGAAGATATGGACTAAGATATGGCAGCAAATGGCACTTTTCTAGATGGAATAGGAGCGTCTCATGGGTAAAGATTGTATTCCAAAAAGCTACAGCTTTTATTGTTGTATGGGGTAAAGGCATTTTCATTATTATAAATTTCTAATTTTTATTACCCATTTAGCGGTTTATAATAGATCTTCAATGCTTATGAATAATATGTGAGGAATCAAAGATTATAATTATGGAACATGAAAGGCCCATGTAGTCATTTATTGTCATTTTTTTATTTTTTGAAGTTTTTAGACTCAATCAATATCTTCATGAAGCAGTTGAATCCTTGCTTCAATTTACTTAATACTAATATCTTTTAACAGCAAGTGATTTTCTACTGGTGTGACTTTATTGAAATTAATATCGCGTTTTTTATCCAAATGCAACCATTGACTTGCGCGATTTGAGCGTGTTTTCATGTTTTTCCTCCATAGTTTGGGGTAAGATTGATTGTGAACCTCATGTCTTTTGTTTTGGTGATTTGGAAAGTAGTCGTGAATGGACAAAATGGACAAGGGGCGCAGCTAGGAATTAAGGCTGGGGGGTGGGGGGGTTTAGTTGCAACTAATACCTGGGTGTGTGGGGATAATTTTTCCTACACCTTATATAATTTGTTTACCTTTCTTTCTTAAAATTTTAGCTTTTTCAGTAACTCTGGTAGGAGCTTTCATAGGATACACTTTAACTTTAATATCTTATGATGAAAACTCATTAACAATAAATTGACTTTTATTAACGTTTTTTGCCGGTAAAATATGATTTATACCTTACATTAGAACTCGTGGTGTATCTCCAACTTTTTTAAAGCTTGGTAGAAGATTAATTAAGTGCTTTGATCAGGGATGGTGTGAATTTTTTGGAGGTCAGGGTTTATTTCGTTTTTTCCGTCAAAATTCAATTATAATTCAACTTTTTTCAATTGAATTTAGTTAAGATTTATTTGTTATCTTTTTTGACTTTTTATTAATTATTTTAATTTTATTATATTTGAATAGCTTAAGTTTAAAGCATTACATTGAAGCTGTAATTATAGTATTTATACTTTCAAATATTTATGAAAAGGAATCTTTTATTTTTACATTGAAAATGTAATGTTTTAATTAATCCTGGGAATAACCACCAGGATAAGCGGTAGGTGCGAGATTAATAAATTGCGGAATTTTAAGATAAATGCTTCAAAATGGTGAGTTTTACTGCTTTCTGAGGGATATTTTATTAATCCTTACACTATTCTATTAGTAATATGAATCCAATTAAGTAAAATGGATTAAACTTAAAATTTCTCTGAGCTCTGGGGTGTTGGGGGGTTTTATCCCCCAAAACCACTCCCCCTCGCTGCGTCACTGAAATGGACAGTCTGTGTCTGCAATGATATGACTTCGCGTGTTGAAGGGAAAGTTCTTTAGCGAGGCCTTGCATGGAAGATAGCGTGTCTTGCCGGGAGAAGTTGCCTCGCATCAACCTAGAATTAACCTGGTTTCCATGCCGCATCGTTGCGACTGCTGCCTTAAGTGGGGTACTGATAGAAAGAAACAAAACAAAACGGAATGAATACCGTGGAAATGTCTTCTCTCAAGGAGTGATTGAGATGGAAAGCATTAAACATTTGGCATCTTCCTATCATAGCAATAAAATAGATGAAATATACGGGGCCAATTGAAGCAATCCTGAACATTCTATTTTGCACTTCGGGTTGAAAGTAAAAGTAATTGAAATGAAAGTAATTGGAGATAAGCGATAGGAGGGATCGAAGGTGTAAATTAACGTTGGTAGCAAACTTACTGCTAGCTGGACATGCTTCAAAAAAGTTTCCTGAACAGCTCTTTTTCCTTAATATATTCCTCATATATCCCTATATATTCCTTTATATATTCCTATGAATTGTAGAAATATGATTTCTAAAGCAATGGTGGCTCATCAAAATTATTTTGAAAAATAGGGAATTCTAGTGTTTCGAAAAAGCTACAATACTTGTGCAAATTTGCTTAATTTCTTGCTTACATCCTTTATTGCAACACTTAGTTTCTTGCCTGCATCGTTAGAGAAGGGCTAATGAAATATTCGCTTCAAGAAAATTTGAAATTTTTATGCAAGTCAATGAAATGCAATGCAATGTTTGGCCATGACTTAAAAATAGTTTTTTAAAGCCTCTTTCAACGTTTACCTGCTTGGCCATCGATAAAACAAATTAACTTCGTTTAAGATATTGGGCCAAATATAAATATATGAGGTACACGCAAACATTTGACGAGAGTTTACCCCGAAATTTTCGAGCTTTTTTTAACATGTGATTCGTTTGTGGTCTCATGGGTTACTCGATGGAAGGAAACCATGATTTTAACTATCTACTGTGTTTCGCAGGAATTTCAGCATCTAGTCCACAACCGGTTTCGCCAAATTATGGCATCTACAGGTACTCTTGCCGACTGTGCTCGTATAATTTCACGTATGCACATATTGAGTTATTGAGAGATTTTTTGAATCGGATTCGCCAACTTACGGCATCGATATGAGCACAGTCGGCAAGAGTACCTGTAGATGCCATAACTCATACATACATGAAATTATTTTACGTGAAGCTATATTCCATCTAAAGATGACCGATTTCATTTTATTCGATAGATAAACGTTTCACAACGATTCACATTTTTAATTTTAGTTTGCTTTAGTTTGATTAGGACAAGAGTAGCAGCTATTCGTGTGCACTTTTTTCAATTCTTTCAGAAAAATCAATTTTATCATAAATATATCCCTGATAATTTTCATTGTTGAAATTTGAAGACTAAAATTCATGTCTCCAAACAAATAAACGTTGTTGATTGAGTTCATCCCAGCCATTTTCGTGAGAATCGAAGACCATTAGTAAACCCGGTGGTTGAATCTATTAAAAACCATGTATGTAATAGGTTAAGAAATTTTGTGGAAGGCTACAGGAGTTGCCATCGCGTTTTCCTAATTTAATAAGGTTAGGTACCTATAATCAGTTGGGTGGATCATGTAACAAATGAGGAAGTGTTCAGAAGATATGGAGATAGGAGACGATTTATGAATGGAGACAGAAATAGCCAATATGATAGGACGTACCTTCAGACATTATAGCCTGAGGGCCATTGAGTATGATCGATAAGCAAAGTTTTCGGCTCATGATGCATAGATTAATACATTTGACCGGTAAAAGTATTTCTCTTTATAATCTGATTTGTGTACATGCAAGCTTTTTTTCGAAAGATAGCAGAAAAAACAACTTCGTAATAAAGGCAGCTGTGTAGTTAACTAATGAGAAGATGTAGGCATCGTCCCGGTGAAAGCAAGTTGAGAGTGACTGGAAAATCATAGATTCAACGCTGAATTGAAATTTCTACGTGGTACTGGCCTGTGTTTTGTTCCAATTAAATATATCATATCTGGTAAATAAGTTATCGATGCTTATCTTGGAGAACAAAAATAAGGTAATGTTATGTTGGGTTATGTTAGGTTTGATTGCGTTATGTTTGGTTATGCTGCCTAAGTAAACTTGTTTTGACGATTGAAATGAAGTTTACCACGCTTAATTAAGGTTAAGAAGTGATTGCTGCCAAGGCTTCCACGGTGTTGCGTGGCGATTGACAGCATCTTTCTCAACGCGGTGGGAAACCCAAGAAGACGCTGTCAATCTTCACGTAGTAGTATTGATATTAAGCACAATGGCATTCCATTTGCAATCGGGTGTCGAAAAGTTGATGTCCTGCGGCAGAAGTGAAGGAGTAGATTAGGTGATGAATGTGAGGGAGGTACTCACGCAGTTTGTAGGTTCCCTTGTCTATCTTGGGCAGTGCCGTTGCGAAGGATACGAGTACCAGCACTAATCCCAGGACGTAACCCATGTTGGAATGGCTTTCTTTCCGCAGACTGGCTATGAAGACACAGAGAGAGATCACTGAGAGATTTTTGCGCGGTGCGTGCGATACAGCGGTCGAGACTTGAGTTGGTGGCGCGGATGCGGATTCGAGTCCTTTATAGCCTCGGCCAGAAAGAAACCTCTTTTTACGCTTCGCTCTCCCTTTCCGACATTCCCCACACACCGCAAACACTCTCCGATACAACCCCCATCCCCCCTTCCCCCTTTACCTACCGCACTGAGTGGCCGGCGAGAGAGTTGCTTCGGCTGGATTCTATGTCGGTTGTTAGGGGCAGATGACGCGCCCATCCCCCCCCCCTCCTCTCCTTCCCCACCCATTCACATTTGGGTGCCGAAAAGTCCAGTTTGCATCGCTAGGGTTGTAAAAGCTGCAGTTCCCAAATTAAAAGCTGTCTCCTGGGTTTCAGCTAAAATTCCTTTCAGGACATATAAAAATAAATTGATACACAGGGCGATTCAAAAAGAATACGCGTATTTCAAAGTATTATTTTGTCCAGACCATCGATCGTTGCGCCACGATTGTTTCCGACGCTGTATGAAGACAACTTCAGTTTTCAAGAAGACGGGGGTGATTGGAAGACGGGGACCCATCAATGGAGTAGCTGAGTGCGTAAATATCTTAATGAAATACATCCAATGGTTTCCGGCTCAACTTTGTGGAAGTTGAAGTTCACAAATGACAAAACGACTTCGTTTTCTTCCACGGATTTATTTTCTTGGTACAACATGTTTCAAGGTAATTTTCAAGTACCAGTTTCGAGCACTTGAAAATGACCTCTTGAGGTTGAAACATGTTGTACCAAGAAAATGAATCCGTGGAAGAAAACGAAGTCGTTCTGTCATTTGTTATCTGAATGAAGCTCTACCGAATCGTTGGATTCGTCGTCAAGGAGCTGTTGACTTTGCATGTCTCAGCTGGACTCCACGATCACCGGATTTGACTCACTGTGACATCTTCCTGTGGGGTTTTTGTTAAAGAAACCACTTTTAACTCAGCACACACACGTTTGTGTACATTCATTCCTTTCTCACAGAACCTGGAAGAGGTGAAAAAACTGATCCGCACTGCCATATCATCAGTCACGAAGGACGTGCTTGCCCCAGTATGGGAGGAATTTGAGTACCGATGTGATATTGCTCGTGTCGATAATGGAGGACGTAATGAACGCAAGGACGTTGTGAATACCTGGAGGCGCTGTTTCCGAGTTTTTGGCGTGGTCGAAGTTCCGCCATCTTAGTTTGACAATTTTTGGACTCAGTCTCCGACTGACATTTTTAAGGTGGCTAAAATATGTTCTAATAAAGAGAAATGCTACCATAGCCATTAGTATTTCGCCAGCGATAATCATCGGGTTTTTCTCATCATTCGCGATACTTCTATTAATGTATGGACTCTGTGTCTGTTAGCCACTTTACTGGTGAGGATATCCTTGAAAATATACTCTATTACTGTAATTGTTAGATTTCCATCGGCTATATTGAATTTAAATGCCTGTATAAGTGCAGGTAAATGACTAGGTTACTCTCGTAAAATTTTATTTTCAGCTGAGCAGGATGTAGAACGTATCCGTGGTAATTCGTAACAATTTTTCCCTGAGAAAAGATGCTTGAGACATTACTTCGCGAAGACTACCAATGAAGTAAGAAAAAATGTTTACTGTGTGCGTTCCACAGTTTATTTTAGTTTATTAACGAGTCATAACCAAAAATTTCACCAAATAGTAAGCGTTGACCCTTATGGGATTGTCAATGTTTTGGTCATCAAAGTGGGCGTGGCTCGTCATCCTACCCAAGCACCCCCATTCCGGCCACACTTCGCTCCACGCTCGAAACCAGTGGTGCCCCCTACAGTATATATTTCAAACCTCCTTGATTGACCTTCTGTAATCTAAAATTGAGAGGTTCTTCAATATGTGTGTAAATTTCATACTCGTGAGTCTGAAATTTTAATAAAAATACGTATTCGAAATACGAATATTCTTTTTTGAAACACGCTGAAGTATAATATTAATTTGTTGTTTCAGGCGCGACTTTATGGAATCTACTTAGCATGATGAAAAGTAAAGAAAACTTTGTCCGCACGAATATTCAATGTACCTACGATCAAGGTTTCGACGGGACACGTCGTCATCTGGATATATTAAGTTTGCAACTATTAATTTGGATTAAAAATATTTTTTCCAGACGATGACGTGCCACTTCAAAACCAATTGTCGAATAATAAATATTTATGTGGAATAACAAAATATTCTTTACTTTTACATAATGTAAACATACACTGTTCACTTTAAATTATAAAACAGTAATGGAATTTTATAGTAGGATGAATAAGGTCAAGGGATAGGGATGTCGTTCTAGACAGGTAAGGCGTCAAAATGACCCCCCCCCTTTTCCCTCTGCCCCCCTCTAATTCCCCATCCTTTTCGCCTTCCATTTTCAATTGGGTGCCGAAAAGTTAAGCCAGCAGACTGTTGTGTCCTAAGCCAATTACGGTCCACAATAGGGTGGTTTCCTATAATTTTTTATTGCCTAAATCGAAAGATTATTGCTCCTCGAGTACGTATTTCACGCTTTTAGATTTTTAAATGACGATATATATTTTTCGCGATTAAATGAAAAGTGAAAAATTTCAAGCGCGCGAAAACGCGACAGCTAAGTACGAATTCTGGGAAAAACCCCGTGTGACGTCGTTCTGGTTCCCGCTTCCGCAAGTGAGGTGACCTTGGGGCGAGGCTCTGAGCGCTAATACGACGCAGGATGCTAGCAGGTAGCAGAGTACCCTGCTAGCATCCTGCTTGGCTTAAATAAGGATTATTAATACCTTATCAAACAAAGAAAACTTTCCGACCTTAGGCAGTTTTAATAGGTGATTATTAAGACATGTTTCCCTGAGCTCTGTGCCTCATGCATGCATTGGTAACCTCAGACGATGTATAACTCCTATCCTCTCGTGCAGAAACTAGGTCCCTGTGACGTCACGTGGAGTGGAATCGCATTGGCACCAATCTGGCCTATATCAAATGAGGATAAAATTTGACCCTTGCCATTCGTCTAAACCGGTATTTCAAAAACCAAATAATTTGTGTATTATGAATACACTAATGGTGGTTAACGAATCGCAATCAATGCCTTTCGTTTTCTTTGATGAAGGAAACTACCCTATTGTTTTACCCAAGTAACGATGTTTCTCAATGTTAAAATTAAGTTTATAACAATTGATAGAGTGTGAAAAATAAATTTTAAATAAAATAAAACGTAATAAAATTAATTCCAATTGTATAATAATAATGCCAATAACAAAACGTAATGATAATAATGCCAATCCGGCATTTTCTTTTACGTTTTATTTTTGTGTCGAAAAATAAGGCTTAAATAGCGACATATTGCTTTATGATATGTAATACAACAAAAATTAGAAGAGAGGGTTTTCGTAATATTTCCATCAAAATTCTCCCAAAGCCTTGTCCGCACGCGAAAGCATGCAAAAAAATGTTCTTTTGGATGCGTATATCAAATTTGGTTCCAATTATGGATTCTTAGATCGTATACCTAACCATTTGACTAAGAAGAGTAAAAATAACCTCCTGTCCTTTTAAACATTCTTCACTAAAAACAAGAATCAACATGAGTCATGAGTCCGGAGATTGGCTTTAAGCAGCTCTCCAATTCCCTCTATTATTTGCTTGCTATGTTATTGCGTTATTATATAGTATGTTAGTATATATATATATATATATATATATATATATATATATATATATATAGTATGTTAATCATTTATAAATATATTTAATGATTAAAATACATTACCACTCGATCAAATATTATAATTTTTATAATATTAACTCCCACATTTCCGTCCATTTTATGCGATAAATTTTATAATTCATACATACCCCATGATTCTTATTAAATGATCCTCTTACATCCTTACATCTTACATCCTTACGTCTTACATCCTTATGGGTAAGGAAAATAAGTAAAAAGTAACTCATTTTTTGTCTTCGGTATATTTATTACGTTATTTGGCTAATTTGAATGCTATGCTTTTATCGTATGAAGAATTAGGCAAGAAAATGGATTTGTCAGCGACATAGTAATTGCAGCAACGAAGCAACAACGAAGCTTACTTTAAAAGTGCATGCAGTGCATGCTTCATTTGCATAACTTGCTAGATAACAGCCTTGATTACTTGGCGGTCGGCAACCTTCTCCTGTCTGTGATGTTTGTGGCAGATCCCTGAGACTCATCAAGCGTGCGTGTTTCGGTAAGATTTTCGAATGTAAGAAGTAGAAGAGAAATGTGCCATTTCATAGTTCTCGTCCGACCACACCTTGAATACGCAGCGAGCATATGGGACCTGGTGCAGGAAGATAAACTGAATAAAATTCAAAGGAAAGCTGCTCAATTCGTCAAAAATTGCTACGGGCGTTTCACAGATTTGAAATGAATTGGGAGCCGCTAGAGATTACCCGATTGGCTTGCATTCCCTGAGCAATTCCCTGAGCCAGAACCACATACCTTGAATTAAGAACAGAGCGACAAGGAGGACGATATATAAGGACCTCATTGTATCTCCGGGTCTGGCAGACGCGATTAATTAAGAGATAAATTTTTGCCCAACGGATAGGGGTCGGAATTTGTTTTTTCCACCCAACAATAAAGGACTTTAATAAATGCTGGGCAGGTCCTCGTGCGCACATTACCTTTTTTAACGGCTGTTTGTCCGACACACGCTAAATGCGGCGGCTCGCGTGGTAGAATGTAGGTGTAGATTATGTTAATAAATGAAAGGTTCCATCAAATCTGTTGGGCAATTCAGCGGACTCTAAATTTTAAAATCGAAAAATATACCATTTTTTCATCAAAGCAATCAAAGCTCTTGTTCTGCTGTGTTATTACAAGGTGTGGCGACCGGAGTAAGTTCCCTAATTGCATTTAAGTATTCTAATCTATAAGAAAAAACAGGAAATAATCCGTTGAAAGTGATACAAATATTTCACATCTAAAAGACGGAGAGAACAGAGAGAAAATCGAGCAATAGTTCAATAGTATTAAAAAGATGAATTATAACTATCTGTGTGGGACACTCCTCAACGACAACTCTTGAAGTCAGATGCGGAAAGACTGACTATGGAGGAACTCCTAAAATAGGGAGTGAAGAATAAAATCTCCATCAAACTTCTTTTAAAAAATGATGACGAATGAGTATTTAAAATGTCTCATTTTATGTTTTCTTGTGACTTTCAAAGATCAGAGAGTTAATTTTTTTCAAAATTTATTTGAGCTTCAAGTTAATGTTAAAAATGGTTCCTCCGTATTTTCTCGAGGATAAAATTTTCAAGCTTGAAATACGAGCAAAAGTTGACAAGAGCTAGAGATAAAAAAATTAAGATGAATGCTTGAGTAAATTAAAATTTGCTATAGCAATTATCCACAAACAGTTTTGTTCACACAACCTGCGTCAATACATTTTGTGTTATCGTCAGATGTACTACGTATCTTATCATATTACTGGTGAGTTTTCATTTACAATATTTTATAATTCCATTTTATTAAGCCTGAATGAAATCTCCATAAATGTCGTTCGACACGAGGCAAGGCAACACAATTGCGCGAGTTAGAACAGCATTTATTTCTCATTATGGCGTGAAATTGCGCAAATGTACGGACGAAATGGGAATTATTTTTAGCCCCGAACCATTAAGGACTTAAATAAATGCTAATAGTAATTTCGTTAGAGCATTTCCTTTTTATGAACAAATGGCTGGTGTCCTAACACCCCCTGCCACACGTCTTTTTGGGCGGCTTTCGGTATAACACGTACGTAAAAAATGACAAAAATGAAAAAAATTGTTTTTTTTTCCTTGTAAAAAAAATAAGATAAACTTAAACTTTTTAACGCTCTAGCTAAAAATGATTACAAACAGTATAGGTTATTATTAATATTAATATATGGATGGTTTTGAACAGTTATATCCGATCGCGCAAGATCATTAAAAATGTATAAATATTGCAAATTAGCCGATTTTTCAGAGTTGTGTAATAATAAGTTAAGGCAAATTTTAGTGAATTTTTAGATAGTCCAGCAGATCAAAAAGAGACAAAATTGCGCTTTAGAAAGGCAGCATGTTAAACCTGTTGAAATCGAGAGTGAAGATGTTAAGGTTTTAAATGACGCCACGCAAAGTTCAGCAATCAAGGAGCAATTTGATGACTATGAAGATTACATGTCTAGTACTACCAAGAAAAATTCATCTCCATGACAAATGAGGGTAAAATTACAAAGTACAGCTTTGCATTGTGATTGCGCCGTGCAGCTACTGTTATAGCATCAAGTGCACTCGAAGACATTAGTGTTATAACTGAAGGAGATACTTCTAAGTTCATTGACTGATGTGAAATTAGAAGGGAAAGGAGAACTACTATAAGCGATTTACAGCAAATCCATCTTGATTTAGGTGAACTACATGGGTTATACTTTGGAGGAAGGATAGACGATTACCTAGTAATAGAAATTATTCAATCGAAGGAGTACCGTTGGACAGTTAAAGAGGAACACCATTCTCTAATAATAGAACCGTCCTCTGTGTACGTAAGTCATGTTTCTCTAAGCTCCGGGTCTACTGAAGACATTTGGTCTCCATATTATCTAATTCCTCTAATCAAGGAATATCGTTAAAGTACTTAGATTTAGTTTGCTGTGATGGTACGAACACCAACATTGGATGGAAAAATGGCACTAAAAGAGAGATCGTAAAACACATTGGACATCCACTGCAGTTGGCAGTTTGTTGACTTCATTTCATTGAATTACTTTTCCGTCATCTTTTTCAGTATTTGGATGGTGAATTAACTGGCCAAAAATCTTTAAGTGGGAATTCGGACATAAACTGAATGGTTATGGAAAGCTTCCGATACTGCATTTCCTAAAAATTGAATGAGAAATTCTACTAGTGGATGGATAAATTTTTAGCAAGGGACAAAGATACCTTATTCACATAAGTCAAGCAATCACACTTGGTGACTTTCCAAATGACTTTGCAAGCCGTGATCCTGGGTCTATTTCACATGCTAGATGGCTTACCTATGTAAATCGAGTTCTCCGACTCCGTAAGTACCGAAAACCCTTCAGATGATTTTAAAGACATAGTTACTTTTATTTTAAATCTTACATGCCTGTTCGTGAGTTCAGAGCAATATAAATCTCTCGATACATGGCTGAAGATTAAAATAAAGTAGTTTTCCCGGTTATTGAACGGAACTCTTACTTTGCTCACCCAGAGAACGTATTGATGGCGATGGTTTTTGATTACAGAAGGCACATTAGAGAGCATGGGCTAAAATGAGTATTAAACCTAACGGAGACTTAATTACTCCTACTAGCAACTCATACTACTAACTTCAAAGTAACAGACTATATAGAATTGATTGACTGGAATGTAGTAAAACTATGTACTCCAACTCTTCTTCGGAGAATTACCCATGAAGAAATAGCTTCCTTCATTGAATCAGGCGATAAACCAGATTGGGATATTAAAAAATTCCCATGCTACACGCAAGCAGTGGAGCCGTGAATGAAATTGGTAACAGAGGCATCCCTTAAGCTTTGTGTTTACCGATCCAGAGATGGATTTATTAGGGCTATATTCAAATCAAGGTCCATTATGTCAGACTTCCCACCAAATCGTAGTACAAAGTGGTGTTCAAAAACTAAAAGTTTAAAGTAGGACAAAAAATGTAAATATTGTAAGTATCACTAACTCTCATTGGTTGGATTAAGGGAAGGGAGTGGGTGGAACCCGAAGTAAGGCCACCTCCCCGCGGCGAGTTCTGGGGTGTATAAATATTATTAAATCATATCTTAACAAAGAAAGAGCTGCATAATCAAACATGTATTTTAGACTAAAATATTACCTTAAGTAATTATTACACAACTCTGAAAAATCGGCTAATTTGCAATATTTGGTTTTTCAATCATACATTTTTAATGATCTTGCGCGATCGGATGTAACTGTTCAAAACCATTCATATATTAATATTAATAATAACCTATTCTATTTGTAATCATTTTTAGCTTGAGCGTTAAAAAAAGTTGAAGTTTATCTTACTTTTTTACAAGGGAGAAAAAAACAATTTTTTTCATTTTTGTCATTTTTTCAGGTGCTTTGCGGGATCGGAAGATGACGTCCGATTTTAGTAATTCTTATTTTGTTTTTCTTGTACAAACGTATCGCAACTTTTCCGCGCTATAGCGACACTGAATTTGTAACTTGAGTTTTTTCGCACCACCCTAACTTATATGTCGATGGTGTAGATTAAATTAAAACGGGCTATTTTTCCATCATACGTTCATGTATTCTCGCATCACACGATGAAATTTAGACTGCGTCTTCGTACACACGTCAGAGTGTGCAAGTTCCCCCGTGTAAAACGGCGTCAGTGATAGCACAAGTTTAAAACGAGCATTACGCTCGAAAGCAAGAGGAAATGGAACCGGTCGAGCGGAATTGACGCGTCCTTTTGAGGAGTTATTATGCTTCAACTTCACGTGCGAAACCGTAATTGTTTAATTGCATCCGGAATCGTGGAACCAAAACTATTGCGAAGTCTTCATCGGTAATTTTGTAAAGAATCTTTCCTGGTGCATTTCGGCGCCACAACCTGTCATTAGCGTGCCTGGAACCCATATTTAATGGCGTTCTGAGTGTCTGTCGCGAAAATAATGAAAGCGAAACAGCGTATCGTACAACTATAATTGACGGTGTACCTTTCCTTTCGTCTCCTCCTTATTTTTTTCTCTTCTCCGCAGCATCCCTATGGCTCCATCACCATGGAAACCTCATCCTCCAGCATTCTCATTCCAGCCTATCGTCAGCCACAACCCCTCCTACTTATCACATTCGCTTTCCCAATGAAAGTGCTCACTTTCCCTTTCGCCTCTAATCTCATTCGATAGATATCGAACCCATCTTCGATAATTCTCGCCAGGGACGGTCTGGCCAGGTCGGCTGTTCGGCAATCGCCAATGTCCCGTTAAGATTACGATTTGAATGCATGTGCGGACAATAGTACACGTAGTTCCGAACGTTGCCAGGTTACGATGGCTGGGTGCTGCGGAAGCGAAAAAAGAAAGACGAAAAGTTGGTGAAGCACCCATCGCTCCATTTTTTTCATTGTTGTCCCAGTAAGGAAGAATATGGGCTGAAGAAAAATTATACGCAAAATACACGTTGAGTACCACAGAATTATCTTAACCCTACATATCTCAGCAGATTTGCTAACCGTCATTAGATTACAGCACTGGAGGGCAGCACAGGTTTTACCATTACAGTGTGAATGCACCATGGTTCCAAAGATCCCTGGAACAATCGTAATCTGAGCACAAGGGCCCTCAGCTTATGGGACAAAGGGGGCACTGGCCCCGGGCGGCAAATTTCATGAGGCGGCAAAATTTGAAAATTTTATTTAAAAAGTTCTTTAGTTTTCCTAATCACATTACTGAGCGATAATTATTAATTTATAAATTATTTAACAATACTATTAATTAAACGTCTGAATAGCTAATTTATGGTGTGTTATTTCAACTATCGCATCTAAAAAACATGTTACGGATGTATTATAATTTAGTGGAGGGGGAAGGGGAGAGAGATAGCGAGGGGGGATTAGGGGAGCGGGGATGGAAACTGATACTTGCCCCCCCTGACAAAATTTCTAGGTCCAACCTGATCGTGAAGCGTATATGAAACGTGCTTCAACAAAAGTCTCAGATTACCAGATCCAAAGTTTTTTGCAATTATTAAATGCTAAGTTTTCATTAGTTGCTTTACTATGCGTAATTAGTGTGAAGAGGTTAAATGAAATAAAGGAGTCAGAAGGGAAAAGAGAACCTGATGATTTTTTGAAAGAAAAAATCGAAAAGGCTATTTTAGAGTTTTATTTAGATAACAGTGCAGTTTAAAAGAAAAGATTAACTAAATGAATAACAATGGAATCATAATACATCATTAAATTGAAATCACTAAATAAGCTGTAAAATCTCACTTTTCATTGATTACAACTGGATGACAATGCAATGTTCTTACACTTCTTCTTCGATTGGAAGAGTACCTCGAGTAATATTCAGAAATAAAAATTAAATATGGAGTTCTATGGAGGGCTGGTTAAATCCAATGGAGTAGCTGCAATCACAGTAGGTGTTTTAAATTATCTGTTAAGTGAAAGAACCATTTTATTTTTTCTGTTGTTTATCTTCAACAAAGGCATGCAATTTACCATTCCTTTTATGACTTGCCAATTTATTTCAACATAATGTATTTTACGTACATATCAGGTTTCGACATCTCGTAGTTCCATTATAATCATCACTATAGATTATAGTTTTAATGACTTTTTCTGATTCCAATTTCGACCTCTGTCCAATAACACCGCCTTCTCTTTCATCATCCCTTCGTTGCCCTTCCTTTGATTTCCTCCTGAAGACGCTTTCCACGCATTGAATCGTGGGAGAAGTGGGGATAAGGATACATTCGTAGATGCCCAAACCTGGCGGCCAAGTTGGCTGCCCAAATTCCCTCCCTTATGTTGGGTAACAAGTTGGGACTCCTTCCAAGATGGCGTCATGTCCAAATCCTAGGATTGGTATTATAGCCAAATGGCCTATTGGGACACGGCACGGAAACGAAACCATTCATATTCCACATTCTATACAATATTAATGATGTCAAGGTTCTCGTACAATAGGGTAGTTTCCTTCATCAAAGAAAACTAAAGGTATTGATTGAAAATCGTAACCCACCATTAAGGTTTTCATAATATATAAATTATTTGGCTTTAGAAATCCCAGTTTAGGCGAATGGCAATGGTCAATTTTAACCGCATTTGAAAAAGGCCAGATTGCGATGCCACTCCTCGTGACGTCACAGGGACCTAGTTTCTATACGAGTAAATGGGAGTATCGTCTGAGATTACCAATGCATGCATGAGGCACAGAGTCCAGGGAAACATCTCTTAATAATCACATATTAAAACTGCCTATGGTCGGAAAGTTTCCTTCGTCTGATAAGGTATTAATAATCCTTAACTAAGCCAAGCGCTACCTGCTAGCAGGGTTCTCTACTACCTGCTGTCAGCCTGCATCGTATCCCTCAAAGCCTCGCCCCAAGGTCACCTCACACGCCGACAGCGGGAACCAGAATGACGTCACACGGCGTTTTCCCAGCATTCATACTTAGCCGTCGCGTTTTCGCGCGTTTGAAATGTTTCACTTTTCATTGAATCGCGAAAAATAGATATCGTCATTTAAAAATCTAAAAGGATTAAATACGTACTCCAGAAGTAATAATCTTTTGATTTAGGCAATAAAAAAACCACCCTATTGTGCCTCTGGTGTACGTGATTTTAACTTTGGATGCCGGAGAAGAGCATTTTCTCATACTATTAGTATCTTAGGCAGCCTTTCAGTTTTGCTAGAATTTTTTTTTAATTCGGAGCTTTAGTTCAAAATATGGTTTTTCAAGTTTCTGTGGTAGGTAGTGGCTCATTTTGTCTCGAAAGCACAAAATACTTTCCTTCGTTGGCAGCCATTTTACACTTCCTCTGATTTCTTCCTGTTCCACGCTTCGAATCATGGGGAAAGGATGCACTCGTCGTTATCCAAATTTGGACACCGACGAGTGTCCAAAAAACGACGACGAATTGTCCAAATTAGGGGCAACCATCTTGGCCGCCAGATTAATCTGCACCAAATCCTGGGATTGGGGGACCCAACTGGCGAATTGTAACATGGATATAGCGTGTAATTTGTCTGCAGCCAGGGGCCATCGTAGTACTCCCTATCCGTCTAATGTACTCTTAGTTTTTTTTAAATTTCTCATATATTTCAAATATCAAACATCACGAGGTGTCCTTATTTAAAATTAATGACCCTGAACATACATTTATCTTGCCCCTCGATGATAAAATATATTCCATACACGCTTATGGTATATATTTTTTTAATCAATGAAAAACATTTCATAACTATTAATCTTTAATTGAAATTAATTTTAGTCCTGATGAATGTATACGCTGCGTATGAAATAATTTTTTATTCACCCCTCTTGATTCCAACGGCAGTGAAATGGAATCTGATTTAAACTACGTATATTGAAATTGCAAAATATTTTGTTGATATACTTTAGATACATAGTTTAATTAAAGCTGCTATAATCTTTTTAGCTCTTATTTCGGATTTTTTTCGCGTTCTTATTATTGAAACTGGCAGAATATTTCAAGAGCTCCACTTCTCCTCTTCTTCAGTTGCCATAAAACAAGATAAGCGAAAAAAAAACAACGGATAGCCAACATTAATGCATCCCACACCGAAACCAACCGCTTCACGCTTTCAGATATTGTTTTTAACCAATACAAAACACAAACTACCAAAAGTATCGAAAATTTGTGTGTTTCAAATGAGCGTATTTTAGATGGGTATTTTTTTTCATTTCTGTCGACCTTCTCTGCCTTTTTCTTGCTCTAAAGTCATCATATTACTACCCTGCTCTCGCTCTACCAATAATTACACAATGGCGCCGAAACAAGATAAAAGTTTGCGAAAAAAGTTCATTTATGTTGCGTCATGCCTTCCAATTCTGGACCCGAAAAACAGCTTTCTAATGCCGCAGTTTGAAATGATTGCTTATGGCTACGATTGATATGACCGTGCTGGTTCTTAGAGGTAAAAAATAAGAACTGGAAACCGGTGTTCGTATGCGACAACATCAAATTGCTCACATAGGTGTGGTTTTTTTGCCTCCTTAGCCAAATACGAATATATATTTTGATTATACAGGCAAGGGCGTTCAGAGACTCATCTGTTTGTCATCAAGACATTTATCAATCTCATATTTATTAAAACACCTTGGTTTTAATGTATATAAGGTTATGAAAGTATGCCGCTATGTGAAAGTCTGTTACACCGCAAAAATGACTGATTACCCTCGGCCTAACACCCTGAAGGGTGCTCTCAGGGTATTGTGCAAATGTAGATTGCGTGCTTTTATTTTTCCATTGTTCCATTGGGGAGCGTACCTACTTGTGACGATTCTTTTGCATGCTGCATGCTAGTGATTGCTCACCCCCTGCCAAACGCATTACAAGTGGCTCGCATGGAGTTATGTAGATACAGATCCCTCTGCAAGTAGAATATTAAATAAATAATGTAGGTTGGTTAAAACTCTCACGAAAATGAAAAGGAGACTTCGTTGCTTTCCGCAGATTTATTTCGTCCGTACGACATGTTTCGACCATAGAGGTCATTATCAAGTACCTCGAGTGGGTTACGAGAGTTTCCAGTTCTTATTTCTAGGTCATAGAGGTCGAAACATGTCGTACGGACGAAATAAATCTCTGGAAAGCAACGAAGTCTCCTTTTTTACATTTTCGTGCATTAATTTCCACAAAGTTGAGCCGAAAACCATTGAATGTATTAAAAATCTCACCCTGCCAAACACCTTTGCGGAATCTTTGCGGACCCGGATTATCTCTGGGAGCCCGAGGCAGGGTTCGAGCGAAAAAGGTAGCGATCGAGTATTGCTTGGGTCCAATATACCCAGCTGGATCTTGGCCCCACTTCCCTTTTTCCTTTTCTAAAATAATTTCTTGTACCGATTCGGCGCATGCGAGTTATATTTTGCAGTGAACCGGAAATGGTGTTGTCTATGCGAAAAATCAATGGTTCCAAAGAGAAAGTAAAATCGTAGGTGAATTTCATAGTTGAATACTACAATTAAATTAACCGCCCATCATACCGCAACTAAGAAAAATATAATTCAATAAAGAAATATGTCCTTAAAAATTAATGCATTCGCCTATGATTTTACCTTGAACTTTAACCTTTGACTTTTCGCACCGACGATCAGAGACTTTCGTGTTTAGACTCCTCTATTTCGGAGCACCGTAAGTGTAAGGCTACTCTTTTTCCCTGAATTGTTAGTCCCCTAAGAACGGCAAACAAGAGTGCTGAAACCGGTTGGGCTGATTAATTTACTGTTGAAAAGTACAGAGAATGTTTTTTCTGTGCCACGACCAGTGGCGGCTCGTGAGTCAAATGCTAGGGGGGGCGCACTCCACCGGGGGGTCATAATTTTTTAATATTTCGTGTATTTTATTAAGTTTTTACGGCTATCTAGGAATTAAATTCTGTGATGCCATACGTTCCGTTTTTTTCAACAAAAATACCTAGTTTTCTTAATAAAGCATGATTAATAAATACTAAATACAGTAGACTCTCGGTCATACGGATCGGCTTAGTCCGGACTCTCGATGATACTGATCAATGATCTTGAAGACTAAAAATATATTTGCTGCGATATTTTGCAAATACAAACGAAAATACGTAACTTTAGGTTTTAGCGCCTACATTCTTCGTGCGGATATGCCCGCAATACACTTATGGTGTTCGTTTTTCAATCATAATGCGTTATTTGTCAAATCTATTCAACATTTGCAATGATTTAGGTAGCAATGACACTTGTAACACCTGAGGAGGGAGGAGAGTGTCACTGACTTCCACTAGGCAACAAACACTACTAGAATGCGCGCGCTTTGCTATTGCAGATGTAAACTTTGATGGCGGTGTTCGCGTTGCTTCTTGAATAAAGTATGATTTAAAATCAACAATTAAACATTTCTCACACATTTTAAACAAAATATGAAATACTCACAGGCCTTTCGTTATATTGCAAAAGTCCATCCTTCTTTCATTCTGTCCAGCAAAGTGATCAATTACACGTTCGTTGAAATCAGCGCTGGACCACAATTTCTTTCTGATTAAACACATGGCAAGGGCACTAGTCTATAAATAAACAAGGGACGACACAAAATAGGCCGACGAAAAATACGAACAAAAAGAACAAGGTGCCTGGACACAGAATTGGGACAATTTTTCCCTATATTTCCCTTAAAAAAACGAGCACTGTTGATTAATTCAAAATTGTCTTCTTGAATGTACACACAGCACTAAGAAACTTCTTAATCGGCAATTAAGCACAGTTAACCCCTCAAAAATGATGTCTGAACTCATTTCACTGCGTTCTTTCCGAGAGTCTTGCCGTTACTATAAGGAAGACTCAAGGGAGTTAGAAGTCGTGGTCCACTAATGCTGATTCAGCTGAGGGACGAATTTAAGGTCAGCAAAGGCATTCAAGCAAACAAAGGACGTCACGGACCATCTCCTTGAGTCTAAGATTCATATGTGGTAAACACACGAGACGCCAACGGGTCGCATTTGGAATAACCGTGTCTTCGAAATCATTGCCATGATATAATAGAAAATAAGTTCTAGATCGTAAAAGAAGACGACTCGACTGAGCCACAGATGGGAGCTGTAAGGATTTCCGCACTGATATGAACTCTTCGAGGCCACATAAATCAGACCCAAGTGGGCATTTTCCGTCAGACAGCTACCGCTCTGCCGCTGAGGAATTAGGTGAACATGAACTAATAGAACAAGGATGGCTAGAAAAATGATGAACCTACACACAAAAGGTGCATTGTACGCGGCACTTCATGACATTAATTGAATGACTCTATTTAAAGTCGCGCTTAACGATTTAAATTATATTTAATCCTTCACCCTTTCACGCACGCAACTATTTCTTAAATTATAAATCAGTGGGGAATGTTAGCTGATTTTTCCTAATACTGCAGGTCTTTTGATAAATTTATCTGAAAAATAGGTACCGCATTTCTAATCATCGGGAAGATATGAATACATTGTTAAGGCCTAAATATTATAATATTAGTTTCCCCAAGGTTCTTGAAATTCGTAATCATAACAGAACTGTGTCAAATACTAGAGAATAGTTTTCCTTCGTCAATACGGCCTTTAACTGGTTGGATTTTATGTGTTCCGGAATTCAAACACCAAAAAACGCAAGCATAATGGGAAAATTTATTTACTGTAGCAACATCTACCAGTAATTAAAAATTAAAATCGTATAACTACACCCAGTACAGTGACCATTCTGATTCCGTACGCCCCTTTTCTGTGGCAGCACCAAGTAGACGCCAGATTATACGCCCGCCGGCCTGCGCAGCGATGTCAGCTCACTCGTCGCTCTGCGCATTTTCGGACGACGTCCCAAGACTTCCATAAGAAACAACGTTAGACGCGTCATAGCACCAGCGGCCCCCACCACTACCACTCTCCATATAACTGCATGGGGATGGATTTGGACGTTCTGGCCAGCGCCCCACGGCTACAAATACGAACTTCTCGCGCTATTTCTTTTCGTGTTTTTCCAACACTTTCGATGCATGGGACTGAAAAAACGCTTTGATTAATCAGATGTATAATTATAAATTAATGGATATTTATTTTTTTTACTTTTTCAAATATTTGGGAGGGGCGGCGTCCGAGAGTCCTTATGGGCAAACCGCCACTGGCCACGACTTCCGCAAAGTGACGCCCGAAGTGGTCTATATGATCGTATCCGCAATTTTTAAATTGTATAAAGCTTTTTAATGCTCTGGATTGCTAGTCCTCTGGGATAGGCCTATAATTAAGGCCTCAAACAGTGACTAGGAAGGCCTCACTTGCAATATGCTGCTAGAGTGTGGGACCCTAATGAAGGAAGGCTGATAGCAGATATCAATGGAGTACAGCGCAGGGCGGCCAGATTCGTGATAGTTATTATCACAAAAAGTGTAGCGTTTCTAATATGTTCAGCGAGTTAACATGACAATCTTTCAGGTGCGAAGAGCAAGGTATAGGCTATATTTAGGTTATCAATTCGGAGGGGATATTTTCTCAGACGCCGTGAAACATGTAATTCGTTCGCCATATCGTCGCACTATGAAAAACTTTATCACGAGAAGAAAATATAGAAAATAGATTGCAAAACAGAGGTATTTAAAACGCCATTCTTTCCTCGCACTATCAGGGAAAGGAGCGGTGTCTCGATTAATTGAATGATTGAAGTCACTCGCTGGGTCGACTCATCGCATGCTTTTATATTCATTTCGATTGCGCTAATCTTGCGTGGATTTGGTATATGAATTACTAACCGCTGGAAAGGTTTGCCTTTTCATGAATGTGCGCGTATTTTTTGTTATAATTCGTAATATCTTATGACCATGTGGTATGCATGGTATGCTGCATGTTGGTGATTGATCAATCCCTGCAAAGAGGTGGCTCGAAGGGCATTGTGTACATTTAAATATAGAAGTACTGACATTAGTTGGACAAATTACAGACATAAGTTCGCACAAAGTTTATTATTTTGCCATGGCTGTAGATAAGGGAGGGTCAAACATTACCCATAAATTTGTTTAAACACGTGTACGTGTGGGAGCCAGTATTGCCTTGTTTAGCATGAGGTTCCTTAATATTACACTGGGGAACAATGTTTAACACATTGTCTGTTGTCTTTAGTTTTTGAGCTGCCACTGAGTGAAACAGGCATGCTAATTTCAACACTGTAGTTAGTTTTCCTCAGCCATGTCAAGTTTTTTCGCTGCACCTTGTGTGACCACTCTCTGCTGGATTGAGAGTCGGTCACTGGAGGCATCATCGCTCTCCAATTGGCTGAAATTAACCTTATGCGTCTGTTGCCAAATGACTGACGACGTAGCAGGTCAGCGAAAGCTGCTTGGTTTTCTATTACTTAAACAGGAGACACAATACATATAGTTAGACGCAGGCAGTGGCGCAGCGAGGGGGGGTTTTGGGGGTTAAACACCCCCCCCCCCCCTAGAGTTCAGAGAATTTTTTTTAAGTTTAATCCATTTTACTTAATTGTATTGACATTACTTATAGAATAGTTTAAGGATTAATAAAATATCCCTCAGAAAGCCGTAAAACTCAACAATTTAGAACCGTTTATCTTAAAATTCTGCAATTTATCAATCTCGCACCTACCGCTTATCCTGGTGGGTATTCCATACCCCCATAAACCCCGGTATTAGTTTCATCCACGGTCTTAGAATATGAGGTTGCCTCTAAACCCCCCCCCCCCCCCAGCCTTATTTCCTAGTTGCTCCCCTGGACGCAGGTACGTACCCCAAAATTTGCTTCGTGGGAACTTTGGCGTTACGCAGGTCGCCGGCACGGATATTTTTTGTCAATTCACGCGCATTAAATGAATGAATGAAAACCTTTGTGTCCCTCTGTATGGACAGTATATGAGAAAAGAATTCTCTTTAAAATCTTTCATTACCAAATGCTGTCGGGCGTATGAGACAAAAAGAGGGTTTCCTGTAGCTTAAAAAGTTGACGTGATAGATAAAAACAGAGGTAATTTTTTATTATCCAGAAGCAAAAAGTTAGTCAAAAACAAGTCACAGATCTAAGGCAGCAAAATAGCTCTTCCCAAGTGTTATTAACTTTATCATACTGTCCAACGATATCATCCTCTTTCCTCACACGCCCAAGTTTCCCCATTGTATGTACAAAAGCCTTCAGCTGTCTATCGTCTACAATTTTAGTGTTTTTGGCGAGCCTCATCACCTCATAATTTATTCCGTGAAGGTCAAAATATTAGCTCTTGTCGCTATTGTCTTGGAGAAAATAACTTGCGTGTGATCGAATCGCCGATCTCAAAATTTCGCTCGGTCCTCACCTCCGAATCAGCATGACCCTGAAATGAAAAAAAAAGCATTCTGACTTCTTCACTCTCATGCCTGAATTCTTTCAAAACCCCGCCGTATATTATTTACAGCGATTGTGGGCCCTCGGCTGGGATGGAGCGCTCCGTACTGGGAGATTTGGGGGCCCTTTCACGGAAAATATTAGGAACGTGCATGCCCGAAAATCGATTTTTACGATATTCTTGCTGTTAAAAACTAGATAATAGTCAATAAAAAACAGCGATTTCCTCATTAAAAATACTGTGAAAATGTGAATTTAAGAGCTTAGAAAATTTAATAATGTATGATGATTCTAATACCTACTCATGGGGGTACCCAGGATCAAAACTATAAGGAGGAGGAGGGGCAAGCCGTGGTAGTTCAAGTTGTAACATTTTAGCAGAGAAAATGTTAATGAAACCAAAATTTTAACGAAATTATGACAGATACGCTTTAAAGTTATTTCCTTGTAAAAATAAAGATTTTTATTTTAGTTACATGTCTTAAACCAATAACGTTTTTCTTCAACAGAAAATTTTTACAAAACTTTCGTTTTGAATTAAATTAATTTTCTCTCCTATGTGGGGGGCAGCTTCCCCCTTCCTTCCCCCGCTGTACGTACGCCCATGTATCTATTGAGTGAACGTGTCCTTGAAACTCCACTGAAATCTAAAAAAAATACTTACTTCTCAAATACCCTTGTCGAATAACCTTTTCAAAAAAGCATCAGGTTCTCTTTATTCTTATGACTCCTTCACTTTACTTATTTTTATATGATTTTTTACGGTGGGTACGTAGTAAATAAAGCAATTATTGAAAACTTAGAATGTCATAATAGCAAAAAACTTCAAGACAAGACATTCGATCATTTTTTTATTACTCCTTTAATATGGGCTTCGCAATATAGGGGATCCATAAGAACGGGGCCCTCGGCAATGGCCGACCTGGCCACACCGCCGTGAGCGTTCCCAGCGTGGGACAGTAGGGGGCAGCTGCCCCCCAGAAGCAAAAATCGCAAAGGTCTTAGACGAAAATCAGGACTGGATTGAAACGAAAGTTTTTAACAATTTTATTTAACCGATGAAAAATGATATTAGTATAAGGCATGTAACTGAATTATTTTTTTCCGAGCAAATAATTTTTTTTAAAAACTAATAAAGCGCCGTTTTAATTTTCTTTAATATGAGTTTCATTTACCTTTTCTGCGCTAAAATGTTACAACGTGAACGACCATGCCTTGCCCCCCCCCCCTCACCCCCCCTAGTTTCGATCATGGGTACGCCCTAGTAGACCGCCCCTGATAATTTACTCCAGGGATGAAAAATTCTCCAAAATATGAAAATGCCATTTGGCTTGATGTCTTTTGACCTTGATGCCTCGCTTCCCTGTCGCGTGTGCAACCAATCAACTACTCCACCGAGCCATCTTCCTCCAAAGCTAATTACGGAATGGGTTTTTCGAGCAAGGGGTTTCAGTCCAAATTTTGTAGCCCAGGGAATCGAAATCGTGTTTAAAGATACATTGTAGGAGATCGATCCCTACCAATACGATCCCCACGGTGCTTTATGTGGCTAGTAAATTTTCATGCGTGCGCGTGACTGCGCACCAAGTTACCTTTCCTTACTTGACCATCATTGATTATCACTTCGCGTGACATGAGCCTAATATTTCACATCGTGAAATCCTTCGATTTTTGGTACGGGCCTTCCATTATACCTCCACCCGTCTTTTGAAAAGTAGTGGTTTTGCTTATTTTACCAAATTGGTACTAACCCAGAAGTAAATTAAAAAAAAAACATAAGCAAAATTCATTCTTCAAGAGGATTTCAAACACCTATTCCTCGCGTCAAAGGCTGGTTGTCAAGAAATAATACGAAGCTATTGAAAATGTCCAGCACAGGGAAACAGTACTGAGATCAGCACGATCAGTGTTAAGATTGCGTAAAGGGGTTGGTGTGGTGGCTAGTCCGCTGGCATCCCACCCCAAGGACCCGGCTTCAAATTCGCTTTGACAACATAGCGTTGAATTCATTCTCATTACTTAAAATACACATCCTGTCTAATGTAACGTAGTCAATTCACCTATATATGATGTTATATTACATCGCCTTCGTTTTATATTACATCGCTATACACGGGGGCGAAGTGTTTTTGGCGTGCTTCATCTGTTTTAAATCAGCCAAGGCCGCGCGGCTGGTGCGAGGTCCCCGCAACCACCATGCAACGTCACGGGGACGTGGGGGAGACATCGTTGCCCGACCGGGTATCACGGCCGACCGCAGCACGCGTCACACCTTGGCACGAACATGCACCAGCGGTTACGGCGGGAGTTTCTCGAAAGTAAATAAAACTCACCGCACGGGTGGAATAGAGAAATGCACGCAGGGGTGCTTGACAAACAGAGTGGCCATTCATTTTTAAACCCTGTAAAATCGGAGATTTTAATAGAATAGGGAGGTTTCCAATAATTTTTTATTGCCTAAATCGAAAGATTATTACTCCTTGAGTACGCATTTCACGCTTTTAGATTTTTAAATGACGATATCTATTTATCGCGATAAAATGAAAAGTGAAAATTTTCAAGCGCGCGAAAACGCGACGGCTAAGTAGGATGCTGGGAAAATCCCGTGCGTCATCATTCTGGTTCCCGCTGTCGCCGTGTGAGGTGACCTTGGGGCGAGGCTTGAGCGCTGGTACGATGCAGGCCAAGGTCGGTAAAAGCCAGGTCGTGTCACGCACTTGACCAATGTAATCCGCCATCTTGATTCTCAAGCGCGGCGGGAATTCAAATTTTACGTGCATTTAAATGGGAGACATAGGTAAAAGGGAACACGGTTATCTCACAACGTAATCGATGCAGGGACATGAAATTTTTTTTATAAATAGTTAATAAAATGGAAATTTATGATACGTCTGTATTTTGAGTCTATGGTCCACGGTTCGACTCTAGAAAAATTGTCAAATCACGGGAAAAATAAATTTCGCACTGCAGCGCTCTGGATGCATGAGTTGTAAGGCACCATGTCTTGCTTCCTTATTTAGGAAGTCTGGTACATGAAATTTTCCATGGTCATAGATGATTATAATATACTTGCGAACACGGGCAGTTTTTGACACTGAAGACCTCGGTTCGACTCTAGAAAAATTGTCAAATCACGGGAAAAATAAATTTCGCACTGCAGCGCTCTGGATGCATGGGTTGTAAGGCACCATGTCTTGCTTCCTTATTCAGGAAGTCTGGTACATGAAATTTTCCATGGTCATAGATGATTATAATATACTTGCGAACACGGGCAGTTTTTGACACTGAAGACCTCGGTTCGACTCTAGAAAAATTGTCAACTCACGGGAAAAATAAATTTCGCACTGCAGCGCTCTGGATGCATGGGTTGTAAGGCACCATGTCTTGCTTCCTTATTTAGGAAGTCTGGTACATGAAATTTTCCATGGTCATAGATGATTATAATATACTTGCGAACACGGGCAGTTTTTGACACTGAAGACCTCGGTTCGACTCTAGAAAAATTGTCAACTCACGGGAAAAATAAATTTCGCACTGCAGCGCTCTGGATGCATGGGTTGTAAGGCACCATGTCTTGCTTCCTTATTTAGGAAGTCTGGTACATGAAATTTTCCATGGTCATAGATAATTATAATATACTTGCGAACACGGGCAGTTTTTGACACTGAAGACCTCGGTTCGACTCTAGAAAAATTGTCAACTCACGGGAAAAATAAATTTCGCACTGCAGCGCTCTGGATGCATGGGTTGTAAGGCACCATGTCTTGCTTCCTTATTTAGGAAGTCAGGTACATGAAATTTTCCATGGTCATAGATGATTATAATATACTTGCGAACAAGGGCAGTTTTTGACACTGAAGACCTCGGTTCGACTCTAGAAAAATTGTCAACTCACGGGAAAAATAAATTTCGCACTGCAGCGCTCTGGATGCATGGGTTGTAAGGCACCATGTCTTGCTTCCTTATTTAGGAAGTCTGGTACATGAAATTTTCCATGGTCATAGATAATTATAATATACTTGCGAACACGGGTAGTTTTTGACACTGAAGACCTCGGTTCGACTCTAGAAAAATTGTCCGGGTGCATAGGTACAAGGAACCATGTTTTATTCCTTTATTTATGAAATTAGATTCATGAAATCTCCCAAGGTCATAGGAAATTATAGTATACTTGATAACATGGGCGGTTTTTAGTCTGACGACCTCGGTTCGACTCTGGAAAAATTTACAAGCCAAGCGAAAAAAACATTCGTTCTACAGCGCTCCGTGTGTATAGGTACAAGGAACCATGTCTCACTTCCTTAATTAGGAAGTCCGGTGCATGGAATTTTCCACGATCATAGTTAATTACATTATACTAGATAATAAGGGCGGTTTTCGACCCTGAAGATGTCGGTTCAACTCTGAAAAAATCCCCAACCCACACAACAAAAATTGTCTTCAGCGATCCGGGTGAATAGGTACAAGGAACCATGTTTCATTCCTTCATTTATGAAGTTTGATTCATGAAATCTCCCAAGGTTATAGGAAATTATAGCATACCTGATAATACTTTTATTATTTTATTAAATAAAAATTAAATTATTAAAATTATATTATATGGCGGTATTTTAGTCTGAGGACCTTGGTTCGACTCTCGAAAAATGCCCAAACCAAGCGATAGGATGACTGATCTAAGAGGGTTGTGAATTTATTAACATTGCTACTCCAAATCATGTATGTAATACTAGAACCATCTGCTTACCAATTTTCTAAGAATCATGACAAATAATCTGACTGCAACTGCATTTAATTCAGCACAGAGCAAATGCATTCCAAATTACACCCAGACCATTAACAATTAAAATACTTATTGAGATGAATTGCTGGATAGAAATAAAAAAAGCTGGCACATCGTAATCACATCCTTATATTATAATAAAATTCACTACAATCTCCACAGTTCAGTAAATCACATAACTATTTACAATTACAGTCATATAAAGTAATGTTTGATCATTAAAACAGAAAGTCATGGGCAATAGAATATTTTTCCAGAATAAATAAAATATAATTTTGTTGAAATAGTAGTACAATTTGATCAAACTAATTTCAAAACAGATGCACATAATTTAAGGCTTTTAAAACATCCATTTAAAGGTGCACTGCCATAATGTCTAGACTTTAAGGAATGATGATTTTGCTAATGCTGGCAAATGTAGCAGTAAGGTCCACACAACAGGTATCACCCTCAGGATTACAAATCCAGCCTGCCACTTAATGCATAGTATCCTGTCCCGGATTAAGAAGAACAGTTTTTCAAATAGTTCATGATTATCCACTGCACCAGGCTGCTAGAAAACATAACATATAAATACCATGAGACAAAGTAAACCGAAGAGTTAACAATGTAATTAATTGAACAAACCATTCAATTTGAGATGCACAAGTATGTTCATGGGAAATCAACATTCAAAAGGAAAAAGTTATGTTCATCCAAGTTATCATTATAGGTCAGTGTATAGAATACCCAACAACACTTAAACCATGATCCCGAAAAAATCAGAACTATGTAATTGTGTTTGTAGTTCATAGAATAATATCTTAAAATAAATGGATTGTACTAAACATCAATTCCATACTTAAAATCATCAACTTCTAAATATACTGATATTCCTCCTGATGTAAGATCCTAATAAAATCCTTGCAAACCTGAAATACAATTAAAAAGACCATCGGAAACAGTACATATTACATAATTTCCAAGGATTGCAGATTGCAGTAGTCTCACACATTATCCAAATATGTAAAATAAAGTTGAAATGCCATTCACCATTACCATATGCCTGCAAAATGACAAGTTCACAGCAATGCATAAGGCCTCATATACTCCAATAGCATATACCAGCATTGCATTATAATTTGCATTGCATTATATACTTGCATTATAACAGCTTTGCCCTGATTTTATCTAACTTAAGAGACAGATTAGAGACAGCTTATCAAACTTACTTCACCAACGTTACCAAAGATAATCAGACTTCACCATCCCCACAGGTCAAAAATACTAAGATTTTCCTAAAGCAATGTCCCTGATGGGTATCTGATTTGCTCCACCATTGAAGACAGATCAACCTAGAAGAAAGAAAATAATTATAAGGACATCCTTGGATACATTTCGAAAAGGCAAGACAAATGAAAAATGCACCTACTTACTCATGCTTGCCAATCATTCATCTTCATAGACTGTTTCCACAATGTTCCGAATGAGACTCACTTGCTCCCACAGATGTTATTCCATTCTTCAAATCATTTAACAACTCTCATGGCTAACATGTTCACCATTCACCAAACCATAGATGACAAAGGAACCTAGGAAAGTGATAACATGTCCATATGATAATAATAAACTCTCATTGAATGCTTATTAATTGTCTAAAGTTGAGGCCTATGTTAATTAGTTAGAAATTGTAAATATTGCCAATCCCAATAATGAATGTAATACTAGAATAATCCGCATGCAAATATTCCAAGAATCACGGCAAATAATCTGACACAGTGATGTCAGTGTGCACTCAGGTGAGCCTTTAGGTACATTAAAGATTTTACAAATAACTGCAATAAATGAATATACATCAGAACATTAATTAGAATAGGATGGATTCCAAACTCAATCACTGATTTTAAGTCAGCAAATGCTGCACGGAGCAAATGCATTCCAAATTGAGCAATTAGACTCAGACAATTAACAATGACAAGACAATCATGGATGTAAATAACTGAAGCATAAAGCCTGTTAAATTGTAGGAAGTAGTTTTACAAATCCAGTAGAATACCTCGCTCATGTGTTAATTTTAATGGATATATTATGGGTTGAAATGCACTATAGATACAGGGTGGGGTACAGACATGATGGGTATTAAATGAAACGAAATGATTAATACCGAGCTAAATGCAGGAGATAACCCTGAAAGGAAAGATATGGTGCATCTCAATATGCAGTCAAACTATACTAATAATGTTGCATTGATGGAGAGAGAAATAAATCATCCAGGCTCATCATAATCACATTCTTATATTATAATTCACTACAATCTCCACGGTTAAGTTAATCACAAAACTGTATCTATATTCACTAAAGTCATATGAGTGTGCACTGATCATTAAGAGGGATAGTTATAATATGCATATTATCATCCTGGAATAAGAATAACTGTTCTTCAAGTAGTTCATCAATAACCATTGCACCAGGCTGCTAGAAAACACAACATATAAAAACCATTATAAAAAGTATACCAAATGCCAGCAATTCCATACTTAAAGTCATCAACTTCTTAAAATAAACTGATATTCTCCCTGATGTAAGATCCAAATAAAATCCTTGTACACCTGAAATAGAATTACAAAGACTATTTGAAACAATACATGCTACATAACTTTCACAGGTTGTAAAATCTCACATATTAACCAAACATGAGAATAAAGTTAACATGTCATTCAGCATTTGCCAGCTATATGAAAGGCTGTTCATAGCAATATATAAGGTATCATATTCTCAAATAACACAAGCTAGCTCATGCCATTACTAAATACTACCCAGTTCCCAAACTAATCCTACAAAAATATTTTGTAGCCTATAAAAGGGTGGGAAAAATGTGCACATTAACATTATTGAAACAAGTTCTAATTCTCTTACATGACTTACCATTTTTTTAATAAATAATCCTCATGAGGCAACCAACTTCTTCCTTAAATTCTCCTGCCATCATTCCATAATTCAACTGATTTCACCATCTCTCATGAATACCGTGTTAATGCCTCAACTGACCATAGATCATAATTCAACCTAGAAGAATGATAATAATGATATGAACACCATTGGGAATATGTTGCAACGGAACACAAGATGAAAAAATGCACCTACTTACACATGTGTGGTTATGAGACAGCTTCATAAACTTTTCCGACAATGTTCCCCATAAGACTCTCACTTGCTTCCTTAATTTCTCTATCTACATTCTACAATTCAAATGATTTTACCAGCTCTCATAAGTAACATGTTCACACTTCACCTGACCATGGATCATATATCAACCTAGAAGAATTATTAGAATTAAAAGAACAACCATGGAAATATGTAGCAAGGGAAGGACTGGATGAAAAAATACATCTACTTACACCTTTATGGTTGTGGAACAGCATCTATGACTTCTTTCAATAATGTTCCCCCAGGAAACTGTCACATTGTCCTTAAATTATCCAGCAAAATTCTACAATTCCAATGATTTTACCAGCTCTCATGAGTAATATGTACACGCTTCAACTGACCATAGACCATTCAACCTAGAAGGATGACAATAATGATAAAAACAACCTTGGTAATATGTTATAAATTTATAACAATATTTTGCGATTGCAAGGGAGGACAATGGAAAAAAACATCTACTTACACCTGTGTACTTATGAAACAGCTTCCAAGACTTAGGCAGTATTCCTCATAAGACGGTCACTTGCTTCCTTAATTTATCCAGCAGTCATTCCACAGTTCAAATGCTTTCATGAGTACATTTTTATTTTGTTGCTGCTTCACCTGACTAGCTCATCATAGTTCAACCTGAAAAAATGGCAGAAATAATAGGAACAACCTTGGAAATAGTTTGCATAGGAAGGACAGGTAATGCCTGCGAAAAGCAATGCTCATCACAATAATATCAGATTATAAATTGTATGTGGTCATTTTCATTAGGCTTCACCGTATTGATTCACATCCTACAGTGGGTAATCTATTAACACATTTAATGATTAGTATCTATTACAATGTTGAATATTTATTACTTTTTGCATGAATTTGGCCATATAATGTTCAACTTTTGCACTAATCCACAATAAAATGGGCTGATGTTGTTGCACCATTTACACAGTAAATGAATGATAGCATAGATTTAAGGTCTATTTTTCCCACACTACTGTTACACTCTCAATAACTTAACCTCACATAATACCACATGTCCTTATTCCCATGAATTCAACACACAATGACTGCACTCAAATAACTGTCAAATAATTGAACTGCCATATATTGATATCCCTATAGCCCACACTTTAATTAAATTCCTGTCAATAGACCCTTCCTTTAATTGAAGATATACTTTGCGACATTCTCAAAAACTACCAGACAACTTTATAAACGGTACATAGGCTTTATATAAATTTATACGCGAAGGAGTCCATGTATGAAGTTATAGGTTACTGCAATTCGGTGTGCATAATATCCAGTATCATGAAAATATCACTTCAACAGCACTGATACAAAAAAGTTAACTGAAAGCCAAACAAATAACGTAACAAGTGATAATTCAATATTCTACTACATAACTCATAAATTTACTACACACTAGCAGAATTAAAACTCGAGTAAAGCATATAACTTTCTCGTACATGGTTGCATTGAACTTCACAATCATAATTTGTAAATACTTTTCCATAATATCATAATACACTTACTTTTGCTTTCAGCATCCGGATTTCCTAATTAATCACCAACATCTCGTCCTGTTGACAGTCGGGAACGTCTGGTTCTTCCACCAACTCTCCTCTAGCACACGGGTTGATATCCGAGTTGTTTGGATGCAAGAATTTCTATGCATAACGTATAACGAATGCACTAGTTTAACAGGACATCTTATTACGACTTCCAAAAGTGCATAAAAAACTGAAATTATTAGAAAAGACTAGATTCGACTGTCGCCAATTTGTAATATTAAAACTATGTAAACTTATTCAAACTTTGTATAACTTATCTTCAGAATACATACCTTTTTCCAGAAATCGCTGTTGGAACGGCAGTTTGTTTATGTAGTTTGCGACCATCCTGTTGACGACACTCTTAACTTCTCCGCAGTGAAACAAACCTAAATAATAATATTCGTAAAAATTGAGGAATTTCTGAACAGAGAAGGCATTATCCATTGCACGTATAAAACTGAATTGAAGAAATGTATACTGGCGCAAGCGAGCCTACATACGATCCGATTATTCTACTAATTTACAATGAAAATGCACCATTTCCGTATTATTCCGTATGAAACATGACCCGAAGTAATAAATAACATTGAAAAGTTTGGCACTTTTGCATTACTTAACATAATTTCAAGGCAAAGCGTGATGAATCCGTATCAAAATATGCTGGTGACAACAGCGTTGTCAACAACTTTTGAGAAGCCTATATTTCTACTATGTGACGTTCCCTCATTGACATAGACTATTGCTAGAATTATTAAGACTTACGTTGAATATATAAATATTTACAAAGTACAAATACAGGCAAAAAATACTTATAATATTGTCACTTCCTTACCTCACAATGTGCGATGTTATTGTAGATTTCCATTTGTTTCTTCTGCAATCTATCGACCAAGGAGCCTTTCTTTTACGATCAGAAGGAAAACGAAATATTCATACTCCGTTTTTCGTGGAATTGGAGCAAATCGGAGCACTGCAGCACACAATTTTTTGAAATTAATTCATATGCCCTATGCAAACACCATGTAAACAACAGACAGGTGGGAACCAAGATGATCAAACCGAAATGCACTATGGGAGCGTGACACGACCTGCCTTTTACCGACCTTGATGCAGGCTGATAGCAGGTAGCGCTTGGCCTAATTAATGCCTTATCAAACGAAGGAAACTTTCCGACCATAGGCAAATTAGAAAGGTGATTATTAAGATATGTTTCTCTGAGCTCTGTGCCTCATGCATGCATTGGTAATCTCAGACGATGTAAAACTCCTATATACTCGTAAAGAAACTAGGTCCCTGTGACGTCACGAGGAGTGGCATCGCATGGCCGCCAATCTGGCTTTTTTCAAATTAGGATAAAAATGACTAGCGCCATTCGTGTAAACTGGGAATTCTAAAACCAAATAATTTATATGTATTATTATTAGTATTATATTATGAATGCACTAATGGTGGGTAACGAATCTTAATCAATGCCTTTCGTTTTCTTTGATGAAGGAAACTACCCAATTGTGTTAGGAAAAGAGGCGTTCATGAGAAGGATAGAGCCGATGGTAGGATAGTTGTGTAATAGTTTAAAGAAATGGGTAAATAGTTTAGAGTCTAATCTGGAGTGTAGCGCTTTACAATGGACGAGGAAGAGGATCTGGAACGACGAAGTGCTGGCCATGGTGGGTGAGGTGATAATTAATGGAGGAGAGACGGAGGACACGGAAGGTCTGGATGCAGCGAGTACTTAGCGGGGAGGGGATGTTGAAAGCAGGGGAAAATGTTTGATAATCGAGGGAGAGGAATGAAGACAATGATATTCATGGATGGAGTGAAAGACAGTGGGCCTAATATGAGTTGAAGAGGATAGTCCATGCAGGACGGGGACACTGCCAGTGTTCATTTTATAAATTTGGTTAATGCAAACCTACCTTAAATCGCAGAATACTTTAATAAATTAGAAAATATATTATCAGCCGAGATGCTGAGAATATTTTAGGATCAGATTATAATTACAGATCATGATAAAGTTTTCAATATGCAAATGAAAATGTATCACTTAAGTATGTTTCGAACGAAAACATTTTCATAAACCAATGAATGCACTCGTTTCTTTTTCAAATGAATATGTGCCCAGACTCTTTCACGTCTCCACAAACTTCTTTAAAATTATTATGTTACTAATAGGGTGGTTTCCTATTATTTTTTTATTGCCTAAATCGAAAGATTATTACTCCTGGAGTACGTATTTCTCGCTTTTAGATTTTTAAATGACGATATCTATTTTTCGCGATTAAATGAAAAGTGAAAATTTTCAAGCGCGCGAAAACGCGACGCTTAAGTATGAATGTCGGGAAGTCTCTCCGCGTGACGTATTTCTGGTTCCCCCTCCCGCCCTGCGAGGTGACCTTGAGGCGAGGCTTAGCGCTGATACGACGCAGGCTGCTAGCGGCTAGCCTAGTACCCTGCTGACTGGTAGCGCTTGGCTTAAATAAGGATTATTAATAACTTATCAAACGAGGAAAACTTTCCGAGCTTAGCCAGTTTTAATAAGTGATTGTTAAGACATGTTTCCCTGAGCTCTGCGCCTCATGCATGCAATGGTAACCTCAGACGACGTATAAGTCCTATCTTCTCGTATAGAAACTAGGTCCCTGTGACGTCACGTGGAGTGGCATCGCATGGGCGCCAATCTGGCCCTTTTCAAATGAGGATAAAAATGGACCATTGCCATTCGTCTAACCCGGTATTTCTAAAACAAAATAATTTGTATATTATGAATACACTAATGGTGGGTAACGAATCGCAATCAATGCCTTTCGTTTTCTTTGATGAAGGAAACCACCCTATTATTAACTTACTTTTTAAATTTTATTTTGCGGCTTCTTACTCGTTACATGTATTACCTACTTGATATTGATATGAATTATTTTATCAATAAGTAATAAATATTTTTCTAAAAGTTGGCTTAACGTAGTTTACATGATTTTTTTTATTTCAGAATGCTCAACACATTAATTCTTTTCATAGTTGATTGCGGTGATAGAGATTTTTAGAAATCGGAATCGGCAGAATAAGAAGGATGGGCTTTTTCCATCCAATCAGTCGTAGGCGAATTTAGGGGGGTTAGGGGAAACGCCCCCAACTTCCTGGACGCTTAAAAAATAGACGAGATTCTTAATACAATTATTTATTTTATTTAAAACAATATTTTTTAATATTAAAGTTTTAAATATTTCCATATCAATAAATTTTATAATAATATTGAGAGTACATTTCGTAACTAAATTGTAGCTTGTACTTTTTAATCCAAAATATGAGAAGACCGTTTTCTTGTCAGACCCTGGTACCCCCCTAGAAAAATTCCTGGATCCGTCCTTGCAAAGTCGTCGGTTCCAATAGGATCCTAATAAGGTAGTTTCCTTCAATAAATGAAACGAAAGGCATTGATTGCGTTACCCACCATTAGTGTGTTCATAATTGACAAATTATTTGGTTTTAGAAATCCCAGTTTAGACGAATGGCAATGGTCAATTTTAAACGCATTTGAAAAAGGCCAGATTGGCGACCATGCGATGCCACTCCTCGTGACGTCACAGGGACCTAGTTTCTTTACGAGTATATAGGAGTTTTACATCGTCTGAGATTACCAATGCATGCATGAGGCACAGAGCTCAAGGAAACATGTCTTAATAATCACCTATTAAATTTGCCTATGGTCGGAAAGTTTCCTTCCTATGATAGGGTAATAATAATCCTTAATTAAGCCAGGCGCTATAGCGCTTGGCTTAATTAAGGATTATTATATTAGGTATACCTGCTAGCAGGGTACTCAGCTACCTGCTAGCAGCCTGCATCGTATCAGCGCTCAAGCCTCGCCCCAAGGTCACCTCACATGGCGACAGCTGGAACCAGAAATACGTCAGACGGACTTTTCCCATCATTCCCACTTAGCCGTCGCGTTTTCGCGCGCTTGAAATTTTTCAATTTTCGTTTAATCGCGAAAAATTGATATCGTCATTAAAAAATCTTAAGGAGTGAATGCGTTCTCCAGGAGTAATACTCTTTCGATTTAGGCAATAAAAATATGATAGGAAACCATCCTATTCAGGGCTAATTTTTTTAAGTCAAATATAATTGAATTTATATAAATAAAAACACCGTCTCTTCAAGTGGTAATCTTATCAAGGATTCCCCTTAAATCTGCGAACCACCTAGAACATTCAGCCATTCGGCTCCTTTAGTTTTCTTTACATAAAAATGTGAAGTTAAACAATGCATTATTTAACTTTCCATTTTTCCACACATGTGTTACCTCCACTGCAAAAACGCTCAACAATCGCCCACCGAATCAAATCCGCTCATCTAGTATCCCAAGAATACGAATCCGCTCAGCTGGCAGTGTCCGGAGCATAAATGCCATAAATGCTCACCTCCGAGCTTGGAGAATATGATATGAGCGTTAATGCTTCGGACACTGCCAGCAGAGCGGCTTCGTATTGTTAGTCTACTAGATGAGCGGATTTGATTCGGTGGGCGACTGATGAGCGTTTGTGCAGTGGAGGCAGTGGCGGCTCGTGAGGCAAATGCTAGGGGGGGCGCACTCCACCGGGGGGTCATAATTTTTTAATATTTCGTGTATTTTATTAAGTTTTTACGGCAATCTAGGAATTAAATTCTGTGATGCCATACGTTCCGTTTTTTTCAACAAAAATACCTAGTTTTCCTAATAAAGCTTGATTAATAAATACTAAATGCAGTAGACTCTCGGTCATACGGATCGGCTTAGTCCGGACTCTCGATGATACTGATCAATGATCTTGAAGAATAAAAATATATTTGCTGCGATATTTTGCAAATACAAACGAAAATACGTAACTTTAGGTTTTAGCGCCTACATTCTTCGTGCGGATATGCACGCAATACACTTCTGTTGTTCGTTTTGCAATCAGAATGCGTTATTTGTCAAATCTATTCAACATTTGCAATGATTTAGGTAGCAATGACACTTGTAACACCTGAGGAGGGAGGAGAGTGTCACTGACTTCCACTAGGCAACAAACACTACTAGAATGCGCGCGCTTTGCTATTGCAGATGTAAACTTTGATGGCGGTGTTCGCGTTGCTTCTTGAATACAATATGGTTTAAAATCAACAATTAAACATTTCTCACACATTTTTAACAAAATATGAATTACTCACAGGCCTTTAGTTATATTGCAAAAGTCCATCCTTCTTTCATTTTGTCCAGCAAAGTGATCAATTACACGTTCGTTGAAATCAGCGCTGGACAACAATTTCTTTCTGATTGAACACATGGCAAGGGCACTAGTCTATAAATAAACAAGGGACGACACAAAATAGGGCGACGAAAAATACGACCAAGAAGAACAAGGTGCCTGGACACAGAATAGGGAAGTGCACTAATTTTTTTTTATTGCTGAATTTGAAAGTTTAGCCTAAAAAAGAAACATTAGTATAGTCACTTTTATTTTCTGCATCTGGGGTACGCACTTTAAAACGTTTTGAAAGTCGGAAAATTTCATGTTGCGCTGAAACACAGTGCCTCCATCTTGATTGAGATGTGACGTCACAAGGCAGTAGTCACCAGTGGAGTATCACTGAATTCCGTCGCCTTCTTTAGCGCGGCGAGAGTTTCCGGGAATCGGTGGAGTTTGCTTCCTAAAAATGTCGTCTAGTACCGAAAACATGAATTCAAAATAGAATTATAAATGATTTTTTGTTTCAAATTTCATCTCGACGTCGAAAAAAAAGCCTGGAGAAGATATTCATTCCCGTGCCTTAAGCACAAGCTATACGGAATAAATGGTTCAAGGCTGCTCCTGACTCTTACCTATCGATGATATTCTGTTTTGAAGATCATTTGCGGGTATTGTAAGATCAAATTGATATTTATATTATAATAATTTACTTAATAGGTACCTCAGTCACATCAGAAAGTGTGTTGAGTCAAAATATAGCATCATCCGCGTAGACCTACGTAATTTATAAACTGAAAGTAGTTTGGTTAAAGAATTATGGCGCGACTGTTTTTTTACACGACTGGGCAAAATGCGTACTTTGCCCATGATATGTGCATATATGATAACAAACGTTTTTTGTTAAAGTTAATCTTTATTTGTTGAAATTAGTACATTTATAGGTGATACAGATATAAAGGTACACGGCAGGTCGCGCGGCGTAATTTGTACTCCACTGGTGACGGGTTCATCTTGCTGATCCAAAAAATTAGCTACAATACCTCGAACTTTGAAAACTCGCAATATAGGCAGTCAAAGTACATTGTAAGAATACACGAGACCATTATAGCCCAGAATGTACGTACAATGTCGAAATCCTTGGTTTTCAAAGATTGACGTATTTTATACGCCAGCGCGCCCGGTCCAGGGTTATCAACTTTTATTTCATCCTATTTGTTAATTGAAATTATATTTCAGAATGGTTCTTTTAGCACTGCTACTGAGGTAAACTGGTTGGTACTGAGTACAAGGTACTGAGGCATGTACTGAGTAAGTAAACTCCCTTTGGAGTAATGTGAATTACAAGTGTTCGAGATATATGGCATTTTATATTCGCTTTGTGTTCTTATTAATTATGCCTGTACGCATATTGTTGCTTGCCGCGAGCCTTTAATGGTATGTGCTCTTGCAAGAGTGGTTTTCATTTTTAATGTGGAAGTTGGTCAGTATAAGCAAAGAAAATATTAACATTTTAGCGCACATCAACCCTTGTAGTCATCGTATCTCTGCGTTTGTAATGACACTGCTTAAATACCTAAACGCCATAATGATGATAAAAAAATTGTCTCACGTCAATGATTGCTGCAATTATAATTAATGATAAACTTGATGCCGTATAATCACAATGAAGACAACAAAAAATAATGCCATGACGCAGTCTTGAACCACGGTCCCTCGGGTGAAAGCTATCCTTAGAGTCGTGCACGCTAGCACTACCCCAACCGACCCATTGAGAAGAGGAGGACATTTTGGATTTATATATATAACTTGTAAAAAGTAACGCATGAAAATTAATTAATTACAGCCTAACTAACGCCCTAATTGAAAAAGATGCAGCAAGGTACGCGGTCTACCCTTGTTAGCCTTAACGTCTCGCATTTCTATGGAGCGTTGAACCTGTCCTCCTTATTCAAAAATTCAGTAACCATAAATACATCAAAGTTTGGTAAACCATTTATAAATCGTTGGAATTTTCCTTCTCCCAACCAAGATTATCTTTTCTTGAACCCATCCTGGACAGCGAACCATTGCAACAACCAGCCAGCTCGGAAATAAGGCTAACATCCCATGATTCTAGTTGCGAAGGGCGAACGTTCCGGCCGGCGTGAATACATACGCAACGAATAAGTCTTGCAGCAAACGTCTGAAATAGGTTTATTAGTTTGACTCGGTTCTTACAAAAAAAGTTTTGGCATGATAAACGGCATTGTGTCAAAATATACCCAGCGAAAAATAAATGCCATCATGCACTTATTAAAGATTCAATGTGCTATTCGTACTACTCTTTCCAAACTTGAAGTTGACACGTAAATGAATATTAATATATTACGCAATGATGAAGTCGTTTACTCAAAAGAGAAGCATCCACATATATATTCTGAAGATATTTTATGACAGCAAAAAACGGATACCCTCAAATTCTGTAATTTTTCTATGCAATAATAGTGGTAGAACTAAACGGTGTAGAAGCTGCCTTCTGCTACTGCCTTGTGACGTCACGGCCAATATTCAACATGGACACCCGTTTTCGCGGCCTTTGAATTTTTCCATATTTCAGACGGTCATCTCGAATAAAGTATTCACTATTAGGATTTAAACTGTGGTTTTACGACATTATGTTATTCTGAACTCTAATTTAAAAAATGTGTTTGGTGCATTTGAAACACTAGTGCACTTCCCTATTGGGACAATTTTTCCCTATATTTCCCTTAAAAAACGAGCACTGTTGATTAATTCAAAATTACCTTCTTGAGTGTACACACAGCACTAATATAAGGAACTTCTTAATCGGCAATTACGCACAATTAACTCCTCGAAAATGATGTCTGAACTCATTTCACTCCGTTCTTTCCGAGAGTCTTGCCGTTACTATAAGGACGACTCAAGGGAGATAGAAGTCGTGGTCCACTAATGCTGATTCAGCTGAGGGACGGATTTAAGGTCAGCAAAGGCATTCAAGCAAACAAAGGACGTCACGGACCATCTCCTTGAGTCTAAGATTCATATGTGGTAAACACACGAGACGCCAACGGGTCGCATTTGGAATAACCGTGTCTTCGAAATCATTGCCATGATATAATAGAAAATAAGTTCTAGATCGTAAAAGAAGACGACTCGACTGAGCCACAGATGGGAGCTGTAAGGATTTCCGCACTGATATGAACTCTTCGAGGCCACTTAAATCAGACCCAAGTGGGCATTTTCCGTCAGACAGCTACCGCTCTGCCGCCGAGGAATTAGGTGAACATGAACTAATACAACAAGGATGGCTAGAAAAATGATGAACCTACACACAAAAGGTGCGTTGTACGCGGCACTTCATGACATTAATTGAATGACTCTATTTAAAGTCGCGCTTAACGATTTAAATCATATTTAATCCTTCACCCTATCACGCACGCAACTATTTCTTAAATTATAAATCAGTTGGGAATGTTAACGGATTTTTCCTAATACTGCAGGTCTTTTGATAAATTTATCTGAAAAATAGGTACCGTATTTCTAATCATCGGGAAGATATGAATACATTGTTAAGGCCTAAATATTATAATATTAGTTTCCCCAAGGTTCTTGAAATTCGTAATCATAACAGAATTGTGTCAAATACTCGAGAATAGTTTTCCTTCGTCAATACGGCCTTTAACTAGTTGGATTTTATGTGTTCCGGAATTCAAACACCAAAAAACGCAAGCATAATGGGATAATTTATTTACTGTAGCAATACCTACCAGTAATTAAAAATTTAAATCGTATAACTACACCCAGTACAGTGACCATTCTGATTCCGTAGGTCCCTTTTCTGTGGCAGCACCAAGTAGACGCCAGATTATACGCCCGCCGGCCTGCGCAGCGATGTCAACTCACACGTCGCTCTGCGCATTCTCGGACGACGTCCCAAGACTTCCATAAGACACAACGTTAGACGCGTCATAGCACCAGCGGCCCCCACCACTACCACTCTCCATATAACTGCATGGGGATGGATTGGGACGTTCTGGCCAGCGCCCCACGGCTACAAATACGAACTTCTCGCGCTATTTATTTTCGTGTTTTTCCAACACTTTCGATGTATGGGACTGAAAAAGCGCTTTGATTAATCAGATGAATAATTATAAATTAATGGATATTTATTTTTTTTACTTTTTCAAATATTTGGGAGGGGCGGCGTCCGAGAGTCCTTATGGGCAAACCGCCACTGAGTGGAGGTATCGATATGATTATTCGGAAAATTTGTTTTTCCTCTTTATTTAAATGCACGTTAATTTGCTTACAACTATCTTTGCTAAAATTGGCCATATTTTATAATGAGCAAATTTTCAAAAGGAAAATATGAACTGACTCGCTACTCCGTTGACCAAAAAGTTAGTATAGTTATTTTCGCGAGGAAATAGATATGGTTTCAATCCATCTCTTCATATGGTATTATTTATTTTCGTTCGCTGCTTTTTACGCTATATTATGGTTTATTAGCGGTGGACATACATTATTAATACCAAGGCCCTTATATATATATAAGGGCCTTGATTAATACGCTGGCATCAGCTGATATCACATTGCCATTTGATAGTTTTGGTAGGGTTGGCAGTCATGCTTCCGCTACTCAATTGTCTCAATAACACACCCTCTAGCGGAAGTATAATAAACCAGGATAACGTCGTCAACAAAATCGAGTGTATGTGAGCTCAAGAGGTAATAGTATAGATTTCATACAAACATCTTCTTTTATGTTCTAAACGAAATGGCATTAATTTATTTATGAAAAGGAAGTATCCAATTCCAATGGTGTTGTGTTTGCAGGGTTTGTTTCTGCGTTTATTGCTTGAATCACGTAAATACAGTAAATGCATTTTGTGTCGCTCGCACTAATGTAAACTCATGTAACTTAAAATCAACTTTCTTTGCGCTCTATTTAGCTTATTAATTGCGTTACTTTCAATTAAATTGTTCATTTTAAATGTACAAGTTTCAGGAATCATGGCTTTTTATTGATAATATGTTAGGGAACAGAATTATTTGTTATTATTGGTAGGAAAGACTTATCGTGCACCATTGACATATTGTGTAATGTTGCGTTGAATAAACATTTATTTATGTTGTTGATTTTGTTTTATGCAAGTGTTACCATTTTTTAGAATCATGTTGTTATTTTTGTTATTGTGTTATTGGTTTCAGGTGACGGCATCGCAAACATCTTCTGCCAGTTGACATGCTGTGGGCGCCTTACCCTTTTTTATCAAATCGGTTAAAATTTGAAGTAAACGACGACCGCTTATACAAGAAGAGGCAGATACCCATCTGGACTCCAATGGAAGCGTTTGTCATTTGCCGCACCAGTTTTCTGTGACATCGTCATATTAATTTCAGAGAAGTAATTATAACACTCCGGGAAAAAGTAGTTCATTGCTCTCTATCGCCTCGTCTGTGCTTCCAGATCGTGCTTATGTGATTTATGACAAGCTTATCCGAAATATACGGATTGTAATTGGTATTTGTGCTATTTATGTAAACAATTTTTTAGTTGATATCTTTGAACTTAGGGCAGAATATCACTTAAGTGGTATTTTGGTAAATGTTCTTTTTTAAGTTGAAAGCTGGCTTCCTTTATGTGACAGATCTATTGTACTGTTGGATCCGTTGTAACCAAAAGTACAGTGAGGCTGAAGTTCTAGATATCATTGATTCCCATCATTATTTTTTATCTTAAAGGTTAGTAGTGGAATAGAATTCACCCTGAAGTTGAGGGCATATAATTTTGCAGTTAATGCTTTTGCTATTCCCGTCTTACTTAGCCTACTTTGGGATCTTTGATCCTATCAAGTAGTGTTTCTTAACGAATTGACTGAATGCCTGTTATTTACAGTGATTCTAAATATTCCAACCTTATCTTTTTTTCCTTCTGCGTTCCATGGAAGTATGAGGTCTTACCACTGCTATTGAATACTTTTAGAAAAAAAAATGGTATCAAAGTGAGTTATTTTGTGATTAGTGGATGGGCATTTCTTATTTTTACGAAATGTAATCCTTTCTCTCTTTCAACTGAGCTTACTTCCTTGTAGTTTTAACATCATGTTGTAAATCACCTGTAACTCTTGTTTTCAAATATTTCATGTCCCTTCGGATCCATTTTCATTCAATTCATCACTTCATCATTTCATTCACAAATTCTTTAAGGGGATCATTCTAGAAATATAAGCGCCAACTTAATGCAGTAGGTTGCCATCATGAAGGAAGGGAGCACTATTACAATTGGACTTGCTTCCTTTCTTTCAGTTGTGTTGGGTGTCTGGTGTCCTGAAGGTGGTGGGCAATGGCGCTGCGCCGTGGAGGGGATGGTGCTGGAGGGCATTGTTGCTGCACCATGCGCCCACTCTCACGCCATATCACGGTGCTCTACACCACCATGGTCCTCAGCTTCATACTCATGTTCCATGCTGCACTGGTTGATGCCGATGTGCTCGTCTACCGGAGGGACACTCACCATCCCGAAGGGGTCGAGTTTCCTGACGCGCCGGCACGTTTTGGCGGACAGATTCCAATGGATGGCATCAAGGTAAGTCTGGCATAGGACATACCCTAGCGTTGAAACTTATTATGTACACTGTTACCGTATAAACGTGTGAAAGAGACGTGTGTTTTTTTCAGAAATTGCAGTTGAGAATGTGGGTGTGTCTCGCACAAATTTCATATCTTCCCCCACCCCCTTCCCTGGTTGCAAGTCCAAGGGGATCTGGGGCCGTATTCTGTATATCGTCGGTGCCGCACCGGTCGGTTTCCCTTTCTAGCCCACCGACTGGACATAATTCCGTACCGACAACGGTTTCCATGCCGACGACGGCACTTTCAGCTATTCTGTAAGGTCGTCGGTTTCAAACCAGTCGGTACGGTTCCCCTTCCTTCCCAAACAGGGAAAATCCTAATATATCCGAAGTTAAAGTCATCTAACATGTTACCACCAATGAAAGACGGGTAAAAACAAGTGAAGACTCATTGGCACAGTTTGTTGTCGTCATTCTCAATCTTTTTATTTGCGGAAATTGCAACTTATTGTTAGATTAACCCATTGGCTTAGTATTTTTTGAGCGTTTCCCTTACCGAGGATTACGATTTATTTCAGCCAAATTCTTTAATTGAATAATATTTTTTATCTACGCATATAATGTTGCTATTTACTTGAAAATTTCACTTAACTACAATGAAACAATGTTGAACGTTCTTTAATTTTTTGCTACAAGAATTTTGAATTTACAAAGCAAAATTATTAACAATAGCAAAATTGTAACTTTTTACAACAATTGTTGTAATAATGCAACAAAGAGAAATTTCGAAGGTAAAATTGGAAAAAGTTATAGTGATATGTGTGTTTTTATATATATTTCTTTTTAACAGTGATCAAGTCACTGATAAGGAAACAATCAAACGTTGAATTCATCTCAGGAAATCTGTAAAAAAAAATTTGAGTTATCAGTTCCTTGAGTGAAAGTTGCCATCATACTTTGTTTTTATGCGTATTTAATGTTAAATGTATTTTTCTGGTTGGTAGGTTCTCTGAACAATAATATAAACTAATACTATTTAATGTAAATTTCGTTATCCTCATGGTTTTTTGGTATGAAAATCCTTGAAGCATTCGGGTATTTGAAGAGCAACACAGCACTGCTCACACTCCCACCGACTTTCACTATGTTTCAAACATATAGACAATATCCTGAGGAACTTTCACAAATGTTGTAAAACTTTATCCCAAATCTATCTCTCTTGTTGGGGTTATACTTCTAAAACTAAGTCTGCCGCGAAACTTCATAAGGCTTTCATCGACAGCAAGATTTTGTGAAGGGCAATATATAGACTGAAATATTTTGTTCACGTACTGACTGATGGGAGAAATCTTTCTTAGCCTGTCATTTTCATCGAGAGTTGAATTATCAGTGAAATGCAAAAATTTAGACAGCAATAGAAAGCGTCGATAGGGCTTTACTTTACCGAAGAAAGGAGTTTCAGTGACCACTCGCAGACTCCAATACTTTTGAATTATATTTTTCTTCACCTGTGCCATCAAAACACACAATGCAAAATATGCTCGTAGTTCTTCAGCAGTGGTTGGAAACCATTCGCCCATCAAACTTCTGCGATTCATCGCTGCATTCAAAAAAGTTTCAGCAAATCTGTTAGTCTCTTGGCAGATCAACTCCTAAAAGTCAGGTTGCAAAAAAGTGTTAAAAAAAATCCGGTTCATTGGCATTTTCCGGTAAATGCCGAAGCACTCTCGAGTTCATGCCAGGTGCACCACAAAAATTAAACTTTTTCACGAGGTTATTCCATGTATTCCACATTCAGCTGTCTTCCTTTACTTTTTTTCTTTACTGGTTGACGCTCAACCTCTCTTCTTCACTAGAGTCCTCGCTACCTGTCTCACAGTCAGCGGTTTCATTGTTGCTCTCCCGCTCATCGGACGAATCTTCATCACCACTACTCATACCATTACTCTCAAATAGAGCATTCTCGATATCGGTACTCTCACAGTAATCCATTTTTCTGCTTGCCATTTTCGCAAGGAGCACAAACACCGACGAAATAAAGCCTTTCGTGCTTCCGAACTGACCATCTGAATGCCAAACCCAGGGTTTATATAGCCGTTGAGAAAAGAAGAATGTCTTACAATGTGATTAGTTCTGATAATGTAACGTGAGCAACAAAGGTCTGAGTAAGAAGCAAATTGATAGAAAAAGCGAACGATAACAAAGTAATTGCTTCTCACCAATTTTCAACCCAGAAAAGAAGGTTCTCAAATAACTGCGTATTATATTGCCAGAGACATGAATCCGATATCAAAACACAATTGTGAGCAAGGTATAAAGAAATAAAACACCTTTATAAGGATCAGGTTAGGCACTTGCAGTGGAAGTGAAACACAACACTACGTCAGCATTGATAGTAAACCGATAGGTGATTTTGAAAGGGAGACGGGCCTCTGCGGCCATCTGCGGAGGAAAGAGAGGTTCATAATCCGAAATGAACTGCTCACTTGCAAGGCAATAATACTAAGTGAATCGTGAAATTGATAACTAGACATTACAAAGTAATATCATTACAGCCGTCTGTCAGTCTTGTCATGAACGCACGAAGCAAAATTTCAGTCATTTCAGTGGGTGCGTCTGATTCCACGAAAACGAAGTCGTCTCGTTTATGCGTCCTTCTTATCGTCAGCAGAGATGAATAGACAGTCAAAAACTCGCCTCCGATAAATACTAAAGGTAATTACTTTGAAAACAATTGCATAAACAGTGAATAATAAGTGCCTATGAAAGGCAACGGGAAGGCCTTCATCTGTGAGTAAAGATAACTGGCGGAAAGACGCACCCCTAAAAAATGGCAGTTATACATTTCGAGGTAAAGAGTAAAAATACTGTAAAATGATAGCTGCAAATGCATTTGACCTAAGGAACAATGTTTCTGTGATACTAATGTTAAGATTTCATCCAAATATTTTATTCCGTTAATTAATTAGGCGTGTTGAAAGACAGCGCTGCATTCAACCGGCGAATCGCCGGCTCTTTAGTTTACGGCAAAGTCCCGTAGGCCGGCGAATTGCTGTCTCTTTAAGCCAATGGGTTAAGATAAACGATATTGGATAAGTTGTTAACAATTGTTAACTGCATTAATGCTTATATAATGTGAGTTAGTAATACTGTACCTACAGAATCGAAGGAAACAATATTACAACATCACAATAAAGTTTGTATGTGATGGAGATTGTTGTTGCTGGAATGAATTATTGAAACTATCCTTGAGATCGTTGTTTCTTTTTTCTATATTGGTTCCGAAATTGCTATTTATTCATGATTTGGTAATATAGTTGTCATTAAGTAAGTTCCGTCTAAATGTTATCAACGGAAGGTTATGCCATTGGCACCATAGCTGACGAAAATAACATACTATGGAACGTGAACGTAGGATTCAAAAGCAAATGTAAATTTCATATTAGAGGAACAAGTAAGGAAATTGTTATAAAAATATGGAGCTTGGTGTAATTAAAAGAAATGTAATGACGAGGAAGTAAAGAAATTGTGATTGGGTGAAATACATATGTGTAAGTTGCGCATTCCAAGTGAGAGAAAATGATAATATTGCGGCAAACCTGATACTTATTAACAAATATCTTCTTTCATCGTCCAGGGAATCAATGGCTCACGATAAATTGAAATAAAGTTGCCTGTTACAAATGAAAGAAACTGATACCGTTGTGGCAAACTTCATACTTAAATAAAAATATCTTATTTCTATGCTGTGAGAAACACCAATTGATGATTGAGTGAAATAATAAGGTGGAACCTCATTAAAGCAAGTACGGGCTATAGCGACACCCCCGCTATTACGAGAGATAACCGATGCACTGTCAATTGACCCTATAATAAGCGTATTAAAAAATTTGTTTTACGAGGGCATTTTGGTGTTGGCTCTCGCCATAGCGGGGGTTTCACCGCCGGAAAAACTTACATTGAGACTCCTTAATCTCTGTAATTGCTAGCGATCTTTTAGAAATGAAGTTAATGGAGTGCTCAGTCTCAAATTTATGTGGTAAACTGTGGTTCGATAAATAAGTACTTAATTTTGGTGAAAATAATGTGACATTAGCATGCGTGAATGCTTGATCTCCTTTTGTTCCTCGGGCGGATGAAAGCTGTCGGCAGCGTACCCGCACGTCCATGAGTTGAATGAATAGAAAGCATTTGATGGCAGACACCATGGTCAAAAAAACACCGAACACGTCTAAGCGAGAAAATAAAAATAAAGGAGTAATATGAGTGTCGAAATTAATTTGTCTTCCTATTCGCTCTTCACAATTAAAAAAAACAAAAGCGCCCAAGGAATGCAGACTATGTAGAGTTATAAGCAGCTTTGTTCGGGTGATTTTGCCCACTCCAATCTGCGAGAACTTCTGAGAAAGGGGTTACGCCTAAGCCTAAAGAGGAGTATTTCAGGGATAGATTGCGAATCGAGAATTTCAAGAGTGCGTAAGGTTGATTATATTAATGCAAAGCATTATCTCCCCTCATAATTGCTGGTGATGTAAACCGGAAGTCGTGAAAGAAAGGACTCCGATCATAAGTATCTTAAGAAGTATTCCCCGCGTGATATAACATAGATGAAACGGAACTTTTTTACATTACACCCAACAAAACCCTTTGCAGTACGAGGTATTTCTTGCAATGATGCCTCTAAAGATAGGTAGTGCGCCTTAGCGATGATGTAGGATGTACGATGCAATAACACTCAGCGTGAATTGTCCGGATGGACGTATTTATTCTCCGTTGCGGATTCGCAAGGGTGAACTATTCGCGTCAGTGGTCGGAGTCGTACTGGCGCTCTCTTCCATAACGTGGGTAGCCGAGCATCCCCTGGTGGCCGCTGGAAGAACTCTCAGAACAACTAACTCTCGTTTGCAGTGCCGTGGTAAAATCAGTGTATTATTTCAAATATATCGCAAGCGTAACCTCAAAAAGGAACTTTCCTTTAACAACGGCAGTTTTAATCACATCATTTTTCAAGCTTAGCAAACTTTTTACCGTAGATAATGAAGATATTACATTATCTGATAGTAAAAGTCTTCCAAGGCAGGAACATTATACAACCTTCCACCGTTTTCGACTGCGGAAACAAATGCAATACGTTATTTCACTTCACTGCCTCTTAATGTACAAGAACAATAAACATACACCAATGGAAGCATTTGAGGCATTAAATAACCGCGATACAGTTTTATTAGTTAATTTTTGAATTTTCAGTGGAAAATACCAAAATAATAGAATGATTACGTAAATGCACTAATTAACTGCATAGAAAAATGGCTTCGTCGGTTGTGCATTGGCATAATGATTGATAAAACAATGTTTTGAATGATTTTTATTCAGTGCGGGGCTTATAAATTGTTTGAATAGTCAGTCATTGTTTGAGTAAGGAAATTTAGTGATGCAAAAAACATCACCTTTCGTCTGGATTTATACTTACGTTTATCGGATAGAAATTTATCTGTCGCCCCACTACTCCTGTTCCTGTATAACTGTTCGCAACAGGTATATTGGCTATTATTTGCTCCACCTCCAGTGAAGCGACAATTCGCTATAGCAAGTGTTTATTGGTGCACCGTGGGGTGTCGTTTTGTCGAGGTTGCACTAAAGTTGCCTATTCAGAGTGAGATAAAGTGATAACATTGCGGCAAAACTCATATTTAATCAAAAATATCTTTTTTATGCCAAAGGAGCAAATAAATGATGATAGAGAGAAATAAATCCTATCACAAGCGAGTGAAAGTGGTAACATAAATGAGAGAAAGCAATTATATGTCAGCAAACCTCATGTTTATTCACCAATATCTTATATTTCTGTCAAGGTAATCAATATAGATGATGACACAGTGAATTATAGAGGCGTACTCGAAGGGGGAGAAAAAGACAACATTACAGCAAACCTCATTATTTACTCGGTGATGAGGTAAAAACAAAATAAAACGTACTGTGCGCACCGGGGAGTTCATGAAACCCACTAGTCGGTGGCCGTACCGACACCTTTTTGCTGTCGGTACGGCTACCGACGATCTCCCGTCCTCACGTCGGTGCCGCACCGATCGGGTTCGTACAGAATCGCACTCACTGCTTGCCGGGAGTCGGTGTGACGTCGCACCCGACGAATTGGTGCCGCACCGATCGGTTTGGAGTTATAGAATACGGCCCCTGGGTAGCCTTGGCCCTCAGCCTGAGTCAGTCAACTAAAACATAGGTAAAAAACAAGCAGCAAGCAGGGGAGTTCCTCCCATAGTGACATATTCTTACAATGCTCCTGTTTGCATTTCTTACTCGTAAGCATTGCGTCGGTACCTTAGAGGTGAGCTTAGAAAAGATCGCCCAGGGTTTTTCGCTTTGGAGGGCATGGAAAATAGGGTAGTTAACTTCATCAAAGGAAACAAAAGGCATTGATTGCGATTCGTTACCCACCATTTGTATATTCAAGATATATATATTATTTGGTTTTAGAAAACCCAGTTTAGACGAATGTTAACTCTAATTAAAAAAGGCCAGATGGGCGGCCATGCGATGCCACTCCACTTGATGTCACAGCGACCTAGATGCTACATGAATAGTCAGGAGTTTTACATTGTCTGAGATTGCCAATGAATGCCTTTGGCACAGAGCTCAGGGAAACATCTCTTAATAATCACTCATTAAAATTGCCTATGGTCGGAAAGTTTCCTTCGTTTGATAGGGTAATGATAATCACTCAGGGTTCCCACTCAACCGTGAAAATCTTGAATAAGCTGTGAATTTCGTCTACCGTGAAAAAACCTGGAAAAAGCCGTGAATTTCGCCATGAAACCTTAAAAATATCTCAATATTGATAATAATACTACGATTGACTGATCAAATTCGATATGTTAATCATGTTTCATGGCTCTTTAATCTACGCATTTCTCTACACACGAATATTCGAAGTGTATTAATTGGTCCGTACTGTATGCACTACTACTACGTGCACTTTGTGTAATTCATTGAGGTGCCTTACATTGATGCACAATGCTGTAATCGATCTCTGGGCAAATAAATACTATTATTATTATTATATGACGACACATTGACCGATATTTTCCATTTTAATGGCGGAAGTCTTGTTATTTTGTCTTAGCGTTTCAATTTCATTGATAGCTTGGGATGGACTTGTGTTCGAAAAAGGACGAATGAAATACCTTGCATTTCTAATGGACCCAGAATGAACCATTTTCAAAAATTATCTGATTTGTAACTCGAAGTTCGGTTCCCACAAAAAAATTAGGGCACATGCCATATGCTTTGAAATATGAGTTTGCCATTGGAATTTTACTGAAGGAAACATTTCTACGGCAAATAGGCTTTCAATTTATAGCAATAGCTCTCAATAGACTACGGTCACCTCGTTTGAATTTATGTGAATAATAAAGTAAAAGTGAAAATAACGTTTTTCAGCAGGTATTTATTTTGTCTTTATATATTTAAAACCAAGTGCATTATACAGTGGAACCCTGATCTACTGTACCCGCATTGATCGTTTTCCCGCATTCATCGTTCGTCGTTCCTGGTCCCAAATAAAGTTCCTCGCGGTCCCGTCGTATAATTTCCCTGCATCCATCGTTTGAGGAAAATGAGACGAAGTGTTTACATCGTGTTCAGTTCAAGTGCGCGTAATTCATAAAAGAATAAGACCAAACACGATGTATTTCTAACGTTATTTAAGCTTTTAAAACAAGAAAATAGTTGGAAATATACAATGATGATTTCTGGTCAAACACGATATCTTCGTGTTAAAAGGGGAGTGTGTGTGTCACCTTTGGTTGCTCTCGAAATGATTCTCGCTCACTTCTACCTCTATGACACTTTATTCTTCACACTTATACAAACAGGACTCTCCAGCCCAGACACTCTCCATGTCCCTCCGCACACTTGACTTCACTCAACTCAACTGTCCTTACGGCTTCTCGACGCGTCCCAACGCGTCCCCTTGAGCCACCTCTGTTGGTTCACGGTCACTCCCTCAGGGGGCAGCATCTCCCGGGGGGGGACACGCCGCCTGGCAGCGTAACAGTCGGCCTTTCCTGGCCCTAGGATTGCCCTCGGTCCTCTGCCAGACTGTCAGGGTGCTCGGGTTGACCACCTTGCCGTCATCTTCTTCTTCTGCGTTCAAGGGGGAGGAGTCATCTTCTTCTTCTGCATTCAAGGGGGGGTCGTCATCTTCTTCTTCTGCATTCAAGGGGGGGCAACACCAGGGTCTCATGCGATCGGAGCTAAACACAGAGTTGAAGGGTCTTTGAGTGCGTTTTGCACCGGGGATGTCACGTAGGAGGTACCTGTCGCTTGGCAACACTTCGACTACCTGATGTGGACCCTTAAACTTTGGTGCTATCTTCCTCGAAGTCCCAGTCGATTGGGCTTCCCTTTCCACTAGCACTAAATCTCCTTGCTGATATTTTCGGGGTATTTTATGGCACGCGTCATACCTTTGCTTTTGCCTCCCTTGGACCACTGCTATTCTAGCTAAAGCTTCTGCCCTAACTTGTTCTACGGATCCCTTTTCCTCCTTACTGTCACTATCCTGCAACAACAATACTAACCGATTACCTAAGGCATTTCGCGGACTGTACGCAAACAAGAGTTCGTGGGTGCTCTTCCCCGTCGTCTTGTTCACCATTGAGTTCATCGCAAACTGAATCTTACGCAATCCAACGTCCCAGTCACTTCCATCCTCTGATGTGTATTTCGTGGAAATAGCCCTAGTAATTACACTGTTTGACCTTTCAACCTGCCCGTTTGCTCTTGGGGTGGCTGTCGCGTTCTTTATGTGTTTGATCTGATTCTTGCCACAAAACTCTTCGAACTCCTTTGCAGTGAAGGCGGTTCCTCTGTCTGATATCAGACGCTCGGGGCACCCAAATAGGCTAACGATATCCTTCAGCGCTTCACAAACTGGCTTCGATTTTGCGTTCCTTACTGCCCTCAGCACTATGAACTTGGTGAAGTTATCCTGATAAGCTAGTACGTACTCATGGCCTCTCTTACTTCGTGGAAATGGTCCCAGATGGTCCACATGAACTGTATGAAATGGGGTGGCTACCCTCTCAATTGTGTGTAATGTCCCCTCCTTCATTCCTCCAGTTCTCTTGTGGTAGGCACACTCAATGCAGGCCGCGATGTACTTCTTCACTCTTCGCCTCATTTTCGGAAACCAGAAATGCCTCTTGATCTGTTCAAGAGTTTTCTCCTCTGCGTAGTGCCCTAAATCGTCATGGCTGCCTTTTATGATCCGCCAAATAGCATCTTTAGGAACCACCCACTTGGCTCCTCCGTCTGATTTGCGGCAAACCCGGTTGTCCCTTATGATGTAGTCAGTGTGTACTTGACGTTCGTCATTGCTACATGCAGGTTTCTTCAATATTCCATGTATCCTCTTAATCTCTGGGTCTTGGAGCTGCATCGTCAGAAGCCAATCTGCTTCATCAATCCTCAAAGTGAATATCTTTAGATCAGCAGTCTCGGGTATCTCGGCTTCTTCGACGGGATTCCGGCTAAGGGCATCAACATGGCTCATGCTTCTCCCTGGCCTGTACTCTACGGTGAAATCATACTCTTGTAGTCGCAACCACCATCTTGCGATTCGAGGAAGCATTTCCTTCTTCATCATTGTGGCTTTCAAGGCGTTACAATCTGTTACCACTTTGAATTCTCGGTTAAGTAGATACTAGGTTGGGACAAGTCAGGAAAGTCAGGAAAGTCAGGAAATAGTCAGGAAAAAAAGTTTTGGTCAGGAAAATCAGGAAATCGTCAGGATGAGCGCCCGAAGAGTCAGGATGGATCGGATTGTGTGCCTTTTGCTGTGCCGCCGGCCACCGCACGCCGCACTGGCGGCAAGCGACAGCCGCAAGATGAGCCGAGAACGCCCGCGCCGCGCTGTCTCACCGCCTCCCTTCCCCTCGTGCTAACCCGTGCCGAACTGGGCTGCCGCCTTCACCGCCGAAGCAAGGAGTGCTGGCGTCGCTCTGCCTGCCGCTGCATGGCAAGGTTCTCGCATGTGTTCTAGCAATTCACCGCTTTACACGACGCAATTTTGATTGCGCCTTCGCACGTACGTCAGACTGCGCAATTCCGTGTACCGTGTAAAACGGCCTTTAGACACTCTTAACCCTCTCATGCATGCATGCATGCATGAAATCCTTTGGAGTAATCAAAAAATAAAATAAACATGTGACGAGTGCAAAAAGTGAAAAGGGTTGAAATTTTACATCGCTTGCTGCAGCGGTTCCAATTAGGCAAACGTTTAGCAAATAATTTAGACTATTGAAAAGGAACCAACTTCAATATTGAGCTCAGAGAGAATTCAGAAGAGTCAAAGCATTTTTAGAAAATTTCTAGAAAACATTCAGCAATGTGAGTCACTTAAAAATAACGATCATTGATTATAAAATAAATTTTGAAATTACCGATTGCTAATTCAGATGCACTATAATTGAATTCATATGCCTACTTTTAAAGCTCCTCTCGATCACCCGTCAGGTATGCTATCAGCTAAATAAAACTAAAACACATATATGCATATGCTTTTCACTAAGGATGACCATGTCATTGCAAAACGCTATTTTCTCACCATGCGTCTTGTCGTTCATTATCATGCTCTGGAAAAATTAGTTGATAATTGAGAATAGAGAAAAGTATAAAGTCTGAACGCAATGAAGATTACCAATAAATCTGGAGCAAAGTATCAATACCTGAATTAATGACTTTTGATCGGATAACCAGGCTAAAATCTCAAAAGTAAAAAGAATCCTTCACTTGGAAGAGGTTCTGATTCAATACAGTTGCAAGTACATATGACGTGAAAAGAAAAAAAATTGAAACGGTTTATCCTAATTTACCTTAGAAGTTTAGCAAGACTACCAATTTATAGCTTGTTCGAGTGAAGGAATAATTACCATAAAAAATATAGGTTTCTATCATGCGATTTACGATCTTTCCCGTGATGCCTGAGAAATATTTTTAATGCGCTAAAATATTTTTGAACTTCAATTATCACATGTTATGGGTTATTCTGCTCAGCCATTGCCTGGAAAATTGCTCTGTATTATTTAATGGCGTACAAAATAATAAAATTACAACTAGTTTTTAGTCTCACGTCTAGAAATGAGGTTGAATGATTTCTTACAATGGGGATACAGTGGAGGTCATGCCTTTCGGGTTGATGATGTAAAAACATAATTGTCTTTGCACGAATAAGTATGTTAGGTAATTTATCTCAAAAGTGGAAAAAAATCTAGCTTATCACATGTGATAGGAGCATCGCAAATCTTGTACATCACTTCTTTGGTATATATACATATTAATTTTGACCGATTCACTTTCAGCGATATTTTTTTAACGTGTGAGGGGTATTAAGAGGTTGTTGGTGCCGATTTGTATATCCATGAAATAAAAGGATTCCTAAATTCAAGTGCCCACGTGTAGTATGAGACGTTTCGTCCAGCTTTCTTCGTTTCTGACAGTTTGAGCACGTCGCCACTGTATAGCGGGAGGCCGGCATACACGGCAGTGTAACGCGCTCTTCTTCCACAAAAAGTCATTTTATCATTTGTGGACTACTGAGACCATTAACGGAGAAAGCGCAGGAAATATTGACTACATTGTGTTGAACGCATGGCGACGCAGCGTCTCAGGAACCTTAAATGAATTCTGTACTACCATACGACAATGCAATAGCAAAGTTGCATTGGGTCGTCTGTGACATAGTAGCGGCTTGGTAGGCTCATGCGCAGAAGCGAGTGAGGCAACCTTAGGCTCTAAACCTTGGCTCCACGGTCGCTCCTTTTCCGCGCCTTTCCCCCCACACCCCCCGCCATCCCACGCGCTCCCCGGGTCTGCGCCCGCGGCGGGTCAACAATAACAGTGCGACGGTGACGAGTCCGGACGAGTCGGTGTGCCTGGAGAGCAGCGGAGGTTGCGTTTTCTTCATTGAAGGTAGGCTGTCACGAATATTAGCAAACTCACTGTCGTGTTATTTTATCCACTCCATTCGACTATTCATTGAAACTTAATGGTGCTGTAGTTCAAAATGAGATTGTATTATTTTCAGACCCGAATGCTGAGGCCCATTTCGTCTCTAGTCATGGTCGGGGGAAAGCAGACGTATTGGAACGAGGATTGGTCAAAGGAGCTTCATTTCAGCTGCTTCTCACCAAAGACTTCGACTGCATTAAAGCATGGATTGCCAGAAGGAAAACCAACATCTTTCTACTGCTCGGTGTGCTGCAAGACGAATCAACTCGGCAACATGGGTCGCGGTGCCCTGACTAAACACCTGTCATCAACCCACCACAATACTGCCGTCGAGAACAAGAAGAGCTGTTACGGGATCAAGATATTTTGTTTGCCTTCCGCTAAGAAGGTAAGTGATGGTGAGTTATTTGTAAAATCTTCGGGGTTTTCTGGTTCTCTACCCCAGCCTGATTTTTGTAGGTGACTACAGCAACTCCCTCTACCTCTACATCCGCGTCGGTGAACCCCACGGCGGCGGCACCTGGTTCCTCAGCATCGGGTGGGACTGCAGAAGACCCTCGGGACGATCCCGATGACCCCACACCAGCTTCACCTGCCTGCACATGTTCATGCCCATGTGCGCGATGTACCAACGAAGTTATCGCCGTCCCGAAGACTGCTGGTTTGCAAGGTCTTAACACCTGGTTAATGAAGCAAGATACTACCAAAGCTGAGATTTTGTGGTGTATCTATTGTGTAACGAGCCATACTTCTTTGTCTTCTGGGGGCAAGGCAGTGCAGTTATTTCCCACAATGTTCCCAGATAGTATGATTGCTGCAAAAATGGAATTGGGTCGGAACAAAATCGCCTATTCACTTGTACATGGTTTAGCCCCACATTTCCATGATGTTATCACATCTAAGTTAACCAAACTGGATTTTGTGGTAGTTTTATTTGACGAGAGTCTCAATAAGTGTAGCCAGAAGACTCAAATGGATCTTGCCATTAAATTTTGGTGTGATGATCAAAATGAAACGGTGACGAAATATTATGATTCAGTGTTCCTGGGTCGCTCAAGGGCGACTGATCTCATATCGGCATACTGCACAGCAATTCCTAGAAGTGTGCAGTCTCATGTGCTTATGGTTGGCATGGATGGCCCGAATGTTAATGTCAAGTTCCTGAAAGATCTCCAGATTTATATGAAAACAGAGTTTGGTGAGGATGAGCCACTGCTGCTGCTCATGGGGTCCTGTGGTTTGCACGTAGTTCATAATTCCTTCAAAGAGGGGGTTAGTAAGTGTGGCTGGAATATTGTCATGTTTCTCAGGGCCTTATACAATATATTTAAGAATGTGCCTGCCCGTCGCAGTAAGTATACAGAGTGGACAGGCTCTACTACTTTCCCAAATAAGTATTGTGCAGTGAGGTGGTTGAATAATGCACCTGGTGCCGATAATTGCATCAAAATATTGCCAAACGTAAAAACTTTTATTGAAAAAGTGAGAACTGGACCTGAAGAGGATAAAATAAAATCTGCCGGCTTCTTGTATGTTGCAAAAGCTGTTGAAGATAAGATGTTGGGGCCTAAGTTAGCCTTCTTCTCATATGTTGCAAGACTTGTTGAGCCATTCTTGACTACTTATCAAACCAATGACCCAATGGCGCCGTTCTTGCACACGGACCTGTCGAACTTAGTGTCGAACCTGCTTAGACATTTTGTCAAGAATGATTATGTAAATCGAAAGTCAGATGTATGTAAAGTTGACATTACCAATGAAGACAATCTGATTCCTGTGAAGAACTTCAATTTTAGTTTTTCTGTAAAGGACGCTCTCAAAAAAGTACAAGTATCTACTCCAGAAATGCTGAAGTTCAAGGAGGAGTGTGTGCTCCTGCTGAAGGCTATGGTTAGTAAAATTCTTGAAAAGGCTCCCTTGAATTACAAACTCTGCAGAGCCATAACTTTTTGTGACCCAGAACTGATTTCACATTCCAAAACTGCCGTTTCTACTCGACTGAACGGCTTCTTGGAACAACTGCACAGCCGCAATTGGCTTCCTGCAAGTGAGTGCGACACTATTTTGTCTGACTTTAAGGTGCTCTGTGACAAACAAGTATTTGCTAACGCCTGTCAAGAATATGATCGTCAGAGGCAGAGACTAGATCATTTCTGGAGAGGTATCTGGGATCGTTATAAGTGCTCAGATGGTTTAGTGAAAGTGATTAAAATGGCTCTGATCATAAGCCATGGCCAAGCTTTCATCGAGCGTGGCTTCTCCATCAATAAGGAGATAATAGTAGAGAACCAATTAGATATGTCTTTGGTGGCTCAGCGCCAAGTGTACGACTCAGTCAACGCTGCTGGTGGCGTAGAAAACATAAAAATATCTGCTGAAATGATCAACAGATTTCGGCACGCGCGCTCCGAGTATGAAGAAGCAAAGAAGCAGCGCCGATCTGAGGACGCTGAGGTCGAAAAAAAAAGGACCCATGAGAAGATGATTGGAACTGAAGTTAAGGAGCTTCAAGCCAAAAAGATGAAAGTGTTAGCATCAAGCCAGAAGGAGGCTGATGCCATTGATGAAGAAATAAAAAAGTTGACTGGTACTTTCTAACTTAACAATGGAGTTTCTAACTTAGACAATTTGTGAAGTGCACTTTTAATTAATAGTGATTTTTTTGTTCACCAAGTTTTTTTTACTGTTTTGACTAATGATTAAGTCACAGTGATTGCTAGTCCAAAGTGGCCATATTTTGTTTGGAAAGTCAATATGAAAGAACTATGATAATTTGTGAAGTGTACTTAAAATGAGGAAATAGTGATTTTTTTGTTCACCTTGTTTTTTTTACTGTTTTGACTAATGATTAAGTCACAGTGATTGCTAGTCCACAGTGGCCATTTTTTGTTTGGAAAGTCACTATGAAAGAACTATTATTATGTGTGAAGTGTACTTAAAATAAGTAAATTGTGATTGTTTTGTTCACCTTGTTTTTTACGGTTTTGACTAATGATTAAGTCACAATGATTGCTAGTCCACGGTGGCCATATTTTGTTTGGAAAGTCACTATGAAAGAACTATGATAATTTGTGAAGTGTACTTAAAATAAGGAAATAGTGATTTTTTTGTTCACCTTGTTTTTTTTTTACTGTTTTGACTAATGATTAAGTCACAGTGATTGCTAGTCCACAGTGGCCATTTTTTGTTTGGAAAGTCACTATGAAAGAACTATTATTATGTGTGAAGTGTACTTAAAATAAGTAAATTGTGATTGTTTTGTTCACCTTGTTTTTTTTACTGTTTTGACTAATGATTAAGTCACAATGATTGCTAGTCCACAGTGGCCATATTTTGTTTGGAAAGTACCAAAGTACCTAACGTGTAGTACTGTACAGTAGTAACATTTCTTGTAAGTTTTTCTGATATTACAATTAAAAAATACTGAAGTGTTGCATATTTTGAGCTATTTCCTTGTATATGACCTCTTATGACATCTTTCTTCATGCGTTAAAACTTATGGCGAACGCTAGAAAAAGTCAGGATATATCAAGATTTTGGTCAGGAAAAAGTCAGGAAAAGTCAGGATGGGAGGAAATTGAGATCTTGTCCCAACCTAGAGATACATCCGGAACTTATCTATCGCTTCTACTACTGCCAATGCCTCAAGTTCATAGCTATGGTACATCTTTTCTGCCTCTGTTGTCTGTCTACTATAATACGCAATGGGCCTTAGAGTTTCACCTTCTCGACTCTGTAACAGGATCCCAGCCAGGCCACTCTTGCTGGCGTCGGTGTGTACTTCGTGCACCGCCTGCGCGTCGAATAAGGCCAACGTTGGTCGTTCCACCAATTTCCTTTTTAATTCTTGGAATGCACTCTGCTGCTCTTGGCCCCACCCAAAGGCTACATCTTTCTTTGTCAGTCGCGTCAGGGGTCTGCTAAGAATCGCGAAACCTGGTATAAATCTTCTAAAGAAGCTGGTCAATCCCACAAATTGCCTAACTTCGTGGACATTCACGGGCCTACGAAAATCGTTGACTGCCTTGATTTTTCTCTCGCCCGGCTTTATTCCTTCGTTACTTATCTCGAAGCCTAAATAGTCTACTTTGTCCTTGAAGAACTCACACTTTGAGGGCTTCAAAGTCAGACCCACTTCCTTCAGCACCTTGAGGAACCTGGTTAGCTTCTCCAGCCCTTCCTCAACGGTCTTACTCGGGATCAAGACGTCGTCCATGTACACGAGAACGTCTCCAGGTTTTGTCATCCTAGTCACTTTGTTCATCATCTGATTAAAAGCGGCCGGCGCATTGACGAGACCAAAGGGGACCTTTCTAAACTGATACAATCCCTGGGTCGTCACGAAAGCGGTCAGCGGTCTCGACTTAGTCGCCACGGGGATCTGGTAATACCCTGATGCAAGATCAAGCGTAGTGTAATACTTGTTCCCAGCAAGCCTATCTAGCTGTTCCTCGATAGCGGGCATCGGAAACTTGACCTTCTTCGTCTTCCGGTTCATTTCTCTATAGTCAATGCAGAGCCGGTTCTCACCGCTGGCTTTCTTAACGAGTAGTGCTGGGCTCGCGTAATCAGACGTTGATTCCTCTATAATGCCCAACTTTAGCAACTCGTCGACTTCCCTCTGCATCTCCGCTCGTTGTGCATAAGGTAGACTATACGGACGCAGATTTACCGGTTGCTCATCGTTTACCTCTATTTCGAAACTCTCCACCTTTGCTGTACCCAGTTCACTCATAGTCATAGCAAAGCATTCTCTGAATTCGTTCACTAGATCACATACTGAGTCTTTTTCTCTTTCTGTTAAATTGTCGCTGATTTTAATATCATCCTTCCTGATCAGTCCCTTTTCTTTCACTGTCCGAACCTTTGGTTCCGGCTCTTCACCATTTTCCAGATCAAGTTTAATAATTCGCAGCTCTCCGTATTCCTTCTCAACTCGGATGTCCCTCTGGTCGAGTGCACTTCGTCCGATAATTATGTCATCATCCTGCGAATAGTCCGGGACAATTACCGTATAAGCTTGTGTAAGAGGCGCACACGTGTAAGAGGCGCACCCCTATTTTGAGGATCGAAGCTATAAAGAAAAAAAATTTTGCGACTTTTTTTATCCTATCGTCCGGTGTTGCAGACGTATGCCTGGAATTTCGACAGTTATCGAAATGTCCTCTTTCAGTACTATTTGAAAAAGGAAATTTTGATAACTGCGGCGGCATAAGAGGGAGTAGAAAGAGTTCCGATCCTCTCTTTGCATACGCCATCGCTCTACGTTGCTTGCCCTACTCACGAACAATTTTGTTTAAAAGCTCTCGCAGGAGTATTGCAATAGAATTGCAGCCATGGAAAATTTTAAGCCAAAACACGACAGGCAAATGGCATGAGCTTTCCCAAGAGATTGAACAACAATCGGGGCAATCTCAGCGCCGTAGGTTAATAACCGCGTCGTAGATTTAAGGCCCCTTGCACACACACCGATTTTGGACGGCCGGTAAAATATCACCGGCACCGGCAAAATGCCAGTTATCTGCCGGCTGTTGTCACTGTGGATCGCCGGCGCCGGCTCAAAAACTTAGCAACGTATCGTTTGAACGGTAAAAATCCGGCGTGTGTGCAAGCATCGCTTCGCCGGTAAAATGTCGGCCAATATTTACCGACCGTCCAAAATCGGTGTGTGTGCAAGGGGCCTAACGGAACTACACTCGGCTCTCCATCAGCTAACGCCTCTGCCGTTTTTTTCCTTTCCGAGACTCCACAGGAAAATATCAAGTTACAGGGGAACAATGGAAACGTGTTTCATCCCTACCCCATTCCACCAACTGACCTTTTTCGGTCTACCAGGTTCAATTCCCCGAGTTTCTGGAGGTCAAATGCTACGTGAGTCACCTTCTGAGCTCGAGGATATCTCGATATCTTTCAGCAATTGTATAACACGCACGAGGTTCTAAAAAGAATTAGACCTAACGCGACGTATATCTTACAGCATTTAAGTTTTTTGAGCTCTAATTGATTGACACAAAGATTTATAGCTAAAATAAGGCTATTAATATTCAACATAGTCCAAACAGCACAATTTCGGAAGAAACAAGCGTAGCATAAGCGCATTCAAACAAGACGAGACGGACTGGAAACTCAGGCAACGCAAACTGCGTATATCACATTGCTACGCCTTCGCTTTAAAGGCAACGACGTCACATGCAAGATCGGACGTGTTCTTCCCTTTCTCCTTCGCTCGTAGCTTTAAATACGGAGGGGAGGGAGCCCTCTTCCCCTCGACCTCTCCATCAGCGCTCTTCACTTATAAGCATTTCCGATTTCTTCTATCCACCATTAAGTCCAACAGTGAGCACACTCGTTCGAATTTTTTCAACCGCAGGTTTTGACACCAATATTACTATATGCAGTATAAATGCCGCGGGATGCCCACTCGCGGCAATAAATTTAGCGCGCGCTCCGGAGCGAATCACCCCGCGCGATCTTTTCAATGTTCACCTCTGGGGTACCGACGTGACGGCGCGATGCTTGCAAAAAATTCAAACAGGAGCATTTTAAAAATACGTCACTAAGGGAGAAACTCCCTGCCTGCCGCTTGATTTTGACCCAGGGTTTCAGATGACTGACTCACGCTGAAAACCAAGGCCACTCAGTTCCCCTTGAACTTGCAACCGGTGAAGGGGAGGGGGGGAAGATAAGAAGTTTGTGTAAGAGGCGCACCCCCATTTTCGGCTGCAACATCTGGGAAAAAAGGTGCGCCTCTTACACGAGCTTATACGGTAACACCTCAACGTCAAAGTCCACGCCATCCACTTTTAATGCCATTTGTTTTGAACCAATGACCCTACAACCCCCACATCCGAATCCGGACAAACGTTTCAAGCTTTTCTCGTACTTCAATCCAATTTTCTCTGCCACACCTTGCCTCATTGTCACTACCTCGCTTCCTAGATCGACAAATCCAAGGATGCGGTCATTATTAATCTCCACCCATTTATGATATTCATCTTTCACCTTCTCATTTGCCCAGCTAATAATCTTAACGTTTCCTATCCTCTCAACTGCCTACCCATTTCTTTATTTGCCTGAGGGCACTCCCTTGATACATGCCCACTTTTCTTGCAGGTGAAGCAAAGTCTAACGTGAGCTGGTTTTTGGGAATCTTTCGCCATATGACCAAACTCGGCACAGTTAAAACATTTCATCTGCCCTGACTTCCTTTCTCCTTTCGATTCCCACGGTCGATCTACTAATTTCTCACTCGACGTCGAATCTAAACTCCGAATGAATGGCTTTTCTTCGACTCGCGTACGTTCTACCACACATTCGTACCGTTTGATTTTACTCAACAGTCCCTCTACATCCTGGAAATCACTTAGGGCCAACAACTTCACCAACTCCCGATCTCCAATCCCATTCAAAATATATCTTATCAGGGATGCATTGTCAATATCTCCACGACTAGCTAAGGCCTTCATCGAGTAAACGTACGTTTCGTAGGTTTCAGTTCGTTGTTTCTTCTTTCGACTGAGTCTCATATGCACCTCCGCTTGATCGTCCGATGAGGGGAAACTATACTGCAGCTTCCTCTTGAAAGCTTCCCACGAATACACTTCTTCCGCAACGCTATTCAACCACGTCGCTGCGGCGCCTGGTAACTTGTGCACAGCTTGCGTTAACACCATCGAGTCCTCCCACGCGTATGCGAGTGCGACACTTTCAACTCGCCTAATCCATTGCTCAGCCGTAAATCCTATCGATAGGGAAGGATCGAACTCTGGTAGTAGCCTCTCTGCCATCTCATGCTGCCCAATGGAAGTGTTCCCCGCTAACGCAGCTCTTCCCGCCAACATTTCCCGTTCCAACAGCCTCCTTTCCCGGTCCAAAATGTCCCGTTCCCTTCTCAATAGCTCACGTTCGCGCGTAACTTCAATCGCCGCTTCGTTCCACCTAGCATAGCCTCACTCCGACCCCCGGTCATATCTCTTAGCGCTCTTGAGGAAAATGAGACGAAGTGTTTACATCGTGTTCAGTTCAAGTGCGCGTAATTCATAAAAGAATAAGACCAAACACGATGTATTTCTAACGTTATTTAAGCTTTTAAAACATGAAAATAGTTGGAAATATACAATGATGATTTCTGGTCAAACACGATATCTTCGTGTTAAAAGGGGAGCGTGTGTGTCACCTTTGGTTGCTCTCGAAATGATTCTCGCTCACTTCTACCTCTCTGTGACTCTTTATTCTTCACACTTATACAAACAGGACTCTCCAGCCCAGACACTCTCCGTGTCCCTCCTCACACTTGACTTCACTCAACTCAACTGTCCTTACGGCTTCTCGATGCATCCCAACGCGTCCCCTTGAGCCACCTCTGTTGGTTCACGGTCACTCCCTCAGGGGGCAGCATCTCCCGGGGGGGGGACACGCCGCCTGGCGGCGTAACACTCGTAGCTGAGCTTCTCAGCAGTTAATGTGGCATTTTTCCGAAAACAGGATGTCAGGTTATTATCAGTTATCAATTTACGTGTTCTACCATAAGTCTCACTTGTAAGAGTTACTGTGGAATCTTCTCAGGATATTTTGTTTCTCCCTACTAACAATCAGAATTCATCTACTCATCTGGCGCTACAATAATTAGAAAAGAATGGGTACGTTGCCTTCTCTTTAGAACAAAAAAATTCATGGCGCAGTCATATGTTTATGTTTCACCCTCTGTAGTATGTTTGCGTAAGACGTACGCGATAGCATCAGTTCCAAACTTCACCTCACATAAGTGGTTCCGTACTTTCCAGGGTGGGTTGACTTCAAACTAGCGAGTGTTTTTCATGTGGGTTTAATAAAGTAAGGTTTCTTTTCTTTGTTTTATTTTTATCCGTCTTCGGACCATTGCCCTTCCGAAAAAACAAGTGAGTACTTTAAAAGATGGACTGAAAATAATTGAATATGAAGAAAAGCATCCGGGATAGAAGTACGTGAATATTGGAGAACACCTCGGGCTGTCCGCTAGCACATGACGGTAGGGGTGGGGGTAGAGCGAGCTCCCAGATGAAAACAAGAAGTGGGATGAAGCCAAGGCTCAGGCGGGCGTGCCGCTGACGATTAACGCAACAATGTTCACGCTTTACACATGGCCTAAATTACATGAAAAATATATTTATAAGACAGGAGCACTACAAATAATTGAGTATTTTTGGCCTATATGATCCGTCTCACAACCAATCACTTCGCCGGCGAAAGCGGTTGTTCTAGGCACAAAATTCACATTGCTCTCGTGAATACGTGTGCTGGAAATGGCGTTTGATGGATTTTTACATCAGAGAGAAATCCATAATAGCAGGGTAAATGCCAAGTGGAGATCAAACATTTTTAGTGAGCTGGCATGTTCCTTTAGGATATTTGAAAGAGATATTATTCGAATCAACTACATGACTTAAGTGTCTCGATAAGGTCTAAGATGTCTCTTTGAATCCTTTGACAAATATCATAATTACGCACCAAAATCCTGCATTTCGTGGGACACAGGCAACCTATGCAAACATTCCCGCAGCGATCGTTTTCCCGCATTCATCGTTTCTTTCGCCCATAACCCCGAAAAATGATAGATCGAGGTTCCACTGTAATTATATGTAATTGATTTTTTGATTTATTACATTCTATAAACAATCTTAATAAATATTTTCCGCGATCTCAGAAAGATTGGGTAAGGGAAATTTGGTTACTTTACGGTAATAACAACGTGCGCAAGAAACAATCTCTCGGCGAGGAATTAAAAAAGGACTTCCGGTGTTCAGACAGAAGAAGGTCCTAAGGGCATTCACATATTTAAAGGAGGCCATGGTATTTGGCATCTGGGAAAGAGCGCGGTTGGGTTGGGCCTTTAGTTGGCCCTGAATTTTCCAAACGTTGATGTCATAAAAGATTTCAATTTTCATTGCTGCGGTTACATTCACGGCGATTGTCGCGTATGTTAATTTTTAGGTAATTTAGGCCGGTGATTGTCCTATTGTTGACATATAAACGGACCATGAATTCGACGACATTGAGACCGTGATAACTTGAAAAAAACCGTGAAAACTTGGAAGAAAAAACATGGAAAAAGCCGTGAATTTCATTATTTAGGGAGAGTGGGAACCCTGTCTCTATTTAAGGCAAGTGCTACCTGCTAGCAGCCTGTATCGTAGCGGCGCTCATAGCCTCGAACCAAGGTGGCCTCAAAGAGCGGCAGCAGGAACCAGAATGTCGTTACACTGGCTTTTTCCTAGCATTCGTACTTAGCCGTCGCATTTTCACGTGCTTGAAAATTTTCACTTTTAATTTAATCACAAAAATAGATATTGTCATTAAAAATGTAAAAGCGTTAAATATGTACTCCAGAAGTAAAAATCTTTCCATTTAGGCAATAAGAAAGAAATTGGAAACCACCCTGTTTTAGAAGTAATAGCAGGTAAGATGTTCGCATAAAATCTTCACTTAAATACTTCACTATTAGCTTAGGATTGTGGCTTCCTGTCCTACTTCATGCTACCCTGAGTCTTGAAGGAAGCAGTAGGAGTGGTGGCCGCCACTGTGGGACTGCCTCAGAGCCCTTGGAAGGGCAGCTATGGCATCAGACACACCCGAATTTGCCATCCTCCCTTTCAGAGTCCATTTTTCGTAGTGATAGAATTTCAAAATCTTATAGCATTTCGGAATTTTTGCATAGTGCAAAATTCATTGTCCTGTATCACTGGCACATTTTCAAAAAAGTTCTCGATTCATCTTGCAGAAGAAGACTTACTTGGCTTTTAAGTTTCCAAATGGCTAGGAATATGGTATTGTAGTGGTTCCGATCCGCCCCCTCCCTCTCTTTTTTGTTCGTGCCAACTTGCCTTCTTCCCCACGGGATTTAACCGGGGATGGCGAGTCGAGGTCCCGCTAGATAAAGGTAATGCTGCTCGGCCATGACGGACGATGACACCATACGGTCAAAGAGCCGTTGATGCCCCTGCACAACCAGACTTTTGTCGCGTAAATGAAATAAGGGCACAGTTTTGGTTCCCCATAGTTACTCTGAGAAGCGATCGGATGAGGGATGTTTCGATGACTTTGGCAAGATAAACGAAATACTTCCTTTTTACAACACATTTAATAAAAAAATAAAATGACAGAACAAACCCTCCAAAACACACATGGTACCACCTTCCAATATACGAAAAAAAAACGATTAATCCTCCAGAACACATGCGGCGTCACCTTCAAAGAGATAAAATAATGAACCCTTCAAAATACACAGAAAAATGATAAGAAGACCAGATTGCGGGCAGGGTGCATGACATCGTCTGAAACGAGTGCCTGTGATCAACTCAATTTCTGAAATGGATAATTTATTTTAACGTTCATTGTCTTTGTCTTCTCTTTCTGAGGATTTTACTAACAAAGGGAGAGCAAAACACTGAGGCAAATTACGAGAGCTCGCAATTCAAAGGAATATGTAGGGAGTCAATGGAAAATGAAACTGTGGGAACTTTGGGACATGTGGTGACGAGAATTCTTATGACGTTTTTGTTGAGCGAGGAATGGATCCTGCAGGAACCTTGGGCGTTGGATGGCGGATCAATGAGACTGCGATTTCCACGCTCAAAATCTTGCCCGGCACACCACTGTTGTGCAGGTTCAACTCGCTGCTTCCTGGGGTCACACTCTCGTGCCTTGTCCTCACTCAGCTCCACACCAACGACGGACTCCCTGCTGCGACTGCTTCGACCTCGACTCAGGTCGCTCTCTCCCTCTTAAAACCTTCACTTTCTTATCCTCAATCTAACTCCTGGGAAAGCCTTATATAGGCGGCTTTGCCTCCCATAATGCACCACACAGACCGTCGTCTGCACCTTCGATACTCCTATTTTTTTCCAGTGGGTATTTTGAACGCAGATGACCCACATCACTGCACTAATTTTGCACGTCATAACACAAAACGAAAATAAACCCAGTGATTTTTACATGTAAAAAATAATGTACAATTTTTGACAAAGATCAGAAAAAAATGAACCCCTCTTGCCAAAATCACGAACATCTCCCCCGATCGGCTCTCGAGAGTAATATCAAAAATTAAAAAGACTGTGATGGCATCGGACCATCACAGTATAGTCCATTCAGTCCTTTACTTAACTTGATAGGTGATGAAAAAAGGATAATCATTATTAACAAAGTTCATGTGAGCAAAAAACCGGCTGATACCTGAGTAAGCCACGCCCTCGTGTATACGACGCACTCCCATTTTTGTGCTGGCTGGTGAGGAAAAAAACTTTTTAGTGCTTTTTGGGTGCGGTCTAATATAGGAATTCGTGATTCATTGGTAAATCAATAAGTTTCAGTTATGACACATGGATTAACAAAGTTTAATTATGTCAGAAATGTAATTCCTGTTAAGGTTTCCGTGGCGATGTCCATGATAAGTACAGTTATCTGGGTTCTCGCTCATTCTTTTTTATATAAGGAGCATATTTTTAATATTGAAACCATATGAATGCAAAATGTAAATTGCAGAAAGTTATTGGTTGTTACCAAAGAACACAGTAGTTGGCTCATGCTATCTGCTTCTTTCAGAAATTGGGGATCAAGAAGGGAGCACGTCAATTGCTACAATGACGTTAATTAACTAATATCCACTGCTGAGTCTTCCAATTGTGTGCATGGCCTTCAGCAAGCTTCCCTCTTTCGAACCGTATGCGCTCTTTGTAAATAGCAGTATTTGAACGGAAGTGATGGCGAGGAAACCTCCCTCTATTTTTCTTTCTTATTCTAAAGGCCGATTTTGATAATGAAAATCATTATAAAATTGAATGTGTTAACCTCGGAATAAACTATCACCGTGCCTCCTGTTGTCGGTCATTCCCCCACGCATCTCTCGCAGTTCCCTCCTTTGTCCCACGACTCCCTCTTCAATGAATGCTTCAACATATCTGTTATTGCATTTTCCCCCTCCCCCGACTGATTCCACCCTCAACCTTCTCACCCTCGAATTGGCTTGCATTTGGCATCTTCAAGCCTATAGCTTGCCTGGGTTCAACATCTCATTCTAACCCCCTCTCTCCCCTTTCCCTTGTCGAACGTACTCCTTGCTCATGTTCCCCATTTGTTCCTCAGGTGTTGAGAAAGAAGCAACTGCTTTGAAAGCTCTGAATCAGAATTTTCCCTCTATGAGTTTTTCTTCTTATATGTTTGTGTTTTAGTGACAGTGACTCGCTTTTGAACCATCAATATAAGTATGATTTGATGATGTGTCGATTCCAAATATCCATTCTCAAATTCACCGATTCTTGGGAACGAAACATATGCAATAAAGTTTGGCTGGTACCTTTTTTTATTTTTCCCCTTGTGCTTTTTCAGGGAAATCTGGTGAAAGCATTTCCAGAAGATGGCTGCAGTGCCTTGGATAGACCACCTAAACCAAAGTATTACTCTGGAAAATGGTTTGTACTCATCAAGAGATATGGGTGCAAATTTGAGGACAAAGTCAGGAATGCAGAATTGGCTGGTTTTGATCTTGCCATCATCCACAATGTCAACTCAAGTGCCCTAGGTAAGGGAGTGATTGATTGTTACATGAAATAAAACTAGGGCAAAAACTATCGAGTACATACTTCCAATATTTTTGGGTAAACAATGTCCATGTAGTGTGAATTTTATTTGTATGCAGCAAACTCCCAATGATCTGGGATGATGATGGGGATAGGCAGCTTGAATAATCGTAAAATGTGAATAATCCAGGCTTTCACTTTAATTTCCTTTAATTTTCATAATTTGTATAAATATAACAACGCGTAATTGTTTTTATGCACATCGTCTGTTATTTTAGATTTTTTCCCTCAATCACTGAGAGATTTCTTCAGCCGATCTTTCTAGCAACGATAACGTGATAGCACCTGTACTCCTACTGCTCCGTATAGGAAAGAAAAAAAAAACCTTTCATTGTGATCACGTTCATTTAAAAAGTAATTTGCACTAATGCTTCAAAACTGCTGCGTGACGTCGGATACTATACAGTCGGGCACCATGTCATCGCATCTTACACAAGTTGCCCAGGATACAGCTGGTGCAGGATTCGAATCTATGATCACTGAGCACAATTGCGAAGGGTGATGCTTGCAAAACAGGAACACGGAGCTCCCATAAAGGCACCATGGGTGAGTGTGATGAAATCTCTGGTTCCCTTGGCCTGTATTCAACCGTGTGCAGGACCACAGGAATGATTGCTCATTTGCGGAGTGGAAAATACATATGAAGGTCATAGATAACATTTTTCGTGATTTAAAATTGGTTATCAGTGGAAGAATCTTCTGAAATTAATGAAGAGTTTTTTCCCCCCACCGTCCATCTTCTTCTGCAGTGCTACAGAATACGTCCAAGTAAACTTGAAATGTTCCTTGTCAGCAGGTAAATAAATCCGTTTTACGATGGGAATTCTGATGGAAATGTAAGCCTGGTGTAGCTTTGCATTATAATTAAGTAATCCTGGTGCTTTTAGCGCCTGATTTAATTTTTTTTAAAGATCATGAAAAACATTGAAGGAGCGTGAAACTGTTGCACAGATCCACTCTCAGAGATAATTAGTCTGGGTCTGCTGTATTTGAATTTTTGTGTCCATTGCAAGTTGACCAGGAAGGTTTATAGATTGTTTATTCCAAATTTCTTTTGTATTTTTTTTATTTCAATGAACATATTTTTTAAGACCAACTTTGAAGCTTCTCCAAATAAATGAGATTTTTAATAGTCTGTGACTTGAACTGAGATCCAAAATTGACCCAAAACTCAAAATTTTTGCCCAACCACTCCTTAACCCCTCAACGCCGTCATGCGTACCCTGTACGCGCCCTTTAAATTTCGTATGCCGCCGTCATGCGTACCCAGTACGCTTCCTGACCTACTGTATACATTATTTTTTCTCCGCCAGATATTGTATTTTAAATTAGAACTAATTGCACTATCTTTTGAAAAAATGTTTTTCCCCTCCAATAAAATATTCATAGCGACTTTATGCCTTCAGGATTTATTTAAATGTTTCGATGAAGTTCCGTTTTTTCACGTATTCGACCCAAAATCTCAACGCCTTCCTTCAACTGTACCGTCTTGAAAACTGCCGCCTATTGTGCTTGTGATGCATCTAGAAGGGTCAGCTACTTTAGCTTGAGATACGGTTATCTTCTAAGCTTACTGCCTTCTCTCAGTCTTCTTGTGTGTCGTCACCTCAAGCCCCAAGTTTGTTTGGTCCGCCTCCTTAGTCCTAAGCGTCCTAAGCGAAGGGCCCATGTGCTTCGCTCTGAATTTATTTTTTTTATTTTTTTTTTCTGGACTGTAATCAACGAAGATAAGATTCCTTCTAAACAGTCAGCGTATACCAGGACCCCTTCGAGCTATTTTCTCGTCTCTTGATGGAGCTTTGCGCGCGCTTCAGTCTACTAGAGTCGTTCATGCTGAGTGGTGTTCCTTCAGGCAGGGCGTTGAAATTCTCATCGGGTGTACTTCCTGTGTGTGGTATTTTTATTTAAAATTGGGGATCCTACGAAATGGGCATAGTATTGAAAGACAAAAAAGAGACACGGAAGTCTGTTTGTGTGTTAGGTTATAATAAATTCATTGGTGGGGTGAATTTCAAGGATCTGTTATTGCATTCGAACCTAATGGAAAGAAAACGCCATTACAAGTGGTGTATGAAGTTATTTAAGTCTATCGAATGCCGCAGTCCTAAATTCATATGTTGTTTACAGGAAAAACATGTCTAAAAAATTGACTTATCATTTCGCGTGGCATTGGTCGAGGTAATATTTTTGAAATATCCAACTTCATACGGACTGTTTGGACATAGCCATCACTCCTTACACAATTTAGTACCAAGACTCACAGAAATACATTTTCTAAGGACAATTCCTGCAGCTGGGAAGAAATCAAAGTCTCAAAGGAGGTGTGCAGTTTGCGCCTAATATGGGAAATGAAGAGACTGCGTGTACTGGTGCGAAAAATGTGCAATGGGATTATGTTTGGATTGCTTCAAATCAAGTCACACGAAGCAGATTTTCTAAGGTAAAATCATTTGAATATTAACATATTGACATTCGAAACATTAGCACGTGATAACCTATATGAAATGATACGGTAATAATAGAACGAAGTCGGAGAAATGGGCGGAGTGATAAATTTTCAAGTAGGCGAAACGGGTAATCCTATCGAAAGTATCCAATCTGTTATGAAATTTTCGACCCCAAATAACTAAAATACATCATGTAATTGTATTTTAAAAATACATGGAATGTTACAGATCTCAGAGCTCATTCGAATCCAAATTTAAATATTTCAAAACTGAAATTTTATTCATTAATTCATAGAAGGAGATACATAAAACAGTAAATATTTATTCAAATCGCTCGAAAAATTATTATGTAGTAGCGCATTATATTACGCAAGTTTACAAAAATTTTCAACAATACTGATTGTATATTATGAAAGATATAAATTATTGAATGATAGTATGCCAAAAAGGCGAAGTCATTTAAGTCTCATCCGGCCGCTGGGACGGGATTTAATTAAATGGCCGCCGCGCTTGAGGGGTTAATAATGTTCATGCCTTGGATGGTCAAAAACCCTCTGTGATGGAATTGGAAACTATGAACTGTTTATGATGGATATGCGAGTAGTACTTTTGGATCTTGAGTTGAGTGTGGTTATTTCTGGACCAGGCATGAAAACAATGCATGCTTCAACCTATTCTATCCAACTATTCAACGATGTTTCAATTGTCTCTGACAAATGTTGATGCTAATTGTTCATTTAGCCATTTGCAGACTGTAAAATTGCTTGACTTGCTCCTGCCTGATTAGGTTATGTTTGTCAACAAGAGAATTTTTGTATTCTCATGAACTTAGACTTGTGTATTCTCATGAAAACATTACAATGGTAGGCATACATTGTGAAAATATATTTTCACTCTTATTCGAGTTCTCATTCTTTGTCGTTTTAGAGTATCTTAATGTGTATTATGTCCCTTAGCTGTTTTGCATGTTCTACACTTTCTTTACTTTCTAACTTTTAGTTTTGATTAAAATGTTAAAAGGGGATTTTATTGATACATAATATAAGTTTATTTAAGAATACTGATAAATTAAGTATAGTTCAGAATATTTGAATTCCTTTTCCTTTTAATGACTGGGGATTCTCACTGACTAAACAGTTTTTTTATCACTTCACTGTTTTTGTGTTTATTAATTTCATAATTCATTATTATCTTCTCATCTACAGAGCCTATGTCTGCTGACCATTTGACCAATATCTCAATACCATCTGTGTTCGTTGGAGAAGATTCTGGAATAATTTTAAAAGAAAATTATTTGTTTAATTTTGGGTAAGTGTCATTGCATTTCTCCATAATTCACTGAATGTTGTTTTTATATGATTTTTTAATTTTTTTGATCTAATAGAATATGATACATCATATTCAAAATGAAATATTTGGATTTTAGGACTTCATAATATGGTAGTATTCATACCAGACAGGACTGGCAGTATTGCTGATACATCTAATGAAATAGCTACCTTTCTGCTTTTGTATCACTAAAGGCTGGTTAACATGGGCACGTTATTGCGCACTTGAGCAAATAAAATATGTTGAAAATGCAAGAATGCAAGCTTGGAATTAGGGCAGGGGCTTTTTTGCCATCTCGCATCCATGCATTCTTTCATACATACAGATTAAGCAGTGACATGCCCCGAGAAGAAGTTAATTTAAGAAGTGCCTAACATCAGTGCCATCCGTTACATGTCGCACATCCTGTTAATATTCATAAAGTCTACCTATATGGAGGTGAGTTTGTCGGGAGAAATCAATGCAACGGCGGAATAAATCCTGTTCATTTAACCTGGTCGGTTCAATGGTGTTGCATTCATATGATTCTTCATGAGCTCCCACAGGATAAGAATTACTTTAGAGTCAGATGGTGGGAATTTGGCGTTTTGTGAAACAAACTCTCTTGTCAGAGGTTGGCATTTTTACCAGAAACACTTTCCAGGGTTCCCACTCAACCGTGAATTAGCCGTGAATTTCGTCTACTGTGAAAAAACCTGGAAATAGCCATGAATTTCGCCCTAAAACCTTAAAAATCTCTCAATCTTGATAATAGTACCTTCCCAGAAATTTTCAACTTCGTTCGTAGCGAGCGCACTTCTATTCATTGTGGCGAGCATCGTCGCATGGGTCACAAAGCGTGGGAACGAATGTTGCCTGAAGAAAAAAAAAGTCTGTCCCCAGCGTACGCCTTTTCTCTCCCCCCTCCTGAAATATGACACTACTTCTCATCAGCTTGTTTACTTTCCTCGACTGGCTTGGTTTCCCCTCCCTCGGTCACTGCTTAGTCCCCCTTCCATCCAATTAGGCTTCCCACTGGCTGCAGCGACCACTTTCGAAACTAAATTTAGATGGCATTTGTGTCGAAAAATGTGTACGTTTATTCAACACCCTCAATCCTGTGATTGGAAGACCGCTAACCTTGACAACCTGCTATGCACTGTGGACACTACGCTCCCTGCGTTTGAACCGGGCGACAGCGAGCTTTCGGCGCGACGTTACTAATTCTCGCGCGCTGCGGCCTGAAAACGAGAGAAGATTTCCGCTTATGGCAACACAGCATTACACGATTTTCGCATGCGTCGACCTGGGACTTGCCAGTTTTACGTCGCAACCGGAAAGTTTGTGTGGAAATATTTGACGGGTGATAAAGTAAAGTGAAAGTGAAAATAACATGTTTCAGTAGGTATTTATTATGTCTTTATATATTTCAAACCAAGTGAATTATAATGTACCTATTTGCACCTATCTAAGACAAGGTTTTTTTTAGTGATGGGTCGATTCCAAAATTTTACCGATTCCGATCCCGATTCCGATTCTGACATTTCGATTCCGATTCTACCGATACCGATTCCATCGATTCTGACACCATAGGCTCCAAGAAAAAATATCACTTATAACTACAATGGAGAGCCCTGAGTATACTCGTATTTACAGTTATAATAAAGATAAAATACTATACATGGATATTAATCATGTAATATTTGGCCCTTTCAAATTCTCAAGTAGAAAAACCAACATGCTCATGCTCAGCCAGTAGGTTTTGATGTCTCCATGTTACAGTATTACTGCCTGCAATAAATTGCCTTTTGCTACACACTTGTGTGACTGGGCAAGTACTTTCCTACCAAAATTGCAAGATTTAGGAAACGGGAATTTTTATTAAAAACTATATCATCGATCTTTATGGATCTTGAGTCCTCATGGAACTCAAGTGACTAAGCTAATGGACTAAAGAACTTAGCTTTAGTTTTGTAGAGCCAAAAAAATCTATACTTCTCACGTCGTTTAATCAACCTTAAAAACTCTTGTTTTTTAAGTTCAAGAAATAAACTAAACGCTACAAACGAATATCACATCGGACGGACGTAGTAATACAAAAGACTAAAAGATGCCTTGTGGTGTGAAAACTCCCCTTTCCGCGCGACTCACCTCGGCGAAGGTGGAAAGGGAAAAAGGGTATCGGTTGTTGCCTTTCGAGGAAACATTTCCTTTTTCCTCTCTCTTAAGTATGCCGACTTAATCTCTTCACTTTACTTCAATACCCGAGCCATATTTCTTATGCGTAGGATGGTTCCGAAAAATATCCAATCCTTAGTATTTTCACTCGAGTAATGTGTTAAATGGTCAAGTCTATCTATACATAACACTTTCTAACACCCTCTGTTTTAAGTCAAAGAAGACGATTACCTGTGATTTAAATGACGATTTTCAAGACTAAAGTTTTAAAAAACTTGAAAAATCGGCCTCGGTTACCGAGCCCCAGAGTTCCGCGATGAAGTTTGGTCCGCGATTAGCCCAGTCTTGACGCGCGATTGAAAAATCGCTCTTATTTCCTTCGTCGCAAACGTTTTTTTCCAAGATTTCTACTTAGTACTCTTTAGAAATCTTTACTTTATATTGTGGTTCAAATTTTCCGAGTTATATTTTTCGTAAACGAAAGATAATGTCTACTTTATGTCAAATTTCAAGTGAAAAACGGGTCGACCATTTTGCGTTGTAAAACCAGACAGATGAAAGCCAAAATCTTCATAACTCATTGAAAGTATAGGCAAAGCACCAGGTAAAAAGAATATTGCATTTTTTATTCCATAAAAATCATACAAACGCAACACCACCTGGATGAATTTAAAAAATTTCGAGGATTAACGAGATCGCGCGTGGTTTTGAAAAGTTGGTCATGTTTGGGCCACTGTTTCATCACTAAAGGGTCGTATTTATGTAAAATGGCATATAAATCTATATCTGGTAATGATTTATGAGTATTTACGCTAAGTTTCAAGTCTCTATCCCCAAAAAGGTGATTTTGGACTTCATTCCAGCTTTTTCCGATTTCGGACCGGTGTGCGCCGGGTCGGAAGACGATCGGCCGCCGCGGCTGGCGTAAAGGTATTCGGAGCCCACTTCGACAACTATAGAGCATACAGCAAGCTGAAACTACCAGGCCAAGGCATTAGAATGACTTATTGGCTTTAAAAACTGTATTACTACATGAGTTTCATGATAGCGCTTCCTGTCAGCAGATTGCTGGACATACTAGCCTCGAAAGCTTTGTAACCGTAACTTACTCGACTGGACATTTGTAATGCTACTCGAAACGCTCGAGTCGAGTACCACCGACTGGACTCGAACTTTCAAGTACTCGCACATCCCTAGAAGATAATGTGTTTTGTTATTACGATTACGCGGCACGAAAATTCCAATGACTGTTGGAAACGCGGTCGTATATAAATTTGTGGTTTGAAGTACTTGTACTACTGGAATCGGAATCGATTTTTCCCCTTGGCAAGTACTCATTTTCGATTCCGGTTCTTGGCTGAGAATCGAGGAATCGAAGAATCGAGGAATCGAACCGACCCATCACTAGTTTTTTTTCCTCCTAACTCCTGCAGAAAAGAGGGTTCGTCTTACAATCGAATGCAAAATTCTCGACGTCAGTCGGGTTGCATAATTTTCGTCAGAAAAAATTATGGATACCTGAGTTTGCCACAATATATATATATAGCTATACAATGAAAAATCAAGGTCAAAAATACCTGAACAGTAATTTGGCTTATTTAATTTTGTGTTTAAGTGAAAAACTATTGCCATTTTAGGCAGCAGGTAAAGCGTGTGTGCCAATCAATCGCCAGGTGCACTTCTGCCGTGTCCGCGAGATCGCCTGCTTTACCCTGGGTTCGGCTCCATTCAAGTTAGAGCTTGACCAACTTACAAAATTTTTGTGTGATTGATTACAATTTACCTAAATTTTAACCAGAGGCGGATCCAGGATTTCTTTCTGGGGAGTGGGGGAGCACAAGCAAAGCCGTATCCAGGATTTTGTTCTGGGGAGGGGGACAAGGATACCTCATGATACAAAACGAGCGCAATGATAATGTGACCGTATTCAAAAGCTTGCATATTTTTTAAGTGTCTGGGGGGTATGTGCCCCCGTGCCCCTCCCTAGATCTGCCTAGGATCGGAACGTTAAAGCCTCAATGCCGTTGCAATATACACTGCTACAAAGTCGTTCCATTTTTCCCAGAGCAACGGTATGAAGGGAACATGATTTGCCTCTGATTAGAGAGATCGATTCAGTTTTGGTTTCAGAGTATTACGATAGCAGAGAAAAGAGGTCATTACACTGCCGCTTTCTAAAGAAAAGTTATACGGTGGAACCTCGATCTATCATTCCCGCATTGATCGTTCGCCGTTTCTGGTCCCAAATAAAGTTCCTTATTGACAATGTAATTTTTTCCCATATCTATCGTTCCCCGAAGTATCGTTTCTCGCATTGATCGTTTGAAGATCGCAGTTCTGATGCATAATTTTCCTGCATCCATCTTTTGACGAAAATGAGACGAAATAAATACAATGTGTCATTTATGGCTAATAACGACAAGCACCTAGTTGGAATCTTCCCCAAGAGATGGAACTACCATTGGGAGAAGCTCAGTGCCGTGGGAAAGTAACATTAGCGCATATCCCAAGATCCGTTATCCCCCTCCATTCAGCATTCGCATCCCCCCTTCTGACGCTTTCCTCTTCTTCAAAATAAAAAAAGGTCCCAGCTCACGCAGGGATTGTATTACGAAGACCTAAGCTTCGAAAAAAATATGGAGTTACACGAGAACAATAGAAACGTGTTTCGCGCTCCACCCTCTTCTCACCCACTGACCATTTTCAGCCTAACTCCTTCAAAGTTCCCAGTTCCTGGAGGTCAACTGCTGCATGAGTCACCTATCAGCCCAAAAGGTATCTAACAATGATATTCTGCAATTGCTATTATGCTTTTATTAGATTGAAATGTTAGTAATTTTGCACGTAATTAAAAAAAACGAGACCAAACACGACGTATTTTAAGCAAGGAAATAGATGGAAAAATACGGTGACGATTTTTGGCAAAACTCCTCGTAGCTGAGCTTCTCGGCAGTTAATTCGGCATTTTGTTCCGAAAACATGATATCAGGTTGTTATCAGTTATCAATTTACGAGTTATGATATAAGTCTCACTTGTCAGAGTTACTGACGAAGGGATATCTTCGCAGGATTTTTGTTTCTCCTTACTAACAATTCAAATTCATCTGCTCATCTGGCGTTACGATAGTTGGAGAAGAATGGATATCTTTAGGGTCATGGCGCAGTCATATGGTCACGCTTTGCCCTCTGCAGTATGCTCTGCGTACCCCCGTACGCGATAGCATCAGTTCCGAACTTCACCTCGTACGAGTGGTTCCCTACTTTCCAGGGTGGCTGGACTTCGAACCACCGAGTGTTTTCCATGTGGGTTTAATAAAGTCACGTTTCATTTTCACTAGTTTAATTTTAATCCATGGCCCCTCCGAAGAAACTATTGAGAGTTTTAAGAGATGGACTGAAAATAATTGAACATGAAGAAAAGAATCCGGGCTAGATGCGCGTGAATATTGCAGAGCGCCTTGGGTTGTCCGCTAGCACATGATGGTAGGGGTGGGGGTAGAGTGAGCTACCTGGAGAAAACAAGTAGTGATATGAAGGCGAAGATCCAGGTGGGCGTGTCACTGATGATTAATGCAACGTTGTTCACGCTTTACACACTACCTCAATTATATTAAAAATATATTCATTAGACAGGAACAATTCAGGTAATAGACTATTTTTGGCCTTCGTCATCCATCTCACAACCAGTCACTGCACCAGCGAATCCGGTTGTTTTAGGCACAACATGCACATGGCTCTCGTGAATACGTGTACTGGAAATGGTGTTTGATGGATAAGAATTTTTACATCAGACTGAAATCCATAGTAGCAGTGTAAATGCCGAGTGGAGAGCAAACATTTTTTTTAGTAAGGTGGCGTTTTCCTTCAGAATTTTGAAAGAGATATGGGTCGAATCAACAATATGACCTACGTGTATTGATGGTGGTGTATTGATTCTTGTTAAACAAATTATTAGTGTACGAAACATTCGATTTATAAATCCAAGTATTGAGCGTGACTATGAATGTTGTGGAATCCTAATTGACATTGGTGGCACTGCCATTGCAATTGTATGTGTTTATCGATCTCCTAGTGGTGATTTTTCTATTTTTCTGGATTTGTTAAGTAATGTTATTCCAATCTTTGTAAAGAATGCTAAGAACACAATTCTCTGTGGGGACTTCAATATTGATTTCAGCTTGAAATCCACCCAGTCGAGGATGTTACTTGATTCGCTAAGATCATTCAATTTTGTCCCTACTGTGTTTTGTCCTACTCGGGTAACTCAATCTTCATCCACAACTATTGATAATATTTTCTTAGATATGCCGTCTACTGAAAGTCTTATCATTGATACACACTTTTCTGACCACAAAGCCCAAATGATTGAGATCAATACTCAATGTTGGTCAAACCCTAAGAACCCTCATGCTTATCATAAACGATCGTTCTCACCTTCATCCCAAGCATATTTTCAATGTTTACTGCAGCAGCAGTCCTGGGAATCAGTATATGGCGGGGATGATTTTAATACTAAATTTGATAACTTTTTATCTACTGTCTTGTATTGCTTTGATGTATCTTTTCCTCTAAAAGCTGTGAGGACTTGTTCTAACTCAAAGAAAAAGTGAGTTTCAGATGAAATTAGAGCCTCATCTACTCGTTTAAGGCAGGTTTTTAATGAATTAAAATCAAGTGGCTCTCAGTCAATTGAAAGAGCTTACAAAACTCTAAAAAGTGAACATAGAATTTTGATTGATGAGACAAAAAGAAAATTCAATATGTCCATCATTAGTTCTGCTACTAACCCATGCAAAGCTGCCTGGAATATCATTAAAAACAGTAGTAGTTCTAAAACTTCTTCATCTAATATTAGTGCTGTTCTTCATGAAGGTTCAATAATATCAGAAAAAACTGCTATAGCTGACCTGTTCAATGTTAACTTTCTGAATGTCAATAATAACATGCTGACTCCCTATAACCAATCTAAGTATCCTGCCAACGCTGTTCGCTCCAAGGGATATTTAGCCCACTCTATTTTTCTTTACCCCACTGACGAGAAGGAAATTAATAATATACTTGTTAAAATAAGTAGTAAACGCTCCTCTGGCATTGATAACATTCCAGGTTCTCTGTGGAAAGGAAATGTAAAAATGGCAATAATACCCCCATTAACATATTTAGTTAACGAGTCTCTCTCTCTGGGAATTTTTCCTGATAAATTAAAAGTGGCTAAGGTTATTCCTATCTTTAAGAATGGTGACCCCCATGATATAAATAATTACCGACCGATCTCAGTCCTTTCAGTGTTTTCTAAGGTTTTTGAAAAGGTCATCTTCAACAGATTGTTATCATTCTTAACAAAATTTGACATCCTCTCAAAATCTCAATTTGGTTTCATGAGAAATAGGTCTACTGAAACTGCCTTGGCGGAGTTCATTCATGTACTGATATCTGAATTGGACAACCAGAACTCTGTTACAGGTGTATTTTATGACCTTAAAAAAGCGTTTGATTCAGTTGATCATGGAATCTTACTTCTCAAACTCAATAGTTATGGGATTTCTGGAATTGCCAATACCTGGATACAATCTTTCCTAAGTGCTAGATCCCAAGTTGTAAGTATCTACTCTTCTGGTATTGGTTCTCACACATCTTCTACTCCTTTGGCAGTCACTAGAGGTGTACCTCAAGGCTCCATTTTAGGTCCTCTTCTTTTTCTTGTCTACATTAATGATCTCCCCTCTTATTTTAATGGTGGGACAGTGGTCATGTATGCAGATGATACGGCACATTTATTGTTCTCTAAATACTTCAACCATGATGAAGTGCAACAAAATATCAGTTCAATGAATAAGTGGTGTGTTGATAATAGAGTTCTTATCAATGAAAAAAAATCTACTTTTATACAATTTCGTACTCCTCAGAGGGAAAGAATTTGTACTCCTCTTCTCAGGCTAAATGGTAAAATTTTATGCTCTTCGGCAGAAACTAGGTACCTAGGTCTATATGTTCATGAAACATTATCTTGGGAAGTGCATATAGACAATCTTTGCACCAAAGTGGCAACCGGTTGTTATTTATTAAGAAGAATTTAAGCTCTCTCAAATATTAAAACAGCCCTTTTGGTCTACCATGCCCATGTTCATAGCCGATTGAAATATGGAATAGTAGTTTGGGGCCATTCTCACCATACTACGAGGCTTTTTAAACTTCAAAAATGGGCCATCAGGATCTTAAGCAACACTCCAGGGAGAAGTAGTTGCCGGACACACTTTAAATCCCTAGTGTAGCGCCGGTTCGCTGGAGAAGGATATTCAAAATAACGTTCGCTCACTTCGAGGTTCAAACCACAACTCCTTTATTCTCTCTCTTTTACAACGGGCCCCAAAAGCCCTTCTCCCGTCGAGGGCTTCACGCCCCCACCTCCTGGGTTTTCCCCAAGAGTCCATGTCCTGAGTAGCGGACAGCGCTCCGCTACACTGCCCCCTCCTTTCAAAGGCGTCGCGCCCTCGCGACGGTCAGCATAGCTGGAACCTTCGCTGTCCTCGGATCTCGGAAAGTTGGCGCCTTTATCTCCTTACCTCTGAAACGAAAAGAAAAGAGACCACCCCCCCGGAATTACTCCTTCCTCAGAGCCCGGCTTGAAACCTTTCTGGCTCCCTTGTCACCCGTCTGGGATATCGCATGGTCGGCTCAATAACCGCTTCAGCTGGTGGCTCCTCTCTCGCTGCCGGAGTCGCTTGGCCCTCCTGTGTTGGTGGAATGGAGAAAAACTTCCATCCACCCCCTCCGCGGACGACCGGTTTTTCCCTCGCTGTCTCGGCCTCTCTTGGCCCATCTTTTGTCTCTTCAACTCCGTCCGTATTCTCACATTCCTTTTCCGTGTCTCCTCCCGGTCTTTCCTCCCACCTTTTGAGTCGGTTGAAGTGTACCACTAGGCGGCGGCGAGGATTATCCACCTTCTTCACTCGGTACGTGACCTCGGACAATTTCCGTATGATTTGGAAAGGACCCGTCCAGGGGCGATGGAATTTGCGACACTTCCCTCTTGCCGTAGCGGGATCGTGGAGCCATACCCTTTCCCCTTCCTCAAAGGGTGCACCGTGACAACGGCGGTCGTATTGTTCTTTTTGCCGGAGGTGGGCCGACCCAAGCCTCTGCCGTGCGAGATCATGGGCTTTCTCGAGGCTCTCTCGCAAGCGTCTCACAAAGTCGCCTTCTTTCGCCACCCCCCTCTGCACGTCAGGGATCCCCCACTCTAACTCAATGGGAAGGCGCACTTCTCTGCCAAACATAAGAAAATAAGGTGTAAATCCTGTGCTGCTGTGTTTGGCCGACCGATAGGCTAGCATGACGGAATCCAAATGCTCATCCCATTCGGATTCCATATCCGTCCACTGGCTCAACATAGCTAATAATGTTCTATTGAACCGCTCGACTTGGCCGTCCGACTGTGGGTGGTAGGGTGATGTTCTTGTTTTTACCGCCCCAATCACTTTACACATCTCTTGGAAGAGGCGGGATTCGAATTGGCGTCCTTGATCAGTATGGATTTCCCGTGGCACTCCCCACCTGCACACGAAGCCCTTAACATGATGCGCCACTGTTTCCGCCTCTTGGTTATGCATGGCATACGCTTCGGTCCACTTGGTGAACTCATCAGCGACCACCAATATATATTTATTTCCCAACTTTGTTTGAGGAAGTGGTCCTAAAATGTCCATGGAAATCCTTTCCATCGGTCCTCCCGTCGGGCAATGACCCAGTGGTGCTCGTTGCTGGTGAGGCGGGGATTTCCGACGCGAACAATCTTCACACGTGCGGCACCAAATTTCCACGTCTTTTGTGTATCCGGGCCAATAGTAGCGCTCTCTCACTTTACCTAGAGTTTTCTCATACCCTAAATGGCCTCCGACGGGCGAATCGTGCAAAGCCCGAAGAATTTCGTCCCTAGCCTCAGCAGGCACAATTATCTGGAGACGGAAGGCGTCCCTTCCTTCTTCTTCCCACCTTCGAAAGAGAGCCCCATCCTTAAACACTAGTCTATCCCATTGTGTCCACAAAGCCTTCGCCCTCGGGCAGTCACCCCTCCTCTCTCCCTCGGACGGCCGAATTCCTGCTTCGAGTGCTTCCATTACCCTTCTCAGCACGGGGTCTTTGCTTTGTCTGTCTCTCACGCCTTCACTGGGGGCCTCTAAGACGGCGTCGATTTCCGCTGAAATCAGCTCCCCCTCTCCCCGAGCGCACTGTTTACAAACAGACCGGGATAAACCGTCGGCATTTCCATGTTTGTTTCCCGGCCGATGCACCACTAAAAAGTCATACTCCGACAATTGCTCAAGCCAGCGAGCAACTTGTCCTTCCGGTTCTCGAAACGATCTCAACCACTGTAGGGAATTATGATCGGTGCGCACCACAAACCGTTTGCCTAATAAATATTGGCGAAAATGGCGGGTAGAATTTACTACCGCCAAAAGTTCACGCCTCGTCACACAATATTGTTTTTCGGCACGTGAGAGCGTCCGACTGTAATAGGCCACAACCCTTTCCTCGCCTTCCTGTCTCTGGCTGAGTACGGCCCCGATACCCATCCCGCTAGCGTCACAGTCGAGCGTAAATTCGCAGTCCAACCGCGGGAAGGCCAAAATCGGTGAACACGTTAGCTTTCGCTTAAGAGTCTGAAAGGCGTCTTCACATTCTGCACTCCATTTAAATAAGGCATGCTTCTCGGTCAACCTGTGTAGGGGGCAGGCTATCTGTGAAAAGTCTCTAATAAACCGCCTGTAGTAAGATACAGTTCCTAGGAACGCCCTAAGCTCCACAAGGGATGCTGGAGATCGCCATTCTGTGATCGCGGCAATTTTATTAGGATCCGTCGCGACACCATTTTTGGAGACTATATGGCCTAAAAATTTCACAGATGGTTTCATGATTTGGCACTTCTCAGGCTTAATTTTCAGTCCCGCCTTCCTTAGGCGTATCAACACATCTGTTAGCCTTTCTACGTGCTCCCTAAAATCCCTTCCAAAAATTATGACGTCATCCAAGTACACCAAACAAGACCTCCACTGTGCACCCGCGAGCACTAGGTCCATTAGTCTTTGGAATGTACTGGGTCCGTTGCACAATCCGAAAGGCAGCACTTTAAACTGATATAGACCGTCACCAGTGGTAAAGGCTGTCTTTTCTCGATCAGCTTCCGCGACCTCGCACTGCCAGTATCCTGACGCCATATCTATTGTGGAGAAAGCTGTTGCGCCGGCGAGCGAATCGAGAATGTCGTCCATGCGGGGGAGGGGATAAGCATCTTTGTGAGTCACGGAATTCAGACGCCTATAATCAACACAAAATCGCGTCGATCCGTCTTTCTTTGTCACAAGAACGATCGGTGAACTCCAAGGAGATGATGATTCTTCGATTATATCGTCCCTCATCATTTCCTCTACGATTCGTCGCACTTCTCCGCGTCTGTGGATTGGCAATCTCCTGGGAGGTTGCCGAATCGGGGACACATCCCTAGTCTCTATTGTGTGCTTAAGAATGTTTGTACGCCCTAAGTCGTAGGGTCCTCGAGAGCACACATCTGAAAACTCATTCAACACTGTTTTGAGTTCCTCTATTTCCGCTTCACTAATATCGGCACAGTTTAAGTCAAAGAGGGAAGATGCTGGGGGGAGATGCGCGTTCTCCAGACTAAAAACGGGCTTTTGACATGTTTCCACTTGTTCTCCACAACACTCGTGCAATACGCCCACTTTCGTGTCTTTGTATAGAGTCACTGTCTCTCCCAAGGGATTCAGGAAAAGCATATTCACCGTATCCTTCACGTTATGCAAAATCCGCGCACCGAAAACGCCATAACGCTCTAAAAGTTTTGGGTTTGGCTCGATTATCCCCACTTTTTCTTTGAACCCCGGGTCCGAGCTCACCAAACACTCCACTACCACTTCGTGGTGAGGAGGAAGAACAACGTTCTCCTTCAACGTCACTGCGCAGCCCCACTCGCACTTTCCCTCACTTGAGAGAAAAGGCACCGCTTTTCCGCGGAGAAGAATGCAATTCCGGGAAAAAGCCACGTCACACTGATGTGCTCGCAGAAAATCGGCACCCAGGAGGCATCCCTTCGATAGGCGCGGGGCGATGAGCACATCATGAGAGAACTCTTCCCCTCCGATCTGAAGTATCACTTCACCCTTCCCAAGCACCCGTAATGGCTCCCCATTCGCCGTTATTAGTGTCACATTGTCTGTTATGATTTTCCCCGAATTTTCGGTGCGGCTCCATATTTCTTCCGATATCAGTGACACTGCCGCTCCCGTGTCTATTAGTATCTCGACGGGGATCCCCGAAACGGATCCGCGCACCAGGGGCACTGACTCGGACAAAATTGTCCAAATTTCCTTTACTCCGCGTCCTCCGACGCCCTCGAGCGGTGAAGTAGTGTCTCGGTTTCCTTTTCCGTCTGCGGCCGAGAAGGTTACCGTCTCCTCGGCCTCCCATCGTTTCCCGAGAAGGAAGCCGTGGGCATTCGGCCCTCAGATGGCCCTCCTCGCCGCACATCCAACAGCGCGGCCGATCTCTGCGCCTCACACTGGAATTAGGGCGCCGCCTCTCCGGAGCGGGAGCGGGGTCGTGGTCCTCACCACTCGACATAACCATCCCTCGTAGAAATTGCAACACCTCTCTCATTGTCTCTGAGTTCTGTGTCAACGCGGCCTCCACTCTGTCCTCGCGACCACACCCTCGACTCCCCACACCGATATCCTGTGACCTGACGAGCGTCGCCGGCGCCAACGCATTCACTCCCCTGGTGGATGACTCGGCGAAATGGATTGCCTCCGTCTCGATTGCAACGCCGATTGCTTCCTCGAGGCTAGCAGGTCTCGCCTGCTTCACCCACACCCGAATGTTCCCGTCGAGCCCATCGAGGAAGCGGTCGCGCACTACGGCCTTTCTCGCATCCTCGGGCCAGGAAGGGTATGCGCGCCGAGCAAGGCGCCCGAGGTCCGTGGCAAAGGCGGCGATGTCTTCTCCGGGGTTGCGCGCCCTTTGGACGAATCGCGCCTTCTCCTTCTCGCTCGCTTCCCTTGGGTTGAAGCGCCGCCCCAACGCCTCCCGCGCCTTTTCATAGCTCCCTCTGTTTTCCTCCGGCAGATCACGAAACGCCGAGAGAGCGTTTCCTGTGAGGCAGAGTCTCAGGTAGAGCGTCTTCTGCTCCTCAGGCCATTTATTTATTTCCGCCACTGTCTCAAATTGGAAGACCCAGTCTTCCCACTCCTCCGCACCACTAAACTTCTCCGGCATCACCATACCCGCCATGGCTGCCGTCGCCGAACCGCACGCAAAATCTCAGGATCGAGAACACAATCCTACCGACTGCGCCAATGTAGCGCCGGTTCGCTGGAGAAGGATATTCAAAATAACGTTCGCTCACTTCGAGGTTCAAACCACAACTCCTTTATTCTCTCTCTTTTACAACGGGCCCCAAAAGCCCTTCTCCCGTCGAGGGCTTCACGCCCCCACCTCCTGGGTTTTCCCCAAGAGTCCATGTCCTGAGTAGCGGACAGCGCTCCGCTACACCTAGGAATACTAACGTTACCTAGTCTGTATATATATTCTACTGTTATTTTTGTCTGTCTCCATAAAAGTTTCTTTGGAATTGAAATTAATGCTGATGTACATAATCATAACACCAGAGCGTCCAGGGATTTTAGGGTGGTCACTCATAGCCTCACCCTCTTTAGTAAAAACCCCCTTTATGCAGGGGTGAAATTGTTCAACTGCCTCCCACATAAATTAAGGGAAACAAAACCCTTTTCACTGTTCAAATCCCAACTGTATAAATACCTCCTCAGTAATTCCTTCTATTCTGTGGATGAATTTATTTCGTTGAAGTGGAATACTTGACTGGTACTTGTATATTTATTTATGACCTATGTATATTTTATTTTCCTCTATTTTGACTTGCTCTATACATGTAACTGCATGTCCTGGAGCGAATAAATAAATAAATAAAGTACTACTATTCCTGTTATTATCTAAAATATTGTTTGAAACCTTTAATGAATATCGTAATTACTCGCCAAAATCCTGCGTTTCCTGGGACATAGGCAACCTAGCAAAAAAATAATGCATTGATCGTTTTTCCGCATTCATTTTATAATTGTATCGTTATTAAGAAAAAAAATTTTCCCCTAGTGGAGTTCCAAAAAAGGAGGGTAGTCTTAGAATCGTGTTCGTCTTAGATTTGTGCTAATACGGTTAATGAAATTGTTTTTTGATTTATTATGTTCTATAAACAATTTTCATAAAATATTTTCCGTTAAATAAGGAAGAATCAATTTATTATATTCTATAAACAATTTAAATAAAACATTTTCCGTTAAATAAGAAAGATTGGGGTGGGGGAAATTCGGTTACTGTGCAGTAATAACAACGTGCACAAAAAACAATCTCTCGGCGAGGAATTAAAAAAGGACCTCGGGTGTCCGGACGGAAGAAGGTCCGAATGGTATTCGGCGTCCAGGCAAGAGCGTGGTTGGGCTGGTCCTTTAGTCGGCCCTGAATTTTTCAAACGTTAGATCACGTCATAACAGATATCACTTTTCATTGCGGCGTTAACATTCACGGCGTTTACCGCATGCGTTAATTTTCTGTTGATATACGGCCAGTGATTTTCTTATTGTTGGCTTATTAACGGACCGTGAATTTAGCGAAATTGAGACCGTGAAAACCTGAAAAAAGCCGTGAATTTCATTATTTAGGTAGAGTGGGAACCCTGAATTGAACTTGTAATTTGTCAACTAAAAAGTGTACCACACGAATATGTATCTGAATTGCTCTTTCATTTGATGTATCAAAGATAATTATAAATCAAAATATATACTATAAATTCTCAACTACACCCATGCCTTGTACAGTAGGGCGGATCGCAAAAATCGATTTTTTTCAAATCCATCTGGCCCAATGAAAAAAAGTTGTGGGACCGATCAAAAATAAGACCTGAAAAATTTGAGACCTGTACGTGAACCCCTGACCCTCGCTCAAATGCAATTTAGGGGGGGAGGGTCAAAATTCGAAAAATATAATATTTAATGGTCATTCCCTATAGATTTTGCCGAGTTACTGCCCTTTTAGGGCAAACATTTCGTGCATTTTGACGTATCTGCCACCGTTTAGCCACAAAATGCCTAATTTGAGTCCGCGAAGAAAATATTCCAACGCCCACGCAGCGTCGCGAATACCAGAGCCGCAGGCCGATCCCTTCCCCTCCACGCTCGCTTCTCCCCCTCCCACGCCTCTAATGCAGCAAAATTCATCCCGCGCATGCTGCTAGGAGGTAGTTTATCTTTGATAATATAAATCAGAAGATGGTAGAAGGTAAAAAACGATGCGTAGTGAGACGACTTGTCCCTTATTTGGCGCCTCGTCGGCGTTAAACAAATCGATGTTACCATCTTTTAGAGAATTGATGAAATATTTTTAGATCTGCGCACGCAGGAAAGGAGACTACGGTCTATGAAGATGCCTCTCGAGTGGCTATGAAGGTTTGGGAACTTAGGTTATGCACTTATATTCCGGTATTGTCCGACAGCTGTGACTAAATGGATTAATAAGGGTGAAGGCCACCGTCGTACCCTCCCCGCTACCCTCTCGAACGCCCCAGATGCACCAAAATTCACACCAAGTGCGTCTTTCTTCGTTAGTCTTACTAATATTTGATGTATCAGCATCGTCCAGTGAGGAACAATCACGAAGGAATTACTCAATTACCTCCTTTCCAGTCTGTATTTCATATGTTAGTGTCATTCCTCGTCTTTTGCTGCTGCCAACAAAGTTTTGGTAAATTCTTACGCGAATCTCTCGTCCGTATATATAATTAAAGAAATATTGAAATTCAAATTTGAGCTTTCATCAACAGATTTTTAAACACCACAGCGCTAAGCTCAGATATAGCCGAAGGAACCGGAGTCTCTCTCCAATATATCATCAGCGGTTAGTCCTTTACGTCGATATTAGAATCCAGCATTTAAAAAAATCTCGGATTGGTCGCCAAACGCATCCTTGCAGGAAACGCAAATTGGGTCCCTAGATTACCCTCCCAACGTTTATGTCGCAAATCCAAGTCAACATAGTGCAATTAGCAAATAGACCACTTTAAGGGGTGAAACACGATTTGATGCTTTCCCGGCGAATGATATGGGTAAACTCTTTTCGGGGTTCAACAAAATTTATCCCTTAAGATGAGCCCCCAGTCGGAGCTTGAAATGTTGGCCATTATGGAAAAATTAACCCGGTGGGAATCCCGAGAAGAGTCTACCCACACTGCAAGGGATGTTGGAATTATGCTTTTAGCAAAGGGATGAAGCCTTCTTTTTGGGCGGTATTCGCTTGGTACCATCACAATCAAATCCTTTTTAATTCTGTGTATCTAATTTTTACTCGGAAAGGAATCGATAACCGCAGATTTTATAACTTTTTCTAATCCTCCGATGGGGAGGTAAACCTCCAAAAGTAGGACCCTGTTTCTTCAACTAACACCACACATTCCCCTCTAAACTTGTATTGATAAGTCCTCTTCCCTTTTTTCATCAGACAAGAGTATAGTCTTTCATTCAAATAAAATAAGGCCCTTTGATGACACCTCTCTTTTCTTGTTCACAGTAATTAGCATCTTTTTCTGTCTACGTAAGTAATTCTGGTACACTAGCTTTGATGTATCTTACGAAGTTATGACTTTTGCGTCAGCTAAAGTTGCGGGAACGATCATTGCTGTTGTTTCGTTCTTGCATATACCTCTATCACAGTTGGCAGACGCATTTTCCCCGAAGAAGTTCAAATTTGAGGTTATAGTCCTTAATGTTTAGTTCATGGGGAAAGTAGAGATACATATCGGCTTATTTCTCGCCAGTTTAATTTTCTTCAAATGAATTGATGAAGAAAATTTTTGATACTATTTTCCCGTACAAGAATTGACGATGATGACTCAACGCTGTCCTAGAATTCCCTTTTTTCCTCAGTTGTCGAGTTTATTTAGGGTTCAATCCAGCAGCCATCATCTTTCTTTTCGTCAGATTGTCTCTCAAAATACTTCTTCATTGGGGGAACTTTATGCTCCTCCATGCACTTACACGCAAAAATATCGCATATATAGCAGGTAATTGAGTAATTCCTTCGTGATTGTTCCTCACTGGACGATGCTGATACATCAAATATTAGTAAGACTAACGAAGAAAGACGCACTTGGTGTGAATTTTGGTGCATCTGGGGCGTTCGAGAGGGTAGCGGGGAGGGTACGACGGTGGCCTTCACCCTTATTAATCCATTTAGTCACAGCTGTCGGACAATACCGGAATATAAGTGCATAACCTAAGTTCCCAAACCTTCATAGCCACTCGAGAGGCGTCTTCATAGACCGTAGTCTCCTTTCCTGCGTGCGCAGATCTAAAAATATTTCATCAATTCTCTAAAAGATGGTAACATCGATTTGTTTAACGCCGACGAGGCGCCAAATAAGGGACAAGTCGTCTCACTACGCATCGTTTTTTACCTTCTACCATCTTCTGATTTATATTATCAAAGATAAACTACCTCCTAGCAGCATGCGCGGGATGAATTTTGCTGCATTAGAGGCGTGGGAGGGGGAGAAGCGAGCGTGGAGGGGAAGGGATCGGCCTGCGGCTCTGGTATTCGCGACGCTGCGTGGGCGTTGGAATATTTTCTTCGCGGACTCAAATTAGGCATTTTGTGGCTAAACGGTGGCAGATACGTCAAAATGCACGAAATGTTTGCCCTAAAAGGGCAGTAACTCGGCAAAATCTATAGGGAATGACCATTAAATATTATATTTTTCGAATTTTGACCCTCCCCATCTAAATTGCATTTGAGCGAGGGTCAGGGGTTCACGTACAGGTCTCAAATTTTTCAGGCCTTATTTTTGATCGGTCCCACAACTTTTTTTCATTGGGCCAGATGGATTTGAAAAAATCGATTTTTGCGATCCGCCCTATTGTACAGTGCAAGGGATGCGTTCCTTGGGGCCTACGCGATATACGAATTTGCGTTATACGAGAGCATTTTAACATTTGGAAGATAGGGATGCGTTACTGGTAGCATAGGTATTGGGTATTAAATTTCCTATTAAAATATATATTCATTTTAATTGCCTTAAAAATCCTTATTCATATAAACTCTTAAAGTTTAAAATATATTTAAAGATAGTAGGCACACATTTAAAGACTTTTATTCACGTTAAAAAAATTCATACGTGCTTTTGAAATTCCCTCCTGCCGTGTAGGTGGGATAACATCTGCTATATCAGGGGTTCGTAATGCATTGCCGGCAGTGGACGATTTTTCAAACAAGTCTAATACAATTAGTATGTCACCCAGGTCCTTTTTTCGCTCATCGAAATGACAGGCAAATGATACTTTGAATGCCATTTCATAACTAGCGGAGTTTATTAATGATAAATTATTTAATTTGTAGTTCTCCGAGGCACTAGCAGCTATGTGAAACAGTCTTTAAATGCCTTGAAACCTGACCCAGGATTTCCTTCCCTGAAAATGAATGAACGAGATTGTATTCTTATCCAAAACAATATCATTTCGTCAACACTAAAACCTAGTTGAGGGGGAAAGGAGCCACTTTCAATCATAGTTTGGAGTTCATCAGAAAATGTTGTGGTGACTCTGCTATCAACACTTGCAAATTCGCCTGATGTCACCACACTGAAAATATCTGCTTGCCATTTAAAATGCTGGAACCAACCAGAGCTTTCACTAAATGTCTCGGAGCCATTACCATCCTCGTCTTTTTGTACAGATTCACAACGGTCTTTCCGTATGTGTTGACCGCTTGGTTGAAGTTGGTGCGGCTGAGGTCACTGATGGCTTAGCTTTGTCTTTATTCCGAATAATGCATCATGAGTTTAAATCTCCGCACACTATCGCTTTGACGCTCTCCATTTTCAAAGCAATTGACCTCTTTCAATTTCTCTTCTAGGTTTATGGTTTTTCTTGATGACTTCTTGATTTTTCTACCCGCATTCCTATTATTTGCCGATGTTCTCTTAGTTTTTACTCCGTATGGCTCTATTGAAATCACCTTCTACTGCTGCACTGTATTCCTGAGATGCAGAGGGCCTACGACTGCTGGGATGGAATGAAGCAATTGTGTTTGAGACTCTATAGCAGACCCTTTTGTGCGTTGATGCTATTCATACGCAACTCGGCCACCGCTCCATTTCTCCCCTGTGAATACCGATGACCTTGAAGGCTTTAGCGTAGACCCTCTACCTGGAAGTCAATCGCCTGATAAACTATGACGGCAAAAATTACATCTGAAACCGTATTGCTTGAAAAAAACTCAATTCCATTAGCTCCAGGCTTAATTAATGATCTAAATTATTTATTGTCATTCTGTTAAGGAGACCAGATAAATAACTTTGGTGGCCAGCTATCTGCACCCAATGACGGGTAATGCTTTTGGCCATTGCACAGCAATGAATTTCGATTAATCTATATACAGTAAAACCCCTCTTTTACACTTTTGAGGGGGACAAGGAAAGTAAGTGTAAATCGCGAGAAATTGTAAAATCGAGGTTAGGCACAGTTTAAAGAAAAATAACCCCTTTAAATATAGTTAAATGTTCTAATTTTCATATGAATTATGCTCTAAATAGATAGTAAGTTTAAAACCTTTAATTAGGGTAACAAAAAATTCTTTATTAGTATGTACTGAACTCTCAGTGAGGTAGATCACACAAAACATCAGTATTCTGAAAGAGATCCTTTTACACAGATAATTGCTGATAAATAAGTAAAACGGATAAACATATTCCATTAACTCCATAAAATTAAACAAAATCTTCCAAAGTAAAAATATTTTAATCTTTGGACAAACTGAAAAAAATATTTGACTTAAAATCCAATTAGCATTTAATTAAAAACAATGTGTATCAACCTTAACTCTCAAAAAGTCTTCCCAAAATTTAAAGCAAATACAGTAAACTCTCGATTATACGAAGTCAGTGGGACCAGAAAATTGGCACTTCGTAAAATCGAGTTTTGTAATTTCAAACCTTTTTCATAAGTCACGAAAAAATGTTCGCTTTTGTTTCCTCCGCCCTTTTTTGTCTTTAGTGGCCTTGTTTAAATGTTTTCAATGGTTATTCACGGTAGAATTCTTAGAAAAGGCTTTTTGTTATCAACTTATGCTGTTAAATAATTATACCACCATAAAATTCCTATTTCTTGTACATACTTCAATATTAATGATCGCTTAAGAAATTCCCAACCAGTTTAGAAAACGTAATCAAATAATGAATTTCAAAGTTTATTATAAGAATTTAATGATATAAATTTGTGGTTAGGAGCAAATAGCAACTATTAGGTACGCGTAAAATGGATATTTGTTTCCAACACCCACGGAATTTTAGCGGCAGCCGGCCTAACCACCATTTATGTTGCCCTCTATCGCTCAGTGACGAGAAAAAAAGAAATACGATGGCCTTAACCCGTTTCCAAAATAACCTTCGTTAGTTAATATTTCGAGTTACTCCGTGTTTTCAGCTGAATGTACTATCTTTTCAATTAGTTATTTTCATTGAGATTCAGTTAGGATTATAAATTATGTAGGATATGATTATCTTCTGGCGAATGTTTGAAGTAAATTCTGTTTGAGTTCTCCGTCCGGCTGCTGTGCTCCATCATCTTTGCAGACGTTGCTATGAAAGACTTAATTCTTCATCAGGACCATATTCTTCCTACCGGGTGTGAGGTTCTATGTTCATGTAGTATGTCTCTCTTCTTTTGTGCCGACAGGAGCAAGGTTCTAACCGGAAAACGACAGGAGCAACATCTTCCATTATCGGAGAAATAAAGAGAGGAACGTTATTACTCACATTGATTGTTTTCCTACAAGAGGCATTTCATCATTTCTCAACATGTGTGAAGTATTGGTTCACTTGCGTGAATTCCCAAAAATGACATGCAAAAACCTGTACCTTCACCTCATTTAGTTTTCGTGTTCCTTTCTCCGCCGTATTGAAAGTTATGCAAAGGATCATTGACATAGAGAAAAGATTTTCTTAGTTTTAGCACTAAAAAATAGTCGCGCCATTATCGTAAATAAATATAGTGTGGAAAGAGCAAAGTAAATAATTTCAATGGAAAAGTCAGCAGAGAAGAAGAAAGAGAATTATAAGCACGACACCATTTCCCCGATAGTGGAAGATACTTCTTCAGCCTCTCTCCCGTTAAAAACTTACCCCCGTTGCCGGTAAAGGTGAACCATGCCCTTCTCCACAGTCGGAGAACGTTCTCAGTGGGTGGGGTGAATAAGAGTGGGATGGGGATTGCTTGAGGAAAGAAGCGGTCAGCATAAGGAGTGGTGAAGGGGGCAGGAGAAAGAAGGGTGGGGAAATGGCCTTCAGCTCTGCCTCAGTCTACGTTTGGGGGCCGTATTTGTTTACGATGCACACAAGCTCTGTCACCTTAGGGAGGGAGTGAATGGGAAATGCTGGGGTAGGACGGGTTTGGGATGCGTAAGGTGGGTGTCAGAAGGCCGTAGGAGGGAGTAAAGAAAGAGTTTCGAAAGAAAGATCTCTCGGCATGGGAGAGCAGGGAGGCACGCGAGAAGAAAGTTCATGGTTAGAGTTAGAAGTGCGTCTTCATTACGAGTAGCCTGAAAAATAAGTTGGTGGTAAATAGAGCCCAATACTTAAGATATTTAATTTGTTTATTCAGGAAGGCTAATATATACACGAAATTATATTACCCAAATCTGTTATTTTTTTTGCTTTTTGCCCTTCTCCATAGCCACTTCCACCATGGTTTCTAACTTGCATAAATGGGAATTAAATTGGGGATCTAAATCGTTAGGCAGATCAAAATATCTTAATGTTTGGAGGGCTGCATATACTTCTTTTTTATTTGGTGAAATTACCGTATAAGCGTGTGTAAGAGGCGCACACGTGTAAGAGGCGCACCCCTATTTTGAGCATCGGAGCTATGAAGAATAAAATTATGCGGCATTTTTTTAATACTATCGCACTGTGTTGCAGACGTACGCCTGGAATTTCGACAGTTATCGAAATTTCCTCTTTCAATGCTAATTGAAAGAAGAATTTTTGATAACTGCGGCGGTAATAGCGGCATAAGAGGGAGTAAAAAGTGTTCCGACCGTCTCTTCGCATGCGCCGTTGCTCTACGATGCTTGTCCTACTCACGAACAATTTTTTTTTAAATGCTCTCGCAGGAGTATTGCAATAGAATTGCAGCCGTGGAAAATTTTAAGGCAAAACACGACAGGCACCTAGCATGAACCTTCCCAAGAGCTTGGACAACAATCGGGGCAATCTCAGCTCCGTAGGATAATAACCACGTCGTAGATTTAACGGAACCACACTCGGCCCTCCATCAGCCAATGCCTCGGCCGTTTTTTTTTCCTTTCCGAGACCCCACAGGAAAATAGGAAAACATCAAGTTACAGGGGAAAAATGGAAACGTGTTTCATCCCTACCCCGTCTCACCAACAAGACGAGACGGACTGGAAACTTTGGGCAACGCAAACTGCTGTGCCTTCGCCCCTTCGCTTTGAAGGCAACGACGTCACATGCAAGATAGGACGTGTTCTTCCTGTGCTCCTTCGCTCATAGCCTCGTAGCTTGAAATACGGAGGGGAGGGAGCGTGCTCCTTCCCCTCCGTAATTTGTTGCTTGCTTCGAAGACGGTCGGATCGCGCTCCTTCCCCTGGACCTCTCCTTCCGCACTTTTCACTTATTTAAGCATTTCTGATTTCTTCCATCCACAATTTAGTCCAACAATGAACACACTCGTTCCAATTTTTTAAAGCGCAGGTTTTGACACCAATGTTATTTTCAGTTGCAATAATCCTCGTATTAGCGTCTGAAGATGATTTTTGGAAAATCAGGTCCGCAGCGTAATGGAAATTACTCGGCAAGACAGATATTGACTATTAACCAGGTATGTCCTTCAAAAATACGCATTTCTCTACGTTTGATAACCGATTACTATTTGCAGTATAAATGCCGAGGGATGCCCACTCATGGCAGTAAATTTAGCACACCCTCCGGAGCGAAAAACCCTGCGCGATCTTCCATGTTCACCTCTGGGGTACCGACGTGACGGCGCGATGCTTACAAGAAAAGCAAACAGGAGCATTTTAAAAATTGGTCACTAAGGGAGAAACTCCCCTTCCTGCATCTTGTTTTTGACTTGTCTTCATCTGAAAACCAAGGCCCACTCAGCTCCCCGTAGACTTGCGACCGGTGAAGGGGAGGGGGGAAGATAAGAAGTTTGTGTAAGAGGCGCACCCTCATTTTTGGCTGCAATTTCTGGGAAAAAAGGTGCGCCTCTTACACGCCCTTATACGGTACTTCCTCACTTTCATCTTCGTCGTCACTGCTATTATGACTAGTCCCGGCCGCTGCTTCTTCCGACGTAGGTACCGGCATAGCATTGTCACAAGCCTGGAGATCATCGTCTAGGGCAATGTAATCGTTTGATGCTGCGCGCTGTGCTCTTCTTGCTGTTTCCAAGAATTTTTCAAAATCATCTTTTAAGCCTCTAATTTCCTCTGCGATTTTATCCACTGCAGCTTCCTGAAGGTATAACGTAACGAATCAACCATAGCTGTGATATTATAGCAGTAGAATTACTAGTAGGCTAGTTGTATCAATTACCAACCTCGAGAACATCCTCATGATGCGCTATCAAAGGGAATCCGTCCGATTTCCAGCAATTTGCGATTGTAGTGGAGGAAATCAAGTACGTCTTTGAACCGTGTTTCTGCGATGAAAAATAACAATTTTATTAACTTGGCCATTTTAGCAAAGTTAACAAAATCGTTATTTCTCATCGCAGAAACATGGTTCAGAGACGTACTTGATTGCCTGATTGGCAGGAGTGCGATGCAAACAATAATTTTTTGATGATGGCATTGATTGATAGGTTTTCAATATGCAGTCGGAGCAGAAGAATTAGAGCTGTTGGACATCATAGTAAAAAGAATAGAAATAATTTGCACAAATAAAATGACCAAGCAAACAAAGATAATGGAATATTCCCAGAAGAAGGCTAATTAAAAGAACATATTGTAATGGTGCTTCTTTTTTCATCACTGAATTCATTCCAGAATGTTTAATTTAAATTCGGTGATATAAAATTACAGTAAACTCTCCATTATACGAAGCAGGATTTTACGAAGTTTTCGATTAATAAGAAGTGATATTGCGGTCCCGGCGAAAAGCCTATGCTAAATACATGGCGCATCTTACACTAGACTGAGAGTACACTTACATGGACAGATAACTTGGCTGCGTAGTTGACTGAAAATTATTAAATCTCATTCAAAAATGATAATGAATATCATGTTTTTTCTGCTATGGCACTCAATGTTTTCTCTTTCTTTCTCTTCCAGGTTTTATATATTTATCAATGACAATTTACCATTCAATATAAACACTCATCTACTGTTGCCATTTGCAATCGTGGTGGGAATATGCTTCATGGTGATGATGATAATTATGGTGAGTGCTATTTCCCTTTGATTTGTTAATGGCATGTTTTATTATTTATTTGTGCTATTGGTCAAGTGTAGTTCACGTGGGGTGCCTTGTAAGTTGAAAATCAGGAATTAGTAGCAGCATATTAGATTTTTGATCGATGAACATGCCATCTGATGTGCAGGACTTCAGAGTACCGACACATTGACAATTACGAAGATGTGGGTTTGGAGGAGAATGGATAAGTTCAGTTGGCAGATATGAAGAGGAAGAGTCACATGAGCCAGCCCAGATTAGACTTCCCTCTTCAGCTCACTATTAGGTCTACTCCCTTTCAATTGCTTACTTAAATTTCTTCCTTCGAATGTGGATTTTAACATCCTATCCCCGCTCAGTACTCCCTCCATCCAAACCTTCTGTCTCCCCGTTACACATCCGAAAGTTTCCTCTCCTCGCCCTCCGTGTCTAGCACGTGATTGTTCCTCTTCATATCTGCCAACAGAACTTATCCATTCTCCTCCAAACCCACATCTTCGTAATTGTCAATGTGTCGGTACTCTGAAGTCCTGCACATCAGATGGCATGTTCATCAATCAAAAATCTAACATGCTGTTACTAATTCCTGATTTTCAACTTAAGTTAAGCTGCCATTATTATGCAAAGCTGTGATATATGCTTGGGGATTTAGGTAAGGCAGATTTGGTGTTGGAGATACCAGCTAAATTACTTCTTTTAGTGGTTATGTCTTTGAACCTGTGTGAGTGACGTGAGTACAAAGTTGTCTGTCTCTGCAGTTCTTTGACTGTGACTGTATGTTTCATTACTCCACAGGTCCTTAGATGTATGCTGCTGTACACGTTCCCTTCTAAGCCTCAATTTAGTGGTGTGAGTCTGTTGTGTCTTTCATTGTGCTCTATACTGTGTGTACTCAACTTGGGCTTATATTTGTGTTTTTTTTATATAATCAGCAGACTTCCAATTATCTGCCTGTGGTTTATCCGTGATGCGGATTATCTCTGCATCAAATCTCATTCCTTCGCCATTTTCCGTGATCTTTATAAAAAAAAATAAAATCAGACACAAAAGAACCAGGACCATTGAATTATATGTAATGTAAGACTACACCGGCCATATTATTTACACCAGAATTCCATTCATAAACCAGAGTTATTTTGAAGAAAAATTTCTCGGGTTTCCCACCGGGTGTGGTACTGGGTTACTTCTCAATTTTTTAATTTAGTTAATTAGGGAGAATTAATACAGTACCAAACCCAGTGGGAATCCCGAGAAATTTTTCTTCGATCTATACGCCGGGAAAACCTATAATTTTACAGAGTTATTTTATTTACTTGCTGGAATGTTTGGAAGTTTACTTAGAAGCCTGCTCTGGCAAAGCAGACGACAATCAGTGGCAGGAAAAACCATTGATTAATTTTAGAAGATTCTTCAATGGTTAACTAATCGTAAATTACGAAAAATGTTATCTACTATGTTTAATGTACAATCATCAATGTACAAGGCACATTCATAAAGTAATGGCATTTGCATATATTTAAATATTGGAGCTTAAGAACACAGTTTTACTCCTGCAGCACCACTTGCTGATTCATTGAGAGGCTATAGGAGCATATTTTTTTGTTTTAGAAGGCGTTTGCTTGTCCGTGCATGCAAACAACAATGTCCGCAACTATTGTTGATCCCGCCAGCTGTGAAGTGCGTTATGTCACGCGATTCTTGTATGGAAAAGGATTGTCAGCTGCTGAAATTCATCGGGAGTTATGCCCAGTTTATGGGCCTACTGAGTGAAGGAAAGGTTAGACAATGGTGCCGTGAAACCAACTTGAAACAGTGGCACGGTGGACAGTGTTTCGGAACCAAAGAGGAGCTCGGGAAGGGGATCATCAATTGGTTCAACTCTCACGCAGCGAGCTTCCACAGTAGACTCATTAATACAAACAATGTTATTATGAAGTTCTCGTTATTACGCAGCAAATCATTGGTCCCGATGGAAAGGCCTATCCAGGCTATAGTAATAGAAACGTTATTACGAAATTTTCATTTTTACGAAACTTTCATTTTTACGAAATTATGAACCTCAGTCCCGGTCATTACGAAGTTCCACGCATAAACAACGGCATTTAGGTTGATATTCACTGCGCTAAGTTTTAATAATCGTGGCACATTCAAGTTCTCCTCGTGTACTGTGACCAAGGGCGTCAATTATGGTTTTTTATTCAGTGCACAAGCAATATCATATAATAAGCTTCATTCCTGTGAAGTCATGGTAACCCACTGATAACCACTTGTAAATTGGATGTACAGTAGGTCCTCTTCCTACGCACATTCGATTACGAACTTTCAGAGATACCAGCATTCAATAATTTCAAATTTTGAATTTGGCGCCTTTCGATTTGGCCGATGCTACACCGTGTGGCATAGAGAAACTCTCACTGTGGGCACAATCTGAACAAAGTATCTTTGAATCGGGTGTGAATTTAAGAGCTGTTCATAGTTTCACCCGTTCTTCCTTACTGCGAGGAGCGATTTTTTTTTTGCTCTGGCTGCATTGCACGCCCAGCTAGATCAGTTCGTAATATCGTTAGTTTGAGCACAATTGTGATGCAGTGTTGCATTTTGTGGGATATCCGTGCTTGTCAATGCCTTTCTTACAGTCTGGCCGGTGAGAGTCGCCCGATGACGGCACAATAGGAGGGGTGGATAACCCTATGCCAGCACATTTTACAGCCAATCGCTGTCCTCCAAACGCACCCTCGCCTCGTCTCACAACGTTGTCAACTGGATTAGGTGCACCGAAATAGCCTGATCCACCAAAACAAACCCTATCTTCGAATCACCAAAACAAGTGCTTCTTCCTCTGGGTCCTTCACGCTCATCGTCCCTTCCGGCTCCTTTCTTCGCAGAACCTTTTGTAGGCATTTCCCTTTCTTACCTGGCAACCTTGCCCCTTACCCTGACTGAGTCCATTTTGCTTGTCATCGGACAACTCACGGCGGCCGTACTCTAGGTTTATCAACTTAGGAACAAGGTCTTGGAACGCATCCAGTTTGTATATTGGACTTACTGTATTCGGGAAGATATCAAACTTCGATTGCGTTGGTCCGCATTCTTCTGTTGAGAAACTGAAACAAATTTTCCTGTTTTTATATATTTTGGTGTAATTTAATCGCGTTTATTAAATACTGTTTTCTTCCTACTTTTCCTAAAAGAAAAGTTCATATGAACTTCGTTATTACAAACCTCTGGTTTTTCAGTCCCGCGCACTTCGTAAGAACGAGAGTCTAATGTATACAGAGCTGTTGAAGAAGCTGGTGCAGTGGTATGAATAATGTTTAGAAGTGAACGGCGATTGTGTAGAGAAGTGAAGTAGATTTATAGTTAATTAAAAGTGCCAATAAAATTTGTTTCAAATGAGTATATTATTTCCTGTGACCAAACGGCCCTTACTTTTTGAATGTGTCTCGTATATTTCTTATCGCAAAGGTGCAACTATTGCCGTAGCATCACATGTGGTTGAATGCGGCCCAAAGGAACTGGAGATTTCGTCACACTCGGGCATGTTTACGCCATGATTAGTCAAATTAAAACTGGAGTGGAAGGGCAGTGGGGGAAGTGGAAGTTGAGATAGCGTGAGTCATAGCCAGGCACTCGCCTGCATAGACAATTTGCCATAAGTCGTGGTTTCTTATAGGTAGTGATGGGTCGGTTCGATTCCTCGATTCTTCGATTCCTCGATTCTCGACCAAGAACCGGAATCGTAAACAAGTACTTGCCAAGGTGAAAAATCGATTCCGATTCCAGTAGTACTTCAAACAACAAAATATATGGCCGCGTTTCCAACAGTCATTTGAATTTTCGCGCCATGTAATCATAATGACAAAATACATATCTTCTAGGGATGTGCGAGTACTCGAAAATTCAAGTCGATCGAGTAGTTGGTACTCGACTCGAGCGTTTCGAGTAGCATTACGAATGTCGAGTCGAGTAATTAAGGTTACAGAGCTTTCGAGTCTAGTAGGTCCAGCAATCTGCCGACAGGAAGCGCTATCATGAAACTTATGCAAATTTTTAAAGCCGATAAGTCATTCTAATGCCATGACCTGGTAGTTTCAGCTTGCCGAATACACTATAGTTGTCGAAGTGGGCGCCGAATACCTTTACGCCAGCCGCGGCGGCCGATCGTCTTCCTACCCGGCGCACACTGGTCCGAAATCGGAAAAAGCTGGAATAAAGTCCAAAATGACCTTTTTGGAGATAGAGGCTTGAAAAGTAGCGTAAATAATCATAAATCATTACCAGATATAGATTTATATGCCATTTTACATAATTACGAACCTTTAGTGAGATACAACGGCCCAAACATGACCAATTTTTCAATGCCACGCGAGATATCGTTTTTCCTAAAAAAAATCTTTGAATTTATCCAAGTGGTTTTGTGTTAGTATGAGTTTTATGGAATAAAAAACGAAACATTCCTTTGATCTGGTGCTTTGCCTGTACATTCAATGACTTTTGAAGATTTTGGCTCTCATCTGTCTGGTTTTACGACGTAAAATGGCCGACCCGTTTTTCACGTGAAATTTGACATAAATTAGACATTATCTTTCGTTTACGGAAAATATAACTCGGAAAATTTGAACCACAATATAAATTAGAGATTTCTAAAGAGTACTAATTAGAAATCTTGGAAAAAAAAGTCTGCGACGGAGGAAATAAGAGCGATTTTTCAATCGCACGTCAAAGCTCAGCTACACGCCGCGGAACTCTTAAGGCTCGGTAACTGAGGCCGATTTTTTAAGTTTTTTAAAACATTAGTCTTGAAAATCGTAATTTAATGCATGGATAATCGTCTTCATTGGCTTAAAACACTAAAGTGAGGATGTTAAAAAGGATTATGTATAGATCGACTTGAACAATTAGCGCATTTCACAAGTGAAAATACTAAAGATTGGATATTTTTCGGTACTATCCCACGCATAAGAAATATGCCCCGGGTATTGAAGTAAAGTGAAGAGATTATTTCAGCATGCTTAAGAGAGAGAAATGAACTGTTTCCGTGAAAGGCAACAACCGATACCCTTTTTCCCTATCCAACTTCGCCGAGGTGAGTCGCACGGAATGGGAAGTTTTCACACCACAAGGCTCTTTTAGCCTTTTTTATTACTGCGTCCGTCCGATGTGATATTAATTTGTAGCGTATAGTTTTTTCTTGAACTTAAAAAAAGCAAGAGATTTTAAGGTTGATTAAATGACGTGAGAAGTATAGAATTTTTTTAGATCTACAAAACTAAAGTTTAGTTCTTTAGTTCGTTCGCTTCGTCCACTTGAATTCCAAGAAGATTCAAGATCCAAAAAAATCGTTGATATACCTAATTTTTAATAAAAATTCCAGTCTCCATAATCTTGCAATTTTGGCAGGAAAGTACTTGCCCAATCACACAAGCGTGTAGCAAGAGGCAATTTTCTGCAGGCAGTAATACTGAAATGTGGAGACGTCAAAACCTGCTGGCTGATTGTGAGTATGTAGAATAATGAGGAACTTGCATGGGTCGTAGATTGCTCTAAACACTATTTTGAATAAGTCAAATGGATACATTAGCTTGCAAAAATACCTTCAGTTTTTCCATTCAACATCAAATGAAATAAAAAAATTGCATTTAAAATCGAGAAAAATTTCTCTGAGCCGACCACTGCGCGAAGACACCCGAGCGTTGCCGAGGCCAGGCGTGACGTCATAGGTGCCTAAACAACCGTAGGGAGTTGGGGAATACGCTGAGCGCATGGTGTAAAATTTGTTTTGAGGGAGTATTTAGCCGCTCATCGTTACTTTATTTTGTTCTGTTATTCTTGGGCAAATTTTCCTATTGCTATTGTGCCTAGATTATTACTTGGGATATTAATAATGCGGCATCGGGATGATGAAGTACAAGCGTTTCACTTCGTGTGCTTTGGTTATCAGAAAAATGGATGATAACGTTGCCACTCGTTCGAATAGTACACCTGAAATTCATCTACGTGTACATAATACCCCGCAAGCCGCATAAAAGGCGTGTGGCATGGGGTGTTAGGACACCAGCCTTTTTTTAGGACACCAAAAATTGATGCCACGACCCTCATGGAATTTGTTAAGACAAATTATTGCTATACGTCGGCGGCAAATCGAGTTGTAAAAGAAACTTGTAATACTGGAGGATAACGATCGTAAGCTGTGCTGATGACATAAGAGTAAGCTGTGCTGTTGAATTTGGCAACGCCGGATTAACGGAGAAGGTAGTCCTATCCGTCCTACGGTACGAATTCACAGCAAAACAGTCTGCACACAATCCACATGTGAGATCGCGAATCGGTTCCGCTGCCAACACACACACAAGCTACAACCTATTTCATTAATATTGGTAAATCCATAAACAATATACTAGCATATACCATAAAAATATAGTGGGAAATAGGCAAATACTCTTATCAAAAACAGGATGTCACTATCACATTCTTATATTCATCACGTACAACTTACAATAACAGAACTCGTTATGATGAATACAACTATTTATTCACTGATTTAAACCCTTAAATTAGCCCACACAAGTGACACAGGTGACATTTCTCACTACTATTTGTTGAAATAATGGAATAACAAACTTCACCCACAGTTTTTATTTCAATAGCGTGATCGTTAAATGTCATATCTACGGTGAACAACGGAGATTAGCACGCCACTGACAATTTTTACACTACTGTTAGACATTTATCGATAGCGTAATAGCACTTTTTACAATTCAATCACGATGGAACACTGATAACTCTTGGCCGATATTTTTCAACCTTGTCAAACTTTGTGCATTACAACCACTGGCACTGTGATTATTAGTAGTAGCTTAACGGGAGATGTCACGTTGAAAATAACACTATTTTGGCACAAAAATGTTCGTAGATGTCTCGAATCAGCGAGCAAAAGTTGCATTGACTGGAATTCTCCCCATAATACAAGCACAGACAGTCCTAAACGACGAATTCTCCGGTACCTACGAATAAACGGATGAAGTTATTGTATATAAAAGCTAAGCGGACATTAGTAAATATCAAAATCGTTCTAATTACATACTTAAATGAATGATATGCCGTGGATAACATAAACTTACAATTAACGTATCCCCCTTCCAATGGCCGTGGCTCAGACTCCTACAACGATGTTATTTAGGTATTATCAAATTTTTGGTTTAACTGCTCCAGTTTTATATTTTATGCCCTTACTATAATGCAAATGCAAAAGGGAATATTATAAATAATGCAAAATACGAGGGCTTCCAAGCCTCTATCGTCGGATATTTATCTTTAAATATAAAATAATCAACACGTCTAACAAACGAAGCTCTCACAAGTCACAACTAGTTGTAGTACTGCTGGCAACTATTACAAACAATCACAACAATAGCTTCGCGTGATGTTCAGGCACCTTTGACGTCATCGAGGCTTCGTCGGCAGTGGCTTGGGGGGTGAGGGAGTTTTTCCCACGCTTTAAAATTCGTTATATTTATCATTAAATATCTCGCGAAGGAAAACTCAGATTTACATGCGGTTTTCTTTGTTGTATTTAGAAAATAATTTTCTGTCCGCCTATGAAATAAAAAAAATTCATGCAAGTTCCCCATTGGTTTTTCTGCTTGAGAATTTGAAAGGGCCAAATATTACATGATTCATATATGTAGTATGTAATCTTTATTACAGCTATGAAAATTTCTGTACTCAGGGCTCTCCCTTGTAGTTTGGATACATATATATGGTCGACATATTATGAGTGCCAATATTCTAAAGTAATACCTATCATGTAACAACACCACTTTTCAGGTATTTTCTGTTTTGAAATTTAGCTATTATATTTTAATTACATAGTGATGATATGAAAGATGCTTTTGTCAACTGACTCTTTTATAGAGTGATATTTTTAAAGTGGTTTTCTTGTTGCCTGGAATTAAGTCATATTTTTATTGGAGCCTCTGGCATCAGAATCGATGGAATCGGTATTGGTAGAATCGGAATTGAAATGTCAGAATCGAAATCGGGATCAGAATCGATAAAATTTTGGAATCGACCCATCACTACTTATAGGTATTATATATGAAGGTGTTGCTGCTTATTTTTGGGTTTTACATGGACAGAGTAATTTTCTTTTGACAAGAGCTGAAAGAAAGCTGAGGTGAAAGAAAGAGAGGATGAGGAATTGAGATTAGCAATAAAATTGTTGAGGGGATCATTACCATGTGGCCACGGGAGGAATATGTCGTCAATAAATCTGAGCCAAAGGAGGGGTTTCAACAAATGCTGCGGAAGGAAAATTTGTTCAAAATGGCGTAGGTAGAGGTTTGCAAAGGGGGGACTGAATCTACTACACAATGAGCAACCTATGCTTTGTGAATAGTGTTTATTGTTAAAAGAGAATGAATTGTTCATTACGCTGATATTAGCTTGGCCTAAGAGGAAGCTGGTGCTGGGGGTATGAGGAGTTGGGCGTTGGGAAGGGAAGAGGCAGAGGGAGGAAAGACCTTCAGAATGAGGGATGGACTGTTGGACTCCCATTCCTCCTATGATTCCCAAAAATTTTGCACACATTGAGTATTATGGTTTTGTTTCTGGTGTAAACCAATTTAGGCCCTAAACTTTATCGAGTGAGGGAAAGCTTATGGAAAATTTGAAATGACTATAAGAAAGAATTTATTTTGTAACTAAATTTAGAAAGAGATGTCAAACAACAATGGTCGTCAAGGGGACAGTTAGTTAAAAACGCTAAAATTTAAGCATTTTTATGAATGCCTTTTTTTTTTAATTTGTCGTAAATCATGTGGAAAACGAAGTTCGAATTCAGGAATAAGAATGTGTATTTATTTTTCTTTCCAATGTTATATGTTTCAACTATATGTGACCTTTATAACTAATTTAAATATGCAAAAGAAGAAAGTTTTGCAGGCATCAATAACGAACTTAACATATATTTCTTGTGGAAAAGATTCAGGGCCCATTTCAGGGCCTCATGGGCCATGTGGAATAATGAAATTAGTTTATGTCCTATTCTCCTACTGAATACATATATATATAACATTTCATAGGAATTGATCTAGCCGTTTCAGAGGAGTATTGTTACAAAGACTGTTACACAAGAATTTTATGTATTAGAAATATGTATTTATTGACGCACGCATGCATGTGCTATTTTATCGTTTTGGTTGCAGATAGTGAAGTGCGTGAAGGAGCGACTGCATGCCCGCCGTCACCGCCTCCCGTCGTCCTCCCTCAAAAAGATCCCTGTTCTGAAGTTTAAGAAGAATGACCCATCAAACACTTTTGATACATGTGCCATTTGTTTGGAGGATTACCTCGATGGAGATAAATTGAGAGTCCTGCCTTGTGCTCATGGTATGTATTTGAAATTCAAATATGTAGTTCATTACTTTGTGTGCTTGAATATCGAGTAGTGCTACAAAACTTTGAGGTGTACGTACAATATTATTTGAACATCCTATCCCTAAAAATTACTTCATCTAACCTCACGTCAATCTTGCCCCCCACCCCACCCAATTCTCCCTCTCCTCAGAATATAGTTTGAATTTTCCTATGTGGTTTAACTTTCTTTTTGTAATAGTGTGCATGGTTCTTCATTGTATTTTTACAGCCTATCATTGCAAGTGCATTGATCCATGGCTCACGTGCAATCGTCGCGTTTGTCCAATGTGTAAACGGAAAGTTTTTGCAGCTGATGAGAGAATCCCGTCTGATGACGATGATGATGATGACGAACCCAGACAAGCTCCAGCTCAAGCTACAGGCCAGGACCGTGCCTTCGTAGTCTCCCTCGTGACGAGTTTGTTTCGTGAGCCTGAGGAAGAGAGAGCTCCGCTGATTCGAGGGAGTACTTCGCAGCCAAGACGTAGCCAGAGGGGGAGGCCGAGGGGTGGGGGCACTTTCCAGCCTCAGAGGGTAAGAAAAGGACTTTTTTCTTTTAGGAGACTACTGACTACTCATTTAGGAGCTCGAGTCAAGTTGCCCATGTAAGCTCAGTTTTTTTTTTTTTTTTTAATACAAGCATGTGCCTCCTCTAATATCCTTACTTTCACATTATATTAAGGTAAGGTGGGGTAAGTGCGACCTACCTTAAGGAAGATCGTATTTCCGTTCTCAAAGCAGGTGGCAGTCGTGCAACATATTCCACACATTGTAATGCAACCAGAGCCAACTATTTTGTAATATCTATCCCTTGAATTGTCGTTCCTCATGATTAGAAAGTATATGCTTCAGTTTATCTTGTTGTTGTAGTTGGTTGTGAGGAGAGGCTACACCGCAGTTCCCTCAGACTCAAGGCATCGGAGGTGTCAGGCAAGAACTATATCTTGTTTTCTTTCCTTCATGTATTAGTTTTCCTTGCTATGCTTTAAATTTTGGAACTTATGTCCTTATATTTAGTTTAGATTTGGGGTTGCACTTTCCCCGCCGTAACCATTCATTCCTACCTGCCGGGGCAAGGGTCTAACGGGTCGGACCCGACCAAGGGACAGACTGGCTTCTTAGGTCGACGAAAGCACAGAGGGGGAAAAACAGATGGAGGGGAAGTAGTGAGAGAGACTGCTGTGGGATGGGAAGCTCTTCCCCCGAGAGCGGGGAATAATACAGCAGCGCCATGGAAGAAAAGATCGTAAGCGCTTGATGTTGAGAAAACACGCTCGGGAATTTGAGCTACAGCGTGGTTATTACAAATATGACATTCATGAAACGTATCTTATTTCCAAGAAGAAGGATGAATGTTCTCATCTACCGAAAAAAAATTCCAATCACGTTTTCTACGTGGTAGAATTACACCGAGAAAGCAGGTGTTTTATTGTGTTTTTCAGCGCCAATAACTAAATAACAAATGCTTTTCAAATAATTTTTTTTCACTTGCCCATAACAATAACCTTAGCATAAACCATATCCAAAACAAGTTCTCTCCAGAGTGTATAATACGCGAGCAAATGGCAAGCAAACTGAAGTCTGCAGAGCCGTTTTTCGCGGAGGTATAGAACACCCTTAAATTTTTTCTGTTCTCCATAGATACCGGTCTGGTTCTCCCCCACCGGTTCTCGATACTCAGTTCCAAGGATGAACTCTAATTACCTGAATTAATGGCAAATTTAAATGAACAACCACAAGAAGTGAATGAAAATAATTTCACGAAAGATGTTAATCAGCAGGAAAGCTCTGTAAAAAAAAAATCCATAATTTTATTTGCCAAGTAAAAAAGTTAAATAACACGTTGTTATGAATGCATGATTGACCAATATGTCTCATTACATCTGGCAGCCACTGGTTCTTCCACTAGGTTTTTTGTTGTAACTTGTAAGTCAGACCAAAATACATTCTGTGATGTAGCTAGCTTAAATTGTTGCTTTAATTGCATGCAACTTATTTGCATGCTTCACTGTCACAGTTCTTATAACCTCAACAGTAAACTGCTCAACACGCCAGTACAACGACACTGGATAAACTGAGCGGCCATGAATTAACGCAAAATTGTAATGCGGTGTTGCATTCTGCAGGATAACCACCCTTTTCCACACCTTGCATAGGTTTATCAAACTATGAATAGGCTCTCGAAATGCATTTTGCTCGTTTGTCGAAGAATTACTGTATTAATAATACATGAATCAATCTTCAGACCACTCTCCGACGAAACGATTTTCCGCGGGCGCCGTCCACGGCACAGCACACGGCGTTGCAGAGAATCGTCTCGTCAGAAAGCCGCCTGAATTTCACATGAACGGCGGCCGGCGAAATGTTGTTTCGTCTGAAAGCGGCCTCAATGTAGCTTAGTCTATCTTGCGTTCAACAGACCACACCCCCCGTAGACCGCACATTGCGTATTGAAATGAGCAACGGCGTGATTCGACTCGTTTGATGATATCCATAGAGACCGTCAATTGAGAGAACGTCACCGTGCTGTGGATGGTGGCAGATGAAAAGTCAGCTTGTTTGAAAGCGGCCTACGTGGCCGCGGCCATGGAAGGAGGGGGGGATAATATCCTCCTCCTTCTTCCATGGCCACGGCTACAGAATGTTAGAATGTTGGCGAGAGCGACAAACTGATGAACCCTTAAATGGGCGAGTTAGTAAGAAACTCTCAAAAGAAAAAATAACTTGGACGCCATGCAATCGGAAAGTAGGTAATATATGCGTTTTTTTTTACGTTTTGGCCATGAATACGCTGCAGACCATTTCGGCTTTGGGCGCCAAATTCAAATCCTAACCACAGTTCCGAGCTGGTTGCAAAGCACCAACTTTATGCGATCGGTTCATGATGCCAGTTTTTAAGTGGACCTTGAAGTGACGGGGTATTTTTTATCGGCAATGGTAGAAAATACCGCGCCAAATTCGCAGAAAAAGTGCTTAAACGCTAAATTTCGAGCAGCCTTGGAAATTTTGCGTTATAAATCACGGCTCGTGAAAATTCGGTGCCCCTAGTTGTAACGCATCCGCAAAAGAGTGTAAATATAAGCTCGCACGCCCGGCACGCTCAATGCTGAGCAGTAATTCCGGTGACTCACCATGACATAGTGGAAAGCGTTACTGAATGACTTGTTGCAGGAAAAACTTAAGTGTGGGTCTAACTTAACAATTTTGTAGATACGGCCACTGGCTGGGAACGCAATGCTGCTTTCAGACGAGAACATTTTCCGCCGGCCGCCGTTCACGGCACACGGCGTGGCAAGCGAGTTGTCTCAACTAAAAGAGGCCTGAATTTCACGCCGTAGACGGTGCACCATCGATTCAAAATTCGCGTTCAATGCAAAAAAATCATTTCAGTGCTCCCGCGGTTCAAGTTTATATGTATCTGATTGTGTTTGCAGTCTGATTCATGCGTGCATCTTTGCCAGTGATCACTGTGGCCATAGATGGTGCCGTGCTGTCAATGGTGCAATTCGTCTCATTTGAAGGCATCCATAATGACCTATTGCTATTTGGAATCACAAAGCGCTAGCAGTTGGTAGAAGGGAGGAAAGGAACAGAAAGGATACACTGAGAGGGGGTGCTAATTATTAGCCGACCGATCTTCGGATATTCGGTGCTCCACTTGGCTTCAATGCAAAAAAATCATTTCAGTGCTCCCGCGGTTCAAGTTTATATGTATCTGATTGTGTTTGCAGTCTGCTTCATGCGTGCATCTTTCACGGCCTTTTTTGACCGATTGGCAACAGCTGTAATCAATACTAAGCGATTTTGTTGAACATACCTTCCCTCATCACTTATGTGAGAGCTATCAAAAAGGAGCCTACGACATGAAAAAATTTGGTCAAAATGTAGGTTATGCATTACTAGAGGTCCGTGAAAGTGGTTTTATTTTTTGCTAAAATTCATTTTAAAACCATGTGATTTCGGTATTACAGAAAATCTTGGCGGTGTTACAATTTTATTATACAATACAAAACAAAAATTTTAATGCTACAATTTTCCCACGTTTTTCGGCATTTTATTATTTTATGGCACACGTTTCATGAATACTTTTACTTTTCTTAAGCATTTTACATAACATTTAACACAATTTGGATTGTACAACATTTCTGATAAAACTAAATGAAAGAAATGATTTAACTTATATTGGTTCAAGGTATATGAATGGTTCAAATATGTAGTCTTGGTGGATACGATCGGCAAACAGCAAATTCCCACTACCTCATGTGTGTATACTTCGAGAGCCATTCCAGAATTTTTGGATTGTCAAGTTTCTCTGCACTAAATAAAGCCTTTAAAAATGCTTCTGTAGTAGCAACAACAAGCTCCTCCTTTGCTTTCTTTGACTGAGTGACTGTGTGTTCAAATGATAGCTGTCGTTTTGCGGGTCCCCTTTCTTTCGCACATTTATGCGTATCGCCACTGATGTGCTTTAACAATGTGTCACATCTTACAAATTAAAATCTTTTATCGCAAACTTTGCAAAATAATACTCTGTTTTTCACATAAAATCCTTCTCAGCTGAATTCACTTTCCCCGGATGAACAGTTTCACTAGCTTTTGGCATTTTAAAATTCCTATCCTTTGTTCGATATTTAAAGCTGGAACTACGATAAAAAAAACAGACCAACCTATCACAATGCACAACCTATCACAATGGCGTTTTCAAACTTAGTGCTGGGTAGCTACGGTATAACTATAGTACTGTATAACTTACAAATTGGCCGAAATGTTTAATTTCGCGGGTTCCCTTTCGATAACCCTAACCCAGGTGTGGAGGGAATGTAGGACAGCAGCTACATACAACAAAATCACTTAGCTTTGATTACAGCTATTGCCAATCGGTCAGGAAAGGCAGTGAAAGAAGCACACTTAGCAAAACATAATCGGATTCAAAGAAACTTTAAAAATTATTTCCCATTTATCGATCCCTAAAAATCTAGAATGAAACGCTTTCTCACCTGAAGAATTAGATATTAGATTTGGCTAATGTCGAAATGATTTTTTTTTTGCATTGTAGCTCAGTGGGGAGCCGAATATCCGACGATCCATCTGCTAATAAGGAGAACCCCCTATCCTACTATCCTTTCCGTTCCTTCCTTCCCTTATCTCAACTGCTAGCGCTTTGGGCGTTCAAATACTTATGCGTGTCTATGGACGTCTTTAAACGAATCGAATTGTGCATTTGACGGCCGCCGTGGTCACCTTGGTGCCCATTTCAATCCGGCCCGGCGGTGTGCCGTCTACAGCGTGAAATACAGGCAATGCTACATTGAGGCCGCATTTTGACGAAACGACTTTTTGCCGACCGCCACTCACATCACGACGGCCGCACGGCCGAAATTCAGGCCGCTTTCAGATGAGACGACTCTCCGCCACGCTGTGGGCCGTGCCGTGAACGGCGGCCTGGTCCCAGCCAGCGGCCTTGTTTAAGTCAGCAAAATTGTTACATTAGACCCACACTCAAGGTTTTCCTACGACAAGTTATCCAATAACGCTATCAAATGCGCCGCGGTGAGTCACCGGAATTACTGCTCGGAATTGCCGGGCGTGTGAGCTTGTATTTCTGCTCTTCCGCGGCCGCGTTAAATTTCTTTCCGCATTTTTTTAATTCATAATATCTACAGTGCAACCTCGATATAACGACACCCCACGGTGCACTAATAAACACTCGCTATAGCGAATTGTCGCTTTACCGGAGGTGGAGCAAATAATAGCCAATATACCTGTTGCGAACAGATATACAGGAACAGGAGTGGTGCGGCGACAGATAAACATCTATCCGACAACGTAAGCATAAATCCAGACGAAAGGCGATGTTTTTTTTTTGCATCACTAAATTTCCTTACTCAAATAACGACTAACTATTCACACAATTTATAAGTGCCGCACTGACATAAAATCATGCAAAGCATTGTTTCGTCAATCATTATATTTATCGAACGACAGTTTACCACATAAATTTGAGACTGAGCACTCCATTAACTTCATTTCTAACAGATCGCTAGCAATTACAGAGGTTAAGGAGTCTTGATGAAAGTCTTCCGGAGGTGAAACCCTCGCTATGGCGAGAGCCAACACCTAAAGGGTCTCGTAAAAACGAATTTTTTAACACGCTTATTATAGGGTCAATTGACGGTGCATCGGCTATCTCTCGTAATAGCGGGGGTGTCGCTATAGCCCGTACTCGCTTTAACGAGGTTCCACTGTAATTCTTCAGTTGAGAAAGCGCCTCATTCTAAATATTGCAGGATTGATACATGGGAATCGAAGAGAGAGGCTGTGATAAATTAAACGGCAAATTTTGGGAGAGAAATCACTACAGTGCACGATATTACGTGGATGCGAGTGGATACGTGCATTATGTGCGAGACTAAACAAGCCAATTGACCTTGGAATCGTAATAAGATAGAGCAACTGAACATCAGCAGCGTTAAACACGAAGGCTTAGGCTTTAATAGAGTATGACTCATTAGATGTGATTATTCTGCTAATCCACCTAAAAATGCGAAATTTCGTTTTTATTTGCCGATTTCGCGTTATTTCGTGTTATTTGGTGTTATTTCTCGATATTGCATCTTGCGAAATTCACGGACCTCTATACATTACTTATGGCTATGCCATAGCTACCCAGCACTCAGTTTGAAAACACTGTCATGATTGGTCGTGATTCGTGTTTGAACTGTTTTTAATCACGGCTACAGCTTTACATATCAAACAAAGGAAAGGAATTTTAAAACCCCGAAAACCTAGTGTTACCGTTCATACCAGGGCAAGTGAATTCAGCTCAGAAGGATTTTATGTGAAAGACAAAGTGTTACAGAGTAAATATGGGATAAAAGAGTTGAATCTGAAAGACATGACACCTTGTTGAAGCACATCAGTTGCAATACAAATAAACTTGGGGAAGGAAGGGGGCTCGAAAAATGACTGCTATCATTTGAACAGACAGTTGCTCAGTCAAAGAAAGTGAAGCAGTTTGTTGTCCCTACTACAGAAGCATTTTTAAATGCTGGAATTAGTGTAAAGAAACTTTATAATCCAAAAATTCGGGAAAGGCTCGCGAAGTATGTACATGAAGGGTAGTGGGGATTTGCCGTCTACCAGTCATATTTGCCAAGAATTCATTCTGATTATTGGGAAAAAGAAGCATAGAGAGCTTAAATATTTTGTTGTTGGTCTAAATTAATGCTATGAAACTGAAAACAAATTTCAGTATTACATGGTCAATTTTTGCTCAATTCCTCACAATCAAGTGAAGTGTTCACGGTGCAACTGTACTTGCTTACTCTATAATATTAATGCTTGAATGATTGAAATATGTACCTTGAACCATTTCCTTCATTTGGTTTTATCAGAAATTTTGTACTGTTGAAATTGTATCTATTATTATGTAAAGTGCTTAAAGAATCGTGAATGTGCACCAAAACAATGAAACACCTATAATTGTGCAAAAATTTTAACGTTATAATAACACCGCCAAGATTTTCTATAACACTGAAATCACTTAGTTTTAAAATGAATATTAGCAAAAAATAAAACCACTTTCACAGATCTCTTCCCATAGTGCTACCTCTGGTTGTGTGGACACGTCCTTTTTGTCGTATTCTCGTTAGTTTGTTGTGTCACGTCATATACAACCTCTGAGGTTGGACATCCTGCCAGGTAGGCACACATCTTGACACGATCAAAGGGAAAACATATGAGGGTTGTACCAAAAGTAAGGTTCCCAATGAGCTACAATGTTGAGCGAAGGTGCTAGGCTAAATCCCACAACATTGCGGTGTGCAGTGGTTCCCCTACTCTCGAGTCCGCGATTCACTGTGTCGCTCATCATTGGCTTAGCAACCGTCAACAATGGAAGTGATGATCCCCGTTCCCGCCAAGTGTGAGGATCGAGCAGTAATCCGATTTCTCCTTCCAAGGAAGTTACCGCCATTGGAGATTCATCAGCAACTGACTGAACTTTACGGTGAAGAGTGCATGTCCATTCAGCACGTCCGCAAATGTTGCAGGGCTTTTGCTGAGGGTCGCGCGGAAGTTCACGATGAAGAACAGAGTGGAAGACCGTCGGTTTTGGAAGGTCCAGAAGATCAACAGTGAGCTGCTCAAAGATCTGAGGGTCACAGTCCGTGAATTTGTTGAACGCATTCCTGAAGCTTCTTGAATGGCACAATTGAAAGAACTTTAACAGAAACGTTGGGTTATCGCAAGATGTGTGCTTGCTGGCTCCCCTGGATGCTGACTGACGGACTCATGGAGCAACGCCTTGACACTGCTCGCAAATTTCTTCAACAGTATTTTAAGTGGGGGGCAACAAGGAGAAGTTGTTGGTCTCTATCATCACCGGAGATGAAGCTTGGGTATTTCATTATGTCCCCGAAACAAAACTCTTCGGTGGCAAATGCTTCAAGAGCGACGATGAAGTCCGAGCAGAGGTCGCACACTTCCTCAACGGGTTGGCGGGAGACTTCTTCAACTTAGGGATAGAAAAGCTGGAGCACTGTCTTTAAAAGTGCGTCGAAAAAAATGGAGACTACGTTGAAAAATAGGCAAAAGTGTAAGCTTTTCAACGATGTGAAAATTAATATCAATTAATAAAGTTTTGTATTTGTAAAAAATATGGGAACCTTGCTTTTGGTACAACCCTCGTAACTCAAAGGATTATGCCCTTAACTGTAAATCTTCTTGGTGCAAACCTTATTGCTGGGGGTTCACAGGACTTTTTTGTCTGCCCACATGTGGACACACATAATGATCATTGTTGTGGAGCAGGATATAAGCTAATCCCATGCATGGTGTACAGAAATATTTTTTTTCCATATTTTGCTCTATCATATGTATACCATCGTCATACATGTTTTGGTCCTTTACCTAAAAATTCTGCCATTTGACCAAGAATTCAAGTTTCCCACTTGTATGGGTCCCATCCTTCCCGAGCAATGCCGGGTGGACTAGCTATGTATATAAAATAACTCAATACTTCTATCATAGAGATACAGAAAAATGAACACTCGGAAAATGTTTCCCAGACATTTCAGTGGGATGACCGACTATGAGAGAGATTGAACTGGAGTAATTTTATATTTTTTCTGAAACAGTACTATCAGGCCTTTGATCTGGGGCTTCGACAATAACTAATTATTACTCATCCATGTCCTGGATTGAGGCAGTTTATCCAGGTTGGACTCAGACCCGCGACCTTCAGTATGGTAGATGAGGACTTAACTCCCAACACCACAGAGGCCAACAAGTAATACTGACCGCGGTACAAAGACAATCGCTTGCTTGAATGCAATTCTCACAATTAGCTGCACTCACCATACGTGGCTTTCACTGAAAGTTTTCAGCCACTAATCATGTTTAAAAGAGGAGAACCACTTGCTGTAATACCAAAATGGTTGTGTTTTAGAATACATAATATTTTTGATATAATTGAGGAAAGAAAAGAGTGGCTGGTAGAGTGCTGAAAAGGTATGAGAATAGCATTTTTTGTGTATATTCTTTTCAGGAGAATCCATTCCGACGAGCTTCCAGGCAACAAAACCAAAATGCACGTGGTAATCGCCCAGAGCCTGACACATCATCAGAGTACTCAACGACATCGGAGTCCTCGGGTGGGCAGCCCTCACCTCCCACAGCTGCTTCGTCTGATGAGTCCCTTGCTCAAGTCGCTACAAATCCAGAATCGGAGAACCTTGTCGATGCTGGTGAGCACTCAAGTGTACTGTAGTGCTCAAGAGCGCTACAGTAGAGCCTCCCATTTTAAAAACCAATCCTTTACCATCTGCTGCCCCAAATTTCTCTCCTGCTCCCGATCGTTTGCATGGGGTAAGCTGTGCAAAAGAACTTTTGATGTGTGACATATCCATTTGCTTTATTTACACCCAACTCCTGATTCCTGATGAGTCTTTTTAACCAGGCTTAGCCCACATTTCTTCGAATAATTCAGCGGTCATTTTCTTGACAAATTGCTCTCTAGAAGATAATGATGCACGAGGTGATGATCAGTAAGTTTTCAAAAGATTGGGGAAGGTGGCACTAATAATGAGGAAACTTTCACTTTTCTCCTTCCACGGTTGACTTGACTACTGTTTTTAAAATCCCCGTCCATCTTTAAATATGTCCGATCCAATCCCCCTTTCTCCTTTACACATATAGTTCTCAAAATTGTTCTTTCCTCCCCAACTCTTTCCACCACCTCCTCATTCCTCACTGTATCCTCCACCCACTTCAATCTCTCCCGCCTTCACCACAGCTACACATCAAAAGCGTTGATCCTATCCCTATGTCTTCTCCCCAAGGTCCGTATTTCGCATCCATACAGCACAACACATTGCAATTCACCAGTCCCTTCCTCAGCTCTAGGACCATGCTGCAATGTAGCACCTCTCTCTTCTTATTAAAAGCTTCCTTTCCCGTAGCTATTCTTTCCTTGATCTGTCTCATTCCTCCAGTCATCAGTCAGCGCACTTCTCAAATACCTTCCAAATTGCACTCTCTTTTCCACATTAATCATTACATTCACCTTTCTGCCATCGTTTACTCTCATAAAGTTTGTTTTCACAACATTTACTTCCATTCCATAGACTTTCATTCCTTCTTCTAAATTTCATATCATTCCTTGAAGTGCCCAGTAGGGTGGATCGGAAAAATCAATTTTTTTCAAAACCATCCGGCCCAATGAAAAATAGTTGTGGGACCGATCAAAAATCAGGCCTGAAAAATTTGAGACCTTGCTCAAATGAAATTTAGGGGGTGAGTCAAAATTTGAAAAATATAATATTTTATGATCATTTCCTACAGATTATGCCGAGTTACTGCCCAATTTGATCAAATATTTTGTGCATTTTGACGTATCTGCCACCGTTTAACCACAAAGTGCCTAATTTAAGTCTGCGTCCGCAAAGAAAATATTCCAACGCCCACGCAGCATCGCGTATACAAGAACAGCAGGCCGATACCGTCCCCCCCTCGCTAGCTTCTCCCCCTCCCACGCCTTGAATACACCAAAATTCATCCCGCATGTGCTGCTAGGATGGGGTTCATCTTTGATAATATAAATTAGGAAGATAGTGGAAAATAAAAGAGGATTGGGAAGTGATGAAATATTGTTAGATCTGAGAACACAGGAAAAGAGCCTACGGTCTATGAAGAGGCCTCTCGAGAGGCCATAATGGTGTGCTAACTTTGGATATGGGCTTCTATTCCAGTGTTGGCCGACAGCCGTGACTAAATGAATTTTGGGTGAAGGCCGCTTGCATGCCCTCCCCGCTTGCCTCTCCCACATTCCAAATGCACCAAAATTCACACCAAATACGTCTTTCTTCATTAGTATAACTAGTATTTGATTATGCAGTATCTTCTGTGTAGGGACAATCATGAAAGAATTACTCAATTACAGTAAAACTTCGATTTTACGCACTTTGATTTTACATCAAGTCTCGTTTTTACGCAGCGACACTCAAGTCCGGCCGGAAAGCATAGGGATTACCAATGGTGAAACTTCGATTTTACATCTTTTCTTGATTTTACGCAGTTTTTTCGATTTTGCACAGCATAACTCCAGCCCCAAAGAGGCCGCTAATCTTGATTTTACGCAGTTGTCTTTAGACTTGTTTTGAAAATCCCGACTGGAGCAATATGAAGTTAGGTTATTTATTCGTCTAAATGAGTTACAAAAATGAATACAAGAACGGTTGAAATGACGTCGTGCTGTTGAGCGTGAAACTAAAAACATCGCGAATCTAATTATTGCTTCCCCCTACGACCTCTCAGTAATATTTCAGGCTCCTTTACGAGCGCGAATATCGCTCTTAGTTTATATTTGCCGTAGAAGGATATCGAAACCTAAAATATACGGCAATCGCCGTGTATGCGTGATTAAGACAAATGATCGCCGGAGATATTAACATTATCACCTTTCGTTTATTATTCGACTTATTGATCGACGCTATTTATAACATATTTATTGTAATTACAGTAGATGGTCGTTAATCCGGAATTATGAACTACGAAATATCTATCCCCAACGGAAGGTTTTCTAGAATTTTGCGAACGCTATGTTTTCCTTCGCCCCAGCGAAATATAACGGCGAAATTAGCCGTTAAAAATCCTCCCGTGCCAACATTTTGGCTTCCAAGGTGATCCAAAAAAGATAGTCGTACTTCTAGTATGGACGTAAGTCGATGGTGATTCAACACGATGGTAAAAGCATATGTTGTCTCATTCCGCGGGCTAACCCCACATCTACGGGAGGAATGGAGGCGAGGGAAAGTTGATTGCGCGGCGCGCTTATTAGAGCTGATTCAACTTGTATCTCATTTTCAGTGGGTTTAAATGAAACATGGTTGGAACTTCAATAGCTATTAGCTTAACTCCGCTAGGTGGCGTTTATTTTTAACGGAACGGGAGTTGAGCTTTTTTTGAGTTGAGTTGGAGCCCTTGGAGAGTAACTCGCGTCGTCAATCGTCATGCAATTATTGAAGTTAAATCAAGACGTGAGTGATAAGGCAGTCCCTTTAAACTCAGGAATGGCTTAGTGCCATTAAATCGAAATACAAAAAGTGTCCGGTGTTGTTATCAGACATGGGGAAGCAAAATATTACGTTAAGATGAGTCACACGGCTTGTGAGCCGAAGGTCCCGTCGCTGAATTCGCGGAAGAATGCCGACAGAGAAGCTATACCCTATATGCTAAATTTTCATGGGAAAATGGTTTTTTAATACGTAAAAATTATAAATAAGGAAGATTGTTCCGACTATTAATAATTTTTGACGGTAGTTGCGCGGTTATTTAAATAGCTCACTTTAAAAAAGTGATCTAAACACCGGAAAAATCTGCTTTTCCGAATATCCCGGGTCCTATGTGCTCCGTATTATCTTTGGTATGCTATTTGGAAGGAGGATACTGATAGCTGGGGTCATTGGTGCCATGAAGTAAGGGCTGGGGGGATAAGAACGCTATATTGGCATTAGCCAGGTTGTAATGATAGGCCTTAAAGGGCTTAATGTCCCATCTGCTGGACAGAGTGGTGCACTGGAAGTGTCCTCCACATTACTCTCAAGTAGGGATAGGGCCATCTCTGATAACAATTTCTCCATGTTTCCGGTGCAACCGCGTAGGTTTGTTGGTGATGACAACAGTTTCGCTGGCACTGCTGCCAGCGTCTTCAGGTCGAAGACGAAGATGTCATCTCTGATAAGTTTCTGCTACTGCCAGGACTTGAACCCAGGCCCACAGGGTGTAAAGCCTTTGTGATGTATTAGCAAAATTTTGCTCCCTGTTAATGGGGTTAATTTGGATGACTATCCTCAGATATCTCATTTCTTCAATCTCCAATCTTTGTTTGTCTGCAGGTGGTTAAACGGATTTCCTGAAAACTGCTTTTAATGAGAATATTTTCGAAAATTAGCTCCTCTGCGAGCATTTAGAATCACCATTGCGACATTTCTCCTGGGTAACAGAAGTAATCTTAGTGCGAGAAATGCTAGCAATTCTACCATGTTATTCAACCATGGGAAACATTGTTCAGGAATGCAACGTTGTTTTTCTTAAGGTAACACGTCATCTATGGTGTTGCTTGTGAGTAAATAAGATTATTAGGCTTCATTTTCTTGCCCCCAAATGAGTAATTGAATCCAGGAAACTTATATCTGATACGACTGAAAAGGATTTCATGCTCTATTATCGTAAAGGCACACATATGAGACTTCTTCTGGATCCGGTTCTGGCTCAAATCAGAACTATACAAAAGTGTATGACTAAGGGTTCTAAAAATAATGAGCATGAGTTATCCTGAAAACTATACTTCTCCTCAATACCAACTCTTGATTTTACACACTTTGATTTTACACAGTGCCCATATTTCGGTCCCTCCAACTGCGTAAAATCAAAGTATTACTGTATCTGCTTTCCAGTTTATATTTCTTATGTCAGTGTCATTCCTCGTTTTTTGCTGCTGTCAAGAAAGTTTTGGTGTATTCTTTCACGAATATCTCGTCCGCATGCATAATAAAAGGAATATTTAACTTCAAATTTGAACGTTCATCAATAGAATTTTGAATTTCCATAGTGCTAAGGTCAGATATAACCAGAGGTAACGTGGTCTCTCTCCAATATATCATCAACAGATAGTCCTTTACGTCGATATTAAAATCCAGCAATTACAAAAATCTCGGATTGAGTGCCAAATGCATCCTTGCAACAATGCAAATTGGGTCCCTAGATTTCCCTCCCAATGTTTATGTTGCAAGTCTAAATATTAGTGCAATTAACAAATAGACCACTGTAAGGGATGAAATATGATTTGATGCTTTCCCGGCGAATGATGTGGGTAAACTCTTCTCGGGATTCAACAAAATTTATCCCTTAGGATGAACCCCGAGTCGGAGCTTGAACGTGGGCCATTATGGAAAAATTAACCCGGTGGGAATCCCAAGAAGAGTTAACTCACACAGCAAGGGGTGTTGCAATTATTTATTTATTTGCCCAAAGATTGATAACAGCATTGTGCATCAATATAAGGCACGTCAATGAATTACACAAAGTGCATGTACAAGATAATATAAATTACATGGTACATAGGTACATGGTAAAATACATATTTTAAAAAATGGTATATATAGGTGATGGTTTTCCGGGTTTACATGTTTTGCGGACGACAGTTTCGGGCACGTTCCAGCTCCCGTCTTCGGGTCCAAATGATTTGCAGATCTGTGATCCTTATTTATTTACAGATAGTCAGGCGGATGTTGATTTTTAATTCCATTGTTGGAAAAGCCGTTTGAAAGATGAGGATAAAGGATAGCCGTCTTCCCTATTGAAGTTCTTAGGGTGACTCGCTATTTCAATCGCCTCCCTTATCAGCCTAGGGAAATATTTATTTTCCCTGGCGATGATTTTCGATTCCTTGAAAAGTATGACGTGCCCAGGTTCCGACCATGCATGCTCTGCAACCGCAGAAAGACGAAAATTTTTCTTTTCGGTTGCCTTAAGATGTTCATTTATTCTGCATTTGAGGGATCTAGATGTTTGCCCGATGTATGATAAACCACAGGAACACGTTACTTCATACACGCCTTCATATATATCTGATGGATGACGATCTTTTTCACTCCGGAGGAGGTCAGAGGTCTTCTTCAAACTTATAAATCGCGTCAGAACGTCATGTTTGGCGAGAACTCTAGCAATTCTTTCCGACGTTCCAGCCACGTATGGCAAGAGAGCATGTGCCTTTGCGTTTTGATGGTCTTCCTTTGCAATGTCCAAGGCCACATCTCTTTTCTCTTCTTCCCTACGCGCGATTTTTTGAATCAGTACCCGATCGTAGCCGTTTTCTTGGAGCGTGGTAAGGAGGTGTTGTTTCTCTCCAGCGAGCGAATCTGTATCCGATATGGAATATGCCCTATGATATAGAGTTTTAATAACTGATGCTTTTTGCCTGGGATGATGGTGTGATTTGGCATTCAAATAGCGATCAGTATGCGTTTCCTTACGATAGACTGAATGTCCCAATGTGCCATCTGATTTCTTCTTGACGAGAACGTCCAAAAAGGGAATTTGGTTATTTTCTTCCATTTCCATAGTGAACTGGATGGAATTATTTTGGCTATTAAGATGTTCAAGGAATCTTTTCAGTTTATCAGTCCCATGAGGCCATATGACGAAGGTGTCGTCTCTGGCCTCATGGGACTGATAAACTGAAAAGATTCCTTGAACATCTTAATAGCCAAAATAATTCCATCCAGTTCACTATGGAAATGGAAGAAAATAACCAAATTCCCTTTTTGGACGTTCTCGTCAAGAAGAAATCAGATGGCACATTGGGACATTCAGTCTATCGTAAGGAAATGCATACTGATCGCTATTTGAATGCCAAATCACACCATCATCCCAGGCAAAAAGCATCAGTTATTAAAACTCTATATCATAGGGCATATTCCATATCGGATACAGATTCGCTCGCTGGAGAGAAACAACACCTCCTTACCACGCTCCAAGAAAACGGCTACGATCGGGTACTGATTCAAAAAATCGCGCGTAGGGAAGAAGAGAAAAGAGATGTGGCCTTGGACATTGCAAAGGAAGACCATCAAAACGCAAAGGCACATGCTCTCTTGCCATACGTGGCTGGAACGTCGGAAAGAATTGCTAGAGTTCTCGCCAAACATGACGTTCTGACGCGATTTATAAGTTTGAAGAAGACCTCTGACCTCCTCCGGAGTGAAAAAGATCGTCATCCATCAGATATATATGAAGGCGTGTATGAAGTAACGTGTTCCTGTGGTTTATCATACATCGGGCAAACATCTAGATCCCTCAAATGCAGAATAAATGAACATCTTAAGGCAACCGAAAAGAAAAATTTTCGTCTTTCTGCGGTTGCAGAGCATGCATGGTCGGAACCTGGGCACGTCATACTTTTCAAGGAATCGAAAATCATCGCCAGGGAAAATAAATATTTCCCTAGGCTGATAAGGGAGGCGATTGAAATAGCGAGTCACCCTAAGAACTTCAATAGGGAAGACGGCTATCCTTTATCCTCATCTTTCAAACGGCTTTTCCAACAATGGAATTAAAAATCAACATCCGCCTGACTATCTGTAAATAAATAAGGATCACAGATCTGCAAATCATTTGGACCCGAAGACGGGAGCTGGAACGCGCCCGAAACTGTCGTCCGCAAAACATGTAAACCCGGAAAACCATCACCAATCAAGTAACCGCGGAAGCCTCCGTAATAATGGTATATATAACTAAAATTAATCACTCATTCCACTCCTTTAAAAATTTGAATCAAAATCTTTTAAAGAGTAAAACATTTTGGAGCGGAAAAAGTTCAACGCTTTTTTCCTAAATACTGCTGTACCTATCGTAATTTTGAGGTCCTGGGGTAAATGATTGTAAATACAGTGGAACTTGGTTAGTACGTTCCTCCTTAGTACGTTTTCCTCCTTAGTACGGCGATTTCCCTCGGTCCCGGTACCATCCGAACAAAATACAGGTAAAAGAATATGGTTAGTATGTTTGAAAAAATTGCGCTTTCCTGGTTAGTACGCTCAATTGCTTGCCGTGACGCAACCCGCAATTCGTTCTCTAGTGTCTTCTTAAGGGTCGCAAACGTCTGAATTCATGATTTAATTTATTATTATTAGCCATTAACATTCTTCCATTCATTCCACATCTCTTTCTTCTACCGTAATTTATCCAAATGCATTTCTGAATTCTTGTGACGTGATGAAAAATAAAATGCGGCCATTTTTCGGGAATGTCTGACTATGAAAAACTACAGCCAATAAGAAGCCCCAATTTTCCCCACCCCGAGCTCCTCACCTTCTGTTGCCTTTGGAGCGCTTGGGAGTGCCCACTCCTGCGCACAAAGTTCGTGAGTGGGCAATTGTTTCTATTGCACGAGTTATCATGATGAAGAAATGAGTCTTAACGGTATTAGACAATTCCCACATTATCTAAAGCAGTACTGCTCCATAAACTCGACGTCGTGCGTATATACTTGACTACTGTTGCGGGAGCAGACGATCCTCTGGATCTCCACGCGAAGCTTAGCTTAAAAATACTTGATCTCGGAACGAAAGCAGACGGCATTAGACAAATTTTGAAAGTAAATTTCAACTGTATAATATAAAATTTTCTAGTAATTACGTCGTAATCTAATAATCTTGCGTGTCATCAGTCGATATATCGATCGATTTTACAATCGAAATGGTATCATTCCAGATGCGAATGTCTACGGCTGTTGCCGTAATTTGAAAGTCAATATAATTTTGCCCAATTTTTATGATGTTTAAGAAACCAGTTGACTTACTCCGGGTTGTTGTTATATTCTCCGAGTACGCTGTGAGAAAGAAAATGACTTGTCTTCGCTTGTCAGAGCTTCACTCGTCGTCGTTCTGTAAATATATAGGTATAGGATAAATCACGGGAGATAGACGCCGTAATCATGAAATCATCTCCGGGATGTCCATGAAAAATTGCGATTTTTATTCACATGGTATTGTTTTTCATGGTAGCGCTCATTTTCTTGATTTTAAATGTGAAAAGAGTTCAGGAAGGAGATCCTATGAGAACTACCGATAGTAATTGTAATTATGACGACTTTTTCACTGATTGCAATAACCCCGACTGCTATTATTTACTTTCCTCGTTAGTACGTTTTCCTGGTTAGTACGTTCATTTTTTGTGGTCCCTTCAGAAACGTACTAACCAAGTTCCACTGTATTTAACCCCATGGACATTGGTCCATGCTTTGCAATAGTAGTCCTAACAAAATTTGGGTGAAAATCCTTATGCTTTCTGGTATTATAGTTATGAATCCTATCATTTGTCACATAGTCCACTAGATTTTTTTTGGACAGACACACAAACAGCATACATATAAACACTAGGAATTGGCAGTAACCGAAGTTTCTTAAACAGCGGGAGACATGGTGTATGCACTGGAATGTGGCACATAAGTCTTATTACACGTTTTTGTATCTTGAAGATAATGTCTGCATGGGGAGAGGAACCCCAAAACAGGATGCTAAACATCACTTGCGAATAAAATTCACCATAGTAAATGTTTAGCAGTACTTCAGGACTTACTGCCCTCCTTATACTTCTTATAAGAAAGCATAATGAGCTTAGCTTACTACGAAGTTTGTTTATGTGTTCATCCCAAGAAATGGTATGGGTCAATGTTAGTCCAAGAAATTGTGTACTGAGGATTTGCAGGATACATTTACCATCAATGACCACGGAAATCGGAGCAGCGGCTTTGTTCTTAGTGGTGAAGTGTATTAGACCAGACTTGTTGGCATTCAGTATTAGTTGATTTTGGAGGCACCAATCGGACAATAAATTTGTGACACGCTCCGCCCTCTGTGATAGGATATTAACCGAAGGTGCTGATAAAATAATATTGGTATCGTCTGCATATAACACAGGTTCTGCTCCTGGCACTGATTTCACTATTTCAGGTAGATCATTAATATTTTTCAAAAACAAAATCGGGCCAAGAATGGAGCCCTGGGGAATGCCAATGGTGACTGCTTTTTCAGGGGAGACAAACTGAGAGCCATTTTTTGACAGGACAGCATGTTGGCTGCGTTCACTCAAATAAGATTTTATCCACAAGTAGGGAATACCTCTTAACCCGTAACTTTTTAATTTATTAAAAAGTACTTGGTGGTTTACTAGGTCAAACGCTTTTGAGAAATCAATAAATAAGCCTAGTGTCTCAATTTTATTATCTAGGTTGGATAGAATTTGGTTCACCAAGAAGTAAGTGGCCGTGGATGTAGATCTTGATTTTCTGAACCCGTTCTGAGAGGTATGGAGAAGGTTGTTTTTTTCAAGGTATGAAATCAGCCGGGCATAGAAAACTTTTTCAAATACCTTTCCAATTTGGTTCAATAGAGAAATAGGCCTGTATGAATTCATTTCTTGCTTAGAGCCTTTACCTTTATAGATAGGTATGACTTTGGCAATTTTGAGAGCATTAGGAAATATCACAAGTCTTAATGACTCATTAATAAGAAATAATACATGGATACTGATAGTAAGGATTGACTTCTTTATAACTGTTGCTGGAATACCATCTAAACCTGAACTGTTTTTGTTTGGTAAGTTATTTACAATTTTAGTCAATTCAAGTTCAGTACAAGGGTCAAGATACAATGAGTTGCAAGGGGTGGGGATTGATGAGCAATAGTCCGAATTTACTGGATTAGTGATTGTCTGATGAGAGAGATAAAAATTATTAAAAGTTTATGCGATTTGGGAATAGCCGGAAATACTATTTCCATGGGAGTCCAAGATCTGAAGATCAATGTGATGGCCACTTGGGCCCTTTGACTCTTTGATAATCTTCCAGATTTCCTTGGATGTATTTCTGGAATTAGCAATCCTGCGGTTATTAAAAGATCTCTTTGCAGTTTGCAGTATTATTCGATAGTTCTTTTTAAGGGCAGCATATTCCGTTCTGTCAACTGGATCACTTATTATGCTTGTAGCAGAGGGATGATGGCATTTAAATCCTTTTTAATTTTTTATATCTAATTTTCACTCGGAAAGGAATTGAGAATTGCAGATTTTATAACTTTTGCTAATCCTCCGATGGGGGAGGCAAACCCCTAAAAGTGGGACCCTGTTACTTCAACTAACAACACACATTCCCCTATAAACTTGGATTAATAAATCCTCTTGCCTTTTTTCAACATACAAGAGCATCGTATTTGATTCCATCAAAATGGAGCCCTATCATTCCTCTCTTGCATATGCTTCTATCACAGTTGGCAGATGCATATTCCCCGCAGAAGTTCCAGTTTGAGTTCAGTCCTTAATGTTTATTTCATGAGGAATGTAGAGATACAAATAGGCTGATTTCTCATCAGTTTAATTTTCTTCGGATGAATTGATGAAGAAAAATTTTTGATACTATTTTCCCATACAAGAATTGACGATGTTGACTCAGTGCTCTCTGACAATTCCCTTTTTTTCCTCAGTGGTCGAGTTTCTTTAGGATTCAATCCAGCAGCCATCATCTTTCGTTTCGTTCGCTTCTCTCTCAAAATACTTCTTCATTAGAGGGAACCTTATGCTCCGTCTTGCACTAACACGCAAAAATATTGCGTAATTTCAAATCTTTCTTTAAAAGTATATGAGTTTTGTACTTCAATGAACCCTACATTTGTTCCATTTGCATTATCCGTAAGTTTTAGTACTTCCTGTTGACCCGCTAAATCCATTTAGTCACGCACATAAGGGAAGAGAAGCGCGTCACCAAAGTTCTTACACCTTTTTAGCCCCTCGAGAGGCCTCTTCATAGACCGTAGGCTCTTTTCCTGCGTTCTCGGATCTAAAAATATTTCATCACTTCTCTAAATGTTGGTAACATCGATTTGTTTAAGGCCGACGAGGCGCCAAATAAGGGACAAGTCGTCTCACTACGCATCCTTTTTTACCTTCTGCCATTTTCCGATTTATATTATCAAAGATGAACGCCCTCCTAGCAGCACACGTGGGAATTTTTCTGCATTCGAGGTGTGGGAGGGGGAGAAGCGAGCAGGGAGGGGACTGGATCGGCCTGCCGCTCTTGTATCCACGACGGGCGTTGGAATAGTTTCTTCGCAGACGCAGTCTCAAATTCGGCATTTTGTGGCTAAATAGTGGCAGATACATCAAAACGCACCAAATTTTTGATCGAATTGGGCAGTAACTCGGCATAATCTGTAGGAAATTACCATAAAATTAGAGATGTGCGAATAGTATCCGCGAATACTCGAATACCTCGAATAATAAAAAGTATTCGATATTCGAGATCTCGAATAGTTATGCCAAAGGTACCGTCTCGAATACCTCGAATACTTTGAATTTCACGTCATACACTGTCGCTCGCACGTCGTTGGTAGTTGACTCGGAAAAATGAGAACTCTAGTCTTCTAGTGCATGCAGCGCTGTTTTAGGCAAGCTGACGAAATACATCAAATTCACGGGTTCGAGCGGTGAAAAGAGTTCGACGTGGGGAACCGAAATTGATCGGATGAAAAAAATCCGAAAATCCCAGGTGTCCCCTATCAGGAGAACTTCAGTTCCGTGGGATAGCAACATTGGCGCATTTCCCACGATCCGCTATCCCCATCCATTCAGCGTTCGCCCCACCCCCTCAGACGATTTCCTCTTCCCCGAAAACAAAAAAAAGGTCCCGGCTCGTGCAGGGATCGTATTACGAAGACCTCAGCTTTGAAAAAAATATCAAGTTACCGGAAAATAATAGAATCGTGTTTCACCCTTCCCTCTTTCTCCCCACTGACCATTTTCCCGCATCCATCTTTTGATAAAATGAGAGGAGGTGTTTGCCGTGTGTCCTTTGTGGCTAATAATGACAGGCACTTATTTTGAATCTTCCCCAGGAGATGAAACTACCATAGGGAGGAACTCAGTGCCGTGGGATAGTGACATTGGCGCATTTCCCACGATCTGCTATCCCCCTCCATTCAGCATTCGCCTCACCCACTCTTGACGATTTCCTCTTCTCCGAAATCAAACAAAAGATCCCAGCTCGCGCAGGGATTGTATTACAAAAACCTTAGCTTCAAAAAATATCAAGTTACGCGAGAAAAATAAAAACTTCCCAGACGGCACAGAACCCTCCGTATCTAATTCGTATGTACATAGTACCCATTGACTAAGGGGATACTATGCCGCTTCGTCGCTTTTCGTCAATGGATAATTTCCATGCGCGGCCTGTTGACGAAGCGCGTACGCAGCATGTGAATGTCCGCTACTAAGCACGTACGATTGGATACAAAGCGCGCAGGAACACGGCACTCAGGCTAATCTCAATCGATTAGGTCGAAATTAGATATATCGTAACTCGCACGATCGAAAAATGTATCGAACGCAACACAATCGATAGCTACCGACCGTAGCGAGAACCTTGATACGAAACGTTATGAATTGTAAGTTCTCAATAGGTAAATAACACCATATCATGAATTCTAATTACCATGAAAGACTCACGACCGACAAAGTTTTTGTCGGTTGTGAGTTTTTCATGGTAATTAGAATTCATGATATAGTATTATTTACCCATTGAGAACTTACAAAACTTATTCGGCCACTTAAATAACTGCGAAAAATGAGATTCTCAAGGCTAATTCACGCATCCCCAGCATCCAGCATTCTAAAGTGGCTCATACTTACTTGGAAACCTTGAGATGTTAATAAGAGTAAATGCTTATTAATTTTGACACTAAATAAGACATCACATAGCCCACGAGCATTAAAAAGCTTACCCTAAAGCCTGACGAAATAACATTTTTAAATAAAAATTGCCGATGAAACAGGATTGCTGACACATCTGCTATTAGTATGATCGAATTCATCAAAATGCAAGCAAAAATTAACGTATAGTTCAGTCTAAGCTACTAAAACTTACCCATATCAGGCGCTTAAGTATTTGAAAAATTATTTGGGATGAGTAAAAGTCTCTAGGTCACTGCAGTCAATGTATCAACCTATTAAAAATATGAAAGTCCTGCCAAATCACCAGCATAAACACTTGTAAAATAAAACATGGTATCTCTCAGATCACACCTCCGATTTTATACTTACTTTGCATGAAGTCACCACCACAAGAAATTTTAAAGAGGCAGGAAAGAAAAAACCCACAGAAATACAATACATATATTATGTATTTTCTATTGTCAACCACAATAATATTTCCAATTTTCTCTTCTATCCCAAATCTAATTTAGCGAAACAATCACTCTTATTCTCTTTCGAATAGAAAATTATTTAAAAGAGGACTGGTCGATACATAAAAACTATCTTCAATACTTTCTCCGCTGAACGTCCACTATCACAGCATCAACTTGCACAAATCAAATCCACATCCACAAATATGTCACTTCTGCCACAATGTCTGTATTATGTATTTTCTATTGTCGACCACAATAATATTTCCAATTTTCTCTTCTATCCCACATCTAATTTAGCGAAACAATTACTCTTATTCTCTTTCGAATAAAAAATTATTTAAAAGAGGACTGGTCGATACATAAAAACTATCTTCAATACTTTCTCAGATGAACGTCCACTATCACAGCATCAACTTACACAAATCAAATCCACATCCACAAATATGTCACTTCTGCCACAATGTCTGTCTTCTTGGCGACAGGTAACAGTGAAGCAATGGTACCTTCCTCCAATCTGGGCACCTTCAATTCAGCAAGAATTTTCTCCTCGTCTTCTCGTCCAAGGCCACAGATTACTTTCTGATATCACAATGGTGCGATGTGAAGCTCAAACACCTAAAATTAATAAATAATAAAATACCATGTAACTTATTAGGTCAAATCATTTCCAATTTTTGGTATTTCTGCATGAGAAATCAAATTACTAGGCTCGTAAATATAGTAAATATTTGTATGCCTGATATTTTTATTGTTTTACACTATAGCATAAGATAATTTGAAATGATGAAAGCCGACGTGTAATACACCATAGGGCAAGCTAAGAAGCAATATTCGATCATATAAACTTGGCAGCTTATTCCTAGTTTCTCCTTTTAACCACACGTTCACCGAATGAATTAAGACAAAAAAGACAACTAAAATGCTAGAATTTTCAAAATAATTGCTGCTACAATATTTTCAATCACCATTTTTAGTACTGAATAGTACTATAGTACTGAATAGTTCGGGATGTTGATGCATCAACATCCCGAAGCCACTTCTAACTTAAAATTACATCCAAATAATTACAGCGAGAAACAGTACATACCTCACAGCTTTTCGTAGGGGTGAAATGTTTTCTTCTTACCGCCCAAATGCACTTCTTCTTCAACTCAGGATCTTTTGGAAAGCTAAAACCTTGAACCATGTCCCGGAGTTTCCATTACGTCACCCCGACAATAAACACACGAAAGGCATTTTTAACAAAAATATCTCACAAACACGTTTCTGAAGCCCAGTGAATGAAATTAAAGAATAAGGGAAACTTCACTATCACCAGACACTATTTTTCACAAACTTAACCACAAAAATCCCTGAAATGTGGTAAGACGTTACGTGAACGACGCCATCTCCAACGGCTTGTGAAGACATGTGATCTTTCTAGGAGGGTATGGCACGATGGCACCAGATGGCACCACCCGCGAAAGAAAATAGTCCCAGACCGAATACAGTTTTATCGATGAGATACAATTTTATCGATGCATATGAATTTGCCAGTCCTCTTGCATCTTTTTTCGTCATTAAAGGAAATAAAGAAACAAAACCTTCTAAGTAACTTCCTAAGCGCGATTTTTGTATCTTGATTGTCCACCCTCGTATTTAGGTACGAAAACTTCCTGTGCCGTCTGGGTTGTCTCGCACCCACCCCCTTTTCTCACCCACTGACCTTTTTCTACCTACCTGCTTCGAATTTCCCCCTTTCTCGAGGTCAACTGCTGCATGAGTCATCTACTAGCCCGAAAGGTGTCTAACAATGACTTTCGGCAATTGTTATTACACCTTTATTGGATTGAAATATTAGTAATGTGCGCGTAATTTAAAAAAGAATAAGACCAAACACGACATATTTCTGACTTTATTTAAGCATTTTGCGCAGGAAAATAAATACCGGGAAGAAGAAGAAATACGACGGAGGCGTAATGCTCAAATAGGGTGGTTTCCTATTATTTTTTATTGCCTAAATCGAAATATTAATACTCCTGAAGTACGTATTTAACGCTTTTAGAGTTTTATAAGACGATATCTATTTTTCGCGATTAAATTAAAAGTGAAAATTTTTAAGCGCGCGAAAACGCGACGGGTAAGTATGAATGCCGGGAAAAACTCCGCGTGACGTCGTTCTGGTTCCCGCTGCCGCAAGTGAGGTGACCTTGGGGCGAGGCCTCTGAGCGCTATTACGACGCAGGATGCTAGCAGGTAGCCGAGTACCATGCTAGCTGGTAGCGCTTGGCTTAAATAAGGATTATTAATACCTTATCAAACAGACTGTGTGATTATTAAGACATGTTTCCCTGAGCTCTGTGCCTCATGCATGCATTGGTAACCTCAGACGATGTAAAACTCCGATCCTCTCGTGTAGAAACTAGGTCCCCGTGATGTCACGTGGAGTGGCATCGCATAGGCGCCAATCTGGCCTTTTTCAAATGAGGTAACATTGAACATTGCCATTAGTCTAAACCGGTATTTCTAAAACGAAATAATTTGTATATTATGAATACACTAATGGTGGGTAACGAATCACAATCAATACCTTTCGTTTTCTTTAATGAAGGAAACTACCCTATTGTTTACATAAAATTAAAATATTCCATTAATCAGCTAAATTCCTGTTTGAATCCTTTAAAGGCAATCACAATTACTCGCCAAAATCTTGGGTTTCCTGCTGCATAGGCGACCTAGTCAAACATTTTCACATTCATCGTTTAGTATTCGAGGTATTCGAAATTCGAGGTATTCGAATATTCGAGCAATGATTTAATATTCGAATTCGATATTCGAATTCGAGAAATCTACTATTCGACCCATCCCTACATAAAATATTATATTTTTCAAATTTTGACCCTCCCCCCTAAATTGCATTTGAGCAAGGATCATGGGTTCACCTAGAGGACTCAAATTTTTCAGGCCTGATTTTTGAACGGTCCCACAATTTTATTTCTTTGGGTCAGATGGATCTGAAAAAAATCGATTTTTCTGATCCCCCCCAGTCCCCAGTTGTCATTGGCAAGGATCACCATGCCATCGGCAAACGTGATTCTTTTTAGCTCTTGTCCTCCAAACCTTTTTCACGTTTATTGTTTCACTGACCATCTCCTCTGAGTCCATATTAAAAAGGGTGGGTGAAAGGCAGCAGCCCTGTCCTACCCCTGCCTAGCTCCATTTATTCTGTCAATTTTCCATTAACTTTCTACCATCTGGGTTTTGTACATTTCCCTAATTATCCTCCTATCTTTGCAGTCTACTTTCTTTATGTTAAGAATATCCATAGGGTTTTTCCCTTTTTATTCTGTCAAACGCTTTTTCCAGATCCCTAAAGCAAAGGCTCACGGGTCATTCCAGGTCAAATCAACCAATATTTTGACCAAATGACACCCACCGACTCGGATTTTCATGAAACTTACCATGGTCATACATTTTGGTATGATTAGAAATTGTGTGCAATTTTAGCCTCCAATTGTCATTTGTTAATGAAATATGAGCAATTGAAATTTGGGCATGACCCCTAAAGTGCCGCAACGCGCAAAACATGGTGATTTTTATTTTCATCCATAACTCCATTCCTGTGAGATGAAAAGTCATGATTTTTTTTCTAATGCTAAGTGGTCCATAAGTAAGTTTCATGAAAATCCGAGTCAGTGGGTGTCATGGTCTGGATGATTTGAAATGGAATGACCCTCACATCTTTCCCTCTTCCCCATTATCTTTCACTAATTGTTCTTAGTAGTGTCATGACGTCTCTTGATACCCATTCCTCTTATGAAGCCAAACTGATCCTCACCTACATTGTCTTCCATTATTCTTTGTGGCCTCATTATCGGACTAAAATTCACTTACTGCTTACCATGAATCAAATACCTGCTCGCTCTGGTCTAATCAGTTTGGCATACCTATTTTTGCTACGAAAACTTTTCAGATGCCCCACTTTTATGATCATTATCCAGATGTAATGTTTATCCTGACTCACTCGTGTGATATCTCTGAGAGGAATACACCTCTGTACAGCCATTACATCTCTTGCATCTGAGAAAAAAATTATTTCATCTTGAACATCACATGCTACCTGCAGTTTTCCTACCTCCGTGCAAATGCCTCTTCTTGTCAGCCTCTCTCATCTTAACTCCTTATTTGTCCATTTTATTCCTCAAACTTTAGATGCACTAAAGAGTCACTAGCTAAATTACCTCAGTAGTGATTCTCTTCACTCAATTGCTCTTCCTACTCCTAATTCCTAATATTGTTCGACCAGGTTATGAAAAATTCAAAAGTAACTTCATGCCAAATCCTCTTCATTTGAAGGACCATTTAAATAAATTTGAGCTAGAAACAAATCCTTCTAATTATTTTACATGGTTATTACAACTTTTGCAATGAAAAGCTCCCACTATTTCACAATGATATTTCGGCTCCAGTTTTATTTCAAGTACCGTATATGTCTGAATGTAGTCTCCCCTTTTTTTTCCAAAAATGCCCGTGGTAAAAGTAAAGGGGGGGACAATATTCAAAGTAATTTTTTTTAACTTTTCCCGAAACTGAAGCTTCAAAATTAGGGGGGGGGGGGGGGGGGACGACTATATTCGGAGAAATATGGTAGTCTACGTTTCATATGCTCAAAATCATTGCCATAAGCCCCCGCAAAAGTCATAATATAAGCATCCTGCAGGGTTATTCCACTAATTGTATGGCTGGGCCATAAGTCAAAATCGACCATAACTACGGCCTCGAGACATACGTATGGCAAGCGATTCCATTCTGAGCAAAAGGCCATAAGTCGCGAGTAGCTATGGCCTAAAGGTCGTAATACTATGGCCTGCCTAGGAGGCGGTCATAACACAGGCCATACGAAATAACATTGCTCGCCTAAGGAGTTATAAAATAAATTTATGAGGTGTCATCGATTATGTAGTGATTGTTTCAAGAAATTTATGAATATTGTGGGGGAGCACATATGGATTCATCGGGCATTGGCTCGATATATTAAAGGAAGACATCGATTTCATAAGAAGGACGCGGGATACGTGTAGGTAATCCGTTCGCATACGATGATGATACATATGACCGTGCGTATGGCCCCGTTTAGCAGGATAGCCCGTAGTTAGTGTAGATAGTTTAGCTGGTAGTTGAGTACCGTACGGGCAACAGGGAGGTTCTGGGTTCGAGTCCCAGTCAGGGGGCATTTTTACTCTGATTTTTCCATCTACCGCAGGTGTTGCTGTTGTCCTCGTCCTTATTCTATTATATGTTCCTATCAATTTCTGCCTTTCTTTCCTACCCTTTGTATGTATATTTGTAATTTATTTGTATGTAGAACACCCGGCAGGCAACCAGGAGGTTCTGGGTTTGAGTCCCATGTACAGTTAAATTCATAGAGTAGATAAAAAACAAATATATAAACAAATTCATAGAGTAGCATTAGGAACACATGGTTGAAATAGGACGTGGACAACGGTGCTGTGTTAGATGGAAAAAGCCAGAAATCAGAGGGTAGAAATGCGGCCTGACTGGGACTCAAACTCAGAACCTCACGGTTGTATGCCGGGTGCTCTTCCAGTTGCACCACCGGGACGCTTAGATTTGCTATGATTTCAGCAGGGGTTTATACACAGAAAACTCCCTTTGATTTGGCCCACAAGAGTAACCAATAGATGGCACTGGGGCAGCTCAGTACTCACCAACAGAAGAAATGGACAAAGATGCAAGAATGAAAGGAAAGACACACACTCACAGAATAGCTGAAAGAGACAGGAACATGCGTTTCGGGACACGCTGAGCCCAAGTGAAGTAAACCAATATGGCCAATACACTACTTCATTAAGTCATTAATAGATAATTAAATGAAGTAGTGTATCGGACATGTTGGCTTCTTTCACTCAGCATAACCCAAAATCCAATCAGACCGCATTCGAGTCCTAGTCAGGCTGCATTTTTACCCTCTGATTTCTGGCTTTTTCAATCTATCGCAGCATCGCTTTGACCACTTCCTTTTTCAACCATGTCTTCCTATCCCTTCCTTCCCAACCCTATGAATTTATTTGAATGCATAGATATATAATCAAATTGTGTTTTATATTTTGTAGCAGGGCCCAGTTCTTCTTCTCCAAGGTTGTCAGTCAATAGCAGCCGTGATGAAGTGCAAGAAGTGGCCGTTGTCCCTCAGGCAGAACCACAGGCGGGTGGTCGGTCGTGGTGGTCATCTCTGTGGTCTAGGTCGGTGGATGCGTAAAGGGTGAGCAGCCAAAAAGATGTTAAAAACGTAGTCACACATGCTTCCAACTCAACACCCATACAATATCCCGGGAGTATAGCATCACAAGGGATCATCTCCTCCTGGCACCACTGAAAATTATTGCTGTTGTGGCCGAATGGAAAAGAAGCAAAAGTGATATTTGCTTCTCCTGCCATCCATCTGCTACAGAAGAATCCATTTATACTTTGCTAGAAGTTTACTCCAGCATTGAAAATTAATGAGATATATTGTGTAAATAGTCAAAAGTGTAATACAGTATACAACAATATGATAATCCTATAGCTCAATGTAATCTGAGTTGAGTTATTACTCTTGAGAACTTGCTCTAACTAAATGGTTAGTGTCAAGGGTATGTGGTTAATGATGTTTATGGCAGATTAAGTGGAATGGCATTAGATAAAAGTTTTATGTCAATTTGACTGCTGAAATGAAATCATTCAGTATCTAACTCTTGAAGGTATTCAGGAAGCCTCTGCTTGACATTTAAAAGGTCTGCTTGGCTTTATACAACAGGGTTTGCTGAAAGTCAAGGGTTTTTTAATGTTGTTTTAATTATCAAAACTACCTAAGCATCACGTGAGACTGGCGTTATTGGCTTGCATAATCGAGTAGCGAAATGCCAACATTAAGCTGTATTTAATTTTTTTAAGCATTCACTTTATTCCCAAAATATCATGATAATTGATAGTCAACCTTCTTTCTGTGATCCATCAACTCCTGATAAATTTTTGCATGATTGTAAGCCACAGTTATGACACATTGGCTAGTAAGTTAAAATTCAATAAAAAGAAAGGCCTAATCACTGGTGGAAATCAATGGCAGCTCTGGTTTCCAATAGCGGAATCTTCAGCTGCTGACACTCGTTCCCTCTCTAGAAAGTATTCCTGTACATAGTTAACAGAAATTGTGGCAGTGATGTGCATTGTCACACTAGTCAAAAGTGTTTCTAGATGAAGGATGGTGTTACTGAAATACATTGTGCTTCAGCCACTGCCTGTTGTAAGCCACAAATCTGATTTTCTGTTCAGCAAGCCTTCAAAGAGTGTGTAAAGTTTTTGTAAATTTATTTTTTTATTGAATTGAGCTCTACTGAAACTTTTCCAGTGGGGTTCTATTATTTTAAAATTATCCTGTTAACTCTGTGTGTGCGAGTGTGTGTATGTGATAATTGAAGTATGATGCTTGAACTGTCAATACTGGTATTTCAAGCTTGTGGTGGTTCTGGCGTGTATGGCAGTATGCCGTAGCAGTTGGAATTGTGGAGCAATATTTTTACTTTGACTATGGACTGCTATCATTCATTCTGCAGTATTGGCAGTGACAATAGTGATAACAGCTGACATGGTGCCCTTTGATGATGTGAAATTGGTGAACTTCATTGGAATTCCAAGAGTACTTCTATTTGCACCAGTAGCTCTGCCTGGAAGAAGCAGAGGGTTATTTTCTTTTAAAGTTTTCTTGAGAGTGGACTTAAAAATTCCAATGTCACACCCAGGTCTTTCATGTGAGTCAAACCATGAAAACAATTTTTCATCACACACTGATACTGAAATTTGTTCACTGAACATTGCTTGTAAGTTGTATTTCAAATCATGACCACTGTGGCAATGTGTTTTTGTTTTGTTTTGTCGTTGTTGTAAATTTTATTTGTGGGTGCTATTTACTAAACTGACAATATTCTAATTAGTGTTTCGATTCAGCTTGAAATTTGTAGCAAGTGTAAAATGTAAATAATTGTATGGTTTTTATAATTCCAATTTTTTTGTCGTAGACCAATTTCTAATATGAATTATTCTCTGGAGATTCATGAGGAAAATGTGAAGGTAAAAAAGTTTTAAGCACTATTCTTGATGAGATGCTGCCTTAGTTTATACCTGCAAATTATGTGCTTTACTTAAGTGGAAGATTTGTATTAATATGATAATCTTGCCCTTGAATGTTCTTTTTTTCATTTGTATTAATTATTAAAGTAATCAAATGGTAAAGGTAGGTGTACAAGGTACTTTTTACAAATCATTTCATCCTTCTGACGTTGACTTCCCTTCTACAGCTCAGAATTAGACCAATTACTCTTCAATTTATCCATGAATATCTGTTCTCTTCCCCTCTCTGCATTGATTATGTAAGTACATACATGGTTGCCTCACAGGCCCTCAGCACTCTCTTGTTCCTCCTCCTCCTCTCTGTCCATCTCACATTTTCGATCCTGCTTTATACCCAAATCTCAAACACTCGGAAGTCTCTTCTCATCCTATTTCCAGGGCTACCACATTTCAGCTCTTCCAAGCGCTTGCCCTCTCCACTACTTGCTGTTGTATACACTTCCTTTCTCTAAACCATCTCTTGCATTCCTTTGTGCTTGTGTTTTACCACTTCTATCTCAGCTACTTTCTTGTAATTGTTTATTAGATAATCCATGAATTTTTAATCCTTCTTGCGTTGCAAGAATCTGATTGACTACTTTTTGATCAATCAGAGATCTAAAAGGGTTGCAAATGCCCAACTGTTGAAACCAATTTTCTTGAGATTGTCCATTGACTTTACCCGGTCCACTCTTATCAAATGCTTCCCCCAAATCAAAATAGCTAGCGTGCATGCATTTGTTATATTTCAGGTTCCCGTCCACTAGGTCATCAGCTGTCACAACACAGACTGACAGGCTGTCCTGAAATAAAACTGATTGTCGCCCCGATAATCATTTACCCTTGCCTCCCTTCATCTATTTATGATCCTCTGTACCAATTTTGCCTCATGTGATATTAGGCTTAATAGTCCTTTATCAATCCAGCATCAACAGTCCTTAAAAATCAATCCTACAAGTTTTACTCCTATCTCTAACGCATCCCTTGACTCCCACAATATTTTTTCTGCATTCACGATAATCTGCAAAGGCGTTAGTGGATGGCTGTGTCTCATAGATCGATCAATCCCTGCCCACATTGGCTCTGTTTGCTACCCTCCCATGAGTAATCTGAGACATAAATGAGTAAGACAGTTGGAGACGGGAGTGAGGTTCCCTGTGTGGGTGTAGGGAAAGAAAATGCACCTATGTGCGTGTGTGAAAGTGATACAGTTGCAGTAGAGTTGTACTCAGGAGGTGTTGAACAAAAGGGCAGACTTTACAGCTGGAAAATCCTCCAAGATTCAATGCATCTGCTGGTAGTGTCACGATCCCAAGTTCTTCAGAACTCCAAGGTAAGAGCTTTAAAATTATCTAGATTAACTGCTGTAGATTGAGAAATAAAATTATTGAATCTCAGTCACTAATTGAGTCATGTAAACCCTTACTGTGTAGTAGGGACTGAGTTGTGGCTTAAAGAAGATATCAACTCGAGAGAACAACAGGGGCAACATGCATACATGAACACGTTTAAGTGTGCACTTGTTTTGAAAAAAATAGTAATTCCGGTAATATCCTCCAAAAATTATTATGATCACTCATTTCTGTTGTTCTTGACCCTAAAATTGTTGCCACCAAGGCATTTGTATAAATCCAAGTCTTAAATTTGTGTTATGCCAGATGTGGCAATTTGCTGAGTGTATCTGATAAATGTAAATATGTATGTGTAAGTTAAGAAGTGAGTCACACATTGTAACAAACAGACCAAGGTTAACTTTACATAAATGTTCCTTTCTCTGCATGTGGCCAAATTTAATATACTGCCCGCTGAAATTAAACATATTAAATGTTAAGATTTGCCAGACTGACTTTTCTCTCAAGAAATGATTGATCATTTATTTTGATTTTATTTCTTTAAATCACTTCTGTGATATTTAATACTGCATTATTTTTTGGCATCCATTTTTGTTATTTGATGGTGGCTTAATTCTGATTTTATGACCATGGAGACCACCACCTAAAGCTCCTTCTCTTGTTAAATTATCAGCTGTAAAATCAAAATGTAGCAGTAAATAAATCATTATTACTCGGCTAGAGAGGTCATCCGCCAAGTCAAAGAAAAAAATATATTTTCATCTTTAAAATAGGAAATGTGATGGATTTTAAAAACATACTGAGAAAATTTTTCCAAAATTGGTGCGTCAAGGATCTACTCTGGACTAAATTTAGGATTCATTAAAGAATATATTGCTTGTGGGTATAGAAAACTTACCAAGGAGGTTGCTAAATCACTGCAGCCATCCTGCATTATATTGCTAATATAAGAAGATTGAAAAGTAAATTAAGGTTTGCATATAAACTAAGAAAATTTAACCCCAAGATACCAAGCTAATTATAGAATAATAAATAATATCTTCAATATTTAATGGGAAGCTGGGAGAGCTGCCTGTTGAAAGTACTAAGGCAGAGAAATTCTCTCAAGGTATTTGGAGGAAATAATGAATTATTTATGAAGTCAGAAAAGTTATCTTAAATATAGGAGAGAAACCACCCCTATGAAAAAATTGTATAAACCTGTTTCAAAATTTTATACAATTTATACAATTACCATGGCAATTGTATAAATTGTATAAAATTTTGAAACAGGTTTATACAATTTTTTCATAGGGGCAAACATTCAGGATGGTGGCGGTCTGGCCAGGTTGGCAACACTTTTGTCTATCGAGAAGCGTGTACGAAAGCTGCAATAAAAAATAATCATTACTTGAACCAGTTTTTTTTTGCAACTATGTAGTTATACGTTTTCTTTAGTTGCTTTGCACTATGCATACTCAGTGTGGCGGCCATGGGTGCTTTCCATTCATGCGACTCACGCGTCGACTTGTGTCGGCTCGCGGCATTTGTTTATAACTCTCCTATTCCTGTGCGTTACCGTTTGTTGACTTGTGTCACAACAGTCGGCGACACACACCGAATGGAACACGAAAACCGCGACGCAAGTCGACTTGTGTCGACGTGTATCAATGAATGGAAATCACCCCATAAATACTCTACACAGGATTCTCCACTCCCTTGGTTCCTGTGATTCCCACCGATCGCATCAAATAGCGGCGCTGATGTAGCGAGCCCCGGTTGTTCCCAAGCAATACACGCCCACAAGAGGCACGCTACGCGGCGAATTTGAATCCACGTTTCGCAACGCAGAGCTGTGAAGGGCAAAATTTGCTGGCGGAGCGGGAGCTCTCGTGGCGTCGACGCAACGCGGAGCTGTGAAGGCACCCTAACCCCTCAACGCCGTCATGCGTACCCAGTACGCGCCCTTTAAATTTCGTATGCCGCCGTCATGCGTACCCAGTACGCTTCCTGACCTACTGTTTATAATATTTTTTCTCCGCCAGATAATGTATGATAAATTAAAACTAATTACTCTATCTTTTGAAGAAAAGTTTTTCCTTTCCAATAAAATATTCATAGCGGTTTTATGCCTTCAAGATTAAAAAAAAATGCTTCGATAAAATTCCGTTTTAAACCAGCGCCTTGACGACTTCGGTCCAAAAACTCATCGCCTTATTTCAGCTGTTCTATCATGAAAACTTCCGCCTTTTCTGCTTGAGAGACGTCTAGAAGGGTCAGCTACTTTAGCTTGAGATACGGTATCTTCGAAGCTCAATGCTATCTCTCCGTCTTCTCCTTGTTTGTCGTCACCTCGAGCCCCAAGTGTGTTTGGTCCGCCTCGTTAGTCCTAAGCGTCCTAAGCGAAGGGGCCATGTGCTTCGCTTTGCATTTATTTTTTTTTCTGGACAGTAATCAACGAAGATAAGATTCCATCTAAACAGTCAGCGTATACCAGGGCCCCTTCGAGATATTTTCTCGTCTCTTGAGGGAGCTTCTAAACCACGAGATTCAGTCCACCCAGTCCACCAGAGTCATTCATGCTGTGTGGTGTTCGTTCAGGCAGTGTGCTGAAATTCTCATCGGGTGTACTTCCTGTGTGTGGTATTTTTTTATAATTGGGGATCCTACGAAGTGGGAATAGTATTGAAAGGCAAAAAAGAGACTCGGAAGTCTGTTTGTGTGTTAGGCTATAGTAAAATCATTGGTGGGGTGAATTTCAAGGACCTGTTATTGCATTCGTACGTAATGGAAAGAAAACGCCATTACAAGTGATGTATGAAGTTATTTAGGAGACTATTGAATGAGGAAGTCCTAAATTCATATGTTGTTCACAGGAAAAACACGTATAAAAATTTGACTTATCATTTCGCGTGCCATTGGGCGAGATAATATTTTTGAAATATCCAACGTCATACGAACTGTTTGGACTTGGCCGTCACTCATTACACAATTTAGTACCAAGACTCACAAAAATTAATTTCCTAAAGACAATTCCTGCAGCTGGGAAGAAATCAAAGTCTCAAAGGAGGTGTGCAGTTAGTGCGTACCATGGGAAATGAAGAGTTTGCGTGTACTGTTGTGAAAAATGTGCAGTGGGATTATGTTTGGATTGCTTCAAATCATGTCAGAGCAGATTTTCTAAGGTAAATCATTTGAATATTTGGGTATTGACGTTTGAAACATTATCATGTGATTACCTATATGAAATGATACGGTAATAATGGAACAAAGTCAGAGAAGTGGGCGGAGTGGTAAATTTTCAAGTAGGCGAAACGGGTAATCCTATCGAAAGTATCCAATCTGTTATGAAATTTTCAACCCCTAATAACTAAATTACATCATGTAATTGTATTTTTTAAATGCATGGAATGTTAGAGATCTCGTAGCTAATTCGAAACCAAATAAAAATCTTTCAAAATTGAAAATTTATTCATTGGTTCATAAAAAGAGATACATAAAACAATAAATATTTTTTCCAATCGCTCGAAAAATTATTATATAGTAGCGCATTATAATACGCATGTTTACAAAAATTTTCTACGATACCGATCGTATATTATGAAAGATATAAATTATTGAATGATAGTATGCCGAAAAGGCGAAGTCATTTAAATCTCATCCGGCCGCTGAGATGGGATTTAATTAAATGCCTGCCGCGCTTGAAGGGCTAATATGGCCGCGACAGGCACGCTTTGCGGCGAATTTTAATCCATGTCTCAGTCGTTCATTGCTAAAAAATGAAGTTCGTGTCAACTGCCCACGAAAATATAACTATCACCGTGAGTTTATGTAGTTTCCTGGTGGTGAAAATGTACGTAATCACAAAATCGGTACACTAATTCACGTTGAGAGAAGGGAAGAATAAGTGGGTAAGGAAACGCTGTTAACTTTCCCTAGCCGGAATTAAGTTTGAGGGCCCATAGATATCAACCATGTCTTTAAACTTCCGGCACCTATGTTTTAGAGAATTAAGAATGATTCCTGCGCAGCTCATAAAGAAGAGCACTCGTTGACATCATTACCAGACCACCTAGGCACACTTGGGGACGGGTCAGATCCGGTATTAGGACCATAGCAAGAATTTTTATCATACAGACTGTCCCAAGGGTCGTGTGTCATTTTTGACCTGTAATTTTAGTAGCTTTGCATGGAGCAATATTCATGAAAATTGTCACACTTATGGGGAAAGGTCCTAAGTTTTGTTGAGTGTAAGCTAAATTTTACAATTTTGACCTTTTGACCTCACAAAGTAGGTCCAAACCAAAAATTTGAATTTGCCTTGTGGGGTTTCAATGTTAAAAAAATCGAGATAGACAAAAGTGTGAATTTCATTGACCAATATGTCAATTCTTAGGTTTTCGGACACGAGAGAACCGAAAATAACACTTTTATTTACGAATATTCAACCGTTGACCCAGTAAGGTCACCGTCAAGGTCATAAGGGTGGCAAAAGGAATAGCATACCAACAAAGGTGTCGATCCATGGGTTTTGTAGGGTGCCCAAGTCATTGGTATTGTCCAAACACCCGTATTGTTCACTAATTGACCTCCGAGGGTCACCACGGGGGTCAAAGGTCATAGAGTTAAAAGTGGGGCAGTGTTTAACGGCGGCTGATGATCACTGCCCCAACGCCCGCCGCCTTTACGTTACCGACTCCGCCTCGAAAGTGCGATTTTTGATTGACACGGGGTCGGATCTGTGCGTGTACCCCCGCTCTCAAGTGAAAGGGCGCCGCGCGCTCGACGCGTATCAACTTTGTGCCGCGAACGGGACGGTAATTTCCACCTACGGGTGGCTAGACTTGGATCTGGACTTTGGTTTCCACCGCATGTTCCGCTGGCGATTTGTAGTGGCCGCCGTTGATCAGCCGATCATCGGTGTAGATTTTCTCTCTTACTATAACTTGCTCGTTGACGTCCGCCTAAAACGTTTAATCGACCCGGCGACCTCCCGCGTCGCGCACGGCCGTGAAGCCAAGTGCTCCGCCCCCCAAGTGAAGACTGTGCTCGAATCTTCCCCCTTTCACTCGCTCTTAGCCGAATTTCCGGACATTACCCGCCCCGCCGGCATTCCGAGAGAGCCTCGACACTCCACCACGCACCATATCAAGACGACGCCTGGTCCCCCCGTCGCTTGCAAGCCGCGACGCCTTGCACCCGATAAGCTTGCCATTGCGAAACGGGAGTTTGACGAGATGCAGCGGAGTGGCACGGCCCGACGATCGGATAGCTGTTGGGCGTCGGCGCTCCATTTAGTACCGAAAAAGAACGGCGAGTGGCGACCCTGCGGCGATTACCGGGCCCTTAATGCCCGCACAATTCCTGATCGGTACCCCGTACCGCACACGCCGACTTCGCCCACAATCTAGCGGGTAAGACAATTTTTTCTCGCATTGATCTGGTTCGGGCGTACAACCAAATGCCCGTTAATGACAAGGATATTCCTAAAACAGCAATAGTGACCCCTTTCGGGCTATTTGAATTCCCCTATATGACGTTTGGATTAAGAAATGCCGCCCAGACGTTTCAACGCTTTATGGACGAAGTACTACGTGGACTAGAGTTTTGTTTCGTCTATTTAGACGATATTTTGGTCGCATCGATGGACGCCAACGATCACGGGCGCCATCTTCGGATCTTGTTTGCTCGTCTGCAACAATACGGTGTTCTTGTTAATCCTCTCAAGTGTGTGTTCGGCGTGCCCGAAGTGACCTTTTTGGGGTACTCCGTCAGTGCTTCCGGCACTAGGCCAACAGCGGAAAAGACGGATGCTGTTTTCCGCTTTCCCGCCCCGCAAACAGTGAAAAGTCTCAGGCAGTTCTTGGGCATGCTAAATTTTTATAGACTGTTTATTCCGCACGCCGCAGTCGTCCAGCAGCCCTTGAACGAAGTGCTTAAGGGGGGTGTCAAAGGGAGTGAGAAGATTCAGTGGACGAAAACCTTACAGTGCGCCTTCCAGAAGTGCAAAGACGCTCGCGGAAGCGGCCTTACTAGCCCACCCCAACCTCTCCCTTCCATTAGCTCTATTTTCCGATGCCTCTGATACATCCATGGGGGGTGCGTTGCAGCAGCGAACGAGCGACGGATGGCAGCCACTTGCGTTCTTTTCCCGCAAGTTTACTCCCGCTCAACGAAAGTACAGCCCGTACGATCGCGAGCTGCTGGCCATCTACGAGGGAATTAAAAATTTCCGCCATATGTTGGAGGGGCGTACTTTTACTATCTTCACAGACCATAAGCCGCTGATTTACGCCTTCGATCAGAAGCCAGAGAAGTGCTCACCCCGCCAGTTCCGCCACCTCAATTTTATTTCGCAGTTCTCCACAGACATTCAGCACCTGGCGGGCAAGGACAACGTGGTGGCGGATGCCTTATCGAGGATCGACGCCGTATCCTCCGCTATAGACTACCACATACTAGCCAAAATGCAGCAACGAGACAAGGAGCTATCGACTCTCCTCCATTCCCATTCTTCCTTGTCGTTACAGCTTTTGCCCATTCCAGGTAGCGATCTCCAACTGTACTGCGACACTTCCATGACGACGCGTCGTCGCGACGCCACGCCCGTTTGTCACTTCACCCCCACGAAAGCAAGCATTCGACTCTGTGCATAACCTGGGCCACCCTGGTGTGAAGAAGACGGTCAAGCTGATGACAGCCAAGTTCGTGTGGCCATCCATAAGAAAAGACTGTCGATCGTGGTCCCAGAAATGTATCCCATGCCAAAGATCAAAGGTAACCAGGCATGTCTCTGCCCCCATTGGTACGTTCCAATCCCCCACATCCAGATTCGAACACGTCCACCTGGATATCGTCGGTCCACTGCCACCATCAAGGGTATCAGTCAAGCGCGCCACCAGTGGGTAATGCTAATCCCCAAGGTTCGCAGCACGGGTCGAGTAACACGAGGCCGTCGACAGCTGATCACGAGTACCGAGTGAACTCAGTCACATTCAAAGGGGGACGAGGGCGAGGCAACTTGCCATCAGAAAAACAATCCTCCCTTCAACCGCATCGTAGTGGGTCCCCATTAAACCAGGAGGAAGGTTTAAACTCGCGCCGGCTGGTCTAGACTCCCTCCGGTGTCCAGCCGACGCGGAAAAAGCGGAGGTTTTATGTCAGATCATCGCGACTTACGAAATTGAGGTAGAAGGCGCAGGGGACGAAAGGAAAGGAAGTATTTATGCCGAGAGGCGTTGCTGTCCGATCGTGAATTGTTCCGCGAGTTTTTCAGAAAAAAAATTCAGAGTAAAGCGCTGTTAGACACGGGCAGCGAAATTTCCGCGATCTCGGAGGAATATTTCAAAGAATTAGATATCAAAACTATGATACCTTGCTTTCCTCTGAACCGATCTTGTATCATATGTGCTGATAGTCGGAAGTCTCCTCCCATCACTCGTCAGGTTTTACTTACGATCACTATAGAATGCATTGAGTTCGAGGTAATTTGCCTGGTTGTAAAGAATCTAGTTAAACCATTAATACTGGGAATAGATTTTCTTATGGATAACAAGGTCATCATTGATTTAGAGAAAAAGCATATCTTGCTAAGGAATCTAAAGAAGTATTTTTTTCCATTTTTTATTCCATTTTTTTTCTCGTGAGAATTTAATCTGTTCTACCTGTGTGATTTATTTTGTTCATCCATGTAACACGAACTCATTTTTCTTTGCGGGGCCCCTTTCATCCCTCGCAATGAAAAATTCCTTCGTGTTGGGGGCAATTGTGACATACCGACCATATGTCACGTATTTTCTCTCGTTATGTTATGACCCGAGTAGGGGATGATCACATATGTGTGGATGAGCGTGGGTATGTCTGAGTGTGTGCGTAATAGTGTGTCATGCCCCGGGCATGAGGTACAAGTGACTCACAAATGTTCAGTGTTTGGTCAGCTCGGACCGGTGGTTGCCCCACCCAACAGTGAGGCCCAAGTGTAACCCCTCTTGTCCCAAAAAACCCATCCCCTGTGTATCATCCCCCTCCAATATCACTATAAAGCGGCGGACGGAGAGAGCCTCCTGGCTAGAAATGCTAGTTTGGTCGACGGGCGAGAAACGCTATCCTGATCGACGCAGAAAAGGATTGATGACGTGCCAGATTGGTCGTCATTTTTCTGGGTGTACCCAAAGAGTGCTGTTAGCGGGACGAGATTGTCTACGGAGGTAGCCAGCAGCGGAGAGCAAGATTGCAGACGAGCGACAGGCAGGACCAACGCCCAGAGGTCGGGAGGAAGACAGCCCCCGATCCCACGGACATTTGGGGTCCAACGTGTCGCATCATCGACGGCTCCTACTGCTCAAGGCTCCGACGAAACCGTAAGAACGTCGCAGTCAGCGACCCGTCCCCGTGCTCGTTCGCCCAGACCCGATTTAATCCCCAAACTGTGTAGCCAAAATATTTGGGTTCTTTCTCTCTATCCCGGTGCGCCGTATGTAATCACCAAACTGTTGACTCCTTGTCAGAAATCTGATTCAGTGTTACCACGAGAGCAGCCTAAAAACTTAATTTGGGCAAATTGTAAACTCGGCCCACGAATTCTACCAATCACAAATTGTTGCTTTTTTTGTATTTCTTTTGGAGGGGGGGCAATTGAACCATATCATCTTGTGCACTTTTCGTTCACCTCATTCTCATCAGGGTATTTAATTTCGATAAGTGTGTGTGCATGCTATGTCTGAAGTGGAAAATATATTTTTTTATGTCTCAAAGTACTCAATAATCGTTCGATCATTCCGTACTCGGGACCATTGATGCCCTCCCCACCCAGTAAAATAGGTGGCGTTTTCATGTTCCGCCACAATACCTTACCACTTGTCCTCTTAGGCATCCGCTCGGCATGGAGGGAAGATCTCGGAGCTACAACCGCCGAAATGCTGTACGGTGATACGCTTCGCCTGCCAGGAGAATTTCTATCCCCTAAATCCCAGCCCAGCTGCGAAGACCCTATGTCTTACATTGCCCGCTTAAAGAGTAAGATGGCCATCCTATCACCGACGCCTACGTCCTACCACGGGGAAAGGAAGGTCTTCATTCACAGAGACCTGGCATCTTCGACGCACGTGTTCCTCCGCCACGATTCTGTTAAACCTACTCTCCAACCACCTTACGACGGACCGTACGAGGTAATACAGCCAGGCCCCAAATACTTCCGCATCCGTGTCCATGGAAAGGAGACGACTGTGTCCATCGACCGACTGAAGCCGGCACATCTCCTGGATGGCGACATCGAGAGGCCAGCCCAGAAACCCGAGGAAGGGTCCACTTCTGCAGACCCATTGGAGGCCGCAGGCCCGATCCTGCAGGAATCCGCAACGACGACGACACGCTCTGGTCGCAGAGTTCACTTTCCTAAGAAGCTAGCGGAATATATTCCCTAGTTTTTCCCTGCCTCCACATAGATCCCTATTTTTCCCTTGCCCCTATCCCTTTCCACTCTCCCCCCCTGGTCGAGTGATTCCTTGGTTTTCATGACTGTACCTCATGTTTTTGTTTTTTTTTTCATCGATAGGTCCTCGCCGTTACTGGGAAGGGGGTCATGTGGCGGCTTAAGGAGAGACGCATTTCGTCAGTCAACTGTTCATCCTTACGACAGCCGCCACCAGAGTCCGCCTCCGTGGAGCATGGCAGGACAGTCTCACAACCGCTGCCGTTCAGCACGCACGACGCCATTGCCGCCGTACAGTATAGCGAGTCCGACATCTTGTCTACACCACGCCGCCTCACGGCTGTAACTTGTCGTTCGAAAATGAAGTGTTTGTTTATTGTTTACGCCTGCGTGTTACTGAAGTGTTGATATCCCCTTCACTCAGTGTAAAAATATTATATACTAAATAAATAAAATAAAGATGTCCGAATATTAAAGAACCTAAAGGGTTTTTGGAAAAGGTTATTTTTTAGTTTCCGCGCAGTTTCTAGGAACGAATTCTCAAAATAATAGATAATATAACTTTGTAATATATTATTGAACTATATAAGCTGTGAAAATCTCACATTTCTTAGTACTTTTCTTACGAAATTGCTAATTTTCATTGACTTTTATATTGATTTAAAACAATAGCTTCATAATCCAATTCTGGGCATACAATTTCCTCAAATCTATTGAGGGAGCATGCCTGAATTCCCTATTAAAGGGGCCCTAACCGAGGGCCCCCAATCACCCCAGACCGCCCCTGGGCAGGATTTTAAATAATTTGGGTGTGGGTTTCAGAACTATGTGTTAACTTAATGTAATAGGAGCTGCAAATAATGCAATGAATATTTTTTTTCAGAATGAGCTTAAGTGCAGGAATGCTAAAGGCACTTTATTGAAGCAATAACACAAACAATATTCAAATCAACCTCCAAATACACTCGCGCGTAGAATTTTTTCGAGAAACCAATACTAATTCGTCCACCGATCGATGCTTACATGAAATATCTTTGTAAATCACTTTTAATAGCGATATAAATTACCAATTTACTAGGATATCCCTGAATAATAGTGGAGTTCAAAATGAAAGAAAAGGATTGAAACCCACCTAGGAATTTCTGTCAGCTGGAACTCGTTTCTTGGAGTGGCCATCGAAGAATCTTACATGGAATGGCAAGTATCATTAAATATCTATAGATATCGAGATGCTGATATCCATATCTATGGTATACCAGATGCATATCTGCAATATTAATTTATTGACAGCTTCCTATAATTTCATTCTGTGAACATGTATCTTACAAATGGTAAGACTTTCAGTGAACCTTAAATGGCAGACTTAACAATCCAATACCTCATAAAGTGATATTATTTTTAAGATATAGTCAATGTATTCCTCTTCGAATAGTTTCCTACCAGCCTCTTGAAAATCTCAACGAATATCAACTTCTTTGTAGGCGTAAGTGAGACCTTATTAGGGTTAAAAACCAATCACGACCGGCATTTGTGTTTCATGGAAAATATAGTTATGTAAAAAGAAAGAGGTTTAGTGATACACTATTTCAATTTTAAAAAAGCCGTTCCTGTGAGTAGTATTCAATTTTAATGTTTGAAAACCTCACCTGTACACAGGTTCAAAATGGTTAAATTAGCTATGAACTTAAAATTCGATAAAGAATATCAGTTAATTGATCTAGGAGATCATTGCATGAAAGGTTTCAAGCATGCATTTAACGTTGATATAGCCACATTTTCCTTCTGCTTCATTGCTCTGACGACGTTACAATTGATTTTTCCAGCATCGATTGGTTCAATATTCTCGAACTAGCTGCATTACTGGTGCCTCTGTCCATTGTAAGTTGTGCGTTCCTATTACATCGTTACCACTTACGTTTATATATACTGCTGTTTGCTTATTCTTATGGCGTAGTGTGAATGAATGAGGTATGATAATGTGCCAAGTGTTATAAGTCTACTGCAGCATTGAGATAGGACACCATTGATTGACCATTGCTCCAAGCAATCTTTTTACGTTATGTTTCCTTACCGGTTTTTTTGCATTTCTTTTTCATCCTCCTCTATTCTTTCACTGCTCAGGTTATCTAAATTATCAAATTAATCCATCTTGTACTGCTGTAAATGAAGACTACTTTGTCTTAGCTTTTTTTGAGATTTTTCCATTCTTACCAGATAAGATTTTGGTGTATATTTCAAACTGGAGACAGTATATACTGAGGAACTTACACAAATTTTGTAAAACTTTATTCCAAATATAGTTCTCTTGTTGTGGTTATATTGTCTAAAAGTAATTCTACCACGTAACCCATAAGACTTTCATCGACAGCAAGGGCCAGGCATATATATACTGAAATTTTTGATGCACTTACTGAATGATAGAAGATATGTCGTTCTTAGCCTTTCATTTTCATCGAGAGTTGAATTATCAGCGAAATGCAAAAATTTAGACAGCAAAAAAAAGGGCATGTAATTAGGGCATCTGCAGATGCCAGCCTGACTATATTCCTTAGAAGGTGGTACCTTTGGTATGCTTCCGAAGATTGGAATTGTTGCCGATGGATAAGCCCGGAGAAGGTGCACCCCCCACAGATTTGCTTGAGGCGACCGTCCGGCGGCCTGTAGCAACGATATTCGCGCGGCAGCGACTGCTCGGAGGCACAGTCGACAAGCAGCCGCTTCCCTTGAATATTGTGGAAAGTTCTAGAAGCCTCAGTAACCCAGATGATATATAAGCGGCGAGCATTCCACACCACTCTCTCAGTCGCTCGCTCGCGCTCACCGTAATTGTAAGTGCGTGCATAATAAATCTGTTAAGTAAGATTCTGTTTGTCATTATCGACCGACACGCCTCATGCTTTTACCCTCTGCGGAATTATGTATGGGATTAGGATAACATATACCCTTTCCTGCGCTGAACTGGTCGACAGCTGTTGTCCGCAGCGTTGCCATCTTCCTTATGTGTTAAGGTTGCAGGGCGAAAAAAGAAAGTGCAGAGAGCCTCCAGTGGCATAACCATGGGGCAGGGTTTTCTGGGTTACCTTGAGCCTTTATTGCTTTATTTTATATACTTTATTTCAATAAAAACTCGTCCAAAATTATTGTTTCTGAGTGACGGAAATCACGTCAAATAATATCAATAATTCCAAAATTTCCCCCCACACCCAGCTACCGTGGAGTGTTTTCTATACACCCCGAAATCTCCGATAACCTCCCCCCTCAGCGCAGGAAGTTAGATGAAACGCTCGTTATATAGTGTAGACTGCGTGGTGTTGTATGGACTGAGTGCTTCGAATGATTGAGTGATAATGGGTGGCGTTTCCCATTGGGCTGAAGGGAATGGATCCTCCGCAGCCAGGGTTCCGCATTAATCACAGCAAAAGGTAACATTTTTTTCTCGTTTAGGTTTACCATTGATGCTTAAATGCCCGCGATTTGTACGAAGTGAAAGTTCTGGGGCTGATCAAGACATCAGAGGGACATGCGAATGCGTCCCAAAACAAATTACCAACAACAATCTCCCCTTTCATTGTCAGCTCTGTTTTTACGTTGTGGTCGACGGCAGAACATATTGGCAACAGGAATCAAAGTAGCTGACATCTGGTGGCCAATTTCAGAAATGAGACGTGGAGGATCGGCCCGTTTGTTTACTAATGCTACAGCCTAGCGGTGTGCGAAACGGATGTGTTTTCAGCAATTTTGTGAAGCGAATACTGATGTATATGGTAAATCTCAGTTGTGAATAATGGATGAAGTAATTTTCTCCACATCTGACGTTTTGGAGTTCAATAGAGACATCAAGAGGTCCCTCGTTGAGGGCTATGAGGTGGAATGCTGTAACCTGTCATGGTTGAAGCACTGTTGGAGTATTTGGTTCTTGCAATGGGCTTTAGCATACAAACAAGCGTTATTAATGGCATGTCACACGAGATACAAGCTTTTCAGAAGAAAATTGGCGCTTCTTTTTCCGTTTTCGTGTGTATTGTTTGACGATTTTATCAACCATCTTTTACAAGAGATATATCATTATTAAAATCATCAAACAATATGATAGGCATCTACTCACATAAGCCATCCGTCCTCAATAATCTATTCTTCTTAAGGGAATTCGACGTCGGTGTGGTCGTGAGTGGAATTCCCCTTGCATTGGCGTTTTGACTGCTATGTGGAGTCACTCGACTCTCACCCCTATGAAAAAATTGTATAAAACCTGTATAAAATTGTATAAAAATTTTGTATACATTCTGTATAGAATTATATACAAGTTGTATACAGTCTCTATACAGATTGTATAAAATCTCTATACAGATTTTATACAGTCTGTATACGTTATATACAAAAATGAGTGTATACAATTTGTATAAAAATATACATTTTTATACAAATTATATACAGGCTGTATAAGAATTGTATATGGGTTGTATACAATTTTATACGGGCTGAATAAGAATTGCATACGGATTGTGTGAAAGAAGACCTACCCTATGAAAAAATTGTATAAAACCTGTATAAAATTGTATAAAATCTCTATACAGATGTTATACAGTCTGTATACAAGTTACTCGCACGCTCCGCGCGCTCGTTAAGGGGCTCCGCCCCTTAAAACCCCGGTTCCGGCTTCGCCGTCTACATTTGTGGTCGCTCGAAGACTTTTAAAGTTCGAATAATCTCACCTCAGCTAGGGGCCGGCTTCGCCGGCCAGGGGGTAGGGTGGCGCCCCACTCATTCCTCGAAACGGCTTCGCCGCTCCTCGCTGAAGGGCGGCTTCGCCGCCCAGGGGTTGATTGTGAGTTGAGATGGGGGGGAGTCTACATCGGCTGCGGCGCTTGTACATCGGGGCGGCGGCGGTCGGATGAAGAGCCCCCCGCGGCTGCTCCGCTTAGTCGTTATAAATAATCTTCTCCACCGAGAGGGGTGCCCAGGGGGATTTGGGGGTTCAATGTGTTATACATGCGGTCATTAATCTTCCACAGTGATCACGTAGCGATGATTGTAAAGGGTAGTGCAATGCGGAGTAATAGTGGCGACAAGTACCCATAAAAGAAGACTTAATGGCAAGTTTTTCATTTTTTGCGGGGGGTTCCAACGGGATACCAGGGGTTTTATACTTGCGTTAAACCAGTGGTCACAAATCATTCTCATCAATTCCGTGGCGATAAGTCCTAGGGGTCCGGAACAGTGGTCTGACAATTCTTTTACCTGGAGAGGCGATTTATTAGAAATGTTTTGGGAGGTTTCACGGAGTTATCGGGGGTTTTAATAAGTGGCAGGGGCACCATTTAAATTGTGACGAAAACTATTCGGAAAGGCGAATTTTTAATTTATTTTTTTTTTCGGCGATGTTCCAGGAGGTGATCGGGGGTTTTCTGGTATTTTTTCCCGTATGGTTTACGTACGGTGGCTCGCCCTCACCAAATATTCCGGATCTAGAGCTCAGAGGGGACGGGTAGTGCGGCGTAATGTTTGCGAGAAGTTCCCAAATAGGAGACTAAATGACACACTTTACAATTGGGGGGATTTCAGGGGTATACCGGGGGTTTAAATGTGTGTACTCCTGGCGGTCACCATCCATTCACATAAATTCCATGGGGATGAGTCGTTGGGGGCGGTGGAGTAGTCACGAAAAGTACCCAAAAAGTAGACTTATATGCAAAATTTTATTTGGGGGGGGGGGGGGTCATGTGGGTTTACCGGGGGTTTATAGATTTTTACTGCCAGCGGTCATCAATCGTCCACATCAATTCCGTAGCGATGAGTGGTAAGGATTGGAAAAGCGGTGGAATTGTGACGAAAGCACCCGAAAAGGCTAATTTTATGCAAATTTTAATTTTTTAGGGGGTTTCGGGGGGTTTAAAGATGACGATACTATATGGTCACATTCATTTTCTGTCATGTCTTAAAGAATTATGCCCTACGACATCCATATTTCGAGAGTAATACAATAAAAAGCAATCCAGTCCCCGAAAAAAGTGAGTAGTGCCCGTCATTTTTATTTTTTCGCTGTTAAATACATTGAATCATTTATTAAACGTTCGTGTTTTCTAAAAGACAATAAATAAGTGTATGTAACTACAAAGTTTGAAAGAAATCGGTCAGGTAACAATTGACATAATCTTGTGTTAATCTTTTGGAAACCGTAATTTTCGGTGATTTTCGGAATATTTTAATTTTTTTCTGAGTAACCAAGGACGAAGAAAGAAAATTGTTACCTACATTTCGTTAACGATGTAATGAGCATATATAATAATCATTTTCGTTATCATACACTTGGAATTAAGTCGAGGGGAGCGGAAGGGATGAAATTATTTTCGAAAAACCAATTTTTGGACGCCATTTTGGCTACAAGTTTCTTTAACACAAACTAAAAGCATTACAGAATTACGTGCCCACGTTAATAAGCTTTCAAAAAATGCATTAACGACTCATGTATCACGCACGATTCGCGTGCAGTAAATTAAAAACCGTAAGACTGTCCCCGAAAAAAGCCCGATTTCGGCCATTTTGTCGTCCTAGCGACGACACGTGGCGGAAACTTCCGGTTTTCGGATTTTTCCTCCGGATCATTTCGGGTTCCCCGCACGCGTGCCAAATTTCATCTCTCCAGCACTTCTGGAAGTGGTCGGGAATTCGTATCCATGAGTGAGTCAGTCACCACAAGGGCTGTATATAGATAGGACTCGCCGCGCTGCGCGCGCTCGTTAGGGGGCTACGCCCCCTAAAACCCCCCCCGCATCCGGCTTCGCCGGCTGCCCCCACCGGACGGCTTCGCCGTCCCGCCCGCGACTCCTCGGAACGGCCTCGCCGTTCCTCGTCCGGTGTCGGCTTCGCCGCCCAGATATCGAGGTAGCCCTCTGACGGAGACCCGCTTATTCCTCGGAACGGCTTCGCCGTTCATCGTGGGAGGGCGGCTTCGCCGCCCAAGGGTCACCCGAGTCCCCCCGAGGGGTCGACTCCTGGGAACGGCATCGCTCTTCCTCGTGTTGGGGCGGCTTCGCCGCCCAAGGTTTACCTGGGTCCCCCCGAGCCGTCGACTCCTCGGAAGCCGCCCAAGGGTTATCGGCGCCCTCCCCCCGTAAGCTCTCTGGTGATGGGGCGGCTTCGCCGCCCAAATTAACATATGTCCCCCCGGGACGTCGACTCCTCGGAACGGCTTCGCCGTTCCTTGCCTCTGGGCGGCTTCGCCGCCCAAGGTTTACTGTGTCCCCCCGAGCCGTCGACTCCTCGGAACGGCTTCGCCGTTCCTCGTCTGTGGGCGGCTTTGCCGCCCAAGGGTTATCGGCGCCTTCCCCCGTAAGCTTCCTGGTGATGGGGCGGCTTCGCCGCCCAAGTTTTACATGTGTCCCCCCGTGACGTCGACTCCTCGGCACGGCTTCGCCGTTCCTCGCCTGTGGGCGGCTTTGCCGCCCAAGGGTTATCTGCGCTCTCCCCCCTCGTAAGACACCCATTCGGCTGCACCACGTGTTGGAGCGGATTTGCCGCCCGAGGGTTCTCGGAGGTTTTCCGCGCCTCTGACTCCTCGGAATGGCTCCGTCGTTCCTGGGGCGGGGGCAGCTTCGCCGCCAGGGTTTTCACTCCTCACAGAGCAATGCGTACTACCAGCTATCCCCCATCGTTTACAAATGCTACCGGGGGATAATGAGGCAGAATCTTGACGCATGCTAGCCGTGATTGTGGCATTTTAGCTTATGACGATGTTTTGAAGGTGGTCCGGGGGTTAACAGGTTTGTTTTGAGTGTAATGGCAACGGTCACAATCATCGAAATAAATTCCTTAGCGATGAGTCATAGGAGAAGGGAATTACTGCTAAAATATGCGAAAACACCGAAGAACATGAATTTACAGAAAAAAAAAGAATTTTTTCCCCGGTGTTATAGGAAGCCACTTGAAATTTCGAGGGGTTTTCTTGCATAAAAGGTCTTTGTTTACCTACAGTAGAAATTCCAGCGATCTAGCTTTAGGGGAACAATTAATTTTCCCGTAGTGCTCACATTTATATTACCAATTCTGTGTTCTCCACATAGCGGTGCATAGGCGCTGTAATAAGGCATTACTCGTGTGAATTTCGTAGCCGTACTTTATGGGGAAGTGGTTTAAATAAATCGCTTTTAGGTGTCCTCGTCCTGGAAGCCCTTTTTTACCTCTACTATATTGTTAAGAAATGTACATTTAAAAATTTGAAGTTTTATTGCGGGTGTGTAAATGGGGCAGGATAATTTAACATGACGCGTAAATATAGCCGACACAATTCCCAGTCCGAATAAATAAAAACGATACAACTGGGATGAATGGTACACGAAATATACGACTTATTAAGTAATTTTTATTTTTTTGGGGGGTTCACAGGGTGTTTTCGGGGGAACTGAAGTGCTTGTTCTGTATAACGCGGCATCGTTTACCTTGGATAAAAATTTCGGCTCTGTAGCTGTAGTGTAAGCATGCTTTTTCGACGGTGTCACCCGTTAAAATTAAATATTCTGCGTTCTCCTGGTAGCGGCGCGTAGGGGCACGAGAAAGACGTCAATCACCTGAATTTGGTGTCCGTACCACGTCGGGAAGTGGTAAAAAAAAATTCGGAAAATTTTAAAATCGTGTGTTGAGGGAATGCAAACTTCACGGCGGATGTGTTGTAAGTTACCAAACGTTGTAGGAGTCGCAATTTCAATGGAAATACATAATCGTTAATTACTCGAAGTTCGATTAACATATGGATATGAAAGGATAGCCAAAAAATTAAAAAAAAAATCTCGTATCTTGCATTTAAGTGAATTTGTCGTACGATTATTGCAAATTGGTGAAAAAAATTCCGAAATTCGGCCCATAAGAAAAGCATTGAAAATTTGAAAAAGTTAAAAAAAATACTTTAAATCAAAATTTTGCAAATACGACCACACCAAAAAATCAACCAAAAAATCTAGTATCTCATACGTTAAGTACTTATTCCTACAACGATTTAAAGTTCGTTTAAAAAAAATCCAAAGATAGGCCCATAAGAAAAGCATTGGAAATTTTAAAAAATTATAAAAAGTACTTTAAATCAAAATATGGCAAAATAATTCACATCAAAAAATCGGCCATAAAATTTAGTTTCCGTCAGTGAAATTTCATGTTCCCGTGACATTTACAAGTAGGCGAAGAATGGAAAAAGTTTTAGTCCCATAAGGCTCCAATGTTAATTCGGATCGATATATCTCGAAAACCGATCGAGTTTTTCGAGTTTTCGGACTTTTCCCCCCGATGAATATTTTTTCTCCACGACCTGTAAAAATTTCGTCTTCCCAGCACGTCCGGAAGTGGTCGGGAATTTGTATACGTGAATCAGTCAGTGAGCTATCTGTCACACATCGGGTTGTATATATTATAGACTCGCACGCTCCGCGCGCTCGTTAAGGGGCTCCGCCCCTTAAAAACCCCGGTTCCGGCTTCGCCGTCTACGTTTGTGGTCGCTCGAAGACTTTTAAAGTTCGAATAATCTCACCTCAGCTAGGGGCCGGCTTCGCCGGCCAAGGGGAAGGGAGGCGCCCCACTCATTCCTCGAAACGGCTTCGCCGTTCCTCGCTGTAGGGCGGCTTCGCCGCCCAGGGGTTGAATGTGAGTTGAGATGGGGGAGTCTACAGCGGCTTCGCCGCCCGAGGGTTACTGAAGCTCCTCCTCGCCTACGCCAGTTACTCCTCGGAACGGCTCCGCCGTTCCTCGCTGTGGGGCGGCTTCGCCGCCTTGGGGTTGAGGAGCCCCCCCGCGGCTGCTCCGCTTAGTCCTCATTAATGCTCTTCTCCACCGAGAGGGGTGCCCAGGGGGATTCGGGGGTTTTAATGTGTCATGCATGCGGTCACTAATCGTCCACAGTGATCACGTAGCGATGATTGTAAAGTGTAGTGCAATGCGGAGTGATAGTAGCGACAAGTACCCATAGAAGAAGACTTAATGGCAAGTTTTTCATTTTTTGCGGGGGGTTCCAACGGAATGCCGGGGGTTTTATACTTGTGTTAAACCAGTGGTCACAAATCGTTCTCATAAATTCCGTGCCGATATGTCCTAGGGGTACCTACGGAACAGTGGTCTGACGATTCTTTTACCTGGAGAGGCGATTTATTTTGGGAGGTTTCACGGGGTTATCGGGGGTTTTAATAGGTGGTAGGGGCTTCGGTTAAATTGTGACGAAAACTATTCGGAAAGGCGACTTTAAAATTTTTTTATTTTTTTTTCGGCGATGTTCCAGGAGGTGATCTGGGGATTTCTGGTATTTTTTCCTGTATGGTTTATGGTGGCTTGCCCTCACCAAATATTCCGGATCTAGAGCTCAGAGGGGACGGGTAGTGCGGCGTAATGTTTTCGAGAAGTTCCCCAATAGGAGGCTAAATGACACATTTTACGTTTAGGGGGGATTTCAGGGGGATACCGGGGGTTTTAAAGTGTGTACTCCTGGCGGTCACCATCCATTCACATAAGTTCCGTGGGGATGAGTCGTTGGGGGCGGTGGAATAGTCACGAAAAGCACCCAAAAAGTAGACTTATATGCAAAATTTTATTTTTTGGGGGTGGGGGGTATATGTGGGTTTACCGGGGGTTTATAGGTTTTTACTGCCAGCGGTCATCAATCGTCCACATCAATTCCGTAGCGATGAGTGGTAAGGATTGGAAAAGCGGCGGAATTGGGACGAAAAGTACCCGAAAAGGCTACTTATATGGAAATTTTAATTTTTTAGGGGGTTTCAGGTGGTTTATAGATGACGATACTATATGGTGACATTCATTTACTGTCATGTATTAAAGAAGTGTGCCCTATGACAACCATATTTCGAGAGTAATACAATAAAAAGCAAACCAGTCCCTGAAAAAAGTGAGTAGTGCCCGCCATTTTTATTTTTTTGTGGTTAAACCCATTAAATTATTTATCGAATGTTTATGTTTTCTGAAAGACAATGCATAGTTGTATGTAACTACAAAGTTTGAAAGAAATCGGTTAGGTTGAAATAGACAAACTCTTGTGTTGATCTTTTAGAAATCGTAATTTTCGGTGATTTTCGGAATATTTTAATTTTTTTCTCAGTAACCAAGGACGATAAAAACAAATTGTTACCATCATTTCGTAAAAAATGTTATGAGCATATATAATAATCATTTTTGTTATCTTACACCTGAAATTAAGTCGAGGGGAGCGGAAGTTATGAAAATATTTTCGAAAAACAACTTTTTGGACGCCATTTTGGCAGTAATTTTCTTAAAATGAAACTAAGAGCATTACACAGTCACATGGCCACGTTTATCAGCTTTTAAAAAATGCATTAATGATTCGTGTGGCACGGACGGTTCACGCGCAGTAAAATAAAAACCAAAAGACGGTCCCCGGATAAGGCGCGATTTCGGCCATTTTGTCGACCTAGCGACGACACGTGGCGGAAACTTCCGGTTTTCGGATTTTTCCTCCGAATCATTTCGGGTTCCCCGCACGCATGCCAAATTTCAGCTCTCCAGCACTTCTAGAAGTGGCCGGGAATTTGTATCCATCAGTCAGTCACCACAAGGGCTGTATATAGATGGGACTCGCCGCGCTGCGCGCGCTCGTTAGGGGGCTACGCCCCCTAAAACCCCCCGCATCCGGCTTCGCCGGCTGCCCCCGCCGGACGGCTTCGCCGTCCACCCCGCGACTACTCGGAACGGCTTCGCCGTTCCTCGCCGAGGGGTCGTCTTCGCCGCCCATATATTTAGGCAGCCCTCCGACAGACAGCAGCTGGTTCCTCGGAACGGCTTCGCCGTTCATCGTGTGAGGGCGGCTTCGCCGCACAAGGGTTACCCGAGTCCCCCCTAGGCGTGGACTCCTGGGAACGGCATCGCCCTTCCCCGTGCCGGGGCGGCTTCGCCGCCCAAGGTTTACCGGTGTTCCCCCAGGACTGCGACAACTCGGAACGGCTTCGCCGTTTCTAGTTGTGGGTCGGCTTCGCCGCCCATATATTGAGGCAGCCTTCCAACAGACACCAGCTAGTACCTCGGAACGGCTTCGCCGTTCACCGTGTTGGGGCGGCTTCGCCGCCCAAGGGTTACCCGAGTCCCCCCGAGGCGTGGACTCCTGGGAACGGCATCGCCCTTCCTCGTGGCGGGGCGGCTTCGCCGCCCAAGGTTTACCGGTGTTCCCTCGCGCCTTCGACAACTCGGAACGGCTGCGCCGTTCCTCGCCTGTGGGCGGCTTCACCGCCCAAGGGTTATCTCGTCGTAATGGGGCGGCTTCACCTCCCAAGGTTTACCTATTTCCCCGAGCCCTCGCCTTCTCGGAACGGCTGCGCCGTTCCTCGCGTGAGGGCGGCTTCGCCGCCCGAGGGTTATCGGCGCCCTCCCTCGTAAGCTTCCTCGTAATGGAGTGGGTTCGCCGCCCAGGGTTTACCCGTGTTCCCCCGAGGCGTCGACTCCTGGGAACGGCGTCGCCCTTCCACGTGATAGGGCGGCTTCGCCGCCCAAGGTTTACTGTGTCCCCCCGAGCCGTCGACTCCTCGGAACGGCTTCGCCGTTCCTCGTCTGTGGGCGGCTTCGCCGCCCAAGGGTTATCGGCGCCCTCCCCCCTCGTAAGACACCCATTCTGCTGCTCCACGTGTTGGAGCGGATTTGCCGCCCGAGGGTTCTCGGAGGTTTTCCGCGCCTCTGACTCCTTGGAATGTCTCCGTCGTTCCTGGGGCGGGGGCAGCTTCGCCGCCAGGGTTTTCACTCCTCACAGAGCAATGCGTTCTACCAGCTTTCCCCGATCGTTTACAAAGGCTGCCGGGGGATAATGTGGCTGAATGTAGACGCATGCTAGCCGTGATTGTGGCATTTTTGCTTATGACGATGTTTTGAGGGGGGTCCGGGGGGTTTCCAGGGGTTTTTATGAATATACTGACAACGGTCGCAATCATCCAAATAAATCCCTTAGCGATGAGTCATAGGAGAAGGGAATTACTGCTAAAATATGCGAAAACAGCGAAGAACATGGTATTCACAGAAAAAAAATAATTTTTTCCCTGGTCTTCTAGGAAGCCACGGGAAATATCGAGGAGTTTTCTTGCATAAAAGGTCATTGTCTACCTACAGTAAAAATTCCAGCGATCTAGCTGTAGGGGAACAATGAATTTTCTCGTATTACTCACATTTAGATTACCAATTCTGTGATCTCCACATAGCGGTGCATAGGCGCTGTAATAAGGCATAACTAATGTGAATTTCGTAGCCGTACCTTATGGGGAAGTGGTTAAAAAAATCGGTTTTAGGTGTCCTTGTGCTGGAACCCCTTTTTATTACTCTACTATTTTGTTAAGAAATGTACATTTAAAAATTTGAAGTTTTATTGCGGGTGTGAAATTGGGGCAGGATAATTGAACATGACGCGTAAGTATAGCCGACACAATTCCCATTCGGAATCAATAAAAAGGATACAACTGGGATGAATGGTACACGAAATATACGACTTATTAAGTAATTTGTATTTTTTTGGGGGGGTCACAGGGGGTTTTCGGGGGATCTAAAGTGCTTGTTCTGTATAACGCGGCATCGTTTACCGTGGATAAAAATTTCGGCTCAGTAGCTGTAGTGTAAGCATGCTTTTTCGACGGTGTATTCCGTTAAAATTAAATATTCTGCGTTCTCCTGGTAGCGGCGCGTAGGGGCACGAGAAAGACGTCAATCACATGAATTTGGTGTCCGTACCACGTCGGGAAGTGGTAAAAAATAATTCGGAAAAATTAAAAATCGTGTGTTGAGGGAATGCAAACTTCACGGCGGATGTGTTGTAAGTTACCAAACGTTGTAGGAGTCGCAATTTCAATGGAAATACGTAATCGTTAATTACTCGAAATTCTTTCGTCCTTTGGATACATGAAGATAGCCGAAAAATTGAATAAAAAATCTAGTATCTTGCATTTAAGTGAATTTGTCCTACGATTATTGCAAATTGGTGAAAAAAATTCCGAAATTCGGCCCATAAGAAAAGCATTGAAAATTTGAAAAAGTAAAAAAAAAATACTGTTAATCAAAATATTGGAAAGAAAACCACATTAAAAAATCAACCGAAAAATCTAGTATCTCATACGTGAAGGAATTATTCCTACAACGATTTAATGTTGGTTTAAAAAAAATCCAAAGATAGGCCCATAAGAAAAGCATTGGAAATTTAAAAAAATTATAAAAAATACTTTCAATCAAAATACGGCTAAATGGTTCACATCAAAAAATCGGCCAAAAAATCTAGTTTCCGTCAGTGAAATTTCACGTTCCCGTGACGTTTGCAAGTAGGCGAAGAATGGAAAAAGTTTTAGTCCCATAAGGCTCCAATGTTAATTCGGATCGATATATCTCGAAAACCGATCGACTTTTTCGAGTTTTCGGACTTTTCCCCCCGATGAATCTTTTTTCTCCACGACCTGTAAAAATTTCGTCTTCCCAGCACGTCCGGAATTGGTCGGGAATTTGTATACGTGAATCAGTGAGTGGTACGTGAGGTATCTGTCACACATCGGGTTGTATATAATATAGACTCGCCGCGCTGCGCGCGCTCGTTAGGGGGCTACGCCCCCTAAAACCCCCCGCATCCGGCTTCGCCGGCTGCCCCCGCCGGACGGCTTCGCCGTCCACCCCGCGACTACTCGGAACGGCTTCGCCGTTCCTCGCCGAGGGGTCGTCTTCGCCGCCCATATATTTAGGCAGCCCTCCGACAGACAGCAGCTGGTTCCTCGGAACGGCTTCGCCGTTCATCGTGTGAGGGCGGCTTCGCCGCACAAGGGTTACCCGAGTCCCCCCTAGGCGTGGACTCCTGGGAACGGCATCGCCCTTCCCCGTGCCGGGGCGGCTTCGCCGCCCAAGGTTTACCGGTGTTCCCCCAGGACTGCGACAACTCGGAACGGCTGCGCCGTTCCTCGCCATCCCCACCGGACGGCTTCGCCGTCCCACCCGGGACTCCTCGGAACGGCTTCGCCGTTTCTAGTTGTGGGTCGGCTTCGCCGCCCATATATTGAGGCAGCCCTCCAACAGACACCAGCTAGTACCTCGGAACGGCTTCGCCGTTCACCGTGTTGGGGCGGCTTCGCCGCCCAAGGGTTACCCGAGTCCCCCCGAGGCGTGGACTCCTGGGAACGGCATCGCCCTTCCTCGTGGCGGGGCGGCTTCGCCGCCCAAGGTTTACCGGTGTTCCCCTCGCGCCTTCGACAACTCGGAACGGCTGCGCCGTTCCTCGCCTGTGGGCGGGCTTCACCGCCCAAGGGTTATCTCGTCGTAATGGGGCGGCTTCACCTCCCCAAGGTTTACCTATTTCCCCGAGCCCTCGCCTTCTCGGAACGGCTGCGCCGTTCCTCGCGTGAGGGCGGCTTCGCCGCCCGAGGGTTATCGGCGCCCTCCCTCGTAAGCTTCCTCGTAATGGAGTGGGTTCGCCGCCCAGGGTTTACCCGTGTTCCCCCGAGGCGTCGACTCCTGGGAACGGCGTCGCCCTTCCACGTGATAGGGCGGCTTCGCCGCCCAAGGTTTACTGTGTCCCCCCGAGCCGTCGACTCCTCGGAACGGCTTCGCCGTTCCTCGTCTGTGGGCGGCTTCGCCGCCCAAGGGTTATCGGCGCCCTCCCCCCTCGTAAGACACCCATTCTGCTGCTCCACGTGTTGGAGCGGATTTGCCGCCCGAGGGTTCTCGGAGGTTTTCCGCGCCTCTGACTCCTTGGAATGTCTCCGTCGTTCCTGGGGCGGGGGCAGCTTCGCCGCCAGGGTTTTCACTCCTCACAGAGCAATGCGTTCTACCAGCTTTCCCCGATCGTTTACAAAGGCTGCCGGGGGATAATGTGGCTGAATGTAGACGCATGCTAGCCGTGATTGTGGCATTTTTGCTTATGACGATGTTTTGAGGGGGGTCCGGGGGGTTTCCAGGGGTTTTTATGAATATACTGACAACGGTCGCAATCATCCAAATAAATCCCTTAGCGATGAGTCATAGGAGAAGGGAATTACTGCTAAAATATGCGAAAACAGCGAAGAACATGGTATTCACAGAAAAAAAATAATTTTTTCCCTGGTCTTCTAGGAAGCCACGGGAAATATCGAGGAGTTTTCTTGCATAAAAGGTCATTGTCTACCTACAGTAAAAATTCCAGCGATCTAGCTGTAGGGGAACAATGAATTTTCTCGTATTACTCACATTTAGATTACCAATTCTGTGATCTCCACATAGCGGTGCATAGGCGCTGTAATAAGGCATAACTAATGTGAATTTCGTAGCCGTACCTTATGGGGAAGTGGTTAAAAAAATCGGTTTTAGGTGTCCTTGTGCTGGAACCCCTTTTTATTACTCTACTATTTTGTTAAGAAATGTACATTTAAAAATTTGAAGTTTTATTGCGGGTGTGAAATTGGGGCAGGATAATTGAACATGACGCGTAAGTATAGCCGACACAATTCCCATTCGGAATCAATAAAAAGGATACAACTGGGATGAATGGTACACGAAATATACGACTTATTAAGTAATTTGTATTTTTTTGGGGGGGTCACAGGGGGTTTTCGGGGGATCTAAAGTGCTTGTTCTGTATAACGCGGCATCGTTTACCGTGGATAAAAATTTCGGCTCAGTAGCTGTAGTGTAAGCATGCTTTTTCGACGGTGTATTCCGTTAAAATTAAATATTCTGCGTTCTCCTGGTAGCGGCGCGTAGGGGCACGAGAAAGACGTCAATCACATGAATTTGGTGTCCGTACCACGTCGGGAAGTGGTAAAAAATAATTCGGAAAAATTAAAAATCGTGTGTTGAGGGAATGCAAACTTCACGGCGGATGTGTTGTAAGTTACCAAACGTTGTAGGAGTCGCAATTTCAATGGAAATACGTAATCGTTAATTACTCGAAATTCTTTCGTCCTTTGGATACATGAAGATAGCCGAAAAATTGAATAAAAAATCTAGTATCTTGCATTTAAGTGAATTTGTCCTACGATTATTGCAAATTGGTGAAAAAAATTCCGAAATTCGGCCCATAAGAAAAGCATTGAAAATTTGAAAAAGTAAAAAAAAAATACTGTTAATCAAAATATTGGAAAGAAAACCACATTAAAAAATCAACCGAAAAATCTAGTATCTCATACGTGAAGGAATTATTCCTACAACGATTTAATGTTGGTTTAAAAAAAATCCAAAGATAGGCCCATAAGAAAAGCATTGGAAATTTAAAAAAATTATAAAAAATACTTTCAATCAAAATACGGCTAAATGGTTCACATCAAAAAATCGGCCAAAAAATCTAGTTTCCGTCAGTGAAATTTCACGTTCCCGTGACGTTTGCAAGTAGGCGAAGAATGGAAAAAGTTTTAGTCCCATAAGGCTCCAATGTTAATTCGGATCGATATATCTCGAAAACCGATCGACTTTTTCGAGTTTTCGGACTTTTCCCCCCGATGAATCTTTTTTCTCCACGACCTGTAAAAATTTCGTCTTCCCAGCACGTCCGGAATTGGTCGGGAATTTGTATACGTGAATCAGTGAGTGGTACGTGAGGTATCTGTCACACATCGGGTTGTATATAATATAGACTCGCCGCGCTGCGCGCGCTCGTTAGGGGGCTACGCCCCCTAAAACCCCCCGCATCCGGCTTCGCCGGCTGCCCCCGCCGGACGGCTTCGCCGTCCACCCCGCGACTACTCGGAACGGCTTCGCCGTTCCTCGCCGAGGGGTCGTCTTCGCCGCCCATATATTTAGGCAGCCCTCCGACAGACAGCAGCTGGTTCCTCGGAACGGCTTCGCCGTTCATCGTGTGAGGGCGGCTTCGCCGCACAAGGGTTACCCGAGTCCCCCCTAGGCGTGGACTCCTGGGAACGGCATCGCCCTTCCCCGTGCCGGGGCGGCTTCGCCGCCCAAGGTTTACCGGTGTTCCCCCAGGACTGCGACAACTCGGAACGGCTGCGCCGTTCCTCGCCATCCCCACCGGACGGCTTCGCCGTCCCACCCGGGACTCCTCGGAACGGCTTCGCCGTTTCTAGTTGTGGGTCGGCTTCGCCGCCCATATATTGAGGCAGCCCTCCAACAGACACCAGCTAGTACCTCGGAACGGCTTCGCCGTTCACCGTGTTGGGGCGGCTTCGCCGCCCAAGGGTTACCCGAGTCCCCCCGAGGCGTGGACTCCTGGGAACGGCATCGCCCTTCCTCGTGGCGGGGCGGCTTCGCCGCCCAAGGTTTACCGGTGTTCCCTCGCGCCTTCGACAACTCGGAACGGCTGCGCCGTTCCTCGCCTGTGGGCGGCTTCACCGCCCAAGGGTTATCTCGTCGTAATGGGGCGGCTTCACCTCCCAAGGTTTACCTATTTCCCCGAGCCCTCGCCTTCTCGGAACGGCTGCGCCGTTCCTCGCGTGAGGGCGGCTTCGCCGCCCGAGGGTTATCGGCGCCCTCCCTCGTAAGCTTCCTCGTAATGGAGTGGGTTCGCCGCCCAGGGTTTACCCGTGTTCCCCCGAGGCGTCGACTCCTGGGAACGGCGTCGCCCTTCCACGTGATAGGGCGGCTTCGCCGCCCAAGGTTTACTGTGTCCCCCCGAGCCGTCGACTCCTCGGAACGGCTTCGCCGTTCCTCGTCTGTGGGCGGCTTCGCCGCCCAAGGGTTATCGGCGCCCTCCCCCCTCGTAAGACACCCATTCTGCTGCTCCACGTGTTGGAGCGGATTTGCCGCCCGAGGGTTCTCGGAGGTTTTCCGCGCCTCTGACTCCTTGGAATGTCTCCGTCGTTCCTGGGGCGGGGGCAGCTTCGCCGCCAGGGTTTTCACTCCTCACAGAGCAATGCGTTCTACCAGCTTTCCCCGATCGTTTACAAAGGCTGCCGGGGGATAATGTGGCTGAATGTAGACGCATGCTAGCCGTGATTGTGGCATTTTTGCTTATGACGATGTTTTGAGGGGGGTCCGGGGGGTTTCCAGGGGTTTTTATGAATATACTGACAACGGTCGCAATCATCCAAATAAATCCCTTAGCGATGAGTCATAGGAGAAGGGAATTACTGCTAAAATATGCGAAAACAGCGAAGAACATGGTATTCACAGAAAAAAAATAATTTTTTCCCTGGTCTTCTAGGAAGCCACGGGAAATATCGAGGAGTTTTCTTGCATAAAAGGTCATTGTCTACCTACAGTAAAAATTCCAGCGATCTAGCTGTAGGGGAACAATGAATTTTCTCGTATTACTCACATTTAGATTACCAATTCTGTGATCTCCACATAGCGGTGCATAGGCGCTGTAATAAGGCATAACTAATGTGAATTTCGTAGCCGTACCTTATGGGGAAGTGGTTAAAAAAATCGGTTTTAGGTGTCCTTGTGCTGGAACCCCTTTTTATTACTCTACTATTTTGTTAAGAAATGTACATTTAAAAATTTGAAGTTTTATTGCGGGTGTGAAATTGGGGCAGGATAATTGAACATGACGCGTAAGTATAGCCGACACAATTCCCATTCGGAATCAATAAAAAGGATACAACTGGGATGAATGGTACACGAAATATACGACTTATTAAGTAATTTGTATTTTTTTGGGGGGGTCACAGGGGGTTTTCGGGGGATCTAAAGTGCTTGTTCTGTATAACGCGGCATCGTTTACCGTGGATAAAAATTTCGGCTCAGTAGCTGTAGTGTAAGCATGCTTTTTCGACGGTGTATTCCGTTAAAATTAAATATTCTGCGTTCTCCTGGTAGCGGCGCGTAGGGGCACGAGAAAGACGTCAATCACATGAATTTGGTGTCCGTACCACGTCGGGAAGTGGTAAAAAATAATTCGGAAAAATTAAAAATCGTGTGTTGAGGGAATGCAAACTTCACGGCGGATGTGTTGTAAGTTACCAAACGTTGTAGGAGTCGCAATTTCAATGGAAATACGTAATCGTTAATTACTCGAAATTCTTTCGTCCTTTGGATACATGAAGATAGCCGAAAAATTGAATAAAAAATCTAGTATCTTGCATTTAAGTGAATTTGTCCTACGATTATTGCAAATTGGTGAAAAAAATTCCGAAATTCGGCCCATAAGAAAAGCATTGAAAATTTGAAAAAGTAAAAAAAAAATACTGTTAATCAAAATATTGGAAAGAAAACCACATTAAAAAATCAACCGAAAAATCTAGTATCTCATACGTGAAGGAATTATTCCTACAACGATTTAATGTTGGTTTAAAAAAAATCCAAAGATAGGCCCATAAGAAAAGCATTGGAAATTTAAAAAAATTATAAAAAATACTTTCAATCAAAATACGGCTAAATGGTTCACATCAAAAAATCGGCCAAAAAATCTAGTTTCCGTCAGTGAAATTTCACGTTCCCGTGACGTTTGCAAGTAGGCGAAGAATGGAAAAAGTTTTAGTCCCATAAGGCTCCAATGTTAATTCGGATCGATATATCTCGAAAACCGATCGACTTTTTCGAGTTTTCGGACTTTTCCCCCCGATGAATCTTTTTTCTCCACGACCTGTAAAAATTTCGTCTTCCCAGCACGTCCGGAATTGGTCGGGAATTTGTATACGTGAATCAGTGAGTGGTACGTGAGGTATCTGTCACACATCGGGTTGTATATAATATAGATAAACAAAAATGAGTGTACATATACAATTTGTATAAAAATATGCATTTTTACACAAATTACATACACGCTGTAATAGAATTGTACATGGGCTGTATAAGAATTAAACATGGGCAGCATAAGAATTGTACATGGGCTGTATATGGGCTGAATAAGAATTGTAAACGAACTGTATGAAAGAAGACCTAGGAATACCTCATCCAAAATAGGTGGAGTAATACTACCCATTTTCTTCCTCATTTCATCTCAGGTCATAAAGAAACACTCATAAAAATTATTCCAACAGACCATTTCCCTTACCACACTTCCTCTTGGAACCCACATGCATACAAAGGCATAGATAAAAATGGAGTGAATGCTGTCCAAAATATAACATTATAATCCTTTAAACATTGTTAAACTGAAAACTAACCAACCATTCAATACCAGATTTTTAAATGATAAATAGGGGATTCTCAAGTTAAGCAGTGGAAATTAAGAATAGCATGTAATTAATTCAAAGTAAAACATCACTTACTCATAAAAAAATAAACGTCTACAAAGTACTTCCCACACAGCACACGGACACCTTTAAGACACGTTCAGGTTAGGACTGAATTTCGTTCGATACTAGTATCTAAATAATAGGTCCAGACAATAATTTAAATAAATTAGGCTTCAATTCCATACACAATATTTATTGGGCTTCTTTGGTGAAATAATACAACACAAGAAACTACATAAGTCTTGTGCACTTAATTTTCTTCTCCCCCTGCAACCGTGTTGTTGCTGTCACTTGGCGTGCCTTAGTGAGTTTCTGATAGCCACCTTCACATCTTTTTCAGGGACTGACATGCTCTCCTGCACTGCTACTGTAGTAATGAAGTATATAAAAATTTCATTGTAGCAAGAAATTGTCTCTTGTAGGTATCAAGCAGATTACATAAGACAGGAAACTACAGTCTTATTAGTCTCGTGTTTAACATTCTTAAGGTTTCAAAATTAGGAAACCTGTCCATTTTAGGCCGTAAACATTTTAGAAACTTTTCTTTGGATTTTTCTTCTTCTTAAAAAAGAAAAGATTTTAAGTAAAAATATTAAGACATATATTTATAAATGAAAGTTATAAAATATACTAGTAATGCATATATTATAATTAAGAACATTTTTCATAGAGCAATTGTTGCACGACAGATTCGAATACAACGAACACAACTAAAATGCAAGAATTTCCAAATGAATTGCTGCTACAATATTTTAAATCACCACTTTCAGTCCTGTACATCAACATCATGAAGCCACTTTTAACTAGAAATTACGTCCAAAGAATTTCAGGGAGAAAGGGTACATACCTTAATATTTTCCGTAGGGGTGAAATTGTCTCTTCTTATCGCCAAAATACACTTCTTCTTCAATCCATGAAGATCTATAGGAAAGGTAAAAACTTGAACTTTGGGTGTTTCCTTGGCATACCGGCACCACACACGAGAAAGGCATATTTAACAAAAATGCCTCACAAACAAGTTTCTGAAGCCCACCGAATGAAATTAAAGAATAACGGAAACTTCACTATTCACAAAAACTCTAATTTTCACCAACTTAACCACAAAAATCTAAGGAATATGGTGAAACAACGTAAACCACGTAATCTCCAACGGCGATCCTGGGCGATCCTTCCGCGGGCTCTCTTTCTCGGTGGCTATGGCCCCATCCGCAAAAGAAAATAGTCCCACACCGGATATGAATTTTTTTATCCAAAGTATCCAGAAACAAAATGACTACTGTGTCATATATTAAATCACGAGTTTTTAGGAAATTTGGGCGTATGTGATACAATTTTATCGCTGCATATGAATTTGCCAGTGTACTGTGTAAAACCATCGTACCGCTTCCTACAAACGTGACAAGGGGACACTATGGAAGCTATGGGTATGGGAAATGTTCCAAGTGGCATTGAATGACTAGCGTTGATGCATCTCCGAGAATCTTGTTTAAAACGCGTTTCATGATCTTTAGAAGCAATTGAACTCTTGAATTTGGAACATTATTTTGGTCCCCTACTAAGTTGATTTTTGGACTTCAATTTGTGTCGCCTCGGTTGAAAATTTTCCAAGTGGCATTGAATGGCTAACATTGATGGGTCTCCAAGAATCTTGTTTAAAACGCGTTTCATGATCTTTAGAAGCAATTGAACTCTTGAATTAGGAACATTATTTTGGTCCCCTTCTAAGTTGATTTTTGGACTTCAATTTGTGTCGCCTCGGTTGAAAATTTTCCAAGTGGCATTGAATGGCTAACATTGATGGGTCTCCAAGAATCTTGTTTAAAACGCGTTTCATGATCTTTGGAAGCAATTGAACTCTTGAATTAGGAACATTATTTTGGTCCCCTACTAAGTTGATTTTTGGACTTATATTTTTGACGCCTCGGTTGAAAATTTTCCAAGTGGCATTGAATGACTAGCGTTGATGCATCTCCGAGAATCTTGTTTAAAACGCGTTTCATGATTTTTAGAAGCAATTGAACTCTTGAATTTGGAACATTATTTTGGTCCCCTACTAAGTTGATTTTTGGACTTGAAATTTTGACGCCTCGGTTGAAAATTTTCCAAGTGGCATTGAATGGCTAACATTGATGGGTCTCCAAGAATCTTGTTTAAAACGCGTTTCATGATCTTTAGAAGCAATTGAACTCTTGAATTAGGAACATTATTTTGGTCCCCTACTAAGTTCATTTTTGGACTTCAGTTTTTGAGGCCTACTTTGAATTACTATTATACAAATTGTATACATTGTGTACAAATTGTATACATTGTATTCAAATTGTATACATTCTATACAAATTGTATATGCTGTATACAGAATGTGAATTAATACAGTTTATACAATTTGTATACAATGTATACAAATTGTATACAACCTGTATAAACTGTATAGAAATTTTATACGGTTTTATACAATTTTTTCATAGGGGCACCGGCTAGCGAAGACCGATGGGGAAGTGGCGAGACGGGTCGCGCGAGGGTCTCCGTGCCTCGGCCCCGGAATTTTGGCCATTTGGGCAAAGCGACTCGAGAAATCCTTTAACCCAACGAAGCACGCAGGCCTTAGAAACGTCGGGGTTTCGCACCGCATCGTATTCGGAAGAGCAGGGCCTAGTTATTGAATGAGAAAGAGACAGATGTTTTAAGGGCCGACCCGGTTTTGACGGGCCCCCGGGCGGAAGATGTCCCGGCGATCGTGGGGGGGATCGCCTGGGAAAAGTTTGTGCTAGGCATGGGCGGTACTTGAAAAAGTACCGGTATTTTTGTGATGAGTATTAAAAAGCAATAATGGTACTCTCCCGGTAGTACCGGCGAAAAAATACCGGTATACCGGTACTTTCATAATTAATAAAATATGTTAATAAGTTGAAATTTAACGCTTTTCAGACCCTAATTATCCGGTATTTCGGCAAATTAGCGTAACATACACAAAGAATACACTGAAAAAATCATTATCTGGATTTTTTTACGAATATTTATCGGAAAAATACATGGAGGCTATATTCTCTAAGGGTGATAGCGATGAAGTTTTTAAAGGCAATGAAGAAACAAGAAAGAAAATAAGGAAGGAGGACTCATCTTAATAATTAAGAAGTAAAATTAATTTGGTCTTCTTTTGGTGGTTCACTTTATTGGTTGTATGTAAAAAAAACTTCAGTTTAAATTAAAATAAACAGATGGTATTATTTTTAGTGTGCTTAAATACAAGGTGTGCACTTATTGTATAAGTCTGCATCTACATTTTCTTGTATCTTGTTATGATTTCTTGAAAAATATCCTTGGCATTAATTAAATAAACACTTCTTGCTGAAAGCCGTTGTGAATTGGGGGCCTATTCTGTAACAGATAGCGGCTCCGCTATCACGACGAAGATGCTATTTCTGGCGCAATATTACGCCCCCCCGATTCACTATCTCAAAATAGCGGCCCCTAAGCGGAATTTGGGGTCGCTTTATAGCATCGACAATAACGCCAGCATTTGGCTCGCGTTATTCCGATAGCGGCCCCTACCAGGGGCGGAGTTTTGTACACGTCCAATCATATTTCTCGATTCTTTGCAATAAACAAATGAGACACTCCGAAAACGCAGCAGGATACTCGGCAGCCCGGGAAGAAGTTAAAAATACGATGTGGCTTGTGTTTGGAGATTTTGCTCTTTTTCTATCGGATATTTTCTAGCCTAAGTAAATAAGCGTCTATATTCAAGGGTTACAGTCGCCGATGGAAAAATATCGCCAATTTTTGAGCTTAATGTATCGGAATTTACAAGTATAATTGTCTTGAAGAGGACTTCGTCCGCTACGCACTATTCGTTCACCTACGCCTATAATGATTATACTCATATGATAAGTGGTGACGAAATTATTTTCACCAGTACGTTCATCTTCAGCCACGGCTTGTTTACATCGTATGCCTCATTGCTCGCCGTAATTCTACGATGTCCACAGTTAATCCACAGTTTTCCACAAGGGTAATTATTTAATTATAAAACATTTTTGTCACTTGAAATCACATTTTAGGCCATTTTAAATACATTCGTTGAGGAAAACAGCTGTTTTCTAGATTACGCGGATGTCATGGAAGGAATCATCGCGAGTGTTGTGATTGTGAACTCGTGTGACATACTTTACGGTTTCTAATACCAATTTTTCGAGCAATGATTATGGAAGTGTTATCATGTTTGCATTTTGATACCATTTCCATGTTACTTCAAACAACTATTAGCGTTGATATGACTCGGACTAAATATACTAGTACAGTGTAAATTTGTGATATGCCGCAAGAGGAATGATGTTGAAATGAAATGTATGCAGTTTTATGATGAATAATTCATTAAATGTTTCCTTGTTTCGAGCAATCATTCTGTTTATTGCCCCTTTCTTCCGTTGGAATCACGGTATACGTACTTGTTAGCATATATTAGTATGCATTGTCAATTGCAGCGGTGCTGTCTGTGCTGTGTGATAGAATGCTCGCAAGGGTAGGTATTAAGGTAGGAGAGATATTTTCATGTTAAATCCCATTCTCAGCAGATGAGCTTGATCATAAATACTGTAAGAAATTTTCGTCGTCTGCAATGCGCGGAACTGTTTTCGACCGTCATTTGTATCTTGCTCTCGGAGATCTTGGATTTGCAGGTAATATCATAAAACCTAAAATTGGCTTTTGCTGACCGCTAGATAACGATGGAATAATTTAAAAAAAGATATTTTAATCATTATTATGTCTAATAATTACATATTTATAGATAACTTAATGAGTTACTCGACTTGTATTTCATGCCCTACACTAATTTTCATACCGACTACAGATTTCACGGGGGCGATATATTACGCCCCCAAAATCGGCGTAATATAACGCGATGAAATTTGAAGAATCAAAATCGATGCCATTTGAAAGAGGGAAATAGCGGCGGCGCAATAAAGCGCCCCCAAGATACAGAATAGACCTCTTGGTGTTTACTTCTTGGAAATGGCCAAGGAGTTTTAAATACATAGTATATTTACAACCTCCTTGGAAATGGCGTGCCGGGTCTACACTAGTAACTTAAGTGACTACTTAAGTTGGCTCTGTACTTAAGTTGGTAGTGTAGGTGTCACCAGCTTATTTTAAGTACACCTCCACTTAAGTCATCTTAGAACCCAACTTAAATTGCGCTGGCAACTGTTTCCGCACCGTTGAAGCTCAAGTGTTGTAAATGGCACATAATACCCATCTCACTCCTGAATCATCCCGTTGATTATGTTCTAAGTTGTGCTGTATTCTATGATGTGGTTATTGAGCGTTCTATTTCGTTAGTTAATTTCTAGTGTTGGGGTTATTAATTCGACGAATTTACTTTGTGGTGTTTCTCATCTTATTGTTGGTTATATTTCCGTGAAAACTAATTGCTATGTTGCTATATGCCTGTTGCTCACGGTGAAACTCGAAGAAACGTTTTAAGGAATTTTAAGACTGGCAATGAGACGACGGCACAGGATCCGGTAAAACAGTTTATTTTCCATGGTGTCATAATCGAAAATAACGTAAACGAATGCACTCAGTAACTTCCCACACACTGTTATTGAAACTATTGCATAGGGCTTTAATGTTAGTCCTAGGGATGCCGAGATGTGGCGATTTCATTGGACGTGGGAGGAATTAATGGTTGAAATTTAACATCAACGGTTTTAATAAAGCAGTGGAATTTGACTAGCAATAAGTGTTTTTGTTTACGTTATGAATATGTCATTCCACGAAGTCACGCTCAGTAATTCTAAATTCCTCTGGCTCCATCACCTCTCGCCATATAGCGTTCCCTCAGGAACTGAAATCGGTCTTTCCTTTTAACCTTCTGAATCCAAAATGGTTAATTCACGGAGTTTGGAAGTTTATTTCAAATAACAGTCGCTTTGGATCGAAGATTCACTAATTGCTCTCCTAGACCTTCATCTGTCAACATAACTGTTTCCCGATATAGACAATCACGGTGCTGAAGTCGACTTAAAGCTCAAGGGCGTAGTCCAGTACACGCTCCCAATGCTCCCGAGTGCTCCCGCTTCAGACGCTACAGAGGGCGTAGTCCAGTACAAGCTCCCAGTGCTCCGAAGCACTGGAAGCGAGTCTTTTCGTGGTCCAGTAGAAGCTACAAAAGCTCCCGTGGCGCTCTCGTACGTCACGCATGACGTCACTATATTCGCTTCTCTCTCGCTACAAACGCTCCCAAGAAATAGGTAGGGCGGCTGGAGCGAACCTGTTTTCAGCGCGAATTTGAACGGGAAGGAAGGCAAAAGAAAATGGTGTTCATAACAATTGTGCACCTGGCCGGCAATAATGGGCGTAGTCCAGTACAAGCTACCAGTGCTCCGAAGCGCTGGGAGCGAGTCTTTGCGTGGTCCAGTAGAAGCTACAGAAGCTCCCGTAGCGTTCTCGTACGTCACGCATGACGTCACTACATTCGCTTCTCTCTCGCTACAAACGCTCCCAAGAAATAAGTAGGGCGGCTGGAGCGAACCGGAGCCTTTTTACACCTACATAAACCCGTACGAGTCTAAATGTATGAACGCGAGAATGAACACGAAATACGTACCGTACGGTTGCGTTGTTGCACGCTATGTGGTTACGCGTACGCGTAACCATACTCAACTTGTGCAAATGAATGGACGGAAAATTGAACCTATTTTAGCTTGGTTCAAACATTCGTACATGTTCCGTTTTGGTCCAAAAAAATCATTCACGCAAACAGGCATTAATTAATTATTAATAATAAGTTAACTTGTACGTGTATCGTTTAAACGTAAGCTTTTAGGTGAGTTAAGTTAATTAGGCTTATTTTTGGTTTCATTGAAATTTCTCTAATTGGGTATTTAATCAGTGTTATCTTCTTTCATATGTATCATGATCTGCTCTTTATAGTTTAAGTTTATCACCTTGGTGTAAGAGGATTTGCAAACCAGTGGGTAAAATCTTCAGGACAAGCATCGGATCGGTGGTGTCCGATCATGGTATCCAATGAAGATCTAATATTAATTAGGTTTCTTGTGGTGTACCCCATGGTCATATTCTTTTTGACATTTATATTACTGACCTCTCTAACAAGCTAAGTAAAGAACAAGGGGCTATAACAATCCCTAATTCAGGCGATCTAATATCCGAGCAGACGATACTAGTAAAACAAACGACTAACAAATGCTACAATCGCTCCAGCCGTGATCCAGTAGGGTAGCACTGGGAGCGATAGGAGCGAAAGTGGACCATGAATCTGTAGCGTCTGAAGCGGGAGCACTTGGGAGCATTGGGAGCGTGTACTGGACTACGCCCAATATGACCATTTGGAGTTGATGGAAGAAGTCGCTAAGAGAGCCTGGATAGTAAATGCTAAAAACAAATGGTTAAAGAACTATTCGGGGGATATTACGGTGAGGCAAATGGCTGTAACTCAATGGTTTCACAATTCAGAGTCGCCACGGGCCAGATCGGGGAAGAAATTGAGCGGCAAGACCAAGATATCTTATAAACTTTGTTGTTGTGATAATTAATTATATATAATATTATTTAATTATTAGTGGTTTAAGCTTGAGCTAGCGAGAAGGGTAGATAGAAAATGGCTATTCGAAATTTATAGGACATGTAGTGAGTGAACTTTCCGGTCGAAGCATTCCGTCCGTTACGTAAGAATTATGTTAATTTTGTAAGTTATATTGATTTATTTGTTATTTAGATCAATTATTAGTTATTTGAACTTGATATTGCGTGAAATTGAGATAGAATATGACTTCTTAGGTTAGGGTACGTGAACTTCTAGTTAAAGCATTCCGTTTGTTGCTTTTTGGCGGCCAACCTAGGTTTTCTTCAAGCTTTCCCCATGAAGATTGTATTCTCTGTTAAATAATGATATCTTCCTCTAATCTTCAACTGAAGTTCAATCAATTATTGATGTTCGGTTGTATTTTACTTATGTAATTTTCTTAAGGTCAGGTTGACACGCATTGCATTTATGCTTAAGGCTCGTTGTTGACGAGATTGGTTCAAGTGTAGGACTGCTTTTGAGACTGTCATACAATGTCATGAGTGCAATTGATAAATCGTATAAAGGACACTCCACTTAAGGCCTTTTTACACCTACATAAATCCGACAAGTGTAAAAGTATGAACGCGAGAAAGAACACGAAATGTACCGTACGGTTGCGTTGTTGCACGTTAAGTGGTTTCACGTGTAACCACTCAACATGTGCAAATGCATGATCGACAAATTTAACCTATTTTAGCTAGGTTCAAACATTCGTACATGTTCCGTTTCGGTCCACAAAAATAATTCACGCAAATAGGCATTAACTTGTACCTGTATCGTTTAAACGCAAGCTTTTAGGTGAGTTAAGTTAATTAGGCTTATTTTTCGTTTAATTGAAATTTCTCTAATAAGGTTTTTAATCAGTCTTATCTTATTTCATATGTATCATATGATCTGCTCTTTATAGTTTAAGTTTATCACCTTGTTGTTAGAGGATTTGCAAACCAGTGGGTAAAATCTTCAGGACAAGCATCGGTCTGCTGTGGTGCCCGATCATGGTATCCAATGAAGATCTAATATTAAATAGGTTTCTTGTGGTGTACCCCATGGTCATATTCTTTTTGTCATTTATATTACTGACCTCTCTAACAAGCTAAGTAAAGTACAAGGGGCTATAACAATCCCTAATTCAGACGATCTAATATCCGAGCAGACGATACTAGTAAAACAAACGACTAACAAATACTACAATCGCTCCAGCCGTGATCCAGTAGGGTAGCACTGGGAGCGATAGGAGCGAAAGTGGACCACGAATCTGTAGCGTCTGTAGCGGGAGCACTTGGGAGCACTGGTTCCCAGTGCTCCCAAGTGCTCCCGCCCAAGCTCCCAGTGCTCCGAAGCACTGGCTCCCAGTGCTTCGGAGCACTGGGAGCTTGTACTGGACTACGCCCCAAGTGTAGCTACCGCACCACATTTAAGATTATATTTAAGTGAAGTCACTTAAGTTAAGTGTGTAGTGTAGACAAGGCACTACTTCGCTTGATATATTATCAACACTCAATTTTTAAGTAGCTGTGTACGCTGAAGGTGGTAAAGGAGTTTCTATCACCTTGGTGTACGCTGGGTAGGTAGTTGATTGATAACGCACAAGATGGCAGCGCCGTCGAAGTACCGGTATTTCTAGTACCGGTACTCCGGTAGTACCGCTTAAAAAATACTGGCCGGTACTACCGAAGTAGAAAAAAAATAGTACTCGGTACTACCGAATACCGGTATTTTTTTCCCATGCCTAGTTTGTGTGACTTTGGGAGAAATTACTTGTCTCAAGCAGACATAGTCCCGGCAATTGGTGGGTAGTCGCCCGGGAATATTCATATAATTCTCAGTTGTCGCGATTCGAATCATTTCCCCAACCTTAACTTTCCTGGCTTATTGGATATCTGAAAATTCATTGATAGTTATTGCAAGTTTGTTCAACCTTCTTTCCGTCTGCATCTCATCCTCTGACACCTCCATACTTACGCGAACAATTTTTAAGTAGGCATTAAATGATACAATGAAGGTGTCATGCCTTCATATGTTTCTCTATGACCCATTCTTGTTTTTTTCTTAAATAAAACTAGCATGCTAGCTCGCTCTTGCCCATTCTCATGACGTGCTCCCACTTCTTTCCCAAATTAGGGGTGTTGCGGAATCTATGTAGAGAGATAGCTTTTGTCTCACACTGGTCGGTGCAATCATAAACACCGCACATTTTGCTGCTCATGAACTTCTCCTTCTAAGTTTTTCATCATAATGCCATTGATATTCGGCTAAACGGTATATAGTGCTGGCCGGCTAACGTTTCACACGAACAAGCGTACTAATGCATCCATAGGCGGATCCAGGGGGGGGGGGGGGGCACGGGGGCACGTGCCCCCCCCAGATCCTCAAAAATATGCATGATTTTTAATATGGTCCCATTATCATTGCGTTCGTTTTGTATTACGAGGTATCCTTGTGCCCCACCCAGAACAAAATCCTGGATACGGCCTTGCTTGTGCCCCTCCCAGAAAAAAATCCTGGATCCGCCCCTGAATGCATCCGATCCTCCATATTCGGCCATGACACCTAATTTAGTGCTGTCACCTGGATTCCTTTCCAGATGCAATAGGGTTGTTCACCGTATTTTTTTATTTAAGAAATTGAAAGATCGTGCTTCAGAAGGAGCAATGACAATTATATTACGCTATTTTCTTCATTGTACATGTTTAGAGAAGGCTTTAAACAGTGACAAATTTTACGTTACGCCAAAAAGCCCTACTTCCATCTTGAATTGATGTGTGACGTCACAAGCCTGTAGATGCCCTACTGCAGTGTTTCAAGTTGCTCAGCAGGGTTATTCCACTTTTTTTTTTAAAGATCTCCAGCGTCTGCCGCCAGATCAGTGTTTAAAGAAAATACAAATTTATCCTTTAATAAGAGTAATAATAAGCAAAATTACCCTTACTTGTACATATTTATTGCTCATCATATCACAAATAGCACTACAACGCACACATTTCACGAGCTGTCTTTTTGATACGTATAATCAGTATATTCCAAATCAACTGATTCAATAAAAAATTTGGCTCACAATAAATATAAAACACTATTACGTAACACTATTAAAACATGACAATCGGTTTTCCAATCACTCTGCACACACAAAAGAATTTGCACTCCTTGAAGTTCGCAAGGATTCTCCACACCTCACTTACCACTCATCACTAGCGACTTAGAATCAGTTTACGTTATTTTACATTGAAATTACGAATACAATGAAATGAATAGGCTGAAACAAATTATTAAACTAGCTAAACCAGTTATTGTAACATTGTTGAAATAAAGTGAAATCTGTTATTCAGCTGAACTCCTTTAATGGTGGGTACAGAGTGCAGGCCAACTTCACAAGGCACGGTTCGGCGTAAGAGAGAGAGACAGAGAGAGAGAGAGAGTGAGTATGCCGGGCGCGACGATACTCCTGCTCGGCCCAGCGCATGCGCACTAGACCTCTCCCTCCCCCTCCATCGCCACCTGGAGGGAATTCAAAAAGCCTAAACATATGGTCCTTCGGGCCGGATGAACCAGAGGCCTATGGATGCTGAAAAAAAAAATACCGCCCGCCTCGGCAATGTCGAAATAATTACCTTAACATTTATAGCCGCCCGCCGTGACAAAAATATCGGGGCAGCCAACTTACAGAATCAAGGAAAACATACAAAAAATGAATATGGCTTACCACCGAAACAAGTAATTTAACAATAAATATTTAGTTTTTTTAAATTTAAATGAAATTTAGTCGATTTTATCGCTGCCTCCCATGAGCCTCCGAAGTGCGGCGCGTACGGTGGGATAAAGGTCCACTGCGTCCCCGTGTTGCTCAGCTGACAGCCGACTTCTTTATAGAAGGATGAGGATTGCTGGAACATTGTCTTCAATTCTTGCGCAGCTCCTCGGAAGGTTGAGGCGTTGTCGCTGTAGAGAAAATAACAAGCACCTCTTCGCGAAACAAATCTGCGAAAAGCAAGGAGAAAAGTGTTAGTGGTAAGATCAGATACACATTCAAGGTGAACGGCCTTCGTTACCATACAGATAAAAAGACAAATATATCCTTTATATGCTTTGTGACCCCGACCCTTAGTAGCCCTCAGGAGGAATGGACCAGCATAGTCCAGTCCAGTAGATAAGAATGGTCTTTGGGGTTTAACCCTTTCTTCTGGAAGATCACCCATGCGTTGCACCAGAGTCTCTCCACGAAACCGGGCGCAGGTCACACAGGTCCGGATTTCTCGCTTTACCACCACGCGGCTGCGGATGATCCAGTGCCGTTGCGCTAGGTACGCTGCTGTAGCTTGCAGTCCGCCATGAAGAGTGACTGCGTGTGCGTGGCGCACCAGCAGCACGGTGAAATGGTGATCCTTTGGAATGATGATGGGATGTTTCTCGTCATAGTCCAGCACTGCATTTCTTAGCCGACCACCCACGCGAAGTAGTCCATCCGCATCGCAAAACGGTCGAAGAGGTAGCAGGGATGAGGACCTTTTCAGGGATTTCCCAGACGTCAAGGCTGCAAGTTCGTCTCGGAATGCTGTGGACTGCGTGCTCCTGATTACCGCAGTCAGAGCTTGGGCACGCTCCTCGGGGGAGAAAAATCCCGAGCGTTTGTGGCTTTTATCCCTGAAATTGTGTAACCATCTTAGGCACAGAGACATGACGTTTAGCAGGCGCAGGTATGATGAAAATCTTTGTAATACATCACCTGAGTTATGAAGGGAAGTTGCAGAGTGGTTTACGGCCATCCGCATCTCCGAATCCTCAGCACCTGATGATTCGGGTTTCCCACAGCTCCACCCCTCTTCCCGGCCGGCAAGCCATGGTGGTCCACTCCACCAGAGAGAGGAGTCCATCAGTTCGTCAGGGCTGATCCCACGGGTTGCGGCATCAGCTGGGTTGAGCTTGGTGTTGACGTAGCTCCACTGGGCCCCCGGAAGCGACGTCTGGATCTCCGAGACGCGATGAGCCACGAAGGTCTTCCACCTTGAGGGGTGGCCACGGATCCAGGCCAAAGAAACTGCTGAATCTGTCCAGCAGAATACTGGCACAGATACGAACTGAAGGCCTTCCACTATTTTCACCAGGAAGCGAGTTAAAAGTACAGCTGCACACAATTCAAGGCGAGGCACACTAACAAGCTTTAACGGGGCGATTTTCGTTTTAGCGGCCAACAGGCTAACATAGCCATCCTCCCCCTCCCCAGCAACACGCAAATACACTGCTGCTGCGTATGCCCTCTCAGAGGCATCGCAGAAACCATGGAGAGAAATGAAAGACACATTCGCCTCTTTAGTACCTACCCATCTAGGGATACTGATTTGCTCTAACATGGATAGTGAAGACCTAAAACTCTGCCAACGTTCAGTAAGTTCCAAAGATAGAACTTCATCCCATCCTACCTTGGACAGCCACAAGTCTTGCAATATAGTTTTGGCCACAATTAGTACAGGCGCCATCCAACCTAATGGATCAAATAATCGGGCTATCTCCGAAAGCACAGTTCTCTTAGTCACTACTGCCTCTCGGCCGGTCGGATGAGCAACCCTCGCACTAAATGTATCTAACACTGGTGACCATCTTACTCCCAAGGTAGCAACCACTTCGGAGTCAGAAAATACTTTCGTCGGATTTTCATCATCCGAACAAAGAGTGGGTTCGATAGATGCCCACTTACTTAATGGAAATCCTCCCCTCGCTAGCAATTCAATTAACTGTCTCTTAACGTCCATAGCATCAATTACATTAGCTGCACCACAAAGAATGTCATCCACGTAAGAATGCCGTGCCACTGCTTTAGCTCCCAAAGGGAATGAATGACCTTCGTCAAGTACCAATTGCCGGAGTACTCTGATAGCTAGGAAGGGGGCTGGAGCCGTACCGTAAGTAACCGTAGTCAGCTTATAATCTGAGATTATTTCGGAAGGATCCTTACGCCAAATAACACGTTGAAAGTCTGAGTCGTCCTCATGCAATCGAATTTGGCGGAACATTTTCACTATGTCCGAAGTAAAAGCCACTCGAAAAAAACGCCAGCGCGTTAGAATCAACCACAAATCCGGTTGCTGACGAGGTCCACTCAACAATAAATCATTTAAAGAATTACCAGAGGCACTCTTAAAAGATGCATTAAATACAATTCGAACTTTACGCGTTTCGTCATTTTCTTTCGAAACAGCATGGTGTGGCAAGTAATATAATTGATCGCTCGCACTAGTAAGTTCCATGTGACCTAGATTTAAGTATTCCGTCATAAATGCGGCATACTTCTCCCTCAAAACAGGTTGACTTCTGAGTCGATTCTCGTTTTTCAAAAATAATTTCATAGCTGACTCCCGAGAAGGATACAATTTCAGCGAATTGTTTGGCCTGAATGGCAAACGTACTACATATCTCCCATCAGAGTCCCTGCGGTGAGTCGTTTTAAAATGATTTTCACAATAAGAATCCTCTTCTGACGGCGGTGTTACCGTGGAAACTTCCTCAAGGGACCAAAATTTCTGAATCTCATCCATCACCCTTTCATATGCTTGCACATGCATAGCGGTAGCACAGTCATTTTGAAATTGCATATCCTTCGCACGCGAAACAGGTCCCATTAACACCCATCCAAAAGGAGTTAAACGAGCAGTAGGACTTCCTACCGGCCCTTCGCGAACTGCACTTAAAAGTATTTCCCCGCAGACATCGGCGCCCAAGATGAGGTCAACTGATGAAGGAATGGCATGAGTTGGATCCGCAAAGGACAACCCCTCCAGATGAGACCATGGGTGCAATTTTGCATAGTGGGAGGGCGTAAGAGCGGTTAGCCTTTTAAGCACCAAGGCTTGAAGATCTAGTTTAAAGTTTCTGTCGAAGGAGGATGTAACTGTCACGTTTACCATGCTCAAAGCAGAACCCACTTCATGACCTTGTATGCCCATGATCGGAACGCTGACCTTAGATCCCCGAAGTCCCAGAGTTTGCGCCAACCATTCCGTAACAAAAGACGTATCAGACCCAGTGTCTATGAGTCCTCTCACTGTGATACATTTTCCCGTAAGTGATTCAACCTGGGCATAAAAAGTCGCTAAAAGAACCACTCGACTTGAAGAGCTCGCGCGACATAACACTGCGCCGGGGGGAGTCGAAGGGGAAATCGTGGGCGACTTTAATGGTATGGCATCAGCCGATTGAGAATTATCCGCGAGTCTCGGAAATGCTTCATGCAGTAGCGTATGGTGCTTGCTGCCACACGCTAGACACCGACCTGATGATCGACACCGACTCGCTTCGTGATTACGAGAAAGGCAATTTAGGCAAAGAGAAAGCTTGATGACTTCTTCTCTTCGTTCCTCAGGTTTAAGAGCCTTAAAACCTAAGCAAAAGCTCAAAAAATGACCCCTTGAACAGAGCGGACAAGCGGCATTATTTCTTCTCGAAGACTTTGTCGACACTGCATTCAACATTTTACTCGACTGACTCGGTGATTTCACTGACAAGGGGAGACCACGAACCTTGCTACGCCTTTTTCAATGCCATATTTTTTTTGGCGTTAGGGATGCCGAACGGTTCTCGGAAGTGGAAGTCGTTCCGTTGAATGGGCCTTAGTTTAGCAGTAATTAATTGTTTTTCATATGGTAATTTGAACATGACGAATATGTCTGAGAAACAGCACGGCTCCCTCCAGTATTGGGGCTGGTGTAGTGGTTAGCGTCGTTGGCTTCCACCCTAAGGGTCATGCGTTCGCGGCCCGAAGGTGGAAGTTTTTTTTTCGCTTTCTATCTGATCATTATCGTTCTATTTCGATTTAATTTCAATTACAGCAAGCCTTGGCAGAATGATAAATTTTTTATCGCTGTTGTGGCTTTTACATATTTAAACATTGTTACCCCAAACGCGGACATGGGAAGAATACTAGGAAGGGTTTGTTTTCGCTCTTACTTTAATGTTTTGGCTACCTTACACTGTTCGACTTACAAATCAAAAATGAAAAGAACTTATTGCGAGTCCACTTAACATTAAAGATAGTGGTGAGCAGCAGCATGCATGCAATTGTAATAAGGAAGAACTCAAAACGAATATTAATTACCTTATCTCTCAAACACTCTCGTAATTCACATCGCTGGAAAAAAAGTTTATTAACAAAGTGCCTCCGTAATAAAATAACCCTTCCGAAATATTATATCGATTAAAAAATATTATGAAATAAAAGTTGATTATTTAAAATCAACGATGTACACCAAATTTGTCTCTATCTCGCCGCTCCCCAAATTTTTCAGTAGCCCTTCCCCTATGAACACAGGAGGACCACCTAACCATGTAATTTCTGCGAAAATAGAGACCGTTAGGGCTCCCCTTCCATCTTTCGACGTGTTTTCGAGGGGGGCAGCTCAGGATACGTTTTTCAGGGTGCAATAAACATATGCCCGTGTTTCAGCGTTCTCTCCTTCAACAAGGCTTTGTTTTGGGCGAACTCACTTCGGGTTTGCATCCGCTCCTGTTCAGTTCTTGTGTGGTCACGACGTGTTTTGCGAGTAATTCTCTTTTTCTAGTGACAAGTGGAATATTACGGAAGTGAAAAGGTGTTCGAGCAAATTACACCGAGTTCGACTTGTTTTTGATTCCCTGCAAATCAAGAAATCAATAGTAGTGTTCCTTCTTTTGTGTGCAATGGATATAGCAAGTACATCCAGTGCGTCAGTTCTATCGGAGAGAGAAGGCAGCACACAATGCCTTCTTGATTATTCCAAAGAAGACGCCACCGGCGCGGTGATATACTTCCAAGGTAAGCCAATAGTAATTAGCAATTCATCATTACATTTCTTACTTGGAATTCTGTATAAGTTATAGTTGAATAAATATTTTGTCTCGAGCGCATGCTTGTGAAGCGTTTATTTAAATTCGTTCACTTAATAGAGGGATATCATCAATTTAAAATTGCATGCTGTATGAATATTTTTTTATCAAGTGATTGCAAAAATTTTGCATTGATATTCCACAGATACTCTGAGGGAAATGAATGTTATTAAAGACCCCTTAAATCTTGAGGTATCGAGAAAGGCGCGTCTAATTGGTGAGAAAGCTGTAAGCAATTTCATGGAAATTCTAGAAGAGAACATGTTCGTGGAAGAGGAAGAACTCTTCCTAGAGAACGAAGATGTGGAGGCAGATTTTATTTCCGATGGTGAGAGCGAAGAGGAGTCAGCCGAAAGCAGCTCGCCCCCGTCGCAAAGTGCCGGTGAATGCTATTAACCTTCACCAAAATCCCCGAAATTCGTGCGAGTTTCTTTGGATACCAAAATTAAAGTGGTTAATCTGTCAAAAGAACACCCGAATTGGTCGCTAGCTACCCTCAAGAAGCGAGGATCCCATTTACTGACCAGGAAATTTCAACTCAAGGCATGGAATAAAGACATTGAGAAAGGAGGAACGCGGTTAGATAAGTGCGAAATGATAAAGAAATGCACCTACGATAGATTTTGTGAGGCAAGGAAAAGGAATGAGCATGTTACGTCCAGATCACTCCAGCAGTGGGCGTTAGCCGTGGTTTATCAGCACATGTCACCAGAATTTCAGTTTTCTGCCTCTAGGTCGTGGCTTATTAAATTCAAAACGGAGTTCAAAATTCGACAAAGAAAAGTGACAAATTATGTTACTCATAGGGACATACAATCATTTGATGATATACTAAAGAGTGCAGAGCTATTTCAAAAGCAAGTTAGTAAACTTATGCCTAAATACGCTCCAGAGTACGTGATAAATACGGATCAAACTGGCTGTGAGTATCGAGTGGATATCAAACGGACTTTAAGTCATCGGGGAGAAAAATCAGTGATCCTGTGTGCTGGAGACAGAAACAAGGTGACGCATTCGTACACGGCTCAATACGCTATAACCTCAGCCGGTGAACTTTTACCAAAAGTTTTTCTCTGTATGCAGGAAGTAGGAGGGGTATTCGGTCCAAGAGTGAGGAAAAATGTCGAGGATTTGGAAGAAAGGTGGAAGAACGTTGTAGTGACTTCCTCCAAGTCTGGAAAATTGACGACTGATGTGTACAAGGTATTTTTGAGAAATGTGCTGAAACCATACGTCTCCACAAATCAATTCCTCCTTATTATAGATTCATGGGGGGTCAAACTAACCCTGAAATATACGATGAAATATTTATTGATGACAATGACCTGCCAACATGCCAATTAAAAATTATTCCACCAAAATGCACACCGATTTGCCAACCCTGCGACGTGTATTTTTATCGCCAGGTGAAACTATTTATTTCTCGCATTCAAAACTGCTCCTATCTCCTTGAAGAGAACCGTGAAATAAGTTCGAGAGAAGACGAAATACGAATACATTCGCTGGTGCACGACCAACTCTCATCACCAAAATACAAATGCATGCTTCAATACGCATGGTATTCGTCAAAACTTGTACAGAGCAGAAGCTTTTTCCAAAATGTGCGTCAGGTTTGTTTCCCAGACGAAGTTTTGAGGGGGAACTGTGTCTGTGGGAGGCAGTGCTTCATAAGATGTTCTTGGTGCGCAATTATAATGTGTTTCGTTTGTTTTTATGATGATTACCACCCAAGTACCTGTTCCCACAAACTCCCGGCGAATGTGAATAATTAGTAAAAGAATGTCAAAAATAGAACAAATTTGCAATGTATGTTCCGCATTTTTCAATAGAAACTTCATTTCCCTTTGGTTACAATAGAAAATAATAACGTCACGTGGTAATGGGTATTTGAGTACCACAGCACAATCCTCGAAAGAACGGTCATATATGTATGGCGGGGAGGTGGGGGTTATTTGGAGAGGAGGTGGAGTGCAGTGAACGACCTATGGTCGGCAGTGAGAGGGTGGTGTGCAGAGGCATTAGGAATGGGCGGAGGGTTTTAAAACATTCATCGGTTGGGAATCCCTAAAATTTTGTCCCGTGGTGAAACGGTTGTTCCCACTCCCGAATATGAGATGGATTCGCACAGCTGCAACTATGGTACCCCGTGGTGAAGTGTACCTATTGTCGCAAGGAAAACGAAGGGTAGTACGGGGGTCCCATGTTGTGAGTGGAGGAGCCGCAGGCCATTACTCCGGACGCAGGTGGTTTCCAGCAGGTTGCAGGGTGGGCGCCGATGACGCCGGTTCTTTGGAAGTCGGTGGAAAATCCTGGGGAGTTGGGGAGATTTCGCGGCGGTAAGGACATAGAGAAGCTTCGCTCTGTACGAATTCTTTCGTCAACTATGGAAGCGAATGTGAGAAGGGAATTCCCAGCCTTTCAGCCTGGAGTCGTATGCGGTGAAGAGAGGTCATTTTTTGGAAAATGGTGGCGGGCGGGGAAGAATTGGATTAGTGACCATGGTCTATGAGAAAGTAAGTCTTCTGATTTGCCATAATTTCTAACATATGAGGCGTATCTTTCCAACATATACAAAGAAATAAATAAGGTAATTTTGTCTCATCTCATCTCATGTTCACATGACTCGAAATCGCTGGATATTCCGTAACGAACGTAAAATATAATTCTGAAAACTTTGCTTGTGATATTTTGTTTATATTATGTGGAATTTAATGTTATTTCCCTCTCGCACTTTAATTATTTTAGTACTTTGTAAGTAAACTTCTTTTTCCAGCGATGTGAATTGCGAGAGTGTTTGAGAGATAAGGTAATTAATATTCGTTTTGAGTTCTTCCTTATTACAATTGCATGCATGCTGCTGCTCACCACTATCTTTAATGTTAAGTGGACTCGCAATAAGTTCTTTTCATTTTTGATTTGTAAGTCGAACAGTGTAAGGTAGCCAAAACATTAAAGTAAGAGCGAAAACAAACCCTTCCTAGTATTCTTCCCATGTCCGCGTTTGGGGTAACAATGTTTAAATATGTAAAAGCCACAACAGCGATAAAAAATTTATCATTCTGCCAAGGCTTGCTGTAATTGAAATTAAATCGAAATAGAACGATAATGATCAGATAGAAAGCGAAAAAAAAACTTCCACCTTCGGGCCGCGAACGCATGACCCTTAGGGTGGAAGCCAACGACGCTAACCACTACACCAGCCCCAATACTGGAGGGAGCCGTGCTGTTTCTCAGACATATTCGTCATGTTCAAAGTACCATGTGAAAAACCGTAGCCTACGTTATTCATAAGGCCGTCCAACGTGAGCTGTAAACGGGCAGAATGAGCATGTCTGGAGTTAGTTCCAGTTGTCGCCGCTGGCGCTGTTTTGAGAACAAAATTCGTATGGGAATGAATGGCGAACATTTGAAACAGATGCGATTTTTGTCAAAATTAGTTCTCTTTTCGTGATTATGCTAACATTTACCATATTTATTTAATTTTGGCCTTTATTTTTTGGTATTTTTCACGGAATAATGTTTTCAAAATTATAGGCATTTCCGACAAAGTGATATTTTCCTAAACGCAGGTCCTGTTACAGTGTCCGTTTCTTTTTTAGCATAATTGTCCAGAAGTGGCCTCAAAAATTTTTGTAATATTACACGAAGCAATACCGGGTTTGTGCATTGCTTACAAGCAAATTCCTTCAGAAATCTTGGTAAAATGAATGTCAGTAATTGCTCTTCAAGTAGCTGGCGTTGCAGAAAGAGTATTGCCCGAATATAAAATTTTGCTGTCAAGTTTGCGCACCGCTTACACTGGGAAATATATAAAGTTTTTGCTAGGATAACGATCTATCTATGATCTATTCAAATGGTTCACTAATAACAGTGAGGGAGCACTTTTTTGACATGCGGCGAGAGGTTCCAGACACCCTATACATTCAGTTCTCTCCTCTGCGATTCGGACTAGGTAACCCGCCACGAAAGCTACTGCAGCTTCTCTCATATATATTTCAAATATATAAGCGATGGTCACTTGGGGAAATTTGTTAATAATAATTAATTAACTATCAAATAATTAATCAGTCGACAAACACTTTTTCAGTAACCTTACCTGGAATAGGTCTACTTAATATCTCGAGAAGATCTTCCGGTTCCGTTGCAGGAGTTTCATGGCCCTTAGAAATGCTATTGAGTTTCCTGATAAGCAACAGTGATTTGCCATCTTCAGAGTCATTTACTCTATCGCAGAGAGGTAGACAGTTTTGAAATTCAAGTTCTTGGCATGTTTTCACTGTTTTCCTGCTGTCGGTAGAGTAACTTGACGTAGTCACTGGAAACGTTTACTCCGTCAGATGTCAGTCTACGGTCAAGAAACTGATTTCTCGTGTTCTCAAGGGTGTGACTAAAATCGTAGCTAAAGAATAGAGGCCGAAATGGGGCCACAAGGCGCGCAATGGAATACTGTCTTCTGAATTAACGCAAATGAATCCTTTCTTCCACTCATCTATTCGAACATACTATGGTGTTTACTCTTTGGCCATCTGTGAAAATTCCCACAAAAAATGTAATTTAACTAGTTTAATAGAGGAACACGTTTTGCTCAATTCCACCCAGTTTTCTTACAATTTTACGCTGTTTCTTGCGGAAAAAAATGACGTGATACTTGCCAGGACCCCCCTCCCCTCCACGTGAGATTGGGTGAGAATCGGTTCGACCCCCTTGCCCCTGAACGATTCACGCAATCAATGAGTACCCCTTACAGAGAGATAGAGTGGTACGCATAGGCGGATCCAGGGGGGGGCACAGGGGCACGTGCCCCCCCCCCCCCCAGATCCTTTAAAATATGCTAGATTTTTAATGCGGTCCCAATATCATTTCGCTTGTTTTGTATGACGAGGTATCCTTGTGCCCCCCCCCCCTTGAACAAAATCCTGGATACGGCCTTGCTTGTGCCCCTCCCAGAAAGAAATCCTGGATCCGCCCCTGAATTGGTACGGCAGTTTACATAACAAAATCCGAAATCAAGAAAAAGCTGTTTTTTAACCCACAATGTCACACCTTGCTTTCTTTTCTTGTGGTATGCTTTCTTTCCTTTTATAGTGGTACGTCATGTAGTATATCGAAACCTGCTGCGTGAACGGCGGTGATATATCCATGAATTTGCCATGAGAAAATATTCCCCTGAAACGGGAATCGAGGCTGTGATCTTGGATTTCCAGGCCACTGAGCAGACTTTCTTTGATTCCCATGGCAATTGTTCCGAGGCTCATGGTACAAGATGAGAGTGGCGGATCTATGGGGAGGGGAGACGCTTAGGAGTCGTAACATACGCTATAGATAAAAATTGAAATTTTCATATGTCACTACTTTGACGTAAAGCATATAGCTAAATTTTCCGGTAAATTTACCAACTATAACGAGTCAAAATACAAATTATTTTTAACCTTATAGGGCCTATTTTAACGCTTTGGAACTGATAAAACGATCTACTACACCTGCATAATATAGTGTCTTTTTCATCAAAGAATTAGTCTAAAACAGCCGTTTTTGAGTCTGGAAAATCCTTACTTTCAAAATCCCCGAACCCCCCTTCGCCTAGGGGGAAATTCCCGTGGTTGTGTAGTAATTCACGAAGATAGGCCCACCACCTAGTTGGTGCAGATCTATATCCGTCACTGCTAGATTTTAAACCCTTGTGGTTCGTCAAGGATGTCAACGCGGGAAAAAAGGACTTCAATGAAGCCGCAACCCAAGACTAGAGCTAGGGCGTTGCAGGGGGGCGTGTGCCTCTGGCGAAGATTTCAGAGGGGAGCAGAAAATTTTGAAACATTTATTACAAAAGTTATTTAACTTTCATAATTAAATTAGTTGGCCAAAATAATTAAAAATCATTTTAAACTAATATTAATAAAAGTTCTTCACAGCATACATACGGCGAGTAATTTCAACTAACGCACCATAAAAAAATGGATTACAGAGGTATTATATTTTAGGGGTGGAAGAGAGAAAGGGATCACGGGAGGGATAGTGGCAAACTGATTGTTGCACCCCCTGACAAAAGTCCTAGTTCTGGCCCCTTCACGACCGGTTAAGAGTCTCAATCCTGCCCTAAAGACGCGCATGGCGGTATGACCGCAGTTCGATTCCTGGTTCAGGAGATTTTTTTCTCATGGCAATTCTTGTATATTTGATAAGTTTTGGTTAGTGAGTAATCATTTCCATCGAAAAATGTTTTGCAATAGGGTCCAAAATCAATCGCCTTAGGACTAATTTTCTCGAGACCTCGTTAAAATAAATATCCTCGCTTTTTCTCATACTTCATTATTTTTCCCTGCAAAACACCCTAAAGGTGGCTTGCTGGGTATTATGTTGATTTACAAGTATTAGAAAGAATTTAGAGCCTCTCTTAAGATAAAAATAACGTAATTTCATCAGTTCCGTTGCTATTTCCCGTAAGATCTCATGTAATTCATGTTCTCAAAAGAGCGCCTCTACCGGCCGAAGACTCAACTACGTGCGCTGTCCCAGCTTTTTCCCGACGTTGGACGGCCTTGTATATAACGTAGGCTACGGAAAAACAATTAAATACTGCTAAACTAAGGCCCATTCAACGGAACGACTTCCAGTTCCGAGAACCGTTCGGCATCCCTATCGCCAAAAACATATGGCATTGAAAAAGGCGTAGCAAGGTTCGTGGTCTCCCCTTGTGAGTTATTTCGACCCCTTTTTGACTCTGAATTTGAAGCCGAATTGGAAGAAGCTACTTCTCTTGAAGCGTCCAAGGCACGAATTTGGTTTTCAAGGAAATCAGACAAACTCAAAAAGGACGGCACCGCACTCATTTCTGAGTGAGATAATTCCCACTGGAACCGTGTAGAAGAATCGAGTTTACTGACTAAAAGGAATACGAACCATTCGTCCCATGCTTGAACTGGCTTTTGAAGGCTTTCAAATACCCTAGTAGTTTGGCGAAATTGATCTAGGACTCGCTTCAGTTCATAGGAAGTCGCCTTTTGCATGTTTGGGAGTTCAAACAAACTCTTCATATGAAAATTTGAAAGAACTCTAGCGCTACCATACCGCTTCTCCAAGTCATTCCACGCCCCTGGGTAATTCGCCCCAGAGATAGGCAAATTTTGTATTACTTCAGCGGCAGGCCCACGTAGGTGGGTTTTAAGATATAAAAGTTTGTGCACATTTGATAAGTCTGGCGCCTCATCCACTAGCTTTTGGAATTGCTCTTTAAAACTTTCCCATTCTAACAGGTCGCCAGAAAAAACAGGTAATTCTATTTTCGGAAGATTAGAATTAACTGAGGCGCTACGTGATACTTCATTTTCACATGAATTCGATCGTTTTAATTGAGACACGTAATCAGATATGTTAGACAAAGCGTCGATATAAAGCTCCTCCACACGCGAAAAGTGATCATTTTTCACGTACTCTGTCTTAGCGGCTCCGGCTTGCTCCAAAACTACGTAGTGGACCGAAAGAAATGCATTCCAATACGAATCAAGCAAGTCCTTACGTTTCTCGAGTAAGTTAGCGGTTAGTCTGTCCTTGCCCAATTTCATCGTATTTGACCAAAAACGAGAAATAAGTTCACTTTTACTCATTTGAGTTTGCACAAGGCTTTCTAGATCCTTCGACATGCTTCAAAGTGAATCATTGAACACGAAATAAGACGATCGAAGGAATAAAAGTTTCAACAGTCAATCTCACCAAAAACCAGATGAAGATGAAGCAGGCCGTGTAGAGCAGAAATTTCTTCAAAGTCCTAGGGAAGCACACACCCTGGCAGATGGAGTCGTAGAAAAACCATCACTATTGAAGAAAAATTGTCGAACCACGTGGCTTCTAGAAATTTCCACCTAAAATAAAAGTCCATTAAGTGCCGAAAAAAGTAGAAAAATTTCACAATACTGCACGTATTAAATGCTGGAATCGTAGTAAAACCGGAATAGATCCGGCCCGAAGGACCAAATTTTATGTTGAAATAAAGTGAAATCTGTTATTCAGCTGAACTTCTTTAATGGTGGGTACAGAGTGCAGGGTCATATATAGTGGAGGGGAAGAAAGCCAGCGAGGGGTAGCTTTAGTATTAAACGGGAAGATGGGTAAGCGTGTGGTAGGTATAGACCAGGTAAGCGATAGGATTCTGGTGGTAGAAATTGAGGCGCGGCCCACCAACCTTGTGGTGGTCCAGGTTTACATGCCCACTAGCAATCATAGGGAGGAAGAAGTAGACGAGGTGTATGAACAGCTCGAGGAAATAATTAGAGACACACCGGGTAAGAAAAATCTGGTAGTGATGGGGGACTGGAACGCCTCAGTCGGGGAAGGGAGGAATGGAAACGAAATAGGAGATTTTGGTCTAGGAATACGGAACGACAGGGGAGAGAAAGCAGCAGAATTTTGTAGGAGAAACAAATTATTCATCACAAACACGTGGTTCAATCATCATAAAGGGCGAAGGTACACGTGGAAAAGTCCAGGGGATGCGGGGAGATATCAAATAGACTACATTATGGTAAGACAGAGGTTTAGGAACAGTGTGAAAAACTCGCGCAGCTTCCCTGCAGCGGATGCGGATTCGGACCACAATCTAGTGCTCATGAAATGCAACGTAAGATTCAAAAGACTTATGAAAGTTAGGAAGGCGAAGAAATGGAACGTAGAAGCCCTGAAGGGGAGTATGAGGAGAGAATATCAGGAGCTAGTGGACATTAGTATACGGGAGATTGAAAGTACCAAGACGGTGGAGGAAAGATGGGATAATATAAAAACGGGAATAGTCAAAGCGGCGGAGAAGTCAATTGGTTACGTTGACAGTAGAAGGATAAAGAAGCCGTGGATAACGGAGGCAATGGTTAATGAAATGGAGGAGAGGAGGAAGTGGAAGAACGTGGACACAGAACAGGGCAAAAGAATGTATAGGGAATTGAATAATCGATTACGACGTGAAACTAAGAGGGCAAGGGAGGCTTGGTGGAAAAGACAGTGCGAGGAAATGGAAAAGTTCCAGAAGGATGGAGAAGTAGGCGCGTTGTACGCCAAAGTTAAGTCGCTATCGGGCGGCAAAAGAGGACAAGCCATGTCTAAAATTAAGGCTAAAGATGGGAGGATGCTAACCGAGCGGGAAGAGGTACAGGGTAGGTGGAAGGAATACGTGGAGGACCTGTATGACGGAACGAACAGACCAGAGAGATTGACTCTAGAGGAGGAAAGTGCAGTGGAGGAGGATAATCTTGGGCCGGAGATATTAGATTCAGAAATAGAGAGAACACTCCGTGATATGAAGGCTAGGAAAGCAGTAGGCGTGGACAACATCCCGTGTGAGCTTCTGAAGAATCTAGGGAAGGAAGGTAAGAAAAGGTTTTTCGAACTAGTGCGCGAGATCTATGAGGAGGGATGTTGGCCGGAGGATTTCGTGAAGACGGTTTTAATTCCGCTTCCGAAAAAGAAGAAAGCTGTGGAATGCGGAGATTATAGGACTATCAGCCTAATATCCCATGCGGCTAAAGTAGTGCTGAGGATATTGAACAGACGAATGGAGGCGAGGGCAAACGAGTATTTGGGCGAAGATCAGTTTGGTTTCAGAAAAGGGAAGTCAACTCGTGATGCAATAGCAATAATGAGGTCCCTCGTGGAGAGGAACCTAGAATATGAGCAGGACGTATATGTGTGTTTCGTGGATTTTGAAAAAGCGTTTGATAGGGTGAACTGGGTAAAGTTAATGGATATTCTCAAGAGAATAGGTGTTGACTGGAGGGATAGACGACTGATTTGTAATCTGTATATGGCCCAGACTGCGCAAGTGAGGATAGCGGACGGAGAATCTGGGTGGGCAAGCATTGGCCGAGGTGTGAGGCAAGGCTGTCCTCTATCGCCACTGCTCTTTAACGTGTATGCTGAAGAGATGGTAAGGGAAGCGTGGGATGAGTTAGAAGCTGGGATAAAAGTGGGAGGAATGATGTTCAAATCAGTGAGATTCGCGGATGACCAGGCGTTGATCAGTCAGTCAGCAAGGGGGCTTCAGGCCCTAGTGGATGCGTTATACGAACGTTGCGAGGAGTTTGGGATGAGGATTAATCACAAGAAAACTAAGGTAATGCGGTTTTGTAAAGCATCACGAGCGAGGAATGTGAGACTCAAGATAAAGGTGGGTGGTGAAAAACTTGAGCAGGTTGAGCAATTCAACTATTTAGGCAGTACGTTAGAGGAAAACGGATACAGTAGTAAGGACATAAGGAAGAGAATCGCATTAGCGAAGGAGGCATTCATGAACAGGAAGGAGCTTCTTAGAGGATCGTTGTGTAAGAGTTTAAAGAAAAGGTTAGTGAAGAGTTTGATCTGGAGTGTAGCTCTCTACGGTGCGGAAACGTGGACTCTGAGGAAAGAAGACGAGAGAAGATTGGAGGCGTTCGAGATGTGGGTATGGAGAAGAATGGAGAGGGTGAAATGGACGGAGAGGAAAAGGAACGACGAAGTGCTGGATATGGTTGGCGAGGAGAGAAAGCTTTTAGATGAGATACGCAGGAGACAGAAGGTTTGGATGGAGTTAGTGCTTAGCGGTGAGGGGATGTTGAAAATGGTGTTGGAGGGTAGAATGTTGGGGAAACGAGGGAGGGGAAGGAAAAGAATAGGATTTTTAGATAGATTGAAAGAGATTAGGCCTTACAGTGAATTAAAGAAGGCAGTGCTGGAAGGAAAGGGAGGCTCCCAGATCACCTCTTTAGTACTCCTTGGAAACCTACCTTAATCGGTAGAATACTATAATAATAAACAGAGTGCAGGCCAACTTCACAAGGCACGGTTCGGTGTAAGAGAGAGAGAGAGAGAGAGAGAGTGAGTATGCCGGGCGCGACGATACTCCTGCTCGGCCCAGCGCATGCGCACTAGACCTCTCCCTCCCCCTCCATCGCCACCTGGAGGGAATTCAAAAAGCCTAAACAAACATAAAAAAACTTCGAATTTCACTTTCACTATTACCGTAACCAAAATATGACCAAAACAAACAACAGCGCAACGAAATTCGTGAAATGTAAACACTGACAAATGCTCCAAATGAATTGGCAACAGGTATTAAAATCTAACAGAACTTAGAGGCGAACAAACGAATGAAAATTAATATACGTTCGATGTATCCTCTAAGTACAACTAGCTCAAATATGAAACATATCCTTCGCAATAGTTAGATACCTTAGATCGAAATGTATAGGGTTGATTGAACCAGCATGGAAGAAATAAATAATTTCGTCGAAGATGTTACATTCACAACTCACTTCACTTGTCGCTTCACTCTTTACTTCATCGTCTATATGCAATCAATTCACTCAGGGGTACATTAAAGCCCGTATGACACTTGCCAATTTATTGGCCAATATATCGGCGCGCAATATTGGTTAAAATATTGGGCTTTAGGCATCGTATGACACGTACCAATATTTACACAAATATTGGCCGTTATAGTGTTCTAATACCCCACTAGAGAACGCCAAATAACACAAAATGACAAAAGAGCATCTCAAGACGCAGATTGATTGCCAATGAGCTACAGAATGGGAGGTGGCATAATAATTGTAAATTTAATAACTATTTCGAGGGGCTGCAAAGATATTTTCGAATTGCTCGAAATTTCATTCGGGTGAGTTCCTTGAATGATGAGAGATAGGAAATATTGTGATCTCATAGGTGAGCCAAGATAACGTAGCGGCTCGTTTTGGCTGGAATATGTTCATCGAAAAACAGAGATTGTGTCATCAATTTGGACTTTCACCCGAAAATTTAGCGCTCAAATCATGAAAAATAGTTTAATAATTGTAATTTAAACAAAATATAGACGCAATCGAGGAGAATCACGACGTTTTTATTCATTAAATATCCGAAATGTTATTTCCGAATTACCCACTTTAGACAGTTGATGTTTGTGAATTTATGTTCTCTCAAAGTACATATTAATTATTTGAGCTATTCCATGGATTGCTATGCTTCTAAAGTTTTTATATATGATATTAAAATTCCGAGGTGAAATGTTTTGCAAAGAGGTTATAGATTTGGCCACTAGGAGTCGACGAGACTGAGTTCTGATTGGAGATTGGCCTCGAGAAAATAGAACCCGTTCTGAAATCTAGATTGGCCAAGAAATTGTGCCCAATATTGTGAAACGGAGATTGGGCTAGAAATTGGTGTGTGTCAGTGGGTCCACAATCCAATATCCAATGGATTGGCCAATAAATTGGGAAGTGTCATACGGGCTTGAGGGCACAAATTTTGTTCACTTGCACTAGCGGCAAAATGAAAGTTCACTGCACGTAGGTAGTTTCCTTGCAAATGCAGCTATACAAAACTTTCAATTCCTGTCAACAATTACACTACATACGTTGCCTGCCTAACTTGAAGAATGGATTTTATGTCGCCTTGATCCATTCGGAAGCTTCATGCACAACATAGGCCATTTCAAAATAAGGAATAACCTTGGCAAATGTCCAGTCGGCATGCAGAGTGCTCAGCTTAGCATCGAGCGATCGAGGGTACAGGCCAGCCGTACAGGCTTGTTTCGTCATCACCTCTATTTCAAGATGGCCGACCGTTTTTGGCGGCGTTTAAAATTGTTCGAATTTTGATTGCTAATAATTCCATCATTACTTTTTCAACGCATCTGTCATTCATCCCAATCAAAATGAAATTACATCAGAAGTGATATACATTCGTTTTTTTAGACCGTTCTTATAGGCTTGAACAACCCTATTGTCAATAAGAACATTGACGCTTTCAATAAGAACATAAAACTCGGGTATTCGCAGGTTATCGTTCCACACAAACAAACGTACTAAAGTGGGCGATCCTCCCCATAGAGGTTACTGGAGGGGGCGCGCCCTATCCTTTCCAATAGCGGGAAGTGAAGCCAGGGGGGCGTGGCCAAATTGCGCATTTAGCCATGATGCAGTGCCCCGCTATAACACAGAGTCTTACGGGGCAACGACCAATTTTTGCTTTTTACTCATAAAATAATGCCTTTAGGCATTTTTCGCGAAAGGTACGATGAAAATTAATAGTAATACATGACCAAAGAATAAATTTATGCTGGATCAGAGCCGTTGTGACCTGCAGGAAGACAATAATCAACGGACAATGAGGTGTTTAGTCAAGCATAATTGACTCAATGTTACTAGCAAAACAATGGCTGGCAATTCGAAAATTGCATTAATTTCAACTTAAGGAATCTTAATCCGGAAATTAAAGATCGATTGAATATGTTGCTATGCACCTTCGTTACTTCTACGAACATAGTAGTCACCATTGAACTCGTCATGAACTGCTCCTGTACGATAGAAATATTGTCCAAACCCGAAGTTAAAATAATTTTTACGACATTACGCAGGAATAACTCACGACTTTGTTTCATATAATTCCATTTTCACCGTCAAAGCCCCCGAAAAAGAGCAGTGCTCCCTCTCGTAATGCAAGTTAGAGCACTACGAGTGCGTACGTCCGCAGTTAAGCACGCTTAACGGACGGACGAAAGATTACCAAAGATTGACGGACGAAAGATTACCAAATCACTACGTTTTCCATATAAATTATTTTATTTTTACTACCCAACCCTGGAAAATATCCATACTACATCAAGTAATGCCCCTTTGCACGCGAGTGAACTCGTCTGAGTGCGTGCCTCTAAATTTAACTTGACGAAAAGGTCGAAATATTACGATTTTCAAAGAAAAATAAAATCAAGCATAAAATTTCATTTAATGGGAAAATTACAAAAAGGTTAATTCACGACACAAAATAATTTTCACATTGTTCAAGTAAAAGATTCAACTTTGGCAGATCAACAGCAAATGTAAGCATACACAATGCATGGGTGAGGCCAAAAATGCAAAACCGATCTGCAAACAGTATAAGGCGATTGCAATTCATAATTTTTCCAGTGAGCAACTGCCACTCTTCATCATTCATCACAGGAAAGTAAATGGTGAAAGGTTTTCGGAAATGGCTTAATAAAAGGACCAGCAAACTTCCAAGGATATCCTGAAAAAAGTAGAAAGGCTGCGAAAGTGAATATGTATAGGTGGGAAAAAATTTCCTCTACAATAACGATTATTTTTATAAATACACCAATTCCAAAAAATATTACTATAGATAATGTATTTAAATTAAGGTACTAACAATAATTACCACTTCCTGCCCCGTAAAGTTTAACATATGCTGAGAATAACAATCAAATAATGTAATTAACAGTGTCCGGTGATGCCTTAAGGTAATTACAAAGGGCAGAAGCTGGACTTATGAGAAAATTGACATTGTTAACTGCCCGCATATTCTTTGTAACAATGAAGTGTATTCTACCTAATCGCCTCTTTGAACCCTAAACATTCCTCCCCACTCTATGACTACACAGATGTTTCAAATTTCTGACCTTCACCAACGCCCGCTCCTTTCATGGTTGCTATGACATCTCTTCCTACCTTCCCCATTCACTACCCTTAAGGAATCTCTCGACCCCCCCTCCTTCAATGACCAAAGTTTTTAGTCAAACTGTCTCCCCGCTCCCTTGCTATCCTTCCCACCCCAACCTTCTCTTGCTGGACGGTATATATAAAGCGAGGAAGGCCAAAATTTGTACCTTGATAATGACACTACGTGTCGAAACTCGTCGCATTATTTCCCATCGTTAATATTATACTCGCAACAAAATAGTTAACATGACACTTAAAATATTATACTCGCAACAAAATAGTTAACATGACACTTAAAATACAAATAAAATACTTAATTACTACCGTTGACTAATAACATTATCAACTATTCACATTAAAAGGCACCCCAAACGCGAGCACGTCGTAGGTAACAAATTCAATATGTATCAGGTGTAGCGAACATCTCACGCAATATTGCATTTTTTTGACTATTTTATTCTATATTTTACTCACCGGTGGAAAGTAAGACCTGTTTTCTTTCTTTCCGTGCGATAATTGCACCCGTAAGCCGAGCAGCAAACCATCTGCGAATGCAAAGTTTAAATAGCATATATTTGCCTAACGGAATGTTTCCGGATGTAGATAATAATATCCATGAAAATAAACACACTAATAAATATTTACGTGCCTTTATATGACCTCTGTAGCCACTGGTTTCAGAAAAAAACAATATTTACTTAACGTGTAAGCTTACGGCAAATCGACGAAGCGGGGCACTGCATGATGGCTAAATGCGCAAAAGTACCGTTATGCCTGGTTATGCCTGGCTTCACCTCAGAGCGCTTATGCCCCCTCCAGATACCTCTATGATCCTCCCTATTCGGCCATGACACCTAACTTAGTGCTGCCACCTGGATTTCCTTCCAGTTGCCAATATCGATGGCGTTTTGTCGTGGAATAGACCTCTGCACAAAATTTTAATTTGCCTTCAAATATGTTCTAAAAAATCAATAAGGATAAATATATACGTAAAACGTTTATTATATGTAACAATTTTCCATGGAATGTTTTTTAATCGCAAGAAAAGGAAGCTTTTCTCATCAGCAGACACTCCCACCTCAATACGTATTTCCATTGGCTGACGGAAATATGACGTCAGCTCATGCAACCATGCGGCGGTCCCATGAAATTCATGGGGGTTCGGCGGATTTGCAAGGAGATCTTCAGCACGGATCGGCACTTCGTTAGCGTTTCACTTTGAGAAGTGAACCAAATATCGCCGTGACGTGCTTTTCCGAAGAGTGAAAAAGTTACTGGGGATATTATTTTGCTTCCGTGGGCATCATGGATCCTGGTTTCGATAAGGGAGACGCGAGAAACTTGCCTAAATTTTCAACTGCCTCAATGTTTACATTCATAGGTATAAATAGTAACTACTGAATTAATAGTAACTACATAAATTCTGAGACCCGGGGAGTGAAGATGGCTAGGTGAGTATATCATTACGAGTGGAAATTGATTTCCTTAGGGTATTAGTTGATGTTAACGTTTCTAAATCCTTTTATTCACATAGAGTCAGACGAGAATAATACGGCGATGATGCTATAAGTTACGTGGTTAAGCGTGATAAAAATGAATGCATCGTCCGTGATCGTATGCGTAGGTTCGATCGAAGGCCTATGTTGTTGAAGCCCGTCTTTTGAAGGAGAGCGGCGAAAGCGAAGTTGTGACTCTTTCGTGTAAGGATTGCATAGCCAGTTTGGGAACGTAAGACTTTACTCTAAGTGGTATTGTATCTTTTTTATTTGGCATTTTAAGGAAAACAAATTTTCCCGTTATTCATTCGTGTAGAACAACCTGATGAAATTTTTAAGTGGTGAAATCTCCGATTTAATAGACATAATAATTTGTATTTCCTGAAGTGTGGAAAATATAATATGGAACTACTTCGAAGTAGTAGTAGTACTCCCACTTGCTCTTTAAGTAACTTAATGGGATAAAAAAATTCCCCTTTTTCTGTTGCTGTTCCTTACATTCTTTACCTACAGCAAAAATATAGGAGATAAAACTATCCGCTTATTATTATTACATTTGTTACCTATCAATGAGCTGTAGGGTTCTACGGTACTTATTCATTTGGTTTTGTAAGCATATATTCGAGTTACTCTAACATTATCCAGTCTTTCCCTAGTTTCAAGAAAGAATTACTTCAGTTAATTATATTAGAGTTTTCGTAGTAAGTACCAATAAATCAAGAGACTGAAATTCGTCGGCACTTTTTCATCCGAACAGTTCGTCGTTCACCGTCTTGGGGGACCGTGTGAAAATACTTATTTGAGGCATTTCCACTAGTATTACTGCACATAGGCACAATGCAGTACTTATAGCTGCGCTTCGACAAATCGACGAAATACGTACGACAACAGAAACGGCGTAATATTCACAAAATCACTAATTCTTTACCTCCTGTGATACCTTTACAGTGATGCGCACGGACGCGAACAACAGTATTGCATGAGCTGACGTCATTCAAGATGGCAGTGGTGCGAATAGGTCTCTGAACACCTATTTAGGTAAAGACGATTCTGAAAAGTAGGTGTAATTATTACGCTAAAAGTTATAACAATATGGCTGTAAAGTCATCTATTATGAGCATTTAAAATACGTCTTCCAAGCCATCAAGGAAAAACGTAATTCGCACCGCCGCCATCTTGAATGACGTCAGCTCATGCAATAGTGTTGTTCTTAACCACCTTGACCGTGCACATTATTGAAGTTTACAGCGGAGATATTGTGGTTATTACGCCGTATTTTTCGTGTCGTAGTTATTCCTCGATATGTCGCAGCGTATAGCTTCAAGTACTGCATTGTGCCTAAAGCTAGGTTTACACCTGCGAGAAATTGCGCAAGTTTACTGTCTGACAGTCAAAATTGCAAGTGTAAACGGGTCGGCGAGCAGTGTCGCGACAGTTGTCGCGAGCAGTGTCGCGATCTGAGCAGCGGAGTGTCTGGCACTTCGACTCGCAGGTCTAAACATGAAACTTAGCTCTAGCAATTTCTCGCGCTCGCACTGTCGCCTGATCAAACCGTGGGAGATATTTCCCGACACTTTTGCGGAAGTTGGGCTGAAGTGTAGTTGTGTTGTCTCTCGAGTCTCCTGTAATTTGTTGTTTTTTGTTTGTTTTTTTTGTGTTATGTTGTTTTGTTGATGGATGACGGGAAAAGGATGGAAAATCCCCTTGAGAAAAGTAGTTACAAATGGTCGGACTTGGAGACAAAAAAACTTATTACGTTATATGAAGAAAGCGAAATATTGTGGAATGTGACCCTGAAAGATTACAGAAACTGAGTGAAAAATCAGGAATCTTTGCGTGACATTAGCAGGAAGAATAAATACATCAGAGAATGATAAGAGTCACCTAAAAAATAGAGATTGTATGACGAAGATAGTGCATAGATAGTACAGCGCCAAACATATAGTACCACTTCAGTGGTACAAATTTTCTCTCAAGTAGATAGGGATGGACAATTTTACTACTTTACTAGTATTAGCTATTCTTATAAAATTTGAAGAAAATAATAATTGAACTTTCATAACTTCCTTCGGTCTGGTAATGAATTCAAATATACGATGATATTTAAGTGGAGTTAACGTGGAAGTAGTGGCCACAAGCAATATAAGCTGAGATTTGTATTTCGGAAGGAATCAGGTTCAGTGGATGATTCCTATATGTTTTCCATTTCTATGTTACCTCTTCCGCTAAAATCAAATGATAAAAACAACATCTTATGGAAGAATACCAGGCCGTCTTCGATCAGGTATTGTAGACCCATCAAATTATTTCTGGAAGATGAAAGTTATGAGGTAACTGGGAAAGAAGTGCAAAAAATAAAGGTACAGATATCTCCACTGATGCCCTTGGTCATCGAAATAAACGGGAATAAATTGTACAAAGTATCAGAATTTTGACGTTAAAAGAATCCTAACATTTCATCAGGTATTAGTTGAGTAGAGGTGGAATTATTTCATTGGTTTGGAACAATTCTTAGCGCACTTTCCTGTGGTTTCTCCATAAGTACAAGTGAATTTGAGAAGTATGCTAAAAAAACAGAAGAAATGTACATGCGTCATACTCATGGTATTACATGCCTTTCACGGTACTTAAAATATAATTCATGGGACAAAAGTGATTCATTGCCCCCATTGCATTGCTTTCCGAAGAGGCTCAAGAAGCAAGGAATAAGCATATTCGGAAATCCAAAGAAAATCACGGGCTAAAATACTCAAGAAAGGACACAATGAGAGATGTTTTTAACCTACTATTAGTCACATTTGACCTTATGTTTCCAGTATTAGTTCGTTGCACCCAAGGCGTTGTTATTCCCTCTCGATGGACGCCAGGCAGCTTCTCAGGGAACCAATATTACCTGCGCCTAATGAAATGAGTAATGTTAAAGAGTTGGAGGACGTGGAGTCGGTAAATGTCGGAGATGAATAGAGTTGGGAGAGTAATAATGATGAAGGTGACTAACGTTCCGCAGTTCACTTTCTGTGAAAAACGATTTTACGTTTAAATCCTGTGTTAAGGAGCATATTTTTAACGTAATCAGTTCATTAAATTAAGAAAAGCGCATTACTATGTAATTTTTTAAATGATTTTCTTCATATTTCTCAAGTGTTAAGTAACATGAAATTATTTTGGAAATTAAATTAATTTTTTTCATAAAAACCACCTTGAAAAGACCTGTGATAGTGTTATTTTGTGTTTTTGTCTATAATTTGGCATTTCTGAATGTTTTCACGACAAAAGATCTAAGTTTTTTGAGAAAAATAATTTTGTCCCGCTAGATTCGCAATTGGAACCACTGTGCCATCCGTTTGGTTACAGCGGATATTTAAACATACGTAAACAGGCCAATATAACGAATAAAAACGATTATACTCATCAGAGGCAAGAAAACGTGGGGTTATAACTATCAGCCGCTGACTCGCTGATATCGATTCCCTCAAAACTATGTCCTGTTTTTGGACTTATAGCCCAACAAAGTAGAGCAGATTCTCCAGCTCTGTAGCAGACATCCTAATGAAATTCCTTAACTGTTGAGAGTCCTCTATTTGTAACTCATTTACTTAAAGTCGTGAAAGCTCTCAAATGTTGCCTTCTATCAATCCATTCCTTAACCCAGATACTCCTCTTCCTTTTTTTCTGTTTATGTACTCTATGCCAATAATCAAGTAACACTATTGTAGCGGCAGTTTGCGCACGTCTACTTCGTGACATTGTAAAAAGCTACTGACCACGGTACGGGAGGGACCACTTCCGCGAGTTGAAATTGCACCGAATGCTGTCACATGTAAACGGATTTCATACCAACTGTCGCAACCAACAGTGACACTGGCTCGCGCGAGAGCTCGCAAAATAACTCGCGTCCAACTCTCGGGAAAAATTGCATCTGTGAGTTTACACTATGCGACACCACTCGCGCAACTTATGTCGCAACTTTTCTCGCAGGTGTAAACCTAGCTTAAGTGCAGAAATACGACTAGAAATGCTCCAAATAAATATTTTCATACGGTCACCCAAGACGTAGAACGAAGATTGGTTCGGATGAGAAAGTGCCGACGAATGTGAATGAATGAAAAAAATTAATTCTAATATTAGCGCATTGTTTATCAGATTTGACACAATCCTATACCTACTCATCTTCACCAGTGAAAAGTTTTTTCACTTGCTGGATTTATCCACTTCGAGGGGATCTCTGTCCGACACTTTTTGAAAAAATTGTATTCCTCAAGGAGACTAATGCAACCATATAGAGCAACATTTGAGAAGTTTTTACTTTAAAAAATAAAATATATATTTTTAAAACATACCTTTCTCGTGTACTATTTGTAACTATCCTTACGAGCAAAAACAGGTTAAATATTTTTTAAGATCTCTTAGTTTCCATAAGGTGAGGTGGGGTAAGTGCGACTGCGGGGTAAGAGCGACCCCCCTTCAGGTAAATCGTATTTCCGTTCTCGAAGCAGGTGGCGGTCGTGCAACATATTCCACACATTGTTATGAAACCAGAGCCAACGACTTTGTAATACTTATCCCTTAATTTCTCGTTCCACATGCTTAGGAAATATACCTGTCCGTTCATCTCGTAGTCTTAGTTGGTTGTGAGGAGAGTCTATACCGCAGTTCCCTCTGAATCAACGCATCGGAGGTGTTAGGTAAGAACTATATCTTGTTTTCTCTTCTTCATGGATTGGTTTTCCTTGCTTTACTTAAAATTTAGGAACTTGGGTCATTATATTTAGTTTAGAAGGGTGGTCGCACTTTCCCCGTCATAACCATTCATTCCTACCTTCCGGGGCAAGTGCGACCCTCTGTCGCACTTACCCCAGGCTACGAGGTTGAAGTATGGATTGAATTTTTAGTTTCTGTCTAACAGATCTTGCGTTAAACTTTTAGTTTCTGTCTGGCAGTTATTGCGTTAAACTTTATTAAATAAATGTTGCGAAACACCGAAATTTATAAAACTAGGTCTTTTAATAGAGTCCTCTCATTAACTCTTATTTTGAAGGTTTATCTGATAAAGATAGCTTACTTCAGTTTGTTGATTGATTATGATAGGGCATTGGATATCATGTCTTCTGACGAGAAGGACGTAGACGACATGGTATCAATGCCTGAAACAAGATAGCATGACTCGAAAAAGCTTAACAAATTCGGTGACTAACATTCAAAGTGGAGATTGGATTCTGGCTAGATTCAGCAGCAAAAAGTCAGTTGCTCACTAAGTAGGGAAAATTCTGGAGATTAATGAATAAGGTGTTCCCGTGGTTTGCTTTTTGAGGACATTTTTTGGAACAGAAATAAGTTTCACCTGTCCATGGAATGAGGATTCCAGAGAAATACCTAGGGAAAGTGTAGTAAAAATATTACCGAAGCCCCCTGTCGGCCGTCGACCGGCCGGCTTACAAATGTTTTTTTTTCAAAAAGTATTTCAAATACTGTTTTAGATTTCAAACTCCCAAGTCACAGGTATTGTGCACTTCAATTTTGCCCAGCCCTATACTTACACAATACTTGAACTGCTCTCAGAACTAGCTATGCAATCATTGCAAGAAAGGCTAGCCGCTAAGCTAACAGCTGTTAACTTCCACCTCACCGTCCTCCTCAAAAACTCGTGCCTCCACATAATAGGTTGTGCTCGGGGCACACACGAGCTCGAACGATACATTCGTTTTCATTGTGCATAATTTGCACGCAACCAATGGCAATCTGAACATATGTTTAGATTGTGCGAATGGCGTCGTCAGCGTAATCTTCTCGTCCGACCCTAATAAATGGAATTTCATTGTTAAATTTCATAAACACATTTAATATGTATTTTACAAGAGCCGGTGATATTATATTTCCATAGCTATGCATATTCACTCCCCGGCTTTCAGCATGCATGTAGCAATTTCTGTTGCTTATGTAAGTAAACATTGCTGCCGTTGTAATTTTCGGCTAGTTTCCGGTGTCAGCCTTGGTGAAACCGGGTTCCGAGGCGTTTGTTTTTTACAATAAAACCTCCGAAAGATATATAAGACATAAAACCTCACGTTAAAGTCGTTAAATAAACAGAGAAATTTGGTGACAATGCGCAACGCCACTGGATTTCCCACACGATTGCATGAGCTGACGTCACTTTCCGGCTGGCCAATGGAATTACGTTTTGAAGTGGGTGTGTTTTTGGAACCGTTTCGGTCATTTCTTTTCTAAATTCTTAAGAAAATATGTGAAATGAGTGCGTTAAAGTGGCCTTTATGACAATTTTACTATATTTTACGATTTTTAGTTAGTATTTGAAGGGATATTAAAATTTTGTCCAGAGACCTATTACGTTCTTCTTGCATGGCAAGTGACAGCTATTTAAAATGCTCGAAATAAAAAAATGCAAGATTATACGGCCAAAGTGTTACGCCACTTAGATTAATATTTACACGTACTTTTCAGAAAGGTCTTTACCTTGATAGGTGTCCAGAGGTCTATTGCGCGAATGCATGAATGAAATTAGAACGGGCTATTTTGTCATCTCACGTCCACGCATTCTCGCATGTGTTCTAGCCTTCACCGCCTTCTAGTGTTCACCGCTTTACACGACGCAATTTTGACTGCGCCTTCGTGCACACATCAGATTGTGCAACTAAAAACGGCCGTGTAAAATGGCCTTAACAACACGTATCTCACTAGTGTAGCTACAAACTTTTGTCCAACCCCACGTATCTTAAACACAGTGTAATAACATTTAAAAAATATAATTTAAAGCAAAAAACAACTTGTAACTTGTGCTTCTGTATTTTTGGTTCTTAATTTCCGTGTACAATTAATAAAATAAATAATTTTTTGCTCTCCTGAAAAGTTGCTATTTTTGAGATACGTGTTGTTAGAACTTAGGCATCGATGGCTATCACTTTCTCAGGGATTGAAAATCCTCATAAAGACGTCTTCATGACCTCGGTGTTCTACGTGGGTATCAGCTGATTGAAAAAAGTAATGATTAACATTGTTCTAAGGGTTACTAGCAATGCCATGATAAGAAATTAAAACCAAAAAGTGTAAAATTTAATTAATTAAACCGCGATGTCTTTTACAAGTTTTAATACCGTGGTCTTCTTGCGGGCGGTATATTCATTTGTTGATTCGTTGATCATCATCCGGGCCACAGATATATACTTCTGTACATACCATGCTTCTGTATATATCTGTGATCCGGGCATATCATTCACCGACCTTGATGCAGCCTAACGACTGGAGCGCCACTATTTACTGTGACCGGTGGAAATCATTGAAATCCAGGGAGTGGAGCATGGAGCGTCCGAGTACAATGTTGCGGGGTTTTTTTATGCGTTCATTGCTTGAATCACGTGAGGACAAGAGTGTGTTTGTCAACACGTGAGTCCTCGTGTTTGTAGACATTTGTAAAGCTTGGCTTGGAGGTCGCTCGTGCGAGTGAATGTAACTTCGTGAAACTTAAAACCAACTTTCTTGCCTTTTATTTAGTTGAAAAGTAGTGTTTCTTTCAATGAAATTGTTCATTTTACACTGTCAGGTAAAGGAATCATGGCCTTTCATTGTTTATCAGTCTCGGAACAGTATTTATTTCTTTATGTTATTATTGACATGAAATACTTTTTTCATGCATCATTAGCATTGTATGTGGTGTTGCTTATTATTGAGCATTTATTAGTGTAGTTGATTTTTTTATGCTTGTGATATTATTTAGAAATTTGCGTGATAGTGTTATTGGTTGCAGGTAACGGCATCGCTAACATCTGCCCGTTTACATGCTGTGGGCGCCTTGCATTTTCTCATAAAATCGGTTAAAATTTGAAGTAAGAGACGACCGGTAGTACAAGAAGAGGCAGATACCAATCTGGAATCAACGTTTGCCATTTGCCGCACCAGTTTCCCGTGACATTTATATATTAATTGAAGAGGATTAATTATAACACTGGGTAAAATTAGTTCATTTTTCTCTAGTCTGTGCTGCCAGAATCGTGGCTATGTGATTTATGACAGCTTATCCGAAATATGCGGATTGTAATTGGTATTTGTGATACATAAAGTTTATCTTTTAGTCGATATTTTTTAACTTAGGGCAGAATATCACTCGTTATGTTGGAGTTGAAAGCTGATTTCTCTTACGTGACAGATCAATTTCACTGTTCGATCCGTCGTAACTAAATGTGCAGTGAGGCTGAAGTTATAGTTATTTATGAATCGCATGATTATTTTCTAGTATGTACTATGGATTAGATATCTGAAAGGTTAGTAGTAGAATAGAATTCACACTGAAGTTGAGGGCATACAGTTAATGGTTTTGCTGTTCCTTCTTACTTAGCCTATTTTAGGATCTTTGATCACTATTAAGTGGTTTTTCTTAACGAATTGACTGCATGCCTGTTATTTACAGTGATTCTAGATACGCTAACCTAATCTTTTTTTCCTTATGCGTTCCATGGTAGTATGAGGTCGTCCTACTTCAATCGAATACAGAGAGAAAAAAAGGAATGAATCAAATGAACTCTTTCAACTGAGCTTACTTCTTGTAGTTTTATCATCATGTTGTAGATCATTTCTAAGTATTGTTTTGAAATATTTCGTGTCCCTTCTCACACATCACAAAATATCTACAAAATGTCTATAAAATATCCAGCACGTCTTTTGCTGATATCTAGAAAATGTATATTGTAATAACTTGTGGACATATTGTAGATATCAGAATGTCCGCTTCTCCTTTATCATGTAGATAAAGGTAGACATGGTATCTCAAGCAGGTATTTTCTGAACATTCATATTCAAATTGGACCCAAAGGGAAAATTCAGGATAAATGACTTGATTATAAATCGCTTCTTGATTACAAGAGTTTATTCTCGCGGAGCAGGAGGTGGGGATAGGGGTCTTCTGGGGATTCTTCCCGAATATTGAAACCTCCCTGGCTTTCACTTGTTTCTGAAAGGGCCTTCCGATTCCAAGCTTGAAGTGTCCAAAGCTGCTTACCATTTCCTTTTAGCTTTCTCAAAGGAGTCTGCAACATTATCAATGAATGTTGATTCAGTGTGGTGCAGTATTGGTCTTGAAGATTTTTAAATCCAAATTTCTCCCAAGGTTTTACCTTCATCGAGGCCAAGAATGAATTTGAGTACATAATTTTGGTACAGTGGCGGAAAAAATTAACGCAAAGCTCGTTGGCGTCTGAGAGCGGCCAGTTCAGGAACTACTTGTCTTCCAAAATTTTGCCCTTGTAATGCTCTCATACAACCGGGAGTTTTAAAAGCAATATATCCTCATACCGGGGAAATAATCATACCCGTCGAATTATGACAAGGCGCAAAAGATCCAGTTACGAATTCTTCGCCATTTTTTCCGAAGTATGCTTCGCCCTCGACTCACCTACAATGGAATCTACTCTCGTCGGGACATCGTGGACAGAGCCGAGATATTGGGCATTGAGACTGCCTTAGAACCCAATCGTTCCGGTGGTGTAGTGGGTAAAGTATCATGCTTCGAATCAGAGGTTCCATGGATCAAGTCCCAGTGACGGATGACTTGATGCTGCACACACACACTGTAAACATTTTTCTGATCTTAAAACGCTATAGCTATCATTAGGTCCATAGGACGTTGCATGGCTATTGAATTCTTACGCGCATATTTATTGTTGAAATTCAACCACCATATTGCATAGCTATTTGGGCAGTTGACTGAGGAGTGAATTTTGACTACCATTTCCGCGTCGTCCAACCCAGCTTCAATGCCCCTAACATTAGCTGTATGTGCAATGTGTCACGGCCTACTACTCCTCCCTCATTTCAAGGGAAAATTCCTCAGAAGTTTTGCAGAGCTGAGCGAAGGCTGAAAATCGAGCCACCCAACCTCAGTAGTTCTCAATCGGGTAATTTTGGGCGTCTGCGTATGTATTTCATCAGAAACATTGAGCAAATGGTTAAGTTAATAGAGGTTAGACTTACCCTTAAATTTCCCAATAAAATGAGCATTACGCAAACATTATAAAAATATTTCATCATTATTATGGAACTTATGTTATTTCGAAGTCATAGAAATATTGGACTGTTCGCGTTTTCCGCTATTTATTTAATCCCTACTTCGAACTTTTGATTACTTTTAGCACTCAAAATAGATTAAGGTATTGCATAAATCTCACAATCAATTATTCGTGGTAATTTCGCGTCAGAAATGCGGTTGTAAGACATTTATGTTAATTTATAAACTAACTTATAAAAAAATAAAAATCATTTCTCATTACCTTTACCTATCAATGAAGAAATATTATTCTTCTAATCACATGAATTACCATTTATTACGCATCTTCATTTTCTTGTCGAATTTACAATATTCTCTATTCAATGAAGAGGAGCGATAGAGTTTTTTTTGACCATCCCGTGAATTATAGTGTGTGGTCGAATTTTCCCATTGTCTTAGCAAAAAATATATTTCCAGTAAGCCACGGAAACAAATTCTAGATAAAATTCATTCCGTTCTATTAACTCAAAAATAGAGTCGAATTCCATGAAGTTTCTTTCCACCCATTCAAATTTCCGTAATCTTTTCAGTTTCCTAAATAACTTTTCGATGAGTGAAAATTATAAAACTTTTCTGATCCTCATTTTATGTCAGTTTATAAAATTGAAAAACATTTAACGCTTAGTTCAGATACATCTTTTTTAATAAAGATCTAATTTTTAATTGATGTTGTTAATCAAATATGCTTTCATATGGATCATCTTTGTGATTAAAAATCAAGTTTTACAGACATTATGAAGTTCAAAAACCTCTATTTACTCCACTCATTTCACTATGAAAGAAATCGTTTACTGACCAAATTAATCAATTTCTTTGGATAACTACATGAAAGATGGCCATAAAATATTCCGTTACCTAAATTAATACGGCTTCGCATTTCTTTTCAATTGCAGTATGCTACATGTTGTTCCAATATAATCCTCGGGAAACTATTATTGGGTGGAGAATATTGAGCAAAGCATTGCAATACTGAACTGAAATCAAACAACTGATTTCTCGGAGGTGGCTCAAAAAAGTAATTTCATTCTGCTTGGAGGACTCTATAGGAGTTCTCCCTTGAAGGGGAGAAGAAGCATAGGCCGTGACACATCGCACATGCAGCTAATGGTTAGGGGCATTGAAGCGGTGCTGGACGACGCGGAAATGGTAGTCAAAATTCACTCCTCAGTCAACTGCCCAAATGGCTATGCAATATGGTGGTTGAATTTCAACAATAAATAAGCGCGTAAGAATTCAATAGCCATGCAACGTCCTATGGACCTATTGATAGCTTATTGCGTTTTAAGATCAGAAAAACGTTTACAGTGTATGTGTGCAGCATCAAGTCATCCGTCACTGGGACTTGATCCATGGAACCTCTGATTCGAAGCATGATGCTTTACCCACTGCACCACCGGAACGATTGGATTTTTAGGCAGTCTCAATGCCCAATATCTCGGCTGTGTCCAATGATGTCTGGACGAGAGTAGATTCCATTGTAGGTGAGTCGAGGGCGAATCATGCTTCGGAGAATATGGCGAAGAATTCGTAGCTGGATCTTTTGCGCCTTGTCATAATGCGACGGGTATAATTATTTCCCCGGTATAAGGGATATATTGCTTTTAAAACTCCCGGTTGTATGAGAGTATTACGAGGGCAAAATTTCGAAAGACAAGTAGTTCCTGAACTGGCCGCTCTCAGACGCCAATGAGCTTTGCGTTAATTTTTTCCGCCACTGTACATAAAAGTTTATGACTTACAGTATTATATTAAAAATGATGTTTTTACAGTATTGTAAGTCTCTAGATCAGCAGGGTCTGTCGAGGGGTCATCAGGGAACCAATTAAGACGCCAACACAAGGTTCAAAAACTCTCGCTTTATTCGACCATTCAAGTACACTCTCCGCACTCAGACTCCTCCACTCATTCAGGAGCGCGCTCCACAGCCGCTCGGCATCACCACTTGACTCCGAGTGACTATTATCAGCTGGCCATTCCCTATTCGTTGCCTCCTAGTCACCTCATGCATAGGCGACCGGGAGAAAATGTTGCGTTTTGCTGCTGCGTATGCACTGGCAATTCCTCGGCGGCTAGGTAGAAGGGTTGGGGGAAGAGCTGATACAGCGGTATGGGCAACAAGGAATGTGGAGTGGGAGGAAAGGTGCCGAGTCATTGGGCGCACGTACAGTATTATAATAAAAAATTTTTGTTATAAGTAAGTTAATTAATAGGAAGAGACTACAATTTTGATATCCTTTTTTTTGCAATTAATTGAATTTTTTTATTGATGGTAACCAAATTGATACAGCTAATAGTCACCTATCAACTTTGATTAATGTAAATTAATAATAAATTTTGTTTAAGGCAGAAAGCTATAGCCACGTTAAACGATTTTCCTATTTTGAGTGATGAGTATGATCTTATCGATGTTAAACCTTTGCTAATATAAAACAGTCACTGCATTTTTTCTGTCTAGCTTATCTAAATGGACATAAATTGGAAATTGTAAGTTTTAAATGTTTTAATCAATTGAATATATTATTTTTGGAAAAAAAACAGTCCCAGCAAAAGAATTCTTGACAAGTTTTCAGCCTAGTGCGGCTTTTAAAAGCAATATATATGCAGGTGTAAAGTAATAAATCAAACAATAGTAATGACAAAAACACGGTGAGTTGGGAGAACTAGAACGACTCATCCGCTCAGTGAGAGGTCCTGCAATAGCGTGGGAGGGAAGGGTGGTGGGGATGGAGATCGTTCTCTGGGTGTCTGGGAACTCTGCCTTCCTAGCAGCGGGGCACTGGAGAGAATATGTACGAGAGCAAGGGAGGAGCGTGAAAGATTATGAAATTTTGTGAAGTATTTTTTTCTAGGCAGAAATGTGCGAGCTAAGTGATTTGTGCAGTTTGAGTGTCCAGTCTGTCTCGTCTTGTTTGGGTTTGTTACTAATATCACAGTCCTGCATTTCTACGTTTCTACCATGTTTTTCAAGTTCTGTTGATATATTTTTGTGTGCTGAATCCTAATAATATCTTTTTTTTTACTGCCTGGATTGAGTCAGAACTTTTTTTTAAATTTTGCCATCTGTCATATATGGAAGAAAATCAAAAATTTAAGACACAATTATATGCGTACTTACTTGTAAAATATAACATAATGTGTAAATACCTACTACAGTAAAATTCGGTTATAACGCGGGTCTAGGGGGACATAGTTTACACCCGCGTTATCGGACAACCGCGTTATTACGGGAAACTGCGTGGGAAGCAATAAAAAAACCCTTAAAGGTAATTTTTATAGCCAATTTATTTGCGTAATACATTATTAAAATATTTATTTTATGATTTAGACGCTCTACTTTAACGGGAGTTACTAAAGTACTCGGATATTTTCTTTTGCCACGATAGTTGATGGCGTTTCTTTGTCACGTAATTTTTTATGCTTTGCAAGTGCAACAGATGAATACTATCGCAATCACTTTGTCCCTCCAACCAATTCATCAATTCACTTATATTATGTAATAAATGGCCAATTTTTGGCATCTCGACCTCACTTTCGTCTTCTTCATTCTCAGTCTCATCTTCCGATGATGCAGCTGTTTTTGCGCGGCTCTGGACTGCAGCCACAATTTCTTCGTCACTCTTATAAGCAGATACAGGAGTTTCCTCGTCTTCACGAACCCAGGCCTCGAGATCACTCACAAATAGTTTATTACAAAGAACATCTGAAGCTTCACGTGCGTCCTCTTCGTGAAAACCAAAAACTCGTATTCGTCTTCCATGCTATCGCCCGCTGTATACTCGCACTTTGACCAGCAATTTAGGATTGTAGCTGAAGTTATTTTCTTCCATGCCAAACCAATATTATAAGCCATGTTCTTCAGGGTGACTGTTTTCAGATATTCTTGTACCTGCAGTTCTGAATTTATGACACTAGTGAGCAATTCCCGCCGATAGTGGGCTTTAAATGCTCTGATTATCCCTTGGTCCATGGGCTGAATAAGAGCTGTCGTATTTTTTGGTAAAAACAAAGCCACTATTTTGCCATCCCTCGATATCAAGAGCTCAGAAGACGGATGGGCCGGACAGTTATCTAACAGAAGTAGTGCCTTCTCTTCTAACTTTTTTGATCTTAAGTGGCTCTTAACCGATGGAACAAAATCTTCATTGAACCAAGATAAAAAAAATGTCTCGAGTCATCCAGGCATTCTGACTTTTTTTGTAATTTATGGGTAGTGATGTCATATTAACGTGCTTGAAGCACCGAAGACTTCGATTTTTACCAATACACAGAGGTTTTAACTTGTGACTTCCTGATTTGCTAGCGCACAGTAATAAAGTCACTCTTTCTTTGCTCATTTTTATTCCGGATTTATTTGCCGATTTCTTAATATCAAGTGATTTTGTTGGAAGCAATCTGTAGTAGAGAGCGGTTTCATCGCAGTTATACAATTGCTCTTCAGTGTACTCACGTTCATCAATCATCTTGCGTAAAGTCCCACAGAATTCTCTAGCTGCTTCACTGTCACTGGAACGAGATTCTCCTTGCATGTTAACTTGCGCTACCCCGTGGTGAATTTTCCACCTCGATAGCCAGCCAGCAGAAACAACAAAATCATGAGCACCACCTATTTGTTTATTTAATTTAATTGCCTGTGCTTGTAAAAGTGGACCGGATAATGGAACTCCTTCACTGCGCTTCTGAACAAACCACGTAAACAAACATTCATCCACATCACCAGCAGCACTCAATCTGGCCTTTTTTTCTATCAAATCCTATTTCGTCATCCACTTTATCAACAAATGATCGTAATTTCTCTTCTTCTTTCATCCAACCACGAATAGTTCCTTCAGGAACACCAAACTCCCTGAATAAACTTGATTTTGAATCACCGCGTTTCACTCTGTCGATTATGCCCAACTTTTCTTTAATTGTGTAAGTTTTCCTTTTGGCAGACATCGTTTTTACCCTAAAATCAATGAAAATTTTCGTAAAAAAGTAATTTTCATATTAATATTAAGCCTAAGACAAAGGTAAAACAGCTCATTCATCATTAAATGCTCGAAGCCTGTGGGCATTGAGTACCTACCTTAGTTTGAGCGCCGTGGTGCGAACGTACGAAAGAGAATTATCTCAATCTCCCTGAATCTCGAAAATTATTATAGCCGTGCAACACACTTTTCAGCTCGAGTTCACAAGACACAATGACCGATCAGGAATTACCGAGTTTTTTTTATGGCTACGAAACAATGTATGGAATACGTCGCCAACCGCGTAAATACAGTCGCTTGAAGTAGCGCCGATGCGACGCGTCGGTAGACACGCCGAGGTAAAATTCGCCACAAAGTTACCTACCTCAAAAAAAAGGTCAATGCAATCATTTTGGGGGACATGGTGAGACCCGCGGTATATCCGAAACCGCGGTAAAGTGAGGCGCGTAATAACCGGAATTTACTGTATTTCTAATTATTGCGTCAAATCCTTATTACTTTCATCATTAGATATATTAGTGGAAATTATATTAATAGTATTATGCTAAGTCAAGCAAAATTATGCTGATGTAGTAAAAATTTCTCAATGCTTTTTGGGTGCGGTTTAATATATGAACTAGTGATTCGTTGATAAATCGATAAATAAAAATGACGGAACCATGATTAGTAAAGTTAAATTATGTCGTCATATTTGGTTTTATGTTTGGTGCACATACATTCCTATTCTTGAAATCATGAGGAGGTAAAACACTAATTGCAGAAAGTCATTGGTTGTCATAGTAGAACACTATATATAGACGACTCATGCTGTCAGTGTGTTTCAAAAATTTGGGATTAGGAAGGGAGGTTGTGTGAAAAGGAGGGAGAAACTATTCGAAAGAAACCGCAATTCCCATTGTTCTCAGGTAACTTGAAACTTTTACTCAACTTGAGCGAAATTTTCTCCTGCTATAGAACTCGAGGCTCTATTTATTCCTACTCCCCATTCCACTTCCATTTTTAATGTTTCACAGGAAACTATTTCCTTGCTTAACCTTTTGCCCTACTAAAGACGAAAATATGCATCTGGACGTTTCTTGATCTAGGAGATGAAAGACCCAAATTTTCACTGGAGATTTTCCTATGCAGGTGAACAAATGCCGAATATATACCTACATTCCCTAGCTCTCCCTCTTTTATGATGTTCACAGGTGTGTGACGTCTTTGTTCCGGGACCCAACACTGCCGGGTTTAGGCTTTACCCTCGAAATCTGGGAGCAGGTACCCGGACCACTCGTCTTATACTAACCCTCTTAGCGGTAAGGGACGGCGGTCTTACAATGTTTATCCAGTCATTTTGAGAAATAAATATTTGTTCCTTTCTCAAAAATATAATCTAAGAATAGAATTCTTTGCCTTTTGAGCAGTGTTTGCATTTTTTAAACGAAATTCTACGATAAATATTAACTTATATCTTGATTGCAGTATAGACATCAACATGGAAATTGTTGCTGCATTAAATGCAGTAATATTGATGGTAGAGCTTCATTCAAAATTTGACAATTCTCCGAATAAAACGAGGAATTCAATTTGGAGTTTGCAATTTACGTTCAAGCAACAAATATCCGTATAGCCTATTCATATGAACAAAGCATGATCAACCATGAACCTATGCTGCTGGTAGGGTTATTAACGCCGAGAGGAGGGAGCCCTACTACCCTCTGAGTCCGAGATAATGCGGAGTCCCTGCTAGGAAGGGTCGAAAAAGTTGGTGCTGAGAGTGTGTGAATATCCGAAAGACCCATCTTAACGAATAATTGAATAATAATAATACGGTGATAAAAAAAGTCTCATGTCTATGCTTGTCGCAATTAAAATTAATGAAAAAGTTGACGCCATATGATCACAATGATGAAAACAAAATATACAGCCACTACGAAGCCTCAAACCCTGGTCCCCCGGTTGGTAGTCTTAAACGCTAACCACTACCCCACCTGACCCATGTGCTGAATGGTGTGATATCATGGAACTATAAGCGGCTTGTGAAAAGTACCGCATGAAAATTAATTAATTACAGCCAAACTAAGGCCGATTCAACGGAACTACTACTAGTTCAGGGATGTGTTCACCATTCCGAAGGCCATAAAAAATATGGCATTGAAAAAGGCGGAGCAAGTTTCGTGGTCTCCCCTTGTAAGTGTTCAGAACATGTTGCCAGACTGTTCACCGACTGTATTTTGGCCCAAATAAAGTCAGGGTTCCCACTCAACCGTGAAAACCGTGAATAAGCTGTGAATTTCGTCTACCGTGAAAAAGCCGTGAATTTCGCCATGAAACCTTAAAAATATCTCAATATTGATAATAATACTACGATAGCCTGATCAAATTCGATATGTTAATCATGTTTCATGGTCAGGCACGCGCAGACTCTTTAATCTACGCATTTCTCTACACACGAATATTTGAAGTGTATTAATTGGTCCGTACTATATGCACTACTACTACGTGCACTTTGTGTAATTCATTGACGTGCCTTATATTGATGCACAATGCTGTAATCGATCTCTGGGCAAATAAATACTATTATTATTATTATATGACGACACATTGACCGATATTTTCCATTTTAATGGCCGAAGTCTGTTATTTTGTCTTAGCGTTTCAATTTCAGTGATAGCTTGGGATGGACTTGTGTTCGAAAAAGGAGGAATGAAATAACTTGCATTTCTAATGGACCCAGAATGAACCATTTAGGAAAATTATCTGATTTGTAACTCTAAGTTTGGTTCCCACACAAAATTAGGGCACATGCAATATGCTTCGAAATATGAGTTTGCCATTGGAATTTTACTTCAGGAAACATTTCTATGGCAAATAGGCTTTCAATTTATGGCAATAGCTCTCAATAGACTACGGTCACCTCATTTGAAATTATGTGAATAATAAAGTAAAAGTGAAAATACACCATGTCTCGTATAGCGCAAGGGATGCGTTCCTTGGGGTCTTTGCGCTATACGAATTTGCGTTATACGAGAGCGTTTTAACATTGGGAAGATAGGGATGTGTTCCTGGTAGCATAGGTCTTGGGTATTGAATTTCCTTCAAAAAATATATATTCCCATAAATAGCCTTACAAAACATTATGTATATAAATGTTTATAGTTTAAAACATCTTTAAAGAGAGTACGCACGCATTTGAAGACTTTTATTCACGTTAAAAAAAATTCTTACGTGCTTTTGAAATTCCCTCCTGTTGTGCGGGTGGGCTAACATCTGCTATATCAGGGGTTCGTAACGCATTGCCGGCAGTTGACGATTTTTCAAACCAGTCTAAAAACAACTATTGTGTCACCCAGGCCCTTTTGTCGCTCATCGAAATGACAGGCATATGCTACTTTGAATGCCATTTCATAGCTAGCGGAGTTTATGAATGATAAATCATTTTAACTTGAAGTCCTCCGAGTCATTAGCAGCTACGTGAAACAGTCTTTAAATGCCTTGAAACCTGACCCAGGTTTTCCTTCCCTAAAAATGAATGAACGAGAATGCATTCTTTTCCAAATGAATACAGTCTCGTCAACTCTAAAAACTAGTTGAGGGGGAAAGGAGCCACATTCTATCACAGCTTGGAGTTCATCAGAAAATGTTGTGGTGACTGCGCTATCAACACTTGCAGATTCACCTGATATCGCCACACTGAAAATACCTGCTTGCTGTTTAAGTTCTGGAACCAACCGGAGCTTTCACTAAATGTCTTGGATGGATTACCACTCTCGTCTTTTCGTACTGATTCACTATGGACTTTCAGTATGTGTAGACCGCTTGGTTGAAGTTGGTGCAGCTGAGGTCACTGATGTTTTAACTTCGTCTTTATTCAGAAGAAGGCATCGTGCGTTTAAACTTCCGCGCAATATTGCTTTGACGCTCTCCATTTTCAAAGCAATTGACCTCTTTAAAATCCTCTTCTAGGTTTATGGTTTTTCTTGATAAATTCTTGATTTTTCTACCCGCATTCCTATTTTTTTGCCATTTTCTCTTGGTTTTTACTCTGCATGGCTCTATCGAAATCACCTTCTACTGCTGAACTGTTTTCTTGAGACGCAGAGGGCCTACGACTGCTGGGAGGGAACGAAGCTTTTGTGTTTGAGACTGGCGGACCCTTTTATGTGTTGATGCTATTCCCAGTCAACACAGTATTCGTAATGAGGTCTTATATGAACTCATAAGTTGGACTCCTTTAAGATTCCACATTAAGAGACATGAAAGGGCCTTTAAGACCTCACACTTCATGAGGTCACATGAATGATGTCTTAAAGACCACATACTTCATGAAGTCTTGAAGACCTCACACTTCATGGGGTCTTCAAGATCACACACACATGAGGCCTGATAAATCAAGTCATGTATATGTTAATGAATTATAATTTCAATCGTAATTATATATTTCTGCGTGTATAATATTTTTTCTTCCTTCAATTAACTCTATATATTAAGAGATGGGTTCGTAAACTTCTCCCTCCGATTCTATTAAATAAGCTGACACTTCCACTTTCCGCTAGGTCCGCCATTGTGTTGTCGTGTTATTCTACTGCCTTGAGCTCAGACGTCTAGTTTATGATTAATATCGTGTGTACTCCATGGCCTAGTTCTTGCTCGTGTTTTTCCTTGTGTCTACGGACGTGAATCAGGATTCCATCGGATCTGAGATCGGCACGAACCTTGTGGACATCATGATGCGTTACGTGCACGGAGACTTGGAAGGTAAGTTTCGATGATTTTATGTGTACGATTCTTTATCCACTTGTAAATGAGAAAATCCATTAATTATACTATTTTCGAAGCTGGTTAAGTTCATGCTTATCATTGATTATCGGTAAATACAGTAGAACCTCGGTTATACGACCCTCAGTTATACGATGCCCTACTTATACGCCCATTTTTTTTGGTCCGGTGAATAACCCCATATGAACCCATGTATTTCCAACCTCAGTTATGAAACTTTTCACTTATACGACGAACTCGGTTACGAAACGCATTTTTCCAGGCCAATGAGATAAAATACCTAACTTATCCGAATTTTTTGATAACTGCTCTACGAGAAAATTGCGGTACGCGTGCCGATTTTAGTCACAGGAGCGGGGGTAGAACGTGCTCATTACATAGATATGTCAACGAAGAATAATAAGTTTTAATAATGAGCGAGGCTGTTTATTAGATACTAGTTTTAACTACAGTAGATGATCGTTAATCCGGAATATCTATCTCTAACGGAAGATTGTCAAGAATTTTCCAAGGTTATGTTTTACGTCGCCCCAGCGAAATAACACCAGAATGAGCCGTTAAAAATCCTCGCGTACCAAAATTTTAGCTTCCAAGGTCATCCAAAAAAGATTATCGTATTTGCAGAATGGGCGTAAGTCGATGGCGATTCAACACGATGGTAATAACAGCGTGCGTGGTCTCATTCCGCGGGGCTAATCCCTCATCCGCGGGACGAATTGAGCCGGGGAAAGTTGCTTACGCGGCGCGCAAATCAAAACTGACCCAACTTGTATCTGTGGGTTAAAATGAAAGTTTGCTAGTTTGACCTTGAGTGGCTATTAGCTTGAGTCTGCCTGGTGGCAAGCGTTTATTTTTTAACTGAACGAGAGTTAGTACGAATGCCCTCGGAGAATAACTCGCGTGGGCTGAAATCGAAAAAAGCTGGCCAAAATTCACTGTAGCCTTAAGTTTTGCTAAATGAATGAAATTTTTTGCGAATTGGGTATTGTATAGACACAATGAATCTTATTTACGATGATTTAGTCCATAACAGTGTTTATGAGGGCAATGAAATTTTAAAAATTGGGGAAAGTTACGCGGGAACCATAGTTACCAGGGGCAAGTTGAAATTATGATTTGGGAATATCAAGGGAAATTCAGAATTTCTTCCATATGCAACTATGTTTAAGCTACCTAGTAGGTTCTCATAAGGTATATGATGATTGAAAATTGTTATCGAGTCTTTTAAACCTGAAATTTTGGTCATTGAAGAGTGATAATAAAAATGAATACCATTGACAAATGTTTTTATTGCAAATTTCTCAAAACAAGGGTGTGCCACATTAAATTCTATTCTGAGTTAGAGGATAAAGACTCCTCATATTCTCAAATATTTTCGCTCTTCACCAGAAGATTTTTCACCTACTCTGGTAAAATTTTTACTTTACGGGGAACCCCCGCGGAACAAGAAGTGGAAGGATCTGACGTAATCAGAAGCTTATGGAATAGGCCATAGTTTGTGGCAATTCTAGAAATTTTCATGGTGTGTTTTTCGCGAATTCCATGGAAGTTGCTACACTTAATTCCTCCAGTGAAGTAGGACTTCTCAGTTTTATTTTTTTCTACGTTTAGACCTCTCACTTGCACTGTCGAAATGCAGTGACGGTATTCCATGAGGAGTGCTCTCAGTTAAGCCTAAAACAATGGCAAATTACTACGAATTAATTACAATTTATGGACTATGGCAACGACGAACGAAAAGCTTGCGCAGTTGTATATGCGTGTAGTACATATTATCATTTATCCGTAAACTTTGGCATACACCCGAAGGATATGAAAATAGGAGATAGTTTAGCACAGCGTCAGGAAGTGTCATTGACTGTTTTAACCATATAAGATTCAACTTCAGAAATCTACTATTAACTCTGGTGCACGTATCTTACTTTCGAAAATTGATGAAAAAACACTTTGAATGAAGCCCGCAAGCAAAGTTTTTAATTTCTCATCTCCTCCCAAAAAAAGTTTTAGTGTAAAAACTCCAGTAGGTACTAACGATTTCTTCTGCTTGATGGTCCCCCTTCTATTTGCCAATATAACACTATGTAAATCTTGGCGAGCCACTAATGCTGTATCCATAACTGGGCAAATTAACTGTGAACGTCCTTCGGCACAAACTTCAGCAAGGAATACTGAAGGGAGACTGATACTGAGAACTCGGCTAGAAACGAGCGTGCCAATCGCATAGACGGCATATTTTGGGAAAACCCAATTTGTAGAGTGGAAACACTTGCACATGTTCATGGTAAAAGAACAAATCTGGGTGCATGGGGTAGCCGCCGAGGACCAAGGGCTTGGAGAGCGCGCGAACCGTTAGGTATTTATCAACCACACGCGGCTCCCGCGGAAAGACCCAGGGGTATAACCGTCAGAAGAGGGACAAACCATTAATAACAGCAAGTAACAAATAGTTGAGTACGATGCACTCACAATTAAGGGAAAATCCAGTCTCTCAAACGGACTACGACGCATGTCATCTAAGTTCCCGAGTGCCTACGCCGTGTATTGCGGGTCATGGGGCGCGACAACCGCCCGACATCATTTATTTATTTATTTCATACACCACCGAAAACAGCACTGTTCGGCCTTTACATCAGGGCTGATAACATTTAACAATCACAAGCATCCATGCCCTGGATAAGGGGAACTTACCCAGGCGGGACTCGAACCCGCGACCTTCGGTTTGGCAGGCGAGGACTTTACCCCGCCGCCACCGAGGCCGGCGGCCGGCCATCATTTTGCTTTACCAGGAAAAAATCGCAGGGGAACAAGTTGAAGCAAGATTTTTCTTTTCCGTCTAATAATATAGACTTCAGTCTAACTCTTGGTGTAAATATCTTAGGTGCGGCAAGCGGCGGTAACTACTTTTATTAAATCAGGTAAAACATTAGCGAAAAACAGTGATATTTTTAGCAATTCATAAAGTTAATAAATATCGATTGACTAAAACAAAAGTTCACCCTTAATGAACTAAAAGAATGGTTCTATCAATACATATGCACAAAAATTATGAATTATATTCCATTGCATGGGGAACAAACATTAAACTTTTACGTATAAATCGTGCACTCACAATTTCACAGGTTTTTATTGATTTTTGGCAGGCTATAAAAATTAAACAAAAAATTTTGACAAAAAATTAAATTCAGTTTTAGATGCCCAGGACCTTCTTAAATGATAATATACCATTGCCGGTTCGAAATTAAAAAGTCGATATTATGATTTTTGGCCAGCTTTTTTCGATTTCAGCCCACTGTGCGTCGTCAGTAGTAACGGAATCATTTAAGTCAAATTCAACGCACGAAAAAGAAGGCAGTTCCTTTCGACTCAGGAATGACTTATAACCATTATATCGAAGTACAAAAAGTGTCCGCTGTTGTAATCAGATATGGGGAAGAAAAATATTTTGTGAAGATTAGTTACACGGCTTGTGAGACGAAATTCCCGGCGCTGAATTCCCGGAAGAATGCCGACAGAGAAGCTATACCCGGTAGATTCAATCTACTACTGTTAAAATTTCATGGGAAAATTCTTTTTTAGTGCGTAAACATTATTGTGAGGAGAGTTTTTTTCCGGGCTCATAATCTATTTTTGTTCATTCATCACTGACAGCAGTTGCACGATTATTTCAAATGCTCAATTAAGAGAAGTGATCTAAGCACCGGAAAAGTCTTAGTCACGAAATATCCCGGGTACCGGAGGCGTAACTAGGAATATGCTTTGGGGGTGATGGTAGTACCTGAGGGGGGGGGGGCGGCTTCACCCCCCCAGAGGCAACGGGGGTATCCCATGAAATTTAAGAAAAAGGCATGCCTGTACAAATGTTTTGCATCATTTTGGAACCTAAAATTTAGCTTTAACCCATTTCTTCCCAACGTTGCGTGAACGCAACGCAAACTTTGCGATTTTTTTCTCCGTATTTGTTATTGATCAGTAGTTAATATTTTTAACATATGTAGTTCAATGCTTTCTAAAATGTTATGAATTTTTTCACGGAAGAAATTTAATAACTTTTGTTTTTACAATGGCCTTTTCATTTATATGTAAGTCATTATTTTAGGTTATCTTCTAAGTTTACATATTATAATAAAACGTTATTGTACTTTTCCACACGATATAACGACGTGTGGAAAAGTACAATAACGTTTTATTATTAAGAATGGATTTTCACAAAGTAAAGCCAGAAACAATCAAGTTTACATATTATGTTAAATCTGAGGCACTCCATGATTATATCTCTCTGCAAATACAATGATGCATTTGTATTCTAGGCCATTGCAACAGATTGGGTGAATTTGACTAAGTGGTTTTCAAATTATTTAACAATAAAGCAAGTGTTGCGTTCACGCAACGTTGGGAGGACCCCGGTAATCTAGGGAAACGGCGCGCCGCAGTGGTAGTCGTGTAGAGCGTTTCTTTTTGGACTGAAAAATGAAAGGCTTATCAAGAATATGTTACCTTTTTATGGTGAAACTTTAGTTTTAGACAATTGTACATTATTTTATTCCTAAATATACATCTATATAAGTTTTGAAGGGTCTTTACTAGGATGTTTGGCAGGTGGTGAGTTTTCACCGAGTTGTGACTGTTTGATATTTTTAACTTCACTTATCGAGCAAGATTAAATCAGCGTTCACTTGTGCTATTGTGGAAATTTAGTGTGACCTAAGCAAAGGATGCATAAAAACTTTGCTATAGAGTTGTCCAGAAAATATAACCACAGTTGACAAGTATGCAAAAAGCAAGTGAGTATGTGGGGGTTAGCAAATTCGCAAATTCGTATTTACGTGGTGTTGTTGACTAGGATCCAAAGGGAAGGTAGTGGGAGGGTAAAAAGCATAGGTAGGCTGGGCGGGGATATCCCGGCACCAATGGGTCTCCGTGCACAGCGGGGGTTGGCGAGTGAGCAAAATGAATGTAGAGATAAGAGGGATCACATTATCGCAGTATTTTCTGAGAAATTCATGCCCACAGGCCGCTGACGATAATGAGCTGGTAAGGCTCCAAATGAGGGTGCAGGTCATTTCGAAAGAAATTTTTTGAGAACTATGAGTGACTATGAATGCACAGGGATTCCAAGAAAAATATATATTGGTTTATTTACTCAGGTAAAGGGCCTTCTGTGTATTACGGTATATAGAAGGGGAGATGTTCCGTTCCATCTGCTTTTACTAAATCTGTGGTTGTCTGTTGAACAATCGTTCCCTCCAAATAACCTGAACTCACATTTGCAGCCTAAGTTGTTCACTATTGCCAGTGATCATAGTGCGTGAAATTCTCAGAAAATATTCCAATAGCGTGGTATTTCTTCCGTTCTGATGTTTATTGGTTATTACACCTTAGCAAAAAATATTACTGGAGTAAGGACGCGTTCCCAATGTGCATCAAACGATGTCTCAGAAGCGTTTTGTTGAACCAAAAATGTCCTTGCGCCTGACTGGTAACAGAAGTTTGGATCAGGGGGATAAGTTTTCTAAGATACGTCCATACTTTGCTAGCTCAACCAAATATTTCTACGGTTTGACGCAATTTCTCATAAATTATCTTTTGACGAGAGGATGATGCCATATTTTGGCGAAAGTGAAGGAGCAATTACTCATTATCAATAGCAGACACTTTATTTCCGCGATATAAAAATTCCTATTATTTGACCGGTTTCTTTATATTTTCTGTACTTTATAATGGTGTAGTAGCCGAAACCGGTCAAATAGTATAAATTTTTATAAATACTTTGTGGAAATCACAAAGTGTCTGTTATTGATAATATGGAACTTCTACCACGTGCAAGCTTCAAGTTTCTATTTGAGCTACTACTCTTTTAGTCACTAAACTTGCCATAATATTGGGCATAACGGAATAAATAGTTTGCGAAACACAGTAAGGAAAGACAAAGTTGGCCACAATATTGTTAGTGACGGAAAAATTCACGACGAAGATGCCGAGTTTGTAGCAGCCAGATATTTAGTGATTACCAAATGTGCAATATTCATTTACATACTGATTGGTCCTCTAAATTTCATGAACAATGCCAAGTTTAATCAATATTTTGGGTTAATTATATATTTGGGTTACAATAAAAGCGAATTATTTGCAAAAATAAAAGAGTTCCGAAAAAAAGCAAAACGGCTCATTTGACCCGGGGAACTCCCAACGTTGCGTATACGCAACGTTTCACCAACCGCAAACTAAAAAAAATAAAAATATAAAAATCGATAATTTGCCTTATTTGAGTCTGTTTTATTGCTAATTCATCAAAATATTTGGAATTTTTAAGTTATTAACATGCTTGGGATTTAATGGGTTAAGTAGATGCAGTTGCTGTTTATCAAAGCTAGACTTTTATTTCATTTTTTTTTATTTCTCTGAGGCTTTGGAGAGGGATCTATCCCCTCATCCCTCAACCATATTTACGCCTCTACCGTGTGCTTCATATTATCTATGGCATGGTATTTAGAGGGAGGAAACCGACAGCTGGGGTCATTTTCGCCACGAGGTAAGGGAGGGAGTACATAAACCCTGTGTTGGAATTAGCCAGGTTGTAACAATAGGCTTAACCAGGGCTTAAAGTCCCATCTGCCAGACAGTGTGTTGCACTGGAAGTTCCTTCGACACTACTCTCAAGCAGGGATACAGCCATCTCTGAAAGCTTTCTGCCTCTGCCAGGATATTAACCCGGGTCCATAGGGTGTGAAGCCTTCGTGATGTATTAGTGAAATTTTGCTCCCTAATTACGGGGTTATTTTGGATGACTTTCCTCACGTATTTCATTTCTTCAATCTCCAATCTTGGGTTTGCCTATAGGTGGTAAAATGAATTTCCTGAAAACTGCTGTTAATGAGACAACTTTTTTTCAAAAATTGGCTTCTCTGTGAACATTTAGTGTCATCATTCCGAAATCTCTCGAGTATGAAAGCCTTGCAGCTTAGTACCAGAAATGCTAGACGTTCAATCGTGGGTAATGTTGTTCAGGAATGCAAAATTATGTTTCTCTTAAAGTAACACAACATCAGTGGTGTTGCTTGTGAGAAAATAAAATTATTAGGCTTCAATTTCTTGCCTCCAAATGAGTAATTGCATCCTGAAAACAAACCTGCCCTTTTAAAAAGGATTTCATGCTAAAAACTGAAAAACCTCACCTATGAAACTTCCTCACTTATGAAACTTTTTTTGGTTTTCCGCTGAAAGTTTCAAAAGTGAGGTTCTACTGTATATCCATGTAAAATACTTAGGTGGAACACGTTTTGTAACGTGCCTTTGTTGTTGTTCATGTTTCATTTCATTCATTCATCGTATCCTTATAAATTTGCTGTTATCGCATTTTAAATTATCTCCGCTAATATACACTATCTCGATCATATCTAGTACGTGTTCAAGCAGTGTTTTTATTATCTCGGGTTCACAAAACAGTTTTCCCTAAGATCATTGAAGTTTATAAACTTCTCAGTTCTCAAAATCATGACGTAAACAAACAAAAGTGCTAACTGATTTATAATTTGCTTGATTTCACTTCGTAATGTAACTTATGGAACGATAAAGCATGGAAATAACGTTCACCATGTATTTAAGTTAACTTCTAAGAGCATTCTTAATGCAATAGGAATGTAATTAAGTGTAAGAGTTAATCAAAAGTAGTTCACTAATTCGGTTACTTCTAAAATTAACCAAGTTAAAACGGTCATCTTCGGCGCTAAAACCGGCCCTGGGAGTATTTAGGGACTGCTAATGAGATAAATAGTCTTTATCTGGTTTATTTGATGTTATCATGTTATCAATTATAACTCTCAACAAACTTAAGTTCAGTGTTTTTTTTCAGCCTCTCTTATGCAATGGAACCCGACATCAGCAAGTAGTGTCGCCTTGGAGAGAGTGGAGAGGCAGTGGCTGTATCAAGCAGAGACTAGTGATGAGCGATATATCGCTAACTGTGATTGAATCACCGTTACTGAAAAGTAGCAGTCACTGTCGGTGATTCAATATTCGAAATCACTGTGATCGGTGATTCTATCACTGGATTCAGTGAAGATAGCTCTGGCTGCTACCAAGTGATATGCGATATATCGCCACCTGTGATTGAAGAGAAGTAGCCGATCACTGCCGGTGACTAAATCACCAAATACTCGAAATCACTGCGAATGTGAATACGGTGAAGGTAGCTTCGGCAGCTACCATGATGCTACCAATAGTAATATAAGGATGTATTATTCATCTTTTATGATAAATAAGACATTCTGTGCGACATATACAGCTAAAGCTTTGAATTATGATGGTCTGATTATAAATATGTATAAAAAATGATTGCCCCTTATCAATTCTTTTACCACATCAAATTTACTTAATTATTGTAATATAAACTCGGAATCAGAACTATTCCCTCAAAAAATATATTTTGCCTAATTTTACAATTTTCTATAAGTTTATTCGTTCCTTTTGAGGAGAGCTCATTCCTTGGAATTGGACAAAGTAGCAGGAATAGCAGCGCCACAAATCACCGATGACTTTTAAGAGTGATTCACCTCGGTGATCGCAATCACAGTTAAGAATCACCGTTACTGATGAGTAGCAGTCACAGGTAACAAAGCGATCGGAAAATCACAGTTCCGCTCATCACTAGCGGAGACCGCGTAAAGTATGCAGAGAGGAAGAATTCAAAAACTCGTGATGTTTATTGTTAATATTATGAAGAATAAATTTATAAATATCATGAAGTTGTCTATTCCATTTTGTTTTTCTGCCGTATTTCCACCTATGGTTCTCATAAAATGTATTATTTTGCTTTATTTTAATTGAATACGTCGGGTACTTATGTCATCGGAGAGTTTTCTTAAATAAAGGTGCGTAAAGTATTTTGAAATCTTAATTAATGGGCTGGTAGGGGCCCCGGCATTTTTGTAGGCTATTTCAAAGCCATCTATTGGAATTATTACAAAGTGAGTAATTTTTCTGGTTCTCCAGGTAGTTCCATTATCACACACGTGGAGGCGCCACATTTGCACCTGTATCATATTGGAACTGTTACAGGAGTCCTATAAGACCTCTTGTATGAGCTCCTTCAGAGTCGTGTGAGACCGCGAAAAGAATTCCTATACGAGTGCATATGACCTCACGGAGACATCATTATGAGGCCATTTGGGACTCTTTTGTAGGAGTCCTACAAATTCGTCAGACTTCTTTATGACCTCATGCATGAGTCATACGTTTTTACTGGGTTCATGCGCAACTCGGCCACCGCTTCATTTCTCCCCGTGAATACCGATGACCTTGAAGGCTTTAGCGTAGACCCTCTACCTGGAAGTCAATCGCCCGATAACTTATGAAGGCAAAAATTACGTCTCAACCAGTATTGCTAAAAAAAAAGCTCATTTCCACTAGGCCCACGCTTAATTCATGATCTAAATTAACTCATTCTGTTAAGGAGACGAGATAAATTACTTCGGTAGGCCGGCTATCTGGACTCAACGACGAGTAATACTTTTGGCCATTGCACAGCAATGGATTTCGATTAATATATAAACAAAAAAGAAGATTTAAGGCAAGTAATAATATTAATATGCGTAAAATGATAGAAATTTCTTGTATACTTAGCGCAAGTTCACGTTTTATCACAAGAGCGTTTAAGATTTTTGATTAGGCTACACTGCATTGCAATGTTTCCCCGAGGAACGAATTTGCGCTATATCGAAATTGCGCTAATCGAAATTGCGCTATACGAGACATGGGTGTAATGTGTTTCAGCAGGTATTTATTTTGTCTTTATATGTTTAAAACCAAGTGCATTATACAGTGGAACCCCGATCTATCGTTCCCGCATTCATCGTTCGCCATTCCTGGTCCCAAATAAAGTTCCCTAAAGGCAATGTAAAATTATCCCGCATCCATCGTTCTCCGAAGTATCGTTTTCCCGCATTGATCGTTTGAAGATCGTGGTCCCGTCGTATAATTTTCCCGCATCCATCGGTTGACGAAAATGAGACGAAGAGTTTACAACGTATTGTTTGTGGCTAATTACAGCTAATAACGACAGACACCCCCAGGAGATTGAATCACTATAGGGAGAAGCTGAGTATTGTGGGATAGTTACATTAGCGCATTTCCCAAGATCCACTATCTCCCTCCACTCAGAACTCACCTCCCTCCCTCTGAAGCTTTCCTCTTCTCTGAAATAGAAAAAAAGGTCTCTGCTCGCGCAGGGATCGTATTACGAAGACCTTAGCTTGGAAAAAAATATCGAGTTACAGGAGAACAATAGAAACGTGTTTGGTGCCCCCCCCCCTTTTCTCATCCACTGACCTCTTTCAGCCTACCTGCTTCAAAGCTCCCAGTTTCTGGAGGTCAACTGCTGCATGAATCACCTACTAGCCCAAAAGGTTTCTCACAATGAATTTACGCAATTGGCATTTTACTTTTATTAGATTGAAATATTTGTTAAGTGCATGCAATTCAGTAAAGAATGAGACCAAACACGTCATATTTCTAACGTTATTTAAGCATTTAAAACAAGAAAATAGTTGGAAAAATACAATGATGATTTCTGGCGAAACTCGATATCCTCGTAGCTGAGCTTCTCGGCAGTTAATGTGGCATTTTTCCGATAACAAGATATCAGGTTATTATCAGTTATCAATTTACGAGTATACTATAAGTCTCAGTGGTAAGAGTTACTGACGAAGGGATATCTTCTCAGGAGTTTTGTTTCTCCCTACTAACAATCCGAATACATCTGCTCATCTGGCGTTACGCTAATTAGAAAAGAATGGGTATCTTGAGGATAAAAAATTTCATGGCGCAGTCATATTCATTACATCAGACAGAAATCCATAATAGCAGTGTAAATGCCGAGTGGAGAGCAAACATTTTTTTAGCGAGGTGGCGTTTTCCTTCAGGATTTTGAAAGAGATATGAGATGAATCAACAGTATGACCTGAGTGTCTTGATAAAGAAACATTATTCCTGTTGTTATCTAAAGTATTGTTTGAAACCTTTAATGAATATCATAATTACTCGCCAAAATCCTGCGTCCGGGGCATAGGCAACCTAGCAAAAAAATAAAGCATTGATTGTTTTACCGCATTCATTTTATAATCTTATAGTAATTATATCTCGCGGCTGAGCTTAAAGCCACCGAGTGCATCCACCCGGTTGCGGATGGTGGGTCGACCTTTAGATATAGAGGTTAGCTGCGAGATAAGCGAGTTCTCTCGTCGAATAAGCAGTCGTGGACAAAAAGCGGCGGTATTCTGAGGGGGTATTGGGCTACCCTTGGGTAAGGTAGACCATTTAAAAGATACCAAAACCTGTGAAGATACCGTGACTTGGCGACTGGGGGCCGCCAATAATTATGCCTCTCATCACCCGGGGGAGAGGGCAGCAGCACTTCTTCACATGTGCGAAGGTGGAGACCATACTGGTCGGTACAGCGACACACATTCCACTACGGGCATGGTAACATTTACTTTAACGGCTGTAGTACTGCGATGTGGCAGGCAAGGGGAAACCACCACATTATCATCCCGAGGAGTCACAGCTACTCTGTAACGGGTGTCTCTCGTCGGTTTTGCAATATTCAGCCTATTTCGACTAGAGGCCCGTCCACCACGTAAGCACGCGGATAGCTAACAGTGGAGTGAATAATAACAAGAAAACAAATAAGATAATAAGCAACGGAAAAAATTAAAGGTACTATCCAGGGTTTCTAATGACCTTGAAGAAAACGATACGTTTCACTAGTAGCTGTTACAAGCCAAGGTAAGATATTTATTTCTCCAACTATTTTTGGATATTTGGCAGCACACAGAAAGAACAACAATTTTAAAATACATTCTCGCCTCATCGGCTAATATAGCAATCCTAATCACAAAATAATGTTTTCCCCCAACTATTTTAATATTTGGCAGCTCACAGAAAGAACGACAAATTTACAATACATTCTCGCCTCATCGAGGCCTATAGAAATCCCAACCACAAAGTAAAGTTTGGCATAAGGCGCACGTGGTCCCGAAGACCTGGCATAAATGCACATGAATTGGAAACAGCAAGGAACACAAACCAAAATCGACGCTAAGAATTTAGATCCCAATAACGGGCACGTAACAGAAAATCACGAAAAGCAAAATTGAACATTAGAAATCATCAAAGCCCTTTAGCCACATACCTCAATCCCTCACTCACACACACACACACTGGTTTGAATTTTTAAGCACACTTGATGGGGAGATGTGGACTCCTGAAAGTTCGTAGGCCAAAGAGAGCTTTTTCGTGGCGAGCTCTTCTCTCTAGCATTTCCCTCACGGAGGGCAGCAGCAGCGTCGCACACTAGCAGACGCTTCATTCCGGTGGCACATACACTTGCGCGCGCCTCCTCCCCGGCGGGAATCCAAACTGGGCGCTCTGGTTAGTCTGCGCCATGCGTTAGCCTGACCTTTTCTCTTGCGGTGGTCAGCCGTCAGAAGAAGAAGGCGGGTATCGCCCAGACCACGGCCAGGGGTGACCAGTCCCTTTGCCGCGGACCCGTGGATCGCCGATGTCCTGAGTGCTCACAAACCTCAAATACATGCACACAACTTTATAAAAAAAACAAAACACACTTGATTATTGACGTACGTGGCTATCGGATTTGAGTTTATTCCTCCCAAATACAGAGGGGCAATGAACTTAGATAAAAAAAAATACGAAATCTAAAGAAAATAATTTGTGGCTGAGATAACAAAAGAAAATAATTTTTTTTTTTTTTTGGAGCAAAATAGATACAATATATTCACACATTCCAAAATAATAACAGAGTGCATTAGTATTTACAAAAAAAAACTTAACATTCCTCTAATTGCTTTACAATCAACATAAGGCAATAGAAACAAAATAAATATAGCTTTTAATCCTAACACCTCCCACCTGCTCCTTTGCCTCCGAACTTTCGGGATTCATTCTCCAACTTTTGAGGGTTACATATTCCCCCCTTTACTTAATAAAAAAAAAAAAATTATGAGGTTGGGTTGAGATATGGCTTTAAATCTTTAACATGCCATTTTCCAATACTCTTATGGTTCTCTGTTTCCAATTCATAAACATTATGGGAAATAGAACATCTAATACGATACGGACCCACAAATTTTGGCAATAATTTGGATGAAATGTTTTGAGCTGCCGAAGATAAAACAAAATTTCTCTATAGTACCAATTCGCCAGGCGAATATTTGCGATCTCTTCGTCGCAAATTATAATATTTACTCTGCCGCGAATATGCCTCGGTAAGGTTCCGCTGCACTAAATCATGTAATTCCTTCAATCTATTTAAGCGAGTGGCCCAATCTTTTACTGAGCGCCTTTCAACCTCATCGGTTCTCTCGCTTGACCTTCTCTCGGACTTGCAAATATTCAATTCTCGCCCGAAGTTTAACAACGCGGGAGAATATCCTGTGGATGAATGAACAGCTGAGTTCATCGCAAAACAAAAATCGGTTAAATGGACATCCCATTTCTTATGATCTGTTCCTACAAAAGATGAAATCATAGTTTTTAAGACTCTATTAACCCGCTCAACTGGGTTAGCTTGCGGGTGATAGGGCGGGGTGTACGATAATGACATGCCATGATCTTCCGCCAATTGTGATATAATACGATTAACATATTGTGGGCCATTGTCCGAAACTAAAAATTTGGGTGCTCCCCATCGCAAAATCACTAACTCCCGCAACGCTGCCTTGACGGTCTCGGCCGTCGCACGCCTGACGGCCTTACTTTCCACCCATTTTGTAAATAAATCCTGGGATACTATAACATACTGATTTCCTTTTGATGAACGTACTAAAGGTCCCATAATATCAGTTGCTACTACTAGCCAAGGTTCCTGAATCTCACGTGTACTCATCTTGCCAATTGGGCGTTGTTGTTCAACTTTGAACCGCTGACAGACGTCGCACTTACGGACATACCGCCACTTTAAACTGCTATGATCAGTAATGACCACGAAATGATAGCCTTCCAAATATGAGCGAAATTTCTCAATGCTCCATAGCACGCTCAAACATTCCTTTTCGGTCACCGAATATTTTTGTTCTTGTGCTGTCAGTGAGCGACTCGCGAATGCAATGACCCTCTCAGAGCCCTCTAAGAACTGTGTAAGCACGGCCCCTAAACCGATAGAACTAGCATCCGTTTGCAAATAAAAGGTCTCTTTGAAATCTGGACACGATAACACCGGAGTGGAAGTCAAGTATTCTTTTATTTTCTCAAATGAGGATTGTTGCTCCTTATCCCACTTCCACACAATTCCTTTCTTCAACAAGTGACGCAAAGGTGCTACGATAGAGGAAAAATTGCAAACAAACCGTCGATACCAGGAAGCCATGCCAAGAAACCTGCGCAATTGTTGAATATTCCGTAGCACGGGATAATTTACAACTGGGCTGACTTTCTCCATATCCACCGACAAACCGTGTTTATTGACTAAAAACCCCAAATATCGAATCTCTTGGCAACACCACTCGCATTTATTCTTATTTATCTTCAATCCGGCGCTCCTCAATATCCGAAAAACTTCGGTTAATAGCCTTAGGTGATGTTCAAATGTTTTTGTAACTATTACTATGTCATCTAAATAGGCGAAGCAATGCGGCTTCATCTCCGGTCCAATTAATCTATCAAGCAACCTTTGGAAGGTCGCGGGTGCCCCTGTAAGATCAAAGGGCATTCGCTTAAATTGGAATAGACCTCTCCCCGGAACCGTAAAAGCGGTGATTTCCTTACTAGCGCTTTCTAAGGGAATTTGGAAATATGTACTCATTCTCCAACTTTTGAGGGTTACAACTCCACTCAATTTATATAATGACATGATGGAATTCTCTTGGGTAAAATATTCCAGAGGTAAACTAGTCCCCCATTCGGATCTCCGGGCGGGGACTACTCGAGAGGGTACATCGGTCAAACGAGATAGAATGTTACGGATAGGAACATGGAACGTCAGATCACTTCGTACCTGCGGTAAGCTAGAGAACTTGAAGGTGGAGATGCGAAGAATGAACCTCGATGTATTAGGCATCAGGAAATGAAGTGGCCCCAGGAAGGAGACTTTTGGAGTGGAAGGGCCATTTCATCTCAAATCAGGCAGATAGTGCAAAATCATGTCAGGTGACCATCACCGATTTCTCTGAAATTTATATATGTGAAAGCAGTATCCTTATGATGAATAACGATGACTTTATCTCTGCTCAGAACTGAACCGTCATAAAGTTACCGCCCCTTGAACATTGCAGTGTCAGGCCTCAGAGTAAAAAATGAAAAATCACATAAATGCTGATTACTAAGGAACCATGGCCTATAATGGTGGCATATAAAGCAGTGGTTAATGTTTTATTTTTAAGAGAATTCATTTATGCACATTATGGCATAACTTGCAAGTCATTTGAAGCAATAATAAACAAATAGGACTTGTTTAAACAATAAAAATTAGTCATTATTTAACAATTTATTACTAAAAAAGGCCACCTTTTATTTTCTTTAAAATTTCTCAGCGGGTAGTTTAAATGTTGTACTTTCAATTAAAAAAATAAAAAAAGGTAGTATTTTTATACTTTTTGTTTTAAGGCATGTCAAAGTTAGGCGTGTTTACGACTATTTTACACCAAGATTGCATACCTTCAAGGGGGGAAAATGCCGTTTCATTCTACTTAGCATTCATAACAGTGAAAAGTTCATATCTGAATGATTGGTTACATCTATTGACTGAAAGCAAGTTCAATCTTGTTTACTTCCATGGCTTCCAATGTGTGCAAACACCCACTGCTACTGGCTGGAAACGGTGAATGGGTCGCAATTTGTACAGAGTATTTTTCAATGGCACTTCACATAAGTCTTTCTTCTACTTTGGGCCATGTGGAACATTTCGATGGACCATGTGGATGCATAAATGAGACACTAAAGTCAATCTCTTCTAAAGACACTACAGTGATTTTTGAAATTGACCAGGTTTTTCGGAAACACACAATGAAGTCATTCATGGTGAGATTTTGAGTACTGTATGTCATTATATCTGAATTTGTTAGTGTCACAGCCTGTTTGATTGTGTGGATTACAGAGCGAGCTTTAGTTGTCCCGTGTCTTTTAACTACCAAGATATGAAACTGTTGATGCCATGCACAGGTGCGTAAATTTCAAGCATACGAAAACGTGACGGCTAAGTATGAATGCTGCGAAAAGCCCGTGTGACCTCTGGCTGCTTGCTGCCAAGCATGGTGGTAGCGTTGAGTTCCTTGCTTGCAGGTAGTGCTTGGTTTAAATAAGGATTATTTATACCCTATCAATCAAAGAAAATTCTCTGACCAAAGGCAATTTTAAGAGGGGATTGTTAAGGGATGTTTCCTGGAGCTCTGTGCCTCAGGAATACATTGGTATTCTCAGATGATGTAAAACTCCTATCTACTCGTATAGCATCTAGGTCCCTGTGACGTCATGAGGAGTGGCATCGCATCGGTGCCAATCTATCCTTTTTCAAATGAGGTTAAAATTGACCATTAACATTCGTCTAAACAGGGATTTCTAAAAATCAAATAATTTGTATATTATGAATACACTAAAGGTGGGTAACGAATCGCAATCAATGCCTTTCGTTTTCTTTGATGAAGGAAAATGAAAGGAATGAACCCTATTTGGCTAGTTTAACATGTGTAAAATGCAAAAGTTTGGTATTAGGCAAGGATATACTCACATGTTGTACAAAGGACTTGTTTGTATTTACTTGCCACAATTGAAATATATCAGGTTTTAGTTTATGTCATAATTTTTGACCAATTCTTGCAACTCTATCAAATGGACCCTATTCATGTCCTGTTGCATTGAACAACCACCAATGACTTTCTTTCTGTTTAAGACTTTTCTCCAAGTCAAATATCTGAAATGTTTTTTTTAATTAGCGGCTGACTTTTCTAAAATATATGATTTATTTCTCCATATGATATCTTTTTACTCTTTTGTTCTTCTATTTGATTCATCCTAAGAAAAGCATGTGCAGTGTCCTGTGAGAAATCATCTGAAGTGCCTGCATACCTTAGCTATTATATTCCACACAGGTTAATATTGATATCTGTACTTTTTGCCAGTCATACGGTTGTACTTAATCTGGAAGAATCGCACTCCAATTCTCGGAAAAGTTTAAATGAAGCACCAACTCCACACCAATTAGTGTTACCGACTTCTCTTTTTGAATAGCTTACCTTTCTTTTTTCCAGATATGATGATGATAAACACCTTTCTTGGTTCAATCCTAAACTTCAGCAATGAATTTGTCTGAATGAATGTTTTGTCTGAATGATTCTCAATGGCAGTGAACACATTTCGCTGATTAGGAGTTACACAAGAACAATCTTTATCATCATCCAAGTAAAATGAAAGCACAATGTTGATTGAGCACTATGAGGAAGAGGATGCAAGCAGCAGTATAAATCAGAATTGCCCCATATTCCGAGTTGTTTTTTAGCTCTGCAAGATATGTCAATCGTATGTTTGGTTGAAACTGGAAAAGCAGCCATATTATGTTGTTTAGAATAACTTGTGGAAAAGAATGATAAAATTTGAACATGGTCACTCATAGACATTTCACTCTCGCTTCTTCAAAAGCTGCTGAGACATTATTTTACCATGAAGTACATACTTGACATTTATCACTTTCATTAAGTTAGTAAATTCTTGTCTAATAAGAAACTTGCATTTTACACATGTTAACAAGCTCTACTTAGACAGAAAAATAATTAGGTGAAAGTAGCACCTGTGCATGGCATCAACAGTTTCCTGCTTGGTAGTTAACAGACACGGGACAAGTAAAGCTCACTCTGTAATCCACACAATCAAACAGGCTGTGACACTAACAAATTCAGATATAATGACATACAGTACTCAAAATCTCACCATGAATGACTTCATTGTGTGTTTCCGAAAAACCTGGTCAATTTCAAAAATCACTGTAGTGTCTTTAGAAGAGATTGACTTTAGTGTCTCATTTATGCATCCACATGGTCCATCGAAATGTTCCACATGGCCCAAAGTAGAAGAAAGACTTATGTGAAGTGCCATTGAAAAATACTCTGTACAAATTGCGACCCATTCACCGTTTCCAGCCAGTAGCAGTGGGTGTTTGCACACATTGGAAGCCATGGAAGTAAACAAGATTGAACTTGCTTTCAGTCAATAGATGTAACCAATCATTCAGATATGAACTTTTCACTGTTATGAATGCTAAGTAGAATGAAACGGCATTTTCCCCCCTTGAAGGTATGCAATCTTGGTGTAAAATAGTCGTAAACACGCCTAACTTTGACATGCCTTAAAACAAAAAGTATAAAAATACTACCTTTTTTTATTTTTTTAATTGAAAGTACAACATTTAAACTACCCGCTGAGAAATTTTAAAGAAAATAAAAGGTGGCCTTTTTTAGTAATAAATTGTTAAATAATGACTAATTTTTATTGTTTAAACAAGTCCTATTTGTTTATTATTGCTTCAAATGACTTGCAAGTTATGCCATAATGTGCATAAATGAATTCTCTTAAAAATAAAACATTAACCACTGCTTTATATGCCACCATTATAGGCCATGGTTCCTTAGTAATCAGCATTTATGTGATTTTTCATTTTTTACTCTGAGGCCTGACACTGCAATGTTCAAGGGGCAGTAACTTTATGACGGTTCAGTTCTGAGCAGAGATAAAGTCATCGTTATTCATCATAAGGATACTGCTTTCACATATATAAATTTCAGAGAAATCGGTGATGGTCACCTGACACCCCTCTGCCTGATTTGAGATGAAATCCCCCGGAAGCTACAGAATGATACACACGGGATCGCTAAATGGTAATGCTGGAGTGGGCATAATGATTAGAAAGAGTGCCGGGATGCGTGTTAAAAGCTACCTGCAGTTTAATGAAAGGATAGCAATGGTGAAGATAGATACTAAACCCGTAGCTACTGTATTGGTAGAGGTTTACATGCCTACGTCAGATTATGAAGACGAAGAAGTAGAAGATGTCTACCAAGATATAGCGGAAGTTATCAAGCAGGTAAGAGGGGAAGAAAATCTTATTATTTTAGGTGACTGGAACGCCGTCGTCGGCGAAGGTCAAGACGAAATAATAACTGGGAAATATGGGTTGGGTAACCGAAATGAAAGAGGAGAAAGGCTACTTGAATTCTGCACAGAGCACAGGCTAGTGGTTGCCAACAGTTTATTCAAAAATCCCCTGCGAAGAAGATACACGTGGAAGATGCCAGGAGACCGTAGAAGATTCCAAATCGACTACATTCTAGTGAAACAAAGATTCAGGAACCAGGTGAAGGACTGCAAAAGCTATCCAGGGGCAGATATCGATAGTGACCATAACTTAGTTATGATGAAATGCCACCTTAAATTTAAAAAGTTGAAGAAAGCTGTGAAAAACATATGTCAGGTTGAAAAATTGAGGGAGGTTCAGCATCAACTGGCTTTTAAAGAGGCTGTAGAAAATAAAATAGGGGAGGATACGACCAACAAACCAATGGAAGAGAGTTGGAAAACCATTAGAAGTGGTCTGCTGGCGGCAGCTGAGGAAGTTCTTGGTAAAAGAAGAGTCGTTATGAAAAAGCCATGGATCACGCAGGAAGTATTAGATCTCATTGAAGAAAGAAGAAAATACAAGGCTGCGAAAACAGAGGAAGGACAGAATCGTTACAAGAGGATAAGGAACGAAATATGTCGTAAAGCGCGGAAGGCTAGAGAAACGTGGATGAAAAGCATTTGCGAAGACGTGCAAAACAATCTTAAACATGGAAAAGTAGAGGCCGCTTATAGGATAGTGAGGAACCACTTTAAGGTAAGATGTAATACCCTTAGGGACAAAAACGGAGAACTATTGATTGAAAACGAAGAAAAAGGGAAGGGATGGAAGGAATATCTGGAAGATTTGTACAAAGGAAGTCGCCTCAGAATGAATGCTATCGAAAACGAGAGGGAAGTGGATGCCGATGACATGGGAGCCCCAATTTTAAGATCGGAATTTGATGCGGCTGTAAGAGACCTCAGGATAAATAAAGCGTCTGGCATTGATGACATTCCTGCAGAACTAATCAAAAATTCAGGAGAGAAGACGTTGAAACAGCTATACAAAATCATTAGTGAAATGTATACGACAGGTGAGATGCCAAAGGATTTCGAGGGGAACATTATAATCCCTGTTCCTAAGAAGAAAAGAGCGGAGAAGTGCGAAGATTTTAGGACCATAAGCCTTACTACACACGCATCAAAGATACTGACAAGGATCATCTATAGAAGAATAGAACGAAAAGCAGAAGAGTACTTGGATGAGGACCAATTTGGATTCAGAAAAAACAAAGGCACAAAGGAAGCAATATGGGCCCTAAGACTGCTCATAGAAAAGAGAATGGAAAAGAAAAAGCCAACATTCGTTGCGTTTGTGGACTTAGAGAAAGCATTTGACAACGTGGATTGGAGCACAATGCTTGGAATCCTAAAGGAAATTGGGGTTCTTTATAATGACAGAAGAATCATCCACAGTTTATACAAAAACCAAGTAGCCGTGATAAAATCAGGACCCAGCTGTGAAGAAGCAAGAATTAAGAAAGGAGTGCGACAAGGCTGTACATTGTCACCCGTAATTTTCAATGTTTACATTGAAAAAGCCATTAATGAAATCAAAGAAAAGGAATTGGGAGTGAATATCCATGGAGAAAAAATTAGCATGCTAAGATTTGCCGATGACATAGCCGTTATAGCAGAAACAGAGAAGGATTTGAAAAATATTCTGGTTAATATGGGTAGGGTAATGAGTAGATATCAACTGAAAATAAGCACGAAGAAAACCACGATCTTAGTATGCAGCAGAAGAGAAGAAGTCAAGACCAACATTAAAATAGGGAGGCAAAAAGTGATAGAGGTGGATGAATTCTGTTATTTGGGAAGTAAGATAACTAGTGACGGGAGAAGCAAGAAAGAAATTATCAGCAGAATAGCCCAGGCGAAGAGAGCATTCCACCAAAAGAGAGACCTGCTTACAGCGGGAAACTTAAATATAGAAGTAAAGAAAAAATTTATTAGAACCTACATCTGGAGTATGCTCCTATACGGAAGTGAGGCATGGACAATGACCGCAGCGGAGAAAGCAAGGATAGAGGCCTTTGAAATGTGGTGCTACAGAAGAATGATGAAAATCAAATGGATCGACCGAGTTAGTAACGAGTAAGTCCTAAGAAGGGTAGGAGAGAAGAGAAGCCTCATGAAAACCTTAATAAGAAGACGGAACAACCTTATAGGCCACATCTTGAGACATGATGGCCTGATGAAGACATTAGTCGAAGGACAGGTGGAAGGCAAGAATGGAAAAGGAAGACCTCGAACAAAATATATGGAACAAGTAAAGAGAGATGTGAAAGAGAAGAAATACGAAGGAGTGAAAAGATTAGCTGATAGGAGAACTGAGTGGAGAGCTGCGTCAAACCAATCCTAGGATTGTTGACCAGTGATGATGATGAGTAATTGAAGATACGTCTCATTCGGGTAATACACCGCGTGGGTCCATTGTTCTCGGACGACAGTTTCGCCGGTGTTACAGTCGGCTTCTTCAGGTCAGTGAAGTAATGATGCAGTGAATTGGCCGCCTTATATATATAGCCGTCTTCCCTATTGAAATTATCTTGAGTCTTGCTTATTTCGATGGCTTCCCGTATCAGGCGTGGAAAATATCTCCTTTCTTCGGAAATAAGCTTCGCTTCGTCAAAATTGAGGTTATGGGTAGGGCCTGTCCATATGTGCTCTGCTATGGCAGAAAGTCGAAATTGTCTGTTTTTAGTTGCCCTTTGATGCTCCATTAGGCGGCACTTGAGGGATCAGCATTACGGCTATCCCCTTCCGCATGCCTGGAAACGAGTTTTGCGTGGAAAAAGACACAGCAGCGACAGCCAATCACAGATGACCTAGCCTCTACGGACAGATATATAAGGCGGCCAATTCACTGCATCATTACTTCACTGACCTGAAGAAGCCGACTGTAACGCCGGCGAAACTGTCGTCCGAGAACAATGGACCCACGCGGTGTATTACCCGAAAGAGACGTATCTTCATACTCATCGACCCGCGGAAGCCTGCATAAGGAATGATGAGTAATTATATCTAATTTTTTTCCCCTGGTGGAGTTCCATAAATGGAGGGTAGTCTTAGAATCGTGTTCATCTTAGATTCGTGCTAATACGGTGTATGTAATTGTTTTTAGATTTATTATGTTCTATAAACAATTTTAATAAAATATTTTCCGTTAAATAAGAAAGATTGGGTTAGGTAAACTTGGTTACTGTGCAGTAATAGCAACATGTGTAAGTAACAATCTCTCGTCGAGGAATTAAAAAAGGACTTCTGGTGCCCGGACGGAAGAAGGTCTGAAGGGTATTCGGCGTCCGGGCAAGAGCGCGGTTGGGCTGGTCCTTTAGTCGGCCCTGAATTTTGCTAACGATAGATAACGTCATAACAGATATCACTTTTCATTGCAGCGTTAATATTCATGGCCGTTTGTCGCGTACGTTAATTTTCTGTTGATATACTGCCAGTGATTTTCTTATTGTTGGCTTATTAACAGACTGTGAAATTGAGACCGTGAAAACCTGAAAAATACCGTGAAAACCTAAAAAAAAAAAACGTAAAAACCTGGAAAAAAACATGAAATTCATTATTCAGGTAGAGTGGGAACCCTGACAGGTAAAAGTATTTGGTTAGTACGTTTGAAAAAATTGCACTTTCCTGGATAGTACGCTCAATTGCTTGCCGTGACGCAACCCACAATTCGTTCTCCAGTATCTTAAGTGTCGTACCTCCGAATTCATGAATTAATTTATTATTATTAGCCATTGACATTCTTGCATTCATTCCACATCTCTTTCTTCGACCGTGACTTATCGTTGGTCGTGGTAAGGTGTGGTTCCATTACGACTTATAATTGGCTATAAAAATAACAAATGCTGAAAGGTACCAGAGTATTTTACAGGTTGTTATGATACCATGTAAAGAGTAAGAGATGCCACTCAAATGGAAATTAATGCAGGACAATGATCCTAAGCATACCGTCAAGGTGGTGGAACAGTTTCTTCATTAGGATAAAATGATACATACTCCTAGCTTGACCACTTCAGTAATCTGATCTGAATCCTATCGAAAACTTGTGAGGCAGCATTGATAAGAAAATTGACCACTCTAAACATACCTATCTTGATCAACTATAGGAGCAAATCAAGAAGGCGTGATACTCCGTCATGGAAGAAGTATGTAGGTATTTAGTTGAGTTTCTGGAGGCTTTTTTTGAAAAATAAGGGTTTTCCTATAGAGGAATGAAGCATTAAAATGCAATGAGAACTTTTGTTTGTTTCAGTTTTTCAAGCATTTTTTTTTAGTGGCTCCAATTTTTTGACCTGGTGATAAGTGCTCCGTTTACTATTTGTTGATTTCATTTTCGAGGGATGACATATATTTTCAGTGCCATGCTCTGTACTTATTTAAAAATATGTAATGCAAGTTACAACCCAAGTAGCAAAATCTTATGTAAAAATTATTTTAAAATATATTGCGAGAACATTTTAAAATGATTTTAACATAATTTTGAAAACATATTAGCTTTCTCTGTTTCGACGTTACAAATCTTTTTTTCACCATTTCAAAATGATTTTAACATAAGTTTAAAATATGTCCTATTCTTGTATGAGCTATGAAATATAGATTTTAAAATAGTTTTAAAATATGTTGTAACTAATTTAGCCTCTTTTTAAAATGATTAATTGCTATGTTAATATGATATAAGTAAACATTTGAAATTTCGAACTGTGACAGGAAAATGTAAAAAAAAATTTCCCACCTAACAATTATCCTAGCTTCAACAGACATTAATGTTTTGAAGGATGAGGTACATGAATCGTGCGAATTACAGAATATCCATATCTGTATGCTTACACAGAAATCCCACCATTATCATGAACACTATGACAACTTTGGACTCCATATGTCAGTGATTGCATTAGAAACTAATTTTTGACATGTGTCCATTTACTCAGGTCTTATCCCTTTTCAGTATGCAATAAAACACATATTGAGAGTGTATTCAGGTGTTCCTTGATTGCATTCTCAGATCGTTCACTGTCCATTTTTTTATGATATGCCTATATATTGGGATATTTTTCCCGGAAATTCATTATTTTAAATTTCTAGAAATATTATGGAAAACTGCCAAAAAATACAGTTTTGTGGATTTCAAGATGGCGAAATTCAAACTCACTTTTGAAAAAAGGGATTCATTTTTGGTAGACAAAGTCTCCAAAATCATCTGTATTACTTGTTTTATGTAAAGCTACTTGTCAGTTATCCACAATCACCTCCAAGGAATGAGAATTTTTATACTGGTTTATTTTATCACACTGGTATGACTAAGATTATATATGTACCAATGAAAATTTATATGAGCGTTTTAAAATGATTTCAAAATAATGACCTAATTATTTCAAAATTATGTTAAAATGATTTTACCATTATGTTAAAATGATTAGAAAATAATTATCAAATTATTTCAAAATTATTTTAAAATGTGTGTAAAATAATTTTGAAATTGTTATAAAATAATGTTCATGTAATTATATTTCTGTGAAATTAAAAAAGGAACATTTTTGGCAAAAATAAGCCATTACTTCCTGCATATCCAAGATAATATACTATCAACAAAGTGAGATCAAATGGTACAAGACTTAAAAAGAGCAACGCCTAATACATTATTTTAAAATTATTTTAAAATCTTGAAAAAGTCATGAATTTAGCCATCTTATGATATTTTGATTTTAAAATCATTTGAAATAATTTTAAAATCATTTTTCAATATTCTTTTGCTACTTGGGAATGTACTCATCAGATAGAATTAAACACTGTAAAATACATAAATTTTCATCTTTCTTAACAGTTCCTGGGTAGGTCTATTTTTTAAACTGCCACTGAATACTCAGGAAAAGATATTGATGCAGCTAAGAAAAAACTCAATTTCAACGCTTGCGCAGGAGATTTTTCTGTTTTAGTTCTGCAGAGGAGTCATAGATGGCATTGAGTACTCATTATTTTTTGTTACAAATGCTTCAAAGCTGTGAAGCTAATATGAGTTTAAAGTTCTGTGCTGAATTTGAATTCATTGCTAATTTTTGCTATTAAACGGCGTTGGCATTGTTTATTCTTTATCATCAAATGTTTGCTATATTTTATAACAATTTACGAATCCTTGATGCTAATTCCTCTACTCGTGCTTCATGTTTCTTTATTTGAAAATTAGACTGCCATGAAAGGTCCATTGTACTCAAAGAACTTGTACTATCTCATGTACAATTTATATTTTACACCTGCTGTTGGTTCTACTCTAATTAAATTTATGAGTTTTAGTTTTATATGTGTAGTGTGAAAAAGTAGTTTTTTTAATGATTTAATGAGTATGGAAAGAATTGTATCATTTTGAATTTTACTCCATATTCAAACATTGTAATTATGGAGGGTGAGATATGTATAAAGTTCAGGGAAATAAGTATTTTTCTGAGGAAAAAGTTAGAGAATTTTTTGGCACTCCTTCAAGACGCTCTCTACAGTTCAACATAATAATGGGCAAATATTGGCGATGGCCTTTTGCATATTCTTAATTTTAAATTTAAGAGAATGGCTGCATATGGTATTTTTTAATTTGGAACTCATCTGTCTCTTTGGTCTACCATATTCTCATAACGAAAGGTCTGTGTGAACATTGCAGCGTAACTTATCTTGCTGGGTACTAGAGGGCAGGAGTTGGGTCTTGTTAGGCATAATGGGTATTTGAGAGATAGTGCAAATTCTAGTGTTTAGGATAAGCTCTCATTGAAAAGCTCTCGGGGTTAGGTCAGGGGCTGGAATGCTGTTGTTATTTCAACGACAACCTCAGCCTTCATCATCAGGGCTGATACAGGGCAATTAGGCTGGTCTGATATGACTATCAGCCCTGTGAATGATGCCCAAGGCATTCTTGGAAATATTGGCTGCATATCGGTCCCTGAAACAGTGGCAGTTTTGTAAGCTTTTCACTCAGTCTGTTCTCTGTGAGAGCATCCAATCCTTTTCCAATTTAAGGTTTGCTTTGCCTTTGAGGAATTTCTTTCATCGGTGAGGTCTTGAAGCTCTAGGGTGATTTATTGGACTGTAGAGTGGTCGACCCCCTCCTTATGAAGTGTTCAACTTCTGATGGATTTGGTGTGTGATCTGAGCTGATTTTGTGCTCCCTTTTCAAATTTAATTGATTTTGTTTCCTTTCACACTATGTCATCAGTTATGTATTTCTTCTCGTTATTCGTTTGCAAGACCATTTAACGTAATACTGCTTGGTAAAACATCACGATCTAGGGATGTTAGATTCAAGTAAAAAGAAGGTGGGCTAAAACCTGAGAAGATGGTGCAGTTATAACATTTGGGGAGCACAATATAGGAAAACAGATACATCGGTATGGACTCAGGAAAGAAATCTGAATTAGCAAAGGAGGCATTCATGAGCAGGTAAGAGGTGATGAGAAGATAATGTAAGAGTTTAGAGAAAAGACTAGTGTAGAGTCTGATATGGATACATGGACACTTATGAAGGCGGATGAGAAAAGGCTGGAGGCATTTGAGATGTGGGTATGAAGAAGAATAGACAGGGTGAAATGGACAGATAGGAGGAGGGTCAACAAATTGTAGGACATTGTTGGAAATTGTGGTTGAGAGGCAGCATTTAGTTGAGGCATAAGGTTTGGATGGAGCTAATTCCAAACAGGGAGGGGTTGTTGAAGGGATTTTTTTAAGGGAATAATGTTGGGTAAATGAGAGAGTGCAAAAGGATTATTAAATAGAATGAAAGGGAGTATGATATTTTGAGAATTGAATTGAAGCGGCAAGTCCACGAAGGGGTATACTGCCGGAATACTTTGTAAATACAACATTCACACCAGTGTCAATTGGTATAATTCTTTTACAACAATTTGTTCAAAAAACACATTTTATAGCATAGAAACCTTCAAATGTGCTGATGGTCTTCCTCTGCCGGAAATAATGCTGATTCTAAATACGATGGAATTAGCCATACAAATGCTCCTCAGGAATGGATTGCTTTCATAAAGGAAGGGTACACCATTAATAGGCCTTGCTTTCTTTCTTTCTTTCAGTTGTGTCTGGTGTCCTGAAGGTGGTGGGCGATGGTGCTGCACCGTGGAGGGGATGGTGCTGGAGGGCATTGTTGCTCCTCCATGCGCGTACTCTCGTGCCGCATCACGGTGCTCTACGCCACCATGGTGCTCAGCTTCATGCTCATGTTTCACTCTCCCCTGGTTGATGCAGACATGCACGTCATCCGGAACTCTGGCAAATTGGAAGGGACACACTTTCCTGATGCAGAATCACTTTTTGGTGAAAAAATATCGCCTCAGGATGGCATCACGGTAACCCTGATTTGAGTGACGGAACTGTTAAAACTTTTACTTTGTTGTTATTATCAGCAGTAATGACTCGCATTTAGTGATAGGTGGAAATTGCATATGCAATATTGATGCGATGCACATGAATAATTGCATCATAAGCTCGTTGATTGGACTTAATGATATTTAACGCCAAATTTGCCTTTCCAATGGCTAAATTCGTGAATTTAGTGCCTGAGCGCTGTTGAAATGCTCGGTTGACACTCACCGCTCATAGCACGTGAGCAACTGGCAAAGAGCTGCTAGCTGGCTGAGATGCAAACTAGAAGTGAGTGCAGAGAAGCTACACCACAGCCACTAGCCCATTTTTGCATGTCTCCGCCACCAAACTCGTAAAAGGCATGAAATCAGCAAGTTTACCAACCTATGCTATAACTGCCGGAAGACAGAAATGCTTCTCTCTCTTCCCATTTCTTCCTTGGAATGGTATCTTCTTAAACTGTGAACCTGACTAAGTTTATTAAAATGCTATCACTAATCGTTAGTGATCTGTATTTAACAGTAGTGACATTTGGTGTTTTGCCTTTCTGCCATTTGCATTCGACATTGAATTGGGTTCTTTCATGACACAGAGATTGCGTTGTCATAAACAGAGAATATGAGGGTTCTGGGCAAACCCTTCCAAGGGTACCACACACCAAGGCTGGGAACCAAGCCCATGGCTAATATGCCCGATCACTCAGGGAGGGGGAGGAGAGGAAGGAAAAAGGAAAAGAGGCGCCGCCGTCGATGGGAGCCCATCGACGCCTCTGGGAAAGGAAAGGTATGGAAGGGACGGAACGAGGGAAAGACACCCCAACGCTATAGAAGCGAAGAGGGCCCTACTATTAGCGAAACCAATCATAATCATTAATGTGCCAGCGATTTTAGTGGGTTTTCCGATGAGGAAGAAAAATCCATTGATCAAATCGCTAAATCGTTGTCATAAACAATCCGCTCGTGGAAAGTATGTTGTTACATTTTACCAGATCCTTACCACATGTGCCACTATTGCCGGGTTGGAAGAGGGTCAGTAGCCGCCACTGACAAAAATGTCGTCGACACCCAGGTTTTACTCAAAGTTGTGGTTCAGAGAATGCATCACTCTGTTCCTCCACCACGTGACTTGTATTGCTGGCGTTTACACAAGGCACAGCATGCTGTCTTATGATTTTAGAATAGCATTGTGGTGGAGAGCGATGGTGGCAAAACTTAGGAGGCATTGACCGAGTGTGAGAGTTGGTGACAATGTAGATACGGCACGGCTCCGGTGGTTTTGGGGGGCAGCGAGTGGCAAGAGGCCAGCTAACACCATGTGAACTGGGACATGGAGTGATCGTTTGTGGCTTACCTGGTTTTTTTTTCCTTTTGTTGTTTTAATTGCAATTTTTAATTTTGTTAATTTTTCTCCCAGGGGTTGTCAAAACGAGGGAGGTTGGGGGATAATTTTTGAAAAACGTTAATAATGAGAGGTCATTTTGAACTTAAAAGGACCTAGATTAGATGCTTTGGAACAGATGGAAATTTTGCAGCATGTACGTTCAAATGACAACATTGTAAACAACTTTATGTATGACTTCCACTCCCCTCTTTTAAGCCTCCCACTCCTAAATTCCTGGGCTAACACGACATGACGAACCCTTCAGCCTCTCTCACCTGAACCCCCCCCCCCCTCCACCTGCCATACCCTCCCTAAAAGAGCCTCCTCCCCCTAACTTCTTTCTACCCTATGACCAAGTTCTTCCCCTTCCCTCTTCTCTATTGAACAATCCGTTCAACCTAGTCACCTTCCTCCGTCCCCCTCCTAGCCTGGTATAAAAGGATGTGATGGACCTCTGTAGAGTTCACCTGATGATGACGTCTAACGTTGAAACCATGGTCGTGTAAATGTGCGAATAAATATTCATGTGAAAGCACAAAGTTCTTCTTTTTCATTTTTCATAATGAATCAATCGCTTTCACAAAGTGTCAGGCCTAAAACCATAAATTTAATTTTAACACTTCTCAAAATTGAAAAAAACTTCATTTTTAAAGGAAATCTTTTGTAAATTCATGATTTTTCAATATTTTGTTTTCTCTTATGATGAAGCGAAGTAATTCCTCCTCCAGAAATATTGAAACACCACACCTAGCTATGCCCTTGGGTATTGAACCTTAATGCTTCATTAATGGTTATATGTATTTTCATCAGCAGTTACTAGAGAGGTTGAGAGAAAACCCTGTTAGTTTTTGATATGTTAAGCAAATATTTATTGCCATCTGCCAAGAAAAAACTGAGCTTTGAAATGCTGCACTCCACACAATCTGGGCACAAGTTAGCAGCGTGTGTGCAAAGGGGTTTTTTGGCCAGTACAATCTGGTTGTGACTGACAGAAGTAACTGGCTGAAGGAAGAAAGTGTAAAACTTATTCTTTGTTGATGTTCAACTAGCATAAATAATATTCAGGCTGGTAATTTCATATTTAATTATGTATTTACTATGCATTTTTTTTCCTTGATTTATTATTGTTCAACCCCATAATTATTTGAACTACACCCATGCCTCATATAATGCAAGGGATGCGTTCCTTGGGGTCTTTGCTCTATACAAATTTGCGTTGTATGAGACCGTTTTAACATTGGTAAGATGAGGATGCGTTCCTGGTAGCATAGGTGTTGAGTACCGTAAAACGGCCTGACTTCACCCCAAGCGGCCTGACTTTTCCCCACCCCGTAAACAATGTTTCATTTCATAGAAATTGATACTATGTTGTCGATTGGGAGGGGTTTTTTATTTTTCTTGGATTCTTTGGCAACAGTGCAAGACATTAAAAGGTTTTTCCAGTAGTCTTGCATGTTCTAGTGAAGGGTGCCGTTGATTTTGTGAGGAGGGTGTTTTTGTGGTACTAAAGTTTATATGTAAAAAGTTGCTGATTGTCGGCCTCCTAGACGCTTCCAAAAGGTGATTTATGTATTTTTTTAACTCAAAATTTGCCATAGATCAGCTGCATATATCATATTTTTGTTCACATCAATCACGAAGAATTGTATTAGCAAGTTTCTGGTACAACGTACCTTTTCAGAGAAATCCGGAATGACTTTACCCTAGACATATTCTTGGGGAAAAGTCACATAGTTTCTCATGTCATGGGAATGTTCAATGTTTTATCGTAAAATTACTGTTGAATTTGAGTTTTCTGTTTTCCTTTCCCCTCCCATGTCCTTGCACTTTATTTTCGTTCATTTTTGGTGTAGGTAGTAAAATGCCCTCTAAATATAAAAGAAAGCCAGGAGCCTAGTCTTAAAGTTTATACTTTCTAACATATAAACTCTTTAAAATACTCCTATGATGTTTCATTTCTCTAAAAATCTTTTCTTGTGTGTGTTACAATATGATTAAAATGTTGGGGAAAAGTCACCCGATTCCCGCCTGACTTTGCTCCAACGACATTAAAAAACAAAAAAAATATTTTGAATACATTACTGATCTGAAAAGGTGATTTTCAGTAACTGTGAAATGTCAACAATCTAACCTGAAAGAAATAAAAAAATAAAAAATATTTCAAGCAATTTAAACAAAAAATAAACTGAGGAGTCAATATATTTGGGGCAAAGTCAGGCCGTTTTATGGTATCGAATTTCCTCTAAACCATATATATTCATATTAATAGCCTTAAAAATCCTTATTCATATAAACTCTTAAAGTTTAAAATATGTTTAAAGATAGTAGGCACACATTTAAAGACTTTTATTCACGTTAAAAAAATTTGTACGTGCTTTTGAAATTCCCTCCTGTTGTGTGGGTGGGCTAAAATTTGCTATATCAGGGGTTCTTAATGCATTGCCGGCAGTTGACGATTTTTCAAACCAGTCTAAAGACAATTAGTATGTCACCCAGGTCCTTTTTTCGCTCATCGAAATGAAAGGCAAATGCTACTTTTAATGCCATTTCATAACTAGCGGAGTTTATGAATGATAAATCATTTAATTTGTAGTCCTCCGAGGCGATAGCAGCTATGTGAAACAGTCTTTAAATGCCTTGAAACCTGACCCATGATTTCCTTACCTGAAAATGAATGAACGAGATTGCATTCTTTTCCAAAACAATATCATCTCGTCAACACTAAAAACTAGTTGAGGGGGAAAGGAGCCACTTTCAATCACAGCTTGGAGTTCATCAAAAAATGTTGTGGTGACTCCGCTATCAACACTTGCAAATTCGCCTGATGTCACCGCAGTGAAAATACCTGCTTGCCGTTTAAAATTCTGGAACAAACCAGAGCTTTCACTAAATGTCTCGGAGCAATTACCACCTCGTCTTTTTGTATGGATTCACAATGAACTTACCGTATGTCTTGACCGCTTGGTTGAAGTTGGTGCGGCTGATGGCTTAGCTTCGTCTTTATTCAGAATTCAGAATTCGTCAGAATTCAGAATGCATCATGAGTTTAAATCTCTGCACACTATCGCTTTGACGTTCTCCATTTTCAAAGCAATTGACCTCTTTCAATTTCTCTTCTAGGTTTATGGTTTTTCTTGATAACTTCTTGATTTTTCTACCCGCATTCCTATTTTTTGCCATTGTTCTCTTGGTTTTTACTCTGCATGGCTCTATCAAAATAACCTTCTACTGCTGCACTGTATTTCTGAGATGCAGAGGGCCTATGACTGCTGGGATGGAATGAAGCCATTGTGTTTGAGACTGTAGCGGACCCTTTTGTGTGTTGATGCTATTCATACGCAACTCGGCCATCGCTCCATTTCTCCCCCGTGAATACCGATGACCTTGAAGGCTTTAGCGTAGACCCTCTACCTGGAAGTCAACCGTCCGATAACCTATGACGGCAAAAATTACGTCTGAATCCGTATTGCTTGGAAAACCTCATTTCCACTACCTCCAGGCTTAATTAATGATCTAAATTATTTATTGTCATTCTGTTAAGGAGACGAGATAACTTACTTTGGTAGGCCGGCTATCTGGACCCAGTGACGAGTAATGCTTTTGGCCATAGCACAGCAAAGGATTTCGATTAACATATAAATAAAAAAGAAGATTTGAGGCAAGCAATACTTTTAATATGTGTAAAATGAAAGCAATTTCGTGTGTACTTGGTGCAAGTTCACATTTTATCATAAGAGCGTTAAAGTCTTCTTATTAGGCTAAACTGTGTTGCAATGTTTCCCTGAGGAACGAATTTGCGCTATATTGAAATTGCGCTATACGAGGCGTGGATGTATTCCATATTTTTATTTTTTTATTTGATTTATTTCAATTACCCCGAAAACAGTGCAATGAGGCCATTACATGGGGAGTTTAAACACTCAACAACAAATGATTACTCACACCCATATCCTGGAAGGGGCAATGTATCCAGGCGGGACTCGAGCCTACAACCTTTAGAATGGTAGGCGAGGATTTATCCCCGCCGCTACCAAGGTCGAATTTTGTCAATTTACTGTGTTTCACATCATTTTGTCATCATCTACCAATGATGTATTGTGAAAATTAAAAAAAATAGATGCTACAAAATGCTATAATCTGGAATTGAAAGTTCTATAAAGTTAAAATGAAAGTGCTGTTTAAATGTGCCTCTACACATTGCCTTTGAAGTGGCTGAAGTGCTCACCTGCATTGCTTGATGATCACGCACTTGAATGATTTTGTGCAAGGTCGTTTATATTATGATGTGAATGTGATGGGATATGGGCGTGGTCGCTTTGAACCTGGGTGTGCGTAAATAAATGTCGAAGAATCAGTGCAAAATGCATTATTTTACCATCATTTGAAGATGAGTCACTGCAATTCATAGAATAAATAGCAGTACAGATGTTCACGTTAAAGCCATGATCCACTGGTGGGTTATGCTGTGTTGAATGTGTGGATGAATATTTAATTTGGGAATATGTATGTTTATGATAAAGTTGCGGACTCGCGATTATCCCGCTGCAGTTTATCCAGGTTGCCGATTATCCATGTATGATTTTCACTCTCACTTAATTTTTTCCGCGATCTTTGTAAAAAAATGAAATCGGATGCAAAATCATCGGAATTACTGCATTTGAATGCTAGGATACACCGGGCATATTATTTCCGTTTGAATCCCCCCTTCGTGAAACGGGAGCGATCACTCGATATCTCAGGGATGACGACTTACAAAAAAAAATGGGGTGGCCCAAACTGGGGATCTTGCCCTGGGAAGTTTTATAAGTAGTGAGTTTTAAGTTTTTTAAGCCTTTTAGAAGTGATCAACATTAGAACCCTGATAACTGAAATCTCCATATCTACATCTACATCTACATAATACCCCGCAAGCCACCTAAAAGGCGTGTGGCAAGGGGTGTTAGGACACCAGCCGTTTACAGCAAAAAAAAAAAAAATTAAGTGCTCAAACGAAGTTGGGACTAGCATTTATTTAAGTCCTTTATGGTTCGGGGGAAAAACGAATTCCCATATCAATCCGTTCGGCAAAACATCTCTCTTAATTTATCACTTCTATCGGACCTGGAAATATAGTGTGGCTCTAATATTATGTTCTCTGTGTCGCTCTTAAAGATATCCATTCTCAATTGTTCAAGCAATCTAAGCCTAGCGCGCAGCCTCCGAGTCTCCAGCGGCTACCAGCCTAATTCGCTTAACATCTACGTAACGCTGTCTGTACCCCCGTTGCAGTTTTTGACGAAACGCGCAGCCTTTGTATTTTATTCAGTTCGCGGATTAAGACTTTCTTCATCGGATTCCATACTCTCGCTGCATATTCAAGGTGCGGTCGGACGAGTGCAAAATAGCACCTTTCTTTCACTTTCTCATTTGAAAATCTTCCCTCAATACGCTTTACAAATCCTAATTTCTTCAGGGCTATGCCGCAAATATTCCTTATATGTGTTCCCCACGTGAGATTCGAGGTTATCGTAACTCCCAGGTACTTCACTTCGTCTGTTGCCTTCATGTTAATACCATCCACAGCATAAACATGGTTATGGTTAGACGAAATATGCAAGAAATGTACCGTCATGCATTTGCTCATATTAAGTTCGAGTCCCCACTCTTGGCTTCACAAATAAACGTTGTTTAAGTCCGATGATAGAATTTCATAATCAAAGTGATCACTAATTTCGCGATAGATGACAGCGTCGTCAGCAAATAAGCGTACTTTACTGCTAATACGGGAGCAGAGATCATTAATGTATATAATGAATAACAGGGGGCCGATTACGCTTCCTTGTGGAACACCTGATGTAACGTTTACAACATCGGAGCTAATTCCGTCAAGAACAACTTTTTGTTTACGATCTCTGAGAAAGTGGCGTATCCAGTTTAAAACTGTCTCGTTTAATCCGCATGACTGTAATTTGTATAAAAGTTTGTTGTGAGGTACAGTGTCGAAAGCTTTCTTAAAATCTAGAAATAGTGCGTCAACTTGTCTTTTCGATTCACCAGATTTTATAACGTCGTGAAGAAAGAGCGCGAGCTGTGTTTCGCATGATCTACCTTTTCGGAATCCGTGCTGACAGTCATGGAGGAAGTTACGTCTGTCCAAGAAAGTCATGATATTGCTAACGACGATATGCTCAAGTATCTTGCCTATAATCGATGTCAATGAAATCGGACGGTAGTTGCCTGGGTCATGTCTGTTTCCCTTTTTGAATATGGGTGTAACACTTGCAATTTTCCAGTCGGGCGGTAACTTCCCTTCGGAGAGTGACTTCTTGAATATGATCTCTAAATAAGGTGCGATCTGTGGAGCCAACTCCCTGAGGACACGCGCGGGTATTCCCTCCGGACCCGGAGATTTACTATTCTTAATCGATTGTAGTTGTTTAGTTATCCCATCACGTTGTATAGATATTTCTTCCATCGATTCCTCAGTGTATGGGATGTCTAAATTGAACTGAGTATCGTCAGTAGTGTATACACTTTCGAAGTGGGAATTTAAAGTATTAGCTTTGTCAATATTTTCGGTGACAAGTTTACCATCTTTATCAAATAAAGAATCTACGGTTGAATGTTTTCCCTGAAGCTCTCTCGCGTACGACCAAAAGGATTTAGGATTTTCTTCGAGTAATTCACTGAGTACTTTTTTCTTAAACTTTCGCATTGCCGTTCGCATTGATTTCTTGGTCATTGAGCGTTGTGCAGCGTAACTTTCTTTAGCTTCAAGTTCCTTCGATTTATTACGTGACGGGATGGATTTTCTGTACAAGTTGTAAAGTTTTCTCTGTTTCCTAAGTTCCCTTCTGACATCGTTATTGTACCAGCGAGGTTCTTTATTATCACATTTTAGTTTTTGCGGAATATGTTCGTTGATTCCTTGGCGCAGAATTTCTAGGAAGTGTTTCCATGTGGCATCTGTGTTTTGGTCCTTTGATGTAACTACGAATTTTTTGTAGTAGTCATTAAGCATCTCGCCAAATTTAGTGAATTTGCATTCATCAAATAAGTAAATTTTGCGTTTAGGTTTTACGGCTGCCACTACATCAATTTTTAACATTGCAAAGATTACTCTGTGATCGCTTATACCGTCAATAATATCGAGTTGTTTTATCAACTTAGGATGGCTTACTGCTAAAAGATCTAATATCTTATTTCCTCTCGTAGGTTTGTCAACTACTTGGGCTAGAGAGTGATGTGCAAGTATGTTGAGTAATACCTCGCTGATTTCTCTAATCCTTGAATTCGTTTTTACGGTGTAATTATCCCAGTTTATGGATGGAAGATTAAAATCACCCCCGATTACTATTACACTATTACTGTCTCTCTGAGTAAATGCAGATATTTGATTTTCTAGAAGGTACATAATATCGACTTCGGAGTTCGGCGGTCTATAAAAAGAGCAAACATGAATACTCCTTTTGTTTCGTTGTTTAATTGTACACCATACGCTTTCTATTTTGTTGTCAATTATTTCGTGGGCGGCGCTGTGCAAATGTGATTTAACTGCTATAAAAACTCCGCCACCTGTTCTATTGCATCGATCGCATCTGTAAATTTTATATTCTGGAGGAAAAACTTTGCTGTCGCTTATATCTTCCGTAAGCCAGCTCTCTGTCCCCATGACCACGTCTGCGTCCTGAAAAATATGCTCGATTCTGGCGTGCTTGTTTTTTGCGCTACGGCAATTAACTACAACTAGGTTAATGTCATATTTTGTAGTTAGATTTTCGGCTGGTTCTTTTCCAAGCTTTTGTGTACTCAGCGGGTGAATTTTATTGGCAGTACAAATAATATTTCACATGTTTTCATTCTCTGGAGCACGCGTTTTGGGAATAAATACGCTATTGTCCGGCGTTACCGCTCTTAAGTTTACTTCCTCGTATCTTTCGCATTGCGGATTTCCTCGGAGGCTACGTTTAATTAAATCATTGATAATCCCGCTAGATGACCTACCCTCTAGTCTAAAAAATACCTACAGTGCTCAAAAATCCTACGAGCCACCCGTTCCGACGCCTCTTTGGAATAATGCACCCCAGACGAATTGAGGGGAGCCCGGCACGATCTAATCACCGGCCGAAGATCCACGAACTCTGCTCCAATGCTCACACAGAGTTCCCACAGCCTCTTGTTGATCCAGGAAATCCTGTCCCAAACTCGAGGGCCGCAGTCCGTCCGTGGAACAATGCTGCAGATGGACAGTCGCATATCGACACCAGTGCCCCTCCGAACGCGTTCCACTTCCGAGCTTAGATCCCTGAAGGAATTTAAGATCTCATCAGCTCTGCGTTCAGAGGCATCATTAGTGCCAACATGGGCCACCACCCGCAGTCTAGAACAGCCCGTGTCCTTCACCGCTGATTTTACCGCCGCCGTAGTGTGGGATACAAGGCCTCCTGGTATGCACCACGAGGTGACCCGTTGGTCCGCTCCGTCTCTCCTTGCCCTCTTCTCCAACTGAGGGAAAATCCGCCGGACGTTGGAACTCCCTAACAATACGATCCCCGCCCTCCCTCCCCGGCTGCCTCTCGAAGCTGCATCCCTCGCGACAGGGGGTTGCTTCATGACCTCGCCAACTAGCTCCCTGGAATTGTCCTCCGACAAGACCGCGAAGCAGTTGTGAACGGGGATGGGGTTAGCCTCCGCTTCCCCCACTCCCCGACTTGGCCGTGCCACCGCCCCCCGCCCTTGGGGTACAACCACCCACTTGGGCCTCAGGTTATGAGTAATCCCCCGACCCGAAGACTGCACCGTCCCCTCCAAGGTTTCCGTGCAGGCTACCGCCCCCGAGCTTGCTCGAGACACCACCTTGGTATTGCACAGAGCCATAGAGGAAACGCTAAGATCCCCGGATCATGGGATTTCCCCAAAACCCGTTACCCGGGCACGTATTTCTGCCACCAATTTCTCGAGTTCGGTGACGCGTGCCTCAAGAAGGTCGCTCTTCGCCTTGCTCTTGGCCTTGGTGGCGGAAGATCGGCCAGCCATACTACTCTAGGGGCTTTATCGACTTTATAAAACATATCTAGACACTCCGAGGAAAATCGACAAGCCTGACTCATTTTTTCCTCACACCCGTAATGAATTTTTGAGGGGGCTCGGGCCCCCTCAGGCTCCATGGAGTCGGCGCCACTGCGCTGGCTGCATTCATGGGAGCACCCTGTTCCTGTTTTCCTAGCCTCGCACTGCGCGACCGCACTCCCTGATCACGGATACGCGTCACGCAGCAGTTGCAACTAGTGCGAGATGCGACCACGTGGAGTGGTGCCTGACAGTGTAGTTTCCGACGTCGAGCAGCGGTTTTGAAGCATTCATGCAAACCACCTATCTGTATCCTTGACCACAAAGCCACAGATGTGTGGTTTTCGAAACCAGGCCTTACATGGAGCATTAATAATACAGGAGTACAACTATATTATCGCCACTAAAAAGATCACGAACTGGCAAAGAAAGCTCTCAATGAGTCCGGGAAGCACTCTTAAATAACAGAATAACTGCATAAAAAATAATATATTTTTTATGTAAATTATGAACATTACAAGGCGTTTAAGTGAAAGTTTGGGTTATCCATGTTTTTTGATTATTCGTGCCGTCTCTTTCGAACGTTAGCAATTAGGATAATCAGGAGTGTACTAGTATATATATGTATGTATATGGTTTGACTTTTACCTATTTTTTGTTATTTTTCCGCTGTACTTTTTCAGGGAAATGTTGTATATGCAAATCCAGAAGATGGCTGCAGTGCTTTGGATACACCACCGAAAGTTGAGAATTACACTGGAAAATGGTTTGTGCTCATCAAGGGTAATGGGTGCGATTTTGTGGACAAAGTCTGGAATGCAGAAAGAGCTGGTTTTGATCTTGCCATCGTCCACAACGTCAACTCAAGTGACATAGGTAAGTGAGTGATTTTGACCCTAAGTAGTAATAGGGTGAAAACTGTTGAATACTTCCAGTATTTTTGGGTAAATAATAGGGATGGTCAGATTGGATACCTCGGATTCAAATATCTGCGGATATTACCCTTCATCGGATATGTCGTAACCAAAGTCACAGAAGACATCGTATATGAATGCGAAATTTTGAATAATAGCTGCAGTGAATCAACACCCCATAAGGGTGGAAAGAGTTCTGATTCTCTCTTCGAATGTGCCGTCGAATGCGATTCTTGTCCTATGCCACTGGTCAGTGGTTTAACTGAAGATTTTTCCTATTTTCATTTCCAAAACCAAGTGTAACAGTTTAGCTCCTGAGCATGTAAAGATGTTTTAAAAAAACAACTTGAAAGCCTATAAAAATATTCAAATGTGTGTGAAAATCTAAAAAGCATTCCTTCGATTGCACATACCAAGAGTAAACTTGAATAATTATTTTGTTTAATTGCAGGAATTTGAAAATGCATTTTGATCCAAAAATCAAGGATCCGATCCAAATCCGAAAAAAATCCTTGATCTGTCCATCCGTAGTAAATAATGTGCATGTTAAATTTTCTTTGTAAACAGGGTGGCCATGAGGTATCTGGTTAAATGGCTCAACTGTCAGGGGAAGTATAGATGTGAGAGATTTTCATCCCTTGTCTGGCAAAAAAAAATTCTCAAAAATTTTTTTTTGCCATCAAAATGAAAAAATAAATATGATAGCCATTTCTGTAAAGTATATGAAAATAATATTTAGGCAATAAAAATTATAGCAAATTAGATGCAATAGAAAATTGGTTCATCATCATCATCAATAGTCAGCAATCCTAAGATAGGCTTGATGCAGCTCTCCATCCATCTCTCCTATTCGCTAATCTTTTCAAGCCTACGCATTTCTTCTCCTTCTTTACCTGTTCCATACACCATATAAGCATGTGTAAGAGGTGCACCTTTTTTCCCAGAAATTGCAGCTGAAAATGGGGGTGCGTCTCTTACACAAACTTCGTATCTTCCCCTCCCGCCCTCCCCTTCACTGGTCGAAAGTCCAAGGGGAACTGAGTGGCCTTGGTTTTTAGCAAGAGTCAGTCATCTGAAACAGTAGGCCAAAAACATGCGGCAGGCAGGGGAGTTTCTCCCTCAGTGACATAGTTTAAAAATGCTCCAGTATGCTAGTTTTTATTGCCGGAAGTTTCCAGTCGGTCTCGTCTTGTTTGAATGTGCTGATGCTACGCTTAAAAAACTTAAATGCTGTCAGATATGCATCGCATTAGGTCTCATTCTTTTTGAACCTCGTGCGTGTCATACAATCATGCAACTGCTGAAAGTAAAGTACCTGGAGGACTACTACTTCAAAGGTCTCCTTCTTGGGGCCACTCCATTTAACTGATGCCTAATGCATCAAGGTTCATTCTTCGCATGTCCACCTTCAAGTTCTCTAGCCTACTGCTGGTGTGAAGCAATCTAAAGTTCCATATTCCTATCCTTAACGTTCTATCACCTTTGACTGATGTACCCTCTTGGGTTGTCCCCGCCCGGAGATCCGATTGGGGGACTAGTTTACCTCCGGAATATTTTACCCGAGAGAATTCCAGCATTTCATTATATAAATGGGGAACATGCATGAAATTTGTTCATCTTCCTAGTAAGTCTCATTGAATAGAAAATTTTCTCACGAGTCCAAATATACAAGCCAAAACTCTCCTAGTACTCCACAAACGTCAATAAATCCTAATTAAAAATGCTCAAATATCGCTTGAAGTCACGTGACCTGAAACGCCTCCTAACGTCATCGCACGGTACACCATTCACTTCGCTAAAGAGAGTTGAGTGATAGAGCCTTGAATGCAAGATATCGATGTAAAAATCTTCGTCGGGCTTTGAGGTAGTTCCTAAAAGGACAAATTGACTTAAGAGGGATTTAAGAAAGCAAAATACCTCAGTTTACTATAGCTCGATTTCCTTACGGCGGCTGATTTTTTTTCTTTCCAAATCTCCCCAAACAATCCCCTTTATTTATTTCAACAACGCCTTGGCAACCCAAAATATTCACAGTCTGCATTTTGTCGTTACAGCAGCAATTATTTTCGCCAAATTTGGATTTGAGCCCCCGTAGATCGATTTTCTATCCACTTCCTCACTCTGTCATCGGTGGATACCGTGCCGTGACGTCACGCTCCGATGACGTCGTGTTTTCAAGCAGCCGATGAAGATCAATTTTGAAAGACTCATAACTCAGCTAAAAAGCATTATTCATACGCGAAATTTTCGGCGAGTACATTTGAGGTAGAGGCCTTCTTATTCCAGTACTTTAAAAAAATTGTGCATGTTCCCCATTGAGTGGAGTAGCTGCGACTTCTCAGGATGATAATCTGGTGTTTTCCCCTTGCCTTCCATATCGCAGTACTACAGCCATTTAAGTAAATGTTACCATGCCCTTAGTGAAATGTGTGTCGCTGTACCTAACTTGTGAAGAAGAGCTGCTTACCTCTCCCCCGGTTGATGAGAGGCATTATTGGTGGCGGCCTCCAGTCACCAAGTCACGGTATCTTCACAGGTTTTGGTATCATTTAAATGGTCTACCTTACCCAAGGATAGACCAACACCCCCTCAGAACACCGCCGCTTTGTCCACGACTGCTTATTCGACGAGAGATCCCGCCTATCTTGCAGCTTACCTCTATATTTAGAGGTTGACCCACCATCTGCAGCCTGGTGGACGCACTCGGTGGCTTTAATCTCAGCCACCAGAGAAAATTGGTTATAATTATGAAATTTAGGGATGGTGGGATCGGATACCTCGGATCAAAATATCAGCCGATATTGCTCTTCAGCGGATACTTTTGACCCAAATTGGTTGAAGGCATTAGATCTAGATCAAAAATTTTTAATTAATGCTTCAGTGAATGCAGCATCTCATGCGAGGGAGTGGAAAGCATTCTGATCCCCTCTTTGCATGCGCAGTCTCACTACAATGCTCGTCCTACTTGTGAACCATATTGTTCAAAATCTCTCGTATGGGCTATGCAACCGAATTTAAGCTGTGGAAAATTTTAAGGCAAAATACTATAGGCATAGATTGTGACTCTTCCCAAGAGATTGAACAACAATTGGGGGAATCTCAGCGCCATAGTGTAATAACCACGTCAAAAGTGGCTTCGTCGCAGATTTCAGAATACCACCCTTGGCCCTCCATCAGCCCTTTGCCTCTGACATTTTTTTTTCGCTTCTGAGATCACAAAGACCATAAATCAAAGGAAAATATCGAGTTACAATTTAACGAGAGAACATTCTAAGTGTATTTCATCTCTACCCTGTCGCACCAACTGACCTTTTTCGGCCTACCTGCTTCAATTCTTCGTTTCTGGAGGATAAATTCTATGTGAGTGACTTTCTGGGCCCGAAGATGTCTCAATAGCTTCAGCAATTAGATAACGTTCAGGAGATTTTAAAAGGAATGAGAACTAATGCGACGCATATCTGACGATATTTTAGTTTCTTTCAGCTCTAATTGATTGCCACTAAGTTTTCTGGTTGCAACTAAACTATATTAATATTCAAAATTGTCGAACTTATTGCATTGCTTACTGGTGGAACTTTGTAATAAAGTTAATTTTATAACCGCCAGGACCTCGTGTGTGTGTTGGAGGATACCTCATTCGTGATTCTCCTCCGCGATCCAACGGATAGATTCCAAAAAAGTGTTAAAAAAGCTTTATCTTCCTGCTGTAATTTTATAAATTAGCCCCTAAATTAAATATCATCTTTAGGCAATTGCCTGGTTTTTCACCAAAATATAATATTAAAAGCCCCATCATTTTGCCACAGAAACTTCAACACCTCATACGTCACCATCCAACTCCAAGCTAGTTTCATTTGACGTAAAAAATCTATTTACTTCTGTACCTGTACAAACAACTCTGTTACTTATTGAGAGACCACAATATTAAAATCAGTGTGTCTTGTGAACTTCATTGTCTCTTGGAACAGCTTGCCAGCCAAAATTATTTTTTGTACAATAAGAATATTTATCACCAAACAGATGGCCTTGCGATGCGGTATTCCCTTTCACCTGTAATAGCCGAAATATTTACGACAATTGAAAACGCCAATTATTTGATTCGGGCATTCTATCTCATCTAACATCTTCTGGTACCGCTATGTTGACTACATCATTTGCCGCTGGACCCGAATTGTCAGACAATTAGATAATTTTCTGAATCTTTTAAATCCTCGACATCCTAATATTACCTTCGTAGTAGAAATAGAATCCAAAAAGCACCTAAACTTTCTCGATCTCTCCATATCCATAGTTGATGACAAACATGAATTTGGTTTATACAGAACCCCTTGTTATGGTGATACAATCATTCCGAGTTACTGATGCCATCCAACCTCCCAAAAGTTATCCTCCTTTCATTCTATGTTACATAGATTGGTCAATCTATCTTTGAATGCAGTCAACTTCAATTGTGAACTTTCCACAATGAAATCAATTGCATTTTCAATAGGCTACAGCTTTAATACTTAAACTAAAATCCTTCAGAGAAAGTTGAAAACGCGAGCTATTTCACAGCTTTGCTCCCTTCCCCCATCACAGAGAATTTCTAAGAATTGGTGGTTTCTAAAAATGTAAATCATTTTTTGTGGGAGACCTTTCCAACAGGCTTGCAAACAAATTCCCCAAAAATAAATTCAATGTTTCTTTTTACAATCCTTGCACTCTCGGTGAAGCTCTGTGTCGTAACAAAGACAAAATAGAACCCATCCATCAATCCGGCATTTACAAAGTTAATTGTGAATCAAGCCACTTGAGTTTCATTGGTCGAACAGGCAGAAGTTTTATTATGAGAATGAAAGAACATAGAAGGTGCAGGAAACTGGGATGAAACGTCACTTATCGCCAAACATTTGGTACAGACTTTTCATTCTTGTCATTTTCAACCAGAATTTTCTCCACCCCTTCAGTAACGGCACAAGGCTTGATGTTTTAGAGCAGTTTGAAATAGTACAAATTTATAAAAATATTCTTATTAGATATTAGATGTTCCCGTGGACATACCCCGTTAAGACGGTCTAAGGCTCCCCTCCGCGGTGTCATAAAACGTCCGTTTTCGCAGTAAAATCCTGAGGGTGAAGGATCGGAGAGTAAATAAGGTATTAGTCTCAGCCGGTATCTTTCTGGCAGGTCTTTTGTATGATTCCCGGGAAAACAAGTCACTTTTTCGAAGTGTGAACGCTTTTAATAGAAGCATGGTCTTTGATCGTATCCAAAGAAAACGAAATGAACTTCAATGAAACGTGCACTCACCTCGGCTAAAATACTTCCACTGTCTTCACCACAGACCATTTGAGAATCGGTGACTTGAATAAAAACATAAAAACGGTGAATTCTGAGCGTTAAAACCCACACAGTTTCAATAACATTACCGCGTCGCGGCTAATCCAACTCCCGACGCGCGCAGACGAACCCTGCCGCGCGATCGATAAATCAATGTAATTTTCGACGTCGCAAACTTATTTCCAAGATAATTGTATAAACACCTCAAAAAATCTTCAAAGAATGCTCTCATATAAGTTACTTTGCATGACTTTGCCGAAAAATCATTTGAAACTCTACCTCAATGTAGAACTTTGTCGCAAAACAGTATCCGCCATTTTGTAACTGCACGGTAAGAATTGATCGATGATATTCTTAAAGATTACGGAAAATTAAAGAAAGAAAACCATGCCAACAGATTATGTGGTTTTTTATTCTGCATGAATCCACCTACAACTTCACCTTCTACTTACTTTGGAAGATTTTCAGAGAAAATTGAAGACGGGCGTTATTATGGAACGTTGCTCACGTTTAAGCCTGTGTATCTCAGAATCGGGTTGGATCTTTTATCAAATTAAGTGCATATCCTTAAATTTCAACCAGTTTTTGAGTATACCTGTTAAGTTTCAAGTTTATTACTCAAAAAAAGTCATTTTGTAATTTTGTCCGGCTTTTTCCGATTTCCGCCCACTGTGCGATATCCAACGGTCAAATTTGAATCAAAATATTTGCATCAAAATTTGATGCAACTAACGCGCACCCTATCACACGGTCAAAATTTCATCCAACTGGCTTTTGGTACTATCATTTGTACAAAACACCGTTTTGTCCGAATGGATAGGGCAGGTTCTAAATTTTCATCCAATAGGATGAAACCAACCATTCACTGGGCCCTTGACAAAAAAGCATCGCCAAGCGCTGACACAGAGGCCACATAGGTGAAGCCGGTGTCCCACGGTCAAATTTGCATCAAAATAATAGTCCAAAAATTTTGATGCAAATTGCAAATATTTTGATGCAACCGGACGGGGGTGTCCCACGATGCATATCATTTGGACGAAAAGGAAAAAGACGATATTTATGTAAACAAATTTGGAAGCTTATGGAAGTGAAGGATTCTGTCTTTTTCAGCAGGCGAAATTGTCTGAACAGGCCTCTTGAACATTAAAGAGGCGAAAAAAAGAAAACAGAAAGAATGCTGAACTTGGCCTTGGCTGGAAAGAGGGTATGAAAGCGTTGGAATAAGCATGCTAAACATGATGGAGAAGGAGTTGGTCGCCGATGTTCCCGTATATTATCGATAATAACTGACGATAAGTGAGGATATTTGCATGTCCCTTATTAGCAAGGCTGAGGGCAGAATAAAACGGCAGGATACAAACGTGAGGAAGTTTATTCCCGCGGTGAAAATATTATTAATAATTAGATGGATATTGCGGTTGAGAAGATGTTATGAATAGTGCTGTAAACGTGCATTTAAATCAAATTTTTCCTCTCTTAATCTAGCAGTTGCTAAAGACCAATTTTTGCTCATTTTTACTTTTAGGACCACACCAGGCGATGAAATAGACGATCACGAACGTATATATATATATTCGGAATAATGTTTTGCGAATTCACTTTGCGGTATGGTGACATTATAAATTCAAAACTAAACCATTTAGTATTCAATACAGTACTAATGAAAAAACTCAACCGGTTTCGATATTTTCAGGCATTTATCTAGAGGTTTACGATAACGCTAATGACCTGAAAAGAAGGAAACCGGTTGGGTTTTTAATGCATACTGTGTGGAATACAACCAAGTTTGCAAATGAGCATTTTAATTAATAAAATATATATTATGGGCACAAAAATAAACTTTGTTGTATTCCACACAGTATGCATTAAAAACCCAACCGGTTTCCTTCTTTTCAGGTCTTTAGCGTTAATTGTATTGTATTCGATCGCTTCTCAGAACGACTTCAATCGCGTTTTCGTTATCTATTGAAGTAAATACGATAGGCTGCATGCTCTGCTAATGGGAAAATCCACTACTGGCTTCCCTTTCTTTCAATCTGAAGTGGCAAGAGACCCGTTTCCCGAACACATGCCGGACCTTAGGGACGTGGGAAGTGGTCCTTAATCGGGACCTTTTGTTATCTTAACTTGGTGCACCACCCAACTTGAGTTTATTGCTTTCCTAGGGGCGGTCTGACCTGCAATTGAAGCTACACGTGTTAATAGATGAGGTCTTTACCCTCCACCCGCCTCCTTTTGGACTGGTTGTATTGCAGGTCCGCCGCTAGCATGCATTTTCGCACAAAATCTAAACATTTCACATTCTCTTTACGGGGTCCAACCCTACCCCTACAAGTTATCTGGGGGAATGGCCACATTTCCATGGCTCTTCTTTTTCACTCCGTCCAAATAGCGGTCAAAACATTTTGGTACCCTTCAGTTTCTCCTTTTCTGTCGATGTGAACGCATATCCATTACTAATTGAGAAGTCCTATTTTGGCCACAGTTTTTGTGTTTAACAGTGATCTCACAAAGAAGTTATAGTGATGTTATAACTAAAAAAATGTGATTCAGTAATTTATTAGTTCCTGACAACCACATAAATAAGGATTGTTGAGAAGGTATACTATGTTTCATTTATTTCCGTTTCTAGTTTCCGTTTTTTTTTAATTGGTCTGAGACGAGGCACGCACTATTTTTCATATTTTCCCTTCTATTTTATATTTAAACTTTGTAAAAAGAGGACTGTTCTGTAGCTTTTTACAAACCTGTGTAATTATTGTTGACTGTCAAAAATTTCATGGACATTTACGCGGCGAGAACTGCACGGAAAAATGCAGGAGAAAAAAGAGAAAACCATAGTTGCTCGAAAAAGGAATTTGAATGCATATCTAGGGGGTTGTTTCAGATTACACGGAGAGGCAAAACTTGAGCTTATTAATTTTTTGAACATGAAATTTTTTTATTCCGACGAGAGAAGATGGCGAGCTAGGTCACGATCAATCTCTTTTTTTTTAGAGGAATGGCAACTGGTTGAACAAAATTGTTGATTTCCCTGATGTATTTCGCAACCTTTCAAGCACCTCGGGTTCGTATTTTCCTAGTATTTTAATGGTGACATGGGGTCCCCTGGGATATTGTTCTAGTAGTCTCATTTTTTAACAGGTACATCCGATATACAAAGGGGTAGGCCAAGTAAACAATTCACTGACGTTACTACGTGCTCCAAAATTAGGAAAACGAAGCTGCTTGAAGTCAAGTAATTTGCAGGAGTAGAAGAAGAGTTAATCTTTCAATTCTCAACAATTTTGAGATCTCTGTCTTGCGGATTATTGATTGATCCGGTAAAATTTAAGAAGTTCTGCTTAGATACAGCATAAAATTTTGTGAGACATTATGGATGGTTTTACATGCCACCCACACAACACAACTTTATGTTGCATGATTATAACAAATCCTGTATTAGTGTTGAAAATCTGTACTTAAATGAATAACTTGTTATCAAAGACAAAAAAATAGGTTTTGGACTGTTAAAATGTGTACGAAAAGCAATCAATATCTAATATACATTGAATCAAATGTTTTATAACAATTAATGAATGGATAACTCAAGATTCTAACGTGATAACATATTTTAGCCTACGAATTAGGATTCCCCATGAGGCCTACGAAGCAAATTTTGCTTGCAGTTTCGATACACAAAACTGCATAATAGGAGGTTTAATTCCGAAAAAGGGGAGGGCGGATAGTTTTGAATCGCCATATTTTTCTAGTGCCGCAGCAACTTACAATTGGAATATGCCAAAAATACTCCATTCGATATTGCTATATAAATGCTCACCGCGTAAAATGTATCTTTGGATATTTAGTTTTTCGGCCCCTGGGAGAAGGGATTCATTCATATAATGAGGCAAGAATTAAAGCAATGAGTGAACCCGGGCCCAATTGCAGCCGCTATTTGTTTTACTTTTAAGAACCTCAACTAAATGCTAACGCTTAAAACAAAACTTTCCTCAAACGACAATGCGTCTTGTTATTGACGAGACGACGATTATCACAACTATGATCAGAATAAGGTCTCAAGGAAAGACAAAAACATGCATTAGATGATCCCCGGCCCCATACGTAAGACCTGAAGTAGAAAACTGGTACAGCCGAAAGAAACCATTCCATTTTCGACGTGGTAACAGAATGGGCCATTACTCATCCCGCTATCGAGCAAACAAATCAAGGTCACCGACCACCCCTATTCCCAAAAATGCTACTGCTGATCCATTCCTCTTTGTGTTCGTTTGAAGTTGCGCGCTTAAGAATTCATTACCAAATACTTTTAAGCTTTAATTACCAACTGTGGTGAAGAGGCTATGACCGTTAGCGAAAGGCAAACAGTGCATTGTTGTTCAGTGTAAAGATCCAATCTCGCATTCCCTTTTTATCGTAATATTCCGGCACTTGGTGTTGTAAATAGCATTTACACTTCACCAAAGCGAGGTATTTCCTATCTGAAGTTCTGAAGCACACTACGCGAAATGTATTTCATTCGATATGTTGATCGTTCAACGATGCGATGACCATCAATAAGATTTATATTGTCTCTTGAAGCGAAAAGATCTTCCTTCACGGAAAATCTCTTCCTCGTCGAAACAAAACCCTCGCCTCGCCAACCTATCTGATGGCAAAACGAACTCCTTAGGAGGCGGGAGCTTTCTGCGTAGACCCAGGCCAGTAAGGAAAGCCTGACGAGGTGCGGCCATTAAAAATGCATAACTCCCCTTTTAATCGAGATAAAGTTACAATTCTTTCACCAAAAATAAATTTATAGTTTTGTCCAAATTTCATACGCAGCATATATGGACCTATATCGTAAGATACGAAAGTTAGCACGCGATTGATTTTTACCCTGCAAAATTCCAGATTTTTCGTCCGAAAGATATATAAACACACATAACAACGTTGAAACTGAGTTATGAACAAATTAAAGTTTACTAGTATGGAAAAAAATGTGCTATGAACATTTCCTGCAAGTTTCAACTTTATACTAAGAACAGTCTGCCGGAAAATGGATTAGGATTATAACCTCGGAAAAGTGAAGTAACCAGCCGAAATTCGAGAAAATATTTTTTATAACAATTGTTATAAACAAAATCGAATAATTAATGTCTCCAGTTATCTTAGTAACCCTTTCTGCTTCAGAATATATTTTTAGACTTGTGAAACGAGCAAATTAAAAAAATTGCCAAAATTCTTCTAGTGACATCTGGTTAATCGCTCTAGAACTACACCAAAAACGTATACGATTTTTGTACGTGTGGTGAGCTCTCTATATATACTTACTCTATGATGATACGGACGCAGATTTACCGGTTGCTCATCGTTTGCCTCTATATCGAAACTCTCCACCTTTGCTGTACCCAGTTCACTCATAGTCATAGCAAAGCATTCTCTGAATTCGTTCACTAGATCACATACTGAGTCTTTATCTCTTTCTGTTAAATTGTCGCTGATTTTAATATCATCCTTCCTGATCAGTCCCTTTTCTTTCACTGTCCGAACCTTTGGTTCCGGCTCTTCACCATTTTCCAGATCAAGTTTAATAATTCGCAGCTCTCCGTATTCCTTCTCAACTCGGATGTCCCTCTGGTCGAGTGCACTTCGTCCGATAATTATGGCATCATCCTGCGAATAGTCCGGGACAATTAACACCTCAACGTTTAAGTCCACGCCATCCACTTTTAATGCCATTTGTTTTGAACCAATGACCCTACAACCCCCACATCCGAATCCGGACAAATGTTTCAAGCTTTTCTCGTACTTCAATCCAATTTTCTCTGCCACACCTTGCCTCATTGTCACTACCTCGCTTCCTAGATCGACAAATCCAAGGATCCGGTCATTATTAATCTCCACCCATTTATGATATTCATCTTTCACCTTCTCATTTGCCCAGCTAATAATCTTAACGTTTCCTATCCTCTCAACTGCCTACCCATTTCTTTATTTGCCTGAGGGCACTCCCTTGATACATGCCCACTTTTCTTGCAGGTGAAGCAAAGTCTAACGTGAGCTGGTTTTTGGGAATCTTTCGCCATATGACCAAACTCGGCACAGTTAAAACATTTCATCTGCCCTGACTTCCTTTCTCCTTTCGATTCCCACGGTCGATCTACTAATTTCTCACTCGACGTCGAATCTAAACTCCGAATGAATGGCTTTTCTTCGACTCGCGTACGTTCTACCACACATTCGTACCGTTTGATTTTACTCAACAGTCCCTCTACATCCTGGAAATCACTTAGGGCCAACAACTTCACCAACTCCCGATCTCCAATCCCATTCAAAATATATCTTATCAGGGATGCATTGTCAATATCTCCACGACTAGCTAAGGCCTTCATCGAGTAAACGTACGTTTCGTAGGTTTCAGTTCGTTGTTTCTTCTTTCGACTGAGTCTCATATGCACCTCCGCTTGATCGTCCGATGAGGGGAAACTATACTGCAGCTTCCTCTTGAAAGCTTCCCACGAATACACTTCTTCCGCAACGCTATTCAACCACGTCGCTGCGGCGCCTGGTAACTTGTGCACAGCTTGCGTTAACACCATCGAGTCCTCCCACGCGTATGCGAGTGCGACACTTTCAACTCGCCTAATCCATTGCTCAGCCGTAAATCCTATCGATAGGGAAGGATCGAACTCTGGTAGTAGCCTCTCTGCCATCTCATGCTGCCCAATGGAAGTGTTCCCCGCTAACGCAGCTCTTCCCGCCAACATTTCCCGTTCCAACAGCCTCCTTTCCCGGTCCAAAATGTCCCGTTCCCTTCTCAATAGCTCACGTTCGCGCGTAACTTCAATCGCCGCTTCGTTCCAGACCACACTCGTTCCACCTAGCATAGCCTCACTCCGACCCCCGGTCATATCTCTTAGCGCTCTAGTCTCGCGCTGACCCTCATCCATCTCTCCTAGCGTCCTAGCCTCACCCCAACCCCCGTCTGTGTGACCCACGCCGCTACCCTCGCTTTCCCGCACATGGCTGATGGTGGCGTCACATGAAAAAGGGGCCCGCCACTCGCCACCTCTCTCTTCACAGTTCCCGCCTCGCCACTTGCCATTTCTTAGCTTACAGCACAGCCTTCCACACACGTCCCTTTTTGTTACAATACGCGTGTAACCCGCCGTCACAATCCCATCACTGGATTTCTCACCGGGAAAAACGCCCGCCCTGACCACTGGAATCTTGGGTTGTCGCCGCACTGGAATCACTTGCCTTCTCGGAGAATATCCCACCGCTGCTCTGTTAAAAGGGGAAGCGTGTGTGTCACCTTTGGTTGCTCTCGAAATGATTCTCGCTCACTTCTACCTCTCTGTGACTCTTTATTCTTCACACTTATACAAACAGGACTCTCCAGCCCAGACACTCTCCGTGTCCCTCCTCACACTTGACTTCACTCAACTCAACTGTCCTTACGGCTTCTCGATGCATCCCAACGCGTCCCCTTGAGCCACCTCTGTTGGTTCACGGTCACTCCCTCAGGGGGCAGCATCTCCCGGGGGGGGGGACACGCCGCCTGGCGGCGTAACAACTATATATTTAATAAGCCTTTTCGTTAGGACCTTTGGTTTACTTGGTAAGATTGAGAACTTCATAATATGTTGTTCGTATTAACAAGAATCTTCTGTATTGTTTTCATATGTACCAACACTTCCACAAATTCAATAAGTAGAAGTTTAGTTACCTTGTCGAAGGGGAAGAGGCGAACGAGAGTGTACTTGAAACCTGAATGAAGAGATGAGTGGTTTGGCAGTATGGGTGGCGAAACTGTTTGTGCTGTTTATGAAAATAGGGGCCACTTTAAGGATATCCTGGATAGCAGAATGCATGCCGTTTATGATATGAAGTGCGCAATCAAGTCTTTGTCTTATCTATGTTATTTTTGAGAGAATAAGTGCAAGCTATTTGTGGTGGAAGCTTCGAACTATTATATTTTAACTTTCAGTCTGAGGAGTTGCTGTTGTGCTGAAAGATATAGTAATCCTAATTCCGTAAACTGAATTTTTAATGTAGTTAGCTGAATACACCCATGAATTATGCGATGATAACACTTTTTCTGGTGATATTTTTATTCCTTTTCATAATATTTTGACAAGCCCTTTTTATGTCAAACAGAGAAATTGGTTTAAGTTAATGGATAGAGGGGCTGAAAAAAATAAAGGGAAAATTATATTTCAATTATAAAATATTGATGTGAAATTTGAATTTCATGTTTTAATAGTAACTGTTCAGTGATCCATCAGTTCCTTTGTTATACTAATGGTTTGGTCGAGTCTAATCTAACGAATATGCTTTTCTACCTTGCCTTCTTTGCTCCCTTCAATTCAACAGTGATGGAGCCTTCTTTGCTGTTGAAAACCTCCACCACCATATCTGAAATAACCATGGTAAGATTACCATAATTTGCATTTGAAAATCCTATTGTCATCATGGCTTTTCTCCATTGTATCCTAGCTGGTATAAATTAAGTTTGCCCTGATTTTTTTTTCAAGTGCTTGTAATTAAATCCATGTATGCAATTAAAATGAAAGTTTAAGATTGGACTGGTAAAAATTGCAGCCACGTGTCCTCTTAATCAGGCGATAATCGCATAAAACAGTTTGTATAAATGGGAGGTGTGCTCGGGCAAGTAACTCGCGCAATTGAACATCTACCGTGTATCATACTGCCAATTTTCCATCCATACCATACAGTATTGTCCATTTGTCCCACAGTAGTGGGTTAAGCACACTGAATAAGTCAACACATGCTGCTGTTTGCATCGTGTTGACAAACCATCAAGTATTATGCTTACTAGAAATTAGTTTCTATAAGATTCTATTTTTTGGATGACCTTGGTAGGCAAAGTGTCTGCACAGGAGCTCATTCGTCCATCTTTCTGCAGGGGTGACAGAATACATCAAGTTGTCAAAATTCTAGAAACCCTTTCATTAAATAGATATTCTGTGGTTAAGAATTACAGATTAATAACCCCCTCCTGCATCTTTGCTTTGCTTGTCTCTAATTATGATATAACTATTTAATAAATATTAATAGTCATTAACATTGATTAAACAAAATATTGTTTTTGTTAAGCAATCACATCACAGCTTAGGAAACTAAAGGAAAATCTTAAAACATCAGTCAATTTTGAGATAGCTTTTTTGTGTTTAGAAATGGTCTCCATCTATGGATCAAAAACCTCCTCATAACAAAATTTTTTGCGTTCCCAGGAAATTTGCTGTAAAGAGGTTTGACATTAGTTACAAAGTGGCATCTTTTAAGCAAAATGTTGAAAGTAGCATAAAAAATTAGCTATGTTTAGGGGTGAGCGAACTGCCTTTCTTTTCAGTTAACTGATACCTGATATTTTGATCTGATCTGATATTTTAAATCTATGCACTAGAGTATGTATGTATACACATGTACAGTAAAACCTCTGTACAATAAACCCCTATACAGCTGATAAGACTGTCTATTAGGGCAGATAGGAAATATCTATTTTTTTCAAATCCATCTGGCCCAATGAAAAAAAGTCGTGGGACCAATCAAAAATAATTCCTGAAAAATTTGAGACCTCTAGGGAAACCCCTGACCCTCGCTCAAATGCAATTTAGGGGAATGGTCAAAATTCGAAAAATATAATATTTTATGGTCATTCCCTATAGATTTTGGCGAGTTACTGTTCTTGTAGGGCAAAAATTTCGTGCATTTTGATGTATCTGACACCGTTTAGCCACAAAATCCCTAATTTGAGTCTGCGTCCGTGGAGAAAATATTCCAACGCATACGCAGCATGGCGGATAAAAGAGCAGCAGGCCTATCCCGTCCCCAACCCGCTCGCTTCTTCCCCTCCCATGCCTCGAATGCAGAAAAATTCATCCCGCGCATGCTGCTAGGAGGTCGTTTATCTTTGATAATATAAATCGGAAAATGGCAGAAGGTAATAAAGGAAGCGTAGTGAGACGACTTGTCCCTTATTAGGCGCCTCGTCGGTGTTAAAAAAATTGATGTTACCAACTTTTAGAGAAGTGATGAAATATTATTAGTTGCAAGAATGAAGAATGAGCCTACGGTCTATGAAGAGGCCTATCGAGCAGCTATGAAGGTGTGCGAACTATTGTAACACGCTTCTATTCCGGTATTGTCCGACAGCTGTGACTAAATGAATTTTAGGTGAAGGCCGCTCGCGTCCCCTCCCCGCTCGCTTCTCCCAAGCCCCAAAAGGACCAAAATTCAACAATCACCAAAGAATTACTCAATTATCTGCTTTCCAGTCTGTATTTCTTATGTCAGTGTCATTCCTCGTTTTTTGCTGCTGTCAAGAAAGTTTTGGTGTATTCTTTCACGAATATCTCGTCCGCATGCATAATAAAAGGAATATTTAACTTCAAATTTGAACGTTCATCAATAGAATTTTGAATTTCCATAGTGCTAAGGTCAGATATAACCAGAGGTAACGTGGTCTCTCTCCAATATATCATCAACAGATAGTCCTTTACGTCGATATTAAAATCCAGCAATTACAAAAATCTCGGATTGAGTGCCAAATGCATCCTTGCAACAATGCAAATTGGGTCCTTAGATTTCCCTCCCAATGTTTATGTCGCAAGTCTAAATATTAGTGCAATTAACAAATAGACCACTGTAAGGGATGAAATATGATTTGATGCTTTCCCGGCGAATGATGTGGGTAAACTCTTCTCGGGATTCAACAAAATTTATTCCTGAGGATGAACCCCGAGTCGGAGCTTGAACGTGGGCCATTATGGAAAAATTAACCCGGTGGGAATCCCAAGAAGAGTTTACTCACACAGCAAGGGGTGTTGCAATTATGCTTGTAGTAGAGGGATGATGCCTCCTTTTTGGGCGGTATTCACTTGGTACTATCACATTTACATCCTTTTTAATTCTTTGTATCTAATTTTCACTCGGAAAGGAATTGAGAATTGCAGATTTTATAACTTTTGCGAATCCTCCGACGGGGGAGGCAAACCCCCAAAAGTGGGACCCTGTTTCTTCAACTAATAACACACATTCCCCTATAAACTTGGATTGATAAGTCCTCTTGCCTTTTTTTCATCAGACTAAAGTATAGTATTTCAATCCATCAAAATGTAGCCCTTTGATGACACCCTTTGATGCCTCTCTTTTTGTATTCACAATAATTAGTGTCTTTTACTGTCTAAGTAAGTAATTCTGGTGTACTATCTTGGATGTATATTACAAAGTTATGATTTTTTTGTCAGCTAAAGTTGTGGGAACGATCATTGCTGTTGCTTGGTTCTTGCATATGCCTATATCACAGTTGGTAGACACATTTTCCCTGCGGGAGTTCCAGTTTTAGTTTAGCCCTTAATGTTTGTTTCATCAGGAACGTAGAGATACAAATCAGCTGATTTCTCATCAGTTTAATTTTCTTCGGATGAATTGATGAAGAAAAATTTTTGATACTATTTTCCCATACAAGAATTGATGATGTTGCCTCAACGCTCTCTGACAATTCCCTTTTTTTCCTCAGTTGTCGAGTTTCTTTAGGATTCAATCCAGCAGCCATCATCTTTCGTTTCGTCCACTTGTCTCTCAAAATACTTCTTCATTAGAGGGAACCTTATGCTCCTTCTTGCACTAACATACAAAACTATCGCATAGTTTCAAATGTTCCTTTGAAAGTGTTTGAGTTTTACACTTCAATAAAACCGTACTTTTGGCCTATTCTAATTTTCCGTTAGTTATAGTACTTCCTGTGGTACCGTTAAATCCATTAAGTCACATTAACAATGGAAGAGAAGCGCGCCACCATAGTTCGCACACCTTTATAGCCACTCGAGAGGCCTCTTCATAGACTGTAGGCTCCTTTCCTTCATTCTCGGATCTAAAAATATTTCATCACTTCTCTAAAAGTTGGTAACATCGATTTTTTTTAACACCGACGAGGCACCAAATAAGGGACAAGTTGTCTCACTACGCATCCCTTTTTACCTTCTACCATCTTCCAATTTATATTATCAAAGATGAACGCCCTCCTAGCAGCACACGCGGGATGAATTTTGCTGCATTCAAGGCGTGGGAGGGGGAGAAGCGAGCGGGGAGGGAATGGGATCAGCCTGCTGCTCTTGTATCCGCGACGCTATGTGGGCGTTGGAATATTTTCTTGGCAGACGCTGACTCAAATTAGGGATTTTGTGGCTAAACGGTGGCAGATACGTCAAAATTCACAAATAGGATAGTAACTCGCCAAAATTTATATGGAATGACCATAAAATATTATATTTTTCGAATTTTGACCTTCCCCCCCTGAATTGCATTTGAGCGAGGGTCAGGGTTTCACCCAGAGGTCTCAAATTTTTCAGGCATTATTTTTGATTGGTCCCACAACTTTTTTTCATTGGGCGGGATGGATTTGAAAAAAATCGATTTTTCCTATCCGCCCTTCTGTGTATCTGATGAGATTATCAAGTGAAAATGTTAGCGGAAATGTGCCAAGGAACAACCACGATTTTAAGTGCAGTCACCACCTTTCATTCAACTTGGAATAACAAATAAACTTCAATAGTTGGTCCTCAGATTTTCTGTCTGACGATTTCAACTTGTGAACCACCTGGGTGGTTCAAAGAGGAGCAATGTCTTGCCAAACACTCCTGCTAGAAGTAGAGCAATAGACAGAGCCATGCGGGGTGGAGGATTACATGGAGCCACACAGAGCGGAGCAATAGACAGAGCCGTGCATAGCAAAGCAAAAGCATCAGACGGAGATGCGCTGAGCGAATCATAGTCTAATGTTATGGTGGGAACAACGAGAGTCGACGATGGCCTTCACCGAGCCAGGGCGACAAATGTCCTCCATTTTGCCCACTCTGTACGTCCCTGATGTGAATGTTTTGAAGCTCGAAGCGGAACTGTTAAGACACGGTACCCTTTGCTGCGGTTCTAATTCCGGCATGTTATGGAAAGAAGTACCTACCTGTAAATGTAAAACACTAAGTTTTTGTATCAATAATTGGTTCTAGAGGGGCACTTTTTATGTTTTGGGCCCAAGTGCAGACTTTGTTGTAGGGAGTTTTTGTTTGTAGAGAGGTTCGTTACGGCAAGTTCTTTGCGTGGTTTGTTCATCGGACAGCTCCAGGACCAGGCAAGTGCCTTCGAAATCAGGAGGTTTCCTTAATATTTTGCTGGGTGGGGGTTTGTTGTGTAGAGGTTTTGCTGTAATTATCAGCTCACCTCGAGTTGTGTTCAAGGCATTTTTTAGCAAAATGTTGAAAGTAGCATACAAAAAATAAGTTGTGTTTAAGGCATAACTTCACCCTCTTTGTTTTTATTTATTTCACTTTTCACTATCATCTTCTTATCTTCTCATGTACAGAGCCCATGTCTGGGGAAGATTTGAATGACATTACAATTCCGTCTGTGTTCACTGGAGAAGTTGAAGGACTGCTGATAAAAGAAAAATTTTTGTATGATATGGGGTAAGTTTTTTTGTATATCTCTGTAATTCGTAAGATGTTTTTTATGAATTCTGTGTCAAGGGCGTACCCTGGATCAAAACTAGGGGGGCAAGCCGTGGTCGTTCAAGTGTTGACATTTAAGCATGGAAAAGGTGAATGAAACCAAGATGTAGATAGGGGTAGATAGGAGTTTTACATTGTCTGAGATTACTAATGCACACATGAAGCACAGATCTCAGGGAAACATCTCTTAATAATCACCTATTAAAATTGCCTGAGGTCGGAAAGTTTTCTTCGTTTGATCGGATATTAATAATCCTTATTTAAGCCAAGCGATACCTTCTAGCTGGTTACTCTGCTACATGCTAGCAGCCTGCATCGTAGCGGCGCTCAAAGCCTCGCCCCAACATCATCTCACACGGCGGCAGCGGGAAGCAGAAATACGTCACACAGGGTTTTCCCAGCATTCGTACTTAGCTGTTACGTTTTCGTGCACTTGAAAATTTTCACTTTTCATTTAATCGCAAAAAATAGATATCGTCATTTAAAAATCTAAGAGCATGAAATGCGTACTCCAGGAGTACCGTATATCTCCGAATATAGTCCCCCCTTTTTTTCCAAAAATGGCCGCGGAAAAGTAAGGGGGGGGGACTATAATCGAGTGTAATCCAGTTTAGCATACTAAAGGTGACCATAAAGTAATAAATAATGGCATAATGGCTAATGTTCTCGTAGTCTTTCTATTTGAGTATATTTATGAGGATTATAATCGGAGATATTAGTAAATACTGCCACGTTTTGCCGGAAATTAAGACAATTTTTACCACAAATGTTGTACAGATACGATTATTCCGATTCAAATAGCATATCGAATATGCGTTTTCACGGAATCCATCGGGGTAGCCGCTAATTTTTCTTGGAAAAGTATTGTTAGAATAATTCAATCGACACTGATCACTTAATGACGCAAAACAGTAAATAATTAAAATGAAAACTAAACACACACTATCATTACATTAATCGAACACTAGAATTGAATCAATGGTATATGTACCCGTCGCTCATTTAATAACTACGCGATTTAAATAATTGCGAAAAATAAACAGATAAAGTTAACCTTTCGTGACGATTTAGCATTTCATTGCGTCCGTAGCTACTATACGTCCATGTGCCCGTGCGGTTCGTGTTTACAACCATTGCCTTTACCGCCTTCGCAGGACAAGAATGCGCAATAGGTGATGCATTTGTTTCTGAAAAGGCGCAATAATCGACGACTTTAAACCAGAAGCGCCGGCATTACTGCATTTGATCGAAATACAGCGACTCAGCATCGAAAGTGTAATCAATTTATTGAGGAATATCTTCAATTCGTCAGGGTAAATAGGATCGATAAATTACGTCGCATAACGTTTCGCAATTATTTCCGCGATATTTTCTTTATTAAAAATAATTTTACGTTCAACAGTGAGGTGATGGATCAAGTAGAAAGATGAGGATCAATCCTGCCGCAGATTAGAGGCCTTCAAAGACGGAGTTTCGATGCCAATTTAAAAATAGCCGTTGCAGAATACGCCGTAAATCATAGTATTTACAGCGCTTGCAAAGCGCTAATACATCGTGGAAGTCATTTCGGGGGTCTCGATGCGGCAGATTCAAAGAATTAGAGGAAAATATCGTCGAATTTGTGTGCAAATGCAGAGCAGAAGCTCTTTGTGTAACTTATGCAATGATTCGCGACGAGGCATTGAAAATTGATATAATTTTTTTTCAGTTTTAATGTTTGTTGGAAAAAGTTTATTTCTTAATTTTATTACTTTGATATTTGTAAATCCTGTAGTTTAATTGTTTTGCTTAGCAGGCATTTGATAGCAATATTTTTATAATATTTATAATTTATTTAACACAATTTTATTTAGATTTCCTAAATTCTTCAGGTCACTTGGATTTGTGATGACTTGATGGGTGTGTTACACTGGATCTAAGGAAGTTTCAGGGCCAAATGCAATACTGTTTATGGGCTTTAAGTTAAAGCTTATATATTGACATTGTCTGTAGTCATTTGGAAATCAAAAATATTAATAATTGATGAAGGTTTAAAAAATACAATAGCCTTGGATACTTAAAAAAATTTCTCATTTCTTCGTTACATCTGGTTAAGGAACTATAAATTACTGATACATGCAATGGATCACAACATGTTTTAGGTATAGTTATTTTGTTGTGATGGAAAATATGTGAACAGATTTGTTCTTAATCTTCACAGAAAATAATAGTTTTTATCGAATCTAGAATCTTAACTTGCTAACCACAGAAAAATTGCCTTCCTTTACATTTTAAAATTTTTCCCAAAACTGAGGTCTCAAAATTGGGGGGGGGACTATATTCGGAGATATACGGTAATTATCTTTCAATTTAGGCAACAAAAAAATAAGAGGAGACCACCCTATTATTTCATTGTTTCCATATCTAAAAGCATGACTCATTTGTACATTTTGAATGCTTATTAGGTTACAGTAAATAACTACAGAAGAAAGGACAACTGGTAATGCATGGTTGCACATGCAACAGGAAATTAATTAATTAATTTATTACTAAGTAACCGTTAGGGTGTCCCAAGACATAATGGAAATTTTTTTTTCGCGATTCGCGGCCTAAAAAACTCACATAATAAATACCGTATAAGCGTGTGTAAGAGGCGCACCCCTATTTTGAGGAAGGAAGCTATAAAGTAAAAAAAAATTTTTTATCCTATCGTGCGGTGTTGCAGATGTATGCCTGGAATTTCGACAGTTATCGAAATTTCCTCTTTCAGTACTGTATTTGAAAGAGGAAATTTTGATAACTGCGGCAGTAATAGCGGCATAAGAGGGAGTGGAAAGAGTTCCGATCCTCTCTTCACATACGCCATCGCTCTACATTGCTTGTCCTACTCACGAACTATTTTGTTTAAAAGCTCTCGCATTTTGTTTAAATGCTCCCACGAGTATGAATTTATTCATTTAACATTCTCAATAATGACTGCGAAACATGAAAAAGGAATACAGAATTTTTTAATTAAATAAACTAGAAGTGCAGAATCAGTTCTTCACATAATCCATTGCTAAGGCACATTAACTGCCTCTAGAAGCATCATTGCAAGAAATACCTCATACTGCAAGGGTTTTGTCGGGGAGTAGGTTGTAAAAGAGTTCCGTATCGTCTGCATTATATCACGCAGGGAATACTTAAGATATTCTGCTAGGATCTGAGTCCTTCCTTACACAACTTTGGGTTTACACCACAAGCATGGTCAGCAATTATGGAGGGAGATAACGCATTCGTGCTTTGAATTAGTACAACCGAACTCTCAAAGTTCTCAATTCTCATTCGATTTATCCTTAAACATAGCCATAAGCGAAGTCTTTAGCCAAAAGCCTTTCTCAGAAGTTACCACAGATTGAAGTGGGCAAAACCACCCGAACAAAGCTCCTTCTAACTCTTCATGATCTGCATTCCTCGGGCACTTCAGTTTTTTTTTTATTATTTGGGTGGTTTGGGTCCTCCACCGGGTAATCTCCTTCCTGGCTGCCAATGTTTCAGGGTACGAGTCGTACTTTATCCTCTGGGCTGAATGTCGTTTCTTGGAAAGTGTTCATCTTATATAGCGGTGTCGGCAGCTCAGGTTCCCTTTGATTGTTCCTTGGTATTAGCCAATCGGGTTCAATGCATTCTATACAGGTTTCCAGACGTTAATGAGGGAGTAACTGCTATCTCTAATGATGTTCTTGTCTGTTAGCCGGATCTCTATGGCCTCCTTCGTAATCCCTTCCCAATATTTCTTCTCTTGAGAGATGATCTTCACATCTTTCCAATGAATGGCATGGTTTTGGTTGATGCCGTGTTCAGCCACTGCAGATGTTTCAGGTAGACATAGCCTGAAATGCCTTTGATGTTCCTTTATTATCGTGGTAATGGAGAACTTGCACATTTAAAAAAAAAAATGGAGGAGATAGAGGACGTTGAATCTTGCACAACGCAAAAAACTCGAGGGCTAGGTAACCCTTCGTTTCCAAGATAAAAATTCTCAAAGTTGTCGAAAATCCAACGGCACGAAAAACTGCGTTCGAAAGGGGGCGTGGTTGTTTCCAAGGGTCTGACGTCACATATGCCATTCCGAGGACTCCGAGGTAGTACTGCAGCAGGGGCCGCTGTTCTGGCCGCTTCCTCCGGGACTCTGGGCGGCACTAACGGGGAAAAGGTGCACGAGCGGAGTTTTGGGGAGGGCAGGGGAGCCTTATATGGTAATTACATGTAACTTAAATGGCAACTTGTTAGAAAAATTGCGTAAAATTTATGTCAATTAAATAGCTGCAGGATTGATAAATTTAGAAAATAAGATAATTAAGAAGTGTGATTAGTTATTGCAATTTAATAAGTGAGAGCTTGTCTATTATTATAGCAATACTTGTAAATAAAGGCATTAAAAACATTCTACAAACCTCTGAAATCAGTATTTTACCATAAGTTTAGAAGTACAGTAAACTCTTGATTTTACGAAGTCAGTGGGACCGGAAAATTGGCACTTCGTAAAATCGAGTTTCGTAAATTCAAACCTTTTTCATAAGTCACGAAAAAATGTTCGCTTTTGTTTCTTCCGCCGTTTTTTGTCTTTAGTGGTCTTATTTAAATGTTTTCGGTGGTTATTCTCGGTATTATTCATAGAAAAGGCTTTTTTTATCGATTTATGCTGTGAAAGATCGTTAAATAATTATACCACCATAAAATTCTCATTTCTCGTTCATACTTCAACATCAACGATTGCTTAAGAAATTCCCGACCAGTTTAGAAAACGTAATCAAATAATGAATTGCAAAGTTTATTATAAGAATTTCATGTTATAAATTTGTGGTTAGGAGCGAATAACAACTATTAAGTTCGCGTAAGATATATATTTGTTTCCAGCACCCACGGAATTTTAGCGGCAGCCGGCCTAACCGCCATTTATGTCGCCCTCTATCGCTCAGTGACGAGAAAAAAAAAGAAAAACGAGGGCCTCCACCCGTTTCCAAAATAACCTTCTTAAGTTAATATTTCGAGTTACTCCGTATTTTCAGTTAAATGTGCTATCTTTTCCATTAGTTATATTCATTGACATTCAGTTACGATCATAAATTACGTAGGATATGGTTATCTTCTGGCGAATATTTGAAGTAAATTCTGTTTGAGCTCTCCGTCCGGATACTGTGCTCTGTCATCTTAGCAGACATTGCTACGAAAGACTTTATTCTTCATCAGGACCATATTCTTCATACCGGGTGTGAAGTGCTATGTTCATATAGTATTTCTCTCTTCTTTTATGCCGACAGGAGCAAGGTTCTAACCGGAAAACGACAGGAGAAACATCTTCCATTATCGGAGAAATAAAGAGAGAAACGTTATTATTCGCATTGATTGTTTTCCTACAAGAGATGTTTCATCATTTCTCAACGTGTGTGAAGTATTGGTTCACTTGCGTGAATTCCCAAAAATGACACGCAAAAACCTGTACATTCACCTCATTTTCTTTTCGTGTCCCTTTCTCCGCTGTATTGAAAGTTATGCAAAGAATCATTGACGTAGAGAAAAGATTTTCTTAGCTTTAGCCCTAAAAATAGTCGCGCAATAATCGTAAATAAATATAGTGACGAAAGAGCAAAGAAAATAATTTCAATTGAAACGTCAGCAGAGAAGAAGAGAGGGAATTATAAGCGCGGCACCATTTCCCTGATAGTGGAAGATACTTCTTCAGCCTCTCTCCGGTTAATAACTTACCCCCGTTGCAGGTAAATATGAACCATGCCCTTCTCCACAATCGGGGAACGTTCCCAGTGGGTGAGGTGAATAAGAGTGGGAGGGGGATTGCCTGGTAAGCGGTCAGCGTATGGTTGGGTGAAGGGGGCAGGAGAAAGAAGGGTGGGGAAATGGCCTTCAGCTCTGCCTCAGTCTACTTTTGGGGGGCGTATTTTTCTATGACGCACTCAAGCTCCATAACCTTTGGGGGGGAATGAATGGGAAATGCTGGGGAAGGAGGGGTTTGAGATGCGTAAGGTGGGTGTCAGCAAGATCAGCAGAAGGCCGCGGGAGGAAGTAAACAAAGACTTTGGAAAGAAAGATCTCTCGGCATGGGAAAATGGGGAGACGCGCGAGAAGAAAGTTCATGGTTAGAGTTAGAAGTGCATCTTCATTACGAGTAGCCTGAAAAATATGTTTGTGGTTAATAGAGCCCAATACTTAAGATATTTAAGTTGTTTATTCAGGAAGGCCATTATATACACAAAAAGATACTACTAAAATATCAATTATTTTTTTCTTTTTGCCCTTCTCCATCGCCGCTTCCACCATGGTTTCTCACTTGCATAAATGGGAATGAAATTGGGGACCTAACTCATTAGCCAGATAAAAATATCTTAATGTTTGGAGGGCAGCTTGTACTTCTTTTTTATTTGGTGAAATTACTTCCTCACTTTCATCTTCGTCGTCACTGCTATTCTGACTAGTCCCGGCCGCTGCTTCTTCCGACGTATGTACCGGCGTCCCATTGTCGCAAGCCCGGAGATCATCGTCATTGGCATATTAATCGTTTGATGTTGCGCGCTGTGCTCTTCCTGCCTTTTCCAAGAATTTTTCAAAATCATCTTTTAAGCCTCTAATACCCTCCGTGATTTTATCCGCTGCAGCTTCCTGAAGGTATAACTTAACGAATCAACTATAGCCGCGATATTATAGCAGTACAATTTCTAGTAGGCTGGTTGTATCAATTACCAACCTCGAGAACATCCTCATGATGCGCTATCAAAGGGAATCCGGCCGATTTCCAGCAATTTGCGATTGTAGTGGAGAAAATAAAGTAAGTCTTTGAACCGTGTTCCTGCAATGAAAAATGGCAATGGGGAACTTGCATGAATTTTTTTTATTTCACAGGTGGACAGAAAATTATTTTCTGAATACAACAAAGAAAACCGCATGTAAATCTGAGTTTTCCTTCGCGAGATATTTAATGATAAATATTACGAATTTTAAAGCGCGGGAAAAACTCCCTCACCCCCCAAGCCACTGCCGACGAAGCCTCGATGACGTCAAAGGTGCCTAAACATCACGCGAAGCTATTGTTTGTGATTGTTTGTAATAGTCGCCAGCAGTTGTGAGAGCTTCGTTTGTTAGACGTGTTGATTATTTTATATTTAAAGATAAATATCCGACGATAGAGGCTTGGAAGCCCTCATATTTTGCATTATTTATAATATTAATATCTGAGTAAGGGCATAAAATATAAAACTGGAGCAGTTAAACCAAAAATTTTATAATACCTAAATAACATCGTTGTAGGAGTCTGAGCCACGGCCATTGGAAGGGGGATACGTTAATTGTAAGTTGATGTTATCGACGGCATATAATTCATTTAAGTATGTAATTAGAACGATTTTGATGTTTACTAATGTCCGCTTAGCTTTTATATACAATAACTTCATCCGTTTATTCGTAGGTACCGGAGAATTCGTCGTTTAGGACTGTATGTGCTTGTATTATGAGGTGAATTCCAGTCAATGCAACTTTTGCTCGCTGATTGGAGACATCTAGGAACATTTTTGTGCCAAAATAGTGTTATTTTCAACGTGACATCTCCCGTTAAGCTACTACTAATAATCACAGTGCCAATGGTTGTAATGCACAAAGTTTGACAAGGTTGAAAAATATCGGCCAAGAGTTATCAGTGTTCCATCGTGATTGAACTGTAAAAAGTGCTATTACGCTATCGATAAATGTCTAACAGTAGTGTAAAAATTGTCAGTGGTGTGCTAATCTCCGTTGTTCATCGTAGATATGACATTTCACGATCACGCTATTGAAATAAAAACTGTGAGTGAAGTTTGTTATTCCATTATTTCAACGAATAGTAGTGAGAAAAGTCACCTGTGTCGGCTAATTTAAGGGTTTAAATCAGTGAATAAATAGTTGTTTTCATCATAACGAGTTCTGTTATTGTAAGTTGTACATGATGAATATAAGAATGTGACAGTGACATCCAGTTTTGATAAGAGTATTTGCCTATTTCCCACAATATTTTTATGGTATATGCTAGTATATTGTTTATGGATTTACCTATATTATTGAAATAGGTTATAGCTTGTGTGTGTGTTGGCAGCGGAACCGATTCGCGATCTCACATGTGGATTGTGTGCAGACTGTTTTGCTGTGAATTCGTACCGTAGGACGGATAGGACTACCTTCTCCGTTAATTCGGTGTTGCCAAATTCAACAGCACAGCTTACTCTAATGTCAACAGCACAGCTTACGATCGTTATCCTCCAGTATTACAAGTTTCTTTTACAACTCGATTTGCCGCCGACGTATAGCAATAATTTGTCTTAACAAATTCCATGAGGGTCGTGGCATCAATTTTTGGTGTCCTAAAAAAAGGCTGGTGTCCTAACACCCCATGCCACACGCCTTTTAGGCGGCTTGCGGGGTATTATGTAGATGTAGATGAATTTCAGGTGTACTATTCGAACGAGTTGCAACGTTATCATCCATTTTTCTTATCACTAAAACATACGAAGTGAAACGCTTGTACTTCATCATCCCGATGCCGCATTATTAATATCCCAAGTAATAATCTAGGCACAATAGCAATAGGAAAACTTGCCCAAGAATAACAGAACAAAATAAAGTGACGATGAGCGGCTAAATACTCCCTCAAAACAAATTTTACACCATGCGCTCAGCGTATTTCCCTACTCCCTACGGTTGTTTAGGCACCTATGACGTCACGCCTGGCCTCGGCAACGCTCGGGTGTCTTCGCGCAGTGGTCGGCTCAGAGAAATTTTTCTCGATTTTAAATGCAATTTTTTTATTTCTTTTGATGTTGAATGGAGAAACTGAAGGTATTTTCGCGAGCTTATGTATCCATTTGACTTATTCAAAATAGTTTTTAGGGCAATCTACGACCCATGCAAGTTCCTCATTGTATTAACTTTGCCATTTTAGCAAAGTTAACGAAATCGTTATTTCTCATCGCAGAAACACGGTTCAGAGACGTACTTGAAAGCCTGTTTGGCAGGAGTGCGATGCAAATCATCTTTTAAGCCTCTAATACCCTCCGTGATTTTATCTGCTGCAGCTTCCTGAAGGTATAACTTAACGGATCAACTATAGCCGCGATATTATAGCAGTACAATTTCTAGTAGGCTAGTTGTATCAATTACCAACCTCGAGAACATCCTCATGATGCGCTATCAAAGGGAATCCGGCCGATTTCCACCAATTTGCGATTGTAGTGGAGGAAATAAAGTACCGTATAAGCGCGTGTAAGAGGCGCACCTTTTTTCCCAGATATTGCAGCCGAAAATGGGGGTGCGCCTCTTACACAAACTTCTTATCTTCCCCCCCTCCCCTTCACCGGTTGCAAGTTCAAGGGGAACTGAGCAGCCTTGGTTTTCAGCATGAGTCAGTCATCTGAAACCCTGGGTCAAAATCAAGCGGCAGGCAGGGGAGTTTCTCCCTTAGTGACGTATTTTTAAAATGCTCCTGTTTGAATTTCTTGCAAGCATCGCGCCGTCACGTAGGTACCCCAGAGGTGAACATTGAAAAGATCGCGCGGGGTGATTCGCTCCGGAGCACGCGCTAAATTTATTGCCACGAGTGGGCATCCCGCGGCATTTATACTGCATATAGTAATATTGGTGTCACAACCTGCGGTTGAAAAAATTCGAACGAGTGTGCTCATTGTTGGACTTAATGGTGGATAGAAGAAATCGGAAATGCTTATAAGTGAAGAGCGCTGAAGGAGAGGTCGAGGGGAAGAGGGCTCCCTCCCCTCGGTATTTAAAGCTAAGAGCGAAGGAGCAAGGGAAGAACTCGTCCGATCTTATATGTGACGTAGTTGCCTTTAAAGCGAAGGGGCGAATGGGCGAAGGCGCAGCAATGTGATATACGCAGTTTGCGTTGCCTGAGTTTCCAGTCCATCTCGTCTTGTTTGAATGCGCTTATGCTACGCTTGTTTCTTCCGAAATTGTGCTGTTTGGACTATTTTGAATATTAGTAGCCTTATTTTAGCTATAAATCTTTGTGTCAATCAATTAGAGCTCAAAAAACTTAAATGCTGTAAGATATGCATCGCGTTAGGTCTAATTCTTTTTAGAACCTCGTGCGTGTCATACAATTGCTGAAAGATATTGAGATATCTTCGAGCTCAGAAGGTGACTCAAGTAGCATTTGACCTCCAGAAACTCGGGGAATTGAACCTGGTAGACCGAAAAAGGTCAGTTGGTGGAATGGGGTAGGGATGAAACACGTTTCCATTGTTCCCCTGTAACTTGATATTTTCCTGTGGAGTCTCGGAAAGGGAAAAAACGGCAGAGGCATTAGCTGATGGAGAGCCGAGTGTAGTTCCGTTAGGCCCCTTGCACACACACCGATTTTGGACGGCCGGTAAAATATTGGCCGATATTTTACCGGCGAAGCGATGCTTGCACACACGCCGGATTTTTACCGGTCAAACGATACGTTGCTAAGTTTTTGAGCCGGCGCCGGCGATCCACAGTGACAATAGCCGGCAGCTAACTGGCATTTTGCCGGTGCCAGCGTGTGGTCGGTAAGTGTGCAAGCTCCAATGCTCTCCCATTGTTCACTATTGGAATGTGGACGGCCGATATTTTACCGGCCGTCCAAAATCGGTGTGTGTGCAAGGGGCCCTAAATCTACGACGTGGTTATTATCCTACGGCGCTGAGATTGCCCCGATTGTTGTTCAATCTCTTGGGGAAGCTCATGCCATTTGCCTGTCGTGTTTTGCCTCTAAATTTTCCACGGCTGCAATTCTATTGCAATACCCCTGCGAGAGCTTTTAAACAAAATTGTTCGTGAGTAGGACAAGCAACATAGAGCGATGGCGTATGCAAAGAGAGGATCGGAACTCTTTCTACTCCCTCTTATGCCGCTGCAGTTATCAAAATTTCCTCTTTCAAATAGTACTGAGAGAGGACATTTCGATAACTGTCGAAATTCCAGGCATACGTCTGCAACACCGCACGATAGGATAAAAAAAAGTCGCAAAATTTTTTTTAATAGCTTCGATCCTCAAAATAGGGGTGCGCCTCTTACACGTGTGCGCCTCTTACACAAGCTTATACGGTACGTCTTTGAACCGTGTTCCTGCAATGAAAAATGGCAATTGTATTAACTTTGCCATTTTAGCAAAGTTAACGAAATCGTTATTTCTCATCGCAGAAACACGGTTCAGAGACGTACTTGAAAGCCTGTTTGGCAGGAGTGCGATGCAAATAATTATTTTTGATGATGGCATTGGTTGATAGATTTTCAAAATGCAGTCAGAGCGGTCACTTTTGGGGAGAAAGGCTCGGAGGGTCGAAGAGAGGGGCCAGCGAGGATGAGCTCGTCGAGGAAAGGGTCCCGGATTTGGGACCCTTCGAAGTGCTTCGGCGAAAAGTAGTCAAATAGTCTTCCAAGTACGTTCACAGCAGCCTGCCTTGCGAACGTACCAGGTACGTTCACAGCAGTGCAAAGGGTTAATTAGGAGTGTACGAAATACCCCGCGCGACCTTCTTGACATGTTAAACTACGAAATATTGTCGATGCGATGTTTACGAATAGGCACGTAAATAGAGGCATTATGTCAGTCGCGATATTTTACTTAACTCCTACTTCCCCTAATTTCCCACCGTGAGGTTTTAGGCGAACACTTTCTCTCCAAAGTTGCACTATCATTTACGATTTCACACTTTTGATGAACCACAGTTGGAAGCGCTGATTTTTTTTAGCTACATACGCCGGCGTAACTAGTTTTGTTGACAAATATTTCACCATAGTTCGTATAAACGAATGCCTTTCGCTCCTGTGTACTGATCCGGGGTTCGTAAATTCAAAACATTTCGTAAAATCGAAACTTCGTATAATCGAATAGCACCATGTATTTACCATAGGCTTTTCGCCGGGACCGCACTATCACTTCGTATAATCGAAAACTTCGTAAAACCCTGCTTCGTATAATCGAGAGTTTACTTTACTTTACTAAAATTTCCTCACATACAATTATTAAATCTCATTCAAGCATGGTAATGAATACAAATTTTTTCTTTGATGGCACTCAATGTTTTCCTTTCTTTCTCCTCTAGGTTTTACATATTTATCGATGGAGGACCACCATTTACCTTCTCTCAAGCACTGCTTGGATTTGCAATGCTGTGCGGAATAGGGTTTACTGTGAAATTCATATTTGAGGTTAGAGCTAATTTTATCTTGAATATGCTTTATGGGTTGTTTTATTATTTATCACATTCTTATACATATTTCCACCATTGCACTCTCCCCTCATTGCCTTTTCTTTCTACCTTTCCACACTGGACGTGCCAAGGGCATTGTGCTATTCCTTGGTGGCTGACATAATTATAATGAACATAACTCTGTGCTACATCTCTTTATGGCAGATAATCGTACGTGTCTTCGGAGGCTTAGTACGGTGCTGTGACAGCCCTCCACTACCCCGATCCACCACTACAAAAAGGCTCCCTTTGCTGAAATTTGACAAGAATGACCCATCAAATACTTTTGAGACATGTGCCATTTGCTTGGAGGATTATCGGGATGGAGATAAGTATAGAGTCTTACATTGTGGTCATGGTAAGTACTGATAACTGTTAATGCTGTAAAATCTCTTTGTAGTGAACCTCCTTACATTTTCAACCTCCATAAATCATACCAACCTTTCTGTCCCAGTGAATTTTTTGTTAATTGAATCCGGAACATCTGTTCATGTTATCATTTCCTTTGCTTCATATAACCTCCTCTCATGTTGCTGAGGCAATGACCCCCAACTACCTCATATGCAGATAAAAATAAGTTTGGCAAGAAATGGGCCATTCTCCCATAACCGTACAAAATTATGTCCATGGACTGACCTAAAAACCAAAACTGTTAAATCAAAACTAAACTGGCATATTATTTTTTGTACCCTTATACTAATTTTGTGACAAATTAGTAAAGAAAAATATTATATTCCCAAAATTTTAATGTCCACAGACTATGATTCGTCATGTCCGTGAACAGTCCCACATGGATTTTCAAAGAGGTGTTAATCGTATTATCAACCTTTACTAAATTATTTATTATAAAATATATCATGAAACAAGTAACAACAATATAAACATTCCAAAATACTCTTTTTGGGTTGCTTTTATTTCATAATATTTATTTAAAAAAAACCATTTGTCCTACCCAAAAAAGCAATGTCCGTGGACACAAAGGAAAAAGGGGGAATTATTCATTGGAGATGGTGGCAGCCCTGAACAACCAGTGTGTAGAGAAGGAGATTGCCAGCTGTATTGTTTTTTTTTTAGTTTAAACTTGATTTATTGATTGTTTTAATGCTGGAAGAAAGATTTTAGTTCAGTTTTTTGAAAGAGCCAAGATCATCAGTCATGTCCTAAAGTTCAGCGGCGCCACAGTGCGGGGTGGCACTCTGGGGGATGGATTACATTACAACGGAGGAGATCTCCTAAACGCTTAGAGATAGGTGAAAACAAATAGAAAATCGGCCCATAAGGGCTTTACTTTTACGTTTTACATAGGAATAGCACTTTTTCGGCCCCAAAAAACTCAATAAAGGGTCCTAAGTATTTGGGGCCCTTGGGGCACGGGTTGCCGTTATTTCAAAGTAACCAAATTTTAACACGTGAATATAAACCTCATTTGAACCATATTGAGACTAGGAAAACATAACTTTTTGCAATTCTGAAAAATAAGGGCCTGCCTAATGTCCATGGACAAGTAAAAATAAGTAAAAGTAAAATCTTTTGCTAATTATAATTGAGTTGTCTTTTACAGCTGTAAGATGCAAGTTCAATGTGCTAAGGACAGTGTCCTAACTTATTGTCATTCCAACTATAACTTAATTTAGAGGAAATTGTCATGTCTGTGGACATCATGTTCGTGAACTCTGCTGTCCATGGACATGACAGATGATAACGGACATGGCGATACACTACGATTAGTTACAGAATGTCCTATGACAAATAAAACAATCTTTTTCTTGGGATTAAGCACAACACAGTGGAACCTCGATCTGTCGTTTTTCAGGGGGATGGATGGAAAAAACAATGAGTGCGGGAAAACGATCAATGCAGGAATGTTTGACCAGGTTGCCTATGTCCCAGGAAACTATGGATTTTTGCGAATTATGGTATTCATTAAAGGATTCAAACAAGAATTTAGCTGATTGATGGAATATTATTACTTTACCGAAACACGTTGGTCATATTGTTGATTCGCCTCATATCTCTTTCAAATATGCTAAAGGAACACGCCACCTCGCTAAAAATGTTTGCACTGCACTCGGCATTTTCACTGCTATTATGGATTTCTCTCTGATAAAAAAATTCTTATCCATCAAATGCTATTTCAAGAACACGTATGAGAGCAATGTGCATGTTATGCCTAAAACAACCGCTTTTGCTGATGCAGTGATTGGTTGCGAGATGGATCAAAAAGGCCAAAAATAGTGTGTTATTTGAAATGTTCCTTTCTAACAATTAAATTTTTAATATGATTGAGGCGATGTGTAAAGCATTAACAATGTTGCGTTTATCGTCAGCGGCACACCCACCTGATCCTCGGCTTCATCCCATTTCTTGTTTTCACCAGGTAGCTCGCTCTACCCCCACCCCTGCCGTCATGTGCTACCGGACATACCGAGGCATTCTACAATATTCACGCATTCTAGCCCGGATTCTTTTCTTCATCATCAATTATTTTCAGTCCATCTTTTTAAGTTCTCACTTGTGTCTTCGGAAGGGCCATGGTCCGAAGACAAATAAGAATGAAACTAATAAAAATGAAACCGGACTCCATTGAACCCACACGGAAAACACTCGCTAGTTTTAAGTTAAGTTTTTTGCTGTCTTAAATGAAAGTACACACGAAGGGGATACCGGCGGGAGTTTCAGTGCTTTTCTATTAAAAAATTTTATCCTAAAAAGGCTAAGCGAAAAGTGTGGAATCCGAGGGCCGGCTCAAACGCTCCGAAAGCGCACGATGGTTGCTGAAGGCATGCTGACGTCACACACAGCGAGCTTCTCACAGAACCCGTCAACCCCGTCTAAAAACACTGTGATACTGCGTCAGAGAAGAAACAACGAGGGTGGAAATGGAGGAAATTAGGAAGAAGGCGCATATACATTGCTTTCTACGGCTTTGTAAATCAACCACGATGAGAAATCTGGGAAAACTTTTTAATGCTGTGCCTCTTAATTCTCGTATGTGAAGGAAATGGTTTACTGCAGCAAGGCGAGATGACCAAAAATCAGTGGAAGGACATCGTATTATTGCTGTGACTATCATTTTAATGTTAGTGTGAAATGTATACTAAATGCCATTGATACATGTAAGAATTATAACGTCAGTTAATGTGATACAGTGAGTCCTCGTTCTACGTCACCCCGTTTAACGTCATGTCGCGATAACGTCACGAAAATTTTGAGACCTTCATTCATTTATCGCACCTTCGCTTCGCGATAACGTCAAGTCTTTTAAATTTCGCGCGAAAAAAAAGGCGAAGCGGCGGGCATTGCAGGTTGTTTGTTTTGTGGGCGGTAATACAGTCAGTCTAAGCAAAGTGTAAAACTGTGTGTTTATTCTTAACTGCGATTACGGTTTTAGCAAAAATTTCTGCAAAATGAATTCTGACGCATTCTTAGGTGCGCTAGGTTTTACTTGACATAATGGTTTTCAGGACCCTAAAAAGCGATTTCAAGGCATTTTTTGGTGTAGAACTCAGAGTTTTTGTCGTCACATTTTTGCCGAGTTCACAATAATTTTGGTTCCTGTAACTACGACGATGTTTCAGCGATGATGATGCCGAGGCGACGCTCGCCCGGGCGACCACCATAGCGAAGCCGAAATGCAAATGCTGGAAGATACAAAAATGGAGAAGGATTTACGTCACTGCTGCTATTGTCGTCGATGAAGACAGGAACTCGTATTTATGCGATAGTTTGGCATTCCCACCGTAAAAAATGCCCCACATATGATACGCTTACATTTTTTTCGCGTAGGAATTGTGAGGTCTAGGAGCCGATATTCACTTTTTACATTATTTCTTATGGGAAATTATGCTTCGATTAACGTCATTTCGATTATCGTCACATTTTTCAGGAACGGTAAGTGAGGTTAAACGAGGACTCACTGTATACTGTTTTACTTGCGGTCTTACTAAATAAGTGGAATGGATTTCGATCGAAAACAATTTTTATTGAAGTTATTTGAAGGGAAATAATTTACAAAAGATTAAGAATAATGTTTATGCTACTATTCAATGATCACCGAAGTTAATTGATGCCTACTTAGTCTTGTTAGATTTAGTACACCAGAGATTGCCATACTGTCGCCAAACATAATGCTTATTGATGAAAAATTCTCGAGCACATTCTCAGCTGGCAGTTTTGGAGTTGGTGGAAACAATAATATAATTGACTTAATAATGAAGTTACCACAAGAGGTCCTTAGGAATACCTAATGAGCCAATGTACGTCATTGATTTGCCCTCTGGAATATTTAAGATTGCCACCGGAGACATTTTCATCACCGTCTTCAAAATAAAATAAAATTACAGCTTGGAGAGATGAGGATACCAATTCCAAATCAGTAAGACAAGAGTTTCTTCCACTATCCACACAACTTTATCTCTTATTTCAAATTGCTTTAAAAATTTAATATTTTTTCCGAAGCATAACAAATTTAATGTACCTTTGTCTTTTCAAGCCAATTACAGCAATGTACAGTATATAATTGAATGTTTTGAAATTCAAATTCAAAAGCCCTTTGATCCATTAAAACAGGCTTTGATTTGGAGTGAGTATAAAAAATGTAATGCCATCAAATATTTAGTACCTTTTGAACAAAATGAATTTCTACCGTATTTCCCGGCGCATAAGACGCACCTGGATTTTTCAGGATAGAATTTACGAAAAAAACTAAAATACTTGGATAATACAAAAAAAGAATGTTAATGATAACATTTTACATAAAAACGGAACTTTGATATTAAAAAATTTTTAAAATATTAATTAGCAAATATATCAGAGTTTATTCATCATAGAACCCCAGAAATTCATCACTGCTCATCCCCTTATCACTGCTGCTAAAATCATACACGTAGATATTTTCTCGAGAGTCGTCACTTTCCTCATACAAAATGTCATCTTCACTTCCATCCAGCGCATTGCTGATTCCACACTTTTTGAAAGACTTTATGATTGCCTCAGTTTTTACTTTCTGCGAGGACTTTTTCACTCACTCACAAACGGTAGAAATTGACGGCCATTTCATTCTTCCGGTCGGTGTGAAATCGTGAGTTGGTGCCTCAATCCACTTTATCCATTCTTCACGCATAAATCCCTTGAATGGTTTATTGATTGAAACATCCAAAGGCTGCAGTTGAGAAGTCAATCCACCAGGAATCTCAGCAAGATGCGTCTTCAGTTCTGTAGCAAGGATTTTTGCGGACTCCGTTATATGGGCCTTAAACTGATCGCACACTAACAAAGACGATTTCTTCAGAAGCCCACCTGGATGCCGGGACCACACCCTCTGCAACCACAATTTCATACCCTCTCCAACCATCCATCCCTTAGGATGAACATGAATATAAATTCCATGTGGAATTGTACACTCAGGCAGCATTTTTCGTTTTAAGATCAACAAAGGAGGGAGTTTGAACCATCAGCACAACACGCAAGGACAACAGTATAGCGTGTTTTTTCGTTACCGGAAGTCTTTATCGTAACTGTCTTTGCACCGTTAACGTCCACAGTTCTATTTGATGGCACATCAAATGTCAAGGGAACCTCATCCATATTTCCTATCTGTCCTATTTCAAAACAGTTCATTTTTCTCAGGTTAAGTACGTATTTGTGGAATTCGATAATTTTTCTTTCGTATTCGGGTGGCAGTTTTTGTGCTATTGTGGTTTTAGTACGCATGCACAGACCATTTCTCTTCATAAATCTTTCACACCACGGCTTTTCTTGTCCCAGAAAAATCGGCAATAGACATATCTATCGCCAACTTTCTCGCTTCCATTAAAATCATTTTTGTTGAAACAGTGATCCCGTTCTTCCTGTGATTTATTATCCAGGTCTTAACGTGCTCCTCAAGCTTTGGCCATTTCGGAGAACATGAAGGTAAAGTTTTCTTACTCGTATTTGCATTCATTAAATCTATCTTCTGCTTCCACCATTCTCGTATCATCTTCTCGGTTGGAGGTGGGCCGAAACGCCTTGCAGCTGCCTGGTTGCCGTGTTCCGAAGCATATTTCACGACTTCAAGTTTAAAAGCAATACTGTACGACAATCTTCTCTCTTTAGGTCCCATTAGGTTATTCCAACTTTGACTTTTTATTCAGAAATCACCAAGTTTCTGTGCTTAGAAGCACATGTGCAGACTAAATAGAAAGAAACGTATTATGCACTGACCTGACTGAACACCAAGCCCATACTTTGTTACCTAAGTTTGAGTGCCGGTGGTGCCGGTAGACTCGTGAGTTTATTGTGAGAGATACAATGTATTAGCATATAGATGACATCTCCTTAAGCTCAATGTATGTAAGTTTTGCAGCAGCACCCATTGCAAGATTAAACTAAACGTACTACATTGTATGCATTTCTGATTTATCCGGGAATTTTTTTTAAGGGAGTTAGACATCGACATATTAAAAATTTATTTCTAACAACCTGATTAAAAGAGTGTTATTATCAAAATTTTTAATGAATTGAACTATTTTCAATGCCTGATACACTAAAAAATACATATTGGTATTTATTTATCCTGTCAAAACGGTTGCTTATTATAGGACGAAGTTATACACGTGATATCCGTAAACCATCGGCGCATAAGGCGCAGGCTTTTATTACAGGCGCATAAGACGCAGATTTTACAGCACATTTTGGAGAAAAAAAAGTGTGTCTTATCGGCCGGGAAATACGGTAAATTTTGTTTCCTCTGGGTATGGCAGAAGAATAAGTGACAAAAATTTTTTTCCTGTGGTTTCTTCTTATTTTGTGCTCAGGACAAACTCATCAAGTTCAACAAAGGTTTATTCCACGAGATAACAACATTGCATAAAATATGAAAATGATAACAAAATATACATCTACATCACGTGGAGCTGTTTAGGCATACGCCTCTTCAGTACCACTGGAGTTGAACACTGGTACGGGAGTGGTATTAGCCCAGCATTTACCCTATGGATGGGGGGAAACCCGTAAAACCGCCGTCAGGCCACCACAGTACAATATACTATGAAATATTAACATGCCAAGGATAAATTACGTTAATATGTTAACAAGGATATAATACAGTAAAACTTTGATTTTACGCAGTTGGAGGGACCGAAATATGGGCACTGTGTAAAATCAAAGTGTGTAAAATCAAGAGTTGGGATTGAGGAGGAGTATAGTTTTCAGGATAACACTTGCTCATTATTTTTAGAACACTTAGTCATACACTTTTGTAAAGTTCTTATTTAAGCCAGAACTGGAACGAGAAAAAGTCTCATATGTGAGGTTTTATGGTATAAGTATAGTCATCCAAATTAACCTTTTCCCTACAGAGGGCATTTTTCTACGGCTTGAATTTTCCGATGCTAAACGATGAAGGCCATGTTTTCACGGCTTGAATTTTTCGAAGGAAAAGGCTGAAGGCGGTGTTTTCATGGTTTTACGGTCAAGCATGCCAAGTGGGTCCCAACCGCCATTAGGGTCCCTTGGCGCGAGCGGTCCGACCCTTTCCTATTGTATGTGTGGGGATTATCTCGGCCCATTCCGGCTCTCAGTGTCCCACTCAAGGAAGGTGCTCATGGTCACTTATTTGTTTATAAGTTAAAATAACTAAAAACGTTCATGTTGCATTTATTGAAAATCAATGCAAGGAATTACATTCTGGATGTTCTGCTGACCGGTTCCAAATTTTAAATGGAACTCTAGTGTTCATTTGAACGGAGTTCATCATCACCTTAAACAAATTTTGGAGACGCTAAGGTTAGACGTTTAATTGTTATTTTTAAAACTTACGAGCAAATTTATAGGAGCGATATTGTAATGATTTACATCTAAAGATATACGTTACTCTGTTAGCCACATTCTAAGTGTACATTTGCGGTGAAATTCGATAGAATATCCTATTTAACTCCTATGAATAAAGCCCTCGTAATGTAATAAAATATGATTCTCTCAGTTCTTTGTCGTGAGCCAAAATTACAGCGACTATTTTTAATAACCTCTTATTAACCTTTTAATACAAAGGTATTATAAATGAATTCTGCTATAAATACTAATTAATGCATATCCTAAAAATTCGTAAATTTAATGTACCAATAAGGTATGTTTTACGTAGACACATGTTGTGAGAAGCATTCCATACCATTGCAGGAATGAGAACTGCTCTACCCAGGTAATTACTTTCATATCTTGGTTCTCTGGTCAGGTTAAATTAAGGTGGTCTGCCCTGCGCACTAGGGCGGATCGGAAAAATCGATTTTTTTCAAATCCTGTTTTCTTGGAAAAACTTATTACCCTCCAACTTGCACACCCAAGATTATATTGGTGTAAGTATCTTCCTAGTGAAGTATGTACGTGGAAGATGAAGGGAGGTGGAAGGGAAGGGAAGTGTTTTGTATTTTTTCTTATTTCGTGCATAATATGAATTTATATGTATGTAAGTGAAATTGCTTTATAAATATAATTTAGCCATTTCAAACAACAAATTTGTAAGATTCAAGTAGTTTTATGAGAATTCTTTGGGAAAATATTCTTCTAAAAAACTTCAAAATGTTCATTCCCATGTTTTTAGAGAACTCTTTTTATTTATTTTTTTATTTATTTATTTCCATTACCCCATAAACAGCACATTTACGGCCTTTACAATGGGGAATTAACAATTAACAATGAAGGACATTCCCACACGCCCATGCCCTGGATAATGGTAACTTACCCAGGCGGGACTCGAACCCGCGACCTTCGGTTTGGCAGTCGAGGACTTTACCCCACCGCCACCGAGGCCGGCAAGAGCAGAGAGAGATGGAGAGCAGAGAGCACCTCTTGGAGAGCAGACGCAAATGAGGAGAATGTGGATTTGGGCATCATGGATCTAAAATATGTTAATATCACAAATCGTAAATACCTAGAAGTATGCTAGGAACATTGAAAGATTTCATTCCCTTTAAAGTATTTGTTGGTCTATGATATAATGCCCTTTTGTTGAAAACCCTAAAAATAACCGTAGAACTTCATTCACAACCTCTATTCAAGGTCCAACCATGCTTCATTCAAACCCACTGACAATGAGATACAAGTTGAGTCAGTTCTAATAAGCGCGCCGCGCAAGCAACTTTCCCTCGCCTCCATTCGTCCCGCAGATGTGGGGTTAGCCTGCGGAGTGAGACAACGTATGCTGCTTTTACCATCGTGTTGAATCACCATCGACTTACGTCCGTCCATACTAGAAGTACAAGTATCTTTTTTGAATCACCTTGGAAGCTAATATTTTGGCATGGAAGGATTTTTAACGGCTCATTTCGCCGTTGTATTTTGCTGGGGCAACGGAAAACATAGTGTTAGCAAAATTCTAGAAAACCTTCAGTTAGGGATAGATATTCCGTAGTTCATAATTCTGGATTAATGACCATCTGCTGTAATTACAATGAATATGTTATAAACAGCGTCGATCAATAAGTCGCGTCGCGGCTGAGTCTTCGACCTAGAGTAGTCGTCTATCGGTAGGTCTTGGTAGGTCTCCACTCTTAGGAGAGTAAAACAAAGAAAGAGCAACAAGTGGTATCACGAAAGGTGATAATGTTAGCATCTCCGGCGATCATCTGTCTTAATCAAAAATAGTTATGCATGCATGGCGATTGGCGTATCTTATAAGTTTCGATATCCTTCTACGGCAAATTTGAACTAAGGGCGATATTCGTGTTCGTAAAGTAGCCTGAAGTATTACTGAGAGGGTGCAGGGGGAAGCAATAATTAGATTTGCGATGTTTTTAGTTTCACGCTCAACAGCGCAACGTCATTTCAAGCGTTCCTTTATTCATTTTTGCAACTCATTGAGACGAATAAATAACCTAACTTCATATTGCTCCAGTCGGGATTTTCAAAACAAGTCGAAAGACAGCTGCATAAAATCAAGATTAGCGGCCTCTTTGGGGCTGGAAATGCTGCGCAAAATCGAAAAACTGCGTAAAATCAAGAAAAGATGTAAAATCGAAATTTCTCCATTGGAGTTCCCTATGCTTTCCAGCCGGACTTGAGGGTCGCTGCGTAAAAATGAAACTTGATGTAAAATCAAAGTGTGTAAAATCGAAGTGTTACTGTATACACGAATAACAGATAATAAATAAATGAATAAACAGTCTCTGCTCCACTTTCATTGGATATAGATAAATAAATAAATAGTCTCTACTCCTTCACTGGTACATATTTCACTGGCATTTGGTATTTTAGTCTTCACTGGTATCACTCACTGGGGGAAATCATCACTCAGGGATCCCACTCAACCGTGAAAACCTTAAAACCGTGAATAAGCCGTGAATTTCGTCTACCGTGAAAAAACCTGGAAATAGCCGTGAATTTCATCATAGAACCTTAAAAATCTATCAAACTTGATTGCAGAACAACGATAGACGGGTTAAAAGAAAAAAATTCGATATTTCAATCATGTTTCAAGGTCGAGTCACTGCAGATACTGTCCACGCATTTACCTGCACACGTGCATTCGAAAGCGCAACTATGTATTAATTGGTCCGTGTGTGCCATGACAGCACATTGACCTTAAGCCTGCGATTGGAAGACGTCAATCCTGGCAAAAAAATCAGACCCTACTTCTTCACTTCCCTGCCACCCTGCTCTCTTCATTTTCCCACTCACACCCTTTCGCCGGACATGAATTTTGCTAACGATTGGTGAAGTTATGAGAGATAGCACTGCCATTGCTGCGTTTGCATACAAGGCATCTGTTGCGTTTGTTACATTTTTAGTTAACGTGCGGCCGATGATTGTTGTGTGATCAATATTTTTGCCTAAAATTCCCTATCTACAAACCGTGAATGTGATGACATTTAAACCGTGAAAACCTGGAAAAAACAGTGAATTTTATAATGTAGTTATAGTGGGAACCCTGTCATAGTTTTATTCTATTTTCTTGCTTAAAATGCTTAAATAATGTTAAAAATACGTTGTATTTGGTATCATTCTTTTTGGAATTACGTGCACATTACTAATATTTCAATGCAATAAAAGTATAATGCCAATTGCCAATATACATTCATTCCAAAGACACCTTTTGGGCTAATAGGTGATTCATAGGCTGAAAAAATTCAGTGGGCGAGAATGGGAGAGCGTGAAACACGATTCTATTGTTCTTGTGCAACTTGATATTTTTTTCGAAGCTAAGGTCTTTGTAATACGATCCCTGCGCGAGCTGAGACCATTTTTTGTTAGGGAGAAGAGGAAAGCTTCAGAGGGGAGGCTGAATGGAGGGGGATAGAGGATCTTGGGAAATGCGCTAATGTAACTATCCCAAGGTACTCAGCTTCTCCCTATAGTACAGTAGAACTTGTTTAGTACGTTTCTGAAGGGACCACAAAAAATGAACGTACTAACCAGGAAAACGTACTAACGAGGAAAGTTAATAATAGCAGTCGGGGTAATGGCAATCGGTGAAAAAGTCGTCATAATTACAATTACTACCGGTAGTTCTCATAGGAAACGCATTCAAGATCGCCTTCCTGAACTCTTTTTACATTTAAAATCAAGAAAATGAGTGCTACATTGAAAAACAATACCATGTGAATAAAAATCACAATGTTTCATAGATTTCCTGAAGACAATTACTTGAAAACGGCATCTATCTCCCGTGATTTATCCTATGTATATACTTATAGAAGGAGGACAAGTGATGCTAAGTCATTTCTTCCTTCTCACAGCGGTCTCAGAGAATATAACAACAACCCTGAGTATGTCAACTGGTTGTTTTTATGCATCATAAAAATTGGACAAAATTATATGACCTTAAAATTACGGCAACAGCCGTCCACATTCGCTTCTGGAATGATACCATATCGATTATTGTTCGATCGATATATCGATTGATAACACGCAGGATTATTAGATTACGACATAATTACAAGAAGATTTTATATTATACAGTTGAAATTTACATTCAAAACTTGTCTAATGTCGTCTGCTTCCGTTCCGAGATCAAGTATTTTTAAGCTAAGCTTCGCGTGGAGATCCAGAGCATCGTCTGCTCCCAAAACGGTAGTCAAGAAAATACGCCCGTACTCGACGTCGAGTTTACGGAGTACGTGCAGTACTGCTTTAGATAAAGTGGGAATTGGATAAGACTCTTTTCTTCATCATGATAACTCATGCAATAGCAACAATTGAGCACTCGCGAAATTTGTGCGCAGCAGCGGGCACTCCAAAGGCAACCGAAGGTGAGGAGCTAGGGGTGGGGAAAATTGGGGCTTCTCATTGGCTGCAGTTTTGCATAGTCAGGCATTCCTGATAAATGGCCATATTTTATTATTCATCATGTCATAAGAATTGAGAAATGCATTTGGATAATCACGGTCGAAGAAAGATATGTGGAATGAATGCAAGAATTTTAATGGCTAGCAATAATAAATTAAATCGTGAATTCGAGGTTTACGACCCTTAAGAAGATACTGGAGAACGAATCTGGGTTGCGTCATGGCTAGCAATTGAGCGTACTAACCAGGAAAGCGCAATTTATTCAAACGTACTAACCAAATACTTTTGCCTGTATTTTGTTCGGATGGTACCGGGACGGAGAGAAATCGCCGTACTAAAGAGGAAAACGTAGTAAGGAGGAACGTACTAACCAAGTTCCACTGTATTTCAAATTTCTGGGGATGTCTGTTGTTATCAGTCACAAATAACACGTTGTAAACACTTCGTCTCATTTTCGTCAAATGATGGATGCAGGAAAATTATACGACGGGACCGCAATCTTCAAACGATCAATGCGGGAAAACGATACTTCGGGGAACAATGGATGCGGGAAAAAATTACATTGCCTTTATGGAACTTTATTTGGGACCAGGAATGGTGAACGATGAATGCAGGAAAACGATCAATGCGGGTACGATAGATTGGGGTTCCACTGTATTCATCTTTTGATGTGTCCGTGGACATATGTATAATGTCCCTAGACTGTACAAAAAGTAAAAATTAAAAAACCAGTGTAAATATTACTTGAATATTACTAACGATATCTGCCACTTATGTCATGAGATTGTACAATTGAGAAACTGTAAATTCACAATATTGGTTATTGTATAATTAAAATTTATCTTTTTAAAAATTTTGCCTGTAGAAAATCTATGTCTTCTAGAGATTGACCCAATTACACGATGTTTCAAAGCTCATAATAGCAGACTCAAGGAAGGCTGTTGAGGACGGAAGTTTGGAAATTAAATGATTTCATATGAATTTATTATTCTAATGATATGAAGTCACCTTTAAATAACCACAATATCAGATTCTATTGTCAATTTTTGGTGGCAGTTAAACAATTTTGGCATCTAAGGCATAGCCAACCAGCATCTGAATGTAATAAATTATTCGGAACTAAGATCGGCTCGGTCACTGATTATTGCCATGGGTCAAATGTGTACTGAGGAGAAAATTTTAGTCTTGTGCAGACTGGTATTTTCATTGTTTTACATTATTTTTTATTTGTGCTGCAAGTGTGTTGCCTGAAAACCCGTTTCAACAATAATAATCAAAAGAGCTGGTAGCCTATGGATTAAAACACCTGAGACACTATTTTGGAATAGTTTGTAGCAAAGTTCAATCAAAATATTTTTTCACCCTAAATGAGTGAATTCATAAAAAAGAAAAGGTTTTTACCGTATTTGCACGAATCTAAGACGAACACGATTCTAAGACGACCCCCCCATTTTTGGAACTCCACTATGGGAAAAAAATTTTCTAGGGGAAAACAAGCAATGCGCGAATGTTTGGCTATGTTGCCTATGTCCCAGGAAACGCAGGATTTTTGGCGCGTAATGACAGGAATAGTGGTACTTAATCGAGACACTTAGGTCTTATTGTTGATTCGACTAATAGTTTCTTCGGAGGGGCCATGGTGCGAAGACGAATAAAATTAAACTAGTGAAAATGAAACCTGACTCTATTAAACCCACACGGAAAACACTCCGTGGTATGAAGGCAAGCCACCCTGGAAAGTAGGTAACCACTCGTACGAGCTATGCTATCGCGTTCGGCGTACACAGAGCATACTGCAGGGGGTGGAGCATGACCATATGACTGCACCATGAAATTAATTGTCCCAAAGATAGGGCTACTTACCCATTCTTCTCTAATTAGCGTAGCGTCAAATGGGCGGATGAATTCGGATTGTTAGTAGGGAGGAACAAAATATCCTGAGAAGATATCCCTTCGTCAGTAACTCTGGCAAGTGAGACTTATGGTATAACTCGCAAAATGATAACTGATAATAACCTGATATTCCGTTTTCGGAAAAAATGCCGCATTAACTGCCGAGAAGCTCAGCAACGAGGATATCGAGTTTCACCAAAAATCACCATCTGTAAGGTTCAGTATATCGATAGCATCAGGGAAAGGCAGGGTTAGTTAAAAGGAAACTCTACATTCCTCAAAGCAGGTTTTATTTGGCACGTCCGTGCTCTACAGTCACCAAACACACACTCTCGTGCTCTTCGTGGACGCAACTCCAACGGCCGTTCTCATAGCACGCCTCTCTGCGTGATATCTCTATTTCCCCATTCGCGGCCACCCAAGAGGCTGCCTTCTGCTGACGCTGCACGGATCTCACGCCTAAGGCGAGGTGGAGTGGGGTGCGTGACAGGAAGGGTGATAAGACGAGAAGTAAACCGCCAATGCAGCGGCACGTGGGTGGTGGGTGGCGAGAGGTGGAAAAAGGGGGAAGCTAGAAAAGAGGTCGCGTCCCATCGTCGCGATACTCACACATCGTATTTTTCCAACTAGTTCCCAGCTTAAAAATGCTTAAATAACGTTAGAAATACGTCGTGTTTGGTCTCGTTCTTTTTTGAATTATGAGCACATTGCAAATATTCCAGCCTTATAAAAGTATAATACCAATTGCCGAAATTCATTGTTGGACACCTTTTGAGCTAATAGGTGATTGGATGCAGCAGTTGACCTCCAGAAACCGGGAACTTTAAGCAAGTAGGCTGAAAAAGGTCAGTGGGTGAGAAAAGGGGGGCGTGAAACACGTTTCTATTGTTCTCGTGCAACTTGATATCTTTTTCGAAGCTAAGGTCTTCGTAATACGATCCCTGCGCTAGCTGGGACCATTTGTTTGATTTTGGAGAAGAGGAAAGCGCCAGAGGGGGGAGGCGAGAGATGTATGGAGGTGGATAGCGGATCTTGGGAAATGCGCTTATGCTACTACCCCAAGGCTTTTAGCTTCTCCCAATGGTGATTTCATTTCGTGGGGAATATTTAATCTATGTGCCTGTAGTTATTAGCCATAAATGACACATTGTATTTATTTCGTCTCATTTTCGTCAAAAGATTGATGTGGGAAAATTATACGTCGGGATCACGATCTTCAAACAATCAATGCGGAAAAACGATACTTTTGAGATGCGGGAAAAAATTACATTGTCTATATGGAACCTTATATGTGACCAGAAACGGCAAACGATGAATGCGGGAAAATGATCAATACGGGTACGATAGATCGAAGTTCCACTGAATAACTTTTCTTTTGAAAGCGGCAGTGTAATAATTTCTTTTCTCTGCCATCGTAATACTCTGAAAGGCACGGAATCACAACTAAATCGATTTCTCTAATCAGAGGCAAATCATGTTGCCATCTTACCGTTGCTCTGAGAAAAATGCGACGACTTTGTAGCAGTTTATCCCACTACAGCATTGAGGCTTTAAGGTTAAAATTTAGGTAAATTGTAACCAATCACACGAACATTTTGTGAGTTGATCGAGCTTTAACTTGAATGGAGCCGAACCCAGGGTAAAGCAGGCAATCTCGCGGACTCTGCAGAAGTGCACCCGGTGACTGTTCAGCACGCGCCGAATCTCTGCCTGCTGCCCAAAAATGGAATTTTTTTGCTTGAACGCAAAATGAAATATGCTAAATTACTGTTAAGCTATTTTTGACGTTGATTTTTCGTTGTATTGCTATCAGGTGGCAACCTCAGGTGTCCATAATTTTCCGACGTAAATTATGCAACCCGCTTGACGTCAAAAATTTTGCATCTGATTCTAAGATGAACCCTCTTTTCTGCAGGAGTTGCGAGGGAAAAAAACCTCGTCTTAGATTCGTGCAAATACGGTATTAATCCCAATAAATCAGAGCTTAAATAAATTATATGAAAGTTTTCTAATAATAAAATGCGGGGGTTGCCTATAATGAATACTCCTCCTCGTTACCGGCTGTTGATTTTATGCACTTTGAAATTATACTTTGCCTATATTTTGATCCCTCCAACTGCATAGTCAAAGTTTTACTCTATGTACTTGCATTCTTTTTCGATTTCATCTCCTTGAGACATCATCATTACTAATAAATATTTTATATTTACAATCTTAAATTCAGTGAGAAGTTTTTGTGCAAGTATTAGGTAAAGAATTTAATCAAGCCTAGATGTAAGACCCAACCTTTGTCTATGGATTTGAAGAGAATCACATATGATCCGTGCCATGTGGGGGTGGGGGAGGATTTTTTGGAGGGTTCGCTCAAGGCGAGCAGGTCGTGGTTCGGGAATAAGGGAAGGTGGGGGAAACGAAGATGGAAAAGTAGGTTTGGGGTGGGTTTCAATTGCTGAATGGAGGCTGGCGTGCACGAAATAACGAAGGCTTACGTGACAATTTACAAATTCAACAAAACTTTTAATACACACTTCAACTTGAAAATGAAATAAAAAACACATAAACAAATTGTTCTTCTGCATAAAAAAAATTAAACTTCTGCTACTGGCCAGTTAAATACCATGTGACAAAAATTAGTGAACAATAAAAAAAAAACTCTGTTTAACAAATGTTGGCGTAAAAGAAAACAAAATAGTAGAGATGTGCGAATAGTATCCGCGAATACTCGAATACCTCGAATATCAGAAAGTATTCGATATTCGAAATCTCGAATAGTTATGCCAAAGGTACCGTCTCGAATACCTCGAATATTTTGAATTTCGCGTCATAAGCTTTCGCTCGCACGTCATTGGTAGAAGACTCAGAAAAATGAGAACTCTAGTCGTTTAGCGCATGCAGCGCCGTTTTAGGCAAGCTGACGAACTATATCAAATTCGCGGTTTAGAGCGGTGAAAAGAGTTCAACATGGGGAACCGAAATTGATAGGGTGAAAAAATCCGAGAATCCCAGGTGTCCCCCGTCAGGAGTAACTCAGTGCCGTGGGATAGCAACATAGGCGCATTTCCCACGATCCGCTATTCCCTCCATTCAGCATTCACCCCACCCAATCTGACGATTTCCTCTTCTCCGAAATCAAACAAAAGGTCCCAGCTCGTGCAGGGATCATATTACGAAGACTTTAGCCTCGAAAAAATATAAAGTTACCGGAAAATAATAGAATCGAGTTTCACCCTTCACTCTTTCTCCCCCACTGACCATTTTCCCGCATTCATCTTTTGATAAAAATTAGACGAGGTGTTTACCATGTGTCCTTTGTGGCTAATAACGACAGGCACTTATTTTGAATCTTCCCCAGGAGATATAACTACCACAGGGAGGAACTCACAATCAGTGCCGTGGGATAGTGACATTGGCGCATTTCCCACGATCTGCTATCCCCTCCCTTCAGCATTCGCCTCACCCACTCTGACGATTTCCTCTTCTCCGATATCAAACAAAAGATCCGACCTCGCGCAGAGATCGTATTACGAAGACCTTAGCTTCGAAAAAAATATCTAGTTACGCGAGAAAAATAAAAACGTGTCTCGCCCCCACCCCCTTTTCTCACCCGCTGACCTTTTTCTACCAACCTCCTTGAATTTCCCCCTTTCTGGAGGTCAACTGCCGCATGAGTCATCTACTAGCCCGAAAGGTGTCTAACAATGACTTTCGGCAATTATTATTACACTTTTATTGGATTGAAATATTAGTAATAAGCGCGTAATTTAAGAAAGAATAAGACCAAACACGACGTATTTATGACTTTATTTAAGCATTTTACGCAGGAAAATAAATGCCGGAAAGACGAAGAAATACGACGGGGGCTTAGAATTTTGGCGTAATGCTCAAATAGGGCGCTTTCCTATAATTTTTTTATTGCCAAAATCGAAATATTAATACTCCTGGAGTACGTATTTAACGCTTTTAGATTTTTATTGGACGATATCTATTTTTCGCGATTAAATTAAAAGTGAAAATTTTGAAGCGCGCGAAAATGCGACGCGTCTGTGGGAATGATGGGGAAAAGTCCGTGTGACGCATTTCCGGTTCCCCCTCCTGCCTTTTGAGGTGACCTTGGGCGAGGCTCAGAGCGCTGATACCTTGCCAAACCTTACCTTATCAAACGAAGAAAACTTTCCGACCTTAGCCAGTTTTAATACCTAAGTGATTACTAAGACATGTTTCCCTGAGCTCTGTGCCTCATGCATGCATTAGTAACCTCAGACGATGTAAAACTCCTATCCTCTCGTGTAGAAACTAGGTCCCTGTGATGTCAAGTGGAGTGGCATCACATGGGTGCCAATGTGGCCTTTTTCAAATAAGGATAAAATTGACCATTGCCATTGGTTTAGACCGGTATTTCTAGAACCAAATAATTTGTATATTATGAATACACCAATGGTAGGTAACGAATCACTATCAATGCCTTTCGTTTTCTTTAATGAAGGAAACTACCCTATTGTTTACATAAAATTAAAATATTCCATTAATCAGCTAAATTCCTGTTTGAATCCTTTAAAGGCAATCACAATTACTCGCCAAAATCTTGGGTTTCCTGCTGCATAGGCGACCTAGTCAAACATTCTCACATTCATAGTTTAGTATTCGAGGTATTCGAAATTCGAGGTATTCGAATATTCGAGCAATGATTTGATATTCGAATTCGATATTCGAATTCGAGAAATCTACTATTCGACCCATCCCTACAAAATAGTCGAATAATGACAAACGTCACTTTCAAATTATCACTTTCTGTCCTAATAACTACGATTAACCATTCACACACATGTGGGGGGGGGGAGAAAGGGTACGGCAAAAAAAATATAAAAAAATGCACGGGAATGTATCACATAGTTCTTATCTTGAATAGTGGGGGGGGAAATGGGGCTCTTCGGGGTCTTCTGAATTTAGGGGGGGAGGGGTATTTTGGCTGGAGTACTTATTGCTCTCTCTGAGTTGCGGATGTAGATGGCTTCCTTGGCTGGCTCCGGTCAACGTTGCTGCGTCTCCTCTTGCTGTAGGATGAGAGAATTTCTTCACTGGGCGTTGTGGAGTGACGTTTCTCTATTTTGCGTGCTGGAAATCTCCCTCTCATCTCCTCTTTCCTAGCTACCGCTGTAATTAATTAAAGTCAACTTCCACGCCTCGCTGCATCTCTCTCTCTCGCCCACAGGAATCCCTTAGTTGACCACCAGAGCCTCCGGCCGCATCCCCAAGCCAATTAGTCTTTTTGTCGCCGGCTGTACTCAGCTTTTATAGCCCCGTGGATCATTTTCTGGGAGTTGGGGTAAGCAGGGGAAATTCGGGATTGCAGGTTCTCTGATTCTTCAATAGGGGAGGGGGGTTTTCGCCAAAGTTTGTGGAGGGCGGGGTTGGCGGGTTACATCACCTTCAGCTTGCTATGTGCAGGTGTTCTTCTTTCGCTGTGGGGTGGGGTAAACTTGCTGCGAATCACGTACACATAGGAAATTTCCACTCTTGCTAGGCGGAAGAATCCTGGGAGGGGGGTGGGGGTGGAAAAATACAGCACCGGGTCATTCGCGGTTCACTTCAAATTCACACACACACACATTCACACAAAATTACATAAGCCTTCCCTACCTCGTAAATGCCGATTTAGATGCCCATGAACCGTGCCTAGCGGCATCGGTTACTGTACATAGTTGATTACTTTCTGTCCTTAAGTGTCTAAGAGCGTAAGAAGCTCATTATTTGAGGTATTTTGTAAGTTTGATTATTTGAACACCACATTCCTAAAAGTTACTTAGCCTAACCCCACATTGATTTTGCCATCCACAACCCCCCAGAGTTTTGTGTACATTTACCACTGTGACCTCTTTCTTGTTGTAATAGAATGCATGTTTCTTCATTCTACTTTTACAGCCTTTCATTGCAAGTGCATTGATCGTTGGCTCAGGTGCAGTTATCCAGTTTGCCCATTGTGTAAATGCGGAGTTAATGCGCTTCTTGAGATAAACCCATCTGGAGATGATGACGACAGTACACAATCTCAGGAAATTTTTTTAAGTGCTCTTGAGCCTGAGGGAGAGACAACTCCGCTGATTGGAGGGGGCACTTCGCAGCCAAGATGCAGCCAGAGGGGGAGGCCGAGGGGTGGGGGCACTTTCCAGCCTCAGAGGGTAAGGAAAGGACTTTTTTCTTTTAGGAGACTACTGACTACTCATTTAGGAGCTTGAGTCAAGTTGCCCATATAAGCTCGGTTTTATTAAAATACTGGTATATGCCTCTTATATAATCCTTATTAATATTACTTAATAATATTACCATATGATTCTTCGTAATACTGTATAAGCGTGTGTAAGAGGCACACCCCTATTTTGAGCATCGGAGCATCTATGAAGAAAAAAATTTTGCGGCATTTTTTTTTTATCCTATCGCGCGGTGTTGCAGACGTATGCCTGGAATTTCGACAGTTATCGAACTTTTCTCTTTCAATACTAATTAGTGGCATAAGAGGGAGTAGAAAGAGTTCCGATCCTCTCTTCGCATATGCCATTGCTCTACGATGCTTGTCCTATTCACGAACAATTTTGTTTAATTGCTCTCGCAGGAGTATTGCTATAGAATTGCAGCCGTGGACAATTTTAAGGCAAAACACGACAGGCACATAGCATGAACCTTCCCAAGAGCTTGGACAACAATCTCAGCGCCGGGGCAATCTCTGCGCCGTGGGATAATAACCACGTCATAGATTTAACGGAACCACACTCGGCCCTCCATCAGCCAATGCCTCTGCCGTTTTTTTCCTTTACGAGACCCCACAGGAAAATAGGAAAACATCAAGTTACAGGGGAACAATGGAAACGTGTTTCATCCCTACCCTGTCTCACCAACTGACCTTGATCGATCTCCCAGTTTATGGAGGCCAAATGCTAGGTGAGTCATCTACTGAGCCTGAAGATATCTCGATAGCTTTCAATAATTGTATGACACGCACGAGGTTCAAAAAAAGAAAGAGATCTAACGCGACGCATATCTGACAGAATTTAAGTTTTTTAAGCTCTAATTGTTTGACACAAAGATTTATGGTTAAAACAAGGCTACTAATATTCAAAATAGTCGAAATAAGACAATTTCGGAAGAAACAAGCGTAGCATAAGCGCATTCAAACAAGACGAGACGGACTGGAAACTTTAGGCAATGCAAACTGCGTATATCACATTGCTGCGGCATCGCCCCTTCGCTCTGAAGGCAACGACGTCACATGCAAGATCGGACGTGTTCTTCCCGTGCTCCTTCGCTCATAGCCTCGTAGCTTGAGATACGGAGGGGAGGGAGTGCGTATTTCGTTGCTTGCTTCGAAGACAGAGATCGCGCTCCTTCACCTGGACCTTTCCTTCCGCGCTCTTCACTTAAAAGCATTTCTGATTTCTTCCATCCACAATTTAGTCCAACAATGAACACACTCGTTCCAATTTTTTAAAGCGCAGGTTTTGACACCAATATAATTTTCAGTTGCAATAATCCTCATATTAGCGTCTGAAGATGATTTTTGGAAAATCAGGTCCTCAGCATAATGGAAATTACTCGGCAAGACAGATATTGACTATTAACCAGGTATGTCCTTCAAAAATACGCGTTTCTCTACTTTTGATAACCGATTGCTATATGCAGTATAAATGCCGCGAGATGCCCACTCGTGGCAGTAAATTTAGTGTGCCCTACGGAGCGAAAAACCCTGCGCAATCTTCCATGTTCACCTCTGGGGTACCGACGTGACGGCGCGATGCTTACAAGAAAAGCAAACCAGAGCATTTTAAAAATAGGTCACTTAGGGGGAAACTCCCCTGCCTGCATCTTGTTTTTGACCTAGGATTACAGATGACTGACTCACACTGAAAACCAAGGCCACTCAGTTCCCCTTAGACTTGCGACCGGTGAAGGGGAGGGGGAAGATAAGAAGTTTGTGTTAGAGGCGCACCCTCATTTTCGGCTGCAATTTGTGGGAAAAAAGGTGCGCCTCTTACACGCGCTTATACGGTATTACCTATTTCTATATCATAAACATTGCAAGAAATGAGGTGGAAAATTTATAACACTATGATTTAATAGTAATTTTATTTAGCTCGGCTATGGAGTCAATTCTGTGTTCAGAGATGGGATTCATTAGGGATGGTTGGGTAGAATACCTCGGATCCAAATAAGCTGGATAAGGTCGTTCATTGGATACTCAGGACCCATTGAAGACCAATTCTGCATCGAAACTTTAAATTAATTCTTCTGTGAATGCAGCATCCCATAAGAAGGAGTGAATAGAGTTCATGTCCTCTCTTTGCATTTGCAATTGCACTGTGATGCTTGTACTACTAGGGTGGTCCTTATTTTTTGATTTTTCGAATTTCTTTCAGAATGCCCCCTCATTTTATGCCAATTGGTGTAAAAACATATCCTGTAAAATATTATTGCAATTAGATAATGGGAAGGCGTGCTGCATCGCACTCAAAGTGAGAAATTTTGGCATTTTTGGCTGTTTTTCCGATAGGAATGGTGATAAGAAGGTGCTGGTAAAGCATACATCCTCGTCTGCTCTCTTAACATTTTCTGAGACGGAAAAGTCTGTCTTATTCTGAAGGTATCATCTCTTAACCATCAACACGGGCAAATGAATGCAGTGACCAGCAGTTGGCCTCTTTTCTGATAATGCGCTGCTGTGCCAAAGATTATAGGAAGGTTTTTTTTTTAAATCATGGACGAAGTGCTTTATAATGCGTATGTGTTGTACAAAAAAATTAACAAAAAAAAGTGTGCCCTTTGATGACTTTGGAGAAAATCTGGGGAAAAAAATTTGGAGGATGTAACACTGTCGGAATACAAGAGACGAGGGCGCCCAGCATCAGGAGGACCATCGCCTGTAAGATTTCAAGCTGCCAACTGGGCTCATTTTCCACACTGTATAACAGCGAATCCGGCGAAAAAGAACCCTTCCCATGCTTGTGAAGTCTGCAAATGGCGAGGAAAAAAGAGTGAAAGGCAGTGGGAGTGCAAGCAGTGCTGTGTTGCACTTCATATACCCAAATGCTTCAAGGATTTTCATACCAAAAACACTATGAAGGTAATGAAATTTACATTCAATAATGTTAATTTTTATAACTGTTAATAGCACGTATCTACCAGAAAAATACATTTGACATTAAATATGCAATAAAAACAAAGTATGATGGTAACTTTCACTCAAGGAACTGACTAGTCAAATTTTTTTAACAGATTTCCTGAAATGAAATTCAACATTTGATTGCTTCCATATAAGTGAAATGATCACTGTTACAAAGAAATATATTCAAAAATATGCATGTTACTATTACTTTTTCCAACTTTACCTTTGAAATTTCATTTTGTTGCATTATTACAACAATAGGGTGGTTTCCTATTATTTTTTTATTGCCTAAATCGAAAGATTATTACTCCTGGAGTACGTATTTCACGCTTTTAGATTTTTAAATGACAATATCTAATTTTCGTGATTAACACGTTGCGTACGGATAGAGAATCCTCGTCATTTTTTTCCCTAATGTTCCGGACGAATGACGAAGATTCTCGTCATTTAGGCACGTCAGCCTAAATAGTTTTAAAGCATACAATACGTATGCGTTGGTACGTTTTCAGTTGTTGTTCGTTATTCATAATGAATTGATGCACCATTACGTTTGATTGGGTAAAGTTATATTCTGAACATTAGCTTTTTAACCATGTTTAAATCAAAGGCATTACGCCTTAATAGGCACATATTTCCAATCTCAACACCTCCACCCAGAATCAGCGTTCCCAGGAATTTAAATACCCTGGCACGCAACGTGTTAAATGGAAAGTGAAAATTTTCAAGCGCGTGAAAACGCAACGGCTAAGCACCGTATATCTCCGAATATAGTCCCCCCTTTTTTTCCAAAAATGGCCGAGGCAAATTAAAGGTGGGGGGACTATAATCGAGTGTAATCCAGTTTAGCATACTAAAGGTGACCATCAAGTTATAAATAACGGAATAACGTCCTCTTTGTGAAACCCAAAAACTCGTATTCGTCTTCCATGCTATCGCCCGCTGTATACTCGCACTTTGACCAGCAATTTAGGATTGTAGCTGAAGTTATTTTCTTCCATGCCAAACCAATATTATAAGCCATGTTCTTCAGGGTGACTGTTTTCAGATATTCTTGTACCTGCAGTTCTGAATTTATGACACTAGTGAGCAATTCCCGCCGATAGTGGGCTTTAAATGCTCTGATTATCCCTTGGTCCATGGGCTGAATAAGAGCTGTCGTATTTTTTGGTAAAAACGAAGCCACTATTTTGCCATCCCTCGATATCAAGAGCTCAGAAGACGGATGGGCCGGACAGTTATCTAACAGAAGTAGTGCCTTCTCTTCTAACTTTTTTGATCTTAAGTGGCTCTTAACCGATGGAACAAAATCTTCATTGAACCAAGATAAAAAAATGTCTCGAGTCATCCAGGCATTCTGACTGTTTTTGTAATTTATGGGTAGTGCTGTCATATTAACGTGCTTGAAGCACCGAAGACTTCGATTTTTACCAATACACAGAGGTTTTAACTTGTGACTTCCTGATTTGCTAGCGCACAGTAATAAAGTCACTCTTTCTTTGCTCATTTTTATTCCGGATTTATTTGCCGACTTATTAATATCAAGTGATTTTGTTGGAAGCAATCTGTAGTAGAGAGCGGTTTCATCGCAGTTATACAATTGCTCTTCAGTGTACTCACGTTCATCAATCATCTTGCGTAAAGTCCCACAGAATTCTCTAGCTGCTTCACTGTCACTGGAACGAGATTCTCCTTGCATGTTAACTTGCACTACCCCGTGGTGAATTTTCCACCTCAATAGCCAGCCAGCAGAAGCAACAAAATCATGAGCACCACTTATTTGTTTATTTAATTTAATTGCCTGTGCTTGTAAAAGTGGACCGGATAATGGAACACCTTCACTGCGCTTCTGAACAAACCACGTAAACAAACATTCATCCACATCACCAGCAGCACTCAATCTGGTCTTTTTTCTATCAAGTCCTATTTCGTCATCCACTTTATCAACAAATGATCGTAATTTCTCTTCTTCTTTCATCCAACCACGAATAGTTCCTTCAGGAACACCAAACTCCCTGAATAAACTTGATTTTGAATCACCGCGTTTCACTCTGTCGATTATGCCCAACTTTTCTTTAATTGTGTAAGTTTTCCTTTTGGCAGACATCGTTTTTACCCTAAAATCAATGAAAATTTTCGTAAAAAAGTAATTTTCATATTAATATTAAGCCTAAGACAAAGGTAAAACAGCTCATTCATCATTAAATGCTCGAAGCCTGTGGGCATTGAGTACCTACCTTGGTTTGAGTGCCGTGGTGCGAACGTACGAAAGAGAATTATCTCAATCTCCCTGAATCTCGAAAATTATTATAGCCGTGCAACACACTTTTCAGCTCGAGTTCACAAGACACAATGACCGATCAGGAATTATCGAGTTTTTTTTATGGCTACGAAACAATGTATGGAATACATCGCCAACCGCGTTAATACAGTCGCTTGAAGTAGCGCCGATGCGACGCGTCGGTAGACACAAAGTTACCTACCTCAAAAAAAAGGTCAATGTAATCATTTCGGGGGACATGGTGAGACCCGCGGTATATCCGAAACCGCGGTAAAGTGAGGCGCGTAATAACCGGAATTTACTGTATTTATAATTTATTTAACACAATTTTATTTAGATTTCCTAAATTCTTCTAGTCACTTGGATTTGTGATGACTTGAGATGGGTGTGTTACCTTGGATCTAAGGAAGTTTCAGGGCCAAATGCAATACTGTTTATGGGCTTCAAGTTAAAGCTTATATGTTGACATTGTCTGTAGTCATTTGGAAATCAAAAATATCAATAATTTGTGAATGTTTAAAAAAATCAATAGCCTTGGATACTTAAAAAATTTTCTCATTTCTTCATTACATCTGGTTAAGGAACTATAAATTACTGATAAATGCAATGGATCACAACATGTTTTAGGTATAGTTATTTTGTTGTGATGGAAAATATGTGAACAGATTTGTTCTTAATCTTCATAGAAAATAATAGTTTTTATCGACTCTAGAATCTTAACTTGCTAACCACAGAATAATTGCCTTCCTTTGCATTTTAAAATTTTTCCCAAAACTGAGGTCTCAAAATTAGGGGGGGGGACTATATTCGGAGATATACGGTATGAATGCCGGGAAAACTCCGTGTGACGTCGTTCTGGTTCCCGCTGCCGCAAGTGAGCTGACCTTTGGGTGAGGCTTTGAGCGCTTATACGACGCAGGATGCTAGCAGGTAGAAGAGAACCCTCCTATCTGGTAGCGCTTGGCTTAAATAAGGATTATTAATGCCTTATCAAACGAAGGAAACTTTCCAACCGTAGGCAGTTCTAATAGGTGATTATTAAGAGATGTTTCCCTGAGCTCTGTTTCTCATGCATGCATTGGTAATCTCAGACAATGTAAAACTCCTGACTACTCGTATAGAAACTAGGTCCCTGTGACGTCACGTGGAGTCACATCGCATGGGTGCCAACCTTTTTCAAATGAGGATAAAATTGACCCATGCCATATGTCTAAACCGGTATTTCTAAAACCAAATAAGGTGTATATTATGAATACACTAATGGTGGGTAACGAATCGCAATCAATGCCTTTCATTTTCATTGATGAAGGAAATTACCCTAATGTTGTAAAAACTTACATTTTTGCTATTGTTAATAATATCGATTTGTATATTCAAAATTATTTTAACAAAAAATGAAATAAAAGTTTTAAATGGTTTTAATGTAGCTAAATGAAAATTTCAAGTAAATAGCAACATTATTTGCGTAGATAAAAAATATTATTCATTTAAAGAATTTGGCTAAAATAAATCGTAATCCTCGGTAAGGAAAACATTCAAAAAATACTAAGCCAATGGGTTAAGCGTGATTGCGAGAAACTGTGAAAAAATCCTAAGTGTGTGTGACAAAAAGCGAAAGTGCTTTCGTGATGGGAAATTTCCAGAATTGGAAGATGTTCTTCTTAAATGGTGCAAGCAAGCGTGAAGTTCGAATGTGCCATTCCATTACTCCTTTTCCCCAAAAATAGTGGTGTCTGATTGCTGGAGAGGTGAATTTCTACGAGTGTTGTGAGTGTGATGGTGATCTAACTGTTTGCCTAACCATGTTAATTGATGAAATTCACGAACAGGAGTTGAAAGAAATCAAAAATGGAAGTGATGAAGATAATGCTGAGGAAGGAAATGAGTCTTATCCAATTCCCACTCTATCCAACTAAAGCTGTCGAGGCTATGGAGTGTGTGTGTCATCACTTGACAACAGTTGCGGGAGCAGACAACGCTTTGGTTCTCCACGCAAAGCTTACAACTTGTTGGCATAAAAATACTCGATATCTGCATGAGAAATAGAAAGCTGATGACATTTGACAAATTTTAAAATTAAATTTCAACTGTATAATATAAAAATCTTCTTGTAATGATGTTGTAATCTGATAATGTTGTGTGTTATAATTCGATATGTCGATCTATATAACATTTGATATGGTTTCATTCCAGAAGCGAGTGTGTGCAGCTGTTGCCGTAACGTAAGGTCCATAAAATTTTGCCCAATTTTTATGATGCTAAACCGTATTACTGCCACTGGTGGGTTGAGCGAAAACTGCCAGGGGCCGACTTATTTGACCTTTTTTGTGATTGTGGGCTTTTCAACGGCTGTAATTTAAGTAAACCCCCGTAATCTATCTATGGTTATAATATAAAAATATACCTTAAGTGTTGGGAATAAATCTAGACGTATTAAATAAAATTAAGTAGGTGAAAAATTTTAAAATCTGAAATGTTAAAATGTCCGGAAAATAGCCTTGGCAGTACTCCCACCTGAAATGGCCTGGCAGCAAAAGGGTTAAAAACGACCAATTGACATACTCAGGGTTGTCGTTATATTCTCCAAGTATGCTGTGAGAAAGAAGACATGAATTAGCTTTAAGGATGAAACTAATAAAATGAAAAAAAACTTAATCGAATTAATCACGGGAGATTGATGCCATTTTCATGTAAATGTCGTAGGGAAATCTTTGAAACACTGTGATTTTTATTCAAATGGTATTGTTTATAAATGTATTGCTCATTTTCTTGATTTTAAATGTGAAAAGAGTTCAGGAAGGCGATCCTACAAGAACTACCGATAGTAATTGTAATTATGATGACTTTTCCACAGATTGCAATTACCCCAACTGCTATTATTTACTTTCCTCATTTGCATGTTTTCCTGGTTAGTACATTCATTTTTTGTGGTCCCTTCAGACAGGGGCGCAGCTAGGAATTAAGGCTAGGGGGGTTTAAGGCGAAACAAATACTTACGGGTGTGGGGATATTGCATAACTACCAGGTAAGCAGGAGTTGCAGGGGCCCTCCTCCAGAAAAATTTGAAGAATTATGGTTCAAAATGGTGAGTTTTATGGCTTTCTGAGGGATATTTGATAAATCCTATCTTTATTCTATAAGTAATACTGATCCAGATTAGTAAAATGGATTAAACTTTAAAATTTATCTGAGCTCTGGGGGGGTTAACCCCCAAAAACCCCCCTTCGCTGCGCCACTGCCTTCAGAAATGTTTCAAACAAGTTCTACTGTACAGTAGAATCCTGATTTAAGTTTTTTCAGGGGGGACAAAATTTAAAACACTAAATGCGGAAAAACACTAAATGAGGACCTGCCATTTTTTTCAGGTTTCAGGGTCTGTAATGATTGGAATGGCTTTTTATGAATAAAAAATATTATTTTAAGTAACTAAAAGGTGCTGCATGCAGCAACAAATTCATTGATTAAATGTTCTCTGCCCAATGACGGTTGGATTATACTTTTCAGGAATCAGCTAAAAAAATGGGTAGTAAAAATAAGTAATGAGAGGATGACAATTGTTTTAATGAAATATATTAAGAAAATTATAAGATATGCAACTTAATAGCACTCCCACAAGGAATATTATTATGGACATTAGTGATTGTATTTTTACGCATATTTTAGTGGTCTCGATGAAATTTTAATTTTTTTTCTGTAAAAGTGACATGTAGGTGACCAGAGCATTTCTAATATAATAAGAAAAGGTGTAAGTAGGTACTCGAAAAATCGTCATTGCATCAATAAAGATGAGTGAAATAAAGGGACAGCAGACGATCGCTAATCTCGAATTCTAAACTACCGAATTTCTAGTAAAAGGGAGGTTTTCTGGAATTTTGCCAACTTAACGTTTTCTGTTGCCTCGGCGATATGAGGGATTTATGAGCCTTTAAAAAGCCTCCTGTGCGCACATTTTGGATTTCGAGGTCATCCAAAAAAGGAGAATCTTATTTCTAGTATGCCTACAAGTCGATGGTGATTCAACTGGATGATAACACCAGATTCGTTGTCATATATCTGCGGCCTTATGCAGGTCGAATGGAGCCGGGAGGAGTCGCTTACGCGGCGCGCTGATCACCTTGACACCTTGTTTCTCGGCAGCTTTTAATAAAATTTGGTTGGACCTTGAATAGCGATTAGCTAAACTCTGTTAAGTGAAAAGTTTTAATCTTCAATAGAACTGGATTTCATTGACAAATTGTCATTGCCTCTGGAGTTTGGCAACTTCGTCCGAGTTATGATGTCGAAGTCAAACACCAAGGGATTCCTGCTGGATTTTCGTATTTTTCCGCGCTCTATCCGCGATCTTTTTTTACGGTGATTATGCGGTGATTTTTCCCGGCATGAGCGATTTATTTGGAGTCATGGACCGTGATAGTTCGTCAAAACTCCGATTGTCATTCTCTTTTGACTTAAAATAGCCCCAGATAAATATCTTAGAATCGACAGCGATATCAACCAACCGCATGTCGGTAAATGGGCTCCGGGATATCTAAATCACGATGTAAAATGATGTTGTTCCGTAGGGAAAGAATGCTCACGATCATGACAATGGAAACACTTCCTCGGTTCTTTCGCTCTTCCTCCGTGGAGACTGACCTTGGAATGGATTATAGAAAGAATCTTCTTGTGAACTGCGCAAATGATATTGGGCCTCCTCTTTTGAAAAGAGAAAGTAGCCGAAAAATATTGGGCTGACAATGGACTGCCTGTATGGAGTAGAGTTGAAAGGGGCATAAGCCATCAATTGAAAACATTAGGAGAAAACCGTCATTGTAGCGGCCCTCGGAGAATAACTTGTGTCATCAGTCGTCACGTATCATCGAAGTCAAGTTCAAGAAATGAAGGATATAGTAGTTAGAGGTTATTAAGGGATGACTTAGCTCCATTAGATCGGATCTGATACAAAAAGTGCCTGGTGTTTGGATCAGAAGGGGAGCGAAACATTACGAGAAGACAAATCACCCAGCTTGCGAGTTGAAGGTCCCAGCGCTGCATTCGCGGAAGAAAGCAGTTGAATAAGCGTCCCCCGGTAGATTCTATCGACTCTTGGTAAACTTTTACGGGACTCTTCTTGTTGATGAGCAGAAATTCGAAGATTTGGATAATCATTTGCATGAACCGTCATGAAAAAACGTTAAATCGGGCAAAAAAATCTTGTGCGGGAAAATTTTTTACGACCTTAAATGCGGAAAAACGCAAAATGCGGAAACACTGAATACGGATTATTTTTACATTGTTATAATAGGGAATGAATCGGGACCCCAAAAAATAAACGCTAAATGCGGAAAAACGTTAAATGCGAAGACGTTAAATCCGGATCCGACTGTATTTAGATTTCCGGATGATCAATCTTCTACCATATGTTATCTTATAATTATGCATTTTTAGGGTCTTCGAAACATTCCAAAATGGCCCAATAAAACAGAAATTATTTCATCTGCATTTTATTTGATAGGCATTTTGCACCATACACTGTGATGTAAATGTTGCAAAATTGTGAATCTCAGTTCCTGGATCATAAGACATATTTTCTTCAAGGAGGTGAAAATTTTTTGTGTGCCAAAAATTTATTTTGTTGCCCAGAAATGTGTAATGCAAAGATATGTTCTACATAGAGGCTAATACTTCATTTGCAATGTCCAGGCTGAACCTAGTTCACGGCAGTTCACTGGTTGTTTTAGTTACTGTAGGTCATTGTTGGAGTAGATGCAGATCAGGGAGTGGAGACCTGTATCTGATTTTAGAAATTCAGAAGAAATGGTTAAATATTCAGAAGACTATTTTCTGGAGCCTTGGAATGGAACCTGGGGAACTGCAATTGAAAAAACAGCAAAATTGCTGAGTACAGTGAACTCTGGTTATTACCAATTTTACGGAACCGAAAAGCCTGAGTTTTGTAGTAATGAACTTCGTAGTAGCGTTTCTTTTATAGATATTCGGTAAAAAATATATTTAGCCTAAATTCCTTCTTTTCAATATCCCGTGCTTAAATTCCTGCTGTGGAATAACTTCAGAGACATGTGTATGATATAGGCGATTAAATCATGCACAAATACAGTAGGTCCTCAACAAGTAAACAAGATGGGCTGGTTTGCTCAAAGTGAGTTTCGGAGTGATGGAATATTATCCTTCTTTTCTTTATATTATATCCTTTATATTATATTTCAAAAAATTCGGAGTGATGGAATATTATCCTTCGGAATAGTTATGCTATTGTCTTTAATATCGACGTCTCCATCCTTCTCATGGCATAGGCTTTACCCTTTGTCAAAGTTGTTTCCTGCATATGGATATACTATACATTTGCAAAGCAATTTGGATCAGCATGGATTGTTTGTTATTAATTACTAGATGACCCATTTAACTTCGTATCACCTTCGTATCTAACACCAAAATCAATTACAGTTTGATCTTCTCACCAAAGCTAAAACGGCTCAGCCAATTTAGCTAATTTTGGTCATTAAATATTTGTGGTTGTCCAAACTTATTTTATGTAAAAATGTTCCCATTCTAGAAACTAAGGAGTATAATGCAGCTGAAGGTGGCACTAATTGTGGAAATTTTACTTTTCAGCCAGCACTGCATACCGTATATGTCTGAATGTAGTCCCCCCTTCTTTTCCAAAAACGCCCATGGTAAATGTAAAAGGGGGGACTATATTCAAGTGCATTTTTTTAACTTTTCCCGAAACTGAAGCCTCAAAATTAGGGGGAGGGGACTATATTCTGAAGGGGACTATATTTGGAGAAATATGGTAATACAGTTCATACAATGCTGTAGTTTAATGCCTTACAATATTAACAAATGATGTTCATTTCCCCAACTGTTACTTATTTGTCAGCACAATAATCTACTACTCAATCCTAGTTGAATGCCTCTTGTTCCAGGATCACGGCAGTACGGCATCTGTGGAATCGATTAATTTTATTATGTTGTGCTTGCTGTCATTGTGTGTGATGTTCACAAACTCATTGCATTGTAAGCCTGTCTGCTTCATTTTCAGTCACTCTAGAATGCAATTCTACCATACAATTTTGACTATCATTGTATGTACTATCTGTCTCTCTCTAGTCTCGTGTAAGGTTCCTCGTCGCACATTTGATTGAATTCAACGACCTAAGTTAGGTCATCTTCTCCTTTGCATCGTAAATAGTCAAGGAAAAGAAAGTTGTTGCACACTTAGCGATAAGTAGTGTTACTATGCCATATTACATAAACAAATAACCGTCTTAGCATGAAATATAAAAAGATAAAAAGGTTGATTACGAAAATAGCCTTAAGTAAGTGAAAAAAGTTCTCGTGCACTAAATGTTTGAGTAAATAAAGACATGATCTTTTGTACGACTGAAGCAAAGGACTTATTTTGTGTGGTAAGTTCCTTTTGGGAAAGGCTGCGTTGGTAACATTTTCTGCCCAATGTTTCCCTCCTCCTCCTGGGAGCGATTTCAAGGGAATGAACTTACCACTTAGATAAAAGAAGCTGCGAAAATCTTCAGACAAGACTTATTGTGTGAATAAACTTAGAAAGAAATATCGAACTGCATTAACAATACTAGCAGTCGTCAAGGGGACTGTAAGCCGAAAACACAAAAATTTCCGATTTTTTATGTCTTTTTTTCAAAATCCACGGTAAATCACTTGGAAAACAAAAATCGATTACAATAATAAGAATGTGCATTTACAGTGTGCCCTCATTTAATGCCGTTCCGTTTAACGTTGTTTCACGATAACTTTGTCCAAAAATTGAAACCCTTGATCCAAGAACATGAGCACGGTAATCTCCTATCTGGAATATGTTATCAACGGCCGTGCAAGTAATTCAAGTTCCAACTTTGGCTGCTGTGGCACTCTTAAACAATGTTATTTCTCAATTTTGTTTTACCAAATTATGGTGAAGGGTTCTTACCTTGATCATTTAATGTCGTTATTGCTTCGCGATAATGTTGTTCAAATTATGCGTAACGAAAAAAAAAAAACGGATGGTGAATAGGACACAAGTGCATCTGATGTGATTACTCATAGTAAATATTAGTATATTAATGAGATTGATAATTTTCGTTTGCCAGAAAAGGTTGGCGTGGGTAGCGTACGTTAAATATGCATCTGAGCGAATACCTAATTATCGCCTCATTTACCTATTATCTGTATATTTTTCTGCTTCCTACCAAAAAAAATATCCATGAAGAGGAGTGGCTATCCTGGTGGTTCTTCGGACGTGAAGAAAAAATGGCGACATTAGATCAAAAACTTGATATTATTAAAAGAATTGAAGAAGGTGCAACTGCTGGAAAGATTGGTTGAGTTTTAGGTTTTCAGGTCAAGTTTTTACAATTAAAATTTCTTCTGTTACTGAAAATATCGATGTTTCGCCATTTAAATACTTTCTCAATTTAGTTTGTATATTTCATTTGATAATCTCTTGTTCCCAATCTTTTATGTTTGCACTGTGCATAAATCGCTATCATGCTGAAGTGAATAATCAGTAATGAATGTTTCTCGCGATTTCCACCAGGCCAAAGAATTCATATCATGATAAAAAGTGACTCACCCCTCATCCTCGTGCTTCCGAGTGTCAGATCATTTTTTTCATTTTAGCCTTCTAGTGTAGGTATATCTTTGGCCTGGTTCAGGTGTCTCCCGATTGGTCGCGAAGTCTGCTTAAAAGTTACGGCTCTAATAATTGGCCTCCTTGGATTCTCGCCTGGGAAATTCTGGATTCTTTACGAAGAAATGGATTGTTAGGAACCAATTTAAATTTTTAACATTGTTTCTTATGGGAAACACTGCATCATTGTAATAACAATCAACGTTGTTTCGCTTAACGTCGAGTTTTTCAGGAACGAATCGTCAACGTTAAACGAGGACTCACTGTATTTTTCTTTCCACTGGTATATGTTTCAATTATAAGTGACCATTATAACTATTTATTTATTTATTTATTTCAGCACCAAAAACTGCACATAGACTTTTACAATGGATGTTACTTAAATAAATACATAATAGCTAAGAGATAACTAACAATAACACAATAAATAAAAACTGACAGAAAACATAATTTTTAAGCATATGAAGGGGCACTATTGATTAGACGATGGCGAATTATTCAAATGGCATTTTAAGGATCGGATTTGTAACTAGTGACAGAGGAAAAGATGTCCAGGGAAGGGATTTTTGAATCCATGGAGTCAAATAATCACGGGATTTGGTGGAGCAGAGAGCATCGAGAGATGGAAAGACGGAATCGCAGAATGTGAAGCTGATAGTGATTTGGTAAGGGGGGAGGAGGAACATGAATATGGAAAAGGGGGAGAATTTCGTTTGTTCAGAGAGAACCGCTAAAGATTTTATGCAGAAACATGAGATCAGATAAGACAAGGCAGCTAGTTATGTTAGAGATCCTGAGGGAGGAAAGGATAGCGTCACAGGCATAGTATCTGAGTGTGGGGATTTGATGACGGGCTACAGCAAGGAAGAAGTTGACAGGACGGTTGAGCAAGTTTAGACAGTATTCCAGTATGGGGAGAACACATCAGAAAAAACTGTTTTTAAAGCGGTAGGGTCGTGAGGGTCTGTATGTCTAGATAGCATACCAACAATGGTCATTGGTCTCTTCACGAGCATCGAAATATGATTCTGAAATCAATAGGTAAATTAATCATCAAAGATCACACCTAGGTCACAGTGGGAGGTTACAAGAGGGATAGGCTTATTTCAAAGGTTGCAAGGGTGTTTCAGGGGATTGTTTTGAAAGTGAATGTCATCAATGCTGATTTAGAGGGGTTGACCCGCATCAGCCAAGTAGAGCACCATTCGGAGATAAAATTGAGTGCAGATTGAAGGGAATGTGAGTCGGTGGGACGATCCACCTTTTTGAAAATCTTGCAATCTACCGCATACAGCAGAACATTGCAGCCAAAAAGGGCAAATGCCATTAGTAATATCATCTATGAAGAATGCAAATAGGAGGGGACTGAGGACGCTTCCCTCCGGTACACCAGATTTAACTTGTAAGTATGAGGATGAGATGCCGTCAATCAATACACGTTGGTAATGTGAACTGAGGAAGCGGTTGATCAGAGATAGACACTTTGAATGTTTATGGCAACGGTATTTAAGTTTATGTATGAGTAATGTATAGTTAACGGTGTCGAAGGCTTTGAAGAAGTCTACGTAGCAAACATAGAGTTAGTTTCGACTCGAAAGAGATGGTAATATGGTGGTACAGTTCCGCAAGGTTAGAGAGACATGACCCGCCAGTAAGGAAAACAATGCTGATGGGGGATATGTAGGGGAGGGAGAAAGAGGATGGATATAGGGATGTAAAGGGTGTTGGCGGTGTGAGAGAGAAATAGGGAGACAATGTTGTCGGAACCCGTGGCCTTAGAGGAGGGCAGTGCCGTTAGAAGTAGAAGTAAGGAAACAATTTATCAGATGCTACATATGGAGTATGTTTCTCTATCGAAGCGAGGCTTGGACTTTGACAGCAGCAGAGAAGTCAAGAGTGGAAGCATTCGAAATGTGGTGCTACCGAAGAATGATGAAGATAAAATGGATTGACCGTGTGAGTAACCAGGAAGTGCTAAGGAGAGTGGGAGAAAAGAGAAGCCTCCTAAAAACATTAAGCAGAAGAAGGGACAACTTAGGTGGCCACATTTTGAGGCACGATGGTCTGATGAAGACAATCGTTGAAGGACTAGTGGAAGGGAAGAAGGGCAAGGGACGGCCCCGGATGAGTTATATAGGACAGGTTATAAAGGATGTAAAAGAGAAGAAATATGTAGCTATGAAGAGATTAGCGGATAGGAGAGAGAAATGGAGAGCTGTGTCAAACCAATCTTAGGATTGTTGACTAATGATGATGAGTGCCGTTAGAAAGGGCAGAACTTCTTTAGGATAGGTGGAGATGGATGAAAGTGATTGGTGGGATATGGGTTGAAGCTTTGGGAGAGGGAGTGTTGGAGTGGCGGAGTTAAAGTTTGCACAAAAATACTCATTGAACACACTTGGGCGCTCATCACCTTGCGAAATCAGTCCATTGCAGGACACAGCGGCAGGGATTCTGTGTAACTTTCTTCTGGCATTAATGAAAGTCCAGAATCGTTTCGGTTGCCACAAATTCTGACAGAAATTTCCTGTATGAGGGTTTTGTAGTCCCGGCGAATGAGGAAACATGCATGGCAGCGTAGCGTAACGAACAAGGCACGGGGCAGGGGGCTAGGGTGTTTTTTCTAATGCTTCCAGGCCTTAAGCTTATTTCTCAGGGCAAGTGTTGTCTCCAGGGAATGCCAGATGGGTCTTTTTTTAGGTAGACAGCAAACTGGGACAAAATCATCAATGGAAGCATGGAGAAGGTCATATAAGACTTCTGTGCCGACTTCGGGTGACCCTCCCTCCAGGAGGACCCAAGGAAGGAGGGAAAGTGTATGGTTAAGCTTGGTCCAAGCGGTTTTGTTCCATTCTCTGAGGACTTTGGGGGGATGGGATGAATGCGACAGTGGTGGGAGGGGGAGAACAAGGGAGCACTCAAGTGACTCGTGATCAGATGTAAAAATGTTTCTTTCAACAGTAATTGAGGGAGGTAATCAGGTAATAATAATTGAGGTTAACAGTAATTTAATCACTAATTTAAATATGCATAATAAAAGAGGTCTTCAGGCATTTATAACTAACTTCACATATATTTCTTATTAAAATGATTCAGGGCCCATTCCAGGGCCTCATGGGCCCTGCAGAATAATATTCTCACCTTTTAAATCTTCCCTGAACTTTAACAAACATTTTAAAACCAACATCAACCAAATCAGTCAAGCTGTTCTTGAGTTTTAGTGAGATTAATGCACAGCGATTCATTTTTATTGTATAGAAGGTTATTTTGCAAATTCAAAAAATTTGAAAAAGTTAATTCAATGCTTAGACAATGTTTATTCCATATTGTAGAAAGACAACCCATAATTATCATGTTACTCTATTGCTTGACTAAGGTACATTTTGACTCATATATGTTTTCAGAATTTCATCATGCTCAAAAGTGCAGGACTATTTGAAGTATTGTGGCATTTTTTAGTGTACCCCTGGCCAAAATTTCTGGTACCCCCCCCCCCAGAAATTCCTCCAAACTTATCCGCAGAACTTCTCCCGCTAAGGACTTTTCGCGCTAAGGTTTTTCACACAAAGGATTTTCGCGCAAAGGCCCATTGACTCAAAGGCTCAGAGACTAAGTCTCGGAAACTCTTGTCTCCGAAACTCTGCCTCCGAAACAGCCTCCGAACCAGTCATACCTGGAGAGCAACACTTATGTAGCTAACACGGCGGAGGAATACCTTCTCCTTGGCAATCAAGGGGAAATGGGTGCTGAGGCATAAGAATGCAGTTTGTAGTGAGAAGTACTCCACTCCACTAGTCCTATCACAACTCTCTCTCCCTCCAACACCTCACCCCACTTTGTCTCTCCCCTCCTTGTGTTCCAATGAATATCCCAGTGATGTCTCCAACCCAGAGATTGAGGGGAAATTTCCGGCCTGCACGGTGTTCCCCCCTCCTACCCCGGCCGGGATGATGCTTGGCGGAGCTGCGAGTCAACAGGGGCGATTTTGGGGCAGATTCGCAGCTGATTGAAAATCGCCCTTTTTACCCCTCCACTCCTTGGAAAAATCCCTCCGCTCCACCCTGTCACGTCGTGGAGTACGCAAGCCCTCTTTTTGCTCGGGCGCTAGTGGTAGACGGATGCCGTGACTGACATGGGTGATTTTCGCAAAATTATACAGCTTGTACTTAGTTTGGTAATGTTTCCTATGGGATCATTTAGTTATCATCGTTGTTTTCTGTAATAATTCTGATTTTGAATACTTCTACTCCAAATAGATATTGATTAAAAATAACTCGATGTAAGTATCGCGACGATGGGACGCAACCTCTTTTCTAGCTTCCCCCTTTTTCCACCTCTCGCCACCCACCACCCACGTGCCGCTGCATTGGCGGTTTGCTTCTCGTCTTATCACCCTTCCTGTCACGCACCCCACTCCAACTCGCCTTAGGCGTGAGATCCGTGCAGCGTCTGCAGAAGGCAGCCTCTTGGGTGGCCGCTAATGGGAAAATAGAGATATCACGCGGAGATACGTGCTATGAGAACGGCGTTCGCAGTGGCGTCCACGAAGAGCACGGGAGAGTGTGTTTGGCGGCTGTAGAGTGCGGATGTGCCCAATAAACCTGCTTGAGTAATGGAGTTTTTCCTTTAAACTAATCCTGCCTTTCCCTGATGCTATCGATATACTGAACCTTACATCGTAAATTTTTTTGACAATTGTTTCTTGTGTGCTGAAGTCTTGTTTGTGGAGTCTTTCCATGAACCAGCTTGTGACCGATGATTGGAGTTCCCTTTGTCTGGGGCTTGCGTGCACAATCTTCAAGATTTAACGATGTAACGCCACAGTATGAAAGAAGAAAAGGGCTGGGTTTAGGATAACATATAGCCCTTTTGGCATAGTTGAGGAAAGAAAAGAGTGTCTGGGAGGGAACTGAAAACATGTGAGAATGGCATCTTTTGTATAAATTCTTTTCAGGAGAATCCATTTGTCCGAGCTTCCAGTCTACCAAACTTAACTACATGTCATAATCGCCCGGAGCCAGACACATCGTCAGAGTATCCAACGACATCCGATTCCTCGTGTGGTGAGAATTCACCTCTTCTCGTGAGTGCTTCGTCTGAAGAGTCCCTGGCTCAAGTTGTTACAAATCCAGAATTGGAGAACCTTGTGGATGCTGGTGAGTACTCTAGTGTACTACTGTAGTGCTCAAGAGCGCTACAGTGTAGCCTCCCATTTTAAAAACCAATCCTTTACCATCTGCTGCCACTTTACAAATTTCTCTCCTGCTCCCGATCGTTTGCATGGGGTAAGCTCTGCAAAAGAACCTTTGATTTGTGACACCTCCATTGCATTAATTTGCACTTAACTCCTGATTATCCGGACTAGTGATAGGATGAGGTGGCACCAATAATCAGAAAACAAGAGTAATCCAATATTTCACTTTCATTTCATTTAATGATCATAATTTACATATATATTATTAATTATGCACGTAGTCTGTTATTTTGTATTCCTTCGAGGACTCATTGTCATTTCATATTCCCACTCATCAGTACGTTTACTCCAGCAAACAGTGTAAGCATGCAAGCACCTGGCTGTGAATCATGCCATCTCTACTCCATTCCTCTCTGCTTCCTCGTACCCCTCTGCCTTCACTTCCATCACTCCCCTCTTTGACATTGACATAAACATGCCTGATTGCGACAAAGTATCCGATTCCCTTGGGCTGTATTCAACTATTTGCAAGGCCGTGGCAATAATTGTGCATTTGAAATGCATCAAAAATTGCAAACATTGGAAAATAGGTTGGGTTCCTAGCCTTATCCAATTAAGACTTCACTGCGCTAAGCCTCTAAAGTTCGTTAGCGTGAGGTCTCCACTTTGGCAAATCTCAATTTAGTCGATACAGTAAAACCTCTTTGTAGTGAACCTCTTTACATCGTATACCTCCATACTTCATACTATCCCTACGGTCACGTCAGATTTACATGTAAATTTATTGGCAAACCACTACATAGTGAACCTCTTTATCTCGAAAAACCTCCTCTTATCATGCCAAGGAGACACCCCCGAGATGGTCTAACTAACTCCGAAAAACGTACCGAGATAACTAGAGACCATCAATGCAGCCGCTATTACGTATATGGAATGACATTTCCACAAATAAATGTTTCACACTTATTTTTTTTCTTATACACCTTTAATATGCTGTAATTTTCACATTAAGCATTGGTTATGGTCATTTTGTTCCATATGAGAGCATACCTAACAGTAAATAAGAAAAAAGGTATCCAACTATCCTAATAATTTTTAGTAACTGTTGAATTAAGAAAGATCACATTGTTTTCTCTCGAATCATGTAAAAATCATGCAGTAGCGCTCGCTTTCTGTTGTCATGAAATAATAAACACATGTTCACTAATGCTTGCATGTTTGTTTAAACACATAAATACTATGGTTTAAAAGACAGCAGTGCCTTTCATTTCCGAAGGATATGAAAAAATGGTGCCTATCGCTAAAACCTCTCTATAGTGAACCTTCATACATCAAACTGCCAAAATTTTGGTCCCCTCCATTACGATGTAAAGAGGTTTTACTGTATTACTTTCTTAGTGATTTCCATTAATAGTGTGGTCGCCTCCTGAAGGAAGTCAGCACTTTTCCCATTACTGCATACAGCTCTCTTGGGACAAAATGCAAGAAATTGCTGCACAAACTCTCTTCGCTAAACGTTTCCGAGAGGGTCTTTCACCCCCCTTTGTATCTCCCTACCCACTCAACTCCTCTCTCATTCCTCCTGACACCCAAATTGCCATGGCCACCATAGATGTCACTTCTCTCTGCACATCCATCCCTCATTCTGAAGGTCTTTCCTCCCTCTGCCAGTTCCCTTCCCTTCGCCCAACTCCTCATACCCCCGGCACCAACTTCCTCTTAGGCCACGCTAATATCATCCTAATGCACGATTCATTCTCTTTTAACAATAAACACTATTCACAAAGCATAGGTTGCTCATTGTGTAGTAGATTCAGTCCCCCCTTTGCAAACCTCTACCTACGCCATTTTGAACAAATTTTCCTTCCGCAGCATTTGTTGAAACCCCTCCTTTGGCTCAGATTTATTGACGACATATTCCTCCCGTGGCCACATGGTAATGATCCCCTCAACAATTTTATTGCTAATCTCAATTCCTCATCCTCTCTTTCTTTCACCTCAACCATTTCTGATTAATAATAATGATAATAATTTATTACTCCTACATTTGTTTTTTACATCTTAATACAATGAAAAAAGACCAGGAGCTTTAGGTGTTCTCGAAGGTCATAGGACCAGAATTGAGCCACCATCAAGTAACAAAATGTATGCCATTAAAAGCATAATAATGCAGTAAATGATACATGAGTGTTTTATGTAAATAACATCAAAATAAATTTTCAACTGTTTCTTGCGAGAAGAGCCAGTCTTTAGCAAGTCTCAACATGACATTTGTGGTTTTATTTTTTTTAGTTCTAGCGGGCAGTAGATGAAATAATTTTGGCCCCATGTAAATAAAACAGCGTTTATATACAGTTAACTTTGGTCTATTTGCAACTATAAATGACTCATTCCTTAAATTATATTTATATTTGTCACTTACATTCAGCACATTTCCACTCCTGGCAAAAAACAATTTAAGCACTTTGAATAAATACAAATGCCTTAGTGGCAACAATTTTAGGGCCACAAACAACGGAAATGAGTGCTCATAGTAATTTTTAGACAGTATTATCCTAATTATTTTTTTTACAAAATGAGTGCACACTTAAATGTCTTCATGTATGCACTGCCCCAGCAGATTATACCATAAGAAAGTTTGGAATGAACAAGGGCATGATAAATGGTTTTTTTAACCGGAAGAGGACATTTTCTTTGTAGGTAGTAAAATTTGGACAAGGCACTTATAAGGCATTTGTTTACAGTAAGTAAGTGTTTATCCCAGCGTAGATTACTATCCAGAATTACTCCCAAGTATTTCATTTCACTCACTCTATCAATGAGTGGACAGTTAAAGACACAATTGAAACAATTTGTATAATGAAATATGTATGAGTTTACCATTAAAAATACTTGTATTACATATGTCATAGCACATAAACTTCGTCTTTTCACTTAACTCTAACCCATTGAAATTAAACCATTTTCGCAAGAAACGTAGATCCTCTTTAAAAAATGCTTCAGCACAACTCCAATTGGGAGCTGAGTAGCACAGTGATATATCATCAGCAAAGGCTGTGAGTTCACCATTGAATTTATTTTCACATAAATCTTTTACGTGAATCAAAAACAGAATAGGTCCTAAGACAGGGCCCTGTGGTACTCCCGTCTCAATTGTAACATATTCACTAAAACAATTATTTACTTTTACACATTGTGATCTCGTTGACAAATAACTTTCGAACCACTTCAGTGATAATCCTCGTATTCCAGCTTGCGCAAGTTTCATTAGCAGTATTTTATGTGAGAGTGTATCAAATGCCTTGGTTATGTCTAGATATAACCCATTAGTTCGCGACCTTGAATTGACTGAATTGTATACTTCGGTCGTATGCTTCTCTAGAGCACCTTCAGTTCCCAATCCATGCCTGAATCCAAACTGATTTTCGCTAAAAAATTTGGTCTTGTCTAGGAATTTCAGAAGGCGGCTTTTAACAAGTTTCTCTAGAATTTTTGCAAATGCAGACAAAAGAGATATCGGTTGGTAATTCGTTATTTGTTGTCTGTCCCCTTTTTTATGCACTGGTATAACAACAGCTTTCTTCAAAGGGCTCGGAAATACGCCATTGATAAAACTTAAATTACAGACGTGAGCGAACACAGGGGCAACATCATCAATGATTAATTTCAACATTCTAACATCTATACCATCATGTCCAGGGGACTTATTGTACGAAAGATTTTTAACGAATTTTACTATTCCTATATTACCTTCCTTGATGTCAATATCTCTCTTGTTAATAACAACTTTCTCACCTCTGTCCATGTAAAACCCACAAATAAGCAGTAATACTTTCACTTTAGCAGTTTTCGTCCTTCCCACACTAAATGCCCCCTTCCCTACTCCCTTTCCATTCGAGGCCCATGCATTTGTTATAACCCTGATACACTGAATAATTTCCTTCCCAGCCTTCAGCACCTCCAGATAGGCTACCCAGACCCCTCCTTATAAAGCAAAACCTTGCCATAGAAACAAACCACATGACCTTTCCCTTTGCACCACTGACTTTCCTGAAACGCAATCCGTGCAGTCTATTCTTAAAGACCTTTTGACAATCTTAAAAAATAATTAGTCTACAGCGAATCCTTTTGTCATACCCCCTTACCTTATATTACCTTCAGTCGTTCAGCAAACTTTTCCAATTTATTCCGCTTGACAAACCCTTTACAAGGATTACCCATTACTACCAACAGTACACATTTGCCCTGCGGTCGTCCCAGATGCAAGACCTGCCCAATTTTCACCCCTCTATCCCTCTATCCCCAGTCATCTTGTCTCCTGTCAACCACCACTTCCAACCCTTCCTATGGCCTCGTGCACTTCCATGAATGGAATCTACCTAATTCAAAGCAAACACTGTCCCTCCTTCTGTAAAGGTAAGTCTTCAGCTCCCCTCAGCCTTAGAATGAACAACCACAGGGCGTCATGCACTTCTTCCCACTTTCGTCCCTGCCGTGGGAAAACATCCAGCCACTCATCAGCGTCCATTTAATGATTGCTATGTACAATCTTTTCTGTTTTGGCCTCCCTTCCCCCCACAGACCACCCACTTCAACTCAATTCCATTGGATTAACTTACTCTTGGCTCTTCAAAGCATTTCATCCTCCCGGATCAAACATCAATAGATACATAATCCCTTTAATTGCCTCAGCCCACTTACTTCCCCTTCTCCCCCCTGGACCTCACCATTCCCCCCCCCCCCCACATCTCTCTCTCTCTCTCCTCCATCCTTACATCCAACAGTTTTTTTTTCCCAACTCCAAGGAAGGTGGTGGTGCCACCAAAAATTTAGTTGTGCGATTCTTTTGTATCATTTATTGTGCTCTGCACTGTGTTTGCCCAACCTGGGTTATATTTGTGTTGTATACCTCATCAAGGAACATCATCGTTCCCGCATTCATCGTTTTCCCGCATTCATCGTTCGCCGCTCCTGGTCCCAAATTAAGTTCCATAAAGACAATGTAATTTTTTCCCGCATCTATCGTTCCCTGAAGTATCGTTTTCCCGCATTGATCGTTTGAAGATCGCGGTCCCGTCGAATAATTTTCCCGCATTAATCGTTTGATAAAAATGAGACGAAGCGTTTATAACGTGTTATTTATGGCTAATAACGACAGACACATGGTTTGAATCTTCCCCAGGAGATTGAAATGCGATAGGGAGAAGCAGAGTGCCGTGGGATAGTTACATTAGCGCATTTCCCAAGATCCGGTATCCCTCTCCATTCAGCACTTGCCTCCCCCGGTTGAAGCTTTCCTCCGAAATAAAAAAAGGTCCCAGCTCGAGCAGGGATCGTATTACGATGACCTTAGCTTCGAAAGAAAATATCTAGTTACTCGAGAACAGAAGAAACCTTTTTCATGCCTCCCCCTTTCTCGACCGCTGACTTTTTTTTAGCCGACTCGCTTCAAAGATCCCCGCTACTGGAGGTCAACTGCTGCATGAATCACCAATTAGCCCAAAAGGTGTCTAAAAATGAATTTCGGTAATTGGTATTATACTTTTATTAGATTGAGATATTAGTGATGTGCACGTAATTCAGTAAAGAATGATACCAAACACGACGTATTTCTAATGTTATTTAAGCATTTTAAGCAAGGAAATAGTTGGAATAATGCGATGGTGATTTCTGGCGAATATCGATATCCTTGCAGCTGATAGAGAGCTTCACGGCAGTTGATGCGATTTTTTTCGAAAACAGGGCGTCTGGCTACAATTTATGAGTTATGCTACAAGTCTCGCTTGTCTGAGTTGCTAACGAAGCGATGTTTTCTCAAGATATTTTGTTTCTCTCAACTAGCAATCTGAATTCATCTGCTCATCTAGAGCTACGCTACTTATTGTTAGAAATGAGTGGGTAAGTTGCCTTCTCTATAGGATAAAAAATTTCATTGCGCAGTCATATGGTCATGTTTCACCCTCTGCAGTAATCTCTGCTTACGCCGTACGCGATAGCATTAGTGCCGAACTTCACCTCGTACGAGTGGTTCCGTACTTTCCGGGGTGGGTTGACTTAAAACTAGCGAGTGTTTTCCGTGTGGGTTCAATGGAGTCCGGTTTCATTTTGATTAGTTTTATTCTTATTCGTCTTCGGACCATGGCCCTTCCGAAGACACAAGTGAGAACTTAAAAAGATGGACTGAAAATAATTGATGATGAAGAAAAGAATCCGGGCTAGAAATACGTGAATATTGCAGAACGCCTCGACGGTATGTCCGGTAGCACATGACGGCAGGGGTGGGGGTAGAGCGAGATCCCTGGTGAAAACAAGAAGTGGGATGAAGCCGAGGATCAGGTGGGCGTGCCGCTGACGATTAACGCTACATTGCCTCAATCATATTAAAAATTTAATTGTTAGAAAGGAACATTTCAAATAATAAACTATTTGACGATTGACGCTACATTGCCTCAATCATATTAAAAATTTAATTGTTAGAAAGGAACATTTCAAATAATAAACTATTTTTGGCCTATAAACTATATTTTAAACTATATTTGACTATTTTATAAACTAGCTGACGATTAACGCTACATTGCCTCAATCATATTAAAAATTTAATTGTTAGAAAGGAACATTTCAAATAATAAACTATTTTTGGCCTTCTTGATCCATCCCATAACCAATCACTGCGACGGCGAAATCAGTTGTTTGAGGCATAACACGCACATTTCTCTTGTAAATACGTTTACTTGAAATGGCAATTGATGGATAATAATTTTTTCATCAGGCAGAAATGCATAATAGCAGTGAAAATTCCGAGTGGAGTGCGAACATTTTTTAGCAAGGTGGCTTGTTCCTTTAGGATATTTGTAGAATATCCTAAAGGCAGATAAGATAGATATAAGTCGAATAACGATATGACCTAAGTGTTTCGATAAAGTAATAATATTCCCGTAATCAGCTAAAATCTTGTTTGAATCCATTAATGAATATCATAATTCGCAAAAATCCAGCGTTTCCTGGGACATAGGCAACCCGGACAAACAATCCCGCATCGATCGTTTTCCCACATTCATCGTTCTTTTCATTCATCCCCCTGAAAAACGACAGATCGAGGTTCCACTGTACATGTAATAATGTATTTACTAGTAGATGTTCAGTACTCAATCAAATTGTGTTTTATATTTTGTAGCAGGGCCCAGTTCTTCTTCTCCAAGGATGTCAGTCAATAGCAGCCGTGATGAAGTGCAAGAAGTGGCCGTTGTCCCTCAGGCAGAACCACAGGCGGGTGGTCGGTCGTGGTGGTCATCTCTGTGGTCTAGGTCGGTGGACGCGTAAAGGGTGAGCAGCCAAAAAGATGTTTAAAACGTAGCCACATGTGCTTCCAACGCAGCAGTGCAGGGTTCCACCCATGCAATATCCTTGGCGTGTGGCATTGCATCTCTGGGCTCCAGCAAAAATTATTGCTGTTGTGGCCTGATGGAAAAGAAGCAGAAGTGATATTTGCTTCTCCTGCCATCCATCTGATGCAGAAGTATGCGTTCAGATTTCACTTGAAGTTTACTCTGGCATTGAAAATTGATGAGATATATTGTGCAAATAGGTAATCAAAAGTTTAGTACCGGATACAAAGATAGGATATCCTAAAGCTCAAGGTAATGTGAGCTGAGTTATTACTCTTGAGGACTTGCTCTGACTAAACAGCCACTGCCTGTTGTAAGCCATGAATCTGAATTTCTGTTCAGCATGGCTGCAGAGAGAGTAAAGTTTTTGCAAATTGATTTTTTAATTGAATTGAGTTACACTGAAACTTTTCCAGTGGTTATCATTTACAGCTGACTCCCAATTATAAAAATAATTATCTGTCTGCAGATTAGCCGTGCATGAATTTAACATTCCTGCAATGTTTTCCGTGATCTTTATAAAAATAAAATTGAACGCATAAGTACTGCAATTGGTGCATTTTAATGCAGGACTACACTGTTTATTATTTCCATGAGAATAACCATCGTCAAATGGAAAACTTTTATTTACCTGCTGACAAGGAATGTTTCAAGTTTACCTGGACGTATCCTGTAGCATTGAAGAAGATTATGAGCGGTGGGAAAAAACTCTTAATTAATTTTAGAAGACTCTTTAACAGTTAACAAAGGGTGAATTAAGAGAAATGTTATTATGCCTGGAAGAAGGAGAGGGTCACATATTTTCTTTTGAAGATTTCTTGAGAGTGGACTTATAAATTCCAATGTCACACCCATTTCTTTCATATGAGTCAAACTATGAAAACAATGGTTTATCATGCCATGATACAGAAATTTTTTCTCTGGACATCGCTTGTAATTTTTTTTATTTTACGTATTGACTGCTATGGTGATGTGTTTCTGTTTTTTTTGCAAATTTCATGTGTGGGTTCTATGTACTAATTTGACTATTATAATCAGTGTTTACAGTGTTCCCATTTTGCTTGAAATCTGTAGCATGTGTAAATTGTTAATAATTTAATGGTTTTTATAATTCCAATATTTTTGACTCAGACCAATTTCTAATATGAATCATTCTCTGAAGATTCATCAAGAACATTTGATGGTAAAAAAGATTTAAATGTTTTTCTAGATGAGATGGCTGCCTTAGTTTATACCTGCATATTTTGTGCTTAATTAAAATGGGAGATTTAGATAAATATGATAATCTTGCCCTTGATTGTTATTTTTTCATTTTTATTAGTTATTTAAGTAATCAAATGGTAAAGGTAGGTTCAAAAGGTGCTTTTTACTAACAATTTTATCCTTCTAACATTGAATTTCCTTCTTCAGCTCAGAGTTTGGCCAATTACTCTTAAATCTATCCATGAATATCTGTTCTCTTCCCCTCCCTTCCTTGCTTATCCTAAGTACCCAGCTAGCACATTATAAGTCATTGAGATAAGGTGAAAGGAAGAAATAAGGAAGTCGCTTCTCAAGTAAGCTTGTTATGGGTTTCTTACGGCCAGGGCGACAAACATCCAGAGTAATGGCAAAATGGATGCCAAACTTTCAGCACTTCCGTAGATGCTGTTATTATCCCATCGTTACAGAGTGTTAATTAAGGCCTTTATGCATTAAAACAATGTTTTTATTATTGGCGCTTCTATATTATGAGGAGAAATAACATCATACCGCCATAATTTGAAAATCATTCACATTTATGAACTGATAGCTTAACGAAGGTCGTAAGAAAAACACAATTTCACAAGAATACCAACGTAGAATAATATAAAAATGCCGGAAGGAACATCTAATATACGTATTGTAGTCATCGGGTTATCAAACCATAATTTAAAATTCATAAATGTTAAAATGTATGGACCTTGAATAAATTCAGTTTTTCATGCACATGCCAAACAAGTTTTTTTTTACATAATTGGTTATTTAATTAGTAACTACGCCGCCTGTTCTTAACAACTGCCGAGGTGTAGTGGCTAGCGTGTAGTACTTCGGTTCCGAGGGTCGCACGTTCGGATCCACCCTGATGTTATTTTTTTTCTTTCCGCCGCATGGATAGAGTACTTGTACTATGCTTTATATCTTCACTAGCCGGTTGCTTGCAGTTATTAATTTTTTTCTATTTACGGGAAAATCTGTTATCAGTTGTTCAGCCCTTATAAAAACTCGCTAAATTTCCCCAATAGCCTTTTAATTCATGTGAAGATGAGCCGCGTAGCATGCGTAGTACGCTGTTCAGCCGCCTTTGGCGCTCCAACAGAAGTGACTTACATTGCCTGAGGATATTTGACGGCATTCCTTACCTAAACGTCCCTAACGTCTTACCCTTGCCTTATATAAGTCCCTTAGCTTACGATAAGCTGCTTATCAATTTTTTCCGTAAGAAAACCATAAGAAACGGTTAACTCACTTACTTTGTGCTATCTGGGTATTTATCGTTTCTCTCTTTCCAACTTGATTAGTATGTTCTTCTTTAGCACATTTTCCTCCTTAGCATAGCGATTTCTCTTAGTCAGTGTACCATCCGAGCAAAAGATAGGTAAAGCTATTTGGTTAGTACGTTTTAAATAGTGGTGCTTTCCCGGGTAGTGTGCTCAGTTACTTGCCATGAAGCAACCCGCAGTTGTTTTGTAGTATCTTCTGCAGGTCTTTAAACCTTTGAATCAGGTTCGTGCTGGGGCGCCGGGACGTCTCCCAGTGCACCCTCCTCTTCCGAAACTGACAAATTTTGCTGTCAGAATACCAACATTGAGCAGTTAACGTGATTTCAATTGTGTCTCATTTTAACAGCATGATTAACACTGCCTTGTGTAAACAAAATAATAATTTAAATTAATAATTATTTATTCCACACTCCCGGACTCCTCCTGTAGTTCTCCCCCTGCATAGGTGCTGGCGCCCTCTGGCCACGGCTCTCCACCACCCTAAGAAGGGGTCCAGCATGGGTCTGCTTCAAATTCATAAGTTAATTTATTATTATCAGCCATTGACCTTGTTACTTTCACCCCACACCCCTCTGTCTGCAATCATGATGCATCCAAATGCATTTCTCAATGCGAGGGATACGTGCATCATTACTTGACGAGTGTTGCAGGAGCAGATGATGCTTTGGATCTCCATGATGCCGTTTTCATATATCTCTTCATGAGTCTATCTTTTGTATCTTTGCCTATCTGTATGTGATTCTCATGTGGTTTGTCATGTATATGCTTTAAGAGGATAGATTAAGTTAAGTAATTTTGTCTCACTCACAGCTAACTTGGATTAGAAGGGTTCAACGCTTAGCGTTACCACGAAATCAGTTTAAATGCCCTCTAAGCTGTGGAAGCGGCAGGATGTCGGTTATTGTAAACCACTGCGCACCGACCTTGTCACGAAAAAAATGGAATCGACAATCAAGCAAAGTTTAAGTTTTGTGCTAAACTGAAAAAAATCTCTCAAGAAGACTTACAAAGTGATTTGTGAGGGGGCTTACTGTGAAGGGACTATCCTCCTAACAAGTTTTGAGGTCCTTAAGAAGCCCTTTTGCGCCGTTGAGGGAAATTCTTCCTCAATACGAGTCTCTTGAAAGTTTTCTTTACTCCCCTGTACGAAGCTATTTTGCGTCGACTGAAGGCAGTGTTCCCTCCCTAACCATATTTGGACCCAACTCAGTGGGGCTCCGATCCCTTTCCTCGGCCTCCGTCCCAGACCCTAGAGGGATTAAAAGCCCCTTCCTAGGAAGAGTCCACGGTCAACTGGCTAAAATATTAGTGCAAAATATATGCAAATACTTGTTGTTCGCATCGATTTTTTACATTCAAAATGAATTTTGTGTTTCTTTTCTGAGCGTGCAGAAATTTTAAACGAAGTTCTAACGTTGATATAGACGGATTTAGTATATTTACTAGCTGGTCTATAACTCCGTTGATATTAACGTTGGAATTTTGTTTGAAATTTCCATGTGGTTAGCAAAAAAAGATGAATTCATTTATAGCAATAGATATGAAAAGTAAGCAACAAATATAGTTTTGGAAAACACACTGCAAATAACAGTAGTTGACCGCATGGAGAGGATAAGAAAGGGTCGACCTTAGCGGCAGAAGATGGGACTTGGCTCTCGCTAAGGTGGATCACGAGGGGCGACCGCGTCCGTGGGTCTATTGTGTCCGCCACGGTCACTTTTTTCGACCTGTGCCGCACAGGCGTGCCATTTGTTGCTTAGGTTAGGAAAATTAGCACCGCACAGGTGTGGCATTCGTAGTTAATGGAAGAAAATCCTCGCTGCACAGGTGTGGCATTCGGCGCGAAAGGGCCGGGAAGAGACGAAAAGGGTCATTAAAACGAGAAAAGACATCTGCTTTACCTGGAATATCCATCTCGACAATGCACCTTGCCACAGTACACTATGAGTCCGCGAGTTCCTGGCAAAACACGAGGATCAAACGCTGCCCCAACCTCCTATAATCCTGAAATCGCCCTTACAGAATTCTTTCTGTTACCTCAGATTAAGGTAGCCCTGAAATGAACCCTTTTTTTGTCCAAAAAAGGGACACAATTAGTTTCGAGAGGTCTTCCTTAAAAAAAGCCTTCCTGGATGCGTACTGGTCATGGCAGAGTTGCTGGAAAAAATATTCACAAGCCCAAGGGCAGTACTTTGAAGAATTTAGAGTGTATGTGTTTTCAGTAAATTTCTTTAAAAAAATAATTGCATGACTTTCGAACACACCCAGTACTCCAAACACAGTCGGGAAGGCACGTCAGCAATTGAGGAAACAACTCCCTTGTACTCAATTTGCCTGTACATATATCAGTTCCGAGATGAGGTGAGGCAGGGCAGATCTGGGAGGGGCACGTGCCCCCCCTCAGACCCTTAAAAAATATGCAACATTTTTAATGCGGTCCCATTATCATTGCGCTCATTTTGTATTACGAGGTATCACCCCCCCCCAGAACAAAATCCTGGATACGGCCTTGCTTGTCCCCTCCCCCCCAGAGAGAAGTCCTGGATCTGCCCCTGGGGTGAGGGAAATGCAGACAGGCCATTAGCAGCCAAGGAGGGGGGAGAGGTTGTAGGATAAGGCCTGAGAGGGAGATTTTATAAAATCGTTTCAGGCTTGGTTTTGTGGAAGTTCGATATATCCATGGTAACTGAGCCCTAACGGTAATGTCCACACTTCAGTTCAAAACTCAAACAACCGACCATGGTTTCAATGCATTGTGTTCAACTGTTTTCCCTCCCACTCCCCTCACTCCAAATCCATGCGTGTACAGTGAAACCTCGATCTATCGTTTTTCAGGGGAATGAACGAAAAAAAAAAAACAATGAATGCGGGAATGTTTGGCTAGGTTGCCTATGTCCCAGGAAAGGCAGGATTTTGGCTAGTAATTGTGATATTCATTAAAGGATTCAAACAAGATATTAGCTGATTACAGGAATATCGGTACTTTATGGAAACACTTTGGTCGTATTGTTGATTCGACTCATATCTCTTTCAAATATCCTAAAGGAACGCGCCACCTCGCTAAAAAAATGTTTGCACTCCACTTGGCATTTTTACTGGTATTATGCATTTGTCTGTTGTAAAAATTCTTATCCATCAAATGCCATTTAAAGTACACGTATTTATGAGAGCAATGTGCATGTTATGCCTAAAACAACCGCTTTCGCTGGCACAGTGATTGGTTGTGAGATGAATCACTAAGGCCAAAAATAGTCTATTAATTGAAATGTTCCTTTCTAGTAAATATATTATTAATTAATATAATTGAGGCAATGTGTAAAGCATGAGCAATGTTGAATTAATCGTCAGCGGCATGCCCTTCTGACCCTCTGCTCAGTGGCGTAGCCAGGGGGGGGTCTGGGGGGTCCGGACCCCCCCTGAAATATAAAAATGCTATCATTTTTCCCTCATAAAAGAAAATAAAGTATTGAAAAATTAGAAATTTACTTAATATTTCTTTGAAAAATGTAGTTTTTTCGATTATGAAAATGTTCAAATTAGTTTAAAACCCTCTACTTAGTGCCCTGTTTTTCAAAAATTTCCCCCCTGGTTTTGAACCCCCCCCAATGAAATTCCTGGCTAAGCCACTGCCTCGGCTTCATCCCACTTCTTCTTTTCACTTCCAGGTAGCTACACTAGCTCTGCCCCTACCCCTACTCCGTCATATGCTAGCGGATAACCCAAAGCATTCTGCAATATTCACGCACGTCTATTCCGGATTCTTTTCTTCATCTTCTATTATTTTCAGTCCATCTTTTAAAGATCTCACTTTTTTCTTCAGAAGGGCCATGGCCCGAAGACAAAAATAAAACTAATGAAAATGAAACCTGACTTTATTAAACTCATACAGAAAACACTCGATGGTTTGAAGTACACTCGGCATTTGCACTGCTTTGCACCCTGGTAAGTACGGATCCACTCGCATGAGGTGAAGTTCGGCACTGGCGCTATCGCGTACGGCATACACAGCTGTGTAAGACTGCGCCATGAAATTTTTTGTCCTAAAGAGTAAGGCAACTTGACCCTCATTTCTAAGAAACGTAGCAGATGGATTCAGATTGCTAGTAGGGAGAAACAAAATATCCTGAGAAGATTTCCCTTCGTCAGTAGCTCTGAAAAGTGAGACCTATAGTATAACTTATTAATTGTAACCTGATGTCCTGGTTTCGGAAAAAAATCCCGCATCAACTGCGGAGAAGTTCAGCTGCAAGAATATCAAGTTTCTCCAGAAATCACCACTGTATTTTTTCAATGATTTCCTTGCTTAAAAATCTTAAATAACGTAAGACATACGTCGTGCTTGGTCTCATTCTTCTTTGAATTACGTGCACATCATTAATATTTCAATCTGATATAATCTAATAAAAGTATAATACCAATTGCCAAAATTCATCGTTAGACAACTTTTGAGCTAATAGGTGATAATAGGGTGGTTTCCTATTATTTTTTTATTGCCTTAATCGAAAGATTATTACTCCTGGAGTACGTATTTCACGCTTTTAGATTTTTAAATGATAATATCTATTTTTCGCGATTTAATGAAAAGTGAAAATTTTCAAGCGCGCGAAAACGCGACGCGTTAGTAGGAATGATGGGAAATCTCTCCGTACGTCGTATTTCTGGTTCCCCCTCCGCCCGGTGAGGTGACCTTGAGGCGAGGCTTAGCGCTGATACGTCGCAGGCTGCCAGCGGGTAGCCTAGTGCCCTGCCGCCTGGTAGCGCTTGGCTTAAATAAGGATTATTAATACCTTATCAAACGAGGAAAACTTTCCGACCTTAGCCAGTTTTAATAAGTGATTATTAAGACATGTTTCTCTGAGCTCTGCGCCTCATGCATTCATTGGTAACCTCAGACGACGTATAACTCCCATCTTCTCCTATAGAAACTAGGTCCCTGTGACGTCACGTGGAGTGGCATCGCATGGGCGCCAATCTGGCCCTTTTCAAATGAGGATAAAAATGGACCATTGCCATTCGTCTACACCGACATTTATAAAACCAAATAATTTGTATATTATGAATACACTAATGGTGGGTAACGAATCGCAATTATTGCCTTTTGTTTTCTTTGATGAAGGAAACTACCCTATTGCAGCAGTTGACCTCCAGAAACTGGGAACTTCGAAGCAGGTAGGCTGAAAAAGTTCAGCGGGCACCACTTCCACACCCTCACCTTGCAATCGTCCCAGGTGCAAAACCTGCAAGATATTCTCTCCACCCCCTGCCTCTTTTCTCCCCAAGCTTAAATGCCTACCGATTTTCCCCTCCACTACTCGTACGTCCACCAATATCAATTACAGTAGATTCCGTTTAATGGGTCCACCGGTTACTTGGGGCAGATCTAGGAGAACAGAACCCAATGGGGGAAAATCCCAGAGTATTCTCCGCTTAATTGGGACAGCATGCCGCTTTATTGGGCCATGAGTCGGTGATATAGACTCTATACTTGCGACGAAATTAAATTTTGTTTGTTTTGTGAATGCTATTTTTTATGTTTTCCTCCCTTGATTTACTCTTATTTTTAACAAATGTTCCTATTCTTGCCCTATTTTGAAAGCTCTTGTTGTTATACTATCTGCAAGACAATAGGACTTTTCTTTAATAGGACTTAGTGAAAGTCATTCATTCAGCGTCACCCGAGGCTGTGAAAAATGTTTTTAACTAAGTTGTTATAATTCTTAAAAATCATAATAAATTAACTAACCTCGCTGATTAATTAATCAAATTAATAGTTTAATAAACTCATGTTGCATTATAGACATTCTTTAGTCTTGTTGCTATCATTTCAACGTTTGTTTGTGCCCATATACAGGATAGTTTGCCATATTGGAGCAAAGTGCACAAGTCCCGATATGTCCCAATTAACCGGAATCTACTGCACCTTCTTCATTGCAATTTCTGCCCCGCTTTCTATGTCGGCCAATGCACCACCCTCAATCTTAGAATTAATAATCACCGCGCCTCCCGCTGTCCATCATCCCCCCACGCATCTCTATAGGCACTTTGTGGGTAGATTTCCAAGGGAAAATTTTCTAGTTTAAAAAATGCCACGTCAGTCTGCGCCTGTTTTCTTAAGTCCTGGGGAGTCCATTAATTACGTGATAAGGCGATTTTGGCGACTTTTGGACCTCTCTCCCCCATTAGCGAGATATCGTGAGGTTTGGCTTGACCCCACCCTTTAATCTCTGGTGATATTGTTCAAAATACTTATTTTCAGTGTAAATATGTTATTCTATGCTTCATTGTGTTGAATTAAAAAAAATTATTTTTAATACCAGAGGGTTAGTATTAACCCTTTGGTGCACGCGCCTGCAAGGATAGCACCAGTGCACGCTAGCGGCTTTTTTGCCGCACTTTTACATTTTTGATTTTCCCGAGTATAAATTCAAATTTGAGGGTATTTTAACGTATTTGGGTAACTTATAATAAATAAAAGCACTTATAATATTTTTCCCATTCATTTATAAACTAAAATATCGCATAATTATATGCAAATTTCTTGAAAAATACTTCGACTAATTTTTCTAAAGGAATTACAGACGACAATCTAGACAAAAGGAAATCTAGAATAAAGTCAAAAAAAGCACACACAAAAAAGGAAATGGATATGCCAAATCGTTAATGCAATAATTAAAATTTTTAAAAATGACAAACTATACAAGCAAAATTAATTTTTCAATTTTTTCATCCTTATTGGCCTTCACTGCCTCTGAAATGACATTTGGGACATTTTTTGACGCAGGTGGAATGATTATTGCATATTAATAGAAAACATTCGTATATTTACCGTCTTATAATTTTTACATTTTCCACAAGTAAAACAATGACCCGCCCTACATTGACGTTCATATGCAGAAGCAGATAATTCGGGGATTTTCCCAAGTCTAATTGCTAGAAAAGCCTGTGTGTCTGCTGGAAGATTACCTTTTTTCCCCCTGGACTTGAAATGTTTATCTACAAGGCTAAATGCGACAGCTTCCATGAACTCCATTCTTGGTCTTTGATGGATTTTTTTCAACATTCTTAGCTGCAAAAATAACGTGGTCGCTAAGAGTAGCAATATAAAAAAACCGAAGAAATTGTGATAGAGGCCACCTTCGTGTTCGTGTTGAAGGGGAGTAATTTACACACTTCTGGTTCACAGAATCGACACCTCCCTTGGTTGAGTTATGGTTCAGGTTCATTTCAGGTTTTTGCAGTTACTTTCGATGTCCTCTTTGCAGTGCAACATAGAAAGCACTTCAGAAGAATTTCACATATGTTTCGTTTAGTGCAGTACAGAACAAGAGTGCAGGTATCCTGGAAACCAAGAAATGAGGTTGCAGCCTATCGAATTTTTCAGGGTAGAAACTCTCTGTGGGTTTAAGGATTTTTTTTCACAGTACCTAATAAAATTAGACCATTTTCTAGCAAATAAATGGCTAAATGAAGACCTGAATAGTAATGATTTGCTGTTATTTTCCCATTCGAATTCATGAATTCCCGTTGCTATCCCGAACGCTGTTCTGCAAATCATCAGGTCTGTTCCATCTGTTTTAAAAGCTCTTCTAGCATCTCCCTTTCAACTTTTATTTACAGAGAGAGTGTATTAACTTCCAAATAAAGATATTATTTCTATACGAGAAGTAATGATGCAACCTCTGATTCTCGAGAACACATAAGATAACAGTTTTCCTTCAATATACAAGTTGGTATTCTCGACATTTTTTTCAATCACGTTCAGTAAAATCGTTTTCGGCAACAATTCGAGTTAGGTTGCGGCATTCTTAGGAAATGATGTTGGTCCTGGTGAAACAGGAACAATGTATTTAGCTTTTGTTTGGGTGTTTGCAAATTGTATCTAAGAGTTCAGCCAAAACGTTTCACCGTTTTCCGTTGATCTAGATAAACGTTGAAATTATGTGGGCGGCTAACAATATTATTATCATCAGACTGCTAACCCTCGCTGAAATGTAATGCGTCTTCAAAATAATTCTTCCTCCCCTTCACTTTCATGTGAGAAATCAAAAATATATTTTCCATATCGTGGTTTTCCTACCCTTCCCTCCCATCTTCATTATCAAGCTTTTGAAGCACTCGTCAGGGTGATAAATACGTACTGACCTTTGAATATCATATACTCTTCATTAGTCATCACCGGCTCAATTTGTTCACAATAGGGAAGTGCACTAGTGTTTCAAATGCACCAAACACATTTTTTAAATTAGAGTTTAGAATAACATAATGTCGTAAAACCACAGTTTAAATCCTAAAAGTGAATAATTGATTCGAGATAGCTGTCCGAAATATGGAAAAATTCAAAGGCCGCGAAAACGGGTGTCCATGTTGAATATTGGCCGTGACGTCACAAGGCAGTAGCAGAAGGCAGCTTCTACACCGTTTAGTTCTCCCACTATTATTGCATAGAAAAATTACAGAATTTGAGGGTATCTGTTTTTTGCTGTCATAAAATATCTTCAGATTATATATGTGGTTGCTTCTCTTTTGAGTAAACGACTTTATCATTGCGTAATATATTAATATCCATTTACGTGTCAACTTCAAGTTTGGAAAGAGTAGTACGAATAGCACATTGAATCTTTAATAAATGCATGATGGCATTTATTTTTCGCTGAGTATATTTTGGCACAATGCCGTTTATCATGCCAAAACTTTTTTTGTAAGAACCGAGTCAAACTAATAAACCTATTTCAGACGCTTGCTGCAAGACTTATTCGTTGCGTATGTATTCACGCCGGCCGGAACGTTCGCCCTTTGCTACTAGAATCATGGGATGTTAGCCTTATTTCCAAGCTGGCTGGTTGTTGCAATGGTTCGCTGTCCAGGATGGGTTCAAGAAAAGATAATCTTGGTTGGGAGAAGGAAAATTCCAACGATTTATAAATGGTATACCAAACTTTGATGTATTTATGGTTACTGAATTTTTGAATAAGGAGGACAGGTTCAACGCTCCATAGAAATGCCAGACGTTAAGGCTAACAAGGGGAGACTGCGTACCTTGCTGCATCTTTTTCAATTAGGGCGTTAGTTAGGCTGTAATTAATTAATTTCCATGCGTTACTTTTTACAAGTTATATATATAAATTCAAAATATCCACGATTTCCCAATGGGTCGGTTGGGGTAGTGGTAGCGTGCAAAAGTCAAAGGAAAGATGTTACCCGAAGGACCGTGGATCAAGTCTACGTCATGGCATTATTTTTTGTTGCCTTCATTGTGATCATACAGCGTCTAGTTTATCATTAATTATAATTGCAGTTATCATTGACATGAGAAAATTTTTTTATCGTCATTATGGCGTTTAGGTATTTTAGCAGTGTCATTACAAACGCCGAGATACGATGACTACAAGGGTTGGTGTGCGCTAAAATGTTAATTTTTTCTTTGCTTATACTGACCAACTTCCACATTAAAAATGAAAACCACTCTTGCAAGAGCACATACCATTAAAGGCTCGCGGCAAGCAACAATATGCGTACAGGCATAATTAATAAGAACACAAAGCGAATATAAAATGCCATATATCTCGAACACTTGTAATTCACATTACTCCAAAGGGAGTTTACTTACTCAGTACATACCTCAGTACCTTGTACTCAGTACCTACCAGTTTACCTCAGTAGCAGTGCTAAAAGAACCATTCTGAAATATAATTTCAACTAACAAATAGGATGAAATAAAAGTTGATAACCCTGGACCGGGCGCGCTGGCGTATAAAATACGTCAATCTTTGAAAACCAAGGATTTCGACATTGTGCGTACATTCTGGGCTATAATGGTCTCGTGTATTCTTACAATGTACTTTGACTGCCTATATTGCGAGTTTTCAAAGTTCGAGGTATTGTAGCTAATTTTTTAGATCAGCAAGATGAACCCGTCACCAGTGGAGTACAAATTACGCTGCGCGAACTGCCGTGTACCTTTATATCTGTATCACCTATAAATGTACTAATTTCAACAAATAAAGATTAACTTTAACAAAAATCGTTTGTTATCATATATGCACATATCATGGGAAAAGTATGCATTTTGCCCGGTCGTGTAAAAAAACAGTCGCGCCATAATTCTTTAACCAAACTACTTTCAGTTTATAAATTACGTAGGTCTACGCAGAAGATGCTATATTTTGACTCAACACACTTTCTGATGTGACTGAGGTACCTATTAAGTAAATTATTATAATATAAATATCAATTTGATCTTACAATACCTTCAAATGATCTTCAAAACAGAATATCATGGATAGGTAAGAGTCAGGAGCAGCCTTGAACCATTTATTCCGTATAGCTTGTGCTTAAGGCACGGGAATGAATATCTTCTCCAGGCTTTTGTTTCGACGTCGAGATGAAATTTGGAACAAAAAATCATTTATAACTGTATTTTGAATTCATGTTTTCGGTACTAGACGACGACGACGAAGCAAACTCCACCGATTCCCGGAAACTCTCGCCGCGCGAAAGCAGGCGACGGAATACAGCGATACTCCACTGGTGACTACTGCCTTGTGACGTCACATCTCAATCAAGATGGAGGCACTGTGTTTCAGCGCAACATGAAATTTTCCGACTTTCAAAACGTTTTAAAGTGCATACCCCAGATGCAGAAAATAAAAGTGACTATGCTAATGTTTCTTTTTTAGGCTAAACTTTCAAATTCAGCAATAAAAAAAATTAGTGCACTTCCCTATTCGATATAATCATTATACAATTTACGTCCATAAGGAGGTTACGATTCCTGAATCTTGATGTAATGCCTTTGCAGCATTATGTTCTTTTCCCGCAGGTAGATACAAAAAGTGCCGACCCTTGGCCTTCAAACTCCAATGCATAACACATTATAATAAACGTGCATCACTTATTTTTCGGTCACTAGATAAGTATATGTAACGCATTTTTAAATAAATGTAATGCATATTTGAGTATGAAGACAAATTTTTTAATTACGACATGTGGTTTGAGGTTGACATAAATTATTCAAATAATAATAGTAAAGAAATGATAATGCAAATGCTTACAAAAAATATAATAAATACGAGACAACATATTACCATAGTATTGCAAAAAGGATTATGCTTCCAAGTTTCCATGGTAACGACAGATTATCAGTAGTTCCTTAGTATCGTGTGAACACCATCTAGCGGTAAATCGCCCGAAGCTATGTCGTTCTCTGTAAGATTCTAACGCACTAGTTGGACATTGATGCAAACATATGTTCTTCTTGGAGGGAAAAATACAGAAATAGAATAACAAATTGTGCCACAAATGATCCATTCACAGTAAACGCACTATTTCGAATTTTTGAAAAATGCGGCAAAATCCCCGCCTAGCGTGCACCTAAGGGTTAATGAATACTAGTATTTAAGATGACTAATTAAGTGCTCCATTCAACCCAGTTTTCTCAAAATATAACACTGTTTCTAGCGGAAAAAATTAATTGATACTTGCCAGGACCCCCTCTCTCTCGCACTAGAGATTCGGGGAGAATCATCTTGAACCCCACTGGCCGTCATGTAATTAATGGAAAGCCCTTATGTGAGCCCTATAATTTATCCAGTCTGCTCTATCAAATGCTTCCCCCAAATCAAAATGCCTAGCGTGCATGCATTTGTTATATTTCAGGTTCCCATCCACTAGGTCATCAGCTGTCACAACTGTACTGCTGTCACAACACAGACTGACAGGCTGTCCTGAAATAAAACTGATTGTCGCCCCGATAATCATTTACCCTTGCCTCCCTTCATCTATTTATGATCCTCTGTACCAATTTTGCCTCATGTGATATTAGGCTTAATAGTCCTTTATCAATCCAGCATCAACAGTCCTTAAAAATAAATCCTACAAGTTTTACTCCTATCTCTAACGCATCCCTTGACTCCCACAATATTTTTTCTGCATACACAATAATCTGCAAAGGCGTTAGTGGATGGCTGTGTCTCATAGATTGATCAATCCCTGCCCACAGTGGCTCTGTTTGCTACCCTCCCATGAGTAATCTGAGACATAAATGAGTAAGACAGTTGGAGATGGGAGTGAGGTTCCCTGTGTGGGTGTAGGGAAAGAAAATGCACCTATGTGCGTGTGTGAAAGTGATGCAGTTGCAGTAGAGTTGTACTCAGGAGGTGTAGAACAAAAGGGCAGACTTTACAGCTGGAAAATCCTCCAAGATTCATTGCATCTGCTGGTAGTGTCACGATCCCCAGTTCTTCAGAACTCCAAGGTAAGAGCTTTAAAATTATTGAATCATGTAAACCCTTACTGTGTAGTAGGCACTGAGTTGTGGCTTAAAGAAAATATCAACTCGAAATAAATATTGCCTGAGAGTTTGGACGTGAGTAGGAGGGATAGGATAGAAGGGGGTATTCATTTGTGTCATAAAGTCAAACTTGTTGAAAGGCCTCGAGCTGTCCAGGGTTGGTTTTGAAATGTTTAGCAGGGCCGAATCAAAGGAGTGGCCCTGGCCGTCAGCCACTCACCAACTGTGAGCCTTCCGCCAATATAGAGGGAAATCTTTCAAAATTGGAAAAACGGGAAAGTTAAACAGTTATGTGTGAAGGGATTGGAAGTGAAGCTGGGTTGTTTTTTGGTGCTAATCAAGAATATTTCATCCGTTGGCATTGTGAATGTATCCCAGTCAACACGAAGGACTCACACATGAGGTCTATAGCTCAAGCATTTCCAATGACATCTCTTGTGTACCAAATGGCACGCAAGCGATGTCGTTGGAAACACAAGTTGCACGCTCAGCTCTTTGTGTAGGTATTTAGGGAAACGAAGAGCTCAATTTGGAATATTAAATTTGCTGAAAATTGTGTAACTTGCATTTTCCTTTGGTGCGTCACAAATTGCAACACCTTGAAACAGTGGGCCTCCCGCCAAAATGGTCCCCACGGGCCACCCTCATCCGCTCCTGATGCTTGTATTGTAAATGTATGTGTGTACCTGGGGAAAACAAAAAAGCCTGGAATATTTTTGCACTTCACTGAAAACCAGAGAGGGCATGAGCATCCTGGAAGCTTTGGTGGATTCGTTACATCCCGGGCTGTGCTAATTATGCGCTTATATAATTATCTAAGCCCATGACTCGCCCATAAATCCAAGGGTCCAAAATTATTTTGCTCGGAGTAACATTTGCTAATTTGTTTTGCTAAAAAAATATTGGATAGTGAACAATTTATTATCTAAACAATCCCTTTAGATCGCAAGGAGCTGCCTTCGTTTTTATTATGTTTTTCATCACTTGCACATTTGCTTTGATAGCTTGATTTCATTTTGGTTGCCATATCTGTTGGACTGCAAAGCGTCCGAATTAAGATTAAGTTGAATAATTTTACCTTTATTCTAATAACCGTTAGGATCGAAAAATATTGCAGTAGTAGCCTGCTGATTCTCTTAGGAATCCCCAATGTCCCTAATCTCATAGCCGGACGATACGAAAGAGGGCAGGCACGTCGCCTGAGCAATGGGGCTTGTGTGGTATGCGGGTTGCCTGCAATGATAAATTGCATTCTAATCACATGCATGGTGAACCCATTTATTAAATTAAATGAGCGATAAATTCTGGTCATATGTTTCTGTTATAACGTTTTAATAAACTCGCTTTGATATTTGTCATCTTGTCGGGGTCAAATCTTGCTACTCAATTTTAACCCACTTTCCGATTAGCTATCGAGCCGAAATTTTCAGTATAACTCAGATCCTGAAGACGAAGCAATATTCCAACACTCAGTGGCGTTACTAGGAATATGCTTTGGGGGGATGAGGGAGGGTGAGTGGGGGATACCCCCCCTGGAAACGCGGAGTTTAGGAAACATTTTTAAAATGAACATGCCTGACAATGCATTTTACATCATTCTGGCACTTAAAATTTAACTATACAAGCGCATGAAGTTATTATAGATCTAATCCAGAAAATATTTTTGAATAATTTTTTGATTTCTCTGATACATCCCCTCTTCCCCCCTCCCATAGTTACGCCACTGCAAACACTTCATTATGATTTTAACTGTCTCGATTGTTATTCAGAATTTAGAAATCAAATATGGAGATTAGTATAAAAAAAGGCCACCAAAATCCGATGGCGGCGCTGCGACCTTGGAAAGGCCCATAGATCTTTTATACAGATCTATGGGCCTTTCCATAGATCTATATGAAAGATCTATGGAAAGGCCTTGGGAAAGGAATGACAGAATCATGGCAACATATTTTTTTGCATCAAAGTTGATCGAAAAATTGGTTGAACAAGAAGTTACTTGTATTCTCTTTAGTTCGCGATAAAAACGTTATCTATGACAATTTATTTTTACTATATATTATTTACCACTTAGATGGCCACTGAAATTTTGACTGGTCTCCATTGCCTGTGGTTCCCTATCTGGCTGACATTTTGAGACATTTCATGCTTAGCGGCACGGACTAACTAATTCTATCTAATATTTTTAAATAAATATATATGTGCCCTGTTTATCAATAAATACCCTCGTATCGGGATTAAAATATTCTGAAAGCATCCCCAGCCAAAACATTCTGAAGAGATTAGGGGCGTTGCTAGGAATTAAGACAGGGGTGTGTGAGGGTATGGAATACCCACCAGGATAAGCGGTAGGTGCGAGATTAATAATTGCGGAATTTTAAGATAAATGGTTAAAAATAGTGAGTTTTACGGCTTTCTGAGGGATATTTTATTAATCCTTAAGCTATTCTATTAGTAACATCAATCCAATTAAGTAAAATGTATTAAAGAAAAATGTAATTAAGTAAAATGGATTAAACTTAAAAATTTCTCCGACCTCTGGGGGGGGGGGGGGGTTTAACCCCCAAAACCGCCCCCTCGTTGCGCCACTGTAAGAGATCGCTTAATAAATTAGTGTATCGTCAAATTCAAACCAAGCTGCATTGAGCAGACACGTATTTTTTAATTGTAGCTAAAACGAGGTCATTGAGTTCTCTGTCAGAGAATTTCTGCCTTCGGGCCAGTCGTATCTAATAGTGGCTATAGTGAACATGAGATACAAATCTTCGGTGGGCTGATACTCCGCACGCGTATGAAAAGATGGACAAACCGCTCATTAAATGGCTCCCTCGATTTTTTTCGCGCTAATGTCACGAGCGCCATCCAACGGTGAGCTGAAAAGCAACCGCTTGAAGATTCGTACGTTGCGCAGTGGGCTGAAATCGAAAAAAGCTGGCCAAAAATCAAAATGTCGACTTTTTCATTTCGAACCGGGAATAGTATATCATCATTTTAGAATGTCCAGGGCATGTAAAACTGAAGTTAATTTTTTGTCAAAATTTTTGTTTAATTTTTATAGCTCGCCTAAACTCAACAAAAATATATGAAATCGTGAGTGCGTGATTTATAAGAAAAAGTTCAACGTTTGTTCCCAATGCAATGGAATACAGTTAATAATTCAGAATATTTGAGTATATTTATTGATAGTACCACTCTTTTAGTTAATTAAGAGCGGGCTTTTGTTTTAGTCAATTGTTTTTTATGAACTTTATGATTTGTTAAAAATATCACTGTTTTTCGTTAATTTTTTACCTAATGTTCGGATAAAAGTAGTTACCGCCGCTTGCCGCTCCTAAGATATTTACACCAGGTGTTAGACTGAAGTCTATATTATTAGACGGAAAAGAAAAATCTTGCTCCAACTTCTCCCCTCCGATTTTTTCGTGGTAAAGCAAAATGATGTCGGGCGGTTGTCGCGCTCCATGACCCGCAATACACAGCGTAGACACTCGGGAACTTAGGATGACATGCGTCTTAGTCCGTTTGAGAGACTGGATTATCCCTTAATTGTGAGTGCATGGTACTCAACTAAATGTATTTGCGGTGTATTTATGGTTTGTACCCTCTTCTGACGATTATAACCCTGGGTCTTTCCGCAGGAGCCGCGTGCGGACGGCAATAAACCTAACGGTTCGCGCGCTCTCCAAGCCCTTTGTCCTCGGCGGCTACCCTTTATGCACCCAGATTTGTTCTTTTGCTATAAAAACGTGCAAGTGTATTCATTCTAAAAATTGGGTTTTCCCAAAATATGCCGTCTATGCGATTGGCACGCTTTCTAGCCGAGTGTTCAGCATCAGTCTCCCTTCAGTATTCCTTGTTGAAGTGGGTGCCGAAGGACGTTCACAGTTTAGTTGCCCAGTTTTGGATACAGCATTAGTGACTCGCCAATATTTACATAGTGTGATCTTGGCAAATAGAATGGGGACCATCGAGCAGAAGAAATCGTTAATATTGGAGTTTTTACCCAAAAAGAATCTTTTTTGGGAGGAGATGAGAAAATAAAAGTATTGCTTGCGGCCTTCATTCAAAAAGTGTTTTACATCAATACTTTCGAAAGTGGGTTGAGTGCACCAGTGTGAATAGTAGATTTCTGAAGTTGAATCATATTTATGAATGAATGAATGAATGAAAAAAATTGTTCAAAACGCATTCCTGTCCAGTATGGGTCTTACTGTTGATCTACCGAAGGCAGGTTTTGGTACGACCAATGACGGCAATACTGCGAGATGCTACTTCGTAAATCCAGCGCTATCAGCTGAAATTTAAAGTGAATTGTAATAGTTCCTTCCTTGAGTGATATGATAAGAGATACACGAAGCAGTTTATTCCAAAAATATTCTAATGTAAGAAATTGGAAGTTGAAATGAAAATTGTCGAAATTAGATATTGATTTTAAATGCCATAAAATAAATGGTAGTGGAAATAGTATTTTTACTCGTGGGAATTAAATTTTTCAGCTTACTTGGTTTTCTCAATCGTTAATGAGTCAGGATTTTATTATTACGTGAGTTGGTAAATTATTAGTAATCGACAATCATAACAGAACGCCATCTACAATTTTCCTCCAGGAATTTCTGTAGACCTAATTACCCGCTTCTTGGTAATTTTGAGAAGTGTCTCGACTGGAATTCGAGTAAATGATAAAATTTTCTCAGCTAATTGCCTTATAACTGCTAAAATCTATGTAAAACTCTGTCCATGGTTTCATATGCCGCCAACTCTTCACAAAGTTTAACTGCATGGAGCGGGAATTGTGAAAAATGTCATATTTTCACATTGGACAGCTTCCCGAAGAGGCGTTGGAAACCCGACACTAGTATACAAGAGAATTTCACGAAAAACATACCAGGGAAGCTTCTAGAATTGCCACAAAGTATCACCTTTTCCAATCGGCTTCTGCTTACGTTACATGCTTTCATTTCTTACTCTGCGGAGATTCCCCATAAAGTAAAAAAATTGGTGGTGAAAAATCTTTTGGTGAATAGCGAAAATATTTTAGAACATGAGGAATTTTTATCCTCAGTTTGAATTTAATGTGGCGTACCTTTGTTTTGAGAAATTTGCAATAAAAAATTTGTAAATGGTATTAATTATTATTATTATTATTACGCTTCAATGACCGAAATTTCAGGTTTTAAAGGCACAATCGCAATTTTCAATCATCACATACCTTATGAGAAGCTACGAGATAGCTTAAACATAGTTAAAAATGGAAGAAATTCTGTTTTTCCCTTGATATTCCCATATCAAAATTTCTACTTGCCCCTGGTAACAATGGTTCCCGCATAACTTTTCACTATTTTTAAATTTTATTGCCCTCCTAAACAATGTTCTGGACTAAATCATCCTAATTAAGTTTCATTGTGTCCGTAAAATACCCATTTCGCAAAGAGTTTCATTAATTTAGCAATACTTGATTAGACTACAGCGATTTTTAGCCAGCTTTTTTCGATTTCAGCCCACTGTGCGTCGCTGTAGATCTTATATTCTAATTTAAAAAGAGTTAGCGCTGAAAATTTTTAGACAACACATAATTGAGGCTATTATCTACAAAACTGCGTTAACATTACACCGGGGCCTTACAGGGGTATTTTTAATTCGAACACAACCATGTACCATGGTACCAGGTACCATGATTATATTTATATTTCTGGATAGTTTTCAATTGATAATAATTTCGTGTTAACCCGCGGATTGCGGTTTAAAAGTCGTCAGCTTCCCCCCCCCCTTGCTTCGCCACTGTTCAGGTCTAATTTGTTTCATTTTCATTCAGGACGGACTAAAGTTTAAACAACTTCATCTGGTAAGTTTATTTTCAACGGTGAAATTCTTCGTAGCAAGGATAAGTGTTGTCCAAAGGATATATTAAATATAAAGAGAAGTCTGTTTTATACCAATTTTCATGGGAATATCCCGTTATTATAATTGTCGGAGTCAATGATACTGGCGCCTGCAAGTGATCGACCAATTATGGAAACTCATGACGGATCCCGAATCGGACTAATTAGGGATTACAATCAGGGGTGGCCGGGTGTGATTGGGGCCTTCGGCTAGGGCTAATCATGGGATGATCCCTCCCGGAGGATTGGAAGGCCTTTCCCGGGAAACTATTTGGAAATTGCATGCCCAGAATTGGATTTTGACGATCTTCTGGCTCTTCATAAATATTTAAACAATAAAAATTAGCAATTTCGTAAGGAAAAATACTATGGAAGTGAGAATTTCACAGTACCTATATAAAATTTGATATGGTATTACGTGGTTCTATTATCTATTTACTTAATTTGTTCCTTGAAACTGCACTGAAATATTAAAAAAAACTTCTGAAATAACCTTTTCAAAAAAGCATTGAGTTCTTTTCCATCTTCTGACGCCTTTATTTTTTATTTAATGTTTTTTTTTTCACGGAGCGTGTTCTAAATATAGCAACTAGTAAAAAAACATAGTTTTATAATCGCAAAAAAAAACTTTGGCTCGAGCAATCTGAGTCTTTTTTATTACACCTTTCATATGTGCTTCTCGATAGACACGAGCGTTGAGACCCCCCTAAGATCGGGACCCTCGGCGATTGCCGACCTGACCAGACCGCCCCTGGTCACAATGGATTACTAACTTATACGTTTGACTTTTGTCCAGCCAGATCGGCCTCTCCGTCCCCTGTGCTACGATCCCCTCCCTCCTGGCTGAGTGCCTGCATGAGGCATCGAATCAAAGGTATACCAGCTGTTATCGCACAAAGGCATCTGCTCGCTAGGTGACTCGGATGACTGGGCGAGCGTTTGAGTGGATAGACCTGGTTGACTCGTGTGGGGACATTAGATTCGGAAAATTCAAATGAGCATGGAGTCGCCGCTTCCTAGGGCTCTGGGTGATAAGCCAGTGGAACTGGTATGATCGCTCGCTTTGAAAACGAGACCGTCTAGAAGACTGTACGCAATGAGGCCCTCTTGGCAGACGTAAGGCTAGGTGTGGTGAGTGTGAGTGCGTTGTTTTTAGCACCATGTTCATTTCAAGGCAGTCAGTCGTAGGCGAAGGTTGTATGGCTTTAATTTGGTGGCGGAATACGTAATGCAGGGGATCGGAAGCGGATTTTCTGGACGCCTCGTGGTCGATGCAGCTCCTGGAGACATCGCGGCCGACCGCACTGCGTTACCAACTCACTCAACAGCTGAGGTGAGCGCTCAAGAGATTCTGGGTTTTACAGGAGTAATGTGCAATACTTCAGGAGGTCAGTGGCGTAACTATGGGGGGGGGGGATGAGGGGATATACGAAGGTTGTACCAAAAGTAAAGTTCCCATATTTATTTACAAATACAAAGCTTTGTTTGTTGATATTAATTTTCACATCGTTGAAAAGCTTACACTTTTGCCTATTTTTCAACGTATTCTCCATTTTTTTCGACGCACTTTTAAAGACAGTGCTCCAGCTTTTCTATCCCTAAGTTGAAGAAGTCTCCCGCCAACCCGTTGAGGAAGTGTGTGACCTCTGCTCGGACTTCATCATCGCTCTTGTAGCATTTGCCACCTAAGAGTTTTGTTTCGGGGATATAATGAAATACAAACGCTTCATCTCCGGTGGCTATAGAGACCAACGGCTTCTCATTGTAGCCCTCCCCCTTAAAATTGTTGAAGAAATTTGCGAGCAGTGTCTAGGCGTTGCTCCGTGAGTCCGTCAGTCAGCATCCGCGGGACCCAGCAAGCACACATCTTGCGATAACCCAACGTTTCTGTTAAAGTTCTTTCAATTGTGCCGTGAGAAGCTTCAGGAATGCGTTCAACAAATTCACGGGCAGTGACCCTCCGATCTATGAGCAGCTCACTGTTGATCTTCTGGGCAATCCAAAACCGTCGGTCTTCCACTCTGTTCTTCATCGCGAACTTCCGTGTGGCCCTCAGCAAAAGCCCTGCAATATTTTCGGACGTGCTGAATGGACATGGACTCTTCACCATAAACGTCAGTCAGTTGCTGATGAATCTCCAATGGCGGTAACTTCCTTGGAAGGAGAAATCGGATTACTGCTCGATCCTCACACTTGGCGGGAACGGGGATCATCACTTCCATTGTTGACGGTTGCTAAGCCAATGATGAGCGACACAGTGAATCGCGGACTCGAGAGTAGGGGAACCACTGCACACCGCAATGTTGTGGGATTTAGCCTAGCACCTTCGCTCAACATTGTAGCTCATTGGGAACCTTACTTTTGGTACAACCTCCCTCACAAAGCCTATGAGAAATCAAAAAAATATATGAATATCTTGTCTGGATTTGATATATATTATAACTGCATCTGCTAAAAGTTAAATTTTAAGTGCCAAAATGCATATTCAAGCATGTTACTTTTCAAAGCTTTTCATGAAATCCCCGTTTCCTGGTGGGGGGCCTTCACTAACCCCCCTCTATCCCCCCAATGCATATTCATAGTTACGCCACTGCAGGAGGTGGTTGGGGAGACAAGCATTAAGCATTTTGTGACCATACACATGAGGTCGCGACTCCTAAGTAACTGAGATATGGCAACGCAAGCATCTTTTGAATGCACTCTGCAGTTACCATTGAAACGGGGTTCCTGGGTATGCAGCCTCTCCGATATTTTATTTAATACTCTGAATTTTTAAGGACATTAAATGATTGAGTTTGGAAGAAAATGTGCGATTATATCTGAAACAAATAATCTCTATATGGGTGAGATTGTGCAACCGTGTTGCTGATACTTACACTTAGTCAAAGCTCTCGTTTAATTTAGTTCAAAGTTTAATTTTTTCAGACAATTATAATCGCACATTTTCGTCCAACCTTAATTGTTTAATGTCCTTAAAAATCCAGAGTATTAAATAAAATGTCGTGTAAGCTTCATACGTATAGTGCTATTGCCTCGAAATCATAAGATGACTTGGTCCCAGGCCGATTTTCACTAAGCGTCGCGACGCTTCTTGCCTTTCTTTTGTTTTTGCAACGCAGAGCTGTGAAGGCACCCCGAAGCCTGAATCACGCGATCATTTTTTTCGTCACTTCGAGTGGTCATTATGGAAAAGATCGCCTCGCGCGTTCGTTTTTCTTCGATGGCTCCAATGATGAGGATACCCATCACTTTTTTCGTCACGTTGCTTTTTCCGTCGCTGAAACCATCGCTGGCACAGTCCTTCAGACAATCAGAACGCACGGCCGCTAACAGCTATATTGTAACGCTACGGTTGGCTTTTCATTAATTGGCAGTTGTCAATACGAAAAGTGACGGAGAAAGGAAAGTGGGACTGAGCGTGTTATTCAGTTAACAGCAGTGCTGTATTTGGGAAAAAATTTTGGGCGGTACTCGCCAAAAATTGCCAACAGCTGAACATGTATCGTACATCAGGCCGCGATTGAAACGTCAAACAACAACTCCTATACAGGGCAGGTATACAGACATAACTTCCTTTTTTGTAATACGCAGTATTCGGTCGGTTGGTGTTGTAGCAGCCCTAGTAGCACCAAAAGGATTATATCTGCATATTTTTAAGATTTCGATATATATCAGTACACAGATTTGCAAATCTTTATATTATACGTATTTTATACATGTCTGATGATCCACGGTTCTTGATGTTTGCCTGAATCTTGTATACTGCGATACGTATTAAATCTAGATATAATCCCTTTGATGTTACCAGGGAGAGCGCTTGTAGTCTTGTTCGACAGGCAGTGCTATAAAGTTTTGTCGGGGCTAAGTCCAGTCGCCATCATGCGTTGGAGTAGTGAGGAGCGTGCGTTTGCCGTTGAGGCCTACTTTTCGAGCGGATGTTCTGTGATCGCAACCAAGCAGGAATGTTACGGGAATTCTTTTCCCCACGGCTAAATGGGTTGGACTTGGGGGACATTTGGTTCCAACAAGACGGTGCAACTGCACACACTGCAAGAGCATCGATGGCTGTTTTGAGGGAATAGTTCCCAGAACACCTTATCTCAATCAGGGGCGATTTCCAGTAGCCAGCATGATCTCCCGATTTGTCCCCTTGTGATTTTTTCTACGGGATTTTCTGAAATCCCGTGTTTATGTGGACCCTACAAGATTTAAAGGACAACATCCAGGAAGAAATTGCCAACATAACGCCTGCTGTGCTTGAAAGGTCTTGACAAAAACCAGAAAACGGTATACTCAATGTATCGAGAATGAAGGACGTAATCTGCATGATTTGATCTTCAAGACTATTTAAAACAAAACTTTAGGTATTCACCTACATTTGAAAAAACAAATAAAAATTTTCTGGTTCATACAATACGTTTTATTAAGTTTTTAAAAAAGGAGGCTATGCTCCCCCACCCTGTATTAGTTCCAAGTTGCGCCGCGAGGTAACTCTGAACAAGTAAATAATCATTTTCGATTTTTCTTTCTGAAATCCATTGGACAATTTACAGATGGAACGAAACCTTGGGGCGGGCTCGCGGGTTACACTCCTGGGGCAGGGTCTATAAGCGCGAGCTTTTTACCTCTGCGCCCAGAAGCGGGAGGACAGAAAGGAAAAAGGATTGGAGGCATCGTCGCGATGAGAGCCCGACGATACCTCCAGGGAAAGGTCGGGGGAGGAAGGGCCGGGACGAGGAGTCCCGCACCGTCACAAAGGCGGGCGGGCCCTACTTTTAGCGAAACCAAGCGATACGCTATTAATATTCTACCAATTCTAGTAGATTTTCCTATAAGGAAGAAAAATCTATCGATCGAATCGGTAGATTGGACAATTTACAGTAGGGCTAATTTTTACAGATTTAAAAGTTAGTTTAACCAGTACGCTTATAATGAATTTGGATTTTAGGGGGTACGCCGTACCGGCCCAACTACAGCACTGGTTGCAACAGTTAACTGGTTAAACATCTTCATAATATCGCGAAATTAGTGATCACTCTGACTGTGAAATTCTATCATCTGACTTAAAAAACGTTCATTTGTGGAGCCAAGAGTGGGGACTCGAACTTAAACTGAGCAAATGTATGGCGGTACATTTCTTGCGGAAATCATCCAACTCTAACCATGTTTATGCTGTGGACGGTATTAACGTTAAGGCAACAGACGAAGTGAAGTACCTGGGAATTACGATAACCTCGAACCTCACGTGGGGAACACACATGAAGAATATTTGCGGCATAGCCCTGAAGAAATTAGGATTCGTCAAGAGTATTGTGGGAAGATTTTCGGATGAGAAAGTAAAAGAAAGGTGCTATTTCGCTCTCGTCCGACCGCACCTTGAATATGCAGCGAGCGTATGGGATCCGGCGCAGAAAGACTTAATCCACGAACTGAATAAAATACAAAGGAAGGCTGCGCGTTTCGTCAAAAACTGCTACGGGCGTACAGACAGTGTTACCCAGATGTTAAGCGAATTAGGCTGGGAGCCGTTGGAGACTCGGAGGCTGCTCGCTAGGCTTAGATTGCTTGAACAATTAAGAATGGATATCTTTAAGAGCGACAAAGAGAACATAATCTTAGAGCCACACTATATTTCCAGATCCGATAGAAGCGATAAATTAAGAGAGATGTTTTGCCGAACGGATAGATATGGGAATTCGTTTTTCCCCCGAACTATTAAGGACTTTAATAAACGCTAGTCCCAACCTCGTTAGAGCACTTCATTTTTTTTCTAGCTGTAAACGTGTCCTAACACCCCCTGCCACACGCCTTTTAGGCGGCTTGCGGGGTGTTATGTAGATGTAGAAGAATATCCTACGAGCCACCTGTAGGGTGTTTGGTAGGGGGGATCAATCACCTGCATTCTGTATGCAAGAGGACCGCCACATGCACACCGCACGGTCATAGAAATTTTAAGTATAATAGCAAAATATACGTGCATATTCATGCAAAGACAAAACTTGCCGATGGTTAATAATTCCTGTAATAGAAAATTCATGCAAGGATACAACAATGGCAGAAAAAATGTAATGAGTCGTCTTACTGTCTGTTAAAAAAAAAGCAAGAAAATGATGGGTTGAGCGATCACTCTTGCGTGAGCTATGATTCTGAGGGACGGTGAAAATGATGATGTAACTCAGGCTTTGCAATCATCCTCCCCTGCTCTTCTCATCTGCGAATAGGACCTGCGAACTGGCGCGATGGAGTAAGGGAAGCAGCGAGCCTTGAACCAGAGCACAGTGGGCTAGAATCGAAAAAAGCTGGCCGAAACCTCAAAAACGATTTTTTTGAGCTAGGAAGTTGAAAATTCGCATACATATTCTCAAATAAGTCGTGCATAACATTCCAGATTATTTATTTCCTGTGTTTTAACGTTAACAATATATGTGAGGTAAAAGTTGAACAAATTTAGCGAAAAACGACCACCCTCGATTTTTTTCTGAAAATTGCTAACTTTATCCTCGTGCAGTGGTTTCATGAATACTTTATCGACAAAAATGTTATACCATCTTAATTGACACTTCTTTTTATTCCATTTGAAGGGGTTTCAAAAATTCTGTTTCATCATTAACCATAGATATATAACAAAATGGCGGAGCCTGTTTCAGCCCATTTTTTTACATAAACATAGATAAAAAGTAGATATTACCACGCACTTCCACCAAGTGACTGATACCACGTCGTTTTATGAAGTTTTTACATAGTGGATTTAAAGTAAAACCTTGCACCAACTTGTAACCCCGAATTTTAAATCGTTTTTCGAGCGTACGGTCGACTCCGATTCTGGCCGGCGGCGGCGGAGATACAATAATGATAGAAAATAATCACCAGAAAGTAAAATTAATAAATATTGCTACGAATGACTCTTGTTATGCTATTGCTGGGCACTGCAAGAGGTGCACTGAAAGGCTTCTTTCTTTGAGTGCATTCCATGTACTACTGCGGAGAATGGACTTAAATCGTGTGGTTGAAGTAGGGAAACGGACTCTTATATTAACAAACAAACTCTATTTCTAAGCAAGGGCCGTCGATGATCCATGGCCTCCACTTCCTAACCTCCCATACATATTTAAAGGCCTGCTGACAACGGTCGTTTTATAGTATTGTTGAAATGCGGAGTCCTTCGATCTTGTTTTTGGTATGGTCTCCTGCTATCTGTAGAAGTTTCGAAAGGCATATTAGGTACTTACATCGGATAAATTATGCTTTCAAATAAATACAGTTAATTTTAATAAATGCCTTATACCCATTTTAAAGTATTGATTTAAATCTCTTAAGTTTATATCAGAGTCATTATTCTTAATTAACTGCGCTGCTGACAAAATCGTTATTTCTTAGAAATATTTTACCGTACAAACAATACATGAACAAAAATAACACAATTTACACTTTTCCCAACTAACATACTGCAATTAGCAATTACAGAAATAAAAAGTTACTGTTTTTAATTCACTATCTGACGAGTCCTTATCACTTTCACTATCTCAGCTCAAGCATGTTTTCCTTTTTCAAAAACAGATCCATTACCTACTTTTTTCGGCAAGGTGTATGTTTCTTCCAGTTTAATTGGCGTAATTTTTGCAATTATCAGATATGACGTTAGGACTTATGTCTTCGGAATAAATCCTGATTTGTGGCCAATCGTGATATTTTTCTAGTCTACCGTTCACGGAACTTTCTCGCGTCCTTATTGCGCGCCTCCATTGCTTCCCCTGACAGTTGTCCCAATTAAGATTGGACTCTTTTGTAATGTCAGCTCCGTGAATGAAGACTTTATGTACGGTCGGTGGCATACAATAATAGTTTTTAAAGTATCAGCGATGAATCTTTATTGAGGAAATCGAGAATAATTGTGATGACTTTTGAATGTATCATCCTTTACCTAACGAAGAACATCATTTACCTAAACAAGAAGGCACGAGGGTGCTCACGAGCAAGAATTCATGAGACATAGGCTCTCGTTCCAACGTGTGATTATATTACGCATGTCCTAACTGCTGTCAAAGCCGTGTTTGCAAATTAAAGTGCACTTTCTATGCGACGCGAGACTTGGATCTGTTGAAATGCTCGTTGTGATTCAAGACGCGGTATGTTCCAAAACCATTTTTGTAAACTTCATATATAGCCTCTGCTACAATAATTTCACTCGGGTGAATGGAATCCTATGCTCACCTCACTCTCTCATAACTGGGGTTAAGATTATATCCGTGGCGTTTCAGATTTTCGAAGACCCTTGTACTGAAATTTTGTGAGCTGCATGGACGCAATTACTTAGTGAGAGAGCCTCTTAATCTGACATCACATAAGACTCGGGGTTGCATTTTATTCACTTGGCAAGGGTTCTTCTTGCCTCCGAGGATGGTCACTGTATCTTCCTTTTGCATTCATTTTCCTCCTTTTAGTTCTCCCGCTACAACCCTGAAAACATTCGATTTGACGCCTACCTGCACTGGCTAAACTAAAGCAACATACACATTATACTTACTGCATAAGGAATAGTTATATATGACCTCATTTAATGACCATAATCGCCTCAATTCGCAATTAAAACCATATCTTCGATGCTGTGGCGGCTGGTGGTAATTTATCTAGGGTGTGCATTAGGGCGGATCGGAAAAATCGATTTTTTTCAAATCCATTCGGCCCAATGATAAAAAGTTGTGGGACCGATCAAAAATAAGGCCTGAAAAATTTGAGACCTCTAGGTGAACCCCTGACCCTCGCTCAAATGCAATTTAGGGGGGGAGGGTCGAAAATCGAAAAATATAGTATTTCATGGTCTTGACCTATAGATTTTGCCGAGTTACTGTCCCCTAGGACGAAAATTTCGTGCATTTTGACGTATCTGCCACCGTTTAGCCACAAAATGCCTAATTTGAGTCCGCGTCCGCGAAGAAAATATTCCAACGCCCACGCAGCGTCGCGGATAGAAGAGCCGCAGGCCGATCCCTTCCCCTCCACGCTCACTTCTCCCCCTCCCACGCCTCCAGTACAGCAAAATTCATCCCGCGCATGCTGCTAGGAGGTCGTTTATCTTTGATAATATAAATCGGAAGATGGTAGAAGGTAATAAAGGAAGCGTAGTGAGACGACTTGTCCCTTATTAGGCGCCTCGTCGGCGTTAAACAAATCGATGTTACCAACTTTTAGAGAAGTGATAAAATATTTTTAGATCCGAGAACGCAGGTAAGGAGCCTACGGTCTATGAAAAGTCCTCTCGAGTGGCTATAAATGTGTGCGAACTTTGGATATGCGCTTCAATTTCGGCATTGTCCGACAGATGTGACTAAATGGATATAGCGATACCACAGGAAGTGCTAAAACTTACGGAAAATGCGAATAGGCCAAAAGTAGGGTTTTTGTAGAAGTACAAAGCTCAAGGACTTATGAAGGAACATTTTAAATTATGCGATATATTTGCGTGTAAGTGCAAGAAGGAGCATAAGGTTCCCCCTAATGAAGAAGTATATTGAGATACCAGCGGACGAAACTAAAGATGATGGCTGCTGGATAAAGTCCTAAAGAAACTCGACAACTGTGGGAAAAAAAGGGAATCGTCGGAGAGCGTTGAGTCGACATCGTCAATTCTTGTATGGGAAAATAGTATCAAAAATTTTCTTCATCAATTCATCCGAAGAAAATTAAACTGAAGAGAAATCATCCGATTTTTATCTCTACGTTCCTCATGAAATAAACATTCAGGACTAAACTCAAACTGGAACTTCTGCGGGGAAAATGCGTCTGCCAAATGTGATAGAGGTATATGCAAGAACCAAGAAACAGCAATGATCGTCCCCGCAACTTTAGCTGACGCAAAAATAATAACTTTGTAAGATACATCCAAGGTAGTGTACCAGAATTACTTACGTAGACAGAAAAAGATACTAATCATTGTGAATACGAAAAGAGAGTTATCAAAGGGTGTCATCAAAGGGCTACATTTTGATGGAATGAAAGACTATACATTTGTCTGATGAAAAAAGGCAAGAGGACTTATCAATCCAAGTTTAGAGGGGAATGTGTGGTGTTAGTTGAAGAACCAGGGTCCCACTTGGGGGTTTGCCTCCCCCGTCGGAGGATTAGCAAAAGTTATAAAATCTGCAATTCTCGATTCCTTTCCTAGTGAAAATTAGATACACAAAATTAAAAAGGATTTGAATGCGATGGTACAAAGTGAATACCGCCCAAAAAGGAGGCATCATCCCTCTGCTACAAGCATAATTCCAGCATCCCTTGCTGTGTGAGTAAACTCTTCTCGGGATTTCCATCGGGTTAACTTTTCCATAATGGAATACCTTTCAAGCTCCGACTCGGGGCTCAACATCAGGGATAAATTTTGTTGAATCCCAAGAAGAATTTACCCACATCATTCGCCGAGAAAGCATCAAATCATAATTCATCCTTTACAGAGGTCTATTTGCTAATTTCACTAAGTTGACTTAGATTTGCGACATAAACATTGGGAGGGAAATCTAGGGACCGAATTTGCGTTGTTGCAAGGATGCGTTTGGCGGCCAATCCTAGATTTTGTTGACTGCTGGATTTTAATATCGACTTTAAGGACTACCCGCTGATAACATATTAAAGAGAGACCACAGTACCTGCGGCTATATCTGACCTTAGTGCTGTGGATTTTCAAAAATCTATTGATGAATGTTCAAATTTGAAGTTAAATATTTCTTTTTATTATGCATACGGACGAGGGATTCGTGAATAAATTTTCCAAAACTTTGTTGACAACAGCGAAAGACGAGGAATGACACTGACATAAGAAATACAGATTGGAAAGCAGATAATTGAGTAATTATTTCGCGATTGTTCCTCCACAGACGATACTGAAACATTAAATATTAGTTAGACTAACGAAGAAAGACGCACTTGGTGTGAATTTTGGTGGATTTGGGGCGTGAGAGAGGCGTGCGGGGAGGGGACGCGAGCGTTCTTCGCCAAAAATCCATTTAGTCACATCTATCGGACAATGCCGAAATTGAAGCGCATATCCAAAGTTCGCACACATTTATAGCCACTCGAGAGGACTTTTCATAGACCGTAGGCTCCTTACCTGCGTTCTCGGATCTAAAAATATTTTATCACTTCTCTAAAAGTTGGTAACATCGATTTGTTTAACGCCGACGAGGCGCCTAATAAGGGACAAGTCGTCTCACTACGCTTCCTTTATTACCTTCTACCATCTTCCGATTTATATTATCAAAGATAAACGACCTCCTAGCAGCATGCGCGGGATGAATTTTGCTGTACTGGAGGCGTGGGAGGGGGAGAAGTGAGCGTGGAGGGGAAGGGATCGGCCTGCGGCTCTTCTATCCGCGACGCTGCGTGGGCGTTGGAATATTTTCTTCGCGGACGCGGACTCAAATTAGGCATTTTGTGGCTAAACGGTGGCAGATACGTCAAAATGCACGAAATTTTCGTCCTAGGGGACAGTAACTCGGCAAAATTTATAGGTCAAGACCATGAAATACTATATTTTTCGATTTTCGACCCTCCCCCCCTAAATTGCATTTGAGCGAGGGTCAGGGGTTCACCTAGAGGTCTCAAATTTTTCAGGCCTTATTTTTGATCGGTCCCACAACTTTTTATCATTGGGCCGAATGGATTTGAAAAAAATCGATTTTTCCGATCCGCCCTAGTGTGCATGAGAGCAGATACGGGATGATTTAATTACACTAAGTTAATCCTAATTCATGAGCATCATATTTCGTCGTAATAGAATACATAGCAAGCAAAACATTTCACTGGTACATTCTACCCTTAAAATTGCATGGATAGAAATAATATTAGCGTGATAATGAAAATAATTATTCTAAACACACCTTTACAAGTGATGGTAGATGAAATTCATTCTCCTTTCCTTCTTCTGAGCGAACTTGTCTATCACCTTGTCGTTGAAACCTTCGATACAATCCTGGAACTTTTTTTCAATTGACAACATCGCCAAAGCAGTGAGCCTGTCCTCGTCCATCGTGCTACGTAAAAATGTTTTAACACGCTTAAGGGTTGAAAAACACCTCTCTGCTTCACTGGTTTTCATCGGAATTGTCACCAGAATTTTCAGTAGTTTACTTGTTTCACTGACTATGTTTTGAATGTTATTGTTAACAATGAATCCTAGTAGAGCAACGACACTAGAGACTTTCCGGAAGTCCTCGCGCATGTAAATTATTTCAAGCTTAGTCCACCGACGAACTTGTTCTATGAATGGATATGACTCATGTACACTATGCAAATACTTTTCTGGGAATTCCTGGTTGAAATTTGGGAAATTTTCGGAAGAGAAAAGGACCGATGCCATAAGATGGCCCGTAAAAGGGAATCGTTCCTTAGCCTGACTGAGTATTACATCACAAACCTCTTTTGCAGCTAGGTTTCTGGAGATGAAAGTGTCCTCACGTCTTCTTTTTTCATGTCTTGTCTCTGAGTTATCACAAAGATTGTCAATGCTCTCCCTGACACTCATTACTGCGGATTCGAAATCCTTAATGGCTGCATTTGCTGACACTGTGTCTATTAATTTCCTCTGTAGCTGATCGTACAGAATACTCACGTGTGGCATTACTCTATGGAAGACTTCTAGCCAAAACATAAAAACTGGCTGTTCAATCTTAACGCGTAATCCTCTTGCTTGAGCAATAGCACTACTTTGTCTACTGCTATTTTCAATCTTCTCCAAACATTCCAATAATGACTCTTTGTGGGCGTAAACGGTTTCCACTAACCTCGACTTAAAATTCCACCTCACATTTAACATGCCAGGAAAACGCTTTCCAACCACTTCATCTAATACGTTCACCCTCTGCGGGGAATTTGAAAAAAGGTAGGAATTTAATTTATATCAGCGAAAAATATTCTCACCGGGGTGTACTGACTGGTAGCTTGAGCCATAGTCAAATTTAATTTATGTGCGTAGCAATGCACATAATGTGCGAAAGAATAGTCCTCTTCATAGGCGGATCCAGGGGGGGGGGGGGCACGTGCCCCCCTCCAGACCCTCGAAAATATGCAAGATTTTTAATACGGTCCCATTATCATTGCGTTCGTTTTGTATTGCAAGATATCCTTGTGCCCACCCCTGAACAAAATCCAGGATACGGCCTTGCTTGTGCCCCCCCCTCCAGAAAGAATTCCTGGATCCGCCCCTGGTCCTCTTTCACCAAGGCTTGAACTCCACAGTGACGGCCACTCATTACACTGGCTCCATCATAACTTTGCGAAACAAGTTTTCTTTTGTCCGGAACCACTTCAGTCAACACTTCTTTGATATTCGCGGACGAAGTCAAAGCACTGCAGTCACTGGGATTTAAAAATGTCCAGAATCGTTCGACTGGTTTCCCATTTGGAAGAACATATCGAAATAAAACTACCATTTGATATAGCGAGGATAAATCTGTGGTTTCATCAGCTATAACCGATACATAATCAGCTTTATCAATTTCACTTTTTATTTCTTCCTGTCAAACTTGAAGCATGCATTGCAACAGGTCATTCTGGTTGTCTTTAGATGTCCCTTTAAAAACAGTAGCTTGGAGCAAATGATCCTTCAGAACCGAATCTAATTCTGCCGTGAAGTTGATCAGACCCCGAAAAACGCCCGGATTGGCGGATTCCGCAGTTTCATCGTGTCCTCTCAATGCCAGTTCAAATGCACCACAGAATCGTACACAATTTATGATCTGAGACAAGACATAACGATTTTTGGCAACTTCTGTATTTTGTTTTTCAAAATTCCGTCTGAAAGCACTGTCGAGTTGTTCTCTAATGTTGTATCTACCTAACATACTAAATTCTAATTCAGCGTTCATATGACTCTTAGAACTTGCATGCTTATCAGCCTTCTGTTTTAAATGACATAGATCGCAAAATCCACCATGCGTCCAAGTGGTGGATTTGTCATGAGCAAACATAAGGCATGGAAAACAGAAGAGGCGATTTGTCACATTACATCCACACAGCCATTCGTATTTCGCAAATGCATTTTCATTAAACTTCCTAGTCACATTCTCTCCTTTGCACTTTGTAGTCTGGATTAATTCTAATGTCGGCAAAGGTCTTCCATGCTGCTTTATTCGCAACTTTTCTTCAATCGTTAGTTGAGAAAAGTTCGTATTTTTCAATTCCTGGACCGTAACTGGATTCATGTTAAAAAATGTACCGGCACTAGCACGAATTATAACTATAAGCGAGTGTAAATATACGAAACGAAAGACTTTCACCTATTCCACGTAAAATTTAGAAATATCGACACTAATCACAATGCCGTATAGGAAGTACACCACTAATTGTAAGTAGCTACTACAATAGAAGCTAACGAAGGAAAGCATTTTTAGCATGAAGTTCAAATCATTGCCGCTAATTGGAACTGGATGCATTTGCAGGTTTGCAGACTAGAGTCCTAGAGTCCTCCGGATAATATATACACCCTATGAGGAAGTAGTGTAGAAAACGGCCATCCAGATGACTCTGTTACAGACGGAACTAGGATCCTGGGCGCAGGTAGTGTAGGTGGCGGCTACACCACTACACTACCTGCGAGTCAGTCACCAAAAATATGCGCGTGCGCACTCGCATCGTTTTGAGTCTGCTCCCATCGCCCCTTTGAACAGCACATACCCCCCCGCTTACTTCGTCCCGCCCCACAGTGGTCCGAAATCGGAAAAAGCCGGACAAAATTCCAAAATAGCGTTTTTTGAGGTAGAGACTTGAAATTTTAGGTGTATGCTCACTAATTATTGGTGATCATGAAACAATAAGTCGTTTTTCATAGATCTCATCCGTGGCTAAGATACAGAGGACCAAACACGACCAAATTTCCAAAAACACGCCCGATCTCATTTTTCTTCGAAAAACCTAGAAGTTAAGCTGCTCGTAGAGTTTTTGAAGGATTTTAATGCAGTAAAAAACATTATATTCCAGTAATATGATGCTTTATCTACATTTTACATTATTTTTAAATATTTTGGTTGATATCGAGGTGGTATAATGTCGCAAAATGGCGGCTCCGTTTTTATGGCAAAACCTGACATAAAGTAGACATTATCTTTAGTTTGAGAAATAATAGTTCTCCAATTTTTACTGAGAGTATTTAGTAGAGATAGCTTAAGAGTATAAAGCAAACATCTTGGAAAAAAGTTTGCAGCTGCGGAAATTAGCGCAACTTTTTTATCGCACTTCACGTCCCGGCTCCGCGACGCGGGGGCTTAGAGACTCTGAGACACTGTTGGATATTTCACTTTCTCTGGAACTTAATTATTTAAAGTCGTCGTTTTATGCACAGTAAATAGTCTCTATTGGCCCTAAATACTTAATTGAAGATACTGCTAAGATATTTGATCGATACACTATGTTACTGAACGCGTAAATCTGGTAAACATGCTTTAGTTTCCAAACTCAACGGAATCAGGTCGCATATTACGAACATCCTTTGAGTAGGATTGAAGTTTTCTCGCGTCGACTGACATGTACAATTACCAGGAAAGGCAACAAATGGCATTCTATCACTAATTAATTCCCTTTTCAACCTTGCCGTGGAGGTGCGTGCCAAAAAGGGACATTTTATCATGCCGCGCAGCCTTTGTTGTTATACAATGGATATTTAAGAAGACGGTTTTTCCGCTTCCTATCCTGTTTAGCATGCCATATAACCTACCACGAGGAAATTATAGTTATTAAGGGATAAAAACATGAATTAATAGCTTTTTTTAAAGAAATTTTTGTTATATAATTATAAAATGTGAATTCATGCAGTTAGTATAATTTTACAATTCAAAGTTTTACCTTTTTAAAATCCCGTCAGAATAGAGAATATATACAGTATATGCCTTATTCTATGCTAAAAAAATACAGAATGATAAAAATAGTGAAAACAATAGGAATAAAATGTTGAATTTAGACTCCTCGAGAGAATAGTTTGAAATCATTAATTTAATGAAACATTAATCAAAACAACTTAAATATAACTCCAACGTATGATTTACAATGAACTTGAAGGTTAGAGAACTAAGAAAGTGTACACAAATGAATTTATCTAACACCGCGCTGGTTTTTGTAATCATGGTCATAGTTTGAAACACTATAAATTCATGAATTCAGTCCTCCGAAGAATCTTGGCCATTACTACAATCTGATTCTTCTCCTTCACTTTCCTCTAAAACCAAAACTTCCCTCAATTCTTTAGGCATCTTCCTTGATATTTTTGGCTTTGAATTCACGGTAGACGAAATATACGGATCTGACGTAATCAAAAGTCTTTGGAAGATGTCGTGATTTGTGGCCACTCTTGAGTGCTTCCTGGTGAATCTTTGTCGAAATTTTCTGGTGTCCTTATTTCTTGCTTCTAATGCCTCTTCGGAAAGTTGCCCCAGTGAGAGAATTGCCTCCTTTGCAATTTCCCCTCCATGCATCAGTACTTTATGAACTGTGGTTGGCATATAGTACCACGGGTACAGCTCCACGTACAGTTCCGCCGTTCTCTGGCAGTATTGCGAGAATGCTGCATATTTTAGGCTTATTTCACAGGATATTGCCCTTAGACTTGACTTCCTTCAACTGTTCCATCATGAAAACTGCCGCCTATTCTGCTTGTGGGACATCAAGAAGGGTCAGCTGCTTTAGCTTGAGATACGGTACCATCTGAGCCCACTGCCTTCTCTCCACCTTTTTCTCGTGTGTCGTCACCTCGAGCCCCAAGTGTGTTTGGTCCGCCTCGTTAGTCCTAAGCGTCCTAAGCGAAGGGGCCATGTGCCTCGCTCTGCATTTATATTTTTATTTTTTTTACTGGACAGTAATCAACGAAGATAAGATTCCTCCTAAACAGTCAGCGTATACCAGGACCCCTTCGAAATGTTTTCTCGTCTCTTGATGGAGCTTCGCACGCGCTTCAGTCCACTAGAGTCGTTCATGGGAAATGAAGAGACTGCGTGTACTGGTGTGAAAAATGTGCAGTGGGATTATGTTTTGATTGCTTCAAATCAAGTCACACAACGCAGATTTTCTAAGGTAAAATCATTTGAATATTAACATATTGACGTTTGAAACATTAGCACGTGAATACCTATATGAAATGATACGGTAATTACAGAACAAATACGGAGAAATGGGCGGAGTGATAACTTTTCAAGTAGGTGTAACGGGTAATCCTATCGAAAGTATCCAATCTGTTATGAAATTTTCGACCCCAAATAGCTAAAATACATCATGTTTTGTATTTTAAAAATACATGGAATGTTGGAGACCTCAAAGCTTATTCTAATCCAAATTTAAAAATTTCAAAACTGAAAATTTATTCATGAGTTCATAGAAGGAGATACATAAACAATGAAAATTTATTCAAATCGAACGAAAAATTATTATATAGTAGAGCATTATATTACGCAAGTTTACAAAAATTTTCAATGATACTGATTGTATATTATGAAAGATATAAATTATTGAATAATAGTATGCCAAAAAGGTGAAGTCATTTAAATCTCATCCGGCCGTTGGGATGGGATTTAATTAAATGCCAGCCGCGCTTAAGGGGTTAAGTTTTGCGTCTGGTCGGTCAATAATGTGAAGAATGTTGCTCCGATTGATATTTAGCGGTAATTGAAAGAAATGTCGGGCTCAAAGTGTGGGGGCAATGGAATGACGAAAAACTGGAAGGCCTGTGTAGCGGAGACTATATTTGGGCATAAAAACAAAGCATGTTTACCAGATTTAAGCGTTCAGTAACATAGTATATCGATCAAATATCTTAGCAGTATCTTCAATTAAGTATTTAGGGCCAATAGAGACTATTTACTGTGCATAAAACGACGACTTTAAATAATTAAGTTCCAGAGAAAGTGAAGTATCCAACAGTGTCTCAGAGTCTCTAAGCCCCCGCGTCGCGGAGCCGGGACGTGAAGTGCGATAAAAAAGTTGCGCTAATTTCCGCAGCTGCAAACTTTTTTCCAAGATGTTTGCTTTATACTCTTAAGATATCTCTACTAAATACTCTCAGTAAAAATTGGAGAACTATTATTTCTCAAACTAAAGATAATGTCTACTTTATGTCAGGTTTTGCCATAAAAACGGAGCCGCCATTTTGCGACATTATACCACCTCGATATCAACCAAAATATTTAAAAATAATGTAAAATGTAGATAAAGCATCATATTACTGGAATATAATGTTTTTTACTGCATTAAAATCCTTCAAAAACTCTACGAGCAGCTTAACTTCTAAGTTTTTCGAAGAAAAATGAGATCGGGCGTGTTTTTGGAAATTTGGTCGTGTTTGGTCCTCTGTATCTTAGCCACGGATGAGATCTATGAAAAACGACTTATTGTTTCATGATCACCAATAATTAGTGAGCATACACCTAAAATTTCAAGTCTCTACCTCAAAAAACGCTATTTTGGAATTTTGTCCGGCTTTTTCCGATTTCGGACCACTGTGCGCCCGAGCACCTATAAGCAATCGCATAAACCGAATATGCGCCCGGCGCGATGCCACGGGATCTCACACTTGTAGAGCGGTGAATGCGAAAAGAGGATAGCTGTAGCGTTCGGAGGTTCATGTTTCTTACATATGTAGACAGGATTTTTATCCTTCTCGTTACAAAGGAATAGTTTTCTTTTAAAGTTCATTCATCTTTGGGTGTGCAATTGCTAACATGCGTATACGCACGCGCCGCCACTGCTTCGATGTCATAATCCCAGCTTGCCCGCCCTCGTTCATTTCCGCCATTTTGACTTCGCTCCTGACCGGTCCGAAAAGAAATTCTCGAAGCGAGCGTAGCGCCTATGGACGGTGATCCGGAGCACTTCCGTCTGTGGCGTCTGGTAGCGAAAGTAGCATTCATTGGACCAGGGGCGCAGCTAGGAATTAAAGCTAGGGGGGGGGGGGGGGTTTAGGCACAACTAATACTGGAGTGTCTGGGGGTGTGGAATACCCGCCAGGGTAAGCGGGAGGTGCGGGGGCTCTCCTTTAGAAAATTTTCAAATAAATGGTTCAGAATGGTGAGTTTTACGGCTTTCGGAGGGATATTTTATTAATATTTACACTATTTTGTAAGTAGTATTAACCCAATTAAGTAAAATTGATTTAACTTTAAAAAGTTTCTGAGCTCGGGGGGGTTTATCCTTCAAAATCCCCCCCTCGCTGCGCCACAGCATTGGACCGCAGCGTATGTTGCGTCGACGCGACGAGAGCTCCCGCTCCTTCAACTTTGCGCAAGTTTGCCCTCTGCGCAAGGAGACTGCATAGAGGAGGCCTAATTCCATCCCTTACAAGGCTGATTTCTGTTCTCGCCACTTCGGTGTCATTTTAATCGGTTTTCTAAAATGTCCACAGCGCGGTGATGAGTGCAATGCGATCCAATTTTTTTCCAATATTTTGGTGAATCATGTTTGTATTCGCGAGGAATAGCATTGAAGAGTCATGAATTTGATAAATAACATCATCATGAATGTAATTTTTGGTTAAAACACCGCTAATTATGCCTTATTTCCCCGTTAAAATCGGATCAATTTGTCCGTCGGCGACGCGAATGGCGACTTCTGTAAACCCATTGAAATGCACTATTATTAAAGTATTCTACCGATTACGGTAAGTTTCCATGGAGTGCTTTAGAAGAATTCTGGGAGCCTCCCCTTATATCATGCACTTCCCTCTTCAGTGCACAATAAAACCTACTACCTTTCAATCTATTTAAAAATCCTATTCTTTTCCTTCCCCTCCCTCGTTTACCTAGCATTCTTCCCTCTAACACTGTTTTCAACATCCCATCCCCGCTAAGTACTCGCTCCATCCATACCTTTCTGTCTCCTCTGTATCTCATCTAAAAGCTGTCTCTGCTCACCCACCATGTCCAGCACTTCGTCGCTCCTCCTCCTCTCCGTCCACTTCATCTTCTTCATTCTTCGCTACACCCACATCTCGAATGCCTCCAGTCTTCTCTCGTCCTCCTTCCTAAGTGTCCACGTTTCTGCACCGTAAAGCGCTACACTCCAGATCAGACTCTTCACTAACCTTTTCCTTAAACTCTTACATAGCGAACCTCCCAGAAGCTCCTTTCTGTTCATAAACGCCTCCTTTGCTAATGCGATTCTCTTCCTAATATCCTTATTACTGTATCCGTTTTCCTCTAACGTACTGCCTAAATAGTTGAACTGCTCAACCTGCTCAAGTTTTTCACCTCCCACTTATATCTTAAGTCTAACATTCCTCGCTCAAGATGCTTTACAAAACCGCATAACCTTGGTCTTCTTGTGATTAATCCTCATCCCATATTACTCGCAACGCTCGTCTAACGCATCCACTAGAGCCTGAAGCCCCCTCGCTGACTGGCTAATCAACGCCTGATCATCCGCGAATCTCACTGATTTGAACATCATTCCTCCCACTTTTACTACAGCTTGTAACTCATCCCACGCTTCCCTTACCATCTCTTCAGCGTACACGTTAAAGAGCAGCGGCGATAGAGGACAGCCTTAAGGATAAGCAATTGCTTCACTCCGCGGCCCATTCTTGCCCACTCAGATTCTCCGTCCGCTACCCTTACTTGCGCAGTCTGTGCCATATACAGATTACGAATCAGTCGCCTATCCCTCCAATCGACACCTATTTTCTTGAGAATATCCATTAGCTTTACCCAGTTCACTCTATCAAATGCAATTTCAAAATCCACAAAGCAGGCATACATGTTCTGGTTATATTCTAGGTTCCTCTCCATCAGGGACCTCAGTATCGCTATTGCGTCACGAGTTGACTTCCCTTTTCTAAAACCAAACTGATCATCGCCCAAATACTAGTTTTCCCTCGCCTCCATTCGTCTGTTCAATATCCTCAGCACCACTTTCGCCGCGTGAGATATTAGGCTGATAGTCCTATAGTCTCCGCATTCAACAGCTTTCTTCTTTTTCGGTAGCTGAATTAGAACCGTCATCACGAAATCTTCTGGCAAACACCCCTCCTCATAGATCCTTCGAACTAGCTCGAAAAACCTCTTCTTACCTTCCTTCCCTAGATTCTTTAGAAGCTCACACGGGATATTGTCCACGCCTACTGCTTTCCTGGCCTTCATATCACGAAGTGCTTTATCTATTTCCGAATCTAATATCCCCGGCCCAAGATTATCTTCCTCCACTTCACCTTCTTCCTCTAGAGTCACTCTCTCTGGTCTGTTCCTCCCTTCATAGAGATCCTCCACGTATTCCTTCCATCTAATCTGTACCTCTTCTCGCTCGGTTAGCATCCTTCCATCTTTAGCCTTAATTTTAGGCATGGTTTGCTCTCATTCGCCGCCCGATAGCGACTTAACTTTGGCATGTAACGCGCCTACCTCTCCTTCTTTCTGAAACTTTTCCATTTCCTCACACTGTCTTTTCCACCAAGCCTCCTTTCTCTCTTAGTTTCACGCGGTAATCGGTTATTAATTTGTCTAAACACTCTTTTGCCCTCTTCTGTGTTCACATTCTTCCACTTCCTCCTCTCCTCCATTTCCCTTATCATGTTCTCCGTTATCCACGGCTTCTTTATCCTTCTACTGTCAACGTAGCCAATGGACTTCCCAGCCGCTTGGACTATTCCAGTTTTAATATTATCCCATATTTCCTCAACAGTTTTTGTACTTTCAATCTCCCGGGTGCTATTTTCAGCAAGTTCCTGATATTCTCTCCTCATACTCCCCTTCAGAGCTTCTAAATTCCATTTCTTCGCCTTCCTAACTTTCATAAGTCTTTTGAATCTGACGTTGCATTTCATAAGTACTAAATTGTGGTCTGAGTCTGCATACGCTGCAGGGAAGGGGTGCGAGTTTTTCACACTATTCCTAAACCTCTACCTTACCATGATGTAGTCTATCTGATATCTCCCAATATCCCCAGGACTTTTCCATGTGTACCTTCACCCTTTGTGATGATTAAACCAAGTGTTTGTAAGGAATAACTTGTTTCTCCTTCAAAATTCTGCTGCTTCCTCTCCCCTGTCGTTCCGAATTCCTAATCCAAATTCTCCTATTTCGTTTCCATTCCTCCCTTCCCCGACTGAAGCGTTCCAGACCCCCATTACTACCAGATTTTTCTTACCTGGTGTGTCTCTAATTATTTCCTGGAGCTGTTCATACACCTCATATACTTCTTCTTCCCTATGATTGCTTGTTGGCATGTAAACTTGAACCACCACAAGGTTGGTGGGTCGTGCCTCAATTTCTACCTCAAGAATTCTATCGCTTACCTGCTCTATGCCTACCACACGCTTTCCCATCTTCCCGTTTAATACTAAAGCTACCCCTCGCTGACTTTCCTCCCCGCCACTATATGTAACCCTGTACCCATCACTCCAGTAGTCCCCACTATCATTCCACCTAACTTTGGATAGACCCAATATATCTATCTTCCCTTTCTGCTTTTCCCTTTTTATATTTTCTAGTTTACCCGCCCTCATCATTGTCCTCACATTCCACATCCCTACATTCATTGATGCCTTCTTCTTCTCTATGCTCTTGGTCTTCTTGTCCTGCTCCTGGGATGCTGCTGCTGGTAAAGATGATGATGATATGTCTCTGCAAGGATTTCCCATGATAAGGACCCTGAGGACCTTGCCGACCTCATTGCCACCTACGACATAGTGTGATCATGTTTTGCGTGGAGTATTAGATTGTGGTGGACTGTTCCAAAGACTCATTAGAGTATTAAATTAATCTTACGATAGGTACCTAATACACATTTGCACATTATGTATGCCACTACTATATGCTATTCAAGTGTTCTGTGGAAAGCAAAACCTGACCTAAGATCTTGGATTGTGGAGGCCCTCCTGTGATGTCCTTTCGAAATGAATTTTGTAGCCAGCCTCATGCCATGCATGTCCGGCAATTGTGGATCGGATTGAATGCTACTGCCTGTTGACCTGCACATGTTCCTCGTAACCATTCCTTGTCTCGTTTTTTTACCACTTAAGACTTCCCACAGGATGGATGCTTTCACGTATTTCTTGTGGGATGTTCTCCTCAGGTCCAGGCACAACATTTTGGGTTCTTGCCACACCATTTAATCTTGTGAGTACATCTATTTTTCTCGAGATTGTGGCAATTATTTTGTGGAGTGCCCGCGATTGTCAGGCATGCTTGATAAAGGTTTGTTCCATGCGTTTTTGTCAGTGGTATGGTGAATGGTAGTTCTAAATGTGTTCTGTCTATATTAAAATGCTAGTGATCGGGGGAGCATGTCAGCATTACCGAAAATATTGTTAATATCATAATAACTGTTGGAGTTGGAAATTGTATCTTGGTCTTGTCATGGCCATTCTCTTGTCGTGGCCTAGCTTCATCTCTAAATCGTCAATGAAAATGGTGAATGCTTGGAAGAGAGGTTGCAATATAGGTGTTTTGAGAGGAATAGTGGTGTAACATCACATTGAGGTAGCAGTTTGTGTTGGCCTTCCACCTTCTAATAAATGGCATATCCAAGTATGCCACTGCATTTCATATTAATCAGTGCGTCTACAAAGAGTGACTGACCTTCTTTCTCCAATTTCTTTGTGAATTAATGCTTTGTTGTTGCCTGTTCAGGGGTGCCAGGAACACACCCTCACTTCCTCTGCACAGTATGGCCTGATGATGAACATGCCATTGAAATTATGTAGCCTTAATTTTGATCTCTGGTCTTACCTGTTTAGAGTATCTGTCACGAAGATCTTCATAAAGGTTGACCTCGACAATGAGACTTCACAACACCATCCATGAATGCTTGGCTTCCTACGGGAGGGTCTTGGGTTATAATCTCGGGCGACGTCTTGGTACTCCCCTCAATCCAAAATCTACAAGGCACGAGTTAGCCCTGGGAGGAAAGCTGACACCGCTACCCTGAATGTATACATTCTTAACCTTATGGCTTAGAGTGTGAAAATTCCACAGAGGAAAAAAATCATTCACCTTGATTGGAATTTTGATCTCTTGTCATTCATATTTAGAGCATCCATCACAAAGTTCTCAATAAAGATCGACCTCGGCAATGAGATTTATAATTTTTCTCTGTGGAATTTTAGCACAATTTGTGCATTGGGGGTGACTCTGTGAGGTTGTCTCCATGTATAATCCCGGTATGCTTAAATTACTCAAGAGCAAACACCTCTTAGTGATCAAAGTTCGGGCTTTGCCCTCCAGCTGTGGTGCAGTGCCCACGACTTGGACTTCTAGCCGCATCATATGTTCAGCAGTCGAGACCATCTTGTCCGGCATAGCCCTCAAATTTCTACTCAGTTTCTTAACTGGCTAAAGCACTCGACCGGAAGTCAGGGAATCGGGGCTCGTATCCCGGTCAAGGCGTATGTTTTTTTTCCTCCGAGGGACATTCGCACAATTGTGCATTGTGGGTGACTCTAGAGTTTTCACCATGGCTACTCCCGGTATACTTAAAATCCCTAAAGTGCTTAGTTCAAAGTGAGCTCTACTCTCATCTATCCAAATCAACCTTTGGGTTTGTCAGGAATTAATGAGTGAGATGTGAATATTTAAACTTTTAAATGGAGTGATTGAGACAATAGAGAATTTTAAATATGGTTTACTGCACTTACTACTGACTCAAATCCTCATTGAATGTAAAAATACAGAGCATTTGAATAGAATTTGACGGAAAAATAATCGTGCATATGTGTGTGACTTATGGAAAAGTTCCAAATGTATATTTCACTCTGCCCGCATGTCCTTGCCTGCTGCTGAAAAATATTATTCCCCATGAAAACCTTATAACTTGCTGTATGAAGCGAATACTTCAAAATAGTTTAATCAAGATAAGATTTTTATGCACACATTATTTTATCTAAAAATTTAGTGCTTAAAATTATAATGAGTGAAATTGCTAAGAACAGTTTACCTGACGATACAACTTCTATAATACGGCTAAGGTAGAGCATGATCAGGTCATGTTTCAATCCCCAAAGAGGGAAGCAATGAAGAGTTGAAGGATTCAGAACTTTAATTCAAGTTTATGAGCATGAGATAAAATTAATGTAGATCCCGGCCAAGATAATCCTTTTTTTTAATGATTCCTTTCGTAACTACCCTTTCTTTGCACTCCATTTCATTTATTGACTAAGCAAGAGTCTTTGAGAGTAAACAAGATTTGAAGTCCATTCAACGCCAATGAAGTATAACATATGTTTGCGTACATAATTATGATTCCACCCTTTGATATACCAAAGAATGTAGTCGTGAATATTTGATCTTAAAACATACTAAGATTAACTTTATCGCCCCATTTTTTCAAATATGTGTATGGATGGGGGATTTACTTGCCAGCAGTAAAACAAGAATACATTTCAAATTCTGTATTAAAATATTCTTGCGGTGAGTTATTGGCCAGCATCTTAATGCAAGTGCGTAGGAACACTGTGAGATTAATAAGTAATAGTGAATTCCATGGTGGAATTTGTGGGAAAAAATTTAAATCCCTTGAAACATGAGCTTCAGAGATGAACAGTGGAAGAAGCCCTTAAAAATAGCTAACTTAGAAAAAGTCTCTGAACAATTAACAAAGCTCTTGAATTAAGAAAAAAAACCAGTTTTAATGTTTACTTTTTTCATTTTTATCATTTATACAACTAGCACAAATTAACAACAAAATGAGCAATATTCTGTAGAAACAACCAACTATTTACATTGAAAATATTATGCTCATTCACTCTTCGGTTTGAAAATTGATAATGGCTTACAATTAGTAAATATTTACACTCAACAATGCATCGGAAAAATGCAATGACTATCATCTGATTACATAGAAAAAAGGACGGATATATCATAAAACATAATCGAAAAATAGAAAAATTCTTGTCAACAATCCTTGAGCAATCTTTGAAGTAACCCGTTGTCCCGTGGTAAAATATTTCACCTCAATAAGTTTCACTATGCCATCAACTACATATATAAGTTGATATCAAGCTCCAAAAGCAAGTCAATTCCAGAGTTCCTGGAACACACTTTGGTTTTAAAATGCAATAGAAGTGTTGCTGGGATAATCATTTGAAGACCACAGTTACATTTTTCAGAGGCACACAATACAGGCTGTGACATAATAGAAGGGGGCGTAATCAACTTCATTATAGTCCACAGCAAATATGAGAAAGTTTATCCCAATATTAATAATGAAAGAATAAGTGGTCACTAACAGTTCCAAAAAATTAATGATTTGCTTTTGCTAGAATATTGTCATATTGGTTTCACAATATGTCCAATGCCTTTGATGGAATGTTAGCTGCTAAATTCTTAGAATCAATCAAAAATATGCTTTCCACTATATTTTGATCGTTGATGTAGTTAAATTTTCCATGGACGAACGAGGATAAAGCTCGGTGATGGATTTCTTGTTGCTTTAGCCATTGTCAGAGTTTTAATACATATGTCACCGGTATTCTTTAAAGTCTTTCTAGTGTGACTAAGACAGGTAAGTTTTAGCCATACTATGAGAATACTACTTAGCTGAGGACACAATTAAGTAAGGAGACTTTGCTGGAGAGAAGAGGAGGCTACCACTGATTGAAAGTCAACATTAGAAGACCACTCATTTGTACTTCTTCCATTGGATGGTGGCCTCACTCGGTGCAATATTTGCAGACTCAGCCAAATATTGTAGTTTGGTCATTCCATGTGGATTACGGCTACAAATGTAATCTAATGTTGGATAAAAATGTTAGACACTATTTTAATTCATTTTCCATTGAATTATACCGGTTATGTCTGTTCAGGATATGCTTTAGGATGTTCTCAGACTTCTGACGTTGTTGGCATTGGCGACTTTGTTGGTGAGTAATTGGGTGGCTAAGTGGTCCCTGGAAGCCACTGCTGTCATCCATATTTCACTAAAAGTGACGGTCCTTTACACTTTCAGCCATCACGTGTCATGGACCTCGAGCAAACGTATCCCTCTGCTGTTCAGGCAGTGTGGAGCATTTCCGGCCCTTTGGTGGCCCTTTGGAAGCCAGGGCCTGGTACAGTTACGCTTGGTTTAATGCTGCAGGCGTAGGCCGCAAGAGGCTTTGCAGGGAAATTTCTGACAGCAACAGTTGTCTTCAGAGCTCCATGTAGGAAGAGAAGCGCTGCACCTTACATATTCAACCATCACCCCTCCACTGCCATCTGCCGCCTTGTTCAGCTGCCCCACTGAAGAGATTGGCAGGGACACAGCCGAGAGACTGGCCTGACTATCTGAGGCAGTCATCACGCAGGTTGCAGCCATAGATCTGCACCCAGTCAGGCCCTGATCCTCGGTGCTCCTCTTTGGGTGTGTCCTTGTGTTGCTGGACCTGTTTAGGCACAGGCCTCCCTTGAAAGACAACTACAGTTCTCAAGTGATTTATGTCGGTGATTTCCACCAAAAATACTATACTGACAGTCAATTGATGTGCGCATCTTCAGCATATAACACTTTGCTGGGCTCTTTCCGCATTAGCCAGTGGGGTTGGCCAAAAGAGACAGCTAACTTTTTCAAATCGTTTGACCAGTGATTTAGCCTGGTCAATCCCACATATACTATGGTAGTGGTGGGTCTCTAGCTGCGGACGTCGTTGGCGCAGGAGATTTTGTGGGGGAGTTTCTGGGAGCCGCTGCTGTCATTAGAGCTTGACTAAAGGATACAGCCGGCACGATTGGTTGCCTTGCACTCTCAGCCCTAGCCTGACCAGGACTTTCTGTTTGCCCGTTGCTCTGCTCGCCGGCTGAAGTGTGCTCGGGTCGTTCGAGGCTGATGGGCGGCAGGGAGGCGGAGAGGCTTCCCTGGCTGTCTGAAGCCGCCGCCATCTCAGGGGTGGCGGCCGCGGATCCGCCCGGCCCCCCTTCTGCCGTGCACTTCTTCGCGTGCGTCCGCATGTTGCTGGACTGGCTGAACCGCAGGCCGCACTTTTCGCACGCGTACGGCTTGACGCCCGTGTGGAAGTTCATGTGCGTCTTGAGGTGGTGTTTCTTGGTGAAGGCTTTGCCGCAGAGGTCGCACGAGTGCGGCTTCTCGCCCGAGTGGAGCCTCGCGTGGAGCGCCATGTTGCTGCGATCCGCGAACGCCTTGCCGCACTGCGCGCACCGGAACGGGCGCTCCCCGGTGTGGGTGCGGGCGTGCTGCCGCAGCAGCATCTTGCGGCCGAAGCGCTTGCCGCACTCGCCGCACGCGTGCGGCTTCTCGCCCGTGTGGATGCGGACGTGCATGTTGTAGGCGACGCGCTGGTTGAAGCGCTTCTCGCAGTGCTCGCACGCGTACTCCTTGCGGTTGCGGTGGATTTTGAGGTGGGAGCTCAGGTAGCCGCGGTCGTTGAACTGCTTGCCGCACTCCGGACACGTGCACGCGAACTCGCGCGTGCCTTCGTGCACGGAGCGGTGGTACTTGAAGTTGCGCAGTTGGCTAAACTGCTTTCCACAGTCTTCGCAGCGGAACGGCTTCTCTCCCGTGTGCGTGCGGTGGTGGACCTGCGAGAGACGACGGAAAAAAGAGAGAGACGGATAATTGAGAAATTCTGGAAAATAAAGATGCTCATTGGTTGAATGCCAATACTTGGCGTGCAAACAATCGCTATATTTGCAAACTCTGATACTAAAAGTCACTACTCCAATTTTTTGACAAAAAAATAAATTTAGCCTTCTAAGTTACTCCTAAAATAAATATTCAAATCCACGAATGCCTTCACTTATTTAACGACATTGAAAAAAATTTGCTCTGAATTAAAATTATTAAAATTGATATTCATGCTCAGCTATGTCTCACTCGTTAATGATGCCTTCTGCTAATAATTCTGCTGATGGTAATTTATTTTTTCTTGAGTAGACGGCATTTTAGGAAATCCATAACATATTATTTGCACTTTTACAGCTGCATGTGTAATCTTTTCTACCCTAGTTTTAACAAAAGACTCAAGCATATTAAAATAATTGTCGAAATGCCTGGAAGAATAAATAAATTGGTGAAAATTATTCACTCGAGTAAGTGAAATCGCAGAGCCTGAAACAGAAAAATCTAAAATAGAATTAAATATATTATTATGCCCAATGTTTTGTTTCTATTTTTCTTATGTAAAGGTTTATGCTGAGTATCATTTCGTAGAGAGTCTATAAATGCGCTTACATGAATTTACAGTGCGCCTTTTAAAGTAGTAGTGACGAATTAAAATAATGGTGGTAATCAAATGAATTAATATGCAAAAATTTGGGTCTTCTTTTTACATGCTCCTACGTTATCAAAAAATCTCGAATCTCCACTTACGATAAGTACCACAAACTTCGTTTAAATGCATCGAGAAATGATTCAATGGAGAACTGAAGCTGCTGAAGTATTTGCAGAGCTCTCTCGAAAACCTTTTATGTACTGATTAAATTGTTAAAACTTTCGCGATCCATATATGCCTATTAATAAATCTTTTGGATTAAGGCGCGTATTATGGCTTAAAAATCAACATCTTTTCCCCTCTGCCGGGGACGTATTCGGGGTTAATTAACACATTAGGTCAATTAACACATAACACAATTAACACATCTGAAGAGGTCCCCGGGAAGACGCGTTAACTTTTAAGCCACGAGACGCGGGGCAACCCAAAAGTTTTATGAATGGTCTTCCGGGCGGTGTAAGCAGCGCTCACCTTGAGGGAAGCCCTGGACACGAAGGCCTTGTTGCAGACGGGACAGACGTGTGGTCGGGCTCCGTCGTGCAGCCGCTGGTGCACACTCCAGTGGCCGCGCTGAGTGAAGCTCTTGCCGCAGAGATCACAGTGGAAGGGCTTTTCACCCGTGTGAGTCCGTCGGTGTTGTTCCAGCAGCTGACGACGTCCGAACGACTTGCCGCAGGTCTCGCAAGTGTGTGGTCCGCCGCTCCCCGTGGGTGATTTGGCGGAGGGCGGGGGGACCTGCGCACTGCTACCGGGCGAGGACGGAGGAACCACCGCGAGGGATGGCAGCGCAGACGGCTGTAAAGGCTGCTGCGGCGATTCATTTCGGGCGTTGAAATCACCAACGTCACCCGTTGAAGTCTCCGGCGCGGATTGGGGCGGGGATACGATGATCATCGGCGCTTGGAACCTTTTAATCATGCAAGAAATAAGTGCAATTTTATTATTTTACAGAAACCGATGCATAGGTACGAATGTTAAAATGAATTAATATGAGCTAACTCATACGGAATTCCTATGGAGTTGTTAAAGAAAAATGTCGGGCAACGATATCAATCCAAAAAAGTCTCCATCAGATCCTATTATATTATTTGCCAGTCATCGATGCATAACACACAGGCAAGCATTATTTTATATGAGCCATTTCATAAAGAATTCCTTCTAGGAGTTAAGTGGGATGGGCTAAGAATTAGGATGGTCTAAAAATTATAGGATGGTCTTAAAGAAAATTGAAGCCTCAGCCTTTTTATGAAGAGTAACACCATGACCACGGGCGTCACAAGCTTGTGTTAATTTATATGGTATTCAATGAGTAGATAAGCTTTTTCTTCAGATCAAATGAATAGTAACTCTGAGAAGACACATCGTACATAAATTTGATACCAAGGAATTTGGAATTGTAGTGAATTTGCATACATCTCAGCGTTAACGACTCAACTTTGAGGAGCCATCGTGAACAAATACTTACGGTATCGACGGCTGAAACGCAGACTTCTTCGACAGTCTGATCACCGACTGCTCCATGGTGGGAGTCGAGGACTCCCCGGGCCACGGAGGTCTAGAAGGAGATGCCGAACCCATGGGAGAGTCCGGCACTATCAACGAGTCCTCCGCCTTGTTCTCCGCTGAAGGCTGGCCGATCTGCCGGTCGCCGCTCTGGGAATCGTCGGTGTTGGCTCCAGCGGACTGCAGGGATCTGTAGAAGTCCCGGAGTCGGCGCTGCTTGAGGGTGAATCGGGAGGGGGAGGCGGGGGGCGAGTGCTGGGTAGTCGGTGTTGAGGGAGTGGGTGCGGGTGGTGCGGGGTTGGGGGAGAGGGTGCGGAGGTCCGGGGACGCGGAAGGCAAAGGTGCGTTGCCCTCGGCCGGGGTCGCGTGGCTCTTTCCTCCGGGGACGACCGATAGGAGGGAGGGGGTTCGCGGGGACGCCAGGGACGGGGACGTGGGGGCCCAGGAGTAGGCGGAGGAGCACACGGACGAGGTGGAGGACGGGGAGGAACAGAAAGGCGAAGGGCAGAAGAAAGGCTTCCTCGGATCAGGCGATATCCCCGGAACAGACAGCAAATCCTGAAAAGGAAGAAAGATAATCAGTCCAACGGATTCAGGCGTTATGTAGAGGAGGTTCGACATATTGAAATGAAAGGTAGTTGCTCTTTTCCACTTTAATATGCTGCGTACAGTAAATGTGATCTGCTCATGTACTACACTGTCTTGTACCAGATGATGGCTCCGTGAGCCGAAACGCATCGTATGCATTTAATCATTGTGGGAAAGTGCAACTATCTTTCATTTCAGGAGATAGAAAGATTCTTCCCAGGAATATGAACCGGGACTGTCCCGGTCAAACCCGGGACGTATGTCCAATTCAAATATGGTGTGATTTAGGATTGCGCGTAACCCCCCGCAAAGGAAACTCGGCACAGAAATGGTTCTCGCGAGTAGCACTACTCCCACTTACCCTGCTGGAGGCTTGACAGACCACGGGCTCCACCCTCGGGATGGACGGCGGTGGCGTTGGAGGTCTGACGGGAGCTATCACCGTGGTAGGCCGCCATGGCGCTGGGCCGCCTTCCATTCTCTGACTCCACGGAGACTTGACGACATCCGCGGGCCGGCCCGGCGGTACCGGACCGGGTCTTCCCGGGACCGGCAGCAAACCGTCTCGGAAAGCGTGTCCCCACGAGTCCTCGCTCGGGTACAGCGACTGCTGGGATGCGCACGGCGACCTCACCGGTGCTCCGGTCGAGCAGTTCCGCCTTCGCTTGGGGCCGTTCTCGTAGCTCACCGATGCGTTTTCCGCCTCCGTCTTGACGCCAGAGGATTTGGAGAGGTCGTGCGGTTGCATGGGTTCCGGTGCCGCGAGGGGCCGCCTCGCTTGCGGCTGGGGGCTTTCCGTCTTGTCCGCCGTCTGCGGTTCGAGGTGGAAGGGAAGTTCCTCGGTGAGCGCGCGCTCCGCCCCCGGCATGAGCACGCTGATCTGCAGGGCGTGAGCGGCGCGCAAGAAGGCACGCAGACAGCGCCTGGGAAGGCTCGCCGACCCGGAGTACATGAACCTGAGCAGGGATCTCATTTCTTCGGCCCCAATGTCATGGAGGATTATGGTCGCGTGCTCTCCTGGGTTGTCCACGAGGACTTGCTGAAAAACGAAGGAAAACGATCGTTGATGCGAGAATAAGAAATAAGGAAGTGTTAAGAAGAGCGGGAGAAAAGGGAATTTCCATCGGAACCTTGAAGAGAGGACGGGAGCACTTAGTTGGCGAATTGTTGAGGCATGGCGGCCCAATGGAAACAATCGTAGACGGACAGGTGGAAGGGAAGAAAGGCAAGGGTTGGCCCCGAATGAGTTTCATGGCCCACGTTATAAAGAACGTTCAAGGGTAGAAATAAGTTGCTATGAAAAGGCTAGCGGATAGGAGAGAAGAATGGAGAGCTGCGTCAAATCAATCTTAGGATTGAAGACTAATGATGATGATGAATATTAATGTCTTGGATTCATTCAGCAAGTTCCCGAGAGCGGAAATGTGGTCATTTCATTTAAAGTTATCTTTTTAGTTTTAACACTGAATGTGCTATCGTAAAATATACCGATAAAATTATCAGTTGAAGACGATATGCAACTTTTTAGTGTCTTGTTAAAGTTCTAAGGTTAAAAGCATGTTTTACGGTAATATTTCACTACAATAGCTGAATGAAGTTTGCTTTCAAAATTGGTGATTTTTTCTGACTTGTTCATTGCGTATTTGAACAAGTTTATCATCGGGAGTCTCGCTTGCTTGAACCTGGCCCCTCCAGAATATTGAGTGCCGGTCGACCGTGACTCCCTTCAAGCCAGCGGCATAATCTCCACGTCACTTGTGCCTGAATAATTCATAGGCACTCCAATTGAGATCAAAGGAAATGTCTCCCTGGCCACGAAGCGATGCCGGAACAACGTCATTCATTCCACAGGACCATCCGACACGATTGATTGAAGGCATTGCGATGATTTTATTATCCCTATGTCCCTCTTAATACTGGAAATTATTTTTGATTAATTTATAAACGAAAGTTATTATTTTGGCTTACGCAATACAAAGCGTGCTTACATTTCCCTTCCGATGAAAAAGAGGAAACTTCATCAAACGAGCGCATACTCGCCGTATTTAAGGTTTTACCCACACGTCATTATCATTAAATTTGATGCCAAAATTATGTAAAAAAAATTATTACTTGAAGGATGATCTTATGTCCACTCAATTCTAGATTCTAGCAAATAGAAATTCTCTGATTTTGTGCTGGGTTTTAGGATGATTGACTTCAATTTGGGAGGTTGAATTTACTTCGAGCCATACTCGAAACCAGAAATCAAATACATTTTGGACGTACATAGATTTTTACACCCTTGGAAGGCAACCGCAGAACTTGACTTCAACCAAGCAATTTTACTGTGTTTCTTACACTGGCATGCACGTGAATCGTCGAGTAATTTGAATAGTCGCTGGAATCGAGTGACGAGAATTTTACCAGGTTTTAAATTCTAACCTTGGGTCAAGTGGCATTCGCTTTGTCGTTCGTTACCTGTAGGTAAGGGCTGCAAGCGGAGAGGACGACTCGGTGCGCTTTGAGCTTCTGTCCTTCACAGCACAACGTCACGTCCACGAAAGTCTCCGTCGCCTGCAGTTCCTCCAGGAATTTGAGGACGCCCTCCTGGTGGTGTTTCCACTGCACGTGCAAGTGGTTCTCCATGTCTCCTCCAGTTTGCCTGGGAACAAATAAGAGGTGAAAATAGCATTAAAATCAATGGGTAATTTCAAAACAACTACCATTAATACTGCACACGTGTATACAATACACGATTACCTTTAAAATGCATCGTGTTGCGACACGGAAATAAAATAATGCGGAGGAATCTTCCGTGCGAAAAAATGGAAAAAAAATCAGATACCGCATGTGTACAAAAATAATTTCATCGAAAAGCAATAAAATATTTAGTGAGAATCATGAAAATAATCGAGAAATGCAGGCTGATGCTAAAAAAAGCAGACAGAAATTATGAAGAAATGAGTACCGCAGATGCGACTCGATCTTGAAACCTTAGTATGAGAGTAGAGCACCGTAATCACGGGACCATGATAACATATTTTCATTTGTAGATGAGCATCGACACCTGCCGATCCTCGCGCCACTCGTGAAAAAATGTTTGAGTGCGCTTTTAAGGCGCGGGGACCAGGTTCACATTAGGACTGCACTTGTTACCTAAAGGGGCCTGTTAAAGTTAACATTATGGGAACTCTGTCGAGGAGGACCGAGTTCGTTCCGTAGAAGCAAGGTTTTTGCTGCCACTTATGGCGCATCTTAATCGGTTTTCAAAAATGACCGCAGGACGGCAAAGAGTATTTGAAATAGAGTAGGTACTCGTACTCACTAGGAAATAATGAATTAGAATAGATCACATCATCACTGTGCTACACAAATGATTTTTCACGTAATCACGAATATCAATGTCGTTTAAAAGCCCAAATTTATTTTCTCAAAAGTTTATTCTACTGTCTAATTGGGATCTCTTTACCGTCAGCGCCGCGAGTGGCGACTTTTGTAAACCGATCAAGAAGGCGCGGTGGGTGACAACATATTTAACGCTCAATTTTAATATTATTTTTATTGTTAAATTTATTATTTAAACCCCTGTCTACTAATACACTTTGAAACTGTCCTTTTATTTTTGGATTTAATACAAAAATTAGGGATTTTAAATTAAGAGTTGAGTTTAAAATGAAGAACTATTCTAACTGATAAATGGAATAATTAATATAAAAATGACAGTTGGATATTGAAAAAGACACTGAATAGAAATAGCTAGCGAATGCTAATAATCTATCGTGCTAATCGAGCATGATAGATCTTCGTCGATGATAATTCGTTAGGGTGAACTCATTGTTAGTGATATAGAGGAGATAATATCAATGCTACACATTTATATCGAAGTGCATGAGAAAGTATTCTATGCCTTAGTGGAGGTGGAGTATATTGATGGGCAATTTTTTTTTAAGTTATCTGCTCTCTGGGCTTGTGAAATACCGAGTCTGTGTTTAGGCATGGACGTAGCTTGCACTAAAGGGTGTTTATCCTAATTTTAGAATAGTCTTCACTCCTCAAATTCCCTTAAAAATCGTAGAAAAATATGTTTAAAAAATTTCACCCTATTTTAACTCTCAACTGCTGTCGCTTGGCAATATTAAGCATAAGTTTTTCCAGTTTTATTTTCTAATTACCTCCAAACTCCAATTTCTGACTGTGTTGAATTAAGTAGTGTTCTAAAATACAGAGAATCACTGAATTTTAGAAAATTCATATATGCTCCTTATATACCATCAATGAGAGAGGCTTTCTTTCCTTGAATCAATTCAAAAGACAAAACACAAGTTATTAAATTAAATTTAGATTAAAAATCCAATCCTCGGCAACCGATTCTGAGAAAGAAATACAAGCACCAAACTACTAAATGGTCCTTTTTTGTGATTCCACCGACCTTAAAGGTCTTCAGGTGAAAGCAAGTCTTTTTGATGTCTTATGCAGGACATTAGAAATTGAGCGTCCCACATTCGGCACGACAAAATGAACGCAAAGAATAAAAAAGGAAACGCGTTGCAACATTTTCAAATTAGGATCCAAATGTTATTTCCTCGGATTGCACGCGGCGCAAAAACATGCTGGCACGAGACAATCCGTGAACTTAAAAGAGGAGTTTGAAAAAGGCCTCACAGAAGCACTTTTTTAAAATGATTAGTGAAACTTAATGAATCCCAAATCCAATACCTTGTTTTTCTTGCAAAATTATTCTCGATTGGCTAAAAATGGGACCTTGCGTAAAAAAATATTCGCTTATCCGCCGAAATTATTAGCGCTGAAACACTCCGTGACCCCTTTCGTGAGAATATTCTTATTTTTTCTCCCAAAATACCCTTTTCGGATTCTACTAGTATGAAAGATGTCGGACATGACATCTGAACGCTGAAAACGTTGCTTTTCAACCTTTCTATTTTCACCTTAAGTTTTTATGAACAACGTCAAGACGTCATAATGAGAGCATTATCGTCCTCGGAGGCTTGCGTGTTGTTCCTCTGGGAGACAAAAGTGCGAGATTGGGGAAGAGAATTCTTCGCAAAGGTGGATGCCGTGCGATCGAAATGCTTGATTTCCTGAACTGAGGGCTGAAAATTCCGTCGAGCGAAGTGAACAACACACGGGCGGAAGAGGGCGCTTCGGCGACCAGGCAATTACGGACACGAATAGGGAACGCTATAATTCTCGAGGCATCAAAGCGTTTTGGCCGGAATTGCCCTGGAAGACAGCGACCAGTCAGGAAACACCAGCGTCCGAATATAAAGGGACGAGTTTTTCGAGAGAATCCGATGCTGTGACGTCAAATGACGATGGCGAGAATGGACGCCCATATGCACGCGATACCACGATCGCCATAAGTAGGGAATGATATTTTTGGCATAAGGGCCCTTTTCTACGATTTTTCAAGTATATTTCCTTTCCTCAGGTGAACAGTAAACTTGCGCACGGTAGCCATGGGTAAATTTTGTCGCGAATAGCTTCAAAAAAATAGGACGATCGCGATATATGGATACGGACACATTCGTACTTCAGGCTCTTTTTTCACTTCTGAATCGTATTTTCAGCACAGAGCGAATGCTATGATAGGCGAATAATTATGAATAGATAGTTATATGATGGGGTATCTTATAATAATATATATCTGGATAATATATCTGAGCAGATATTTTTGGAAAAGTGGAATGATCATGATATTTAGATTATGAATAACACGTTCGCATTTTGAGCTGTTTTTTTCCAGTTCTGAACCATAGTTTCAAAACAAAGATAGCAATTCTAGGCGAAAAGGAAGGAAAGTCAAAACGGCTTTTTAGTTACTCTACAAATTAGTTAATTAACTTGATATAGGCCAAATTCTGCGAAAATTCCTCAGAGAAAACCATTCACCTCGACCAGAACATGATCACGGATCCTCCAATTTTTGGTCGATTGCTTTAGCCAGTTAAGCTACCGAGGCGTCATTTCCCTCAGTGGAAATTTGTGGACTATACCGATGACACGATTTACATGAACACACCGAGTACTTGGAGATCTCAGGTGCTCGGAAAATATGATAAGCATTAATTATATTAGGAGTGAATACTATGGCGGTAGCAGGTAAAATAGTCTGAAGGAGTTTTTTTTCTTATTTGGAGGAGATCACTCATACGACTATATCGTCCGAACTTTTCGGGAAGATTTGAACCCTTTTTCACTGTGGTCTTCGTTAATTGCAATAATTTATTTATAACTAACGGGTAACCCCATTTATGAGTGATACACTAATGTACAGAGTACATAAAAATAGGAGTATAATAAAATAAATAAAAATAGCCAGACGAAGACACGATGTAAGGAGTCAGGCTAAGTAAGTTGCCTACTCTTAAGACTTCTCGACGAATCACAGAAGATAACGCCACCTGGATTGTTTTCTAGAAAGTCATTATCATAATACAAAGCATATCGCCCCGTTAAGAACTTCGAACCGTGTGACGTCCACCCATGTGGACTTAAATGGAAAAAGTGGAGTGTGTCTAGTTGCACGGGTAAAGGCACATAAATGTTTATTAAGTATCAGAGATAACTATTGCCTTCTCAATCCCGCCTGTGAATTTCATGGTGTTACAAAAATTCACTTAACAATGAGAGTTTTACCTGGAGCTGTTGATTAAGTTAACTAAGACGAAATTTATATCGAGGAAATTAATTCACTTATGGTAAACAAAGACATCGTACTGCCCACTACTTTTTTTTAACAGCTTACAACACGTTATTGCTACACAATCATATTCAGGTACTCAGGTACATCAGGTCAGGTAAACAGTAATAGCACCTGATGATGATCATGTAGCAATGGAAACAATTGTTGCAAGCTGTTAAAATACAATAATTGGGCCGTACTACATCTTTGTTTATCATTCGATATGTTATTCCACGATATCTCTCCGCAAAAAGTTAACTTAATTTACTAATGCCCAGAAATGTTTTTTATTTTCTCCAATTTTATATGAATCAAATGCCATTGTTTAAAATTTGTCGGTGTATTATTTTTCCGAACAAGATATATTAATGTTAGACAATTTTTTATCAGCGTTAATGAGAAAAAATAGCAATGTAATTTTGTTAATGATTGGCGTTTCCTGCAAAGTCCTTAAGAGTTTAAATTATTATTATCAGATGCATTTTAAAAAGATGAAGTGAAGTTGAATAATGAGCTAAGGAAACCAAATGCGTGCTCGGTCAACGAAACTTATGTTTAAAATGCATCTCTTCGCGCTATCGGAAGTCGGTTGAATGACCCTCTAGGGAAACGGGACACATGTCATCAAACTGCTTTGAATCCAAGCTTCGTTTCCTGTTTCAGCATTTTTGGGAATTTTATTCGTAATTGACGTCGTCTTGATGGTGTTAGAAATTTTCTTTTTAACTTTCGTAGAAGAGGAAATTCTTTTTGTCTTCCCAATAGCGTCATCCCTTTAGGATGCAAAACGCATGAATTTAGCATGTGAAAAAGCAAAACCTGGGTCAAATAAATATTGAAGTATTCAGGGTGCTTTAGGAGGATTCTGCAACACTTCGGGGGGTGGTAGGGGACACAATTTTAAGAATTGCTTGTTCGATAAACGTGGGGTCGCAACTCCTTAGTTACTGAGCTATGGCAAACGTATTTTTGATGTACTTTGCAGTTACCATGGAAACGGCCTTTCTTTGGTGTCTGGTAGCGCTGCGCGAGATTCTCGACCGCCCGAGACCACCTCGGCCATCGAGACGAGACTCTCGGAGCGGCGAGAGTCTCGCCTGGGCCTTGACGAGACTCGATCCATCAAGACCTCTCGACACCCATCGAGAATCTCGGGAAAGGCGAGAATCTCAAATGAGGATCACCATCAGTCGACAATAGAGTTTACAATGGCATCATTTACAAATTTGTTAACCAAATAATAATGTTTCGTTCGATGACTTTCCTTGTGCATCCATTTTAATAGTGCGCCGTCAAGTTGTAAGGAGAGCCTCACAGGTGGCCTTCCAATAACATTTAAATAGACTCTAAACGAATTATAATTGACGAAATTGATAGCGGAAGGGCTAAGGAAGTTGCCTCAACAGAATTATTTCTCCCGCTCCATAAAATAATCGCTTATGGCTGAAAAGAGAAAAAGTTACCACGCCGATCTGTGGTTTAAAAAATTAAATAACCACGAACATTTTTTAAGGAAATTCGGAAAAGTTAGAAAGGCACGTCCATCGAAAGTATCAAATGTATTACAAAAATGAAATTTAAATCAGCGTATTAAAATTATAAACCATCAACTCTCCCGGGCTAAGGGGAGACTCTCGCATTCAGCGGAAAAAATTGTAAGCCATTAAAACTAGATTGGAACAGCAAAGGGCACCAGTTTTTCCCACATAATTTCGCATAAGCCAGCAGAAAAGTTATTTCTTCTTGGTAACTCAATTCGGGCCTTGGCACAATATATTTTTCAAATATCTTATTGGATGCTCTATTAACTATTGCATAACAATCCAATAGCAGAAAATAAAATGGATTGTATTGGAAATAATATGATCATTAATTATTTGCAGTTTTTCCTCCCCGTATATCTAATATTAATAATTCTCCTGTCATGATTTTTTTTTGTCTTTTGAAAATACTTCAAAGCGGCTGGATCGAGTAGTTTTCCAGTAATTTTCTAGGTGGCCATGAGACCCCGTTCTTTCTTTCGTGTTAAATTTCATGAATTCTCTGAACACGGCGAAAAGGAAACCTTAGAACGTATACCGTCATGCAAAGCGACATTCCCCGCACAGTCATCGCTAGGAACTTGGACGCCACTGCCGAAATACACCCAGCTGCGTTTGCAGCGGTGGAGAATCACTTTTTCTGCTCGATGAGCGACGCATCCTCGCACGGCTTGATCCGCGCCGAATCGCCTTTATATGAACTGTGTCGATGCCGTAATAATTATGACATTCATCATGGCCGCGTTTCACATCTTGTGTCCATTGGGAAGATTTTTTTATGAGACTTGTGTCGCATAAATCGAGAGTTTGGATTGGTTCATCGGCTTTTTATGAGACCTCTCTCATATTATCTCGTGAACTGAAGTGAGGAATGGTGCGGGGAGGTGATGATAAAATTTAAATAATTCCGCTACATTTTCGGGAATTTATGAGCGTAGAAATTCATAGGGGCGATGCGAAACGGTCGGTGGAGGATATAAATGCCTCAATCTGCAATACAGACAGTCGCTCTGCGAGATGCGATGAAGCGCTGACCTTTGAAAATAATGCCTGTGTGATTTTAAAAATTCTAATGCTGATCATCAGATGCAGTGAAGCAGTAACATCTTTGTACGTACCTATGTGAGGACGAAAGATAATTATGAAAGGTTCCGATTGAAGTAGACTATCATGGAGCATTTTGATAATCCCCCATCCGTGTCCCCCTCCACAATCGATATGACCTATCTCTTCATATGAAAGTAAAGTAAAGCTTTTTATAACTTTATTAGGATGAAAAGCGTCTTCAGGGAAATGAGAAAAGTGATGCCATTATCATGGTATTCTCAGGTTCTAACTCTCAAACAAATTTCGGTAGTGAATGACCATATCTTAATTCATCTTCACCTCGTACATCATCTTCAAGGTACAAAATGAACCATTTGACCTTTGAAGGTGATATAGTAATAGCGAAACCTAGGTCGTAATGAATTTTATATCGAGGAAAATTGCGTTTTTATTTCAATATGGAATAATTCCACTCCATCACGCTCGGATTCGGACATTATATGTATTTCCTTACTTTCTTCCCAAAATTTCATTCGCATTTTGTACCCAACTTCAAAATCCCCCTTTAAACCAACTAAGCGAAAAAAAATGTCGTGAGGATAAGTCTAAAAAAGTTCATCATCGTAGTAAAAGTATATTATTAACTTTATTGAAACTAATAACTCAGAGAAAGAAAAAGGTACGATTTTCTCGGAAGGACTAAAGAAAAAACTCAAAAAAGTATTTTTTCTTGAATTATATATCTCATTTAAGATAGTTATGAGATTTGAAAAGGACCAATACTCACGGAATAAAGTATCGCGGGCACTCTCGTCGCAGTGCGTTGGGAAATTTTTCAGTGTCGTTTTCCTGCTGATTAATCAGATCATTTCTCATTTTGTAACATGAACCTCCCGGGAAAACGTCCGGAATCAATTTTGATGAAAATGTAAGTCACGCTCCGGACTTCCGTTAGACAGCCTTGGTCCTCGGATGGAAAACCCCTAGGTTACATAAAAAAAGAAATAAACGAGTTTGTTAAAAAAGATTTCCAGTGTGTGTGACGCATAGATTACCTGCACGAAAGTTGTGGCATTTTTTCGTACATCATCTGAGAATTAATAATACACTTATGGAAGTGATGAATAATTTAAAATTGCTTGTGCTAAGCATCCAGGAGATATTTTTAATTACATCACCTTATAATCATACCGCCTTGGCACTTGACGGAAGAAATACGAAAATAAATGGCAGCATTTTCAATATGCTTGCATTTCAAACAACAAATCCAAACACTTAGTATTGTGATCGGCAAAATGATCAATGTAAACGTATCTTGACTGGTAGAATACTTTGTTAACATTTCTTTTAAGAGACCGAGTTGGCTTCGTTCAATCACGAAATTCATATTTTAGTAATAGAAATTATATTTTATGTACCATAGTTTTTCCTGCTTGTAGTTTAATAGTGTGGAAGTTCTTTTAACATTTGTAATAGCACAGTATGATGCCATTTAAGTGGCTACACTTTTATTAATACTTTTTAAAATATGGACATAAGTTCACCGGAGAAAATTTCTTTTCCGGATGGCCCACGATTTTGGCTTCAAAGAACAATGTTAAACATTTTACGATAATTGAAGATAATTTTACGAAATTTAATTAAAAATATCATACTCGAATATGTGGATCACGGAATAACTTCTAAAGGAATTATGTATTTATTTGGTTTGAATTTGCATTTTGATGTTATAATATGAAACGCTGATTTAGTGAAGGTATTATCTTGACTGCCAATACATGATATCTTCATAATCAACAGTCACGAAAGATGCACCCACTTGTTTACCCACTGAAGTCGGCGGTAGCGGAGCATTGCTTGGATCTCGACCATAGAATAAATTTAAAAAATACGAAGGTTGTGTGCCGCGCGGATTATTGGGACCGCATTGTTAAGGAGGCGATCAAATTAACTATAAGAGACAAACGCTGCCAACTAGGCACTGCGTGGAATATCATAATAAATCACTCTATACGTAAACAAAAAATCAGGCCAACCAAATATACATAAAAATATATAAGCTAAATACATTTAAGAATTTTACTCTAGATTCTATCCCTGAAGACGAAGGCAGACGGAGAAAAACTAAAATTCTATAACAATCACGGAAATGAACCAAGGAGAAAGTAAGCTGAGGGACAACATTTCTGCGTCTTTGTTAGTACTGTGTACAAAACGAATTTAGTGACTAATTTACCACAAATACAATCCCTAGACTTCTACAGCTTCGTATTTTTTTACAGGTAGCACTTGTCGGTCTAAAACACTCATGCTCTGGAAGGGACTCGAGCGGGGAACGAACCCACGACCTCCAAAGCGATCAACACCTTGAGCAGAGATGAAAATCGTGAAGAAGAAGGGAGAACGAGGACGAATTGGTGAGTACTTGAAACGTGATACTCCGCAATTTATTGTCACCTTGCGAGGCTATGCGTCTATATGCAGAGGAACGTAAAACGACTACATATTGTAAATATCCCTGCTAGGGAAACTCGTATCGCTTTGTTATGCATGTGTTAATTATGTTGTGTTCATGAAGCGTCAATGAAGCGCCTAACTCTTATTTTCTTGGTAGCAGTAGTTTAGTGAGAAATTTATGCATTTTTTACCCTGTCTAGCAACGAATTTCTGAACTTTGTTGAAAATTATTCTTCTTTGAGCATTCTATACCAGTGAAATGTATTCTTTTCTGCATAATGATCGATAAAAGCCAGGGATGAAATAGGGGATTCAATGAAACTTCTAAAAATGAAATTCTGGTACCTAGGTAAATAATTCTTAATAGAATGGTGAAATTCGTTTTGATCGTTTAATTCGTCCACTCATACCTTTAACAACATTCAAGTCATCTTACAGATTATGAAAGTAACGTTTGATACGGTATAAACGGAAATGGTTCAGTTTCATTCCGCGGAGCGCCGTGACGATCGCAAATTGTTTTCTTTCATTGCTTACCGCGTGAGATATAGGTTCGCAGCATAATGTCTCGGAGATTTACTTAATAATTTATTATTTCAGTTCCTCCAACGATATACTCAAATAACAGGAAAAACATTAAAGCTATTACATATGAAAAATATCAAAGTTGCTCAGACCCATTGACTGCATGTCCTGACTTACATTAAGTAGATTCTCTGACCTTGGACCATATATGTCCAATTCTCTAGAATTTATCTCTAATATGTTGATCATCCTCTTGAGAGGGAGCTTGGAGACTTTGCAAATTGTTCTGGCCGCCTCTCATCCCATCCACGACATCCCTCTTCCGTTCACAATGAGGCTTTTTCATTTTCTCTATGAATTCTATCCTCTTCCTCCTCCTACCCCACCTGACAATATAGCACGCTTTTTAACATCCCCTGCCCGATCAGTGCTCGCTCCTTCCCAATTCCGTTTCCCCCCTAAGTACAGAAGCTTTCTCCTATCGCCCACCATGTCTAGCACTTCGTCATTGGCCTAAATCTCTACTCACGAGGAAAACAACGGTAAATTATGAAAAATAACGGCTTCATACCATTTAGTTTCGAGCGATAAGCATAGGAAAAAAACGAAATTTAGAAGCATTAATTTATCTTCGGGCCTAGATAATTGTGAAGTGATAGATATTTATCTATACTGGCCGACACAACTCCGAATATAGCACGAATTGCGCGAGAATGCGCTTTCTAGCCACTCATTTTTTCTTCTTTTTATCAGATCAAACTATCGGGCTGAGAGCTGTCTAATTACTGCACTCCCTTCCCTCCCCCCAATGGGACCCCGTCTCTTGATGACCCACGGCTGTTGGATAGAGCAGTTCTTTTCTCCCGCCGCCGAAACCGGAAACGCCGGGGCCAAATAAGGTGGCGAGGGGGATGGGGAATGACGTCAATTCACGGTGGACACCCGTTGGAAAAAAAACACATCAAAGAGCGCAGCAAAATGCCCCCTGGCAAGGAAGTTGAATGTATTCGGGCTTCCAGTCGAATGGGACCCGTTCGGAAGCTTGTGTGGTATGAACTTATAGCTGTCGGATTCGCGCTCCGATAAGTCTCCTCTATTCGTTCTCATACCTCGTATCCATTCCAACTATCCGCCTTCTCCGTTTCCCACGAATTAATTCCGTAACTCCTTGTTAACACCTTTCATTTCTCCCTTCCCGATGGCTATCGAGCTTTCTCAAACCCACCGAGTCACGGGGAAGACAGGTTTGTTCTTTTGTTTCTTTAAAAATTTAACCATTCCGCACGAGTACTGGTGAGTTCTCGAAATAATTTTTTTGTTATAGCTTTCGCATGCGGTGATGAGAATGCAATACTGGTTTAACGGATATTCTCTTAAAATAAATGATTTTCGAGTTTACCTTGTGGAATCGTGACACGATAGATTGAAAGTAAACTTCATATTGTATTCGACACAGTATTTATTTTATAAGATTCAACCGGTTTCAACCTTTTCAGATCATTTTCAAGAGGTAATAGCTGTTAAAGGTCGAAACCATAGAGATTTTTTAAATAATACTGTGTGGAATGCAACAAAGTTTACTTTTTAATCCATCGGGTATTTTCATCTTAGATGTCGACCTTTCCAATAAGGAATAAACGTTTTCATAAATGGAAACATTCCTTTATTTCAGAAAACGGCGAACATATTTCGTTTCGTGAAAATAGTGGCCAAAGTACTATTTCCTTGTATTGAATATATTTCATTCATTGAAAGTATAAATTGATGAAAATAGCTTCCGAAAGAAACACAACCTTAGTCAGCGGATTGAAGCAATCTTTATGAATTAAATAAGGTTACCGATAAATATTTCTGAACGACTTGGAAGTTGTATCAATCGAATCATTATAATCCAATTTTCTGATTCGAAATTACTCCCCTCATATTCTTCGCTAGAGTAGCGTAGTGCTTGTTGGGTACAATTCCTCACACCTTTTAAATGCCTCGCCGCATAGGAAGGTATCAGCCATAGCCATCAGTATCAGCCATCTGTAGGCAAACTGACTGGGGGAACTCTGTTTCTATAATAATTTCAGGAGATCTGATGACAATAATGAACGAGGAATTTAATAATGCCCGGGATGGGGGAAAATGGAGAGAAATATATTACACCAAATCTTAAGCAAGGAAAATGGCATTTTTTTTGTAGATACTGAGGTTAGAAACACCATCAAAAAGTTGATTTCGAAATGCGTGCTTGGGAAAGAAAGTATTAGCAGTCTGTTAGTAGCTATCAAGTGGATTGGTAATTTAAAGTTATTTGCACCATTAAGGAGAAAGTTTATTTCGGAGTCTTGCTGACACTTGCGACACGAGTTGACATTTTCCCGATTGCCTTAACCTTTTGCGTAAGAGATGAGACATTTTAGTTAGAGTACTTTCGACCACGCTGTCAAAAGGAAACGAAGGTGAATTTTCCATTGTAAAACTTTTACCTAAATAAATTTTTTGCAGATTCCTCTGCTGAAAATTTCGCTTTCATTCCAGCTTCTTTCGACTGGATTTTCTAAGAAGCTCGTCGGTCTGAAATTGAAAATAGCTGATAAATTAAATCAGGTTAAAGACAGCTACTTTTTCTTCTCCGAAACTGTTTTAATTTACTGATAAGCATGCGTTCCTATACCGTTGCATACGCTGCGATTGATTTCTCTAGAAGAATATATCTCTGATTATTTTGCAACGCTTTTTACGAAATTGATCGTATTTTTATTTGGATAAGGTTTATTAAGCTATTTTTTTTTTACTTAAATGAGGTAGAAGTTCCTATGAATTTTAATACTTTTTCAGTAAATACCAATCGACGTTTGAATACTTGAATTTTAACATATTTCTAGGACAACGGCTCTTTTAAATCGTTTCGATTAAGGAAAGTATATATTATTTCAAAGGTTTTACATCATAGCCGTGTCATTTCTTGAATCTGAAAATAACAGAATTCAGAATGGGCGCGGAGATGTGATTTTGCATAGATTTGCCCCGAAGTATTTGTTTCCTTGTAGGGACGGCCCCATCCTTACTTGAATCGTCGCGGGTCCGTACCATATGAAATCTCAAGGAGACACTTCAGTAGTGAGAAAGTCAAAATTTGCCAGTCATCTTTCAAAGCATTGGATTTCTCCTGCTGTATCGCCGTCGCCTTTTTTCAGAGAATACATTTTCATTACCATAGTTAACAGTTTTGGCATTCCAAATGATTCACTTAGTTTATTAATGTCTTATTCTTCCTCAAAGATGTCTTTCATTTGATAATACTTAGAGGATTGTTCAAATCACGGGTGAAGTCCTCGGACACACCTAAATATAGCTCTCCCTGAATACACCTGAGGTTTAGTTCGAGGTGAGCTTTATCCTCACTTATCTAAGCCAACCTGAATGAACCACCGATTTACTGAGCTTTTATTTCCGTGGTAATTATTCCATGATATACATATCAGCCATGAGATGGGGTAAATATTATTTTAAAATATTACGCAGCATATATTAACCTCGAAAAATATTTCACCGGACACAATGCAGGGAATATCTTGCATCAGCTGTAAGTGATCAGAATTTCTAAGTTGTTCAACTCACTTATTTTTGCGTATTACTGCGTATCCTTTTTCACATTGCAAATTATGGATAGTTAAAAATGTGGCACATTCGATGCCAAAGTAGAATACCAACTAGGCGCTGTCCAATTAAAAATGTAAAGGGGAAAAATTAATCACAGCTTACATTTTGAAAATCGTATTTCTCGCCACACAAATATTATTTAAAATAGAATAAGTTCAGATTTTATAATATGTATTTTCGAGTGTACTTGGAATGAAATTTGAATTAGAAATACAAACAATCCATTTAGTCTCTACTCACAATCAGTATAAAAAAATGCCTGAGCCTTGAAGGCTCGTGGATCATTACACGTGGATCCCCCCGTCCTTGGCTTCCATTCCAAGGCCTCGAATTTTCCAGACACGCATATTTTGGATATACATCTTTGAAGGGAGCGAATAAAAGTTGTTTTAAGAGACCCAGCTATGGCAATAAAATCAGAATTCAGATTGGAAGGTCATCGAAAAGCTATTGATTTAATATTGGAAGGGCCAACATTTGTTTTGACTGTCCTAGTCTCAATAAATTATGGCTAAATGATTATTTGTACTAAACAAATGAAACCTGCGATTTATTTAAGAAATAATGCTGTGTACCGAAAATATTACCTATTAATAGTATATCAGTATTTAAGATTCTAAAGGTGGGTTTTCATTTGAAATTTAATTTTCATTTCAAATTAAATATGACACAGGCGACCAGAATATTTAAAATCACAGCTTACTACTATTGCTTTTTGCCAAAAAAACTTACCCATTGGTAGAACATTATTTTTTCCTTAGTAAACGGAATATTTGAGCATAAGTGATTGAAATCTAACAGGACCGATAATTTTTGTTTGCTATTTCCACAACAAACCTTACATGTTGTTGACACATTAGTACTTCCAGCGTAATAAGAGGAACATTTTTAAAAGACGGATTTGACCTGAGAAGATAAAAAACCTTTTTTGACAGTTGTTTATCCTGCTAAGTATGTGAAACCGAAACAATATTTTTTTTGAATGACAGATTAGAACTCAGAAGAAGATAGAAGTATTTGATAAATACAACTTTTCGCTTAGGAAGGAAGAAAAAAATCGGTCAAATTCGTTTCACAGTGTCATGAATGAGGGCGTGGGTGTTTCTGAAATTGAATAGGAGGAAAGGACTCGAGCGAAACGTGGATTTTGGAGACCACTCTTTCACGCGTTGACACTTCTGTCATCCATTTCCCTGGAACCGGTCGAGAAACAAGCGGCAGTGATGCAAGTCCTGAAAATTAATCTATCACTTTCGATGACCACTTCTGAAGGAGGCTGATCCGAGAAGCGAAATATTTATTCATTTATTTATTTATTACTCCAGTTTCTTCAAAAACATACATCAATAACAGGAAAAAGCTGAAGGTGATTATCCAAAGGAAATAAAAATGAATTTTTATAAAAAAACAACGTTAATTGTACTATGTTATATATGACTCTATCATCTCGTTCCTTTGATGGAAGTGTTCGCAGTGCTGCCATCGGATTTTGGTCGCCATTTTTTGAACTAATCTATACATTTAATTTTAAATTCTGAATCACAATTCTCATACAGTTAAAATCATAATAAAATGTTAGAGTATTGCTTTTTCATCTGGTTCTGAACTATCCTGAAAGTTTCAGCTTGTTAACTAATTGGGAAGTGGGTAAAAATTGAGTTGCAAAATTTGATACCGAATAAGATGGCAAGCAATCGAGTTTATAAAAACGTTTTAAAATATCAATGTTACTCAGAATCACTTACAACATGTCCTGACATACTTTAGATTCTCCGACTTTGGACCGAATATGTTCACTTCTCTGTAATATCTGTTTTGCATATGTTGCACATTCTCCTTAGAGGAGAGTTTCGCCAAATTTAGTATTGCACCCTTTCCTCAAAAACAGTGTGCTGTTTCTGGAGCGCACACTTTGGGAGCATAGAAATCAACCATCTCTATCAATTGTGAGTCAGTCACACTATTTACAATACCATACAGATAAATTAAATCAATTTTTGGATGCTTATGCTCTCTTTTGTGCATCGCTCTTAGGAATCGTTTATGAACTTTCTCAATCACTTCAACATATATTTTGCATTAAGGGCACCAAATTGCAGAGCTATATTCCAACCTGCTCTTTACAAGAACTAAGTATATCTAGTACAATCAGGGGCACCTCCATGAAAATATTAAAAAAAGTATGCTCGATTTGATTCTAAAATTCCATTATACTCTAAAAAACACTATTTCTTATTTCAGGTCTAGTTGCGTATTGAGTGGGAGTTGTTGTTAAAGTATGGATTGTACTGTTTATTTTCTTTTGAATTTCATGTGTCTGTTGAAGTTGTTCGAAAGTTATTTTATTTATTATAGTTTTAAAATCGTAAAAAAACGCTAAATTTTTGTTTCTGTTAAGTCTTTAGGACCTAAAGGGTTTGCGACAATAATTATTACTCATTCAATCCAAAATCTCTTTAACCTCCGTGCCTCATACAGACGTTTACCTCCTCACCCACCATGCCTAGCACTTCGTCGTTCTCTTTCCTTCAGCCGAGTTGACGCGGATGAAGGCATTAAACCTCCATACCCTCTGCGTGATGCTCGCTCAGATAACTCATCCTGACCTTCATCTTCAGACCTGAATGTGCATTTTCCAAAGAAAATTTGCGCTTGCCTCATTTTTCTACATAAATAGGTCTAAAATATATTAATCCGCTTCAAAATGGTAATCTTAGCGATAGTCATCCCTTGTATCACCCATGATGCGTAGCAATAATGAAAAAATTACAAGAAAAGGGTTTTATGCAAAAATAAAAAAATGATGCATGCAAAGTAATGATAATAACAATAATATAAGGTCATGTTATTGAAATAATATCAATAAATAATAAAAAAGCATCAATAAATGATACTACCCTTTATTTAATAATGCCACTTTTGGGAATGCCATTTGAGAATAACAAAAAAACTGGAATATTTCGTCATCATCCACGCCTGAGATTCAAGAGAGAGATGGGAAACAGTTTAAGCGGTATGTTCAAACGCAGAATGTATAGAATACGATACAAAAGTTTTCCATATGTCGCTTTTTACGCGTCAACTGCTATGCAGAGACGTTTGTCAGGGAATGCCCGACAGAAAAATCTCACATGCTGCGTGGCGCTCTTTGGATGAAGTAGTGAATGTCCTTTTAAAACACTTTTCATTGATTCTCGAGCTTCACTCCTCATCATTCCGCGAAGTGGATCATTGCTACAGTTGGTTCCTTCATTGATTCATCTCCTAAGTGAATCCAGCAATTAAAAGTTTGGTTTTCTGCAGGCCATAATTCCTCCCTAGTAGTCAACTCCGAAATTTCTTCATTTCAGCACGAATCATAAAACTTTCGAAATATACCTCCCTGAATATTTCCACATTTCAAATCATCCAATAAACCTTTCCCTCCATTTCAATCTTCAGGAGATTTAAACGCCAGAGAATGAGACTAATTATTTTATTGCTCCTGCTCTTGTGAAGGAAAATAATAAAGCTAGTTTTCCACCAACTCTACACTTTCATTCGGCATAAATTATGCGATAGTTTTGGACAAGAGAAAGCGCTTGAAAATATCCCACCGTTTCTGTTAATAACTGGAAAGCAGGTATAGTGGTTATCCAGATTTAACACGTGCTATCATATTTCGCTTGTATTCTGGCAGGAAATGGGAGTAGACGTGATTTACCTATATATCGAATATATAAAATTTCCCTGTGATCATTGATATCGTGAACTCTAAAACATAGTAAAGTACAGCGATGTTTTGAAGCAAATTAACTCTTTCATGAATATTCAAAGTTATTAAACCCATTACTACACCTTTACCCCACTTTGAATAGATATTTTACTAAATGCAACATTTATTCGTAGGAAAAAATCGAAGACATACTTTTAGTAGCTCCAAGAAAACGCAATATTCCTGCCGAATGAACTTATGCTCTTTTGTTATTCATATATTGTTATAGCTTCAGTTTGTGTGAATATCCTATTCTTTTATTACGCATTTAAGGCATCAGTAAATTTTTGTCTTCAATAAATCCATTTCTTGGTGGCTTGAACTCTTCACAACTGTCAAAATTACAATTTTTCCCGGGTTAATTTCATTGCTAGCTGAGCACCTGTAGGCTTAATATGGATTTGCGGTAAGTTGAGAACCGAAGATAGTCTATTCCTAAGTAATTTGTCGGTTTAGACATTGGAAACATTACATTTGCCTAGCCCACAGTCCGTACAGAGAGTTTCACCGAATGCTTATAGGCAAGCCCAAAGGCTGTTTATGAAAGATTGCCTGAAAATTTTAGAGCAAAATGCATTTGTTATGTTACCCTTTCCCGGGAAATTGTTCGAGCGAATAAAAGACAGCTGTCATCTATGATAACGAGATTAAAAGTACGTATTTTACTCAAGATCTAGAGTTGTGTCGTGGCGGCATTGAAATTAATATACTATTCCAAAGCGAAATATGAAAAGTTTGCGTTACTTGGAATACCTTTGGATGAACCACGTTTTTACAATTGCAAACCACGGTTGAAAATTTTAATGGTAATACTTAGGTATAACTACTCAAGCATTACAACAGTAATAATTTAATTTACATATCTTTAAAGCAATGCATTATTCGCAAAACATGATATCAGATTGATTAAAATTATGTGTAGGGTTTTACACAAATAATAATTGTATAGTACTCAGAGCAAACAGAAATATCAATGACCTGTGCTGCAGCAAACAAATGTTCAGTCTAAAAAAAATCTTCTCGATGAATATCGAGAATGGACTGACACCGTTAAACATGGGATTAACATGAAGGTCAATTAGTGGATAGTAGTTTTCGAAGGTACCAAAAGAAAGCCGAAATATAATACATTATTTCAAAGCAGCTCAACACCTTTTGTACACCATTGAGCATGAAAATATCGTTCCCATCCGAGAAATCAAAGCATACGATCAGCCATAAATGACTCCTCGTGGCATCGTTTTCATGCATCAGAGATTTGAAGGTAAAGTTATTTCCTGCAGCAAATCGGTAGTGAAGAGCTTTAAAGTGTTCCGATCGGGATTTCCGCGGTAGGACAGTGCTTGTATCTTAATGGCTTACATCATGGCTGCGAGTGGTTGCGCAACAGCCCAATCAAATAGATGAGAGAACTGCCTCTGTGGGTACTTGACGTATCCCTTAATTATAACTCTCCAGTCTAGTCCTAACGCGCCAATTCCAGTTTTATGCGTCGGGAGATCCCGAGTTGTGTAGCCCTTACCTTGGCGCAGAATTTTTTGTCCATACTCAATAAGTTGGTGATTGAGGCTGGCTGGTAAGTCACTTATAAAAAGCATCCATATCGCTTGACCGCTGTTTTTTCGCTCCAAATTACTGGTGCAAAGATTTTGTCATCATTTTGAAAATTTCAGGATGTATTAATTTCGCTGTTGCCAATATTTTCCTCATCATAACTGGTTAAGCAATCTTAAGATTGGTTAGACGCAGCTCTCCACGTAACGCTCCCATCAGCTAACCGTTCCACACCCACGTATTTCTTCTATTACGTATTTTCTATACAATCCCTAAACAAGAGTGCTTTGCTATTGGTATAAAGAATGAGTCATAGAAATAACGTCAGAATGTAGAGTATTATGTGTCGGAGAAAACTTCAGATTGCAAGTCAGGGAAATAAAAAGTGGAAAATTTGTATGACCCTGTTTTATCACCTTATTTGAGACCACGCATTACGAAATACCGTAATGAGAATCAATCAGGCATATTAGAGAAGTACCTAAGAAATATCACGTGTAATTATTAATTTTTACAATTAAAAAAACTGGGGTTAATCTCTCTTTAACGACTACATAAGGACGAAAATTTTTAAAAGAGATAAGAGGTATAACACTGTTTATTTCAGCTCCATTAAAATATGTATCACGCCGTCCAAGATTAGATCCTACCTTAATTCGTATTGCAACTTTAGCTGATAGCCGTATCCTCACTGACCGGAGGCTTCTTAAATATTATTAACAGCAAATAAAGATCATCTGACCTTCTTTCTCTTTTCCCGCTTCGTGTTCCTTCGCGCACGACGAGGTTGAATGTCTTATTTCTTCGTTGTTTCGCATCTTTCTATCTCTAAACGCTCTTTTCTTCTTATCAGACTTCCTTCTCTCATGAACTCCTATTCCAAATGTGTTCCAAATTCCGATCATTTTTTTCATCCCTCATCCATTTTGCACCGTCTTTATCGTAATTTCCCCCCCCCCCCACTCCTCGCACCACCCGGTGAAGTCTACCACTCTTTGTTATTTATTTGTAAATACTGTTGAATATTATTTTGTTCTTTGTTGGTTACTTATTACCTTGGTTGGTTATTATTATTAGTACATTATTCTCTTGTCCTCTGTAACTGGCCTCGTGCTGTTTTTGGACTGAATTAAATAAATAAAAAAATCCCCTACATATATGGAAGCCAGACATAAGACAGATTCCACGAATGGCTTATCTTGTTCTTCCCATGTTCCCGAGGGGAGGATGAATGCATTTGGGAAAATATGTAGACCGTTATGTAGAGCGATTTCCGGAGAACGTTGATGTCTATCATAACATGGAGAGGCGTGAAGTTCAAAGTGCCTAAAATGCGAAATTAACCAAAGCAGAACTACTTGACAGGTCACATTTCAGAGCTTGTGAGCTTGCAATTAAGAAAATCATTCTCCTGGAAAGAAATAGAAGCCAAGAATTTACGCTCACTGCTTTCTCAAATAATCTTGGATACATTACAAAGAAAGCGGAAGCAGTCACTTTAATGAAAAATACTACGAGACTTTTTCCCAAGACTAATGGCATCGAGAAGACACGGGATGAATTATTATCCTTTGCATTATGACACTAGTAAATGACTAATAATTAGGATATTATTTTTCGTGTGACATTGCAGCTGGCTTGGGTAATTTTAAGAAGATGGCTTCCAAATGAGTTCAAGGGATCCACACCAATAAGGCACCACCCCTGTCCGTTCAAGCTTTATCATTGTTTCCACTTTGAGCAATTTTTATCAGTTTCTAAACATATCTGCGGTAAGCGTAGTGATGAGGAAATGTTAGTCAAATCGATTTTATTCGAAATGAAAAGCTTGTCTTTTCAACAAAAATCGTAATTTGGACAAAATAATCGGATAATTTAAAAAATAGACAGTTATTTTCTTTAAATGTAGTTCGTACAAAAAATGTTTATTATGCATTCGGAAAACACTAAAAATTCACATTTGAGATACAGAAAAAAATCCCAAAAATCTACTAAGCATCAATACGTGAATTATTAATAATAAGAATTTACAATGGACGCACATTAAAGTTTTGGGATCACCGCTTGGAACCATTCGGCTCCACTAATATTTTTAAGAACGATCAACTGATCGAGGCTGAATTCTTGATGGGGAGCCTTTCCAATTTCACCGGCCGGAGAAAAAAAGTCTTCCATATGCATTGTACGCATGACGCTATCATACGCCGGTAGGGACGCTACTGATATCCAACGAAATTATCAAAATCGAAGTCGAAAAATCGAGTTTTGATCGAAACTCGAAGATCATTGCTCAATCTCGATTTCCTCGTTCGTACATACATTCCCAATATTCACTACAAATAATTTAAAATCGTAAGGAATAGATTTGAAAAATTAAGAATTTAGATTGGTCACATGATGAATTATGCAAATTTCTGCTTGCCGCTGACGTCCTCCATTCATACTGCTTTTCATCCATAATTTCGACCGACGTTGACAGAAATTTGAAGGCAAGTATTAAAAATTTTGAAGCATCTCAAATAAGCACTGTCGAATGTTATAATTCTATGCGTACCAAGTGTGTTGTACAATTGATTTTGGATGCGACGAATTGATTAGAAAAATGCAATCGATATCATTAGGTAGGTATTGGCCGTAATGACTGCCAGCCGCACTGCTCAGCTTCCCGGAGTTTATCTCCGTGACGGGTCTTATGCAGGATTCTCATGCGTTGCTTGTGCTCGGAGCTGAGCGAGGTAAACCAGTAATCGACTGAACGAGGAACTAAGTCAATCATATTGTTTCAGACTCCAGGCTCCCGATCAAGTCTATATGTTAACGGTATTTCATTCTCAACTCCCAATTCATTTCAACACTTCCTCTATGACGCTAATATAGAAGATTGCAACAGTTAAAGATGAATATATTCCAGCAGGAAAGGATGGGTGTGGTATAACAGTTAAAGATGAATGTGCTACAACAACATTGTGTTCTTTTAAAGTGAGAAATTGTTCGTGCCACTGAGATAATGATGATAGTCCCCATTTTGAAGAGACAGTTGATAGAGACATTTCAAAGCGACAATTTATGATTAAAATGGCAAGTGCTGTCACCTCCGTAGGTACGCCCCACCGGTTTTGCTTTCCACCGGAGCTCATACCAGTTTAGATTCAATTTATTTACGGCCGGCTGTAATGCATATTTCATACTCGCTGAGTGGAACAAAGGATAGATCATAGATGAAAAAAAATCTCGATTCACTTTGTGAGTATCCACACAAAACAAAGGTAGAATATAAGGAATGCTTGAAGAGAAAAGTATCCATCATTGAGGATCGTTACATCGAATGTGGAGTCGACGCGGGGATTTTTCCGTTAACTAGCAGTTTGCTTTTCGACATTCTATTTTTTCATATCCACTACTCTTGAGCACTACAAATACTCATGCAATTTCACTCGAGAAACTCGTTTATAGATCTATTCCTACATATTTCATTCATATGCAGTCTTCATTTATAATTATTGTTATTATAAAGTCTGCCCGGTTGTATATCATATTTCTTTCTTGAGGAATCTTACAGAGAACAAAATCTTCCATTTCTTTTTCTAAATCGTGATCTTGCCTTATGTTTTAGATCGTTCCTACGTGGTGCTGGTGGTGTCAAATTCCGGTAATCTCAGCGATGAAACGGCTGCATAAGCCACCTCGAAACAATTCGTTTTAATTACCGTGATATTTGACGAATGAATGCTACTAAGAAACACTTTATGATGAAACTGATCCGTTTGCGTATTGCCTTTCTTAAAACTGTGAGGCCAAGAGATGAATTTTAAAAAGTTTATTTATTTTATCATTTTATGTATGAATAAATATCTATAATTATTACAGTCGTAATGAACGTTGATTATTGTTTTGGAGTGGAGGCATTGACGAATTAAATGAAAAATTTTTGGCCAACGTTTTGGTATATTTTTATACATTCAGTATCGCTTTTTTGCAATGAAAACGATTTGTTTATCACATACATTGCAAAAAAGCCTTAAAGAAAGTATAAAAATATACCGATACGTTGGTCAAATACTTTTCAGTGGATTCACAAAGAGCTCACTTCAAGACCAATGAACGTTAAAGCGGTTGAGGTCAGGAGAAAGAAAAAGGGCCGTAATGAAGACGCGAATGTCGGCAGGCGCAATCCTCCCATGAAATATTTTCCTTTTGAAATCGGATGGAAAGTCATAGTTGATGGATGTATGAAACACATGCATCCTGCAACATTCATGAGTGATCATCCAATGATTTCGACTGCAGATATAGGGCTCGCCATTCGCTCATTAGCGGGTTCTTAAAATATTATAACATAAATCATACTCGATGTTTCAGGAGGAATCTGCAATGCTTCAGAGGGCGGTAGGAGAGATAATTTTAAGAATTTTGTCCATAAAAATGGGGTCGCAACTCCTTAGTTACTTAGCTAAGCAACGCAAACATTTTATTGCATGCACTTTGCGGTTACTGTGGAAACGGTTTTTATTGGATATCCAAAGGCTCAAAGATTGATTTTTTCAGACAATTTTAATCGCACATTTTCGTCGAACCTTAACTATTTAATGCCCTTAAAAATCCAGAGTATTAAATAAAATATCGTAAAGGCTGGTAACTGCAAAATGCATACAAGAAAATGCTTACGTTGCCATGGCTCATTAACTGATGAGTTGCGACTCCATGTTTACAGGACAGCAATTATATGCTTAAAATAGCCTCCCCTACCACCTCCTCAAGCATTGCAGATTCCTTCTGAAACGCACTGTATACTAAAAAAAATGTTACCATAGAAGTCGCTTTGGCTCGAATTGGAACTAATACGACGGGATAAGGTCCAAACAAGAGGTCACGGGTTCGAGTCCCGCTTTGGCAAGTCGCACCTATCTGGGGCATGGATGTTCGTGTGCGTTTCATTATTAACTCTTTCCTTTTGGAACCTGAGAGAAAAAATGATTTCCGTGCTATGAGTAACACAAGAATATTTTCAACCTTTCAGTACTGAGCTCTTTTTTGGGAGGGAGTTGCTCAAGTATTATCGTCCCACCAATTTGGGATCAAGCTCAGCGGGGTGCTCGGCCAGCAACTCGTCCACTTGAATAGACCCTCCAATACCTATTTTAGAACGAGTCCACGGTCAACTAATTGCGTCAACAGTGTTTTTTAAAACCAAATATTGTTTTTCATTGTCAATAATTTACACTTCTATTAGAATAACTAATTTTTTTTCAGTATTGTAGAATTTTTAACGGATTTCTAGTCTTGAAAATAACAAAGTTAGCAAAAATAAAGTATTAATACCCTAACTCCAGAAGTTTGTAAGTAGCAACGCTAAAATTTCGTTTAAAAATTGCTTACCCACTTATAAAGACAAAGAATTCATGTCAATCCTATGAAATTAAATGCCATAAAAACCGCGATGTAAAGTGCAAATAGCGTTGTTTTCGGTGGTGTGGCATAAAAAATTCAAATATGCTGGCAAAAATGAAAAAAGGATGAAATTTGAAACAGTATGAGAGGGATAAACTTGCTACCATACGCTCGATTCTTGATTTCCAGAATCAGAAATCAATTCGAGGGTTGTTTTGATGAAAACCTGAGAAACATCATTAATAGGAAAACTGTATGAATCCATCGTTCATAACTATTGCAAGGTTTAAAAGTTAGAGATGCAGTATCTATTTCAAATGTCGGCTTGGGTAAAAGACTTGATACTTATTCGGCTGCAAATAAACGGATTGGATAAAAGTTTTGCCAAAATTAAGGAAAATGTCACAAGTTTTCTGGTCTTAATTTGATGCTCAGATATTTGGAGGAGATTACCGACAGCGAGGGCCATTTGTGGCGCAAGGGAAGGAACGGCGCACAGTGGTCCCAAATCGAAAAAAGCTGGCCAAAAGTCATTTTTTCGACTTTTTACGAGGAAGTTTTGAATTATGTATTCGGATTCTGCAGGATATGGCCTATAATATTTTGTACCTGATAGGTCTGTGAGATTATTATGTTGACCTATGTAACCCGTCAAACATGGGCATGTTCAGCCTAAAACGCCCGAGGCGTAGAAATAGTCGATTTTAGGGTAATTCAACTTAATAAATGACTATTTTAATTTCATGGGATTCATCTGTCAATTTTAACGGTAAGTTTGCATATTTTTTCACAATATTATGGTAAGTTTTGTTCGTTTCAGAATTTATTATAACTATATGTAATTATTTATAATGTTAGCTATTTTTGGGCCTATTTTTAGTCAAATGTGTCAATATAGTTTCGTGCCCCTCCGTGCCCCTCAAAGATTCCTATGCTTAATCCTTAGGAAGAGTATGTAAAACAAGATGGAGAAAAAAAATCTTGCCTATACTTGCCTATCCGACATCTAGAGGGTTATAAGTTGAGCGGTGCACCGCTCCGCTGAGGGCGGCTGGCCAGCGGCCGGCGGGAGACAGTGGCATTATCGCTCAAATATTCCTGTATCGGTAGGCAAACTTGCATGGTGTATAATTAGCATAATTCTACATCCTGTACGATTACATAAATCAAGTGCTTCACGCCTATCGTATGCACACTTCTCGTTTGTGCTCTCACCTTCAAATATTCATGAAACCAATGAGGGCCGGTTTTCATGCTCTTAACGAGAAACATTATGAGTGATCAAAAGTGACTACTCAGGTTCTCATGCGAGAACCTTACAGTAACCACAAGATGCTTTTCTCTGTAAAACTTTCCTCATATTTTTACAGAGAAGAGATCCCTTGCATGCTGTACAGCGTTGTCAGCACGTTATTCCGAAATAAGGTATTGGCGCTAAGAGAAATAAATGCTCCCTAATGCCAAGAATTATTCACAGAATCATTTCAACAGCCCATAGACGTAGATAGGATTGAATTCGGAGGGAAAAATTCGTCTAAACTCACCAATGGAGCGTGAATCTTGCTCGTGAATTTTTTAATAATAATGGAATGAGGATGACGGCCTCCCTCACCATAGCCATTGCATGGATGTGGTGAGCATTTCCCACTCAGTTTTACTCAATGATTTTCTATGTGAACAAGTGCTGTGCTCCGAACTGTGTTAAAACGGCTAACTCGAGAAACTTCTCCTGTCCAGATAATTAAAGCACTTGGTTTGCCAATGTTTGGCATGCAAATTTCAGGATACGCCGGAAACTCAGAGGCAAGTCTATATAAGCTTTATATCTTTTATTCAATGTCAAATCATAATTTCCGGTTTATTATTGGTTAAAAATAGACAACTTTTAGAAATCACATTAATCGTTTCAGCCGTAAATACTCCTGTTAAATTTGAATTATGGGTGCCGTAAATTTTTTCGTACCTTGCGGTGTACAATAAAAATACGGAGAGAAAAGAATATTAATAAGCGAAGAAGAAGGAATATGTCGTGGAATATTTGAAAACAAGAATTCGACTGAATGTAATCAAGCATGCAAAATATATTCTGACGCGTTTTGTGCGAATAATGTTTTCTCGAAATACCTGAGAAAGTGGAATCAAAGCTCGAGGATAGATGAGCATTGCAAAGAGATGTTCAAAAGCTGGTTGCAGAAGGAAATGAAATTCCCTCCAGAAGTGTATCAATATCTCCCTCTCGCATCTAGTGAGTGCAATTGATTACCGTGTATGCACATTCGGCGAATATATGCAGTGTATAAAAATAATCATTCATTGATCTCAAACATCATATTTTTAAAAGTGAAGTTTTGATTCAGGATTTCATTTCAGACAAGATGAAATTACGTGTAAATATAAAATTATAATCAATAAGTAAGAAATATTGGACCCGATTCTATAATTTTGAAAATTCTACGAATAAATGCTTTATGTGTATGAAATGTAATTATTAATGTGATTTGTAATTTTCACGACGGGTATCGATGAAAGACTTATTCATAGACTTTCAGTGATATTAAAATCTCTGTCCTGCGGCTATGAGATAAATAATGAAGCCTTCAGCCAGTATTGCATTGAAATAGCTGAGCTATGCATCGATTATGCTTGGTATTATATTCTGCTCATAGTAAATAAAGTGCTGATAAATGGAACAGCAATTTCCAAAGAATCCTTTCTTACAATTGAAGTTTTAACGGAGGAAGCATTGGAGGCCAGGAACATAGGCATGAGGAAATTCCGAGAGCATTGTACAAGAAAATACCCAAGAATGTTAAATTATGAAGATATCTTTCGAAGACTCCTGCAAATATTTGAATCATACATTTTAATTACATCAGGAGTTACAAAAAACGAGGTCAGCCTATCAGGCGAGGTGAAAATTTGCTAATTTTAAGTGATTCGCAGAACGACAATGATCCGATGGTGTGACATCGGGAGACGATTATTTTTAAATTTGTTCTTTGTGATACATGAAAGCCATTTTATTGCAATTCGAACATTATTTTCCTCAATGTTCTTAATATCAGTCATTTTATTTCATCTTATGCGACTTATCAAATATATGGAAGCCAAAAATGAGTGAGTGTGAGCACTTTTTTCCGATTTTGGCATCTCACCAACTATGCTGATGGTCGCGGGTTCGAATCTCACCAATTTCATGTCGTAAATTCTATAATGGGTTTTAACAACAATTTATACATCTTTTACCTTAAAATTATACTAATTTAAACTCTCCATGAACACCAAGTTATCACCAATCGCAATGACATCTATATTGAGATTTTCTAAAAATTGTTTAAATAATAACAGCTCAAATAATGATAAAATGAAGAGACATCGTAAAAATAATGCCAAAATCAGATTCAGACGATCAAAATCAGTAAGAGTTATCCACTTTTGTTGCTGTTTTAGCTAAAATTACGACGTTATTAATTTTGGCCAGCTTTTTTCGATTTGGGACCACTGTGCGGCGTCGGCATCAGCCTGCTCTTAGCGAAAAGCGTCAAGGGGACCACGGCTTAACGTCCCGTCTGGCGGACGGAGTGCTGTGCACGAAGATTCCCGGACATTCACTCTCGTCCCAGTTCCCTAAAAACTATTTTCCTTATCATACTTTTTACCTCCGAATGCCTTTTTTCCTAGAAGTAATTTACCCGAATGACCATTTACGCAAACTACGTATAGCGTGTGTTGCATGTCGACTGCTTCGCTCCCACGGGTTAAGTACAGGAAACCCTCAACCAAACCTCCAAACTATTGCAAGCTGATACCCCGGATGGCTTGGAACCGTTGGTGGGATATTTTTTCGAATTTCATGTCTTCGATCGCAGAGGAAGAAGATTCCCAGTTCCATTGCGGGCTGAGTACGAGTAGACTGACTTTGAACGGGCAGCGCAGAACCAACTACATAAAGCGAGGGTTGGCACAACCGGTTTCCACTGGTGGTTGGTAAAAACCGCCTCAATTTATATTCGCCTCTAAAGGAATTCCTGAAGGAAAACGCTAACACAGAAGCTCAAATTGTAGAGCTTAGTTCGGGAAAATCCTCCAAAGCAGCATCCGAAAAGAAATGGTTAAAGATGAAACAGCGGATCTGAAATATTGTTGAGAAATGTAAAAATCATCAGCCGCTCGAGCATCTAGAAGCGATTGCCCATTGCATCATTTTATAATTTCTTCGATTTTTATATTTTGAAAATAAATACATTAGGATTTTTTAAAATTCGGAAAATATTTTTTTGGGGAAGATCATGGAAAATGTCCGGTAAGGGTGTATGAAAGTCCCTCTACAAATTACTTCAGCGGGGATTGGGCAGTCTCTGAAAAATATTCGTCAACGCCGTGATAGGAACCGTGGCCCAGCAGCACTCTAGACACCACACCAACCCCATCCCTGTCAGAAACACTAGTTTTCGATTTTGCTGCGTCAGCACTTGAATGGACGGCTGCTTTTCGCAAGATGGCCACTGAGATTTGATTGAAGAAGAAAGCAAGCCCTTACAAATCATGACGGCTTAAATTTATTGGCCCGTGGCAATGAATTTTCTTTCAGTCAAATTATTCAAAGCACGAAATTTAAATTTTTAATTAGAAAAAGGGAAAACAGATTTCGACCTACCTCTCACGAATGGGTTCCTCTGCCATGACTATGGTGAAACGAGTGGAATTCAAGCCGCAGAAACGCGAGATTATCCACCACTCGTCGATTTTAACGGAGGCATTTGCGATGATTGCTCCAGCGATGCTGCTTGGCTACTGAGATCGAATAAAGGGATCGGGTAAAAATATCTCTTGGATTTCTTTGCCGCTCAGTTTCATAAGCCTCCGTATCGATCTCAAGGATTTGCTACTTTGCAACAGTGAGCTCTTTTTCAATTAGAAAAGCGTTGCCTTGGATGCGGAAGATGGGATTCCTGCATCGGCAGCACGTGGTGAACTCGCGGCGCAAGTATCCCGGCCAACGGACCCACACCCAGTCGAGGGAAACATCAGCACTGCCTTTACGTAAGCCAAGGAGAAGATGGAAAGGTGGAAACAATGTTTCTCACGACCAAAACGAATGCAGCATCATCGATTTCGGCAAGACAGGGACTGCAAGCATTAAACATTATTATCACGGACACACTAATACTGTATTTTCCACAATTTTTTCAACTTGACCTACCTTTTGATGAAGTCTTCACGGGAAATCAGCCGGGTCAAGATTCACATTGCTTCCAACGTTTCAATGGCCTTCTCTGCCATCGTCTTCAGGGCATCGTCGTCAGACGACGGCAGAGAAGGCCATTGAAACGTTGACAGCAGTGTCAATCTTGACCCGGCTGATTTCCCGTGAAGACTTCATCAACAAGATTCGCCGGGAAAGTACCAGATCCTTCATCATTGACCTACCTAGGTTTCGACGCCATACACAGTGTCCTCTCTAGTGGCCTGACCGAGGTTTGGACCCTATGAATTATGCCATCCTCAAAGGTCTCAAACTGAATCTCGTATTCCTGCGGCTAGATTCCGAATTTCAATGGCTTGAATTTCACACATTTCACTAGTCAAAAGGAACACATTGGAGAGAGGTATGTAGAAATCTGTTTTCTCTTTCCTATTTAAAAATTTAAATCTTTTGTTCTGAGTAACCTTATCGGAAGAAAATTCGTAGCTACGGGCCTGTAAATCCTAGCCGTCATGATTTAATATATACTATATCATTCTCACCTTTGAGAATGTTATAGTGCATAGTGTACAAATAAAAATTAAAAAAATTGTGGTACATACAATGTTAGAGTAGGTATCTGCGATTGTGTATTTTGTTACACAGTTCTACAAAATGTCGCCTTCCACCCCTAAGTTGGACTGCAAGCCACTGGCGAAGCATAGAGGGAGATTCTCGGCAACTTAACTTAGCGTGACTTAAGGACGGTTTACAGAAAAATTACAATTGATTGTCATTTGGGAGCGATTTGCGTGAGTATAAGTAATTATCGATCCGTGAAGGGAGGGAGGGGTTCGTGGAGAAAATTAGCGTAGATAACTTTCGGTGAAATTTGCCCAAATATTTGCTTAGGATTTGATCGATTTTGAATTTTAGGGATATTTATCGTTCATTTATTATTACTGCTATTTGTTTTGGATGTATATTTTCATAATGGGGAACTTGCATGAATTTTTTTTATTTCACAGGCGGACAGGAAATTATTTTCTTAATACAACAAAGAAAACCGCATGTAAATCTGAGTTTTCCTTCGCGAGATATTTAATGATAAATATAACGAATTTTAAAGCGCGGGAAAAACACCCTCACCCCCCAAGCCACTGCCGACGAAGCCTCGATGACGTCAAAGGTGCCTAAACATCACACGAAGCTATTGTTGTGATTGTTTGTAATAGTTGCCTGCCGTTGTGAGAGCTCCGTTTGTGAGACGTGTTGATTGTTTTCTATTTAAAGATAAATATCCGACAATAGAGGCTCGAAAGCCTCATATTTTGTATTATTTATAATATTAATATCTGAGTAAGGACATAAAATATAAAACTGAAGAAGTGAAACCAAATATTTTATAATATCTAATTGTAAGTAACATCGTTGTAGCAGTCTGAGCCACGGCCGTTGGAAGGGGGATACGTTAATTGTAAGTTGATGTTATCGACGGCATATCATTCATTTAAGTATGTAATTAGAACGATTTTGATGTTTACTATTGTCCGCTTAGCTTTTATATACAATAACTTCATCCGTTTATTCGTAGGTACCGGAGAATTCGTCGTTTAGGACTGTATGTGCTTGTATTATGGGGTGAATTCCAGTCAATGCAACTTTTGCTCGCTGATTGGAGACATCTAGGAACATTTTTGTGCCAAAATAGTGTTATTTTCAACGTGACATCTCCCGTTAAGCTACTACTAATAATCACAGTGCCAGTGGTTGTAATGCACAAAGTTTGACAAGGTTGAAAAATATCGGCCAAGAGTTATCAGTGTTCTATCGTATTTGAATTTGTAAAAAGTGCTATTACGCTATCGATAAATGTCTAACAGTAGTGTAAAAATTGTCAGTGGCGTGCTAATCTCCGTTGTTCACCGTAGATATGACATTTCACGATCACGCTATTGAAATAAAAACTGTGAGTGAAGTTTGTTATTCCATTATTTCAACGAATAGTAGTGAGAAAAGTCACTTGTGTGGGCTAATTTAAGGGTTTAAATCAGTGAATAAATAGTTGTTTTCATCATAACGAGTTCTGTTATTGTAAGTTGTACGTGATGAATATAAGAATGTGACAGTGACATCCAGTTTTTGATAAGAGCATTTGCCTATTTCCCACTATATTTTTATGGTATATGCTAGTATATTGTTTATGGATTTACCTATATTATTGAAATAGGTTATAGCTTGTGTGTGTGTTGGCAGCGGAACCGATTCGCGATCTCACATGTGGATTGTGAGCAGACTGTTTTGCTGTGAATTCGTACCGTAGGACGGATAGGACTACCTTCTCCGTTAATTCGGTGTTGCCAAATTCAACAGCACAGCTTACTCTAATGTCAACAGCACAGCTTACGATCGTTATCCTCCAGTATTAAAAGTTTCTTTTACAACTCGATTTGCCGCCGACGTATAGCAATAATTTGTCTTAACAAATTCCATGAGGGTCGTGGCATCAATTTTTGGTGTCCTAAAAAAAGGCTGGTGTCCTAACACCCCATGCCACACGCCTTTTAGGCGGCTTGCGGGGTATTATGTAGATGTAGATGAATTTCAGGTGTACTATTCGAACGAGTGGCAACGTTATCATCCATTTTTCTGATCACTAAAACATACGAAGTGAAACGCTTGTACTTCATCATCCCGATGCCGCATTATTAATATCCCAGGTAATAATTTAGGCACAATAGCAGTAGGAAAACTTTTCCAAGAATAACAGAACAAAATAAAGTGACGATGAGCGGCTAAATACTCCCTCAAAACAAATTTTACACCATGCGCTCAGCGTATTTCCCTACTCCCTACGGTTGTTTAGGCACCTATGACGTCACGCCTGGCCTCGGCAACGCTCGGGTGTCTTCGCGCAGTGGTCGGCTCAGAGAAATTTTTCTCGATTTTAAATGCAATTTTTTTATTTCTGTTGATGTTGAATGGAGAAACTGAAGGTATTTTTGCGAGCTAATGTATCCATATGACTTATTCAAAATAGTTTTTAGAGCAATCTACGACCCATGCAAGTTCCTCATTTGGGGAGTATGAGGCGAAATGGAAACTGAAAATTTACAAAAATACGTGAAAAATGGCGAAAAAAAGTCAAAATTGATCGTTTTTTATGTGTTTTTATTCATTTTACGGGGATTATTTCCCCCCCGAATCTACCTTATCACTATATAAGTTCATGTTTTAGAATTTTTAACCCCTCTAAACCCTTATAAAAAATTTAAATGCTTAAAATGATCATTTTCATCCCTCGAAATTATCGCATCGACTTCCCCCGAAAAAGGTGAGTGATGGAGGAAAGCGGATGTGTCACATTTGGATTCAAAAGGTCAGGTATATGAAGGAATGGCAAAGCTGTTCGATTTTTTTGCCGTAATTAGTGCGAACTTCAAGGGACGCGCTGGTTCATTGTGCTTTGTGCAAGTGTTTCAGGCTCTTTGTATCCGTATTTTATGAATTCTAATTGTGAATCAATGAAGAAGACGCCTTGGGATGAAAAATAACATGGATAAATAAGTTAACGATTTCATTATGAATAATATACATTTTTTCAATTTAAATTTGGTTATAAATAATAAACAAATGATATTCATTGAAAAAAGACCTGATGACGGTATAAAAATGTACCGAAACGTTGGCCAAAATTTTTCATTTAATTCTCTTAGTTACGTCCCCCGTGGACGTCATTCGAGAAAATTTCTCACTATAATTGAGGAACACAGGCAACACCTGGGGGGGGGGGGTGTATTGGGGTGAATGGGGTGAAGAAGGGGGGGGGGGCGTGGGGAGCGAGGACTGAGCGAGGACAGTGGTCTAAGGGGGGATGACTTTCCAGAAATTTTGAGTCCCCACCAAAGGCGTTTCGTTATTCTCCTGTTGACTTAAGTAAATCAAATTGTGACACCGTCCCACGTGTCCCACGTGTCGTGGGCAGGCAGTAAGCTTTCAGATGTCTTATGGAGCGGTTGTATCCGAGAGTTATTCCTTTTGTTTCGTAAAAATGCATCAATCTGAAGTTTGTGTTTAAATAGGGTAGTTCCTTCATCAAAGAAAACGAAAGGCATTGATTGCGATTCGATACCCGCCATTAGTGTATTCATAATATACAAATTATTTGGTTTTAGAAATTCCAGTTTAGACGAATGACAATGGTCAATTTTAACCGCATTTGAAAACGAACAGATTGGCACCCATGCGATGCCACTCCACGTGACGTCACAGGGGCCTAGTTTCTATACGAGTAGATAGGAGTATTACATCGTCTGAGATTACCAATGCATGCATGAGGCACAGAGCTCAGGGAAACATCTCTTAATAATCACCTATTAGAATTGCCTACGGTTGGAAAGTTTCCTTCGTTTGATAAGGTATTAATAATACTTATTTAAGCCCAGCGCTACCTGCTAGCAGGATACTCCGCTACTTCCTTGCATACTGTATCGTAGCGGCGCTCATAGCCGCGCACCAAGGTGGCCTCACACGGCGGCAGCCGGAACCAAAATGACGTCACACGGGCTTTTCCCATCAATTATACTTAGCCGTCGCGTTTTCGCGCGCTTGAAATTTTTCACTCTTCATTAAATCGCGAAAAATAGATATCGCCATTTAAAAATCTAAAAGCGTGAAATACGTACTCCAGTAGTAATAATCTTTCGATTTTGGCAATAAAAAATAATAAGAAACCATCCCATTATCGTGATTCGCATGGTCCTTCAGAATCGAATCTAGTATTTTTTTGCGTATATTTTGCTATCTTTCGCCCTCCAAATTTCTGAAAAATATTCGAGTTGGTTGAGGTTGTTGTTTTGGGCTCGTGTAGAGCGTAGTTGATTGACAAAGAATTTAATGAAGAAATGAAGACTTAAATTGAAGGTTTGAGAGAAGTTAAAATTGAATCCATGCCGAATGATAAATTTACATTCCTTTTGGTGTTGTGCTTGCACTCACGATATTGCTCGAATCTTTTAATTATGGTGTATTTCACTGCGGAGTTTCACATTCCGTTTTCTGTGACTTACTTCGCCGAGTGCGACGGCTTTCGTATACGATAAACCACAGGCTTTTCCACTGTTTTGTTTCTTATAAAAATGAATCCTTTCTAGAGAGTTTTAGTTTGTGAGAGCATCGCTTCCGATGAACGTTCCGTTAGATCACGTGTTTTCTGAAAAAGAATAACTTTCCCTCTAACGGCATCCACCTATTAGCATTTTCCTCATGCTATCTTTCCCAGTTTTCCGTGGCTGGGTTATTCAATCCATCAACCTCTGACGGCCTGTAAATCTTCATCCAGTAATGGCGGAGCGGCACCTGTCCACAGGCATACACACACTGCGTATCATTAGAGGGCGTTCACAGTCGGGCTGCATAACAGGGAAATACAGAGACACGAACGGAATGAACGTCCTTGATCGGAAAACTCGTTTTCCGCTGAAAGGAATTGGTCGACATTATTCACAGTAATGCAGCAGAATCCATTATCTGATAATGGGAAATTCTTTGATTGTGCATTCAATGAAACGAAAAGTATTCGCAAGATTTTGTGTGGCTTACCTTCGATCTAATGTCATGATTATCAGGAATGTGTGCAGAAAGGGTTCTCGGGGTTTCCACCGGATTTTGGCTGCATGTCTCCAATGTCAGCCAATTACCCGGGAATATATGAGATCTTACGTCAGGAATGGGTGTTCGAAAAATAGCTCAAGGTTTTCGCCACTGAGAGTTACGGAAAATTCGTGTATTATTTGCTGTAAAATAGAGGGAAAATTTGAAAAAATGTATCATGCTGATATAACTGAAAGAATATTGTGAAAGGCCTCTCATTTATTGCTATCTGAATTTTGGTATAGACTTAAGGAAATTATGGGTTTTTATGCTCCGTAGTTGTCAAATTTGTACATAGATTTTTTTTTTTAATTTTACGTAACATACTACTGCAATGTAACTTTTAAGTCAATCTGTCCTCTAATCAATGTGTGATTTTATAGAAAATTACGGAATTGGATTGTTTTTTATGCAATCCTAAGTAATCATTAGAAATGAAGTGGGCTCCACAGGGCAGAATTAACTCAGAATCATTAAAATCGAATAAATTTGCAGGATAAGAAACTTTCTTCTCGCCAAAATTGGCTCATAAAGTCGCCATTGTAGAGCAAATTCATATTTCACAAAGATAGACGCCAACTGTGAAAGTGTTTAATTGTTACGTGGGAAGGTAAGCGAAATTAGTGAAGAAGTCTGATTATTTCCACGGAAAGATTATCTTAAACGTAAGGAAAGAGAAGCTATGGATAGGATATGTAGGTACGGATTACCCCACAAAAAATTCAGGCAATGCCGAATAAATGAACGGAATATTGAAAAAGATGAAGAAAATCGCGCCAGCCCTTAACGGGAGATAGTCTAGTTCCAAAGTAAGACGTTTATAACGGTGGACTACACGTCTTTAGCTCATCCTCCATGAATCAATCCGCAATTCCCATCGCTTTCCTAAGGCAGTATTGTATAAGAATGCAATGAGCCATAAAGAAATTTTATGACATAATTTATTTTCTTTCCCGATTAGACGTCATCATAATCACTAGCTAAGAGGCGTGAATATTGAAGCAATACGGTAGCAACGAAGCACAACCATTACTGTCGCTATGGAAACTCTCTTTTGTGAATCAAACCCATCAATGGGATTGTTTAAATATACATAATTACTTACATCAAAACCGGATTTCATCAAGGAAAACTTGAATTCGTTCTCGTTTTCTTTTGAAATTGTTCCAAACCCTGCTTTTTTCCGTCGCCTTTTTCGAATCAAGATATGAAAATTGCAATATAATGGAGCAGTAATTAAGAGTGATACATGTCCTCGGTTCATAGAGACATTAACGGAGACAGTACTGGATAATATTTCACGAAAACAGCAGTTGTCCAACTTCCACGAGTGCATGTGTTGAGATATAAATAAATTAGGATAAGATAACATTAGTAAAGGGATATATGTGAAAGGGGTGTATCACACTTTTCATCTAGATCTACGTCTACATAATACCCTGCGAGCCACCTCCAGGGTGTTTGGCAGGGGGTGATCAATCACCAGCATGCAGCATGCAATTGGACTCCCACATACACACCACCCGGTCCAAAAAATGTCACACATACTAATAAATTATTCTACCATATGCTGTTAGAAATAATAAGAAAATTCAGGAACATGCATAAAGGTATACATACGTTAGTAGGCTACACTACAAGTCATCTAATCTTTTTGTGAGTCCTAACGCTGCCGTTATAATCTCTTATTGATCGAGGAAAAAAGACATTCTGAATCTGTCTGTTCTACAGTATCTCTCTCTTATTTTATTTATATGATCTGATATTCCGCAGTATGTTGGCGTTCGTATGATATGGCTAACTTCGTTAGAAAAGACACTGCTCTTGAAATTATCTAAAAGGTTTAGTCTATTTTTCAATCTACGGTCCGACAGAAATTCCCATCCGAGTTTATCTAAGAGGTCAGTTACACTAACAAGACTATCGTAACGACCTTTCACATACCTGGCAGCTCTTCTTTGCTCGCGTTCCAACTCTGTTATTAAGCCTTTTTTATGAGGGTCGCAGGCACTGGCAGCGTATTCCAAATGTGATCTAACGAGGGAAATGTTGCTAATTTCTCTCACTTTGTCGTCACACTTTCCTAATATTCTTTTACCTAAACCCATTTTACGATTAGCTTGACCTGTTATTTCCCGAATATGTTTATTCCACGATAGATCATAATTGAGTCTAAAACTTCGATATTTCTTTCGCTTTTGAATGGTTCTAAAACATAGTGAAATTTTAAGGCGGAATTTTTCAATCCTAGGGTGTGTCATGACTACAATATTTGTCAGTGAACAGAGCATTCTCTCTTTGCTGTTTTTGATACCGTAATAGCTAAGTCATTCAAGAACGGTGCACTGCGATAAAAATTGACAAGTGATACCAATTTATGCTATTTAAAAAAATAATACTTGTCAATAATTCAAAATTTCGCATTTTAATTCCTAGAGATAAATTTCATACGCTTCCGCCGAGAAGTGTCAATAACTATCGAAGAACTCGTTAGCGTGAAAAGTTTCTCGTTTCCATGTATGACGTATTCCATGCATGACGTATTTCATGTACGACGTATCTCGAAAACATGTATGACGTATTTTATACCCATACTTCCACCATCTGACGAAGGAACTTCCCGAAATGTCCAAAATAACGGAGGGAGCGGCATATGATAAGTTTTAGCACCGAAAGACCAATGCCTAACACTCTATTAACTTACCCACCATTCTCTTTATTAACAGTCTAGGTCACCAGCGAGGATATAATTTCTCACATCCAGCATCTTCAATTTTTTTATAGGTAAACTACTTGCAAAAACAGTTGTAATTGTTCAGCGTTTAAATAAAACATGGAAAATATGCAGCCAATTTCTCCACATTTATCATCTTGATAATTAGATATTTATTCATCCAGAAGTAGGAATTTGAAAATGCATCGAGTTGACTGCCAATACTTCCATTAATCTTACTCGCCAAACGGCGGACAAATATCCTTAGGATCTGGAGGGTATCCAGGAATAGTGATGTATTTACGACCACCCAAATAGTTGTATCCAATGCCGTCGCCCTTGATGGCACGAGTGATGGTCTAAGTTTAAGTTAAATTGTCGTGGAAAACGATAGCGCCATGCCATTGAATAGTGCCTTGAAATATATTTGCACATAAACGCTACTTTTGTTATGCACTAACTGAGGGAATAGTTACCATTTGCATGGCATGCTAATTTTTAAAGGCCTAAAGAACTGGGTGTTGATTCTCGTTCTCTCCTTTCGCCTGGGTCTTCGCTTCGCCAAGGCAACTCGAAGCGAAAATTTTCTCTGCGATTGTCGTCGTTCTTTTCGCCCCGCCTATCGATTCAGTTCTGGTAACTTCGTTCCTTGGCGAAAGACTGCGACGTAAGCTATGTATGACGAATTACCTATAAGTTAGTGGGCTTAAGATAATTTCGTCGATCAACACACCTCAGTTCGGAACTATTGAACAGCGCGAGGCACGTTGGTAAGTTCAAATCACATTTCTAAAATATATTATGCCATGTTTTGTTTATTCCGCGAAACTCTCAAATTGCTATATTTAGTATTGTTGAGCAATACCGCCAATTCATAGTCTTTTTTCATCGTTGAACATAAAATTTCTCTTTGTTTTTCATGTTTTTCGTTGATGTACACGATGAGTCCAAAAGTCACTCCGGTGAAACGTACTGGGTGAATATTTTCAATTTTAACCTAACCCAGATAGCACAAAATAAGATATATATCTATTTCTAATGGATATCTTACGGAAGAAAATGACAAGCAGCTTATCGTACGCCAAGGAACTTATGTAAGGCAAGGATAACATTAAGGGAAGAATGGTTAAGGAATGCAGTAGAATATTCTCATATTAACATAATTTGCTTGTGTGGGACGAAAACTAAAGGCGGCAGAACAGCGTAGGTACTACACATCCTATGCTGCCTACAGCTCTGCCAGACATGACTTTAAAGCCTGCCAGTGAGATTCAGTGAGTCTTTGTAAGAGCTGAACAATTGGTAAGAGATTTTCCTGTAAATAGAAAATATTTTGACAACTTTAAGCGACTTGCTGGTGAAGGTGAAAAGTATAATAGCCCTTAAAAAGTATGAGAACCCTTTTCTTGCGGTTGAGAGGAAAACAAGTGACTAAGAGAGGATTAGAGTTTACGACTTTAAGATTGGTAGCCAGCCATGCTATTCACTACACCACCATGTCAAGTACCAAATAATAATAATGCAGTTATATAGGAAAACTCCCGTCAATCTCTTTCTTATCGTTTCCGATAAAACGTTCACGAGCATAAGAACCAAAACAAAAAAAATCGCAAGAAATCCAACACATTAATATGCTTAAAATAAAATCACCCCCACAATAACACAATACGCTTATGAAACAAAAGCTTTTACGGTTCATTCAAATGCAAACCCACTTTTAATCCCATTTATTTAAGTACGTAGAACGACAAGGTATGTAAAACAACACACACAAAGGTTGTATCCCAAACCTCTTAGCAACAATCAAACTCATTGGGATCAAAAATACAACATAATAATGATTTAAAGCGGTACAATTACAAAATTAGCGGCAAATTTACAAAAAAAATAATACTTCCTTTGAGTGTTGCAATTCCGCAGGGAACTTGATAAATTCATTTTTAAGCCTTTTTCACGTCGTCATTAGAATTGCATGAACTTAAAGAACCGGCTTTATTGGTGACGACGCCCGTGACGCAACTTCCCGGCTACCTGTTAATGTGTTATTTTCATTCCAGACTGAATTTATGACGCACTTTATATAGCTGAAAGTGTCATGTTACACGGACGCTGACCCGCGGCTTTCCTTGACACTCTCTTTGACTGTGTACTTACTCGCTGGCGTAAATCGGATCTCTTGCTGCGAAACCAGAGGCCTTGGACAGACCACGCATAAGGGACAGATCATTTTATTGCGTGATTTCTGGAACACCCGACGGGAACTGAGTTTTATATTCTCTTTAAAAGTGAGTGAGCGAGTTCTCGAGTGCGTAACGACGTTATGTTTTACCGTCGGAGTCTCTTTTCCTGGGTGGTGAAATCACAATAGCGCGTATTGAACACGGTTGGGTTTCTTCTCGTCGTCAAGGTTACGAGTTCAAAACCCGCCTCATGACTGGAAGCTGGGTCGAAGGAGCTTGTCGATATGCCAGCTCAAGGTCGATAAACTGTCTCGGGCAACTATCTCTGTCTGCTTCGTGGGTTGAACGCTCAGAGATCGAAAAGCCTGCAACAGGGTGGTTTGCCATTATTTTTTTATGGCCTAAATCGAAAGATTATTACACCTGGAGTACGCATTTCACGCTTTTATATTTTTAAATTACGATATCTATTATTCGCGAGTAAATGAAAAGTGAAAAATTTCAAGCGCGCGAAAAGGCGACGGCTTAGTATGAATGCTGGGAAAACCCCGTGTGACGCCATTCTAGTTCCCGCTACCATCGTCCGAGGTGACCTTGGGGCGAGGATATGTTCACCTCCGCGATGTAGGCTGCTAGCAGGTAGCAGAGTACCCTGCTAGCAGGTAGCGCTTGGCTTAAATAAGGATTATTAATACCCTATCAAACGAAGAAAACTTTCCGACTACAGGCAATTTTAATAGGTGATTATTAAGAGATGTTTCCCTGAGTTCTGTGCCTCATGCATGCATTGGTAATCTCAGACGATGTAAAACTCCTATCTACTCGAATAGAAACTAGGTCCCTGTGACGCCACGTGGAGTGGCATCGCATGGGTGCCAATCTGTTCGTTTTCAAATGCGGTTAAAATTGACCATTGTCATTCGTCTAAACTGGGATTTCTAAAACCAAATAATTTGTATATTATGAATACACAAATGGTGGGTACCGAATCGTAATCAATGCCTTTCGTTTTCTTTAATGAAGGAAACTACCCTATTTGAATGTTACTTAGATATGCGATATCCATCAATTCTATTCACTTAATTACCGCGGATCTTTCTGGGACTTTAGGCATTATAAACATAATAGTTTAATTTGCAGTGAAAAATAAATATAAAAAATTGCAATCATAATAAGTTAAAAATAATTTCTTTGATTTCCTTGAGCACCATGAGTAAATAAATTGAACATCACTTTTAACATGTAATAGGAAGGAGTAATGCGAGAAAAACAACAATATGAAAAAAAGAAAAATACGAAAATCATTTTTGAAAATTTCAAATAATGAAGAGAAAAGAGGAGATTGAATAACAGGAAAAAACATGGGGTCTCTGTATCTTTCAAACCTTATCCTAATTGACAATACCTGGAAAAAATCCCATTCCGCTCAGTTGCAATTCCACTGCTTTTTAAGAGGACAATGACATTGCCATGGTTGCATAGAAACTGATTGCATTGAAATCGATGGAGCAGTTGGCACTGTGAGTGGCAGACGATTCGGAGCGGTCGAATCGGGAAGTGTGTTGTTCGTATAGAGCTCAGGCAGACGTGCGTGCAGATATACGGGAAGCCGGCTACGTCTCGTCCCGATGGTCGATTAAATGACGCGTTCGTTATTATCCCGGTAGCGCGCGAGTAACGCAGGTTCCGTTATCGCTCGTGGGCAGAATTACGCCACTGCGGCGATCGACGGTCCGTGACGAAATGGAGTGGGGGGGGGAGCTAAGTTGGGGGAGGGGGAGATTTACGGAGCGGGCGACAAACCCCGCCTCATGCGGCGTTTGGCGGAGGGTGCCAGGACGCCAGACGTTAAAAGAAAAATGAAATGCTCAAACGAAATTACGCCGAGCATCTATTGAAGTCCTTTCTTGTTCTTGCGAAAAACGAATATCCATACAAATCCGTTCGGCAAAGCAACTCTCAATTTATGGTTTCTCTTGGACCTAGAAATACAGGGCGGAGAAACATTTTGTCTCGAAACTTAACCCTGTAAAGCCGATGCCACCATTAACAAAAATTATTAATGCTGTTTTGGTCGAAAACGCACCTTTTTTAAACTACAGAAACTTTGAGCCAAGCGCTCCGGTTGGCCGAAGGTTTGCCCTATTGTCGGATACCTTTGATACGTCGTGATCTCCCGATTTGCAAAGCATTCGATGTCATGCGCTGTCTAGAGCATCCGGCAATAGAGCGAACTCGAGTTCCATTGGAGCACTTGGTTAAAAGTATCTGCAGTTTTAAAAATAATTGTGCTTTTTCTACCTAAACATCATTAGTAATTTTGGTTCCTACTGACATCAGATATCCAGGGTTGAATTTCGTGAAACCATTTTTCTCCACCCTGTATATAATTTATATGGGAATATTTTGCTCAAATATAATTCAAATCTCAGTCGGATCTAATTTATTCCATACAAAATTGCTCAGGCGGAAGATAAGAAGGCTATAAAGATATTTTTTAGATGGGATCCAAATTTTTGAATCGGAATGGACGATGCGTAAGCACATAAGCAGCGCTATTAACTTGAGGGGGAGCAGTGGCTCAATTAATCTCCCTGGACAGATTGCGATTCTGTTGAGCGCTATGGCAAATGCGGTTAACCAACGATCAGCTCTTTGCTTGGGGAATCAATTTAAAAGCAATTGAACGACGAGAGAGAATTTCGAATGCGAATGGAGGCAATGGTTGAAAGTGGTTCTCAAGTGGTCCTCATCGCATGAATAGAATTTGAATGGGAAACACCGTCGGTGTAACAAAACAGGGAGTCATCACCAATGTTGTCCAATTTCAAGCGTGGCCAACGACGCCATTCCCTATTCGTGATTCTTTATGCTATTTCTTCGAGAATACGTCTGTCATAATTTTGTATCGATTAAAAATATTATGACAAACGTTCGGGAACTTTATTTTTCCATGTTAAGGCTGTGAAAAAATAAGATAAAAATGTATTTTTATAAAAATAATATTAGAGGGTGAAAGCACGTCTCGCAATAATTTAGAATGCAAAAATGAAATCAATAAAATGAAATTTACTATTAGTTTAATCGAATAAAATTTATAATTTTCTCATATGCCTTTCATTTAGACAGTTTTTCTTTGTTATTAAAAGTTGCTTAACTACATGGCTACATAGCAATTCTCAACAATTACATTAAAATAAATTCTTCTTAATTTGTGGATCTTTTGTTCCTTCAGATCTTTTGTTAAAATTGTATTTGTTTTCGCGAATACAAACCATTTTCTTAAGTTATCATTTTGATGTATTAATTTATGAATTTAAAATTTTGGTATTTTAAAATTTGAAATTGTAGATAATCGAATCTCACTCATTCTTATGAGTGACTGTAGAGGTGAATTAATAAAAGTGGTGCGTAACAATGAACTTTTTTACTTCTTCATCCTTAATTAAACATTTATAGAGCAACTCACCAGCGTTTATAAGTAATATTTTCCGATTCAATATGAAAAAGTTAAAAAAAACTACAAAATACTCAATCAAATTTGAATAGCTGTTTGTATTCCAAAAATGACATCAAATTTGCTAAAAAAATACTAATCCATAAGGCGTCATTCTCGAGTACAAAGACAATAATCGTTGTAATAACCAATCCTCCCCTGCCTAGCGGATATAAATTGAGATTGGCCCAATTAATGTCTTTCTACTCGAGAATGACACCTTCTCGTTGAAACGCTTAAAAAAAACTCATTCACAGAAATCATTCAAATACTCAATATTTCATTGACAGCTTGAGCTAGAGTTTATAGTGTAAATTTCACTATTTATTCGTCTTCCCCATCAATATGTATAATTCAATCCGCTATACTTACTTCATACATTTTGACTCGCACGAAGACTCAGATTAAGATTGACTTTTTTTGCTTTGCTTTCGGCATCTTTTATGCAATAGCAAATATCATTAACGCATGATTAGATTTATCAAATTTTTATTTATATATCTATCAAATGAATACAGGAAGTATTGAAAGCAATATTTTCTTATCACTAAAAGCGAATATTTGTGTGTTACTAATATCATTTTTTTACCTTTATTAGTGTTATAATTCATTCCTCTACTTTTAGATGTCACCTTTTACCGTACCGTATTGACATAATCTTCGAAGAGGAATTGACAATGAGCAATATTTCCTTACCATTCAAGAATCATACTCATTTCTTTGCCGTTGATTGGCTATTTCATGAAAGATAGTTTTGAATGTGCCATCCTGAGTTACACGCTATTACGTTTTGTGTTAGAGTTATCTGTAAAAATTACATAATAGCTGATAGGGTATTAAATATGCAAAACTGAACAGTATTAAGGAGAATTAACGGTTGTTTTGATTTTTAGAGAGCAATTATTTTGGGTTTTCCCTAGCTGATGTTCTAATGCATTAAGTCTGCATAAATTCGATGGCGGAGTTACTTCGGTTCACGAGGATGTAATGTTGATAGAGAGATCTGGGAACTCACTCGTGATATTTCGTCAAGCAATTTTCTAAGCATCTGCTCCGTATTCTAAACAGGATATTCGTGCCTGCTTTCCATTTAAGGCGCAAGAGGCGTAATTGCCTAAAACTTTGGATTATAATTACATACAAAAGTGATTTATGGCACGAGACGTAAAATATTTCAATTAAAGTTAGATCACGGAGAAAATTAGAGTTTGAGCTGAAAACTCGGGAGCTATTAAAATTTCAGATGTAATAACGCCAGTCCAACCAGCGATTAAAATTCTGATTCTCTTAAGAAAGTATCATTCTCGCTCGACGGCCGCGTTTGTTTTTTATTTGTTCGCTAGGTAGTTCTCGTTTAAAACACTGCTACCCCTTTGGCATTTTTGGAGCATAAAGAAAAATCTTGTTAACTGTCAATAGTATGTCAAAAATTACGCACGTTCTATAAAAAATATGTAAATATTGAAATACAATTCACACATTTAAAAGACAAGGAAAATGTTGACTAAAGTCAGCAATAACATACATTGAAAATATAAAAGGCTATTGCGGAAGTTCTGACAGAGTAATAGATCACTAAAATGACCGGTCCAGCGGGAGTAATGCACCCTACCAAAGCCCAAAGTCAAGATAAATACTGCTAGATATGTAGATAGATGGACCATACGAAAAACATCATGAGGAAATTTTCCCCGTGCTTCCGACGATTTTGATTTCCAGCTACTCTTTTACCTTTAATTTGGTCCATTTCATTATAGATACACCGAAAAATCGCACTTGATGAATTTTATGTAAAAATCGATTTTTAAAAAAATAGATAAATACTATCATATTAATGGAGACTTTTTCCTGTATCGCGTTGTAATACCTCAGAATCCATATGTATTGTTACATTGGAATTTTGGAAATGTTGAAGATTCCTTTTTCTCGTTGTTTGTATTAACCATGTCACGTTTTCCTTGGAATCTTGGAATAGGAATTGAATTATGCTGATTTTTATGACAAGATATTTATCATGATATACCGTTCCGAACTGGTTAGTAAGTTAAAAATATATAATTACTTCAAACGAAATGCATCGTGATAAATCTGCCTGCACACAATAATGAATGCAATCCTTGACTTGTAATTTTATATATTTTTTGATGGAAAGGTTTCCAGTGAACCCATTTCAATAGGGTAGTTTCCTTCATTAAAGAAAACGAAAGGCATTGATTACGATTCGGTACCCACCATTTGTGTATTCATAATATACAAATTATTTGGTTTTAGAAATTCCAGTTTAGACGAATGACAATGGTCAATTTTAACCGCATTTGAAAACGAACAGATTGGCACCCATGCGATGCCACTCCACGTGACGTCACAGGGACCTAGTTTCTATACGAGTAGATAGGAGTATTACATCGTCTGAGATTACCAATGCATGCATGAGGCACAGAGCTCAGGGAAACATCTCTTAATAATCACCTATTAGAATTGCCTACGGTTGGAAAGTTTTCTTCGTTTGATAGGGTATTAATAATCCTTATTTAAGCCAAGCGCTACCTGCTATCAGGGTACTCTGCTACCTGCTAGCAGCCTACATCGCGGAGGTGAACATATCCTCGCCTCAAGGTCACCTCGGACGATGGTAGCGGGAACTAGAATGGCGTCACACGGGCTTTTCCCATCATTCATACTTAGCCGTCGCATTTTCGCGCGCTTGAAAATATACACTTTTCATTCAATCGCGAAAAATAGATATCGTCATTTAAAAATCTAAAAGCGTGAAATACGTACTCCAGGAGTGATAATCTTTCCATCTAGCCCATAAAAAATAATAGGAAACCACCCTATCGCACCTTGAAAAAGTGCATTCTCTTCCACGAATTTGACACGAATGAGGAGGGATAAGAAGCTGGCCAGAGTGCACATTCTTAATTTCTAGTTGAAGATATGATGGAGGAGTACCACCTTTCTGTTTTCGACTGCTGCCCTGCGCGCTCAATGCGGTCAATCCAGAATTTATCTCGTTCAAACCAGCTCCTGGAAATATCAACGATTCTGTATCCGCTTCAATCATATTGTTCGTTTTGTAAATTGGGATTTTTATGCGAAAGCCAGCCAGGGTTGAGAAGAAACCAACGGGTGAAACTGTGCAGGTTATTGACATTTTGCGCGGCATTCAAATAAATAAATCAGTTTCGAAAGGGAATTTTTATTTGAAAATTTTGGTGGACTCTATTATATATGTTGAAGTACGACAAACTCCTTCACTTTTGTATCAAAGTTATTCCGGTAGCACATGTTGAATGTTTGACAGTTAGGACTGTGGAGGAACTTTTTATTGAAGTCGTATTGAATCAAGATTTTTATTTGGGGGGCATACTTGCCGCATAACAAAATATTTTGGCAATAAATAAATCATTGCTAGGTTTAGGAGATATTGTTTGATAATACGAGGGTTGCCCATAAAGTAATGCACCATATTTTTTCTTGGACATTTATTAATTGATCGTTATGACAATCACACACACGAAAGAATGATTTTCAACTACACACCCTATTTTCTGTATAATCTCCGTTCCGTTCTATGGTCCTCCTCCAGCGGGAAACGAGGGCGCGTTTGCCCTGTTGGTTCGAATCCTCCTTCTGGTCACGGAGCCATTTCTTCACTGAGTGAATCACATCCTCGTTGCCCTCAAAATGTCTCCCTTGATGGTATCCTGTCATGGCCCTAGCATGTGGAACTCCGAGGGAGCTAGTTTAGGGCTGTACGGTGGATGGGGTGACACTGTCAAACCCTGTTTTGCCATGTGTTCAGCAGTCCACGAACTTGTGTGGGGCCGGGGGTTATCATGACGAATCAAAACATCTCCTCGGGGGTATGGCGCCAAAATCGCTGGAAGCACGTCTTGAGGCTTGTTAATGTGTTGCAATATGCTGTTGAATAAATGGTTCTGCCTCTTGGCAATAATGGCATGGCAATAGCAACATCAGCTCGCTGCAACGTGTCAAGTGCGACAGCCGTGGATAGTCTCCCTGACCGCTGCAAATCTTGGACCACCACCGAACTGCCTTCTGATGTCCTAGTCCTCTGAACCCAGCAACTAACTGTACACCTATTGACAGCAGATACTCCATTTACTCTGCACAAACATTTGTAAATATCCTCTACATTTTTTTCTCCTCAGTGAGAAATTAAAACACGGCAAGCCGCTTGTAACGTACATCATTAACAGATGCCACTTTGAAACAGTCCTACTGCTAATCTATCGGTCAGAAAAGCCGAAAACTTGGTGTGCGCACCCATAAAACTTCAGATAATGCATACGTAAAGTTTCGCATTCGCACCATTGTTGTCGGCTGAGAAAACAATTATGGTGCATTACTTCCTGGGCAACCCTCGTAGCTAACGAGTAAATGCTAATTCTATTTGGTATTAGAATGGATACACTCGATGATATTATATCCTCGACCAGTTGAAGCTTAAGAATCATCGAAAATCAAATTGTTATCCTCATCTATCATCATCATCATCATCATCATCATCATTAGTAAACATTTCCAAGATTGGTTTGACGCAGCTCCCCATTCCTCTCTCCAATCCGCAAATCTTTTCATAGTGACGTGTTTCTTCTTTTTTACATCCTTTATAAGCTGTCCTATATAACTCATTCGGGGCCGTTCGTTGCCCTTATTCCCTTCCACCTGTCCTTCTACGATCGTTTTCAACGGAAAATCATGCCTCATAATGTGGCCAACTACATTGTCCAGTATTCTCCTTAATATCTTCATCCATACACCGCATACTTTTAATCGTTATCGTCAAGTTTTATTTAGCAGTAGAATATTTTCGGCGTTAGCTTAGTCATCGCCTTTCTCCAGATATTTATGGACACTAGACAAGCGTAATTTTCTCCCGGAGTTGTACGACCCGTGTCATCTTTGAATTCTTTCAAGTCCACACAGAAAAAAATCATTCGTCTTCAAGGGGATTTGAACCCGGATCCCCCGATTGCCGGTCGAGTGCTTTAGTTTTTTTTTCCTCTGAGGAATTTTTGTACAATTTGACCATTGCGGGTGATTAAAAGTATAGTTATCACTGTGGTTAATAACGGCATACTTAAATTAGTGAAGAGCGAACACCTCGTTCTTTACGTTCTTGCACCTCTAAGTATTTACGTGCGGGCTTCACTCTCCGCCTCTGGCACAGAGAGCATGACTTGGGGCTGATAGTCACATAATTTGCTCGGCAGTCCAAACCATCTTGTCCGTTATGGCCTATGAATTTCCACAGAAGGAAATTACTGCTCTGTAGCTTAAACGGCTAAAGCGCTCGATCGGATACCGTATGATTCGATTTCGATCCATGAAATATTTTCTTCTCTGTGTATTTTTCGCATGAGAACGTCCGATCGACATACCACCGTTTTTTCGCTCATCCGGGGAACGTAATTAAATGTCTCGGCCTGCCGATTTATACCCCGAAGTCTGCAAATTTGTCTGCCAACGGCTTTATTTTTTCCAGCTGCCGATACATCGTATTCTCCTGTGAAATTTCTCACGGCGTGCACGCGAAAAAAAACCATAGATGGGTCGCCGATTAACGACGACCAGCGCCGTAACAAACGAATTCCAAACCTCCCCGACGCTTTTTGACTTTCTCCCGCTCACAGAGAAATCAACTGGTATGAGCTATTAAGGGGGTTGCCAGACGTAAAAAAACACATTTTTTTCACGTTATGTGTGGTCATAATCGAAACTAATTGTTCCAGAAATAATGATGCAAAATAAATATAAATTTTTTATACATAAGGTTTTTATCGCGAGCTAAAAGGAACACAAGTAAATTTTTGTTCAATAAATTTTTCAATGAACTTTGATGTAAACAAATTTGTTGCTACGGCTCTTATTATTCTCGTTTCTTTAAATGGTCGCAGCGCCACCATCGGATTTTGGTGGCCATTTTTTGATCTAATCTGGGCATTTACTTTTAAATTCTGAATTAAAATCGAGATACAGTTAAAAATAATAATAAAAGTATTAGAATATTTTATCGTCATCTGATTCTGAGTTATCCCGAAAATTTCAGCTTGATAGCTAATAGGAAAGTGGGTTAAAATTGAGTTTCCAGATATGACCTGAGCTACATGACAAACAACTAAGCCAGTTTAAAAAATATATAATACAAGAAACGCTGTATAAACGTTGTTGTTGTTTTAAAATATAGGCAGGCTACTTAGAATGCAATTGTGAGGTTATTCTCAGTTTATCTTGTCAGTATATTCTACTAAGTACTCTAATGTTCAACGTTTGGATTTAACCAGGCGCATTCTGGATAATCAGCTTGCGTGATTAGCATTTTGTAAGCACCGAATATCTTTCTCGCAAGAAGGAAACGCGATGGTGATAATTTGGCCATTATTTTTAACGTTTTTTTTTCTCCCTGCATTCAATTTTGCACTCATAGGAAACAAAAATTTGTGATAGTGAAGAAGAAATAATTTTGTTTAAAATATTTTGGCATCACAAAAAAATGTTTTGCTTGCGAATTATCCACAGGGTTGATTGGTTTATTGTTACCGTTCCTATCCATACATTTCATTTCCTCTTGAAGAAACCCTCATAGTCGAAAAAGGTATTCCTCGAATGCTACTTCGAGAAACAACGCGAATATAATTTCATGGTGAATATAAATGATAAATTTGAAACACACCTGGTAGCTTTTTACAAAACTTAAGGTGAACAGCTAAGTGTTTTGATTATTACCTGATGGTTACCTACGAAAAGACGTGTATTTGGTAGTTCCGCTAATTGAGATCTCAAGTTCCGGCAATCGCCTTATCTATTTTGTGCCACCATATATCACCGAAACGCGCGCGCGACACGGACAATAATACCGTGCCTCACAAATGAAGTTATGATAATTACAACCTGCGCTGAAATGATTAGGCATATAAAATCTCATAGATGTCTCCATCTTCTGGGTTTTCACCGCGTTGTTTGTCGTAGGTTAGGATATTTTCGCCGGGATTCCACCAGGTCGAAGTCTTCAGGTCAGCATATTCAGGAGGAAGTGCCAGGCAAATGTATCCAATCAAGAACGTCACGGAAGACTTCAAGACGTCATTAAAAATTCAATTCAGCAACACGAAGTAGGAAAACATTACCGTTACTTGTGAGCAGTTTCCGAATGCATTATTACATGTGTTAGTTTTGAAATAATTAGACATGAAAACTTCAATTAAAAAACGCGAAGAAGGAAAAACGTAACCTCAACATGTGCATAGTTTTTGGGCCAAAACACGGGGTCTCGTCGTGGGGTAATTTCACGCACTAGTCTGCATGTTGTTAGCCTTTCATAGCCCTGCGTCACGCCAAAAATACACGGGGCATGATAATAACCGGTTTGTGGTCCGAATAGTCCCTCCCGCGAGCGTTTAAACTTGATTTTTGGGTTTGGGTATGTCCCATAAAATACCCTGCCCGTCTGGTCCCCGTTATCTCGGGATCGACTCAAGGCAAAGCACCCTCTCTGCGCCGTTTCCCATTCGAGTGCTCCTCACTGCCCACACCTGCGAAAGTTACACATAAGAAAGTCCTCTGATCAATGTTCAAGTAAAAAAAGAAGCAAAATTAACGTTAAAATTTATTTTTTCAGTCATTACTTTGAAAAAGTAATCTCGACCCATTTCCGCCCACCGTATCCAAGTGACTGCCTACACCCGACCGTGCTGGACGAATGATGAAAAAATGCGTTTTATTTTGTTTTTAACTCGTTGCAAATATCCTGCTTGATTATTCGTTGAGCTAATCTGTCCATTCGATGATTTTTGAAGATGGTAGAAATAATCCCACTTGCTGACAGAGGAAATCGTAATTTCACTCAAGAGTTAATTTTTTCGATTGACTAAACTGATCAAAGTTCAAGTTAAAAAAGTAAATTTAGCGTTAGAAAAGTTAATTTTTTTCAGTTGCTTTAAAAAGTAATCTTAACCCATTTCCACCCATCGCACTGTGGCCATGTATACAAACCCTACCGTGCTTTGGGGGCCCTTGGTGAAAAAAATGGGCACTATTTTCTTTTCGAATTGATACAAATATCCTGCTTGATGCTGAGGAATTCTTCTCGGGTTCTGCATCAAGTTAATTCAGTCGATTATTCTAAGTCCGTGATTCAGTAGCATAAGCCGACGTTTCGGAAAACGACTTGTCTTAAATTTTCAAGACGTGTTACTCAATGAATGTCCAATTTCATACTTTTCACAATTTTCAATTAAAATCGTTTCTTCTGCTTGATTTTTTGTTAACCTAATCCGTCCATTGGTTAATTTTTGAAGCTGGTAGAAGTAATCCTAATTGCTGAAAGACGTAACTGGCACATCGTAATATTATTCCTAAGTTAGATTTGAATCAATTGATGAAAAATTTTAATGCATGCACGTTAACTTTTGTAAGAAGTAACTATTAAATTACACAGTAAACTACATTTTAAAATTTAATTTCAGTATGTAATTCGTTAAATCGATAATCTGAGCTATGCTCCTTCCTCGGAGTTGATATATTTCCTTTGGAACACCTTCTACGACGAAAGATAATTTGCCTTCACGTTAACTGAAAAAAATATAATTTTTTTATTCGAGTTTCCAAGAGAAAAATATAAAGTATTAAATTTCTTTAACATGTATAAAGTATTTCTTTAACATGACGAGCACCTGCGAAAGTTTTAACATAGAAAATTAATGGCGTTGCTCGGACGACTCTTTGCATGTTTTCTTACCATGGTTCTAACTTTGAATGGATTTGCTATAAGAATTACTAACCGTTGGAAAGTTTTGTCTTTTTATGAATATGTGCGTGTATTTTGTTATAATGTGTAATATTTCCATAATCGTGCGGTGTGCATGTGGCAGTAGTCCTGCATGCTGCATCCTGGTGGTTGATCACCCCCTGCCAAACATCCAAGAGGTGGCTCGCAGGGTATTATGTAGATGTATCGCCAAGGGTTGAAGGTCTTGCATGTCACTGTCAATATACACATCTGAAAATGAAAAACGGGAGGAATCTTCTGGCAGAATTAAACGCGTAATGCATTCCTCGGAAATGGCACGAATGAGAAAATCACTGTCATTTCTGTTTAATTTTGCTTTTTTGTTTTTCCCGACCATTTCAATTTTCCACCCTTATTTTTTGTTTCCCATTTCCCCCCACAGTCATTGCCCCCAGACACGTGCAGTTCATTATGAGGCCTTCTTCTCGGAGCCATCTCCCTGTGACGTCAAAGAGCGAGAGCGGGGTGTGTGTGGAGGTTAGGGAACGTACGTAAGTGGTGGTTTTGAAAGCGTATCCTTGGGTAATAAAGTTTTGAGTGGGGGTGACCTCTAATACCCCGAGGACAGGAAATCGACAATCAAATCCACGTAACTCGATCTGTTCATGATTTGAGACGGTGTATTACAATTCAATTATTTCTTTAATCTGTTTTAAAATGTCCGAGAGAGATTTTTTTACATTGGATTGACCACCAAGCAAATGAATAGCAGTAAGAAATCGTGAAAAATTAAAGTAACAGAAAAATGCATAAATTGAGGCAAGTACCATAAGGTCGGGAGGACAAAACCGATAAATACCAATCAGGGAGTAAACGGATGGCACTTTTCTCTATAATCTGAACAAACTCATTAAAATTTCTCATAAGATAGTCAATTATTTTTTAATCATCATATGCCCTTTTTTCAGTCAAGATAATGTATTCTTCATTGCCAAAATTCACTACTTCTTTCCAAATTGTCTCCGCAGTCCACTCGAATGCTTCAGGCATACAGTCAGGTTATTATTTAAGTATTGTACCGATTAAGGAAGGTCTTAATGGAGTATTTAAGAAGTATTCTGTCAATTTCTCTACGATTATGTACTTCCTCCTTCAATTCACAAAAAGGCCTAAGACCCTTTCATTCTATCTAAATATTCTATTCTCTTCCTTCCTCTCCCTTGTTTGCCCAACATCCTATCCCCTCTGGCACTGTTTTCAACATCCCCTCTCCGCTAAGTACTTCCTCCATCGATACCTTCTGTCTCTTCCGTATCTATGACTCCATGTTTTCAGGGAAGAGATAGTTGGTAGGGTTCCATTCCAAAAGTGTTTTTCTCGTCACAGCATCACGTGGACTACCTTTCGTCTGGCTCCTACCCTTCGACCTATCTTGCATGCGTAGCCCTATCGGGAATAATTGCGAATTAATACCCCGAGTGCAGCTCTAGGGGTCATAATGCCTTTCCTCCGCGACAATGCTATAACCCAAGGAAAATGATAAAGTCAGGTAAATTTTACAAAATTGGGACTTTCAACAGTCAGGTAAATTGAACTTTGACAGTTCTTATGGACCTTGATTGAGAGCTCGAATTTTTTTATTTTTGTCCGATTAGCGGTTGGCTAAATAGCATCAAAGAGAGGGAAATTCCATCGCACGGGTGGAAATCGCCCCCTTCGCCGCATTCCACCAGCAATCCATCTCTGTCCGCCGTGGCGTGGTAGGAAGAAGACAATGGAAGGCGGCGCGGCGTTCCACAGAGCACGAAAATCGGGTTCCTTCCGCCACGTTTTCCCAGTAACGTCGAAAAAAAGGGGCGGGTGACCCCTCGGAAATTTCATTCTCGAGAATTCTCGAGTGACGTCAATGGCTATCCCGAGATCTTCATTCGAGTGAACAACATAATTGAGGTAAGGCGTCTGTGCGTCCAGTGTTCCGGCCCGTGCAGCTCATTCGCCGATCCGAACAGATATCCAAAATACTTCCGCTGCATTGCATGACTGCACTTCAAAGGGAGGTGGTGCGGCCATAAAGGTGGCCGAATAATTTTATTCATTACGTGGGACGAACGTTGATTCTTCCCACTGATGCTATTTATCACTAATTATTACCACTGATTCAATTTTTTCCGTGAGAAAACTTTTTGTAACCGACTGTAAAAGGTACATGATCCACACGGAGTAGTAAATGACAAGAATCAGCAATTTTGGCGTCTAAATCTCTCTGGATCATTAGACTATCATAAGGAAAAAATCTTCGCTGGCGTCAATTCTGTCCATCATGCTTTAAAGCTATCTTGAAACGTGTTTGATACAGGGCCTTCGAATGTTCCCAACCAATATCATACGTGGGTTCTGAATCGCATCGATATCAATTAGTTAATGCGAAATTTAAATCAATGTCGAATTACTTGGCAGCTTACCAAGGCTTAAAGCATTATTGATGAAAATACGTGGAAGAAAGAGGCAAATGCGGCTAATAAAGTTAAAATTAGATATCATTTTTCAGTTCATTATGTAGTATAACTTTTCCCTTAAGTATCACAATGACATCAATGGAAGCGTTTTCATTTCTGTTCCATAAGGATTTCCGCCAAAATTTCATACAGAGAGCACCGTTTTCTCGACCCATTAAATGGTCGTATTTCCTTTTGAGGAATTCAGTGAAATTAAACGAGTACTTGTAACAAAAATATTCAATTTATATCGAAATCTCTTAGACAGATGAAAGTGTAAGGATTGGATCGTGTGCAGGGTGCTCGAGAGAAGGTATTTGTGTAAGCGAGAAAGGAGGATGATGAAGATAACGGAGTTCATGGATATAATGGTGAGTATGAGGTTTTATGCTGATTAGGTGAAGGGAATTCGATACGGGACAGTTGATAGGAAGTAAATAATTGTGCTGCATTACACGCATGCCTCCTTTCCCTTGGGCTACAGCCTCGTCGCGGTCGCGGTGAAAAGGCTTGCGCGTGCTTATGGCCCCTAAAGTGACACTGACGGGAGTGATTTTCCAATCTACCAGTAGGGCCACCCAATTCAGATAGATCGAAGGGTAGGAGCCAGACGAAAGGTAGTCCACGCGATGGTGACATGTGAAAAATAATTTTGGAATGGACGTGGGAAATCTTAAGGACTATCTCTTCCCTGAAAACATGGAACTGTATCAAACGAGCCTAAAAATAGAATGGCGGGACTCGGCCCTTGAGGGCGGGTGTCGAAGGCGGCAGCGAATTCGGCAATGTCCTTATCATGCGAAAAACTTTCGAAGATTTATCTTCATCAGCAGCAGTATGCAAGAAAGATGGAAAGAAGAAGGCGGAGAAGAAGAAGGCATCAGTGAATTTAGGGACGCGGAATGTCAGGTCAATGATGAGGGCGGGTTAGCTAGAAAACATAAAATAGGGAAATGGAGGAAGGGAGGATAGGTATCTTGGGACTGTCCGAAGTGAGGTGGAAGGATGGTGGGGACTACTGGAGTGATTGGGTTATACGCAATTCTCTTCCTAATGTCCTTACTGTTGTGTACTTTTTCCTCTAATGCGCTGCTGTTTCAACATCCTCTCCCCGATAAAGATTTTCACCATCCAAACCTGTCAATATTCTGCATAAAAATATTTTGCAACATAAAGTTATATTGATGGTTTCTGGTCCAGCCCTTGAGTGAAGACCTCTCGCCTCGAAATAAAATCCTCAAAGTTCGAGGTGGCCCAAGGGAAGCCCCCTTACCCTCAATACACCTGTGGCGAAGTCTTAGGTGAGCTCTACCCTCACCTATCCAAATCAACCTTCGACTGAATCACTTAAGTGAGCGATTGAATGTTAAGCTTTTTCCACAGTCATCTAATTCGTAGAAAAAGCGCTTCCAGTCCTTATCAAGTGGAAGCATTAATAACATTGGCTATAACATTTCCTGTTATTGTTATGAATTAATTGCCATAGTCTATTTAAAGTGAGATTTGTGGGACGCACGATAAGTGATATAAAGTATAAGGTACGGAGGGTGAAACTTATTGTTCTATCGATAGGAACTCATGGATAAGGACTGTACGCTTACATTCACAAATGTCATATATGTGTGTGTGTGTGTGTGTGTCAAAGTGCACAACAAGGGAGAAGAAAAGGCGCACATGTTTATAAAAACGTTGTAAATCGGAGTGAGCCCGTCGGATTTTCTAAATTTTTTTTAAGCCCTGAATATAATTAATACGCGGTAATAGCGATTTTCATGTTTAACAGTGGAAGATGCCGAGATATGGAGAGTGCACGGATAGATAGTCGATGGAAAACCATTTTCACGGTGCGTCGCCTCACGAACAGCACCTCGGGGTCAAAAGACAGGTTTTTGTTTTCTGTGTGAGGATCCTTCTACCCCTTCTGCCCGTGTGAATGCTTTGGCGGATTGAACCCAGTGGCCCATATTCCCAGAGCGTTCACCGCAGGCCGAACTTGTCACGACTCATCATGCACTTCACGTCACGTTTCTGAGGCATCGGCGCACATAAATCCTCATATGCTTGAGCAATTACAAGAACATATATCTTTCAGAGCGGCGTAAAATTCGGGGTTATCTGTATGAGTAGGATTTTACTCTTGATCCACAACGTAGAAGCTTCATTGATAGGCGTGATATAGGTCCCTTGACGGAACTCGGCGTAAGTATCTAATTTTTCTCTACGTTTATGCAAAAAGAATATCTTACAACAGGCTCCGCCATTTTGATAAAAACTGCTGTTAATAATATGATAAAATCTTTAAAACCCTGCAAATGGAAGATAAAGAAGTGTGTACATGGTAACTCATGGTCAAAGAGGCAATTCATGGAACCACTGAAAGAGGATAAAGTTGGCAATTTTCACACAAAATCGAGGGTGGTCGTTTATCGCTAAATTTGTTCAATTCATAACCCTTTGTCCCATACAACTCATTCGGGGCCGTCCCTTGCCCTTCTTCTCTTCCACCTGCTCTCTACGATTGTTTTCATCGGGCCATCATGTCTCATAATGTGGCCTACTAAGTTGTACCGTCTTCAGCTTAAGGTTTTTATAAGACATCTCTTTTTTTCCATTTCTTCTTAGTACTTCCTCGTAACTTTGCTTGGTCGATCGAAATTTCTTTTAAAAATTAGCAAATCGCGATTTCCGGTCTGAGGGAACGATCCTAATTGCATTTTTGGAAATTTTCATGAAAATGCATTTCATTACTCACTCGGTCGATCCATTATATCTTAATCTTTCTTTGGTTGCACCGCATTTCGAATGCTATCATTTTTCACTTCTCTGCTGCTGTCAACGTCCAAGCCTCGACGCCATAGAGAAATATGCAGCACCCATATCTTACGAACGCCAACATACATCGGAAGATCAGATCATATAAATAAAATAAGAGAGATAGACTGTAGAACAGACAGATTCAGAATATCTTTTTTTCCACGATCAATAAGAGACTATAACGGCGGCGTTAGAACTCACAATTAGAGTGGATGACTTGCATTTTAGCTTACTAACTTATGTATACCTTAATGCATGTTTCTGAATTTTATTATTATCTCCAACAGCATGTTTTTATGTGTTCTAGCATTATTGGCAGAAAAGCTTAATGAGTAGTTGGCAAGTTTTTCCTTTGAATGAATGCGGTAGTGTAATTTTTTAGTGTGCGTAACGTTTTTTGTGTCATTTGGTGTGCATTTGGGAATCCTTTTGCATGCTGGCGATTGATCACCCCCTGCCAAACATCCTCGAGGTGGCTCGCAGGGTATTTTGTAGACGTAGATCCACTTTTAGGTCGTAGTAACTTCCAGTTCTACCTACCGAATTCTTTTAATAAATAGCCATCACGATTTCCGGTCTGAGTGAGCGATACAATTTGCATGTTTGGAATTTTTCACTTGGTTTTGATACACTCATTGTCATTTCCTGCCGCGGCTACATCGTAACCTAGTGCAGAAAGGAGACCATCGTAGACGAAATAATGGCCTTTCATCCGAATTGAAGAGAGCCTCCTTCTAGTCTCATAAACTCTTCAGCGCTTTTCAAAGGCATCCTTTCCCACCCATGACGCAAGAATATGGGCCGACGGCCCATCATAAATCCCAAGAAAGATTTATTAGACAGGGAAGCTGGGCGTTGAAGAATCAGTGGTCCCCCGCAGGCTAAACTTCGTGTTCTCTAACAAGGTTCTCTTGTCGAATTAGGTGTAAATTTCAGTATATTCCCTCCCTAACACATTTATATACTACTCAATGTCAGTTAATTCGATCAACACTGAGCGTAATGAATTCCAAATTCATAATTCCTTTGTGAAGGCTTTCTTTTCTTCGGTAGACGTTGCTTAATACCCTTTCTATTAGAAATGCATTCGTATAGATACGTAAAAACCATGTAAGAAATAGTGAGAGCTATTTGTCGAACTATAATTCATGTCCAATATCATTTGCGTGAAAAAAGGAATATATATATCTTGAATTTATTGGACATAGGTCAGTATTAAAAAAAATACTGACCATTCACTACAATAATTAGAAGTTCTAGTGACATGGAGAGTTGAATATTTCGGTAATGTGTTATTTAAAAAGAAAACTCAATGCATGATGATGCAACTTAAAATTTACGCTACGATGGCAAGAAAATCGGATGATTTAAAAAAGTACTGAGCTATCTTAACAATGATATCAATTTATTTCAGTCAACAATAATCATCAGTCTAATAAGGGCAAAAATTATTAATTCATTGAAAATTTATGACACACTAACTTTCAATCCAAATATACATGCCCAATAATATTTATTCTACCCTGCCCATACCCCTGAGTGAAATTCCCTTTTCACTGGCTTACTACAGATTCTCTAACCGCTGTTTATAAAAACGTGTATTCAATTCTAGTTATCTAGTTCTTGCTCGAGAGCATTTTAATCCTCAGAATATTCTCATATTCATAAAGCTATTTACTCAGGCTACCCAACAGGCTATTTTTCTCACCTTTTTGTCGCATATTAATTGAAGCACGTAACGATCCGCAAATAATGTTAATTTTTTCACAAATTTTACATTTTTTGGAGCAATTAAGCTCAGACTGATTAAATATTAAGCACACACTAAGGTAATACAAAAAATCATCAAGAGATCTTATATTTATTTTACTATTGCCAAAATCAGAGAAAAGCCACCAATTAAACCATTCTTTAAAAGTATTATTGCGATCATCAGAAACCGAGAAATTACTCACATCAATATGTTCACCAGTCACAAGAGATGTCACCTGTTCATCTCAGCACATGAAAGAACAAGGGGCATTTACGAATGGTACCCCTTGTTTCATGGAAATAATTTTAACTTTTATAGTAACATTAAGAAGTTCAGTTGTGAAAATTTCTAATCCACTCATAACTAGCCAAATAATACATGCCAAACTTTTAAGATGGGAATTTTGAAAGATAAAGGCAAATTTAATGTATGATTTTGGGTTGTATCGGGGTAATGACGTTTTCAAATTTTTATCTTTTTAAGAGGGCAGATAGGATTCCATTTTTCCGCAATATTTACTCATGGATACATTAATCTCCCATGTGAACTCTTTCAGATTAAATTCCATCAGAGCTGCGCCATATTTTGGTGTTTGATGCGATACTAAACCAAAGTGTCAGGTTTTACTTTAAAGACCCAATAACCTCTCAATGAAAAAATCAGCTAGTCCACCAAGGTGATTCGTTATAAGTCAAATCTATTAATGGTAGTGGATAGAAAAAAAGTCGCTTAGGGATATATATATCATTGCGTTTCTTCTTTGATGAAGGTAAGAGCATTCTAGGCAACAATTTTTTTCTTTAAATCCTTCTGCTCCCCCATTGATGCTGCAGTTGGTGGGCGTGTAGGCGCTGCGCTGGAAAGATACCAAGTAAGCTTTCTCGGTTTGCATTTTTTCACATTTTTTAAAGGGAAATTGAAATCACTGGGATGGAATTGGAGACAGAATATCTTATGTCACTTGGTTGGCCAAGATTCAATGACAACGAGTGTTTTTTAAGGGCACGGTAATTTTTTTTCAGTATTTACCCGGAATGTTCAGAAACTGAGTTTCCTTTTTTAAAATTATGTTGATGTTTCTCTCATTATCTTACTAGGTTTGTCCGGTTTTTCTGGAGAAATGATTGGTACTTAACTATTCTGCACCTAAACTTAGGCAGTAATCCATTGATGTCACATTAGAGACGAACAAAAAACTATCTCGCTCAGTTTTCACGTACTTGGAATTTTTTTTCGGAATTTCGTTTGTTGCGAATTGGAATGAAACATATCATTTTTATTAGTGACAGCGGTAGTTAGACTTTTCCCAATTGTGTTTTCTTCCTTAGTTCGATAACGTCATTCTCCGCATCTTTTCCTCTAATTAAGCTTTCAGCTTCCTCCCTGGCGCAATACGTACTCACTCCATTCAAACGCTCTCGTCTCCTCCGTATTCCCTCCGACAGAAGTTTTTTCTCCTCAGCCACCCTCATCATATCAGCACTTCCTCGTCACTTTTTCTCTCGAGCCATCTATCATACCTTTTCCATTCTCTTTGACCACCAGCACTGCTCAACAATCCTAAGATTGGATTGACCACTCACTCCCCGTATCAGCCAATCTTTTCGAACCTACATATCGACGGCTAAATTCTAACAACACGTGTCTCAAAAATAGCGACTTTTCAGGAGAGCGAAGGAAACGATTTATATTTTTAGTTGTACTCTGAAATTAAAAACCACAAATTCATAAAACTGAAAAAGAAGCATACATCTCACATAAAGAGTTGTTTTTTTGCTTGAATTTTATTTTTTAAATGTCATTGCACTTTTTTTAAGATACCTGTATCAAACCGGTCGAATGTTGAGATACGTAGGGTTGTTGGAACTTAGCCATCGATATGCATTCTCTTTCACATCATTCTTTCCCTTTTCCATATATTTTATTCGAGTTTTTCTTTTTTCGTTCCTGCATTCCACTTGTTCTCCAAGGATTGTCGTCATCAGGTCACCATGTCACAGGATATGTATGCCTTTGAAGATGCTTCTCCTTTTCATTAAGGATTTCATAGGGGTTCTCTTCTCACCCATTCTTCTTTGGAATTCCTCATTGCTCACTCGGTCGATTCATTTTATCGCAAATTCCCTTCCATATCCACATTTTAACAGACTCGTTTATCACAACAAGAGTCCTCAATTGCATTGAGTGCGCAGGATATAGCAGTGTATACATAATCAGAGATTAAACAAGGTGGGTAGTGAAGTATTTCCCGTTTAACAGGAACGCATTGGAAGAACATGACATGTCTGAATCATGCGTTTATTCCTGGCGATTTCTTCCCCTCCAACCTGTCCCTCGTTTTTAGTTTCGTGGTAAAAGGGCCCGATCCAGTGAAAGCACTCCTGTTGAAGGACCCGAATAAATCCTGCTTCACAGGCTCAGACTGACATTCTGGTTATACCGTATTTCTGGGGGAAAAAACCAGCGTCGTCACAGAGAAAGCATCCGATGGAGAGTAGCGACTTTCACACTCGTAAGGCTTCTTGCCCGTTATGAATATCGCCTCTCACTCTCTGTCTTAAGGAATTGAGTGACAAGTGCAACTTATCGAGACTCAGAAAAAGCCAGGAAAATTAAAGAGAGGCCGTCACACATGGGAAATCATATCACGAAAAAGAGCTCGCGTATGAGAATAGTGGGTGGGCATCATTGTTAAATATAGGAGCTCAGAAACGGAGAATTTTTTTGTCGCTTTTAAAAGTGGGCTTATTTGCTGATGGTTTTCAGAATTTGTCACTTGTTAGGAGTAGCTGATAAAGACTTAGAAGTGAACTACCTACTGTTACAATAAAAGTTATTTTCATTTAATATTTTGAAAATGTACAAATTGGTTAATTCACGTAAATACACCGCGTAATATTTTTTCAGTAGACTTTTCAGGCACTTATCAAAAAACAGCAAATTACGACTCATTTATTCGTACAGTTCCCTGGAAAAGCAATGTTGTTCCAATACAGATAAATATACCCTTTTATACGACGCTGCGTCATTACAATTTTGAAAATGTGGCGATAGCTACTGTAAATTAAAGACAATACAATCGTCATAGGTGAACTAGTTACTTTGCCTCTGAGGTAAAAATATAGCTGATGAAAACACAATTTAAAATGATCCCTTATGATGAGGAGTAGGTACTTACCGCAATCAAGGAGTGGTTTCTGTGCGTATGGTGATGTTAAAATCTTTACCACTGTTTATTTTTCGAGTTGTATTGAAATTATTCCTTGAGCTACAACCTTGTCGCAGTGGAAAGGCTTGCGCGTTCCTATGACCCCTAGAGCTGCGCCGGCGGGATTACTTCTAAATAGGGTGGTTTCCTTTTATTTTTTTATTGCCTAAATCGAAAGATTATTACCCCTGGAGTACGTATTTCGCGCTTTTAGATTTTTAAATGACGATATCTATTTTTCGCGATTAAATGAAAAGTGAAAAATTTCAAGCGCGCAAAAACGCGACGCGTAAGTAGGAAAGTCCGTGCGACGCATTTCTGGTTCCCCCTCTCTCCTTGTGAAGTGACCTTGATCGAGGCTCTGAGCGCTGATAGGACGCAGGATGCTAGCGGATAGCTGAGTACCTTGCTGAATGGTAGCTCTTGGCTTAAAAAAGGTTTATTAATACCTTATCAAACGAAGAAAACTTTCCGACCTTAGCCAGTTTTAATAGGTGATTATTAAGACATGTTTCCCTGAGCTCTGTGCCTCATGCATGCATTGGTAACCTCAGACGATGTATAACTCCTATCCTCTCGTGTAGAAACTAGGTCCCTGTGACGTCACGCGGAGTGGAATCGCATGGGCGCCAATCTGGCCTTTTTCAAATGAGGATAAAATTTGACCCTTGCCATTCGTCTAAACCGGTATTTCAAAAACCAAATAATTTGTGTATTGTGAATACACTAATGGTGGGTAACGAATCGCAATCAATGCCTATCGTTTTCTTTGATGAAGGAAACTACCCTATTACTCTCGGTAGGACACACCCATGCCTCATTGGTCGAAGGGTAGGAGCCAGACGAAAGGTAGCCCACTTGATGGTGTCACGTAAAAAACACTGCTGGAATGGAAGTGGGAAAACCTACCAACTATCTCTATCCTGAAAACATGGAGCTTGATCAAACGAGCCTCGGATGGAGTCGTGGGAGCCGGCTCAAAAGGGTTACAAGAAAATGCGTATAGATTGGAGGGATAGGCGCCTCATTCGTAATTTGTAAATGGCCCAGACTGCGCAAGTAAGGGAAGTAGACGGAGAATAAGGGCAAGCATTTGCCGAGGAGTGAGGCAGGACTGCTACTTTTTCACGTCTATGCCGAGGAGATGGTAAGAGAAGCATGTAATGAGTTGGAAACTAGAGTAAAAGTGGGAATAATTATATTTAAAGCAGTGAGTTTCGCAGATTATCAGGCGCGTAGGGATTGCATTATTTTTCTCAACTCTTCCGAAGGCGTATAACAGGCGTTTTTGCTGTTTTATTTTTCTTTTTATGGCGTTCCTTAACGAAAGTGACGCTCGTTGATGACGCGGGAGGCGGCTCGCGAGATGCGGAAACCGCGACGGCGAATATATGTGCATGCGGACCGGAAGGTGAGGGTGCGGAGAGACGGTGGCGGAAAGAGAGAGGGGCGGGGGTTGGGGGGGGGGGTGAAAGGGGTGGGAGGGGAGGAGACAAAATGACGGCGGAAGGAAGAGAAAAGCGTGCGATGACGTCAATGGGTGGCCACCTGAGGAGGGGGTCACGCCCCCGCGGAGCCGACCTCTTTCAATGGCCAATCTCTCAATCTTCACTCTTTAAGGCGCCCACTCCCCCCCCCTCCCTCGTTGACCACGGCCAAGGTATAAAAGTTTCCACCATCAATATTCCCTGTTCTGCTTGGAAATGTGTAAGTACACAAAAGACAGTCACTATAAATATTTTAGAGAAAGATTGTCACACACTTAATTTCTAATGACCCACGAATGCTGATCGTTTGATTAATTTATCTGTTTATTGATATAATTAATGTTCATTGTTGCGTTCGAAGAAGCAATTTAGTCCTTTCTTTCACATTATTGTCTAACAACGTTGTTACTTGAGTTTTTTCACTGTTACTGAGTGACTGAGTTTTGCAACGTTTTTTTCTGGTTGAGTCGATTGATTTATTTGTTTATTGATGCGTTTATTTTAGTTCAATCGGTAAACAGATTAGAGCAAATAAGCCCCGAAGAAGATATAAGACATATATTGTAGCGTTGGCAAGCAGTTTTGCATTTTATTCTCAGACCCATACCCCAAGAAATTATTCGTTTTGATCCGTTTAGTTTTCATTTTTGTGTTAGAAGAAGCAATTAAGTTTTTTTTTCATATTGTTGACTGATAAAGAGGTTAACTTTATGCATATTGGTGACATTTACGGTGACAATTTCCCTAATGTGGTACCTCATCCTCTGATCGGCTTATTTCCGATTTTAGTTGTCTTCCACACCATTTTAAATCGATTCTTTGTTCGAAAGGACTCAACTCCAAAAACAATAAATGAATTTATAATTTTTGGTATTTTCCCGGCGAACAATTGCAGTGAAGTTGTCTAGGGTTTCGCACCGGTGTGAAACCCGAGAAAACTTCACTGCAATAAATGAATTTATCGTTTCTATTGCTAAAATATCATTGTCTCACCGGCCTCAGTGGCGCCGGGGTAAAGACCTCTCCTTCGAAACCGTAGGTAGCGGGTTCTATTCCTGCTTAGATGGGTTGCCCGGATCTACGGGATGGATTTTTGTGCACGTTCATTGTTATGTCACAAAAACCTCGATTTCAATGCTCACTAAAGTAAATTTTCGGTGGTGTAAACATAAATAAATGTATTTAAGTATACCGGGACTAGCCACGGTGATAACTTTTACGGGAGTCACCCGCAATGCACAATTGTGCGAAAAATCCACAGAGAAAATCATTCGCCTTGACCGGGATTCGAACCCGGATCCCTCGATCGGAAATCGAGGGATCCGGGTTCGAATCCCGGTCAAGGCGAATGATTTTTTCCTCTGTGGATTTTTCGCATAAATAAATGTAGTTGTGCTGCCATTTTTAGGACAAATATTTCTGACGAAACTTTTTGTTTTTCCCAATCAAATTATTGCTTAATTTCGAAAATAATTACGCGACACGATAGAAAAATATGAATGTGAAAAAATGCGAGTGAATTCACAAATATGTTTATTTTGTACGCAGGAAAAATCAGTGAAAATAAGTAATCAATCTCTGAAAAATTCTTTGACATATCGAGTGGAATTTTGCAAAGCCGCTCCAAAAATTTTTATCGAAAAATTGTGTAGCTCATTACTTAAATTTAAACACTGCCAAAAACCTAAACTATCCGACAAAATTTAAATGCTAATAACTAAATTATTCCCTGCCAATTTGTTAAGTGCATTTCTAAGGAAAATATTTCTTTCCAGTTCACTCTAGTAGCCCAAAATGTTTTTAATACTCGTCAATTTATTCAGAAACATTTCATTATGAATCGTTATACATGGAGTTTACGCCTCCACGCAGCTTTTACGCCCAGTTTACGCTCGCACGCAGATTCCCACGATGCCTCACACTAAAATGGTCTCTCCGTTCCATATCTTCCCTTGTACCAGAAAATAGTGACAGATTGTGTTCTTGATTTCGAAATAATTACTCACACAAAGATATTTGAATATTTTTCTTCCAAAAACGTCCCTTTAAATGTTAGTAGATGTTAACGTAGCATTCATATTTTACATATCAGTAAAAATAATTTAAAACTCTTCCCATAAAATCGCTTTTTTGCAAATTAAGAGGGAAATTTTCTTTTTTTTTCTGTTCCTGTATTAATAAATAGCTTTACTTCATTGAACATACTGAAATATCTGATTTTAACCATGACGCTTGTATCTACTAAAACATATAAATTGGCATTCATCATTAGACTACTACTTTGTTTAAAAACTTGCATTAGTCTACGAATAAAAAGGCGCATGTCAGGCTATATTTTCCTAAAAAAGAGTGACATTTTCATTCTATTCTATACAGTTTGTACACATGGATATTATTTCATTATGAATTGCCTTTCAACGTCCTGGAAAACAAAAAGTAAACATTCAATCCTTTTATTAATGGATTGCCTGTATATGGCTATGCATATTTCGTTGGTAACTCGTGGACCAAAATCTGGCCCTTGAGATCTCTTGTACAAGAATTCCCGGTCCATTGACTCGCTAATGCCCGCTCCCCTCCAGTGGCGCCTTTGTGGCCCTCGCGAGAACTTCTTGGCGCGCGTCGCCTCCATCCGTGTGATAACCGCGAACATTCGTTTCACGAGAACAAAGGTTCCGAGTTGCCCATAGAGATCTAGCGACGAAATCGAGGAGGCACAGCCTGCTGGCTTTGATGGATTTGAACTTCAAGCATAAGAAGTCCGTAAAAAAGTTAAAAAGGTTATTATTATAGTATTCTACCGATTAAGGTAGGTTTCCATGGAGTACTTAAGAAGTGATCTGGGAGCCTCCCTTAACTTGGGTCTGTCTCTGAGGACTTGATTTCAACAGACCCTATCTGCATGGATGAGGTCTCCAACGAAAGAGAAGAATATCAGGCTTAACACTTGGGCATTTCAATAAACAGTACTACTGCTTGATAAAAATTTTTACATTACAGAAGATTGGAATTTGGATTGGAACTCAAGTTAGAATTACTTTTTGTCAAATTAGGCGAGAGATTAAATAAGGGAGATTTTTACGAAGGTTATTGACCTTTCCTTTCATATGGAAGCTAAATTATACAATGAAGGGAAAAAGAGAAATTCATATCGCAGAGAATTCCATGGGGTTGGTGGTTAAAGGAGTTGATTTTGCTGCCTTTGGGACATTTTATGATTACATAGAATGTGCCGTTCAACCGGTCCTCCCGGCAGCATGTTCTAACGGCAAAAGAAAATCTCCAATGCAAACAGCCTCGTATTCGCGTGCTCACACTTGCAGAAATTCGTGACATTCCACGACTTGTCGAAAAAAACCTGTGTTTATAGCCAGAGGGCAAATATTAATTGATTTGGATTATTTGATATAGAAAATTAGATAGTTTTACGTAAGGAGGGTAGATAGAACGCTGGAGAACGTTTAATAACTGATCAATTTAAAAAGGAGAACCAATATCAGCCTCAGGCAGCGGTTCTTTCACGCACCGCTATCAATTCTCCAGAAACAAGTTTTGTGGCCTAATCTCCGAAAAGGAGAAGTCGGACGTCTGCAATTACCAATATTGTAGTTTGCTCCGAAGAACTACGGGCAGCAATACCTGAACCGCTATCGGGAAAGCCGGGTTCTTATCAGGGATGAAAACAGAAGCTAAACGAAAGTCAAAAACAGTAACATTTCAATAGTTTCGTCCCGGTAGCGAAATGTAGAAACGAAAGGGATTTAACCCCGGGGAGCTAAATGGTCAAATGGTCGAAACGAAATCGGAGTCGAAACTCCTTCGGGTCGAAAGTTAACTAAAACTCTTGGGCGATACGAAACACAGATAATGTTGGGCTTCGGAGGGACCGCGTGCTTCACCTTCTAACAGTTCAGTTTCGACCCACACACCCAGCATATACACGTACCATGATTGAATGAAGTAGGGGTTCGGCCCACCGCCATCAATTGCATGGGGCTCCCATATTTTTACCACAAACAGGAGAGCAGTGAACAGAAACTGGCCATTCGATTTTTAAGCTCAATGTGTTTCCCTATCTACACGAATGTCAAGCGTAATGGGTCGAACCTATTCCCTCATTTCCTCTTCCAATCAACTTTTGGGATCGAAACTTAACTACGAGCAGCGAGGTTTCGATTAATTTAGTTTCGTTCCCGGGGGTAAATCTTCGTCCCGGGTCATTTTAATATCGTACGAAACTGAACTTAGACCTCGTATTTTCGTTTCCCTCCGGGTCGAAACGAAACATTTTACAACACTACAGATAAAATTGTTACTTCGCACATTAAAAGAACAGTAACAGGTCTTCATACCGTTCAATACTCAATATGTTGAGATGCATGAATGTGACTATATCAACTGCCAGAATGCGCTTCGGTTTTACTGATAACAGCATCATAATACGCGGTACAGGATAAAATTTATTTCATTGAAAGTGGCATTCGTAACTCCAGGGTGCATTATTTTCTGGCGTAAGTGATCAGTATGATCCCTTAGTTTTATATCTATAACTACAAAAGAAGTGAAATTTTTCCTGCACCTCGAAATACACACTTTCAAAAGGTTCTGTAAATTAATATTAAAAATCTTCTTCGAATTTCTCCGTCTTTAACAGTTAAATCATTAGGAAAAAACTGCAAAATGTTCAAATATTTCGCCTATATTTCTGCACAAATATTTCCATAATTTTTCCATTAATTAACACGAATAATATTTGTTTATAATAATCATAATATATTGTTTATCAGACATGTGTTCAACATATTTTAAGTATTTTTTCAGATCGTGTCCTTGAGACATCGTGAATGGCAATTTAAAAAAATAAACACTCTCTAAATACCTGGAAAGTTCCCAAGAAAAACCGAATCTTAGCTGTTGAGAATCAAATTCGTGAGCTATTACTTCTCATCAATTTACGGCCACAATTGTGCGTGGATAGTTTAATTGATTTTTATTATCCTCCATTGACGTCATTCACAGGTTACACTTGCGTCATGCCACTCAGCACTCATCCAGGCTGCTTCATCTTCACATCGGACACTGACCTTATCCCAAAACAGGATTTTAAGACGAGCTGCATCTCCAACATCATCGAAAAATGTCGTTTGTTTCGTTATCAGCGATTTTTTAATCGTTGTATGCAATTGTATTTTGTGAGTTTTAATTCTTTTTGGATTTCGGAGGTACTGCTCGATGATGGTTACCTGCGCTAATTTTTGCACGTTGGACTAGATTCTTAAATTTCAAGTGTACCTCCTTTTATCCCAATCATTGAATGATGGCTAAGGCAGATAAAAATTAAGGAATTCAAAATTAATGATGTAGTAAAAGATAATTACTTCTTTCAATTAAAAAAATATCGCTAGTCATAATTTCAGGGCCACTTTATGACCTTTGGATTTCAAATTATATGTTATCAGCAATTGCGTGGTAAATTCGATAGATTGAAACACTAAGGTTTGCTGCACTAGTTAATGCGCAAAATGGGCTCACCAATGCACTTTGCTTCGCTGCTTTGCAAAAATTTGATGCATTGAATAATTTATAGTTAACTACCTTATTCACGACCAGGACGATATCATCAATAATGCATCCATTCATCTTCTTTGCGATTCTTTGATCGTAAAACCGGTAATTTTGTAGTGATTGGTAACAGTGGTTATAACTCAGGTAATTCAGATCAGTGCATTTCAATGCCATTAGGATGAGAAATCGAGGGAAAACTGAAAAGACGAAAAGAAATATAGAGGACATATTTCAATTCATTAATTACGCGCTCGTATATTACAAAAGAGGATCCTCAAGTCGTCCCGTAGATCAGTTGTCACCCAGCGTGCGTTTATATGGGTTTGAAAGTCACCAATGGCGGTCAATGCAAATTTTAAAGAGGAATAAGCTATAATCTATACTGTTAACCGAAATTTATATTCGGGATGGCGTTATCTACCAAATTTTTCAATGCCATTTTTCGCGATTGAAAATACGGTTTAATAAAACATCGGAAAATTGAATCGCTCTGGACTCCGTGAACATTTTTTTAAAGCGATCATAAAAAGACCGGACTGGCAAGAGCAATCAACCTTCAATGGGACAGAATGGGGTCTTTCCAATGCACTCCCCTCGATCAATCCACTTCAAAAGGACATTAATCGATGAAGATTGTTTAGCGTGGCAAAGATTAAGCAAATAATTATAAAACACTAGTAAAGGAACATGATGTTATTATGTTAATAAGGTGCTACATAACTGGTACTGTTATATCATACTTAACATTTGTCTTTATTGTAAAGGCCTGGTTACACTGTACATTAACACGTACAAGTTAAAGTTTGTGTGAATGATTTTGGTGGACCACGGAATACGTACAAATTAATGAATCAAATTAGAACACGTTCTATTTTCTGGGCATGCATTCGCATAAGTTGGGTGCATTTTGGCGTTCGTTCGCGCGTTCATACATTTAGACATTAAACCGTACGTTTTAGTGTATAGTGTAACCAGGCCTTTAGAAATAATATCAAAATGTTCCCAATCAAGCCTCAATTCAATGAGGAATCGATTTCCTTACGATGGTTTCGACATCCTCTGGCCCTTCTCAATGTTTTCACCATGAAAATGCGTCTGTAATGATTTCAACACAGTGGAGAAAATTATTTTCACGAAATTTGAGCCCTGGAGAGCTGATGCGAGTGGGAACCAAAATTACTAATAATGTTTTGGTTGAAAAAGCACCATTTTGAAACTAGAGTAATTTTGCACCAAGCGCTCTGATTGGCCGCGAGGTTGCCCTGTTACCGGATGCCTTGGATGCATTGCGATATCTGGCAGGCAAACCATTCACGGAAGTCGTTCGTTGTCCAGAGAATCCGACAACAAGGCAAACTTGCGGCCAATCGCAGCGCTTGGATTAAAGTTTTTGCGAATCAAAAATGGTGCGTTTTTGACCCAAAAGTCACTAGTAATTTTAGTTCCCACCGGCATCAGCTATTCGGAGCTGAAAATTTCTGACAATTTTTCTTCACTCCATGTAATTCGGCGCGCCGCAGCGTCGGAAACACATCGTCTACATCAGCGGTTCCAATTTTTTTCCCTCCCGTACCCCTCTATATGTATACAGCTAATATTGTACCCTAAATAGTGTAACGTGCACATTTTATTAGATAATTTCTCTAAGGGTAGGTGACACTTTTAGTGATAAATAATTGTGTAAGTAGAAACTTTGTTTTAAATACCCCAAGTAATGAGTATACATTCTTCCTGGTTAAAACTTACGACGCGCCACTGTTGCCAGGCTACCATTAGGGAGCGTATCGTCTGCCATTACCCATCATTTTCGGCATACCATCACCCCGACTGGTTCGTCGCGTACCCCTCAATGGGTACGCGTATCACCGGTTGGGAACCGCTGATATATATTCTTAGTTCTTGGACGGGAACGGCACAATCAGGAAGACATTGATCCGTTCAAAGTATTTGAAGGTGGGGTTTGGCGTGCACGGAACATGATTCATTTCCTAAGGGGAGAAGTAAAAAAACAAACAAGAGTTTGGGCGCCGAAATGACTGACTGGTTTCCTTGGGACCCGTCTGACCTATATTCGCCCCTGCTGCTGCCAACTCTAGTCTCACTTGCATTTGTTTCATGAAATTTTCAACCAGGTCATCATTATTCGGTTACAAGTCCGACGAGTACCGTTAGCGAAATATTTTTCTCGTCCAGTACAGATTCCATCCATCCCTGCTGATTATATGCCGCGTTGAACATGAACACGGAAGCGGGAAGGGAATTCCAAAGTCACGCTGTTACACGCCAGCTTCTATTCTGAATCCTCAACTTTTTTCCTCAGAAATGTATAAACTTTAAAATCCGTAAATGAAAAGAAAAATAATTTTTACTCCACCAATTTATTTTTAGGTATCCGAAGGTGAGACCGATGTGTCGAAACCTATTGTAGATACTTGAAAATAAATTGGTTGAATATAACCAAGTTTTTCTTTTCCTTTTTCGATAAAATGAAGTTCTACATGGTTGAGACGATAGAGGTAGCGTAAAATCCATATTAATCTGCTGTATGTTGAGAAAATGAATTCATGAAATCGATCGGATCAGTTACCGAATAGGAAGTGATAGAAAATCACTGAAAATATGTGGAAAATGTTTCAAATAAATAATGAACTATAACTATCGAAACCAAGAATGGTCATCCATGAAGATATTGTGCTAATATCGATTATAGAATACTAAATAATAGGGAATAGTTTCTGGCCATCGTTATGAGCGAAGGATAGAAAAATTGTAGGCGGTGTAAAGTTAAAGTCTAATCCATGATGCAGTCATACGTTTCGTTTTGGAATTAAATTTCGTTGAAGGAATCAACGAGGGTGTTAGTATTTCTTCGAAATAGAGTCACTACTAGAAATATTAATTAAAATGTCGTGCTCCCCTGATCTTCGAAGTCTTTAGCAACCAGAAAATCTGAAGTCATAATTTTGTTATGACTATCAATGCAATGCGTCTGGCGGAGAATAAAGTTCTAACTGCGGACAAGGAAAGCAGCGATGAAGCTCACGGCGTGGTGGGCGTGGTCAAAGAAGATAAGAAGAAGAGAGAAAGTACATGGATCTTATGCTGAGACGGCAGAATATAGGTAATGAGGACTGGGATTGAAAAATCAACGATATTCGTCTTTGTCAACCAATAAGGAGGAATGAAAAAGAAGAAGTTATGAGAAGAGTAACAGAGAAGAGAAGTCTCATGAAAACCTTGACAAGAATATTGAACAAGCTTATAGGCCATATCTTGAGACATGATAGCCTGATGAAAACAATCTTCGAGGGATAAGTAGATGGCAAGAACGGAAAAGGAAGACCTTGAATGAAATATTTACTATAGGCAAAGAAGGATGTGAATGAGAAGAAACAAGTGGGCGTGAAAAGATTATCTGATGGAAGAGTTGAGTGGAGAGCTGCGTGAGACCAATCTAATGATTGTTGATGTGATGATAATGAAGGAGGAAAATAGTGCCAATATCTCTCGATTTATCTCATAGTAAGCACAATAACTTCTTCGCTGAAAATCATTTGAGTGATCCAGAGACAAAGAATTCTGTATAAAAATGCCTATATCAAAAGCTTTGTAAATACACGATATGAGCTCAATGATTATTTTACATTCACAGCATTTTATTCTGAATAAAATTTGTCTGTAATGTCTGGACTGTAGGGCGTAAAATTAATACATACAGTTATGCTACACCACCACATATGCTACACGAATAGTTAACAAAATTCAGCTTGTACCTCCAACTATTGATGGAGAAAAGACCCCAACGTTTTTCCAATCACATGCGGAAGTGGATTCTAATCATAAGTATTCCATGTTTTGCTTGCCTTATTGTTCTTGCAATGTGAAAAACATATTCTTCCTGCCTGCCCAGCAACTAATCAGACATTATTCCATCGGAATGTTTAAAAATTCCTTTCGAGGAAATACGGAAATGGAATCCGACGGACTGAGAAGGAGATGGTATATTTGGTTTTCTTACAAAAATGAGCCTGGGAGAAGAAAGATAGAGGGCGTGATGGAGTGACTAAGCTTTCACAACCGCCTTTATGGATAGCTGGTCATTTGTGGTCGCCGCTCCTTCAACCGGTCCCACGCCTTCAACTCTATTCAACTCGATCTTGCAGTAGTACAGAGCTACTCAAAACTTCTGATGCAAACGGTGTTGTTTTATTTTCTGTGTGTTTTAATACATCTCCGCATCACCAATAAGACAAGCAGGTTATGTTGATGAAGACGAAAAGGAATTGAAACTGCTTGACACCCAAATTTTAATGTGAGCATTATGAAATTGAGTTTTTCCCCAAATTTATTCAAAAATGAAATCCAACCTTTCAGATACATATGAATATCATCCTTCTCAATAAATAGTAGTGTTTATTTATTTATTATCCACCGAAGAGAATATTTCCCCTTACTACCACAGTCAGTATTAGGCGCAGTATTACGTATTGTGATCTTAATCGCTTGTATTTTATTTTTTCAATGCATTCCTAATCGATAAAATAAAAGGCTAGTGAAGAGTCTGAGCTGGAGTGAAGCGTTTTCGGTGTAGAAACGGGGACACTCAGGAGGAAGGACGCGAGAAGACAGGAGGCGTTCGAGATGTGGGTGTAGAGAAGGTGATGTCCACGAAGAGGTGCAGGAACGAGGAAGTGCTAGACATGGTGGGTGAGGAGAGGCAGCTTCTTGATGAGATACAGAGGAGACAGAAGGTTTGGATGGAGATAGTTCCAAGCGGGGAGGGGTTGTTGAACACAGTGTTAAGATGTAGAATGTTGGGTATGCATGGGACGGGAAGTAAGAGAATAGGAATGTTGAAAGGACAGAAGTAGGTGGGCATTGAGGATTGAAGAGGGAACTACAAGTTGGAAGGCGAGATGGTCGGTGGTGATCGGTAAAATGGTCCTTCATCATGTTTCTACTTTTTGAAGAGACCGTCTAAGTGGATAAATGCTTTGCCAGGTTGAGGTTCCGCTTGTAGCAATTAACTTCATCAAGCCTCTCTCATCAAGCAACTCTTGATGTAAAAACAGGATTAGTGAATTAATTGAGGCTACATTTTATCGTATTGTAGTTATTACACAAATTGCTTCCCTTCAGGTTGTGACAATGATTAGGGCGTGAAGTTGAAATGAATTACAATGCACACTTCTCACAACGACGTCGACATAAAACAACGAAACTCTAGCTACATCATACTACCAGCTACACGAGTGACAGAGATGAGTTAAACCAAATATGGCGTGGGTCTATACGTCTTCCTCTTGATTGGTGACAAACTTCCTGATGCGAAGTCACGATGCCGTAATTCAATTCTTAAAAATTCTCTATTATCTTTCAGCTTTCTCGTGAGAATAATGCTATGCGTATTCAAGTGTGGTAACTTCTCCAAATACGTCTCGAGGTGGCGATGAGGAGAAAATATGAACGTTGAAGGTCTTTGTCCCTGTTGATGCTACTTTCTTCCATCTTATTTGATGGATCCTTTGGCGACTTTATCTCTTTACCCACAGACATGTCGAAAAAATTACCGAGTCACCACCAATGCAAAAATTCCGCCGATCAATCATGAACAACTCATCAATCATGAAATTTTCCTCGTGAAGCGCCCAAGCCCATCCAAGACTGTCCAACAAATCTCCTCTTTGTCGGCCTTTATTGTGTGTAGACGCCGGCCGAGTAAGTTCACGAATGCGCTCGCATTGAATGTCCTGCACTGAGGGAGGGGCGTTGCGGTGTGATTGGCGGCCCTCGGCTGGGGCTCATGATGGGGGCTCTCCTTGCATGGGGCTCGTATTGGGGCCCTCCTTACTTCCCCGGAAAGTTTTATGAAATCGCATGCCTGGAAATGGATTTTGACGCTATTCTCGCTCGTGAAACAACTAGATAAAAGTTAAATAATTTAATATGGTTCCATGATCTAATTAGTGAATTTGGTCCTTTAAACTGTGCTGAAATCTAAAATAACCTCTAAAAAAACCTTTTCGGATGACCCTTTCAAAAAGCATTAGGTTCTATTTTAACTTTATCGCATTTATTAGTTTATCTAATATTTTTACATAGTGTGCTTTAAAAAAATAACTAATGTAAACGCATAATTTTATAATTACAAAAATTCAAGTAATCTGAGGCCAGACCGCCCCTGCTCCCACTCCAGCATTAACCGCCGTGAATCCATGCGAACTCCATTCTTTTGAAACTCTTATGTCCACATAATACCGGTCAAGATAATCGTAAAATGGGTTCGGTTAAAAGAATATTAGGAAAGTGTGACGACAAAGTGAGAGAAATTAGCTACTTTTCCCTCGTTAGACCACATTTGGAATACGCTGCCAGTGTTTCTGACCCTCATGAAAAAGGCTTAATAACACAGAACGCGTGCAAAGAAGAGCTGCCAGGTATGTGAAAGGTCGATACGATAGTCTTGTTAGTGTAACTGATCTCTGAGATAAACTCGGATGGGAATCTCTGTCGGACCGTAGATTGAAAAATAGACTAAAACTTTTAGATGAATTCAAGAGCAGTGTCTTTTCTAACGAAGATAGCCATATCTTATACTACGGAAGATGAGATCATAAAAATAAAATAACAGAGATAGACTGTAGAACAGACAGATTCAGAATGTATTTTTTCCACAATCAATAAGAGATTATAACGGCAGCGATAAAACTCTAAATACTTGTAGTGTAGACTATGTAAAACTTAATGCATGTTTCTTAATTTTATTATCATTTCTTACTGCGTGTGGTAGCATAATTTGTTAGAATGCGTGATGTTTTTGGACCGCATGGTGTGCATATGGGAGTCCATTGCATGCTGGTGATTGATCACCTCCTGCCAAACACCCTAAAGGTGGCTCGTAGGGCAATTTGTAGATGTAGATACTAGTTTTTTTATCGTCGAAAATTCATTGGTGGCTTGATTTTCTACAAATATATTAATACTTATAGTAACTAAAGCTATGGATTTGACAATGAAAAATAGGTTCGGCATCATGCATGCGTCTATCTTCGTACTACATAGCAAGACACCTCGATAGGCGTGTGGCGGGGGATTTTTGATAATAGTCGTTTACGAATAAAAGGGAAATACTATAACGAAGTTCCGCTGAGCATTCAAATGATGGAGATTTTCATCCATATTGCGCCTTTGAAGCCGAAGAGCCCCATTTTCCATTTGATATTTACCTAGTTTCTTCAGAATGTCCAAAGCTGAGGGATATCATAATTCAAGCTGTTTGTTTTTTTTAAATCCACCGATCGCTCTGCAAAAACGGCGTGCAAGCGACAGACGGGAACGTACTTGATCGCAGAGGGCGACTGCGCCTCCTCCGTACCACATGCCCACTTATTTGCGAGCAGAAGTCGTCTATTTAAGGTTATTAGGAGTCTTATTAACAAGGTCGCCTCAATAGATTCTCCACGCGTGAACTCGACAGCCGCAAAACTCACCGAATGACTCCAGCAATGACATGTCCCGACTTTTATGTCTATGAAAGAGAAAAAATCCGAGGACGAGGATAAATACAGCTGCTCATTTTGAAACAGTATGCCGATAGAGCAGAGCCATTCCAAACAAAATAAGAGACATTCCGGCTGCTGGAAGTGTTCTTATACATGGCAACGCCCGTCCTCTCAGCGCTGGTGCAGCTCAACTGATCCTTGAGCAATTTCAATGGGACAACCACCCGCCGTGGAATTCCAACCTGGCGCCGCGTGACTCCGATATTTATGCTTAAATGAAGATTTGGAAGGGAGAGAATCGTTACTAAACGCAATATGAGCTTAAATGCCTCAATAGCCGAGGCGATTACATCGAAAAGTGACCAAAAGTGCGCTCAACATCAAGCAACAAAACAAATGCTAATCATTCACTTTGTCTTCTATTCATAACCTCTCGGAGGTTGAAAAAAAAACAACCCTCGTATTTATGGGTCCCTATACATTTGCTAAGGAAACAGTGACGAAAGTTTGGTGAGATGTTCCTCCTATGACCACACATAAGCAAGCGTCGTTGCAGTAACACTAAAGGTTATTTGAAATCTAGCTGGTTGCGTGTTGGGTAAAAAATACTCAGCCCCTGGCAAACACCCTCCAGAGGTGGATAGCATGGTATTACACTGATGTAAGTGTTATAATTTCCCAATTTTGCCTGCTACGTTTGACCCTCCCGCGTTCTGACACGTGCCGTACATTTCATTGAGATATTCCGGAGAGTCTGAAAATGAAACTCGGTGGGGTTTATGAGGCGTGGAAGACCAAACGAACCGTTCCTTTGCGTCATCAGACAAGCTTTGTCGAACAAGATACGCCACAATTTAACTGATGAACTAAATGGCGAATACGATATCTTTACGATTAATCTCTTGGAATTTATGGCACATGATTGTGATTAACTGTAGCGATACCTTTTTATTCCAGATAAAATAATTGAATTATTAATTTGTCGGATATAGTTTGATGGCCAAAGTCTTGGAAAGTTTGATGATTGTTAGCTCTAAAGCGGTTCGTCTCCTTATACTGAATTCACTACGATCATGCGAAGAACATTTTTTCCACGGTCTGCACTACATCTACGATGTCTAGCTGTTAATATTGTCTGGTAAAATTATTATATATCATAGGAATTTGGATAGATTTATTCGTCTCATTGGCTTTTCCGTTGAAGCAAGTTGTTTTCTGTTAAAATTTATTTAGTGGAAAAATGTTTTCATTTCCAGAAAGTGACCTTAAAATTGTCGAAAAATATTTTCTGCTCCGTCCCTATCTCGTCCAATGGTTTGTTCATTTAAACGTAAAGAAAAATAGCATAGATTGTCCATTCAGATAAAAAAACTCCGCCATTGGACTTTATCTGTCAATCCCTAATCATTTAGACCTTCAATAATTCACTTCAATCTTTATTTCCCTTCAACGGAGGTTTCTTACTCTATCTATCTTATCTCCGGCTATACTCTCGCGATGATATGCATGTTTTTTACGCCTCTGTCGCGACTAGGCCTGGGCTTATAAATATGCCAAGGTAACTCTTCCATTGTGTTGACCTTTTTTTACCGCCTAGCACCATTTGTCTACTCACATAAAAAACACTTAATGGAAGATGAATGAAACTTTCGATCCTTCAACTTTCATCATTGGAAACTATGTGGTTTAACCCATATACCATGGCTTTTTTCTGAGTGACATTCAAGGAAGACTTTTGCCTTAGCATGAATGTGCACGACTATTTTGTTATTGTGAGTAATATTTCATGACCGTGTGGTATGGATGTACCGATCATCTGGCATGCTGCGTGTTTGTGATTGATCACCCCCTGCCAAACACCCTAGAGGCGGCTCACAGGGTATTATGTAGTTGTACGGTGCCGAGAGTTTCGTATTCGCAGCGCGTCGAGAAGGAAGGCAGGTCATGAGGGAGTGATTCTTCCTCTTTAAGTTTTTTTTGTCCCTCGAAAACAATTTTTAACTTAACCGGTTAAGGGATCGGAGTGCCATAATAACTTGTCGCATAAATAACAGTTGCGTGTGGTGACCCTTTAGACGTGCATTCACGCAGGGTCACGAGCAGTGCATTGTCGACCCATTGACCCAGTGGCCGTGGCTTCTAAAAACGTTTCACTTCCTCGTTGCACCCGCGACGAAATTGCATTGTCGGAGGACTTGCATTCTGGACAGGCAGACAGGCAAGGGTGGCTGCTTGCGTAACATCTCTCTCGCCTCCATCCCCGCTACTACCACGCTGAGAGGTGAGTAATCGCGTTTTCGAGCCTTCCTTCCAACAGCCACTCTCGCCTTCGTTTTTTCATGACTCACGTTTGAATCTCTTTCTTATTTTCCACCACGTTAACTTGCGAGCGTTTTCGACGCGGTGTGCCTTAATAGCGTGGTGTACCCGTCGCAGTAAACTGCTTCAGCAGTAGCTACAAAAAGCGATGTCTAGACACTACTATCAACACAAAAGTATTCTAAATAGTATAATGCCTCGTTCACATTACGATTGTCCGAGCTATCGTCCTAACGATAGTTGCCCGAACTAGCCGTGTGAATGCATGACATCCTGACAATAGTTCACGTAGTTCCGAACGTTGCCACTTTACGATGGTTAGGCGCTGGGAGACCGGAAAAGGAAGCGACAAGAGAAAGACGAAAAGTTCGTTAAGCTCCCTCCGCTCTACTTTTTTTCATAGATTTGTCCAAGCAAGGAAGAATATGGGCGGAAGAAAAATTGTTCGTTAAGTACACGTTGACCACAGTAATATCATGGCCCTGCATACCTCAACAGCCTTGCTAACCGTCAATGTTGTCTTGGAGTCTTCCGTGGCGTACAGAATTAGTGGATTTCTCCATTTTCGGGTTATCGCCGCGTTTCGTGGTCAGAGGTGACGACAGTTTCGCCAGGATTCCACCAGGCGTCTTCAGGTCGAGGTGGCCAGCAGTTCACTTCGACCTGAAGACGCCTGTTGGAATCCTGGCGAAACTGTCGTCACCTCTGACCACGAAACGCGGCGATAACCCGAAAATGGAGAAATCCACTAATTGCTAACCGTCAATTTCCCGTTCACTTTAGGTGTCAGCCCTAGAGGGCAGCACATGTTTTAAGCATCGTTGTGTGAATGCACGATAGTTCCAACGAATGCTGGAACAATCGTAATCTGAACGAGGCATTAGACTTGCTGCTTTCCTGGCGCACGTTGTGGATGATTGCTTAATGCGATTTCCACCAAGTGAGCTGTTCTCTCAGAGTCGTCTTGTCAATGGCTAACTCTGCCATCGTCCTTAGGGCTGTGAGTGCTGGGTAAAGATTAGTCCGAATTTATTTGTCCGTTGTCGGACTTGTCTTTTGGGATTTTGAGTAATGCTGTGTCTGGAGCCGAGGTTTTCGGAGTGCGCGTATGACGCAGTTTTAGGGTGCGGTCCGTTGAACGCTACATCTACATCTACACAATACCCTGCGAGCCACCTCTAGGGTGTTTGGCAGGGGGTGATCAATCACCAGCATGCAATGGACTCCCACATGCACACCGTACGGTCCAAAACGTCTCGCATACTAACAAATTATACTACCATATGCTGTTAGAAATAATAATAAAATTAAGCAACATGCATTAAGTTTTACATAGGTTAGTAGGCTACACTACATGTCATGCAATCTATTTATGAGTTCTATTGCTGCCGTTATAATCTCTTATTGATCGAGGAAAAAAGACATTCTGAATCTGTCTGTTCTACAGTATCTCTCTCTTATTTTATTTATATGATCTGATCTTCCGTAGTATGTTGGCGTCCGTAAGATATGGTTAACTTCGTCAGAGAAGACACTGCTTTTGAATTTATCTAAAAGGTTTTGTCTATTTTTCAATCTACGGTCCGACAGAGATTCCCATCCGAGTTTATCTAAGAGGTCAGTTACACCAACAGACTATCATATCGACCTTTCACATACCTGGCAGCTTTTCTTTGCCTTTTTCCTGAGGGTCTCAAACTCTGGCAGCGTATTCTAAATGTGGTCTAACGAGGGAAAAGTAACTAATTTCTCTCACTTTGTCGTCGCACTTTCCTAATATTCTTTTAACAAAACCCATTTTACGATTAGCTTGACCGGTTATTTCTCGAATATGTTTATTCCACGAATTCGAATATGTTTACCAATGCCTCGGAGCGCCACCGACGAGCTCCCAAGCGGTTCGCTTCGGAGCGCTACAGTTTAAGATGTGACGTCACGGCAAACTTCATACACCCGTTTTCCGCCTCGCTTCAGACGCTCCTGTGAAAACTAGGGTCAGCGGAGGAGCGAGTCATTTTTTGGTGGAAATTCGAAGCGAATGCACTGAGGCAATGGAGAGTTTACTCACGTTGCAGTTGTTGGACGCTGAATCTGGACGCCTTTTTTCTATAAAGGTGACTACGAGGTAACGGAGTAGGCGCACATAGTAAATAGATGTAAATTTAATTGTGATTTAAATAAATATATAGCAAGCACTATCTCTCCGTAGACATTCTCGTATCTCCCCCAAAATGAACTGAAATGTCTCTGGAAGCAACCTTTACATTCAAAAGGCAACAAAAAAATATTAAAAGGAGCATGTAGTGTAAGGAAGGTTTGTAAGAACATATATCGACACATCAACTTTGCCATAAATTAAAATCTGAAGAAAAATATGATATACATGGAATGGATTAATGATTTATAATAGTCGTTAGCCATAATAAGTTAATATATTTCAAGTGAGAAAACGGTAGAGTGCCAACGTTTTCCTTTACTAGGGTAATGAGTTTCAATCAGAAGGGGTAGGCAAGGGTAGGTGTGAGAAATACGGTCCAAAGTTTCTTGCTTTACTTAGTGGAACCTCGATATTGGAAAATAAAATTCATTTTATTTATTTATTTATTTATTTATTTTACATACCACCGAAAACAGCACTGTTCGGCCTTTACATCGGGGTTGATAATAGTTAACAATCACAAACATCCATGCCCTGGATAAGGGTAACTTACCCAGGCGGGACTCGAACCCGCGACCTTCGGGTTGGCAGGCGAGGACTTTAACCCGCCTTTTAATGAAATTCGAACATACTTATCAATATCAATGACCATAATCGCCTCAATTCGCAATTAAAACCATCTCTTTGATTTCATAATCCCAGTTTGCACACCCTCGTTCATTTCCGCCATTTTGACTTCGCTCCTGACCGGTCCGAAAAGAAATTCTCGTAGCGAACGTAGACCGGTGCTCCGGAGCACTTCCGTCTGTAGCGTTTGGTAGCGAAAGTAGCATTCATTGGACCGTACCCTTAATCGGAGCTACCGATTACTCACGATTGACGCGGGCTTTTTGAAGCGTCTTTTTTTTATATTTCACTTTGTTCGCTTTCTTGTTTTTCTTTTGTGTTTGCCCTTGCCGGCAAAATATTGCTTCTCAAATTTCAACCACTTCCTGATTAGCTAGAGCGCTGGAATTTTCCGGATAGCACAGAACTGGATAACAATGCAATGTTCTATTACTACAATCGGAACCGTTTCTCGAGTAATATTCAGAAATAAAATTGAATTATGGCGATGAAAAAATGCCCACCAAAATTAAATGGAGGCGCTGCCATCACTACAGGTGGAATGAAGTATCCTCAGAGCTCTAACATACGAACGTCCGCTGCAACCCAGATGATAGAGTGAAATAAAATTTATACTTGCTGGTCAATAGATATCATCCTTATCTCTTAGAGGTAACGAATATAATCTTGCATCCGCACCGCGTTTTTAGTTTATGAAATGTTCTTCTTAATCTTATTGTAACTTTGTCATCAAGCATATTTGAAATTCTCAATAATTTAAGGGGGCGGACTGTAATTTTATTCTTTTTCTACAAAACATAACATTTTTTGGAATTCCAATATTCTAAACTTGCTTTATTTTGGTCGTCTTGTCCGGCTCAAATCTTACAGCACAATTTTAACCCGTTTTCCGATTAGCTATCAAGCTGAAATTTTCTCAGAATAACTCAGAAACAGATGCCAATGTAATGTCCTAAAACTTTTACTATGATTTTAACTTTTCTCGATTGTCATTCAGAATTTAAAATTAAATATATAGATCAGTTCAAAAAATGACCACCACAATTTGATGGCAGCGCTGAGATCTTCAAAAGGAATGAGTTCGTTTGCCACATTGAAATTTGTACTGCAATATGAAATGACTTCATATTATTTCATTGTACATTGTGGTTCTCTCTATAAGAAATTGATCAATTAAAAGATTTTACCTAAATATAAGTAGGAAATAAATAAAAAATGTTTATAAAAACACCGTTTTTCTCGCGAACTAAAAAAAAATGAAATAACTTTTCATCAAGCCTGATCACCACTGCTTATTTACCTAACATTATTTTTCCCGTGTATCTGGTTTTCCCTTCATCGATTCATTCCTTGGTTATCAGAGTCAAATTTTTCGGCTTGGAAAGTTGCAGTAGAAAGGAAATAAGTTTGAGAGCTATAGCACTTATAACTCTAAGATACTAATTTTCTATTCCTTGCTAATGCTGTATCGTCTTGGTGAAGGAGAGCATGGCGTCATTATAAAATTACTGCAGGAATTGCATTGATAGTAAGTTATGGACGTTGTAATCAAGTTAGAAGCTAACAACTTGTGCAGCTTCATTATATGCAGTGAGGTAATGGAAAATTAATCACTACCAAGAGAAGGGATCCATACCCTCAGCTACCAAGTCTTCGACCGGGATCCGTCAATCAAAGAAATGCACCTCCGCTGCAACGATGACTATAACAAATCAGCCGTCATGCTTTGCCAATTGGTTGATGCGTCAGGGAAAAAATGTCCTTGATTCGAACCTATGTTTACAGATTTCCAGACACCAATACTACGAACAGCCTAATTCATTTTCCATGATATTGTTTGTTGCTCACTCCGAAGATGTGACTCTATTTGCATGGGATAGTAAAATAGGTAAGAGGAAAGGAGATATTAAACGCCATATTTCGTTTAGAATTATTTATTAAAGTTTTATACCCATTAAAGTAGGTTTGCATGGAGTATTTACGAAGCAAACTAATGTACCTACTCCCTTTATGGACTTCTCTTCAATTCACAATAAGGCCTACTCCATTTTAGTCTACCTGAAAATCCTATTGTTTTCCTTCCTCTCCCTCGTTTACTCAACATTCTACCCTCCAATACTGTTTTCAACATCCACTCCCCGTTTGTAATGAAAGGTACTTTGTTTCTTCCACAAGTTTATGAAAATGTCTACTTTATTACCGGTTTCGGCTGTTACACCATTATCAAATACGGGTTTAACATTTGAATATGGCGTAACAGCCGAAACCGGCAATAAAATAGAAATTTTTATAAACTTGTGGAAGAAGCAAAGGGCGTTTCATTATTACTATAGTGTGAGCCCTTCCACCACGTACGTGCTTCAAGTATCGATTTAATCCCCTCCCCGTTAATTACTCCCTCCATCCATACCTTCCATCTCTTCTGAATTTCAACTAAAAGCCGTCTCTCCTCACCCACCATGTCCAGCTATTGGATGTAATTCTTCTTCTGCTCCATCAATAACTATTAGACACAGTATTAATGTAAATAATTATCTTAATAATCTCAAATTGTACACGCCGTTGTAGTCTCTTTGACTGATTGATCTTATCCTATAACTAAGCATCAACTTTTGACCCTTGGCAACCCTTTTGCTTATTTTAAATTAGCTATTGGTTAATGCACTAACTTCAACATCAGCACTTCGTCGTTCCTCCTCCTCTCCCATTTACACCTTTCAATCATACTACTGAGGGAAGTTCAAATTGAGTTTTAATCGGTACGGTCAAATGTTTTATCACATTGTGGGTGCATCTTTTCTTATGAATTCGTAGATGCATTTTCTAGCCATGTTGGTTATCGGATGGTGCACAGAAATCAATGTTACCTGACGCAAATTCACTCTCTCTATGCTGATTCATAAGATGAGATCGAACAAAATCATTTTCATTTTATCTCGTTGTGTCATTTCTTTTTTTGTGATGCTCAATTCTATTTATTATGTGAACTAAATGCTCTTATTCAAATATTAATACTTTTCTATTCCATTTCAGGTAAGTTTTCCTGTTGGACTTTCATTCATATTTCCATAATGTGTCGCAGCCTGGCAAAGTGAGTAGCAACTGTCACTACGACGTCATGAAGAAATATTGTTACGACCCGCAAGCAAGGCCCTGTGAAAGAAACGCACCTAAAATAGACACTTCCGTATGGAATAATTAGCGTTGAAACTCATTGAAATTAAAATAAACCATGATTTGTGAGGTTTTTAAGTATATCGGGACTAGCCACGGTGATAACTTTTACGGGAGTCACCCGCGATGCACAAATTGTGCATAAAGTCCGCGGAAAAAAAACCATTCACGTACAGCTGGATACGTTATCCGGTTGTGTCCACAAATATCCACAGGCGCTCGACCGGAAAACGGGGCATCCGGGTTCGTATCCTGGTCAAGGCGAATGGATGTTTCTCTGTGGATTTTTCGCACGATTTGTAAGTATAAAGATTAATTATCCACTATTCCTAGAGTCTCCCGTTTAATTCAGACAAAGCTAGCCAGCTTTTTAAATAAACCAAACCATTATCCCCAAATATGAAAAAAAACTATCATTCAAGTATCTTCTCGCTTTACTAGATTGGGATGTCTTAATCAACTTGTCCTCCTCCGTTGTAAAACTATACTTGACTTTCACTCCTCATCTAGTTCGTTATTTCGTTGATCTTTCCGTCACCTTAATTTAATTTCACCGCGGGAAAGTTCTCTTTCTAGCTGTAACAATATTAATTAACTATATTACTTAACATATCAGGGCCCTTAGAGTGAGTATCATATTCTCCAATACTCCAAGCGCTTTTTATATTGAACTATTATTTCAATTGAACTTAAAAAAGTTATTCCATTTGATACTATTTTTCAACCCAGAACGATGTATCTCGTTTATCTATTTAATTTTTCTTCATTCCATCCAAAGAATATCCGAAAGTACAAAACCGCGTAGGCTGTTTCTGCTTCACCTCGAAAGTTCCGTTTCCATTTTATAGAATATAATCGAAATGCTCGAGAAAGAGAGATCTTTTGAGGCAGCAGAACCTTCTGGAACGCCGTGGCACATTCTGTCCACTTTGAGAGTTTCCGAGCGATCTTGAAAATATTTTCAACATTCTGGAATGTTCTACACGATACCAGAAACTTCATTACGTTAGCATTCTAGAATATTCTACAAAAGTATCCATCGTTTCGCAACATTCTGGAACATTCTACGGTATTCTACGCCATTCTCTAACATTCTGGTAAATTCATTGAGGTATTTTGTGTATCGTGGAAGCTTCAAGAACAGTGTGTCTAATCTTGGCCACTTCGATTTCGGATTCTTCGCGACTTTCCCAACATTTTATTCCATTGTTACAAATGGATGCCTTTGGACCACTCGTACCACGTTAGCCAAACCCTTATAGTTTAAAATTGATCTCATCTGCATATATTATTCTGAGCTCCCTGTCATTAGTGTGGTGATGCAAGGGTAGTAGTTAGTGGTGGACGGGAATTTTAATCAATTACAGTTCGACGAACACTAAATCAATACGCATAGGATTTCATGATAGAGAATTCATATAAATACTCACAGACTGTGCGATAAAATTTACTTTAATGATGAGTGAATGGTACCAATCCTCCTATTGCACCATTAAACATGGCTTTATTTATGTACTGCCTCAGGGTTTTATCTACTGCATACTGAGAAAAGGGCTTGGCACTGGTAATTCCCATGATATAATAACCAGTCGACCATCGCATTATGAAAACAAGCCTTCGCAAACCAAAGATTAATGAATGCACTATATGCAGTAGTTTAGGGGAGTAATTACGAGATTTTTTTATAGAAAGAGAGTAAAAACATTTTTGCCTGTACTGTTAAATGGTTACCCGAATAACTAGCATTTTAATAAACAGGCGAAAGTAATGTTCGATTGAAATGATATGACGAGGTGTATCGCCCTTGAATGTGGAGCATCAAAATGGAATGCATAGCATTGAATGCGCATGCCGATCGAATGAGATCAATGAAACGTCGCCGATGGCTTAGCCGGAGGCGCTGGCGCTGATGGAGAACGTTTTGAGAGGACGATTTACATACGCAGCCCAAAGAGGCTGGGCAAAATGCCTCCGTTGAATGAAAACAAAAGTGAAAGGAGGCATGATCAGTCAGGATTTGCGCGTCGATAAGCGGTGTTCTTGGCAACCAGTTTTGATAGGGTAACAAATGATCTTCCTACAGTGAAGGATGAAATTGGAATAGTGTGAAATCTAATGGTATTCGCAATTCTATTAAATGGGATATATGAAATATAAATATGATTTTATCCAAGAACCTATGCATCACGGTATAAAAAATTAAAGTCTGCTCATCAAATATCATTACTACCTACACGAGAAACCATACGCAACTTACATGATGAAAATTTAGATAAATTAACTACGAAGAGAGACAGAGTCGTTAAAATGGCTTGTTAGTTGGCTTCCTACGCTGAGAGTTAAAGGTTCCACTCCCGGCATGGATAGAATTTAATCAGAAGACTCTCCAGTCCCGTTCGTACGCTGAATCGATAATAGCTAAAAGTTCAGCAAACCGTCCGTCATGTGGGACGCATGATTCTGGTCCCCTAGGCAATTTCGTTCGTGTGCAGTTCAGTTATCGTACAAATTTGATCATCTCTAATTAGTGATCCAGGTTGTCGAAGCCCTTAATTAACAAATAGTGGGACCAAGAAAATTCAATGAACCATTTTTAAAATCAATATTGATAAATTATTTTATCTTTTTATTTAGTTTCGTACGAGAAACTAAATAGGTGCATATCATTAGAAAACTTCAAAATTTCGTCGCCTAAATATATATTTCTTCGACTGACGACCACAAAAAAAATAGGCTTCTCGTGCATTCTTGATAGCTGATTCCGAAATTTCGTTACATACGTGGTGATTGCTTTATTCTTCTTAGGGCCCCCGCGCACTGGCAACTTTTACAAAGCAACTATTTAGTTGCTTTGAGGAAGTCCCATGAAACACACGGCAGTTGCGGCAACTAAAAAGTCGCCTGTGCGCGGGGACACAGTCAATTTCATGTGTTTCATTTGAACATCCACAAAGCAACTAAATAGTTGCTTTGTAAAAGTTGCCAGTGCGCGGGGGCCCTTACCCACAACAACGAGTTAAACTTCGTGGAAAATATCAAACTCATTGTTTCATATTACTTGGCGTGCATATTTGATTTCTAATATTGAACGATCATTCGTAAGAGAAGTATAGATTAAGCTGAACACTTTAAGTTTTCAAATGACGGACACGTTTCATCTTTCTTTCTTTCATGCTAAGAATCTCTTATAGGTGCTTATTATAAGTCGCTAAATAATTTTTTGGTGAAATAGTATGATTTGCATCATTGTTTACATTCGTTTTCCATGAAAATTCGATCTATCTTCACGCGTTAAAATGATTATTAAACTTTCAAATGGTATACTAGACCATCGAATGACTACTCCTTTTCTCCGCGTTTGATTGTAACATGGTTTTGATGGCATAGGGCTAGCTCCTTTTTACAATCTCAGCTATCCAAGAGTAGGCACTTGAGACATTGATTAATATCAGTGGAAATTCCATCATATATTCACGATTTAAAAAAATACCTATCACTTTTCCTATGCGTAGTTCATCAATGATTACATGCCAGAGTTACATATGTTTTCATTCTTGCGCTTCTCAGTGACATGATTTTATTTATAACGTTCAATTTAGCATGTCAAAATACGTAAAACTTTGACATTTATCATTGACGTTTATAACTTATCAGACCATCTATCTCCTTATTTTTCTTGGGTGCCTACATCAGGATGTTAGATCGTTTTTATTAACGATAGAAATTTTACATTCTCATTGTTTTAAAAAGTAGAATCCAATGGCCTTGAGTACAGCTGTTCTGCCAGGTGCTTGAATCATACACCTATTCACATCTCTGACAGTTTGAATGGTCTCGTAGTAAATTAACTACGCCGAAATTTTAGACAGTAAGATTATATTGAAAAAAAGACTTTTCAAAGAAATGGTTTACATATCAAAAACAAAAAACAGTTGTAATAAAAAAACAGACATTGATAACCTGGGTAAATTTTATTTTTATTTAATCAATCAAAATTGATGGTAACTAGGTGTGACAATACCTTAGTAACACAACATCAATAAATATGTACAAAGTTAAGAGGTATGTCAAAAACTTTTGTGTATTCTATTCTGTTCTTATATATACATTTGTATACTTTAAATTATATTATTGTATAAAAAACGCGATCGTAACATTTTTATGTAAAAATATTGTATATCGTTGTCATCTTTGTATTTTATATTGTTCATGTTTTCTCTTTCATAGCCCTGAGGATTATTTTAAATAAATCGAAACTTAACTTGGTTTACATTGACCTATACTCCATGAAATATCATAAAAAGTTATTAAAAAAGGTCAAGAATAGAATAGGAAAAGTATTAATAATACTAAATTTCAAAACTAGACAATAGTTTTCCATAATAAACGATTTTTATTTTCCCTGGTGAATACCTCTGACGAATATTTCTCGGGTTTGCAGCCAGGTTAATGCTTTTATACAAGCTGACGTTTCGAAAGACGACTTGTATCCCATCTTCAAGGCCGTGTTACTTTATGGAAGTCCAATTTCACACTGAACTGGATCGACCGTTTACCGAGGACAACAATACGGCTCAGGTGTCGTCCGATTGGCTGTAGGTCTTTTGAAATTCTTTACGTTTAACCCTAATGTTTTTCATACAGCTGATTACAGGTCTCCGTGTATTGCTAAGATGAAAGCCGGTGTCTCTATTGAAATTTTTGGGATTGAGGCGGATTTCTATTGCTTCCTTAATTATGCGGTCCCAGTAACGTTGTGCGTGGCTAAGGATTTTTGTATCTTCCCATCTAATAGCATGGTCCTCATTAATGCTGTGTTCCGCCACGGCCGAACGTGCGTCGGCTTGCATAAAAGCCTACATAACCTGACTGCAAACCCGAGAAATATTCGTCAGTTTTCATAACTTTTTATTTCTTTGCGGCTTGGGGGGGGGGGGGGGAGGAATCTATCCCCTCATCTCCCATCATATTTACGCCACTACACCATACCAGACCATACTAACCCGATCGCACGGGATGAGGTCTTTCAATTATGCTCTTTTCCAAGGCTTTTCCCAGTAGTATAGAAATAAGACGTTCATTCCTAAGCTTGTAATCGCTCTTTCTCTGCATCTCTTATGCATCTTTCTTCCTAAAACAGGTCACGCCTAGTAGAGTTAATACTTTTATTTGTAGCCTTAAGAATGTCTCTGATTTTTTTTTCCTTTTCCTTAAAGTATAAATAATAATTATATTTTTAGTTCTTCATTGCCTCTTTTACCTTCGTTATTTTATTTTATTGCGTGGATCATACTTGAAGACAATGGCATTGAACGAGTAGCCCATCCCAAAATAATTGACAAGCAGAAGAACTCGAGAAATCATCTTCTTACAATGATTGATCGCAAAATATGGAATATGTGGGTCTTTAACTCCTAACTGTTTGCTATATTTTCCACGAAAAGCTTACCTTTGGTATTAAAATAACAGGGAGTTCATGAATTTAGCTTTCTCTGCGTTTTGCTCTGAGGCGTTTGGTTTTATTAAAAATTTCAACTCTTACCCATTTTCTGTTCAGATTACCCGTTTAAATACAAGAAATGTGGTTGTTTAGTGGCTATGCTACCGATCTGGACGAAGAATATACAACTGAAAAATTGGAAATGGATAATTGTGTACCCTACTTAAGGGTTTTCTAAACAATGACAGAAGTTTTTGAACATCCGTCCAAAAATTATGCTATGATAAAAGGAGAATTAACCTTCCAAGCAAGCAATATTCCAAAGAGAGAGCGTTATACTCATATAGAAGAGGGTACTACATCAACGCAATAAAATCGATAATTTTATGGGGTCTTTCATGGCTTAAACCCCGTCGCAATATCTACAGTGGTGTGTAAGTATTTGATATGTTCATCATTTCCGTAGAATGGATTTTGAAGCCGGAATCAAAAGTGTAATGAGCAGGGTGCAAAGTAGAATCACGGATTTTTTTAGTTTGCTTGAAATCCGAGCGTTACCAGCTCCTGATTTGGAGACTAATTTATCAGACGTCTGTGGTTCTGCTTCCAAGAATTCTTGGGAAGCCCGTTTCCTGGAGGCAATTGACGGCGCGGCGTGGGAAAAAGGAAAGGTGGCAACAAGTGCAATGCACACGAAATGCAAATCGCTTCCGTGGAACAGGTGCGTGGCAGCGCGTTATGCCATCTCTCTCTCTGTTATCATTGAGTAGCAGGGCTTTTATTGTGTGACGTATTCTCGTGTGATTCCCGTAATGTCACGAGGTCAATTATGCCAGTCTTTGACTTCTGTGAACGTTGTACTGGCGAAGTAAAAAGCGAGGTTATGAGGCGACGTGGGAGTGGGGCATTTTCTGACCCTTTATTGTACCAAGTGATTGCCAGCATAAATGCGTGATTAAATGTCATAAAGATTGTCGTAGTTGTTATGGTAATTCTAGTACCGGCTCTTGAGCTAGTGTTGCGTTCACAGTGGTGAAGGGAAGTTTTCGTAGAATATCCCGGGATAAGTGACGTCGAATACTAAGAAAGGGAAGGGTTGAAACCTCTACGCCTACATGTCTGGGTTCAAATCCTGGGTGAAGCCTGGAGACACTCAAGAATATCCTCCAAGTGCGTGGCGACACAAGGAAAGTAACTGGCCCCATTGCCCTTAATGTGTCGTATCAAGTGAACGTTACTTTGCCTCGAGTAGCTCACCCGTGCATGTCAAGCCGGATTGAATCGATACGTGACCAGAGCAAGAAACATTATCGCAGAAGTAATCTGATCAATGACTGGAGAACCAAATATAAGGATCAAGGAATCTCTCCATTGAGATCTAAGGAGATCAGTCCTACGTCCGGATATTACTTCTGATTTCAATTATGATCATAGTTCCTGAAGAAACGAAACCGAAACACGCAGTGACGAAATTCAGCAGTTTACCGAACCTCAACTCTGGTTATCAGTCCTGATTTCTTCAATCGAATAACACCATCAACCCAAAAATTCGTATTTAAACCTAAGGCCCAAAAAATTAACAAACATTAAACCCATTAGATTAGTGTATTTCAAGAGAGGCATCCATTAACTATGTAGAACTGCAAAGAGTCTTGATCAAATTGTTTTCTTATATTTCTTCTCCTGTATTCAGAATATTAAAATATCACATGATTCGGAAGACATTTCTTTGGAGCAATGGAAAAAAATCATTGCTATGGACTTGTACAGTGGTATTATCTTACCTATATCCTTTATATAATCATAAATACTAAGAACTCCTTATCGGTGTATGCAGAACGTTAAAAATCTAAAATCATCTTTCAAATTGAAATTTTCTTAAATGTTCAATTCTTTCTTGGAGTAATACTAGTGATTGATGGTAGAAGTAGGTAGGGTGCACTGTATAGTTATGAGTAATAAAACTGTCCATTGCAATTTAATCAGGGGATTGTTGACTATTAAAGCCTAATAATTTCATTGAGCTGAATTTTCTTGATAGCAACACATGAGAAACTTTGGTCGATTGCATACTAGTTAAAATATTTTTTTTAAGTAGCGATATCGTTCTTCTCGAGTTATTCACTGTCGCCTCATTATTTCTCTGCTTCTACTCTTGGCATGGAGCTTCGGAAACAGCAAATTTCCCCCTCGTCTTCGCTTCTCGTTGAGCAGCGCAGAAGCGATCCAAGGACGGAAAATGCGCGATAAACGCACATTTCCCTGAAGTCCGTCCCACCGCGCGCTCGGGGAATTCCTAGCGGGTGTCAAGAAATGTCACGTTGAGCGAAGGGCTAAAGTAATTCTCGACGGCAGCAATATTTCATAAAAAGTCGTATTAACATCTAACTAGTAGCAGATGAGCCGCCTCGCGGATGCTTAGCATATTGTGTCAGGAGAATCACTTGATGTCAAGGCCGTAGCCAGAAAATATTTTCGGGGGGGGGGGGGGGGTTATGGAATAGTAGACAAATATAAAATATAAATATTTATTATAAAACCTTAAAGTAAAATATAAAAATATTATTATAAAATTGAATTTAGCCTTCTAGCTTTTTTTGCAGCGACCAAATGAATTAACTCCTCGGTGTCGATGTCAATTCTGCGGTCCCTCAGGAGGCTCATAAGTCACTCACCTCTCTACTAATTCACAGCACTATTATTTCACACACTGCACTACAACTACGCATACTGCACCTACAAATTCGCTTGGATAATTATGGACTTAAGTCGCATTGGACTACTAGATGTCCCTGCGCCGCTGTATAATATCGTCGTGTGAGCACCAAGCGAGCATAAAGTATCTATCCAATTTTTTTCATTTCGGGGGGGGGGGATCAATCCCCCTTGATCCCCCCCTTGCTACAGCCTTGCTTGATGTAAGCATAATACATATGGTCATTGATATAATATTATAATACTTATTTTATCAAAAATTGATCAACCAATTATCAGGGCCCGGTTCAACAAAGTTTTTCCTTATAGTTTTATATTCCAAAGATGATGAAGCAGTTACTTCATTAAAATAAAAGAAGTAAAAGATATTCTGCACCTTGAAAATCGTTTTGAAATTTGTTGCATTGACAATGAACCTTCTGGCCAGTTACAACCTGCTGGTAAAATTTGTTCCACTGTAATTTTGTTGAAATTACAATAATTCTTCCCGAAAATTACTTCCTGATGTTATAATACAATCATTTGCACCGATAAATGTGAAAAAACTAATAATTCCTTAGTGGAGTAAGAATGAAGAGCCCAGTGGCATTTTAAGTCGATATTTCTGCTCAAAGGTCAAAGAGTGCCGGTTTTAAATCTCGGCTGAGGTCTTTGGACACTTGAATAAATATCGCCTCGGAGGTAGATGACACAGGAAAAGGACCTGACGTATATATTTGGAATTGGGATTCTTACGCTGTGAAACCGATTTCAAGGAATTGGGAAATCACCCAGATCTTATCCACACCGTTTTAAATCACTCTCTGGCCGAGGTAATCGACAAGCCTACATTAGGAAATGATATATTAGAATTTTAGCAAGAAGCCATCTTAATTTGGTAAAAAGTCGACTTCCTTGGCTATGTAATTGATCACAGAGTAATTTTTGCAACCTTAAAAATTGGAATAGAGTCAGCAATAAAACCAAAAAGCCATATTTATTTACTTGAAAAATGCAACTTCATTAAAGTTGGCGAGATGCTTAATGATTTATGCCAGGAATTCGTGGCTAAAACACATGATGAAAGCGCTGCCGTCTCATGGAAATTTCGACTCCGGAAGATTTTCGGATGAAAAAGTAAATTCGAAGTACCGTTTCGTCCGACCACACCTTGAATATGCAGAAAGCATACGGGATCCATCACATAAAAATTTAATCCGTGAACTTCATAAAATACCAAACAAAATAGCACGATTCATCAAAAAATGTTAAGAGCGTACTATAAACTTTATACGGATTTGAAAGAGTACTTGGGAGCCGATATTCACCCGTAAAGGCTTGATCTGTGGTTAAATCTACACTTAGTGTTCTATATTAAACTTGAAGCTTTGTGCATATTAAAAGAAATATATTACTGTTCACGAAAGGAATGATGTAATATTGTTAAAGGAGAGATTGAAACGATCGATTTGTTATCGATCAAAGCAAATGAAAAATTCCTATTACTAACATTATTTCAAGTGAAAATTTTAATGCCTACTGTTGCTCACTCCGTAAATTACTCATTAAAAATTATTTAATCAAACATCCAATAACGACCAATTATGAGGGCCCGGTTCAACATCGCTCAAACGTTTTCTATAACAAAGACGACGAAGCAGTCACTTGTTTGCCGGCCTCGGTGGCGGCGGGGAAAAGTCCTTGCTTGCCAAATAGGAGGTCGTGGGTTCGAGTCCCTCCTGGGTAAATAACCCCTATCCATCCAGGGCATGGTTGTTTGCATGCATTAATATGTTAATAACCCCGATGTAAAGGGCCGTATAGAGCTGTTTTCGGTGGTATGGAAATAAATAAAAAAATTTAAACAAAGGAATTGAGAGATATTCTGTACCTGAAGTCTTGTGTCAGTACCTCAATTCCCATATTTCCTGTGAAAAACAGCGATAATTTACTGCCATCATTGGTTTTCTCGATGAAATAGCGATAAATGCTTAATTAATGATTTTTTAATCGGAAATACATCGTTGTTTTTAAATTTTACGTGAGTTTTGATCGTTTTATTATACAATAATGATTGAAACTAATATTTGAAGGCAAAGATATGAAAACTTCTCATTTTGAGAGGTTTAAACTGCTAGTAATCCTTCCCTGAGTATTTTAGAATCTTTCTTGATTATCTTAAGGGTTTACTAATGGTAATAGTATCTTATAGGCTTCCTTGAAGTTAAGCGTAAGGATACGTCAGCGGCAACATACTGCAGTGGAAAAATATACATGTATATTTATTTTTACGACATTCAGCTTTTTATTAGCTCCGACGTTGATCAAAAACAGTTTGAAATCTGAAAATCCGTTGAAATCAACCCGCCACGGGACAATTAAAGGTATCGCATCTTAGCCGCGAAAATTAATGGTAGTAAGCAAACACTCAAATATTCTTGGACGCACATATGGAAAATTGTTATAATATTCCAAATATTTTCTGGCGTCCGTCTTTGGCAAAACGAGAAACGTTCGTTAATGGATAAATATTTGGATTTTCACGTCATTCCCTCTGTCGTGAAATTTGTCTTTCCATTAAATTACACTTATAATTGAAGTTACGGTGTATTTATAAATAGAAGGCCGGTAAAATTGTTTTTGGTACGAGTTGAAATTCCATAGTCGGGCATTGAGATCCCCAAGGGTGGTAATCAGGTTCCATTGCTTCAATAAGAAAACTCTTAAGATTTCATTCCGTATTTTCGCTTGATGAAAATTTTGAAGGATTTTCACCTTAGGTAGAATATCGTGCGAAATATGATAATTTTTATGAATAATCCCGAAGTAACTTTATTTCTTGGATAACTTCGTAATATACACTCTACCTCCGTCCTTCGTAAATTTTACCGTAAACTTAAAGTTGACGTTTGTTGCGAAAAAGTTGATTCGTGTGAAAAAAGATATTATTAAGCTTAAAAGACGGAACGAAACTATGACAAATATTATGACAGGAAATGTTGAGCAAAATTACCACGACATGAGTTCAAATACACGAATATCGAAAATGTTTACATTACCAAATAACGGATCCCATGTTATCTTGAATGAATACGTAGTTGATAGTGAAATGTAATAAGTATTGTCCTGCTTAAGCCTGTCTAATAAAAATAATGACAATAAAACTTCAATGTTCAAACCGAGTTCCGAGTTTACGCACAATTGTCTTAACGGATATGTCCACCTAGTGGTTCTAGCGTGGTAACATACACTCGCGTCGACTGAATGTATTTTCGCTGATCAATGAGAAAATTTTATTTTCTTTCAGTTAATATATAATATGAATTATCTCACACTTTAGTTTCCGCATTTAATGTAATTGTCACTTATTCTTTATTTGGGATATTAAATGGGCGTTATGACCTGAAGAATTCTAACAGTATGGAGACGACTGTATCCCCTTACATGATTTGAAGCGCTCTTAAATACGCCTTATTTTACTGAGTAAGTAAGGCCTCGAGATTCTTGACTTTGCAAAAAGTATTTATCTACGCGCCGATATTCAGATGTTAAAAACTGGATCGGCGCATCAGTATCCATTTAGGTTCAGGTTAGAGAGCGCAATAATAAAAAAAAATATTTCCAACTTCCCAAATAGAAGGAAAATGACAAAAATTTGCATGCGATTTGGTTTCAACCACAAGAGGCAGTAGACGGGGCACTGACAGATTTCCTATGTTGGAATTAAGACGAAATGAATAACCATTGGTAGTTTTCCGTTGATATTACATTTTCAATTAGGACTAGTATACAACTTGATAATGATCGAAATCTTGACTGGCATTACAGTCAATTAATAGGTGGAGAATTGAAAAGCATGGTTAGTGTATTCTTTTCGGGGTTTCATCGGAGTTATAGCAATCTCCGTCACTGTCAACGCTTCCATGAAATCCTTTTCCATCGTCATCGAAACTTCGGCAGCGATGGAGATTGAGGATATTATCCGAATGTTACTTAGCGAAGTCCTACAATTGAAAAGTATTCTTTTAATATCACGGGATAAAAATCGGAATTCGGCGAGCTTTTTTCGACCGATGAGCGTGGAATATTTTGAGAAATTTTCCACCAACGTCCGGATGACCGTCACGTCAACCTGTTTGGAAATATATCCGTTCGGACCGATCCCACAAACGCTTGGCTCAGCAGTCGATGCGCCTCGTGGTCATCAGCTAATCGCAGTCATTGGCTGCACTGCAGAAACGCCTCCCGAAATAGCGAGGAGGCATATGAATGGCCGGAAATGCACTTCACACTCACTCCCCCCGTCCACCGCACTCACCACCGTGAAGCACTGCGCGCAGGCGAAGGCGTTCCCTCGCGGATTTCAACCCGGACACATCACCCACATGCCTCCGTATCGATGGCAACGCCGGTCGGATGCTGTGCTCAATTTGCGGTGATTTTCTCCGCAACCCTCCGTGTCCACCACTTAAAGCTTCCGAGGGCTGACGAACTGGAATTAGCCGCTCCTTCAGGGTTTTCACCACGTTTCCTTCGTTTTACGCTGGATTCTCTCTTCCGAACTCAAGTAGCTGACCTCAACGTCGGCGAAAACGTCTTCCGAGAAAAAATTGAGAAACGGCGGGTTATTGAGACTTTTTTTCAGTTTTTGTCCCACTCTGTAAGCTTCCGTGGAGTGAAAAATAATGATTTTAAAGTTTCGTGGAAATTCCACCATACGTTTGGTTTCACGCCAGTTTATCCGGGTTTGATGTTAAATTCGACTTGAAGAAGGAGACTTCAACGCCGGATATAGTCGCCCATTCAAAAATGGGCCAACGACAGGTTATTAAAAGGCTGTTGGTCCATGAAGGATGAGCAGAATCGCTAAGGATTAATTCCGGCGTTGTATTATCCCATACGAACAATATTCTTTTATTGGCAGAATCCGTAGTCACGAACTGCCAATCAATCTAGAATGTACAAGCATGCCTATGAAAAGGTCTAACGGTTATTGAGAAAAGCTATTCGCTTTTTGGAGTTAAAATAAGACGAGGTTTTCACATTCTTGCCGGAAATTTCACGAGTGGAGACGCCAAATTCACGTGAACCACTGCGCGCAGTTCATTCCAAAAAGTATAATTTTTAATTTAAAATACATCCTTAAATCATTGCGTAGATCACAGAAATAAACAATCGAATGAAAATTATGGAAATAAACTTTGTAAAGCTAATGAAATGAAAAACCTTTGTTGTATTCCAATTTATTTTAAGGCACGACTAGTTTGGACTCTGAGATCTCATCCCCGGTGCGTCGAAACTAGTCGTGTCTTTAAATTAAGTGATGGGATACAACAAAGTTTTTTTAATTTCATCAACACTTAAATGAGGTTGCTCAGAGTTGAGCCTGAGAAAATAGAGATTAAGTGAACTTTGTAGATCTGAACTGATACCGATATTAACTATAACTTTATGCCTTTATATATCAGGGTTGTTAAGTCTTCGGCTAGGGAGAGGGAATGCCAGCTGTTTCTTCACCAAGACGTTCCGAAAACCTATACGAGTTCTTCCGTGGACGAACGCGGTTGAAATCCCAGGAGAGACCGCCACCTTCGCACTAGTGGGTCCATCACATTTTCCCTCCGAGTACTCACTCAATTTCAGCCGAGATGGATAAATCCTCGCCCGGCTTGGATCCCCGGAGGACAAGAGGAAGGCGGACCAACGCTCCACGGCGGCCCGACCCGCCGAAGCGTCGAACCCCGTCCTCTGGCGGGGAGGGAACGCGTGCCAGTGGGGTGGATTGCTTCGAACCAAGTCCCAAGAGCAACGCGTCTTCGCATACAGTGGGAACAGCGTGCGGCAATGGATAATCCGCCGGCACCTCCGGCACCACCGACACCACCGCGATGTTTGCTGGGGCAGGGACAGAGGGGAACTGAGAGTGGTCGGACGTCAGCGCCCCCTCCACCGCTGCAGCGGCGTCCTTGCCGAGCCCCCTCACACCGCCCTCCCCTCCCCTCTCCGCCGTCTTCCCCCCTCGCCTCCAGAACGATCGCGACTCCTCGCGCTCTCGTCATAGCACATCGGGCGGGTGGGGCGGTCGGTTCCGCCGCCGCCGCCGCTGCACTCACCTGATGATACGTTGATGTGTACGGCGAGCGAGGACGTCACGCGGGTGCATCACTGAATGAACTAGGTGATCCACCTCAGTGGTTGCTTGGCGGGGGGCATTAGGACACCACCCGTTAAAGAATTTGTACTTTTATTATCTAAGTGTTCTATCGATCAAGGCAGGTTTCCAGAGAGTAATTAAGCATTCTGGCAGCGTCCCTTGCCTTCATAAATTCACAATAAGGCCTACTCTCTTTCATTCCATCTAAAAATTCTATTCTCTTCCTTCCTCTCCCTCGTTTACCCAACATTCTACCCTCTAACATTGTTTTCAAATCAGAACGTACCTCGAGGCGGAAGTTTTAGAAATATAAACCAAAGCGAATCGCTCGTTGCAGCGTTGAGCTACTAAGAGAGACTAAAATCCGATGATCCAAGCGTTATGGAGTGGAATGTTTCCATATTGAAATAAACACTCGAAATTTCCACGATTATAAGTTTTATTCCGGTATTCCGGTATTTCCATGCTTATAAATGTTTATTTAACTTTTTCTGGTATAAAAATTCCAATAAAAATAAGCGTCATAAATGTGGAAAAATGTTCCGAAATAAATTTTCCAATAGTGAAATATTTCAAGTGTTAATTTCAATCGAAAATGTACTATTAAAACTTTAATTCTGAAACACTTTCGTACATCTTTATGCGGGCGTGAGCATAAGAAAATGCATGCAATGCTACCCAAACACCATGTATTTCGTCGAAAATTTTGGAAGCTCACGTACACACCAGTTAAACATATAAGTCAAATATTAGGAGATAAGTTTCGAATGCGAGTATTTTAATCATATAAAAACCATTATCAGCCTAAACGTTGATCTCAGGTTGATAGCATACTAAAAACAAACAATATGGTCACACATTTGGACTATGTCCACCATGTTTCTTTAGAAAGGCTGTTTTAGGTCCGTAGTGCACCTTCAACTGTATCAGCCGTACTGCATTTTGTTTACATCATGGAGTTCGCCCAAAGTCGAAATAAGTGACGTCACTTCCGTAAACGGGAAATTTATGAACGTCTTGTATACCCCAAAGTGGCTGGGTATTTGGCCATAGAGGATACTTCGGGAGACTTTTCCTTCAAGTTTTCCCGCCAACGTATTCCTGACGAAAATGCTGTCTCATGACACAACAATCCTATGATTGTGAATTGCAGCCCTCCATTTGTTCATCTCCCTAGCTAGTTTCTTCAATTCTCCACTGCTATTTTTCTCATGTCCTTCTTTGTCTGCCTTAAGTACTTATCTACAGGTCTTCCTCGGGGCTTTTCCTTCAATTTATCCCTTCATCGTATTCCTCTCGTGATCGTTTTGTATATTGCCTTTCCACCTTTGTCTTTCTCTATGGCACGCATCAATGTGCAAGGCTCAATAAGTATTCACTCATGGTATTTGGAGGAGAGGTCCGACAGCTGATGTCATTTGCGCCATGAGGGAAGAGTATGAAAGGAAGGGTGGAGAGAAACCCGGCGTCGGCAATAGCCTACTCTTAACGAAAGGACCACGGCTTACCGTCCTCTCCGACGGACGGAGTGTTGCGCTTGAAGTGCCCTCCACAAGACACTCAAGTGGGGATCAGACAGCCTCTGAAACATCTCTCCCACCTATCTGGTTTTGAACCCGCGCCCTCGGGGTGGGAAGCCAACGATCTAGCCGCCGCACCAACCTTATCCCCCTTAGCCTTCCCTAATGCTTCCACCTGAAGGTTGGTTTGAAGACCGTTTGGTCATTTATAGGTTTCAGAGAGGGAACTTAAAGGCACAATAATCCCTTGGGCAATTATTTAAAAACCAATAGCTTCTGGAGTCAAATTAGTGGTGACAATAGCGACTCATGCTTAAACGGGCTTGTTAAGATTGGTTTTCAAGGAGAATTTTACAAATCTATCCGGCCAGTATTCCCCCTCTTCAGTCTACCTTCCTACTATATTTACTGCAAGACCTATTTCTTATCATTCTGTCGATAAATCATTTTCTCTTCCTCTCTCGCTTAATCTATTTCTAGCTCCCTCTCCCCGCTTATTACACCCTCCATCCATGAGTAGCCCCAAAGAGCCCTTGCGACTGCATACCCTAGCAATTTATTATTTGCCGCTCACAACGCAACTGGAACCGCATATTTAGGGACAATACTTGGACACCTTTAATCAACAGCATGAAAAACGTAAGGGAAGTACAGAAATATTTCGAAAGCACATCATCCAGGCAGACGATAGCGGAGCTTTATTGCTGAACTCGTCGAACGGTCAATACAGTTCAGAGTGAAATCCTACATTGGAACAGTGATACGCCTTGATAATTGAAAATAAGTCGTTCTCCAAAAATTCTGCCATTAGGATTGCAATAAACTGGTGTAGAGCTAGAGAGGAATACTAGAATTTATCCTCTCCCTTCTTCTCCGTCCAGTTTCCCTTCTCCATTTTCCGCCACAGTTAACTTTGAAACGAATGCAAACAATCACCAAAACATTTTAACTTGACACGCTTGTGCACGAACGCTTGTATCTCTTTCGTCAGCGTCCACGCCTCGACCGAAGAATCAAGCGGCGGCAACACATGAAATTACAGTCTTGAAATGAAACTACAGTCTAGAAAACATGAGACATTAATGGGGATCATGTAACGAGGATCAAAGCAGTTTCCCAGCAAACGGAGTTAGGCCACAATCGCTTTCGTTGAAATTTCACCTTGAATTTTCTCTTTACACTGCAAGTTATTCCTAAGGTTCGTTGCGGAAATTTGCCACATTTACCCCAAGTTAATTAAGCATACGGATTTCAAGTTATAGATGCATGTTATCTTCCAAATCGACGCATCAATATTCGTACACAATGAACGAATTTGTTTGCCACCAAAACACTCTCACACTGCGGCTCACTTGCATCGAGTCAGTGCTGCGCTGAGCGGTGTGGAAATGGAGGAGATTTTTGGGCGTGGATAAGGAATAATGGACAGAGAAGAAAAGGAACCAGGAATTGCTTGACAGAGTGGGTGAGGAGAATGAGCTTCTAGAGAGGATACGGAAGAGACAGAAGGTTTGGATGGAGAGAGTATCAAGAGGGGAGGGATTAAGGGATTGTTAGACAAATGGGGTGGTTGTGAAGTAATTTGGGAAAATAGGTCATACGGAAGTGATTGCGCCTTATTTGTCAATGGGGTCGTACACTCGGGCTTGAGAGCGTGATTCAAAGAAAGAAACCGATAGCTAGAATGGAAAGACAAGCCAAGACAAAAAAAGATTTCCCCATTTAGCCATTCACTCATAAACTCAGAATAAAAATACGAAAACTTTAACTTTCACTTTTCATGAGTTGATGACGTTATTATAGTTTACGCTCATTTACTCGTTGAGGTATAATCGCCCATGAGGCGAAGAATCCACTTAGAAGAGCGTGAACAACAATAGGGTAGTTTCCTTCATCAAATAAAACGAAAGGCATTGATTGCGATTCGTTACCCACCATTACTGTATTCATAATATAAAAATTATTTCGTTGTAGAAATACCGGTTTAGACGAATATTAATGGTCAATTTTATCCTCATTTGAAAAGGGCCAGATTGGCGTCCATGCGATGCCGCTCCACGTGACGTCACAGGGACCTAGTTTCCATACGAGAAGATAGGAGTTATACATCGTCTGAGGTTACTAATGCATGTATGAGGCGCAGAGCTCAGGGAAACATGTCTTTATAATGACTTATTAAAACTGGCTAAGGTCGGAAAGTTTTCTTCATTTGATAAGGTATTAATAATCCTTATTTAAGCCAAGCGCTACCAGCCAGCAGGGTACTCAGCTACCCGCTAGCAGCCTGCGTCGTATCGCTCGTCGCGCTCAACTCGCCTCAAGGTCACCTCACAGGGCGGCAGCGGGAACCAGAAATACGTCACAAGGAGAGAGATTTCCCGGCATTCATACTTACGCGTCTCGTTTTCGCGCGCTTGAAAATGTTCACTTTTCATTTAATCGCGAAAAATAGATATCGTCATTAAAAAATCTAAAAGCGTGAAATACGTACTCCAGGAGTAATAATCTTTCGATTTAGGCAATAAAAAATAATAGGAAACCACCCTATTATACACGCGATGACGAGCGTAGCTTAGAGGCGATGAACCTGTTGGCATGAGTTTGTGACGCTTCATCTATTTTTTATAAGTTGATGTCGTCGTTATAGTTACGGCTTATTAACTCGCTCAGAATGAACTACTCGTAAAAGGAAGCTCTCGGTCGCAAGAACGTGAACTACTAGCCACGCGAGTTCAATTGTTGTGATGAGTCGCGGCTTAAAAGCGGTGAGGCAGTCAGCACGACGCCATCAACTTATCGGCGAAAGGGACGCATATTATTCGCCTTCAATAGCTCGAGTAGGAAAGTGGCGTACGGATTGAAAAATGGAAAAATGCGGGTCTCTTTAATTTTTCAAACAATGTGTCAATGGGTCAAAGAGCTCGTTGGCGCAGTAATAATTTAAGATTTATAAACAATGCTTATTATTGGTTCATATCTTCCTAAAAATTTACCGTACATAGATTATTAATATGCAAGAGATTCCGTGTGTATGGGGGTCTCGTGACATTTAAAAGACCAAATGAAGGATATAGCTGAAAATGCGTATAAGGGCGCTCAAAGCAAGACTATGGCACTCTTAGGATGATGCTATCTCGTAATTACTCGCGGGGTAGAAGTTCTGAAGCCAAGACCTATTTGTTCGGATTGTTGTGGCGGCTAGTGCTGGCTCTCCACCCCGTGGGCTCGGGTTCAAATCCTGGGAGTGGCGTAGAGTTTTCAGAGCCTGCCCAATCATTGTTTGGGTGCTTTGTGGGTGGCTCTTGGAGCACCGTATTCCGTCCATAGGATGTGTCGTTAACAGTGACTTAGCTACGGGAGGGGAGGGGGGCGGAGGGGCTTTCGATTACACTCTTTGAGCGATTAAAATAAGCGCCAACAACTAGTCGGATATTACTTTTTTCAAAATTACTGTTTTGGAGTCCTAAAAATCACGTTTTCACCATAAAAAATCCCATTAATTTTATATGCAGCACCCCGGACCCCTCTTTGCCCCCGGGGTGTTTTCTATACACCCCGGAAGGGCCTCGAAATCTCCGGTAACCCCCGCCCCCCCCCCCAGATTCAAAATCCTTGCTACGCCACTGGTCGTTAAGCCGTGGTCCCCTTGGCGCCTCTCGTGAGGAGCAGGGTAATGCGATGTTGTGTTTCTCCCCACGCTTCCCCCCCCCCCTACGTCCCAAATAACCCCAACAGTCGGTCGTCCCCCCCAAAATGCCACATTATGTATTTACGTCAGCACCGGCGAGAGAGATGCTTAAAAATCAACTTTCATTCAACCAGCAAATATCCGATGCGCACAAAAGCGAGTCCTTACCTCTCCCCTCGTCGCCGTTGGGGGCGCCGTCCATTACGGACGTTCGTTTTTGCACGCGCTCCTCTCCTCCGACCTTCAGACTGCGTTGGTTCCCTTGTATCCCATCCTCACTCACCACGCCACCTTTTCTCTCTTTCTCTGTCTTCCCCAAGGGGGGGGGGGGGGGGGCTCCGTTTCGGCACTTCGCAAGACTTATGCCCTCCACCACCAAGCACGCCTCCCCCGCCTTAATCCTGCGCAGCCGTTCATCCCCTGATCCCCTTGATAAGAACGTCCCGAGAGCTCCGCAGTCGACCAGACACACGCAGGCAGAAATTTGCATCGGGGTGGGGGTGTGCCTACTGCGTAATTATGTTCTCACTGTCCATATTCCACAAAGTGATGGAAAAACGTCCATTTTTCGATTAAAAGCTTCTTAAATCGGAATGAAAAGCTCGAATTTTCCATTCGAACCTTTCGGTTGTACGAAATTCTTTAAGAAAGATCAACTGATTAAGATGCTTCATTGATGATCGAGGGGGTCATAGGCGGATCTAGGGGGGGGGGGGTAGGGCGTGGGGACACGTGCCCCCCTCAGACCCTTAAAAATATGCAAGACTTTTTATAAGGTCCCTTTATCATTAAGTTCGTTTTGTATAACGAGGTATCCCTGTGCCCCCCCAGAAAAAAATCCTAGCTACGACCTTGCTTGTGCCCCAACAAGAAAGAAATAATGGATCCGCCCCTGGAGGGGGCCCCTCTCCAATTTTATCGGGCTTAAATAAAAGTATTTCGCTCGGGACCAATGACCTTAGCATAGGCCGGAAGTGACGCTGTTAAGATCAAGCGAAATGGTCATGTTTGAAGCTGAAATCGAGTTGGTATCGATACCAGAACATCATTTCTCGATCTCAATTTCCTCGACCCTTGACTATTAAAACTCTATTTTCGATTTTAATTAAAAACTATTTTCCATTTCTAACTCCACAAACAACCCATTCACGAACTTCTCGTCCCGTAAACTCGGGCTGTGAAACGCGGGGATTTGCGAGCCCAACCTTGTACGTAATCGAGAGAGCACCCGCGCTGGCGAAATACGCACTGAGTAGTTGACAGGATTTTTTTCCGTTAAAACAATGCATTATCCTCTCTCGAGCAGTCATTTGTAGAGAACATTACTCCTTTTCAATTAAACTTTTATATGATTTTTCAAGGGTGTACATGTATTTTTTCTGACAAATCTGAAAAATATTTCCTCGGTATCATTATGTCTTTCCACTCTATCTATCACTGCCTTTCACTATCACTTTCGTTCTTGTGCATTCTCTCTAACGTGAAAATTTAATTTTTAAAATAACTGCAAATGGACCTGAAGGTCTACTCTGCATCGCCTGAAACTTATACTATGCTAAGTATTGCGTCAAGAAAAATACCCAAAATACGCACCGTGCTATAGAGATGATACGTCCTCGCAATGAATTAACGTAGATAATAAGAAAAACGAGAGGTAATATTGGAATAACGCATGTGTGGGAGACTATGGGGATGTGGGTGCAGAGGAAACTGGTGAAGTTGAAATGGATAGGGTGACATAGGGAATAGGAAGCGGAGGGACCCAAAGGCTTGCGATCAATGGAGTGGAAAACATTTTATTTCCCCAAAAATGCTGAGGTAAAATTTGGCATTTCAATACATAGGGGAATGGTTAGCACGACAAACGACATATCCGCATTCATCGCAAATAATCTAAGCCTAGGCTACTTGCTAGACTGATTGAGCAATTAAGAATAGATATTGCAGGCCTCGGTGGCGGCGGTGTAACGTCCTCGCCTGCCAAACAAGAGGTCGCGGGTTCGAGTCCCGCCTGGGTAGATTTCCCCTACCCAGGGCATGGTTGTTCGTGTACGTTTAGTTGTTAAATTTGTTGAATACCCAGATGTAAAATGGCTCAATATGAGCTCTATTCGGTGGTTTGAGAATAAAATTAAAATTAAAAAATTAAAAATATCTTTCAGAGCAACGAGGGGATCATCTATGTATACAAAAAAGGGTGTCTGTTTGTTTGTCCACTCTGAATTTCCATACGGCTGGACGGATTTCAACCAAAGTCAGTTCGTAAGTGCATCTCATGCTCTCAAAGGCCTAAGTGCTACTTTCGGTTGCGTCCAACGCGTCCTTTGATTCGTTTTCTCATTACCATTTGTTACGTCACGTCGTACAACTTCTGTGGTTGGAAATCCTGCCGGGTAGACACACCTCTTTACTCGCTCATAGAGAAAACATAACTCAAAGGGTACTACACTTCTCTAATAATCCTCTCGATGCAAATCTTTTTTGCTGGAGTCTGAGTTCACAAGACGCTCTTGGTCTACATACATACGGACACACATCACGATAAATGTCGTGGAGTGGGTTATAAGCTGATCCCGTACGCGTTTTGCGGAAATCGTTTTTGCTTTTGATGCTGTTGAGCGTGCCTATGAATCCTGCTATGTGACCATTAATTCCAGTATTCTTCCGGTGAGGGTAGGTTTCCTAGGAGTACTTGAGGATGATTCTGTCCATCTACACTTGACTACGGAAAATCGTAGGATTTTTCCTCCGCATAGGGAAATCTTTCTTTTCTGTAGAAACAGCAAGTCATGGTTTCGCTAGTAGTGGGCCCCGTCGTTTCATTAGCGGCGTGGGTATCCTCTTTCCTGCCCTTTCTTCCCCAGGAGTCGTCGTCGGGCTCCTGTCGCGGCGGCGCCTCCTTCCTTTTTCCTTCCTTGTCCTCCCCCTTCTGTGGTGCAGAGGTGAAAAGACAATCGCTTCAGACCTCGGCCCGCACGAGTTTAAACCCCGCGGGCCCGCCCTAGGAGTCTCTTTTCCGCTGTCCGTCTACACTCTTCTCTTCAACGAACAATGTGGCTTTCTTTGCTTCCACCTATAAATCTTATTCAGAGATATGTTTCCGAACGGATAGGTACAGAAATTCGTCTCCCCCCGAACAATGAAAGACTTAAATGCTAGGCACAACTTTGCTAGAATATTTCCTTTTTATGCGTAAACCGCTAGCGTCCTGACCACCCCTGCCACGTGCCTTTTTAGCCGACCTGAGGGGTAGTATGTAGATGCAAGTGTTTTGTATTAAAAGTTTTCTCACATACCGTTTCCCCCGTTAGATAATTACTGCTGAACTTTGACTAATCGACGGACTTATAATAAATAGGTTTTTTTCTTTTTTCCAAGCCTGATCAGTCATAAAATATAACCACTGTGAAAAATGTGGGGTGCTCTCGTGGAATATCATCGTTCATGAGCAGTTGCAATTTCGTAAAGGTTGTGCTCGGTGGGTGCTGCGCCAGTTACCGGAGAAACGCAAACTGAACAGAATGGTGAAACAAACAACAGTCTATCCATTCAGCATCTCATGGTAATGCCCGCCCTCGCTCAGCTAGGCAAACGCAGGAGCCGTTACAAACATTGCATTGGGAACTCCAGCGTACAGTCCTGACTTAGCCCTTAGAGATTTTCATCTGTTTGGGCCCCTAAAAAATTAGAGGCTGTTGTCCTAATGCCTCGTTCACATTACGATTGTGCGAGCGATCGTCCTAACGATAGTTGGCCGAACTAGCCGTGTGAATGCATGACATCCTGACAATAGGTCACGTAGTTCCGAACGTTGCCACTTAACGATGGTTAGACGCTGGGAGATCGGAAACGGAAGCGACAAAAGAAAGAAGAAAAGCTCGTGAAGCTATATTTTCTTCATGGATTTGTCTTAGGAAGGAAGAATATGGGCGGAAGAAAAATTATTCGGTAAATACACGTTGAACACAGAAATATCTTGTCCCTGCATACCTCAACAGCTTTGCTAAGCGTCAATTTCCCGTTCACTTTAGATGTCAGCAGTAGAGGGCAGCACAGCACCATCGTCGTATGAATGCACAATAGTTTCGACAATCGCTGGAACAATCGTAATGTGAATGAGACATAACATCCCGCCCCTCCACACGCCTCTTGAGGTTAGGGTTATTACGTAGATTTAAATCTATGTATTGTGTCATTTTAAGTTGAGTGCATATTTTCAAAACGAGAAACACGTCTCAAGAAAATCCCTCCGGTTCATGGTTACCTACATTTGGTTCTCACCTGATTTCATTCAAAGCCACAAACGCCTTGAGAATGTTAACAGTACTTTTGAGTTCATTCACTGGATCCGCATGGGCCGATAGAAGGTGCTGCCGGCTACGTCGTCATTAGTCATGATGCCGTGCTTTGGGTCCGTTCGGCCTTCGCAGCGGTCGTCAGTCGATATTCTACGCTCCACTCCAGCCATTGACCTCAGCTGCTGACATGAGTGCTCCACCTTCCCTCCTCCTCCCCAGCGGCCGCTCGACGCTTCCAGACGCTCTTCCCCAACCGAAAACAAATCCCCGTGTTTTTGTTGTGACTCCTCCTCGCCTCGGTGTCACACCCGAGCGAGCAAAACGGGAGACGCGCGCACGCCTTTTGCCGAATGCAAGAAGCAGGAGCACACACGCGGAAACTGGGTCTCCGGGCGAAAGACGAAAGATTGTGAGACGAAATGAATCTACTAGTCCAAATTCACTTTAAGTTTTCCTCCCTTTTTACAATAATTGTGATCATATAATGACTATTGATACATTTGATCCTTCGATTACATTTTTATTGCGTTTTTTTACGACAGCAATGAATCATTTTTCATTATGTAAATGCAAAACTTGAATCCTAGAGCCACATGACGTAACCAATAACTGGTCGCGCAATCCATTTTGCATTTAGTGGCTAATTCCGCAAGTATTTGAAGAGTTAATCGAGGCCTCTAATTCGGATAAAATCGTCATAATGATCCAAGAAGACTATTTACCGTAACGGTTGCGGGGGGCAGTGCTATTCCGTAGGCCATCAGTTCCAACATCCACGCGACCGCAATAGGCCTACTATAGGATGTGAGGAAGACTGCACTATCGACTCATTACATTTGTACAAGGCAGACAACAGAATTTCCTTCGTTTGAGTGGAATAATTTGCATGCAATACCTACTTCACGGGGCGCACCACGAATATTCAGTAGAGGAAGTCCACTGCTAGAATTTTTGTCCCTCCACGCGTATTAAAATCAGATTTCAGAATCACCACTCGCGGCGCTACCAGTCATCTGTATACACCTTTCACGAGGAAGTACACGGCAGTAATACGCAAATGAGCAGTAAATCATTTAAACCACAGAATAATCGCAAGCGAGTTGATTATCAACTAAAAGAAGACCTCTTCCTCTGCGACCAACAGCGAAAGTCTCACTGCTTGGGATACCGCGGCCATCTAGTAGTGGCTCCGCCGAATAAAATGCGCGCGAAACGGCAACAGATATAACGCATAACCACCATAACTACGACTTTACAAAATGAGCAGTTTTCTAGTCAACATTAGTGGCCAAAAAAAGAGAGGTAGACTCTTCCATAGCCGAAAATTGGTTTAACCTTTACCGGAGGATCAACGACCTTTTCATGCGTTTGACCGCGTTCGCCTGCCGCTCCTCACAAAGAGTCGTTAAACACATTTTTTTATGGTGCCGATTGTGAAAGAAATCGAAGACAAGAGACCCGTATGTTCGGATTCGGTTCCGTAGCCCACATCTTGAGTTATTAGGTATTGGTGAAAATCAACAGCCATAATTCTTTCGCATAGGAGTCGATGACGTCAGGAGCTCATGCCTGGCTTGTCATTGTTTTTCTACAACTCCTATGTTCCTCCTCGCGTGTATCTCCGTTTCTTGTGTGTGATTGTGTGTAACACCCTTGTGTGTGATTGCTTCCCTAAATGAGTGATTCTTCCAGTACGAGTTTACATTGGGAGAGCGGCATCGGATGAAGGCACGTGATGTACTCGGGCTACATATTGTTTACGCAAAGTAGTCGCAAAAAATTTAAACAAAAGAAAAAATAATTAGAAATGAAATTTGAGTGCAATTGTGCACCTCAGCACAATGCAAACGTCAAAACTTATTTTCTAAAACGTATTTTCAGTAGTTAACTTGACTATTTTCAACACTGCTACGAACCTTCGCACACTCAACCGTTGGCGAAAAACCTTAGCCAAAAATATTCGCAATCTAATAGGTAAATCCTATATAAATATATATTTATTTATAAACATAAGATATGTTTATGTAAAAGACGGGAAACTAAATATATTTGCTTAACTTAGGCGAAGTTGGTGTAGTGGTTTTCGTTTTGCGGTGATGGTACCAGAGATCCCGGCGGCCATCTTGCCAGGTTCAGGCGGTTTTTCGCAAATATCTTTCTTATTTCATCATAAACTTATACTTTCCCATACATATTTAGATTCGTCACAACACATTGCCTCTAATGAGTGCCGTATCGACAATGTCTTGTCACAAACAGCTTAGATATCTCGGAAAAACCGTACTTCTTCATAAGAGCCCACGTTAACTTATTCAAATTTTACCATCAAATATCTCCAAAAAGGGCCCATGGGAATTGCTTTCTCTTTCGATCATTGAAAGTGTGCCTGTCAAAGAATATGCTACCAAAGTTTCATCAAATCCTTGTTACTTTTAAAAAAGGCGCACTAACCACCTTAATGCACTTACTAGAAATTAACATACAAATAAAATCACTCTCTACGTCCCCCAGAAATTCTTGGTAATGGCTGTGTAACCTATTTCCTCCCAGAAAACTTTCTGCTTGCGATTGGAAAGATATTTAGGTACGTTGCTGCTACGGTCGTCTTTAGTAATTAAGGGAAATATTTCGGTGATATATCAACTGTTAAATTTATTTTTTAAGTCTAGTAGTTAACTTATGAGAAGGAGCTAATGTTCAAAACACCAATGGCCGTCGTTTTCTGGGAAAATTGCTCAATTTTGGCCCCGAAGATATTATTTATATGCAGTCAAACGAAGCACTAAAGCTATTACGCAGTGTGAAAATATTAATTGGGAATAGGGAAGTGCACTAATTTTTTTTATTGCTGAATTTGAAAGTTTAGCCTAAAAAAGAAACATTAGTATGGTCACTTTTATTTTCTGCATCTGGGGTATGCACTTTAAAACGTTTTGAAAGTCGGAAAATTTCATGTTGCGCTGAAACACAGTGCCTCCATCTTGATTGAGATGTGACGTCACAAGGCAGTAGTCACCAGTGGAGTATTGCTGTATTCCGTCGCCTTCTTTAGCGCGGCGAGAGTTTCCGGGAAGCGGTGGAGTTTGCTTCCTAAAAATGTCGTCTAGTACCGAAAACATGAATTCAAAATAGAATTATAAATGATTTTTTGTTCCAAATTTCATCTCGACGTCGAAACAAAAGCCTGGAGAAGATATTCATTCCCGTATCTTAAGCACAAGCTAAAAGGAATAAACGGTTCAAGGCTGCTCCTGACTCTTCCCTATCGATGATATTCTGTTTTGAAGATCATTTGAAGGCATAGTAAGATCAAATTGACATTTATATTATAATAATTTAGGTACCTCAGTCACATCAGAAAGTGTGTTGAGTCAAAATATAGCATCTTCCGCGTAGACCTACGTAATTTATAAACTGAAAGTAGTTTGGTTAAAGAATTATGGCGCGACTGTTTTTTTACACGACCGGGCAAAATGCGTACTTTGCCCATGATATGTGCATATATGATAACAAACTATTTTTGTTAAAGTTAATCTTTATTTGTTGAAATTAGTACATTCATAGGTGATACAGATATAAAGGTACACGGCAGGTCGCGCGGCGTAATTTGTACTCCACTGGTGACGGGTTCATCTTGCTGATCTAAAAAATTAGCTACAATACCTCGAACTTTGAAAACTCGCAATATAGGCAGTCAAGGTACATTGTAACAATACACGAGATCATTATAGCCCAGAATGTACGTACAATGTTGAAATCCTTGGTTTTCAAAGATTGACGTATTTTATACGCCAACGCCCGGTCCAGGGTTATCAACTTTTATTTCATCCTATTTGTTAGTTGAAATTATATTTCAGAATGGTTATTTTAGCACTGCTACTGAGGTAAACTGGTAGGTATTGAGTACAAGGTACTGAGGTATGTACTGAGTAAGTAAACTCCCTTTGGAGTAATGTGAATTACAAGTGTTCGAGATATATGGCATTTTATATTCGCTTTGTGTTCTTATTAATTATGCCTGTACGCATATTGTTGCTTGCCGCGAGCCTTTAATGGTATGTGCTCTTGCAAGAGTGGTTTTCATTTTTAATGTGGAAGTTGGTCAGTATAAGCAAAGAAAAAATTAACATTTTAGCGCACACCAACCCTTGTAGTCATCGTATCTCTGCGTTTGTAATGACACTGCCAAAATACCTAAACGCCATAATGATGATTAAAAAAAATTGTCTCATGCCAATGATTGCTGCAATTATAATTAATGATAAACTTGATGCCGTATGATCACAATGAAGACCACAAAAAATAATGCCATGGCGTAGTCTTGAACCACGATCCTTCGGGTGAGATCTTTCCTATGAATAGTGCACGCTACCACTACCCCAACCGACCCATTAGAATATTATGGATATTTTGAATTTATATATGTAACTTGTAAAAAGTAACGCATGAAAATTAATTAATTACAGCCTAACTAACGCCCTAATTGAAAAAGATGCAGCAAGATACGCGGTCTCCCCTTGTTAGCCTTAACGTCTCGCATTTCTATGGAGCGTTGAACCTTTCCTCCTTATTCAAAAATTCAGTAACCATAAATACATCAAAGTTTGGTATACCATTTATAAATCGTTGGAATTTCCCTTCTCCCAACCAAGATTATCTTTTCTTGTACCCATCCTGGACAGCGAACCATTGCAACCACCAGCCAGCACGGAAATAAGGCTAACATCCCATGATTCTAGTTGCGAAGGGCGAACGTTCCGGCCGGCGTGAATGCATACGCAACGAATAAGTCTTGCAGCAAGCGTCTGAAATAGGTTTATTAGTTTGACTCGGTTCTTACAAAAAAAGTTTTGGCATGATAAACGGCATTGTGCCAAAATATACCCAGCGAAAAATAAATGCCATCGTGCATTTATTAAAGATTCAATGTGCTATTCGTACTACTCTTTCCAAACTTGAAGTTGACACGTAATTGAATATTAATATATTACGCAATGATGAAGTCGTTTACTCAAAAGAGAAGCAGCCACATATATATTCTGAAGATATTTTATGACAGCAAAAAACGGATACCCTCAAATTCTGTAATTTTTCTTTGTAATAAAAGTGGTAGAACTAAACGGTGTAGAAGCTGCCTTCTGCTACTGCCTTGTGTCGTCACGGCCAATATTCAACATGGACACCCGTTTTAGCGGCCTTTGAATTTTTCCATATTTCAGACGGTCATCTCGAATCAAGTATTCACTATTAGGATTTAAACTGTGGTTTTACGACATTATGTTATTCTGAACTCTAATTTAAAAAATGTGTTTGGTGCATTTGAAACACTAGTGCACTTCCCTATAGAGGTATATGCGATTTTTCTCCTTCCTAGTCGAAAAAAGACGTTTCTAAAGGTTTTGGCCGGCTTTATTTCGATTTCTGCTGCCCGCATGCTATCTACGGAAATACATAGAAATTTCCTTCCCCATTGGTAATTCTTTCCTTCCTGTAAAACAGAATCACTTTTAAACTAACAAACCACTTTTAAACTTTGATCCAAATGCTCCGATTGGACGTGAGTTTTTGATATTTCCGGATGCCTTGGATAAAATCATGTACAGTGACGTAATGGCAAAATTAGCAGTGCCGGAACGCGCTTTCCTCAACTTTTTATGGAACTGAAATTATACTCTCTGCGTTTTTTTATTACAAGTTATTATTTGCATTTCATTACATTTTTTGTTTTGGTTACGAAGACATGTATTACGAATTTTGAGGCATCGAAATTGATAAAAGTGTTATTTGATTATTCTGCCTTTCGTTAACCACGGTCTGGAACGGCGTTCCGGCGCGTTTCAGCATCATGGCACCACTGAACATGTATGAAGTGAAGAGTTGTCCAGATGATCTGGCAACAGGGCAAACTCGCGGCCAATCGCAGCGCTCGGCTCAAAGTTTCCTTTGTTTAAAATGGTGCGTTATCGATCTAAATATGATGAGTAATTTTGGTTCCTATTGGCCTCAGATATCCGGGATTAAAGTTTCGTGACACTATTTTTCTCCAGCTTGTATTTCCATTGTCTTCCTTTTTCGATTCCTTTTTGGCATGACGGCAAGCGATGGGCATTTCTCGCCATATGAGAACTAGGGAGTAAATGGATAGAAGGTGAGGAAGTTGTTGACTCATCGGGGTGAGCGTTGTGCTTCTCATCAAAGGGTCTCCGGTTCAAATCCTGCAACAGCTCGGGGAAAGAAATGAGCTGGCCACTCAGACCCTCAATGAGTGAAATTGGCATGCCAGTGGCTTGGGTTGAGGTGAGGTTTCTTTCTTTGAGTGCATTCCATGGAAAATGGACCTTTCAGTGCACCTCTTGCAGTGCCCAGCGATTGCATAATGAGAGTCATTCGTAGCAATATTTATAAATTTTACTTTCTGGTGATTATTTTCTGTCACTAATATATCTGTTATCCACACATAAAAGTGAATGAGACCATATTGCATCCACCCGCTTGCCGCGTCGCCGTACTCTCCGCCGCCACCGGCCAGAACCGGAGTCGTCCGTGCGTTCGAAAAAACGATTTAAAATTCGGGGTTGCAAATTGGTGCAAGGTTTGACCTTAGATTCACAATATAGAAGCTTCAAAGAACGACATGATATAAGTTACTTAGTGTAAGCCGGTGATAATGTCTACTTTTTTTCAACGTTTATGTAAAGAAATGGGTTGAAAACAGGCTCCGCCATTTTGTTATGTATCTATGGTTATTGATGAAACAAAATCTTTAAAAACCCTTCAAATGAAAGAATAAGAAGTGTCAATTAAGATGGTGTAACAGTTTTGTCGATAAAACTATTTATAAAACCACTGCACGAGGATAAAGTCGGCAATTTTCAGAAAAAAGCGAGGGTGGTCGTTTTTCGCTACATTTGCTCAACTTTGACCTCACATACAGGCATCCCCCGAGTTACGTGAGAGATGCGTTCCGGCAGACTCTGCGTAAGTCGAAATTTACGTAAGTCGAACCTTTGCGTTAGTGCTTCAGAGATTGCGATCGGCGCGGTGAAATTCTCAGCGGAGAAATGCGCGGTAAATTCTCGGTGAAGTTTCATTCAATTCACTGCGATATTCATGAACTCTACCGTGTATTCTTACGTTATTAGATAATAAATCGATAAACATTAATATAGTCTGAGAGTTGCATCTCCAGCATTGCCAATCAAAATGCGTAATATTATTCCCAGAGTTGACATCGCGTGGATTCAGGAAAGTGCGGTATCTCAACGCTACATTACTAAATTGAATACTTAAATTCATTCATTGTGTTATACAGCGATCTAAGGCCCCAAAGAATGCATTGTCTACCTACCTATAATCATTATATCTTCTGCCTTTTATATATTACGTTGATCGATGAATCTGGTGGTTTCACTGTCACAGTTAATACACGTAGGAGTGTCTAGGATTACGAGCAAATAACACACAAAAAATACCAGTAACTTACTATATTCTTAGATTCACGCACATACACTCAATCTTTCATGCACGGAAACATACTGTCATTCTCTCGATTCTCAATAAAATAACGTGAAAATATCATCATTTGAATATTTACTTCGCTGGAAACATCGAAGAGTATTTCCAAAGCACGAAGCTAATTAAAAGTGAGCATTTATTCAGCCAACTCCGTCATAAATGTGCAACAAAGTTAGTGGGGAAAGCTATCAATGACGCAATATTAATTAATTTACTGTTGCACACAATATGAGAGAACGAGAAAATGCAGCTTAATAAAATTTTCCGCCAGAAGCATGTAAACAATTACGCAATTAGTATCGTGTGTCAACTTTTTCCTAACTTTTTCGCGGCGTTCATTGCCAACACTCAAATTTCAATGCCGTTACGTGGTTACTAAACAATTCTTTTCCGCGTTAAAGATTTCTGCTTGAACTTCATTTTCTTTTAATTCCATAGATGGAAATTTCCAAACTTAAGGATACAATTTTAAAATCGTTGAAAGTCTGAGTTCGGGTGTGCATGCTGTATAACAAGTTGTATCGTACAGGAATGAGCGCAACCACATCCATCGCTAGAACTGCAAATTTTCACGTTGATTGTTGGCTTGGGATTTATAAGCAATTTTTCTACATAAATTAATGAAAATTCTTTCGAGGAATGACAAAAATGGGTCACTTTGTTATTTGTAGCATGTAAAGAACTCGATAACTATTCGATATTTTTTCTACCATAGGTTGTACGAGCGAATATATATTTCTTCCTGCTCGCATTCGAAAATTAACCTAATCATTTTAAATGCGGTTATCGCTTACGTAAGTACGGATTTACGTAAGTCGAGACATACGTAACTCGGGGGATGCCTGTATATTGTTAAAGTGAAAACACAGGACCAAAATAATCAAGGTAGTTATGCACAATTTATTTGAGAATGTGTATGCGAAGTTTCAATTTCCTAGCTCAAAAAAATCGATTTTGAGGTTTTGGCCGGCTTTTTTCGATTCTAGCCCACTGTGCGGCGTTATATAATAAAAAACGAAGACGAAACGAAAAAAAAAATAAAACTACGTTATCTGGTGAATCGAAAAGACAAGTTGACGCACTATTTCTAGATTTTAAGAAAGCTTTCGACACTGTACCTCACAACAAACTTTAATACAAATTACAGTCATGCGGATTAAACGAAACAGTTGTAAAATGGATACGCGACTTTCTCAGAGATCGTAAACAAAAAGTAGTTCTTGACGGAATTAGCTCTGATGTTGTAAAAGTTACATCAGGTGTTCCATAAGGAAGCGTAATCGGCCCCCTGTTGTTCATTATATACATTAATGATCTTTGCTCCCGCATTAGCAGTAAAATACGTTTATTTGCTGACGATGCTGTCATCTATTGCGAAATTAGTGATCACTCTATGAAAGTCTTTCATTGAACTCAAACAACGTTCATTTGTGGAGCCAAGAGTGGGGACTCGAACTTAAACTGAGCAAATGCATGGCGGTACATTTCTTGTGGATTCCGTCCAACTCTAACCATGTTTATGCAGTGGGTGGTATTAACATAAAGGCAACAGACGAAGTGAAGTACCTGGGAGTTACAATAACCTCGAATCTCACGTGGGGAACACATATAAAGAATATTTGCGGCATAGCCCTGAAGAAATAAGTATTCGTCAAGCGTATTGTGGGAAGTGTTCGATGAGAAAGTAAAAGAAAGGTGCTATTTCGCTCTCGTCCGACCGCACCTTGAATATGCAGCGAGCGTATGGGATCCGGCGCAGAAAGACTTAATCCGCGAACTGAATAAAATACAAAGGAAGGCTGCGCGTTTCGTCAAAAACTGCGACGGGCGTACAAACAGTGTTACCCATATGTTGAGCGAATTAGGCTGGGAGCCGTTGGAGACTCGAAGGCTGCGCGTTAGGCTTAGATTGCTTGAACAATTGAGAATGGATATCTTTAAGATATAATCTTTAAGACACAGAGAACATAATATTGGAGCCACACTATATTTCCAGGTCCGATAGAAGCGATAAATTAAGAGAGATATTTTGCCGAACGGATAGATATGGGAATTCGTTTTTCCCCCGAACCACAAAGGAGTTTAATAAACGCTAGTCCCAACCTCGTTAGAGCACTTCATTTTTTTAGTTGTAAACGGCTGGTGTCCTAACACCCCCTGCCACACGCCTTTTAGGCGGCTCGCGGGGTATTATGTAGATGTAGGCGGGGAGGGGATGAAAAACAGTATTAGAGGGTAGAATCAGGGATGCCGACTTACAAAAAATATTAGGGGGGGCCCAAACCCCCGGGATCTTGCCCCGGGAAATTTTATAAGTTGTGGGTTTATAGTTTTTTAAAAGCATTTTAGAAGAGTAATATGATCAACATTAGAGCCCTGATAACTCGAATCTCGGTATCTGGACACTCCGGGGAAAATCGACCAGCCTGACACATTTTTTCCTCACGCCCATAACGAATTTTTGAGGGGGCTCGGGCCCCCTCAGGCCCCATGGAGTCGGCGCCACTGGGTAGAATGTTAAGTATATGAGAGATAGGAAGGAAAAAATAGGATTTTTATATAGAATGAAAGAGAGTAGGCCTTATTGTGAATTGAAGAGGGAAGTGGTTGATGGGGAGGGAGGATCCCAGAATTCTTCTCAAGTACTCCATGGAAACCTACCTTAATCGGTAGGGTACTTTATTAATAAGCGCATTTGTAAAAACTCATGCTTGAGTAACGTATTAAAATTTCATGTACCATAATGTGGAATAAATATATATTATTATTATTATTAAGCAAGTTTACAAAAATTTTCAACGATACTGATCATGTGTCATGAAAATCATCAACTATTGAATGATAGCGTGCCAAAGAGGCGAAGTCATCTAAATTCATCCGGCCGCTGGGATAGGATTTAATTAAATGCCCGCTGCTCTTAGGGGGTTAACATAATTTTTACATTTATCTTTCTTCTTCTGTGGATTTCTCTGTGTTAAATTTGTGTCTACATTCCCTTTTTAGAAATTATTCGTTTTAAGCAGAGGCGGTCTATCCAGGTCGGCGATCGCCGAGGGCACCGAGATCAGGGGGCCCCCAGAGTCCTCTGGATTATCGATAATACGCTACATAGTGCATAACATTCATAACGCTACGAGGGACTCGTGTAGAGAACTGCCATTCAGAAGACTTCGGGGGCCCCTACAACGCTTATACGAATATAATGAAGCGGCCGCCTAGCTTTGAGGCGCTGATGGCGTCTCTTCTCTCTCTTTCCTGTCCCACGCTTAGGCCAAATTCGACGACGAGTTCGTGTGAATATCCCTTGTGAGATGAGACCACGGTGGCAACAGCAAGTGTGACCTTGTATATTTCTGTATATATTGGGGCAACTACGGATCATTTGACATGCCATTTTTTCCCTCGTCCACTCTTCCCAAAATCTCAGTTCCGTCGCGAAACCCGATATCCCCGCAAGTAATGGATACCGTAATTCATTCATCCAGAAAAAAATATCAGATAATTTGTCTGGGTAAAGTTACCCATCTCACTTGTCTGATTTTTTTGAAGGGGTATCTATTACCGTGGGAACCAGCGCTAAGTAGTTCTCCCAGGACAGGAAGTAGGGAAGGAAGCGTTATTGGAGGGGGAAAGTTGCGCGCGCACAGCAAAAAATATTATCTTTTTTTTCCTCACATAGATCGCGAAATCCTTATGATCCCTTGGTAGTTCAGTGAACGCCGATGGTGAATGCTGGTTCGACAAGTGAGAGGGTTTCATGCTCAATTTAAGTGTTAATATGAAACGTGTTCACAAAAGCGGTGCGCAGTAAAGAAATGAGAAGAAGAAAAAACTCTTTTATGTTAATAATATCTCAAAAGCGTCAGTGCTTGGCTGAACAAGAACAGTGGTTCGTGTATCGGTTTACTACACCATGAGAGTTTAGATACAGATTCAGGTACGTTGGAATATTTGTATTTTCATTTTAATAGTTAGAAAAATACCGTCTTGTGACGCGCTTCGAGTCAACTTCCAGTGCGGTTCTTTCTTCTCTCCGTAATACCTTTTAATTTTTAGTTCGTTTTGTACATGCATTTTAATTATATGTGCGCTTAGTTTCTATTTTCAATAAGTATACATAACGCAAACAAAGGAAAGAAACGATCTACTACTGCAAAATCTGGCGTTATACACCTGATACCAGAGGCGGATCTAAGTACCGGGGGTCTGCCGAAGGGGTTTGGTAATATGGGATAGTTGGAATTTTATAGACTCGAAAACGGCGGATTTTGGCTAATTCTTTGATAAATAAAGACTACTATGCACACGTAGTAAGCCGATGCATTAGTAAAAGTTTTATGCTGGTCATCTACATCTGCATACTATCCCGCAAGCTGCCTCAATAGGCGTGTGGCGGGGAATGTCAGGACCCCCGCCGCATCCATTTATAAAGGAAATGTGTTAACGAAAGTACACCTAGCATCTATTTGTCCTTTGCTATTTAAGTCCTTTGTCGTGCGGGGGAGATAACGCATTCCCGCACCCATCCGTTCGCCTAAATATCTCTCTTATTTTATCGTTTTGGTCGTACCTGGAAATGTAGTGGGGTTCTAATATGATGATTTCCGTGGCACTCTTCCAATTTAAGATATCTATTCTCAATTTCTCAAGCAATTTAAACCTAGCGCACAGCCTCCAAGTGTCTAGCGGCTCCCAACTTGATTCGTGTAACGCTTATGTACGTCAGCAGCAGTTTTTGACGAGTCCCGAATCTTGATAGCTTGGAAGGAGTGAGGCCTTCAAGAGGACGGACTCCACGGGAACCTCTGCCGTCTATTTTAAATCTATCTTTGAAATAAAATGATCCGAAAAAGCTCTGAAATTGATCTCCTGAACTATTCTTCTGGATTTTCTGCGGGCACGTTGCTTCCCGTTTCTTTGACGCATGCATTTTCTCCGTGTTGATATATTTAAAACCCGAATTCATTTGCCGCTTGAAAGGAGTTCTCGGATAGACTTTTTAATTCAAGTTCGGCATCGAGTCAAATATCAGCAATATTTAAAGAATGTCAATAGTGTAGAATTGACCTTAATTGCTATTGTTTTACTTCTTACCTTAAGTGTGTAAAGTTGGTTGTATTACTACAGATATAATTATTTATATTGTGAATATTTTTTGTGAGTGCCAGAACACATAATCACTTAGTAAGGGAAGCACAAAAATAATCGAATTATTGATTGGGTCCATTAATATTTTACAATTACTGACCAAATACATTTTTCTGAATACAGCTTCTTTAATACAAAGATCAAAATAAATGAAAAAGTTAAAAACGCATCCTAATATTTTTCCTGTTATTTTCTTCTCCACCCAACAGTTTTAATTGGATAGCTGATTTATATGCACGAAACAAATTGTTACACATTATCCTTAGAGAAAATAGTTTGAGATATGTTTGTTGATTCAGGTTTAAATTTTCTACGAATATAGTACCTCAATTTTTGCACAAGTTTTTTGTACATTTTAAAACAATTTTAGCCATCGAGTATGGCTAAAAGCTACGTACTTGTGACTACATCTATATGTCATGCAAAAATTTATTAGACATAATTAGGAAACATAATGAAATACACTTTTGTATGTTCCACAAGAGTTTTTAATCCCGACCTAGGTTTCGGCAGTACACACTGTCATTATCAAGGTGAATATACAAACATTTTGCGAGCTTATATAGCTTAGGGAGAGGGGGTTAAGGCAGGGAGGAGGTGGTGATGGTGGGAGGGGAAAGCTAACGAGGAATAGTTTCCTCAAGGTCAGTGGGTTTACTTGCCGAGTCCAGCAGAACTGATAATAAAGGGGAGGAGTTGGAGGGGTACAAAAGGTCGTTAACCACCCTTACATTTTTGTTTCGACATGCTCTTAAAATTTCCAACTGCTCAAGAAAATCCATCTTTCTACCTTTACACACATTGTGGAGAACCTTGACATTGAAATCACTGCTATGGTTGCAGTCTAACAGATGTTTGGCAAAATTAGAGGTTGAATCGCCTCTTACCCAACACTTCATATGTTCATTTGTTCTAGTTTTTATGGCACGTCCGGTCTGACCAATATACACAGAATACAATAGAACTATCCACTATTAAGTTAATTGCTGTTCAAAACGGGTATAAATCTGTTACCATTGACAAAATCCTTAATAAGAAACTTAAAAAGCACGCAATGAAGACCGTCACAACGTTACCCTCAACATCTCATAACAGTGATAGACCTGAAACTTCTTGGGGGAAAATACCATTCCTTGGCCCCCTATCCTATCGAGTGACTAGTATGTTCCCGAAAGATAAATTAAGATTAACATTTTATAATATGACAACTGTTGGCAATTTTTTATTCAATTCAAAACCAAAATTTATTGACAAGGACCAAAGCGGTGTGTATAAATTGTATTGCAATAAGCCTAATTGTAATTCTGTGTATATTGGTCAGACCGGACGTGCCATAAAAACTAGAACAAATGAACATATGAAGTGTTGGGTAAGAGGCGATTCAACCTCTAATTTTGCCAAACATCTGTTAGACTGCAACCATAGCAGTGATTTCAATGTCAAGGTTCTCCACAATGTGTGTAAAGGTAGAAAGATGGATTTTCTTGAGCAGTTGGAAATTTTAAGAGCATGTCGAAACAAAAATGTAAGGGTGGTTAACGACCTTTTGTACCCCTCCAACTCCTCCCCTTTATTATCAGTTCTGCTGGACTCGGCAAGTAAACCCACTGACCTTGAGGAAACTATTCCTCGTTAGCTTTCCCCTCCCACCATCACCACCTCCTCCCTGCCTTAACCCCCTCTCCCTAAGCTATATAAGCTCGCAAAATGTTTGTATATTCACCTTGATAATGACAGTGTGTACTGCCGAAACCTAGGTCGGGATTAAAAACTCTTGTGGAACATACAAAAGTGTATTTCATTATGTTTCCTGCGAACAAGTTCCACCAAATATCGCCATCCAACCTTAAGCTAGACATAATTAATACATAACAACCAAGTCTTTTTCTGGCCCCAAAATATCTTTTGTAATATTGTACATTTTTACTTCTGCTGTTTGAAAGGATTATTCGATAAGGTTATTTTAGACTTTCATCAATTTCAGGGCATTTTCAAGGAACAAATTTACCACATATGTAGTTCATAGAACCATAATACATAATAAAATTTTATAGGCTGTGAAGTTCCTACTATTCATATTATTTTTTATTACAAAATATTATTTAAAAAATTTTATCTTGTATTTTAGAGCCAGAATAGCGTCAAAATCCATTTTGCGGGCATCCGTAATCCTAAAATTTTCCGGGGGAAAATGGGAGGGGGGGAGTGGAGGCAAGCGAATCCTCCGGTTAGGGGGGTCCCATCATGAGCTCCAGCCGAGGGCCCCCAATCACTCCAGACCGCCCCTGGTTTTAAGCTACAAGTTTATTCATTGATTATCGATAATTATTTTACTAGCATTGACTTGATTGGTGTCCAGATCAATATATATTTAAAATTTCTATCAAGGGCTTTCTTGTTTCGAGGTACCGATTCAGCGATTAAGTACGCAAAGGAAACGGCTTTTATGGTGCTAAATTTATTTTGGGGGCAACGAGACGAGACTGGGGTTCACGAGACGAGACTCGAGACGATACCCGAGGTCAGAAAACGAGACTGAGACGAGCCTGGCGCAAGTCTCGTCTCGTCTCGCGGCAGCACTACAGGGGACCTAGTTTAGAATATATTTTATTGTAATTCATGCCTCTATCGGGTAATTTTGGGCGTTATATAGGCGGATAAGGTAAAAAAATACTCAAAATTCAGACGAAACAATGCGCATGCATTGTCCGTATCTTTCGCATATTTTATTTTTCATAACCTCCGTCCTACCCTCGACTCGTAATTATATGACACACGTCGCAATACGGTCATCATCTCTGTTTCGTGAATTACTGAGCGAATGAGTGAGACATGAGTTAAAATTGAATTTCAGAAAACTAGTGACGTGTCTGATAATTCTAGCCAGAAGCAATGAAAAACGGAAATTCTCCGCTTGAGTCCGTCTCATCCCTGAAGGCATTGTTTATTGATCGGTCGAGCGTTTTGTGTGCCCATCCGATGTTTCCTCAACCACCACCAAACTTCTCGCCTTTCCGAGAGCCCCCTCCACGAGCCATCCTACCTTCAAAATCGCCATCAAGCCGAGGCTAGTCCACCAGGAGTTCTTTTTTTTCCTCGTATGTTTGTGGCCACAAAAAAAGTGTCGTCATCCCGAGAACAAAATGATTTGAGCACCCGCGTCGGGAGTTTGTGCTGTGTCATGCTCACCGCTGGTGATTTCGGGAGAAAGGATACTGCCGACCCCACCGTGTTTACTCTTCAACTTTGAAGCCTCTGCAAGTTAGATTTCTCCCTCCAGTCGGGAATATTTCTCCATCGCTGCTTTGTCGATATTGGCTCTGGACAAACGTAAACGCACTGATACTTTGGGGAATAGGAAAGAATGCGTGGTCAAAATACGTGTCGAAAATAACACTCAAGATTTTACACCTAAGATGTTGAATATCTTCTCTCTCCTGGATTTTAAAATTATAATACCTCTTCGTTATTCCTCATAATTTCAAATAAAATATGCTTAATCCGATATAAATATGCCGATGGACAGCACTATGCTAGAGTCGCCGAGGGAAATCTAAATTCGTAGACGCACTCTGAAATTTTAGGAAGCACATATTGACACCCGCAATTGACCCCGACGGGAAAGAGGTGGCAGGATGAAGAATGTAAAGGATCCCGATCGTAATAAAGACATTAATAAAGTGATAACTAGGGAAATGTATTTCAATGGAAATAAAACCGCCTACTAAGGTAAAAAAACAGCCGCAATAAAGAGAAGAAAATCTGGTTTTGCTACGCGGATAAGGGGACGGGGGATGATCTATCCGTTGCCGCTCATAAAAATCATTAGTATAGGATGTCTGTCCACATTAGAATTAATTGGAATAAGTATGAAGAATATTTCAGATAAATGGAAGTGACAATACACCACGTAGGCAAAAAAGGAGTTGGATATGTTTTTCATGTGTAAAAAAATCTTAAAATGGATACATACGTAAGCCTTTACGTGCATATATATCGTCATTGTACATTTGCATACTTTTGTATGTTTTGCTAAATATTAGTGGAACCTGCCACGCTGTGATGTTATTTTCCATCGAGTACAAACAGAAACAAATTTAATGAGGCAGTTGACTAATTTTTCAGTAAGATCCTTCACGATGGTAAAATATCAGTTACTTTACGCATAGTGTACATTGTATATGGCTGTGGACTACTTGCTTCCTGTTAAATGGATTTGACTTGACATATCGATACTATAATACACGATCAAATAATCTTGCCAACTCGCCAAACTTTATGAAACATTTTTTTCATTTTCCGATCTTTGACTTTGAAGAATACAATAAGATAGGAAATGTGTTTCTCACTAGCCATTTGCGACTTTTTTACGTATTCTATACTTCTAGGGGAAAATCGATTATTCTTTTGTAGAATTTTAAAGGAAATAATTATGTGTTCTTGTAAATCAAGGCTTAAAATGAAATTTAAAAATATGGAATTGCTAAAAAATTAGAACTTTCGCTCGTGGATAAAATTAAAATGAAAAAATGTTAAACCTGTTGTTTTAATGTCTTTTTAATTTCTGGACAGATATAACACAGATTTAGGTAGCGTGGCAACCTGAAGCCAAAAAGAGAGGAATTTTTGGTGGCCTATTTAACCCATATCGTGATTTTTTGGTCCACATATTAGCTTCGTAGCATTATGTGGGAGTATCGTGATCATTATCTCTTCTCGTACCTCACCCACTATTAAGACCTGAATGGTGTGACGGTTTTAGCGATATTTATCCTCTGCTGTGTCACAAGTTTTCTAACCTCTTTGGCACTCGACTGGAAGGAAGTGGTGTGCATATGACTGCATATGATATGTTAATGAAACAAGGGAGGTGGAAACTTTTCCATACTGACGCCATTGAGTATGAATGACACTCGTGTCGAATGGGAGTGATTCATCTACATCTACATGCTACAACGCAAGCTGCATAAATATACGTGTTTCAGTGCACCAGTCGTTCATAAAAATAAAAAGAAATGCTCTAACGAAATTATGCCTTGCATTTGTTAAAGTTGTTTGTTGCTCGGAGGAAAAACGAATTGCTATACCTATATGTTCGCATCTCTCGTTATATTAGCAAAATAATTGAGATTGTATAACTAATGTCTCCGTGGATGTTAAACCTAAATATGGTATATTTAAAAAAAATCCTTTTTGAGTTATATTCACCGTTCAGTTTTCGGAGATCTTTTTTTAATAAATACTAATTGGTATCTAGAAAGCTGTGCTTATTAAAGAATCTGGCTAGAAATCCCTGAACGACCATGGAAACGAATGGAATTCGGGAGAACTTTCTAGAAGATTTTGGAAACAACACTACGTAGAATATTCTCGAACTGTATAGAAATATTCATGCTCAGGTGTTTTTTCACTACTCTAGAAAAAAATTCTAAAGACCACTGAAAGTCAGCGGATCGTATTTTAAGAAAGCGGAGTTGGAAAGTCATCTAACTTCATCAAATATCGAACATTGAAGCTTGTGCGTGGTGGAGGGCTCCATATTAGCAATGAAAGATACTTAGTTTACTTTACAACAATTTATTTAGAAATTACAACCGGTTTCTATTACGTCATTATTAACTACATAGATTTATTATATGTACTTACTTATTAAGTTAAAGGCTTATGTACTTAAGAATGGCGTAACTGACGAAACCAGTTGTAATTTTTAAATAAATTGTGATAAAGTAAACGAAGTACCTTTCATTGCTAATTGCTTATCATAGTAAGCGATAGAGAGCGTTTTGATTCATTCCAACGCATGCTTACGCACATATTTTATTACATTCTTATGAGAAAAGTATTCCAATTAATAAATTTAATTTTTACGGAGGGTGCGTTTGGAATCTTCTGATACAGCGTCACAATTTCATTTTTTATATTTTCCTGATTATCACTAGCATCAATAATTTTATTTTTTTCACCTCTACAGATTATTGCCTGTTCCTGTTTGTAAAATTATGGTCAGAGTTCATAACTTTACAACAATTAAAGAAATTATGTCGATCAAGGGCGAAAAATACATATGTGTTCTGAGCAATTTGATAAGTAAAAAAAAGAAGGTTAGAAAATGTTGATCCGTAGAACCATGTCATTGAAGTTGTAGGAACATATTTTAAAGTAATACTCATTCACTAAGTGCTAAAATATTCAGCCAATGGGTCAGTTGGAAAGACTCCTCGCAATACAGTTCAGAGCACGTGGTGAAGGATTTCAAAGCGAAGCGTTACAGTAGTGCATATGCCTTGAATTAGAAATTTACGCACGAATTGTTTCATCCGTTGGAAATGTGCACGTGACCTTTGGCTAATAGACGGACGAACATTGAGGATTTTTATTTTCTTAAGGTCTGATCAGTCATAAAGCAAATCACAGTGAAAATTAAAATTATTTTATCTTCAGCTTTTAGATACAACATGTAGCTACTTCTCTAAATAAATATCGTTTGGACTTAGAAATGTATAATATCTTAAAATGCAGTAAAAAATGATACAATCTCGTAACTTTAAAGAAAAAGTTGTGATATTGTATGATCAAATTGTTTCTGTCCAATCGGAAATTTCCTGACTTCAGTCGCTGGTTCGTTTTAGCTCTTCTATTCGTAATGTGCTTTTCACGCGCTCAATAGCAGTCTATCTTCATCTTCTCCTTCACTTGCGCTGAAAAGGTTACACTGATATCATTACACGTGTCGTGCTATTTGTACCCTTTGTGCTTTAAAACGCACGTTTATCCACGCTGAAGACGTGGTTTCATTACACACCAGCAGAAGACCCTGCGCCCGAGTATATAACTTTGGAAGAAAATTGGCATGATCCCGTTACACCCAATCACTTCCGGTGTCCCTTAAGGCTCCATCCCCTCCCCATTCCTTTTCAACATCTATATCAATGATCTACCTTCTCACCAGAGCACCGAAACCTTCCTGTATGCCGACGATCTCGCCAGTATTTCCAAATCCTTCGACCCAGACACGGCCGCGGACCGGATCCAGGATCACCTCGACGATATAGAGGACTGGATGACAAATGGAAACTAAAATTGAACCCTGCCAAAAGCCAGGTAATGTAGTTTGCCAAAAGACCAAACGGTCACTTTCAACCCCCATATACTACGGAAACACCCGAATAAGTCGCAGTAAAACTAAAAAGTTCCTGGGCGTCACACTGGACGAAAAGCTCACATGGAGCGCCAATACGACAGCGGCGGTTCAAAAGGCAAAAAGCGCGTCTGCAGCCATTTTCCCCTCTTAAAAAGTCTCCACCTTGGACTACACACAAAAAAGATTTTATATACGGCTACTCCTCACCCTGCCTGGGGATCCATAGCAAACACACACACAAACTCATAGTCTTACAAAATAAAACACTAAGGACAATCACGGGCGCACCCTAGTTCGTCCGCAACACGTACATTCACGGAAACCTAAAAATAAAATCAATGGCACAATGCCTTAACGATAATGCAAAATCACTCTAAAATTCACTCAAAAAAACCCAAAACACTACAGACACCGCTTATCCACACTTTAAATATTCAAGATCAAAAACCGCAATTACAAGTCAAATACAGTAAAACAAAAAAACATAGCCAATTAGAACAATAACGCCACACATAAAATAAAAAGCCAAACGTCGATTACCAGCATCGGCTGAACATCGAAAACATAACTGATAGCAGTTATCATATTTAGCGTAGCGTAGATGAGAGGATTGTCGCTGTCGTTATTTGTCGTAGCGTATTGACAATATTCCGATATCCCCGTCATGGGAGGTAGTTGACTCTGCTCTCATCCAATACGTTCGCAGCTCCTTGTCTGTGGCGAAATGGTTTTCTCCCAGCCATAGATTTATACACGAATATTACGACAGAGGATCCTCATGTCTGCATCTAAATACGTTGTCAACCACCCCGCATTTAAGTGGTTTTACAAAAGTCGCCACTCGCGTCCCTGACGGACAAAATGATCCGAGATTCACGGGGTAAAAACTATAATAAGCAATTTTCACCGAATTTTGCATGTATATAATGATATGGTCTATCTATCAAATTCATAAAAGCTCAGTGCCATTCCTCGCAATTACAAACATTGCACCGCAAAATATTGGAAAAAATTGGATCGCGTTGCACTCATCGCCGCGCCGCGGACATTTGTGAAAACAGATTAAAATTCTCCCAAAGTGGCGAGGACAGAAATCACCCATCAATGGGATGGAATAGGGCCTCCTCCGTGCAGTGCCCTTGGTTTCATGTGAGCAAGGAGGTGAAAATCACGGGGCGTCCATCCCTCGACGCAGCAATTGTGAATAGACGATCCTCTCGAATCAACTGATATAGTGATGGAAAAATCGATTTCGAATGAAATCGGAAATCAAGTTTTAAACTCCAAAGCTCGAGGAAATTGAGATCGAGCCTTGATATTAAAGTTTCGATCCAAATTCGGTTTTTCAACTTTGAGCTTGACCATTTCATGTGATCTCGGCAGTGTCACGACCGGCACACGATAATGTCATCCATCCTACGAGGAACGCTTTTCTTTGAGACCGATAGCATTGGAGAGCACGCCCACGATCATCAAGGAAACAGCGCCATTAGTTGATTTTGGTTAAAAATTTTAGGGAAGCGGAATAGGGTAGTTTCCTTTATCAAAGAAACCGAAAGGCATTGATTGCGATTTGTTACCCACAATTACTGTATTCATAATATACAAATTATTTCGATTTAGAAATACCGGTTTAGACAAATGGCAATGGTCCATTTTTATCCTCATTTGAAAAGGGCCAGATTGGCGCCCATGCGATGCCTCTCCACGTGACGTCAAAGGGACCTAGTTTCTATAGGAGAAGATAGGAGTTATACATCGTCTGAGATTACCAATGCATGCATGAGGCGCAGAGCTCAGGGAAACAAAATATAATAATCTTTATTAGCCAGTCTTAATAATCACCTATTAAAACTGGCTAAGGTCGGAAAGTTTTCTTCGTTTGATAAGGTATTAATAAACCTTTTTTAAGCCAAGCGCTACCAGACAGCAAGGTACTCAGCTACCCTCTAGCATCCTGCGTCCTATTAGCGCTCAGAGCCTCGATCAAGGTCACCTCACAAGGCGGGAGGGGGAACCAGAAATACGTCACACGGAGAGATTTCCTTACCCGTCGCGTTTTCGCGCGCTTGAAAATTTTCACTTTTCATTTAATCGCGAAAAATAGATATCGTCATTTAAAAATCTAAAAGCGTGAAATACGTACTCCAGGAGTAATAATCGTCCGATATAGGATATAAAAAAATAATAGGAAACCACCCTATTGTTCCGAGTGGTGATCCTAAATCTTATACGTAAGGGCATTTGTAAATTTTTACCGCCACTAATTCAACCATGCATCCTATGCACGTTTTTTGGGATTTATTCTACATCTCAAATGTTTATTTTAGTGCTTCTCGATAGTATAATGTTTTTTTCAAATTGTGTTTAAAGAAAAGAACCGTCTGTTTTTTCGATTAATCGATCTTTCTGTTCAAATTTAGATGTTTGTTGAAAAGTCGATGTTTTAATTTCGATAAAAAATCGATTGCTTGAAAACTGAAGGTTGATCGAGATTCTTCCATCACTAACCTGATACACTCGCTGAACACGGTCATCGGTTGCCCCTCGCATTCTTCCCTGCCGCCTGCATTATGACCATCTGTAATTCAAGGTTCCACTGCCGTACGAAAGTTTACTAACGAAATGTTTACTAACGAAAGGTTCACAGTATACATTGCTCACTCGTCGACGGATTTCTTCAATATTGTACACCTCAGCTGGAAGAAGTCAAACCAGGGTGCGCGCTTCACACTTGCCGCTGTTTATGTAGGCGTGCTTAAGTTGTCACTGTGCGCTCAAAACTTACTACTGCGAAGTGAGGATTGTCACTGTGCTTTTAATTTTGCGATCGATTGGACCTTTATAAAAGTAACCCTCGTGTATTCCACTAATGCACGGTAAGAAAGCTAATTCTTTTCCTTTGGCATATTTAATAGTTGACAATGAATGTCGAAAGGCATTTGAACTCGGAGTAGTTCAAACAGTACAAATATTTAATCAAATATCCAACACTCGCCTCGCCAGTCCACCAAGCTCACGTTAACACTCTGACACTTCTAAATTAGCGAGAAAACTGCGGGCAAAGTATTTATCATTAATGCGTAAGACCTCAGTGCCCTATCCACTATTCCGAAATCAATAGGTACTCGAAATATGGGAAACTACGAAGTCTATAAACGATATGTGAATTATTTTCAACCAGTCATTATATCCATCATACTTATACTAGCTGCAAGTGAAAAAATATAATCTAAATGCTATCATCAGATCATTTCACAGCCGAATAACTATTTGATCTCTATTCTGAAAGCTGGACTACAACGCAAAAACGCTATTGAACGTTTTGGAAGGCTGGTATTGTTTTTGCTTGGAATTAGTTTTAGATTTTGCTGCCTCTTCTGATCATCTGACGATTTACGTATTACTTAGTATTTTCCTAAATAAAGAGTTGTCTTTGATGATGAAAAACAAAAACTGCTTGTCTTTGCATTTTGGAGATTTCAACTGGCGGTTCTTTTGGAGATGTTAACGCTTGCAGAGTTATAATGAGGTTATGGGAGGTTTTGAATTTTAGTGGAACCAATGTTCCAGCGTCAGCAAGGCATTTAAACATTTAGAAATTTTTGATATTTTGGGTCCATTTGTGTTGTAATTTGACCAAATAATTCATGTTACGCAAAGGAAAATATGGTAGATATTTCTTCTCACGAACTTTAGTATCTGGCATAGGTTCCTCTCGGAACAGAACTAGATGTGAGCATTTTCATGGCAATCCAGTATAATAAGTTCATCAGCGCAGCATATTATGATATTTTAACTCTTCAGTCCTCGTCATTTTATAACCACTGCATGAAGGAGATGATTGAATGAAGGCGGCATTTGTGCAAGTGATGTAAGCCTTAAAATGCACTTCTCATGACAGGGACGATTTCTTGTTTGCTTAGTGCGATATCCAAATACGCCTCGTTGTAGTAAATGTTAGCCAAGCGCATTCATTTTGACTCTACTTTTTTTAAAGCGTAATATGCCAATATTTACTTGCTCATTTAAAACGTGAGCGGAAAAATCAGGCTTTGCCGCTCCGAGTTGTGTGATTTTCCTTTGGACAAGCCATTAAGAGCGCACATGGACATGTAGGCCATAGTGACTTAGTATCTAACTAAAGGGAATATTAAGTAACCTGAACATTTCCACTGAACTGATTTGGAGGAATAGCCTCTTATTTGTCTGTGACGCAATAGAATTTACCTAAAGTACAAATTACTACCCTCACACTTACGATTTCAAAAGTTGGTGATTTTATTTTATATCTCCATCATTATACTTTGCGGACTATTGATTTATCTACTGTCAAATACTACTGAATTTCCATGATTAATTTTTCTTTGGACTAATAGTCTACTGAATGCCCCAAATATTGCGTAAACAAAAAGAGGAGGTGAAGAAGATTAAGCATAGAATATTTAAGTAACCTAATATATTTCTACTCCCTTTTTGTCACTTTATGTAGTTTCTTTAAGTGATAGCGAGTGTAGCCGGTTCTACCAATGTTTTATAAAGACCTTTTGTGTTTTCTTTAGTGACTTTTCATTTCTCAAATTGTGGGTGAGGAAGAATATAAGGTTTTCTTCTTTCAGCATAGACGCAAAAGTAGAAATAATCACATATGATGCTGAGAATGAAGTATTTTGATAGGGTATATGCTTCAATTTCATCATGAAAGTAATAATTTATTTATGCTATCGCATTCTTTTAAAGTGGTCGTTCTCAGTTGTCGAGATTTTTTTCCACCAACAAAATCGTAAAAAAGCCCTTGTTAAGTACCATTGAGGATGGATACCTACTTGAGTTTTGAAGAAAATATATAAACTTGTTAGCTTATATTAAAAATATTTCCATGATTTGAAATTACGCAGGTATAATATTGATTGTATGGATCCAAAATTCGTTCACCTTTCTTGTTGAGCAGGAAATTTGAAGAGTCTGAGCACCCTTTTTGAGCCTCGCAGTTTTAAATGGACGACATGTCAAAAAGTCGAGATTCCAACCAGCTGACCAGTCCCCACCCTGTCTGCAATTATTTTGGGTCGTGCTGACGCGTTAACCCACTTCAAAAGGAAAGCATTTGGAATCAATCGCGGAGTTGTCCAGTGAGAAACGCGAATTACTCATGGCACGACTTCAACTGAAATAAATTCGCATCCCCTTTTAAGTGTCGCTAACTGCTCTTTCAAGAACGTTGGCCATGTGAAAGTTTTATTTCATGAACGTGGATATTTGGATGGTTTGATACTGTTCTTTTACTGAATCTCAAAAACAAGTAACTTCCCAAGCAGATGTCACTAGTATACGACATATTTCTGGAGTTGAATTAATTTTTAAAATTATAAAGGTGAACTTTTATTCTTCCTGAATTAAATTACATCTTATTGTTTTCTAATTTTCGAAAACGATGGGGAAAATAACAGTCTTCTAGGGCCATTAGCACATTCAACTCCTCTGCCCCCATAATATTTTTCTCCTTATTATAAATCCATTATTTTTATAATACCAATGCATAAACTTTTCCGAAATTACAATAATCAAACAAACAATTTGATAAAATTACTAAGCATTATTTGTCACGAAAATAAGGAGAAGTTCACGAATTGGGCTGCACCTCTAAATAATTTACATTACCTCCACTTTAGCGTCAGTATGAATTTGGCAAAACCTAGGATTTACAGTTCCTGGATAGCGACAAAATCAAATTAAATCGCAGTTCATCTGATGCTGAGTTTGACTCCCCAATTCGTAATTTAGATTAGAGCATGCATTAATTTATTCTGTCCTTACAAATTCCGTTGCAAAGACTAGTAATTTTTTATTCTATTGACGAAAGATGTATCAGGATTTTTACCGGTAAGAGTAGTCAGGGCAGAACTCCAGAGGCCTAGGAGGCAGTTAATCGTGGCTGGACATGTTAAGCATTACTTCGTTCAAGCTTTGAGGCGATCATTTTGTTTTCATTCTTAGTGAGAAATATGGGAATGCTACTTGGTGCATATTGACTTCATTCCTATTGCTACAAAGTAATACTACTTGAGTTTATTTCTACGAGTTACTATTATTTCAAAGTAAACTTTGCTTCATACAATCATATAATTTCTCCGTATGATTCCTGAATGCGACTGACTAAATATTGATATGAAGTAAGGGAAGTTTTAAACATTGAGGCTGGGAATCAGAAAAAAACTGAGGGAAATTGAATGTGGAAAATTGATTTGAACCCTGCTTATGTTTACCGTGGAAAACTTTGAAATCCACGGTCTCTAAAATCGATACCGATGTAATGAAATTCATCACCGTCCCTTAAATGTTGAATTAACCTCATCTGTTTCCATCTTTACATGATATATCAATACCTGGTTTTGTATTATAGACTAATCAATCAATCTCGGACACCTCTGACTTAAGGAAAATTCTGGCTTAAGGACTGTATTCAATTCCCCGGCTGAAGTATATACACTTTTATAAGGACAGAACCTCTGGTATACGAACACTCTCACTTACGGACACGGACCCGATTTTTTGCATAATCTTGCTCTTTTCACAGAAACCATCGCTATAGGCTTTCTGAACGATCTCTCGCTTGTAGTAGCTGTTTGTTTTGACATGGTCTTTGCAGCCTTATGCTTTTCCCAGCCTCAAGCCGACAGATCAGTGGCGGATTATTTGGCATAGTTAAGCAAAAGTAATGGTACAAGAAATAAAAATAATGGCATCATTAGCTAAATGAGTTAGCAGAATAAAAACATTGATCATATAGAATTCATTCGCTAAAATACATTACATATAATAATACTTAACAGCCCAAAGAGCTCGTGAAATAGCTGGATTGGTCCGGGGCCGTATGACGGTGTGCAAAGGGGCATCTAAATAGCAAATAAGGTATCATTTTATTATTATTTTACACTAATAACGGTGGCTTTAACTTGAAAGGTGCGTCATGCTAAGATTTAATAATGTTTTTTCACATCTGTGCCTGTCGGGCAGATTGCGCCTCAACTCAGCAACTTCAATATTGCGCCTGACGAAAGGTTAAGCGTAAAAATGAGGTTTTATTAAAGTCACGTCTTACTCACGGACACCTCTCACGCATTTGTGAGCACATTTTCGAGCATCTTTTTGTGCCCGTGAATGAGGGGCTTCACTGCATTTCGTATTATGAAAAATTTGGCAATGCGCAGCCAATTGTGACAAAAAAAACTGTGAAAAATAAATGCAACTCGTATCTCAATTGAATTCCATGAGACAAGTGCGAGAGCAGAGGGAGTAAGATCGCAATATCCGATGAAGCTCCCTCTACGCCCTCTGTCCAGGTGAACACGTGATCGAGTCTCGTGACCTCATTTCGGCTGTTCATCGAAAGGGAAGGGAACGCGTGATTGGTCCACACGGCCGCAAAACAACATCACGTCAATTACGCGCGCCCTTCATTCACGTGGCAATCATGTCGATAATATCGGTTTAGAGATCGATTAGGGTATTGATCGATCTTGAAATGAGCACTGTTGAAGGTACTCATATTAAAGACTAGCTCAGAAAGTATGGATGGACGGCAAATATATATATTTTAGAAATTTAAAGGCGCGGTGTTTTGTTCAGATTATAGCCTGATAATAATTACGATCGTTAATTGACGAAAACTATCACATATCCGTTATTTATAGAATTTCTTTCCTTTTTATCGTTTCGCCCATTTATCATGTGCCAAATAGTTCAGTTGTGTAGATTCAAAGGCGATAGAGGTGTTGAGTGATTTCATCATCACAATTGATGTCGCTGATTGAGATGGTGCTAATAATAAGGATAAGGAATAGTGATTTAACGGTCTTCTGCACATACGCCCGTAATATACATATCTGAAGCTTCGCGACCTGCCGCCAGACCACTTAACTTTTATGAATTGGGTAAACTTTCTGCAGAAGGGCAGACATTTGATCAACAACTCAAAGCAACCACCTCATTTCTCGTGTTGAAGGTGGTTTTAGAACACCAGCCATTTGCCTAAAATATATAACCTAGGTACATATTGTTGAAATATTATGCGTGGTTCAATGTTTTTGCAGTCTAATTATTATGGAGCTTTTAGATGAGATACGGAGGAGACAGATGGTATGGATGGAGGGAGTACTTAGCGGGGAGGAAATGTTGACAACGGTGTTAGAGGGTGGAATGCTATGTAAACGAGGGAGGGGAAGGAAAAGAATGGGATCTTTTTTTAGATACATTGAAAGGGAGAAGGTCTCATGGTAAATTTAAGAGGGAAGTTCTCGAAGCAAAGGGACGTCAACAGAATGCTTCTTAAGAACTCTATGGAAACATGTCTTTTCGGTATAATACTTTTTTGAATTATCACGGCGGTCGTTATGATGAACGAAATCCTACGCATATCCGTTCGGTAAACAATTTCTCCCCCAAAATCTTTTGCATCAAACTTAAAATATAGCATGGTTTCAAAATCATCATCTGTATCTGACGGAAAGGCATATTTTTTCGGTGTCTCGAGCAATTGCAGCCTATTGTGTATCATCTAAATTAATCGCGTCCCGGCCTAATCCGTGTTTAAGTTGTATAATGTGATATCTCCCGTTGTAGTTTCCCTGTTTGCTCACTACACAAAAAATAGTCCGCTTTCTATAATATTCCATCTACGTTAGTTTACACTCCGCTGACCGGTTAAATTATTCATACTCGAATATAAATTCCTGCTATTTGCTGGTTCTATCCATATTACTATTAAAATTGTATCAGTGAGCTTATGTCTTTTGAACTTTCCTTCATTTTAGGTAAATTTAGGTCTATTTTCATGGAATATGTGTAAGGATTTGAATGTAAAAAACTAAGTATAATTAAAAGTTGTACTTTCCGATGAAATTAATTTCTAAAGTAGTATTGGTATTATTCCGATTGTAGCATTGTGATATTGCCGAAGTAGCATTGTTTAAATGATGGACGAGACTTTCTTTTACGTCGCAGCCTGGTCTGGCTTCCTTTTTTGCGCTAACTTTGAGGTAAGCTCTTATTTTCACTCCCAATAGGAGGTCATTTTCTGTTTCATCATCCTTTCACCCGTATCGGAAGGCCGCATCACTTGCATACGATGACGCTCAGCGTTGCGGTGTTTCATCGAGGCTCCGAGGCCAATCTTTTCTGACAATCCCAACTAAAAAATGAAAATAGTGACGAATTTCGAATATATTTCAAATATCCGTATCCAATTAGAGTTTTGATGCTTTTTAAATATGCACCTGAACAGTGGCGCAGCGATGGGGAGGGTTGGGTTATAAACTCCCCCCCAGAGCTGAGAGAAACTTTTAAGTTTAATCCATTTTACTTAATTTGATTTATGTACTTATAGAAGAGTGTAATGATTAATGAAATATCCCTCAGGAAGCCATAAAGCTCACCATTTTGAACCATTTATCTTAAAAAAATTCTGGGGGAGGGCCCCCGCACCTACCGCTTATCCTGGCTGGTATACCATACAGCCCAGGTCTAGTTGCGCCTAAAATCCCCCCTTGCCTTAATTCCTAGCTGCGCCCCTGCACCTGAATGCATTTTCTACGCAAAATGAAGGAATCGAGTGATTAATAAAATTCCATTCACTGGAGAAGAGGAAGGAAGAGTGGCACAAGTACTTATCTCACAGCTGGTTTAAAATGCCTGATAACGGTAAAGGAGAAAGTTTTTATGACGATGGACTTGTGTATCCTACTCTATTACAACGGCATTCGTAGGAGTGAGAAATGCTTCCTTGATCCAGACAATAGAGAAAGGTAGCCATTCAGGTAATCCAGCCCTCAAGCATCCATCGGGATTGTTGAACTGTGTGACGAATTCATTGATACTCACACTTATTGGCATAAACCTTTTTTGTGAAACAATTCTTGAATTAAAATTTCTCGTCTTCCTTCCCCAACATTTTGGTTTCCGTCGCCTCTTTTATTGATGTCGCATTCGTGGTCTTATTCTTTGTAATCTTCAACTGCGCTCCTCTTGTCGTCTCGTTCTTTTTTCAACTATCAACTACAATTTTGAGGCAACAATGTTTCTGATGAATCCTTGAGTTTCTGACGAGTCCTCAAGTATTAGTCTGGATACTTGAGCAACCAGACGAATTCATTTATCCTTACAAGAGTAGGTATAAACATTTTTTTTTGAGGAACAATTGCTTGAATTATCCGTGAGCACTCGATCACCTCGACGGATACAACTCCATGAGTATGTCTTATACCGCCGCGCACTCATCAATTTTCCGGGTTTCTCGAGTTCCCGTACACCACATGTAAATTAGAATACCAGACTTTGCATTCGATTATCTATCTCGCCACTCGAATACTGCATGAATACCCGAATGCTTGTGCTTCAGTATATTTGGCTTGCTCTAAGGCGCAACCTATTAAGTGACGCTGAGAATACAACGTAAGTATTTCATTTAACTTTTTATTCACTACCGGACATTGAATTTTTGAACGTGGATTTCAGCCTCCGAAACTTGAAGGCAAAAGTCGCCCATGGAACAGGCTTAGAAGAGAGCGTCACTGTGCTCCAGTGTATTTGGCGTACTCCTCGGCGCCACAAAGGAAATGCAACGTATTTCATTCATCTTTCCATTCATTCCCTGCTGGACGTTGGCTTCTCTACGTGGATTTCCGCTTCCGAAAACTTGATGGCAAAAGTCGTCCACGGAAGAGGCCTAGAGAAGATAGTGCTGGCAGTGCGATAAGGGCATCATCAACCGGTTGGACGGGGTTGGGGGGGAGGTAATGGGGGTTTGGGGGGAGAGGGGAGGGAGCTGGCAATAGCCGGTGAGGGGAAGAACGAAGAGCCACTAACCTATCTCTACTAGCAGTGTGGAAGGGAGAGGAGTGCAACGAGGAGAAGAAGACGCTCCGCTCCTTGCCTCACAGGGTCAGGGACGACGACCACCCCGCATTGTCAATCAATCAACCAGTCGAGGCGAGTTCCTCCGCCTTTGTTAAGCGATATGACCATTCTTCAACGAATTCAGACGACTGGCAGACGGCGGTATAGAGCGCTGAATGAGTTTCGATGAGGTCTCACACCTGTCTGCTGATATTTCGAAACCTGTCTGGGTCATTGTCCTCGCGACTTCCCAATCTGACACGATTTAGCTGATTGCTTCGGATCCCTGTCAGTCAATGCTTTATCTAGCACCTGAGTAGTATCTTTCAGGAGACACTGCGAAATGTGAGATACTTAGCAAAGCATGCGATTCCAAATCTTAAATTTTTTGTTACCAAGTTGTGAAACGTTGGCTCTATCTTGTTTTACATTGACCTAAACTCCAAGAAATATCATAAAATGTATTAAACAAGGTCAAGAATAGAAGAGGAAAAAAAAAAATTTATTATTATCTATTATTGAAAAATGGATGACCACATTAAGTATTACAGAAGATATATAGATGACAGCTATTCTTAACAGTTAGGACTGTATGGATCATGAGGCGCCAGCCCGTAACATCTCCATCGTGAATTTTCTCATTAAGAGGGCGCGTCACTCTCGCTTCAACACTCGTTTGTCTCTGTGACGTACGAACAACCGTCTTAATCCTTAAGCAGATTATATGACCCGGAGGTATATGTATTTAATGAATAAAACTTACATTCACTTAAATATTTTTTTCATATTTCCACCCATGTTATCTCATAATGTACCTACGTCTTTCTTTCAATGCCATTTTTTGTCCGGATATTTTCTTCATGTATCATAATTTAGCGTATTGACACGACGCGAGTGTTTACTTATCGAACAATACCACTTTTCGCATTGTCGCGAGCGCTTGTGATACGATTTTGATATACGAAGACAGTGTTTGCAAATTATCTGCATTGGACGACTGTATCTCACAGAAATAAACAATATAAAATTCATTATTTAGTCTCAGATTTTTATTACGAAAACCCAGATTTTATTTCCAGTCATGTGACCATTATTACTTTAAAGGTTTAAATTCTGGGTCAATGTGACCCGACGTGTGTAGTTACAAAACATTATCTCACGCGACTACTTAATGATTAAAAAGCTTATGATTTCGTCCAGAAAATTTCGGACTGACATAGATCTGATCGTAATAGACAATTGATTACATCTTGATTTTGAAATATTTAGGAACACTTTTCCATCAGTCACACGGCGGTCAACGTGAGGTTTTGCCGATTTCCCTAACGTCTCGGACGAATGTCGGAACAATAGCCATCCCGCAAGAAAAGAGTTCTTGATACTATGTATTACAATCTAGCGATTTGATCGTTGGATTGTTCTTCCTCATAGGATAATCCTCTAAAATCGCTGGCACAGTAATGGTTTTCCCAGGCTTCGCTAGCAGTAGTAGTATGACCCGCCCGCCTTTGTGACGGTGTGCAGGATTTCTCTTCCCTTCCCTATCCCGTCCCAGGAGGCGTCGTCGGGCTCCTGTTGCGGCGGCGCCTCCTTCCTTTTTCCTTCCTGTCCTCCCCCTTCTGCGGTGCAGAGGTGACAAGCTTATATGTAGCTTCAGACTTCGGCTCAAGTGAGTAACCCCGCGAGGCCACCCTAGGGTTTCGTATCCACAATGTATTACAATGCTGCTATATGTATGCTCATAAGCAAAAGTAAGCTTGAAATATCATGTTGGCAAGCCCTGAAGAGGAAATTTGCTAATCAGGATTCATTCTGTACATGTACATATCTGAAACTACTAACATTAAATACCCATTGTACACTGCCATGAAAAATAAACTATGTAGTTCTGCATTTAGGTTTTTCCCAGGGCCCTGAGTATATGGGCGGAGTTTTTCGGGACCAAGGGGGAGCCTGGCCCTCCCAAATTTAATAGTAATTTGTACGAAAAAACTGCGAAACCTGCGCATTCAAGTAAAATGAAAACAATAACATCAAAAGTTAAATTAAATTTTAGTCTTAGATAATACTTCAAATGTTATTTTCAGAGGCTAGTTTAAGTAAAATTTTCCGGGAGTACAGAACCAGGGTCTATGGAACACCACGTTTCACTGGGGGCTGTTCTATAGACCTGAACCCCCGGCAGCATTAATACCCCCCAGCACAAAACTCTAAACCTGGCCCAACCCTTTGACACGTTGACACGGCATTGACACGTTGCACAGTGGTCTCAAGATCCACTTTCAAAGCGAAAAATCGTTTTTGTCACATTTTTTATTTTAGGTCTTAAATTTTACTATTATGAATACAAATGTTTCATTCAATTTGAACGTGAGGAGTTTACGCCGTTTGTTGACTGCCTTTCGAGATAAACAGACTGGGACATCAGCGTCACCACTCGAAAATCGTTTTTCACGCTCGTAAACGGGATTAAAATTATGTCACATTAACCTACCGTCAACTGGAGTAACTCTGGCTTAACTTTTCATGATTTCTTGGAAAAAATAGGTTATATGAGTCTAAAATTAATAAACGATGTACATAAAGTGGTTAAAACTATTGACAGGCCATGTATCTTCAATTTAAGGCTGTTTCTGAATGTTTTAACAACCAGGATTTTTTCATTTTGGTCAAAGTTATCTTGCATTGGGGTAAATTTGGCCCCGTATTTCTACATCAATGCTGCAAACTTGAATCTACAACGCATAAAGCAGCGATGAAATCGATGTTGGGAATTTTTTATGTTGCATAACTTTTCTTTCACCTCTCAATCTTACAAAGCTAGGTCTAAACCATATTGGATCAAAGATTCCCCACACATAATATAACTTAGTGTACTATTTTCACGTGTCCCTTGATTTTAAGCCGTACATTTATTTTATTTGGATCCCATCACGGTCCTTAATTCAAGAGAGAATCGAGTAATGCCAACTGTCGACTGATGCAAGAAGCTTCATCAACTTTTTTCATGCAGTGCTTTTAGAAGCAGAGCGACGGAGGAATAATGACAATTTGATTTTTTGTCATGAAAGGAAACGATTAAATAATTCCTGGAGTATAGGTCATGTCATATAATGCAAAAATTGTTTGCCAACGTTTTAGTTTATATAAAAACATTCGTCAGGGCTTAGTTTTGCACAAATTCCTCATCTCGACTTCACGACTGTTTTATGCGTTATGGACTCAAGTTTTCGGCATTGATGTTGAGCAAAATGGAGAAAGGTAATATAGGGGAAGAAGGAAAGGAACGGGGGAATTGCTCCATAAGACGATGGGAGAAAAGTGCAAGATGAAATAAGTAAGAGAGGAGAGGTTCTGGAACATCGTTGCTGAGAGCGAAGATTTGCCGAAACATATCCTAAGAGGAACACCCAAAATAAGAAGGGGGCCTGCCATCCCAGGCGAAACGGAAGTGTTGAGGAAGTGTTGGGGAAGCGTCGGACGGAGTGTTCGGGAAGTGGCGGGCAAGTGTTGGGGTAGCGTTGAGGAGGTGTCGCGGAAGTGTTCGGGAAGCAGATTATGGCCCACTTGGAACGCTTCCGCGGAAGTGTTTCGGAAGCGTTCGGGGAGTGTCGACAACGGTCGCGGTCGAGTGTCGGGGAAACGTCCAGCGAGCGTCGAGGAAGTGTTTCCCACGCTTCGGAAGCGTTCCGGGAGTGTCGGGGAAACGTCCGGGAAGTGTTTCAACCACGAAGTGGCGAGGAAGTGTTCGGCAAGCGAAGGGTCGACAGTCAGGTAGTGTTGAGGAAGTGTTCGGGAAGCTGCCGGGAAGCGTTCACGTACCGTTAAACGCTTCCTGAACACTCCCGCAACACTACCCGGACACTTCCCCGAACGCTTCCTTTTCGACAGGGATACTCCCAACGCTTGGACATGACCGTGTGGTAGGGATGTGGGTCCTTGTATGCTGGTGATTGATCACCCCCTGCCAAACCCCCTAGATGTGGCTCACAGTTATTATGTAGATGCTGAGTAATGTTGCGCAGCTCATTATTCTTATTTTTTCCAACCGCAGCTTCCTTATGACTTTGACCATTGAAGAATTGTTTCGTTTCTCTGGAGAGCTGGGGCCTCTTCACTTCACTCCCATCATTGCGTCGATTGCACTGCTGAAGGGAAGGGTAGGGTGAACGTGGAAAAAGAGGAAAGAGTTTGTGCAATTGGTGAGTTTATTGCGCTATAAATTGAGCTAAAGGTGACCGTTGAGTGAAAGTCTGTTGAGTGAGAGTCTTCTGCTATGAATTCCTATAGATTCTTATGAGCCGCATGGCTAGCTAATCTATCGTGAACGCCTTTTTCACTTTTGAGAAGAGAACGGCGTTAATTGTAGGGTGTTTCAGAAAGAATATTCGTATTTCGAATGCATGTATTTCTTATACTTTAAGACGTACGAATATGAAACTTCACGCTCATATTTACAAACCTCTAAAGTTTAGGTTACAGAGGTTGATAAAACAAATGGATATTATCGACGGTATAAGCGATCACAGAGTAATCCTTGCAATGTTAAAATTTGATGTAGTGTCAGCCGTAAAACCAAAACGCAATATTTTCTTATTTGATAAATGCAACTTCAATAAATTTGGCGAGATGCTTAACGACTCCTACACAAAATTCGTAGCTAAAACAGAGGATAAAAGCATAGATGTAACATTGAAACACTTTTCAGAAATTCTGCGCCAAGGAATCAACGTATCTATTCCGAAAAAACCGAACAGTGATATTAAAGAACCACGCTGGTAAAAGAGCGATGCCAGAAGGGACCTCAGGAAACAGAGGAAACCATACAAATTGGACATCACGTTAGGTCATGAATCGAAGAAACTCGAAGCAAAAGAAAGTTATGTTGCACAACGCTCAATAACTAAGGAATCAATGCGAACGGTATTAAAAAAGTTCAAGAAAAAAGTACTCGGTGAAGGAAAATCTCAAGGAATACTCAAGGAAAATCAGAAATCTTTTTGGTCGTATACGAGAAGCTTCAAGAAAAATCTTCAACCGTAGATTCGTTATTTGATAAAAATGGTAAAATTGTCACCGAAAATATTGACAAAGCTAACACGTTAAATTCCCACTTCGAAAGTGTATACACTACTGAAGATACAGAATTTCATTTAGACATCCCATGTACTGAGGAACCGATGGAAGAAATTTCTATACAACGCGATGGGATAACTAAACAACTGCAATCGATAAAGAATAGTAAATCTCCGGGTCCGGAGGGAATACCCACGCGTGTCCTCCAGGAGTTAGCTCCACAGATCATATTCAAGAAGTCACTAACGAAGGAAAGTTACCGCTAGACTGGAAAATTGCAAGCGTTACACCAACATTCAAAAAGGGAAACAGACATGACTTAGGGAACTGTCGGCCGATTTCGTTAACATCGATTATAGGCAAGATACTTGAACATATCGTCGTTAGCAATATAATGATTTCTTGGACAGGCGTAACCTCCTCCATGGCTGTTAGCACAGAATCCGAAAAGGTAGATCATATATGACCTTGAATATGCAGCGAGCGTATGAGGCCCGGTACAGAAAGACTTAATCCGCGAACTGAATAAAATACAAAGGAAGGCTGCACGGTTCGTCAAAAACTGCTACGGGCGTTACCGAGACGTTAAGCGAATTAGGCTGGGACCCGCTGGAGACTCGGAGGCTGCGCGCTAAGCTTAGATTGCTTGGACAATTGAGAATGGATATCTTCAAGAGCGACACGGAGAACATATAATTAGAGCCGCACTATATTTCCAGGTCCGACAGAAGCGATAAATTAAGAGAGATCTGTTGCCGAGCGGAAAGGCATGGAATTCCTTTTTCCCCCGAACCATTAAGGACTTAAATAAATGCCGTTCGTAATTTCGTTGGAGCGTTTACTTTTTATGTACAAATGCCTGGTGTCCTAACACCCCCTGCCATACGCCTTTTTGGCGGCTTGCGGGGTATTATGAAGATGTTCAATATGTCCCCCATCAACAACATGGGCAATATTACATTCATACTCAAATTCCTCCTATGCTCTGGCAGGCATGCCCTTCTTGATTGATGTCACGGCAGTACAGATCCAGTTCCTCACCTCTTCAAGGTGTGGTGGTGCAAAAACGTTGTATTTAACACAAATCCTCTGAAATAAGTGTCAGGGTGTTGTTGTATGCAGTTCTAACTCCTGACTGGCAAGACGAGTTGATTTTGAAGGTCTACGCTGGGAAGAATAGCAAACTTTTCTTCATAAACACGAGGGCGGCCAGGACTCATTCCGTTTCATGTGCATCTTGTAGCTACAAACTGCCGATACCATCTGCAAATGTTTCGTCCTTTCGAAGGATCAATTTGGTACCCCAGTCTGAAACGTCTTTGCTTTGTAATCACGGTATTGCACTTCGCAAACTCGGACGGAAAACGATTTCTCCTGCGGAGCTGCTATTTCAAACTTATGACGATTACCAACCAAAAAAGAAGACAACTAACATCTAGCGGCTATTAATATAAACTAGACTACATATTCGTATATCCATTACCCGAGCTGAGAGGGAACGATTGATAGTTCGAAGAAAATTATTCTTGTGTCATAACAAAATTATATAATAAAGCACCCTGTATTTAGAAAAGTTAAAGATCTCCGTAATTTTGCCTAAAATTTTCATTATTATTTCCATTTTAAGGTAAAAAATGTTAATGCTATGGAAAAAAACGGCCAATCTACCAAAACTTTAGCTTCAGATGCTGTCATTTTTTAGGTTCTATCCGGCCTAAAGGAAAAAACCGTACTGAGACTTTAGGTATGCTTTTCACAATTATTTCATAAAAGACAGATATAATATGTAATGTTTATATTCACTTTGTGGATTTATTCCATGCTCTTTCGGAATATTCTCCAGAACATGCACTAAAATTAAAATTAAAATACTGCAAATCACATATATTCATTTCAATAGCCATTTCTTAGCAAAAACGCTTTTAATCTTCAGGTGGCCAACATTTTAGAACCTGTAATAACAAAATTTTATTTCGAAGCCATGGTCTTAAGATATAATCAAATGAGCAATAAAAAGTTCAATTTAAATTTTTTGACATGAAGACATGACTAAGTCGTCAAAAATAGTCAGCGCAGAGACTTATGTCTCTTAGAAAACCATTAATTTTTTTTCCAAAGAATATAAACTGATTGATTTCACAGCGGTCATTCCAAATAACAGTTTTGATTTATCAACGACCACTTTTGCATTAGTCGACAAGGTTGGTATTAATTTTCCACCACTCTTCTATCCATAAAATTTTATTTACCCGAATAAGAATCGGTCACAAATTTTTTTTCGGGACGATTTCCGGAAGCCATTATGACGCACGAGTCCAAAATTGGGATTCAGTCAAGATTTAGGCAACTTGGTGGATTGGGAACTCTCTTTCCGAGGGCATTGACCCCTGGGGTTTCTGAGTGGTGACTGAACGGACGGAAAAGACTACAGCGCCAATGATCACGTGATCACCAACTGCTTTGGTATGTTAGTGCATCTACGAGCAGTCAAGAGCCCATTTGAAAGCTGGGAAAGTTTGCTATCTTATCTCGATGGCACATTTCTAGAACAGACATTAAAAAATTGAAAAAAATAAAGTTAAAAACATCAGGGGAGGTATAGATGGTGGCATGCATGTTTATGACTATTGATATGAACTTTGTACTTCCACGGGATATTTAATTTTCGACCGTAAAAACCGTTTTCATCATTACGGCTATAGGTATCGTGAACACTCTCGGCACTAGAAACGTTGTTAAATAATAGTTCGCCTAATAATTCATACTACAATTTGGGATTAATATTCTTTTCCAAAATGTAAACAATTTTGCTTTGGCACCGCTGAATGTTAACCAAAAAATATGAGACAATTGGACTATTTTTATACAACTTCGCTTAGAAGCCTGTCCGTGGCTAAAACTACGCTGTAGACGACATTTTTATTGAGCGAATAGTGCCCGCTAATTGTCATCGGTCGAGAATTTTCCCATGTGGTGATACTTTGATATGCTCTAACTGCATGTACACTTCAAGAACCCACACTGAGAAATCTCCTAAAAGTTGCATTTGTCATATTCACAAGCCCTATATTCAGTTAATACAACATCGTACAGTTATTTCTTCCGTCTTATGGTACTTAGGATTATTTTAATCAATATTTATCAAAAATGAACCTTATTTTATATTCTCGCAGCATTACTGGCCTAATTTTTACGCTAAGTTCTTGAGTGGCGTCACGTTCAAATAATGGCAGGATTTCGAATCGAGGGTACGTTTGGATGAATTAAACCACTCCAATTATTTTTTTTAGAATCATAAAGGCGTTAAGTTATCTTCGAATATTATTGTCAAGAAAGAAGGTTGCTGAATTCAATTCCTAATTTTAAAGCTACTATTATCCCAATATTTTTGGAATGTTTTCAGTAAAGCAACCTTCTCGGATTGAAAAAGTTCAGACGTTGGCCAGAAGGGAACTCAGTCCATACAGTTGCAAAAATATTCCCTTAAATTGAATCAAAATCGTACATGTGTTGTTAGTCATTTAAAATGAAGCCACTCACTAGAATGTACACAGGATAGACATAATCAATCTCCAATGCTGTGGTTAAATTTTTCACTCAAGTCTTTTGGTTCAAATAAAAAAGAAATTTTTACTTTAATGACGGAGAAAATGATCCCAACGAAACAAAAAAATCACTCCTTAAAAGGCAAAAATTATAACTTTTGCAAACCCTTTACTCTTTAAAACACGGGCAATAGTTGTTTCATCCATAGATTAACAAAAAATATAGAAATATTTTGGCCTTGTTTTCTCTTCCCTGGCATTATGTTATTTTTTCAATTGGCAAATGAAAACTGCATTCCTGTTCATGAGAAAAAGATTGAAGTAAAACAAATTGCTCTCCACTGAAAATCTGTACTCACAGCCGAAAAAAAAACGCTCAGAAAAAGTTCGGGGAGCGAGAAGTGATTTTAATCTCACAGACTTCTCGAAGTAAGGTCAACGGGGCAATGAAAGGGAAGGCCATTTATTACTGGGAATGCAGCTCGCTGAGGGTAACCTGCCAAGAGCAGACGCGATAAAATTTTCAATTCGGGTTTCAAAAATAAAAGAGAAAATGACATTAAATTCGTCACACCGCTCCCACGAAAGGCCGTTAAATATGCACTCTGCAATTATGCGTTTCTTCAAAGTGGTCGCGTGCACTGTTATTAAGGCCGCGCGTTGGATTCCGCTTTGCACGATGTTTTTTAGCGAAAGAGAAACGAGACGGGTACTGAGCGATGACGGAAGATACTTCCAAAGATAGGATTGATAAAAAAATCCATTTCACCACAAGCTATGTCGGCTTGATTTTCCGGAAAGTCAAACTCTCAGTAGCTCATCGAGTTTTGGGCATTTTTAGCACATGTTATTTTTACATCGTTTCATAAGAGACTATTTTCGTCCCCGGTGCTGTCGTAATAAAATCAAGTATAACATATCCTTGACTTTATATATATAACATATATAAAGTCAAGGATAAAATCACTGTCATTTTTATAGTCTTTGGAGAAGGAAAAAATGTATTATGAGGACAGCCAGGAAGTTTCGAATGGTGAATAAACGTCTGATTATCGCTCCTGTAGTATTCTAGTATTACTCTATTATAGTAATTCTAGTATTTTAGCTCAATACCTTTGTAAAATCCCTACGTATGAATGAGAGAATCCAGGAAATATAGCAATAAATAATTGTTACTTTTTATCGTGTTGTACATGGTTTGATGGGGGGCTGGAACGCCTCAGTCGGAGAAGAGAGGGATGCAAGCGGAATAGGTGAATTTGGAGTGGGGATACGGAACGACAGGGAGAAGGTGAATTTTGCAGAAGAAACAAGTTATTCGTCACAAACCGGTAGCGGATACAGAAAAAAACTCAAGGGGGGCGCGAAGGATATGTTGAGCTACCTTTACTTTTATCGTAATGAAAAATTAATCAAGCCACGTTGCGAGGTTGAAGAAAGTTGTATTTGAACTCATTATACACATATATAAGACAATATCTTACGATACATAAAAATTGCAATAGGAAGGTTTCCTATTATTTTTTTATTGCCTAAATCGAAAGATTATTACTCCTTGAGTACGAATTTCACGCTTTTAGATTTTTAAATGACGATATCTATTTTTCGCGATTAAATGAAAAGTGAAAATTTTCAAGCGCGCGAAAACGCGACGGCTAAGTATGAATGCGGGGAAATCACCGTGTGACGTCGTTCAGGTTCCCGCTACCGCAAGTGAGGTGACCTTGGGGCCAGGGTTTGAGCGATGATACTACGCAGGATGCTAGCAGGTAGCCGAGTACCCTGATAGCTGGTAGCGCTTGGATTAAATAAAGATTATTAATACCTTATCAAACGAAGAAAACTTAACGACCTTCGCCAGTTTTAACAGGTGTTTATTAAGAGATGTTTCCCTGAAGTCTGTGCCTCATGCATGCATTGGTAATCTCAGACGATGTAAAACTCCTATCTACTCGTGTAGAAACTAGGTCCCTGTGACGTCACGTGGAGTGGCATCGCATGGACGCCAATCTGTCCTTTTTCAAATGAGGATAAAATGGACCCTTGCCATTCGTCTAAACCGGTATTTCTAAAACCAAATAATTTGTATATTATGAATACACTAAAGTTGGGTAACGAATCGCAATCAATGCCTTTCGTTTTCTTTGATGAAGGAAACTACCTTATTGTGGTTCTACAATGTTCGGCAATGGGGGCGGCCCCCCATCTGCATCCACCACCGTCACAAACGCGTGGTTTAACCCTTCACTGCATTTTGTATCACATATTTTCCATTAAATTCATTGGCGGTTATTTCTGAAGGGCATGATTCTTCCTCCCTAACGCATATTGTATCAGATATTATAGTAAACACCCAGTCGTTTTACGATGCTATGTGGTTCTCGAAGCAGTCAGTAGGTAAGTGTCAAAGGGGATCAGCTTCCAATTATGTTGAAGGAAGTCAGCTCCCCTTACGAGAAACGAGTAAGAGGATTTACTCAAGTGATATGTATGTAAGTAGTATTAAAGCTACGGGCGCCAATGAGAAGTTTTCAATGAGCATGTGAAATGAAAACCTTTTGTGGAAAATTTCAAAATCTGTAATACATATCTACTTAAGGTGAAATTTGTCTATAACGATAATGCTTCATATGTGATACATATTAAAATGTTTCCTTAAAATAAAAAAAAACAGCAGAAAAAGTTATTAAAATGTAGTAATTGAAGCGCTTCTGGAAATATTATATAACGAAAAATTTTTGGCACGCATTTAGAAATTCATACAGGTCAGGGTTCGTCATTAAAAAGGCTAAGGTACACATTTCCAGGGAATTTGGGGAGATATCAGATAGACTACACCATGGTAGGACAGAGGTTTAGGGATTCACGCAGCTTCCTTGCGGAGGATGCGGATTGACAATGAGACCACGACCGGATACGGAGATAGACACAAATGCTTATGAAATGCAACGTAAGGATAAAAAGACTAATGAAAATTAGAGGAGCAAGGAAATAGAATGTAGAAGCTCTGAAGGGGACTATGGAGGGAAAATATCATGAACTAGTGGAAAATAGCATCTTAAAATACATTGGGAGATTTAATATTAAAACTGGAATAGTCGAAGTGGTTGAGAAGTTAATTGGCAATATTGACTGTTGAAGAATAAATAAACCAAGCCGTTGGTAACGGAGAAAATGACAAAAGAAAAGAAGGAGAGAATGAAGTGGATGGAAACAGATGAGGGCGAAAGGACGTATGAGGTAAGTGCAAAAGATTCAAGCCAATACAGACAACGGTCAGGCAGAAACTGCGAGAAGAAGATAAAGTAAAAAAATACACGTTTCTGACGGAAATTTAAGGAAATGTTTTTTATAGCTTTTGTTCTAATTTTTATCGAAAAACTATTAACTTCAATGAATGCAGCATCTCTTTCTACATTAGAATGCAATTTTTAATCAGTGCATAACGCAACATTAATTTTCGCCATGTTATTGACAACACCGCGCTCCTGGTCTTATGGAGATTAACATGGGAAACGATTCTCCATAAGAGCCCATACTGTCAACTAAATGTGGAACGCTCTATAGGGTGCATTACTCCCGCTGGACCGGTCATTTTAGTGATCTATTACTCTGTCAGAACTTCCGCAATAGCCTTTTATATTTTCAATGTATGTTATTGCTGACTTTAGTCAACATTTTCCTTGTCTTTTAAATGTGTGAATTGTATTTCAATATTTACATATTTTTTATAGAACGTGCGTAATTTTTGACATACTATTGACAGTTAACAAGAGTTTTCTTTGCGCTCCAAAAATGCCAAAGGGGTAGCAGTGTTTTAAACGAGAACTACCTAGCGAACAAATAAAAAACAAACGCGGCCGTATTTATTATATAAATAAACTTTATAGTAAAAAATCGACTGCGTCGGAAAGCGAGAGGGTGGGGAAGGCTAGATGGAGGATATACATGACTACAAGGAGAGGCCAGGAAGATTGGAAATAGAGGAGGAAAGTGCAGTAGAGGATGATAATCTTGTGCCAGCGACGCGGGAATCGAGGGATATCTTCGTGATATGAGGCCGGTGATAAGAAAACGGTGGAGGTGGATCCCGTCCCGTGAACTCCTGAAGAATCTGGGTGAGGATGGTAAGATAAGGTTTATCGAACTGGCACGCAGGATCTATGAGGAGGGCTATTTCAAGAGGATTTCGTAAAAAGGTTCTAATTCGGATCCCGAAAAACGAGATGGATGTAAAATGCGGAGATAATGCGACTTTTAGCCTAACATCGCACGCGGCGAATGTGGTACTGTTGATAAACAACAATTTTAATGAGATGAATTTCCCTGGACCGGTAGTTGAACCACGGACAGTTGTTATGTGAGACATTTAATGGCCCTTCCGAAAACACTTGGCATGGAAAGCTAAATATTTTTATACGACAATTTTTTGAGCTCGAAAAGAGTATCTATATTTCGAAATTTTCACGGAAATGACATTTGGTTCGCTTCTTAGTGGAACCTTCTCGAAGCGCAATTCGAAGAAAATGGTGACGGAGAAAGTGGCGTTCAAACACGTAAGGAAGTGAAAGGTAGAGCAAATTAAGCTTTTGAAACGACATAAATTGGACTTGTAAGTATGAACCGTTGGAGAGGACAATATGGCGAATACCTATAATGTAGAACTTTATAGATATGATTGCTAGTAATGGACGCACTGTATCCCCACTTTTGCATCCAAAACTCGACTTTGCCAATTTTCCATATTTTAAGTCTTGTTGTAATGAAGAAAAATGATTGATTCACTGTGAACGCAATGAATTTGCCTCGCTTGTTGGCCAAGAGATATTGACGTACATCTTTGCCATCAGCGCCACAGCTCCAAAATTATTTCTTCACACTCTAATAGGGAATCAAGTTAAAAACCATATAACCCTTTTTATTTATTTATTAAAATCGATGTGTTGTAAGTGTGTATTTGATAATTTGATTAATTAAATTGTCTTTCAGTGTAGCAATTATAACAATAGAAAAGATTTTTCTACGCGTTGAAGTACCACGCATTTTATCGGAATAAATCGGGCAATTAAAGAGTATCTAACAACCTCATATTCAAAATATTTGAGAAGGATAGAAAATGGACTTGTATCTGTGTGGCAGTAAAATTTTGATATGAATAAAGAAGGACTCATCAAAAGTGATATGGAATTATTAACAACTAATAAGGAGCTACTTAGATTGCGAGGAGGCTTTAAGTCGGCAGGAGGTTGCCGTTGCCGATTCCGACCTGGAGTATTCAACACGAAAAAAATGAAAAAGCTCAACGTCTCGATTGGGGTTCAGTTCCGTCAACGCGATAGTTAAGTCTCATTGATCGCGATTACTCTTAAGGAGAGGGACACCTCTTATTGAGATTTTCCTTCAATTCTGAGACGCTTATCATGAAGACGCTAAACGGCGATACCGGAATTCGGATCTATTTAAAAATAAGGATCGTAATATCACAAATATTTGCGTCTAATTTGCTAACATTTCTTCGACAGTTTTTTAAAGATTCAAATTGTGATTTTGTATTTCCTCAGCATTATGCTCGTCAACATGCGCATTATTTGTGCTCTTAAGATGAAAATAATTGTGTGTGTGTTTTACCAATTGTATGAAGAAAACTTCAGACACTTGTTTGAGTATTTTAAATTAATTAATCCGTCTTTGTATTATACCATGAGCGTTCTTATATGGTAGCAAACCGGGTAGGCACTAAGTCGAGTTCGTGGGTCGAGGAATATTTATTTAGTGGTTAGGGATACCCGTAAAACTGCGAATACATTTCATCGTGTAGAGAACTGGTAGGGATCTCTTTGCACCAATGTACTTACTGAATCCGAATAACGTTTCCATGTTTACTTCAGTGAATACGCATCGTGGATTCATATCAAAAATAGTGATGGTGATAGGAAATTACGAATATGATAAGAGAAATTTCGAAAATAATTTTTTTATACATACAGGGTGCAGTTATTGATCCACTTTCTTTCAAGACTAAATGTTTAGGACGTGGTAACTATATGAATTTTGCACATAAATAAAAGTTTTAACCTGAGGAAACATTCTGCACAAATGAAGCTGCCAAAAATGATATGCATATAAGTAATAAGAAACTAATACTAATTTGTGAAGATATAATTATTTTTCAGAATGAGCAACGCTCCCGATTGAATTCAAGTTTTTATCTTTCCTTTACGACGCAATTCTCGTAGAAAACTTAAAATTTGGTCTTGAAATTATTAGGATATACTTAATGGACCTCATTATTAACATATTCTACCGATTAAGGTAGGTTTAAATGGAGTATGTATGAAGTACTCCGGCAATATCTCCCCCTTCATGAACTCGTCCCTCTTCCATTAACGGAAAGGCCTACTACTTCTCATTTTATCAAAAAATCTATTCTCTTCCTTCCTCTCCCTCGTTCACCTAACATTCTACCCTATATCACCGTTTCCAACATCCCTTACCCTCTAAGTACTCGCTTCATCCATGCTTTCTCTTTCCTCCGTATCTACACAGGAAGCTGCCTCTCCTCACCCACCATATCCAGCACTTCTTCGTTTCTCCTCTTGTCCGTCCACTTCACCTTCTGCACTCTTCTCCATATCTGCATCCCGAACGCCTCCAGTCTTTCCTCATCGCTCTTGCTAAGAATCTATGCCATTTTATTCAAGCTCTTACGTAACGATCATCTCTAACGGGAAAGACCCTGAAAATTTTAAATGGTAATTTCAAAGCAGGCTGAGTATACCTGCTTGTATCGCAAATGTAGCATTATTAACTCAGTTTGATGGCTGAGGAAAATCTCTCATATTAAAATGTATCAGCAAATTCTTATGGTCAGTTATAAGTCATTGGTGGAAATTATCGTTTCAGTTTGTTATCAGTGATATGCCACGAAATTAGACTGGGCGATCTGGGGATGAGAGCACCTCTATCGGCCTACTCTGAAATTAAATAAGAAATAAAAACCAGAGAACTGGCGCATCGGCATTCGCCAAATCTTGACAACGCAGCCTCGTACACTAACTCATGACCAAATACCTAAATTGTGATAAAATTATTGCTCGGCTAGGATGCTTGGTCGCATTTCTCAAGAGAATCAAATCTCGTTCGATCTATAACAATGGTGACCAGTTACTTAAATAAATATTTTCCATTATTTAAAAATCCTTTCCAGCCTCTGGCCAGTAGTGCCGTAGATTAGCAAAAATAGGGTAGTTTCCTTCATCAAAGAAAACGAAAGGCATTGATTGCGATTTGTTACCCAACATTAGTTTATTCATGATATACAAATTATTTGGTTTTACAAATCCCAGTTTAGACGAATGGCAATGGTCAATTTTGACCGCATTTGAAAAAGGCTAGATTGGCGCCCATGCGATGCCACTCCACGTGACATCACAGGGACCTAGTTTCTATACGAGTAGATAGGAGTTTTACATCGTCTGAGATTACCAATGCATGCATGCATGAGGCACAGAGCTCAGGGAGGCATCAGTTAATAATCACCTATTAAAATTGCCTATGGTCGGAAAGTTTCCTTCGTTTGATAAGGCATTAATAATATTTATTTAAGCCAAGCGCTACCTGGTAACAGGGTACTCTGCTACCTGCTAGCAGCCTGCATCGAAGCGGCGCACATACCCTCGACCGAAGGTCACCTCACACGGCGACAGCGGGAACCAGAGTGACGTCACGCGGGGTTTTCCCAGCATTCATACTTAGCCGTCGCGTTTTCGCGCGCTTGAAAATTTTCACTTTTCATTTAATCGCGAAAAATAGATATCGTCATTTAAAAATCTAAAAGCGTAAAATGCGTACTCCAGGAGTACGTACTCCAATATTTCGATTTAGGCAATAAAAAATAATAGGAAACCACCCTATTATGTGGCCTAAACGAAGTTAGCTCTTGTAGCCAAGCACTACCCGTCCATGAGGTTATTCCATTATTTGCCATCGTATCGTACTTCGGTCGAACATGCTGTCCCGGTAAGACAGGTTTTTCGTGGGTTGTATTCCTTCCACCCCGCCTTCATTACTCCCTACCTCTCAGTCAGAGTAATTACGTCAGCTGTTTATTTCAATTATTAGAGATTAACGGACGAGTGCTTCGTAAAGAAGCGATACTGACTTCACCTCGAACAATAGTAACCAGTTGTCTCTTTGGATAGTTTCCATAATTTACCCTTGTCGACTTCCGGTCAGCAGCGCCGTAGATAAGCGATAGTGGTGTGAATGTATCAAGATTAAACTTTGTTATATTCCGCAAAGTTTTCATGAAAAAACTTTACCGTTTTCGACATTTCCAGGTAGTTATCGAGGGGTAACAGAATTTTGTGATGATCTAAAGAGAGAAAGGTAGAGTTTTTAGTGATTTCTGTGAAGATAGTGGCAAAGTTTATTTTTTATCATATCTTATCACCATTTCATGAGTGAACTCTCGAACCGTTGATTTGATAGCAATATGGCCCTAAACTTAGTTTACCTGGCTTAGAGGTATCGGTGGGTACCGCCATCCATTATTTGTTTCCGCCTATCCCTCAGTCTGAGCAATCGCTCTAGTTATACTGTTGACTCCCATTATTTAATTAATGGTTTGCGTTTTTGCCGCTCTATCGCTCCTCTGCGACACTGCCGCAGAGGAGCGATAGAGCGGACCTGATTCAATCTAGAACAATGGCAACCAGTTACCTCCATGGATATTTTCCATTATTTATACACACTTTTCCATTTCCGTTCACATATTTATGACTAAATACCTACATTTTGATGCCATTATGGCTTGACTAGGTATCTTCATGGTATTTTTATAGAGAAGTAATACTTGTTTGACCTAAAACGATGGCAACCAGTTACCTCCATCGATATTTTCCATAGCTTACCTAAGGAGAAAGTAAAAAAAGTTAATAATTCTATAAGAGGGGGGGGGGGGAGGAAAGGGAGGGGCGAACGGCTCAGGTACCTGCTTCGCGGGCCCCTTGCGCCAACTTACGGTATACATACCATAAGTTAGCTCTTGTGGTGTCGACCATTTCTTTCCATGGAATTATTCCATTATTGACCATCATCCCGAGTGTCGATCGGCCAGGGGCGGTCTGGGATGATTGGGGGCCCTCGGATGAGGCCGCCGCCCTTACGGGGGAATCCGAGAGTCCTTCCCCCCAAAATTTTTAGGAAATTGCATGAAATGGATTACAATGCTATTCTGGCTCTTAAAAAGTATATTACATTTAGTAAAAAAATAGCAATTTCGTAAGAAAAAACACGATGAAATTTGAGAATTCCACAGCGTATACAATTTAATTATGAATTACGGTCAAATTATCGCTTATTTTGTTTGTTTCCTTGAAACTGCGCTGAAATCTAAAAACTCTATAAATAACCTTTTCAAATAGCCCTAGCATAAAAAGCATCAGGTTCTGTTTTATCTTCTGGCACTTTTATTTATTATTTATATAATGTTTTTACATCGAGCATGCGTGCAGTGTAAATCAACTAGTGAAAACATAGAATTTAATAGAACAAATTTGGCACAAGTAACCTGAGTCTTTTTCATGATACCTTTCATATAGTCTTCAAGAGAGGCTTGAGCGTTGTGGGGGGCCCTGAAGCTCGGGGCCCTCGGAGATTGCCGACCAGCCGACCCGGCCAGACCGCCCCTGCGATCGGCCACATGGACATGGATTATCAAGGCGTTAGAGTTATCGGTAGATGGCCCCTTCCCTTATTTCTTTCCGCTAACCTCTCAGTCTACGCAATAATTATAACATATTAATGTTTTTATTGATTCCTGAGGACAAGTTTTGTACGAGTATGGAACACGTCATTGTGCCTATTTGCCGTCAGCAATGTGAGGAATGCTATGTTCAATCACTCCTGTTATACTGTTGATTTCTATTGGTAAAGAACCGTTAATGTTTCACGGTAAAGAATGTCGCAGTATGTAGCCATAGGAACGGATTCAACCTAGAACAATCGCTACCTCCATGGATATCGTCTACCCTTATCCGGTCAGCACTTCCGTTGACACTGATGTGGTCGTGAACTTACGTTAGCTCTTGCGGTGTCAAGCACTTCTTTCCGCGGACTTATTTACCATCTTCGTGAATTGAATCGGTGGGCCATGTCGTCCAGTTGAGACAGGTATCCCAATCCTCCGTTCCCTCCCCTCCTTCCACCCGGAGAAGGGGGATGAGCGGGCAGAGGGGTGAGGGAGGGGGTCCTCCTCCACTCTCTATACGATTTGCCATACGATTTCCACGGGAGCGTGCCGCTCATCACGTACACACCTTTTGGAAAACGGCCTCCCGGGCCCTGGCCGGCTGCCTCCTCCGTCTCCCTCTCCCCGAACTCAACTGCGTTCCTCTCAAAGAAAACTCTTCGCCGGCTCATATATGTATGTGTGTGTGTGGTGTCCCGTTAAACAGTGTAAAGTCCTGGTTACACCATACATTAACACGTATAGGTTAATGTCTAAATGTATAGACGCGAGAATGAACGCCAAAATGCACCGTGTAACCGCCCAACTCGTGCGAATGCATGAACAGAAAATAGAACCTGTTCGAATTTGGTTCATGCATTCGTACATGTTCCGTTCCACCAAAATCATTCACGCAATCGCACATTAACTTGTACGCTTTAATGTACCGTGTAAACAGGCCTTAAGAGAGGACGAGTCACTCCCGCGCGACACATCGCATTCCTACAAAAAATATCAACTCATCCAAAATAAGGATTAACGAAAAATTTAGCCAAAATCGACCAACCATAACAGAAAACTGCCTCACGAATGACGTCGAAGTTTAGTATCTTAACCGCATCCATTTCTTTTCCGGAGTTAGCTTCAAAATTCCATTTGCTATCCATTATATTACTCATTCCTTTTCCATGATTCACGAAATAGAAATAACAAAAAAGGTCGCGTAGCGCAAGTAAAAAATTGAATGCGGCAGCGCGCGTTCCTAATTTTCACTGTAATGTTTTTGCAACATCGACCCAATCCCTTCACGCTAATTTTTGCTCTGATTTTCACCTTTTTTTTTTTTTGATCCGATGCGATATTTTCCATAAACGCCGGCATTGACGCATGGCGCTGGAATACCACGCTGCGTGTGCTCCGTACGATTGAGTTGCTGCTATTACTTTCTATACGACGGACTTTAAGCCCCGTTCAGTTGGAGTTGCAATAGATTTAAAAAATGAGAAGTACGGCTTGTGGTTCACAACGGCTTTAAGTGGCATAACTCATCTTTGAAAGGTCATTACTTGAAATAAGATCAAATATCTATTTGAAGTCGCCGGAAGCAAGTAAAATAATAATATCTATCGACAGCCTTATGACTCACGCATGATTAGTACGGCATTGGGGAATTTATTTCTTTAAACCGTTCAACGGCCGTAGTTCGTTCAATCACTTATAGCCTTATGACTTATTCATAGATCTCTAATGCCTATCGATTCTCGATTGATACACGAACTGCACTTTGATTGGTGGGATATTTCACTTATAGGTCTGGGTGATAGGCTTAGGCTAAGACACGAGTTGCTGTTAATTAGGATTTCTGTGGGGCTATGTGTTGATGTGGGACTCAGCTACAAAATCTTGGGGTATGTGGAGTATATCATTCTCTCCTTATTGATTTTTTTGCTCCTTACCGATGATTTATAGCTATGTAAACCAGACTTAAATCTTTTTTACTGACACATAACCATCGTATTTTGACTTATTTCTTAGCGTTGAGATTAAAAAAATAGGCCATCAACTTAAAATATTTCAGGTTACAAGCATCAAGAATAAGAGTTTTGTAGTTGGTAGAGTTTGACTACTTACCAAAGGACTTGGAGTTCGTATTGCGGGTGAAACCAGCATGAAAAATGCTTGTGTAGCGAGTCAGCACAGGGAAATGAATAAAACTCTCTCCTGCGATATAGCCTGATGTGAGATTTGACTTCATGCATCGGAAACACTCTTCGAATTGAAGCACTGAATGGCTGAAAGCGCACCTCAATCGTCACTTGACCACATCTCAGCCGCGAATAGTTATACAAAGAAAATTACCATGGTAATCTTTCACGTTTGACGCACAAAAATTTAATTACGAAGCTCTGCCATACACTACCAACCGTGAAAACTTCGAGCTAATGACGGAGAAATGAAACAAGCAATTCGAAATGAAAAAAAGACCAGTCTGGCGGGAGCGACGCGTTCTCTTAAAATTCTTCCTTTGCCATCACTCCTGCAGACATCCTTTACGAAAGCGGTACAAACACACCCCAGCCACGCACTCACGAAAAATACACAGAAAAAAAAACAGCACGCATGACGTTAACATTTTTAGCACTGCACTCGACAAACATAAAAAGCCTCCTCCTCCACTTGATGCACTCCTCGACGAGATGGTCGTAAAACAAAAATATCGCAAATCGAAAAAATAAGTGGTAAATGTTTGTATTTTATATCTTGCTCGGCGGCGACCACTGACCTTCACAAAGGGCGACAGGATCCTCCGGCAGACGTATTTATCTCTCTTCCCTTCATCCTACACTTGGTTTTTCCTTCCTCTGATGCGTTTCCTCAGGACCCCTTCGCTCACTCCTCTCGACGTTCGCACTTTCTTCGCAATCAGTTGAAGAGGTTTCGCGCATCGCGGGTGTAATCTAAGGGATGAAAAGTTATTGGTTGATATTTGGATGCTGTACTGATCGAACTGAGCTCAATACTTATCTCTATACTTCCTCATTTAATACTATCAGACTGAGCCCTCGAAAATTTATGGGTCATCAGCTAATCCGCTTTGTCAAAGAGTGTAACGTTCCGAGAAAATTGTTCTAACTTCTAATCTAGGGGTTGAGAAAGATCGGTTCATATTCACATTCCGTCTTGAATGGATCGAAATCGTGTCAATCGCTGTAATGGAGCGTTTGAGACTAAGCAAACTAGTGGGCATGATCCGGTTTATCGCGAATGTCCGAGCTTGTAGCCCATTAAAGTGAAACAATATTGGTAGAATATTCAGAATAACTGTCCTCGTATCGAATCTAAGAGGAAATCATGATCGAATCTTATAAGTAGAAAGCCTTTAATAAGACTCTCATAAATGTACCATCGTTTAATGTACCTTCCACCGTTCTAAAGACAACTAAATCTCAGGCCTAAATGTTCACGAATCGTTTTAGTATTAAATCATTGTTAAATAGTCCGATGCTTACCTGCTTGATGATATTATTAATTGATAAAAATGTGACTGATTGCTACGAACAGGTTTGACAAATTGATATAAATCTCAGATCTACCTCGATCTTCTACACATCGTCATTTGAAAATCAGCTGCGCAAACCCTATCACAATTCCACAGTATAATATCTCGAGTATAATTTCGTTGAAAATATCTGGAACTTATCGATAGCAAAATTGGAAAGCTATGCGAATCAAATTCTTTCACGAAACCCGTCCGCCCTCAATCGACACGGAGCAAACGAACGAGTCGCGAGAGATGAATCGGTCAGCTGACACGGATACATCAGTCTCCTCAAATGAACGGACGGGAAATAAAAAACACAGTTCATCCCACCACCATTTGGTACCTAATGAATTTGCGCCGCTTCATTTTGGATTGAGGATTGTAGACAGTAGAGAAGGACACTTCCCCTAGGTATATCCCTGAAGTGAACGAGTGGAGGTACACCGGATTCGGTAATTGACGCGATTCGTTGAAACTTCGCGAGAACCGATCGCACGCAGCCGATTCGCGATTGTTTCCGGAATCGCCGATGACCACAGTCCACACTGGGGGAGAGGGGATCACTGATGAGCGGGAGATTTCGGCTGGGGGAAATGGAACCACGGCGATGCACAGCCGGTGTGGTACGTCTAACACACGAATGAAACGCCCCACGGGACATGCGACGCACGAGAAACGAAGCGTTCTAGCTAACAAGAGAGGAGATGTGGACGTGACTAAGACGGCATAGCCGTTCCGGGGTTGAGAACCCGACTGAAGGACCCCGGAGATCCTTCCTCTCTCCTCATGAGCTAATGGCATCATCATCCACACACGCACGCACCAAAACAACACTCGCCTCGCCACGCAACAGTTCCATCTCAAAAGTTCCCATAACGGCCGCCCGGGCGTCAACGCCTTCCCAGGGCCAAGGTCTCCCCCAAAGGCGCGCGCTAGAGGACGAGCGTAAGAACTTTCCCTTGCCTCGGCCAGCCATTGATCCCGGCCAACTGCGTCTCTCTTCCGAGGGCAAGCTCTGCCTAGGAGGGGAGAATGATCACCAGGAATGCATTCCGGGCTGTGTTAGGGGTGCTTCGCTATCAGCTGATCGGTGAGTAAAAATGTCTCTTGGGGTGGAGACGACAAAGAGCGTTCCTGATGACTGCTTTGACAGTTGTGCGGCCAAAAATTAAATTTTTAATAATTTTGGAAAAGGTGAATAAATTACTAACTTCATTGTCAAATGAAATAAAATAACTATGTTTTATTCCACACTTTATTTTAAATCGAACGACCGGTTTCAACATCTAGTGTTATCACCTGATGATAACACTAGATGTTGAAACCGGTGGTACGATTTAAAATAAAGTGTGGAATAAAACATAGTTATTTTATTTCATTTAACATGAAGCAATTCCACAAAGTAACGCCTGAGACCGTGTCTTAAACTTCATTGTCATTATACTATTTATGCGTTATACTTCATCCTAAGAAGAGTCGGAGTGATGAGAAGTCTCATGAAAACTATAATGAGATGACGGAACAACCTTATAGGCCATATCTTGAGACATGTTGGCTTCATGAGTAAAATCGTCCAGGGACTTGTAACCACCTGTGTAATTTTGTATCTGTATCATCTGTAAATGTACAAGCTTGGACTAATTTCTGCTAGTAAAGATAAATTTTAACAAAAATCGAGTGGTATCATATAAATGCATATATCGTGGACAATGTACGGCACGCGCCCAGTCGTGTAAAAACATCCGGTGCGCTCGCTCGCGAGTTAAAATCTATAAGCTCAGGCATTATCAGTGGAATTTTTCAATCATTATGAAGGAAGAAAACAGCAGCATTAGCAGTTTCCGACGCTTTTATCAAACAAACACGGACCCAGGTTTCAACGCGTAACCGCCATTCTGAAGGTGTCGAACGTTGCCGCAGTTGAGAATGACGGTTACCCATTGAAACCTGGCTCCGAATTCGTTTCATTCAAGTGTCGGGAATTGCAAAATTCGGTCTTTTCTTCCATTCTCACAAGCAAACTGTATTTATCACCCTCTTCCCATCAAGTGCTCCCTCCATCCAAACTCTCTGCTGCCGATGACGTCCAGCGACGTATTATCCCCTAAAAGCGGGATCCCCAATGTACTACGCATCTTGATAATCACAATAAGTATTAGAGCGTCGACGAGTGCGAGATGGAAGACGGGCAACCACTGCAGGGGTCGCGCGTGTTCTTGCATTCTAGGGGCCCTGGCGGGGATTCGCACTCACACACCCTGCTTGTCAGAGGGCCCTGTCCATGAGCTCTTTTCTTCCACACCTCCCTCCTCGCTTATGCCCAGTTTACACTACGTAAGTACTGACCACGGTCCGTACCATCGTAGCCTCAAAACGCCGAAGGTTTTAGTACCTAACCCTGTCAAACTTACGATGCTTTGCGCTAGTGCGCCGAGAAAAAAGAGTAAGGTAATGGAGATCGATGCATGTACAATACTTTAGCGCCGTTGCAATCTCCAAACGATCATAGATATTTCATAAATGATTCCAATATATCAAAGATCAATGGCAAAGATTGAAGAACGTATTGAGCAGGTAATGGAAGGACATATGGGGAAAGTTTTTTTCTGATGCTCTATTTAGCAAATAATGGCGGATATTCTATAATAAACCAGTTTTATTTATTTATTTTCGGGTTAAGCCATTAACCATATTCTTACATTAAACTTCGCAAATTATGGGAAATAATAAACACACATATGGTACAAACCAATTAAAGTCGTTATATACATGATTGCACCATAATCTTGTCACAAATAACTGTTACATTTAGATAAAGACTTGGAGAAATCAATTCTTGAACCTAGTTTATTAATCTATGCCTATCTTAGTTAAATAATAAGAACTATATGTACAGTCCTTATTGCGTGAATATTGTTAAAATATTTGACATGGTCACTTGATAAATCTTAGATTCTTTAAGGCTTCACCGACAATTTGGTCCTGTTTTAGTTTTACCTCATCATTCTGTATAGTGGGGAATTGATGGCATAATTTGTTCTATTGTGATTCAACAAGCGGGTGAGGATTTCAAGAACTATGACAATGCCCAAAAAAAATTGAGTAATGAAAAGAGGCAGAAACGTTCTATGTATATACGAATAATAATTTTTTAGAGGAATAGGGCATCGTTGGAAGATCGTCTGTTGTGTACGAGTTTGAAATTTGCTAGGGATAGAAGATATGAAGTGTTTTAATCAGACAGTGAGGTTCCTAACTTTGCAATTATTAAATTTTAGAAATTTATTTTGGACGCGTTCAAGCTGGATTGAGTCTGTAGTATAATAAGATGACCAGTTAACAACAAAGTATATTCTAATTTGGAACGTAGCAAAGCGATATATCTACTGTCCTTATCGCATTAATATAGTTAAATTTTGGTCAAATTCTCTTAATGAATGTTAATTTCTTAAAATTTTTACACAGGGTTCGGTCTAGTGTTAGTTTTAGCACATGAAAACGCTAATATCCTTTCCCTAGGTACTTAATTTCCTGAATTTCAAATTCCTTGCGTTGTCACGTCGTCAGTTTTTAAGCGACCAAATTCCACAACGAGGGCAGCACTGTGAGTTACGATGGTAACTTTAGACGTGTAAACGCGCGAGTAGTTCCGACCGTGGTCGCTACGTGCGTAGTGTTAACATTAGGGCTTTAGCTTTCCCTCCATCCAAATTCTATGTTACCGTGGACGACGTAATGTGACGTAGCGGAACTTTCGCTTCTCGCCATCATTTGACCTTGAAAGATGCACCGCTAACTGCATTCTCTCGAAGGGGTCTCCCGTGACGTCACCAAGCCTCGCCTCGGAGGGGGAAATGAAGGCGGGGGATGCTCTGTGCTGTAACAGGTGCCCAACGGAACATATGCGCGGTGGATAAAGACTCTTTTGCACGGGTCATGCAATTGCGCAGGTTAGAGCTGCATTGATTTCTAAAATGGTGTTGAATTGCGCGAATGCACGAACGAAATTTGAAAAGGGGCTATTTCGCCATCTCACGTTCTCGCATGTGCTCTAGCAATTCAGGACGCAATTTAGACTGCGCCTTCGTACACGCGCTAGATTGTGCAATTACGTGCCCCGTGTAAAACAGCCATGATTAAATTTGGTCCTAAAAATCGGATGGAAACCTCTTAATCATCACTATTTTAAGCTAATACCTGTTATAAAGGTAAATTTTCTTTAAAAACGTTTTATCTTTCCCAGGCCTACCGATATACAGAACTTGTTCTTTAAAGGAATGAGAACCAAATTATTTAAATAAATCTATCAGAGATGTCGCCACAAAACGCTGATAATCGAAATATCCTTGAGATCATGCGCGCGAGCTGCTTAGACCGTATAAAGGGTCATACGTGGCTTCCATTGAGGGCGGTTATCTCTTTTTGGGTTTGAGAAAAAAACCTGCCGGGGTAAAATAAGGACTATATGAAGGCTATGGAAGCGTCACGATGCAATTTTTTAGCCAGGCGCTTGATAACCACGAACGCTGAATGTTGTCGTAGTGGCCGGCACTTTCAGGGAGTTCACTTCTAGGGAGGGTCTTCTTCTTCCTTCCAGGATTAGGCCACTATACAAGCCTGTTCCGGCTCCACAGTACCATCATTTTCTTGGTCTTCCTATACTTATCTTGCTAAATGGTTGATATTCCATTGTTTGGAATTCTTCCAGGGAGAGTATGAAGCGTAAAAAACTCGACTTCAGAAGTGTTGGATGCTTAAGCAGTGTGCTTTGGAGACTATTAGTTTATTTTAGTGATAGCTCTTCTTGACGCTAGTGCGTCAGCGCTCGAATCAAATGTGCTCAAAATAGAAATGAGACCAATTTGACTCTAGGCACGGTGAAATATCCAATCAACAAGAAAATTGAAAATATCGAATTTAAGTCTACGAACAATCACAAATGAAAACTATCAAGTGAAAAGGAAGTCTTTGACTCGAAAATATTTCTTGTGTAATAGCTATTTTTATAATAAATGTTGAAAATTACTTATGGTACTTATCATTTGCAGTATATTTTTATTTTACGCATTTAAACGAAAACAGGTGCGAAATTATAGGGTATCTTCCTCGAATCCGTTCTAAGCGTTGCATTTAAGGAAAAATGAACGTAGTCTTCTAGATTTAAGACGTTCTAAGTATCCATGCAATTTCAACCCCAAAAAGAAATGTACAATCAAGTCACGGGGGTAAGATTTGTGGGTGCCTAGACTGTCGGATTCCCACCTCATGGGGCCGGGCTCACATCCTGAACATGTCAGAGATTTTTCGGAGACTGTCCCACTCCTGCTTGAGTGCTTTGTGGGGGGCATTCCAAGTTCATCACTCCGACCGTCGGATGGGACGTTAAGCCGTGGTTCACTTGGCGCCTTCCCTTAGTTTCTCTCTACTGGCCCTTTCCAATGGCGCAAATGGCGTTCAATGTCGCTCCCTCCTCCACATACCACATTTTACCATTTCATATAAGTAAATACTAGGTACTTATGATGTTTTTAAAATTCCTCAGTCTTATCATCATCGGCATTAGTTAACTATTCTAGATTTTACTTTGAAATAAATACTTGCAATTTTCCACGACTATAAAATTTATTACCACCAAGGCTTCGATTTTACAACGTAATCTTCAAGGCGATGTAGTAGCCTTGAAACCTGAGCCGTAATTTTATAATAATGGAAAATGGAAAATATTTGATTCAATATGATATATGATTGGAATTCATCTGTTCCCTTAAGGTTCGGGTTATCCATGTTCTACTTTTATTTATCATAGCCCCCAAACCTAGAGTGTTTACCATGATGCGATTCGTGAGCGGGGCCAACCGCGGAGACTCAGCGAAAACTCATGCATATTGTAAATTAAGCGGGAATGGCAGAGTGGGGATGAGACGTAGAAAGTGACCTAAACCTACAGGAATGGAAAAAGTGGGACACGATTGACGTCATTGGAACCACTTGATGTCACCGCTTCGAAACAGCAGGAGCAACAGCCACTTGTTACGCGGTTCTGGAGCCGACATGCGAAGCCGACAGCCAATGAGTGACGACGCCACACAAATCGAAAGAAGCTGGCAAAAATTTCTAACGTCATTGTTTTACCCAAATTAGCAACAAAAGTGGCTGTTTCCTGTTAACTTTGGTGGCCTGAATCTGATTTTGAAGTCATTTCCACGCTATCTCTTCATTTTTAACATTTTTGAGCTATTATTATTTTTAAAATAATTATAAAATCTCGATATAAAAGTATAGCAAGTTGCCAGTACTAGTTTTGTATAGAGAACTTTAAACAGTATAATTTTAAGGCAAAATATAAATATATTAATTGCCGTTTATAGCCATTATAGAAATTACGCCGTGAAATCGGCTGGATTCGAACCCACGAGTGTCAGGACAGTTGGCGCGCAACCCAAATCTGAAAAAGTACTACATATTTATTAAAATTATCGCTTCCTTGTATTTGGCGATTTACATGAAATTATATAAATTGAGATAGGTTAAGGATACCGAGGAGAAAAATGTTTTGACTTGAATATAATCACATTCATTTTATCACAAAATACAAATTCAGAGAGAGTCGTCGTCAGATGTCACCACATATGACTCTTTGTCTCTCTCATAATCTCTTTAAATTAGCAGATATTTCAAATCAACTGGTATGCTGACCGCGTTTTTTTTATGGAGTTCTCGATGTAATTGAGATGCATAGGTCACAAATTAATAGGAGTCTGCGAGGTGTATCTTCATCATAAGAAAACTTTGAGGATTTTCTTGCGTGGTGCTCTCAGACTCCCCTCTTGTCTCTGGCCTCCTCCGATAGTGGATCAATGAGGAACTTGCATGAATTTTTTTTATTTCACAGGCGGACAGAAAATTATTTTCTGAATTTAACAAAGAAAACCGCAGTAAAATCTGAGTTTTCCTTCGCGAGATATTCAATGACAAATATAACGAATTTTAAAGCGCGGTAAAGACTCCCTCACCCCCCAAGCCACTGCCGACGAAGCCTCGATGACGTCAAAGGTGCCTAAACATCACACGAAGCAATTGTTGTGATTGTTTATAATAGTTGCCAGCAGTTGTGAGAGCTTCGTTTGTTAGACGTGTTGATTATTTTATATTTAAAGATAAATATTCGACGATAGAGGCTCGGAAGCCCTCATATTTTGTATTATTTATAATATTAATATCTGAGTAAGGACATAAAATATAAAACTGGAGCAGTTAAACCAAACATTTTATAATACCTAAATAACATCCTAGTCAACACAACAATTATGGCCACAATGTGGCCACACTATGGCCATACTGTGGCAAGGCACTATGGCCATAGTGGGTTGCCATTATGAAAGTGTGGCTAGCCATAATGTGGCTTTAGTGTGGATATCCACACTATGGCCACATTTTGGCTAGCCACAATGCTCCACTACTAATATATTAATATTTATACATATAATAATTCCTTTTTACTAGTATTATTATGCCTCCTTCAATCCTAGCTATGCCCATCAATGCAAAAGTAATGATTTTTTGGAAAATTAGATGCGAACCAAAAATTTTAATTTACCATCAATTTAAATAATAAATACGTTAAAATACCCTCTGGTTGGCACCCCATACCTCAAGTAGCACTTTGCGATATAGAGTATTAGAAAGGTGATTGCAAATAAAAGTTCCTACTTAGTAAATGATGTTTGTAAGTACTTTATTATTGCAGTAAATTCACCATCAATAACATAATATAACCATTAATGATCGCCTAGGTTAGCCACTAAAAAAATATAACAACATTGCAAATAAGCTAGTATTACAATATTGCCTTGGATTTGAGACAGTAACATGTTACACATCCACCTCAAGTTATTTTAGCTGGGCTTATGGACCAATCTGTAACAAGTAAAATCATATATTTAGTCATTACAAAATTTACGGTAGTCTATCTAATCTTCCCCACATTTCAACATCACAGTACTCACGGAAAGACGCCGAAATAGATTAAATCAATAAATAATGTGGAAGCCTTTAATACATATTATTCTTTCTTTAACACTTTCTTTATATCAATGAAATCAACCATCTCTCATTTTGATAACTCATCAACAAGTCTGAATCTATAGCAACCGTAAACAAACTTTATCATCTGTGGCAGCTGTGGCTTTCCAAAGTGTGGCCATAGTTGCATATGTGTTTGGCAAGCCACACTATGGCTTGCCACATGGCAACCACAGTCTGGCCATGGTATGGCAAGCTGTGGCTAGCCATAGCCATAGTTGCCACAGGTAAACCACAGTTCGGCCACACTGTGGCCATAATTGTTGTGTTGACTGGGGTCGTTGTAGGAGTCTGAGCCACGGCCGTTGGAAGGGGGATACGTTAATTGTAAGTTGGTGTTATCGACGGCATATCATACATTTAAGTATGTAATTAGAACGATTTTGATGTTTACTAAAGTCCGCTTACCTTTTATATACAATAACGTCATCCGTTTATTCGTAGGTACCGGAAAATTCGGCGTTTAGGACTGTTTGTGCTTGTATTATGAGGTGAATTGCAGTCAATGCAGCTTTTCCTCGCTGATTGGAGACATCTAGGAACATTTTTGTGCCAAAATAGTGTTATTTTCAACGTGACATCTCCCGTTAAGCTACTGCTAATAATCACAGTGCCAGTGGTTGTAATACACAAAGTTTGACAAGGTTGAAAAATATCGGCCAAGAGTTATCAGTGTTCCATCGTGATTGAATTGTAAAAAGTGCTATTACGCTATCGATAAATGTCTAACAGTAGTGTAAAAATTGGCGCGTTAACCTCCGTTGTTCACCGTAGATATGACATTTCACGATCAAGCTATTGAAATAAAAACTGTGTTTGAAGTTTGTTATTCCATTATTTCAAGGAATAGTAGTGAGAAAAGTCACCTGTGTGGGCTAATTTAAGGCTTTAAATCAATGAATAAATAGTTGTTTTCATCATAACGAGCTCTGTTATTGTAAGTTTTACGTGATGAATATAAGAATGGTAATGACTTTCAGTTTTTGATAATTGTATTTGCCTCTTTCGCACTATATTTTTATGGTATATGCTAGTATAGTTTATGGATTTACCTATATTATTGAAATAGGTAGTAGCTTGTGTGTTGGCACCGGAACCGATTCTCGTCACATGTGGATTGTGTGCGCACTGTTTTGCTTTGAATTCGTACCGTAGGACGGATAGGACTACCTTATCCGCTAATACTGCGTTGCCAAAATCAGCAACACAGCTCGTAAGCTTACGATCGTTATCCTCCAGTATTACAAGTTTCTTCTACATCTTGATTTGCAGCCGACGTGTAGCAATAATTTGTCATAACAAATTACAAGAGGGTCGTGGCATCAATTTTTGGTGTCCTAACACCCCCTGCCACACATCTTTTAGGTGGCTTGCGGGGTATTATGTAGATGTAGATGAATTCCAGGTGTACCATTCGAACGATCGGCAACGTTATCATCCATTTTTCTGATAACTAAAACATTCGAAGTGAAACGCTTGTACTTCATCATCCCGATGTCGCATTATTTTTTTTTTTTATTTTATTTTTATTTTTAAAGAGAAAAACCCTGATATTACAATATTTTAGAATAAAAAAATATTTTTACAATTAGGAGACCTTCTGAGCCAAAACAGGCTCATCAGCAGGTTCTCCATAATTCATTTACAAGAAGTTAAAAACATCTAAAAACAATGAAAGAAACGATAAAAAAACTTATGTCTTAAAATTAAAAATTAAAGTCCTCAAGTAGATAATTTAAAAGTTTACTTTTGACATCCGAATATGTGGTTAAACCATGCATTTCTTTAGGTAATTTGTTAACCCAATATAGATATCCCAAGTAATAATCGTGGCACAATAGCAATAGGAAAACTTGCCCAAGAATAACAGAACAAAATAAAATGACGATGAGCGGCTAAATACTCCCTCAAAGCAAATTTTACAGCATGCGCTCAGCGTATTTACAGACTCCCTACGGTTGTTTAGGCACCTCTGACGTCAGGCCTTGCCTCGGCAACGCTCGGGTGTCTTCGCGCAGTGGTCGGCTCAGAGAAATATTTCTCGATTTTAAAGTCAATTTATTTATTTATTTTGATGATGAATGGAGAAACTTAAGGTATTTTTGCGAGCTAATGTATCCATTTTACGTATTCAAAACAGTTTTTAGAGCAATCGACGACCCATGCAAGTTCCCCATTGGAAAAAGGGTTTCCATGGCAGTCGCTGATTAAAATTAATCAACGGTCACGTGTGAAGCTAAGTGTAGAAACCTAAAACTTAATCTGAGCAAATACACTGCGGTACTTTCTTTTGCGTAGATTATCCATCTAGACCTTTGCATATGCTATGGATGCGACAGATGAAGTGAAGTATCTGTAAGTTATGATAATTTCGAGCCCATCGTGAGGAACACGCATAAAAATATTTGTAGCAAAGCCCTGAAGAAGCTAGGATTCGTCAACCGAGTTGCGGGAAGATTTTCGTACGAATGAGTGAAAGAGAGGTGATTTGTTAGAACGTAGGTTTCCGCGGCGATGGTTTGATCTCTGCATTTCTTCCGGGTTTCCTTCCACGTCAGATTGTTCGTAGACAACAGTTTCGCTGGCTATCCTGCCAGCGTCTTTTAGGAAGACGCTGGCAGGATAGCCAGCGAAACTGTTGTCTACGAACAATCTGACGCGGAAGGAAACCCGGAAGAAATGCAGAGATCGAGAGGTGATTTTTCACACATGTCCGGCAACACCTTTAATGTGCAGCGATGTATTAATGTTAAAATGCATTGTGTAACTTGGCCCAAAGGCAACGTTCGTCAATGATCAAAACTCGAGTGTCCACGAAATGGGGAATTTATGCGGTATATATGTAACAGAATTTTTTCAACTCAGGAGCACCACTTATATTTTATAAGTAGGGAAGAATGGTGTGCCTAGGAAAATTTGCAGCTACCGGCAAGTTCTGCGACCTAGCGGCTTTAAACAAAGCTATTATGTGAAAGATGCGATAGAGTGCCAAACAGGTCAATTATTATGAGTCCATTTGGGTTATCCTCACAAAGAGGAAGCTAGTTCGAAGTTTTTGTCGCTGAAAATTAAATATTTTTAGTTTTATATCTAACAATAAGTCTTTTACCGAAAATCGATCGCATCAACAGTGGTTACCGTAGCACAGGTGAAACTGACATATAATTGTGAGTAGTATTAGCTACTTATTTTGGTATTTTAGACGTAATATTAACGAGAAAAATCAGCCGAAATTAAAAATGGCTACCTGTTGTACCATGAAACAAAAGCCCATGACGTACCCAGAAACATGTTCCTATGTTTTTGATTTTTGTATTCAGCCGTAATTTATGGTCTAATATTCTAAAATTTACTTTTTTGTGTTTTTAATTACTGTTCCCACCAATTGTGTTCCTTGGTACGATAGGTAGTGTTCCTAGGTACGTGGACATGATGTACCTGGGAACCTTTTTAGAAGTTTAAATTAGATCCATTATTGTAATGGTGCAGGTCTAAAGCTTAAAACATTTGTAATCCTGATGGATTAAATTGTTACTATTAGACTGAATCTTCAGTAAATATATTTTGCATTATCTAAAAAATTGAAAAGGTGTTCCATGGTATAACACTAAATGATTTCTTATTTTTGACGCAAAGGGCACTGATTCATTGAATATTCGAAATATGTTGCGATACCGTTGCTTAACTTTATTTTAATGCTTATCCATGTTTGAAATCATAATTGGCCATTTATTGCAACCGAATGATCAATGTATACAGAGCATGCTGAGAAAAAATGAGTTCATACTGCTATTACTATGTCTGCCTGAGCATCAAAGGTCTTGAATTTATTTTGATCTGCAAATCCTACCCATAATACAGCAATTGAGATGGTGAGATAAAATTGTAACGTATTCGGTGGTCTAAGTTTGAAAGATACAGACTGTTTCCATGATACAAAAGTAAGAATTTATAAATTGGCATTACTGGTTCTAAGTGCCAATGAGGATTACGTGGAATATTCGGAATAAAACGAACACAACCGTATGCAATTGGGATTCAAGTGACTATTGCATTACGTAAGTCTCACAGCAGATGGAACTGACTGCCCAAATTTTTCATTGTCTGGTGGACGGGAGTTGGAATAATCACATGCCTACATCGTCTTACGCAATGCTTGAGTGGCCGGAAAGAAACATCTCTGCCATGCCTCGTTTAAATTTAGCATGTTGAAACTTTAAGATGTGATGGAAATGCTAAAACAAACGGATGAAAATGCACGCTAATGCCAACAATGTTGCGTAAGTATAAAAATACGATCGCTCGGTTAAAATAAGCATTGAGTCAGATACCGCCAGAGGCCCGACATTTTGAAGCTTAGGCCTGCGTGACACTCATTTTTCCGCTAATTTCTCAAGTCATTCTGTTGAGCCAAAAAAAACTTTTGCACTTGAAATTGTATATTTGGTCAGAAATATCAGATATTTTTTGGATTTATGGGCTTCATTTGTATGATTATATAAGAGGAATGTCAGGCCTATTATCTTTGATAAGAGTTTGCTCGATTCTGAACTTCGAAGACTCCGAACCTCAGAGGTGTGAAAAATTGAGAAAATGTTAGTACGCATGCATCTGACCCAACATGCTTGTTGAGTGAATTTGTAATGCTTTTTCTGAAACTGCTTAAGAATGAAAGGTTCACGGATCAGGCTTATTTGAGTAGGTCACCACGACTTGTGCTTTTCCTCCTAACTGCTCCATTTAGATAACCTATCGGCACACATTGAAAACGATGGAACCATTTTGTGTGTATAGAATCATATGAATATCATTTGAATTAACGCAGTCTTCGAAGAGCATCAAAGGTGTATCTGATTCCTGTCCATTGTATAATATGTGTTTATCAATCCTCCCTGCTTTCCTCCTTAAAACAATATTTTCTCCCAACTTTCCTCTCAAGACCTATCCTCCCAACTTTCAGGGAGTATGGGGGTCGCTCGTAGTAGTGACATATTTGTGATCTCATTCCCGTGTATTCACCACTGTTTCCTCTTCAGTGATATCGGCGCCTTAATTATATTACAAACACTCCATTTGAAAACGGTCCAGAATAAAAATGCAAACATTGACGCTTGAAAGTGTCATAGTTAAGGCATTACAGAGTGGAGATTTCAACGCTGGTTTGTCAATCAACGGACACAGCTGAATCTATTCGGAACGATGCATCGTGATGGCTATAAAATCATGGAGATTTCAACGGCTCATCCTATAAAGCTAAAGCAGCTGTGGCGCGGGCTTTACGCGTCCGGGTCCAAAACGTTTTTGTTCGTTTTTTACCTAAATCTTGTGACGACAGACCATAATATCTCATCAAAAGTTTGTTTAAAGCCGTAAACAATTACTAGGTTGTGGTAACGTTTTCGCTTGTGGAATCACCCACCACTGCATGTGATGTAAAATGTGCGACGTAGAAGCGGTGATGTCAGGCCCCGCGGACATTTTCCTTTTCGCGAGCGTAAAGAAAACTTTGATTTGGTTTCATTGGAAAGGCTTCAGATGTCAAGTCTTCAAAGGCAATCTCCCTGACCACGTTGTTTGAAATGAAATTTTCTTAAAAATCTCATTGGGGGCATAACTATCTTCGCTGTCATAAGTCGTTTTCCCAGCCTGCTGGCCGTATACCTCCCACGACCCTTTACTCTTTCAACAGTTCCTTGGTGCCCTATGTATCTTTTCCCCTCCGATTTCCCATAGAAAGTCACAATGTCAGCTTCCCCTCCATGTCTTTATAGTTTCCGAGTAGCGAATCCTAATGAAACTTTTAAATTTTTGTCTAATAGCAATCATGATATATGCTTATTAGGGCTTTGTTTATTTTTTAAATACTCCCACACATCTTAAAATTTTCTATTGGTAGCAAAATCAATACGCTAAAAAAATTAGTTCGAATGTTTGACGTGTAGTCTTTCGTTGTTTAAAGTTTAGCTCAAGATCCCTTCGCTCAATATCCCTAAACCCTTGTATACATTACGATCTACGGCAGGCAGAGCACTCGAAGTCATGGCTTGTCAAACAGGAGTATCCGGCAACAGAGTAAACTCGCGGCAAATCGAAGTGCTTGGCTCAAAATTTATGCAGTTTAAAAATGGTGCACTTTCGACCTTAACATCATTGCTAATTTTGGTTCATATTGGCATCAGCTGACTAAGGTTAAAATTTCCTGACAAAAATTTTCTCCACTCTGTATATTCCTCGGAACTTGCCTGATGCCAACTCAAGATTATCACTGAATATGTACCACGTTAAATCAAATCTGATCAAGCAACGCGCTACTTTTCCGCTGGTACGACCAAATCCTCGTAATTTGTTTTCTTCTTGAGTGACGTCATAGACCTTAGGCAGAGTAATCTCTCGATAAATGCATTCATTATCTCACTAACGCTATACAGAAAATGGCCTAATTGTGGAGAAAATATTAAATCTATCTAATTAAAAAAAATAATTACGATATTGCTGTATGATGTATCAAATTGCGGCGGGGTAAAAACAGTTGCCGAACAAGGAGGATGAAAATAGAAATATGATTTCATGGTGATTTTAATCGATTCCCCCTCCTATCCCACTTCGAATATGGTCAAGTGTTGCGCCAATACAAATACGGAATCGATGCATCCACGTGTAGGCCTCAATCGACCACAGACGCGCCAAGGACGGACGGCGCGGCGTTCGCTCAGCATCCGAAAGGAAGGCGATCGATCGATGGACATTTGAACCGCCGCGACGGCGTGTGCGTGCTCAAACGAGACATGAATGGAGGCGTGAGACGCGGAAGGAACCTTGGGTCGTACACGCGCGTACAACTCCTCCCAGGCGACGATCACTCCTGCGTGATTGCAGAGCTAGCTGCCGAGTTATCGTGGAAAACGCTACGGAGGTGGAACCGGTATTCGGCTACTTACCCAATGATCGCGAACTATAAATTCACTCCACGACTTACTTTATGTACCCACATCTCGTGGTTGTTCGCCTTATTACCACCTATTAATGTCAATCCACTCATTTTATTGCTATTTGTGGGAACATGGGGATTTCTCATCGGAAGATACTAAATACTGAAACGAAATGCTGATTTTTTTCGTGCCACAGCAAATTTTATGTAAAAACAGTCGAAATATTTATTGAAATGTTTTAATAATAATTAGCTTTGCTTTATTATTGAGTTTATAAAAAAGAATGAACGCGGACCAAATGTCATTTAGCGTAATTGTGGGATCTGATCATGAACGTTTATTAACCCTTTCAACGCTGAGGCTATTTTTTGTATGGCTTTTCCCTGACTGAATGCATTTTTTTGGGTTTTTCTGTAATACTGTACCTAAGAAACAATTGCTCTTCAGGAATTAAAAAAAAAAAAATTTTTAATGCTAAAAATTTAAATTTTTTCAACGGACGTGAATTCACGTCCTCAGCCATACGCTTGAGGCCGCTCTTAGTTATGCAGGGTAGTATCAACGCCCCTTTACGATCATATATCCCTCTTAAGTTTTTAGCTATCCCTTTTGCTGGGAAAAAATGCAAAGCCTTTCAAATATAGTAATGCAATATGATGTCTTATTTTTATTTTTATTTAAAATTCCATAGATTCATAATTTATCAATTTTGTAATTATTTTGCAAATGCTGATATTTTTCTGCTAAAAACGCGATCTGCTAAAACTATAACGGCTAATTAGCTATTTCCCGCACTCGTTCTTCTGTTCTGTGAAATAATAGAATGAAATATGTTGTATGTTATTTTGACATTTGAATCTAATATTTTTATAAATTTCGTTACGAAATTTTGCAGAAAGAACTAACACAGTTTCTAGCAGGATTTATAAAGGAAAAAAACTTTTAAAACTGGTATAATTTATTTTTACATAGCGCTAAACATATAAATAATATGCACAAAATGCAATCGCACAAATTCTAAATAAACACAAAATCCTTTCACAATACTTTTTACAAATTTATAAACGTAAAAATAGAACAGAAATTACAACTTCATCAGACTGCAGAGCAAGAAAACATATTAATTATACACAAATAAAAAAATACAGTTTCCATCATTGAAATTATTATGTACAAATATTTACAATCACATATTTTCATGGAAAGCCATGAAACATGTGTCGACGCAGAGGGAGGGTGTCCCTCGCAAGCAGGGCAAAAGAACGTTGTGTCTTTTCTTATCCCCTTCTTCTGGCATTCCCGGCACCTTCTTTGCACCGTTCTGTCCCTCTTGCTTTTTTCGTCAATTGGAAGGGTGTGAGGGAAATGCCTTGATAAGCCTACGCCTGTGGAAGGGACTGAAGGGGAAGGGCCTGAAGGGCGAGTGAAAGCAGGTGAAAGTAAAGATTTGATTACCGAAAGCCGAAAGTCATAAAATGAATATCTGGGATGCAATTTCTTATACAAATAATAGCTATTGAGGAGGAGAAGGCGGAAGATGTGAATGCCCAACTTCTTGTAACACTTGAGAGTTTTTCGCTCAATTGGATAATAGGACATCATCTGAACAGTGTGATCAATGCCCCCCATCGCCTCGTTGTATCTTGCAATTGCCTCAGGTTTGGGAATGGTTCCCCCTCCCCTTCGGCGGGGGACATCGATCATTTCGCCGCTATACTGCGAAGTGATCATCAGTACTTCTCTCTTGTCTTTCCACTTCATGACGCAGACACCGTCACCAGTGTAGGCATTCACAACTTCCCCTTTCTTTAATTTTTTTGAATTAATTTGGGGAGGATTACCCTTCCGGTTAGTTCTCAAAGTTCCGGTACATTAGGTCTTCCGCTCCAGTAGTTGGTGGGCCAAATTGACACTGTTGTAATAATTATCCATAAATAATGAATGGCCAGCATCAAGGTGACCCTCCATTAGCTTATTCACAACAGTGTCAACAGTGTCAGCAGCCTCCGGAGTTCCTCCGTGAAGGTTATTACTCCCGAAGCTGCCATTCTCCTCGACTTCGGTGGAGGAATGTCCTCCGTAATATCCTGAGGATCAGGAGTACGCAGGGGACTGACTTGAGAAGTCGAGGGTCGAGGACTCTCACTAAGGGTGGATTGCTCCACACCTCTTGTTTTTCCTCCCCGAGTTTTATTTTAACCATTCTGAAACATGATAAATGAAAGCATAGTATGATGGCATACTTTTATGGACTAAAAAACATTTTGGATGATAATATAATTTTCCACTATTTATAAGATCTCGATTAAAAAAATATAGACCTGGTTTTAGTAACATATTGGTTCAATGATGGATGAATAAATTAGCAAAAATAGCAAAATGATCTTTGTTTATTTATAAAAAACTATGGCGAGTTTGGTGTCGTTTTCCATCATTTTAAAAACACTTTCTAAATATGGTATGTATAGCATTCATTAGAAAATATTTAGCTTGTATCGCTATGCTATTGAATGCCGAAGAATAACTCAGATCTACTCCACTCCCATTGTCATAGGCCGGGGTAGGGCGTTTGCCTGCGGAGGATTATAAGGGTCGGACCTGCAGGTACCCGGAGACCAGCGGCCGTCCCGTTTTGCACAGAGCATGGGCAGAGCTATTTACCGCCGGGAGATGACATGCATTCCGAAATATTCTCAGAGGGAACCCCCGAGCCAGTCGGTAGACCATTGAACTCTGCTTCATAATAAGAAAATATCCTCTGACGCCATCCTGCTTGAGGGTTCTTCCGCCCCAACACCCTCATCCCTAATGCTTTTCACGTGGCAATAAACCCTCTTTGTGTCTGCGAAACTTCCGAAAGCAGGGCCAAGAAGGTCGCGCGCCACCCCGGCAATTGATCAAACAAAAGAATATACGGAGAGAGTGAACCGTATCTGAAAAGAGTGAAATGTCGAAGACTACTAAAGATATTGCTAGCGACCACTTCAACTCCAACTTTCAAAACATCCTTTCCTGAACCGCTAAATCTCTAACGGGAATGACAACACTTCCACGGATAATTATTTTCCTTGATTTCCCGATTATGCAGATACCAAGAACACAAAGTTATTGTCATTCGCAATGAAAAAAGATATTTTGTTACGCAGCAAGCGAGGACCGCAAAATTTTAACAAGAATACCAAAATGTTCTTTGATATCGTGTCTTTTTTTATGTTTCCAGCATTATGATAGTGGTAATTAATCACAAATAACAGCAACAGCACTTCCAACCTTCAGTAATGAAGGCATTATATGCTTATACTTACTAGTAATAGGAACGAGTTTACGAAGAAAAATTAACAATTTATGCATGAATTTGTAATGCACTGGTCCGAGGATTAAATATAAAAATTTAGGAGCGCATAAGTGTCATTTGAAAAATAAAATAAATGAAAATGTTACTTGAGCAAAAATAGAAAATAGCTACGTTTCGCCAAAAAATATTTCGAAGCAAAAAAAGTATAACATAATTACTCAATGACTCACCCAAATTGAAGGGAGACGAAGGAAACAAATAATATCAAAACACAGGATCGGGATATTTACAGATCCTGAATTCTGCAATCGATTGTTTGATGCTGCAGTATCTTGTGTAGGGAGTAATAAGAAGAAATAATGAATACACGGTACATGGGTGTTTAAAATAAAAATAGGATCTATGCACAATAAATGATTAAAAAAATGCATTCAATGCTTCATCATGCCATATTTCATCGCTAGTTAGTGAATAATATTCAAAGAATATTTTGGATAACGACAATTTATCGCCGTAAAAGTCGAAAAAAAAATTAACTGAAAATTTTCATTTTTTTTACTTGAAAAACGTAAACCTAGTTATCAAAATACATATCTATAACACATATATCAACAAACAATTAGGTAAATAAAAGGCAAATCACGCATATTTACAACAGAAAATTAAATAGAACAAGGAAAAAAAAATGTTTACGTACCTCCAAGTGAAAGCGTCTTCGACCGTAATATTCACCCCAGCAAGAAGAACTGACCTTCCCCAAGCGATGGTAGGAGTGTAACTGACGGCTGTGAGCCCGCAAAAGCCCCTACGAACGACTTGGACGCAGTGGTGCCGCTATGAAAGCCGCCGGGTATGGGACGTGAATTCACGTCGGGCCGCCATTAGCTAGGAATCGCTGGACGTGAATTCACGTCCAGCCGCGCGGAAAGGGTTAAGAGACTTTTCGAGGTCCTTGGGGTGTGTGATCTCGTAATACATGTCAAAATATGAAAAGAGCACTGCATAATAGCGATGAAAAGAATAACGCATAACGATTCTGCACATTCAAAACATTTCACTCTAAATCACATTCGGCAGCAAAAACACACACCAATTTTTCCGTTGGCATTACTCCTCGTTATTTTTTCTAACCATTGACCTTGAACAGTCTAACCTCTCGCTAAAGGCACACGATGGTCACGCTTTTGCTAACGCTTACAGAAACTGTGCCTATGAAACAAGGCACAAAAAGACATTTAGTTACTTAAGTATAATAAAACTTAATCCAAAGGTGAATTTATGGGCTCGTGGAGGTGATTCACCTCAAATAAGCAATAATATTACTCTACTCAAATTACGGCTATTTTAGTTGTAGGAAACTAAAGTTGTCTAAATTCTAGTAGGAAACTTTCTAGTCCATTAATTTTCAATCAAAAACTTTACAAAAAGAATTAAATTTACCAATTTTTGGCAATTTTTTTAAAATAACGCTGTCTGGAGATAATAATAGCAAGTATGTGATCCAATTGTGATCGCAATTCTTCACCTTCCTTCCGTATTCCTCACCGATTAGTCTTCACCTTTTTTTCACTATCTCTACGATCCCAATGAGTTAGTGTATTTAAGATGACGTATGTATTTTATCTTTACCTGATGGTGTCACACCGTGGAAAACGGGTCGTATAAAATTAGATGTGCTTATTTGAAATTTATATATATTTTTTCAATTTCAGCGCGAAGAAATTTCACGATAAAACGCCTCAAGCTATTGATTTCAAATCAAAACTTTGACAATACACAAAAGAAAAGCGCTGAAATATTACACGGCGGCACTGATCACTCAAAAGAATTTCTCGATTCCATAAAATCGATCGAACCTTGCCGTCAGGTTTTTGGTTATGTACCTATCCAAGTTGAGCGCAAATCACTTCTATGAACGTCATATTTAGTCGGCGTACTGCGATCGCATTTTCCTACATGCCATTCCATTTATTGCTATATATTTTGCGAAATCCGGCCTTTAGTGTGGTAAACTCATTTGAGGGAGAAACAGCACATGATCTAGTTATTAATGCGCTTGACGGATTAATTAATGCACATCTGGAGGTAGTTCACCTTCTATCCGCATTCATGTATTCCACTTATGATACTGATTCTTAAAGATTCTCTGAGCTTCTGTTTTGCGACGCTCTCTCTGGTTTTCATATGGGTAAAGATTTTGGCTATTATGGACGTTTTCATGGCTTAATTCGTTACGAAAAGTGGTCTCTAAGTGTTTTACAGTAATAAAATCCCGTGTGCCGAAGATGCGTGTTTTCCCCATATTTTTTTTCAATTCCACTTTCGTGAGCACTCCACGGAAAGAGTCAAGGTACTGACCCTGTGAAAAACCCGAGAAAACTTAATAATCATTTTTATTCTGGAATGCCCTTAGCCAAGTTATGAGACGCTATAGTTGGGAGGTTGAACCAAATGCTGATACAAAACGCTATTTCTTACGACACACAACCAGGTAAAAATATATATTATGCGGTCCTTTAATTTCACAATCATCATCATCACTGGTCAACAATCCTAGGATTGGTTTGACGCAGCTCTCCACTCAGTTCTCCTATCAGCTAATCTTTTCACACCTACGTATTTCTTCTCTTTCACATCTCTCTTTTTTCCATATATTTTGTTCGGGGTCTTCCTTTTCCATTCTTGCCTTCCACTTGTCCTTCGACGATTGTCTTCATCAGGCCATCATGCCAATTTCACAATACTAAATAATGATTTCCATCCTAGAACTCTCTTAGGGTGCGATTCATAGACGACACTGAAATTGTTCACTTTACAAAGTCTCTCTTTACGGTAAAGTGAGACTTTAGCTAAAGTTCGTTTCATAGTCGTTGCAAGGATCTCACTTTGTGAAGTGGAACTTAAGCTGCTAAAGTCTCGATCAGGAGTTGAAATTTTGAGTGTTGGCAATGAGCGCTGCGAAAAAGTGAAGAAAAAGTTGACACACAATATGAATTGCGTACTTGTTTACATGTTTCAAGCGACTGGGTTTCCGTGTTGTATTTTGCTAAGATTTTATTACGCTGCATTTTCTCGTTCTGTCATATTGTGTGCCAATGTAAATGAATACTGCGTTATTGAAAGCTTTTCCCCACTAACTTTTTTGTACGTTAATGACCTAGTTGGCTGAATAAAAGCTCTCTTTTAATTAGATTCGTGCATTGGTAATGCCCTTCGATGTTTCCAGTCAAGTAAATATTCAAATGCTGATATTTTAACGTCATTTCATGATCATCTTGTATGATTAACTGCATACGGTTGTTTGTACTACATGTTAGTCGAAGTTTGAAGGTATTCGTTCATTGAAGGTGGGTGAAATTCTCTAGCGATAACTTGAAACTGTACCAATTAATTTGAAGATTTACCAATCAGTGGTTGTCTCTGGTGGATGCATATTTTGAAGGAGTAATGGGTGTATATTGAATTCTTACATGCTTACCAATATTTTAGTTCTTGGAGTGTTGACCTAAGGCGTTATATAAACTAGAGAAATGGGCATTGAAGAATACCTATATCATCAAAACCAATGAATTAATGGCCACGCAATGAAACATTTTGAATGTGAGAATAGATTTTATCAATGAATATCTCTTTGTCTACTTCAAATGATGTCTCGACATACGTGAATACCTAACTCGAGTATCCATTCACGAATTTTGCAGTAAAAAATGTCAATGAAGTCTGTGATGCTGTGTAAATAAAATTTCATAACAATCCTACATCCTCGAGAAAATATTGTTTTGCTGCAGATAATATGACTATGAAGGAAAGTATGTTTTACTTTTTATTGCTGCCTTTCATGACGAGATCCTATATCATCATTGTAAGCATTCAAATGCATAGTCGAAAAACGAAAGTTTCAAAATGACAGAAACATGTTACACGTGATATGGAGGCATACGGAAAGAGTACATTAAGCAATTATGGAATGAAAACGCTTAAAATGCAATTCATCGTATAGAAACTAGCATTTGGCTGGCCAAACGACATGAAAATCAAGTCTTTGCTTACGAAGACCATTGACGCCAATGTAAACAGAATTTTGCTATCATATTCAAGTATCTTTATGGGGTATTCTAGAATGTAAACTCATAAATAACCTAAGAACTTAACAATTAGCTATATTCAAAATCAACATAAATTATGCCAACCTGTTCAACCACTTACTGTGTTGTAATATCACATAATCATAAAAATTTCCTTGGTAGTACATATAATGACCGATAGAGTTCAACTTCAATATATAAGTAATGGGTCATCTCCATCAATACCGAGTTGATATATTATCAGGGAAAAGACATATACTACGTGTCTGGTGATTTCTTGAAACGCGCCAGTCTGCTGCTGTGTTCTCACAAAAAAATTAGTTCCTATTCATTTTCGTAACCCAAATATCTACATATTTCAACTTCAATAAAAGCCGGTGCGGCCATATTTATTCATCCTTAAAGGACACTTAAGCCCTAAAGTGAGCTCCGGTTGGGCACTTTACGGTAAAGTGACGATTCGGACATTTTTCTTCTAAAGTGGCGTTTATGAAACGGAGAAAGCAGACTTTAGTCCGGCTAAAGTTTGCTTTAGCCTAAAGTACCGTCCATGAATCGCTATCCGACGCGGTAGGTTTGACCAATTACTTATTCAAATACGCTATTTTTGTACAACCCAATAAAATATATTAAGTTGTAGTACTTTAATTTACATTCCTTTGTAACCATTTAAACAATGGTTAAATTAATTAGATGCATGGATGATTCTTGCTAATTTGAAGCTAGTCAATCAACTAAGAGTTCGAAATGTTAAACACGAGATTGGATGAAATATTAGCAACATTTTTTACTGCCATAAACGTATAGGGTATGCAAAGACTGAAACTTATTTCTATGCGGGGCACCCTCTTGGTTTTGGCTTTGGGGCACCCACTTCTCAGTTGGGGCACCCACTTCTCAACAACTGAGAAGTACCTGAGATAGTTGAAAAATAAAATTTCCATGCACGATAATGATTTGAATTGATAAGCAAAGCCTCCTTTTAATGATTGCAGTCAAATTTGTTTGTTTTTTTCAATCAATTTCAACGAAATCAGTAGCAACATATGAAGGGTGGAGATGAACGGAAAATGGCCAAATTAAAACATGAGTGAAAGTGACCCTAGTTTTCGTTTCTAGTTGACTTGAAATTATATTAAATTACATTTAATATGCATTAATGATATGATGGTTCCACGGGAACTAACTTAGACCAGAAAAAATCGTCTGTTGGATACGGTAACATTTTTTGTTCTCGATGTAACTTGATGTCATAAAGGAACTATCATTCTACTTAGTCCAAGCATGAGCGTGGTTAACATTCGTTTTTATTAAAAAGTTTTGGGTGATAAATTAAGAAGTGTCAGCATACTGAATGGGAATTGGGAATTACTATTGGGTTACTCATCGTGAGTAAAACTCACGCTTTTACATTTTAATTCTTTCTCAATGATCAAGAGTTAGAAACAATCACTGATCAACAACCCTGAGATTGGTTCGACCCAACTCCCCATTCGACTCACCCCTCTGCTATTCTTTTCACATCTTAGTACCTATTTCTTCTCTGTCGCATCCTGCTTTACATATTCCATACATTCCATTCGAGCTCCTCCTGCTTTGTTTCTGCCATCCACTCGACGATCCTCTCCATCACGTCTCGAGATATGGCCTATTAGTTTGTTTGAAGTTAGAAATTGTACAAAATAATCGTTAGCATGGAAGAAATTTCAAACCTGATTGAAGCGAAAATTGCACTGCAGGAATAGAAGGATCAACAACTTTGCCACTTCCACATGGTAATTAATTGAGACCGACCATGGTTTCGTTACAGCATAACATTATCTGTACATTCAGTATCAGAGTAACATAGGTGACCTTTATATTGTTACTCTGTAACGAAACCATGGTCGGTCTCAATAAATTACTACGTGGAAATAGCAAAGTTGTTGATCATTCTACTCCTGCGATTATGGATTTCCACCCAGTTACGCCCGCTGCTATTAATGGAATTGCACCGCATATCATTCAAGTGGTCACTAGCGGTCAATCGTAAGGTTTCTCGCTCAGTTAAGTCACCCCTTAGGAGCTGAAAACCAGATATTCCAAATGCTCGAGTGGAAACGAAAGATCATATTTGATTGATGTGACTCGTATACTTTTACCCGAAATGTGATATGCTGACCTGGATCTCGATTTAAAATCTGCTTGTCGTTTTGAGTTATAATCATTAAAGTTATTCTACCGGTTAAATTTTCTTTGCGTAGGTACAACATTTTCTTGATCACCCTTTCCTCATTGGCTGGGCTGTCACTCTTTCCTCAACAAGCTCCTCCCTTTTATTCGCAATGTGACTTCATTTGTTTTTCCCTCCTCTTCTCCCGTTCTTCTCTTCCTTCTTGGCCGCTTGCTTAACACCATTCCCGTCAACGCTGTTTTCAGAACCCAATATGCTTTCAAGTTTCCTATTCCTCTGACACCCCAATTTCTCCTCCATTTCCATCCATTCCGACTTCGCCAAAATCTGCAGAATATTTCTGGTTTTAGACATTTTCATCAATAAGATGCTCTCGCTCCAGGGTCAACTGTTTGTGTGTGTAAACCACGTTTTGTTCCTCCTGACAAGAATATAACTCGTAACCTCATTGATTTTTCCAATTATGGATTATTGTATTCTAGTAGATAATGATTTAACAAATGTTCTTGAGATACGTATTCATGGTTAACATCTTAGATTTTCATAATTGGATTTATATTCTGTCTTCGCAGAGATTATCATGTTTCTGAGTACTTTGTTGCCTTAAAGCGGCTGCCTCTTAGCTCTCGAAGAAACTACTTCCTGGGGCCTTATCTGTTCTCCCTCTTTCATACTCATACGGGGTTTGTCCGGAAAGTAATAGGACTGATTTTCTTCCGCCGCGACTGTAATTCGGAGCGTGCGCGCACCGCCTGGATTCGGTAGAGGGTGTTCATAGCTAACGAACGAGCGGATGGTCAGTGGTCTCCGAACACCGGGAGAGTCAGGACAGACATTTTTGCCCGACGTGTTTCTGTGAGTGGTGCAAGCCGAAAATGCATCGTTCGTTAGAGCAGAGGTACGTGATTTAATTCTGTGTGAAACTCGGTAAATCTGCGACAGAGACGTTTGATATGATCAAGCAGGCTTACCCAGATGTTGCTTTAGCAAGAAGTGGTGTGTTTCGGTGGCACCAGGCCTTTTTGGAGGGCCGGGAAGAGGTCGCTGATGAAGACCGTGCTGGAAGACCTGCGACTTCGACAAACACCGACAATGTGACTCGTATGCGCAAAGTTTTGAACTCACACCGTCGACTAAGTATTCGTTTAATTGCCCAGATGTTAAATTTATCAAAATCTTTGGTTCATGACATTGTGACAGAGCATTTGAACATGCGCAAGGTGTGCGCGAAGATGGTCCCAAAAGTGCTCACTGACGACCAGAAATTGCGGCTTACATCGCCTTTCTTGTGAACAGCTACCAAACCAAGGCCGGCATCCCAACGCTTCTGCAACTGCCCTACAGCCCAGATGTGGCCCCCGGACATTTTTTTGTTTCCTTGCCTGAAATGGCCGATGAAAGGCAAGTATTTTGAGACGACAGGAGGGATCCAAGCAGCATGCACCTCGGCTCTCAAGGCTAATCCGGAGAATGCCTTCCTTGACGCCTTCAATGCTTGGAAATTGCGCTGGCAGCAATGCATCAACGCAGAAGGAGCCTATTTTGAAAGTTGTTAAAGAATTGTAACGATTGGCTCAATAAAATCGACTCAGTCCTATTACTTTCCGGACAAACCCTGTATATGCCTGAATACCTCTACAAACTATTCACTCTCAGGAATACAGTTTCCGTCTGAGGAATCCAGGCAGACTTTAACGTTTCCTACTCACCCCTAGCCCGACCAAACCAGTACCAAAATTGCATCCTTGCTAAGTTCTGGCATTCATTACCCCCCTCAATGAAATGCTCCTCCACCCCGAAATCATGTAAGAGGAAATTGTATGAATATTTTAAACCGTAGCTTTGCTCTTTGTAAAAAAATGAGCGTTGATTATTTTGATTTTTATTCGATTTTTTGCATTCATTTACTCTTGTTTTTATGCTCATTTCATATTGATTGTATTTTGATCAGGATTTTATATTTACTTTGGTTTCTTTTGCTTTAAGCGTTTCCCAGAGCATGATCAATAATCCGTTCATTCATTCTTCCCAGTCTGTCCATCACGTAGTCCCATCTTTTCGCTCGTTTCCCCAATTTCTCCTCCATTTCTATCCGTTCCGACTTCGTTTACAACCCCAGAATATTTCTGTTTTTAGATATTCGCCTAGATGTATAGATGCTCTAGTGTCAAGCATTTCCGTGTGTAAACCAAGTTTTGCTCCTCCTGCTGGGAACGTTCAGCATTTGAAGCTCATTCCACGCAACAGAACACCCGAAAATGGATTACGCTAGCCCTTCCAGAATATTCTCATCCCCCTTTCTTAATGACCACGTTTCCAACTTAGTATGTACATATCCTAGTAATTGTGAGAGCATAACGCTCTGTCCTGAGTGAATGGATATTTTGTTAAAATTTGAAATCTCATTCCCAGGTGGCTTCTATGCGATTTCAAAAGCTTTGAGAATTTTGCACGGAGTTGTCACAACGAAAAAATTGAATTTTCGTGAGAGAAGTAGTTCACCGGGCGTGGCGAAATTGTTGAAGCACATAAATTACTCTGGCTCTTTCGAAGAACTGCGATTTTAACTATGACCGGTTTTGACACTCGATCATTACACAAAGAGGTACTTAGGTTAATTTCCCTTGCGCGTCGCGAGCTTATTTTCATTCCATCTTTCTTGCCGATGACGATGTGTTTTCATCACTCACTCCATTTTATACACAAATTCGCCATTACAATTTGTCTATACCGGGAATCGAATCCGGATCTCCCGATTGCCGGTCAGGTATGCTACCACTTACACCACCAAGCCCGGTAACTGGTAACATATGTAACCGGCGCTCAGGAGATCCACTTTCCTGATCTGATCGAATCCCGGCTGAGCTAAATCATTTTATCTTTTTTATTATTAATCTTTGAGCTTAATTAAACGAAAGCTTTGAGCGAGTAACAACAATGCGATTGGGAAATCTCACCCATTTTGAGATTAATTGCTTCAGGCGATTATTATTCCACAATATCGTCCAGCATCAATTATCTAATCTTCTTAAAAATCCAGAGTATTTGATAAAATGTCGAAAAGGCTGTTAACCCAAGAAAAACCGTTACCATGGTAACTACGAAAGCCATCCAAGAAAATGTTTGCGTTGCCATAGCAAGCAGTAACTAAGGAGTTGCAACCCCTTGTTTTTTGGACGAAAAATGCTTAAAATTTTCCCCCCTTACCACCTCCTGAAGTATTGCAGATTCCTCTGAAGCACCCCGTGTACATTTACATTGGTATCAAGCAGATCCTATGAGCAAAATTACACCCTACTGAAATCGGTGAATGGAAGGTCCGATGCCATTTCTTCAATTCTTTCCGCTTATGAAGCGACAAATGGTCCAGCTGCCTGTGTGAAGGTTTTCCGCCTCTACAGCGGAATCGACTCGCACCTGACTGCACGAAGGGGAAAAACTAGCAAACAAGTTTTAAGTGACCAGTTTTATTTTCCCAAGTTAAGTGAGTGAGAAGATTTAAGATGGGCCACTATGAGCGCGTAAAATCTTCACGCACAAAGATATCATTTAAAAACGATGCGTGAAAAGCTGTGATGCGTACTCACACGCTATTCGGTTGTAATTGCAGCCAATAAATGTAGTTTTGAGCATTAGCGACAAGAAACGGTGTCGCAAGATTATCGTGGGTTATTACAATTTCCTCGTCCAAATAAATCAATTTATGAGTTGAATCAAAGCTCATGTGCGGATTCCGTCTGCAGTTCGGAGTGGAAGGTACTGTGAGGAACTATGACTATAAGCCGTGATCAACCAACTCAAGCCCTTTGGACCACTTTGCGGTGGGACATACAAACCCACCGTCTTACGCAAAGAGACTTCGGCGATGCAATTACTGCGACTCTCTCCCGCACGTAGAGACCGTTCTCGTTCCCACCAATTCTTACATTTGACGTCAGTGCGATCGGTGTACCGAATCATTTGAGACGAGAAATAAAACCAGAAATCAATCATGGTCCCTGGATCCATGCAATCGAATAGCTATTAGCCGTCTGTAATTATTCGTTTAAATTTTCGCGATCACTCGCCGTATTAGTTACAAAAAAACTTTTGGGTTATGTCGTCAAGCCAATTTTCGTGTGGCCTAGCGACTCAGAGATTGCTTTAAAAAAGCGACTAGCATCGACCCCCGTTTCAGATTGCCTTGATAAAGCGACAAGCGTCGGCCAAGAAACGTTTGGGCTACCCGAAAATTGGCTAGATGGCATAGCCCAAAAGTTTTTTTGAAACTTGCATTAGTCATCTGCTTATGGTATGGTTTCCTATCAAGTGGTTGCGAGGAATTACAGAATCCGGAAGGCTGGATAGTTTCCATTGATTCCAATACTTCCCGGATGATGACGGAAGTTAGAATTGCCTGATAATGAGCAAATTCTATTTGCTGTAAGCACCATGACGTAAAATATACGTCATGGTGCTTACAGCAATACGTCTTGCACAATAGAGTGGTTTCCTATTATTTTTTTCTTGCCTAAATCGAAGGATTATTACTCCTATTACGTAATTCATGCTTTTAGATTTTTAAATGACGGTATCCATTTTTCGCGAATAAATGAAAAGTGGATATTTTCAACCGCGCGAAAACGCGACGGCTAATTATGAATACTGGGAAAAGCCCGTGTGACGTCGTTCTGGTTCCCGCTACCGCCGTGTGAGATGACCTTGGGGCGAGGGTATGTGCGCCGCTGCAATGCAGGCTGCTAGCAAGTAACAGAGTACCCTGCTATCAGTTAGCGCTTGGCTTAAATAAGGATTTTTAATACCTTATCAAACGAAGGAAACTTTCCTATCATAGGCAATTTTAAAAGGTGATTATTAAGGCATGTTTCCCTGAGCTCTGTGCCTCATGCATGCATTGGTAATCTCAGACGATGTAAAACTCCTATCTACTCGTATAGAAAGTAGGTCCCTGTGACGTCAAGTGGAGTGGCATCGCATGGGCGCCAATCTGGGCGTTTTCAAATGCGGTTAAAATTGACCATTAACGTTCGTCTAAACTGGGATTTGTAAAACCAAATAATTTGTATATTATGAATACACTAATGGTGGGTAACGAATCGCATTCAATGCCTTTCGTTTTCTTTAATGAATGAAACTACCCTATGGGAATGTATGGATTTTACACTCCTTATAATTTTCTGTGTAGATGGGAAAGATCTTACGATTGACCGCTTTCGGCCGCCAGCATTTTATATGACACAATTAGCGCCCGAGCCACTTTTCAAATTACTTCAGTTTAGCACTACGGTTACTAGAAGCTTTAGATTGAAAATTTTGACATTTCTTCTTCCAGAGGGTCAAATGTTCTTCACTGGTAATAGCAATATTTATAGCTCTGTACAGATCTCTTGATAGTTGTTCAGTCGAAGATGAGGTGGCAAAGTAAATGGATGACTCATGGCGTTTCAGGAAATATTTGCGTGCTAGAAGTGACTATTCTGAGCATTTTGTGTTCCATAAAAAATTCTTCTCTCCCTGCAGTTATTCCCGATAGGGGTTGCTGTTCCGAAATGGTTGCCTTTAATTCCCTCTATCCTTGGCATCCATTTCAGTCAAACGCTCCTTCCTCAAATCGTTTTCACGCAATCACAATTTTAAAGAAGCACAATCTTCCCTATGGTCTTCCCTTCGTTTTCTTCCCTCTTACCTGTAAATTTCGATTTCTGTTCCCCAAATTAGTCATCCCTTCTTAAAATATGACCAAACCATTGCATTCTTCCCTCTTGCACCTTTCTTGAGATCTCTACGACTGTTTGACATATCCCTCATCTCGTCGTATCTTATCTCTTCTTGTTTTTCCCATCATCCATCCCAACATCCTCATCTCAGCCACATCCATTTCCTCTTCGTGGGATTTCTTAGCAGGGCCAGGTTTCACTGCCATATGAGGGTGCCATATGACCTGTGCGATATCCTCGAAAGGGATTGGGCGAGTGTATTCGCATGTATTGATTCCAATCCCAAGAAAATTTCTTCATCAAACTGTTGTTTTTATGTATATATTGATGTAAATTCCTAACATGAACTTTTGCAACAGCACTAGTTTTGCCATAAGGATAATAAAATTCTGAACTGAATTATTATCGTACATAAATATTTTCTTAATTTATGAAGAATAATTTGTAGGCACTCAATAGGCCATTTAATGCTCGGATAGATATCTAAATTATCACTTTGAAGCCCGTGGTATTTTCGTATGCGGGCTAAGTGAAACCCAGGATTTTTGAGGTTCTTTTATTGTAATATCCAGTACATTTAGAAGAAAGTACTTTAAGGAGCTGCTAAACGGTAGCACCCTCCACACAAGAAGGCCAGGTAGCTACAGAGAGAGGCCAGATCGTTTGGTACCGAGAGATACGCACGGCATATTTTTCCTCGGAATCAAATTCGACAGCCCGAGCTCTACTCGGGCTTGGGCACGACCACCGAGAGAGAACTCTACGAGAACACGGTCGTGGCTTGGGTCCCTGGCGGAAAAATATACATAGGTACCGAGGTGTACTCGGACTTGGGCTTCGAAGTATTAATGATCTTGCAACACTCAAATCCGCGGGTGAATGTCTCTCACTCCTAAATTTGCTCGAACAACTTCCATTTACGCACATTGAACTCTGCCCAGATTGTGCTGCTATTTCCATCGAGTGGGAACGCGCGTTCGGAAGCAACGGCGACAACCTCGACCTTTCCCCAATCGGCCTCCTCCCGCCCCGAATTTTCCTCAGTCACGGAGAAGGCTCGAGAGCCCTGCGCATAAGCATCGATCTCTTTTCGCCAGTCCATGCTCTTTATTCTCATCAATTATTATCGTTTAAGACTCGAATTGTCACTCTCAAAAATTTCAAACAAGCAATATAGTGATGGAAAACTCGTTTTCGATTACAGTCGTAACTCGAGTTTTGAATTCCAAAGATCAGAGAAACCGAGATCTACGACATTCGATTCCAACTCGATTTTTCAATTTCTCTCTTGACCATTTCGTAAGATCTATGCAGCGTCACTATCAGCCTATGATAACGTCATCCGTCCCACGTGAAAGGCTTTTCCCTGAGGCCAGTAAATTGGAAAGCACCCTCTCCAATATCAAGAAAGCATCGCAATCTGTTGATCTTTCTTAAAATGTTTAGAGAATCCGAGCAGTTCCAAGCGGTGATACCAAAACTTTAAAAGTGTGTGCATTTGTAATTTTTCTCTTCTCGTAACTCACGCTTGTATTATAAGTAGATTTTTGGGACTGTGTATAGAAATCTAAAATGTGTAATTTGAATGTTTGTCGGATGTATAATAAGCATATTTTTTTAGTATAAACTGTATTTGTTTTAAAGAACCGTCGATTTTTTTTCGATAAATCGATTATTCGGTTCAAATTTCGATTTTTTTCTAAATTTAAGCTTTTCATTTCGATTAAAAGCCGATTTCTCGAAAAATATACCGACATTTTTCCACCGCTGACGGAATAAAAGGCACCAGACTCTTTATACCTTTAGCGATGGGTGGCGAGGGAGGGCAACACCCTTGTGACCCAGATTGGAGATGAGTTGTTACGATAAAAAGGGCAAAGTTTAAAATACTTTGGGCGAGCTAGATGTATTAACTTTACTGAAGCGTAGGGCAAAATGTAGGCTGGATTTACTTATTTAATTCGGAAAAGATTTTATCCCAGACGACGTGAAACATATCATTCGTTCACCATATCTTCGTACTATGGTAGACGTAATCCCGAGAAGAAAATAAAGGAAATAAGACAGCAAGACTGCTGGTAGATTTAACATGTCATTCTTTCCTCGTATTGTTAAGGATAGCTACCGAGTCTCGATTTATAAAATTGATGACGTCACTCGCTATGGCGGCTCATACCATGTTTGCCTTTTTTTTCATTGTTGCAACCTTGTACAGATTTACTGTAGGAATTGCTTATCGCTGGAAAGTTTTTATTTTCCATGAATGACAACGTATTCTTTGTTAATGTGTGCATTATTTGAATGGCCGCGTCGTGATCCTCTGGCGTTCTACATGCTAGTAATTGGTTACCCCTTGCCAAACACCCTAGAAGTGGCTCGCACGGTATTATGCAGATGTGGATGTCACCATTTATTGATATATTATGTACGAAAATTTGCAAATAAGTATTTCTAGGCAAGGAATTGTTTTTTGCTGGTGACACAGTTAAATGTTAGAAAGAGTTTACAGTGTGTATTCTGCAAATTTTAAAATTATAGCATCAATTCTAAGCGAAAAATTTGCGCTTGCGAGTATAAATTTGCAAGTAGTCTTTCGAAATTTCGATTTTTAAAATTATGCTATCGAGATATTAATCAAAAATCCGAAAACTTTACCTTATAGCAGTATTAGTAATCTGAGAAGAAAATTTTAATTTCAAGTAAAAAGTTGAATACATTTGTTACTTTAGACGGAGACTAGTAGCTTGACTTGGTTATTCTATATCGAGGATGTGACTGGTCAATATTGTGTTTTTAATACAATATTTACAAAGAGCTTGTAATCCTCGTTTGGTTGAAATGCGCAGGATTGGCCAAAACTTCTTTAATTCTCATCATTTCATGAAAGCCTTGATTTATTTGGTTGATTCTTTAAAATGCTCTATGAAGACTATCAAATACAGCGTTTATTTTCAGGAAATGTCCCAGTATACTTTAAAGAATACTCCAGATTACTTGCTACCACTAGGAACATGGTCAGCAAATTATTGCTTCATTGCAGTCTACCCTTGTTAATTAATATGCTTAAAATATTTGAAATCGTAGCTTAGTAAAATAATAAATTTAGGCAATGATTTCCTATCAAGGTCTTCCTCAACAAATGGGTTGAAGGAATATTCAGATCTTGCGCCTTTTCATGAAAAGATCTTAACGCGTCGCACCAGGGCTAGTCGTTGGCACCGGTTTCAATTTCACGTCTACTAAACGGCAATTTAGTCCACATTTGGTGGCCGAATGAAACCGTTGAACTTGGGTCGGTGGGCAGCCTGGAGTATTCTTCAGTTTATGATTCTAGGTTCCGCTCTCTGATAGCCGCCCTCACTCTCTTTAGCATAGCATATCTAAGGAAGACTTTCCCTACCTAATTCCCGACTGGTCGTTGACCGCCTACGGAAATATTTTGTTTACGAATGGAGCCACTATCCGCCAGAACTACTTTTCCATCGCTTAAATTTACCTCCGCTACACTCATCAGCTGTGTTTAGGAAGGAGGTTATAAATAAAATTTTCACTATGTTTTCCAGCTGCACAAACTTCTCTCAGATGTTTACGAATTCCTCATCTTGAATCCACTCCTGAATTTTTCATTAATGCTGCCGTGGGATTTTTTTAAACTACTCCGACTGCTTTTCTTGGCTACATTCATCAAAGCGCTTTCTCTATTTCGGTGTCTAGTATCACCAGCCCTGCGTAGTCTTTTCCTGGTCTGTCTACTTCCGCCTATTAATTCTTGGTAAGCAGGCTTTGTCTTAAATTTATCAGCGAATTCCTTCTCCTTGCCTGTACCTTTTTTTCCCGAGAGGCTGTTATCTTAATCCGCGTTCCACCTGATTACAGTGAGAGTTTCTCCTCTCCCAAATACCGATAAAACTCTAACCTTTGCTTTAAATGTGAGCAATTTCTTCTCTTCCTCTGTCCTTTACATTTAACTTCACATTTTTAAACTGAAGGGCACGCGGTGGGCAAAACATTCCCCAAGGCATCACCTGATAAATTCCAAGTAAAAAGGTATAGCCAAATCCATCAGTTTATCAAAATTCTTCAATGAAGGAAACCTCCAGTATAGTTATTTGTTATTTTAACTTGATGTTTTTAATGAGTAAAGTTTCTAAAACTAATGGCTTTCATTTTATGGAGGAAAACTCCAATAGGGTGGTTTCCTTCATCATAGAAAACGAAAGGCATTGATTGCGATTCGTTACCCACCATTAGTCTATTCATAATATACAAATTATTTGGTTTTAGAAATACCGGTTTAGACGAATGGCAAGGGTCAGTTTTATCCTCATTTGCAAAAGGCCGGATTGGCGTCCATGCGATGCCACTCCACGTGACGTCACAGGGACCTAGTTTCTCTACGAGTAGATAGGAGTTTTAGATCGTCTGAGATTACCAATGCATGCATGAGGCACAGAGCTCAGGGAAACATGTCTTAATAATCACCTATTAAAACTGCCTATGGTAGGAAAGTTTCCTTCGTTTGATAAGGTATTAATAATCTTTATTTAATCCAAGCGCTACCTGCTAGCAGGGTACTCTGTTACTTGCTATCAGCCTGCATCGAAGCGGCGCACATACCCTCGCCCCCAAGGTCATCTCACACTGCGGTAGCGGGAACCAGAATGATGTCACACGGGCTTTTCCCAGCATTCATACTTAGTCGTCGCGTTTTCGCGCGCTTGAAAATATTTACTTTTCATTTAATCGCGAACAATGGATATCGTCATTAAAAAATCGAAAAGCGTGAAATTCGTACTCCAGGAGTAGGTATTAATCTTTCGATTCAGGAAGTAAAAAAATAATAGGAAACCACCCTATTATTTCCCAAAAATTGTATTTTTACATAACTTAACCCAAAATGTGATAGCGTTGCTATCATGTTGCGTCGAAACTTAGACCTGTGATATTTCAATCCTTCCGCATGCACGGCGGTGAAGTTTAAGTATATTGTCATTGGAAAAAATTCTCATCGACCGGGAATCTTTGACGAGGGATCTTTGACTTTATGGGTCACTGCGCAGACCACTATGCTACCAGTTGAGAGCTTCAAATCTGCGCCGAAGTCGCGCATGGCGATAATATGTAACATATTATGTAAATTTGACAGCGTCTTTTTTAGACCTTTTGGCAACATCTAGGAGTGTCCCCCGTCAGATACTATAGCAATCTCATATGAGGGTGTGAGAAGCGAAGGCGTAACAGTGATTTTTTTACCTAAACAGAGATGGATATAGAAAATAGGTGAAGAAAACCAACAAGATCAACTGAAAGTATAGCAGTGTATAGCAATTTAATTTTCCAATCATGTCAGCACAGAAGAGAGACTCACTCGTATCCCTTAGCAACCAAGTTATTGTATACTTGTTTCATCAATTCTGTACGTAGTTAACTATGTTTATAAAAAAATGACTTTTACCACTGGGCATCTCACCCTCTCATATAATACCTTTTGACCAAGTTCAACAGATTCAGGCTTCAATTGGTGAAAGTTAGACATATTTAAATAAAGAAAAGATCATAGCACCTTTCCAAAAGATTTTTTAATGCGTACATAGATCTGCGCACGCAGGAAAGGAGACTACGGTCTATGAAGACGCCTCTCGAGTGGCTATGAAGGTGTGCGAACTATGGTGACGCGCTTCTCTTCTATTAATGAATGTGACTAAATGGATTTAGCGGTACCACAGGAAGTTCTAAAACTTACGGTAAATCGTAATAGGCCAAAAGTAGGGTTTTACGTATTGAAGTATAAGACTCAAACAATTTTAAAGGAACATTTTAAATTATGCGATATTTTTGCGTTCATTTTTTTAAGTGCATGGAGGAGCATAAGGTTCCCCCAATGAAGAAATATTTTGAGAAATAATCTGACGAAAAGAAAGATGATGGCTGTTGGATTGAACCCTAAAGAAACTCGACAACTGAGGAAAAAAGGGAATCGTAGGAGAGCGTTGAGTCATCATCGTCAAAACTCTTACGGGAAAATAGTATCAAAAATTTTCTTCATCAATTCATCCGAAGAAAATTAAACTGGCGAGAAATTAGCCGATTTGTATCTCTACTTTCCGCTTGAAATAAACATTAAGGAATATAAACTCAAATTGGAACTTCTTCGGGGAAAATGCGTCTGCCAACTGTGATAGAGGTATATGCAAGAACCAAGAAACAGCAATGACCTTTCCCGCAACTTTAGCTGACGCAAAAGTCATAACTTCGTAAGATATATCAAAGCTAGTGTACCAGAATTACTTACGTAGACAGAAAAAGATTCTAATTACTGTGAATAAGAAAGAGAGGTGTCATCAAAGGGCCTTATTTTATTGGAATGAAAGACTATACTCTTGTCTGATGAAAAAAGGGAAGAGGACTTATCAATACAAATTTAGAGGGGAATGTGTGGTGTTAGTTGAAGAAACAGGGTCCCACTTTTGGAGGTTTGCCTCCCCCGTCGGAGGATTAGCAAAAGTTATAAAATATGCTATTATCGATTCCTTTCCGAGTGAAAATTAGATACACAGAATTAAAAAGGATTTGATTATGATGGTACCAAGCGAATACCGCCCAAAAAGGAGGCATCGTACCTTTGCTATAAGCATAATTCCAACACCCTTGCAGTGTGGGTGGACTCTTCTCGGGATTCCCACCGGGTTAATTTTTCCATAATGGCCAACATTTCAAGTTCCTACTGGGGGCTCATCCTAAGGGATAAATTTTGTTGAACCCGAAAAGAGTTCACCCACATCATTCACCGGGAAAGCATCAAGTCTTATTTCATCCCTTACAGTGGTCTATTTGCTAATTGCACTATGTTGACTTGGATTTGCGACATAAACGTTGGGAGGGTAATCTAGGGACCCAATTTGCGTTTCCTGCAAGGATGCGTTTGGCGACGAATCCGAGATTTTTTAAAATGCCGGATTTTAATATCGACTTAAAGGACTACCCGCTGGTGATATATTGGAGAGAGACTCCGGTTCCTTCGGCTATATCTGAGCTTAGCGCTGTGGAATTTGAAAATCTATTGATGAAAGTTCAAATTTGAATTTCAATATTCCTTATATTATACATACGGATGAGAGATTCGCGAAAGAATTTACCAAAACTTTGTTGACAGCAGCAAAAGACGAGGAATTACACTAACATAAGAAATACAGTCTGGAAAGCAGGTAATTGAGTAATTCCTTCGTGATTGTTCCTCACTGGACGATGCTGATACATCAAATATTAGTAATCACTAACGAAGAAAGACGCACTTGGTGTGAATTTTGGTGCATCTGCGGCGTTCGAGAGGGGAGCGGGGAGGGTACGCCGGCGGCCTTCACCCATATTCATCCATTTACAATGATTGTAGTCACAGCTGTCGGACAATACCGGAATAGAAGTGCATAACCTAAGTTCCCAAACCTTCATAGCCACTGGAGAGGCGTCTTCATAGACCGTAGTCTCCTTTCCTGCGTGCTCAGGTCTAAAAATATTTCATCAACTCTCTAAAAGTTGGTAACATCGATTTGTTTAACGCCGACGAGGCGCCAAATAAGGGACAAGTCGTCTCACTACGCATCGTCTTTTGCTTTCTACCATCTTCTGATTTATATTATCAAAGATAAACGATCTCCTAGCAGCATGCGCGGGATGAATTTTGCTGTATTAGAGGCGTGGGAGGGGGAGAAGCGAGCGTCGAGGGGAAGGGATCGGCCTGCGGCTCTGGTATCTGCGACGCTGCGTGGGCGTTGGAATATTTTCTTCGCGGACGCGGACTCAAATTAAGCATTTTGTGGCTAAACGGTGGCAGATACGTCAAAATTCACGCCATTTTTGCCCTAGAAGACCAGTAACTCGGCAAAATCTATAGGGAATGACCATAAAATATTATATTTTTCGAATTTTGACCCTCCCCCCCTAAATTGCATTTGAGCGAGGGTCAGGGGTTCACGTACAGGTCTCAAATTTTTCAGGCCTTATTTTTGATCGGTCCCACAACTTTTTTTCATTGGGCCAGATGGATTTGAAAAAAATCGATTTTTGCGATCCGCCCTACTGCACAGCCCTCCTTGCCATACATTTTTCCACGGCTTTTCGTGACGAAATTTACGGCTTCATCTACTGGTCAACTATCTTAAGATTGGTTTGGCGCAGCTCTCAACTCAGTTGTCCTAACCTTTCTCTTAATAATTCTCTGAAATAATAACCCTAAAAATCAGTAAATCTTTTCACACCTACGTATTTCTTCTCTTTCACATCCTTATTTACTTATTCCATATATTTTGTTCGAGGTCTTCCTTTTCCGTTCTTACTTATCCACTTGTCCCTCGAATATTGTCTTCATCAGGCCATCATGTCTCAGGATGTGGCCTAGATGGTTGTTCCGTCTTCTTATAAAGATTCTCATGAGGCTTCTCTTCCCTCCTATTCTTTACTAGTTGCTGACTTTTCTTCAAAACTTCGTCCCTTCTGTGTTGCTCTCCCAATGAATTCATGTTCAAGTCCCGGGTAAAGGTGGACACTCCCAAACAATAATCTTCGTCGTATGGGACTCAGCGACATAAACTAGCCGCATTTATTTTAGCAATTTCACGCCCCTGCGACCTATTCCAGGATGAGCTCTAACCGCATCCATTCAAATCAGCCTTAGGCTTGAATAACTGACTGAGCGATATCTTCTATCCTCCATTACTCTTTTAAGCAATTTTTACAGCCTTGGCTTTCCTATCTCTAGAGATATTTTCCTTTGTTGCCCATTTTTTTGTATTCATATTTAGCTCATCCCATTCTTCCTATTAAAAAATCTTTCTTATTGAATTATCTCTTCTCCTGTGTGATTTTTCTGCATTCCTTCCTTGCATTACCGCTAATTGATTTATGCTATCCCCTTTTTGATACTATTTTTAATATCTTACTACTTGCATCTATTTTTCACTTTTCTTTCTCCTAATATTTAATCCAGCAGGAGGTTTAGCCAAAGTAACATACTGTTTGGGATTACAATTTTTATCCGTATCGGTTGCAATTCAGAGGTGATAGAACAGAATAAATTGTCGCAATAATTTTCTACCCACCGCCATGAATAAATAAATTTTATCTTTTCTTTGGTTGGCCAATTTACTAGCTCTATTTATCCCATTGGAAAAGTCTTTACCTTTGTCCCCTAATTTCTCTCTCACAAAAAATCTATCTCGCTAGTATCAAAATCAGCATTCATTTCACCCCGTTCTATGTTTCCTGCTCATCAAATAGAAAGTATCAAGTTATACCCATAGCTGCAATATGAACTACAGGTCTACATTATGATAAAATGCGATTCGCGTAATTGATAGCTTGAGAGCTTCATCTCTGCACGACCATGAGTACCTGTCTTGCATGGTGACCCTTATAGGAGAAATTTTCGCCATAGGTTATGTACCTCCTTTTTTTCCATAATTGCGGAAGTAACGGAATTATCTCTAATCAGTGTATCAGATATCTAGGTTACCTCAAAGGGCATGTATTAACGTTATGTATGTATGGAAAGATATTTAAGGGTAAATAATCTCTGTTGTGAAGTTCATGTAACCATGTCAATATGTGCTTAAAGAAGCTTGTGTTTGACTCATTTTTTTCAATTCTGGAGAAATACCAGCGTCTAATCTGGGAACTTAATGGAGATCGTAAACCCTCTATATAATTCCTTGCCTCTTGTTATGAATGATAGCAACCTTGAGACCATGGGAGAGTTCGAATGTAATTCCCGATTAGTGTCTCAAAATTGATAACCAGAGGTCTTCACAAGGACAAGGGCTACGTGACTTCCAGCTCGTAGCTTCTTCCCTCACTCATTTTCCTCGCCGTTTTTTTTTAGATACGCTCATTATTATTCATAATTTTCGCGCCATACTGTGAGCATTGCAAGTGGAAAATTGCACTTTTTCAACTCAGCTTTTCGTAATTCCCTTTATTTGATTGCCTCTTCATGCGAAGGATACAATTACATTAACACATATTATTTTTATTCCTCGAATTGGGATAAGTCATGTAGGGCTACTTCTGTGAACGGGCACGTGGTTGCTAAAAATTTGGCCTCTAATTCCTTTTAGCGGGTTTAGTAATCTCAAAACTGCGGGGAATGGAAGAAAGATGAATCATATCATAAATAAGCTCTTATAAAATTTTTTTTTTTAAAACCAGCCTTTATATTTAGATTACAGGGGATGAGCAACGTTTATATATGACGCAAAGCAAAAAAACTCAGTGACCCCGAAAAACCAAAAGTGACGTATTAAAAAAGTCACTATATTTATTAAATTTTCAGTGAATGGTAAGCCCCCTATGTTTCAAAATGCCACCCCTATGCTTTTAAATGCCTACCCCTATGTTAAAAATGCCACCCCCCTATGTTAAAAATGCCACCCCGTACGTTTTATGTAACGGTAAAACAATATTCAAACATTTACAAAACCTTACAATTGTTAATAAATATATGAAGATCATAATTAGCTGTTGTACAGTTTTCACAAATTAAATGTATATGTGAAGTCGCAAAACACGAAAATCGACCATTTGGAACTTCTTAGATCAAAAACATGTTTTGGGGGGCTAAAGGTTAACTGGGGGGTGGTTAAAGGGGGGTTGGAGAGAAAAAGTTATATTTTCATGTATTGTCATCGGAAATGAAGAAGTGTGCAAAATTTCAGCGTTTTTGCTTCACAGGAAGTGAGTCAAATTTGAGTTACAAGATTTGTACCAGACAAACAGACAGGTTGGTGAGTTGATATAAAGGCTGTAAAAAACGAACAAATCCCTCATCAACAGTAAATATCATCCATATGACTTTATGGCCGCATTACCAAATTCATTAGTTTGTTCATCAGTTATTAAGCACAGGTTCAAATTCACGAAAACATATTCCAAACCAATGGTTACTATTCGAAGGCGTTGAGAAGAGAAAAATGTGACTTTGACCTTATGAATGCAATTACTCTGAAAATTTTAGTAGCAACAGCAAAATGAGTGGATGAATAGAAACCTCATTTTCATTAATTTAAGAAAGGGAATAGAAAAACCTCTGCATGACCCCAATACTTTCTTCCAGAACCATCATGTTTTCGCGGTGGAAGATGGAGGCCCACTGGAGGGCCTTCCAGCCCTTCAGTTGTTATATAAGTTATAGGTGAACCGGGTATACCAATGATCTTCCCCTAAAATTTATATTAATCAGTTCGATAGTTTGAGTTAATCAGTTTGAGTGATTGAGTAACAGACAGGCGGGCACCATTCTATTTTTAAGCAATACCCGCCTCGGTGGCGAATGGGAAAAGTCCTCGCCTGCCAAACAAGGGGTTAGGTCGGGTAGGTTGCCCCTATCCAGAGCATGGATATTCGTGTACGTTACCTTGTTGAAAAACCCCGATCTTTAAGGCCAATACAGTCCTGTTCTCGGTTGTATGGTAAAATAAATAAATGATAGTGCAGATTTATTGGTCTTTCGCTCTATTTTGTAGAATTTTGGTCTCTGAAAAGCCATGAGTACATTGAGTTGGTTACGATGGTTGAGCGAGTTTATTACGGAGTGATGCTGGTGATTTCCAGAACCTCGACTTTTTTGTCTTAAATCGATAGTTTTATTTGTCTCTACCTTGTTTGGGTCTCGCATTGACGGTGTATACAACCACACATATTGGATGCAATAGCTTCATAATATTATTCAGTTGATCAGGAAATTGTGATGAACAAGAACTTCCTCCTCGCTGCACTCGTGGAAAACCATCTTTCCTGTTACACCTTGAATACTATAATCGTGTATAACATGCAAAAAATGTGGGTACTATCTTTGCAATAGAATGTGAAAAGTTTATGAAATGGTCCTAGTATGCATTTTTGGCGATGCAAAAATTTGATGTAAGTAATTAACCAATTCACTTTATTTAAATTTTCGTTTATTTTCGATTTCGTCCGGTATAAAGTATCATACCAAACATGGAAGAATGGAAGCGTTCAGTGGAAGGAGAGGAGGTGGAAGGCCGAAGTGCTGCACATGGTGGGTGAGGAGAGGCAGCTTCTAGATAAGATACAAAGGGGACAGAAGGCATGAACGGAGTGAATACTTATTGAGGAGGGGGAGCTGAAAACAGTGTTAGGTAAACGAGGAAGAGGATCGAAAGGAATAGGATTTTTAGATAGAATGAAAGGAAGTAGGCCTTATTGTGAATTTTAGAGATAAGTCAACGAAGTGAAGTGAGACTGCCAAAATACTTCATAAATATTCCATGGAGACCTACTTTAATCGATAGAATACTTTTATAAACATAGGTAAAACTAGAGGCCAAGGAAGGAGCATTTGGCCGATCATTCCGGCTTACCTCCGCTCCCATCATGTATTCTCTCTCTTAAATTCGGAATAAGGCCTACTCTCTTTCATTCTATCTAAAAAATCCTATTCTGTTCCTTCCTTCCCCTCGTTTACCCCAACATACCACCTTCGTCGTTCTTCCTCCTCTACGTCCACTTCACTTTCTCCATTCTTCTCCACACCCACATCTCGAATGCCTTTAGTCTTCTCTCGTCCTCCTTCCTTAGTGTCCACGTTTCCGCACCGTATAGAGCTACACTCTAGATCAAAATCTTCGCTAACATTTTCTTTGTACTCTTACATAGTGATCCTCTCATGAGTTCCATCATGTTCATCAGCGCCTCCTTCCCCAATGCAATTCTCTTCCTTATGTCTTTTATAACTGTACCCGTTTTTCTCTTTTACCCTCATTTTACCCTTTAACAACTTTTTTCAACATTTTTCAACATCCTCTCCTCGTTAAGTAGCTACTCCATCCATGCCTTCTGCCTCCTCCGAATCTCATTTAAAAGCTGCCTCTGCTCACCCACCATATCCAGCACTTCGTCGTTCCTTTTCCTCTCCGTCCACTTCACCTCCTCCATTCTTCGCCACACCCACATCTTTAACGCCTCCAGTCTTCTCTCGTCCTCTTCCCTAAGGTCCACGTGTCTGCACCGTAAAGCGCTACACTCCAGATCAGACTCTTCAACAATGTTTTCTTTAAACTCTTAAATAAGGATACTTACATCAGCTCATGCACGGATATAACCCATGAGGAAAGTTATGAGGATTACCCGTAATAATTATACTATCGTATCTGTTTGTTAGGTTGTATTTTACATATAAATGCACATATTATTCTGCTTGCTATGTTTTCCAGTGCCATTTAACTTCTTCTTGCCCTAGGGTGGGCACACAAAAAACTTAAAGATTGATAGAAAAACGAAAAATAAAATAAAAGGGAGGAACTTACGGGGAAAGGTTGTTTCTACAAATTTTCGATGGGATATTTATATTACGTGCCACGTGCATTTCATATTTTTTACTGTAGTCCATCAGCAAAACTTGAAAACTCTGGTAGAACCGTGTAACTGCAGGACTCTGTTATTAGTATCACTGTCAAACAAGACGAGACGGACTGGGAATCCAAACTCCGTTTCTGCTTAGGAAGTAGCGACATCACAAAATTGCATAACTTGAGGAGGAAGCAGGACGCGTGGAAGAAGTTCTACCGCTGAGAATGGAACGGGGTAGATATTCGTCGAAAGAAACCGACTTACGAGTCTTTCCCTCACTACTCTCCATTCCACTTCCATTTTTAATTTTTCATGGGGCAGCAATTTCCGTGCCTACAACGTCAGACACGCATCGTGGCTAGTCTCTTTCCTTTTCGAATAACGCGCATATTTGTAAGATTTACGACCGCTAATGGTCCGTCAGAGGAAGTACAGGGAACAGAATTTGAAAGATTTTGTGAGGTTAAGACCATTCTTTATTGATCCCAAGTAAATGTTGTTCTCTCTACATCCCGCGATCGACTGCCCGCTGCCAAGCTGCTTACTCTCCCAAGTCAACCTTAGGCGTCCCCGCGTGATCGGCATTCACCTCTCCGATTCGTTGCCATCGCCGTGGCGTGTGAGGCTCGTAGGTCGCTGATGTTGCAGTACCTATTGGTGGGAAAGGAGCGACCGGAAACCAGAGGGATGTGCAGGTAAGGTGCAAGCAGAGGAAAAGAACGGAGAGAGCGTGGGATGCTTAGCGTGGGATGCTTTCGAACATGACGAGCCAGTATCCGCCCTCTTACATATTAATATTATTTCAAATCAATAATTGTTCTATAACAACGGCTGACAGCCATTGTTTAATACCACTGGGCTAATTAGGAGACCCATGTATCAGTAAGCCGCCATAAACGCTTAGAAGCAGGTGTGTTGTAAAATATCATATAGCGAGAAAGGGAGAGAGGAGTTACACACGTTTCTAATACTCTCGCGTAACTTGATATTTTCTTTCGAAGCTAATGATGCATGGCCTTCGTGACATGCGAGCCATGGTCAGGGGTGTCGGTGGCTCTTTGGGTGGTGTTCTTGAGGAGGCAAAGGTCAGAGGGTTTGGGCTGATGGGAGCGGAATGGTGGATTTTGGGAAATGTGCAACGTAGATATCCTACGTAGTTGAGTTTCTCCCGATGGTAGTTCCACCTCTTGGGTAAGATTCAAACTATGTGCCTGTTGTATTTAGCCTTAATTCACTATCAACTTCTCGTTCATCGATTCTTGATTTATGTCCATTTCATTTATTACGTAGAGTTGGAAATTGGGCTATTTTGACCATACTTCATTTTTTAGTTGTATCATGTTCGAATAAGTGTACTTTTACATTATAGGTGTATTCTCTGTCTCTTTACTTTGTTCTTAAATAAGTAGACTTTTCATTCATTTATTCAAATCTTATACTGCTAGCCGACAAAACTTGTAGCTATATGCAGTGGCAGATCTATGGGAGGGGGGCTAAGTTGGGTCTCCAGTTTACACTAGATAGAATGGTATTTTTTCAGACACCCACAACTGCTGGGAGATTACCCCACTTAACCCCCCCCCCCCACTTGTTACTATCCTGGATCCACCACTAGCGATATGTAATAAATAGATAAATAAAGCATAAATTTTCACAGAGAAGGGTGGCTGGAAGAGAGATGATATGAAGCCAACAGGTTATGCATGACGGAAAGGTAGAGGCAGGTGGTGCGCCTTGCTAAGAACTGAATCCGTTAAAAAAAAGAAGGAGGGTGTTTGCAGAACATGGAGAGAAACTCCTGATTCCATGAAAACCGACTTGAACCGGTGCATGCGGACCTCAGTATCGGCCGTGGACGTTTGCCGATAAACTGGAGGACGCAACGCACGCAACGGAGAAAAGGACTCGAGGAGAGCAGGGCTAATGAAGAGCTGAGACATTTTTGTTTCTTACGGAAGGCTCCTGCCCTTCTGGTCGTCTTCTTTTTGGTGGAGTGCTACTCGATTGAAACCAATTCCATCATCTTGGCATTCTCAATGCATGTATAGTAGTCCTTGTTAATCGTGCGTACGGTGCCACAGCCGGAGAGTAAAGTCCGAACTTTGAACACATATAGGTGTTCTCTCTTTGGACTTGGACTTGAGATAGGAGATTTGAACTGCTCGTCGCATAATATGCTCAGCAGTCCATACCACCTTGTCCGGTATAATCCACAAATTTCCACAGGGATGAATGACGCCTCGGTAGCTTAAATGTCTAAAGCACTCGGCCGGAAATCGAGGGATCCGGGTTCGAATCCCGGTCAAGGCGAATGATTTTTTCTCTGTGGATTTTTCGCACAATTGTGCATTGCGGGTGACTCCCGTAAAAGTTATCACCGTGGCTAGTCCCGGTATACTTAAAATTCGTCATCCAGGATAGTAACAAGTGGGGGGGGGGGGGGGTTAAGTGGGGTAATCTCCCAGCAGTTGTGGGGGTCTGAAAAAATTACCATTCTATCTAGTGTAAACTGGAGACCCAACTTAGCCCCCCTCCCATAGATCTGCCACTGCATATAGCTACAAGTTTTGTCGGCTAGCAGTATAAGATTTGAATAAATGAATGAAAAGTATTTAACTCAACGTTTCGTTCCACTTACTGGGAACGTCGTCAGGAGAATGAAAATATAAACACCTATCATACCGTTGGAAAAACTGGTCCATTGTTGTCAAGGTATTTAAAAAAGTAAATAAAAATAAAATAAAAGCCAACTTCTTTAAAAAAAAAAAAACATCTAATATAAAAAAAGGAAGATGAAAGGTGGAATATTGTAATTAAATTTTCGAAATGTATCTCTTCCACACATGGCTTAAATTATATCCATCATCCCTGTTAAAATTCATTGGTCGTTTAGAAATTTCTATCGCCTCTCTAATAAGCCGTGGATAATATGCAGATTTTCTTGCAATGGCTTTGGCCTCATCCAGGAGGATCTTGTGTCCTGGCCCCGACATAAAATGATCGGCGACAGCTGAAGTTTCCCATTGCCTTGCCTTCAGCGCCCTTTCATGCTCTTTCAGCCTTGTCACTATCTTCCGTTTGGTCTGTCCGATGTAACTAGACCCACATGAACACGGAATCTCATATATGCCTTCCATTTGTAATGGGGGAACAGCATCAATGACGGATGGAAGTAGGTCTCTGATCTTCCTCAACGTGCCAAACCTGGTTTCAACGTTGGCTTTTCCAAGGATGCGAGCAATCCGGTCCGTTGTTCCTGATATGTAAGGCAGAACTGGAAAAGCACTTGGTTTTGTTTTCTCCATCGGGGCCTTGACTTCCCTTAAAGCTCTCCTAATGAATGAATTAGCATATCCGTTTCCTTTTAAAATAGAAATAAGATGTTCCATTTCACTTTCTACGCTATCTTCATCAGAAACGGCAAGGGCTCGTTGAGTTAAATATTAAGCACGCAGACGTATTCCCGAAAATGAATTATAATAGTGCATCTAATCGCTGCGAAAACCTTAAAACTAAAAAATGAATGAAAAGTCTACTTATTTAAGAACAAAGTAAAGAGACAGAGAATACACCTATAATGTAAAAGTACACTTATTCGAACATGATACAACTAAAAAATGAAGTATGGTCAAAATAGCCCAATTTCCAACTCTACGTAATAAATGAAATGGACATAAATCAAGAATCGATGAACGAGAAGTTGATAGTGAATTAAGGCTAAATACAACAGGCACATAGTTTGAATCTTACCCAAGAGGTGGAACTACCATCGGGAGAAACTCAACTACGTAGGATATCTACGTTGCACATTTCCCAAAATCCACCATTCCGCTCCCATCAGCCCAAACCCTCTGACCTTTGCCTCCTCAAGAACACCACCCAAAGAGCCACCGACACCCCTGACCATGGCTCGCATGTCACGAAGGCCATGCATCATTAGCTTCGAAAGAAAATATCAAGTTACGCGAGAGTATTAGAAACGTGTGTAACTCCTCTCTCCCTTTCTCGCTATATGATATTTTACAACACACCTGCTTCTAAGCGTTTATGGCGGCTTACTGATACATGGGTCTCCTAATTAGCCCAGTGGTATTAAACAATGGCTGTCAGCCGTTGTTATAGAACAATTATTGATTTGAAATAATATTAATATGTAAGAGGGCGGATACTGGCTCGTCATGTTCGAAAGCATCCCACGCTAAGCATCCCACGCTCTCTCCGTTCTTTTCCTCTGCTTGCACCTTACCTGCACATCCCTCTGGTTTCCGGTCGCTCCTTTCCCACCAATAGGTACTGCAACATCAGCGACCTACGAGCCTCACACGCCACGGCGATGGCAACGAATCGGAGAGGTGAATGCCGATCACGCGGGGACGCCTAAGGTTGACTTGGGAGAGTAAGCAGCTTGGCAGCGGGCAGTCGATCGCGGGATGTAGAGAGAACAACATTTACTTGGGATCAATAAAGAATGGTCTTAACCTCACAAAATCTTTCAAATTCTGTTCCCTGTACTTCCTCTGACGGACCATTAGCGGTCGTAAATCTTACAAATATGCGCGTTATTCGAAAAGGAAAGAGACTAGCCACGATGCGTGTCTGACGTTGTAGGCACGGAAATTGCTGCCCCATGAAAAATTAAAAATGGAAGTGGAATGGAGAGTAGTGAGGGAAAGACTCGTAAGTCGGTTTCTTTCGACGAATATCTACCCCGTTCCATTCTCAGCGGTAGAACTTCTTCCACGCGTCCTGCTTCCTCCTCAAGTTATGCAATTTTGTGATGTCGCTACTTCCTAAGCAGAAACGGAGTTTGGATTCCCAGTCCGTCTCGTCTTGTTTGACAGTGATACTAATAACAGAGTCCTGCAGTTACACGGTTCTACCAGAGTTTTCAAGTTTTGCTGATGGACTACAGTAAAAAATATGAAATGCACGTGGCACGTAATATAAATATCCCATCGAAAATTTGTAGAAACAACCTTTCCCCGTAAGTTCCTCCCTTTTATTTTATTTTTCGTTTTTCTATCAATCTTTAAGTTTTTTGTGTGCCCACCCTAGGGCAAGAAGAAGTTAAATGGCACTGGAAAACATAGCAAGCAGAATAATATGTGCATTTATATGTAAAATACAACCTAACAAACAGATACGATAGTATAATTATTACGGGTAATCCTCATAACTTTCCTCATGGGTTATATCCGTGCATGAGCTGATGTAAGTATCCTTATTTAAGAGTTTAAAGAAAACATTGTTGAAGAGTCTGATCTGGAGTGTAGCGCTTTACGGTGCAGACACGTGGACCTTAGGGAAGAGGACGAGAGAAGACTGGAGGCGTTAAAGATGTGGGTGTGGCGAAGAATGGAGGAGGTGAAGTGGACGGAGAGGAAAAGGAACGACGAAGTGCTGGATATGGTGGGTGAGCAGAGGCAGCTTTTAAATGAGATTCGGAGGAGGCAGAAGGCATGGATGGAGTAGCTACTTAACGAGGAGAGGATGTTGAAAAATGTTGAAAAAAGTTGTTAAAGGGTAAAATGAGGGTAAAAGAGAAAAACGGGTACAGTTATAAAAGACATAAGGAAGAGAATTGCATTGGGGAAGGAGGCGCTGATGAACATGATGGAACTCATGAGAGGATCACTATGTAAGAGTACAAAGAAAATGTTAGCGAAGATTTTGATCTAGAGTGTAGCTCTATACGGTGCGGAAACGTGGACACTAAGGAAGGAGGACGAGAGAAGACTAAAGGCATTCGAGATGTGGGTGTGGAGAAGAATGGAGAAAGTGAAGTGGACGTAGAGGAGGAAGAACGACGAAGGTGGTATGTTGGGTAAACGAGGGGAAGGAAGGAACAGAATAGGATTTTTTAGATAGAATGAAAGAGAGTAGGCCTTATTCCGAATTTAAGAGAGAGAATACATGATGGGAGCGGAGGTAAGCCGGAATGATCGGCCAAATGCTCCTTCCTTGGCCTCTAGTTTTACCTATGTTTATAAAAGTATTCTATCGATTAAAGTAGGTCTCCATGGAATATTTATGAAGTATTTTGGCAGTCTCACTTCACTTCGTTGACTTATCTCTAAAATTCACAATAAGGCCTACTTCCTTTCATTCTATCTAAAAATCCTATTCCTTTCGATCCTCTTCCTCGTTTACCTAACACTGTTTTCAGCTCCCCCTCCTCAATAAGTATTCACTCCGTTCATGCCTTCTGTCCCCTTTGTATCTTATCTAGAAGCTGCCTCTCCTCACCCACCATGTGCAGCACTTCGGCCTTCCACCTCCTCTCCTTCCACTGAACGCTTCCATTCTTCCATGTTTGGTATGATACTTTATACCGGACGAAATCGAAAATAAACGAAAATTTAAATAAAGTGAATTGGTTAATTACTTACATCAAATTTTTGCATCGCCAAAAATGCATACTAGGACCATTTCATAAACTTTTCACATTCTATTGCAAAGATAGTACCCACATTTTTTGCATGTTATACACGATTATAGTATTCAAGGTGTAACAGGAAAGATGGTTTTCCACGAGTGCAGCGAGGAGGAAGTTCTTGTTCATCACAATTTCCTGATCAACTGAATAATATTATGAAGCTATTGCATCCAATATGTGTGGTTGTATACACCGTCAATGCGAGACCCAAACAAGGTAGAGACAAATAAAACTATCGATTTAAGACAAAAAAGTCGAGGTTCTGGAAATCACCAGCATCACTCCGTAATAAACTCGCTCAACCATCGTAACCAACTCAATGTACTCATGGCTTTTCAGAGACCAAAATTCTACAAAATAGAGCGAAAGACCAATAAATCTGCACTATCATTTATTTATTTTACCATACAACCGAGAACAGGACTGTATTGGCCTTAAAGATCGGGGTTTTTCAACAAGGTAACGTACACGAATATCCATGCTCTGGATAGGGGCAACCTACCCGACCTAACCCCTTGTTTGGCAGGCGAGGACTTTTCCCATTCGCCACCGAGGCGGGTATTGCTTAAAAATAGAATGGTGCCCGCCTGTCTGTTACTCAATCACTCAAACTGATTAACTCAAACTATCGAACTGATTAATATAAATTTTAGGGGAAGATCATTGGTATACCCGGTTCACCTATAACTTATATAACAACTGAAGGGCTGGAAGGCCCTCCAGTGGGCCTCCATCTTCCACCGCGAAAACATGATGGTTCTGGAAGAAAGTATTGGGGTCATGCAGAGGTTTTTCTATTCCCTTTCTTAAATTAATGAAAATGAGGTTTCTATTCATCCACTCATTTTGCTGTTGCTACTAAAATTTTCAGAGTAATTGCATTCATAAGGTCAAAGTCACATTTTTCTCTTCTCAACGCCTTCGAATAGTAACCATTGGTTTGGAATATGTTTTCGTGAATTTGAACCTGTGCTTAATAACTGATGAACAAACTAATGAATTTGGTAATGCGGCCATAAAGTCATATGGATGATATTTACTGTTGATGAGGGATTTGTTCGTTTTTTACAGCCTTTATATCAACTCACCAACCTGTCTGTTTGTCTGGTACAAATCTTGTAACTCAAATTTGACTCACTTCCTGTGAAGCAAAAACGCTGAAATTTTGCACACTTCTTCATTTCCGATGACAATACATGAAAATATAACTTTTTCTCTCCAACCCCCCTTTAACCACCCCCCAGTTAACCTTTAGCCCCCCAAAACATGTTTTTGATCTAAGAAGTTCCAAATGGTCGATTTTCGTGTTTTGCGACTTCACATATACATTTAATTTGTGAAAACTGTACAACAGCTAATTATGATCTTCATATATTTATTAACAATTGTAAGGTTTTGTAAATGTTTGAATATTGTTTTACCGTTACATAAAACGTACGGGGTGGCATTTTTAACATAGGGGGGTGGCATTTTTAACATAGGGGTAGGCATTTAAAAGCATAGGGGTGGCATTTTGAAACATAGGGGGCTTACCATTCACTGAAAATTTAATAAATATAGTGACTTTTTTAATACGTCACTTTTGGTTTTTCGGGGTCACTGAGTTTTTTTGCTTTGCGTCATATATAAACGTTGCTCATCCCCTGTAATCTAAATATAAAGGCTGGTTTTAAAAAAAAAAATTTTATAAGAGCTTATTTATGATATGATTCATCTTTCTTCCATTCCCCGCAGTTTTGAGATTACTAAACCCGCTAAAAGGAATTAGAGGCCAAATTTTTAGCAACCACGTGCCCGTTCACAGAAGTAGCCCTACATGACTTATCCCAATTCGAGGAATAAAAATAATATGTGTTAATGTAATTGTATCCTTCGCATGAAGAGGCAATCAAATAAAGGGAATTACGAAAAGCTGAGTTGAAAAAGTGCAATTTTCCACTTGCAATGCTCACAGTATGGCGCGAAAATTATGAATAATAATGAGCGTATCTAAAAAAAAACGGCGAGGAAAATGAGTGAGGGAAGAAGCTACGAGCTGGAAGTCACGTAGCCCTTGTCCTTGTGAAGACCTCTGGTTATCAATTTTGAGACACTAATCGGGAATTACATTCGAACTCTCCCATGGTCTCAAGGTTGCTATCATTCATAACAAGAGGCAAGGAATTATATAGAGGGTTTACGATCTCCATTAAGTTCCCAGATTAGACGCTGGTATTTCTCCAGAATTGAAAAAAATGAGTCAAACACAAGCTTCTTTAAGCACATATTGACATGGTTACATGAACTTCACAACAGAGATTATTTACCCTTAAATATCTTTCCATACATACATAACGTTAATACATGCCCTTTGAGGTAACCTAGATATCTGATACACTGATTAGAGATAATTCCGTTACTTCCGCAATTATGGAAAAAAAGGAGGTACATAACCTATGGCGAAAATTTCTCCTATAAGGGTCACCATGCAAGACAGGTACTCATGGTCGTGCAGAGATGAAGCTCTCAAGCTCTCAAGCAGCTTGGCAGCGGGCAGTCGATCGCGGGATGTAGAGAGAACAACATTTACTTGGGATCAATAAAGAATGGTCTTAACCTCACAAAATCTTTCAAATTCTGTTCCCTGTACTTCCTCTGACGGACCATTAGCGGTCGTAAATCTTACAAATATGCGCGTTATTCGAAAAGGAAAGAGACTAGCCACGATGCGTGTCTGACGTTGTAGGCACGGAAATTGCTGCCCCATGAAAAATTAAAAATGGAAGTGGAATGGAGAGTAGTGAGGGAAAGACTCGTAAGTCGGTTTCTTTCGACGAATATCTACCCCGTTCCATTCTCAGCGGTAGAACTTCTTCCACGCGTCCTGCTTCCTCCTCAAGTTATGCAATTTTGTGATGTCGCTACTTCCTAAGCAGAAACGGAGTTTGGATTCCCAGTCCGTCTCGTCTTGTTTGACAGTGATACTAATAACAGAGTCCTGCAGTTACACGGTTCTACCAGAGTTTTCAAGTTTTGCTGATGGACTACAGTAAAAAATATGAAATGCACGTGGCACGTAATATAAATATCCCATCGAAAATTTGTAGAAACAACCTTTCCCCGTAAGTTCCTCCCTTTTATTTTATTTTTCGTTTTTCTATCAATCTTTAAGTTTTTTGTGTGCCCACCCTAGGGCAAGAAGAAGTTAAATGGCACTGGAAAACATAGCAAGCAGAATAATATGTGCATTTATATGTAAAATACAACCTAACAAACAGATACGATAGTATAATTATTACGGGTAATCCTCATAACTTTCCTCATGGGTTATATCCGTGCATGAGCTGATGTAAGTATCCTTATTTAAGAGTTTAAAGAAAACATTGTTGAAGAGTCTGATCTGGAGTGTAGCGCTTTACGGTGCAGACACGTGGACCTTAGGGAAGAGGACGAGAGAAGACTGGAGGCGTTAAAGATGTGGGTGTGGCGAAGAATGGAGGAGGTGAAGTGGACGGAGAGGAAAAGGAACGACGAAGTGCTGGATATGGTGGGTGAGCAGAGGCAGCTTTTAAATGAGATTCGGAGGAGGCAGAAGGCATGGATGGAGTAGCTACTTAACGAGGAGAGGATGTTGAAAAATGTTGAAAAAAGTTGTTAAAGGGTAAAATGAGGGTAAAAGAGAAAAACGGGTACAGTTATAAAAGACATAAGGAAGAGAATTGCATTGGGGAAGGAGGCGCTGATGAACATGATGGAACTCATGAGAGGATCACTATGTAAGAGTACAAAGAAAATGTTAGCGAAGATTTTGATCTAGAGTGTAGCTCTATACGGTGCGGAAACGTGGACACTAAGGAAGGAGGACGAGAGAAGACTAAAGGCATTCGAGATGTGGGTGTGGAGAAGAATGGAGAAAGTGAAGTGGACGTAGAGGAGGAAGAACGACGAAGGTGGTATGTTGGGTAAACGAGGGGAAGGAAGGAACAGAATAGGATTTTTTAGATAGAATGAAAGAGAGTAGGCCTTATTCCGAATTTAAGAGAGAGAATACATGATGGGAGCGGAGGTAAGCCGGAATGATCGGCCAAATGCTCCTTCCTTGGCCTCTAGTTTTACCTATGTTTATAAAAGTATTCTATCGATTAAAGTAGGTCTCCATGGAATATTTATGAAGTATTTTGGCAGTCTCACTTCACTTCGTTGACTTATCTCTAAAATTCACAATAAGGCCTACTTCCTTTCATTCTATCTAAAAATCCTATTCCTTTCGATCCTCTTCCTCGTTTACCTAACACTGTTTTCAGCTCCCCCTCCTCAATAAGTATTCACTCCGTTCATGCCTTCTGTCCCCTTTGTATCTTATCTAGAAGCTGCCTCTCCTCACCCACCATGTGCAGCACTTCGGCCTTCCACCTCCTCTCCTTCCACTGAACGCTTCCATTCTTCCATGTTTGGTATGATACTTTTGGCACACGGATCAGTCGTGCATGTTTAATCGATTGGATTACTTTTACCACAACCACTCCCTGTATTTTTTGATCAAATAGTTCCAATATACATCCTTGCAATGATAAAGATAAAAAAATGTTTATTTCCACAGATTTGATTCCTTAGCCCACCTAGGTCTTGGAAATATACACTTTCATCATCAAGGTAAGGTAAGTTTCGAAACCTAGGTCGGTTAAGTAATAAAATATGTGTAAATAAAGCAACTGTTTTATCTTTATCACGATATTGATTCTCGATTTCCGCCTGAGACGTTAAACTCAATACTATGCATTACCTATTGTATCGCCTACCGCTGAAAAAATATTTGACTTCTGCGTTTTTTCGTAATATCACAAAATATTCCCAATGATATTGGTGGTTTTTCAACGTAGGCGTTTTTCAGTTTTCATTTTCACCCCGTGAAAGGCAATTATCCTACATCTTTATATCTTTGTGTCAAAATTGCTTCCCTCTGGCACGCCACTGCTTTCACCGCTTCTGAATTTATGGTTTCTGCATCTATGCGTCCACTGAATCAATCGAAATCGAAGTGGCGTCCCTCGAAAATTTTAATTTCATCTGTCAGTTACATCCACTCATAAATCAAACGGCAATTATTCCACCAATGACTCGCGTGTAGATTGAGTAGACAGCCTATTCAAAACCAGTTTGCATTAGCAAAGCATCAAGAAAGCGACTGATGTATGGTTAGACTGTCACGATTAGACAGTAATAATAATTAAAGTAAACATCAATTGAAGAATATTAGTTGAAAGATAGAGATGAAGACATATTGCTCGTATAATAATTCACTGGAAAATGAAATGGGACCTAGAAACACTAAGTGTGACATGTCCGCGAATAAATTTGTTTATTAACTCCTTAGATAAATTTTTCGACATTCCTTTTCCTTCAGTGGCGAAGTTTCTTAGTTCCCATGGAGATAAACTTGAGAAAACGGCAATTCCATGCAAAATGTGTAATGCACCGCATGTGTTTTATTTCACCGTAGGGTGCATTTTCACCAGTCAGGCGACTTTAAAGAACCCTAATTGGCGGTTTCTGTCCCCATGTTTCCACCGCAGCGATATACTCCGATCTCATAACTGCATTCCATTTTAATCATCAGCAAAAGGTATTTTGTAGTTTCGTTTTTAAGTATTACTGAGGCAGATATCGTTTCTTTGAAGACCGCTTTGAGGATAAAGTTACATAAACTTAAAATGACAATGGAAAAATTTGAGGTGAAGTTTTGAGATTGAGAAACGTTGCAATTGCAAGGGAACATGAATTATATTCTTATGAATATAAATATAGTATTTTTTGCGGTTCTCAAACGAAGCACAGTGGTCAGCCAAAATCAATCCTTAAAAATGGCATCACAAGTTACTGTGGATTGAGCTAAAACATGCGAGGAAATTTTGAATTCAGTGTTTGAAGTTGTGCCTTAAATGTGAATACTCATCTAGGCGCCAGCAAATTGTTAATAAGGCTATTTTTTCTTGGTGAATATACATAATTTAGTTAAACTTTAGTATCACTCTGGTAGGAAATTTTGAATTCAGTGTTTGAAGTTGTGCGTTAAATGTGATTACACATCTAGGCGCCAGCAAATTGTTAATAAGGCTATTTTTTCTTGGTGAATATAAATAAATTAGTTAAACTTTAGTATCACTCTGGTATACCATTTACCACTGACAATGAGTAAAAAGTTAATCGGGTACCCTTTCTTATTGGTTGCTAATAATTCGTTAGGGGACTAATTGGAAGATTTATCATGATTCATTTTTCATGAAATATGCGTATGAGGTATGCTTATTGTGAACTTCCAAAGAGGCTTAAATTTTTCTCAACGCCATGCGTAGGAGATGGTCTTGGTGAGTTTTCCACGCGTGAAGTGAAAACGGCATTACTACGGAGTGTTTTTTTGCTTCAGGTCCAGCACTAACAGAGGGGCTAATCGCTGCGCGGCGTCGAGGGCAAAAGCTGGTTTGGCAGGCACCAAATATTTTATAGCCCAAGGTGGGCGTATCCTGAATGGAGAATTCTCAGCCATGTAACGCTCTGAGGCATCCGTGCCCATGTTAATCTGGCAGCGGCCGTGGGGTTGAAATTCTCAGAGACGATTCAAGAACTAAAAACAGGTCGATAGGAAAAAAATAGGGGCATGAAAGGAGCAAGGTCTTTCTTAAGGCAAGTTTGTGCATTAGCTACATGCATCACATGTGATTTGCTTAGCTGACACACAGCTATCGTGTATTGTACCGTACAATGTCTGCAATGATCCGTCTGCAATCTGATGAATCTTGAAGCCACAACTAAATATGTTATGCAGCACATACGCTCTGAAGGAAAAAATATTTTGTTAAAAAGTTTTGTTTTTAAATTAAAAAATGTAAATACAACGTGGTACAAGGGATAAAATGAACTTGTTATTCGTTTAATAAAAGTAAACTTCATTCAAAGAATCAAAATCTTTGGGCTGAATCTTAAACCAATAATTTTTTAGAGATAGTTTCTCTAGGTGATTTTGTTGCTCCTAATATGTTGTCATAAAAATGGGTATTGATAATAAAAATTATGGAGAGCTTTGGACAAATACTGTTGCCGTACAATCTCTGTAATCCTTGCCTTGCGATAATCGGACACGCCCAGTAATCCAGCGTGTTGGGCTGGCGACCTCCCTTCGTCAGTTTTAAAGAAAAGATTTTCCAATGCATAGTAAGTATTAATTTTATTACTATGTATGTAGGTGTTCATCAGTTCATAATTTTCGTGACGCTTGGTCACGTGACCCACGGAATCGGAAGAAGAAATGTTCCTTGCAGGGTTACAATGTTTTACAGGGTTTATTGTACCTTTATCGACCATGATCGTTATTATTAATTTGGTCATCTACCTTGACTCACACTCCAAGCAGTCACGAGAGTTGGCGCCGCTATATGTATTTAATTGCCGAATTATATCTTAAAAATCTCTTTGAGCATTGCTATGTTTCCTGGACGCTTCCAATAATCCGGCGTATCCGATAATCCAGCTACGCCACGGATGCGTATGTGTTGGATTACTGAGATCACGCTGTAGCCTTTGGCTGAAAATTGTGGATGGTCGGCCTGGTGTGGTAGCTAGAGAGTTGGCTTCCCACCCTGTGGGTCCGAGTTCAAATCCCAGCGGCGGCGGAGATCTTATATTGACTGCCAGATCCCTACTTGAGAGCTTTGTGGAGGGCATTTCAATTCCAATACTCCGTCCGTCGGATGGGACGTTAAACCGTGGTCCCCTTGGCGGCTTTCGCTAAGAGCAGGCTAATGCCAACGCTGGGTTTCTCTCCATCCTTGCTTCCACACCCTTCCGTCTTGGCGCAAATGGCGTGAACTATTGTTCGCCTTCTCCAAACATCCTACCTGAAAATCGTTTAGTCGAAGGAGAGCGCATAGTATTTAACAAATAATCTCCTGAATCATCCCTCGCCTCTTGCATGCTATCGGCAGAAAACGTAGAGTGGAAAACTTTGTGAAGTACGTATTAACCCTTAGGCTGCGGGAACGTTTTTAAACGTTCTGCATGGTGAGTGCGGGAAAAACGTTTTTCTACGTTTGACCAGATTTTCTTACCACTGGCAGACTTTCCTAAGGATTTTATTGCCATCCTTTCCGCGGTTGCTTGAACTCGGCCCAACCTAGTGGCAGAGAGCACAGAGGCGTCTTTCGAGGACTGGGCACCCTCACCACGGGGAGCGCTACCCAGATTATCCCTTCACCGAGGGAGAGAGCTCCCAGCTCTCCGCGGCACATTCACGAAGAAAACAATTCCAATGAATCCTTACATTTCCTAGGAATTTTTTAATCTTGTCATTGTCCATTAGCCGGGGAAACTTATTTGAAAGCATTGGTTATTCTTTCTTATACTTTCGGTGGTGGGTCAGTCGTACCTGCGTAATTACCAAGGACATTTCTTTCCTTTGAGTATTATAATCTCGTTCTGGATTTCCCACCGAATGGGTTTCCCTTCGAATATCCTGTCTTTTCCACATGCTCTATTGATCTTTGCTCAGTTTTTCCAGAGTTTCGGTGGTGTACGTTTGCTCCTAATCAAGTACCTACTCGAGTGACTACATATTGTGAATCTCTTCATTTATTGTCACTATGGATAGTGAAAATTTGCCATCTCGGCCAAAAAGGAGAAAGGTTTCTCTCCAGGATGAAGTTCTCAATATTTTATTCGACTCTGATTGTGAGAGTGAGGATGGAAATTTTTCCGATGTGTCTGTGTCTACCAGGGATACTGAGACGGATGAGGATGATGCAAATGATTCCGGCGATGGTGGTCCATTCAATTTGGCTGAAGACATTGAATCCGCATCATCTTCTTGGTCCAGGACTGATGATTTTACTCCTCAGATTTTCCAGTTCGACAGCTCCTCATCTCGTGTAATATCGGACCACCTTCATGAGAATACCTATTATAACCTTTATTATCCATTACCTTTACCTACCGCATCCAAACATACGTTCCAAATGCTCCCCAAAGTTCAAATCGGCTGAAGTATGGTTGAAATATTGAGAAATATGGTTAAAAATCAATGGATTTTATTACTGTTTGATATCAAATCGCTCATAAAAATGTCATGCTGGCCAAATTTGAGGAAAAAAATTCATTTACATTCAATTTAGAAAAAGTAACGATCAAATATTTCAATTCCAATTGTTATTCTTTGAAAGGGCTCAATTGTATTCATGGTCTGTCGTCAGGGGGTAGGGTGGGTAGTCCCGGATTATGAGGGTCCACTACCTGCTAGACACACGCCCGGGGTCGACGGAAAAATATCTTCTCCGTTTATGTCCCGCACACAGTGGCAGAAAAATTTTGACGCTCCCGCAGCTAAAGGGTTAATATAAAAACACTTATTTCAATTTAACTTCGAAAGTACTGAAAATTGGGGCGGCATTAAACATTTTGCACTTGAAATGATTGAGCATTGAAGCACAGCTCAAAGAAGCGGACTTAATTTTTTTTACATATATCCTATGCGGATGATATTCCCCAATTGTACTGTGGGTCGTAAGAGATGTTTATAAAAGAAAGTGTAACCATTCTAGACGAAAGGCTATTGACACACTCCACACAAAGGCTCGCTTCATGGGTCACAATGAGGTTATCTTTCGTAATTTATTTATTTTTTAAAATTTTCTGGAGGATAGTATTAGTTCACGACTTCTGACCGCGGGGAAGATTCTAAAGACCCTCTTTAGAAAACGAGTTTGGTGAGTCTATTTTTTTTCTGTCCCCCCATTCCCCAACGCTTACTCTTTTACTGCAATATTGTATCCCAGAAAATCCGGAGCCATCTTAAATTATATAGTACTGAAGCACGTTGCAAGAAAATTTAAAGGCGCGAAACATTTATATGTTCAAAGATATTTGCTGTGATTTTGTGGAGGTATAGTTCGATCATGATTCTACCGCATTTAAATTTAGCCCAAATTAAACTTTGGTTTCTAATAAAGCTTGCTTGCCTATTATGATATCGTGCTGTGCATCCTCAAACAATTTTATCTTAAGCATCATCTGCATTATTATTTATCTAAATTTTTTGTTTTCCCCATGTTATTTGAATCCTTAAACGACATTTTTATTCTATATCGCTGACAATGATCTCGGTAAACAAACGTTTTAATTTAGAAATATAGTTCCTAAAGTTGCTGCAATATGGTAATATTAGATATCTATAGGAACAATAAAAATGATTTGAAATAGTAAACCATATTGTCAATGACATTACGATGCTTACGTTGAGTGTAAAAACTGACTTGAATTGTTCGTATTTCTAAACTTGGTTTGGATATGTAGACTTCTAATTCGAATTAGGTAATTTAAACGTTGCGTGACCCGTAAACACCCCGCAAAAATTGCAGCGTTTAAGTAGGTTATGCATAAAATCATTTTCCCAAAATACACCTGGAAGTCAATAAATGCTTACTCTTATATTTAAGAATGATTTCAAAACTCCCAGAGGTATCTTCAAAGTAAGTCGCTCTTACTCCGGAGAGGACTTCATGAAACGCCATTGAAAATCCCGGAGCTCGCTGTAGTCTTTTTTTACGTCTAAAACTGTCCACTTATGTGTGGAAAATTTTTGGTTAGCTACAATCTACCTCTGATAATCTATAAAAATGGCGTGCTTTCCGCAAAATATTAAAGTACCTCCATAGAATTACTTTAACTGCCCTGAACTACCCTGAAATTCCTGGAATTTTCCAAGACCTGGAACTTTCGGCTTTAAATGTACTCATCCTCATGCAATTTTTGTCTCCTACTTCCCTCAGATAATATTTTACATAAGTTTAATTTGTCCTATCAAGTTAAAGGCAAGGCAAGGGAATATGAAACTTTATCAAATTCGAAAAACTATGCAACTTCTTGAAATTAAAATTTGAAACTCAATATAAAATCCCACCATGCAACATTTTGACATTACAAATATCCTTATTCAATGTAAAATATGCGAGTATTTTTGTCACGTATTTTACATTGGAATTTGAAATTATTGGTAATCGGAATTATCCTGGGATCTTTGAAATTTACCAGGGTGTTGCGGCTGATCTGTACGTATCACATTCATCGTAGTCATTAACATTTATTTCGAAGTTATATCTCCGATTCTGGTAAAAACTCATTGCTATGTTTTTCCTCAGCCAAGTTGAAGAGACTCTAATTGATTCACCTGGAATAACATTTTTTTTAAAGATTAAAATTTTAAAGATTAACTCGCGGCTGAGCCTAAAGCCACCGAGTGCGTTCACCGGGTTGCGGATGGTGGGTCGACCTTTAGATATAGAGGTAAGCTGCGAGATAAGCGAGTTCTCTCGTCGAATAAGCAGTCGTAGACAAAAAGCGACGGTATTTTGAGGGGGTATTGGGCTACCCTTGGGTAAGGTGGACCATTTAAAATATACCAAAACCTGTGAAGATACCGTGACTTGGCGACTGGGGGCCGCCAATAATTATGCTTCTCATCACCCGTGGGAGAGGGCAGCAGCTCTTCTTCACATGTGCAAAGGTGGAGATCATACTGGTCGGTACAGCGACACACAATCCACTACGGGCGTGGTAACATTTACTTTAGCGGCTGTAGTACTGCGATGTGGAAGGCAAGGGGAAACCACCACATTATCATCCCGAGGAGTCACAGCTACTCCATTCAATTTATATGATGACATGATGGAATTCTCTCGGGTAAAATATTCCGGAGGTTAACTAGTCCCCCATTCGGATCTCCGGGCGGGGACTACTCGAGAGGGTACATCGGTCAAACAAGATAGAATGTTACGGATAGGAACATGGAACGTCAGATCACTTCGTACCTGCGGTAAGCTAGAGAACTTGAAGGTGGAGATGCGAAGAATGAACCTCGATGTATTAGGCATCAGCGAAATGAAGTGGCCCCAGGAAGGAGACTTTTGGAGTGGAGGCTACAGAATGATACACACGGGATCGCTAAATGGTAATGCTGGAGTAGGCATAATGCTTAGAAAGAGCGCCGAGAGGGGAAGAAAATCTTATTATTTTAGGTGACTGGAACGCCGTCGTCGGCGAAGGTCAAGACGGAATAATAACTGGGAAATATGGGTTGGGTAACCGAAATGAAAGAGGAAAAAGGCTACTTGAATTCTGCACGGAGCACAGGCTAGTGGTTGCCAACACTTTATTCAAAAATCCCCTGCAAAGAAGATACACGTGGAAGATGCCAGGAGACCGTAGAAGATTCCAAATCTACTACATTCTAGTGAAACAAAGATTCAGGAACCAGGTGAAGGACTGCAAAAGTTATCCAGGGGCAGATATCGATAGTGACCATAATTTAGTTATGATGAAATGCCACCTTAAATTAAAAAAGTTGAAGAAAGCCGTGAAAAACATATGGCAGGTTGAAAAATTGAGGGAGGTTCAGCATCAACTAGCTTTTAAAGAGGCTGTAGAAAATAAAATAGGGGAGGATACGACCAACAAACCAATGGAAGAGAGTTGGAAAACCATTAAGGCCGTTTTACACGGTACACGGAATTGCGCAGGTTAGAGCTGCATTAATTTCTAAAATGGCGTGGAATTGCGCGAATGCATGAACGAAATTAGAACAGGGGCTATTTTGCCGTCTCGCATCCACGCATTCTCGCATGTGTTCTAGCAATTCACCGCTTTACACGACGCAATTTTGATTGCGCCTTCACACGTACGTCAGACTGCGCAATGCCGTGTACCGTGTAAAACGGCCTTTAGAAGTGGTCTGCAGGCGGCAGCTGAGTAAGTTCTTGGTAAAAGAAGAGTCGTTATGAAAAAAACATGGATCACGCAGGAAGTATTAGATCTCATTGAAGAAAGAAGAAAATACAAGGCTGCGAAAACAGAGGAAGGACAGAATCGTTACAAGAGGATAAGGAACGAAATATGTCGTAAAGCGCGGAAGGCTAGAGAAGCGTGGATGAAAAGCATTTGCGAAGACGTGCAAAACAATCTTAAACATGGAAAAGTAGTGGCCGCTTATAGGATAGTGAGGAACCACTTTAAGGAAAGGGGGGTAAGATGTAATATCCTTAGGGACAAAAGCGGAGAACTATTGATTGAAAACGAAGAAAAAGGGAAGATATGGAAGGAATATCTGGAAGATTTGTACAAAGGAAGTCGCCTCAGAACGAATGCTATCGAAAACGAGAGGGAAGTGGATGCCGATGACATGGGAGCCCCAATTTTAAGATCGGAATTTGATGCGGCTGTAAGAGACCTCAGGATAAATAAAGCGTCTGGCATTGATGACATTCCTGCAGAACTAATCAAAAATTCAGGAGAGAAGACGTTGAACCAGCTATACAAAATCATTAGTGAAATGTATACGACAGGTGAGATACCAAAGGATTTCGAGAGGAACATTATAATCCCTATTCCTAAGAAGAAACGAGCGGAGAAGTCCGAAGATTTTAGGACCATAAGCCTTACTACACATGCATCAAAGATACTGACAAGGATCATCTATAGAAGGATAGAACGAAAAGCAGAAGAGTACTTGGATGAGGACCAATTTGGATTCAGAAAAAACAAAGGCACAAGGGAAGCAATATTGGCCCTAAGACTGCTCATAGAAAAGAGAATGGAAAAGAACAAGCCAACATTCGTTGCGTTTGTGGACTTAGAGAAAGCATTTGACAACGTGGATTGGAGCACAATGCTTGGAATCCTAAAGGAAATTGGGGTTCTTTATAATGACAGAAGAATCATCCACAGTTTATACAAAAACCAAGTAGCCGTGATAAAATCAGGGCCCAGCTGTGAAGAAGCAAGAATTAAGAAAGGAATGCGACGAGGCTGTACATTGTCACCCGTAATTTTCAACGTTTACATTGAAAAAGCCATTAATGAAATCAAAGAAAAGGAATTGGGAGTGAATATCCACGGAGAAAAAATTAGCATGCTAAGATTTGCCGATGACATAGCCGTTATAGCAGAAACAGAGAAGGATTTGAAAAATATTCTGGTTATTATGGGTAGGGTAATGAGTAGATATCAACTGAAAATAAGCACGAAGAAAACCAAGATCTTAGTATGCAGCAGAAGAGAAGAAGTCAAGACCAACATTAAAATAGGGAGGGAAAAACTGATAGAGGTGGATGAATTCTGTTATTTGGGAAGCAAGATAACTAGTGACGGGAAAAGCAAGAAAGAAATTATCAGCAGAATAGCCCAGGCGAAGAGAGCATTCCACCAAAAGAGAGACCTGCTTACAGCGGGAAACTTAAATATAGAAGTAAAGAAACAATTTATAAGAACCTACATCTGGAGTATGCTCCTATACGGAAGTGAGGCATGAACAATGACCACAGCGGAGAAAGCAAGGATAGAGGCCTTTGAAATGTGGTGCTACAGAAGAATGATGAAAATCAAATGGATCGACCGAGTTAGTAACGAGGAAGTCCTAAGAAGGGTAGGAGAGAAGAGAAGCCTCATGAAAACCTTAATAAGAAGACGGAACAACCTTATAGGCCACATCTTGATACATGATGGCCTGATGAAGACAATCGTCGAAGGACAGGTGGAAGGCAAGAATGGAAAAGGAAGACCTCGAACAAAATATATGGAACAAGTAAAGAGAGATGTGAAAGAGAAGAAATACGTAGGAGTGAAAAGATTAGCTGATAGGAGAACTGAGTGGAGAGCTGCGTCAAACCAATCCTAGGATTGGTGACCAGTGATGATGATGAAAATAGATGAATTGGTAATTACGTGAGAAATATAGGACAGGGGATAATTTGTATGAAAATTTCACCGAGAAATGTAGAGAGGGATACTTGCGGAAACCGGAGTCAGAAAACGTGAAAGGTATTGATGAAATTAGCTAAGTGGGAAAGGTCGAAATTCAGGGCTGCAGTTTAAAAGGACTTCCATGCACTTCCAGTTATTTTGTATTTTATTTCTCATTTGGACAAACTGTTTATTTCTTTATTTACTGCGATCAATGCGAATTGAATATGGTCAGTTGGCAGAGTAAGGCTCACATGGATTACCATGAAAAACATTTCCCGAACCACGGACCTTTGGCTTTCTAGGTCACTGCGCAGACCACTGCACCATCAACGCTTCTGATTTCCCACATCAATTGCACCGAGACTCTTCGTACTAGAACAGTGACGTAGCCAGGAGGAGGGGTTCGGGGGGTCCGGACCCTCCACTAAATAGAAAATCACAATTATTTTCCTTCATAAAAATATTGAAAAATCATAAATTTACAAAATATTTATTTAGCAAATGAAGTTTTTTCGATTATGAAAAGTTAAAATTAGTTTAAAACCCATTACTTAGTACCCACTTTTTAATAAATTTCCCCACCTGTTTTTAGACCCCTTCCGAACGAAATTTCTTGCTACGCCACTGTAAATGTTATGACCTTGCAAATTAAGGTTTCATCGTAGGTTATGAAAAAATATCATGTTATATAAACATTACATTTCGTAAATGATGCTAATCAATGACCATGCAAGAATTAGTCATATTTATTTTTAACGACCATATATTATAAGGAATGGGTTTTAACTAGTCTTCAGTTATATGGCTTCGTGTAATAATTGTTTAGGAATGAGCACTTTTTGACGAGTGGTTTTTGTGTTTTCTGTTTCACTTTTTCAACTTTGCCAAAGAAGGATGGCTTTAGGAGTTCTTTTCGAAGATCGATCCATTCCTTATCGTTCTTAATTTTTCCTTGTAATCGGTTAATTTATTATTAAGGTGTTCCACCGATTACGGTAGGTTTCCATGGAGTGCTTAAGAAGAATTCCTGGAGCCTCCCCTTCCATCATGCACTTCCCTCTTCAATTCACAGTAACTACTCCCTTTCATTCTATCTAAAAAATCTATTCTTTACTTTCCTCTCCCTCGTTTACCTAACATTCTTCCCTCTAAAACTGTTTTTTTAACATCCCCTCCCCGCTAATTACCCGCTCCATCTATACCTTTTGACTCCTCCGTATCTCATCTAATTGTAACCGGTATATTGAACTTATTACAAATACCTACTTTTATTAGAGAAATGTGAACATAAACAGACAACGCGCAAAATAATTTAAATAAATAGTGGTGTCAAAGCGCATCATCTTCATCAATGGTTAGCAATCCTAACATTTGTTTGGCGCAGTTCTCCTGTCAGCTGTTCTTTTCTTTCGAGGTCTTCCTTTTCCGTTCTTGCCATCCACTTGCCCCTCAACGATTCTCTTCATCGGGCCATGTTGACCCCGGATATGGCCGATTCAGTCATTCTTTCTTATTATTACGGTTTTCACGTGGCTTCTCTCCTCTCGAATGAAATGCTAATAGTGCTCACTTTTTGCAATTCCGTTTGTTTGTTTTCTTCGACAATAGTGGATTGTAAAATTACTATTATAATAGTAATACTCCTCTACTACTATATACTACTCTCTTACCTCTTTTAAGTCTTCCTCATTGCGCACTCGCCAGGCCTCTTTGATACTCGTCATTCTTCCATTGCACCACATTTCGAATGCCTACATCTTTAATTTATCCGCTGCTGTCAAAGTCCATGACCCGCCGCAATAGAGAAGCATTCGCAAGCAAATGTAAGTGCTGATGAATTTTTTCCTTACATCTATGTTTAAAGTACATTAAAGAAGTGACAAATATAGTGTTCACTCGTTTTTGGGCATTCTAATGGTGCCCCAGTGATAGATGTATTAACTCTTTAGAAACTTCTAATTTTTCCGGAAGAATCCGCGGATGAAATTAAACCTGGCCCATAATCTGTCCAAATGCCATTCCATTCAACGTTCTAATGGTGCGAATCATTCGCATCTGCCAATCACATAAAAGAGCGAGCATAATCTCTGAGTGACTAAAGTAGGCAAATGACCCGATGATCACTAGGCAATAATAGTTAACCGAGGAAACATATTACCTCGTTTCCGACGAAGGAACGAGCCGAACATTTTGCCGCAGCATCGTTGGACCGCCCCTCCCCACTGGAAGTTATCAATGGCTGACAGTTTTAAGGCCTCGGCCGGGTCGTGAATTGTACCGTTGGCAATCCATTTCGAAAAGACCGGGGAGCCAACTTTCTTCTTCCGTGGAAGGGATGGGGATGAGTCGTTCGTTCATGAGAATAAGTCGTCCAAAATGAATGATTCATCGGGATGAACCCAAGTCCTCCTTGTGGCGCTGGAGGCGGATGTCGTGCTAAGTAAGCCTCCATCATAGAGATAACCCTACTATTTATTTTGTTACTATTGAGCAGATGCATTTTTAAAGCACTGCATATAACAAGTAATTTCGTGCGCAGTCGTGTAAACATTTTTGGTGATGACGACGAAATTCAACCTAGGTATAAAATTGGAAAAGTGCGCTTGAATTCGTGCAGAGTCACTCGCTGCATGCAGTTATTTTACCCTGATTTTATCCGCTACCCTTGAGATCTGAAAGATACGTCACTTTATTTGAACTTCTAAAATACACGCCTTGAAATTTTGCGGGATGGTGTATGTTAGACTTTTAAAATTACGCTTTCTAAAAGTGATATTTATATTATATTCTATTAGTTGGATGAGGCCTGGGTAAGAGGCGCTCCTAAATAGTTAACCGACTCTACTTTTAAAAGCTTTGCTCGATTGATTGATTACTTTTCTTTGGTAAAGTCTTCCTTTTCATGGATAAAAATCATGACTACACATTAGTTTTGACTTAACTCTAATTGTCACGCACAAATATCTTAAAGCATTGAGATCAACCTTACGCACAATTCTGTCGGACTCGATGTTTATATCACTGTACGGCAGTGGGCCGTCCGCGAAAAGCCGAATTTTGCCAAATATAACGGTAGTGATATCATTAATGTAGAAAAGGAATAATAAGGTTCCAATAACACCTCAGGGGTAAAGGGGTACACCGGAGGTGTCCATCGCCGTATGTGAACCAACGTTATCTAGAACTACCCTATGTTCGCGGTTGCTTAAGAAATCTTAATATGATATCGGTATGTATTCCATAGACTTCTAGTTTAATTAATAATGTCGCGTGCGGAACTTTATTAACAGCTTTTAAATCTATGAACATCGCCTCTACTTGAGCATGCTTTTCTTCAGAAGGAATTCCATATAGACAGAGGCCAGCCTAGCCTCGCACGACCTACCTTTTCGGAATCCATGCTGATTTTGACTTTACAAGTTCACGCTGTCTAAATACCTACCTCATCACTGAGCTGACGAATATATGCTCTAGTTTTTTGCATCAGATTGACGTGAGAGAGATAGGTCTATAGTTACTGGAATAATCTTCATCACAACTCCTAAAGGCAAGCGTAACGTTGGTAATTTTCAATTTTGAGAGACGCGATACTCCGCGAGAGATTTATCTGAAATTAATAAAAAAAACGGTGCGATTTCAGTTTATTGCAATCTTCATAAACTCTGGCGGGAATTTAAACGGCACCTGGAGATATTTTGGGGTTGATGGATTTGAGATGACTTTCGATACCGTGACCAAAAACATGGATTGTCTGCATTGAGTTTTTTACTGGATAGGAAGGTTTGCGGTGTATTTCTGGGGTCAAGTGGTGAATGCACTTTGGAAGGAGTTATGGATATTCGTTTTAACTAAGTTGTCGCTTGCTCTTTCCTTATGGTCGTTTTTGAGTTTCCTTATCGTAGATTTATTACTTTGATCCTCCCTCACGTAAGACCAAAATGCCTTCGGATAATATTGCATTTCACCTGATATTTTACTCTTAAATTCCATCAAAGCTCTTCTCACGGCTGACTTTGTTGTTGATTTCGCTCTTCCTGTATTTCTCACATAATTTCTCAGGTTCCTCTATTGGGAGATCTCTATTAACGTTCTTCGTATTTGAATGAATGGTTCTTGGTCGCTTCAGGCATTTACGAAGTTTATTATAATTCATATACCCCATCGGTTCTGCATTAATTTTCTTTTGTTTACTAGGTAATGCGTTATCCACGGATAATTGGGTGAAACTACCAAAAGCATTCCAAATGTCTTTTGTGCTATGGTTTTTTTTTGTAAAACCTATTAACTTTTCATTGCTATTAACTTCTAATTATTAGCTAATTCCTACTTTAGAGCATCGAAATCTTCCCATTGGTATAAATATAATTATCTCGTATATTTGCTATAATTTTATCAGATTTTATTTTAAAACTATCGCTTTCAGCTTTATGATCACTCATGCCATCTATGGCAGAAATTTTAAGGACGCTTTCATGTATATTTTTCTCTAAAAGATCTAAAATTTTAATTTCTCTTATCGGTATTATTATCATTTGGTGCTAATAGTTGGACATAAAAGTATCGGGCAGTATTTCGCACAATTCCTTATCCTTCCCGCCATTTTTTCAACCGTATGTCTTGCAATCCATCCAGGGTACGTTGAAATCACCTTTCATTGCATTAGAATCTTTATATTTATTCATGAAATGCTTAGCCTGACGTTAAAAAAGCATGATTGTGCTTATATTTGAGTCAGGTGGTCTATTATATTTGCGCATATAAAAATCCTTTTTGGCGACCATCGGATGGGACGTCATGCACTTTCTGTGTCATTATCGGGAACAGTATGAGCTCTGCTGCAGTCTCTTCTTTTACAGCGGCAAATAATCCTCCTGCTATCCTCTTCGTTCCGTCTTTTCTATATACTGAGTTAGATTTAGGAAACCAATCGGAATCTGCTATTTGACTCGACAACCAACTCTCAGTTCCTATGACTATATCAATTATAAATGGTGAAAATCAACGATTTTTTCAATGATGTTACGGCCATCTACTACTATAATAGATATTGGTTTATTATTATAAAATTTTCTCTTGCTTATGCTTATTAGAAGTATTTTTGGAAATTGGTGATGCTGAATCCGAGACGCTGTCTTTTTTCCGACACTCTATACTGATTTCTGGAGGAGTCTTTGTTGCTGAAAACCTTTCAATTTTATTTATCAACCAACCATAAGAGACCTCCACACTGGCTTACTCTGTGCTCTGCAGTGCTCAAATATACAACCCACCACGCATATAACTGACTAGGTCGTGTAGTGGACACCCGAGTGGTTATGAAGGTTCCGACAAGATCGGATTACGGATCGGTCTAAGGTCAACGAAGGAGGACGCTCCAATGGACGTGCATAAGAGACGCAGCCTAGAATCACCAGTTTGGCTTCACGCTGCGGCAACTCACCTAAAGAAACTACAAACAACTGAAAACGTAATTGTTCGCAGAATTGTCGGTGCTCTGTGGTTCATCAGCTATAAAAACCTTCGCAAAGATCTGAAAATCACTCTCCTACTGCCCTATTTAGAAAGCTCTCTCCATAAATTCGCAAAATTACCGCCTCTGAATGCAAACGAACTTTTCTCTCACCTCTAGGACTACAACCTGCCTGCAAAAACTAAACACAAAGTTCCCAAAACCGCCTTCCTTCCATCCCACATTCTTTCCCCCTAAATCTCACTACCAGACATGCAATGATTAAAAATTAGCCAGAAACAATAAAAATAATGAAATAAGTAGTAGACAGCCCATGGCTGACAAGAAAAGAGGTGAAATACGTTGCGTGCGTGGTTTATGCCTTCCACTTGGCTCCCAACCAGAGGACCGCGATCGATCCTCGGAGCGAGGCTACAAACCACCAGCGATATTTCGACCCCTCGGCACCACTCATGCGTTTCACTTCGAAGTCGAATTCTCGGAATGAAATTAGAATCTCCTCGGATCCATAATTCTTGGCGTCGTTCGATTTCAAGATTCCAATGCTAACTCGGCGAACATATTGGAAACACTGCTCTTTTTATCGTAATAACTCATCACAAATCTTGCCGCAGCGCTGTAATTTATTGATTTAAGCTTTCAGTCCCACTTTATTTAGGGTCCTACACGCCAGTTGCATATTCCAATCGAGGTCTTCCTATAGTCGGGAAGATTATCTCTTTCACCTCTCAATGGTATTTTAAGAGAATTTTTTTTACAAATCCCAGTTTACGGTTGGCTTTCCCTCATATCTGGCGAATGTATTTACTCCACGACAGAACCTAAGTAATGGTGACCCCTAATTATTTTACGAACACGGCATTCAATAGCTGGATCCTTCTTCCTGATGAGACGTCTTTTTTCTAAATATTCATCTGTATACACTTTTCCAGTTTTAATTCTAACTCCCAAGTACTGTACATTCATTTATGGCAGCGAGGTCCTTTACTAACTCCAATTTATCGCAATGGCTGTCAGTTTCTCTGTACATTTTGTCATCATCTGTGAATTTTCTGCTGAGACGCGGATTTTGCTCGTGACTGCGGTGGTAACGTCATTAATTTAAAGAAGGAACAAAAGAGGACCTATAACATTGTCTTGGGGTACAATTGAGATTACCTGTGCCGTATCCGAGCTAACTACATACATCCAAAAGTACCCTCTGTTCCCTATCACCCTCTGTTCCCTATCACACATCAACATATTACTCGCTTATTTATACTGCATACTTCCAACTTTTGACTCATCTATGCGGAACTTTATCCAATGCCTTTCTGAAGTCTAAAAATATAGCGTCAACTTGAACATATTGGTCACCCGCGGCAAAGATTTTGTGAACAAAGAGAGTTAACTGGGTTTCACAAGAACTTCCTTTTTTAAATCCGTGTTCTTCTAACAGATTTTGGTTATCTAGATGCTCCATCATCGAAATGAAAATAGTACGTTGCAATGTTCTGCAAGGAAATGCAGTAAGTGCGATTTGCAGATAATTACTAGGAATTTTCCCCGTTCCCACTCTTAAATATAGGCGTGACGTCCGTTGTTTTCAAATCGCTGTGTATTCTTTTCAAGCACTATCTTCAAATAAGGCGCTATCTCTGATAATGGTTCTTCATATACCTGAGCTGGAATGAGATGAGGGTCTGGAGATATCTTTGAATAAATGGATCTTAGTTGTTTTTCTGAACCACTTTCAAACAATTAGAGAAGTAAATGAACCAGAGAGGAAATATACTAAAACGTTAACAATACTACCGATGAATCTGAAACCTTATATTGTAGATCAAATACATACAAAGCGTCTTTAAATTTCATGCAGTACCTACACAACAATATTTACTTTTTATTTTGTAGAACGGAATTATTTTCCGAAAGGGTAGCCTTCCATCTAATTCAAAAATCATCCACTTCTATCTAAAAAATCAGCTACAAAACATCGATAACATAGCATCCACAAGTTGCATGTCTTCAATCAGCCTTTCAATTATGAAATATGAGCGTTGAGTAGTGCATATTCTGCGTAAGAATTCATAAGAAATAAATTTCGGAAAATGCCTACTTATATCGAGCTGTTTAGCCACGATGGAGCAACTTTGAGGGCCGGTTTGAAGTGGTGAATCATAACCTTGAACCAGATCAATGGAACCGATTCATAAAAAATGAACCGAATCTTTCTCGAGAACGGGACCGTTGATGGAGGGGAGGGTAGGGGCAGGAAATAAGCGGTGGGGTAGCGGAAATAGGGCGGAGGAGGGGAGGGGAAATGCAGGAACGGTATATTTATGTTGAGGGGGAAACCGGTTCTACTCCTTCTCCGTCTGTGGGGTTGGCGACGGGCGCACAGCATCTTCATGACCATCCCCTTCCCGCCGAAATATTCTCATCGATTGCTTGAAATCCCTTGCCATTTCGCCACCCCGCGGCTCACGAGCCGAGGCCGTAACTTCAAGGGACTCATTACCACGGCAGAAATCGAGAGGGCATTGATACTTTCTTAGAGGTAAGGCTGGGCAGAAATTCAAATACAAGTATTTTAAGATACGTATTTGAAATACACTTTCGTAATTTGTCAAACATTTGTCAACATTTTGTATTGCAAATGCACGACCTGAATGTATTTTGTATTTCAAATACAGATTTTTGAAATTTTCCCATTCTAAAATGGAAAAATACATTCGTAAAATACTTTCGCAGTAACTCCTAGAACACTTATGCAACATTAAGTTTCAGAGATTACTTCGATTTCGTTGGAATCGTTTTCTTCATGTTTGAAACTATCCTTAACGCGCCAAGGCAGGTTATAGTTTTTTAAATGCCTCTTATTTTCAAATGTAGTTTGTATTTTAAAAGTATTTGCAATACTGTTTTGTAGTTTGTTTTTCCAATACCCAAGTCAAAGTTATTTTGTATTTCAAATACTATCCGGCCGGTATTTTCTCAGCCCTGCTTAGAGGGCCTTTGCACACTAGGACACTCATTGAGTCACTCTCACAGTCATTGAGTTATATGTACTACAACACCACACTACAGGACCCCAGGAAACCCCAGGAAAAATTATGAAAACACTAAATTTACAATTATTTATCTGTCTATTCATATAAAATTGAGTATGGGGATTAGTTAAAAAAATGGCCACCAAATTCCAATGGCGGCGCGGCAGTGATACAAACGAACAATCATAGCAACATATTTGTTTATGTAAACAAGAGGAGCTAAATTGGGAAAGAAGATAAAGGAATTAAAACGAAAAACAGATAAATATAAGGAAGGAAATTAAGCAAGTAATATTTAAAGTGTCTATTTCTTTGCGTCTTCTTTCCGCAAGACCAAACATCTGTTTAAATCAAAGCGCATTCAAATGAAAAGCGGAGAAGTACAAGGTAGGAAATTAGTTGTTGTTTTTGGTATATTACATCGAAAGTGTGGTGGTTATTAATTTCAAAGTCAACAAGTGCACTAAATGCTAATTTAGAAATATGATTCGTGCTGTTGACTATAGTTCGTATGTTGTTGGCGATACACGATTGTAGTAGAAAGACTTTTAAACAAGTCTTGCATAATATAGGTAGGTAAAATGATTTTATTTTCATTTTTTGTGATGGTGATAACTTTTTATTTTTGTTTACGTTCTTTTTTCCGTTAAAGTCCTTTTTAATGCACAATGTTATCCGTGACCTGCAGGAGTGAATAGGCAGTGAATAATACAATATGGAAGATAAGTGCAAATAAAGGTATTTCTTATTCAATTATCTGTCTTGCGAAAATCACGCTTCCTTGAGTGACTAAGTTATTCAACTGTGAAAATTATCGAAATCTTGACATTCACAATGTCTTGTACACCAAAGGCTGTGATCCGTTAGTCACCAGATTTATTGCGCATTGCGTTGGATATTAAAGCTGAAATATTTGTGTATCCCGATTCATTAAAACTTTAAATAGGTATTTCTGAAGTGAAATCATTCGCGATCACGATAAATAATATTTCAATAAAATTCGTCATACTAGCCCCAATTCATACTAAGGCACATTTGTTCTAGATATTGATATTCAGTCCCTACGTAAATCGCTTACGAAGGGGAACAGCTGTGACATCTTATTCGTATATCAAGAATTTGGTTGAGTTTTGTGGATAATAATTAATAAACGTGTTTTTCATTGTAATACGTAAAGTCGTTATGTTATGTTACGTATGCATTGGGTGTTACAGTGGAACGTGGTCTCAACGTTTTTTGTATTTGAATTGAATAAGTTAGAGAAACTCGTAGAAATTTATTTTACTCTTTTAGCCCCTCAGAAAAACGTTTCTCTTTATAAATATTTACATTCATATTGTAGCCTACGTACCATGCGCTCGTTTTACGTGAAAGTGGAAATATTGCTTATACCTAAGCTAGCCAGCTTAAAAGTAAACGATCCTTAAGTAACAAGTAGCAAACAAAAAGTGTAAGACCTCCCACAGTGAGCATAACAGGCCGCAGGCCTTTTTTGGGGGGGTTTAGGGGGGGGGGCAGAGCCCCCCCAGCGAGCAAAGCGAGTTGAATCATATGGAGCACTTCACACTAGCGCTACTCTGTGGCGACACCAGGAGGTTTGTTTTGTTTTTCTCCACTGTAACTCGTGATCATGGCTTATGTTCTGGTGGTATTCAACATGGGAATCTGGTTGTGGTTCCTGCAATATTTTCTTTCAATCTTCTGAATAGTTCGTCAAAGGTACCAACAGTAATTCTCGCATATGTGTAAAACTTATCCGGGTTGTTTCTGGGGTCCACATAATGAGTAAAAAACACTACTCTTGAACTTCGATCGCGTAAAACCTGGGTGTATTCAGTACTTTCTCCTGGTTCTTTTTTTCCTTGAATTCTGCAAGCAAAAAAACATAAAAGCGAACCCACAACCTTCCTCCACATCCATCACGATCGATAGAAAATGATGAACTGAGCGAGTGTGGTGGTTGATGAACTGGCTCGCCACTCAAACGCGCTTCCGAAATGGCGCTTCCATGGTGGACTAGTTCGCAAAAGCCCATAGAGGAATTATCAATTCGAATATTGATTGAAGTATGTTGACACTTCGGCAGCATTTTGAACCGGCTTCCAAAAACTTCCGCGACGTAGCGAAGAGTGCATAGCGATCCATTTGTTTTCAAAATTGTTAATACTTGAAATCTCTAGCATTGAAAAGTTATGAAATTGGCGGATTAACCCATCACTGAGTAGAACCCATACTCAAGGATAACTGAGAGTATGATGCACATTTTAAAAAAGCTGGAAGTTCCCGTGAAAACACCCCGGAGAAATATAAGTTGAGACCGTCAAAGTCTCCACTCCGCGGTGTCATAAATCGACCGTTTTCGCAGAAGAATCCTGGGGGTAAGGGATTGGAGAGTAGAAAAGTTATAAGGGTCTCAGCTGGCGTCTTTCTGAGAGGTCTTTGTGTATGAGTCCCAGGAAAAAACTCACTTTTTCGAGGTTTGAACGCTTTTAACAGAAGAATGGTCTTCAATCGTATCCAAAGGAAAGTGAATGAACTTCAATGAAACGTGCACTTACCTCGGCTGAAAATCCTCCAGTGTATTCACCATAGACTATTTGAGAATCGGTGTCTTAAAGCAAAACTTAAAAACGGTGAATGCTGAGCGTTAAAACCCATGCAGCTTCAATAACCATATCGCGTCGCGGCTAATCCAACTCCCGACGCGCGGAGACGAACCCTGCCGCGCGATCGAAAAATCAATGTAAATTCCGACGTTGTCAACTTAATTCAAAGGTAACTGCATATACACCTAAAATAATCTTCAAATAATGCTCCCATATAAGTTACTTTGAGTGATTTTGCCGAAAACTCATTTGAAACTCTACATAAATGTAAAACTGTCGAAAAACAGTGTCCGCCATTTTGTAACTGCATAGTAAGAATTTATCGATAGCATTCTTCAAGATTACGGAAAACTAAAGAAAAATTACCATGGCAAAAGATTATGTGTTTGTTTATTCCGCAAGAATCCACCTATGACTCCACCATCTAACTACTTAGGAAGATTTTCAGAGAAAATTGAAGACAGGCGTTTTTATGGGAATTTGCTCACGTTTGAGCCTCTGTATCTCAGTAACGGGAGAGACCTATGTCAAATGAAGAACATATCCATAAATTTCAATAATTTTTTAGTAAACCTGCAAAGTTTCAAGTTTATAACTCCAAAAAAGCCATTATGTAATTTTGTCCGGCTTTTTCCGATTTCCGCCCACTGTACGACATTTCGATAAACGATATGTCCATCGTCATCAGGGCATTCATCAGGCAGGCAGGGCATCATGCCCTGATGACGATGGACAACTCGTTCGTAGAAACGTCGGCCGTGATGGCGAACCTGACCCGGTAGAAATCCCGAGTAACCTTCCACGACGGGCTGTCTTTAGCCATTATTCCCATTTCCCTGCCCATGAGGGTTTCAACCGGGTTCAGTGTGTTGTATTTTTGAATAAACTTTTTTATCCGTGTGCCCCCTGACTTTTCCGTATCTGAGAGGACTGCTGATTGGATATTCGTCGAAAGCGCTCAGTGGTGAACGTAGAGACCTTATTTTGGGGGCGAGGATCCATTATATTTCTCCTGACGAGGAGACCATCGTCAGAAACTCTAACCTATGGTTTGCCCCTAATGCAGAGCGATGATGAGAGACGATCGCTCCAGTCAGAATGGCCGAGGAATATTATTCAAATTTAATCAAGTGATTTCAACCCCTCGGGTCTCATCTAAATGTACATACTACCCCGCCTAAAAAGGCATGTGGAAGGGGGTGTTAGGACACCAGCCGTCTACATTTTAAAAGCAATTGCTCACACAAAATTACGATTAATATTTATTTAAGTGTTTTATGGATCGGGGGAAAAACGAACTCCCATATCTATCCATTCGGCAAAATATCTATCCTTAATTTATCACTTCTGTCGGACATGGAAATATAGTGGGGTTTTAAATTTGCAGTAGGTTTTTTCATTTCATACATAAGTAAAGGGGAATAATTTCGTATAAAATTTAAATTATAGCAGGCTTATTATGATTAATTTCCATCCTTTATCAATATTTATGATTTAACTTCAATTTTTTCATTGCCAGCTCTCCACTTCTCTGGCAATATTAGCCCGGTCAAAATAGACATTGAACCTTGCATTAATTTTCAACTAGCTGAAGATTTACTGGAACGTTAAGAATACCACTCTAATGAAATCCTGAAAAGTCCCCATCGTGCCCGTATGTATAAAAAAATTTATTCAAGGTCCAAGGTCACAAAAATGGTTTTTTTTTATTTTTTTGTCAAAAGGTTAGTTTTACGATAAAAATTACTCATTGTCAGATTAGAAATGTAGATCAGGTAATTATCTACAAAATTGTCATTATGCGTCAAAGAAGTTGCTCTGGTCACAAGATGAAATTGACACATTCGGATCGGCATTTACGAAACCCAAACATCATCCGACTCGGCCCGCAAAGCAGGAAGTGAAAATGAATACGTCCGACGAGTTGATGCGCCCACAGTTTGCGAAAAACTCGTCCCTCATTGGCTGCGAATAAGCTTTCCATAGGTTTGACAACGCTGCAGATATCCACGGCTTAGACTTGACCAATTGCAAGATTTAAACCGGGGAGAGTGGGTGGGGCAATAGAAATCGAGGACTGAGGAGGGAGCTAGGATTGGTGGGCGACTTTTGGATTACAAATCCTCAGTCGAGTCTGAGAAAGGAAAGGAAACCATTCGCGGATTCATGTCGCTCGAAGCATGATTTATATCTTCTGTGCGTGGGCCTCATATTATATTATGTCTTATTCCCCCTACTTATGCGATTGAAGTTCAGGTGTGGCCGTAACTAATATACAAGTATGTATTTAAAAATGTTTATCAATGGGTAACAGACTCTAAACCGGTCTCCTAAAGGTTAAGACGTATTCCCCCTCTGACGATGGTCAATTAATATTGCTCAACCGTAGTTTGGTACTAATAACTCACTGCACTGATACACAGCGAAAACTCGCTGGGTGTGTTGAGATTGAGCTTGCGAATTTTACTAAACTTGGCCTTATTTTCGAGATATTTTAAACGAACTATTGACGATCAATAAAACAGAATTATTTTAGTGGGTCCCCACATAAATTGCAACAACGGCCTTCATTTCTTTTCCTCAGCCGCAGTTCTCCTCATGGCTAATAACCTCGCCTATGTTTGCATCAATATACGGTAAAACTGGCATCAAGGTGAGTTCTGGGTCTTTTGGACATACCTATGATCGCCAATGGTAATGTCCCCGCATGTAATTGAATCAGATGATACGTCATCTCCGTTGTTGCTATTCCTTGGTGCATTGGGGAAATATTTCCTCTTTTATAAAGGAATTACGGCCATCTTCGCTACTTAACCGTTCCAAAACATATCATCAGCTTTTCTCACATGTGGCCATCACCACATATTTCTATTGCTGATCTTAAAAGCCTTCCCTTTACAGCCGTTTGATGAAAAAATGGGACGGTGGTTAAGTGTTACGGTTATGTTGCTTAAATGAAAACGATTTAAGGAGTATTAGCTGGTTATCCTGTGATGTTAATTGCACAATCCTTTATCATGGATATAACTAAATCCCGTTTATAAAAAAATAGATCAATGGTCCCCTGAAATTCGTTATTAGCGAGTTTTACTGTTGGGGAGGTCCGGGCAAGGCATACCTGTTAAGAGAAAGGGTGGAAAAAACTGGAGAATTATGTGATCAACAGAACTTTCTTTGTTAATTATCAGTGTTTTTTATCTTTTATATATATTGTCTTTGTTTCACAAAAGTTTGACTCAATTATTAGTTATAAAATAGTTAAATAATTAAAATAGTTGAGGATAGATTCTCCTATAGTAAATTAAATAAAAACGTATCAATTATCCGTTTTGCCCTTAGTGCCCGGGAAAAACGGATACGCGTTAAGGGTAAAAAGGATAACTTGATAAATTAGCGAACTAGTCTCAACAATCATTTCGGAAGTAGCAGGCTTCTCCAGCATTATGTGTAATTTCGTGCGCCCATCCTTTACACTGGCTGCACTAAATCCAGTCTTCGATAATCGGCTCACTGTATTTTTAAGTACACACCAAGCATAAGAAATCTGATTTTACCGTTCATTTTTAGATTTCTCTGTCTTCCTGCATCTACTAGGTCCTGCTAATTCTAAATTATTTGTCTTTTTGTTCTTGAATTTTTCATATTTCATAGCTTGCACAGCTGTAACAGTGATGGACATCAATATTTTTGATCTTTGCTTCGATAGTCGATGAATTATTATGGCTAGTTTTCGGCATAGGATTTAAAGGATATAAAGAAAAAAGTAAAAAAGGAACGTTTCGAAAAAATGGAACGTTTAATTGATCAATAAACAATTGGTGCAAAAAATTTAAAACCTTTGCGAAAATTATTGCAGCAGCAAATAATAGCGTTTTGTGGACCCTTTCTGCACTGCTCACTACTCCGTCTTGTCTTTTGCTTTAGGTAGGTAAAACTTTTAGTGGGGTAGTTACTGCTCTTCACACTCGTTCGTCCATATTAGTCATATCGAAGTTGTGTTTCTCCTCCAAAACGATTACCTATCCGTTTTGCCCGTATCCGTCTTGCCCGAAGCCACAATATTATATAAAACTTTCACATATATTTGGCGGTAACTGGAAGACTAAAGTTTCTAATTAAACTTGAAGATGTGTCCCTACGAACAAATGGAATGTATGATTTATCATTAGACAATTAGTGCAAGAAACATATCACAAACCTTTGCGAAAATTGTAAGAAAACGGCAGCAATTATTTTATTCACCATAGAGTTTAAGAATATGTATTTTATTCACTTCAACGACAAACGCGCCCCTGTATTGTTTTGTTATATCTGTTATGGCGTCGCCCGGCCAATCACCTGACCTGGCCTACGCGTATCATGACGCTATCTGTTAGCAATTGGTGGAAAAATATTTTATTCTTCTTGCCCTCACTATGCTTCTTTCCCGGGTCTCCTTTATAACCGAATGAGAGAGTGGATTTCGCATATTCTTGACGGTGTTCCTCCTTCTCGTAATTCCAGAAAGCCACGAGACACTGATCGTTTGTCCGTTATCCCCCTAAAAAAATATTCATTGGTCTTTATCTCTAGGACGAACAACGAAGTGCTCATCACATGGTGGGTGGGGAAAATCACATGGTGGGTGAGGAGCTTCTAGATGATATTAAGAAGAGACAGTAGGTATGGATGTAGGGAGTACTTAGCGAAGAGAGGATGTTGAAAACAGTTTTCGAGGGTAGAATTTTGGGTAAACGTGGGAGAGGAAGGAAGAGAATAGGATTTTTCGATAGAATGAAATTGAGTAGGCCTCATTGTGAATTGAAGAGTGGACTCCGATTATGGAGGGGAGACTGCCCGAATTCTTCTAGAATACTCCATGGAAACCTACCTTTGTCAATAGAATAATGACTTAGTAATATCTCTAGGTTTTCTTTACAATCATACTCGGCTTGTATTCATTACATACTGTATGGCTTTGAGGATAAACAACTACGAGGTTCGTTAATAGCCTTTACTTTGTTGTTTTACCCTAAACGCTTCTTTTCTGCTGTCGGTATTTGATCGGAATGCTAGAAAATTTGTCAGATTTTGCCTATAATGTATTTAGTCATTAGCCCTCAGCCACTAGATAATCGTGCAGATGGATCGAACGGATAAAATTAAGAACGAGGTTCAGCGGTATGGGTAAGTTGGATCTCGTTGAAGGGACGCAAGTAAAAAAAAAGGTCATGTAGCAGACGCCACGTGGGCAGTGTGGAGGAATTTCTTTTTTCGCTTTAACGGAATGGCGAGTGTCTCAAGGCCGTCTTCTGGTCCGTCTGACGGTCCCAAAGAATGCCATTTTTCATCGCTGCCGTCGAGACAGGAAAAAGCCATTTTTTGTCCTGTGCTTCAGCAACAGATTTTTTTTGTGGAGAGAAAATCTGGAAGAGAGAAAAAGGAAAGGATACGTGACAATGTAAAGCATTTCACATTCGCTGTAACGGAGGATGTGCGTACTCTCCATACTCGAATGCGGTTACATTGCAAGCATTTATTACTGCGCGAGACGTATGATTTTCATTATTAGGTAATTCATTGCTCCGATTAAGGTAGGTTTGCATGAAGCATGATTCCCCGGTTACTCTACGCACGTACCGACCACGTTACGTTCCATGGTACCTCAAAGCGTCCTGTAAACGCACAGTAACCATCGTAGTTCTTGGTACCTGCCAACTTAGCGATGGTTAGTAAAAAAGGAAAAAAGGAAGAAAATGAAGATCGATGCATGTACAATTATTTCGCGCCGTTGCAATATTGATATGATAATTGATATTTCATAAATTAGTCTAGTATATCAAATATCAATGGCAACGATTGAAAAAAGTGTTCTATTAGCGGATATTCTTAATAAACCAGTTTTATTTATTTATTTTCGGGTTCAGCCGTTTACCATATTCTTACATTAAACTTCGTAGATTATGAGAAGTAATAAACACACATATGGTACAAACCAATTAAAGTCGTTATGTATTTGGACACGCTCAAGCTGGATTGAGTCTGTATTGTAATAAGGTGACCAGTTAACAACAGTGTATATTCTAATTTGGAGCGTACTAGAGCGATATCGTTATATACGTTAATATCCTATTCCTACTTAGTTTCCCGGATTGAATTTTCCTCACGCAGTTACGTTGTCAGTTGTTAGCTGACAAAATTTCTCAACGAGGGCAGCACTGAGTTACGAGGGTAACATTTAGACGTTTGTAAACGCGCAAGTAGTTCGACCGTGTTCGGTACGTGCGTAGTGAAAACGGAGTATAAGCGAATTTCTGCAACTGTCCTTGATTTCCCTCTTCAACTCACTGTATGGCCTACTCCCTTTCTTTCTATCTAAAAATTCTATTTTCTTACTTCCTCTCCCTCGTTTACACCAAATTCACCCCTCCAACACTGGTTTTAACATAACCTTCTCGAAACCCGCTCCATGAAAGCCTTCTGTCTCCTCTGTATCTCATCTAAAAGCTGCCTCTCCTCACCCACCATGTCTAGCACTTCGTCGTTCCTCTTCCTCTCCGTTCACTTCACCTTCTCCATTCTTCGCCACACCCACATCTTGAACACTTCCAGTCTTCTCTCGTCCTACTTCCTCAGTGTCCACGTTTCCGCACCATAAAGCGCTATATAATTAAGGTAGGTTTACATGAAGTATTTACGAAGTATTCTGTCAATCTACTCTCCCCTCATGGACTTTCTTCTTCAATTCACTATGCAGCCTACTTCCTTTAAATCCATATATAAGTCATATTCTCTTCCTGCCTCTCCACAGCTCAACAAGCATTCCAATTGCTATAAAGCATGGTTCTTAACATCCCTTCCCCGCTCAGTATTCGTTCCATCTAAACCTTTTTATCTCCTCCGTATCTCATCTTAAATCTTTCCCTCCTCCCCTAACTAGCACCTCGTTATTCCTCGCACTCTCATCTTGTTGACACATAAGGTGCTCGGGGGTAACCAAGGCATAGTTTTTCAATGTGATAGTTCACTATCATTTTATAATATTTTTTGAATGGATAACACCAGTGGATGGCTGAGAAAAAACACTAAATGATTTATCAACAATTGGACTATCACATCATGCGACAATTTCTACAAGTTTTTAAATATTTTATATTAATTTTATTTTTACGTCTAAGTTGGCCCCAGTCACCCCACGACTTATGGGTAGCTGGATCGACCCATTAAAAATCCCATGTGAGCACGGCCACCACTATTTTGGGAACCTGGATCTATCTTACAATTAGTACTTTCAAATGATCAGAAAAACTATTGGTTTACGAAGTTTTTGATAAGTATGCATGTTAAGGCCGTTGTATTAGGGCATCAACGGGGACCTCACCGATTTTCCTTTCAAAACAAATAAAAGATGAAGCATCTCACCATTAGCAGAAACGCAAAGTGATGCTCTTGTGTTTTTTCTTCCATAGGTTTTCGTTTTGCGTTGAATATTCTGATTGATAGCGCCCTTAGGTTTCGGATGGATCGTGATAGAAGGAAGTCTCGTCGCGGTTGAATATTTGGCCTGCCTTCCCTTCCAAACCAAGTTTCTGAACGAGTTCCGTTAATTTTTCAGAAATGTCATAAATGACTCAAGGATTAGTTTGGTCATAACGAGGGTGCTGCCTTATTTGAAGAAACTTTAATGGATAGGTGATTCATTTTTCGAAACGGGAAAAACTAAGCTGGGCCAGGTCGCTGATTTTTTAATCTGGTAGCGAGTTTGTTTAGAACAATGTAACACTGTACAATGTCAAAGCCCGAATAGCCTTTTTTTAACTGTACAATGTCCTCTACACTGTACAATACCTCTTCGCCAGTAAGGCCAAAGCCATATTTTTCCATAACTTTTATAGCATTGTAAAATTCCTCTTCCTCAGCAGCAGAGAAATGAGAAGTCACAACCCCACCACCTTTCCTTGGCCCCTCAGATATGAGTCCTTTCCCCCGAGTTTCAGGAAAACGATCTTGTACCGTACTCCTAGAAATGGGGTACAACAATGCAGCTCCACAAGTAGTTATGTTCCCGTTTTTTACATCATTTACAGAATTTTCAACATCTTCAATTGAGTAGGTTAGTGCAGCACCTTTATGAGTTTTCGTTGTATTTTTGCACCGTTATCTGCAGCTGAGCAGAAAGGTCACGTTACAGGAATTTGTCAGCAATTTATGAGCTAGGTTAAGTTACATTATAATTACCTTTGTGTAATTTTCATTCGTATTAACTGTTAGGGTAACTGGGTTCGTTATGACCAAGTTACCTCATTTATTAAAAACTTTTTGGGTAACTGAAACACCCCTATTACAAAACCTAACGAAAGTTTAAGGGTGATTATAACCATACAAAAGAATAGAATCAACCTTCATGTTTATCCTAAAGTAGATAATTGTTTGAAATTACTCACCGCATTGCAATGAAAACCAGCAAATCTAATTGAGACAGGTCGTTTCTTTGAAAAATCTCCACACTAAAATTCCACAGCAGCCCAAACTCACAAAATGGCTCCAAATGAGGTAAGGCATGTTGTTCAAGGAATAAAAGAAGAAGAAGTTCGTGTGGCAACTTGATAAACTTAAAATTCGCGTACATATGCATATGATCTACCCATGCTCCTGTTACCCTAAAGCACCTTATGCTATCTTTTAACACCTATGTAATTGCCCTGCTTCACATTCTTCATCACCTTCTCTTTGCTTCTCATCCGAGATCTTTCTCAGCCGCCCTTTCCTCCTTCAGCAATTGTTTCGATTGTTCATATCGTGTCTCAAAATGTGGTCGATTAAATTTTAACTTTCTCCACCCAAGGATTTCGAAAGACTTTTCCCACTACTATTCTCAGAACTTTCGCATTACTTACACGATGTATCCATTTGATCTTAATCATTCTTCAATGACACCGTAGTACAAAAGATTCCAGTTTTGATTTCTCTGCTCCTGCCCTCGTCCAAGCTTCACTAGGATAAAAAGAACATGCCCCGAATATAAGCCCCAATAAATCCAACGCTTATATATTTCCAGCTGTAAGGAGACTCCTCTTTTTGTGCTGTTTTCTTCTCACTTCGTCCATCGTTTGGCTCTCGGCTAACCATGCGGCAGGTCTCCTTCACCTTCATAAGTTAATCGTTTCCTTGTTTAAGGTTGTTCGTCGCCTCCTCTCCTCTGCAGGAGGCCTAAGCTCTATTTTATCCACATCGATTTTCAGCTTATGAATTGCCATAATCTCTCCTATAATTGATATAATTTTCTTCAGATCTTTCTCTGACTATGCCATGACTGATATATCATCGGCAAATCGCAGGAGGCTCTTTTTCCTTTCTTTGGCTCTCCGCCCTCACTCACTTATCTACGGGGTGGAGAATAATTGCGCAACGAACTTTAAACCATTGATAGCTGATGCCAGTTGGAACCAAATCTACTCACGATGTTCAGATCGAACACGAACCACTTTTTAAACTACAGAATATTTTAGCCAGGCGTTCCCATTCACCGCGAGTTTTCCCTGTTGCCAGATATCTTGGATGCATCGCGTTCTGCGACAGGCAAAGCATTTGAAGCCATGAGTTGCCCTGAGCATTTGGCAACATGCCAATTGGAGCACTTGACTCAGGTTCTTTAGTTTAAAAAATGGTGCGGTTTCGACCAAAACATCATCAGTAATTTTGGTTCCTATCCTATTTAGGATAAAAATTTAGTTACAAAATTTTTCTTCACGCTCTTTTCTCTTGTATAAATCAACCTTCGGGTTTAAGCACGGAATAAGTGAGCGATTTTAAATGTTTCACTTCAGTGCAGTATCTTCAGGTACTGGCGCAAGGAATTCTTATTTACTTACAATTGTAACTGTCCGCGTAATTATCTAGCTCTGGTCAAAGGCTTAAGAGGATGCATCACTCCTACTTGGCCGGCCTTTTTTTCCCCAACGGATTTCTAGCTTTAATCTCCAACAATCATCTCGAAATATTCGAGGCATGCATAGTGCACTCCATTCTACTTTTGAAAATTTTACCTCATTATTTTCTCAGGTGTAAATATTTCAAGTTGAAAATAGCGGTATATATCTCCAAAGATTCACCCCACATATCTAACCTGTAAATTTATTCACTATTGTTCAAGTTATAAACAAGTTATTCCGCACGAAAGAACATATTATAACTGGCGCCTGATGATGCGATTGGTCACCTTAATATGTAGAGAGATTTGCTTTGACCAATCAAATCAACCTTAGCCTTAAAATGAATTGAATTAAGGCTTGTCTGGACGACAATCCAATCAATATGATGATTACTGGTCGTTAAAATAAGCAAGACACCCGAGTTTGAGGAGCTCTAAACAAAGCAGTCAATTTCAATGTAACAAAAAGCATACGAATGAGAATATATTCCTATGTTTGACCGTTTACTATAGAAAGTTTTAGCTCCATAGCATTTCCTGTCGTTGATTTTTTCTCAAATAGTTTTTTCCCTGCTTTTTACGCGTAAAATCAAGTTGCCGTACTTTGAGCGCTTGGTATTCCCGTAGTTTTCGTAGATCACCTTATTCTAACGTGACATGGTCGAAATTGTTTTCTGGAACATGTTTACCGGTTGAGTTGGGACCTCAGCCAAGTATCCTAAGTGGTCCAGTTTAATGGGATACTATTGGGTTCAGAAGCCGTTCCAGTGAGCTATTGTTCGCCCTAACCAGCCAGGTTGCAATATTTTTGGGCATGTTTGTTTATGCTGTCAGTGTAGTGTGTTTTTTTGTGTTTGCAGGAAACTTAAAATTAAAAAAAAATAGATCAAGGTTAATCAATACATAAATTGACTTTGATTTGACTGAAATGATTAATCACCAAATATTCAAGGTGGATTAGGGGAATAAAAGGAAAAAAAGGCATTAAAAATTGTTTCCTTTTATTTATGCCATGCCATTTTTTCATCATCATCATCATCATCATTATTATTATTGTTATTATTATTATTGTTATTATATAATAATAATAATAATGCAGCCACAAATAAACTTGCAGCCACAAAAATGACACTCAACAGATAAAATAAATGCACAAGAAGAAAACAACAGAATTCCCAATTTGAAAATAATCAACGAAATTTTTACAGAACATTGGGCACTAACAAACAGAAGAAATCTATTTCTTGTGAAAATAAAAACCTGAGTTATTCTAACTCTCAGGAAGTGGAGAAATGTTGGTCAAATATATGGTCGAATGATACATCCCATAATGGAAATGCATGAGATGGATGAGAAATGAAAGATCAGCAGCGGAAAACATAGAAACTATGCTTCCCCCCATTATTACAATGGAAATTCTGGAAAAAATTCTTAGCCGAACCCATAACTGGAAATGCCGAGGAAGTGATAATGTACACAACTTTTGGTACAAAAAATTCACCAGCTGCCATAAGCATCTACTGAAATATATAAACGAATTTTTGAAGTTTCTAGAAAATATTCCAGCTTTTTTAATGGAAGGTAAAACATATTTATTGCCAAAAGAAGTCGCATGTAACGATCCATCAAAATATAGACCGATAACTTGTCTGCAAACATTTTATAAAATTTTCACCTCTTGCATAACAGAAGTAATCAGCAACCATATAGATGAGAACCACATTTTAACGGAAGAACAAAAGGGGTGTCGCAGAGGAAGCAAAGTTTGCAAGGAACAGTTGATAATCGATTCAATTATTCTTAAACAAATACAAGAAAAGAAGAGAAACCTACACAGTTGCTACATAGATTACAAAAAAGCTTTTGAATCTGTTCCCCATTCCTGGCTTACTGAAGTACTAAACATCTATAAAATTCACCCAGAAGTTATTAAATATCTCCATACTGTGATGAAAAAATGGAGCACCATCTTGCACATAAAAACTGACGAGGGTCTTTTGCAGACCAATGATATCAAAATCAAACGGGGAATATTTCAAGGTGACTCTTTGAGTGCGTTATGGTTCTGCCTTGCGCTAAACCCTTTATCAAACCTCCTGAATAATGTGACTAGGTAGATTTCCACGGTGTTCAGGTTCCAATTTCTCCATATTTACATCATCTTCGACCTGAAGACGCTGGCAGCAGTGCCAGCGAAACTGTTGTCATCACCAACAAACCGACGCGGTTGCACCGGAAATATGGAGAAATTGGCTCCTGAATAATACTTAATATGGAGTCAAAATAAAAGGAAAATAACCAAGATGCCACACACTATCGCATCTTTGCTATATGGACGATCTCAAGCTATATGAAGGATCCAATAATAATCTAAATCGATTATTCCGTTTAACTGAAATATTTTCTAAGGATATAAACATGGAATTTGGAATAGATAAATGTAAAACTATCACAATAATCCGAGGTAAAGTACAAAGGAAAGATATTCCACTACAGGATGGGCAAATAATAGAGGCCATGGATGAGGGAGATACCTATAAATACCTAGGATTCCAACAAGCAAGACGACTAGACCACTCTACGATAAAGCAAAAACTTTCGACTGAATTCCAAAATAGAATCAAGAAACTTGTTCACACGGAATTGAATAGCAAAAACCTCACTAATTCAATTAATACCTTTTTCATCCCTCTCCTGACATACTCCTGGTATAATCAAATGGTCACAAACAGATCTAGACGACCTACAAAGAAAAATTTTATCCCAAATGACAGAGAAAAATATACTCCATAAAAACTCGAATATAGAGAGGAGCACGTTGCCCAGAAAATTTGGTGGAAGGGGTATCGTAGGCATCAAGAATCAGCACAACTCACAACTTTCTCAGTTACGGAAATATTTTTTCAGCAAAAAATCTACCTCGGATCTCCTGAGAACTATCTGTGACGCAGACAATAATTACACACCGTTAAACCTATCTGACGAAAGCATGCAAGTTAGTGAAACCACTGTTACTATAGACAGTAAAATGTCAATATGGAAAGCTAAATCCCTTCACGGAAGACACCCTCATGCCCTGGATGCCCCTGAAATCGATAAAGATGCATCGCACGCATGGATCAGGCATGGGCAACTCTTCCCAGAAACAGAAGAATTTATGATCGCAATACAAGACCAGGTGGTGAAAACAAAAAAATGAAAAATATATAATTAAAACCCCAAATTTATTGGATCACAGATGCAGAAAATGTGATAATGCCTCTGAGACGATACAGCACATCACAAGTGGATGCACTAACTTATCTCAAAAAGACTACCTGCACCGTCACAATCAAATATGCAACATCATACACCAGAAATTAGCTCTGAAATATAAACTCATAGAAAATGGAGTTCCTTATTATAAGTACACACCTAAAACCATCCTTGAAAACGACCACTGTAAGATTTATTATGACCGTCCAATTATTACCGATATAACAGTCCATAGGAATAGACCTGATCTAGTAGTACAAGATAAAACTCACAATGACATACTTGATAGACATTGCCGTACCTAATTCGCATAATATCACTACAGCCTACACCAGCAAAATGGAAAAGTATGAAGAACTTAAAAATGAAATTAAGAGATTGTGGAAATCAGATAAAGTAAACATAATACCTATCATTATCTCCGCCACAGGAGTAGTGCCTCATTCACTCCTTCAAGGTCTTCAAACTATTGGACTGCCGAAAAACTTGTTTATTACAATACAAAAAGCAGCAATTTTAAATACTTGCCGGATTGTCAGAACATTTTTCAAAACAGAGTAAAGAGACGAGAGTACTTGGTGATACCCGTACCTCGCCTAAAACCAGCAAAAATGCTGTGAAAATATAAAAATAATATTATTATTATTATTTTGTTATTTTGTTATTTAATTTTCTTCAGTTTTCACTGAGTAGCTTTAGGGTCCCCGCGCACTGGCAACTTTAATCACCGGCAACTAAACAATTTACTCACCCAAGAGTTGCTCGCTACCGCGCACTGGCGATTAAATAGTTGCCCCTCAGCTCAGTTTACAATGGATATCGTGAAAGCAAGTTGTGTTGTTGCGCTCATTTTGAGACAGCGAAAAAATAAGCAAAGGAAAAAAAGGTTTTGGGTACAGTATTTGTCCTTGAGGACTATCCTCTTTTTAGAGGAATTTACATAAACTATACTGTACGTAAAATTGGTAGGAGAAGTTCATAGAACTTTCGTTTAATCTAAAATGTTGTTGCCTTTAATTCCAATTCATTTATCAAGTTTTTTAAAAATGATCACAAATTCAATCACCTAAATATAATAGATATCTCAATCAAATTAAATAAATCTGGTTTATATAGGTACCAGGAATGATCTTCAATAGCTTTAATCGTAAATTGGGCACTAGAGAAGCTGTGAAAATGGTGGAGTGGCTATTTAATATGGGACCAGATATCAGGGAAGAGATACATCCATCTAGTTATACATGGAAAGGAGACTAAACTATTGAAAAGAAACTATGTTGGATCGAGAAACACATGAGGAGGAAACTCAAGAAAATAAAATATGACGCGAGCTAGGAAGGATTGGGATGCAGTCAGTAGCGTAAATATGGGGGGTGAGGGGATAATTCCCCCCCAAACCATCAGAGAAAAAAAAGATATTTACAAAATAACCTAGTATTGAAATAAAATAACTTTATCTGCTTAAATATAAATTTTTAGCGCCAAAATGATGTGAAATGTATATCGAGGCATGTCATTTTTCAAAACTTTTCCCACCCCATGCCATCTCATCCCTCCCGCCCCCAAAGCATATTCCTAGTTATGTGTCTGGCTGCAGTACAGCATTCTTTGGATTGCCATCACGATTTCAATACTGTGGAATCTTTGGGTATACATATTGTTTTCTTAGTTTTGCTAATCCTCTGTTCAGAATCACTTACTTATCTTTGACATGTAAGTACGATTCTTCTATTATATCCATGATAAATTTGAATGAATTTTACATTATTTCCGCCTTATATTAATTGTAATTTGCTTCGTTCAAACAACTTTCAATTTATAATGCTCACTAGTTTTAAAAAATGTGAAATTTATAAGAACCTGAAAAGAACCTGAACCAGAAAATAAAGAAGAACGTTAGGATTATATTTCAGCATTAAATTTTAAACGAAAAAAAGTGGTTCTATGGAGTAACCCACACCTGTGCAGATTAGCTCCAAATTCGCTGCAGGAACGATTGGCGCCGCCTCAGTCGAACTTAAGACTCGATTTTTAACATGGATTGCCGAATCTTTCCGTAAGGGTATATGACCGTTGGTTGTGAATTTGTGGCTTCCAAATACAATCCAGAGCTTGTTCAATAAATTTAAGTACCGCAAATAATCCCAAAAAGGTAATAGGGCCAGAGCAACATTTGCAGTAAAATTGAGAATTAGGAAGAAAGAACGGGAGGAAAAAAGTAAAAGAAATGGTGGCGTCGAGTGAAGGTGTAATGCACATACCGAAGCGGGAGGATACATCAACCGACCCAATGTGGTTTTTTTAAATAGGAATCCTATTTCAAACAGCAGAAATTATTGAAATAATTAAAGGTGACGACTTCAACGAAGAAAAAGAAATGAATCAAGATCAGAAACGTAGATGGAATGCAAGAAATTCCAAGGCCCAACATTATATAGTCTCTACAATAGAGATCCGTGGTCCACCATGTAATATGCTGTGAAGAAGTGGTAGCTGGATAACCAGAAAGAAGAAGTATAGGAAAGTGAAGAAAAGAATTTCGAAGAATCTCAAGAGTATGAAGAAAATGTAATGAAAGTAATCAAATGAAGGGAAGGTGTAACTATGTAAGTAAAACATTCTGAGGTAGTTGTTTATTTACATAATGCAAGTAAGTGAATTTGTAAATATATGGCTTCCAAATACAATCCAGAGCATGTTCAGTAATTAATATTACCGTAAGTAACCCCAAAACTTAAAAACTATGAGATCTTTGCAAAACGCGTCCAGCAAAACACTTTCCAAGATGCGCTCCGAACAAGGGCCGTCAAGCAACTGAAAAGTTGCCAGTGCGCGGGGTTGGGTAAGCATCCACGCGATCTATTCCTGCCGGCAACAATTTAATCACCCTCAGAATAGGTCCGGACGCAATTATTTAGTTGCGGCAACTAAAAAATCGCCCGTGCGCGGGGCCGCAGTCAATTTGGTGTGTTTCATTTGAACTTCCACAAAGCAACTAAATAGTTGCTTTGAAAAAGTTGCCAGTGCGCGGGGGCCCTTAGTGTTAAGAGCACGGGTTCTCACCAAGGTAACTCTTTACTGTTGAATTGGGTTGAGAAATTTTCTCGTGATATGACAGGTTGAAATTATTACAGCCTTTTGCAGTTTGATGTATGTATTTGGATGGAGGTTGAGTATTTTGAAACTATTTTGTATATGTTTTGGAATGATACCGGTAGCTGAGATGACAATTGGAGCTATATAAACCTGTTCCATAATCCATATTCTTTTTATTTCTATTGCCAATTCTTGGTACTTGTTAATTTTTCCTGTAATTGTCTTTTCGATGTTATGCGACAGTGGCACGGCAATATCAACTATGTAGCAAGTTCTATATTTCTTGTCAATCAACACTATATCTGGTCTATTATTAACTATAGTTTTATCTGTTTGAATAGGCAGATCGTAATAGATTTTAAATGCGCCGTTTTCAAGCACTGTTTCAGGGTGGTACACATAATATGGGGTCTTAGTATCTATTAACTTGTGTTGGTAGGCCAGTTTTTGGTGGATAATTTTTGCAACTTGATTATGTCTACTTAAGTGTTTTGTATTAGCTAGCATCTTACAGCCAGATATAATGTGCTGGATTGTTTCAGGTACTTGAAAACACCTTCTACATTTGTCATCTGTCATGCTTTTATCACCAAGGATGTACTTTGCACAATTTTTAGTGCGGATAACCTGGTCTTGTATTGCAAGCATGAACCCTTCGGTTTCTCCATAAAGTTCACCCAATGACAACCATTTGTTTGATGAGATTTTATCAACATATGGTTGATTGAGGTCATTGATGTGTCGTCCATGTAATTCCTTCTGGGCCCATACTTCTACCTTTCTATTTAATAGAACAGCTCCTGTGTTGGTTGCTTCATCGGTCGTGCCATTTTTTAGATTTAATGGTGTTAATTTGTTGTCGGCATATACTATTGATTTGTGAAGCATCGAACTGTTTGATTTATCGTAGAAGAAATGTTTTAGTCCATGAATTTGGTTTTTGAGGAGCTGTTGTAAATCTATTAACCCTCTACCTCCCATATAGCGGGGTAGCGTTAGCCTTTCTATTGCAGCCTTTGGGTGATGTAAATTAAATTTTGTGAATGATGTACGTATTGATCTTTCTATGCCTGCTATTTCGGTTTTGGTCCAGTCAATCACTCCAAATGTATACGTCAACACAGGTACCGCAAACGTATTGATGGCTTTGATTACATTTCGTGCATTTAATTCTGTTTTAAGGATGGATGTTAGTCTTTTATGGAATTCAGTTGTTAATTCCTTCTTGATCTGTTTATGTTGTATTGATTTTGCTTGCAGGAATCCAAGGTATTTGTAGTTCTCATTTGCTTCCATAGATATTATTGACTCGTCATCTGTAACATTGAAGTTACCATGCTTGATTTTCCCTTTTTCTATGTGAAGCAATCTGCATTTATCCAATCCGAATCGCATGTTTATATCAGCGGAGAACCTACTTGTGACATCCAAAAGGTACTTGAGCTGTATTTCATTTGAGGCATAGATTTTAATATCGTCCATATATAGAAGGTGAGACAAAGTAAAACTGGTGTTTGTACTATTTTTTATTTTGTATCCATATTTAGTGCTATTGAGGGCATTTGATAATGGGTTCAACGCCAGGCAAAACCAAAGTGGACTCAATTGGAATAAACCCCGTTGTATGTCAATGGTTGGTGTTATAAAGCCTTTACCCGATATATTGACCATTAGGGCTGTTTTCCACTTTGCCATAGTTGCTTCTAAAAACTTAATGATGGTGCCGTGGATTTTGTATGTAGTCAGAACTTTGAAGAGCCAATTATGTGGGACACTGTCAAACGCCTTACGGTAGTCAATATAAGCAACATGAAGGTTTCTGTTATTTTTGCGTGATTGTTGTAATACTACAGAATCAATTGACAATTGCTCCTTGCATCCCATATGGAACTTTCGGCATCCTTTTTGCTCTTCTGCAAGTATATTATTCTGGTCAATATGGCTGTATATTTTATTTGTAATACAAGACGTGAGTATTTTGTATATAGTAGGTAGACATGTTATGGGTCGATATTGTGTTGGATCTTCCGTATTCATTGTTTTGGGCTTCATGTATGTTATCCCTGTTGTGAAGAAATCAGGGAGGTTTGATGGGTTATTAATAATATCATTAAAACATTTGGCTATGGCTCCATGTAGAGACGTAAACTGTTTATACCAGAAGTTTTGAATTCCATCAGGACCTGGTGATTTCCAATTATGTGCCTTTCTTAAAACTATTTTGATGTCCTCGGTTGAGATTTTAGTAAACTGCATTTCAACTAAATTGAGGTGTAAGTTTTCTTCGTTTCCAATCCAGCTTGCACTCGAATTGCTTTCTGTTGGGGTCGACCATATTGAGGACCAGAAGTTGTATACTCCATCCTGATCTGGCAATTTACCTTCGATGTCAGTTGTTGCAGATGATCTCAGCTTTTTGTAAAATGATTTTTCGGAAGTTTTAAATTCCCGGTTTTGTTCCTTTCTATTGAAAGACTTATTGTATCTTTTAAGGCGCCCAACTTTAACTGCTAGTTTTTGTTTATTAAGTTCGAGCAACTCTTTGACATACCTGCTGTGGTTTTCATTAGCTACATCTGTATTGAAATTTTTAAAAACACATTTAAGTGATGATACTAACTTTCTTGATCTATTTCCATTTTGATATTGGGTCAATTTACCAATTTGCTGCCTTAGATGTTTTATATCGCTCTCTAAGCGTTTTCTCCATGGTGGAATTGTTTCTTTTCTTACTGGCACTGTTTCAGATCGGAAGTTCGGTTTGATTTTGAAGCCTAAGTGTTTACTAATGGTGATAGAAGCAGCATAAATCAATGTATGGATGTCGGAAATATTGCTTAAATACTGGGTTAGCTGTGGTAGGATATTATTGACCATAGCGACGGTTTGCATAAACTTCGTTGATGTATTTATTTTTGGAATTTTCGGTCGCTGGCTGGGATCTGAACCGTAATATTCTATTACCGTTTTGGTTAGCAATTCTGATATTTCAGTCTCTTCAAGATTTGTCGTTTTGGAATGATTGGTGTCAATATGTTCTTCTTGGCATTGGCTATTGATGATTCCTGAGTTTCCTGTTTTAAAAATTTCGTCCCTAGATTCCTCTGCGGGACGTGGGGTTGTTGACGGTTCAGCTTCGCTAGATGTAGTTAGATATTATTTCATTCATTCATTCTTCATTTTTTATTTATTTTTGTTTTATTATTATTTCTCCTTTTTTGCAAATTGCTTTCATATTTCATTGACATAGTTAAACATTTGACATCCCTGAAATCATATAATTCAAAAGGCATAGGAAAGTGTAGCTTGATTAAATACAATAAACTCGATAATTCCACATTAATTTAATACTACGGACGTCGGCTTCGATGTGATACCTCATCATGTGGTCGTCGTGGTACGTCGTCATAACATAATTATCACGTGTCACGTCGAAACATATGTCGTCCAGAATAGAAAGTATGTGGTATTATAAAGGTTTTTTTTTGCGTTTCATTACGTAAAGTCGATTCAATGAAATGACGCCCGATACAGCGAATGATAAAAGAAGGATAACTTGTTTTGTCGGTGAAGTTGGAACATGGCGATAGCTGTCTCTCGAATTCTTCCCAGCGCGCGTAATTGGGGCACGTTGGCAAACCTGTTATTATCTAGATGTGAAGACCAGCATCAGTCAATTATTGAAACGCCCCAAACATTGGTGATAAACTTCCAGCCACGGATCAACCGGCTCCTACCCGTCAGGGCCTCTTTATCTCCACAGAGCATCAAGAAGCACTCCCTAGCTCCTTACTGTTCCGGATAGTAATAATAATAATAAATTTCCCTTGGATAATATCCTAAGGAACATGTGAAGTATACATTTACACAATCACTCTCCGTAATATTACGAATAGCTTATGTAAATAATAGAATGAGAAAATATTTGTTATCGAATAATAACAACGACATAAGAGTAGGTAAAGTATTGGACAGAAGTCATAACGAAAAAAAAACTTTTCAATTCAGAATTACCTCAAAGGTATGATAAGTAGATTTTCAGTTTAGCACATGTAACAATAATGGTGTTCATTTGAAGAATGCAAATAAAATAAACATCATCAATCGATATATTCTGGTGATGTAAATGGGAAAAATACCTTATTCTCATTTGCCTAATGCCATAGGAAGAAGAAAAAAATTGACGGGAGATAAATGCTGTCTCCCATTCATATCTATCCTAAGTGTCTGATTTGGGATGATGCTTGAAGATAGTCTTGGTAGAAGATGTTACGGCCACCACGATAGTCTTTTGGACAATACGTGTGGGTTGGTGTCCACAGATTGGCACAGAAGAGTTTGAGGCCATTCTATTATGACGTTAGACGAGTTATGCCATATTTAAGGAGCAGGGAAACAATTTATCAGAACCGACATTTGGGGTACAATTCTCTACAGAAGTTAGTCATAACTAGCGATGGGAGAAGCAAGAAATACATTATCAGCAGAAATGTCCAGGCGAAGAGTGCAATGCACCAAAGAAAAAATCTAATTGCAGCGGGAAATTTTAACATAGAGCTAAGGAAAAAAAAACTTATTAGAACTCACATTTGAAGTAGACTTCTCTACAGAAATGAGGTATTGAAAATAATGGTGAAATGAATGGTGGGGGCATTCTAAATGTGGTGCTCCGGTAGAATGATGAAGATCAAATGGATCGACCGAGTAATTAATGAGAAAGTCCTAAGAAGAGTAGAAGAGGAGATAAACCTCATGAAAACCTTAACAAGAAGACGGAACAACATTATAAGCCACATCCTGAGACGCGATGGCCTGATGAAGACAATCGTCGAGGGACAAGTGGAAGGCAAGAATGGAAAAGGAAGACCTCGAACAAAATGTATGGAACAAGTAAAGAAGGATGTGAAAGAGAAGAAAAACGTAAGTGAGAAAAGATTAGCTGATAGGAGAACTGAGTGGAGAGCTGCGTCAAACCAATCCTAGGATTGTTGACCAGTAATGATTTCCTTTACCTTCATTCCAATGGTAGGTTTCGGGTTTCAGTACCGTTTTCCTCCTTATTTTTGCAGCCCTCAGGCTGGCATGCCGGCAGAATTCTACCCTTACTAAATACACTTCTTTACATATCGGCCCACGGAATCTTCTAGACGCGTGGTATATATGTATAATTGGTCAATTTTTGGTCAAAAAGTTTTAGTTATGGTAAAAAATAGTTATTGATTTAAAAAAATCGTAGAGAATTAAAAGTTATTCTTCCACGAAATCTTAATCCACGTTTAGATGTATACCATTGAGCGGATGTTGACAAATATGCAGCGAACTTTGTTGTTTAAAATGATCACCAGTTTAAGATAAGGTGTCGATTGTGAAGGACCATTGTAAAGAAATTTCCGTACCTAAATAGAGCAATACTTAAGTGAAACGATTTGCCAGCAAAGCTTCTTCGGCCCTTTCCAAAAATCATAAATATATTTTTGAAATGGTTGAAGAAGGATGTTGAAAACGTTTCATTGCATGAGAGGTGCTTTGAAAAATCTAGATAATTGAAAGAGATATGCTATTAAATACGCTGGGCATAATTTGAAAAATATCGTTCACCACGGCTGAACAAATGGTCTTAGAGTAATCAATTGTAATTTCATTTACTGCAATTAACGGGCCGAGACGTAGAGGTTTTGATAGGATATAAGGGACTTTAATGAGTACACAAGATTAGATTATATGGTCGTTAACTAAGAATAAAAAAAAATGTTTCAAGAGTCTGATATGAATAGTTGCACTTTACGATGCGGAAGCGAAGCCTCAGATGACGGAGAAAGCGAAAAGACTGGTTCGAGGTGTGATAATTGAGGAGAATGAAGAAGATGCAGTGGACATAGGGAAACAGGCAATAAGCGGTACCAGAGACGATGGGAGAGGAAATTTCTACTTTGATTGTTAGGCATGCAAAGTCACGGGATCTCATACAGCAGTTTCAACCTATTTACCTCGTGAAAAGCCTAGTTTTCCTCCCCCTTTTTCCTTAGAGTGTACTTTTCATAAAATCGCATTGACGCATGAATCACATTGTCCCTTGTTTTTTTCCTTGGCTTGTCATTATTGCTCACTCCAAGTCCACTCTTCCAGCATTTGAGAGGAAGGAGGGGAAATCCGGCGCTGAGGAGTGTGGAGCGAATCAAGCGATGTGCGGTGCGGCAGGTGGCAGGGAGGCGGGGGGGGGGGGGGGGGGGGGGGTGTTCGGCGGGGAATTCGTTTAGGCATGAGGTAATCGTGATACGATAAAACAATTGAAAATTTAGGGAATTGAAATTACTATTTAAACTTGAGAAAACATTTTATCCTGGTCGAAAAAAACTGCATTGAAAATAATTGCATTTAGGACCTTGAGGTGCCTCAGGTCAAGACCACCTAAGTACTCAGTATCTAACATCTAAATATTTTTATTTTTTCACCAATGCGCACAGTTTGAGACCACGAAGTCTTATATCGGGTCATTTTTTATTATAAGCGCCGGCATAAGAGAGCGTCTTAGTGGAGCAAATACTAAAAACTTGCTCTTAGGAAGATTATGAGGCAAGCGGGAACGGCGGGGGAAAAGAATAGCACATGATGCTATTTGGCATGTGCATGAAAATGTATGAAATCACTTTGCTCTAACCAAACTAACCTTCGCTAGGAAGGGGAATGAGCGAACTTTACTAGATTACCCTTTTCTAACACGACATGGTCATCATTATTTCTAGGAATATTTTTACCGATTGAGTTGCTGCATCAGCCAAATACCTTAAATGATTGAGGATAGTGATGCCTGTCTCTTGAATCTTTCTATTTCCCAGCTCTTAATGAACAAAATTTCTTGCTTTCCATTCTTGCTTTCGTGCTGCGTTTGATAATCTGAGGAGATAAAAATTCGCTCTAGAGCCTCTCTCTACTCTATTCTACTTACTGCGTGATAACACTTCTCCAGCATTTTTGTCTACATTTTAGAACTCGTGGTTGTAAATAAATTTTCTGAAAGCTTAACCGATGCTTTCTTAATTAGCTAGGAAAATACGATTTATTCTGAATGAATTGACAATAATTTTGATCCTTAGTTATAATGTGGTTTTAAAAACTATTTGTCAACTTAATTTTATTCAGTACCTCAAGTGGATTGTCATACATAGAAGTACTGCACGGTCATGGATACGTTTTCTTTGTGTATGGTGACAACCAGGGTGCCTCGTTCATTTTACCAATCTTGGAGCAAATAGTCATTCACGAGCAAAGTTACCATCTATCACGAATATCGTGAACAGAAATGTTGTGTTTCTTTTATTTAAAATTTTAAGCATGGATATTTTCTCTCTTCTGGATATTTTACGATATAGATATTTCGACAAATAATCGTGCAATGATAATACATTGAACTGACCTGTATTATGGCTAAGCATCCTATTTTTGTTTCCCAGGTACAGAAATAAATTATGCGACTGAAACTTTTGACTATCAATTTGATTAACGTGACCTTTTTTAATATCTGATGTCTAAGGTGCTATTATTTTTGGCTCTATGATAGCCATCCCTCAGGGCTTTTCGTGTCGCATATTATGAAACCGTTGTTACAAGGCGTTTATTGTTTCCCAGATTACTAATAATCGATTAATGATAAGTCAGAACGGTGAGACAGCGGTCGATTTTAATGTCCATCGTTGTTCGTGAGTTAAATGTTTTCTGATACCTATTTGTTAAAATAGAGTTTTGGTCTTCACCGACAACCTTACTGCAGGGATATGCAACCTTACTTCATACCCAATTAAATGTGACTACAAATTTCATCTTATTGCCACTAATCTATCATTGAAGTCGCAATTTACTCCCCGTATTGGGCGAATATTTCTTATTTCGTGATGCATTAATACAGCGAATATCGAAAAAACTGTGTCGTTACATTAAATTTGATTAAAATATTATTAATATCTTTAATTATTGGTCAGTGAATTCAATCCAAGATTACGATCCATTTGAATGCTAATTTTTTAAAATCGCGCAACCCGTAAACCTGTTCTGTATTTTTTTTTGCATTAGCTTATTTTTACCTTGTAATGGTCCTATCAAGAGGATTTAAAAATATCTTCTCCTTCGTTTCTACGAACCGATGTTCAGCTACACATACTATGGCCTACAATACCTTATATGTCATAAAATTTTTGAGAGAGTCGCGTGTAATTTACGTTAGTAAATAATCAGCTCACCTTACTAGCCACTATTCTGTCTTCCACATCAATGGCAATGACAAGTACGTTTAATTCATCTTTTAGGTTGTCAAGTAAGCTTGTTGCGTTGATGTAAGACAGACACTCCGTTCTGTAGCCTATGAAGTAGATTTTTCCAAAGTTACTATAAAAAAATGAGGCAGTATTTTCTATTTTCTATCTATTTTGTCGTATAAAATGGACCATTGAATGGATTAATGAATTTTATTTCAAGCTTGAATCAATTTCACATCTTAATAACCCGATTTATTACCAGTAAAATTCAGAATTCAATTCCCGAACGCTAATGATGACGTTGGCATCATCTCTACGACTATCCTGGTCTCAGTGTCCCTTCAAACTTCGTCTCGTCCACTTTTCTTCGGCCGCGTGCACCGTCGCCCCGATCCCGAATGCCCCCGACAGCCCAGCTGATCACCCCGTCATTACGTATTCAAATTGAAAAACATTTATAAGCATGCAAATTAAATTAATCGCCCTACTTTTTTGAGGTCCCGTTTTATGCCAGCCGAGAATGATTTACAGCGGACGCCGTGTTTAGAAACTGCGCTTACGCCGAAAGTACATTATACTCACTTTTGAGGATCCCAGATTATTTTGTCCGTTCTTATCAACATAAATAAAACACGGTTTATGAGATTTCGGTGCCCTGGAATTATTACATGGCACGGAAACGTGGACTTTGAGAAAGTACGACGAGAATAGGAAGTGAAAGCGTTTGGAAAAGGTGTAAGTATGGGAAAGAGAAAGCAGCGTGTGTCATGTAGGGAGTCAATGGTAGAAGCGCCTGAGGCGATGGGTGAGGAGAAGTCGGAGATATAATGCGATGTGCCGAAGAAATGGATTCAAAAAAAAGGAAATTGCGCCTATGAAGCCAAACATTTATCCACCTAACATGCAAATGCACAATAGGTAAATGATAGGGTAAACGCTAGCTATAAAATTCGGTTAAAACTAAGATAGTTTGGGCTTGATCAGTAATCTTCTCTAATTCAAAATTATTTCCAGTCTAAATAGCCATGAATACAGTAAATTTCAAGCAATAATGAAGCGAGTTTACTAACTTTTAATGGTGTTACTGAGCAAAAGGACTTATTTGAGGAAACGGTACGTTTTGGATCATATACATTTTTATGTGCTCATCTAAGGCTCGAATTACTTAATTCCATGTACGATTACATTGAATGAGGGCGAAATGAGTGAGAAAGTACAATATTTTGAAAATATTTTTTCTTCGTTACATGAGTTTCTGGCTTGTAAAGGACAGGTCTCATCTATTTTCCAGAAACATTATTCAGACCGGTTAAGACAGTAATTAAAGAATCTTTTCCGAGCATATTATAGGAGGAGATTTCATCAGGGATTCTTCCGTTTGGTCTCCAAAAGCCTCGCATGAAGCCACGTAGATTTCTTATCAACAAACAATCTATGTGCTACCAAGAGTTTAATGGTACTTTCTCCTATATGAAAATTTGCTATGAATACCCTTGTCCAAAGATTTGGTGCCATTGCCCGAGGGAACTTCCGATTCGTCTGGAGGGAAGTCATTTAGGAGTCAACCCGTCGCCAATATGGATGTCGGGCCGATGTATCGCGTGAGAGTTTGGGAATGAGAGAAAATTATCTGTTGATTCTGTTTCTAAAACTTGTCCTCGGTATCCTCTCCATTGGAAAAAATCGAAATAAATGCTTCCAGGTATTCCTTTGTGGTTTAGTTTTCTGGGAGAGAAAACAAGGCGAGATAATACTTACCTAATTTTCAATTACACTAGCGGACAACTCTTCAAGTTCTTCAATTTGCATGTAACTTACCGCGTTATATGCTACAAATACTGAATGTGATGATTTAAATCTAAAAACGTTGGATAGATAAACCGATTAGCATAAAAATTTTGATGAATATTGAATCTACAACTGAATATGTTATGAATCACATATGCTTTGGAGTCAGAACATACGATAAAAATGTTTTGTTTTTAAATTGAAGTTACAAATACAGCGTGGTACAGCGGATAAAATTCAGTTGGTATTCTGTGAATAAAAATTAACTAAATTCTAAGTATCAATATCTTAGGGATAAACCTTAAACCAGTAATGCCAAGTGATAGTTACTCAAGGCAATTTAGTTGCTCCTTATATGTTGTCATAAAAATGAGTATTGCAAATGTAAATTGTGAAGATTGTGTGTGGTGGGTAGAACAATACAATCCCTGTAATCCGGCCTTGAGGTAATCCTACATGTCCAGTAATCCGGCATGGATAGCTGGTGACCTCCCTTCGGCGAATATCATTTCGTCAGTTTTAAATAAATAGTTTTCCGATGCAGAGGGAGTATTTGTTTTATTGTTATGTATGTAGGTGTTTTTTACAGTCACAGTGCTTTCCAGAGTTTATTATACCTTTATCGACCATAAGCGTTATTAAAAATTTGGTCATCAAACTTGACTCGCACGCTAAGCAGTTGGGAGAATTGGCGTCACTATAAATGTATTTAATTGCAAAATCATACCTTAAAAAAGTTTTTGTGCATTGTGCTTGTTTCCTGTATGTTTCCAACAATCAGGCGATTTCGATTATCCAACTGTGTCACGGCTGCTTATGTTTTTGCTATGTTATGATAAATGTTTATGCTGCTCGGAATACCGCGGTCGCACTGGTTTTGCTGTAAAAAATGAATTCGTGGACACAAAAAAGTAGTCGATAACTATTTGCAAATAAAACCAGTGAAAATATTTCGTCTGGTCAGCAGTACTGGGCGAAGTGTCATGAAAGTACTGCTCGAGCATCACACGAAAGCGAGAGCGCGAGACTTGCCGAGTGGTTGTGTGCTTTTAAATTCGCTCCAAATTCTTAATGTGTTCGTGAGACACGGGCCGAAGCGCGACCGTTTACGCTAATGACTTTCACAGATTTAATTTATTTTCCGCCCCTCAGGGAGATTAAACACTCCGGTTACAATATTTTAAACGTGTCCTACGCCGTAATTGCAATCCTCCGAGATCTATCTATATATTAAAGTGCTCCTCGCGGATGACGCACGAGCAAGAATTAATGTCCGCAGACTATTCATCGGACGCCGTTTTACGCGACATCGCCGTGCGGTCGAATCGAGACGCGTTATATTGAGATTTCACCCGACTATTAAGGGCAATAAAGATCCGGGAGACTAATTTCTTCCCCGACGCTTACACCCGAGTTCGTGTCGTGGCTGAGATAGTGTTGGGCAAGACGGAATTGGATACGGAGTCGGAGGTGGTAGCGGACGAGACGGGCCTTCTGATTGGCGACGAGGAGGAGTTTCCATCGAAGCTTTGATTCCCAGGTGAAAAAAGAAAGCGGGGTGTAATAAAAAGAAATGATTTAATACTTCCGGTTTTTAGGGGCTGGAAATATTTTTAAGCCCGTGGTAGAGATATCGCTACTGGTAATGTATGCCTCGAAAATTGGAGCGAAACTTGATCGAATCCATTCTATCATAGTAACACTGGTAGACCCCATATTCGGGACTGCGACCACTGCCGGGAGGAGTCAATTTCACCTCTACCGCCGTTTTGGTTTTACTTCTGTAGTAGGCGATTAAATTACCTGGTTTTAGTATATTAGTTGCAGTGACTAGTATAGATTCTGTTCCGCCTTAGAATGATCGGTGGTTGCTTAATAAATAAAGCATTGAAGCTGTAGAAGTACAATAAAACGTGCGCAATTTTATTTCATTTCAAATTCTATTATTTTTCGTTTCATTTAAACTTATTTCTCATAAGGAAAATGAAGGAATAAAATTTGTAAGGTTGACTGATACACTTGAAAAAGCGCGACCCTGGTTTCATGGTTAACCATAACCTTACGATGTAACCATCCAAAATCATCAGTTATTTTCCATAGTTAAATATATTTATGTTTGCAAAATGCCGTTGAAACGAAATAATTTTGAAGTTAATTCTGTTTTACAATTAAAAAGTGGTATCTCCATGCATAGTGAAAAAATGTGTATGACTCTGAATGTATCACTCAAAGTATTAATTATTTTCTGTTTACTTTTGGTAAAATTTAATTTCCAATTCGTTTATTTTAAACGTGAAGTACTCTTCCAGTCTGGTTACTTCGGCTTTCGTGGACTAAGGCAAGAAGCAAGAAATTGAAGCGATCTCAAAGCAGATTCAGAATAATCTCTAAAGCCCTTTTTATTTACCCTAACATTTGGTCGTCTCCCTACAAAATCATACTTCTCTGATGATATAGGAGATTAATTAAGGAAAATACTATAGAAATATATTAACGTTATGATACTTTGGCGTAGTAACCTTTTGAGAGGTACGTTTCTTCCACTAATCAGAATACCCTTGATTCATTTCTCAGTGGAGTTACTCCAATTTACAACCTATATGTACCTCACAGTAAAATAAATTGTAATGTTCTATAAAATAAACCAAGGTAGTCCCAAATTTGGTTTAAAATCATTGGAAAATCTCCAGATATACATTCATGGTCAACCATAACCTTGTGATGTAAACATCTAAACTCATCAGTTGTTTAGCATAGTTAAATATGTTTATATTTTCAAAATACCGTTCTATCTATATCTGAGTCAACCATACTAAGTGTTTTTTTTTCTTTTTTCTGGAAAGAACTCAACTGTTCTGGCTAGAAGAAGGTGAAATATTAAGGCAATAGGAATATCCTCGCTTTCCGAGAATAGAATTATTTTAAATTATTATTCACGCCACGCACTAAAAGGAGTAAACTGCTTTCTCCAGTTTTTCTGAAGTCTTCTCGAATCAGTGGACAATGGACCCTAATTATTAATTGAATCGATTGTACTCTGAGATTAAATGGAACCACTTAAGTTGAAATTGTTACATTTCAGAAGTTCTGAAGACGTGCACCTAAAATATATTTTTAATCTCTTTATTACCAATGAAACTGATATCACATATAACTTTCTTAAATTGAATGAAGTGACGTCTTTCAGGTCACTTCAGCGTTTTGGGTGAGGCTATATTTTCGCTCCCATAATCAGCTGGCCTCCAGGTGCTCCAGGCAAGATATCCAGCTCAGTCGCTTTCAAAGTTAAAATGATGAACTTGCACAACTTTTAACTCCATAAAGACTGATTACCATGAGGCTGTTTACCCTCATGGTTATTTCAAAATTTCTCTAGCTAGATTTTGGTGTGTAGTCGATTTATTTCAAATTCATAGAGTACAAAATTTCTACGATCACAAAATTATAAACTGAAATTAGGCGCTCTTTCAAAAAACTAGATTCTTTGAAATGATATGGAAGTTGGTATATTACAGTATATTTCAAATGGCGAGAAAAAATTCAGAATGATAGTCAACGGAAATATTTCACAGTTCGCTTTTAATTTAGTCCTAGAGCTGAGAGAAAACCTTCATGTTATTCGGTATAAGTTGACTGCGCATCATTTATAAGCAAATGTCGTTGCATAAATGGAGAGGTCACTTTCTATGACAATGGAATATTCACTTCGTCCGCTGGCTTGTCTTAATTATATTGGAGCAATAAGCCTGAGGATTTGAAATAACATAAATGTAGACTAGAAATTATTTCCCTGAACCAGGCAAAAGTCAAAGTAACATGCAGCGAGAAAACTCTCTCTATACGCTTTTAATTCTTTTCCAATATGGAGAGAATTTTCATTTTATTTCATTCTAGCAAACAGTTAGCTGATTTATGTCCCAAAAATGGGACCCAACATTCTGATGAAAGTATATCCAGAATTGCCATCGTAATAGTTCTGTAAATTTTAAAATTCATTGTCATCAGTCCCAATTTTGTAATAATTCCCTGACGGGAAGAACCTTCCGACTTAAGTTTTAAAAAAAAAAACAGTGGCGTGCTGGTATTGAAAAATCTCAAAATTCAGAGTCACCTGGCGGGAGAGAATGTCAAATAATTATGCCTATCGTTCGCTAAATTGGAATCAGGTTAATATTTTAGTTCAGTGGAGAAATGAAGACACTGTATATACGAGATTTTTTATTCCAATGGAAATCCCAAAGTTGTGTATCGCTTCTTGGTGAGTCAATTAAATTTTCCCGGAAAATTTTCATGAAAATCTATGCGCAGAGGAAGAATAGAGTCATCCACTTCCAACTTACCTTTCAATTCACACCTTAAGCAATATTTCCATCTTGTCAACATCCCTGTTATATAGCAAGCGTTCTCTACATCTATTTGGGACCAGCTTCTGCGTGAGCAGGGTGTGAAGGGCTTTCTCGGTTAGAATGTATTACACGGTAGTGTTTGAACCGAACTAGTGGAGACTTCAACGTGTGTTTCTATCAGTGATGGATAGGGTATCAGTGTTCCTCGCTGCCTGTGCCACGTAGGCGGAGGGAACGCGAGCCGAATACTAAAACGGATATACGACATAAGATTGAACGGTACAGACGGAAGGAATACGACTAAAACACGTGGTATCTTGATCAGAGAAGTACTCGGGAAGTTATGTACAGAATTCGTGTAGAAAGTTTACCAAATTTGGGGTGTATTTGAAAAATTTAAGTCCCTTAGATGTTTATTTCAGACCATTAAAAGATGAATTAATATCATGGCCAGAGATAAGTTGCGGGCCATGGTGATTTTTCAAAAGTGTGCCAATTGAAATTTGAAATTTGAATTTTAAATTGAGATTAGCAATACTTAGATACTTAGTACTCGTCATCCTTTCATTGAAATTAGACGTCATATCTAGGTCTCCAGTGCGGCTACTGCTAGAATTTAGCTGTCAATCAGAATTTAGGACCTTTTTATGCCCAGCCTTCATCACCGACTTATGCTAAATGCTTCTATCATGATTAGAACATTTGCATCACGGTTGCTAAAGAAATATCAATACAAACCAATGAATTTTCTTTCAAAAAGTATACTTGTCATTCTGGATACCAAGTTACATTCAATTTTATCTCTTCTAAATTATGCTTGAGTTACATTAAATTTTATCATAGGTTTCTACACGTAAAAATTTTCACAACACTTTTGTTATACTACCTGATGTCAGAAAGTGAGTACTACTACCAAATTGTAACTTCAATTTTCAGTGTGCAGGTTAGTATGACAAAATTCTTGTGAAAATGTGTAAAATTACTTTCGGTGATAATGCAAGCTAAATTTTCACAAATTAATGCCACATTATTTCCATAAATTATTTTTTATTTAGGATGAAAGCTTCTCGGGTTTCTAACCGGGTCAGGGTCTGCATGGTGTAGGCCGACGTTTCGTTGGGAGACTTTCCCAACATCCTCAGGGCTCATCGTCAGCCCTGAGGATGTTGGGAAAGTCTCCCAACGAAACGTCGGCCTACACCATGCAGACCCTGACCCGGTTGGAAACCCGAGAAGCTTCCATCCACGCTATTCACCGGGAAAAGCTCAGATGCTTCATTTTTTATTTACCTTTATTATTAAGCCTTTAGTTGAGAAATAACTGAACTTAACGGCAACATACCTGATCTAACGTCGAAAATTCAACCACTTGATTAAAATTTACATGCAAATGTAGGAGTGTTATATTATCATAAGGGAAAAGCGCAGCCTACCAAATTTCAGAATGCAACCATCGCCATGTTTCCTTACGAGGGTTGGCTTGCCATATGAGGATAGACTTCGTCGTGCTAAGTCAACTCCAATTGAGTCAAAAGCGCTCAGATCTGAAAATGTAGCCTTATCATTCTGCTCAGCTCTACCATGCCGCCATAATTCCCGACTTGCCGTCCTGTATCACACTGATTGACCTAAGAGGTGGATTTTGAAAAGTAAGTGCCATTTTGATATTGAACTTGACCTACACAGGAGGCTATTTGAGCCATACTGCCTCCAAGGATGTTATCGAGAGTAAGTGTTTTGGAAATTTGTTAAGGAAATCCATTCACTTCATTGTGTCAAATAAATTATTTGCTCGACGGCGAAATTGTTTTACGCCGCCCCGGGTTTTAACTGCAACACGAGTTTTTCTGCGACCTTTACTCAAACTGGGTGCTGAGATGCTTTAATGATGTATTTGGCAGTTATTATCGGAGAATTGAAAGAGATCAATTGATTTTCTGTGCAATAAATTGAAGCTGGATTTAATTGATGAAATGTTGGGATTACGTTGGAAAAAGAGGTGTATGACAAGCATATTGTTTCGGAAGGATATCTCATTTCTCTCTGCATATATCTGTCCTTTATAAGGTTAAATTCTTGAAAACAAGGAAAGAGCAAAAATGTTAGAGTAAATTGGAAGGATTGTAATAGTAACAAAAATTTCAAATCGCCCTTGCCAGAACATACCTACCTAGGTTATGTTTGAAATATTGTTGGAGTGAGTGATTTTTTCATCTATAAAGGGATAAACAAATCGTCAAACCGTCCCGTTTTAGTACCCCTATATTTCGTCATCACGACTCGACGATCGTATATATAGTAATCGGAATTGTTTAATGTTTTTCACGTCATCTATTTAAATCTCTCCTCGAAATTGACTTAAAGAACGATGTTAACAATATTGGATAGATGATAATTTTAGTTCTTTTTCCGAAAACTCCTGGCACGTTTCAAATAATCACATCTGCCGCTAACGCATACACATTTCTACGTGCGGTTGTTGCCTCCGTCACACGTATTTCAAGTAGTTAATTAAGTTAGCGGCGTAGTAATCGCGATTATTGGAATTTTTGTCGACTAATGTGAGGTAAGTGCATCCGCAGCTAAAATTGCAGATACAAAGCAATCAATCTATTTGTACACCAGTGATTAATTTCGCCATGGAGTAATATTTCGCTTATCCGGAACTCGAACCCGGTTCTCCCGATTGCCGGTCAGGCGTGAAGCACGACCTCCATCGCACGCGTCACAGAGTGGACTTGTGGTGTCAACTACTTCTTCAGTGAAACCCATCCTGAAGCTTGGTGGTGTAATTGGCTAGCACGCCCGGCCTTCAATCGGGAGATCCGGGTTCGAATCCCGGCTAAGCCAAATTCATGGCGTACTTAATCCTTGGTGTATGTAAATGTGCACCAGTGCGCGTCACGGCGAACAAAATCACTTGTTTCATCCAATTATTCTTAATTAATTTCCAGTTGAAAATCACTATAGAGAATCTATAAATTCAGTAAACTCACTCTACGTAAAAAAGTATTGTAACCAAGGCGGAGGATATGGGCTCAGCAAAGGTTGGAAATCCTGTCAACCGGAAATTATTTGAACCATTAAAGAATTATTAAAGTGCGGTAACAGACAAAAGAGGAGTGGCCTGAGCGAAGACAGAGGTTATACTACATTTCTAACTTTCAACCCGGAATTATGCATCCTGGAGATGATGCCAGAGTTAGGCATTGAAAAGTCGCGTCATCACTTGCAGTCTTCGCAACCCGGTGGAGAACCGGTGAAGACTTCAATGATGTGAAGGATTTCGAGTTTTTCTTGCATAAAATACGGGTGAAATAGTTATTTTTCCCCATCAAGCAATCTGCGCTGTAAGTTTATAAATATCCTGGAGTTATTCATAACTCCACCAAATTAATCTATAATGGTATGGAAACATACAATTGATTCATGCTAATTTGTAACTATGTCGAATTACGCTGTTAATCATTTAATGTGTAAACCAATGTTCAGAAGCATTCAAACTATATTTTTTTCTTTTTTAGTCCTTTTCCTCGTTCTCTATTTCCTATTTTTGCGCCTGGGGTGTTTAAAAACCGGTTTCCACCGTTCCCTAAGTAACATTGAGTGAAAAAATGTAATTCCTTCTTTGTGCTCCAAATTATAAAAGTGAGTATTACTAATATTTAATTAAACATCCAAAGGCGATTGTGTTTCTGATAACAATAATAGCAATACTGATGCTCAATAACCTACTATATTCAACGGTATTCAGTCGTTAATTACACTTACTTTTCCGCTCTGAAGTATGTTCGGAATAATAATAATAATGTTCAAATAATTTTTCTATGACTACTTAAATTTTGATTTTACCCTAATAACCATTCTAAAAAAACAGTAAGTATTCCCTAATCCAAAAAGGAAATTAAGTGAACTCCGATAATTTGCGTTATATCTCGAGAATTTCAGAGTTACTATTTACGCTGTATATGAATGGATCTGTAACCAGACAAATTTACTTTTGCCTAACATCTTAAAATATCTTCAACCAAATTGAATTTCGTAATGGATTTTTTTACCGTTGTATCTAAGAATTCTATCAAACCGTAAATATCAGCAGCGTATTCTTTATTTGCAGTTCTCTCACGCCGGGTGTTTAAAAATAGGTCAAAACCGCGCAACTAAGAAGTGCGGAAACATTCAGAGTCTAAATAACTGACAGTCTAAAACATTGCTCCAAGGGATTGTGAGGTAAATACATTAAATAATGTATGCTATCGCTGTTTTAGCACATGAATATACAATTTCATAGCTTTTTATACTCATTTATCAGGGACCCAAAATATTAAACCTATCTAGGGAGTATTGGAGCTATAGCTGAGCATTAAAAACATGTATGTAATCAGTTGGAATGCATATTAAATTATCTGCAAAAGTATATTTCATAATATTTGGCTATTACTTTCTGATTAGAATAACCATTCCTGTACTATTCCACAGTTACTTCTTCCAGGGTTATGAAATCAATGAATATCTGTAACCGTGAGAATTTTCTCTGTGTGCTTAATCTCCTTTAGCGTTCATAAAATCAAAGAGTCCACCGACGGAGGCCCCAAGCTATAATTATCTGCGTAGTAGATATTATTTTCAGCCTCCATTTGCTATTCTCGCGCGCCTCGGTGTTTAAAAACAGGTTGCAACCGCGCCCCACAGACTGTGCGAAAACATTTTTGGGCCTACGTGACGGGGAGCACGCGCTTTGCGTCCGGCAACTGTCATCAGCATTCACGCGGCTCTCCGCCGCCGCCGCCACCGTAGAGTGCGAATATACTCTCTTGGCAACGTCCGAGACTCCGCAACACAGCTCACGTCCAGCAAGCACTTCAAAAGAATTCCCACTAGATGCGCCATTTTAACGGTCCCCCCAACCCACCCTCCAATCCCACCCGTATCTCATCTATTTGTCTCCCCCCCCCACCTCAGCCACCTCCGGTCGTAACTGCCAGCCCTCTCACACAATGTGTTTTCTATCATCCGCCGTCATGTGGTGCTGTGTACTAGTTGCCATTCCGATCGAGGCACCGGTCTCGATTTTTACTGCCCGCCGCGAAAGAGCTTCTTAGGACCGCGAACGGTGTCCGTTTTTGGCTCTGGAGCCAGCCGACTCGAATCATGGGATGAGGCTCCTTTTAGCCGTCATCCGGAACTCAATTCAGATTCTTTAAATTTCGCCGTCACGGGCACGAGCAGGTGATTATTGGTTGCCTTGGCAGCAAAATGTACCAATGTATTCGGGTATCCTAAAAACTGTGAATAAGAAAGTAATGTTTTCTTACTGCAGCAGGTGATTTTTGGTTGTCTTGGCAGTAAAATAAATCTAAATCTTAATATCCTAAAATCTGTGTGTGAGACTGTTACATTTTCTCACTGCAAAGTGTTCGAGAGTAGAAAAATTCATCCGATGATTAACGTGGAACATGGATTTATGTCAGATAGTCAAGGACTTGTACATATGCAGAATAGTCGATCATGGAAGGATTTTAAAGGTTATTCCTTAAAGTCTGTTTAAGATCAATTGTATTGATTCAGTGAGTGATGAGGAAGTGCAGAAAAGGCGGAATATTATTAAGGAGAGAGAATAATAATTCAGAATTCTTGACTCAAATTCTTTAAATTTCGTTCCCATAAGTACGAGCTGGTTATTCTCGGGGGCATAGCATTAAAGTAATAAAAGCATAAGAAACAGACAAGGTTCTAATTTACGCTGACATTACAAGCAGAGACGTCGGGATTAGTGATGAGTGGAACTGTGATATTCCAATCACTTCGCTACCTGTGACTGCTACTCATCAGAAACAGTGATTCTTAACTGTGAATACGATTACTGACGAGAATCAGGATTCCCGTCGGTGCACTCATAAAAGTCAGCCGTTAGATGTGGCGCTGCTATTTCCGCTATGCTGTCCAATTCCGATGAATGATTTCTCCGCAAAAGGAAAAAATAGACTTATTCAACATTAGAAAATCAGGCAAAATATTTTTTTGGGGAAATAGCTCTGATTCTGAGTTAATATTACGGTAGTAAAGTTAATTTGATACGGTGAAGGAGTTGATAAGTGGCTATCATTAAAATCCAGTCGGCATTTTTTAACATATTTTATATTCAAGTCGCTGGCTGAATATTACGCAAAGGATATGTTATTCATCATTAAATATGAATAAAACATCTTTTATTTTGCGTAACATCGCTGCAGTTGGTAGCTACCGAATCTGTCTTTACCGTATTTCCAGTCGCAGTGATTTCGAGTATTTTGATAGTGATCGAGTCACTGGCAGTGATGGCTACTTCTCTTTCATCACAGATAGCGATATATCGCTCATCAATTGGTTGCAGCCTGTTCGCCGCTTCCACAATCTCAGTGATTTCGAATATTAAGTCACCGGCAGTGACTGCTACTTTTCAGTAACGGCGATTAAATCACAGTTAGCGATATATCTCTTATCACTAGTCGGGATGTTTGAAGCCATGATTCCCTAAGACCTTTTAGGCTCGAGTTTGGGATGAACAGCTTTTCTGTATCTTTCAAGCTACTGTGGCTATTTTGTCGATTTATTGAGTATATGTGACTGGCTATCAAAATTTGTACCCCATTAATACAAGGAGAAACTTTGAAATGATGGCTTATGTAGTTTTGAAGATGTGGTGAGGAATTGATTTGCTTGAAACTTTCCTGAATTGGGTATCAAATCAAACTCATGCTGAATTTGATAAATGCGTCTTCATAGCAGCGAAGCATGTACGAAGGCGGTGGCGTGGGAAGTCAAAAGTAGAAGCATTCGAAATGCGACTCTGCAAAAGTCCGATCAGGATCAAATGTATCGACAGAGCGCGGGACGAGATGTGTCAGGAAGAGTGATTGAGGAGATACGTGCTCTGTGAACGCAAGAAAAAGATAGGAGCGAAGACATACCTAGTGCATTATCGTGAGGGATAATGACGGTGATCGTTGATGGGAAAGTGGACGGGAAAGGAAGGCCTGGGCCGGACAAGCTATCAAGGGCGTGACATCGGTAAATTTGAAAAAAATAGGCTGACTGGAGAATTTAAGTGAGGGCTTTGTCCAGCACTCCTGCGATTGTTAATGCATGATGATGATAAAAATGTATCGTGCCTACCCTTCTGAGTACCAGAACTTTATTCTAGACTATATTAATTTTCTTCATAAGAAGTATCAGTCCTTTGCACTAAGTACAAATATGATTGCCGTTGTATGTGGCTTGTTCATTTTAGAGAAATCATCATCACAAGTCAACAAACCTTTATTGTTTGGATGCAACTCTTCATTCAACCCTCGCATCAAATGATCTTTGCATTTAGACTCATTTTCTTTATATTTGTATCCATAATTTCGGTAAATACGCTTCGTATCCGAAGGTTTCCTTTGACATTGTCGCCGAGCTGTTTTCTGACGAGCGCCTTCACCAGGCTAACATGTGACCCATATGTCCATGTCCTAATAAGCGATTTCTCCTAACCAACTGCTATATAAAACCAATTTTACATTGATAGAATACGGTCCTGCTGACCTTTAACCTCTGCTGATTGCCGAAGCAAAAGCCGTCCGTCAACTGAGCAAGTGTGCCTATATTTCGAGATTGTATAAAGGATTTCTTCGAAGTTACAATCTGAAGCCGCCGTATTTTAGGAGTTGAAATATTAGAGGGATAACAAATCTTTGAACTCCTGCTTCCTGTACAGATTCTAAATCAAGGCTTTTAGAGCAAGGTCTAAAGGAATTAAACTACCCCCACGGGAATCAAAGCTGTAGACCATCACAATAACACTTTCTAAACTCAAGTATGGCGCAAATCCAAACTGCATCCGTATAATGCATAGTTATCATATTCGTTTATTGTATCGATATAACGTATCGTTTAATGGGTTAGCGAGGAAATCTAGTGAGCATAGTGGTTTAGGGTCTGATCCAAGTTTGAGAACCAATAATTAAAAAAAAAAAAAATGATTAAATTCACGGCAACACATTGCGGTTGGTCTTAAAGCGTTGAACTGCTGAATTTGGAATTTTAAGTTAACTCCTTGAAACCCCGACATTTACAATTAAAAAAGGAATCAGAAATGGACTGGTATGTGATTAATTATTTCATTTTATAGTTTAATACAAGTTTAAATAGACAGTGCGTGAAGTAAGTCAGGAAAAAGATCGTTTCCCATACCTGGATGTTGGCAATTGAAACGCCAGGTGCTTATTCTGTGGAATTATCTCACCTTACCTTTCGAAACCAATGTCTAACAAGCAAATCACCTAGTGAGTTATTATTTTAATAGCCAGAAATTATTGTTTTCATACACCATGCTTATGAACCAATCGTTTTTATTACTTTCCTAGCATACTTCGTGCGTGGTGTTGGTGATATCTGGGTCGTGATATAATAAGGCGGGGCGCTAAGGTTTTCTCAGAAATTTGTTTTGATAGAACGATCATTTTATGCGTTTTTCAGCGATTTTGAGGTCGTTTGTGGGCCTTCGCGTGGACATGCTTCATGGTAAACAAGCGAGTCTCGGTCGTTTGAACCCTGTGCCCTCGATTCAATGGGATCTCGTGGCGGTGGGCCAAAGAAACGGTAAAAATATCCGCATTAATCGCCTCAATTATGGACCATAAACGAGAGACATTGGTTATCTCAGCGAGGAGCAAAGATAAAGAGAGAGAGATATCGATGATAAAAAATGAACCAGTTCAACTTTCATCAAAAAATAAGTCGGCATCTTCGGGATACACCTCGTCGAAGAATCTGCCAATGTGAGAACCTATCATTTGGGGGGCCATAAAAATATCATTACAGCAATCAAAATGAAAGCTTTAACTAAATTCATATGTTTTCACGGAAGCCTGGCGGTATTGACATGTTCGCTTTCGCCTCCAATTTAAGCTGACGAATGCGAGAAACTAAAGAAGCCAAGTGGTGGAAAAGTGGATGCTGACCGTATGGTCCTGGGTGAAGGAAGACATTCTTAAGTAAAATTCTCGAAGAGCGAGGTGACTCATGGAAAAAATCTGCCCCCCGCACCGAATTCGTGGTATTCACACTTAGTCTGGAGTGAGCTTTACCCTCCCCTATCCAAACCAGCCTTCGGGTGCATTCATTGAGCGAGTGCGCTGAAATTCAATTTTTCCCTCGCTGTTTTCATTTTGTAATGTATATTATTATTAGCCAAAACAATACTATAGCTGCAGTAGTCGGCGATTTATTTTCTTCAAGCTAATTTGAGCCAGTAATAATAAATGTTTAAAAAGAGATTAAAAAACACGCTTTTAACTAGAATTGCTTATTAGATTTATGGGAACCGTCTGGTAGATTAATAAGGATTAGCATTCACACATTATACTCCTAGATATGGAAGGCTTTTTATTTTACTTTTTAGTGCACTTTAAACTGCCTTTGGAAAAAAGCTTGTTATTTTATTTTATTTTATTCTTCTTAGTAAGAATGTAAATGTTTTAAATCAATTTTTAGGGTTGGAGTTTTTCACCACATTTTTAACTTCCCCATAACTTTCGTGGAGTGTTAGTGACAGCATTTGAACTTTCTTGGGTATTAAATTTTTTAAAAGTATTTCTTTATCCATGATGAAAAAGCACAAATGGTAATTTCCACACTTTTTAATTACAAAGCTCAACAACCGACCATGGTTTCCACACATGGTGTAATTTTTAATACGTTATTTGCAGCGTTAGTAACAACGTAATCTGAATCGTCTAAATACTAAAATGTTCCGCTTTATGATAATTTCATTTAAAATCTGGTTAAAAATGAGAAATTATTAATGACATAGAGTTTTCTATAACTATAAAGTGGCATTTTATCATAGAATTTAGATCTCAAGAGATCTTTGAACTATGAAAAAAAAACATGGCAGAAGTTGAACATCTTTTATGATTGAGAGGGGACGAGCAATTGGAAAGAGATTGAAATGATTTTATCACGATATGCTACGTGATAAAATTTATAAAGAAAATTTACGTGGAAACTGTGGCTAGGAATAGAATGAGATGCAAAAAAAAATTATCGGCCATGATTGTTTATATTTCTGAATTTTGTTCTTGTTGAATATTTGAAATCAAAAGAGATGTGAATCTTCAAGTTCAAAGAGCATATCGATCGCTCCTAGTCGCAAAGTAGCATCCCAAAAACTTCATTCCATTCAGGCAAATCTTGAATTTCTAGTCCAGATAATCTTATATGCCTTATAATCGTATGTGAGATCTCGTCCATAAAATCGTATGTCAGAATCGCATGCCAGTCCATTTCTCATTACTTTTTTTAACTGTAAATATCGGGGTTTCAAGGAGTTGACTTAAAGTTCCAAATTCACATGTTAAACCCTTAACATGTGTTGCCGCAAATTTAATGAAATTTTTTTATTATTATTGTTTCTCAAACTTGGATCAGCCCTAAACCACTATGCTCACTAGATTTCCTCGCTACCCCAAAAAAACGGTACGTTACGTCGATACAATAAATGAATATGATAACGATTCATTATACGGATGCAGTTTGGATTTTATTTCGTTAATATTAATATTAATAAATATAACTAATATTTTTAAATATAATAAGTAGAACACGTAAAAACAAATTTCAATCAAATTTCCCTCATGCATATAGATTTTACAACATGCTGCTTCGAAGCAACACTTCTTCAGATATCCGCAGTAAATGAGTATATCATTCAAACTTCAATCTTCCAAGTATATTTTAAGGTAGGCTTCCATGGAGTACTAAGGAGTAGTCTGGGAGCCTCCCTTTCCTTCCAGCACTGCCTTCTTTAATTCACTGCAAGGCCTACTCATTTCATTCTATCTAAAATTCTATTCTTTTCCTTCCCCTCCCTCGTTTCCCCTTACATTCTACCCTCTAACACCATTTTCAACATCCCCTCTCCGCTAAGCACTAACTCCATCCATACATTCTATACGTTATAAAGCAGCGGCGATAAAGGACAACATTGCCTCACTCCTCGGCTAATGCTTGCCCACCCAGATTCTCCGTCCGCTACCCTCACTTGCGCAGTCTGGGCCGTATACAGAATACGAATCAATCGTCTATCCCTTCAATCTAAACCTATTCTCTTGAGAATATCCATTAACTTTACCCAGTTCACCCTATCAAACGCTTTTTCAAAATACACGAAATAGGCATAATCGTCATATTCTAAGTTCCTCTCGACGAGGAACCTCATTACTGCTATTGCATCACGAGTTGACTTCCTTTTTCTGAAACCAAACTGATCTTCGCCCAAATAATCATTTGCCCTCTCCTCCATTGGTCTGTTCAATATCCTCCGTACCACTTTCGCCGCATGCGATATTAGGCTGATAGTCCTGTAATCTCCGCATTCCACAGGTTTCTTCTTTTTCGGTAGTGGAATTAAAACCGTCCTCACGAAATCCTCCGGCCAACACCCCTCCTCATAGATCCTGCGAACTAGCTCGAAAAACCTTTTCTTACTATCCCTCCCTAGATTCTTCAACAGCTCACATGGGATATTGTCCACGCCTACTGCTTTCCTGGCCTTCATATCACGAAGTGCTTTCTCTATTTCCGAATCTAATATCCCCGGCCCAAGATTATCTTCCTCTACTACACTTCCATCCTCTAAAGTCAATCTATCTGTGCTGTTCCTTCCGCCATACAGATCATCCACGTATTCCTTCCATCTGTATTCTACTGTGTACTTCGCGCTCGGCTAGTAACCTCCCATCTTTAGCCTTAATTTTAGACATGGCTTGTCCTCTTTTGCTGCCCGATAGCGACTTAACATTGGCGTACAACGCGCCTACTTCTCCATCTTTGTTGAACTTTTCCATTTCCTCATACTGACTTTTCCATCAAGCTTCCCTTGCCCTCTTAGTTTTACGTCTTAATCGATTATTTAGTTCCCTATACTTTCATTTGCCCTGCTATGTGTCCACGTTCTTCAACTTCCTTCTCTCTTCCGTTTGATTTATCATTGCCGCCGTAACCCAAGGCTTCTTTATCCTTCTGCTGTCAACGTAGCCAATTGACTTCTCTGCCGCTTTGACTATTCCCGTTTTAATATTACCCCACCCTTCCCCTACAGTCTTTGTACTTCCACTTTCCCGTATACTAATGTCCACTGGCTCCTGATATTCTCTCCTCTTAGTCCCCTTCAGTGCGTCTACATTCCATTTCCTCGCTTTACTAACTTTCATAAGTCTTTTGCATCTTACGTTGCATTTCATAAGCACAAGGTTGTGGTCTGAATCTAAAATTCTGCTGCTTTCTCTCCCCTGTCGTTCCGAATTCCTAGCCCAAATTCTCCTACTTCGTTTCCATCCCTCCCTTCCCTCACTGAAGCGTTCCAGTCCTCCATTACTACCAGATTTTTTATGGACTAAATTTAAGATACGATTATATTGCTCAGGTTTTACTCAAACGATTTTCTGGACGAGAAATACATGATACGCGTGCATGGAATGATTTTACAATAAAGATTCTACATTGCGACTAAGAGTGGTCGATATGTTCGCCGTGTTCAGTGGGAGGATCACCGAAGCCGAATAGACTACTAGGATTGAGAGAATTTAAGCCTATGCGTGCATGTAGCATGCACAAAAAAATAGGCTCTTTCATACCGGTAATTCTTACTTTGTCCCTTAGGAAGACACCGGTCACATCTGGCACTTCTGAAACAATGAACAGTTTTATGACGAATCGCGGCCGTATTCATTTCAGCGATACAATCTTAAGGTCGCGGATCTGTCCGATTTGTATTTCCATACGGCTGGACGGATTGCAACCAAAGTTAGTACGTGACTTCATTTCATGCTCTCAAAGGCCTTCCGGTTGCGTTCGATGCGTCCTTTGTATTATGTATTATAGTGAGACGGAACTAAATATACACTGATTTCGTAGAATGCGATAAGAACTTTTTCACGGATTAATCAGTGCTATAGATATTCTTCTGACTGTGACGGTGAAATGAAAATCCTTGAGGCACGGGTATTTTTTAGATGGAATTAAAATGAATTCTTCATTTTCACATGTAAATGTTTTAAAACGTAAAAAATTCTTTGAGAAATAGGCGCATGCTACGGAAAAGTTAAAAATTTCTGAAATCTGACGGAATGAGCCTACAATTAATGTAAGAGTTATTTGCATTAATAGTACTTACAATTTACAGTTAATTTATCGTGGACTACTAATTTTAGTGTAGCATAACATTCAGGCAAATCTAAGAGGAATCTGAAAGTAATTTATTATAAATGCCTTTAAAATGAATATTAATAATCACTGCAAATTGCTATCAGTCATAATATTTTAAATGCAGTAGGTTGGCTGATTTTCATGGACACAAGCATGATTAATGCATTACACATGCATAAAATGTATTCTCCATGGATTCAAGATTCACACAGATTCGAGACTCAGATGGATTCGCTATTCACATGGATTCAAGATTCCTACGGGTAATTCAGTTTATTATGAACGATTTAAAGAACCGATTCATTACTACGAATCAAATCCTATGAACCGAATCCACCAAATGAACCGTAATTCCCACCTCTAGTAGACGTGCAGTGGAGAAAACTAAATCCTCACCTCTCTCTCATAATCACAGAGTGAAACTGTACACCTCAACAATCCAACCAGTCCTTCTGTACGGCTGCGAGATATTTGCTTTATCCAAAAATATAAGAAACAAGCTGGAAGTCTTCCAAAACAAAACCCTACGCCAACTCCTCCACCAATCCAGGTTGGTCAGAATGTCCGATGTACGGTCCAAACATAACCTTCCCGCCATTAACACATTCATCACCAAATTAGCGATTAACTTTAAGTCCAGACTCGGGGCAACTAAAAACACATCAATCACAAACATATGGGATTATGATCCAACTATCCCCACCACATACAAACTGCCTCAACTAATCACTCGTCTATGAGTCTTTCCTATGTCTTTCTCTCTTTTAGAATAGTATCCCACTGTAATATCTTATTGAAGGTATCCTATATAACTTTTTATGTGCACTCCAAATTAATGTAAATGATGATGATGAAAAGAAAAAAAAATATAAACAAAATATAAAGAAAAAATCATGGAAAAAAAAATACAAAAGATTGAAAAAGATAAATAAAAATATAAAAATAAAAAAAATAATAAACAAAACAAAAAAGAATTAAAAAAAAAATATATATATATAAAAAAAAGAGATAAATACTTTATTCAAAGAAATGAATAAAGACAAAAGAATGTCCATATGTATCATCAAAATTAAATATAGCTGTTAAAACAATGTTATACCAATGTCAAGAAAATCTATCATTTTTTAGTTCAAAATGAACCTGTGTATTTTATCAAAAATATGTATATGTAAAAATCCTCATTAGTTATAAGTTTCAGCTCACACAAACAAAACACCACCCCCACATCACAGACAATTGCGCACCAAATATATTCAATGTAATCTGGCTGGTTAGGGTGAAGGAATTCACCGGGACAGCGAGACAGCGCCTTCGGCGCGTTATTTAATGAATGAGACTACCCATTCCGTTTTCCTGAGAAGCTGCCGCTGTTGGGAGGGCGGAGTGGGGTGAGGGGAGGTGAGAAATTCGAATTGGCCCGAACCACGTCTTTCGTCGCCGGTTTGGGCCTGCAGTACTCCACGATCGTCGCATTTTAGGCCACGCGAACTAACATAGATCTGTGGGTCTCAAGGTGATTGTGGAAGAAAAGTGCAGCCACAGAATGCTCGTTTTAGAATTTTAATGTGTTAGCTTGGAGTCAAGTTATAATAGGCCAAAGTCCAACTTGATATTCTCAATAACCTGAGGACATACTACTAATTATTTCCTTCCTCTATGTGAATACACGTCTCCTTAATACAATAAAGAAAACTGCAAGTCTCTTTATATTCTAGTTGTTCCGCAATTTAGTGGTATGTGAACTCCGGCAGGGGGAAAAAACGATAGGCCTCGGTCGCCCGGAGCGGCTCCCAGCCGTCACTACCATAACGCCTTAAGATAATCTCCCTATTTTATTTGCATATTTTTCTTCATCTTCCGTGACGTCGAGGATCACTAATTCCGCAGGATGAACGGTTGAATAGCGGCTCATTCTCTCTATTTAAATATTTTAACTTGTCTTTCATAAAAAGCATGATTTCAAGGGATATCTTTCACTATTATTTTTTACATAAATTTCGTTGATCGCTCAGAATGGACTCCTTTTCCAACTTTTAATGATGAATAATTGCTTTAAGATAACTGAGTATCCTATTTCTTTGTGCATATTTGGCCGTCATATGAATATCAACGGCCTTCGATAAGATTGTCCATGTTGTCACACGAAAATTCGTCTTCCTCCACTTCGTCGAATACTAATTGAATAGAATTTCCTGTTCAGTTGAATTATCAAATAAAGCCTTATTCTATACATTGAAATATTTTTGGCTCGTTTTTTACTCAAAGTAAATTAGCACGGAGAGGGATTGGTTGATTTCCCGGGAAATTGACTGTGTGAAAACTTAAAGAGACTCAAATAACTTGCTTAATTATTTAGCAAACCACAACTTGAAAGGTCTTTTTTCCCGGGAATGCATTATTCCTCATGGAGCCTATTTTACAGACGGCCTGGAATTTGTGATGCGCTGGATTGGCTAGCTTGACGAATGTGGGAGTAATTGATGCATTGATTCTTTTTCCCTTTTAATCCAAGACACTGAATCATCACTTACAGAAAATTGACGTCATCGGGTCGCGAACGCGGGTCTTCCCGATGAGAGTCGACGGCGCTGACCACTCGACCAATACGACTCTTGCCGAGGGCATTGTAACTTCTAGAAATTATGCGGCATGTTGAAAGAACCACATGAAAATTAATTAAGTACAGCCAAACTAAGGCCCATTCAATGGAACCACTACCAGTTCAGTGATGTGTTCGCCATTCCGAATGCCATAAAATACGACATTGAAAAAGGCGGAGCAAGGTACGTGGTCTCTCCTTGCTAGTAATTTTTTTGATTTAGGGCAAAAATCAACTCGTGTGTTTTATTCTTTTGAGTTGAAAATCTAAAGGTTAAAAATTGACCATTCCTTAGGGAATTTAAAGAGATTTCTAATGCAACGTCTGTGCTATTAACCACAGCAGTAGTTCCATTGCTTGATTTATACCTATATGAACTGGAAATAAAAAGGGTACATTGGGAATGATTTAGATACATGGCTGTCTAAAAAATCGTTTCCATGAAATTAAGCCAATGAATATTCAAAAATTATTTTTCGGTTAATTACAAAGGTCCGCTCTCGATGATCATTTTGACAGCTGATTTATTTTCCGTCGTAATAACTCATTCTCAAGATGATATGAATTTCACTGATTATATAATCACGCTTCTTGAACAAGAGTAAAACTCTTCGTTAAAACTTTCGCGGGTGCTCGTCATGTTGAATTAAAACTTTTGGGCTATGTCGCCGCGTCAGATTTTGGGTGGCCCCAACGTTTCCCGACCGATGCTGGTCGCTTTCTCAAGGGAATCTGAAGAGGTGGGATTTAAAATTGGTATATATAGGTATACGTGTCAGGTGGTGGGGGGAGGGGAGTGAGAGGTTGGAGGAGTAGGTTGTCGATTATTTTTGCCGATTACGGGTTGCCAAGTACGGCTGATTTTAAGGCCAGTGTCTCTGTTAAAGTTGTTTTTCTCCTCTTTAGATATTTCTATTGCTTCTCTTACGAGTCTCTGTTTAAAGCCTTTTCTCAAGAAGTCAACAGCAACGGTCAAAAGGCTTTAAACAGAGACTCGTAAGAGAAGCAATAGAAATATCTAAAGAGGAGAAAAACAACTTTAACAGAGACACTGGCCTTAAAATCAGCCGTACTTGGCAACCCGTAATCGGCAAAAATAATCGACAACCTACTCCTCCAACCTCTCACTCCCCTCCCCCCACCACCTGACACGTATACCTATATATACCAATTTTAAATCCCACCTCTTCAGATTCCCTTGAGAAAGCGACCAGCATCGGTCGGGAAACGTTGGGGCCACCCAAAATCTGACGCGGCGACATAGCCCAAAAGTTTTAATTCAACATCAAGAGTAAAACTCCTTTTGAAATAAATGCCTTCGAATTGTGCAATTATTTCTCCTGTACTCCGATCCAGTGTTTTGAAATTGCTTTACAAATCTATTTTACTTCTAAGTACTTAATAAGGCCTTCGTGATTAATTGGCCGTGCCGCGTGCTAATCAGGTATTTCTCATCGATATTTCAAAGCCAATTCTTCACATGAATGTGATGTCGTCACCAGTTTGGACGTATCACATGTCTCTCAAGAAGTCAACAGCAACGGTCAAAAAAGGGCCGGTTCTAACTAAATCATTACGTGGGGTACTCCCGATATCAATAAATTCAGCAGTAGATAAATTTTTCAGCTGAAAAACTTTCTTAGACAAAACGAATTAACCTCTGGGATTGCAAAAATTAGTTATTTTCTTCTTCACATCATAGAATTAAGGCTTAAGGAAATGGCGCGGTATAAGCCAACCGGCAGAAATAAGCAGATTTAGCTAATTTTTCTTTACATTCTGAAAACAGACACGGAATCAGAATAACTGCCTTCTACCTGAAGAAGCGAGCAGCAATTCTTGTGATACTTCTGCCGCCAAAAGAGTAAGAACGCGAGGTGAAATCCAAAATAATCGAGCTTTTAGAAGGAAACAAATCCAAAACAATCAATATAAAGGATTCTTACGATAATAATATCAGAATTTAGCGAAGAAACTCAGCTGAGTATAATTTGCGTTGAAACGCCGTAAAAGCTCTCTCTCCCACACGGAAAAAAAAGATTTGATTAAAACTATCGAACTGGTGTGATAGGGAGTATTTTTGTTAAATATACTTAAACTTTGATGCAAATTATTAAGCACTTGATTTATTTTACCAAACGCTAGCGTGAGCTCTTGATATATTTCATCAAACATTTTGGTATTGCATAATTTGGTCAATTGTACGGAAGAGTTTCGTAAAAATAACCGAATTAATTCAATACGATTCTGAGTTTGATAACTTTTATCGAAGTTATGATTAATTTTACGAAGGTGATTGCTTGTTTGGTAAAAATTATCAAACTCTACATTGCTATGCAAATTTGGTTTGATAGAATTTACCAAGTGTTTCGTAATCTATCGAACGGTCTATCGTTCCTCTTATGTTTATACCAATACATATTTGCAGTTGAAAGATTCTTAAACAGGCCTTACATAAAAGATAAGTTGGTAGAAATGCTTTTGCTTTCATTATTTGTGATGGCGGTAACGTTTTAATTTTGTTTACGTTCATTGTTCTGTTTTTTTCCTGCTTTAAATTGCAATACTACCCGTTAGCTGGTGCATCAAAGACATTGATTGAATCGCATATTATCATAGATATTAAAGCTGTAAGGAGATGTTTGTGTATTTCGACACATTAAAACTTTAATTATAGGTATTCCTGAGGTATAATCATTCGCGATCATGTTTAATAACGTGATAAAAGCCGTGATACTACACCCAATCCATGCTAAGGATATCACCCAGCACGTTAAAGCCATCTCTATATCGATGTAATAAGCCTGCAAATAAAGTTTTCTTGTGCATCTGCACTAGATATTCATATGGAGTAACCACGTAATGCAATTTTGTGCATCAAGTATTCCTCTTAAGCATACAAAGGGAAACTGTAGCCACACCTTATTCACATTTCAAAACAAAGGTTAAGTACTTACAATAATAATATATTACAGCGTTTAAGTTAGCAATTATTATGACAACTGATTTAGACTAGTTGTTAGAGTCCGTTGCTACCACGCGGAGGGCCCACGTTCAATGCTTCATGCAGGCTTGTTATTTTTCCACTTTTTTTTTGTATTTTTTTTTGCAGAAACTTACGCCGAACTCCTAATTTTATTATTTTCAATCATAATAGTGTTTTCTGGGTTGAAAATCTTTCACATGTGCACGCTACGTCGATTTTATTGCCCTTTCGATTTTGATAGTTTTTATCGAACTGCTGTAGCCATTTCGGTAACAATTACCAAATCAGTTTGATAGAATTTATCAAACTGGTTTGGTAATAATTACTGAATTTTTCAATGTGCCATATGAACCCAAAATTTTGATAAATTTAATCAGAAATCGATAGTTCTAATCAAACTTTTTTTTCCGTGCACCTTTATTTCTTCACCGGTCGAACACTTATTCACAACCATGAGCTTGATGGCCGGGCATTAAAACTTTTTAATGGCTTTCATACGATCGGTTGGGAGGACAAGCAGAGACACAGTCTAATCGGAAACCCTCTAACGACGTTGGGTGTGTAAAACGAGCACCAATCAACATTCAATGCGGGCACTGTCAATGCAATCTTCGACGCTCCAGGTGAGGGAGATTATGATGTTGGGTGGAGAATCGCCTCCCAGCGTCGACAGCATGTCTTCTTCCTAAAGGGGATGGAAAAGTCGCCTTGGCACTTCCCCATTGACCAAGCCACCAGGTCTAATTAATGCCAGTCAATTTGTTTCAAGCGATTCCACAGCACGACGCCTAGGCTAATATTCCAGTCATAATTCACAGTGTCCGGCGATATATGGTGGAAATGTTTAATGTTCATGATGATAAAATAAAATAAAATGGTTAATTTCCACACACTTTTTTTATTAACGAACTACCGACCCGGTTTCGACCTTGATAATGACACTACGTGTCGAAACCGGGTCGGTAGTTCGTTAATAAAAAAAGTGTGTGGAAATTAACCATTTTATTTTATTTTATCATCATAATATTCCAGTCACTGGGAAGCTAGTGTGGCCGTAATCTTCCGATCAATTTGTCCCAGCGAAGATTGGTAGCGATTTCCTATCCAGCGACACATGGCCTTTTATATGACAGAGTCGGGTGAGGAGGTGTACGGCTGTGATGTCTGCGAACGCCAGTGTGGTTATCAATGACTAAATACCGAAAAGGCATTAAGAAAATCTAACCGCTCCATCATTTTACTGGCAATATGCACAGAAGATGTAATTGCAATAAAGGTATGCGAACAATTTTTTGCACATGTGTCTGCTCCATCATTTGTCCCAGTGAAGCCAGTCTGAGATTCGGCTTGGAAAAGGTTGGCTTGGTGATGTTACTGGTGGCGTGCTTGAGCGGTAATCAGGAGTTCGAATCCCGGCTGAGCGAAGTGATTTTAAGATGGCGGATTTCATCCTTAGTGTACATATTACAATCATTCCTTGCGCGCTCTTGATTAACTGATTGTACGATAAGTAATATTTTTATTCCTTACCGCATACGTACTATAATTATGCATAATAAATTATTTGAAAAGGATAAAAGGAAACCGAGCTGACCAAAACTATATTTACCATTGTGCGCCTAGCCATCGAGATTTATGAATTTTCGTACGCAAATTTCAATATTAGGAATTCCTGTCGCTATATTCTATGGAACAATTGGTAAATAACAGGAGGACTTGTTTTTTTACTCTGTTTCAGACACATTTTGATTGCTCAGCGCTGTGGAAAAACTTATTTTGGAACCAAATAGAACCACCGATGTAAAATGATTAATGCATAAAAAGAAATTAAACTCAAAAAATAACTTCATCCCTTGTTTTTAAGGTATTTCCACCCCATTAAAATTCATCGTAAAAACTCAGATGTAATAGCTAACATTATTATTACCGTATTGAGGGAATGTGCCCTTTTTTACTTATTTATCTATCTTTGAAATTGAAAGCAAATTATTTAACAGTGACAACAATGCTGTTGCATCGATACGCTGGCAAACACCATGATAGTTGTTAACAAAGAGGAAAATGAAATAATGAAGGACGAGTTATGTTTCTGCCAAGAACCCTACATAAGGACGGTAATGTGCTATCTGAAATATGTTATCAATGGCTGCGCAAGTAATTCAAGTTCCTACTTTGGCCGCTGTGGCGCCGCCCACCGCATGCGAGGCTGGTAGCAGACGTTACAATAGGGAAACAATGTTATTTTTCAATTTTGTTTAACCAAATTACGGCGAACAATGATGAGTTTTACCAATTTTTCTGATAGGATGAGTTAGATAATAGTCATATCTCTATTTGATGGGATGGAATAAACCCAGATGTCTGCGATAGTACAGCGAAGTGAAATTATATTCGCACCGGTGCCATCCGTAAGAAACTGTTTTAACTGTCTGAAAAAGTCGAAAATCCGCCAATGAACCTCAGGTGCACGATATAATCAAGGAAGGAAATCGATAAATGAATGTATATACAAGAAATTTGCAGCATGCAAGTCTGTTCGCCATGATATCTTGACAGAATATTTCGAGAAAGCTCAGGTGATAGTGCAGCCTACCGACACATTTGAAACATGGCGGATCTTTGTTTACAATTTTTCGGTACAAGCTGATGACTTTAAACCATTATCTAGGACGCTATACAGACATGGAAGCGCTCACATTTTAGGTATGTATAGTAAATGATTGATTTAACCCTCGAAATATAATATTTACGTTGTGGGAGCAGTGATTAACTTTACTAATTTCTAATTTTACACTCACATTACACTACGTCATATGAATACATTACGAATTTATATTTATTCCTTCACTTCACGATTGAAACAAATTGCTTCGATATCACTCATTAAAAAAGAGGTATACACGGTCCATAGGTATCCACGATTGAATAAGTAAATGGTTCTGAAATCAAAGTAGACTTAAACAACTGCTCCGCTACGCAAGATCGATGCATTGTTATTGAAAAATTTTCATGCATTCAGTTCACTTTCTACGTAACTTCAATAATTGCTGTGACCAGCAGAATATAGAATTAAAAAGACAATACCTTAAACTTTTGTAACGTTTTTTATTTTCTCTTTGGTTTACTCCACTTTCAAATACACTTAAAATAAATCAATCTCGGGAGAGACACCCGTCGGCCATCACTCTTACAATGCAACTACTCTTTCCATACACCTCCTCCCGCGCCGTCCACAACCACAACAATCACCTCCCTCCACCTCTGCTGCTTATTATTACCTTCCCCGGTTCACGTCACACCAAAATCCACAACAAACAACTTAAATTTATATGTTACATTTGCCCCATTAAAATATTGAGTTGGAATTACATGGAAGGAATTATTTTAAAGCCTTCAAAATGAGTACTGTCGCGGCCCCAACGCCTTCAAACTTTAGCCTTTCTCTAAATAAATTCCATACAAGAGTATATATGGCGTTACAGCAGAAACTCAACATGAATTCATCAATATTAACCAACATACATAAATATAGCATCTCCTCCACTCACTCATGATAAGTGATACACCACGTAAAAGAGTCTCTCCCATTTCTTCCTTGTTTAGATAGGCAAATTAACACATAACCAATGAAAATCTTATTCACGTATTTTAAAAACAAGAACACATTATATAAAACGATGTTATTAAGTGATACATGGAACGTGAATATAAAATGCAAATAACGAAACTCTCCGTCCTCTTCTCAACATTCATTCTCACTTTTAACCCTTTAAATCACTGGATAATCAATAGGCCATACACATTTTCACTCCACAACACTTAAAGTTCCTTCATGCTATCTAATCTCCCTCCTTCCGGCTCAATTTACGTCCACCAGCCCATTCACACATAAACAAACACGAATCAACTAATGGCAACATGACACTGAATATACACACAACTGAAAAAATAATAGAACGAACCATACAAATCAATCGGCCTCCTATAACCCCCTCTCTCTCTCGTTCGTAAGCTCCGCTCTTATGTCGGGTCCTGATACAATGTATAACATTGGCTAATAGTCCTCTCATGCTAAAACGGATCAAATTATTAAGTTGCGGCAGCGGCCTTCTCAGTTCAAGTCAGTTTGGCTTCGGTCTTCTTCTCGTGTGCATGTTTCTTGTGAGAGTTGCCCAGTGCCGTGCTATTATTCCCTATATAGTTTAATATTGGTGAAGTGGAATGTGCCTCGTATTTCGTTCGTTTGTGGATTAAATACTACACACGTAGCTGGCCCTCGGAATGCTGAAATTTCATATGGACCTTCGTATAATGCCAAAAAGCCGTGATAAATTCCCCTCTGCTTATCCGATACCGGATTGGTACGTACTAAAACCTTATCTCCTATTTTAAATTTTGCTCCCTTCCTCTTGTCTTTCTTCCTTCTTCTCTCCGCCCGCTTTTCGCCCTTCTTAATGATATTTTCGCGTATTTTCAATATGTCATTAGCGATCTTCTCAGAGTCACTTTCTTCTACTGATTTAAGCCATGTATCCCATATTCGCTCCGATTTCCTCCCGAAATAAGCTTCCATTGGCGTAAACTCGGTTGTGTCGTTGTGTGTGTTGTTCATGCAGGATTCTACTATCGGTAGCCATTTTACCCACGTAGAGTGTGCCTTATGACAGAATATCCTTAGCATTGTTTTAAAAGTGCGGTGGTATCTTTCCACCTGGTTATCCTGCGGGTGTCGAATACTGCATAACACGCATTTTATGCCTTCTTGCCCAAGTCTCCTTAACCATTCCGGGCTAGTAAACTGGGTCCCTCGGTCACTCAATATCCTATAATAATTTCCCGCTTCTGGTAGGTGCCTCTCAAAGATAATCATGACTATATTATTCGTATTAGCTCGCCTGATTGGATATAGTTTTATGAATTTTGAGAATCCATCTATTGCTGATAAGATGTATTGATAACCGTACTGCCCCTTTGGTAGCGGACCTACAATATCGATGCATAAGAGATCGTTTCTTCCTACCGGTACCACTGTTTGCATCTCAGCATGGGTGTGACTGTTGGGCGTCTTAAACCTTTGGCACATGTCACATGCCGCCGTCATTTTGCGGATTTCCCTTTGGAGCTTTGGGTACGTGAATTGTTCCGACAATACTCGATATAATTTAGATGCACCCACATGCCCGTACATCTTGTGCGTTTCTTCTATTAAGGTACTTAACATGGTGTTAGGGATACAAAACTTCCTTCCTCTTTTTCCAAGGCGAACTAACCCTTCTTCGATCAGCTGATATCTTTTATAGGGTCCGCCCGCTTCTAATTCAGCAATTATTTTCTCTAGTTTGGGATCCCGCCTTTGTTGTGTTAATAAGTCGCGTAGCCCCATGCACAACTCATGTGATGGCTCTTCCGCCAAGATTATGGCAATCAACGGTTCTTCAATTGGAAATCCTTCCTCTTCATTCAATTCATACGGGTGCCGGCTCAGGACATCTGCAACTACGTTATCCTTGCCCTTACAATAAATTATCTCTATGTTGTATTCTTGAATGCTCATTATCCAACGTGCCAAAGTGTTGTTCAGGAGTCTACATTGAAAAAGAAATGATAACGATTTATGATCAGTTATCACGAAGGTCTTTGCACCAAGTATAAAACCTCTATACTTATTCAGGGCATGCGTTATCGCGATTAACTCCTTCAACGTAGTACTATATGTTAGCTCGGCGCCTCTCAGGCAACGGCTGGCAAAATAAACCACCCTTTCTTCTCCATCTTCATCCTTCTGATACAAACGGCTTGCGATGGCGTATCCGCTGGCGTCCGTCTGAATGTAGTAGGGTTTCCTCGGGTCGGGGTGGTGTAACATTACAGATTTACACATTTCGTCCTTTATCTTCTCAAATGCTTCTTGGTGTCTCTCCGTCCACTGCCATTCCCGATCTTTCCTCGTAAGCTCATTCAATACTGCCGTCAATTCTGCGTGGGCTTGATGAAACTTTGAATAATAATTAATTAAACCTAAGAATGCCTTTATCTGTTTCCTGTTTCGAGGCTTAGGATACTCCTTAATTGGTGCCAACTTCTCCTCCGAAATGGTGATTCCTCTCGTGGATATTTCATGGCCCAGGAATCTTATTTTTTGACGGCAGAATTCAGATTTCTTCAAATTTACTGTAATACCCGATTCATATAACTTCTTCAAGACAGTGTTTAAATTCTGTAAATGCTCGGCGAATGATCCAGAAACAATAAGCATATCATCTACAAAGTTGAGGCAATATTCCTTCACTCCGTCGTCCAACACATAGTCAAGTGCCCTTACTAACGCGCTACTACTTATGCTGCATCCGAATGGAACCCGTTTGAACTGGTAGATCTTACCCTCGAATGAGAAAGCGCAATATTGTCTTGAATCCTTGTGCAGCTGAATCTGGTAGAAGCTCTGAGTTAAGTCGATGGAAGTCATAAACTTTGCTCCTGCACATTGCTGAAAAAGTTCCTCAGTTGTTCTGGATGTCGCGTAATCAGGCTTTATAAGTTTATTTATAGATCGGGCATCGATACACAGCCGAATTGATCCGTCCTTTTTAACCACGCATACTAATGGCGAGATATATTGGGATGTACTTCCCTCAATTATTTCTTCCTGCCGCATTTCTTGGATTCTCTGTCTTGCCTGGCCTCGGAAGTTCAGCGGAATTCCATATCCCCTCTGGCAGAACTCTCCTTCTTTCACTTGAAACTTATATTCGAACCCTCTTATTAATCCGGGTGTATCGCTGAAGATATCCTTATACCGCCTGATCACCGCCGCCAACTTTTCTTTGCAATCTTCTGAAATTTCATTTATTCCTGCGACAGCTTCTCGGATCCGTTCTTCTAAGCTTTGTTCTCGTGCCTCTTCCTCGCCATCCGTCTCCCCATACTCCTCGCTGTTTTCTATGTGCATGTTGTCATATTGTGGTTCCACGCACATTTCCCTAAACTCACATGTGACATCTTTCTTTCCTTCACTTAGGGTTATAATCCTGCGATCGTACTCAATCTTTGCGGATAATTGAGCTAATGTGTCCGTCCCGATTATGAACGGTTCAATCAGTTCCGGCACCACCGTGCAAGCCATATTTGTGGCGAATCGGTCTATCTCTACACTAGGACAGATCTGTTTCCTTATAAGTCCGCTCCTCCTTCCAATAGCTCCTGCTATCCGAATTCCTTTGACTGGTACCTCCAAAGCGTTCCTTAGTGCACTCTGATTCTCCCGATAAAACTCCTCGCTAATGCAAGTTAGCTCCGATCCCGTGTCTACCAGTGCATTCACAGCCACTCCTTCCATTCGAACTCTAATCTCCGGGCATTAAATTACTTCCGGCACATTCGCTTCTCTCTCCGTCAAGAAATCTCGTGGTGACTCAAAAACACTGCATATTGTTCCCTCCTCCGTGTAGAATTCCATCTTCTCCTCCTGTGGCGGTGTCCGTTTTGTTCTCATTTTCCGCGTTTTCGCCCGTTGCTCCTTAGGTATGTCCCAGAATCCATTTTCGTCTTCCGGCTTCGGCATGATGGGACCTTCTTCATGCCTTGCCGCTAATAGTTTCCCTGCTCTAGCTTCCCTGCGGCGTTGCTTCCTTCCGCCAACATGAAATTGAGAGGGCGTGCCTCCGCCATATTATTTTGTTCTCGTCGTTGATCAGCTGATCTCTCGCCCGGCCGGTGAACGTATCCCTCGCCGCGAAAGTAATCGTCTCGCCGTCCCTCTCTCCGCTGTCTCGACGCTTGACACTCCCGTGGTTGTGATCTCTTCCAGTCCCATCCGTGGTGCTGGTTGTGTTGGGATGTGTTTTCCGATGTCCTCCTCGTACGTTCCTCATGGGGCCTTTGGCATTGACCTTCCCACCTTCGGTGTCCGGTCACCTCGGAGTATCTGTCTTCTTTCGGTATGTTATCATAGCGGGCCAATAACGTCAAGAATTGCGGTATTGTATTTATGTTATGCGAGATCATGCCGACGCCTACTTCCACGCCAAAGTGTTTTTTAAGAATCAGAAGGATCATTTCGTCCTCCATTGGCGGCGTCAACTCCCTCGCCATGCTAATTTTGGCCGTCGCGTATTCTACTCGCGTGAGCCCTCCGTTCTCCTTGTATCTTCCTGTGTCGAAACTCCGTTTTATTAGGAGTTGTCGTTCCTCTCCCCAAAACTGCTCCGTAAAAATGGCTTTGAAAGCGTTCAAATCCTCATACAGGTGTCGCGTCGCGGCGAACCACTCTTCCGCTCTCCCAACCATTCCTTGTCTGATGACCTGGAGCATCATCTGGTCGGGCAACCGGTATACCTCCTGGTATTCGCACAGCTCCTGTAGGTATTTCATGGGCCTTGATGCATGCCTCCCGTCAAACGTCGGGACCTTTAACTGTATCATTCCCGCGGATGCCGTTGTGACGCTGGGTCTTGTGCTTTCCTCACGCACGATGCATTGGGCTGCTTCTTTATCTAGCCCAGCTGCTTTTGTGGCGGATTGTTGTCCTAGCTCCTCCTCTATCTTCTTGAGCCTTTCCTCCATGTTCTCATGTAAATTCACGTAACTCGCTTCTAACTTTCGGACCTTGACCTCGCTCACCTCCAGCCTCGCTCCTACCCCGTTAATTTTATTCGCGACACCTTCGTATATCTCTACCAGCGCCCCTTCTATTTTGGCAAGCCTCTCATCATAGCGATGTTCGAATGTTGCATAACGTTCCTGCGTCCGCCTCAGCTCTCCTGCTATTTCTTCCAAAAACTTCCTGTTCCTATCCTCTGCTTCTTTTTCCTTTCTCCCTTCTTTTTCTTCTCTTTCCCTATCTCTTTTCTGTTGTTCTTCCCTAAATTGCTCCCACATTTCTGTATCTCTTCTAGCTTGCTCTTCCCTCAGCTCTCCTGCTAATTCTTCCAAAAGCTTCCTGTTTCTTTCCTCTGCTTCTTTTTCCTTACTCCCTCCTTTTTCTTCTCTTTCCCTATCTCTTTTCTCCTGTTCTTCCCTAAATGGCCTAAATAGCGCTTGCATCTCAATTACCATCGGTTCCTCACTATCGACGCTAAACTCATACGTACTTATATCTATTCCCTCTTCTTCTAGCGTGTGTAATAATCGCTGCTGCAATTCTGGCTTGGTTCCCCCTACTAACAAGTTCCTCTCTCGCAATACTTGCTGTAGCTCTGCCGACTTCAGCTCCGGAAATTTCTTCGTTTTGCCCGCCATTTTCTTTCTTCACTTCTTCGGGATGGTCCTCTTTCTCTCCGGTTCTCGTGGTCTCACCTCTCGAGTAGTCAGGCCTCTCACGTTGGGCGCCAAAATGTAACGTTTTTTACTTTCTCTTTGGTTTACTCCACTTTCAAATACACTTAAAATAAATCAATCTCGGGAGAGACACCCGTCGGCCATCACTCTTACAATGCAACTACTCTTTCCATACACCTCCTCCCGCGCCGTCCACAACCGCAACAATCACCTCCCTCCACCTCTGCTGCTTATTATTACCTTCCCCGGTTCACGTCACACCAAAATCCACAACAAACAACTTAAATTTATATGTTACACTTTCTTACCGTCATTGTACTAAAAATACCTTAGCGGGCATTCTTTCACGTACACAGACAGCATCGCCCATTGAAAATACAACACTCTCACCCTCACTGATGCCGATATCGGTGCGCACGGATTTTGTATCAAGCAATACTATTTCTTTCACCATAGGTACTAACCGAACACTTAAAACGACTTTAAAAGATTTTCTTCATTTTAAGATCACCGAATTCGTACCTTGCATTCCAACGGAATAAACGGGCAATAAACAGAATGATTGCTAGAGACAAAAAGAAATTTAATGAATTACTCATCTTGAAACAGCATACATTGCACTAGAACAAGGCAAAGTCTTCATACTTGCAGCGATATATCACAATTTTACCCTGATCCAGTCTATTCAGTAATTCAGAGTCTTATCCTCGCAAAGGCAGTTGAAGTAACATACGAATAATATCAAAAGGCAAGCATTTACACTTCAATAATCGTTTCTAAAAACACTTAAATTATAATCAGCAGAGAATTGTATCACACGAACTCACAATCACAACACTCGATCATTTTTTCTCTACGAATGACCTTTTAATCGTTCCACATGTGATTTCAAGCCACAGAAATGTTTTCTTACAACATAAAAACTTCTGCGGAAGTCGTAGATTCGTAGCGAACACTAAAGCAATCGATGTAAACAAGTCACGCTAAAAGATACACACCGACACAATAAAATCAATGCTGTCACTACTAATCACAAATTAAAATAATTGTACGCCTAAATAATTAATTATGCGATATCTTCAGGGCGAAAGTGTAGGTCACACACTCAAAAACACATTTGCAAACACGGTAAGTGCTAAAGCGTAATCCTTCCTTGGAATAGCCTTCATCCATTTCTCAAGCTCGGACTCCATCTGAAAAAGTATCGTAATACCCTTTTAAATTTCGATATTTATTAAAATAATGAGAATAATGAGACTTAACGCACAAAATTAGGAGCAAAATGACTTCAAATTTTCATGCAACCGCAATGGCGGACGACAATGACTCACGTGTGCTTACTTTGTCTTTAAACAACCTCCAGATATTCACACCCTGAAGTTTATTATTCACATTCGCAGATGAATGTCCGCAAAAGAATCCTGGCTACCAAAAATTACGTAAACCCATTTCTTCCTGAGTAATCTTCGATTTTAGAAGAGACGCTCACTTATCTCCCATAAGAGGTAATGGTAAAATGGCGGTGAGGGTGACTACACGCAATGGCCAGCGCTGCCATCGGCGGGATTAGGAACCATATTAACTTGCGACACGAATTTTGGACAAATGACGATCGGAGCGCACGAAGACAAACGGGGTTGGTTTCTGCATTCAACTAAAAAAGGTTCTAGTACACGGTATGCTTGGCTAACCATTTGGAAAAATTCACTAACTCTTGATGAACTTTGTAGTATTCCATCATAAGTTTTCCTGGATATCACACAATTACTTCTACCACTTCTTTTTTACAGAGCGCGACCCGGTTTTCAATGAATTATCATCATCTTCAGGCGCAATTTCAAGTAAACAAATTGATTACTACAATTTAATTTAATTCAATTTTCGCCTGAGGATGATGATAATTCATTGAAACCCGGCTTGCGCTCTGTAAAAAGGAAGTGGTGTAAATAATTGAGTGATATCCAGGAAATCTTAACCGCTTGGCATCGTAGGGTAAATAAATAAATTCAACCAATACGTGGACATCTGAGTTTTATTTGCCTTTGTACTCCCAATCGCCAAGTTGAAGAAAGTTCAAGAGGCGCTGCCCAGATGGTCAAACGTAATTTGTCTCAGGTTGTTATTTCCCTAGTAGTTTATCCCTCGACATATGGCTCCGTGGCGATATACATACGAGCTATATACTGGTATGGTCGTTCGGGGAGAGTCGATAGACAGCGCACCCGCCTTAGTTTCGACGTTTCCTCACAGACTGCGGAAAAATACGAAATGCAGGGGCACATCAAATGCCAGGGAATAAGGCAGGATGTCCCGTCTGTATTTCAATAGTTTTAAAGAGTTAAAGCGAAAATACTGAGATAAGTCTGGTATTTTAACTTCATATTTTACCTCGGCCTGTACAAAATTCGTATCGAACGTTGAATTACTGCTATATTACGATTTTTTGAGGTTTTCAGCAACATCAAGTTCTGCTCGGGATGTTTTCAGTATAGTTACGCCATATTGGCCATATAGGCCATAGAGACACTAGGTGATGCGTCTCACCCGCAGAGAAAGGGAAAGACGCCGCTCTGAACTTCGGTGCCGCATTTCTCTCATTCGGGATAGGCGTACGCCGCAGGAAATGAAAAATTATATCAAAAGAATTATAACACGTTTTTAGCGACGTCATATCTGCTTTAGTATGTACTGTATTAAAAGGAAACTGAATACAATTGTGTTTGTGTCGTGTAGTAATATTTAATGTTTTGTAAGCATATTTTGTTCATTACTAATTTTGTAGGCAACAGCAAATTTTGACTTAAGCATGTTATAACGTAAGCTAACTGCCTTTATTTATTTTTCAACTAGTATTTACTAGAATCCTAAAAAAAACTCCCTTAAAAAACTCCTAAATTATGTCTTGTTAACTGAATTCCTTCGGTTAAACTTCGGTTCTCTATAAAAATTGGACAACTGTATAATATGATGAAATAAACATTGCTCTAGTTTTACAACCATAATTTCAGTTGCATTAAAATCGTACGCGTGTACTATTAATTACGAAAAAGGAAAAATATATAAAAAGTATTAGCATAGCTTATTTTCCTCAAATCTTCAATAATGCGACAATTTTTAAAATGGAGCTCCTATTAAGGTGTAGTGGGGTTGAAGAGGAGGAAGGAAGGGGTAGGGGCGCAATCCTTTAGCAGGTGATCTAAAGTTTTAATTCGGCATCCAAACGTTGTTCTGATGAGCTACCCAACACTTTGGTTCCAGCACCCAAAGTACTCGTCCACCTTCTTTCGATATAGTAACCAAATGAATAGTTGGAACATCCAACTCCTCATCACCCAATCCCTTTGGGTGACACATCCAAATGTATAGGCAAGTCCTTTCCTTCACCTCAGGTTTAGGTGTGACATCCAAACCTACGTATCTCATGACCAAAGTGTTTTTTCAGTGTAAGTATACGTTTTTGTTTATAGGTCAGAAAAAAGACAAGTTACCATATTTATTACTTACTTTAATTGAAAATGCAAAGTAGGACAAATTAAGTTATTTTACAAAATCCGCGGCGTTCTCCCGGATTCATCCTAGTATTACTAGTAGTAGCACTTCTCTCTAATATACCGGCGGCGTACAGCTTGATTAAAATCGTTTGGAAGCAATGTTTTTTTGTTACTTTCACCCGAAAGCCGCTTATTGCAAGTTGCATGTTCATCCAAAAAATTTTCTCCAACAAAAAATAAATGAGGAAGCACGCTCACTCAGAATTTCTCATTTTTTACAGTTGATTTGATTTCCACCTATTAAAATAAATGTTATAATTAAAACAGCAGAGTAGAGATGGTGTAATGTAATTTGACTTCTATCGTAATTTCTCGGTCGATTTTCCACAACTTAGGTAACTATTGGGGAAGAATTATGGAGCTTGTGCCTCCAAATATAGGCCTTCGAGAGAATTGGTTTCCCTTCTGATGGCGTATTATGAGGGAAATTTGAACGATTCTCATCGCGTTTCACTTCACACGGTGCAATTCGGAGGCTGTGAATGAATCGTTTGACGTCAGCTGAGTGCAGCGGAAAGTGTGGAGTGGCTTCGATATCCAATTCTTCCACTCCACACTTCTTAGCTGCTGTCAACGTCAAAGCTTCGCTTCCATAGAGAAACATACTCCATAATATTATGTAGCATCTGATGAATTGTTTCCTTACTTCTATGCTTTTATTCTCAGCTGTAAGAAGATTCTTCTTTTTGTAGAAAGCCCTGTTTGGATACTTATATCTCTTTCTTGCTTCGCCCATTGTCGGTAATTCGGCTTCCTAGGTAAAAAAAAAACTCTTTCGCCTCTTCCAGCTTATGCTTTCCTAGATTGATTTTCGTCCTAGCCTCCTCTCTTTCGCCTCATACTAATATCTTAGTCTTCTGTTTGTCTTGTTGATTTTATTAAAATATTTATGCATTAGTATCTATTATTGAAGATGGAAGTTAAGGCAATTATTTCCAAATAACAATGAAATGATTCGTCGCTTCCTAAATCACTCTTGTGGCAACGTTTGAGGAAAAACAACTATCCATATTCCTACGGCTTATTTTGTCGTCGTTCATGTCAAGCATCAATAGAACAGTTAAGGTGGGACCAATGGTCTCAATTGTGAAGCAGAAAATCGTCTTCAATGGCCGTAAGAGAAGATTTTCCTTTTCAAGCATCAAAACATTAGATACTATTGCCCTAGTATTATTTCGCGCGGGTTATTTGGCCGTTAATCATCAACGGTGAACAATCCAAAGGTTAATTTGACGCAACTGTCCCCTGAAATATCCTCTGATTCAAAGACCGCCGTTATGTGTAGTTTTGAGGGATGTGCAGCAAAAATTATTTATTTTTTGTGGACTTATATGGATAGTGTTATTTTTGAACAATTAAAATGTATTTTTATCGCGGTTTTTGCGAAACATGACGCTGGCGAACATTTCATTACTTTGATTTTTTTTAAGAACAAAAGAAAGATTCTTCCCCTCCGCTTATTGTTATGACGAGTCGATAGGCGCTTGATTTCATCAAGCGGGTTCGAAAGGGGGGTGGGAACATGTTTATGTCACGCGTTCTCGAGTATTGGGTCCATAAGTTGCTTAGAAAGGGAAAGAAAACACTTACAATATCCTTTTAATAAATGAAATTGACGGAGGATACGCTCTTTCGCTCTCAACAATACTTAACGTCGTCTTAGTAACCACGATGATATAAGCGTTAAGACCGTTTTGAATAGAATATTTACGTAATGGAGAGAAATATAAAATTAACGACGGATGCACTTGTGAAATATCGCCGATTTTTCGTATTTTGACCCTTGTCTTAGAATTGTAGCTTTTCTCTTTCTGATTATGAAGATTTGAACCCAACATACTTAAAAAAATATAACAGCTTTTTTTTTACTATCGGACTGAGACCAATTCAATGCACCAATACCCAGCCGATCAAGGTAATTTCGAAGACAGAAATCCAAAAAGCGCGGATCTATTAAATGTTACCACCTTTAAACCGAGAGAAGCTCAAACGCCTTGTCCTCAAAAATCCAGTATTCGCATATTCCTTGAGGTTTATTTATAAAAATTCGACAGTTCATACACATCATAACTGTTCATCTATTCATAAATATATGAGCGCGGAATAATGTGAAAGATAGCTATCGCCTGGCCTGTAAATTATTTTCACAAACAGCCATAAAATTAGCTATTCTAAAACCTGCTCTTATTTGTGAGGTGGGAGATGGTAATATGAACGCGAAGTATAGGGACACGAAAGTATCACCATGCACGAAAGTTTTTTTTATTAGCAATACACACGAAAATAGAATTTCTAAAATATATTTTTATTATCACTGTATAGATGGCGCCACCAACGCAAATCAACGTAACACGGCTTTCATAACAGGTCGCGCAAGATTTGTTCATAATCATTACATATTCACAGCAGATTATCTTCGCCGAATTAACTCAATTTTTTGTTATGGCATTCATTTGTCGTGACGCCTTACGCGAGCTTTATTAGATATTGATTCCCGACTACTTGAATCCCATATAATGTAAAACATTCTTAAACGATGAATTACGTGAGGTTGTAGTCTCCCTAACCCCAAATTTCAGCGTTGGTAAAGAAGTATGCAACAGGCATAGCAACAGCAACCCTGGTATATAATGGTCAGTATTACCGGTTACTATGATTAAAATTATTCCGCACGTTAGGCAATCAATAATGCGACTGAAATGATTTGATGAAAGAATGGGTAAGGATGCGCCTTGAATATTGAATTTTTCGTATTTCAATGATGCATAATGTAGTATGTAATTTTGGAAAGGAGATATATTATCAAAGGGAAATTAAAACTATTAAAAACAATCAAATATAAAAAATACATAAATACAGTTAAGCATTTTGAAATGGTGTAATGCATGCAAACGTAATTGAAAGTAAAAAAAGAAGTCAATGTTTAAACCAAAATAATGAATTGGTTACGCTTACGTGTAGTAGAGTTGGTTTACCAGGCATCAACAATCACTTCCAGCCTTAGCAACCACTTCGAAATCCTGAATGAAATCGTACGTAAAAACGATATGAGTGTATCGCCATTTACTTTACATTGAAATTAAATGTCGATATAAAACGAAAACTATGGTTGCCATGGAGCCCCAATTATAAAGAAACATTTATATTGCCAGTCAGGTACTACCCTGAAAATTACGGACAGGTACAGTCAATAGCAAAGGAGAAAATGAGACCTATCGATATAAATTCATATCGATATATTTTCATGAGGAACCATTACCCATCAAAATTATTTACATGTGTGCATATAGCTTTTCTTTCTTACCAAATTATTGAAATTTATATCCCCGTAACTATATAAATAACTCAGAAAAAGGGATATATCGAATGCACACTTCCATCGATGATAACATCGGCTTTAATCATCGGATCGGCTTGATTTAACTTTTATCGGATTAAACCCATTAGAAGTTGTATTGTGTATGATTTTCATATTCAAAACTTGATTAACACCAAAGTTATTAGCGATTTAAGTGTAACTAAGGAGAATAGTATCGATATAACTCGCACATGAATCGATCGAGTGAAATGGTCTTCATTGCAAAAGTTGACCTTATTGATAAAAGTATTACCCTGAAAATTTCATTCATCTAGCTTGAATGGTTGATAAGATATCCAAGATTGTATGCTCCACAAAAACATGGCGACAATGATTTTTCGCGTGCAGGATATTTTTCTGAATTTTATTATGAATTAACAAAGATGGTTACGGGAAAAGTAAGGTAGATCGTAAGGGTACGAAGTACCCTCTACGGTTTTTCTAGAAGATTCCAAATTTTCATATGGCACATGTCTCAACGCCGAAATCCGAGTTTGAAAATTCGCCCTTCACGACAATGTAAAATCGAAATCGTTTATTCCTCGGAATTGTTTCGACATATGAAAATTCCAAGATAGCCAAAAAATCAACCAAAAAATTTTCTACCTTATAAGTCAAGGAAAATGTCGTATGATTATTGCAAGTTGGTCAAAAAAATTCCTAAACTTTTTCCATAAGAAAAGCATAGAAAACGTTCAAAAAATAATAAAAAATACTAAATATCAATTTGTCGCAATGACAACCACATCAAAAAATCGACCAAAAAATCTAGTTTACGTCCATTGAATATCATGTTCCTCAGTCGTTTAAAAATACAAAATAAAAGCGAAAAAGTTTTAGTCCCATAAGGCTCCCATGTTAATTCAAGTCGATATATCTCGAAAACTAATCGACTTTTTCAAGTTCTAAGATTTTTCCTCCCGATGATTTTTTTTTACTTTTACTTCCAATAAGCCACACACCCACACATATCACCGTTTGGGCTGCGAATATTGATGAGTCAGTCAGTGGCATATCGATTTGCCATTCTATATTAGCTTAACGAGTCGATTGGGCGCTTGAATTCATCAAGCGGGTAATTAGGGGGGTGGGAACATAGTTGTGTCACAAGTTTCCGAGTCATGTGCCCATAAGTGGTTCAAAAAGCGAAAGAAACACCCCAAATATCGTTTAAATGAGTGAAATATGCGGGCAATACGCTCATTCACTGTCAACAATACTTAAGACCTTCTTAGTAACCACGGTGATCAATGCTTCGGGAAACCGTTTTGATATGAATGATTTACGCAATGTAGAAAAATATATAGTGTACCATAGATGAACTTATGAAATGTAGCCGATTTTTCTTATTTTAGCCCTTACCCTAGGATTGTATCACCTCCATTTTTGATTTTTAACGTATGAATACAGCAGACTTAATGAAATTAAATACATCATTATTAAAAAATAAACGAACAGAGACTAATGAAATGATTATCCGAATAAATATGTCTCGAATAATGAAGTAATGTTCGGATTTCTCTGACGATGTATGTCTCTCAATGCTGTCATTTTTTTATGTCTAAGGAAGGTTTATAACAACAAAACGCATTGATTGCAATAAATATATTAATACGGTTATGAAACTTGAATTGGAGAAAGAACCGAAGAATGTTAAACTGTCCCCGTTGATGTTATATTCGGTAAGTAATAGCAATAGGGTGGTTTCCTATTATTTTTTTATTGCCTAAATCGAAAGATTATTACTCCTGGAGTACGTAACTCACGCTTTTAGATTTTTAAATGACGATATCTATTTTTCGCGATCAAATGAAAAGTGAAAATTTTCAAGCGCGCGAAAACGCGACGCTTAAGGCGTTATGGTAGTGACGGCTGGGAGCCGCTCTGGGCGACCGATGCCGATCGTTTTTTCCTCTGCCGGAGTTCACATACCACTCAATTGCGGAAAAACTAGAAGATATAGAGACTTGCTGTTTTCTTTATTGTATTTAGGAGACGTGTATTCACATATAGGGAGGAAATAAATAGTAATATGTCCTCAGGTGATCGAGAAAATCAAGTTGGACTTTGGCTAATTATAACTGGACTCCAAGCTAAAACATGAAATTTCTAAAACGAGTATTCTGTGGCTGCACCTTTCTTCCACAATCACCTTGAGACCCACAGTTCTATGTCAATTCGCGTGGCCTAAAATGGGTACACCGTGGAGTACTGCAGGCCCAAAACGGTGACGAAGGACGTGATTCGGGCCAATTCGAATTTCTTACCTCCCCTCGCCCCGCTCCGCCCTCCCAACAACGGCAACGTCGCAGAAAGTGGAATGGGGAGTGATACCCTCAGACTAAGGCCTCGCTTCCGCCCGTCTCGCCGACGCGTGGAGACGAAGCAAGTATCATGTTACCTATCGTTTTAAGGTGAGGTGGTGAGGTCGAAGAGAAGCGAATGAAATTCGCTTGGCCTTTCTCGATTTGTGGGGTGTAATGGCTCCTTCATGAGAGGCTGTCTGGCCCGCCCTCCTACCCATGTTTGATGTCCGACTGCCGTGACTCCTCAGCTTCTTCGCTTTTCTCCACCTATCGTGAGGACCCGGTAAGAGAGAGCAGTCGCGTCTGTCAGTTGAATATCTGCTGTTTCAGAGGTTGTGTGTGTCTGAAAGTGAGCTGAAGATATGGCGAAAGGAAAGGATAAGCGTCGCAGGAAAAAGAAAAGGAATATCGGAATACGGAAGTAAGTCACCGTATTATTCTGCATCCTCATTCCCTGCACAATTTTCCCCTTAACAAAAATGAAGCTTAGAGACGGTAACATTTTTTGGTGGAAAACGCTGCTAATTAATTGCTGAATTTGTTCAAATAGGCAATAATTTATCATTATACAATCCAGGGCCGGCCTTAGAGCGGGGCGACCGCCCTGGGGCCCGCGTTCGTGAAAAAATTAAAATATACTATAGTTTTGAAAACGCAATTTCAACTATTACTGTATTGTATTGTAAGGGCCCCGCATGAAGGTTCGCCCCTAGCCCCGCACCTGCTAGGGGCGGCCCTGATACAATCTTATCAACCTAATAGTTAGCTGTTTAGCAGGTCAGGTTTCGTTGAATAACCTCCTGATAATCCTGTCTTGTGCATTCCCTTCATCCCCACTTACCATTGTCTCCTCTTCTAAATCAACCGTCCTTTTCTTTCGTTTTCTATCTCAGTTATTTCCACATGCTCCAGCCAGCTTTACTTCCTTGTTTTGGTTGTATTCATCAGTCATCTGTTTTACCCCTGCAGTATCGCTTAATATATCTCTCGTCTTCCCAACTGAAATATAATTATCTGCTACACACCGACAAAACCCACAAATGCCTTCTTAATTTTTTATCTATTAGGGCTAAACAATACTCAGGTGATTTGTAACCATCCCGGCTATTTTTTAAATTTATAGAATACTTAGTCATCTTTTCCTACGTTTTAATCGCTCGCTTTTTTACATTCCCTCATACCATTATTTCCTGGTCTTATACGTTTCTCTTCAAAATTCAATGTTTAGTTTATTATATGTCTTTTTACCTCTCTCTCTTTTATTTTTTTACATTTTCTTATTCATCGCATTTTAGCCATCATGTCTAGTTAAATCCGTGGTTGCTTCTCTCGTCTTCCACTCCGATACCCAGCGTCTCCCTTTGTTTTTTTTCCAGTGCCCGTTCACATTGATGCGGTAAATACATCTTTCATTTCCTGTCTCCATTTATTTACAACTTCTACTTACTGTTAGTCAAACCTTTTGCTTAAAAGCTCATCTTCACCATAGTATGGCTCTTAATTCTCCTTAATCTTCAAATAATAACACATAATCACTAAATCTATCATCGTCGCCGAAGCCGCCGAAAACTAATTCTGCTCACTTATTTCAATGACTCATCCCAAAATGGCCACATCCCTATCTTTTGTTCTTTGATAAACTTTCTATTTATCGAACATTTCCTCCACTTCTTCTCCTCTACTGACACTACCTGGCGTGTTCATGCATCTGGATGGCAAGTAGATTTTTAGTAAGTAAGTCTATTGAAATGTCTATCACTCTATCTATTTCCTAAAATACTTTATCAAACACAAAACTTCGTTTTTTATCATGATTCGCACTCACTGTCTTACTCTTTTATTCACATTGCCGTAATATTCATTACCTCTACATTCCTCTTCCTTCTGCCCCAGCCTGTTTCATTTACTCCAGTAGTATCCATATTGATTTTTGGAAACTCTCTTCTCACTGCATTGCAACTCTGTTCCTATCGTAAATCATATGGTGGGACAATTCCGGACAATTTTTGTATTCAAATAATTCCTGTTCCATCGCTGTTTTTCTAAAGCTACTTTTGTCTTAGATCTTCACTGCGGGGTTTTTCCGTTGCCTGTATCGCATCCCCATGCTGCTGATCAGTGATCATCAAGCTCATCTACGTCGAGGAGAGACTCAATGATCACCGCAGCTCTAAGACATCAGAGCACCATGACACTTCCACTCGCTTATTGTTAGCTAGAAGGATTCTACGTCTCTGCATCGTGTTGAAAACAAATGACGCACGACACACGGTTTTTCACGGAGTTTATTAGGATGTGAATGTTCACTCGCAAGTAATTAATGCAAGGACTTAGCCAGCTGAAAACCCATTTCAATTCCGCATTAAAAATTATATTCAAATGAAATTGTGGCCATCTTGCGAGGCATTTCTTTCATTCATCTACGTTTTTATCGTTCTTTGCTGTCAGCGTCACCCGGATTGTAAAGCTAAAATAGTCGTCCAACATCGCTTTGCAAAAATTTGGTGTAAATATTTTCGCAGCAGTAACTGTTCGCTTCTTGAATGTACAACCCTGATATTGATTACCGTCGTCAATAAAAACTTGTATTGAGGAGAGGAGGCGAGGTAATCAGCAAAAAGAATCAAGTACCCAGTCCTCCAACCTCTCGCTCCCCTCCCCCCACCACCTGAGGCGGATACCTATATATATGAATTTAAATTACCATCTCTTCATAATCCCTCGAGAAAGCGACCAGCATCATTCGGGAAACGTTGGGGCCACCTAAGAATTGACGCGGCGATTAGCCCAAAAGCTTTTATTCAACATGACGAGTACCCGCGAAAGTTTTAACGAAGAATTACATAGGCACGTGTCCTATATTCTCCTCATACTATTTTAGAGGATGATTTCGCTGTCGCCATCAGATCTAAAACTGAATGCGTCATCTTCTGATGAAGGGTCTTTCAATCTTTTTGTTCCTTTGTCGGATTTTGGTCTAGGTTTTTTCATGGCGCCTTCACTTTCGCACCTTTTTCCTGACGGGTGCTGATTTCCACAGAGGCATTGGAAGAGAAGAAGTCGGGCACTCTTACACTTTATCCAGATGACACTTGGAGTTCTTTTCTTCTAAGTAGGGTGAGGTGGAACAAACTCACCTCTCTTCTCTTGCAGTCATTGAAGAAATGCATTCTCAGTCATAGAAAATTCTGCATTTTCTCTAGATTTTTATTGATTTGGCAAATGGCTCGTAATCTGAATTTCGTCTATAGGCACTACTCCAGCTTTCTTTAGGCCTGCCTATGGGTTGCTTTATATATTTGCACCAATTTGATCTAAAACAAAGGGAAACAGCGTCGGGAACTGATTCTTTGGAAGCACCGATCCTTTTACCAGCACCTTATTCTTTCCATCGGTCAAGAACGCCCTTCCACTTCATTTTGAGTGGCGAAAAATACACTACATCCAGTAGTTGAGTGAGGTAGGATGACTTAAGGGGGAGACAAACGAAGTATGCATCACAAAAATGAATAAAATTGATACTGAGGTGTGAAGTAAGATTGTATCCTGTTACCACCTTCTTCCCTTCCTGTTTCTTAAAGAAGCTGGTAATTGGTGGCACAGTCCTTAAACATTAAAAGAGTGACTAAATTGTTGTGGGGAACTTGAGCCCAAACTCTGTATACCCTCAAGAGCAAGAAAAGTAGCAGTGGGTTAGCAGGCTGGGCTCAAGTAGCCCGAATTTTTCGAACATGTGTACTAGTTGTACTTAACAACATACTGTACAGTTAATAGCTAATTAGGATATAAAAAGGTCTCGATTTGCTTTAACAATACACCTGGTATGAAATATACGCACTTATCTCCAGTTTTAGTTATTCCTAATGTCTATACAGACGAAAGTTTGCAGAGTGAAATAATTAAAAACACGAGTGTAAGTTATATAACCAGTACTGCTCTCGGTGGTGACTTCCCTAACCTCCTAGACTCGATGTATTGTCTACCTACTGCCTAAACCTACCAGCAAATCACTGAATTGCGGTGCTATACTGATGTTGAGAGCACGCAAAGAACCAAACTTCATTTTTCAGTTTTGGGCTCAAGTTAGCCCGCAGGGCTCAAGTAGCCCGTTTTTACAGCATGCAAAGTTGCTTTCCACATCAATTCAATGCATGTAACAAAAATTTATCGATGACAAATTTTCGTATTATCAATAAATCAATGTAAAATTAACTATGCCCACCCAATCATCTGGTGTAAACAAAAACCGCTATATTTGTTCCGCGAAGGGGTCCCTCCGGGTTTTCACCCCACTTCATCTAACAAATATCTAAGGTCTTCACTGACAGACTGACTTTTTGCTGGCCAAATGATCTTAATGATAGAAAAGCAATAAGAACATTGAAGAAATTCTGTGTTCCGAAAGGAGGATGAAAGAACAATTTAAAATGCAAAGAATAAAGGAAGACTATTTTTATGTATTCAGTGTGAGACTGACACCATTTCAAATGTTATTTATTGATTCTAGCTTGTGGCATGCTAATCATCGTAAAGTACAACAAGACAGAAATATTCCAAGAAACTGTCCTGTTCTGGCAAAGGACAGTGATGCTTCTGCTTCGGATTGTATTGAAATATCCACAAGGTAGGTTGAGAATATATATAGCGGTGGCCGGATGCGGCATTTATATCTCCTGTGAAAAGAATACTACTAGTCATTGCCATGTTAGGGCAACATGTTCTTATTTATTGAATATCGTTACATTTTTAAGCGTATCCAAGGATGAGGGAGGAATAGAAACAGGAGGCAAGGGGTTAATTCAAGCAGAAGATACCATCTTTCTTGCGAAGGCAAACTGCACCCCACGCCGCAAGACGTTTGAAATGGGAGAAGCTTCCACTCCTCGTCTAGGGAGACAATCCAACGTCGACGAATATGATATGGGCATGCCGATGGACGTATCTCCTATCAATCCGTTTGAATCGCACCAAAGGTGATTTTACTAGTACCATGAATAGTTGTTGGATACCTGCGTGAAGGAGGTGTTTACATTTTTTGTTTAAAATGTTTCTGCAGGTCTCAAGCGTCAATCATTGAGAGTGAAGAATCAGGGCTGGATCCTCTTCATGACAGGAGCCGTAGGATAGTCCAGCATTTCTATATGTTTTCCCAGATATTTTCAGATAAACACCAGTTAGGATGCTCATTTATGGACTGTGAATACGTAGGCGAATGGATGACTGGTCTCCTCTGTCACTGGAAGTTTAAGTGTAAAATGTGCGGGAAGGAGACAGTGATCCACAGTCAGGATGATTCTGGCACTGTGATGGACGTGAACGATGCTGCAGTAACAGGGACAACTGCTGGTGGCGGCGGCTACTCAAATCTAAGCCCCCTTTGTGCAGCACTCAACATGCATTGCATGACCGCCAAAACATATGCAAAATATGAAGATAAGCTGGGAGAAATAATATATAGTGTTGCATCGCAGGAGATGGCCACAGCAGGGCAGGATGAAAGAAGAATTGCCTTAGAGGAGGGGTCATTTGACAAAGATGGTAGACCTGTAATCACGGTCGTCGCTGATGGTATGTGGGGCAAGCGAAGTTATAAAACGAAGTATGACTCACTATCGGGGCAGATAAGGAGTCAATATTAGGTACCTATAAATTATTTAATAAGTATGGGTTCTCAAATAGGCTAACCTATTTTTAATAAATTATAAGTAGTTACGCCTCGTGCAATTTTTAATCACTATGAAAAATATTTCCGAGGTTGGCTACATAGCCAGATGATTTTCATGTTGCTTATAAATTAGTGCACTTACATTTTATATATAACGCGCAGGCAAAAATTCCCTGCTGGAAAAAAATTAATCAGTAGAAAAGAGTAATGGTATTAATATCATTTTCAGATGAATGTTTCATTTTAGGCAGCCATAGTTGGTGCACGAACAAAAAAGGTGTTATTTCTGGCAGTGAGGAATAAGTACTGCAGTTATTGCGCTTTGAGGGAGGCACGAAGCGAACCTATAGACCCAGCTCACAAGGTTAAATGTGCTAAAAATTGGGATGGAAGCTCGACCAGCATGGAAGCTGACATAATTGCAGAAGGTTTCGCAAAGAGTGAATCGATGCATAATCTTATATTCCACCAATTAATAGGTTCGCTCCCTGTATTTGAATTCGATTGCTCAAAGGGAACGAGAGAATATTCCAAACAGTTCAAACACTTATCTTGTTTATAATAGGTGACGGAGACAGTAGTGTCCACAGACGCTTACTGGAGACCAGCCCATACGGAATTGCAATGCCCGTGAAAAAAATTGAATGCATAAGCCACCTTCTACGAAACTTCTGCAACAATATGCGCAAAATTAAGGATGACACGCAATACCCAGCCCACCTTCGTCATAAACTGGATGCAAACGTCATGAAGATTCGCACAGCTATTTCCTGAGCTAGTATACACTGGAAAAATCAGAAAGGTATTAAAATTAGAGGTTATTCATGGCATATGAGACGAGAAAATACGTGTGATTAACCTTAATTTATTTTAACAGGTATCTCCATGCAAAACCGAATAATGGCACTTCGTAACGACATCATCAATTGTCCTAGCCATGTGTTCGGGCAGCATGATCGATGCGCCGATTACTTTTGTAAAGGGCCAGACGGGAAAGAGGATGAGGTTAACTTAGTGCCAGACTTCATAGCTGCTAATATGTGGACTCCAATACAGAAATTAGTTGAGAAGATGGCAAATAATTCAAGAAGTTTGATTTTTCGCGCTACTAATAGTATGTGCGAAACCTTGAACAGCGTAGCTGCGAAATATCTGAACGGAAAACGCATTAACTATGCTAAAAGTAAATCATTTGGAACCCGGTGTCATTCTGCAGTCGTATCCCTGAATTCCTCTTGCCATTTTCAAGGAAAGATTCACAAGGCAACAACGGGTGGTTACAGTCCTGGTAAGTAATTATCATAACCATCAAAATAATTTATGAATAGAGAGGAATGAAGGCATAGAAAAGTAGATTTAATTTTTTTGGAATGTTGACTGGGGATTCTTTGTGAAATAAGTGTCAAGACGTTTTTATCTCAGGAAAATACACCAAAACATTTGAAGATAACAATATGAGGCAGACCAAGAGAATGAGGGAACGAAGAGCGCAAGGGCTGCAAAGTAAAAAGAAATTGAAAACAGGAGCAAAAAGAGCTGGGCCTGATAAAGATTACGGGATGGTGGATGATGATGCACCAGAGTCACTAGAATTATTGGAACGCATGAAAGCCGATTTCATTGAAAAATTAAGCAGAATGACCGCAGAGGATAGATTTCAACTGCAGAAGTCTACAACGCTTCAAGTAGACAGAAGTATTTGGATGACAGAGCGTCGGAAAAGATTGTCCGCTTCCAATCACGGGGAGGTTTGCCATATGCGACCATACACCTCCTGTAAAAGGCTTGTGCATTCCATTTTATACGGATCCGTATGCACTCCGGACATGGTGAATGGAAAAAACATGGAGGAGATAGCGAAAGACCACTTGCGAAGCATGGGATACAAGGTTGAACCCAGCGGCTTATATGTTGATGAGGAGTTTCCATATCTTTCGGCTAGTCCAGGTAATATCAATGCTGTCTGTAAATCATTCAGATAAACCTATTATATTAAAATTTACCTAATGTAAACTCATTCTATCAATTTAATTTTCCCTATTAGACGGTCTGATTGGAAGCGATACTGTCTTAGAAGTGAAGTGTCCTGGTGTCACCGCTGCCTCCTTTCCAACATTTGAAGAAGCTTTTAATGCAAAAAAGGTCATAAATAGTAGCATATGCAGCTAAATATATAAAATTTGGTCGTTTTTTCATTTATTAATTTGACTCATTTATGCATTTAACTAATTTCCATTTATAGATTTGTAATTTAACTCATATTTTTTTATTTAATTACTTGCTTACCTAAAACTTATTTCGAAGGCCCCTTAATTTTTGATTTTCTGCTGTTGATACTGCCAAATTTATCGAGCAAATATCATAACACGACACAGCGTTTTGAATACAACCATGTCATATATGCAGTGAACAGATTCGCCCTAATTATTTATCATTATCATTACAGCTTCCCTATGTGCAGCTAAAAGATGGAAAATATATCCTTAAAGAGACGCACAATTATTTTTATCAGGTGCAAAGTCAACTAAGGATGACTAAAAGGGCCAGATGTTTATTTTTTGTGTATACGAAAGGTTGGAGCCACGAATTAGAAATAATTCCGCCCAACAATGAATGGTGGATGAAGGAAGTGGAGCCAAAGCTCACAAAGTAATTTTTTTTAAACTTTTACTGAATATCCAATAGAATTGAAATGTGGAACAATTACCTCTAATTTTCTGTTATAGATTCTTCATGGAATGCTTGTTGCCGGAAATAGTCCTACCTAGGTACGGCAAAAGGCTTTGCATTGAAGATATAAGAGAAGCTGCTCATATCAGCAAGGCAATAGTGGAAAAGAGAGCGAAGATATAATTTCTCCAAAATGTAATTTAATAAAATATTTCACGCAGCTATTTACGTCGTAATATGTCTAATCATTTGGATTTCTGCTTCTCAATTTAAGATGTTTTATCCTATAGTATGTAAGAAAATATTTTTGAAAAGTTCCTCTTCTCAACTGTATTTCCTCACTTCACTCTTTCTAATCGTATATCAACTTCCAAAATTAGTAAAAAAGTATTACTTAAATATGTTCACTATAGCTGCCAGAAATGTTTTTGTAACTGTATTTTTATATTTTGTTGTTATAAGTGCACTTTAAATTGGCAGTATTGCTGTATGTGTATCTCTTTATTAAAATAAATAAATAAATAAAATATCTTGATTGTTTATTAAAAAGTCTATTCATCGTTTACACCGATAATATCTCTTCCCAAGCTAATGTTGTCCAACTAAACCCTCCAAAATTCCTTCTCCTACACTCGCAGTCAATTCAAACATCACAATATTGCAAAACCCCTGTACTTCATTCTTTAAAAATCCCAATATTTTATCAAAAACTTCCTCAACTTAATATGGAAGACTTAATTTTGTGTTTTGAAAAGAATTGAAGAAGCTATTTTTGAAGCTGCAACAATTAAACGAGCTCAAGGGTTGAGGCTATTGCTTTTACTATTGCCGATTCTCCCAACGAAGTGAAACTTCAGAGGCACAAGATTTTACTCCGTGACACTTGGAAGTTTCCATGCTCCTACTCAGCGAAGCCGAAAATAATTTCTTTCTCTCCCTCTCCATGGCTTCAAAGCTGGGTTTACACGTCGAAGTTGACTACTATAGCATTTAACTATTACGCGCGACTCGTAAGGGTAGGCAGAGAGTGAAAAGCATCGGGAAGAAGGTAAGAATCGATTGAGGTCTTCATTCAACATGTTAGTGAAGTTGAAGCAGTTAAACTAGGAACGCAGTAGGAGCCGATGGCTGTGTACATATCGCAAGCGGAAAATGCTGATTTATCTAGGAGGGCAAAAAATATAATGACAGATTACTATTTCAAGTTACTTCTTGTGAGGGATCATTGGTTAGCCAAAAATTCATTTAATTTTCTCATAATAAAGAAAGATGAAATTATATCTATTTCGCAACTGTCAATTCTTTTGTTTTTCTATATGAAGCGTATTGGCACTCTTGAGACTCTTATTTGTTGAAATTTGTCGCGAGTAATCCTTTTGGAGCTACTGCTATATCAGCCTGCTTCAACTTTTGAACCCAGCTAAGAGTACTAATCTGATACTCGCTAGTCAATCTCCCTGTGTTGACTGCGACACGGGAGAGCTGGAAAGGTGGGCCTTCGTATGAGGGGCTGAGGGGAGCGGTCCCCATTCCACTTTCTGCGACGTTGCCGTTGTTGGGAGGGCGGAGCGGGGCGAGGGGAGGTAAGAAATTCGAATTGGCCCGAATCACGTCCTTCGTCACCGTTTTGGGCCTGCAGTACTCCACGGTGTACCCATTTTAGGCCAAGCGAATTGACATAGAACTGTGGGTCTCAAGGTGATTGTGGAAGAAAGATGCAGCCACAGAATACTCGTTTTAGAAATTTCATGTTTTAGCTTGGAGTCCAGTTATAATTAGCCAAAGTCCAACTTGATTTTCTCGATCACCTGAGGACATATTACTATTTATTTCCTCCCTATATGTGAATACACGTCTCCTAAATACAATAAAGAAAACAGCAAGTCTCTATATCTTCTAGTTTTTCCGCAATTGAGTGGTATGTGAACTCCGGCAGAGGAAAAAACGATCGGCATCGGTCGCCCAGAGCGGCTCCCAGCCGTCACTACCATAACGCCTTAAGTATGAATGTCGGGAAGTCTCTCCGCGTGACGTATTTCTGGTTCCCCCTCCCGCCCTGCGAGGTGACCTTGAGTCGAGGCTTAGCGCTGATACGACGCAGGCTGCTAGCGGCTAGCCTAGTACCCTCCTGACTGGTAGCGCTTGGCTTAAATAAGGATTATTAATAACTTATCAAACGAGGCAAACTTTCCGACCTTAGCCAGTTTTAACAAGTGATTGTTAAGACATGTTTCCCTGAGCTCTGCGCCTCATGCATGCAATGGTAACCTCAGACGACGTATAACTCCTATCTTCTCGTATAGAAACTAGGTCCCTGTGACGTCACGTGGAGTGGCATCGCATGGGCGCCAATCTGGCCCTTTTCAAATGAGGATAAAAATGGACCATTGCCATTCGTCTAACCCGGTATTTCTAAAACAAAATAATTTGTATATTATGAATACACTAATGGTGGGTAACGAATCGCAATCAATGCCTCTCGTTTTCTTTGATGAAGGAAACCACCCTAATCGATATATTTTACAAAAACGTAGATTCGATATGTGTCGTATGGGAGCTTAGAACGCAAATATATTTCTTAAGTGCAGCATGAACAATGCTTTAATAAACATATTCATAAAATTTCTTCGGTCTAACATCAATAGTCATAAAGATACGCAAATTAGCATATTTGCTACCGTAATCATAACGAATAGTCAAGTATACTCACATGTGAAAATATAAATTCGCAATCCTATTGATTTATCTTCCCGTTAGGTCATCTACCCTATATTTCACAGTCAAATACGCCCGCGGATGTAAAATCCTGCATGTTATAGCAATTCAATATATTTTAAGAAAACGCTGAATCGATATATATCTAATGAGACACTACATGCAAAACATATTTACGTTGGGCTTTGTGAAGAATACCATAATGTACACATTCACCAAATTTCATTGGTCCAAAGGATATACGAATCAAGTTATGCCAATTTGCGTATTTTCTATAATAATCGATTCGATCATTCGATTATACTGCATCTGTAATGTAAAATTCGCAATGCTTTTGATTTTAATTCCAGTCCATTGCCATTTACCATATAATTCCTTGTCCACTTTGCCCATTGATGTAAATTCCGATGTGTTATAACAATTCCATATATTTTAAGAAAAAGTATATTCGATATATATCGAATGAGAGACTACAGACAAAAAATGTTCCCATTAGGCATTGTGAGGAATACCAATGTGTACCCATTCACCAAATGTCATTGGTCCAACGCATATACTATTCAATTATGCCAATCTTCGTATTTGCTATAATTATCGTATCGAACTTTCGATTATACTGACATCTGTACTTTAGAATCAGCAAAAGTTTTGGTTTAACTTCCAGTCTACGGGTATTTTCTATATGATTCCTGGTTAACTATGTCCTTGGATGTAAAATCCTATATGTTATAGCAATTCGATATCTTTTAAGAAAAAGTAGTTTCGATATATATCGAACGTGAGACTACATACAAAACACATTTCCATTGGGCATTGTGAGGAATACCAGGATATACCCATTCACGAAATTTCATTGGTCCAGCGGATATAGTATTGAAGTTAAGCCAATTTACGTATTTGCTATAATAATCGAATCAATTTTTCGATCATACTGACATCTGTACTGTAAAATCCGAAATGCTATTGGTTTAACTTAAAGTCTATGGGTATCTACTATATAATACCTGGTCAACTATGCCCTTGGATGCAAAATCCTATTTGTTATAGCAGTTCGATATATTTGAAGAAAAAGCATATTCGATATATATCGCATGTTAGACTGCATACAAAACATATTTCTGTTGGGCATCGTAAGGAATACCAAGATGTGACCAATCGCCAAATTTCATTGGTCCAACGGGTATACTTTTCAAGTTATACCAATTTGTGTATTTGCTATAATAATTGAATCGATTTTTCGATCATACTGACATCTGTACTGTAAAATCCGCAATGCAATTGGTTTAACATCCAGTGTATGGGTAACTTCTTTAAAATTCCTGGTCAACTATGTCCCTAGATGTAAAATCCTATATGTTATAGCAATTCGACATATTTTAAGAAAAAGTAGATTCAATATATATCGAACGTGAGACTGAATACAAAACATACTACCATAGAGTATCGTGAGGAATACCAAGATGTACCTGTTTACCAAGTTTCATTGGTCCAACGTATATACTTATCAAGTTATGCCAATTTGTGTATTTGCTATACTAATCGAATCGTACATTAGACACTGCTGACATCTGTACTGTAAAATCCGCAATCCAATTGATATCCCTTCTATGGTCACTACCTTATCCCTGCCTTCTCTTATATCCCCGCTTTCAAAATTTAGCCTATGTTCTTATATTGGTGACGTTATTGGACGGGATGCGTGTATTTCTTACGGGGGCCTAATACAAAAAGATATAAATTCAAATGGATGTATTTTCATTAGGAAACATAATTCATCTAAATAATTTCTGTGTGCGCATAATTCATTCTTTTCCTTACATATTTTTAAAATTTTTATCTCCGTAGCTATGTAAATAAGCCCAAAAAATGGCTCAATCGAATACAACCTTGTATCGATCATAACTTCGAGTCTAATCAATCGATCCGCTTGATTTAACTTTTGTCGGATGAATGACATTATCAGTTGTATTGTGTAATACTTTCATGTTCAAAATTTGATCAACAAAAAAGTTATTAGCGATTGAAGCGTATCCAAGGAGATTGGTATCGATATAACTCGCACGTGAATCGATCGAGCGGAATCGCAATAATTGCAAATGTTGACTATTTTAATGATGCTATTACCCTGAAAATTTCATTCATCTAGCTGAAATGGTTGCTAAGATATTCAAGATTGTATGCTCCACAAAAAAATGGCGACAATGATTTTTCGCTTGCAGGACATTTTTCGGAATTTAATTATTAATTAACCAAGAGGGATACGGAGAAAGTGAGCTCAAACGTAAGGGTTCGGAGAACCCTTTACGGTTTTTCTAGGAGATTCCAAATTTTCATATGGCACATGTCTCAACGCCGAAATCCAAGATTGAAAATTCGACCACCTCTACAATGGAAAGTCGAAATCGTTTATTCCTCGGAATTGTTTCGACATATGAAAATTCCGAGATAGCCAAAAAATCAACCAAAGAATCTAGTATCTTGAATTTCAAGGAATTTGTCCTGCGATGATTGCAAGTTGGTCAAAAAAATTCTTTACGTAGTGCAATAAGAAAAGCATGGGGCACTTTCAAAAAATCATAAAAAATACTAAATATTAATTCATCGCAATGACAACCACACCAAAAAATCTAGTTTATGTCAAGGGAATGTCATGTTCCTCACATATTTATAAATACACTAGCTGACCCGGCGAACTTCGTACCGCCTAACAATCAATGAACTTACAGTTTATTTACACCATTTATAAATCAAGAGCGGCTGTATCGTTTTTAATCATGTTTAATTTATTATAATAAAACAAGGATACAAATTCAATAAAATTACGTAAATGAGAACCAAAATTGCTTGTCAGAAAGACATTTTCTTTATCGAATCTACATAGGGTGAATCGGAGCACGTTTACGCGGATTTTTTTCAACAAATTTTCTTACGTTTTAGCTTAAGAAATTTTGGGCATTGTGGTTTAATAAAGCAGTTCATGAAATAAAAATTATACGCATTCATTTGTTGGCTATTTGCGTTATTAGCTGTAAAAAAATGTTTATAGGTCCAAGTCTGTTGCATACACTTGGCCCATTCAGGGGGCAGGTTGACACGACCCCAGACCGACGCTTGACTGATGCTCAAAATCGTGCAAGAAAAGCCCCTATGAAGCAGCATTCGCATTAAATGACTTAAGGCGCGCCAGTTTTAGTATCTCTGTTTGGAAAAAATGCACTGCGTAAACGTACTGCATGCGTAAACGCACCACGGTGAGCCCTACACATTCGGGTTTAATGTCTTGCGTCAAGCACCTTCTGAGAAACAACAGTTTTTGTTTTGTTATCAGGCGCAAGATGAAGCGGATGAAGCTAAATAAATATAGCGAAGCAAAGCAGTGACGCAGCGAGGGGAGGTTTTGGGGGATAAACCCCCCCCTTCCCCCCCAAGAGCTTAGAGAATTTTTTTATGAAAGATTATGTTATTAATATTAGGGGGACGGATGACTAACAAACAAAACATATTTAACTATTCACACAGCTACAAAACCCACTATTTTGAGCCATTTATCTTAAAAAATGTCTGGGGGAAGTGCCCCCATACTTCTCGCTCACCTTAGCGAGTTTTCTATACCCTACAGACCCGTGGTATTAGCTGCGCCCAAAACCCCCTATCCTAGCTACGCACTTGAAGCGAAGGAAGAAATACAGAGGATGGTTTATCAACTCGTGAACATAGCACGCTAAATTGACCATGAGAAAATCATGGGTTTTCATTAGCACATGAGCACAAACAACCCAAAAACTGAAAAAATGACCATGCGATTTTTTAATCGTTATCACGAATGCAACACGAATTGTAAATTGAATACGTTTAAGCTCAAAAGGGCATATGAGTTGAGATCATGGAATCTACGGAATGAGGACTTCCTAACCTTTGAATTTTCCTTTGAGTAAAGTTGCGTGAATCACATTCATCACCAATTTTTTTAATGATCAAACACGTTCCGTTGGATAGTTATGGTTGGTTTAGGCTTCGAAAGATCATGAGCACAGAAACTACATTTTTCTGTAAATCGTGCCTTGGTAAGCCAGGTACGTCCAAGGACTTAAAATATTCAGATAGATATTTGGTGATTTCGTCTTCGTTTGTTACACATTTAAAAGATCGAATCTATGCAGAGTACGAACTATTTGAATTTACCTCGTTTTAGTCATCCACATCTTCGTTCTTGCTCGCAAAATCAACCATCTTTGATTCTTTTGGTGATCAATCATATTCTGGAACTCTTTGTTGATGAGCTCACCTTCCCCTGAAACTAATTTGCAATCATACCAAGGAAATGAGTTAAAACTACTCGATTCCTCGACAGGAACACGGACATTACCGTTTGTCAACAATTGCTTGGAGATTTGTTTACAAACACGGTAGTGAAGTGTCAACTCGAGCTGGGCCACGGCTGGGCTTACAATCAGCTCGAATTAAATTTAAAAAATGTAATTTCAATTTCATTAATATTTTGAATATATTTAGTAATTAAAATGTTACATTACACGCCTACATTTCTTAGATAACAGTGAGTGCTTGTAATTTAATATGAATTTAATGTAATAGCAATAAAGCTCAAATTGATTCTACGTTTTAGTTAGAAAACGTTTGTATGTGAAAAAGAAAAGGGCTGTTTTCAGGGTTTTCCCGGCAATTATTCGATTTTTTCTCGCCGTAAGAACCATCCTTGGACTTCAACGAACATTTTAAAAAAAGAATTGGCCAAATTGGTCCAGGCGTTGTTGAGTTATGCGCTTACCAACACATTTTGCGATTCATTTTTATATATAAGATTAAAAAAGTGAAAATGTTTTAGTCCCATAAGGCTCCCATGTTAATTCAAGTCGATATATCTCGAAAACTTATCGACTTTTTAAAGATTTCAGATTTTTCCTCCCGATGAATTTTTTTTTACTTTTACGTCCAATAAGCCAAATATCCACACCTATCACAGTTTGGGCTACTAATTTGTATCAATCACCCAATCAGTGAATCAAATCGTAGCTATATAGGGACTTAATTAATTAATTAATAATGTGCCCTCGTGTAAAAATACTAATCAATAACTAAGGAAAGGGAGAGTTGCTTATGCTATAAGTTGAGCTGTTTATTTATGCTTACTTCAAGGATTGATTTAAAATAATTAAGCCTTCATCAGTATTGTTTTATCTCAGTTGTAAAGTAGAAAAGGACCCTCTGTTAGAATTCGAATAAAATACCTCTTTGTTGACTCAAAATTTGAAAAAAAAGACATGTATCTTACATCTATAGTTGCGTAATTCTTTGATCATTTAAGAGACGTCGATATAAATTTTATTACCCTTTTAAGGGAACAAAATCATCTTCCAAAGACTTTCCTTCAGGATCATCCTGCAAAATGGCCACTTTTTTCGATATCGTATTAGTTAATTTAATTTAAATTTGTTGAAGTTATTATGTTAAAATCAAGTTGAATGTAAGTTTATTGTTTGATGCAGAGATGGCGCTGCGACGCCGATTTTGTAGTTATGTACGTTACTAAGAGAGTTAACAAACAGAGAGAACCTAGAAAAGAAAAAAACTAGCATCTGCAGTCAAAACAGAGTTATCGTAATGTTTCTGTAATGAGTTAATGTGCTCAAGAATATATAAAATTCAATAAAATTCAGCATAAAAAATCATGATATTAAAAAGAATCGGTGGTATTGATTTCGCATCGTGCATAACCGTATGATAAAAAACTTGAGTGCAAATAATTTCTGTGCTGACAATGGTAGTGTTGCCTTTCCACGTTGGCAAACAGCGAATCATTATCTCCACGGAAGAAGTAGAAGTGAGTATCTCATTGACTGACAAGTTGTTACACTCGTTCGTACTCAGCTAACATAGCGAACCATTTAGAAGCAAGGAGTTAATAAATAAATAAGTATTCACTTGGAGCCTGGATTGTCTCTGTTTTTACATTCGCAATGCCCGAGGGGAAGGATGGAAGAGAAAACACCGAGTGATGTGGTTTATTATCTTTGTTTGTCATACGTCTTCACTCCCAATCGCTTGAGTGAAATAAAGGAAGTTTAAGGCCAAGTTGGAGCGTAATTCACCGCACATCGAAGTTTTTTGATCAATGAGTCCCAAGGAATGGCGCGCAGCAATTTACGAACTACTTACTATCAAACGGTCGGTGATAATGTGTTAACCCACAATTCGTCGTTGCCACATCGTCAATCCCCATCACTCAGTCCCGACTGAAGGAACGCAGCAATTTGCAAACTATCGTCACTTGCCCTCTCCTATCACTCGAGGTGCTCTAAGAGTTTTTTTATTTAGTAATAATTTTACCCCTTTCTGACTTTACACTCTACAAGACGTTTAAATAATTACTCTCGTTGAGCAAGAAGGGATACTATATTCTCCGTGGAATATGAGAAAATGTTCATAGTAAACGGTGAGCATAGCCACTCACTTGGTACCGAGAAGAGTGTTTACAAGTAAACACATGGATTTATGAGTTCCTGTGTTTCTTCATTCGCAGTCGCTGAGTGGAAGAAAGGAAGTTTAAAAGGAGGGATAGTCAAGTTAGAGTGCAATTCGTCGTATATCAGTCAGGTCCAAGGAAAGGGACGGAGCGATTTATGGACTAGAATTAAACGATCGATTGCACTAATGTGTATGAGAAGGGCTGCACGTGAGTATTTAGACGACGTACTGTCATATTTTAACGCTGGCAGACACCTTCATTACGCCATTACAGCAAATTAGAGTAGATTTTCCTCTTTCAGCGGAAAGGTATGCACCAATAGTAAACAAAACGGCTATCCAAACGCTAATCACCACGAGGAAAACAAATAAATTTATAATTAAACACGTGGTATAAATAGTTACTGTAACTCATACTTACTACGTACTTGTTATTTCGGCAGAACACTTGATCATTGGACGAATATTTCAGATTAAATGCACAGACGCCCAAAATTTCAAGTACTAGAGTTCAAAAAGTTTTGGCGGTCGAAACTTCGCCGGCACTCAGGTGTAAAGGCCGTTTTTCACGGGGCACGTACTGGCACAATTTGACGTGTGTACGAAGGCGCAGTCAAAATTGCGTCGTGTAAAGCGGTGAATTGCTACAACACATGCGAGAATGCGTGGACGTGAGATGGCTAAATAGCCCCTGACCTAATTTCGTTCGTGCATTCGCGCAATTCCACGCCGTCTTAGAAATTAATGCAGTTCTAACCTGCGAAATTCCGAGCCCCGTGTAAAAGGTATTTCAGGGAATTTGCCGTTGAAATGGAGGAGGAAGCAGAGGCCGTGATGCATCGCACATGCAGCTTAGGCTAGCGGCTGAAGCGGATCTGAACGACGTGGAAAAGGTAGTCAAAATTCACTGCACAGAGAACTGACCAAATTGCTTTGCAAGGCAGGAGTTTAATTTCAACAAATAAATGAGTGCATAGTAATTCAACTGTCAAGAAACACCCTCTAGTCTTTGTATTACGTACTGCGAAGTTAGTAAGATTTTTAAAAAAATTGACATTTTTTGTGGATTTTGAAGTTATCCTTCACTGACAATGATATTTGATCCTAAGATCCTCTGGATCGTAGATCTAAGATCGTAGATCTCTGGATACTAAGATCCTCTGGATCGTAGGATGATATTTACTTACAAGACCAACAGAAAAGTAAGCAGTTTCAATTCCCAATATGTCGTCTTTGTTCATAGCTGTACCTACGGGAGTAAACTCCGTTCTAAGAGTAGTTGAGACTTGGATGAAGCATGCTTCGGAGAATATGAGGAAAAAATGTAGAATAATAGGACCTTTTCAGTGTTGTCATACTGCGACGGCTGCGATTAACTTCCCCGTCATAGGGGGCGCGTGGTTTTTAAATTTTCCGGACGTGTGAGAACTTTACGAGGAGAAAATGGTTCCCAAGTCAAAATAGTCTTCAAATAGTTACTGAGCTGGCCACATTCACACAGCAATGAGCTTTGCGTTAACATCTTCCGCCACTGAAATTTCTTTTCATATTGGCGAATTACTTCATTAGACTCCACGGAACAAAGAAGATTTTTTAATTGTTCGACATTTAAAGGAATTTATAGCTGACAGCGCTGGATACAACTGCTTTACAACAAGAAGAAAAGAAATAAATAAGTGAATGCGATCAGTTTCCTGATATTCTGAGCTCCTGTGTTTTTGTGCTAGCTATCACCAAACGATAGCATTTGAAAGCTTAAATAGAGGAGCGCGCCGTTACTTTAGAATTTCGTCCTCTACGGTTATTTTATATCATTATCTACCAACCGATAATACTCAAAGATCCCTGACGCAGCGTTGGAGGTTTGTAACACAGATTAAATACTATGTTTTTGCCGAAAGCCGTCGACATAATAAATACTATTTTTGCTCGCTGGCATAAAGTTTCATTGCCCCCCCAAAAAAGAAGGAACAGATATTTATCATTCGATTCAAATTCGTTTATGGTTCACAGCATAGTTCGCCAACCTCTAAGCAGGGTGGAGAAAAATAGGAAATCGTAAAACGGTAAATAAGCAAACACGTGGAGTCAGTAGTTGCTGTGTTGGTCTCCGTTGCTCTCGTGTGCATGGTGAAAGGATGCAGCCAGGCAAATGCTGCGGTTCGCGTTACTTCAAGCGGTTCGGGCATAAATCATTTCAGAGGAAGTGCATGAATCTAAGTGGAGTAATCGCGCGTCAACCGTAATCTCTCGGCTGCTTTGTGAATAAACTGCTTCATTACTTCTATTCAAGTCGAATTCATCATGCTTTATATAAACGTTTTTCTTAAGTTACCTACTTTCGTGTCAGTCTGTCTGTTTGCCTGTCTGTCCGTTACGGTCGAGTTTTGTTATTCAATTTTAGCACACTTGACGATTATCTAGAGCATTTAAACTATATATATATAGCTCAGATCTTGATGACATTGCATATTTATATGCTTTTTGTCATGATTCTGGCTAGATTTAAAATAATATTTGCAGAATTAATTTTGTATGGAAAATTAATTCCTTATTTTGCCACCGGTGGCGCTGCAATCACATTTTTGCGAATTAGTTGTGCGATATGTTGAATGTTGCGCAACATATAGGAGAATTTTTCAAAATAAAAAAATTAAATTTTATAAAACTTAAATTTAAATAGAATTATAAATAAAAAAATTAAAAACAACGTTTTTCTTGCCAATTAAAAAGGAGAAAATAAATTTCCCTCTTCATATCTTAGTCTCGATATGAATTGTTACTCAAATGGTGACATAGTTTATGACAATCATTACGACCAAAACGGAAAACTTTGGGCGCATGTAACATTACATTTAGTATTTGCAATAGGTGACATTACTCTTAAAAATTATTACTAAACAGCGATTTGATTTACCAACCATACTCTTGTCTAAAATCAACACATTCACATAGTTGAAGACTTTATTGATTTTTGAGAACTAAAACAGAATCAAAAATGCTCACATATTAAATCTGCAAACATTGCGTGTCTAGTAATAACACATTTATGCATAATTGCTGAACACTTAAACATTAAATGATGACTTCTTGAACATTAACATTAATTAATCAACTCATTAGGTGCTAATTTCTAATACGTTCAGATGCTAAGTTCTGGGCATAACCTTCTCATTCAATATAAACTCAATTTTAAATAATATTAATAATAGTGAATAGTATCAATTAGTAGCAGATACTGTCAATTTACATAACGATGGGAAACCCAACTGTGAATGATAATGATCCAAATTCATATTTATTGCAAACACTAAATTTAACCTTACATGCGCCCAACGTTTTTCGTTTTGGTCGTAATGATTGTCACGGAGTATTTCAACATTTGAGTAAAAATTCATATTTAGACTCAGGTATGGACAGAGAAATTTATTTTCTTCTTTTTAGTTGGCGAGAAAAACGTTGTTTTTAAATTTTTTAAATTCACAATATTATTATGTTCTTTTAACATAATTTTCGCGTGGGAAGAGGTTGATTATAATCAGAAAAAAACAGCATTTTTGCAAAAATTCACTGGAAGCATGATTTATAGAAAAATACAGCCGTAGCTAAATGCTAGTAAATTTATTATTTCAAAAGGCAAATTACTATTTTACCTCATAAAATATGTATTATAATTATACCTAATTTTAAAGAGGCAATAGAGGTTCATTGGATATATGATGTTTTTAGTGACAATTGGTAGATGAAATTGCAAAGAATTGGTTAAATTTTTCTATAGCCTTTGCTAAGAAATGATGGTGCGTGTGAGGAATTTTTTTATAGCAACGAGGCATGGACGTTGACAGCAGCAGTAATGTCAATATTCTGTCAGTCAAAATACGGTGCTATAGAAAATGATGAAAATGTAATGGATGGAGCGATCGACTGATGAGGGTTTTTGTATTGGAAGATATGACATGAAGGGACGAATGAACGGACCACTTCATGAAGAATCTGATGAAGGGAATCGTGAAAGGGTGTAGGAGCGTAAAGTATAACCTCGGATATGTTATTTTTTCAGTTGCGTGTCGAGTTGTATGTAGATGTTTAGTCGCGGTACCGCCTCCTAGTTGCCAAGGGTACTCTCTGGAGAATTTTCCTAGTCCATCCCGTTAAATCTTAATTTATGCTTCATCTGGGGCGTTTTTCAATCGATATCGTAAACTACCATGTGCGGAGCCAAGATTTAGGACAAGAACTTAATCTGAGCAAATACATGGCGGTACATATTCTGCGTTGGTCGTCCAACTATCCCCATGCATATACCGTGGATGGTATGACCGTAAAGGCGATTGATGAAGTGGAGTACCTGGGAGTTACTGTAATTTCGAACTTATCGGAGGGTAAACGTATTAGAAATGTTAGCGGCTAAGCCCTCCAGAAGCTAGGATTCGTCAAGCGTGTCGTGGGAAATTTTTTGGATAAAAAAGTTCAAGAGGGGTCCTACTTCGGCCACTCGTTGAGTATGCAGCGAGCATATGTGACCCGGCGCAGTAAGACTTAATCCGTGAACTGAATGAAATGCAAAGGAAAGCGGCGCGATTCGTCAAACTACGGGCGTAAAGAAAGCGTCATACATAGGTGTCGAACGAATTAGGCAGAGAACCACCAGAGACTCAGAGACTGCGCGTTAGACTTAGATTCCTTGAGAAATTGAGAGTAGAAATCTTAAAGAGCGACATGGAGATTGAATTGGGGATTTATTCCCCCACTTTTTTTCCAGTTTCGACAGAAACTATGGATTAAGAGGGATATTTTGCCGAAGGGAAATTCGTTTTTCCCTCAAACTATCGTATATAGAATTTCAACAAATGCTAGGTGGAATTTCGTTTGACCATCTCGTATTTATTTTTAAACGGTTGGTATCCTAGCAACCCCCGCCGCGTGCCTATTGAGGCAGCATGCGGCGTAGTGTGGAGGTGCAGATGAGAGCGATTCTTGTATTTTCAATATTTACAACAGAGTATTTGCACTCGCGAGGAAGAGCCCTTGAAGGCTTTGAATTCGATAAATTATGTCTTCACGACAATAAATTTTGATGAATAGCTGCTAAGATTTCTTATTTACCCTTGATTTTTGGATATCTCTTCTGTATCTCTTCGCTAGCGGAGTTGAGCTTTAAACACCCCTTGCCACACATTCTAGTGGTGGCTTGAACAGCACCTCGTAGATAAATGAACCAAATAACCGCTTCTGAACATATTCGGGAGCGGTTGGTTAACCACGATGGCAGTTTTTTTCAAGCCCCGATGGCTCATGAACAGAAGACGTAATGATTGATTAAAAATTACTTCATTGCTAAATATTGATCACACCGATGGTGTCCTTTGGCCTCGGCGAAACCTCTCCCGTGTCTCTTCGCTAGTGGCGATTAAGCATATCCCTTCAAAATGCCGGTGTTAAATAGGTCATCAAGTGGACAACTGCACAGGTTTCCTATGCAAAGTTCGTGGTGATGCCCAAGGAAGGTATAAAATGGAGAAGGCCACAATACCTCTCCATGAAACTCGATTGTTTTTGTCGCTTTCGGCACTTTTTACGGTTTTCAACATTGTCCGCATCGCGGCGATGAGCGCAAAGCGATCCATTTTTGTTTAATATGAGCAATTGCGAGGAATATCAATGAAAAGTTATGAATTTGATAGAATTCTCACTCTCTTAGTGGTTCAATCCTAAGGTTGGTTTGGTTAGGTAACGGTAGAGCTCACCCCAAAGTAAGCTAAGAGGGATTTCACACATTCAGGGTGGGGGGGCGGTTCCATTCCATTGGCCACCTCGTACTTCGAGGGTTTTGATTTTGGGTGTCCGAAGACCTCACTCGGTGTTTGAATCTGGGACCCCTTGATAAGCAACCTGAAGTGCTCTACCCACAAGGCTACCACGATCCCCAATAGAATTCATCATCACGAATGTGAATTCCGTTTCAAAACCCTATTTATTAAATCTCAATATAACATGACATTCAGATCGCTCTGTACTTAAGCGACGCCTCCGGCGACTTCGGGAAACCTATTAAAATGCTCGATGGGTGACAACACGTTTAGAGGCTGACAGCAGAGTCCTCTACTGAAGTATTCGTGGTCGTAGCGTTCGAATTTAGTTTTTCGCTTGTCTTTTTGGACGCGGGTGAATTCGTGGTTGTGTTAGTTGGCGGCAGGCAGTACACCCTTGAACGCAGTCCGCAGTGCAACGGGACAAGAGCCGGCAGGACGTCTGACGGCTTCCTGCTTGCTGGATAGCACAACGATCGGTGAGTTGAATACGCCCTTACATAGCGAGGTTTGTCGTGCCTCGTATTTCGTTTTTTTTTGTAAAATTAGTCCTCTAATTATGCTCGTTCGCAAGTGATCGTTATTGGTAGAGGAGAAGATACGAAAGGGGGAATCCATTGATTGCGTGAAGCATTTTAAGGCGACAGGGAATCACGGTGAATCTCACCCAATATCACGTGGGGGACTCTCCGCGAAGATCACGCAGTTTCTTTTCGCGAGGATCAGGGTAAAATTGTGAAATAACAGGGATAAATTAAATGAACAATTTTTTTCACCTTCAAACATGGCTAAATCAGGGTGAACTCTTTTCGGGATTCCCACCGGGTTAATTTATCCATAAGGGCCAACGTTTCAATCTCCGACTAGGGACTCATTCAGCCCTCAGGATGAGCCCAAAGTTGGAGGTTGAAGCGTTGGCAAATAGGGATAAATTGGGAATCCCGAGAAGAGTTTATCCACATTATTCCCCGGGAAAGCATCAAGCCATATTTCATAGCTAAGTCAATTAGTGAGAGAGCTGTAGGCTATAGGGGATGCGAAATATAAGCACTGCAAGGGATATGGCATGAGCATTGATCACAATAAGACCAGAATTATGTGTTTTGGGTTTTGTAAAGCATGCAAGCGAGCAAGGAATGCGAGACTGGATAAAAAGTAGATGAGCAAAAACTTGAGCAGGTAGCGTAACTTAATTCAACCATTCGGGCAGCAATTAGTGAAAAACGGATACAGCGGAAAGGACATCACGAGGAGAAATGCATTATCAAACGATATGTTCTTGAACAGAGGGAGATGATGGCAGGATCGTTATGTCAGAGTTTAAAGAAAAGGTTTGTGTATTAAAGTGTAATTAATCTGATGTGGAGTGTAGCGCTTTACGGTGCGGAAACGTGGACACTTACGAAGGAGGACGAGAGATGACTGGAGACGTTGTAGATGTAGGTGTGGAGAAGAATGGAGAAAGTGAAGTGGACGGAGAGGAGGACCAACGACGAAGTGCTGGACATGGTGGGTGAAGAGAGGCAGCTTTTAGATGAAATACGGAGGAGACAGAAGGAAGAAATGGATGGAGCGAGTACTGAGCGAGGAGTGGATGTTGAAAACAGTGTTAGAGGGTAGAATATTAGGTAAACGAGGGAGAGGAAGGAAGAGAATTGGATTTTTAGATGGAATGGAAGGGAGTATGCAATACTGTGAATTTAGGGCAGACTACCAGAATGCTTCTTAAATAGTCCTTGGAAACCTACATTTATCGGAGAAATAGTTTAACAATAATATATTTTAGCTAAATCCTTCGCATGACACATATTGCGACTATGGAAACGCTAGAAAGTTGCCCCATGGGCTCCTGGTGCAAGGAATCACACTCACTCTTCTGCCGCTGAAGTCGAAAGCTATCGCTGCTGGTCTTAAAAAAATTCAGTCTTATTGAAACGCAGCAAAGCAAAGGTTCTCGAAATAATAGCTCCATATTTTCATAATTGCAGAAGGATCCATGTAAACCTACGTTAACAGCTGAACTAATTTTGTAGTAAAAATATTTACTCTGAGATTCATAATTTAAGTATGCTCCTGACATTTGACCACTTGATTATGTGCTTGAAATTTAAAAAAAATGAAGCATAGATTATGGGATATATTAGTGCGAATATTTCTGTTTTTTTTTGGGTTGAATTCCTAAGCATTTATTTCTCGCTGGTATACAAAAACGAATGAAAAATTGAGGTTGACACTTGCGGGGCCCACATGTGAAGAGGAACGCATAAACATGCGGAACATGAGCGCCCTGAATGTCCGTCGCAGCGGAGACTGCGTGAGTTGTTCCGCACGAGTTCATCCCTTTGTCCGGGAGAACACTGAAGATGCATTGCGCACTGCAGCGAAAAACGCGGTGTCGGATACCGTGCATACTCTCAGTTTAATACTTTGCTTCGAATTTCTCGCTCTAGAATAATGATTGCACACAATTTCAGAGGGGGATGTTGCGGATGAGAAAGCTGAAATGGAAGTCGTAGAGAGGCCATTTGGTCAAGAGTTTAACTCATAAATATTTTAATTTGCAAGACGCATTTCATCTGTGTGAGAGCAGTTTTATTTTAGCCATTCCAAAGCCCATTTACCTGAGAATGGTTTTCTCCGTCGTACCGATCGTAACGCGAAACGTTTGACATGAACTAAATAAATACCTCTTCTTTGGTCATTCATTAGAATACCAAGGATGTTTCCTCTTACAACAATTACGAAAGTAAAATGAAAGATCAGCACTTTGATGGGTTCCGAGATGGCCTGACGATGGAACTAAGCTTAAGATGTAAGTTCAGAAACCGGATCGTGCAGTGTAAACTTCTTAATTTCACCTTAAAACGATTTATTATTTTCCTTTAACACTGCCGGAAATATTTATATGAGCTCGAAGTTATCATTTATAAATTATTTGAGCATATCATATGTTTTCAAATATTTAAGTACATAAAAATTTAATCTAATCGCGCTAGCTTGTACTCTTCGCATTGAATATATTTATTGTATTCGTGTTAATCTGCTTTTAAAACCATCCATACTCAGACTCGTAGCAAGGGGGGAGTGGTTTTGGGAGCTAAACCCCTCTGAATTTTTTCCCTTACGTCGATTATCCGCGATGCATAACCTCAGGAGGCAATTAGCTCAGTAGCACTAACCCTCTGACTCTCTCTCTCTCTGCTATTAAACATTGAGTGCTGAGATGTGGGACTGACAATGAGATACGAAATCGGTTCAAAACGGAATAATGCGTGGCGACCGCTAAGCCTCTTGCACGCGCGCCGATTTTCGAAGGCCCGTCAAATACCGGCCGATGTTTTACGGGTGCAGGGCTGCTTGCACGCACGCGGATGTTTACCGGTCAAAGGTTCAGTTGCTTGGTTGTTGTGTCAGCACCGGCGATCCACGGTGTCAATAGCCGGCTGCTTACCGGCATTTTATCGGTGCGAGGTCGGTCAGTGATCAAGCTACCTTGCCCTTGATCCATTGCTCACTAGGTGGACGGCCGATATTTTACCGACCGAGCTAAATGCGTGTGTGTTTAAGGGGCCCAAATGGTGCCATCGTATTTTGTACTAGTGTCAAGGAGGCTGGGATGTTTATCTGTTGGAGGGACTTGCTCATGGAGCATCAATAAATGTAAATGTGGAGATCTTATGATTTATCTATCTCCATATATCTTAACCCATTCCCGCCCAGAAATCTTTCTGCTGGCAATTTCGAAGATATTTAGGCACGTTTTTCCTATGGTTGTCTTATGTATCCCAGTTAAATATACTGGTGATATATTAGTTTTTTTCTTAGCTGTAAAATTATCGAAAAATTAGACGGACACTGATAACGTATGCGTACTGAAATCAAGCCAAAGTTGTAAAGTCGGTGGTCTAATAATAAAAAAACGTTCGCGTGCATGATCTTGTAAAAGTAAATTGTATTTGTTCTCAGAGGACAAGAGTCCTAGATCAATAAATATATTTTCTAAAAAAAATGTTACCCGACTTCATGCATGGTGATAGCTATAACGGTCCTAGTATTTAACGGAATACATGTTTATCTCCCTTTTTTTGGGAGTCATTCCTCGCATTTAACTCTCGTGATCCAATACGCACTTACCAATTGAGTAGAATATTTCATAAAAAGTTAAAGCTGTTGCGTACATAATTGATGGAATTACTAACTCTATGCCATTTCCAAGTTACATGTTGAAAATCAAGGCAAAAGGTTTTTAATAATAGAAGCAGGTCATATCAAATTGATGAATTAATTATCATTCTAAGGTGGGGAATTCCGTTATTTCTCTCGTTTCTGCATCAGGTTTCATTATCCCTAAGGCGGAAAAGTTGTGTAACAAGAGTAAGTTACCTTAAGAAGTAGCCGTTCCTTCCAACGAATGCAGAAGAGGCAATTTTCAGCGCCGCACGACGAGCATTCGCGATTGGAATTAAATGTCCCGGTTCAGTGATTTACAGCGGCCTCGATGTCATTCCCCATGCGAAGTGCCGTTTCCCACCCGCGTCAGCGATAGGGACCTCGTAGATGAGGACCTCGCCAAGCAAATGATCACTTCTCCTTGAAAAGATCACCAAAAAACGACTCGATCCACCTGAATACAGATTTAATCAGTGCATACAGACTCCAGATATTAGTTGTGATGAATTTCTTCATTGCTTTTATGCTTTAAATTCCTCCTGTAGATGTTAGGAAGTTTCCTTAATGATATAACATAAGAGTGCCCCATTTCTATATAGAAACGTCCAATTTTCATTTCCATAATGATTTGCTCATAATTCTAAATTCTCATTATTCTTAAATCTCCTACTGGAGAAGTAAAGAGGCTTCATCAAGGAACTTATGGTAAAGAACGTGGAAAAAATCATCTAAACTTACAATTGGAGTATACTTCTGTACAGCCGTAAAGCATGGACCTTTGTAGTGACAGAGAAATCAAGGGTCCTTTAAAGTCATTCCAATGCTTGCAGAAGATTACGAAAAATTGAATTGCGCGTTCCTTGAGACATGTTGGCCAGACGAAGGCAATCGTCGAGGAACAAGTGGATGATGAGGATGGGAAACTTCGCATTTAATGTATGCAACAGGAAAAGCAGGATGTGAAAGAGGAGAAATGCTAAGGTGTGAAAATATTAGCAGATAGGAGAATCGAATGGACATATGAGTCAAACCAATGCAAAGATTTTTGACCACTGATTATGAAGAAGACGGCAACCAATCTGCCCTCATTTTCTCCATTTTTTAATCACCAATGAAAGTATGAAAATATTTTTTTACTGATGAGGAGGAATAAATATATTTTAGTGCTTGCAGTAGTGAAGTTAACGGGCAGAGGTGAGTGATTCATTGCTGCTAGTTGGAAACGAGTTTAACCTCGCTCAAGTTTTTACCAGCTGTTTAAGTTATTATTCTGCGCTCATTAACTCACATCAGATTCACATGAAAGGTGTTTGATTAAAAGCAAGCATTCTGCCATATTCGCTCATCTGCATTCTTCACATCTATGCCCTTATATGTTCTTGAAATTTTGCGTGGGGTAAATTATAAATAAGATATTGTTCTTGACAACATAACTAATTGTGATTTATTCTCGGATAGGATGAAAGAAATCAAGTGGCCGGCCTCGGTGGTGGTGGGCTGGGAAATAAAGAAAGAAAAAGTGGAATGAAGCAACTCAACTCTGACTCTGAATATCTCCCTAACCGATCAAACTTGAATAAACAAGGTTCTAAGTTGGCTCATTACTTCTTGTTCCTTAGTTCATAGGTGAATACAAATAAAATTCAGCAGTAGCTTAATTAGTCACCCTTTTTATTGTTATTATCTGCTAATATGCAGCATTATTTCCGCTCGAGCGCTTGGTTTCCAATTTAATTAGATTAATTTCCCTCTTAATTACGTTCCCTGTCTGCCACAATAAATTTTTGCACAAACAAGCCCTCCTACGGTTTGACTGATAAATAAAGCTGTAGGAACTGAAACGTACGTAAATCGTTTAAGAGAGAATCGTGCTTAATTGTTTCCCCTTAGCATTATTTATTTACTAATTGCGACGATTTAAATCCGCCACAAGGTCACGATAGCCAAGGATGGAAGAAGTGCGGGAATGAGGATTACACAGCCCAAGTTAAAGTGACACTCATGCAAAAAAGGCCGCTGCTCTTCTCCAAGAGCATACGAGTACTGTCCGAGTACGAGCATACTGTCCGTGCCAAGAGTACTTGAGTTTGAATGCTTATAAAAACCACACACTTTATGCTACTTTCATGATTTTCGTACCTTTGCTTTTCATGTCATACTGCACGTTGATTAATATGGTTGAAAATGTTTCAGTATAATAGTTAAATATCGATGGCTAAGTTCTAACAACACGTAGGTATCTCAAAAATACCGACTTTTCAGAAGAGATAAAGAAACTATTTATATTTTTAATTAAGTACTGAAATTAAAAACTAAAAATTCATAAAAATGAAAAAGCAGCATAAATTTTCAAACAAAGAGTTGTTTTTTGCTTGAATTTTATTTTTAAATGTCATTACACTTTGTTTAAAATATTTGTCTCAAACCGGCCCAATTTTGAGATGCGTGTTGTAAGAACTTAGCTATCTATATAGATATTTGTGTATAAACTAAATGAGTTCTGTATTTTATGGCTTTGCAATTATACCTCAACATTGTCCAACGTGAAGCGCTCATTCCTAGCTCTATCACATTTTTATATGTCATGGAGTAAGGCTCTTTTGGCAATAATCACAAGTTTCATAATTAGACCTGCAATTACAACAATTGTTATTACATTTTTTATAAAATAAAATTTTCTAAGCACTGGTTGCACGAACGAGGTTAATTTTGACACTGTTGTCATTGCCATCCGAATCTTTTTAAGCACTTTAAAAATTGTTCACAAATATGGATGGATTTTATAACGATTTTACAACTCGTGACAAAAAATAGTGTAGTTTCCTTCATCAAAGAAAACGAAATGCATTGATTGCAATTCGTCACCCAACATTAGCGTATTCATAATATAAAAATTATTTGGTTTTAGAAATTCCAGTTTAGACGAACGAATGGCAATGGTCAATTTTTATCCTCATTTGAAAAAGGCCAGATTGGCGCCCATGCGATGCCACTCCACGTGACGTCACAGGGACCTATAGTTTCTATACGAGTGGATAGGAGTTTTACATCGTCTGAGATTACCAATACATGCATGAGGCACAGAGCACAGGGAAACATCTCTTAATAATCACCTATTAAAACTGCCTCAGGTCGGAAAGTTTTCTTTGTTTGATAAGGTATTAATAATCCTTATTTAAGCCAAGCGCTACCTGCTAGCATCCTGCGTCGTATCAGCGCTCAAAGCCTCGCCCCAAGGTCACCTCACTTGCGGAAGCGGGAACCAGAACGACGTCACACAGGGTTTTTCTCAGAATTCATACTTAGCAGTTGCGTTTTCGCGCGCTTGAAAATTTTCACTTTTCATTTAATCGCTAAAAATAGATATCGTAATTTAAAAATCTAAAAGCGTGAAATACGTACTCGAGGAGTAATAATCTTTCGATTTAGGCAATAAAAATAATAGAAAACCACCCTATTCAAGCTTCCCCAGCCCCGTGGGAAAGGCAGCGGATGCTACAAGGACAATTGTTGTCGGCTCTTTTTACCGATTGGCGCTCATCACCTCGCGTGAAAATAAAAATTTTCAACCTTATTAATTAATTCGCAATATTGAAAGAAAAGTAATGGTTCCAATCTCATGAAAATAGATTAAAGGGTTTGATTTTTATAAGCGTCCAAACTCGGGCATCTGTGTTTTTTGTATGAACAGTAGGAAACAGTTCTGGAAAGCATTCGAGTTGGAGGTGGCGATTCCATTAGCTGAAAATGAAAAAGAGGACTCTTCAAGGCCTGGCACGCGAGGGGGAAGCTGAGGATAAACTGGAAGAAGAGGGAGATAAGCGTTGAGGTAGGTAGAAGAGGAAAATTAGAAAGGGAACTGTAGAAAACGATACCTCAAAGAAGAGAAAGTAGAAAGCTGGGCAGGGACAATGAATGAGTGAGAAATATATTAGAGGGAAAAATTGAAGCAAAAAATCCCCTTGGAAGGCCACCATCTGCCTCGGGGAATTGAAAAATCATACGAATTTTCTGAGAAGCATTTTATTCCCTATAAAACTGATGAATTATCATCATCTCCACTGGTCAACAATCCATACATTGGTTTTCCGCATCTTTCATCTGAATTCTCTTATCAGCTAATCTTTTCATACATTAGTTCGCATTTCTTCTCTTTCATATCTTTTTTCACCTATTTCATGTATTTCGTTCGACGTCTTCCTTTCCCGTTCCTGCAATCTACGTGTCCCTCTGCGATTTTCTTCATCAGGCCATCATGTCTCAAGATATCGCCTATGAGGTTGTTCCGCCTTCTTATCAAAGTACAGGGTTATTACAAATGATTGAAGCGATTTCATAAATTCACTGTAGCTTCTTTCATTGACATATGGTCACGACACACTACAGATACGTAGAAAAACTCATAAAGTTTTGTTTGGCTGAAGCCGCACTTCAGATTTCTGCCGCCAGAGCGCTAGAGAGCGCAGTGAGACAAAATGGCGACAGGAGCCGAGAAAGCGTATGCCGTGCTTGAATTGCACTCACATCAGTCAGCCATAACAGTGCAACGACACTTCAGGACGAAGTTTAACAAAGATCCACCAACTGCTAACTCCATTCGGCGATGGTATGCATGTGCCAGAACTGCGAGCTTGCATCAACGATGCTTTCGAACTCATTGATAGGGACATGCTGCGCCGAGTGTGGGAGAAACTTGATTATCGGCTTGATGTCTGCAGAATCACTCACACAGGGGCACACATCGAACATTTGTAAATGCCAAAAAAAACTTTTTGAGCTTTTGTATGTGTGTTCAAAGTCTTGTGAAAATATCTCAAATAATAAAGTTATAGTACAGCGGTGAAATCGCTTCAATCATTTGTAATAAGCCTGTGTATTGTTAACTACTGACCGCAAAAGATATTACTCATGCTTGGGGATGATGAAAATGGGCGCAAGAAAGTGGATCGTATGGTTAGCTAAAGGAACTAGCTCGTGAAACTGAGAAATGGTGGTATTAAATATCCCAATCTTAATTTTGCCGTGCTATGAATGAAATAAGTCCACAGTGGCGAATAGATACGCATCACGGGCATACGAGACCTCCCACTCATTGGCGCTTCAGCCTCAAGCAACGGCGATGCATTTATACGACTCTGACTCGAAGCGAGTGCAATTTATGACTTCCTATCCGTTTAAATACGCTTTGGACGCGAAATCGGGAACAAAGGCTCTCGTAACAAATGTCAGAGGGAAGGCGTGCTCGCAAACAGGTGCATGAAATCGGTACGCTTTGTGCAAGCATTGCGATTCAAGAAGATTTGGACGTCCTGGAAAGGCGGCATTTCATCAATGGAATACATAATACACAGTTTAGTACACAATTTCCATAGATTAAGAAACTACTTATTCCTCTTTTTATAGACGCCGCTCCTACGTTTATAAACATTTTCACAAGGCTTTAATTTGGGAAAGCATAGTTATTATGATTTCGTGTAATAAGCAGATATAACAATAATTGTTTGAAATAAAAAATATTTCCTACCAAATGCAGATGTATTCTAAAGTTTCTGTCAATTTTTAATCAACTTAGAGTTACCTATTAATGGCATTCGATTGATGTTCATCATAACCCATGCGAGTGTATGAATCCATAAATCATTTGAGACGATGAACCGAATTGAGGAGGTTAGAAAAGCATAGGCTAAAGTCAAGTGATGCACTCGCGCTAACTATTATTTACGAAAAAGATTCGCAAAAAAAACAGCAACAGAAAACATAATTAGTAATGAAATATGAGTGCAAATTTGCCGCTCAAAACAGTGCAAACGTCAAAAATGATTTTCTTAAAGGTATTTGCGGCAGTCAACTTGACTATTTTCAACAACGCTAAGAACCTTTGCACACCGAAATGCTGACGACACAACTCCGCTAAATATTCACAATCTAAGTGGTAATTCTAAAAAAGCTATATTTATATATAAACATATGGTATGTTTTCTTCCTTAGATTCTTCAGAAGGTAACACTTCAATTTTCTCGTCAACAAGTCAATTTCTTCCCCGGGGTTTCTCTCTAATTATTTCCTCGAGCTGTTCATACAACTCATCTTCTTCTTCCTCCTTATGATTGCTAGTGGGCATGTAAACTTGAACCACCTCAAGTGGTGGGACCAATCACCACGAGGGTGGTGGGCCGCGCCTCAATTTCTTCCACCAGAATCCTATCGCTTAACTGGTCTATACCTCCCACACGCTTACCCATCTTCCCGTTTAATACTAAAGCTACCCCTCGCTGGCTTTCCTCCCCTCCACTATACATAACCCTATACCCATCACTTTAATAGTCCCCGCCATCCCTCCACCTCACCTCGCATAATCCTAAGATATCTATCCCCATCTTTATCCATTTCCCTTTTGATACTTTCTAATTTCCCCGCCATCAGCATTGTCCTCACATCCCACGTCCCTAAATTTATAGCCGACTTCTTCTTCTCCATCTTCTTGGAATTCTTTTCTTCTTTCTTCATTGCTGCTGCTGCTGCTGGTGATGATGATAAGTCTCTGCAATGATTTCGCATTTTGACGACCCCGAGGACCTTGCCGACCTCGCTGCCGTGCCCGACACCCGCCCTTTGCGGACGGGTCCCGGGCGATGAGATTCCGAGGCTCATTTGGTTGTACTCCATTTTTTTCAGGGAAGAGATAGTTGGTAAGCTTTCCCACTTCCATTCCAACAGTGTTTTTTTACGTGACACCATCACGTGGACTACCTTTCGTCTGGCTCCTACCCTTCCACCTATCTGGCATGGGTGGCCCTACCGGGAATAATTTAGAATTAATCCCGCCAGTGCAGCTCTAGGTGTCTTAGGAACGCGCAAGCCTTTTCATCGCGACAAGGTTGTAGCCCAAGGGAAAGGTTGCATACAATAAATGGAAAAATGTATTTCACAGATTTGCCCTTGAGATTCTAGTTTAATAATAATGTAAAGAATATAAAAAAACGTTTTTATCGCGAACTAAAAATAATACAAGTAAAATTTGGTGTACACAATTTTTCAATGAATTTTGATGCAAACAAAATAGTTGTAATGCCTGTCATTCTCGTTCCTTTAGAAGATCGCAGCGCTGGCATCGGATTTTGGTGGCCTTTTTTGAAATAATCTCCATATTTGATTTTGAATTCTGAATTACAATCGAGATACAGTTAAAATTAAAATATTAATAGTGTTCAAATATTACGCTGTCATCTGAATCTGAGTTATCCTGAACATTTCAGTTTTATAGCCAATATGAAATTGGGTTGAAATTGAGTTGCAAGATTTGTCCTGGACAAGTTGACAAACAGCAAAGCGAGTTTATAAAAACTTTATAAAATAGAATAATGCATAGAAATTTGGAGACGCGATTAAACCCTGCAAATTTCTGGCTTTGAACGCTAAATGGCAATGTGTCTGACACAAACTATAAGATGATCTGAAATTTAGGATCACCTATTAGATGACAGCTTTCATAAGTTTAAAAAAGAAAACTTTTTCCGGTTATGATCGAATTAGGCTGTGCTAAAAAATACGATATTTAGCTATAAATATTCAATGGTAGTGTTTAACTGGTCATTTTAAATTTTTACTGTCGTCATACGTCAGGTGATGCAGCTTACGGTCCATTTGCATTCTCACACTTTGAAGAGACGAGGAAAAAGAGGGGTGTAAATTATGGCTATAAATTCTTGCTACGTGATGCAGGTCAAAAAGTGCGTCGATAGGCAAGCAGATGCTATTGCCGCGCACGAAATGGAGGGAAGTCGTGAAGATCCCATCTTCCTATCTCGACCTCTAGCTCACTCGAAGGGAAAGGGTGCTTCGTCGCATAGTGAGTGCCTACGTACATTAATAGAGGGAATGGACGGCGGCAAAAAACGATCGTAAAGCGAATATTCCGTTCGAGTCACAGCGGAGAGCGAAGGCAAACGGGCGCCACCTGCTACTCGAAATTAGCGCTTCCCTCCCTCTTATGACGTGCTGAAACAATCGCCGAGCGGAGGCCGTCGCTTCACGTGAGCTCACCGTCATTTCATTCCTCCGACCCTCTGGGGACACAGGGTGATTCCGCACCGCGTTAGTGTTTTTTTCCTAATACGACTCCCATTGGACTCGCAGGCTTGAATGCCGTCCATCCGTGGTAGAAGCAGCAGGCTTTGTTTGCTCCTACTCTCATTTGCATAGCCATTGAGGGACATTATTTATTCAGCCCTGAAGAAGAACTCGCGTTCATGTCTTTTTTACGCGTGTATTCTTTTCAAAACCTGGAGTGGAAATTGATTTTGCCATGCATTACGACGCGCTAATTGTTAAGGGAGCAAAAAGTGAAGTCGCGCCGCGGGTCATGTGTCGCTTGTGGTCGAGAACATTATTTATTCTGTGGTGTAGTGAGCAGCAAGGTTGTTAGGTGTACCTGGCAGAGGATAATAAAACATTTAGGCACTTGTCGTGAATTTCCATGGACCTAAATGAGGGCACGTTAGAGGAAAGATGAGATTTATAAGAGCATTTCAGCATTAATAGGGAATCTAACACTGGTAGAGGAATTCTGTAATTTGCGAAGATGGATAACTAGCGAAGGGAGGAGCAAGAAAGAAATAATCAGCAGAATAGCCCAAAATGAAGAGAGCATTTCGCCAAAAGAGAGACCTCCTTACAGCGGGAAATTCAAATATGGAAGGAAAGAAACAATACATAACAACCTACATCTGGAGTGTGCTCCTATACGGAAGTGAGGCATGGACAATGACCGCAGCGGAAAAAGCAAGGATAGAGGCCTTCGAAATGTGGTGCTACAGAAGAATGTTGAAGATCAAATGGATCGACCGAGTTAAGTAACGAAGAAGTCCTAAGAAGAGTAAGAGAGAAGAGATGCCTCATGAAAACCTTAACAAGAAGACGGAAAAACCTTGTAGGCCACATCTTGAGACATGATGGCCTGATGAAGACAATCGTCGGGGAACAAGTGGAAGGCAAGAACGGAAAAGGAACACCTCGGACAAAATACATGGAACAAGTAAAGAAGGATGCGAAAGAGAAGAAGTACGTATGTGTGAAAAGATTAGCCGATAGGAGAATTGAGTGGAGAGCTGCGTCAAACCAATCTTAGGATTGTTGACCAGTGATGATCATGATGATTAACATGAATCTCGAAGCTCTCGCGTATTACTACCGAACGGATAGGAATGGGTATTTGTTTTCCTCCCGCGCAATAAACGACTTCAATAAATGCTACGCGTAATTTCATAGGGGAATTTCCTCTCTATGAGTATAAGGCTGGTGTCCTGACACGCCCCTCCATACGCCTATTGAGGTTGCTTGCGCGGTAGTATGTAAATGTAGATTATACATATCATTTATAAGATACATTCTTTAATATCACTGGAATTTTGCCAATAAAATGAAAGGAAACTCGGTAATCAGTCCATTTTGTTCAGGCGTTTGGTTTCAAGAAGGACCGCTACCAGTAGGATGGCGTACTGAGACCGATAAAAATTGTTATTATTCGCTGACATAATAAATAGGTAGAGGGAAAGTATAACATGCTTATGTTGGAGCTTATGCTGGATGCGCTCGATCAAATAATCAAGACTGGAAAGGGTTAAGAGGGTGGAGACAAATTGTGTCACTGTAGTTTATCTCTGATTACGTGATGCCAGTTGAAACCAAAAATCTAATGATGTTTAGATCGAAAACACTCCATTTATAAACTAAAGAAACTTTGAGCCAAGCGTTCGGATTTGCCGCGAGTTTGCCTTGCTGCCGGAATCCTTGGATACATTGTGACATCCTGTGGGAAAAGCATTCATGGTCATGAGTTGTACATTATATCCGGCAGGATAATGGAGTAATACTAATAATACTGTAATGGAGTGTTTTCGATCTAAACATCATTAGTAATTTTGGTGCCAACTGGCATCTCCTATCCAGAGGTAAACTTCAGTGACACAATTTTCTCCACCCTGTATTATGCAAAAGGTGATTAAGTGTGATCCTTATGCGTTATTGTGTATTGGGCATTTCATCATATGTTTTTCAGAAAGTTCTTGAAACCTGTTCTATACTAGTTAATATCGGCATAAATAAGTAACTTTCGGAAATATTCCATTGAAGTTCAAACCGAAAGTAAAAGAAGGAGCCTCAGAGAAATAAATGTACCCCTTGCTCCAAAGTGTAACGTACTTACATCTCTGCCTTAATTTGGGGCAATCTTTACCCTCAAATATCCATACCATATCTGTTGAGTTATAGATCGAATCATTTTCGTGGAATAATTCCTAAATTTAGTTTCGATTTCCTATTAGCAAGGCATAGCGTTTCTTTCGGGTAATTTAATTTCATGTGAAGTCTGATTTTTATATGTTTACAATATAAAAAACATAGACCACGTGACATTATTGCGCTTATCAGCTTCCACATACTGATCCAAATATTCCGTCTGAAAAACTCTCGCAAGGAATCCAGGATGAGATTCCCCGAAGACATTCTTTGCCCTCAGCAATGCCTCTAATTAGTTGCGCTTGTCTTTCAAGCTCACTGGTGCGTGCATTTTTTTCTGCCCATAATATTTTAATTCCGACAATAACTATAATGGTGATCATAAAAAGGGAAACTTGATGCTTTGATGGCTGTCGTAATTAAAAAAATGAACGTACCTCAGATGATTTATTCATTTCACGCGACTAGTTTTTTCTTCTTCAGATTGTGCAAGTTTTCAGGGTGTGAATTGACAACATAAGCACAAATTTAATGCTTACACAGCTGAAAAAAACTCTTTCGTCTTGAACTGCATTGAAATTCGTCTTGAACTGCATTGAAATTCCTATGCATTTTTAATAGGAACCTCACTGACTTAGCTTATTTATCTTTACAATGCATAACAGTTACTTTTTCAATAAATAACTAGTCCTCCCTGAATATATCGAAATACCTTGCCATCTTACTCAGGTCACAGGTGTGTGCGTAAAGGTCTGCTGATCTAGTCACAGGAAATATAAAACGTAAGATACACTTTTCAGAATTATTGGCGAAAGATGAATAAGGGATAGAATTCTCTGGTTAAAACTAATGTATTTCTTAAAACGCTTATCAATAAGTCGGTACTGAACCTCATTCCTGCCGAAGTAGTTGAGCAATATTGGAGGGAGAAGCTATTCTTTTTCTTTAAAGTAACTATGGCTGGGTTTTAAATCTCTTTCGGTAGATGGTTTGTTTTTCCCACATCTACAGAACTCATTTATAAAAAGACTATTCCTAATACGGGTCGGCCACTCTGCGGTGAAAACAAAAGAGGAACTCGCACTACCTTTTGTGTTCACTATCATCCGTTGATTAACGATTGTTTTTTGTTTTCATTATCAATAGAGGGTCGTGGACATCCTTCATGAAAGATATTTTAACCAATTTCATCTGGGAAGTGAAGTGTGTTCTCTAAACGATGCGCAGATCACGTAGAAAAGTCGGTCTCCACGGCGAGCGAGAGAAAAACATACTAGTACTCGTTCTTCTTCTCTATTCCTCACAGTCTCATAATACTCCGCTATTTTTCCCTAACTCACAAGGTGAAACCGCAGGACAGAGCATTAGTTCCCATTAATGTGATTCGGACTCTGAGAAATATTTTGGTACTTCTTTCAAAATACCATAACAATGAATCGGTGGTGCGACGCCATTATATCTGATTCGCAGGCATTACTCGCTCACATTCTCGATGCCCCAATCATTTCCCCTGGAAAAAGTGGTTCATCATCACTGGTCAACAATCCTAAGATTGGTTTGACGCAGCTCTCCACTCAGTTCTCCTATCGGCTAATCTTTTCATAGCTACATATTTCTTCTCTTTCACTTCCTTCTTTACTTGTTCCATATATTTTGTTCTAGGTCTTCCTTTTCTGTTCTTGCCTTCCACTTGTCCCTCGGCGATTGTCTTCATCAGGCCATCATGTCTCATGATGTGGCCTATAAAGTTGTTCCGTCTTCTTGTTAAGGTTTTCATGAGGCTTTTCTTCTCTCCTACTCTTCTTATGACTTCCTCGCTACTAACTAGGTCGATCCATTTGATCTTCATCATTCTTCTGTGTCACCACATTTCGAAGGCCTCTATCCTTACTTTCTCCACTGCGGTCATTGTCCATACCTCACTTCCGCTTTACTCAAAAGTGGTTGCGTTGGATATTTAATATTCCTCAAATTTCTACCCGTCTCATGAACTTAACAAAAAATACTGTGATCATTTTTGGTAGATATACTTAGAGCATTTACTCATTAAAAATATTCATAGTGGCTATTAAAAATTTAAAACATACGAAATAGCTCAGTACAATGTTACTATATTACCTTCATGAATCTTCTTTTTCACATAAATTTGAATGGCATCAAGAGTTACTGAGTCGAGAGAATTAATGAATGATGAGCAAAGAAAATCCATTTGAAGCATTCAAACACTAATTTTTTTACGTTTGTAAGGAGATTTGTGGTGATGCAATATAAACATGATGATTTTCAACGCATGGTTACCACTATTAGTTTAAAAAATTATTAGTGAGGGTACAGCTGAAATTGTACTTGCTGCCGTTGAAAAATTATTTGATAGACTTTTCTGCCGAAGTTGATCGTAACCAATGTAATACGGTAATTGCACATGTTTAAAGACATTGGGCAATACTACTTCCATTGGCTTTAAACTAAGGTATTTTTCATTAGAGAATAATTAGCTCAAGATTTTCCTCGAATTCTTTTGAAAGCATTCTTCGAAAACGTGCTTTTTTGGATGGGGAAATTATGAGGGTATTATAGATCGGAATCCATCCTTAATTTTCTTGGTGTTGTCAGTAGGTATAGTAAAAGTTTCACTAGTCTATTGACTCATATTGCAAAAGTTGAAAATTTTTGAAGAACTCATTTAATAAAAATTTGAGGATAATTTGAGCTAATTATCCCCTTATGAAAAAAACGTTAATATAACGCCAATGCAAGCAGTATTTCCCAATGTTTTGAAACATAAGGGATACCTTACATTTGGGTTATCAGTAAACATAGAAGACGCATCGCGAAAAATACGGAGACGGCTACGCCTTTCGTGTGGGTCAACTTTTGAAGTCGCTTGTGGTACATTTATCTTTGTCATAAATTAACCGAAAGGAAAATGAAATGAAATGAATTCAGGAGCTAGTAGGCGGATCTTAGGATTGTCAGAAAAAATATCCGACCAATTAGTTGATATGTATGTAATCTATTCCGCAGCGTACAATCAGGTGCAGGTCTATTTTGAACGGCATAAATAAAAGAAATCTCGCATGTTCCTCGGAAAAACTTTATTTACTGGCACTGCGCGTTTTCTGCGTTTCGGAAGTCTTTCATTGGAATACAGCGAGATTCCTTTTATTCATGATGGATCGATTTCATCACATCTCACCTATCACTGCCAGTTTCAATCACGAACGGTACCTAAGAGCGTTTCAGACATACGCTTCTCTTTTGCATGTGCTTGCAAATAACCAAAAAGTGAGAATCCAAGCTAGAAAACAACTTTCAATAAATTTCCTCGAAAGCCATTCGTAGATTGAAGGTCGACAACGCTATATACGATTGACGCAATAACTCATCGGTGAAATTAAGCTTTGAAAATTTCTCGTAATTCAACCGAACGGGAGATTCACTTCATTTAGAGGTGCAATCTAACATCCATGCGTATCCAACCGACGTAAATATTCTCCGCGAAGGGAATTGCTTCATAATTCAGGCAACGATTGAGCTCTTTAAGACGATTATGAACGATCCAGATTTATGCGCGCTTTTATTTGTAATTCCATGACTCTTATATCAATATAAAGGATCACGATCCAAGAGAAACAGGTTATTATTCCTCAACCACACGACTATTAGGGAAGAGAGTTAACTTGCTATCGTGCATGTTGGAATACACTGAGAGCGCTTCGGTATTTCTCTAGTGGAGGAACAAGCATTGAAATATAAGATTTATGGTAAAACTTGCCCTTTCACCGGCAATTGCTAATTGCTGTGCAATATTTACAGCCATAACACATGCTAAACAGGTCATTTATTAAACTATAAAATGAGTGTTATTTATGAATGTCAGGTGGTATTATAATTACAGAATTTTTAATAGCGAGTATTAAAAATTCTTGAACAATTTTTTTACACAAAAAAGTCACCAACAGCTTTCCTTTCATAGCTTTGCTAATTGAAAGTGATGAAATTCCATCTAACCAGGAGTGTCATTGATTGACCACTTAAATTACCGGGTTCACCGAGGTGAATGCTTGCAATTGTTACTGACTTTTGCTGAGAATGAATAGGAAATAATTGCGATCCGAAGAGGAAAATGCCGAGCAGGACGACTCATTGGCAGCATTTTCAATAAATCTTAATCGGTCCTCATTTGACCGCATACAGTTTTCAGTTCTTCTGCTGATTAATTCGTATTTATAATCGCTCTACTGCCATACATTACTCGTTTTGTTTCCTTCATGTGCATCCAATGTAACTGAAGAATTTTGATTGCAAATGAACTTAAACCGTTATGTAGGACTGGATAATTGTCATGAATGTTAGCAGTTCACCAATCGCCTATTTTATAGTTTTTAATGATTCTCTTCTCTAAAATCGGAAATTAAAATGAAATGATTCTTCATCGATGGATTCACAGTCACGAACTACCAAGTATGTTGTGAGTAAATGTTTGAAAGGGAGTCGGCAATTTTGTTTGAATAGCGAGTTTTATTTAGCGATTAGAATAGCAAGTTTACGCAACTAATTAATCAACCACATTTCAATCAAATAAAGGAAGGAAGATCTAAAACTCTAACTTCTATTTATACATATGATTCGAATTATATTCAGGTAATTGCTGATTTTTTGTTTCCAAAAGCCGGCTGACGGCTGCGGGTACTTCTCGCATGATACCCTGAAGGTCGCGGGTCGAATTCCGCCTGACCCTTAGCGAAAAAACTGTTGAAATTTCAACAGTAAATTGGGATCGCTGTTGAATCCAACAGTACCTGCTGAATTCATCGATAACTGTTGGATTTATCTGTTACTGTTAGATTAACAGTTATTGTTAGTTTTAACAGTTATTGTTAGTTTTAACAGTTACTGTTAGTTTTGACACCTACTGTTAGTTTTAACAGGGGCCCCAATTTAATATTGTATTCAACAGCGGTCCCAATTATCTGTTGAAATTTCAACAGATTTTTTCGTTTAGGGGCGGGCGGTATTTTCACCTTTCATTCTGTTACTGTATGTGATGGCACACCTTTATGACTGCTCAGCAATTGAATTGTCGAGTTTCAATAGTATTTGAATATAGAGTTATGAATCTCGCTGGGAGTGAATGAGGGTCATTAAAATATAAAAAGTTATGTAGTTTTAATCGAGCGATTGTACTTCATAGCTGATATTTAATAAATTTCTCACGAGAACTCATTTTTTTGCATGTTAAGCATGTTAAAGATAGTGAAAAATCTTCAGTATCCTTCGCTGGGATGAATATTATAGAAATCCGCTGAATTTGTTTTCCGATTTCCCCAAAAATGAACTATTAATTTTACCAACAGAGCTCGAGAATAATTGAAGCTAATGTTTCACCACGGTTTCGTTTTTGCTCAATCCCTATGAAACTTTATGGCTCTGATTACAGACTCTGAAAAACTATATGAAAAATATCCCCAGATTCGTCCATTGCATTATAATCCTAACTTCCTGTGTAAGATAGCAAACGAAGGGAAACCTTATGCTCGTTCGCCTAGTGGATTTTGGATTCGGGATTTAGATCAAAGGGGCACAAGTAAATTCAAGAGACGACGGGTTAGCTGTTTTCATTGAGCACCGATAACAGATACAGCTATATCTTAATCACCTGCTAATCGGTATTTTCGAATCGTGAGCATCAAGCTTTGGATATTTGCACTTCGACTGAATAACTACTTATATAAATATTAATTATAATAGTAACTCTAATAGTAATCCACTCGCCATCAGCGCTGAGGATGGAACACGACTCGAGTTCTGAAACTTCGGCAGAATGGATAGTGTACCCGACTGGAAGCCCGAATAGCCTTCTTTTACTTTAATATAAATTATTATTCATGTAAATGGCATCCAAGCTCATCGAGTGAAAGATACATGAGAGTCTGAGACGGTAACTATCGCAAATGAGCTTCGTAGCAGATAGTACCTACCTGTGGAAAATCATCATGGTGCAGATGCCTGAAATTTAGCTGCAATAATTGCATGCATGGCCGATTTTCACTCTAATAGTAATCCACTCGCAATGTAGACTAAACTAAAAGCTGCCTCACAACCTAGAATCTGCCTCTACCTAGGCCACAGATTTTAAATTAGCCATGGCAGTACAATCTGTTACTTACTAGCACTTGCTATTTTGTCTTCACCGGTAAGCCTCCACCATTGAGCTTGATCTTCTGCCACTGTTACATCGATATTTTCCCATGTCTTCAAACTCAAGCGAGTCCTTATAGTTCGTCTAGCCCGAGGGATAGCTACTTATACCTTTCGCAGTCAAATTCCTTCGTCCTCCCTGAGTGCATAGCCCATCCATCTCATTTTTATACCTTTTATCTCGCTTACGATGGCGAACTTTTTGCAAATATTTCTGATTCCGCTATTATTTTCGTTCCAATTTTCACCTGCTCCTTCTTTCTTTTTTTCCATGTATTTTTCGTCATACTATTTACAGTATTCTTAAATATGATATGTTTCCTCCTTTCTAGATTACTTACATGTTTAGAACCTTCAAAAAGTATTAGGGAAATCTTTCCGTTTCACAATCTTATTTTTTTTTTAGTTTCATATGTCTGCGTTGTGGAAGTTGATTTCCTCTCGTGGTTATCAAATTGATCCTCTTAAATGGGCATTACGTAGTTGGTCCAGAAAAGGTCATCCCAATTAAATATATGCCCAATTAGTCCATGCATTGGCATTTTTTATGCAATGCATTTCACTTAAGTTTGACCATGACCGGTAGAAGTTACCCTTGCATGCTTATTGCTTTAAAAAAACGTATTTTTGTCGCTGCATAGAAATTTAAAAAATCCTTTTCTGAATGAACTTGATGTGTGCTCTCGAATAATATTGTTTTGGAGCAACCTCATTGGTGACCGTGACCCAGGTGACATAGCATCATAATTACACATCTGTCTGAGTTTCACGTGTAACTGTTGAGCCTGATAAATAGTTCAAGGATGCCATATAGACATGTTCTACCCCCTCGCTTAATTCTAGCTTATCATCGTTGTTGTCTAACGTTCACATGGCCTCGACGACGATATTAAATGCGGCCTGCTTAGCACTACCTTCCAATTACTCCCTGAGCCTACTTCCAACGGATCCACGCCCACCATTATGAGATAACTACACTTAATCCCACTCATTCTTTCTCTTCCAAGCCAATTTCCTCTGTTCCTGACCTGTCTTCTGTGTGCACTGTTAGCTCATACGCACTTCTCTCACCTACTCTGCAACATACGGCAAGGTGAAATTGATCAGTGACGGATGAATTGCTTGCTATTTGCTTGCGCTCTTTGCTAATTCCTCACCTTGGTTCACGTGTGCAAGTGGAAGTCCAGCAAGGCATTCATTTCCTTGGAATTCCTATTAACCACTGACATTCTGCGTACTTACACTGAAAACGGTGCATATATAATAGTGCGTGTAAAACTAAAAAACAGCACCCACCAGGATGTATTACAAATCTTATTTGTCTTCGTTTTTTCATAATCTGACTCATACGACGCTGCATGCGTGAAGCACTTATGCTATTCGAATCCTAGACAACATTGTGTGCTGCAACCATGGAAGTACTTCGGTGACATAGAATTTTAACACATCAAACGTTAACTTTACCACTGAATTATTCACTTTTTCAGAAAAATTACGTCGCACATATTTTATTATGCTATTTAAGCATAACGAGTAAGCGACAGTAACGAGTTTTCATGACCTTTATCAGGATGTTATGTAAAAAATGCGAAAAAACCTTCTTCTTCGCACTTCGTACTATAAGATGTTTTGTAACAAGGCCGACGGCGGTTACTATAAGGAAACCATTTTTCCTACCAAATATCACCAGATGCATGGCATACGAAACGTTTTTCTATTCAAATCATTTGTCAGAACATTTATACTCGTTGTCAAATACTTTTGTTGCTTCTACTTTTTGGTTGGTTGTTTTTTTAGCTCGTTTTACGGCTACACAGAAAGATCATTATCCATGATTTGGACGGGCAGTAACTATATCTAAGTATTTTCTCGTTTGTGTCAAATTAATCGATAGCTTTGTTAAATATAACTTTTTCCTTGTTTATCAATACAACTGGATACTTTTTTTTCGAATCGTTTCACAATAAAAAAAATTAAAATGGACAGCGGTCACTTGGCTCCTGCTTCCCCTACCCTTACCTAACACACGACACTCGATACGGCAGATATGCTGCTTATTTCCATTCGAAATTTAATAAGGAATGTTAAATGCATAAATGTGCTAAATAAAACATTGAATAGCCAGTCGTAATGGAGGTAAATAAATTCCGGAATAAATGGGGCGTTACTGTTATAAATAAATTGGAAACGCTTAAGTCGTTATTTCGACAGCTGTAAGTGTTTTAAGGTGGAAATGTGATATAACTCCAATCTGTGTGAAAAAAATCAAATTATTTTTTTAAAAGTACGTTACGTAAGAATAAATAAAAGTAAATAAAAATTAAGACGACAGATAAAAAATTATAGACAATATGCTAATATAGAGGTTACCCGTCAAAATGACGCGTGTGATCCTTCTGGTGATTTAATGCTAAACCTTTTCGGTAATTAGACATGGTGTGAAGTGTTGTATCGATAATTTCTACATTGAAAACGGTCACTAACGGACGCATTCACTGCCCCAAGCTCTCGCGAGATTGGCGGTTTCATCGGAATCACACAATTCAGGGAACGGAAGTCGACCACCCTGCCTGCCAAGATCTACACCCTTTGTTCCTATTTACCATGAAGCTTGCAATTCGCGCTTAATTTATCAGTGGAATCACTCAAGGCGCGAAAGAAGTCGGAGCGCATGAATAAGCAATGAGGCTGCGACTAATTAGGGCTGCAGGGCGAAGAAAGTCGCGGGTTTTTAAGACTTGAGTACCTCAACGCAGAATTCATTAGCCTTTTCTTCTTGGAAAGCGAATTGCACTGCCACCACTCCAAACAGAGGGCATTGTTATCAGAGATGTAAACCTACCTGATTTTTGTTTTATTTGAAGATATCGGCATTCAAAATGTGAGAAGAGAGCAAATGTGAGTGAGCTTGGAAAACAAAAGCTTGAAGTGGTGAAAGATTTTTCTTACCTGGGAAGCCGAATTACCAACGATGGACGAAGCAAGAAAGAAATAGTCAGTGGAATAGCTCAGGCGAAGAGGGCTTTCTACAAAAAGAAAAAATCTTTTTGAAGCTGAGAATACAAGCATAACAGTAAGGAAATATTTCATTAGATGCTATGTGTGGAGCATGGTTCTGTATGTGAGCGAGGCTTGGACGTAGACAGCAGCAGAGAAGTCAAGAGTGGAGACGAGGGTCGTTCAATATGTCCTTTAAATTTCCGAGAGATTGCACTCCAAATATCAAAAATTGATTTTCCCACTAAGCAGCACTCTTGACCAGTCAGCTGTTCGAATTTTAGCTGTATCCATGCCATAATTTCATTGTTGTTGCTGAATGTAGAGAACAATGCCATTTGTTTAGAAAAATAGATTAAAGTGAGTTTCGTGCGGTGATCAAACCGTTGTTTTTAAAAGGATGAACGCCTAAAGAAATCAAAGCTGAGCTGTATGAAGTTCAAGTCTCATCTGTTCTAGTGTTTGCAACTGCATACTTAAAACAATTGGGTAAATGACTTTGAACGTGGCCGCACATCCCAAAAATGAACATCATTCCGGGCACCCTGTGGAAGTGTCTACTCCCGAAATGATTAACAAAATCCAAGATATGGTTTTAAGTGACAGAAAAATCAAAGTGCGCGATATAGTTGATACCACAGGCATATCGCCACACACACTCGCTTTAGGTTTACACGAAAATTGTGCGTGAAAAAAATCTCGGCAATATTGCTGGCGCGTTTACTCGCAGTAGATACAAACGAAATCATATGGTCAACTCCGAGGGTGTTTTGGTGCCTTTCCGCCACAATGCTGAGGATTTTCCTTGTCAATGCATAGCTGCTGATGAAATATGGATTCATGACTACATTACAGAGACAAAAGCAGTCGAAACAATGGAATTCTGAAGTAAAATAGGCTCCAAAGTAGGCGAAGATGGTGAAATGGGGCGGTCAGGTCACGGAAACGACATTTTGTGATGCATGCGGAATAGTCCACATCGATTAATTAAAAAAGATAATAGGGATAGCAGGATAACATAATGTGCAGTTAATGGTAGAAATTAAGGAAAGTGTCCCCATTTGAAAGAGAAAAAAGTTCCATCTTCTACAAGACAATTCACGGTTACACACATACGCCGTTGTATTGGCCAAAATTACGGAATTAATGTTCCAATCGTTACAAAACGTTCCGTACGCACAAGATTTAACCCCCAATGACTTTTTCTCATTTCCCAACTTCAATAAATGACTTGGTGGACAAAGGTTTAAGTCTAAGGAGGACACAGTCCAAAATAATTTATTCCTATTTTGAGGAGATCCCAAAACTCTATTTTTTGGACGGCTTAAACGCTTGAAAAATGCCAGTGAAAATTTATAGGGCCGAAAGAAGACAAAGTTGAAAAATAAAAAAAATATCTTATTTAATATTCTAATATCTCATAATCTTAGAATACATTGAAAATGTTGAAGTATGCCAGTGGCAACGTAGAGCTATTCAAAGAAAATCTAAGCGATTTCATCATCATCTCTGGTCAACAATCCTAGGATTGGTTTGTCGCAGCTCTCCACTCAGTTCTCCTATCAGCTAATCTTTTCCCACATAAGCATTTCTTCTCTTTCACATCCTTCTTTACTTGTTCCATGTATTTTGTTCGAGGTCTTCCTTTTCCGTTCTTGCCTTTCACTGTCCCTCGACGTTTGTCTTCATCAGGCCATCATGTCTCAAGATGTGGCCTATAAGGTTTTTCCATCTTCTTATTAAAGTTTTCATGAGGCTACTTTTCTCTCCTACTCTTCTTTGGACTTCTTCGTTACTAACTCGATCAATCCATTTGATCTTCATCATTCTTCTGTAGCACCACATTTCAAAGGCCTCTATCCGTGACTTCTCCGATGCGGTCATCGTCCATGCCTCACTTCCGTATAGGAGCAACTCCAAATGTAGGTTCTTATAAATTGTTTCTTTACTTCCATATTTAAGTTTCCCGTTGCAAGTAGGTCTCCCTTTTGGTGGAATGCTCTCTTTGCCTGAGCTATTCTGCTGATAATTTCTTTCTTACTTCTCCCGTCACCAGTTATTTTGCTTCCCAAATAACCGAATTCATCCACCTCTATCAGTTTTTGCTTCCCTACTTTAATGTTAGTCTTGACTTCTTCTCTTCTGCTGCGTACTAAGATCTTGGTTTTCTTCGTGCTTATTTTCAGTTGATATTTACCCATTACCCTAACCATATTAACCAGAATATTTTTCAAATCCTTCTATGTTTCTGCTATAACGGCTATGTCATCGGTAAATCTTAGCATGCTGTTTTTTTCTCCATGGATATTCACTCCCGATGCCTTTTCTTTGATTTCATTAATGGCTTTCTCAATGTAAACGTTTAAAATTACGGGTGACAATGTACAGCCTTGTCTCACTCCTTTCCTAATTCTTGCTTCTTCACAGCTGGGCATAAACTTTGGATGATTATTCTGTCATTGTAAAGAACCCCAATTTCTTTTAGGATTCCAATCATTGTGATTCAATCCACGTTGTCAAATGCCTTCTCTAAGTCCACGAACGCAACAAACGTTGGCTTGATCTTTTCCATTCTCTTCTCTATGAGCAGTCTTAGGGCCAATATGGCTTCCCTTGCGCCTTTGTTTTTTCTAAATCCAAATTGGTCCTCATCCAAGTACTCTTCTGCTCTTCGTTCTATTCTTCTATAGTTCATCGTTGTCAGTATTTTCGACGCATGTGTAGTTAGGCTTATGGTCCTAAACTCTTCGCACTTCTCCACTCTTTTCTTCTTAGGAATAGGGATTATGATGTTCCTCTCGAAGTCCTTTGGTATCTCACCTGCAGAATAAATTTCACTAATGGTTTTGTACAGCTAGTTCAACGTCTTCTCTCCTGCATTTTTAATTAGCTCTGTGGGAATATCATCAATGCCAGATGCTTTATTTATCCTAAGGTCTCTTACAGCCGCATCAAATTCTGATCTTAAAATTGGGGCTCCCATGTCATCGGCATCCACTTCCCTCTCGTTTTCGATAGCATTCGTTCTGAGGCGACTTCCTTTGTACAAATCTTCCAGATATTCCTTCCATCTCTCCCCTTTGTCTTCGTTTTCAATCATTAGTTCTCCGTTTTTGTCCCCACGGGTATTACATTTTACGCCCCTTTCCTTAAAGCGGTTCCTCACTATCCTATAGGTGGCCTCTACTTTTCCATGTTTAAGATTGCATTGTACGTCTTTACAAATATTTTTCATCCACGTTTCTCTAGCCTATCACGATTTACGACATATTTCGTTCCTCATTCTCTTGTAACAATTCTGTCCTTCCTTTGGTTTCACAGCCTTGTATTTTCTTCTTTCTTCAATGAGATCTAATACTTCCTGCGTGATCCATGGCTTTTTCATAACGACTCTTCTTTTACCAAGAACTTCCTCAGCTGCCGCCTGCAGACCACTTCTAATGGTTGTCCAACTCTCTTCCATTGGTTTGTTGGTCGTATCCTCCCCTATTTTATTTTCTACAGCCTCTTTAAAAGCCAGTTGATGCTGAACCTCCCTCAATTTTTCAACCTGCCATACGTTTTTCACGGCTTTCTTCAACTTTTTAAATTTAAGGTGGCATTTCATCATAACTAGGTTATGGTCGCTATCGATATCTGCCCCTGGATAACTTTTGCAGTCCTTCACCTGGTTCCTGAATCTTTGTTTCACTAGAATGTAGACGATTTAGAATCTTCTTAGGTCTCCTGGCATCTTCCACGTGTATCTTCTTCGCAGGGGATTTTTGAATAAAGTGTTGGCAACCACTAGCCTGTGCTCCGTGCAGAATTCAAGTAGCCTTTCTCCTCTTTCATTTCGGTTACCTAACCCATATTTCCCAGTTATTGTTCCGTCTTAACCTTCGCCGACGACTGCGTTCCAGTCACCTAAAATAATAAGATTTTCTTCCCCTCTTACCTGCTTGATAACTTCCGCTATATCTTGGTAGACATCTTCTACTTCTTCATCTTCATAATCTGACGTAGGCATGTAAACCTGCACCACTACAGTAGCTATGGGTTTTAGTATCTATCTTTACCATTACTATCTTTTCATTAAACTGCAGGTAGCTTTTAAAACACATCCCGGCGCTCTTTCTAAGCATCATGCCTACTCCAGCATTACCATTTAGCGATCCTGTGTGTATCATTCTGTAGCTACCTCTCCAAAAATCTCCTTCTTGGGGCCACTTCATTTGCATGGACCATGTCCACCAAAGTAGTGTCTTCCCTAATCTTACGTCGTGCTTCAACCCAAACGGTGGGTAGATTAGTTAAGGGTAGATTTCCTGGAAAAAGTCACAGGCGTTTCAAACACTCATACCAAGGATAGATAGGGCAGATTCCTTCCCCGGGACACCTTTCGCTACGAGACTTTCTTTTTTTTTTATTTGAAATAGCGGATGATCAGGCGTTGATTAGCGTGTCAGCGCGAGGATTCTAGGCTCTAGTGGATGCGTTATACGAGCGTTGCGAGGAGTATGGGATGAGGATTAATCACTAGAAGACTAAGGTAATGCGGTTTTGTATAGCATCGCGAGCGAGGAATGTGAGACTTAAGATAAAGGTGGGTGCTGAAAAACTTGAGCAGGTTGAGCAGTTCAACTATTTAGGCAATACGTTAGAGGAATACGGATACAGTAGTAAGGACATTAGGAAGAGAATTGCATTAGCAAAGGAGGCGTTCATGAACAGAAAGGAACTCATGAGAGGATCGTTATGCAAGAGTCTAAAGAAAAGATTAGTGCAGATTTTGATCTGGATTGTAGCTCTCTACGGTGCGTAAACGTGGACACTGAGGGAGGAGGACGAGAGAAGATTGGAGGCATTCGAGATGTGGGTGTGGAGAAGAATGGAGAAGGTGAAGTGGACGGAGGGGAGGAGAAACGACGAAGTGCTGGACTTGGTGGGTGAGCATAGGCAGCTTTTAGATGAGATACGGAGGAGACAGAAGGCATGGGTGGAGTGAGTGGGTAGTTTGGCGGGAGGGAATGTTTAAAACAGTGCTAGAGTTAAGACTGTTGATTAAACGAGGAGGAGGGGCGAAGTGATAAGATAATTTTGATAGAAAGAAAAGGGAGTCTTAAAGATTACTTCCCAAATACTCCATGAAAACGTTCCTTAATCGGTGGAAACTTTAGAAAATAATTGATCTATAGTTTCACGTATCTCATGCAAGCGATCAGGATGCGGCTACGTAAAACATTTACTAGGTGAAATGGAAATGAGATACTGTGCTGCCCTCATCAAACATCAATGTTCCTGACCCATGTTCCTGATGAGGGCTAAAGTCACATTAGAAGCTGAACAATTGGACGAGGAAATCTGTATTACCTGGGTTTGAAGAATGTTAGTTAAACAAGGGAGAGGAAATAATAGAATAGGACATTTAAATGGAGCAAAAGGGAGAAGGCCTCATTATGAATTTAAGAGGGAAGTCTATGAAAAAAAGTGATACTTCCCAAATACTTCGTAAATACTCCATTAAAACGTGTCGCAATCGAAAGAATACTCTTTACAAAGGGTGGTTGAAGGCTTCACCAGGTAAATGGACCGAGGAACCTTAGAAATTATCGCAAGGATTTTCCACTGAGCGATCACTCCTCTTACGTTTGCCGCTGATGCATTCAAGTCCCTACAGAACCTACCTATATTCGTGACTAAGCTATAAAAAATGTTTTCGCTTGCGATATAAAATATGCTTTTATATTAAGGACGACATCCAGCGAGTTAAAAATGAAAAATTAGGATACGGAAAATCTCATTCATTCAATTTCACACTTAAAGTTGGCAACCCAGTAACTTTTTTCCAGCTACATTTTTTAGCCATCTTTGTTGCCATTCTCACATAAATGTAAAAGTGATATTACTTCGATTAGGCACAGCTCTTAATTTGCTTCTTACTCATAAATTAGTCGGTTAACAAGTTATTTATTTTCAATACTTAAGGTACAACGAACATTATGTCTCTTACGACTTCAGGATTTACTGAGTGAAATGTTCGCGAGGTTGACTATTAATCCTATACCGACACGAACCGGGTGGCCTAACACAATTGCATCTTCAATTGATTGACCTGATGCAAAAGCAGTCTTGATAAATTACTTGAAGATATAACCATAGCAAAAAAACCCAAGTCGTGTCCATTAGAAATCAATAGTGGACTCAACTATCTGTAATAATTTCACTTTCCATAGTGTCATACCTGTTTTTAAATCTAAAATACGCATAAATTCTTAAATATATCAATATTTGCCATATTTTGATGATTATCACGATAAGAATCAGTGTGAAAATCTAGATTTTTTAAATGCGACATCCATAAAAACTTTGGACAGGAAGCCCTTTTTGTGGCTTTAGAGAAGCCCTTTTTGTGGCGTCAGTTTAAGAGGAATAATAGGGTAGTTTCCTTCATCAAAGAAAACGAAAGCCATTAATTGCGATTCGTTACTATATTGCGATTAGTATATTCATAATATACAAATTATTTGGTTTAAGAAATCCCAGTTTAGACGAATGGCAATGGTAAATTTTAACCGCATTTGAAAAAGGCCAGATTGGCGCCCACGCTATGCCACTCCACGTGACGTCACAGAGACCTAGTTTCTATGCGAGCAGATAGGAGTTTTACATCGTCTGAAATTACCAATGCATGCATGAGGCACAGAGCTCAGGGAAACATCTCTTAATAATAGTGTATTAAAATTGCCTATGGTCGAAAAGTTTCCTTCGTTTGATAGGATATAAATAATCCTTATTTAAGCCAAACTCTACTTGCTAGCTGGGTAGGTACTCTGCTACCTGCTAGCAGCCTGCATCGCAGCGGTGCTCATAGCCTCGCACGGCGGCTGCTGAAACCAGAATGACGTCATACGGGCTTTTCCCAGCATTCATGCATCTACATCTACATAATACCCTGCGAGCCACCTCTAGGGTGTTTGGCAGGGGGTGATCAATCACCAACATGCAGCATGCAATTGGATTCCCACATGCACACCACACAGTCCAAAATACGTCCGGTATATTAACAAACTATACTACTATATGCTGTTAGAAATAATAATTGAATTGAGAAACATGCATTAATTTTTACATAGATTAGTAGCCTACACTGCAATTCATGCAATCTATTTGCGAGTTCTATTGCTGCCGTTATAATCTCTTATTGATCGTGGAAAAAATGACATTCGGAATCTGTCTGTTCTACTATCTATCTCTCTTATTTTATTTATATGATCTGATCTTCCGTAGTATGTTGGCGTCCGTAAGATATGGTTAACTTCGTCAGAAAAGACACTGCTCTTGACTTTATCTAAAAGGTTTTGTCTATTTTTCAATCTACGGTCCGACAGAGATTCCCATCCGAGTTTATCTAAGAGGTCAGTTACATTTATAGTAACGACCTTTCACATACCTGGCAGCTCTTCTTTGCACGCGTTCTAACTCTGTTATTAAGCCTTTTTCATGAGGGTCCCAAACACTGGCAGCGTATTCCAAATGTGGTCTAACGAGGGAAAAGTAGCTAATTTCTCTCACTTTGTCGTCGCACTTTCCTAATATTCTTTTAACAAAACCCATTTTACGATTAGCTTGACCGGTTATTTCTCGAATATGTTTATTCCACGATAGATCATTATTGAGTCTAACCCCTAGATATTTCACTGATTCAACAGTCTCTAATTGGGTACCCCGAATTATATAGCTACGTTGTAGGGAGTTATTCTTCTTCCAGAAATTCAATACGACGCATTTTTTCAAATTGAATTCTAACTGCCAAGCATCGCACCAAGCTTGGATAGCAGCAAGGTCATTCGTTAGTTCATCTATATGTTTGCTAGAACGGATTTCTCTGTAAACTACAGCGTCGTCTGCAAATAATCGTAACTTACTGTGTACTACTTCGCCAATGTCGTTTATATAAAGAAGGAATAGGAGTGGGCCTATGACACTGCCCTGAGGAATGCCAGAAGTGACTCTAACCTCATTGGAGACTGCACCGTCTAATACTACTCTTTGGACGCGGTCGCTCAAAAATTCTCTTATCCAGGAAATGACATCTTCGTCTAGGCCATAAGATGTCAGTTTATCAAATGCCTTTTTGAAATCAAGAAAAAACGCGTCTACTGGAATGTTGTCTTCCCCGCAGACTAAAATATCATACTTAGCCTTCGTGTTTTCGCATGATTGAAAATTGTCACTCTTCATGTAATCGTGAAAAATAGAAATCGTCATATAAGAATCTAAAAGCGTGAAACACGTACTCCAGGAGTAATAATCTTTCGATTTAGGCAATAAAAAATAATAGGAAACCACCCTATTAGATGTGTATTCATAATGTTTTCAGGAAATTAACATGGGCTTCATTTCTCCCACCAACTTCCAAATCAAGGAATATTTTGCGAAACAAAATCTTGCTATGGTACGAAAGTCACTTGCGTTTTTCCTGTGTTTTCAGGTGTCCATCGCTAATGAGGCCCCTTGGGACCAATGGTGAAGGGTAGAACAAGCCCACGTCTCGTCGTCAGCTTCACTCCGTGGAAGGATGCTTGAATGCCAGGCAATGCTTATGACAATGACCTCATACCGTGGAAAATAGTGGGGAGTGATAGCCGTTATAAATATCCGTGAAAATGGCCATTACTGCAGAAACGTCTGTGGCTCTAGTAGTATTAGGATATACGTTTTTTTTTCGTAAAACAAACGCTTTTTACGACATTCAGTGCTATGATCAGCCTATTCGCTCCATGCTATAAAAGTTATCGTTGAAGGTGGATTCGCCATAATAAGTAAAGTACATTGCCAAACACTTTGCCTTATTGAAAACGAAATAGCTCAAATCAGTTGCGATAATTATTAATCACGATAAGAAAAGTTAAATCAAACCTTAAATTTTTTGAGGTGCTGAATTTTTTTAAAGGAGGATTACTTGCAATGATGCCATGGAACCAATCTAATTGTATTTTTCTTGAAATGCATTGGGAGTGCATAATTGTTATGGAGAATACTCTTTATCGTCGTGTAGAGGCTCTGTAACAATCTCTCTATTCAGCGATCACGTTGGATTATAATCGTGTATTATAAAGTTATCTTCTTTTGTCGGCTACGGATATTTTATACCACTACTTTCAACACTGTACCAGCCCATGGCATTTGTTGTCTTGATGAATGGGTGCTTTGAGCAATCTTCTTGTTTCTTAAATCCGAAACCCCTTTGAATTCCTATCGCAACCTCTATCGTGCACGTGCATGACACTGTTTTATGGAATTCTTCCGGTGTAATATTAATTTTTTTTAGATGCAATGATATACGGGGTAGTCTGACACCTTTTTCGCAATGCGATTATTGGCGATGGATAAGGTTCCGTAATCCCATTAGTGCATCGTATCATATATCGCTTTTCGCTGCGCTTCTGCGCTGGTGCTTTGTTTCCCACAGGTGTTAATGATTCCGGATGCAGCGCTTATTTCTATCACCGGCTTTTCTCGGATTGCGCGGTGATTTTTTCTGTATTTCCAGGGGATATGATGATGACGGATGGCATTGAAAATAAATTTCATCTCTCCGATTGAGAGTTTAACTCGGCGAGATACAGCACTTGCCTCAGGCTCTGGACTCAAGGGTGACGTTATTCATGAAGACGTTTTCACAATATGCTTGACCCTTACCTCGTGGCGGTGCGCTAATGAAACTGTGGCATGGTATCTCCTCAGCAATCTCAAAATGCGAGCTTACTCTCGAGGAATTGCGAGAAATACTAGCTTGAAAATGTATTTCCCTGAATTATTGGTAAGGAAAATCTATGAGGCAAGATTCTTGAGCACGTGCAACACCTGAAGATGCTTTCATCATTAATTTCATGAAAGGCGTACGTCAGATAGCAAAAACTGTTAAAATGCGCCAAATTTGAGGAAGTCTGTAAAGGCACAAGTCAGGGGGAAATAAGAGCAAATAAAGTCTAAAGAAAATACATTTGGACCCATTATGTCGGCTCGTAATCTTTTGAAAAACAAAAAAAATTGGACCTAGGGGATACATTATGATGCTCATATTTTGGAAGACATTTCTTATTTGAACATCATCACCTTCTTATGGGTGAACTTATTAATATTTTAATAAACTCGAAACTTTGGCTTTTGATGTAGAAAAATTAAGAACAAAATTTTGATGGCATTCAATTCACTCGATGTAAAAAGTCAAGAGTGGAACAAAATTGGCTTTAATTTATAAGTATGGTCCGTTATATTTATGCGCTAATGATTACCTATACAATACATCAGTTCGCGCCCAACACAGGTGTGATAAAATATTTGAACGCTATGGTTGTAGCTACATGATGTGAGCGTAGGTTGATGGAGATTACCATTTCGTCAGGCGCAACATTGGAATTGGTGAGTTGAGGCGCAATGTGCCCGACTGGCACTGATGTGAAAAGACATTATTAAATCTTAGCATGACGCACATTTAAAGTTAAAACCACCATTATTAGTGTAAAATAATAATAAAATGATGCCTTATTTTCTATTTACATGTCCCTTTGCACACCGTCATACGGCCCCGGACCAATCCAGCTATTTCACGTGCTCTTAAGTTAGTAAGGGCTGTTAAGTAGTATTTTCATAGGTAATGTATTTAAGCACGTGAATTCTATAAGATCAATGCTTTTATTTTGCTAACTTATTTAGCTAATGATGTTATTATTTTGATTTATTGTACCATTACTTTTGTTTAACTGTGCCAAATAATCCTCCACTGATCTGTCAGCATGAGTGGGAAAAACAGTAGGCTACATAGAGCATGTCAAAACAAACAGCTAATATAAGCGACACCACCTGGGAACACGGAGAAATGCAAAAAAAAGCTATCGCAGTGCCTGTCAGCTCCATAGGGTCCAACGCAAGGTTAAGGAAGTTAGTATTCGCTGAATACCAATTATTTCAATATCATTCTTTTAAATTGTAGTTGGGCAGTAGGGGCGAACTATTTTTTCACGCAAATAGAATTACTTCACGTCTTTCAATTTTGTTCTTCGTGAGAGAGACAAGATTGGTCATTCGCGGAAAAAATACAGGAGTTTCAACCGGGAACTATTCCATATCAAATAAATATCATATGATAAGGAATTATTTTTGTCTTCAGCTTGAAAATTCTCTATGATGGTAGAAGAATCTGAATTTTTAGTATATTTTAATTGAAAAGGGTAATTTTATTCCTAAGTTTCAATTTAATAGGTTTCAATACCTTCCTTAATGTAAAATATGATGAATTAATCAAAGAATCCGTGATTATTTCTTATAGATTTTATCATTATTCACATATTATTGTATTCATGGCGTCACCTTTTGCTTCAAGCGATGTCGCTATGAGGAAAACGCAATGCACCTACCTTTTAAAAGTGGGACATCGGAAATTATGAAGGTATTATGCACCGCGATTTTATGAGTGGAATTTATTCTTCGGAAGGCCGTAAGTCAGGGCTGAATGTATGAGTTACCGAAGGGGTATGAAGGATATTGAAGAAAGGAGAGCCAAATGCGAAGGCAAAACTCGGTAAGGGAGCTCTTGATTGATGCGATTTGCGCTCCAACAGACTGATGAGAAGCATATACAGTACATATGCGGACTACAAATAAACTGGAGCTTCAGCCAATTTTTGGATGAAAACCCGAAGTCTTGTATCAGAAATCACCATTCAGCAAAACAGATCAACGAGAAATAGACGGAAAATTGTGATGGATTACAAGAGGCAAAAAATAAATGAATTTTTGCTTAGCATCTGTCGACAAATGGAAAGAAGAAATGAGAAACTTGCATAGTATAACCGATGATAATATTTCATAATCCCATTTTGAATCATCCTAAATGCATTAAACAAACTGAAGATTATCACTAAAATATACTACGTGTGTATACTAAGATATGACTTTAATTTTATTCAAATGTTCGTAGATAATTGTTACAAATAAACATCTGGCTATATAATTTTTTCCAGTAATTCATGAAACGAAGGATAAATTAAGTGATTATTTAAACATGCCATGTGGAGAGAAATTGGTAATAGCAGTAAAACTCTACGAGAATTTCACTTGAGTCACAGTATTCATGTGTTCAGTGTTCAGTGTGTCATTCAGTATTCATGCATGTGCGAGGGCTGTCATTTTTTCAATCTGCGATTGCTCAGCAAAAACACGATAATACAAGCGACAGGAGGGTACTGAGCGGTCAGGGCAACTGCGCCTCCTCCCCACCAAACGACCAGGTCATTTCTGACCGTAAATTATTAGTTTAAGGTTAGTTGCAATCTCATTAACTACATTGCCTCAATCGATTCTCCCTCCAAGGGTGCACTGCGGAGCAATATCCAGAAAACTTGCCGAATGGCTTCAGAATTGACATGTCTTGACCTATATGCCGACAACAGAGAATTTTTTAAATGCACTGTGGCTAGAATGTGAAACATTACGTCCATTCCCATTCGAAACAAAAGAAGACGCGTGCTGACTTCTGGAAGTGTTCTTATCCATAACAACACCCTTCATTTCAGCGCAGATGTATCCCAACTGCTCCTTGAACAACTTCAATGGGACGTTTTCGATCACCTCCTGTTTAATAACGACCTGGAGCCGTGCGACATCCATCTTTACGCTGTAATGAAGATGTGGCTGGAAGGGAAGGGTTTTCAAACGGGCTATGAGCTTCAGGACAAAAGCATTATTCATTGGAAGACATTGGTGGCAACATCCTTTGAAGAAGGTATTGTAAAGCTTGTCCACAGGCACGACCAATTCCTCAATAGCCGAGGAGATTATGCCGAAAGGACACCACAAGCGTATTCAACATTTAGCAATGAAATAATTTCTTATCAATCACTGCGTCTTCTGTTCATGACCCATCGGAGGTTGAAAGAAAACAGCTATCGTACTAATTTGATAACCCTTGATATCGAAACCACCAATCCCTTCAGATATTTCTAGAAGAGGAAGCAGGTTTGTATTGCAAAGTTACCGTTGGCATGGAATCATGTCCCCATTCACAAAGAATATAATGATAGCACTCAGATAAGAGCACTCGGTGGGGTTCGAAGAGTTGACCTCAGCGTTCTGGAGCCATAGGGATTCTTAACGAGTCCGCACAGTAATGAAATGACTGGCATTGGACTAATGTCTCTGCGATGGCCCGTGGCGTAGTCAGGCCGCCAGATGGCAGGCGTGCAAAAGAGCGAAAGTTCTAATAGTTCAGTAGGAGGCCAAGAGGCAAAACCTCGCTGGAGGGAAATAGGTGAAGGCGATTTCAATCGTTCTCCCAAGATTAGCTTGCCCAAAGTGCAACGAGTCTCGGGAAAATTACTACTCTTGAAACTACGCCACGATGTTATGAAAAGAAAGGCACTAAATCCCAGGTAGCCGCTCATCTCATTAACGAGGGCCATTCGTGCAATTTCACCCCAAAAATATTGGTCTTCGAGAATAAAGGACGTCGGCTCGACGCACTTGAGCAGTGGGAGATCACCAGAAGGAGGAAACGCAAAGTAAATCTCATGAACGACATTGAGTTCCTTAGTCATTCCCCGCTGTTAGCCTTGCCCCCGCTAAAACCTTCAACCGAACCCCAATTCCTTACGTATCCCAACCGCCTCCCCACTCCATTCCCCCGTCCTTTACCCCCCAATCCCCCCCCCCCACTTCCACCAACTCATAACCATACCCCCTCCTTTCCGCATATACATATATAAGACTTATTGACGTAAACCATGCATTTGTACCTGATGATAGCGATGAATCGCTGAAACGCGTCGTACTTGAATAAATACTGTGGACATTCACAGAGTTTTTTCACTTTCATTTATAAGTGAAAATTATGCTAGCTCATTGCTGTCAAGAAGAAAGTAAAAAAATCTAGATTTCATCTCAACCACACTGGAGTTAATGGATTCATTACTCCACAGAAAGTATGACCATTTTTTGCTGCCTACATGCCGCATACCTAAAGTCACTTGAGGTATCCTAGGAAGCGCCCAGTGCGATTGTTACGTCCCCATCAGTCATAGGCTCCGCACAGTTGCACTGAGGTGAAGCTGATGGAGGCGTGGGTAGAGAGTATTTCCGGAATAGTGATGGAAAAATAGATTGCGATTTAAATTGAAAATCACGTTTTAATAGTCGCAGATCGAGGAAATCGAGATCAAGCAATGGTCTTCGAATTTAAATCCAAACTTGATTTTTCAACGTCGACCAATTCTTTGATCTTTGTAAATACTTATTTTATTGATGAGATAATGCATAGAAAAATTATTCCCGTGGCAATAAATTTAAAGCGTTTCGCTGGATGAATTTCTTATTGAAGCACGAAGGATTCGATTCGAAGTCTTGTATAAAAGTGCCAGGTAGTTAGTGGCAAAGACCTCAGCAAGAAAAATCATGTTCACATATTTATGGCAATACATGATGATGTATGAGAAGAGAGGAACTTTAGGAATGGGTGAGAATGAATAATATGAAACGGACGGAGAAGGATATGTACGACGTAGTGAACTTAATACCCAATCCTTCGCTCCAGTGCTGGGCATTTTTCCCAAATTTTTGAAATGTTTAGTAATTTTACCACAATATATGGAAAGTTGAAATAAAAACTGTCAAGGCCTGGTTACACGGTACATTAGAATGTACAAGATTCTGTACATTTTTCTGGATAGTTTTCTGAACAGATTCTTGTACATTCACATGCACAAGATCCACGAATAGGTGGTTACACGGTACATTTTTCGGACATTTTTTCGTAAATTTTTAAATGCGCAACAAATTATTTCAACTTAAAATATAAACCAATGGAACATGCACACTTTTTAAAAAGTACTAGAATAATAAGATCCTTACCTCAAATGTACTTGCCGAAAATTTCGCGGATGAATAATGTTTTATAGCTGAGATATGAGTCTTTAAAAAATAATCTTCATCGACTGTTTGAAAACATGTGATGGAGCGTGCGCGCGTTACATCACGGCACGGTATCCACTGATGACAGACTGAGGAAGTGGATAGAAAAACTGTCTATGTAGGGACTCATTCGCAAATTTGGCGAATTTAATTGCTTTTTTAACTTCAAACTTCGGATTGTGAATATATTGGGTTGCCAAGGCGTTGTTGAAATAAATAAAGGCGATTGTTTGGGGAGCTTTGGAAAGATTAAATTAAAATAAGTTGATTGCAGATTATGATATGCGTTGCACACCTACATCATTTGCTTAATGCAGTAAGTCTACCCATTGTAGGATCAAATTATAAGGAAAGTGGCTGTTAACGAGAATAAATACTGATTACCATTAAACCACGGGGATAAATACGGAATGTAATGTGTGGCCGGCCTCTCGTCGCAAGGAGCCCCTAACTAGGAATATTCAAGAAGTGTCTTTCGCCGATATCGTTCAAATTGGGCAGGATAGTAGTGTTCCATAATAAAAGCACATTTTCAAAATTTCTCGTGCCCTTAAGCCTTGTGATATAATAAACAGGGCATAATAAAGGCAGTTGGATTTTAGACTTGAATGCGAGTGTGTCGTGATTTCTCTCCATCCTTCTCCTGTGAATCGGCGCACGCTACAGGAATATACGAGAAATATGAGGCTTTTGGCAAGGTAAATTCAATATTTATTACTGCGATGCCCATAACGTTCGCTGCATGTCAACAGAACACCTAAAAGTTCGACTCGTTTTGCAGTCGGTCTCGATTCAAAAACAGGAACTAGAGTAAATACAGCGTAAATAGTACTTGAAACTTATTTCTTTGTCTATCAAATGCTTTTTTTATAACCTTTCAACGATCATTTGGATCTCAATCTTGGACAATTCTCGCGGTTCATACATTCAGCGCCTTTCCATCTGATCCTTCATTTTACCCGTCCCCTTTTCTTCTGTTCCATCCTTTCGCTACCCATATACAATCAGTGAAATATCCAAGTCAAGCAAGATGTCAAAATCCAAATAACTATCGGGGCCATACGTAAACAAAGAAGTCACCAATACAAGCCAGATGAACTGAATGTGTCGTTTTCGTAGTCTGCCACCAGGTGACTCTGTTATGAGTCCAACTTGTACGATTGCCTGAACGAAATTAGAGCAGGCGTTCAGAAATTCATACATTCTTACATTTTGCGTGGTTACACGGTGAATTTTCGCGTTCATTCTGAGATTCAGATATTCTCACATTTTCTTGTACATTCTAATGTACCGTATAAGCAGGCCTTAAGACCACCATCTCGTGCATTTTCTACGCGACTTTTTAACGAAAAATTCTTGGCAGATACACGACCATAATATTACAGCGGAAACATTAAAGACGATCAAATTCAAACGGACGTAATGTTAAGTTGCCCGCAGTTCTACGAAGTTTTGCGAGAATGGAATATTACGTCATTAGTACTCAAAGCGTTAGACACCATTGCTCAGCTGTAAAAACTTTGAATAAAAATAAAAGGACAAGCGCGTTTGCTGGAGTAACAGAGACTATCATTTCAATGCGGGCGTGGTAAAAATTACTTGAACGGCTCTAGTCCTGCATTTCGGAAGGCCAGGGGATGCCACTTTGGTCCAATAGGACTTTTATTGGAAAACTACTTGTTCATGACATATTGCACACGTTGGGCCTTCGCAGTGTTTTCTTTCGGGCTCCATGACGATTTTTTTGCTGTCTTTAGACTTGTATTTGGGCTCACCGTTTATGTCTCATAAATATGTGACTCAGTAGCCTAGCAAGTCTAATAGGTGCATTTTGTGCGCAGTATTTGCGGTGAAGATCTGAAATGCTGGGTCCGGAGTAATCACACTTATTTCTTTTTTTAAAAGAGGCATTCTTACTATCAACATAATCTTTGCAATGAACCAAGAAAAAGTTAATCCTAAATTTTTCTAAATCACTAGACTCATTGAAATAATACTCTGTCCACACATTGATTTCTGAACAGATCCATTCAAGGAGAGGAAATAAGCATGTGAGGTGGCAGTGGTTGTATCTTCGTGCTCTTTCGGTTAATTACTGTCAAATCTCCGTTGAGTAAAATTCCTACTCATAGTAACTACATTTCTCACTAAATTACCAGAAGCAGTCGTAGTTGAAATCATTTTGATAGCCCTAGGTTGAGAAAAATTAGTTTAATTCGATCGATAATCATAGTTTTCAAATTTTCTGTACTTGGCTTGAAAGAAATGTGGGAAGTTACATGATTAAAAGCACCAACGCTTTTCTTCCAATGGGTGTGCGAACATCAATTATCTCTAAGGCAAGGAGGAAAAAAATTGTATATGAACTCTTACACATTATATAATCCTACGACTATTTATAATTATACACATTTGACCAAATGGGTATCATCAATCTCTTCAAGTTGTAAATACCTTTTGAATAATCATACAGAAATATTTCTATTTGGGAATCTATTGGCCTCGTCTTCTGATTTCACCCGTTGTAACTTTAGAAAAAACCATGGACGGCTCATTCACCCCACCTAAATACATCACTGCAAATCACGGGTGAGCGTAATTAATAAGTTTGAAGGTATTGGTGACATCCATTTTGCCCATAAGTGTATAATAAGTAATCATGTCATAATTTTAACTCATGTACATAATGCTCCGCAAGCCGCTACAACAGGCGTGTATGGGATGGTGTTAGGACACCAGCCGTTTACTCATAAAAAGGAAATGCTCTTCTGAAATTACGCGTAGCACTTATTAAAGTCATGTATCGTGCAGAGGCAAAGTTCCCATGTGTTTTATTGATTTCCTGGATGAAGTCTTTCTGCAACGGATCCCATATTCTCGATGCATATTCAAGGCGTGGCCGGAAGAGAGTGAAATATCACAGCTCTATTTTACTTCCTCGTCCCACAATACGCTTGACGAAACCCAGCTCAGGGCTCCGGCAACTCCTAAATACTTCATTCCATCAGTCGTCTTTATGTTTACACCATTAACAGCATATGCATGGGGGTATTTGGACGACCTCCGCAAGAAATGTACCGCCCTGCATTTTCTTGGTTCCAGCCCCCGCTCTTGGCTCCGCAATTAACGTTGATAAAATCCGATTATAGAATTTCAAATTCAGGGTGATGAGTAATTTCGCGATTGATGACAGCGTCGTCGTTAAATAAACGTATTTTAGTGCTAATAAAACAGCAGAGGTCATTCATGTATACACATATATAGGGGCCTATTACGCTTCCTTGTCGGATATCTGATGTCACTTCAGCTTCATCGGAACTAATTCCTTGAAGAACTATTTTTTGCTTACGATCACTCAGAAAGTCGCAAATTCCACTTTACGACCTTTTCGTTTAAGACGCTTGACAGTAATTTTCAATTTGTTGTGAGGTACCTTGTCAAAGGTGTTCTTAAAATCTAGGAATAATGCGTCGACTTGTCTTTTCGATTCGCCAGATTTTAACGTCGTGAAGAAAGAGCGCAAGCCGTGTTTCGCGTAATCAACCTTTCCGAAAGCCTCGCTGACAGCCATGGAGGAAGTTGCGACTGTCTAGGAAAGTCATGACATTGCTAATGACGATACGTTCGACTTATTTGCCTATAATTGATGTTAAAGAAATCGGCCGACAGTTCCCTAAGTCATGTCTGTTTCCCTTTTTGAATATTGGTGTAACGTTTACAATTTTCCAATCTATTATTACATTTGTCCGGACAATGAGTTTGTGCTATGTGTGGCGCTTATTCCATGAAGACACGCATGAGTATTCCTTCCGCACCCGGAGATTTACTATTTTTTATTGGTTTTAGCTGTTTAATTATCCAATCACGTTGAGTAGTGATTCCTTTCATCAGTCCTTCAGCAAATAAAATGTCTAAATTACCTGCAGTATCGTCTGTAGTGTGTACACTTAATTAAATGTGTTAGCTTTATCGATATTTTCATTGTAAAGCCAACTTTATCAAATAAAGAATTTACGATCGAATGTTTTCCCTGAATCTCTCTCGCGTGTAACCAAAAGTATTTAGGATTTTCTTCGAATACTTCACCGAGTACTTTTTTCTTGAGATGAAACTGTACAGTAGGGATGATTTCTGGGTTTTTGAGCGTTGCGATGCTTAAATTTCTTATGCTTTAAGTTCTTTCGAATTTTTACCTACCGTAACGAACTTTTTGAGCAAGTTGCACGGTTTTCTCTGTTTCATAAGGTCCCACCGGACGTCGTTGTTGTACCAGCGAGGTTTTTTTTTTTTACAATCGCTGATTGGCAACTGAATCCTAACTGTTTTTATAGTTGTCTCGTTACGTGTTATCTTAAGTCATGCACGGCAACGAACCAGTCTTCTGGTGTCACCAAATCACACTGAATTTTGGTTTAGTGACGACAGATTTGTGTGGTATTATTTGCAGTGGCATTGTGGCAGATCTTTTATATTTTACGTACCTTAACACTCCTCTGCTGCTACTGCTACTGCGTTAATTGTATGAAAATATACTTCGATATATCGGACAATTTACGAGAGAAAATAAATTAAAGTTCTGGAGGTATATTTATTTTCTTACGTGAGCTGCACAATTCATGTGACATTGAAATTGCACATATCCCGCATACATTTCCCTTTAATGATATAGTAATAACAATATTTCGGGAGGGGGGAGTGTCCAGAAAAAAATAATAGAAAATACCGAAACTCAATTTTGAAAGTGTGGCGAAAATGGCGCTGCTCAATTTGTGAAGAAACTTTTGGCATCCATGATACTTTGCGGTACATGCGCGACCAAAAAAGTCTCAATCGTGACAAGTCGCGAGTCTAGATCTTGGCAAGGCGATATTGAGCGAAATGAAATGAAAGCATCCCCAGCTCTTGCTCCATCATTTAACGCCTTTAAATATTACCGTGGAATATCCATTGACTCTGTGACAGGGGCCAATTTTTCATATTTTAAATCTTGCGTCGCGACTATCATCACATGAGAGAGATGTTCTGCCCATTTAATTGGTCAGACATGCCGCGCCATGTTGCATTTGCCGGAACACCGAGCTTGTTAATACCTTTAGTTCCATCTGACGCCATTTTCTAGCAATAAGTACCATTTTTACGCTTTCAGAAAAGGAGAGAAAAAATATATCGTGGAAAAGTTTCTGTTAAAGATAAATTGAAAACAGGTATGCACGTTTGTTTATGAATATGTTGGGCAAATTATTCTAGAATATCGATTAAATCAAGGTATGTGTGTTGAGCATATGTGGCAAAACTGGAAAGAATGCACACTGTGTAATGTGTGGCACTGTGTGGCACGTTAGCTTGACACAAAGTCACCCCACCATGGTTTTAGGGTAAATTTCGTCATTTTTTTGCCTTTGCAGCACTGAAAGAAAGATGAGGATTTGTAAGAAGAAGTTGGGTGCAAGAGTCTATAGAAATTACTCTCCAGAGACGTTAAATGAGACCTTTATATTGGTTTTAATAAAGGAAATGACCCTGCGAGCAGCATCAGTCACTTGTCTTCATCGTCGCCATCGTCTTTGTCGTCATCGTCGATTGTCTTCATCAGGTCATCATGTCTCAAGATGTGGCCTAGAAGGCTTATATTTCGTCTTCTTATCGAAGTTTTCACGGGAATTCCCTTCTCTCCTACTCTTCGTAAGACTTCCTTGTTACTTACTCGGTGGATTCATTTGATCCACATCGTTCTTCTGTAGTCATTCTTCCAAAGCACCACATTTCGAAGGCCTCCATCCTTGACATGTCCATTGATGTCATTGTCCATGCCTCGCTTTCGTACAGAAGCACACTTTAAATTTAAGTTCTGATCAATTATTTCCGTTCTTCCTCGGATGTTAAAAATAAAATGAACTTTCACAATATCCCGCCTGAATCGGTTGCATTTACTTCTACGCTTATATTTCCCGTCGCAATTAGATCTTTCTTCTGGCGGAATTCTCTCTTCGCCCGAGCTATTCTGCTGATAATTTCTTTCTAGCCTCTGTTCACTAGTTAGTTTCCCAAATAACAGTGGCTATTCGTTCTCTAGATCGTGTTACTCTATTAATATGTTAGTCTTGACTTCTTCTATTCTAATGGGGAAAGAAGCACTCCAATGGCCGTATCAAGGGACAACTCCTTGTTACGGCCATTGGAGTGTTTCTTTCCCCATTTGACTTTGAGGCCGTAGAGCTCAACCTTTTATCTTTCTTCTATTCTGCTGCCTATTAATACCCTAGTTTTCTTTGCGTTTAACTTCAGCTGTATTTACCCGTCATACTACTCATATTTTCCAGAAATTTCTTCAAATCCTTCTTTGACTGTGCTGTGACTGATATGACATCAGCAAATCGTAGCATGTGTATTTTTTCTCCATTGCTATTCACCGCTAACGCATTTTCTTTGATTTCATTGATGACTTTCTGGGTGTTAACTTTAAAAAATTACGTGTGCATCACAGCCTTGTCACACTCCTTCCCTTATTTTTGCTCCTTTGCAGCTGGGTCCTAATGTTATAATGACCGCTGATAGATTTTTGCATAAAATATGAATTATTCTCCTGTCATCCAAAAGAACTCCAATTCAATTCAGGATTCCAAGCATTCTGTTCCAATGCACGGTGTGAAACACCTTGTTTGAAACACCGGGGACTTGTTCTTTTCCATTCTCTTCTCTAAGAGCACCCTAAAGGCCAATATTGCTTCTCTTGTGCCTTTGCATTTTCTAAACCCGCATTGGTCCCCATTCAGATACTCTTTGTTCTATTCTTCCCTAGATGATCCTAGCTAGTATCTTCTACGCATATGTCATGGGTTTATGGTTCTCTCTCAGGAATTTATAGTCGAATGTTCCCACAAAAGTCCTATGGTACCAAAGTGGTGGCATCTCCTGGCCATCCAAATTGCAGCCGTTCAAGTAATTTTTACGTCGCCCGCATCAGAATGAGTTTCGCTGTTCTGACCCACGTGGTCTACACCTTCACACGCATGAAGGATAGCTGCTGCCGTCAACCCCGGGTATGAGAGGCGTTGAATTGTTGGCGGCCTCCCGTCGCCAAGTCACCGCATCTTCGCAGGCTTTATGTACCATTTAGATTGCCTACCTTACTTAAGGCTAGTGCAATACCACTTCAGATAGCCTTTACATTTTTGCCAAGGAATGCTTATTCGACGGGTGAACTCGCTTTTGTCTTAGCTAACTTCCATATCTAGAGTTTGAACCGCGATTCGAAACCCGGTGAACACATTCTATGACTTTAAGCTCAGCCGCGGGTGGTATAAATTATCTTGCTTGAATGTTTCTTGCAAGTTCTGCTTCCACTTCAAATATTTTGAGTTTGAAATAGTCTTCTTAATAGCCCAAAAAAATTCAATGCTCAAATACGTTAAATTCAACTGTTGTCTATCTAACTGTTGCATAATTATGAGGCGAGGTCCCGATATTTACATTAAGAAAAATAATTTCACCAGTCCAAGCGGCAATTATGCTAATATCATTTATAAAATACATATTTTTTTCCTTTCAATGACAATTTTCAACGGGGACAATTTTTTTCAGTACTAATGCATGTAAAAAATACTTTATTTTTATTCAATTACTGTTGTAAATCAATTAATTTGACTTTTTTCTACGTGTTGCAATTATATCACAGAATTGTAAGTGTTGCAATTATATCATAGCGTTGTTGCATATGGACGGAATACATGGCTTTTTAAATAACGGTAAAATACCATTGTTTTTAAAATTAAAAGTCTCCGCGGAATTTTTATGGCCAAATTGATTTTTTGTCCACATTTGCCATACGTTGCCTTCACGCCTTTTTATTCCACTTGTAACGCCTTGTATCTCCATTCACCTGTTATCTTACCTTCCCAACCCCTAATTTATGGCTCCATTCTACCCACCTCATAACTTGCAATGCACACTTACCCAGCTCCCGCTTATCTCTCCATGGTAGTCCCTTCTGCTCGCCCAGAACGCTAGGAGCATCGCCGTTTATTTTCCTAATCTTCCGTTCCATCCTCTCCCTTCACCACCTCACCCACACGGCAACAACCAACTCCCCCAGCTCATATCGACTCCGTAGGAAGAAAAGACCCCTCTGAGGAGTTAGGCCCGTATCGTCAGTCGCTTCTTGAGCCATCCTTCATCTTCCTCGGCTCCTAAAGGATAGATTTCAGTTCGAGAGACGTCCGAAGGTCTTCTTCAGCGCACTTTGCTGGTGAAGGACTCCTCGCCAGCGTAGGTTGGTCTGGCCCAGCCTTCACATCCACTTCACAATTATTTCATCACTTTAAAGATTTTTAAACAGGCCTTACATAAAAGATAGGTTGGTAGAAATGATTTTGTTTTTATTATTTGTGATGGCGATAACGTTTTAATTTTGTTTATGTTCATTTTTCTGTTTATTTCCGCTTTACATTGCAATGTTATCCGTAAGCCGGTGCATCAAAGGCAATGATTGAACAGCGTATTATCATGGATATTAAAGCTGTAAGGAGATGTTTGTGTATTTCGACACATAAAAACCTTAATTAGAGGTATTCCTGAGGCATAATCATTCGCGATCATGTTGAATGACATGTGATAAAAGTCGTCATACTAGACTCAATCCATCACCCAGCACGTTAAAATCATCTCTACAACGATGTAAAAAGCCTACAAATAAAGTTTTCTTGCACATCTGCACTAGAAATGGATATGGAGTAACTACGTAATGCAATTGTGTGCATCAAGTATTCCTCTTAAGCTTACAAAGGGAAAGTTTAGTCACATCTTATTCACATTTCAACGCAAAGGTTGATTATTTACATTAATAAAATATTATTGCCTTTGTGTATTAACTTATTATTGTAACCGATTTAGATGATCACCTCAGATCTTTGTGAATGTTGTAAGATCACTGAAAATTTACAACACAAATTTTTCACTTGTGTAGAAATAAGAAATAAATGGTGTAATGTCAAAACTATGTTTAGGAAGCTAAATACTTTTGGAGAAAAAGATATAGGTGATCTAAATATTTTATGCTTGGACTACACCCTTTTTCCAAGCTTTAAGATGGACGCTATGGGCCTAATATCGGCGTCCTTTATAAATCAGATTTTAAAAAACGAAGATACCTTTGACAAAAGCTTTGAGAATATGGATTTAAACCAATTAGGCCAGGAGGCAAGAAATCTTCTTAAAGGGTTTTCATTTTCCTAAAGTGTATTTTAAACACAAATGACTTCCTCTGTAACCTAACAATAAAAAAAGGAAAATACTTATTGTAACATTGTAATATAGTGTATAATACAATTGTAAAAACTTTTCTGTTGCATATCTACAGGCATTATAAACATGGGTGTGTGGAAGTATTTCATGTATATATATATATATTTTTTTAGGTTTATTTGGTTGTATATCGGGATGTATGTGCATAGAAAGTGATCGCTAATGAAAAGAAGATCTAATAATCAAAGGTAGCTTGTACCAAGTGAATTCAAGTGCAAATCATACGTCCACGGTGGCCTGGTGGATAGAAGCCAGAGCAGTGTGAAGGAGAGTAGTGTGGTGTGGTGTGGGTCGGGCGTTCGATTCCCCAGGCCCCCAAATCGCCGGAACAAAGTAAGAGCTTGTGAAAGTCTCCAGCAATCGGTATTTTTTACAGAATGTAACCATGTGTTTTATGTACCAGTTTTGATTTGCATTGTATTTTCTTACTGACAATAAATATGATTTTATAAAAAAAAAAAAAAAAGCCCAGTCGTTAGCGCCCGTCGCTACCATGCGGAGGGCCCACGTTCGATGCTGCTTGCAGGTGAATTTTTTTTAGCTTTTTTTTGTATTTCTTTAGCATAAACTTACGTTAAACTATTAATTTTATGATTTTAAATCAGAATAGTGTTTTCTGGATTGAAAATCTTTCACGCGCACTGTGCACGCTACGTCGGTTTTATTATCTTTTGATTTTGATAGTTTTTATCGAACTGCTGTGGCCATTTCGGTATCAATTACCAAACCAGTTTGATAAAATTTATCAAACTGGTTTGGTAATTGTTATTAAATTTTTCAATGAGCCATATGACGACCGAAAAGTTTGATAAATTTAATCAGAATTCGATAGTTCTAACTAAACCTTTTTTCCGCGTACGATTACTTATCTCGGCAATACTTGAGGAATTGCCAAAATCCAGTGGAATTTTATTCGGAAAGGGAATTTATGTCAAGGTACAGTTTTTCGAAGGAGTGACAGATATACTCCTACCAATGTTGGCACGGGCCAACAATAACAACCTTATGCATGATGTGGAATAGTCTTTAAGTTGTGTTCAGAATGCTCGTTCCGTTATCAGAATTGAACGTAAATTCACCTCAGTAGATTATTTATTTAACAGCGGTAATGTTACTTAGATAACACGAATGACATTACGTTATTATTTATTTCTGTTTTTGTGACACCAGATAGTGTATTATGTGAAATATCTATCTAAGTGTAGCGTGTTTCTGATTTCCAAGAATGCCAGTATGAATTTTACGATTTCGTCGTTTAACGATAGTCTGCGCTGAATTATCCCAGATGACGCAATCCACAGTGTCTGAGATAATCAAAGTAAGTGATATGTAATCATAAATAGCTCTTTGAAAACTGTGGTGCATATAATATTGTTAATAATTCAAATCGTGCATTTTGAAGACTGCCCGCTCGTAACATTCGCTATCCAGAGACGGCATCATTGGCATCTAAAAGAACAGCTGATTGTGTACACCTGGTAGGGCGTAGATGAAAAAGGCTGTTTTGTTTACCTTATATCATGTCACTTCGTACCTCGTACTCGACAGTTATTTACATGAAAAAAACGAAGCAGAGGTTATTTATGTACGTCACGAATCATTTTTAGTGTTATGTGATACTCCCTCTTCTGTGGTCTTCCTGAGTCTTGCCATGTTGTGCGAACCTCGTCGGAGGACATGATAACCATAATATTTTCCATCGATTTTACGAGATTTTGAAAGTATCAGATCTGTAATATATCGCCTAGGAAAACTGATTTGAACTAATGTAAACATGTTCACCGAGCAAAGTAGGTAATGTTTTTATTTCGCGATCGTGTGTGCTGAAATTTTGTCTTGTGAAGGGATGGTATGTTCTAAACTCATTGATTTGAGTAATAATTTGGCATTTATATGATAGATTTTTGGTTTATTAATATATTTTAAGCGTGCATGATAAACTCTCATGATATTCTCGTTATAATTAGTTAGCGGACGTGGTAAGCTAGCATGTTTGCATCATAACTCATCTAAAAGTGCTTAATAGTTTGATATGCTACAGAATAACGAATTTTTATATAAACGAATATTTTTAATGCATCTCATGTTTTATGATATTGGTTTACATAATTGGATTTTCCTTTTTCTCTTTTCTTGACCTCTTCTAATTAACGATTAAATAATTCCTTGAGTATAGGTCATGCAACGCAAAAAGTTTTTTGCCAACGTTTCGGGTTTATTTTAAAACCTTCATCAGGGCTATGAATGAAAAAATGAGACGACAATAATATACACTATTGATACATACATGAAGGTTACAAAACACTTGTTTTACAATATTACAATAAAAAAATGAGAAAGGAATGCACAAGAATTTTGACATTAAAAAAACATTTTTTATATTTTTTTAATGTCAAAATCCTTGTGTATTCCTTTCTCATTTTTTAATTGTATTGTTGTATAAAAGATTTTTTGTATCCTTTATTTATGTATCAATATTGTACATTATTGTTCTCTCATTTTTTCATTCAAAGCCCTGATGAATGCTTTAAAATAAAACAACACGTTGGCAAACAACTTTTTGCATTATATTACCTACACCCCAGGAATTATTTAATCATCATGTTGGCTTACGTTAATGCTGGATTGTTTAGGTGTACGTTTCGACTACTAAAGACTATAGTTGATATTTACTAATCATCTAACTGAGGAAACTTGTTGCTTTTTTCCCACGCTTCGGTCTGTTGTATATTTGAAGTATGAATTATCTATGAATTTTCGGTGAATTTAATTTCTGATTCCAATGCAAACTGTCACTGCGTCCGTTTTCTTATTTTCTTGAATATCCCTATGTTTTATTACCAAATTAAACAGAAAAACTCTTTCCGCGTTACCCATTCGCTCCATTTCGGCATATTTTGTGACCCATGTGACGCTAGGTGAGTTATGCTTTGTCTTTGTTTGACTGGATGAACGGATCTCAGAACCGGACATTCCATGAGTGACGAAAATGATCCAAAAGACCAGCTTAAGTCGGAAGATAAAGAAGAGCTTCACTGAGGATCGTCTCTCGAACGTAATCGCGTCCTTCGCGAAGGAGGCCGCCGAAGGAATCCTAAGTGAAGACGAGATCTGAAGGAGTGACTGACGATATGGGCCTTAGTGTTCGTTGTTGTAGACCCATTGTTCGTTTGCTGGTTTCCGCGGTGACGAATGGATGACGTCATTATTTTCGGGCTGCGTTCGCGTAAGGGTGCCTTCATAGCTCGGCGTTGCGTACTTGGGTACTCGGCGTTGCGTACTCGGAGCTAACTCATCGCAGCAAGTTGGAGCCCTTCACAACTCTGCGTTGCGAAAACAAAGGAAAGGCAAAAAGCGTTGGCTCCTAAAAATCGGCCTGGAAGCATATCATCTTATGATTTCGAGCCAAACGCACAATACATATGTTGTTTTGTGCATTTTTACGCAATTTCATGTCTTAAAATATTCTTCTTAACTATGAATAGCATTTGAAGTTAATATGGCGACCATAATGTCGATAATCATGCATGTAATGATGGCCCTTGCCTATGCATTATTGTGATCTTTAAATTTTATTTCCTAACTCGGAATACTCGAGAAATAGCTAATTACATAAGTACACTTAGTGAACATGAGTAACGTGGAATGTTATCAGGAATATTTATTAATGATTATTGTTGTTCAAACAGATTAGCCGAATCATGTTATCTAAATAGCTCTGAGTAGATCATGAGGGCACAATTATTAGATATCGATTGGAATTTAAACGACCGTAGTCACCAACAAGGAGCTTTCACGCTGGATTTAGCTTTTGATGCCATTGACGAGTATGTGTTATGTTAATCTTCGCTCCTCGGTGATTGTAACCTAATTTAGGGTTAGCATTTATCCTATGCATAGGAAAGATACGATGTATCTATGCTTAACACTTCAAAATGATAGTAAATAATGAAATTAACAGCATTTGTCACTCCCATTAGAGCTAATCTAGCATATTTGTACACCTAAGCCGCCCATAAACAAACACCAATGCGAAATCGTCGGCGCACTGCCGCTTTCACACAGAGAAAATCCGACAGGTTCAGTTTTTCTGCGGCGACGCAGCGACCTGGAGACGTGACGTCATCAATTCTCAAAGACGGGCTCTGATCGAAGCCACCGAGAGACAAGGCCTGCGCAACCAGCAGTGACGTCACCACAAGAAGGGTTAGATTCTTGCCACTCATCGTTCGCTTGAACGATCGCAACTGGACTGAGCGTAATTCTTTCTAATTAGATATTCGAATTCCTTCGCATTTACTTTGCTGCGTTAAATCTTTAACACAAATATTTCAGGTTTACTTATTCAGCTCTTTACGTCCTTATATATTTACAATTGCAAACTAAACCACCGAAAGTAAGCAAACGCAATGCTCGAACTTCTTGTTCAATAACACATTTTTGCTGCGGGGAATTCTTTGAAAAGCAGAAGCTCATTAGTTTTCTCCAAATATATGATAAATTATTCCACGAGACGTTAATTAATACGTTTTAAAATCTAAGCGGAATGAAGTAGCTGGCAAAGGCTTTAGCCAAAATTCTCAGCAAATCACTCCAGTAGCTTTAGACAGCTCACTTACTTGACGAGCTCCTCTCCGAAATTGATTATCTGGATACCATGGACCTGTTTAAAAATAAAGATCACAGGGGAGTGGAGGTGATGCATTAATAAGGATGTCAACAGTTGCGTATGAAGATGTTCATTATTTTCATCAAAACACGAGTGTAATCGTACACATCGCAGAGGAAATTCTCCAATGCGGCTGCACACATTTCCCTGGTACTTTTACTTTTAAGCAGAAGCTGAGAGATAGAGAGAGAAGAATTGCACTGAATATCTACCTATCTGTTGGCTTCTATCAGGCTTATTAACAGATTTCAAGGGCAGGTGTTCGCCAATAAAGTAATAACAGGGATCACTGTCTGGCATGACAGATTTTCAGTAATCAAATGCAATGACTAAGGAGTCAATGCTACATCTACCAGAAAAGGCAGATCAAAACATTTGGGAGAAAATCTCACCTAAGATTCCAACATTATCAACATTCTTGGGTTTAAATCTAAACTTCCCTAGTTTTAAAATTGGAAATTTTTCAAAATTAACGCTAACATTGCGTGCCTCGTTTACCACAACAGAGAGCTTAATTCAAGGTATGGGATTGAGGATAATGTGTTCGAAACAAGTATGCAGTCATGCTTACGAACCACTGTCCAAACATTTCACAAATCAAGAAACTGAAGCTTTTCTCCACGAGTCACTAGGGTTGAAATAATATTCCGTCGGTCGTATGTCTCCTTCACCCTGATGCTTTCCTCCACCGCCTCTTCCAATGCAGAAAATTCTTTCACCTTTCTTCGTTTGCCTGGGCTCTCCCGTATGCTTATCTGGGAAGACAGGTAGATGGGGCAATAGGGAAGTAAGGATGGAACAGCGTCTCAGTCGTGACCATTTCAATGGTGCGGAAAGTAATCTCGCTGTCCTCTCATCGTACTTCTCTAATTCACGAATTATGCCATGAGGAGCAAAATTCTCTTCACACACACCTGTAAAAGTAATGCTATTCACTATTTAGGTCTCAGTACAATCAAATTAAATATTTTACATCTTTACGCTCATATAAAAATGTAATCCCTTACTTCCCATTACATGATATTTTGAATGACTATTAATTTATTTTAAACCATTTTTAATTCTTTAGACTACTATATTTTTCTATTCTACCCCTCATGTCTTTAATTTTTAACCTTGAGGCGTGTGAAGGGACACCAATGACAACAATATTTATTATTACGGAGGCTTCCGCGGTGAGTTAATTGGCGATTGTTTTTCGGGTTCATTCTGCGTTGACTCATATTTTGTGGACGACAGTTTCGGGCGCGTTCCTGCTCCCGTCTTCGGGTCCAAATGATAATTAATGATAATGCCCAATCATTTGGACCCGAAGACGGGAGCTGGAACGCGCCCGAAACTGCCGTCCGCAAAATATGAGTCAACGCGGAATGAACCCGAAAAACAATCACCGACAACAATATTTGTTTAACTATGAATAATCGAGAATTATGGCTTACAGGAATTAATAAGAATTGATTCACCAAATAGGAGTCATGAATAAATAAAATTTGACGAATTGCCTAAATTTTTAACTATAAAGCAATAAATTTTCTCTCGCTGCGATCAATACAATAAGCCTTCAAATAAAAAAAGAGCGATTAATAAATACTACTCTAACCAACTGGATTATTATATATTTGTTTAAATGATACCACGGCCGTGCCTCTTTTATTTATGGTTAATTAATTAAGTACTTGAATAATTGGCAAGCAAGACTAAATTCATACTCTTTGACCCCACCAAACAATAAAATGAAAAAAATTTACACACTTCCAAGTACAGGAAATATTGGACTGCTGTCAATTAAATTAAAAGAAATTCTAATTTTTTTAGTTTTAAGTGAATGTTACTATTCAACTCCTCATCTCTTTATTTATAACCCACAAGATCAATTGTACAGAGCCGTACAAAAACTCCATGGACCTCTGAGAAAATCTATGTTCTGAGGCGTCTACAATAACGATTTCAGGTAGCTTAACAATGAAACGATAAGAGTAAATATTTATATTAAACCATGAAAATATTTCATTCACATCAAATGGTGACATAAAAACAAAGACCTTTTATGCACTGCAGTAATTTCACTGTGCTACCTTTACTTGTTACCATATTAAGAACCTTTCAGTAATAGCTTAAAGCAATATCAATCTGAATTAAATGATATACTTCGATCCACCGAATGGGATTCATGACTAAATTAAATATGCCAAATTACCTATTTAACAATGAACTTTTCCATCACTGCGATCATTACGAAAAAGACTTCCAATAACTAAGGCAGGAACGTTTAATTACACATAACGATTAACACATGTTTTATCACTCGGGAGACTTTAAAAGTATCCATCGATTCATGCCCTTCAAATTTAAACTCGGCCATTTCATCGAGATAATTAGTAGGCAACTTTAACAAAACCGAAAATTCTTTTGAACACACTTTCATCAATACCTCTATAATTATACGATACGTACCTTGTTGTTCTTTGTTGGCTCAAACTCTTCTCTCATAATGGCACGAAAGGATTTTTCTCAAACATCTGGATCCCTCGGGAAATTGAAAACAGACACCTTGGGCCCCGTCTTGTAATTTCCTCGGCAGTCAGAAACACTGCGGTAGTTAGGCTAATTGCACCACTTTTTACACTTTAGTAGAACTTCATTAACATCTACCACTACCGTAGAACGCACCACTGCTAAAATAACTCTTTATTTTCTTCAAATTATAGTTGTATTTTCACGTGTCACTCATTCAAGCGACTTCTGTTTTCCTCTTCAACAATCTCACTATCCTTGCATCAACAACTCCCTAACAACATTTGTAACCCCACTCGTCCTGACGTCACCGATGTTCTCTGCTCGCTTGCGTAGGCCTTGTCTCTCGGTGGCTACGCTCTGATTGGCTCGCTAGCCGCGGCGTCAACGCAACGCCGAACTGTGAAGGCACCCTAAGTTGTTGAATAGTAGGGTGGTGCGAAAAAAACTCAAGTTCCAAATTTCGTGTCGTAATAGTGCGGAAAAGTTGCGATACGTTAGTACAAGAAAAACAAAAAAAGAATTATTAAAATCGGACGTCATCTTCCGATCCCGCAAAGCTCCTGAAAAAATGACAAAAATGAAAAATATTGTTTTTTTTTTTCGTTGTAAAAAAATTAAATTAAATTAATACCTTTTAACGCTGTAGCAAAAAATGATTACAAATAGCATAGGTTATTATTTATATATGCATATTTATGGTTTTTAACTGTTATTACCGATCGCACAAGATCATTAAAAATGTATAAATTTTGCAATTTAGCCGGTTTTTCAGAGTTGTGTCATAATAACTTAAGGTAATATTTTAGTCTAAAATACGTTTAATTATGCAGTCCTTATTTTGTTTATATATGATTTAATAATATTTAAACAACCCAGAACTCACCGCGGAGAGGTGGCTGCACTTTGAGTTCTACCCACACCCTCCATCCATCCAACCATTGAAGGTTACTGCTTCTACAATATTTAAATTTTTTGCTCTTCTTTTAAATTTTAACTTTTGAAAACTACTTTGTACTGCGATTTAGTGGTAAGGTCTGGCATAATGGACCTTGATTTGAATTAGCCTTAATAAATCCATCTCTGGATCGATAGCCACAAAGCTTAAGGGATACCTCCGTTACCAATTTCACACACGGCTCCATTGCTTGCGGGTGATATGGGAAGTTATAATATCCCAATCTTGTTTATCGCCAGATTCAATGAAGGAAGCTATTTCTTCATTAGTAATTATTCTCATAAGAAGAGGTGGAGTAGATAGTTAGACTACATTCCAGTCAATCAATTCTATATGGTCAGTTATTTCGAAGTTCATGGTAGGAGTAATGAAGTTTACGTTAGGCTTGCCCTTTGGTTAAGTCTGTCTGGCTTTAAATACTCTTTTTAGCCCTAGCTCTCTAATGTGCCTTCTGTAATCAAAAACCATCGCCATCAATACATTCTCTTCGTGATCAAAGTTAGAGTTCCGTTCAATAACAGAGAAAACTACTTTTTTTTAATATCCAGGTATGTATCGAGAGGTTTCCTTTGCTCTGTTCACACGAGCCATCCTGCATGTGAAAATGGTCCGGTATCCCGGTTTGCTAAGTCATTTGGAAAGTCGCCACTAGTGATTGCTTGACTAATGTCTATAAGGTATCTTTGGTCCTTGCTCAAAATTTATCTATCAACTTGTAGAAGTTCACATTCAATTGTTTAGAAATGCAGTTTGGAAGCTTTCCGTAACCATTCATATTAGTCCAATTGGCCCACTAAATGATTTTTGGCCACTTGTTTCAGCATATGAATACTGAAAAATATGGCAAAAGTAATTCAATGAAATGAAGTAACCCAACTGACCACTGCAGCGGGTATCATTGGTGTTTTACGAGCTTTCTAATAGTGCAACCTTTCCATCTAATGTTGATGTTCGCGCCATCAAAGCAAACTAACTCTAAGAACTCTAATGATACTCCTTGATCAGAGAGATAAGATAGTATGGAGACCACTATATCTTTAGCAGACCCGGAGCTTGGAGAAACATAACTCAAATACACAAAAGCCGGTTCTTTTAGTAGAGAATGCTGTTCCGCTATAACTGTCCGACAGTACTCCTTCGATTCAATAATTTCTATTACTATGGTATTCTCTACCCTTCCGTCAAAGTATAACCGTGTAGCTCACCTAAATCAAGATGTATTTGCTGTAGATCGCTTATAATATTTTTATTTTCCCTTTTAATTCTACATCGGTCAATGAACTTAGAAGTATATTCTTCAATTATAACACCAATGTCTACTAGTACACTTGATGCTATAGCAGCAGCTGTACGGTGAGACACCCCTATTGATCACAATGAAAAGCTGTACTTTGGAATTTTACCCTCATTTGCCATGGCGATTTATATTTTTTTGGATGTACAAGGCATGTAATCTTCCTAGTCAACAAATTTCTCCTTGGTTGTTGAAATTTGCGTTGCGTCATTTAAAACCTCAACGTCTTCACTTTCGGTTTCAATAAGGTTAACATGCTGCCTTTTTAAAGTGCAATTTTGCCTTTCAATTCTAGTGGTCAGTTTTATTGTCATTTTTGATCTAAAGAGCTAATTAAAACTTCTCAAATATCATCCTCAAGTAGTTATCACAAAACTCTGAAAAATAGGCGAAATTGCAAAATTTATACATTTTTAATAATCTTGTATGATAGGTAATAACAGTTAAAAGCCATAAATATGCATATATAAATAATAATCTATGCTACTTGTAATCATTTTTTGCTACAGCGTTAAAAGGTATTAATTTAATTTAATTTTTTTACAACGAAAAAAAAAACAATTTTTTTTTAATTTTTGCCTTTTTTTCAGGTGCTTTGCGGGATCGGAAGATGACGTCCGATTTTAATAATTCTTTTTTTGTTTTTCTTGTACTAACGTATCGCAACTTTTCCGCACTATTACGACACGAAATTTGGAACTTGAGTTTTTTCGCACCACCCTATTGAATAGTCCACAACAGTTACGCCAGCTATCGTCCGCTGGCGTCCTCAGGTGGCAATAAGTGCTAGTGTTTGGTGGATTCTGAAGTCATCTCATAATTCTTTGACTCCCTTACTTGAGGGGTGTTTCAGAGTCTCCCTTTCCGAGCGGATCGGGAGACTTGACACGGATTCTACGTCACTTACTATCGGCCAGGCAATCCGTGCGTTTCAGACTGGCTTCCTATCGACTCAAGGCCGGCTTTCCGATCGGATGAAGTCGAGTGGGCTAGAGGTGCCGGAAACTCATTCCGGTTGGGAATGGTGATATGCTATAATGATGTTTTTTATTAAGTATTTGGCTCTAATAAAATAATGCCACTTTATTTGATGAGTGCTGATATACGTGGATATTTTGATAGGGTAATATAAGTGCAAGTGACTTTAATTCTCGTGTAAATTAGACGATAAATGAGCAGACTGTATCACTGTCGGCGCAAGTTCGTTTGCATTGTTATTTGGACGAGTAGTTTGGCAAAAAGAACGTGAAGCAAGTTGGAATGCATGGCGTAATGACTTACAAATATGTAGGTAGCATAATGCATTGACTACGTGTCCGTGGGTTTGGAAGTATAACAATTTGTCTAATTTGATATGATTGTGTGCGTGACTTGGCATCGTAGCTACATCGAAATTAGACGTGGCTATGTACCTAATTCAGTTGATTCCATGGTGTACATTCTAAATATTCGCTTTAATATGAAATATTAGTTCAAGCATAACGGGAATAGCCACGGTAGCAATGATACGGAAGCACCCTCACACCATCTTGTCATCTATACTTTACAAAGAGCGATGGGTTTGAGCGCAGTGGGTCAAGGCAATAGGCAGTCAAGTGTTCAGTTCCCTTTTGCTGCGGTTATTTTTTTCTCTGTTGAATTATCGCACACTTAAATATAATTTAGAACATGTATTTAAAGGTGCAACAATAGGGACTGTTTGTCATTTTCGTACCAAATAAAATGGTGTTATAAAAATAGCCGAGTACGTGGAAAACAGATAACAAACTAACCACATTATTTAGCGTTATTTTAACGTACATAACTCGAGCCATTAATAATAATGGACACTGATCAACCTAATTTAATCGCTGTATTTCCTTCCAGCGTACCTCCAATTTCACGGAAAATTTGTAAGACGTTTACGACATATCATGAAGGCCATAACATCATTTAAGATGGTCAATATTCATATTTAATTGAGATACTGAATGAAAATATGACAATTTGGTTAAACAATTGAGTAAGTAAACCATATGTTGTTCGAAAAAATGATGGATTTCGCGACTACCTGTAGTTAAGTTCTTATGAACAATCAACTATGCTCTCACGAGAATGAAAGAACAAACTCGTTCAAAATTTTCCTTCATTCCCGTAATTTGCTCAAAACGAAAGGGTATTACATTAAAAAAAAACTGCAGACGAACAATTCTAAAATAATTTTACCCGGAAACAACGTCAATTATGTGACAATCAATTAGCACCTATGTATGCCCGTATATACCTTTCGCTTCCCTTGTGAAGTGTCAAACCTTGCGGAAGGTTATTTGCGCTGCTGACTTGTCTCTTGAAAATTGTGACGTTTTCTCGTTTCCCGTTTAGGATGATTGTTGACGTCATACCAAAAGCGGAACGCTTTCCGATAGTATGTGTGAAACGTACGGAAGACGAGCGTAGGATAGGCTCCCGATCGACTCGGAATGAATCCGTTTCCGACGCCGCCAATCCTATGAGACTCTGAAACACCCCCCTGGTCTTACCCCCTCGCATTCGACATATTTTAAAACGCATTTCCGTCATAAATTTAAAATATCCTCCGGTCTGCGGAATCTGTCCTTGTTAGTATCCTGATAACTAGTCAAAGCTTTGATGGCTTCGTTGTAGCTGGCTGACAGTCCTTTGAAGAAGGTACTTTGTTGATTGAGTTTTTATTACGTCTATGATGGCCGTCTCCTTACAGACAACGCTCTGTGCCCAAACCTTGTACTATCTTAAAAATTGATCTTGAACGTCTTCTTTCTAGATTTTGGATTTTATCGAAGTTTTCTTTCGTCAACAAGCCCCACCATGCCGGTTCCGCGTACAGTAAAATTGACTGTATGCATGGTTTATATACCATATTCTTTGTTGTTGACGACGTGACAATATTTTTTAGTACTGGGATTAAGGTCACCCTGCCCCAATTTATTTCCCCTATCGTCTTGTCTGGATGACCGTTAAAATCCAACCCAACTCCTAAGTACCTACGTTAAATTTTATTCCTACTTGAGGCCGTGTTATTCTAGGGTTTCCACTATTTTATGATACTCGGGTCGTATTTTTTCAAATATATTAGTGAAACTAACTAAGTTTATTTTTCACTTACATGATGAAAAGGTTTCTCACAGTTAAGCCTGAAATAATCAGTATATAACATGGAGTAGAGTTTTAGTGAAATTAAAATTAATCCAACTGTACGATGTCTTTGAGCATTTTCTCCCACCTCGGTTTCTTAAACTGAATGGCCACAGGCTGCTCCTCGAAACAACACAAACACGTCTTCATTGTTGGCGAATCTTCCAAGATCTCTGAAGTTCCAAGACCAAAATAGCCACCTCGATGGTTTTCGGTCGTAAAAATTAGGTTGGTGTTCCTCATTGTCTTTCCTATCTGCTGTTAGTCACGCCCTCGTCTTCTCCAACCTGTGTTCTATGAATGCATAATCTTCGCTCCCATCCGGCCGGCCAAACCCACTGCCTGACCTACGTGCTCGCCATCACGTCTATCGAGCCAAAAGCGGTCCTTGGCGATTATTGGTTACGAATTGGCCGTACCCAACGACCTTCCGGCAGAATTCGCCACTCCACTCCCCTCTTCAGTGAAGAAGGGAGTGACTCCTAACCGTTCTCAACGCAAACTTCCTTCCTCCTTCCGTTCAACGAGAGAATCAACGAGGCAGAGCTTCGAGGATTATCTTTGCAATTACCTTAGCAAACCTCGTTGACTACTGTCGGCGTCAAGATGACGTGCCGCTGTACTTCGCACATTTATATCTGGCCTTTAGTGCATGCAATAATAAATAGTAATACATCATTTTAAAGGAAATTTTATTCTTAATTCTGATTTATTTTCTGTATCATGAAAAATTCAAAAACGTAGGTAGACACGCGATTGCAATAAATTACTCCGCGCACCATAAAATTAACCGTTTTTTCAACTTCATGAACTTTGTAACTCAACCCAGGGAAAACTACTACGTCTACAAAATTCATCTTCATCGTTAAGTAGCAAACGTTAATATAGATAAATAAAATGGCTTCTGCGTATTTTTAGAACGAATATTTTGTTGTAAAACAACGAAAATGTTTCGATCGTTGCTCGAGTTGGTAGCTGATATTTACGTTAAAATTCTTTACTTACCGAATCTTTATTGCTATTTGTCGTTGCCTTAAGGTAACGAAATACCTCCCCTAAACCAAGACATGTCTTTCATGACAATTCCTACTTTATTTGTGTCTGTGGCCCTGCGTTTCCTTTTGCTACACTAATTTCATCCTCACTTCGGCACTAGCCTCGATGCGTTGGCCACAGACGCAAATTGCGGCAACGCATTCAGCGCCGCCATCCGTGTTTTTAGTCTCCCGAGTTCCTGTTCAAGCATGGAAGTCTTTAGTCCGATCATTTAGCCTGGAGCATTAGTAAACGAGTGCTTGGGTTGAGCAAAACTCCGAATTATATAACGCAAAAGAGGCATACAATTATAATACACATAATGTGTGTGACACTCAAAAAAGGCTGCAGAAACATGCAGAGACCCTATGCAAACAACACATTATTCAAAAGAATCACAATATTGAGATGTTGCTAAAAGATAGTTTTATGCGTGCACCGTAAATAAATGCAAAGATTAGGTGCAAATATCTGGTGAATCTAGTGTAGTAATTAATCTGGTGAATGCTGTGAGGACTAATGAATATTTTCTCTGCAGTGGCGTACGATCATCCTTATTTCCCTCAGAGCCACCGAACGGGACAATCAGCAACTCTATCGGTTTGGTCCCGCCTAATCTTGCGTAAAAGTGTCATCTCGGTGACGAGAGGCTATCGCGTCAATCAGAAGAATTTATTCGTCCAAATCAGTTGGATAATTTTGTCGCTTCGGGTTTGTCTCTCTCTCTCCTGCGTTTCCCCGTGATAACTGCACTCTAACAAGGAGACATCGCGAGAGTGATGTTCGGCATCTGGATGCCCATGTTATTTTCTGAAACTGTACAGCTATTGTAGAAAAATTGTCACGGCTTTCTTCCGGCCCGGGTTCGAGAGATAATCACATGTAAAGATTTGGCGTGCAATCGCATACCTCGAGTAACCACTCATCTGTGCGTTAAGGCGCTCCTCCTGAGACGTTGACCACGGGGAACTGGGTTCGAATTCCGGTGAGGCCAAACTTTATTTTTTATTTCCTGTTGGTGAAATCCATTTCAGAAAATAATCGTAATAATTTACAAATAATTGTGATGAACTTTTGTTTCATGAGTATTATGCGATGACAATGTGGTAATTAAAATTATAAACAAAGGTATGGAAATATAATTTACAATATTGGAAAAGGGATTGGGTTTGAAAATACTCCATTAAATATTCCTTGTAATATTTTTGTTTAGCCACCTACTTTGGGAAGGTATTGATGATTTTGACCTCTTTGCTGTGTTCTGCAAACAATTATAAGTTTTTGGCTCCAAGTAAAGAAATCTTCGTTCAAATATTTTGGCATTTAGTTTGACCGACAGCAATCAGGTTAACCTGATTTCGACTTCTCTTGATGAAGTAGGGCAACGTCTCAGACGAACTAACTCCGGCAGATGAGACATGTAGTGGTCACCGCCGAAATTATGAATTCGCTACAATTGGCAATTCGATGCTTAATTTTTGTTTAACTAGGAAGTATTTGTACGTAGATTGTGCTTGGGGATTAATATGAGGATTATCCGAGACTATGGGTTATTACCAATACGAATGTAGAACAACCTTCACAACTTGTAGATATTTATGTGATGCTCATGATGTTGGTGAATAAATCGTATTTATAGTGCAGGTCTAAGAATTTCCAGCTTTTGTAGTTTAAAATCCATCCCATTTTTGTTGTAGATTCTATAAAAAATGTAGAGTTTCAAAACTATGTCATTCTTCTAAACACCGTGAGTATAATACAATGGGAATACTAGAAGACGAGACGAGTTGTTAGTGCTACTTATCTCGTTATCACACAAGCGTCGAATTGCAAATCGGCCTAACTACCTTTCCCTGAAGAACCTCATTATAAAATCTCAATGGCAATTATTATGGTCACCCCGTGGTGTGGGTAATTGTGTTGCCACGTTGCTAAGAGCCTTTGATGCATGAAACTATCTGTTTGTGTGCTTGCGATTGTCCTTTTCATTAAGGTAGTGTGGAAGCGGAAATATATTTATGGAATATGCGTCTTAACTCCCTTCATCGCTCCCCCCTTTGTGTAAGCCTTATCATCCTTCAACCTCGAGGTCTCACGTCAGACGCTACCTAGCCGTAGAGTTATGAAGGAAGTTCCGTCGTTATTTATACACTATTAAAAGCAAATTATTTTTTTCATATGCTCTTTAAATTTAATTAACTAAAGAAACCCTTATATTGGTGTTATTAATTTCCCAATATTCTCAAGTACAATACTTATCATACTAACTTAATTTGTCTCTGAAGAATCGAATAGCTCAAACTTCGCCTTGATTTCAAAGTTTCTGCTGAAAAGTGTCTTCATACATGATATGTTTTATACTGTAAACCTTATTTAGGATACTGTGGATGTTGAAAATTTAATGAATGTATTTATTATTGGGTTTTTTAAAAAATAACACAAAGATGGCAATATTCCACAAGTTTATTGTCCGTACAACGCGTTTCGACCGTTAGGTCATTATCAAGTACAATAATGAATGGTTGGTTATGGGGTTGTATTTATATGGAACGGATGGGTGACAGGCGAAGGGGAAGTTGGGGAAGGGTATGTGTCATTGGGTGGAGCGCTTCGGGAATGGTATGGCCAGGAGTTGATTGCCCGAATTAAAAAGTTTACACTCAAAGTTTGCCATAAAGATTTCGGCCAATAACGGAGACAGAGGACTACCCATCGCCAAGCCTTCCGTCTGGTGGTAATAACCGCCGTTAAACATAAAATAATTCTGGTTTGTGCAGGTTGTTATGAGGGTTAAAATTTCATCTATTAAGACGACATTGATGTGGGAGTCATGGAGTAAGTTCTTTGTCAAATCGATTGTTTCAGCAACCGGTACAGATGTGAAGAGGTTATCTACGTCGAAGGAAACCAATTTACAGCCCTTGGGAGGGTTGTGATTCGTGAGGCATCTAGTTAGGTGAATTGAGTTCTTAACACTGAATTTAGAGGTGAAAGATGTCCCTACCCCTACAACCGGTGGAATTCACTAAAGAACTCAATATAATTAAACACATAGCTCTGGTTAACGGCTATAGTGACGGTTTAATAGACACACTTTTAAATAAAAAACAACGTGACGTCGCCATTAGAAATTTGTGCTCCCTCGGACCGCCCCCACCCGTAACCAAAAAGTGGTGTAAAATCCAGTTTATTGGTGATTTATCGTATAAAATCGCCAAGCATATCCCGAAAGACAAACTTCGAACATGTTTCCACAATCCGATCACCTTGGGAAAGCTGCTTTGCCGCACGAAAGACAAGATCCCTCACCTCAAACAATCGGGGGTTTATAGAATCAAATGCAACGACTGTAATAAAGTGTACATCAGTCAGACAGGCAGGAACTTCGATACACGCGTGAAGGAGCACAGGAAATGCTGGGAGAAAGGAGATACCACCTCTCTCGTGGCGAAACATCTCCTGGAGGAAAAACATTCTTGTGAGTTTGACCCGGAGATCGTCCACGTGGAGTCGAAAGGCCGAAGATTGGACACTTTGGAGAAATTGGAAATTGTGCAAGAAGGAGGCATTTCACTAATGAATGAGCAACTATTTTTTGGACATTCCCCACTCCTGGCCATACCATTCCCGAAGCGCTCCACCCAATGACACATACCCTTCCCCAACTTCCCCTTCGCCTGTCACCCATCCGTTCCATATAAATACAACCCCATAACCAACCATTCATTATTGTACTTGATAATGACCTAACGGTCGAAACGCGTTGTACGGACAATAAACTTGTGGAATATTGCCATCTTTGTGTTATTTAAAAAAAAACTTAGAATGTCATTCCACTACATAACGCCTGCTTCTGTTACTTGTATTTATTATTATTTATCAAGCTGTTGATGGGAATCGTATTACTTGATTTAAATACCGCCCTTGTACCTAGAATTTCCTTGTTTTTTATTATGGGGTTTTTAGATTATTCCCTTCATAAAATATACCAACATTTTCCGACGTAATTCGGAGTGGAAATCTTATCTTTAACATAATATAGTGCTTGTCTATTTCAACACTTCTTTATTCATACTGGTCCAGGATTTTGCACATAATGCCATTTTCAAAGCCGCCAATATATATGACACTATGTGCCGAAACCAGGGTCAGAAGAAATAAAGAAGCGTGCATTTAGAAGACAACTTTCATGATGCTGAATTCTCTTATCATGGTTGTGACTCCTTCGTCAACCAATTCCAGAATCACCACATCCAAAACGAGAAGATAGTGTGGACAAAAGTTTTGTCCTTCTTGGTACTTACCTGTACTTTCGTAAGGTTCACATTTTACAGAAGATAATGGCCGACATGTAATACAGTTGAAATACAGATGTCATGTAATTTTTCTTATGTGCGTTTGCTATTCGGGAGCGGGCATAAAATCGCAGGCGGTCGCTTTATAAGCATCCCGGCGTGCAACCCGAGAAGGCATCGCTGTCATTGCTCGCCAAGAAATCCCTCTTAGAGTTTTCGCGGGTTGGTTCTCAGGCTGGTATGAAGTTAGTACTTAGTAAATTGGCCTTAAAAGAGCACTTGTTCTCTGTTTGAAGATTTATAAATAAACGCTGATATTTAAAAAATCAACAACCAACAATGCACATGGTCATCTTTATCATTAGTCCGCAATTCCAAGATTGTTTTGTCGCAGCTCTCCATTCCTCTCTCCCATCCGCTTACCTTTTCATAGCGACGTATTTCTTCTCTTTTACATATCCTTTATAACCCTTTGTCCTGTGTAACTCATCCGGGGCCGTTCCTTGCCCTTCTTCCCTTCTACCTGTCCTTCAACGATAGTCTTCATCAGGCCATCATACCTCAAAATGTGGCCAACCAAGTTGTCCCGTCTTCTGTTTAAGGTTTTTAGAAGACTACTCGTTCCACTCTTGTACATGTTAGCTCATAGAAATAAACATTTGAATTGCGCACACAGACACACCGATATTTAGTCTGAGACGATTTTAGCAGCAAATTCTCTGAGCTTCCTTTGACTTATGCGTCTTCTCAGCTCGAGGTCTCACGCGAGTAACCATAACGAGAGTAGAGATTGCTTCTACGCCTACGGTTTATACGGCACACTCATCCTCTGAGAGATAAACGATGTTTTCACTGCACCTCATAATAAATTTGAAAGAACGGAAAGAAGCACAAAGAGTTCCAAGCGCGAGTCTCTTCAAGGAAACTCTGTTCAGAGAGAACCTTTCCCTTAAGATTCCCTTCCATCTATCACTGGAGATCTTACACACATCCCACGCACATGACTACTTCTCATTAGTATCTCGGATTTACGAGTAATAAGCTGTGGAACACGTGCAAATATCGCTTTGATTTATCAATAAGCCTCGAGGGAGTAGATGAGTGAAATGTATATGCAGGTTTGCGGAGCACTAAATTTAAAGCAAAAGGTCCGTTCTTTTGTGATTTTGACGTGACCGTTGCGTCAGAGCGTTCAAGTTCCACTGAAATTTGAAATTATCGTTCCTTAGTCCAACAAATTCTCTGTCTTGCTCCTATCTGCTTATAATGAGAGCCTATTTTATCTTCACTCCAATATTTAACTGTGTAAACCTATTATGCAACGTTCAACTAATAGGCACTTAAACACGTAATGAGAGAGACGTGAGTAATTGCTTGTGAATTACGTAATATGTATATTTAATCGAAAAAACTCTTTCCTCTCGGTTCCACGAATATTTTTAAATTTTTTTGGCCGACTTGTTGAAATTTATGATAAATTCTAATCCAGTGGTAATTAAAATGGGAGATGCATGGAATATATTATGCCACCATATGATGAAAAGTTATACCCCATTACAAATTTTTTTCTGCTCACAATTTTTCTTCCTTAATCCTTCTTTAAGCCAATCGCTACCTGCTAGCAGCCTGCATCGCAGCGGCGCTCAATGCCTCGCACCAAGGTGGCCTCAAAGAGCGGCAGCTGGAACCAGATTGACGTCACCGTTCCGTCACGGAGCCGTCGCGTTTTCGCGCGCTTGAAAATTTTCACTTTTCATTCAATCGCGAAAAATAGATATCGTCATTAAAAGATCTAAGAGCGTGAAACACATACTCCAGGAGTAATATTCTTTCGATTTAGGCAATAAAAAAATAGAAAACCCCCCCTATTGTCCGATCGGAAAAACATCACTTTCATTCGATCTTTTCTGGAAATATTTACAGGTTCTATGTTGATACCTTCTCCGTGTTTCGCTCTGGAAGACACCCGTTCTAACTGCTAAAGTAATTCAAGCCTAACGTTGCTTATCAGTCTCTAGCGGCTGAGCTGTGCAACACTGGACCTCGGTGTGTAACACTGTGTTTGTCGGCCTCGGTGGCGGCGGGGTCCTCGCCGACCATACCGAAGGTCGCGGGTTCGATTCCCGCCTAGATAGGTTTCCCCTACCAGAACATGTGTTATCTTCTGTTGTTGTTTGTTTAAACTTCCGATGTAAAGACGTTATTGTGAGACCACTGTTTTTTCGGGGTAATTGACATAATGAAATAAATAAGTCAATGCTCTCCTTTTGGTCACAGTAGCTTTACTGCATAAAACGCGCAGTTTTCCCTTAAATATAATTTAGTTCACGGATTATCACTTTTTGAGTAGGATCCCAAATGCTTGCCTCGTATTCAAGGAACGGCCTGATGACTGCGAATTAGCACTGCTCTTTCACTAATAAATTTTCTCATGAAGTAAGTTCCACAAAGAAAGCTACGGTTTCTAGCTTCTACGCTTGCATTGGGCACTTTTTGTCAGGGAACCGAGTTTATTAGGGTAATTTTGTTTGAATTAATTGCCATCCTTGCTATTGTGTAGCTTTTAAACTCTAATAGTGGTTCCCATGCCAAAAAAGTCGTACCTCTCGCCAAAAAATAATTGTTGAATAATTAGGTAATACATTACTTATCATTTAAGATTTTGTATGCAAAACCGTCGTAAAAAAGTACTGGCATATAACATTCCGGCTCCAAAATACTTAATGTCGCCATATAATCAAATGGTTTATCCGATATAAAAACGCCTACTGCTCACGATTTTTATCAACTGTGATAGAATCAAGTGTCACACTAGCACGATGAGCGCATTAATACATAATGCAATATAAAATATAGTATCTGAGCGAGGATTTAATTCATGTGACTTCCATAATTGGTGACGAAGTATCAACACACATCCACACCTAGCAGCCCTAATTCAGTTGCATGAGGCTTCTAAGCCACCCTGGTTTTCTTTCCGTGTCCTCTTATTGCGGTAACTGCCTAAACGAGGAGCATATATTAAGTCAGTCTAACTCAGAAGAAAACCTTGCTCGGTCTTAGAAAATTGTAATGTGCTGTAGGAAATATAACTCTTAAAAAGTACCTGATAGTACTACAGTATTCATTACAGATTCTTCCTTTATCTTCACCAATCCTACTTTCTACTTTCTGTAAAAGAATGGTTACCCACAGTAAATTTTGGTGGTCAGCTATTCTATCATCTCTCTCACTCGAGTCCTATGTATATTTTCAAGGATTGATGAGCCTTCTAGTCTTGATTCATTGAGATTCATAAGGACGAAGTCATTGAATAAATTATTTGAGTCACCCCATTGACTTGATTCGTAAAGATCAAATCTTTGAAAAGAGCGACTTGGCAAGGAGGTTATTATAATCTAAGGGATTTCACAACTTGATAATCACGCAGGAATATTTATAATTTTTTTGCTTGTTTTGGTGGCCTTGTAGAATTTTTTCTTCGTTTATCGTTTAACTTTACTGCTTTTAGTTAATCATTTTCCAATTTTGTCCATACTAATGTGGGAAACAATTATATTTCAGAAGAAATGCCATCGTGTCTTTGAGACTGGGAATCTAGGAAGCTTCCAGGCCGTGAGACAAGTAGAATCCATAATCTATACGCAAAGAGTCGGTGTGGTGGATTTGAAACGTGCGGCACTATAGACATGGCTTCGAGGACTAAATGATGGCTTGCTATTTCCTTGAGCTCAGGAGATATTTATCCTGCCCTTGAAGACCACACGAAGCGTCACATCTGTATCTCCGCTTATTGGTGAGTACAATAATGCATTATACGCCCACACCTGCGTGAAAACTCATTTCTCATGCATACACTCATTAAAATTGATATCTACAGTGCATTTTGAATTAGGTACTACCATTAGGGTGTAAATAATATGGTAGCATTTTCATCGTTGTCGAGGAAGTCATGTTCGATAATAGCAGATGGAGGATTTATGTTTCGATTATTACGACGCATTACTTTTTCCCACAGCCTTAATACATCCAATTTTCCCGGTTCATGAATTGTTTAAAATCGTTAATTTCATTACTTTGAAGTCCAAACTATGCCGTTCGCATAGCTACAGCATATCACAATCCGTGTTGTATCTACAGGGTAAGTGAATCAAGCTTTGATACCCGTTACTTGATAAAACCCTCATGCATTGCGGTATAAACATGTTAGTTCACTCATTGCTTCAATCAGAAGTCAGGTGTTCGTAAGTAACACTTGAGCTCTCCCTAGAATAAATCACGTACGCGCGAATTTCACAACATCGGAGTTGGGGGGACGACATCTTTCCCTCAGTCACCTCGCATTTCAAGGAATTTTTCCAATGTGTATTCAACGAACGGTATTTAAACTTGCGAATCTGAAAGACCTTCCCTCAAACCAGACAGATGATAAACGCTTCGAAACTCGAAAAAAATGACTCCCAACAGCTCCTAGCTTACGTATTCTCCTATTTTTAATAAATGTTATGGCTTATATTCCGTCCCATATTGCTTTACTATTTGGTAAAGACACACATATAATCTAAACAAATACCCATGGCTATAACACACTTCCTTGTTTCCTCTTGGTTTTGAGATATTCACAAAGATATAAATCGCTAGCAGCAATAACTCATTGAGTCATACTTCTCGTCTGCCATGAACTAGGGTGACTCGCTTCGACGCTATTTCTGAGTTAATACATTTGAGTCCATTCTGAACCCTGTAGTATTTTCCGTCAAAAAACAATACAAGTAGGTATTCTGTGCGTTTGACAGCTTCTCGGGTTTGTCTCCGGGTGATTGTTGACATCGCCTCCGACGTTCCGCGAGCCGAGTCAGCTCCCTTATTCAGGGCTGATGATGAGAGTCGACTCGGTTCCCGAATATTCGACGGCAATTTCACAATCACCCGGTTGGAAACCCGTGTTGCCTACGCAGCGAAAAAACGAGAGAGTACTCAATTGTTATGCATTTTTACTTTATCAAATTGGATATAATCTTTTCTAAATTAGTTACGATAGAAAACCAACATATGCGCCTTTATAATATGCATCTTTTTGATCGCGATTGGACACCATAGCCAAAAAAATACACGCATAAATTATATTGATTTCGGCAAAATTTGGGGGACATATGCGCAAAAATTCTGACCATGCAATTATTGTATTAGCATTTTCGTTTGCATCTATTAGCTCTTTTCATATATTATCGGGTTTTTCAACTCGAAGAGGTACGTCTCATTTTTTCTGAAACTAATTGCTCTCAGCAGAGCCTGAGTGAAGGCTATGTAATAAATGATTATTTTATATATTTTTTCAATTAGTGTGTATTTCCCGTTTGAACGTCTTTGTACTAATTTTTGAGCCACCTAAATCCGTGTCTCTCTGAAACATTTCTATTCTCAAATGCTCAAGCGATCTATTTAAGCCTAGCGCGCAGTCTCCGAGTCTCTAGTGACTCCTGGCCTAATTCGTTTAATGTTTGAGCAGCGCTTTCTGCACGCCCGCAGCAGTTTTTGTAGAATCTCGTAGCTTTCATTTACATTTTATTAAGTTCACGGATTAAGCTTATTTCTTTCAGATAGAGCTGTTTGGGCAGTGATGAATACTGGTGTAGCCTAGTTCCAACTAAAAAGCTTTTTATTTGCCAATTAGAGTCATCATCATCAGTGATTACTGTCCTTAGACAGGTTTCCACTGGACTTCTCTCCATCTTTCTCTATCCTGAGCATCCTCCTTTAGGTCTTTGTATTTTCTTCCTCTTCTTATATCATCCAACATTCCCATCCTCCTTCTTCCTCTTCCTCTCTTTCCTTCTATCTTCCCTTCTATTATTCTCCGTTCCAAACAATTCCTTCTTAATATATGCCCTAACCAACTTGCCTTCCTCTTATGAATCATATGTATTAATTTTCTTTCCTCGCCTATTCTTCTTAGAACTTCCTCATTCTTCACTCTGTCAGTCCACTTCACTTTCAACATTCGTCTCCATACCCACATTTCAAAACTTTCTAAATATCTCTCCTCCTTCTTTTTAACAGTCCATGATTCACATCCGTACAACACTACACTCCACACAAAACATTTCATAAACCTCTTCCTCATCTCTATTGGAATTCTTTTTGCTGTTACCAATGCTTTTACCTTACCATACGCTCCTTTACCTATTGATATCCTTCTTCTTATTTCCTCAGTACAACTTCCATTCCATCTTACCAGACTTCCCAAATATTGGAAAGTCTGTACTTGCTGTATGATATTTCCTTCTAAGGATATACAAACACAACCTTCTTTTCTGCTGATTCTCATCACCTTGGTTTTATTTATGTTTAAGTTCATTCCAAATTCTCTCCCCACATCCATTATATCATCCATCACTTGTTGTAAATCTTCTTCACTTTCTGCCAGCACTGCCTGATCATCTGCATATTTAATTGTTTTTATTCTTTCTCCTCCTATTACAACTCCTCTAGCTTTTTCTAAAGCTTTCTCCATCATTTTTTCTGCATAAACATTGAAGAGCTCTGGAGAAAGGCAGCACCCTTGCCTCACTCCTCTTCCTATGCCAATTTCTTCTGTTTCATCATCTCCAATTTTTATAACTACTACCTGCCTACAATACATCTCCTTTATTAATCTCCTATCTTTCCAATCAATGCCAATGTCTTTCAAAATTTTCAATAACACATTCCAATTAACCTTATCAAATGCCTTTTCCCAATCAATAAAGCAAATGTACAAATCTCTATTCACTTCCATCATTCTTTCTCCTATCATCCTCAAGCATCCTATTGCATCACGAGTCCCTTTACCCTTTCTAAATCCAAATTGATCTTCTCCCATATTTTCTTTAATTCTTCCTTCGATTCTTTTTAATATAATCCTTGTAATTACTTTGGTAACATGGCATATAAGACTAATTGTCCTATAGTCTTTACATTCTTTGGCATTACATTTCTTTGGTATTGGTATTAGAATAGTTTTAAGTAAATCATCAGGCCAGCTCCCGGTATCATATATCCTATTGATTAAATTTGTTAGTCGACTCATTGCACTGTTACCTAGGTTCTTTAATGCTTCTGATGGTATTCTATCGCATCCCATTGCTTTCCTTTCCTTGAGATCCTTGATTGCCTTTTCCACTTCTCTTCTCAGTATGTTTGGTCCTCTATTCACCTCTTCACATTCCCATTCCTCTTCCAGCTCCATCTCAGAATGATCATCTTTACTATCATATAGTTCTTTCACATATTCTTTCCATATGTTTTTGTTTTCCTCAACACCTGTTGTTATCTTTCCGTATTTATTTAACATTCCTTGTTTACTTATTTTCTTTGGCTCTCTTTTTGTGAACTTTTTAGCTGTTTTATACATTTCTTCCAATCTCCCTTGTTCTTCTAGGACTTCCATCTTTTCGCATTCTCTCTCCATCCACTCCTCTCTTGCCTTATCAGTTAATCTTCGTAGTTCATTGTTAAGTTTCCTATATTGCCCTTTTCCTTCTTCAGTGTGAACATTTTTCCACTTTCTCCTTTCCTCCATTTTATCTATCATGCTCTGAGTGATCCATTCCTTCCTATTTCTTTCCTTTTGTACAACACCAACTTCCTCTTCTAAGACTTCCCATATTACATCCCTAATGTTATTCCATTCCTCTGATACCTCATTACTTTGTCTTACATCTTCCAATTTTTTCTCAACATTTTTATTATATGCTTCATTCTTCTCATTTTTCAGCTTTATTACATCCCATTTCCTTATCAACCTCCCTTTTTTAACAAGCTTCAATCGTGTTCTTATATCAGTAACTAGAAGATTGTGGTCAGAGTCAGCATCTGCTCCTGGGTAGGTTTTTGCCATTTTAACACTATTCTTAAACCTTTGATTGACAATAATAAAATCTATCTGATATCTTGAAATATCTCCAGGTGCTTTCCACGTGTACAACCTTCTTTTATGATTTTTAAACCAAGTATTTGCAATCCATAACTCCAAGCGTTCACAAAAATTTATCAATTTTTCTCCTCTTTCATTTCTACTTCCAAGACCATAATCTCCAACTACATTCGTCCTTCTTCCATTCCCCACTTCACTGTTCCAATCTCCCATCATTATAGTTCTTACTTTGCCTTTTCCATTTTCTTCATATACTTCCTCTATTTGCTCATATATCCGTTCAATCTCTTCTTCTTCTGCATCTGATGTTGGCAAGTACACTTGGATAATTAATGTATCTACTGGCTTACTCAGTATCTTGATAGCCACTACTCTATCGCTTACTGGCATAACTTTAGTTATATTTCTCTCCAAATTCTTTCTGTATATCAACCCGACTCCATTTACCTTAGATTCCCCTCCCTTATAAATAATCTTATAATCTCCTGAATCAAATTCTCCTTCTCCTTCCCATCTTACTTCACTTAATACAATTAGAGTAATACAATAAAATTTGAATCCGTACTCGTAAACATTTAAAACTAAGGCCATGTAGTTAGCGGGCCACGTACGGGTAAATAAAAATAGTAGTAATTCACATAGGACATCAGGAAGGACAAGCAAAAAGGATGTTTTTATTGTGAAAACTTCTTGGAGCTTTTTGGGTGCGGTCAAACACGGGAACTCTTGATTCGTCGGTTAACCGATGAATTGAAGTAATGGAACCATGCTTAACAAACTAAATTAATATCTGAAATGTTTCGTGTTGGGACTTATTCTCAATTAAATTTCAGGCATATTACTAATCTTGAAATCCTTTGGAGGTGAAACACAAGTTGGGGAAAATTATTGGTTGTCACTCAAGTACGCAAAGGTACTCATGCTAGCGGCCTGGTTCAAAAATAGGGGAGAGATTCTGCCAAGGAAACCACTTCCCATTGTTCTCAGGTAATTTGAAACTTTAGCTCGAAGCCAGTGAACCTTTCTCCAGCTAAAGATCTCGGAGCTTTTTCCCTTCCCACTTCCCATTCCACTTCCATTTATAACTTTTCATGGGGCCACTATCTGCCGGTTTAGTATGGTTAATTGAGGTCATAAATACAAATGTTTTGGTTTCATTCTTCTTTAAATACGTGCTTATTATTGATATTTCAATCCATTAAAGGTACTACTCCTACCAATTGACGAAAGTCATAGTGTGACTGACACCTTAGGGCCGAATAGGCGACTCATGCGGCAGTTGATCTCCAGTAACTGTGAGCGTTGAAGCTGCTCGACTGAAAAAGCTCAGTTGGCGAGAAAGAGGGAAGGGGAAACACGTTTCTACCATTATCGTGTAATTTGATATCATATGTCGCAGCTATTGAGGTAATTAGTAAAATGAACTCTGCGTGAGTCATCATCTCGGGTGTCTGGGGCCTGTTGGGGTGGTCTCGGGATGGAGGAGAGCTTCAAAGGTCTTGGGCCAAGGGCTGATGGTATGGGAATAGCAGATTTTTGGGGATTGTGTTTCGTAGTTACTATCTTACGGCGATGAGATTCTGCTGATAGTAGTTCCATCTCTTGGGGAAGATTTACACTAAATGCCTGTCGTATTAGGCCTAAAATTGTATAGCAGCCTAACGTGTTTGTGGGCCTAGCGCGTAGCCTCCGAGTCTCTACCGGCTCCCACCCTAGTTCGTTCGTTTAATAGCTGTGTTACGCTTCTGTTCACTTAAAGCAGTTTTGGACGAATCGCGCAACTTACCTTTGAATTCAGTTTAACGTCTTAGGTGACACCTCGTGAAAATCGATAATTAATATTATGCTAAAGATTAAATAGTTGTTTTATTTCCACTTATTCTATTTCCTAACTGACCCAGGTTTCGACAAAATACACTGAAATAGGGTAGTTTCCTTCATCAAAGAAAACGAAAGGCTTTGATTACGATTCGTCACCCGCCATTAGTTTATTCATAATATATAAATTATTTGGTTTAAGAAATCCCAGTTTAGACGAATGGTAATGGTCAATTTTAACCTCATTTGAAAAAGGCCAGACTGGCGCCCATGCGATGCCACTCCACGTGACGTCACTGGGACCTAGTTTCTATACGAGTAGTCAGGAGTTTTACATCGCCTGAGATTACCAATGAATGCATGAGGCACAGAGCTCAGGGAAACATGTCTTAATAATCACCTATTAAAACTGCCTAAGGTCGGAAAGTTTCCTTCGTTTGATAAGGTATTAATAATCCTTATTTAAGCCAAGTGCCACCTGCTAGAAGGGTACTCTGCTACCTGCTAGCAGCCTGCATTGCATCGAAGAACGTACCCTCGCCCCAAGGTCACCTAACATGGCGAAAGCAGGAACCAGAGTGACGTCACACGGGGTTTTCCCAGCATTTGTACTTAGCCGTCGCGTTTTCACACACTTGAAAATTTTCACTTTTAATTTTATCGCGAAAAATAGATATCGTCATTTAAAAATCTAAAAGCAGGAAATTGCTTACTCCAAGAGTAACAATCTTTCAATTTAGGCAATAAAAAATAATACGAAACCACCCTATTATCAAGAAAATGATAGTGGTTTCTGCTTAAAGCTTTTGTGGCACTGACAACGAGTTGGAATTCTCAGCTTCCGCAGCTAACCCGGAAACTATGGAGAGAACGGTAATAATAGTGATATTGATCTTCTATATTATTTCTACTGTATAGATACCTTTTCCTCAACTTATACGCAGCCAAACTCTACAAATGAGGTACCATAATGCACAGAATTTATCATGAAATTGTTTTTTAAATAATAAAAAAAAACAAAAAAAAACAAAAACCGGCAAATATTCCTGACGTTAACGGCGCACAAACTGATACATTTGTTCATTTGCAACAATATCTCGCATTCTTTAATTAACTTTTATCAAAATGCGGCTGATTCCACATTCAAGTCTCCTGTTGATACGTAAATATGAGTCATCATGCGCGTATAACAAAGGATAGTGTAATTACTTCCAATGTTGTGTTTAAAGAGGTCCTTTGACCTCAATTTCTGAATGAACATTCCAATGAAATTTGTACGTAAGACCCTGCCTTTTTTTCTACATTTTAAAATTAGAAACGCGCCTATCCCTCTGTGGAACTTCATTGAAAAGAGCGGACGAAGCCCGCTGGGAGCGGATGCATCACGCTCGTAAGAGTATATTGTCTTAACCTATGTCGGTAAGAAGTAAAATCGGTGGAAATAAAACTACTTTTTCATCTTCATGATAATATTGTTTCATTAGAACGTTATTAAGTTCACAGATCGAGTTTTTTGCGCCATGTCTCATATGCGCTCTACGTATTCGATTTGTTGGCCTTTGAGTAGGGAATAGAACCTCTCTGTCACCTACTTCCCCTAAAGCCTTCCCACCTAGAGGATTGTAAGAAATACTTCGTTCACACATTATACGAGGACCCAAAAATAACCGGACGGACGTCGCTGCGCACGTCGCTCTCATATTTTGGGCTTTTCACACTAGATGGATGTTATTTCATCATTTCTGAGTCAGTATGCGAAACGGCCTGACTTCATACGGTTGCAGCGAGCTACTGTGACAGTTTACATTAGAAGAGATTTTTACCCCTTCTATTTTTGAAATGGCCGAGAACAACGTGCAACGGTGAAATGTTGTTCTCTACTCGGTAAAATTGAGTCGGACACCTTAAAATATGTTTCCCACGGCTTACGAAAAACACTTATTGAAAAGGACTCAAGTGCACGTTGGTATTCGCAATTCAAACGCGACAACATGTCGATCGAAGACATTCAACACCCGGGCCGGAACTGATTAAAATGTGGGAAAAAATACTCGTGCCCTTGTGTACGAGGATTAGAGGCGTACTATTGACGAACTCGCTGACCAATCCGGTTGTTCATGGAGTTCATTACTGCGAATCTTATCTGAAGATTATCAAATAAGACGAATTGCGATGAAATTCATTCCCCGCTTGTTGAATCCTGATCACAAAGAGGCACGAGTTGCTGATTGCCGCGACTTGAGTTTTGGGTAAAAAATGCATGACACTGCTTCCTGGCTCACCATGCTCTCCAGATCGCGCTCCTCGTGATTTCTTTTTGTGATGATCCTCGGATCAAAATGGTGATGAAAGGGAAATGCTTTGGGCACATGAGGTGGTCGCCAAGAACCCGTTATTGTTAAAATCCCACCAGGAAGCTGCTGTCACTAATAACCGGGTGTAATACTATCTTCTTGAAGGTTCACACCTTTTGCCATTACTGCATTGACAATGGCATTCCGAAACCGTTTCACTTCTTATGAGTGGGCGTTTTGAGAATACTTCTGAGCTAAGTCGTTCGTTGTTTACTATGTTATTGCTGTGTGAAATCTCGAATTGATCCCGTGGCAGTGTTGATCGGAAAGGATGTGAATCTTCATATCACGTCATCTCCCTCAAGATTAGATAGCTTGAGCATAAAGCGAAATTAGCCTCTATATTGTATTTAGTAGATATTATAAATTAAAGCCTTATAGTATTATTCACAATAGCCACAATATTATCATAAAGACGCTATTTTGAATTGTCTACATCTACATCTACATAGTACCCCGCAAGTCACCTAAAAGACGTGTGGCAGGTGGTTTTAGGACACCAGCTGTTTACACATAAAAATGAAGTGCTCGAAGTAGGACTAGCATATATTTAAGTCCTTTATGGTTCGCGGGAATACAAATTCCCAGATCTATCCGTTCGGTAAAACATCTCTCTTAATTTATCGCTTCTATCGGACCTGGAAATATAGTGTGGCTCTAATATTATGTTCTCTGTGTCGCTCTTAAAGGTATCCATTTGTATTTTATTCAGTTCGCGGATAAAGTCTTTCTGCATCGGATCCCGTACGCTCGCTGCATATTCAAGGTACGGTCAGGTGAGTGCGAAATAGCACCTTTCTTTTACTTTCTCATCCGAAAATATTCCCACGATACGCTTGACGAATCCTAATTTCTTCAGGGCTATGCCGCAAATATTCTTTATGTGCGTTCCCCACGTGAGGTTCGAGGTTATCGTAACTCCCAGGTGCTTCACTTCGTCTGTTGCCTTAATGTTAATACCATCCACAGCATAAACATTGTTAGAGTTGTACGAATTCCGCAATAAATGTACCGACATGCATTTGCTTGGATTGAGTTCGAGTCCCCACTCTTGGCTCCACAACATTCTGAGTCAGGAGAGCTGAAAATATGCTTGGTTTATCTCAGCAGACCTGTTGTTAACATGTGTAACACTGCTTATCTAAGTTAAGTTGGGTGATTACTTCCAGAAAGAAACACTGCTTTACTTATGTCATCTCGCGGAAGCCAGCACGATAACCAACCGTTAAACGTTAAAGGGTGTTTCCACCTCGGCGAGAGCTCAAGTAGGCCATTTGGGATTCATTTTTGTTCAACACCATAGCTAATTGTTGTTACGGATTCCAGTACATTCTACGAAATGGAATTATATGTGTAATAAATACGTAATATTGCTCATTGCAGAAGTTGAAGGAAAACGCGATCAAAGGTAACGTTTCTCTCATTTTAAACATGATTTCATACAGAGAGTTTTCCCTGAATTTTCCCTTCATGCTTTTAGATTTTTAAATGACGATATATATTTTTAGCGATTAAATGAAAAGAGAAAATTTACAAGTGCGCGAAAACGTGACGGCTAAGTATGAATGCTGAGAAAACGCCGTGTGACGTCATTCTGGTTCCCGCTGTCGCCCTGTGAGGTGACCTTGGGGCGAGGCTTTGAGCGATGCTGGTTGCTAGCAGGTAGCAGAGCACCCTGCTAGCAGGTAGCGCTTGGCTTAAAGCAGGATTATTCCCTATCAAACGAAGGAAACTTTCCGACCTTAGGCAATCTTAATAGGTGATGATTAACAAATGTTTAACCTGAGATCTGTGCCTCATGCTTGCATTGATAATCTTAGACGATGTGAAACTCCCGCCTACTCGTATACAATCTAGGTCCCGGTGACGTGACGTGGAGTGGCATCGCATGGGCGCCAATCTGGCGTTTTTCAAATGAGGTTAAAATTGACCATTGACATTCGTTTAAACTGGAATTTCTAAAACCAAATGATTTATTTATTATGAATACACCAATGGTGGGTAACGAATCGCAATCAGTGCCTTTCGTTATCTTTGATGAAGGAAATTATCCTAATCTTACAATATTATAAAAATATCTAAGTACAAATATAAAAATTTTATGTCACCACAAGTGTTATAAGATAAGTAACACTGTGGTAAACATATATTAAAGCGTTAAATAAATTTTTTACAGTTACTCATTGTGAGGCATAACATGTATTTCTTCATAGCGAAGGGTGGAGGTAAAAGTATTTGAATATGAAGTATAGGAATTGCTAATAAGAGTTTATTCCCTGAAAATTTCTAGATACTAGCGTAAATTTTAAACGAGTGGTGGGTCGCGATGAAATGAGAAATAGCTTCCCTCATGTCGCTTTGTACCATATGTAGAATTTTCGTCGAGGATGAAGTTGGTTGGATTGTGCAAGCGATTGATGGCGGCTGTGGATGCGAACATTATTCAGTGTCGTTTTCGCCATTCGTCCTCGCTTATAGTTGCACTCACGGACAGAGCTCCGTCCGCGCGAGATGAGGGCCATCAAAGTAACTATAAAAACTCGATCCACTCCTGAGAGTGACACTTACGGATGACTTTAGTGGGCTATGAACGGCTGAATCTAATGGCGCCATGACCCGGCAACGCCATTCGACCATCATTCCACTTGGAGTGCATTTGTCCTCAATGACTCCAGAGGTTGCATTGGAGGTGATTCTTGCGAATCATTCCTTCCTTCATAGTGACTACCGATAGGAAGGAATTTCCGATCGTGCTTGGGTATTAAAAAACTGCATTACGGATAGTAAATATTCTTGATCTGGTAGGATGACGGTTAAACCCTTCATTCTAAGGTAGACATGGAATGTTTCTACCGGTAGAACGAATATTCAAGTCCACTGAATCCCACGAAACTATATTTTAAAAATGTGGTCCTAGTAACAACGGATAAGGTCGTATATGTTTTTTTATCGAACAACTTGCTAAGTACACTCGTCCAGTGATTCTAGGCGTAGCCAAATGCACGAAAGTTTCTGTTAAGGCCGCTATACACGGCGAATGATCTTGCGAATGATCATGCTGAATGATCATGCGAATGAAATCATTCGCTGTGATGTAAATTTATGGGGTTATACACGGAGCATGACGACGCGCATGAAATTCGCGAATGATCTGCGCCCAGAGGATGCGCAATGGTACGCCTTAGCAACAATAGAGCTGTTTTGTTTACCTTTGTGTTTACCTTTGCGGCTTGTGTGGTGGTGTAAACATGAACAACAGGCAAAGAAGAATAGCCGTTGCTTCGGCCGTAGCCGTTATTGCTGCCGCGGCCGTGCTATTAATGCAGCGAAACCGAAGAAGAAGGAGCGTGTGGACGAGGCCGTGGATAGAAAGGAGAGATAGTGGCCGAGGGACGCTGTACATGGTTCAGGAGGAACTTCTTTTGGAGGACCGGGCAGCCTTCCGGAATTTCCTCAGAATGACGGAGGAACAATTTGAAACTGTGTTAAATGTAACCCATAGGGATTATGAGAAGGTCGACACTCTCATGAGAGGAGCCATATCCGCGGACAAGAGGTACTATGTTTGCTCCATAGTCATGGTGAAAGTATGAATATTGTGCTGCTTATGTTGCAAATAAATAACTGATTTCAGGCTTGCGTTAACTCTACGGTTCCTTGCCACTGGCGAGTCGTTCCGGTCATTAATGTATTCGACAAGAATCCATGAGACCACGATTGGACGAATAATTCCGGAAGTATGCTCGAGCATTACAACTACCACCTTTCAAGGGCCCGTCGGGTGGTGGAGAATGCCTTCGGTATTCTTAGCAATAGGTTTCGTGTCTTCCTGACCACCATGAACCTAGCTCCAGAGAAAGTGGAAGTGGTGACACTGGCTGCCGTGACTTTACACAACTTTTTGTGCGGGAGTAACGTACCTACGCCTTATATGGAGGACTACCTAATGCCCTACCTGGATTAACTCAGCAAGGGGGAAACAGGCCTGGGAACTTGGCATTTCAAATTAGAAACGAATTTTGCAGTTATTTTAATTGTTTGGCAGAGTGACTGTAATATTTTTAAATGTGCGCCCATCATTTCATTAATAAATAATTTTGTGATTATTTATTAATGAAATGATGGGTGAAATTATTTGTGATTTTGTAATTATCATTAGCATATTAATGAAGTTGATACCTAGTGCTGATTTCAATATAACTGCAAGTATCGTAATTCCTTGTCTTTTGATTAGCTGCTCATCAGGTAATTTCCCAATCTTCATAAAATTATTTACTCTTGTTAGTAAGGGACTAGGGAAGAGCATAGTCATAGAGCACTTCAGTGAAGATGTTCCAATTATTCTTTTTTCCTCAAAAGCAAAAGTCACCCTTGTTTGAATGATGGCTTCCAGTTCAGTGATAATACAGGACTTTTAATACTCTTAAATAAATAATATGGTAAGCACCCATGGCTATTTAGAATAGAATGAAAATAACTAAAGTAGATAGAGCGTTAAAGGTAATAAATCATAAGGGCTTATTTCATTGTATAAATTTATTATGTAAATAATAGGGATTACTCTCTCCTCATCATTCCATCAAAAAAAAAAACCTTTTCAATCTCAAACATTAGCCTGCTCTTCTCCCTCCTATCATTTATGGCCTTAAGCCGCTGGGCCACCAGCCTCCCGAAAGTGTCTTCCTCGGAATCTTCATCCGACCCTTTGGCCAGAGTCCCCAATGCTGCCGCCGCCGCTTGCAGGAGCTCTGCAGCTTGCTCCGGCTTAGGGGAATCCATCCTTCTCTTCTTGCCCCTAGCAGCAGAGGTGGATGGGCCGGCCATCGACTTGCTGCAGTCGGAGGGGGCAGGTGAGGGAGTGGCAGATGAATCTTGTACCTCCAGCACCGACCCATCGTCATCGAGGAGGAGCTCCCACTCCAGCTCCTCAGCAGGGACACCACTTTCCTAGAAAGGATGAATGCATTAACTGTAGAAAAAGGATCCTCTGAGAAAACGTCGGCAGAAACAAAGAAGCCACAAATTCATGCAATTGTGCATTTATTTAGGCACTGCAGGAAATCCATTTTCCTTATTACCCTAGCGGGCTTGAGTAATTGGAATTATGCAGCGGAGGTATAACTCCTTTTCAACACTCCAAAATTCTTATTGTTTTCATTAGCTAATCTTTATGAAATATCGTTGTAACATTATGAAGCAGAGCAAATAATGCAATGATAGCAACTCTTGTTCATTACCATATCACTGCTTACCTTGGTCAACCCCAAGGGAGAGGTATGGGGACTAACACTAATCGTCTCCTCCAAAAACTGCATGGCCTTGAAATAATATAGCGTTCACACCTGCAAGAAAAGCATGTGAAATTAAATGCTTGAAATATACATACCACAGGAAATTGTCGACATAAACTTATTGAAGAGAATGTACGTACCGTATCGTCGCCTGAACCACTTTTCTTTGTGGCATCCACCTTCCTCTTCTCCGCCATGTAATTTGTGCGGAGGGCATGCCACTTCTTCCGGCACTCCTCCGCTGTTGTGTTGGGCCTGTCCATAATGAAAACAATGTCAATTGGATCATACCTTTTTCTGATATAATTGCGTAACTAACGCACTTATTTAAAAATTCATCTTCAACGGTGCTATTGACAAGCCCATGAATATTTCCCGATTTGAGGCGCTTGTGTAATAGTGACATATTGCAGATATTCATTAATATCATCCATTAAGAATTTGTTAATTTAACCTAATCATAAATTCCGAACAGGTATCGGCAACATCCTTATTACAATAACAACTCTGTTGGTCAGCCACATAAATCTACCAATTTCAAAACTGCTAGTACTTTATATTTAAATGTTTTTATCTAAGGTTCTTTCTATTGATACTTGTAACTTGGCACTTTCGGATAAATTTGAATTACGGGATTCATCACTTATGTATTTCATGTACATGTCTTTCTATATTACATAAAATAATAAATTTATGTACACAATAGCACCGTTGCATTTCAATAAATGAAAAACACTCACCTTATCGCACCTATTTCTTGTACCACCTTCTCCATCTTCTTTGTCCGCAGCACCTTATTTTTATAATTAACGTCCTTGACGTTGTACAGCGTTGGCCGCTCCCGCACCAGCTGAATTAGGAATTCCACTTCGTCCTTTTTCCAAGCCATTTTTCCGTCTCTGTTGCTGCGAAAGCGTCCACCGTATCAAAATTATCAACAGAAGTCCCGTTACTCCTAGTGAAAAACACCGCTTTTTTAATAAAAGACGGTCGAATTTCAGTATATTGATATGAGAAACTCCATGGGCAAGTCATGGTTCACTGGTTCCGTTTCTTTATCCATAGTTCCGTTTCCAAAAACAGACAAGATGGTCGCCGCGCGCTAGCGCACATCCATCATTCACAGGATCATGCGATCAAAAATAGAACATGTTCTAATTTTCGTTGAATGATCATGCGCATGACGGATCATTCGCGAATTTTTCCATCATACACGGCGAATGATTTCATTCGCATGATCATTCAGCATGATCATTCGCCAGATCATTCGCCGTGTATAGCGGCCTTTAGAAAAAAATATTAGCACAAAACTACCTTAACAATATTTACCTTCGATTCAACACCGAGCACACCTTTGGACTCCCATCAAAAAGTTACGTTTTACATAAATAAACAGTTAATATTAAACTTGATTCAAATTTACACCTAACATGCTATGGATGATATATTTGTATTGCTGGTTGCCGTTAAAAGAAATTCATATATCAAATTCAGTTCCGATAGTGGTGAATCTACATCTACATAATACTCCATAATCCGCCTCTATAGCGAGGGGTGTAAGAATATCAGGCGTTTACAATAAAGTTGTTCGCGTTGTAAATATTTGAATTCCCACATCCCAGGAATTCAGGAATCCCACATAGTAGTTATTGAAATCCATTTTGTCCGAGGAAAAAGGAATTCCTAAACCAATCCTTTTGGCAAGATATGTCTCTTACTTTATCGTTTTTCTATTACCTATAATTTGTGCACTGAGAATTTGAGAAGAAAATTCGCCGTCTACTTTTGTATCAGGACAATTTTTCAGGAATCATATCGGGATGAAGTCAGTTTCCTTGATTTCCTTACCAGTCACACAGAAACAGAACCCCGGGCCTCGAGTGATTAAGCACACTCCCTTGCCATGGCGTTACCACCAATACTACCTCCAGAAAATTAATTTTTTGTTGGAGAGTTTGAAGAAAAAAACTGGATCTTTAGCCTCAGAAATATTTAATTTGAAAGCATGAATGTTCTTGCTGAACCACGTTGGGAAATAATTATTCCACAGTCAAAACAGAAGTGTAATAATAATTTTAATAATTATTATTTTATTCGCTCCTACATTTTGATTTTACAGATGGTTAACAAAGAGAAGGAGCCTGAGGTGGTCTCCAAGATCCAAATAGGACGAGGATTGAGCCACCATAAAATAACAAAAATGTATGCCAAAAAAGTAAAATAATAATGAGGTAGTAAATTTTACATTAGTATTTTAAGGAAACAACATCAAAATAAATGTTCAAGTATTACTTGAGAGAAAAGCCAGTCTATGGCAAGTCTTAAAATTTTATTTGAGGATTTAATTTTTGCGGGGATTACATGAAATATCCTTGGTCCCATGTAAAGACAACAACTTTTATATAATGTTAACCTTGGTCTAATTGTTACTACAAATGACTCACTCCATGTCGAATGATGTCGAAAGAAAAAATGCTTTCCTATTATGAAAGAGTTTAGCCACGTGATACCCTACTTACAACTTCAGTGTCTTTGTGACGTCTCCAGGTAAAGTGCCGCAGTAACTACTTGACAGCATTGAATGTAAATTTTCATGAAATGGGACTTTACTTGATAATATTTTATTATTCATCGAAGAATTCTCCTCCTCATCTCGCCTTCCGCAGTTGAATTCATACGGTAAGTCCGCTACCGTTAGACATATTTCACTTAAATACTTTACATCCTCTAGCCATTGTAACGGATGCTATTTTTCTTTAGTGCGAATCCGGCCGCCTAAGCTATTTCCTCAATGGATTTCCAGCACCTTCCTTGATAGCCCGACCGGCGTATAAATTGTACGCATCCCGTCACTGGCGAAGCGCTATGTTGCATTGTGTGCTTTCGGTTAAACACGGTGAAGTAGGAAACCCCATCCTTGAGAATGCAAAATAGAGGTCAAACGTGAAGTACTATTGAGATTGCCGTTAATGTGCGTTTTTTTTCATTTTTAACTTCGTGTTTCCTGGTGTTCACGCTAAGAAGAGCTTTGGCATACAGCGAGCGCTTGCCCACTTATCAAGGAGCCATGAAATCTCATCCAGATCAGGCCTTTCAAGTGTCATGAATGAAAATCCTAAAGTTTTTTTGCATGTTTGAGGAGCGGAGAGGAAGTGTGATTCCGTGCATTGGGAAAAATAGCCGCATGATAAATACTTACCGCATGTATAGGGGCGGATTTAGGGGGGGCGCCGGGGTCTTGACCCCACCCCCCAACAAATTATATTCAACTACTTCAATTTTTACTCGTGAAATAGTTTTGATATCCCTGTAAAGCAGTAACGTTTTCTTTTGCATGAAAAGTGTGTATTTTAGAATTATTTTGAACTTCCAGTTGGCTATGTACAAGAGTTGCCACGAGAAAAAATTCTCCTGGAACGGGTATCGAACCACGGATCTTTGTCGTTCCGGGCCACTGCGCAGACCACTACCCTATCCAGGGTCTTTAATTCCCATGGCAATTATACCGAGGCTCATGGTACTAGGTGTTAGGTGCTAGGTGTTCGAGGGTTTCAAGTTTTCTATTTATTTCTCCATTTAAAAACTTCTGAAATGTCAAAAATTGTTCAATTTCATCAGTTGTTAACAATAAGAATGAAATTTTTGGCTAAAAATGCCATAAATATTTAAATCTTTTTACCCGAGAGAACGCCCCTATCACTTGGGGGGGGGGGTATTCCATACACCGCAGACCCAGGTAATGACCCCCTCCCAATTTCATGCTGAATCGGCCCCTAATACCATCCAGGCTCCGCGTGAACTAAATTTAGCCTGCCCTTTTGCATCGAGTTCCGCATTGTCCGTCCATGGAAAAGAACGTCGGGAAGCGAAACCCCCAGGCTAGGGTTCGCGATGAGCGGAGGTCAGGCGGGGACGGTTGAAAAGAAACGCGCTTCCGTGATGCGCGCGCATTTCCTTTCACTTCCGCGATTGGCGGAGGACACCTCGCGGGCACGGACGTCGCCATTTTGAACAGCTGCCGCAAAGCGCTATACATCCTGCCCGAGTTTAGCGGAGGGAGCGTTAGATATGACATTCTTCAACCGCGTAGGCACCGTTCCATGTGTTAGGTGTAACATTTGGAGATGCTTCATCTATATCCATACCACGGTGTTGCCTGAAAATGAAAGAGAATGTGCAGTTACAAAATGTGTTGTGCGTAAAGATGCCATTCTTATGGCCGATTTACACTGGGCAAATAAAGTGGGTCGGTTATTACTCGCTCGCGGCTGAGCTTAAAGCCACCGAGTGCGTCCACCGGGTTGCGGATGGTGGGTCGACCTTTAGATATAGAGGTTAGCTGCGAGATAAGCGAGTTCTCTCGTCGAATAAGCAGTCGTGGACAATTAGCGGCGGTGTTATGAGGGGGTATTGGGCTACCCTTGGGTAAGGTAGACCATTTAAAAGATACCAAAACCTGTGAAGATACCGTGACTTGGCGACTGGGGGCCGCCAATAATTATGCCTCTCATCACCCGGGGGACAGGGCAGCAGCTCTTCTTCACATGTGCGAAGGTGGAGACCATACTGGTCGGTACAGCGACACACATTCCACTACGGGCGTGGTAACATTTACTTTAACGGCTGTAGTACTGCGATGTGGAAGACAAGGGGAAACCACCACATTATCATCCCGAGGAGTCACAGCTACTCCACTTAATTTATATAATGACATGATGGAATTCTCTCGGGTAAAATACTCCGGAGGTAAACTAGTCCCCCATTCGGATCTCCGGGCGGGGACTACTCGAGAGGGTACATCGGTCAAACGAGATAGAAATGTTACGGATAGGAACATGGAACGTCAGATCACTTCGTACTTGCGGTAAGCTAGAGAACTTGAAGGTGGAGATGCGAAGAATGAACCTCGATGTATTAGGCATCAGCGAAATGAAGTGGCCCCAGGAAGGAGACTTTTGGAGTGGAAGCTACAAAAAGATACACACGGGATCGCTAAATGGTAATGCTGGAGCAGGCATAATGCTTAGAAAGAGCGCCGGGATGCGTGTTAAAAGCTACCTGCAGTTTAATGAAAGGATAGTAATGGTGAAGATAGATACTAAACCCGTAGCAACTGTAGTGGCACAGGTTTACATGCCTACGTCAGATTATGAAAACGAAGAAGTAGAAGATGTCTACCAAGATATAGCGGAAGTTATCAAGCAGGTAAGAGGGGAAGAAAATCTTATTATTTTAGGTGACTGGAACGCCGTCGTCGGCGAAGGTCAAGACGGAATAATAACTGGGAAATATGTGTTGGGTAACCGAAATGAAAGAGGAGGAAGGCTACTTGAATTCTGCACGGAGCGCAGGCTAGTGGTTGCCAACACTTTATTCAAAAATCCCCTGCGAAGAAGATACTCGTGGAAGATGCCAGGAGACCGTAGAATATTCCAAATCGACTACATTCTAGTGAAACAAAGATTCAGGAACCAGGTGAAGGACTGCAAAAGTTATCCAGGGGCAGATATCGATAGTGACCATAATTTAGTTATGATGAAATGCCACCTTAAATTTAAAAAGTTGAAGAAAGCCGTGAAAAATATATGGCAGGTTGAAAAATTGAGGGAGGTTCAGCATCAACTGGCTTTTAAAGAGGCTGTAGAAAATAAAATAGGGGAGGATACGACCAACAAACCAAAGGAAGAGAGTTGGAAAACCATTAGAAGTGGTCTGCAGGCGGCAGCTGAGGAAGTTCTTGGTAAAAGAAGAGTCGTTATGAAAAAGCCATGGATCACGCAGGAAGTATTAGATCTCATTGAAGAAAGAAGAAAATACAAGGCTGCGAAAACAGAGGAAGGACAGAATCGTTACAAGAGGATAAGGAACGAAATATGTCGTAAAGCTTGGAAGGCTAGAGAGGGAAGTGGATACCGATGACATGGGAGCCCCAATTTTAAGATCGGAATTTGATGCGGCTGTAAGAGACCTCAGGATAAATAAAGCGTCTGGCATTGATGACATTCCTGCAGAACTAATTAAAAATTCAGGAGAGAAGACGTTGAACCAGCCATACAAAATCATTAGTGAAATGTATTCGACAGGTGGGATACCAAAGGATTTCGAGAGGAACATTATAATCCCTATTCCTAAGAAGAAAAGAGCGGAGAACTGCGAAGATTTTAGGACCATTAGCCTTACTACACATGCATCAAAGATACTGACAAGGATCGTGTATAGAAGAATAGAACGAAAAGCAGAAGAGTACTTGGATGAGGACCAATTTGGATTCAGAAAAAACAAAGGCACAAGGGAAGCAATATTGGCCCTAAGACTGCTCATAGAAAAGAGAATGGAAAAGAACAAGCCAACATTCGTTGCGTTTGTGGACTTAGAGAAAGCATTTGATAACGTGGATTGGAGCACAATGCTTGGAATCCTAAAGGAAATTGGGGTTCTTTATAATGACAGAAGAATCATCCACAGTTTATACAAAAACCAAGTAGCCGTGATAAAATGAGGGCCCAACTGTGAAGAAGCAAGAATTAAGAAAGGAGTGCGACAAGGCTGTATATTGTCACCCGTAATTTTCAACGTTTACATTGAAAAAGCCATTAAGGAAATCAAAGAAAAGGCATTGGGAGTGAATATCCATGGAGAAAAAATAAGCATGCTAAGATTTGCCGATGACATAGCCGTTATAGCAGAAACAGAGAAGGATTTGAAAAATATTCTGGTTAATATGGGTAGGGTAATGAGTAGATATCAACTGAAAATAAGCACGAAGAAAACCAAGATCTTAGTATGCAGCAGAAGAGAAGAAGTCAAGACCAACATTAAAATAGGGAGGGAAAAACTGATAGAGGTGGATGAATTCGGTTATTTGGGAAGCAAGATAACTAGTGACGGGAGAAGCAAGAAAGAAATTATCAGCAGAATAGCCCAGGTGAAGAGAGCATTCCACCAAAAGAGAGACCTGCTTACAGCGGGAAACTTAAATATGGAAGTAAAGAAACAATTTATAAGAACCTACATCTGGAGAATGCTCCTATACGGAAGTGAGGCATGGACAATGACCGCAGCGGAGAAAGGAAGGATAGAGGCCTTTGAAATGTGGTGCTACAGAAGAATGATGAAAATCAAATGGATCGACCGAGTTAGTAACGAGGAGGTCCTAAGAAGAGTAGGAGAGAAGAAAAGCCTCATGAAAACCTTAATAAGAAGACGGAACAACCTTATAGGCCACATCTTGAGACATGATGGCCTGATGAAGACAATCGTCGAAGGACAGGTGGAAGGCAAGAATGGAAAAGGAAGACCCTGAACAAAATATATGGAACAAGTAAAGAGGGATGTGAAGGAGAAGAAATTCGTAGGAGTGAAAAGATTACCTGATAGGAGAACTGAGTAGAGAGGTGCGTCAAACCAATCCTAGGATTGTTGACCAGTGATGATGATGAGGTTATTACTGCATTAATTTCTCACTATGGCTTAGTAATTCGCGAATGCACAAACGAAATTAGAACAGGGACTACTTTGCCATCTCACGTCCACGCATTCTCGCACAAGCGTCATAGCAATTCACCGCTTTACAGGACGCAATTTGGACTTCGCCTTCTTCGTACGCCTGTCAATGATAACATTTACGTGCCGGTGTAAAACGGCAATCAAATTGACCCGCGTGCATAAACCGGGTTTCTGTGTCGAATGTTGGGCAGGCCAGCTCTCATTTCCATTTTGGTCTGTGGTACTTTCCATCCTTACTTTCATTTTCGAATCACTGCATCAATGCTTCTGACGTCACTCACAAATTTGTTGCAGCCATTTGTTTTCTCAATATCTCTCCACATTACCTCATATCTTGCTGTGTGGTATATTCTGACCTTTCCAATGACCTAATTCTAAAACTGCAGAGGATTCAGAACTCTGTATAAGGTATATTTTTGGTACCACATACTATGAACATGTAACACCACATTAAGGTGGTTAAAAATACAAGATAGGCGCTTAGTTTATAAAACAACATTTGTGTACAAGTTAATAACGACAGAACTTCCCACATATTTAAAACAAAATGTACAATCTAATGCTAGAACAAAGAAACGTTCAACACGCCACACGGAAGAACTTCACGTACCACACTATCGAACATTTATTTACGCTAGGTAGGTCTTTCTATGTCACCTCTTGCGAATTATGGAATCAATTGTCATACGATTAAAAAAAATTAAAAATGCAAGGCAATTCAAAAAGAAATGCTATGAAATATTGCTACATGTGAATTGAATATTGTAAGTTAACTGAACATTGTCCTACAGCTGACACAGCATATATGTGAAACCGATGTTGGAGAACATTGAGAAGTTCCCTTGATTTTCAATTATTATTTTTCTTCCTACTTGCTTTTTAAAAGTTATATTCGATGTTTTCTGAATTAACAACTATCCCAATTCGATTTACGCCTTTCAAAGCCGCTGTGAACCAATTAACGCTCTTCTCAATTGTTCATCTTTACACTTAGTTAAGTTGGTTTAAGTTGCCGTGAACGAGGTTTTACACATTCCCTTAACCTGTTTGCCTATTAATTTTTCATGGAACTTTTGGGCCTAATTCCCTTTTTCATTTTCCTCAAAGTTTTTCATTTGAATAATATTACAGCCGAGCACTGTGCGAAAAACGGCCACAGTACGAGCAGAGGCACTGCAAAGTGATTGTCAATCATGAAAACGCTCGATCTCATGTTGCCAAAACCGTTAAAACCTACCTGGAAGCACTCGCATGGGAAGTCTAACCCACCCGCCATATTCCCCAGATATTGCGCCGCTCAATCAACACTTGTTCCGTTCGATGTCGCATGTTCAGACTGATCTTCAGTTCCGTTCACATAAAGACCTCAAAAAATGGCTTGATTCGTGGTTAGCCTCAAAAGATGAACACCTTTATCGTGAGAGTATTCGAGCTCTGCCCGAAAGATGGAAAAAAAGGGTAAGCAAGCGATGGACAAACTTTGAATGATTCATTTGTGACATTTTTTATGCAAGAAAGTTGTGCTATCATGATTAAAAACAGCGAGAACTTAGTTGCGCATCTTATATAATATGAAATTTTATGACAAGATTCATGCCTTTATTTGTATGAGGACAATTTTATTCCTTTTAATACCTAATATTTATTTTTAACATGATATTAGTTCATTATTAATACGCAATTTGAATATGCAACAACTGCAATCATTCTAACGGCGGTTTGCTGGTTCTTTACCGTATGGAAAATCGATACAGGCCGGCGAATCGCCGACCATACAACCGATTGGGTTAACGCCGCATCCCTTTTGCCTTCGCATTAATCTTGGTAGAACACATTACCACCTCCTTTCGCTTGCTGTGAATCTGCGACCCCTTCTCCACTTCCTCCTCCATCGCAACCTCACCCCCCAGCCTCTGCTCGGGGGGATAATCCTTTCACTTCCATTCTCTGCGCACCAACGGACGGACGCATCCTCCGCGAGAGGTCAGGCTTGACGGTGTGCCTGAGCGATGACCGACGTCAATTCGGCCGCGGCCTGGGTGGCGATCGGAACGCCGCTTACGGTGGAAATCCGTAAGCGTCTATCCTATCCACGCCTCAGCGTGTTTATAGAATTTGCTCTACGCTGAACTTCCCCGTGACATCATACTCTAATCCAGGGCCGGAACTTGGAGTTTTATTCACAATTTTTAACGCATGAATGTATTAATTTTGTATGACGATCCACCCATCACTTTTACGTAATCGTCAAATGAAAGTTTTTTTTTTACCTGCTATCGCGAGCACCCGTGAAAGTTTAAGAGGAAAATCATGACCAATTTCACTAGTTCAAAAAGCATGCCGCAGTGGCGCAGAACTGTACCAACTGGGAGTCCATATAAACATGAGAGATTAACGGCTTCTTCAGATGCGACCAAGATTGGATGGGCAAAATCCGAGCTCAACTAATGGAACTACGAGCTCACCTAATGGAACTAATGGATGTGATGGAGTGACTACGGCGATACCGTCTGTTTTCTTATTGTTGATCTAGATTGCAAATTTTATTTTCCGTAAATGTAAGATTCGCAAAGAAGGAGAAGCGTCAGGATTTTACTGAAATCCATTTTTCAGAGTTGGTAGCGAGACGAGGCTTATTGTTAGTAGTGAGGCAAAAAATGGAGTAAGAGTATCCTAACCTTTCTTCGGAATGCGCTTCTTAGAGGAACGCGGGAGGTTGAATGTATATAATATCTAGGGATGTGCGAGTAATCGAGAATGCGAGTTATGTCGAGTAGTTTCCGTTACGGAGCTGGCGAGGCCAGGAAGTTCAGAACTCTAACGACAGGAGGGGCTATCATGAAAAGCATGCAATAATATCGTTTTTAAAGTCGATAAGTCGTTCTAATGCCTTGGCCTGGGAGTTTTGCCTAGTTCAGATTACGATTGTTCCAGCAATCGTTGGAACTTTCGTGCAGTCAGTCACGCAACGATGAATAACATCTGTGCTGACATCTAAAGTGAATGAGAAGCATCGTTCCTTGCATTCATTTTCCTTTTTGAACTTACAAAACAAGAGTTGTAAAGGTTGATTTAATGAAGTGAGAAATAAAGAAAATTTTCTTGCTCTACAAAGCTAAAGTGAAGTTCTGTAGTTCGTTCACTTCAACCACTTAAAGTCTATGAAGATTAAAGATCCATAAAAATTGCTGATATAATTTTTAGTAGAAATTCCAACGGTTTTAAAATATTAATAAAATTTGGCGAGAAAACACTTGTCCAAACACACAAATGTGTTACGGAAGTCCATTTTCTGCAGGCAGTAATACTGTAACATGGATACGTCAAAATCTGCGATCTGAGCATGTTCAACATGCGGGAGAATTCGGAAGGATCAAATATTGCATAATTCATTTAACTAATACCTATGATATTTATTATAATTGTGGAAATACCTTTACTCAGGGCTCTCCCGAGCAGTTTGGATACATATATTTATTAAATTGACTACATATTACTAGAGGTTAACTCATTTTAATTATGCTAATGGGGCTGCTTAAGAGACATTAATTTTAATTCATCTCCAAATTCTGACACAATGGGTATCCATAAACCTCCCTCATTGTTTTTTCTATAGACATCAAGCTAAGTATTCATAATAGAAAATTAACAAGGGTATTACAATAGTGAGAATATCTTGGAGAATAAATTGTTGATTCGCGTGGTCCACGAATTACTATACTCGACTCGATACTCGCGAGTAGTTTTCCACTCGACTCGAGATCAAAAAGCGCTACTCGCATATTCCTAAAGGCCGTTTTACATGGTGCACGTACTTGCTCAATCTGACGTCTGTACGAATGCGCAGTCAAAATTGCGTCGTTTAAAGCGGTGAATTGATAGAAAACTTGCGAGAATGCGTGGACGTGAGATGGCAAAATAGTCCCTGTTCTAATTTCGTTCATGCATTCACGCAATTCCACGCAATTAAAAAAAAATAATGCAGTTCTAACCTACGCCATTCCGTTCCCCTCTAAAACGGCCTTCATATTTTCCCATTTTCTTAAACACATAGTTGGAATATGAGTCGAGGCCATTGAGCTCAAAGCAATGGAATGCTGACCTCTCCGCACTGCGTTCGGAAAGAGTTGTAGCCCATCTGGGGTCAACAAGCATGGCCTTGAATTAGGCGAGACACTGCGCAAAACTCAAATGTAAGGATAACGCATTTAGAGATGTAATAATAATTAAATAAATAGCAAGTTAAAAACTCGCTTTTCCAGAAAAAGTACCGCACGTAATATGTAACGCACTGAAAATTAATTATAAGTATGTCATCACTCGCAGAACTAAGTGTGGTTGCTGATAAGGGTTGTAGAAATGAGAGTAGACGGCCATACATGATGATTGAGTTTTGGCACGCAATATATATTATATATATTTATACCTAAACCTAATCAGTATAACTAAACTAACACTCTTTATTTGGGAGTTATGAAAAGCTCATTCTTTGATTTTTAGGGCATTGTGTGCTGTTTTAGGACAATGCGGTGGCGAAACTATTGGGAGGGGGGTGAGGGGATAGATCCCCCAAATCCTCAGAGGAATAAAAAAATATTTAAAAATATTGTCTAGATTTGATATATAATAACTGCATATGCTTACAGTGCAAAAGTAAATGTCCAGGCGTGTCATTTTGCAAAACTTTTCCCAGACTTCCCGTCGCCTGGGAAAGGGGTTCGCCTTCCCCGAACCATATTCCTATTTACGCCACTGGGAAAGTGAGAGTTGTTTCATCTTAATTTTTTTCAATATTTGTTTACCAATTTTTAATGGTGATTAATGCAATCGACTAAATCAGAGCTGTTAAAGAAACTTTCCCAAAACAATTTATAACTAACGCCATCAATTTAGAAAATTAAAAAATATATTTCCGTATGGTAATTTAGCTGGTAATTAATTAGAGCACAATGGTACAAAATTTTAAATGTCTGGTTATTGTTTTATCATCAGAGGCAAGCAAATATGCAACATTTCCAGCCGATCCCACGATGAGAAACGGGCTCAAAAAATCAATCAAAGTATTCCATCTATGAAACAGGTGAAGCAAGTTCAGGAAAAGCGCGGAAGAAATCGCATGGGATCCGAATAATTTAATTTTCTAGTCATATTCTGAGACCGAATTATATGTGTTCACAAAAAAACAAGGTTCCGTGGTTTCCCATGGATGGATGGATTAAATGGAACGCAATGCCGAAATCGGCTGAAAAGCACGACTCTGGGTCAAGAGGATAAGATCATTCGAACTATGGTGTTATAGGCGAATTCGAAAAATCAAGTGAACAGACCGAAATGGAGAAATCAATAAATCAAGATAACAAATGAAGAAATATTGAATCAAATGGAAGAGAATGGAAGGCTATTGATAACGGTCGTAAATAGAGGATTCCAACTTATTGGGCATTTAATGAGGCGGGGGATCCTATTGGCAATCCTAGAGGGATACGTTAATGGAAAAAGGCTGAAAGAAGACAACGGCTCCAGTTTATAGACCAACTAGCATGCCACCCGGCGTTGCTCGGGAAGAGTAGTACCCAGAGAAGAGGGACACATGGAATTCATTGTCACATGGCAGGATTTTTAGGTAAATCAACGTAGCAGGTATGGTGATGGTATACATACGTAACAGCAAACAACGGAAAAACGATTTCCCTATACCCCGCACGGGAGACGCTTACACATCGCTCCACAGCATTGATTTTTATATTTGCCCTTACGCGTGTGGACCAAAAACTTTGTGTGAACGCATACCCCAGCAAAAAGGTTTGCATCAAGAGGAGCAAAAGTTGTGCGTAGAATCCTTTGAGTTATGTATTCCCCTTCAAGCCAGGATGACGGAACACCAAAGCTGTTCGACGCACAGTGGGCTAGAATCGAAAAAAGCTGGCAAAAACTTCAGAAGCAATTTTTCAGCTAGGAAGTTGAAACTTTGTATACATATTTTCTAATATATTGTCCATAACTTTCCTGATTATTTCTTTCCTGTGTTTTCACGGTATCAATATATGTGAGGTCAAAGTTGAACAAATTTAGCGAAAAACGACCACCCTCAATTTTTTCCTGAAAATTGCCAACTTTATCCTCGTGCAGTGGATGCATGAATAGTTTTATCGACAAAACTGTTATATCATCTTAATTTTTCTTTCATTTGAAGAGTTTAAAAAAATTTTGTTCCATCAATTACCATAGATACATAAAAAATGACGGAACCTGTTTTCAGCCCATTTTTTACATACATGTGGAGAAAAAGTAGATAATGCCACCGAATTCCGCCAAGTTACTGATAGCACGTCGTTTTATGAAGCTTTTACGCTGTGGAGCTAAAGTAAAACCTTCCACCAGCTTGCAACCCCGAATTTTAAATCGTTTTTTGGAGTGTGCGGTCGACTCCGGTTCTGGCCGGCGCGGCGGAGAGTACGGCGACGCGGCACGCGTGTGGATGCAATATGGTCTCATTCAATTTTATATTTGGATAATAGATATATTAGTGACAGAAAATAACAGAAAGTAAAATTAATAAATACGGCGACGCGGCAAACGTGTGGATGCAATAGGGTCTCATTCAATTTTATATTTGGATAATAGATATATTAGTGATAGAAAATAGCAGAAAGTAAAATTAATAAATACTGCCACGAATGACTCTTTTTATGCAATCGCTGGGCACTGCAAGAGGTGCACTGAAAGGCTTCTTTCATTGAATACATTCCATATACTACTTCGGAGAGAGAGAATGAGGGCTCAAGGGGAGCCCTTCAGGGATACAACGCACCGGGGCCGGGAACCAAGTCAGAGGCTTATACGCCCGATCACCGAGGGAGGGGCTGGAGAGGAAGGAAAAAGGAAAGAGGCGCCGCACAGTGTTAAAGACAAGACACAGAGAGTTAAAAACAATCAGCGGCCGGAGATCACTGCGAGACGAGCTCGAAGATGCTCTCGGTTCACCCGGAGACGTCGCAGACACGGAGGAAGGAAAGGGGTGTGGTAAAGCCGCGTTGCATTTGCACCGCCAATCACTCCCTCGGCACCATCCATCGACGTCGAACTCGGAACTCTTTCTAACGGAATGTTGGTATCCCTGAAGCGAAGCGAAATGGCGCATTTTGAGGAGGACCTCGACAACCCACCTCCTTTTTCTATTGCGTCTTAAGATTGATTGGCACTCTCCATTCTTTTCGTCTCTTTAGAGTTCGTTTGTTAATGAAAGAGTCCGTTTCACTACTTTGAGCACACGTATAGTATTTATTCAATAAATTTGAAAGAAATAGATTTTTTACAAAAATACCCGTAAAATCTCCCGTAGAAGTATTGAGAAAGTAATGCAAAGCATTTTCCGGAAATGTTATGGATTCAGCGAGCCAATTTTTGAAGCGACACAAAAAATGTTAATTTTTTCGTTCCCATGGAAATACCTCCGTTAAGACGGCCAAGGGCTCCGCTCCAGGGTGTCATAAAACGACCGTTTTCGAAATTAGAATCCTGAGGGTCAGGGATCGGTGATTGAAGAAGGTATAAGGGTCTCATCTGGTATCTTTCTGGTAGGTCTTTTTGTATGAGTCCCAGGAAAACAACTCACTTTGTCGAGGTTTGAACGCTTTTAATAGAAGCATGGTCTTCGATCGTATCCAAAGATAACGAAATGAACTTCGATGAAACGTGCAAGTACATCGCATGAAAAACCTCCACTGTCTTCACTATAGACCATTTGAGAATCGGTGTCTTGAAGCAAAACATAAAAACGGTGAATGTTGAGCGTTAAAACCCATACAGCTTCAATAACCTTACCGCGGCGCGGCTAATCCAACTCCCGACGCGCGGAGAAGAACCCTGCCGCGCGATCGAAAAATCAATGTAATTTCCGGCGACGCAAACTTATTTCAAAGAAAACTGCAAAAAGACCTCAAGAAATCTTCAAACAATGCTCTCATATAAGTTACTCTGCGCGACCTTGCCGAAAACCTATTTGAAACTCTACCTAAATGTAAAACTTCGTCGAAAAACAGTATCCGCCATTTTGTTACTGCACGGTAAGAATTTATGGGCTGTATTCTTTAAGATTACGGAAAATTAAAGAACAAACACCATGCTAACAGATTATGTGGTTTTTTATTCGGCAAGAATCCACCCATAACTTCACCATTCACTTACTTTGGAAGATTTTCAGAGAAAATTGAAGACGGGCGTTTTTATGGAAATTTGCTCACGTTTGAGCCTCTGTATCTCATTAACGGGGAGGATCTATGTCAAATGAAGTACATATCAATAAATTTCAATCATTTTTAGTATACCTGCGAAGTTTCAAGTTTATAACTCAAAAAAAGCCATTTCGTAATTTTGTCCGGCTTTTTCCGATTTCCGCCCACTGTGCGCCGCCGCCGCAATAGGAGCCCCACGACACCTCTGGGAGAGGAAAGGTATGGAAGGAGCGGGAGAGGGAAAAACACTCCAACGCTATAGATGCGAAAAGGGCCCAACGAATTAGCGAAACCAGGCAAAGCCATTAATGTGCCAGCGATTTTAGAGGATTTTCCTATGAGGAAGAAAAATCCATCGATCAAATCGCTAGACACTACTTTGTAGAATGGACTTCACTCGTGTGCTCAAAGTAGTGAAACGGACTCTTTTATTAACAAACGAACTCTAAAGAGACGAAAAGAATGGAGAGTGCCAATCAATCTTAAGACGCAATAGAAAAAGGAGGTGGGTTGTCGAGGTCCTCCTCAAAATGCGCCATTTCGCTTCGCTTCAGGGATACCAACATTCCGTTAGAAAGAGTTCCGAGTTCGACGTCGATGGATGGTGCCGAGGGAGTGATTGGCGGTGCAAATGCAACGCGGCTTTACCACACCCCTTTCCTTCCTCCGTGTCTGCGACGTCTCCGGGTGAACCGAGAGCATCTTCGAGCTCGTCTCGCAGTGATCTCCGGCCGCTGATTGTTTTTAACTCTCTTTGCGGCTTCGCTCTCTAAAGCGGTCCCGTTTCCGATCCTATCTACGTCCTTGTACGCATATCTGTAGGCGCGTGGTGAAATCACGTGGGACGTCAGAGCAAGGAAAAAATCACGAAGCCTCTTGTCTTGACATGGGTGCCCCATGTACGAAGGTTCACATGAGCGCATCGCGTGATTCTTGGGTGTTTGAAGGCTTAGAGATCATTTTTGCCGTCACTTCATCTCCACATTCCTATTCCTCACGACTCTTCTGTGCATGGATGTGTTTTCCTATGCGTAGACACTGGTATTTGATTGATAATGGCGTCCATGATGCTTTCTTCAATAAATGAATGCTCTAGCTCAACGATCGGCAACCTTTGTCAAGGCTGTTGGCCGTATGCGCAGAGGAACACGTAGCTCTGGGCCCCGTCTTAGGATGGCTAGATTACTGCTGACGCAAACTCAATTATTGTCTCGGGTAATTTCCTTAAAAATTAATTCAAATATATCTATGTTAAACACTCTCCCATTGCTCAAAGTATTATTGAGGACAAATTTTTCTCATATTTTAATCAAACCAAATTAAATTATTATAAAAATATTTTTCCTTTACTTAGATCCGACTTTTCATTATCTTGTATCTAATATTTCAAGTCTAAATGAACAGAAAAACATTCCGAAAGTGGTTGAAGCTATGATCTCAGTTCAGGTTAATGACGATAGGATTAGGGAGCCTCTTGATTACTTTTTATATATTCTATGTCTTTTACCTTTGTCAGATTAAATTGCGGTTTCTTTCTTTTTCCAACTGGAGATATTTTGTTAGTCTATATGCAGTACCTGCAGCACTGAGGTATTTTTAAGGTGACGGGCAATGACTTTGAGGTCACCTTCCAATAGTACCTGACAGTCATGGTTGGGTAAATTAGGGTGATGAAGCAATAAAATAATATTTCACAATTAAGTCGTAATATTGTCGAGGCATTTTAGGTCTTCGGGGGCGAATCGAATAGCTTCGGAGGACGCATTGGCTCGCGGTCCCCAATAGGGTAATTTCCTGTTATTTTTTTATTGCCTAAATCAAAGTAAGGGTTAAGCGTTTCAATTTTATTCGTAACGGTATCGCGTCCTTAATTCAGGAAATAACTACTCCATATGATTAAAAACCAAATTAAATATCTATTTTTCTAATACGATATCTATTTTTCGCGATTAAATGAAAACTGAAAATTTTCGAGCGCGCGGAAACGCGAAGGATAAGTATGAATGCTGGGAAAAGGCCGTGTGACGTCTGGCTGCTGCTATGTGAGGCCACCTGGGTGCGAGGCTATGAACGCCGCTGCGATGCAGGCTGCTTGCTGCCGAGCATAGCGTTAGCGTAGAGTAGTACCCTGCTAGCAGGTAGCGCTTGGCTTAAATAAGGATTAATTAATTAATACTCTTTCAAACGAAGGAAACTTTCCGAACTTAGGTAATTTAATTGGTGATTATTAAGAGATGTTTCCCTGAGCTCCGTGCCTCATGCATTCATTGGTAATCTCGGACGATGTAAAACTCATATCTACTCGTATAGCATCTAGGTCCCTGTGACGTCACGTGGAGTGGAATCGCATGGGCGCCAATCTGGCCTTTTTCAAATGAGGATAAAATTGACCATTGCCATTCGTCTAAACTGGGTTTTCTAAAACCAAATAATTTGTGTATTATGAATACAGTAATGGTGGGTAACAAATCGCATTCAATGCCTTTCGTTCTCTTTAATGAAGGAAACTACCCTATTCTCGATCCATGCTTATTATCTAATTTATGGAAGTCTCTGCAAACGAATAATTTTCAACATGAACAAGGATGTAGGAATGTCGGCCAACCCTGGATTCAAAGTTTTTTGCCAATAAAATGCCTACTTTAGTATAATAAATCTTTATCTATTATGTCTCTCTTTTGTGCTTAAAGGTTTAAAAAAATGTAAATGTGTAAGAAAAATGGATTACCTACTAACCAATGTTTTAATGCTCCTAATAATTGTTCACATTTTGGTCGTAACGTTGTGTCTAATAAAGCGGATCGGAGCACTTTTTTGACTGACATTGGAGTCATGGGCGAAGGATTCGAATCTGGAGGGCTGGACACAGAGAGAAAAACGCGCGAAGAATTACATACATTTCACTCCAATCCATCTTCTGTGTCTATATCACAAGGCCATCACTCAATCGTCACTTATAAATCTAAAAGCGTGAAATATGTACTCCAAGAGATTCTTAAGGATCTGATTCTTAACGATAGAATCTGGAGGGCTGGACACAGAGAGAAAAACGCGCTATGAATTTCATACATTTCCCTCTACTCCATCTTCTGTGATTGCTTTGTGATATAGCATTTTTCTCTGACATACCGCATGCTTAGCACTAGAAGGACCAGGGTTGCACGGCTTACCTGGAGGGACCATTAACCGTCATTTTGACGTTCAGTATTTATTTTATACCTTTCTTCGCTCATGCTAAAATAAATTGATAACTTCAAATGTAAGCTTTTATTATATTTGTCAATACAACTGAGTATTTTTAACACTTAATTTTACGATAAAAATTTAAATGAACAGCGGTAACGTCTCTCCTACTTCCTCTGCCCTGGCCTATCACACGCCATTCGGGACGGCAGATATGCCGCTTACTTCCATTCAAAAAGTTATGAGGAATGCAAATGCATAAATTTACTAAATAAAACATCAATATGTTCAGACGTAATATAGAGTAGTTATTTCCTGAATTAAGCGCGCGCTACCGTTACAAATGGAATAGAAACGCTTAATCCGTCATTTCGTCGGTTGTTGGATTTTTGAGGCAGGCAGGTGGTGTAAAGCCATTTCGATGAGAAAAGAATTAAGTATATTTTAACAGAATACGCAGCATTAAAAATAATCAACATTCTGAAAAAATTATTACTATCGAAAAGAATTCTAGGCAAGATGATTAAATGTGCAGAGGTTATCCGTAAAAATGACATTTCTGGTGTTTGTAGTGCTATGCACTCGCCTCCCGCATTGAAGCCAAACCCCGTCCTTGCCGAGGGCTCAATATAATACAATACGGATTTTTCAACATGATTTCAGTCGCACAATATCGGAATTCCGGCTTATGTGGATGAGTGGAAGTGGAAGAATACTCATATGAGAGTCGCGGGCTCAATTTATGAGAGAAATCACGAAAACACATGTTTACATGTATGATCTTAGGTTTTCCCGGCGTATCAGTTGCAGAACATTTTTTCTCGGCTTTTCCACCGGTTGTTGTCGTCCATGTCTCCCGACGTTTCGATCCGCGACTTGCTGATCATCCTGAATTCGATTCGGAAGATCCCCTGAGTTGAATCCGAATCAAATTCGGAAGATCCCCTCCGGATGATGAGCAAGTCGCGGATCGAAACGTCGGGAGACATGGACGACAACAACCGGGGGAAAAGCCGAGAAAATTTTCTGGACATGTTTACATCATTAAAATAATCTTATCCTGTCTTCATGGTCACGAATTCCAAATTGCTTGGTCAAAATATATAAAAAAATCGAGTAGCCTATTATAACTAAATGATTGGAGATTTAAAAATGTGCTAATTCAACTACGTGGCAAATAGGATAGTTCTTCTTCTTACAATTATCTTGTTAGTAATCATCTGTTTCACGTCGAAGTAGGCCAACGCTATGTAAAACATGCCGCTTAATGAGTTTCGTTGGCTAAGAAGCATTTCCTCCTCTCCGAAGGGAATGACTTTTATTCAGCCAAGAACTTGACGACTGCGATTTTTTGCTACGTCTCAATTGAAAGATTCATAAGCACTCCAGAATCGCTTATTACTTCACAATTGAACTGTAATGAGATTAAGGTGTCAGGACGTTGAACAGTGGTTAGCGGAGGTGTTGTGTCCATGGTGATTATGCGGGGAGGGAGCTAATATAAGGGATGAGGAGGAAGCATGTATGTAGTGCTACAGAGGAAGATAAGTCTCTTTTTCTACTTGATCAAAGTCCCATTTGTTCTCATCATCATCGACCCTTACCTCTGGGGATTCATTTTGTATTTACGAATGAAAATGACCTCTTTCGGAGACCTGATGGATCTTCAGATGAATCATTCAATGAGTGATTCTTTGCTCGAGGCAACAGCAATGAAACGACGGAAATGAATCGTTCCCGTGGAAGTGACCCCTTTAAGTGAGCCGTTACTGTCGCGAGCTGGCGGCCACTTGTTGAAATTCCTAACCATGACTGTATTTGGAGAATTATGTGACGCCATCCGAATTAGCAACCGAGGTCGAAAATTCAGATTAACCCCCTGACGTCAAATGATTGTTTTTTATACAACTTTTCCATACGGGATTAACATTCGCTCTCATTTGAAACATACCACTCTGGATTCGCCGGTTGCTTTATCCCATTTTTGCAACTTTTAATTTTTTTTCTGAACTAAGCCAGCGCTTTCATTAGCTTCGATCACTGATTACTACTCTTAGATAACGGCATGACCATATCATTCATTCAAGAACCAGAGTCGTGCTGGGACGGGACGTATCCCGCTGCGCCCTCCAGCCACGAAATCTTTGGCGCTCTCCTTTTCCGTAACTGAGAAAAATGTCAGTCAGAATACCGACATTGAGTAGTTGACTTGATTTTGATTGTGTCTCATTTTAACAGCATAATTAAAACCGTCTTGTGTAAACAAAATAATAATTTAAATTAACATGTTTCAATCTTGTAAGATTCAATTCAATCTCAAGACGGTAAGGATTAAAATTTCAATATTTATTTCTTACATTCCACCCTCCCGGACCCACCCTTTAATCCTCGCCCCGCATAGTGCTGGCGCCCTCTGGCCACCGCCAGACCGCCCTTATAAGTGGAACTCAATTACACGACCCTCAATAACACGGCAACCTCAATCGCAAGAGCAATTTTAAAATCCTCTAGATACTGCCACTAGACTAATTGTTGAATAATTTACCTCTATAACTGCCACTATTACTATGGAAACGACTGCACGGATTTTTTCAATTCACAACGTAACTCAGAATCGCTATAAAAAGTCGTTTTGAAAAGCTAACCTCGATAACGCGAATCTATGCATGAATGGCTCTGAATGCAGTTTTTAAAAAGATGTTGCTTACCACTGCCAAAAACGATTACATTTTTGTCGTACTCGGTGGGGGTGGGGTAAAGTCCTCACCTCTCAATCCGTAGGTCGCGGGTTCGAATCCCGCCTGAGTATGTGATCCCTACCCAGGACATGGATGTTTGAGTTGTGCTTTTTTAATTCCTCCGTTGGTAAGGTCTCTAGATGTGCTGTTTACGGGGAAGTTGGAAATAAATAAATTAATTAATTCAATAATTTTTATTTATAACCTTGAAATTAAACGCAGAGTTGAAATAAAACAATTCGGAAGTCTTAAAGCTGCTAAAATATGGAACTTTTATCCATTATAACTTTTCCATCATTGTTTTAAGAACAGATTTGATTTTTTTTTGGAAACATTCAATATTATTTATTGCCATTTCCAGAAAAAATTATAGATTTTTGATAAGCATTCAACTACAACAAAGTAGTGTATTTTTTTACTGTATAGTAACGCGAAAACCAAATTTTTTTGCTTAAACGTGAATTTTACTTACTAACCCATTGTAAACTTTGTTACACAATATAAAAATACTACGATTATAAATTATAATCCATAACCAAACGCGCTAGCTAGGGTCGCTGTAAAACTCACTCGTTGTGAAGGCATTTAGTGATTCCATTGACCTCAATAACACTACTTATAACGAAAATAACCTTGATAACACGACCCTCAGCAAAAAGAGCGCCTCGATCACAAGACTGTTTCCCTATAGTCCCCTTGAAACACCTCTTTCTTATCAAGGTTCTCGTGCATTTTTATCCGCTCCGTGTGCATTTACTTCAGAGCCCTCGCCCTAGCAACGTTGGAAGGATCAGGTTGGTCTGGCTGCTACAGTGTTGGCTTCCCGCCTCATGGGCTGAGGTTCAAAACTCGACAGTGGCAGAGATTGGTCAGAGATTACCCGAGTGTTTATTGGAGGACAATTCCAGCTCAACGCTCCGTCCGTCGATTGGGACGTAAGCCTTGGTCCCTCACGTGCCTTTCGTTAAAGAAGCAGGCTAATGCCGACTCGAATCTTGATCTTACAGTTTCAGTTAAAACGCGATTTTTCGACTTCGATCTTGATTATTTAGTTTGATCTATGTAGCGTCACTATCGGTCTATGACAACGTCATCCGTCGCAAGTATAAGACAAGGCCGGTGAAATTGGAAAGCATAAAGAAATCATCTCAATGAGTTGATCTTCCTAAAAAATTTAGTGAAGCTGAATGGTCCCCAGTGGTGATCCAAAAACTGTAATTAGCATGTTTCATAAATTTTTACGACTCAAAATTCAAGCATGTATTTTAGGTATAACTTTTGGTATTATTTCGACTATTCAAATGTGTATTTCGAGTGCTTTTCGAATGAATAATAAACGTGATATTGTGTGAAATATGTTTTTTTTCCAAAATAAAACGGTCGATTTTTTTTCGATCAATCGTTATTTTAGATAAAATGTCGATTTTTTTCGATTAATCGAGCTTTTCATTTCGATTATATGTCTATTGCTCGAAAATTAGATTTTGACCAACATTTCTCCATCACTACTCGTCTAAGTACTCTTACTCCTAGTAAGTAGGTACTCCTCCTTCGAAACCGGCGCCGTCATGAGATAAAGGTGTAAAGTATTGCTTCGAGGAGGCAGAACAGTGATTATGAGAGGCGTTTCAGTATCTGTGAGGAGGGAGGTGGTGTTGGAATAGCAGCAGTTGGAGTTAAACAAATGAGCCTCGTTTCAGTGGGACTATGGAGGGAAGAGTGACACTTAGAGCGGCAGAGTGAGAGCCAAGGGCGAAAGTTGATTGGATAATTGCGCACTGTCCATTTCAAAATGGCCGCCGAAGCTGCGTGTTCCAGTTCATTAGGCAGCTCTCTCCTCAGAGAAAATATAAACAAGTGCTCTGGGCGTGGTTACTCAGCAACTGAAAGCTGAGTGAAGCGAAAAGGAAATATATACATATGCATCTATTTATTTACACACACACACTTTTTGTTTTCATAAGTTCTTAAAGTACTTTATGGAAAAACACCTTACACAGTAGAATACTTTAATAATAACTCATTGCACCCTGTTACAGCATCGTCAATTCCCATTAATTAATGAATTTTTAATAGATTCACTAGTATGTATACACAGAAGCTTTTGATGGAGGGAAAATTCGATGGGTTGAAGGGTTAAGGCAAACATTTTTATTGATGCGTATGTGAATGTCTCATTATAAATCTAATTGGATATTGGTTACTTTTGATGAGTGTAGTATGAGATCTTCATCGTAGTGGTAATAGGAAAACGTGAATGTTGACACTATAGTACGAACACGTCTTTGAAAAAACTCTGAGTTGCTTTCAAGGATGTTTTGATGAAACGGCAGTATAAGTACATTAATCCTTGAATATTTTCTGCCTCTCTTAGTATTCTCCTCGCTCTACAATAAACAATCTGCTAACTTGTTTCATATAAGTGTTTTATCTATATTCTCACTGATAATTCTAGACAAGATGACACTACATGCTCACTGCAGATTCACGAAGTATCGAGAGATAAAGTACCTATATTCAATCTATAAAAAAAACAATATTTTTGTCAAAAGGATACGTAAAAACTTGGGAAAATACAAGAAATTGTAAAAATTATTTGCATTTCTGCTTTGATTTCACATGGAATGACCCACTTCTGTTCTAGCATCAAGCCACTGCGCACACGAAAATCGGGTTAGGGCAGAACAAGAGCATTCTTATTTTTCTTCGGGTGGAGGCTCCTTTGCTGCAGGCACGGCTACCTGCCTCGGTGGTTTCAATCCCAAAATCACCCAGAACAGAATCCGGGAATTCCAGTGACGGTCGTTTTTATCGATGTCAACTTCGCGAACTCCAATTCCGGCGTGGCAAGGAGCGGCATGTTTTACATCTCTCTTCGACGGCCAATCTGTCAGGTCGGTTTCCCAAAACGGGATCATTCCTTGAAGGGACTTGCTTTCTGTCTGTCTGCATCAAAGGAACATAAAGCTATCAACTGACTTACACAATAAATTATCCACTGGGGAAATTCGAGGGAATAAATTACCACCCGGGAATTAAAAAAAAATCGATCAACCCCTAAACATGCCGCATCCTCAAACATATTGCTTGAGATTTTGTTTGGATATAGACAAAAAAATAGTGAATGAAAAATTAGGTGCGCGTCAGGATTTTCTTCTTGTATAGCTCTTTTGATTCTTTCCCCGAGGGGTTTAGTAGCGTCCAAGATATTTTCAGTAGCGCTTTTTATTTTTTTGATGTTCATTTTGTTTGGCAAATTGATGGGAACATTTCGAAAAATTTGTTTTGTCTTTATCGTGAAGCTAAAAATTGCATAATAATGTGCAAGCTCTCTGATAAGAATATCATTTTTAAGCATAAAATTCTCCCTCGCCGAATTTTGTGACTCGGGATTTGCCGGAATTTTTCACCTGTTTACCCAATAAGTGCTGTGAATCACCCAAATGAGCTCCTTCTTCACCGGCCGGATTTCACCTTCGTTATTCTTACATTCTAGTTATTATATTAGCAATTATTTCCATCTACAAACCAAGTAAATTCTTTATCTTGTGTTTTCTAATCTGTAAAAGGTTTTCCTATACCAAAGCAGCTACAAAAATGTCTTCCCAAGCATGGAATGGATGGATTGATCAATGCGGAGGATTATGTGTTAATGATTCAAGTTATACTTCACTACCTAATGCACTCGCGTAAGCGTTAGACTTGAGAATTTTTTATGGTGCTCTATACTTTACACATATTAGCTTGCCCGATTCCAAAATTCATTTAATTCCGACCAAGGGTTTTTGGCACGCTTATTGTATAAATTTACATCTCTCCCCAAAATAGAAAATCTAATATTCATTATTCATTGTGCTACGAGAATGTTACTGGAATTTGCATCACAAATGCAATGCCATAATAAATTACAATACATCTATTGAGTTACTTTACCCTCAATACTCAATGATATTGAGACAAAAATCTCGAAAAATACTCATGGCACTATTGAAGCAAATGTTATGAACTATGCATATGAATATTTATATGCAATTAGCTTCGGTGAAATTTTCCCGCTTGTTGCGGTATCAGGAGAAGGTGGTGTTTATTTTATGTTGCCCGTTATTATTTATGTAAAATATGCCCAATATTTTTGTCCAATCTGCTACATCCCTTTTCACGTGCCTGTTCGAGCCACTCGATCCATTTAAATGCCTCACTGCATCCCAATTATCATCGCCGTTCCATTCTTCGCTCCGTGTACCACCCTTGCCTCACCTGTTGGTGGTCATTAGTGTCACATTGGTGGGTGGCATGCAATCCATTTGCCTTTGTGACGAGGGTCGGAATATACACTTATGAATAAATGAAAGGTGTTGAGGCAAAAGAAAAAATGAAAATGTAGACAAGTACTTTATAAATATTTTTCGCGGGCATGCAGATGTTTAGTAAGCTGTTCACTTCACCATCCTGAGAAGCAATTTAAATATTATCCTCACATGTTGCGAAATATCATAATATAATGCATTAAATTTTTGTACGAAACATTGAGTTTTATTATAGTATTCTACCGATTAAGGTAGGTTTCCATGGAGTACTCAAGAAGTGATCTGGGAGCCTCCCTTTCCTTCCAGCACTCCCTTCTTTAATTCACAGTAAGGCCTACTCTCTTTCAATCTATCTAAAAATCCTATTCTATTCCTTCCCCTCCCTCGTTTCCCTAACATTCTACCCTCTAACACCATTTTCAACATCCCCTCACCGCTAAGCACTAACTCCATCCATACCTTCTGTCTCCTCCGTATCTCATCTAAAAGCTGCCTCTCCTCGCCAACCATATCCAGCACTTCGTCGTTCCTTTTCCTCACCGTCCATTTCACCCTCTCCATTCTTCTCCATACCCACATCTCGAATGCGAAACATTGAGTACACTGTTTTTTTGAAATATATGAATTATTTAATTATACAGTAGCAAAAGGACTGAGGTTATATAGGGAGAAATTAATGGGTGACACATACCAATCCTGGGATTGTAATGTTCAGTTGTTCCCTTAATACTATCACACTTTTAATACGGGAATAGGAAATTTCATTGATGTTTTTTTTGGATGACGAATGAAATGATATTTATTCTTTAGTAGGTAACTGATTGACGAAAATGTTAAGCCTCTTAACTAATGAACCAGAATAATACGTAAAATTAGGAGGAAATAATAGTTTCAACTGCGAGTAATTACTTTGAACTGGTCTTCTTCCAACGTGGAAGAAAGAAATGTCGCATTTTATTTAATTATTTCAAGACATCGTTTTAACCTTATTTTGTAACTATTATTTGGTCGTTTTGAGAAATTGTTTTTTATTCCTCCAGATGCCAGAATTGATCGCTGAAGTACCTATACGTTCAGTCTGTACTTCCCAATTTCATGCCAATCTTCGGGGTTCAGTTCATTTAAAAGATAATGCAGTGGATTTTAATTTCTCACAAAATAAATACTTTCTTCATAATGCAAGATATTATTTTTATCCATCAGGCTCGGGTTGTTACTCTGTCTCAAACATGACCAATTTTCTCTCACGGGCATAATTCTTCACTCAAATCTCATATTATAAGTATTTCTATGAAAATTTAGTTTTTCCTGGCCTGATCATAAACTACTATCGCCGCAAAAAGGTAGAACGCTAAACGCGGCAAAATATTTGATTGGTACATTTCATTGTATTATTCATAGAGATAATAATGAAAATCACTCCGCGGCATTACACACTACCAAAATGGCGATTTTCGTGTATGTGGTTTATTTTGAGTAAGAGGAAAACAACGTTTCCTTACATGGAAAGTTTGGAAATATTTTATCATATAGCATACGTAACGTCGATATTCATGTACTTTTCTACACATCGTACATTTAAATCAAATGTACCAATCAAATATTTTGCCCGTGATGAGATGAAGAAGTCGACCGTTTTGCCGTTCTCATAGTTTTTCGCATTGTGTTCTTCTTCACTCTTTCGACCGTTGAAGGTAAACGTATGCGTTTGAACAATTTTTAATGATCCACCGTTGTATTAAAATAAACAATGAGTAAAACAATATTTGACGTGACACTTCAGAGCTTCGGCAGAATTTCATACAAAAGCTTAAAGTTCAACGTTTTACCTTTTTTTGCGTCTATATTAGGATCTCCAGGATGTTCCGGAATTCTTTTATTCTTTGCGCTACCAACACGTGTAGCTCCTTGGTGGTTTTTCTCATTCAGTACTAAGTTCCAGTTTTCAATATTCAGTATTGATCCCAAGTTAAAGTTTATTCTACTTGTGGTTCCCATAAATGAAACCCTTAATTATTGCGCATGAAATGCCCCTTCCCACTTGAAATTTTCGAATGGTTACAATCAGAATTTCAAAAATGTGTTTGCTAGCATCATCAATTTAATGAAAGTGGAGGTTATAGTCAGGGTTAATATGATGGCTGGATCTTGGGGAAAAGACGGGCATATTTGGACTATGTTTCACCTTAAGACGATCGTCTGTTGACAACATATCGCAACAGGGCACAGGGAAATCACGACCCATAAAGGTCACACAAGTGAAGATTTTAGGGTCACAGGCTCCAGATCTTTTCATTCTATCAGCTCGAAATCTCCCTAAGTAAATATTAAACATCACTTTAACAATGTCAAGGAAAGTCCCTCTTTATCTATTATACTGATGCACGTCTTCAAGAAAACCTCGACTGAATCTTTAAACGTGCATTTTAAGTCTGGATACGTATATGTGTATATAGGTATATAAAATTGCGTCGTGCACTCTCCTTGCTTGCGTCGCCTAGGCTATTCACGATTAAGAGCGCCTAAGACGTTCAACGGTCTACTTTGAAGCGGGTAATGCCGCCGTAAAAATTTCAATTTTTCAAGCAAATGGAGAGGAGCGTAGGAACTGCGAACAATAGGAGACGTGGCTTGCCTAGCAGTGATCGTATCTATTCCGGCCTCGGGCGCTTGCGAGTACGCGGCCACGCAGTCAAGATAAAGGAAACTCAAATATTTCACAGCAAATGCTCGGGCGTTGTTGTTGCGAGACTAGAATGTCGGCCTTTCCTGTCCGTTCCACGTGTCAAGAAGTTTCTCGTGCGTCCTTTCTCACTAGGTTTACTGCGCCGTGTACCCGTGTGACTGCGTGGACCGTTTAGATTCGGACATTTTCTCCCTGTTGCTCTCGTAGTTCCCTGCAGCCTCAAGCTATAACAGATTTCGTCCCTCGGGCAAATCATTGAGTAAATTTACCGATTGAGGATGCATTGTAAAGCCTAAACAGTCGAAAATAACCGTAATGCTGCCTTACCATGATCAGTTTTCCAGTAATCAACCTTTTAACGTTGTGGCTATTGCGTAACTTCGTGGTACTATCAAAGTATGTATAAGTGCTAGCTATGACAATAAAATGCAATTAAAAAAACTAATGAGCGTTTAAGGTCTTTTTTACACTCTGCACGTAATTGCGCAGGTTACAACTGCATTAATTTATCTTTTTGGCGTGCGATGGCGCGAATTCACGAACGAAATTTGGACGCGGGGCTATTTTGCCATCTCACGTCCGTGCACGAATTCTCGAATGCGTTCCAGCATTTCACCGTTTTACACGACGCAATTTTGACTGTGCCTTCGCTCGCGCTTCAAATTGTGCAATTTCGGGCCCCGTGTGAAAGGGCCTTTAAACACTCCAATTTCGAGTAAGTACCCAAATAATCACGAACCGATTTTTTTGGGGCCAATTCATGTGCATTCATTCTGCAATGTGAGTATAGCGCGATAATTGCAATCAGCGAGTGCCTAGGGCGATTAATACCCGATTTTAACTTCTGAGGCAATGAAAAAAACAAAATCTTTGTAAAGGAGGTAACAAAAATATCAAAGAGCTAGACATTTTCTAGGGGGAGTTTAAATGCTCTTCCAAAGAAATAGGATTTTGAGGGGCTATGTGTATTCACAATGGCCGCAATCAAATCTGAATTATCCTTCAACGGTGTTCGAGGAGATTTTGTGGTACAAATTGCAAAAACTTTGTGTATGTCCACAGTTTTTACAAACTGTGTGCATACACCGCGTTTATATTCATTTATCACTGAATGATTCTACTCGCAAGGGAGACTACTTGCCAAGCGTTTGGAATATGGACGACCCTAAGCACCGCTGTCAATTACGAGTATTTTTTTTCTAACTAGCACACCGACATTTCCGTTCACTGACAACAATAGTTAATGATCGATTGAAAAATAATGTGATTGATTAAACGTGGACGTGTCTAGAGCGTATTAAAAGGCACACCATACAAGACCACCATCTCAAGATAAAGGAAGCTTAAATATTTCAGCGCAAAGCTCGTGCCTTGGCAATGCGAGACAAGAATGAAGGCCTTTCCTTTCCATTTCACGCGTCACTAATTTTCTAGAACATCCTCACTCATTAGGTTTACTACGACGTGCATGCAAAAGACGGCACCGTCTGGATTGGGAAATTCCCTCCTTTTAATCTGATAGTTTTCCGCAGACAGGCTAAGAATGGTTTTCGTCTCAGGTGCAACTGATGGATTACGAATAGATAATGAGGGCGCCCAATAAATGAGGGACCCAATGAGAAATACGGATGCACATCCGTGGAGGCGGAGATTACGCATCTATATACAGTACCTGCCTTTGTTCCCATGGTAACAGCGGTTCTCATTTTTGTTCTTCAGTTTTATTCCTTCTTTCGTAATAAATTCCTATTTTTTTGCTAATTTAACGAATAAAGTAACTAAGAAAATGTTTGCATCGTCGTAGCTCGATAGCTGAGGAGTTTCGACCCCGTGTTCCTGGAAAAAGTCGTCTTTCCACCAAAGCCTAATGTTATTATTAAATAATTTAACGCTTTAGTTCGGTTTGGTTTTTGGTTTCAGTAGTATTCTCGCAGTCTCTCCTCCCTTCGTAGACTTTCCTCTTCAACTCACAATTAGGCCTACTCCCCTTCCTTCTCTCTAAAAATCTTATTCAATTATTTCCTCACTCGTTTACCCGACATTCTACCCTTTAAAAATGTTTTCAACATGCCTTCCCCGCTCAGCAGTGGCGCAGCCAGAGGAGGGGTTTGTGGGATAAATATGCCTCCCCTATAGCTCAGAAATTATTTTTAAATTTAATCTATTTTACTTTTATTGCTTATGGAATAGTGTAAGGATTAATAAATCACCCCTCAGAAAGCCGTAAAACTCAACCTAAATTTTGAACTATTTATGTTAAAAATGCTCTATCTCCTGCTTAGCCTGGCTGGTATTACATATACCCTAAACCCCACAGTACTAGTTGCGCCTAAAACCAGTGGTGTCATGGTGCAGGAACGCGCAAATACGCCGTTCCGGCAATGGTTAACAAAAGACATAATAGTTAAATAACACTTTTATCAGTTTTGTTGCCTCAAATATTATAATGTATACATTCATTACCAAAGCAAAAATTTAGTAAGAAAATGTAAATAATGACTTGTAATGAAAGAAACACACAGAGTAATATTTCATTTCTAAAAAAAGGTAAGGAAAGTGCGTTCGGGCACTTTTGCCATGACGTCAATCCCTAAGCCTTGCTCCTAGCCTTAGTTCCTAGCTGCGCGTCTACCGCTAAGTACTCCCTCCATCCACACCTTCTGTCTCTTCTGAATTTCATCTAAAAGCTGCCTTCCCACACCCACCATGCCCAGCACTTCGTCATTTTTTCGTCGCTTCTCTTCCTCTCCGTCCACTTCACCTTCTCGATTCTTCTCCACACCCGCATCTTGAACGCCTACAGTATTGCTTGTCCTCCTTCCTAACTGTGCGTGTTTCTGCACTGTTTACCATACAGTGAATAGTGCTACACTCCAGATCAACATATGTATCACAAAGTAATTTCAAGAACTTAATCACAAGGCCACCAAAGAAAATGAATTAATTGAACAAGAAATTTAAATACGAATTGAGGGCTTAGAAAAAGTTCTCTAAAGGTTAATCATTGGTATTGGCTAACCAGTGGTAATTTTGATTGCGGTTAAAGCGACAATTATGGTTTTTTCAATGAAAGAACAACCTTGGGTTCTAATAATAAAATTAAATCAATGAGAAATGTGATATTTTTGATCGGAGGAAAAATGGTTCATGTGCCAAATTGCCTCGAATGCATACCTTCTTGTAAAAACGAACGCATTTAGCTGATATATACCTTTCATTTTTAAATTTTAGAGAACCTTTGAGTGACATAAAAGTGACATAAAATAGTAAAGTTTATTTCTAAGTAAAACCTGTGGTCGTTAAAGAAGATGGCGAGGAAGCTGGAGGGTATGTCAAGTATAAAATAATATTTCTATTAGGAAAACGATAATAAAAATGATCGGTGTGAGCTCGTACAATTTTTTTGCAGTAGCTTTTGTGAATGTATTTTACTTGAAATGAAAGGAAGGGCTTGAATGATGTTTGTTTCACCTTCTTGGAGTCGCCTCGTAATTTCATTCTGAATTCATAATCTATGTTGGCCTTGTAATCTGGCGCTAGGCACTGCTTTGTGATACGTATCTTATCAGCTTACCACCCTTGGGCACTGAAACCGTATCCCCTTCTCGTTATGAGGGCAGAGAATCTTACAATACGAATTTTTCGCCCTAATTTCTCTCTTCATATGTACTTTGTAGCGGCGATGAGATGACATGACTTGTGTAGATGTACTTCTAGGTTAAACGTGTTCATATGAACTACTTTGTCCTTTCCTCACAATTTTTTCTATTTCTATCAATTGCAACAACAGCGTGTAATTGTCAATGGGGTAGTGATAATTAGCAGAAATACTTGAAGTGTATGTATTTAAGAATTAAGTGCAACATTTTTGGCCAACTTGTCGGTATATCATTAAACATTTATCAGGAATATGAATGAATACTATTACATTAATTTGGCACATGCAGTCGTGAATGGTTATGACAATGTTTTTACAGTAATAAAATAAGAAAGGGAATAGCATTCAATTATAAATTAATTGAAAATAAGAGACCAGAATTTTTACGTACATCTTGTGCAATTTATATTATTTGTTTATCGATTGAAACTAAGCTAATGCATGTGTTAGTTGCCTACAAATCAAATTAATGTGAATATATTCATTCGCGGCCCCGAAGAAGGTATGAAAGTATACCGAAACGGTTGGCTAAAAAATTTGCATTCAATTCTTAAAAAGCCCTACTCTCTTTGGCACTAGTTGAAGTTAAAAGTTGCGGTCAAGAGAAATAAAAAAAAGAAATACTTCGTGCAAGGCTTTTATGTGCATTTCTACGAGGAGTAGAGAAAGAGATGAAGCCGAGGGGGAGGGAGCATTTAGGATTGGAGAGAGTGAGGGTGGTTTTGGGATAGGAGAGAGTGAGGGTGGGTGAGGGAGAGATTCGAGTTACCTACGTTGACGACAGCAGTTGGGGCGCAATTGGCGTCAGGATCCAAGTCAGATTTTTAAAACCGTTAGAATCATTTGGGAAGGTTTAAATTTACCAAGATAATTAAAATGCATACATTTGGTGCAACCGATTATCTTCAAGTTTCCATAATTACTAAATTATTTAATTTACAACTTTTACAACAACTCTCCCGGCTTCATAACTACCCCAACTCCTGATGGAAGTGTATTAAAACCTTGAACGAAATATTACTGTTAGTTGGCTCTCCTCCATTGTAAATGACACATCATTGTTAAAATCGATTGGGCTAATTAAACAAGCCGTGTGAAAAGTCATCATCATTAGTCGATAATCCTGAGATTGGTTTGACGCAGCTCTCCATTCCTCTCCCGTATCCGCTAACCTCTTCATAGCTACGTATTCATTCCCTTTGCTCTCTTGCATTGAGTTAAAAGAGCCTAAAAAAGAACAAAAGTGTATTTTTTAGTTGGAAATTCAGCGATTATTTTATGTGGATGTAAACAGTAATCTTTACGAGAACGTTTCCTCCACTGATATTATTCCTTCTCGCTGAGTGCGACCCCTACCGTCAATGTTACTCTGCCATCGAGACAACTCGGAGAATCGGATCACCTTGGAACGTGGATAGGGAGACTCCATTTTGCGAATAACAGATCGCCGCATCAGAGAAAATGGCGGATGTAAAGAATTCCAATGAAAGCACTTCCCTCGCTCTCCTCGCTGACTTTTATCGCATTTTGCCGCGACACCTGAGCGCCGATCGCTCTGCCGCGGTCACTCTCCGAAGAGACCTTGTGTTAAGTATATCTCAGCGCCATCTACAAAGAGTGGATTTATGTGTTTTATGTCCATAATTCTTTTCGTGCGCTTCGCAATGGCGATTGCCCTTGACTCGATTTCCTTCGGCTTGATCTTCTGTTACCCGAGAGAGACTTCGCATCTTTTGCGAGCGCGAAATCCGATGCGTGCCATTTCTCACTCATCGTGAGTGACCTTTCGGCACGAGAGCGTGTGCCATGAGCTCTCCCCCACCGTGGGTGGAGTTGGAAATAGAGAATGATATCCATTTATTCATTTCATTTATCCTCAGTGTCCTCATAAATACAATATCAACAGGCAGAGTGAGGACAAAGATTTACCAGAATAATGACAACTGATAGCGCGAATCAGGGTGATCAACTGCCCCACACACACGATATCAATAATATTCAATAGTATTATTTTTTCCTATCTTGACCTCAATTTTTAACGTTGATCATAATATTGGAGTGTAGGTATTTACGAATGAAATGCAGCATTTTTGACCAGCGTCTCACGTCTCAGCGTCATTCTTGACTCAGCGACTCAGCGACAGCGACCCCCATTGGCATGTAACATATTAATATCATTAGTTACAATGTATCCTTAAACTATTTAAATATAAACATCATAATTTTAGCATATAAGGCGGTTTATCATAAGAAAAAAATAACGACTTTAAAACGTTGTAATTTCAAATAGAAAAACTAATTGTAAACTAATTGCGAGCCAACAAATACGGAGAATATAAACTTGCTAAAATCATATTTTAAAGTTGAAAAATTTTCGGGGGCTCGTTATGCTGGGGTCCCCCAGTAGTGTCTCCTTCCAGGTTCACCACCTTCGAAATTAAAATCTTATTTACGCCACTGATGAACTAAAAAGTTAAATTATCTAAGGGTGCCTTTGACATCCTTTCACTTTTCCTCAACTGCATTCAAAGCATAAGTATTTTAGCGATGCCGCTTACTAGATCGGTGGAAAGCGCCGATGCACATCATAGCGATATTAATTTTCTTGGAGCAACACTTGTGTTAGACAACTTTAATATATGGCGAATAGTTGGTATAATTTTATATTCTGAGAGGAATAAATGACCAAAAGATGCTCCCGTGTTATTTGCTTAAAATAGCACATTTTTATGATCATAAAAGTATTCTACCAATATAGCTAGGTTTGCATGGAGTATTTGAGAAGTATTTTGCCAGTTTCACTTCCCCTCATTGACTTATCTCTTCAATTCACTATAATAAGGCCTACTCCCCTTCATTATATCTAAATATCCCATTCTCTTCCTTAAACTCCCTCGTTTACCCAAAATTCCATCCTCCAACACAATGTTTTCAAAATCCCGTCCCCGCTAAGTACTCGCTCCATCCATACCTCCCGCCTTCACGGTATCACATCCGAAAGCTGCCTCTCCTCACCCACCATGTCCAGCATTTCTACATTCCTCCTCCTCTCCGACCGTCTCCATTCTTCTCCATACTCACATCTCGAAAGCCTGCAGTTTTTTCTCGTCCTCCTAAAATATACATGCGACCGTACCACATAACTGTTGGAAAAATATCCTTAAATTAATAGTTACTAAGGAAACTGACTAGTTGAATGAAAGATCTTTTCGGGCGAAAACATTTTTCTCTCCATTGACGGCAAAGGTAGCTAAACATTATGATGATTCCCTCACCTAAGAGTCACTGTCTTCATTTTCCTGGATCTACTGATTTTCTAAGTGTTTTATTTGGATTTTAATTAATCAAAGTCGCAACAAATAAATTACCTCTCTCCCGGAAAATTTCCATAGCATATAATTGGGATTGTACATTCAAATGAGAAGGAATGCTGACTGAGGGAACGTTGCTGAATAACTCACTTGTTGAAATTACTCTCTTTAACGGCATGGAAATTTTCGGTCACCTAAATTCAACTAATTGACCTAACATCGAAAGTATTTGGGAGGAATGCCAGAGCTAGTATGGTCAAACACTATTGCCACTTGATTGTATTGTATTTCCACAGGATGAGAAGAAAAAAAATACTCGTAAGTACGTTTCCTTATTCCATACTGTGGCCTTATATTCATAAATCTAGTAAACACTGTTTTCACGCGACGATATTTAATAAATTGCTTCAATTACTTTAATAGCTATACGATCTCCACCGAGGTAAATGGCCGCGTTAAGAATGGTCACATTAAGATGTTATGATGCTAAAAGATGTACACGTTAAGATGTATGAATTAAATCTCGTGATTTTTTCGAATAGTTGCCGTCATCTTTCGAATTCTAGAGCATCTAATGGAATGAATAATCCTCGGTTCAGAAAAAAATGTGGATTTTATGTTGAGAGGCGATCGTTGGCTCGAAGCCAGGGTGAGGAAAACCCGGCGTCAGAATCAGCCTACGTTGAAGGGGACGGATCACTGCGGGTCGACGTTTGGACCCTATTTGGACTTCGGTTTGCGAGGCATAAAATTTCTAATACTTACGCTGTTGCATTGAACATTTTGGATCTATGGAGTAAACCCATGTCTAAATTTGCTTATGATAAGCTACGTGGCGTAGGTAAAAAGTTCAAGTTTTTGATGCAAGCAATTTACATACTGTCTACTGAATTTATTATTAAGAATTTAGAAATTAGTTACAACTGTACGATAGTGAAATTTTAAATAATTGAAATTTTCAAAAAGTAGATCGTGATTCATGTTTCATGATCATTTCAAGATCTAAGCCTTGTTATTCGCGTGGTAATACGTTGCCAAAAAAGATCGAGTTGCGTTCTCTTTAAGCACTATCTTAACCATGGGACTGCTTGGCGTCCCTTGGGACCTACTTTTTCGGTATCATATATACTCCTACTCTCCTTTAGAGAATATGGCTGCTGTTTAAAATTTGATGCTAAATATATATTTAAATAACAAATGCTTATTTAATTTTTCTCTGGTTACCATCTTTACGTTTAAAGCCAAAGGGGTAACCAGGAGCTTCCTTTTTTTACTTCTAAACACCATGCTTATATTTTAATTTAAGCTAAAAATTAACTGTATATTAATTTTGGATGAAATTCCCCTTGAAAAAATACTCACAATCAGCCGGTATTCGAACCTCGATCTCCCGATTTACGATCAAGTATGCTAAAAATTACACCACTAAATCATCGTTTTTTTGGCGAATCTCAGGCTAGGTTTTACGAAATGAGTTGCCGGCGACTAAATTCCAATCTGTTGCACAGGAGCTGAGGTCGTACATACTCAGCCACTGTCGGATAAATGTGCTCTACTTTGTCGTTTCTCCACGACGGACTTATTTCAAAGCGCTGCATGAAAGAAAGTTTCCTTTTTACTCAGTCACCCGCAAGGGTGCAGAGTTACATGGTCAATTAACTGCATGGTTGCACAATCGGGTTTTCACACATACGGGTTAGAACAAAAAATCATGACAAAATATTTTTCCGATTCCATGGCCTTTTCGATCTCCGTGGCCGTCCGCCCATGATCCTCCCCCCTCGGCTATACTGGAGGATTTCCAGGGAGAAATGGTAAAGGCCGATGCAGTCAATCAGTCATGATAAACGCTGTGTGCAGATCGAACACGAAAATTCAACGGCGATTGTTTGATTTCTCCACGGTTTTGCGCGCAGCCTTGGCAAGAGATTGATGAATTCTTTGAAGGTGAGGAGGTCGAATGCAAGCGTTTATAATAACTAGCGGGACGCATCAGTGCCACGCAACTTCGCACGTCGTAATTATCTCTTCGCCGACGTTCTGAATCGCCTTTCGTAATAGGAGCCGATTTTAAGGCTGAGTTAAGGCCGCTGTGAAATCCGTACGTTATGTTATTGCATCGGAATGTATGATTTACTTACACACTCGCTCACTCACTGCGTTAGCTAGGAAGATGGTTGGAAAGGTTAAGGAGGAGTTCAGCCCTAACTAATTGTAAGTCTCAGGCGCTTGGATATCCTATCTTCTATGTAAAACCCTGATATCTGCCATCAAAGGATTAAAATATATTGAAAATTCATTTACGATATTCTAAACTCACACATTGATTGTCCTCATTTACTTTCCTCTATCAATTTCAGAATGCTTAATCGATCCACACGTACGCCTTCCCCTATCCCTAGACTATCCCGCGCTCACTCCAACGCCGCCTTTTAACCCCTGCTCAATTCATTGCTAGATAATATTGATCCCTTTTTTCTCCCCTTTAACTCATTTTTCAATCTCGCACTGTCCCATTCCTCGGCGAGTAAATAAACCTCTTTCTCTACCTCACTTTCCACGCGTCTTGTATTTGTGTTCTGTACTGTTTTTAGCTCTACTCTTTGTTTTGATTGGTTACGTTTGTACTTCGTGTATGTTACTGCTTCACTGTAAATTGGCAGAAACACTGAATGCGAGCAATTACTTCAATAAATAAATATTAAATATTCTGCGTGAAATGGTCAGTTTCTTTTCCTGGTCCGCCTCATACTTTGAGGGGCTCCATTTGAGGGTTTCGACAAAGTTTAACCTCGGAGTTGAGCCCAGTACCCATGGGGATGAAGCAAAGTTGTCCACCATAGCTACTGTTTTATGCATTATTATATTATTATTACCTTAGGATATTCAGGCTTTGTAGGATTGGTCAACACAAATTATTATTGGACTAAGGTAATGAATACAGAACGGTTTATTTCCTGAGCTCTAATGATGCTACAATAAAGGAGTGAGACGTTAGTGCAAGAAAAGGTAAAATAATTTTTTTTGACCAATTCTCAATAACCTGAGCAACTAAATATAATATTGTAGCCAAGAATTGACACCAATATAATTATTTTTATCATTCATTCCATCTTGAGCGAGTGACTTTTTTTCATGATGTGCGCAGTGAAGATTGTTTTGGAATCATAAAAATATAGTGACTCATTTTTGAGCGTTTCCTGAGGGAATACATTGCAGGTATAATGATGCCCCATGGAATTATTACTTTTATGAGCATGGATAGTCATCGGAGCCTTGCCTCTATTTATGGCGCAATTATCTGAGGATTTATTTATCTAACATTTACAAAAGCTTTTCCCTTGAGATTTCTACTCACTAGGAAACAACAATCCCCAATCTGCCGTAACATGATACGATTTTACGTCGAGTTGCGGCCACAACAAAATACAGGCGCGTTATTCCATCAGAAACTTTAGTATTTCCATGTGATATCAAAAAGGTTTAAATGGGAAATTTTTGACTAACAGGATGGAAATCGTCATTGTTGAGCATCACAACAGCACTTCTCAAAGATTAACGTAGGCGCTGCGGTGCGTTGTACTTTATTTGTGCATTGAGTTTCCTTTACATGAACTGAATGATTTATGAATTCATTTGAGGTCATGTCAGGTTGATTTGGGTGGCCTTGCATCTGGTTATTAGTATCATGAGCCAATGGTACATATGTTAATTCAGGGGTCTGGATGGCGCAGTGGTACGTGCAAGGTCCCGGGAGATAAAGATCTTTGTTTCGATTTCCTGGTCTGTGGAATACTTTTTTTGTCCGTTGAAACTTATGTGAATTCCAACGCCGTTCACGCATCATGCTTGATTGGTTTACAATCGCACCAATTTTTGCGGGAGATTTTGTAAATGTAATTTACTTGAGATGAAACGAAGGGCTTGAATGATGTGTTTGGTTCACTTTCATGCAACCAACTCGTAATATCATTCTGAATTTGTAATCGATGTTGGTCTTGTGATCTTGCGCTCGGCACTTTGTGATACGCAGCGTATCAGCTTACCACCCTCGGGAACTGAAACCGTATCTTCGTCCATTATGATGAAAGAGAATCTTGCAATGCTAATATTTCGCTCTTATTTCTCTTTCCCCACGTGTATGCACTTTCCAGTGAAGATAAGGTGACCACCGGTCACCTAATCCTCGCTGACCAGGTTTGTGGAGCTATATTACTTGGTTAAATGTGTTAAAATAAACTACTTGCACTCTCCACACATATTTAAACTATCGACTGCAACAAAAACGTCTAATTTGCAAGGAGGGAGAGCCAATGAGTAGAAATACTTTGCGCTGAAGAGCTGTGGAATATTTTTTCCGTGGAAACTTATGTAAAGTTCACTCCCGTTCACGCGTCAATGCTGAAATATCGCTCATCGTTTGATGATGACCCAGACCAATTTGTAATGCGTTCCTTCAATCATGGCGCAAAAAAAGGATCGGTCGTTTGGCAAAGAATCGATTAGGAACATTAATTTTTCTATCTCTCCACAGGCAAAACGGTTTTCATGGCTAAAAACCATTTTCGATGGATGTTTTAGGTTTTCTCGACCAATAGCTATTTTAAAACGAGTAACTTCATTTCAAGTTGTTATGAAGCAATTAAGTCTCCTTTTGAGATTTCTAGTCCTCGATCTTGACATGTTAAGTTGTTGTGAGAAAGGCGATTCTCAAATGAGATGCCTGATTGCTGTGAGAAGTCAAAGTCAGTGTGGAGTAAAAATGAAATTAGTGGAATTAGATAGTGCAGTATAACCTCGCTTACACAACCATCAATAACACAAGAACCTCAATTGCAAGTACAATTTCCAAATCCCATTGAGATTGCCAAAACTCAAAATGTTAAATTAACCGTCTCTAAAGCAACTACTATTATGCAAGCAACCGCAATAACACGGATTATTTTTCCAATTCACAACGTAACTCAGAACATCTATAACAAGTCGTTTTGAGAAGTCAACCTCAATGACGCGACTCTATACGATAGAGTACGTTATGAAGCGATTTATTGATTCAATTAGCCTCGATAACACGACGGATTGTCAAAATCACCTGGATAACACGACTCTCAAGAAAACGAGAACCTCGATAACAATACCGTGTCCATAATCCCCCAATCAGAACTCTTTCAATATATTCGCTCGCAATGAAACAGCTAATAAATTACAAAGCCTAGGTTCAGTTAACATCGATTGTTAAACATTTTCTCATTGGACCGTGGCTATTTCAGTATCGACCCCAATCACAACTCTTTCAATATATTCGCTCGCAATGAAACAGCTAATAAATTACGAAGCGTAGGTTCAGTGCACATCGATTGTTAATCGTGTGCTCATTCCAGCCGGCAGCAGCGTCTTGTATATTTAAGTCCGACGCCTCCAGCCATCAGGTAGAAACAAAGAAGGGAAATGAGTTCCGTCTGAAATATGAGCGATAATCAATCAGACGAATGTCGCATTGCGCAACGTTCGTCCCCGCTGGCCTGCGTCCTTCTCCAAACGGAAAAAAAATATCTCTGCATGGTAAAAAAACGGCAATGGGCGGTGTCAAGTATCACGGGGGGAAGGTCGGGATGGTCGTCTACACGAGGCATTAACGTGCATGAGCATATTTATCCATTACGACGAGACACGGCATCCGAAGCGAAATGGGTTACGCAGCCCTTGACAGGTATTTCACTTCATACGCATTTTGTGGTGGTAAAGGCATTTTCGCGATGTAATTATTTCCATCGCCACCCCTCGAGGAATAAGAACCCTAGAATTTGAACCTGCTAAAAATTGACGCATTCCAGAATTAAGGGTGTGATAAGTCGATGGAAGTGATTTTTTTTTAAAATTTAGGATGAGAAATTAGGTGAGGAAAACAAACGAAATCAACTGGATATTTAGGAGCGCGTTTGATTTGCCACTCGATGTCATGTTCATGGAGGAGTATGTTCTAGGTTTAATTTTTTATCAGGCCAGGCAATTATTACCTTTTATCGTGTGCTATTTACTTGGTCATTCTGAAATTTCTGGAAATTTCTTCTAATGGAGATATGGAGATATTTTTAATGGTTATGACAGATTTAGGCATCTTTTTCTTTAGTTTTGAAAACCAAACATTCCTTCAATAGGAACTTTTTATGGTCCTTTCATGTCTTAGATAATCACCTCTGATTCTAAGAATCTTTGAAATCTTCCTGACCCGTATAGTCCTCATCATTATCACTGGTCAACAATCGTAAGATTGACATGACGCAGCTCTCCACTCAATTCTTCCACCAGCTAGTCTTTTCACTGCAACGCATTTCTTCTCTTTCAAATCCTTCTTTACTTGTTCCATATATTTCATTCGAGGTCTTCCTTTTCCATTCCTACCATCCACTTATCCCTCGACGATAAGCCTTCATCAGGCCACCATGGTCTTTGTCCTTTACGTTATAAACCCTTTTGCAAAACGCACCGCTGAGACATTCCAGTAGAGTTTGAAGAGCAGGTCGTGGGTGCATCGCGGTGGTTTTCCGGAGAGGTGGACACGGAGTTGTGTCCGGAAAGTGGTGAGGTTGGGTAATTAGTGTCGACGGGATCGTTCGTTTGCCGTTGTGCAGTGATTTACGATGCGCGATTTCGTGATTCATTGCAATTAAGTGCAGGAAGGAGGGCGGGGACATAAGCATCGAGGGAAATCGGGTTCCCTTCATCAAATGGTGTGTGTGTGTGTGTGCGCGAACGATCGTTAGGACACTCGATTCGCCACCACCCGAAGTAACGTGAATAATCGTCTCCATTTGCTGGTGGCTGTGGAAAAGGTGTACCGATCAAAGGCGCCTGTCGAACGTCAAGTCGCTCGCTACTGCTGTGGGAAATGGAAGAGTCAGGAGAGGAACTAGCGGTGCGTGAACCATTCTAGGGAAATTCTTACTAAGGTATTCAGTGGGAAAATGCAAAATGTATGCGTAGAAAAAATACCAGAAGTTACTGTAGAGAAGATAATGAAGAAAATATTTAGCTAAATATAACGCTGCAGAATAACTTCGTGAGGTGAAAGGTATATATTTGGGACATATGTGACCTCATAAACTTTCAGACATGTATTTGGCTTTGTATTGATGGAGTACTAAAGATGGACCACTTTAGCATTATAAAGGATCGAAGAAATGATCAGATGATTTCAGTTCCCTTATAAATAAGTATCAGATTTTGAGTAAATGAACCAGTGATACAAAAATTGGAATAAATCCATTTTTTTTACCTTAATTCCAAGCTTTGTCAGTTAAAAGCAGATTTTCTAAGAATTGGTTACTGTGAAACTGATAAGTTATTCATATAACTGATAATCATTCAGGTAATATAAGGATAAAAAATAGGAATCAAGAGCACCCATCGAAAATTCGGCCTGATGTACTAGTCATTATAAATACTTTAAATACCCAACAATATTACAAAATGCTATAATACGTTCAGCAATGGCGAATAGCCTTTCATCGGTGTGACTAGCTAAACATAAAAGTTGCCAAATCTATTACTGTTTCGATTGTAACGGCTGTCAATGTGACGATGGACCATTTATAAGGAATATTCGGTCCATTAATGACGAGGTAAACTTGCTAAGCCAATAAAATTTAAATTATTGACCCGCTAAGGTGAATGCCTTGTCTTCTCTTACTGTAGTCCTCATTTATTGTGTTTAGCATTAAAATAGAAGGGAAATACATATGCACTTACGATTGTTTATTCTGGTCCTTATTCTCCATAAAAAATACGTCACCTATTTTGAAATTGAATGAGCTCTCACGCCGCTAGAAACCGCTGGAACTAAGTATGTGCCACAGTAATAAATGTTTTCGTAAATTATGAGGAGCGCCTTTATCTCGCCACATAAAAGCACAAAACCGGATATCGCGCCATGAAAATCTTTACCTCGCAACACTCATTTCTCCTTATCTCTAAATTTCTCCTTGCATTAAATCCATTGTTCTTTTTTAGATGCTTCGTGAATCGTAAAATCTCTGTTTAGTTTTAATGTAGTTGGACTCGTGGCTGAGATATCTTAGATTAAGTTGTTATTATGATTAAATGAGTGATCAAGTTCATGGGTGTAAATTGACTGACGTGGCTTGGGAATACCTTGAAGCTGAATCGATTGCATCCTTTTACGCCAACTCATTCACACATTCTATGTTTAGGAATGACGCTTACACGGACCATGTTATAAATTCTCTCCAGACATTGTTTTTCACTAAAACTGTCATCATTTCATTTTATGATCCATTGGTTAATATCTATTCCAATGTCTAGCTCCAAAATTTTTAAGGAACTAAATACTATTAAAAATAGGATATAAATGTCTACGGGTTGCCAAATGTGTACAAAATATAATCTCGTATCATTCTAGTATTTCATCGATGCGAAAGGTGGTGGAATAATTAGATTTTGGATTATCGCATACACTACGATTTGTGACCAGGCCCCTCCCTGATCTTATGCTTATAGAGGAAGCACTAGAGTGCGCTCATGCGCTCTGGTCTTGTTTTCACTACACGCGTGTTAGTATTCTTTATCAATGGACCATTTACCATCGCAGATGGAATTAACACTTCCACGTCAATTGATAAAAATGCTGGCTCAGCCCTCTTCCTTGTCTTGATAGTCGTCAATGTTTTTTTCCCCTCTTCAGACGGGGGCCCCTTCAGCGCTACGAAGTGAAGAGGGGAGGAAAAATTGACGACTTTTGGGATAAAAGGGAGGGGTTGGTCCAAAAGTTTTATCAATTGACAGCATATCGACCGCAAAAACGTTTAAGATAAATTCAGGAGAAGTGTATTTTCTGACGAAATTAACCATAACTTACTAAAGCCAACATACTACGGTAGATCAGATCATATAAATAAAATAAGAGAGATTGGCTGTAGAACAGACAGATTCGGAATGCCTTTTTTTCCACGATCAATAAGAGACGGTAATGGCAGCGTTAGAACTCACAAATTGATTAGATGACTTGAATTGTAGCTTACTAATATTATACCTCAGTGCATTTTTCTGAATTTTCTTATGATTTATAACAGCATGTGTTGTGTGTGCTAGTTTTTTTGGCAGATTACCTTAATGAGTAGTTGGCCTTTGGATGAACATGGTAGTATTGTCTGTTATTATGCGCAACGTTTTTTGGACAGTGTGGTGTGCATGTGGGAATCCTATTGCATGCTGCATGCCGGTGATTGATCACCCCCTGCCAAACACCCTGGAGGTGGCTCACAGGGACACAGCTCACTCTCAGCTCACATAGATTTAGTTACACAAAAGTATGGTCTGGAAATAAATGACTCAGAATCAATGAAAAAATGCGATATAAATATGTGCAATTAGATTCTAATTACCACAAAGCAACAGAAGATTGCATTTTTATCTAATTCGATTTGGATTGTTGAAGTTGTTTGATTAGATAAAAAGCAAAATTAAAATTGAGCTCCAATATTACTAAGCCATTGTGGTGCGCTTTATTTCTTTACTATCTCCGCTTCTCTGCGTCTGCATGCTCCGAGTGTCGTAATGTGCAGACACCCTCCGATATTTGGTGCAGGAAACAACGACACTTGGAGTAGGTACCGAAAACCTGTTCTGTCTCTGTGAAACAGGTCGATCATTGGCTTTTCTGTGTGCACGTGCTTCGAGAAATCCTCATCATCTGAAATCATCTGGACACCGCTGGGTGGATGGAAGGAAAGCAAGCTTGGGAACGTCACCCGTCTTCCCGATCGTTTCATTCAAGAGGTGGTGGTGTCATACTTACCGTCAATCTGGGCTCATTTGTGGGCTTATTTCCTTGAGAGACATGCGTATTATTCTTTTATGCAAATATTTCCACTAAACTATCAAATTTTATTTGAAGAGCTTATCCAAACTCATCAATTTTTCCGCTCATACGACAAGTTGATGACACTGGTTTCATGAATACGGAATCCATGAATAAATTTAATGAAATATTATTCGTAAGACATCGTTTGGAGTGCTGTTATCTGGGACGTCGCACAGTGGGCGGAAATCGGAAAAAGCCGGACAAAATTACAAAATGGCTTTTTTTTGAGTTGAAACTTCGCAGGTATACTAAAAAATGATTGAAATTTATTGATATGTACTTCATTTGACATAGATTCTACCCGTTACTGAGATACAGAGGCTCAAACGTGAGCAAATTTCCATAAAAACGCCCGTCTTCAATTTTCTCTGAAAATCTTCCAAAGTAAGTGAATGGTGAAGTTATGGATGGATTCTTGCCGAATAAAAAACCACATAATCTGTTAGCATGGTGTTTTTTCTTTAATTTTCCGTAATCTTAAAGAATACAGCCCATAAATTCTTACCGTGCAGTAACAAAATGGCGGATACTGTTTTTCGACGAAGTTTTACATTTAGGTAGAGTTTCAAATAGGTTTTCGGCAAGGTCGCGCAGAGTAACTTATATGAGAGCATTGTTTGAAGATTTCTTGAGGTCTTTATGCAGTTTTCTTTGAAATAAGTTTGCGTCGCCGGAAATTACATTGATTTTTCGATCGCGCGGCAGGGTTCTTCTCCGCGCGACGGGAGTTGGATTAGCCGCGCCGCGGTAAGGTTATTGAAGCTGTGAGGGTTTTAACGCTCAACATTCACCGTTTTTATGTTTTACTTCAAGACACCGATTCTCAAATGGTCTCTGGTGAAGACAGTGGAGGTTTTTCATGCGATGTACTTGCACGTTTCATCGAAGTTCATTTCGTTATCTTTGGATACGATCGAAGACCATGCTTCTATTAAAAGCGTTCAAACCTCGACAAAGTGAGTTGTTTTCCTGGGACTCATACAAAAAGACCTACCAGAAAGATACCAGCTGAAACCCTTATACCTTCTTCAATCACCGATCCCTGACCCTCAGGATTCTAATTTCGAAAACGGTCGTTTTATGACACCCTGGAGCGGAGTCCTTGGCCGTCTTAACGGAGGTATTTCCATGGGAACGGAAAAATGAACGATTTTTGTGTCGCTTCAAAAATTGGCTCACTGAACCCATAACATTTCCGGAATATGCTTTGCATTACTTTCTCAATACTTCTACGGGAGTTGGTATTTTTGTAAAAATCTATTTCTTTCAAATTTATTGAATAAATACTATTCCACATTCAGCTTTACGTTACAAAATTCATACTTTATTCATACGTACCGACGGATCAATATTGACATAAATGGCGTGAATAAATTATTCTGCGACCACGTTGCGCTTGATAAAGGAAACTTACCCATGCGGGAGTCGAACCCGACACTTCTTTGACAGGCGAGCATTTTACCCCGCCGCCACCCAAGTCGGCAAATTGAACAAATAACGAACTGCAAAAAGCGTCATTAAATCTAATGTTTTACTCTTGAGATGAAGAGAATAATGTTCAAGAAGATGGCTAATAATGCAGTGTTCAGTGACTTAACATTACTAATCATGAACATAGATTACTGATGGCAAGTAAATAATCAAAATTTTATGGACGAAAATTATGGATCGCGTGACAATCTCATGTTCTGCACCTACAGTAGGCACTAGAAAGTTGTTGAAGCAGATACGATGAAGACAGGGTAGTTTAGGTAGACAATTCCACGGGAACTTCTAGATTTTTTAAAACGTGTATCATACCCTCAGTTCTACTTTGACTGTGGTGAAGGAAAGTTAAGTTCTCTTGAGTGCGCAGAATTTGTGAAAGTGATTATGATTTGATTGTGGAGCGTAGAAATTTCAAACTTCCACTTGTCTGTAAGTACGTTTTTGAATAAATCCCCGAACATCTTTTTCAAAATAGTTATTTTAATTTATATTATCAAATTTAGCTGAAAATTTTCTTAGTATTCCTTTCCTAACTAAAATAAATTAAAATTTACATTATCAAATGCCACTGTTTAAATTCCAATCGTTACGACATATCCAATATGCATTCAGAAAATCATATGTGGCAGTGCAGCGTACACAAACCAACAGAATATTTATCGATATCAGGTGAACGATACTTTACATCTCCTAAGTTATTCATACCCGACGCTATTGCACCGCAGATTTAGAACCCCATGATTCAGCTGTCCTTCAGTGTGTTGCAAACTAAAAACTATCGTTTTTCTTAATTTCTAAATGACTATACTTCCCTGTAGGATAATAAATTATATGGGTTTTAAGATTAAGAAAAAATTAGAAAAATAAGGTAAGAAATGTAAGCATTACTTTTCCGTTGATCATGGTCAGTAGTAAACAGAACTTGACCGTGTAAAATCCAGAGTTGAAATCATTAAGGCCATCCACCTGCCTTTCGATGTAGGTAATGTCTTTCTGATTTTGTAACTTCTTTTGTCTCTTTTTTTCACCTAAAGCGGATGGGATGACAAAATCGTGTCGACGTCGGCAGTGGATTTTCCCAGATAGTGTCATCTAAAATTGAAGAGCCTATATGTGAGAAGTGCCACCGATGCAATTTAAATTCTTTATCAAAAGTTTAGAGATAAATGTAATTAACCAAGAGAAAGTGGAAACTTCAGTCGTTACCTGTAGCGCCTTTGTTACCTGCAGCTTTTTAATCAAACTAAGTGATACAAGGGAACTCATGACTAGGAATTTATCTGAAGCATCCACTTGTTGCCACATTTGCTTATATTGAGAGTGGCCCGAACTTCCATCAAAACCGTACTTAGAGATTAATCTGTAGTTCACCACACATTTTAATTCTTGAGAGGTGGAAGTGGTGGCTAAGCAGGCTATTGTTCCCAATATCGTGTGGTTCAGTGGTGCTTGAAGGTTTACTTCGCACATGGTCTCAGTTATTTTAATTCCTTCGTTATAAGGTGCCTTTTTTTGCTATCGCTATTCTATCATAACTGGGATACAATTCGTGTCCATGGCTCAGAGCTGTCCTACGAAAAGACCGATGTTGACGCTTGGTCAAATCAGAGGCAATCATCAATGACAGTGCCTCTTCCACTGTCATCTCAGGGTGGACCTTTTCACTCGTCCTCCACTTAGAAAGAACTCTCTTAGCCCGAGTAGGGGTCGTAGTTGTTATTTCTGCAATTAGGTGAGCTGCTGCAGTGTCTCCCCTCTCTCTCAAACTCACAGATGCCGCGAGAGCAAGCTCAGCAGTAGTAGCAGTAGTTTTTAAAGTTTGAATTTTCTTCTGCGTGATCTAACACATTAGGTGCGACATTTTTTTGGCCGCCCTGGAATGCCTGGCAAATATAATATGAATTTTGTAGCATGAAGCTACAGGGGGAATTTTATTTAGTCAATCAATTTGAGAGGAATAGATTTTTACAAAAATACAATACTCAACCGGCTGTCGTTGAAGTATCGGGAAAGTGATGGATAACAAATTCTGGAAATGTTATAGAGTCAGCGAGCCAACTTTTGTATCGACACAAAAATCATTCATTATTTCGAGAACTCTCTACCTATTTCTTAAGGTATGGCCCTAGGATGCGTTTTGTCAGGAAGTCATTGAGAAATTTCAGAGCATCAGGGCCTTGTCTTGAATTCAGCCTCCGCGATAAATAATGGAGCAAATATTTTTTACCGAGTGAATGATTTTTTTACCAATTCCAATATTATTTTGTAGATATCAAGTCATGTAATAATGTGAGGTGGCATTTTCTATGGAATGGCGGATGGAGCCTATGTAAAATTTAGAAATAATAAATTTGTCGAACCTATGGTTATCCAATGCCCGAATGCGTACACGGGGAGGAACGTATGGTAAACGTGTAAAGACATGGTAATCTGTATGTCAAAGTAGAACTGAGGGTATGATGCACATTTAAAAAAAGCTAGAAGTTCCCATGAAAATACCTCCGTTAAGACGGCCAAGGACTCCGCTCCAGGGTGTCATAAAACGACCGTTTTCGAAATTAGAATCCTGAGGGTCAGGGATCGGTGATTGAAGAAGGTATAAGGGTTTCAGCTGGTATCTTTCTGGTAGGTCTTTTTGTATGAGTCCCAGGAAAACAACTCACTTTGTCGAGGTTTGAACGCTTTTAATAGAAGCATGGTCTTCGATCGTATCCAAAGATAACGAAATGAACTTCGATGAAACGTGCAAGTACATCGCATGAAAAACCTCCACTGTCTTCACCAGAGACCATTTGAGAATCGGTGTCTTGAAGTAAAACATAAAAACGGTGAATGTTGAGCGTTAAAACCCTCACAGCTTCAATAACCTTACCGCGGCGCGGCTAATCCAACTCCCGTCGCGCGGAGAAGAACCCTGCCGCGCGATCGAAAAATCAATGTAATTTCCGGCGACGCAAACTTATTTCAAAGAAAACTGCATAAAGACCTCAAGAAATCTTCAAACAATGCTCTCATATAAGTTACTCTGCGCGACCTTGCCGAAAACCTATTTGAAACTCTACCTAAATGTAAAACTTCGTCGAAAAACAGTATCCGCCATTTTGTTACTGCACGGTAAGAATTTATGGGCTGTATTCTTTAAGATTACGGAAAATTAAAGAAAAAACACCATGCTAACAGATTATGTGGTTTTTTATTCGGCAAGAATCCATCCATAACTTCACCATTCACTTACTTTGGAAGATTTTCAGAGAAAATTGAAGACGGGCGTTTTTATGGAAATTTGCTCACGTTTGAGCCTCTGTATCTCAGTAACGGGTAGAATCTATGTCAAATGAAGTACATATCAATAAATTTCAATCATTTTTTAGTATACCTGCGAAGTTTCAACTCAAAAAAAAGCCATTTTGTAATTTTGTCCGGCTTTTTCCGATTTCCGCCCACTGTGCGTCGTGTAGCCAGATAAAAAAGAGAAAAGCCTTGTCGAAGATGAATATACTTATATCTAACAAAGATGAATGTACTTATAAGAGGGAATTGAAGTTTAGAAGGACGAAAATATTCATGAGGAAAAAATTGCATCAAACTTACTTCTCTTAGGTGGTGAGACATGGACAATGGCATCACAGAAAAGTCAAAGGTGGAAGCATTCGAAATGTGGTAATACAGAAAAATGTCGAAGTTCAAATCGGTCGATTGTGTGGGAAATGAGGTCCTAATAAGAGTAGGAATTAGAAAGGCTGTGTATTTAAAATCTTCAGTAAAAGACATCGTATTGTGTAACATCGGGTAATATTGGACACTTTTTTTTGGGCAGCTAAAGAGAGGAATAAAAACTTTGGGGAGATGTATGTGAATCATTATCTTCGCTAGATCACAATTGAAAGGCTCAAATGACAGGCGAAAAAGAGGAATAGCAAGTCCCTCTTTTCTCAAATGAGACACATACATCGAAAAATGAAGGATTTAAATAGATGTTTACGAGCATGTTAGAAGCTCGACTGAATGGATAAATTTGTAAAGAGTTTTTTAAACGTACATTTAGTGAGTAGTTACGATACTGCGGCATGGGTGGTTTTGAACGTACATCGTCGATACATTGAAGTGCTAGTGATTGGAGGGACCAATATGCATCCGAGTTATTATTATTACTATTCCTGTTTTTATGAAGTGGCTGTACTTTCTACCAGTCAGAAAACAGGTAAAATAAGTAAAAAATATGTGATTATTACTTTGATGTTGAAAAGAAATGTGTTGAGGAAATGGTATGTTGCAGCGATGATCAGACAAAGCGCAGTGTAATAAATAAAAATGTAGAAATACCGAAAATCTATACCGACTATGGTCGTAAAAAGAAAAATGCTGATATAACATCTTCATTTTAAGTATGGCTTAAAGTTAAAAAAAATAAAATCATTGGAAAACTAAAGAAAGATAAAAAAAGTGGATACAAAATCAGTAGATTCATAAGAAAATGTACATTATTATGTTTTATAACGCATCAAAACCAACTATCATGATAAAAGCTGGCACCTGCTGATAAGATCCTTTTGAGCTTAACAGGACCCTTTTGTAAATAATTTTATTGTGCAATTATTTGGCATGATTTGTAATGTAGATGTGTTTTTCAATCTGTTCCCTGTAATATTGTTGCTATAATATAATTTTTCTACTAAAATAACATTGTTACTATTATTATTATTATTATTCGAGACAGGCAAAGATATTAGATTTTGATAAAGGTCAACTCCATCTTTCTCTGATATATAAAATTCTCCTGTCAGTGTTTTTTGTTTCCAAACTCCTCCGAAACGACTGGACCGATTCCTGTGGAATTTTGTGTGTGTGTTCACTGCTCAGTAGGAGTGAAAATATGTTGTGAACTATTTTTCATTCTTTCCCCGGGCCGATCAGGCCAATCAGGTCATCAATTTACAATTAGATTGGCATTCGCAATGACTAGTCTCAAGGCCAAACGATGTCTTTTTGTGGCTTTGAGGCACACCATGTTCTTCTCATGGACAATTGTACGTGGCATGTTCACGCGTGGGTAAACAATCCGGTTTGTTTGTTTTGGCTAAAGGTAGATTTACTAAAAACATCGTACACTCCATTGAACTTAGAGGCTGATGATGTTTTTTAAAGTCATAATTTGTGACAGAGATGTAATTTGAAATTTACCGATTACAAGTAGGCCACCCAGGCCTATATATCAGGCCAAGCAGGCAGGAAGTGTAGTACCCAGAGAAGTGGGAAACTTGCAACTGGGAATTCATGGTCTTATGGCAGGATTTAATGAGTAAAAGAACAAAGCAGGTCTGATGATGGTACACATGTATAACTGCAAACAATGGAAACTATGATTTCTGTATATTGCACACAGGATGAACTTACGCATACCCCAGAAAATATTTTTCCACCAAGAGTATTAATAGGTAAGAGTAGAATCCTTTTAAATATGTTTTACCTGACCGTGTCAAGGGTTTTTTCTACCCAGCAGGATTAGCAACTACAGAAGTTGCATGATGTGTCGTAACTAATGGTAATGATATAAGGATTCAATAAACGTGTCGTACAAAGCCAAAAGTAGCACTACGTGATATGGGAGCATGAGATGCACCTACGAACTAACTTTCGTTGACAAACAGACATCCTCTTTTATAAATATAAAGAGAATAAAAGTAGAATGAATTAAAAAATGTATGAATGTTTACTGTTTTGTGTCGGTCAAAATCGTTCACAGAATCTTCCTCTTTGAGTCATATATCACATCCCCACATACTTATAATAAGTCAGTAATTTTTATTTGGCCATCAAAATATTTACTAGAAATAATTATTACGGCAAAACAACGTTTGCCGATCCAGCTAGTAATATAATAGTATTTCTCCTTAAATATTTGATAATATCATAGATCATAACCAAGTTAGAGCTTTCAATGAGCCCAGACGCTTTTGCCTGTTAGTGGGATCCCTTCAGAAAAAAAATCGCAATACTTTGTATACTTGGATAGTAAAAAGTCTTGTGGCTCCATAAATAGAACGTTTGATAAGTAAATAATATAAAATAGGTATATAAGAACAATAATACCGTAAATAAAAATAAAAATGTAATATATCATCGATACAAATCCAAGTTGGGGCTTTGCTCGACCCAAGAGCCATTTTTCTGCAACCTGTATACAGCCCGAATATTTCAATATAACAGCTTAAATTGTATATGAGCAAAAAAGACAAAATACGATCGGATGATATGAGAGGCGCCCTCTGAAGGTGTTTCATCGAAGTGAGAACGGGCCTGCTTGTGCCATGAATTGAGTCTCATGGTATCGCTTTGAGTACTTAATCTTTTGGAGCGTCAGCACCTGGTTGTGAGTGAACGCACCTCCTGAGACTTGTTGTGCGTCCGTTGGAGCGATAGAGAGCCCTCCCTCTCAGAACATGGACGGTCGAGAAGAGACTTATCTTCCCCTGTCTCCGCAGCCGATCCAATCGCCAGCCGGCGGTGGGATGCGGTTTACGCCCGACTCAACACCCCTGAAATTAATTGACCCCCATGGAACTATGGGAGGGTGTTGTAACATAGCATAAACAAGCCACCACATTGTTTTTATATAATTTAAAACTGACAATGGTAGTGAGGGACTGTTGTAACATAACATAAACAAGCCACCATATTGTTTTTATATAATTTAAAACTGACAATGGTAGTGAGGGACTGTTGTAACATAGCATAAACAAGCCACCACATTGTTTTTATATAATTTAAAACTGACAATGGTAGTGAGGGACTGTTGTAACATAACATAAACAAGCCACCATATTGTTTTTATATAATTTAAAACTGACAATGGTAGTGAGGGACTGTTGTAACATAACATAAACAAGCCACCACATTGTTTTTATATAATTTAAAACTGACAATGGTAGTGAGGGACTGTTGTAACATAACATAAACAAGCCACCACATTGTTTTTATATAATTTAAAACTGACAATGGTAGTGAGGGACTGTTGTAACATAACATAAACAAGCCACCATATTGTTTTTATATAATTTAAAACTGACAATGGTAGTGAGGGACTGTTGTAACATAACATAAACAAGCCACCACATTGTTTTTATATAATTTAAAACTGACAATGGTAGTGAGGGACTGTTGTAACATAACATAAACAAGCCACCACATTGTTTTTATATAATTTAAAACTGACAATGGTAGTGAGGGACTGTTGTAACATAACATAAACAAGCCACCACATTGTTTTTATATAATTTAAAACTGACAATGGTAGTGAGGGACTGTTGTAACATAACATAAACAAGCCACCACATTGTTTTTATATAATTTAAAACTGACAATGGTAGTGAGGGACTGTTGTAACATAACATAAACAAGCCACCACATTGTTTTTATATAATTTAAAACTGACAATGGTAGTGAGGGACTGTTGTAACATAACATAAACAAGCCACCACATTGTTTTTATATAATTTAAAACTGACAATGGTAGTGAGGGACTGTTGTAACATAACATAAACAAGCCACCACATTGTTTTTATATAATTTAAAACTGACAATGGTAGTGAGGGACTGTTGTAACATAACATAAACAAGCCACCACATTGTTTTTATATAATTTAAAACTGACAATGGTAGTGAGGGACTGTTGTAACATAACATAAACAAGCCACCACATTGTTTTTATATAATTTAAAACTGACAATGGTAGTGAGGGACTGTTGTAACATAACATAAACAAGCCACCACATTGTTTTTATATAATTTAAAACTGACAATGGTAGTGAGGGACTGTTGTAACATAACATAAACAAGCCACCACATTGTTTTTATATAATTTAAAACTGACAATGGTAGTGAGGGACTGTTGTAACATAACATAAACAAGCCACCACATTGTTTTTATATAATTTAAAACTGACAATGGTAGTGAGGGACTGTTGTAACATAACATAAACAAGCCACCACATTGTTTTTATATAATTTAAAACTGACAATGGTAGTGAGGGACTGTTGTAACATAACATAAACAAGCCACCACATTGTTTTTATATAATTTAAAACTGACAATGGTAGTGAGGGACTGTTGTAACATAACATAAACAAGCCACCACATTGTTTTTATATAATTTAAAACTGACAATGGTAGTGAGGGACTGTTGTAACATAACATAAACAAGCCACCACATTGTTTTTATATAATTTAAAACTGACAATGGTAGTGAGGGACTGTTGTAACATAACATAAACAAGCCACCACATTGTTTTTATATAATTTAAAACTGACAATGGTAGTGAGGGACTGTTGTAACATAACATAAACAAGCCACCATATTGTTTTTATATAATTTAAAACTGACAATGGTAGTGAGGGACTGTTGTAACATAACATAAACAAGCCACCATATTGTTTTTATATAATTTAAAACTGACAATGGTAGTGAGGGACTGTTGTAACATAACATAAACAAGCCACCACATTGTTTTTATATAATTTAAAACTGACAATGGTAGTGAGGGACTGTTGTAACATAACATAAACAAGCCACCATATTGTTTTTATATAATTTAAAACTGACAATGGTAGTGAGGGACTGTTGTAACATAACATAAACAAGCCACCATATTGTTTTTATATAATTTAAAACTGACAATGGTAGTGAGGGACTGTTGTAACATAGCATAAACAAGCCACCACATTGTTTTTATATAATTTAAAACTGACAATGTTAGTGAGGGACTGTTGTAACATAACATAAACAAGCCACCATATTGTTTTTATATAATTTAAAACTGACAATGGTAGTGAGGGACTGTTGTAACATAACATAAACAAGCCACCACATTGTTTTTATATAATTTAAAACTGACAATGGTAGTGAGGGACTGTTGTAACATAACATAAACAAGCCACCATATTGTTTTTATATAATTTAAAACTGACAATGGTAGTGAGGGACTGTTGTAACATAACATAAACAAGCCACCATATTGTTTTTATATAATTTAAAACTGACAATGGTAGTGAGGGACTGTTGTAACATAACATAAACAAGCCACCACATTGTTTTTATATAATTTAAAACTGACAATGGTAGTGAGGGACTGTTGTAACATAACATAAACAAGCCACCACATTGTTTTTATATAATTTAAAACTGACAATGGTAGTGAGGGACTGTTGTAACATAACATAAACAAGCCACCATATTGTTTTTATATAATTTAAAACTGACAATGGTAGTGAGGGACTGTTGTAACATAGCATAAACAAGCCACCACATTGTTTTTATATAATTTAAAACTGACAATGGTAGTGAGGTACTGTTGTAACATAACATAAACAAGCCACCATATTGTTTTTATATAATTTAAAACTGACAATGGTAGTGAGGGACTGTTGTAACATAGCATAAACAAGCCACCACATTGTTTTTATATAATTTAAAACTGACAATGGTAGTGAGGGACTGTTGTAACATAACATAAACAAGCCACCATATTGTTTTTATATAATTTAAAACTGACAATGGTAGTGAGGGACTGTTGTAACATAACATAAACAAGCCACCACATTGTTTTTATATAATTTAAAACTGACAATGGTAGTGAGGGACTGTTGTAACATAACATAAACAAGCCACCATATTGTTTTTATATAATTTAAAACTGACAATGGTAGTGAGGGACTGTTGTAACATAACATAAACAAGCCACCACATTGTTTTTATATAATTTAAAACTGACAATGGTAGTGAGGGACTGTTGTAACATAACATAAACAAGCCACCATATTGTTTTTATATAATTTAAAACTGACAATGGTAGTGAGGGATTGTTGTGAAGGAAAAGGGGAGTTGTGTATAGAGAGTTGAAGGAGGCAGACGTGTTTAAAGGAAGGATCGGGATAAGGACTAAGAAAGGTGGCGGTGTAGCAGAGAAAGGAAGAGAAAGCAGAGAAGGGGAGGCGCCTACGAGAGGAGAAGAGAGCGGGAGGAGAGGAATATAGCGGAACTCAGGATCCACGCTGATGCAGTTCATGGCGGTGGTTCAGAAGAGTGGTGGTGGTAGTTATAAATGGAATTGTGATATCATTGTGGCTTTTGATGTTGGTTTTATGCTCTAAGTTTCAAAATATAGAGTTTGTTTCGAATTGTATTGGAATTATTTGTTTATAAAGAAGAGGAGATTTTTAAAAAGTTACAGTGTTAAGGCACCGAAGACCACCTGCAGTCTCTGTGAATGTTTCTCGGGCTTCCCACCGTGTTGGGCACTCCATTTTGTTTCGATGAAATACTTTTGCATCGAATATATGAGTGCATAGTTCTACAACCCATGAGGACGATGAAAAACTATTTCATCGAAACGTCGGCAGAAATGGAGAGCCTAACGTGGGGGGAATCACGAGAAACGTTCACAGCCATCTTTCGCAGGGAAAGAATCCAATCCTTCGCCTGCGGTCAGCTGGAGAAGCGATACTGATTTTTGTTTTATAAAGTATGATTTTAGTTCTTCCCGTTGAATAATTATGGTTTAAAGAATTCTTCTCGGTATCTGCACCAGGTTATTGGCTTCATTTCCCCGAACGTTTTAGAGAACGACTTGCTTACCATTCTCAGAACGTTGTTATATCACCGTGTCAGATTCCCTACTCGTTTCTGTTGTCTTTTTGACAGCTTCTGTTCTTGATGGAATCTTTTTTTGAACGTCTGTATTTCGAATGGTTTATATACGCGCGTATTCGGAATTAATTGTAGAATTTTATATGGTCACGTTAACACCACCACAATTATAAACTTTAATTGAATTTCAGGGAAATGAAGCAAGTTTCGAGCGAGTATTCGTCGCGAAGAAAGGAAAACTACAACCCATCGCTGGGGAGTGGAGCGACCTCATAATTTTCATTCTACGGATGGATGTTCCATCATCAGAAATAATAACTTCGCTGAGAATCACCTCGTGATTAGAGTACGTGTGTAAAGGTGTGGGCGATATTATCCGTGTTTGTGAATGCGAAACTCAGATCACTGATACGAAGACATCCTCTCAGATTACACGTTCTGCAGATGAACGGTGAGGTTATACCTTTTCCAAATGGGTGGTCGCGCAGTCTATTGGCTTCAATGTTGCATATTTGATAAGAAATATGGCGTGCTGCCACCGATCCTGGCCCTATTATTTCAATTTTAGCGCCTCAATAACACGGCATAAGGGGCGGAGGAAAGCCTATTAAGGATTGCCGTGATGAGCATGGGAGTATTTGAGGTGCGGTATACGGTAGAATTTGAGGTACATACTGAGTTGAAGACAACTTCAATGGGCGGCGGGAAAGCGTGTCAGGATGAGGAGAGGGTTACGGTGCTATTGGCACACGGCGACCAAGAGAAAAAATAAACTAGCGAACTCCAAAGGACAAACTCCGTGATATGTGTACAAGGTGACGTCAATTACACAGGCCAACAAAAAAAAACTTTTTTTTTGGTGCCGGGAGTTTTTGAGCTGATATTAACAATATCAGTGGTGCTGAATCCAAATATGATATCCGTTTTTATGTAACAGCTCTACTTTTTTAGATACGGCGCATTTTATGATTATATTCTTTCAAATTTTTGATATATTTCAGAAAATATTTTTCAAATTTTAATCAATCTATAAATTAACTAATTCATAATCACTCTGCAGTATTTACTTTGAAAATCACCTTTATACCTTTGAGAAAGGGGTTGGGGAGGATTTGGCGTTTTTGAAGAAGGGGGAGACAGGCGTACAGAGCGGAGGCAGTGGGACCAACTAAGGGATGTGGGAAACCCACGGTGGAAAAGGACCCTAGTCATAACTGTAGAATAACGACACGTGGGAAGAATCACAGATAAGTGGAGAAGGGTAAAAAAGGGGAGATAGGGTAAAAAGAGAGCGTGTCTTTGAAAATGGAGAAGCGGGAGTAAGTAAGCAGTAAGGGGATTTCCGAAAACAAATGGTCAAATTCTCAAAGTTTTTGTAAAGCAGCCTCTAAAAATGAGCTCAATCCGAAGAAGCTGTGTAAATCATTGTGATGTGTTTTGTTACATTTGTGGGGAATATACTTTAAAAGAAAATAGGAAAAACATTACAGACTTTGTGAAACGTGCATACCTAGGATATTTTGGTGTTCAGCTTGGTGACCAAGGTAAAAAGTAGGCACCGCATGTTGTGTGTAAAACATGTACAGAACATCAGCGGTATTGAACTACAGGAAAAAGGAAAAGTTTAAAGTTTGGTATGACAATGGTTTGGAGAGAACCTACAAACCATATTGACGACTGTTATTTTTGCATGGTAAATGTTTCGGGAATTAATCGAAACAATCGCCACAAATGGATATATACAGATTTGCCTTCAGCTAGACACCCGGTACCCCATTCAGAAGAAATCCCGATCCTAATATTTCAGACATTACGAGATGTATGTGAGGATAAATATGAGCCATGTGAACACATTCCTGATTCTATTGACGATAGTGACAGTGACTACGAGGCAGTATCAACAAATCCTCAACTATTTAATCAAGATGAACTAAGCGACCTTGTTAGAGAATTGAACTTACCGAAGGAAGCATCTGAACTACTAGCTTCAAGGATGCATGAAAAGAATTTAATGGAACAAGGTACAAAAATTAATTTCTATCCCACAGTTGAAAAGGATCTGTTAAGTACCCCTCTTTACTCCAGAAGACAATCTTACATTTTGTTTAGACGTTAGAGGTCTTCTGAAAAGAATGGGACTACCGCAATATGAAGATAGTGATTGGCGTTTGTTCATTGATAGCTCCAAGCGTAGTTTAAAATGTGTTCTTCACAATGTTAACAAGTTTGGCTCAATACCAATCGCTCATTCAACTGAAATGAAAGAAGAATATGATACAATAATATTGGCCTTACAGAAGATAAAATACTAGGGACATCGCTAGGTGATTTTTGTAGATTTAAAATTGGTGAACTTTCTTCTTGGGCAGCAATTTAGCAACACAAAATATCCTTATTTCTGGTGCCTCTGTGCTAGCAGGGACAGACAAACCACTGGATTAAGAAGGAGTGGTCTAAGAGAGAAAACTTAATTATTGGGTAAAAACATTATTGCTGAGTCTTTGGTGAACGGGAGAAAATCACCTTACCGCCCCTTCATGTTAAACTAGGCTTAACGAAGCAATTTGTAAAGGTTCTTGACAGGAATGGACCATGCTTCGGCTACATAAGAATAAAAATGCCGCAGATAAGTATAGAAAAACTTAAAGCTGGTACTTTTGATGGGCCACAAATCAGACAACTTACAAAGGATCCTGCTTTTGTCAAGCCATTGAATGAGATTGAAAAAAACAGTTGGCTTTCATTTGTTTAGGTAATAAAATGTTTTCTGGGAAATCGCAACCGAGATAAATTATATTGAGCTGGTAAACAATATGCTCACTAACTTTAAACCACTTGGATGTAATATTAGCATAAAAGTTCACTATACAGAGTCACTTAAGACTGTTTTCCTGAAAATTTAGGCGACACAAGTGAAAAACAAGGCGAATGATTTCACCAGGAAATCAAAACAATGTAGAATCGCTACCAAGGAAGATGGGATAAACATATGGTGGCAGATTACTGCTAGTGCTTAAAACGAGACTGTTTTAACAAAGTGCACGCAAGAAAATCGCGCAAAAGGAGCTTCCGTAGTCTTGAGTGACGTTTTTACGTCTTTTTTTTCTTTAAATTGTTTTATTTCAGTAAAAAATGTTACTATTTGTATTCAATTGTGCTGTAAAACTATTGTAATTGTAGGTGATTTAGCATTCCTATAAATAAATCAAGTTTTTATATTTTATGGGTTTTATGATTTATGTAATATCATCATATTGAACATTTTTTTTGTAAGTAACAACATATCTGTATCGTGAAAACTAGAGCTGATAGGAAAAAACAAATATCATATTTGGATTCAGCACCCCAAGTATACTGGGAATCAGCTTTAAAACCTCCGGCACCAAAACCACTGTTGACCTGTGTTATCGAAAAAGATGGAGGTTTGGCGTTGCAGCGCAATTGAAATTTCGTAGATTTTAGTAATCAATAATAAATTAATGGTATTTATTATGGGCATTTGAAATTTTTTACTGGGCCTGAATTTTGCGACGCAATTTCCCCAGAATGAGGAAAAAAACTATTCCTGTAAACCACAGTCATTACCTGCTCCTACGGTATATTTTTCTTAAATTCTCTCACATCCTTCTTTCTACCACCGGAGGATATTCGTTGCTATGAAATTCAAAGTTTTTGCATCTAATTTATTTATTTCGCTCCGATCTGCACCGGTGCCGAAGAGTATCGTTTCTGTACGTATCATGTTAGTGAATATGAATAGGGTTTGCACGAATTTTTCCGAGAGGGATTCTCCAGTGTGCCACTACTTATTTTGTCACCCACCACGCATTCAACAGGTTTATTAAAGCGACCAATGGCGTCGCTGACGGCTGAATGGTACGCAAATGACGGAGAGACGCTATGATATGCAGTTGTTTACCGAAGTGATCTATTTATAATGATAGATTATATTTAATTCCTATCTTTTCAATGCTATGGTTTTATAAGTGGAAATGTTCTTTTGCAAATATGAAAAATACTTAAGTGGATCGCTTCACACCCATCTCGCCGCACTGCAGATATTCTTGAAACCCGATTGTTAAGCTCCCTTAGAGGCAAAATAGATGAAGTTTCATCGCGACTGTCTGGGGGCTCCTCTAGGTATTCCTTTGGTCTTTATGCCATATTATTTCTTTTAATTGATTGGCTTTGCTTTCAAAACTCCTAAATACTCTACTCTGGGTGGTCTTTATGTTTTTAACTTTGGTGTCTTTGAAGCGTTATTTTGAAATTACTTTCTAGCTTTTCAAAAGTATTTCACTCAAGATTGTGAGCTGAAATCTTTAAATTTAATAGATAAGTTAATGAAGATTAATTATCTCAATTGATGCATTTGCATGCTTCATATTTGCAGGGGAATTGTATTCAACCAAAAATCTTAGACTTTACACTGAAAACAATTAGAAAATGTTCATTGACAGCCATTCATGGAAGCAGTGATGACTTAGTGTGAGTTAAATTCGCACCTAACTTGCACCTAACTTTACATTCCGCTCCGTTCTACAGCCTGGCCGAAAAATATCGTTTTCTACGCGGACATGAGTACCTATATTGCGCTAACGGGACTAGGTATGAGGGCTTTTGTGGCCTTTCTCCCGTCAAATGCACGTATCTCGATCGCAATACGATCTGCCGACAGTCGATAGCGTTAGACAGCACTTTGAGTGACCTCGGCCGTTTCCTTGCGAAGATTGAAAGTCCCTTGGTGCTTTTGGTTTCTCCGAACGGTAATTGTGAAAGGCATAGAATATTGACAGATGATGCATAGAAACTTTAGAGCAGCGGGAAAACTGTTATTCCGTCTCGGGTCTGTGCCTTCATATCTGGAGCACTTTGAGTAGTGTGTTCATCATTTGGCAAACAACCTTTTGAGCGTGGATATGTTTCGTTGCAGCAGGGCCAGAACTAGGAGTCTTGTGAGGGGGGGCGAAGATTAGTTTGCCGTCCTCTTCCCTACACTAAAATATAATACTTCCGTTCGCTATTTTTTGGGATACGGTAATTGAAATTACTCACCGTGTTTGTTATAAAGAATTTTTCTTTATGTTACTGTTTAATAATTTATAAATTAATAATAAATGTTTAATAATTTTATAAGGAAAATTTAATATTATAGATTTTTCAATAAACTTTTCAATTTTTTTCCGGTTTTGGGAAGGTGATGAGTAATAAGGGGGATGGGTTCGGAAAGGACGCCGTTCACAAGGATTCCGTTTATTGCAATGTCTAGAATTTCCATGGCATCCATTCCCCTTCCTTTCCCGGTAAAATACAGTACTTCTGTTTCAAAGTTGCTTTGGCACCCCATCTCCAACAGGTGTCGGGGGAAGGCTGACGAATCATCCTTGGCCGTTGTCTTGAATTTTCGTCCCTTTATCAAGAATCACAATTACCCCTTAATTTATAAATATCAAATTTTACCATTAACCGGTCGGAATTTTGGAATAAACTGTCTAAGTAACGAGGTGTCTTTCATTGCAAAAACAGCAGAGTATACCAAATATCTAGGAGTTAGGCTCAATAATGACCCATCGTGGAATAAAAATATTCGGGGAACTAACCGGTCAAGCCAATCGCAAATTGGGTTTCGTTAAAAGAGTAATAGGAAAGTGCAACGGCAAAGAGAGAGGAATTAGCTATTTATCCCTCGTTAGGCCCTTATTAAGATAAAGCGATTCGCGTGAAATGTAGTGGAAATTCGACGTATTGGAATAAAGGGTAGTTCCACTTTTACACAATTGTTTAATCGCACAACGCGGAATTAAATGATCGTGGAACCGTGAAACTACCCTTATTCAATATTCTTTTCAATTGTTGACTTATGGTGATGATAAAATTTATTAGAGTGATTGAGAGTGGTTTCTACGAGGAAAATATTACATGAATATTCCGGCCTCTATGGCGGAGGGGTAAAGTCATAGCCTCCAAATCCGAAGGTCGCGGCTTCGAGTCCCGCCTGGGTAGGTTGCCCCTAACCAGGGAATTGATGTTCGTGTACGTTTAGTTGCTAAATATTATCAAAACCCCAATGTAAAGGCCGGACAGCGCCATTTTCGATGGTGTGGATCAAAAAATAAGTCTCTAGGATTGGAGACTTATTTGTTGGCGCGTATTTCTTAAACAGTGATGCGGGTTTACCAAATCAGAACATCGCTATATATCATAATGCGCGAAAGTCTCAATCAGCTTAGGAAGTTGAAATTAGAGTTTTATTTTTTTAAATTTTCTATAATATTTCGTTGAAGAACGGATTTTAAAGCATTTGACAGCTGTTTTGCGGTGTCATCTTTCTGGGAAGAGCACGTAAAGAAATAAACGTCAAATTATGCTTGTCAAACGATTGTGAATGCCAGGAATTGGAAAAACACACAGAAGTGAATATTATAAGGAAAAATTTCTTCGTTAATATTTGAATAATTCAGAAAAATAGTGATAACTGATTTGAAACAATGAAAAAATTTATATAAACGTTTAGACGGAGAGTATACATTTCATGATGCGATGCATTAGATGAGGAATACATTGACATTTTAAGAACAGCTTCTTTCATTCCTAAATTGCTTTTCTATTCAAAAGTGATAATTTACTGAAAGATTATCAGCTTATTGTTTATTTACGAGAAAATGATTATATTTTTAAGAGTATCCTATTTCGTAGTACAAGCTCATTATATTTATCACATTTTCAAGTCCATTTATCAAGATAGCCTTGATAAATCCTACCACACCTCAATGGCTGCCTCATATATGATTGATAAATTACCATCCATATAAGTGGCGATATATAGTGCCTTCACTTCTTTGCTAGAGAATAAGAATGCACGTGTCAAAGGATTTGATATTGGAGAGATATTAATATGGTTGCCAAGAGCGTAGTTTCCAGAGGAAGCATTTGATTGGCGATGCCATTTGAATAATCAAAGAAGGGTGTATAGCGACCTTTTTCATTGGTTGAAGCGAGTTGAGATAAAATGTCCAATGGTGTTGCAGACATTTTCTGTCGGCTATGCTTTGCAAGCCTTGGCACGTGATTCCGAGGTCGTGTGAAATTGTTTTTCGCGATGCAATGGAAGTGAATAATAGCGTTAGTCATTTTATTCAAATGAAATTCAGGTTTGTTTCCGCTTAATAATAGCTGCGTTTTTATGAAGCAGCGAAGTTTTTATTTATTCCTTTTTCCGGATTAATTATGGTGATGTCTTCATCACTCTGCACTTTTGATTGCGAAGACTGTTTTCGTTTTCAAAGTATTTCGGAATTAGAAGGGCTTTGATTGATGTGGAAAAAAATATTTCAAATCAAATGCATTCATATATTTTGTGTAAAAAAAATCGCTTATATTTGCTGGATAATTCCACTAACTTTTTCCCCAAAAATGCTCGATGATATTATATTAATTATTTCAACAATATATTTTAAATATTATATATTTATTATGCTATTTGAGCATTTTATTAGTGATTTCTCAGTTTAATACTTCTTAGTAAATACATAAGAAGGAATAGTCATTTGAAGCACATGCAAAACTACAGCATTGTTCACCGATTAAAAGTTGAGTTGAATCAGAATATTTATTCCAGTTTTCACAACATAAAGAGGTGACGTTACCTTTACGCTCAAAAATAATAGCATGGAATGGTTTTCTTTATTAGTAAGAAAAGTAAGCAACACTGCAATAATAATGTAGATATGTGTACTTTTTAGATCGCACCAACGCTTTTTTTTAGAGTTTTGTTTACTAGGCCGTGAAAACCACGGGGAAATCTCTCCAAATATCAGTAAGTATTTCCAGTGATGTATGCCTTTGTTCATGAATGTGGTAATATATACTAAAATAGGAAAATTACAATGGAGAGAAATCATTTGCGTTCATCGGAGTTCTCCCATTTTCCTACCACGTAAACTACCAAAGCATCTTTTCCCTCTGTGGAGTTTTGTTGATTTTTGATGACAAGAGGATTTGTGCTGACCGGAAATACAAAAAAGCAGCATGTCTAACCCGTATTTTGAGATAAGAATTTAGTTATGTCCTTGTATTCCAGGCACCGCGGCGGCGCTGCGTTATATTTTGTTATTATCTTTCAAATTTGGCCTTTCTTTGTATTTTTCCTGATTGATAATGTACATGGCATCTATTTTCTTTATTTATAACCGTGTATAACCGCTAAGCCAAATTGCTGAAAATGTAGCAAAATAATCTTTAACACTGCATTCTTTGCCGTTTATTGATGTAATATTCTCTTTTTTTGTTCCCTTTGTCGGTATTTTCAAATGAAAGTTTTAATATCGTGTGCAGTGGTTGTTTTAAGAATTTTTCTGACATGCACTACTGGATAAACTACGATTTTTAACGTGTACAATGCTTTATTTTTTATGTATCAAAATACTAAAAATTAGGACCGAATAAAAGTCATATGTGCCCATTGAAATAATTTTGCTTCCCAGCGTCCACCCATATGTACATACCACCACAGTTGCTAAGCTAAAGCCAGAACTAAGAAGTTCGGCATTGTTCAAGTGGTGAAACACTTGGAGGAAATTCCGGAGCTCCCATTTCGATTCCCTATTAGGACATATAGTTTTTTCACTGTGGGATTCTCGCATTTCGAGTGTACTCGGGGTTGCGTGTTCTCCCTGTGGACAGAGCGATTGGCTGCTGACCGAAGTGTTAAAATACTGGATTAAACCGTTGGGCACCCCTAAAGATGAATCCCCCTAATTTGAGCGCCGCCATATCAACGGAGAACATCACATTAGAAACCCACAATATTTCCGTCAGAAGCGATGAATTAAGAGAGATATTTTGCCGGCATATATATGCATTCGGCGTTAGGGCATTACGCAAGTGAGGCAGCCGTGCAAAAGACGCATCCTTGGACCGTAAAACTGCAAATGAGACTGGCCATTAATCTGAGGGAATTCAAATGAGTCTGTTTTAGCCATTGGAGTTAGTTTAACGTGGTGGAAAATTTCCTTCTTTCAGAAACATAGAAATATGATCTTTCGTGCTAACGTTTCAGACGAATATTTATTGAAAGATCCAGCGATCCAGTCCTCACAATATCTTACGTCCTCCTGTTGCGCAGGTCGGCGGAACGGAAATATGTAAGAAGGGTCAGGGAACAGAATGGAGGCAAAAACGAGCATACAGTGAGCAGAGTGACCAACACTTTAGAGAGGAAATAGAGTTCTGACAATATGTAGACAATAGGGTAGTTTCCTTCATCAAAGGAAACGAAAGGCATTGATTGCGATTCCTTACCCACTATTAGTGTATTCATAATTTACAAATTATTTGGTTTTAGAAATACCGGTTTAGACGAATGGCAATGGTCAATTTTATCCTCACTTGCTCAGATGCTATACGAGTAGATAGCATTTTTACATCGCCTGAGGTTATCAATGGATGCATGAGGCACAGAGCTCAGGGAAACATGTCTTAATAATCACCTATTAAAACTGCCTAAGGTTGGAAAGTTTTCTTCGCTTGATATGGTATCAATAATCCTTATTTAAGCCAAGTGCCACCTGCTAGAAGGGTACTCTGCTACCTGCTAGCAGCCTGCATTGCAGCGAAGAACGTACCCTCGCCCCAAGGTCACCTCACATGGCGAAAGCAGGAACCAGAGTGACGTCACACGGAGTTTTCCCAGCATTTGTACTTAGCCGTCGCGTTTTCGCGCGCATGAAAATTTTCACTTTTCATTTAATCGCGAAAAATAGATATCGTCATTTAAAAATCTAAAAGCGTGAAATGCGTACTCCAGGAGTAATAATCTTTCAATTTAGGCAATAAAAAAATAATTGGAAACCACCCAATTGAACTCGCTTGGGAGCAGGCACATAGCGGCCATGTCCCACCGTTCATCTTTCAATTCCGCCAAGGAAGGGGCTGGGCTCCATCCTACATGACCCATTACTAATTTTATAATTAAAACTCAGTGTAATACAAAATGATTTTACTTTATAAATATTTTGTACTTGGGAGTCATTATAAAATCAAGGATATTCTTATTTTTTGTTTTCACTGCAAATAATCTTTGTGCAAATAATTTAAATTCTAAAGGACAAGGTCCTAAATCAATGTTTATTTTGTCATAATCCAGTAGCGATAAATAGCGATGGGCAGTCAAATTCAGTGAAATCATGCACATTACAATTTGGAATGTAGGCTTTTGCAGCGACATGCATTGTTGTCAACGGCTTTCGGGTAGAGCTGCGTGTTGCGCTTTGCCACGGCCATTGCATATCGCATCAACAGGCGATGAAGTCCCCCTAGCATTCATCGCCTGATCATACGACCTGCAATGGCCACGAAAGCTCGCGTAACAAAGCGCAACACGCAGCTGCTCCCGAAAGCCGTTGACAACCACACATTACAATTTTTTTCTCAGATTCCAAAAAATCATTTAATATCTCGACGTTCACCTTAGACCTGAAAACGAAAGCAGGATGGCTTTTTAACGCGGCTGAAGACCCCGGAAACTTAAAATCATCACGCGTGCCGGGATTATACGCAGGAATGCAGGAGATATTAATCCTGCTGATGTTTTTTAACACGCTTCAGAGTAACGTTATTGCTCTTTTACGTTAACAATAAGTAACGAATGAAACTCAGGAGGGAGCGTATTTGAAGATTAAGATCATACTGAATCCATTTTGTACTTCGTTACTTACTGGATGCCGTTGTGCCTTTATTTTGAATTTCTAAGGCTCTGAAAGGATTACGATAATGAAGGTTAAAGTAATGAAACAACGCCTAAATACATCACCCTTATCTTAACATTTCGAACCCGTTTAGCACCTGAATCACAAACCGCGTAACACATAAAATAAACTTGAAGATAAGAGTTGACGACTGGCCGTCCGCTAACAACTAAGCCTTTGAATGAGATTCACTCATTTAAATGCTTATACTTGAAACACTGAATCTATAATTTTTTTTAAATTCTTGCAAAAGTGACAGAAACGCACCCATAATTAACGAAATTTACCACTAATCCTGGGAAAACCTCGACAAGATAAGCTACTCGTAGGGTATTAATAGTTGTAGGTGAACTTAATTAACAGATCCCCCCAGCACCGAAAGCATTCTCGCCCTATCTTAATCTTAATCAGCTGCAGTCCTTCACAAAACCACTTAAGGTAAAAGCCATTGTGAATATAGGAGAGAAAGGGCTTCGGGTAATTTCGTCATAAAGAGAGGCGAGGTTTTGTTCTCCGATGAACATCTAAGCTCATTAAAACACTCATTCAAGGAATGAACATTTATGCCTGTATCGTATCCTTAAATGAGAGTTTATAAATAAATTTACATTTTTTAATGATTCCTTTTTGTAAGCTTCACTCCCCATATCATAAACACGAGTCACATGAACATAATAAAGTGTGTTATAAAAATTCATAATGTGAGGATAGTGGCCTAGTAAAGGGGAGAAGGCTCTAGCAATGAGCGAAGGGATAATTACATACGACTGAGGCCTTTGAATGCACACAGTAAAAAAATTCTCGAGGTGCGATAAGTCTCAGGGGAAAACTGGCCCCCGCTCACCTGAATACTTGACAACAAGCCTTCGGTTGGCCCGGGGCAAACTCTACCATCATCTTTTTTGATTAACCTACGGGTTGAAATCTGTAAGTGACATTGAATACAAAAGTTAAAATTGAAAACGTACGACTCACTGTCCCTCTTGAAACAGTATATACTTCCGAATGTTTAACACCATTGAAACACCTGGAATCGTTTTCTAATCCATTATCTTTGTCCTTCGAATATTCTTTGTCGTATTCTTTGAAGAAAACTTGTCACATATTGAAATGAAAGTTAGCTGCATTTTTCCCCCAAAATACTTTCGCACCTACCTTTCATTTCAATAGGTCGATCATCCGCTATATCACGCCCGAATCGGTTGAAATAGTTTGATAATATGTTATGTACCATCTACATATTACCCCGCAAGCCGCTTCGATAGGCGTGTGGTGAGGGTGTGTCAGGTCACCAGGCGTTGACAAATACACAGAGAATGATCAAACGAAGGTCAACCTAGCATTTATTAAAGTCCTCTGTTGTTTGGGAAAGGAAACCTAACCGTACAGCAACACATATCTCTTAATCTATCGTTTCTATCGGACCAAGAAATGTACTGGGTTTCTAATGTGATGTTATCAGTGTCGGTTCGAATGATTCACTTTCCCTATAGCTCAAATAATCTAAAATGTAACTCATAACTTCAGGCTTTACTTGGTGAAACCTCTCCATATTGGAAATTCAGAAACAAAAATTTGTAAGGTTCACTGTTATATTAATATTGGCACGACCCGGGTTTCGTAACGTAGTTACATCGTCTGTAATTGAAGTTATATATAGTGCCCATATTAGAATAATAGCGAACCTTACAAAGTTATACTTCTGTATTTCCTTCAATCAATCTAAGCCTAGCTCGCACCGTTCGAGCTTCTAGCGTCTTCTAGAGTCTTCTACATCTACATACTACCCCAATGCAAGCCGCCTGAATAAGCGTGTGGCGGATGCTGTTAGGACATCAGCCGTTTAGATTTAAAAATGAAATACTCAAGCGAAATAACGCCTAGCATTTATTGAAGTCCTTTACTATTCGGGAAAAAACGAGCTCCCATGAATATCAGTTCGACCACATATCGCTCTTAATTTATCGCCTCGGTCGGACCTGGAAATATAGTGTGGCTCTAATATTATGTTCTCTGTGTCGCTCTTAAAGATATCTATTCTCAATTGCTCAAGCAATCTAAGCCTAGCGCGCAGCCTCTGAGTCTCTTGCAGCTTCCAACCCAATGCGTTTCACGTCTGCGTAACGCTTTCTGCAGCAGTTTTGACAAATCGCGCTGTTTTCCTTTGTATTTTACTACGTTTTCGGATTATTTTTCTGCACCGGATCCCATTTTCTCGTTGCATATTCAAGGTGCCGATGGACGAGTGCGAAATGGCACCTTAGTTTTACGTTCTCATCCGAAAATCTTCCCAAAATACGCTTCATGAATCCTAATTTCTTCGGGGTTATGCCGCAAATATTCCTTTTCTGTGTTCCCCTCGATAAGTTCCAAGTTATCGTAGCTCGCGGGCTCTTCACTTCATTTCACCTTTGTGTTTACACCATTAACAGCATAAAAATTCGCTTAACATCTACTAAATGAAATAAATAACCACCACGTAGAAGGAAAAAAATGTAAATGCTACATTCTACGGAAGATCAGATCATTCATCATGTTGGTCATCATGTTGGTTGATCAATCATGTTGGTGATTGGTCACCCCCTGCCAAACACCCTAGAGGTGGCTCGCAGGGTATTATGTAGATGTAGATCATATAAATAAAATAAGAGAGATAGGCTGGAGAACAGACAGATTCAGAACGTCTTTTTTTCCACGATCAATAAGAGATTATAACGGCAGCGTTAGAACTCACAAATACATTAGATTCCTTGTAGTGTAGCCTACTAACTTATGTGCACCTCAATGCATGTTTCTGAGTTTTATTATTATTTCTAACAGCATGTGGTAGTATAATTTGTTAGTATATTCAACGTTTTTTGGACCGTGTGGTGTGAGTCCAATATCATGCTGCATGGTGATAAAAAAAATTCAACGATTGAGCAATGGCTTGACAATATTCGTCATACAATATCTGAGGCACCTGATAGCTTTCATTCGTCGATTTTATCAACTGCCGAAAGTAACACTAGTTAAAGTGCGAAGAAGCCGAAAGTTAACTATATATGCATAGGTGCACAGGACTGAAATAAAAAAAATAAAAACTGAAATTAATGCACATTCAACAATTAGCAGAGCCATAGTTTGAATAATTTTGCAGGACCCTCTAAAAACATTTGGTTCTGTATTACAAGCAGTAAGTTTCATTCCTTAAATGATATGGACTAAATGACTGATGCCCACAGCACTTATAATTCAATTAAACAAATAAGATACACAACATTTCGGAACACTACTGAGCATGCAATGGAAATTTTTGTGAAAACATATTCAGAGGTGATCGCAGTGACTGAGTGTCTAAAGTTAAGTTTGAATTTTGTCGTTAAGAAATAGATAACATATAATAATACCGTCACATGTAATATACATATAATTAATCAGATAACATATAATAATACCGTCACATATAATATACATATAATAATACAGATAACATATAATAATGAAAAAAAACTCATGGGCAATTTTCTGGATTGCTGAATACATTTCTAAAGGGTTTTTTCATGCTTTTTCGTAACAACTATGACTGATATTCCAGGAAACGATAATATATCATGAATGTGTCATGATTATGTTCTAAGTGACGGTAGTACCCAAGCTCGGTTACGTGTATATTAGTTGAATGCATGATCCCAGACAAGCGGTCGGATAAAACAATTTACGAACCGTGAAAACCTAGAAGAACGAGATCTGAGACTATGGCTGAGCCAGAGAGGGTAATTTTCAAGGCGCAAGCCATACATTGTCAATAAGGAGATATAAACAGTAATTATACATTTGATGATGTACCCAAGTAATAAGCATTTTGCTATTATGTTGTCTATAAATTTGATAATTTTCACCATTGGACGTTGCATAAAATTTTAGAAGCAAAACTCAAGTATTTTTCAGTCCTAATTTATCATATGAAATATTAGACATGTCCTCATCCTTCAGGGAATTATTGAGCAGCAGCTAAGCACTTACTCTGACGGGTAGGTACTATGCTCTCCAGAGTATACACCAGAATAGAATTAACTAACTTCTGCAAAATTGTGTACATGTCCCAATTAACGGACAAAGCCTTGAACTAATGCGTAGTACTAAAGGAACTAATTTTAAAGTCAACATGACTGGTTCTGGGATGACAGCCGCAAGTTTTCGCCTCTTCTGTGTCGAATGGCCAATTCTGGCAGAGCTGACGAGCCATCGAACAATACATAGAAATAATGAAATTCCTATAAAAAATAATTGAAGTCCCATCGAACAATACATGGAAACGAGTCATTATCCACGCCCACACTTGATTCTCCACTGAAATGTTTCCATTACCTATCATGACTAGTTTTGTATTCACAGTGTTCATTTATAAGTAAAAAGCTTTTGTTGGATAAAGAGAACATGAATTTGAGAATTTTTACCTCAAAAAATTGTTAAAATTGTAATTTTTGGAAGGAAACATCATTTTTTTTAATCTATTATAATAGATACAATACATATACGCTTCAGAAGAGGTAAGAGATGCAAAAAAACATTGCGCAAGATGACAAAACGGCTTTTTATTTGATGAAATTTAGTTGAGGTAAATCTTTTGACAAGAAAGGTCAAAATCCCGTGAACATTGCTCTTAAATGTATGAAGATTATAGAAGCGATTGAGTTGTGATTCTTCCAGTTGATCGCGCTTACTTTGATTAATCAGAGATTAGTCATTAAAAGGCTACTGAGGTATCATCACGATAGGGAAATTCAAAGATTGAGTGAAGCCTTTCTTTATCATTCCGTGTCCAACTAGTGTTCTATGGTGTTGGTGATTATTTACCGGGAAAGCCCGTCCCACTTATTCGGGTGGTTGCCCCACGTCTCCTGGCCGCTGGTGGTCGCTTTTTGTGCAGCACAGAGTGACCATCAACGGTCGCGTAACGTCGGGCAGCGAGCCAAATAAGCAAGGGGATTTCAAATAAGAGATCTAATTCCATCCCATAGAGGGCTGATTTCAGTTCTCACCACTTCAATTACATAACAATCGGTTTTCAAAAATGTCCGCGGCGCGGTGATGAGTGCAATGCGATCCACTTTTTCCAATTTTTCTGGGGTATAACGTTTGTCATTGAAAGGAATAGAATTAAAAGTAATGAATTTGATGTATTACATCATCATGTGCATTAATTACGTTTAATACTCCTAACTACAACTTATTTTCCCGTGAAACTCGGATCAATTTGTCCGTCAGCGACGCGAGTGGCCACTTTCCTAAACCCATTTCAGAGCGCGGTGGATGACAGCAGATTTAGAGGTCGACTTGAAGATCCTCTTTTCTAATATTTATGCAAATAAGTCACGGAGCACACATTAAAAACATTACCAACAGCAGCAATAACCCGCAATAGCTTTAGCGAAAAAATGGTATTTTATCTCTTAGAAAGCGAAAGCTTGCCGATTAAAAAATTATAGAATGTATGTGAACAACCTTTAAACCATCTAATGGAATTCAGTAAACTGGTATGGTGCGAAAAAAAAGAGGATTTCCGTCGTAAATATCCAATTTTTTAAGCAACCTGAAACTCGAGAAAAAACTGAGTTGTAGCCCGCGTGATTTTGAGGTGTCCATGCGTGCCTAACGCATTTATTTCAAGATTGAGGGTAGATAATTAAGGGTTGCATAACCTGTTCTGAAGGGCGCTTCTGATCTGATTCACGTGGAACTAAACGAAAAGCAAAAAAACAAAGTATTCGAAATTATTCGGCATCAGCGATTCATTGACGTTCTAGAACCGTTAAGGCAAAAATTAAACTACAGCCAATTTTTTCCTGTCCGGTTACAAAGAAAAATCCCGTTTGAGAGGACTGTTGCCGCTGCTTCGTAAAAGATACATAAGCGAAAATATGCTGGCACAGGAAAACACCCCCTGAAATGGGATTTGACTCTCAACCTTCAGGCGCAAAGAAAAACGACGATCCAGAAAACTACTTTTCCATGGCAATTAATGTGAATTACATGGTTGTTTATGAGACCTCTCTGTTATTCAACCCGAAAATTGTCTAGGACAGTCGAGATTAGAGCTTATCCCGAAAAAGTCACAGCTGTGCGAATATCTCACTTAGAGAATTAGGGGACTGATTTCTTTTCTTGAAGCACCTTGCATTTAAAGTATTCATACTCACATTCTAAGCTCACCACTAAGTCTCATGCTTATGAAGAACAGAGTTTGAGGTCAGGGGGCCAATAGGGTGGTTTCCTACTATTTTTTATGACCTACATGGAAATACTATTACTCCTGGAGTACGTATTTCACGCTTTTAGATTTTTAAATGACGACATCCATTTTTCGCGATTAAATGAAAAGTAAAATTTTCAAGCGCGCCAAAAACGCGAAGGATAAGTATGAATGCTGGGAAAAGCCCGCGTAAACGTCTGGCTTCTGCTGTGAGAGGCCACCCGGGAGCGAGGCTATGAACGCCGCTACAATGCAAGCTGCTTGCTGCCGAGCATGGCGGTAGTGTAGAGTGCCTTGCTGGCAGGTAGCGCTTGGCTTAAATAAGGGTTAATTAATTAATTCCCTTTCAAACGAAGGAAACTTTCCGACCTTAGGCAGTTTTTATAGGTGATTATTAAGAAATGTTACCCTGAGCTCTGTGCCTCATGCATGTATTGATAATCTCAGACGATGTAAAACTCCTTTTTCAAATGAGGCTAAAATTGACCATTAACATTCGTCTAAACTGGGATTTCTAAAACCAAATAATTTGTAAATTATGAATACACTAATAGTGGGTAAGGAATCGCAATCAATGCCTTTCGTTTCCTTTGATGAAGGAAACTACCCTATTGTCTACATATTGTCAGAACTCTATTTCCTCTCTAAAGTGTTGGTCACTCTGCTCACTGTATGCTCGTTTTTGCCTCCATTCTGTTCCCTGACCCTTCTTACATATTTCCGTTCCGCCGACCTGCGCAACAGGAGGACGTAAGATATTGTGAGGACTGGATCGCTGGATCTTTCAATAAATATTCGTCTGAAACGTTAGCACGAAAGATCATATTTCTATGTTTCTGAAAGAAGGAAATTTTCCACCACGTTAAACTAACTCTAATGACTAAAACAGACTCTTTTGAATTCCCTCAGATTAATGGCCAGTCTCATTTGCAGTTTTACGGTCCAAGGAGGCGTCTTTTGCATGGCTGCCTCACTTGCGTAATGCCCTAACGCCGAATGCATATTTCATTTTCTGCCCTTTCAAACCTAAAACGAAACGGCTATAAATAAATTTGATGCGATGGGAAGCCACGAGAGCAGGTAACGCCTCATTGCAGTTTCAATCAATGTTCAGCCGAGTTAATCGTCTCCGTTTCTCTGCGCCGTAGGCCTCGCTCGAACGCACTTGAATGAGCCATTACTTTCGCGAAGATGGGAGAAAAGTATGAGCTATTGGCTTTAAAGAAGAATGCGCTCTCAAACGAGTGCGCAAGGGAGAAGAAGTGCTGGGCGCGTAACTCATTAAGACGGGAAAGTATGCGAGGGAAGTGCCGTGAATCGGCGACCTTCGTCCTATTAAGCCTCTCATCGCTTGGAAGAAAAGGTTGTGGGAGAAGAGAAAAAAAAAATCCTCACCTTCTCCGTACGAGGAGGAGACTTCCTTATATGTTGCACCTTTGACCCCTTAGTGCAGTGTCGGGGGTCGCGAGGGATTACGAGCTGAGTCACAATTGCTTCTTGCCATCGACGCGACGTCGGAAAATCCGACGGAAACGACCGTCATATAGCCAAGTACTCTCGCGCAGCGTGCGGTAGCAATGTACACCAACTGCGTGCACACGACGTATTCCAGGAGAAAATGCCCCTATTTCATGAGGATGTTTGGAAAACGTTTTTAAGCATTTTTTTTTGTTTTGCAGGCATGAGGTCGAAAATTCCTTAGTTGGGTCACATACGGCAACGCAAGCAGGGTATACATACCGCATGGATTTATATTTCTAACGGAAAACGCCTAGCGTATTCCAATTTAGAAACAATAATTGATATGAGCAGTGCCATATCTATAAAAAAAACTATGCTATAGGAACTTGTCTCTCCTCTTTCTGTTTTGCTAATTGACTTCAATTTTTATGATGGTGAGAAAGAGAAATTTTTTTATTTAATAACTACTTTAAGGAGCGTTTTTAGCATTAAGTGAAATTTTGACTAAATTGTACTAAAAATACTTTTGTTAAACTTAAGTCTATTAAAAAAAGAAATAACATCGTCATTTTTTAATGACATTATTTGTGATGACGTTACATCGGATCGACCATTCATATCTCTTGGCTTATTTGGTGGGGACTGGAATCACTAGCAAAAAAAAATATCTAAAAAAGGGTCATATAGCCATAATTTAAGTGTGGGAACTGTATAGTATCGATTCCACTGATGTACATACTTTAGATAGAAATGTATATAACTCTATTTCCTTTCTTTCCAGGATAGCACTGCGCATTTCGATAATAAGTGTTTTTGCGTCCATGCAATGCAAAAAATACATCGCCTTGCTTCCAAATTTAAGATATGTTCATTTCATATATACTATTCTAGCACCTTCCGATCTTGAAAAGCAAAAATATACCGATATTTGCGGTTAGCTTTTAAATATGTTTTTCAGTCAACAATTTTTCATTCAATAATTCATGTTTTGCTTTTGCGGATGCGTTTTTCGTTGTCTATACTTTTTCCTTTCGTAAATATATAATTTGTACTGGTATATGGATGGTTGTAGATTTTAGAAACCATGAGATTAACTTTTTTCAAAGATTTGTAAGTTTTAAGTTTAAGTTATTGAGTTTTTTATAATTAGGGATAAGTTGAATGTGACACCAAGCACGGCTTAGATTTTCATGTTTTCTCAATCGGTGAGGTTAGTCTTCAGGTTTATTTTCTTAGAAAAAATACCGCAGCATTAATCAATATCTGCTGTTTTTCCGGGAGCTAATCCTTCGATAGGGAAAGGCAATAGAGTAAGGCTGTGAGATATTGGTAAGGTAGCGTCATGTGCTTTGTGAGGCTGAAAGGTCACTGAAAGGCATCTTAGCAATGTTGGAATATATCTAACGAAGATCAGGACATATTGACCTCGGCTTCTGGAATCAATGGTTATTTTATGATGAAACAGCAGTTCTCAAGTGTTGACATTAATTGACTGTAAATCATATCCGTCGGCATATTGTTGGCGTATTTGTGGGAAATATAGCACAATATTTTGAACTTCTAATACCGTATCTTGTATGATGTTTGGCACGATATGGTGGAAGTTCTTAATATTATTAAAATAAGTCATTGCAATATTTACACTGAATTTTATTGTTACACAACGCGTTGTGTAGTAATAAAACTCAGTAGAAATATTGTAATGTCTTATTTTAATAATTTAAAAAGTTAATGTATTCAATTCATTGGGAAAATCTTAAATCGTTTATTGAAATTTTATTTTTAATCCTAGAAAAGCTTATCTTGATAGAAAAATATTTCTAATATTAGTAGCAGTACTTCAGTGTGATAAAAATATTTGATTTAATGCGATTGTATAAAGTTGAATGTTGATTGTTTTGGCCGTTCCAAAGCTCTCTGCAGAGTTTTTATTTATAGATATTTAAGAATTTAATTAAAAATATTTGGCCAAAGTTTTGATACATTTTTATACCTTCATCGGGCAGTTAATATCACAAACAAATCATATTCGTAGCAAAAAAAGTCTTGATGAAGGTACACTGAAACGTTGGTCAAATATATGTCGTTTTATTTTAAATAGGTATACTTCAAGATAATAATTAACGTTAAAAATTGAGGCTAAGGGATAAAAGAAACTCAAATACATAGATGTTGTTGACCATCTATTATTGACGTGAAATGCTAGGCCGGGGAATTTCTAGGCAGTTTGAATCAATCAATGCTTCATCGCGATTACTAAGAGGTATCACTTAGCTGTGATAAGATGTCAGAAATATGCTGCTCAACGGGGAAGGAAACAAAATGGTTGCGTTGGTCTACTAATCACTCGTTTAACGAAAGTTTTATGGTAAATTATATCGCCGTGGTTGTAGGCGCAGTTAAGTTCTCGCCTGCCAAAATGAAGGCCAAGAAGGTTTCTCTTCTCGTCTCAAGTCCAGAATGTGGATATTTATAATTTTCCTTTTTATGTATTTAACTAGACTATTATCCCCGATATAAACGACCCACGGAGACTTTTTTACAGATCTATGGAAATAGGTAATGAAAATAAGTGATGATCTAGGAAAATGATTGAAAATTTTATTTAATAATAGGTTGAAATTCTCCTTCAGGATTTTCTGTCAATTTGAGTTCCTGTCCAGTCACGGTCAACAGCAAAATGGGATGAAAGATCGCCAATCGTCAGCCCAAGTACCGAAAATGGTAAGTCTGCTTTAAATCCTTGACACTTTGGCATCTAAAATATAGCCCTCGATAAGACGTTAGGAATCAACATGGGATGATGCATTTTTGGCTGAAATGTTTCCCATCCGTTTACATAGAAAGGATATGAATTATTTTTGTCTCATTGTTTTTCTTACGTGGAAGTCAAACTGATAGGTATGCTGAAAGATTAACAAGTGCAAGTACAGTCTGATGCTGTTAGAATATAGCGAAATTGAGGTAATAATTATTGCGAGACCTTTTTTTATGAATAAAAGAAATGAACTAGGGTAATAGCTACCTAAATCCGTCTATTATTCCATGTCTGTCGGATTCTTTCGTAATTCTAAACTTACATCCAAGTATAAACGCTTAATATTTTTTGGCAACAGAAAAAATATAGTCTTGCGAACATGTTTTTTTTAAACATGTGCTTTACTCTCTCAGAATTCAAAAGTTAATGCTTTCATAATGATTGGAAATTAGGATGAGTAAGGATTTCATGTGTTATTTCAATGTGCATGTAAGTTTTTCTTTGCAATTTGATGCCATGGAATTTCAAATAACTATTCGCAATATTTAAAGCTGTAATTTATTTTTTAAAGTGAGTGTATTAAGTTATGTGTTGAGTTTTATGACATTATTGAGTTTCACGCGTGGTGATAATTTCATATTTCAGATAGGCAGATATCGTTATAATTCCCAGAGATTACTGTCATCCGGTTTATCTTACAATCAGCGGTGGGTTTTTATGTATGCTTAGGACGATGAAAGGAGCAATAATGTATTTTGTTTCATAAAGTCAACAGCTTCTAATTGTGCTCCATTATTGCACCATGCCTGACCTATGTGGACAGCTTAGCAGTAATAAATAGTTGTTGAGAAGAGTTTCGGATTTGCATAACCTCTTACAGTGAATTTCATGATCTCGTAATTTTCCCACGAATCGATTACAGTTGAGTTTCTAGGAAAACCGAAGCGTCGTTTTATTCCTGTTGGATAGACATATTGTGCCTTCTAATGAATGGTCCCTCAGTAATATTGTAAATGTAAAACAACCTTTTAATGCTGTACGATCTAGCTTCTAAAGCTTCTTTACGTTTCTCTATGTTAAGTCGATTCCATGAAGTTACGCCCGAGAAAATGAAAAGAACAGGAGTTTCCCGCTACCACTGACGGGCCATTTTAGCACATTCGGTTTTCTAACTTCTAATTTAAAATTATTTATGTCAATGCCTAGTTTCTTCACCGTATATTGTCATAAAGGCTAAAGGTTATTCAACTCAAAGGCTGATTGAGATATGCGAGGGCAGAGCTCGCCCCAGACTCAACTGCGACCGTGTGAAGCTCACTCGTGCAGAATTGCTAATTTCCGTAGGGTTTGCAAAGTTTGTTTCATCCGAGGGCCTTTGATCTGCAGCAATGCACCAGAAAGACTGCCATTGTCCCTAGCAATAAAAATAATGTTTGATTTTAAATCGTAAATTGTTAAAAACGTTTCATCCGTCCATCTTCAACTCTCCGCAGAGATAGGAGTTGTGAAAGGAAAGATGCGTTCCCAAAATCTGTGTGTCATGTGCCGCTCGGAAAACACTAAATTTTATGCTTGATAATCGTGCGAAACGTCAGCAATGAGCGTTAAATCATATTCACGCATCCCTTTGTTGAAACAATAAGTCTTTTATGAATTTTATCTACATCTCCATCTACTTCTATCCCGTAAGAAATGTGGCAGGGGGTGTTAGGACACCAAACATTTACAAATAGAATGGAAATTCGCATACGAAGTTCCGCCTAAGATTTTTTAAAGTCATTTATCGTTCGGGGAAAAAGTGAGTTCCCATACCTATCCGTTCGTAAAAATACCTCCCTTAATTTGTCGTTTCTGTGTGACCTTGATATATAGTGAGGTTCTAATATGTTAGTCTCCGTGTGGCTGCGAAAGATATATATTGTCAATAGCTAAAATAAGGTTAATGCTTAAAACTGCTGGATTTTCAGAGAGAAATGATGATTTCATCTTGCTCAACATTCAGCTCAAACAACTAGCCTCATTTTTACTCGCCATCAAATCAAAATCACGTGCTTTGTTGCTCATATGAAAAATTTTATGCCGTTTCAGTAGGTGAATATTTTAAAAAAGAAACGTTCCACTAACCGTCTTGCTGTGGATCAAGCAGTATGCAGGGTGTCCCATTTATCTTGACCACCCGAAATAACTTTTCGTCCAGATGCAAATTCAAAAATGTGTCAAGCAAATGTTCATTAGCCGTCAGGGGGACATTAATCAGCATGATTGCCTTCCTTGTAGCTTTTTTATTTACAAAGATATGAACAGGAGGAGTTATAGGAGAGGAAATAATTGCCGAATAAAAAATATACCGCTGCCGGTGCCATTTAAAAAAGACATACCGCTATTCATATCTTTTTAAATAACAAAGCTACAAGGAAGGCAACCATGCTGATTAATGTCCCCCTGACGGCTCATGAACATTTGCTTGTCACATTTTTGAATTTGCATCTGGACAAAAAGTTATTTCGGGTGGCCAAGATAAATGGGACACTCTATATATTCTGCAAATTTTATGTTGTATGCCGTATTTATATATTTTTTAGTTCTACAGTAACGTCTTATCCAGTATTGTTTCCTCTTTTATTACAATTTTAAAATCAAGGCGAGTTATGCCTAAGGAATTCGGAAAGTGTTCCTGCATAGAAATCTTGAGCGTTCATCCATATACAAATTACTCTTTTCATATTACTTCAGAAGTTTGGTTTTAATTCTTAATTCAGATAATGGAAGCCACCTTTCGGATATTTTGCTCATTGCTTCAATGTTAAAGCTAAATTATTTTTCAACAGCTTCGTTAACGATGTTTATCGATGGACGCTAACGAGGGAACTGCATATCACCTCCTCCACCTTTTCGACGTCTTTCTGATTTTCTACCGTTCATTTTTTCTTCTATTTTTTATTTCCATCATTTTATCTTCCACAATTTAGCTTCGCCCGCTGTCTTTCCCAGTTCATCCTGTTTTTTGTGCTGATTTTCATTCATAAATATTTTTGTACCGTTTCTCACATCATTTAAAAAATATTCACACCGGATTTTTCTAATAAAAAATTGTTTTTCTCAGCAGTTTGTGAGTATGCCCCCGAGTTTTAATCCATTGTTTTTTATGCGACTTTATATTATTGTTGCGAGAATTCACCCTTTTCTGATGCTATGCGTTAGTGGTCCGTAATTTCTCTTTTATAATTTAATTTTTCCTAAATTTTATTGAAACTTGCGGATGATTGCCATAAACATGGCACACCCCTATTATTCAGAAATTTCTCCTGCACTATCTCTATTTCTCTGCATGCCTATGATTTTGCTCCTTAGGAATGCTAAGCGTTATGGATATTAATGCTTTTGATTTTCGTTCTTGCAAGAGTGAGCGTATGGAACAGGAAAATTAATTTAATCGCAAATAACGCTATTAAATCCAGACTTTTCCTACATCCCAGAAACTTTATCTTGATTGTTGAGCCCTTTACTCATATGACTCCACTATTAAGTTACGATAAAACGTCAGTGCATTTAAGAAAATAATTATAAAAACATGCAATCCTCAAGGACTTGCCTCTTTTCTATCTAAGCATAAGAATGCAGCATGGAGTGTGACGATTGAACTCACTCACTCGCAAAAAAGTAACGGCATTTTATCAATTTTCACAAGACGGTTATCAAAATGGTCTGTTTCGGGCTTAGCCATTGCTTTTAACACCGAAAGTACTACTAGTACTTGAGCTTATCGATTTTTTCTTGATTGCTAACTTCCTTAATAGAATGACTCGGCAATTATGCTATAGTAAATGAGGGTGTAAAACCGCATTCTTCTCTCTTGTATTTTCCAATCGTTTGTTCGATTGCAATAATGTAACTTATAATGTTCTTGCAGATTTATTGAACACTCTCACCTAAAAACAAAGAACTACTCAACGCCTTAGTCACCTCTCTACACAAAAAAGCGTTCTTAATGGTCTTACATGGTGACTCGAGCCTTGGAAGGAGAAATGGTATGTTTTCGTTATGTAACAGTAGTTGGATAAGCATTAGATACCGTCAAAATACCAAAATAGCAGGTGACAACATGGTTTTTCCATTGCTTTTGAAGTAACCTCGGTAAATCTGTTCACCTGATGAATAGGCAATGCCTCATAGGGGAGGAACATGAATTTTATTCATTAGTTATCTGAGTTTGTGCGTTTAATACTACGGGTATCTGGGGATCGATTTGGTGAGGTGGCTTGACTGTTGGCTTGTGGGCTGTGTGGGCTCGGGTTCAAATCCCGGCGATGGGAGAGAATTTTCAGGAACGTTCGCACGAACCCTGTTTGAGTTTCCTGTGGATGGCACTTCAAGTACAACAGAAAGTATGACGGTTCTGGGCGAACCCTTCGAGGGTACAACACACCGGGGCCGGGAACCAAGCCCGTGGCTTATACGCCCGATCACCCGGGGAGGGGGAGGAGAGGGAAGGAATAGGAAAGAGGCGCCGCCGCGATAGGAGCTCGACGACCCCTCTGGGAGAGGAAAGGTGCGAAAGGAACGGAAGGGGGAAAGACACGCCAATGCTTTAGAAGCGAAGAGGGCCCAACTAAATAGTGAAACCAAGCATGCGTAAGTAATGTGCCAGCGATTTTAGAGGAATTTCCTATGAGGAAGAAAAATCCATCGATCAAATCGCTAGAGACTTCAAGTACAACAGTGGAAACGAGACTCCAGGGCGGGCTCGCAAGGTTACACTCCTGGGGCAGGATCTATAAGCGCGAGCTTTTCACCTCTGCACCCAGAAGGGGGAGGACGGGAAGGAGAAAGGAAGGAGGCGCCGCCGCGATAGAAACCCGACGACGCCTCCTGGGAGTGGATAGGTAAGGAAGGGAAAGGACGAGGAATCCCGCACCGTCACAAGGCGGGCGGGTCCTACCATCAGCGAAACCAGGCAAAGCCATTATTATTCTAACGACCTTGGAGGATTATTCTAATAGGAAGAATAATCCAACGATCAGATCGTTAAATAATTCAAGTACAACACTGCGTCCGTCGGATGGGACGTTAGGCCGTGGTCCCTTTGGCGCCTTTCGTTAAGAGCAGGCTAATGCCGACGCCGGGTTTCTCGCCACCCTTCCTTCCATACCCTTCCCTCATGGTGCAAATGACCTCAGCTGTCGGTCGCCTAATCCAAATACCATACCATGAGTATCTTGAGTCAAATCGAGAAATGCCAGAATGCGTGAAGAGTTCTTTTTTTTCATCATTTAGTTTTCGTGAGGAGTATTTTTCGTGAGTATGGCACTGGCAGATGGTCCACGTGTGGTCAAGCGTATCAGTTTGTGCATAGATTGGAAATAAAATAACTTATAGTAATGAGTAAAAGGCAAAAAAACTAGATTTTAAAAACCTCAAGTGATATTAAGAGCAGATTTAAAGACGGAATATCTCCTTGTGTTGGGAGCTTTTAAATTAAGATTAAAATCTCAATTTCCGTATTAGCGAATGCACACCAATGTATCGCTTGGATTGGATTCCCTCCATTTTTAGGAATGTAATTGCATTAATCATTTTATTTCAGAAATAGTCTTAGAGATTTTGATTAAAAATGAATACTTAATTAGGTATTATAAACTGTGTACTGTTACGGATGATGTGATTTTTCGAGGTATTCATTGACACAGTATCTGTCGCATGATATTGGATTTGATGAATTACAAGAAAAACCATGTTTTTTTTAAGCCTTTATCAAAATTGGAGATTCATTGCCGTGGTATTTTTGTTCACTGTATATTACGTAGTGCTTTGCTTTAACCTCTCTCTAGAGTCTCTCCGTATTTCGGAGTGCGATACATTAATCTACGTCTGATAGCCTCACTGAGGATGCTGACATAATAGGGAATTCACCTGCTTAAAATTCATCCTCGTATAATCCCCACATCAAACGCCTGCTGGGATTCTTGGTGAAAGATCAGTACTCACTTGAAATATAGCGTTGTGCTGGCTGCCAGAGACATCACTTGTTTCAATGAGTTCCGCAGTAACACCCAAATCAGTTTCATCTTTCTTTCTACGTACCCTCATCATTATTAATGAATGAAAAATAAGAGATCATTGTATTGTATCATCTTCTTCTTCTTCAAATATTATTGCTGCAAAAATTACATCCCATTAGGACACAAGGTACTTATTTTTAAGAAGGAAATTAGTATTTTCTGGCTACATGTGTTTTTTCATGCATAAATAATCTGCATTTCGTGATTCCAAGCATAATTTTTATGAATCAAGTTTTAATCAATTACTTACTTTCAACTGATTTTCTTGCTTTTTCGACGGTTAAGAGGAATCCTACTTCGCAAACTAACAATAGATAAGTATGGCATTTTTTAAGTATCTCACGTCTTGTTTGAGATTGCATTTCTCTTTAAAGTTGACAAAAGAATGCCGAGTTCAGGAGTTGGTGGTAATAGTGGTGATGGTACAGAACATAATAGAGAATAACATTTGTACTAGATGATGACGAGCCACGTCGAAACATAAATCGTATTTTAAATATTTATGTGGATTTGCAAAGTTCTTTTACTTTTCTTTACATTAAGTAGATTTCATGAAATCACGTCTGAAACAGCTAATTACATAATAGAGAAGTGATATGTGGAATTAAAATCATTTTACGTAATCATAAGAAGAATAGGGAACATGAAGAAGCTTTTGACTATAGAATTTCACCGTCGGATAATAAATTTATAAAGCCACCACAAGTGCGTTAAAATCATAGAATTATTGATCGATTGAGTGAGATGAGGAAGAATGGAAAGGATACATTTTTCTGGAATTCCTATGACTTTGAAACCTTTCTTCGAAAACTTAATTTTTAATCCCTGAGACACTCGTTTTCTGGAATGGTAAAGTAGCGATTGCGTGAAAAAAGATCGCCACTGTCTAGTGAGATGGCAGTCCTACCTTTCGGGCTTTTGAGATTGACCAAAAAAAGACACATTCAAAGGTTGGAAACAACTCGGGGCAAAAACTCAAGTATGAAGTGGATGCCTCCGTCATAGAACAGGGTGAGATGTCGTGAACGTCCGCTTGCATTTCTTGACACGCTGCACCAGAAAGAAAGACTTCGAAGGTCCTCGAAGTGGGAGGTGGTCCAGGAAAGTAGTTGACTCCTTGAATCTTATTTTGTGACTTTCAAACGCTTGTCTTTGATTAGATCTGCATTTTTCTATGCACATCAACCTTCAGGTTAAAATACTGACGAATGACGGTGGTTAATATCCCAGCTGCCAGCGCCATTTAAAAATTACTCGTGCCGCGTGGTTTTCTCCTCCACGGGGCCCGGAGCACTACCCTGCGCTACGAAGACGTTGTTGCATCCGTTGAGTGCGACTCTCCCCAAACGCTCGGAGCGGAGATGGAAATGAATTCGCTCCGCTTCGGCAGATCTCCAACATTTCTCACCACACTGACCATCACCCGGCCGAAGAAATCACTGCGTTTTGCCGCTCCGAATTGTTAAGGCGGTTGCAAACTCGAAACGGTTCGACTCAGGAACTCTTATTTTTCAATCTATTCAGCTCCTGTTCGATTCCCTGCGCTGGAAATCAAATTCACCCTCCTCTCTTATTCACTCTCTCACCTGATGTCACCCGAAAATTGCTTTCCATAGATGTGGTTAGAGCTATTCTGAGCTTAAACCAAACCTATTGCACGATTAAACCCAAAGGCTGGTTTGGATTGGCGATGGTGGAGCTTATCTCGGATTCAGCCAAATGTGCTCGGATATTACACTTTCTGGGCAGAGAGGCCAGGTCCTTTGGGCTCACACACTTTATTTATTTTCATGTGGAGTCCTTTATTGTTTAAATAATTTTTCACATACAGCCATGTAGCCAATTTATACTGAAAATTTTAACAGAACATGAATGAAGCAAAATATAATAACAATATAGAAATTACCCCTTGGAAAACCAATGGGGAAAGAAGAGCTGCCAGTTATTTGAAATGTCGTTACGATAGTCTTGTTAGTGTAACTGACCTCTTAGATAAACTGGGATGGGAATCTCTGTCGGACCGTAGATTGAAAAATAGAATACAATTTAAAATAGAATACCTTTTCGATAAATTCAAGAGCAGTGTCTTTTCTAACGAAGTTAGCCATATCTTACGAACGCCAACAAACTACGGAAGATCAGATCATATAAATAAAATAAGAGAGATGGACTGTAGAACAGACAGATTCATATTGTCTTTTTTCCCACGATCAATAAGAGATTATAACGGCAGCGATAGAACTCATAAATAGATAGGTGACTTGGAGTGTAGCCTACTAGCCTATGTAAAACTTAATGCATGTTTCTTAATTTTATTATTATTTCAAACAGCATATGGTAGTATAATTTGTTAGCATTCGTGACGTGTTTTGGACTGTGTGGTGTGCATGTGGGAGTCCAATTGCATGCTGCATGCTGGTGATTGATCACCCCCTGCCAAACACCCTAGAGGTGGCTCGCAGGGTATTATATAGATAGATAGATAGATGGGTTGAGGAAAACATTCAATTAGCATTCGTATGGGATAAATCATGTATGATTAACTTCTTGCATGGCGAGTAAAAATTATGGATGGGGGGAGTGAGGAGAGGCGATATAAAGGCGAGCGCTTCCTTAAGGGAATGCGAATTCGATCTGCGTGGGAATAAGCGGATGGCAGGGTAGGGAGAGCGAGCGGGTGGAGCGAGTTGGTCTCCTTAAAAAGGGAGGCTTCTGCCGCGATCTCAACCCAGGACCCTCAGTGCAGTAGCCCAGTTCTTAACTCACTTACAATAAGTCACCACTCTCACGAATATCCAAAATATTTGCACTGCGAACAGACCTTGAACGAATTCAGTGATGAATGAAATGTCCGCGTGCCTCTTTCGTGTCTCGTGGGTTCACTTCTGCTGGGTTCGTTAACATGCGCACTTCGCCCCCAAGTCGTCAATGGTGAATCAACACGCCCTTCTCCTCCTTTTACTAATTCTACTTTTTTCCATCGTCCCTTGGCTGCCCACTCCTCTTTTGATCCATTGAAATCACTTCCGCTTCGGGAGCGCGTGTTTGACGTAAATAGCGATGTTTGCATGCGCAAAGACACGTGAATTCAAACGGAAGCGAGGGCATATGTGTTCTCAAGGATGCTTGACGGTAGTCCGCAATGCGATGCTCAAGATTCTCCACCACTGGGCCGTCGAGAGTGACTTTAAGCGCTGAAGCGTGAAATAGTTACCAGATGATGTGCGTGCGGAGATCAGTTATTGGTTACCTATGAAGGGAACGCAAATACCAGTCCTCCCTTTCACTTTATTTGGGTGTAATTAACTGAAGAAATTATTTACGAATTCGTTGTTTTATGCTGTAGTTTTCTGTATTTTTCTGCGAATGTATGTATCGATATAAATATATAGGAAAAGACTTCTGCATTAGCATCAGATATAGCCCACCTCCTGGAAGTAATATTTTGATAACGAGTGGAGTGTCTCGCATGGAAGGGAAGGAATCGCAGTTTGTCCTTCATATTTAATCGATAGCGATGGATGAAAATCATTGATCAGCACTGAAAACGACACTTTTTCAAGCATTCGTGAACCATGTGTAAAAATATATCAAGGTCTGGTTACTCGGTACTCCAGACCATATTAATTAATGTCTAAATATGTGAACATGTGAATGGACACGAAAATGCACAGAGTATCCGCCTAAATTTTGCGAACGCATGAACAGAAAATAGTGAAAAGTAAAGAAAGCTTTGTAATTCCGCAAAGAATTTGACGTGGGATGGGATCGATTGGTACAAATGCACAGATTAATATTTTAAATGCACATGAAATATTTATGTGTAATTTAAAAGTTTTCTTTACTTTTCATTACGTTGAGTAGATTCTATAAAGTCACGCCTGAAACAACTAATTATAGGCCGAAAATAGAACCTGCTCCAATTTGGTTCATGCATTCGTACATGCCCGGTTCAGTTCCACCATTGTTCATTCATTCACGCATCAACTCGCAAGAATTAATGTACCGTGTAACCAACCTTAAGACCTTACCCATACAGTTAATATTGCGGCTCCTGTTACCTTTTCTTCGTTTCAACGGGGATTTTCATCATATTGCGAGGGGAAAGTGAGAAAGTCAAGATAACAACAGCCAGCCTAGAATTGTATTCAAGGGCAAAGACTAATAATTATCTTGATATTTTCTATAAATGTCCAATCAATTACTATAAGTCTTATTTTAAATACTTCTTAGTGAATTATGAAAATCATATTACATACATATTAATTCTATCTATGGGATACTGATTGATGCATCACTCTAAGAGGTGGACACAATTATTTTTGTGGGATTGAACCGTATTTAATTCAAAGGAATATAGAAAATGTAGCCGACCGATAATGATATTTAAACCGATATGGGATTAGTTTCGTTTACTTTATTCATGTGAAGTATATAATGCGGGATCGAGGAAATTATGACATGAAATATTTCCTAGCCTCCGGCAAATATTTGTGATCTCTGGAACTAAAAATTAAAATCGAGTCACGTTTCGTTGATGGAAATGCCGCCAACAAATCATAAATCGTCACTGGGAATCATTAACACTTGGCTCAAAAGGTATTCATTACGAGACGTTTTAATGGCCGAATGCAAAATCGCTCGCTGTTTTTTTTTATATCCCTCCTGTATGAAAACAGTGAATTTCTTAGCGTTCCAACATCTCTTTGATTTTTCTAATTACCGTTGGTTGTTGGGGCTTGGCCGAGTGATTATCGCCAGACACTGCTAATTTCCGTGTCTATGGAGACGTCTTGACTCGCGATAGAATCTGTTCACCTAAAGCTGGAGAGATCATTTGAAATGATACGTATTTTACTGAAACCAGTTCTACGTAGAAAACCAAACATATTTGCTTAGTTTCACAAGAAACTACTCATTCCTTGTATCTTCATCGGCACTAATCAGTTTCTCCCTTTACGGATTTGAGAAGTCAAGTGGTGTTATTTATCTCAATATTAACTGTCACAGCTCCCCATGAAAGTAGACGATTTACGTGAAAATTTAATGGGCTAAGTTTTGTAGTCATTATCCTCTAAACCCAGTAACTTGAAACTTACCATGAATGTTTAGGTAGAATTGAACAATTTCAAAGTTTACTAAGCTACATGTTTTAAATTCAACATACGCGACTTCTCCTTTACCATTTTTCAACCAATACCTTTCATTTTAATATTCTTCAATTAGACAAAATATTTGTCGCTGACTAAATCTATCGTGTATTTAAAAAGCTATTTATGAAAGAGAATTGATGGAATTCCCGTAGTCTAAGATTTCATAGAAGTTTTTCAGTGTATAGTATAGTGTATACAGTTATTCTCGTAGTATTTACCATAGTCAGGTAAACAAACCTAACTTTTTACTGAGTCTGAAATGTTTACACACATAATGTACTAAAAGCAAAGATATGCTGTGTTGAAATACTCATTTTTTCAACTGATAACTGGCAAGCCAAAATTACTACACCTTACTATTCTTCGGTCAAAATCTCTCTTATTTTATCGTTTTCTTCGTGTCTTGAAGCACTTCGTGGTTCTGTCGCGCTGTCTAAGGGTCGCTCTGAAAAGTATCAATTTTTAATTCTTCAAGCAATATAAGCACAGAACGAGACTACTGAGTTTACAGTGGCTAGCAGCCTAAGTTATATTTCGTAATCTCCTAAAAACTAAGATACTCAGAGGTACCCATTACCCATAATTCCCAGAGGTAATACCCATTTTTCATCTGATAACTCGCAAGTGTAACGTTTTCTGTTCCCTGCTCTTGAAAAACGCGTGATCAAACTACGACCTGGAAATTAAAACGCCAAGGGTCCATGCTTCTCATAGAGATGAGGTCTGAGGAGTGCTAAGGAGCACCTTTCTTTCAAGTCTTCCCACGACTCGCTTCATGAATCCAGGCTTTTTTATGACTCTGCCACAGGCATTTCCACTTGACTCAGTATTCCCGTTGTACTTAGCTATGCAGTGTCGGGTAAATTGCTAGGTAATAATATAATATCACATCATTTAGCTAAAAGAGATATTTTTGAAGTGTGCTACAGCATATCATTCTACTGATAAACGGTATCTTCAGCAGAAGCTCGGAATTGTAAGATCACATTACAAGTCTCACGATAGCTCACTTTTCTCTGTCTTTTCATTTATGAATCAAATGAAACTCGCAGTTGTAACCGAATCCTCCAAGATGCAATACCGAACCATCATTTTTCTTAATGAAAACAACTATTATTTCTCTCTAAACTGCCAGCATAAACTGCATTAACGAAAGGTAAGTGAAACCTTGATTTTTTCCGCCAGAGAGAAAATGTGCACCGAGAAACCTTATGGAAACAATTGTTGATTGCGTGGCACCTATAATAATATTGAAATGGAGAAATAACAATCGGTGAAATTTCAAGAGTTAATAAATACATGCAATTTCCCGTAGTTTGAAAATTTATTACGACCTGGGTTTCAATGCTGCTACATCATCTTCAAGGCGAATAATTAATTTATAATCGTGTAAAATTGCGAGTGTTTATTACGATATGGAAAAACATTCCACTGTATCACGCCTTAGTCTTCGGATTTTATTTTCAAAAAGAAATTTAACATCGATATCATATTAATTCTGTTTGCCAGCATTTGAACTACGTTCGATTTTTCCGTAGCAAGGATTTATCGCTTAATTTCACGAGAGGAGAATTATATTTATGTATTATCACGATTTATATGCCCACAGATAAAGTTAAAAATATCGGTTGAAATTAATCCGTATTCAAAGTGTGGATTACTAAGGCTCAGACAAAAGATCTATGGTTGAGTGCCACGCAACGCTTTCAGCCGTTGTTCCATACCTGACCCACATTTCTCGTGCATGCAACCTCCCTGCCTGACGTCGGATATATGCAAGGCGCCGAAGCGCAGGAGACATGCAATCTGTCCACGCCGAACTGTGCCCCTGCGGTGAGCGGGCCCTCAACAAAGAATCGTGACCTCATCAACTCTTCCACGTGTCCTCCGGCGTGCTGTTCTCAAATGCATCCGAGATTGTTTCCGAAAAAAAAGCGCCATTTCCGCGATCCGACCCTGAGCGCCGTCATCCGCTCACAACGGCCGCACGTGGAAGCGAGGTTTTTAACGCCTATCCTTGGCTCATTCTCACACTCTCCCGAGATGGATATAATGGCCTTAATAGGGTGCGTCATTTAAATTCCGTCGTCATAATTTTATCATTCCAAAGACATTTTTCTAGCTTGGTAAACAATTTACTCAAGCTCTCGTGCACGGGAAAAAAAGAGCTATCAGTTACGCTTATATTCACAGATTTTTATCATATTTAATATTTATTTAGTGTATTAAATTAAAGGTGAATTACTCAAACGGATGGTGGGTAACGGGGATTAATGAAGAGGTAGGATAATTTCTGAAATAATTAATGCTGAAAATTGAAAAACTCGCTGAAACCTAAAAAAATGAACGAATAGAAACATTTTTCTGGCTTGCAGTAGCTATTTTTACTTCACTACCTGATTTAATGGCTCATTTTTCAGGGAATTCCATATTTTCAAAAAAATATTCCACGCCTCTTCAACAGTGCATCGAATCCTATGTGTTGCTTTCACCGTTCGTCCTACCATAGAGTAAGTATAGTCGTACTCTATGGCCCTACGAGTTTTAATATGCCATGGTGCTCTCTGGCACAATATTGTGACGATATAATATAAAATCCAAGGTTTATGCTTCTCTCTCTGATGCAATACAATAAATGCCATGGACCTTAGGAAATAAACATTGTGATCAAGGCACCTGGGTTGAATAGCTCCCTGTGCAGTGTCCAGAAAATCTATCCATTTAAGACAGGCCACTTTTTGGTCCCAGGGAATTTTTACGCGGCAGTGAATATGATTTTGTCTTTTAAAGGATTAGAAGTCACTTTGCATCCAGATTTACTCTTCATATTATTTTTCCGAAATTTCTCAGCCAATTTGTATTTTGATTATCATTAAAAATTAAACTTAGTTCTAAACTTTAACCATATGCGATGATTTTAATTGCTTGTGTCAAAATTCTGTTTGGCATAAATTTCATAATCCAGTGGAATAACTTTGTTTAAAGGGGCTGAATTTTCCACGGAAAGCAAAAGCCGCGTAAAGTAATAATATCGAATGTTCCTCTTATATTGTATGAAACTCTAAGCAACGCTGCACTTCAACCATAAATATAAGGTAGGTGTAAGATGTAGGTACAATCGTATATTTTAAGTATTTTCGACAGTGCCATGCACACACCAGTCAATAATTTCGTGTTATCCGTTAGCATTGCCGAGTATGTAGCTCTACATTCGTAAATTGAGCAATGCATGCTCTTTTTCTCTGACATTAACGGTACAATATCTGCGACCATTAGATGATATTTTCATTTGAACTTCGACACGTCAGGATTGTTCGTCGGAAAACGGAGGGGAACCTTGTATACATCCATTTTTCCTCAACCGATGAGTTCAAATGAACGATTGCCCATGTTCACTGAACAAATACATCTTTCCCTTATGAATATACTAAAAAATGTGAGCGTAAAATGGCTAATATTAAGCAAGTAATGAAAAGAAAAACTGTGATACTCAGCCCAAAGCTATTCCCTAGGTTAAATGTGCCGCTCGAGAAAATATTCCCAATGCTTAGAACACATTGCGGGCCAAATCTACATTTACATAAAACCCCGCAAGCCGGTTCATTACGCCTGTGGCAGGGGGTGATAGGACACCAGCCGTTTACATATAAAAAGGGAATGATCTCACCTTGCATTTTTTGGATACCTTTATTGTTCGGGGGAAAATACGAGGATTTCTATACCTATCCGTTTGGCGAAATATCTTACTTAATTCATCGTTTCTGTCGGACTTGGAGATAAAGTGGGGTTCTAATGTAATGTTCTCTGTGTCGCTCAATTGCTCAAGCAATGCTAGCCTAGTGCGTTGCAACCGAATCTCTAGCGATTCCCAGCATAATTCGTTTTGCCTACATCTGTTAACGTTTTCTGTGCCTACGCATGTATCAGTTTTTGACGAATCGCGCAGCTTTCCTTTGTATATTATTAAGTTCACGGATTAAGTTGAATCCCATAAGCTCGCTTCATGATAAAGGTGGGGCCAAACGAGTTGAGGAAACTCTTCTCTTTCAATATTGATTGTTTGAGGCGTAACTTTTTGAAAGAAGAAATTTTCAGGTGATGACATCTAACGTAGAAACCATGGTCGTGTAAATGAGTGAATAAATATTCACGTGAAAGCACAAAGTTCTTCTTTTTTATTTTAATCCTCTTTTTTACTTTCTCGTCCGAAAATCAACTCGCTTGGCGAATCCTAGCTTCTTCAGGGCTCTGCCACAAACATTTCTTGTGCGTGTTCCCCACGATAGGTTCGTGAAAAAGTGCTTCCGAATGGAGGCAAATGCTCAATTACCTATTTGCTCCTTTATTTCCTCTTTGGAGCCGCGTGAAAAATTTACTGGTGGTACGAACTATCTCTGCTTTTATTTGGCGGACGTTTGAGATGCACATTCTTCGGAAGTCCTCGTTGCCGCTGTTAAACTTATCGCGGCGTCGCGTTCCTCCTTTTTGGTCATGCGTTCCTCGAATGGGAAATGATTCCTTCGAGGTCAAGGGGGGGGTTGCATGGGGAGGGGTGCTGTATGCGTGCAGTGGTGCAGCAGGACATTGCGCGTGGAAAAGACTGCAGTTCTTGAATCCGTCGACGGAAGCGCCGCGGGCCATCCATGTCTCGGTGAAGGACAGAACTAAGTACGACGTGACACAGACGCTTAAATATTGTACGATATGCTTATCTGTCCCGTTTTCACTTCGCTCATCTTACACTGATCACCCCTAGCCAGTAAATATAAAGAAGGTCGCTGCGCAGTTAGCGAAAGGCGAGGGATTGTTGAGAATCTAACGTCAATACTATTGTTGCTAATTGGCCGAGCGAAAATTCCGTGAAGGAAAAATCATTTGCCCGATTCTCATAAATTCGGTGAATGGTTATGAGTAATTGAGCCACTTATCAGTGTTTTATCGGGTGTCCTACCATCCTGCAACCAGTATAACCACCTTGTAGTGAAGGCGAGGCATTGTAGATTTGATCGATTTCTTCTTTTTTTCGGGTTAGCTTTTAGGTCAAGGAATTTATATACGTGGATATCGATTCCTGGTTATAACCTTTCATTCGAATGCACGAATTTGGCATTTCTCATTGGAAACGGTTGCACTCGTTCCTTATACTTAACCCATGCGAGACCTTTCTCTGTCTCTCCTATGTTCCACCTGTCCTTCAACGATTGTCTTGTTCACACCATCATGTCTCGTTATGTGGCTGATTAAAGTGTGCCCCCTTATTACCAAGGTATTCTAAAGATGTCTCTCTACATTCTTGTGAAAAGAAAGATTAAACTGTGTAAAGTTCACTAATATATTTGAAAAAGCACGACAATGGTTTCATTTTACATCGTCAAGTAACTATGTTGTGAAACCCGGGTAGTGCTTTTTCAAATATATAAGTGAACCTTACTAAGTTTAGTCTTTCATTTACCATGAAGGAAAAGTTTCACACAGTGAAGACTGAAGTCATCAGTTATATTCCCATCACCTTCTTGATTTATCCATATCATCTTCATCGTCCTTCTGTAGCACATCTTTTCGCACGCTTCCTGCTCTTGCTTCTCCATCACTGTCATCATTCATGCCTCGCTATTGAGAAAAAGCATGCACAAAATTTAAGGTCTAAAGAATTTCCTCCTTACTTTGAGAAACATATTCCTTGCAAGAAATAGATTCTTCAACTCAAAGAATTCCATCTTTACATGGGCAATTCTACTATTTCCTTTTCGATTCTACCATTGCTTAATGGGAAAGTATTCAAAATAGTTGTAATGCCTATTACTCGAATACACCAAGTCACAGTAATCTTAGAAACACATTAGATTATGTCATTTGAATGAGTGTGTTATAAACCTGTGTATTGCCACTGTTCCGAAATGTGAGGAATATTTTCAAGCTCTCTGAAATGGGAAACGCTCTCCAGACAGTAGGCAAAAGGTCAAGGGTCTGCAACCCACGGCCCGCGGGCCAAATGCGGTCCGCCGGCTAATTTTTTGCGCCCCCTAGAGGCTAAAGAAAATATTGTATCGCGGCACACAATATACAGTATATATCGATACACTCGTCAAGAATAAACAATATCAAAACTCGTGATATCGTGGTCCTCCGGACGATGTGAAATCGGTTTTTGGCCATTACATTAAAAAAGATTGAAGAACCTTTGCTTTAGATGATGCGGTCAATCGCCCCTTTAAGCCGCTGACTTTCATCGCATGCTTCTTCATATGCATTGACGTCAGGAGCTCCTCGTTACACTGGCAAAGCAAAAGGCGTCATACGCGACTGAGCAGTCTTTGCGGGCGTAATTCACGATTTTAATGGATTCGCTGCTTTGTGTTGCAGGAAAAGATGTTCATCGTAAATATACCTGGATTAATATTCGTGACTTAAATTCTCTTTATTAAGTTTCCGTACCAAGTGTTCCTCCGTGGAGAAAGTAGTAAATTATGGTTTTAAATTCGCCACCTGCCTTACTCTCGTGGAAGGCTTAAATAGCGTATTTCTCAGCCGTTATTCCTATAGCAACGCTTGAGTAGCGGGTTCTGGTGATTGTTCATAAATTTTCAGGAGGGCCGAGGGAATTTAATCAACGGGAAACAGCTGACAAGAGGATAATTGTGTAAGCGCATGAAAAGAAGTTAGCCGAGAGTATGCAAGGGAGCATGGTGATGTTTTACGAGGCAAGAAAGCTTAAAGTCGAGGTGGGACGGTGAGAATAGGTTGGAGGCTTTGGAGATGTAGGCATGGAAGAATGAGGAGAAAATTAAATTGAAGGAAGAAAGAAGGGCTAGGCGTGGTGGGTGAGGAGAGGAAACTGCGTGATGAGATGAAAGAGGCAATTTGGATTTTGAACAGAGTATGCATTAGTGTTAGAGATGGAAACACGTCTTTCGATTTTTAATCGAAACGGAAATCTCGAGTTTTCAACGAAAATCGAAATTTGATCCAAGAGGTCAAATTATCGAAAAAATCAACTGTTATTATAAAATACTTTTTTCAAAAATATGTTTAATAATAATTCATAATAAAACCCACTAAAAATTCACATATTATTAATTGAAAAAATCTACTCAGAATAACTGCTTGAGTTAATAGTAGAAAAATTAACGAATGCATACACATTAAAGTTTGGGATCACCGCTTGGAACCATTTCGCTTCTCTAAAGGTTTTAATAAAAATCTGTGATCGAGATTCCTTCCTGATGATTGAGAGCGTGCCTTTTCAATTTCACCGGCCGGAGAGAAAAAGCCTTGCCGGATGACGTTATCAGGGGGCGGTAGTGACGTTGCTGAGATCAAACGAAATGGTCAGAATCGAAGTTGAAAATCGAGTTTGGTTCGAAACTCGAAGATAATGGCTCGATCCCGGTTTCCTCCATTTTTCACGGATACAACTCGATTTTCGATTTTAATCGAAATCTAATTTTTCCATCGCTAACTGATGTGTGTGCAGAAAAAAGGGGTAGAGGTTAGGGTATTTGGTAGCAGGGAGGGTTGAGGAAGAAAAATGAGTTTGCAGGTGCAATGAATTGTTAGAGGCCAAGAATGTGTTTAAAGCTTCATGTAATCATTTGTCAAGTAAGTAATTGTAACTAAAGCCGATGGATGACGTCACCGGAGCCTAAAATAAATGATTTGGAAAAACAATTGATGCACAGATAATTCTAAATCAGATGGAAATATATAAATCGCCGAGAGCCTTGATTGAATCGTCAAAAACATGCATGTCACCAGACCGGTTTCTGTGTATGCATGCATCCTCCTTATTGTGGGTAGATATGGCAGCTGGATGAGATATGCATGTAGGAGTCCATTTTTTTTCGAGATCGCATAACGCAAGGTAATTGCCTTGGCACGGTTTACCCACCCATTCAATTGGTGCTGCAAGCTTATAAAAAAAAGAATCTTGATGTAGGAGTGAATTGCATGAAATTAGAGAAAGCTGGCATCGCCTTTTTGAAGTACTAATGCGCAAAATACTGGGCGCTCGAAAATCATGCTGAAGGTTGAAATGCCTGCTGAAAAATTAAAAAAACATTAGAGTTTTAATGCATTCAAGTATTTAACTTATCAATTAATCAGTGAATTAGCAAAGAGTGGTTTACGTATGTGAGTGCACTGTTAATAAGATAGGTTTTGGAATAGAATTTATCAAAGAAGGTGGTTCAAAACAGTTATTTCAGCTTTCATTTGAAGATTTTTCAGCTTTTTTTGTCTTATATTTTTCTGGTTTGAAAAAGTGGCGCAGCAATGGGTTCCACGATTTCTCCCGTCATAGCCAATTTATGTATTGAGTTTTTTCTTGGAAGGAGACACTTGAAACTAGTGAAGATGAACCAACATTTTGGTTAAGATATGTAGATGGCACTTTAAAAATTAATTCCACGCAGAATACCCGAAAGAAACGTATAAGTTATTCCAAGTGTTTTACATCGTTTTCCTCCCGTTAGAGATTCAGTTTTTTATCCTTAACCTTAATTCTTCCCTGCCAATAATTGCCAATAGCGCTGAGGAAAATGATAATGATTAAGAATGCAGTGACGGTTAGTCGGGAATTCCACCAGGTCACAGTCTCCAACTCCATATCGGCCGACGCGACGTTTCGATGTACGAGTTATCCATCGTTATCATGTAAGATGGACAACTCGTTCATCTCAATTCGTTCTTGAATACTCTTCCACGAGTCTATACGCCGAGAAAGCCTGCGAACATTCTTCAAGAATTAAGTGCAATTACGCGCATACCCCTCGCTTCTATCCTTGACCGTGAATCTAAATTTGTGATGTAAATGGTATAAAAGATTCTTAGTTTTAAACTTGCATGTCATCTTTGTTGCTCCGAGTGACCTTCTACATAGCGGCAACTGAATTGGTGGATTTATGTGAGCTATATCGTTGAGATAGCTGAGGAGTGATTTCAATGCACGGAATAACAGGAAAAAGGTCAATTCAGAGAGTTCAATGGCTGTTACATATTTATTTTATTATAGTATTCTACCGATTATTGTAGGTTTCCATGGCGTAATAAAGAAGTGATCTGGAAGCCTCCCTTTCCTTCCAGCGCTGCCTTCTTCTATTAAGTGTAAGGCCTACTCCCTGTCACTCTATCTAAAAATCCTATTCTTTTACTTCCCCTCCCTCTTTTCCATGACATTCTAATCTCTAACACCATTTTCAACATCCCTTACCCGCTAAGTGCTCCTCCCATCTATACCTTCTGTCTCCACCGCATTTCATCTAGAAGCTGCCTCTTCTCTCCAACCATATCCAGCACATCGTCGTTCCTCCTAATCTCCGTCCATTTCACCTTCTCCATTCTTCTGCATTCTCATAGCTCAAATGCCTCCAATTTTCTCTCGTCTTCTTTCCTCAGTGTCCACGTTTCCGCACCATAGAGAGCTATACTCCAGATCGAACTCTTCACTAACCTTTCATTCAAACTCTTCACTAACCTTTCATTCAAACTCTTGCAAAACGATCCTCTCAGAAGCTCTTTCCTGTTCATGAACGCCTCCTTTGCTGGTGCAATTCGCTTCCTAATGTCCTTGTTACTTTGTCCGTTTTCCTGTAATGTGCTGCAAAAATAGTTGAATTGCTCTACCTGCTCAAGTTTTTCCCCACCTACTTTTATCTTGAATCTCACATTCCTCGCTCGCGATACTTTACAAAACCGCATAACCTTAGTCTTCTCGTGATTAATCCTCATCCCATACTCCTCGCACTGCTCGTCTAAAGCATCCACTACAGGCTGCAGTCCCCTCGCTGACTAGCTAATCAGCGCCTGATCATCCGCGCACCTTACCGATTAAACATCATTCCTCCCACTTTCACTCCAGCTTCCAACTCGTTACACGCTTCTCTAACCATCTCCTCATCGTATACGTTAAAAAGCAGCGGCGAGAGAAGACTGCCTTGCCTCACTTCTCGTCCAATGCCTGCCCATCCGGATTCTCCGTCCGCTCCCCTCAGATGCGCAGTCTGGGCGATATAGAGATTACGAATTAGTCGTCTATCCCTCCAATCTACACCTATTTTCTTGAGAATATCCAATAACTTTACCCAGTTCACTCTATCAAAAGCTTTTACAAAATCCACAAAGCAGGCATACACGTCCTGCTCATATTCTAGGTTCCTCTCGACGAGGGACCTCATTGTTGCTAATGCATCACGAGTTGACTTCCCTTTTCTGAAACCAAATTGATCTTCGCCCAAATACTCGTTTGCCCTCGCCTCCATACGTCTGTTCAATATCCTCAGTACCAATTTCGCCGCATGCAATATTAGGCTGATAGTCCTATTATCTCCGCATTCCACTGCTATCTTCTTTTTCGGTAGCGGAATTAAAACCGTCTTCACGAAATCCTCCGGCCAACATCCCTACTCATAGATCCTGTGTACTAGTTCGAAAAACCTTTTCTTACTATCCTTCCCTAGATTCTTCAGAAGCTCACGCGGGATATTGTCCACGCCTACTGCTTTCCTAGCTTTCATATCCCTCAGTTCTCTCTCTATTTCCTAATCTAATATCCCCGGTCCAAGATTATCCTCCTCCACCGAACTTTACTCCTATACAGTCAATCTCTCCGACCTGTTTCTTTCGTCGTACATATCCTCTACGTATTCCTTCCATCTACTATGTATCTCTTCTCGCTCGGATATTCTCTCCTCATAGTCCCCTTCAGCGCTTCTACATTCCATTTCCTCGCCTTTCTGATTTTCATAATTCTTTAGAATCTTACGTTGCATTTCATGAGCACTAGGCCGTGGTCTGAATCCGCATCCTCCACGTATTCCTTCCATCTACTCTCTACCTCTTCTCGCTCGCTTAGCATCCTTCCATCTTTAGCCTTAATTTTAGGTTTGGTTTTCCTTCTTTGGCCGCCCGATAGCGACTAAACTTTGGCGTACAACGCGCCTACTTCTCCATACTTTTGGAACGTTTCCATTTCCTCGTTTGTAACGTTTCCATTGTCTTTTCCACAAAGCCTCCCTTGCTCTCTTAGTTTCTCGCCGTAATCGATTATTAATTTCTCTATACATTCTTTGCATTCTTTTTCCCTGTTCTGTGTCCTTGTTCTACCACTTCCTCCACTCCTCAATTTCCCTTATCATGTTCTCCGTTGTATACGGCTTCTTTATCCTTCTACTGTCAACGTAGCCAATTGACTTTTCCGCCGCTTTGACTATTCCCGTTTTAATATTATCCCATCTTTCCTCAACAGTCTTAGTAATTTCAATCTCCCGTATACTATTGTCCACTAGCTCCTGATATTTTCTCCTCATACTCCCCTTTAGGGCTTTTACGTTCCATTTCTTCGCCTTCCTAACTTTCATTAGTCTTTTGAATCTTACGTTGCATTTCATAAGTACTAGGTTGTGGCCTGAATCCGCATCTGCGGCTGGGAAGCTGCGCGAGTTTTTCACACTATTCCTAAACCTCTGTCTTACCATAATGTAGTGTATTTGATACCTCCCCATATTCCCTGGACTTTTCCATGTGTTCTTTCGCCCTTTATGATGATTGAACCACGTGTTTGTGATGAATAATTTGTTTCTCCTGCAAAATTCTGCTGCTTTCTTTCCCCTTTCTTTACTTATACCTATTCCAAAATCTCCTATTTCGTGTCTATCCATCCCTTCCCCAACTGAAGCGTTCCAGTCCCCATCACTACCAGATTTTTCTTACCCGGTGTGTCTCTAATTATTTCCTGGAGCTGTTCATACACCTCATCTACTTCTTCTTCCCTATGATTGCTAGTGGGCATGTAAACTTGGACCACCACAAGGTTTGTGGGCCGAGCATCGATTTCTACCACCAGAATCCTATCGCTTACCTGGTCTATACCTACCACACGCTTACCCCTCTTCCGATTTAATACTAAAGCTACCCCTCACTGGCTTTCCTCCCCTCCACTTTATATAACCCTATAACCATCACTCCAAAAGGTCCCCCGCATCCCTCCACCTCACCTCGCATTATCCTAAGATATCTATCCTCCCTTTAGCTATTTCCATTTTGATATTTTCTAACTTCCTTGCTCTCATCACCGTCCTCACATTCTACGTCCCTACATTTATTGCCGACTTCTTCTTCTCCATCTTTTTGGTCTTCTTTTCTTCCTCCTTCATTTCTGCTGCTGCTGCTGATGATGATGATGATGATAAGTCTCTGCAAGCAATTCGCATGTTGACGACCCAGAGGACCTTGCCGACCTCACTGCCGTGACCGACACCCGTCCTTTGCGGACGGGTCCTGGTCGATGATACTCCGAGGCTCATTTGATTGTACTCCATGTTTTCAGGGAAGGGATGGTCGGTAGGGTTTCCCACTTCCATTCCAACAGTGTTTTTCACGTGACACCATCACGTGGACTGCCTTTCGTCAGGCTCCTACCTTCGACCTATCTGGCATAGGTGGCCCTACCGGGAAAAATTTAGAATTAATCCCGCCAGTTCAGCTCTAGGGGTCATAGGAACGCGCAAGGCTTTCCACTGCGACAATGTTGTAGCCCAAGGGAAAGGGCTATTACATATCCGAAGATTAAAAGATCAATCTTAATAATTTTCGAAAAATATTTGATCACCTTACTTTAAGGTTATCACTGGTCAACAATCCTAGGATTGGTTTGACGCAGCTCTCCACCCAGTTCTCCAATCAGCTAATCTTTTCACACCTACGTATTTCTTCTCTTTCACATCCTTCTTTACTTGTTCCATATATATATTGTTCAAGGTCTTCCTTTTCCGTTCTTGCCTTCCACTTGTCCCTCGACAATTGTCTTCATCAGGCCATCATGTCTCAAGATGTGGCCTATAAGGTTGTTCCGTCTTCTTATTAAGGTTTTCATGAGGCTTCTCTTCTCTCCTACTCTTCTTAGGACTTCCTCGTTACTGACACGGTCATTCTATTTAATCTTCATCGTTCTTCTGCAGCACCACATTTCGAAGGTCTCTATCCTGCTTTTCCGCTGCGGTCATTGTCCAAGCCTCACTTCCGTATAGGAGCATACTCCAGATGTAGGTTATTATAAATTGTTTCTTTACTTCCATATTTAAGTCTCGCGCTGTAAGCAGGTCTCTCTTTTGGTGGAATGCTCTCTTCACCTGAGCTATTCTGCTGATAATTTCTTTCTTACTTCTCCCGTCACCAGTTATTTTCCTTCCCAAATAACCGAATTCATCCACCTCTATCAGGTTTTGCCTCCCTATTTTAATGTTGGTCTTGACTTCTTCTCTTCTGCTGCATACTAAGATCTTGGTTTTCTTCGTGCTTATTTTCAGTTGATATCTACTCATTACCCTACCCATATTAACCAGAATATTTTTCAAATCCGTCTCTGTTTCTGCTATAACGGCTATGTCATCGGCAAATCTTAGCATGCTTATTTTTTCTCCATGGATATTCACTCCCAATGCCTTTTCTTTGATTTCATTAATGGCTTTTTCAATGTAAACGTTGAAAATTACGGGTGACAATGTACAGCATTGTCGCACTCCTTTCTTAATTCTTGCTTCTTCACAGCTTGGCCCTGATTTTATCACGGCTACTTGGTTTTTGTATTAACTATTAATGATTCTTCTGTCATTGAAAGAACCCCAATTTCCTTCAGGATTCTAAGCATTGTGCTCCAATCCACGTTGTCAAATGCCTTCTCTGTGTCCATAAACGCAACGAATGTTGGCTTGTTCTTTTCCATTCTCTTCTCTATGAGCAGTCTAAGGGCCAATATTGCTTCCCTTGTGTCTTTGTTTTTTCTGAATCCAAATTGGTCCTCATCCAAGTACTCTTCTGCTTTTCATTCTATTCTTCTATAGATGATCTTTGTCAGTATCTTCGACGCATGTGTAGAAAGGCTAATGGTCCTAAAATCTTCGCACTTCTCCGCTCGTTTCTTCTTAGGAATAGGGATTATAATGTTCCTATCGAAGTCCTTTGGTATCTCACCTGTCGAATACATTTCACTAATGATTTTGTATAGCTGGTTCAACGTCTTCTCTCCTGCATTTTTAATTAGCTCTGCGGGAATATCATCAATGCCAGACGCTTTATTTATCCTATGGTCTCTTACAGACGCATCAAATTCTGATCTTAAAATTGGGGCTCCCATGTCATCGGCATCCACTGCCCTCTCGTTTTCGATAGCAATAGTTCTTAGGCTGCTTCCTTTGTACAAATATTCCCGATATTCCTTCCATCTCTTCCCTTTTTCGTCGTTTTCAATCATTAGTTCTCCGTTTTTGTCCCTTAGGATATTACATCTTACGCCCCTTTCCTTAAAGTGGTTCCTCACTATCCTATAGGCGGCCTCTATTTTTCCATGTTTAAGATTGTTTAGTACGTCTTCACAAATATTTTTCATCCACGTTTCTCTAGCCTTCCGCGCTTTACGACATATTTCGTTCCTTATTCTCTTTTACCAATTCTGTCCTTCCTCTGTTTTCGCAGCCTTGTATTTTTTTTCTCTTTTCAATGAGATCTAATACTTCCTGCGTGATCCATGTTTTTTTCATAACGACTCTTCTTTTACCAAGAACTTCCTCAGCTGCTGTCTGCAGACCACTTCTAATGGTTTTCCAACTCTCTACTACTGGTTTATTGGTCGTATCCTCCCCTATTCTCTTTTCTACAGCTTCTTTAAAAGCCAGTTGATGTTGAGCCCACTTCAATTTTTCAACCTGCCATATGTTTTACACGGCTTTCTTCAACTTTTTAAATTTAAGGTGGCATTTCATCATAACTAGGTTATGGTCACTATTGATATCTGCCCCTGGATAACTTTTGCAGTCCTTCATCTAGTTCTTGAATTCTTGTTTCACTAGAATGTAGACGCTTTGGAATCTTCTAAGGTCTCCTGGAATCTTCCACGTGTTTTTTCTTCGCAGGGGATGTTTGAATAAGTGTTGGCAACCACTAGCCTGTTCTCAGTGCAGAATTTAAGTAGCCTTTCACCTCTTTCATTTCGGTTACCTGACGCATATTTCCCAGTTATTGCTCCGTCTTGACCTTCGCCGACAACGGCGTTCCAGTCACCTAAAATATTAAGATTTTCTTCCCCTCTTACCTGCTTGATAATTTCCGCTATATCTTGGTAGACATCTTCTACTTCTTCATCTTCATAATCTGACGTAGGCATGTAAACCTGCACCACTACAGTAGCTGCGGGTTTAGTATCTATCTTCACCATTACTATCCTTTCCGCAGGTAGCTTTTAACTTGCATCCCGGCACTCTTTTTAAGCAGTATAGCTACTCCAGCATTACCGTTTAGCATTCCTATGTGTATCATTCTGTAGCTTCCTTTCCAAAAGTCTCCTTCCTGGGGCCACTTCATTTCGCTGATGCCTAATACGTCGAGGTTCATTCTTCGCATCTCCACCTTCTAGTTTTCTAGCCTACCGCTAGTACGAATTGATGTAACGTTCCATGTTCCTATCCTTAACATTCTATCACCTTTCACCGATGTACCCTCTCGAGTAGTCCCCGCCCGCAGATCCGAATGGGGTACTAGTTTACCTCCGGAATATTTTACTTGAGAGAATTCCATCATGTCATCATATAAATTGAGTGGAGTAGCTGCGACTCCTCGGGATGATAATGTGGTGGTTTCCCCTTGCCTTCCACATCGCAGTATTACAACCGTTAAAGTAAATGTTACCACGCCCGTAGTGAAATGTGTGTCGCTGTACCGACCAGTATGGTCTCCATCTTCGCACATGTGAAGAAGAGCTGCTGCCCTCTCCCCCGGGTAATGAGAGGCATAATTGGTGGCGGCCCCCAGTCGCCAAGTCACGGTATCGTCACTGGTTTCGGTATCATTTCAATGGTCTACCTTACCCAAGGGTAGCGCAATACCCCCTCATAACACCGCCGCTAATTGTCCACGACTGCTTATTCGACGAGAGAACTCGCTTTTCTCGCAGCTAACATCTATATCTAAAGGTCGACCCACCATCCGCAGCCCGGTGGACGCACTCGGTGGCTCTTAGCTCAGCCGCGAGACTTTAAGGTGTTCGATCAAAAAAAAGTCTCTCGGTGACTCATAGAGAGGAAAATTTGGGATAAACAAGACTCTGAGGAGTTTCTCGATTACCTGAATTAATAAGGGCTGATCTTTTAACTTACCATTCCATGTAGAAGTAACACTGTAACAGTAAAATTTGCCTGTTACTTTTCCTGGGTCTCTTGCAATTTTCCTTCAAGTTACTGCAGGTATATCTTAGCTTCAAAGACTCTATGACACAATTTTTCTAGAATTTCTCCTAATTTATTTCTGTCTTAATCTCATTTTTCTTCTGAACAGGCTGCCATATCTCATGTTACAAGTTAATATTAGTCCCAGTTTCAATAGTTTCTGGTCTTCTTGAAGTATTTAATCAATGGAAAAAATACCTTTTTCGGACGAAAAAACTGTTTTCATTTATCAAGTTGAATAAAACGAAATTAGACATACTTTCATTTAAATACTGTTTATTTGTGTATCTTCTCGTCGGCACACAGCGCGTTTACGTCGCGGTTCTTTCGATATTTTTAAATTATTTCACGTTTTCAGTCCTTTCATAAATTTATGCAAACCAGGATTTCTCGCGGTGATAGCTATGCTTATTCACCCGCAATGCAAAAATTGTGCGAAAAATCCACAGGGAAAAACTAATTCGCTTTGACCGGAATCCGAACCCGAATCTTCCGATTTCATGTCGAGTGCTTTATCCAGTTACGCTACCGAGGAGCCATTTTCGGGAAATCCGGGTTTGAATCCTGCTCAAGGCGAATGATTTTTTTCTGTGTGGATTATTCGCATACTTTCATAAAATTTAGGAAACTGAAGGAACTGGCCTGGGAGTGGACGAAATGGAGGTATCAGCCTAAAAACCTTAGACTACGTATGGATAAACATGTCATGCCGATAGTAATCATGTTACCTGTTCTACGTGATATCCGTGATGTCTAATCCTTGGGGAGGAAGGCTTGACCCAAAACAGAGGTGCATATGTGATGAAGTTTCGCTGGTGCACGGCTGGTGCCTCTCACGACTCACAGTGACACACTCTCTCTCTCTCTCGCCTCCACAGAGAGAGAGAAAGAGAGAGAGATGAGCGATGTATGTCGTCGGAGGCGTGGATTGATGAGGCGTTTGCGCTGGAGGTCGGCGGGAGGTCGCGAGTGTGGCTAGCGGGGAGAGATGGTCACTGTTTGCGGTCACCCCGCGTGACCAGAGGGCTTGGGAATGCCGGAATCGCTTGCGGTTTGCGTCTTGCCAATGCACACACGCGAATGATGCAGGAGAAAGATGGCCAAGGTCGCAGAATGCGAGCCTAACCCACTTCAACAACAACATGTTCTCCATCAACGTAATCGAGAATTAAAAATGATCACCGTTTTCGACGTTTTTCCCTCATTGAAATTCTAATTCCATTCTAATATAGAGAAATTAAGATATGCGAATGCCAAATTCAGACCGAATAGTTTTCCCATGTCCTGCAAAATATGAGTTTTTGTGTAATTTGAAGCGCAGGCTTCTTTGTAGCCTTATTAATCGCTTGATATTGTGAACTGCAATTGCCGCGAAAGCTCGCTCGACACAGCGTAACACGCAGCTGCAGCCGAATGCCTCTCATGCTTAGATTTTGTGCGAAAGACGACGTCCATCGAGATTAAACGAAAAATTGTGCTTGATACTTAGAATATTGGTAATTCAGTCAATTAAATTTGTAGCTAGCTCTAATTTCAGCTACGTGAACCCACCCTAGCACTTTTTTTTTTATGAATAATACGATTTGGCTTCAATTTCAGGTGGTATGCTATATTTTTGGAATTAATTTGCTTATTACTTTAGAAGTAGCCTGATAACGAGATTAAATTTTATTCATGCCATGAATTTAAAACAAGAAGGATGTATTTTGAAATTTCCATGAAGGTTGCGTGCACTTCATCCCACGGAGTGACTCCCTTAAGTGAGTGAAAATGGCAAAAGTAGCACTGTACAGGAAAAAGACTGCCATTAAGTCACTAAGTCGCTACCCTAAGGGGAGGATGTGTCCATATGTACGTTTGGAGCATTTTTATGTATTGCTCTCAAACACGAAAATATTGGAATCGCTACGCGTAAAGGCTTGGAGCTGGAGGAGGGTTAAACTGTTCATTTTAATGAATTGACCATTTTTATCCTGTTCAGTAAAAGGAATGGTTCTAAATATCTGTTATTGACGAACAGTCAGAGTATATGTTATATATTGCGTATTTTCCAAATCACATCCGCTCCAGTTTAGCCCCTGCTTGAACGGACGATGGACTTTGATGTTTCCTCTATATTTTACTATGACAACCGGTAAATTAATCTTCCTCCAGGAACTTTACCATATTTAGTAATGACAATCAAAAATTTGAGAGCCTAAATAGGATATTTGATTAAAATCCGTGGTTATGTATAGTAATATTTATGAAATTAAATACACTCAGAATGAATTATTGCATTATCAAAGAGATTACTGGAAGGAATTGGTTGCATATCCTATACCGATGTTAACCAACTCACAGAAAAGATGAGCGAATGGATAAATGCAATAAATATCAGCCCTCCTGAGGGTTGATCATCAACTAAGAAATCATTTTTCCTTTGCATAAGCAGTCCTTTGTTTTACTTCTGCCGCCATTTAAGATTGAAGATTTACGAGTAAAAATGTAAACTAGGAAGCAATGCGTAAATGTGGGAAATATAAAGGCTCTATTGGTAAACATTTTAATTACAATACATTATGAATCTTATCTTTCACCACTGGTGAAAGATGTTTCAAGTGCCACCCATTGAGTTACTGAAGAATGTTAGAAATATGGGGGATGAAGGGGTAAGATGACGTACTTCATATTTATTCCTTCACACTATTAAGTAAGAGGTTTAAATGTTAGAAATTTGAAAGGACAATTCTTTCAGCCTTTATGTATAATAAAAAAATTAATTCCGCGTATTTCACTATTGAATTATGAAAACGTATTCAGCAAAACAAAAGAGTTATAAAGATTAACATTTCACCCTCAGGAGAGTAGGATGAAAAATAGATAAAAGTAGTACATTAACATAGAAGATTTTTATATTAGAAATGTAAATAAACATTTGGCTTGCTGTGACATGAGGTAAAAGGGTTGAAGTTTAAGCAAAAGATTCAAGAACAGATTGATCGTAATGAAGAAAAAAATTAAAACATTTTGCACGAAAAAAATTAGAACAACATCAATAACTTGGAAATACACTTTGCACACAAACATCACATCTCCAGGGCGTCTTCACTATTACTCCAGCCAGAGGATGGAGCATGTAATACACTTTGCACACAAACATCACATCTCCAGGGCGTCTTCACCATTACTCCAGCCAGAGGATGGAGCATGTCGTCATCTAAACTTCTCGTCATCTCTGTCCGCATGGCCATTCTAAGTTATTTATCATTTCTCTAGCACACTCAATGCTGAGAAAATTTATCATAACATACCGCCACGCGGAAAAAATATGTTGCAATAATATCAGATATTGTGTCTTCCTTAATCGTATACAATCATACATAGTTGAAAATCATTAAAATTTTCACTATTAATAAAAAAAATATTAAATATTATAATAAAATTATAATAAATATATTATAATAAAAAGAAGGCAAAAAATCTGCTGCAAGCAAACGACATGTATCCAGTCACAGGAGAAGACACACAGAGACGCTGGGCACAATGGCAGGGTCTAGTAGAAGACGCGGAGGCAGATGGCGGGCCGAGAAACCTAACGAGACCGATGCCTTGTATTCAAGGCATCCGCGTCCTAGGCTAGCGCGGGATGCCTTGAATTCAAGGCATCCGCATTGAGTGTGCTAGCTTGCCTTAAAAACCCACTGCAGACATCTTTCTTTACGTGACGAGTTATAATCTGAGACCATTTAAGGAAATATTAAAAGCAGCTTAGCGGACTAGAGCAACTCCTTCCAACTCTGAGTACTGCAAAACTTACAATTGTACTGGAATTGGTAATTGTACTGGAATCTTGCTCGCTAATGCTCGTAATCTGGTCCGCCGACTTTTGCGGTGAACTTCGTTAGTAGTCACTTGGTCTCAGGAAGGGCTAGGACTCATGCTGCTATCTATGAATGCGTAAGAGAAAAACCGACTCTCTATTTTTTTTTCAAGTTTGGTAACCAAAGAAACCACCAACATTTTTTTATTTCCCTATTTAGTTCGATAATAGTTGATGGGCCGGGGATAGAGAGTGTAATTCACAAAGAATTTATTAAATGATGTCCTTATTTTGCTTGCGAATGTAGAGCGAGGTGGTTTTTAACCAAGTCTGTCATCCAAATCAGAGAATTTAGGGCTTTGCTCCGCAAAACATAAATCAGCGACGAGAATTAGAAAAGGGATCGCGGGTAAGAATTGTGAAATCGGAATTATCCGTCTCTTTGCAGTGTAGTGCGGGTAACTTATTGGCCTGTCTCGCAATATGTAATTTGTTTACTGGAATAATTAATGCCCACGTCCAACGGATGCATTGTTAGAATGAATAGATAGTTCTCCTCTCACGGTCAATTTTTCCTGGACAGAAGACTAATTTGTCGTGAATAGTGATCGAAGGTTTTACCAAACGTATGTAATAACCTTCCTTTCCGATATCCTACGAAATAAATTATATTCATTAGTAGGTAGATACCCAACATTGCGTTGAATTGGTGTCACGAAACTATTCTTTGGAAATTTTAATATTCTAATAGCTTACTACTGTATTAATGATATCAGTCTTTCAAGGGAATACACTATTTCTAATTATAATTTATGTTTATAATTATTTATCATGATTCAGCCGATCTCCAGTGACTGTATAAAATCAGGAAAAAATACAAATAGGGACATTAAATAATTTAAAATAATATTTTGAATCAAAATTTTCCATCAAATCTTATTCTTCAGCATATGGATGACTGTGTTTTCAAAACGTTTATACTGCCGTCATTTCCTTTGAAAAATACTTCATTTTCGAAAGTTGTAGAGCCTTAGCCTTAGCAGAAAGCTGTAGAGCCTTAATTTACAAGGTAACTATATCACTACAATTAAATAAATTAAATAAGTAAATCCTGTGTTTCTTTGTAATGGGATTTGACTTTCCCTCTTCTTAAGTAAGTTTTATGCAATGTCTTTCCAGTATCAATTCCTTTTACAGTATATTCTCTATTAGGAATCATTATCTCTTTTTTAACTATTTATTGAATAAATTATACAGCGTCCATGTGTTTAATTTTATACTAAAATTCAGTTGAGGTGAGGTATATGATAACGACAGTGGTAAGAGAACGTAAAAAAATGGCTAAAATTGAGGCCTTTTGTTTTGGTTAGCTAATATCGTGCAAAGTTTGAAATAAAGTTTGATACATTAATTTGATTTTTCCTCTATGCATCGTTTTTAGATGCTGACGTGAGAGAAAAAGTGCAGAAATTTTCAAATAAGCATCCTGTGCATTAAAATGCCATATTAGGATCCTGGAAGAGGATTCCTTTACGATAAACGTTTCAGTAACCAATTATTTGCATAAAATTAGATGCATTTTATTATGCTCGTCAATTATTTTTCAATTTAACCCTTTTGCTGCAGCACACTCTTCGGAAGCCTACCCGTCACATGCGGTAAAAGCGCTGAGCGCACGGCAGGCAGGAAGAAAAGGTACGTACGTTCGCAGCAGTCTGCCGTACGAACGCACCACAGAAGTGAAAGGATTAAACAGGAAAAGTGTGAACAATATGTATGTATATAATGAATTCAGTAAATCTTTCACCTTAGTGACAAAGTTTGCATGATATCAACGGTCCAAAACAACGGGATTCAATTTTTAACGATTGATATTTGCATATGTGCCATATTTACAGTTATTGGCATAGTTTAAATATTGTGTGTCATAGTTTAAGCATGTGTGACATTGCCCCAGGGCAAGCGTTCGGACGCAGGCTCCTACGTCTGCATTAGGTACGAGAGAAAATTATTTTCGAAGGTTATCAAAGCCGATTCTTTTGGCACAAGTCCTCATATGCCTATCGATAATGTTTTCGGTCGAGCAGAGCTGCAAGGTGACGTAAAACGTAAACCCATTAGTGAGCAATGCTTGATTTAGAGATTGAAAGAGAGGATTAGAAAAAAGAGCGCAAGATCACGCATTTCTCAAGGAGATTTTCTTTTAGTTCGAGCTTCAATCTGTGACATGATTAGCGTTTTTTATGTGTGTTGACGTTCTAGATATTTTCCACCGCAACAAATATTTTCCGATGTGGTTTCAGCGCTCTGGCAGTTTGAGTTGCTATTTATTTATTACCTTGCCTACGAAATTTATTATCATGAACGGTAAATAATTTAGCCCTTTTAAATTTCCAATCTTAATCCTTTCTTCTGAGCTAGGTGACCTTCCCTTTGCTATATTCGAGTAAACAGCTCTTGGTTATGGTATTATTTTCGACCACGGAAAATAGCTGTGAAATCAAAGTGAACCGGTTTTATGTGTGTAAATTTGTTGGCACCATTAAAATTAATTAATTAATTTACTTAAACATATAATATTGATTCGGTATTTGCAAGATTATACATGAGCACAGCATGAGAGCATGTACAAAGCTTTTATCAATTGAGACGAACTATGAGGAGACCCTATTATAGCTATGTTTCAAGCATCTAAGAGGGATTTTGGAGACTTTTTTCAAGTTGTAAGGAAGACCATGAAAAATGTGATATTAAAGATAGAATTTTATTTCTCTGATTCATTTCACTGAAACCCCCTTTTGTGTAGATATTTTTCTCAGATTTAGGTCAACTTTAAATTGGTTGCGGAGAAGAAGAATTCGTTCGCTAAAACTTATATAATGCTACTCCAAAGCATGGTCTTTAACCCCGAGTGGAATACTATAGAGGACAGCATCTTCCAGGTCGGGAGTCGCAAAGCTACCTGTGGCCTCCAAGCAGGTGCAGCCATCGTCTCCAAAGCGCATTCTCGTGATGTCGATCGGCAGCGCCATATACTTCTGCATCCACCGTTGAGGTAAAATCACACAGTGGGGCTTTCGCCTCCGGCTCTCTCTCAATCTCAATGACTTCATTCTCACTCATTACATAAAAGGCTCCATTCCAGCATCAATCTCCTTTCCCTGATATTTACCCTGCTATTAGTTCCAGGAGAGCTAGGTTATTATTTTTCTAACTTATTCTTCCAGAAAATAGGTTATTCTTTTTCGAATGGCGATTATAAGAGTCAATATTTCTTCTACGCCCGATGTTCCTTTCCATTTTTCGATGTTCCGTGCAATTTCATCCTCAGTGCCTGCCATTTTCAGTAGCTAGTAGCAATTCATTTTTGTTCAGTTTTACTTAATTCACGTACATACCAACGTTTTAGAGCTGAGGAAAAAACTGTCATATTTTCGATGTTTTAAATTTCATGAAATCATGATTTTTGGACACAAAACATAATTAAGTTCTTAATATTTTTGAATTACTAATATAATATAAGAATTAGTTTGAATTAAACAAAGTTTAAAGTAATAGTGTTCGTATAAAATTCCAACTTTTCCTTTCTCGGCAGCTTCATTCCCGTGAGGGGTCACTGTTTGAATTGATTGTTGCCGTTAGGAGCCATTTATATTTAATTTAGGCCGATATTTCATTATTTGGGAGATCCACACGGTGGTATCGCGAGCGGAGACGCATGATCAGATGGATGCTGGAGGAGATAAAACGGCTCCCGGATTTGTTGACGATCCAAGTCGGGCGGAATTCCAATTTGGGAAAGAATGAAGCCCGGTCAATAATAATAATAATAATAATAAATTTATTAATCTTCAATTTTACAAGGCAAGTCAATAGTAATGATCAAGTACATAAAAGGTAATAGTCAAATCAGACGCGTGTCTACATCGTATGATGGAGACACAAAATGCGATGGCAGGTCAAAGCATTCCTGCAAGCAGAGCGAATGATTCTAACCTAAAGTGACTCAAATCACGAATAGCTCCAAAAAAAATAATGTTCGCTCCGCTCTGCGTGCAAGGATGTTTTGACCCGCACCCCATTCTCGGTCTCCATCACGCGATGCAGACACGCGCCTGATTCACCCGGCTCCATTCCTTTCCCAACTGGAATTCCGCCCGACTTGGATCGTCAACAAAGCCGGGAGCTGTTTCATCTCCTCCAGTGAGCGCATCTGATCCTGCGTCTCCACTCGCGATACTACGGCGTGTATCTCCCAGCATCCCAAGCCCAAAGGGTGATCTGAACGACGGATGGGATCAATGTTTTTATGACGAGCGATACAGAACGCATTTCGATAGTTAGCCTTCTCTTATTCCTTTTATAACCTTAAGGGATGGAAATGTAATGCGAACGAAGCTATGGAGATCATATTGCGATCGCAAGCCAAGACATGGAGTTTTATTGACTCCGTGGTTCACCAACCGTCAAAACAAGGGGAGGAATCTAATTAACATATTTTGCGAATGTATTCCGAAAGTGGAAGCAATTCCGTTTCACTTAAAAAATTACCTATATCGTAAGTAAAGTTTTAATGCATATATCACTTGGTTGAGAATAGTATTTTTGATAGAAAGAGGTAGGTATTTAAGATATTAATTAGAAAGTAGGATTTATTGTGAATTGAAGAGGGAATATACGTGAAGGAAGGGGAGGCTGCCAGGATGCTTCAAAAGTACTCCACGGAAAACTACCTTAACATGTAGAATACTTTAATAATAATCACTTGATTTTTATTATCATGACAATTATCATACTTAGCTTCTAACACCATAGATTAAATAAATATTATGAAAGCGGCGCGAGTATCTAAAGTGCGTAATCGTATCTGAAGTTTCTTCAGTTGGCATTTATGAATGGAGTAATTTTTCCTCGGATTAATTGCATCAACGAACCTTGAAATTGCATTATGAATGTGGCATGAACCGCTTTTTTCGCATTATTATCAGCCACGCATTTGAATTAAACTTGACTCTGCATCTGAGTGAATGCCAATTTAACTGAAATAGTAAATGAAAATGTTCCGTTCACAGCTGAAATATTAGACAAAATCTCACGGAAATTGCAAGAGTAGTATAAAAATGATTTAAAAGATCGTTTACCTACACGAAACTTGATTATATAAGCCTAAAAATGAAACAACTTAATCCAAAATGGAGAAATGACATCCAAATGAATTGAAACCACTAGCACTCACTGAATGAATTATATTTTATGATAATTTCAAACAATTGTTTTTTAAATTGGCCTCATTTAGATGTCTCTTTTTCTCTGTTATTCGTGTTCGGAATAAGTAGATATTTATCACATCCATTACAACATGGATGACCCAAATAGGAGAATTTAATTTATTTGCATTTTTTACGAAAAATAAGTAGCCCTTGTTAGGCGTTAAATTTCCTCAACTTAGCAAAAATTTAAAAATGTAGAGTAAACATATCAATAGTTGTGAGCATGATATCATATACTTTATTACCTTCAATATTGCCAGTAGGTATTCCTCGACATTCTGACAGTTGTTGGTATGTTATCGATTATGATCGGTCTTCATTTTGTTTTTAACACGCTTGTGCGTGATTAACATGGAGCGATGGAGGAGAGAGGACTCGACATATCTTACCCCAATGGGACATTCACCGTCCCAAGCATTCTGGCGCCAGGTCTTTAAACCTGTTTCGCAAGAATAGAGCTACGTCGGCGCCGATTGGTGGATTCTGTATCTTGAAAGGACGTGATTTGTCTCAAATGATGAGAAGAAGGAACATATTCACAAAATGGTGGCGAGAATCACGGGAAGCTATACACACAGGAATATCTACGTAGCAGATGAGTTGGTATTACTGACAAATAATGCAACCTTTTTTAGAGAGTTTCCATTATTTTTGAACCATGTTATGATAATGTTGAAGTTGTTTCGGGTTTCCCACTGGGTGAAGTTCTCCAACTCTTTCGACGTTTCGATGGCCGCGTCGTCCGTCGTCATCAAGCCCTGATGAAGCTGGACGACACGGCTATCGAAACGTCGACAGAGATGGAGAACCTCACCCAGTGGGAAACCCGAAACAACTTCAACATCATCATACTCCGGGAAAACCTCAAATCTTCCTTCATTTTATGATCACTTGAAATTCCTTCATATTCATTCTTTGTGCATTTTTCTATAGCTAAATTTTTATTGAAAAAAAAAAACTAAGTCGGTAATATGCAATCTTTATTTCGAATGAGACATGAGAAAAAAATGAGTAAGGTCGTGTCGTAGTTGCATCTCTGTAGGAGTCGATTTAAAAATGGATTCCTGTTCTTCATTTTTCTCATGCAAACTCCGAGACGAACGATAAGATACGATACGGAAACAAACATGCTTAGTATTGCAATCCTAAGATCGGCATACACTAACTCTCCTTTTCTCCCTGTGCCATGCTAGTTTCTCATACTTCCCTGAGTCTCTTCTTCTCCGTATCCTTCTTCATCTGTGCCAGGTACTTGTTCTTGGTCTTCCTCTGGGGCTGGTGTTGCTCTTCCTTAAGATGGGCTCCTTGTTCTTCCTCCAGCTGGGGCGAATTATTTTTCCTCTGTGGAATTTGTGCACTGCGGCTCACTCCGTAAAGTTATCACCGTGGCCAGTCCAGATATACTTAAATTCCTCTGAGGAACTCCACTCCATTCAGTTTTCCTACCATTATGTTTCCCACGTGACAGTAGTTTCTCATTACGTGGCCAGCCTTCCGTTTTCATTTTTGGTGTACAGTGATCCATAGTGTTCTTTTTCCTCCTATTTCTAGGCATGCTAATATCTCTCATTAGGTGTACATAGAGGTAGCATTCAGCTGAGGAAAGAATCTGCTTGATTTGATGAACGCATTCAATTAGAACTTAAGATTCCTGTTCCTATGCATACCCCATTTTTCACCCTATTCGTCCATTTCATCTTCAGAATTCTCCTCCAGCACCAGCTCTCCAAGGCCTCCCTGCATTCTCTTCTGGACACTTTTTCCGGTGGCTCAAGCTTCCGAAGCATATAGCGCCACTACTGACATGAATGTTTTATGAACTGTTTCCAAAATACCTACGTCACGAGTCAATTGTAAGCTTAAATCACGGAGCTCCCACAAGAGGGAATGGATATCATGATGGGATGGGATTCTTATGATGCGTCTCCGAAAAAATCGCCTGGAATGACAAGTATAAACTCTGTTGTTAACTGATCATTGGCGGCTGTTGGTTATATATCCAGGGTGTGCATCAGAGAAGATGTACGATGATGAAAAAGGGCATAAAGTTCAAATGAATGCTGCTAAATGGCGCTGAATCATCAACGGACTAGGATCCTGAGCGCAGGTAGTGTAGGTGGCAGCTACACCACTATGCTACCTGCGAGTTACTCACCAAATATGCGCGTGCGCACTCGCGTCGTATTGAGTCTGCTCCAAGCACCCATAATTCATAACTAATTCATAAGGAAATGTTTTTCTTCTTCTAATTAATCCTAAGCAATGACGTTGTTCAAGTAACTTACTTATTATTTGGTCTAATATTGCCACTTTCTTCTCGGAGTAAGTAGTCACAATGCATTTTAACCTATGGGAGTGTGAGTGTTCAGACATATTTCGGTGTGGACTATTATTGTATTTAAAGTCCGCGATCGGGTCTTTTTCACTCTATTTTGAGTTCGTTGTTTTAGTTTTTGGAGGTATATAGTTAAAGCGGAAATATTAATAGCTTTCTTGTGGAAGGGAAAGTAAATCTGGAGCGACATTTGGAGATAATGAAAGTCTATGCATCACAAGAGACGTCTTGGTAACCACGACTTCACTTTTAATTATAGAAGCACCTTTTATCTAAGCATGAATAAGCAGGAGACTTTATAAAAGAGATAATTAGCGAGCGTAAAAAGCTGTATTTTGTGCATTTTATTTGAGTTTTTATGGAAGCCATGAGAAGTGCCGTATTTTTAAATGTTTTATTTTATATTTCAATTTTAAGTGACCAAAGCTCAGTGCCCTAGTAAGAATTAGTGTATCTCTGAAAAATTTTCCGTTACTGTGGGTGATAGAATCATCACTCATAAAATAGAAAGTATTGCAATTGCCACTACGGAAAGCCTAAACATTTTTCTAGAACAGGCAAAGCGGCTGTCCTAGCTCATCTTTCTTTTTCCCCACTTTAATTTTTCCCGCTTCGTTTACCACCTCCGAGTTTTTAGGGTTATCGGCAATGAATCATCGTGTTCCGCAGTGTCTGCTCCGCTTCCTCTGAAATCCAATTTTGTTTCGGGCGGCTGTGATCGCTGAGGCTAGTCTCCTAAATCCTTCATCCTCGCTTACACAACCGCTTAGCCACGGCATTCCAATCACACACAGAATTCTCATTCCCGTGGTTTCATTACCTGTCATTGAATGATAATTATGAAGATAAATATTCCGCGGTTACATACTGAAGCCCACTTTCAAATGACCTACTGATACCTAAAATATTTAGTAATAGGAGTGAACCGATTCAACTTCCTTGAGTCATTCTAAACATTATCAAACCCAGATTAACTGGTCTTCCATCAGTAGACTGATTTCTGTGGACGACAAAGTTAACGAGTTAAACTCCCTCCTACTCAACACACTGGACTCGCATGCTCCAATCCGAAGTGTACGTGTCACCCATCCCCCGACACCATGGCTCACACCAGAAATTAAACTGAAGATAAAGGAAAGAAATATTACTCGAGCAATGTTCCGGCGATATAAAGTTCCGGCTACTCTCACTAGATACAAAACCATACGTAACCAAGTGAAGAGTATACGCAATGCAAAAAAAAATTATTTCAAACGCACTCTAGGAATAAAGGGCGATCCTAAATCCATGTGGAAATCCATTCGTAATCTTGGAATTTTACCTCCTAAAACCAATAACAATATCTTAAATATCCATCCAGATGTTCTCAATAATCACTTTGTCAAAAGTGAACCGCAAATCTCCCTCGAACCTCATATCCCACCTCCAGCGAATCATAATCAGTTCTTCTTCTCACATGTCTCATCGTCCTCAGTTTTTAGCGCGTGCAAAAAAATCACCTCCAATGCCAAAGGACATGATAAAATTCCCATTTCTTGCATTAAGAAGGCTCTACCTGTCATTTTGCCCTCGCTCCTAAATATAATAGATGCCTCACTTCAAACGGCACACTATCCTGCGACCTGGAAGCACTCCCTTATACACCCAATTGCTAAATGCCCCCAGCCCTCTACACCTGATGACTTCAGACCGATAGGAATTTTATGCGCTTTTGCCAAGATATTTGAGCGGATTGTATTTCATCAATTAAGCTCATATACATCCACTGCTAAATTACTAAACCCCTTGCAGTCTGGCTTCCGTGGTCGACATAGCACTCAAACTGCACTCTTAAAAATTACCGAGGACATTCGTGAGGCAATGGACAAACGCCAGGTGACGATCTTAGTACTATTCGATTTCACCAAGGCTTTCGACTCCGTTTGCCATGAATTGCTCCTCCGTAAGCTGAGTACCCTAAATTTCTCAAAGAGTGCGGTTGACTGGTTTAGATCTTACCTCAGCGGTCGCACTCAAGCAGTGGTGGTCAGTAGTAACCTACAGTCAAACTGGATCCCTAATCCCGTGGGGATGGTACAAGGCTCAGTTCTTAGCCCACTTCTTTTTTCTCTCTTTATAAACGACCTCCCTGATATCCTCATGCATTGTGACTACCACCTTTACGCCGACGATTTTCAAATTTATCGTCATTCATCGCCGTCCAATATTATTAATTCAATCGCACTTATCAATGAGGACATCGAGAGAATTAACAGTTGGGCGCAGGCTAATCATTTGGTTCTCAATGACAAGAAAACAACAGCAATAATTATAGGTAGCAATCATTTCTTTTCCCAATTAGACCATGAAAATCTACCTAAAATAAGACTCGGTAGCCACAATATACCTTATGAGGAAACAGTAAAAAACCTTGGAGTCATATTCGATCGAACCCTTAGCTGGAAGCCTCAAACAAACTATGCGAGGCGTAAAATTTTGGGATCACTACATCAACTTGTCAGAGCCAGAGAAATACTTACACCCGACATACGAATTTCATTAGTTAAAACACTAGTCTTCCCTCACTTGGATTATTGCACAGCCTTATTCACTAACCAAGACGACGCAAACAATAATAAACTCCAATTGGCCATGAATTCAGCTGTAAGGTTTATTTACGATTTAAAAAAATGGGACCATATCAGTAACTATTACAATCACCTCAACTGGCTTAAGTATAAAGAGCGTCGCACCCTTCACATAATAACTCTAGCCTTTAGTATCTTAACGACCGGTTACCCGCCATACTTGTATGAGAAATTCATTAGAAAATCTGAGGTTCATGATATACCTACCCGAAATCATAACATTGACCTCCATATTCCAAAACACCACACGCCTCATATGAACAAATCATTCATAGTAACCGCCTCACAAATATGGAACTCTCTCCCAGCCCAAATAAGAAGCAGTACAAATATCAATAGGTTCAAACACAGCACATATGGGTTTCTGAAGAATGCCTCCTTATCCCCAAGTTAAATTTCTTTTGTTTATATTCACTTTCATATGTTCATATTTCTTGTTTATATTCACTTTCTTATGTTCATATTTCTTGTTTATATTCACTTTCTTATGCTCATATTTCTTGTTTATATTCACTTTCTTATGTTCATATCTCTTGTTCATATTTCTTTTGTTTGTAACCTTAAATTTTGTAATTAGTGTGTTATATCGAAGTGCGATTATTTATTATTATTTTTTTTTGTCGAAAATATTGTATTGTTTCTTTCATGTACTAGGCGATGTGCACTGTTCACATTTGACTGTATATGTATATATATTTATTTACTTTTACTTTTATTTATCTATCTCAATATGAAATGTAGAAAGATGTACTTATATTTTCTCATGGGCCCCAGTGCCTACGAAAATAAACGATATTATTATTATTATTATTATTAAATCAAGGCCGGTTCTAGACATTTTTCTAGTGCAAGCGAACAACATTCCCCCCTCAAAAATAACCTGAGAGGTGGCAGGGATTTTCTCAGGATAAATTTTAAAATAAATACAAATTCCTTCGGGATAAGGGTCGAGATTTAAGCATCAGTATGAACTTAAAAAGAGCTTGCTCTTATATAGCGAATTTGGTATTTTTAGAGCTTAAAATCGATTATATATTATTGGACGATGCGCATAGAGATAGAGACACTTTTTCCTTGGCACCCTACACGGCTGCGGACCTTGCTTATCGCTTAAACCGGCCCTTCATAAAGTCTTCTCTATTTGGCATCAGAGTCAAATTTAAATCCCCGAAGGTAAGAAAAATAAAGTTAACCAGGCCCGATTGTGCTTTTCAGCGGTAATATATCTCATTAGTTGTATTCGGAGGTAGTATTCAGCATAGCAAAGAATATGCTTGATTTGATTAGCACATATCATTAGAATTTAAAACTATTGAAGGAATATGAGTGCGTTTCAGTATCTACTAAGAATGTTGTTTAAGTTAAGGAAATCTTACCTGAGCTGGGGCAGCAGGTTATACGCGCCCAAACAAGCTTTGTCCTCACTGTCCAAAGTTGAACTTACGAAAATGCTGCTAACGTATCTGCGGATGAAGTTAGGAATATTTTGCTTAAGCTGTGATATTTATTTTATTTATAAATGTTATGGATTTTAGGGATACTTGTGCAATTGGTATTTTCTGGCACATTTTTTGAGAATCACCTATTTGACTAACTGTCGCAACCTAATTTAAAACAACACTAAAAGACTTCATTTGAATTTTTACTTGATATTTTTTGTGGAACTTTCAGCAAGCTACCTCCAGCGTCAACTGTGAATAGTTTTTGTTATTTTTGATAGATATTTTTAGAATTCTTGTTGTAAACGGCACACGATACTTATTTTTTTCAGAAACATTTCACGTCAGGTTAAATTATTCTCAAGCTGAGATTCAAGACTACCTCGAAACGTGGGGAAAGTAAATCAAAAACATTGGCTAAGAGAAAAGCGACTAGCAATACAATGTCGAAAGATTCTTATTTTGTTGCAAATACATATGCCTACTATAGTGTAGACTGCATAGTAAGCATTCTATGGATGCGCGAAAGCGTGAGATTTTTCACTCACTTCACAACCTGCCTTATTCACTGTAAAGACATCGCAACATTACTACAATTGAAGAGAAGGGTTCAGTATCTTCATGCTCCAAGTTCTTCAAGGACTTTTAAATGCATAAATTAAATGGCTTATGTATTTTACAGCGATGGCAGTGTAGTGTGGAAGCCGAGAATCACCTACTTAGTACATTGTATCTATTATTTCTTTTTATATAAGTAATTACTCACGTACAGCAATTCTGCCAAATTACTGCGACGCAGTAACAAGCATGAAATATAAACGTAAACAGTCAAAACAAAGAGTGGAGCGTAAAAATGTTAAATAACGCAAGTACAAGACACGTGAAAGGGAGGTAGAGAAAGAAGTTTATTTATTCGACGGGGAGTGGGACAGTGCGAGATGAAGGGAAGTGAAGAGTTGAAGGGGAGTGAATAAAGAGTTGAAGGGGAGAAAAAACGGATCAGTATTATCAGGCAGTGAATTCAGCAAAGATTAAGGACAATGGTGGAGTTAGAGCTTAACGAAGGATAGTCTAAGAATGAACATGTGGAGTCAGGAATGCGTGCGTGTGGATCGAATAAGCACTGTGGAATTGAAAGAGGAAAGCAAATGAGGACAATCAGAGTGTGAGTTTAGAGTATTGTAAATAAATATTAAATGTGTTTTAATTATTTGATGGTAGAGATCAGGGATTAACAGAGAAGATAGGATTGAGCTGGTAGACATGTTGCGAAAGTGGGGAACTCTGTGTCTTTCGATTCTGGCGAAGAAGATAGTTATACTGCTAAGAGAGGTGAGATTAGAGGGATCTTCGATGGACCATATAGAGGTGAAATATCTTGTGACTGGAAGTATAAATGCTGTGAAGTATGATTTAAGAGCTTGAGGATCGCTTATTTGCGTGTAGCGGAAGAGGAGACCTACCTAATTGCTTTGCCCTTGATTGAATGAATGAGATCCGAGATGTTAACTTTACAGTCTGTTAAGATACCTAAAAATGATTCTTAGCCTCAAAGCGTTGAAGAGGCTCATAGTTAACGGAATTGTGAAATTTAATTGGGGAAATTTTAAGAGAAATAGAAATGGAATAGCATTTTCTAGAATGTTAGTTAAGCTTCCAAGTATTGCACCATTTCGCAGTCAAATCTGAGGAATTCAGAAGTTACATATTATGCAATGAAACATCCTTGACGCTGAGCAAAGATTGTTGGATTTTCTCAATCCAAGGTCCTTATAGGATTTGTGACTTTTACCCTCGGCTGAGATGAGCGGGAATTCTACGGCTGTGAGTGACTTTGAGGGATGACGACGCAGATTGTGGCGGCGCTCCTGGCCAATGCGCTCTTCGATGCGAGGTTGGGAAAAGTGATCGACGTCCTATTATCCCGCCCTCGTTCCTCGCCGATGGGAAAAAAGAGCGTTGGTAAAAAAAGAACTAACTCTTCGTGGTTGCTAAGCCTGCCTATCAAGTACCGTTTTGATTCCCCGCGCCGACAACCTTACGTGGCCAATGAGAGATCTGGCGAGTCTGGAATTTGACCGCTCTGAATCAGAAAAAAATTTGTTTCTCTTTTACCATGAATGGAAAGTTCCATAGACGTGTATTCTGTTGTTTGCGAAGATATTATAAAGTTTTTTTTTAAAGAGGGATTGTCGAAAATTCTAGAATATCTCAGCTCGCATCCGATTTACATGCAAAATTATAACACTTAATTGGAATTTTAACTTGCTGCTTTTGCAAGCGACTTCCGGCGTCAACTATGAGCATTTTTTGTTATTCGTGGTAGATTTTTTAGGATGCCTCTGATGAAGAGCATCCATTAATTATTAAAGAGAATTTTTAATCTATTTTTGTAAACAGCATAGTGAGCATTTTATGGCCGTGTGACAGAGATTTTCTCTCACTTCTAAACCTGTCATATTCACCGTTAATTCATTGCAACACTACTACAATTATAGAAAACAAAGCAGGATATTCATAGTGAACGGCCTTTTAGGAATATTTGTATAGCTTTTTTATTTTTCAGAGATGACTTTTATAGTTCGTTTACCAGTTATTTTATGGATACGGATAAATCTCTACAGATTTTCAATTGCTGAATGGAGGTGTTTGTGTTCATATTTCATTTAGAGCACTCTTTTATTTATCTTTTCCCCTCCTCTATTTTATATTATTTTTCCTTTCACTTATATCCATTGCTAAATAATTTTTCATTGGACAACTCTGAAAATTTCGTGTATCATACATCAGTTCAGATTTGATTTAAATATCACACATCGTAAAAAGAAGGAAAAGAACAATCCTTCTGTGCTGCAGATAAAATATTAAATGTTGATTAAAAACCATGGTTTCAATGCTTGACGTCGAGCATACTGAAAAACCATGAGAGCAGATAAAGTAAGATGTAGCCATAGTTAGTAATTACAAGTGTAATCAACCTGTTTGACCTCAGCAGCGCCCATGTGGAATACTTTTTCTAAAGCCGGTAAAATTGGAAAGCACGCGCGCCCTCAGTCATCAAAAAAGCATGTCATTCAGTTGATATTTCTTTAAAACTCGAAGGAAGCCGAATGGATCCTAGTGGTGATCGCAAAACTTAATTGTGTGTGCATTTGTAAGTTTTAGTACTAACAATTTAAGGATATATTCTCAGTGATATTTTTCCGCGATTCGATTGTGTGTTTCGATTATTTTCCCAACGAGCAATATAAATTTTTTTGTTCAAACTGTTTCAATGTAATCGTCGATTTTTTCGACTAATCGTTTCGACTTTTCGTTGAAATTCAGATTTTTGTGGAAAAAATCGAGCTATTCATTCCGATAAAAAAATCGATTGCTCGAGAAATCAATTTGGACCGACACTTTTCAATCACTACTCCAGTTCTCCTCCGCATCCTCCCTGACCTGTCACTCTTCGCTCAAGCGTCGTTTCTCTTTCAACTCCCCCCCCCCCCGCTCAGCACTCGCTCCATCCAAACCCTCCGTCTTCTCCGCGACTCATCCGGAGGATTTCTCTCGTATTCTTCTCGCCCACCATGCCCAGCACTCCGTCGTTCCTCTTCCAAAGGCGTACCCAGGACTATGACTAGGGGGGGGGGGGGGCAAGCCAAGTTGTGACATTTGAAAAAATAGTTTTATTTTAGTTAAGTACATATCTTATACTAATGCATATCACTTTTCAAGAAAATTTGTTGAATGCTTTCATTCCAATTCAGTACTGATTTTGCCTAAAGACTGTAGCGATTTTGCTTCTAGGGGGGGGGGGGGCAGCTGCCCATCATCCCTCTGCCCCCTGCCTGGGTACGCTCATGTCCTCCTCCCCTCCATCCATCACCCTTTACACTCTTCCTTCCTTGCCCTAATTTTAAAAGCCTCTTGTCTCTTCTGGTCTTCTTTCCACAGCGCCATCGTGTTCGCCCCATCAAACCCTCTTACACCAGATCACACTCTACTCTGGCCTTTCCTTTGACCTCTCACATAAAGATTCTCTCATCCACTTCGTTCATGAGCACCTCAATTGCTGACACAATTCTCATCCTCACTCTTCTGCCCGTCTATCTACGAAAAACCGTAAGATTCTCCTTCCTCATAAGAAAATCTTTCCTTTTTGTACACGGAAAAAAGTTTAGCTAGAACTATCGAATTCGGATGAAATTTATCAAACTTTTGGGTTCATATGGCACATTAAAAAATTCAGTAATTATTACCAAACCAGTTTGATAAATTCTATCAAACTGATTTGGTAATTGTTAACGAAATGGTCACAGCAGTTCGATAAAAACTATCAAAATCGAAAAGATAATAAAACCGATGTAGCGTGCACATGTGAAAGATTTTCAAACCAGAAAACACTATTATGATTGAAAATGATAAAATTAGGAGTTTGGCGTAAGGTTCTGCAAAAGAAATACAAAAAAAAGTGGAAAAATAACAAGCCTCCATGAAGCATTGAACGTGAGCCCCCCGCGTGGTAGCAACGGACACGAACAACTGGTCTAAATCGGTTGCTGCCCTAATATATTATTATCTAAACGCCCTAATATATTATTATTGTAAGTATTTAACCTTTGTTTTGAAATGTGAATAAGGTGTGACTACAGTTTCCCTTTGTAAGCTTAACCCATTTCTTCCCAACGTTGCGTGAACGCAACGCAAACTTTGCTATTTTTTTCTCCGTATTTGTTATAGATAAGTAGTTAATATTTTTAACATAGGTAGCTCAATACTTTCTAAAATGTTATGAATTTTTTCACGGCAGAAATTTTATAACTTTTGTTTTTACAATGGCCTTTTCATTTATATGTAAGTCGTTATTTTAGGTTATCTCTAAGTTTACATTTAATGTCAAATCTGAGGCACTCGATGATTATATCTCTCTGTAAATACAATGATGCATTTGTATTCTAGGCTATTGCAACAAATTGGGTGAATTTGACTTAGTGGTTTTCAAATTATTTAAGAATAAAGCAAGTGTTGCGTTCACGCAACGTTGGGAGGACCCCGGTAACCTAGGGAAACGGCGCGCCGCGGCGGTAGTCGTGTAGACCGTTTCTTTTTGGACTGAAAAATGAAAAGCTTATCAAGAATATGTTACCTTTTTATGGTGAAACTTTAGTTTCAGGCAAATGTACAGTATTTTAGTCCTAAACATACATCTACATAAGTGTTGAAGGGTCTTTACTAGGATGTTTGGCAGGTGGTGAATTTTCACCGAGTTGTGGCTGTTTGATATTTTTAACTTCACGTATCGAGCAAGATTAAATCAGCGTTTACTTGAGCTATAGTGGAAACTTACTGTGACCTAAACAAAGGATGCATAAAAACTTTGCTATAGAGTTGTCCAGAAAATATAATGATTTCTGTAGGCGTCTGCAATTTCAAGATATACTGGCATCCTAAGGTAAGAACGATCTGCTTACCACAGTTGACAAGTATGCAAAAAGCAAGTGAGTATGTGAGAGTTAGCAAATAGATCGTAAATTCGTATTTACGTGGTGTTGTTGGCTAGGGTCCAAAGGGAAGGTAGTGGGAGGGTAAAAATCATAGTTAGGCTGGGCGGGGATATCCCGGCACCAATGGGTCTCCGTGCACAGCGGGGGTTGGCGAGTGAGCAAAAGGAATGGAGAGATAAGAGGGATCACATTATCGCAGTATTTTCTGAGAAATTCATGCCCACTGGCCGCTGACGATAATGAGCTGGTAAGGCTCCAAATGAGGGTGCAGGTCATTTCGAAAGAAATTTTTTGAGAACTATGAGTGACTATGAATGCACAGGGATTCCAAGAAAAATATTTCTTGGTATATTGACTAAGGCAAAGGGCTATCTGGGTATTACGGTATATAGAAGGGGCGATGTTCCGTTCCATCGGCTTTTACTATATCTGTGGTTGTCTGTTGTACAATCGTTCCCTCCAAATAACCTGAACTCACATTTGCAGCCTAAGTTGTTCACTATCGCCAGTGATCATAGTGCGTGAAATTCTCAGAAAATATTCCAATAGCGTGGCATTTCTTCCGTTCTAATGTTTAGTGGTTATTACACCTTAGCAAAAAATATTACTGGAGTTAGGACGCGTTCCTAATGTGCGTCAAACGATGTCCCAGAAGCGTTTTGTTGAACCTAAAATATTCTTACGCCTGAATGGTAACAGAAGTTTGGACCAGTGGGATAAGTTTTCTAAGATACGTCCATACTTTGCGAGTTCAACCAAATATTTCTACGGTTTGATAAAATTTCTCTTAAATTATCTTTTGACGAGAAGATGATGCCATATTTTGGCGAAAGTGAAGGAGCAATTACTCATTATCAATAGCAGACACTTTGTCTCTTCCGCGATATAAAAATATCTATTATTTGACCGGTTTCTTAATATTCTGTGTACTTTATGATGGTGTAATAGCCGAAACTGGTCAAATAGTATAAATTTTTATAAATACTTTGTGGAAGTCACAAAGTGTCTGTTATTGACAATATGGACCTTCTACCACGTACAAGCTTCAAGTTTCGATTTGAGCAACTACACTTTTAGTCACTAAACTTGCCATAATATAGGACATAACGGAATAAATAGTTTGTGAAATACAGTAAGGAAAGACAAGGTTGGCCACAATATTGCTCGTGACGAAAAAATTCACGACGACGATGCCGAGTTTGTTGCTGCCAGATGTTTAGTGATTACCAAAAGTGCAATATTCATTTACATACTGATTGGTCCTCTAAATTTCATGAACAATACCAAATTTAATCAATATTTTGGGTTAATTACGTATTTGGGTTACAATAAAAGCGAATTATTTGCAAAAATAATAGAGTTCCGAAAAATAAGTAAAACGGCTCATTTGACCTGGGGAACTCCCAACGTTGCGTATACGCATCGTTTCACCAACCGCAAACTAAAAAAAAATTAAAATATAAAAATCAATAATTTGCCTTATTTGGGTCTATTTTATTGCTAATTCATCAAAATATATGGAATTTTTAAGTTATTAACATGCTTGGGATTTAACGGGTTAAGAGGAATACTTGATGCACACAATTGCATTACGTAGTTACTCCATATGAATATCTAGTGCAGATGCGCAAGAAAACTTTATTTGCAGGCTTATTACATCGATACAGAGATGGCTTTAACGTGCGGGGTGATATCCTTAGCATGGATTGGGTCTAGTATCACGGCTTTTATCACATGTTATTAAACATGATCGCGAATGATTATACCTCAGGAATACCTCTAATTAAAGTTTTAATGTGTCGAAATACACAAACATCTCCTTACAGCTTTAATATCTATGATAATATGCCATTCAATCAATGTCTTTGATGCACCAGCTAACGGGTAGTATTGCAATTTAAAGCAGGAAAAAACAGAAAAATGAACGTAAACAAAATTAAAACGTTATCGCCATCAAAAATAATAAAAACAAAATCATTTCTACCCACCTATCTTAAATCTAAGGCCTGTTTAAGAATCTTTCAACTGCAAATGTGTATTGGTATAAACATAAGAGGAACGATACACCGTTCGATAGATTACGAAACACTTGGTAAATTCTATCAAACCAAATTTGCATAGCAATGTAGAGTTTGATAATTTTTACCAAACAAGCAATCACCTTCGTAAAATTAATCATAACTTCGATAAAAGTTATCAAACTCAGAATCGTATTGAATTAATTCGGTTATTTTCACGAAACTCTTCCGTGTAATCGACCAAATTATGCAATACCAAAATGTTTGATGAAATATATCTATCAAGATCTCACGCTAGCGTTTGGTAAAATAAATCAAGTGCTTAGTAATTTGCATCAAAGTTTAAGTATATTTAACAAAAATAATCCCTATCACACCAGTTCGATAGTTTTAATCAAACCTTTTTTTTCCGTGTAGAAACATTAAAGTATGGTTTCGCTGGTAGTGGGCCCTGGTCGCTTCTATAGCTACGAGGGTATTCCCGACCTTTCTTCCATATCGGGCTCCTAACGCGGCGGCGCCTCCTTCCTTATTCTTATCTTGTCCTCCCCCTTCTGCGGTGCAGAGGTGAAAAGCTAATCGCTTCAGACCACGGCCCAGAAGTGTAACGCCGCGAGACCGCCCCAGAAGTCTCGTATCCGCTGTTCTGCCCGTCAAATTAAATAATACTTAGACTCAGCAGTTATTCCATTTTCATCAACAGTCATTCCATTCAAGTTTTGAAATTATCTTATGTGCTGAGAAGTTTGAATAAAGAGAGCAGTCAAAACATAACACTTCCCCATGACCAATGGCTATTAAATATTTTGTTTTTTAATTGTAAATGAAACGCCATTAATGGCCATGGCGTTTCATTTACAATTTACCTTAAACCATGTGACCGTTGTTTCTTAAACACGGTGTTGCCGAATGTTTCCATGGCTATGAGAGAGGCGTTGGTGCTTCTTTATCGCACTCGTATGGCCTTGAATCGCATTTATTCAGGCGAAACTTCTAATGCTAGCAACGAAATCCTCAAAATACGCTCCCATCCCCTGCATTTAGTTTCATAAGGTCAGCGCTATTGGGAATACTCGAGGAAAATACAGAAATTAAAAAATAGTACTTTTTTGTAGGCATAAAGTATTTAATTTCATTTAAATCATCCTCCCAAATTGTAACCGAAGCATAGAATTTATGAATAGGAAATAACGTCTATAAGTATACTTACCTTATTGAGGGGAAAAATCTCTGAATAATTAGTGTGGTGGCTCAATAACAGTTATGTATGCGCATTCCGTGTTGAAATATTGCCAACGAATCGAATCTCTAAAGTCTTGCGACCTTATAAACCTGATGAAAATATGCTATTAAGTATTTTCTTATTTCAAATGCCGCGTCCATTTACTTGCATTTATCGATATGTAGCCGCTGCCTCGGCAAATAACTCACCGCAAGCAAATAACTCCTTCGCCTTCCAATGGCTAGCTTTTTCCCCTCCACACTTCTTCGACATTAGCGTATTTCAAGCATTTCCGTTTCGAACTGAATCTCACTCCGGGAGGATGAGGCAATAGGAGGGGAATATAAGGCCACGACGAAGGAAGGAGTGATCCACCAAGTAGTCCACCGCCATTAACCACCTTCGAACGATAGACCTCTTTAAGGGTCGACATTCGGTCCTTTCATTTCACAGCTCACTGGGAATCAATCTCTTACCCGCATTGTGCTTGCAAAGCCTGGGCTGAACTCTGAATTATCACATGATTTTTCTCCCGCTGAAGCGTTTCCTTATGCATGCTGGTATTTTCGGTGCAACCCTTTTAAATATGCCGCCCTCAACCCAGACATGAATAAACTCTCATCCTAGATTATTACGCTGAATATTATCGGAGCCGCAAAAACAACGCACAGTCCCAACCCGAGAGTAATATTTTGCGAGTTTTTCATTCCGCAAGTTTTTAAGTGCAGTACACCATCTACAATCCGGCACTTCACTAATCTCGCCCTGCCAGAAATCCGGCTTTTTATACAGCCAGCCACCAAGTGGTTAGCTCGCTAATTTTGAGTAGTCTACTTCGCAGTCCAATTCAGAAAAAAGGGGAACCAAGTAGTGCTTGCTGAGAGGGGAGACATGCGCGAACAGTTGTCCCGCGGTGGAAAGGGAGAGGGGAAGTAGTTATTGTATCCTACTTTACTACAATTCCATTTGTGTGCTAATGTAGTGTATAATACAATATATTATATGCATGCATGTATACAATATGAAATAGCTTCTGCTGTTTAATTACGTTGTTATTAGCGATTTCCAGTTTTCCGGCTTTTCTGTAATCCGGGAGTGGTCTGGTCTGATATCTGGCGGATGGTCGAGAGATCACTGAACTCACAAATAAACCGTCTCACCAAGAGTTCGCTTACAATGGAACAGTAGTAGCAGTTTCTGTGCTAGAAACTGGGAAACTAGCTCTGAGGAATCGGAAATAAAAATTACTAGCATCATGCAGCCCTAGAGTCTGCATGAGCCCCGCTGACAAGAGTTGTTTTTAGGAACTTTGAGGGACTCCCTCTGGTCGGCAGTTACTGCTCGGGTTTAACTCCTTGACCATTTGTAAGGTCTCGTGTACTGTCAAGGAGGTTTGAAATATATACTGGAGGGGGCACCACTGGTTTCGAGCGAGTAGCGAAATAAAGGCCGGAATGGGGGTGCTTGGGAAGGACAAGCCACGCCCACTTTGACCGAAACATTGGCAATCCCATGAGGGTCAAAGTTTGCTATTCCGTGAAATTTTTGCTTATGGTTTGTTAATAAACTAAAATAAACTGTGGAACGCACACCGTAGGTAAACCCTTTTTCTTAATTCATTGGTGCAGTTATGTCTCAAGCATCTTTTCTCAGGGAAAAATTATTATGAATTACCGCGTTTACGTTCTACATCCTGCTCAGCTGAAAATAAAATTTTACGAGGGTAAACTAGTCATTCCCCTGGCTTTATACTGGTATTAAATTTTACTATAGCCAATGGAAATCTAAAAATTACAGTACAGAAGTATATTTTCAAGGATATCCCCACAAGTTAAGTGGCTTAAAGGACACAAAGTTAATTAATAAAAGTATCGTGAAAAATGGGAAAACTCCGTAGACGATCACTGGCTAAATGCAAGTAATAGGGTGGTTTCCTATTATTTTTTTATTGCCTGAATCGAAAGATTATTACTCCTGGAGTACGTATTTCACGCTTTTAGATTTTTAAATGACGATATCTATTTTTCGCGATCAAATGAAAAGTGAAAAATTTCAAGCGCGCGAAAACGCGACGGGTAAGGAAATCTCTCCGTGTGACGTATTTCTGGTTCCCCCTCCCGCCTGGTAGGTGACCTTCATCGAGGCTCTGAGCGCTGATAGGACGCAGGATGCTAACAGGTAGCTGAGTACTTTCCTGTCTGGTAGCGCATGGCTTAAAAAAGGTTTATTAATACCTTATCAAGCGAAGAAAACTTTCCGACCTTAGCCAGTTTTAATAGGTGATTATTAAGACATGTTTCCCTGAGCTCTGTGCCTCATGCATGCATTGGTAGCCTCTGACGATGCATAACTCCTATCCTCTTGTGTAGAAACTAGGTCCCTGTGACGTCACGTGGAGTGGAATCGCATGGGCGCCAATCTGGCCTTTTTCAAATGAGGTTAAAATTTGACCCTTGCCATTCGTCTAAACCGGTATTTCAAAAACCAAATAATTTGTGTATTATGAATACACTAATGGTGGGTAACGAATCGCCATCAATGACTTTTGTTTTCTTTGATGAAGGAAACTACCCTATTAGGGTAGCATTTTCACTTAATGTAGCGCATTTTCAGAACAAAACTTAGCTACCTAAAATATCAGTCAGAGGCAATAGTCTATTTATTGTCTTTATGTCTGCGGGTGAGCCTCCGTGAGGGCCCGGACACTCTCGGATGGCTTCGCTGATAGAGGAGGGGTAGTACTGAGATTGAGAGAGGAGGAGCGAACACAACGTTGCCAAATGTACATCACCGCCCTACTTTGTCACTGAAAACGTGTGAGTCATAGGTGGCCACAGGTATTTTGGCCACGCCGCCGAGACAATATACCTACTCATTTGGAAGGAAGGCATTGGGGATAATCCTTTCACAGAATACCATGACATTGTCAGCTACCGTGCTAAATGAGGCACCGTTGGCATACTTAGTCACATACAAGGAGAACGCGTGAGGTTTGGCAACACCTTTCCACGAGCAGGTTCACGATGTTCACAAGGCGGAGGTCTGAGGCCACGCCTACTGTTTGCTGATTGGCAAAATCACATGTTGAGAAACTTTCCCTCCCCTCATCTCCACTAGCTTGTGCCGCACCAGCTCACCCGCAGAGATAAAATGAACAAAGTATAAGTCCACAAATTGTCAAACCAAGATGGCGCATCTCTGAGCACGCTAAAAACTCAGAAACAACGCCTCCAGGGTCAACCTCCTTGTATGCTGTGTAGAAGCGCTCGCCAAAATCCTTTTTTGACCCTCCTAACGCCTGCCGAAATCTCCCTCTACGCCCGAGGGCATATTTATGAGTGGGCAGTCGCGACGACTTCCTAATCTATCTAGTCTTCGCTAACCAGGAAAACCACTCCGTTCATCATCACTCCTCTTGAACTTGGCGACTCAATTCTTTCATATTTTTCCGCCAACCTATTGATCTAGAAGTACCGGTTGGTACAAAAAGATTTCCGATTTCAATCTGGCCGCGCAGTCTATCTTTTGCCCGCACCCAGTAGTTTTGTGGTGGGATAGGTCATTATTCCGCACGTTGGCAGATGTGGAATGCTGTTTGGTTCCCCAGCACCGCTGTCAAATCTGCTGAGTTGGGCAAGATGACAGGGCAGGGGGGGAAGTGGTTATTTTCCAAGTGAGGAGGAGGATGTTTAGAAGGGGATTGAGGCAGGTTGCGTCGCCATTCCAAGCGTCACCATTTCCTCCTTCATCGTCTCGGTCAGCGCCAAACCTAAATCCGGCTTGAGGCGGATGAAATGTTTGCACGGAAAGTGGCGACCAGGGAGAAGTGGGCAGTGGACTGAGTGGCAGGTGGGCTTACTTTTGACGGTGATCCATGAAGGGTAGTGATAAAATTCTTGCTTAGAGGAGTGGCCGAAAGCTTCGCTCAATCTACCATCGAGGTTCAACTGGCGTGGCGGGAATTGGTGTTATTGGGAACTTGGGCCAATTGAGGGAGACGCTCGCTTTCAGAGTTGTCACGGACTAGCTGCTTGCTAGTATATCCCAAACATTTTCATAATAATTTTTCGAATTATCACACGCTCTCAGCTGCGGCCCGATTCTAGTTCTTTCTGGCTAAAGCCAATGCGATTTATCGAAAAGGTTGGCGAACGGTGACTGAATTCGTGTTCTCATCTTCATTCGTTTGCTATTTCGCCAGAAATGCTGCGCTTCGTGTCTCTGGCGACGAAAAAGTTATTCTCGTTCTTACTGTTGAGCATATAGCGAACGTAAACACTCGCCAAGTGCGAATTTCACTAGCGACGTCAATGAAAGCGCTCGAGCGGCTCGGCGAAAGAATTGACGAGAGATAGACTCGTGATTTTAGTACCGTTTTACACCATTGTTATGTTGTATTTTTTATCCCAATGAAATTAATTGTAATTAATATGCTTACCATATAGCCTGTGCGTTGTTTTACTCGTATAGTCGTTTTACGTAATTAAATAAATGGAATTAAAAGTAGGTTTGCATTTGAATGAACCGCGAAGGTTTTCTTTATTGCGCATTGTGTTATCGCGGAAGTGCTGTTATTTTGAGCAAGTAAATGTGTTGGATTGCTTGAGAAAACTTTTTTTTGGCTCTTATGCTCGTGAACGTTTCATCGGAAACAATAAGAAAGAGACTGACCAGAGTTTTGTCATAAAAGAGCATCTCATATAGTAATTGAAGTAGTGGTGTAATAGATAGCATGGCTATCAATCTCAAGGTTTCCTGCCGTATTCACTTTTTTTCTCTCCACCACATGTAAAGTTTCGCATGCTATGCTTTTCATCTTCAGAGGCAAGTCACTTGAAGTTGTCAAAATATATTCTATGTACAGGAAAATCTCTCATCAGTTGTTCAGCTCATATAAAGTCTCACTGAATTTCACGATTAGGCTTTACATTTATGTCCGGCAGAGCTCTAGGCAGCAAAGGATATGTGGTATGATGTTATGCCGCCTTTAATGTTTATCCAACATCAGCAAATTATGTTAACATGAGAATATTTGACTGCATTCCTTGCCTGTTCTTCCCTAAAATCTTATTCTTGCCTTACATAAGTTCCTTAGCGTAGGATAAGCTACTTATTATTTTCTTCCGTACTAAAACCGCAAGAAACTGATAGCTCTCTTATTTTGTGCCATCTGGGTTAGGTTAAAATTGAAAATATTAATCCATTAGTTTAACCGGAGTGACTTTTTGACTCATCGTTTACATCTGCGAAAAAGATGAAAAACAAGGCGTACGGTTTTATCTTCAACTACGGAAAACGACTAATGTATTATCAGTTTTGTGCAACAATAATTAATGTAGCAATTTGATAGTCTCAAGCAATAAGCAAAACATGGTTTAATATATTTTAGAAATGTGATATGTACTTACCAACGTGCTTCGCGCTTTTCAATTGTTTCGGACTGCGGAGGCAGTGTGTTGATCGCTGAAATTATCATGTGCCTTTTGACTTATGGGTAATTCGTCATTGCTTACAGTATTTCGCCAAGAGAACGAAGTTACCCGAACTGAAGCGATAGGTATCACCTGCGCCAAATAGAAACTTTTCACCTAATCTATGGATTGATTATGATTAGGCTCAGAAGTTAAGGAAGTGAACTCCCCCTATACAAGATTTCCCTTTTTTAATTGGATCAGGATTTCCTTCGCAATGTACCATGTTTGGAGCATAACTTTTTTTGCCGAAGGTTTGTTATAATTGTATATATTATCAGCTTCTCGATTTCCTTTCTAAAATTATGTGGCATTACTTGAAACGTAGGCTTTCGTAGCGAGACTTTGGGGAGCAGCTGCGTATTGCGCTTTGTGAAGCGAGCTTTCGCGGGCATTGCGTTTCATCGCCTGATGATACCACCTGCAACGGCTACGTAAGCTCGCTTCACAAAGCGAAATACGCTGCTACTTCCGAATGCCTCCGATACCTAAGTGAAATTAATCCCTCTGTAGCGTGTAAACGCATATTTTAATTTCCATTTTTATTTATTAACCAATTTTTTATTTCGTTCGCTTATTTTTTCAACTCGCACGCATTATACGTGGACATCACGCTGTGGATTAGTGACACTACAACATCACTATGCTTGCTGTTTCTTTCTGCTTATTGATGGATATTCGGTCTATTGTAGTCAATGTTTTTGTGAGTGGGCATCGGTCGGCTCCAGTTTAGGATGGGACCAATCAGGGAGAGATGCCGCTCATTTTGTAAAATAGCTATAATTTGACCTAATTTGCTTTTCTATTTAACTAAGGAGTAAATATGGTTAAGAGTCTTGTTTCTGCGCACGCATTAAAATGTATACTTACATCATTCTTCTCTTAGCTGTAAGAATTATTTTCGTAAAACATTTCCTCGCGCCGTCTATCCCATATGTAGCGGGTGACACGCCGCATTCTATTCAAACCGACAAAAACTGATTTTTGTATCATGCTGCTTCATTAAAAAAAGAAAAAAATAGTCACATTATTAAAGTGTTTAGGGAAATAAAATATGCAATTACTTTCCATATGCATTTAATATTTTTATAAGTAATAGTTCATGTCTATTAATTAATGTATTTATTTTTATGTCAATTTTAATGCAACTGAAATGCAGGTTGTAAAACTGGAGCTACGTTTATGTTATTATATTATAAAGATACACATGTAAAAACCAAGAAATTTAACTAAAATGGGCTATATTTATCTAACTTTTTCTGAAAAATACTATTTGAACCGTAGAAGTTCAGTTAACAGAGACTTAATTTAGGATTTTTTAGAATTCCTAAATACAAGTAGAAAAACAAATTAAGGCAATAATTAATTTAAGTTACACCTTGATTAAGTCTAAATTTGCTGTTGCCTACAAACTTAGCATATTTATGTTCAAAGTATGCGTACGAATAATTAAATATTATGCAACACAAAAACGATTTTTAAATTTAGCATGCACACTGAAACAGTTATAACGTTGCTAAAACGTGTTATAATTCATTTGAAATCATTTAGTGTAAGGCGAGAAAAATTTGAAGGCAAAATTCCGGACTTATCTCAGTATCTACGCCATAAAATCTGAGAAAAAAAACGGGACATCCTCACTTATTCTCTGGCATCTACTCCGTCTTTGAAATGCGCATTTTCCCGCAATGTGTGAGGAAACGCCGAAACTAAGGGGAGTGCGCAGTGTATCCTGCATGCGGCGTCTCCCCCCAATTTACCCTATTCTTTTGTATTTCTTGAACTGGCTGAGATTTGTGGTAAGGAGGGATATTATTCTTTAATTAAGGTCCGCTGCAGAGTAGGACCTCCATCTCCAACTCATCTCCTCTGCGGAGGATGAGCGATCAACAAATGGAACCCTCATCGTGTTGCGGAGTCGACGGAGGAGGCGATCTCCTGGAAGCGCCAACGGAGATCATCGCCTCGTTCAATGGTCACTGAAATTTCTCGAATTCTGTCGTTTTCTGTGCCGTATTGCGGAAAAAAGACTGACGAAAGGGAAACCGTGATAGCAATGTAGTTGTTAGCGAAATGGCGTTACGAGGAGAAAATACGTAGGATGACGACGCTGGAGAAAGCGTTACTAATTGATTTGGTATTGGAACACAAAGGTAGAAAGTTAACAAATGCCATAATATCAATGAAAATCTTTTTACCATTCGCATTGTAGGAAGCATTATATCCGACAATATTGGTGGTGTGGAAGCACCTGTTTTCGATGCAATAGGAATAAATGTTTTTCAATTTAATAATGTACGCTGGGAAAATCCCACAATCGTTTTATATGAGTTTTCATTTGAGAAAATCAAATTTGAGCGTATTTTTAAAAATCTCAAAATTCTAAGCAGACGGAGAGAGAAAATAATAGAATTTATTAAAGTATACCGGGACTAGCCACGGTGATAACTTTTTACGGAGTCACCCGCAATGCACTAATAGTGCGAAATATCCACAGAGGAAAATCATTCGCCTTGACCGGGATTCGAACCCGGATCCCTCGATTTCCGTGTTTCCGTTTTTCGCACTATTAGTGCATTGCGGGTGACTCCGTAAAAAGTTATCACCGTGGCTCGTCCCGGTATACTTTAATAAGTCCAGAGCGAACACCTCTAGTGTTCAAAGTTCGGGCTTTGCTCTCCGGCAGTGGCGCCATGCGCACGACCTGGACTGCTAGTCGCATCATATGCTCAGCAGTCCATACCACCTTGTCCGGTATAGCCCACAAATTTCCACAGGGGAGAATGACGCCTCGGTAGCCTTCGTAGTCGGACGTGTTTCTACCGAGCTCTAGTTTAACGGGAACGCGAAACTCGACCGTCGAGCGAGACCTCGTTCGCCGGCACTCCTTTGGCTTCGGCCCCCGCTCAGGCGCCCAGTCCCAACCATGGCGACTGAACGACGAAGCACCCTTCTTCTCACGACGGAGGAAAAGGACGATTTTCCCTCACCACTGGAGGTCTACATTTTCTTAACGGAAACGCTGGGCCTCTTGGATGAAGATATCTATGGAATCCAATTTGGTTTTAACAGAAGAATGGTTTTTGTGAAACTACATACCGAAGAAAGAATGCAGATAATCATGGAAGATGGACCGAGACGTCTGCCCTTTCCATCAAGAGGAAACAGGAGAACAAAGTGCTCCATCTAGAGCACAGCCGGAACACCTGTCCAAGTAAAAATCATTGGTCTCCCCTTTGAGATTGGATTGATGGAGATATAGAAGGAATTATCCCAATTTGGAAAGGTTCAAAGAATTTGGGAGAGTACATGGGGAAGCCACCGCATGCAAAGGTTCTACACAGGTACGAGATTAGCCCGCATGGCGATAGACAGCAACGTACCTTCTTTTATTAAGGTTTGCGGACTACGTGCTCTCATAATATACGAGGGACAGAAGCGTACGTGCGCAAGATGCGGTCAAGTCGGCCACGAGAGAAAAAACTGCCCACGGAACACCAGCGGAAGAAGTTACGCGGAGGCAATGGCTGCCCCACTCTCCTCTGCACAGTTCCTGGATGAAAGGTCCTTGGAAGAGGCAGCACGAGGCCTTATCGCACTTGAGACCGCACCGAGAGACGAATTTCCAGCCTTACCCACGAGGCCCCATTGGACCAGACAGTCCGAATCGGACCATGGATCCCCGGATCGGAAGCGACAAGCGCGTGAGGCTCGCTCGGCATTGCAGGACGCCCCCGAGACCTCGACAACCCCTTCTGCAGCTGTGGCCGACATTTCCCCCTCCTACACTTCGACACCCCCTCCCGCCGCAGTCGACTGCTCCCCTGCCTCACCCAAGCCGGTAACGCAGCGCGAACGGGAAGAAGACGCCATGACGGAAAATAGTGGCGTAATATGGCCTCCGAACTCCCCCAAGTCACGATCATCAGCGAGGACCTATTCCGGACAATGGAGGAGAAGACCGCTAGCCAGCTTGCGGCATCACAGGACATTGATACCCTGACTCTCACACCTGAGGATTCGGAAATCAACATTTCTGTTTCACTCTCCGCAATCAGCGACAACCCGACCATAGAAACCCTTTCTCTTCCAATACCACCTTCGACATCTTACTCCTTGTCCCCTACGCCTGAAGACATGTCCACTGAGCACCAACATGTGAACTCTGACTCCTCCCTGTTTTTCCCACCCGAGCTGAGACAAACCGTCACCAGAAGCCGTTTCTTCATCCCTGTCTCCGAGACGGCGTCGGAGACGAGTGCGGAGGAGGAGACCTTGGATGGGGCGTAATTTAGACAAGAGAAATCGGCACCGAAGAGCCCCAGGCGACCTGGGAAACGGCGAGGGCGACATAAGTGAAAAAAATAAAGAGAGTAAGTTACACCCCGCCTCGCAACCACCATGCGCTGTCTGACTTTAAATATTGCCAGGATTTCAAACCCGACTAAAATAAAACTCCTCTCGTCCTTTATCCAAAATTTGAAGCCTGATATCGTCTTGCTACAGGAGACGACTTTTGATTTTGTCTGGCCGGACCCAAACTTTCAGATATTTTCTAATAACCTAGGGACTAACCTAGGTGTTGTCACACTTGTCCACAATAATATCTCCTGTCACCACATTCGGCGTCACCCCTCAGGACGTATTTTATCACTCGTTGCCGCAGGAACCCATTTGATCAATGTTTATGTCCCATCCGGGGAAGGAAATAGACATGCACGTGACCGTTTTTTCGAAGACGATCTACTGTCATACTTCACAACCTTCACTGGCAAGGCTGTAATGGGGGGAGATCTTAATTCGATATACAGACGCGAAGACTCGGACACGAACCGCGAAAAAATCACTTACCGGCCGAGCCGCTCTCTCGCGCGGCTCATCCAAAGCACGCGTGCCTCTGACGCCTCTCTCCTTCCCGACGCCCGCCCCGCCCCTTTCACGAGAGCAGGACGCAAGTCCCGCACTCGAATTGACTATTTCTTCCTTTCCTCTTCCATCAAACCCCTATTCATTTCCATCCAAACTCTACCTGTAAGCACCTCGGATCACTGCGCTCTAGTGCTCGACCTTAACCTCACTGATACGCCTTGCACTGCCCGGCATTTCCCCTCTCCATATTGGAGAATGGATGTAGGCATCCTTGGGGAAGAAAACATTCGATTAGCCATTGGAGATCGAATCACAGGGCTAATATCCTCCATCCGCCCCATGACAGACATCACGAATTGGTGGGAAAAGGTCTTCAAACCTAAAATAGCGAGTTACATAAAGAAACTACAGAGGCAAAGGTCGAAGGAGATCAATTTCACACTCTTTTTTTATAGAAGTGCATTGAATGACCTGATGCAAGCACCAGAAAACATGCTACCTTTCAAAAACTTGCTACGTCATTGAAAACTGCTATTTTTAATTTAGAACTAAGAAAATATGCCCCACGGTGCTGGCAGCGGGAATTAAACCCCGACACATGGGGTCCCTTTACACTTGCCGACCTCCAACGCACTGTAAGATTACAACAAACCCAGACACACTCGCCTCGCCTCTCAAACAACAAAGATGGCCTTCTCCGGGAAGCCACCGCACACCTCACGAACACCTTCCAACGCTACCCCCCTTGGAGTGAGGCGGACATGCCCCCTTTGCCAAATCTTCCAACCCTCCCGCTCGAAGCGCAAGAGACAAGAGACCGGTGGCATCGCTGAGGAGGAGCTCGATGCCGTAATAAAATCGCTACCAAAAGGAAAAGCGCCAGGTATGGATGGATTACCCTTTGATTTCTATGTAACTTTTTGGAATATACTAGGGAAAACATTAATAAATGTTCTCAATCAGTCATTGACTGATGGAACTTTGACTCCGAGCCAAAGATGCGCCGTCATTAGCCTACTTCCAAAGTCGGGGCGCCCAAAATCATTCCTCGACTACAGGCCGATAGCGCTCCTCAACAGCGACTATAAAATATTGGCGCATGTGCTTAAAAACCCAGGGTTCCCACTCAACCGTGAAAACCTTAAAACCGTGAATTAGCCGTGAATTTCGTCTACCGTGAAAAAACCTGGAAAAAGCCGTGAGTTTCGTCCTTAAACCTTAAAAATCTCTCAATCTTGATAATAATACCTTCCCAGAAATTTTCAACTTCGTTCGTAGCGAGCGCACTTCTATTCATTGTGGCGAGCATCGTCGCATGGGTCAGAAAAGCGTGGGAACGAATGTTGCCTGAAGAAAAGAAAACATCTTTCCCCAGGGCAGGCCTTTTCTCTCCCCCCCTCCTGAAATATGACACCACTTGTCATCAGCTTGTTTACTTTCCCCGACTGGCTTGGTTCCCCCTCCCTCGGTCACTGCTTAGTCCCCCTTCCATCCAATTAGGCTTCCCACTGGCTGCAGCGACCACTTTCGAAACTAAATTTAGATGGCATTTGTGTCGAAAAATGTGAACGTTTATTCAACACCCTCAATCCTGTGATTGGAAGACCGCTAACCTTGACAACCTGCTATGCGCTGTGGACACTACGCTCCCTGCGTTTGAACCGGGCGACAGCGAGCTTTCGGCGCGACGTTACTAATTCTCGCGCGCTGCGGCCTGAAAACGAGAGAAGATTTCCGCTTATGGCAACACAGCACTGCATGATTTTTGCACGCGTCGACCTGGGACTTGCCAGTTTTACGTCGCAACCGGCAAGTTTGTGTGGAAATATTTGACGAGTGATAAAGTAAAGTGAAAGTGAAAATAACATGTTTCAGCAGGTATTTATTATGTCCATATATATTTCAAACCAAGTGAATTATAATTTACCTATTTGCACCTATCCAAGACAAGGTATTTTTCCTCCTAACTCCTGCAGAAAAGAGGGTTCGTCTTACAATCGAATGCAAAATTCTCGACGTCAATCGGGTTGCATAATTTTCGTCAGAAAAAATTATGGATACCTGAGTTTGTCACCTAATATATATAGCTATACAACGAAAAATCAACGTCAAAAATACCTGAACAGTAATTTAGCTTATTTAATTTTGTGTTTAAGTGAAAAACTATTGCCATTTTAGGCAGCAGGTAAAGCGTGCGTGCCAATCAATCGCCGGGTGCACTTCTGCCGTGTCCGCGAGATCGCCTGCTTTACCCTGGGTTCGGCTCCATTCAAGTTAGAGCTTGATCAACTTACAAAATGTTTGTGTGATTGATTACAATTTACCTAAATTTTAACCAGAGGTGGATCCAGGATTTATTTCTGGGGAGTGGGGGAGCACAAGCAAAGCCGTATCCAGGATTTTGTTCTGGGGGGGGGGGGGGGGGGCGCAAGGATACCTCATGATACAAAACGAGCGCAATGATAATGTGACCGTATTCAAAATATTGCATATTTTTTAAGTGTCTGGGGGGTATGTGCCCCCGTGCCCCTCCCTAGATCCGCCTAGGTTTGTAACGTTAAAGCCTCAATGCCGTCGCGATATAAACTGCTACAAAAGTCGTTCCATTTCTCCCAGAGCAAAAGTATGAAGGGAACATGATTTGCCTCTGATTAGAGAGATTGATTCAGTTTTGGTTTCAGAGTATTACGATAGCAGAGAAAAGAAGTCATTGCACTGCCGCTTTCCAAAGAAAAGTTATACGGTGGAACCTCGATCTATCCTTCCCGCATCGATCATTCGCCGTTTCTGGTCCCAAATAAAGTTCCTTATAGACAATGTAATGTTTTCCCGCATCTATCGTTCCCCGAAGTAGCGTTTCTCGCTTTGATCGTTTGAAGATCGCAGTTCCGACGCATAATTTTCCCGCATCCATCGTTTGACGAAAATGAGACGAAATAAATACAATGTGTCATTTATGGCTAATAACGACAAGCACATAGTTGGAATCTTCCCAAGAGATGGAACTACCATTGAGAGAAGCTCAGTGCCGTGGGAAAGTAACATTAGCGCATTTCCCAAGATCCGTTATCCCCCTCCATTCAGCATTCGCCTCCTCCCTTCTGACGCTTCCCTCTTCTTCAAAATAAAAAAAAGGTCCCAGCTCGCGCAGGGATTGTATTACGAAGACCTAAGCTTCGAAAAAAATATCAAGTTACACGAGAACAATAGAAACGTGTTTCGCGCTCCACCCTCTTCTCACCAACTGACCTTTTTCAGCCTAACTGCTTCGAAGTTCCCAGTTTATGGAGGTCAACTGCTGCATGAATCACCTATTAGCCCAAAAGGTATCTAACAATGATATTCAGTAATTGCTATTATGCTTATATTAGATTGAAATGTTAGTAATTTGCACGTTAAAAAAACGAGACCACACATGACGTATTTTAAGCAAGGAAATAGATGGAAAAATACGATGGTGATTTTTGGCGAAACGCGATATCCTCGTAACTGAGCTTCTCGGCAGTTAATTCGGCATTTTGTTCCGAAAAGATGATATCAGGTTGTTATCAGTTATCAATTTACGAGCTATACTATAAGTCTCACTTGTCAGAGTTACTGACGAAGGGATATCTTCTCAGGATTTTTGTTTCTCCCTACTAACAATCCGAATTCATCTGCTCATCTGGCGCTACGATAGTTAGAAAAGAATGTGTATCTTTAGGGTAAAAAATTTCATGGCGCAGTCATATGGTCACGCTTCGCCCTCTGCAGTATGCTCTGCGTACCCCCGTACGCGATAGCATCAGTTTCGAACTTCACCTCGTTCGAGTGGTTCCCTACTTTCCAGGGTGGCTGGACTTCAAACCACCGAGTTTTTTCCATGTGGGTTTAATAAAGTCAGGTTTCATTTTCACTAGTTTAATTTTATTCGTCTTCGGACCATGGCCCCTCCGAAGAAACTATTGAGAACTTTAAGAGATGGACTGAAAATAATTGAACATGAAGAAAAGAATCCGGGCTAGATGCGCGTGAATATTGCAGAGCGCCTTGGGTTGTTTGCTAGCACATGACGGTAGGGGTGGGGGTAGAGTGAGCTACCTGGAGAAAACAAGTAGAGATATGAAGACGAAGATCCAGGTGGGCGTGCCACTGACGATTAACGCAACATTGTTCACGCTTTACACACTACCTCAATTATATTAAAAATATATTCATTAGACAGGAACAATTCAAGTAATAGACTATTTTTGGCCTTCGTCATCCATCTCACAACCAGTCACTGCGCCGGCGAATGCGGTTGTTTTAGGCACAACATGCACATCGCTTTCGTGAATACGTGTACTGGAAATGGTGTTTGATGGATAAGAATTTTTATATCAGACTGAAATCCATAAGAGCAGTGTAAATGCCGAGTGGAGAGCAAACATATTTTTAGTGAGGTGGCGTTTTCCTTCAGAATTTTGAAATAGATATGGGTAGAATCAACAATATGACCTATGTGTCTTGATAAAGTACTACTATTCCTGTTATTATCTAAAATATTGTTTGAAACCTTTAATGAATATCTTAATTACGCGCCAAATTCCTGCATTTCCTGGGACATAGGCAACCTAGCAGAAAAATAAAGCATTGATCGTTTTTCCGCATTCATTTTATTATCATATCGTTATTAGGAAAAAATTTTTTCCCCTAGTGGAGTTCCAATAAAGGAGGGTAGTCTTAGAATCGTGTTCGTCTTAGATTTGACCTAATACGGTGTATGAAATTGTTTTTCGATTTATTATGTTCTATAAACAATTTTCATAAAATATTTTCCGTTAAATATGAAATAATCAATTTATTATATTCCATAAACAATTTAAATAAAATATTTTCCGTTTAATAAGAAAGATTTTGGTGGGGGGAAATTCGTTTACTGTGCAGTAATAATAACGTGCGCAAAAAACAATCTCTCGGCGAGGAATTAAGAAAGGACCTCGGGTGTCCGGACGGAAGAAGGTCCGAAGGGTATTCGGCGTCCAGGCAAGAGCGCGGTTGGGCTGGTCCTTTAGTCGGCCCTGAATTTTGCAAACGATAGATCACGTCATAACAGATATCACTTTTCATTGCGGCGTTAACATTCACGGCGTTTGTCGCGTAGGTTAATTTTCTGTTGATATACGGCCAGTGATTTTCTTATTGTTGGCTTATTAACGCACCGTGAATTTAGCGAAATTGAGACCGTGAAAACCTGAGAAAAAAAACCGTGAAAACCTGAAAAAGTAACCGTGAAAACCTGGAAAAAGCCGTGAATTTCATTATTCACGTAAAGTGGGAACCCTGAAACCGCATGATCGAAGTTACGGACCTTGTTTTGTCTCCGTTACAATTTGCTATCTCAAGGCAACGAAACATAATAGATGCCACCTTACTCATCCGAGACATAATTCTATCCGTATCCGAAATGGAAAAAGACCCTTGCTCCATACTTGCTGTAGACCTCAAGAAGGCCTTTGATTTTGTTCGCGTTCCATGTATTATTGAAATAATGAAACGCATGCTCTTTCCTGATAAATTCATTGGGTTCATCGGCACCCTATATTCAAACGTGAATGCCAGAATTAAAATAAACAATGCCCTCACCCCGGTTGTTGAAATAAGGAATTCCGTGAGACAGGGTTGTCCGCTATCTATGCTATTATTCGCCATTGCGATGGACCCGGTCATTCGCACACTAGAAGCAGCGAACATTGGCATCAGGTGTGGACAGGGTTCCCACTCAACCGTGAAAACCTTAAAACCGTGAATTAGCCGTGAATTTCCTCTACCGTGAAAAAACCGGGAAATAGCCGTGAATTTCGTCTTAAAACCTTAAAAATCTCTCAATCTTGATAATAATACCTTCCCAGAAATTTTCATCTTCGTTCGTAGCTAGCGCACTTCTATTCATTGTGGCGAGCATCGTCGCATGCGGTCGCATGGGTCAGAAAAGCGTGGGAACGAATGTTGCCTGAAGAAAAAAACATCTTTCCCCAGCGCAGGCCTTTTCTCTCCCCCTCCTGAAATATGACACCACTTCTCATCAGCTTGTTTACTTTCCTCAAATGGCTTGGTTTCCCCTCCCTCGGTCACTGCTTAGTCCCCCTTCCACCCAATTAGCCTTCCCACTGGCTGCAGCGACCACTTTCGAAACTAAATCTAGATGGCCATTGTGTCGAAAAATTTGAACGTTTATTCAACACCCTCAATCCTATGACTGGAAGACCGCTAGCCTTGACAACCTGCCATGCGCTGTGGACACTACGCTCCCTGCGTTTGAACCGGGTGACAGCGAGCTTTCGGTGTGACGTTACTAATTCTCGCGCATTGCGGCCCTGAAAACGAGAGAAGATTTCCGCTTATGGCAACACAGCATTACACGATTGTCGCATGCGTCGACCTGGAACCTGCCAGTTTTACGTCGCAACCGGAAAGTTTGTGTGGAGTTATTTACTGTCGGTGGTGATCCAGTTCCTCCGCTTTGTGCTATCTAAGGTTATGCTGTTTGTTTGTGTCGTTAAAGCCTCAATGCCGTCGCGATATAAACTGCTACATAGTCTCACGAATACAAGGATCAAGAACTTTGCTATTTCCTTGATCCTTGTATTCGTGATATTATGGATTTCCACCAAGTTACGCCCTCTACGATTAATTATGCTACATAGTCGTTCCATTTTTTCCAGAGCAACGGTAAGAAGGGAACATGATTTGCCTCTGATTAGAGAGATCGATTCAGTTTTGGTTTCAGAGTATTACAATAGCAGAGAAAAGAAATCATTACACTGCCGCTTTCAAAAGAAAGTCGGTGGAACCTCGATCTATCGTTCCCGCATTGATCGTTCGCCGTTTCTGGTCCCAAATAAAGTTCCTTATAGACAATTTAATTTCTTCCCGCATCTATCGTTCCCCGAAGTATCGTTTCTCGCATTGATCGTTTGAAGATCGCGGTTCCGACGCAGAATTTTCCCGCATCCATCGTTTGACGAAAATGAGACGAAATAAATACAATGTGTCATTTATGGCTAATAACGACAAGCACGTAGTTGGAATCCTCTCCCAGAGATGGAACCACCATTGGGAGAAGCTCAGTGCCGTGGGAAAGTAACATTAGCGCATTTCCCAAGAACCTTTATCCCCCTCCATTCACCATTCGCCTCCCCCCTTCTGACGCTTTCCTCTTCTTCAAAATAAAAACAGGTCCCAGCTCGCGCAGGGATCTTATTACGAAGACCTTAGCTTCGAAAAAAATATCGAGTTACACGAGAATAATAGAAACGTGTTTCGCGCTCCACCCTCTTCTCACCAACTGACCTTTTTCAGCCTAACTGCTTCGAAGTTCCCAGTTTATGGAGGTCAACTGCTGCATGAATCACCTATTAGCCCAAAAGGTATCTAACAATGATATTCAGTAATTGCTATTATGCTTATATTAGATTGAAATGTTAGTAATTTGCACGTTAAAAAAACGAGACCACACATGACGTATTTTAAGCAAGGAAATAGATGGAAAAATACGATGGTGATTTTTGGCGAAACGCGATATCCTCGTAGCTGAGCTTACGGCAGTTAATTCGGCATTTTGTTCCGAAAACATGATACCAGGTTGTTATCAGTTATCAATTTACGATCTATACTACTACTAGTAGTCTCACTTGTCAGAGTTACTGACGAAGGGATATCTTCTCAGGATTTTTGTTCCTCCCTACTAACAATCCGAATTCATCTGATCATCTGGCGCTACGCTAATTAGAAAAGAATGGGCATCTTTAGGGTAAAAAATTTCATGGCGCAGTCATATGGTCACGCTTCGCCCTCTGCAGTGTGCTCTGCGTACCCCCGTACGCGATAGCATCAGTTCCGAACTTCACCTCGTACGAGTGGTTCCCTACTTTCCGGGGTGGCTGGACTTCGAACCACCGAGTGTTTTCCATGTGGGTTTAATAAAGTCATTTTCACTAGTTTAATTTTAGTCGTCCTCCGACCATGGCCCCTCCGAAGAAACTATTGAGAACTTTAAGAGATGGACTGAAAATAATTGAACATGAAGAAAAGAATCCGGGCTAGATGCGCGTGAATATTGCAGAGCGCCTTGGGTTGTCCGCTAGCACATGACGGTAGGGGTGGGGGTAGAGTGAGCTACCTGGAGAAAACAAGTAGAGATATGAAGGCGAAGATCCAGGTGGGCGTGCCGCGTACGATTAACGCAACATTGTTCACGCTTTACACACTACCTCAATTGTATTAAAAATATATTCATTAGACAGGAACAATTCAAGTAATTGACTATTTTTGGCCTTCGTGATCCATCTCACAACCAGTCACTGCACCGGCGAATGCGGTTGTTTTAGGCACAACATGCACATTACTCTCGTGGATACGTGTACTGGAAATGGTGTTTGATGGATAAGAATTTTTACATCTGACTGAAATCCATAATAGCAGTGTAAATGCCGAGTGGAGAGCAAACATTCAGAATTTTGAAAGAGATATGGGTCGAATCAACAATATGACGTATGTGTCTTGATAAAGTACTACTATTCCTGTTATTATCTAAAATATTGTTTTGAAACCTTTATTGAATTTCTTAATTACTCGCCAAAATCCTGCGTTTCCTGGGACATAGGCAATCTAGCAAAAAAATTAAGCATTGATCGTTTTTCCGCATTCATTTTATAATCGTATCGTTATTAATAAAGAACAATTGTCCCCTTGTGGAGTTCCAAAAAAGGAGGGTAGTCTTAGAATCGTGTTCGTCTTAGATTCGTGCTAATACGGTGTATGAAATTGTTTTTCGATTTATTATGTTCTATTAGGAATTTTCATAAAATATTTTTCGCTTAATAAGAAAGAATCAATTTATTATATTCTATAAACAATTTTAATAAAATATTTTCCGTTAAATAAGAAATATTGGGGTGGGGGAAATTCGGTTACTGTGCAGTAATAACAACGTGCGCAAAAAACAATCTCTCAGCGAGGAATTAAAAAAGGACCTCGAGTGTCCGGACGGAAGAAGGTCCGAAGGGTATTCGGCGTCCGGGCAAGATCGCGGTTGGGCTGGTCCTTTAGTCGGCCCTGAATTTTGCAAACGATAGATCACGTCATTACAGATATCACTTTTCATTGCGGCGTTAACATTCACGGCGTTTTTCGCGTACGTTAATTTTCTGTTGATATACGGCCAGTGATTTTCTTATTGTTGGCTTATTAACGGACCGTGAATTTAGCAAAATTGAGACCGTGAAAACCGTAAAAAAACCGTGAAAACGTGAAAAATAACCGTGAAAACCTGGAAAAAGCCGTGAATTTCATTGTTCAGGTAGAGTGGGAACCCTGGTGGAGGTTTTCGTCATACAGCTATCGTCAGCTATTATTCGCCATTGCGATGGACCCGGTCATTCGCACACTAGAAGCAGCGAACATTGGCATCACGTGTGAAGGTTTTCGTCATACAGCTATCCTATATGCTGATGACATCAGCATATTTGTAAATTCAGACGAGCAGCTGGTGACTGCAAAAGAGGTTATTCAAAGATATCAATCCGGCGGGTTAATCATCAATGAGAAAAAATCAAAATTCCTCCATATCAGCGGGCCACGACCAGTATTGCCAGCACCCTGGGCGGAAGTGTCTCCATTTGTGAAGATATTAGGCCTATGGTGGGGCGCTAATCCAGAAGATATGCTCACTCGAACCTGGGAAGTGGTGGAGCGGGCCGTACGTCAAGGAGTGGGGATGTACACACTCAGCTCGCTGCCTCTCACGGGCCGTGTCCGCGCAGTTGAGCTGGTGATAACGCCCAAGATATGGTATACGGCTCACGTTTGGCCCCTCCCTAACAAGACTCATGCCATCATAGTAAAATCTACGAACGCTATGCTTTGGTATAAACATATGCGGAAGGTCTCCCGCTCGCAGCTCTACGGTCCGTTTGATCGCGGAGGGCTAAAATTGACGGACGTAGCGTTAAAATGCGATATACTGCTAGCGAAGACATACGTACGAATTCTCGCGGGATCGGACAATCCGAGGAAAACCTTAATGAAAAACGCATGGGCAAAAGCTGATAATCTCATTACTTTCCGAAAAGCCTCTACAAACATTAAAAAGTTAGTTGAAATTCTTCGTGCGGGGGAATCATTTACTACGAAAATTATTTACGAGAGAGCATTGGGAATTAAATACCCGCACTTTACTCGTCCACCGTCTAATTCGTGGCGGAACTGGGCTGATAGTGGGAAAGATGCTAGACTCATTAGTACGATGTACTGCGTGATAGCCGACCTGTTGCCTATAAGACAACACCTCCACCGTATGCGTCTTGCCGCATCCCCAAACTGCCCACTGTGTGGGCAAGAGGACACCAACAGCCATCATATTCTTGGCTGCAATGAACCCCCTATGGAATGGCTAGTCTTAAGGAGAATCCTCAGAACTTGGGACACTTTCAGTGCCGGTCCAGATAGTGACGATAGGCTTATTTCCCTCAATTTTCGACTTTTCCCTTCCTATAAAAACAAAATCCTTTCCACATTGATATCCAAATTTGTTTATCTAACTGTAAGACTGAATGGTGGGGATGTGGGCGGGGGTCTCTCAATGCTGCTCAGCAACCTTCGCCTCCGCGGTGCCCCACCGTCTACACGACCCTGGCTCCTGCGACTCTTGAAGGCGAGGGAGTGAGTGAAGTGACTGGACGTCGCCCTGATTGCTCGACGTACTCTTTGATGTGGGAGCACACCAGGGCAGTGACAGCTGTATGCAGAGAGGACCTTGAGCAATAGACTACCGAAAGGCAACAGCACTCTTCAAAATGTTCTAATTGTTCTAATGTTTTTTTTGTCTTTAAAAATAACCAAATGAACTTTGAAATAACTCTGTACATCCATCTTGAAAATAAATGCAATTTAATCGTAGCTTAACTGGCTAAAGCACTCGGCCGGAAATCGAGGGATCCGGGTTCGAATCCCGGTCAAGGCGAATGATTTTTCCTCTGTGGATTTTTCGAATAATAGAATATTAGGATCAATGGATGGCATCGCATGGAATAACTTTCATTCGTAAATGACGAGAGAAGTTTTTTGGGCGGTGGGGAGGCCGGAGCCATTCACAAAGTGATCCATGAAAACCTATCTCTACCGGGAAAATATTGTACTCCAGAACGTCGATAAGAATTATCTCAAGGGGATTAGGGGAACAGTCCACATTTCGAGGTGCTCTTTTTCTTGAGGGTCGTGATATCGAGGTTATGGTCGTAGTATTGTTGTATTACAAAACAAAGTTTTCCAGGTTATTGAAATAAATAATTAATATTGAATTAAATTCACGTTTATTTAAATTCGCGTTTAAACTTTAATTTCGATGTTATGATTCAGTGATAAAATCACAGCCTTAAATTTCGACCCATTCATGTAAATAGCCGCGTTGTCTAGGTGGACTTCTCAAAACGACTACTTATAGAGGTTCTGAGTTGAGCCGCGAATAGGTTGGTTTCCTATTATATTTTATTGCCTAAGTTGATAGATTATTACTCCTGGAGTACGAATTTCACACTTTTAGATTTTTAAATGACGATATCTATTTTTCGCGATTAAACGAAAAGTGAAAAATTTCAAGCGCGCGAAAACGCGACGGCTAAGTAGGAATGATGGGAAAAAGTCCGTGTGATGTATTTCTGGTTCCCCCTGCCGCCTTGTGAGGTGACCTTGGGGTGAGGCTTGAGCGCTGATACGACGCAGGATGCTAGAAAGTAGCTGAGTACCCTGCTAGCTGGTAGCGCTTGGCTTAAATAAGGATTATTATTCCCCTATCAAACGAAGGAAATATTCCGAACTTAGGTATTTTCAATGTGTGATAATTAAGAGATGTTTCCCTGAGCTCTGTGCCTCATGCATGCATTAGTAATCTCAGACGATGTATAACTCCTATCTTCTCGTATAGAAACTAGGTCCCTGTGACGTCACGTGGAGCGGAATCGCATTGGCGCCAATCTGGCCTTTTTCAAATGAGGTTAAAATTGAACGTTGCCATTCGTCTAAACTTGGAATTCTAAAACCAAATAATTTGTATATTATGAATACACTGATAGTGGGTAAGGAATTGCAATCATTCCATTTCGTTTTCTTTGATGAAGGAAACTACCCTATTGGAAATAAAATCCGTGTTGTTGAGATTGTTTGGATAGTAATTGCCGTATTTATAGAGGTTAATTTCACATTACGTGTCATGGCACTCTCAAGAGGATTTGAAAATTGCACTTGCAATTGAGGTTATCGTGTTATTGAGGGTCAGGTAAGCGAGGTTCTACCCTAACCCCACTATCCTTAGGCATCAAATGCCTGCACCAGGAGTCACAAATGGTCTCTCCATTTTTTGCACTTTGTCAGAGTTATAGGTGAGGCCTGTGATGTGTAAATATTTTATATATCCTTTTTTCATGTTATTTTTACTACTTTCGTTCATGTCACAGATAGCTTTCATTCCTAACTTCTATTTTTTTAAGACCACAGTTCTCTTATTTCACAGACTCGACGGAAATCATGAGCCAATTGTAGTCTGCGATTAGGTTTTCAAGAGGATATAAGATTTTTTCAGAGCTTTAAACAAAAGTACTCTTGAAAACTGTACGAAGGTGGCATTCCAAAGTTTTCACAAAATTTGAAAATATCAATGCTATGCGAACGTGGAAACTTCAGGGATTGCCGAAAGATATTTCTTTAGTGATTTCATGGACTCTCCTAGAAAGCCTGTGTGAATTGACTACGGTGAAACCTTCATAAATTTGGCTGAAAATTTCTTCATAGAATTAACTAGTTCTTAGCGACACTTTCTGATAGCGCAAAGCGCAAACCTCCGGCTAGTGTCGTAGGAACATACGCAAAACCACTTAGTGTTGCAATTCGTTCTCAAAAAGAGGTTTTCTTTGAGATTCACAAACCTCTTCAATTATTAATTAAAAACGATCATAACCCTCTTGAAATCCACCAATACACTAATTTTCGTCCGGAAATATAGCAGACATATCAACCGAAATGTGTAATATCTTTTGAAGACAGAGAAAACCGCAGAAGGCACCATTGGCGTCTGAATTTCATAAAATTAGCCATTTAGTTTTTTTACTTTCTCTGGAGCCTTAGCAATTTTTCTCTGCCGACAACCTTTGTCGGAACGATATAACGGGCTTATATTTGAAGGAGCTGTATGTAAAGGAGTTCGAAAAGTGCCTTAACGTTATGCTTTCCTGGAAGTACCATTCGGAAAATCGTTACTGATTTATCGCTTCAGTCATCTCCTTGCATATTAAGTGCGAGTGGTTTAAGTACTAGTCAGTGTAGTAGCTTGAGATAAGTCGTGGTGAGGGGGAATCTCTTAGCATATTATGCCGTGAGAGAATGCCTGAAGCCACTGATTTTCACGCCAGCTTAGAGCCACTAGTAGGACGTGAAGTGGGTTGATGTGCATTCTTGGAATGTGGGGATCCCGCTCAAAAGTTATCCTTTATTTTTATAGCATAATCTTCCTAAAAGTTTGTTAAAAACTCTATTAAAGCATTTAGCGCATTCCCTCATCCAAGTATCACCCACGGAATGTTTGGTAGGGTGGCATCTAAACTTTCAGATGACACTGTTTCCCTACAGTGGACTTCTTAACCTACAAACTCGATTAATAAGGGTTGTATCTAACTAAGTCACCAACAAAATGCAATAAAATGTTCTGCTAATAAAGCAGCTTCATCATCATAAGTGAATAATCCTAAGATTGGTTTGACGCATTTCTCAAATTCTTTCTCCTATCATGCTATCCTTTTCATAGCGACGTATTCCTTATCTTTTACATCCTTTATGACCTGTCCTATGTAACTCATTCGGGGCCGTCCCTTGCCCTTTTCCCCTTCCACTTTTCCTTCGACGATTGTCGTCCTCAGGCCATCATGCCTCATAATGTGGCCGACTAAGCCTTCACGTCTTCTCCTAAAGCTTTTTAGAAGACATATTTATCTTTTCTCCCACAATTCTTAGTACTTCCTTACTACTCACTCATTCAATCCAAATTATCTTCATCATTCTTATGCATAGCACCACATTTCCAATGCTTCAACTCTTGACTTCTCTGTTGCAGTCAACGTCCAAGCCTCGCACTCATAGAGAAATATTCTCTACATGTAGCATCTCATGAATTGTTTCCTCTCTATTGTTAAGCGTTAGGCATCTACTTTCTATGATTTTGAAGTATTTGACTATGTTACTAGATGTATATAAATGCCTTTTAGAGAAATAGAGTGAGTTAAAAAAAATGAGAAAACTGTGACAGCTTTGCGACCCCAATAATGCACGAATACAGTGTCACTTTAAAGGTGTAATATTTCACGTTATCGAAAGGCATTGTAGTTTTAATAAAATTAGAGTGGTAGAAAATTTTAATTGGCAAATTTAATAATCAATTGAACTCCCTGGTAAAGACGAATCTCCAAGCATCTGAATTTATGATGATGCTATAAAAGTCGCTGCGACTATAATGAGATAAATCAGTACAAGATTTCTGGGGACTTTCAGTCCTCACTTTCAAACTGCTATTTGAACAACGATCATGCCTCTCACTTTGTGTTATTGTCTTCGGTTGTTCACCATAAAGTTATTCCAGGGAAATGATCTACCAGAGTTATCCATCATGTGTGGAAACAAATGCTCATTATTATTTCCTCTTTCCCAATGTATTTTATCAGGGACTAATAATCAAAGATTATAACTTATTCAAGTATTTTTTCCGTGCATAAAATTTTTCTTAACAGTTGGGTAGACCACAGAAAACAAGTGCAAATCGAGCAGCCTTATCAAAACAAAAGTTAATATACTCTGGCGAAATTAATCGGCATGCAAAACATTTTAGTTGGTATATTAATATATATAGCATCTGAAAATTATAGATATGGTGTGGAACAAATTAAGGGGAGTATCGTCTATAAATGCAATCAGATAGCCGTCAGTCGCGCATTTCAACAGCCCAATTCCCTTATCAATAAGGAAGTGAGTTAAAAACAAGAAGATTATCTTTAGTTATTTCTCTACGGAGTCCTTTCCTTGTTTTCATGACACCCTGTATCATATTCTCGTGTTCTATGTCTGAGATCTGTCAGTTTCGTCGTGAGCCATTCACTGCTGCACGCTCTTTACGGTCTTGGGTAATGATTGCAGTGTCATGCAATCAGGCACACGACACGAGTATACATTGAATGGAGTTTTTATTGCTTGTGAAATTCACTAAATTTGGATATCCATCAAAGGATATATTTGCTACAAAGGATATATTTGCTTGATGATGGATTGCTTGCGAGGGATTTACATCATGGCACATTTGGAAAATCAGCAATATCGTAAAATGTGTAAGAAATGTATGAACTGGAAAGTTAATCATGTACGGTAGACAGTAAAAATTATTTTTCATAAATGACTTGCGGTGTTAATTGGACATAAATCGCTGTATAGTGTGACGTTACGTCGTAAAATCTGGTTGATTTATCACGTAGGCCCAGACAAGGGAAATACTCCAACCGTCGGTCTCAAGCTGGATCAGGGAAAGACTCCACAAACAAGAAAAACAGCTCACAAGAAAAAGGTAGCCAAAAATAATTTACGAGTTATTACCGTTCGATATCTATTCAAAGTAGAGTATTCAAAAAATCAGAAGTGTTACAGAAAACAATGATAGTAATTCATGATGCCAAAGGAAACATTACCAGCTAAAAACCAGCAGAATAATTGCACTAAATTTGCCATGTCTCACTAGACATGTGTCAACGACGACTCCCCGAGCACAAGAGAGCTTGCCTATGCAGGACAAGACAGGATGTGAGGGGAGGGATTCTTCCAGGGAGTGGAGGGGTAGCCAGGCGAATTCAACTACTGCCCCACTGATGCGTCACTGCCCCTGCAGAAACGGCCGCTCCGCAAAACACCAGTCCCTGGTTTTGAGACAACAGCATACCAGCCAGAATTTTCCCCTCAACTTCTGGGTTGGAGACATCAGTTGAATCAGAGGGATATTCATTGGAACACATGGAGGGGAAGGAGATACTGGGGTGAGGTATTGGAGGGAGAGAGAGTTGTGATAGGAAAATGGTAAAACTTCTCACTCCAAGTGCAATACTAAAGCCTTAGCACCGATTTCCCCTTGCTTGCCAAGGAGTAAGTATTTCTCCGCAGTTGTCCTATATAAGTCTTGCATTGCAGGTAGGTTGGTTCGGGGTTGTTTCGGGGCTGTTTCAGAGGCTGATTCCAGAGGCTGAGTTTCCAGAGGCAGGGTTTTCAGGGACAGGATTTTCCAAAGACAGGATTTTCCAGAGACAGGATTTTGCAGAGACAGGATTTTGCTACAGGCCTTTTGCGCGAAAAATCCTTTACGCGAAAAAACCTTAGCGCGAAAAGTTCTTGGCGGGAGAAATTCTGCGGATAAGTTCGGAGGAAGTTCGAGGAAGTTCGAGGAATTTCTGGGGGGGGAGGGGTACCAGAAAGTTTTTGGGGGGGGGGGAACACTAAAAAAATGCCACAATAGATAACGGATTTATTACGGTTTCGATCTCAGTGAAATGATCTGAAATTTTTCGGGCATTGGATCTAGCCTCAGAAAGTTTGGATACCAGGTAAAATTACTTACTTAGTTAACATCATCTTCAATCTTCAGGCACACCTACTTTTGAGAGTTAAATACCCGACATCATGCGAGGGTTGTTTGATAAGTCCGTGACTTTTTGCATTTCTCACGTAGAAACCATAAATGCAACTTTACTCCCTTTAGTCTGTTACTCCCTTTAGATCTGTTAGTAAACAGCTGTGAACTTTGAGCTAGTTAAGTCGGTTAATTTGCGTTTTACAGCCATTTAAATCAGGCAACCTTGTGAATTTTAACGATAATGGAAAAAAGTGAATTTCGTACATTAACTAAACATTATTTTTGGGGCATAAAAATTGACGCCGAAACCAAGGAAAGGCTTGATAAATGCTATCGAAACTCTGCGTCATCAATTCCAATGTTAAAGAAGTGGTTTACTGAATTCCGTTGTGGTCGCACAATTAACGTCGAACGATAAGGACGCCCGAAAGAGATCGTGACGATAGAAATCATCGATAAAATCCAAGAAATGACACTGGTTTAAGGAATGAATGTTCGTGAGATGACTGATGCTGTAGACATCTCAAATGAGCTCTTATGTCAAATGGTACATGATTTTTTGAACATGAAAAAGCTACCCGCGCAATGGGTGCCGCGATTGTCCACATCGAGCATAATCACAACCGTAGGAGCACTTCAAAGAAGTGTTTGGCAATGTTCAGATGCAATCCGAACGAGTGTTTTCACCGTTTCGTAACCGTGGACGGAATATAATCCATCGCAACACAGCAGAGACCAAAGAACAACCAAGATCATTGGTGTCTGAGGGTGAACGTACACCTAAGATGCTAAGATGGGCCTGTCGGCCAACATCGCCAAGGTTTTTGGGATGCTCGCCGCACCATTTGCACATATTATTTTCAAAAGGGTAGAACGATCATCTGCAAATATCATTCAGAGCTTTTGTATGGATTCAATATTGAATTGAAGGAAAAACGACCAGATTTGAAGGAGATAAAAGAACTGTGCCGTCATGACAATGCATGGGTGCACATGTGTTTAGTAACCATGGAAACAATCCATAAATTAGCCCACGAACTGCTAATCCACCCAGCATATTCTCCAGATTTAAGCCCCTACGACTACTTTGTGTATCCAAATATTAAGAAATGGCTTGGCGGTAAGATATTTGGGTCGAACCAAAAGATTATCATTGAAACGAATGCCTACTTTGAGGGTAAATGCTATAATGTAGAAAAAAAATTAAAAATGGTAAAACCGTGAGCTAAAAGTATCGGACTAAAATGAGTCTATGTTCAGAAATAAGACTTTGTTTTGCCGAAAAAATATATTTTGTTAAAAAAGTCATGGACTTATCAAACCACCCTCTTATTATATATTGAAATTGAAATATTAGAATTTGCCGAAAAAGGAATATAGATTGAAATATTAGAAGAAGAAAGCGGCTCTAGAAAACATTTATTTATAAAGGAAGCAGAACTCAAATTCAATGTGAAATCCAAACCATTTTGTTTTTCTGTGGATATGTTTGTCATATTATAGATCATTATATGCGTATAAACTAGTACTTTCTCATTAGTTTTCTTCCTTTGAATTATAGATTGTTCATGGTAAAAACGAACAACAGGATCTACAGCGCAATGGCCACGATTAGAATCGATGGCAATTATCATTGAGAGGCAGTCAAATATGCGTAGTCGTACTCAGCGCTGATAAATATAATATTGCCGTCAAGCCAACATTCTCGTCATCATGAAAGAGGCCCCTCAATCATTCCACCAGGGATTAACCCAGACGGTCAATTAGGATAGGTGAGAGTTGAGCTCACCTTTTACTAACAAGCCACGTGAGTGTGAATTCCACTCATTCAGGGTAAGGGGCTAATAAGGGCATCGTAAAAAAATACCTAATGATATTTTCCTTGATTTTAACACACTTTGACATTAATAGGGAAAGAAGGATGCTGGAATGCGTGACAGAGGTCATTTTGATTGAATTCATGCGGGTTTCTTCCCTGAGGCCAACTTGTACTTTCAGAATATTTCTCTTGTTTTTCACCTCTTATTTAATAAAAATACTATTCTGGATAGAAAGTGGAGGCTCTTTAACTCTTAAGTATTCGCGTCGAGTAAATATCGACACCTCAACTGCACAAACGATCAACAATCGCCCACAAAATCAAATCCGCTCATCTAGGGCTATCTATCTAGATGAGCGGATTTTATTCGATGGGCGATTGTTGAGCGTTTGTGCAGTAGAGGTATCGATATGACTCGAGAGGTTTTTTTTCAACAAACTAAACGTACTTTCAGTTAAATATTTTAGACCAATGAATCTTACGGAAAAACAGTATAAAATTCTTTTTAAAATTTCAGTTCTTAAAACTAAACCCCAAATGTACTATAATTACTTTTAAAGGTTTAAAATCTGGGTCTACATGACCCGCCGCGAGTAGTTTGGTAACTTTATCCACTGAATAAGGGCTAACAAAATACTAATGTAAGCCAATTTGTCGGACTGTCATAAGTTCCATCCTCAGGGATACAGAAAGAATATTTTACGGCGCAACAAAACCTTCATTTCTTCAAATCTGATAAACTCTGTGTCATGACCTTTCCTGAAACAAGATGATGATAGTCCGTGAGGTTTGCTTGGGTATTATATTTTAGCAAGGGTGGCTTGATTACCGCTTAATGGCTACATGTAACCCATTTCCGATCAGAAAGCTTTCTGCCTGGGACTGTGGAGATATTTAATTACGTTACTCTTATGGTCGTCTTCAGTGAACTATTCTGGTGGTACGTCAACTTGTTTCTTCATAATGAACCGTGGCAATATGGCTTCACTGGGTGGTGACGAGGTCGGAATCCAATGTTGCTCGATTTCTAGGAATGTGCGAGTAGCACTTTTTAATATCGAGTCGAGTATCGCGTCGAGTTGAAAATTACTCGGGAATATCTAGTCGAGTGTGGTGATCTCTGGACCAGGCTCTACAACAATGCATTCTCCAACATATTCATTCTCATTTTGCCAATCCCCTTGTGAAATCGCAATCATAAATCCTTTGCCTGATGTAAAGAGGAAACTCGAAAATGAGGAACGTTGATGATGATTGCTTAAAATTTGGGAATAACCGGCATTGTCCGCCAAAACCTTAAATTTACATATAGTTTTCTTTCTTTCAGAAACCTTACCCGTTTTTATCTATTCTCTCAGTGTTTGAATAATAATAGTAAGGTAGGGTACAAAATTATCGCATAAGGAAGTATGAGCGATTCTGTTGACCGCTCTGATTACTCCGAATACGCCGCAGGGGCGGAAGACGGTCGGACGCCGCGGCTGACGAAAAGGTATTCGGCACACACGGCGACAACTATTGTGGTTGACTGCTACGTATACAAAAGCTGAAACTCCTAGGCTAAGGAAAAATAAGGATGTATTGGATTTAAAAATGATATCATCACACGAATTTCATGCTAGCGCTTCCTGTCGGCAAATTTTGGAACTTCTAGCCTTGATAAGCGAAACTACTCGACTCGACATTCGTAATGCAACGCGAAACACTCGAGTCGAGTACCAACTACTCCACTCGACTCGAATGTTCGAAATCTCGCACATCCCCATCAATTTATGCGAGTGACCTTGGTAAAAAGTATCAGATCATCAGGGCAATCACTTTTTTGGATGAAGGAAAGTAAAAATGATCTCTAGAATACATCTTCCTGTATATTTTTATGATTAATCCATAAATTCACAGACAATATACATCCATACTGAATTTCCGTTTCACATCCATCTCTTTCGGTGAAAGAGATAATTTCGACCAGCTTCAGAAATAAACAAATGAATGGATTAAGTCATTGCAAGCTTCAGAGACATATTTGTGGCAAATCGGGAACAAAAAGGAGTGCGGGTTTTCTTCAAGAGCCTCCTCACGTACTCAGAATGGTAGGATGTCTCCACTTGGCTACGGTGGGCGGAAATTTAACATGGCCAAATGCGCATTATAGAATTTTGAGTGATTACAGCTTCCAGCCCTCTTCGTGTTCTCTTAATCCGTGACCGAACAATCACAACTCCCTTGTGTGGCCCATGCATAAAAATGTTTCGTCACGCCTCTGACGCCAACGTGTCTGCCATAAGTCACTCCGACAAAATGTTGCGGAAGGCCGAGCATGATGGTGTGAGCACTCAACGTTACTCGATTGGCATGACTGTCCATTCCGAGGATTTAAACGCCGTCAGAGATGAGAGGATAACGCCGCGGATAGGACATGTGGTTTTACAGTGGCGATGGAAATGACTCGAGGAAGTTGAATTCGGCGAGAATTATGTTTGGCTATTGCGCAATTGCGTCTCGACGTCGAGTTCCCAATTGTGCCCCCAAGATGCCGTTGCGAACGCTTTCTTTTCTATTCAATTCTGGGGAAAGTTATCCCATGATTACCTTTTGTGGATGAGCACAGGTGTAACTTGCGGACTATCGAAATGGAAAACGGGACTGAGATTATCCGAGTCACCGGAACACAAAATAGACTTTTATTCATTGAATTCGATGATGAAATCGTTCTGAAAAAATCGGCCCTTTGCCCTGAGGTGAGATAGTTACGCCGATTATGATTGGGTTGTTTTTTATTACTGACTCTAAATTCGGCCTGGCATATGAGGGCAAATTAAGCAAAATATTGACTATATTATGAGAGTATTCTACCAATTAAGGTTGGTTTCAATGGAGTACATGAGAAGCGTTCTTTCAGACTCCTCTTTTTTCATGTGCTTCCCTCATATTCATTATAAGGCTTACTCCCTTTCAATCTATCATAAAATCCAATTATGTTCCTTCCTCTCCCTCGTTTAACCAACATTTTACCCTCTAACGCTGTTTTCAACATCTCCTCCCCGCTAAGTACTCCTTCCATCCATACGCTCTGTCTCCTCCTTATCTCATCTAAAAGCTGCCTCTCCTCACCCACCATGTCCAGTAGGGCGGATCGCAAAAATCGATTTTTTTTCAAATCCATCTGGCCCAATGAAAAAAAGTTGTGGAACCGATCAAAAATAAGACCTGAAAAATTTGAGACCTGTACGTGAACCCCTGACCCTCGCTCAAATGCAATTTAGGGGGGGAGGGTCAAAATTCGAAAAAGATAATATTTAATGGTCATTCCCTTTAGATTTTGCCGAGTTACCGCCCTTCTAGTGCAAAAATTGCGTGAATTTTGACGTATCTGCCACCGTTTAGCCACAAAATGCTTAATTTGAGTCCGCGTCCGCGAAGAAAATATTCCAACGCCCACGCAGCGTCGCAGATACCAGAGCCGCAGGCCGATCCCTTCCCCTCGACGCTCGCTTCTCCCCCTCCCACGCCTCTAATACAGCAAAATTCATCCCGCGCATGCTGCTAGGAGATCGTTTATCTTTGATAATATAAATCAGAAGATGGTAGAAAGCAAAAGACGATGCGTAGTGAGACGACTTGTCCCTTATTTGGCGCCTCGTCGGCGTTAAACAAATCGATGTTACCAACTTTTAGAGAGTTGATGAAATATTTTTAGACCTGCGCACGCAGGAAAGGAGACTACGGTCTATGAAGACGCCTCTCCAGTGGCTATGAAGGTATGGGAACTTAGGTTATGCACTTCTATTCCGGTATTGTCCGACAGCTGTGACTACAATCATTGTAAATGGATGAATATGGGTGAAGGCCGCCGGCGTACCCTCCCCGCTCCCCTCTCGAACGCCGCAGATGCACCAAAATTCACACCAAGTGCGTCTTTCTTCGTTAGTGATTACTAATATTTGATGTATCAGCATCGTCCAGTGAGGAACAATCACGAAGGAATTACTCAATTACCTGCTTTCCAGACTGTATTTCTTATGTTAGTGTAATTTCTCGTCTTTTGCTGCTGTCAACAAAGTTTTGGTAAATTCTTTCGCGAATCTCTCATCCGTATGTATAATATAAGGAATATTGAAATTCAAATTTGAACTTTCATCAATAGATTTTCAAATTCCACAGCGCTAAGCTCAGATATAGCCGAAGGAACCGGAGTCTCTCTCCAATATATCATCAGCGGGTAGTCCTTTAAGTTGATATTAAAATCCAGCATTTTAAAAAATCTCGGATTCGTCGCCAAACGCATCCTTGCAGGAAACGCAAATTGGGTCCCTAGATTACCCTCCCAATGTTTATGTCGCAAATCCAAGTCAACATAGTGCAATTTGCAAACAGACCACTGTAAGGGATGAACTACGATTTGATGCTTCCCGGCGAATTATGTGGGTAAACTCTTTTCGGGGTTCAACAAAATTTATCCCTTAGGATGAGCCCCCAGTCGGAGCTTGAAATGTTGGCCATTATGGAAAAATTAACCCGGTGGGAATCCCGAGAAGAGTCTACCCACACTGCAAGGGATGTTGGAATTACGCTTTTAGCAAAGGGATGATGCCTCCTTTTTGGGCGGTATTCGCTTGGTACCATCGCATTCAAATCCTTTTTAATACTGTGCATCTAATTTTCACTCGGAAAGGAATCGATAATCGCAGATTTTATAACTTTTGCTAATCCTCCGATGGGGGAGGCAAACCTCCAAAAGTGGGACCCTGTTTCTTCAACTAACACCACACATTCCCCTCTAAACTTGTATTGATAAGTCCTCTTCCCTTTTTTCATCAGACAAGAGTATAGTCTTTCATTCCAATGAAATAAGGCCCTTTGATGACACCTCTATTTTCCTATCCACAGTAATTAGCATAATTTTCTGTCTACGTAAGTGATTCTGGTACACTAGCTTTGATGTATCTTACGAAGTTATGACTTTTGCGTCAGCTTAAGTTGCGGGAACGATCATTGCTGTTGCTTGGTTCTTGCATATACCTCTATCACAGTTGGCAGACGCATTTTCCCCGAAGAAGTTCCAATTTGAGATTATAGTCCTTAATGTTTATTTCATGATGAAAGTAGAGATACAAATCGGCTAATTTCTCGCCAGTTTAATTTTCTTCGGATGAATTGATGAAGAAAATTTTTGATACTATCTTCCCGTATAAGAATTGACGATGATGGCTCAACGCTGTCCTACGATTCCCTTTTTTCCTCAGTTGTCGAGTTTATTTAGGGTTCAATCCAGCAGCCATCATCTTTCTTTTCGTCAGATTGTCTCTCAAAATATTTCTTCATCGGGGGAACCTTATGCTCCTCCATGCACTTACACGCAAAAATATCTCATAATTTAAAATGACCGTAGTCTCCTTTCCTGCGTGCGCAGATCTAAAAATATTTCATCACTTCTCTAAAAGTTGGTAACATCGATTTGTTTAACGCCGACGAGGCGCCAAATAAGGGACAAGTCGTCTCACTACGCATCGTATTTTACCTTCTACCATCTTCTGATTTATATCATGAAAGATAAACGACCTCCTAGCAGCATGCGCGGGATGAATTTTTCTGTATTAGAGGCGTGGGAGGGGGAGAAGCGAGCGTCGAGGGGAAGGGATCGGCCTGCGGCTCTGGTATCCGCGACGCTGCGTGGGCGTTGGAATATTTTCTTCGCGGACGCGGACTCAAATTAGGCATTTTGTGGCTAAACGGTGGCAGATACGTCAAAATTCACGCAATTTTTGCACTAGAAGGGCGGTAACTCGGCAAAATCTAAAGGGAATGACCAGTAAATATTATCTTTTTCGAATTTTGACCCTCCCCCCCTAAATTGCATTTGAGCGAGGGTCAGGGGTTCACGTACAGGTCTCAAATTTTTCAGGCCTTATTTTTGATCGGTCCCACAACTTTTTTTCATTGGGCCAGATGGATTTGAAAAAAATCGATTTTTGCGATCCGCCCTAATGTCCAGCACTTCGTCGTTCCTCTTCCTCTCCGTCCACTTCATCTTATCCGTTATTCACCACACCCACATCTCCAATGCCTCCAGTCTTCTTTCGTCCTCCTTCCTAAGTGTCTACTTTTCGGCACGATGAAGCACTACACTCCAGACTCATCCCTACCCTTTTCTTTAAACTCTTACCTCGTAAATATGCCCACTCAGATTTCGGAGTAAGGTACTTGGAGGCTTGAAGTCTCAGTCAACTTGTATCTACTTCCACACGACTGAATCATTCTCAGACGCTTATTTCATTGTGATTCTTTTTATCATTCTGTATTTTATTCCATCAATCGTCTAATACTATAATGGGCGGCGTTTTTGACCCATTTCCGTATTAAAATTGAAAATCACCTTTTCTTCTCTAAGCTATGCTTATTATACCTTAATATGAGATTATATGACTGATGATTTCAGCCTCAACTTTGTGAAACCATTCGTTTATGGAAAATGAAAGAATAATCTTTGTAAGGTGCATGTATTGAAATGCACCGATGCACTTGAAGATATAACTATGTCATGAAACCCGGGTTGTACTTTTAAATGTATAAGTGAACCTTACAAAGTTTAGTCTTTCTTTTTCCATAACAAATGATGATAATAAAAAAATACGTTTTGCGTAATAGACTTGATCCGCCACATCTTGAGGCATGATTGCCTGATAGTGCTTATCATCGTCATGGTTACCTACTGGCCACCAATTCTAAGATTGGCTTGCCATTTGATTATTTTAGGTGTTTATGCTGCGCCCACTCGGAAATTTTCGTTAAAATGTAATGAGCGTTATCAAGGAATGGAAAAAATCAACAATCAATCAACGTTGTTAGAGGATGGAAAAAAATGAACTGAATCCAATCCATAAATGGAATAAATTTTCTATTCCTTCCCTTGAAACCGATTCTTGCTGACGCGTACGCTGCTCAGATTTTGTGGCACATTGTGAATAATTTGTATGGAACCAGAGCCTCCTGTCTCATGCTGAAGAAGAAGACGATAGACTCGCAATATATTTTCGTAGAACAATTCCGTAAATTTTATTGAAATTTTGTACTTGACTTCATGCATTACTGCTACACACCCTCAGAGTCGTTATTTAAAATTAATGAGTGGCAAATGAAATGTATAAAATTGCTAAAATAAATATTTCACTTGCTTCCATCAAAACCGATTTCATATTTCATAATTCGATATTATTTCGGTGAAAATTTGAAATCCGAGTCTCCTTTTGGTGCTAAAAATTTTACTGCTCAATTGACACCTAAACATGGATAATAATTCAAAAGAGTTTTATAAAAATCGCTCACATGACATTCGCCTTGGCGCGTAATGTCTCAAATTTCGCATTTAAAAAAAATCAAATTTTTTCTCAACGGTACCTACTATCAATACGTGTGATTTATAATTTCAACGTTTTTGTCAACTTCGCCTGGAGCGCGAATGTTACGGATGAATTTCATAATGGATTTTAAGATTTCGGCCCGGTATGATCGAACTCTGAAATCTTATAAAAATATCAATTTCCTATTACAGTGCGTGTCTTAAATAGGATCAACTCAATCCTATCCATTATTCTCGAGTTATAAAAAAATAAATTGAATATGGAGATCATTTTTTACAATTTCCGAAAAAGTTATGGCGGCGCAGCAACTTTTAAAAACAAGGCGCATGGAATTATGCTATCGCACAGTTGTAAAATATTGAAGGATAATTCATTGCACTGGAAATTGTTGAATATCAATGAAATACTGTTTTCATGGTGACATAAATCCTTTTTCTTTAGGAAATAATTATAAATCTGTTAGAAATCAACCCACTTTTAAATAAAAGGAAACATTTGTCATTAAAAATGACAACGTAGCTATCTTAGAAGAGAGAAGGAAGAGAATGAATTTTTATGCTTTCATAAACTAAAAAGATAATACTTTTTTATGGAAGTAACAATGGCCAGATATCAGTTGAACATCAACGAAACAAAAACTGATATGATAGTAAGCAGAAAAAGAGTGGGGAATCGGATAAGTATTGAATTAGGAATTCAAAAGCCAGTGCCTGCTGTTCTCTCATCCCTCCTCTTTAAAACGGTTTCTTTTGCATCTTTGTCATCATAAGTGAATAATCCTGAGATTGGTTTGACGCAGCTCTCCACTCATCTCTCCTAATCACTAGCCTTTTCATAGCGACGTGTTTCTTCTCTAATACATCCTTTATAACTCATTGTCCTATGTGAATAATTCGGGGCCGTCCCCTTCCCTTCTTCCCTTCCAGCTGTCCTTCTACGATTGTTTTCACCAGACCGCATTGTCTCATTAGTGCCCAATTAAGTTATCCCGTCATCTCCTTTAGGTTTTTTGAAGGTTTTTTCTCTTTTCTGTCACTCTTATTAGCACTCTCTCATTACTTGCTTACACTGTTGATCCATTTGGTCTTCATCGTTCTTCGGTAGTGTCAACATTTCCAATGCGTCCAAGCCTCCCTTACATAGAGAAACATGCTCCGAATGTAACTTGTAGCATTTGATGAATTTTTTACTAAATTATACGCTTATGCTCTGTATTGAAAATATTCTTCTTTTTGTAGTAAGCCCTTTTCGTCTGCGCTATTCCACTACATCCTTTGAGAAGGGGCGTAACTATGGGGGAAAAGGTGGATAGATCCCAACCCAAAACCTCAGAGAAATAGAAAAAAATATTTATAACTATTATCTAGTTTTTACGTATAATAACTGCATCTGCTACACGTTAAAGATAATTTATTAATATCATGGATGTGAGTCATTTGAGTCATTGAGATAAATGAGTCATTTCTAAAAAGTTTTCCCGTATCCTCCGTTGCTAGGGGGTAGGGGTCGCCCTCCCAGGCCCCCTTATCCTTCCCGAAAGCCTATTCCTAATTACGCCACTGCCTGAAAGCATATGTCCGACCTTACGAATTTATTCTTATTCTATACCTTGCCTTATTACACCTACCTGTATCATTCCCGATCAATTAAGACGCCTCCACCAATAACGAAGGATTCCCTTCGAGGGCCAATCACAACCCTTCCCGTGCACGGAGAAGAAAGATCAATGAGAAAGGAGAAGGGCGGAGGGAGAAAGCACTTTTCGCCCATCTATAAGGAGAGAGGGGAGATTCGTATCAGTCGCCAATTGCGCCGAATGAATGCGAGCGTCCAAGTGCATACGTGTGTTCCCAGAGAGGATTCTTCAATCGCGCCTTCGTGTCTTCCATGTTTCACACGTTGGCGTCAGGAGACGCAGCAGCTTGCTCGTGTCGCGCTGCCTTCTCATCTCTCTCAGCCCCTCTGAAGACAAGCCCTCGTGCTGGACGACGATAGTGCTCGGTCGGGTGGTACGAGGTGGCCGGCCCTTGGCTCTTGCCGTTAGGAAACGATTGGAACGGTCGGAGAGTAATGAGTGGGTGGTGAGAGACACCTCGTGAGCGAAGGCAGAAACGGTAATTGCCCATAGCTGTACTCAGTACCCACTGCGGTACTATACTGTTTAATATACACTATACTATATGCTGAGTACGTACTCATTGCATCACTACACAGTTTACTCATTGCACATGTCACACCATAAAATGTATTGAATTATCCGTAGTTGCATCTACTTATTTATTTTTTTAATTCACTGAGTGCAGGCGCTGTGCACAAACAATTAAAGTGGCGAATTCTGCGATTTTCTGCCCTTTTTAGTCATACTTGAATGTAATATTTCTTGGATTATACCGATTTATGATTTTTATGGTACCCGACAGAAGTACACATGTAATAAAAACAATTATATTTTTAGCCATTCCGCCAGTAATATACTGTAGTAATATAAAGTCCAGTAGCGTAGGCAGCAGTTGGCAAAGGTGCTACGAATTTTGTGGTCGATAGTGACATGATTCATAGTATGAAAAAGTCACAATACAAAAAAATCATGAAACGTTTTCTTTAACATATGAGCTCTACAACTAATTTTTTTTATTATCGTCACCGTAAGTCAACAATTGTCAGATTGATTTGACGCATCTCCCCATCCCTCTATCCTATCCGCTATCCTTTTGATAACGACGTATTTCTCCTCCTTGACATCCTTATAAACCTGTCCTATGTAACTCATTCGGGGCCGTTCACTTCCCTTCTTTCTCTTAAGTTGCCATCATGTCCAATTATGTGGCCAATTAAGTTGCTCCGTCTTTCTCTGTTATGCAATTTCTATTTTCTCGCACTCTTCTCAGCACTTTCTCATAACTTACTTGGTCGATTCAATTTGTCTTCATTATTCTTCGGTACCACCACATTTAGAATGCTTCCAATCTTGACTTATCTGCTGCTGTCAACGTTCAAGCCACGCTCCCATAAAATAACATGGACCATATGTTGCATCTGATGAATTTCTTCCTTACTTCTATGCATGTATTCTCAGCTATAAGAAGATTTTGGTAGAACACCCTCTTTGCCTGCGCTACTATACTTACGATTTCTATCATTTTTGCCCATTGCAGATTAATCGGCTTCCTAGATAACAAAAATATTTTTTTCAAGAAACTTTCAGGAAAAATAAGTTCTTCTGATCCTCGTTTCCTACCTTTTATTATTGAATGAGAATGTCGGCTAAAAATTAAACAGTCTGAGGCACGACTCATATGGGAATTATTTAGCTAATACTTCGAGATATTATTTTCTAGTGTTTTTGTAAACTCGAAGGAATGCTTGTAGCCTTTGAATGCTTTGTTTTTTTTTAACAGCCAGACTTTTATAAAGGTACTTTAAACGGATAAAACTTATATCGATGAACGCTACTGTAGTGTCGTACTACAATATTGTGTATCAATATTTTCTTTCATTCGAATCGGAGGTAATATTGTCGTTCAGTCGTAAATTAGAAATAGCTCTGCTCTGAAAATAACTTCCATGATGATCTCACGAATAAATTATGTACATCATTTTTCGGGTGCTATCAGTCTATCAATGTTCCTTTTTTCTCTCTCCGCTCGGAGGATGCTGTTGCAAGATCTTATCCGATACGCATTCGCTATTTATTTATCGTATTGCGGTCAGTCGAGCGTTCTAGCGCGTCATTGGCACGGTTATCAGGCTAAACATCATCTCTCTCCTAGGTGAGAATATTACCAGCTTCAGAACTCTACACTCCAAATACTGTTTCTACGGTTATCTAAGCACTTATCGATATGTGTTGAGATCGCTGAGACGTATAATGTTGAATTTGTGCATTAAAGGATATCGTCGTTCTCCAATACCATTTAATCTTGTCTCGACTTCTAGCCTATAAAAAAGAGATCGAAATTAAAGCCTAAGTATGGACTATGCACAAAATCCATATGTGGAGCACTCCATTATGTTCTGCTGTCGGAGAAATGAGATATCTTGCTCCACAACCGTTGGAGGCTACGAATAGGTTTATGATTATCACTCTGTGCTTGTCAATTATTGGAAATGTGATGCGAGTTTTCCCTCTTTATGATCTGTTCTCCTGTAAATTTCACTTCCACTTATTTAGCTCGAGGACAAGAGGGTAGGGAGAAGGCTGTGTGCCCCAATAACATCGTGGTTGTATGTTACGCTCATAAGTGAATGGCAAAAAGGCCTAGATATACGATTATTTCTACCGTTGTATGTTTTTATGGATTAATATTACAATGGATGACGAGCAACCGATTGTGATTGATGCAAAGCAATTAAAAAGAGGGACCAATTGAATGCAATAGGGTTGAAACACTGGAAATAACTTTCATTGTACACGAATGAAATAAAAAAATTAAATGCAGAAGACTGGAACTTGAGTATTAAATATATCCACACCTAAATTACATGACAATAAGATTAGTTAACACATCAATATTCGCGTTACCGAACATTGATAATGTTTAAAATTAAGTTATGATTATATATCTCACCTTATTATCTCATCTAAAAGTTGCCTCTCCTCACCCACCATGTCCAGCTTTTCGTCGTTCCTCCTCCTCTCCGTCAACTTCACCTTTTTCATTCTTCTCCAGACCCACGTCTCGAACACCTCCAGTCTTCTCTCGTCCTCCTTCGTGATTTGAAATTTGCATAACTCTAGCACATATATTATGCTTTCTACGAGCGTCGCCCTCTCTAGTTTACGAGGAAATTAATGATCTCAGCAACAATATCATCTTCTGCTTCCTTATGCTGGCTGCAGCTTACTCTCATCAACGAAAGAACTATAATACATTCCCAGATGCTTTTTCTGAGTGCGAAAGCGTTGAAATCTCATCTTCCGAAGTCCCTTTCACTTTGAATGCGTGTGCGAGGTTCAAGCTCGTCCGTTCTAATGCACCTAGAGTAATACCTGCGCGGTAATGGCCGCGTTAAGTTAGACAATGCCTTGGCCCATAACGGCGGCGGACGATGCATCTTAGCACCTCAGGGATCTTGTAACAGGAGTCTCCGCTTGGCCTCACTCAACGCGCCTCTAATGTTAACCAAAGGATCTCTCCTCTCTCAAGAGTGGAATATACCTCTAAAATACCTTTCACTTGCCATCTTGCATCATTTAATTTATACTCAGATCAGGTGGCCATTTTAACATGCCTTTAAAAGCAAAAATAGCGATGAGATACGATTTCAATCCCCATGAAATCATTTTAATTTGTTCGAAACCCAAGATTTAAGAACATTTCCGCATGAAGTTACAAAAGTAAAAACGCTCCTTATAATTTATTCCTCGGAAAAATGGTTATCTGCATTAAATAATCTAATTAACTATACACAAATGAAATAATTACTTAAAAGGAAAATGTATCACTTTATAATATTTCTGGCACGCACCAGAAATATTTATACAGAACTTCGCTTACACGGCCCTCTATAACATGAAAACCTCAATTACCAGTGTAATTTTCTAATCCCCTTGCGATTTCCGTAACACGGAAAGTTAAATTAACTTTTCTAACGCGACTCTATACATGAATTATTCAACATTAAAGGTTGTAATTAGATTACTGAATGATGAGGATAAAAATAAATTGTGTTTTTGTTTAAAAGTTAATTGCATTTTCTAACCAATTGCAATCTTTTTTACACAGTTTAGCAATGCTTCGAGAATTATGCTTTAAAACCAAACGCTAGGGTCGCTCTAAAATTCACTCCTTATGAAGAGATGGAGTGATTCCATTAGCCTCGATAACACGGCTGAGAGCCAAAATAGCCTTGATGACAAGACCCTCATCAAAAAGAACACCTCCTTAACAAGACTGTTTTCCTAATCCCCGTGACACTTTTCTTAACACGTTGCATACCGATGGCGAGAATTCTCGTCATTTTTTTCCCGAACGTTCCGGACGGATTACGAAGATTCTTGTCATTTAGGCGCATCAACCTAAACAGTTTTAAAGCGTAAAGTACGTATTCGTTAGTACGTTTTCAGTTGTTGTTCGTAATTAATAATGAATTGATGCATCATAATGTTTGATTGGGTAAAGTTATATTCTAAACATTAGCTTTTTAACCATGTTTAAACCAAAGGCATTACTCCCTAATAGGCACATATATCCATTCTCAACACCTCCACCCAGAATCGGCGTTCCTCTTCTTACCAGCGTTGGCATCTTTTTTATCTTTTTCCTTGAAGGTTTGCACGCATTTGTGCTCTAAAAACCACTCATATGAATATTCCATATTATGGCATCACACCGGGAGGACAACACTTTGGATGAAGAAGAAATTTTGTTAGACTTGTGTGCTGATGATTTGTCAGATGTACCATTAGGGCAGGGGTCGGCAACCAGCGGCTCGCGAGCCACATGCGGCTCTTTGGATATGAAACTGCGGCTCTTTAGTTCCATACGCAAATATTACTTATTTTAAAATAACATTTAAAAACGATTTTGAATCGACCAACGAGGATTGGGCACCATTTCTCTCTCTCAGCCCATTGTACTCGCTTTTCACTCCACCTCTCCCCCGTGACACGCGTTGTCACTGTCGTCAGTATGGTAGAAGCAAGCTCTCGAATGAAGCCGTCGCCGCAGTGCTGTTGATGTGCGAAGGAAGTGGGGGCCAGTCCGGCGCGAACCATGGTTCACGACGTAAGCCAGCAATTGTCGCTCTAATCGTCCGTCACTACTCAAACTGACCTTTGCCTTCCTACTGAATTCGCTCCAACTCATAATACACCAAGAAGCGCTTTGTGTCCAAAAATTTCCGGCCGAAATAGTTGAGGTCATGAATTTGGTAATCATGATTGTTGGAAACATAATGAAAATACACTTACATTATGTTTCCTGTGAACAAGTTCCACCAAATATCGCCTTCCAACCTTAAGCTGATCATGATTGTTAACAGCATCTTGTCAAAACCACTGTACCATCGTCAGTTTAAAGAATTCTTAAATGAAATGGAGACTCAGTATTCCGACCTCCTTCACAATAAAGTGCGATGGCTTTCCAAAGGTGAGGTGTTGAAACGTTTTGCTTTGTGCTTAAATGAAATAAATACAGTCCTCAATGAAAAAGGCATTAATCACCCTGAATTAGAGAACGGCAAATGGTTGCAAAAATTTTATTTCATGGTAGATTTCACGGCAAAATTAAACGAGCTGAATCTAAAACTGCAAGGAAAGGGAAACCCAGTCTATGTTTTGGTAGAAGAATTGGTTTGTTTCGAAGAAAAATTAACTATTTTAGCAGAACATATTCAGAGCGGTAAATTGCTTCATTTTCAATTTCTAAAGCAATATCGCGATTAAAAAACCAGAGCAACTGTTGACACGATTTACTTCAGCACAGTTATAAAAAAATTATAGATGAATTTGCTGACAGATTTCAGCAATTTAAAACAAACAAACCACTCTAGCATTCATAGAAAATACTCTCAACACAAATAGTGACGAAATCCACATTGAGCCCTTTGGAGTTGATACTGGATCTTTAGAAATGCAATTGATCGATTAAAAAGTAAAGCTTTGTGGAGTGGAAAATTTACAGAGTTGAAAAGCAAGTTGGAAGAGTTGGAGGTCCAGAAATATATGTACGTAACGCAACAAAAATGGACAGCTTTAAAAGAATTGCCGCGAGTTGAGGCACTTATATTCGACGCATGGAATAGTCTTCCAGATTGCTACAGTGAGGTGAAGAAGTTGGCATTTGGAGTACTGACAATCTTCGGATCGACATATTCGTGCGAGCAAGCATTCTCTTGCATGAATATAATTAAAAGTAAAGTAAGTAGCCAACTAACAAATGAAAATTTGGAGTCATGTATGAAACTTAAAACAACAAGTTATGAGCCAAATTTTGTCCGAACTTTCTAACACCATGCAAAGCCAACGCTCCCATCGAATTTGTTTGTTTTTACTTTTATGTACAAGTTACATTGTTTAATAAAGTTTAAATTTTTGAAATGTATGTTATCGTTTGTTTTTATTTTCACATCAATAGGACATGTGCTTGCAGAGCAACACTTTGCCAATTTCAAAGAAGTTAAAAAATGGGTTAATTAATGGTTTAACTCACAGGAGTTACAATTCTTTTAGAATTTATAAATTACTTCAGAGATGGTAAGATGTATAGAATCGAATGGTCAATACTTTGATTAAATAAATTCTAAGGAAATACTTGAAATAACGTGTTTTATTTTGCGAAAAATCCGGTAAAGACTTTTACACACACCTGATATATTACCTAATTTGTTGTAAAAAACACTACTTGTATAAGAATAGATTTTTTCTTATGAATAAATAGATTCGTTTTTTTTTATAAAAAAATATTTATGCGAGTGCTATTTATTGTTGGTAAGAAAAATTTTTGTGACTCTTTAAAACTTTGAAATTTTGTAAATTGTAATTTTTGGCTCTTCTGACTCAAAAGGTTGCCGACCCCTGCATTAGGGTATGACGAGGATAACGACGAAAGTGAAAGCGATTCTGATTTTGTGGTGAATATGGAAACTAGAAAACCTATTCCTCTAGTTATCAGTGAAAGTGACTCCGATGCGAGTGAAAATGAAGACAATGCTTTGGCAGGAAGTTCTACTTCATGGAAAAAAATAGATTTTGAGAGATATTTAGAGCAATTTTTGGGCCAACCTGCAGTGAAGTGATTACCAGAAAATTCCACCAACATCCTCGACGTGGTCTCACTATTTCTTGGTAATGATTTTTTTGAAATGATGTGCCATCAATCCAATTTGTATTGCTGTCAAAATAAGCATAAATACAAAGAATCGCCAAAAACAGGGAAGTGGTCAAACATAACCATGGCTAAAATGAAAAAAATCTTTTCTGTTTTGATTCTGATGGGTCAAGTGAGGAAAGATACACTGAAGGAATATTGGAGTACAGATCCTTTCATCGAAACAAAAATATTTAGTGACTACTGATGCGAAACAGATTTTAGCAGATGTGGAAAGCGTGGCACTTTAGTGATAACGAAGCATTCTTAGATACTTCGGATAGACTACATAAAATAAGACCCACCGTGGAATACTTAGTTGAAAAATTTCAAAATGTGTAGAAACCAAAGCAGGAATTGTCACTTGATGAAGCCATGATTCCATGGAGAGGAAGATTGAAAATCCTATCTATATACATCAAGACCTATAATCCTGCAAAAATTGTAAAATATGGTTTACTACTTCGAATGATTTGTGAAAGTGATTCTGGCTACATTAGTAATTTAGAAATTTATTCAGCCGAGGGGAAAAAATTAGAACAAACCATCTTGTCTCTTTTGAAGCCACATCTCAATCTTTGGCATCATGCCTATCAAGACAACTATCATAATAGTGAGAAAATTGCAGAACTGCTCTTAGATAACAAAGTAAGAGTGTGTGGAACCATAAGACCAAATTGGGGACTCCCTCCCGCGTTGAAGAGCGAGGCAAAAACTTTGAAAAAGGGACAGAGCACGTTCTCTTGTAAAGGTGAGGTGTTACTAGTGGTTTGGAAAGACAAGAGGGAAGTAAGAATGATTAGCACTGTTCATAACGCCAGCATGGGTAACTCAAAGGTAAAAGATTGGGTTACAGGACAGGCAATCAAAAAACCCACTTGTATTATAAAATACAACGAGTGCATGAAAGGTGTTGACAGGGCGGATATGCACTTATCCTATTACTCCCTCATGATAAAAACAATGAAATGGTAGAAGAAAGTCGTGCTGTGGCTAATAAATTGCGCTCTTTTCAATGCTTCCAGAGTTTATAAAACCCTAAACAAAAATAATGGCATTCGATTCAAAGGCTTTTTGCTCCAGACCGCCAAAGAGTGGGCAGCGAGTAGGCAGGAGTCGAGTGAATCATTCTCGGACGATGACTACGATGATAAGCCAACAGGACGGGCCCCTTCAAGAGATCACCCACAGCGCTTATCGAGAGACCTTAGCAAACACCATCTTGTTCCTATTGTGGAGAAGGGGACGAAAAAATATCACACAAGAAGATGCAAAATGTGCGCTTCGAGAAAAATTAGAAAAGAAACAAGGTATGTGTGCTCAACTTGCGGCATTCAACTCCACAAGGGAAAATGTTTCATGGAGTATCACACCAGAAAGAGATTCTGAAATTATTTGTGAGCATTACATTCAAAATTGCATGAAAAAATTTTAATTTTTAAATAAGTTATGGCATTTTTTCGAATGGAAGGTTTGCTCAGTGAGTGATGTTTAAAAAACCACCGGAACAGAGGGTTAAAAGGAATTTAAATACCCCGGTACGCAACGTGTTAAGGAGATTGTACTGCATACATTTGTGTTCTATCGCGTGTATGGAAAAATCAATTGATTACCGCCCTTGCATATAATTTCGTTTCACGAAAACAATTTTTTACAGCAGATGCATCTAGGTGCACACTGAATCCGTAGTGACAGGTAACATTTTGGCATCCTCTCAAATTCGATCTTTATGGCGTTCAGGGTACATTTTAGAGATCAGAGAGGATCAGAGTACATTTTCTGCATCCGGTCATAATTGCATCATCTATTTTGTGTATTTACTACCTCTACCATATCTATATGCCTTCGTACGCTGTTGCAAATTTTGATATCACGAAAACTTTCCTCTCACGTGATATTTTCGCCCTTTTTCAACCAACGACTTACTTTCGCTTCTCATTCATTTATTTGAACTTTGATTCCGTATGTTAAAAACATGCCTAGAGGAACCCGAGAGAACAATGCGACTGGCATCTCATTATAAGAAGGAGCTGTAAGTCAACAAGTCAGTGTATAAATTTTCCATCAAGTCACATTCCACAAAATTAATCGTTGGAAGTAATCATCGTTGAAGCTCGGCCCAGCCGAGGGATGCAGCAGTTCACTATGTTCTCCTAATCTACTCCACATAACGTCTAGCCAACAATTGCCACATCTACGAATAACCTCGTGCTTATCTTTGTATTTTCTCCACCCGATTCTGGAAGATGGAGGTGGATCTGGTTTATTCAGCACCTATGAAATGTCCAAATGTCGGGCCCTCACCCTCGGGCATCAAAGGGATCGAATGACAATGAAATCAGAGCGTGAAGTCCTCCCCCAATGCGGACTTTTTTTAATTTTCTTAAATCCACCTGCGCCCGGGCAGTGTATCCATATCGGGTTACCGTGGCTATCGCGTTACTTTTGAAGGAAGTTCTCGAATGTAAGGAAATGAGATCCTGATGACATCTGGATTACTTCACCATGAGAGCGAACGGTAAGTTTACCTTTCATTGCATCAGTTTTATTTTATATTTTTTTGCATAGCCTTCGCCGGGGTTAGGTATAATTTTTCTGTTCCCGCGTCTATTAGTTTTTCCTGGCACTGTTCGATACCAATGACTCGAGATTCAACCCAAGGGGAGGCCGCATCATTCAAGCAGTCCCCACTATTAGCCTTTCCATTTCCCTATCGATAGTCGTAAGATCCTTCCTTTCTCCAATTCCCTTTCCATATTTTCTCGACTCTTTGCCCTCATCATTATCCTCACATTCCACGTCCCCACATGTATCGCTGCTTTCTTCTTCTCCTACTTCATTATCTTTTTCTCTTCTTGCTCTAATGCTGCTAATGGTGATTAGTCTCTGCAAGTGTTTTACAATTTGACGAACTCGAGGAAGTTGCCGGCCTCACTGTCGCTCGATGAGATTCCGAGGCTCATTTGTTTGTACTCCATGTTTTCAGGGAAGAGATAGTAGGCAGGGTTTCCCACTTCCATTCCAACAGTGTTTCTAACGTGACAACATCACGTGGAATTTCATCTGACTGCTATCCTTCGACCTATCTGGCATGGGTGGCCCTACCGGGAGTAATTTAAATTTAGATAATCCCGCCAGTGCAGCTCAAGGTATCATAGGAACGCGCAAGTCTTTCCAAAGCGGCGCGGTTGTAGACTAAGGGAAAGGATTCCAAAATTATCTTATTGGAACCTTAAACTTACGTTATTTCACAGTTTCTTGCGGAATTGATTTTAGCTATTTTCTGTGTAAGTAAATGTAGTTGTTCAAATTAAAGTTACCATTTTCCGTTGATAAACTTGTGAGCATTGATGACATTGACTCTTCTAATCTTTACGAGCCATAAAATGAATTTTCACAGTGGGTATTTTCCGCACAACACCCCTTACTAAGTGATGAACAACAGATTCGTAACACTATGTATTAGGCAATTCCCAACGTATTTTAAGTTAAAGATAATTAATTTTATATTCAGCTCAGTAGAGAGGCAATATCGGAAGTTAATGCTGTAATTACTACAATATTTTTCATTTTATTTGTCTGAATGTTTAATATCCACGATGTATTTACAATCTCCTACAATCATTTATACAGTTTTTCCTCAAGTAGCTTGTCATTGTTTCCGTTCCTGAATATTGAAAATAACGATATTTTTACTTTTACCAATGCTAAATGTGAATCGTATGAAACTTTAATGATCGGCGTGGGTTATACTAGTGGTGCGATGTACTACTGTCTTAAACGTGCATTTGCTAGTTAGTAGGTGATAAACTCACAGACACAACTTCTAAATTTTAAAAGCATCTATGAACATATGTAACTATTTTTTCCTTCATTCTATACGGATTGGCATAATCTTTCAAGTCATGACATCAACTTTTCCAGTAATGACGATCCCAATTTTGGCAATTTATTTATTTTTATTTAAATCAGAAATCCTCTACAAATCTGAAAATTGTGTTCTTCCTCTTATTTACAATTATTTTCCGCTATTTTCATTTCCTCTTGCGCATATTGTTTCCGTCATCATCTATGGAGTATTCTGTGACACATGCTGTGCATACCAAGACTGCAAGCGAGTCCGACAGTTTGTTATTTTCTGAAAGAAACGATAAAAAAATTCCACCTTCGGGAAATAATGAAAAAAATACAGAGTATCCGAAAGAGATAAGATTTAAAAGTGAAATTGAAAATTGCTTCATTGATTCGTTTACTTTTGAGACCAAGATAACTCCAAGAACCTCGGAGATATCTATCAATCTCTTTTGGTCATTTCTGTCTTAACCGAGGAAGTGGTGCAGTTTCATTATTATGTTTTTGTAGAGATTAGAACCGCTTTTGTACCAATTGTTTTTACAAATTGGTCACTAAGATTTGATACTTAAATCTTATGGACTAAAATACTCATAAAATGTCTAACTCAACATCATTAATCGATTTTACGGCGAATAAAGGAAATTTTACTGCTTCGTCTTTTGTTCAAAATAATCGCATTTGCCATTATTTACCGTAAAGTTCATTATATAAGGCAATTAGTGTTAATTGCTGGTTCAGATAAAGCAATCATTCTATAGTCATGTAACTTTATTTTACTAATGCTGAAACCCTCTTCTGGTTCATCGTTTTGCATTTCATTTATCTTTTATTTTTTATTTTATTTTTTATTTTATTCTAAAACCACCGGATACAGCTCTCATTGGCCATTTTACACCGGGGTGTTCAACGTATGTAACAGTAAACGTACACAAACAACCATGCCCTGGACCGGGGAAACCTACCCAGGCGGGACTCGAACCCGCGGCCTCTTGTTTGGCAGGCGAAGACGTTACCCCGCCGCCACCGAGGCCGGCAATGCTTTGATTATGGAATTTTGGCTGGAACCTAAGCCTGAATGTATACATATGATATTTCTTCCTTTGTGTTTATCTCTTTTTCGGCTGTCTTGCAGTACACACGGAAAATCTGGATTGAAAATACGCAAACAAGTTTGACCACCCAAGGAGACTTATTAAAAATGACGGAGGTATTTTTGTTTCCTTTCCTCGACGTATTGCTCAACTTTTTCTCCTGAAATATAGTTTAAAAATCATCATCATCCTTCATAACTCTCCATTAAATTTGGCATTTAATCAATCGGTAAATGTTCCACTCAAAATATATACACGAAGTTTATTTTTATTAACTAGCCGTTCCTCGCCATTATTTCCGTTCGCGGTGCCTTAAAACAACGATATTCTTACGATTACGCTAAATGTGAATCGTATGAAACTTTTATGATCACCGTGCGTTACGGTACTCATCATTTTGTTAATTTATCTTATTAGGTTAACATGGATCGATAAAAATGCTTACTCTGCGGTTTACGGAGAAAAAATATTATAAAGAAGTGAAATATTTCCGGTGGCATTTCTAAAGCAGGGCTTTACAGAGAAAATTTAAGATAAAATCATGGTATTGTCCCGAATTGCAAGTTCCTTGTGTACTTACTGAAGCATATTTATGTTCATCACCTTTAAACTATATCAACTTCAACTTTGGAGAATGGTGCCCCAAGGAAAGTTGAGAATATAGTCTTCAACACAGCGATCGATAAAATTGTCACGCTGTTCAGAAATTGCCATTTTCCGATCTTCATGCATGTTGGGTGCCTCCTTTGGGGTTCCAGTGGGAAATATCAATACAGAAACCCTGCATTTGTGTGAAAATGATTTTTCATTGGGGTCTCAATAATCATGAATGGACAGGCTGCACGTAAAGTGGAAATAATTCCGTTATTTCCACAGTCTTTACTAGTCCCAGTGTATTTCGTATAAGAGTAATTATTGCCGAATATGCTTTCCTGAGATAATTAATACAAAAGACATTCGTATCTCTTGGATACAAGAGTGTTTTAAAAATGGGAGTTTCTGGACATTGAATGCTTTTCGTAAGGACCAAATTTTCAGGAATAGAGCTGAAATATTTTAAGAATGTTTTTTCATACTTTTGCCTCGGAGATCGGAAAGTCTCCCAGTAAATTTCGTATTTTTATTGGAACACACTGTTTTTTAATAGTGTACTACACCCTGAAAATTACCAACGCTGCAACATGTTCTCGGCATATGCTTATGTAGTGGCAAATACAACAGATTATCCACACATTTCATCGAAACTTTGATTCCAGCAGTAAATTAATTAAAGTTAAAATATCCATGTCTTTTGTATGTGACCCTGATTTTTAAAAAACCGTTGAAAGTAAATGTAAGCTAAGTTGAGGCTTCATTCGCATAAAATAATATGGCCTTTATGGTTATCTCTGATCGATCAAACCGCCTCCAGTCATCTTCTTGTTATTTATACATCGAAGGACAGAAATCTCTTTTTGGAGCTGGAGCCACCTGGCTCCCTGGATATTTCGTTCAAGATTCAGGTCCTTCTCGGTATTCCAAGATGAAAGAGTTTGGCGCAGCTGGGCGAGGCACGGTCGAGGAAAAGAATGACGCTGCCCCGAATTCTCTCGATCCTTCCTCTTCAACCTTTCGTGGAAATTTCCTCCGACCTCAATATAAACACACAGAATGGACTCTCTCACATTTTTTGATTTCCGAATGTAATAGTTAATAAAAATAATATTATTATGTAAAAATATTATTAAAAAAACACGTTTTATCAAAAAGAAGAAAATAACGGCCTATGGCCCTTTGAATTATTGAAAATTTCAAATTTGTTTATAAGATAACTAGCTGACCCGGCGAACTTTGTACCGCCTATTAATCACCCTACAGTTTAGTATTTCCATTTATGAATCAAGAGCAGCTGTACAGATGTTAATAATATTTAGCTTTCGTTTAAAAAATAATAATAAAACATTAAAAAATATAAATAAACATAACAATGGCTTGTTAGAAATATATTTTCTTTATTCAAACGACACCGGGGAAGTAGACCGACGCATGTATATGCAGATATTTTCAATGAATTTTCAAATTTTTTGTTCTAACGTAGGAAATTTACGACACTGTGGTCTTATAAAGCAATTATTAATGTCAAACCCGTTCTTGGAGCAAGTTTACGCCACGCTAAACCGATAATTGACTGGCGCTCAAGATCTCGTGAAAATAGCCCCTAGGGAGCAGCATTAATATCATATTAGTTCACGCCGCCAAATAATAATTAATAATATGCCATATACTGTTGGCGCGCTAGTTATAACTCGGTTCGGGTAATTGCATTGCGTAAACGTACCACGGCACCTACACATTCGGGTTTAATCTCTTGAGTTAAGCACCTTCTGATGTATGAGTGTTTTTTTTTATCAGGCGCCAGGTAAAGCGGATGAATCGAAATAAATATACCAAAGCGAAGAATAATTTTCAGGGGATAGTTTACCTATTCGTGAGCATACTACATTTTAAAAACTTGGGTTTTTCATGAACATATGAAGGCAAACACTGAAAGATTGGCCTTGTGATTTGTTAATCATCATCACAAATGCAACCCGAACTGGAATTCGTTTAAGCTCAAAAGGGCATCTAAGTTGGTATCATAGAATCTTCGGAATGAGAACTTCCTCATTTTGAATTTTCCATTGAGTGAAGCCACGTGAATCACATTCATTATCAATTTTTTAAAATTTTAGTCACCAAACGCGTTCCGTTGGATAGTTTTGGTTGGTTTAGGTTTCGAAAGCCAGGTACGTTAATGGACTTTAAATATTCAGATAGATAGTAGGTGACTCCGTCTTCGTTTGTTACACAGTTAAAAGATTTGAATTCATGCAGAGCTCCATGCTAATTGATCCTCATTTACCTAGTTTGAGTCATCCACAACTTCGTTCTAGGCCGTCAAAATTGCTCACCCAATCAACCATTTGTGATTTTTGCAGTGATCAGTCATATTCCGGAACACTTTGTTGATGAGCTCACCTTCCTATGAAAATAATTTGTAAACATTCCGAGGAAGTGAAATCAAACTGCTCGATTCGTCGAGAGGAATACGGACACTACTGATTGTCAACAATAGCTTGGATATTTGTTTACAAACACGGCAGTGAAGTGTCAACTCGAGCTGGGCTTACAATTTACTCGAATTAAATTTTTTAAATTCAATTTTCATATTAAGCTAATATATAATGGCAAATAAGCTAATATATAATGGCAAATCGATATGCCACTGACTGACTCATCAATATTCGCAGCCCAAACTGTGATAGGTGTGGGTATTTGGCTTATTGGACGCAAAAGTAAAAAAAAATTCATCGGGAGAAAAAATCTGAAAACTTAAAAAAGTCGATTAGTTTTCGAGATATATCGACTTGAATTAACATGGGAGCCTTATGGGACTAAAACTTTTTCGCTTTCATTCTATGTTTTTAAACGTCTGAGGAACATGATAATCAATGGACATAAAGTAGATTTTTTGGTCGATTTTTTGGTATAGTTGCCATAGCGACAAATTGATATTCAGTATTTTTTATTATTTTTCGAACGTTTTCTATGCTTTTCTTATGGAAAAAGTTTAGGAATTTTTTTGACCAACTTTCAATAATCGTACGACATTTTCCTTGACTTATTTGGTAGAGAATTTTTTGGTTGATTTTTTGGCTATCTTGGAATTTTCATATGTCGAAACAATTCCGAGGAATAAACGATTTCGATTTTACATTGTCGTGATGGGCGAATATTCAAATTCGGATTTCGGCCTTGAGACATGTGCCATGTGAAAATTTGGAATCTCCTAGAAAAACCGTAAAGGGTACTTCGTACCCTTACGTTTGAGCTCACTTTCTCCGTATCCCTCTTGGTTAATTAATAATTAAATTCCGAAAAATGTCCTGCACGCGAAAAATCATTGTCGCCATTTTTTTGTGGAGCATACAACCTTAAATATCTTAGCAACCATTTCAGCTAGATAGATGAAATTTTCAGGGTAATAGCATCATTAAAATAGTCAACTTTTGCAATGGTGATGATTCCGCTCGATCGATTCATGTGCGAGTTATATTGATACCAATCTCCTTGGATACGCTTTAATCGCTAATAACTTTTTTGTTAATCAAGTTTTGAACATGGAAGTCATACACAATACAACTGATAATGTGTTTCATCCGACAAAAGTTAAATCAAGCGGATCGATTGATTAGACTCGAAGTTATGATCGATACAAGGTTGTATTCGATTGAGCCTTTTTTTGGGCTTATTTACATAGTTACGGGGATAAAAATTTTAACAATATGTAAGGAAAAGAATGAATTATGCGCACACATAAATTATTTAGATGAATTACGTTTCCTAATGAAAATACATCGATATGAATTTATACCTTTTTGTATAAGGCCCCCGTAAGAAATACACGCATCCCGTCTATCTACGTCACCAATATAAGAACATAGGCTAAATTTTGAAAGCGGGGATAGTAGAGAAGGTAGGGATAACGCATTGACCAAAGAATGGAAGGGATATCAATAGGATTCCGGATTTTACAGTACAGATGTCACTATTGTCTAAAGTACGATTCGATTAGTATAGCAAATATGCAAATTGGCATAACTTGATTAGCGTATACGTTAGACCAATGAAACCTGGTGAACGGGTACATCTTGGTATTCCTCACAATACTCAATTGTAATATGTTTTGTATATGGTCTCACATGCGATATATATCGAATCTACTTTTTCTTAAAATATATCGAATTGCTATAACATGTAGGATTTAACATCCAAGGACATAGTTGACTAGGGATTAAATAGTAGATACCCATAGACTGGATTTCAAACCAATAGCATTGTGGATTTTACAGTACAGATGTCAGTATGATCGAAAAATCGATTCAATTATTATAGCAAATACACAAATTGGTATAACTTGAAAAGTATACCCGTTGGACCAATGAAATTTGGCGAATGTGCACATCTTGGTATTCCTCACAATGCCCAATAGAAATATGTTTTGTATGTAGTCAAACGTGCGATATATATCGAATCTACTTTTTCTTCAAATATATCGAACTGCTATAACATATAGGGTTTTACATCCAAGGGCATAGTTGACCAGGTATTACATAGTAGATACCCATAGACTGAAAGTTAAACCCATAGAGCATCTGGAGAGGGCGTTAGCTACCCCTCCCACGGTAGGAAAGTGAAGCCAGGGGGGCGTGGCATTTCAGCCCGTCCGCCATATTCCTTTACCCCGGGTGAAGCAGAAATACATGGTTCCTTATGGCATATTCGTCAAAGGAAACTCAATATTTTCCCTACTGACAGCCGGAAAATGCCGTTCCCACCGATGAGCGAAGATTATTTGTTGAATATAAAACAGGAAAAAATGCATCTTTTGGATGAAATAGACGATTCAACCACGGTGCGGCAAATTAAAAATATGACGCACGACAAGCCACTTGCGACAATAGCAACTAATTTTCGGCTGTAAGCTGAAAAATATCTGATGAATTCATGTGAACCCTTAAAGAATATAACTTCTGATATTTACAATAGAATGTTTCAAACCAAATTCAATTATGAAAGTAAATAAAAAAGGATAAATGGACGAGAGAGGAATGGGAGGACACTGAATGCTACGATAATAATCACGTTTAATTGCTATTGCGTGCACTACAAGATTTTATTTGGCTAATAATCCGTCAAAAATATACATAAATCGTGACTCTAGGAAAATAATATGGTTTAGCAAGACTTAAAACATTACATCGGGAATCATGCCTACCATTACTTATGAATGCTCTACAAAAAGTATTGATGAGAAAATTTTAAACACAGCGAAGTCGAGCTTCGATTCTTATCGCCGGAAATTTTTTTCGGATATGTAACTTCAATATCTAAGTGTTACACAGTGTAAATCATTTCCGAAACTACTGTTAATAACCTCATAGTCATTTAATCAAAAGGGCTTCCTCATCAAAGGAAAAATTTGAGCATTAGGAAAGTAAAATATCATCTATGAGACAAGGTCGAAAGAGATTTCGCTTACAATTCCGAGTAAACTGCCATGAAAACAATACTGTCTTCAGAAATTGAGGATGGGTCTGATGAATTTCAAGTGCTGACAAATTATAAATTATTTTCCTTCCCCGAAATCAGACGAACATGCACAGTGGGTAACAGCTGTGTTAAATGGAATCGTTGAAGGAGGTATTAAAAAAGAAAACAATTCCCATTTTCCAACTTATATAATGTACACACCCATCAAATGTTACATTTTCAGATTTCCAGAATGATTAAACAATGCTATTGAAACTGATTCTTTATACAATTAATGCAAAGTAACCAAATTAACAATAAATCTCAGGCAGACATGATGTAACATTCTATTAAGATATATTCAGATTGGCAAGAGAATTATGAATACATGATGAAGGCCACCACACCTGCGGGATTATTTCCAATTTTTGTACGCTCATACACCCTCAATTACATCGGCTACTGGATTAGCTGAACCTGCAATTATAAATATGTATAAATTCTTTAGCTATATTACACCTAAATAGGAATTATTTGACAATTTCAATGGGCATAATCTGTGTGATATATCAAATGCTTAGCATCACCAATCAAGATAAACCTCTAGATGTTTATGAAAAATTAAGTTTCTACTTCATCAGGAGAACAATGAATGAGAAATTTCAATTTCGAGTTCGTTTGAAGTTCGTCGCTAATTAAAGAAGTGATTGAATGCAAGATATTTAGAATAGGAGGGCTGATTACTTTCTTTGACCACCACAAAATGCAAGAATTTCTGTTGGATGTGTCAAAAGGTGTCACGCTTCAAGCAGTAGCCCAATGGTCTATCCACTAGGCCACCGCACTTCCACACTGGTGGTAAACAGAGTTGGTCCTTATCAAATTGGGAACAATTTACTACACATATACAAAATAATCCTGTTCCATTTAATGTTGTCTAAAATTGGCAATATTTTTGTCACCCTTTAATGCCAAAACAATGAAAGTAATGAATAGAATTTTTGCAAGCTAGTATTTGAGTAACTTGACATTATGGTGCACATGTGTGGTACAAAATAGGTGCATACTTTTGTTTGCTATGTATTGTAGTGGTGTGACATATGTGTGCACCTATAATTATAGTGTACATATAGCCTAAAATAGATTGTTTATTGCATCGTAACCTTAATGAGTGTTATTCACATTGATTAAAATTGAAGCGAAAATTGTAACGAAAGACAGATATGTAGAGTCAAAGGGGGAAATTCATTGATAGATCATGAGTTCTGGGCTAGTAGTTAGTAGGAAACCACCATATGTGCCACAAACTTTCATCGCCTTATACAGGGTAATTACTTTTTTTTTCAAATTGCAAAACAGACGAACACATGATTGATCATGATGAACACATTCACAAAGAAGCAATGAAAGGGGCACTAACTTGAAAAAAATGAAAGAGGCACCAACTTGATCATAGCATAGCTAAAGGAGCTGTTGCTTCAGCAAAGTTGTAATCACAAAAACAAATATAAACAACACCTACGAGCAAAAAAAGATGAACAAGAGCTAAATGAAAAATGATATTAACCAGAGATTGCTGTAACTCAGCAAAAACTAATTAGAACATGTTCCCTCCACTTTCTAAGAGATTATGTGACATGAATAGGCTATGAAACAAGAAAAAACACTCTGGGCACGTAAAGTGGTTCATTAATACATATCAACTTATGCTTTTACTACAATATTTTTATAACTGAGCATTTTATTTCTAAATAAGATCAATTAAGTTGTATATCAACCCATCAACAGAGGAAGAAGTTCGTGTTCTTTTTTTTTTTTGCTAAGTGCTGTTACTGGTCATCGCTAATGATGATAATAACTTTTCGGTCGATACTTGAAATATTGCTAAGTATTCCTTTCAAAACATGAGACGCAATTGTAAGGCCAGTATAATAACTTAACAATTTTGCATTTTAGATCTAATTTCCACAATTTTTAGAAAACAACATTAATTTGCCAATGCTTGGTTGAGAAACACAAATCCGTGAACATGTGTTATGATTTCGAATGTCGAATTTCGGTGGCTAAGAGTGCCATGCGTATCTCCGCTCTTAATATACCTAATATCTGAACACCAAAAGTTCAATGAAGCACGAAATTCACTCTCATCGCACAACTTGTACCGCGAATTGGCACAAACATTTTTGTACCATTACGTCAATACACAAAAATGTTCACCAGCGATGGTACGCAGGGATGAAAAGAGTTCCGAAAAAGAACGGATATTTTTTAAAATATCTTACTTCATTACGATAAGCATTATCACTCATGACAAAATTCAACATAGTATAATATCTACAATTTTAGCACTGATAAGGATAAGTAACAAATAACCAGTACACTGCCGCACATGAGTCCACCTGCTGCACGCGGCACATACATAGACAATTAACAAGGTTGACCATGCACTTCAAGCAAATGATAAACATATTACTAATAATTGACTATTTTGCAACTTACCGGTGGAATGTGAGTCCAGGTATCTTTTTACCAGGGCAATTGATGCACCCGTAAGCCGCGCAGCAAACCATCTGCGAAGGTTGAATAAACATGTCGTTTTCAAGGCTAAATACTCAATTTTTAACGGAGATATTAATATACCAGTATTAAGATGAATTCTAGAATATCAGCATACCTTCAGAATGCTTCAGCAGCCTCGGTATACTGAAAATTAGGTGATTTCCTTAACACGTACCTTTATGGGAAAACGAGCGAGTGGGGTAAAGGAACATGGCGGACGAACAAAAGCGCATCGAGTAAACAGGTTTCTGCTGGCTTCACTTTTTTCAGCTAACGCCCTCTCCAGATGCTCTATGGTTAAACCAATAGCATTGCGGATTTTACAGTACAGATGTCAGTATGATCGAAAAGTCGATTCGATTATTATAGCAAATACGTAAATTGGCATAACTTCAATAGTTTTTCCGTTGGACCAATGAAATTTGGTGAATGGGTACATATTGGTATTCCTCACAATGCCCAATGGAAATTTATTTTGTATGTAGTCTCACGTTCGATATATATCGAATCGACTTTCTCTTAAAATTTATCGAATTGCTATAACATATAGGATTTTACATCCAAGGACATAGTTGACGAGGAATCATATAGAGAATACCCGTAGACTGGAAGTTAAACCAATAGCATTGCGGATTTTACATTACAGATGTCAGTATAATCGAAAGATCGATACCATCATTATAGCAAATTCGCAAATTGGCATAACTTGATTGTTATATAAGTTGGACCAAAGAAATTTTGGGAATGGGTATATCATGATATTTCTCACAATGCCCAATGGAAATATGTTTTGTATATGGTCTCACATGCGATATATATCGAATCTTCATTTTCCAAATTATATCGATTTGCCTTAACATTTGGGATTTTACATCCACAGGCATTGTTGACCAGGAATTATAGAGTAGATGACTATTAACTGGAATTATGCCCAATGGAAACATTTTTTGTGTATAGTTTCTCATTCGATATATATCGAATCTGCTTTTTCTCAAAATATATGGAATTGTTATAACACATAGGAATTTACATCAACGGGCAAAGTTGACTAGGAATTATATGGTAAATGGCCATATACCGGAATTAAAATCAAAAGCATTGCGGATTTTATATTACAGATGCAGTATAGTCGAAATATCAATTCAATTATTATAGAAAATACGCAAATTGGCATAGCTTGATTCGTATATCCGTTGGACCAATGAAATTTGGTGAATGTGCACATCCTGGTATTCTTCACAAACCCCAATGGAAATATGTTTTGCATGTTTTGTCTCATTAGATATATATCGATTCAGCGTTTTTTTAAAATATGTCGAATTGCTATAACATGCAGGATTTTACATCCGCGGGCGTATTTGACAATGAATTATAGGGTAGATGACCAAACGGGAAGATAAATCAATAGGATTACGACATTTTAACTTCACGTGTCAGTATACTTGATAATTCGATGATTACGGTAGCAAATATGCAATTTTTCGTATCTGTCTAACTATTGATGTTAAACCGAAGAAATTTTATGAATATGTTTATTATAGCATTGTTCATGCTGCACCAATTAAATATATTTGCTTTCCAAGCTCCCATTCGACACATATCGAATCTACGTTTTTGTAAAATATATCGAACTGCTATTACTTACCGAATATAACATCAACGGGGACAGTTGAACATTCTTCGGTTCTTTCTCCAATTCAAGTTTCATAACCGTATTAATATATTTATTGTAATCAATGCGTTTTGTTGTTATAAACCTTCCTTAGATCCAAAAATTGACACCATTGAGAGACATACATCGTCAGAGAAATCCGAACATTACTTCATTATTCGAGACATAATTATTGGGATAATCATTTCATTAGTCTCTGTTCGTTTATTTTCTAAAAATGCTGTTTTTAATTTCATTAAGTTTGCTGTATGCAAACATTATAAATCAAAAATAGGTGAGTAAATCAAGAGGTGATACAATCCTAGGGTAATGGCTGAAATACGATAAATCGCTTAAGTTCATCTACCATACACTATATTTTTTTTATATTGCGTAAATCATTCATAATAAAACGGTTTCCCGAAGCATTGATCACCGTGGTTACTAAGATGGTCTTAAGTATTGTTGACAGTGAATGAGCGTATTGCCCGCATATTTCACTCATTTAAACGATATTTGGGGTGTTTCTTTCGCTTTTTGAACCACTTATGGGCACATGACTCGGAAACATGTGACACAACTATGTTCCCCCCCCCCCCTATTTACCCGCTTGATGAATTCAAGCGCCCAATCGACTCGTTTTATATATATTTAACAATTAAAATGTTATTCTGTTACGAAGGTCAGTCATTAATACTAGAATGCCCGGGCTGGGTCAATTTGACCCAAAAGACAATATTTATGATGATTATTTTGAAACGAAGAAAATTTTAGACTCATATCTCATGACTTTTAATTATTTAGTTTGGTGTACCACTGTGCAAAAGTTAGGCCTGATATTATTATAATTTTTCTATTTTTTCTCATTACTTATACCTGCCATGCCCGGATGGCTCATTTTGACCCAGGCTATCAAATCTATTTAAGATTATTCTACTTTTCCTTTTTATTCAATATAACGGTGTGATTTATACCGACTTTTGTCAAAACTTTATTGTAATTTTTTTAGCCTGATACCATTGAAATTTATTATACCTCCCAAACCCATCAGAGGAAAAGCGATTGGTATTCACAAATTTGTGGAAGCTAGTTTCTCAGAACACCATAGAAATTGCTGAACAACTGCAATTTTAATATTTTTCGTGTAATTGACCAGATATTTTTAATGTTACAACCTTACTTGCACTCCGCGTTTTTCTTTTCTGATATCTGAAATGTTCGTATGAAACTTATTGTATCTTTTTCATCAAAAATATTTGAAATATTCAGTACTTTAAGGGGCTTCCTTCTTTTTCGTAAAACATGATTATTTAAAAAAGTGATATTTTTATTTTCTCGCGGCTGAGCTTAAAGCCACCGAGTGCGTCCACCGGGTTGCGGATGGTGGGTTGACCTTTAGATATAGAGGTTAGCTGCGAGATAAGCGAGTTCTCTCGTCGAATAAGCAGTCGTGGAAAAGAAGCGGCGGTATTCTGAGGGGGTATTGGGCTACCCTTGGGTAAGGTAGACCATTTAAAAGATACCAAAACCTGTGAAGATACCGTGACTTGGCGACTGGGGGCCGCCAACAATTATGCCTCTCATCACCCGGGGGACAGGGCAGCAGCTCTTCTTCACATGTGCGAAGGTGTAGACCATACTGGTCGGTACAGCGACACACACTCCAATAAGGGCATGGTAGGTAACATTTACTTTAACGGCTGTAGTACTGCGATGTGGAAGGCAAGGGGAAACCACCACATTATCATCCCGAGGAGTCACAGCTATTCCATTCAATTTATATAATGACATGATGGAATTCTCTCGGGTAAAATATTCCGGAGGTTAACTAGTCCCCCATTCGGATCTCCGGGCGGGGACTACTCGAGAGGGTACATCGGTCAAACAAGATAGAATGTTACGGATAGGAACATGGAACGTCAGATCACTTCGTACCTGCGGTAAGCTAGAGAACTAGAAGGTGGAGATGCGAAGAATGAACCTCGATGTATTAGGCATCAGCGAAATGAAGTGGCCCCAGGAAGAAGACTTTTGGAGTGGAAGCTACAGAATGATACACACGGTATCGCTAAACGGTAATGCTGGAGTAGGCATAATGCTTAGAAAGAGCGCCGGGATGCAAGTTAAAAGCTACCTGCAGTTAAATGAAAGGATAGTAATGGTGAAGATAGATACTAAACCCGCAGCTACTGTAGTGGTGCAGGTTTACATGCCTACGTCAGATTATGAAGATGAAGAAGTAGAAGATGTCTACCAAGATATAGCGGAAGTTATCAAGCAGGTAAGAAGAGAAGAAAATCTTAATGTTTTAGGTGACTGGAACGCCGTTGTCGGCGAAGGTCAAGACGGAGCAATAACTGGGAAATATGCGTCAATTAACCGAAATGAAAGAGGTGAAAGGCTACTTAAATTCTGCACTGAGAACAGGCTAGTGGTTGCCAACACTTATTCAAAAATCCCCTGCGAAGAAGATACTCGTGGAAGATGCCAGGAGACCGTAGAATATTCCAAATCGACTACATTCTAGTGAAACGAAGATTCAGTAACCAGGTGAAGGACTGCAAAAGCTATCCAGGGGCAGATATCGATAGTGACCATAATTTAGTTATGATGAAATGCCACCTTAAATTTAAAAAGTTGAAGAAAGCCGTGAAAAATATATGGCAGGTTGAAAAATTGAGGGAGGTTCAGCATCAACTGGCTTTTAAAGAGGCTATAGAAAATAAAATAGGGGAGGATACGACCAAAAAACTAATGGAAGAGAGTTGGAAAACTATTAGAAGTGGCCTGTAGGCGGCAGCTGAGGAAGTTCTTGGTAAAAGAAGAGTCGTTATGAAAAAACCATGGATCACGCAGGAAGTATTAGATCTCATTGAAGAAAGAAGAAAATACAAGGCTGCGAAAATAGAGGAAGGACAGAATCGTTACAAGAGAATAAGGAACGAAATATGTCGTAAAGCGTGGAAAGCTAGAGAAACGTGGATGAAAAGCATTTGCGAAGACGTGCAAAACAATCTTAATAATGGAAAAGTAGAGGCCGCTTATAGGATAGTGAGGAACCACTTTAAGGAAAGGGACGTAAGATGTAATACTCTAAGGGACAAAAACGGAGAACTATTGATTGAAAACGAAGAAAATGGGAAGAGATGGAAGGAATATCTGGAAGATTTGTACAAAGTCGCCTCAGAACGAATGCTATCGGAAACGAGAGGGAAGTGGATGCCGATGACATGGGAGCCCCAATTTTAAGATCGGAATTTGATGCGGCTGTAAGAGACCTCAGGATAAATAAAGCGTCTGGCATTGATGACATTCCTGCAGAGCTAATTAAAAATTCAGGAGAGAAGACGTTGAACCAGCTATACAAAATCATTAGTGAAATGTATACGACAGGAGAGATACCAATGTATTTCTAGAGGAACACTATAATCCCTATTCCTAAGAAGAAAAGAGCGGAGAAATGCGAAGATTTTAGGACCATAAGCCTTACTACACATGCGTCAAAGATACTGACAAGGATCATCTATAGAAGAATAGAGCGAAAATTAGACGAGTACTTGGATAAGGAACAATTTGGATTCAGAAAAAACAAAGGCACAAGGGAAGCAATATTGGCCCTAAGACTGCTTACAGAGAAGAGAATGAAAAAGAACAAGCCAACATTCGTTGCGTTTGTGGACTTAGAGAAAGCATTTGATAACGTGGATGCTTGGAATCCTAAAGGAAATTGGGGTTCTTTATAATGACAGAAGAATCATCCACAGTTTATACAAAAATCAAGTAGCCGTGATAGAATCAGGGCCCAGCTGTGAAGAAGCAAGAATTAAGAAAGGAGTGCGACGAGGCTGTACATTGTCACCCGTAACTTTCAACGTTTACATTGAGAAAGCCATTAATGAAATCAAAGAAAAGGCATTGGGAGTGAATATCCATGGAGAAAAAATAAGCATGCTAAGATATGCCGATGACATAGCCGTTATAGCAGAAACAGTGAAGGATTTGAAAAATATTCTGGCTAATATGAGTAATGAGTAGATATCAACTGAAAATAAGCACGAAGAAAACCATGATCTTAGTATGCAGCAGAAGAGAAGAAGTCAAGACCAACATTAAAATAGGGAGGGAAAAACTGATAAAGGTGGATGAATTCTGTTATTTGGGAAGCAAAATAACTAGTGACGGGAGAAGCAAGAAAGAAATTATCAGCAGAATAGCCCAGGCGAAGAGAGCATTCCACCAAAGAAGAGACCTGCTTACAGCGGGAAACTTAAATATGGATGTAAAGAAACAATTTATAATAACCTACATCTGGAGTATGCTCCTATTCGGAAGTGAGGCATGGACAATGACCGCAGCGGAGAAAGCAAGGATAGAGGCCTTCGAAATGTGGTGCTACAGAAGAATGATGAAAATCAAATGGATCGACCGAGTTAGTAACGAGGAAGTCCCAAGAAGGGTAGGAGAGAAGAGAAGCCTCATGAAAACCTTAATAAGAAGACGGAACAACCTTTTAGGCCACATCTTGAGACATGATGGCCTGATGAAGACAATCGTCGAAGGACAGGTGGAAGGCAAGAATGGAAAAGGAAGACCTCGGACAAAATATATGGAACAAGTAAAGAGAGATGTAAAAGAAAGTGTTAAGAATTACGTAGGTGTGAAAAGATTAGCTGATAGGAGAACTGAGTGGAGAGCTGCGTCAAACCAATCCTAGGATTGTTGACCAGTGATGATGATGATTTTTATTTTAGATTTTAGTATCTGTAAAGTGGGAAAACAGCTACACCACAAAATGCGACTTCACAAGAGCCTAAAATCGAGCTCCCCCGCTCAGGAGTCTTTAATGACTGCCGGTGATTTTTGGAACTACATATTTAATTTTCATTTCTGAATATTCCTTGAGAAAGTGTTAAGATCACGGTGAAAGTGTAAGAACATTGCATTACTATCTATTTCTGAGCTATCCGGAAAAAATCAGCTCACTTGCCATTCAGAAGTGGTCGAAATTTGAGTTTCAAGATTTTGCCCGAAAAGACAAACAGGAAAGCGAGTATAATAAAACGTGGTAAACAAGGGGACTCGTAATGTTACATTTTCCGATCAATCGTATACCTCTCGCGCTATTAGAAAACGCCGGCCGTAACTCATTCCCAGATGTGTTGAAGACGTCACCAACTCCTGCCGTGCGAGTCACCGAGACTTTGACACTCCGTGACCTCTTACTTTGACCTCACGTGTAAAAGAGTTCTATTACACCGTTGTGAGAGATTCCTTGTATCAGTGAGAGAGTAAATGAGCCGAAAGTATAATGACGACACCAACTCTAAAATTTGGGCTCTAACTTTCGCTTTTTTCCACCTTAAAACTGTGACGGAATGGTTCAACAGGCAAGATGTTATTTCTCCATTTCTTAACTTTTTTATTCTTTTTCGTTTCTCTTCCAACTGACGAACGCTTTTAATAAATTTTTATTATATTTGGTGACGGACCCAATTTCCAATAAAGACACAATGAAAATTAAAACCCTGTGCTCATTTAAGTATTTTTTCTCATTCCCCCCAGCGTAATTCAAAATATCTAGTATTAAACAATGCGCAGAATTTCGATGAAAAAGTCAGGGAGGCAATAATGTCAGTCTTTAGCGGTTTTCTTTGATTACAATTAGAGCAGGCCAGCAATAAATCTCGAAAGGAACATAAATGTTTCGAAATGAATTCAAATCGTTGTCAAATCTAAAGTGTAGGGTCCTCAAGTAAAACCATGAAACTTAGCAATAAATATTAAACATATTCTACATTGGTTGGGATACATATGAGCGCGATTTGCTGAACACGGTCGTTCGTGTTTATCCATGTATCTCTCTCCTAGATGAGCGCTTCCTGTAGAGGATTCATGCCGCACGAGATCTTTACTTGCAATTATTTCTCGAACCCGGGCCTATGGGGAAGAAAGCTGTTACACTTTTCCTACAGGTCCTATGTAGTTTCAGTAAATATCATCGTCGTTCCAATCCCGAACGTCACCCTCGTGATATCTTCTTGTAAGGAGCTTGGAGCTCTTTCCCTTCTAATGGTTACCTCCTTCGGGACATGTTCAAACGTAGTTACGGCGCTGAGCGTCTCCCGATAATAATTCCATCTCTTGGAGAAGATTCGCACCATGTGTATGTCGTATTTAGCCGAGTACTTTCTTGACGTTTGGGAGCATTAAATTATTTACTCTCTTCCACTTTCAACTAGAATTTTCCATGGCCCAACTATTTCCTTGCTTGATATGCTTGAATAATGTCAGAAAAATATCTTGTTTGGTCTCATTTTCTTTTGAATTTCGTGCACATTGCCATATTTAAATAAAATTGTACCTCATAATTTGCCGAAAGTCATTTTTGGACACCATTGGGCGCAATAGGTGACTCTTGATGCATTGAACTACAGAAATATGGAATGTTGAAGCGGTGTGGCTGAGAAAGGTAAGTTGGCGAGGAAGGCTGAGGGGTAATACACATTTATTTCGTTCTCGCGTAATTTGATATTTTCTTTCGAAGCTAATGATGCCTTCGAAACATGAGCCCTAAGCGAACCATGATCTCGGATATCTGTGGCCTGTTGGGTGGTCTGGGAGGGGAGGAAAACGTCTGGGGTGGCGGCTGAGGGCTGACGGAAGGGGGATAGCGGATTTTGGGCAATGCTCAACTTAGTTGCTATCCTACGGCGCTGAGCTTCACCTTCACCTTCACGCGGCGTAATTCCATCTCTTGTGGAAGATTAGCGCCATGTTATTCAATTTCTCCTCATAAAATGCACTGTGTCGTCTTCCGTTGGCGCAAGTTATCTTGATTTGACAATGTACAAACCTTAAGAACTTTCAAAATAGCCGCTAAAGCAGTAAATTATCCCAATGAGAACATGATCTTTGACACATTCCTAAGGGCATTCTTTGGCCTACAAAAATAATGGAATTCGCATTTTTCATTAATGTAACAGTCTTTATAAGAACATAACTCCAATTGAATGCCATTTCTTATTGTTATTTGACAGCAATCTGAACATGAAAATCAATGATATAAAGCAAAAATTTACCTCTTTATTAAATGAAAATATTATAACTACCTGGAAAAAAACATTATATCACTTATCTTGCTGACCTTAGCAATGTAGATCTCTACCCCAGTGCTGGCCATTTTCAATACTTTTGTGTTTTTTCTTATCGATCAAGCTTAGATGCGAGGCAATGGTGGATACATATGGGGCGCGCGCCCCCTCTTACGGGGCCGCCCGCATTACCAAAACTTAACACAATGGTGACTTTTTATATCATAAGATGGCATTTTCTGTTTCTGTAGTTTAAATAAAACTTCCTTAAACTTTGCATGTGAAAACATTATTTTTTTACCATAGAAGGTAAGTAGCTCAAGATATCTAGATATCTTTTGCGTCCCTCCCCCTCGCTTGATTTTAATCTGTATCCGCCACTGATGCAAGGATTTGGTGTTTGATATCGCTTTAAAGAAAAACTTTGGCGTTGTTTCATTCGTTTATTGCGAAGTTAGTATCACTTTGTTAAAATATTGGAAACTGCGATTTTTCAAAAGACGGATGTCGTACGCCCGTAGCAAAAATCGAGGGATTTCACGCGGCGTAATATTACGCCCATATCACGCACCGTGATATGTTAGGATTCGACGGTCTAAAGCCATTCGCAACTCAGTTTGTTTGATGGAAGCTCCAAAAATCATCACGTTACTAGAATAACAGCTATTCGAGCCATGAAGTGGTGTGACATCTTCTATGTGTTGTAAACTCTTCACCCCGTCGCCGCCGAGGTGATGAGGCCTGGCATTTGTCGATCGCTTCCCGCCATGTCTTCGTACTTCCCTCCCCTTTCGTCTCCGATTGCGCTCTTGCCTTGAGGTGCGCCGGAGAAAGTTCAGCGGCCAATTAAACGTTTTCTCGCCGAGACCCGCTATGAATTTTGACGGGAAAAAAGTGTCCTCGTTAGAACCTAAGATCATAATTCTCTTCATCGTTGGGATAATTGTATTCATCCCGAAAATGATTCTTTACTATTATAAGATAAATTTCCTGGTACCTTTTTCAACAGTTTACTCATAATCTTCGAATATAAAATTAATTTTTTATGATAAACGTTGATAAGATAGATCCATTTTTGATCCTGATGATCTGCATATTTTTGCTTGTCACCTAATTCCAGTGTTAGATAGAAAATATTTCAGTTTGTATCCAAATTCCTCAATCGTAGGAATAAAGCACAAATGCAATATTTTTATTGAATTCCAAGTTTGAGTGCTTATTTGTCAATCTTTTACTAAATAACCAATTTTGAATTTTTCTTTTAATCTTACTTGGTGTTTTTAGCGATTTCAAATATTTTGGCGATTCGTTAAAATAAGTAGGTATAGCTATTTCCAAAAATCTTTTGCCATAATTGGTATTATAATTATGAGCACTATTTTTTTTGATATCCCTAAGTGGTAATACATATTTAGCCATATTCTGATTTTTTTATTGTCACCAAAATACTTTTAGTATTTTAATTTATGCATTTTATTGACTGGCAGAAGAACAAACAATTCGAATAATTTATCTTTCGCCAGATTCTTTTTATTTCCGCGTTTAACACCCACCTTTGTATTAACAATCATCCTCGTTCTTTTTCTGCTTAGCTTAGATGAGGGTGGCGACATCTGTGCACCCATTTATATGCGCGGCCATTGACAACATACATGATTTTGCTTAAGTTCATTGCTTGCTGGTCCACGGTTGTTTTTGAGGACCTTCCGCCTTGTTCTCTCCGCATTGTACTTCGTCTTTATCCCTGACGCTCTGCCCTAAAGAGATCCGCGTCTCGCCTTCATCACTCCCCTCCGCATCGTTTGCCCCACATTTTCCTCCGAACTCTTCGTTCTGCGTGTCCTCTCAAAATCTTTCCTCCTTTTCTCACCGCCCTTCGGCATTAAGTGATTTGTGTTCTTAATGATTTCAATTACTATTCGTCAGCATAAGTAGCTATTTCCGAATTTTTTTCCCCATCATTGATTTTATACTTGTGAACATTATAGTTTTTATTATTCCTAAGCGGTAATCCAGATTAAGATATATTCTGAGGATTTTTTTATTTTCACTAAAATATTTTTTAGTAATGATAGATTATTTATCTAATTTATCGAGGTAAAAATTTCAATACAGATTATAACCACATGGTAATGCATTCTTAATGCCGTTTAACACGGGTCACGGAAATTCATAGTTTTGAACGGCATTAATTTCTCTTTATGGCGTGTAATTGAGCGCATGCACGATCAATATTAGGACAGGGGCTACTTTGCCATCTCGCGTCCGCGCATTCTCGCACGTGTTCTAGCAATTCACCGCTTTACACGGCGCAATTTTGACTGCGCCTTCGTAAGTTCGCACACACATCAGATTGTGTAAATACATATCCCGTGTAAAACGGCCTTTACGCTATTTATAGCAGCTATTGACAGCGTATGCCACATTTTTGGTAATTACATTTGGATTTACTTCAAATACAGTCATCTTTGACAGTCACAATAAGTCATAACTTCCACTCCAGACATCAGTCATATTTATGCTCATCGTAGGGAAAAAGAAAGCATAAAATACTGTTCCTTAAATATTTAAAATGCTGTCGACAAGTTTCTGCCGCTGCAGTGTCATTTTAAAGAAAAAAACAAGTGTAAGTGAGAGTATAGCCGTTGAAACTAGTCGATAGTATCAACCAGCGTTTGTGGAACAGTTATTTGTGTTTGATTTTGGTCTAGCTAGAGTATTACTTCGTTCCGCTAAGCAACGCCGAGTTCAGTCGATTTGATCCGTCATGGAAATCAGTCATAAGTCTGCGTCATCAATGAGTTTATTTCTCTAAAACAAAATCGGAATGTATATGCATCATCGACATGATCTAGATGACTATCCATGACTATTTTCCATTTTTTTCCTTTTTTACTATCTCGGCCGTGGCATCTTGAACGAGAAAATGTTGATAAAATTTGCATAAGAAACTTTTAAAATAATACAATGTGATAAAATTTGGTGAAGTAAACTCCTTTAAAATATTTTTAGCTTATGCTTAGTTATGCTTCAAAAGACATTCGTGCGAGGTCAGTACATATTTATCCAAATAAATCTAAATAATCTCGAGCATTTTAATAGCACTTTAGTACCATTTTTGTTGATATTTCAGAAGTATTGGTTTGCATTTAGTACAAATATTCTAAATTTATCATAATTTTGAATTACTCTGTTCTGCAAAAAAATAGTTAAAAAATGCCTGGCTACAATTTGGAGTGTTAATGGCTAATTTTGGGTCGCTGAATTCGAAAATGACCTCCTTTTTTTCTGTCACCCTCCATTTAATCGGGGAAAATAACCCCTTATCTATCTATCTGTCTATCTACGTATCGCTTTTCAAAGGACTTTTACCAATGTTATCTGCTTCTGATTGAAAAAAAACTGACGTTTTAAGGCTATCAGGATCACGAGAGAGACAAACTTCACTGGGGTTGAAAAGATTTAGGGGGTGAAAATTGAAAAAAAATTTAAAAAACATTAAAATAACCATTTTTCTTCGTTTTTTATAACGTATGATATGGTAGCTAATGGAAAAGTTTTGAGGGATGAATATACTGTCCAACCCCCCTATTTTGTTAAGGATTAATATAACATAAAGTGAAGGGGGGTATACGAGTGATACCACTCGTATACCCCCCTTCCTCTCTAGGAAGTGGTATGAAGATATGCAAAAAAAATCTGAACACAAATCAGATTTGTCAAAATATTATTGTAACAGCGTTTGAGGGCTTATGATTTGACTTCGTCATCCTCCTTACTTTGAAATTATGAGCTGAGACCTTTCCCTTAAATACATTGGAAAAAGTTGGGAAATATATTGTAAATACATTAGGAAAAATCGGGAAATACACTGTAAAAGTTATTCACCACATGTTTTGACACGCTTGGACACGTTTTAATGTGTCTTCATGTATCTTGGTAGTCGCACTTGCTGATGTTCATCTATGAAATAAACCAGTACGTCACACTCTTTCCTGCGTGTCGGGTTATAATCTTCCAAGTTCTTTCTTTATTTTTCTAGTGTGTGTTCGATTTAGCGTGCTATCTTGCGAGCGATAAAGTGTTTTCTCGCAATCATTCAGAGATCCTGAAAAATCATCCCAATTCATTTTGTAACACCTGGGGAAATTTAGTGTTTAAAGACCAAAGGAAAGCGATGGCTGCGATTGTGCGAACATCTTATGAACTTTACTTCGGGTGTAAAATTGGTGACCAAGACAAATCGTGGGCCCCTAAATTCTGTTGCAATGGTTGTCATAGAAGTATTTATGAATGGCTAAACTGGGGAAATCGTTCCCTAAATTTCTGAGTGCCAATGGTTTGACTTGAACCTACTTGCCATTAAACGCATTGCTATTTTTGCAAAACCGACACTACGGGTAAAAAAAAACAATCCTGAAATGATTTATCTGAATTTACAGTCAGCAATTCACCCAGTGAAGAATACTGATGCTATTCCTATCCCTTAAGCTAAAGCAAGTAGCACCCTCAATGATTCTGATGTCTTAGTGAACGAAGCTACACCGGAAGTGTAAGCAGGTCCTAGCCATCGAGATAAATATTACAGCCCTGATGTATGTAGAAGAACCCCAGACTAGTCAAAAAGCGCACCTCATCCCATAACACGAGGACCTAAGTGATCTAATACAAGATTTAGACTTACCAAAGAGTAAATGACAACTTCTTGGCTCGCATTTGCAGCAGTGGAATCTTTTGGCCGATAGTGTGAATGTTTCTTACTACAGAGGCAGACAGTCAATCCTCATTCAATTTTTTTTCAATGGATGATGAAAGTGATGATGAAGGACTGATGAGGGAGTTAGCGATTAAGAATGATCCAGACCAATGGAGTCCAGACTCGTCAAAGACAAGTTTAATTGTTGTTTTACTGAACAACGGCCACGATTTACCTTCGGCTCCTGTTGGATATGGCAGTTTTAAAGGAAACCCATATTCCAGATTTTTTGTGGCAGCTCTTTATACCACCTCCTAAACCCCCTCCTACACAACCTGTATACCCCCCTTCCCCTCTTATATTTTATATTATATTAATCTCTTACAAAATAGGGGGTGAACAGTGTATTCATCCCTCAAAAACTTTTCCATTAGCTACCATATCATATGTCATAAAAAACTAAGAAAAATGGTTATTTCAATGTTTTTTAAAGTTTTTTTTTCAATTTTCACCCCCTAAATCTTTTCAACCCCAGTGAAGTTTGTCTCTCTATTGACCCTGATAGCCTTAAAACGTCGGTTTTTTTCAATTAGAAGCTGAGAAATTTAGTTAAAGTCCTTTGAAAAGCGATACGTTTAGATAAGGGGTTGTTTTCCCCAATTTAGGGGTTGCGTAAAAATGGAGGGTGATAGAAAAAAACGGAGGTCATTTTCTGATTTAGTGACCCAAAATTAGCCAGAATCACTTTAAATTGTAGCCAGGCATTTTTTGAAGTATTTTTTGCAGAACAGTGTTACCTCATGGGTTAGCACATTTCAAATCATTCAGCTTATTTTAATGCATTTTCTTAGCATGAATTCATGTCAAAATCTCGTCTCGTCTTTTTAATTTATGTTCAATTAAATTATTTTTATATTTTATTTTATTACTGTGAAAAGTATTTTTTAAACCACTCATGCCTTCATGTATGAATTCATTGTAACTATTATTCATAGCCCTGATAAAGATATAAGAAAAGATCGAAACGCCGGCAGACATTATGCATTTCATTTCTCTGACCTATATACCAAGACTATATCAAGTATTATATAAATTGAGGTCATAAAAAAGAAATCGATTCATATTAACATGAATCCTATAACAACCTCTGCGTTCTTATCCAGCTTTCCAATCAAGTCAAATGGATGCGTGCGGTAATTACGCACGCGGTAATAGTTAGAGGGATGTTTGGTACGTATGTAAAGTGAGGAGAAGAATGAGGTTCATGGAAATAATGATCCAATTATTCGCTCTATGAGGAGTTGAAGAAGGAGGTGGTTCACCATGGAATCAGAAATATGCAGTGCTTTGTCATAGTTAAGAACGGCTGATGTTTTAGAGAAATGAACTCATTGAAGACGCAGAATTACCATTGAATCCTATGACACATCAAATCCAATACTTTCGGCGTTGCTTAATTCCAGCTTTGTCTAATTGATCAGTCGCCTTCCATTCTTTAAGCGTTGACTAGTAGATAAACTTTCCAAATGATATTTTTTTTTCGCGGACTTGACAATTTTTTCCAGACTAACAATCAGCCCTTTCTAGTTCATTTACCTAGCTAGTGAACAGAGCATTTGGTTGCTCATTCAAGGGTCACGTGTTCAAAACCTGGATAGAGCCTTCGGGCACCTTATCCCCTTTACCTACAATACTTGGCATTCGCGCGCCTTTGGCTTCATCCGGGGTGTGCCATGCTTCCCTTCTATCTGAATCTACCTTATTTCTGATGCAGATAGCAGCTGTAATACGTCCCTAATTGTGCCCAACTCGCATTTCGTGAGGTGTGAAGAGGCGAAAATCGTTTGTGAAAGAGTGATTGCTCTATCACCTCTTCCGCGTATATTTATCGCCGTCCAGCATTTTTCGCAATCGTGGGCTCCACTGCTTTCTTTTATTCGCGCTTTTTTTATTTTTGCAAGGTTGATTCGGCGTCGGATGCCTAAGCGTCCATTGGCTGGGCGGCGGATCGCACGTCCGCTCTTTGTGGGAATCGGGGAAAAGCGGAGTGGGAGAAGAGCGGAGATAATGGGCGCAGCGCCACGCCACGGGTGCTGCCAATGGCTCTCTCTTATCAAGGTCCAGTTTCGGGCAGGTTATTCTGCGGACAGGTGGAGGTGGGGTGGGGGAGGGGTCGCCGCCACCGACGCAGTATCGAAAACATTCTCAATCACCGACGACGCCTCATCCCACCGCATCCGAATACATTTCACTCCCCCAATGCACGCGGCCTGCGTCATCTCGGCTCGTACGTAATTCAAGCTGAATATGATTGCATTCCTGCTCCCGAGCATGAACATAATTTTAGTTATTGTTGCAACACGTGTTATTTTGAGTTATACGAGGGTTGCCCAGAAATGAATTCTCCATATTTTTTCTTCCACTTTTATTCATTACATACAGTGAGAATTACGCATACGAAAGAATGATGTTTCAACTACAAACCCCAAGTTTTCCACATATTCTCCTTCCCGTTCTATAGCCCTCCTCCAGTGCAAAACAAGGGCGTGTATGCCATTGTTTCTCCTGATCTCCTTCTCCTTGATCCTTGTTCAGGTCCCCCACCGCAACAAACCCTTCATGAACACCGAACAGCATTCTGATGTCCTCGTCCTTTCACAAACTCAGCGACTAAACTGTACTCCTGTAGACAGCAGATGCTCCATAGGCTTTGCACCAATGTTTTTGAATATTCCTCGCAGTTTCCTTCTCTGCAGAGAGAAAGTCAACGGCGGCACGCTGATTCACTTACAGACGCCAATTTGAAACGGTCCTGCTGCTCCGCTGTGCGTCGGAAGAGCCAGAAATTTGGCGTGCCCATCCATGAAACTTCATATGATTCGTATGCGATGCCTCGTATTCGCACCGACCGAGAAAAAAAATTGTGGTGCATCAATTCCTGGTCAACTCTCGTATACCTTTGTGTTTATTTGTTTTTATGGAGTTAAATAGTTTTCGGTTTTTTCATTGAGTGGACGTTATTGTTGCGAGATTGTTGCAATATGCAATATACTATTTATTTTATGTTGAATACAATGTCTTTATTGAAGGTCCTTGGAAATTATTATTATTTCGTACTGTTTTCTAATTTGGAACAGCGAGTGACATTTTTATTTTTGGAAGGTCTTTAGAACCCTAACGGTCATCGACAATAAACGCTAATTAATATTATTTTAAGTGTATTCCAGTGTATACGGAAGCTATATCATGACAATGATAAATTGTTTTATTTCCACCGATTTTACTTCTTAAGCGACCTTACTACAATACACACTCTCATTATCAAGATAATATCTTGCACAAATCAATCTGCTTATTTATGTAATATTTCGAAATCTACCGCGTGAATGGCGGTGAAATATTATACGGCGGTATAATAGCAATCGGAGATCAGGAACCCAGATATCGTAGTGATCTGCGCAGTGGCACGGATAGTCAAAGGTCCGTGGTTCGATTCCCAGTCCAGGGGAATTTTTCCCATGGCTGATCAAGTAGACCTACTGCCTATATATGTTTTTAAGCGGATCTGGGAAGAGGAAGACGTATGGTGGAGGGCGGGGGTGAATGACAGTGTATATGGTCGAAAACTAGGTGGTATAAGAAATAAAATCTGTGAAAATAAAACAACTGTTTGATATTTATCGTGATATCGATTCTCGATTTCCACAAGGTATCGCCCAAGACATTAAACTCAACGGAAGTTAACTTAGCGGACATGAAGAGGGATTTGATTTAGCGGACATGACATTTCACTTCAACCACTTAACAACCTTCTCCACCAGCAAGTTGCTTACATATTACTGCAGAAAGGTGTGTCCTTCATTCTATTATATGGTTATGAATATTGCTCTAATGATTTCTATGTTTCTACCGCGTTATTTCCTGTCTGATTTCGGCAATTTTTCCGGCAAATCCTGCCAGCATCTTCAAGTCGGAATACTGACCTGAAGATTCCGGCGAAACCGCCGTCATCAGACATGAAATAACGCATTGAAAATATAGAAACCATGAGAGCACCTACTGCTCATCGCATGTTTATTTATGTTCTTCAAATTAGGCCTGACAGTTTCTAAAGCGTTACCCAAGAATGTGTGGGATCATAAAAGGAATAGCTTCATCGAGAAACGGCGTTATGCGCGCCCCTCGTCATCTCGCCCATGGAAACTGATCGCCCACTTGCCTATAAAAGTAAATAATCGGAGATAACCTTTAATTTCTATTATTCTGCGAACTCATGCTGTAGGAATGCAGGGGGACGAGTCAGTCCTCTTCAAACGCATGCATATCGAAAACATTCTCAAATCACGGTCACTTCAACCCACCCTCTATATTCCCCGTCCAACGTATGAACTGTTATGCATGTAACGCATGGCCTGCGCCATTTCATGCATATTACTCGATCCTCTATGGAATGCTTACCCAAAGTAGCCAATCTATAATGACCCCAGTGACTAATTCATAGATTCGTGCTTCAAGTTTCTTCCCATGATTCAATGGTAAGAACCAGGAGGCTGTGTTTATCGGCGGAAACTCTGAAGTCTTCATGCTGTGTCATTGCTTCAAAAAATAGGCAACTGAAATATTTACTGCGCGCTTGTTCTTTTCTTATTCAGATTCAAAGGTAGTGACGATTCATCCAGGAAAATAAGTGGTTATGTAGTAGCGAGGTCTGCGCATCCGGTAATGCGAATCAAATGCGTGATTCGTTATTGAATTTCATATAATCGGGGATTAAAACAAAATCGGGAATAGCTAATGCTGATTAAAATGAATCAGGCATGTTCTGGCATAAAAATAATGTTCATAACATTATAAATTCCGATTTCCTTGGCTTTCATTGCGGTGCGGCGTATTTTCACCGCTCACTTGCCTTTTAGTTCTTTATAGTGTGTCGACTCCTAAATATTTCTATTTATCCCCGAATGTCTCATGTGTCCCAGCGAAGCGCTTTTATGTAAGTAAAGGCACGTCATAAGTTGTTGGAAAAGTTCGAATAAATCAGTCATCAAACAAAATTTTATTGGTAGTTCTATTGAATCTGCAATTTGAATGATTAATAGCTTAATAACTTCGACATGGGAGTACATCAAGGCCCTCTCACGTGGATGAGTTGATGAATAGTACCTACCCATGAAGAAATCGAGGACAGAAGAGGTTGGGTAGCTCCTTTGAGGAGTGGACGGAGTGTTTCTTTCACATACTACTTACAATTTGGTTACGCCCACTCCCTTAGAAGTAGTGATAATTTAAGCGATTATCTATTTGTAATTGCTGGAATCAGGTCATGATATAAAAAAATAGAAAAATGCCGTATTAATACAATTTCAGTCTTGTTTGACCGCCATATTTTTTTTATTTTGTGCAATTGCTTGTGCACAGCAAAAGATTGTAACTACTCCGCGCTCCAATAATTTTTACTTAATTCTATACCTCTTCTCATCAATCTGCTTTGGCCAAACAGTCTTACTATACTAGGCCATATACTGAGATTTGTCATGTTCAAGTTCCGTGTGATTGAGGGTTTCTAAAATTGCCTGTAAATCGTTGTGTGATCGACTTTATTGAGAAAAAATCCATGCATTTATTAGCGCCTACGGCTTCGATACTGTAATCTGGCCTCTCGCGATTACGTACACATGAGAGTAGACATTTTATGTTAGGTATCAGACAGAGCTTTCACCATTACGTATCTGCGGGTGATATCTTTCACCTGTGCTTTTTATAGGCATTGCTTCGGAAAACAAATCATTTTCATTGCACAAGGCCCTATTGTTAATCAAATCATATTCATTGTAAACATCCCTGGTGAAGGTATGCATGCATATAATATAGGGTAGGAAGGTGTATACCGAAACGTTTGCCAAAAATTTGACACTTAGTTCTTAAAGACCTACACTCCCTCAAGACGTCAAGACACTTTTCAACGTCGAAAATTGAGGCCAAGAGAAAGGAAAAAATTCTTTTTGCCTGCCTAACAGTAACATGTCATATAACAGCAAACAATGGAAAAAATGATTTCCGTGTACCACGCACGGGATCAGCTTATATCCCGTTCCACAACATTGATCGTTAGGTATGTGTGTCCGTACGTGTGTGGACCAAAAACGTCGTGTGAACGCATGCCCCAGCGATAAGGTTTCTGCCAAGAGGATTATTAGTTAAGTGTGGAATTAGTTAAGAGTTATGATTTCTCTTTGAGCGTGTCAAGAGGTGTGCCTACCCGGCAGGATGACAGAACGTAGAAGTTGCATGACTTGGCGTAACAAAGTGTAATGAGAAAAGAACGCATAGGACGCGTTGGACCCTCCCAGAAGTAGCACTTCGGCCTTTAAGGGCATGAGATGCGCCTACGCAATAACTTTGGTTGCAATCCATGAAGCCGTAGGGGAATTCAGAGCGGACAGACATCCTATTTTATATGTATGAGAACTGTAGCGTAGCGCTTTACAAAGCGGAAGCGTGGACACTTCTGAGGGAGAACGAGAGAAGTCTGGAGGAGTTCAAGATGTGGGTATTGAGAAGAATGCAGAAGGTGAAGTGGACGTAGAGGAAGAGGAGCGAAGGAGTGCTGGACATGGTGGGTGAGGTGACATACGAAGGAGACAGATGGTATGGATGGAGCGAGTATTTAGCGGGGAGGGTATGTTGATAACTGTGTTAGAGGGTAGAATGTTGGGTAAACGAGGGAGGGGAAGGAAAATAATAGGATTTTTAGATAGAATGAAAGGGAGTAGGCCTTATTGCGAATTTTAGAGAGAAATACATGAAGGAAGGAGAGGCTCCCGAATGCTTCTCAAGTACTCAATGTAAACCTACCTCAATCGGCAGAATTCTTAGATAATAATGTGGAAAAACGCTTCTCGTACCGTTCGCGTCAATCAACGCTCCCGACTTCACCCGCGCGGGGTATTCTAAACTCGTGAGTGATGTTTGGGCAGACATAACGTGGCAGAGCGATTTGTTTCTCCCTATCAACATAAAAAAGCCCTTCAGATATGGCTGGGTTAGGCAGTGGTTGAAAACGGCTGACGTTAACCTCTATGTAATCCGGTTGGATATGTTTTAATTAGTTTTAGGCCCGTGGAATAGGTTAACGGCCCCATTTTCCTGCATGGAAAATTCAAACTGGGTGCTACCAGCCTCAACTGGATGCAGCCAAACGAATCCCAATCTGACGGTTACAATGACCCTTCCAACGGCGATAAGCCCCTGTAAGCGGTGGCTTTGTGAATAATTGTCTAAGTATTAAATGAGCTGGATGATTACTTATCTGCCATTCAGGTTTTAGATAGAAGGTCGGGGTTAGCTGGTTTTACTATGGTATCCTTTCCTGCTGAAAAGAGAAACTGGAAGTCGACGCTACGCTTATCCCTTTCCTACCCGCGCGCACGAGAGGAAAGTGTTTTCCGTAATAAGAGTGGCATAAGAGTGTTTTAAACCTCTTTGTACAGTGCTCGTTTTTGGGGACGAGTTGCCCCAACCTTGTTACGATAGTCTTGGTAGTGCCACTGACCTCTAAGATCAACTCAGATGGGAATCACCGTCAGGCCGTACACTGAGAACTAGACTAAACCTATGATGTAAATTCAAGGCCACACACGCTTGTGTCTCTCGTTAATCACCACGAGCCGCGAAAGCTTTAATACTTTATACTTTATTATTATTTTAGAATTTTTAGTTTTGCTAGAAAGGAATTTTTCAATCGATTTAAATTTCATGTAGAGCCACTATGTGGCTATCTCAAATATTATCTTTTATACCGGACAGCGACTATTATAATTTTTTTAAACAAAATGCCAGATTCTACTTATTTTGCAAGAAAGGATTATATTTAAATAATACTAGCAATTTAAATCAAGTAGGATAATTATTACTGTCATAATTGCACAATTGCATATTTACTTCCGTTCACTTCATATTTTGAATCAAGCTAAAGAACATTTGTTTCCATTAACTTTCAGTAATCAAATATGGGACTGTAAAATGAGAAGTGTTTTTTTTATATTTATTATTTGAAATCGACGAGAGAAATAAGGAGCTAGTGCAACAGTTTCATCAAGAGAAATCAAAATTTTCTTCATGAACATTTCGTAAAAAATTATCATGTGCTATCTTTGTTATGTCACAGTTAATTGAAATATATTGGCTTGAGAGCGCCTATCAGATAAAATTTTATAATTAAACTGTTTATCTTGCCAACCTGCCTTGTCCTGATGCCCTAAAAATTATAACTCAGCACACTGTATTATTATGCTGTTCCTCGCTTTCTCTTTACTTTCTTTCACTGCTCTGTATATTTTGCATTTGAATTATTTTACCTGTTTATTTCTGGACTCATTTAATCCCCATTGTTTTAAATCGACAAGAGATCTCAAGAACTAATGCAATAGTTTCATCGACAGCCGTCAAGAGTTTCGAAATGGATTCTAATAAAAATGTTCTTCTTGCCAACCTACCTTGACTGATGTCTTGAAATTGATGTATTATCACTCATTATTACTACGCAGTTCCTTCCTACGCATCCTTTGGATTTAAGTGGCCTTTTTCTTGAACTCCACATTTAATTTTTATTTCTGAATATTACTCGAGGTATTCTTCCAATTGAGGCAAAAGTGTAAGAACATTGCATTATCATCCAGTTCAGAACTACCCTTATATTTCAACGCTCTAGTTAATCAGGAATGATAGAAATTTGATTTGCAAGACTTTGCCCGGAAGGACAAACAAGAAAGCGAGTGTAATACATCGTGGAGTGTAGGTACAACGAAAAATTTCTTTGCAAAAACCGTTGACAACATAACCACTTCACAGCGGATTTCTGCAGTGAGGAGGATGATGAATGAGTTGTCGGGTCGGGGCCAACTGCCGAGGAGTGGCCCTAAGGTCTCTCGGGTCTCAGGCAATGCTCCATATTGACTCCGACCATCGCTACCTCATCACTTGCCATCCCCCGCATCGACTCCAGTCGACGACGCCCGCCCGTTCGTTATCGCTGAAAAATCGACGCTAGATAGATGGCGTCTGAAAATACTCGTCGGCTACTGCCGACGTTCTCCGCGTAAGTGTTAGTAGGTTTCTTTCCTATGTGTGAGTTAGTTATTGAACTTCTTTAACTTATTTTGAAACTTTGAAATCATTTCTAATACATCTGACATCTAGTAACATGAGTCTCGGTATAATTGCCATGAGAATAAAAAAACCTGGATAGTGTAGTGGTCTGCGCAGTGGCCCGGAAAGTCAAAGGTCCGTTGTTCGATTCCCGGTCGAGGGGAAGTTTTTCTCATGGCAATTCTTGTATATCTGACAGGTCAAATAAAAGCCGTATCGTTTGATTAATATCTTGTACCATAACCCTCATAGGTTAAATAAAATGCTTCCTGGAAGAGTTTTTCTTGTATCTACACAACATAATTCTCTGAAGCCTTAGGAATGTTTGGCAGGGGGTGATGCATCACCAACATGCAGCATGCAAGAGGATTCCCACTTGCACACCACACGGTCATAAAAATGTTACGCTTGATAACAAATTATACTTCCACACTCATGCAAAGGCAAAACTTGCCAACTAATCAAGGAGGCTACCTCTCTATTAAGCCGGAACATACAAAACATGCTGTGTTATGCATTAGGAAAATTCAGAAACAGGCATTAAGGAATACATGAGTTAGTAGGCTACACTACAAGCTAAAAGTTAGTAAGTTCTTGATCTGCCGTTGTAGTCTCTTATTGACCGTGGAAAAAAAGATAATCTAAATCTTTTTGTTCTATTGTGTATCCCTCTCAATTCATTTTTGTGATCTGACTTATGTTGGCGTTCTTAAGATTGCAAGTGAATATTCATGCTAAATATGAAAAGCTCAGTGGTAAATATTAGTTTTCAAAAATTATACCTTAACGTCATTCCCTTCCTTCCTCTTCCCCGGCTGCCAAACATTCCTGTTCCTTCCAGCACTGTTTTCAACATTCCCTCATAGCAAAACCCCTATATCTTCTAGAAGTTTCCTCTTGTCATCCATAATTTTTAGTACAATTTTTTAAATTCCTATATTCACTACCTAAATATCGCTCCAACTTGACTCTTGTCTGGTGGTAGCATAAGATTTAAATGAACGAATGAAAAGTCTACCTACATTAGAGCAAAGTACATAGAGGGAGAGAAAATACACCTATAGTGTAAAAAAGGCATTCATTCTTACTCCATTCAACTTAAAAATCTAATTTGACACAAATAACACAATTTCCAAGACTCCCCAGTAAATCACAATGATATTAATCAAGAATCGATGAACACTTATCTACTCTAAAAACTTTTAGTATTAGCGGGGGAGATCTTAAAAATATCTTCACGTAGGTCGTTCCACTCCTTTATTCCTCATTGCTAGAAGGATTTTTTTTTAAAAATATCCATTTCATGTTTCTTGAGCTAAATTTTGAATTTTTTGGTACGTACCTATCTTTGTAGCAGCGTCAGTTGAGCTTTTGACCAACTTCCTTCCAACCCAGCTCTTTTATAGAGGCTTTATACAACTGATATTACCTATTTATGGTTCTCCTTACTTTCCAGCACTTGGTCCTTCCTCTCCATCGATCTCACCTTCTAAATTCCCCATCAAATCCGCATCCGGGAGGCAAATGGAACTCATTAGGAAGAGTATTATATGATTATACCAATCCGGTCCTTTTTTTGGAATGAAAATGACCGGATACGGAGCGCTCTTGGATCTTCAAATGAATCGTTCAGTCGTTCAATTCGTTGCTCGGGGAAAAACTAATGAATATTTCCCATAGAAACGAGCCTTTTCTCGCGCGCCTTAGGTGGTCAAATTTTGAACCTTCAAACTGCCTGTATTTGGCTAAACCTTTGACGTTATCCGAATTCCATCCCAAATTTGGAAAAAACAGAACAACCTCTGCAAAGTGAACTCTTTTTTGTAAGACAGCTTTTATACCCTGGGCTACAACCTTTTCGCGGTGGAATGGCTTGCGCGTTCCTATGACCCCTAGAGCTGCACCGGTGGGATTAATTCTACATTATTCCCGGTAGGGCCACCCATGCCAGATAGGTCGAAGGGTAGGAGCCAGACGAAAGATAGTCCACGTGATGGTGTCACGTAAAAAAACACTGTTGGAATGGAAGTGGGAAACCCTACCAACTCTCTCTTCCCTGAAAACATAGAGTATAACCAATCGAGCCTCGGGCTTCTCATCGACCGGGACCCGTCCGCCAAAGACGGGTGTCGGTCACGGCAGCGAGGTCGGCAAGGTCCTCGGGGTCGTCAACATGCGAAATCCATGCAGAGACTTATCATCAACACCAGCATCCAAGAGAGAATAGAAAAAGACCAAGAAATTGGAGTAGACCTTATTGTGAATTGAAGAGGGAAGTGCTTAAAGTAAGGGGAGGCTGCCAGGTTGCTTCTTAAGTGCTCCATGGAAACCTACCTTAATCGGTGGATTACTTTGTAACACTACCATATTACGTAACACTACTCACCTACTATTTATTTGGTTTCGTGTTATCTTAGGGTATAAAAACACACTTAATTATAAAATAACATGCACAAAATATCACTTTTACACTTTTATATTCAGAATATCAAGAAATAAGACTAATTGGGCCCAATTTACAATCGATCATTAGAACAAACAGATTGCATAACTTCCAATTATATTCCAATGGACTTTTAACTCTTCCCCTTGTGTATTGGTTATAATCATTCAAGTCTACTTATCGGGTTCACTGCTCGCGTCTCCACTCAAACACTGCAGGATAGTACAGTACTCCACAACTCCACTCTCTGCCTGATATCCTCCTCTGCGATCCCTGTCTCTCGATCACGCATCCTTCCTTGTATCGGTTCTCTCTCTCTTTTGGGCGCCTCCTTTTTCTTTGCGTCCTTTCTCTTTCTTTTATTCTGCCGATCTTCTTAAAACACGTCTTATACGTAGCTCTCCCAATACAATGACTCCCGCTTGTGTATTTCCTCTCCGCGTCCCTAACTACCCATTCTTGCCTCATCACTACCGTTGTTAATTTCAAATTATCTCAACAAACAACATGGTGGCTTGTTTACATTATGTTACAACTTTAATAATATTTATAAGCTTCAATACGGCGACACTAAGTACACCTTTAGTACCAGACTAGAGGACTGAAAATAGCCTGATAAATTGTAAGACACGGCTTTGCTCATTTTGCAGATTTCGGTTTCACCCATACGACAATATCTAGAATACAGTGCCTATATTTCCGCATTCAACAATTTACATATTGCGTGAACTCCATGGAGGCTGTTCGAGACACAATCAGTTCAAGAGGGACTCCCCGATGCGTTGAGATCTGCGCGTGATTTGCTTCGTGCATGGCCGCCAGCCGTGATTCCTCCAGCTGCTCACGAGAGTGACGCGATGCCAGTGCCAGAGGCGACTCCTTCCTTTACAGGCCGTTGCATATTTTCTCGTTGTCTATGTAAGGACGGGAGCTTCAGTGTTTACAACGAGGGAGGGTAAAAAAATTCATGCATTCATGCGCTCTGATCAAAGTATTGGTACACTGCAGTCTTCCATTTATCCGTGCACGAGCCAGTTTATTTTATCCCGGTCTCTCTTCCTCATTTTACCCTTCCTTATCTGGACATGCCAAAGACAAACTATATAGTTTCTTCACTCTTCATTTCTTTCACTTAGAATAGAATATATTTTCCACCCCAGGCGTAAACAAATAATTTAGATAGAATAATTAGACCCAGTTAAAATTGCTATAAGGACATGAAAAAGAAAACATAGAGTTATGATTAATAACTTAGGCTTAAGTACATGTTGTAAAATTCTTGATGTATGTGGTAAGTCATTGGAAAGCATTTGTCTGCTTTCCAAACGTATTCATTTTTATTTATAATAAATACTGAGGAAACAGTTTGAAATTTTGAGATACTGCCTATTTCTCCTATTTCTTTATGCCTTGATTCGTCTGTCATTGGTAATCATCAAATCATAACTTTGAAATTCCATTTCTTGCGGTTGCAAGTAATCTACTGCTAAAATTGAAAATAAAATGAAACCTAATTTAAACCAATGAGTAAAATTTAAAATATGGCACAAGACGCTGTAAGCGCAAATATACAAATAAATTCAAAGGATAGGCAAGAAAGGAATAGGAACACACAGTAGAAAAAGGACGAGAACCACGGCAGTTAAGATCACACTGAAATCATAGTCGCGCTCTGGCCAGTTTAAGAAACTGCTTAAATAGCGACCTAAGATGCAGCAGAAAACAATCTTCTTCAGGATGGAATGCACCCTTTCCCATGGGTACCTATCACACAGCAATCAGTGAAATGCAAATTCTATTTTTTCACAGCTGAATCCTCATTTCGTGCGAAACTACCAAGACTCTGAAAACATTATTCCCAGAAAAATCCCCAGAAGTTTGTCAATAAGTACTCTTTGTACTGTCCTGAGTGAATGGCCATATCCGTACAGCCAATCAAAATTGAGGGGTTGAGAAGCCTCCTTCACGGTAAAAGTGATTTTTTTTCTCAAAAGAGTCAGGTAGAGTTAATTGTTAGAATAAGTACACAAAAACTTGGTTGCCAAGGGATACGAGTGAGTCTCTGTTCTGTGCTGACATCAGATGGAAAATCAGTGCACTACTAAACATATAATTGATCTCCTTTGTTTTCTACGCCTAATTTCTGTACCTAACTCCAGGCAGAAAAAAGAAATCACTTTTACCCCTTGGCTTCTCACCCACTCAATTCAGTATTGTAAGTTGTATGTTTATCAACGCAGATTTCGCCTGAAACGATTAAAGACGTAGATTTCCATACTTCTAAGTAGTAATCTTACATGTGCTCTTTTTTATGTAATTATGCCCACTCTAACAAGCGTCTTCCATCCTCTGACTGGTTATTTGTGAATTGTTATGATGCGTCAATCAAAGAAGGAAACTTTATTTCGAAATCCCACGTGCTCTATGTTAATCTCTCCTGTGATTCTATTCCGAAGGGGGGGCATGTAGATTGAATTTCGCCATTTTGCTTCGCTTTCCCCTTTGCCGGGGTCAATAAGAGCCACGTGCGGACCGTGGCCTTCGCCTCCTTCACCTCGACACATCTTCCTTGACTTCGAACTCAAACTCGTACACAATGCCGTGCAATTTCCACAAAAAAAGAACTAATCTTTCGGCCATTGCACAGCTAAATAGGTTACGGTGTTTTTTTTTAATAGCGGAGCAGAACGCGTTTCTAAACAATGCATAAAATGATATCATCTACGTATCTCCATGACATACATTCAACAATTGAGAAGAAGGCATGGCATGGTATTTTGTGGTGATGCCCTTTGTAAAGATGAGGTGCAGATAACGGATAGGATGAGTGATTGAATTGCATTAGCAATCACCCTCCACGAAGCACTATAGATCGCGCAAACTCTGAAAAATCTTCGCCACCACCGGAATTTGAACTCTCTAGCCACCATCTGGAGCCCGTGAAACAAGCAAGAAGGTGGATTCATATGGAAGCCTTTAATGATTCATGTTTTACTGTTTATCATTACCTACTGGCATTGTTACGTCTCTTCAAATTTCGTTTCAAACTATCGGTGACGCTATCTGAGCCTTTAAAGCAAAAAGAGCTTAATTTGACATCAGATATCATAGGTTTGGATTAAAATCTTGCGGGATACATTCGAATCAATTACACAAGGCAAACTCAAAGAAACTTTAAAAAAAAATATTATCTATAATTATATCATTCTTATGTATTGTGCAATAAATAATAGATCTGAACGCAAATTAGAATATCTAAGCATAAAGATAGAAAACATATATTTCTTGTAATAATAAATTAAAATGTCGTGATTTTGTCCTCGAGTAGGCATCCAGACGTTTTGCATTTTACAGCAGGATCGGACTTACTCCTAGCCCAACGTTTAAATTCACTTTTTAAAAACTTCAAATTAACATTTGTTCAGTACAATTTTCAACTAGCTTTAAATTATGTAATAGAAATAAATATCCCTTTTCCTAAAAAAGTTTTTAATGGTGGAATTCAGCATTTATTTGCTGGTGAAACTTTGAATAAATATAAAGGGTAGTGCGGGGCAAGACTCCGCATGGGGCAAGATACCTTTTCCGAAAATTTTCTCTGAATGCCGGAACGATGCCACTTGCAGTCCATCAGTGTCGTTAACGTGACCGAAAGTAGCACAGGTTTTTTTTTCAGGGGAAGACATTGAACGACAGAACGTGAGCTTTTCCTTTTTTTCATTTTTTCGCGACGTTGATCTTATTTGCAGGACTGCGTATTTTTTATTCGTGCTTTGGGCTTTTATATAATTACAATGTTTATTTATTCTTTGTATACATTCTTTGCCTCAGTAATTCATGCAGTTGGCAGGTTCGCAGATCACCATGTAGTTGTGTTATGGCGTATTAGGTGTAGCAAGTGCTGTTGGGGCAAGAGTCCTGGGGCAAGTGTCTACCCGCGGACACTTGCCCCATGGGCGCTGACACCTGCCCCACTTTATGCAGTTGCTTTTTAAATAACATAATATTGTCTACCATAAATATCACATGTACTTTGTCGATAATATTGTTTTAGGTGTTTTATTCGTAGATATGCATCATACTGCCTGTTGTCGTCCAAATTGCCCGTGTAGTTGGAGCACCTCCACGAAATCTTTTGCTGACGACTGATTCGGGATTCATTAATTCAAACATTTATATTGGCTGGCTGAAACATTTAAGGAAAAATGCGAAACTCTCTGCTGATGATCCAGTCTTTCTCATTTTAGACGATCATATATCCCATGTTTACCTTCCTACGATAGAATTTTGTAAGACTAACTTCATCCAAGTAATGTCTTTACCTTCTCATAGCTCACGCAAATCTCAGCCAGTAGATCAAACTTTCTTGGTCCTCTGAAAAGTTTTAACATCCCTGTGTGTGATAAATGAGTGACGTCTAACCCCGGAAGAGGAATCACTCGGTTCCATATAGCAATTCAATTTGGGAGGGCCTATGAGAAAGCATCAATTAAATTGCGATTATAGACTTGCGGTATTTACTCACTTGGTCCATACGTGTTTAGTGAGGTTGATTTCCTACCTTTATTGGCCTCAGGCACGTTGGATCTAGAAGGAGATGAAATTTAAAAAAAGAGGGAACTCCGGGAGAGAAAATGAAAAGTAACTTTTTTGCCCTCCCACAACTCCTTTACCACATTCATGTCCATTCAATCCTCTTCAACCTTCCACCTCTGAGAATACTTTGCGTCGCAGACATCGGGAGGCACATGTCACTCTTGAGAGCATTAGACATTATCCAAAAGCATTGCAAGCGCAAAAGCGAGGTGAAAACTCAACGTGGGGCAAAAATTCTTATGAGTTCCCCCTACACCCAGAAACTAAACTTAAAGATATCTAAAAACAAGGTAAAGGGTTACCGCACTAGGTGGCGGTTTTTTTGACGGAAATTAGAAATTCACTTCACCGAAAAAAACTGATAATGTTTACGGAAGTTTTGGAAAATTCTACTCAGATCTAATAATTGTTGATTGGATAATATGCTGTGAACGTAAAATATGGAGGAACGAACCTTGCACCACATATTCTGAAAAGAAAAAGTTTACATGGGAAAACTGTGATTAGGACTCTTGCCCCATAATGGGAGGACTCTTGCCCCACGTGAGGGGCAAATTTTCTATATGTTTTTCTCTTTTGTTTTGATGAATAACGGCAATTCATAATATTTTTCTGCAGCAATCGAAGACGAGTACTGTAGTACATGTAACAGTGGACAAATAGTGTAAAAATAAAAATAATTGCTTTGACCTAAATGCATGATTTTTATGATTGTTTGTGAGATGCGTACTCTTGCCCCTCATTCCCCTACACTTAAATGCTGCCGGTATATGTTAAAATGATTAACTTGACTTCAGCAAGAATTAAATTCTATGATATTTTTAACAGTTATATGCGCGCTATTTTTCTTACTATTTGTCTAAAGTACTTGTTAGCTATCTTTCGCAGGGATATAAGTCACTTAGGTTGGTTCAAATCCTCATTTCACCGGTGAAAGGGGAGATTGGCTGTCTGGAAGGTCGCCAAGGGGGCGAATAAGTGGAAAATAATGGAACTTATCTCAGGAATAAACTCCTTACGTATGTAATAGTATATCAGTTTTTGGGTGAAGGGTCTCCGCTCATAAACCGAATGCGTTTTTTAATCTTTACCTCCGAAGGGAATATAAAAATTACTACCCAAGAGTCAATTTAAAATTTATTCTACGACGTTCTAAAATAGTGATTTCCCGTTAACACTAGAATGCCGAAGGGTGTCATTTTGACACCCTACGCGTACATTTTTTTCAAAGCTGGCCTTTAAAGAGTGTCGTAGAATAAAATATTTCATGACTTTTAATCATTTTTAAGGCTCAATAAAAAGACAGTGTTAGGGATACCCCCTCTCTTTTTTCCGTCCTAAAAAATCAAATTTACCTTGAATGCCGGAGGGAGTCATTTGGACACCCAGTATATTTGATCATTTCTTCGTTCGGTTTAGGTGCTTCGTGCGATGCAGTTTGATTATTACTTGACAAATTAGTATTTTAGAACAGTACACCTTCATAATTGTTTATGTTTTACATAATTTCAATAAATATTAGCTGTTTATCATTTTTTCGAAAATTTATTAGCTCGTGAGATAAGTATATTCCGCTCTATTTGCGAATGATTTTCCCTGAAACCAGCCAAATTTTACCGCGACGACACTTATTTTCTTTATACACTACACACTTTTATATACACTCCACACGACGACAAACAAAATAACTTTTTTTTGAAAATATTAAGGAACAAAAAACAAATATTACAATGAAGATGACGCTTTAATACTAGCGATTAATAATAAAATAATCTGCAACATGACAAGGCTATAAGAACATGGGTGTCAAAATGACATCCTCCCGGCATTCTTGGGGTATGCCAATTTTCCGGCATTCTAGTGTTAAATTGTAAAATGTGCCTCTGGTAAAAATATTCCTAGTGGAGCTTAGATGTGTGTTCAATGTATTTCAAGCAAAATGATATAAGTACTTTCATCTAGTCGTTTAGGCTAAACATTAAAATGACATTGACACCAATGAAAATAATGATGTACGTTATTAGTATCACGTTATCATTCAGTCTTTGATGTTATTAACACTCATTTTTGTCCACATTTCGCAATCAAAAACGTTTAAGCGTCAGGTATGATGCAGATGTTGTATTTTAATACCGTTTCCGTTTTATTGATAATAGGGTGGTTTCCTATTATTTTTTGTTGCCTAAATCGAAAGATTATTAATCCTTGAGTACGTATTTCACGCTTTTGGATTTTTAAATGACGATATCTATTTTTCGCGATTTAATGGAAAGTGAAAAATTTTCAAGCGCGCGAAAACGCGACGGGTAAGTATGAATGCCGGGAAAAACTCCGCGTGACGTCGTTCTGGTTCCTGCTGCCGCAAGTGAGGTGACCTTGGGGGGAGGCTCTGAGCGCTGATACGACGCAGGATGCTATTAGGTAGCAGAGTAACTTGCTAGCTGGTAGCGCTTGGTTTAAATAAGGATTACCTTATCAAACGAAGAAAAATTTCCGACCATAGCCAGTTTTAATAGGTGATTATTAAGACATGTTTCCCTGAGCTCTGTGCCTCATGCATGCATTAGCAATCTCGGACAATGTAAAACTCCTATCTACTCGTATATAAACTAGGTTCCTGTGATGTCACGTGGAGTGGCATCGCACGGGCGCCAATCTGGCCTTTTTCAAATGCGGTCAAAATTTACCATTTGCCATTCATCTAAACTGGGACTTGTAAAACCAAATAATTTGTATATTATGAATAAACTAATGTTGGGTAACGAATCGCAATCAATGCCTTTCGTTTTCTTTGATAAAGGAAACTACCCTATTACTTGGCCACATCATTTGTATTCCTTTTCAATTAAGTAGTGCAGTTTTGCTCCATTATACCTTACGCTTATTTCAAAGTAGTTTCAATTTAATCATTCTTCGATGAATGCCTTTATTTGATGATTAGTTGTATTGCACGTGTCTGTTGCATGCATTCACTGATTTCCTCGAAAATATTTTACCTTTCTCCACTCAACGTAATTTGATTTGTTACAGTGGCGTAACTATGGGGGGGGGGGGCGTTTTAATCCCAATTGCCGCTCTACGCTAGTCAATGTTACCTTGATCCGTTCTTGCCGAAGTAGATTCATTCCTTTCGACATTCACTACTTCTTCGATGGAATCTGCATTTTCTGGAAAACTTACTTGATTTTTTTTAACCCAAGAATCTAATTTTACAATTTTATCGAGAAATTTCTTCTGAGCATGTTATTTCGCTTGGTGTGCTTTCTTATATTGGGCTCCACTCAGTCTCTCACGTCGACAAGCCATAATCACAAAATCAAACGCATAAATCTTTACACCCTCACAAAGACACACAATTCAAATCTTTTCACAATTCAGAGCTTTTATTTAAATGATGCGAACCAAATTCAGTGTGCCCACAAGGTCCTCGCGCCTAACGACATGAACTAGCGAAAAAAGGAATAGCGTCATCATTCGCAAGACAATGACTAATGCTAATGCACTAATGTAAACACAGGATTCGCGCTCCTGGCGGTCTATGGTAGAACTTTTTCTAAAAGAGAAAACTCGCCGGATTTTGAATCAATATGTTCGCATTATGATAGGAAACTGTTAAAAAATACGAAAAAACTGAAGAACTAAAGATTCCGGGACTTGTGCCGTCCCCTGGGAGCTGCCGCCCTACGACATGGCGTACTGGTAAATACGCCCCTGGATAGATCCCCCCTCTATAAGGCCTCACAGATATTTAAAAATATTATCTATTTTTGTCATGTAATAACTGCATCTGCTTAAAGTTAAGTCTTAAGTGCCAAAATGATGTAAAATGTATTTCCAGACATGTCATTTTTCAAAAATTTTCCCGGACCCCGTTGCGTGGGGGTGGGGGGTCGCCACTCCCGGCCATCCCATCCCCCCCCCCCAGAGCCTATCCCTAGTTACGCTGCAGATTTGTTATAATTATTAGAAATGTTTAATGGTAGCGTAGAACCGAGAAAGCGGTACCAAGGCTTTTTGCAAATCTATTTGAAGGATTGTGCAGAGAAGTAAATGGGAAATAAAGTAATTAGAGTTTGATCGGATTGATATAAGTAGTTAGCAATGGAGCGATTGGTTGGAAAACGCTTTGTAACCGCTCTTGACGTGAAAAATTAATTCCATAAGAGGCTGATGCGTTCTCTTTTTGTAAATGCTTAATCAATAAGCGCGTTTGTGGCTGCGCTTAGTGGCCGGATGAGGAAAAGACATATCGAAAGTACGTGCTGCACGAATGTTGTATTTTTTGCGTGTCGATAGATCAAGGGCGTGGCAACACGCGTACGACCCATAAGATGCACTTCAGAACGACCCTGAGTTGGGGCGATTAAGTCGGATGATTGTGCGGGAAGCAGACGCGTTGCCTCTTTAACGAGGACTGTTTTCGTCGGAGGAAATTAAATCAAGGCTGTCGCCGATTATCAAAGCTTGATGCTGGGTTTCGTGACGTAAGTATCCAGAAATCGCACGCATGTACGATGTATTCAGGCTTCCCGAACGCCGATCTAACAATAGAAAAAAACGTTGGTATATCCCTTGGCGAGCTCTGCGGGCTGATCTGCTTAAATTCCATGGCATTAAAATCTGCTTTACGGGAGTAGATGATGCCTTACGAGGCATTATTACCCGTGCGTACAATGACGAAGTGTAGTTAACTATTATTCAGCTGCAAAACTCTTTATCCTTACGTATGGAGTTCATGCATTTAATCTATATTCGCGACACGTGCGAGATATCTACCGTGGCCTAAATAGGGAAGGATGCAAATCTAGGGTAATATTGGATATTTACGCACGAAACTGCTAATAACTCCTACTTAGGACGCTTGCATACAGCCGTAGCTAAGGGAAGGTGAAATTATTCAGTAAAAACTGTTTGGGAAAATATGATAAGAGTCATTGGATTGCGATTGATTTTTAACGTATTGATCCAAATAAGCTTTCACATTAAGTAGCATTGTCTAAAGTTATTAAGTTTGTAGCGTGTCAGTGTGTCTGCGTTTTGCGCAGTCATACTGTCGGGTTTATCTCAGTTGCACCAAGTGCTACAGCAATGGGGTTTGGTGCGGTCGACGCAGAATCTCTGCATGCACATTTTAAACTTAGTCCCAGCGCTGTATCTCGGCATTGCGTAAAGTTGCGGGAAAAACAAAAACGTGCAAAAAACGGACCAAAAGCAGCCTGCCCTCAAAACGGGAGACAAACAGCGGCAAGCTAATATTATTTCCTGTCTCCCACATTGCAGTTGTATGGAATATGGGAGGTGCGGGTGCCTTCCCCAGAAAATGTTTAAGATAAATATTCAAATTGGTGAGTTTTACGGCTTTCTGAGAGATATTTTATTAATCCTTACACCATTCTATAAATAATGTTTATCCAATTAAGTGAAATGGATTAAATTTTAAAATTTCTCTGAGAAGTGGGGGGGGGGGGTTTATCCCTCAAAAAACCCCTTTCGCTGCGCCTTGTGCGCAGGTGGGCACTGCTAATATAAAGATTATTATTGAATCGTCGCGACGGAATTTATTCGCAAAAATAGTGCCGACGATTCTTATTGCATCGTTGATAATGGCTTCCGGGTGCAGCTGCGTGTTGCGCTTTGTCGTGCAAGCTTTCGCGACCGTTGCAGGACGCATCATCAGGCGATGAATGAAATTACGGAAATCGGTGGTCAATTAATATACTTTTTCCACCACCAAATAGACCACCGATTTCCGTAATTTCATTCATCGCCTGATGATGCGTCCTGCAACGGTCGCGAAAGCTTGCACGACAAAGCGCAACACGCAGCTGCACCCGGAAGCCATTATCAACGATGCCCCTCGCTGCGAAAACCTACGTTCAAAGCGATTCTTATTGCATTCTCCAAAAATCTTTTTTGCAGTGTTTAATCATTTATTTTCACGTTGCCATGGCTACTATTTTGGAAATAATATGAATATATTTTCAAATATCGGCCCGAAGGTCGTAGTTTGCATCATTTCACTATATTGATATTTTATAGTATTTTTAAGTAGCCGTGAGAATGGGTAGCGAGTCGGTACCCGAAACATCGGCGCTCTCTTATAATCTTACCCGCGCGGTGTCCCGAGAAGATTTTTCAAAAGTTGTTCGCCGGGAAAGTGTTAAATCATATATGTGATGATGTAGTCTATCTATTTTGATCTTTTGGCCCTCATTCAAATCAGCCATTTTCAAACCTCCCTAACCTTGCCTCCTTTCTTATATGAACTTCTTACAACGTGTTTATGAATGCGATCGAGGGAAGGATGTAAATCCAATGAGGAAAGCGGTTACGGATATGAATATGTGTTGCATAATGGGAAGTGCATTTAGTCAGGATTAGAATGACCATATTTTATTGTGAGGGTAATTGTTTAGTTATCAAAAAATTACTCAAGCGTCACATTTTTCCAGGGAATAAGTTATAAAAATTAACCTCTAGTACCAGTAACGTATTCTTTTTTTTATAATTTTTTCGCACATAATCGATCACTTTCATATGAAGTGAGATTTCACGCTTTCCCGGCGAGTGATGAACTTTTCTCGGGATCTAAAATTTAAAACTGCAGGTGAATTTAAAAACGACGGACAGTCTAGATTCGTGAACATTTCGTTGAGGATGGTTAGCGGACTGCCACACGACGCGGCGCCAGCATTGAATTCACTCACCCGGTGCAGAGCCCAAGAAGTGTTCATCGTTTTGACGTGAAAAAGCATGCATCGCGTGGAGTCTTCGTTTCAAATTGAGGAGAAAGACTCGGAGGCAGAAGGAGAAAACGATGGATTAAGAGTCGATGATTAGGGATAGAATTTTTCAACGGAAGGAAGAATGCTGGGAAATTGATGCAAAGGATGGCCGAAACTTGGGTCGAGACGGAAAGATATAAAAAACTAACGTTATAATAAAATAATCTTGCCTATCAATAATGAACCTAAATTAAAATCTAATCCGGCCTCGTGTGCAGTAGATGCAATTTAATTATTTGGGCGCATTCATCACGATAACTTGTAAAGAATGAATACCAAATATGTCATGATGACTAAAATATTCCGACGACATAGGATTGGAACACTCACTAGTATTTGCAGAAAAACTGGAGAAAACACATGCGTTAAATGTTGCGAAGCATCGAAGAGTAGGGATTTGCGAAGAGTACTTTTGGATCTCGAGTCGAGTATAGCTATCCCTGAACTAGGCAATACATCATTGGATGCTCGAACATATTCTCATTTTTCCGATCCCCTCGCGAATTTTCTATTCTGAATGCTTAAGTTGATCTAAAAGGCAAAAGATAATGAGGAAATTTGATGGTAACTGTGCCAAAATTAGTAGAAAAATGAAAACTAATGTGCCTTAAGCAGTTCAATGAGCACAATTGAAATGAATTTACCTCTGGTTTTGAAAATTTAATTTATTTATTTATTTTTCCAATCTGCTCATAAGAGCCCTCAGTAATGGCATTTGTACGAGGGTTGTACCAAAAGTAAGGTTCCCATATTTTTTACAAATACAAAACTTTGTTTATTTATATTAATTTTCATATCGTTGAAAAGCTTACACTTTTGATTATTTTTCAACCTAGTCTCCATTGTTTTCGGCACACTTTTAAAGACAGTGGTCCAGCTTTTCTATCCCTAAGTTGAAGAAGTCTCCCGCCAACCCGTTGAGGAAGTGTGCGACCTCCGCTCGGACTTCATTGTTGCTCTTGAAGCGTTTGCCACCTAAGAGTTTTGTTTCGGGGACATAATGAAATACCCACGCTCCATCTCCGGTGACGATAGAGACTAAAAACTCCTCCCCACCCCTTAAATTGTTGAAGAAATTTGTGAGCACACTCGAGGCTTTGCTGTATGTGTCCGTCAGTCAGCATACGGGGGACCCAGCAAGCACACATCTTGCAATAACCTAACTTTTCTGTTAAAGTTATTTCAATTGTGCCGTGGAAGCTCAAGGAATGCGTTCAACAAGTTCACGGACAGTGACCCTCCGATCTTTGAGCAGCTCACTGTTGATCTTCTGGACAATCCAAAACCGGCGATCTTCCACTCCGTTCTTCATCGTGAACTTCCGTGCGACCCTCGGCAAAAGCCCTGCAGCATTTGCGGACGAGCTGAACGGACATGGACTCTTCACCATAAACGTCAGTCAGTTGCTGATGAATCTCCAATGGCGGTAACTTCCTTGTTAGGAGAAATCGGATTACTGCTCGATCCTCACACTCGTCGGGAAAGGGGATCATCACTTTCATTGTTGATGGTTGCTAAGCCAATAATAAGCGACAAAGTGAATCCCGGACTGGCGGACTCGAGAGTAGGGGAACCACTGCGAACGGCAATGTTGTGGGATTTAGCCTATCACCTTAGCTCAACATTGTAGCTCATTGGGAACCTTACTTTTGGTACAACCCTCGTACAATTGCAATAAAAATTATATAATTCAACGAATCATGCAATATTTGATCCTTTCAAATTGTCATGCAGAAAAACTGATTGTTCTACATTCTCAGGCAGGAGATTTTGGCGTCTCAATGTTACAGTATTATGTCCTGCAGAAAATTGTCTATTAGGGGTGTTAACCTCAAACGAAGTTACCCAATTAAGTAGATGCTAACGGTGAGTTTTGGCTAATAATTAACATTGGTGAAAATATTTCTGCAATAGGTGAATTACATTTTCTTTTGTGCTCCGATGAAATTTGTGCGCTTTCGAAACGGCCAGTTTCGGCGGGAAGTCAGGCTCGAATGGCTCTGACGTCACACACAGCTACTTCGTTGACTGTACGCTTTCAGTGAACGCCGTTATCCGAGACGTGCTTGAATTTGTGAATGCCGTGGTGAGACATGCCTTCAGATTGTGGTTTTGTGAGGGCTAGTTCTAATACTGTGCCTAATATGAGTGCTCTGATGCTCATTTTTCATTATTAATAAATAGAGGACAAGGCAAAAAAATACGCAAAAATACATCTAATGTTGACATTTTTAGCGCTCCGGAAATGCAAGGTTTCAAGCAGGCAAGTTAGGAGTCAATGCATATTAATTATGATAGCACTGTTAAATATGTTAATCGTACTTATGAGTATATTTTGCATCAAATACTTAATTTTGTTACGATTAACTCAGCCTTTGCTTCCATTTTTATTCGAATTATCCCCTAGTAAACGCTGAAATGATTCTCGAGGGGTACATTTCATATTATATCACAAATCCCTGTCACGTAATGCTCGTTTTAAAGGCTTTTCATAATTTGTAGACTATAAAAACTTAGGTGACATAAGGAACTAATATCGTAAAATAATCACTTATGTTCGTCTCAGATTTGTCTGAATCATAATATAGAATGGCGAATTATTGTTACGCTATTTAAAGCTGGAAAGTAATTCATTGATTGGGTGATTCATCAAAATTAGCAGCCCAAACTGTGATAGGTGTGGGTATATGGAATATTGGACGTAAAAGTAAAAAAAAATTCATCGGGAGGAAAAATCTGAAATCTTAAAAAAGTCGATTACTTTTCGAGATATATCGACTTGAATTAACATGGGAGCCTTATGGGACTAAAACTTTTTCACTTTTTTAATGTATTTCTAAATATGTGAGGAACATGACATTCCCTTGACATAAACTAGATTTTTTTGTTGATTTTTTGGTGTGGTTGTCATTGCGATGAATTGATATTTAGTATTTTTTATGATTTTTTGAAAGTGCCCCATGCTTTTCTTATGGCACTACGTAAAGAATTTTTTTGACCAACTTGCAATCATCGCAGGACAAATTCCTTGAAACGCAAGATACTAGATTTTTTGGTTGATTTTTTGGCTATCTCGGAATTTTCATATGTCGACACAATTCCGAGAAATAAACGATTTCGACTTTCCATTGTAGAGGTGGTCGAATTTTCAATCTTGGATTTCGGCGTTGAGACATGTGCCATATGAAAATTTGGAATCTCCAAGAAAAACCGTTAGAGGGTTCTCCGAACCCTCACGTTTGAGCTTACTTTCGCCGTATCCCTCTTGGTTAATTAATAATTAAATTCCGAAAAATGTCCTGCAAGCGAAAAATCATTGTCGCCATTTTTTTGTGGATCATGCAATCTTGAATATCTTAGCAACCGTTTAAGCTAGAGGAATGAAATTTTCAGATAAATAATATTATTAAAATGGTCAACTTTTGCAATGATTACCATTCCGCTCGATCGATTCATGTGCGAGTTATATCGATACGAATCTCCTTGGATACGCTTTAATCGCTAATAACTTTTTTATTAATCAAGTTTTGAACATGAATGTCATACAAAATACGACTGAAAATGTCATTCATCCGACAAAAGTTAAATCAGGCGAATCGATTGATTAGACTCGAAGTTATGATCGATACAAGGTTGTATTCGATTGAGCCATTTTTTGGGCTTATTTACATAGTTACGGAAATAAAAATTTTAACAATATGTAAGGAAAAAAATGAATTATGCGCACACATAAATTATTTAGATGAATTATGTTTCCTACTGAAGATACATCGATTTGAATTTATATCTTTTTGTATTAGGCCCCCGTAAGAAATACACGCATCCCGTCCAATTACGTCACCAATATAAGAACATAGGCTTAATTTTGAAAGCGGGGATATTAGAGAAGGCAGGGATAAGGGAGTGACCATAGAAGGGATATCAATAGGATTGCGGATTTTACAGTACAGATGTCAGCAGTGTCTAAAGTACGATTCGATTAGTATAGCAAATACGCAAATTGGCATAACTTGATAAGTGTGTACGTTGGACCAATGAAACTTGGTAAACAGGTACATCTTGGTATTCCTCACGATACTCTATGGTAGTATGTTTTGTATTCAGTCTCACGTTCGATATATATCGAATCTACTTTTTCTTAAAATATATCGAATTGCTATAACATGTAGGATTTAACATTCAAGGACATAGTTTACTAGGGATTAAATAGTAGATACCCATTGACTGGATTTTAAACCAATAGCCTTGCGGATTTTACAGTACAGATGTCAGTATGATCGAAAAATCGATTCGATTATTATAGCAAATACGTAAATGGGCATAACTTCCATAGATTTACCGTTGGATCAATGAAATTTGGTGATTGGGTACATATTGGTATTCCTCACGATGCCCAATGAAAATTTGTTTTGTACGTAGTCTCACATTCGATATATATCGAATCTACTTTTTCTTAAAATGTATCGAATTGCTATAACATGTAGGAATTTACATCCAAGGACATAGTATACTAGGTATTTAATAGTAGATACCCATTGACTGGATTTTAAACCAATAGCCTTGCGGATTTTACAGTACAGATGTCAGTATGATCGAAAAATCGATTCGATTATTATAGCAAATACGTAAATGGGCATAACTTCCATAGATTTACCGTTGGATCAATGAAATTTGGTGATTGGGTACATATTGGTATTCCTCACGATGCCCAATGAAAATTTATTTTGTAAGTAGTCTCACATTCGATATATATCGAATCTACTTTTTCTTAAAATATATCGAATTGCTATAACATGTAGGATTTTACATCCAAGGACATAGTTAACTAAGGATTAAATAGTAGATACCCATAGACTGGATTTTAAACCTATAGGATTGCGGACTTTACCGTACAGGTGTAAGTATGATCGAAAAATCGATTCGATTATTATAGCAAATACGTAAATGGGCATAACTTCAATAGATTTACCGTTGGATCAATGAAATTTGGTGAATGGGTACATATTGGTATTCCTCACAATGCCCAATGAAAATTTGTTCTGTACGTAGTCTCACATTCGATATATATCGAATCTACTTTTTCTTAAAGTATATCGAATTGCTATAACATGTAGGATTTTACATCCACTGGCATAGTTGACCAGGTATTAAGTAGTAGATACCCATAGACTGAAAATTAAACCAATGGGATTGCGGACTTTACCGTACAGATGTCAGTATGATCGAAAAATCGATTCGATTATTATAGCATATACACAAATTGGTGTAACTTGAAAAGTATACCCCTTGGACCAATGAAATTTGGCGAATGTGCACATCTTGGTAATCCTCACACTGCCCAACAGAAATATGCTTTGTATGTTGTCTAACGTGCGATATATATCGAATATGCTTCTTCTTCATATATATCGAACCGCTATAACATATAGGATTTTACATCCAAGGGCATAGTTGGCCAGGTATTGTATAGTAGACACACAGACTGAAAATTAAACCAATAGCCATGCGGATTTTACAGTACAAATGGCAGTGTAATCGCAAGATCGATTCGATTATTCTATCAAATACGCAAATTTGCAAAACTTGATTAGTTTATACGTTGGTCCAATGAAATTTGGCAAATGGGTACATCTTGGTATTCCTCACAATGCCCAAATGAAACATATTTTGTGTATAGTCTCACGATCGGTATTAATCGAATCTACTTTTTCTTCAAATACATCGTATTGCTATAACATATAGGATTTTACATCCAAGGACATAGTTGACCAATATAATTATGTGGAAGATAGCCATAGACTGTAAGTTAAATCAATAGCATTGCGGATTCAACGATACAAATGCCAGTATAATCGAAGAATGGATTCGATTATTATAACAAATACATAACATTGGCACAAGTTGAATAGTGTATCCGTTGGACCAATTAAATTTGGTGTGGTACATCTTGGTATTCCTCACAATTCCCAAAGGTAATATGTTTTGCATGTAGTCTCACGATTGATGCATATCGAATATGCTTTTTCTTAAAATATATCGAATCATTATAACATAGGATTTTGCATGCACGTACATAGTCGACCAGGAATTTTAGTGTTGATGATCAAAGATTGGAAGGTAAATCAATCGGATTGCGTATTTTCAATGCACGTGTCAGTATACTTGATAATTCGATACGATTATGATATCAAATATGCCAAATCTTTTTTGCAAAATGGAATATCTTGAGAATAACTATTTTTTAAGACCAAAGAAATTAGAGGAATCGTTACAATTCAGTATTTTACAAACTGCATTATGGATATTCGTTTTGCAAGTGGAATATATTTATATATTTATTTAAAGAATCTGCGTTGTATTTTCAAGAGTGGCTTATCACAATGCTTATGAACTTTAACAGTTGAAAAATAACCACATAATCAACACTCTCTTGAAATTTTTAAAACCTTATTCCGATAATGTGTCAATGGTTAACTTAATGGATCAAAGAATCAATTATCCGTCAAATAAAATCACATTGAAAATAACAAATATTTCTAACAGTGAAAAATTTAGTTCCTTACCCTTTCAAAAAACGGCGGGGAAATTTTTGAATATTAAACCACTTATGGGCACATGACTCGAAAATATGTGACACAACTATGTTTCCACTCCCCTTAATTACCCGCTTGATGAATTCAAGCGCCCAATCGACTCGTCAATATTTATTGTTGTGAATTTTACTGTAAGGCCCCGTGCACACGCACCGATTTTGGACGGCCGGTAAAATATCGGCCGATTTTTTACCGGTGAAGCGCTGCTTGCACACACTCCGGATTTTTACAGGTCAAAAGATAAGTTGCTTGGTTGTTGAACTGGCGCAGGGGATCCGCAGTGGCATTGGCCGGTAGCTAACCGTCTTTTTATCAGTGCCGGTGCGCGGTCGGTCAGTGTGCAAGCTCCCATGGCCTTCCATTATTCACTATCGGAATGTGGACGGCCGTCCAAAATCGGCGTGTGCTATGGGTCTAAGGGTTGAAAACTATTTCAGCGCTGCCAGAAAAGAATACGGCGATTCAGCAGTGTGCTATATCCAACTTAAAAGAGAATAATATGCACACTATGAAAGGAAGAGTTTGTCCTGAGCACAAAATCAGAAGAAACCACTGGGAAAAAAAATTTGTCGCTTATTCTTCCGCCATACCCAGAGGAAACAAAATTTACAAATTTATTTGGTTCACAAGGTACTAAATACTTGATGGCATTACATTTTTTATACTCACTCTATGTCAAAGCTTGATTTATTGGATGAGAGGGCTTTCGAATTTGAATTTCAGAACATTCAATTATATACTGTACATTGTTGAATTGGCTTCAAAAGACAAAGGTAGATCAAAAATTTGTTTTGCTTCGGAAAAAACATTCAATTTTTTAAGCTTTGTGAAATAAGAGGTAAAGCTGTGTGAATAGCAGAAGAAACTCTTGTCTTACTGATTTGTAATTGGTCTCCTTATCTCTCCAAGTTGTCATTTAATTTAATTTTGATGATGGTCATGAAAATGTCTCTGGCGGCAATCTTAAATATTCCAGAGGGCAAATCAATGACGTACATTGGATCATTAGGTATTCCTAAGTACCCATTGGGGTAGCTTCATTATTTAGTCAGTTATATTATTGTTTTCACCAACTCAAAAACTCTCGGCTGAGAATGTGCTCGAGAATATTTCATCAATAAACAATGTTTGGTTACCGTATGGCAATCTCTGGTGCATTAAATCTAAGAATAAGTTAGCATCAATTGACTTCGGTGATCATTGAATAGTAGCATAAACATTGTTCTAAATCTTTTGTGAATTATTTCCCTTCAAATAACTTAATTTAAAATTGTTTTCGTCCGTTCGACTTATTTTGGAAGTCCGCAAGTAAAACAATAAATCACGTTAACTGACGTTGTGATGCTGGCAATTAGTATAAATTTAACACTAACATTAAAATAATCTTCACAGCAATAATAAGATGTCTTGCCGTTGATGTTTTTGGTCATCTTGCATTGCTGCAGTTAACTATTTCCTTCGCACACGAGAATTAAGAGGCACAGCAATAAAACGTTTTCCCGGATTTCTTATTGTAGTAGATTTACAAAACTGTAGAAAGCAAAATATATACGCCTTCTTCCTAATTTCATCCATTTTCCCCCTCGTTGTTTCTTCTCTGACGCAGGATCACAGGTTTTTCGACGGGGTTGACGGGTTCCGCAAGAAGTTCGCTGTGCGTGACGTCAGAATGCCTTCGGCAATCATCGAGCGCTTTCGGAGCGTTTGAGCCGGCCCTCGGATTCCACACTTTTCGCTTAGCCTTTTTAGGGTTAATTTTTTGAATAGAAAAGCGCTGAAACTACAGCCGGTATCCCCTCGGTGTGTACTTTCATTTAAGACAGTAAAATAAAATTCGTGAACAACCCTATTATGTAGCTGGACAAGTTCATTTTTGCTAAAGTAGCAAGATTTGGGAACCTTGGTAATTTTTCTTAAAATTTATTTACGATTTTTATGGATCTGGAATCTTCATGGAATTTAATTGGGCGAAGCGAAGGAATTATAAAACTTAGATTTAGCTTTACAGACCAAAATAAATTTTTTCATTGTCTGAAGTCGTTTAATCAACCTTACTAACCTCCTTTTTCGTTAGTTCAAGAAGGACACTGAACATAACAAGAGAATAAACGAAAATCATCGTCAGACGCGCGTAGCACTCAAAAAGGCTGAAAGACGGCATTGTCGGCGAAAACTTAAAAGTTGCATTTTTTCCGTAGTTATCCTAGCAATTTTTAAGTATTCTGTCGGAGTTTGAGTAAAGAAAGTAGGGTAGGGTATAAAAGTGTCGCATAGGAAAGTATGAATGATGCTTTTGTCAACGCCGATTACTCCGCAAGGTCAGAAGACGGTCGGCCGCTGCGGCAGACGAAAAGGTATTCGGCGACCAAGTCGATTAATGTAGTAGCTGACTACATGAGTTTAATTATAGTGCCTCCTGTGGGCAGATTTGTGACCTTACTGACCTCGACAGCTCTTTAACCAAAACTACTACTCCTCGACTCTACTACTACTACTAAAAGAGAAAAGTGAATGACAAGAACGGAAACTAAAAAACTACTACTCGACTCAACTCGACATTCGTGATACTATTCAAAGCACTCGAGTCGAATACCAACTAATCGACTCGACTCGAATGTTCGAGTACTCGCACATCCCTATAGAAGATGCATTTCTGAGATGCGGAAACGGAAATAATAAATGAAATTTACATGCATTTTATATTATAATTAATATCCATCATCACTGGTCAACAATCCCAGGATTGGTTTGACGCAGTTCTCCACTCAGTTCTCCTTTAAGCCAGTCTTTTCGCACATTCGTATTCCTTCTCTTTCACACCCTACTTTACCTATTCCATAAATTTCGTTCGAAGTCATCCTTTTCCGTTCTTGTTATTCACTTTTCTCTCGACGATTGTCTTCATATGATTAGCATGTTAACAAAATAATCTGATAACAGGATAACGAAATAAATGTAACCGAGTAATAATTAGCCTGCACTTCAATCTGATTCGGCCTCGTGTGCAATACAAGTAACGCACTAATAAGGGTGCATTCACCTCGATCCAGCATGCGTCGCGTTTGACGCATAGAGTGTTGTGAGTACAGGACCGCCTAAATTTGAATGCGCGCAGACGGAGATCCAGTTGAAGTGTTTCGGATGTCACCCACAAATGGATCTGCAAAGATGTTGGGAGGCGCTCTCGTATATGCTAATGCCTATCATTGTTTCACGCCCTCGGGCCATCGGGTATGCGTGAAACCTATGAAAAGCGCTCTTGTACAAGGAGGGTGAAATTAACATGATTGGCCAGTTCCTTCCTGAACCGTTTAACGCGCCTTATATGGTTACCCTCGCGGAGTTTGAGGTGAAACTTTCCTTTATTTAAATTTGCCACGGATCTTTGATCGCACTTTTATGGAGCCGCGTCCAATTTCTATCCTTTTTTTTTCCTGTTCCTCCATCAGCAGCTGAAAAAAAACCTATTCAACTGGTCTAAGTACTTTACCCATTTCTGTCCCGAGTTTTTTCTTCTTGAGGTTACGTAGATATTCAGGTGCATTTCTCTGATGGCCATCATTCGTAATCTAGCGAGATATTTTGGTGTCGCATCAACTATTTCCTAGGAACGAGCAGCTTTAAAGGGTGCTACCTAGGTGAGACGCTAATCTTTTTCAATTTCTGCGTGTGACCTTGATAGAAAGGATGAATATTTAGGGCAACCATATTTTTTGATGACGTAAATTTTTAAAAATCTATACAATGCCATTTCCCGTTTACTACGAGGGTAAACTTAAAAGTAAGTCTCCTAACTCGTTTCGTCACAGCATGACAAGCTAGGCGCAATCCGCCGACACCACCGCGTTCCCTGATTCCTCCACTGCCACTCTCGACCGCCGCGAAGCATTGTTGACCGCCCATTGTTGGCACAGCAGCCGTCTCCATCGAGCTTTCCCTCACGCCTCCGTCCGGGTTTGAAATCCGGTCTGTCATACGATTTTTGACCGGAAAAAAGGTGGTACCAATCGATATTAATAGTCAATTGGCTGATGTTTACTGTGAAAAGTGTGTGGATCAACTTAAGGCTGGATGGCAATACTTGGTGGAACTTGGTGACAGGAAACGTAATAAAGATACACTGAGTTGTATGTTCCACAGAAGTTTTAATAACCGCCCCACGTTTCGACATTACACTTTGATAATAACATAGTGTATTGTTGAATCCTGGGTCGGTTATTAGAGCTTTTGTGGAGCATACAAAAATGTATGGATGTTAGAAACGCTCGTGAGTGGTGCCACAAGTTCCTATTCGGCCGCGCAAACGTCCACTGCCAGGTGCGTGCCCAAACAGCTCACCGAAGACCACCCAGAGGTAGCGCATGCAATGTGCTGAAGACATTTTGCGCCATTTTGAAAAGGAAGGGGATGATTTTTGGACTCTCTCATCCAGTGATTTCAACATTTTTCTCGCCCTGAAGATACCGAGGGGGAATCAAGTTCGCGATGGACGACGAGGTGTAAGAGGAGATCATCGCCCACCATAGCAACGCGGACGGAAGCTGCTATGACGACCGCATTCAAGAGTGCGGATGAGGAAAGTAATGGAGCGGAAAGGTGACGACATAAAAAAATAGCTGAAGACGTGACCTTTCCAACAATTTATCCAAAAATGTAAAAAAACGTCACTTTCACTGAATAGACCTTACTTATAAGTTTACCATCGTATTATGACCCTTGCAAGTGATTCACTGACTTTATGAATGAGTCCATATCGAATTTCCGTTTCGCACCCGTCTCCCTCCATCGGTGGTTTCAATTGGCTTCCAAATAAACTAATGAGTGGATTACGCAATTGCAAGTTTCAACGACACATTTATGGCAATTAGACATGCAAAAAGAGTGCGGCAGTGGCGTAACTATGGGGGCGGAGGGAGGGATGAGGGGATAGATCCCCCCCCCAAGCCTCAGAGGAATAAGAAAAATATTTAAAATTAATGTCTCGTGTTGACATATAAGAACTAAATTTGTTTAAAATTAAATTTTTAGTGCCAAACTTATGTAAAATGTAATTTCAGGCATGCCTTTTGTTTAATTTTAACAGATTTTCCCTGGGAGAGGGATCGCCGTCCCATCCCCCTCACCCTCTCCAAGGCTTATTCCTATTTACGCCCCTGGAGTTCGGGTTTTCTTCAAGAGTCTTTCATGCGCTCAGAATGGCTGGATGTAGCTAAATGGTGGGCGGAAATGAGTTACCTATTACATGCCGTCTCAATTGGTTTTTATTTTATGTATTGACATTTTCAACTGCATACTTGCTTTTGCACACCTGAATTTAGAAAAAATACTAAATTAACGAAATATTTTAACTTCGTTTTACTAGTTTTGCTTACGATACAGCTTTTAATTTAATTTTAATCATTATATGTAATATGTTAATTTCATTTATAATTCGGTTTCCAGATCCCACAAATGCGTCGTCGAGGATTAGAAACAGTCAACTTATCTGATTACTCCAGCTTTTCAGCGGATACTGGTGAGTGTTTAAATATCTATACCTTAGAAATATTTTGTCTTTAAAATATACTCAATATTCTTGCATGACAAGGAGTCGCGATCAATGCGCCCTAATAAATAAATTACGTCTATGGATCACGAAGAAACGTAAGATTTTTGTGTAGCCTTGCTGTTACAAGGTTAGATTATTTCGTTATTACCTTAGGTGAGCGATCTCTTTCCTTCTCGTCCCAAAAGCCTATCATCAGCAATTATTTGCCTCAATTGCCCAGCGTTCTTCCTTCCCTGGAGATATTGCACCTCTATTTACCCACTCTTAGTCCATCAGTATTTCCCTCTGCTCTCCTCATATCAGCCTCTCATCACGTATACCTACCTTATCTATGAACGGGAGTGCAAATGGATCGACGTGAAACTACTCACTTTCGCATTCATATGTATTCGAGTACCTATAAATGTTTGATAAAAAGAGGGCGTTTGGATTCTCCAGCGTGTCAAAAACGTGGGTTATAGGGGGTTTAAACCAATACGCCCATGCTAATGCGTAAGCATCGGAGCCGGTACACAGCTCAGTTTCATCCATAGCCAATCATATTCAGCACATTTAAGTATGCATGGGTTTTGATATTTGAAGAATATTTTGAGAATTAAAATTATTACTGTTTTTTTATCCATTAGCTGCAATGAAATAAGGAATAAAATTACTGAAAATAATATTTTTAATTCTGAGAGTAGATAAAGAACTTTACAGGGAAATGAAAATTCTGATATTATATCGCATCGCTTGTCCAACGCATCCACATGAGTACCAGCCCCTTCGCTGAATGGCTAATCAACGCCTGATCATCAGCGAACTCACTTTTAATCCAGCTTCCAACTCGTCCCACGCTTCCCTTACCATCTACTCAGCGTATACGTCAAAAAACCGCTAGGATGGAAGACACCCTTGCTTCACTCCTCGTCCCATTGTTTCCCACCCAGATTCTCCGCCCGCTACCCTACTTGCGCAGTCTGGGCTATATGCAGATTACGAATCATTCGCTTATCCCTCCAGTCTACATAGATAACGAGGAAAATGAGCTCTACGGCATCTAGAGGTAGATGATTCAAAAGGGGTTCTCAAAAGGCCGTAAAAATTTGGACACCACTCGTCAGAGGAATAAGACTAAAAACCCACTTCACCAGAATGCCCTCTCTACGTAAAGGGTACTCTGCTACCTGCTAGCAGCCTGAATCGTATCGGTGCCCATAGCCTCGCACCAGGGTGGCCTCACACGGCGGTAGCTGGAGCCGGAAGGGCGTCACACGGGCTTTTCCCAGCATTCAGTATTTGCCGTCGCGTTTTCGCGCGCTTGAAAATTTTCGCTTTCCATTTAATAGCGGAAAATAGATATCGTCATTTAAAACTCTAAAAGTGTGAAATACGAACTCCAGGAACAATAATATTCCCATTTAAGCTATTAAAAAAATAGGAAACCACCCTATTACTTCCATGCCAGGGACTACCACGGACACAAGCACACGAACCCGAATGGACACCTTTGCAGCGCTGTCGGACCTCGCTAAGGTGACCTTGGGTGGTAAATTGGGACCCTTCGTAGAGCTAGCTGTATGGTCTCCCCTAAGGATGCCAGGTTATTTCACTCTCACTATTGAGGTGATTTACGGAAATGTTACTTCCCCGCCAGGAACCACCACAGACCTTACACACCACCCAGTAGTATCCTTTGCGGGGCTGTAGTGATCTCGCTAAGGTAATCTGGGCTATAGCTCGTCTTCCTTTGCAGAGCTGTTGGGACTCTGCTTAAGGATGCCACCTTTGCCTCATTCACACTCACAAGCAGTCAACACAATCACTCACACTAGCAATAGGGTACGGATTTCTGTTAAACCGCTCAAAGAGAGCGTGGTCAAGATAACACTAACACTAAACCAACGAGAGTGAATATCGTATACATATTTCAGCAACGAAGTAGCCCTCCTCAGCGAGCTGAAGGAAATAAGTACCTCCAACACGTAGTCGAAAGTGAAAAGGGGGGGACAACCTAGCATAAGGTTGTAAGTAAGTTAAAGTACAACCGAGGCAATATCCCGGGGGAAAGGTTCCACAAATATAGTTGAACTTTTGCATTGCTTTTAGATTATTTTTGATTGAACTGAATTACGAGAAAACCAGGTGCACCCAGCCTTAGCAGCCAAACTAGCCATCAGTGGTGTTTGAATATTAAGGTAGAACCTCTACTACAAGGACCTTCGAAAACATGCCGTGATATTTTCATAAATTGAAGAGAAATGATACCTTAGTTGATCTGTGAAAAAATAATTGGGGGTCATCGGCCATTAAGCGCTAATAATTGGATTTGAAAATAGTGATATTCAACTTAAAATGACATTTCTGTAATGGCGGAAGGCAGTCGTCCCTCATTTCAACATTTTATTTCGCAAGATTTTCCCCGATTAGGCTACCTCAAAAACAACTATTTGGCGATCAAATAATCAGCGAATATAATGCATTTTTTCAGGTTGCCTTACCGATCATTTCATGCAGATATTTATGGTTGATAAACGGTGATGAGCCTCACTTCCGATTTATAGCCGCCATATTGAAACAAACTTGGCAACTATGCTCGAGAAGTGAACAAAAACATTGCCTAGAGTTAAGATTGCCGACGATTTGGTACACACCGAAATATGTAATTTATCAGTGCTGGTTGTTGAAGTAATTCCCATATGCGCCCAAATTTTATTAAACATGCGAAAAATCATGACCGGAATATAATACATCTCTTGAAATGTAAGATTTCACTTTTTCCCGGCGTATGATGGCGGTGAATTCTTCTCGGGTTTCCATCCGGGTTAGCTCCATCTCCATCGCTGCCGACGTTTCGATAGAATCCTTTTCTATCGTCATCAGGGCCTATGATGCCAGTAGGAAAGTGCCAGGTTTGTATATCCTCGGTCGTTATGTTGGGTTGTTCTGATTGGCGGAGAAAGAGTGCGCTTTTCCCGCCACTTTCAAAATCCGGTTCCATGCCTTATTTAAGTTGAAACCCTCGTCTCTGTTGAAGTTTTTCTTGGAGAGTCTTATTTCAATTGCCTCCTTGGTGAGGCGATCCCAGTAGCCTCTGGAGTGGTAGAGCATTTTGGTGTTTTCCCAGCGAATCGCGTGGTCGAGATTGATGGCGTGCTCCGCAACCGCCGATTTCGATGGTTGGCACAGCCGGAGATGACGCTTATGCTCTTTGATTCGGGTCTCGATCGTTCTTCCCGTTTCACCGATATACTCCTCACCACACTCGCATGGTATGCTGTAGACACCAGGCAATTTCAGTGCTGCAGGGTCTTTGGCACGGACTAAGACTTGTCTTAGTTTTTTGTGAGGCAGATGCACTGTCCGTATGTTGTGTTTATGAAGAATGCGCGAAATCTTGCTGGATACCGTAGAGACGTACGGCAGGTATGCGTTGGCCACCGGTAGTAACGGCTCTCCTTTACCAGTATTCTTGCCTTGTCGAACTCAATGGTATGTCCCGGCTCACTCCATGCGTGTTCTGCGATGGCCGACAAGTTGAATAAGAGAAGCCCTGGAGATATACAAAACGAAGAACTTCAATAGAGACCACGGCTACCCGATCGATAAGACATGGAAGAGGGTCCTGGCACCCAGGGGCCTTCCTATATAACTCGGCGGAAAATTAAGCTTCTCCACTTCGACCTGAAGACGGGAGCAGGATGGCTCTCGAAACCGTCGTCACCCAAAAGCGACGAACACGGCTGGAGCGCCCGGAAACCCATACGCACCATGATCATCACCGCCGAAACCTACGCAGGAATTTCACTATCCTCTACGGGGAGGATATCCTCAGGAAGTCTAAGAGATTCGAGAAGCTAAGAAAGAAGAAAGGGAAACTTCTATCCTCCCTTGCCTTCCTTCAACGTTGCCGTGACACCAACACTCTGCCCACCTGTATTGAAGTCAAACACCACCTGAACACCTATGCAGCCAAGAAGATCCTTCGCCGTACCAGCGAAGCACTCTTGAGAGAACGCATTCACCACAAGAGGCTGGAACTCCACCTTTGTTCCGAGGAGCTCTATCGCATTCACCTGGAATTGGGAGAAACTCTCACAGCCACTGATTGGGAGAAGATTGACAAGATTTCCTTTGAGTCATCCAGAGCCTTGGTAACGACGCACCGGGAATCGCAGATAAAGAAATACGAAAAACTTAACTCTCGGCAGCACCCAAAACTGGAATCTGGCCCTGATAAGGACCGCTCCATAGTGAACCTGACGGATCTGCACATTGACGACGCCACCACCTCAGTACTTGCCAAGGGACTGAATTTTGCTATAACAACTCGAGACATACCACGGGAAAAGATCATCACCGAAGTGGAGACTGGCATTCGTAAACTCCCTAGACTTGTGGCTGACGAGATCAGAGAAGACGTGGCTCGTGTCCTCCGCAATGCAAAACCACCGAAGCCTAACATGACTGCAGGAGAAAGGACTGCCCTCAAGGCTCTGCGTGAGAACCAAGACATCTTAATTCTGCCTGCGGACAAAGGAAACGCCACCGTTCTCGTGAAAAAGGAGGAGTACCAAAAGAAGATATCAGAACTCCTATCTGACACCATCTACCGGAAACTAGGAAAGAATCCCATGGCCAAAGCAGAGAGAGAGAGACAAAAGCCATTATCAAGAAATCTTCCATTCCACCTGAAGAAAAGAGAGGCCTGATAACATCTGCGCCCAAACCACCAAGGCTGTATGGCTTACCAAAGGTACACAAGGAGGGTGTACCCCTAAGACCCATCGTAAGCCAAATCGACGCGCCTACCTATCGTCTTGCAAAATACCTGGCCAGAACGCTGCAGGACCACACAGGAACGACTACTACGCACGTAAAGAATTCCGCCCATTTCGTGGAAATGATAAGGGACATGACCATCGCAAATGAAGACATCATGGTCAGCTTCGATGTTGTCTCACTCTTCACCAATGTACCCATTGCAGAATCAGTGGAGATTGTGAGGACCCTCGTTGACTCAGGAATACCAAAAGACTTCCCTGACCTAGTCAACCACTGCCTTTGGGATTCCTTCTTCTTGTGGAACGGTGATTTCTATGACCAGTCAGACGGAGCAGCGATGGGATCGCCACTTTCACCTGTGGTGTCCAATCTATTCATGGAGAGGTTTGAAGCGGAGGCCATCAACATCTACGACAAGAAACCTAAAAAATGGCTGCGGTATGTTGATGATACATTCATTATCTGGCCCCACGGAACAGAAGAACTGGACCGATTCCTTAATCACCTCAACAGTCGGCACCAAAACATCCGGTTTACCATGGAAAAGGAGAGAGATGGCAAGCTACCATTCTTGGACGTCATGGTCAGGAGGAAAGGTGATGGGAGTCTTGGACATGCCGTCTACAGAAAGGCCACTAATACCAACCGCTACTTAAACGCAATGTCACACCACCATCCCGCCCAAAAGGCCTCTGTGGTATCCTCTCTACTCCTTCGCGCCTTCACTGTCTCCGACGCCGATTCCCTGGAATCCGAGAAAAGACTCCTGACCACAGCTCTACGCAAGAATGGATACAACCAGAAAATGGTCCTTAAAAGGGCCGAAAATGTCGCCAAGCTTCACGCCCGGCCACCTATGGAACGCCACACCACTGAGGAGGATTCGATGACACCAGCAGCGAAACTGATTATCCCGTATATCGCGGGGACTTCGGAGAGGATCGCCAGAATTCTAAAAAAATATGACGTGGTCACCCGATTCAACTGTGTGACCAAGATCCATGACGCTGTGCCCGGGCCGAAAGACCAAATCCCACAGGAGCTATACGAGGGTGTCTACCAAGTGCCCTGCTCATGTGGGAAATCATATGTAGGAGAGACGTGTCGAGGGATGGCCACAAGGATGAAGGAACACGCCCGAGCCATGAGACAGAAGCAGTTCAACTTGTCGGCTATCGCAGAACACGCATGGAGTGAGCCGGGACATACCATTGAGTTCGACAAGGCAAGAATACTGGTAAAGGAGAGCCGTTACTACCCACGGCAAATAAGAGAAGCCCTGAAGATATACAAAACGAAGAAATTCAATAGAGACCACGGCTACCCGATCGATAAGACATGGAAGAGGGTCCTGGCCAATCAGCGCCCAGGGGCCTTCCTATATAACTCGGCGGAAAATTAAGCTTCTCCACTTCGACCTGAAGACAGGAGCAGGATGGCTCTCGAAACCGTCGTCACCCAAAACCGACGAACGCGGCTGGAGCGCCCGGAAACCCATACGCACCATAAAAAAATGTTATTTAAAACATTATGGACACTTTAGTTGGGAAATATTGCAGAAATTTCTTAAGAAATTAAATTTCTTAAGAAATTAAATTTCTTAATAAATCAATAGAATATCGAATCCCGGTCAAGGCGAATGATTTTTCCTCTGTGGATTTTTCGCACTTTATCTTTAGACACAAATTTGCCTTTAAATCGGCATAATGAATCCATCACTTCAGCCCAAAGGTATATTTACTAATTTAAGGCTAAGTAAAGTGGATAATAAAGCGAGTAATATTGTCACAATGCAACGTAACTCAACGAGGTAGCGTAAAAAAACAAAGGTGATCAACCGGTGTGAAACTACGATATGTTGACAGCGTTGTTGAGTTGGTGGTCAGCAATTATATATAAATCATTTTTCCAAATTAGGTTAACATTAACGGAGCAAAAGCTCTCATTACTTAAGTTCTTTTTATTCATCACAAATTATGTCTGCTATGAAGCTTTACTGTATTTCCAGAGAAAGTTTTTAAATTCTTCCGATACCTAAGAGTCAATATAACAGCCATTCTTCATATCACAGGATTATTACATTTTTAGTGAAACACATGCATTGTACAGCTATTTTCATTGATTTAAAACTAGTTTTAATTTTTATAAATGACACATTTAGCCATTACAACTCGTTTTTGTCGAGTTTATATGACTAATGAAAGCAGTATTTCGAAGCGCAGGTTCTACCTTAAAAGGAAAAATGACGTGATTTCTCCGCATTCTGTTGGAACAAGTGAGGTGCCTGTATTTTTTTTTGTTGAAATGTCCCATTGTGTCCCCGGGGCCATCGAGAAATTAAGTTTAGAAACCAAAAAGGAGTTCGTTGCACCTGGCCAGCATTAAGTGGTAGCCTGCATTAAGCTCTTGTCTCGCGGCTAATAGTAAATACAGCGGGTTGCAGATTTAAAAAGTCCATCTTCTGATAATTTAAACCTCTACTTATCTCAGTTATTTTATATTCTCATACAGGTGTGAGAATACACGTAATACCACTTAAGGAGAAACTTATTTCATTTCCGAATCAGTCGTTTTGTGAGCGTGAAATTGATTCGTGTTTAGCTACTGACGCTATTAAAGATTTAAAATCCAGATGATCTCCGAAAAACCGAAAGAAAAGTAACGACTAAAAATGAATTCTCAGAAGGAAAATTTCGAAAAGTGATGGAATAGAAGAAAAAGAAAAAGCGATAGCCAGAGCCATTTTCCCGTGTATCTCCAGCATCAGCAAAAAGATTGCCCGGAAACTCCGAAGGCACAATTTAGAAGCCATTCACATACCTGTAACCGCGATCAAAACCGACATCGCGACACCGAAAGATGACCTAGGCCCCAAAATCTCGGGGATGTACAGCGTCCCAATATGAATGCGGTCACGTGTACGCTGGGGTAACAGGCCACACAATCGAAAAACGACTGACAGAGCATGAAAGATGCATACGTTTGTTTTACGGACTGAAATTAGCCTTAGCGGAGCATTGCATGGACCTCGGACGTAGAATTAATTTAAAAAATACCAAGTTTCTATACCGCACGAATAATTATCGGGATTGCATTGTAAAAGAAGCGATTGAAATTAGCCTAGAAGAAAATAAGATCAGTAGCGACAGAGACTTCAACCAAACAATGCTTGGAATATGATAATCAGTCACCATAAGCTAAATCAATAATCGAGAAAGAACCAATCAGGGCACTCTAGGATATAAATAAGTAAATAAATAAAATACCAGCTAGAGTTTGGCTCCACATTCTACCGCTAAAGACGATGGCAGACTCAGCCTTCGAAACGTTGGTACCAATTAGCCAAAGCCACACCCGGAGGGAAGCCCGAGCATTATTCCTTCTATCTTATAATATCCTGGCTCAGTTGCGTAGGAATTTGGACTAAATTGAACTTCCTGCATTGAATTTACACTACTCACGTAGTATTTTATACCGCTTGTCTTCGAAATTCAGCAAGTAAATTATTTTTCACAGTAAGCTATTGATATTTAGCCTTTTCGCGCCGGGCTCCTTCACGGGAAGTTGCTTTTGGCTGTACGAAGGCTTTGAGCATTTCTTTTTCGCCCTGTACGGAGTTGTTTCTCGGCAACGAATCGTCCAGGTAGTCGCTCCCTCTACTTAATGACCTTTTCTAGCGGGGTGCCGGACCCTTTCCCCGGCAACTGGGCAAATATAATCCTCGACCCTTTTCCCGCAGGCATCCCATCACGGTGTACTTTTGTGGTCAGTTTATTGTTTCTAGTTCGATTGTATTTTTTTTTATTGTAACTATTGCATTAAATGTCAGTTCATCAATGTATACCTTTCATTTTGCAATGCCTATAGAACTTTTAAACGAAGTTCTACGGTTATTTTTAGGGTTTTCAGCGAAAGGGCATTAGATCATGGGCCAAAAACTACTTTAAAAGGAATGAAATCTTTCAATGCTCCTAGCATACTTCTAGGTATTTACGATTTATGATATTAACATATTTATTATTATGTATGTATGTATTAGGTATGAGAGTAATTACCTGGGTAGGGCAGTGCTCTTTCCTGCAATAGTATGGAATGCTTCTCGCAACATGAGTCTACGTAAAACATTCCTTATTTGTACATTAAAATTACGAATTTTTAGGATTTGCATTAATCAGTATTTATAGCGAAATTCGTTTATAATACCTTTGTATTCAAAGGTTGGTAAGAGGTTATTCAAAGTAGTCGCTGTAATTTTGGCTCACGACAAAGAACTGAGAGAATCCTATTTTATTACATTACGAGGGTTTTTTTTCATAGAAGTTAAATCAGATATTCTATCGAATTTCACCGCAAATGTACACTTAGAATGTAGCTAACAGAGTAACGTATACTTTTAGATGTAAATCATTACAATATCACAGACATCTGGAACTACGATCCAAACGTTCCCACCACATACATACTGCCTTTGCAAATTACTCTTCTATGAGTCTATCCTATGTCTTTCTTTCTTATAGATTTAATATATTGGTTATTATTCAAATAAACTTGTGTCAAATGATATGTTAATGGACTGCAAACAAAAAGAAAATATATATTAACTAATAACTATTTCATCAAAAGAGACAAAACCAGAAAAAAAAGAAAAGAACTTAAAAAAAACAATAACAATAAAATGTTTAAAAATATAAAAAAATAAAAAACAAAACAAAGTCCAAAAAAAAAATTATTATTATTATTATAAATAAATGTGCTCTTTATCTATGTATAAAAATCTTTTATTTTTAATTAATCCAACTGTTTAGTATGTAAGCTTCTGTTAACGCAAACACTCACGAACTCAAACAACACAAACAAATGCGCAAAAAAATTATTCTATTGTAATCTGGCTGGTTGTGGTGAACATGGTTTACCGGTACGGCCTTGAACGCGCCTAGCGGCGCGCAAGACAATGATTATCCTTCCTATTACAATATCGCTCCTATAAGCTTGCTAGTAACTTATAAAAAAAACAATTAAACATCTAACCTTAGCGTCTCCAAAAATTGTTCTAGGTGATGATCAACTCCGTTAATATGAACGCTAGAATTCCGTTTAAAATTTGGAACCAATCAGCAGAACATACAGAATGTAATTCCTCGCATTGATTTTCAATAAATGCAACATGAACGTTTTTAGTTATTTTAACTTATAAACAAATAAGTGACCATGAGCACCTTCATTGAGTGGGACACTAAGAGCGGGAATGGGCCGAGGTAATCCCCACGCGGACAATAGGAAAGGGTCGGACCTCTCGCGCCGAGGGACCCTAATGGCGGTTGGGGCCCACTTGGCATTCTTGACCGCGAAACCGTGAAAACACGGCCTTTGGCCATTTGCTTCGAAAAATTCAAGCAGTGAAAATCCGGCCTTCCTTCTTTAGCATCAGAAAATTCAGGCCGTGAAATCACGCCCTGCGTAGGGAAGAGGTTAGATAATATTGATCAAGATAGCTAAAATCAAGGTATGAAACTTAACTCACAAGTTTAACCAATGTTTCGTTAAAAGAATAACGAATATTTCGTTGGACTTGTGAGATAAATTTTAAATATCCATACTTATTCGAAAAAACTATTTTTACCACCCGTTTAGCCTAGAACCATTTTAATGTAATGCTATAGATTATTTATTGAGTCGGTAGCAATTTATCGAGGCGTTTGGCAGTAGGTTAAATATGGGCGATTATCATAGGGAATGGCATCGTGTGTCTTTGGCAACCATCACCCATACAATAAAAATTAATTTTTGTGCGTTAGTCTCACTAAAACTCGAGAAACACCGGACCGATTTGGCTAATTTTGGTTTTAAATTCGTGAAATTTCAGGAAATTCTAAATGGCGAAAATATTTTTCCGTTTGGCCCATGAGGCCCTGACTCATTTCCATAAGAAATACATGTAGAACTAGTTATTGATGCCTGCAGGCCTTTTTTCTCTTGCACATGAAAATCAGTGATAATGGTCACATAAAGTTGAAAAGTATACAGTTGGAAAGAAAAATAAATACACCTTCTTATTCATTAAATTGATTTTCATTTTCCACATGATTTACGGTGAATTTAAAAAAAAAAAACATTGGTAAAAAAGCTGGAATATGAGCGTTTTCGGCTAACTATCCCCTTGACGACCATCAGTATTGTTAATGCAGTTTGACTTGTTTCTAAGTTTATTTTCGAAATAAATATTTTTCTTTAGTCGCTCAAAAGATTATATGTCGTAATTTATTCACAAATGTTTAGCACGAAAATTTTCTTTACCTACTTTAGGCTAGTTTCCAAGTAACCTTTACGGTTTAAGTTAATACAGTCATAATCTTCACATAGGAACATTAATTATCGAGAAGTGGACGAGAAATTTCTTTTCTTTGATTACTTAAAATGCTAAGGAGTAGACATCCTAACTTAGGTCAACGAATTCAATCAAATGTGCGACGAGTTACCTTGCGTGCTAACCATGCTAATGACCATCAAGAGACGGATAATATTAATAGTCGTATTGGTGTGGTATAATGCGTTCTGTAGTGACTATAAACGAAGCGGATAGTCTTAAAATGCAACGAGTTCGTGCACATCAAACACGACATCAGCAAGCACGACGCAATGAAATTGAGTGATTGTGCAGACGCATTGCTCGTGTGATCCTGGAACAAGTAGCATGCAACTACGATCCGGAAGAAGATTATCATTCTGCCGTCAAATTAGTAACAATTGGGGAAATTAAAATTATTTGTCATTATTGTAAGGCGTTAAAATACAATGGAGAAACAACTGGATTATGCTGCGATGGTGGGAAAGTAAAATTTCCACAATTGGTGCCACGACCACATCCATTACAGTCATCAGTTTCTGGGGTGGGAAATGATTCTTAACACCTGTTGGCCAGCATTTAAAAATGTAAGTTGTTTTCAAATGATTTCGTTTGACTCAAATCATATTGTGCGGGACAATTCTTTCCCTATTTAAAGATATTATACCATATAAGTGTCTGATAAAATTCAAATTTTTATCCCTATCAGAAAAAAATTAAAAAATCTTAAATTATTGCTGGTACAAGGACAAATTCATCACTTAATCTATGTCACCACTATCAGCTGTAGATCAACAAATTTATGTCATGGGCAATTCAAATGAGGAAGTTGAAAGGCGTTGTGCTCACAATCCAACGGTAATCCAAGGACTAAACGTTTCTTCACTAGAACAGCGATTAAGTAAAAATGCTTAAACGAGCATGGGATCGGATGCCAACCGACAACCATAATATCATCATTGGAGCCGATAGATGAAGTTGAATTGAGGTTCACCGGGCCATTTAGGTCACCTTTGTGTGTTGAAACGCCGACAAAAATGAAAAGAAAAGTTTATCAGAAAGCATTGTATTGATGAACTGTAATGTAATTGTGTTGTATTTTATGGAAATGATATATATTACATTCATTTAAATTTTAAGGAAGTTTTATTTAATAGCGATAGGTCACAAACATTAATTACCGAGAAATATTGTAGGTAGGTACTCATTTGTTGACATAATTATCTGTGACAAAATGATTAGCAAATCCGTGACGTGGTTGAACGACGGGACGAGCTTCAAATGTTTGGACTTCCACAAATATTTTATAACCAAAATTAGGCAAATCGGTTTAGCCATTTTCGAGTTTAAGCGGGAAGAACTAACCGGAGTTGATTTAAAAAGACATTGATAGATGCGAAGGTGATGCGAAGTTCATCGGGTCATCTAGACTCGTATAAATTAAATTTATATATAGCAGTCTCCATTGAAAGTGTTTTTTAGCTCGTGAATTCAATAATAATTATGTGATTTCTTTTTAAAGCTAAGCTTACTCGCAACCATATTTTCCAGCTTTCCAGTATGAACATATGGAACTGAAGAGGCCAAATTTATGTTCAAATAATTCTCTATTTGATGGGCTGAATCAGCAAAATAAATAACTGTTCGTATTCGAGACTCAAATTACCGATGGCGGCGCTGCTGTCGGTGACGTCAATTTCCAATATGGCCGACAGAGTGATGGTAAAATCAAAACAATCGTAAAGCATTGGCGTACGGAGAGAACATAAACCATAATATCACGAGCTAATAAGATAGAATTATTCCTTTAATAACCTTCGTACGGTGTATTTTTCGGCTTCTTTCGTCCGTATGAAGATCTAGAACTAAAGAAAAGAGCTTGTCGACGTAACTAAAGGTGTTTATAATGCATGTACCTCAGCATTACGACTCAGGTTTGATTCTCGACTTCCGTTCATCCGACTCGTATTGCGTTACTTCATAGTCATTTCTATGGAATACACTACAAAAGAACTTAATAGTATTTTATGCACAGTCTGCCGCTTCAATACACGGAATCATAATCCATTTCAGGCAGTTTACGTGTTGTATTTGGGTGCCACAGCCGTCTGCTTCACTGATGTGGATTGCTGTGTTCACCTATATTATTATCATGTTTCCGGATAAGGAATGAACTAAATAGTGATGTGATGTGATTTACCATTGGGAAATGAAATTGTTTGGTATGATTTAGAAATTTAAGGACGACTTAAGGATAATGGAGACGATATAGTTCTTCATTCTTTATCCCCATGTTCAAGTATGTGCATACTAGTTACTGAACAGCAAGGTTTCAGATAAATAATGTCTACCACTGCTAATTTAGCTATATTTAATAATTCCTCACATGAAAATATACAAGTTGCTGTAATTTGCAAAAGGCTCGTATGTATGTTAGGTTTTATAAGTCGTCTGCGTTGAGTTACAAAAACACATTCATTTGCTCAAAGTATTGCATTCAGAACTGGTATGCCCTATTCTTGACTTTAACAGAGTTATATGGAATCCTTATTATAAAGTGTCAATGATTACAACTGAAAGGGTACAAAGCAAATGTCAAACTACTATGGTGGATTCAATACTAAACATACCCCATACAGAGAAACAATTCATATTTTGGATAACCAATCGCTGATGGTTAGAAGGAAACTGAATGACCTGATATTTTAACATGACTTATGTCATAGTATGATATGTTGTACTTGTCTTAATAATATTAGTTTTAATCGTTCGGTTACCTCAGGAAGGAATTGCAATATTATCTTTGTAATATTCTGTTGAAAAAATATCACTTATAGCAATCTTATTAACACCAGGTTATGGTTATTCCACAGAGCATCACATGAAATTGGCTGGGTTTTGAATTTAAATTGGGTGTCACAGTTAAATAATAATCCGTTGAATGAGTTACTGTAACTCTACGGGGAAAGGAATTTGGGGACTAAGTTTCTTTGCCCGCTATTACATTTCAAAGTCGAAATGAAACTTGGCATTGCCTTGAACAAGTTAAAGTCGTCCATTTCTTGTCTGAAAGCAGTATGTTCTGTGTATGACTTCGAATTGACTACTGAATTGGCCCCTGGTATCAATCAAAATAGGATAATAATGTTTACCATAATGCATATTACTAATTTACATCGTGACACGCTGTTAAAAATCGTTCTTTCGGTGCAGTAGGTTCATCCTCCTTGCTATTGATACTTAACGTCAATATTGAGTTACTTTACTCAGCAACTTTAGGTAAATTGTTCAATAGTACATCGCGCACAGAAGAAAAAAACACATTTATCAGACTAACACGGGCAAATACCATCCCGCTCATAATAATGGCAATGTAAATATTGATTATGATACATTGAAAATCTCGAAAACAGCGATCACGGATATCGGATACTTTAATGCATTGGATATACGCTATTTTTCTACTTTTTTCTGCGTAACCTGACACATGAACGATTTTCAATTGAAATAACACTATATTAATAGCTATAACATGTAAAACCAACGTATCTCCATTAAAATCGTCCTAAGCAAGAGCTTTCTGCTTCTACCTACGTGCGGAAACAACAGCCGTCGTCTCGCTTTGAACCAATTACACTTGTGCTGCAGTTATTACAGGGTCGTAGAATTAAAGAATATTTAACCTCAAGTAACGGTAATAATTGTTTTGAAACCGAAAAGTAGGTATCACCCCGTAACTAGTCAATAAAACAGTGTAAAGGTCTCATATACGCTATTCCTCATAGCACTACCGCGTCATGACCATCGTTCCTCTGTTTCGAGCGTTCTCCGCCAGGTGGTGTCTCCCTTGGCTGGAATCGCGAATTGGGAGCGTACTTGGTCCAAAAGCAGTGAGGTATTTGTGTGCACATACTCTCATCTAGCGCAGCTTCCTCGCTTGGTCCTCTGAGCCAAATCAAACACACGTCTCTTGTGTTTGATTTTCTCTTATGAACTCCCGCATTTTCAATCACCCCCTCCTTTCCTCTGCTCACTAATTTCAAGAGATTTTTCAAAATGAAAAACGCAATATATATCGATGGCTAAGTTCTAACAACACGCATCTCAAAAATAGCAACTTTTCAGGAGAAATATTTTTTTTTAAACGATTAATTTTTTTACTAGTGCACTGAAATTAAAAACCAAAAGTGGATAAAACTGAAAAAGAAGCATTCATTTGAAAACAAAGAGTGGTTTTTCGCTTGTATTTTATTTTTTAATATTAATACACTTTGTTTAAGATATTTGTCTCAAACCGGCCAAATTTGAGATCCGTGTTGTTAGAACTTAGCCATCGAAATGCTTCAATTTTAACATTTCACTGACCTTTAATTTTTTATTGATGTGTGGGATGAATTTTCAAAATTAAATTCATTTTTATCGCGTCCCTGTTATGTCATGCATTGCAGTGCATAATGTTTTAGGGATACTCTACATGTAGAACCTTACGCGGCGAAGCCCGTGTTATATTTTGCGCTCCATTTGCTAAATTACTCTATCCCATCATATTTAAATATATTCAATGCCTTATAAGGACAATTTTATCTTTAATTTACCTTCATTTATATCTAATTGATTCCAAGTTAATTGCCAAAGTAATTCAATTTGACTTAGCTAATAATTCCAAAAACATTTTGTATGAACCGCTTTGTTTACGCCTGAACGTTTTGAATTGAACTCATTACGGTGGTAGGGAGTGCCAACTTTGCCTTTTAAATACCTACGGAAATTTATGTAGGGACTGTAAGTATATAATTGGGATGAAAATTTGAATTTTATCAGACACTTATATGGTATAATATCTTGTAAATAGGCAAATAATTGCCCCGCACAATATGATTTGAGTCAAACAAAATCATTTGAAAATAGGGACTGTAAGTATATATAAAGAAATATGCAGTGAAAATCTAGTGGTCAATCGGATGTAGATCTCTTTCCAGTTCATCCTGCCGTGACGTCTGCCATTCATTCACCACTCGGCTGGACATTTGCAATTCAGATTCTGATTCTGTAAGTCCCTACATAAATTTTCGTAGGTATCGCTATTGAGATTTAAAACTAGACAGACATCAAAGTTTATGAATTGCTTGAACGTCATTGTGTAAAATATTTGCCCAGAGAAAAATCATTCAATTCAGCATTACTTTATCTCGGAATAACGAAATATTTATATTAACTTATTTTTTATTATATTTACTGTTAACTTACAATATTCAGTGACATCTATGCAGCCGATAAGCATTTTTCTTTTGAATATTGTAGTTAAAAATTAATACCATAATTGATCCTGCAAAAGAAACATGCAGTGAAAATCTAGTGGTTAATCGGATGTAGATCTCTTTCCAGTTAATCCTGCCGTGACGTATGCTATTCATTCACCACTCGGCTGGACATTTGCAATTCAGAGTCTGATTCTAAGCGGTCTCAGTGACGTAGAAAATAAAAATAGCGGAGTTTTTGACGCCAACATCCTATGAAAGTGAAAATTTAAATACCTACGTCACCGAATCAATCAAATTAGCGCGTTCTTCTTTGATGGATGATCGCATTTTTGGGATCCGGATGTTGAAGGCTGGTTTTTGTCAGCGACAAGACTAATGTGCCGCTCAGATTATAATTCTAGGCGTTCGAATCCGTTCATGCAGCATTATAACAGGAGTAAATAATATATTTAATCTGTTAGCGGTGTGTATAGATATGCGAGATGCCTTCAGGCAAAGTGGAAGTTATTTATCAGATCACTACAGTTTCTCGTATTTCACGGTGGGCATTATTTACTCTCGTCACCTTGGCGATAATTTTATCTCTCCTGCCATTTCATTGTATTTAAAAACGCGTATTTTACAACAATCCATGGTTTATGCAATCATTTACGTGGTTACCATGGTTAAGTGATAAATTTCAATGGTTATGTAAGTTTGACTTTCCTCTTCATAGTCATGTGTAGATATGTATTTGACTTTATAACTGGTGCTTCTAATACTTCATTTTTTTGCAAAAAACTAAGAACAGCCTGGGTGTCTTATACAAACTCGAGTCATATGTTTCTGAAAAAAAGCTGTGAACAACTTATCAATCACATTAATTTGGCTTAATGTAACATTGTAAGCCTAATAAGAATAGTGCAGTTCACTACCTATTACTTTTTCATTTAATCGTGTTGCAATTCCTCGAAGTCACTTTGATAACTATCTATTATATATGTATTTGTTTTAACTCATTTTTTATAGATAGGGCTGCCAATTTTTCATACTTTTTCCCCGCTATGCGTCCTAATTAGTGGATTTTACGAATACGGCTTCAATGGATGGCTCGAAGACGACTCCGGTCAATATGTAAGTGGCAGTCAGTACCAAATCCTCCGGCGTTCTTCGAAACTTGAGACTGCTCATGTGGAATTGGCGTGACATGACTCAAGGTACGGAAATCATCATTCTTTGAGATACTGCCATATAAGGATGTTACACGTATGATCAGTGGTTAACCACAAGCAGGAACGCACACAAGTAGGACGAAGAATGTTGGAAATTATCCAGGTGCCTGACACTACGTTTATTATTATCTTCCTCCATATACTCTACGTCATTGGTATATAGATGTCGCTATTGCGTTACACAATACATATCATGAAGGTATCGAGTGCGACGATAGTGAAATCGTGAGCGCAGCGCAGCACCTTCATTCTCTTCCATTCTGCTTCATTCCATTGAATTCCAGTTCTACTCTTTCTGTCATCGATTCCTCAAAGAATATTTTTAAGAATTCTGATCATAGGTTGTCGTACATCTAAGTAGTTTTTACCAAAATCTTTTTTTATCTTGACCTCATTAATTAATGCAAAATTGCAAAATCTTTCTTTATTATTGCCAATTAGTATTGTGAGTGAGTTTTTCTCGGGTGTCCTACTAGTAACTCGAAAAAAACAGTTCATCTCATATACGCCAGCAATTGGAACATGATTTGCATTTATGATGTTGATTTTCTCTAAATTAGGCCAAAATAAAGAATTATAACTTAACCTGTAAGCATGGATTTCATTGAGCACATTAGTGTGGTGTAATATCCGAGAAATACAGATTCATGGAAATATTATGTTAAATGTTTACCCCTAATGTCATGCTGAAGAAGAAACTCAAAATGAGACACTGAAAACAGACTGCATCTTTTCCTTCGCAGCAATAAATTGAATCCTCACTTAAGATGTGTCCCATCTCGTTAGGCATTAGGGAGCATGGCCAAATTTTGGGAAGCCAATCCAAAAGGCAACATGAATTGGGACATCCTAACGCGGGTGTTTGCCATATCCTGGGCACTATACCAATGAAAAAAGAGAGAAATTTTGAATTAATTGTACTAATAATGTACAAACCCTTCATATTTCATGCTGATTTAGAGTTCTTGAAAAGCATTTTCTCTCTTACCTGGGCAACTTTTTGTTTTAGTTGGGGATGAAGAATGGGTATTTCTTTAGTCGTAGCTTTAAAGTCGAAGTGGCAAAATTGATCAGGCTTCAAGGGAGCGGAGGCCTTCACAACAATGTGGTCCCTTTGATCCCACCCTCCTCCGGACCACCCGTCTCACTCCCGCCGCTTTCTAGAGATTGAAAAAGCGCGAATCGAAATTGCAAGGCTACCGAAACGTATAAAGCGGTCGCGGTGAGCTCCGCTGAATGACGTCAATGGAGGCTGAAACCAACCTAATTATTCAGCGGCCAGGGTTTTGATGGGGTGATCTTGATCGTCATATGACCCCGACCACCTGGCAGAAACACTTTCCAACAGTGAGGGCTGAGAATAAATTGGCACGCGAAAGCCGGGCCTTTTCTATTAGGCTGAAAGTGATATTTTCATTTGTTAATATTTTTCTACATTAAAGAAAACGGCACACATGCTACAAGATTCCCAATTTATAGTGCACTTATAACGATAAATATGTAACAATGATAACAATGAAATTGAAAATAAAGCTTGGACAAAAATGTAGCATACCGATACGGTGGACATATGCATAGCATTGAACTAGTTATTTGGTTATTTTTTAATTGAATTTAGTTGATATATTGTCAGTCAGTCAGAAAATTTGGTAATTCAGTTAGTAACGAGGAATTGATATCAGTTTCGATAGAATTTTGTAGAGTCAAAAGGCGGTAGAGGAGAAAACTCTTAATTATTGATTGTCTAGGTGAGGGTTCGACAACCTTTTGAGACGGAATAGCCAAAAGTATTAAAACCAGCTTCTAAGCTATTTTTCGAAAGTGACTACCGAAAATGTATTTATTATTGGGACAGTTTATCCTCTTTCCTTTCTACATCCACGTTATTTATTCTGTGTTGCAATATATTTTTGGCTTGTCAAAATAAAGTAATGTAACAATTTTTCGAGCATGGAAGTGAAAGGCCGCAATTTGACAGGAGGAGCCGCCCCTTGACATCGGAAGAGCCGCAGTTTGCTGACCCCTGGTCTAACTATTGGCATGAGGAGTTGGAACGAGTGTGGCGGGAAGGCGAGTGTGACTCTTATGCTGACGAGGGAAACAATATCAGGACTGAAAAGCTATGAATAAAGAGCTTTGTAAATGAATTTATATCTAATTGAAGTCGGAGATGGGAGAGACTATTACACATATGAAGGTGTCGTAGTTTACCGAGGTTTATAAGGAATATTTTGCAAATTCCCCCACCCTCTCTCCCCTCCCCTCCTCCATTTCATTCCATCTAAAATTCCTATTCTCTTCCTTTCTATCCATCGTTTACCTAAACTTTTACCCACCAACAAAGTTGTTAACATCCCTTCTCTGCTTGGAGGGGTTGTCCTCTATTTTCATACAATGAAAGTTACCAAATTTGGATAGCTGCAGAATCTTCAAATGGATCGTTCAATGAGCCGTTCATTCCTCGAGACACCAAGGATGACATGGTGAATACGAACCGTTCCCGTGTGAGCCGTATAAGTGAACCGATACTCGGCCCCATGGTCGGCCATTTATTAAACTTCCAAACTATTTGGTTAAACCTGTCTTCATTGGAATAACAGCCCATATGCGGAAGCTCAAAATTATCCCCCAGCACTCGAACCCTCTGTCTCCTCCGTATGTCATCTAAAAGTTTTCTCTCCTCACCCACCATGTCCAGCACTTCGTCGTTCCTCCTCCTCTCCGTCCACTTCACCTAATCCATTCTCCTCCACACCCACATCTCGAAAGCCTCCAGTTTTCTATCGTCCTCCTTTCTAAGTGTCTACGTTTCCGCACCGTAAATGATATAGCCCCAGCAAAATTGGCCTCTCGATAACGGCATGAAATGTTAATTCTTCTTAGGGCAATAGCTATTGGATGAGAAGCAGTGAGTGTAGTTGCCAAATAAATAATATGGGCTCTGTCAAATTAAGAGTTTAGAGGAGAGACAGCCTCAACACAACCAGCGTTGGTATTTTGTCACCCATAATCGTTATTGCTAAATGCATACCGTGGATTGTTGCATATTTATGCTCTGTTACTTATTTTTACTGAGGGGCTGATAATCCCCATTTTAACTTAAAATAGATTTGAAGAAGGAGATTAGTTTTGTGAGGTGCCTGGAGGTCTAGCTTCCAGTACCGGGAACCTGGGTTAAAATACTGGTGGAGGTGCGCATTTTATGCACATATTGTGGTTCGTGCCTGACAAGGGACAATCTCTTGCTGTACTCGGTAGATTTTGATCGAAATTGGTAGGATGGTAGTGTTTGGTAATAAAAACCCAATTGGGAAATTTCCCATGCCGAGAAGCCTACTGACAAGGGGAGACCACGAAACTTGCTCCGCCTTTTTCAATGCCTTATTTTTTATGACCTTCGGAATGGTGAACACATCCCTGAGGTGAACACATCCCTAGTAGTGGTTCCGTTGAATGGGCCATAGTTTGGCTGTAATTAATTAATTTTCATGCGGTACTTTTCACAAGCCGCATATAGTTCCATGATATCGCATCGCTCAGCAGGCGGATCAGGTGGGTTAGTGGTAGCGTTTACGGATACCACCCAGGGGACCAGGATTCGGGGCTTCGTGATGGCTATACATATATTATGTTGTCTTCATTGTGATCATACGGCGTCAACTTTTTCACTAATTTTAATTTCGACAAGCATAGACATGAGACTATTTTTTATCATTGTAATGGCGTTTAGGTATTTAAGCAGTGTCATTTCAAACACGGAGGTACGACGACTACGTTAGCAAGGGTTGGTGTGCGCCAAAATGTTAATTTTTTCATTGCTTATACTGATCAACTTCCACATTAAAAATGAAAACCACTCTTTCGAGAGCACATGCCATTAAAGGCTGGCGGCAATCAACAACATGCGTACAGACAAAATTAATAATAAAACAAAATGATTATAGAATGTCATATTTCTCGAACACTTGTAATTCACTTTACTCCAAAGGGAGTTTACTTACACAGTACCTATGTGCTAAGATAACCATTCCGAAATATAATTTCCATTAATAAATAGGATGAAATAAAAGTTGATGACCCTGGACCGGGCGTGCTGGCATATAAAATACGTCAATCTTTGAAAACCAAGGATTTCAACATCGTACGTACATTCTAGGCTAGAATGGTTTCGTGTATTCCTACAATGTACTTTGACTGTCTATATTGCGAGTTTTCAAATTTCGAAGTATTGTAGCCAATTTTGTTTAGATCAGCCAGAGGAACCCGTCATACGTGGCGTATAAATTGTACCACCTGTGTACCTTTATATCTGTATCACCTATAAATATACAATATTTTACTAATTTCTACAAATAAAGATTAATTTTAACAAAACTCGAGTGTTACCATATATGCACATAACATGGGCAAAGTATTTTCGCAAATTCGCCCAGTTGTGTAGAAATAACAGTCGCGCCCGATAGAGGGTTAAAAGCAACAATTACACCAAATGTGTCTTATGCTCGCCGCTTCCCAAAACCTTCCGTAGCCCTTCCAATAGAATAACAAGATGCCCACCAACAAATGTCATTTCTTCGAAAAAAAGCCAATGTTTCAGCTCCCCGTTAATCTTTCGGAATGTTTTTGAGAAGAGTAAAAAGTGGAGCCTTCACTTCTCCGCGCTGGAAATGACACTGCTTGAATACCTAAACGCCATTTTGATTATAAAAAGTAGTCTCATATCTATGCTGATCGCAATTAAAATTAATGAAAAAGTTGACGCCGTATGATCGCAATGAAGGCAACAATATATATAGCCATCACGAAGCCCCGAACCCTGGTCCCTCGGGTGGTAGCCGTAAACGCTATCACTAATCCACCTGACCCGCCTGCTGAGTGGTGCGATATCATGGAACTATATGCGGCTCGTGAAAAGTACCGCATGAAAATTAATTAATTTCAGCCAAACTATGGCCCATTCAACGGAACCATTACTAGTTCAGGGATGTGTTCACCCAAGGTAGAACCTTGGTGTTCACCATTCCGAAGGTCATAAAAAATACGGCATTGAAAAAGGCGGAGCAAGTTTCGTGGTCTCCCCTTGTGAGTGAAAATATAATTTTCCCAAGTATCGAAGTGTTTTTTTGCTTTGGACACTTGAGGGACTTAAAGGGAAACGTAAGATTATACAGCCGCGTAGCAAACTGAGAGCAGGCGTTTGGAATTCGGAAATTGAGAATGAAAGTGATATCGATTCAAGGAAAATTCACTACTTATGACATACGTTTAGTGCGCATTTAGTTTCATCGATGTAAAAGCACTTGCCTGCCGAGGCATCCTATTCCCGGAATGAGTGGCGGTCACTTCATCTTTTAATTCTTACACTTGATTAATGCTTTTCTTTGTAGGAGATTTCGAGATTTCAATCCGTGATTTCTTTGTATTCTATCCACTTTTTTTGGCGTTAGTGCGAAAATGGAGGTAAAAAGGGCAATCTACGACTTAAAAAACGATACGACGGCTTTTCCTCCCGAAGCTCAAGTAAATGTACCCTCGCATTTGCCGGAAAAACATCCTTACATTTAGTTCGAAGTAAACAGGTGCTAATTCACATTACAAAGGGAAAATACAGCGCATAATATAAGTATTCCATGTAGGATAAAATGTTTTAAGCTGTTTACTCCACAGTCAATATGTACATCTGATAAATTGATAAAAAAATTTTGTGTTGATGAAATGCTTTCAAATGTTCATAGAATTGGTTAAGTCTGTTGTTCTTGACAAATGAAGCTGCAACAAGGTACAAAATTTCTCCACTAAAGCGAAACGTTTTCCATAGGAAATGCTTTCCTAAAAGATTTATGTGTGTGTCAAGCATTGCATGTGCTTATTTATATCCCAGTAATCGATTAATTATAATCCCACGGCCGTAATCGATCGAATATTTCCTGTCGTCAAGCATTTCGAAGTATTCCTTGTTCATGGCTCCTGCAGCCTTTTGAATTAACTCATCGGCTGGGGAGAGAAAATTAAAACCAACACTATCCCTCGTATTTACCACACATGAGTATTTATGAGCATCAGCATCACTGCTAAATATTCGAGCTCGTAAGCAAAAGGATAAATTGGAATTAATGTTACTCTTAAAAATCTTTTATCGATAGTAGCCAAATATAAGACTCTATGATTAATTTTGTGGCCAAAATTTGGAATTCTTATTCTTTTAACTGATTGCGATGGGGGCTGTAACGAAAATCTTCCTACTGTATACTATGGCCTATAAAGGCTCGCATTGATGAAATTCAAGTGATGAAAAGTCGTTTAGGAAAGAAAACTATTCATTATGCACGATCTCAAATGTCCCTTCAAGTCCTTTAAGTGACTAAAGCAAAATAATTGTCTTGATAATCAAGCAAGCGAAAAGTCTCCCTCATCCCATGCACTTCAGAGCAGGAAGGCCCTGGCCAGCGCGAGGGCCGTCCCCCCGACCTCTTGCGGCCATCCGCCTCGCTAAGGGCCGCAATCATCCCATATCAATGCCGAAGGCGTTTCCAGTCGCTGTACCACTGCGTTCAAAACTCACACCAACCAGCCAGTACACAAATGTACATTGAAAATGGCGCATGTGTTTCGTTGCCGTTGTAAAGTGATGTTTGTGTGAAGGAGAAGCTAAAATCTAATAATTTTATGACGAAATTCAGAGACAATTGATCATAATAAATAGTCTAAATTTAGAATTGGAACACGTTTTAAATAAATTTGATTCATTTTTATTATTTCTTGTTACCAAGCTGGTCATGGGCCCTTGGTAGGGATTCCCGTCCATCTATTGCCAGTCCGGCCCTTTCGCTGGTAAACACGTTTCACGATGGTAATATCGGCGTTGCGCAAATATCCAGAGCCTGTATAACATCCCGTGCGGCGGGATGAAAGAGAAACTGTGTTACGACCGTTTTACTGTCCAGGATGGAAAATGATTCACACGAGAGTGTACCTATAAATTTCATGAGCATGAGGAGGCTAGGACGAACATTAATCTAGGTAAAATAAACCTTGAAGAAGTGAAAGATTACCCAGGAAGCCGAATTACCAACGACGGACGAAGCAAGAAAGAATAGCGCAGGCGTGGAGGGCTTTACACAAGAAGAAGAATGTTCTTCCAGGTTATGATGATAGAGTAGAGGTAAGGAAACACTTCATCAGATGCTAAATATGGGGCATATGTCTCAATGAAGCGAGGCTTGGACATTGACAGCAGAGTTTAGGCATTCGAAATGTGGTGCTATCGAAGAATAGTGAAGATGGAATGGATTCACCAAGTAAGTAATGAGGAAGTGCTTAGAAGAGTGGGAGAAAAGAGAAGTTTTCTTAAAACCTTAAGGAGAAGACGGGACAACTTAGTTGGTTATATTATGAGACAAGGTGGCCTGATGAAGACAATCGTTGAAGGACAGGTGGAAGGGAAAAAGGGAAAGGGATGGCCACGAATGAGTTGCATAGGAGAGATTATAAAGGATGTAAAAGATGAGAAATACGTCGCTATGAAAAGGCTAGCGGATAGGAGAGAGAAATGGAGAGCTGCGTCAAACCAATCATAGGATTGTGATTAATGCTGAAGATGAATAAGAGAAAGGTAGCATTGAGTCAACGTATAATATTTCAATGAGGATTCGGTAGGACAGAGCCGATGATGCCTGAAGCAAACACTTTTATTATCGAGATATCTAGAGGCTCACTGGTGTTAACGGAATTGGGGATGTTATTCTATTTTGAAGGGTCATTCTGGCCGAATATTGAGCATTTGTCTAATTGTGTACTCCATTTTTATGGATAATAACATGTTTCAGAGTAACAATAGGAATGATTAGATATTGGCTTCTGTGTATCGTGTCAGTATACTTATGTTAAATTACCTAACTGTTACAGGGGTAAAAAAGGCACTTTAAATTGAGGTTCTATCAGATATTTTCATAAGGCGGTTTCACACTGTCAAATTCCGTTCAACACTCGTTGAACAAGCTTTTTAGGATTAATATGACGTCATATGAATCGTCATGACTATGGACATCTTGTCTTGAATCTCTTCGTTACCATCAAATTCGTTTTGTCTTGAACGGTTCTAATTTCTATTGAATCTCGAATGGTGTCGAAGAGTTTGGACCGATCAGTGAAGGTTATCTAGCATTCCGAGTGCTCCCTTGGAGAAGGGATGAGCATTGAAGCCATGGCTGCATAGGAGAGAAATGCCATTAAAGCCCTCATTTAATTTGAAATAAGAAGTGAACTACCACATGAAGCAGAAGGCAAGTTCCGCATTGGAAGAAATTGATACAAATTTGTTTCCTGTGAGTAAAATTATGACTTTGAATATCTCTCGGCCTCCTTCTACGCTATTCCTCCGTCGATCAGGTTCACTTTTCTTCATCATATCAAGCCTTCTACAGCAGTGTGAAAGGGTGTTTAATTCAATTCAAGATATCGATGGCTAAGTTATAACAACGCGTATCTTAAATTCGGCCGGTTTGAGTCAGGTATCTTAAACAAAGTGTAATAGCATTAAAAAATGAAATAGAAACAAAGAACAACTCTTTATTTGCAAATGAATGTTTCTTTTTCAGTTTTATGAACTTTTGGTTTTTAATTTCAGTGTGCAAGTAAAAGAAATCAATCGTGTTTTTTCCTCCATTTTTGAAGTATGTGTTGTTCTAACTTTGCCATCGATATGTTGAACAAACACTCTTGAAAGGCCATCTCGAATAGTCTTGAACCTCATTTTATTGCACAAGACGGCTGGTTCCACGTTCCTTTTTCAAGACATCTGGAGTAGTGTGAAAGATGCGTTATAGATACGGCTGGACAGAGGCGATTAATCACTTTTGAAGAAGTTTGCGAACTAAGAAATACCGCCAAAGGGTTTTCATATTTGTGTAGATTGTGGTGTAATTCGATCTCCGACGTTTCTTCATTGCCCACTCCACCATTTCCATCGTGTTGGTTATTGGGCCGTGCATTTCATTGCCTCCTCTCGACGAAAACCTTCGCAACCTGGGTCGAACCAGGTCGACCGCCACTAACCCGTGGAAAAAGAAAAGAGGCGCTCGTATTCAGCTCCGTGGGTGCGGCCTCGCGCTTCAATTATAGTATTACGCTCTAATAATAATAATGTATTTTAGGAATATGTATATAGGAGGACGCTGCTAGCATGGATTAGTCATCAGGTTAAACTCTGGGGAGTGAATAATTTATCTTTTCATTGGTAAATTAATTAATGCTTACTCTTCTCATTATACGATATAAGTGCAATAGCCATTACGCGGTATTCTCCACTTTGGGATCGAACCTTAATGAATGTGTGCGTGAATATAGGTGAAAGGCGTGAGGTTGAAGTCGACTTCTTAATGTCAACTCTTAAAAAGAAAAAAGTCTCGTAATGACTGCATCGATTAACCTTTGAACGCAGAGAGATATTTAGGTGCACCACAGTGTAGAGTTAAGTTCGACGAAATGGGAAATCGTGGTGATCTACATCTACAGTTTTTTGTTGAAAGAGTTGAGGACGGAAATAATTGGAGTTAACTCTGCTGGGAGAAGTATACCTATAGTTTTCCAAATGTCGATACCATTTTGAAGTAGAAGTGATGAGTTGTTATTTTGCGGAAATTTGGATTCACGTTAATAATTAGGAGTTGGCTATGTTGGAGTGCTATCAGGCTAAGGTACGAACCCATTAATAAACCTGGATTTAAATTTTTTCGCAAGAACTTGCGCATTGCTGCTGTTTCAATGGTGGGAAAATTTTTCGGAAATTATTTGTGCATTTGTGCATAGTGCATACCACTCCCTAGACTAAATGCGCTGCCACCAGCATGTTATATTAATCGGGGAACTTTCAACTTTAAGCGTCAAAGTTGATCCAGCATGATATTTACGAAAAAATTGTCAGTTTACGATATTTTATACCGTATATAATCCCGCGAAAAGATTTAATTTAAAAAAATGTTTCTATTTTTCGTAAAAATATCGGCATAATTGTAGTGCAACTTGTGTCATTAATGTCAGTCTCAGTTCTCGGATAATTTTCAGATAACCGCGTCGAATCCTCTGTGAATATTTACACTCAAGGGTCAGAGGTCGGCTGCGACTGCGCACGGAAAAACAATGGAGGATCTCGATGCGACGATATGGGTGCGGCCGGATCTTCGCCTCGGGCCTTGCGAGGTTGCAAGAGAGCGAGCATCGGGGATCAATGCGCACGACGTGAATGAAATAGCCGAGCTAATCGACTTGTTGGCTTCACATGACCTCTCGTAGATAAATGAAGGCGTTCCCTTGGACACGTGGAAATGTCAATTAGCCAACTGAAGATTCTTCACCTGAGTATATATATTTTCTCACGTGATCTACCGTCTAATTTGCTTGAGATGTTATCGCTGCGAGCGATTTTCAACTTTTATTACCTCGATGCCGAGGTGACAGGGTGAAAATTATGGGCATGAGAAATTAACTAGAATGATTTCTACTCGGCATATGGCTATTTCAACGTCCTTGTAAATTCCAGCGGCAGGGGTTACTGGAAACATCCAATTAGTCAGCTATAAAATAGCTATCATCATTAAAATTTTTACCAAAAGAGCCGACTTGAAAGCTTCCCGTTGAAGCTAGTTCCTTTCCTGATCAATTTCGTAAACCTTGCTTCGATGTTTCTCTATATAAAAAATATGTTATTTGACCTGCTCCTGGTAATCCACATATTTTTCGAATATTGGAGGCCATTTGGTTACTATGAGTAATTTTTAGGGTAAAATTATCAATATTTTAGCATTATTGGTACTGAATGCTAATATGATCGCAATTTATGAGGAGAAAACACTTTTAAGGTGTTATAACGGTGAAAATGGGCCTGGTATCTCAAATATTGTGAGATGCTTTTGACAGGAATTTCACTACGTGACATTGATTTTTCTTTCTGACATAGACTTAGATATTAGAGGATGGAAAGTTATTTCCTTAGTTCATTGCTGAAATCAATTCATAACTATACAGGAGTTAATTTCAGGAATAGAAGGATGAACAACTTTCATCCTTCTATTCCTTTGATTATGGATTTCCACCAAGATACGCCCGCTACGATTAATTATTATAGGAGTTAATTTAATCTGAAAGTTTTCATGTTTTTCTCTTATGCTCCACGCGCTGTACCAAATGAAAGGCGCTGTGCAAAATTGTTATCTTTCACAACGGCGTGTTATGAAGGCGTGTTGAAATCGGCTTTCTTGAAAATTCAAGCATAAGCCGCGAACCTGCATTACTGGTTCATTGCAGGTCTTTTTTCCGTCAGTTGAGACCATTACGACGACGCGTCACTCACACAAAACCTGTCTTATTTTTCGTTAGGGATCACTCGTGTAAAATTTACTATACTATTTCGAATTTTTCAGAGTTAATTTCCTTCATTTCAAACTTGAAAAAGTTTACCTCAGTAATGACTCGGAGGTAAAATCTCCAAGTATTTCATGTCCTTTTCCGGTGGTCGAGGCCTTTGAAGAGGACGAATCAATCTTAATTGACCAGTGTCTTTACTTGGCGTATATAATATTTATTTGGAAATTTATGCCAACTAAGTTTACCTTATGGATATAATACTCCGTCTTAAAATTTAAACATTCGTATTTATTTACGCAAAATTTACATATTTTAGTAATAGAAAAATGTTGGCGATGATTTTTTCTTCGTAATTTGAAATTTTTACGACAATAGCGTACGGTTTAAATGAGTAATACGTCACGAACAAATACAAAATACACAACAGCATCAAAGAAGGTGATGCGTTCATCTAATACATATCCGCAGAGAAAACTTTCTTCTCACGATTTTGAAGATATTTAAGTACGTCGCCCTCATGGAGTCACCATTAGTAATACATTTAAATATTTTGGTGATGCACCTACTTCAGACATCCTCAGAATGAACCAAAGTCAAATAGTTACACTAGGTGTTTACGAGGACAGAATCTATTGTTGTTTAATTTCTGCTGGTGACATTGATAGAGGCGATAAATATTCACGGAAAATGTATTTTTGGATGACGGGAAGTTAAAATAATCTATGCTATGGCGTTTTCTGTTTACTATTATGATACGTGCATGTAATTTACTGGGAATAGGCGTCCATATCGAATATCCGTATCGCAGCCCTCTCTTTCCATCAGTGGGTTTATTTTGATCGATATCAAAAAGAAATAATACCTGGATTTAGTTTTTGCAAACTTTTTTTGCAAAAAAAAGGATGTGGATGTAAGGCTACGGTGCGGTGGGCCGAAATGGGTTCAGTTAAAGTTTTGTGAGCTACCATGGCAACCGTTTTTATCGGGCTAAGAATGGACACATTAAGGGAGACTTGCTGTCAGCGCCAATTGAGTTTGGCGCCAAAATAACAAAGGGACGGGGGGAGAGTAAAAGGCGCCGCTTCGAGGCGACAAAAAAGAAAAACGCCATTCAACTGTTTTGTCTCAATAAATCGGGTGGGGGCACGCTTGATTTGCGTTCGGTTTCGAGGAATTCGTGACAAAAAAGTGGCATGGGCGCTTCTCTCACTTTGCTCCGTTTTTCCCCGCTTTTGGGCAGGCACCAGGTTCGCTGGCCAATGCGAGAAAACGCTTTTGAAATTGCAGGCGCGCCAAAAACCCTCCGATCCCGAAGGAAATCTGTTTAAGGTCTCTTTTTTCCTTCCGAATGCGTCTTACTTTCCCTTTCGGTAGCATCGCATTATGCTAAGAGATTTCGATGAACCAGATATGAAAGTTAAAGCTAAATGGATTGAATTACCTCGCTATCGGCAACGAGCAGTGGCCCAGAATGGGAATATATGCGGTTCGATAACCTATTGAAACCAAAGTAAGTACCTTGAGTATTTACAGTCGTTTGAGGTCACTAACCGGAAGTGGGAAGAATGAAAATTTTTCGCAATTATTCTCGATATATTTTTGCCTGGTAAGCCTTCCCAGTGTAGAAAATTAGTTCAATAAAGTCTTATTGCGCCAATACAAATCATGTTTGATGAATATCATCACGATATTTCTGATTTTTTGGAAACGATATACGAGCTATATACAGCGGAACTCCTAGTTATAAGTTACTTTTAATAGCTGTACGTAAGATGCAGAATAAACTCAGCCTTCATTTCTTCTAACATTATTTTTGAATCTGAAAGCTTCTGCAAGGCATCGAACCTTGAATTTCAAAACCTAAAATTTTGAAATAGCCAAAATTAGTTGTTTTTTCAAAGGAAGATGTGGGCAAAAACGTACTTCACTTTTCCACTGCTGATTATATTTCATTTTCGCTACTATTTGTTCTCAGTTCATCGTAAATATTCAATTAAAATAAGAACATTATGATACATAAAAAATACTTATCATATCTTCTGTTTCTTGTTAATGGGATTCAAATAGGAGCTATATTATTGATGAAATATCTGTCTGAAGTGGAGCATTTGTTAGCCACTCAATGACCATACACCTGCATTCTAGAGTGTCACTTTTAAACAGGCCTCTATCGGTCTTTCCAAATTTCCTGGAGTTTTATGATATCACTAATAGATGTAACAGATATTTTCTTAATACCGCTTACCGTCAAATCGCTTGGAAGGTCGTTCAATACTGGGTTCAATGCCTTATTTTCGGGTTCTCTGGATCACTGTGCGACGCGCCATCACGTGGTTCAAGCCGATCGCAGTGATTCCGAAAATAAGGCCTGGACCCCGCATTGAACTATTTTTCCAAACGATTTGACGAGTAAGGAGTATTATGAAAATATCTGTCACATCTATAAGTTCATCAGATTCTATTCCGACCGTCCGAATGAAGACATAAGGATGCACAGTGTGCATTGCACACACGATCTGAAGTACTTAGCTGGTATGAAAACATGATAAAAAGAGGTTGGACGATTCACGACCTAAATATTATAATTTTAAGGTAAACCCACGAAATAGTCGATGGAGGAAAACTTTGTTAATGTTAAATGGCAGCCAGCATGCAAAAAATGATTTTCCTCGAAATAAATTTCTTTAAATGCATTCTTTATAACAGTTTAAAATGTAATAGTTACTTGATTTTGTCAAATTTGTATAAATATAAGTGGCAAACTCATTGGATTCAGAAATATTGGAGTGAAAACAAAGACGGAGTGGAATAACAAAAGTTCGCTTTCCCCAGTGCTTCCAAAAAAACAACTTAAACTCTCATTCTGGGCGTAATGATTTTAATACCGTGGGCTGTAGCTTAATCCATCTGTTTATTAATAGTTTTATTCATCGAAATCTTACCCTACCATTTTAAAATGCTCATCTTTCCTTCAGCTTGGGTAAGCCTCCTGCATATTACATGTTATTAGTCACAATCTGTAAGGCATAATCGGGATATATCTTCTAAGTAATTCGTCAATTTATTGCAAATACAAGGCAAAAGCACATGCATACTTCAATGGTTTCAAGTGGCCTTGGTCATTCATCTCCAGGATTGAAATTTTCGACGGATTTTAACTCCATCGATGCATTACCTTTTTTTAGTGACGGAAACAAGACTTTGAAATATCATATTGTTGAGATGTGTACGAATGAATCGAATAAGCTGTTGCTTTTCAGTTATGACTTCGCAGAATTGGGATAGGAAGAAAAATTCAAATAATAAGATTTAAACACTTTATCAAATAGTTAGAATTCTCGTTGGATCTAATTCCTGAAATCGCGCATGAAATGCATTTTCGATCTGGGAATATGTAATGGGCAATAAATAAACTTTCTGATGTTACTGCCTTTATCCGCTGCACACAACCCGTTTCTGTTAACCTGTATTCTACGATGACGCTGTTACTCCACCGTGGTGGTCCTGGCTCGTCTCTTCGCATTTCACGAAATATTCTTTTCCATCGCGCGTTCTCCCACGGGACATGACTTCTGTTTTAATTTGTTGGACTGAGTAAGTAATGCTCATTGCTTAAATGCTTTTCGCTTCGTGGAATGAAAAGGTGATTTACTCCCCGACTGGTCCTTTCATTTCGCCCTCATCACATTTTTCCCCCGCGGCAGCGTTCTCTTGCGCATGCTGTTCTTTTCGGTTCTCTTGAATATGCTGCTCTCAAACCAGACAGGGATAAATTATCATTCTGGATTTTTCCACCGAATATTATCTGAGCCACGAAAACAACGCGCAATACGTACCCAAAAGTGGTAATTTGTAAGTTAATTATAGTACCTGCTCCCACTGTGCCTAATCCGGCCCTTCACTCCTCCCTGCCAGTTATCTTACTTTCATACAAGACCTAGCAAGTAACTTGGTAATTTCGAGTAGTCCACTTCGCAGGTGAGCCTAGTCCATCTAAGAAAATAGGGGAAGGATCTGATAGGAAGCTTTTCACTTCAATGTAGTAATGTGAACTATTGGTACGAAACAATGCACTACTAGCACGTAAGTACTAAATATTTTCTTTATTGTAGTTTTTCTTTACGTAAACACTTCGATTAAGAGTACGTACATATGTAGAGTGTAATGCAAGATGTTATATACATGTATGTTTACAATAATACATAGCTTCTGCCGTTTAATTGCGTCATAATTAGTGATTTCGAGTGATCTTGCGTTTTCGGTAATCCGACATTGCCCTGGCCCGACATCTGCCGGATTACCGAGAGACCAAGGTAGTAATATTACGATTTTTTAAATTATACACATACTTAAATGAATGATAAATCAAGCACTGATTGCGTATCGACTTACAAACTGTTCTGCTTTCCTGGCTTCTACTTGTGGTAGTTGTGAACAAAATCAACAATCGTCCTCCCTTCACAGAACATCTACGGCGCTTGATGAAGGCGAATGCTTTCTGAATGTAACTTAGCCTCTGCTGATTGCGTAATTAATTTATGTGGGCTGTATAGATTGCTCTCAGCTCCCTAGACATTTGGGAAGAAGTCACCGATTTAGTGATTGAACTCTTCTCGGAATATATATTTTGTTCTTCGGATAGTCACGAAAAATTTGTTTAGTTTTTGCTTTTCGCATATATTGTTTTTAAATACGATTTTCTTTGAAATAGAGAGAATAAAGTAAACCCAGAGGATCAGATCGGTTATTTCGGTGGTCGGAGTGTTGTTTTCCCACACTGGGGGTCCGGGTTTAAATCCAGGCGATGGCGGAGATTTTACAGACACTTCTCAATCCCTGTTTGGGTGTTTGAGTACTTCGGGAACAGCACTTTGTTCCTCAGATGGGACGCTGAACCGTGATAGTGTTGGCGCTGAGAGCTAATATCGACGCCGGATTTCCCAGATCCTCAGCTCATTGCGCAAAGCTATCAGTTGCCTCCTCCAAATAGCACAGTTGGTCACATTATCAGCCGCTTTCAGACGGTTGAACGGCAATATTTTATGCAAGTCGAGCTTAATTCTTGAAAAGTTGCCATAAATTCATCTAGAAGTGAACAAATATGTCTCTTTCTGGGTGGTACACAGGTTTTACTTATCTTCATACCCGATTACTTCGTTCCTGTCGCCATACAAAACTCTAGAAAACATTGAAATGTGTAAGAGTTGAAAGGGCATAGCCGAGTAAGAGATTGAAAAGTCCCCCTTCACGGATTTTTCCCAGACTTGGGGCATAGGATTTGGGATCAAATAGGACTAACCTCTCCACACTACCAGCCCGCTAGAGGCCCACCAGGGCCGGCTAACTCGAAATTTCGATTTCCACTCTTTTTTAAATATCTCGAGATAGAAAGCATATTTTTCAATGCAATTTGCGCCATTTGATGGCTTTCTTAATGAAACATATGCTCAATTTTTTTCACAACATTTTAGGGGCATAAGGAGAAATGGCGTCGATTTGAAAATTTCAAACGCTAGTTTTCATAAAATATTTTTGAGAGGGCCACAATTAAAAAATGTGTTTCGAAGGAGTATTTAAATATGCCTGCCGTACATCATGTCTGTCTTTATTTGCCTAGCCATCGCACAACGGAGTTCCGATATTATTTCTTGGTCACTGCCTGTCGTCTCTGGAAAAACCTTCCATAAAAACGTAAAATGTTGTTCTTTTGTTGCTATTTTTAAGAAGAAAAATCATAAGTAATAACTTTCTGACCACCAAATGTTTTTATTATTTGGCAAATTGTAATCGTTGTGTTTGCTTATTTAACTATAGTATTTTAGTGCAGAGCCTCTATTGCTAACTAAAAAAAGCACGTAGATGAATTTCGTTTAATTATTTCCAAAATATTATGCATTGTGAATTATACATTTTTATATTTAATTTTTCACTATTTTAGTTCCAAAGTTTTGATTTCACTGTTCATGTTGCTCAATAGATATGTTTATATATTTTATTAGTTTTTAAGGGGTATAACCTCAGGAAAATTAATAAATTTCATTCATACACTTCCCTTTCTATCGTGTTGGCTATTACGCGTGCTATATACGTACTTTCTCTTTATAATCCGTTCTTTTCTCATGCTATCCCCTCGCAATTCAATCGCTCTGTTCTGCGCAGGCGTGAGCTTTCCCGATTCCATCTGATTGGTGCAACCGCGCGTGCCGCACCCTCACCCGACTCGACTTCCCCCCACACTCCGCACTCCGGGGTCCTCTCGGAAAAATCTTGGCTCCCTCACCCTCCCGTCGCCTGGGCCGCCACCGTCTGAGAAGCGGAAGGTCTTCGGCTCGTCCCGTCATTTCTCCACCACTTCATCCTCCCTCTTCTAAAAAATACGGCCAAAATATTAGACTCCGCCTCTCTTCTTAAGGTTGAGAAAGCCGCGGAAGAGTGCGGGCGACCGGTTCCAAATAGTGAAAAATCAACCCACCACGATTATCCCTTCCCATATCTAAATTTGAACCCTTCTTATACAATGTGTTTCAGGAGGAATCCGCATACTTCAGGAGGTGGTTGGGGAGACAAGCATTAAGCATCTTTTGGCCATACAAATGGGGTCGCAACTCCTTAGTTTAAAAAATCTAATAAAAAAAATTCATTTTTTCATCAGCATAAGGGTGTTTAAGAAGGAATCTGCAATATTTCAGTAAGTGGAAGGGGAGACAATTTAAACATTTTTTTCCTATAATAATAGGGTCGCAACTCCTTAGTTACTGCTAGATGCGGCAACGCAAATACTTTTTGAATGCAATTTGCAGTTACCATGAAAACCTTTTTATCTTGGGTGTCCAGATTTTCTGCATTTTATTTATTTAACTGGATTTTTAAGGACAGTAAATAATTAAGGTTGGACGAAAATGTGCGATTAGAATTGTGTGAATAAATAAATATTTGAGCTTAATTAACTATAGCTTTGAGCAAGTATCAACAATACGATTGCGTAATCACACCCATTTTAAGACCAATCGTTTCAGACAAATATAATCGTTCATTTTCGCCCAACGTTAGTTATGAAATGTCCTTCAAAATCTAGAGTATTAAATAAAATGTCGAAAAGGCTGGGTACCTAAAGAAAACCGTTACCATGGTAAGCGAAAAGTGCATCCAAGAAAATGTTTGCTTTGCCATAGCAAAGGAGTTGCGACCCCATTATTATAGGACAAATAATGTTTAAAATTGCCTCCCATACCGCCTAATGAATTGTTGCTGATTCCTTCTAAAACACCCTTGTGCTGGTAAAAAAATTAAATTTTTTCGATTAAATGTATTTCCGGATATATTATTGCAGGTAGCAGGCCACGTATTTTGTCGTCATGATATGTCAATCAACAATCGTGAGATTGATTCAACATAGCTCTCTATTCTGCTCTTTTCATATTTATTCGTATTTCTTTTCTTTTGCATCCTTTATAACCCTTTGTCCTATGTGGCTCGTTCGGGGCCGTCCCTTGCCCTTCTTCCCTTCCTCCTCTCTTTCTGCGACTGGTCTTCATCAGGCAATCATTTGTCATAACAAGGCCGATTAAGTTTTCCTTTCCCCTTCTCTGGGATTTTTTTTAGCAGAATAGGGTAGTTTCCTTCTTTAAAGAAAATGAAAGACATTGATTCCGATTCGTTACCCACCATTAGTGTATTCATAATATACAAATCATTTGGTTTTAGAAATACCGGTTTAGACGAACGGCAATGGTCAATTTTATTCTCATTTGAAAAAGGCCAGAATGGCGCCCATGCGATGCCACTCCACGTGACGTCACAGGGACCTAGTTTCTATACGAGTGGATCGTCTGGGATTACCAATGCATGCATGTGGCACTGAGCTTAGGGAAACATCTCTTAATAATTACCTACTAAATTTGGCTATGGTCGGAAATTTTTCTTCGTTTGATAAGGTAATCCTTATTTAAACCAAGAAGAGTTTCCTTCGCATGATAAGGTATTAATAATCCTTATTAACGCCAAGCGCTACCTGCTAGCAGAGCACTCTACTACCTGCTATCAGCCTGCATCGTATCACCGCTCAAAGCCTCGCCCCAAGGTCACCTCACTTGCGGCAGCGGGAACCAGAACGACGTCACACGGGAGTTTTCTCGGCATTCATATTTAGCCGTCGCGTTTTCGCGCGCTTGAAAATTTTTACTTTTCATTTAATCGCGAAAAATAGATATCGTCGTTTAAAAATCTAAAAGCGTGAAATACGTACTCCAGGAGTAATAATCTTTCGATTAAGCAATAAAAAAATAATAGGAAACTACCCTATTCTCCTTTCTCCTACTGTCATTACGTCAGGCGATCCATACTTCCTTTAACGTCAGACGAATGTTTGGTTTTCCAAAAACTTCTTTATTTTATTCAAATGTTAGTTTTTTTGTCTTACACTCCTTCAAGCAACTTTCTCACTTCCTTCCTTCTCAGCGATTCTCCCCCTCCTTTTCTATTAACAAATTCCTGATTAAATAAATGTCATTCATTGAACATCAGCATCAGTAGTTTAATATCAAGCGTTACAATGCTTTACTATATTAATTAATTTCTACGTTTATTGATACGTGGGTAATTTAGCATATTATCTGCTTGTATATTTTTCAAAATAACGATAGCATAGGCTATTCGAGTTCTCCGCCAGGTAATCTCTTCCATGGCTGCCGACGTTTCGGGGTACGAGTCGTACTCCATCTGCAGTGCTTCCTCACTCAGCCCTGAAGATGGAGTACGACTCGTACCCCGAAATGTTGGCAGCCATGGAGGAGATTACCCGGTGGAGAACTCGAATAGCCTTTACTACCAGCATACGCCGAAAAAGCACCCTTCTTTTCTAACCATAACATGATACGAACTGAAACAAATTCGTATTCCCGGTGTTGAATTCAGGCATTCTTAAGTATTTTTATATTGAATTTGAGTTTTTCTAGCGTATGATTTGCTGGAACATTTATCCATTACATTTTTATTTGGGTTTAAGTTTTTTATTCTCAACGTGGAAAATGGTATATTCAATTAAATTGTCTCTATTACCACCGCATATTGACCAGTGTAGTCAGCAATTATTTTTTCTAATTTAGAAGTTTTGTCTAAATAGCGTTGGATTTTCAGCTGAGATTGATTGGCTCTATGAAAAACTGAATCTAAAGCAATTATTCAATTATTATTATTATATACCCGCAATACAATTTGATTCGATTTTTCACAAAACACTGCAGTGATGTGCTTATAATTTTTTTTAGAGAAAAATTTCCAATATTTCTTTGCGATCGGTTGCGACTCTCGTCGGATGAAAGGCATGGATCGTTGGGGAAATGGATAAAAAGCATTAAGTATCTTCAGGTTTTGGAGCAGAAGATGTAGGATACAGATCACATCGATTTGTAAAGTGAGATACCTTAAAACTCTAAATATCTTCCAATCTGTCCAACACACGTTCTAGATTTTTATCCTCTACCATCTTTCGAACGCCTTCACTCCTTCCTCGCTCTATTTCCTGAGTTCATGTATCCGCGCTGTTCAGCACTACGCTGATCACTGCTCACTGTTCTTTTTTTACACAACCATGCATAGAGTCTCACCTATCACATCGCATAGGCACCTGATCAGACAAATTCCTCTGCGAGCCTAGCTTAAGCTTGCATCGTCGCGTCAAACTAGGATTTTCTGAGGTAAATTTATTTTATTTGAAGATTTGCCAAAATTTCGCAATTACGTACTTTACTGCATGTGGCAGCATCGTATAAGTGGTGAGCAATCATCTAAATTTTGCTCCGATTTGAGATTGAGATACCTTATTTTGTGAGAATTCCAAAGAGAAAAAAATCATTTGTCTTGACCAGGATTCGAATCCGGACCCCCCATCCCCGATTTCCGGTCAGTTAATTTACCGATCCATCGTTCCCATATTTGGATATTTATGGAGCATAATGGTCAGGATGGTGTGGATTTCTGAGCATATTATGCGACTAGCAATTCAAGACGAGCGCACAGCGCCACAGCCGGAGAGTAAACCCCGAACTTTGATCACATTGAGGTGTTCGCTCTTGATTACCTAAAGTATACCCGGAATAGCCACGGTGACACGTTTACGGAGCCTTCCGCAATATTAAAATTGTGCGAAAATTCCACAGAGAAAAAATCATTCGCTTTCGCGGGGGTTCCGGTCAAGGCGAATGATTTTTAGCCCGTCTATTTTTCTGCACAATTTGTGCATTGCGGATGACTCCGTTTCGGTTTTTCCACTGTGGCTAGTCTCCGTACACATAAATTGAGATTTCTTCCTTTATTTGACCGCGTGGAACCGGGAAGAGTTTTCGCGGATGGACATGTTGATGACCTGGGGGGGTGTGCTTGAATCGCTCGGGATTGATTCCGGCACGGAATAATCCCGATCTCTCATTCCGTGTCGGAATCGTTTTGCTCGGGATTTGGTGTGCTTGAAATTTTCTAGCCGATTGTCGGCTTCGAGTGTTGCTATCTAGATTCAACCCGAGCGATAGACGTGGCAACGTCGGGTTTAGGACGTAAATACGGCCGTTGTTAACGCCGAGCCTACAAATATTTACAAAACAATCGACAGCAGAAATTCAGATACCGCTGATATAAATTAATACAACTAAACAACATAAGGAAATACTTCTTCAATTTGTGAAGGTAAGTAACCTCATAAGTAACTGGAACCAATTTTGATTCTATTGTTTGTAATATTTAATGTTTTTTATCAGTGTTTACTTTTCAGAAAGTGAAAGCATGAACAACGGAAAACTAAAAAATAATTTTACTGCCAAAGAAGGAGCAATGCATTGGCAGCAGGTGACGCTGAAACCAGCTGAAAATTAAAGAATGTATGAGGTTATGGAAGTGATGGAGAAAGGAAATAATGAAAATTGAATGAATTTATGTATTGCGAAGTAAATACTTATCATTTTCAACCACAAATCATCGACACGGCTTCTCACAATTTTGTAAGTGCTATGACTTTTTCGCCGCATAAATAATAAAACAGATTCGGTTAATGAAGAGTTACGCATATTTTTGTATGGCGATAATTTTAATAGCTATGAGTGGAACAATGTATCGGTATCATGGGTGATATATCTCTTTACAGTCTTCGCAAGATAAATATGCTCCCAAGGGCAAAGCAGCCGCCCAATCAAAAGATGTAATCCACACTGCGAGTGGGGCTCCAGTAGCTCAATATTTCCAGAGGCGGGTGGCTGATATAATAAGTGGAAATGCAATTCTTGGCTATTTCAATATTAATGAGTAGGTGATTTTTTTTTATGAGGAGAGGTTTTTTTAAAGTTGTCCTTTGAATAATAATTCTCTATGCACAATGTTATTACTTTAATACTATTCTAAAATTGCTATTAATAGTGTAAAATCATATTATACTATGTAATTTATTAATCTAAATACTGTAAATATTAACATTATGAACTTAAAAACCCTCATTGCCCTTTTTAAAAATATTATATTATTTACAAAATATTTATTTCAGATACCAACACCAGTGTAGAGTGATTGAAAGAATTCCAGAGAAGCCATTGTTACTACAGGAGAGTGTATTCTACCCGAAGTTAAGCAATTAGAGGAAACAAAAAAAAGTTAATGCAAAATGCTTAGATTGGAAAGGGAGGAACTAAAACTAGTAAACATTGAGGCCAAGATCGACAAAATTAATTTTTAGTTGTCAAACTTTGTATTTGATTATTTGTGTTCAATATAATAATTGAATTCTACCATTGAAATATTTCATATGAATACCTCTCCTATAACCAATAACTAAATTGAATGAATTCTTCTCGGATTCTCAGCCAGGTTAATTATTTTGTATAAGCCGACGTTTTGAGAGACGAATTGTCTCCCATCTTCAAGGTCGTGTTACTCTTTGAAAGTCCAATTTCACAAAATTTCACCTGGCTGAGAACCCGAGATGAATTCATCAAAGAATCATCAATATCAAAGAATTCATCAATAGTATTCACCCGGAGAAATTAAAATCGTTTAATAACTAATTTGTTTACCTCCATCCAAATTGCATTCTCATGATAATCATAAATATTAACCTTAGTAACTTTTCCCCTAATAATATTCTTTAAAATTAGTATATTCATACTAGCAGGGCTAAAGGGAGTAAAAAAAAATTAGGATTACTACTAGGGAAGGTGAAATTAAATGAAATCTCTAGATTAAATAACATTTTTTTATTTGAACCACTTGAAATACAGTATGCAATAGCATTTTATTAATTAATCTAGACTCCTTGAACCCAAAAAAGGCATTTTTGTCACAACTTTCAGTGAATATTAGGCTTCTGTCCATTATAGATACGTTATTTTGTTTCAACCCACATTTGTTAACTTTGAAGGTAAGCATAAATAACGAGAACTCTTCCAAGTAACTTTCGGCGTCCAAAAATTACTAAATGCACCTTCAAGTACATCCTTTGATTTCGTTCAGCAGCAACAGGAAACATAGTTAACCACAGCATACACAGCACACAGACATTCGATATTCGTGCCGGGTTCTTCAACGCGTACAGTGGTACATTCGAGCATGTTAATTTGTATGGTCTTCGAAAATTAACATAATGTTTCTGGAGGTACATCACACGCGCAGCCGCGTATGTAGTGCAAACATCTGAAATTGCATCATAACCTGAATTAATGGCAATGAATATGCTTTTAAAATTTAGGAAACTCAAATAATTCAAGGTGAAGGGACTTAATTACGTTAATAAAATTTACTCATAAGCACATTACCCTGATACGATTTCAGCAAAAATGTTACTCGCCCTTAGTTTCTACTGAAATCGATGAGGATATTCCTTCGGAATGACATCTGTGAGAGATTCAATCAAATCTCTTGTCAATACCTTTGAGAGACAAAAAGGGCTCTTGAATTCGCCGTCGCCCACATTGAAGGAATCCTCTGTTTCCCTGAAGTATCTCGTTCTTCCAAAAACTTCACCTTCTTCCTATTCTAATTCTCTCATTAACCGCAAATAAACCATAACATCCGCCATATTGCTCAAGATTGCGACACGGAATTATAATCTCACCTAACTACGACCACTCGGCTTTCATTCCGGCACGGAATCAGCAGATCCCGAGCAAAATCTCATCTCGAGCGTTTCAAGCACACCAAATCACATTCCGTATTTGATTTTGATTATTGAGCAGTTAATCGTGGCCGTATAGATAATATATATCACTAGCAATGCATATTCCAAAAGGAAACAATGACAAAACTAATATTAAAAAATTACACCTATACACGTTCTTCGCCCTTTAACTGCGCATTATTCACAGCACCAACCAACATCAATTTCACAATTTCGTTATTCCTAGCACAATTTGTGTAGACCGTTATTTAGAAGTCAACATAATCACTTTTGTAAATGCACAGTTATATCAACTCCGATATTGGTTGTTGCCTCTTCAGGATTATTCAACCTAATATAGAAGCCATTTACCCCGTTCTTCTCAACCATGCCGTTGAATGTAAATTAGGTAGTATAACTTAATGATTTTAATAATAATTTTGCCTCAACTGAGAGCAAAATTGTTGTAAAAAATGAGATTTTCACAAAAACATAAGCGCCCTTCTTCCTTTAACAGCATACATTGTTTTTCTGGATTTAGTTTCAAATAATTTCTGCAGGTGTTGTTCTAGCAATCTCTGAAACCAAAATCATTAATTTTTTCTCATTTTTCTCGAATCTTCACCTTGGTATAATATCTGGTTCTGGCACTCATGTCTTCAATTATAGCTACAGTTGATAGGTGTCTTGGAGTGTTGGTCTTTAGGAATGAAATACAAAACTTTTGGGCAACGTTTCGGTATATTTTTATACATTCATCAGGGCTACGCATGAATATAATTTCAATAACTTGAATCATAAAGGTATGACAGGTTATTACAACGTTTTTTACAATAATAAAATAAAAAGAATTCAATTGTAAATTATGTAAAAAGAGGAGACAAGAATTTTGATAAACCTTCTTTCCAATGAATATAATTTTTTATTAATTCTTACTAAGCTAATTTCAGGTTATAGTTACCTATCAATTTTGATTTCTTTGTATAAAATACATTTATATAATATTTATTATTAAAGACCTACACTCCATGACTCCAATCAACTTTAAAAATTGAGGACAAGAGAGAAAACAAAACGAAAAGCCATCGTTTAATCTTCTATTTTGCCATGTAAATTTTGTGCGTAGATAATCACTCTGGTTTACTCATTCAGAGGGTACAACGCCGTGCCTTATCCCATTCCATTTTTATTTATTTTATCTAAATTTGTTTCTTTAATTTCATTCACTATATGTGTTTTTTGATTACATTAATTTAAATATTAATGTGTGCTTTGATAGGTTCATCTTTTTGATTGTTTATTGTTCGTTTAAATGAACGTTGCGTTGTTGATAAAAAGAAGTACATTTTTGGAAAGAAAGTTTAAGAGAGAAGACACGCATGGAAGAGGGGTAGTGCCAAATCGATAATATTTCAAGGGAGTTTATATTACTTCAGGGATCCCGACGTCACAAGGGGTTTCCCAACTGATTTGTATGTCGGCTTTGCATTTGGGATTTTTCCATTCAAAGTTTTGTCCGCCTCGAATCCACGTGGAACGGGCGGCGTGTGCTGCCTCGTCGTCTCCCAATGATCGGTGGGCCTCGCGAGGCAAGGTCATGCATGATGCGAGGGAGAGAGACACGCGAAGGCTGGTTGGTCCATCCGTCAGGGCGCGTGCCAAGGTGACGAGTGAGTGATGTTCTCGCGTGCGGACGACGAACTGCAAATTCAGGAAGTGATGTAAGTAATACTCTGGGATGAGTGCTCTGCCCAGTCACCAAAAACGATAGCAAAGCTTGGCGTGTACTTGCCTAAGGTAGGCACAGATGGACCAGGTCATTTTCGTCGTAGGAAAGGGTAGGGAATGAAATGTTGAGGAAAACCCGGTGCGAGACATTAAAAAATTTAAATTCAAATAATATTTATTATACATCTGCGCAAAAAAAATCATAGCAGTATTTACAAAACTCTTCACACTAGATATTAATGTAAATTTTGCAATTTAACGAAGAAGATAACTTATACAATTCGATTACATAGGATTTATAAATTATAAACGTCAACGATATAAGCCATCCTGAGCCACATGGCTTATCCGAAGATACTTACTTCAACAAATACAGTTAAGTAGAGGATAGCGCATTAACATAACATATAAAAGTAACACATATTAGTTCCGAGATTGTTGTTATGTTTGATGTTGTATCATTTGATGATTTGTTAAATAATAATGGCCTCGGTGTAAATAAATTAAATAAATTAAATAAATTAAATAAATTTGTCTGCCTCGGTGACGGTGGGGTTAAGTCCTCGCCTGGCAAGCCGTAGGTCGCGGGTTCGAATCCCGCCTGGGTAGGAGGTCCCTATCCAGGGCATGGGTGCTTGTATCGGGCTCTGTTGATTCCTCCGTTGTAAAGGCCTCTATGAGCTGTTTACGGGGAATTTGAAAATAAATAAATAATTAAAGACTTTTATTGTCATGGGCCCTTCAGGTCCTGAAGACTTTACGGAAATAAATATTCGGCTTGCTTTTGCGATTAGGAAAACTGTAACAAAAAATAATAAATTCCGAAGAACTTCAATCGACACATCAAATTCAACTGATTATGAGTAGTACCTTCCATATCACAACCACAGCTTCCACTCAACAAATAACTAGACCTGAAATAAGAAATATTGTTTATGAGGAGCAGAATCGATTTTGAGAAAAACAAAATGGGGAAAGTTCACAAAACATAAAAGATAAAGTGATTGAACCGTGATACATACGCTAGAGATACCATGTCTGTTTACCATTAACTGGAATCGCCAGTATTAGCCTTCTCCCAATGAAAATGTGACCACTGCTATGGGACCGAAGATAGGTTTGACGGAGACATCTATTCCGCCCTCTTATGTTCACATTTACGCAATTTTTCACTTTAGCGTCCTAAATAATAATCTGCCCTGTGTAACTCACTCAGTCTAATTATATCTTTCTACCTTAAATGGTATGACATTTTGAAATGGTTGCCGATATCCAAGGTTCTTTGCGCCTCAAGAAAGTGTAAGGAAGGAAAGTTGGAGAGAAACCCGGCGTAATGATGATAAAGTCAACTTCGATTAAAATCTAAAATCGATATTTGACAGTCAAATATCGAGGAAATCGAAATCGAGTCATGATCTTCGAGTTTCGATCCAAACTCGATTATTCATTTTCGATATTGACCATTTCGTTTGATCTCAGCAGTATCGCTACCTGCTTTGATAACGTCGTCCGTCCATTCTGCAAGATCTTAAGAAAGCCGGTAAAATTGGGAAGGCGTCCCACAGTGGGCTGAAATCGAAAAAAGCTGGCCAAAAAATCATATCTTCCATACTTTTAAAATTTTCTCGATGACATTTTTCCTACTACTCTTATTTAGGCTATATAACATGAGTATAATGACATTTTACCGATATATTGACCCGGGGAGTTTTTTTAAACAAATTCGCGGAGACGGAAAAAAATAAAAATCGACTATTTGGACCGCTTCATTAGAGAGGGAACACTTATGCGAAATTAATAGCTAGGAATGAAAAGTAAGTAGTTTAACATTAAATTTAATAATTCAAATAAAAATGTTCATATTAAATACATAAGATTATTATTTAAACATTATAAATGATTTAGTCAACTAATTTTGCGACAACATTTTGTCTGAGAGAACACACATAAGAAATCACCTAGCAAACAATTACATAGCACAACTACATAAACCACAATATCACATAAAATTATTTATGACCCATAATAAATTAACATAAATATATAAAACATAAGAATACGCAAGGGACAAATTTACCAGCCCACTACCAGTTCATCGGATTCCCAGCCGTAACTGTTCTCATTTAAGTTTGCTCCTTCAATACAAGTAACTTTCGTATATCCTTTGAAACATTTCTTTTGGAATTTATACATACATAACTATTGGATATTAGAGGATCCGAAGTAAGGAGGAGCCTTCGGAAAAGATCTCCCATTCCAGCTAAGCGTGAAATTTTTCGCATGTGGTGCGCTCGGAATCTTCTGATATCTTTGTGGCGAGACTCCAAAGCTTCCTCCGAACTGATGCCGTGGCAATTGATGCTCCATGAAACAGCACTTTGTACATCGCGGGCGGCATATACCACGGATACAAATCCACAAAAAGGGATGCAGTTTCTGTGCAGTACTCGTTGAAATTGGTGTAATCTATCTCAAGACCAGATGTCAGAGCTTTAAAATAGAGGTAAACCTCGAGATGAGTTCCTCGATAATGCCTATTTGAAAAGGAAAGAAAATTCCTCACCAAATCCTTCTTCCAAAAAAATTCTAAATATTCATAACAAATTTTGGAATTAATAAATAAAAATCTTTATAATATGAGTTTTTGATGGTAAATGTACCGATAAATTCTGATGATAGCTTAGGATCAGAAAAAAAACATCGGGCAGTGCTTCCATCATTGGTCGTGCCTTGACCATGCTTGAACAAGGAGTCTCACGTAGAGATTTTCGCATATCTGTAGGGAGCGGTATATCCTTCTATATGAAAATTTTTTATTGGCTTAAGAGGCTGTGCTAGTCCAAGCATGGCCATATTAAGGACTTTGGATGGACGTCGCATTTAGCACCTCTAACGAAAAGACATCAGTTGGAATGTATCCTAAGTAGGTGCAAGTATAATGCAGGTTGCAGAAATTATGCGTTTTTGGACCGAATATCTTCAGGCGCTATGTAAAAGTGTGCATGAACCAAAAAGTATGCGTTTCTGGACCTAGTTTTATTGGATTTTTCTCATCTTATGTTGGGTAATACCACCTCTCAAATTATTGGAAATTTTTTAAATCGAAAACCCTCTATATTTAGAACTCACCCCGAATAAAGCCTCGGGTTCATGAGTGTCACACGTTTGAGGCAGTGGTGGACCAGTTCTTTCCTCTTCGTCGGCTCATAATTTAGGGATTTTATTTCGTGCGTCCAAATCCTCCACCCGGAAATTGAACCCGAGGCCACTCGGTGTCACGAAAAAAGTGCACGTTTAATCCTTTTCATAATAATGACAATAATGATAATTTATTCAACTCGTACATGTCGCCCTAATTACATGTGTTATAGTAAAAGTCGAGAAAAAGGAGTCGAGAAAAAGGGATTCAGCCCCTACCTTCTTAGAAATAACGAATGTTACGCACACAGAAAATAAATGGTGCATATTGTTTGTGGTTGCGCCTCTGGGCATTTCAACAATTGATTAATTGTTGAATCTGAGATCTGAGCGCTGGACATGATTATTTAATAAGGCAGACTAGAGCAATTATACGAGTTGCTTTTTCCTGAAATATAGTGAACAAGGTTATTGCACATTGAGAAATTATACATAATGACCATTCTTTCTTTCGATACCAAATCTGAAAGCATATTTTGCATATACTGTGTGGGAGATAAAATAGGTTCAGAGATGTAGAGTGCAAGGCAGGAACTTTTATATTATTATTAAATGCAACAGATCTGAGCATTGGACATGATTGTTCAACAAGGAAAACGAGAAACGAGAACAATATTAATAATTGCTTTCTCCTGTTATATATTGAATTATGATTAATGCCAGTTATAATGCTCATTAAAATAGACATGATATTTCAGGGATTCATACTCCCATACATAACATATTTGTCCGTAATAACAAACATAGACCACAAAATGTATTGTATGAAAGATATTCCAACGTTTTGGTGTAATAGTTCATAAGATCACATATTAATTAAAATAGCACAAAAATAAATCCTACACGGAAAAAAAAGATTTGATTAAAATTATCAAACTGGTGTGATAGGGAGTATTTTTGTTAAATATACTTAAACTTTGATGTAAATTACTAAGCACTTGATTTATTTTACCAAACGCTCTTGATATATTTCATCAAACATTATGATATTTCATAATTTGGTCAATTGTAGGAAAGAGTTTAGTTATTATAACTGAATTAAGTTAATAAGATTCTGAGTTTGGTAACTTTCATCGAAGTTATGATTAATTTTACGAAGATGATTGCTTGTATGGTAAAAATTATCAAACCCTACATTGTTATGCGAATTTGGTTTGATAGAAATTACTAAGCGTTTCGTAATCTATCGAACGGTCTGTCGTCCCTCTTTTGTTTATGCCAATACACATTTGCAGTTGAAAGATTCTTAAACAGGCCTTACGTTAGCGATAGGTAGGTAGAAATGATTTTGTTTTCATTATTTGTGATGGCGATAACGTTTTAATTTTGTTTACGTTCATTTTTCTGTTTGTTCCTGCTTTAAATTGTAATGTTATCCGTAAGCTGGTGCATCAAAGACAATGATTGAATAGCGTATTATCATGGATATTAAAGCTGTAAGGAAATGTTAGTATATTTCGACTCATTGAAACTTTATTTAGAGGTATTCCTGAGGTATAATCATTTGCGAACATGTTTAATAACATGTGATAATAGTCGTGATACTAGACCCAATCCATGCTAGGGATATCACCCAGCACTTTAAAGTCATCTCTATATCGATGTAAAAAGCCTGCGGATAAAGTTTTCTTGCGCATCTGAACTAGATATGCATATGGAGTAACTACGTACCTAATGCAATTGTGTGCATAAAGTATTCCTCTTAAGCTTACAAAGGGAAGCTGTAGTCACACCTTATTCACATTTCAAAACAAAGGTTGATTATTTACAATAATAATATATTAGGGCGTTTGAGTGAGCAATTACTATGGCAACCGAATTAGACTAGTTGTTAGAGTCCGTTGCTACCACGCGAGGGACCCACGTTCAAAGCTTCATGCAGGTGTGCTATTTTTCCCCTTTTTTTGTATTTCTTTTGCGGAAACTTGTCCTAAACTCCTAATTTTATGATTTTCAATCAGAATTGTGTTTTCTGGATTGAAAATCGTTCACATGTGCACGCTACATCGGTTTTATTATCCTTTCGATTTTGATAGTTTTATCGAACAGCTGTAGCCATTTCGGTAACAATTACCAAATCTGTTTGATAGAATTTATCAAACTGGTTTGGTAATTTTTACTGAATTTTTCAATGTGCCATATGAACCCAAAAGTTTGATAAATTTCATAAGAATTCGATAGTTGTAACTAAACTTTTTTTTCCCTGTACCAAGGAGGAGAAAAAATGTCTGGCTGAAAGGACTAAGTAAATGTTGCCATTGTACGTATAAACCACTATTTATTTCAATACCAAATCTAGAAGCAATTTTGGGATCTATTTGGAAAGAATTTTTTTTATATCCATCCTAAACTCCAGCACAGCTGAGTTGGGAGGAGCAGGTATAGTAAGTTGGCGCTGAGATGTATCGGCCGTTGAGCCATACATTTATCGCGATGGAGGTATCTGAAAAAATATGAGCCTACGTGCGGAAAGGCCTGCTCCGCTGAACGTGCGTCACTGGCCGCCGAGGTGGACCAGACGATCGAGGTGCTTCCCACCCTTCCCACCCCTGTGTCCCCTCCCACCCAAACACGCACGCTCTCAGCACCAAAAAAACGCCACCCAGTCCAGCCCAGATAGTGTTTTCTCTCATGAAAGTTTTCTCCCATTTCAAAGTTTCCAATCAAATAGGGCATCGTAATCGGCTCAACGAGTTCCATCGGAATTCTAACTCTATCCACAATTTTCAAATTTATTGCTGAATATATTTTTCTTGCTTTTTGTTAATTAATTTCACATTTTTGTGATCAATTTTAATAATTGCATTGAAAATACCACTCCTTGCATGAGAAACAAAATGCGACGCTTTCGAAGTCGATGAAGGGTTTGGTGCTTTTCCAGCGGATCTTGTTGATGAAATCTTCTCGGGAAATCAGCCGGGTCAGGATGGACATTGCTGCCAACGGTTCAATGGCCTTCTTTGCCATCGCCTTCAGGGCGAAGATATTATAGTAGTGCAGATAGATGACATAAGTGTACAGATAGATGTTATAGGAGTACAGATATTCGCCCTGAAGACGATGGCAGAGAAGGCCATTGAAACGTTGGCAGCAATGTCCATCATGACCCGGCTGATTTCCCGAGAAGACTTCATCAACTATTGAAGTCAATCACAATCATTACATCTCAACAGTCACATGCTGCATATGACATTTGAAGTAAATAATGAATTATTTCATGCCTTGATTTCGTACCTTTATAGCAATTGGGAAAGAAAGTATGAATTTTTTAAGTTAAGAACATATTTAATGTTGCGTAATTTGATAATTGTACTGGTTTGCCGTAGGTACAGACATACGGCCAGACACATTGGGATGCTTTTGTGTCAACTAATTTCTCACATTTACTTTTTGCGAAGATATGACAATCGATGCTAACAGATTGAACTAGATAAATTCTGAATACGTCTAAATCGTATGTTTCCTATGAGTAGTGAATCAAATACTTTTTAAGATACTGCACCTTCAATATAGTTTTATTATAACTGTAGAATTTCTATCACCATCTCTAGTCAACAATCCTAAGATTGGTTTGACGCAGCGTTCTTTTCTCATACTAGGTAAAATTAGCCAAAAACAAATCAAATATGACGATTTGATCTTTAATAGTCTAAAAATATTACCGAAGTCATCAGCTAGCGTGTGATATTTTACCTAGCTATCATATATGAATCATTAAAAAAATTTTGGCTAACCTGCGCCTTGAACTTAAAAGCTACTTCAATCTATTTAAATGGCTTTTAACGCTTCAAATGGCTGTGAACTTACTTACGCGGGTTTACCCAAAACTTGTGCAGTCAGTTTTCTTTTAAGTTTCGCGTGGACTACGAAATTTTAGCCATTTGGCGAGCTACCATATGGCGTGCAAAACTATTCGTTGATGCGGATTATATGAATTATTTAATTCACATCTCTCAGCACTACACCAATCACAAGTCCTACAGTACTTCGCTTTCCACTATAATGCCACGTAGAACCACTTGCAGTAACATGCGCTGTGGTACTCGGTTTCAGTTATAGTTCAGGGTATCAGGGGTTATGCCACCATACAGTGTGATCCAGTACCCATTGTTCCATCATTTTAGACTTAAGTATTTGCTTTGCAAAAGTCTTTTCAGTAGCTAAGGGTAAATTTTTCAGCAATACCTCAGCATTCCCGAAATTAAGGTCTTGCAGTAGAACAACCATGATTTGACGCAGGATACAGAATGCTACCCAGACGATTCCGTTACTTTCTCCAAACGAACTAAGATATAACACCTACGTAATAACTCCAATTCAAAACTTCAACATTCATAACATGAGCAAGTTTCAGCAAATTACGTCACGAGTTGATATATCAAGTTAATGGCTCATTTCAAATGCAAGCGCAGAGTAAGCCGTTCGACGAAATACTTTATATTGGACCACATTTCGAATTTGGTACCGTTTAAAACCGAAAGTGTTTGAAATAAATAATTATGACCCTGCATCGAAAATAACTTCATCAGGAATTTTTTTTTTAAGTTTCTGAAAAAGAACAGCTGAATGCAATAAATACTTCTCGTCGTCAATCAGGTATTTTCCTTACAGCAGCTTTTCGTTCATGCGTGGGACGAACGGGTTGTTCCCATTTAATCTGGATTATTGAAGTTGACTAATCTTCCCCATAGTCCCACACCAAAGCAATGAAGTAAAATTGATGATGGCAATGGCACAACGCCATCTATTTCGGTAATTCAAGCGACTTACGCCTCCTGGTAATAAACTAGAACGAAGCCCATGCACCTTTAGCCATCATGCTTCGGAGTCGATTCGATTCTACCTTTTAAATTTAAAATTGAGCCAATTGGGTAGCTGTAGAGCAGTCTTGAAGATCGGAATATTTCGAAGCGAGAGGGAGTCTATGCATCTCAGCAGCGCACCTGTCACTTTGCCAGTGATTTATACGAAGATTTCCATACTTACTTACTCAAATAAATGTTTTCCCAACCGTGGTATGAAAAGTCAAAACCCCGAACTTTTATTTTTCTAATTATGACCACCTTTTATGGTTTTTGCCCCACTGTGCGGCGCTTACTTATTCCAAAAGAACACTTGCGAATTTTGTTGTGCAAGACACATAGTCCACGAATATAACAACAGCAACATTTTTTATCTTTGAATTGGTAAACGATAATTTTTTGGTATAATAGTATCTTAATTCATACTTAATTCATAATTTTCCTCGAGAAAATTATTTTTCCTATTTTAAGGGATTTTTATCATAATTTTTTGGACAAAGGGGGTGAGATATTTTAGAGGTTTTTTTATTAGTAGCATCATTAGATTTGAAAAGTAAATAATAGTCTAAGAATCGGGAAATGTTACGAATCGATCCATTACTTTTACATTTTTTACTGTGGAAAATCGCCCTATTTTGTTACAATATGTCATGTAGTTTCTTATGTAAATTACAAAGATTGATTGTGATAAGTTTTCACTGCCATTGTTAATTAAGTTTCAAAAGAATTATTCTTATTCATGCATTGAGAAATTTGCTGTTGCAAGTTAGACAAGAATTCAGGTGTCTGGTAGCTGGTTTTCTTGAGGGAGAGAATGGGGTTTTTCGGGACTGCAATGTGTTTGTGAAGCAGGTTGTGACAGAGATAAACCACATTACATGAATACAATCACCACCCCATCATGGGAACCCTGCTAGCAGACGAGAGCATTTTTATGTCAAACATTGAGAACTAGTAAATGCTTCGAGACTTTTTTCCTCTCGACTAGTTACACAGCTTTTTAACCGGAACCAAAAACCGGTTAGGAACCAATACAGATTCGGAAGAAAGGCACGAATTGTCTGAACACACATCTTTCAAAATGACGCACAGACTGTCATTTAAGTAAGTGAAGTTTTTTTGGCCGAAACTGTGGGATAGCAGTGGCATTTTGTACTTGTACGACCGTTATTTGCATACGCAGAGAGCGTATGAACGCGTATAACGGTTGAATTAAATGAAGCGTATAACGGTTGAATTAAATCACACCAACAACTGACTTCACACGGTCTATCAAATAAATTACACCATTCAAAACAATCAAATCAATGGTTCGCGAGTTGACTTCGTGGAATGGTGGCATGATAGAATCAAAAATAAACTTTGCTATATTCCACATAGTATTCATTATAAACTATACCAATATCGGCCTTTTCAGGTTAATTGGCAAGAGGTAACAGAATCATCTGTTTTAAAAAATACTGAGTGGAATGAAACAAAGTTTTATTTTGATTATATAATTCAAAACATTGCAAATTTTTATACTAGCCCAAATGCAAAACGTACAAAAAATGTAACAGAGAACACGCATTCAAAAACACCTATACACCTCCTTTTGAAAACAAATGATCATGGCACCTTCCACAACCATAGTAGCACACTTGGAGGTGTTTTCAATGAGCCTTGAGCCTTTAAAAGAGGCACAAAAACGAGTAGGATGGCCTCATTAAATACATTTTAATAAATACTCGTACAAAATGTCTGATTTGAGTCCTAAGAATCACATTTTCCAAAAGATGTGACGGTAGGGTAATAAATTAAAAATATAAATAATAACTAGCTCTTGGTGTACCTATTACTTCCTATGTAAGCTGTAACGTTTTTTTCAAACTGGTATCAATGGAATCAGTTCGATTTTTTTTCTTAATGGTGGACCGGCCGAAGAATCATCTGCTCTGGCTTTCTTCTCAGTGCAGTGCTTCAGGAACCATTATCCAAAGAGATAGGAAAACTGCTTTTTTGCTGTCCAATTTATTGAGGGTGGAGAAAAAATTTGTCTCGAAATTTAAGCCATAGATAGATAGGAGGAGTAGGAACCAAAATCACTGGTGTCGTTCAGGTTGAAAACGCATTATTTTTAAACTACAGAAACTTTAAGTCAAGCGCTCCGATTGGCACCGAGTCTGCGCTGTTTCTCTGGACAACTCATGATGTCGAATGCTTAGCCTGTCGCAGATCGCTATATATCCAAGGCAACCGGCAACAGGGCAACCTCGCGGCCAATCGGAGCGCTTGCCTCGAACGTTTTTGTAGTTTGAAAATGGTGCGTTTTCGACGTAAACATCTCGGTAATTCTGGCTTCAGCTATCAAGGGTTTAAATTTCGTGACAAAATTTTTCTCCACCCTGTTTATTATGGTTCACATTGAAGCAATATTTATCCGGGAAAATCTACCCTTTTTGCAGATAATTAAGTCGTAAATACCAAGTAATATTTGAAGTTCTTTGTTTCTTTTCTGGTCTAGCCTTGCATGATGTTATCAGCGATTTGTTTAGACTTTTGACATATTTTTACTCATTTACTGTCCTAGAGATCCAAGGAATATGAAAAAAAACGTTTTTCGAAAGACATAATGTTTGATTCTAAGCAAGCAGACTTAAAGAGCCAAAATTAATGTCTATAAGTTAACGATATCCGTGAATTGAAAGGTTATCAAAAGAGTTTTTATCTTCGGTCAAAAGAATTCAGGCCAGCTTAATTTATGTCCGAGACAAAAATGGTGTCTGAATGTGGTATGAATTTGGTTTCAATCAAGAGGCCAAGCGGAAAATGTATTATGACTTTTGACCATATGAGGGAGGGAATCATTTCACGCTGTGATAATTGCTGTAGTTTTCCGGGTTCGATGCGTTTGTTTCGATGGCCAGTATCCACCTTAAAGGCTTGTTTATTCACTGAATTACGGTTGTAAGGAGTGAAAAATAACCGCGAGAGATATGAGTCGAAATGAGTTTTTTTGACCACTTGTGCTTTTGAGTACTCTGTAAACCGCAAACACTTTTGAGACTCCGGCTTAAAACTATCGGATATCTTTGTACGAGGGGGAGAAAATTTATTAAATTGATCCGTGTTATGATACACAATTTCGCTTTCAATATGAAAATAATGACCTGACTGGAACTAACTTTCTCGATTGAAAAGAATGTGAACGCGAAGTGTGATTGTTTTCAGAGAGATAAAAATGCAGTATAATTGTTTTTAACCAAAAACTAGTGAGCATATCTAAAAACAAATACGAAATAAATCATAATAGTTTCATGAAACTAGAATGGGTAGGTACTCTGCCAGAAACTTCTGCGCGGCTTTTGCTTAGGGCAGGCCAAGTACGATTCGAGGAGGAATAAAACCATTCGACGTACTACTTTCGCTCAAACGGCCGTGTTGTGTCGTTTTTCGTAGGTCAGACTTCGTCCATAATTTAAGCGATCATTTTGAAATTTTCTTGGCTTTCGTTTACAAAAAACCCTTGCCTCAACTGCAAATATTTCACTAATGTTAATTGCACCTTTTGCGAATTTGAGATAATTCATCGTCAGTGGCCAACAATCCTAGGATTGGTTTGACGCAATGTGTGTGAGCAAATGGAATAAATTGCGGGTAATTCTTAAATTAAGTAGGTTCTCTCTCAAAATACATACTTTTGGAATGAAAAGGAATTCAAGCATAAATTTTCTTTGATCTTTTCTTCTCAAAGGCAGTCAGCTACTCTCTTTTTCGATTGGTTTGTCGCTCTCCACTCCATTCCCTATCAATTAATATTCTTAGACCTAGGTATTTCTTTTCTTTTACATTCTCCTTTTCCTCTTCCATATATTATGTTCGAGGTCCTTCTTTTCCGTTCTTGCCATCCACTTGTCCCTCGGCGATTGTCTTCATCGTGTTTCAACATATGGTACCGCCTATAAGGTACCGTCTTTTTGTTAAGGTTTTCATGAGGCTTCTCTCATTTCCTACTCTTCTTCGGACTTCCTCATTACTTACCCGGTCGATCCATTTTGATAACTACCAAAGTTACATAGGTATTCTCTACATTTCTTAAAAATTTCAAGGTTATAGGGAAAGTTCAATGCAGTGACAGACAGTCAAAGCAGGTAGCAGGACTGCCAGTCATTATACTGGATCATGAGGTGAGATTTCTCTTCGTGCAGTAGTTTCATGTGGAGTGCAGACGAGGCGACAAATGGTGACAGCGCGCGGACGGAAGCAGCGGGGAAGGTGTTCCCGTCGGCCTGTGGGACGCCGCCGCTACTGCGAGTGAAGTAGCTCCCCTCTCTGCAACCCTCATGAAATACGCCACAAGTGAGCCATTTCGTGATCGTCAACGTGGAGTGGAACACGCGCCCTCGTGACTTAAACGTTTGCTGCTGGATACGCATCCTCGCTTCAAAGCAGTATCCGTCTATTTTGTGAAATTTTCAAGATAAGTTGTCATCCCCTCCTTCTATCATCATCATAAATCATCAATCGTAAGATTGGTTTGACGAAGATCTCAATTCCACTCTCCTGTCTGCTATCCTAATCAAAGAGACTTAATTCTTCTCTTTTAACATCCTTTTTAACCTGACCTATGTAGCACACTCGAGGCTGTCCACAGTACTTCTAGTTGATATCGGCAAACCTAACATGTGTAATATTGACTACGGCTACGGTTGCTATTGATTTTTTATTGCTTATGAGTTGTTATAAAGAGTTGGGTTGACTCTGTTGCAACAAAGAAGAAGTTTGTAAAGAAAGAAGAAGGATATTTATATAAAGAGAGAAGCTTCCCATATTAATTTGTGGTTTTCATCACTTCTCCCCATCCACCTGTCCTCCGACGACTGTCTTCGTCATGCATTCATGTCTCCTGATGTTGTCACGTCTTCTTCTTGGGGTTTTAAGAAGACTTCTCTTTTCTCCCCACCTTCTAAGAAATCAAAAAATGGATGAAATTTTAGAAAGTGGTACGTTGAAGGATATCCAACCTGATAATTTTAAGGTCTACTGTATCATTAACCATCAGTCAAATACACTCAACGCAATTCATACATATTTTTACACTCGCCAAAATTAGTTTTGAAGAATCAGATTTTTATCATCGTTCTAAATGGAGTTTTTTCATGCAATGGAGAAGGAGGAATTAGTTTCATGGAAGATTACTCGTATTTAAAAACTTTCAGGTCAAAAATAACGGCTTAATGGTTGAGGTTGCATGAGAGCATTTTTTTTAATTTCATGATAGTCCTTGGACCTGGAAACGTTGGATTCGCGAGGAACTTTTTCACTGGCCCGCGTGCATACTTTGGAAATTACATATTTTTTGCGGCTCAACTGTTTCATGCCACCATACAATAAATATTAGTTGACTTGGTTTCTGTCGTCACCAACATTCCTTGGAAACCTTGTGCAATAGTGCGCTTAATATTTTGGCAATTTTCATCATAAACATATAATCAAGTGCCTATCTAATTTTATTCCGTATTTAAAAAATGAACTTTTTAGTAGGTATGTTTAAGATTTTTCTTCACTCGCTGTTGCTATTGTCTAACTAGATTTAATATGATTTCATTGCGATGGTGAGTATAGGACCTTTTTTCATTGTACAATAAACTATTTTATCGCGGAGAAATTATTTACTCCCTAGCTCTTGCGTATTAAAAAAACCTGGAAAATATTGTCATGATATATTGATCTATAAATTTATTGCTGCACTTAAAACAAATACACAGATAAAACTTTGACACATTACTGTGGAACCAAAGGTGGATTCAAGGATTTTCATGAGTGTAGATTAGTTATTTTTTTGTTGAAGAATCAATTAATGAAATGCATTAAATTTATTAAGCTATTTGCAAATTATTTAATCTACATGTTGAAGAGGCTTGATATAAAGTATGGAATATTTTAGGGATTGTAATTTTCTTGGCCGAAATAAACGATTTTTCGACTACCAATTACTTTTACGACGAAGTAGGTACCTAAGAGTTTGCTAAATTAAGTCAGACGGACTTGAAATAACTTTAGGACAAAATTATTAATGTAACAATGTTATGGTATTCATAAGGAGTCCCATCATAAGATATATTAAATTTACCCCTGTAAGTACTCCATACGATGCATTGTTTTTACTACGCTTACATTACTATAGTATGTACAAACCAAAGTAACGTTTCAGTAGAAGCAATAGCAAGTTCATTAATTAAATCATCGTTGACGATACTTTTTGGAATATTGTTGCATTGGTAGAAGCAATAAGGACTCACTAATTTTCCACTCGCACATTCATTTTGCGCTATAAGTAAGTAGTACCTATATCTTTCTTTTGGTGGAATTCTCCCTCAGCCTTGGCTATACTGTTGATGATTTCTCTCTTGCTTCTTCAATCGCTAGTTATCCTGCTTCCCAAATAACAGAATTAATCCAGCTACCTCTTCCATTGAAAAAGTAAGTAAGAAAATCGAAAAAAAAGTTGTTTGTCGTTACCCGACAAAACTCGCGCACCGTACTCAGAGGGCGATCAAAGAACGTAAATGCTTCTGTGGCGCCACCATGCAGTATTGGGAAAAAGGATTATACCTGCGATTAAGTGTGTTCTAACCAATATGTAGGTACGCATTGCGGGGTTCTCATGCCTGATCAGGCATGAAAATGGGTCCACGCACAGTTGAGGGATTTTTGCCTCTTATAGCCTTTGAAATGGAAACACAGTGTTCTAGTGACCTATTCCTTCGGGGCACAGTAAATGCATATTGAAACCAAAATGATCCATGCACTGATGATTGGAGAGCGTTTTGTCGTGTTATTTTTTTGTATTATGGCTCCCGTGCGTCATTCGCGGAGAAAGCAGTGATCGACGTATTTTTTTCTTAATGTAGCTTCCGACTGCGGAATAATACCGAAAAAAAACTTGTGAGTAGAGTAAGTTATGCCGCCCTGCGATAAATACTAAGCTTGTCCACCTCATGACTTTGACGAAATCTTGCCTTCGAGGTAAATGAGAACTTTAGACACATTGGGTCAGATGAATTTAAATTACTACGGACAAAATGTTTTGCCATGGAATCTATCCAACTTTTGGCTGAAAATTAATTTCAGCGGCTAGAGGTGGCGCTTTCTAGCGCAAGTAAAGAAACGAGGAACATGTGATCATATTTACATGCTTTTTCAGGAACGGAAAGGCATAAAGTTGGTAAATGTTATTTATGCCTTTGATGGTAGAAGGATGGTTAATTTCACGGCTTCATTCAATATCTTATCAGTTTTAAATTAGAAAACCATAGCTCAGTTCATAGGTTCTCATACCCAAAATACTTAATTTAATTTCAACCCTGTGACCTACCAAGAAAAATGTTTCTCCTTCTGTTTTACGCCGGGAAAACCTAAGATCAAATGGTCGTTATTTCCAGATAATGCCGATTATAAAATGGGAGAAATTGGAAGAAAAAGTGATCTAAAATGTTTTTATTGACTAAGAAATTATTAAGGGTACATATGATTCTCATTTCAACGAGGACATAGGGGTGTGCTTAAGGGTGTTACTTGATTAGAATGTTTTGTTTTTATTCAGTACTTCACAACGAGACAGAAAGTATGTATCACATTTTACTCGCAAAATTAATAGTGCTTACTTTTTTTTCGTCACCAAATTATTTCTTTTCTGTCCTCAATAGATTGCTAAATTTAACTTTATATCAGCATCCAGTAGAAAGGCTTCTGGAATTCTGCACTTAACACAGGCTAGTGGTTGCCAACACATTATTCAAAAACCCCTTGCGAAGAAGATACACGTGGAAGATGCCAGGAGACCTTGGAAGATTCCAAATCAACTACATTCTAATGAAACAAAGATTCAGGAACAAGGTGAAGGACTGCAAAAGTTATCCAGGGGTATATATTGTAACCAGCCCGTTCAATGGGTCCTCCCTTCCCCTGATGCCTACGTCCCAAGGAAGTGGTTATTTGCAGAAAATAAAAACAAATTGGAACATTTTGAAATCCCAGATGGGTGTTGGGGTTCGCCCACGAGTAAAATACGCTGATGATTCGGATGGAAATGACGGTTAGCCACCTTACAATACAGAAATAACAATTTATTATAGCATCAAAAAAGAATTGTTGAACAATGAAAGGACCAAGTTATAACAACCAAAGAGAAATGAAAAAAAATCCCTTTTCCCACACACGAACAGTGTTCACCGTATACGAGGAGGGGGGTCTTCACTGGGGGGGGGGGAATGGAGTGAAGATACTTTACGATCTGTCCTTGACGTTACTGCGTCCGTATGGCTCCGCGGTGTCGAACTTCCTTCCCTTGGTTTCAATTATTTCACTCACCATTCACTACAACATCGTTGCACTCCTTTTTCTGTCCTGAGTCCTCACCCGCCGCACCTTTCTATGCCGTCCCTAGGGACGGCGGCGTGCGAAAACCAGCCATACTATCGAATCATCCGATTCGATAGCCCGCGTGTTCAAAACAAAGCATACAACATAAAATAAAATGGTTGGTGGCTAACCGTTACATGGCCCCCAAAAATAAATATTTGCGAGCCGCTGAAACTCGCGAAGGATTTATTTTTCATAAATGAAATGAGATTATTTACTCTGCCGCCCTTCAAGGTCCGACTTGCAAACGTAATCACTCGCTCTTCTCCCTGGTCGTCTACTTGCGATAAGGTGAGCCCTAATCAGGAGACGCAGGCGTCAGTTTGTAACACCATTAAGCGATTGAAATTGGGGTGCGCCAAGACGGTTATTTTTAGGAACGCTTCCTTCATCCTGAGGAACGCTTCTTCATGCTGCGCGGTCCATTCCCATTTTTTCCCTTTTTTAATCAATCCCATTAGGGGCACAGTTAATTGGGAATAGTTTTTGCAAGACTTTGAATAATAGTTGCATAGCCCCAAAAACCCTCGTAACATTTTCACGTTGCGGGGGGCCGGAAATCTTGCACCGGTTTGATCCTTTCTGGGTCCGGTTTCACCCCTCCTTCATTAATAATGTACCCTAAGAATGTTACCTCCTTTTGAAAGAAATGTGACTTGGCTAAGTTCACCGTTAGATTAGCGGCTTGGAACTTCTCAAAAATAATATTGACGTGCTTCAAATGTTCTTCAAATGAGGAGGAGTAGATTATTACATCGTCGACGTAAACTGCGGCAAACGCCGACACCTTGGGCCCCAGAATCTCGTCCAGATACCTAATTAGTGCGGGACCGCTATTTTTTAAACCAAAAGGAACCCTTTTAAACTGATATGTACAGGACCCCAGTCGAAAGGCCGTATATTTCCGGTCGTCCGGGTGCAGCGGGATCTGGAAATACGATTTCGTAAAGTCCGTCGTCGTAAATATCTTCGCCCCCCAAAACATTTGCAAGACATCATCCACTCGTGGCGGTACGTCTCTTTTTGGAATGGTAACCGAGTTGAGACGGCGGGCGTCCAAACAAATTCGCACCTTGCCATCTCTTTTCTTGACCACCACCAACGGATTGTTGAATGGGCTCGCCGCTTTCTCTATCACTCCTAACTCCATCAATTCGGCTATCTGCTTCTCCATCTCCTCCCTGTAGGCGAATGGGATGGGTTATGACTTCTGGTTAAAAGGAGTTTCATCATATAAGCGTATTCGGTGGACGTAACCTATTATCGGCCCCACCGTTCGCTCGAACACCTTCTCATGGCTCCGTAGGCACACGGAAACTCTTCTCCTCTCCTTTTCTTCCAAGTCAGTCATGCTTTCTATTTTTGCTTTTATCTCTTCGGCGCGTACTGGGCACATGACGGCGGTTGAACACTTTAGCGTGACTGATCCCTCTTCGTCTGCCTCTCCCTCACTGAAGACTTCCACTAAATGCCCGTGCGAAGACGTAACCAACTCCATTTCGTGGCTCGCAAAGTTCAGCACAGCATTATTTTCTTTGAGAAACCCGACGCCCAGTATTATAGGCCATATAAGGCTCTCAATCACGAGGCACACAACCTCTAATTCCGCTTCTCCTATTTTCATTGCTAGCATGACTTGTTTGGTGATGGGTTTGGATTTTCTTCCATCCGCGCTACGAATCCAAGAACGCGTGATTGGTTGCATAGGCACTCTTACTCCGGCAGCCTGCTTCCCCACAATTACGCCACCTTACACGGCATTTACATTGCTCCCCGTGTCAATCAACGCCTTAATATTTCTTCCGTGTATTTCCACTTCGATTTCTGGGCACTCGTCCCTCTTGACTCTCGCCTCACGTCTCCCCTTGGGCCTTTCGATCGGGTGGGAGTCGTTGGCCTCTTCCGTCTCCACCCTTCCTAGTATCCCGAATCAGTCAGTGGCGAGGTGGACGTTTCCGCCGTCGCCTGGGCCATCTGCCATGCATTAGACTGTCTCCGAGTACTCCAATCTCCACCGCCTTCTCTTGGCCGCGCCCCGCTCCTATCCACCGCGGGTTCTCGTGCCGGGGGTGCGTTCGAAGTCGCGTTGGGTTGGAAAAAACCTTCAGTTCTACCGCCTCCTGTGTTCCTCCTTCCATCCGTTCCATCCTCTCTTCTCCTCCCCTCCGGTCCCCGCTGGGTTGGAATAGCTTGATTTACTTTTTCTCGCTTTGCCCTCTCTTCTGCGTCGGTCTGGTCATATCTTCCTAGTAATTCCAAGAATCCCTCGATGCATACGATTCTCACGCTTTTCAGTAAATCCCATATCGCGGGAGGATACTGGCGGGTTAACAAGTGGATTATTTCCCCTTCGTCAACCGGCGGGTTACAGAGCCTTATTAGCGCGATCTTTTCCGTCGCGTAGTCACGCATACTAAGCCCCCGTTCCCTCCGGTAGGTTCCCGTCGTTACTCTCACTTTAAAATCGTATTGAGTCGCACTATTCCAGTAACGACTTAAAAAATTCTCTCTGAATTCCTGAATGTCGTCCGGGAGCCGCGCAAGGGAATCAGCCCATGTCTTCGCGCTCCCATCCAACAGCTGGTATAATAGCAGCGATTGCTGGTTTTGGGGTATGTTATACAGATTGCAGTGCGCTTCGAATTGTTTGAGGAATGTGATGGGATGCTCGTGCGCCCGTCCCCGAAATGATATCCGACTAGGAGTTCCCGCAATGTTCAGAGCGTGCATCACCGTCATCGCCGCTCGCTTCACTTTTTCTAGCTCGGCCCTCAACGCCTGCACTGCTTCATCCCGGCTCCCTTGTTCTTCTCTTCCTTCCTGCTCCGCACGGGACGACGCCATAACCGCCACTTTTCCTTCCACTTCACTCATCCTCTGGTCCATTTCTTTGATTCGACTTTGCGTCGCCCCCCTTATAGCGGCTGAGGTCTCGTCCCGCGACTTCTGTGCTTCTGCTCTTACCCGTTGAATTTCCCCTCTCATCTCCCGGCACTCCCGTTTAACTTCTGCCCTCTCCTTCTCGAACATCAGGTTTACTTTCTCATAAAATTCCTCCCGAATTCCCTGAATCTAAGTTTTAATTTCTTCTCTCATTTCCTCCGTTATTCTCCCGTTGTCTTTCACTTCCCGCTTGCATTCCAGTATAATCGCCATTATACTCCTCAATGTTGGTTCCTCTGTCTCTGACGCGCCTCTCGACGCCTCTCCTATTTTTTCCTCCTGCTTTCCAGTGCCCAGTTCCCACCTGTCCATTATGGCCGAAAACCCCGTCACTAGGTTCTCCTCTTCGCTATCGAGCGAAGGCGGCTTATTCCGGTATCCGTGAAACGCGGTTCCTTTCTCCGCTCTCTTGACTCATACTCGGGTCATTCGCGTATTTCCCTACCTCGTCGAGCCCCACGTTGGGCGCCAATGTAACCAGCCCGTTCAATGGGTCCTCCCTTCCCCTGATGCCTACGTCCCAAGGAAGTGGTTACTTGCAGAAAATAAAAACAAATTGGAACATTTTGAAATCCCAGATGGGTGTTGGGGTTCGCCCATGAGTAAAATACGCTGATGATTCGGATGGAAATGACGGTTAGCCACCTTACAATACAGAAATAACAATTTATTATAGCATCAAAAAAGAATTGTTGAACAATGAAAGGACCAAGTTATAACAACCAAAGAGAAATGAAAAAAAAATCCCTTTTCCCACACACGAACAGTGTTCACCGTATACGAGGAGGGGGGTCTTCACTGGGGGGGGGAATGGAGTGCAGATACTTTACGTTCTGTCCTTGACGTTACTGCGTCCGTATGGCTCCACGGTGTCGAACTTTCTTCCCTTGGTTTCAATTATTTCACTCACCACTCACTACAACATTGTTGCACTCCTTTTTCTGTCCTGAGTCCTCACGCTCCGCACCTTTTTATGCCGCCCCTAAGGACGGCGGCGTGCGAAAACCAGCCATACTATCGAATTATGCGATTCGATAGCCCGCGAGTTCAAAACAAAGCATACAACATAAAATAAAATGGTTGGTGGCTAACCGTTACAATATCGATAGAGACCATAACTTAGTTATGATGAAATGCCACCTTAAATTTATGAAATTGAAGAAAGCCGTGATAATACATGGCAGGTTGAAAAACTGAAGGAGGTTCAGCATCAACTGGCTTTTAAAGAAGCTGTAGAAAAGAGAATAGGGGAGTAGACGACCAACAAACCAGTGGAAGAGAGTTGGAAAACCATTAAAAGTGGTCTGCAGGCAGCAGCTGAGGAAGTTATTGGTAAAAGAAGAGTCGTTTGGAAAAAAACATGCATCACGCAGGAAGTATTAGATCTCATTGAAAAGAGAAAAAAATACAAGGCTGCGAAAACAGAGGAAGGACTGAATCGTTACAAGAGAATAAGGAACGAAATATGTCGTAAACCGCGGAAGGCTAGAGAAACGTGGATGAAAAATATTTGTGAAGACGTACTAAACAATCTTAAACATGGAAAAATAGAGGCCGCCTATAGGATAGTGAGGAACCGCTTTAACACTAGGAATACCGGACTTGACACCCCCCCTAGAACTACCGAATGGAGTCATTTTGACTCCTACCTTATTATTGTTTATTTTTGCTGTTTATGTCTGTTTTTATTGATAGATTGCATTAGTTTATCATTTTTGTTAATAATTGCAATATTTCAGACGTCGTTTTAACAAAAAAATATATTTTTTTAAATGCGAAATTCGACAGTGTTGCTTTGAAATTCTTTTTTCTTACATGTTATGTTGTTTTAATAGAATTATAATGGAGGAATTGGATAAAACAGCAAACGTAGACTTTTCAACACATTTTATCATATTGTTTGAATGATCAAAAATATTACTTAGGCTACATGGTAGTTGGGAAGATAATGAACTAAAGCAAAAAAATGCAGTTGATACGCCACGCATTTGTCTAAGGTGCTTTAGAGTTCAAGCATTGTCGTTCATTTTCATTGCCCACACAAAGACTTTTGGCAGGTCTTACAATTCCCAACTGATAGATTATTTTTGCACTTTGGTTTTGCCTGGAAATAATTTTTTTGCAGAAAACTGTCAGAAGAATCTGCGGCATTGGACACGCAACGCTTTTATCTACATCTAACATGAGGATCAGCCAACTCTGTAACGAGCTTTTTCTAAAACGTCTTGCGCGTAATCTTTTAGGTAGTCTCATTGTACACTATCCATGAACACCTGCTAAGTCGGGAGTATTTTCCAACGAGTAGATAGGCTATCACTGAGTAGACGTTCTTGTGGTATATTTGTGATTTCATCTATTTTGGTTCTTCTATTCTCTTTTATTTACCTTTCCCACAGTGCTAGTACCATGGATTTTTTTGCTGTTCAGCGAGTTTGACTGAGGTAAAGTAATTATATACAGTAACATTTCGCCCTTTTTCAGAAATGGTTGCATTGGTTTCAGTTCTGATAAACGGCAATCTGCATGAAGTGAATTACCTTTTCCAACATAAGGGAAGGCATTTGCAAGATATTTGCTCTCCTTGCCAACAGGTAGCCGTAGGTGCTAGGACAGTAACTTTATTTCATTCTACTGATTTATTTTCCTGGTTCATCAGTATATCAATTTTTCTGGGGAATCGGTATATCAGAGGTACTTTTTCATATTTGAAAATCAACTTCCACGCAGTCAAGGCTGAAATAAAAGTGCTGCAGCGCAATGCACAGTATTAGCGGGCGGCGGCAAAGGTGGGCGGCGAGAAGGAAGGGGTAACGGAGGAGGGACAGACACAACGGATTCTAAACACATGGATTTGAAAATGCTATGAATTGCATATTCACCACTTTATCGCAAGGTAAAATAATATCAGGTCATTCACATAGTTTGTAGATCCAAACACAGACCCGTAAAATAAGAAATGCTTTCAAAGTCTCGCAAATATGAGCCAAAAGGAAAATAATTGTGTATTTAAGCCTTTGATTGATTTATATTAATTATTATTGACATAAGAAGACATAAAAACTTGTATAAATATTACTATTTGGTGAAAAGACGAGCAAAATACATTAGGGAGTCAAAATGACTCCCTTTGGTAGTTAAAGGTAAATTTTGAAAAACGTGCACTATTTTATTTTCTAGAATTATTTTAATCGCACAGCCTTATTTTGTGTCGAAAATGAATAAAAGTCACGGAATTTCAGGCCGGAATTCGGAAAATTATAGACAGGGCAGAGAAATAAAAATGGCGAGGAGTCAAAATGACTCCATCGGTAGTTGTAGTGTTAAGGAAAGGGGCGTAAGATGTAATACACTTAGGGACAAAAAATGAAAAAATAATGATTGAAAACGAAGAAAAAGGGAAGAGATGGAAGGAATATCTGGAATATTTGTACAAAGGATGCAGCCTAAGAACGAATGCTATCGAAAACGAGAGGAAAGTGGATGCCGATGACATGGGAGCCCCAATTTTAAGATCAGAATTTGATGCGGCTATAAGAGACCTTAGGATAACTAAAGCGTCTGGCATTGATCATATTCCTGCAGAGCTAATTAAAAATTCAGGAGAGAAGACACTGAACAACCTGTACAAAATCATTAGTGAAATATATTTGACTGGTGAGATACCAAAGGACTTCGAGAGGAACATCATAATCCCTATTCCTAAGAAGAAAAGAGCGGAGAAGTGCGAAGATTTTAGGACTATAACCCTAATCACACATGCGTCGAAGATACTGACAAGGATCGTCTATAGAAGAATAGAACGAAGAGAAGAGGAATATTTGGATGAGGATCAATTTGGACTCAGAAAAAACAAAGGCACAAGGAAAGCAATATTGGCCCTAAGACTGCTCATAGAAAAGAGAATGGAAAAGAACAAGCCAACATTCGTTGCGTTTGTGGACTTAGAGAAAGCATTTGATAACGTGGATTGGAGCACAATGCTTGGAATCCTAAAGGAAATTGGTGTTCTTTATAATGACAGAAGAATCATTCGCAGTTTATACAAAAACCAAGTAGCGGTCATAAAATTAGGGCCCAGCTGTGAAGAAGCAAGAATTAGGAAAGGAGTGCGACGAGGCTGTACATTGTCACCCGTAATTTTCAACGTTTACATTGAGAAAGCCATTAATTTATTTATTTCACACTCCACCGAAAATAGCTCTTTTCGGCCTTACATCGGGGTTGATAACAGTTAACAATCACAAGCATTCATGCCCTGGATAAGGGTACCTTACCCAGGCGGGACTCGAACCCGCGACATTTGGGTTGGCAGGCGAGGACTTTACACCTCCGCCACCGAAATGAAATCAAAGAAAAGGCATTGAGAGTGATTATCCGTGGAGAAAAAAATAGCATGATTAGATTTGCCGATTACATAGTCGTTATAGAAGAAACAGAGAAGGATTAGAAAAATACTCTGGTTAATATGGGTAGGGTAATGGGTAAACATCAACTCAAAATAAGCACGAAGAAAACCAAGATATTAGTATGCAGCAGAAGAGAAGAAGTCAAGACTAACATTAAAATAGGGAAGCAAAAACTGATAGAAAGGGATGAATTCGGTTATTTTGGAGTCAAGATAACTAGTGACGGGAGAAGTAAGAACGAAATCATCAGCAGAATAGCCTAAAGGCCTGGTTACACGGTACATTAGAATGTACAAGATTCTGTACATATTTCTGAATGGTTTTCTGAACAGATTCTTGTACATTCTCATGGACAAGATCCACGAGTAGGTGGTTGCACGGTACATTTTTTCATACATTTTTTCGTACATTTTTAATGCGCAACAAATTATTTATACTTCAAATATAAACCAATGGGGAACATGCAAACTTTTTTTAAAGTACTAGAACAATAAGATACTTACCTCAAATGTACTTGCCGAAAATTTCGCGGATGAATTATGTTTTATAGCTGAGATATAAGTCATTAAAAATAATCTTCATCGACTGTTTGAAAACACGTGACGAAGCGTGCGCACGTTACATCACGGCACGGTATCCACTGATGACAGGCCTAGGAAGTGGATAGAAAAACTGTCTATGTGGTGCCTCAAACGCATATTTTGCGAATATAATAGCTGTTTTAACGTCAAACTTCGGATTGTGAATATTTTGGGTTGCCAAGGCGTTGTTGAAATAAATAAAGGCGATTGTTTGGGGAGCTTTGGAAAGATTAAATCCAAATAAGGTGATTGCAGATTGTGATCTACGTTACACACCTACATCATTTGCTTAATGCAGTTAGTGTAATGCAGTGTGGACCTTCAATAGAAAAACGTGTGAAAACCATATAAATCGTGTATCCCATAAAACCAGATAAAGTGCTCCGTCGTCTAGTACCTCTATTTACTCGCCGGAGAAGTTTTTTGCTTGTGTTCGAAAGGACAAAAATAAGAGGAATAAGTGGTTAATGATTCACAGAACGGAGTCAAATACATTATCTATATTGTCAACGGGATATCCTCAACGTAAGTACACTCTTAAATCATGGTTACCGCAGGATTTTATCAAGTTACTTATTTCACTTTGCAAACAACTCTATGAATGTACCTATCATTCTACCCATTGTAGGATCAAATTATAAGGAAAGTGGCTGTTTACGAGAATAAATACTGATTACGATTAAACCACGGAGAAAAATAAGGAATGTGAGGGGCGGCCGGCCTCTCGTCGAAAGGAGCCCCTAACAAGGAATATTCACGAAGTGTCTATCGCCGATATCGTTCAAATTTTGTTGGATAGTAGTGTTCCATAATAAAAGCACATTTTAAATTTTTCTCGTGCCCTTAAGCCTTGTGATATAAAAAACAGGACATAATAAAGGCAGTTGAATTTTAGTCTTGGAAGCGAGTGTGTCGTGATTTCCCTCCATCCTTCTCCTGTGAATCTACACGCGCACGCTACAGGAATATACTAGAAATATGAGGTTTTTGGCAAGGTAAATTCAATATTTATTACTGCGATGCCCATAGCGTTCGCTGCATGTCAACGCAACACCTAAAATTTCGACTCGTTTTGCAGTCGGTCTCGATTCAAAAACAGGAACTCGAGTAAATACAGCGCAAATAATACTTGAATCTTATTTCTTTGCCTATCACAGGTTTTTTTATGACCTTTTAACGATCATTTGGATCTCATTCTTGGACAATTCTCGCGGTTCATACATTAATGGCCTTTCCATCTGATCCTTCCTTTTACCCATCCCCTTTTCTTGTGTTCCATTCTTTCGCTACCCATATCCAATCAGTGAGATATCCAAGTCAAGCAAGATCATATCAAATCCAAATAACTATCGGGGCCTTACGTAAACAAAGAAGTCGCCTATACAAGCCAGATGAAATGAATGTGTCGTTTTCGTAGTCTGCCACCAGGTGACTCTGAAATCGAATTGTATGATTGTCTGAACGAAATTAGAGCAGGCGTTCAGACATTCATACATTCTTACATTTTGCGTGGTTACACGGTGCATTTTCGCGTTCATTCTGAGATTCAGACATTCTCACATTTTCTTGTACATTCTCATGTACCGTGTAATCAGGCCGTAAGCGAAGAGAGCATTCCACCAAAGGAGAGACCTGCTTACAGCGGGAAACTTAAATATGGAAGTAAAGAAACAATTTATAAGAACCTTCATTTGGAGAATGCGGAATCCTATACGGAAGTGAGGCATGGACAATGTCCGCAGCGGAGAAAACAAGGATAGAGGCCTTCAAAATGTGGTGTTACAGAAGAATGATGAAGATCAAATGGATCGACCGAGTTAGTAACGAGGAAGTCCTAAGAAGAATAGGAGGGAAGAGAAGCCTCATGAAAACCTTAACAAGAAAACGGAACAACCTTATAGGCCACATCTTGAGACATGATGGCCTGATGAAGACAATAGTCGAGGGACAAGTGGAAGGCAAGAACGGAAAAGGAAGACCTCGAACAAAATATATGGAGCAAGTGAAGAAGGATGTGAAAGAGAAGAAATGCGTAGGTGTGAAAAGATTAGCTGATAGGAGAACTGAGTGGAGAGCTGCGTCAAACCAATCCATGGATTGTTGACCAGTGATGATGATGATCAGTATCCAGGCCATAGTACCTCCAAAATTTCTGAAATTGGGAGCTTTCTTCTTTTAGATAAGAGACAGAAGTGACGACGAAGATAAACTGAAATATTTAGTGTGAAATGGCTTTGTTTTTCATAACAAACTAAAAGTACAGAATCAAAATGTTCCCATGATAAACTAAACTATTCACGAATGAAATTTATTCTACCGGTGAAATACCAAAGGACTTCGAGATGAACTGTATAATCCCTATTCCTAAGAGAAAAATAGCGCTCAAGTGTGGAAAGTTTAGGACCATAATCCTGACAGCATCGTACAAGGTACTGAGAAGGATCGGCCACGGAAGATTGATATAAATAGCTAAGAAAAGTGCTTGGATGAGAACCAATTGGAATTCTAAAAAAGCAATGGTGTAAGGGGAGCAATATTGGCCCGAAAGATGCTCATAGACAAAAGAATGGAAAAGAACAAGCCCACGTTCGTTGCGCTTGTAAACTTAGAGAAGGCGTTTGACAATGTGGGTTGAAATTAAATACCTTGAATACTAAAAGAGAATTTAGTTCTTTGCAATGACAGGAGAATCGTCCGCAGTATAGAAAATCGAGGTAAAGTTAACTCCGAGGTAAATAAAGTACGGTGATATACTCTATACCCAGCTGTAAATAAGCGATTGGGAAAGGAGTGAGAGAAGCCTAATGCTTTGTCTACTGTAACTTGCAACGCTTAAATCGAAAAATCCATTTATGAAACAATAGATAAGGTGCCAGAAATTAATTTCAATTGAAACAAAATTAGCATGCTTCAACTTTCCAATGACACAGGTATCACAGCAGAGTCATGGAAGGATTTGAAGAAGGTTCCGGTTACAGCGAGTCAGATGTAGGAAAGATATCAGCTGAAAATAAGCACAAGTCAGGATGTAGTAGAAGAGGAAAAGTGAAGGTGGACATAAAATTGGGAAATAAAATCTGTACGAGGTGGATAGATTCTTTTATATGTAAAGCAGAATAATTAGTGATGGAAGAAGCAAGGAAGTAGTAACTAGTTGAATAGCCAAGGCGAAAATACCATTCCAACGAAAGAAATACCTACTTACGGCGATACATTTAAGCAAGGAAGTAAGGAAACGATTTATCCGAACTTACATTTTAAGTATTGCTCTGCGGAAGGGAGACATGGACAATGGCAGAAGCAAAGGTATCATGAGTGATCGATTTTGTAATGCGGAAATATTATGAGAATTAAATGGATCGACCGATTGTGTGTAATGAGGGAGTCCTAAAAAGAGTTGGGGATAAGAGAAGGCTCGTGAAAACCATGAAAAGAAGGCGAAACCACGTAATAAATCATATCTTAAGACGTAATGGCTTGATGAGGACAATCCATAAGGGACAAATAGGTATGAAGAGTGGAAAAGAAATGCCTCGAATAAAATATGTACTTGGAACAAGTGAAGAAGGATGTGAAAGAGAAGAAATACGTAGGTGTGAAAAGATTAGCTGATAGGAGAACTGAGTGGAGAGCTGCGTCAAACCAATCCTAGGATTATTGACTAGTAATGATGATGATTTTTCAAAGACTTATTTTCAACTTTAAACATTCAAAGTTTTAAATTGAGATTTTTATTATTTTGCATTTTAAAATTTATACCATATATCATCCCGTTCTACACTTTGAAAACTATACCTTTCTTTTCAAACAAAGCTTATTTTTTACCAGTGAATAATACTTCCAAAATACTAAAAAATGAAGACACATAGTAAGAGTAGAATATGTTACACGGGTGAGTGAGGAGGGGAAGTTGCTTGAGAAGATACTGAAGATAGAGAGAAGAATTTTTGGTGGGCTAGGAGGAAAGGTGAAGAGAAAGAGTCAAAGTTGTAAGAAAGGACGACGAATGGTTAATTCAGAGCTGTATATCAAATGACAATGGAAGAATACGTGTGGATGAGATATATTGTGAAACGAACGTCTATATTTCTCCCTTTAAATATACCATAAGCCATTGACAAATTTTTAAAAAGAATAATTAAAACCACGAATTCCTTAAATGCAAAGCTCACTAGACCGGAATAGGGGAATGAATAATGTTCATGTTAATATTTAGTGCCATTAATGCTATTTGTTCAATTTTCTCCATTGACTAATGTAATCTATGTTAAAGTATCTATTCACGGCGAAAATTCTGAATGATGGCTTTGTTTGCTTTAAAGATAAGCATGGAATTTGGTAGGTCTCGAAACCTCACAGAATGAATTTGTGGTCCATTGAGATTTACAGTTCGAAATATGAGTGATTTCCGGGTGACTAATTGCTGCTCCAGCTCATTTTTATATGCATGATAACCACTTTTAATTCCAGTTTCATGTATTGGGGTGGAAAGAGGCTAAGTATTCCTTTTTTTTCCCCTTATGACGCGTTACTGTGCATCGGGGGTAAATCCATGCAGCTCACTCCTTGCTGCTTCATTTATGACCGCGATTTTATGTGAACGACGCTACTCTTAAAAACCGGTTTTGAGAGCTGAATTCTCATTCCTTTGATTCAATCGGGTGGCTACCCACAGTGTAATTACAATGCGTTCCGTCCACCGTTTTCAGATAAGGTGAGATTGCACTTTGATACCAATAAAATAAAGTATTCATCATCAATTCGGACGTCGTGGTTCAGATTTTACTGCTGCATTTTTTATCTGTATAGCAACTGCAAGGGTAGCAACGTCTCTCAGAAACTATTGAGTGCTAAAATGCATTTCTTCTCTGGCGCTTCTTTAAGAGGCAGATTTATTTTCTGGAATGGGCCATAAATTTCGCATAATTATCATCATTATCGTGTAATTTTATTCGAAGTATTGAATGATCAAAGTGGTCAACTCTTTAAATACTGTAGAAAATATAAAGGTTCAATCTATATACGTAAAAGAAAGTCGAAAATCGTGTTAGTTAGAACACTTATAACTCGACAACGGCTACACCGATTTTAATGATATTAGGTTCTTTGGATTCGTCTGAGCCCCGGATAACACATAGAATATTAAAAAACAGGTTAATTTTAAAAATGTTATCTTACAACCGTAAGCTAAATATTATTAAAATCAGTACAGCCGATCTTGATTCATAAATGGTGCAACTTAACTGTTCAGTGATGAATGGGCTGTACAAAGTTCGCCGGGTCAGCTAGTTTAGTTATAGTTAAAAATATAAATTCATTGAAAGTAAAGGCCATTATCTATAGTATACTATGTCTTAATCAAGTATGTCAAATGAGTATTAGAGATATATTCGGAATCTTGATGATTGTGCAGTGAAATTATTTCAAGTAATAGTTGTGGATTCTATCGAATTATGAACAATCTTAGCCTCTTTACAACCACCACTTGCATCATTAGTATACTGATGTATCAAAGATAAAGTAGCTACCGTGGTGACAGAGGAATTCATTCGCCACCAAGGTCACAGTTATGGGTGGTGAAACTATACACCATCATGACTATTTCCATAGCGTAGGAATTATAGAGATTAATTGAATTTTAATAGTCGGGTTAGTACAGGTAGATATGGATCTAATGTTAGTGATGCATAAAATTTAACGTTTTTTTCTTGTTCGCTAAAGTTAAGCTCTAGTATTATCCCATAGCAATGTGCAATTTTATTGTATTTACACTTAAAAAGAGCCAAATTCTTCCCCTTCAATTTTCATTTCCATAGTAATCATAAATCGTTGGAAAAAATGTACCGAACATTCTTTTTCACAAATTTTGTTCCTCTCATTGGGCTGATTGATATATTCCAATGACAATTTAAGTAAACTTGAAGCATTGATTGCTTCTTATTTTGATTTGTTAATTGAGGCTTATGGTTTGATTAAAAAAAATGAAAGCCTGTCATAAACTATTCAAAAATAAAAAATACTTAACTTAAGTGATCGCAAAGAAAAATAATTTTTAAGTCATTCTTGGAGATGCATCCAAACATTCTGAGTGAATAAGATATGTAAAGAATAATTTTTGGTAAGAACTTAGAAAAATTTTAAATTAAATTTATAGGTAAGTAAAAGGCGATGATGAAGGATCAAAGATAATAATGTACTAAAAAGAATGGAGCGAAATAAAAATGCCATATTTTCTTGAAACGTAGGAAATTTGTAACTCAATATACTCATGAGTCAACAAGACTGGTTGGTTGGATTTGAGCAATAATTTTTGAAACGGGAGCGTGAAAAATTGGGTCGGAGGAACTTTGACTTTGACGTCATTCGAAGGCGATGAAAGTACAGTATTTATGATAAAACAGGGATTGGGTTGAAGGAACTGACGTCAATCGCTTTAATTGAGCGATACAGGTGGTCAGGGACGCTGTTTTGATGCGGGGGAGAGTTAGCCCTCCTCCCCGCAACTTTGGAAGACTCAGAGAAAGCCTGAACCGTTTGAAAAAACACAGCTTCTGCTTTGATAGAGGACCCACCGTTAGGTGTCCGGTTTCTGGCCTCGCAGGCTCAAAGGTTAGTAGCCGCGCGCCCACCCCAATTCGCCGATTGTTCTGCCTTCGAGTGAAAAGCAACGCAGAATCGTCTTATTCTTTCTAGCTCGTGCGCTAATCGTGGTAAATGAATCAGAAATATTGAATCAAATATGAATTTATGACTTGAATGATGGAATTTCGGGAGATAACATGGCTAGGGAAACACATGGTGTAGAATTATTTTCGCTAATTTAAAGACTATAGTTGCGTTTCCGGACCGAACTTCTACAGCCGCTATGAACAAGTGTTTTAATTTAACAACAATAATTCAAGTATACCGGGACTAGCCACGGTGATAACTTTTACGGAGTCACCCGCAATGCACAAATTGTGCGAAAAATCCACAGAGGAAAAATCGTTCGCTTGACCGGGATTCGAACCCGGATCCCTCGATTTCCGACCGAGTGCTTTAGCAAGTAAAGCTACCGAGGCGTCATTATCCCCTGTGGAAATTTGTGGATTATACCGGACTAGGTGGTATGGTAATTCTACGTAACTCAGAAATTATGCGTTTCTGGACCGAGGTGTATTGGACTTTTTTCTTGTTTTGATGGGTACTACCACCACTCAAAGTATTGGACACTTTTTTTCAAGCACCATGTGTAATAATGGATATTAACGAAGGACTTAATTTCATGATACCTAAGTGTACCCCATCTTATCACTCTACGGCTACTCGACCCTGTTAATTTCTGAGGTAAACGAGAATAATTACTGCCCTAAGGAGGAACTTAAAGCGCAAGTTATAATGAGGGGATCAATTCTGGGGAAATTGGAATTAAAGTTTTTTTTAATGCATAAAGAGTTAAATCTTAAATAATTACGTCCCTCGAGGCGATTCATGTAGTATAGGAATGTCTAAATGAAATTAATTTGAAGTTTTGATACTTGTATAAACATTCAGGTCTCTGATGGACACTTTATGAATCTTGGAGTTAGTAGAGTTTAGCGGAAGCAATAATAGTTGTCAGTTTTGAAAGGAAATGTGCCGTCATTCATTATAATCACAGGGGTTCACATTTTCCGTAGTTTTCTCGAAGAAAATCGCAGCTCAAGTTTGTTATTATAGTATTCTACCGATTAAGGTAGGTTTCCATGGAGTGTTCAAGAAGTTATCTGGAAACCTCCCTTTCCTTCCAGCACTGCCTTCTTTAATTCACTGTAAGGCCTAATCCCTTTCAATCTATCGAAAAATCATATTATTTTCCTTCCCCTCCCTCGTTTCTCTAACATTCTACCCTCTAACACCTTTTTCAGCATCCCCTCCCCGCTAAGCACCAACTCCATCCATACCTTCTGTCTCCTCCGTATCTCATCTGAAAGCTGCCTCTTCTCGCCAACCATATCCAGCACTTCGTCGTTCCTTTTCCTCTCCGTCCATTTCACCCTCTCCATTCTTCTCCATACCCACATCTCGAATGCCTCCAATCTTCTCTCGTCTTCTTTCCTCAGTGTCCACGTCTCCGCACCGTAGAGAGCTACACTCCAAATCAAACTTTTTACTAACCTTTTCTTTAAACTCTTACATAACGATCCTCTAAGAAGCTCCTTCCTGTTCATGAACGCCTCCATTGCTAGTGCAATTCGCTTCCTGATGTCCTTGCTACTGTGACCGTTTCCTTCTAATTTGCTGCCCAAATAGTTAAACTGCTCTACCTGTTCAAGTTTTTACCCACCTATTTTATCTTGATTCTCACATTCCTCGCTCGCGATACTTTACAAAACCGCATTACCTTAGTCTTCTTGTGATTAATCCTCATCCCATACTCCTCGCACCGCTCGTCTAACGCATCCACTGCAGCCTGTAGTCCCATCGCTGACTGGCTAATCAGCGCCTGATCATCCGCGAACCTTACCGATTTCAACATCATTCCACCTACTTTCACTCCAGCTTCCAACTCGCCCCACGCGTCTCTAACCATCTCCTCAGCGTATACGTTAAAAAGCAGCGGCGATAGAGAACAGCCTTGCCTTACACCTCAGCCAATGCTTGCCCACCCAGATTCTCCGTCCGCTACCCTCACTTGCGCAGTCTGGGCCATATAAAGATTACGAATCAGTCGTCTATTCCTCCAATCTACACCTATTCTCTTGAGAATATCCAATAACTTAACCCAGTTCACCCTATCAAACGCTTTCTCAAAATCCACGAAACAGGCATATATGTCCTGGTCATATTCTAGGTTCCTCTCGACGAAGTACCTCATTATTGCTATTGCATCACGAGTTGACTTCCCTTTTCTGAAACCAAATTGATCTTCGCCCAAATACTCCTTTGCCCTTGCCTCCATTCGTCTGTTCAATATCCTCAGTACCACTTTCGCCGCATGCGATATTAGGCTGATAGTTCTATAATTTACGCATTCCACAGCTTTCTTCTTTTTCGGAAGCGGAATTAAAACCGTCTTCACGAAATCCTCCGGCCAAATTCCCTCCTCATAGATCCTGCGCACTAGTTCGAAAAACCTTTTCTTACTATCCTTCCCTAGATTCTTCAGAAGCTCACGCGGGATATTGTCCACGCCTACTGCTTTCCTGGCCATAATATCACGAAGTGCTCTCTCTATTTCCGAATCTAATATCCCCGGCCCAAGATTATCATCCTCCACTGCACTTTCCTCCTCTAGAGTCAATCTCTCTGGCCTGTTTCTTCCGTCATACAGATCCTCCACGTATTCCTTTCATCTACTCTGTACCTCTTCTCGCTCGGTTAGCATCTTCCCATCTTTAGCCTTAATTTTAGACATGGCTTGTCCTCCTTTGCCGCCCGATAGCGACTTCACTTTGGTGTACAACGCGCCTACTTTTCTTTACTTCTGGAACTTTACCATGTCCTCACACTTTCTTTTCCACCAAGCCTCCCTTGCCCTCTTTGTTTCACGTTGTAATCGATTATTTAGTTCCCTATACATTCTTTTGCCCTGTTCTGTGTCCACGTTCATCCACTTCCTTCTCTTCTCCATTTCTTTTACCATTGCCGCCGTAGCCCAAGGCTTCTTTATCCTTCTGCTGTCAACGTAGCCAATTGACTTCTCCGCCGCATTGGCTATTCCAGTTTTAATATTATCCCATTTTTCCTCAACAGTATTCGTACCTTCAATCTCCCGTATAGTAATGTCCACTACTTCCTGATATTCTCTCCTCATACTCCCCTTCAGCACTTCTACATTCCATTTCCTCACTCTCCTACCTTTTACGAGTCTTTAGAATCTAACGTTGCATTTCATAAGTACTAGGCTGTGGTCTGAATCCGCATCTGCTGCTGGGAAGCTGCGCGAGTTTTTCACAGTATTCCTAAACCTCTGTCTTACCATAATGTCATCTATTTGATATCTCCTCACATCCCCTGGATTTTTCATGTGTACCTTCTCCCTTTATGATGATTGAACCACGTGTTTGTGATGAATAACTTGTTTCTTCTGCAAAATTCTCCTGCTTTCTCATTCCTGTCGTTCCGAATTCCTAATCCAAATTCTCCTATTTTGTTTCCATCCCTCCCTTCCCCGACGGAAGCGTTCCAGTCCCCCATCAATTCCAGATTTTTCTTACCCGGTGTGCCTCTAATTATTTCTTCGAGCTGTTCATACACCTCATCAACTCTTCCTCCCTATGATTGCTGGTGGGCGTGTAAACTTGGACCACCACAAGGTTTGGTGGGCCGCGCCTCAATTTCTACCACCAGAATCCTATCGCTTACCTGATCTATACCTACCACACGCTTACCCATCTTCTCGTTTAATACTAAAGCTACCCCTCGATGGCTTTCTTCCCCTCCACTATATATGACTCTATACCCATCACTCCAATAGTCTCCCCCATCACTCCACCTCACTTCGCATAATCCTAAGATATCTATCCTCCCTCTTTCCATTTCCCTTTTGATATTTTCTAACTTCCCCGCCCTCATCATAGTCCTCACATTCCACGTCCCAGCATTTATAGCTGACTTCTTCTTCTCCATCTTACTGGTCTGCTTTTCTTCCTTCTTCATTGCTGCTGCTGCTGATGATGATGATGATGATAAGTCTCTGCAAGGATTTCGCATGTTGATGACCCCGAGGACCTTGCCGACCTCGCTGCCGTGCCCGACACCCGCCCTTTGCGGACGGGTCCCGGGCGATGAGATTCCGAGGCTTATTTGGTTGTACTCCATGTTTTCAGGGAAGCGATAGTTGGTAGGGTTTCCCACTTCCATTCCAACGGTGTTTTTCACGTGACACCATCACGTGGACTACCTTTCTTCTGGCTCCTACCCTTCGACCTATCTGGCTTGGGTGGCCCTACCGGGAATAATTTGGAATTAATCCCGCCAGTGCAGCTCTGGGGGTCATAGGAACGCGCAAGCCTTTCCACCGCGACAAGGTTGTAGCTCAAGGGAAAGGCAGTTCAAGTGAGTGATTTTAATTCTAGTGATCACAGTTTTTTTTCTACCTTGCATTAGTTTACTTTTTCAAAACTTTTGCCCCAAAGGCATTGAAAAGACATAAAATTATCATTCATCTTTTTTCCTTAAAACGTTCTACTGAGGGACGAAAATGCTCCATGGCCAATATAAATATTATTTTTTCTCTCATTAGGCATAATATTTCATGGGAAATGTTAAAAGGCATGTTAGTTTAAGGAAGTTATTTTCTTTTACAATATTTGTAACGATTCCATAACGCGGTTTCTTGCTTCACATGGCTATATCAAATAAGTTTCGATTTGGAATTTTTTCCATCGGCAAAGGAAGAAAAATGCTTGTATAATTTTTACCATTGACTGGTTTAGTTTGTTGAAACTTCTTCAGGAAATAAATTCGTTCACCAACGAGGTTTTAGTGATCAGCGGAATATGGCCGAGCGAAGCCTGATGTATCAAAGCATGCGGAAGCTCAATCAAAGAGCTCCTTTGTTGCGGAGGAAAAATAATTCGGGTTTTTAATCCAGGGGTTATTGCGTACAATGGATAAAGTAAAATGAATCTAAAGAGGTGTGGGACACATCGTGTATAAATGAATTTTATATTGATGTTTTATGGTGCTTTTTGCTCGTCAACACTGTTTACGTGCGGTTTACAAAGCAAACGCACGCGTTTTTTTCTAAACCCACATCTCCCCAAATTATTTAAATTGTCTCATAATTTTTTGTTGTGGCTATCCCATTCCACTAAATTTTGTTGGAATCATAAACTTTTTACCACCGAAAATCTTTTCTTTTTACCCTATCATCGTACAGTTAAAAATCATTGATTCTTTTCATTTTTTCTTCCAAACCTAATCACTCATATTCTCTGCCTTCTCCAGCCTAGAAGCTTTCCTTCTTCCATTATTTTCATCCACCTCTCAGAAATTCAATCTTGCTCTTAAACTTTATTTAGAAAGTTATTCACCTTGATTCCATCTATTTTCGTTGGTTTACCTTCGCGTACAGGTTACCCTTACAACCAATTTCATGAGCATGTAACGCAATTCCAACATCTTCGTAGATAGCAATTCCGCTAATTTAGAGCACTTTGGTGGTGTAATCCCTACTCTGTTTTCTTTAATAACATTTCGACCTCTTTGAAATTTCATGTACTCCTACTAGTTTTTTGGTCGTAAAATATTTCCAATACGTATTCTCTAGCACCAAGGTCCTTCTGAGGAAGAATTCCTCGCCAATGGTACTTTTTATCTCATAATTTATCTATTACTTTAGCTTCAGTTAAAAATATTCTGATACTACCATAATAACGCAATTGCTCATATTTTTTCATCCACTTGCTACTCTGTTTAGTTATGCTCTTAGGATCCCATAACTTTTTCACTTTTATATTTCACTTTTTTTTAGCCATTTCTCGTATGATTTCAAAACGTTATCCACAAATCTGCGATCTTAAGGAAGACACTCCAACTTATGTCAATTATCTTCCACCATGCTAAAGTTCATGGTAAAATTAACCTTCAACCAATTTTATTACAGATGAAGAACAATTTTAGGCCTAAGAAAAGTTCTATATGAGGAGAAATACCAGAATTATCAAGCTATTTATCAAATACTTGAATCATTATTTCCTATAATGGTTCGGAAAGATCTGAATCTCAATATACGTGTTAAGTTCATCGTTCGATATTAATCAAAATAATGTAATTAAAATAACGTTATAATTGCTTTGATAACTCTTCAGAAAATACAAAGACGACCTAATCCAGAAAATCATGCAATTTAATTTTTCACTCTGTTATATCGAAACACTCTTCCATATAAATTATTATTAAAGAGTTCTACCGAATTAGATAGGTTTCCATGGAGTATTTAAGAAGCATTCTGGCAGTCTTCCATCCTCCCTTCATGTACTTCCGTCTTCAATTCACAATAAAGCCTACTCCTAGTCATTCTATCTAAATTATCCTTTTCTCTTCCATCATTTCCCTCGTTTACCAAAGCATTCTACCCTATAACATTGTTTTCAACATCCCCTCCCCGCTAGGTACTCGTTCCATCCAAAACTTTTACCTCCTCCGTATCTCAGCTCCTTCTTCTCACCCACCATGTCCAGCACTTCGTCTTTCCTCCTCCTCTCCGTCCATTTCTCCTTCTCCACACACACACACACACACATCTTTAATGCCTCCAGTCTTTTCTCATCCCTCTTCCAAAGTGTCCATGTTTCCGCACCGTGAATAAATCAAACTCATGGCTAAATTTTCTTCAAACCGTTTCAAAGCGATCATCATATTAACTCCTTCCTGTTCATGAACTTCTCCTTTTCTGACGCATTTCTCTTACTGCTGTATCCGTTTTCCTCTGATGTGCTGCCGAAATAGTTTATTAAGTAATAATTTCTCTACCTGTTCAACTTTTTGTCCACCAAACTTTATCTTGAGTCTCGCTTTCCTAGCTTGCGATGACTTACGAAAACGCGTAACTTAGGTTTTCTCGAGCTATACTACTAGCAAACGCCTATCTAACGCATCCACTAGAGCCTTCAGCTCCCTCGCGCTGAATGGCTAATGAGCGGCTGGTCATTCGCGAACCTCACTGATTTAGACATCACTTTCATTCAAGCTTCCAACTCATTTCACGCCTTCCTTACCATATCCTCAGCGTGACCGTAAATATGCACCGGCGATAGAGGACAGCCTTGACTCATTCCCCGGCCAATGCTTGCCCACCCAGATTCTCCGTCCGCTACCCTCACTTGCGCAGTCTGAGCCATATACATATTACGAAGCAGTCACCTATCCCTCCAATCTACTCTTACTTTCTTAAGAATGGGCATTAACTTGACCCAGCTGATTTTGTAAAATGCTTTTTTCAAAATGCAGGAAACAAACATTTACTTCCTCATTATAGTTTAGACTTCTCTCCACTGGGGACCTCATTATCGCTATTACATCACGTGTTGACTTCCCTTCTCTAAAACCAAACTGATCTTCGCCCAAATACTCGTTTGCCCTAGCTTCAATTCGTTTGTTTAATATCCTTAGTACCACTTTCGCCGCATGCAATAATAGGCTGATAGTCCTGTAATCTCCACAGCTTTCTTCTTTTTTGGAAGAGGAATCAGAACCGTCTTCACGAAATCCCCCGGCCAGCATCCCTCCTCATAGATTCTGCGTTCTAGTTCGAAAATCATTTTCTTATTATCCCTCCCGAGAATCTTTAGAAGCTCACCCGGGATATTGTACACGCCTACTGCTTTCCTAGCCTCCATATCTCGAAGGGCTCTCTCGATTTCCGCATCTAAGATCCCTGGCCTAATATTATCCTCCTCCACTGCGCTTTCCTACTCTAAAGTCAAAGTCTCTGTCATGTTCCTTCCATCATACAGACCCTCCGCATATTCTTTCATCTACATCTACCTACTGCCCCATGGCGTGTGGCAGGAGGTGTTAGGACACCGGCCATTAAGGAAGGAAATTACGATTAGCATTTATTAAAGTCCTTTATGGCTAGGGGGAAAAACGAATTCCCATATTTATCCGTTCGGCAAGACATCTCTCTTAATTTATCGCTTCTACCGGACCTGGAAATATAGTGCGGCCTGTTATTATATTATGTTATCTATGTCGGAAACATAATGAAATACACTTTTGTATGTTCCTGCGAACAAGTTCCCTTTTCATTATGTTTCCTGCGAACAAGTTCCACCAAATATCGCCATCCAACCTTAAGCTTATCTATGTCGCTCTTAAAGGCATCCATTCCCAATTGTTCAAGCAATCTAAGCCTAGCGCGCAGCCGCCGAGTCTCCAGCGGCTCCCAGCCCAATTCGCTTAACATCTGCGTAACGCTGTCTGTACGCCCGGAGCAGTTTTTGACGAAACGCGCAGCCTTCCTTTGTATTTTTTTTCAGTTCGCGGAAGTCTTTCTGCACTGGATCCCATACGCTCGCTGCATATTCAAGGTGCAATCGGACGAGTGTGGAATAGCACCTTTATTTTCTTTGTCATCCGAAAATTTTTCCACAATACGCTTGGCGAATCCTAATTTCTTCAGGGCTATTCCGCAAATATTCCTTATATGTGTTCCCCACGATAGGTTCGAAGTTTTCGTAACTCCCAGTATTTCACTCCGTTTGTTGCCTTTATGTTAATACCATCCACACCAAAAACATGGTTGTAGTTGGACGAACTCCGCCAGAGAGGTACCGCCGTACATTTGCTCAGATTAAGTTCGAGTCCCCACTCTTGGCTCCACAAATGAACGTTGGTTAAATCCGATGATAGAATTACAATGCCAGAATGATCACCGATTCCGGAATACACGACAGCGTCGTCAGCAAACAAAACGTATTTTACTGCTGAATTGGGGACAGAGGTCATTATAACGTATATAATGAACAAAAGGGGGCCAATTACGCTCCTTCCTTATGGGACACCTGATGTCACTTTCACTACAACGGAGGTGCATTTATCTACAAATGCATTTTTCTAAGAACTGCATTTTGCTTACGATCACCCATAATGTCGCGTATTCGACTTTCTGAGGGATCGATTCTGTTTTTTTGGAAGATATAGTTGGTAATGGTTCCCACTTCCATTCCAGCAATTTTTTTATGTGACACCATAATGTGGACTACCTTTTGTCTGACTCCAGCGCTTTAATCTACCTGGCCTGGGTGGCTATACTGGGAGTAATTGAGAAGCAATACTGCCAGTTTAGCTCTAGGGGTCATAGGAACTCGCTAGTCTTTCCACCGAGGCAAGATTTTATCCCAGGGGAAAGGTCTTACATAATAGATTCAAATATAAAATAAGTTAATTGATATGGACTATTTTTATGACTTTGTTTTTCTGAAATCTATTTTGCAGCCTCGCATTTCCAAAAGGAAGTCTCATTAGCAGCCTGAGACGTGTCGCGCTTGGGCGTCTGCTGTGTCTGGGGCGTTGAATTCTTCGGCGGCATTTTGCGCAGGGAAGTTGGTAGTCGGCGGTAGCCTACTCTGTCTTCTGGACTTCCGGAGCCGACGACGAAAGCAACGGAAGAGAATCAAGGGAGAGGATACGTGAGTACTTAAATTTTGCATGCTCAGAATAAATGTAAGCAATAGTACTTGGATAAGGCTGAGCAGTAATCGATTACTTCGAAGCCAACTGCAAAACTACGCGGATAGGAAACATCTCGATATTTATAGGAAAGAACTCTGAGCAGGAGTCTTACTTCTTCTCAAGAGTACTTAAGTATATCGTTTCAGAATTATATCAAATTTTTTTAAAGCGTTTCAGAATTCCTGTGGTGCGCTGAAATTGCGTTTTTACGTTTGGTTAATGGAGTTCTCTATTCATCGATGTGAATTGTGAACTCTTTGGCGATAGCGGAAATAAGATGTTAGGTGGATGTCATTATGCGTGTTATTAGAAATACGGCTTTCTGAAATCTATCCTAAAGGAGAATATTTTACCGTCTCATTAAATTCGCAGGCATTATCCAGAAGAACCTTTGAATCAGCGCGTTACCGTTCTGGCGAGGGCATCTCAGCGCACGCTACCCTATCGATAACATTATCCACAAATTCACTGCTCAAACGCAATCAGCTATGCCACAAGATTAATTTCTGTCTATTTTTGCATGATGCGGGCAAGTATGATAACTGTTTCGGGCTCTTCTAATTGGTCGAAGAGTGGAAGAAAGGTCATGCTCATAGTAGCTGTGGCTACAGATATTTTTGGTATTTTAGTTTTTTATTGCTCGCAGAGGAAATAGTTGTTTAACCCCTCCATCCATTTCCTGTAGTATTTAAAAGTTAATAGTGTTGTATTCCTGAGGTTTTTCACTTTAGCTCGCTATTTCTTCCTTTCCTAAGCTAATGTCTTCAGTTTCCTCATCTTTTTTGCTGTTTTTTTCTAATCTGCTCTGTAAGCCTCTAATTCCCAGCCTTCTTCTTCTTGTTAGGGATGTTTCCTATTTTCTCTCTATAGTTCCCAGCCAATGCGCGCTTTCATATTGCTTGTGAAAAAAACTTTTTTAATGGCTACAGAAGAGTCCGTCATTGGTAAGAATACGAGAGCCGTTTTTTTCAACCTCCGATGGTTCATAAAGACAAGACGAAGTGATTGATTAAAAGTTATTTCATTGCTAAATGTTGAATACGCTTGTGGTGTCCTTTCGGCATAATCGCCTCGGCGATCGAGGAATTGGTCGTGCCTGTGGACAAGCTTTACTATTAAACCTTCTTTTTGATGTCGCCGCGAATGTCTTCCAATGAATGTTGCCTTTGCCCTGGAGCTCATCGCCCGTTTGGAAACGCTTCCTTCCTAGCCATATCAACATTTCATCGTAAAGATGGATTTCCCCCGGCACTAGGTCGGCGTTGCACGGCGGGTAATCGAAAATGTCTCATTTAAATTGCTTAAGCAGCAGTTGGGCTGCATCAGCGCTTAGATGACGAGCGTTGCCATGGATCAGAACACTTCCAGAGGTCAGTATGTCTCTTTTTTAGTTTTGAATGGGAATGGACGTAATATTTCACACTGTTTCACACTCTAGCCACATTGCATTGAAGACTAATTCTCTTATATCGGCATGAAAGCCAAGACATGTCAATGCTGAAGACGTTCGGCGAGTTTTCTGGCTGTCGCTCCGCAGTGCACACTTAGCGGGAGAATCGATTGACGTAATAAGTGTAGTTGATGAGATTGCTACTTACCTTAAACTAACAACTTACGCTCAGAAATGACTTGAGCGCGTGGTACGGAGGCCACGCAATGGCCCTATCCGCGCAGTACACGCCTGTCGCTTGTCAGGTGTTTTTGCTGAGCTATCGGAGGTTGAAGAAAAAAACACCCTCGTATATAGCCGTGCTATTATTGGAGATAATAATTCTGTTCTCAGGAGTAAAAAATAACCCATATCCTTACATTTCTGACCAATTTGACAGCAGTGGCCACCATGATAAAATTTTGCCATAGTACCTATTGTGTCAATCGACGTGAGTATTTTGCAATCATCTACTCCAGCGGTTCTCAGCTACTTATTCTCCCGTACCTCTCTTTAAGTATGTAACTAATATTGTACCCCCAAAAATGTAACGTGCACATTTTATTGCATAATTTCACTACGGGTAGGTGATACTTCTAGGCATAAATAATTATATTAATAGAAATTTTGTTGAATACCCCATATAATATGCATACATATTTCCTCGTTAACACTTACGGGGCGGCGCGCCGCTGTTGCCAGACTACTACTAGCGAGCTACTAGGGACCGTAGCGTCCCCCATTACCGATTATTTTCGGCGAATCCTATACTGATTCTCGTACCACCGTTTGGGAACCACTAATCTACTATGTGGGTAAACTTTTCTCGGGATTCCTACCGGGTTAATGTTTTTATAAAAAAAACATTAACCCGGTGGGAATCCCGAGAAAAGTTTACCCACATTATTCGCCGGGAAAGCATAATATCATATTTCACTGATCTACTAGTTTGCATCGAGAATACAGTGTCTAAATATGGTGGTTTAGTTGTAAATCACGGCACAGTCGTCTGAATATACGTCTCGTGGTGGTCATTCCGAGCACTCTTGATGAACTAAGCGCCGAATAGCCATCATCTTGAATTCTGCTGGTTTTTCCTGGTATTCTTCCGCGTTTATCCATTTGTAGGACGATATTTCGCCAACGTTCCAGTTGGCTTCCTCAGGTCCACTGAAGTGTTGATTTTTGCAGAAATTTGTTCATCTTATATACACCCCGTTTGCCGCCTTTTTTCTCGAGGTGTGCCCTGATTGGTCAGGATATTTGAAGACCCTTTTCCACGCGCTGGCGAGATTGTAGCCGTCCTCACGGTTGAAGTTCTTTGTCGTTTTGGCGATTTCAATTGCCTCCCTGATTATTCTCGGGTAGTAGCGGCCTTCTTTGTTCAGAAGAGAGGCGTTGTCAAAATCAATATTGTGTGTCGGTCCACTCCATTGGTGTTCCGCCACCGCTGACTGGGTGAAATGTCTATTTTTTACTGCCCTTCTGTGCTCTTGGACTCGGCATTTCAGTGCTCGTGATGTTTGGCCGTTGTAGGACTCACCGCAGCTGCATTTAATTTGATATACTCCTCCACAGATGTCATTAGAGTGGTGGTCTTTCGTATTGACGAGGATATTCGACATCTTGGTGACGGATTTGAATCTGGTCATGATGTTGTGTTTCTGGAGAGCTCTCGCGATCTTTTCCGTGGTACCGGCAACGTAAGGTAGAATAGCGTGTGCCCTCGCCTTTTCTGTAGTAGGGCTCTCTTCATTGTTCCTTTTTGGGGCCATCCGCGACTGCTTACGTTCCATTTTGTGGAAAATCTTCAAGATGTTTTCTCGCCGGAAGCCGTTCATCTGGAGGGTTTCCATTAAATGCCGTTTTTCTTTTTCGATGGAGGCAGCGTCTGAGATGGAGCATGCTCGGTGGAATAATGTTTTAATTACTCCGAATTTCTGTTGTGGGTGGTGATGGGAGTCTGCATGGAGATATCGGTCCGTGTGGGTATTTTTACGAAAAACGGAGTGTCCCAAAGTCCCATCTCCTTTCTTCTCGACCAGTACGTCAAGAAAAGGTAAGCGATTGTCCGTTTCCATCTCCATGGTAAATGTTATGGCAGCATTTTGTACGTTCAGGTGGTGCAAGAACTTCTGGAGTTCATCTTTTTCGTGGGGCCATATCACAAATGTGTCATCCACATACCTCACAAAGAGTTTTGGCTTTTTGTTGAAGGACTGCAGGGCTTTCCGTTCAAAATCTTCCATGAAAAGATTGGCGATTACCGGGGAGAGTGGGGACCCCATTGCAGCACCATTTGTTTGCCTGTAGAATTTTCCGTTCCACGTGAAGTAGGAGTTTCTCAGGCAAAATTCCACCATCTTTGGGATGTCTTCTGGGAGGCCGTCACTTGTGAATGTCTTGATAATCTCTACGGCTTCACCAATTGGGATGTTTGTGAAGAGAGACACTACATCGAAACTCACTAAAATATCATCCTTGCTTATTTTGGCCTTTTTTATAATCTCAATGAAGTGAGCGGAGTTCTTTACATGCGTAGACGTCTGACCGGAGAACGGTACGAGTTGCTGGGCCAAGTATTTTGCAATTTTATGAGAGGGAGAACCTATTGCACTCACTATTGGTCGTAGAGGGACACCTTGCTTATGGATCTTGGGTAGACCATATAATCTAGGTGGTTTGGGCGCCGACTCGATGATCCACTTTCTTTCTTCTGGAGGGATCGAAGACTGGTTGATAATGTGTTTGATTCCTTTTTGAGTCCTGGAGGTGGGATCCAGTTTTTCTTCGGAGTAAGTATCATCGTTCAGGAGACCGTTGATTTTACTAATGTAGTCTTCTTTATTCATCACTACAGTTGCGTTCCCTTTATCCGCCGGTGTGATAATAATGTCGTCGTTCGTCCGAAGTTCTCTCAAGGCTTTTTTCTCCTCTCGGTTGACGTTGTTTACAGGGGTTTTGGAATTGAGCAGTATACGGCTCACTTCACCTCGAAATTCATCAGCTTCTTCCTTAGGCCAAACATCACGAGCACTGAAATGCCGAGTCCAAGAGCACAGAAGGGCAGTAAAAAATGGACATTCCACCCAGTCAGCGGTGGCGGAACTCCAATGGAGTGGACCGACACACAATATTGATTTTGACAACGCCTCTCTTCTGAACAAAGAAGGCCGCTACTACCCGAGAATAATCAGGGAGGCAATTGAAATCGCCAAAACGACAAAGAACTTCAACCGTGAAGACGGCTACAATCTCGCCAGCGCGTGGAAAAGGGTCTTCAAAGATCCTGACCAATAAGGGCACACCTCGAGAAAAAAGGCGGCAAACGGGGTGTATATAAGATGAACAAATTTCTGCAAAAATCAACACAGCCGCAGCAGCCAGTTATTGAAATCGCCAACCAATTTGCGGCCATCGCCCCGCCAGACGACATGGAGGAGGACACCGAGGAAAATGAAGAAGCCGAAAACGTTAGGGAAGGCCACTCCAATATCCCGCCAATCTTTACTACAGAGACTACCAAATGGTCACCAAAATGGCGGCTGATAAAATCGGCCTGCCAATTTCTTCCCGTCGCTTCCCTCCGGAAAAACGACATCATGGTCAAATGCCAGCGTGTGGACGATTTCAGAGCCACAACAAAAATTCTTGCAGAGCATAATATTCCACACTATTCCTATCAGCTCAAGCAAGATAAAAAGCAACACTTTGTGATCCGTGGACTTCCAGCTGACTCACCACCTGAACTAATAGCTCACGAGCTCCAATCTAAAGGCGTCCGCACAGAACATGTGCATCAATTGCACACGTCGCGCCTAACGCCAGATGAAAATCGCGAACGCACTCAAATGCGCCGTAACGATCCCAACGCTAAACTGCCACCGATCCAACTGAAACCGCTGCCCATGTTTCAGGTACGCCTTGACAAACCCGGAGCAACGAGTTAATCTTACCAAAATCAACCACATGCTTGGCCTTACTGCCAAGGTCGAAGTTTATAAAGCAACTCCCGGACCCATACAGTGCCGACGATGCCAAGCGTTTGGGCATTCCCACAAAGCATGTGCCCTGGCAATCAAATGCTTCAAATGCGCAGGCCCGCATCACCACTCAGCTTGCACTAAGCCTAAGGACCAGCCGGGGAAATGTGCAAACTGTGAAGGGGCGCACATTTCGACATATAGAGGCTGCCCAAAATACAAAGAGCTCGCTCTCGCGTTGCGCTTAAAACACGCTCCAACCGAAGAAGCCCCCGCAGCTCCGGTCAACAACGAAACTAATTTTCCTCCACCTCCTCCTACGAACGCCTGGACGCAGCGACGGACGACAAACCGCCCAGCCACAACTCCGCCCGCAGTTCCTCAGGCCCAGACTGCACCCTCAATCGCAACAATGCCCTCAGCACCCTCAACATCTTCCCCTACTACCAATCTCCCCCGCCGCAACCCACAACCGCCACAAAACAGCCAGCCGCCATCGGCCCCAAACGTTAATAATGATTCCTGGAAGAGCCAACTGAAAGGTTGGCTCTCCGGCCTTATTAAAAAAATCATTGCCCCGGAACAGGGCAAGTCCAGAATGGACATCTTAATAGAAGAAGTCATTGCAGGCGCCATGATCCTCCTCAATGGCTTGTAAACCGAGAACCGTCCACAATCTCCGAGTACTGTCCTGGAACGCGGGCAGTCTTCGGCCCAAAAAACAGGAATTCCAACACCTCGTCCATAGCAACCAACCAGACATCTTCCTTGTCCAGGAAACGTGGCTCAAGCAGAGAGATACTTTTTATGTCCCGAACTACACCATCAGAAGAAAGGACCGAGCTGAAGGGATTGGAGGAGGCGGTGTGATGCTTGGCTTCAAGAAGACCCTATCGGAAACTCCACTGCAGTCCCCAAATACCGACAGACTAGAACTCGTGGGATCTAAATTCTCCACCAACAACGGCAGTATTGATGTATGGAGTGCTTACCTCCCGCCAAGACAGCACGGCATCAGCCGCACTGATCTCGACGCCATTGAGACTGTCCTTACCAACACCGCAATCATCGGCGGAGACCTCAATTGCAAACACGTTGCTTGGGGATGCAACAGCACCAACTCCAGAGGGCGAGCTCTGCATCACGCAGAACTAACTGTCCCATTCACTATTCTTCCGCCACCAAACCCCACCCACATCTCTGCCGATCCCAACCAATCAGCTGATATCCTAGATCTCTTCGTCACAAAAAACCTTTCTCCATTACTCTTGCCTACAACTCTTCCACAACTTTCGTCTGATCATATCCCGATTTCAATCTCATTACCTCTCTCATATCCGATGACTCTTCCTTCCCCAATAGTGAACTGGGACAAATTTACAGCCTCCGCCTCGAAGATCATTCTTCCCGACCCACGCACATGCATCACCACCGAAGAACTTGAAGACCATGTAACTCTCCTCAACAACAGTTTAAACAACTGCATTGCTGATGCTTCGTTCACGCCAAAACCTTCTCCCCTCATTGACGACTCTCTGCCGCCGTCAGTTCTTCCGCTGATGCAGCGCCGCAACAACGCACTTCTACGCTGGAGGAGAACTCATGATCCAGCTATGCGGAACCTATATAAAGCGCTACGCAACCGAGTTACCAGTCTCATCAGGGAACACCGACAAAAGTCTTGGGACAACAAAATCGCCTCTGTAAGCCATAAGGACCATTAAGTCTGGCAACTAGCGCGTTCTTTAAAACAAAGAAAAACCCCTACTCCTCCTGTCGATTTCGGTACCTCACAAGCGGCCACCGATCAACAGAAAGCTGACAAGTTTGCTGAACTGCTTGCAGAAACTTTCAAGGACTCAGAAGATTCAGACATGGCGGAAGATTGCCAAATTTCCTACTCCACCGTCCTCCACTGTCTTACACCGCCTTTTCCGCCGGTCTCTCCATTAGAGCTCCAATCCATCGTCAAGCAGATGCCGAAAAAGAAAGCCCCAGGCCCGGACCTCTTCTCCAACACCTGATCAAGCAACTGCCTCCAAACTATACCCTGTTCCTCAGATACCTCTTAAACTCCTACCTCAAGTTATCCTACTTCCCCAAACCTTGGAAGACCGCTAAGGTTATTCACATCCCAAAGCCGGGAAAGTCTCCACGGGACCCGAATAACTTCCGCCCAATTAGTCTTCTATCGGCATTTGGAAGAATCCTAGAGAAGACTATCCTAAACCGCCTGCTACCTGAGCTCATCGACAACGCCATCATTCGAGACGAACAAGCTGGTTTCCGCACTGGTAACTCCACTTCCCACCAGATTACCAGGCTGGTGGAATACATCCAACTAGGATATAACATGAAAAAATACATCGTTGGCGTATTCCTTGATCAGTCGAAGGCATTTGACCGTGTCTGGCATCAAGGACTTATACACAAACTCCACACCTCTCCCGTCTCCTCATACCTCACCAAAATTATTTTATCCTACTTATCCGACCGAACCTTCTTTTCATCCTTTTCCAATTCTAAATCCAAATTATACCCTATTAACTCCGGCGTTCCCCAAGGATCCCTACTCTCTCCTACCCTATTCAACTTGTACATCAACGATTTGCCATCCCATCCAAACACCGATACCTACCTATATGCAGACGACCTCGCCATTCTCTCCAAGTCCTTTGATCCAGACACGGCCGCCGACCACATCCAAGATCACCTTGATGACGTGGAGGACTGGATGACCACATGGAAACTCCAGTTGAATCCATCCAAAAGCCAGGTCATACAATTTGCACGCAAGAGGAAAAAATCCCTGTCCACTCCCATCTATTACGGGAACAAAAGAATCGTCCGAAGTACCACCACCAAATTTCTGGGCATCACTCTAGACGAGAAACTCACCTGGAGCGCCAACACATCCGAAGCCATCCGGAAAGCAAGAGGCGCAACAGCGGCAATTTACCCGCTATTAAAAAGCCAGCACCTGGCGCTGGACACCAAGAAATTACTGTTCACGGCGATGATCCGGCCGTATCTAACCTATGGCTACCCGGCTTGGGGATCAATAGCACACACACACTTAAACAAACTGACAGTTCTACAAAACAAGGCTTTAAGGACAATCACGGGCGCCCCCTGGTTCGTCCGCAACCAATACTTACACGACAATCTCAAAATTAAAACACTTACACAATGCCTACACGACATAGCCAAATCTTTCGAACACTCTTTGCAAAGAACAAACAACACGCTACTCACACCAATCTGGAACTACGAATAAAACCCACACTTTAAATACAACAGACCCAAAAGAGCCATTACACACCCAAACCGCTGAACAAAATTGAATAATTAACCACCAAACACAAAAAAGCCATAATACAATAACAACCAACACGCCGATTACCAGCTGATGCTGAATATCGAGAAATTAACTATTAGTTAACCAAAAATGCGATGCGATGCGATGCAAAAATCAACACTTCAGTGGACCTGAGGAAGCCAACTGGAACGTTGGCGAAATATCGTCCTACAAATGGATAAACGCGGAAGAATACCCGGAAAAACCAGCAGAATTCATCATAATCTCCGCGGAAGCCTACTTGGAAAGCCATCATCTTAATTGATACTTGGCAATCATTGCCTTCCTCGGGTTGCGATCTAGTTGTTTCAAGATGTAAATGGCCTCGAGTGGATTCAGTTGAGGTCAATGCTTCACGATCATGGATGAATTCCTCGGCAGAATTATTTTCTTTGTGGGTAATTCGGGCAACGGGCAATGAGGTGGGGAAAACATTCTTTTAGGCTGAATGAAAAAAACTTCAGCTACTGATAAATTGAATAAACATTTGATGAATGAAAGCTAGTGATAAATGTGTATTTGAAATGGGTACTTGATCGAGAAGAACGGCACAGGAATGTCTCATATGAGATCACAATATAGGTGATGAAACAAGTAAAAGAGAATATATATTTATTGGCGTAGAAATATTTAAGTAATAACATTAATAGTATAGCTAATAAGACCATTGAGTGGAGTCCTGCATGCATCGAAACTTCAGGGTTTTTGCCCGATGAAATATTTTTCATTTCAGTGACCTTAGTACTGATATCAAATTCTCATACTAAATTTTTACAAATAAAAAGGTAATTCTCAGTTAGGTGCTAACGTAGTTTAGATATAATTCAACAATATACGCGCAAAAAGTAATTCTCTAAGCCGTTACAAATGAAGTGCATACCAAACATTAATAAGTTAATCAAATGCATAAACCTATGATTGATTCCCATCGAATTATTTGCACGCGTTCCGCAATTCTCATGGCATTTTCAACAGTCCATAACTTTACTTAGAAAAATTTGGATTTGGTAAAACTCCTTTTTTGCTGATATTATATTCAGAATAGTCTCAAATAGCGTGAAAATACCTACCTTTCCCGGGGTGAGGTATGTGTCCCAAGTTGTTTTTCTCCCGATGATTCCTCCAGCAATTGATTGATTAATTTTACTCTTTGTAACGTCTGCATTGCAATTGTTGTTCACGTCTACGATTCAATTCCGTTTTTAGATGAGCAAAGCTCCCCGTGTCATCACATCAACAAACCGTGTAGGAGAATTCCTAGTGCCATGTAGCTCATAATTAAGAGTACGCATCCCTTCTCCGGTCTTTATTTACTTTTGTGGCAGATTTATCGCATGAAACTTCATCTATATCTACTTACTAACCCAATGGAAACTGCACCAATAGTCGTGTGGCAGGAGGTATTAGGACACCAACCGTTGATTAAATAAAGGAAATTACGAAATTACGCCCAACATTTATTGAAGTCTTTTGTCGATATACGGTATGATAATATTTAATAAAGATATATTTTCAAATTTTCAATCAAATTTAGACGTCCCGAAAATTTTAAGATGATACCATAAGTTGCTATCATATTAAAAATTTCTGGAGGTATAAATTTGACTGTGATCAACATTTGGCTGTATCTCAAAGTTGAAAGTTGCATCTCAGCATTTTCCAGTTGCAATTTTCAGTTCTTATATAAAAAAATGAATTTAGACTAAGGTCTTGAGCATGCTACTTTTCAAGATAAAAGCGAAAAAATTTGAAGGATTAATTATTCATCAAATGTAGCAAACAAAATTCGATCTTTTGAAAAGGTTGATGTGTCCTCTGAAGCTCTTTTTCCTGGCTTGATTGAAAACTTAGAGTTGCAACATCTATATTTACTAGCAGACAAAATACCATTGAGATGAATGACGCCTTGGTAGCTAAACTGACTGAAGCAATTTACCAGAAATCAGGGGATCCGGGTTCGAATCTCAGTTATATTTTTCTCTGTGGAATTTACACACAATTTGTCCATTGCAGGTGACTCCGTAAAGTTATCGCCGTGGCTAGTCCCGGTGTATTTTAATTACGCGTAGATTTCAGTGGGAGCTGTGTCTTTGAACATAGGTGAAGACATCGCGTCCATGATCACTTTCTGGTTCTCGCACTCGGGTCTTGACTGTTTTTTTCCTTCTCGGCAGTCACGCATCCTTATCGGTGAGAATGTTTTCGGTAGTAATCTCTTAAGCTGTGGAGGACCTTTTCTCCACCCCGCCCCCTCCCTCCACTCTGCCCCCATCCCCTTTCCCCCATTTCTCACCATTTCCAGGGAAAGCTGCCCCCCTCGTGCGTCATCGTCAAACGTCCATTCGGGCCGATGATAGCTCGTCCTTTTAATTCGCATCCCAATTTCTCAATTTCTCCACACTGAGACTCTTCCCATCCCAATTCCCCTCTGACGTCCGTCCGTCCCTGGAATACCTTTTGTGAAAACGACGACGAAGAGTGGGAAAGAAAAGAAGTTATCCATTTTGAAATTTCCTCGGTACTGAATTTTTTTCACTTTTTTCCCAGCATTTAAAACTTGTTTTTTGTTAGTATTGGCTTCCGTCAGACTAAGGATGAGGCGAGTAAACTTGACATATTATACCACGGCGTAATTTCGTCAAGAAAAAGTATTTGGCTTGACCAGGATTCTAACTCGGATCTCCCGATTACCGCTCCACCATGGTTGTATAGGTGGTGTATTTGGCCTGCACCCCTGACCAGCAATTTCGCGATCCTGATTCGAACAGTGGTTGGGCCAAAAATTTCTTCATGGCGAACTCACTCCTGGGTTTACATAACTTAGTGCCCTTGCGCGTAGTTACACGACTGCGTACAAATTAACTTGTTTCATTCAGAGCTTTATCATATTCAGGACAAAAGTGCCTCTTTCTTCCCAATGCGTGTCACGAACATATTTTCAGAAATGTTTCCAAGATTCACAGGATCAAATCCTGGGCATACCCCTCCACCAATAGGCCGTTGGTTTTTCCTACAGGCAAACATGTTCCTCTGATTCCTATTTAAACCGGCAGATTCGGGAATATTACTTAACATTTTCGAGGTACTGAGGGAGTTGATTGGATCGCTATTCTTGCGATTAACTTGGCAACTACACTCCATACAATCGAAATGCGGCTTCATAAATATCCTATTCCAAATTTTAAGAAGTTAGTATTAAAAAGCCAGAAAGTAGCGACAATTTCTAACAATAGTTTAGTTTATTTTTTCATACCTTTTCACTATACATATCCAAACAAAGTACCCCTAAGTGAATAGCAAGCTATTTTTCAATTTGGGGAGAATGATTTTTCAAAAAATTTCTTTTGAATAGGTAAATGATGGTTTATGAAATAAATAAATAGGATATTAAATTTGCTTTTTACTTAAAAGATATATTTTCACATTTATATTTTATTATAGTGATAAATGTATTTATTTATTATTGGATATTTTCAGTGTTTGGAGTTAGCATTTTCTTTAAGAAGAAGAAATCATGCTGCCAAAGCAGAAAAGTTGTATTTCGTTTTATTACCAAGTGTTATTAATTTTCGGAACCTCCACTGTGCCTTCAAAATCCATCATATAAAAATGTTTGCACAGCCATGGAGTAAAATTGGCCCTCATCTCTGGAAAAATTCCTTGTAATCGCCTCCCTTACAACTTCCTATTTTTTTAAATAATAGTCGTTGAAACAACACTCGTATACAGGTTGAGAAAAATTGTGCCACGATATTTATACCCTGGATAGCTGAAGCCAGTAGAAATCAAAGTGACCAATGATTTTTTGGCCGGAAACGCATCATTTTTTAACTTCAGAAACTTTGAGACAAGCGCTGCGATTGGCGGCAAGTTTGCTCTGGACAGCACATGAATAGGAAATACTTTGCCTGCCAGAGATCGTGATGTATCCATGGCATCTGGCAAAAAGGCAAACTCGCGCCCAATCGGTGCGCTTGGCTAAAAGTTGCTTTCGTTTAAAAATAGTACGTTTTCAACATAAACATCATTGCGAATTTTGGTTCCCTCTGGCATCAGCTATTCAGGGATAAAATTCGTATTTTTCTCCACCTTGTATATTGTCATTCGATTCGAGACGTGTGTTGCTGAGGGACTGCCTACGTGACGAGACGGAGGGAAGGAAAGAGTTAATAGGCGGGCCCTAAAGTCTTCTTCGACCCACACCCTACCCCTCCCAAGGTATTAATGGACCCGCGCGGCCGTGGAGTGGGTTCGCCTTGCCCTGGCTCCAATTTCTCCCCATTATGGCCGAGATGTATCTTGTTGACACGATGTTAATGTTCCACTTGTGCCTCCGAGGTTGCTAACGTCCTGTCTCCCTCTAATCCGCTGATGCCACCCATCCATCTCCCAGCGGGAGTGAAAACAAGAGCGAATTTCGGCTACTGTACTTGAATTACGTTTAAAATTGCAAAATCCCAGATCACGTGATTTATGGGACTAATTTGCTGATTCTAGCGATAGCATTTACCTACATGTCCTTGATCAAATTGGAATCGTTTTCTTTGGTTTCTTGTCTCGCCAAAATAGATAACAAACTCATCATTACCGGTCAACAATTTTAAGATTGGTTTAACGTAGCTCTCCCCTCAATTCCAAAATCAGCTAATCTTTACCCACCCATGTATTTCTTCTCTTTCATATCCCTGTCTACCTATTCCATACATTAAATTCTAGGTCTTCATTTTCCGTGATTACCATCTACTTGCCCCTCGACGATTGCTGAATAAGGGTATAATGTCCCAAGATATGGTCTATAAGATTGTTACTTCTTTTTGTCAAGGTTTTCATAAGGCTTCTCTTCTCTCCTACTTTTCATAGGACTTTCTTATTGCTTTACTCGGTACTAATAAATTCATTTTATGATGGAAGAAAAATTCGTATGGCTTCAATAAAATAGATACGAGTGAACCCCGAGAACTGATTTGCGTCATTCACCTCAATTACTTTACTTTCACATCACAACCGGTTTTGATGATTTTTTGTAATTATCTGGTGACGCCTCCCTCGTTTAAGAAGCCTGGATTTCTCGAGGGTTTTACGTTTTTATTACATTTTGTTCATCTTCCACCGATACATCCTCCACGCCTTTTCGCTAAGCTTCTCTATTTTCTCCCCCCTGCCCCTTTCGCCCATCTTTCTCTTCACCCTCTGCCCCCGTCCTACGCGTTTCCTCACCTGCATATTTAATTAAAATCTGTCGAGGAAAAAGTACCTGAATACAATGGGAATTGCATTGAAACCGGCCATCGTCATCATCATCATCATCACTGGTAAACAATCGTAGGATTGGCTTGACGCAGCTCTCCACTCAATTCTCCTATCAGCTTATCTTTTCACACCGACGCGACGTATTTCTTCTCTTTCACCTCCTCCTTTACTTGTTCCATATATTTTGTTCGAAGTCTTCCTTTTCCGTTCTTGCCTTCCACTTGTCCCTCGACGATTGTCTTCATCAGGCCATCATGTCTCAAGATGTGGCCTATAAGGTTGTTCCGTCTTCTTATTAAGGTTTTCATGAGGCTTCTCTTCTCTCCTACTCTTCTTAGGACTTCCTCGTTACTAACTCGGTCGATCCATTTGATCTTCATCATTCTTCTGTAGCACCACATTTGTAAGGCCACTTCTCTTGCTTTCTCCGCTGCGGTCATTGTCCATGCTTCACTTCCGTATAGGAGCATACTCCAGATGTAGGTTCTTATAAATTGTTTCTTTACTTCTATATTTAAGTTTCCCGCTGTAAGAAGGTCTCTCTTTTGGTGGAATGCTCTCTTCGCCTGGGCTATTCTGCTGATAATTTCTTTCTTGCTTCTCCCATCACTAGTTATCTTGCTTGCCAAATAACAGAATTCATCCACTTCTATCAGTTTTTGCCTCCCTATTTTAATGTTGGTCTTGACTTCTTCTCTTCTGCTGCATACTAAGATCTTGGTTTTCTTCGTGCTTATTTTCAGTTGATATTTACTCATTACCGTACCCATACTAACCAGAATATTTTTCAAATCCGTCTCTGTTTCTGCTATAACGGCTATGTCATCGGCATATCTTAGCATGCTTATTTTTTCTCCATGGATATTCACTCCCAATGCCTTTTCTTTGATTTCATTAATGGCTTTCTCAATGTAAACGTTGGACATGTACACTGTACAGTCTTGTCGCACTCCTTTCCTAGTCTTGCTTCTTCACAGCTGGGCCCTGATTTAATCACCGCTATTTGGTTTTTGTATAAACTGTGAATGACTCTTCTGTCATTAAAAATAACTCCAATTTCCTTTAGGATTCTAAGCATTGTGCTTCAATCCACGTTGTCAAATGCCTTCTCTAAGCCCACGAACGCAACGAACGTTGGCTTGTCCTTTTTCATTCTCTTCTCTGTGAGCAGTCTTAGGGCCAATATTGCTTCCCTTGTGCCTTTGTTTTTTCTGAATCCAAATTGGCCCTCATCCAAGTACTCTTCTGCTCTTCGTTCTAATCTTTTATAGATGATTCTTGTCAGTATCTTCGGAGCATGTGTAGTTAAGCTTATGGTCCTAAAATATTCGCACTTCTCCACTCTTTTCTTCTTAGGAATAGGGATTATGATGTTCCTCTCGAAGTCCCTTGGTACCTCACCTGTGGAATACATTTCACTTATGATTTTGTATAGCTCGTTCAACGTCTTCCCTCCTACATTTTAATTAGCTCGGCGGGAATATCATCAATGCCATACGCTTTATTTATCCTAAGGTCTCTTACAGCCGCATCAAATTCTGATCTTAAAATTGGGGCTCCCATGTCATCGGTATCCACTTCCCTCACGTTTTCGATAGCATTCGTTCTTAGGCTGCTTCCTTTGTACAAATCTTCCAGATATTCCTTCCATCCCTTGCCTTTTTCTTCGTTTTCAATCATTAGTTCTCCGTTTTTGTCCCTAAGGGACATCTTACACCCCTTTCCTTAAAACGGTTCCTCACTATCCTATAGGCGGCCTCTACTTTTCCATGTTTAAGATTGGTTTGTATGTCTTCACAAATATTTTTCATCCACGTTTCTCTAGCCTTCCACGCTTTACGACATATTTCGTTCCTTATTCTCTTGTAAAAATTCAGTCCTTCCTCTGTTTTCGCAGCCTTGTATTTTTTTCGTTCTTCAATAAGATCTTATAGTTCCTGCGTGATCCATGTTTTTTTTCATAACGACTCTTCTTTTACAAAGAACTTCCTCAGCTGCAGTCTGCAGACCACTTCTAATGGTTTTCCAACTCTCATCCACTGGTTTATTGGTCGTATCCTCCCCTATTTTCTTTTATGCAGCCTCTTTAAAAACCAGTGGATGCTGAACCTCCCTCAATTTTTCAACCTGCCATATATTTTTCACGGCTTTCTTCAATTTTTAAAATTCAAGGTGGCATTTCATTATAACTAAGTTGTGGTCACTATCGATATCTGCCCCTGGATAACTTTTGCAGTCCTTCACCTCGTTCTTTGTTTCACTAGAATGTAGTCGATTTGGAATATTCTACGGTCTCCTAGCATCTTGCGCGTGTACCTCCTTCGCAGGGGATTTTTGAATAAAGTGTTGGCAACCACTAGCCTGCGCTCAGTGCAGAATTCAAGTAGCCTTTCTCCTCTTTCATTTCGGTTGCCTAACCCATATTTCCCAGTTATCATTCCGTCTTGACCTTCGCCGACCACGGCGTTCCAGTCACCTAAAATAGTAAGATTTTCTTCCCCTCTACCTGCTTGATAATTTCCGCTATATCTTGGTAGACATCTTCTACTTCTTCGTCTTCATAATCTGACGTAGGCATGTAAACGTGCACCACTAAAGTAGCTGCGGGTTTAGTATCTATCTTCACCATTACTATCCTTTCATTTAACTGCAGTTAGCTTTTAACTTGCATCCCGGCACTCTTTCTAAGCATTACGCCTGCTCCAGCATTACCATTGTGTGTATCATTCTGTAGCTTCCACTCCAAAATTCTCCTTCTTGGGGCCACTTCATTTCACTGATGCCTAATACGTCGAAGTTCATTCATCGCATCTCCACCTTCAAGATCTCTAGTCTACCGCAAGTACGAAGTGATCTAACGTTCCATGTTTCTATCCTTAACATTCTATCACCTTTGACCGATGTACCCTCTCGAGTAGTCCCCGCCCGTAGATCCGAATGGGGGACTAGTTCACCTCCGTAATATTTTACTCCAAAGAATTCTATCTTGTCGTTTTATAAATTGAGTGGAGTAGCTGCGACTCCTCAGGATGATAATGTGGTGGTTTCCCCTTGCCTTCCACATCGCAGCACTACAGCCGTTAAATTAAATGTTACCACGCTCGTAGTGGAATGTGTGTAGCTGTACCGACCAGTATCGTCTCCACCTTCGCACATGTGAAGAAGAGCTGCTGCCCTCTCCCCCGGGTGATGAGAGGCATAATTGTTGGCGGCCCCCAGACGCCAAGTCACGGTATCTTCACAGGTTTCGGTATCATTTAAATGGTATACCTTACCCAAGGGTACCCCCTCAGAACACCACCGCTTTTTGTCCACGACTGCTTATTCGACGAGAGAACTCGCGTATCTCGCAGCTAACCTCTATATCTAAAGGTCGACCCACCATCCGCAACTCGGTGGACGCACTCGGTGGCTTTAAGCTCAGTCGCGAGTGAAACCGGCCGTGGTATGAAATTTTAGAACTTAAGAAGTAGTACCACCAAATTTTAATTTACTAATCTTTCTTCCAATCTCTTTGAAGTTTAAATTTGCGCATTAATGAAAATCCTGATAGCTTCTTAACTTCATTGGTGAAACCAAATATTACAATTCCAATTAGAATAACATCGTGTAGGCAATTTATATCGCTGGAATCAGAAAATTAGTCCCATAAATCGCGTGATCTTGGATCTCGCCATTTCAAACATAATTCAAGGTCAGAAGCCGAAAATCTCCCGTGATTTCACTCCCGCTGATCGGTGACATCAGCGGATTAGAGGGAGACGGGAGATTAGGAACCTCGGAGGCACAAGTGGAACGTTAACTTCGTATTAATAACACGCATCTCATGCATAATCAGGAACTGCTGAAATCGATTCCCTATCGGCATTTTACACCTACATCTACGTAATACCCTGCGAGCCATCTCCAAGGTGTTTGCCAGTAGGTGACCAATCACCAACATGCAGTATGCAAGAGGACGGCCACATGCACACCGCACGGTCATAGAAATAATACGTATACTGGCAAAATATACATGCACAAAGTAGGGGTAAATATTATGGATCGCCCCATTTAAGTCATTAGCAAAGTATACCTTACAAATATGTATATATTTTATCCAAACTATATATTTATCTGGATACACAGTTTAGACATTTGGTAATTTTCCGTTACAAATAGTCCTGTTGCAATATCACGAAGAGGCAAACACACCAGATATAAAAAAATGCCAAAATTTTCTCAGGATGAGCATTTCATATCCATTTTCTTGCCAAAATATGGTGTCATTTATCGCCAAAATGTGCTAAAATGTATTTCAATGCACGGCCAACAATTTTGAACTCAATAGAAATAATATTCAAGCTTATTTTTAGCGAAGTTACCTGTTTAAGATAAAGTTGAATCGATGACTGAGGTATTTATTTCAGTGACTATCTATAATGGATAAAATTAGGAGTTTTTCCCTGGAAGAGTTCTTGAAAGTTACTGTCCTCGGAAGCGTTAGTGAGAACGTATGAATTCTTTTACACCTTCATCCTCACCCTTGGTACTCATTGAATGCTCCGACTTCCGCGGAAACAACGATAGAATAGACGAGTCATTTATATTGGCGTCTAAAGACTAGGTGGATTGGTATGCTGACAAGTTCCACATGTAGACATTCGTGCGAAAGATCCACAGAGAAAAAAATCATTCGCCTTGACCGGGATTCGAACCCGGATCCCCCGATTTCCGGTCGTGTGCTTTAGCCAGTTAAGCTACCGAGGCGTCATTATTCCCTGTGTATATTTGTGGATATTTTTTATAGCCCGGTATTTTCAGAGGATGGTGAGGAACTTTTACCACGGAGAGTGACTGAATTTTTATTAGCCACCTCAGGTCTCCGAGGTCAAATTACACCTGATATCATGATACTCACTTCTTGAACTTTAAGTAAAAAATAAAGTATTTCCTTAAAAAATTACACCAAAACCTTAAGGGCTTCGGTTACTGGTTTTCATTCACATAAATCTTAATGCTCGACCTTCAGAATCAAAGGTGAGAATTTTAAGGAAACTGTTTACTATTAACAGTTTCAATGAAAAAGAAATAAGCAAAAATGTATGCGAAATCAGCAGGAGTCTGTCTCGCACGGCTTCGCGTTGAAGCTTTCGAAAAACTGAGTTGAAAGTAATTACCAGGCACTGCCTGCAGCACAGAATATTACAGAAAGGGATTCTTCAATCGGCCAGTATATTTTTCTTCACCAACTCACGCCCACCAATTTTCAACTCGCGGCGCGGACGATAGAACGATCCGAAACTCACGGAATAATGCTTGTAAATTCACGTTTAAACATCCATTCGATAATGATAAAATGGATCGACCCTGTAAGTAACGAGGATGTGATAAGAAGTGTGGGAGAAAAGAGAATCCTCCTAAATACCTTAAGGAGAAGACGGGCCTACGTAGTTGGCAGCATTATGAGGCCTGATGAAGACTATTGTAGAAGAGCAAGTGGAAGGTAAAAGGGCAGGCATAGCCTCGAAAAAGGTTACAAAGGACAGGTTATAAAGGATGTAAAATAGAAGAAATGAAAAGGATAGCGGATAGGAGAGAGCAATGGAGAACTGGGTCAAACAAATCTTGGGATTAATGACTAATGATGATGGATACATTCATTGTATATTTTGGGCTACTTTTACTAATTTAAATTCCAATTATATTATTTATCCAATGCGTAAAATGCCAATGCAATTCCCGCGAGAGAAAACACCAAATTGCAAACAAATGGAAATAAGGGATATCTTTGTTCCTATCCCCGTGACGCATGCATTTTTGAATTCTAATTATGATGCACTCGGAGTGGCAACATGAATCATAAATATTCTAGGGGACGTACTGAGGCCTCCTCGTACTTCAACTAGGCTTCAAATTTATTTGAAGTTTTCTCTATGTTTCAACACACCCTTCAAATGTGAGGAGCCAAACTATCATTATTTCACTTAAATACTTCCACACGTAAATAAATAAATAACCGTGGTAAATAGAAGCTTGAGTATTGTTTTTGTTAAAAACTGTAGGTCGTTAAATTAAATAAATTTGGGTAGCACTTTTGACGGAAAATAATAATTTTTTTGGGAAATTGATCGACATAAAGTATACCCTTTTCATCATTTTTTTTTGCTTTCCATTAAGAGAAGTTTCTCTTGAGAATATTATAGAATTTTTTTTATACCTGGCATGTTTATCTCCTCATGATATAGCTATTGTAACAAGAATATTTGCATTGGAAAATTGAATTATGACTAAATTGTGTATCATAACTATCATTTGCTTGGGTTATATATTTATATATTTCCAAGAAATGCTTTGATAATGTCATGCAATTTGATTTACAATTGCAAGGTGATTTACAAATTTTCATGCTTAATCTGTCGATGGTGAACCGATTTCAGAAATTTATCACGCATGAATTCAAAGGACAATGCCATTGAATCCATGTTGCGGTTATCATATTGGATTGAATTCGAATTATGGTGGAAATCGAACTTAATTTACGACGAATGAAAAGTGTAAGTATTTAATTAAAAGAACGGTCAGTTTTTATTCTTCACTTCACTTTTATTCCATTAATAGAGGTGGGTTTTTCCTCCGGCACCTATCTTATTCATCTCCTTATTCTTCCTTTCTCTCTAGGATGTCTCTCTTTCTGGGGTAAGGTAGGATTTCATCTGCAATATATGATGGCGGCAAAGTTTTAACGCTATAATTCAATCATTGAACTATATGCAAAATAAAAATCATTCTTTTTATCAGAGGGGATGTGGTATGGAAGAATACTTTATATGAAAAACGAGTAAATGTTACTACTGACTGCGAAAATTTTAAAATTTTCCATTCTTAATGCTACCTGCCGGTAACGAAGTGATGAATAATGCACAATCGTCATATATCGACCCCTTTCGTTCATTATATACGTTTATGACCTCTGCTCCCGAATTAGCAGTAAAATATGTTTATTTGCGGAGGACGCTCCCTTCAATCGCGAAATTACTGATCACTATGACCATTAAATTCTATAATCGGAATAAATGAATGTAAATTTGTGGAGCCAAGAGTGGGGACTCGAACTTATGTGAGAAAATGCATGTCGGTACATTTTTTGCAGAGTTCGTCCGACTACAACCATATTTATGCTTTCAAGGGTGTTAAGATAAAGGCAACAGACGAAGTGAAGTAACTGAGAGTTACGATAACCTCTAACCTGTCGTGGGGAACGCAATTAAGGGATATTTGTGGCAGAGCCCTAAAGAAATCAGGATTCGTCAAGTGTATTGTGGGATGATTTTCGGATGAGAAAGTAAAAGATAGGTGTTTTTTATTACTCGTCCTACAGCACATTGAATATGTAGCGATTGGGATCTGGTGCGGAAAGACTTAATCCGCGAACTGAATAGAATATAAAGGAAGGCTGCGTGGTTCGTCAAAAACTGGTACCGGCGTCCTGACAGCGTTATCCAGATGTTAAGCGAATTAGGCTGTGAGTCGCTGGAGACTCGGAGGCCGCGCGCTAGGCTTAGATTTCTTGAACAATTGAGAATGGATATTTTAAAAGCGACACGGAGATAATAATATTAGAGCCGCACTATATTTCCAGGTCCGACAGAAGCGATAAATTATGAGAGATATTTTGCCGAACGGATGGATATGGGAATTCGTTTTTCCCCCGAACCATAAAGGACTTAAATAAATGCTAGTCGTAATTTCCTTAGAGCACTTCCTTTTTATGTGCGAACGGCTGGTGTCCTAACACCCCCTGCCATACGCCTTTTTGGCGGCTTGCGGGGTATTATGTACATAAGAAACTAGTCGCTCCTATCTATCTGCTAGTCAGAATTTGGAATGAACGATTTGTTATGAAGGGCTTGATCACAATGAGGAATTGCATAAGTTTCACGAATTGCACAAGGATAATCCTCAGCAGATTGATTTATCTCATCATAATATAGTAATTATTATCGAAAACAAATGTATCCTATGATATTTTATGTACTTATTATATTAAATCAGTGAAATTTAGATTATTATCCTCCTCTCAACTATAGAAAAGGCAGACATCATAGTTCCGTTGCTATTACTAATGTGTATCGTATCAACCACGCGCGCCATGGCCGCTCATTCAACTCAACATAGCGAGTGGTTCATTGCGTGCTGCGCGTTAACTTTCTGATGGTAACCTACTTTAAGTAAGAAGTTGTTTCTTTTTTGAAATACAATCATTTTTAATGATATTCTGTTAAAAATTATGAATCAGTAATAAAACGCTGAAGTTAAGCATTTACATTAACCGTAACAAATACGGATTAAGTTCTTGTAAAGGCAACGAGGCTTCATATAAATGATGCTCCAGATTTTAAGGTGCATGCAAAAATTTGACTTGCGCGTCAATATTTATTCTTCCTTATTATTTTTTTAATATTTGGCATTTTTTAATGCCAACTTTTTCTCATTATGAGCAATATAACTTGAACCCTGTTACGATTGAGACTCAATTCAAAGTGTTCTGCTAAATAAAGATTGTCCCTAGACAGAAAAGACTGTCCCTAAAAAAATACTTAGGACAAATCCAGGTAAGGGTACTTCTTTTCTGTCTAGACCCGCTCATTTGACACGCAAAGGTCAAGTTTTTAATGAGCCTATTTACGGCGATAATCACGAGAAAATCTATTACCAGACTGAGGCGAGGTCACGACCAGGCTGTAGTTTTCGTCGAGTGCACATTTAATGTTTTTTTCGGATTCCTCTCTCTTGAGATTTTCTGTCTTTTTTCCTCGGGGAGAAGAAACCGAGTTTCATAGTCGCTCTTTGATGAAGTTTTCCATTTTCTCCGCCCAAAAGACGGGAAACCCATATTCCGTGGTCGTTTTAACCCGGTTCTTATATATCTCCTATCCTGCATACTTATTTCCACACTCTAACATCTACGGGCACGACGAAATTCTACTGGTTGCACCCTCAGGTAATCTCTGGGGCGATCACACTGTGGAACCAAAGTGAGATGAATGGGTAGACTCGTTTCCAGCCGATAGTTTTGACGCCTGTTGAAATTTTCTTGACGCCTGAACTGTTCCATCTGCTATTATTGAATTTTATGCCTAGATTTCGCCACGGGAGCTCCTCGAAATGAAATATTGTCAGCTTTCTAGGGCGATTACTATTCCGCTATGGAGGGAAAAGATTGAAATTTGAAAATCAATGAGAAGATGACGAAGACGCTTGCCTATATGCGGAAGAGAGAAACCATCGACCGACGCGACGTCCGCCTCAAAGGAGAGAGATTGGAGACAGACTGCGAGGCTAAAATTTCACCTACCGGAGAAGTTTCGTGTCAAAGATATACCGGACGGCACGCTGCCTCATCCCCACTCTTATTTCGACTCCGGCCCACGCGAAGCGCGGAGAATGCGCTTTCGATGTCACTTTTTTCATAGTGTCCAATTAAGTTTTACAGATATCTCTTGTCGCATGCCTAATTTTAAATGCCAATTCAATCTCGTCGGAAATACATATGCACTCGGAAGATCATTAGTACTCTTAAATTCCTTAAACCTATGTACATATATTACAGCTTTGATTTATCACTTATTTCAAAGCAATTGGGTAATACCTAATTTATCCAGAACCAACGATAGCACCTATATGATTGTACTAGTAGCACACTCTTTCTGTATTTTTCTTTACGCATTTCATCTGTTGTGGTTGAGTCGGTGAATCCAAAACGGAGATCTAAGGGCGCCGACATTCCAGAAAAATCATTTTATAAATGTTGAATGTATTTATCTAATCTGGAATATTAATCATTATTATGATTATTTAAGAGAAACTTTTGGCCGTTATTGTCAGAAAACTAGAAAGAGGTTCTCACTTATTTCAGTATCCTTAAGGCAGGGTTTTAAGGACATACACAATTATTTATGTTCGTTCGGCTAATTTTACGAGTTACTTCTCTTTCATTTGAATCATAAATGAATTATTTTACCCTGAGAGAAAAGAAGCAGAAGAAATAGTAAATAAAAGCATGTCGATGGACTTGCTTCTTTGATGGATGGACTAAAATGATAAATGTTTGGATAAATTCTCACAAAACCCTTATGAGGTTCAGCAGCGAATGCGTAGTAAGTGGAAGTGCTAGCGATTTAATCGCAATGTCGGACTATTTAATATTGAAACTCGTATCGTAAATTTTATACATGACGCCCACTTTCAAACTGCCATCTACATTGATTTTGCAAATAGTATATATTTCCCATGAGCTTGCTGACATTGTCAGGTTTTCTTGGAAATCATTTATATTGTAAATTTACTCCTTCGCTGTTCGGGTGAGAGAAATGAAGTTTTGAAAGTTTCAGGCAACCGAAACATTGGAAAGATACGTTGCATTCATAATGTTTGCGCTTTTGAAATTTTCTTGAGGTGCTGAGTATTCTGAAGTAGGTATCTCAATTTCTTTATCTCATTTTTACCATGGATCGGAAGGTAAACTTTCGTATATATGCTCATTTTTTATATGCATCTCCTTATTTTTTAAAAATTCATTCCTAATACCTCCGGAAAAGTTCCAAATTTTTCTGTTGTAATGTGTTTACGGGAAAAATTCCGATTCATAGGTGTCGCTAGTTAACCTCATTATTCTTAAAAATGCAGCGTGCAGGAATCTACTTTTTCATTTTCAACATAAAATTAATTCCTTCACTTTTTTATTTAACTTTCCATTTTTAATTTTATGACGATGAAAGTTTCCTATGTAACGTTTAACGGCTCATTTAGCAAAATCAACTCTACGAATTATCGAGAAATTAGATTTTCGGGGTGTCCAAAGAAAAGGTGTTGCAGCAATCATTGTTCGTCGGCTAGCGTGAAAAATATGGCCCTTAATGAACATAAATTAATTCATAAGCATGAATAATTTGTTCATAACTCTCTATGTTTATCATCTGTTTCTTTGACGGTGTCTTTTATTAATTTTGCCACGTGAAATAATTTATTTTCCTTACTTCCGACTCATTACAATAAATAATTCCGCACAAATGCTCAATTAATAACTTATGCACACTATCAAGCTAAACACTGCTAACTGACCACGTCTAACATTTTCATTTATAATGAGTACACTATTTTACCGGAATGTATCGCTGAATTATTTTTATTCCCTTTACAAACACTGTAATAATAATTCAGACTTTATGTTTTTTTTAATTTGCAGTTTTTCGTCCCTGAACAAACAATCACCATTTACTCAAAATAAAATTTCTACAAATCTCCAGTGATGTTTATAATACCCTGATTAACCCTTTTATTGCCAACTCATTTCAGGTGGAATGTACGAAGACTGCCAAGGCTATTTTCCGGAATTAGTAACATTTCAGATTTTAAACATTTTCAGCTATTTAATTTTATTTAATGCGTCTAGATTTTTTCCCAATTCTTAAGATATATTTATATATTATAACTATTGATAGATTATGGGAGTATGGGGGTACATAAATTACAGCCGATGAAAAGGCCACAATCACGAAAAAAGTGAAATAATTCGGGCCGATAAATCGGCCCCTGGCAGTTTTTGCTCAACCAGCGGTGGCAGTAATAGGGTTAAGGTCAAAATAGTTGTTGCTGCTCTTTTTGAGCACCCATTTCCTTCTGCTGCGATAGAAATAATTTATATTCACAGTGCGTCGATTCATTCAAGCGTTCCTAAGCATGTTTTAAAATTTTTAGTTCGTCTTTGGCAGAGTTTGAAAATTATATTTTATTTCGATTGTAATCTCCACTCTTGAGAAAAAGTTTTATTTGTGAGAGTTTTGGATGATTAAGGGAAGTCACAATTCATATTTTACGGTCACCTTTCAATTGATTCCCGCACCGAATTTTCATAGGTTATTGTCCACACCGCGCAGTGAGAGTAGCGGACGGAGTGTCCGGGTGGGCAAACATAGGCCGAGGAGTGAGACTAGGTTGTCCTTTATCGCCGCTGATTTTTAGCGTATACGCTGAGGAGATGGTAAGAGAAGCGTGGGACGAGTTGGAAGCTGGAGTGATAGTGGGAGGAATGATGTTTAAATCGGTAAGGCTCGCGGATGATCAGGCTCTGATTAGCCAGTCAGCAATGGGACTGCAGGGTCTAGTGGATGCGTTAGACGAGCGGTGTGAGGAGTATGGGATGAGCATTAACCACAAGAAGACCAAGGTAATGCGGTCCTGTCGCGAGCGAGGAATGAGACACTCGAGGAAAAGGAAGTCGGGGTAAAATTTGAGCAGGTGGATCAATTCAACTATTTTGGCAGCACAATAGATGGCCTTAGTAGTGAATATCCATGAAGAAAAAATTAGCTTGCTAAGATTTGCTGATGACATAGCCATAGAAGAAACAGAAAAGGATTTGAAAATATTCTGGTTAATATGGGTAGGGTAATGGGTAAATATCTGCTGAAAACAAAACACAAAGTAAACCAAGGAATTAGTATGCAGCAGAAGAGAAGAAATAAAGGCTAAAATTCAAATAGGGAAGCAAAAACTGGTAGATGTGGATGCATTCTGATATTTGGGAAGCAGGATAATTAGCAACAGGAGAAGCTAGAGAGAAAATATCAGCAGAATATCCCAAGTGAAGAGAGAATTCATCCTAAAGGGAGACCTGCTTACAGCATTACATTATACATACAAATAAGGAAACAAATCATCAGAACTTACATTTGGAGTATGCTTCTCCACGGAAGTGAGGTATGGACAATGTCAGAGGCGGAGAAATCATGGCTATAGGTCTTCGAAATGTGGTGCTAAAGAAGAATGATTAGGATCAAACAGATCCAAATGGAAATCCTAAGAAGAGTAGGAGAGAAGAGAATTCTCATGAAAACCTTGACAAGAAGACGGAACAGATTTATAGGCCATATCTTGGGACATGATGGCCTGAAGAAGACAGTCTTCGAGGAACAAGTAGATGGCAAGAACAGAAAAGGAAGACCTCGACTAAAACATAGGCAGCTCGTAAAGAAGGATGTGAAAGAGTAAAAATACGTAGGTATGATATGATTAGCTGATAGAAAAGTAGAGTAGAGAGCTGTGTTAAGCCAGTACAGCTCATCATCATCATCATCATCACTGGTCAACAATCCTAGGATTGGTTTGACGCAGCTCTCCACTCAGTTCTCCTATCAGCTAATCTTTTCACTCCTACGTATTTCTTCTCTTTCACATCTCTCTTTACTTGTTCCATATATTTTGTTCGAGGTCTTCCTTTTCCATTCTTGCCTTCCACCTGTCCTTCGACGATTGCCTTCATCAGGCCATCATGTCTCAAGATGTGGCCTATAAGGTTGTTCCGTCTTCTTATTAAAGTTTTCATGAGGCTTCTCTTCTCTCCTACCCTTCTCTTCTACCAGTACAGCTGTCCCTCGATAATCCGACAGTTAAGGGACCGAGAGAGTGTCGGATTACCGAAAATGTCGGATTACCAAAAATGTCATATTATCAAAGATGTTTTATTCTTAATGTGTTTGAACACAATGTAGTTAAAAAAAAAGGAAGAAACAGTAAAGGTACATGTAATTTATTAATACCAGGATACAAAAAGACAGTACATGTAAGTTTTTAAAAGAAATACGGAAAGAAATATAAGTAAAATATACAATATGCACATACATATTTACACATTAAAGAAGTCTGTGATTTTCTTTTGTTTCTTCGTACGCAGGCAGTCCGTCATTGCATGTTCTTGAATCCCTTTTAACATCAAAATATTTGAAAAGTCTAATTCTCTCTCCTCACACCAACGAAGCAAAGTTTTCGTTGCCGATAACGCTTCATCGCAGCTGACGGTGAAGTTTTTCTCTGGCACTGCCTCCTCGTTCACTTCGTCATCTACTGTCATGACTTCCTGGATTATTTCTGCGTCTGATACATCAGTAGCAAGGTTGTCCTCAATAATCCATGTTCTGAATTCCTCACTTGATGCTGGCGGAAGTTTCACATCGTTACAAATTGCAAGTGCAGCCTTCCCTCCAAAATAGATTCAAAATCGTTGGAAGAAGAGTTGCATGTTGTAAGATGTGGGTTGTTAGACCAAATATTCTTCCAAGATTTTATCAAGGTTGTGCTTTTTAGTTGCTGCCAAGCAAATGCTGCATTCAAAATCGCATCCTTAATGTTAAAGGATTTCAAAATGGCTGCAATGTCATCATTAGGTCGACTGACAACATCCATTAAAAGGCGCTTTTTGTAATGTGCCTTTAGAGTCTTTATGACGTTTTGGTCCATTGGCTGAATCAAAGCGGTCGTGTTTTTGGGCAAGTGCATTACCTCAATGTAACCATCGGCAGTTTTAACTTTTAATTCATCCTTGTCAGGGTGTCCGGGTGCGTTGTCAAGCAATAGAAGGGCTTTCACTGGTAACTTCTCCTTTTTTAGTTCTTGCTTAACTTGAGGGACAAAGCTTTTAAAGTACCAATCATGAAAAACCTCTTTTGTGACCCATGCACGGCTTTGACACATGTAGGTTACTGGTAAAGATTCGACCTTTACATTTTTTAACGCACGTGGGTTTTTTGATTTACCAACAACTAACAGTTTTAACTTGTGACTTCCTGACGCATTTGCACATACCATCAGAGTGATTCTTTCTTTTTGTAATTTTCTTCCAGAAACTTTCTTTTCATCTCCAGTTACAAATGACTTTGTTGGTAGCTGACGCCAATTCAAGCCGGTTTCATCGGCGAAATAAATTTGTTCAGGAACTAGGCCAAGTTCATTGATTTTTGCGTCCAATTTTCCAATGAATTCCTGGATTTCAGACTCGTTAGCAGACATTTTTTCGCCACTCATCTGCATAAACCGTATACCATGGCGTTTTTTGAAGTTTTCAAACCACCCGTGACTAGCGCGGAAGTCAGTTTCCTTTGTTATTTCTTGGTAAAAAAACTGGGCTTTTTGTTTCAAAATGTCTCCTGAAATAGGTGCATTCCGGTTTCGCTGCTGTTTGAACCAAATGAAAAGAGCGTCTTCGACCTCGGGCAACTCGCTAGTCTTAAGAGTTTTTCTGTTCCTGGGCTCATCATCAACAGACTTTAATTTTTCAATTTTTTCCCTATTTTTCACAATATCGTATTGTAGGTCGTCCAATGTCATACTCTTTAGATATTGCACTCGCATTGAGTTTCACCACGGTCTATTCGTTTAATAATTTCCCATTTTTCAGATAAACTTAATGTTTTATGTTTACGTTTCACACTTGTGCTTGCCATTTTTACACTTCCACTACTACACGCAATCACACTGTCACTACACGCAATCACACTGTCACTACACGCAATCACACTGTCACTACACGCAATCACACTGTCACTACACGCAATCACACTGTCACTACACGCAATCACACTGTCAAAACGTAACACAAAGCAATAGTAAATACTGTACGTCCGAAACTGTACTACACAACTGCTGAACTAACTACACTGGACTGATCTGTCCCCACAGAGCGGAGGGAGGAGGATTCACGTCACTGCAGGTTTGTTTTGCTCCCTGCCGGAGCGGAGGGAGGGAGATGCATGTTGCTGCCGGCAGCGCGTCGGACTACCGAGTACCTACGTCGGATTAAAAAGTGTCGGATTATGGAGGGACAGCTGTATTAGCATTGCTGACCAGTAATAATGATGATATGAACATTATGCAAGTACTCACGTGCAAAGATATTCTTACAATGTGATACTGATTTCCTCTACCGATTTTCGTAAAAGCTTCAGAAAAGATCTATATTTTTAGAAAACCATTGATTACATTATTGATTTTCAAATATCAATAAGAAAACAATTAATTTTCCATTTATAACTACAAAATAAGATTTAGTGGCATTTTCAAATGCTGAAGGGTAAAATTTTTAATTTAGGCTGTAACCTCTCCTTCAACAAATTCTCAAAAATTGCTCGCGTCGTAAATAACTCGCCTTAAAAAACAAATTTCAAAACTGTTCTTTTGATGCTGCGTTTTCCATTGGCCTTCGTGAAAAATTTCAATTTAGTGTGCCCTTATATTAATCAAATTAAATTTTCAACATTTTTTGGAATATATCGAAGCATGCAGATTACCGCTTCAATTGTTGCCGAACTATGTACTGTTGCGGTTGCAAGGTTATCCTGATTACGCGAAGAATATAATTTTTATGAGGAACTTTATTTATCAAAGTGAATTCTTAATGAAAACCAATGAAATTTAAAAATAGGGAATGACGAAAGCATTTGGTCACCATAAAAAAAAATTACTGTGTGCCCAAAATTTTATTTTTTAAGAACTTCGACTGTATAACATGCGGTCCCACGAAAAGTATTATTTTCGCCTGCACAAATAAAAAATAAAAACAATAAATTGAGATCCACGTTTTTGTTTTATCAATTGGTAACCAAAAGCTTCTATAAGCTCGCTGTAATTCTTAAAAGTGTAATACAGCCATTTATGATTGGCCTCATTATGAATCAAATATTTGCAAAGTACCAGATTAGATGGCAACAAAACATTTTTTATCTGGTAGAATTTACTATTTGAATTTTAGTTATAGATATTCATTACCATTTCAGTGAGTAATTATTATTTCAAAATTTTCGTCTTGCCGTTAGCCAAACAAATATTTTTAGGGCTAGGATTTTTTCACCTACTCCACTTAAAATATTTCATCTACTCCTTTGCTGAATGAATTACAAGTAAATTACTTTGAACATTTCCAAATATTAAGCTATCATTTCCATCATTGTTGTAAATATCATTTAACGGCATTTTTAGATTCGTTTTTTAAATTTAGTACCAGTAAAATTTATTAATGTTTCCAATTATTTATTTAAGTAATATCCCGATAATATGTGTATGAGAGGGATTTTTAATCATTCCAATGTGACCGATAGTGTTTTTGAGTTGTTGTTATTTATTTATTTGTTGTTATTTAGTTAATATTTTTTATCCAATTAGAACAGTAAATGTAAATATATAAAATTTTTCGCTAATTTATCGAATTTTAAATCCTAAAAAAACACGTAGTTCCAAATATTTGCAAGGTTACCACGAAAGCGTTTTATTATGTATTCGCCGTTAATAGTATTCAAGATGCACATTTCTAGGTGCAGTGCTTATCTAGAAATGCGAAAATCTCATTTTCTGAAGTAATATTTTAAGTATTCCCAGTGAGTGCTCTAAATATATTCATCTCACCCGATCCTAAAATATAACATAATTTTTTCAATTATTTTTTACCGGAATACTTAATGTATTCTCGGGATAAAATTCGTTGTATTGCGTAGCGGCTCATTTATTGAGTAGAATTCTAATTTATCCTCGAAAACGTTATCCTCGAAGAATACCTGGACATAATTGGATGCCCGGAATGTCCTCTTGAGTAACGGAAGGAATAAAATCTTGTAGCTTGTGATGAAGATAAAATAATTGGTGATGAGGTTGAAGTTGAAATTGCTGCTGTACTAACGACAAACTTTGAGGAGGCTGTTGATATAATTTCTCATTTGAAAATGTAGAAGAAAAGTCCACGGTCGTGCTAACGAGTCTTCCCCTCTCCCCCATCCCCTCTCCTCACTCCCCTCCCATCACTCGCCGCCAACGCACATGTTCAGCGTTGTCGAGATGCTTCTGGGGTTGGCCACCAGAGGCGCTGCTGAACAGGGGAATGAAGAATCGAATCTTTTTTATCCTATTCCTGGAGCGCAATATATTATAAATCCGCAAAAAATTTTCATTTGACCAACTGATTATCATAGCGGGTAAATAAAAATTAAATATTCTTGTAACGTGCTGATAAATCGGCATCAATTGGTTTAAAGGTTTAATTGGTTTTCATGGAAACCGGAAGTTTAAGCAATCTTCATAATCGCCCCCCTAGTTTTGTGTTGACTTTGTTTCTCCAATTTTCAATCACCGGCTGCGTTTGATGAACTACTACTTATTTCGCGCTAATGAAATACTCATTTAATATGTTTAATAATTATTGCTTTTGGCGAAGAATTTTGTTTGTGAATGAAAGAGATAAATTAATTTTCCTGTGGCCCTTGAGAAAAGCCCCATAAGAAAAAAATATGAATACATTTTTTTAGCAAGAGAAATACAAAATTTAACAATGTGGAGATAACATATTGAAAAATTAAATATAAATTATTACAATTTTTACAATTAAAAGGTCGAATACATTAAATATATATTAATAATAACATTAATATTTTGGAAACTATTTTTAAAAAATCATTTGCATACTATTTTTTATTTAACGATAGATTTTTATGGATATTTTGGTTGAAATTTTTCATAAATATTCAAAAAAAGAGTAACTGCAAATCTGTTAGTTTGAGCTTGCCACGCGAGAAACGAATTTTGAAAACAATCAACTTTTGCATGGGCTCTTTTACCCATCGCCCCCGTTCGGCCTTATGCCCGCCACTACCTCCCTTCGTCGATTCGCACAAAAGTGCAGTATACTCGACCCGTGAATAATATTCCCTCCTTCCCCTATTCTCCCCTGCGCATTTCCCCCCATCGCGGTTTTCCCTTTACCTCTCTCTCCCGATGGCCACCCCTCACATCCAATCACGCCCTCCCTCCTCTTCCTCCGTAACTCTTTGAACCGAACCTTTGCCAAACAATTTTCTACTAAAAATACTACCATGCTAAAATTGTCGAGGCATTTTTGCTGATTTTTCTGTAGTTTAGAGAAAATAGTGTCTCCAATAAAAGAGAGATTTTTGCTTTTTTTATTTCTTCCTGTACCCCCGAAAACAGCAGCATTGGCCTTATACATAGTTTTCTTTTAAATTAACAATTATACATACTGGAAACCCGTGCCTTGGATAAGGGAAATCGGACCAGGTGGGACTCGAACCTGCGGCCTCTTCTTTGGCTGGTGAGGACTTGACCTCGCCACAAACGATGCATTCGGCTGTATTCAAGTATGCACACGCAAACTCAAGAAAAACTTTATCACACGTGGCTTTTCCTTTTTAATACATTATTTTTGTTACAAAATATGGATTCAGTAATTATGTGAACTAACTATATGATGTTAAATAAAGTGAATACAGACTTGCTGGAGGGGCGTGATAACGCACCTCGTCACTCTAAAGCAGGGGTCTCCAAAATACGGCCCGCGGAGGGCTTTGATCCGGCCCAAGCACTCGTTTCAAGTAGTGCGCGATTCTCGCTCGTTTAACTCTGTGAGACGCCGCTAGGAGCATTGCAGCGCTGTACTGCACGTCAAAGTCGCCTTCAACTGTTCGTAAATAAGAAAAACGCCACCAGGAGCGCCCTGCCTGCAGGGACTGAGACTTCAGTAGACGTTGGTATCTAATACTTCAGTAATCGGCAAATTTGCTATCCGGCCCGCGGGGCGATTCGGATTGTGGAATGTGGCCCTCATGGCCTGGTAAATTGGGGACCCCTGCTCTAAGGAATAAAAGCGAGTTTTCTCTCCTTCCCCGTCTTTCTATTTCCCATTCCACTTTCTCCCTCTGACGTGATCCAACATTCTCCTCGCCCATGCATCATGCCCCTCCACACCTCTCTCTCATTGCAGTCACCTCTACTCCATACATAAGACTCTCCTTTTCGAACTTAATTTTCCGATTGATTGTGATGTGCATACTATTGGAGCCACTTTTCTCCATTATGCTTCGGAAGTATCTTATCTCACTCCCCCTATAATGCGGTATACAATTCTCTGGCCCTGACGGTCATACCGCGTTTTTATACACGTTACCAAGCGGGTGATTTCGAGTAGTGTATAGCTCGGTGATTTCGAGTAGTGTACTTCGTTGGAGAGCCCAGTCCAACTCAGAAAATAGGGTAAGTTGTTCTTACTGTGAGAGGAGCCTTTCACCTCAATGGAATAATGTGGACTATAGATGCGAAAAAATACTGTACTTACTGTAATTTAAATTTTATTTTTCTTTTTTGTTATTTTTTAACGTTAGCTAATCAATTGCGTGTATGTATACTACTGAAGTGTATATCAACAAATACTATATACATTTATGTATCCATTTAAACATTGCTTCTGCCGTATAATTGCGTGATTATTAGTGATTTCCAATTAAATCCGGCATCACCCTGATCCGATATCTGCCGGATTACCGACAGACCACTGTAGTTGCATTATTCTACGTGCTTAAGTTTTTTGACATTTTAGGTCGTGACCACGTAATGCCATCCACTCCTTTTCTCAATTTTTCTCTCGGAAAATTATGGCTTGGAAATTGATTGATCTCCATCACGTTCCTCCATTGCGATTTGGATCCGGTCAGAAGTTTCTGTCATTCTTTCGCCGACTGGCAAATTAATTTTTTGATCGCCCGTACAACAAATTGATTCATTAATCTGATCACTTGAACTTAAACTAAAAACCCTTTCCATTCTTAACAGAACATTCTTTTTTCCTTGCTCAACATTTTTTGACACTTGTCATTTTAATACCAAGTACAATGCATGTAACATACCATATAACACATTACAATGGTTATGTATAAACAATAATAATGATATTTATTGACACTTGACAATTAAGATCAAACAATACGTGATCAAAGCAGTATTACATATTATAAAGCTAATGTATAAACAAAAGAATTTCATTAATCTGTAGCGGTTGCTACGCTAAATGAAATTCTTACGAAGTTGCTCTAGAGGAGCGTTTATTGTCACTTCTCAATACAGACTCAGTTGGTAGTCGATATGGCTTCTATATTGGCGGTGAGCTCTCTCGAACGCCGCGCCGGAACTTCCTCGATCATTCTGGAATTTCCCTGGAGAGAGACTGGAGAGAGAAAAATTCCGACCGGCGCACAGTGGGCTGAAATCGAAAAAAGCTGGACAAAACCTCAAAAACGATTTCTTTGAGTACAGAATTTGAAACTTTGCACAATTATTTTCTAAACATTATTGCATTTTTGACGCAATATGTCCTTCACAGGTAACTTTTTTAAACAAATTTCTTGGCCTCAAAATTGAACAAATTTCGCAAAATTTGCCCTTATCGATTTTTTTTTAAATTCGGCAATTTAAAACTAATGCCACACCTTCTGTAGTAATACAATAGAAACAAAAATTCATAACATTATTAGCCGGTTTATAATTGTTAACTATCATAATTCAGAGTTAGTATTTGTGGCCGATACGATACAAAATGGCGGACCTTGTTTTTCGTCGAAATTTTGTGTTCATGTAGAATTATGAAGAAAGGATCACCGAGTTACTTCGAGATATTTACACCACATATACAGCAAAGCCTGTCGAGTGTGATACCTAAAGAAGAAATGCGACTACGTGCGACGCATAATTTAAGATCGATTTTTCGTATCCGCGGGATTCCGGAGCTCGCTGTTGGCCACGGGGAATATCGTGCTCGACAGATGTTTGAAATTGAATTTTTTAAAGCAGATTAATTCTATAAAAGCTATAATATATTAGTGCCAAATTTATTTCCTATTTCATATGACCTTATTTATTCACCGTATTGCGATATTTATCGCCGATACGGTACAAAATGGTGGACCCTGTTTTCTGTCGAAATTTTGTGTTCATGTACGATTCTAAAAAAATGGATTACCGTGTTACCTCGAGATATTTGCATAAAATTACATCAAAATGTTTACAGTGTCCGTCGGAGGATCGTTGAAGCATTCACACCTTAACTGGCACATTTTGATTTGTCGTTCGAGTATTCGTTTTAAATATGACTTAGCAGCAACGGTAAGTGGGAATGGCCTACCGAGTCTATGACATGACGGCCAACTTCGATTCTCCCTTGATCTCGCACGCGGTATCGCATTGTAGGTATCCACGTACAACAAATGAGCCGCCTGCCCTTCCAATTTCCTTAGAAATATGTATTTCCTTCACCCAGAGCAAGATTGAGTGCACAAAATGCCTATTCAAGCGCATCCACTCTCGTGCTTGCAATGACTCAATTCAGCGGCGGCCGAGGGAGACAAACAGGGAGAAGATGGTGCGGTGACGATGACGAGCAAAAGACAAACGAGCGAGACGAGGCGCTTTGATGAGGACGTGTTCTTTGAGAGGTGAATGTGAGTACGATGAGAGAGCGTTATGTTAAGTAGCGAAGAGTAGGTACAGGAGGAAAATTGAAGAATCGATGAGGTGCAATGATTCGCAATCCAACGTTATGGCCACTAATAATCACAGAGGCTGCACCCTGAAACAAAGTAGATTAAAATTTCTGTTTGATTAAAATATCCTTACATGCTCTTTTATTTGTGCTTTATCACTTGACAGCGGAAATAAATAGCCTTTAGATTGAATTAATTAGGCGATAGAATTATAATAGAATTCCTATGGAAAAAATTCACATTTTCATCCTGCCATTACTACTGTTTTTTCAGCAAAGGGAAAATATTGATTGACGACATATAAATAGTTAGGCGATGATGGTAATGCAGTCAGCTCAAACATCCGTAAATAGAATTCCCTTGCCTTTACATATACGAATATATTTACCATCATTCTGTCTAACCTGCATGCGTGTAAGTTTGATATTTGACGTCAATGTATGTAATTGATCAATGATCATGGCGAAAAGTTTGTATTGGCATACCTACGCGAACAGTATTTGCTTAGAATCGCTCGGCCGTGCCTGGAATGGAAAAACACTGGGAAATTTACGGACAAAAGAGACATTAAATGCTCACTTAGTAGTACAACTGAAAGGCTAGGCATGGTTTGGTAAAGGTAGAGCTCATCTCATTCCAACCATCAGATATGCAAATTTCTGGATGTGGGGTCTACTCCTTTCCTTGGGCCACTTAAAACCACGACCTTTTGTTTGCAGTGTCCAAAGCCTTCCCCGCATATTTGAGCCTGAGTTTGAAATAATTAACGTGGATAGCAAAAATGTATTCGAATTTTGTTTCCTAATATAGAGATAATTTACACGGATATATTTTATTTAGAGTTGCAAGATGCCGTGACAACAATTGAGGATAGGAAACGCGACGCGTCGAATGATAATCAAATTATGAACGCATAATTTGCTGCGTAGGATCATTTAATTATACACTTTAAATCCACCCTGTGAAGGTGCGGCGGTGAAATTCTAATTAGTTATCGTGGGAAAAGCATTCCTCTGGACCGGTAATCGAGTTTCCGTGTTGATCGAGCACCTAGCACGATGACCATTGACACATTATCCATTTTCAGTTTGTACCATGGTGAAATAGGAAATATGTATCGCGAATAATATGTATATTTACTGTTAATTCTCATTAAATTTTCCAAGACTCTGGGACATGAAAGGCTCTTGCTAGGGGAATTTTAATTCTGTTTTGTTAATGCGCTCTTTGCAGGAAAATATATTATGATATGCTGCATTAATTCATTTGAGATATATTTCTTGATTAAGGAATGTTATACTCATTATGAGGAAGCTATTGAATTTTTATTATATTTTTGACATTATTAATTCATAGTGGAATTTTGCTTCTGTATACCTGAAGGCGAATGAAGTTTTTTTTTATAAGAACGAGCGGATTTGTTATCAATCTTAAACACATGTTTTACGTGGCGTTATTCCAAAAGTAAAATAGTTTTAGATGGAAAAAAATTCTCTTATTATGAACTAGATTTGAAATATTACGTCTTTTTTTAATTTCCTAAAAAAAATCGTAAAAATTCATCAGCAATGAAAAGCGTGGAAATGACTCCTTTTAATCTCATTTTTTCTTTCGTACCTACATCCATTTTTGTTGGAAGGCTAAAATATCAAATTTGATATTTACTAAATTTTAATGCTGGGAGATTAGTGAATGACAACGTTTTTATTTTATTTTTATTTTATTTTATTCTCAAACCACCGGATACAGCTCATATTGTCCATTTTACACCGGGGTGTTCAACAAATGTAACAAGTAAACGTACACATACGACCATGCCCTGGACCGGGGAAACCTACCCAGGCGGGACTCGAACCCGCGACCTCTTGTTTGGCAGGCGAGAACGTTACCCCGCCGCCACCGAGGCCGGCAAACGTTGAAAATTTCTACGATTTCATACCTCTGTGTGACAAATACAAAACATTTGATACACGTAGAAGAACAATATGTTTTCGTAGGCTATCAGAAACCAACGATTTCGACTGAAAACGTCTTAAAGTGGTTAGAATGTCTCAAGCAGCATCAAAAGATCCGGATTCGATCCCCAGTTAAGGCACGAATTCTTTTCGACGGTGAATCAGTACATTTGACCTGAAAAACGGCAGAAAAAACGGTCGGGGTTCCTGAAAGGTGGGTTCCGCACGTGCATTTGAATACGGATCGCGAAAGAGCCGCAAAATCCAGTTCTTTGCGCTCTAAATTGGGTCGAGACGCGACCTCTTTTTTCAGCAGCCAGGACCACCGCCAGCGACCAGTCAAGCGACGCCCCTTTGGGTCGGACATAAACCACCTACGTCAGCAAATTTCGCGAGGGAAGGGGTGGTCTACACTCGAGGGTGGATCGGAAAAAATCGATGTTTTTCGGTGGAACCGGTCTCATTGCAAAGCGTCTCTGAAGCTCACAAATGTCTTCCATGGCTATGATTACGCATCGATAAATCACAGGCTACTCTCTACCTGCGATTTTGTCTCTCGTACTATCTAACATAATGAATTAATTCGTCTATTTTCCACACTTCTTTAATGCTACTGATCCAGGTCGGTAATGCCATTTTCAAGACTGGATCCAAAACCTGAAAACTCTACCTAATCTTTCTCTCATTGAAACATATACATAGGATGTCACCCAAAAGTCACGTACCATGAAAATGACATTAAGTGCCGAAACCGGGATCGGTGGAAATAAATAAATGTTGAAATAAACAGGCGCTTTAATTTTATTCAATATCAAATATTTCCACCGAATCACGCCGGAAACTGTATCTTCTACCTCATATCTACCGCATCGTACTCCCATCTGTTTCTTTTCCTTCCTCTTTCAAGCTAACGGCTGGTGTGCCAACACTCCCTGCCGTAAGCCTATCGAGGCGGTGGCTAATTATGTAGATGATGGTGAAATTTTCCAAGATCGTAGAGAGAGAAAATCACTACGTCACAAGATACCTCTCAGATATTTCTAGGACAAAGTTCACGCAGCCGTAATAGACTGTGTATCGAATAGCCTCGGAGGACCACCAATCTAAAAGATGTGGCCTGCATAAATTATACATGAATTTACCGCAATTTTGGTTCCCCAGAAATTTTTGTCGTTGCCGCTTATTCAACTATTTGAGTAATACATTTGAGGAAATCGGATACAAGAGTAATGAAATTGAGGATGACAATTGTGTTGATAAAAGATGTGTTCATGAACAGGAAATATGTGACGGTAGGATCGTTATAAAATAGTATAAAGTAAAGGGTAGTGAAGACTTTGATCTGAAATGCAGCATTTTATGGTGCGGAAGCATGGACACTTAGGAAGGTGGACGAGAGGACATTGGAAGCGTTGTGGAGAAGAATGGAGAAGGTGAAGTGATCGAAGAGGAGGAACGTCGAAGTGATCTACATGGTGGGTGAGGAGGGGCAGCTTATATAGTGCGTTATACGTTTAGTTAACAGTATGGGCCCTTATCGTGAATCGCTTCAAATGTTAACCTCGATAAAGCCGGGAGCGTGAGGCTGCCAATTGCAGCATGGAAATTAGCATTTCGTTATGCACTGCATATAAACGAACTCAAATGTAGAAAGAAACGCTTCATTCATTGGTTTCAACAGTTTTTTGGTAAGAATTTTAACAAAGGCTATAAAAGCATTTTGATTAACATGAGGACATTTCCATTAACAATGGATGTAGAGGAGGGGGAACGACGAAGTGCTGGCTATGGTGGGTGAGTGAGGATATAGGATTGATAAAAGAGGTCCAAAAGCTTTCTACACTTTGTTTTGAGGCAGATTTTTTTTTAATGTACAGCTTTCCAAAAAATAAATGAATTTTTCCTAACTACCCTCCTTTGGCGTTCCCCGCTAATTTTACCACAAATGCCTATTAATAATCGTTCCCTTCGCAAGAAATGTTACGCGGGATAGTGTACACGAAAAAAAATTGTTTTCAGGAAAGGGCAATGCGCGCTATGAAATGGAGAGTGTTAGGTGTAAAAACTTTAAAACCTAACTAAAACTTTTGAGTATCGATAGCCACATTAGCCGATAATTTAACTCTAACCAATTCAAATGAATTCAAAATCGATGTAAAATGAAACAATCCTCTTCAAGCGTAACTCTCAATTTAATATATGGAACAACAGTCATCGTACATTCATTTGGACCACAGAAATTAATTATTGTTTTTAATTGGGACTGCAGAGGAAGTCCTTATATCGCGCTTAAGTACTTTTATCTAGTTGGCGATATCCCATATTAACGATTGTTCAGGGTAGATTAAGAGTCTCAGGAAAACGAATTTAATTAGAATTCAAAATGTCCTCATGGGTTTAAGTGATACAAAACAAAAAAATCGTGGTGTTCAATTGGATCACTTCGCAGCCCGGATATGACGCATTCCTATCATCTTTGTGCATAGCTACAATACAAAGAGTGACTACCTCATGGTATTAAACGGCTGATGACGTTATAAATAACTTAATCCGGTAAATTTGGGAGCAATGAGGCGAATTAATGCTGCGTGAAGGGAGGGCATACATTTAATTTTATCTTTCATAGCTTAAAATATTATCTTTTCATGTCTATCTGACATGCGCTAAACTGGAACGGTTCTTAATTAAATGTGTGCAAACGTTATTGGGTACACTGTGCCATCTTTAATCCTACACATCCCTTTAAAAATACATGTTAAGAGAGCTGTGTATGGGTCTTGGAAGAAATAAGCACATAATAGCTAGTGTTTGTGCGAAATGCCTGTAGAAAAAATGCCCCCACTGTGGGCTTGGGTTCATATCCCGGCGGTGGCAGACATGGTTCGATTACCACTTAAGTGACGTGTGAAGGACTTTTTAAGCGCAACACTCCGTCCGTCGGATGGGACGTTAAGCCGCGGCGCCATGGTGCTTTTCGTTAAGAGGCTGATGCCGACGCCGGGTTTCTCTCCACCCTACTTTCCTCTCCCTCACCTCATGGCGCAAATGATCTTATGTGCCATACCCACCAAATATCATTTATTTGAAATTTACCCTTTCATTAACTTCGAATATTTCTCAAAGGAGTATTTCAGGAAAGGAATAAACATTGCGCGTTGTGAAAAGGGAAGCATTGCGTTTTTAAATTTTTAAGCTAACTAAAATTTTGAAGCATCTATAGCTCAACCATATCTATAACTCAAAGCTCTTCAAATCATCTTCAGAATCGATGTGCAAAGAAAAAATTCTCTTCAAGCGCCTCACTTAACTTAAATTTACTATCTGTAACCACAGTTATGGTCTATAACTTAGGGGCTGTAAAATTTAATAATTATTCCCAATTAATGCTGCTCAGGACATCCTTAAAACGAGTTTACTAACATGCACTTTTTCTCTAGCTGGATAATCATATTAATGAATTTTCATGGTATATTAACGGTTTCAGAAAATTAAATTTGGTTAGCATCCAAAATGACATTGCTGGTATAATTGATTCAAAATAAAAAAACAGGGAGTTGAATTGAAAACTTCGGATATCGCCCATTTTCATTCTTATTGCGCAATGCTCATTCCTAATGTGGGAGGAGTGCCGGGATCGAAATTCTGTCAAGGTAGTTAATACTTTTTGCAAATGTGATTTTCAAAAAGTAATGCCGTTGTAGATGACATCCATCATCATTAAAAATCGAAGTAATGGTATGCAGAATTTTATGTGTCAATCCCTTTATTTTTCGTTAATGCATCATCCAGGTAGGCATTTAAGCTGACAATTTTCTTTTAACCAAAGTGATTTGACTTCATTTACTCTATCTATTCACTAATACTATAATATATAGTGCTGTGAGGTGCAAAACATTAATTTATGCAATGATCATTACGTCATTTAAAAATTTGTATCGGTTTTTTTGTCGATAAAAGATGTATATTCCAGCGGTAAACTTTGTTTTTCACTCTAAGACAAGTGCTTTTTTAAGATTCCGTATGAAAATGTGAATTTTTAAATGCCACTCACAGAAAATGTGGATGTGCCCAAGGAGTGGTAAAAGAAGACGATCTCAGAGAGCGGCAATCACCTTCAACGCGACACGATTCGAGCGCTTCGCAATCGCTGACATTTCTCAGTGCATTGTGTTTCAAAGTCCTTTGAAGATGGGTGCGCCCGAATTAACCGTTTCGTGTGCTCCTGTTAGAGTCACCGGCTACGACTCGCAATAATCTTTATCTCGTTCCGCTGCCCTTCTATCGAGCTTCCGTCGGTCTTGCGCCTTCCCTGATTCTTTTTTTTTCTCCCAACTACCACCAATGGCCACGCCGCCGGGCGACGCGACGTATCTCCAGGTGATATCTTTCGCGCCGTCCGGATTTGAGCAAAACGGATTGATACCCGGCTGCCTCCACGGTACATTAAGCAAACGGCTTATGTCCATTTTCTGGTTAGAGTTCAAGTTTGATTTCCAAAATACGTATTTTAAAAGTGCGTAAAATTAATAAATTTGGCTTGATGGCGTAGGTTTTTCTATAAGTTGTGTAAAATATGATTTTCAGGAAAATATGTAAATTTAAAAATGATTATTCTTTGCAGTATCGAGGAAATACTTCACCAATTTGCCAATGTACCTAAGTCTTAATCTTTAATGTAAACTATCTTAACTTTTGTGATCCTCTTAATGTATTTTTTCACCTTTATACAATAATCTATGCATTCACGTATATAAATATTTTTTCCAGGGTTCATATTCCTTAATAGTTTATACCTGTGAAAAAACAAATCACATTATGAGGGCAATGATCAACAAACATGGATGCCATTTACGTAATATCCCTAGGTACTGAAACTGTGGTCACTTCAGTCAGAAAATTTTAATTGTAGCTCTATTCTGAATTTTCTGTAAAAATATGCAAAAAGGATTGAAATTTAAGGCCTCAGTCAAAGGTAGGGACCTCAAACAAGGCCATCGCTCCTTCAATCTGCCGTTTAAATGAGAATAACGATTTTTTCAGTAAATTTCTTCTCCGACTTAATACCCAAGCTTTCAATTTAGAATTTGTGGATAAACAGTGAGAAAATAACTTCAGCTTTGGCTATTTACAATTTTTTATAAACCAGCTTTTTTGACTGCCTTCTTGTCAAACTCAAATCATGACCTGATGAAGACAATAATGTAGGGACAAGTGGATGGTTAGAATGGGAAATGAAGAACTCGGATAAGATATATGGAAGAGAATAGTCAATGAAATAAATAGTAAATAAGGATCTGAAAAAGAAAAAATGACTACATATGACAAGGTTAGCAAATAAGAGAATCATATAAGAGCTGATTGAAACCAAATTTTAGGATTATTGACTAGTGATAACGTTGATGAAGATGTAATCACCACTAGACAGCTGTTTCTCGTTCAGTGTGACATTCGCCGTTAATCGTAGTGGAAGAGGTCTTGCATCATTGAAAATCGTTTCGCGTGCGTCAAAGGTGTAGTTTGTATGATTTCTTGGCTCATTCACGCTTTAAATTCGCGTATTTCCTCGTGAAAAGTGGAAATCGACTACTGGTAGCGGCATGAGGACCAATTTTTCTTACTTATTTTAATACTAGAAGGGCCAGACCTGTCATTTGTAAATGGAAATTCACCCGCTAACGTGCGGGTGACTCCCGTAAAGTTATCACCGTGGCTAGTTCCGGTATGCATAAAACTAGTCAAGAGCGAACACCTCTAATTGTAAGTGTCCTAAGTTCGGGCTTAGCTCTTCTGCTGTGGCGCTGTGCACTCGGCGTGGACTGCTAGTCGCTTAATGTGCTCAGCAGTCCATATCACATTGCCCGGCAGTGTCCACAAATATCAACAGGGAGGAACGACGCCTCGGTTGTTTAACTAGCTAAAGTACTCGACCGGAAATCGAGGGATCCGGGTTTGAATTCCGGTCAAGGCGAATGAACTTAATTATATTGCCAAAAATTTTTGTTGTGCCGTCTTAACTTCTTCTTAGCTGTAAAATGATTCGTAAAAAAATTCTCAGTTGTATTCATAAGTTAAGGAAAAGGCTATATCAAATTTAGATATGAATAAACTGAAACATAAACGAAGAAATACCGGGTGATTGTAAATGAATATCAGAATATCAGGGTTTTAACGCTTTATTACATTATACTTACAGTTATAAACTCCTTTTCCGTTTCCTTAAAACTTTCCAAACAGTCGACACAGGAATTTCTAATTCACGACAAGCCTTCCGAACTGATTTCTTTGGGTTACGAGTGAACAACTCCCTAACTCGCTCAACAGTCTCTTCGCTAACTCTTGGTCGTCCCTTTACAAAGTCAGCCTATCTTCACACTGATGATACCATCTGCGGATGTTTTTTTTCATTTGAAGCTACACATCCGAACTTAATGCGGAACGCACGTTGCAAAGTTACTACAGATTCAGTCTTTGCAAACTGTAAAACACAGAACGCTTTCTGTTCACTAGTCGCCATTTTTGCTACTAGCTCTCTCTAGCGGATCGCGTCGGAAAAATTTCACGCGCATGTGCATTGTTGTCAACAAACAAAACTGTTTGAGTAGCTCTTTAATTTGACATAAAATTTATTACTGTAATTACAATGAACTTAATATTATAAAGCGTTAAAACCCCGTTATTCATTTATAAGCACCTGGTATTTTAAGTAATTACTACCCACCAAAATGACGGTCCTCTGGGTCGGCCATACGATCGCCTCCCTTCCAGTGTTGATGCGCGCAGAGTGACAACAATTCCAGAGGCGGACCTGAGAGTAAGTAATTAAATATTGGTGGTCTAGCTGCATGCTTTGGGGGGAACCGGTCTGCCGGCAACCCGCATGGCTCCACGGTCCCACCGGCGACCGCGCCGTCGGATCCACAGGCGAAGCGAAAAAAAGACGCGACTGACGTCACTCACCCACACGGTCTGGTGCGCTTTCTCCCCACACTCTTCACCTGCTTTCCTTTCCCTCCACACACACGTGTACTTTATTGCCTCTGCTTGTTGGCCAACAGTCTGGGGCGCCATACGTGTGCTCAAGGGGGATGGGAATGAATTTTTTTTCGGCGTGGTAGTTGAGTGATTTCGGGGGAGTATGGGTGTTTCAGGTTCCAAGGAGACTTTGATGGAAAGAAAATGGAAAAATTTAAGTAGACGCCACTTGACTTCCAAAGCTATTTTTAAATGGAGTGAGTGCTGTTTGAGATATTGGTCATTTAACACGGGTGATAGAATTTTGCATGGGATTATAGGCGGTAGATTGCAATCCACCGTGATATAATATATACAAAAAATAGTGATTTCCACACTTTAAAATAGAAATACATCACCGACCATGGTTTTGGCACCGTGTCATGTTCAAGGTGCTTTTTTCCTTAAAAATGACGTAGAATGTCGAATCTATGGTCAAAAGTGGAATATTCCCAGTATGTAAAGCCTGAAACTGTTTCATATTAGAGGGTGAGATGCCAAGGGATACAAACGTTTTTTTAACCACGGAGTTAGGAACAGAAATTGACAGAAGAAATATAGAAAATCTAGGTGTCCGAGGGATACGAGTGAGTCTCTGTTATGTGCTGACATCGAGTGGGAAGTAAAATGCACTACTAAATTGTTTTCTTTATCTATTTTCTGTTCCTATGTTTATAAAATAAGTCACTCGTACCCCTTTGCTGTTCACCATACGTTTGCTGTTCATACGTAATCCACCGCTACCATAGTGAGGATTATCGATTAGAATCAAATAACGATTAAAATAAATCGCCATTAATTTAGCCAGATATTTACTTCAATCATTACTATTGTTAAAATTTATTGTTTGAGGCGTAACTTGGTGAAAATGATTTATTATTAAAATTAAAAAGAAGAACTTTGTGCTCTCACATTAATGTGAAAGCACAAAGTTCTTCTTTTTAACGTTACTCTTGTAAAAAATTACTGAAATTATCCGTGAAATTTTGACTTAAGAATATTCAAAACTAACTCCAGTTCATTTTATTCGTTACATTTTGGTGTGTTTCGGTCTGTTCCTTTTTTGGCATGAAGCTTGGACAACAGATGAAGATCAAATCACTACCAGAAAAAATAAGTGTTTCCCCCGGCTATCGAAAGCTACCGGAATTGCGAAAAACACAAGATCATTTACAGAGAAAATGCCAGCCTCAACGTTCGAACGGCTCTTCCAACGATCGATTTCGATTTCGAATGTCAGCCGATTGGCGAACGCCTGACTAATATCGTAGGAGAAATTCATATGCAGGACCTTATGACGCGAGCTGGAAGGCAGGCGAACTGTTGTCATGCCAAAAATTAATCAACGCGAAAAACCCGGAAAGACCCATCAATTAATCGTGGAAGCATCAATACCAATTTCAAACACACTTTTTTCAACTCGGACGTGACTTCATGGAATCGACTTAACATACAACGTACAACGAAATGTAAAAGGCGTTATAATTCCACATAAAATACAGTACAACCTGTACTTCAACTTGGCTCGTCATCATTTGGTACATTTGCATCGAAGAACTTCTGTCTTGATGTCTGTTGATGTCTCTTGATGGCTTCATGTCTGTTGATGATCAGATCTTCTGTCGGGTCTTCAATGCAAATTTACCAGATGATGACGTGAAACCTAGGTCGTATATAATTAATTTATGTGGTATTGCAAATTTCTTTACATTTCATTATGCAAGACTTAACTATACTTTTTTCAGAAAAGAAACTTTTAACTTCAACTAGTCACGTTTCATCGGGATCAACTTTAACTTCCATTAGTACATTTTTTGTGACTTTCCCAACGCTACGAGAGGATATATCTGCGACCTATCGACACCTATGCGCAGACTTCGAGAATCGTCAGTGGAATGGAGCACGTTTATTTTTTCGTGGTATCGGGAAGCAATTCGACGTCGTGGTATAATATATACACTGTCCCTTGTGTCGCATATAAGTTTTTATCTATAATTTTAGGCTCTCGATGCTATATGATTTTGATGAAATTTGGCGCAAACATCGAAGAAGGCTGTAAGTTTTGTTTGACGTTTACCAAATTTTATAATTTTGAACTTTTGACCTCCTATTGTAAATCGTAACGCTAAATATTTATACATCTGTTGATCATTATGTAAAGTAAAAATATCTCTGTTACAATAACACACTTATAAGTATGGCCTTTAAGCAAATACGGGAATACCCGGTTTTCAGCTAAATACAGGTGATAGATAGCAGTTATTTAATGTTTTAAAAACCATGATGTTGATAAACTTTTGAATTGGCATCATCTCGTATTTGAGGAATGGCCAGGAAACAGAATATTCAAAAAACAGGAACGCACGTCAATGTCATGAATACAGCGGAGAGAACGTCAAGGCAGATCGCGGCAGCCAATTCATTAGAATGGGCATGAATAAGAGTCTGGAGCATCATCGCCAAAAACATGTATTTGCAGTGTCTAAGGCTCTTTTCAATGTCAAGACTGGAAATAATGAGTAATAGAGGCCTCAATATTGACCCTTGTGACACCCATCATGGTACACTCGGAAAAACTCGATCTAATGCTATTGGCTCCTTGTACTGCGTGAGTTCGATTTTCAAGATATGAGTGCAATCAATTGTGAATATAACAGGGGAAGTTGAGTTTTCTCAATTTTTGCAGGAGTGCATGGTTAGAAGGTTCAAATGCTTCGCTGAAATCTAAGAGGTTACCATGGTTTCCATCCTACGATTCATTCCACTGCGGATATTATCGGTAACTAAAAGTAATGCGAATGGTGTACTGAAGCCATTACCAAAAGCAGATTGAAAAGGGCCAAGTGTCGCCTCGTCGGTAGAAAAGTAATCAGTCACTTGGTGATGAACAAGTTTTTCTAAGGTTTTGGATAAGGCACATTGAATGTTTTAGATAAGGCACATTCCGATGACCGATATTGGCCGCAAATCATTAAGGGCTTTCAAACTTTGTTGATGGGCGTGACAAGTGCATTTTTCCATATTATAAGAAAAACAGTGTTGGATAACGAATAATTGAATATGTCAAGCAGTATTGGTAAAAAATTCCCCAAAAATTTAAATAAAATAAAAAATTAATTTAAAATTCCATCAACCCCGGAGGAGTAGGATAGGGTAATTGATATTTAGATAGAATTTTAGGAGTAAAATATTGAAAAAAGAAACCTTCATTATTGAAAGGCACGATCAGAGGAGGCGGAGCAGAGAAAAGTGTTAATTTTAATCTTGGGAAGCAGGAATTAAATACGTAATAAGTTGTTTAACGTAGGGGCATTGACATTAAGGGCATTGAAACGGAGCCGAATGAGAACAAGGTTCCTGAGTTCATGCATGGCTTTGGTTGCGTCACTTATGCCTGAGAAAATTTGTGAGAGGCTCTTGACCTCCAATGCCCGTGTTTTAAATAAGTTTTGGAATTCCTTGAGTGACTGAAATACCCTTGTTCGAAGAAATGCCCAGTGGAGTCGATTTCTTTCTGCTATTAACTTCATAGCATCGGGGCTTAAGCATGGGTATTTACGACGTTTTGGAGAGAAGAGTATAATACCAGTAAGTAAGTGTTAAGCCATATTTTTGTCATCAGCACAAGTTGCAGTTCCACCTGCCGTATGACAAGAATCGCGAGTTCATTTTTTTTTGCCTCATCCAAAACGTTCTCAGTGTACGTTCTGAATATTTCACGTAAAAAATAAAAATAATTAAGACCAGTACACACTCAAATCTTGAATTTCGTCTTGTAAGCTCTTTATATGTAAATGTGTTCGGAACCACTGAGATCCGGAGGAGCAGTTTACGGCCCCGAAATTGCCAATAGTCTGCCGAAAAATGTCAAATGTGTAAGGCGGGACATGTCACGAGCGTACCGAATGAACCCTCCGCTTGCTGGCTGGGACGTAAATTATTTCCAACAGCGGCACCTGATTTATATAGCTGCTCCTTCGTAATGGTAATTTTTCGCCAGAACGCTGCATACTGCCTTGCACAACTGGCAAGAAGTTGGTCAATTAATAATACGCCTGGGAAAAACACCATTTAACAGTTCAGGAAGTCTCATTTTAAGAAATACTGACACTTGAAAAGAGAATCGTACACCTATCATTTTTACTGCGGTTTTCGAAAAAGATTTAATAGTAAGGAGGCATTGAAAAATTTAACTTAGAATTTTATTTACAATACTAAGCGAGTTTCAAGAACTTATACCATATTCAGTTTTTTTCATCCCTGAAGATGAAAAATCATGTTGAGACCCAGGTCTTGACGTAATCAGAATTTATATGTGAAATTGGCAACTTTTATTTATTTATTTCCACCATGGCAAAGCTTCAAAAAATTACCCCTGACTTTGTCTGATCTTTGATAGACCTATACTTTTAAATTATTTTAAACAGACCTATTTTAATAATTTTATTTTTAGAGCAGGAGACGTCTTTCAAGTTTAAATAAAAAGATCTAAAAAAATGTTCACATTTTTTGAGAAAATTGACTGAAGTATTTTGCCACAGATCCGTTTTGCTTTTACATGCCTTAATGTAAAGAAAACCATTATAAAAAATGAATGTTTTTAGAATCCGTTGAAGTGAAAATTTGTATTCTATTGATAGTTTTTATTACATTTTATTTAGCAATTAAAATTTCCTATTGTAGGGGAAAAATGAATGTGTCTTACATTATTACGCAAACATTTTACGCCACTTTGTAAATAAAAGTGTCATCTTAAAAATCTAAAAGAAAAATCTTGCGCCAACCTGCCTCCCCAATGAGCGTAGGGGTCCAACCGCCCGACGGACGCGGTGACTCTTAAATGCGGAATTTATTTGTTCAGACTTGGGCATTTGGAAAACAAGCTACAAAATAGTATTTGAAATAATACCTTTTAAAATACAATGTACGTTGGAAAGTAAGAGATTTAAAAAAAAATAGAACCTTCCTTAGCACATTGTGGATAATTGCACAAACGAAGAAAATGATTCTTGCGAAAACGAAGAAATCTCTTAAGCATGAAGTTACATAAGTGTTATCATAGCTATTTCAAAAGTATTTTACAAATGTATTTTTTATTTTAAAACGGTAAAAATTTCAAAATGTGTATTTGAAATGCAAAATACGAAAAAAGAGATATATTCAGGTCGTGTATTTGAAATGCCAAATAAAAATTAAAAATGCATTTCAAATACGTATTTAAAAATATTCTTATTTGAAATACCGCCCAGATACGACGTGATAATGAAACTCAAGAATCATCTCAGGAACTCAAGAAGACCAAATTTTGCACGTAATTCTATGATATTGGATTAAAGTGCCCGGGAAGAATTTTAGAGCGCTAAAAAAAAAAAAGGTTTTCCTTGGCTTCATAATTTGCAAATGTATATCGTATGAGTAAAAATGGTTTTAGATCGACTCAGTTCTGGAAAAATGTGTGTTTTTTATGCGGTAGAATAAAAAAATACGGGGTTTTATATTACCATTGCGCTCTTACAGGTTTTCAACATATCCAAATGTTGTCCAATTGAGAGCTTTCAAAAGAAAAGAATACATTATTTACGATGACTCCGTTAGATTTGTAGTTTCATGCGTGGAAATGTAGGATTTCATTTGGCTAATTAACCCTCTCATGTTGGGGGCAACAGAGCAAAAGCTGCCGAAAACATGCATATTACAATAGTCTTCAACTATTCCCCTTTCACCGCGCTTCTCGCGAGAGCTTTCCCTTCCGCAATAGACGTGCTTTTTAATCTTTACCACTCACTTTTTTGTATTTGTTGCACATTTGGCATAATAAACACAACTTACTGCAAATCGGGACACAGAAAACAGATTTCTCTTAATGGAAAACCTCTTCGCAGATAATTCCATCGGAGAAGATAATTAAAAAGGCGAGTTGAAAATTAAGATTACGAACGTCAGTCATATATTTGAAGTCGGAAAACTTGAGCTGAGCCTTTCAACTCGGAAGGGCTCAGAATTCAAATGTCTCCTTTCTCTACTTCAAAAAAGAGCAAGCAGTAATCTCAAAGTCAACCATCACTTTTTCTATTTGTTAACAAGTAGTCCGAATGTTTCTTCGAATATCTCGTCTGATGCAACAAAAAAGAGGAAATGGGAGATTGAGATGGAATTTTTTGTGCTTAAGACGTTGCGTTGAGCAAATCGGTACTCAAATACCATTAGAATTCTGCATTGACTTCTGAACCAAATATTGAAAACATCTAATCAATAGTTTTAACAGCTAAGAAATAGTTTAAAAATTCAATAAAAAAATCGTGAAAACGAACCGAAAAAGTTTCTTAATCTAACCTTGCATGTGATTAGATAGTGGAGAAAATACATGTAAGTAGTTGCAAGAAATTTTATTTTGCTTTTTTATTTTTAAGTGTCACTCTAAGTTTTACGTAAATAATTGACATTGTCTCCGTCGCGTTTAGACTCTATTTCATAAAATTCACAAGTAGAAATTGATACATGTAAAAAAAGTTAGAAATTATGCCTACGACCATTTGATAACTTTTCGGAGTGGAGTGCTATTCGTGGCTGGCGCACGCGGTCGACCAGACCCCGGTATTGTGCGGACGGCGGGTGCGCGGCTTGTGTTGGGCTCTTATAGCGGTGCCTCTTACACGCCTTCCTTGTTCGCGTTTGTTATCTTCTTGCTTGGCATTTCATTTAAAAATTGTAATTGCGCCAAGTCATTGAATGTGGGCACCCGAGCTCTTACGATAGCAATGATAAAAGAAAGTCATTTCGATGAATTCTATTAATTACACCAACTAATATGATTTCATTTTTCACAGTGACGATAAAGCATGAGGTCTACCGACACACAATTAAAACGCTTTTTGATGGCAGAAAGAGAAAAATTAAAAAATTGCCGTTGGCGGGAAGGAAATGTTTTCATTTCCTTGTGTTTGTCTAAATATAATATTTTATAATTTTTGCGTTGTAACGCTGCCGCATGAATCAGACATTGAAATAAGCTCTTATAAAAAAAAATTTTTTTTAAAAACCAGCCTTTATATTTAGATTACAGGGGATGAGCAACATTTATATATGACACAAAGCAAAAAAACTCAGTGACCCCGAAAAACCAAAAGTGACGTATTAAAAAAGTCACTATATTTATTAAATTTTCAGTGAATGGTAAGCCCCCTATGTTTCAAAATGCCACCCCTATGCTTTTAAATGCCTACTATGTGGATGTGCCTAAAGTGGATAACTTTTACTGTGGTCGCAAAACACGAAAATCGACCATTTGGAACTTCTTAGATCAAAAACATGTTTTGGGGGGCTATAGGTTGACTGGGGGGTGGTTAAAGGGGGGTTGGAGAGAAAAAGTTATATTTTCATGTATTGTCATCGGAAATGAAGAAGTGTACAAAATTTCAGCGTTTTTGCTTCACAGGAAGTGAGTCAAATTTGAGTTACAAGATTTGTACCAGACAAACAGACAAACAAACAGACAGGTTGGTGAGTTGATATAAAGGCTGGAAAAAATGCAAGCTGTGACTACATTATTTGCTATAAAAGCTAAATCTACGGAAAATATTTTACTTTATCGGGAAAAAGCTCAATGTAGACAATCTGAAGATGCTTTATAATGATTGATTGTGAACTATTAGCTCAGATATTTGTAACTGCTTGTAGTGGTGTCTAATTAAATTCAATAATGCCTGTCATTTATGCTGAAAAGAGTATGACTAGGAATTTCTTTTGGAAATGCTGACGTTATCACAGTTTTCCTTATGTGCTATCCTAAACGTGCTCCCACTCAGGCATTTATACATTTAAATGGTCTTGAGAGCGTTCTTTTGAAAATGTTGCAACAAATGAGTCTTGTTGATAAGATTCATATTGGAGGCGGCCGTAAAAGGATGATATTCATTCTGCAAAACAGTCGACTTGATGTTTTTGAAAGATTTTTCGTGTATCATGGACATAAACTGTCTCATTTATTGCAAACTTTTCAAGTGGTCATCAAAACGCGATACCATTTTTTTGTTAAGGAATGACTGCCTTCGAAAGCAAGGAAAACCATTTTTGTGGAACTATATAAATTAATTGTCTTCAGTTGAATCAATGTTTATTATTCATTTTATCGTTTTTCTTGTCCAGTTTTTACGTTTGAGATTATTCATTCATAATTTTTTGATTAATGATTCATTTATAATGTCATGATGGTTTCCCTTGTTCTTTGAAAATGGAAAAGCTTCACATAGGAATATCCTTGATGCTATCTAAAGCTCGCACGTGTCATTTCATGTTTTGTGAATTTATTATCTATAATTATGTTAATCATGTTATTTATAAAAGATCAGACTTCGAATATTTTAGCAACTTTCCTGATTAATTAATTAATTTAAAAAAATGATAGGTAACTCTGACCTTTTTTGGCTTACGCCTGAATCACACGATCTTTCTTTTCGTCGCGAAAGTGATCACTATCGCGATCACTGCGCAAAATGATCGTCGCCGGCAATTGTTTTTCGCGATCGCGATCGCGATGAGGATTCCCATCGCTATTTTTCATCACTCGTCCGGTCGCTTTTTCTGTTGCTAAAACCGTCATTAAAACCCCATATCAGCCAATCGGAACGCATTCCCCTATGGAGCGATTGCAGCGCAACGTTTGACAATTGTGGGAACGACATAAATAAACAAACACGCTATATAATTTCGTGATGTGGGTCCTATGACAACGAGCTGTGATATTGGAAAGGATGCGAAAAGCGACGACGGGAGTGACCGTGTGATTCAGAAAAATGATCACAAGAGCGATTGCTTTTCGCGACGGGAAAAGTGATCTCGATAGTGATCACTTTCGCGACGAAAAAAAATGATCATGTGATTCAGGCTTTAGCTATCACCAATGAAAACATTCAACTCATTACAAAAGAGAATATTCAAAATTCTAGTCTCTTCTTTTTAATTTAATTACCATAGAATTTATTCATTTGTTATTTTAGTATTTTATAAAATGTAATTACAACCTCTTCCACTAATATGTATCCAATTCATGTATTCATATTCATGCATAGCCCTAATGAAGTGCATACCGAAACATTGGCAAAAATTGGCATTTAAGTTCTTCAAGACATATGCTTCCAGACACTGATTCATCATAAAACATAGAGGCCATGGGAGAGAAAAAACTCAATTTATTATCTGTATATGAGCAATGTTGATATATCTCATTTGCTTAGCCATCCATCATTCGGGTTCAAAGTTCAATGCTTCAACTTTTATAATTGATCGAATCAAAGTCGACCACCTCTCTTTTATGTGTTTTTCTGCCATATTCGAGTGCAGCATCTGTTAATAGTTGGCCTCGATAGACGTCAACATCGGCGAGTAAAACCAGCTTAGCACTTCAGAAGCCGGGTTGATAATTAATCGACTGTTTTACTTGTTGGGGGCTGGATCTTGGGTTAAGTAGAGAGTATGGGGGTCTTGCGATGATCGCTATGGATTCCACGGGTTTGAATATGTTTGAAAGATCCTTATCTCTGGGAAGAAAAAGCTATAAGTGAGACGGGTTGCCAACTCCGAAGCGGGCTGCCGAGCTCTGTATTGGTGAACGTAAAATCAAGTTTCAGCGTCAAACAAACTTATGGTGTCATTAGGGATTTTTGACTTCTCTTCGGATATGCCTACGTAACAGTACAATAAATTACTGCATGACACAAATGACTGTGTATGCAGTCACGCGAACGTGTGCAAACTTAAATTCACGAAAGGATTAAGTTCGCTGTGAAAAAATGCTTGACTTAGCTGGGATTCAAACTCGTGCGTGGTGGCGCAGAAAATGGCCTGGTGGTGTAACACGCCTGACGTTGGCATTGGGCGATTCGGATCAATGGCTGAGTTGAATATATTAGAATATGGCAAACTTCGTCCTTTGGTTTATTTATGTTCAATAAATACTCTGGCATCAAAAAAATGACAGGCATGTTTGGTAATCGCATTTTATGTTATATTTTATTTGAATATTCCACCGTTTTGTGTTATACAACTATCAAAACACTTTTAAATATCTAAAACTAGGTTTGGAAAAATTTTAAGCTACCAAAGAGAGAAGAAAATTATCAGTTTAATAGATATTAAAATTTTCATCCCATAAAATTATTCCATTTGTATCAGCAGTTAATCTGGCCTTAGGATTTTCAAAGAAAGCTGAAAATCCATGTTGCTTCGAAATGAATTCCATGCTTGAATGCCAATGCCCAGATGAAGGCGAATGCATATTGCAAGGGGTATCTCATTCGTTGATTGCCAAATGTATTTTAGTAAGTTTGAAAAATTTCACGTTCCTACTAGTTACCGTATCCACCTTTTTTTTCTACTTCATCCCTCTGTGCGTCGTTGAGGATACGCAATCTTCCCCTAGCGGAGTGAGGAAATTTCTATTTAAGGGGCTAGGATGCTCATTTCTTGCAAATAAGAATATGAAAATAATTTTTGTTCTCTCTCTCTCCCGATATTTCGCTGCTATTTTTGTTAACATAGATTGATCAATACTTTGGGGGCGGAGTTACACTTTTAAGACTGCGTCTACGTCCTAGTACGTCCGAAGTCCAAAAGCCAAGGATTATTAAGATCTGGTAACGCGGCAGGTGATTTAGTAAGTTAATGTCTAATGTATGAACTCTAAAATGCACCGTGTATCCACCCAACTTGTGCGAACACATGAACAGAAAATAGAACCTGTTCTAATTAGGTTAATGTATTCGCCTATATTCCGTTTCGGTCCACAAAATTCGTTTCTGCATTCACACTTTAACTCGTGCGTATTTCTGTACCGTGTAAGCAGGCCTTTGCACTCTGATCTCAGAGGGGAAGGAAAAACGAAGGATGGGCCGCGGCTATAGTAACGAGCCATACGTTGAAATCAAACAACAAAGCGTTTCTCTACCATTGAATTTATTTAATGACAGTTAAAGTTAACATGTTTAGAAGAATAAAATATGAAAACTTGGCTTTAGTGGTTGTGAGTGCTGTTGGATGGAATCGTGATTGTTTCGGATTTGGAATGCTGCGTTCCAATCCATTCATTTCGCGCATCACGCGATGACGCGATTCCGCAGGATGGATTTTTATGAAGAGATTGATGTATGGATGTGGAAGCGGACGACAGGAAAGAGAACTGCTACGCATAGAAACATATTGCCGTACAGTAGTCCGAAGCACTACTAAATGCGTTAGATTCATCGCAATCCACTTGTGCGACCTATGGCGAGAAATATAGGTGTAAATGAATAAAAAAATTAATTTATTCTTATCGAGCACTATATCTTTATTTCGTAAGATACCCCTGTGCGAACAATGCAGTTTATTTGATTATTTTACAGGATTCTGGTTATTGATCACCCCCTACCAAACAACCTAGAGGTGGTCCCCAGGGTAAAAAATTTCCCAGGTGGTTCTCAGGTTGATAAAGATGTAACTTAGCAAAGTTTTCAAATTAATCGACTCGTCTCATTCCTCTTGCTAATTTTTTTTTCGATGAATTTCCTCCCACACCCTCACCTAGTTCTGGTCATAAAGGTCAAGGGTTTCCGACGGGTGGCCGTCGGCCGGTGTCTGCTCCCTCGATTATTGCCTCTCCCTTGGAAACGATACCTGCCCTCGCAACACCCGAATGACGTCAAAGCAGCGCTCGAATTTGGGCAACACGTAAGAGAGAAGACAAACGGGGTATTGCCCTAATTCCTCATTCCTCGCTCTCGTTACACTCACAACCGCTCTTCACCCTCCGTCGCGGTTTTGCACGGGAGAAAGTGATGTGAAAATCAATCAACCCACTCTCCACCCAAAGAAAATGAAGTTGCGAAAGCCATTATGATGAATATCCCTATGCCGGTATTTTATTCAGCTCGGTAATCACCTGAGGGGTGGAATTCTATTCGAAATTATTCTCTCATCAATCATGCCAATGGCCACGTTGTATTTTACGGCTGTTCACGTATTCACCCAATATTTTTTATCAATTAGGGGTATACAAAGCAGAAACGTGGGCTCTGAGGAAGAAGGTCGAGAAAAGACTGAAGAGGGGCGTTAGAAGAGATTTATGATAATAGTTATTCATGTACTTGTTGACTGTACAAACTGGTGTAAATGAGAGGGAGCTTAATTGTCTGCAAGATCGTAAGACCAGCATTTAGCCACTAGCAAACAACAAAAATACACGCCACAAAAATAAACGCAGCAAGTATTACGTAAGTACTGTGGCAATGAAATAACATCAAAATAAATTTACACGTTTTTCTTGAAATAAAAACTGTGTTAGTCAAGTTTTAGCATTTTATTTGAGAATTTAATTTTTTTTTTTACTTTAGCGGGTAGTAGAATCAATTTCTTAGGTTCCATATTGAGAAAACTACGTTTATATAAATTTAATCTTGTCTCTTTCTTACTATGATTGAATCACTCCTTGAATTATATTTATTTGCATCGGCATGCTATGCTCGGCATATTGCCACATCTGGCATAAAAATTTTTAAGATTTTCCATAAATACAAATTCTTTAGTGGCATCAATTGAACGGGTATGGAGGAGAATGGGGAAGGTGAAATATACAGAGTGAAGGTGTAAGGAGGAGGAGGTAGATACGGCGAAAGGGGGGGAGGAGAGCAAGAAAAAGAGGTTGTAGTGGCGATTCGGAAGGTCTTGTTGGTGTGAGTACTTGGGAAGGAGACGTTCAAATAGAACATTTTAGAGGGAAGAAGCGAGGAAGGGGAAGCAAGAGAATTGGAGTCAAACACAGATTAAAGCTAAAAGCCCATATTTAGAGCCCCATACGTGTGCGGGCGCGCATTGTCTTGATGGAAGATGACTTTCTTCCTTGCTTAACCTGGTCGTTTTTCCCGTATATTTTGCTGCAATTTGTCCAGGAGGTAAGCGTAGTATTTTCCGGGGAGGTAATCTACAAACAGAATCCCCTTCACATCCCACAACATTGATTCCATGATCTTTCCAGCCGAAACAATTGTGTTTGATTTCTTTGGTGGTGGAGAATCAGCATGTTTCCACTGCTTTGCCTGTTTTTTGGTCTCTGGGGTATTGTAGTGCACCCAAGTTTCATCTGTGGTCACCAACCGGCGCAAAAAAGCTCGTTCGTTTATCCTAAAACGGGCCAAATATTGCTCCGATATGTCCATTCTCACACGTTTTTGATCTATCGTCAAGAGTCGCGGCACCCATCTTAAAGATAATTTATTCATTGCTAATTCTTCAGTTAAAATTTGATATATCCTTTCAGATGCCTTCTGGCAAGCCTGAGCAATTTCCTTCACTTTCAATCGGCGATCCTACATGACAAATTTGTGCACTTTCGCAATGATTTCTGGAGTGATGACACATTTTGGCCGACCACTGCGAAGATCTAATCTCTCCCGACCAAATTTAAATTCATTTGTCCAATCAGCAACTATTGAATATGAAGGAGCAGAGTCCAACACCACCTAGACTAAGGCCTGAGTGCTGAAGGCTTGAAATCCTCTGACGTCACGAGGCGGAGGCCTAGCGAATTCTGGCAACCCTACCGTTCCTAGCGAGACCTAATAATAAATAACGTGAAAAGTACATTTAAAACGTGTATCCTGCGTGCATGCCTGCTTGTATTAGTGAAGTTTCGCGCGGATTTCGGTGATTTTAATTTAAAAAAACTTGAAGTTAACGAGTGGATAATGGTGAATAAGTGCTGTGTACCTCACTGCCGAGGCAATTATGCGGGTGGTGAGAAGGTTTCCGTTTTTCGTTTCCCGGAAGAAGACGAGCTGAAGAAGAAATGGATTAGGAGAATTCCGAGGGAGAATTTCATCCCTACGGAATATTCTAGGGTAAGTTGGTAAGGGTACCAACAATTTTAATGCCTGATTGTACAATTAATTAATATTTACGAGTTAATATACGAGGGTCTGTACGAAAGTTGAACCGCTCTTATTTTATGGCCATCCATAATCAATGCATTCGTGCAGGTTGTTGTTATTTGTTGGAACGTACACTCGTACGTTATCTCTTATGTTTTCATTCATCTTATGTAACCAGGCAATAACAAGATATATTTCTGAAATATTGCGGTATTTAGTTTTTCGCTGAAATATCTCAATGCTAATGTTTGTAGAAGGCTGTCACAATGGCGCCTAGTTTTTAGTTTATGGAGGTTCTGTATTTGTATGCTGTAATCATGCAATACTATTTTCCCTTGTACTTTAGGTATGCATTAAGCATTTCCTGGCTCATGATGTTTACTCGGAAACATCCGCCTTTGATGAGAAGACTGGCAAGGTAATTACAGTGAAATTGCCAACACCCAGACTGAAAGCTGGTGCAGTACCTTTTGTTTTCCTTGGCTGCCCGTCTTACTTAAGTTCGGCTTCATCATCACGTGAGGAACCCGAGACGAAGAGACTCAGATTGGAGATGAAGCACCTGGAGAGGTGTATTAAAGAGAGTGAAGAAAAGAGAAGGCTCTCCGAGGAAAAGGTGAAGTTTAAGGATTCATGTGAACTTCACAACAAATTGGGAGAATGTGACTGGTTAGGTAATTTTCCCATTGTCAAGAAAGGTGATGAATTGCTTCTCTGCTATATCACAACCGATCCTGTTCCAGAAATTAGGGCGAGTGTTTTGGTGGGAAATGATTTGGAAGTCAGAAGCTTTTTGGGCACTGTTTCCTTGAAAACAGTTGGTAACTCTAAGTTTCCCATGTATGTCAATCAGTTGATTTGTTTTTACACTACAATATATCTGTGGAGTCTGACGATATAAAAAATGTAAGTAATGCTCTACCTGTGTTAACATACATAGCTGGGTATTGTGTGAGATCATATTTAAAATTTATTAATTGTCCATTTTGTAAAAAAATATTAGTGAAGGAAAGAATGTTAGAAGAGGTAGACAGTGATAATTTGGTGAAGTGCCTTAGTAGAGGTGATCTTTTTGTGCCTCAGGAAGTTGCTGTGAATGCTTTTGTCCATATATATGTTGTGATGAATAAAATAATCAGCAGTGATTTAGAAGAAGAATTTCTAAAAGAAGTCAGTCAGAGGAATGCATTATACAGTGTCAGCATGAATGCGTTGATTCTAAATGACTACTTAAATGACATCTGTGACATTGGGCACCAAATAAATAATGCAATAAAAAAATTGTATATGTTTGTGCCAACATCTTTTTAAAAAAATACTGTTGTAGAAAGAATGACGAATGCTGTCGTGTTAGTAATGCAAGAAAGATAATGAAATTTGTGAAGTGATTCAGCATCAATAAATATAGCGATATAATGAATTTGTATTCTTGATTATTTATTACAGTTTTTTTAATTAGATCCTGGTGTCTTATTTAATCGCACGTTCGCATTGTTTTTCTTTGAGAACCTCGAATCAACGCAAGGTTTATCAATGGTAAGTGAAATTTGACTGGTTCCTGTTAAAATTCTTCCAAGGGTCTTTAATATTTCTAAAAAAGCTTTCCGATTGTGAAGGAATTTAGATGAAGTCTTTCTACTATCTGACGAATCCGATTAATGAGTTCTGATATTTCGTAAAAAGTTCGGCTTACTACGGTTTGTTTAAAAGTGAAAAATATGCATTTACGGTAAAGTTTCATTGAGTGGGTCATGGTTTGCATAGACGCAAATTTAATGGCTATGATAAATACGCGGTTGTACTAGTTATATTCATCCTTTGATTTTCGGAGTTGGACAAAATAGATGATTCCCGTACATTTACAAGAGACGAGCTTTCAGTACAATGAATGGTTCGCAATCGGCCGGATGGCCTTCGGGTTGTGACGTCACGCGCGAGTCCTCAGGCCTTCTCTCTAGGTGGTGTTGCAGAGTCCCCCAGTGTATTCTGGAAATTGGCATGAATGTCCTTTACTTTCATACCTTTCTTTACAACGTTGATCGAATCATTGCTCGAATCTCTATTTTTTCTATCTTCGAAAATCACCGCGCGGGAACAGCAATAGAGCCAAGTCACCGCCGCAGCTCTCGTCCAACATTGCATGTGTTTACATATCGGCCTCGGTGGCGGTGGGGTAAAGACCTCGCCTGCCAATCCGAAGGTCGTGGGTTCGAATCCCACCTGGGGCCGTATTCTGTAACTCCAAACCGATCGGTGCGGCACCGATTCGTTGGGTGCGACGTCACACCGACTCCCGGTAAGAAGTCGTGCGATTCTGTACGAACCCGATCGGTGCGGCACCGACGAGAGAACGGGAGATCGTCGGTAGTCGTACCGACAGCAAAAAGGTGTCGACACGGCCACCGACTAGTGGGTTTCATGAACTCCCCATTTTGTTTTTACCTCATCACCGAGTAAATAGTGAGGTTTTCTGCAATGTTATCTTTTTCTGCCACTTCGAATACGCATCTATAATTCACTGTGTCATCATCTATATTAATTACCTTGACAGAAATATAAGATAATGGTTAATAAACATGAGGTTTGCTAACTTATAATGACTTTCTCTCATTTATGTTACCACTTAAGTGAAATTTCACTCGCTTGTAATAGGCTTTATTTCTCTCTATCATCATTTATTTGCTCCTTTGACATAAAAAAGATATTTTTGATTAAATACGAGTTTTGCCGCACTGTTATCACTTTATCTCACTCTGAATAGGCGACTGTTATTTCACTCAATCATCAATTTGGCGTTTCTCTCGGCATAGAAATAAGATCTTTTTATTTAAGTATGAAGTTTGCCACAACGGTATCAGTTTCTTTCATTTGTAACAGGCAACTATATTTCATTTCATCGTCAGCCATTGATTCCCTTGACGATAAAATAAAATATTTGTTAATAAGTATGAGGTTTACCGCAATATTATCATTTTCTCTCACTTGGAATGCGCAACTTATACATATATATTTCACCCAATCACAATTTATTTACTTCCTTGTCATTACACTTCTTTTAATTACACCCAGCTCCATATTTTTAAAGCAATTTCCTAACTTGTTCCTCTAATATGACATTTACATTTGCATTTGAATCCTAAGTTCACGTTCCATGGTATGTTATTTTCGTCTGCTACGGTGCCAATAGCATAACCTTCCGTTGATAACATTTAGACGGAACTTACTTAATGACAACCATGTTACCAAATCATTAATAAATAGCATTATACGGAACCAATATTTAAAAAAAGAAACTACGATATCAACGATAGTTTCAATAATTCATTCCAGCAACAACAATCTCCATTACATACAAACTTTATTGTGATGTTGTAATATTGTTTCCTTCGATTCTGTAGGTACAGCATTACTACCACACATTATATAAGCATTGTTAACAACTTATCCAATATCGATTATCTTAATCTAGCAATAAGTCGTAATTTCCGCAAATAAAAAGGTTCAGAATGACGACAACAAACTGTGCCAATGAGTCTTCACTTGTTTTTACCCGTCTCATTGGTGGAGACACGTTAGATGACTTCTAACTTCGGATATATTCGGATTTTCCCTGTTTGGGAAGGAGAGGGAACCGTACCGACTGGTTTGATACCGACGACTATACTGAATCGCTGAATTTGCCGTCGTCGGTATGGAAACCGTCGTCGGTACGGAATGATGTGCTGTCGGTGGGCTGGGAAGGGAAACCGAACGGTGCGGTACCGACGAAATACAGAATACGGCCCCTGGGTAGGCGATCCCTAACCAGAGCATGGATGTTTGTGCTGTGCTTTATTAATGCTGAAGGCCCGTTGCAAAGGCCACAATGTGCTATTTACGGGGAATTTGGAAATAAATAAATGTCAAAATGCAATGGATATCACGTAAACAACTCGTTGCGCTGGCGTTGACCTATCGTGGTGATTCCGAGAACTTTTCAAATCACCCTCGTACCATTAAGAAGTCATTACTAATAAACGAGGCTGTTTAAAAATATATCTCTGCCTGTTAGGAGAAAATTTTAAAAATTATTTTGTCCACCGTTATTATCGACGTCTTTTTTTCCAACGCCGTTATTATCAACATGGAGCTAACCGAGGCGTAACTGGAACGGGGCAGGTTGAGAGAAAATGATTAACTCTCAAATATTTTCATATTTATTTTTTCAAACCATCCAACACCAACTCTGGGTCCTCTTAGAAACTGTTTTTTTATGGAAATGCCGCAATCAACACTGACTCTCACCTCTTCGAAAAAAATAAAACGGCTGCGAGGAAATCTTCGGTCAGATAGGCGAAAGAACCTTTGTTTTTTTTCGATTCACTTGACAAAAATAATATACTCTTTATACTTCGACCTTGCGTCCTGTAAAACTGGATGCGTAAATTCTTACCCCCAGGAGACTTCAACCGCTTCTTTATGCTAATTTATCCTTCTTCTCCTTTCCTCTGTACGCCGTAAAGAAGTCTTAGCATACTTTACAAAGACCGGCTGTCCTCCTTGACTCCAACTGATAGCGGTTGTTTCCAGACACGTTTTTTTATCATTGGCAACCCCATAAAATACACTTATTCTTAAGCATTTATACTCTTGTAGAATTTTAGTTTTCCCGAAGTTTAGTTTGAAAAAAAATTTCTCGGATTCGCTACCGGGTGTGACATATTGGGTTATCGTTCCCAACGGCTGAGTCTGCCATCACCTTCAGCGGCTGAATCGTCAAAACCTATGAACATATTCAACCCCTCAAGACGATGGCAGACTCTACCGATTAAACGCTGGGAGCAATAACCCAATACCACACTCGTTGAAAAACCCGAGAAATTTTTATTCATTTTCACTGTTGCTGGGTATATTCATAACATACCCAGGAACATACATCAAAGGCGCTGAAGCACAAACAGAATATTGGTTACAGAAACACCCTTAATTGTTATGGCTACGCTAGTTAAGAAGCAGATGTAAAACTTTTATTAAGGATTCATTCTCTCATATATCGTAATGGAAAAAATATTCGCAAATAATTTGATTCGTGTCTTAGTTTTCCTCTTTCGGCATTTCACCTAATTTTTTAAACCTTTGTGTAATTTACTCTCGAGCAGGGCCAGCAAGTACAACCCAGATATATTCTCTTCTGATTCTAATCTTCTTTATAATTTATTATTCTAATAGTCCTAAATACGTTTAATGAAATAAAGGTGAAATTATAATTAAGCTAAAAAATAGTCATTTAAAGGTCCCGAACGTTATCATAAATACTTTGTACTGTATTCTAATAAAAATTTGACCTGGTGGTAATATTTTTGTGATACACATGTTCTTTATTAGCGCGGCCACTACAAATTATGCGAATGAAGTTGACTAAAAACACCTGGATCACTTTAAATGTATCTCCTGAAGATGAAGCTTACCAATAATGGACGCAAGAGACAATAGGGTAGTTTCCTTCATCAAAGAAAAGGAAAGGCATTGATTGCGATTCGTTACCCATCATTACTGTATTCATAATATACAAATTATTTTGTTTTAGAAATCACAGTTTAGACGAATGCCAATGGTAAATTTTAACCGCATTTGAAAAAGGCCAGATTGGCGCCCATGCGATGCCACTCCACGTGATGACACAGGGACCTAGTTTCTATACGAGTAGATGGGAGTATTGCATCGTCTGAGATTACCAATGCATGCACAAGGCACATCTCTTAATTAAAATTGCCTAAGGTCGGAAAGTTTCCTTGTTTGATAGGGTATTAATAATCCTTATTTGAACCAAGCGCTACCTGCTTGCAGGGTACTCTGCTACCTGCTAGCAGCCTGCAGCGTAGAGGCGCTCATTGCCTCGCATCAAGGTTGCCTCACCCTTTTTTTTCCCAGCTTTTCCCAGCATTCATACTTAGCCTTCGCGTTTTCGAGCACTTTAAAATTTTCACTTTTCATTTGATTGCGAAAATAGATATCGTCATTTAAAAATCTCAAAGCGTGAAATACGTAGGTACTCCAGGAGTAATGATCTTTCGATTATGGCAATAAAAAAATAATAGGAAACCACCCTATTGTGACTACAGGAGAGGCAGTCGTACGCTGATTTTTTTCTAATGTGGCGGCAGTGAGGATGAATTAATTAGACCCGATATAGATAGTTTGTACCTTATTCAAAATGATAATACTGATGAGGAAAAATACATTTCCCGATTTAGGGTTGTTTTTTTCTGATAGCCGTAATTTCCGCCTTAGAATTCCGAAAAGTCAGAGAAAGACCCTTGATAGGAAGACATTTTTTTAATGGAGCATGAAACATCTAAAACTCGATCAGTGAGGGTTAATGTCTAACCTTATGAAAAGCCATTACAGGCCTAAATACCGTTTTACGCGGGCATGTGATTGCACTCTCTGAAGTGCGTACGAAGGCGTCGTCAAAATTGCGTCCAGTAAAGCAACGAAATGCTAGAATGCATGGACGTGAGATGGCAAAAATAGCCCCCGCTCTAATTTCATTCGTGCATTTCCTCAATAATGAGAAATTAATGTGATTCTAACTTGCGCAATAGAAGGAATTAAACTACCAAATATTATGCTTGATTTATAAAGCAATGGGTGTAAGAAAGCCTCTCAACAAATTTTTCCATTGAGCGCTGAATAATTTCGCCCCTAGAAGAGTTTGAATTTTCAACTTGAATTCCGCGCCAAAAACGTATTTATCGGGCGACGCCATGTTGATGACGTGTGAACCTCATGATATCTGCATTGCTTGCATTAGGAGTGCCTCATCGTAGGCGTTATTTCGAGTATAAGTAAATGGCAGATGAAACGGAGAATTTTAAATGAGTGGGAGGAAACCTTACGTGTACTGTTGTGTGCCTAATGTGAATCTACCTCTCCTTAAAAACAAGAAAAGTATTTTTTTGTGCCAAACGACCCAGACCGAGGAAGGCAGTGGTACGGCGCTGCACGGTGACAGCATATTCCTTCAGAGATGGGCAGTTATAGAATTTGTGAGGTCCATTTTAATGTAAGTCTCTTCTGCTTCTCAATGGGATTTAGTTTCCTTAACTCCTTTCGTTGTCTTTGGCTGCACATCGCAAAATTTCGTATTTGCTAAAATACATACGCGCTCAACGGGCTCAATACAACTTTACTTTTTAATTGTAAATATATCATTATTTTGGATTTAATGATTATTTTGTGTGCATTCACAGTCATGGTTGAGCTTCCACGCGAGACAGACGTGGGCTGGTGCTTCGCTCGAGACCGGCAGGTGCCTCAGTGATGTGTTAAGTTGCGTCCAGAGTATAAGTGCATTCAATTACGAGGATAACTTCCTACTCAATTTAGAAGCTCGAGTTACTAATATTAAGTGGAAACCGCAGTTTAAAATGGCTAATTGCAGTGTATGTAATGTGAATGTTCTTTAGCGCCAGCTAAGGATTACCTGCAGTGAATGTCAAACTCAGTGTCACGCTACTTGTGTTCACTTGTCCAAAGAGGATATCGAGTATATTGGCGCTGAAAAGCAAAGTTGGCGTTGTCCTACCTGTGCTGCGGAAAAACGTAAGAGCATGTCAGTAGTTCCACTGGCGGATACGGACACTGCTAGTATCTCTCATATTATAAACCTTCTAGAAGAAGCTAAAGAGGACAGGAAACGCATGGAATTGGACTTGAACAAGGCCATTGAGTTTGTGCACAATAGATTAGATGAAAATACTAAAGTGCTTCAAGAAAACTCAGCGCAGATTGCTGAATATTTAGCGACAATAGACTTACTTAGGCAAGAAAATGTTGGCTTAAAATCTCGAGTGAGTGAATTAGAAAAGAGGTTAGACGACCAAGAGCAATATTCTCGCGTTAATGACCTTGAAATACACGGCATTCCCCAGCAACCAAATGAAAATACCTTAGAAATCGTGAAAAGTGTGGGGGACGCCCTTGGTGTTAAAATAACCGACGATATGGTGAACACATGCCACCGATTGGGAAAGAAGGGACACGAAGGCGGAACGAGAGGTATCATAGTCAAATTCGTCCGTAGGTATACAAAAGAAGAAATTCTTCAAAAGAGGCGAGTGAAAAGGACCTTCGCCACACGGCACCTGGGCTTGGCGACCGATACTCCGTTGTACATAAACGAGAGCCTGAGTCCAGGTCGGAGGAGACTCTTCGCTGCTGCGCGTCTTGCGAAGAAAGAAAAGGGATACAAATATTTATGGCTAAGGCATGGGACAATACTCATGAGGAAGAAGGAGAATGATCAAGTAATCACTCTGAAATCCTTTGATGACCTGGAGAAACTGTAAGCATTCTGTGAGTGAGTTATGTATGTCTTCAACCTATCTTTACTAACAAAATGCAGAGTACTGTTAATGATAGTGGATTTAATGGTGGCAGGTTCCTTGTCTTCCATCAAAATATAAGAAGTCTAAGAGCTAATTTTGATAAATTTGTATTTCAACTAATTAATCTCGATATAAAACCCGCTGTAATTGTTTTGACAGAAATTTGGGTCAATGACACTGAAGTATCTATGTATCAAATAACTGGCTATCGGAGTTTTGATGTGTGTAATAATAACTATAGGGCTGGAGGAGTTATTGCATATGTAGCAGATACTTATGAGTGTTTTTCTATTGATCTGGGTGAATTAAAAACTGCTGATATGGTTAAAATATCAGTAGGGATAAATGATTCTTCTTGGATAAGCATTATTGGTGTATATAGACTTAATTTTAATCCTGTTGAACATTTTTTGAGTGAATTGGAGAATGTATTAACCATCTCTCGTGAGAGGAATTTAATTGTAATTGGTGATATTAATTTATGTATATTACAACCCAACGATATTTCCTTTGAATATCAAACCCTTATGGCTAGTCATGGACTGGACCAGCTTATTCGAGTACCAACTAGAATTAGCAAAACGGGTAGTACATGTATAGATCACATTTTTTGCAGAAGTAGAGATAACTATAAGTATGAGGGAAGAGCGGACGATTGGGGTTTAACAGACCATCATGCTGTATCATGTTCTTTAAATATTAATGTACCCATTAATATATACGAACGAGTTTATCGAAGCCATTGCCGGATAAACTTTAACCATCTAAATAATAGTTTGCTAAGATGTGACTGGAATGATGTTTATTCACAACAAAATGTCAATGAAGCCTATGAAATATTTATAAATAAATTGAAATGCTGCATTGAAAAAGCTGAATACGTGTCAGACAGTAACAGATCGGGAGGAATGAAGAGGCCATGGATGACTTACGCTTTGTGCGGGAGAATTTCTAGGCGAAATTTTCTGTATAAAAAAATGAGGAAACACCCTGAAAATGAAAAGCTAAATAGGTACTACGTATCGTACACGCAAAGATTAGAATATGATATTTAAAAGCGCAAAGAAAAGTATTACAGGGACCTATTTGATAGTAATGTCAATAATACCGCTGCTCAATGGCGCATTTTAGATTCACTCACGGGAGGAAAGCAAGGAAATGAGAATTGTGTAAAAATTAGAACTAGTAATGGTATCGTTGTCACTAAGTGCCAGGACATTGTAAACGAATTTAGTTCACATTATGGTAAAGTAATTCAAGAATTGACCCAGAACAATTATTTTGAAAGTAATACGAATAAATACAAAGAAATATTCCCAACCTCCAATTCAATTGACTCACTGTTTTTTGTTCCTACTGATGCGAAAGAAATTAGCAGCATTATTAAGGAAATAAAGTCTAAAAAATCTAAAGGTGTTGATAATATTTCCACACAAGTTATAAAAGAAGTAAATGCAAATATTTCGGAGGTCCTTGCCCATATTGCTAATCTAAGTATGTATACTGGAATATTTCCTAAACAATTAAAAACTGCAATAGTGATACCAATTTTTAAAATAGGTGATAAAATGAACGTAAATAATTACAGACCAATATCCCTATTATCTGTATTTGCTAAAATAATAGAAAAAGTTGTTAAAGTCAGACTTCTTAAATTTCTAAATCAGCATAGTTTTTTCAATAAAAACCAATTTGGATTTATGAGTGGTAAGAGTACAGAGGATGCATTATTAAAATTCTGTTCAGAGCTGAACGACGGACTGAATAAGAACTGTAGAGTGGCTGGCTTATTTGTAGACATTACCAAAGCCTTCGACTCCATTAATCATAACATACTAATGAATCGATTGTGGGAAGCGGGTATACGTGGAACCGCATATGATTGGTTTCAAAGTTATCTTTGTGATCGAGATCAATGTGTGCGTCTCAAAAATTGCTACAGTGAAAAGATTCGACTCACCTGTGGTGTCCCACAGGGTTCTGTGTTGGGACCCATACTGTTTTTAATATATGTAAACAATTTATGTGCTGGCAGGTTTAAAGGTCAATTAACGTCATTCGCAGATGACACTGCACTAAGTTACTCTGTTAATAGTGTTGATGATCTATATGAACACATACAAAGTGATCTATTAACACTCAATATGTGGTTTTCGGCTAATTATATGTTGTTAAGTGAAAAAACGAAATATATTATGTTTAGCATGAGTAAATCTACCTCAAACAAAAGTAAACTATACTATCAATGTGCAAATTGTATAAAAGATAATGTTACTTCCTGTGATAAATGTATTTTGGTCGAACAGGTTAGTCACATAAAATATTTAGGTATATATTTTGACCAAAATTGTAAATGGAAGTCTCACATAAATAAATTAAAATCAGAAATGATTACTATTGTAAGAAAATTCTACTTCCTCAGATACATATGCCCTGAATCAGTGTTAAAAATGGTATATTATGCTCTCGTTAATTCAAGATTGCAATACGGAATAGCCTGCTGGGGTGGAGCATATTTTATCAACATTAAACCATTGATAGTGGCGCAAAAAAGGGTTATCAGGGTTATAACACGATCGTATAGGAAAAGCCACTCATTTCCTCTATTCAAAAAATTAGATGTCCTCCCACTAAGGCATTTATTCATTTATAAAGTCCTTAGAATATTCTATAACCGTAGTGGTGAAAAGGCCCGACCACAAAACTATGACATTAGAGCTTGGAGAAACTTCCATATACCTAGGCCGACGACCGAAATTTATCGACAGTCATACAATTACTTAGGGCCTAAATTGTTTAGCATGTTGCCGAGTAATGTAGCAAACTCGGAAAAAAGATGGGGATTTAAATCCGCAGTTAAAAAATGGCTTATGATGTGTGAGGAAGTAGAGTTTCTACTAAGAAAGGTGGGTTAAAAAGTTTACAATAAAAGGTATATTGTATATTCTATGTATGTAATTATGCGTTTATGTAAGAAAAATAAGAAAAATAGTTATCCTTGTCCAAATATTTGAAATACGTTTTGTAATAATGAATGCAATCGGCAATAGAACAAATAACTGAATACAAAGAAATTTTACTTCTCATGTGTGCTAGCACCAGACCTATGTAAAAAGTTTAAGATGGTAGCCCCAAAACTACTAAAAGGGGTACCTATATATTCCAAAATATTTAAGTATGTTCTAAAATGTAATATTTGATTGTAAATGGAATAAATTATATATTATTAAAAAAAAAATTGCCCCGGTTTTCACTCTTTGTTTCTATCTTGCACATTAGAAGCCAACTACTGTAACGGAAAGGGTCTTCGACGCTAACCTGGTGGTGTCAAATAGTACAAAGTAGTACATCATAATCACAAATTTGTACCCCAGGAAATACTACGATATCGTGTTAGAGACAACAAGCAGAAATAAGCACATTTGAGTCACCGTGCCGCCAGATTTATAAATAGAAGCACAAATAATAAATAATAACTTTTCTCTCTTTTTTTTAACTTTTCTAATCTTACAGCAAAACAGAGAAACAAAAGGCAAATGCGTACTAAATGAATACTAGCAAATAGATTGAACTATATCAATCGAAAAATAATAAGTGTCAAACTATGCAATGTAATGTGCGACTCCTCTCGCCAGACTTCAAGCTGTACATTAACGCCGACCTCAGGATTTTATCCTCCATTTTTTTTCTTAATTTAAAAAATTTGCATTAGGTTCTATTAAATCATTTCAGCAATGACAGCGAAATTACGAATGCAGAAAACCTGTAAATAAGAAAGAAAACGAGAGCACAAGCTGAAAAAATTATGAAAGACAGTCCCGATCCTTCAACCCTCACTAGCACAGCTCAAATCGATGGCCACTTGGCCGCCTCGGTAACATAAAATTACTCAAAAAATAAGAATTATAAAAAGTAAAGGTGAAAACCGGTTCAAGTATGCTGTAAATGCATACGAAATAATCATTACATCATGCATAAATAGAAGCGGAATGATAAATTTGCAGTATAAAATAATTTATCCCTTTGAGTGTATATTCACTGACAAGCGGAATGTTAGTGGAGCACAGCAGAAAACTACGAAAGAAGTATAGGATACTAAATTTCCTTTAGAAGCATAAGTGGTTTAACAAACTTTGTCCTAAAACATTTTAAAGTGACTGTACGTATAACTCAGATGTAAATATAAGGGAACTAACGGATATTTTCACGTAAAAATCCCGATCTCTGAGTTCCTCTATCATTATGATGACAACTGTTTACCATTTTTTATAGTACGAAACTGTCTTGAAGAATTATCAGGAGAACAGTTGACCAAAGCGAGGCCTCTGCTTTAAAAATGCTGTTCCACCGAAACTTAAATGCTGATCCTAAAAGAAACGGAGAGAACCCCAAGCTTCCTCAATTCACAGAGCAAGAAAACAGCTATAACTATGGCACATTTTTTAATTTATTTAAAAAGTTACAGCCGGAAGCTAAAAAACATTAATAATTAAAGGAATTTACTTTGGTATGTCCACAAATTAAAGCATCCACTATAATTGCCGTGATTACTGTCTCTCTCAAAACTGTAAAGATTTCATCTTAAGAAGTTACATTTCAATGAAATGATTCGTTTTGGGACAAAAAAAATGTTCAGAGCCTCGTTTTATAATGTCAGTACATTTCGAGAATCAGCTAGAACAAAATTAACGTTTTTTTCACCATGATGATAAACTTTTGGCCGCTATTTCCACGAACCCAATGTGTTTACGGCTTCTTCAAGAGTTACTCCCGCGGCATTCATGAGGTTCACACGTCACACGGCGTCAGCCAATAGAAATACGTTTCGCGCCGTGGGCGTAGCCAAAGCTCCTAGCGGACTTTTAAAGCTACCTATCTCGGTTAAAAACCGAATTTGAGCTCTGAAATTTGGCGTGTGTGTTTTTCATTCATATCTTTTTGGTTTAAAACAACGAAATCCAATTTCTAAATTTGAGTGTTCCCTCCTATTACGTGCATCGTGTGAAACGGCCTCAAAAGATCATGTGTCTTCTTAATCACTCTTCTCCAAGTATCTCTATCGACAGCAAGGGGTGGCAGTGTCCTTACTCTAATTTTCATCACATCATCTTCCACGTCATCCAGTCACGTTTTCCGCGGTCGCCCAGGAAACCTCCCCACCATCTTGGCCTCTTAACTAAATGCCCGCCGTGCTGACCTATTTCTTCCGGTATTCTCTTCAGATGACCGAGACACCTTAGTCTGGCACGTTTGATTTCATTTACCAGATGTTCCTACGTCATTAACTTCCTTGGGACGACAATTATTCGTTACTTATGGGGAGAAATGACAGATGGTGGCTTGTGGTATGCTTTAATTTTTTTCTATAAACGCGCCAAAGGTGCGAAGTTCTTTTTTTTCGTTAATCGCTGAATTTGGATTAATTGCTAATGGCCCTATATTCTGGTCACTTTTTAGATCTCCCTCGTGTAAGGGTTGGCCTGCTCTGACTTATTCGCAATTATAATTTTCCTGACGCCCCGGGCGCTCGAGTAAAGCGTCGCCCCTTACGAAACGCAAATCGGTCATCTCAGTCAGTCAGTGGGTATTCGAGAAAGTCTATGTTCTTTGTATGCGTGCTTAGTCTTCCATTACTGCTGAACATGCTTATGACGATTATATTTTTTTCTGTAGAAAAAGTGAAAAAGCATTAATGGTGGAGGGGCTGTGATGCCAAGGGGTACTCGTTATCTTTTTTCTAAACAAAGTTAGGATAAGAAATTTTCATCGATCGATCATTCAGAAAGCACCTCTATCAGTCGATCATTCTCAAAACATTTAGTGAAGAGGAATGGTTCCAAGTGGTGATCCTAAAATGTTATTATTGTGCTATAGTAAATTGATCCCAATGTACATTTGTAATATGGTATTTCCTGGAGTATAGGTCATTTATACAAAAGTTAGCAGCCAACGTTTCGATTTATTTTCTTAAATCATCTTCAGGGCTATGTTAGAAAAAGTGTGAAACAATATAAAATACAGAGAATAAGACCATACACAATATTTATACATAAAGAAGGAACAGTTGGGTTTTTTTATACAATATAATTTAAAGAAATATGTATATATAAACATATATATATGAACAGAATGGAATATACAAAAAATTTTGACATACCTCTAAACTTTGAACATATTTATTGATGTTTTGTTTCTAAGGTATTGCCACAACCTAGGTTACCATCAATTTTGATGTGCATCAAAATTAATGGTTTTTGTGTTTTGTCTGCGTCACGACATCCCATGCGCCCAGGGAGTAGCCGCGGACTGCGCGGCACGGTAAAAACATCGATTTTATTCAGTTTGTTGCGAACGGTCGCAGATGATTTCTGTGGATGAAGACTCTAAAAGGCTTGATGCAATTACGATGTAAATATCTGAGAGCGACTCGGTGTCCTCCTTTTTATACAGCCACACACGGGCAAAAATGTTACTGAAATTAGCGTCCGCCATTTTGTACAGCATCGACGATAAATATTACAAGACAGTAAATAAATCAGGTTACAACAAAAGAAAAATAAATGTAGCAATAATATATCATAGTTTTTATACAATAAATTTAAAATAAAAATAAATATAAAATAAAATAAAAATAAAATAAAAATAAACTATCCAACATCCGTCGAGTACGGCAATTCCCGTGGCCAGCAGCCAGCTCCGGGCGGTGCCGCACGTTCGAAAAATCGATCTTAATTTCGGCGTCGCAGGTGATCGCAGCTGTCGTTCCGGTTATCATAATCTACATACTTTGTTGTATATGTGGTGTAAATATCTCGAGGTAACTCGGTGATCCTTTTTTTAAAATCCTACATAAACACAAAAATTCGACGAAAAACAGGGTCCGCCATTTTGTATCGTATTGGTCACAAATACGACAACTAAGTCGTGAAAGTTGATGGTAATCGATGATAACAAACCGTTTAACAATTTTGTAAATTTTTGTTGCTATTGAATTACTACTAAAGGTGTGACATTAGTTTATACTTGCTGAATTTCGAAAAAAATTCAAAGCGGGCAATTTGCGCCAAATTTGTTCAACTTTGAGGCTACGTATTTTATATAAAAAATTAGCCTAAGAAAAAAATTTTGCGTCAAAAAATGCACTAATGTGTTGGCAACAACTGTGCAAAGTTTCAATTTCCATACTAAAAAAACCATTCTCGAGGTTTTGTCCAGCTTTTTTCGATTTCAGCCCACTGTGCTGCGGCCAGAACCCGAGTCGACGGCACGCTCGAAAAAACGATGTAACATTCGAGGTTGCAAATTGGTGCAACGTTTTACTTTGGATTCACAATATAGAAGCTTCAAAAAACGACATGATATAAGTTACTTAGTGGAAGTCGATGATAATATCTACTTTTTCTCTGCGTTTATGTAAACAAATGGGCTGAAAACACGTTCCGCCATTTTGTTATAAATCTATGGTTATTGATGAAATAAAATCTTTTAAAAACCTTCCAATTTAAGAAAAAGATTTGCCAATTAAGATGGTAAAACAGTTTTTTCGATAAAACTATTCATAAAATCACTGCACGAGGATACATTTGGCAATTTTCAGAAAACAATCGAGGGTGGTCGTTTTTCGTTAAATTTGTTCAAATTTGACCTCACATATATTGTTAACGTGAAAACACAGGAAAAAATAATCTAGAAAGTTATGCACAGTTTAGTTGAGAATGTATATGCGAAGTTTCAACTTCCTAGATCAAAAAAATCATTTTTGAGGTTTTGGCCAGCGTTTTTCGATTCTAGTCCACTTTGCGACGTTTCGGGTACCGACTCGTTACCCATTCTCACGGCTACAATACACAATCTTACCCGCGCGGTATCCCGAGAAGACTATACAAGTTGTTCGCCGGGAAAGTGTAAAATCTTACATTTACTATGGTTTTCGAGGGTAATATTTCCTTACCTTTAGCCGGTTACTCTCCGAACTACACTTCACGTAACGAGTGGGTTATTCCATTCTTTACTTTCCCAGAATACAATCACATTCGACACTGAGGTGGAAAAACACAAGGGTCTCTCCCAGATTAGATAATTAACAGTATTCATGAAGATATGATGACACGATTTAGAGTTTTTTTGCATAAATGTTAAATTCCATGGCCACTTTGAAGTATCAATTAGTAATCAAAATATTCTAATTACATGCATAACTTGCAAAATCATTTTACCAAAATTGCAACCAAACGCCTAATCATAAAACAGTTCAAAATTGGTAGAAGTTATTACTTTATCCCAAGGTATGAATACATATTTTTTTCCTATCAAGAAAAAAAATACGAATGAATGAATAATTCATTCCAAATTGCCAAGCTCCTAATTGAATGGGAATATTTGATAATTGGCACTATTTGGCCCGGATGGTATAGTATTGCCGTTTCTTTATCATTTCATATGGTGTTCCATAATGGTACTTTCCTCGCGAGTCGGACTCACTATGTTTATACTACCATTAAAATGATAACTCTGCAAAGAAGTGCCGTAATTATATTAATGTCAATTATTTGTTTATTTCTTATTTATTTTCGTAACAAAAACCTGCCTTTATATGCCCAACCACCTAAATATTATAATAATGAAGGATAAAAAATAATTTATAATATAATATTAATAACAATTTTAATTTCATTTTTTAAATGTGAACGTCACAATTTCACAAGTCTCTTTTAACTATGGCATCAAATTAATTAAGATACGGAGGAATATTTCTCGGGTTTTCAGCCGGGTCCAAAAGTTTTTCAGCACCGACGCGTAGCGTTCTCGAAACCTCGCGCACTCGAAACGTCGGTGCTGAAAAATTCTTGGACCCGGCTGTAAACCCGAGAAATCTTCCTCCACTCTAGTCACCGTGAAAATCTTAAATCCTTCAATGAAAATATGACTTAAGTTTGCTGTGGGCATCTATTATATGTATGACTGCCTCGAAAGTGCAAAAGAAAAATAAAGGGTAAACTCAAATGCTGCCGCCTCCCCTTCTCAAAGCTGAATTGTGCCTGAATGTCTGTACTAAATTCTACGCATTGTTTTTCATAGGTAACGACCGATGATTAACGCTGAACATAGCGGTTAGCAAACAAGTAAAATTGCCCTACATAAAACAATGAAACAATGCATGTTCAATACTCACTATTAGGATACGTCGTTACGCGTACAGAAAATACAATAATTACCTCAAAATATGCATTGCAATGAGTTATAGGGTAACCTTCCTTCAACTCCTTCTTATTTTCAAATTATTTTACGGTACTTCAACAAAACCACGAGTTTGAGACAAGCGTTATCATTATAGATATAAAAGATTTTTTTAGCCATAGAAGGCGAGAAAATCAATGTTATTTAAAGGTGAACGTATATCATTATTTTTCTAAACTACACACAACTGTGGCCTACACATCGAATTTTTTTTGATCCCAGTATCTTAGACATAAGTATTTTCGATTCTAGAAATGTATAATCCTACCATGTCTTCGCATTATACAAGTGTAAAAACATTTTCACACATGTATATACAAAAAAAAATTAAAATAACAAGAGCTTTCTTGGGCACAGTTGAGTGCTTTCTGTATAGCCAAAGTTTGTGCATGACGGACGCAGTCAGGTGCTTGAATCAGAAGACTATTTATTAATATCACGGAAGAAGACGTTCTGATGACGGTATCTTAGCTGAAGAAACGCTGGCTGTAGAAAAAGTACTGATCAGTTCCCGAGAGAATTTCAAATGTATTATTCATCAGAAAAAAAACACCAAAAATGAAAGCGTATGCACCGAAACCGTGTGTATGACAGTCCCTTCGACAACTGCAACTCTATCACCGTTCTCACTATATGGCAATCGAGCATCCGATGCAATTTTCAGATGCGTCTCCGTAAAAAATACCTGAGAATGACTTTTTCCGTGTATTCTTCCCACCTGGTATTCTAATTGGCGGAAATACTGGATAATTAGGGTTTGTTTCTAACTAATTAAAGTAATCAATCGCGAAAGTATTATTTTACTGTTATTTTTCCGCCGGCACTACTGAGGCAGTGCTACTATTGCTTTTAAATCTCGCCAAAAAATACAGGCAATTATTTAAATACAGCCCATGCTTACTGTCCGTAAAAAAAGCAAAACACTCAAGTTTGAGGGGCTCTAGCGTCTAAATGAAGCGATCAATTTCAACGCAACAGAAAGCATGCATTAAAGAATTTATTTCTACGTTGGATAATATACTTTTTTAAATCTTCGGAACCGTTGTATTTCTTGTACTTAATTTTTTCTTAAAAAATGTACACGTTTTTGCGCGTAAAATCAAGTTGCCCAAATTTGAGTGCATAGTATTCCCGTAGTTTTTGTTCCAGTAACTTGCAATTTTTAAGAAAGTCAGATGTAGCATTAACAGTTTGCAGAAAACAAGTTGTTCACACCACTAAAATCGATCGATTTGTTGTAAAATGCTCAAATATCTGGTAACTTCGAAACCAATGGGTCAATTGAAAATTGATTGGTGGTGGAGAGAGGTTTGCGTAGTTTACATCAAATCAATCAATTTTAGTTGCATTAACCATTTGTTTCCTGCAAAAATTTAATACTAGATCTGACTTTATTCATAGAGTAAGTATATACAGCTGTATAGAGAGCTCACCACACATACAAAAATCGTATACGTTTTTGGTGTAGTTCTAGAAAAAATAACCAGATGGCTATGAACAATTTTGGCAATTTTTTTAATTTGCTCGTTCCACAAGTCTAAAAATATATTATGAAGCAGAAAGAATTGCTACGTTTAGTGGAGACATTAATTATTCGATTTTGGTTATAACAATTGTTATAAAAATATTTTCTCGAATTTCGGCTAGTTACTTGACTTTTCCTAGTTTATATTCCTAATCCATTTTCCGGCAGACTGTTCTTAGTATAAAGTTGAAACTTGCAGGAAATGTTTATAGCAGATTTTTTTCCGTACTGGTAAACTTTAATTTGTTCATAACTCAGTTTCAACGTTGTTATGTGTGTTTATATATCTTTCAGACGAAAAATCTGGAATTTTGCAGGGTAAAAATCAATTGCCTGATAACTTTGGTATCTTACGATATAAGTCCATATATGCTGCGTATGAAATTTGGACAAAACTATAAATTTATATTTGGTGAAGGAATTGTAACTTTATCTCGATTACAAGGGGAGTTATGAATTTTTAACGAACGCACCTCGTCAGGCTTTCCTTACTGGCCTGGGTCTACGTTGAAAGCTCCCGCCTCCCAAGGAGATCGTATTGCCATCAGATAGGTTGGCGAGGTGAGCTGTTGTTTTGACGAGGAAGAGATTTTCCGTGAGGGAAGATTTTATCGCTTCAAGAGACGATATAAATCTTATTGATGTTCATCGCTTCGTTGAACGATCAATGTATCAAATGAAATACTTTTCGCGTAGTGTGCTTCAGAACTTCAGTTCGGAAATACCTCTTTTTGGTGAAGTGTAAATGTTATTAACAACACCAAGAGCCGGAATATTACATTAAAATAGGAATGCGAGATTGGATCTCTACACTGAAAAACAATGAACTGCTTGCCTTTCGCTAACGGTCTTAGCCTCTTCACCACAGTTGGTAAATAAAGCTTAAAAGTATTTGGTTATGAATTCTAAAGCGCGCAGCTGCAAACGAACACAAAGAGGTGTGCATCAGCAGTAGCATTTTTGGGAATAGGGGTGGTCGGTGACCTTGATTTGTTTGCTTGATAGCGGGATGTGTAATGGCCCATTCTGTTACCACGTCGAAAATGAAAAGGTTTCTTTCGGTTCCACCAGATTTCTACTTCGGGTCTTACGTATGGGGCCGGGGATCATCTAATGTATGGTTTTGTCTTTCCTCGAGACCTTATTTTGATCATTGTTGTGATAATCGTAGTCTCGTCAATAACAAGACGCATTGTCATTTGAGGAAAGTTTTGTTTTAATCGTTAGTCGGTTTACTTTTAGTTGAGGTTCTGAAAATTAAAACAAATCGCGGCTGCTTCTACGCCCGGGTTTACTCATTGCTTGAATTCTTGCAGTCGGGATATGAATCCCTTCTGCCAGGGGCCGAAAAACGAAATATCTAAAGATACATTTTACACGGTAATCATTTACACATCAATATCAAATGGAGTATTTTTAGCATGTTCAGAATGTAAGTTGTTGCGGCACTAGATAAATATGGCAATTCATAGCTTTTGATTATTAAAAATGTTTTCAAGAACCAAATTCTGCAGTCGCCAGCCTTGATCTCTGCACTCTCTTCCGGCCTATTGGACGAATCGCACACTGATGGGCTGCTGTCATGCAAGTTTGCCAGCTGTACATTCGTTAGCATTACATGCGATGTAATACTAATGAGTGGTAAAAGTTCGTTTCGAACACGAAGCTTCAGCAAACAGACCTACCAGAAAGACACCAGCTGAGACTCTTATACCTTCTTTACTCTCCGATCCCTGACCCCCCCGGATTCTACTGCGAAAACGGTCGTTTTATGACACCTTTAACCGTCTTAACGGGGTATTTCCACGGGAACTTCTAGGTTTTTAAAATGTGTATCGTACCCTCAATTCTACTTTGACTGTGGTAAAGGAAAGTTAAGTTCTCTTAAGTGCGCAGAATTTGTTGAAGTTATTTGAATTGGTTTGTGGATCGTAGAAATTTCAAACTTCCAGGTGCCTGTAAGTACGTTTTTGAATAAATCCCTTAAAATCTTTTCAAAATAGTTTTTTTAATTTATATTACTAATTTTAACTGATAATTTCTTATCATTCCTTTCTAAACTAAAATAAGTTAAAATTTAAATTATCAAAAGCCACTTGTTAAATTCCAATCTATACGAAATATCCAATATCATTCAAAAAATCGTAATTGGCAGCGTAGATAAACCAACAAAATATTTATCGATATCAGGTGTACGATACTTTATATCTCCCAAGTTATTCATACCCGACGCTCTTGCTCCGCAGATATAGCACCTCATGATTCATCTGTCCGTCAGTGTGTGGCAAACTAAAAACAATCGTTTTCCTTGATTTCTAAATGACTATACTTTCCTGTAGGATAATAAATTATATTGGCATTAAGATTAAGAAAAATTTATGAAAAAAAGGTAAGAAATATAATTATTATCTTTCCGTTGATCATTGTCAGTGGTGAACAGAACTTGATCGTGTAAATTCCAGAGTTGAAATCGTTAAGGTCAACCACCTGCCTTTCAACCACCTGTCTTTCTGATTTTGTAACTTCTTCTGTCTCTTTTTTTACTTAAAGCGGATGGGACGAAAAAATCGAGTAGACGACGGCCATGGATTTTTCCAGATAGTGTTACCTAAAATTGTAGCCACTAGATGTGAGAAGTGCCTCCGATGCAAGTTAAATTCTTTATCGAAAGTTTATAGACAATGTAATTAACCAAGAGAAAGTTGAAATAAAACTTCAGCCGTTACCTATAGCGCCGTTAATCTAACCAAAAGTAAATGGAAACTCATGACTAGGAATTCGCCTGAAGCATCCGCTTGTTGCAACATTTCCTTATATTGAGAGTGGCCCGAGCTTCCATCAAAACCGTACTTTCACCACACATTTTAATTCTTGAGTGGTGGAAGTGGTGGCTAAGCAGGCTATTATTCCCGATATAGTGTGGTTCAGTAGTGCTTGAAGTCTTACTGAATGAATGACTGGATGAATTCTCTTTTGTATGCTTTTTGTTCCATTGAAATTGATTACTTCGTTTAGACGCTGGAGCTCCTCAAACTCGGGTGCCTTTTTCACAGACAGTCTCTCGCTCTCGCTCTCACGCTTCAACACGCCCGTCTCGAGAAACAAAATACTATTCCTCTTCGAATTACTATACCGAAGCCCGAAGCAGCAGAGGAGTGTGAGGGGAAGGAAGGCAAGAGAGTGGAGGTGGGGGAGAGAGAGGGGAGAAGGGAAAGACCTCGACGAAGGGACGGGAAGTGTAGGTGGGGGATCCTTCTCTGGAAGACAGCAGCGCCTGTTCCCCGCCAGCACTGTGATAGACGTCGAGCCGCAGAAAGGCCAAAACATCCACCACGCTTTACAACATTGCGCGAATCTGGTTGCATGCACGCTCTACCGGTATATATATTTGAAATTATTAGAGACACAGCTTTTGTGCAGATGTTTGATCAGTTCTGAGTCTGTATTTGGAGCTGAGTTATTCTCGTGAGAAAAAGGCTATTTTTTTGAAGTTAGCAATTTTTTTTCCTCCCAATGGGCTCCACATTAGTAACTGTGAAAACACTCGAACTAAGGCTACAGGTATCCCATGCATTTTAGTGAAAATGGTTCCTCGTTACATGTAAAAATGCCCCCCTTGCGATGTTAACGGTAGCGTCCTGCAAACGGCACTTTCTAGCGAGGTATCCAGTCCCCTTTGCGTAAGTCGCCACTCGCGTCGCTGACGGACGAAGTGATCCAAGTTTCACGGAGATACTATGCATAATTAGGGTTGTCAACTGAAATTTACATTCAAAATGATGTGATCTATCGAATTCATAACTCTTCACTGATATTCCTCCCAATTAGAAGCGCTATACGGCAATGCATTGGAAATAATTGGATCGTATTGCACTCATCACCGCGCAGCGGACATTTTTGGAAACCAATTAAAGTGCGACCGAAGTGGCGAGAAGAGAAATCAAAATTCAGTGGGATGAAATTAGGCCTCCTCTATGCATTCCCTTTGACTCTACAACCTTGCACGAAGACCACTTCTTCTTCTAATAATACGGTGATAAATAGCACTTACATAATCTCACAAATTCAACCTGTCGTCAAATATTCCGACTGTAATGCCCTTCTTTGTCAGTTTTTCCAGAATGATAAGTTGACATTTTTTGGGTACCATTTCTCACTTTCCGTAGGGTAGTAAGAATTTATAGGCAACGAAGAAACACAATTTCGCGAGAAATTAAATGCATAAATTTTTCTTGATATATGAAAAATCACTATTCATACGATAAGTAAGAAATAAAATCAAAATGCTCTGAACAGAGAATTCATTGTTTTTTTAATGATCCACTCGCAGCACTAGCGCACAGTGGGCTGAAATCGAAAAAAGCTGGACAAAACCTCGAAAATGGTTTTTTTGAGTATGGAAGTTGAAAATTTGCACAGTTGTTGCCAACACATTAGTGCATTTTTTGACGCAAAATATTTTTCATAGGTTAATTTTTTATATAAAATACATAGCCTCAAAGTTGAACAAATTTGGCGCAAATTGCCCGCTTTGAATTTTTTTCGAAATTCAGCATGTTTAAACTAATGTCACGCCTTTAGTAGTTATTATATAGCAAAAAAATTTATAAAATTGTTAAACGGTTTGTTATCATTGATTACCATCAACTTTCACGACTTAGTTGTCGTATTTGTGACCAATACGATACAAAATGGTGGACCCTGTTTTTCGTCGAATTTTTGTGTTTATGTAGGATTTTAAAAACAGGATCACCGAGTTACCTCGAGATATTTACACCACATATACAACAAAGTATGTAGATTATGATAACCGGAACGACAGCTGCGACCACCTGCGACGCCGAAATTAAGATCGATTTTTCGAACGTGCGGCACCGCCCGGAGCTGGCTGCTGGCCACGGGAATTGCCGTACTCGACGGATGTTGGATAGTGAATCATTTTAAGCAAATTTATTGTATAAAAACTATGATATATTATTGCTACATTTATTTTTCTTTTGTTGTAACCTGATTTGTTTACTGTCTTGTTATATTTATCGTCAATGCTGTACAAAATGGCGGACGCTAATTTCAGTAACATTTTTTCCCGTGTGTGGCTATATAAAAAGAAGGACCCCGAGTTGCTCTTAGATATTTACATCGTAATTGCATCAAGCCTCTTAGAGTCTCCATCCACAGAAATAATATGTGACCGTTCGCAACAAACAAAATAAAATCGATGTTTTTACCGTGCCGCGCAGTCCGCGGTTACACCCTGGGCGCATTGAATGTCGTGACGCAGCGTACATCATAAAGCGCTATGAATGCATAGTCTTTGCTGAGGATCTTCTCTGTTTTTAAATGTTTTTTGTCTATTAAATTTTGGGAATAGCCATTGGCTGAAGGAATTTGTTTAACAGTGATGATTTCTTTCTTAAAGTCTTCTTTTGATAGTGGTATTCTTAACAGGCGATGAACCATGGAATGAAAAGCCATAAGTTTGTGTGAGTAATGGTGACTTCAGCTTGCTGGGATGACGTGATCGGTATAACATGGTATCCTAAAAATGGAGAAGGAATGCCAGTATTTATCAAATTTGATTCAAAGATCCAGGTAATTCAAGCTATTTTCTCTTTCAGCGGTAAATGAAATTGTTGGATGAGTAGTATCATTATGAAAACTCAAGAACATATCCAGTTGCCCAACAGTTCCATTCCAAATCACAATTATATCGTCCTTAATCAAAAAGGATTTATGTTTTTGCTCTTTTCATAAATTAGTTATCTAGTCATGGTTGAAGGGATGTTTACGATAATATGTATGGGAGTTACAAAAAAAAGCTACAATTTAACAAAGGGCTCTCTATTGTGGAGATATTCATTGATGCATAGGTGAACTGAGGATAAAATTATAGTGTGGGTTAGCAGTTGTGATAGCAATAAGCAGCGCTAACTCTATGAAAAATGCCAATCCTTAAAATTAGCACTTTAATATGTGTTTGGAAATGAGAATCAGTCCATTTATTCTTATATTTTGTTAAAAACGTTTATGATTAAGCTCAATTCGTTGGCTTACTTCTAAAAATGGAAAATATCATGTAATCAAATATTTTAATTTTTAAGCGATTTCCTGAATTCTCAGCGGCATTGTTTTGAGGTGAACAAAAAACAAACATAGATATCATAACGCATATCTATAAGGGTCTATCAATGAGGGTCGGTGTGAAAATATAGTTTATTTAGTTCTTGATACGATAAAAGTTTCTTGTGCCTTTCTCTATGAAGGAAAGTAAAATTTAAAAATACCGTCACTTGAATTTGATACAGATAAATGAAATTTGATTGTTTAACGAGTTCTTGATATAAAAAAATATATACGTTTATGCATTATTGTCCATGTTTAGCAAAATCTAAAATATTCTTTATCTCTACGCAAGCAATTTTCGAATAACTTGTGATATATTTCGTAAAGATAAGTGACCTTTGGGTTGTCAATATGTTGTCATGTGATGTTTGGGTTGTCAATGATCTCACAGCAATGGCCGCGCCGTTGGCCCGTTTCCAGAAGCTGCATCGGTCTGTCAGAAAACCACCCCATCTAGCCAGCCAACAAAGACACTTAAACATTGGTGAATATGTTTGCGTTTTAGTAATAAATTATATTTGTGTGAAAAGGAAACTAAAAACTACTACATTTTTAACACAATGCACAAGCCATATTTCTTAACATTTAAAAAAACAATAACATTACTAAATAATTAACTATATTTAGAAAAATGTGACGACGGACGAAAGTCTCATAGGAGAAGAATTGGTTCAGGTAGTATAGAAATTGTTTTCCAAGTATCTGTAGAAATATATTAATTATATCCCTTCAGCCTGGGCGATTATTCAGTTTGAAGAATTAGCTGGTGACGAAAGAGAAATAATTTTTTCTCTGTGAAATTGCGGAGAGAAGAAAGAGCAGCTATCGGTTCTCATTGTAGAAGATGAAGGAGCTGATGGATTTTAGAAGAATGCTAAAATGTATGTATTGTTTGCTGAGTTATTGCTACGGGAGTAATTACTAGTGCATATCTTATCTTGGGAAAGTCACATTCAAAACATTTTCTTGATGAGAAGTGGAAGAAAATCTAAATATATCGTACGGGTCAAATGCATTTGTTGTGTGAATATAACTAATCGAAATCTTGATCATTCATGTGTTTATTAAAATAATATCTAGTTAAAGTTATTCTATGAAAAATCTTTATGCCCACGGGAAGGTTTATCCTTTAACGTACTTCGTTCAGATCAATGTATTTCAGTGTGTTATTATAGTTTCTCGAGTTCTTGATAAGGTAGAAATGTCGTGCACTGACTATAATGTTATCAAATCAATATAATAATATAACGATATGAGTATATAAATCCACATTATAAAAAATCTTGATATATACAGGATAATTTCTCAAAATTTTCTAACATATTCATTGCAGATCAATAAGATTTGATAAGCATACATTTTACGCGAAATTAATGGTACAGAAGAACGTTCGTGTCTCTACCATAATTTTATGTGTAAATATTTTTAAACATCCTTAACATCCACAAGAAGAAGCTAAGAATGACTTCTAAAACATTTGATTCATATCAAGAAGCTTAAGTCCATAAATCCAGTAGTTTATCCAGTTCTTGTGACGGTAGAAATTATGTGATTTTATCATATAACATATATTTAGAAAGTTAAAATTGCTGAATAATATTTTAAAAACATCTAATATATTCCCTGCTGATAAATGGATTTTGAATAAAATTTCTTGCCATGGTAGATATTACGCTCGACATCACGGTAGATTTTTGGGAGATCTCATGTAAAAATATAATTTATTCACTTCTTGATAAGGTAGAGCTTTGGGGAGGTATTTGTTTCGTTCAATTTCATTCCTTTTTTCAAATGATCCAATTGCAATAACTTGTGCTGAACGTTTATAATTTTTTTCGTGTTTATTTGCCTATTGTTCTATACCTTTTGACTATATTGTTTTATATATTTTTTCGTGTTTTCTATGCCTATTGTCTTCCATTGTTCTATACCTTTTGACGAGTTGGTATGGGTCTATCCCTGGGTGAGATAGACCATCTTAATAATACATGAAACCTGTGAAGACGCCTGTTAAGACCACGGTGGTCATTACAGCGACATTCATTTCACTGCAGGCGTGGTAAAATTTACTGTAACGGCTGTGTGCTACTGTGTGGAAGGCAAGGGCCACATTATTATCCCGAAGAGTGAGGAGAGAAGCTACTCCATCTTTAAAATATCTGACATGATGGAATTCTCTCAGGTAAAAAATTCTGGAGGTAAACTAATCCCCCATTCGGATCCCCGGGCGGGGATTACCCGAGAGGGTACATCGGTCAGTTGTGATAAAGTTATGAGGATAGGTACATGGAACGCGAGATCACTTAGGTAAGATAGGTAACCTTAAGGTGGAAATGGAAAGATTGAATATCGACGTGCTAGGAATCAGCGAAATGAATTGGCCTGAGGAGTTTTGGAGTGGAAGCTATAGGTTCATACACACAGGATCTCTAAACGGTGATGCTGGTGTTGCGATAATGCTCAGAAATAGCGCCGGAATGCGTGTGAAATGCTTTCTACAGTACAATGAAACGATAGTTATAGTAAATTTAGAGTCTAAGCCAGTAGATACCGTTAGATAGCCGGTAGATAAGAGAAGCAACTTTGACTGCAGCTGAAAATCAACAAAAAGAAGACTAAGATATAAGTATACAGGAAAATCGTGGAGGCTAAGACAAATATTAACTTAAGAAAGCATTGAAGAGTTGAATGAGATTTCATACGTGGAGGCCTTTTGAAGGGGAGACTCTTACCAACTAACCAACGATGACCGAAGAAAGAAAGAAGTAATCAGTAGAATAGCGCAGGCGAAGAGAGCTTTCTGCAAAAATAAGAATCTTCATACTTCGTTATGAAACCGTGTTTATGCAAAGAAATTTCACATAAAGTGAGTCATCTCGCATTATTATTACATCGCTGTGAAATTTTGTTTATAGCAACAAATTTCACTTAAGGAGTGTCATTTCACATTGTTATTACTACGTTCTGAAATCGTGTTTATAGCAAAACTTTTTAATTAAGGGGGTGCCCTAGCGTTTGAATTTCCCAATTTCACGGCTCACGAAGGCCTCTAGCCGCAGCGCCGGGATATGGAGACGGAAGCCGAAGGGCCTCGAGGGAGAGAAAGGGGAAGGGGGAAGGCAACTCCCCTCCTAACTTCACCCGCGACGACTCCGAGGAGAAATTTGATACTCAGGATAAATTTGATACGGGTCGCCGGAACAGGGGTCGCAGTCGGAGTTGATATGTGACACCTAAGTGGCGGCGAGCCAATTAAAAATATTAGAAGCCAACTTCTGATTCCTCTCTCATGCGCTGAAAAAATAGGCCTGTGAATGCTAAGGTCCTTTTGAGTTAACACCTTTTCCGAAATTGTTGGCGATGATATCTTCTTTACTTAAGGCTGCCGGGTACATCGGGCACTTTCGAGATGTGGATCCTTCCCCCCACTCCTCAAAAAGTCGGCCTAGTGGCTAGCGAGCCTAGCCGACTAGCAAGTGGCCTTGGACTCGAGGGAGGGCACATAGGGGGCAGTGTTTAGGGAAGGGAGGGGAGGCGATGTGGAGGGGATGGGGTTTAGATGACTGAAATTTTGGGAACCCTCTCGCCAACTTGGGACTTGGGTTTGTGACTGTTGAACACCTAGCTATATAGCCGAGTGTTACCGCGCTCCGCCGCATAGACGTATCTCAAGGCAACACGGCAGTCTTCGAGATTGGGAAATGGATATTATTTACGGAAGTGTAGAGCACAGAGATTAGTGAGATTTCGACTCCAAAAACCCGGAAGTATTCAAATATTTTTTTAAAAATTGATTTGGTTACTAATTAAAGCAATCTCCTGTAGTTGCGATATAATCCAGCAAGTAAGAATTGAAAGGTACAATTTTATTATTCCTTGACATTTTTCATAATATCGTTTGTTCTTCATGGTATTTCAACCCGTCAAAATATCTTAGAGATTTCGTTTTCAATGAAAAACGTAACTCCCGATACATAAAAAAATTAATTTCCCACTTTTTCCAATTAAAATATTTCTGGAAGAAGAGAAAATGTTTTTAACTTCTCCGCCATGAGGTTTTCCCATAAAACCTTGTCCCTCTAATTTTTTCTTACATAAATCCACGTGGAATACAAAAGAAAAATATACAATGCCCCTTTCGTGAAATATTCTGTTTCCCCTGGATTTCATAAAAACCTGTGATCTTCGCTTCAGATAAATATTTCCTTCCCGGATTTTACAGTAATCATCAAGTGGAGAATATCGGGAGGAAATTTCTTCTACCTAGAGGCTGCAACTGGACGTTAGGGATGACGAAGACGCGTGTTATGGTATTTTAGGCACTTTTACAATTTTCATAAAAATAATTCGTACAAAAATATGTGTCAAAATTTATGTATTATTACTAATGTAACCTATCGATTAAGGTAGGTTTGTAATGAGTATTTACGAAACATTCTGGCTGTACTTCCTCCTTTCATGGATTTCCTCTTCAATTCACTATGAAATTCCTTTCCATCAAATCTCTTATTTCCTTCCTATCTCTCGTTTACCCAACATTCTTTCCTGTAACACAGTTTTCTCGTCTCCCTTACTATGTCCTACACTTCGTCGTTCTTCCTCTTCTCCGTCCGCTTCACTTTCTCCGTTCTTGTCCACCTACTTTTATCTTTTGCCTCAAGCGTAGCTCGTGAATCTTTACGAACCGCATAAATAATAAATTAACCAATTTATTTTTATTTATCCGTGGAATCATCATTAAAAGCACATTCAACATTTCAAATAAATAAGGATAAAGTAGGAATCCCATTTAGGCCTTGCCTGTAGGATACCTCAACACAAATGACAATACGACTTGAAAAAATTAGTAATCTGAGACCAGATACGAAACATAATAAATGCTTGAACAAATAGCATTTTTTTTGTTAAATCTCACCCTGTTTTGCAAAAAAATATATTGAACATTAAACGCACTATTAACAAATTATTTTATTTGGATTTTCTACATTAAGTTACCATTGATTTAATCTTTTCAAAAAAATATGTCAAACTATTTGATCCTCTTATACTTTCTGGCCATCAAGAAAATAATTTTGTCTTACATAGATAAATGAGCGTTTGAACGGTAAAATTTGGCGTCGGCAAAATATAAAATTTGTAGATCTTAAGTTTAATAAATTGGTTTCAGGTTCTTTAGGTTTATATCCACTTATGGGGTAGAAATTTTTGAATACTTTGAAAAGGTAATGATGACGTAAAGGGAGAACTGTAAATCTACAAATATAGGGAAGGACAGTTCAAATTATATTTTATAGCAGTCAGTTCAAATTAATTTTTATAGCTTTTTGGAGAACATCCGATTGCTCAGATTTTAATACCCCTCCCAGCAGGTTATCAAGTGGTTTAATTATGATTGCACTAACACATTATGAATAGTTTTAATAAATTGTGGGTAACATTTATTGCGAAGGGAGTAAAACATCACGTGGATAAATTTAAATTTCCTAGAAATTTGGTTAACTTAATTATGACTTTAGTCTTCTTGTGAGTAATCCTCATGCCATATTCATCGCATCTCTTGTCTAATGCATCCACTATAGCCTTCAGCTCTCTCGCTGGCTGGCTAATCATCGCCTGATCGTCCGTGAATCTTACTGATTTTACATCATTCCTCCCACTTCTACTCCAGTTTCCAACTCATCCCACGCTTTTCTTACCATCGCCTCAGCATATACTCTAGAAAGCAATGGAGATAGTGAACAGTCTTGCCTTACTACTCGGCCAAAGCTTGCCCTCCCAGTTTCTCTGTCCGCTACCTTCACTTGCGCAGTCTGTGCCATATGAAGATTACAAATGAGTCGCCTATCCCTCCAATTGACGCCTATTTTCTTGAGAATATCCATAATTTTGTCCAGTCCACTCTATGTAATACTTTTTCAAAATCCACGAAGAAGGCAAACACAACCTGATTATAGTCTAGGTTCCTCTTCGCCAGCGACCTCATTACCGCAATTGCATTTTCACTTACCTTTTCTGAATCCAATCTGATCTTCGCCAAAGTAACTGATAGTCCTTTTCTCTATTCTTCTTTTTAATATCCTTATTACCACTTTAGCCTTATTGTCCATTGTCGCGAAATCCTCCCGCCAAGGCCCTTCCTCATACATCTTGCGTACTAGTTCGAATAATAGTTTGATACTCTTACCATTCTAACCTAGATTATTCTGTAGCTTACATTGGGATATTATCCACCCCCACCACTTTCCTAGGTTTCATATCAGGGAGAGCTCCCTCGATTTCCATGTCTTAGAAGCGGCCTCTTCCTCGGCTCAAGATGCTACACCACTGCCCCTTCTACATGTTAAATCTTTCCTGCCTGTTTCCGCTGTCATGCAGATCCTCCTCTTTCCCCATCCATCTACTCTGAATCTCGATTTGCTCAGTTAGCATCCTTCCATTTTTAGCATTAATTTTTGACATGGCTTGTCCTCTTTTGCCGCCAGATAGCGACTTCACCTTGATGTACAACGCGTCTACCTCTCGTTACTTTTGAACCTTTTCCATTTCCTCTCAATGTCTCTCCTTGTTTTCCACCAATTCTTTCTCACTTCTTGGTTTCTCACCGTAATAGATGATTAATTTTACTTAGAATTCTCCCTGTACTGTGTCTACATTCTTCCACTTCCTTATTACCGCCATATCTTTTTTAGTTTCCTTCGTTATCCAAGTTTTCTTTGCCATACGAATCTCCAGAAGTTAGTAATCTCTCCTTATATTTCCATTAAATTTTTAACATTCTATTTCCTCACCTTCATTTTTTCACAAGTCTTTTGAATATTACGTTTCGTTTCGTTCACCTTAGGGAGAATGCGCTAGATTTTTCGTTATTCCTTAACCTCTGTTTTACTATTATGTGGTCTTTCTGGTGTATCTCCGTATCCCTTGGACTCTTCCTGGTGGACTTTCGCACTTTAGGATAATTGGACCAGGCCTTTGTGATGAATAACTTGTTTCTCCTGCAATATTTTATTGATTTCTCTTCCCGCTCGTTTCGCGTTCCCTGATCCAAAATCTCCTATTTCGTAGCCCTTCCTCCCTCCCCGACTGAGGCGTTCCCCATCATTACTTGATTTTTTTAAACCAGGGATTTCACTTATTATTACCTCGTCCACTTCTTTCTCCATGTGAATGTTAGCGGACTTATAGACTTGAGCTGCTAATAGGTTGGTAGGTCGTGCCTCAAACTCTACTACCAGAATCCATATCGCTTACCGGATTTATTAATACCGTTGTCTTACTCATCTTCCCAATTAATACTGAAGCTACTTTTGAAGTTAACTTTCCTCTCTACCATAACATATAGCCACCACAATATATATGTGGGATGGGAGGTAGCATAAATTCTACCAGCATTATATGGGCAATTTCAGCGTCAGATTTTGTTTTGTTGGTTTGCGGAGTATCTTCTAGATCTGTATTTGTAGCATCTCTGGAGTCACAATAAATATTATCAATTTGTTCATTACCATGTATTACAATGACGCCCGCTATGAGATGGATAAAAATATTGAGTTATCAGTGCCAGCAATAAAATAAGTTTCGAACTAGGGTGCAATACCACTTCACCAATGCTTTCTTCATGAAAAAAATACGCTTTCTCTTCTTTGCTTTTTACTTGCATTTTTTCATCTGTTAATGCAATAGGCATGGCGGTAAAGAAATTTTTAAATCCCTTTTCAAATGCAATTCCCGACTGAAGTATTTCATGTAAAAACTAACGAAGCATAAAATATCTATCGCAAAAATTAATTTTATAATTCTTTTTACTATTTTACTTTTATAAAATACTACAGATAAATTGATTAATAGGTAACGATGCACGACGGACTCAATTATTTTGACTATTTTCAGGCCGTATATCGTTGGTGGACGTTGTTGCCAATGTTAGAATGGGCGTGAATGTTCACATAATCTTTGTACGCATAAAAAGTTAATTGTTAAAATCTATTGTTTAAAATCTAAAATTAAGTTGCTATTGACGAGAGACGAATAGGACAGTGGGAAAGTTATTTTTATAAGTGAATGTGTTACTTTGTTCTTCTGGAGATTCTGGAGACGATTACTTATTCTACCAAAGCTTTCAGTTCGAGACGTGAGTAAAAAAATATAGCGTTAAAAAAGATGCTTTTTGCGGCGTATTTACTGCAAATATTGCCTTCGCAGGTAAATCGACGAAATTGTGTACGAGAAGGTGCACATGTTTTATTAATAATAAGAGCGTATAAATAATAATTCTAGGGTAAGGAAGGGCTGCCAGAGGTGGCAGACCAAGTGGCAACATCAATGGACACACGAACATCAAGTCAGTCTTCCGCCGCCCACGATCTAAGGTCCTGTGATGTGAACGCGCGGTTCAAGATACGCCCATAATAGCTACCCTGTTTTAGCACTTGCGTGATTTGAACTTGTATCGTCTCGGAGGAAGCGTCCGGTGCAAGCATATATTCCAATGACTTCTATCCCAGATTAAAAAATTTCTTCGGATAGTTCCAATCCAAGGGAAATATAAGATTATTCCGATAAAAGAAACAAGCATTTGTCATAGTGATTTCATTCGAATTTGACCAGAAGTCCTTCAATTGATACCCGTGAAAATGTAACATTATTTGAAACTTATGCCCATTTTTTCAATTTATAAGGCTTAGTTGACAATGATGAAACTGCGAGCGAAATTGTAGTAAAAACCAAGGGTCTAAATATTGACGAGAGACGAATATGACAGTGGGAAGATGAGAATCAAATTATCGTATTTTTATGCAGCAAAATATCAAAATATGCGGTGTTGCGTAGATTGCGATGACGCGAGTGCGGAATCCTTTCCTCATTCGTGCACCCTGTTGCCTCATTCAAAAATTTTTGGGTCCCTGAATCAATGACATAGTGCGCGATATGATATTCTGTTTAAGTTTAAAATAATGAGAGACGCAAAACTAGTCATAAATATTTTATCTATCTTTAAGTTTCCAAAAAACGACACTCATTCCACTGAAAAATTAGACCATTACCTTTTCTGTAGGAATTACGAATTCGATAATGCTGCCATATCTTTTGCATTATAACTTACTTATCTAAGTTTCCGTCTCAATTGTTCAAATAGCCAAAAAAGACGTCATATGGAGACGTCAACAAAAATTCTATTTTAGGGCCCGTAGAGTGCACGTAAGAAAAAACTTCAATTGCAAAAATTTGAAAATATCGGTAATAGAACACACGGATGTAAATCTGCACGCTGGTACACGATGCGTAATCTATTTCGTGACACGACCTATCAAGAATTATATTTGTTACATAATTTTAGGCATTGAAACTAATGAATTTCTTTTAAATAAACATTCGAGACTCATAAATCTAAAGGTAATGTTTCATTTTTAGCAGAATGAATAGGTATAATTGATCTTATTTTTCGTATAAAATTATGGCCAGGAAGATTGCACCGATGAGAGGAAACTTTTACTCTCGAAATGAACTGATGTACCAGGGTACAATACTGTACTGAAGCGGATATAAACTGACCAGGGTCATTTGCAGCAATCCTCCCCGCTGTGAATAAACCTGCATTACCGATAGTAAATGTACGAAGTACATCTCCACGCATGTAATGTGGGAAATGCATCTTAGTTGTATTCATATGCCTTTTTGTGAACATCGGAACAAAGGATTCACGGAAAAAATCATCATGGCATGGCAGTATTTTGGCAATAAGATCATGCATCATGTATGTGGCGTTCTGCGCGTCTACCGTGAATCAATTCCTGTCCCAGAGCGTGTTGTTGAACTAGATTAACATTCGGCTCCGAAGCGCGTATCACACGTATAAAATCAACCCTCACGCAGCTTGAGCAATACCATAACATTCTACTCGGCGGCTGGGCAGCTGCCGGCGAACTGAAGGCAACCAAGGCAACAGACTCCGTGCAAGCGTTGTCCCCCTCCATTCCCCGCACATCTCCCGCACGCTGAGACTCGCACAGCGGCTGAGGGCGATGTGAACGGGAGAATGTTGCTGCCGCGGAGAACGCAAAAATAGCGTGCAAAGGTTCGCATAGATTGACTTAGTGTCGCTATTATGAGGAGTATATTAAAATGGTATGGTTTAATAGCAAGATAAAGAATTATCATTTTAAAAAAACCTAAAAAAGTTTGGGTTCCGTCATCACACACGCCGTAGCAGGCAGCCAATTTTGCCGAATTTAGTGTTTTTCCGTGGTCAATATTGCCGTGTGAAAAACGAGAAATGGAAAATTACGACAATCTTTTTAAATATCGATGTTTCTTCTTCGTAAGTAAGCATTCAAATGTTATGTGCATAGAATAACAGAGGCCTCAGACGAATCTGCCCAGACGTCTGCAGCGTAGTTTTTGGTCTTGGTATCCGGTAGCACAGGCATGTCGTCAACATAACACCGCCGACCTCGGTGTTGGCTGGGTTATGTCCTCGCCTGCCAAACAAGAAATCGCGGGTTCGAGTCCCGCCTGGGTAGGTTTCCCTTATCCAGGGCTTGGTTTTTCGTGTAAAAAATTGTTAAACTTTTTGAATACTCAATACAAAATGGCTCCATGTGAGCTGTATTCGGTGGTTTTGGAATAAAACAAGATTAAAAAAATAAAATTTCAGCATTGAATTGTGGTTTATGATGTTATTTCAGCGGAATATAGAGTCATTATACGTAATGAAGACATCATCGCTCGCAGTTTTCGAAAAGGAAGGGAAAAACGGGTGGCAAACGAAAAGTGGGGAGGTTTCTCATTTAATATATACTTACGTGAAATATATTCAACTAACATAATTAATTATTAATAAAATGTCACAATATATGTCAGCTAGCTTGCTTTAATATCACACTTGGATGCGAAAAGCAATCTGGTTACTTTAGTTAGAGCTAGAAATATTTTTTTATTAACACCGATGAAAAGAAGCAATAAAACAGAACATGATGAAAAAACTCCGTGGGAGAGCCGAAACCTGCATTTCAAGACCAAAGTAGTGCGTAATTAATAGTTGAACTTTGTGTCATCATTTTTTTCTGATCTGGCACTCATCAGAAATCACCTCGCAAACATTTTATATTTTTAAAATGCAATGGAAAACATATTTTTATTTCTTCGTTCTGAAATCGTGTTTATAGCAAGAAATTTCACCTTAGGAGTGTAATTTCTCCTTTTTGTTACTTCGTTCTGATATCGTGTTTTTTTGCAAGAATTTTCAGATAACGAGTGTCATTTCTCATTTTCTTCCTTCTTGCTGTAATCGTATTTATTGCAATAAAATTCATTACTGGATTGTCATGTCGCATTTTTCTTACCTCGTACTAAAATCGTGTTCATAGCAATAAAATTCATTTCTGGAGTGTCATGTCGAATTTTTCTTACCTCGTTCTCAACTCGTGTTTATAAAAAAAAGTACCTTTCTGGAATATCATTTCGTATTTTCCTTACGTCGTATTGAAAGCGTGTCTATCGCAATAAAATTCGATTTTAGTTTCATTTCGCAATTATCTTACCTCGTACTAAAATCGTGTTTAGAGCAATAAAATTTAATTCTGAAGCGTCTTTTCGCATTTTTCTTAATTGGTACTGAGATCATGTTTATAGAAATAAAATTCAATTTTGGAGTGTCATTTTGCATTTTTCTTACCTCATACTGAAATTTTGTTTATAGCTAAAAAAGTTCAAATTTGGACTGTCATTTCGCATTTATCTTACTTGGTACTGAAATCTTGTTTTTAGCATTAAAATTCAATTCCGAACGTCTTTTCGCATTTTCTTTACCTCGTACTGAAGTCGTTATTATAGCAATAAATTCATTTCTAGAGAGACATTTCCCATTTTCTTACTTCGCACTAAAATTGTGTTTATAGCAATAAAATTCAATTTTGGATTGTCATTTCGCATTTTTCTTACCTCGTGTTGAAATCGTGTTTATAGCATAAACTTCCATTCCGCAGTGTCATTTCGCATTTTTCTTGCTTGTACTGAAATCGTGTACAAAGCAAGAAAGTTCATATTTGGAGTGTAATTTCGCGTTTTTATTATTTTGTTCTCAAATCGTGTTTTTAACAATAAAATTCATTTCTGGAGTGTCATTTCGCTATTTCCTTTCTTGGTACAAATTTCGTGTTTCTAGCATTAAAATTTTATCCTGGAGTATCATTTCGCATTTTTCTTACCTCGCTCTGAAATCGTGTTTAGAGCTAAAAAATTCAATTTTAGAATGTCAATTCGCATTTTTCTTACTTGGTAATGGAAACATATTTATTGCAATAACATTAATTTCTGAAATGTCATTTCGCATTACTCTTACCTCGTACTGCCCGCGGCCGGCTTCGCCGGGTAAATATAGCCGACACATTTCCCATTCCGAATCAATAAAAACTATACAATTCGGATGAATGGTACAAGAAATATGCGACTTTTTAGGTGATTTTTATTTTTTTGGGGGGGTCCCAGGGGGTTATCAGGGAACTTTATGTGCTTGGCCCGTATAACGCGGCATCGTTTACCTTCAATAAAAATTCCGGATCTTTAGCTTTAGTGCAAGCATGTTTTTTCGACGGTGTCACCCGTTAAAATAGAATATTCTGTGTTCTTTCTTTCACGTAGGGGCACGAGAAAGACATCACTCACGTTAATTTGCTGTCCCTACCTTGTCGGGAACTTCACGGCGGATGTGTTGTAAGTTACCAAACGTTGTAGAAGTCGCAATTTCAATGGAAAATCGATTATCGTTAATTACTCGAAATTCGTTCGACTTATGGATATTTAAAGAAACCCAAAAAAATGAAAAAAAATCCAGTATCTTGCATTTCAAGGAATTTTTCCTACGATTATTGGAAGTTGGTCAAAAAAATTCCAAAATTAGGCCCAAAGGAAAAGCACAGAAAATTTTAAAAAAGTAAAAAAAATACTTGAAATCAAAATATTGCAAAGATAACCACACAAAAAAATCAACCAAAAAATCTTGTATCATATCCATGAAGGACTTTGTCCCACCTTTATTACAAGTTGGTTTAAAACAATCAAAGAAAGGTCCATAATAATAGCATTGGAAATTAAAAAAAAATATAAAATATACTTTAACTCAAAATATGGCAAAGAAAAAAAATTGGCAAAAAATGTAGTTTTCGTCAGAAAAATTTCATGTTCCTATGACATTTACAAGTAGGCAATAATTGGAAAAAGTTTTAGTCCCATTATGCTCCAATGTTAATTTGGATCGATATATTTCGAAAACCAATCGACCTTTTCGAGTTTTCGGATTTTTCCCCCGATCAATATTTTTTCCCCACCCACGGTGAAAATTTCGTCTTCCTAGCACGTCCGGAAGTGGTCGGGAATTTGTATACGTGAATCAGTGAGTGGTCAGTGGTCAATGAGGTATCTGTCACACATCGGGCTGTATATAATATAGAATAGATACATTTTTGGTGTGTCATTTGGAATTTTTCTTACCTCGATCTAACGTCGTGTTTATAGCTATAAAATTCATTTTGCAGTGTTATTTCGCATTTTTCTTGACTCGCACTGAAATAGCAATATAATTCAATTTTTGCGTGTAATTTCGCATTTTTCTTTATTGGTACACAAATCGTATTTATTGTAATATCGCATTTTTCTTACTTTGTAATGAAACCGTGTTTATAGTAATAAAACTCAATTTTGGGGTGTTTTTTCGCATTTTCCTTACTTGGTACTGAAACTGTGTTTATAGCATTAAAATTCAATTCTGGTGGGTCATTTCGCATGTATCTTACTTGGTACTGAAATTTTGTTTTTAGCATTGAAATTCAATTCCGAAGCGTATTTTCGCATTTTTTTTCCTCGTACTGAAGTCGTTGTTATTAAATTCATTTCTAGAGAGATTTTTCCCATTCCCATATTCACCTCGCACTGAAATTGTGTTTATAGCAATAAAATTCAATTTTGGAGTGTCATTTCACAAATTTCTTACCTTGTACTCAAGTCGTGTTTATAGGAATAAAATTCATCTTTGTATTGTCATTTCGCATTTTTCTTACCTTGTATTGAAATCGTGTTTATAACATAAACTTCCATTCCGCAGTGTCATTTCGCATTTTTCTTGCTTGTACTGAAATCGTGTACAAAGCAAGAAAGTTCATATTTGGAGTTTCATTTCGCATTTTTATTATTTTGTTTTGAAATCGTGTTTATAACATTAAAATCCAATTCTGGAGTGTCATTTCTCTATATCCTTTCTTGGTACAAAAATCGTGTTTCTTCCATTAAAATTTTATTGAAGAGTATCATTTCGCATTTTTCTTATATCTTACTGAAGTCTCTTTTATAGCAATTAAATTTATTTCTGTAGTGTAATTTCGCAATATTTGGCCTCCTACTGAAATCCTGGTTATAGCAATAAAATTCATTTCTGCAGGGTCATTTCGCATTTTTTACTTGGTAATGAAACCGTGTTTATATTATAAAAAATCAATTTTGGAGTTTCATTTCGCATTTTCCTTACTTGGTACTGAAACGGTGCTTATAGCATTAAAATACAATTCCGGAGGGTCTTTTCGAATGTTTCTTACTTTTTCGTAAAATCGTGTGTTTTCGCATTATTCTCCTCGCCTTTCGCCTCGTTCTTAAATTGTGTTTATAGTAATATGATTCAATTCTGGAGTGTCAAATCGCATTTTTAATATATCGTATTGCAGTCGTCATTATTGTAAAACAATTTATTTCTGTAGTGCAATTTCGCATTTTTCATGCTTCTTACTAATCGTATTTATTTCAATAAAATTCATATCAGGAGTGTCATATAGCTTTTTTCTAACCTCGTACTGAAATCGCGTATATAGAAATAACATTCAATTTGGATAATAAATTCGCATTTTTCTTATCTGGTACTGAAATCGTATTAATTGCAATGACATTTCTACCTCTTAAGAAATGTCTTGTTCGTATCAGTATAATTCAATTTTTTAAATTAATTTCGTATTTTTCTTACCTCTTATTGAAAGCGCGATTGTTGCATTAAAATCGATTTTGGAGTGTCATTAAGGATTTTTCGTCCCCCGTACAGAAATCGTGTTAATAACAATAAAATTTAAATTTGGATTTTAATTTCGGAATTTTCTTACTTGGCACTGAAATCGTGTTTATAGAATTAAAATTCCTTTCTGGAGTGTCTTTACGCATTATTCTCTCCACTGACTGAAACGGTTTTTATTGTAATATAATTCAACTAGCTGACCCGGCGAACTTCGTACTGCCTAACAATCAATGAACTTACAGTTTATTTACACCATTTATAAATCAAGAGCAGCTGTATCGTTTTTAATCATGTTTAATTTATTATAATAAAATAAGGATACAAATTCAATAAAACTACGTAAATGAGTGCCAAAATTGCTGGTCAGAAAGACAATTGAATTGTCTTTATTGAATCTACATAGGGTGAATCGGAGCACGTTTACGCGGATTTTTTTTTAACAAATTTTCTTGCATTTTAGCTTAAGAAATTTTGGGCATTGTGGTTTAATAAAGCAGTTCATGAAATAAAAATTATACGCATTCAGTTGTTGGCTATTTGCTGTAAAAAATGTTTTTAGGTCCAAGTCTGTTGCATACACTTGGCCCATTCAGGGGGCAGGTTGACACGACCCCAGACCGACGCTTGACTGATGCTCAAAATCGTGCAAGAAAAGCCCCTATGAAGCAGCATTAGCATTAAATGACTTAAGGCGCGCCAGTTTTAGTATCTCTGTTTGGAAAAAATGCACTGCGTAAACGTACTGCATGCGTAAACGCACCACGGTGAGCCCTACACATTCGGGTTTAATGTCTTGCGTCAAGCACCTTCTGAGAAACAACAGTTTTTGTTTTGTTATCAGGCGCAAGATGAAGCGGATGAAGCTAAATAAATATAGCGAAGCAAAGCAGTGACGCAGCGAGGGGAGGTTTTGGCGGATAACCCCCCCCCCCCCCCCCAAGAGCTCATAGAATTTTTTAATGAAAGATTTTGTTATTAATATTTGGGGGACGGATGACTAACAAACAAAACATATTTAACTATTCACACAGCCACAAAACCCACTATTTTGAACCATTTATCTTAAAAAATGTCTGGGGGAAGTGCCCCCCACACTTCCCGCTTACCTTAGCGAGTTTTCTATACCCTACAGACCCGTGGTATTAGCTGCGCCCAAAACCCCCTATCCTAGCTACGCACTTGAAGCGAAGGAAGAAATACAGAGGATGGTTTATCGACTCATGAACATAGCACGCTAAATTGACCATGAGAAAATCATGGGTTTTCATTAGCACATGAGCACAAACAACACAAAAACTGAAAGAATGACCATGCGATTTTTTAATCGTTATCACGAATGCAACACGAATTGTAAATTGAATACGTTTAAGCTCAAAAGGGCATATGAGTTGAGATCATGGAATCTACGGAATGAGGACCTCCTAACCTTTGAATTTTCCTTTGAGTAAAGTTGCGTGAATCACATTCATCACCAATTCGTTTAATGATCAAACACGTTCCGTTGGATAGTTATGGTTGGTTTAGGCTTCGAAAGATCATGAGCACAGAAACAACATTTTTCTGTTAATCGTGCCTTGGTAAGCCAGGTACGTCCAAGGACGTAAAATATTCAGATAGATAGTTGGTGATTTCGTCTTCATTTGTTACACATTTAAAAGATTCGAATCCATGCAGAGTACGAACTATTTGAATTTACCTCGTTTTAGTCATCCACATCTTCGTTCTTGCTCGCTAAATCAACCATCTTTGATTCTTTTGGTGATCAATCATATTCTGGAACTCTTTGTTGATGAGTTCACCTTCCGCTGAAACTAATTTGCAATCATTCCAAGGAAATGAGTTAAAACTACTCGATTCCTCGACAGGAACACGGACATTACTGTTTGTCAACAATTGCTTGGAGATTTGTTTACAAAAACGGTAGTGAAGTGTCAACTCGAGCTGGGCCACGGCTGGGCTTACAATCAGCTTGAATTAAATTTAAAAAATGTAATTTCAATTTAATTAATATTTTGAATATATTTAGTAATTAAAATGCTATATTGTTATTAAATTCAGTTATTAAAGTGGTAAAAACAAAACAAATTATTTAATTTGTAGTTTTGACCGACTTATCAATTGTTGTGTACTATAACTCCTATAAGCATGTCCATAGGAAAGAGATGAATTTTTTGTGTGAAATTATCCCTTTTTTAATGGCCTATATGTTAACCCCGCCTGAGACGAATCCAAAGAACCAAATCTCATTGAAATCGGTGCAGCCGTTCTCGAGTTATAAGTGTTCTAACTAACACGATTTTCGACTTTCTTTTATATATATAAAATATAAGAGATGTTGGAGTGTCATTTCGCATTTTTCTACCTTCTTACTAATCATATTTATTGCAATCAAATTCATTGAACTGTACTGAAATCGTGATTACAGCATAAAAATTCAATTTTGAAGTGTCATTTAGGATTTTTCTTAGTTGGTACTAAAATGGTGTTTATAGCAATAAAATTGAATTCTGGAGTGTCTCTTTGTCTTTTTCTTACTTCGAAGTGAAGTCGTTATTATAGCAATAAAATTCATTTCTGGAGTGTTATTTCGCTTTTTTTACTTGGTAATGAAACCGTGTTTATTGCATAAAAAATCAATTTTGAAGTGTCATTTCGCATTTTCCTTACTTGGTAGTGAAACTGCGATTATAGCATTAAAATTCAATTCTGGAGGGTCATACTTAAGAAGAAGCGAAACGACACTGCAGAATTGAATTTTAATACTATAATCACGATTTCCTTCCCGAGTAAGAAAAATTCCAAATGACATTCCACTATATATTTTTTATTGCTATAAAAATGATTTATTAATTTTATATGCATAAACACGATTTAAGTACCAAGTATGAAAAATGCGAATGACACTCTAGAAATGAATTTTATTACACGATCAGTACGAGATAAGGAAAATGCGAAATTACACTCCAGAATCGAATTTTAAAGCTATGAACACGATTTCATTACACGGTAAGAAAATTTTTTAACGAAACTCAAGAAATGATTTTTATTGACAGTCAATCGTTTTCAGTGCGAAGTAAGAAAAATGCGAAACCACAATTCAGAAATGAATTTTATTGCCTTTAACACGACCGATTGAATTACGAGGTAAGAATTTTGCGAAATGAAATTTCAGAAATGATTTTATGGCTGTAAACAAAAATTCAGTAGAAGGTAATTAAAATCCAAATGAGACTCCTGAAATTAATTTTGTTGCAATAAATACGATATCAGTACCAATTAAGAAGAATACGAAATATCAATGAAAAATTGAATTTTATGGCTATAAACACGAATCCATACGAGGTAAGAATATGCGAAATGACCCTCGAGAAAGGAATTTTATTGCTATAATAACGACTTCAGTACGAGGTAAGAAAAATGCGAAGTGACAATCCCGAATTCAACCTTATTGCTATAAACACGACGTTGGTCCCAAGAAAGAAAAATCCTAAATAACACTCTGGAATTGAATTTTTATGCTGTAATCGCGATTTCATTACGAGGTAACAAAAATGCGAAATGACACTCCAGAAATGAATTGTATTTCTATGATGACGACTGCAGTACGAGGTATGAAAAATGCGAAATGACACTCCAGAATTGAATTATGTTACCATAAACACGATTTTAGTACCAGGATGCAATACAATGCGAAATGACACTCCAAAATTGAGTTTTATCGCTATAAACACGTTTTCAGTATGAAGTAAGAAAAATTCGAAAAGACACTCCGGAATTTAATGTTAATGCTACAAACACGATAGCAGAACAAAGTATGAAAAAATTCTAAATGACATTAAAAATGTTATTTTATTGCTGTAAACATGGTTTCAGTTCGAGGGAAGAAAAAGGCGAAATAACACTCCAGAATCGAATGTTAATGATGGAAACACGATTTTTGTGCCAGGAATTTACATGGCCAGGCAAAATTACATTCCAGAATTGATGTTAATATTATAAACACGATGTCGGAACGAAATTAGAAAAATGCGAAATGACAGTCGTAATATGAATTTTGTTGCTATGAACATGATTTGAGTACCAAGTAAAAAATGCAAAATGACACTACGGAATAGAATTTTAATGCTATAATGGTGATTTCATGACGAGGTAAGAAAAATGCGAAGTGACACTCCAGAAATGAAATTTAATACAATATACACAATTTCAACTCAAAGGTAAGAAAAATGCGAAATGACAATCCAGAAATGAATTTTAATGCAATTAATACGATTGAAGTAAGAAGCAAAAAATACGAAATGACACTCAAGAAATGAATTTTATTGCTATAAACGCAATTTCAATACGTGGTAAAAAAAGCGAAATGACACTCCAAAATTGATTTTTCTTGCTATGAACACGATTTCATTACGAGGTAAGAAAAATGTGAAAAGACACTCCTGAATGGAATTATACTGCTATGGACACGATTTCAGTACGAGGAAAGAGGAATGCGACATTACACTTCAGAAATATATTTTATTGCAATAAATACGGTTTCAGTACCAAGTAAGAAGAATGCGAAATGAAATCCAATTTTGAATTTTAATGGTATAAACACGATTTCAGTACGATGTAGAAAAATGAAACTTCGGAAATGTATTTTATTTCTATAAACACAATTTGAGTTCGAGGTAAAAAAAATTCAAAATGACACTCTAGAATTAAATTTTTTCTATAAACACGAGTTCAGTACAAATTACTTAAAATGAGAAGTGACATTCTAGAAATGAATGTTTTTGCTACAATAAAGACTTCAGAACGAGGTAAGAAAAATCCAGAAAGACGTTGTAAAATTGATTTTTTTGCCATAAACACGTTTTCAGCACCAAAAAAGAAAAAACCGATATGACCCTCCAGAAATGAATTTTATTGCTTTAAAGGCGATTTCAGTATGAGGTACAAAATGCCAAATGGCACTCCAAAAGTGAATTTTATCCCCATGAACTCGATTTCAGTACGGGATAAGAAAAATGCAAATTGACACTCAAGAGATGAATTTTGTTCTAAAAACACGAGTTGAGTACGAGGTATGAATAATTCGAAATGACACACCAGAATTGAATTTTATTTCCAAAATAACGATTTCTGTACCAAGAAAGAAAAATGAGAAATGACACTTCAGAAATGAATTTTATTGCAATGAACACGATTGAGGTACGAGGTACAGAAAATGCGAATGAAACCCCAACATTGAATTTTATTGCTATAAACACGACATCAGTACGATGTAAGAAAAAAGCGAAGCGAAGCTCAATAATTGAATATTATTGATATAAAAACGACTTGAGTTCCGAGTTATAAATATGCGAAATGACACTCCAGAATTGAATTTTATTTCTTTAAACACGATTTCAGTACCAAGCAAAAAAATACGATATGACTACGGAATGGAAATTGAATTCTACAATGGTGATTTCAGTACGAGGTAAGATGAATGTGAAATGACACTGCAGAAATGAATTTTTTTTCAATGAACACGATTTAAGTACGTGGTGAGAGAAATTCCCTTTGACACTCAAAAATTTATATTTATATCTATTAACACCATTTCAGTAGGAGTCAAGTAAAAAGAATAATGACACTCCAGAAATGTTTTTTATGTCAAAAAAACTATCTCAGTACAAAGTATAAAAAAATGCTAAATGAGACTAAAAATTGAATTTCATATCAATAAAATCTATTTCTGCATGACATAGGAAAAATGCGAAATGACATTCCAGAAATGAATTTGTTTTGCTACAATAAAGACTTCAGAACGAGGTAAGAAAATTGCACAAAGACGCGCAAGAATTGATTTTTTTGCCATAAACACGATTTCAGTCCCAAAAAAAGGAAAATACGAAATGACATTCCGGAGTAGAATTTTATTGCCATCGCACTTGCAACAAGGATATTCCTTTCCAAGACGCATTTTACTTTCGTGTGACTTCGGAATCTATATTCTTGTTGCAAATGCGACTCACTTCTCATAATGAAAAAAATTAAAAACGTGACTTAGAAATGCATATTCTTGTTGCTAACGCGAATTCACTACTCAGGTGAAAAATTAAAAATGTGACTTGGAAATCCATATTCTTGTTGCAAATACTCAAAGTGAAAAAATTAAAAATGTAACTTTGAAATGAATATTCTTGTTCTAAACGCGAATTCACTACTCAAAGTAAAAAATTTTTAAATGTAGCTTGGAAGTGAATATTCTTGTTTTAAACAGAAATTCAAAAATCACTCAAAGTGAAAATATTAAAAATGTTTCTTAGAAATGGATATTTTACTCTCAAACACGAATTCACTACTCAAAAAGACAAAATTAAAAATGTAACTTAGGAATGAATATTCTTGTTGCAAACGCTAATTAACTACGTACTCAAAGTGAAGAATTTAAAAACCTTTCTTAGATATGAATATTCTTGTTGCAAACGTGAATTCACTTCTCAAAGTGAAAAAATTTAAAAATATTACTTGGAAATGAATAATCTTGTGGCCAACGCGAATTCACTACTCAAAGTAAAAACTTTAAAAATGTTGCTTAAAAATGAATATTCTTGTTGCAAACGCGAATTTACTACTGACAATGAGAAAATGATAAATGTTATATTCAAATAAATATTCTTGTTTCTAACGCGTTTTCACTATTCAAAGTGGAAAATTTCAAAATTTTACTTGGAAATGATTATTCTTGTTGCAAACGTGAATTCACTACTCAAAGTTGAAAAATTAAAATTGTTACTTAATATTGAATATTTTGTTTCAAACGCGAATACACTACTCAAACTGGAAAAAATAAAAATGTTACTTAATATTGAAAATTCTTGTTGCAACCGTTAATTCACAACTGTATGTAAAAAAATTAAAATATTACTTGGAATAGAACGTTATTGTTGCAAACGCGAATTCACTACTCTAAGTGAAAAAATTAAGTATGTTACTCGGAAATGAATATTCTTGCTGCAAACGCGAATTCACAATTCGATGTGGAAAAATTTAAAATGTTACTTGAAAATAAATATTATGTTGCAAACGCGTATTCACTACTCAAATGGGGAAAATTAAAAATGTTACTCAAAAATGAATAATCTGGTTTCAAACGAAAATTCACTACTCAAAGTGAAGAAATTCAAAGTGTTACTTAAAAATGAATATTCTTGTTGCAAACGCGAATATACAACTCTAAGGGAAAAAAATTATAAATTTTACTTGGAAACGAATAATCTTGTTGCAATCGCGAATTCACCACTCAAAGTGGAAAAATTACAAATGCTACTTAGAATTGATATTCTTGTTGCAAACGCGAATTCTCTACTCAAAATGAAAAAAATAAAAATGTTACTTAATATTGAATATTCTTTTTTCAAACGTGAATTCCAAACTCTAAGTGAATAAATTAAAATGTTACTTGGAAATGAATAATCTTTTTCAAACGCAAATTCACCACTCAAAGTGAAAAAATTAAAAATGTTACTTATAAATGAATATTCTTGTTGCAAACGCGAATTCACAACTCTAACTGAAAAAATTAAAAATGTACCTTAGCAATGATAATTCTTGTTGCACGAGCGAGTTCACTACTCAAAGTGAGAAATTTTAAAATGATTTTTTTTAATTTTTCTTTTTGCAAACGCAAATTGAACTCTAAAAGTGAGAAAATGAAAAATGTTATTAAGAATATAATAAATTATAAGAATATAAATAAAACGTTAAATATTCTTGTGTCAAACGCGAATTCACAACTCGATGTGGAAAAATTAAAAATGTTACTTGAAAATAAATATTTATATTGCAAACGCGTATTCAGTACTCAAATGGGGAAAATTAAAAATGTAACTTAGAAATGAATATTCTTGTTGCAAACGCGAATTCACTTCTCAAAGTGAAAAAATTTAAAAATATTACTTGGAAATGAATAATCTTGTGGCCAACGCGAATTCACTACTCAAAGTAAAAACTTTAAAAATGTTGCTTAAAAATGAATATTCTTGTTGCAAACGCGAATTTACTACTGACAATGAGAAAATGATAAATGTTATATTCAAATAAATATTCTTGTTTCTAACGCGTTTTCACTATTCAAAGTGGAAAATTTCAAAATTTTACTTGGAAATGATTATTCTTGTTGCAAACGTGAATTCACTACTCAAAGTTGAAAATTAAAATTGTTACTTAATATTGAATATTTTGTTTCAAACGCGAATACACTACTCAAACTGGAAAAAATAAAAATGTTACTTAATATTGAAAATTCTTGTTGCAACCGTTAATTCACAACTGTATGTAAAAAAATTAAAATATTACTTGGAATAGAACGTTATTGTTGCAAACGCGAATTCACTACTCTAAGTGAAAAAATTAAGTATGTTACTCGGAAATGAATATTCTTGCTGCAAACGCGAATTCACAATTCGATGTGGAAAAATTTAAAATGTTACTTGAAAATAAATATTATGTTGCAAACGCGTATTCACTACTCAAATGGGGAAAATTAAAAATGTTACTCAAAAATGAATAATCTGGTTTCAAACGAAAATTCACTACTCAAAGTGAAGAAATTCAAAGTGTTACTTAAAAATGAATATTCTTGTTGCAAACGCGAATATACAACTCTAAGGGAAAAAAATTATAAATTTTACTTGGAAACGAATAATCTTGTTGCAATCGCGAATTCACCACTCAAAGTGGAAAAATTACAAATGCTACTTAGAATTGATATTCTTGTTGCAAACGCGAATTCTCTACTCAAAATGAAAAAAATAAAAATGTTACTTAATATTGAATATTCTTTTTTCAAACGTGAATTCCAAACTCTAAGTGAATAAATTAAAATGTTACTTGGAAATGAATAATCTTTTTCAAACGCAAATTCACCACTCAAAGTGAAAAAATTAAAAATGTTACTTATAAATGAATATTCTTGTTGCAAACGCGAATTCACAACTCTAACTGAAAAAATTAAAAATGTACCTTAGCAATGATAATTCTTGTTGCACGAGCGAGTTCACTACTCAAAGTGAGAAATTTTAAAATGATTTTTTTTAATTTTTCTTTTTGCAAACGCAAATTGAACTCTAAAAGTGAGAAAATGAAAAATGTTATTAAGAATATAATAAATTATAAGAATATAAATAAAACGTTAAATATTCTTGTGTCAAACGCGAATTCACAACTCGATGTGGAAAAATTAAAAATTTTACTTGAAAATAAATATTTATGTTGCAAACGCGTATTCAGTACTCAAATGGGGAAAATTAAAAATGTAACTTAGAAATGAATATTCTTGTTGCAAACGCGAATATACAACTCTAAGGGAAAAATTTATAAATTTTACTTGGAAATGAATATTCTTGTTGCAAACGCGAATTCACTACTCAAAATGAAAAATTTAAAATTGTAACTTAATTGGAATTAACTATCACATGTTCGGGGAGATATCGGGCGAGAGGCGAGCGGGCGGCTCTCGCGGTTCGAACATTTTATTTCAAACGCGAATACACTACTCAAAGTGGAAAAAATAAAAATTTTACTTAATATTAAAAATTCTTGTTGCAAACGTGAATTAACAACTCTATGTAAAAAAATTAAAATGTTACTTGGAAAAGAACGTTATTGTTGCAAACGCGAATTCACTACTCAAAATAAAAAAATGAGAAATGTTACTTGGAAATAAATATTCTTGTTGCAAACGCGAAGTCCCAGTGGAAAGATTAAAAATGTTACTAAGAATTAATATTTATGTTGTAAACACAAAAATAAAAAATGTTACTTGGGAATGAATATTATTTTTTCAAACGCTAATTCACAACTCTAAGTGAAAAAATTAAAAATGTTACTTAGAAATAAATATTCTCGTGGCACGAGCGAGTTCACTACTCAAAGTGGAAAAATTAGAAATATCACTAGGAAATAAGTATTTTTGTTGCAAACGCTAATAAAAATGTCAGTGGAAAAATTAAAAATGTTACTAGGAAATAAATATTTATGTCGCAAAAGCGAATACACTACTCAAAGTGAAAAATTTTAAAATTTTACTTGGAAATAAATATTAATGATGCACACGCGAATTCACTATTCAAAGTGGAAAAATTATAAATGTTATTTAGAATTGAATATTCTTGTTGCAAACGCGAATTCACTACTCAAAATGGAAAAATTAAAAATGTTACTTAATATTGAATATTCTTTTTTCAAACGCGAATTCCAAACCTTAAGTGAATAAATTAAAATGTTACTTGGAAATAAATATTCTTGTTGCAAACGCGAATTCACAACTCTAATTGAAAAAAAATAAAAAAGTTACTTAGAAATAAATATTCTTGTTGCACGATCGAGTTCACTACTCAAAGTGATAAATTTTAAAATGATACTTTTTTAATTTTTCTTGTTGCAGACGCGAATTCACTACTTAAAGTGGAAAATATAAAAATGTTACTGGAAAATTCTCGTATCAAATGCAAATTCACTACTGAAAGAGAAGTAAATAAAAATGTTACTTAGTATTGAAAATTCTTGTTGCAAACGCAAATTCACAACTCAATGTGAAAAAATGAAAAATATAACTTAGAAATGAATATTCTAATTGAAACGCGAATACACAACTCTAGTGAAATTATTAAAAAAATTACTTGAAAATGATATTCTTGTTGCAAAGGCTACCCGAAGTTAACCCGAAGTGAAAAATTTAAAAATGTTACTTGGAAATGAATATTCTTGTTGCAAACGCGAATTCACTACTCAAAAAGAAAAATTTTAAATTGTAACTTTGAAAACAATAATATTGTTGCAAACGCGATGTCAATACTCAAAGTTGAAAAATTAAAAATGTTACTTAATATCGATTCCTTAATACGATATTCTTTTTCAAACGCGAGTTCACCACTCAAAGTAAAAAAATTAAAATTGTTAATCCGAATTGAGTTTTCTTGCTGCAAACGCGAATTCCCTACTCAAAGTGAAAAAATTGAAAATTTAATTCGAAATGAGTTTCCTTGTTACAAACTCGAATACACTAAATCCAAGGGAAATAGTTAGACATGTTACTTCGAAAACAATATTCTTGTTTCAAACGCAAATTCACTGCTCAAAGTGAAAAAATTAGAAATTTTACTAAATTGTCGCAAACGCGAATTCACTACTCAAAACGAAAACTTTTAAATTGTAACTTGGAAAACAATATTATTGTTGCAAACGCGATGTCACAACTCAAAGTGAAAAAATTGAAAATATTACTTGGAAATGAATGTTTTTTTTTGGAAACGCGAACTCACTACTCAAATTTAAAAAAATTAAAAATGTCACTTGGAAATAAATATTCTTGTTGCAAAAGCGGATTCCGTACTCAAAGAAAATAAATTAAAAATGTTACGTAGAAAAGAATATTCCTTTTTGCAAACGGGAATAAACAACTCAAGGTTAAAATTAAAAAATGATACTTGGAAATGAATATTTTTGTTGCAAAGGCGATTTCACTACTCAAAGTGGAAAAATTAATAATGTTACTTAATATTGAAAATTCTTGTTGCAAACGCAAATTCACAACTCTAAATAAAAAAATTAAAACGCTACTTGGAATAGAACGTTATAGATGCAAACGCGAATTCACTACTTCAAGTGGAAAAATTAAAAATGTTACTTGGTATTGAATATTCTTTTTGCCAACGCGAATTCACTAATCAAAGTGAAAAAATTAAAATTTGTTACCTGGGAAAGAATATTCTTGTTGCAAACGCGAATACACTGCTTAAAGTGGAAAAATTAAAAATGTTATTAGGAAATATATATTTATGCTGCAAACGCGAATACACTACTCAAACTGGAAAAATAAAAAATAATTCCAGGAAATAAATATTTACGTTGCAAACGCGAAAACACTACTCAAAGTGGAAGAATTAAAAATGTTACTTCATATTGAATATTCCTGTTTCAAGCGCGAATTCCAAACAAAGTGTATAAATGAAAATGTTACTTGGAAATAAATATTCTTTTTCAAACGCGAATTCACCACTCAAAGTGAAAAAATAAAAAATGTTATTCGAAGATAAATATTCATGTTGCAGGAGCGAATTTTTTACTGAAAGTGGAAAAGTTGAGAATGTTACTTATTAATGTATATTCTTGTTGCAAACGCGAATTCACTACTTAAAGTGAAAAAATTGTAAATTATCCTTAATATTGAATATTGTTGTTCATTCCTTTTATGTTACTTAATCTTGAAATTCACTACTCAAAGTGGAAAAATTAAAAATGTTACTTGGAAATGAATATTCCTGTTTCAAACGCGAATTCACCACTCAAAGTGAAAAAATGAAAAATGTAACTTAGAAATGAATATGCTAGTTGCAGACGCGATTACTCAACGCTTAGTGAAACATTTTAAAATATTACTTCGAAATGAATATTCTTTTTAAACGCGAATTCACCACTCAAAGTGAAAAAAATTTATATTGTTAATTCTAAATGAATTTTCTTGTTGCAAACAGGAAATCACTAAATCCAATTGAAAAAATTAAAAATTTTACTTTGAAACGAATATTATTGTTGGAAACGTGAATTCTCGACTCAAAAAGAAAAATTTAAAATTGTAACTTGGAAAACATTATTATTGTTGAAAACGGGATGTCACAACAAAGTGAAAAAATTAAAAATTTTACTTGGAACTGAATATTCTAGTTGAAAACGCGAGTTCACTACTCAAAGTTGAAAAATTAAAAATGTTACTTAATATTGAATATTTATTTTCAAACGCGAATACACTACTCCAAGTGGAAAAATTAAAAATGTTACTTAAATTTCAAAATTCTTGCTGCAAACGTGAATTCACAACTCTACGTAAAAAAATAAAAATGTTACGTGGAATAGAACGTTATTGTTGCAAACCCAAATTCACTACTCAAAATAAAAAAATGAGAAATGTTGCTTGGAAATAATGTTGCTTGCTTCTTGTTGCAAACCCAAATTCACTACTCAAATAAAAAAATGAGAAATGTTGCTTGGAATTATATATTCTTGTTGCAAACGCATATTCACTACTCAAAGTGAAAAAATTAAGAATGTTACCTGGGAAAGAATATTTTTTTTTGCTAACTCTATGTGAAAAAATTAAAAATTTTACTTGGAAAACAATATTATTGTTGCTAACGCGATGTCACAACTCAAAGTGAAAAAATTAAAAATTTTACTTGGAAATGAATATTCATTCAGCCTTGTTGTTGTATTGTTGGAAACGTGAATTCTCGACTCAAAAAGAAAAATTTAAAATTGTAACTTGGAAAACATTATTATTGTTGAAAACGGGATGTCACAACAAAGTGAAAAAATTAAAAATTTTACTTGGAACTGAATATTCTAGTTGAAAACGCGAGTTCACTACTCAAAGTTGAAAAATTAAAAATGTTACTTAATATTGAATATTTATTTTCAAACGCGAATACACTACTCCAAGTGGAAAAATTAAAAATGTTACTTAAATTTCAAAATTCTTGCTGCAAACGTGAATTCACAACTCTACGTAAAAAAATAAAAATGTTACGTGGAATAGAACGTTATTGTTGCAAACCCAAATTCACTACTCAAAATAAAAAAATGAGAAATGTTGCTTGGAAATAATGTTGCTTGCTTCTTGTTGCAAACCCAAATTCACTACTCAAAATAAAAAAATGAGAAATGTTGCTTGGAATTATATATTCTTGTTGCAAACGCATATTCACTACTCAAAGTGAAAAAATTAAGAATGTTACCTGGGAAAGAATATTTTTTTTTGCTAACTCTATGTGAAAAAATTAAAAATTTTACTTGGAAAACAATATTATTGTTGCTAACGCGATGTCACAACTCAAAGTGAAAAAATTAAAAATTTTACTTGGAAATGAATATTCATTCAGCCCTTATTCAAGACGAGTGGCCATTTAAACTGACTAACGCCTAAATTCATAATTGCCTTGCACGTAATTTTTGTGAGTCTGACTTAACACTATTCACGTTGATCATATGCCAAGGTGCATTGATGAATCTTATTGCAAACGCGAATTCACTACTTACAGTGAAAATTTTAAAAATGTTACTTGGAAATGAATATTATTGTTGCAAACGCGAATTCATTACTCAAAAAGAAAAATTTAAAATTGTTACTTGGAAAACAATATTATTGTTGCAAACGCGATGTCACTACTCAAAGTGAAAATATTGAAAATTTTACTTGGAAATAAATGTTATTGTTGCAAACGCGGATTCACTACTCAATGAGAAAAAATTAAAAATTTTACTTAGAAAGGAATATTCTGGTTGCAAACGCGACTTCACTACTCAAATAATTAAAAATGTTGCTTGGAAATTATTATTATTTTTGTCAAAGCAAATTCACTACTCAAAGTGAAAAAGTTAAAAATGTTACCTGGGAAATTCTTAAATCCTGGGAAATATTCTTGTTGCAAACGCAAATACACAACTCTAAGTGAAAAATTAAAAATGTTACTTGGAAAAGAATATTCATTTTGCAAACGCGAATTCTCTACTCAAAGTGAAAAATTTTACAATGTGACTTGGAAATCAATATTCTTGTTGCACACGCGAACTCACTACGCAAAGTGGAATATTTTGAAATGTTACTTGGAAAAGATTTTTCTTATAGCAAACGCGAATTTATTACTCAAAGTGAAAAAATTAAAAATGTTACTTAGTAATGAATATTCTAGGTGCGAACGCGAATACAGTGGAAAAATTAAAAATGATACTAGAAAATAAATATTTATGTTTCAAAAGCGAATTCACTACTCAAAGTTGAAAAATTAAAAATGTTACTTGGAAGTAAATATTCTTGTTGCAAACACGAATTCACTACTAATAGTGAATAAAATAAAAACGTTACTTAATATTGAATTTTAGTATTGCAAACGCGAATTCACAACTGTAGTGAAAAAATTAAAAATGTTACTGGGAAATCAATATTCTTTTTGCAAACGCGAATTTACTACTCAAAGTGGAAAAATTAAAAATAATACTTGGAAATGATTTTTCTTATTGCAAACGCGAATTTATTACTCAAAGTGTAAAAATTAAAAATATTCTTTTTAAATGAATATTCTTTTTGCTAACGCGAATTCACTACTCAAAGTGATAAATTTAATAATGTTTCGTGGAAATAAGTATTCTTGCTGCACACGCGAATTCATTACTCAAAGTGTAAAAATTAAAAATATTACTTTGAAATGAATATTATTGTTGCAAACACTAATTCACTACCGAAAATAAAAATTTGAAGATTTTACCTGGAAAAGAATATTACTGTTGCAAACGCGATTTCACTACTTAAAGTGAAAAAATTAAAAATGTTACTTAGTAAATTATTCTCTAGTTGCAACCGTGAATACACACCTCTAACTTAAATAAATTAAAAATGTTACTTGGAAATGAATATTCCTGTTGCAAACGCTAATGCACTTCTCAAAGTGGAAAAATAAAAAATGTAACCTGGGAAAGATTATTCTTGTTGCAAAACACGAATACCCAATTCAAAGTGAAAAAATAAAAAATTTTACTGGGTTGCAAACGTGAATTCACTTCTCAGAAAGAAAAATTTTAAATATTAACTTGGAAAACAATATTATAGTTGCGAACGCGATGTCACAACTCAAAGTGAAAACATTTAAAATTTATTTGGAAATGAATGTTATTGCTGCAAACGCGGACTCACTATTAAAAGAGAAAAAATTAAAAATACTACTTACAATTGAATATTTCTTTCTAACGCGAATACACTACTCAAAGTGGATAAATTAAAAATGTTACTTAATGTAAAAAATTCTTGTTGGCAACGTGAAATCACAACTCTTTTGTAAAAAAATTAAAATGTTACCTGGAATAGAAAGTTATTAATGCAAACGCGAATTCACTACTCAAAGTTGAAAAATTAAAAATGTTACTTGGAAATAAATATTCTTGTTGCAAACGCGAATTCACTACTCAAAAAGAAAAATTTTAAATTGTAACTTTGAAAACAATAATATTGTTGCAAACGCGATGTCAATACTCAAAGTTGAAAAATTAAAAATGTTACTTAATATCGATTCCTTAATACGATATTCTTTTTCAAACGCGAGTTCACCACTCAAAGTAAAAAAATTAAAATTGTTAATTCGAAATGAGTTTTCTTGCTGCAAACGCGAATTCCCTACTCAAAGTGAAAAAAGAAAAAATGATACTTGGAAATGAATATTCTTTTTGAAACGCGAATTCACCACTCAAAGTGAAAAAATTGAAAATTTAATTCGAAATGAGTTTCCTTGTTACAAACTCGAATACACTAAATCCAAGGGAAATAGTTAGACATGTTACTTCGAAAACAATATTCTTGTTTCAAACGCAAATTCACTGCTCAAAGTGAAAAAATTAGAAATTTTACTAAATTGTCGCAAACGCGAATTCACTACTCAAAACGAAAACTTTTAAATTGTAACTTGGAAAACAATATTATTGTTGCAAACGCGATGTCACAACTCAAAGTGAAAAAATTGAAAATATTACTTGGAAATGAATGTTTTTTTTGGAAACGCGAACTCACTACTCAAATTTAAAAAAATAAAAAATGTCACTTGGAAATAAATATTCTTGTTGCAAAAGCGGATTCCCTACTCAAAGAAAATAAATTAAAAATGTTACGTAGAAAAGAATATTCCTTTTTGCAAACGGGAATAAACAACTCAAGGTTAAAATTAAAAAATGATACTTGGAAATGAATATTTTTGTTGCAAAGGCGATTTCACTACTCAAAGTGGAAAAATTAATAATGTTACTTAATATTGAAAATTCTTGTTGCAAACGCAAATTCACAACTCTAAATAAAAAAATTAAAACGCTACTTGGAATAGAACGTTATAGATGCAAACGCGAATTCACTACTTCAAGTGGAAAAATTAAAAATGTTACTTGGTATTGAATATTCTTTTTGCCAACGCGAATTCACTAATCAAAGTGAAAAAATTAAAATTTGTTACCTGGGAAAGAATATTCTTGTTGCAAACGCGAATACACTGCTTAAAGTGGAAAAATTAAAAATGTTATTAGGAAATATATATTTATGCTGCAAACGCGAATACACTACTCAAACTGGAAAAATTAAAAATAATTCCAGGAAATAAATATTTATGTTGCAAACGCGAATACACAGTGGAAGAATTAAAAATGTTACTTCATATTGAATATTCCTGTTTCAAGCGCGAATTCCAAACAAAGTGTATAAATGAAAATGTTACTTGGAAATAAATATTCTTTTTCAAACGCGAATTCACCACTCAAAGTGAAAAAATAAAAAATGTTATTCGAAGATAAATATTCATGTTGCAGGAGCGAATTTTTTACTGAAAGTGGAAAAGTTGAAAATGTTACTTATTAATGTATATTCTTGTTGCAAACGCGAATTCACTACTTAAAGTGAAAAAATTGTAAATTATCCTTAATATTGAATATTGTTGTTCATTCCTTTTATGTTACTTAATCTTGAAATTCACTACTCAAAGTGGAAAAATTAAAAATGTTACTTGGAAATGAATATTCCTGTTTCAAACGCGAATTCACCACTCAAAGTGAAAAAATGAAAAATGTAACTTAGAAATGAATATGCTAGTTGCAGACGCGATTACTCAACGCTTAGTGAAACATTTTAAAATATTACTTCGAGATGAATATTCTTTTTAAACGCGAATTCACCACTCAAAGTGAAAAAAATTTATATTGTTAATTCTAAATGAATTTTCTTGTTGCAAACAGGAAATCACTAAATCCAATTGAAAAAATTAAAAATTTTACTTTGAAACGAATATTATTGTTGGAAACGTGAATTCTCGACTCAAAAAGAAAAATTTAAAATTGTAACTTGGAAAACATTATTATTGTTGAAAACGGGATGTCACAACAAAGTGAAAAAATTAAAAATTTTACTTGGAACTGAATATTCTAGTTGAAAACGCGAGTTCACTACTCAAAGTTGAAAAATTAAAAATGTTACTTAATATTGAATATTTATTTTCAAACGCGAATACACTACTCCAAGTGGAAAAATTAAAAATGTTACTTAAATTTCAAAATTCTTGCTGCAAACGTGAATTCACAACTCTACGTAAAAAAATAAAAATGTTACGTGGAATAGAACGTTATTGTTGCAAACCCAAATTCACTACTCAAAATAAAAAAATGAGAAATGTTGCTTGGAAATAATGTTGCTTGCTTCTTGTTGCAAACCCAAATTCACTACTCAAAATAAAAAAATGAGAAATGTTGCTTGGAATTATATATTCTTGTTGCAAACGCATATTCACTACTCAAAGTGAAAAAATTAAGAATGTTACCTGGGAAAGAATATTTTTTTTTGCTAACTCTATGTGAAAAAATTAAAAATTTTACTTGGAAAACAATATTATTGTTGCTAACGCGATGTCACAACTCAAAGTGAAAAAATTAAAAATTTTACTTGGAAATGAATATTCATTCAGCCCTTATTCAAGACGAGTGGCCATTTAAACTGACTAACGCCTAAATTCATAATTGCCTTGCACGTAATTTTTGTGAGTCTGACTTAACACTATTCACGTTGATCATATGCCAAGGTGCATTGATGAATCTTATTGCAAACGCGAATTCACTACTTACAGTGAAAATTTTAAAAATGTTACTTGGAAATGAATATTATTGTTGCAAACGCGAATTCATTACTCAAAAAGAAAAATTTAAAATTGTTACTTGGAAAACAATATTATTGTTGCAAACGCGATGTCACTACTCAAAGTGAAAATATTGAAAATTTTACTTGGAAATAAATGTTATTGTTGCAAACGCGGATTCACTACTCAATGAGAAAAAATTAAAAATTTTACTTAGAAAGGATTATTCTGGTTGCAAACGCGACTTCACTACTCAAATAATTAAAAATGTTGCTTGGAAATTATTATTATTTTTGTCAAAGCAAATTCACTACTCAAAGTGAAAAAGTTAAAAATGTTACCTGGGAAATTCTTAAATCCTGGGAAATATTCTTGTTGCAAACGCAAATACACAACTCTAAGTGAAAAAATAAAAATGTTACTTGGAAAAGAATATTCATTTTGCAAACGCGAATTCTCTACTCAAAGTGAAATATTTTACAATGTGACTTGGAAATCAATATTCTTGTTGCACACGCGAACTCACTACGCAAAGTGTAATATTTTGAAATGTTACTTGGAAAAGATTTTTCTTATAGCAAACGCGAATTTATTACTCAAAGTGAAAAAATTAAAAATGTTACTTAGTAATGAATATTCTAGGTGCGAACGAGAATACAGTGGAAAAATTAAAAATGATACTAGAAAATAAATATTTATGTTTCAAAAGCGAATTCACTACTCAAAGTTGAAAAATTAAAAATGTTACTTGGAAGTAAATATTCTTGTTGCAAACACGAATTTACTACTCAAAGTGGAAAAATTAAAAATAATACTTGGAAATGATTTTTCTTATTGCAAACGCGAATTTATTACTCAAAGTGTAAAAATTAAAAATATTCTTTTTAAATGAATATTCTTTTTGCTAACGCGAATTCACTACTCAAAGTGATAAATTTAATAATGTTTCGTGGAAATAAGTATTCTCTCTGCACACGCGAATTTATTACTCAAAGTGTAAAAATTAAAAATATTACTTTGAAATGAATATTATTGTTGCAAACACTAATTCACTACCGAAAATAAAAATTTGAAGATTTTACCTGGAAAAGAATATTACTGTTGCAAACGCGATTTCACTACTTAAAGTGAAAAAATTAAAAATGTTACTTAGTAAATTATTCTCTAGTTGCAAACGTGAATACACACCTCTAACTTAAATAAATTAAAAATGTTACTTGGAAATGAATATTCCTGTTGCAAACGCTAATGCACTTCTCAAAGTGGAAAAATAAAAAATGTAACCTGGGAAAGATTATTCTTGTTGCAAAACACGAATACCCAATTCAAAGTGAAAAAATAAAAAATTTTACTGGGTTGCAAACGTGAATTCACTTCTCAGAAAGAAAAATTTTAAATATTAACTTGGAAAACAATATTATAGTTGCGAACGCGATGTCACAACTCAAAGTGAAAACATTTAAAATTTATTTGGAAATGAATGTTATTGCTGCAAACGCGGACTCACTATTAAAAGAGAAAAAATTAAAAATACTACTTACAATTGAATATTTCTTTCTAACGCGAATACACTACTCAAAGTGGATAAATTAAAAATGTTACTTAATGTAAAAAATTCTTGTTGGCAACGTGAAATCACAACTCTTTTGTAAAAAAATTAAAATGTTACCTGGAATAGAAAGTTATTAATGCAAACGCGAATTCACTACTCAAAGTTGAAAAATTAAAAATGTTACTTGGAAATAAATATTCTTGTTGCAAACGCGAATTCACTACTCAAAAAGAAAAATTTTAAATTGTAACTTTGAAAACAATAATATTGTTGCAAACGCGATGTCAATACTCAAAGTTGAAAAATTAAAAATGTTACTTAATATCGATTCCTTAATACGATATTCTTTTTCAAACGCGAGTTCACCACTCAAAGTAAAAAAATTAAAATTGTTAATTCGAAATGAGTTTTCTTGCTGCAAACGCGAATTCCCTACTCAAAGTGAAAAAAGAAAAAATGATACTTGGAAATGAATATTCTTTTTGAAACGCGAATTCACCACTCAAAGTGAAAAAATTGAAAATTTAATTCGAAATGAGTTTCCTTGTTACAAACTCGAATACACTAAATCCATGGGAAATAGTTAGACATGTTACTTCGAAAACAATATTCTTGTTTCAAACGCAAATTCACTGCTCAAAGTGAAAAAATTAGAAATTTTACTAAATTGTCGCAAACGCGAATTCACTACTCAAAACGAAAACTTTTAAATTGTAACTTGGAAAACAATATTATTGTTGCAAACGCGATGTCACAACTCAAAGTGAAAAAATTGAAAATATTACTTGGAAATGAATGTTTTTTTTGGAAACGCGAACTCACTACTCAAATTTAAAAAAATAAAAAATGTCACTTGGAAATAAATATTCTTGTTGCAAAAGCGGATTCCCTACTCAAAGAAAATAAATTAAAAATGTTACGTAGAAAAGAATATTCCTTTTTGCAAACGGGAATAAACAACTCAAGGTTAAAATTAAAAAATGATACTTGGAAATGAATATTTTTGTTGCAAAGGCGATTTCACTACTCAAAGTGGAAAAATTAATAATGTTACTTAATATTGAAAATTCTTGTTGCAAACGCAAATTCACAACTCTAAATAAAAAAATTAAAACGCTACTTGGAATAGAACGTTATAGATGCAAACGCGAATTCACTACTTCAAGTGGAAAAATTAAAAATGTTACTTGGTATTGAATATTCTTTTTGCCAACGCGAATTCACTAATCAAAGTGAAAAAAATAAAATTTGTTACCTGGGAAAGAATATTCTTGTTGCAAACGCGAATATACTGCTTAAAGTGGAAAAATTAAAAATGTTATTAGGAAATATATATTTATGCTGCAAACGCGAATACACTACTCAAACTGGAAAAATTAAAAATAATTCCAGGAAATAAATATTTATGTTGCAAACGCGAATACACTACTCAAAGTGGAAGAATTAAAAATGTTACTTCATATTGAATATTCCTGTTTCAAGCGCGAATTCCAAACAAAGTGTATAAATGAAAATGTTACTTGGAAATAAATATTCTTTTTCAAACGCGAATTCACCACTCAAAGTGAAAAAATAAAAAATGTTATTCGAAGATAAATATTCATGTTGCAGGAGCGAATTTTTTACTGAAAGTGGAAAAGTTGAAAATGTTACTTATTAATGTATATTCTTGTTGCAAACGCGAATTCACTACTTAAAGTGAAAAAATTGTAAATTATCCTTAATATTGAATATTGTTGTTCATTCCTTTTATGTTACTTAATCTTGAAATTCACTACTCAAAGTGGAAAAATTAAAAATGTTACTTGGAAATGAATATTCCTGTTTCAAACGCGAATTCACCACTCAAAGTGAAAAAATGAAAAATGTAACTTAGAAATGAATATGCTAGTTGCAGACGCGATTACTCAACGCTTAGTGAAACATTTTAAAATATTACTTCGAAATGAATATTCTTTTTAAACGCGAATTCACCACTCAAAGTGAAAAAAATTTATATTGTTAATTCTAAATGAATTTTCTTGTTGCAAACAGGAAATCACTAAATCCAATTGAAAAAATTAAAAATTTTACTTTGAAACGAATATTATTGTTGGAAACGTGAATTCTCGACTCAAAAAGAAAAATTTAAAATTGTAACTTGGAAAACATTATTATTGTTGAAAACGGGATGTCACAACAAAGTGAAAAAATTAAAAATTTTACTTGGAACTGAATATTCTAGTTGAAAACGCGAGTTCACTACTCAAAGTTGAAAAATTAAAAATGTTACTTAATATTGAATATTTATTTTCAAACGCGAATACACTACTCCAAGTGGAAAAATTAAAAATGTTACTTAAATTTCAAAATTCTTGCTGCAAACGTGAATTCACAACTCTACGTAAAAAAATAAAAATGTTACGTGGAATAGAACGTTATTGTTGCAAACCCAAATTCACTACTCAAAATAAAAAAATGAGAAATGTTGCTTGGAAATAATGTTGCTTGCTTCTTGTTGCAAACCCAAATTCACTACTCAAATAAAAAAATGAGAAATGTTGCTTGGAATTATATATTCTTGTTGCAAACGCATATTCACTACTCAAAGTGAAAAAATTAAGAATGTTACCTGGGAAAGAATATTTTTTTTTGCTAACTCTATGTGAAAAAATTAAAAATTTTACTTGGAAAACAATATTATTGTTGCTAACGCGATGTCACAACTCAAAGTGAAAAAATTAAAAATTTTACTTGGAAATGAATATTCATTCAGCCTTGTTGTTGTATTGTTGGAAACGTGAATTCTCGACTCAAAAAGAAAAATTTAAAATTGTAACTTGGAAAACATTATTATTGTTGAAAACGGGATGTCACAACAAAGTGAAAAAATTAAAAATTTTACTTGGAACTGAATATTCTAGTTGAAAACGCGAGTTCACTACTCAAAGTTGAAAAATTAAAAATGTTACTTAATATTGAATATTTATTTTCAAACGCGAATACACTACTCCAAGTGGAAAAATTAAAAATGTTACTTAAATTTCAAAATTCTTGCTGCAAACGTGAATTCACAACTCTACGTAAAAAAATAAAAATGTTACGTGGAATAGAACGTTATTGTTGCAAACCCAAATTCACTACTCAAAATAAAAAAATGAGAAATGTTGCTTGGAAATAATGTTGCTTGCTTCTTGTTGCAAACCCAAATTCACTACTCAAAATAAAAAAATGAGAAATGTTGCTTGGAATTATATATTCTTGTTGCAAACGCATATTCACTACTCAAAGTGAAAAAATTAAGAATGTTACCTGGGAAAGAATATTTTTTTTTGCTAACTCTATGTGAAAAAATTAAAAATTTTACTTGGAAAACAATATTATTGTTGCTAACGCGATGTCACAACTCAAAGTGAAAAAATTAAAAATTTTACTTGGAAATGAATATTCATTCAGCCCTTATTCAAGACGAGTGGCCATTTAAACTGACTAACGCCTAAATTCATAATTGCCTTGCACGTAATTTTTGTGAGTCTGACTTAACACTATTCACGTTGATCATATGCCAAGGTGCATTGATGAATCTTATTGCAAACGCGAATTCACTACTTACAGTGAAAATTTTAAAAATGTTACTTGGAAATGAATATTATTGTTGCTAACGCGATGTCACAACTCAAAGTGAAAAAATTAAAAATTTTACTTGGAAATGAATATTCATTCAGCCCTTATTCAAGACGAGTGGCCATTTAAACTGACTAACGCCTAAATTCATAATTGCCTTGCACGTAATTTTTGTGAGTCTGACTTAACACTATTCACGTTGATCATATGCCAAGGTGCATTGATGAATCTTATTGCAAACGCGAATTCACTACTTACAGTGAAAATTTTAAAAATGTTACTTGGAAATGAATATTATTGTTGCAAACGCGAATTCATTACTCAAAAAGAAAAATTTAAAATTGTTACTTGGAAAACAATATTATTGTTGCAAACGCGATGTCACTACTCAAAGTGAAAATATTGAAAATTTTACTTGGAAATAAATGTTATTGTTGCAAACGCGGATTCAATACTCAATGAGAAAAAATTAAAAATTTTACTTAGAAAGGATTATTCTGGTTGCAAACGCGACTTCACTACTCAAATAATTAAAAATGTTGCTTGGAAATTATTATTATTTTTGTCAAAGCAAATTCACTACTCAAAGTGAAAAAGTTAAAAATGTTACCTGGGAAATTCTTAAATCCTGGGAAATATTCTTGTTGCAAACGCAAATACACAACTCTAAGTGAAAAAATAAAAATGTTACTTGGAAAAGAATATTCATTTTGCAAACGCGAATTCTCTACTCAAAGTGAAAAATTTTACAATGTGACTTGGAAATCAATATTCTTGTTGCACACGCGAACTCACTACGCAAAGTGGAATATTTTGAAATGTTACTTGGAAAAGATTTTTCTTATAGCAAACGCGAATTTATTACTCAAAGTGAAAAAATTAAAAATGTTACTTAGTAATGAATATTCTAGGTGCGAACGCGAATACAGTGGAAAAATTAAAAATGATACTAGAAAATAAATATTTATGTTTCAAAAGCGAATTCACTACTCAAAGTTGAAAAATTAAAAATGTTACTTGGAAGTAAATATTCTTGTTGCAAACACGAATTCACTACTAATAGTGAATAAAATAAAAACGTTACTTAATATTGAATTTTAGTATTGCAAACGCGAATTCACAACTCTAAGTGAAAAAATTAAAAATGTTACTGGGAAATCAATATTCTTTTTGCAAACGCGAATTTACTACTCAAAGTGGAAAAATTAAAAATAATACTTGGAAATGATTTTTCTTATTGCAAACGCGAATTTATTACTCAAAGTGTAAAAATTAAAAATATTCTTTTTAAATGAATATTCTTTTTGCTAACGCGAATTCACTACTCAAAGTGATAAATTTAATAATGTTTCGTGGAAATAAGTATTCTTGCTGCACACGCGAATTCATTACTCAAAGTGTAAAAATTAAAAATATTACTTTGAAATGAATATTATTGTTGCAAACACTAATTCACTACCGAAAATAAAAATTTGAAGATTTTACCTGGAAAAGAATATTACTGTTGCAAACGCGATTTCACTACTTAAAGTGAAAAAATTAAAAATGTTACTTAGTAAATTATTCTCTAGTTGCAACCGTGAATACACACCTCTAACTTAAATAAATTAAAAATGTTACTTGGAAATGAATATTCCTGTTGCAAACGCTAATGCACTTCTCAAAGTGGAAAAATAAAAAATGTAACCTGGGAAAGATTATTCTTGTTGCAAAACACGAATACCCAATTCAAAGTGAAAAAATAAAAAATTTTACTGGGTTGCAAACGTGAATTCACTTCTCAGAAAGAAAAATTTTAAATATTAACTTGGAAAACAATATTATAGTTGCGAACGCGATGTCACAACTCAAAGTGAAAACATTTAAAATTTATTTGGAAATGAATGTTATTGCTGCAAACGCGGACTCACTATTAAAAGAGAAAAAATTAAAAATACTACTTACAATTGAATATTTCTTTCTAACGCGAATACACTACTCAAAGTGGATAAATTAAAAATGTTACTTAATGTAAAAAATTCTTTTTGGCAACGTGAAATCACAACTCTTTTGTAAAAAAATTAAAATGTTACCTGGAATAGAAAGTTATTAATGCAAACGCGAATTCACTACTCAAAGTTGAAAAATTAAAAATGTTACTTGGAAATAAATATTCTTGTTGCAAACGCGAATTCACTACTCCAAGAGGTAAAATTAAAAATGTTACTTAGAAATGAATATTCTTCTTTCAAACGCGAATTCACTACTCAAAGTGAAATAATTAAAAATGTTACTTGGAAATGATTAATATTTTTTTAAAAGCGAATTCACTACTCAAAGTGAAAAAGGTAAAAATGTTACCTGGGAAAGAATATTCTTGTTGCAAACGCAAATACACAACTCTAAGTGAAAAAATTAAAAATGTTACTTGGAAATGAATTTTATTGTTGCAAACGCGAATTCACTACTTAAAGTGAAAAAATAAAAAATGTTACTTCGTAATGAATATTCTAGGTACGCGAATACAGTACTCCAAGTGGAAAAATAAAAAATGTTACTAGAAAATAAATATGTATGTTGCAAAAGCGAATTCACTACTCAAAGTTGAAAAATTAAAAATGTTACTAGGAAGTAAATATTCTTGTTGCAAACGCGAATTCCACACTCAAAAAGGAAAAATAAAAAATTACTAGTCTAGGAAGTAAATATTCTTGTTGCAAACCCGAATTCACTACTTAAAGAGAAAAATGTAAAAATTTTACTTCGAAATGAATATTCTTGTGCAAACGCGAATTCACTTTTCAAAGTGAAAAAATAAAAATATTACTTAGAAATGAATATATTTGCTGCATTTCCTGTCATTACCCAATGTAAAAAAAATTTAAATGTTAATTGCAAATGAAAATTCTTGTTGCAATTGCGAAGTGAAAAATTAAAAATGTTACATAGAAATGAATGTTCTTGTTGCAAACGCTACACTAAGTGAAAAATTAAAAATGTTACTTAATAATGAATATTCATTCTGCAAACTCGAATTCACTACTCATAGTAAAAAAATTAAAAATGTTACTTGGAAATGAATATTCTTGTTGCAAATGTGAATTTACTACTCAAAGTTTAAAAAGATGAAAATCTTACTCAGAAATGAAATTTTTTTGCAAACGCGAATTCACCACACAAAGGTTAAAAAAATTAAATATGTTACCAAGAAATAAATATTCTTGTTGCAAACGCGAATTGTTCCACGAAGCTTGTGTGACCTTTCAAGGTCAAACAATGTGATTGAGTTTTCAAGGTCATTGAAGAACATTGACCATTCAATTTCAAACAAGTGAATGCTCATTGGTCATTGAAGGTTATTGACGTTCTAAGGCCAAAGAAGGTCATTTTCTTCTCCTCTCTACGATGGTTATTGACCATTTCAGCTCTAGTACTCAATTTTTTCTTACTTTGTATTGAAATCGTGTATTTTTGAAATAAATTTATTTCTGGATTAAAATTCCGCATGTTCTTACTATTCACAGATATACTTTTTAGCAAAAATATTTACTTTTGAAGTGTCATTAGTAATTTTCTCAATTTATTCTGAAATCATATTTCAACCAACAAAAGTTCTGGAGTGTCATTTCACATTTTTCTTACTTTGTACACAAATCGTGTTTATACCTTTGTAGTATAATTTTCATATTTTAAATTTTGTCCCTTATCGCGCTTATAGCGAACATATTATTTAAGTATTGTCAATTCCTCCACCTTTCAAACTATAAAGTCATCGACCTCATAAGATCACGAAGGTCATTGAGCTTTCAAAGTAAAAGAAGGTCATTGACATCTCGACTCCACGAAGGTCATTGACCTTTCAAGGTCATAAGATCATTCACTTCTCAACTCCCCGAAGGTCATCGACCTTTCAAACTCAACGAAAGTGATTTACTTTTCGACTCCACGACGGTCACTGACCTTTAAATCTCCACGAAGGCCATTCACCTTTCATCGTCAAAGACGGTGATTGTCATCTGGACTCCAAAAGTCATTGACATTTTAAGGTCAAAGAAAGTCATATACATCTCGACTCCACGAAGGTTATTGAAATTTCAAGTTCAAAGAAGGTCATAACCATCTCGAATCCACGAAGGTCATTGACTTTTCAAGGTTAACTTAAGTCATGTGCTTCCCTACTACACCAAGTTAATTGACCTTTCAAGGTCATTGAAGAACATTAACTTTTCAAGGTAAAAGAAGGTAATTTACTTCTCGACTCCAAGAAGGTCATTTCAAGGTCAAATTATGTCATATGCATCCCGACCACACCAAGGTCATTGACCTTTCAAGGTCAAACAATGTCATTGAAGGTCATTGACAAATTCAAGGTCAAAGAAGGTCTCGTTTCTACGATGGTCATTGACCCTTTAAGCTCCACGGAGGTCATTGGCCTTTCTCGGTCAAATAAAGTGATTGAGCTTGTTGCAAATTTCTTGTTGCAAACGCGAATTCACTACTCGCAGTGAAAAATTTTAAAATGAATATTCTTGTTGCAAACTCAGTCACTTCTCAAGGTGAAAAAATTAAAAATGTGACTTGGAAATGAATGTTCTTGTTGCAAACGCGAATTTACTACTCAAAATAAAAAAAAATAAAAATATTACTTGGAAATGAATATTTTTTTGCTTTCTTGCTTTCCTTGCTTATTTTCTTTCATGACTGATATTGAATTGCAGAATCCAGAATTGCAGAAGACGGATAGAATTTTTTTAAATCTAAAAAAACTAATTCGTGTGTATGACCACAACATCGCAATTTAAGCGTTTTTTGATATTTTACGAAGTAACAGTTTTGCAAAAAGTATATGAGAGAGAAATCACAAAAACTCTCATTTCTTAGTATGACCATTTTAAGTTTTTTTTTGCTTTTTACGAAATGCATATAACAGTTTTTCAAATTTCCATAACATTTCGTAAAAATATAAAAATAAATATTATATTCATCGGAAATGTAACAACATTCAAGAAACAAAAAATTCAAATTGACGATTCTAGCTTATATAATCTAAACTTGAAAATTTTCTACCAGAAATGTCAATAGATCTAGATGCGAAAGGATGCGAAAATCGTAAGAATGTACGATGAGATACGAAAAGATACGTATAGATACCAAAAGATAAAAATAGATACCAACGGATACCAAAGGACACGAGAGTTCCTTCCGCAAAAATATAAAAACTCTAATATAGCGAGATAACTGAGTATTAGAGAAAGAGAATTTTTTGCGAATCGAAATATATGCAATATGAAGATTCGAGATAGAAAATTTTCAAAAATGTACCTACGACCTGAAAAAACTCGTATTTATCATTTCTTGACTCTTTTTCTTTTGAGAATCCAAAGACACGCAAAATGACGATTCGAGATATAAAACACTCATTATGATGATTCGAAACACAAACGTATCAAATTGTGTAACTGTGCATTTTATGATGTAACAATGAGTTGAATTTTTTGCTTTCTTGACTGATAATTATTTTCAGAATTTTTAAAACATGCAGTATGAGGATTAGAATTATTTGAAATCTAAAAAACGTAATTTGTTTGTCTGATAAAAAACATTGCATTTTAAGCTTCTTTGACTTTGAGTTTTCAATCGAAAAACGAAAAATTCAAATTCACGATTCGAGCTTATATAATCTAAAATCACGTACCTTGAAATTTATCCATCATAAATGTCAAAAGTTACATCTAGATGCGAAATGATTAGAAATACGATAGAATACGTACGAAGAGATACGAAAAAAAATAAACCAAAGGATGCGCAAAGATGCGAAAAGGTACCAAAAGATTTCCTTGCGCAAAAACATAAAAAAAACTCAAATGTAGCAATTCATGAGTGATAAGGTGATAAGGGAGAGTGATAAGGGAGAATTTTTTGCGAAACGAAAAATATGCAAAATGACGATTCGAAATTTCAAAAATGCATTATGATGATTCGAAACACGAAAACATAAAAAACTCAAATGTAGCGATTCATGAGTGATAAGGTGATAAGGGAGAGTGATAAGGGAGAATTTTTTTCGAAACGAAAAATATGCAAAATGACGATTCGAAATTTCAAAAATGCATTATGATGACTCGAAACACGAAAACATCTATTCACGTTACTCATTAACACAACTTTGTATCTCAAGACGTGAACAATGAGATAATTTATTTGCTTCCTTGACTCATTATTCTTTTAAGAACACAAAACATGCTGAATGGCGATTTGAGATTTTTGAAATCTCAAAAACCTAATTTGCGTTCGACCATAAGATTGGGTTTTAAGCGTTTTTTTTACTTTCTACGAAATGCATACATAAATAGTTTTTCAATATTCCATGACATATTTCGTAAAAACATGTTTTACATTCATTGTAAATGTCACATCAATATGTAGCAACATTCGAGAAATTCATTTTTCAGAAACGAAATATTCAAATTGACAATTCGAGCTAATGTAATCTAAAATCACGAAACTTAAATTTTTCTATCACAAATGTCAAAAGATGCGAAATGTCAAAAGATGTCTTGATGCGAAATGATTAAATACATGAGAATGAACGAAAGGATACGAAAATATACCAAAGGATACGAAAAGATACCAAAGGATACGAGAGTTTCTTCCGCGAAAGCATAAGAGCTCAAATAAAGCGAATCATGACGTGAATGATAAGGAGTTAGTGAGTATTAGAGAAAGATTTTTTTCCGAATCGAAAAACACAAAATGACGATTCGAGATAAAAAAATCTATACAATAAGGAAACTTGAAAATAAAACTCCACACAATAAAATTTTTCAATCATAACTGTCAAAAGATACTTTCTTGATGCGAAATGATTAGAAAAACGTGAATGTGTACGAAGTGAGACGAAAAGATACCAAAAGATACGAGAGTTCCTTCCGCAAAAACATAATTGCATAAATAAGCTTTTTTGACTTTTTACGAAATGCGTATATCAACTGTGTTTCACAGTTCTATCCATAACATATTTCGTAAAAACATAAAAATATGATTAATATTCATCGAAAATGTCACATTCTTTTCACATTCAATTCACTCGAAAAAATCGAATTCAAGATTCGAGCTAATATAATATTAAATCACGAAACTTGATTTTTTTCTATCATAAATCTCAAAAGATGCGAAATGATTAGAAATACATGAGAATGTACGAAGAGATACGAAAAGATACCAAAAGATACGAAAAGATACGAAAAGATACGAAAAGATACGAAAAGATGCGAAAGGATACGAAAATATACCATAGGATACGAGACTTATTTCCGAAAAAATAGAAAAAGTCAAATATTGCGATTCATGACTTGAGTGGTAAGGGAGTATTAGAGATGGAGTATTTTTGCGAATGGAAAAATATGCAAAAAGACGATTCGAGAGTTAAAAATGCAAAATGATGGTTCGAAACAAAAAATATCAAAATCACGCAACGTTTTAATACAACTTCAAATATGAAAACTTTGTATTTCATGACGTGAACAAGGAGATTAATTATTTGGTTTCTTGACTTCACTTGATTCTTTTCAGATTTGCAAAACATCACAAGCAAAAATTTTCGAAATCTCAAATACCTAATTTGAGCGTCTGACCACAACTTTGCATTTTAGTCTTTTTTGACTTATTACGAAATACGTATATCAACAGTGTTTCAAAATGGTTTCCATAACATATTTCGTAAAAACATAAAAATATGCTTAATACTCATCGGAAATGTCGTATTCGATAAATTCACTCGAGAAACGAAAAAAATCAAATTTACGTTTTGGAGCAAATGTAATCTTAAATTACGAGACTTGAATTTTTTCTATCATAAATCTCAAAATATGCGAAATGATTAGATATACATGAGAATGTACGAAGAGATACGAAAAGATACCAAAGGATACGAAAAGATGCAAAAGAAGGAAAAATATGCAAAAAGACGATTCGAAAGTTAAAAAATGCAAAATGATGGTTCAAAACACAAAAATATCAAAATAACGCAAACTGTTAATACAAGTTCAAAAATTAAAACTTTGCATTTCATGTGGTAAACAATGAAATCAATTATTTGCTTTCTTTACATACCTTGATTATTTTGCGATTTGCAAAACATGCAGAATGAAGATTTGAAATTTTCGAAATATCATATAACATACCATAAGATTGCCTTTTAAGCCTTTTTTGACGTTTCACGAAATGCACAGTTTTTCAAAATTCCATAACATATTTCATAAAAATATACAAAATGATGTGCATCGTAAATGACACATCAATATGTAACAACAATCGAGAAATTCATTCGAGAAACGAAAAAATGCAGATTGACGATCCCAGCTAATATAATCTAAAATCACGTAACTTGAAAATTTTCTGCCATAAATGTCAATGGAATCGAAAAGATACGAAAAGATACGAGAGTTCCTTCCGTAAAAACATTTAACTTCAAAAATAGCGTTTCCTGACGTGAGTGGTAAATAAGTAAACACATAATTTTTGCGAATCGAAAATTATGCAAAATGACGAATCGAGATAGAAAAATTTGAAGATACATTAAAACAAAACAAAAAAATTTTGCATTTCATGACGTGGATCGTAAGAAAGTTATATTTGCTTCAGTGATTTTGAATTCTTTTGAAGATCTAAAAACACGGAAAATTACCATTCGAGCTATAAAAAAATGCAATATGATGATTCGAAATACAAAAATCTCAAATCAAGTAACTTGAAAACAGAACACCAGGCAATAAAATTTAGCATTTCATTACGTGAACATTAAGAAAGAATTATTTTCCTCCTTGACTGAGAATTCTCTTGATAATGGCGAATAATGCAGAATGACAATTTGAAATTTTTAAAATCTGAAAATCCTAATTTTTGTATACTGTGGCATTTTTTAGTGTCCCCCCCCCCCCCAAAAATTTCTGGTACCCCCCCCCCCCCAGAAATTCCTTCGAACTTCCTCGAACTTCCTCCGAACTTATCCGCAGAACTTCTCCCGCCAAGAACTTTTCGCGCTAAGGTTTTTTCGCGCAAAGGATTTTTCGCGCAAAAGGCCTGTAGCAAAATCCTGTCTCTGCAAAATCCTGTCTCTGGAAAATCCTGTCTCTGAAAACCCTGCCTCTGGAAACTCAGCCTCTGGAATCAGCCTCTGAAACAGCCCCGAAACAACCCCGAACCAACCCCGAACCAACCTACCTGCAATGCAAGACTTATATAGGACTACTGCGGAGAAATACTTCTCCTTGGCAAGCAAGGGGAAATCGGTGCTAAGGCCTTAGTATTGCACTTGGAGTGAGAAGTTTTACCATTGTCCTATCACAAACTCTCTCTCCCTCCAACACCTCACCCCAGTATCTCCTTCCCCTCCATGTGTTCCAATGAACGATTCCTCTGATGTCTCAACCCAGAAGTTGAGGGGAAAATTCTGGGTGCTGGCTGTTGTCTCAAAACCAGGGAATGGTGTTTTGTGGAGCGGCCGTTTCTGCAGGGGCAGTGACGCATCAGTGGGCGGTTGTTGAATTCGCCTGGCTACCCCTCCACTCCCTGGAAGAAGCCCTCCCCTCAAATGCTGTCTCGCCTTGCATAGGCAAGCTCTCTTTTCTGGTCGAGACCTGCTGGGAGTCACATGTCTTGTGAGCCATGAGATTTTTAGAGCAATTTTCTGCTGGTAATGTTTCCTTTGGGATCATGAATTTACTATCATTGTTTTCTGTAATACTTCTGATTTTTTGAATACTCTACTTTGAATAGATATCGTACGGTAATAACTCGTAAATTATTTTTGGCTACCTTTTTCTTGTGAGCTGTTTTTTCTTGTTTGTGGAGTCTTTTCCCTGATCCAGCATGTGACCGACGGTTGGAGTATTTGCCCTGTCTGGACTTACGTGAAAAATCAAGCAGATTTTCGACGTAACGTTACATTTTGGTAGCAGAGCGTGGTTCGATTTCCTGTCCTTTCGTCGAGGTCTCCCGAGTGCTGGACAATGGTGACATTTCTCCACTATTTCTCCACTTTTTGCAGTTTCTGGTTGTTTCTCCTCTTAAAAGTGAGTTATTTTATGTTCCATTAAGTGCTTTTTGGTTCGTGTGGGATTACGTGACTAGTGTTGCCGACTTTTCCTCGTGGTCATATGCCATTTGACATTAATGTTCGTAATGCTCGTAATGTTCTTGATAGTTTGGATAGCAGCTAGTTATTCTCGCACCCCTCTTTTCCTATTGGATTCTTCCAGTAATGAGAGATAGTTTTATTTCTCGCTTTTTCTCTCTCTTTTTCTCGTTGTCGTCACTTCACTTTTCAAAATGCCTGGAGGTACTGAAAACCCGTACGAAAAAACTTATTTAACCACGGGCGAGGATCGTAAGGCCAGGGGTACGGCTAATGTGTCCGTAGGAAGTGAAGTTTCTAATAATGAACGGGAATCTTCTTTAGAAGTTGTTCCACCTCGCCCAACGCACGAGGAAAGCTGTGATGTTCACGTCTCTCACGAAATGTCTGCTTCTCAGACATTGCCAGTTTCTGAAGGGTTAGTAATTGTCAAACAATTACTCAGTGATTTTCCGCCATTTGAAGTGTCAAACAGTGAGAATTGGTTTAATTTCATGTTAAAAGTTAATGAAATCGTTTCTTTGTCTTTGGTTCCTCTGTCAACGTTATTGTACCTTGTAGTATCTAAACTACCTGCCAGCTCTCGTCATTTTTGGTTGTCTATGTTAAACTTGAATCTCGCATGGTCTCAAATCACAGAAAAAGTTTGGGCTAGAATTGTTAGTGACAGAGAGTTTGATCGTTTGATCACTACGAAAGTTAAGAGATTTCAGTTCCCTCGCGAAACGCCCCACGATTTCGTGTGTTCTGTGCGTAATGCCACTCAGGTGCTGGGTTTGCAGTATTCGGAGTCTTCTATTGTGCGACTCATTATTCAAGGGTTAAATCCTTTAACAAAATCTGCAATTATGTTCTCAAATCAGCCTAACACATTTGTAGAATTGGACTCTGTTATCACGCAGGCTTCTAAACATTTAATGGACTGTGCTGAATATTCCAACACTTTCCATCGTATCTCTAGGAATCCGTCTTCTGTTGCCTCTTCCAGTGCGCCTAGGGAAGTTTCTTTTCCTATAAATTGTTCTTACTGTCATAAACCTGGCCACAAAGTGAACGAGTGTCGCAAAAGACGACGATTTACTCAGCCTGCCGTGAGTTTGATGAGTGTCCGTGACAATTGTTCGACTCGATTGCCAATATTATCTATTAATCTTCATTCTATGCCATGCCAGGCCCTAATTGACACTGGGTGTTCAGTTTCACTGTGTGATGAAGATTTCTTTGCTTCTCTGAAATGTTGCCGGAGAAAAATTATTCGTCAAAATGTTGACGTCGATTTAATCACGGTGTCGGGGCAGCCTTTTCATATTAATTCCTCTGTCTCACTCAAGGTTCAAATAGGCAAGTTTTCTTGGAACCACGTGTTTTATCTAGCTAAAATCCCGTTTCCCGTGTTACTGGGTGTGGATTTCATTTGTAATTCAAAGATGATTATTCGTCCGGCGAACGTCAGTTTTGAAATTGCCCCGAATTCTCTTTTTTCTTTTACGGACAATTGCGAAGCGTTTAAATCGGCGCCAGTTAGTAACTCATCCGAATCACATGTTCTGTCGTCCACTGAAATTACGTTGTGTGATAAGTTGAAGGGTTTATTGTCAAAGTATCCTGATGTGATTTCTCAAGAATTGGGGGTCACATCTGTTATGACCTACGAAATTGAACTGCTAGATTCTACTCCGATTCGATCCCATCCTTATTCATTGTCACCTCCAAAGGCAAATTTAATGAAGAAGCACATCCAATCTTTACTTGATAAGAAAGTGATTGAGGTTTCCAATTCAAACTGGTGTTCGCCAGCTTTTCTAGTGCCTAAAAAGGATGGATCTGAAAGATTAGTGGTTGATTACCGTAAGTTGAACAAAGTTGTTAAATCGGACGGTTATCCTACACCTTCTGTTGAACATGCATTCCAATATCTTGCTGATGCAAAATATTTTACTGTTCTTGATCTCAATTCTGCCTTTCATCAAATACCATTATCTGAGAATTCTAAGAAATTAACTGCTTTTGTGACGCCGTTCGGAGTGTACCAGTATAATAGATTGCCATTTGGTTTTGTAAATTCTCCTCAAATATTCACTCGTCTCATTAATGAAGTATTGGGCGATTTGAAATATTCATGTGTCTATCCATATATTGATGACTTGTGTATCTATTCCAAGTCTGCTGAAGACCATGTATCTCATGTTAGTGCTGTCCTCAACAAACTACGCAGTGCCGGTTTGACGGTGTGCGAGGACAAGGTTAAGCTTGGTGTGGAATCACTCACTTTTCTGGGCCATCTCATCACAAATGGAACCTTGCAAGTTGATCCTGAGAGAGTGAGACCAATTGAACAATTCCCAGTTCCCAGAAATGTGAAGGAAGTGGCCAGATTCATTGGACTTTGTGGGTTTTACTGCAAGTTTATTCCAAGGTATTCTGAAATTTCTATGCCACTGAATCGCTTGAAACGTAAAAATGTTCCTTTTCAATGGACAGCCGTTGAAAATGAGGCTTTCTGCCAGTTGAAGAAAGCTCTCACCAATCCACCAGTGTTATCTTTCCCTCGATTTGACGAGGAATTTCATTTATTTGTCGATGCCAGTAATTTGGCGGTTGGTGCCGTTTTGAATCACAAAGTAAATGGTGATTTTGTCCCTGTGGCTTTCGCTAGTAAGGCACTCTTGGAACATGAACGTAAATTTTCTTCTTATGAATTGGAGTGTCACGCAATTCATTTTGGAATTCAAAAATTCAGTGTTTACTTACAAGTAAAACCATTTCACTTGTACACTGATAATGGTGCCTTGACATGGCTTTTCTCTCATCCTAAGCAGTTGGGCAAATTAGGCAGGATGGTTCTTAAATTATCCTCTTATAAATTCATTGTGCATCATGTTCGAGGATCAGCTAATTCTGTCGCAGATTGTCTTTCTCGCATTGAGCCATTCTCATCTACAAATAGTCAATCAGATGTGGAATCTAACACTCATAAGGAGTCAGCTGTTCCTTATTCTTGTGTGTTACATAAATTGCCTTTGTCATTTGTCGACATTCGAAAACACCAAGAAACTGATCTCGTTCTAAAGGATATTTTCAATCTGATTAATAATAATTCCTTGAACGACAAAAACTATTTTCTGAAGGGACAGCTATTATGTTATGGGAATTCTAAAATTAAGCGAGGAAGAGCTGTTTTGCCTACGGTCTTGAGGCCTATGATTTTTCAATATTTTCACTGCTCTAGTATGTCTGCTCACTTGGGCATGGCTAAAACTTATGATAAGATTAGCAGACACTTTTGGTGGAAGGATATGAAAAGAGAGGTTTATGACATGGTCAGAAAATGCCATCTGTGTCAAACTTGTAAACCCAGAAATGCTCCACCTCCTGGCATGCTATCGTCGCACAATCCTTCTGATGTTTGGGAAAGACTTTATATTGACTTTGTGGGTCCTTTACCTCTGACTAAAGGTGGACACCAATATGTACTTTCTCTTATTGATGGATTTTCTAAGTTTTGTTTTCTTGAGCCAGTTCGCAAGGCTACGGCCGGTTCGGTTGTTTCAATACTCACTCAAAGAGTGTTTCCAAAATTCGGTTTTCCAAAATATTTGGTTTCTGATAATGCACAAGTTTTCAAATCTCATGCCGTTAAGGAGATGTGTTTGCAACTGGGGGTTAAGCAAATTTTTGTTTCTCCATACTATCCCTGTTCTAATCAGGTAGAGAGATTGCATAGAAATCTAAAATCTGCACTTGCTATTTTGTGCAATAATGCTCACCATATGTGGGACTCTATGCTTGCTGACTTAAATTTTGCCTTGAACACTGCCTCTCATGAGAGCAGTGGTTATTCTCCTGCCAAAATAATTTTCGGCAGAGAACTAAAGCATCCTTTAATTAATCAGTGGGACATTCCAAAATCTTTATTCGAGAATGATCTCAGCGATAGTGACAGACAAGTCTTCCTGAATCATGTTATTGCTAATTTAAAAAAGGCCAGAAATAGGTATAAAGAATCCTATAATAAATCTCACTCCCAAATCACTTTCTGTGTGGGAGATCTTGTTCTCTGCAAAAACCATCCTGTCAGTTCTAAAGGTGAACAGAAAATGGCAAAACTGGAACCTCTGTGGAATGGACCTTTCGTCCTTAAAAAGTATCTCTCTCCTGTAACAGTTATTCTGGAAGTTTCTCCTGGGAAAGAGAAAATTTGTCATGTTTCTCATTTAAAGGCATATCATGATGGCATTGGTAATTCCAGTAATTAAAAGGAGAGAAATATCATTGATTTTTTTTTATTATTTTTTTTTATTTTTCTCAATGAATGCTAATGTTTGCTTTCTCAAATACTATTTGATGCTTGATTTCGGTGTTGAATTTCTCTTGATTCCTAATAATATTGTTTTGAATAATGAATAATAAGTCTATTTCTATGCTTGTAATTGAAATTGTTCTGAAATATTGTATTGTACTTGCTTATTCTCATCTGCTTAATTCACTCATGTAATTTAGTGTTGGTCTACTGTGATTGTGAGATGGGGTAAGGTGGAGGAATTATGGGTGCTTGGAGGGAGAGGACGGGAGATTAACTTGGGGGGAAATCCCCGAGATGGCTCGTTTCCAGATAAGCTGTGGAGGTGGCCCCAGTTATTAAGATTCAATTGTGTTTTGTGTCACCTTTCCTCCACCAAGACTTTATGGACATTCTCACAATTCTGGACAGTGATAAGTGTCGTGATTTTGCAGTGTTCAATATTCTATCGATGGCTGAGTGATTGAATTGATCAGCTGATCTTAAGACTGCCTACTGTGTTTTAGTGTGGCTTTTGGCGTTGAGTTGCGACCTTCATCGCCCGACAAGTATGAACTTTCATCTTGTCGCAACCAGCATGTAGCTCTCATTTCTATTGTTAATTGAAGAGTGAAATTTAGAGTGATTTCTTTTGTTGATGCAATATGCAGTTCTCATTTTGTTAGCATCGCCTATGATTCTTTTTTGACTTGTTTAATTAATACTGAGAGATATATATACACATCTTGATTAAATTTAGTCAGTACTTGTTCAATAGCTGACATGAATACCATATGCCTTATAAATTGTTAATAATTATTGGAAAATCGAGGAATTTAGTGCAATCTATTGTCATTTACGTAATCTTGTTGAATTTTGGAGGATTCTTTATTGATAATTAATTATGGACTGATAATATTTACAAACATGGAGGGTTTAAATGGGAGAAATACTAATGCCAATGTATATTAATTAAGTGAGACACATATTATGCTGAATATTTTTGCTGGTATTTTGATAACTAATAATTATTTAGTGAATAACCGTATTTTTGAATAAACTTGTACTTAATGATTATATAATATGGGGTATATATTTTGTTGGTCGACCCTAACTTTCTCTTGGGTTGCAATATGAATTTTGGGTAGAAGTTAAAACCCATTTTTGTCAATCGTTGATTTTTGATAAGGTGGTTGAACCCAACTAATGGGACAACCCAGGGTTCTGATGAACCCAACTGCTTCACCAACCCAATCTTGCCCATTTACTAAGTGGTTGGTTATTGTATTGCTTTACTTGGTTTTAAAAAAAACCACAAAATATCTCTGATGAGAAAAGGAACATTTGAGTTTGGTAAAGATATCCTGGTGTTATACCAATAAAAATCTTCCCAGTTCCTTCTGGTCGCTGATGATAATTATTTGTAATTTTGATTCACTGTTCACCGAAACAAGCATCACATTATGACATATTGATTATTAATTTCATTTTCTTGCTATGTAATACTAATTAATCTACTCTATATCAATTCAGCATATTTCTTGTCTCACTCTTGTAATTATGTCATGTTACTCACTTAAGAATTCTGTTGAATTCCAAACATCACTTCTGAGGTTATTATTTACAGAGTGATAAAAATGTATGTTCTTGTCAAAACTATTTTTGAGTGATATTTCTTGAATACTGTTACCTCAATCAATAAACTTTTCAATATTCAGTTCAATTCTAACCACTGAATAATGGTTTTTTGTAAATTCCATGGGGGGTTAAACAGTGGGGGTTCATCCAGTGAAAACCAGTGGACCTGTGATGCCTCGATAAGTTTTCTAGGCATTAATCAGTTCTTGGTGGACGTGTCTTGGTCCCCAAGTTCAAGCAATTTTTGTGGTCATTTTCCCACAGAGGATGTGGCATTTTTTAGTGTCCCCCCCCCCCCCCAAAAATTTCTGGTACCCCCCCCCCCCCAGAAATTCCTTCGAACTTCCTCGAACTTCCTCCGAACTTATCCGCAGAACTTCTCCCGCCAAGAACTTTTCGCGCTAAGGTTTTTTCGCGCAAAGGATTTTTCGCGCAAAAGGCCTGTAGCAAAATCCTGTCTCTGCAAAATCCTGTCTCTGGAAAATCCTGTCTCTGAAAACCCTGCCTCTGGAAACTCAGCCTCTGGAATCAGCCTCTGAAACAGCCCCGAAACAACCCCGAACCAACCCCGAACCAACCTACCTGCAATGCAAGACTTATATAGGACTACTGCGGAGAAATACTTCTCCTTGGCAAGCAAGGGGAAATCGGTGCTAAGGCCTTAGTATTGCACTTGGAGTGAGAAGTTTTACCATTGTCCTATCACAAACTCTCTCTCCCTCCAACACCTCACCCCAGTATCTCCTTCCCCTCCATGTGTTCCAATGAACGATTCCTCTGATGTCTCAACCCAGAAGTTGAGGGGAAAATTCTGGGTGCTGGCTGTTGTCTCAAAACCAGGGAATGGTGTTTTGTGGAGCGGCCGTTTCTGCAGGGGCAGTGACGCATCAGTGGGCGGTTGATGAATTCGCCTGGCTACCCCTCCACTCCCTGGAAGAAGCCCTCCCCTCAAATGCTGTCTCGCCTTGCATAGGCAAGCTCTCTTTTCTGGTCGAGACCTGCTGGGAGTCACATGTCTTGTGAGCCATGAGATTTTTAGAGCAATTTTCTGCTGGTAATGTTTCCTTTGGGATCATGAATTTACTATCATTGTTTTCTGTAATACTTCTGATTTTTTGAATACTCTACTTTGAATAGATATCGTACGGTAATAACTCGTAAATTATTTTTGGCTACCTTTTTCTTGTGAGCTGTTTTTTCTTGTTTGTGGAGTCTTTTCCCTGATCCAGCATGTGACCGACGGTTGGAGTATTTGCCCTGTCTGGACTTACGTGAAAAATCAAGCAGATTTTCGACGTAACGTTACAATACGACCACAAAAGTGCATATTTAGCGTTTTATCACTTTTAAGGAAATGCGTTTAATTTAAAATTTTCATAATTTTTGTCATAAAAATAATCTAAAGATGTCAAAATATGCTTCATTTTTATTGGAAATGTCCTATCACGGTGTAAAAAAAACCTTAACTTTATTCAAGATTCGAAAAAATTCAATATTACGATTCGCGATAAAAAATTTCAAGTTATGTGATTTGAGATTTTTATCAGTGATAAAATAAAAAATATAAAATATCAGAGAGCGATAAAAAAATCTCAAATCACATAACTTGAAATTGTTATCATAAATGTCAAAAGATACTTCCTAGAATATATACGAAATACGAAAGGATACGATAGTTCCTTCCGAAAAAAAACTTATAAACTCAAAAATATCGTTTCATGACGTGAGTGATAAGAAAGTATTAGAGAATGACTTAGAATTTTTTGCGAATCCTATTATATGCAAAATGACGATTCGAGATAGAAAAATTTCAAAATTGGACAATTGTAGGTACCACCAGAAAATCTCATGTTCATCACTTCAAAACAAGAATGATAATCTAAAATCATGTAACTTGAAATTTTCTGTGAATCAGAAAACGATTTCAGAACGAAGTGCTAAAATTACGAAATGACACTCTTAAAGTGAAATTTCTTGCTATAAAAAGGATTTCAAAACGAAGTAATGAAAATGCGAAATGACATAAAGTAAAATATCTTGCAATTAACACGATATCAGAACGAAGTAATAAAAAAGCGAAATGCCACTCCTAAAGTGAAATTTCTTGCGCTAATGACGATTTTAGAACGCAGAAATAAAAATGCGAAATGACAGTCCTAATGTAAAATTTCTTGCTATAAACACGATTTCACAACAAAGTAATAAAAATGCGAAATGACACTCCAAAAGTGAAATTTCTTGCTATACATACGATTTCATAACGAAGTTATAAAAATGCAAAATGAAACTCCTTAAGTGAAAATTCTTGCTCGAAACGCTCTTGCTCTTTCGAAGTATTAAAATTGCGAAATGACGCTCACCAAGGAAATTTCTTGCTATAAACACGATCTCAAAACGAAGTAATATAAATGCGGAATGACATTCCTAATGTGAAATTTCTTGCTATAAACAAGATTTCAGAACGAAGTAATAAAACTGCGAAATGACGCTCCTTAAGTGAAATTTCTTACTTTAAACACGATTTCAGAACGAAGTAATAAAAAAGCGATATGGCACTCTTTACGTGAAAATTCTTACTATAAACACGATTTCAGAACGAAGTAATAAAAATGCGAAATGAATATTCTTGCTATGAACACAAAATGATCGTCATTGATGTCTCTAAACCTAAACCTGGTCTTACTTTTCCTGAAATGGTGATTGACCTATAATTTATCAAAAAGGTCCTTGACTTCCTAACTTCTCAAAAGGTAAAAAAAACCGTTTTAACCGCTATAAGTCACTCTATATACCTATAAAAAGTCATGGACCTAAACCAGACCATCTCTAAACCAGATATGGTCATTGACCTCACTTTTCCTGAAATGGTGATTGTCCTCTCAATTATCAAAAAGGTCATTGACCTCCTAACTCTATAAAGGTTATTGACCTCTTGCACCACTGTGATGTATTTCAAACTATATACTATTGAAGGTCATTGATGTGTTTACTGTTAAAGTGCGTAATGAAAAATTGATGTTAGCGACAAGCGCTTTTCATTTTTTTTTGTAATGATCGTAATGATCAGATGTAAAACTGTCATGGCGGTGTGATGTTAAGTTAATAAAAACTTGTAAAACTGATACCATGGACCTCTTCAGGTTATGGGCCCAGGGACGTGTGTAAAAAAATAAGGAGATAATATTTCTATAACATTTAGAAAATTAAAAGTCATCGTTATTCAGTTCAACTGAAAAATGTCGCTCCCAACATCGGAAGATACCGCACATGTGCAGACATTGAAAGCGGCCGACTCGTATCCTATGTGGACTTTCCAGCTCAAAATTCTGTTAAGTGCGAAAGATATAATGGATATAGTTGATGGTAGTGAAACGTTAAGTGATCAGGGTTCTGATGCAATTAAAATTAAGAAATGGAAAACCAAAGACGCGTTGGCACAACACTATATCGTGTCCACGATAGATAGGCAAGTAGTGTCACACATCCTAACGTGTACGTCTTCGAAAGAAATGTTTGACACTCTAAAAAGGATCTACCAGAGGGAAACCGGGCAACAAAAGTGTCTCCTTCTTCAAGAGTTCCACAACTTTCGCTACGACAAAACGAAATACATGATGACCAACATAAGCCATCTGCAGAACATCGCATTCAAGTTGAACCGCATGGATCAACCCATATCACCATGATCATCACGAAGATTATGACGATCCTGCCTGAAGAGTACAAACACTTCGGCAGTGCCTGGGATTCAACGAGTGGCGCCGACCAGACGTTACAGAACTTGTGCGCGAGGCTGCAACTTGAAGAGAACAAGCTCAACTTGGAGTCTAAAGATGCAAACGTATCCTTTAAAGCTGAAATAAAAGGTAACCTGAGTAAGTACTCTCCTAAGTGCTACCAGAGTAACGAAAAAGGACACATTAAGAAAAATTGTCCACTAACTAGAAGATGTGGTATTTGTAAGAAAAATAACCATGCTGAAAAAGACTGCTACTTTAGAAATAAACGTTGTTCTTTTTGTGGTAAAACGAATCATAAATCAGTGGAATGTTTTTTCAGGGACAATAAGAACAAATTTAAAAGTGATAATAAATTGTGTTTTCAAACAGAAATGAATGCTAAAGCTAACTTGAATACCGATTTTGATTTTGTAGTTGACAGTGGCTCCTCAAGTCACATGGTGATTGAAAAAGAACTTTTAACCAATGCAGAATCATGTACAGAAAACATTAAGGTAGCAAAGAAAAACCAAAGCATGAATTCAGAAATAGTTGGAACATTCATTGGTGATAAATGTGATTTACAGAAAGTTTACTATGTGCCGGATCTTTCTATAAATCTTCTGTCAGTGAGTGCAATTACTGAAAATGATGGTGTTGTGGTATTTACCAAGGAAAGAGTTGAAGTCTTTAAGAACGATTCATTGGTACTTGAGGGTAATAAAAATGACAATGGAGTGTATGTTATAAAATTGAAGTCTCAGATTGGAGTGAAAATTCTTGCTCGAAACGCTCTTGCTCTTTCGAAGTATTAAAATTGCGAAATGACGCTCACCAAGGAAATTTCTTGCTATAAACACGATCTCAAAACGAAGTAATATAAATGCGGAATGACATTCCTAATGTGAAATTTCTTGCTATAAACAAGATTTCAGAACGAAGTAATAAAACTGCGAAATGACGCTCCTTAAGTGAAATTTCTTACTTTAAACACGATTTCAGAACTAAGTAATAAAAAAGCGATATGGCACTCTTTACGTGAAAATTCTTACTATAAACACGATTTCAGAACGAAGTAATAAAAATGCGAAATGAATATTCTTGCTATGAACACAAAATGATCGTCATTGATGTCTCTAAACCTAAACCTGGTCTTACTTTTCCTGAAATGGTGATTGACCTATAATTTATCAAAAAGGTCCTTGACTTCCTAACTTCTCAAAAGGTAAAAAAAACCGTTTTAACCGCTATAAGTCACTCTATATACCTATAAAAAGTCATGGACCTAAACCAGACCATCTCTAAACCAGATATGGTCATTGACCTCACTTTTCCTGAAATGGTGATTGTCCTCTCAATTATCAAAAAGGTCATTGACCTCCTAACTCTATAAAGGTTATTGACCTCTTGCACCACTGTGATGTATTTCAAACTATATACTATTGAAGGTCATTGATGTGTTTACTGTTAAAGTGCGTAATGAAAAATTGATGTTAGCGACAAGCGCTTTTCATTTTTTTTTGTAATGATCGTAATGATCAGATGTAAAACTGTCATGGCGGTGTGATGTTAAGTTAATAAAAACTTGTAAAACTGATACCATGGACCTCTTCAGGTTATGGGCCCAGGGACGTGTGTAAAAAAATAAGGAGATAATATTTCTATAACATTTAGAAAATTAAAAGTCATCGTTATTCAGTTCAACTGAAAAATGTCGCTCCCAACATCGGAAGATACCGCACATGTGCAGACATTGAAAGCGGCCGACTCGTATCCTATGTGGACTTTCCAGCTCAAAATTCTGTTAAGTGCGAAAGATATAATGGATATAGTTGATGGTAGTGAAACGTTAAGTGATCAGGGTTCTGATGCAATTAAAATTAAGAAATGGAAAACCAAAGACGCGTTGGCACAACACTATATCGTGTCCACGATAGATAGGCAAGTAGTGTCACACATCCTAACGTGTACGTCTTCGAAAGAAATGTTTGACACTCTAAAAAGGATCTACCAGAGGGAAACCGGGCAACAAAAGTGTCTCCTTCTTCAAGAGTTCCACAACTTTCGCTACGACAAAACGAAATACATGATGACCAACATAAGCCATCTGCAGAACATCGCATTCAAGTTGAACCGCATGGATCAACCCATATCACCATGATCATCACGAAGATTATGACGATCCTGCCTGAAGAGTACAAACACTTCGGCAGTGCCTGGGATTCAACGAGTGGCGCCGACCAGACGTTACAGAACTTGTGCGCGAGGCTGCAACTTGAAGAGAACAAGCTCAACTTGGAGTCTAAAGATGCAAACGTATCCTTTAAAGCTGAAATAAAAGGTAACCTGAGTAAGTACTCTCCTAAGTGCTACCAGAGTAACGAAAAAGGACACATTAAGAAAAATTGTCCACTAACTAGAAGATGTGGTATTTGTAAGAAAAATAACCATGCTGAAAAAGACTGCTACTTTAGAAATAAACGTTGTTCTTTTTGTGGTAAAACGAATCATAAATCAGTGGAATGTTTTTTCAGGGACAATAAGAACAAATTTAAAAGTGATAATAAATTGTGTTTTCAAACAGAAATGAATGCTAAAGCTAACTTGAATACCGATTTTGATTTTGTAGTTGACAGTGGCTCCTCAAGTCACATGGTGATTGAAAAAGAACTTTTAACCAATGCAGAATCATGTACAGAAAACATTAAGGTAGCAAAGAAAAACCAAAGCATGAATTCAGAAATAGTTGGAACATTCATTGGTGATAAATGTGATTTACAGAAAGTTTACTATGTGCCGGATCTTTCTATAAATCTTCTGTCAGTGAGTGCAATTACTGAAAATGATGGTGTTGTGGTATTTACCAAGGAAAGAGTTGAAGTCTTTAAGAACGATTCATTGGTACTTGAGGGTAATAAAAATGACAATGGATTGTATGTTATAAAATTGAAGTCTCAGATTGAAGCCTTAGCAATACAATGCAATAATCCAATCATAGAATGGCATAGAAAATTAGGGCATATACAGGCCTGTAAGCTTCAAAAATTTGATGAAAATACCTCATTTGTGTGATGGAATTTCGAAAACTCTTGTCAGTTCAGAAAATAATATTCAGTAAAACCTCACCGTAACGAACTCCCGCTAAACGAAGAACTCCGTTCAACGAACAAATGCTATTGGTCCGGCCAATTGCCTATGTAAACACAGTAGTGAAAAACCCCGATGAACGAACTCCTCTTTTACGAAAACTCCCGATCAACGAAATGAAATTTCGGCGCGATCGAGTGAAATTCACCTCCCAATAACCAATTTTTCCGGTTAAATTTTTATTTTCATGTGAATAATTTAATATTCGTAGCGTTGGAGGGCAAATCAGAGACTTCCACTGAATAAGCCAATCAGAATCGTCATTATTAACCGTAACCATAGCCTTCCGTCGTGTGTTTCCGCCGACCCCAACTCAAGGCTCGCGGCGAATTGCGAAAAATGTTAATGCTGACTTCCGTAAATAACTCAATGTCCCAATATTTACACGCTCAAAGATATTATATCTAGAGCTATGTACTTCGATCGCATTCTTTTGACGGTTGTTTAAGATACTTCAGAGAATTACAACGCGTAAATTCCGAGAAGCATTTTTTTTCACTCGCCGCCATCTTGGATAACTTCTTTAAAATTTAACTAAATTACGGAAGATACAATGTGCGCGCTAGAAGATGAAAGCCAAAATTTGCATCCCTTAATTATCTTTAATATATGACTCAGTAGTTACTCTTGTTTCATTCACATTGTTTATTTCATCATCATCTAAAAAATAGGAGAAAATTTTGCATTTGCCGCAATCTTGGATAAAAAATATACGCACTTAAGACACGAAAGCCAACATTTCCCATTGATCTAGACGTTACTTCAATTGAATGCTTTATACTAAAGGTCAGTCTCTGTCTGTCGGCGATTATAGCGATGTCCTAACGTGATGTGAAGCGGTGTTGATTTTCTCCTGAGAGAAAGGTTTGCGACGGCCCACAGTGGGGCCAAATGCTTAAAAGGTGGTCATAATTATTAAATATCATGTAATTTGTTTGAAATTTGGAATATAATCGTTTTCGAGGTCGCTAATTCCGAATATGATGTTGAAATATAAAGAAAATTTATATTTGGCCAAAAAATTGGAATTTTTGCTAAAATAAGACAGTAATTGTTCCTCATGTCCAGTAAAAAGGGGGAATATTTTTAATTATATTATATTACGAATATGAAACTGATTTTGAAAATTATATGAAATACATTTCAAAGCTTTAAGGCAATCGATTAATAATTTTATTAATTATTTTAAATAAATATCATCATTTTATGGCTATTTTTAATTTTCAAACATTCTAAACGAATCAATTTCCGATATTGTTACATGTATCTTAAAGTACACGATATAAGCATGTATGCATACTTATGGCTTAAATATATATCCTGGAAAATAATAAGGTAGCAAAGAAATTATAAAACATTATTGTATAACAGTCAATCTGCGTAGAATATGAACAGGCCCGCGACCACTCAAAAAAATGCAAACACTAAATATAATCTATCTCTAATTCGTCCCATGAATAATTATCTAAGAACAAAACAGCATTATTGAATAAACCCACTTATTATTTTAAATATAAAATGAAAACTAATAACTTAAATGTCTTTTTAAGAATATATAAAAAGTTAACAAACACATTTACATCACACATTATTATATAGTAGGTTTTCTACGTTGAATATTAAAAGAGCTGAGCACACAGGCTTATAAACGTAAACAAAAATTTCAATCAGACTTCGTTCCATCCAAAGAATCTTCTACCGATTCCGATGAAGATCCTGATTCTATCAGGTAGGATTCATACAAAATATTCATGGCTCCGGAACATAAAATTGTCGATGACTTGGACCGCATCACAATCTGACTTACAATAATCGAGTCGGAATGTAACATCAATCTCACGACCAAGTCCACTACAGTTTTTTCCTCGAGCACTTTCGGGTAAAATCTTCCCTGAATTTCCTCAACAATTTGTTGTTCGCTTCCTGCGATCCCTCTGGCATTTTTCCGATTGGTAACAATGAATTTTGTATGGCATTCCTTTCGTGCAACAGTATTTAGGGTAAACATTGTTGGCATGCAAAACCAGTGATATAATTCAACAATAGCCGGGCTGTTTAGATAGAAAACACTTCGCAGATATCTATATTTATTCTATAGCCAGAAGACAGCTTGTAAAACAGTATTAAATCTCTAAAGAAGCTCCAAATTGAGGCCTGTTATATTGGCGGAAATTTCAGAGTTCTCGAGCTGTGTTGTCGTCATTACTACTACCATAAACCTGCTTTGGCCGGTTTAAACTAAGCTCCTGTTTAAGTCCTTCTCCTTCTTAGGCTCCTCCACCAATTTTTTAGCGTTTGTATTGCAGGTCTGCCAGGTTTTAACTTACATTCTGAAAGCCACTCGCAAGCAGCATCCGAATCCATGCATGCAACGTGGTTAAACTACATTAGGGATAGCATTCTTTACTGGACGAGATATTATAGCATCGACTTTGTATATACTTTGTCTTGAGTCTTTGTTGCGTCAATTTATTGCAAAAGAACTCATTTTGTTACGCCGATTATAAAGTAAGTGCTCCCTCTTGCATGCAACGTGTCAACGAGCTGCGCGCTTCGGCGTCCATACGGTTGGAGGTTACTTACGTATTTCTTCATTAATTCACGAAGGGCGGTTGGGGCGGTTAATTTTTTTTTTGTTTTGATAGCCGAGAGTTGTGGCTACAATAATATAACTATATAAGAGCACTGCAGAGCACTGCAATATAACTTAATGATGTTCGTATTTTTATTTTTGAATAAAAGTTGTGCAATTTATTGGTTAATATTTATGTTAATAATAATTTTAATTTTGTTTCAATGTTATGGTAAAGCAACATTTGTTATCTATGCACATTGCTGCGTTGATTCTATTTTTTAAATTTTAAATTTAGCCAATTGGGTAGCTGAGGAGGAGTCTTGAAGATGAGGGTATTTCGAAGCGAGAGGGAGGCTATGTATCCCAGCAGCGCACCTGCCACTTTGAAAGTGATTTTTACGAAGAGGTGAACACTTACCTGCTTCTCAAACTTATTTCTCAGCAGCTCAAATAAGTGTCTTCCCAACCATGTAAAAATAAATCATAACCCCGAACTTTTATTTTTCTAATTATGGCCACCTTTTTTGGATTTGGCCCCACTGTGCGGCCGTCAATTGTTGCATGAAGAAGACGACACAGTCTAAACATGCCATATTTAGACTGGGCCAATGGTGAAGCCTCACCCCTGTGGTAGCAGCAAAAATCCATGAATGACAGCGGGATTAATTCAGCGGTGGTTGGCGGGAGTTGATGCACTCATGGGGAAAGTAGGGCCGTGTTCCAATCCATAGGGTGCACTCTACGCTCTTGCGCTCTTACGCTCTAAACGGCTCTTTCGCTCTTTCCTGCTCTTATTGCAAGTAGTGCCACCACTGTCAAGTGGCAGATTTCGAAACTGAAAAAAGTTGAGTAACAAATTTGGAGGGTAAGAAAATAGTGCAATGTTGTTGTTGTTATGGAGTGAGTGTTGCAATAATTTAATGCCTTATAAACATATGTACTTATATATATGCTTACATGTAACTTATAAATGGAATTGCAGAAGTTAAAACGAATAAAATACGGCATAGGCGAGATTTATCAATTGTAGGCTACTAATTTCGTGTAGGCAACCATGTAGTGTTCGTACATTCAGACAAATTTAAGTGGTTTTTATATCTGAAAACAATTTATTAAAGATGTCGTTAAAATGAAAAATTATCACTGTAAATAGGTACCCGTCATAATATTTGAAATACGGCAGATTTAGGGCATCCAGCCAAAGCAGAAAACTTCATGCATAATTCCAGCTTCTCCAGGGAAATTTTACAAATTCCCAGATTAATCTTACGTGATTACTGCGATATATTCGAATTTTAATACACCCGAATCTCTTACATGATTTTTAAACCATTGAAGTGATTTCATGTTATATCATATTAATATATTTACAAGGAAAAGAAATCCGTTTGTTAGCATTGACATTATTCAAAGCAAGCCTGACGAGCTGCTTCAAACTCGTAACTAGATGTCGACGTCACCTGGCATTCTTTTGAGTCTTACTTGAGTTCATAGTTAGATATTTACATTCATTCAGATAGAGTACATATATTAGTATATTTCGGTTCTGTTGTCTCGTCTGACATTGCACGTTTCGTTGCGGCTGAAAAAACTCTTCTTAGCTATTGCACCTAAATCTACAACAATTACATTTTAACCAGATAATGGGCGTTGAACTGGAAAAATTATCCGTGAAATGAATTTGATATAAACGTTTCTACAGTCCCGGGTTGGATAAAAAATTCATGCATAATTCCCGACTTTCCCGGTCGCTGGACACCCTTAAATTCGCATCTATTCAAGATTCATTCGGATTCGATATTCACTCGATTCCTTATAAACGATTTAGAGAACCGAATCATTGCTCCGAATCAAATCCCATCCGAATCCACGAAAATTCCACCTCAACGGCGGTAGACGAAGGGCTGAAGAGCGAATAAGGGTGGATCCATGCGCCCTCTCGTGCTCTTCGACTATGCGCTCTTCAGAGCAGAACGTAGAGCGGATTGGAATCGCACTACGTGACGTCACTTCCGAAATGTGACGATCCAAAAGTGCGGGTAAGAGCGCAAGAGCGCATTTACGGTGGATTGGAACACGGCCTAGATTTCTTCCACGATCGCTGCACGGGCCCAAACATAGGACTAACAATAAAAAATGTGCGTGTTATTTTCTTCCCCCCAACTGCAATAGCTAAGTTGCGACCTCTCGACCGAGGGGTCATTTCTGCGGCAAAGCGGCATTACCGTCGGATTTTAGTGGAGTTTTTGGTTTGTCGAATGGATGTAAGGGATCGGCGAAATTGAAGAGGCATTTTGCAGGTAATGCAGCGGCTTTGCAAAGCTTGGAAGCGTGTCGCACCTGTCACCATATTTAGTTATTTTGCAAAATCCGGGTTTGCAGTCAACAGCATCATTATCGTGACTTATTTTACTTGAAGAACTCATGCATGAGGCCTTTCAAGCTGTTTTCTTATCGGGAGTTGTCAATCCGGTTTGCAGTCAACTGCGACCACGCGATGGAGAGTGATGACGAAAGCCGTGAATCCTGGCAGGGTCTCTCAAAAGTAGTGAATATTGAAGGGTCGTTTGATGAGTTCACCAGAGTAGACTCAAATTTAGCTATCCGCAAAGCCAGCGAACTGAGGGTTGCAGAATATAATTTCTCGAAAACTCATTTTTCAAAATCGTGACGTTTTTTACTTCGAGAACTCCTGCATAAGGCCTTTCAAGATGTTTTCTTATCGGCAGTTGTCTATCCGGAATGCGATGGAAATGATGCTAGTACAATGAATTATTTACGAAGCCCGCGACCGCAAATATTGCTATGGAGTATTCTGGATTCGACTACTATAAAGAAATGCTGCCACCCTCTGCACTTGAATGGGTCGACGAAAGTCGCACTCGCGCCGTTATGGTAGAGCGATCTTAATTTCATGATGAAGCTATATTTGGCGCTGTTACTTTAACTTTATACTAGTAATGGTCAAATCTATCGAATTCTTAATTTTTCAGTGTAAACTTTGCGAATACATGTACTCTATTTCAAATATTGAGAATAAAGGGATGGCCTCGCGCTCACCGCTACGTTGCATACATTTTTGAAAATGTTGAGGTTCCGTAATGAAAGATCGACTTATCTCAACATGAATTTATTGGTTGCTTCTTCGCAGCGCAGAACAAGACAAGACTCATACAGGGAATAATCACGATAGAAACCCGGTCAGCCAAAAAAAAAACAAAAGAGCAATGAAACACGTAAAACAAGTCAAATCAGCAATTGAAAACTTTTACATTTTCTACAACAGAAAACCGATGAAAAAGCACGCGAAGTGATTGAATAATACGAACTGAGGCTTCCTAAATGTGGTCAATTGCCCGCGATTTGCATTGCAGCTGAAGAAATAAGCACTTTTTTGAAGTATGCGAAGGTAGAATGAAGATAACGCATGCAGACTTGCTTCAATTTCCGAGCCCCTAGAATGATGCAACGTGCGCATCACCTCCGGGGAACGAACTCCCGATCAACGAAACGGTAAAATTTCGGTCCCTTGAGTTTCGTTTAAGAGAGGTTTTACTGTTGTTTGTTCCGTATGTATGCAAGCAAAACAGGTAAGACAACCTTTTGTAAAACACAGGGTAAGAGCTGATAGACCGTTACAATTGATACATTCAGATGTCTGTGGACCTATAGATCCTCCAACACATGATGGAAAAAGGTATTTTGTAACATTTGTAGACGATTATACACATTTCTGTGAGGTGTATCTTATAACTCATAAGAGTGAAGTATCAATGTATTTGAAACAGAATGTAAATGAAGTAGAAACCCATTTTAACCACAACATTAGGAGTGCAATAAAAAGACCACAGAGATTTGAAAACTTTGTCTCTGACTATGACCAGGAAGGAATGCTGACCTACAGTGAATCCATAAAAGGAAAAGACCAAGATCGATGGCAGAAAGCAATAAACGAAGGAAAGGAATCATTAAAAAGAAATAGAACGTGAGAATTAGTTGACCCCAGAGAAGCAGAAGGAAAAGGTATCCTTACTAGTAGATGGATTCTCAAAATTAAAGACAATGGAAGATACAAGGCGAGACTTGTCGTTAGGGGCTGTGAACAGAAATCCAACAGCATAGACTTTGAAGAAATATTTAGTTCTGTAGTAGAAACAAGCTCCCTGAGAATTCTTTTTGCTATTGCTGCCAGGAATAATTTGTCTATTAAAACATTTGACATTAAAACAGCCTTTTTGTATGGAGAACTGGAAGAAGAGATTTTCATGAAAAATACCTGAAGGTTTCCAAGATGCTGGAAAAATCTGCAAATTAAAAAAGGCGCTTTATGGACTTAAGCAAGCTCCAGCAAGATGGAACAGCATACTGACAACCTTTCTCAAAGAAGAAGGGCTGATTCAACTCAAGAAAGATCAGTGTATTTTTAAAACCTCTGACAATAGCCTATATTTAGCTATCCATGTGGATGATGGAATTCTTCTGGGCAAAAACTCAGTGAAGATGAATGAGTTGTTGTTGAAGATGAAAGAAAAGTTTGACATGACAATTTCTGAAAATCCTAAAACATACTTAGGCATGGAAATCAGAAGAACAAATACATACAGTCTGTACATAACTCAGGAAAACTATGCTAATCAGGTGCTGAAGCGTTTCAACATGATAGACTGCAAACCAATGACTACGCCTATATTGCCTGCTGTTGACGAAAACGAAGATGAAATGGAATCACCCTTTCCATACAGAGAAGCCATTGGAAGTCTGCTCTACCTGAGTTGCAAAACGAGACCGGATATGGCATATAGTGTTAATCTTGAGAGTAGATCAATGGAAAGGCCTACCGACCGAATTGTTCAAAATGTGAAACGGACGCTTAGATATTTAAAATTTTAGAGGGACAATGAAATTGGGAATTCGTTACTTCTCTAAAAGTAACATGTGTATAGAAGCATTCTGTGATTCAGATTTTGCGGGTGACAATAAAGACAGGAAAAGTATGACAGGTTATGTGATAAAAGAAATTGAATTTATGAAAACTATGATAGAGGAATTGATTGATGAAACTGTACCTGTTACTCTCAATATAGACAACCAAAGTGCTCTTAAGATGATAAAATCAGGTCAAATGACGAGAAATAGTAAACACATACAAGTGCGCTATCATTCATTAAGTGATCAGTACAAAAGCGGTTTATTCTCTCTGAAGTATTGCCCATTGAATGAACAGGTAGCGGACATTCTTACTAAACCCCTTTTGTCAATAAAATTCATGAAATTGAGAGGTGTAATACTTCCTGAATTTAATTTGAATGTATTTTGTTATTGTAAACATGCACCAATTGCTGTGATATTGCTGACGAAAATATTTTTTTGTTGTTTCTTGTATTGAGGGTACATAACATTTTCTTCATTAAGGGGAGATGTTAAAGTGCGTAATGAAAAATTGATGTTAGCGACAAGCGCTTTTCATTTTTTTTGTTGTAATGATCAGATGTAAGTGAACTGTCATGGCGGTGTGATGTTAAGTTAATAAAAACTTATAAAACTGATACCATGGACCTCTTCATTTACCAGTTAAGGTCATTGACATCACTTTTCCTGAACTGTTTATTGACTTCTCAATTATCAAAGAGGTCGCTGACCTCCATCCAGTGGCGGATACAGAGAAAATTCAAGGGGGGGGGGCGCAAAAGACATCTTGAGTTACCTTTACTTTTATCGCAATAAAAAATAATCAAGTCACATGCAGAGCTTCAGAAGTTTTAACTAAAGTGATTTAACACACATTCAAGACAATGCCATCTCATGATATAAAAAAGTTAAAATTATGGTTCTGCTATGTTTGGCAATACGGGTGGCCCCACAAAGGGGGAGTGCGCGCCCCCTGCACCCCCATCTGTATCCGCCACTGCCTCCATCAATCCAAAAGGTCATTGACCACCAAACTCCCCCATTGACCTTTTGCACCACTAGGAGGTCATTACCTCTATATATCATTAAAAGTCGTTGATCTCTAAATCAGAAAGAATATACTTTTAATTTTAATTTAGTGCATTGTAATCATAATATAAATAATTGTTTTAACTTTATGGTTTTACATTCCGAATCTCGTTTCTTGTGCTGTAACCTCGAGTTTAAATTAATAGTTTCCTGTTTCTCTTGTCATTTTGAATTCTTCTTCTCATGCATTGTTATGGAAATAAAAATTAATGTTATACCTTTTTGATTAAAGGCCACACTTTTATTTTTCATGTGCCCTATATTCGAGTTTAAAACGGTTTTTTCCTCTCATTTGTCATTTAAAATTTTCTCATTCTGCACTGTAATCACAAAGGTCATTGACCTCTCGATAACCGAAAAGGTCATTGACTTCCAAACTCCCAAAAGATACCTTGTACCACTATGACAATATTGACTCTATATAACAAAAAAGATCAAATGCTCTCTAAACCAGATAATGGCATTAACTAAACATGTCTTGAGAAGGTGATTGACCTCTCAATTATCAAAAAGGTCATTGACCTCTAAACTCCCTAAAAGGTCATTAACCTCATGACACACGAGGTTTTTCACTCTATATACTGACAAAGGTCATTGAGCTCACCTTTTCTGAAATGGTGATTGACCACTCAATTATCAATAAGGTAGTATTAAGGTAAGGTAAGTAGTTCTAAGGTAAGGTACTAAGGTAAGGTATATCAATAATCTTGTACCACTATGAGGACATTGACTCCATATACCAACCAACCAACAAAGGTCTTCTAAAACCAAATAAGGTCGTTCCTGAAATGGTGATTGACCTCTCAACTATTGAAACCTCTGAACTATTCATTGACCTTCAAACTCCAAAAAGGTTACTAACCTTTATGGAGGAACCACCATTATGCAGTCATTCACCCTTTATACCAATGAAGGCCTATGATCTCTAAACCAGATAAAGTTATTGACCTCACTTTTCCTGAAGTGGTGATTGACCTCTCAATGATCAAAAAGGTCTTTGACCTCTAAATTACCTAAAAGGTCATTGACCTTTTGCACCACTATATACCAATGAAGATGTCTAGATAACCGAGACAATGATAATAGAAGATGTCAATAAAGATGTCAGGAAAGCTAAAAAATTGTTTTTGATTTTTAATATTCAAGGATATTTTTAATGTTTAACCAATCAAAAATGGAGTAATGGTACGGAAATTGATTAAGTATTCATCAAGAGTTACTGATTGCGATTTCATATTGTTACAGAATGACAACAACCTAAAATTGGGATTTTGGTCAGGGTGTACCAATGGAAAAATAGCCAGAGGGAAGAAAAAAATCGATTATGATACGAATCATAAAGGCAGTGAAAATTGCCCATTAATGTATAAAATTAAAATGAATAAACACTACAAAATATTTTCTAGGAGTTTAAAAAATGTGAGGTTTCATATGTAGTAAATATTGCTCAAAAGTTGAGACAATTTATGGTAATGCCCTTATAAAGATGGCGAGTAAGATATAAAAATATATGTATATTTCCATTTAAAATGTGCAGTCTGTGAAAACAACACAAAACTAGATAAATGGTACAACCAGGAAAAAGCTTAGCAAAAGAAAAGTTACATAATGAGAGTCTTTTGTTGTGTGTGCATGGATGTTTCTCAGGCCTCTGCACGGATTAAAAACTGCATTTTAGCTTATTTCATGAAATGTTTGAAGGAGAAATGTGCAGGATAGTATAGAAACCAGGGTGAAGAGCATCCATATAGCAAAAACAAATATAATGTCGTTAATCAAGCCCTCCCAAATTGTGACTGTCTTAAGGAAAGCAATCGTCCTTAAGAAAATTAAATGAATAAAACTTAAAGAAAATCTGTTGATTCTAACTTAGGGAAATATGTATTAAGTCAGAAAATTTAAGAGTGACAAAGTAAATTGAAACAGTTTTCGAACTTAAGAAAAAGCTGAGTAAAGAACTATTGCAAAATTCATTCCATTTCAATTGAGAAATTTAATCAAAAATTCAATTTAGAATGAAAACAACAGCACCTCTTTAAAAACATGTCTTACATCAACCTAGGTGACAAATTGTATTCCTCTGAAATTTTTGACATTACTTTTCTTTTTTGGTGGTTCCCTCATGATTTTTTCTCGTGTTACTTAAGTGTAGAGTTACTTAACGGTAACCGCTAACTGAAGAGTGAAAACCGGTGACAAGTTAAACCATTTCGAGTTGATCATTAGTTACTTTATAGGTGTCAATAACTTTAGGCAGAAAATTTTCAGTGGGCTTTAGAACTTTCAGGCTCAGAAAGTGTTTTTAAACTTATCTATAACTTATTCACAGGAAAGTAACTTAATCAATTTAAAAAGTTGATTTTCTAAAGGCAGACTCGAGAGATATAGGAAGGTAGAGAGTTTGGGTTTGTTGTTACATACCTTGGCTGCATAGGAAGTGGTGGTCTTCAAGGAAGTGCCGTGGATGTCTCATGGGAGCAGCTCTTTCAGCATCAAACACTCAATGAGAACCTCACCAAACCAAAAATACCCAATGCTAACGGGGCAATGCAGCTTTCTATACGGTGGGCCCATTTGGCTCCAAGTGTCATAGGCCCACAATGACCGGTGTCTTGTCCACAACTGTGGCGGAGGATTACACCATCTGCTTTAGTGACAGCTTCGGGGTGAGGGACGGCTCAAGCCTACAGTGGGCCATCGCAGAGAGCACTCCATCAACGATGACCTCATAAAAATGGTAAGTAGGGGTAAAAAGATTTATCTTGATTTTAAAAGTGCAGTCGGTGAGAGCCACACAAAATTGGACAAATGGTAAGGCCACTCATCAAATCAAATGAGAAAGCAAGAAACTCCTCTGCCTTGCCCAAGGCTTTTGGTTGACGGAGCCCTCGAGACATGGGTGACAAATGGAAAAAAGACTAAGTGTTCGAAACCTGCCAATCAATCATTAGATTCATCCGCCAATCTTATTCTCCTGGGAAGTAAGCAGGACTGGGCAAAATAAAGACCAAGGAGTATTTGAAACATAGAATACTGCTCCAAATGTATTAGAAATGAAAAATACAAAATTTAAAATACAAATGACTTGGGAATTAGAAAAAATAATAAAAACAAGACAAAATTAAAATACAAAAGGTATGGAAACTAAAAGATCTTAAAAAATGCAACCTGCCTTGGCATGTTATGGTTAGTTGCAAAAATGAAGAAAACAATTCAAAGAAAAATGAAGTAATCTCTGAAGTATAATATCATGGAAGTGTTATCAGAGCTACGTCATAAGTATTTTACAAATGTATTTTTTATTTTAGAATGAAAAAAATGCCACAAATATGTATTTGAAATACAAAATACAAGATACTTTCAGGTTGTGTATTTGCATGACTCCCATATAAGTTATCACCATGGCTAGTCCCAGTATACTTAAGAAGTACCTCATACAATTGCACAGTAGGCTGCTGTGAACGTACCTTCTCCCTGTTGCGTGCCATGAAGCCCTTCATTTTTCCGCCGCATGTGACAAGCAGCTTTCCAGAGAGTGAGTCACAGCAAAAGGGTTAAAAATGCTCTGACAGCAAAAATCATAGAAAAATGATGAAAATTTGAAGTTACACACATGGGAAAAGTCACAATAGGTAATAAATTGATATGGATTTCATACGTTCTAATTGAAAAGCACCCAAAAAGGTAAAGAATGAAGGGCCGTAGATTTGAAAAAATGATTGGGAGAAAACAAAGGAGGGGTTAGTGATTTTATGTTATGGCTTCAAATTGAAATTTGCATAGGGTGCAAAATCCACGAAAAAATTGAAAAAATTTATGAAATTGATGGAAGGGCTGTAAAATGAAGTTTGATTAAAATATTACTCCAAGTTCAAATCCAGGAGAATGAGATTATGATTATACATATTTGGAAATATGTGTTGGGGGCAGGATATTCAATTTGGATGAAAAATGATTTATTCATGAAGTATATAACTCCTTAAAATTTAAGAAAGTTATATTCTCCAAAAATGAAACAGAAAAAAACACTTGGAAAATAATAATCAGTTGGGCTGGGAAATGAATTTTGATGAAAAGTATCCAGGAAGGTTACTCCCCAAAGAAACTTACTTCTACTCCACCTCACTTACAAGTTACTCACTTACTTGTTAGTAAAATGGTCAAAAAGGTTGTAAATTAAAAAATGAAAAATCAGGAGACATCATTAAAAATGGTCAAAGGGGCTGAATGATCACTTCGATTGATTAAGACAAGACGGTCATTAGTGAAAGGAGTAAACATTGATTTTGCTTTAAAATGCTCCGACAGTGAAAAAAGACATGTATTTCATATGTTCGGATTGAAAACCACCCAAAAATGGTAGGGAACTTGGAAAAATGATTGTGAGGAAAGAAAGATAATAATTTATTTTAAATTGAAATTTGCATTGTGAAGTGCTCGAAAATCAACTTGAAGGAATACTATCCAGAACTGTAAAACTCACCAAGAACAACAAGAACCAGCGGATCTAAAATGGTTTCTGAATTTAGTCTATAGAATTAAGTAATTTCACATTGCTGCAATGACATAGAAAAATATCGATATTCTATATACAATATACATCAAATAATCCAAAGTTGTAAAGCTTCATAAGAATGCAAAAAGTAAGGTGGAGAGTTGACACAAGTGCTAGAAAATAAATTCAACAAAAAAATACACCAAGCCAAAGCACAAGGTGAAGGAGTAGTGGAGAAACATGTGTGCAGGGAGTGACAATATGAAAACAAGCATATCTGAGAAAGGGTAGTAGGGCTGTAGTTTTTTTTGGTCACAAATAGTTTGAGAAGTAGCAGACCAATAAAGAACAGAAAAATATTATTGAGATTGGTGATCAATCCAGATATTTTGTCAATCCTTTCACTGCAGTGAACACACCAACTGTGAACGTGCCTTTTCCTCCTTCCTGTACTGTGCCATTGACAAACTTTCCCGTTTCCACTCCTTCTCAGAAGGATCATCTTATCACCAGACCATTAGTGAGTCATACTTTTTAAAATTAGTATCCCTTTTTCTAGGAAGTAATAGAGTTCATTGCCCCACATACTAAGCTCTTCACTTTTCTGCCACATGTGATTCTGAGAGTGAGCCACAGCGAAAGGGGTTACTGATTGCTAAGTGAAATCACGAAATCACCTCTGCGAGCTGAAGATAAGAGTTTGCGCACCCTAAGAATCATGAGGCATATAATTTATTAGGTGCATTCATCACAAGAAATATATGAGCACATCTTGGTATTTATAATAATAGTATCAAAATCAGATTCTGATTGTGGTCTCTATAATTATGAATTTTCACATTTCTGCCATAATTTTCACATTTCTGCCTGTTAATATCAAAGTATCAATTCAATGGAATTCAATAATCCATAATTGCGGATCTTTGTACATCCACCTTGCATCCAGTGGAATAACTGGAAATATGCTTTGGGGGGATGAAGGGCCAAGGGCCAATCCCCCCCCAAGCAATCGAGGTCCGAGAAAGTTTTTGAAAAATGACATGCCTGGAAATCCATTTGACATCATTTTTGCACTTAAAATTTAACTCTAAGAGATGCAGTTATTATATATCAACACTAGGCAATAGTTTTATAATTTTTTTTTCTCTGAGGCATTGGGGGGGATCTATCCCCCTCATAGTTATGCCACTGCACCATGCCATACCTTTGTAGCCACTGCATACTGCGAAATCAAAAACACCTCGAGGTAGTATGCCAAGTACTTTCATCCCAGCTGGTGAAATAGAATGACTGTTCTTGCGACAACAATGGACTGTCAATTGATTGAGTATTTTTTTGATTTATGAAAGATGATCATGGGTCAGCCAAAGAAAGGACTTAGTAGAAGCAGCCTAACTTAGCATTGAGCTAACCAAGAAAATTCAACTTAAAATCAATTTTGTCACATAAATTTTTTTTTATTCGTCAGGATGCTTTGGTACTTTTCCATTTGAGCCTCTGCACTGGATATTCAAAATAAACATGTGTGTCTGCAAACCATGTATTCCAGTAAAAGGCTTTTCATCTCAAACTTTGACACAATGTACAGAACATATGTAGACATATGTACAGAAAATTTAGTTACAGCATGAATGAGGTTTAACAGCTTGTTTTACCCATAATTCCGTCATTTAATTTACAACTAGCACCTCAAGGACAATTTAAAAAACCGTCCAATCCTTGAAAGATGCTTCTAATATTGTTCATAATTATCATGCACTATGTTTCGTCAAAATGTCAATGATACCATTGGATTCCATCCAATTCTCATTAGGTTTAGAAATAACTCTTAGAATTAAGCCATTAGATATGCATTAAAAATATTTTAGTATAAAAATCCTGTTGATTGTACAGTACATCTTCCCTTACATTCACTCACAAACACATGGGTAAACCAAGGGTTGAGGTCACAAATTCAAAGATGTTTCAAAGTCATTAACTCTACAATTCCTTCACGGAAACTTCAAAGCACTGCCTAACAGGCACTATAGATACTGGCAGTGACTGCTCAGGCCATCACTGATCAATGATGAGACAGGCATTCACTTTTTCTCCAGCTGATCAAGCCAACCACATTTGTTAAAGGCATATCCTACATGCATACTCACATTTTATTCATACGGATATCAATACCCAATGACCACAAGAAAGTAGTGAGAATCAAACACACTACATACTTGTTTTTATGACATAAACTTTACAAATTTACAATCAATTTACAACTATAGGTAATTTCTTTCCAAAAATATACAAAATATATCAGCTCCTAAAATTGATAGCCAATTTGTTCCTATGGGCACAGTCAACATACCAACGCAGTAGAGCAAGTGGTATTTTAAACCCTTCATCTGATGTATATTTTACACTGATACTTCTAAAATATAGTCAGGAAGAAAACCTGCAAATTCATGAGTGATATGGTATGGCTGTTCCATCACGAAAGAGATATTAAACAAATGTGGAGTTTCCAAAGTATACTCATATTTATGACTAATTTTGATCATTGATATGATTTTATAATGATTCTCAACAAAACCAGGGGTTGAGACAAAATTTCTAGTGTAAATTATCAATTCTTTTCCTGTCATCAATCACAACTGGCGAGACTAAATCAGCTCTTCAGTACATTTGGCTGTAGCTATATATGTACGCATAACACAAGATCAGAAAGAAGAGGAATTGGTCACATATATTTTGTTCATTTAGCATTTAGCTAGTCAAAGCCAAAATAAACAGAAAAAGGTGTTCTTTTTTTAATTTTAATATATGATGATTCTAACTTGATTAAATGAAACAAATTATGCTTTCAATGAGATACGATTTTTTTAAACTGAGGTACTTGCCAGTTTGGTATCAATTAACCTTTATGAGAGCAAAGAGGATTTCTTTATTTCAGAAAATTGAAAGTTTAGACTACCTATGGACAATTTGATTCTTATGATTGACTGATGGCATATTTCCACTAGCACTACAAAATGACCACTTTTCCCAGCATCTAATTGGTCAAACACTGATGTCAAGCTATGTTGTTCCTTGCTTGCCTAATTATACAGGCATGAAGGAGACTTCCCTCCCAACTTTTATCTTATATGCTACAATTTTCAGAAGACTTAGGGCCTTATTCCAGAACATCATTCACGTCTAGATCCTGACTCAACCTTGACTTGGTAAATAAAAAAGGAGTTTCCAACGTATACTCATCTTTACGACTAATTTTGATGATATGGTACTTATGAGCATGATTGTACTACACCTCACTCAAATCAGTCGCTGCATTGTAAGATGTCAGTAGCCATTGCCTCAGGCTTTAAAAATGAAATATCTCTCATAAAAAAGAAATACTTCAACATCCAATATTGTACTGCAGTAATGCTATGTTTTGATGTGCAGAAGGCCATGAATAAAAATATCTCAGGTAAATGAATTATTTAGTGTATAGAGCAGAGAAAAATTGTGTCATAAAATTTTAACCATGGACACCTTATTATTAAATTAAGAACCAAAATTTCTAATGATGTCTCGGTCAATCCCCAGCTGGCATTCAAAGTCATGAGTTGTCCTGTGCATCTGCAAATAGGGTAAAAACTTTTTGGCAATTGGAGTGCTTGGTTCAAAGTTTCTTTAGTTTAAATATTGTTTTGGACCTAAAAATCATTGGTAATTTTGGCATTGCCTATCCAGAGTTAAAAGTTTGCGACACAATTTTTCTCCGCACTGTATTTTGCCATAGTTAATTCATATGATTGGCACAAGTGAGCTGATTTTCTAAAATATAAGCTTAAAGTCAACTTAAGCTTGAGATCTGAACCAATGAAGTGGAGTGAGGACTGAAGCTAGAATCAGATTCTGGAATACCGACGGCCCTTAGGGTAACTACAGCTAAAGCTGTCTTCACCTAAATCTCCACTGTGCCCGTCAATGTGCTCAAATACAAGGAAACATCAGCAAATTATATTCATCAATTCAGAAACAAAAAATTATTTTCTAGTGATTAAAAGCCAATTTCTCCATGAGCAATCATAAAGAAAGCTACAAATATCATTTGACTTTCGCAGCAATACCATAAAAGAATGAAATCACACCCACCATGATATTATCATTCTGAAGCAGAATTAAAATCTAATAGCTTGTGCCATTTCCAGCCATTATAAGGGACAGTCTATTAAAACTGGGAAGTCTAGGTGCAGTGAATTCCTAGATGGTAGGGATGCATGGTGCCAACAAGTCCCTCCCCTATGATGGATGATTCCTCATCTATTCATTAGGCCTATTGGAATTAGCTTCTTCCTGCCATTAGTGGAAAATTTACAGATAAAAGCCTCTCAAAACACTTCAATGCATAGTAAAAAATTTTCCCTACAGCTGACTAAAATCTACAGGTGTATACAAATATGCCCACACAATTATATGTATGCACAAAGTACCATGAGTTGTCACTAATAGTGTCCATTTCTGGTGACATAAAAACATGACACGAGTTGCCAGTAAAAACAATTCAACTTGTCCATTACCTACATAAAAAGGTATCAAGTGTCACTAGACTCCGTGTATGTATGTACGTCCATTTCCACTGGATAACACCTTGAGGAGCTGCACTTAATCATTCTCACTTCTACTAGCCATGTCCTGAATGTCCTGATCAGGCACATGGATGAACGCAAGCCCACCGGCAGAGACCACGGCGGGCTTTATTAATCACTGCTATCTAAAGTGTCTGTAGTCCTTCTTGGACTTGCTATCATATTCACCTGCAAAAAAACAGAGAGGAAATGTATTTAGAACATGCTACAAAAGACATCTAGAAAGTACTAGCCACCATCAACTAGAGTAACTTTTCATGATTTCTTGGAAAAAACTTATCTATATTTAAAATAAATTAACGATGTACATAAAATTGTTTAAATTATTAACAGACCATGCACTTCCTATTGAGGCTATTTCTGAACCTTTAACTATTTTAACAACCAAGATTTTGTTTTCAAAAATTTTGGACAAAGTTAACATTAATTGGGGTAATTTGGCCTAATTTAGCAAAAACATTGAAATCTAGTTCTAAATCCTGAGTTGGAGCAAACTCCAGGAAATATTTCTGCTAAGTAACTAATTTGGAACAGTCATCTATCATCTGTCTACCTGTCTACCATCTGCCTTGTGTGATTATTTGTATGTATGTGCTTTCGAACTGCTGTGGAATTGAAACAAGATACACAGCAGTTCATGAAATCATAGCATTCTGTCATGTCATCAACTCATCTGTATACCTTTCTGACTCATAAGTAACACATTTTGAACTGCTTTGGATTTGCCATGGAAACTGCTATAGAACAAATTTTTTGGAACTGATTTGTACCACTAATTGTTCACCCGTTTTGGAACTCATTTTTGCATCATGCTAATAACTGCTCTGCAACAGTTTAGGATGGGTCTTAGGGTTTATGGTTGTAATTTATGCAGGACCTGCTTTCTTGGGGAATTGGGGAATTGGGGAACTGTAAGACTTTTATGTAGACAGTGCAGACCTGGAATAGGGTAGGTGGTAGGAACTCTCAAAATTATAACATTGATTGGAGATAATAGGGGCTTTGGTGGTCAAGAAAGCCCATGTCGGTACTCTAGTCTTGGGTGGTTGACGTGGATCATTTTTGTCCATTTCTGAGTTAAATGCCTTCGATTAGGGATAGCTTTTCTTGAAAATGTAAAGTTATGTATTCAAAAATCTGATGGAAAATTGGAAAAAGGTTTTTCCAGGGACCTGAACTTGTCTCAAGACTGCAACATTGAAACAGTCTTTCGACGAAGGGAATAATTTTTTGGAAAAAAGTCCCAAAATATGGAACAAAAGATAGACATAAACAATTGTCCGGGACCAGCAAGATACATTGACCACTATGTCTTTTGTATGTATATTGATGTAAAATACAACTTTTCTGAAAGTATTAATTAACGAAAGCATTGACGAATAACTTTTGCAATAAAAATCATTAGAGATGGGTCAAATAGCAGATTTCTTGAACTCAAATATCGAATTCTAATAGTAATTCATTGCTCGAAATCTCTAATATCTCAATTTTCGAATACCTTGATTACTAGAATTACACAAAGCATATTAAATGTCATAAACCTATTTCACTTGAAGAATATATAAATAAATAGGTATACATATACCAAATACATTTAAAAAATCAACTTTTTATTTCAAATTTAATGTAAGTATTTGCATCAATAACATCAAAAAAACTGTAATTAAAAATAACATCATTAAAATGAAGAATCATTTAAAACTAGATATGGGCTGAATAGCAGATTTCTTGAACTCTAATATTAAATCATCGCTCAAATATTCTAATATTTCAAATTTGGAATACCTCGAATTCTGAAATTGCGCTAAGCGTACTAAACGTTCATTTACAGAATTCCCCCCCCACTGATCACTTTCAGTTCCCCACGTAGAACGATATCTATTCACCACTCTTTTCTGCGAATTTGATGTAGTTGGTCAACTTGCCAAAAACGGCGCTGCATGCACTAAACGACTAGAGTCCATTACGTTGTTTCTGAGTCAACTACCAACGACATGCATGCAACAGTGTATGACGCGAAATTCAAAGTATTCGAGGTATTCGAGATCGTACTTCTAGCATAATTATCCGAGATGTCGAATATCCAATACTTACTAGTATTCTAGGTACTCGAGTACTCACTGATGCTATTCGCACACCTCTACAAATCGTAAAAAAAATTCAAAATTTCTATAATGCATGTAACATGAAAGCATCAACATTGATGTTCTAGCAAAAATAATCCACATTAAATACAACATTTTTGAAAGAAAAAAATTAAAAAAACTGAAAGGAGGTATTTTATGGGAGTATGTTTTATTGCAGCTTTTCAAAGTTCTAACTTCAACAAATATGCATCTATTAAACAGTTAATTTATTTTAAATTACTTCAAACCACAGTAAATGAGGTTGCTGGGTTGGTTTGGGTTATAGGAACTGGTATTAAAATTTTTATAGGGAATTGTGGGGTGGCTTTATATATGTAGTTAAAGGGAGGCTTTTCAGCCACCTTAAATCGTCAAATCCTATTTACGGATTCTTTGAGGATCCTGTAGCAAAATTCATTTTTATAGGAAAAGTGTTCATGGCCCAATGTGTGCAAATACCAAGTCTATAGATACAAAATGCGGCCATAAATTAAATGGATGCCAATGACATTCTCGTAATGGACCCTCTGAATTTTATTTTCACTCGACAACGAAAGAGAAATCCTAAAACCGCATCCAGAATTCCCAAAAATATTATTTATATTTAATTTATTATTTAAATTATTTATTAATATTTTATTTATACTAATATTTATTACTCCAGAAAATGCCATTATTAACAGCATATGCACAGAATTTGCTATTGAATACCTAATTTAATGTAACCATGATTCTTGGTTCATTGCCTTGGTACCTTGCTACATTTTGAAACAGCCCCAAAAATACAGTTTAAGGAACAAGGAAAATGGAATAATTATTTTTCATACTCATTTGAATGACCACTTTGTAGTTTCATTTCCATTAACTGCCTAACGATTACTTCTTAAACCATTTATGCATTTATAATGCATATGTATATGCAATGGATATTGCAATGAAATATAAGAGAATTTTCGTTATCTTGAGCGAAATCGGACTGAATTTCGAGCCATGGCTTAGAAGCCAGAAGCCAGTTCCAAAACAAATAATGACGTCTACAAATTGCATGGAGTTGTTCAAAAGGAATTGCAAATGTGTAAAGAGCAGTTACGCAGGATTCTTTTCCATACACAGCGGTAACAATACAAATGATGATTCCTGGAAATCCAGTCAAATCATTCAAATTGAGTTCCAAGTATGTAGAAAGCACAGAAACATACATTGTAAAAAGCATTTTGAAAGGGATTACAAATGAGTAACAAATATCTCAATTTTTTCATATTTCTAAATTCTTTTCTTTCAATCTTCATATTTCATATTTGTTGGTACAAATGAGTTCCACAGCTGTACCATGACAGATTTTGCTGTTTCAAAAGTTTTCTAAAGTAGTCGCAAAGCAAAAATTTCTCCTTGAGAATATACCCCACACAACATATCTCTCACTGTCCACTGATGCAAGAATTAAGTCCAAACCTCTATGCTAATCTTTGAATGCAAAACTATGAATCCTTTTTCGTCTGTGGGCCAAATTTGCCAAGACAGGGCTTAAGCTACCCCAGTACCAAAGAAGAAAAAGAAGGGCTATATAATGAAGTTGTTGAGTAAAGGAAATTCAAAGACACATTTGGGTGACACATGAAAGAAAACAGAGGCATCAGGGGAAAAACAAAAAAAATTGTACCGGCAAAGGAGGTGTTTATAAATGGGAAAGAGCTAACGAGAGGATTGCTATGCACAAATAGATACCTAATTGCTGATTACACTGGCAAGGATTGATTTTTTTTGTCCATCAGCAAATCCTCATGCTTCCCCAGCCTGAATCACATTGGCCTGCTTCATTATAAATCTAGTTTTAGTCACCATATTGCACCATTACATTAGAAGACTTGCTTCTTTGGTAACTTCAGGTGTTTACCGGGGAATCTGCCTCCATTCCATCCGATTTTGTACATTCAAGCTACTCGCTTTTTCTATGACAAAGATGGAAGGATGCTAACTGAACATGGTTAGGAACGATGGAAGGGTTATGTGGAGCAGGAGTGCAGCTAAGGAGGGTTTTAGGCACAACTGATTGAGGGGAGTCAGTGGGGTTATTGCAGGAAATTCCAGAAATTTTTTAAGAAAAATGGTTCAAAATGGTGAGTCTGGGGGGGGTTTTATCAATGCAGTGCATCTGTCCCAATTATCCAAATGGGCTAATTAACGATGGGGAGAGACGGCACGAATAATCAGAAAACACGGATAACCCAAACTTTCTCTTAAATGTCTTGCAATGCTCATTGTTAACCTAAAACATACAATATATTATTATTTATGCAGTTATTCTGTTATTTTAGAGTGCTTCCCAGACTCATTGCGAGCTTTCTTCGCCAGTTCGCGATCTTTTTTAGCAGAGCGTGGTCGTGCACTGCGAGGCTTGGAAAACAGGAACCTAGAGCGCGATCGCTTCCATTTTATGAAGGGGATTCTAATGGAAATAATAAGCCCAGTTTATCCTAGCATTAATGCAGTAATTCAAATGATTTTGTGTCCGATTCTATTATTTTATAAAGACCGCGGAAAAAATTGAGTGAGAGTGAAAATCATGCCCGGATAATCCACAACCCGCATAATCGGGAGTCTGCTGTGCTTACACTGTTCTATAAGGATTACTAATCCAATTTGTTAAAATGGATTAAACTTTCAAAAAATTCTGAGCCCTGGAGAGGGGCCCTAGTTTATTCCCCAAAACCCTCCCCTCACTGCGCCACTGATGTGGAGGACCTGTATGAGAGTGGGAAAGAATGAACGCAGAGAAAGAAATTGAGGTGGGCGATAATGATCCCAGACAGAGTTCCTGAGATGCGGAATCCATGAGAGCACTCCAAGATATAAATGCGAGAAAAGCGCTCGGCATCCCACGGGAACTTCTAAAGAATTTAGGGAATGCAAAGAGGAAAATCTTCTTTAAACTAGTGCACAGAATTCATGAGGATGGTCCTGGTCAGAGATTTTCATCAAAAAAGTTCTTATTCTACTACTAAAGAAGGCTGAAGAATGCAGAGACAATAGGACTATTAGCCTAACTTTGCAGCCAGAAAAAGTGATACTGAGGATTAAAGTTTATACATTAAAACAAGAGCATATTTTGGTGAAAAACAGTTTGGCCTCAGAAAATGAATGTCAAGCCATGTTGTGTAAATCAGGGCTCTAGGTGGTAACAAGGAATATAACTAGGATGAATATCTACTTTGCAGATTTTTAGCAAGCGTTTGATAGAATGGTAGAGTTAATGGGCAATTTGAAGAAAATGTGCATGGATTGGAGGGATTGGCGACTCATTTATAATCTGCAAATGACCCAATCTGGAAAAGAGAAGATAACCAACAGAGAATGTATGTTGGGCGAGGTGTGAGACAAGGCAGTCCACAATCGCCTATTTGCTGTTTAATGTGTATTAAGAAGAAATGGAGCAGAAAGCATGGGATGAGTGATAGGGCAGGCATGGGATGAGTGAGATGAAAGTGATAGGGCAGGCAGGTTCATAGATTATCAGGCATCGTGAAGTCAGTTGGCAAAAGAACATACACTGGTTGCAAAGAATATGGCATGTAAATTAATCACAAGAAGACCAATTTTATAAAGTTTATAAAGAAGCAGTTTTATAAAGCATCGCAAGTGAAAGAGGCTAACATAACATAAACAACAAGAACAACATAACATCAACATAAAAGAAGGTGGTCACACACTAGAGCAGGAACAGAAGATCAACTACATATTATGCCTCACATAATGGATAACGGACTCAGCAGTAAGGCCATTAGGGAGAGAATTACATAAGCAAAGGAGGCTGTCATGAAGAGGGAAGGTCTGATGAGAGGGATGTTAACACATTACGGTCCGAATATTTTTTTTTTCAAACTTTCCCCACTGGCCGGGTCAGGCTGTTTTTTTGCATGCAACTTTAATTTGGTTTACATCTGAATAACTTTTTACAATATCTATTTCAAATTTTTAGTGTTTCAAGATAAAACCTAATGTCACAATATGAATAAATAATTTTTAATGCATACCTAAAATTGATAATTTTGCATTGCACGCAGCATATAAAGGCAGCGTGTAGAAAACACGAGTTATCTCATCATCCGTCCATAACTAACAGATGGCTCACTAAACATGAGTATACTCGTTATCCACCCACAATGTGTTAAGTAAGGATGTTCAGAAAAGGCTATTTAAGCATCTGATCACGAGTGTTGCAGTGAGGAAATGACCTGGGTTTCATGATATGGTTCACAGATGATGTAACTATGTTACGAAGACATGTAATTTAACCAGGCTTAACTGTGTGAAACCTTTCCAATATAGAAAATGAAAGAATAAACTTTTTTAGTTTTACAAATATATTTGAAAATTCCGAAAGTGTAATTGTATGGCCTCACCCACAATTATAAAATATATAAAATAGTCACGCCCTTCATGCATCAACTTCCTGAAGACTGCCTTATTGCCAAAAATAAAGTCTTGCCCAACGCTTCTTTAACCCTTAGGTGCACGCTAAGCGGGGATTTTGCCGCATTTTTCAAAAATTCGAAATAGCGCGTTTACTGTGCATGGATCACTTGTGGCATACTTTGATATTCCATTACTGTACTTTTCCCTCCACCAAGAACATATGTTTGCGTCAATTTGACGACCAACTATTGCGTTAGAATCTTACAAAGTGAGAACGACGTAACTTCGGGTGATTTGCCGCTAGATGGCGTTCACCCGATACTAAGGAACTTCTGATAATCTGTCGTTACCGTAGAAACTTGGAAGCATAATCCTTTTTGCAACACTATGTTAATATGTTGTCTCGTATTTATTATATTTTTTGTAAGCATTTGCATTATCATTTCTTCACTATTATTATTTGTAAAATTTATCTCAACCTCAAATAACAAGTCATAATTTAAAAATTTAATCTTCATACTCAAATATGAATTACATTGGTGTAAAAATGCGATATTTACACTTTACTAGTGACCTAGAAAATAAGTTATGCACGTTCTTCATAATATATTATGCATTGCAGTTTGAAGGCGAAGAGTCGGCACTTGGTATATCTACCTGCGAGAAAAGAACATAATGCTGAAAAGGCATTATAACAAGATTTAGGAATCGTATACTCCTTGTGGATGTAAATTGTATTATGATTTTATCGAATTTTGAACAAATAGAGCCGGTGGTGACTAATATAGAGTATATGATATTCCAAGGTGAGAACGTATTTATCACCCTGATGAGTTCTAACGACTGCTTCAAAAGCTTGGTAATGAAGATGGGAGGGAAGGGCAGGTCAACCACGATAGGGAGAATATTTTTTTGATTTATCCCATGAAAGTGAAGGGGAGGAAGAATTATTTTAAGACGCATTACATTCCAGCGAGAGTTATCTGTCTGATGATAATAATATTGTTAGCCGCCCAGATAATTTCAACGTTTATCTAGATCAACGGAAAACGGTGAAACGTTTTGGCTGAACTCTTAGATACAATTTGCAAACACCCAAACAAAAGCTAAATACATTGTTCGTGCTTCACCAGGGCCAGCATCATTTCCTAAGAATGCCGCAACCAAACTCGAATTGTCGCCGAAAACGATTTTACTGAACGTGATTGAAAAAAATGTCGAGAATACCACCTTTTATATTGAAGGAAAACTGTCATCTCACGTGTACTCGAGAATCAGGGGTTGCATCACTACTTCTCGTATAGAAATAATATCTTTATTTGGAATTAAATACACTCTCTCTGTAAATAAAAGTTGGAAGGCAGATGCTAGAAGAGCTTGTAACACAGATGGAACAGGCATGATGATTTGCAGAACAGCGTTTGGGATAGAATGAATTCGAATGGGAAAATAACAGCAAAACATTACTATTCAAGTCCTGATTTAGCCATTTATTTGCTATAAAATGGTCTAACTTTATTAGGTACCGCGAAAAATTCCTTAAACCCACAGAGAGTTTCTACCCTGTAAAATTCGATAGGCTGCAACTTCATTTCTTGGTTTCCAGGATACCTGCACTCTTGTTTCGTACTGCACTAAACGAAACAAATGTGAAATTCTTTTGAAGTGCTTTCTACGTTGCACTGCAAAGAGGACATCGAAACGAACTGTAAAACCTGAAATGATCCTGAACTACAAGTCAACCAAGGGAGGTGTCGATTCTGTGGGCCAGAAGTGTGTAAATTACTCCCCTTCAAGACGAACACGAAGGTGGCCTCTATCACAATTTCTCCGGTTTTTTTATATGGCTACTCTTAGCGACCAAGTGATTTTTGTAGCTAAGAATTTTGAAAAAAATCCATCAAAGACCAAGAATGGAGTTCATGGAAGCTCTCACGTTTAGTCTTGTAGATGAACATTTCAAGTCCAGGGTGAAATAAGCTCTTATAAAAAAATTTTTTTTAAAAACCAGCCTTTATATTTAGATTACAGGGGATGAGCAACATTTATATATGACACAAAGCAAAAAAACTCAGTGACCCCAAAAAACCAAAAGTGACGTATTAAAAAAGTCACTATATTTATTAAATTTTCAGTGAATGGTAAGCCCCCTATGTTTCAAAATGCCACCCCTATGCTTTTAAATGCCTACCCCTATGTTAAAAATGCCACCCCCCATGTTAAAAATGCCACCCCGTACGTTTTATGTAACGGTAAAAAAATATTCAAACATTTACAAAACCTTACAATTGTTAATAAATATATGAAGATCATAATTAGCTAATTTTATGGTGGATAACTTTTACTGTGGTCGCAAAACACGAAAATCGACCATTTGGAACTTCTTAGATCAAAAACATGTTTTGGGGGGCTATAGGTTGACTGGGGGGTGGTTAAAGGGGGGTTGGAGAGAAAAAGTTATATTTTCATGTATTGTCATCGGAAATGAAGAAGTGTGCAAAATTTCAGCGTTTTTGCTTCACAGGAAGTGAGTCAAATTTGAGTTACAAGATTTGTACCAGACAAACAAACAGACAGGTTGGTGAGTTGATATAAAGGCTGGAAAAAGGTTCTCTTCCAGCAGACACAGGCTTTTCTAGCAATGACACTTGGGAAAATTCCTGAATAATCTGCTTCTGCTCATGAACCTCAATGTAGGGCGGGTCATTGTTTTACACGTGAAAAATGTAAAAATTATGAGACGGTAAATATACAAATGTTTTCTATTTATATGCGCATCGTTCCACATGCGTTAAAAAATGTCACGAATGTCATTTCAGAGGCAGTGATGGCCAATAAGGATGAAAAAATTGAAAAATTAATTTTGCTTGCATAGTTTATTATTTTTAAAATTTAAATGATTGTATTAACGATTTGGCATATCCATTTCCTTTTTTGTGTGTGTTTTTTTTACATTGTAGTGTCTAGATTGTCATCTGCAATTCCTTTAGAAAAATTAATCGAAGTATTTATCAATAAATTTGCACATAATTATGTCATTTTTTGTTTATAAACAAATGGGAAAGATATTTTAAGTGCTTTTATTTATTAGAAGTTACCCAAATACGTTAAAACACCCTCAAATTTAAGTGTATACTTGGGAAAGTCAAAAATGTAAAATTGCGGCAAAAAAGCCGCTAGCGTGCACTGGCGCTATACTTGCGGGCGCGTGCACCTAAGGGTTAATATCAACCCTTGTGAACTGTAATGCAACAAGAATCTTAAAATATATCAGCCTATAGCTATTAATTAAGACATGGGCTTTATGTAGAAAACAGGATTTATTTACCGGAATGCATTACACTCGCAAACCATGCACACGACCATCACGACAACGCTAACGGAAGGTGACGCCAAAAGAATAAAAAGGCGCCAAACTAAAACCAATACACAAATGCCATCTGGCGAGTAAAATATATAAAAACAAAAGAATACAAAAAAACACAAGCACCAATATTCAAAAACACAATGTCAACACTCCCCCTTTTTGTATATTGGTATTTACAAAAAATAAATTAGAAGAAAAAGAATCACAAATACAAAAAAAATAACTTCCAAGTATGAATAAACACATAAAATTATAGCTCAACGTTCAAACCAATTAACCAACAGATGTTTGATTTTAGTTGCTGGTACAACTTTTGTTAACCTGTCAAGTTACTGCTCCCCCTGCCAAAGTAATGATGAAACCACTAAATGATTTCCTGTCACCTAAATCACCACCCCAATCAGCATCAGCATACACCCTCACTGGTTCACCTGTAACCTTATATTCAAGTCTGGCACTTTCAGTTTTTTTCAGATAACGTAACATGTGCTTAACATCTTTCCAATTTAAATCAGTTGCTCTATTACAATACTGACTCTGACGACACACGGAAAAAGCAAGGTCAGGTCTAGTGCCTGTTGACAAATACAGCAAGTTACCAATATCCTTTCGATAATCACTCTCACTTAAGGGTTTTTCTTCATTTCCACTATCACACTTTAAACCCAATGGAGTAGAAAGACCCTTTGCTTCCTCCATGCCAAAAGATTGTAAAACCTGTTTGGCATACAGACTTTGATCCATGAACACAGAACCATCAGTTGAATAAACAATTTTATAGGATAAGAAATGACACAATGATCCTAAATCACACACATTCATAATTCTAGACAACCTTTCCTTAAAATCATCAATTTCACTCCTCACACCCCACAGAGCCAAGTCATCAACATACACTGCAACAATCAATTGCCCATTTGCATTACAGTACACACATGGTTCTGATAAACACTGAAAAAGACCAAACTTCTTCAATTCATTATTAAGCATATCATGCCAATTTCTGGCAGATTGGTGCAAACCATACAAACTCTTTTTCAATTTACATACGTAATGTTCACCATCCTTCAATTTGTCCTCAAAACCCTCAGGTTGCTCTAGATATATATCACCTTGTACTGGTGCATGCAAATATGCAGTTTTGATGTCTACATGATCTGCTTCCCAACCCTTTTCAACACCAACTGCAATGAGAACTCTGAGTGCCTTTGTACTCATTACTGGACTGAAAGTTTCTGAGTAGTCGAGACCAGGGACCTCTTTAAACCCTTGTGCCACAAGTCTAGCTTTGTAACGCTTTATTTTACCCTTCACATCAAGCTTGACAGAGAAAACCCACCTGGATCCAATTACATCCCTGTCTAGTGGTCCCTCGACTAAATCCCAACAATCATTCGACATCAAGCTCTTCATCTCCTCATCCATGGCTCCTCTCCAACATTTTGAAAATTGCCCAGTTAAAGCTTCCCTAGCACTTTTGGGGAGCTCAAAATCAAGATCATTGCACATAACCACATTACATTGATCACACTGGTTGCAATTTCTATGTCTCCTAACCCTTGTACTCCTCCTAGGTTGAATTACATCAACTTCCTGATTGTCATGACCTTCATTTTCATCCCCTATATGGTGAACCAAACCCTCAACATCTCCATCCTGCCCTCTTTCACCAACCATCTCATCAACAAAATTCAATGAGATCCTATCTCCTTCGTCCAACCCTTCTTTCATATGATGACTTTCCTTGAAAGGAAACACATCCTCAACAAATGTCACATCCCTACTGATCAAAATCTTTCCCCTTTTAAGGCTCCAAAAGCGGTACCCCTTAGTGCCCTCCGGATACCCCATGAATACACATTCCTCTCCTCTGGGGTTTGACTTCCCATCTTTAACAGCTACCCAAGCCTGACACCCAAATACTTGCTTTTGTAACTTAACAAACTCATCAAATACCTCAGATTTCCTCTTGAGCATCCTGACAAAGACATAATTAGTACATTCATCAATGAAAGTCACAGCATATTGAGAGCCACCATCAGATGTAGGGACAATTTTTCCAACATCACTATGGATAACATCAAGAATACCCTTTGTTTCCCTGGAAACCACCTGCTTTGGAAAGCTTTTCCTGGTCAATTTACCTTCCAGGCAAACTTCACAAGCTTTAACATTTCTATTAGATATCTCAAGGCTCTTAATCTTGGTGATGGCTTCATTGTATGCCCAAACCTTCTATGCCACAATGTCAAATCACAAGCCTAATCAGCGCATCCCAATTGGGGATTTTCCACAATGCATTCATTTACTTTTATGGCATACATACCAGCCTGGAAATATGTGACCATTAATAAATTGTTGCTTTTATGAACTCTCATGCAACCATCTTCAATTACAATGCTACACCCTTTCTCCTCAAGCCTTCTACATGACAAAAGATTGAAAGCTAACCCCGGTACATACAATGCTTTGGTCAGCGTTACTTTACAACCACCATGTTTTTCATTTAGTGTCAATGGTATGTCTCCATACCCAAGAATATCTAATTTTGTCCCATCACCAATGCGAACATACCCACAATTTTTGTTCACAAAATTGACAAAATAACCTTTGTGTGGACTCATGTGACTGGAAGCTCTAGAGTCCAAGTACCAATCACTTACGGCTGCGCTACTTCCCTCCGAAGCGCACAATGCTACTGACTCCTCATACACAACACTAGCATTTCTGCTTTCCCTTTCATTCACCGCTTCACTTGCCCTCTGTTGGGCCTTAAAGCGATTCCTACAGTACCTTGATATGTGACCCAGCTTGCCACAAACATAACACGTAATCCTCTTCCGTTCCTCGTTCTTCCCTCCGCTGGCAGCGAAATGACCAGGTTGCTTCTGCCCACCAACTCTCTGTACAGGAAGAGCTCTCTCTGGGTCTCGAGACTTTTCTTCGCACTCCTTTTCCCTCATCAGCCGTTTCTCCTCCAGCAGCAGTCTGGGTTTGATGAGCCTCGTAGATAGCATGGACTCGTCCTTCTCCAAGCTCCGGACCAAGCCTTCATACGTGCTGAGAGGCAAACCCAGCAATAGAAAGGCTCCCAAGGCACGATCGCTGAACTCCAATAAACCCGCCTTCGATATTCGGCGATGCAACCCCAGGATTTTGGAAATGTACTCCTGCATTGTTACATTTTCCTCCTTCCGCTTCGTAACCATTTCCTTCAATAGCATTAAGGAATTCACTATTCCCATCTGGCAGTGCAAGCTCTCCAGTTCATACCAAATTTCTCTTGCAAATTCTAATTCCCCAATATCATCAAGGTAGCAATCAGCCACGACAGTAACGAGGAACGATCTTGCACGGTCGTTCTCCTTCTTTTGAGTCGCACTCAAAAGAGATACATCGGTCACGTCCGGATACCCAGGGTCCACAGCATTCCAGCAACCTCTATTTTCCAACAAAGCCCTAGTACACACCGACCACGTGTAATAATTTTCCCCTTTAAGCTTAATGATTGAAGCTTCATCCCTAACTTCAGCCATTGCACAAACTTCTGTTTCCTCTAGCCCGCAAAAACAAATTAAGCACCGGATAAACCAATGAAAAATAAAAACGCGATCGCAACTCACGCTCTTCGGCACTTGATATAACGCCCTGAGCCCATAACCTGTTAATTAAGACATGGGCTTTATGTAGAAAACAGGATTTATTTACCGGAATGCATTACACACGCAAACCATGCACACGACCATCATGACAACGCTAACGGAAGGTGACGCCAAAAGAATAAAAAGGCGCCAAACTAAAACCAATACACAAATGCCATCTGGCGAGTAAAATATATAAAAACAAAAGAATACAAAAAAACACAAGCACCAATATTCAAAAACACAATGTCAACAATAGCTTGTTGAAATCTTAACCTATAGCTTGTTGAATCAAATACCGTATTTCTTCTACCCCCCCCTCCCCCTTAGTTTTGAGGCTTCAGTTTCGGGAAAATTTTTTAAAAATGTGTTTAAATATTTCTCCCCTCCTTCACTTTTACCATTGACAGTTTTGGAAAAAAGGGGGGACTATATTCAGATAAATATGGTAAGTATATAATGTACACATATATGTAAAAAGGTATAAAGGTTGTTTTACTATGAATAATAGGATACATTCCTATGAAACCAGGAGATGCAATGACGTTCATGTCAAACAATCGAACCTAGCTCTGGTATCTAGAGGGCCTGAGCTCATGTGTACAAAATTGTATAATAACCTACCTGTATATATTAAAAGTATAGAAAATATTGATGTTTTTAAAAAGAGTGTCTTAGCTTACTTAATAGAGAAGTGTTTTTATAGTATAAAAGAATATCTTCAATCTGAAATGTAACATTTTCTTATGTGAATTTGTTAATTTTGACGTGCCCTATATACTTGTTTTATGATTGTATCATGACATATAGTATCCTTTGGGCAAATAAATATTATTATTATTATTATTATTATAACAGAAAGAAATGGTTATAAAATGTAGAACAGAAAGCAAATAAAGCCCCATTCCTCCTTTCCCTTTGAAGAAGCATCCATTGAATAAGTATTTTTAACTCTATTAGGGAACGCCAAGTCCATCCACTATCTCCACTTATAAGGTAAGTAGAGATAGTAGATGAACCTTCCTTTGATGCTTAGAAATATAAAATGAAAATAACACCATTGTATGTGAACGGATTACACGTATCTCTTATCCTCCTCCATTCCCAATGAAATTGAGGTCTTTCTTCTATTTATTTAGCAAATGCCCATTGAATCCACGTGTGCTCCCATGCAGTATTCATATTTTATCTAAACATTGGCTATATAAAAAATGACACTTCATGAAACTCTTTTGTAACTCCTTGGCCGTGCAATATTATTTCGTATGGCCCGTGTTATGACGGCCTCCTAGGCAGGTCATAATATCACAGCTTTGAGGCCTTAGATACCACCTGACTTATGGCCTTTTGCTCAGATGAGAATCGCTCAAAGCCTGAGAGCGTAGTTATGGTTGATTTCGACTCATGGCCCGGCCATACGATTAGTGGAATAATCTTGCTGGGTTTCATAACATGACAATTTAACTATATTACAAAACCCTGATCATGTTTTTTTTTTCCAAATATACCTAGTAAAGTTTACTCTTGCATTTCTCATAAAGTGCCGAACTTTATTCACTTAGTGGTGACTCACCCCTGTCACCCTGGTAGCAGCCGCTGTCCTCCTCGTCGTCATCGTCGTCCGTGGGCGACGGCATGTTCACTTCGAATGTGGTTGTCGTGAGCTCAGCGTCCACCTCTGCCTCTGAGCGCTCTTCCACCACAGTGTCGAGGAAGAGCACTCCGCCCACAAGCGCAGCCACGCCACACTGCTCCACATCCCTGCGCGGGCTGTCTCCCCCCTCACTCCCCCTCCCACCCTCCCCCCATGCTCCCATGATGCCACTGCGGTGGCCGCTGCGGTGAAGGCCAGCCCCCGAACCACTCCGACTGCCACGACCTGCAAACACAACGAGATGACTGAATTCACAAGGGAAACAGGACAAGCCATTCATTTTTGCCATCTCTGGGCTCAAATTTGTAGAAGTTCTTTATATGGTCAATGAAAAGAAAAACTTTGTTATAATCCAGGAATTTATTACCAGGTACAACTATAGTTTCAATGCAGCAAAGTAATTTCCTTTAATAAAGGACAACATAGATACCTGAAGATGACGCTGCTGTGCGCAAACTAATTGTTCCTGAAAATAAATTGGTGTAATATCACAGCTAACAGCGTGGAGGGGGAAGGAAATATGTAATGCAAAATGGGCAATAAGATAGGAAATGGCCAGGAGGCACCGCACCCCATCGTGAAGGATGGCCAGGGAGATTCCAGCCACTTAAGCGATCCCTAGAGTGGGGGAAAGTGTACTTGGACTTCCATTGGCAGTCGAGCAATGGTCTAACGTTTTATTTTATTTATTTATTTTTTATTTTACTCCCAAACCACTGAATACAGCTCGTATTGGCCATTTTACATCGGGGTATTCAACAAATTCATCAATTACATGTACTTGAACAACCCTACATGCCCTAGATAGGGGAGACATGGTGGAATCGAACCCACAACCTCTTGTGTGGCAGGTGAGGAGGCCTGTTTAAAAATATTTTCCCTCAATAGGCACACAACATGTTTAAAAACACTCCTGCAATCTTAGTTTTAAAGTTCAAGTTTGATTAAGGGCTAATGATCATACTTAGTTATGGATAAAAATTATGTCATGAAATTTTAACCCCCTGGATAGCTGATACCAGCTTGAACCAAAATTATGTACTCATGATGTTTAGGTCAAAACACCCACCATTTTTTTAACTGCAGAAACTTTGAGACAAGCAAAGCGATTGGCCGCAAGCATTCCCTGTTGCTGGATGCCTTGGATACATAGCAATCTCCAGCAGGCAGAGGGGGGAGGTCTGGGGGATCCAGAACCCCCCAAAATATTAAAACACAATTTATTTCCTTCATGATAGAAAACAAAATATTGAAAAATCATGAATTTACAAAAGATTTCTTTGATAAATGAAGTTTTTTTTCGATCATGAAAAGTGTTAAAATAAGTTAAAAACCCTCTCCTTATTGTTAGTACCCTGTTTTTGCCCTAAAGTCCCGACCACCCCACAGCCGGCAGGCAAAGTATTTGAAGCCCTGAGTTACCTTCACCCTGTTGATTAATGTACACAGTTTATGTGCACTCATGATTAATGTGCACTCATGATTAATGTGCACTCATGATAGAGTAGTATGGAATTCTGGGGAAATCACATAAAGAGAATTTGAGCAATGACAATCCATTTACTGGCTGGGAAAGATATGAGATGAAGACCACACATGCACACAGACTAACCTGGTTGATGCACAGGACTCAGCCTCACCAGTGAAAGGCCCCTGTGGTCGGAAAACTCACACGATCTGAAAGGAAAGAAAATAACATAATACAAAAAGGAAACGAACCCATTTTGATACAATCAAATAGACTGGCTCTATTGACACATAACTGAAGGCTTTACCACAATTGACAACTATGATGAGATGTTCCAAAGTTATAACAGCGGTGAAGTTAATTGTGCAGATTGCCGACCGTCCCCCTATAATCAGAGGGTGGTTGGACTTCCTGGTGCTAGCAAGTATCTGCAACAAATTTATAGTAAGACATATATTTATAGAAAGAAGCATTAATTCAAACATGAAATTTTAGCCTCAGGTATTAGTTTTCTCAATATTTTAGCTTAAATATTTTTTTATGTAAAACTTTTACACACTTTCAAATACATAGTCAGTCTTTACTATCTCCTTTTCAACCCCAACTGTTAGAATTGCTTTTAATGAATTCTCTACATGATGATGAACATTTTAAATTCCATCTAATGTAATTCTTTCAAATCTAGAAGTCGTTGTGTCTACTTGAATTTTGTCTACTTTCCCCATGATTTTAACGAAACAAGGACTACATATCTGTAAGAGCATTGAGGAGCGATTAAGTGACCCACAAACTAGGAAACACCAGGAACATGGCTAAATACAACTCTGGTGCATGCTATGGTATAATATCAAATATCATATAAAAAGACTTGATTTTATTTATGGGGGCATGTATTAAATAATCTGGCCATAAACATATGTACCATCAAAATTTAAGGATTTTTTTTCAAGTATTACAGTTTATTTCTGAATGACAAACTATGAATTTTGGGATAGGAGCAGTAGAAACATAATTTCAAAATAATGAAGATGATATAAGCTCTAAAATTTCCAACAATATAAAAACTTGCCAAGTAAAAGTGATCAAGAGGAAAAGAGGCTATTTAAGTCAGAAGATTTAAATAGAGTAAAATTCTAATTGCAAAAAAACCCAAAAATATTCTACAATGAAGCTTTCTAATTTAAGTATACTGCAACTGGCCACGGAGTCACCCGCAATGCATAAATTGAGCGAAAAATCCACGGAGAAAAAATCATTTACCTTGACCAGGATTCAATACCAGATCCACCAATTTACGGTTGAGTTTTTTAGCCAGTTAAACTAATGCGGCATCAATCCAATCTGTGGATATTCGTGGACTACACCAGAAAATATGGACTGCTGAGCATATGATGCAACTAGCAGTCAATGCTGTGCACACTGCGCACTGCACTACAGCCGGAGTGCAAAGCCCCAACTTTGAACACTAGGGGTGTTCGTTCTTGACAAATTTAAGTTACTAGGATTAGGCATGGTTGGAAGAAAATTACATTTCTTTTCTACAAAACGCACACTTTATTGCCGACAAGTTTCGGTACACTGTACCATTTTCAAGACTAGTACACATAAGACACATAAGAATTTTCTGGGATATATACTCTGTGGTCGGGTGATTGGAGGGGAAGGGGAGGGGGGAGGTAAGTGACGGAAAGGGTGAAGGTGGGAAGGGATAGGGGAAAACCAGAGGTAGTTACAGAGAGGAGCGTGGGTTGGCGTCACAGGGATTTTTTGGGGTGTAATAGTGGAATGTATAGGAGGGAGGAGTGGAAATGGAAAGGGGAGTGGAGGAGGAAAGGGAAAAGGTGATCATTAGCAATGGGTTCTTTCCTCTTTACAATTTTTAAAATTTCCAACTGTTCCCTGATGTCCAGCTGTGTTCCTTTCTTGACTCGGTGCAGCAATTCCAGGGTAAAATCCACTTGGTGGCCTTCCTCCCGAAGGTGGGTAGCGAATTGGGACATCCCGATGTTGTTGCAGTAATCGCGCCGGTGTTCCTCTGCTTGTACGGTCAGACTCCTTCCTGTTTGTCCTATGTATTTGGAGTCACAATCACCACACCTTAATTGGTAGACCCCGCTCTTGAGGGTTGAGTCAATAGGGTCCTTGACTGAAGGTAGCATGCTCTTCAGGTTAGAATTATTGTAAAATGCCGGTTTCATGTTGATTACTTTGAGTAATTTTTCCAATTTAATAGAAGGTTGGCCTAAATATTTTATGCGTCGCCATGAATGTTGATCCGTGGGGGTGGTAGAGTAAATACATCTGAGTAAGAATTTTTTCTTTTTGCTTTCAAACAAATCGTTGATCAATTTTTCGGTGTAACCATTGGCTACCACGATTTTTTTGATGGTGGTAATTTCTGAAAGAAGATCTGAGGGCTCTAAAGGGATCGACAAAGCGCTATGTAGCATGCAATGAAAGGCTGACAATTTTTGGGTTATGGCATGCTTGGCAGTTGCATGGATGACTTGGTCTGTATAAGTTAGCTTTCAGTAAATGGAGAACTTATGCTCGCCGTCTTTAATGGAAATATTAAGATCCGAATAATTTAGAGTGCTACCCTCTTGTAACTCCATAGTGAACTTGATATTTGAATTTAAAGCATTGATAAGGTGTAAAAAATTGCTTAGTTGCCTTTTTGTTCCCGTCCATAAACAAAGTATATCATCTACATAGCAGAACCAATAATGAACATTCTTTAGGAGGGGGTGGTCACTATTGAAAAGTTTCTTTTCTAAATTGTTCCAAAATATTCCGGCTAGCAGAGGTGACAATGGGGAGCCCATAGCTAAACCGTCCCCTTGTAGGTAGAAGTTTCCGTTAAACATGAAATAATTTTGATTTGTGCACACTTTCCATAAAGATATTAGTTCGTCACAAATGATTTGTGGTGTTTTAGCACTGCTTCATCACTTGGAACACAGCGTGAATAAGTTCACAACGTCAAAGGAAACTAGCATAGAAGTATTAGGTGGTGCTACTTTTTATAAGAATGTTGTCAATTCTATGGAATTCATAATACTGTGTTTTGCATGGAAATTGGAATGTTCCATGAATTTGCACTTCACAACTTTGGATAGGGAATGCACTGGGGAGCCTATGCCTGAGACCACCGGGCGGATGGGAATGGAAGGTTTGTGCACTTTGGGCATGCCATAAAATCTGGGGGCAGTGGGATTCATCTCTGTTACATTCCACTTTTCGCTTGGGGTGAGGACCATTTTGATTTTGGAAATAGCACTTTTACACTCTGCTTGGCATTTCTTGGTGGGATCTTTTTCTAACAGTTGCACATGATTTTTTGCAATAAATTCTAAACATTTGTCAATGTAAATCTGTTGGTCCATGATCACTGTTGCGTTCCCTTTGTCTGCTTTAATGGCTACCACGTCCGCTGCTTTAAAAGATTTCTTGATTGAGTTTATTATGGCTCCTTCTCGGTTATGGGCAGATGGTTTCTCGTTATCATGCCGCCACTCTTTTTTAAACAATAAATTTAAGGTATTGGCAAAGACACTCTGATCATGTGATCTTCTCGTCTTGAAGCGACTTTACAATCCACTACCAGGTCTTCAAAATCTTCGGTTTTGTTTTTTAGGTTCGGACAGTATTTAAGGCCTTTTTCAAGCAGTTTAACCTCTGCAGGTTGGAAATGGTGCTGTGATAAGTTAATTACTCTTTGGTGGAATGTTTGGGATATGGGACTAACAATTGCAATCCTTGTTGATTCTGCAGTTTTTTTCTTTGTCGGTGTTCTTCTTTCTCCAGGTTGTTGTCGTCGGTGTTGTTGTTTCTCCAGTTGTCTCTCCAGGTTTCGTAGCTTCTTCTTTACCGTCTGCAACTTCTTGTAGGCAATTTCACTTGCCAAGCCCCTCACTCAGTCGTCAAACACCGTCCACTCAGCCCAATGAAAGGACTTCATCAGCTCCGTGTACAGAAGATATCTATACACTACATTGTTTCGTTTCGCATACCAATATTGCAGTTCCTTCTTGATCCAGGTCTTCTTGGCTGCTTCCAAGGTGTAGAAAGTGGCTGGTGAAGTTGACTTGCTCCGGAGATTCACATATTTGGGAATGAGGTTACGGGCTAGACATCTACTGTTGGAATATATGTTAATCAGGATAACTCGGAATTTAATAGTCAATTTCTTGTACCACTTGGCCTGTACTGCGGTGCTAGCAGATTCAAGTGCAGGATTCAGTGCAGCAACAATTCAGTGCAGGATTAGGCATCTTGTCCAGTATAGTCCAAAAATTTCCAGAGAGAGGAACGATGCCGCAGTAGCTAATAGTAGCTCTGGTGCAGTGTGTACAACCTGGACTGCTAGTCGCATCATATGCTCAGCAGTCAATAATTGTCTGGTATAGTCCACAAATATCAACAGATGGGATTGATGCCTCAGTAGTTTAACTGGCTAAAGCACTTGACTGTAAATTGGTGGATCCAGGATCGAATCCCAGTCAAGGTGAATGAATTTTTTCTCCTTGTGATTATACGCATCAGACCGGAGATACAGTATATCTTTCCAAAGGCTCCCAGAATCAAAGAAAAGTCTTCTTTCTGGAAATGTTCAGACCACTTTGCTTCACCTTCAGAGTGGATAATTCCTAATAATCATTTGTATCTCTTAAGCCAGATGATAACTTAGAAAATATAGAGCATGTCAGAATATACTACTGCCTTTAACATAATTTGTGTTGATTCCAGATGACCTGGAAATATTAGCTCTCCTGTAAAAAAATTTAACTGTCAATAACTCACAATTTTTTCACTACCATGCTACTTTTTGTAACGTCGTGTCCATGATGTTTGGCGTAATTAATTATGCACTGATGTTCAAATTGTATTTATATTATATGTATGCAAATTTGTATTTATTTTGGTGTTCTGGAGTTGAGGGTGCTATGGTGATGAAGAGTAAACGGGGGATTGTTAGAGAGAGAGAGAGAGAGAGAGAGAGCCATTTTGGATGGAGGAGATGAAATAAAGTGCTTAAGAGTATAAGTGAATATTATTGTCTAAGAAGAAAAAAAAAGGTTGCGACATCACATTTTTCATTAAATCGTCCTTTCTATCCCAATTACTAGTGAACTGACAAGACTTTGAGTGTTTTTGACTGATGAAATATATATTCTTAAAGAGTTCTTTGGTTCAGATTGTGAACAGTTTAATTAGTATATACCCAGTGAGAAATGGGTGGTGGAATCCACGTGGAACCCACGTGGAGAATTAACGTGGATACCACGTGTTTTTGGTCGTGGAATCAACGTGGAACCCACGTGGAAATTTGGTGGAAAAATTAAAACAGCAGTTGGTGCTGTCCTAAAACCATTAAAACCTCAACCACTCTATATCTAAATCTTCTATATATGTGTCTACGATTTTTCATGTGCTCTCATGGCTGCCTTTCCACGAATTATATAAAAATAGAATGTGTGATACATTTTCACATAACTAGCGTGGTTTCAGGATGATAAATGACGCAATATCACCAGAGAGTTAAGTTCCACAAATTAGAAATTCTGTTTAACATTTTATGATAATCACCACAAATCCACTTGAAATCAATGTGGATTCCACGTGGGTCCAACCACTCAATATCCACCACCACCAAATATCCACCACTCAACGTGGATTCCACGTGGGTTCCACGTGGATTCCACCACCCATTTCTCACTGGGTAAGCACAGCACACCATACACCTTTTTATATTCACCACAAACTAATCTTTTTCCTAACAACAATCAACCATAAACAAACTATTTAATAAAACATAAATAAAAACATATCATGGCAACCTATGCAACCTGGCATGTTGCTTCCACATCATATTGCAAATTGCCATATTAACACCCCCCCTCAATTTGACAATTCTTGTATCACATTTACTTTTTCCCTTAAAATACAGAAACATGTGGTGCCAAGTGGCTTAGTTAACATATCAGCCTTTTGATTGCTTGATGGCACATATTTTACATTAAAAATGTTTTTCTGTATAAGATCACTCGGAAAATAATATTTCACCTCAACATGTTTCATTCTACGATACTTATGTCTAAACAATAAATGAATACAGGACTGATTGTCCTCAAACAAGATTACTGGTTTCTTTACATCTATACCCAAGTCTTCTTAAATTCCAATTGTCCATTAGGCTTCGCATGCACCCTCACACAAAGCCACAAAGCTCTGCTTCCGTTGTGGATAGTGATACATTCGACTGTTTTCTCGTACTCCATGATACAGTGCCACCAAAGACTTCCACTACAAAACCAGATGTGGACTTTCTGTCTTGTGAGTCTCCAGCCCAATCTGCATCGGCAAAACACATACGGATTCAAGTGAATCCTTCTTAGGAAAAAATAATACGTAATCAAGTGTACCTTTAATGTATCTAAGCACTCTTTTAAGCCCTTTCCATAGTCCTTCAGTGGGCCTTCTCTGATATCTGCTAAATAAATTTACACTTAAAGATAAATCTGGTCTAGAAATAGACATCAAAAACATTAAACATCCAATAAGTTCCTTCACTGGTTTATCAGTTATAATAGGCTCATTATCAAAATCAGTACCAGAAAATTTTTCTTCAATTGGAGATTTGGTAGGTTTGCAATCAGACATATTAAATCTACTCAACATATCTTCCATGTACTTCTTTTGAGATAAATACATACCAGCTCTATCCATGTCAATCTTGATTCCTAAGTAGAACTTTAAATTTCCAAGATCAGTCATCTTAAATTTTTCCATTAATTTTCTTTTCACATAACTCAATTCTACATCACTACTACAGGCGATAAGCAAATCATCAACATAAAGTAGAATATAAATCACAATAGCTTCCTTAATGTACACATACAGACACCTATCATGCTTTGACTGAACAAAACCAAGGCTTTGCACATACTTATCGAAACAACTATTCCATTCCTTGGGGGCTTGCTTTAGTCCATACATAATGGTTTCTGGAGCTTGCAAACCAAGTTTCCTTTAACATTAACTCCTGGGGGTGGTAGCATGAATATTTCATCATTTAAATTACCTTGCAGGAATGCATTCTTTACATCCATTTGACCTGAAACTAATGATTTATGGTTAATGATAGACAATAATATACGAACTGTAGACATTCGAGCAACAGGGGCATATGTTTCTTCATAATCAAGTCCTCTTCTTTGAGCGCATCCCCTGATGACTAATCTTGCTTTGTATCTTGAAGTGTTTCCATTTTCATCTTTCTTCACTTTGAATATCCATTTTGCATCAATAGCTTTCCTTCCTTCAGGCAGTTCACATAGTTTCCAAGTTTTATTTTCTTCCAACGATGATAATTCCTCCTTGATGGCTTCCTTCCACAGTGGTGCATCACTCCTCTGCTCCGCTTCTTCAAATGTGGCTGGTGCATCACTAACATAATCTTCAGCCATTAGAGCATATGCTACTTGGTCATCAGTTTCTATATCTTCCACATAATCTTCCAAATATCGTGGTGTTGTCTTCTTCCTTTTTCCTCTTCCAAGTTCTTGTGAATCATAGTTACGACTTCTTGGTAGTTGTATTGGCTCTGGAGTTTCTTGAGTCTCTGTCTGTAGTTCTTTTTCTATTCCTTGAAAATTTTCATTTTGCATTTCATTAGCTTCATTCTTTCCTTCTTCCTGATCAGTACTGGAATAGAACTCTTCATTCTTCTTTAATGACTTAATTGTTCTTTTCTCATCAAATATAACATCTCTTCCACTGATTAACTTATTTGTTTTGATATCCAAAAGTCTGTATCCATTTGCACAATATCCAAGCATTATACAAGCTTTAGAGTGGGTATCAAGTTTTCCTTTTCTTAATTCTTTTGGTATATGAAGGTGAGCAATACATCCAAAAACTTTGAGCTTCCCAATACATATTTTGTTTTCTTCCATACCACAATTCTGCTGGAATTGCATTTTTTAAGGCTAACGTGGGACATCTGTTTATAGTATAAACTGCTGACATTACTGCTTCTGAACAGAATTTCTTTTCAAGTCCAGAGTCCGACAGCATACATCTTGCCTTGTCCATTATGTTCCTGTTCATCCTCTCAGCTACACCATTTTGAGATGGTGTGTATCTCATAGTATATTCCGCCTGTATTCCTCTTTTAGCAGAAAATTCTTTCATCATAGTTGAGACATACTCTCCTCCATTATCACAACGGAGTCAACTCAATGGCAAATTGAAGTGAGCTGTTGCCATGGCTGTATACATCTGAAAATACTTAAAAACTCGATCTTTTGATTCAAGCAAATACGCAACTGTAAAATGAGTGAAGTCATCAACAAATATTAAGACATATTCTTTGTCGTCATAGGATGTAGGACTAATAGGCCCCATCACATCACTATGAATAATTTCCAATGGACGATTTGCCCTATTCCTTGAAGTATTGTGTGGCAGCTTTGTTTGTTTTCCTTCCAGACACACAGTACAAATGTCCTTTTCCTTTTCTTCTATTCTCAACCCATCAACAAGCTTTTCTAATACTTTCATGTTTTCATAACCAAGGTGAGCCAATCTTCTATGCCAAAGTGCAGTACTTGAAGTTCCTGAGCTAATTAGGGCCTTTTCCATATTGTTTTTCTGTAATATCAGCTCTATTTCATAAAGCTTCTTTTTCCTGTATCCAATTCCTAGTAGTGTTCCTTCTTGATATATTTTCCCTGTTCCATTCTTAAACACAACTTCGAGTCCTTTCATGTCTAATTGAGCAACTGAGATGAGATTGATGTCCATATCAGGCACTATTAGTACATTATGCAAGGTTATGTTCCTCCATTTTCCTTCCACATTTGTCTTTACATTTATATCTCCTTTTATTTCAGCAATTAAGAAGCTATTTCTTTTAGCGATCTTTATTTTAATTGGAACATCTAGCTTTCTGATATTAAAAACTTCATCCTTCAAGCAGGTCAGATGCTCTGATGCCCCTGAGTCAATAATCCATTTATTCCTTAAATCTGAATATTCTAATTCTGAGTACTCAGCATTCAATGTCATGGATGGATTTTCAAATTTACAGGTTGTTAAACTGTAGCTTACTTTTGTTTCATAGATGTTATTTTCTCCTTTTCCATGGTCACTGGAGTCAGCTAGATTAGCTCCACCACTATAATTTCGAAATGGTTGTTGAGGCTTTCTGCATTGAGCTCTTGTGTGGCCTGCTATACCACAATTATGACATGTAAAAGGGAAAGCTGGTATTTTCTTTTGTGAATTTCGGAAATCGTTCTTCTTTTTATATTCTTGTGCCTGTGGATTTCCATGAAATTTAATAGGATTTCTCATATGTTTTTCACTTATATACTTTCCTTTTGACTGGGCAGCAAATACTGAAATTGGCTGGTCTTCACACGTGGGTTTTTGCTTGCTTGTTCCTCGTTTGGATTCCTCATCTATTAATCGTCCTTTTACAAAAGATAGAGTTAATTCTTAGGTACGAATGGTCTCAATTGCTGTTACAACTGCATCATATTCCTTAGGCATGGTTAATAATAAGTGGCAAATAATGTCATTCTCTTCCAACGTTTTTCCTGATGTTTTCAATTTTCTTATAGCTTTATCAAACCTTAAGAGGTGAGCTTCCAATTTTTCCTGAGATGGATTGAATCTCATGCAGAGCAATCTCTTCATTAGTTGTATTTGATTTGTGATACTTTTCCGCTCAAATATAGTCTGCAGTGTTTCCCAGGCTTCAAATGCTGTGGCCTTATCCTTTACGTATTCCAAGTGGCTGTCTGATATTTTCTGCACAATAAGGCTTTTACATTTTTTAGCATTTCTCTGTACTTCTGTGTATCCCTTTTGTTTCTTAACTTTATCAGCCTCACTGTCCTCCTTAGATCCAATAAAAGGTGCAAGTTTGGTATATAATGGCACTTCCACAAATTCAATGAAGTTTTTCTCATCCAGGAGAACTTCCATTCTAAATTTCCAATTGCTGTAATTAGTTCCGTCAAAAAGTGGTACATGGTACCTAATTCCCTCTTCATCAGCCATTTTCAATTTAATTTTCAATTCAGTATTTCCAATTCTGACCAAAGGTTTCCTGGGCCCATAACCTGATGAAATATATATTCTTAAAGAGTTCTTTGGTTCAGATTGTGAACAGTTTAATTAGTATATAAGCACAGCACACCATACACCTTTTTATATTCACCACAAACTAATCTTTTTCCTAACAACAATCAACCATAAACAAACTATTTAATAAAACATAAATAAAAACATATCATGGCAATTACCTATGCAACCTGGCATGTTGCTTCCACATCATATTGCAAATTGCCATATTATCATTGACTTCACTGAGTTTTCAATAATGAGTGAGACATCATTAACTGATGTTTCATGATTTTATCTGCCTCAAATTTGCATGAGTACTCACTAAATATGTCTAAAAACTTCATTTGATCCTTGAAAATGATAAAATGTGTTGAAATCTGGGTCGGTTGTTGAGTTTTGAAATTATAAAGTGTGGAAATTATCATTTGTGTTCTTTCATCATGGATATATTGAACTTACAACAAATCAAGCCAGAAGCGATTTTATTTTTATGAGGGTATTTTTTTAAACAAACAGTTCCACTCAGCAAGAAGAGGACTCAATGTTTTTTTTTATGATAGGTTTTGATCAAATACAATCAAGCTTGTTCAATATCTCACTCCCAAATCCTTGCATATAGCAGAAGTGAGCAAAACGATTACAGTACATTATGTAATAAATAAACAATAATTAACATTGCATAATAGCAATGAGCTAAATAAATATAAACTACAACATCCGTCAATTGAACAATGAATAAATATTGATACCTAAATATAATTGGTACAAATACAATGGAGTCAGTATTCAACATTAACCCGTGGAGGTTAAACCTTCACATATAAGATGCAGTTGATTTATTTGAGCGATTATTTTGGAAAAAATGTTTGCCTTATGCGCATGCCATCAAATGGTAAATATATTAACCGCACCAATACAGATCATAATATACATAAATCAAACTGTATTGTGCCATTGAAACTCTGAGTCAATCAGAGTGCTTGGTTAACCAATTCAGTTTCTGTGGTTAAAAAATTGTACGTTTTCCACCTAAACATCACTGATAATTTTGGTTCCTACTGGCATCAGCCATCTAGGGTTAACATTTCAAGACACAATTTCTCTCCACCCTGTATACATAGTTTTGTTCAATAAATGAACATTGAATAGAAAATATATGTACTTAAATGAGATTCATGCCTCATTTTTAAATCCAAGGAATTTTGTACAGAGGCTTCAGAATACATGAAATACCCTCGCAGTTCATTAACGTATGCTGAATAAGAGAAGTATGGCCTTCTGAGTCGGATAGCGTCCTTAGAGCGGGATGCTGAGGACAAAGGGAGCTGGGTTGATTGAAAGAAAATGGTGAGCATCAAATGGAGGTGGGTTGAGGGACAAGGTTTCATTTGACTGTGCTTAACAATTTCAAATTGTTCTGAGGCATCAATAGTAGCTTCCTTCCATTTTTTTCACTCTCCAGGGGTTGGCACTGTCAGGGTGGACAAAGGACTTGTGGGTAGAGAGGAAAATACATGTGAGTGGTAAGCTCTCTACCCCCTCCCAAGAGATTTCATTTGAATTCGCCCAGCCACCTCACCTTTGCACTCACCTTTGACCTTGACTTTCCGCCACACTCATTCTCTTCCTCTTCACCTTTGGAACAAACACCAGGTATTATAAACTCGCCCCACAAGATTCAAGTGGTTTTTTTCCACGAGAATGACATGTGAATGTTGACACAATTTGCAGTTTACTAAACGAGGAGTTGTGGAAGTATTAAGCCATTCTCAAATACTTGAATTTAGAATTCCACAGAGTAAACTCATGAACCATGGATGGAGTTTTGGGGGGGAATAGAGGGGCCTGCCCCCCCCCCCCAACTTAAATGGTAATTATCAGAAAAAAGTACGAAACCTGTGCATTCTAGTACATTGAAAACAAAAACATGAAAAGTTTAAATAAGTATAAGTGTAAGATAGTACTTCAAATGCTGTTCTCAGAGGCTAATATAAACAAATTTTACAGGAAAACTTAGGGGTTATGGAATATTGGGAGGGGGGTTCCATAAACCCCTAACAGGATTGCTGGCCTCCCAACATAAAAACTCTGAACTTCTCCCTTGCATGGGCTAGGTATCGCATATATAGGTGGACATGCTTTTGGATGTAAATGTGGTAGTTTCTAAGAGAGGTCATGAAGCACTGACTCACCCGGCGGCTCGTCTTCTGTCCCTCTCCCTGGCCAGCTGCGCCCTCCGCCTAAGGCAGCAGATGACAAGCAGCGCTAGCAAAGGAAAGCCCAGAATGCACGACACGATTGGGATGACCACTGTCTCAGGAGCAACTGCCCTCACGGAAGAGAATTAAGGCTCAGCTAGAGTCACTGCCGCACTTCGGATTAATTTACTGCAACAGCAACACAGTTTAACATTGCTTGAAATTCTTGCCATTGCATCATCAAGTTTTAGGCAATAAAATGTAACTTCAATTCCACAAAAATTGCTTTAAATGAGATCAATTTCCTGGTGAATTCAAAATACTTACACCAATACATTTCAGGATTTTGGAAATACTGTAGTTCCATTTCCATGAAACTAGAGTTAAAGATTACACCAGTCCTTTGTTGATAATGCAAAACTAAAGTGGCAGCATAGTATTTTTGTCAGAAAGAATATGGTACATACATTGAGTACTTTCTCAGAATGGCAGTTAAATAAGTTCTTTTGCGTACATGCATAATGTGGTTGCAGCGCCTGGGTGGAGCTCGGAAAGGCGTTGCCAAGGTTGCATTTATGTTTGATGCAACTGTTTCTTGTTCTTGGTGTAAGTGTATGTTTTAACCTCTTGTGAATAAAAGGATTCTTTCCTGCATGTTATGGGTTAGGCAGGTATGTATGCATGGGTTAGGTAACAGGTTATGGGTCCAGCCACAGCGGGTTCCACTGCAAAAGGGTGTTTGCAAAAGGCGAGATTTGCTATTTGAGAAAGTGAAAAACAAGGTAGGAAACGTTCGTACGCAGGTTTCCGCGGTGATTACTTGAGTTCAGCATTCTTTCGGGCTGCATCCGCGTCCGTTGTCGAAGAACCACAACAGTTTCGCCAGCTCTCCTGCCAGCGTCCTCAGGTGAAGGATGAAGTGAAGCTTCACTTCATCCTTCACCTGAGGACGCTGGCAGGAGAGCTGGCGAAACTGTTGTGGTTCTTCGACAACGGACGCGGATGCAGCCCGAAAGAATGCTGAACTCAAGGTAGGAAACGGTCGTTTATGCCAGTGGCGGTTTATACATTTTTGAATGATCATTGGCATCCCCGAACGAAGACTCCGCGAGCCATATACCAAGTTTGAACTCAATCACTTTACTTGGGTGTTGCGAGTGAAAGCAGATTTATTACTTAGGGATTAATGGGAGGCTATTGAACGCTATACTGATGCGGAAGGTGCTGTGTTATCTCAGGGTGAAGCTCGGCATCGTGCGAGATGTAACACAAATGCCTTGTCCGTTATTTACAAAACTGTTGGGGATGAATTTCTTGGAGATATCGTCATGGTTGAGCTTCCACACGAGACAGACGTGGGCTGGTGCTTCGCTTGAGACAGGCAGGTGCCTCAGTGATGTATTCAGTTGCGTCCAGTGTATAAGTGCATTCAATTACAAGGATAACTTCCTACTCAATTTTGAAGGTCGAGTCACTAATATTAAGTTGAAACCACAGTTTAAAATGGCTAATTGCAGTGTATGTAATGCAAGTGTGCTTAAACGCCAGCTAAGGATTACATGCAGTGAGTGTCAAACCCAGTGTCACGCAAGTTGTGTTCACTTGTACAAAGAGGACATTGAGTATATTGAGTGCTGAGAAGCAAAGTTGGCGTTGACCTACCTGCACTACAAAAAAACATAAGAGCATGACAGTAGCTCCACTGGCGGATACGGACACTGCTAGTATCTCTAATATTATAAACCTTCTAGAAGAAGCTAAAGAGAACAGGAAACGTATGGAATTGGACTTGAACAAGGCTATTGAGTTTGTGCACAATAGATTAGATGAAAATACTACAGTGCTTCAAGAAAACTCAACTCAAATTGTTGAATACTTAGCGACAATAGACTTGCATATTCAAGAAAAAGTTAGGCTTAAAATCTCGAGAGAGTGAATTACAAAAGAGGTTAGACGACCAAGAGCAATACTTTCGTGTTAATGACCTTGAAATACACGGCATTCCCAAGCAAACAAATGAAAACAACTTAGAAATCGTGAAAAGTGTGGGGGATGCCCTTGGTGTTAAAATAACCGACGATATGGTGAACACATGCCACCGATTGGGAAAGAAGGGACACGAAGGTGGAACGAGAGGTATCATAGTCAAATTCATCCGTAGACATACAAAAGAAGAAATTCTTCAAAAGAGGAGAGTGAAAAGGACCTTCTCCACACGGCACCTGGGCTTGGCGACCGATACTCCGGTGTACATAAACGAGAGCCTGAGTCCAGGTCGGAGGAGACTCTTCGCTGCTGCGCGTCTTGTGAAGAAAGAAAAGGGATACAAATATTTATGGCTAAGGCATGGGACAATACTCATGAGGAAGAAGGAGAATGATCAAGTAATCACTCTGCAATCCTCTGATGACCTGGAGACACTGTAAGCATTCTGTGAGTGAGTTATGTAATTCTTCAACCTATCTTTACTAACAAAATGCAGAGTACTGTTAATGACCGTGGAGTTAACGGTGGCAGGTTCTTTGTCTTGCACCAAAATATAAGAAGTCTAAGAGGGAATTTTGATAAATTTGTATTTCAACTAGTTAATGTCGATATAATACCTGCTGTAATAGTTTTGACAGAAATTTGGGTTAATGACACTGAAGTATCTATGTATCAAATAACTGGATATCGGAGTTTTGACGTGTGTAATAACAACTGGCTGGAGGAGTTATTGCATATGTGGCAGATAATTATTAATGTTTTTCTATTGATTTGGGTGAATTAAAAACTGCTGATATGATTAAATTAGGTATCAGTAGGGATAAATGATTCTTCTTTGATAAGCATCATTGGTGTATATAGACTTAATTTTAACCCTGTTGAACATTTTTTGAGAGAATTGGAGAATGTACAAACCATCTCTCTCAAGAGGAATTTAATTGTAATTGGTGATATAAATTTATACATATTACAATCCAACGATATTTCCTTTGAATATTTATGGCTTATGGCTAGTCATGGACTGGACCAGCATATTCGAGTTCCAACTAGAATTAGCAAAATGGGTATAACATGTATAGATCATATTTTTTTGCAGAAGTAGAGATAAGAAGGTATGAGGGAAGGACAGACGATTGGGGTTTGACTGACCATCTTGCTGTATCATGTAATTTAAATATTAATGTACCCATTAACATATTCAAACGAGTTTATCGAAGCTATCATATCAAAGGTTTCATTCCAGTTTGTCAGATCAAATGATAATGTCGCTGATATGTTGACAAAGCCACTGTCAGAAACTAAGACAAAAGAATTTTGTAACATGTTAAATCTTAAGGAGTACTAAGAGATTTATATTTCAAATTATTATTTTGGGAATCCCGAGGGGAGGCGTTGGAGTATACGTTAATTACAAAATAAGTTCTTTTGCGTACATGCATAATGTGGTTGCAGCGCCTGGGTGGAGTTCGGAAAGGCGTTGCCAAGGTTGCGTTTATGTTCGATGTAACTGTTTCTTGTTCTCGTTTAAACCTATTGTGAATGAAAGGTCTTTTCCTGCATGTTCTAACAATATGGCATTTGTCTTAAAAATTCCTCCAATGCTTATGCAAGCATCACTGCAAAAGCACATCTGAAAATTCTGCTTTTCAAATGCCATTCCGGAAGAAGTAGCTCGGAGAGCCCAATACATATTTCTCATCACCATTTGGTGAAGTGCAATCAAAGCATGCTTTGAAATTTCACAGTAAATGACATTTCCTATGCTTCTCCTTGCATTATCTCATGGAAGTGAGTTAACGTAAGAATGCATGCAAATTCATGCCCTTACATAAGTTGATGAGGCAGGGGGTTTCAATGGGCCCCCTATCTTTGATGAGATTATATATTTGCATTGTCCAATTGCTGGGAGACCTTAGAAGATTCCAAATCGACAAGGTAGGTACATTCTATAAGTGAAACTAAGATTCAGGAACTAAGTGAAGGACTGCAAAAGCTACCCTGGGGCAAATACCGACAATGACCATAACTTAGAAATGACGTAATGTCAACTACAATTAAAACCAAAAAATTGAAGAAAGTCGTGATAAACATTGGGTGATGGGAGAAGCAAAAAAAATATCAGCATTATAGCCCAGGTGACGAGAGCATTTCACCAAAAGGATGATTTTCTTACAGCAGGAAATATCAACTTAGATGTAAGGAAACAGTTTAACAGAACTTACATTTGGAGTAACCTGTGACACATGGTTTAAATCACAGGCAGCCGCTTTTTATGCAGAAGAAATTGGTAAATTCGTAAAAAGGTATGACAAGTGCTGCACAATATTGACAAAATAGAGGAGAGTTACACCTTTCATATGTGAATATTTTTTTTTCCTTGTGCTGGTTTGTCTCCAGCGATTCAGAGGTTAATTTCCGAATTGCCCTCGCATATCTAAGTTATTTTTCAGTCACAGACATGTCCTTCCAAAGTTCACATTTAGAGTTAACAAAACACAGTTGCACAGAGTAAGTAAAAATGAAAACGACTTTGTGTGGTCCAAGTTTACACACTAATTTCCCTGTCAGTTCAAAATCAACCAGAACCTTATGCTAATTTCACCACGTAACATCTGTCCTATTTTTTTCTGTGAACCATCTGGAACTCTTCTGGACTAATGGGTTGTGGAATCTCACGCTAAGCGCTGCGTAAGAATGAATTATTGCTAATTTTTTTCTATAATCCGGCCTTTTTCCACTGATGAAACATAGGAAATATTGACGCAGGGCTTGGTTTCCTCGAATGAAGAAGTACAGAACTTCCCTCACTAATATGAAACGCTTAGAGACATTCCAAAATCGAACTCTACGCTACATCACCAACCAATGCACACTCATACATACCAATCAAAGAAATCAGATGCGCCCACAAAGTTCCCACAATACAAGAGTTTATTAAAACGCAAGCTGTGCTCCCTTGAAACTCCCTTCCACTTAGCAGACACAGAAAATTAATGGGTTAACCCATTCCATCCCAACCCAAGTAGCAAAATCTTATGTAAAAACTATTTTAAAATATATTGCGAGAACATTTTAAAATGATTTTAACATAATTTTGAAAACATATTAGCTTTCTCTGTTTCGACGTTACAAATCATTTTTTCATCATTTCAAAATGATTTTAACATAAGTTTAAAATATGTCCAATTCTTGTATGAGCTATGAAATATAGATTTTAAAATAGTTTTAAAATATGTTGTAACTAATTCAGCCTCTTTTAAAAATGATTAATTGCTATGTTAATATGATATAAGTAAACATTTGAAATTTCGAACTGTGCCAGGAACAGTAAAAAAAAAATTTCCCACCTAGCATTTATCCTAGCGTCAACAGACATTAATGTTTTGAAGGAAGTGGTATATGAATCATGAGAATTACAGAATATACTTCTCTGCATGCTTTCACGGAAATCCCACCATTAGTCATTACCATGACCCACGTAAGACACTGCCTCCAAAAGGCGCCTTAAAGGTGCCTTTTTTAAGGCAAGGCACTGCCTTCAAAAGGCACACACAAGGCGCCTATAAGGTGCCTATCATCTTCTAGCTTAAATGCGCCTTTTAGGCGCCTTGGAAAGGCACCTCAAAAAGGCTACTTGAAGGCACATATAAAATTTTACGTTTACTATGCCTATAAAGGTTGTACAATGGAATTGCATTTATGAACCAATTTCCAGTACAAATATCGGCTACCCCAGTAACAATTTTTTCAATTTATATAAATACAGGGTTCTCAAGCATAACTTAAAAAAATAATATTACCTGCTTTCACACTTAGGATATTAATGCAGCAAAATATAAAAAATGACAAACTCAATTATCAGGACATATCAGCTACACTAGTTGCAATTCCAAAGTGTGAGTATTTTTTCAAGGACTCATTCCCAATAAAAATTAAATAAGAAAATGTTTTCTTTCATTCAAAAATCTATTTTCCCCAAAGGACATGCCTGAAAAATTAATTAATCGGGTAATTTCACTGATGCTAGCTCTCAATCTTGCTCCCTGGTGGAGCACTTACCCCTTCATTGACCCCTTGACTCTGAAACAATTATGCAATATATCACCATTATATCTACTATAATATGGTTCTATATGCAGTCACAGACATAAGCAAATTAAAAAATTATCCAAATAACAAATTGCATTTATTCAAGACAAGATTTCTTTGGACATTGATTTCTCAGCCATTTCCCAATTGCATTTACAAACAGCTTCTTTATCGATTGTAGCAAAGTGAAAATCTTGAAAATATCTGCACCATGCACCTAGGGGATAAAGAATGAAATTTCTAAATAACAACTTTGAATGTTTATTTCAAAAATTAACATGAAACTTCAATAGTGAATATGAAAATTAAAAAACTAGCCCAAGTAGTATTAAATAGAAAGACTTACCTTAAATGAAATTTAAAGTTTCTGTAGATTTCAAGCCTTTTTATTTGCCCTTTTGTTGACTGAATGTTTATTAACAGAAAGTCTTACAGTGAACACTTTCCTCGCTAGGGACGAACACATTTCACTGCAGTTGTCACCTCCAACTCTGCTGAAATGATCCACCTGCATTGAAAATACATACCAGCATTTGACATTAATAAATAGGAATAGAGGGCACAGTTAAACACCATTAAAACTGTTTTTATTGCTTATCCATCCTTTTTGACATGTTATTTAGTAATCTGGATTTTTAAGGTTAGGCAAAAACGTGCCATTATAATTGCCTTAAACAACCTTAAAATGAGTGAATTTGAGCCATGGGACTGTTGATAACCAGTCAAATATTTGGTTGAATTAAGTTTAAAGATTGACTGATTAAAAATACCTCATTCATTGATGATGTACTCCAATATTGAACTGAAAAATTCGCATACATAACATGCAAATACGTCAATGAATCTCTATTTTAGTTAAACCCTCTTCCTAGCTGTTTTAACAGACTATATTGCTATTTTCATTATCTATTTGACACCCTGTGAAGATTATTTAGCCAATAACTTAAAAATCATAATAGTGGAACAAGTTTGGCTGTGGGATGGGGGTTACAATGGTTTTCTAGTTCAGAAATCATGCTTGGATCTTTAGGCATAGGAAAAATAGCCATGTGGCAAAACATGCATAGGCCATTTAAGTCGAATTGTCCCTTGGTACACATGGAATGCAAAAGCAACGCTCAAAGGTCGTTTTACAGAAAGAATGGGCAAGGCTACGCCTATGAAGTGGGCTGATTTCTGAAAGCCAGTACAGTAAAAGAAAGACAGTACTTGCAACATAGCATTAGGTGGCTGACATAAGTTCCCTATTAAAGTATTAACTGACCGGTATCTTCATCACTTTCCTCGTTATCTCTTCCAGGGATAGCATGGTCCTTTTTCACCTCCTCGGGTTCTTCATGCTCCTGCAGGACCTCGAGAAATTTTCTTTTCCTAATTAGGGGGCGATCTGGAGAGGCTGCGATGTCATAATGCTGGCATTATAGTATATGAGTTCCCTTTATTCTCAAAGGGCCACGCATCATTTTCCAAGTTTATGTAGTTTTCTGCATCCTCTTCCAACTGAAAGGCATTTGTGAAAAATGAACACAAGCACAAATGGATACCTAAATGATAATGATCGGAGAGAGTTAAATTGATGGCTCTGTTTTGAACACCTTATTAATTACCATGATTATTCGACATATTCCCAATGGTTATTCATTTTCAATAAAAACCCTTCACACACGAGCTAATTGAGAATGAGACTAATGCTTTAATGTCATAAAGAACTACTATCAAAGTGGACTCTACAGCGAGAACCCTGATATTTCCACTTAGTCGGTCTGACTGGATTGTATTTTTAGTAGGCCAGCGAAAGCAAAGATCATGCCAAATTGTAATTACACTGATAATATAATTATGAATAACCTTATATAATTATAAGAATGTAATTAGAGGCTCTTTGGCCATACATAGTATATACTACACAATCGTATTAGAACACAAGGGTACATTCAAAGTTCGGTGATTTACAAAAAAATATTCCATTTACTTACATGTATACATGATCAGCACCGCAGAGATGGGTTGATGCTGACAGAAGCATCTCCTTATATGTCTTCGTCCCACTAAGAGCCACTGTTTCAGGGAATTCTGTTCACAGAAACCTGTTCCGACGTAGATTTTATTACTTGTGCAGGAAACAATATTCTTCATATCCCTTTTCGCCAGATTTCACTTCGAAATACGGATTATTTTCCTCTTCTACAGCGTACTTCAACGTAAATTTGCTAGCATAACAAGTTTTTATAGCACAGCTAAACTCGCTAAGTCACTAAATAGAGCAGCTTCGGAAGTTACGGAAGTAAACACAAGTAAACAAAAGAGTAGCAATGGCCGTTTGGGTACTCAAGATGGCCGCCGGTCGTTTTGGCGCTGGTTTCAAAGTACGATTTTAAATCCGAAATATTAAAATAAGTTCGTAGTGGGCAAATATTTGTAACTTGAGTTTTTTATATGCCAAATATATATTTTCCGTAGATATGAAAAGTTGTGCAAATACTTTCTTGTCCTGGTTTGCACAAATTTTTGCCTAAAATAATTTGTTGGATTTACTGTGGTGGATCACATATGAAGAGAATTACGTCAAACGCGATTATATTGATGGATGCTGATTAAGTGTATATTATTAACACCTTATAACCAAGCTTCCAGTTTTATTGTGATAATGGAAGTAACTGTTTTAGTACAGATTTTAAACGGACCCTTACACATAAACTTTTGTATATAGTATTCACTTGTGTAAATTGTATACCGTGTACACAATGTATATGTTGCTATACAGGCTCTAAAAATTTATATAAAATGTTTACATTGTATATATAATGCACAATTTTTATACAGGCAATACAACTGCACACAAATTTGCGCAAAATGTGTACGTTGTACGCATTCTGTATGGAAATTGTGTACTTTCTGTAGAATTTACATATTTTATACGTTCTATACAACTATATACATGTGTATATAAAACGTGTACATTTTTATACCCTGTATAGAAACTATGTACAAATTTTTCATTGGGGTGCCTGCTAAAGGCAACTGAAAGGCGCCTTTAAAGCGCCTTGAAAAAGGCATAAGGCACTAGCGCCTCCTATAGGCACCTAAAAGGCATCCTAAAGGCGCCTTTTGGAGGCAGTGTCTTACGTGGGGATCACTTTGACAACTTGGGACTCACCTAATATGTCAGTGATTGGATTAGAAATTAATTTATGTTCAGTGTCCTTATACTGTCCTTACAGTGGTCTTATCCCTTTTCAGTATGCAATAAAGCACATATTGAGAGTGTATTCAGGTGTTCCTTGATTGCATTCTCGGATCGTTCAATGTCCATTGTTTGATGATATGCCTTCATATTAGGATATTTTTCCCGGAAATTCATTATTTTAAATTTCTAGAAATATTATGGAAAACTGCCAAAACATACAGTTTTGTGGATTTCAAGATGGCGAAATTCAAACTCACTTTTGAAAAAAGGGATTCATTTTTGGTAGAAAGTCTCCAAAATCATCTGTATTACTTGTTTTATGTAAAGCTACTTGTCAGTTATCCACAATCACCTCCAAGGAATGAGAATTTTTATACTGGTTTATTTTATCAGACTGGTATGACTAAGATTATATGTACCAATGAAAATTTATATCAGCGTTTTAAAATAATTTCTAAATAATGACCTAATTATTTCAAAATTATGTTAAAATGATTTTACCATTATGTTAAAATGATTAGAAAATAATTATCAAATTATTTCAAAATTATTTTAAAATTATTTTAAAATGTGTGTAAAATAATTTTGAAATTGTTTTAAAATAATGTTCACATAATTATTTTTCTGTGAAATTAAAAAAGGAACATTTTTGGCAAAAATAAGCCATTACTTCCTGCATATCCAAGAATATACTATCAACAAAGTGAGATCAAATGGTACAAGACTTAAAAAGAGAAACGCCTGATACATTATTTTAAAATTATTTTAAAATCTTGAAAAAGTCATGAATTTAGCCATCTTATGATATTTTGATTTTAAAATCATTTGAAATAATTTTAAAATCATTTTTCAATATTCTTTTGCTACTTGGGTAAAGGCTTTAAAAGCTACAGATTACCCAAAGAAATATAAATTCAATAATTCCGGATTATTTCCAATGTCTTTGATTCAAAATTTTTTGTGATATTTTGACAATGCATATGCATTTTTGTCCATGCAGTAGACCATCAGCTACAGCTGGCAATTTATAAAAAATGCGAATTATAATCGTTTGGGGAAAAAATGACAAGAATGGAAAAAAATTATAAAATATCACAAAATTAAAAAATATGAAAAAAAGATAATAAAGAACAAAAAATCATTAAATGTAAACAAAGAAAAGAAAGAAGGTTGGAAAAGCTGAGGAAGAAAAAGGAGAGACTCTTGTGCTCCTTGGCCTTCCTTCAACGTTGCCGGGATACGGACACAATGCCAACATGTGTCCAAATCAAGCATCACCTCGACACTAGACAAGCGAAGAGGATAATACAAAGAGCTAGCGGGGCGTTACTCCGAGAACGCATACAGCACACTCGCCGATCTCTAAGCGAGTGCTCAGAACAACTTCTCGCTCTCCACCTCGAACTGGGGAGAATTCTCAACGCCGCTGACTGGGATACCATCGACAGAATCACGTATGACTCTTCCCGGAATACACAATCATCGACCCGGGAAAAACAAGAAAACAAGTACGAGAAACTTCATTCGAGACAGCACCCGACGAGCGGCCCTTATAAGGACCATTCTGTCATCAACCTGACAGACTCACCCCTGGATGAAGCCACCAACGCTATACTCTCCAAAGGCCTAAACTTTGCCTTGGCCCCTAAAGCCATACCGACGGAGAAAATCATCACCGGGGTTGAATCCGCTATCAGAAGGCTACCGAAGACAGAGGCGGATGCCATCAGGGAGGACGTAGCGGCTACATTGCGAAAAGCTCGACCGCCTAAACAGAACACGACGCGAGCCGAAAGGATGGCATTGAGGAAACTGAAAGAGAACACCAACATTCTGGTATTACCCGCAGACAAAGGGAATGCCACAGTCGTCATGAAGAGAGAAGAATACGACAGTAAAGTTAGAGCCCTCCTCCAGGAAACAACATACAGAGTGCTGAGGACGGACCCGACGGCTAAAACGATTCGGGAGGCGAAAGAAAATATCAAGAAATCTTCCAACCCCGTGAGGAGCTACGTACCCTTCTTCCGACCGCTCCGAAACCACCAAGGTTTTACGGGTTACCTAAAGTCCACAAAGAAGGCATCCGTTAAGACCCATTGTGAGTCAAATAGACGCACCTACATATCATCTCGCCAGATATCTCGCTAGGCATCTACAGCCACACGTGGGGAAGACGTCATCGCACGTGAAGAATTCAGCGCATTTCGTCGAAATACTTCAAGGAGTGACGATGGAGGACAAAGACATCATGGTCAGCTTCGACGTTGAATCTCTCTTCACAAACGTGCCCATAGACGATTCGTTGGAAATAATACGAGGACTACAAACAAAAGGGTTCCCGGAAGACTACGCCAACTTAGTGGAGTTCTGACTAAGGAAAACTTACTTCACCTGGAACGGACAAATGTACGAACAAACGGAGGGGGCGAGCATGGGTTCTCCACTATCACCAGTGGTGGCTAATTTATTTATGGAGAAATTTGAAGCGGAAGCCATGGACAGCTACAGTAAGAAACCTAAACTGTGGCTAAGATATGTGGATGACACCTTCGTTATTTGGCCGCATGGAGAGAAATGCCTACAAGACTACCTCCGGCATCTAAACGCCCAACATCCTGCTATCAAGTTTACGATGGAGGTAGAGGACAACAACCAGCTCCCATTTTTGGACGTCCTAGTCAAAAAGAAGAAAAACGGAAAACTGGGACACGCTGTCTTTAGGAAGAAGACGCACACTCATCGCTATCTTCACGCAGCCTCCCATCATCATCCAGCTCAGAAACACTCAGTGATCTCCTCACTAATGCGACGAGCCTACGATATCTCCGACGCCGAGTCCATATCATCGGAGAAAAATCTACTCGTAAAAACACTGAGACGGAATGGCTACAGTAGGCAACTGGTCCTGAAAAGGGCCGCTGAAGCGGAAAATCGAAGAAAGAAGGAGTTAAACGAAGACGTTTTAACATCTAATCAAAACACCAATGAGAAGGAGGATCAGACGGAAGCAAGGGCACACGCAGTAATTCCGTTTGTATCTGGCACCTCAGAGAAGATTTCTAGGATTCTACGACAGCACAACGTCGTAACAAGATTCACTTGTGTCACCAAGACTGGCGATGTGCTACCGGGTCCAAAAGACGTTTTGCCGCACGACATTCAAGAAGGTGTCTATAAGGTGCCATGTTCATGCGGTAAAGACTACATAGGAGAGACGTGTAGATCAATGAAAGTGCGCATCCAGGAACACAGAAGGTCCACAAAAAATAAGCAATTTCAGCTCTCTGCCATTGCGGAGCATGCATGGAGCGAACCCGGACACCAGATACTCTTTGACGAAGCATCAGTTGTTGCAAAAGAAAATAAATATTATCCCAGGCTAATAAAGGAGGCTATCGAAATATTCAAGACACCGGAAAACATGAATAGAGAAGACGGCTACCCTCTCCACAGTTCGTGGAAGAGGGTCATACGAGAGAAAAGAAGGTGGACCAATCAGCATCCAGCATGAAAAATTGGCGCCAAAAATGAACTATATAAGTCAGCAGAAATTGAATCCCGACATCGACCTGAAGACGCCGGTTGGAATACCGGAGAAACTGTCGTCATAAAGAAAAATCCACGCGGTGAAGCCCAGGAACATGGAGACATCATCAATGTAAACAAAGATATAAAAAAACAAGGAAAAAGTGAAAAACTGTGTATTAAAATTGCTGTTGTCCAATGAGACTATTTCCCCAGCGTCAGTAATTGGTTAGGTTTAGTTCTTACTGGATTTAGTGCACACGCTCACTAATAGTAGCCAATATATATCTTTCATCGTCTCCTTCACTTGCACTGAATTTACTTAATCCCCATAAATTTGTTGTGTCCTATACAAGTATCCCTTTAACTTGTTGTGCCATCTGCAAGGGCGAATCCACGATTTTTTTCTGTGGGGGACACGAGGATCTGGCAGGCAAACCATCGTCTCATACTTGAGGTTAAAAACAAGATACAAAAATTAATACACGAAATATTAACTACATCTTAACATGAAAGTTATTTATATGAAATTAAATGTTTGCGGCTCCACAATACACAAAACAAAACGAACGTAATGATAAATGTATTAAGAATATTGTCTACATTTTAAGCGTCTGGGGGGGGGTCTAAGGTCATACCTATGGTCATATGTATCCTTAGTGCGGATAAAACGCACAATCAAAACCGCTGAAGAGGAGGTATGCATATATATGTACTCACTCACCGGCAGCTGGACCATTACCACCGGTATGAAATTGGGGTATTGACGGATACATATAGGGGCGTCTCTCCCCTCCCCCCCTTTGCGGGGACGCCCGCATTGCCGAACATTGCAGAACCACAACTGTAAAAATTTTAATATAATAAGATGGCCTTGCCTTGCATATGTTTATAATCATTCTAATAAAAACTTTCTTAAACTTTTCATGCGAATTGATTATTTTTTACGATGATGTAAGTGAAGGTAGATCAAGTATCTTTTTCGCCTCCTCCCTCGAGTTTTTTCTGTATCCGCCACTGAACAGGGGTCGTATGGGGTATGGGCGAACGAAGGAACTTGGGGTTCTTTCCCTCTTCGCTTCGGGACGTGCCTCTCGAACCAGTCATTGGATTTGAGTGGCTCCCTCAGCGTCTGCCATTCAACGTCTGTCTAATCTCGGAGGGTTCGACCCAGCTAGGGCACGATCGCACCTACGTGACCTCCTGGTCTCACCTCGCCTTTCGACTCGGATTGAGATCACGTAAAGCTACACGAACAGTGAGAGTTTATGGAGTATCCCAAAAGCTCAAATATTTGTCAATTGTACGAACGAAGTGGGAAACTGCGATCGTAAACATCTTAGCCTTACTCCCTTCCTATGTGATCGCAGGATGCAGGGCCGGCCCTAGCAGGTGCGGGGCTAGGGGCGAACCTTCAGTGCGGGGCCCTTCACTTAAAATATTAAACTCTATACCCCATCTACAAACTCGAGCATTTTGAATCCCTACCACTCTCTGGCTAAGTATGTGTTCCCCTCCCAAATTCAGACTTCGTTACTACGCCGTTATGATACGTTGAAGATATTTTTCGAAAGCACCTTTTTGTGAGCTCAAGAATTGTTCACGTTGACACTTTTTTTGCCTTTGTAGCCCCTGATTCATATTTGCGATATTTATCTCTTTCACGAGACATGTCATCAGCACTTTCAAAACTCTCGGTTTGTTATTAGTAAGTGTATACGTAACACAATACAACAGTTTAGCTATGTACTAGTACTGCAGAGCAAACAGCGCAAAACAGTAACACATTATCACTTGAAAAAATTCAAAACTCACTAAACGCATCTAACAAAACACGTACAGAATGAAGAAACAAACGCGACACTGACACAAGACTGTAAACAAATCAGCCAAGGACGCAGACGAGGTTGAGGGGTTGAGGTGTGCAGTGTGTGTGTGTGTGTGCGTGTGATGCGCGTGCGGGGCCTGAGAGCCTGTCTTGACAGGCGCCCTTATCAGCTGTGTTGCTGGCCAAGACGGCGCCGCGCCGGTTGCGATGAGTCATCACTCCTCCCCTCGCCACACTACGCCTTCAACTTCCTAGCCGCGCCCGCTCTCACTCATGTCAAGTTCTCTCACTCGTTGTTATCACTCACACGACACAGTACTGTACTGACAAACGCAATTGCACGATAAAAATGACTGCATTATTATTCCTTTTTCATAATATTATTTTTTGTCTAGCACTGACTTAACAATACAGTAATAGTTGAAATTGCGTTTTCAAAACTATTGTATATTTAAATTTTTTTTCACGAACGTGGGGCCCCCCAAAGCGCGGGGCCCGGGGCGGTCGCCCCGCCCTAAGGCCGGCCCTGGCAGGATGGAAAGTGTCTGTAGCGGAGCAACGTAAAGATCGCTAGCTGTTTGGCACTAATCCAATTCTATAACTGCGACAATGTGAGATCAGGTGAGTCCATATAACTTGCTACGTCTTTTTCAATCTCATATTTTTTATGGCATTAGGACTGTCGGACGCTTCTCACGTAGATAATTATAATATAGCTACCATCCCTAAAAAGAAGTGTGTCGGTGTAGTGGATGGCGTCATTAACGACGCTGTGAGTAAAACTGCTTCGATATCTAGTTGGCACCAGATTTTTAACGCATTTCTTCCACAAAAAATGAAATTCCTGGATGGAGACCATTTAGCAACGAGATCAATGCTTACCGAATTCCGTTTTCAGCGGTGCATGACTAATATATCTAAGGGTGATTTTTACAGTTTCATTTCTCCAGATTGCCAAACGCATAACCTAATGTGATAAGAAAAAGTAAAACATTATTAAATAAAAAAATACCTTAAAGGTATGAAGGAGGGTATGGTGGTTCATGCAAAGTTCCCACCTTGGCTAGCCTTCCACCCCTCCTGACTCAATGTATGATAATGGTCGTACTCTTCCTGAATCCTGTGTGTGCACTTCAAGATGTCGCACAGCGACGAGACTGGTCGTTATTACATTTACGTGAAATTTACAACGTTTTTTTTTTTAATCGACAGGTCAGAGGGATAGTGAAGCGATTGAGTGGCGTTGATGATCTCACCAGTGGGGTAGATGAGGATGGTGGTGGTGGGCGGGCCCCTCTTTCCTCCGCCGCCGGCCAATCCGGACGGAGGCTGTGGCGGTGCCGCACCTGGACCCTCCCGCTGCTGTTGCTGCTGCTGACTGCTGGACACGGGCTGCTGGGACATCCTACTCACCGCCCCACTCACCTCCTCCAATGCAAAAGCCAACCTCTCACTGAAAAAAACGCGAGAGAAACAATTGAAAGAATGACGCTGTATTTTCTCATGTCGTACCACTCATCTTCATTTACCTTCACGTAGAACTACAATGTGCCATAGAGCGTTCGTCGTCAGAACTACCGTTGTGTGTAATGAAATTCCCAGCAACATAAAAACTTGCGCTAATGTGGAATCTTTCAATAAAAATGTTACAAGTACCTGCTACATCATCAATCAAATTATTTATTTTTACTTTGTGTCACGGTTATTTCAAGAGTATATAATTATGTCCGTTCTTCATTAGGTATATTATGTTACGTTATTCAGTGTAGTTCTCACCTAATATCCACTCAAAACGTCATGTTACTTCATTTTTTTGGCGTCTTTAGGGGTATGTACCCAGAACATCGATTAGATTTCATTTATTCTCAAGCGCGTTGAAAGCGTTCCTTGAATTATTCTTCAAATGCCTCAACGAAACGACAGCACCAAACTGATTTTTTCTCAAAATACCCTTCAGAAGACCACATAAGGCTTTCTTCTATTGGCCGTTCTACACGGGGGACGCACTTGCTCAATCTGACGTGTGTACGAAGCAGTAGCGGATGCATAAAAAACTCAAGAGGGGGGGGGGCGCAAAATATATCTTGAGCTAGGTACCTATGCTTTTATCGCAATGAAAAAATAGATGCATGCAAATTTTAATAAATTTTTATTTAAACTGATGACTCACACATACAAGACAACGCCAACATATGATATGAAAAAATTACAATTGTGAATCTGCGATGCGCCCCCCCCCCCCCCCCAATTTGTATCCTTCACTGGTACATACGAAGGCGCAGTCAAAATTGAGTCGTGTAAAGCGGTGAACAGGTGCGGGAATGCATGGACGTGAGATGGCGAAGTAGCCACTGCTCTAATTCCGCTCGCGTATTCGCTCAATTGCACGCCATAGTGAGAAATGAATGCAGTTCTAACCTGCGCAATTCCATGCCCAGTGTAAAACGGCCTCAAGAGAAAAATACAGTTGACTTGCAGATTTGATGGATTTCATTGAAACTTGAAGCACATACGTTTACGGAAGGGCTCCATGTTAATAATGAAAGACGCTTTGTTTCTTCAACAAGTTTATAAAAATTTATATTTTATGACCGGTTTCGACTATTACACAATTAGATATCAAATACAAATATTGTATTGTGTTATATGTGCATAATATGTTGATGGATTACCCATTTAAATACAGTTGAGTTTGCAGATATAACCGCTTTAATAGAAGGTCTGACGAACTCATTGCTAGAACACTTTATAATTTGCATTGACAAGAATACCAATTCTTCCTTTTGGATGAAGATGACTACAAGCAAGAGGGGAGGAGTATGCGTTTAATTGAGGCGGGATAATCAAAAGCTTAAATATACGGGCAAATGAACCTAAAGAGAAGGAGCGTGTCCTTCTGGTAGAAACTGTTCAGCAAATTGGAGGACAGGTGGAAGACTACGATCAGAGCAGAAATAATGAGTCATCGAACTTTATACACGAACACACTGATTGCTCAAGACGGCACAGAAAAGCTATTTAAGTAAATACTTGTCCTGAGCAATTTTGCGTGGATTTATTAACTTAATTTTTTGGTCCTGACCGCGCAAGTGAGGGTAGCGGACGGAGAATCAGGGTGGTCAAGCATTTGCCGAGGAGTGAGGCAAGGCTGTCAATTATCGACGGTATTTTCTAACGTACACGCTGAGGAGATGGTAATAGTAGCGTGGGATGAGTTGAAAGCTGGAGTGAAAGTAGGTTGAGTTAAGAAAGAGTTGATGTTTGAATCGATGAGGTTGGCGGATGATCAGGCGTTGTTTGGCCAATCAGCGAGGGGCTCCAGGCTCTAGAGGACAGACAAGCGTTGCGAGGAGTATGGGATGAGGATTAACCACATGAAGACCAAGGTAATGCGTTTAGTAAAGCATCGCGAGCTAGGAATGTGACACTCGAGGAAAATGAAGTTGGGGTAAAACTTGAGCAGGAAGAGCAGTTCAAATATTTAGGCAGCACATCAAAGGAAAACGGATAAAGTGGTAAGGACATCAGGAAGCGAATTGTGTTATCAAAGGAGGCGTTTGTGAACAGGAAGAAGCTTTTGTGAGAGTCGTTAAGTAAATGTTTAAAGAAAAGGTTAGTGTAGAGTCTGATGCGGAGTTCAGCACTTTACTGTGCGGAAACGTGGACACTGAGGAAGGAGGACGAGAAAAGACTGGAGGCATTCGAGATGTGGGTGTGACGAAAAATAGAGAAGGTGAAGTGGACGGAGAGGAGGAGGAACGACGAAGTGCTGTACATGGTGGGTGAAAAGAGGAAGCTTTTAGATGGAATACGGAGGAGACAGAAGGCATGGATGGAGGGGGTACTGAGCGGGGAGGGGATGTTGAAAACAATGTTAGATGGTAGAATGTTGGGTAAACGAGGGAGAGCAAGGAAGGAAATAGGATATTTAGTTAGAATGAAAGGGAGCAGGCCCTATTGTGAATTTATGAGGGAAGTACATGAATAAGGGAAGCCTGTCAGAATGCTCCTTAAGTACTCTATGGAAACCGTCCTTAATCGGTTAAATACTTTAATAACAATTTGCTTCATAACCGCATTTGAAGAGAATATATTAAGGCTGTTACGATAACTGTTCCCGTATTTCAGAATGTTCGAAAGAAGCACTAACTTTGTTTACCCATAACTCGGAATAAATTCATCTGCTTGTAATCGAACTTCAGTAATAGTTAAATGTAGGGATGAGTCGATTCCAAATGTCGATTCTCGATTCCACCGATTCTCGGGCACGGAATCGGAATCGAGAATCGATCGCCTAAAGTCGATTCCGATTCCATCGATTCCAGGAAGATAAATGTTTTGTGCATAGACTATAAGTTTGGGGCATAAATGCTGCCACACACCTAAGCGGCCGCGGTGTCAGTCTTGCCCGCGCGGAGGATACGCCCGGCACGCGGGTGCTGCGACGAACATACCTAAGCGGCCTCGGAAACATGAAAATGTCGGCAAATGCGACAAACCGACGCACCCTGAAATGGCGCGTGTTCATGAGCAACTCTCAGAGAAAAAAAATTGGAAACCTCGGGATCGGGAAGCAAAGCATGCGTTTTCCGTTCTTTTATTAACCGCTGGTCACGGCAAATCAAATTGTTACGATTATGAATCACATTCGGAGAATTCATCTGGACCACCAATTTTAAAGTATAATAGATCGAAACATATTTTTTTATTTTCGAATGATATTTGAAGTCTGATGATAATAAAAACGCGCAGAGAGCGAGTTTTCCTGTGAAAAAAGTTTCTTATAAATACGCGCTGAGAGCGTTTTCTTTTATATATGAAACTTTTTTAGACTAACACGCGCCTGCGTCAATAATAAAAAAATTAGACACATTCGCGTTTGAATAGCCCAGTTTCATCAATGCAACCCTTGAGGAAGTTGATACTTGCTTGGCATAAGCCGCCGCGGCCTCCGGGCGGACTCGACAGGCTGCGTTCGGCCGCCACCGCGCATCCGCCAGGCTGCTCTGGTATGTATGGACGCCATGAACGCTACATTATTGTTTAGCCACCGCGGCCAAATGAGAATGTAGCCACCGCGGCCAAATGAGAATGTAGCCACCGCGGCTATTGTTATTTTTAGGGATAGTCGGATCGGATACCTCGGATCCAAATACCCGTTGATATTGCCCTTCATCGGATCCAAAGTCGCGGAAGACATCGGATCTGGATCCGAAATTTTAAATAATAGCTTCAATGAATGCAACGCCCCATCAGGGTGGAAAGAGTTTCGATTCTCTCTTCGAATGCGTCGTCGCATGCGATTCTTGTCCTACTCGTGAACCGTTTTGTTTGGAAGCTCTCGCAGAGGTTGCAAGTAGAATTTCAGCCGTGGCCAGGATTTTCAGCCAGAAAATAAAAAAGGCAAAATACGACTGGCACATAGTGTGACTCTTCCCAAGAGATTGAACAATCATCGGAGGAATCTCAGCGCCGTAGGATAATAACCACGTAAAAAGTAATTAAGTCGCAGATTTCAGAAAGCCACCCTCGGCCGTCCATCAGCCCGTGCCTCTATTGTTTTTTTCGCATCCGAAATCACACGGACCAAAAATCATTGTCTTCTAAGGAAAATATGAAATCACACGAAAACAATTGAAGCGTGTTTCATCCCTACCTCGTCTCACCAACTGACCTTTTTTGGCCTACCTGCTTCAATTCTCCATTTCTAGACGACAAATGCTGGGAGAGTGACTTTCTGGGCCCGAAGATATCTTGATAGCTTCGACAATAGGGTGGTTTCCTTCATCAAAGAAAACGAAAGGCATTGATTGCGATTCGTTACCCACCATTAGTGTATTCATAATATACAAATTATTTTGTTTTAGAAATACCGGGTTAGACGAATGGCAATGGTCCATTTTTATCCTCATTTGAAAAGGGCCAGATTGGCGCCCATGCGATGCCACTCCACGTGACGTCACAGGGACCTAGTTTCTATACGAGAAGATAGGAGTTATACGTCGTCTGAGGTTACCAATGCATGCATGAGGCGCATAGCTCAGGGAAATATGTCTTAACAATCACTTATTAAAACTGGCTAAGGTCGGAAAGTTTTCCTCGTTTGATAAGTTATTAATAATCCTTATTTAAGTCAAGCGCTACCAGCCAGCAGGGTACTAGGCTAGCCGCTAGCAGCCTGCGTCGTATCAGCGCTAAGGCTCGCCTCAAGGTCACCTCGCAGGGCGGGAGGGGGAACCAGAAATACGTCACGTGGAGAGACTTCCCGACATTCATACTTAAGCGTCGCGTTTTCGCGCGCTTGAAAATTTTCACTTTTCATTTAATCGCGAAAAATAGATATCGTCATTTAAAAATCTAAAAGCGTGAAATACGTACTCCAGGAGTAATAATCTTTCGATTTAGGCAATAAAAAAATAATAGGAAACCACCCTATTAGATGATATGCACGAGATTTAAAAAAGAACTAGACCAAACGAGACGCATTCCTGACGATATTACAGTTTATTTTTCAGCTCTAATTGATTGCCACTCAGTTTTCTATCTACAATTCTACAATTACACTTTACTGATATGCAACATTGTCCAAACAGCATAATTTTCAAAGAAACAAGCGCAGCATTAACCCCTCAAACGATTAGAGACGGATTTCCAGTCATTAGTTGGCGCGCCGAAGGCGCGTGTAAAGCCGTTCCGGTAAAGCCATGCTTACCCCTACCAGCCAGTGTACAATACAATAATTTTTTGGCGCAGTTGTATATGTTGTCAGGGTAGTGTGTTGTTTGTGTTAGCAGAAACTTACATATTAGACATCAAAATACACAGAGATACATGCATTATACAATTTCGTTTACAGGATAGAATAATGAGTACAAAGTAATTAAAACGGAGTTGAAAAGCACGTCCACATTTGTAATGGGCTCTTTTGATTTCTTTCTCTTTTGTATTTTATTTTTTCCATTATATTTAATTTTTTTTAATTATATACATCTATATATATTTATTATTATTTTTATTTATTTTTTTGTTTGATTGGCCCCTTTTTCTTTGTTTTTTTTTAAATTGGTTTTGTTGCTTTATTATTATTATTATTTATTTTATTTTTTTTTCATTCATTTTTTTATGTGTATATATTTTTTTCCTTTCTTTCTTTTTTTTTCTGTGGACACACAAAACAATATTAACCTAGCAATACTAATATCTAGAAGAAGGAAAGATATAGGATAGACTCATAGAAGAGTAGCTTGTTGAGGCAGTCTGTATGTTGTTGGAATTGTAGGATCGTAATTCCAGATGTCTGTAAGTAAAGTGTTGTTTGTTCCCCTGAGCCTGGACTTAAAGTTTTTCACTAGTTTGTTGATAAATTCTCCGATGGACGGAACACCGTGAGCGCAGCGGATATCTTTGATTCTGGTGAGTCGGGAGAGGTTAAGGAGAAGGCGAAAGGATTTGTTTTGGAAGGATTCCAGTTTATCTCTGATGGATTTGTTGTTAGCGAAAATTTCGCAGCCGTAGAGTAATGAAGGACGGACTATTGCAGTATAAAGCCGGATTCTAGAAGAATGCGGCAGCGGGAAGGATGGGGAACAAAGGGAATAAACCGCTTGCCGTGCCTTGATGGCTTTATCAGTACTGTATTTTAAGTGGGGTAGGAAGGTGAGTTTGCTGTCCAGATAGACGCCGAGGAATTTGTGTGATCGGGCTCTTGGTATACGGATTTTGTTGATGTGTGGGTGTGTTTGTGGACTGAATTTTTTTCTGCGTGAAAAGTGTATGTGTGTGCTTTTGGAGGCGTTGATGCGAATCTTCCAGAGATTCGTCCATTTATGGATTAGTCTGAGGTGAGCGTTGAGTTTGCCGATGTTTGTATCTCCCTTCCATGATGTAGCGGCTATTGCTGTATCATCGGCGTACATGTGGAGCGATGTATTGCGTGTGGAGGGCATGTCATTAACATATAATGTAAAAAGTAACGGGCTGAGGATGGAGCCTTGAGGTACTCCAGCTTCAATGGGTCGAAGAGATGATAACGTTTTGGCTTCGGCGACTCGGAATTGACGGTGATGCAGATAGGAATTGATGAAAAGAATATCTGAGGGAGGGAATTTCAGGAGGTGAAGTTTGTACAGGAGGCCTTTATGCCAAACTCTGTCAAACGCTCTTGCAACGTCGAGAAAGACCGCGTCAGTTGTGTAGCGGCGGTTGAAGCCGTGGCTGACTTTTTCCACTAGTCTGAGGATTTGGTGGGGAGCAGACATTTTACGCCGAAAACCAAGCTGATGGGGTCGGATGAGGTTGTTCGCGGAAGAGAAAGATTCTAGGCGGGACAGAACAAGTATTTCGAGAATTTTGGAAAGATTAGAGAGTAAGGAAATGGGACGAGAGTTGCCGGGGATTTTTGGATCTTTGCCTGGCTTTGGGATGAGGATGACTTTAGCTTGTTTCCAAGCAGCGGGAATATATGGGACAGAGTAGCAGTGATTAAAAAGATCAGTGATGGAAGAGAGAAAATTTGAGGAACGGCTGGCATATTTCAACTGTGTGTTAGAAATATTGTCCAGCCCGGGAGCTTTTTTGACAGAAAGAGAGTTAAGAATGTTGCGAACTTCGGAGGGATTAGCAATGGTAGTGAAGGTGGAGGCAGAGGGAAGGTTATTGTAGAATGAATTGATTTGGGGTTCTATTGGAGAGAGTGAGGAATCGAGAGATGTTGTTTGTTGAAGATGATCAGCTTGGATTTCGACCTTCTGGGCGGGATCAAATATCAAGGTTGAGTCGGAGATGATTGGATGGAATAACTGTTTGTCCGTGCGTTTAAGAGCGCGGATGGTATTCCAGATTGGTTTCTTTTGGGGATCAGTCGGATTTTCTAGAGTAAGTGTTGAGATGTGGTTCTCCCAGAGGCTTGTGCTATATTTTTTAATTTCCTTTTTCACAGAGTTTGCAAGGTTATTATAGATGGTTTTGTCGGAAGGAATCCTGGACTGCTGCCATTCACGGCGAGCGGTGTTACGGCGTCTGATGAGGTTGACTAAGTACTGTGGAAATCTGTCTGGCCTTTTGGCGCGGGGAGTAAATGTGCGGGAGGCGTAGGTTTTGGCCGAATGAAGAGCAGTGGTGATGGCTTCTGTTTGTTTTTCTATCGATTCCGGCGTGGGGTTGGATATTGGGGGAAGAGTGGAGAGAGAGAGTCGTTTAAAAAAGTAACAAATTTGTCCCAGTCTGTGACAGTAAATTCGGAGGGCAGTAGCGGTGTATTCGTTAAGGGAATTGAAAATGAAAGAGGCAGATGATCGGAAGTGAAAGAATAGATTAGAGAGGGAGTAAATTGGATGGGAAGATTGGAGGAGAAGCCGAAATCGATAACGTCGCTGGAACGGGGAGCATAGTGTGTGGGTTGGAGTGGAGAGAGAGGAAGGAAGTTTTTGTTTTTGACGTAAGAGTACAGGATTTTTCCATTTTTGTCGATTGTATTGCTGTTCCAGTACGGATGTAGAGACGGATTGGAAACGCCAACTACATATATCACGTAGCGTGCCTGGCTTCACTTTGAAGGCAACGACGTCATTGAAGCATGATCTGACTTCTTCATCCTTGAGTCCCTCATTTGTAGCCTTGTTGTTTGAAATACGGAGGGAGCGTGCTCCTTCCTCTCCACCTCTCCTTTACACGCTCCTTCCCAGTGGCGTAGCCATGGGGAGGGTCCGGACCCCACCCCCCGAAACAGGGCCGGACTGGGACCTCTAAAAGGGCGCTGCCTTCAACTTAAGAAAGGGCGCAGTCCGAGGGTAGGGCTGTGGGATATTGCTTTGAAATTTAAAAAGTAAATTTTGAAAAAATAGGGTATTTTTTGCAATGGTTTCAAAAAAGTTATTTAACTATTACAAGACGTATGCGATAGAAGGTACGCTAATTTAACAAGCGAATACTCCAAATGGTCATGTGTAATTGGCTTCTACTTAACATGGATATATTCTAAATATTTTATATTTTAATATTTTCAAAGATATTCATTATTAATATTACAAATTACACTACAGCCACTATTTACAATGTTTGAATAATGGAAAAGATAAAACTTGTAAGTAAGATTAAGGCTATAAATGGGTTTTATTTATGTATACATTTATGCAATCCAAATCGTACATGAAACAAGAGACGTATTCAACTGTTTTATGAAATAAAACTAATACAAAATGAAACATATCTTTGTATAAATACAAAACAGCCTCTAAAAACTGAAGTTATCACTATTTATTGTGAAGGCCACTTTTTTGGAGCCCACTTTAATTATCAGAAGGAAAGTAGGCGCTTCATTTCCTTGCTTCGAAAACAGAGTTCATCTATAATATTTTCATTGCTAATCTTTGTGACTAATTCTCGTTCCGACTGCATCAAGAGGAGAGCTTCCAAATTCTCATTGCTCATGGATGAACGAATTCTCGATTTTATGAGCTTGAGCTTTGAAAATGCACGTTCGCAGCTCACTTTGGTCATCGGTATTGTTAAAAGGAACTTGTAAGCCTTATGGAGTTGCGGATACATTAATGAGTACATATTGTACTGATAAAATATCTTGTATGTACATTTAATACAGGAGTGGCATTTGTTGTTGCTTTTAGACCAAATTATTTCTTCATCTTCATCTTCTGATTTAGAATTTAAATTCACATCAATGTCATTGGAGTCATTCTGAAAGTGATCTTGTAAATTCAAATTAAAGATTGGCCATTGCTCAATAAATGATTCCAGTTCTTCCTGGAGCTTGCCTTTGTCAATGTTGGGGATCACAGAGCATATTTTTTCCAATGCTTGTTCTGGTATTCCATTTGTTCTTAACTCAGAGAATCTTACAGGATCAAAGCATGGAATCTTGATAAACACGATTTTGATCAGAAAACCTTGCTTCCATACTGGCGTTAATTTGGTCAACAACCACATAGAACACATTAACTTTAAAACTCTCTTCACTGCTGAATGGAGTTCCTACGACCTCATCACTTGTTTCATCTGGCATTTTTTCCGTTTTTTTCTGTCTTCTGGCTGGCAATTCACTCTCTATGCTGATGTTGTTGGAATATTGATCCAAAATTGGATTTTCTTCGATTTTATTAATCAGACTTTTTGACATGAACTTGACAAAGTTTTTTGCAGCATGTACAATGCCTGAAAACTCTTCTCTTATTCTCTTAAGACTTCTTGAGCTGATGAAATCAAATTCCAAGCCTGTGCATAATCTAAATTTTTTGTTTGAAGATAGTCCGACAAAGGCGTTGTTGATTTGACAATAATGAAGAACATCATAGCAGTTAGGATTGTTTCAAACGACAAAAACTTTTGAAGAAGACTGTTTGCTTCATTTCTTGTTTTGGAACTGAATTCTTGGGTATTTGCCACGATAGAAAGAGAAATGATCAACTCTATGTACACAGTTTTAGGTTGTTTTCCTTCATCTTCCGCCAATTTCATCCAGTTATGGAAATAGCAAATGATCTTGGAAGTGGCGTCACTCTTTGATCTCCATCTAGTTGCACCAATAGCACCCAACCTATAACTTGGATGTTGCTCCAAATAAATATCTAGTCTCTTGTGAGATTCCCTTACAAACACTTGAGTTTGCTGCAGTAAACCAAAAAACGAAATCGAAGCCGTCACAACTTGTGATGTGTCTACCATAACCAAGTTTAGGGAATGGGAATAACACCACGTATGAATGTGGTGTGGGATCTGCTCTTGCAGCCTGGCTGAAACGCCCTTATATTGACCACTCATCTTTGCAGCTCCATCAAATGAGTTGGCAATGCAGTTGTTGATATCAAGTCCTGCTTCCCTGATTACTTCGGTAAATGTCTTGAATATACTTTCTACTGTTGACGACGACTGCACGTTCTGTAAGCCAATAATTCTTTCTTCTACCTCCGTTCCCAACACGTATCGTAAAACAATGACACATTGGTCAAAACCAGAGACATCTGTAGTTGAGTCCATTAAAACAGAGTACGACATAGCTTGCTTTACTTCATGAGTGATAATTGATTTGATCAAAAATTTTATAATGCTCATTATTTTATTAACGGTGGTTTTACTCAGAAATGTCACCTGGCCTCCCCTTCCTCTGGCTTTAGAAATATCATCGTTTGCTGATTTTAACGCAGCTTTACTCGTTTGAATGATTTTTTGCACATGATTTTCTAATTTTCTGTCATAATTGCAGAGAAGAAGGATTATATCTAAAAAAAATTCCATGGTTCAATGAATGGTTATCAAGGGAATGGGCACTTTCTTCTGATGCCCTATAAGCAAGGCCTTGTTTTCCAATAAGTTTTATAACATCTATAATAGCAGACACCACTTGCCTTCGATCAAATACTTCTTTTTGTCTTTTTGCAAGCTGTTTTTCAAAAATTTGCTTGTCGATGGTCGATCCCCTGTCATGCGCCACCTTAGCCTTAACTGATTCTTTGTGCGATACTGAAGCCTCAAGTTCAAGTACAGTTTGTGTCAAATGTCTGTAACGGTCAAACCCCTGGCAGAAAACTGATGAATAATCCGTAAAAACTAAGCATATACTGCAAAACAACTTTTTTGGACTAGTGTTGTAAGTAAGCCAGCTGCGTTTTAATTTTTCGCCATCAATATCTACCGTGAAAATGCTTTCACTAAAAGGCAGTCGTTTGGCGTTTCTGTCACACTGAACAGGATGAAACTGGAAAAATGAAGCAATGTCCAAGTCTGTCCGATTTGGCTTTTTATAGTACTTGTCATTTTCATTGTCCAACATTAACTCTTCATTTGTTTGACTCTGTACTGTCAGTGAAACTTCATTGTCTGTTTTGTCTGTCGCTGCTGCCAGTTCACTTGGCTGTACTACTTTCACTTCGGAAACTAACAAATCCACTTGAATATCACTCCCCGGGTCATCCTCCGCCACGGAATGTTCTGAGCATGAGATTTTTTTTAAGTTTTCGATAGTCCTCCCAGATTCTCCATCAGCATTGGAAGAATAATTTGGCTGTAAACCATGACCATAAAAAGTGGTTATCTTTGGCAAATTTTGAGCAACTTTTTCCCTCTGCCTATCGTATTTTTCTTCTCTGTATTCATTTCCTGATTTTCTTTTTTTCTTTGGCCTTTCTCCTTCCATTGTGCCCTAAAAAAGAAATGTATGTATGCGAAAATGTCCTCAATAATCGCTTTTAAGAAATATGTCTAGTTTTGTGGATCAGTCCACCATAAATTATTGACGGTGACACAAATGTGGGAGTGAAGGTCTAAGGCCAAATATCGGCAATACATAATTATTGAAGTTTCTTGTGTAGTCAGAAGTAATCTTACAACAAATTAATGGATATTACCAAAATCAAGTAAATCAAAATATAGAGATGGGTCGAAAAGCAGATTTCTCAAACTCGAAAATCGAATTCGAATATTAAATCATTGCTCGAATACCTCGAATTTCGAATATCTCGAATACCAAACGAAGAATGCGAGAATTTTTCACTCAGTTGCCTATGCAGCAGGAAACACTAGATTTTGGGGAGTAATTTTAATTTCCTTTAAAGGATTCGAACAGGAATTAAGCTGATTAATAGAATATTTTAATTTTATATAAACAATTGGGCATACAGTTCATTCAACTAACATCTCTTTCAAATATTCTAAGGGGACACACCACCTCGCGAAAAAAGATTTCATGCCGTCTAGGCATTTACACTGCAACGATGGATTTCTGTCTGATGTATACATTCTTATCTACCAAACGCCATTTCAGCGGTACGCCCATTTGATACTCAGCTTCATCCAACTACTTATTTTCAACAGGTGATGCGGCCTGCGAGCGACCAGCTCGCCGTCAGGGGTGTAACGCGCTGCTGTAGCTCGCGGAAAAGTATTGTAATAATAATAATAATAATAACCTTTATTTGCCCAGCGGACACTGAACACAGTAAAAAATACATGAGTTGAGTGTATAGGACACGTCATATACATATAAATGTTGCAGACAATAATAAGATAAAATACACAAGTGTATGGCACCATAATTTGACCAAAAGAAGTTAATGAAGTACATAAAATTTATTCCATATTAAATATAATTATTTTTTCCCCAAAAATTCCTTTACGGAATAAAACTGTTCTTTCCTTAAAAACGTTATTAATTTCCTTTTGAACAGGACTGGGTCCATTTCGTACTTAAAATCAGTAGGGAGCCTGTTCAGCACAAGAAGGCCCATGGATTTAGGCCCCAAGGATGCATTTAAAGTCCTGCAATATGTTTGATGCAGATCTCTACAGGCTCTAGTTTGGTGGGAATGAACATTGTCATTAGACATATAATTAAATAAATTTCTTTTAGCAAACATGCTTACAACATAAATGTAAATGCATGGAACTGTCAAAATATTTAACCTTTTGAAAAAGGAAAGACAAGGTGCATTAAAAGGAGCATTACATATTAATCGTATTATACATTTTTGAGCTTTGAAAATTGAATCAGAATGGGTGGAAGAACCCCAGAACAGAATACTATAGATAATTAAAGAATAAAATTCTCCGTAATAAATTGAGAGTAAAATATCAAGGCTTACAGTTTTCCTGATACTTCTGATAAGGAAGCAAATAGAGTTCAACCTGTTACGAAGATTGCATATATGTTCGTCCCATGACACATTTTTATTTAAAACAACTCCGAGAAACTTGGAACTAGAAATCTGGGGTATGCGTGATCCCCCTAGATCAATGGTCAATAAAGCAGGGGGTTTATTTTTATTGGAAAAGTATATAAGTCCAGACTTGTCAGGATTGAGTTTCAAAAGATTTTGTGTACACCATTCACACAGGAGTTCAGAAACTCTAGATGCCCTCAAGGACAAATTGTTTAACGATGGTGCTGATACAATTACATTAGTATCATCAGCATATAAAATTGGCTCAACTCCTTGAACCGTCTGCAAAATTTTTGGCAGATCATTAATGTAAAGTAAAAATAGGATAGGGCCCAGGACTGAGCCTTGGGGTACGCCTAATGTAACTTCTTTACTGGGAGAAATAAAATTAGTGCCATTCTTTGATAAAATAACCTGTTGATGCCTTGCACTGAGGTAAGATTTTATCCAGTTATAAGGGATACCTCGAATACCATAGTGTCCTAATTTGGACAAGAGTAACTGATGATTGACTAGGTCAAAAGCCTTGGAAAAATCAAAAAATAGCCCCAAGGTTTCGATTCTATTATCAAGATTTGAAAGTATTAAATTTACCAAATGATAGGTGGCTGTAGATGTAGATCTGCTTTTCCTAAAACCATTCTGTGAGCCAGACAAAAGGTTGGAAAATTCAAGAAATGATACAAGTCGATTATGGAAGACCTTTTCAAATAGTTTCCCTATCTGATTTAGTAAGGATATTGGACGATAAGAATTCATATCCTGTTCGCTACCTTTGCCTTTATATAGTGGTACAACTTTGGCAGATTTAATGGCATCAGGAAAAACTCCAAGTTGTAAGGATTTGTTAATTAAAAAAAGTATATGTTCCTTGATAGAATTAGCTGATTTTTTTATCACAATGCCTGGGATGCCATCTATACCAGGACTACTTTTGTTAGGAATTTTTTTAATGATGTTCATCAGTTCCAATTCAGAGCAAGGGAACAGGTACAAAGAATTAGGCAGGCTTGGGTTTAAAGAATGATTGACAGGAAGTGAAGTATTTGTAGTAGTCTGGTGGGACAAATAAAACTCATTTAAGTTAGATGCCATTTGAAAATAGTCAGAAATAATATTACCAGTGGAGTCCAGTAATTTGAAATCATGATGATCATTAATAGAACTCTTAGCTTCCTTTATGATCTTCCAAATTTCTATAGATTTATTATCGGCATTAAGAATTCTACAGTTGTTAAATGTTTTCTTAGCCAATTGTAACTTTTGACGGTACATTTTTTTAAATGTTCTATACTCCAAGCAATCAATTGAGTTATATTTATTTTTATAGGAAATAGCTAGTTCCTTCATTTTCCGAGAGAGGTATCGTATTTCGTCAGTAACCCAATGGTTTCTATTACTTAAATACAAGTTTCTAGTTTTTTGGGAGACCAGGGGAAAACAAATGTCAAAATAATACTGATATAAAGAATAAAAATACTCAAATGAGTCATTATAGGATCTGAGTTGATATAGATTAGACCAATCATGGGCCTTCAACATATTATTAAAGATATTAAAGTTTTGCTCTGTAAACTGCCTTTTATAAATTTTCTTACAATAACTAGGAGATAAGATTAAAATCTTGCATAACAGAGGATAATGATCAGAAATGTGGGACTTAATTACTTCAGTATTTACATTTCCTAAGTCAATGTTCGTTAAAATATTATCTATAATAGTAGAAGAATGGCCATTTACCCTAGTCGGTTCTGCATTAGTAACACAAATATTATAAGAAGTGAGGATAGCTAAGAATTCCTGTTTAGCTTTGGAATTACTTGAGAAATCACAATTAAAGTCCCCAGTTATAATTAAATTAGGTTTTGGTATAGCATCATGAATTAACTCTAATAGTTTAGCAAGTTTGTTAAGGAAAACATTAAAATCACTCGATGGTGAACGATAAATAGATAATAAATGATATTCAACATTGTTTACCCTGAGACCCACTATACAGGACTCAAAGGACAACTCTTCATTGAGAAAATCCTGTGAAAAGCAGGTCGGGAAAAAGCATACACACTGTGAAACTAAAACTAATACGCCTCCGTTTCTATGCTTCGACCGGCAAAATACATCAGCGATGGAATAACCAGGTAGATTTTAAAATTTCAAATCACTTAATTTCAACCAGTGTTCGTTGATACAAATCACATGAGGTTTATGTTCACACATCAGGACCTCAAGATCCAGAAACTTGTTACTCAAACATTGTATATTAATGTGCAGGATCTTGAGGAACCTCGCTACCCTATCGGTGCTGTCGGGCGTGCCCTCCAAAAAGAATAATTTCCGACGTGCACATATTTGGGCCAAAATGAAGGCTTTATAAGCGTTTCCCGTAACTCACTATTCACTGAGATGCGAAAAGAGGCATGGTTGCCGCGGGTCACTTCGAGCTTCACAATTTCCATGCCCGATGAAGTATCCAAATCAGGAATTTCCGCTCGAACATATTCCTGAATAGCTTCCACAGATGTGCTGGAGTTGAAGTTCCATACATGAAGATGCGATTGTCGTGGAATACCAGCGAGGGAGCACTTCTTCTCCGATGTTCCTATGGCCAGAGGAGAACGCCGTCTTCGTTTATTAATCACACGGGAGAATTCATCATCTCGTGCGTTGGGGGGATGACAAGGTTCAAGAATCCCAACAGATTCAGGGTCAGGGGAGTTGCACAGTTCAGTATTGCGGGCACTTTGGGCAGATTTGTTCCGCGAGGCGGGAGTGGATGTGTCGCCGTTCTTAGATTGACGTGTAACTGGTTTCTCGTACTTCGGTGCGGGAACTTTTGGTTGTACAGGCTCCACGGCTGCTTTCACAACATTTGCGGACGAAACGTTATTCTTCGGTTTGTCCTGAGTCAATACACGGGCACTTTTAAGATTGTTTATGTCGTGCTTAATAGCTTCAAGGTCGGACGCCATCTTGGCAATCGAAAACTTGTTAGTACGGCATGAAAAACACCTCCAGAAAATATCCCGGCAGCTTACTAGCGCTTTACATGCTATCTCGTCTAAGCCAGAGCATTTACAGTGAAAAATAAGCGGACAGGATTCGCAAGAAATAAACTTTTCACCTAGATTCAGAGAATTATTGCAGCCACTACAGGCTCGTGCACTATTACTGGGCGCCATGACGATCCAACCCCATTGTATTCCTGGAAAACCGTTGAGCGGACGTTAAAATGGAGCGAATTTTGTTTCTAAACATCTGCAAAATCGTGCGTTACCCCTGAAAATGATGTTACTTAAAAAAATCGGGAAAATTTAATGTTATTGCATTTATGCTCTTTGAGCGACCTCTAAATGTTAAACAATTGAGCTGAAATTTTTAGGATATCCAATCTGCACCCCAGAAGATATTTTAAGAGGTAGAAATTAAAAATCAGAGAAAATATAAAAAATAGGCAACACCCTACCGAGCAATCCCTAATAGCCGCTGGAAAAACTCGAAGAACAATCGCCTCTCGTTTGGCGCCATGTCGTCTGCATCATAGGTCTGCATTCAGCGCCGCCACAGCTGTCAACGTTGTCTCGTAACGCGCAAACCTTAGCAATGGCGCAGCGTGTCATTGTAATCATAGCATGTCGCTGTCGTCTTAGTTACTGTATTATCAGTATAAGTTGTTTTTGTATACAAGTGTTGGGTTTTTAATTGACTGGAGCACCTTTTAGAAAAGACGTACTTGCGCCTTGCGGGCGCAGGAACGCATTTTTCTAAGGGCGCACCCTTAGACCACGTTGGTCTAAGGGCGCACCGGCCCACGGGCCGATGGGCCGGCGGGCCAGTCCGGGCCTGGACAGCAATACTACAGATAAATCAAAATCCCACCTGCTATAAGGAGTAAGAATCGATGGAATCGGAATCGAGAATCGGGAATCGATTTGAAGGAATCGAAATTGGAATCGGAATCGAAAAAAAGTGGAATCGACTCATCCCTAGTTAAATGCACTTCTTTAGCTATAAATGGTATATCCGTCAATTACCAGTCACATATGAGAAATCAATTTCGTAAAATTAGAGGAAAAAAACAACCAAGGCGTCCTAAAGCTTCGTATCTTCATAATCCAAACGTTCAAACATTTACCACTTCAAAACTGAGACAGCAAGTTCTCATGATTAGTAACAATTGATATTTATACTGACCGAAATGAGTGTTTTCAACAGGCGATTAGAAATGCTTCGGACATACGAATAAAATGACACTAGGAACAAGGAAATTACCGACATAATTATTTATAGCAAGAAGGTTTCAACTATGAATTCTCAACTGAGTAAACAAGTTATTTGCTTAAGTGTTCTTCCATTGGTGATAAAAAAAGTATTTTCAAAAATCCGATACACGAATATTACGACAAATAAAAAATGTTATACTTTCATTTAGAAAAAAATTACGCCCTTTGTGTCTATGATATGCTAGAGTATTGGGTAAATATTTTTGTTGAATGATTTATATATAGACTTTGCGTTTATTAATTAAACAGTCATCGACGTGACACAAGCGAGAGAAGAAACAGTTAAACTTCAAGAACACCAACTTATTTACTGGTTACCAACCAGACCGCACCGACAATTAACAATCGATAGTATCGATCAAAGGTATCGATACACCCAGTATCACAAATACATAGGAAATACATGCATCACCAAATTTATGTATTCCTATTTTCCAACAATTTTTATTCGCGATTTACCAATTAAACTGATGATGGTGGTATGCAGGGCCGGCCTTAGGGCGGGGCGACCGCCCCGGGCCCCGCGTTCGTGAAAAAAATACTCGATAGTTTCGAAAGTTGAAGTTGAAAATGAAGCTAGAGATGCCCTTCTTGAAGTCAGCAACAGCACTGATGATCCGAATCGATTTACGTTATAATTTTATGAATAAATATAATTATAAATTTTATTTGTATTATACTATTTTGAACTCAACTGCGTGATGGTATCATAACGGCGTAATTACGAAGTCTGAATTTGGGAGGGGAACACATACTTAGCCAGAGAGTGGTAGGGATTCAAAATGCTCGAGTTTGTAGATGGGGTATAGAGTTTAATATTTTAAGTGAAGGGCCCCGCACTGAAGGTTCGCCCATAGCCCCGCACCTGCTAGGGCCGACCCTGGTGGTATGGTGATGCTTTGTTGTGCTTTCTTGCCTTCTTCTCCTTAATTCCTAATGCCCAAGAAACTAATCACAAGCTCTGCTTACCATCTAAAGACAACGGTCCTCAATTATTCAGGGTCGATACAGACAAGGATTGGTTATAATCTTGGCGCGCATTCCAGGATTTGCCGCCTCTGATTAGGACTTCTGATATTTTCAAAGGATAAAGCATTACCGTGGAGCAATGAAACATTATTCTTTAATTGTGGGGAGCATATTCTGTAGTATTCATGTGCTTTGAGATGTCTTAAGGCGATGATCTTTGTCTTGAGAGTAATCCTAGCATGCCATCTTTTAATAGTTCCACTCACATCTTAGGTGGAATGCCTGAATTTATTCTCTGTATTTACTACTCGCTAATTTTATGAATATAATTTGTTGTGAAGGGATTTGCATATTATTCTGCAATTTTCCCCATGTTATGCATGTGCGTGGAACCCCCTGATAAGCCATGTGGCTTAAAGTGAAAGTGTATGCTCAACGCAATGAATGGATACACTTAATCATAAATCCTTTTCGAATTCCAAAATTCAGCATGAACCGTGGGCGTAAGTAAAGAGGTATTAATGCTCTAATATTTCTAATGTAATAATATAATGCTCTAATCCAACGCAACACTTCCCAACTTTAGTGTTCAGTAATTCTCTCTCTTAACTTGTATCAAAAAATCAACTCCCACTCGCATTTATTTCATTACTCACAAGGGTCACATTGAATACGTTCAATTTAAAATGGATGGTCGGGTGAAACACGTCGGTTCCATTTCGCGATAATTTAACGCGGACACTAACAAGCGGGAGTGGCGATGTCTGGAAGAGCATCCGTTCCGGGGGTTGGGGGGGGGGGGGACGATTCCATTAAGAAACCTTTTATGACGCCAGACGACGCGAGGACTCGCAAACAAAAGAGCACCCTGGCCGCGCGCCTGAAGGTCACGAATCGCGTCACGCCAAAGGTCATCTCCAATCTAACAGCCTAACCTTGTGAGAGTGAGACTAACCCTCGGTGGCGGAAATAAAGTGCAGCTCTTTTCAAACTTGGTAATGCGGACGTCGCTTTTGGCCATGGGCGAGTCCATGTTCAAGTAGTACCGTCACACGGGGGTGTGGGTTAAAATTTCCAATTTTTTGCTTGGGGCTTGACTGCTAGATCATTATAATAGGGTGGTTTCCTATTATTTTTTTTGCCTGAATCGAAAGATTATTACTCCTGGAGTACGCATTTCACGCTCTTAGATTTTTTAATGACGATGTCTATTTTTAGCGATTGAATGAAAAGTGAATATTTTCAAGCGCGCGAAAACGCGATGGCTAAGTATTAATACTGGGAAAAGTCCGTGTGACGTCATTCTGGTTCCCGCTGCCGAAAAAGTGAGGTGACCTTGGGGCGAGGCTTTGAGCGCTGATACGATGCAGGCTGCTAGCAGGTAGCGCTTGGCTTAAATAAGGATTATTACTACCTTATCAAACGAAGAAAACTTTCCGACCTTACCCAGTTTTAATAAGTGATTATTGAGACATGTTTCCCTGAGCTCTGCGCCTCATGCATGCATTGGTAACCTCAGACGATGTAAAACTCCTATCTACTCGTATAGAAACTAGGTCCCTGTGACGTCACGTGGAGTGGCATCGCATGGGCGCCAATCTGGCCGTTTTCAATTGCGGTAAAAATCGACCATTGCCATTCGTCTAAACTGGGATATCTACAACCAAATAATTTGTATATTATTGATACACTAATGGTGGGTAACGATTGGCAATCAATGCCTTTCGTTTTCTTTAATGAAGGAAACTACCCTATTAGTCAACGCTGCGAGGCGCCCCTCCGCAGCTTCCCCCTCCACAACCACCCCTTTCCCCTACACTCGCTGCAAGATGATAAAGGTATCAATCACGTCTTGCACTCGCTGGAGTTCAGCGCATTCGGGGGTTTGAACTAACTGCACTGGACTAGCTGGAAACGATTTTATGACGTAAGGAAAGCACAACCACGGTTGGTGAGTGGATCCACTTTTTCTGGGCTAAATATTCCTTTAAAAGGATTCGCGTAGTTCAAATGAAGTCGCATTTAATGCTTACACCCCTGAATATTTTTTTGTTTTGTATCCAAAAATGCAGGCCTGTAAAAAATATAGAGTATCAGTCAATTGGCAGTGGAAGATGTACCCTAATAATGTTAAGAAAAAACATTTTAACCTTTCCCTATTTCTTTACGATATAAAACAGCGTCTAAGAAAATTTAACATCACTCTTTTATGCAATTTTTCTGACTCGGAAATTTCATAACCGTAAATTTTAATTAAGACCCTAAATTTCTACAGCGGATTTAACGCCATTACACTTCTTTATTATATATGAAATGAAATATTATTAAAATATTTCATATTAAGTTTATATGTAGGCCGAAATATTTCAGTAAGTTTATTTTAATTTCATTCATAAATCTTCACGCTATTTATAAATACTATCTGGTGCGTTCCGGTAAAAGATACGAAACTTCAAAGACACTCTTGAGAACCTTTCTCTGATTACCTGGATCATCATACATGGTCATTGATAAACCATCATCGATTACAGCTACTTATGCCGACATTGTTCATTGCCCCCCTTAAATAGTGAATAAGAAATAGATTTATAATTACAAATAGTGAATCACGAGAATAGCGTCAGCAGGGAGGATATCTATCGTTACGCTCGCCCCCTACCTAGCTTTAGATATAAGAAATCGAAGGCGTCTTTGGTGCGGCCATACTCAAGATTGGATATCGTTTGGAAGGCGAAGACAGGAGCTGGAATGCGCCCGAAACTCTCGTGCGAAAAAATGATTCAACGCAGCCTTAATCCGGAAAATTTTTATCCATATCACTGGAAACAAATTTACGGCTGCTCAGTAATGAACTTTTAATCTCGCCACGGGCTCGTATATTCGCTGTCGCTTACTGGCTTAGCTTAACGCCCTTTGCATTCCTCCATACTTTCAAAATTTCGCCGCTAGGCGCGCCTCTTCGTCTCATAAATTCCACAAGTACGTCCCCATAAGGGCTATATTTACGGCCTTACCTTGAACAGACGCTTGGTCGTCTATCTTACGCCTCATTCTCCCCGTTTATGCTCCACAGCGTCTATTCTTCAGGTATCCATTCGCCCGTAATATGAAGTGTGACTTTTTTAAATTTTGTAATGGCTTCAACCTCTATTCACGTTCAGATTTCATTCCGAATTCCTGCATTGTGATTAAATATAAAACACTTTGGCCATTGCGTGCAAATGCATTAATTGAAGTGAAACACCATCGTGAATTTTACATGTATAAAAATGGACGGCCGGAATAGTTGCTGTGCGACCACGGGTGTATATATACATCTGTGGGTCTTATAGGCCACATCTTGAGACACGATGGCCTGATGAAGACAATCGTCGAAGGACAAGTGGAAGGCAAGAATGGAAAAGGAAGACCCCGAACAAAATATATGGAACAAGTAAAGAGATATGTGAAAGAGAAGAAATACGTAGGTGTGAAAAGATTAGCTGATAGGAGAACTGAGTGGAGAGCTGCGTAAAACCAATCCTAGGATTGTTGACCAGTGATGATGATGATGATGGGTGTTTAGATACAGGAAATACTAAAGCTGTGGTGCCAGATGAGGTCCCAGCGCGACGGAACTGAACGAAGCCGAAAATATTATATAAACGTGAAATTTACAAAATCACCATCAATGGAGAGAGATGTCCTTCATATAAGACACGGTCTCAGGCTTTACTTTGTGGAATTGCTTCATGTTAAATGAAACAAAATAACTATGTTTTTTCACTTTTAATTTTGATAATGATTTAAAATAAAGTGTGGAATAAAACATAGTTATTTTATTTCATTTAAGATGTCCTTCAGTTTATGTGCCACCAATAATGCAACACAAACATCGACACCTTTGATTTGAGGCGATCAGTATATGCAACAATGCGGAATTATTCTCGGGCGCCACACAAGGTGATTGGCTGCATTACCACCACTGGGTAATGGGGTGTGGCATTCAAGTGAACTCGACAGTCACCATCACTTCGATCATGAAAGTTTTACTTCGGTGAATTCTTATAATCGTCAGGATTATACTGAAGGAAAAAAGTTCGTATTAATCATTCGAGTGAACTTAACAGTCACCATCACTTCGATCATTAAAGTTTTACTTCGGTGAATCGTCAGGATTATACTGAAGGGAAAAAGTTCGCATTAATGATGCGGACAAATATTGACGAGAGTCTATCCCATAAGCAGCATTCTTAATATTTCAAGGTAATACCGTAGATTTAATACGCCACGAGTAAAAGACTCCTGGATCGGAAGTGATTCGTGACATTAAATAGACCGGCTGAATGTGCAATCGGTCTTATTCACCAGATGGATCCAAAATATAATTCAAGTCTGCATGCTTCCGAGCGTGAAGAATGATGATTGGAAGAAAATACATTTAAGTCATTTTCAAGCAGAGAAGTCTAAAGAGACTTCATTTCTTCTTGGTCCTCGAGGGACATATACCCTCGAATAGAAAACAAGCGAAAGCTTTCAAGGGCATCAGGGTGAAAAAGTTCGGCCAGGGAATACTGATAATCCCACCCCCTTAGATGTCTGAGGAGAGTAAAAGCAGGAGGGATAGGGAGATGAGCTTACATCTGCGCAAATCCTTCGCGTCCTATATGCAGTCACAAGCCCCAAGGGAATGGAAAATGGCGTCGTCAGCGTCTACCGGTGGCATTTTCGCGCTTCAACTATTTCACCGTAGAAAAACAAAAGCCCGTGGCTGCTATCATTATTTTTTCCTTTTGAAGGGCCAACACGAGGAATTCAAATGGCTCCACCAGTGGACCATGAGAACGAGCCAATTTCCAGAACCGTCGCAGTGGCTGAGGCGACGCTGCTAGCGATGGTTCTGTTCTCAGAGTGAAGACGGGAAAATTAAGTCAGCCACACCATGACACAGGAGGGTCTGATGAAAATTATCGTGAGAGGACAAGTAGGTGGAGAGAATGGAAAAGGAATACGGCGAATAAAATGCTTATGGAACAGGTAAAGAAGGATGTGATAGAGAAGAAAAATATTGGGGTGAAAATATTTGCTTAGTGGAGAATTACCTCTGAAGACATAGTTTATGAAAATTTCAAGCCAATAGAGAATCGTGAAGCTTTGAGTTACGGACACGCAAACAAACAAACGGACAAGAAATTGCCTCCACAAAAGCGTTGTAAAAGAACTCACGATTTATTCAGAGTTTGAAAAAAGGAGTGGAAGCCGGGGGAAGGCAGGAATTCATCGGAGTCTCATTCTCGTGAGTTTGATTTGGAAAAAGAAATGTAAAAAATTTTATAACTATGCATAAATTCAACATTGTACGACCCGTTCGCGGTTGTTCACTCGGTGATGACGTGCTACGTCGAAACCTAAGTCGCACAGTAATAAACTTTGGAATTATAAAGTTTTTTACATTTCATTACGTTTAGTCGATTCCATTAAGTTACGCCCGAGACAACAAATTATGTCAATTGAGGGGTTTAGAAGCCAAGGACTACTAGTGATTATTTTCTCAACAGAGTTAGGTAAAGTTAATAGTTAGAAGAAATACACAAAAACTTGGTTGCCAAGGGATTCAAGTGAGTCTCTGTTCTGTGCTGGCATTAAGTGGAAAAATAAAATGCACTACTAAGGTTCTAATTGATCCCGTTTGTTTTCTTTACCTGACTCTGTTTAGAAAAAATAATTCACTTACATCCCTCGGCTCCTCTCCCGCTCAATTGTAAGATGTGCTCCAAAGCTGTAAAGTATTCTACTTGTCCGTTTTACACCGAACCGGGTATTAATGTATTGGTTTGCGGGAATGGACTTAAGACTCGTCACTTCAGCCTTGCGTTGTTGTGAAGATACTACTTCGCGTTTAAACGTGCCTTTTGGAGGACGAAATACCGCTAATCGCACCTCTCTTGTCTTATACTCGTTATATGCATCTTGATCCGCTCTTCTTCAGCTAATTCTCCTTGTATTTTTAGCCTGAGTGTTTTTGTGTGTACGTGTTTGATTGAGTGATTGCCAATGCTTGTCGGTCGAGAGGCTGTGTTTGGTCCAGCTCTGGCCTTTAGTCCATCCATCGTAAACCAATACTCGGCATAACCAAAATCCAGCAGTACCCGGATCGCTGTAAACCGAAAAAGTGCAATACGCTACGGCCGTTGGAGCACCTCATATTACAATTCACATTCAAGGCCGTAAAGCTCCAATTCTTATACACAGGAATTAAATCAAGTTTGATCAGGTTTATCATCAATCATAGATCATAAAGTATCATTTGTAGCACGTGCGAGGGATTTATAAAATTTATGAAGGTTAGCTCTCGTTTCTGACAGAGTTGAGATGGAGGTGGATAGAGGGGGCGGCATTCGAAGGTATTATGCGGATGGATTTGCGTACAGAAGATGATCGTGCCAAGCCACACACATTAGCGCTCATGGACACGAAGACGGAAATGCATTATGGGCCGCCGTTCTATTCTCGGGAAATGCTCGGAAAGCGCGAGATTAGAGCCGTGGAGATGATGCACTCATGACTTCCAAAAACGCGTCCTCTCACTCGGCGAGGAAAAGAGGCACGCTGAATTCTTGGGAGGGGAAATATTTATCCCCCGCGAGAGAAGATTTACGAGCAGATCCGAACGGACGAATAGCAAGCGGAGGCTCGTAAGCCTACGAATCGGAAATCAGGGTTAAACTCAAGGCCTCGAGGAAAAAAAATTCGAGAGACTTTTTCAGCAAATTCTCCCCTAAGGTTTTACGAGACTTGTGATGGCTCTCCATTAAACCCTCAAACTTGACCCATTGGATGCACGTGCGCATAATACGAAGCGAATTTTCCTCCGCCCCGGAGATATTCTCTTCCAAAAAACTTCAACATGACCAACACATCATTTTGGATAAACCCATTGCCGCCTAGTAAACTTTCTGCTGGCGGTTGTGAAGATATTTAGGTAAGCTGTTCGTGTGGTCGTCGTTCGTAATCCAGCGAAGTATTCTGGTGACTACATCTACTCGTTTCTTCAGAATGACCAGTAGCCAATTACCTACACTGGGTGGTTACCAGGTCGGAATATAATGCTGTCCAATTTATAAGAGTGACCTTGATAGAAAGGATGAATATTCAGGGCAAGCATATTTTTCGATGACGGAAAGTCCAAATTATGTCTACAATAACGTTTCCTGTTTACATTTATGATACTTACATATAATTTACAGACAGTTGACGTCGATATTGTTGAACTATATTCGTTCCTTTCAACAGGTTATTCGCTCTTGTCAATTCATTTTTCACTTGGAATTACTTTACCACTCATCAGATATCGCGAGTGTCTAACCATGGTATGTGTGAACGCACGCTGGTTCTGACGTCATCTTTCGCTGGTTGAGAATGATGGTAGAGTGAATGGGGCATTACCGGTCAAAGTGCATGCAACCTTTTACTCAAATAGACTCTTCGAGTGGAAAACTGCACATTGCTGTGCCGCATTATCTGGAACTGCAAAAAATGAACGCTTCTGTGACCCCAAAAATAATTCACCATTACTAATTGAGCAAGGCTACGAGCACGGGAAGCGAGACAACTTGTTACCAAGCAGCCGAGCCGCAGTTTTCAGAAGCAAAAGAAAAATTGAAATGAATATGCAGCATTAAATGACAAATATAATAAATGGGTAAAATATCAATATTTTCCTCGGGCCTGAATTCCGGCTGCGACAGAAAGGGGTAATTTTGAACCGACAGAGAGGTACGCGGATTAAATTGTGAGATTAAGAGGGAACCAGGGAGCCGAATCGGAGAGGCAAGTGGATGTTACAGGGCTTGCTATTCATCCAGGATTTTATACTCACGTCTCGCGCACTTTTCGGTCGAATTAAACCAATAGTTCAATTTCAATGTCCCTCCTCCGTCCTCCACAGGGTCTATGGCAAGGGCAAAGTTTTAGAGCTTAATAATATCCGCAGAAAATTGAAAAGTGAACATAAACTGAGAGCAAATCCGAAAAGAGACTTCCCGACGCAGACGTATTCAATTTAAATACGTATCCCCTCATATCAAGCTCTATCTTGGGCTGCCTGTTAACTTCTTTCCAACCTCATCCATGAAAATAGACCTCGGAACCTGAACTTCAGGAAAGCAGTACAAACAAATAAGTTTTAAAGCCGTTTCCCTAATCTCAACCTATATTTCGGCTCCGTTGATTCAATTTTTAAATATTTTTTCGAACGGGTTATATTATGTTACGGAATATAAAAAGAAAAACGTTTCCTACGGGAGTATCAATATCAGAAGAACTTGAAAGCGTAGGAAAATTGCTCTCGTGGTAGGGAATAAATGAATAAACCATTAAAACGCTTGCACAAATAAATTCACTGCAAGATGAATTGGAATTTCTACGTAGGTATATGTTTTCATGACTTCCGAAACTGAGGCAAGCGGTAATGATGGAGATACCTCAATACAGTTAAATCCAATTTCAAAACAAGGTTAACATATAAATGTTTATCTAACCGGGTTTTCGACAGAATTTATTTGTTTTTAATTATATTGTGATTATTATGATCAATATTATTAATATTGTTATTAATAACAATAATATTGTGATATGTAGCTTCGTGTAAGCCCAAAAAGATTCGCGAAGAAGTGTATATTTCCTTATTCCTGGAAAGGACGTGTCGAAAGATATTATAAGGAATTAATTTTAATTCCCAAAATCTTGAGGTTAATGCAGAAAGTCCAGATACGAAGTCTATCAGAAAGATTATAAATATCTTGCATAAACACGATGGTTTCAGGCTTTACTTTGTGAACGTCCATCGCAAAGAATTGAAAAGGCATGGGACATTTTTTCACAGAATTTAAGTCGACCGGTTTCGTCGAAAAGGCGACATCTTCAGGTACAGAGCTTGTAATTTTATCGCTTATTTCGTTGTTATTACGCCGTGGCAGGGGAGGGTTGCGGAGTGGGTAGGGTCATGGGTGCTTAAGGGAAGTTCTGGGACCGGTGCAGTGGTTGAGGTGGGGTTGGAGCGTCACTCAACTTCACGGGAATTTCCAAGAGGGGAGAAAAATTCTGTGAAAAAAGTACCATTATACCTTACAAATTACTTAATATCTTATATGCTCATTTGCAGGAAAATATTATCTTCGGGTATAAAAAAGTTACGTGAAAAGTCATTTTCAGAAAATGCATTTCGAAAAATTATCTCTATCTGAACAACCGTAGATTAAGGGAGAGCCTGCATGCATATCCTTTTCGAACTCGTGTATGGGGATTAATAAAAAAAAGATTTTGCAATCTCCACTTAGAATTTTAATCGAGTAAAACGCGTTTCAACGCAACCGCGTCATCACCAGGTACTCTTATCTTTTGTTATCTTTTAAAATTACTGTGTGCAGCTGATGATGACGCAGTAGCGTTGAAACACGTTGTACTCGACATGTACTGTGGACATTGAAAAATCTTTACCTTATTAATCTAGCCCTTCCACAACACCTCGCGTGAGGTGTTGTGGAAGATTTGTCGGCTTAAAATTCAGAAATGATTGGAAGCCATTAACACTAGTATTAAATTGCATAACGATGGCTAAGTTGCAATAACACGTATATCTAAATTTGACTGGTTTGATACAGGTATTGCAAAGAAAGTTTTAATTAAATTAAACAAATAAAATTCATGTAAAAAACAACTTTATTTGCAAATGTATTCTCATTTTTCAGTTTTATGAATTTTTGGCTATAATTTCATCATACAATAAAAATCGTTTCTTTTGGTCCCCTGAAAAGTTGCTAATTTTGAGATACACGTTGTTAGCCATCATCATAGATGAACTTACCCATCGATATTCATCGGAAATGAACGTTTTTTTATGGGGGCCAGTACATTCCCTAATAAAATGCCATTAGTAAGACTTAGAATACGTGATTGGAAATTAAATAACACGCATTGTGTAAGGGCAAAGTTGTAATGAAGTATTCGCATATCTTTTTATAAATAACTAGAAGCCCTTGTCAAGAAATATACTGCACTAAATGCATTTGCTTACTATTAATGCCATGGTCATTGTAATATATTGTGATCTTTCGCAAGTGATGATCGTGTTTAGCAGACTGAATTATGCAATAAGGGCTCTCGAGGTCTTAGAAGCACTTTTTTTTACCACCCCAGACAAATATTCTTCAATAAATCTCCTTATGGTGGATTATTGGCATAAATAGCAATTCTATTACTAACTAGTACGACTTCTGTTATCATTTCCTACGGCGTTTCCGAAAAAATTAGATGTTCTTAGTATAACAGGGCAAAATTTGGTTCTCTGTATTTAAATCAATACATAAATTCAGGACCAAAGGAGGTGTGTATAATCTGTGTTGAAACACGTTGAATGGCAATTCTGAATATTTAATCAAATAACGTGTAATAAATACAAGGGCAGCTGAACAAAAGAAGTGTTGAGTGAGAGGTAATGCAACTTCTAAATTTGCTACACTCTAGGCACGCGTATGATTTTAATGCCAAGATCCTTGGCAAATTATGTAAAGGGAAAAAGTTTAGCTTTTTTGAACGGGTGAAAATTTCTCAATTTCAAAAATTTCAAGCATGTCAAAACAGAAATGCATATGTCGCCAACGGCCTATTAAACCCCTCCCACTCCTCTCCTTCATTGCCGTGTCTCCTCGACTCCAAGCTGAACAACTCGGCCTACTAACCCTTAGAAAGCCATATCCTTGTATCTCCTATCTTCGAACCACCTGTCTACATGACTCTCCAAATTACAAAACGGAGTAAATAAGCTCGCAAAATGTGTATTTTTACCTTTGAGAATGACATAGTGTATAGATTGGAAACCTGGATCAGGTCACTAAAAAATGTGTGGAACATACAATATTATCGTATCAGTGACCATGATTCCTGTAACAAGGTTCGACCAAATATCGTCATCCAGCCATAAGTTGTAAACCTTCTCATATGGCTTACATAAAACGACCGCGATTGAAAATTGAATGATATGTTTCCCATACTTTTAATTTGATTGAAATATTTCGATTAAATTGCGGAAAATAAGTTTAGTCGTCGCCTGGACCTCACATATTATCGGTGGAATGATGCCGTACGATAAATGATTAAAGGCATGAGTAGTTTTTAAGATACTAGTGAAAGTAAAAAAATATATAAACAAAAAAATTTACCATTCCAGAGAGAAATTTTCACATGTCGAATTCTGTGTGAAAGTGATAGGACACGGAAAAATTTTCATTGAAAAACTTTTTTGTGGCAGTAGGCGTTGCATAAGAAAGTAGTCTTAGAAATAAAATTTATAGGACGATAAAATGGTTTATTTCACTCCAGTTAACACTTGAAGGACCGAGGCCGTAGGGCTATCTAATGGGACCATTAGCCGTCATTTTGACGAATAGTATTTCTTCGTTTATGTTAAAATATATATTGATAAATTCATTAAATATAAGCTTTTCCTCTATGACTGAGTAGTTTTTTGTAAGAATCAATACACGGTAAAAAATTTAAAATGAACGGAGGTCACGTGGCTCCAGCTTCCCCTGCCCTGTCAACCACACGCCTCTCGCCACTGCAGATATTACTTACGCTTACTTTCAAAACGTAATAAGGAACGTTAAACGCAGGCACGCGCTAACTAAAACATCAACATTTCCAGATGTAATCTAGTGTAGTGATTATCTGAATAAAACCCGCGTTACCGAAACAAATAAAATAGGACGTCTAACCCGTCATTTTGACGATTTTTTTTCCTGTAACGTAGACAGGTATAACTCCATTTCTATGTGAAAAAATTAAACTACATTTCAACGGAATACGTTTCATAAAAAGAAAAAAATGAGGGCGACAGAAAAAAAATTCTAAGCAATATGATTAAGAAGAAGTTACCCTTCAATATGACGGGTCTGGACCTTCTAGTTCAAAATTATCAGGTGCTCAACTAAGTTCCCGCTGTTTTTAATAGATGACTTTAGCAGTTATTCTGGTCGATAGTGACAAACTGGAAACGTCAGAAACCAAGCTTAGATAATTGGTGAACAAACCGCTATAAGACAATTGTGAATTTTTTCATATCCTATTTGTTGCGTGAATATGTCTGAGTTAATGCCAAGTAACCGTCATTTGCGGGAAGAGTTGATTTTCTCCTTTCATTCGAAGAAAACGGCGACTGAAGCGCGTCAAAGGGAAATAACGTGCTGTAATTTGTTCCGTCGCTTCGGAGGCAATTTCAATGTTGAAGACCGTCCGGGTGAAGGAAGGCGTCAAAAACCCTCGAAGATGCTGAATTGGAAGCATTACTCGATGAAGATCCATGTCAAACTCAAGGGGAGCTTGCTTGTGCATTAGGAGTCACCCACAAGGCCTTTTATTCAATAGAAAGGAACTTGAGTTCCTTATGATTCGACAAAGGGATTTCACAGCAAGTGAACGCTCGACCTATGAAAACCGACCTCGAAACACTCAAATTGGAAGTCCTTACCCACTCCATTCTACATTCCCCAGATATTGAACAGTCCGAACGTTATTTGTTCCGTTCGATGGCACATCGTCTGGCTGGTCAGCAGGAGCGCGTATTTGAGGAAATGAAAAATGGCTTGATTCGTGAATAGCCTCAAAAGATGCACACTTTTACTATTGAGGAATGGGGAACTTGCATGAATTTTTTTTTATTTCACAGGTGGACAGAAAATTATTTTCTGAATACAACAAAGAAAACCGCATGTAAATCTGAGTTTTCCTTCGCGAGATATTTAATGATAAATATAACGAATTTTAAAGCGCGGGAAAAACTCTCTCACCCCCCAAGCCACTGCCGACGAAGCCTCGATGACGTCAAAGGTGCCTAAACATCACGCGAAGCTATTGTTGTGATTGTTTGTAATAGTTGCCAGCAGTTGTGAGAGCTTCGTTTGTTAGACGTGTTGATTATTTTATATTTAAAGATAAATATCCGACGATAGAGGCTTGGAAGCCCTCATATTTTGCATTATTTATAATATTAATATAAATAATCTGAGTATAATCTGAGTAAGGGCATAAAATATAAAACTGGAGCAGTTAAACCAAAAATTTTATAATACCTAAATAACATCGTTGTAGGAGTCTGAGCCACGGCCATTGGAAGGGGGATACGTTAATTGTAAGTTGATGTTATCGACGGCATATAATTCATTTAAGTATGTAATTAGAACGATTTTGATGTTTACTAATGTCCGCTTAGCTTTTATATACAATAACTTCATCCGTTTATTCGTAGGTACCGGAGAATTCGTCGTTTAGGACTGTATGTGCTTGTATTATGAGGTGAATTCCAGTCAATGCAACTTTTGCTCGCTGATTGGAGACATCTAGGAACATTTTTGTGCCAAAATAGTGTTATTTTCAACGTGACATCTCCCGTTAAGCTACTACTAATAATCACAGTGCCAGTGGTTGTAATGCACAAAGTTTGACAAGGTTGAAAAATATCGGCCAAGAGTTATCAGTGTTCCATCGTGATTGAACTGTAAAAAGTGCTATTACGCTATCGATAAATGTCTAACAGTAGTGTAAAAATTGTCAGTGGCGTGCTAATCTCCGTTGTTCATCGTAGATATGGCATTTCACGATCACGCTATTGAAATAAAAACTGTGAGTGAAGTTTGTTATTCCATTATTTCAACGAATAGTAGTGAGAAAAGTCACCTGTGTCACTTGTGTGGGCTAATTTAAGGGTTTAAATCAGTGAATAAATAGTTGTTTTCATCATAACGAGTTCTGTTATTGTAAGTTGTACATGATGAATATAAGAATGTGTCAGTGACATCCAGTTTTTGATAAGAGTATTTGTCTATTTCCCACTATATTTTTATGGTATATGCTAGTATATTGTTTATGGATTTACCTATATTATTGAAATAGGTTATAGCTTGTGTGTGTGTTGGCAGCGGAACCGATTCGCGATCTCACATGTGGATTGTGTGCAGACTGTTTTGCTGTGAATTCGTACCGTAGGACGGATAGGACTACCTTCTCCGTTAATTCGGTGTTGCCAAATTCAACAGCACAGCTTACTCTAATGTCAACAGCACAGCTTACGATCGTTATCCTCCAATATTACAAGTTTCTTTTACAACTCGATTTGCCGCCGACTTATAGCAATAATTTGTCTTAACAAATTCCATGAGGGTCGTGGCATCAATTTTTGGTGTCCTAAAAAAAGGCTGGTGTCCTAACACCCCATGCCACACGCCTTTTAGGCGGCTTGCGGGGTATTATGTTGATGTAGATGAATTTCAGGTGTACTATTCGAACGAGTGGCAACGTTATCATCCATTTTTCTTATCACTAAAACATACGAAGTGAAACGCTTGTACTTCATCATCCCGATGCCGCATTATTAATATCCCAAGTAATAATCTAGGCACAATAGCAATAGGAAAACTTGCCTAAGAATAACAGAACAAAATAAAGTGACGATGAGCGGCTAAATACTCCCTGAAAACAAATTTTACACCATGCGCTCAGCGTATTTCCCTACTCCCTACGGTTGTTTAGGCACCTATGACGTCACGCCTGGCCTCGGCAACGCTCGGGTGTCTTCGCGCAGTGGTCGGCTCAGAGAAATTTTTCTCGATTTTAAATGCAATTTTTTTATTTCTTTCGATGTTGAATGGAGAAACTGAAGGTATTTTCGCGAGCTTATGTATCCATTTGACTTATTCAAAATAGTTTTTAGGGCAATCTACGACCCATGCAAGTTCCTCATTCGAGCTCTGCCACAACGATAGGCAAAAGTTGTAGCTAGCGATGAACAACACTTTGAATGATTCGTATACAACCATTTTTTTTCAATTAAGTTGTAATTTCATTTGAAAAAAGCGAGAACTTAGTTGCGCATCTAATGCTCTCACTTTATAGCTGAAACAGTAGACTTTAAAATGCCAAATAAACCTGAACAGCTTAACAAAGTGACGTGGACGTCTACGGGATTTAATCCGTGGACGTGGTTATTCTGGCGCACCTTATGATACGTGGTTTTATTTGGTGCTCCAACAGGAGCCATTATTAAACAACACTGCCCTTAATTATTTCGTGTGTTGAAAACTCCAAAATGGTGACTTTAATGAAGAAGACTCGTCAGAGAACACGACGAAAATTAAATGATAAATCCAATTTGTAGGAAAAATGCTTCGTTCACATGGAGAACATTGCCCTGAGGGAGTTGCTGCTGGACTTAAAATTACCCCACACCTTCATACAGCCACTGAAGGTAATTATGGATTACTGGGGAAAAAACCTACCGCCAGATGTTTCCCTAATGAGAAAACATTCGCGTGAGCAGCCACCGGCGTCCATCTGCAGCAAAAGGACTACCACGAAGGAAATCCCACACACAACGCAAATGACTGACCAGCACACACGACGTATGGACATAAGGCATCGAGGCCACGCCCAATGTGGATGGAAAAGGCAAGGTAGATAGGGGATCACCGCCGTGAGACACACTCCAATTAGTCGTCATGGAGGGGTGGAAAAGATCGAAGTAATAAAAATCCCCAACTCCCTTATTCTTAATTAACAAGAACCTGTTGACGGTTTCTCATCGCCGGGTATTCCAGTCGTACGTGAAAACCAAGACAGAAACCCTAAAGAAGATTTTTAAGATGAAATTCTCACCGGCCGCACAAACTGCATAACCACAAGGATGAGTGGTCTGCGGAAGCTGGACTACATTTGAGGAAAATCAGTCAAACTAGTCGAAACAGGGTTGACACGAAAAGGATTATGAAGTATTAAGATTTTCTCAGTGCGTCTCTTTTTAAATATTTTTCCCCTGAATTCATTTTGAAAGTGAAACTTAGAGAATAAGGGAATGACTACGTAATTTCACCTCGACGTCATCAGGAAAAATAATCGACCCAGACTCGTCCTAATAGTTTCGAAATTTAATGAACTCTCCCTGAATCTTTCATGACGACTGAAAGCAAATAGGGAAGGTTTCCGTCTTGGTTTTCACATATGACCGGAATACCTACGGATGAGAAACAGCCAGCACAAAACATCGATTCAATTAAGATGCCAGGTCGTGAGATTCTTTCTGCAATGGAGGGAACGCTTTTATAATGTTCTACCTTACCCAACCCTCTCTGAAGACTAATTGGAGTGTGTCTCACGACGATCCCATACCTAACTTGCCAATTCCATCTAATTTGACTTTTTTGGGGGGACGATGTATGAAGGAGTAAAACTCAAACTTTCATTCTCTTAGTAGATATTATTTTTCATTTCTAGCCTAGTAATGTCTTCTGAATTATAATCAACTAATTATTAATATTATGTCATTATTTCCTTAGAAACACAAAGGTGTTCTGAGCATTATCCCATAAAGGTTTTTGTGCATAACGATCACTTTAATCTTTAGACTAAACAAAGCTGAATGATATAAGTAACTATCTAAAAAGTTGCGAGCTCGGGTTTAATGTTATTTGCACCATGAGTGTAAAATTTGCAATAAAAATTTCATGTAGTCCGCCCGGGATTCAAAACCAGATTTCTTAAAGCATTTTGTCGATAGAAAAGTTTAACGCTCCTCGATTTTAATAACAATGCACCCATGCGAGTATGCACCCTAAATGGGTTTCAAATGGAAATATAACCTGGAGTACTTTGGAAAATGTAGTCTATTTTGGCTCTTATTTTGTTATTACCCCTGGAATATACACTCTCCGGTCTATTTAAAAAAATATAATTGTAACTTAACTTAATTTTCCGTAGTGGACTTTGAATTTCAAACAAATGGCATTATGTTTTCGCTCAACGACTCTACTTCAATTAGTATATTTTAAGAGGCTGATATAAGATGCGGATACGTGGACGTAGAGAAAACTGGACTAGAATAGACTAGAAGAGTTCGAAATGTGGATGTGGGGACGAACGGATAAGGTGAAACGGATGAATAGGAGGAGGAATCACGAAGTGCCAGATATGGTGGGCGAGGAGAGAAAGATGAAAGATACGGAGGAGACAGATTGCTTGAAAAGAGTGAGAGCTGAGCGGGGAGGGGATGTTAAATCCCTTGATGGAGGGAAGAATGCTTGGTAGTGGTAGAGAGGGAAAACATTGGGTCAAATCGATTTTTCTTACAATGGAGTTTTCAATCGAAATGAAAAGCACGACTTTCCAACAAAAATCAAAATTTTAACCGAAAGATCGATTAATCGAAAAAAAATCGACGGTCCTTTTCTTTAAATACAGTTTGCAGAAATAAATTATTGTTAAATATTCGAAAAACACTCAAAATACGCATTTGATATGCACAAAAAATTCCAAATATCTACTTAAAATACATGCGTTAATTATTAGTCGTAAACGTTTACAAAGGCCCGCGCATTAAAATTTTCGGTATCACCGCTTGGAACCCTTCGGCTTCACTAAACTCATTTGATAAATCAACTGATCGCAGCGCTTTCTTGATGATCAAGGGGTGTTTTCTAATTTACCAGCCTTAGAGAAAAGATTAACAAATGGGATGGATGAAGCCATCATATGCTGCCAGTGACGCCAATGAGAAAAAACGAAATGGTCAAGATCGAAGTAAAGAAATCGAACTTTGATTGAAATCCTAAGATAAAGCACGATTACCTCGATATTTGGCTATTAAAACTAGAATTCAGATTTTAATTGAAATCGATTTTTCCAGCACCACTTGGCAGGCGGCGAAAGAAGAAAACAGGAATAATAACAATAATAATTGTTCGGAATATTATAACAGAGGTTTCTATGCCCTCAGATCTAAATATTATAGTTATTTAACATCGTACTCAACCAACTAGGCCAGGAAAACATCGACATGAAACCTTATATGAATTAATTCGGCCTGCCCACCTACAAATATAAATGCGCCTCTGTTAGACTGCGATTGCCAACATCGTTCGATCAATCGGAGTCTTCATTCCACGTCTCTTTACTTAAGCGTCTCTGCCTCCCTTAATTTCCTCGACCAACCGACCCTGCTGCTGAAAACGAGGTTAAAATCTCAAGGGGCGCGGGTAGGGACTGAGGAAATTGGAGGAGGGCCCTGAAAAACGGCTTCCGTGAGCGCACAAAATCCGTAGCCTGATTTCGACTCTCTTCGCATTTCAAGTTTTTGTCGGAGAAATGGGCGAATAGTCCAAACTCGCGGAGAACCCAGTGACCTTGGTAGTATCTACACCTACGTTCTATCCCGCAAATTGCCTAAAAAGGCGTGTGGAAGGGGTTGTTAGGGCACCAACCCTTTACATATGAAAATCAAACTCTCAAACAAAAATACTGCTTGCATTTATTCAAACCCTTTATTGTTCGGAGGGGAAAAACTAATTCCCATATCAATCCGTTCGGCAAAATGTGTCTTAATTTAAAATTTCTACCGCACCTGGGTGGGGCTCTAATATGATGTTTTCCGTGTCGCTCTCAAAGATACCTTTTCTCAATTCTTCAAGCAATCTAAGTCCAGCGCGTAGCCTCCGAATCTCTGGCAACCAATTAATAACTGATTAATAAAAATCGAACACGATTTTTCAAATCAAATCCACATTTAAAGGTAATAAAGGAATGTTTTGCGTTAATCTCATCGTGCAGAAACACAAATATATTCCTTTCCTGAAGAAAACATGTACTGCTAGAGGTTAAAAAACACTGCACTAATTTGGGGGGATCTCGTTTCAATTCCAGGAGAAGGCAAACGATTTTGACTTCCCGTTGAAACTTTCCAATTTGTGAACACTTTCGGGTGACTCAGTAAAGCTTCCCTCTTGACAAGTCTACGCTTCTCTTCTTGCATTCAGTCTATACGAAACATAGAAGTATTGAAAGCTCGGCTTTAGTCAAGGAACTGTGGTGCTAGTTGAGTGTGAACACACTACCAACGAAAGTATGAGAACACGTGAGTGAAAAATACTCGCCGATAATAAAGTGAACCATTAAAATAGACTCATAAGACAGCAGGCTGATCACCGGATCCCTCCAAGAGGAGTGAATTAACTGAAATACAACAATTAAATGAAATTCAAAAATCCAACGTTAATCAGCTGAGACGCATTTCCATTAAAAATGATCACTTCCTTCAACCCAAAGAGTTGAGAATGATTGAAGAGAGTCCTAATTGCAAATCCTTTGTGAAGATACTTCCTTGATGAATTCACAAGTTCGTGAGTTGGGGCCACTCCCTGTTTTAGTTATAAATATTTCAAGCATTGGGGCACCCCATGTAGACCTCTTCGTTTTGAGAAAGCCAAACAGGAAGGGAAGATTTACAAATGAACTGTCGAAAGACACGCTAACTTTAATCGGCACAGTACCCTATCAAGGCCTAATCTAGGACAAAAGGAAGATTTTCGACAGCATGCCCAGACAGCATAAATGGTTCGTTGCACGGACTTCCATAACCTCGGCTTGACCGGTTTGAACAACTTCCGCTTATCACCACAAGATTCATAACGTTCAGAGGAGGTTACTGCTGAATAAAATTCAGATCGCTAAAAAACAGTGACGTCAAAGTAAGCAAAGCCTACAGATTGACAATGTTTTTATTTACTAAGGTCATTGTGAATATATTCTACGCCACCTCGCAACACTCGAGGGCAGCCAATGGAGAGGATAGCGCCACCTCTGAAATACCTTCATAGCGAAAGGGTTTCAATCCGTGTCACCCAAGAAAAAAGACACCAGGATAGCAATCAAGTAATATTAAATACGCTAGTTCATAATAGGCATATAGACAAATATGATGACTAAGTACGATTTTACTTCTATTAATAATGAATAAGGCCAGAAATTCAGCTGATCAATAATGCAAATTTGCCAAAAATTTTCATTTTAAAGAGGAATCTGGTGGCGGATGGTAAGGGTCCTTGAGAAATAATTAAATCTGTAGGCGTTGTCATGACAACCACTGGAGGTAAATTGGAGATTTGGGTTGAAGGAAGGGATCCACTTATCTCTTTCCCTCAGCCTCGTGAACTCGCATTTAAATGTGCATTTGAATTTCCTCATTTGAGGTCGTCAGGGTCATTCTCCAGGGGCAGAACGGAAAAGGTCAAAAGGATGTTCTCGTCTTAAGAAATGAGGTGAAGAAGGAGAAATATCTTTGAAATAATCTGGAATTAGGATGGGAAGAGATTGGAAGAGGCTTGAGATGAAGATTGGCGCAGAATGGGAAATGTGTGGTGGTGAACGATTGGGGCCATCGGAAATGCCAAAATGACTCAAAGCACAAGCACAAACAGGAGTGAATTACAGTTGTTAGTTCTGTACATTTGTGAGGATGAAAAAAATAATAAGCGAGCATCTCTAATTTACTCCAGTGTATATTAGTCTTGGGCTTTTGTCAATTCGACATCGGAATCATTGCCCGAAATTATGCAATTTAACTGGAAAAAACGAAAAAGAATCGTATACTCATCGAAAAAAATTCTTAGGTTCATTAGCAGACAGGTATGGATAATTTCGTTACATTCTAATTTCTGTGGTAAAAATTGTTGAAAATTGCTATTCATGTATGCGCTACTGACGAGAAAGAACCATTCCATTAACACTGCGTCATTTGGAGCATAGTTTGTTCTTACATCCATAAATTTACCCAAAGATAGACTTATTGTCTGATTTTATCCATCTTTCCACATGGAGCCATTACCCCGCATCATTTACCGCACTCAAGGGCAGCCAGATCGCAAATACTGGATTTCTCACATATCACCCCCTTAGTGGATGAAAGAAAGAATTATTCCCTGGCGTGGAAAAGATGGATGAATGGAACATACTGGCATCGAACGAGAGACCATTCATTTATCGGACGAGACAGAGAACGAGAGACGGCATTGGACTCCGTCTTTGCCGCAATAACAGGAACGAGAGAAACTTACCCGAATCCTGCCCAATATGCTGAATAAAAGCGCATCGCTTTCATATAGGCGACCAATAGTACACAAAGATACGCGAGGTTGCCTTGCGATACAGGATACAAAATCACCGTTGACCGCAAAAGCAAATGCTCGGTTTCTCGAAGAGACACAAATCTCTCCTTCCTAGAGAAGCAATAGAAGCTCTTTCAAGTTAGCACACATGTAAAAAAAAACGTACATTCTCTGAGTGATCAATCATAAGATTTCTTAATACGAAGCACTCCACTTGAATATTAGACAGCCTTCTCAATTTTCATCCTTACGGAAATGTCTTCACTTCGTGTGAATCAATCTTTTCAAATTTATGTTTTTCTTATTTATATTCTTGATATATGGTAATGGTTAGCTCATAGCTCAGCTAAGAGACGCCAGGAGAGTTCAACGGGTTGAAGGGGATCCGTCTATAATTAGAGAGTTTTGCTTCAGCGAAAGGGGAATTCACTAGTCGATTAAGCTGTCGTGAATTAAATTCTATGCAATTCGATTCAGGAGTTGTACCATACAGTTCTTTGGTGAGTTCAGATGATTATAATACGATCTTCCAATGAAAGGCCTAAAAAAAATAACCCAGGGAGGGGGCAGCAGCTCTTCTTCATACGAGTGAAAGTGGAGGCCACGGTGGTGGCTACAACAACCCTCATTTTGCAATGCAAGTTTGTGATATTAATTTCTGCGTCACTGCAAATCATAAGGCATAAGCAAAATCCCACCTCCTCGTATATGACATATGCAGAAACTTCGTATTAAGAAGAGCACGTAATTCGGAAAATATATTGAATGAAAAATATCTACGTCTAAGATGTCTTATCAAAATAGAAGGACGAGGTGTCAATAACAAATACTGAATGGGGCTAAATAGGATGAAAATAAAATAAAATAAAATACAGGATGAAGAAATAATTGTTTTCGTAAACAACTTAGCTTAAAAATACAAGGTGGAGTTAGCACTAAATGAAGGTAGTGTTATGCGCTGCAGTTAAGGTGACTGTGATGAAAAAAATCCTCAAATACGGAGTTAAAGAGTGAAATGAATCATGAAAAGGCCTTTCAACACAATTTAGTGTAACGTTTTCAATACAGAAAGTGAGTTTTCTGAAAAATTGTGAAAGTACAGAGGAAATTAGGAATATTTTCTCACCTAATGGCTCACGGTTGATTTTCCTATTCTCTTTTGGGTAAAAAATAATTCTCTGTGCAGGAGAAACATAGTCTTAACAATATCTCACTGAATAAAGTAATTCTATTATTAGATAAACATGTACTCCACAACGTCGGCACAAATTGTGACCAAATTCATTTCAATAATGTCTAACCCCATGAGTGAAATCATCTACGGTTAATGTTTACTGAAAGAAATTAACGTATTAATTCAAGCCAAATTATTTGGTCCGCATACAATCATACAATGAGATATTTGAACCCTTCCGGCCACTTAACTATTCAAAAAGAATCAAAATCACATTCAATTCGGGACGAGGAATACGAGGCTCTTGAGAAATGCATAGTAAAGCATTGGAACAGAGTCACGGAAGGCGTGTTAAGCACAATACTGGAGACCGTGAACGTCGGTCCACCACTCGTGCGTGACTACGGCTGTGCATGACATCAAGGAAGTGGAAGATTATAACGAGGGGGAGAGCGAACCCTTATTCCGACGAGACCCTTCGGAGGAGACGAGTGGAGATGAGGAGGCCAGAGGCAAGTAGGTCAAGAAACGAGGAAAGGGAAGGGAGGGAGGAGTAAGGACATCTGCCGACGAAGGATATATGTACTGCTCTTCTGAGGGAGAAATGGAGCACGAACTGGATTCCTCGGGAAGAGAGGCGAATGAGAACGAATAGTGAGGAAACGGTCGTCAAACATGACGCCCAACGAGAATGTATAGCAAATAGATGTAAGTTTTTGAAGGAATAAAAGCTAGGCCACTTCCTTAATCGAAAAATACGGCCTCCCTTCGTCCATCTCATTCCTTCAGAATCAAATATACACACGAGTAAGTAAGTACATGAGGCGGCCCCGGAGCGATATTCATTTCATTTTTGCTTCTTTTTCCAGGAAACCGTATGCCGGCAGCGGAGGAAGTCTCTTTCCAACACAAGCAGTAGTTTGGCAACCAATGGAGTCTCAAACCAGCGCCATCATCCAACAAAAGAAACGCGAAAATGAAAGACTACCCTCAGAATGGCAGAGATATGAGTAGATGAACTCCTGCATTGCGGAAAATAGGACGACTGAGAGTATTCCAGCTCAGAGATAAAATCATTCCGTTGGAATTGCAAAATTAATTCCGGGAATTGTTAAGGTAAATTTACCTTCCATGCAATTTTCCTGGATTTTGGCCATTAAAAAAGCATTTTTTAGCACCATAAAGGTAAACATTTGCTAGGAAGCAGTCATTCACATTGAAAAAGCACTTAAAATTTCATAGAAAAAAGGTAAAAATCATGACATAATGCTTCTACATTCTCTTTGATAAAGGGAGTTTTCTAAAAACCATGTCTCTAAATCATTAACTAAATTCCTAAATGACTGACTTTCTCTGAATAAATGTTCGACTCGAGCAGTGTAGCAAGCGTATTTAGAAAATAATAACGAGCAGAGCGTAAGTTCCACTTGAAAAATAAAGAGGGATATGTCGATGCATAGAGTAATAAGTACATGCAGGATGTACTGCCGTATAACTCACATTAGCGATTCAAAATTAAACCGTTGGAGGAGGGTATCGTCCACGCAGCAGATAGATATTTGAGTCGGGCACTTGGGAGAAGGGAAGCATCGGACCTATAAATGACCTATTAGTGAACGGAGTTATGAGATTTCTCGCAACGGACAAAGCCTTCGCCTCAGAGAATCCGATTTGGCTCACCCGAGAAGAAGAAGAATGGGTTTGGAGGGAAGCTAACCGGGAACAACCCTAATTCAAGTGATTAATAGGCAGACACCCCACACAACGCCAAACACTGCGGATGCGGTCCCAAGCACAGGAAAAGCCCAACTGGCAAATTGCGACCACTGCTGATTGAAAATATGATTCAGAAATCCTCAATTGCAAGGGTCTTGTCGAATTTTATCAATGTTAGTATAGCAAAAAGCAGCAAATGAAAAACGGCACTGTCTGGTCATCAGTCAACTTTTCCAGTACTTTGGTTCTGTGCTCAACGTATACGAAGACTTTAATCTCTAGCCAATGATTTGCACCGATATTTTTGTATCGCTATGGTTGTACAAGTGAAGTAAATATTAACAGCAGCGTATGACTTTTTAATGATGTTTCTGAATTTCTATTCTATATTCTATTTCTAACAGCATATAGTGGTATAGTTTGTTATTATACGGGACGTTTTTTGGACGGTGTGGTGTGAATGTGGGAGTCCAAATGCATGCTGCATGCTGGTGATTGATCACCCCCTGCCAAACACCCTAGAGGTGGCTCGCAGGGTATTATGTAGATGTAAACAGGATATAGAACCTGTTCCAAAGGCTGTTTACACGGGTCACCGACTTGCGCAGGTTAGAGCTGCATTAATTTCTAAAATGTCGTGCAATCGCGCGAATGAATGAACGAAATCAGGACGGGCTATTTTGCCATCTCACGTCCACGCATTCATTCTCGCATGTGTTCTAGCAATTCACCGCTTTACACGACGCAATTTGACTGCGCCTTCTTCGTACACACGTCTGATTGTGCAGGTGCGTGCTCCATGTAAAACGGCCCTAATGTGGCTCACGCATCCATGCATGTTCCGTTCTGGTCCTTCATGCAACAAGACAGTAGCATGTACGTGACATTGTACCGTGTGACAAGGACTTTCTGTTCATACATTTGCGTTGGTCTACAACATATTACCTGAAATTTTCAAAATACTACCATTAGTTTTTGGTGAGTGGGTAAACCGTCATAAATAAAAGAGAATTGTCGAGAAGGCGGCATGTGTCCCCTGAATTTCTAGTCATACATAAAGAGTAATTAAGCACTATCTGTGATCTATTTACGAGAATATAGGGACGCTATCAAACACATAGGTACGTAAAATCATAATTGCACAATAAATTTGCATTTTGAGAAATGAGCAGGGTGGTGAAGAGGTAATAGGTCACGACAACTTCACACTTAGCAGGGGAGGGGCAGTAAAAAATCTTCAATCACGTGACATCGGACGGACACCTTAACCCATGCGGTACGTGACCACACGCTACTTACAATGACAGTAAAAAATAGCAATAGTGAGCAGGGAAAAATAGCAATGAAATGGAGAAAATGGACGGTTTGCGCTCAAACGAAATCAAAGGACGGAAAAAATAGCGAAAACTAGTCAGCACACGAATGCCCAGTCACAGAAATACATTCCATATAAGTAGCAAAAGTAAATGTAGTGAATTAGGACTTACCTGGTACAAAGGAAAGGTTGTCTCATTCCATCAGGTCGTTTTTTCACATACTTGCACAACTTATAAACACATTACGATGCAACACTTAATCCAGAGGTGTGTTTTCAAGGAGAATAAACAATCTAACGACACTATTCGTTGCGTAGGGAATGACCATGAACTTAAAGTGGCGTGAAATTGTGGGTAAAAAGCACAATTACTCGATAGAAACTGTAATACTTCTACCAGTTGCTAATTCTCACTTGATTGACGGCGCGAGACGACTACGCACGCACTGCTGCTCAGACAACGAAAAGATGATTCACACAAAGGAGCACAACAAGAGAGGAATACATGGAACCAGTGCTATATAAATGCAGAAGCACAACAAAACACAACTTTTTGTGCAAATTCATTGACATACGAATTTATTACGCCTTCAATATTCCCATTAGGGTCCTTCAATCATTGTAGCACATTATATCATCAAAAAACACGAAGCACTTTGGCGTAATTATTAATGACCTTTACGATTATTTACGCATTTTGGCGTAGGCATAACTACGGGCGAAGCAGGCGTGACGCTCAATAAACAGGGATTAGCAAACAGTCGACTGAAACTGTGGAAAATTTCATCGCACTAGAACGTAATTCCCAGCCACTTTTATATCAGTTAGTTCCTGAGTTAAAGCAATGATGAAACCTAAGAAAACTAAACATACAAAATAGAGATTAAACACCTTATTATTGGTCACAATTTAAAAATTAGTCACTTCTCGCTAGCACCGACACTAAGAACAATCACTGCTGAAGACACAATTGAGAAGAAACAGCTACGAAGAAGATATGCCACCCTCCAGAAGCTTCACACTTAAGTAACGGTACGCTTTGCGATAATACCACGCGGAATTGAATTCGCGAACGCTCCTCCCCTACGATACCCTAAGTGTCGCAGGTGAACTAAACAGCTATTCGGGGAATCAAAGTCGTACGGGAGGCTCTTACCTCCCCTCCGGAACAGCAGCGCTGCCAGCGGCCAGAAGGCGAGTCAGGAGGGGAGGGATACGCTCGAGGTACGATGCACACAAATGCTTCCCGTCTCCCAGTGACGTCACGCTCCAAAACACGCCTCTCTCGTCTTCCTCGACGCAAGGACGCCTGGAAACTATCGTTTTGTGTTTACGGCCGAAATAAATATATTTTAAAGAGTCCAGTCCAAGGGATGATATATAGTTTTCTAAACCCCAAATCTCTAAAATCGCTGACTTTCGCTGCATAAATCTTCAATTGGGTAGTTTCCTTCATTAAAGAAAACGAAAGGCTTGATTGAGATTCGTTACCCACCAATTTTGTATTCATAATAAAGAAATTATTTTGTTTTAGAAATCCCAGTTTACAGGAATGTTAATGATCAATTTTAATCTCATTTGAAAAAGGCCTGATCGGCGCCCATGCGATGCCACTCCACGTCACGTCACAGGGACCTAGTTTCTATACGAGTAGATAGGAGTTTTACATCGTCTGAGATTACCAATGCATGCATGAGGCTCAGAGCTCGGGGAAACAACTCTTAATAATCATCTATTAAAATTGCCTAAGGTCGGAAAGTTTCCTTCGTTTGATAGGTTATTAATAATTCTTATTTAAGCCAAGCGCTACCTGCTATCAGGGTACTCTGCTACTTGCTAGCAGCCTTAATCGTAGCGGCGCTCATAGCCTCGCACCAAGGTGGCCTCACAAAGCGGCAGCCGGAACCAGAATAACGTCACACGGGCTTCTCCCAGCATTCATACTTAGCCGTCGCGTTTTCGCGTGCTTGAAATTATTCACTTTACATTCAATCGCGAAAAATAGATATCGTCACTTAAAAATCTAAAAGCGCGAAATACGTACTCCAGGGGAAGAAAGATCTGAGGTTTTCCCGGCGTATGATGTTGTTGAAGTTATTTCGGTTAGAACCTTATCCGGTCGGAAACCCGAAATAACTTCAACGCACTCCAGGGGCATTATTCTGGTTCTTTCAGGGAAGAGCCTACGCGATTTGTCGAAAGGATTGGCGAACGGTGACTGAATTCGTATTCTCATTTTCATTCGCTAGCTATTTCGCCAGAAATGCTTCGCTTCGTCCCTCTGGCGACGAAAAAGTTATTCTCGTTCTGTATGGCTAGCTTATAACGAATTTAAACATTCGCTAAGAGCACATTTCGCTGTCGACGACAGTGAAGTCGCTGTAGAGTCTCGGCGAAAGAATTGATGAGAAAGCGACTCGTGATTTAATTATCATCATTATTATGTTGCATTTTTTATCCCAATTAGTTTAACTGTTATTCAAATGTTTGGCATACAACCTGTGTGTTATTTTACTCGTCTTGTCGTTCTACGTAAATCTACAGATGGGAATAAAAGTGGGTTTGCATTTGAATAAACCGCAAAGCTTTTGTCTGGCAAGCGTATCGTGTTATCGTGGGAGTACTGTTATCCTGAGCATATAAATGAGTTGGATTGCCTGAGAAAACTTGTTGTTTCGGTTCTTATGCTCGTGAATGCTTCATCGGAAATAATAAGAGATAGACTGACCGGATTTTTGCCACAAAAGAGCATGACGTATTGTAAATGAAGTGGTGGTGCAGTGGATAGCACAGCTATCTACCAATCTTAACGTTATGAGGTCGATTCCTGCCACAGTAACTTTAATTTCTCTCCAACACGAGAAAAAGATTTGCATACTATACTTTTCATCTTCAGAGGCAAGTTGCCTGAAGTTGTCAAAATATTTTCTATGCACAGGAAAATCTATAACCAGTTGTTCAGCTCTTATAAAGACTCACTGAATGTCACAATTAGGCTTTGCATTTATGTCCAGCAGAGCTCTCGGCAGCATAGGATGTGTAGTACGCTGTTATGCCGCCTTTGGTGTTCATCCAATATCAGCTAATTATGTTTATATGAGAATATTTGACTGTATTTCTTAGATATTCTTCCCCAAATTCTTATCCTTGCCTTATATAAGTTTTTTAGCGTACGAAAAGGTGCTTATCATTTTCTTCCGTAAGTAAACCATAAGAAACAGATAGCTCTCTTATTTTTTGCCATCTGGGTTAGGTTAAAATTGAAAATATTAATCCATAAGTTTCACCGGAGTGACTTTTGGACTCATCGTTTACATTTACGAAAAAGATAAAAAAATGATTGGTTTTATGTTCAACTACGGAAAACGACTAATGAATAAGCAAAATTGTACAACATTACTTAATGCAGCAATTTGATAGTGTAAAGGAATAAAAAAACATGGCATAGTTTATTTTAGAAATATGATTTGAACAGTCGAACGTGCTTCGCGCTTTTTTATTGTTTCGGACTGCGGAGGCAGTGTGTTGATCGCTGAAATTATCTTGTGCCCATTGCTTTTGGGTATTCGTCATTGCCTACGTCACAGTATTTCGCCAAGAGAACGAAATTACCCGAACTGAAGCTATAGGCGAGGCGAAAAGAACGAGAATAAACCCAGAGAAAATTTTCGCTTCGCTTCGAGTGGCCGTAGCGAAGCGAAGACTCGGGCGAAAGGAGAACGAGAATCACCGCCCAGGAGTAATTATCTTTCGATTGAGGCAAAAAAACAGGAACCCACCCTATTCGAGCTATGTGACAGGGAATGGCATTTAGAAAACAATACGTTATAAAGCGCAAGAGATTCAGGTGTTATATGGTGGAAGTTTGATATATTGTAATTAAAGCTGGCAGCACTTTTCCACAACATTTTAATGCGTACTATGCGTTTCTGCATACGGAGCCATCCTCTGATACAAGACACTGTATTGAATATGACCATCACTTTTATGCCTTCGAAAAATGTTGAAGAAAATTCGACAAATTCTCCTCCACCCCTTTCTTCAAGGTATAAGGGTGAATTTCATATGTAATACAGTATCTTGGAGCAGAGGGCGACTCCGTAAGCCGAAACGCATCGTACGATAGAAAATATTGTGGAAAAGTGCTGCCAGCTTTTACTTAAATACGTTGCAAAGCGTTAATTCCACTTGAAAAATAAAGAGAGATCTGAGTGTACCTCGCATTCGCAGTTGCAATTAAACCGTTGGAGTTGGATATCGTCGATGCAGCAGATAGATATTTGAGTCGGGCACTTTGGATCAGCGGGAGAAGGGAAGCATCGGACCTATTAATGACCTATTAGTGAACGGAGTTATGCGATTTCTCGCAACGGACAAACCCTTCGCCTCAGAAAATCCGCTTTGGCTCACCCGAGAACAAGAATGGATTTGGAGGGAAACTAACCGGGAACAACCCTAATTCAAGTGATTAATAGGCAGGGATATACAACGCCATTCACAGGAGATGCGGTCCCAAGCACAGGAAAGGCCCAACTGGCAAATTGCAACCGTTTCTGATTGAAAATATGATCCAGAAATCCTCAATTGTAAGGGTCTTGTCCAATTTAATGATGTTACTATCGTAAAAACCAGCAAATGAAAAACGGCACTGTCTGGTCATCAGTCAACTTATCCAGAAGAAGAATGGATTTAGAGAGAAAATAATAGGGATCAGCCCTAATTCAAGTGATTAATAGGCGGGCACCTGCTGCCATACGCTGCAGAAGCGGTGCAGGGGGCCGGAAACAGTCCGCGTAATACCAATGCGATCTTGCAACTTTAAGGCCGGAGAATATTCATGAGTGGTTTGGCTACTACCACAAAATTCTAATAATAAAGTGCTGGACATGGTGGGTGAGGAGAGGCAGTTTCTAGGTGTGATGCGTAGGAGACAGAAGGCATAGGAGGGAGTACTTAGCAGGAAGGATATGATATGAACAGTGTTGGAGGGTAGAATGTAAGGTAAATTAAGAAGAGGAAGGAAAGGAATAGGATTTATAGATGAAGTAAGAGGGAGTATTCCTTGATGTGAATTGAGGACGGAGGATAGACTGCCAGAATACTACTTAAATACTTCATTAAAGACAGCGTAAAATACGAGCTATGTTAAAGTATTTCACAGTTCAATTTTCTCGATATTAATGTAGCCTACGTTCTTATCAGTCTCTAATACTATTGCTATTGGAAACCATTATATAACACAAATCGTTGTCATCATTAACGAAATCAACGTATTTTCACTGTAAATGGGCATTCAGTTAAATCTTAGTCATTGAAGGGGTGATACCTCAAGACATCTACGAAAGGGGGAATCAGTGTCGCATCATATAATAAATGGAAGCGATTGCTCTGGCAAACGAGGGATACCTTCATTCATTGCTCTCGCGAGCATCGCCATCAAAGTCTTCATCGATTCGCGGAAACTCCACAGCCATTTCCGAAACTGCGACGCGAAAGTCCAAAGCAATGGTGGAAAGAGAACTGGAGTATTTTAAATGTCTTACACTTGAGCACGACTCGACTCTAAATGGCTCAAGGACAAGGACTCGAGGAGAATGGTGGGACACACGCCAGAGAGTGTAGCTCGCTTCTTCTTGTTCTGCGCCATTCGAAATTAAATACGAATCACGTCTACTCAAAGGATAGTGTTTACTGTGGTGCCACAGAGAAACATTCCAAAGCATAAGTAATGTACTATCGTTTTCAAAAGTATGTAGACACCCACGAGCCCCACTTAACTGATGTGGTAGGGTCGGTAAAAACTTGGAAGGTTGGCACATGAGGTAGCCTGCATCTCTCACCAGTACGCCGACAAGAGCCGACGAGGGCGGACGCGGGGGCGACCGGGCTAGCGAGGCAGGAGTCAAAATACAGGCTCAAATGCCCTAGCGGATAGAGCACTGAGGAAACTCACGTCCACGCACAGGTTGGGCCGTCGGAGTTTTCTTGTGAGCTCCGTGGCGAGGATCTCCGTGGCATAGATCTCTATTCAGATTCATATTTGAACTCCCCGTGAACACTGAATGTGTATGTGGCTCCGTAGCTGAGTAGGATTACTTTACGCGTATTTGCTGCACTGAAGTTATGGGGGGGATTCGAATGTGAACAAATTTTAATTTATTTTATTTTGTGAAAGGTCAATTGATAACATCAACATAATAGATATAGTTGACTCAAGACAAAAATTAACACCGAATTATTTAGTGACTAATTTTTAAAAATTAATGACTCAATCTGCGTCAACTCATTTATTTATAAGCAAGCTTAATCAAAGAGTGGAAATAAGCAGGGGAAGTGGCATAGGTTGTATTTTATCCTTGCTACTGTCAAATTTCCGTTGTTAAAAATCTCTACTCATATTACGGACAATACTCAATAAATAGCCAGATACACTCGTTGTTGAAATCATAATGATAGCCCTAGATCATGACGTTTGCAACTCAATCGATAACATTGATCAACCAAAAAATAATTATTTCTGTTCTAGCCATGTTTTCGGGTGATCTTGTGGTATTTTACGCGCTGATTCCGAATCTGGTCCCAGATGTTTTCTATCATGTTAAGTTTTTTTTAAGACATTCGGCTTCAACGGGGACTCAAGGGAGTTTAATTAAATAAATTGTGAATTAAAATAATGTGAAAAATGGGTACATACTCCGAATTTTCTCGCATATTATGCTTCTGACGAATCCCTTTTCAGTGTCCACCACTATTCTGATAACATATTTCTGAACTTTTCTTGGTGCCGCTGGTGCACCTGTAAAATATTCTGGTGGAAACGGCGCCAAGGTTTGTAGGAAAAAAGTCCAGGTGTGAGTCCATTTGTTTTTAACACTTAGAGCAGCCAATTTTTTGTGCAATTTTATTACATTGACCACCAGATCGCGATGATATTTAGCTATTCTCTTTTCTAGAAAACCTTCAACTGCATTTTTGAATGCCTTCCACGCGCTTTTTTGTTGAACTCTAGCTGTTAAACTCCGAATCCTTCAGCGCTTCTTAAAAAAAAATCTGTGGCCCAATAAAAAATCCTTCTGTTATCTGTTTTCACTGATTTTAAGGACATTTGTTTCAAATAAGTGAAACCTGCACCATTTTTGCACATATCTTTTACGCAATTTTGAAAAAGCCCTAATTTAATACTTAGAGGTGGCAAAATAATATTTTTAGGATCGTAAAAAAGTTGAAAGGGCCATTTTGGAATCCAGGAACAAGTGCTTACGTTACAGCCAATCTTTTTCAAGTAATGATTTTTTCTGTCTCTGCTATCCCAATCACAGAAGAAGCAATAATTTTTCGTGTATTCAAACTGTATGCCTAGTAAAAATGCAGCTACTTTTAATTTTCCACAAATTTGCGTAGTGAAAAATTTACTGCACATTCTGGTAAGATTCTTTCATGTCAGTTCCATGAGCTAATGCTTTCGAAGGGAGTTCAATTCCATTATGTTAAAAAACAGCCTTTAAGCTTACGTTAAAGAAATCAATGAACCTAATCATCAGCGTTGTATTCAAAACTAAGAGTAGCCATAACAAAGAGAACATAATTGCAAAAATGAAGATTGTTTTCATGGGAAAAAATTATTTAAATTCGTCATTGAGAGATCTATGCATAGAAATTTTTGTAATTGGATCCAGCAAATTCCAACCCTTCAATTGTGATCTTAAGATTTCATTCTGCTTTTTAGACAAATATAAATTGCGCATTAGATCACATAAATCCTATTGCGTCAAAGAATGAGGTCCATCAGATATGTTTGGTCCGAAAATTGGGTCTTTTGAGTTTTCGAATCCATCATTCTCACATACTTTCTGAATATTCGCTAAGATTAAAATTTTGTGTGGTTCCACCACTGGTAAAGTGTGGGGCTGATTCTAGGTTGTTTGGATCTTTTAATGTGTGTTTTAACTTCGTTGTTTTCCTTTAACCTCTGTTTCACAAAAATAGTAGCCAGAAATATGATCCTTATCTTCCCGCCGAATCGTGAGGACGGAAAAATTCATATGACGTCTTCCATCAGTCCAACCAGTGAGAAGCCTTTCACTCCTGCTACATATCGCAGAAGGCTCCCATCTTGTATTCAAGTCACCCAACGGGCAGTCAAAATAAAGTCTGAAACACTGTCTCAAAAAGGTAATATTCCTCCTTTTAGCCTTCAAAGTAATTTCACCGCACACGTAACAAAAGTCATCGTGGTAGTTCACGCATTGTTTAGGCCCATTCGCCCTTTTAAAAATGTCTGCCAAAAAAGTATGGCTTGTTAATGTTTTTCATTAGGTGTTTTGTGATTGTCTACTTGTTGGGAACCAATGATAAAAAAATTCAGGATAATTAAAAATGCTGAGCACTATTGCCTCGGTGATTTGAAATGGATTTACCCCACGATGAAAGCTAAGAACCTTCACAACGATTACAATGTAATAAGCTGACATTTCCTGCGAGCAACAAAATTCTCAAACCGTCTGCAGATGAAAAACACACGTCTTTACGCGCCGACAGTCACATACTTATTTGGAGTGGAAGCTGATTATGCATTACATCGAAAAAAGGATATGTTACTGCAAGTTTAATTATATATTTTGTTGGGATAGGAAGGCATGCCATGCCAACGTAGGACAATATGTTATGACAGGAAATTATTATTTTTACCTGTTCATGCTATTATGATATATAAAGGAAATAAATTACTACTTTTGTAAAAAAAACATACATTCAGCTGTCCTAATGAAACTAGACGTGATGGAAATAAGGCAAGCCCAGATTCCGAACCAGGAAAAAATACGTCTAAGATCATCCAACGACGTCTCCAGATCAAAATCTTTGTTCACCAGCGTGGAAAGTTATGTAATTAAAAGCACCAACGTGTTGCTTCCAATAAGAGTGCGAACTAGAAATATCTCCAAGGATTAAGTGGAAGTAAATTGGTACATGAAATCTTTCACCCTAAACAACGGACGAAGAAGCGACCTGGGGTGATTGTGTGACCTCGGCTGGGGGATTTGGGGGTCCTCCACCGGAAGATTTTGGGAAATCGCATGCCCAGAAGTGGATTTTGACGCTATTCTGGCTCTTAAAGTTAATAAAAGGTAGCAATTTCGTACATAAAAATACTAAGAAAAATGAGAATTACATAGGTTAAAAATTTAGATAGGTATGATGGTTCTATTATCTATTAAATACCTATATCTACCTAAAAACCGCATTGAAATCTAAAAATCCTCCAAAAAATTAACTTTCGAATAACCCTTTCAAAAACCATAAGGTTCTCTTTTATCTTCCACAACATTTATTTAATTAATTTTTACGAAGTTTGTATGCTAATTACTTTTTAAATAAGGCAAATAATCAGAGCTTAGAATTTATAATTGTTAAAAATAATTTGGCTCAAGTAATCTGAGTTTTTTTTACACCTTTCAAATACACTTCGAGATAGACTCGAGCGTTGTGGGGGCCTTATAACCTCGGGGGCCTCGGAGATAGCCGACGAACCAACCTGACCAGACCGCACCGAACGGAGAACATAAAATAATTATAAAAATATGACCGAATGGATATATCATCCATTTCTTCAACGGAAATTTGACAGTAGCAAGGATAAAATACAACCTGTGCCACTTCCCCTGCTTATTTCCACTCTTTGATTCAACTTGCTTATAAATAAATGTGTTGACGCAGATTGAGCCATTAATTTTTAAAAATTAGTCGCTAAATAATTCGGTGTTAATTTTTGTCTTGAGTCAACTATATCTATTATGTTGATGTTATCAATTGACCTTTCACAAAATAAAATAAATTAAAATTTGTTCACATTCGAATCCCCCCCATAACTTCAGTGCAGCAAATACGCGTAAAGTAATCCTACTCAGCTACGGAGCCACATACACATTCAGTGTTCACGGGGAGTTCAAATATGAATCTGAATAGAGATCTATGCCACGGAGATCCTCGCCACGGAGCTCACAAGAAAACTCCGACGGCCCAACCTGTGCGTGGACGTGAGTTTCCTCAGTGCTCTATCCGCTAGGGCATTTGAGCCTGCATTTTGACTCCTGCCTCGCTAGCCCGGTCGCCCCCGCGTCCGCCCTCGTCGGCTCTTGTCGGCGTACTGTTGAGAGATGCAGGCTACCTCATGTGCCAACCTTCCAAGTTTTACCGACCCTACCACATCAGTTAAGTGGGGCTCGTGGGTGTCTACATACTTTTGAAAACGATAGTACCAAATGACCTCACTCCCACGGTCACCGCGTAAATAAAGGGGGGGCTTAGACCCCCCCTTTTTCCTCCAAATATGAAAACAATTTCGTAGATCGAATTAGTTCAAAGAATCACACTTATGGGCAAGGTTCGGCATGCTCAATACTCCTCATCACGATTCGTAGTCATACTCAGGCATATCGATAAAAATATTCTAGGTTGTCCTTACAGGATTAAGCAAGAAGAGAATATTATCTTTACTTGCGCAGGGTACACGATCGTTCCTCAGAAAGAGGAGTAGTCTTACAGGGGAATATATAAACTTCGAAGTTAGGAAGCAATTTATTAGGACTTGCGTCGTAGTAGGATTGCACTTGTGTGGTAGTGAGGGATGTCCGAATACAACAGCGTAAATATGAGTTGTAAGTTTTCCAAATGAAGTTTCATAGAAGAATAATGAAGAACAAGCCAGCAATGCAAAAATCGAAAGATGAGTAGTAAAGAAATATTTTAAAAACCTTGAGTAGAATACGGGGAATTTCAATCGACCTCACCACGGGTAACGAGGGAATAATCTTAAGGAGGTTAATGAGGGAAAGGAAGGGAAGATCGGCAAGGTATACCATGGTGAAATACATTAAGCAAATGATGAAGGATGTAAAACAGAAGAGAACAACGACCTCCTGAGGCACGCCGCGCCGGCGGTATCTTAGCTGCTTTGAGGCGATTGAGCGCTTGTGTGACGAACGGCCTCTTAAAAACCACTTTGCTACGAAACACCATCAGAATTGAAGGGTTTTGCGATAGTATAATTTATGTCATCCCTCACTCAATACATCAACCCGAAGGTTGGTTTCCTTAGACGTAATTATGGAAAGGACAGCTGATTGGAGAACGGAGTGGAGAACTACACCACACCAATTTCCGGATTGCGGATTAATAAGAATGATGTCACTTCATCACTTCATTAATGCCACTTCAGGATGCAATGTACCTGAAGTACTTTAACACTCACGTAATTACGATCACTTCTCCCCTCCATACTTCTGTGGATTTCTGCTCCGCACGCACCCTCGTCCCCAACCTTCCCATCACTCCGTACTTCCATTCTCTGTAAGCGGTAAAGCAGAACCAATTTACGTACCTAAGGATCACTACCCTGAAAAACGGCAAAAAAAGAATTTTGCTGAAAAATTCACGCGAGAGACAGACACATAGGAGGTATTTATCTACATTTTTGAGAATTTATCGGGAAATTTGAAGGAATATCAGTTTTCACATATATCACTTCTTAAGGAGCTATAGAGAGGATTGCTTACTGGAGACATTGTATCATAAAATGGCAACAATCTACCATATTGTTGTACTTTGATGACAATTTTCCAAAAACGGCACACTAAGCAATAGAATGAACATAATGATGGAATAAAATTGCACATTAATAATATTCTACTCACTCAAATCAACATCATTCACGCCAATCCCAGCAAGACGCCTTTTTCGCCATGTTATCATCTAACAGTATATTCTTCACGAGCACACATTTTTTACTCCTTTTCAATTTCTTCAGCGCACCCCGATTGCACCGAATAATCACGTCACTGCATCCGTGTATCCATCGTGTGTCACGCCGATCTCGATGAAGTTAGGGACGGTGGTCCGTTGAAGGAGACAATGTTACGCTAGCGGTGAGCAGTTTGAAATGAAACAAGAGGACGAGTCATAGTCTCATGACGGTTAACATGACCTTTGAGCTAGGGATTGGGCGTCTAAATTGTTCGTCACTGAGTGTATTGACTAGTAATGTAGTTTCAGTAATGCTGTCAGAATGCCTCAAGTATCAAATGATGGTGAATTGTCCCTTGCTGCGATCGATTGATCATATTGTGATCATTGTGTCACTCAGGCGGATTCTGATTAATTAGTCCCTATTGCGATAATTCGCGTTTTACTGACAAGTGCATTCCCCATGGTTATTCATTCGTACTACTCGGGTGACTTCTTACAGACTTGAGAGCGGCTTACATATTATAGGGATTCCATCGCTGGCTGAAAAATATTGTGATCGTGTTTTTACGTCTTCGCAGCTCTTGCCGCAAGAGTATTCTCAGCTGTCGGGGGCTTGTCACCAAAATAATGGGATGCTTGTAAGAGTGCCCCATTTGACTGGCGATTGCCATACCTCACCCTCATCGATCGCAACATATTGTGTGGGGAGCTTCTCTGACTATTTCTTAATATTTCGTTTTGAGAGTTGAAATAGACGTCTCTCCTTTGTTTCATCGGTTACCATCGCTTAAATTTATCACATTTATTCGGGAATTTCGCCGGAATTCAACCAACCTAGACTTCTCAGTTTTCTTCATAATTGTCTCTTCTTGGTCACTGAATCATATGACCTATGACATATGAAATATGAAATCATATGACATATGAAATCAATAAGAAATTTGAATGAGTTGTTGACATTTTTCATTAATTTCATTTCCTATTGAAACTTTTCGGTCTTCATAGTAGCCGGATATTACAGCGATAATGTTTCATAATTTATCCTACTTCATTCTGCACTCCTGGTTTGCGCATGATGAAAGCATTATATTAATATGTGTCTGTTTCTTATGTTTTTCCAGTATTAAATCGATTCTGACTGAAATTAACGCCGTGTCCGTAATACGAGTGAAACTTCTGGGAATTCTTCAACATTGGAGAGAGATCCTGGGGGATCAACGGTAAGTAAATTTCATTTTTTTTATTAAATAAAGCACAATATTTCATTATATTACATGCCAAATTGTTCCCTAGGCTAATACTTACGCTTGACTTGTAATGAAAGAATTTTTTTCATGCTCGGGGTTATACTTTACTTATGCTCTACGGGGTTATATTTGTGTTTGGCCTGTTCCTTCGTGAAGAGAATTCTTAAAAAAATCGAAAACCAGGGAAAATACTAGATAATATACGTGGATCTTTTTGCGCTTAGGGTTTTCGATGCATACCTCAAGATGGAGGTGGCAGTTTTTTTTAAATTTCGTGCATAGTTCACTTGTTTCGAAATTTAACTTCAGAACTATTAGTGGCTTTTCAAATTCTACCTGCACCTAAGTATTTGTTATCTACATCTATGAGGCCCCGTGCAAGCCACCGCTGCGGTCTGTGTCATGGTGTGATTCAACATTAGGCATGCCTTCATGCCTTCAGGCAGCACTCATCATAGCCTTAGTCAGACACGCGCGGACACAAGCCAAGCACACAGGACAGCGAGAATCTGTCACACCAGAAAATAGGAGAGCGATAATGACACGAGCATGCAAATAAAACTATTATTTAAGTGTTAGAAAACGAAAAGATAGCTTAGTGAGTGATTCATGAATTAGAGATAACATGCCAAGAAATGCATGTAGATAGCTGGTATTGACAATTACAGTAAACCATCGCAGGTATTATGGTCCCTTATTATATGGCAAAAAAACTAAAATCCATCGGTTCTGAGGTGTATTTCCCTAATCTTCTCTAAGTGACCATTTCCACCATAAAATTAGGCTCTCCCAAATATCTTGAATATCAGGCTACTTGAATTTTCCGCGCACGATTTTATCTTAGTTTTCCCATCGATGGGTTAAACTTTCCCATTCTAAATTCATAATTAATTCAGTTACACTACTATTTTTATCTTATAATATTTTAACAAATCTTGCAGCTCGCCTTTATGTCCTATCCATTTACGAAACCATTTCTTTTCCATACGGCTCCAATACAATAACATCCTACAGCGTCTCTCGAGAGAATACTAACACCGATCTTTTACCCTTTCATCGCATTTTCCAAGAACTCATTCCATAAATCCTAATTTACTATTTGCCAGCCCGCAAATTTTCCCCCAGGTTAGTCCTGGGAGACAGTTACTCCTAAATACTCAACCGGCTCAAAATGTACTAACATTACTCGATCAATTGATTACGATTCATTGGGAAAGTCTTTCTTTTTTTGAAAAATTCGCCACTACACATTTTTTTACATTTAACTCTAATTCCCAAGTACCGCGCCAATCGTTTAAAGCATTTAGATCTTAGTAATTATTTCTGTCGGACTCATTGTTCATATCCCTTTAATATATGATGACCTACTTTCTTCCTAACGCCAAAAGCTTTTGATATGTTCTTGCATTGATATCTGCACTGCGGTCAAGCCTTTAGGAAAGGCATTAAATCGTTCACTTCTTCTGCACCAATCGTTTAAAGCATTTAGATCTTTGTCTTGTAATTCGGTCGACTCGTTTTTTATATCGTCCGGAAAAAAGTATAATTTCACTAGAAAAAAAGGCAGTGATATGATTTATATACAAAAGGATTGTGACCGATTAAACTTCCCTGGGATAATCCGGATATGACGTTCGCCGTATCTGAACTTATGCAATCAAAAAATACTCTTTCATCGCTGTGTGAATATAAGCGTCTCACGAATACGCTTAACGAGTGATTTTCTGGCTGTATTGGCACTTGTTGAATTGTTGACCTCATTTATTTCGCTGCTATCATTTTTTTGGGAGAACTAGATTGGTCACTTAATTAAGACGTTTACGTTTCTATGTTACTTGCAATTGATTCTCCAGTTGATATTCGATAATATTTTAACATGATAAAGTAATGTTAAATGTTTCATAAAATGTCTTATGGACATTTTATGGAAATTTATTAACCTTTATAACCTATCTTCTTCACAACGCCAAAAGCTTTTGATATGCCCTTGAATCGAATCTGCGGTGTGGTCAAGCGCATAAAAAGGCTCTATATCGTTCACTTCTACCGAATGCATTTAGTTATAAAATCAATTAAGTGTTCCGTATAGTTAGGAGATCCTTGCTACAGATATTCGCGTTTAGTAGAAAGCTATTCGGCGGTTTTTGGTACCGCTATAGACACCTATAGTCACTTTATTATTTCACAAATTTATTCTAAAGGGATATTTTTTGCCGCATTTCTCCAGACTTGGAGTGACTGCCACCGTAATAAGAAAGGAAAACATTGTTTTCAGAAAAGGTTGGTAGAAAATACAAAATAAATATGATTGGTTGCTCACAACTCTACTTCCTGAATTTTGTGAAAGAGAAACACTGATCATCAGAGTTACTGACGTAAATTTTAGTGTTTCGCAAACATTTGACGGTTCCAAAAGCTGGTTTCTTTAGATTCTTCTTCTTTTGAATAACTTTATTTTTCTTTCTAAAAATCAAAAGTAGCTACCCGTGATTAATTAAATTTTTTATGCATCGTTGTGGTAATTATAAACTTGGGTACAGAAACATAAGTAAATACCTCATGGCGTAAAGGAAATATAAGCTAATTCTAAGAAACAATATTTTATGTTTGGGGACACAAAAGTTAGTGGCCCTTTTACAATTATAACAATAAATAATTCCTGCCTTGTATCACCATATTAACATCATTAATGAGTATATATATATTAAAGTATAGTTGTGAATAGTAGTCAGCGATATGCGAAGATTGGAACAACCCAGCTCTCCTCTCCTCTAATCAGTCTGATAACCTATAATGCTCATCTTTACCTATTTATTCTTATTTACACACTTAATCAGTTGACTCAGTAAAGTTATCACTGGCCTTACTTTTCCTTTCTTCTCATCCACTTGTCCTTCGTCGATTGTCTTCATCAGGCCATCTTCCCTTATTATGTGGCAGATTAAGTGACTCCGTCTTCTTCTTAACATTTCTAAAAGACTTCACTTATTTCCGAATTCCATCAGCATTTCCTCATCTTGACTTCCTGTGGTGACCTTTTGTGCTATGTCTAATTTCGGAAAAAATGATTTCCGACAAAATTGCACTGCCACTTTCGCTCTTTATGAAAATTGGTTTTCCAATCACGGTACAGCCACTTTCAAAAGTAGGTCCCCACGGCCAGCACGAGAAACTACGTTTTCCGCTGAGCTCGAACTTCGGGTATTGCTGAAATGCCTTCTGGGCCTTGTTTGACTCACTCTCACCGTCCGCGAAAGTCCTGCTTAGGTATTCTTCACTACTCCTGAATTTTTCGCGACTTCCTCGACTCCCGGTGAAAGCATAACTTCTCACTCACCCGATTCTCACCCTGAAAGTATTCTGAGATAGACGGTCGGAGTAGTCTGGCTTGCACTAAAAATATCGAGATGTATCTGCGCCGCAACGCAATTATAAGGAGGAAACGAAAATCAGAATTAACGTCTGAAAGAATATTCTAAAGGTTGCCGACAAAATAATCTTCCAGATTATCCCTTTAACATATTATTACCAAACACCATCGATGGATATTTCTCTATTTTTAAGTATTTAAGACACATTGCTAGGGCATATATTATTCCTTGGCATTTTCTTGGGATATATATTATCCTATATCTTTCTACGAGACTCATCATACGAGAAATAAAAAATATTAATGAAGGCTATATTATTATGTTTACTTCGGAATGATATCTATTCCAGTCTTTACTAACATTTTCCTAATGAAATATTTAAATAATGCTCAATATATTCCAGGTATCAGTAAAGAATTAACCCACATATTCATGTTCAACGAAAGTTCGTACGTCTTCATAGTTATCGTAAAGATATTTTCCATAGTTAAAAAACCATCAGAAGCATTACTTACATGACTTTTTTGCCTATTTCTTACAATTTTAAAGCATATTTGGCATATCTTTTATCTTTGCCTATTTCATTTAGAAGTCAAACTAAGGCCTTCCCTAACTTTGTTTCTTTTTTCTGCTAGAATTTGCGCCTGGTGATATCATGCATGTCGATTTCCTCCACATTTTATAAGCAGGTGGTTTCACAGTAATAATAGAATTTACAGTCACATAATGAATACCTTCAATCAGTGAACAAATGCTGATCGTATTCCTTGTGACACAAAACTACGCATGCATAATTTTCACCCGATAAAAATATTCCGTGTTTGGTACTTGATGACTATTTCTGCGTAGTTAACAATAACTATATTTATTAGCTACCAAATATAATGCTAGGGATGTAGCGCTATGCGGTGCGGAAACTTGAGACGACGACGAAAGAAGAACATGAAAAGAATGAAGGCATCCGAGATGTGAGAATAAAAAAAGAACGGAAAAGGTGGGATTGACGGATAGGAAAAGAAATGAAGAAATACTATCCGGATCCACGGGGAGGGGGGGGGGCTAAGGAGGCTATAGCCCCTCCATTCGGTCGAGACACACATTAGGTAAAATGGAAGTATTCGGGGGTTACCACTTTGCACAAAAGGGTTTAGCTATATTTTCCTACATATTTACCTTCTTTAACGAATTGAAATACAAATTAGCTCTAAACTTAGGCCCTATTGTACACGATTTTGGTATGTTAAAATCCAGCGGCAGACCCAGAGAGGGGCTAAGGGGGCTATAGCCCCTCCATTCGGTCTACCCTTGGGTATTCAATTTACACTAGATATAATCGAAATCTTAGCCTCTCCCTTGTCCCTATCCTGGATCCGCCACTGAGGATATGGACAGAATAATAGAGCCAAATGCGAATGGGAGTTACAATTATTTAAAGTGGTAAGTTTAAGTTGGGAGGGGCGCAGGCGGGTTAATTCGTAAAATCTCCCATGTAATCCAACATTATCAAGATACCTTTAATCATGATCAAATATACTCCCTTTTTCATTTCAGAAGGGCAGGTAAATTATGTTTTTCCATGACCACCGTAAATGGTTGATTCACAGCCATAATGCCATGCTGATATTCCTCGCACTATTTTTCTTAAAAAAATACCCTGGACAAAACTAATGTACGAATGTTCCCCAGAAAGAAAAGGACAACACTTTCTATGACGCATTGTGGTCTAAAAGCCTGCCATTTTACTCAATGCCCATAAATATCTCGCTACTTATTTCAGTGAAAAATTATATTTATCTTAAAAGCAATACAAGGAAATCCTATTGCACATATGAGAAATGTAAGGCAAAATTATCTTCTTTCATACAACAATTGCCTTACCGGCAGTTTTTTTCCAGGTAAAACATTAAAATACTATAAATAGAAAATTCTGAATTGCTATTTTACAGGTAAAAATTAAAAAATGACTGAAAATCCTAAGCCGCTGACACGGGTGAACGCGAACATGGACAGTAACCGTAACGCAAACGACGATATTAACATTGGCGCAAATATTTACACATTTTTCACAAGACGATGTGAAGAAAAAAATATTGGAGCCTAAACCTATACTCGAAATGCTCTGAAAATTTTATTTGTACTCTTTGTGATGTATAAGTTTATCAAAAGACTCAGATGCTCTTCTCTCTTCCTCGCGCGATGGGTTACTCGCCAGAAAAATCCTTAAATTCCTCTCCGCTTTCTTCGATGGTGGAATTGTTTGGCTGTGCGGGGGGGGGGGGGGGGGGGGGGGGGGGGAGGATTTTTCCGGAATTTCGCAGCTCTGAAATCGTGCTTGGGGCTCTTGGTGAGGGTAAATGTCGTCAATTTGCACAACCCGATCAAGTCAACTCGATCCCCAGTGTACAAGGCACGCGCTAGCAATACGCGAAGGTCGAATAACGGAGACGGCTGCGCTGGGTTTGTGGACCGACTTTTGAAAATGACTGTACGTCTTACTCAGGAGTGAGGTGAGGGAAATTCAATTGCGGTCTTCTTTCAGCAACCAAGATTGTGACGGGATATGCCCTCCCCACCAGCTTCAAGCTAAGATCGTGCTGGTTATTAATTATTGGACCAAACACCAATATCCAGGTATGTGTATAAGGGATTCTCACAAGAACACCACACGGTCATAAAAATGATACGCATAATATAAAAAATTCACTTGCCATCCCTGCTTGAATCCTCTTTGATTTCATTGATGGCTTTCTCGAAGCAAACACCACCTTGAGGTGAAAAAATGTGCCATAAATGTTAATTGTAAATGATTTAGATAAGCGGAAATGCGAACATCTTAACGAATTCAATGCTATCTGCACCCCAGACAGTAATCCATTATGACCGTAGGCTTTCCCGGCGTATAGAATTGTGGAAGGTTACACGAGATTTCCAATGGGTCAGGTTCTCCAACTATATCTCGGCCGACGTTTCGATGGACACGATGCCTGACGCCTGAAGCAACTCGCCCGTCGAAATGTCGGCCGAGATGAAGTTGGAGAACCTGACCCGATGGAAATCCCGTGTAACCTTCTACAGTAATTCATTGCCTTCATGCAAAAGCACATGCGTAAAATTTCAGTTTCGATTGATTCAGAAGTTTTCTGGACTATCGGGAACAAAAAATACTCTTATATTTCAAAACAATCGTTTGATAAATGCGTCTGGTAAATGAAGTACAGAAGGTGATAAATGAATAGGACATGTAATAATCTCAAGAATTAAAAAAATTACTCGAATTCCATGCTGCAATCCTGCGCATTCTTACATCGCCAGTCATGACCACAGGCAGTAGCGGGTCCAGGACAGGGAGAGGGGGCGGGCTGAGTATGGGGTGAACTCCAAGCAGTAGAAGGGGTCCCAAAATAATTACCATTCTATCTAGTGTAAATTGGATATCCTAGGGGGGCTATAGACCCTTAGCCCCCCCATCCATAGATCCGCCGCTGACCACAGCTATCAGTCATAAAATTCACAGCTATCCGATCGAACTATATCTAATGCTGTCCAATACAATAATGGATATCCTTTCAGCCACATAATTTTTTACCACAAATGTTGATGAAATCAGATTAATCAATTTAGGGGGATAGGTCGATTCCGAGGCCCAACTCAGGATTAAGAAGAAACCCGGAGATTCAGCCAATCACATCGCAATGAGTATCAGAGGAAATGGCAATAAGGAATTAACCCAGATTTGAACAAATGGCCTGGCAGTTTATTTGATAGAGGCGACCGATAGATAATTTGCTCCTTGGGTGTAGATTTAAAAAAGAAAGAGAGCCAAGAAAGTCGGCGTCGGCTTTATCCTGGTTAATCCTGGTTGAAAGCCTCAAGGAGACATCACCCTAATGACCCATTCGACGGAACGAGTGCTGTACTTAAAGTGCCATCCACACAGCACACAAGCAGGGAAGGAGCTTCCACGGAAAAACTTCCGCCGCCACCACCGGAGTTTGAACACGCGCTCTCCGAATGAGGCGCCAATATCCTTGACAACACAAAACCCGAGTTATTGGATATGATAACGGAGTTAAGGAGACATAATCCTGTCGAGAAGAAGAAGTGGCACAACAAACTTTGTCCTAAGCCTTTCGAAAGTGCCTTTGGGTAAAATCATTTTTTTACAAACAATAAAAATAATGTTATTTATCCTAAATAAATGAAACAATTATTGTGGAAAACTATACTGTTGCTGGTATGCTTTACTAGGCACTGTTAATGTTTAAGCACCACTTGCCAAAGCACAGAAAATTGAATAGTTCAACCGAAAAAAAATATATGTTATAAAAAAATTTAAAAAATCTTTCTTTTTCCTGTCTTTCTCATTGTTTGATTCATTGCAGCAATTTATTTGGTACCTATAAGCGACGAAAAAACGAAATAAGAAAAAATATACATGGAAATAACTAGTATGAAATACCAATAACGATTTGGTATATAACTTAAATGAAGTAATAAACTTTAATATTCAGTAACTTTTATAATAAATGAATAAAATTTAAATATATTCTTAAATGTTTCAGGGTGGACGGAATCAACTTAAAGAGAAGAAAATAGATTGCACCGATACATAAAATATTAAGAATGCTGGCAGAGTGAAGGATTAGCAACAAAAAAGATACAGGATGCATCTGGTACTACGGAAGTCCTGTTTACGGCAGATAGATCTTCAATTGAGGTATGCAGTGATAAGCAGGACGTACCCATCGCTGGTTTTATTTCATATAATTCAATGATTTTTGCAATGCAGTTTAAGCATGCTTTTACATGCCTACAATAAAACAGCATGTTTTATGAGCAGGAAGCTGCCAATCGCTGAGGATTTTCCTTCATATAATTCAGTGATTTATGACAGTGCTATGAATACATTGTGTTCTATGCGCAGTACGATAACCATAACTGAGGGATTTTTTCATAAATTTCAGTGATTTTTGCAATGCAGTTAATATGCTGTTTTATTAGTCACCAATAAGGTGTTGCGCAGTTTGAGCAGGACATTGTCCATCGTTGAGGGTTTATTTTCATATAACTCAGGGATTCTAGCAAGGCAGTCAATGTGCTGTGTCAAATGAGAGAACGCTACTCTTCGCTGAGGGCAAAGGTCTTTAATTCAGTTAATGTCGCAATGCAGTGAATATGTTGTGATTTTTTAGATGGATGCTGTCCGTCGATGAGTTTTTTTGTCTTTTATTCAGTGATTTTTGCATTGCAAAGAATATATTCTCTTGTATGAGGAGGACGCTGCCCATCGCTGAGGGTATTTTTAATAATTCAGCGATTTTTGCAATGCAGTGAATATGTTGTGGTATATGAGCAGCACATTGCTATTCGATGAGTTTTTTTCTTAATTATTAAGTGATTTTTGCAGTGTAAAGAATCTGTTGCGATGCATGAGAAGGGCAATTCCTTAAGCTGAGGGTTATTTTTTCATAATATTCACTGATTTTTCAATGCAGTGAATATATACTGCTGTGTATTCAGCACAATGCGAATCGCTGAGGTTTTTTTTTTTATAATTCAGTGTTTTGTGAAACGCAGTGAATATGTTGTGTTATACCAGTAAGACCAAATTCCCATCGCTGAGGGTTATTTTTTTGTATAATTTAGTGATTTATGCAATAGGGTAGTTTCCTTCATCAAAGAAAACGAAAGGCATTGATTGAGATTCGTTACCCACCAATTTTGTATTCATAATAAAGAAATTATTTTGTTTTAGAAATCCCAGTTTACAGGAATGTTAATGATCAATTTTAACCTCATTTGAATAAGGCCAGATTGACGGCCATGCAATGCCACTCCACGTGACGTCACAAGGACCTAGCTTCTATACGAGTAGATAGAAGTTTTACATCGTCTGAGATTACCAATGCATGCATGAGGCACAGAGCTCAGGAAACATGTCTTAATAATCACCTATTAAAGCTGCCTATGGTCGGAAAGTTTCCTTTGTTTCATAAGGTATTAATAATCCTTATTTAAGCCAAGCGCTACCTGCTATCAGGGTACTCCGCTACCTGCTAGCAGCCTGCGTCGTATCAGCGCTATAAGCCTCGCCCCAAGGTCACCTCACACGCCGGCAGCTGGAACCAGAAATACGTCACAAGGACTTTTTCCATCGTTCCTACTAAGCCGTCGCGTCTTCGCGCGCTTGAAATTTTTCACTTTTCGTTTAATCGCAAAAAATAGATATCGTCATTCGAAAATCTAAGAGCGTGAAATGCGCACTCCAGTAATAATCTTTCGATGTAGGCAATTAAAAAATAATAGGAAACCACCCTATTCAGTGAATACGTTGTATTTTATGAACGGGACACTGCCCATTACTGAGTTTTTTTTTCAAATACTTCGTTGATTTTTTTCAATGCAATGAATATGCTATATTTTATGAGAAAGTGCTGCCCATCGACGTGTTTTTTTATAATTCAGTGGTTTTTCCAATGCCATTGTGTTTTTTTCCTTCATATAATGCAGTGATTGTATATACCTACGTTCCGTTTCATGAGCAGGACGCTACCAATCGCTGCAGGTTTTCCTTAATGTAATTCAGTGATTTTTGAAATATTTGGTTAAATATGAGCAGGACCCTGCCCATCGCTGACGGTTACAATCTCATATAATTCAGTGATTTTTGCAATGCAGTGAATGTGTTGTGTTTTATGAGCAGATATCTTTCTATCACTATCGATGTTTCACATTTTATTTTTGCATATAATTTAGTTCTTTTTGCAATATGTTATGAATATAAATTGTTTCATAGGAGCAAGACTTTGCGCAGAGGTTTTTTTCATAAATTTAATGATTTTTGATATTGATTTTTATTGCAGTTAATATATTGTTTTCTTAGCACGGCACAGTCATCACGGAGGTTTATTTTCGTATAATTGAGTCATTTTTGTATTGGAGGGAACATGTTGTGCTGTTTGTAAAGGACATTGGCCATCGCTAAGGGTTTATTTTCATGTAATTCAGTGATTTTAGCAAGGAAATGAATATGTTGTGTACATTGCTGGTGGCAATAGCCTTATAATTCAGTTAATGTCGCAATGCAGTGAATACGTTGTGTTGCATGAGCAGGACGCTTCTTCTCGCAGAGTTTTTTCCCTTATCGATCTGGGTTTTTGTCAATGCAGTGAATATGTTTGGATTCTTGAGATGGATGCTGCCCTTCGATGAGAGTAATTTCTGCAATTTAATCAGTGATTTTTGCATTGTAGTGAATATGCTGTGATGCATGAACAGGACATCGCAGTCACCCAAGAAAAGAGTTTCTTCACATCAAAATTCTATAGGAAGCTTCTTTCTTTCCATGGTACATACTTCGCTACATTCGAGTCGGTGCTTCGTTCGCGTTTCTCTAGCTTTCTTTGCCTTTGGAAATTCTCGTTCGTTATTCTCGTGGAGTAATTTCTATCCCATGTTCATACTTTTGAATATTTCTTCTCTTCAATGAGGTCTTAGACTTCATCAGAGATCCATGACTGTTTCTTGACAGCTTCTCATTTCCTGATAACTTTGATTTTCGTCTTCCTGTAGTCCACCTTTAAACATAGTGTTGAATGATTTATATATAGACTTTGCGTTTATTAATTAAACAGTCATCGACGTGACACAAGCGAGAGAAGAAACAGTTAAACTTCAAGAACACCAACTTATTTACTGGTGAAAAATGAAAATGAAAAAGCAGGAGCAATTTCCATAATTTTACATTTATTAATACGACCGGTTTCGCTTTTCAGCATCATCAGGTACGATTGTACCTGATGATGCTGAAAAGCGAAACCGGTCGTATTAATAAATGTAAAATTGTGGAAATTGCTCCTGCTTTTTCATTTTCATTATGTCACGTTTCCACTCCATCTCGCCTGAAACCTTAGACTTATTTACTGGTTACCAACCAGACCGCACCGACAATTAACAATCGATTGTATCGATCAAAGGTATCGATACACCCAGTATCACAAATACATAGGAAATACATACATCACCAAATTTATGTATTCATATTTTCCAACACTCCCACTATTTGTGATAACTCTTCCTTAAAAACATAATAAGAACACAAAGAAAAAAACATAACTCACTGTTACTTTGAAATAGCAGACACAATCTTCAATAATGTTCTAAATCTAACAAACTTGTCCTTACACAAAGGTTTTGTAAAAATATCTGCTAACTGATCGTTACTTTGAACATATTCAACATTTACAATTTTCTTTTCATACTGCTCACGAATGAAATGGTATCTAATGTCAATATGCTTAGTCCGCTTGTGGAACTCGGGATTTTTGACAAGCCTTATAGCACTTCGGTTGTCCACATAAAGTGGGGTTGAACTCACACAATTAAAACCAATATCATATAAAAGTTTCTTCAACCATACTACATCCTTTGCAGCCATACATGCAGATACATATTCAGCTTCAGTGGTACTGAGTGTCACCATTTTCTGATGTTGAGAGACCCAAGTGATTGGACCACCTGACAGCAAACACACAAATCCAGTCATTGACCTACGAGTATCAGGATCTCCTGCAAAATCTGAGTCACTAAAGCATGTCAAATCTTCACTTGAACTACCACTACTGTACAATATACCACAATTAACTGTACCTTTGACATATTTGAAAATTCTTTTTACAGCATTAACATGGCTTTCGTCATAATTATTCAAGTACCTACTCACACAATTAACAGAAAAAGAAATATCAGGTCTACTAACAACAGCTAGAAACAAAAGTGAACCTACAGCTTGGCGATATGGAAATTTTGTAAGACCACTATTATCGGTTGCCTCACTCCGCCTTACACTGGGAACAGCAGGAATATCCACCGGATTAGAATCAAATAGCTGAAATTGCCTGAGGATTTTTCTGGCATAAGTTGTCTGATGAACATGGATAGTACCTGAGGCTCGATCTCTCATAATTTCCATGCCACAAAAGTTCCGAACCTCTGTACTTTTATTTCATACTCTTTACCAAGAGCTTCCAGAACACCATGAATCATCTCCATATTGCTCCCAATCAGTTGACCATCATCTACAAATAAAGCTGAAATCATTCTATTAGGACACTTACTTTGAGTGAATACACATTTGTCAGCATTACTGGCAACAAAATAAAATTTACTGAGGAATTTAACAAATGTTTGATTCCAGGTTCTTGGAGATTGTTTCAAACCATATAATGACTTATTCAACTAACATACAAGCTCACAATTACCATTACATTTTACCTCAATGCCTTCTGGGATTGACATATATACCTCTTCCTTCAATTCCCCATACAGGAAGGCGGTTTTAACATCAAAGAGGACCATCTCCAAGTCTTCTTCAGCTACAACTGCCAAGAGAGTTCTCAAAGAGTCATACCTCACAACTGGTGAGAATGTCTCTTCATAATCAATCCCTGATCGTTGACTAAACCCTCTTGCATACAACCTAGCCTTGTAGCGTGTGCCACTTTCAGAGTCTTGAATCTTAAATACCCATTTCGAGTCTATCACTTCCTTGCCTTTTCTCGAAACAATAGTCCAAGTGCCATTAACTCGATGAGCTGATAGTTCTTCTTCTATAGCTTTCTTCCACTTCTCCTTCTCAGGCCCTGTAACAGCTTCCCTATAATTGATCGGCTCAGCACACTCAGCGAAACTTACATCAATACCATATCGCTGAGGTTTTCTTAATTGTTCTTTATCTCTTAAACAACGTTGAGCTACTCCTTCTCTTTGTAATAGCTGAGTTTCTTGACTACATACTTTTGGATAATCTTGGCCTATTTCCCCATCAATTTCTTCATTTCCTTCTTCTTTAAGCAGTTGAAAGTGGAATTCTTGCTTACTAATCTGCACTTTCTCATCTGCTTCATTGAACTTGACATCTTTCGACTCTACGATCCTTCTTCTTTCTGTATCATAGAGACGATAGTTCTTTGTTTGACTTTGGTAACCAACCATTACCATTTTCTTCGCCTTTTGGTCCAGCTACTTTCTAAACATGTCTGGAATATGAACATAAGGATCTGCTCCAAAAGTTCTCAGATGAGATAGTTCGGGCTTCTTTCCAGTCCAAGCTTCATATGGTGTGATACCATCCTTGTTTATTGTGGTACGATTTCTCAAATAAACGGCTGTATTTACTGCCTCAGCCCATAGGTAGTGTGGAAGATTTCTTGCAATCAACATTGATCTCGCACTCTCCATAATTGTGCGGTTGTCTCGTTCTATACGACCATTTTGCTGAGGAGTAAATGGCGCAGAGGTTTCTAGTACAATTCCATTACCCACTCAGTAAGTCTTTATATTTTCATTCAGGAATTCAGTGCCACGATCAACTCTTAATACTCGAATGAATCGACCTCGTTGATTTCTCACAAGAGTATTGATTAAATCGTGTGGAAAAGTACAATAACGTTTTATTATTAAGAATGGATTTTCACAAAGTAAAGCCAGAAACAATCAAGTATTGAACTCTCTAAAACATTCGAAAACATCAGACTTGTGTTTCAAGAAATATATGTACCTGAACTCTGAGGCTTCGTCCTTTATCAAAAGAAAATACTTTGCTCCACCAAGGGATTCAACGTGCATGGGACCACATACGTCAGCATGTATTATGTCAGAAGGCTGACATTTCCTGTCTCCAGGTACACTATTGTATGTGTTACGATGAGATTTCCCCAGCTGGCAAGCCTCGCAAACGAATTTTTCATCTCCTGCTTGGTTCAGCCCCTCGATAATGCCTAACCTGGATAATTGAATCATCGCTCCAGCATTCAGATATCCCAGACGTTCATGCCACACTTTGAAGCTGTCTCTTGACGCGAGATTGGCCTGACAATTAGTGACTACAACAAATAACATTCTATATATTTCGTTCTCCTGTTTCACACCTGTAGCTAGCACCTTGCCATCTTGACACACCATCACGTTATTTCCTGCAAACCTAACCTCAAAACCTCTTGAAGTACATACACCGACTGAGAAAAGATTTTTCCGAAGTTGAGGCACATACAAAACATTTTCAATTCTCCCAAGCTCCCACTTTTTGTTCGCGTACTTGCGGATTACAACAGTTCCAACTCCTACAGCTGTGCACTTCGTGTTATCTCCTAAAGTAACTGAGATATCTCCGCATTCAAATAAATCATTAAACCACTCACGTCTGTAGCAAATATGCCTATACGCACCGCTGTCCATGAGCCAGGTCTCTCTTTCTTCACCACGTGAGATAAAATCTTTCACATCTTTTGCCTCATCTACAGGTTTGCTGCGTTCATGAGTAGAATCTTTACTGAAAACAACAAAAGCACTCACAGGACATTTATTCCCAGATCCTGTTTCTTCCTTCTTCTTCCTCTCCGTCTTTTTATTCTTCCTGCAATTTCGGGCAATGTGGCCAGGTTTTCCACATATAAGCAAACAATTTTGGCTTTCTGCTTACTTCCAACTTGTTTTCCTACTGCCCTTTTTTCGTCTCTATCTATCGACATGGCTGCAAACGCACTCGCCGACTCCTCTATCTCCGTAATTCTTGCTTCCTCGGCGATCAGCCTCTCCTGAAGTCTCTTTACGGTCTGGTCAGCTGCTGCGACGTTATCCCACGCCGTAATTAGTGGATGAAACTTAGCGGGAAGACTCCCCAGAATCTTTGCCATAAGAGCAAGATCCGATATCTGCTCTCCGACGTCTTTTAGTTGGGCCACAATATTTTGTAACTTCGCAATATGCTTTACGACAGAATCACTCGGCCCCATTGTATATTCGTGAAACCGCTTCATGAGAAGAAGCTTATTGGCTTCCGACTTTTGCTCATGCACGAGACATAGTTTTTCCCACATTTCAGACGCCGATGTGCACGTAAGTAAGTACTCTAGCTGTGAATACTCAACTGAGGATGCTATAATGCACATTGCTTTTGCATTGTCCTTCACCCACTGTTTCCCTGCAGTATCTTGAAGATTTGCTGGCTGTTGACTTGTTCCCAGCACCACATCTAGTATTCCTCCAGCAACGAATACAGCCTTAATTTGAAATTTCCACAGCTGGAAATTGGTGCCATGGAACTTGGAAATGCTCCTCGTCAAACTCTCCGCTTCTGCCATGACGGAATACTCGCGATCACTTTTCCTTAGGTTCGCACTTCACTAGTCACGTAAATTTCTATAAAATGTTGCCACACGTAGCTGGGCCCATAACCTGTTGAATGATTTATATATAGACTTTGCGTGACTTTGCGTTTATTAATTAAACAGTCATCGACGTGACACAAGCGAGAGAAGAAACAGTTAAACTTCAAGAACACCAACTTATTTACTGGTTACCAACCAGACCGCACCGACAATTAACAATCGATAGTATCGATCAAAGGTATCGATACACCCAGTATCACAAATACATAGGAAATACATACATCACCAAATGTATGCATTCATATTTTCCAACACATAGTATCGTTATATAACATGGATTTCATCTTCGTTAAATTATAATCACTCTTGACTTATGGCGGAGGATGCATTCAGATTACAACAAATATGGGTCAACACTAAGCACCTAATTTTACAATTCTCATACGTCGGATTTTTTTCGCTAAATTTCCAACATTTCTGGAAATTCTCGCGGTGATGGCTCCCTCTCTTTAGGAAGTTTATATCTCGGTGGTTGAGGAAGGGTCCGGGAAAGGGTCACGATCGAACGATAATCAGGTCTCGTACATCTGAGGGTTAAGGGAGCCCCACTCATGAACTGAATTGCTAAATTATTTATTTCATCATATGCTACTCATGCAAAACCAGAATTATCGCAGTGCACAATCTCACGTGGAAGCAATTTGATGGGAGACATTTAATTTTAAAAACGTAAGGCGATGGCGGCGGATACCCTGGGGACTCGAATGCGGTCTGAATGTATTATTACTGAGAATATAATTTTTATGTTTTTGACCTATTTAATGCAGGCCTCATTGTATTAAAAAAGTTGTATTTTTTGTTGAAATTACTTTCGTAAACAAGTTCTACTCTTGCCTTCTCCTGAAGAATGATAAATTATTTTCAAGGGTTTAATATTCAGCAACGAAATTGAATAAGCTTTCTTCAATTTTGAGATGTAATATCGTTAGTTACAGAACTTAATCATGCCATTAAAATCCTTTTTATTTTCAATTAATTTCCACTTGGTTGTTTCATGAACTTTAACTTTTCATACCTGAAAAATAGACCTTTTTACCTATCTGTTGAGTACATTAGATATTATTTTTATTATAGGGCGAGTACGGCAACTTGCGATCACGGACCTTGAAACAGCAGCTTTTGGTATGAAATAGACGGAGAATGCCTTTACATGGATGAAGTGGAGTAATGCAGCAGCTTAGCAACATGAAGAATGAAATTAAGCAGCCTCATGCTATTTTGTCCGGTATTTTGTGTGTATTTCAATTGTATGCGGCTTTTTGTATTTTTTACGATTTTCATTAATGCATGTCAACGAAAATATGTGATTTAGTTTGAATTAGGTCTAAAGTATGAGTAGTACTCTACAAATTTTATAATTGGTTTTCAGGAAAATTGTGTTTAATTTTTGAATTGTAAATCTTGTTACTATCACAGTAGTTAACATTATCTGTCTATTAAGATTTTGCGTTTCTATGAGAAATAAAAACATGAAAGTGCTCATTTTTATTTTCTACTCCTAACTTCGTGTCCTTTCCAGCTGAAGACTTGGCCTGAGGTATGTAATTTAGCGCGATAAGAGTGTTGTTAAAAGTGAATGAGATTATATAACGAAGTGTAAATGAGTACATGTAATTTAGTATAATAAGATGGTTTTTAAATGTGGATGAGTGCATGAATTTATGTGTGAGTGAGTCCATGCAAGATTTTGAGATGATAGTATATTTTTAGTATGAATTTACGTAAGTAATTTAGTGCGATGTGAGCATATTATTTAGAATGTATATAGGGTACCTACGTAATTTAGCACGATGGGATTATGCTCTTCAGTGTGATTATGTAATACTGTGTGAACGTAGGAATTTTTTCGATAATCTATATTTTTATAGGTATAAGTTAGTAATTGTCTGGAGTTAAGCGAAAAAACAAGAATATTACATACCATCTACTAAATTGGCCCCATCCAGGTAATATGTCAAAGATCTACTATCATATTCAGGGACGGTTATTCCAAAAAGTGACCGATGTAAATACTTAGGGGTGTATTTAATGAAAGATTTAGGGTGGGAGGCAAATGTCGAACAATTAACAAAAAAGGCGTTCAAAACGTTACATTGGGTGATGAGGAATCTTAAGGAAAGTGATCGAACTACAAAGGAGAAGGCGTATAAGACATTAATCCGGCCGATTTTAGAGTACGCGTCACTAGTGTGGGACCCGTATGAAAAGGGACAAACAGAATCCATCGAGAAGGTGCAAAGAAAGGCAGCAAGGTACGTCATGGGGAAACACAAAAAGACCGAAAGTGTCGGTAAAATGCTGAAAGAACTGGGATGGGACACACTAGAACGGAGAAGAAAAATAAATAGGCTTTGCGCACTCTTCCGCACACTGAAAGGGGAAAAGGCATGGGGGGAACTTCGGAGGAAGATTGAATACCCCAGCTATATTGGTAGGCATGATCACCAATTCAAGATGAAATGCCGGCCGCAAAGGACTAATGTAAAGAAATTTTTCGTACCTTAACAGGACGATTACGGAATGGAATAGACTCCCTGCAGAACTGTTTAAGCCCTACCCTAACAACGTAAGGATTTTCAAAAAGAGGTGTAGAGGATTAATATTGGAAAATTAATATCACTGAATTTTAATACTTTCCAGTTTCATTTTGGTAATGTATTTCTCATTTGCTATATTTTTGTTTTTCTTTTTATTTTGTATAACCTGTTACCACCTGGCAAATAGCCAACTTGTAACTTGTACTATATAATAATAATAATAATAATAAAAAGTCATCCCATTATGTGATGACAACTGATGAATTGCAATCGAAATCAATTAGGTCTATAAATTTCAGCATTATGCAAATGAAATTTACTTCAAGCATTAATAACGTGATCATTTTTCCATACTCTTTGATAGCTTTCCATGGACCAAATGAGTGTTCGCTAATTGGCTCATCATTGTTTTAATCACACGGTAATTCCGCCGTGTCTTTTTCCACCGCTTTTACCTTCGTCTTCTTATTGAATACTGTCATGTCATTAAAAGCAAAACGTGACGTAATAATATTCTGTTAGCAGCCGTGGGTTCCAGTTGGATGAACGGCGATGTCAGCAATGGTTCCAGCGACGCGACGGTGCCGAGTGGTGTGAGGGATGGACTCCATGTCGTGCCACCGCGGGAAATGATCGATTCAAAGGATCGTTTATCATCGATCATCGTTAGAGGGATCACTGTTGGGAGCTATCACTCGAAAGGGACGGAAAAAATATAAATTATGATTCAGGCTTTTTTATATTTATGATTCCCCGATGCGTGGAAAGGGGAAAAAATAATGAATTCCCAGTACAAGCAACCCACATACCACCAAAACTCCACCAAATTAAATTTCTTGCAACGTACCTCGCAGTAACCAAGGAGTGAAAAAAACAGCTCTATTGTTCGGTATGATGCCTTGGAGTGAGCGTGATCCGATGTGTAGGGGATGAAGAAAACTGATGTATTATAGATACACTCATCGAACTATTTGGGAAAATAACAGTGTTTTCATTTCATGGTTGGCAAGAAAGTTAAAATTATAAGATTATAAAATTAATACCTGCAGGTGCATTAAAACCTGCATATATTAGACGTGTCTCAGCAAAAGCGAATATAATCTCACACGGCCACCACGTAATTCGTTTTTGACATCTGTAACTTTCCTCTAAAACTTATTTTAACTTTCTCATCAATCATATTTGCATTTTTTAAATAATTCAGGGGCGGGAGGCCGTAATTTTTTCTTTTCAATTAAACGTGGTGTTTTATAAAAAATATAATTATTTGTATCGTAATCTTAATTTTTCATCATAGCATGGCACGCTCTTTTTAACCTTTTTGATTTCATGACTTACGTGTCATAGAAGTTTCATCGTTTCCTGATTATTACGTTATTAAATTACTCTTCGCATAATCGCCGCAAGGACGAACTAGGCAGTACATTAAAAATATCATTCATATACATATCTAACTCGACGCTTCACATATCAATGAGCTTTTATATACAGTCGCTTCATTATAAAATTCCACGACCATCACTTACAAGAAGCAAGGCAGGTACCCTGCAACGGACTTCCAAGAAACGAAATCAGTGATAAAATTGAAAACAAAACTTCAAAAGTAGTTTTCTGCCCTTAAAATTTGAGGAAAACTTCTTTCTCAGGATTTGTAATGGCTCTTTTAAATTTAATTTAACTTTATTTAAGTATTAGAAAAAATTAGACATTGCGATATTTCCACTGAGTTTTATTATGACACGCGTAGTGGCTATATCTACAATCTATCTACAATCGCTTCATTAAAAAAAATTCCACGAGCATCACTTCCAAGAAGCAAGGTAGATACCCTGCATCGGACTTCCAGGAAACGAAATCAGTAGTCTCATTTTAAAACTCAGTGGAAATATTGCAATGTCTAACTTTACTAATATTAAGAACTTCCACCATATCATGCCCAACATCATACAAGATATTTATTCAAGTAGGCTGGCCATGTCAAAAGCAAAAAATCCTCGAAAAAATTAAAAGAGCTCAATTTTTAAATCCCACAACCATGAGCGCATGATGATTGAATTACTTCCGTCTTATTATTCACTCCAGCAAGTACACTTGCGCCATGGAGGAGGGCAATTAAATTATAAGGAAATCGAGAAGTTTAATCATAAGCATACAAGTTATCGCTTTGCCATTGTATTTTATGGTGCTTGAAGCAGGGCTCTCGCGGTCCATCGAAGATGGTAACTCAAATAGCAACGGCAGACGAGAAACCCGTACGAGAGCGATGAGAATGTAAAAGGGAATGTTGCCCGCATTGCCATTTGAAGTGCGATTCACGCGATGGTTTGATTAGATACCAAGCGCATCTAGGAATGTTCGGTGAGAATGTATGCAATCAGAGGAATGTGATGGCGGTTGAATGCGAGGGAATGAGGAAGAATGTGTGGTGTGGAATGAGGACGAGTCGAGGTGGAGAGGGACACGCGCTAAATCGTCATCGGACGAGAAGGAGAAAGCAGTTGGACAGTGAGGATGACACCGAGTTATTGGGGAAATTGTTCTCTATCGGAGCCCTTCTTTTGTTCCACTCATCTAAATCCACTCGAGACGAACTATAAGAGGTGAAGTGCTCTCCGATTATCGCGCGACTGTTATCGTCTGCCGGTGGAATCTTGCAATAGTAAGAGAGGATACATGAGCTCTTCCCTTCCGAAACGCGGTCTAATTGCCTCTTTCTGTTAGAGATAAAATTGCATCAAAAATTCGTGATTACAAGCGACCGGAATACTTGAAGAAGATGTATGGCATTTGCTGTATGTTTGCGTTGGTGTTTTAGCGAAGAACTACCTTCATTAGGAAGCCCTCGCATTTGTAAACTAATATTCATTTGGTCATTGAAATGTGTGGGTAGAGAGTGAATTAGAATGTGAGTTCTTCCTACATTATGTTCTCTGAGTTTCATACTCAGGGAATGCAATGTAGATCGTCAGAAAATATAAACGGAAATGGTAACGGCCCTACCACGATACCAATTACTCCTATTATTCACTGCACTGGCAGGGTGCGACTCCCATTACTAACGACAGTTAATGCGAGCCGTTTAAAAATATTATGGAGAAATCGGGTCATTTTAAGATGTACATGGATCACCGTATCCTAAAATAGTCGTATTTCACTTCTGTCTCACGATCTGAATTGAATTATGGCTTCGAGTCCAATGAGTCCAAAATATCTTACATGGCTGACAGTTTCATTAAAAGGAGTCGATTCCCGCCAACACAATTCAGGCGTTCTCTTCTTAATTGAATTTCCTTCTCCTGAAGGGTCTTTAAATTGCTCATCCAGCCAGCGATAATATTTACACTCACTCGAACCCATTTCTGAAGAGGACGCTAATAGGGCATAAGAAGTGAAACCACAAGTAATTTTAGTTAGCAGGCAATTTGAATGGAATACCGACTTTTATCGAAACTTGCTCGATGAATACGAAAAGTGCTTATCTCACCAGTTGGTCAATGTCTTTCTTCCACCGTTGGCGATTCCTAAAACGAAAGAGAAAAAGGGTTGAAAAAAATTTGGAAATGTGTAATATGGATTACATGGAGCTTATAGCGAACTATATCGGAAAATAAAAGTGGGAAAGTCTTAAGGCCGTTTTAAACGGGGCACTTATTTCACAACATCACGTGTGTACAAAGACGTAGTCAAAATTGTGTCGTGTACAGGCACGTAAATGCGCAGGTCAGAATCGAATTAATTTCCCAGCATTGCGCGCAAATGTGCGGATGCATGAACGAAATTAGAACGGGATATTTTACCATCTCACTCCCACCTTAGGCTGAATTTATACATAAAACGGCCTTAAAGCCGTTTTACACGGTACACGTACTTGCACAATCTGACGCGTGTTAGAAGGCGCAATCAAAATTGCGTCGTAAAGCGGTGAATTGCTAGAACACATGCGAGAATACGTGTACATGAGATGGCAAAATAGCCCCTTTTCTAATTTCGTTTGTGCATTCAGTGCAAATAAGTATCAGATGTGAGAATGACAAGTTGTGTGAGAATAAATGTCTGAAAACCTAAATGAAATACTTGGTTTGCTAACTTTGAGTGATTTGCCGATCATGGTGTCTTGATTAATGGGTACTACTCCAGTGGTATATAAGTAAACGCAAGCAAATATCATAGGTATACCATTTTTTCGCACATTTATAGTAACTTATAACAATAAGTGTTGAACTATAGGAAGGTTTGCGACGTATAAACTCCCTTATTCTGCCACACCGGTTTGTTTGATGAGTAAATGATTCACTGATACATCTCGTATGTATGCTCGATGAACATATATATTAATCTTTGTAAGTTCCATTCAATGCATGTCAGTGCATTTACGCGAAACAGACCAGTATGTCAACAACGATGCGCTCTGAATTTCGTTTGTTTCTTGTTCTAACATGTGACAAGCTACTAGCGCACTCAACAGACGACGAAATTTCGCGAATGAATGCTTCATGGCGAGTACCGTATAAATCCGGAACGCATTCGTTTGCGCAATAATTGCCCGCAAGATTGAGAAATGAATGCAGTGCTAACCTACGTGCCCCGTGTAAAACGGCCTTTTGAGCAGTGAATTTCGAGAACGCATACGAAAATGCGTGGACGTGAGATGGCAAAATAGCCCTGCTCTAATTTCGTTTGTGCATTCGCGCAACTGGAGATGGAGATTAGGTACATGCAAATCATTGGAGAATGTAAGTTGTATGAGGAGAGGGTAAATAGGCGCACGCGCTAATAGGTGGAGTCACCCAATGCATACACGGAATTCGATTGTTATTTGGGGCACGTTGGAACAACATATTGCACAGGTTACTTACAGTAAGCTATGCTGGGGAGCCAAGACAAACTAATAGTTAAATGAGCAAACCTCTGATTTCAGTTGGCTTAATACTTTCATTGTAGTTATTGTGGTGTAGAGGCACCAGCAACTACATTTCTAATTTTGAAAATTGGTAACTTTGTTATAAAGCCAAATGTATGCCATGGTGATCACTATATCTATGCTATATACAATATTACTACTACGCTTTATCTTAAACAGATTGATCAATTCCTCTCAACCCTCTGATAAGTAGATAAGCCGTTCCTCTGTAATAATTTCAAGTATACCTTGGGCATATTTCAATGCAGAATCAAATTGAATATAAAGAAAGGCGCTCAAGGTCTTGCATATTACTATTTTACTATAGAAATAAGAGCGCTATCATTTCCTCGTGTATACCTCAATGAGTTGATACCTACCACAAATACGAGGAATGTATTCTGTGTTGAGGAACACAAAACTAAAGGAACGCGCTTCGATGGCTGTGAAACGCAAGCAAGGTGGAAAGAGGGGTGCAATCGAGATATCGAGCGTCGCATCCACGCAGGTGGAAAGATAAATAACAGCCAAGTGACGTCATGAGGTACATACATTTCAATGCTCCTTTGTTTGTGGGAACAGTCACGTGTCATTTGTAGTCCCCTTTTCCGTATTTTCTCATTTCTCTTCTTCTCCCGTCTCTTCTTCATTTGACTTTCTTCAATTCACAGACCTCGGCATTATTTTGACTTCTTCTCGCGTCTCCTGTACGCCTCATGAAGCGGGTCTTTCTGGCTGGAGGCCATGGGAGAGTAAAAGATACGGAGAAAATGCGGGAAAGAGGGCTTTCAAGTGACTGCAGAGTCTCCAAAACTAGGGGACGACTACAAAATTCATCATCATTCAAAAGGCATTATCATCTTCATTAAAGTTACGGAAAACAAAAAATATTAAATTCACATTTTAACGCCTAGTGCGTGCGCATGATAGCGGCGAATATTCCTAGCTGTGTACAAATAGATATTAATCATTACGTAGGGTCAAGGCATGGACTGGATACCTTTTGGGGCAGCCAGTTCGATTACATTCATACATATTTTAATGAAAATATGTATGAAGAAACGTTTCCTATGAAAAAAAATTCAATCATATACTTTATTTTGAAAGTTTATACATTTAAAAAATAAACAAGTAACATAATATCAATTACCCTTTATACTGTGGAAGTCGCGTGGCGACGAACCGTTCACAAAAGAAGATCTCCTGCTTTATAAGCAATTTCCATTTACGTGTGACATGAGGAAAACAGAGCGAAGGACTTGTTGGCATCGAAAATGCCACCAGGATAGCCATTCACTAGGCACTGCGCTGCTTAAAAAAGTACCGGTATTTTTGTGGTGAGTATTAAATAGCAATATAGTACTCTCCCGGTAGTACAGGCGAAAAAATACCGATATACCGGTATTTTCGCAATTGATGAAATACGTAAATAAGTTGAAAATAAGCGTTCGCATTACCCTAATTATCCGGTATTTCGGCAAATTAGAATACCAGGCAGAGAGAATACACTGAAAAAGTCATTAAAAGGTATCTTTTTTACGGAAAGTCATCAAAAAATATATTGGAGGCCCAGTGATAGCAACGTAGTTGTCGAAGTCAACGTCATACAAACATTTTCGGTGCAAAGGTTTTAAGTTTTGATGTTTTCCTTGCGTATTAATAATTGTGAAGTTCTCTCGGGAACTCCATCAGGTGAGTGCTTTCTCTACAGTCAGCGTTTTTTGACAGACTTTGGCACCGTCATCAGAACGTCTTCTACCATTATCTTAATGAATAAAACTTATTCAAAGACTTTACGGTGTCAGTTTGACACAAACGTTGGCTGTATAAAAAGCACTCACTTGGTGCCCGAAAAAGCTCTAATTAATTTCTGTTCTATCTTCGAGCGTGAAAATATGTCTACACTCGTCTAATGCAAAGACACACTATTTTACGATTTTATATCACTAGAATCGGTGTTTGCCATGCCTAAAATACCGCCATCAAATAAATTTTGATGTGTCCCATTTATTTTGGAGAAATAAATAAATTTTTCTGCTCTATAGGATTGATTTTTTTACCTTCTGTGACATAAACTATCTTTTATATCAATAATGATAACTCTTGCTTCAATCCCATTGTTTTCTAAAAGTACCGTAAAATGATGAGAAAATACGAAAGTTACTTAAGACGAATACCCAATTGTCACGTACAACATTTAGCGTTCAATATTGTATTTCTTGAACGCATATGGATGTAGCCTAACAGTGAATATTGACCACGTATTTTTGCTGTCACAGTTTTATGTAGACGTACTTTTCTTCCTTGCTAATAGTTAGGCTCAGTCTTAATCTTCGGTCGTGGCCTATTAAATACAATAAGCAGAATTCTTTTGATGAAAATTCGTTGCGTACAAAATTCAGCTATTATGCCTGGTTCAGATTAAGATTTTTCCAGCAATCGCTGGAACTACCGTTGCATTAACACAACGATGGTTAAAATGTGTGCTGCCCTCTAGTGCTGACATCTAGAGTGAACGAGAAATCGACGGTTAGCAAAGCTATTGAGGTATGCAGGGTTAAGATATTACTCTGCTCAACGTGTATATAACGAATAATTTTTCTTTCACCCATATTCTTCCCTGCATTAACAAATCCATGGAAAAACAGAGCGAAGGGATCTTCACGAACTTTTCGTCTTTCTCTTGCCGCTTCCTCTTCCGGTCTCCCAGCGCCTCATCATCGTAAAGTGGCAACGTTCGGAACTACGTGAACTACTGTCAGGATGTCATGCATTCACACTGCTAGTCCGGCCAACTGTCGTCATGACGAGCGCTCGGACAATCGTAATCTGAACGAGGCATTAGTGGATTAATAAAACCTAAAATAGCAGCACTGTCGAAGTACCAGCCATACGAGTACCGGTATTTCTGGTACCGGCACGGTAGTACCGCCTTTAAATACTGGCCGGTACTACCGGAGTAGAAAAAAATAGTACTCGGTAATACCGAATACCGGTATTTTTTACCTACCCCTGCCCCCATGTTGACAGCTAAGGACGGAGAGACCTCAAGGAGGCGCTTTATCGAGCATATTGAGCCCGACCCTTGTCACAAACTTGACGGCTGTCTCTTCTTCCAAGGCTTTCGGCCAGAAAGACCCGCTTTACGAGGCTTACAGGAGACATGAGAAGTCAAAACGATGCAGAATATAGTGAAAAGAGGAAAGTAAAATAAATTTAAGAAGAGACAGGAGAAGAGAAGAAATGACCGGAGAGATTATGCCAAAACACAAAGAGTAAAATAATTTTCACGTCATAAGGTCTTACACGAACAAGCCAAAAAAAGTACTCATTACCTGTTTTACGCCGCTTTAAATATTACGCCGCAGGTCAAAATTTCTGACGAGTATTTCCATTAAAAAATCAAGCCGTGAATCTTTTACAACTTCCGCTTTTGTCATCTCATATTTATGCAGAGCAGACTTTTCAAAGTTTTTCTGAATCTGAAATATGTAAACACATCTTTGTTTCTTAAAGGTAGAATTGATTTATCCAGATGAGGTAGTTTTTGATAAAGTTTCACTCTGCACAACCTAAATGACTAAAGAAGTCATCATTTTATAATCATGGAGACGTCTTGATTTTGGATAAAAAATAGACCGTTTAGGAGCGGCGCGCGGCGGCGGCGGCGGTTCTTTATAAGTTGCTCAGCGTCGAGTTTTATGAACATCAAAATTCACCAACTCATTTTTAACTATAACTCACTATTCCATTTAAGGGTCTCACGGATGAGAGACTGTTTCTTACACCACTTCTTTTATTTAATAAAGCGACCTGGGTTTCGATGAATAATCATCATTATTATGAGTAAATTATAATCTATTTATCTTATCATTGTAACCTTAGTCACATAACGGCAGAAGAGATGAATTTTGAAACGGACATCAGAATAGAGGCAAAAGACGGGTAAATACATTTGTTTAAGAAAATGTTGTCCTGGTTATTAAATTTCTAATTCGTGGCGGTCGTTACAAAATTTTGAAATCTTAATTTTAAAATCAGTCCTACGGAAGTTACGTAAGTGATTAGCAAAATTAATCATCTTTGTTGTTATTATAAGCATTTAAATGTTATTTCTTCGTCAAACCGAAGCTTCTTCCTATCTGCCCCCCGTAGACACATTGCTACTGCTCCATTTTACCGACTACACTCCGCATCTGTCTCATTGATCAATTCGATCCTTACATTTTCCAGGTAGCCTTCGGATAGTGGCATAAGGTCTAATGGCCATTCGCTGGCAATAAGGGCGAATTGTGGGTCGCTTTATTTTTCAAAAAGGAGTGTTTTGAGCAATAGTTATTCATCCAATGGCAATCCCTTTTTAAGGCCATCTCTGACATGGGCCGCCAGCCGTCGACACCTGAGAGAACGGAACTCGAACGAGCGTGGACGGAATTGATGATTGAGGCCATCTCCAACACAAAGCCAACTGGCGCGAGGTGGCGCAACGGAAGCGGCCTGCCCCTCTGAAACTGGACCACCCAAACTTTGTCCCGAAGGAACCCTGCGTCCATAAAAACGTGGAATGTGAGACAACGCCCAACGTGAGAAGCAGGAACAAGGAGTGGGCCACTAGAAAAACAGCTGGAAAAAAAGGGCATTCTGAAAACCCCGCATCCCGTTCACTTGGAGACTTAAATTGTGAATTGATAATAATTATAATAATAATAATAAATTCATTCCTCCATAATGTCTAAAATTTACATATTTGGTAACAAAAAGGAGGAGAATTAGATAGCTTCAGTTGTTAAGACCAATTCCTTAAGTTATAATTCATAGCTAGTAACAAAAATCGTAAATATTTCATACATTATAAATATGTCATAAAATATTACACGTTGAAAAAAAAACATATCATGTGAAGAAAAAGTAGGTACATAACAGTACTGCAACTTCACAAACGCTCAACAATCGCCCACCGAATCAAATCCTCTCATCCAGTATTACTAGGGCCACTAGGTGAACGGCTTTGTTTAGGTGGACGATTGTTGAGAGTTTGTGGAGTGGATGTATCGATAAGTGAATAGGAGAAAAGTGATGAGCACACAAGAAAATAACTTTTTAGACCGAATATATAACTTTTTAAATGCAAAAAATGTAATGGTACTTTCACACATCAAAGAAGAACATTGACATCATTATGGGATTACAACCAATCTTTAGCCTTTTTACAAACATTATTTTTGCTCTTTATCTGTGTCATTAAACTAAATGAATAATAATAATTTTTAGATCATTATTAAAGGAATTATCTTTTAAATAAAGAAAGATTAAGCTTAGAGATTAAAAAATTACAATTCCTACGTAACTTATAGCTATGTTCTTTTCCAGACTATACAAATCATTTCTAGTAATTAATGCTTTTAAACTTTCTTTTCAGAATGATTTGATTATTTAAAAACTAATAAACTCTTCCTCGCAATAGTTAAAATTTTCCGCGTTATAATTCGTTAAATTTACAAAATTAGGAAAAATAAAATTTTTCGATACTTGAGATAACATTTGTAAGTCGAAAAATACTACACGGAAAACCACAATGGAGATTGGAGAGATGAAGTAATTGAACGGAAATCATAAATCAAGCGAGTGTGGTTGGATTTGGGACGAGCAGGTTGAAGAGGAATTTAAAATCCGGAATGGAAGTGAGAGAGAAATATTAATATCACAAACAAAGTGAAAGTCAGACGTTTCGGAAGAAGTGGCCACAACTATTTATTCTCATGCTCCGGCGCCTCCCAGACTGTATGGAATACCCAAAATACACAAGGAAGGTGCTACTCAACGACCTATTGTGAGTGCCATTGGATCTTCCACACATAACATGGTCAAATACATTACGGGTATTTTGTCTCTGTTTTTAGGTGTTTTTGAACACCACATTAAAAAAAACTCATCGCATTTTGTGGGGATTGTGGAAAAGCTTACATGGGAGAAGACGGATATCATGGTCCGTTACGCCCTAAATGCTACCTAAGATATGCTGATGACACCTTCATAATATGGCCTCATGGAGTGGACGCTCTTCACACTATTTTGGACCATATGAACGACCAACACCCGAACATCAATTTCCCTATGGAGATAGAGCGGATTGCCTTTCTTGATGTCCTCGTCCATCGGAAAGAAAATGGCAAAATGAGTCATAGTGTATTTCGTAAACCCACATATACAGATCTGTACCTGAATGGCCGTAGTCACAATCATCCTTCTCAACGCGGATCTGTTCTTTCCACTCTGATACATCGTGTGAGAGCAATTTCCGACGAGGAGAGTCTTCCTGCAGAATTGGACTATCTCAAGGATACCTTCTGCCAGAATGGGTGCGGAGAGCGGCAGATCTTGTAGAAAGTCACCCGAAACTGCAGGGAGCTGGGATATGACGGAGGACCAACTAAAACCGAGAGCCAGGGCCTTTTTGCCATATGTTCATACGATATCGGGAAAAATTTGTACTTTCTAAAATACGACAAGGAAGCCGTAGGACATCATTTACCTTACACGTAATGCATTCAAAATTTCATTAAGACCTGTCATTAAATCTCACTTAACAAAACTCTGCACTTTAAATGTTTCCATATTCTTTCTCCCAAGAATCATATTCCATTATTATGAGTAAAAACAGCATAGTTTAATTCACAATGAGCCTCATGAGGAAGTCAACTAGTATGGACGAGGTAGGTGCATTTAGGACCGCATCGTTATAGGTGTACATTCACTATGAAACGACGCCGCACAAGAGGGAAAATGTTGGCGCAGATCCGACGCCTAATCTCTCAGTGGTGAATAGGGTGCAAACAGGGCCATGTCTTAAAGCCACGTGGCACATTAAAGAGAGATGAGCGAACGGTCGAAAAAATATTGCTAAACACGAGAGAGAGAGAGAGAACAAAAGAAAGCGACGCGTCAGCCACGCGGAAAGAGATTTGCGAGCGCTGGAGCTCAGAGAGAGGAATTTGAGGAAAACAAGACGAGGAATATTTATATATTATGTAATACATATTTAGGGCAGGGATATCACATGTCACATATACGTAGGACGCAATCTCTCCAGTTAGCAGACTCTAGAACCATTTTTCTCTTTAGCATGATCCAAGAATGTGTGAAGGCATTGTCAAAGAAAATGCAGACACATTTTTCTTTTATTTATTGACCGAATAGGCTAAAGTAAATAAAATTGACATATTTTTCCGAAAATGCTTACTTCTTTTCTAAAGAGTTGAGTGGTGATCGTACGTAGAGTATGACGATCGTTCTTTAGTGGTGTCAATTATTACTGTTTTTCCGGGTATTTATTGCGCTACGTAACACAATTTTGGGTTGTCATCACGCAAATATACATAAACTAACTCGGTGAATGTTGGTGAATGCGGAAATTGTCTATTAGATACTTTTTCCACTTATTTATATTTGTGTTTACATCTCGAACAAAAAAGTGACTGTCGCTATTCTTCTTTAGTGCTCTAGAGCGAGAATTGTGTATTTTGATGCAGCACTAATGCTTATTATCATTTATATAAGTGGTAATGAAGTGCACTAGATGTCATGAGGAACTTCCAGGAGATGGAGAATTTGTGAGATGTCGAAGGTGTGATGGCAACATTCACTACGATTGCTCTGGCATTAAGGAGTCTACGTATCGGTCTATGTCAAAGAAAACCAAAGATTCCTGGAAATGTGTAACCTGCCGAAGAACTACCACGGCATCTTCTGACATAAGGACAAATGGACCGGACTCTTCACCTGGAATTGAACCTTCTGCTTCGGACAACGATGCAGCTTCCGGCGACGAACCCGTGAGAAAAGGTGAGAGCACAAATAGGCTGCTGAGAATGGAAGAAGGTGTAAGTGAAATCAAGAATAGTTTACCCTTTCTGTGCTCAAAGTATGATGATCTAAATGAACAATTGAACTTAATAAAAGAACTCAGGGGTGTTATCGATGCCCTAAAAAATGATTTGGCACATAAAGACAGAGTAATTGAGGATTTAAAGGATAAAATTATTGATCTTGAACAATCAAAATTGAGCAAATCTCTGGATATTGTTGGAGTTTCCTTACCGGAAAATCGTAGTTGTTCAAATATAATTTGTGATATAGCCAAGAACATTGGCATTGAGAAATTTACTGATAATGATATTGATGATTGATAAGGCCCATTACCATCCACTGTGCCTTTCAATACCTGAAGTGGAATTTAAGGAGCTTAGTGACAAACGTAGACCATGGTATTGCGACGTTTGTCGGGCTAAGATCGGCTGTGGCAGTGATGGAGAGCAAATCAGAAAAGCTCCTGAGAACGAGTCCGCAAGTTCCCGTTTGTCTCCTGATCGTGTGAGTGATATCTTGAAAAATTTTTCTGCTAATCTTGCTGATATCCGGTCGGATCAAAGTGAAATCCGCAAATCAATATCTCGCTGGGAGGAGTCGTTCGGGGGTCATGCAAAGCCTCTCGAGCTCCTCAATGCCTCCCTTGTGAAAATAACTGATTCCCTGAATCACCTATTAAGTGAAAACATCAGCCTAAAGAAACAACTAAGTGATACGGAAGCTCGCCTTAATCGCGTTGAGCAAGAGCAACTCCGGAACGTGATTGAGATCCACGGCATTCCTTACTCCGAAGGGGAGGTAGCTGGGGCCCTGATTTGTCAAGTTGGAATCGCTGTGGGAATTAAAGTGGAGACCAGTGAAATCGATTACGCCTACAGGGGTGGTTCCAACCGTTCTGCAACCTCTCACCCTTCACCTAGACCTGCCCCAATTATTGTCCGTTTTCTACGATCTAGCACTGCTGCTGCATTTTTAAACGGTAGACGCACAAAAAGGAACCTGAAACTCAACGACATCGTCGCCGACCAGAACCCTACCAACCCTCCTGTCTACATTAATGAATCCTTGACATCCTTAAACCGAAAGCTATATGCAATGGCCAGGGGACTTAAAAAAGAAGGTAAAATCAAATACGTGTGGATTCGTAATGGCCGTGTGTTTGCTCGGGTCCATGATGGTGGTGAACGCTTTTCTATCCTTGTTGAAACTGACCTTGACTGTTTAAAATAACATACGGGGGCCTGTTCTCTTCCCGCAGGTCTACCAATTGCTAATGAAATCAACATTTCCGTCGTCAATTGTCAATCTTTACTGTGTCATATCGACGAATTTCGGGTTCATTTTTCTTCCTGTGTAAGTGATATAATCTGCTTAACCGAAACATGGTTAAAACAAAATATTCCTGATAGCATGGTTGATCTTAGTGAACATTACTTGCTGAGATATAATCGGATCGGGAAAGGCGGTGGCGGGGTTGGTGCCTTCATTCATCATCGACTGAGTTCGTCGGTGCTAGCGACCTCTTCCGCGACCTATGAATGCCGACCCGAGTTCATAGTTATTGAAGTGCATGGTATAAACCTTTCTAAACTTCTCCTATTTGTTGTTTACAGACCTTCAAATGTTGGGTCCTTGACTGATATTGAAGAAGCATATACAACTTTTAGTCCAAACTATAAAAACATTGTAATTGTAGGTGACTTTAACGCCGATTTGCTACGGGACAGCTGTCATTCTTCTTTCATCAGGAATTTCATTTTTAATTATAATCTTCATCTGGCCTCAACGCAGCCTACGCATCATACAGAACATAGCCATACTCTCCTCGATCTCTGTATAGCTGATTCCCCTGAAAAACTCTCTTCATTCTCACAATTCCCTGTGCCTTTCCTCTCCACACATGACAAAATTTTACTCTCTTATTCATTCAATTCCCCTCGTATTCCTATACCTAAAATTTTCTATCGTGATTGTTGGGAGTTGCAATATTTTCAAGGGATTCCATGGCACACAAGTAGTGCCATCTGTGTCTTCTGAATTATGTATTGAAAAAACAGCTGACAGCTGCGTTAATAAAAAGGCGGAGTCTTCCGTTGAGTGTCAAACAGAATGGACGTTCTTTCTTTCTAATCCAACCTGCGCCAACAGGGTTATGGGGGCCCAGATTAACGGACATGTGAAAAAAAAGTTCTCTTTCTTAATTCTGTGCGAACTTGTCTGGGCATCGTGCGTACTGACCGAATGTGTCGTGCCGTGTGTGTCGAAGATCGCCGAGTTTAAAATGGAGGAAGAGAGATATAGAATTCCGTTGCTTGACGGTAAAAACTTCAATGATTGGAAATTTCGGATGACAATTTTCCTGGAAGAGAAGGAACTTCTTGAACATTTAGATCGTCCGCTACAGGAACAGTTAGATGAATACGAAGAGAATGAAAGTGATACGCCATCGCAAAAGAAGTGTAAAGAAGAGAAAAGAAAATTAATTATGAGAATGGACAGAAAGCGCATGAGTGCCATAGTACAGAGAATCCAAGATGGGCAACTAGAGATAGTCAAAGACTCGTGCAGTGCATTTGACGCATGGACAGCGTTAGCGGAAAGATTCGAAAGAACAACGGCAACTTCCAGAATTTCACTTACTAATAAATTACAGAAACTATTCTTTCGCCCTAATCAAGAAAGTTTTCATGACTATTGTTTAAAATTTGATCGTCTTGTTCGGGACTTGAGACAGGCGGGAGATAGGATGGATGATCAGGGGGCTGTAATACAGTTTTTGATGCTCATGCCAGTAGAGCTCGAAAATATCGTAGTTGCTCTGAAAACAATGGCAACAAAAAGGTTGAAAATGGAAATAGTGAGAAATCAGATAGAAGAGTGCCTGAGTACGAGGAAGAATAAGAATTTAGGGTCATATGACGGGCCTATTGCTTTTTCCGGCTTCAAGAAGACGTCTGGTGACAGCAACTATAGAGGAGGAGGTTCCGGAGGTCGAGACTTCACCTGCAACAACTGTGGCAGACGGAACCACTAGGCAGCAGATTGCTACCGGCCTGGAGGCGGGGCATACCGGACTTCCCATACCAGCCGTGGCAGAGCTTCCAGCTGGAGAAATCGAGGGGGTCATGCCTATGACTGGAGTCATGGTCATGACTGGAGTAGGAGCGGCAACAGGGGCAGGCATCAGGCAAACTTCTCAGACAACAACACGGGTGAAGACGCTGGTGGACCTGACCAGGTTGTAACTTATAGTTTTTGCACAGAAGTAGAGGTTAGTGATGAATTTGGATTTGATGTAGCAGCTAATGGCAAAGTATTAGTGGATGCTGGTTTTGTTGGTAAAGTAAAAAATGCAAATTATGATTGGACTTTGGATTCTGGGTGTTCTGATATAATTGCACGGGATGATACTCCTGCAGAAAATGTTAGAACTTTGATTGAACCAGTGAAGATACAAGTTGCAAAGACAAATGATTTTATATTAGCCAAAAAGATTGGGGATATTAAAGGTATGACTGAAGTAGATGTGAAGTTCGATGAAAGTAGAACTAAATTCCAAGATAGCTGGGAAGATTTCTTTCAAAATGAACAGCTAAAGCCAACAAATGATTCATTTGAAAACGTAAAAGAAATGACTGAGTCAGTAGAGGGTTCAGATGGTGGGGAAGATAATGCTATGAATGATAACGTAGTAGATGGTGAAACAACTAATGCTAACAAAGAAGTAGAATTAAGGAGGAGTAAAAGGCTTAAGAAAACCCCATCATACCTCAAGGATTATATTACAGATAATTGTCATGATTTTGTATCAGAAGAAGAAAGAGAAAGAGTTGAATTTGCTTTGTTAATGAATATTCCCAATGATGGTAATGTCAAGTATGTTAATTTTGATCATGAAGGACTTGTGCTAAATGCCATTTCTTACAGTGAAAATGTTCCTAACTCATTTGAGGAAATCCGTGGTAGGCCGGATGAAAATGAATGGCTAAAGGCAATTAGTGAAGAGATGGAGGCAATTGAATGTAATCAGACTTGGGAGTTAGTTGAACTACCACCTGGTAAAAAACCAATTAAATGTAAATGGGTATTCTCTGTTAAATATGGTGATAATGGAGAAAGAGAGAGATATAAAGCACGTTTAGTGGCAAAAGGGTGTTCTCAAAAGTTTGGGCAAGATTTCACGGAAACATATGCACCTGTGGCCCGAATGTCAACTTTACGAACATTGTTGTGTGTAAGTAACTATCAAAAGTTTCACATTTCACAAGTATATACATCAGTTAGATGTAAAAAATGCTTTTCTTAATGGTGTCCTGAAGGAGGAGATTTATATGATACCTCCTGAAGGTATGCAAGTGCAAGAGGGACTGGTATGTAAACTTAAGAAAACACTCTATGGCCTGAAGCAATCACCAATGGAGTGGAATGACCGGTTTGATAAGCTTACTAAAAATATTGGTTTTGCTCAATGTAAAACTGATTTATGCATGTATGTAAGTACTGTTAACAATGTCATAATTTACCTACTTCTCTATGTTGATGATGTAATTGTGGCATGCAGTGATCTTGGTGAACTGAGTAATCTCAAGGGTACGTTAATGAGAGAATTCAAAATGAGAGACCTGGGTGAACTGAAATATTTTCTAGGAATTAAAATTGAACGCATTAATGATTCTTTGTTTTTGAGTCAAGCAAGCTATTTGGATAAATTAATTAAAAAATTTGGAATGGATTCTTGTAAACCAAAATTAACCCCTCTGGGTATAAATGAATTTAATGATATTCCTTCACAACCTGTAGACAGTAAACCATATAGAGAACTTATTGGTTGTTTGATGTATGCATGCTTAGCAACTCGTCCTGATTTATGTGCAGCCATTAATTTCTATAGTCAGTATCAAAGTAAAGCCACACAGGCTCTTTGGGAAGGCTTAAAAAGAGTGCTACGTTACATAAAGGGAGCATTGCAGTATGGACTTTGGTTTAAGGGTAATACTGATGTAATTGTATATGCCTATGCTGATGCCAGTTATGCCAATAATATTGATAGAAAATCAGTAACTGGATATTTACTTAAAGTTTTTGGTGATACAGTTATATGGGGTTCTCGCAAACAGAGCACAGTTTCAAAATCTTCAACTGAAGCTGAGTTCAAGGCACTAGCCTCAGCATCAGCAGAATTGTTATGGCTTAAACAGTTATTAGCTGAGATGAAAATTGAAACTACTCAACCCATAACAATGTATGAAGACAATCAGTCATGCATATGTGCGTTACCAAACTGGGAGCAGAAAAGATTAAAACATATGGATATTGTTTACAAATTTGTTAGAGACTTAATTAAGAATAAGATCATTAATGTAATTTACATTCCATCTGAAAGTCAAACGGCAGATGTTCTAACAAAGGGCTTATCATATGATGTTTTTTCTAAGCATCGCACTGAACTTGGTATGTGTGAAATAAAACCAGAGTAATTGTAAGTGTGCCTTGTAAATATTGAGGAGGAGTGTTGGGAGTTGCAATATTTTCAAGGGATTCCATGGCACACAAGTAGTGCCATCTGTGTCTTCTGAATTATGTATTGAAAAAACAGCTGACAGCTGCGTTAATAAAAAGGCGGAGTCTTCCGTTGAGTGTCAAACAGAATGGACGTTCTTTCTTTCTAATCCAACCTGCGCCAACAATTAAAAATCCTTCATCCTTAAAAAATCCTCCATCCTTAAAAATTTCGATACAGCAAAGTTTCAAGACGACCTGCTCACCTTTGACTGGAACAACATATTTAGCTCCTCGTCCATTGATTCAAAATTAGAACTCTTTAATCAGAAATTCTTAGAGTGCATAAATTGTCATGCCCCCCTGCGAACATGCGCACCTGGACGACCTTCAGCCCCCTGGCTGACTAGTGACATTAAGCAAAAAATGAAGGAACGTGATATTTTACGTAGAATTTTCGCACGAACAAAAAGCCAGACTGCTTACACTGAGTTTATCGTCTTGCGTAATCAGGTAAAGCATCTCGTCACGGAAGCCAAAAAAAAATATTTTGCAACCACCTTCTCCAATTTGACAGAACCAAAACAAGGTCTGGAGGGAACTTAGAAGTCTTGGACTCGTGCAGCGACGAAACAAGCAGCCCTTACATGAATTATCTATCGATGATCTAAACAAGCACTTCACTCCCGCCTTTACCTCCGAGGCAAATAGCATTGCTGACATATTCAGTCTCTCTAACCTTGATCCACTTGTACCCTATAACGAGAGAAATTTCTTCTTCCAACACGTAACCCCACACAACCTACGTAAAACGTTATCTCTCTCTAAATCGAACTCAACTGGGGTCGATGGAATCTCAGTTAAATTTATAAAGGCCGCGTCAACTGTACTTCTACCTGTAATACTTGATATCTTTAATTTATCCTCATCGTCATCTGAATTTCCGAATGTATGGAAATATTCACTAATCACACCAATACAAAAAGTTAAAAAACCAACTTCTCCCAGTGATTATCGGCCAATCTTTATTCTGTGCTCTCTTTCTAAATGCTTAGAAAGAATTGTTTTTCAGCAGGTAACGGATTATCTGGACCAATGCAACTTGCATGATCCATATCAATCTGGATTTCGGAAAAACTTCTCTACGCAAACAGCGCTACTCAAATTAACGGATGATATACGTCAAGGAATTGATAAACGGATGGTTACAATTCTGGTTCTATTTGATTTCACCAATGCATTTGGTCTTGTTAACCACGCCAAACTTCTCCACAAGTTGAAAAACCTTAATTTTTCCTGTTCCTCACTTAACTGGTTTTACTCCTATCTAAAAGATCGTCAACAGGCAGTCAAGGACGCGAATGGGAATACATCGCAATGGACTACTGTCCATTGCGGGGTCCCCCAAGGGTCAGTTCTTGGTCCTCTCCTATTTTCCCTGTATGTCCTTGACCTACCCAGGTGTATTCTAAACTGTATATATCTCTTATATGCCGACGACCTACAGATTTATTTTCACTGTCATTTGTATGAGCTGAATGATGCAATTTCCAAAGTAAATCAGGACGTTCAGGCCATCACTTCATGGGCTGCAGTCAATAACTTTGTGCTTAACCCTAGGAAAACCAAATCTATGTTATTTGGTACCTCAAAACTACTCAAACATGTCGACTTTGATGTTCTGCCCAAGATTTGTGTTGGTGATGCCGAAATATCATATGCAAACTCCGTTAAAAATCTTGGAGTCTTATTGATGCCTAATTTGTCTTGGCAAAACCATGTTAAAGCCATCAGCAATAAGATCAACATGATCTTGTTTCAGCTAAAAATTCATAAAAACCTTATGCCCTCTCATACATGCAAGCAGCTTGTATCCTCGTTAATATTCCGCCATATTGATTATTGCTGCCTTGTATATAATGACCTAACCGAAAAGATTAACACCCTGATTCAACGGCAATTAAATATGTGTGTTAGGTTCATTTATGATCTTAAAAAAGATGAACATATATCCCCTTATTTCTCTAAATTAGAATGGCTCAAAGCAAAAACAAGGAGGCAATACATGCTTGCCTCTTTTTTATACAAACTTTTTCATTGCAATCAGCCAGAATACATTATGCAATTTTTTCAGAGTAAAGAGAAATATCGCAATGTTGTAACTAGATTATCAGCTGATTTTTTAATTGTTCCTCAGCATCGTACCACTGCATTTGATAATTCATTTTTAGTTGTTGGGTAAGGATATGGAATGGTACTCCAGAACCAATCAAAACCGCAAAATCGCTGATGTCTTAAAAATATTGCATCTAATTTTAATAAAGGGAAAATCTTTTATATTAATGAATCACGGACTAGCTATTACAGTAATCTGTTTTGGAAAACAAGGGGAGATGTAAAGAAAAGGGTTTTCAATACGCACGGATAAACCATGCTAAAATACTTGTTAAAAAGGATCCTAATGCTTCTGTAATAAGAATTAAATCAGAAAAAGACATTAACAATATTTACTAGAGTTTAAGTTTTTGTTTGAGATCTGGTGGACTTCCAGGACTGCAAAACCTAGGGTAATTACAAATTCAAAAGCTGCAATGGATTATTCCTACATCAAGAGTCCTTGTATTGAATTTGATGTGCATAAAAATGTAATGGATATCCCATGTAAAAAAACTACTGATGAGGAATTCACCATAGTTCATTTGAACATAAGGTCGATTAAAAAAAATTGGGATTCTTTCCTTGTTTTACTTGAAAAGCTATGTATAAAAAAAGACGTTGCTGGGGTCATTTTAACAGAAGTGAACATCACCACTGATGAAACTTTCTTATACAAAATAAATGGTTTTAATGTCTACTCCTCACTAAGGGAAGGTAGAAGAGGTGGAGGTATTCTACTGCACATAAAACAAGATTTTAAGTTCACTGATGAAAACTTTAAGATGATAAATTCGGAATCAATTATAGGGACCCTAAATATAAAAGGTAAAACATAAAAATAATGGCTATATATAGGCCTCCTGATCAAAATGTTTTGCATTTCCTACAGGAGTTAGAAAACATTGTCAAGATGTCCAAAAACAAGAAGTCCATCATCATTGGTGACATAAACATAAATCTTAAAAATAAGCACTGTGCAAATACTGTAAAATATAAATAACTTCTTTTGTCACATGGGTACCTGTCATTAATTAATGCATATACAAGGTAAGAGCTCAAAGACGGTCATCTGGTTCAATCATGTATAGAGCATATACATTTTAATGGACATTCTAACTTAGTTAACAGTTTTATGATAAGACATCGACTTTCAGATCATTACTTATTCGGTGTGTCCTTCATAGACCAAAAGAAAAAAACAAGTCCGGGTCAGTCAGCTGATTGTGAAAATTATAGACGTAGGGAAATAGAATATATTGACAATAGTAAGGTGGACCTATAGATAAATGATCATAAATGGAGCACTGTAGTGGAGGAGAACAACCCTAATATTATCTTTGCAAAACTTAGTCTGATATTCAATGACATTTATGAAAAATCAAAGGTAACCTTCAAGCCTATACGGCGAAGAAAAGAAAATAAATGGATGAATGAAACTATCTACAAATTAATATTAGAAAGAGATAAGGCCTTTAAAAAATGGAAAAATAGCCCCATAAATAATTTTCTCAAAAAAAATTATATAACCATAAGAAATAAAACTGTGAAACATATGAGGAAAGCAAAAATTGATCACTTTAATACCAAGGTATCAAATGTACAAGATAATAGGACACTTTGGAATGAAATTGATAGAGTGACAGGTAGGAATATTAGCAGATGTAATGATGATATAATATTTAGCCACTTAGTTAATGCTTTTAATGAGCAAGAAATATGTAATAAATTTTTGAAACAATTTTTAATAAGAAGCGAAGAGACTAAATGTACTTGTGGACAGAAATTTTATGATGACATTAATTTCCATAACTTATGTAGTTTTTTTTACCGGAACCCACAGAGGGTATTATTAAAAAAATTGTAAAAGAGCTTAAAAATAAGGGACCTGGTCATGATAGAATCAGAATAAGAGATATCAAGGCAAACTCTATACTTCTTCCTGTTATAACTACTCTTGTAAAAAGAAGCTTTACCCAAGGAATAGTGCCTGAGGGGCTAAAAATTGCATTGGTTAGACCTATATATAAAGGTGGATCCTACAAAGATTTTGCAAATTACAGACCTATCTCCCTGCTACCAACTATCAATAAGATTATGGAGAAATACGTGGCACAGTATCTAACAAATTTCTTGAAAAAACATAAAATAATCTCAGACTACCAATATGGATTTGTGGAAGGTAGAGGAGCTAAAGATGCACTTGAAAAAATTGCCGACATAATAAATACCAAACTTGATAAGAATAATAAAGTAGTAGTCACATATGTGGATTATAAAAAAGCTTTTGACTCTGTCAATTTGCCCACATTGCTGCATATACTGCAGGATATTGGAATTAGAGGGTATATCCTGAAATGGTTTAGAAGCTATGTCCTGCAGAGGAGTATCAGAGTGAAATTTAAAAACTGTATTGGAAACCAAGGATATGTAGAATATGGTGTACCTCAAGGTTCTATGGGTATATCCTGAAATGGTTTAGAAGCTATCTCCTGCAGAGGAGTATCAGAGTGAATTTTTAAAACTGTATTGGAAACCAAGGAAATGTAGAATATGGTGTACCTCAAGGTTCTTTCTAGGACCAATCTTGTTTACTGTGTATAATAATAGTATATTTAGATGTATTTTAAATTGTAATATTTTACTTTATGCTGATGATGTTGTAATGATATCTGCTCATAGAGATTTAAATACTGCCATTGCCTACATGCAAAATGATGTCAATAATTTAACAAAATGGTCACATGACCATGACCATGACTCAATCAACTTGAAGAAGACCAAAGTTATATCCATAGCCAATAATGCAGCTAACGTTCAACAGATTCACATAACAATACATTATTATAAATGCCTGCATACTGAAATAAACAAGTCTGTGTGTAAATGCAACAATATAGAACAAGTAACACAATGTACATATCTCGGTATCATAATAGATCAGAAATTCAAATTAAGGGAACAATGTGAGAAGATATGTAGTAAATTACGAAAGGTTAGTTATCAAATGTATCATATTAGAGATTTATTGCATATTAAAGTTAAAAAGATGTTGTATTTCGCAACAGCTGAATCAATATTAAGATATGGTGTTGCTATTTGGGGTAAAACCAGCAGGATACATAAAATAAAACTATACAGTACACAAAACCGGATCATTAAAGCGATTGCTTACAAAAAAAATGATTACTTGTCAGCGAACTCAGACTCTCACGATACAAATAATTTCTATAAAAGACTAAGAATATTACCACTCGAAAAACTTCTAACCTATACTTTAGTAATAGATAATTATTTTTCCAATAAATATAAAACACTGAAAGACAATTTTCATAAAATGGAAAAGAGGAATCTATACCCAAATAAAATCCCCAAATGCTTCAATCAATATGGCGAAAAAAATGGTGGTTACCGTTCCTAAATTGTTTAACAAACTACCTAAAGAAATGCATGGCTTAACCACATATTCGGCTGTCAAAAGTAAACTTTTAAATTATCTACTTGAGAACTTTAATTTTTAATTTTAAGGAAATGTAAGTTTTTTTATCGTTTCTTTTATTGTTTTTAGATGTTTTTTAACTTCTTGCAAATGAATTACGGAGAACCTGCTGATGAGCCTGTTTTGGCTCAGTAGGTCTCCTAATTGTAAAAATATTTTTTTATTCTAAAATATTGTAATATCAGGGTTTTTCTCTTTAATCTTTTCTTGCCCAATAAGTCAAAATATGTGTTGGTTATATAGTGAAAAGCGTGTTAAGAATTTGTAAAGGGAATTTTTTAAATGTATTATATGTATTTTAATATTTGAGCTATGTATTTTTAATGTATAATAATGTATTTAATATATAATAAAAAAAATTGATTCAGCTCAGCATTTTTCAGTTTATTTTTGATCTATTTATAGTTTTGATACATAGACAAATTTCCTCCTGGGTACCTCCATTTTCAAAATATGATAATAACCCGGTTGCGCAATGTTAAATTTCTATGCTAAGTTCAACGATGAATCAGTTTCATCGGGATAAGATTCCAACCAGCCAAGCGAAATGCCATTTATTGAAAAGAAAATTGACAATACAACACCGGGATGCCTGCATTTTAGAGAATGTAAAATTGTCCAGGAGCAAAGAGTCTGTAATGCCACCTCTTTAAATAGTTCTCTTTGACATCATTCACACTCTCCCAAACACGCACGAAATGCGAACATTTTTGAAGCATATTTTTCAAAATTCATGTGAAGCAGAGTCAGGTCCGAAAATGAGTAGGGATTAGGATAGGATAGTAGACATTTAGGCAATGAAATATTAAAAATAACCTAATGGGCGTAAGCAGATAGTGAAAATACTTCATTAATTAGCCACATAATGGCGTTATATAGAGTACATGGTCCACCATACTCCATTCTCGGAATTTCTTTTATCTCTCACATCGCAGAAGGTAAAGAAGGGCTTACCTATCATATGGCTAACGATAGCGTTGATCCCTGAGACTTATCCACTGGAGATGGCTACGTGCATGCTCTAAGGGCTGGAGGCTAACAATAGGAGGGGGTGGAATTGGTCTCCATGGAGACGGCTCGCAAACAAACCCCACCCCAAACCTCCCTTCTCTTCCGCGAATTAGATCCTCTTGAGACCGTAAGTTGGCCAGAGTTTCCGCTGTCCGTTGAGAGGTAGAGAAGCCACTAAATAATGCTTCATTCTTCATATTCTCTTTCATCTCCTCGTGCACGTGTTCATGTTACCCTAGGGAATAATGTTGCGAGTACCTGCTGAAGGAATTTATGTTGCTCAAGGGAAAAATAGAATCAGTATCTGCTGAAAGAATTTATATTAAACTAGAGCAACAAAAAGCGAGTACCTTATGAAGGGATTCATTTTGTTTTGGGGCAAATTGGAGCCAGTATCTGCTGAAGGCTCGGAATGCGGCCCAGTAGTTTCGGTCCTCGATTCCCATGCCAAAGTTTCAAGATCGATTCTCGTCTAAGGATTTTATTTCATAATTTCCTTCTACTTTTTCTTTTAGACAAACCTGCCATTCAAAATTATTTTCATGATTTTCAATGTAAATTTTATGTCTTTGGCAGGAAATGTTTTGGTGTAAAATGATGTCTGATGTTTTCCAATATTTTTAAACGGAAGATTCCTTTGAATTATTTCAATTCCGTATCACAACAAGACCAATTTTTAAGATACGCATGTACTTAGTATCCTTTTATGTTGCAATGCGATAGTGTGGACTCTTTCTTACAATTTAAGCCAATTCTTGAATCGTTGAAATCCAGAGAGGGCGAGCAGGGGAGGGAGGCGGGCTTTTCCTCCGCTGTTGGGGACGGTCTCTTCGGCGAGCGGTCGCTCATCTGATCACGAGCCTCCATCTGAAACAAAAGGCTCCCGCGAAGCGTCTTTCTAGTACAATGAAAAGCCTTCTCCTTGAATAAATACAAAATTCTTTAACTTTCACGATAAGGAATGAAACGGCGTCTATTGATCTAGGCATCTAGGTGAATCGGAGTCTTAAAAATAACCAAATCCCTACTTGTAATATAATTCCATACATATTTAAGATTTATGATTCGCGACGCTGCAAGGAGGGCACTGGACCAATGTCGAGATATATATAATTTCGATTTTAAAAGCAAAAGGAACATATCAGTCGGCGTCGTCGTTCGGAGCCCATCACTTTACTCGTTCTATTTCTGAAAATATCCCTCACCAGCTCGTGTTTACAGACTCGCGGGAAGAGGAATGACAAAAGAAGTGGGGCGGCCGTGTTTTCTGCTATCCTCGCGCCTGCGCACCACAAACACAGCACACACAACTCTCCTGTACTCCACCAAGGCTGTTGAAAAGCAAGCAACCACTCTCGTGTCACTATTCTCGTGCAATATTTTAAAGAGCTCCCCTCCCAGATCATGCGTTTCAAATTGATTTTCGAATGAACGATTCTTGAATGTCCTCCGTCACGGAAAATTTCGTGAATCATAGACAAAATTTCTAGTTATTTATGTAAAATCTATGTAAATGTTCCAAATGTAAAATTTTAGTGGCCGACGATTCACCAAATTGCGAAATAGATATTGAAATTGAAAACTTATTGCGTCATTGGATTTTGGCTACAAGTAGGCTGACCATCAGAATGGAAAACATGCAGAAATTTAATTGCAAAAAAAATTGAAAACCCTGTACTCTTCCATTTTCCAGCCATTGTCCACCTCTCGAGCGAGAAAAAAACAGCGGCCTAAATACTTTCGCAGATTTTTAATGATGTCACCACCTCATTGCGAGCGGGTCACTGCTTCTCAGGTCAGCGGTGCCTGTTCCTCGCTTGATTCCTCATTTTTCTAAATCCTTGTTTACGCCTTCCCTCAACAAACGCTCCTATTTGAAAGAACAAATGAGGCGAAGCTCTTATGACGTGACCAACTCGGGGATAGTACAGCTTACGCGTTTTCTTAACTATGAGAGAAAGGGTGAACGAGGAGGAGATTATATTCGTCGCAATTTATTTCCCCTCCCATGAACTCAATATTTTCAATGAATCGAGATTTCCGTTTGGGTCTAATCGAAACACACCATAACGTGAAGTTGGCACACTTAGATAATTGGCTTCTTTCAAATGTGCAGAAAAAGAATTTTTTTATGTAGATCATACCTCAAAAAAGGAATTTAACCGCATAAGGCCATTTTCAGAAGAATATTTGAGTCCGAATAATCTGTCCAATCAATTGAGTGAACTGTGGACAAACTTATCACCACACACCATACATGCATAGTGAATGCTATAGGACCCTGGTTAAAAAAACAGGCGAGAGAGGCAGGATGTACGAAAGCAGTGGGATAGCCAGGGAGGATATATTAAAAATAAATAATATTAACATTAAATAAAAAATATAAAAACACAATTACTATCCTTCATAAAAGAAAACAAGATATTAAAAAATCGTGAATTAAAAAATATTTCTTTAAAAATTAAGTTTTTCCATTATAAAAAGGGTTAAAATTAGTTTAAAACCCATTATTTAGAACCCCGTTTTTCAAAAATTTCCCCCCCTGATTTTGGACTCCCCCCCCCCGAACGGAATTCCTGGCTACGCCACTGTACGAAAGAGAGACAGTACGAATTGATGAAAATAAATTGCCGGAGCTTAAAGTGAGCGAATGGAGATCGATTGTCGCGACGGGAGAGCAATTCAAAGCGCATTCCATGAAACACGAAATGCGTGTGTGCGAAAGTGAAACAAAAGAAGTCGTCAGTGCGAAAACTTCTGGTGACAGAGGCAGTGCGACCCTGGCGGGCGAAAAGGAAATTAGAGTCAAATCCGATTTTATCCGTTTCTGCGATTACGTGACGTCGTCGCACAGGTGCTTTCAACTCTAGCGGAGACACCGCGAAACAGAAAAAAAACAAATGAAAGGGAATGGGATTTCCAGCGATGAAAACTTCCCACCATGAATGGCGATACGATCAGGCTCGGAGATTTAAAATGAAATGGAACGGAAACAGTCAAGTGATGAATGGAAAGCGTAATAGCATATTTGCGCATGGCTTTCGCTATAAGAACTTCGAGTTGACTCATTCCCACCAGCACATGCAATAATATAGTAACTGAAATTTCTAGAATTCTGCCATTATTTCCACGGAAAACGGTAGAAATATCAAGAAAAGATAGTCTTAAATCCCTCTGTAATACGAAGAAATCAGAGAAGACAATTTATCATCACGATAAAGAGACGGACCCCACTTATATGATAGCTATATCAAAATATTGGGGGTCAAATAAACTCTAACACAACCAACTGCTCGTAAATTGGACTGAAAAGCCTAAATCTCTCGGGAAAGCTATCTAATGATTCATATGTATTTTTATTTTTTATAAACTAAAAAAACGAATGTCTTCCACACAACATTTTCTAGTAATACAACTGCTGTGCTGCCTTTTTTCCTTATTGTTTAGAGCTAAATTGATTTCTGAAATAAAATGAATACAAAAAGGAGACTATGAAAAGCCACATTTTTCCTGCTTTATCTGCAGGGAAAATTACAAACTTATCATTGAATGCCATTATAAATTATTTTCAGACGTATCTTAAAACTCGATAAATACAGACGCTACTTGCATATTTCATGTGAATGCAAAAAACGCGAAGAATTATTTCTTATAGGACATCAAAAGTAATACAACACTTATCCATACCGTTAACAGAACTATTGTTGTGTCTCGAATAGTACTTGTAAGGTGAATGTGATCAATAACGATTCGAACACATCATTATTATAATATTGCGGCAGAGATAATGGCAGGGTTTTTTGAGAGTTGCCGTTAATCAAAGGATTTTTAGATGAATTAATTTTAATCTCCCAATAAACGATGAAATGGATATTCTTTAGGGAACTGCGCCATCAAAATTCTTCCGCGGCGAAGCGTTCGGACGTGAAATCCTGAATGATGCCCTTCTTAGCTAAGGCCATTCACCCTACCACATGTATCATATGCGTGCTTATCATTGATAGCGACCAGTTCCAGAAAAAAAAACTCTCTTAGTTCCTTTGCATTTTCACTTTTAAGTAAATGATTTACAGCAGAATTTTGGATATTTCCCCCATCAGGTAATGCTTAAATGTTCAACATATTCTATAAAAGTTTCATCTAGATGCGATTTATTTAATAGCAAGTAATCTACACAAGTATTTGCTTGTATCGCGTTAGCAATTTTTTTAATAAGCAAATTTCATATTGAATAAAAACTTTTGGGCTATTGGGCTAAAAACGCGTCAATTTTTGGGTGGCCCCGACGTTTCACGACCGATCCTGTCGCTTTCACAAGGGAATCTAAATCCCTTGAGAATGCGACCAGCACCGGCCGGAAAACGTTGGGGCCACCCAAGAATTGACGCGGCGACGTAGCCCAAAAGTTTTTATTCAACATGACGAGTACCTACCCGCGAAAGTTTTTACGAAAAATTACGCAAATTTCACCTCGATAAAAGCACCCAATGTGAAAATATTGAATGCCAAATTGGAATATTAATAACCGTGAGCAAGAAATTGTAACTAGGTGGAATAATGAAAACGATAAAGATATTAAATAATAGTGATTTTTAATGAAGTTTAACATCCACTAATGAATCGAAACAAGTAAATTATCACGTATCATTTCTCCCTGGTGTAACGATCAGTCAATAGTTCTGCCGTGGATATCGAGAGGATAATTTTAAAAAGCAATGGACGCATCAATAACGCCAATGCAGAACAGCGAAATACAGAGTTCAGAGTTTTATTGCGTTCACCGGCTCACTACAGCCGAAATAGAAGGATTTTCTCTTCCCAAATGGAAGAAATGAATCGATTGTCCAATTTGCAAATGCGCCATTTAAGTAAGTCCACGTGGACTTACTTACTTCCTTTCGCGATTCTCTCTGTTGCCATTTCCATCGACTATCACGCGAGCGAACACGTTAACGCAGGGCCGCCCAATCCGCTAATGCAGCAAGGGGCCACGCCCCCTCGCGTCATTGCCTCAACTCCTCCGCCTCCGAGATGTATAACAGGCAAGAATATTGCCTCATTCCCACTTTTATTTAGACTACAGCCTTGGCGAAGTGAAAAAAATGCGCTTATTTCAATGGTATTCTTACGACAGAGTTAAATAAAGTTTAACTTTGATACGAGGGTCGTTCAAAGAGTCCTTAAAATCTCCGAGAAATTGTTCTCTCAGTATCAAAACCTGATGTTTACGAGAAATCAGCAATCATGACTAGTCAACTGTTTATGTTTCAAGTATATTCATCCCATAGATTTATGTTCGTTGTCGATCGAAGTAAACAGTTTACATTTTTTTAAGAAACGGATAAAAGTGAGTTTCGTGCGGTGATCAAAAACACACTTCAAAAGGGTTAACGGTGAAATAAATCAAAGCTGAGCAGCATATATTTCATGGTATATCTACTTTTGTGTTTGCAGCTATTTTCAATTGCCTAAATGAATTTAAACTAGGGCGTAGTACATCCACAAAAGTGAACATCGTTCCGGATAACCTGTGAAAGTTTCTACCCTCGAAATGATTAGCAAAATCCACGATATGATTTAATTGACAGACGAATCAAATCGCGCGTGACATTTAAGGCCACAGAAATATCGCAATGAACAACTACTATAATTTTTCACAAAAGTTTGGGTGTGAAAAAAATCTCGACAATCTCGCTGTCCCGTTCGCTCATAGTGGAGAATGAACATAATCGCGTGGGCAATTCAGAAGCCCCCTTGGCGCTTTTCCGCCGCAATTCTTAGAATATTCCGCGTTGGTACATAACCTTTTTACAACGTTTTTCTTAACTTACTTTCGTGCCTGTCTGTTTGTCTGCGTTTGTTACGATGGAATTTTGTAACTCAATTTTAACACACTTAACGACTAGCTAGAGCATTAACTTTATATCTAGCTCAGATCTTGATGACAATGCATATTCACACGCTTTCTGTCATGATTATGGCTAGATTTCAAATAATATATGCAAAATTAATTTTGTATGGAAAGTTAATTCCACGTTTTGCCATCGGTGGCGCTGCAATCACATTTCAGCCAGAGTCCTCTAGATTGCTCTCTCAACACTACTCTCTCATCATAGTTATTATATGGCAATATAGAGGACTCTGATTTCAGCGAATTCGTTGTGCGACATCTTGAATGTTACGCAACATCTACAAGAATTGTTTTAGAAAAACGTTTGTTAAACATTAAAATTTTTTAAAACTAAAATTTAAAATCAATAAAGCGAAATAACTTGCTTCAGTGAATTCAGAACTATAAATTATTAGTTATTTGAGTGATAGTTACATAGAGGAAGAGAGAGATCGGAATAGGAAAAGTTATAAATCATTTAAACTAAAAAGAAGAAAATAATATTATAAATTAAAAAATTTAAAAACGTTTTTATTTCAAACTAGAAAGAAGAAAATAAATTTCTCTGTCGATATTTAAGCCTCGATATGAATTTTTACTCGAATGGTGACTACTTTATGACAATAATTACGATCAAAACGAAAAACGTTGGGCGAATGTAACATTACATTTAGTATTTGCAACAAGTGAAACTACTGTTAAAAATACTTACTAAAATGCGATTTGATTTACCAACCATATTCTCATCTAAAATCAACACATTCGCATAGTTGATGACTTTATTGATCTTTGAGAACTAAAACAGAATCAAAAACGCTAAGATATTAAAACTTCAAACATTGCGTGTCAGGTAAGAACACATTCATGCATAATTGCTTAGTACTTAAACATTAACTGATGACTTCTTGAATATTAAAATTAATCAACCAACTCATTTCTAATAATGCTAATTTCTAATACGTTCAGATGTTAAGCACTGAGCATTACCTTCTCATTCAATATAAACTCAATTTTAGATAACCTTAATAATAGTGAATAGTATCAGTTAGTAGCAGATACTGTCAATTTACATAACGATGGAAAACCCAACTGTAAATGATAATAATCCAAATTCATATTTATTACAAACACTAAATGTAACCTTACATGCGCCCAATTTTTTTCGTTTCGGTCGCAATGATTGTCACAAAGTATGGCACCATTTGAGTAAGAATTCATATCGAGACTCAGATATGGACAGAGAAATTTATTTTCCTCTTTTTAGTTGGCGATAAAAACGTTGTTTTTAAATGTTTTAATTCATAATATTATATGATATATGAATTCAAAACCACACTAAAAGGACAGAGGAGCAGGTAAAACGATGGAATGAAAGGGCTCCAAAGCAAGTGAAGATGGTGAAATGGGCCGGTCGCGTCATTGCAACGATATTTTCGGATATATGCGGAATAACCAACATCCAATGCTTAGAAAGGGAAGAACGATAACAGGAGGGCAATATGCATCACTATTGGACCGTTTGACAGCAGAAATCAAGAAAAGCGTCCAAATTTGAAACAAAACATTTTCATCCTGCTACGCACGTTGGCACGCCTGTTCAGTTTCAATGGCTAAGATTACGGAATTTAAGTTTCAATTATGTAAAAGTTCATCGTGAACACCAAATTTGACTTACAGTGGCTTTTTTAATCTCACAAATTGAAGAAGAGGCTTGCGGACATAGGTTTACGTCTAAGGAGGAGATCATCGCCCAAACTAATGCCTATTTTGAGGGCATCTCGAAATTCTACTTTTTGAACGGCTTGCTTTGGATGCTTAGATAAATTCTTACAAAAAGTTATAAAGCTGGAAGAAGACTATAGCGAAAAATGAAAAAATACCCAATATAATGTCTTATTTTGTCAAGCACCTAATGGAAAAAACGTATAACCCATTTTTAAATGAAATTTTTCCAGTTCCAAGAAAAAGGACAAAGATTAGATGCCGAACAGCAGGTAATAGTGAAAAATAAAAGGATGATATTTGACTTAATGAATGAAAATGAGTTTTGTAGCCACTCCCTTAACTTCGATGTAATCCTCTAACTGCTATATGACCACACTTTCTTCCGGAAAACCTTTTTTACCTTGTGATAGTACGAAAGGACGGAATTTCGGTTGTCTGCATGATTTAATCTTCTTAACTTTGTTTCCATGCCTCCTCATACACACCCCCTCCCCTCCCATCCACACTCTTCCTTCTGATCTTTTTACCCCCGCTATATTTGACTTTTGTCTGAAATGGGAATTTGCCAGTACACAATGATGATTTTGTAACAATCGCAACACGTGTTGTAAGCTGTTAATAAAATTTGTTGACAATGCGATATCTTCGTTGATCATTAGATATGTTGCTCTACGACATCTATTCGCAAAAAGTTGACTTGTTTTATTAAAAGAGTTGAGAGAGCTCGATAATATGATGGCAATCGGTGAGTGAATGCAATTAGTAGCTTACATGGAGTTATAGTGTTGTATGACTTTGTACACTCTTATTGCTACAAGCGTCTAAGGTACCCACCATTCGAAGTAATCCGGTCACAGCCCATTCCCGCACTCACAATTGCAGCTCTTCTCAAATTCCAGCGAAACGCATTCAATGGGGCGACATTCCATTTCGCACATAGACATATATCTACGCTGACACCACCGACCTCTTTTCGCGTCGCGGGTATAAAGGACCTTAAATTTGCTTCACTTGATCCTCACCCAAACAAACACGACCAATAAAACCGTCTAATAAAGTTCGTACGGACACGATCGTCCTGGAACGGGTGTTCACGGGACGCGAGGTCGTAAAACAAAACAGCCGGCTCCGAGGCGCGTCACGGGTGCGGGCGAGAAGATTTGCGGCCTTTAGAAGTGCGGCGTTGCGAATATTGGTGGTATTGAAATACTTCCGATTCCGACCTTATAATGGCGAACTCAAATGACAAGTATTCTGCGCGCTTTCTCGGATGCGACAGAAACAGTTCAGCACTTGGCCGCGAGAGGCACAGGAGAGCCACGAATATTCCGTTGGATACTAATATTCAGAGGCGGATAGAATCATTGAAAGTGAAGCATAGACGTCAAACCTGATGCGAAGGATTGGACAAGCACGCAGTGGGAAGGGTGAAAAATTGGGAGGGACTTTCATATATTCCACTTTCATTTTATTTATGTCTCGAATACGCGACAAGCATCTGGTGTTGAGGGATGTAATCCGTGAACTAATAAAATAAAAATGGAATCAGGGCGATTCACCGAAAGCTGCTGCGAGCAAACTAAGAGCGTTAAGGCCGTTTTACATATACATCTACGTAATACCCTGAGAGCCACCTCTATAATGTTTGGCAGGGGGTGATCAATCACCAGCATGCGATATGAAAGATTCCCACATGCACAACACATGGTAAAAAATGTTAAACATACTATCAAATTATACTTCCACATCCATGCAAATGCAAAACTTGTCAACTACTCATGAAGCCAATCTGCCTATGAAGCTAGATCATGTAAAAAAGGCTGTTATAAAAACTAGGGAATTTCAAAGACATGAAAATTCAATTCTGATAATGATTCACATCCGAGATTATTATCTAAGAAGTCAGTAACACTAACGAGACTATAGTAACGGCTTTTCAGATTCCTGGCAGCTCTTCTATGTACGCGTTCTAACTCTGTTTTTAAGACTTTCATTCAATTTCATGAGGATCCCAAACACTGGCAGTGTATTCTTGGTGGGATATAAAGAGAGAGAAGTAGCTAATTTTTCTCTCTCCGTCGTCGCAATTTCCTAATATTCTTTTAACAAAACCTAAATTTACGATTAGCTTAACCTGTTATTTCCCGAATATGTTTATTCCATGATACATCATTATTGAATCTAATTCCTATATGATTCACGGTTTCTACACTCTCCAATTGGGTACCCTTAATGACATAGCTCTGTTATGGGGAGTTATTTTTTCCAGAAATTCATTACTTCGCATTTTTTAAATTTTACTCCAGCTGCCACGCATCGCTACATGCTTGGATTTCAGTAAGGTAGTTCGTTAGTTCATCCCTATCTTTACCGCTGCGGATTTCCCTGTAAACTACAGCGTACATGGGGAACGTAATTGCACAATTAGAAGAGCGTGCGATGGCGACGTCAAAATTGCGTCGTGTAAAGCGGCGAATTGCCAGAACGCATGCGAGAATGCATGGACGTGAGATGGCAAAATAGCCCCTGTTCTAATTTCACTCGTACATTCGCGTAATTGCACGCAATAATGAGCAATGAATGCAGTTCTAACCTGCGCAATCACGTGCCTCCTGTAAAACGGCCATTAGACAGTTTTGACACGAAATGAGCTGGGATTCACTGTAGACTCGGATGATACGAGGTGTGCTAGGATTTCTTAGGCATTTAAGAACAGATATCACTCACAATCAGAGCGACACAGAAATCATCATCTTGGAACATAAACGTACGTTTCGGCCCCTCGGAAACTATTAAATGGAGGAATACTTTCCCAAAAGGATCGATGCAGAACATAACAAATTATTTTTTATTCTTCGAGGATAGATAATAATGTAAATATGCGAACAATGAAGAGAAAATCTCTCCACTACAAAATTTAGTTCTCTTTTGCCAAGTGCTTTGCCTTGTCCATCTTCAACTCTATTCTCAACCGCCACGCCGAAATGAAAATTACAAAAAAATATTGAATATCACTTTCATGAGGGATTGCATTCTGATGCATTCTTTTTCATTTCATTTCATACGCATACTCCTTTTTTACTGAAGGCTCTTCCTTTAAAAGCATGGATTGTCTCATTATATGAAAAATTATTAGTGTTAGCAACAGGATTAACACATCGTGTTTTCTTCGGCATACGATTCGGGATGCGAAAGTTTGAAAATGAAGGATATTGTGGAATCGTAAATACTTCTTCTCAAAGACGAACTTCAATGTAAAACTTGATTTTAAGTTAATTTTTGCTTTTTGATCAAATATTCTCTACTCCATTAAAAATAGCGTCAAGAGCATCATAAAATCATTTTCATTCAGGAAGTATTTAACGGATAATTTCATACTTAATCCATTCACGAAGTAGTCTGGAAATGCAGCCACCACCACTGCAATGGCTGTGGCCATCACTTGAGCGGCGAAAAGACATGCCCCACAATTATATATCATACTGACAGTCTACTCTCATCAACTTTAAACGCTAAACCGTTAAATTTTCCAGGCGATCGGATAAATGGTGTGGTCATGCTAGGAGGACACAGGGAGAGCCAGACTTACAACTTCATAAAAAAATGGATAGACGAGGCAATATTGGGCATTTATATGACGTTTCAAGACGCCCAAGGGACAAGTTGATGCTTAGGAATGAGTAGCTTGCGGCGAATTGGAGATGCATGGATGGTCCTTAACACGTGCAGCAGAATGAGGCGAGATAAATGATGCACTTAAATTATGCAAAATGTGGACATGAAATCTCTCTGAGACTCATTCGCGGCCATTCAAGTACGCCCTGTCCAAACATCCCGCTTCTATTTATAAATGTTGCTCAGGGAGAGGGAAGAAGAGATTTATAACGGAAGGAAAAGGAAACCACCTTTAGGATAACGCCTTAAAATCGTCCAGTCTGCTTCCAATAATCTTCCCCATTCACGTGAAGAAGAACAATCGCATAACTTGCTCGAAAGTTTTTTATGGCAGGACGCGGGGACAATAACAAAGTTAAATCTTCCGGTTATCTTCATAACTATTTGAAAAAGTAACTATGCTACGGCACTCGGTTTGAACCCATTCTACATACATATTGAACGTTATGAAGCACTATGCTTATAATTTTCACAATGAAAACGTTTCACAAAGCTAATTCTGAGCTTATTCATCATAACTATCATTTGCATTTTTAAACTGAACGAGCGCTAGAAATTTTTCTATTATCGTCCCTCAAAATATTGAAAATCAATTGGTTAGTCTTCAGAATAAGTGAATCATAAGATTAGACAGCCAAAAATTAGTGTGAGAACAAATAAAGTACTTCCATATTAACATAGGAAAAAGTGTCCACTCGCACACTGACATAAGAGACCGATGTATCCACCTTAACTGAGCCTCCATGAACCAATGAAATACCTACAGACAATATTTTTCATTTAAAGAGGTATTGACTAATTGAAAAAGATAATTAAATATCGTTTGCGGTTTCTCATTGATATTTACTTTGTTCATTATAGTAGAACCTCGCTTGCACGACATCACAACAGCCTATAACGCGACAACCTCTATTACCAGTGCAATTTTTACCCCGCAGGATTGCCATAATACATAATGTTACATTTACCTATATAAAGCGGCTATTATTATCCAAAAAATCTCAGTAACATGGATTTTTCCAATCCAGAACGTAACTTAGAACCTCTATAACAAGTCGCTTTGAGAAGTTAACCTCAGTAATTCTATTATTACATTATACATGACTGTATACAATAGAATACGTTATGAAGAGATTAAGTGATTCCATTAACCTCGATGAAACGAGTGATAGCCAAAATAACCTTGATAGCATGACCATCAGCAAAAAAGAACACTTCGAAAACAAGACTGTTTTCCTATTCCCCTTTAGAAAATTCATATCGACGTTCTACAGTACAATATTCTTCACAGAATCTGCTTCATATGGTAGTATCGTCCAGATTTATTTCCGCTTAGCACTGATTGTGATTCAATTCACCTTTTTTATTCCTCAAACTTAGTTTTTATTCCCACCTTTTCGGGCGATGACAGATTTTCACCCGCAGTCGTCTGCTCCGCAACAGCTTTGGAGTTTGGCTTTGAATAGGTTTTATTGGCAAAAAATTAAATTTGATACGATTATAAAAATTTATTTCGAGTACACCAAAGCCTAACAATAAAAGAATCAAATTTTAGCGCTACCCAATCCGGGAAAGGAATGGAAAAATTAAACCGATTAATATAAAGCCCTTCTGTTGAGCTTATATAACGGTGTGCTCCCGTCAGCACCCCTTACCCTTATAAAACCCTCGTCTTATCTCCGGCCCAGATCCTCCCTTTTCCAATTGGTCGCAATCACGCCACTCCACGGGCGATAGCAAGGTACATCGACCACACATCGACCCATCAACAATCGAAGGAGAAGAAAAGACCCCGAACGCACAAAATCCCCTCCAATCAACGCAAAGCCTTCCAACTCCCTCTCTTCCTTCCTTTCTCACTGAGTTTCACGTCCGTCTCGCCTTACCTCGCCCATCCAAACGTCCTTTCCGCTCTATCTTTATTTCCACATTCCAACCGAGTGGCTAAGCAACAGACCACCCTCACTACTCTATGCAACACAAACAGAATGCGAATTGCACAAGAGCTGCGACAATGGTAGATTCTGTTCACTTATATATATATATACTCGCTGCGCTCCGCGCGCTCGTTAAGGGGCTCCGCCCCTTAACAACCCCGGTTCCGGCTTCGCCGTTTACTTTTGTGGTCGTTTGAGGCCTTTCGAAGTTCGAAAAATCTCACTTAAGCTAGGGGCCGGCTTCGCCGGCCAGGGGGTAGGGGGGCGCCCCACTCACTCCTCGGAACGGCTTCGCCGTTCCTCGCTGGAGGGCGGCTTCGCCGCCCAGGGGTTGAGTGTGCTCCCCCGGGGCTACCCCGCTTAATACTCGGAACGGCGTCGCCGTTCCCCGTCTGGGGTCGCCATGGCCGCCCAGAGGGCGAGGGCATTTCGGAACTGTTTCACCGTCATTCGTAAAAGGGGCGGCTTCGCCGCCCAGAGATGGGGGGAGCCCACAGCGGCTGCGCCGATTGAACATCGGGACGGCTTCGCCTCCCGGGAGTTACTGAAGTTCCTTTCTCGCCTACGCCAGTTACTCCTCGGAACGGCTTCGCCGTTCCTCGTTGTGGGGCGGCTTCGCCGCCTTGGTGTTGAGGAGCCCCCCAGCGGCTGCTCTACTTAGTCCTCATGAATGCTCTTCTCCACCGAGAGGGGTGCCCAGGGTGATTCGGGGGTTTTAATTTGTTATGCATGCGGTCACCAATCATTCACAGTGATCACGTAACGGTGATTGTTAAGGGTAGTGCAAAGCGGAGTAATAGTGGCGACAAGTACCCATAAAAGACGTCTTAATGGCAAGTTTTTCATTTTTTTGCGGGTGTTTCCAAGGGAATACGGGAGTTTTATACTAGTGTTAAACCAGTGGTCACAAATCGTTCTCATGAATTCCGTGCCGATAAGTTCTAGGGGTCCGGAAGAGTGGTCTGACGATTCTTTTACCTGGAGAGGCGATTTATTAGAAATGTTTTGCGAGGTTTCACGGGGTTATCGGGGGTTTTAATAAGTGGTAGGGGCACCCGTTAAATTGTGGCGAAAACTATTCGGAATGGCGAGTTAAAATTTTTTTTCGGCGATGTTCTAGGAGGTGATCGGGGATTTTCTGGTATTTTTTCCCTTCATAGTTTACGGTCGCTCGCCCTCACCAAATATTCCGGTTGTAGAGCTCAGAGGGGACGGGTAGAGCGGCGTAATGTTTGCGAGAAGTTCCCAAATATGAGACTAAATGACACATTTTACATTTTGGGGGGATATCAGGGGGATACCGGGGGTTTAAATGTGTGTACTCCTGGCGTTCACCATCCATTCACATAAATTCCGTGGGGATGAGTCGTTGGGGATGTTGGAATAGTCACGAAAAGTACCCAAAAATTATACTTATATGCAAAATTTTAATTTTTGGGGGGGTGTATGTGGGTTTACCGGGGGTTTATCGGTTTTTACTGCCAGGGGTCATCAATTCCGTAGCGATGAGTGGTAAGGATTGTAAAAGCGGCGGAATTGTGACGAAAAGTACCCGAAAAGGCTATTAATATGCAAATTTTAATTTTTAGGGGGTTTTGGGGGGTTTAAAGATGACGATACTATATAGTCACATTCATTTACTGTCATATCTGACAGTAGTGTGCCCTATGACATCCATATTTCAGGAGTAATACAATAAAAAACGAACCAGTCCCCCAAAAAAGTGAGTAGTGCCCGTAATTTTTATTTTTTCGCGGTTAAATGCATAACATTATTTATTAAATGTTTATGTTTTCTGAAACACAATGCATAGATGTATGTAACTATAAAGTTTGAAAGAAATCGGTCAAGTAAAAATGGACAAAACCTTGTGTTTATCTTTTGGAAATCGTAATTTTCGGAATATTTTAATTTTTTTCTGAGTAAGCAAGGACGACGAAAGAAAATTGTTACCTATGTTTCGTAGACAATGTTATGAGCATATATAATAATCATTTTCGTTATCCAACACCTTAAATTAAGTCGAGGGGAGGGGAATGTATGAAATGTTTTTCGAAAAATCAATTTTTGGACGCCATTTTGGCAGCAATTTTCTAAAAAAGAAAATTAGAACATTACGTTATTACGTGCCCACATTTATTAGATTTCAAAAAAGGCATTAACGATCCGTGTGGCATGCACTGTTAGCCCGCAGTAAAATAAAAACCGAAAAACTGTTCCAGGGAAATGCGCGATTTCGGCCATTTTGTCGACCTAGCGATGACACGTGGCGGAAACTTCCGGTTTTCGGATTTTTCCCAGGGATCATTTCGCGTTCCCATTACGCGTGCCAAATTTCAGCTCTCCAGCACTTCTAGAAGTGGTCGGGAATTTGTATCCATGAGTCAGTCACCACAAGGGCTGTATATAGATGGGGCTCGCCGCGCTGCGCGCGCTCGTTAGGGGGCTACGCCCCCTAAAACCCCCCGCATCCGGCTTCGCCGGCTGCCCCCACCGGACGGCTTCGCCGTCCACCCCGCGACTACTCGGAACGGCTTCGCCGTTCCTCGCCGAGGGGTCGTCTTCGCCGCCCATATATTTAGGCAGCCCTCCGACAGATAGCAGCTGGTTCCTCGGAACGGCTTCGCCGTTCATCGTGTGAGGGCGGCTTCGCCACACAAGGTTTACCCGAGTCCCCCCTAGGCGTGGACTCCTGGGAACGGCATCGCCCTTCCTCGTGCCGGAGCGGCTTCGCCGCCCAAGGTTTACCGGTGTTCCCCCGAGACTGCGACAACTCGAAACGGCTGCGCCGTTCCTCGCCGTCGCACCCGGGACTCCTCGAAACGGCTTCGCCGTTTCTCGTTTTGGGTCGGCCTCGCCGCCCATATATTGAGGCAGCCCTCCAACAGACACCAGCTAGTACCTCGGAACGGCTTCTACGTTCGTCGTGTTAGGGCGGCTTCGCCGCCCAAGGGTTACCCGAGTCCCCCCGAGGCGTGGACTCCTGGGAACGGCATCGCCCTTCCTCGTGGCGGGGCGGCTTCGCCGCCCAAGGTTTACCGGTGTTCCCCCGCGCCTTCGACAACTCGGAACGGCTGCGCCGTTCCTCGCCTGTGGGCGGCTTCACCGCCCAAGGGTTATCTCGTCGTAATGGGGCGGCTTCGCCTCCCAAGGTTTACCTATTTCCCCGAGCCATCGCCTCCTTGGAACGGCTGCGCCGTTCCTCGCGTGAGGGCGGCGCCCAAGGGTTATCGGCGCCCTCCCCCCGTAAGCTTCCTGGTGATGGGGCGGCTTCGCCGCCCAAGGTTTACCCGTGTCCCCCCGAGGCGTCGACTCCTGGGAACGGCATCGCCCTTCCGCGTGATGGGGCGGCTTCGCCGCCCAAGGTTTACTGTGTCCCCCCGAACCGTCGACTCCTCGGAACGCATTCGCCGTTCCTCGTCTTTGGGCGGCTTCGCCGCCCAAGGGTTATCGGCGCCCTCCCCCCTCGTAAGACACCCATTCGGCTGCTCCACGTGTTGGAGCGGATTTGCCGCCCGAGGGTTCTCGGAGGTTTTCCGCGCCTCTGACTCCTCGGAATGGCTCCGTCGTTCTTGGGGCGGGGGCAGCTTCGCCGCCAGGGTTTCCACTCCTCACAGAGCAATGCGTACTACCAGCTATCCCCCATCGTATACAAAGGCTACCGGGGGATAATGAGGCAGAATGTAGACGCATGCTAGCTGTGATTGTGGCATTTTAGCTTATGACGATGTTTCGAAGGCGGTCCGGGGGGTTGCCAGGGTTTTTTATGAGTGTACTGACAACGGTCACAATCATCCAAATGAATTCTTTAGCGATGAGTCATAGGAGAAGGGAAATACTGCTAAAATATGCGAAAACACCGAAGAACATGCTATAAACAGAAAAAGAAGAATTTTTTCCCCGGTCTTATAGGAAGCCACGTGAAACTTTGAGGGGTTTTATTGCATAAAAGGTCTTTGTTTACCTACAATAAAAATTCCAGCGATCTAGCTTTAGGGGAACAATGAATTTTCCCGTATTACTCACATTTATATTACCAATTCTGTGTTCTCCACATAGCGGTGCATAGGCGCTGTAATAAGGCATAACTCGTGTGAATTTCGTAGCCGTACTTTATGGGGAAGTGGTTTAAAAAAATCGCTTTTAGGTGTCCATGTCCTGGAAGCCCTTTTATACCTCTACTATTTTGTTAAGAAATGTACATTTAAAAATTTGAAGTTTTATTGCGGGTGTGTAATTGGGGCAGGATAATTGAACATGACGGGTAAATATAGCCGACACAATTCCCATTCGGAATCAATAAAAACGATACAACTGGGATGAATGGTACACGAAATATACGACTTATTAAGTAATTTTTATTTTTTTGGGGGGTTCACAGGGGGTTTTCGGGGGACCTAAAGTGCTTGTTCTGTATAACGCGGCATCGTTTACCTTGGATAAAAATTTCTGCTCTTTAGCTGTAGTGTAAGCATGCTTTTTCGACGGTGTCACCCGTTAATATTAAATATTCTGCGTTCTCCTGGTAGCGGCGCGTAGGGGCACGAGAAAGACGTCAATCACCTGAATTTGGTGTCCGTACCACGTCGGGAAAGGGTAAAAAAAAATTCGGAAAAATTTAAAATTGTGTGTTGAGGGAATGCAAACTTCACGGCGGATGTGTTGTAAGTTACCAAACGTTGTAGGAGTCGCAATTTCAATGGAAATACATAATCGTTAATAACTCGAAATTCTTTCGTCCTTTGCATACATGAAGATAGCCGAAAAATTGAATAAAAAATCTAGTATCTTGCATTTAAGTGAATTTGTCCTACGATTATTGCAAATTGGTGAAAAAAATTCCGAAATTCGGCCCATAAGAAAAGCATTGAAAATTTGAAAAAGTTAAAAAAAATACTTTAAATCAAAATATTGCAGAGAAAACGACACTAAAAAATCAAGCAAAAAATATAGTATCTCATACGTTAAGGTATTATTCCTACAACGATTTGAAATTGGTTTTAAAAAAATCCAAAGATAGGCCCATAAGAAAAGCATTGGAAATTTTAAAAAATTATAAAAAATACTTTAAATCAAAATATGGCAAAATGTTTCACATCAAAAAATCGGCCAAAAAATCTAGTTTCCGTCAGTGAAATTTCATGTTCCCGTGACATTTGCAAGTAGGAGAAGAATGGAGGCGGGGGCAGCATCGCCGCCAAGGTTTTCACTCCTCACAGAGCAATGCGTACTACCAGCTATCCCCCATCGTTTACAAAGGCTACCGGGGGATAATGTGGCAGAATGTAGACGCATGCTAGCCGTGATTGTGGCATTTTAGCTTATGACGATGTTTTGAAGGTGGTCCGGGGGGTTTCCAGGGTTTTTTTATGAGTGTAGTGACAGCGGTCACAATCATCCAAAAAAATTCCTCAGCGATGAGTCATAGGAGAAGGTAATTACTGGTAAAATATGCGAAAACACCGAAGAACATGCTATTTACAGAAAAAAAATAATTTTTTTCCCCGGTCTAATAGGAAGCCACGTGAAATTTCGAGGGGTTTTCTTGCATAAAAGGTCTTTGTTTACCTACAATAAAAATTCCAGCGATCTAGCTTTAGGGGAACAATGAATTTTCCCGTATTACTCACATTTATATTGCCAATTCTGTGTTCTCCACATAGCGGTGCATAGGCGCTGTAATAAGGCATAACTCGTGTGAATTTAGTAGCCGTACCTTATGGGGAAGTGGTTTAAAAAAATCGCTTTTAGGTGTCCTTGTCCTGGAAGCCATTTTATACCTCTACTATTTTGTTAAGAAATGTACATTTAAAAATTTGAAGTTTTATTGCGGGTGTGTAAATGGGGCAGGTTAATTGAACATGACGCGTAAATATAGCCGACACAATTCCCAGTCCGAATAAATAAAAACGATACAACTCGGATGAATGGTACAAGAAATATACCACTTATTAAATAATTTTTATTTTTTTGGGGGGGTCCCAGGGGGTTATCGGGGGACATTTTGTGCTTGTCCCGTATAACGCGGCATCGTTTACCTTCGATAAAAATTTCGGCTCTTTAGCTGTAGTGTAAGCATGGTTTTTCGACGGTGTCACCCGTTTAAATTCAATATTCTACGTTCTCCGGGTAGCGGCACGTAGGGGCACGAGAAAGACGTCACTCACCTGAATTTGGTGTCCGTACGTCGTCGGGAAGTGGCGAAAAAAAATTCCGAAAAATTTAAAATCGTGTGTTGAGGGAATGCAAACTTCACGGCGGATGTGTTGTAAGTTACCAAACGTTGTAGGAGTCGCAAATTGAATGGTAATACATAATCGTTAATTACTCGAAATTCGTTGAATCTATGGATATAAGCATATTCCCAAAAAATTAAGAAAAAAATCTAGTATCTTGCATTAAATTGAATTGGTCCTACGATTATTGCAAATTGGTCAAAAAAATTCCGAAATTCGGCCCATAAGAAAAGCATTGGAAATTTTAAATTGTTAAAAAAAATACTTTTAAACAAAAAATTGCAAAGGCGACCACACCAAAAAATCAACCAAAAAATCTAGTGTCTCATACGTTAGGGACTTATTCCTACAACGATTATAAGTTGGTTTTAAAAAAATCCAAAGATAGGCCCATAAGAAAAGCATTGGAAATTTAAAAAAATTATAAAAAATACTTTCAATCAAAATATGGCAAAATGTTTCGCATCAAAAAATTGGCCAAAAAATCTAGTTTCCGTCAGTGAAATTTCATGTTCCCGTGACATTTTAAAGTAGGCAAATAATGGAATATGTTTTAGTCCCATAAGGCTCCAATGTTAATTCGGATCGATATATCTCGAAAACCGATCGACTTTTTCGAGTTTTCGGACTTTTCCCCCCGATGAATATTTTTTGTCCACGACCTGTAAAAATTTCGTCTTCCCAGCACGTCCGGAAGTGGTCGGGAATTTGTATACGTGAATCAGTCAGTGGTCAATGAGTGAGGTATCTGTCACACATCGGGTTGTATATAATATAGACTCGCTGCGCTCCGCGCGCTCGTTAGGGGCTCCGCCCCTTAACAACCCCGGTTCCGGCTTCGCCGTTTACTTTTGTGGTCGTTTGAGGCCTTTCGAAGTTCGAAAAATCTCACCTAAGCTAGGGGCCGGCTTCGCCGGCCAGGGGGTAGGGGGGCGCCCCACTCACTCCTCGGAACGGCTTCGCCGTTCCTCGCTGGAGGGCGGCTTCGCCGCCCAGGGGTTGAGTGTGCTCCCCCGGGGCTACCCCGCTTAATACTCGGAACGGCGTCGCCGTTCCCCGTCTGGGGTCGCCATGGCCGCCCAGAGGGCGAGGGCATTTCGGAACTGTTTCACCGTCATTCGTAAAAGGGGCGGCTTCGCCGCCCAGAGATGGGGGGAGCCCACAGCGGCTGCGCCGATTGAACATCGGGACGGCTTCGCCTCCCTGGAGTTACTGAAGTTCCTTTCTCGCCTACGCCAGTTACTCCTCGGAACGGCTTCGCCGTTCCTCGTTGTGGGGCGGCTTCGCCGCCTTGGTGTTGAGGAGCCCCCCAGCGGCTGCTCTACTTAGTCCTCATGAATGCTCTTCTCCACCGAGAGGGGTGCCCAGGGTGATTCGGGGGTTTTAATTTGTTATGCATGCGGTCACCAATCATTCACAGTGATCACGTAACGGTGATTGTTAAGGGTAGTGCAAAGCGGAGTAATAGTGGCGACAAGTACCCATAAAAGACGTCTTAATGGCAAGTTTTTCATTTTTTTGCGGGTGTTTCCAAGGGAATACGGGAGTTTTATACCAGTGTTAAACCAGTGGTCACAAATCGTTCTCATGAATTCCGTGCCGATAAGTTCTAGGGGTCCGGAAGAGTGGTCTGACGATTCTTTTACCTGGAGAGGCGATTTATTAGAAATGTTTTGCGAGGTTTCACGGGGTTATCGGGGGTTTTAATAAGTGGTAGGGGCACCCGTTAAATTGTGGCGAAAACTATTCGGAATGGCGAGTTAAAATTTTTTTTCGGCGATGTTCTAGGAGGTGATCGGGGATTTTCTGGTATTTTTTCCCTTCATAGTTTACGGTCGCTCGCCCTCACCAAATATTCCGGTTGTAGAGCTCAGAGGGGACGGGTAGAGCGGCGTAATGTTTGCGAGAAGTTCCCAAATATGAGACTAAATGACACATTTTACATTTTGGGGGGATATCAGGGGGATACCGGGGGTTTAAATGTGTGTACTCCTGGCGTTCACCATCCATTCACATAAATTCCGTGGGGATGAGTCGTTGGGGATGTTGGAATAGTCACGAAAAGTACCCAAAAATTATACTTATATGCAAAATTTTAATTTTTGGGGGGGTGTATGTGGGTTTACCGGGGGTTTATCGGTTTTTACTGCCAGGGGTCATCAATTCCGTAGCGATGAGTGGTAAGGATTGTAAAAGCGGCGGAATTGTGACGAAAAGTACCCGAAAAAGCTATTAATATGCAAATTTTAATTTTTAGGGGGTTTTGGGGGGTTTAAAGATGACGATACTATATAGTCACATTCATTTACTGTCATATCTGACAGTAGTGTGCCCTATGACATCCATATTTCAGGAGTAATACAATAAAAAACGAACCAGTCCCCCAAAAAAGTGAGTAGTGCCCGTAATTTTTATTTTTTCGCGGTTAAATGCATAACATTATTTATTAAATGTTTATGTTTTCTGAAACACAATGCATAGATGTATGTAACTATAAAGTTTGAAAGAAATCGGTCAAGTAAAAATGGACAAAACCTTGTGTTTATCTTTTGGAAATCGTAATTTTCGGAATATTTTAATTTTTTTCTGAGTAAGCAAGGACGACGAAAGAAAATTGTTACCTATGTTTCGTAGACAATGTTATGAGCATATATAATAATCATTTTCGTTATCCAACACCTTAAATTAAGTCGAGGGGAGGGGAATGTATGAAATGTTTTTCGAAAAATCAATTTTTGGACGCCATTTTGGCAGCAATTTTCTAAAAAAGAAAATTAGAACATTACGTTATTACGTGCCCACATTTATTAGATTTCAAAAAAGGCATTAACGATCCGTGTGGCATGCACTGTTAGCCCGCAGTAAAATAAAAACCGAAAAACTGTTCCAGGGAAATGCGCGATTTCGGCCATTTTGTCGACCTAGCGATGACACGTGGCGGAAACTTCCGGTTTTCGGATTTTTCCCAGGGATCATTTCGCGTTCCCATTACGCGTGCCAAATTTCAGCTCTCCAGCACTTCAAGAAGTGGTCGGGAATTTGTATCCATGAGTCAGTCACCACAAGGGCTGTATATAGATGGGGCTCGCCGCGCTGCGCGCGCTCGTTAGGGGGCTACGCCCCCTAAAACCCCCCGCATCCGGCTTCGCCGGCTGCCCCTACCGGACGGCTTCGCCGTCCACCCCGCGACTACTCGGAACGGCTTCGCCGTTCCTCGCCGAGGGGTCGTCTTCGCCGCCCATATATTTAGGCAGCCCTCCGACAGATAGCAGCTGGTTCCTCGGAACGGCTTCGCCGTTCATCGTGTGAGGGCGGCTTCGCCACACAAGGTTTACCCGAGTCCCCCCTAGGCGTGGACTCCTGGGAACGGCATCGCCCTTCCTCGTGCCGGAGCGGCTTCGCCGCCCAAGGTTTACCGGTGTTCCCCCGAGAACCGCCGTTCCTCGCCGTCGCACCCGGGACTCCTCGAAACGGCTCCGCCGTTTCTCGTTGTGGGTCGGCCTCGCCGCCCATATATTGAGGCAGCCCTCCAACAGACACCAGCTAGTACCTCGGAACGGCTTCGCCGTTCGTTGTGTTAGGGCGGCTTCGCCGCCCAAGGGTTACCCGAGTCCCCCCGAGGCGTGGACTCCTGGGAACGGCATCGCCCTTCCTCGTGGCGGGGCGGCTTCGCCGCCCAAGGTTTACCGGTGTTCCCCCGCGCCTTCGACAACTCGGAACGGCTGCGCCGTTCCTCGCCTGTGGGCGGCTTCACCGCCCAAGGGTTATCTCGTCGTAATGGGGCGGCTTCGCCTCCCAAGGTTTACCTATTTCCCCGACCCATCGCCTCCTCGGAACGGCTGCGCCGTTCCTCGCGTGAGGGCGGCGCCCAAGGGTTATCGGCGCCCTCCCCCCGTAAGCTTCCTGGTGATGGGGCGGCTTCGCCGCCCAAGGTTTACCCGTGTCCCCCCGAGGCGTCGACTCCTGGGAACGGCATCGCCCTTCCGCGTGATGGGGCGGCTTCGCCGCCCAAGGTTTACTGTGTCCCCCCGAACCGTCGACTCCTCGGAACGCATTCGCCGTTCCTCGTCTTTGGGCGGCTTCGCCGCCCAAGGGTTATCGGCGCCCTCCCCCCTCGTAAGACACCCATTCGGCTGCTCCACGTGTTGGAGCGGATTTGCCGCCCGAGGGTTCTCGGAGGTTTTCCGCGCCTCTGACTCCTCGGAATGGCTCCGTCGTTCTTGGGGCGGGGGCAGCTTCGCCGCCAGGGTTTCCACTCCTCACAGAGCAATGCGTACTACCAGCTATCCCCCATCGTTTACAAAGGCTACCGGGGGATAATGAGGCAGAATGTAGACGCATGCTAGCTGTGATTGTGGCATTTTAGCTTATGACGATGTTTCGAAGGCGGTCCGGGGGGTTGCCAGGGTTTTTTATGAGTGTACTGACAACGGTCACAATCATCCAAATGAATTCTTTAGCGATGAGTCATAGGAGAAGGGAAATACTGCTAAAATATGCGAAAACACCGAAGAACATTCTATAAACAGAAAAAGAAGAATTTTTTCCCCGGTCTTATAGGAAGCCACGTGAAACTTTGAGGAGTTTTATTGCATAAAAGGTCTTTGTTTACCTACAATAAAAATTCCAGCGATCTAGCTTTAGGGGAACAATGAATTTTCCCGTATTACTCACATTTATATTACCAATTCTGTGTTCTCCACATAGCGGTGCATAGGCGCTGTAATAAGGCATAACTCGTGTGAATTTCGTAGCCGTACTTTATGGGGAAGTGGTTTAAAAAAATCGCTTTTAGGTGTCCATGTCCTGGAAGCCCTTTTATACCTCTACTATTTTGTTAAGAAATGTACATTTAAAAATTTGAAGTTTTATTGCGGGTGTGTAATTGGGGCAGGATAATTGAACATGACGGGTAAATATAGCCGACACAATTCCCATTCGGAATCAATAAAAACGATACAACTGGGATGAATGGTACACGAAATATACGACTTATTAAGTAATTTTTATTTTTTTGGGGGGTTCACAGGGGGTTTTCGGGGGACCTAAAGTGCTTGTTCTGTATAACGCGGCATCGTTTACCTTGGATAAAAATTTCTGCTCTGTAGCTGTAGTGTAAGCATGCTTTTTCGACGGTGTCACCCGTTAATATTAAATATTCTGCGTTCTCCTGGTAGCGGCGCGTAGGGGCACGAGAAAGACGTCAATCACCTGAATTTGGTGTCCGTACCACGTCGGGAAAGGGTAAAAAAAAATTCGGAAAAATTTAAAATCGTGTGTTGAGGGAATGCAAACTTCACGGCGGATGTGTTGTAAGTTACCAAACGTTGTAGGAGTCGCAATTTCAATGGAAATACATAATCGTTAATAACTCGAAATTCTTTCGTCCTTTGCATACATGAAGATAGCCGAAAAATTGAATAAAAAATCTAGTATCTTGCATTTAAGTGAATTTGTCCTACGATTATTGCAAATTGGTGAAAAAAATTCCGAAATTCGGCCCATAAGAAAAGCATTGAAAATTTGAAAAAGTTAAAAAAAATACTTTAAATCAAAATATTGCAGAGAAAACGACACTAAAAAATCAAGCAAAAAATCTAGTATCTCATACGTTAAGGAATTATTCCTACAACGATTTGAAGTTGGTTTAAAAAAAATCCAAAGATAGGCCCATAAGAAAAGCATTGGAAATTTTAAAAAATTATAAAAAATACTTTAAATCAAAATATGGCAAAATGTTTCACATCAAAAAATCGGCCAAAAATCTAAGTTCCGTCAGTGAAATTCTATGTTCCCGCGACATTTGCAAGTAGGCGAAGAATGGAAAACGTTTTAGTCCCATAAGGCTCCAATGTTAATTCGGATCGATATATCTCGAAAACCGATCGACTTTTTCGAGTTTTCGGACTTTTCCCTCCGATGAATATTTTTTCTTCACGACCTGTAAAAATTTCGTCTTCCCAGCACGTCCGGAAGTGGTCGGGAATTTGTATACGTGAATCAGTCAGTGGTCAATGAGTGAGGTATCTGTCACACATCGGGTTGTATATAATATAGAATATATATACAAATAAATTCACAGGTGAGGAAAGAAAGGGATAGGAACATGGAATAGAAAATGGACGAGGACAACGGTGCTGTGGTAGATGGAAAAAAGCCAGAAATCAGAGGGTAAAAATGCGGCCTGACTGGGACTCGAACCCAGAACCTCCTGGTTGCCGGCCAGGTGCTCTACCAGTTGCGCTACCAGGACACTTAGATTTGCCATGATTTCGGCGGGGGTTTATACACAGAAAACTCCCTTTGCTATGGCCCACAAGAGTAACCAATAGATGGCACTGGGGCAGCTCACCACTCACCAACGGAAGGAATGGACGAGGACACAAGGAAGAAAGGAAAGGTACACACTCACACGATAGCAGGAAAGAGACAGGAACATGCGTTTCGGGGCACGCAGAGCCCAAGTGAAATAAGCCAAAATGGCCGATACACTACTTCATTCATTCACACGGCGCCTTAAGCGCAAACATACAAATAAATTCACAGGTGAGGAAAGAAAGGGATAGGAACATGGAATAGAAAATGGACGAGGACAACGGATATATATATATATAATGTTTTGGAAAATATGAAATGCACGTAGCTCGTAATATAAATAGTTCAAGTCCATATCTATAAACACAGAAACACAAAAAAAGAAACACTCACACTGGAAAATAAACTCGGAAGCTTTCGAAGAACTGTCTTCTTTCTCAACCTAGCTAAGAGTCGGGAGGAAAGGAGAGCGTTGGAAAAGGGATAAGAGGGGAGAGGGGGCTAGAAAAAGACGTTAGGAAGCGACATTCAAACCCGGAAAGGTGATGGCTTGTAAGTGCCAAATGCATGCCAATTCGAGGGTGTGGAGATTGAGGGTAGAGTAAGTGGGAGGGAGGGAGGCAATGACTGAAACTTTGAAACATTGATTAAAGACAGAGTCGCGATAAACAATGCGTAGGAACTGTTAAAGATGCGTGGGGGGATGATGGACAGCAGGAGGCGCGGTGATTGTTAATTCTAAGATTGAGGGGGGTGGTGCATTGGCCGACATAGAAAGCGGGGCAGAAATTACAGTGAAGGAAGTAAATGATGTTGGTAGACGTACAAGTAATGAAGGGGAAAATCGTAGTTTGGAGAAAAAAGAGGCAGGGGGTGGAGAGAAAATCTTGCAGGTTTTACACCTGGGTCTATTGCAAGGTGAGGGTGTGGAGATGGTGACTGACTGCAACTTTTGAAGAGGGCTGGTGGCTTTAAATATGGTGTTTAGATTCGGTGGTCTCTTAATTGTGATCCGAGGAGTGGAGGGGAAAATATGAGAGGTGGACATGTGTTTAGACAGGATGGGATACAAGTATTTCAAAATGTTCTGTAGAACGTGAGCACCAGGAAAGTAGGTGGTGAGCAGAGATGGAGAGCAATGTTTGTCAGAGCGGGGTTTATTGGAAATACCCGGTTTTTTTCTTATTTTACTCATCAAAAGTTTTTCGGGGTAGCCGCGGTGAAGAAGAGAGGTGTGAAGTTTGGAGAGGAATTTTTGAAGGTCTTCAGGATTATTGCAAATTCTATGTCCCCGGACAGAGAGGGAATAAGGGTTGGAACGCTTGTTGTGTGGTGGATGGCAGCTGCTGTAGTGGAGGTATTGCTGTTTGTTTGTGGCTTTGATGTGAACCGATGAATTTGTTGTTGCCAGAAAAGTGTATGTCCACATCTAAGAAAGTGATGTTAGTTATGGAGATGGAAGAGGTGAAAGAAACTGAGGCAGAAGAGTTGAGTGAAGAAACAAAGGTGTTAAGAGAGTCGATGTCATGAGGCCAGAGAATGAAAATGTCGTCAATGTACCTCAGCCAAAGAAGAGGTTTTAGAGGGTAATTGGTGAGGAAATTTTCCTCAAAAAGGACAAGGAAAAGATTAGCATAAGAAGGGCTAAACCTACTTCCCATAGCGCAGCCGGACACTTGCAGATAGTAGTTGTTGTTAAAGGAGAAGGCATTGTGGGTGAGAATGAAATTGGAAAGATCAAGAAGAAAGTTAGTGCTAGGGTTTTGAGGTGTAGATCGTAATGAAAGATAGTGTCGGAGAGCAGCGAGTCCCTCAGAATGAGGGATTGAAGTGTACAGTGAGGTTACATCAATAAAGGCCATGATAATGGGCTGATTGGAGGGGAGGGAAATAGAATTGAGTTTAGAAAGGAAGTAATGAGAATCTCTGATGTATTATGGAAGGGACTGAACGAAGGGTTGGAGATAGAAATCAACGAAGGCCGAGATGTAGGAGAGTTTCGAGAGGAAACTGTGGGGCGGCCTGGGTTATTAGCTTTATGAATTTTTGGAAGGATATAGAAAGATGGCGAAGTGGTGTGAGCTGGTAAGAGAAGGGAAATGTCAGACTGGCTTAGGCCCTCGGAGGGACCTTTTGTTTTTAGTAGGGCATTCAATTCTGTGTGAAAATTAGAGGTAGGATCTGACCACTCCACTCCGGATTGAAAGAAAAGAAAGTCAGTTCTGGGTCATCCCAACAGCAGTGCAAACAGCCAGGCGTCTTAGCATCAAAAGATTACCAACGCTGAAATTACGCTGAAATTATTTTATCCTTCCATATAGAAAGTTTGGACAGAATTAAAATAGAGAATAATATATAAAATGTTTAACTTCTTTTTTTGTAATCATTTTCAATGAAACATAGGAAGACGTATTTTACCACGTGCCGTCACTGCGCTGATGCTCACGTGAACGCCGGATAGGCACAATAATCGCTGCCCTTCGGTTACTTGCAAGAACTTGCAGCTATTTTTTCACTTATGTCCTTATAATGCTGTTCTTTCTTGTTGCCGATTTACGTTTCCGCGCAAATCGACGTTAAAATGTTTATAACTCAGCAGTTATGCGAATTTTTGCGAAAAGATTTACTCCTCTTCACTAACTCCCACAGCACTCGTCGACATCGATAAAACGTTGATATCGAGATTTTATGATAGTATATTATCTATATTATTAAAGTGCCAATTTATTTTTCCAAAATTGTCTTCGACGTAAAGCCAAAAATAAACCTAAATACATAATTTGCCAAAAAACGGAAGAAATATATTTCCTCAGAAATAGCTCAAGAAAGCGCAATATATCTAGGTTAACAATTTTTTATAAAAAAGTATGCATGAAATGTGATGCCCCGGACATATTTAAGCTAACAAAAAATCATAAAAACAACATTCAGCAGCACTGAGGATGAGCTTCGAGTCGGAGCTTGAAACGCTGGCTATTATAAACCCGGTGGGAATCCCGAGAAGAGTTTATCCATGTAACTACATAACTTAAATAGTCAAAGCGGGTTTCTAATAATTCGAAAAAGTTATTGTAGTCCACCTATTTCCGGATCCGGACCACTACGCGACGCAGCACAGAGTAAGTACTCTACGGACGTAGTTACAATCCTAGGGCGCAGATTTATCCCAATGGTAATTCCATCTCTTGGCATAGATTTACACTATGTAACCGTCGTGTTTAGCCTTAACAACAATAAATAAGTAAAATAATTATCTTTAAATAGGTGAGAAGTACATAATTACATTCACTAATCTCGTATATAATGTAAAGTATATCTTGTCATATGAACACTTTTGCACTTTCGGTAGTGCAGTAACTAAGTTCTGAATGGTCTGATCTGCGGTATTCAGCTGACATTCATGGCTACTTGAATTGTAATGATTATGTTCAGAGGGACCCTCATCCCTCTTCATATGCGTATTAGAAGCCCCAAGTTCCCTAATGCATAAGTATCTTGATCGATAATAATCAGACCAAGCAGACGAAGTTATAACGTTGTGGCAAAGTGTCGGCCGTGACACCTTCATGTGACGCTAGCCCGAAATCGGCTCTACGTTTGCAAAGTCTCAACCAATGTCGGCCCGATGTCGGCGCTCAGCCGGCTTAAGCTGGTCGACTTTGCCGATACAAAGCCGATGTTGGGTCGATGGTTGATGCTGCCTCGGAAGGATCCTCGATCTTAATGCGTAAACTTGCTCCGTCACCATGTCGGGATTCATTTTTAACGTACAACGAAATTAATGACATTTCAGTTCATACAAATGTAGTTCTAAAAAATGCGCAATTTTGATACCGTTCATATGCTTGTTAACCTTAACTTAGTATTATTAGTTCACAATAATTTCCAATATGTTAACTAAAAATTTTACACACCCCGTCAGAAAACAGGTTATCCATTCCGTATGCTAGACCAGTGCCAGACTGACGTTCAAAAACTTGTGAGAATGCCGGCTAAGGAGCAGCATCAATATGCTATGGCTAGTGGCGCGCCAATTATTATAACTCGTTGCAAAAAAATGCCCTGTGTATAAGTGCCCCATGCGTAAACGTGCCCCGGTCTACCCTAATCATGGTGGCTACAACTTGCATTTAATATTAAATAGACAGAACCAATTTTCACAGGTCAAACTCAAAAAGCATCCACTTCTTTCACGTCCAGGATTTATGGTCAAAGCGGACAAAAACTTCCAACTAAAGGTCTTACGGATTGAGTGACCTTTTCATAAGGCTGCACTCTTTGATAAGATTCGAATTGACGCGAGAGAGGGGCTTACTCCAGATGATTTCAAAAGAATGTTTCTGACTCAGAGAATACAGTACTCAGAGGAAAATTAGTTGTACGTACGGAGACGAAAATACACAGTTGTACTTCGACCATAATCCGAAGAAAAGTATTCAGAAAGCATTTTTTTCAATGCAATACTGGACAGAATTACATATGAAAATATCAGAGGGTGATTATTATGCCGAGTATAATTCACTTTCACAAAATTTCGTAACTTCGTCAATGAATCAACATTTCGGTAATTAATGAAGGGTTTCGAGCAACTCTGCAACGAAGTTTCAGACAACGCCTTCCCCGTGAAAACTGTGAATAGGAGAAATTGGAATCTGCACTCTCTTATCTGATTTAAACCTCGCGGATTCCATTCTTGGATAAACTGACCCCTGCTCCACCAGAAGCCGCTTTCTGACCAACGGCCAGCCCACCGAACACAATGCATTCCTATACCCCAGCGGATCCCAAACTGGGGGGTGGCGACCCCCAGTGGGGTTGCGGGCATTTCGGAAAGGGGTCGCGAGATGTATAGAAATAATACGGTGAACTATGTACTTAAACTTAGACAACCATTTTTAGGGGGTGGCGGCTAAAACTTTTGGGCTAAAATGGGTCGCGGAAAGAAAAAGTTGGGAACCGCTGCTCTACCCCATTGTCTGAGCATGCACAATGGAACTCTCGCGAGTTCGCTTCAGCCATCTACCTCTTATTGGCTCATCGGCACAACCATTGGAGGACGAGATCATAGATACGATAGTAGATTCGGGAAATTCTGCGTCCCAGTCATTTCCTTTCGACGTTTCGCTCTTCCCACTGGGAGCTTCATCAAAATAATGAGTAATAATATATTGTCCGTATCTATCTCTCAAACACAAAGCCTGATGTCACACGATCATTTTTCACATAAATTTCAGGGATAGCGACAATGACAGCTCCAAGGATTAATCTCTGACGTCTTCATTTTCAGGGATATCAGCAATCGTAGGGAACACCGTCTAAATACATTCTTCGTTGCCGCCGCCTTTTTCATCTTTGACCACTTTGGGGAAATAAAGTAGCATCAAATCAGCGCACGAGAAAAAACACATATTTTGGCGACACCATTCATTTTTAGTACTTATAAAGAATATAATAAACATCAAGGACGCATTAAACGTATAGAAAATGATAGCTTAGGCAATTATTTTCCCCGAAATTGAAAAGCACAGCTGAAATGACCACTGATCTTCTACGTGAACAATGATCGTGCGATTCGGGTTTGTCCCGCATTCAGAGTCCACCCTACATGCGTGAGTTCCTTCCTGACAAGAGGCCCTTCGATTGCGATTCTAATTCGACCCTGCATAAGTGGGGGGGGGGGGGAGTGATTCCATCGCCAAGTTCTCTGGGATGACGTTGGTCATGACGCAGGTGATGGCATAGCGCCAATTTTCCACTCTGTGTAAGTAATGGGACCAACTCCGAAACTAAGAGAAGACGTCTTATAATTGTTGGGCGGATTGTAAGGACCACGAATATTTTGTTACAGCGTTCTCAAGACTGCCGATAGAATTTTTGTCGTTCCACGCGGATTACAATCAGATGTAAAAACGCCACTCGCGATACAAAAAAGCTGTGTCAATCATCCTGTTGAGTTTTAATACATAGCAGTGATACGTAACTGAGCTAATAAATGATATAAACCGTGGTGGAGTAGATAATAACATGACTTGCGGGCGGGAAGAAAGGAAAAAGAATAACCTGTATCATTTATGCATGAAAAGCAATTTAGCATTAAAAAATTAATAATAATAAATAAGAGAGTTTATAGGTGAGTCGCGACTAACCAATCTCAGTATAACCCACCAGAAACGGGAACGAGCGAGAAATTGAAATTTTTGTTGGGTACTCAGCTCCAATCCTAGAGTATTTCCTTCGTATATACCATGTTATAACTCAAGCACGTCTTCGCAATGTAGTACTTGGTAACGAGAACGTAAAAAGATAAGATTGCGGAAACTAATTTTTGGAGATACATAGTGGTGAAGTCTGTTTTGTGATATACAAATCAAATTCGTTGATTTAATGCTAGCATTACTCGCCTTCCATGAAAAGAAATTCGTTGGATTGTTTCTCGTATATAATATGACTTCATCTTAAATAAGAGAAACAACTAACGTTATGTAAGGGTGTCGCTCGCCGTCTCGTGCCACCTCGGTTTCGCTCTCAGGGTAACGGAAGAATCGCAGAGTCGCGTTCGAGTGATGGGTCCAGTATCTGAAACTCATAACACGTTGCAACCTCTCGCGTGGGATCCATCCTCGTGCATGACTCTGACACCCTACTCCGATTAACAACTTGCAACTTGCTCTCTCGTGGGAATTGGTCTCCGCGTATTCCTCCAACACTTTATGCGGTAACACGTTGCAGTATCTTGGCGTGGGAAGGCGTATGATGTGCATAATCATGTGACCTTTTCCGGCCAATAGGAAGACGCCGAGAGGGTCACGAGACGGACGCGACACGGGAGGAAGCCTCTTGGAGGGAATAGTCTTACGCTGTATCTCGGAGGGGGAGTTTGTATCTGTGCTAGTGATAATTAAACGTGTGGAACCAGACTTGTCATATCATTCTGTCTTCTACGAACCTGGCCCTTCCTATAAGCTTAGCGCTTACAGTTACAACATAAAGCATGATACACATAACATGATTTCTAAGCGAATAGTTCTTTTATGCATAATCTCCCACTAACGTTTGCATTGACAGATACGTATTGTCTCAAGCACAGGAAAGGCCGTCGTCGAAAAACATAAAAGAGTATTAAACAAAGGGCAAATGGATGAATTATTGACTGTCAGACCAAAGTAATTTCGAAATAAACATTGAAAATATTGCTACAAAACAATTAATTTTATAATAAAGTATTGCTACAAAACAAATTTTATAATTTAGGTATGACCATAGTTTCAATTTTGAAGCATCAATTTAAGGCTTATAGCTGATGTTTTACAGTTAGAATTACAACTCATCCTTAACTAATTATGCATCGCAAATTTAAAAAACACGCATGAGGGGATTTAGTTCCAAGAAAATTGAAGAATACGGGAATTGAAAGGTGCGGTGGCATTTATACGGATTACATTGACTGCGGCGGCCGATAGTTGGAGAATTCCATTATTTTCATCGAAAAGTGATTGTAATAAGAAAAGTTCCTATTAAAATATAAATATATTATAGTCAGCATGTTTCACTGATGATGCTCCAGTTCCGCCAAAAATGTTGACTGCCAAAAATTATTATTTTTAAAGAAAACTTTGCAAAATAGAGTTACTTTTCTAAGAGTTAATTAATTATGCAGAGATGGTTGAAAATAACTGGGAATTTTAACTGGGCGATATTTGGCGACCTTAAATTCGCCATGTACGAGAGGTTTAACCGAAACCGCATTCCAATATTCTCCAATGCATTAAAGACAAGGAAGTTCAACGTCTAAGACCTTAAAAATGTCTCGCTCTGTTCACAAAGTGGATGAATGTTTGAGCAAAGACTGAATGAAGGAGGAATTTGCATAAGGCACAAAAAAGAACCCCAGACATTCGACTAACATTGCCATAGAAGACAAATTAACGGGCGGGGTGGACTACAGAAGGCGACAGGGAGCAGAGCTAACAAGGCTCCGGAAAGACAAACAGAAGAGAGGCGAATAAGACTAATAGACTCCAGAATGTACTGCACATCGGTCGCGCAACACGTTTTGCTAACGTGTAACTTTGGCACTGACTTTGCAAAACGTGTTTCCAAGATTTTATTTGCACGAAAAAGATAACAGATTATTTGCTGAAAGGAAATGTTAGGAAAAGAAGAATGACACCTCAGCGTCGAAACGCGTCGAACCTATAAATAATTTCTAGTGAAAATTTAGCAAGGTTGTGTATTTTTCATTTCATTAGGAAAATATCATATTATTAAAAACAATTTTACAAGTAAAGCTCAATTCTTGTAAACGTATTATTATCATGACCATAGAGCAAATTTTTACTGTCATGAGTTTAGTGGTTGGTTTACAGATGATACTTAAGCAGACGGAAGATTAAATTACTCAAAAATAATAAAAGCACATTATTTTGAAACAAAAATGTGAAATAAATCAAGTCGATGCACTGAATTGTTGAGGCCTTTACTTTGAAGAATTCCATATTTAATGTTTGGAAGGAAATTTCTCAGCTTTTCTACAAAAACACACACTTTATTGCCGACTAGTTTCGGTTACACTGTACCATTTTCAAGACTAGTGATACACATCAGAATTTGCCGGTATATATACTCTGTGGTCGGGTGATTGGAGGGGAAGGGGAGAGGTCAGTGACGGGAATGGTGAAGGAGGGAAGGGATAGGGGAAAAACCAGAGGTAGTTACAAAGAAGAGCGTGGGTTGGCGTCACAAGGATTTTTTGGGGTGTAATAGTGGAATGTCTAAGAGGGGGGAGTGGAAAGGGAAAAGGTGATCATTAGCAATGGGTTCTTTCCTCTTTACAATTTTTAAAATTTCCAACTGTTCTCTGATGTCCAGCTGTGTTCCTTTTTTGACTCGGTGCAGCAATTCCGGGGTAAAATCCGCTTGGTGGCCTTCCTCCCGAAGATGGGTAGCGAATTGGGACATCCCAGTGTTGTTGTAGTAATCGCGCCGGTGTTCCTCCGCTCGTACGGTCAGACTTCTTCCTGTTTGTCCTATGTATTTGGAGTCACAATCACCACACCTTAATTGGTAGACCCCGCTCTTGAGGCCTGAGTCAGTGGGGTCCTTGACTGAAGGTAGCATGCTCTTCAGGTTAGAATTATTGTAAAAGGCCGGTTTCATGTTGATTACTTTGAGTAATTTTTCCAATTTAGTAGAAGGTTGGCCTAAATATTTTATGCGTCGCCATGAATGTTGATCCGTGGGGGTGGTAGAGTAAATACATCTGAGTAAGAATTTTCTCTTTTTGCTTTCAAACAAATCGTTGATCAATTTTTCGGTGTAACCATTGGCTATCGCGATTTTTTTGATGGTGGTAATTTCTGAAAGGAGATCTGAGGGCTCTAAAGGGATCGACAAAGCTCTATGCAGCATGCAATGAAAGGCTGACAATTTTTGGGTTATGGCATGCTTGGAAGTTGCGTGGATGACTTGGTCTGTATAAGTTGACTTTCGGTAAATGGAGAACTTATGCCCGCCGTCTTTAATGGAAATATTTAGATCTAAATAATTTAGAGTGCTGCCCTCTTGTAACTCCATAGTGAACTTGATATTTGATTTTAAAGCATTGATAAGGTGTAAAAAATTTCTTAGTTGCCTCTTCGTTCCCGTCCATAAACAAAGTATGTCATCTACATAGCGGAACCAATAATGAACATTCTTTAGGAGGGGGTGGTCACTATTGAAAAGTTTCTTTTCTAAATTGTTCACAAATATTTCGGATAGCAGAGGTGACAATGGGGAGCCCATAGCTAAACCGTCTCTTTGTAGGTAGAAGTTTCCGTTAAACATGAAATAATTTTGATTTGTACACACTTTCAATAAAGATATTAGTTCGTCACAAATGAGTTGTGGCGTTTTAGCTTCGTGTAGCACTTCCTTGGCCAGGAGCACTGCTTCATCTCTTGGAACACTCGTGAATAAGTTCACCACGTCAAAGGAAACTAGCATAGAATTTTTAGGCGGTGTTATTTTTGATAAGAATGTTGTCAATTCTATGGAATTCTTAATACTGTGTTTTGCAAGGAAATTGGAATGTTCCATGAATTTGCACTTCACAACTTTGGATAGGGAATGCACTGGGGAGCCTATGCCTGAGACCACCGGGCGGATGGGAATGGAAGGTTTGTAAATGTCGTTTAATAGACAATAGTGTTAGGACTAATATTTTACAAAAACTAAAATTATGTACCCCCAAAATTATGGTAATTTGATATAAAATCCTGAAACTCAAACTCAAAATTAAAAAAAAAGATGATCTTGAAAAAATTATAACAATAATACAGTAAAATCAATGTCAAATCTTGTAATAAAACTTGGGTGGTAAATAGTTTTAGAAGTGTTCACTTTCCCGAAATTTTGGACTCAACAAAGACATCATTTGGTAAATCCTAAAAGCTTTTGGGCGAGGACATGGTTTATAGTGTAAAAATATTTAAAAAAAGCGTTGAGGAAACTGCTTCACAATTACACCAAATTCAAATGAATAATACCTACCTTAACTAACGCGAATTTTCTTCTCGGAACTCAATAGAGCAGGGTATACTAATGGGTGCATAAATTAAAAAAAGGGCTGATTTCATGAAGCACACGCATTTTATCATTTATTTCACCCGTGGCCTTGGGAAGCCGTGGGATTCCCAACCGACCTCTCCACGGCGCAGAGGGAAGAATATGGCGGCACTGCGTGAACGAGAAACTCACACATCCATCCATCTAATCCATCACGTAAATTTCACAATCTTCATTTGAAACTCGAAAAATAAAATAATAAGTATTCTAATCATTACGATATTTTTTATTAGTGCTCTAGTTTGAAATTTGGAATGTAGGATTAAAATTTCCTCCCATTGACATTCTCGTGTTTTTTGAATTTGTGTTCAACATAACCTAAAACATTCTAGTCATTATATACGGTATTTTGCTTTTGGGTATTTCTCTCGGGCTCTAAACCAGGTTATTGCAGCCGTATTGGCCAACGTTGAAGAAAACGACTCGTCTTCCATTATTAAGGAGTGTTTCTGTTTCTCTTGACACAGACGCAAATATGCAAATCCGCTTGCAGCTTTTGAAGCGCTCGCACACGCCATGATGATGAAAAACAAGTCGTTTTCCGAAATTTTGTCCATACGAATGCAATAAACTGGTGTAGAGACCGAGAGGAATGTCTGAATATTATTCACGATGAAAAATTAAAATTGTATTTTATTTTGTTTCTCTTCTAAAAAAGAAACGAATTTGTGAGCAGACCTATGGAATGCTTAGTACATCTATGTGTTTTTCTCGGCCATAAACGTATCCAAAATGTGCGATAGTCAGATAGCTCTGCCTATTGTTATATTTTAACTGATTAAATTCCTCTATGAGAGACAATGGGTTGCAAGAAGAGGGAGTGACCTCACCATATCCTACCCAGATTAAAGAAAATCGAGTCAAGTCACACACATGGAGAAGACACGGAAAAATATGCATTATTAGTAACAATAGCTAAGAAGCCGAAATCCACCTTCCCCTCTTCTTATCATCATACACGCCGCTGCTCATATTCTGCTTCCACTATTAGCCGTATGTCTCTCAGCGCTGAATGAGCGCTTCAAAAGCTGCAAGCGGATTTGCATATCCGCGCCAATGAGATTGCTTCTTTTATTCACTCCTCCGTTTCCACCTGCAAGCTACTTTCTCACTGGCTGAAAACCGAAACGACGCAAACTGCAACCTATAGACTAAAAATTACGTTTTCTGTTAAGCCCTACCAGCATCAACGTTTTCGTCAAGACTCGGTAATCAAGGCAGTTTGGTTTCAACGCAACCAATAGTTACGCTGTCGTCCGGACAATCTCATGGAACATCGAATCCGATGGGTTTAATTACAGCTATTAGGACCACGACGATGATTTTAACTGTGGATGAATTTAGCGGCAGGGTGAATTGGCGGAAATCACTAAAACGCTGGCCAACCCCCAAAGTTTAGGTACCTACCTACGTCCACAAACCTAAGAAAAATCGGGAAACAGATTTTAATTATAATAAAGATTTATTGGCCATTAAAAATTCAAAAACTAATCTAAAATTTGCTCAATTAAAAGTAAAACTTGTCTTTCTATTCAGGTGGATAGACAAACACAAGGTATGGTCGGGTCACATTCGCACTAATATCTACTTCAAAATGCTCTCGTTAGAAATGACAGCTTCGTTGGCATTGCACTTTCATGCGAGGACTACCCACCCAAAATTGTGAACAATTAGTAAGCTTTTCAAGAACAATTTAAGCTCATCAATTTGGTAATAATCTTTATTAAATAATATGACATCAAAGGAACTGCATGATGACATAATATGTATTAGCAGGGAAACTTAAAATTATAAATAGCTCAAGAGCGTAAGTAATTGTTTACAACAACCGGACGATATTCTGAAATCAGGCATGACACACATAGGTAAGCATTAGCTACAACGGGATCCAACGTTACAGTGTTTATAAAGAAAATGATTAATCCAAAAAAAATGCAAGATAGGTATTGCGTTCACAATGAGTTTCGAGAATAAGATTCTCTCATGAGATGGCACTATTGCTTCAATGCCAATATCTTTCTGATGCCAATATTTAACTTAAAATATCCCTAGCATTTTTATGATAATTTTCTGTATTCCATGAGAGCATGAAAACTTCTCGAAAGAGAAAAGCATATAAATCTCTGTGAATTCCTTGCGACCGTGGTTCATTGTCCACTCCCGAGATTGTCGTGAGCTGGACAGTTTGCATATTTCGCATGTCCAACTGAATTTTCTCCACCCTTCTCTGAAATCAATCTCGTCTCCTGGTCAGAATCAGTCCAGAGAGCTTTCTCATCCCCATGAAGTCGAGACAGTCACGAAGGTCGAAGGTTATTCCACCTTAAGGCGCTTACAGCTTGCTGCTATCGGATCGATACCAACCTTTCTGAGGAAAGAATCACCGAAAGCTTTCTGGCGCACAGATAAGAGTGGCGCCGATAAGTAAAATACTCGAAACGGGAACAAACGAGAACTGCCTTTGCGCACTCTCTTTCAACAGATTACCCGAAGAAAGTTCATGAGGGAAGATGTTTCGTATTATCCCTATTGGTAAGAGAGGGCTCAACGTATGCACCCAAAATAAGGACAACCACTGCGGATGTGGAACACAGTTTTCCTTTGACTTTCAATATTTTGTTCGCTTCATCCAGAGCGTACGAGGACAATACACCAACCATATACTCGCACCAGCTGCATTAATAAAAGTTGATTACTTGGTGATTAACATAGTATTTGTCAAGATGCCATTTAATCATGAATTTGAACACAATTTTGAGTCAATAATAATAATAATGAGACACAGTAGCTCACTCAGTTGGGGCAAACCAGCTCAGAGAGTTCAAGAAGTCCAAAATAATATTAATAAAACACATTACAGCTCATTCCTCTCGCAAATTCGTTCCGAATGTACACGCACTCCGGTTGCGAACTAGCACGCATGCACTCCAGTAGCGAAGTTTAAATTTGCGCGCGTGTTTGAGACCTACGCGGAATTTGCTCCTAAGTAGAGAGCAAAACTCATATGTGAGTTAGTGAGCTTATACGTCCATTTGTATTTACGTGATACTCATTTTCTTTTCCAATACCGTTTTGATTGGCTCCCTTCTTCATCTCCCTAGAAAATTAGATGCCATAGATAAAAATGGAAGTAATGTAAGGGAAAAGATCCCTTCCATATCCAATTTTCGGTAGCTTTTTTGTTGGCTTTACTCCCAATGGACTCGTGTTCAAATCCCGGCGGTGGCAGATAATTTTCAAACTGCACGATAGGCCGGCCCTTATTTTTCAGAATTGCGAAAAGTTATGTTTTCCTGGTCTCAAAATGATCCAAATGGTGTTTATATTCACGTGTTAAAATTTGGTTACTTTAAAATAACGGCAACCCGTGCCCCAAGGGCCCTAAGTACTTAGGACCCTCAATTGAGATTTTTGGGGTCGAAAAGTGCAATTCCTATGTAAAACGTAAAAGTAAAGGTCTTTAGGGCCAATTTTCTGTTTGTTTTGACCTATCTCTAAGCGTTTAGGAGATATCGTCCGTCGTAATGCAATCCCCCCCAGGGCGCCACCTCGCACCGCGGCACCGCTGAGGTACGGCCCGCACCACTTACTACAGACTTCCCCTCAACCCCCTCCCCTCCCTCGGCAAAGACTTTGCTCCTGATGACAATATTTACATGCTAGTGGTGCAGTATTGAATATGTTGTTCCTCTTGAATCATGATTAACGTTGGTAAAGCCTATAATGTCAATTTTAACCCTTCAACGCCGTCCTATGTACTGGGTACCGACCCCTTAAACCTTGATTTTTTGGCGCCATACGGCTGCGAACCATTCCAGCAGGCTTTGTTCCAAAGTGCTCTTTATGTACAAAATATTATAAGCATGTGATACAATGTCTATGAATTATAAAGGAATGAAGGGAATGAGCAGGGCTTCCAGGGCTCCAACAGTAGATAGAAAATTCAAGGAAGACGAAACGAGGTAGTCAGTTCACGGATACAGATCACTGTAGAGAGATAGTTCTTGTGTATAGTGTGCAAGGGATAGAAGGTGCTAAGTATTTTAGGATGTAAGGAGAAAAGTGGTGAAATAAACACTTTATCATGAACGTGACGTTCATTTTAAGAATAGACCAACAAGGAAAGGCGTGTAATCAAGACTAAATCCAGGCATTGAACTGGTAGGAAAAGAAAGAAGAAATACTCGGCTCAAATTTACCTACATTGTCAGAAGTACTGTGTGTTTTCCCTATCACCTAATGGGTACGAAATTTGTAAGACTTAGTGCAAAAAAAACGTGAGAAAAGCGTCTCATCCATGGTACAAAACTAGAATTCCTGTTATTACGGTAAATAAGGCGATTGAAAAGTTAGAAAAATGACGCAAAGAATGGATGAACGTGCAACGACATAAAGAGAGCGCGAACTACAGTAAAGATGAAGAGAATAGAATCTTTCGTAACAAAACTTGATGATTTGTTTGAAATTGCAAGGAGCGGTACCATTGAATTTTTGACGCACGATGAGGAAAGTGCTGTTAATCTCTCGGATAAATGTGCTTGGGCTGAAGAAATAAAGTTCTTACGCAAATAAAGAGGAGAACGAAATGCAGTTATTGGTGGAATAGATTTCAATATATTCAAGAAGAAAGGAAAAGGTGTGGTTCTCCGCTCCTAACAGTGTCAGAAGAATTAGAAATACAATGAAAATGTATTTTATTTTGGTTAATGTACCGAAATTCATGGACAGAGTGAAAATAAATTGATCTCTTGGATTGGAAGTATTGTTATGGCAATTAAATTATTTCTAAGGTAAGCAGGTTTCTTCAAAGGCTAGATCTTGCCAGTGTGAGCAAAGTCTTTGCCAAGGGAGGGGAGGGGGTTGAGGGGAAGTCTGTAGTAAGTGGTGCGGGCCGTACCTCAGCGGTGCCGCGGTGCGAGGTGGCGCCCTGGGGGGTGGATTGCATTACGACGGACGATATCGCCTAAACGCTTAGAGATAGGTCAAAACAAACAGAAAATTGGCCCTAAAGACCTTTACTTTTACGTTTTACATAGGAATAGCACTTTTTCGACCCCAAAAATCTCAATTGAGGGTCCTTAGTACTTAGGGCCCTTGGGGCACGGGTTGCCGTTATTTTAAAGTAACCAAATTTTAACACGTGAATATAGACCTCATTTGGATCATTTTGAGACCAGGAAAACATAACTTTTCGCAATTCTGAAAAATAAGGGCCGGCCTACAGCACGATCCCTCCTTAAATATTTTTGGGAAGGACATTTAAATCGCAACACTCCTTCCGTCGGATAAGACGTTAAGCGTGGTCCCCTTGGTGATTTTCGTTAAGAGCAGGCTAATGCTGACGCCAGGTTTCTCTCCACCCTTCCTTACTTTGCCTACCCCTTCCCTCATGGCGCAAATGACCTCAGCTGTCGGTCGCCTCCTCCACATACCAAACCATTCCCAATCCTTTAATTTCACCAATAAAGATTAAGGCCACGTGGAATTTCACATCATTACTTACATGCACTGTCATGGAATTTCAATTGATAATAATTATCGTCATGTTTATTTCATACTAGTCATTATCTGAGAACGGAAGCAAGAATGATAATAAGACCTTTTGTGACCTACGTGCGGTGAGCTTTCTCATGAAAGCCGGTAGCAATTGACTTGGAAACCTTAGATCCGATTGAGGTAATGGGCCTTATGATGAATATTGGGAAGCGAGTGGAAGGGAGACGGGGGTGGGTCGAAATTGGAAGGGCTATGAGGTGTGGGGTTGATGATGAGGGAATTATGGGCCGAATCAAATTAGCGCCATGCCTCCTCGTATAACCCTGCTCCGTGAGTTCCCATGGCAACCAGGGGAAGGGGGCAATGGCCCAGGGGAAGGAAGGCGATAATGAGCACATTCCAATTTGCCCTATTGAAGGGTACACACATCCAAAAACGCATATCAGACCCATCTACTAGGGTGTTGGGCAGGGGATGAGTACTTCAACGAAATATATACCCTAGAAAGGTTTGGGAATTTCTGACCTAAATAGATCCCGTCTGATGTGGAACTAAATGATACAGGTTCCTGAAAAAAGTAGATGTGGTCCAACTAGGAATGAAATAAAGTCTGGTCGATTTAAATTACCTGTCGCCTCATGTATGTGTTGCCAATGGCATCTTTGCTACTCCGTTTGGTTCGTGTTAAGGATTTCCAGAGCGCAGAAAAATTGACAAAAATACTAGGAACCTATGCGCCGTAACAAATGAACTAAACACATCGGATAAAGAAATGGACTTGTTCCAATCGTACGGCCAAATTAGCAGAGAAAAGCATCACACAGAAAAAATTGTGAATCAAAGGTTTCACATTATCTATTTATGTTTAATGGTATTTTGTATATTGATCACATGGTTATAAAAAAAGGAGTAATTTATGATACACATACGGAGTCTGTGAAGTTTGAATCATATAAGTATTATACTTTCCATGTAAGCTTGGAAATTTAATCTTTTCATAGATCTTTTCACGAGGAATTCGAACAAAACCCACACTGCAGTTGAATTTTGGCGAGAATCGAGTGCGATTTCCCAGTGACGAGAGTCCGAGGATAATTGAGTTCGCTTCTCTCTTATGCCGCATGTGCGGATCATTTGAGAAAATCAGAAGGCCAAAACATCATATGTAATTGAAGTAGCATATAATGGATTAGTGCGCACATGAATTGATTGCGAATATTGCTTGGACGAAGGGAATAATGAGAGTAAGAAGGTAGCACTACCTCAGGACTCCTCGTCTGATTGAGGCAGCCTCAGAAGAAAACGCGGCTCCTCCTGCAAGGAAGGAAACACGGTGGATTAGGAGGCGTTCAATTATTACTTAATCACTTATGCATTATAGAGACAAACAAATTTGCACACCTTTGCTAAATATTCGGAGAAGAGGGAGGGGTCACAGAATTTATCACGAAAGACAGGATTATCAGAAGCAAACGAAAACGGATGATCATATTTTCAAAGTGATTGGATGAATTAAGAGTGCGCTATCAAATAAATGGAATTGAAAATCAAAGCTCTCCATTTCATTGACCAATAAGTTAGCCTACAGTTCTCCATTGAAGCCAAATCGTATATCAGTCAATCCAAGGGTACTCCAAGCAAATCAAAGGAACTTAAAAATCCACAGAGGAAAAACCATTCGCCTTGACCGGGATTCGAACCCCGATCCCTCGATTTCCGGCCAAGTCCTTAAGCCAGTTAAGCTACCGAGGCGTCATTCTCCCCTGTGGAAATTCGTGGACTATACCGGACAAGGTGGTATGGACTGCTGAGCATATTATGCGACTAGCAGTCCAGGTCGTGCGCATGGCGCCACAGCCGGAGAGCAAAGCCCGAACTTTGAACACGAGAGGTGTTCGCTCAAGACTTACTTAAGTATACCGGGACTAGCCACGGTGATAACTTTTACGGAGTCACCCGCAATGCACAAATTGTGCGAAAAATCCACAGAGGAAAAATCATTCGCCTCGGTAGCTTAACTGGCTAAAGCAATCGGCCGGAAATCGAGGGATCCGGGTTTGAATCCCGGCCAAGGCGAATGATTTTTCCTCTGTGGATTTTTCGCACAATTTGTGCATTTCTGGTGACTCCATAAAAGTTATCACTGTGGCTAGTCCCGGTGTACTTCAATATCAAAGGAACTTACCAATCAGATTCTCTCCGAGTATACTCAAATTACGCACACTGATTGACATTCGCAATTTATGCAAGAATTCTAGCGAACAGAGGTTTAATGCATTTCACAATGACGTGGCGGACACCTTATTCAGGTTTTTCTTAGAGTTTCTTTCCACCAAAGCTGATCTTTACAGTATTTATTAATGTGCTGAAGCCTTATTAAGTAAATTTCAAGTAATTAAAGAGAAGTGATTGGAAACATTCAAGGTATCAATTGAAGACGAGAATCTTATAGAACTTGAAAATCCATCCAACTACATGACCCTGGGCTTTATCTATAAGAAATAATTCGAAATTGCAAGTTTAAATGCAGTATCTATGGTAAAAATAAAAAAATAGACTTATCGTAGTATATTTCCACGCTGGCACGCTCAAATTTTTCCAGTTTCCTCAATTAGATTTCCTTTAGTGTTCTCCTGAAGTGCATTGGAATACCGCTAATTGCTTTTCTTAAATGATGATTTGCATGGATCAGCAAATGTACAAAATTTGATGGCCTACTGGCAAAGCCGAAGAAAAAATAAATCTTCACTTTTGCTTTGAACACACTTGGAATGAACTAGCTAAAACTTGAATTCACAGGATATGTAGATATATCTACAGACTTTCTTTGATGGCCTTGAAAGATCAGTGAAAACAAGCGAGATCTAATTTCATACCAACGGCTATTGTAAGATTATACAATCGAAACAAGGACACTTAAAATTTTACTGTTCTTCCGTTATAATTTTTTAAACTCCATCCTATAATTATTTGCATCACAGAAAATAAATTGTAATAATTGAAGTCACATTTGACGGGATCCGGATGGTATGTTGAATTTTAAGCCTTAGCGTACAAATCCTGTTCAATATTGCAAGACGACACGGATTCCGCTTTCACTGCAAAATGTGTTTACGATTACACTACAACACGATGACGATATTACACTGGCGATTCCATCATTCATTCAGAGCCATCGATGCAGCTCTCGTTTACACCACAAGTCATTACTCATCAATCCACGCCCTCCTCGACCACGCCCTTCGGAAATTCAATTTGAGCACCGACACGCGTTTAAGCACGCCTTTCCTCACTCAAATATTCCGCGTCACTTGAAACACAAGCTGTTTCCTTTGGCATTCGAACCGCGAGGGTGCATTATGCAAACGAGAACCCTCTTCAGCATTCCACGCATCTCGGGAATAGGGGTACATGATAAGGTACAAGGAAGAGAGAAACCCTTCGAGTGTTTTCTTGCCTCGGGGGAGCGATTCGTTTCCCGATTGAGTTTCCACGAGTATTTTAGCGTTTCTAGGACGACTATCCACATAAGAAAAGGAACGAATTGTTTTGGAACAAGTGACAAACGAAATGGATAAGTATGCGAGAGAAAATACTGGCTGTAGCATGATAACGTGGGTACAGTGGAGTTTGAGACGGAACACATATCAGACGAGAGTATAATCGATGGGAGATAACCAATTCCGATAGCACTGTGAAAAAGCAGCGAAAGTTATGAATGGGATTATATGACGTGGAAAAATGCTCTTCACGGTTTGTTTTATTCCTTTTTTTAAGGTTTCTACTGCTTATCTACTGCTTTTACCTGTTCTTTTTTAAATTAAGCGACCCGAGTTTCGATGAATAATCACCATCATAAGGCCGTCTAAAATACATTCTCTTTGAAGTTACTGAGCTGTTAGCTCAGCAGTGAGAGCTGCCATAGACATAGACTTCATGCTAAAACTAGATTGTGTGAGCGTTACATGAAAGATAATATTCGCGGAGACTAGGCAATCTAAGTATCTAGCAAACACATTTTGTAAGAACTTCACTCTATTTTCAGGTCTGAGAGAAACGACAAAATACGAGGGATATTCTCTTCCTTGAGGTCCGATCGATAATAAAATTATGGCCACAGTAAACATTTTAAAATTTGAGTTTGCAACATAAATCTACACCTTCCGGCTATTTTACTGCATAACTGCCTTTCCGACTTCCGACATTTGCCGATGTCTGCCAACAATTTTACCTGCGTAATTGAAGATAGACTCTGACACTATTCCCCACTGCTGGTCTGCACTGTCTGCGGTTCCTTGTATGTACGAAAATACTTACAAAATAAAAATACGACTTTGGAGAGAGTCCACGTCTTTTACGAAAAATGAGGACCTAAAACATTTAAAAATTAAATTGATACGCAAAATACTACAAAAAAGAAAACATACTGAGTTTACAAACATAAATTAGCGAATGAAGGCAATGCAGCATTTTGAATAATTGTTAACGACAGTAAAACAGGATGCACGCTTTATTCCGTTGGAAGGAATGACTGGGATCAATGAGGATGAAGTCATAACTTGAAACTGCATGCGCGTGGAAGACGCAAGTTCATTTTTCTTGACAGGATTCGAACTAGGGTCTCTCAGAGTCGCGTCAGGTGTTCATACCCGCAGATTAATAAAATCCATTGGAAATCGCAGCAAGAGAACACCTGTTGTGAATATAGGAGATGCGGGTTTCAAACCATGTCATGGAAAATGATTTGCTTTTTTTGCGAAATTGTCGCACTTTTAGATCATCAGTTGATGCGTAACGAAGGTCCCCCGATACTTAGTCTGCGGTTATTTCCATGAGTACTTTAAACTTCATTGACATCATGGTTAAAATATTCTCATGCATTCATACTCTGAGGCCCCACTGTGTAAAAGAATAACTTTATAAATTCTGTCCAGTAGCAGCCGCCATAAATGTCCCGGTTAAACTTCCGCCAAGAGCCCTGTAACAAGGTCGCATCGGTCGCTTTCAAAGCCATTTCGGCGCCTTCAACCCCATCTGTCCACGGTATTTATAGGTATCTTACATGTATGTGCTACTCTTACCACATACCCTGAAAACCCTATCGTCCGCATGAAACCCTTTCTCTCCCAAGACCACCCGTATATTATTCATGGCGCCCCTGGCGGGCCTCGGGGGAACTACTTTCGAGTTGAAGTCCATAATTCACTCGCCATCCACTATGCGGGCTGTAGCGCACGAGGGTGAACAAGGAAACTGCTTCCCCATTGGCTGTTTGGGTGGGTGGCAGCATCTCATCCAAACATAGGACGAAAAGCATTGCAAGGAGATATGAAGGAAGTTTCACCGATGACCATCCACGAATTCCAACATGATCTAGAGCTAACCAACGATCCATTGACTGTGTTCAATTCTTTGAGGGAAGTATTATTTGCCCGCAGCTAGTGTTGCCTTCCAGAAAATTCTGTAGAAATTTACATTGAAACATTTCCACAAATACCCTGTAATACTGGGAAGAATTTCTGTACAGTAATTTTGTAAGTATTGAACCTTAATATTATATTACTTATAACCCAATGTTAACTCTTTGCTGTTTTTGGTGCTAAATAGATAAATTGAAATACTTTTTTATGGAATTTAAACTCAATTCCTTTCAGTTCAGTAGATATTTACTGAATTTATTACAGTTCTGTATACTTCTACAAAATTACCAAGGACGCTCTGTAGAAATATCATGCCATTATTTCTTAGACAGGCATTCATAAAAATTGTATTCCAAAAATAAACAGAGAACAATGTTTTCGAAAACCTTTAGTCTGTATTTTAGATAACGACTTTAAAAAGAAAGGAAAGGCAGCAGCAAAAAACGACTTCAAGGAGAATGGAAGGCACCGCCTTCACCTCATTCCAATGAAAGTATCACCTGAACGCGAAGTTGACCATGAAGCAATACCTTCAAAAGACTCCATTAGCGTTTGCATAATTTGCAGTATTGCCTCAAAGATTTGAGAAACTAGAATACATTCATGGCTCCGCGTCCAAATCTTAAGTTTAGCCTCAGCTATTTTAGGGTACGATTGTAATGAATATGGCAGGGCATGGTCTCATGATAACGGAAAGACCTATTTTTTCTATATTTCCAGTCGTATTTGGCATGCATTGAGGATAAAATTAGAGATCTCTTGAAATATTGCGGAAATATTGGGCGTAACAGCGTCCGCCGACCCTGCAACTTATTAGAAACCTTGTTTATTATTAAAATACGAGTATATGTGCGGCAGTAGATAATATCATCCTATTTTTAAATAAAATCAGATTTGAGACTTTAATATCTAAAAACAGACTTTTTCTCTTAGGGAAAGTTTAATCCCGAAATAAAAGGCTCTTTTACAGTCAACCCTGGCGTATCGCAAAACTCTTCGCCTCACTTAAAACTTGCGGAGAGTTTCTATGAGCTAGCATATCTCCTAAATAGTTGCATTCTTATTCTCAACCATAAGTCTCTCCTGTAACAAGCGATTCAATCACACTCATCATGTATTCGGTACAGATGAGAAAATGAGTATTGACATTATTTGAATTACTAACTTATGTATTCCTTATTGCATGATTCTAAATTTTCCTGGCATTAGTTAGATCATTTTTTACATGTTTTAGATTCATAGGCAGATTGGATTCATGAGTAGTTAGTAAGTTTTGCCTTTGAATGAATGTGGAGGCATAATTTGATAGTATGCGTAGCATTATTAGGACCTCGTGGTGTGCATGTGGGTATTGATCAACTCCTGCCAAACACCCCCGGGGTGGCACACATGCTATCATCATGTAGAGGTAGATGTCTGTTGCCGGAGCAACCCTGGTTGACTTAAATAATTGTCGGCAGGTGACGACAGAGCTTCCACGAGTGAGGTTGTGGAGTGCGCGTGAGTGGAAGGTGGGTGATGGGCGGGGGCGTGCGGGTGCAGATGGGTCGGGTGCCTCCATTAGCGGAGTAAACAGCCGCTCACTCTCTGTCAACGTTATCCTAAAAGGCATGCTCCTACCCTCACAGGAGAAATTTATTTAAGGCCTTTGCTGCAGGAGTACAGTAAACTTCGTCTATATTATAATTGGGATGTGCGAGTAGTACTTTTTGATCTCTAGTCGAATATACAGTCGAGTTGAAAACTACTCGCGAGTATCAAGTCGAGTCGAGTATGGTAATTCCTGAATTAGGCAATACATCAATGCATACTTCAACACATTCAAAATTTTCCAATCCCCTTGTGAATTTCCTATTCCGAATGCTTGATGTAAAGGCTTAGCTTGATCTAAAAAGGATAATATAATGAGGAATGTTGATGGTAATTGTGTCAGTATTAGGAGATGAATGAAAATTCACGTGCCTTAAAAAGTTTCATAAGCGCTATTGAAATGAATTAACCTCTAGTGATATACCGTCAATTTAATTACTACCAAACCGCTAGGAAGAACCCTGAGTAAAGGTATTTTCACAATAGGGTAGTTTCCTTTATCAAAGAAAACGTAATGCATTGATTGCGATTCGTTACCCACTATTTGTGTATTCATAATACACAAATTATTTTGTTTTAGATATCCCAGTTTAGACGAATGTTAATGATCAATTTTAATCTCATTGGATAAGGTATCAAGCCCTGATAACGATGGACGACACGGCCATCGAAACGTCGGCAGAGATGGAGAACCTCACCCGGCGGGAAACCCGAAATAACTTCAACGAGTAGATAGGAGTTTTACATCATCTGAGATTACCAATGCATGTATGAGGCACAGAGCTCAGTTAAACATCTCTTAATAATCACCATTTAAAGTTATCTAAGGTCGGAAAATTTCCTTCGTTTGATTTTAAGCCAAGCGCTACTTGCTAGCAGGGTACTCTGCTACCTACTAGCAGCCTCCATCATAGCGGCTCTCACAGCCTCGCATCAAGGTGGCCTCACGCGGCGGCAGCCGGAACCAGAATGAGGTCACACGGGCTTCTCCCAGCATTCATACTTAGTCGTCGCGTTTTCGCGCGCTTGAAATTTTTCTCTTTTCATTAAATTGCGTAAAATCGTCATTTAAAAACCTCAAAGCGTGAAATACGTACTCCAGCAGTAATAAACTTTCGATTTAACCAATAAAAAATATTAGGAAACCATCCTATTGTTATGAAGATTATGTACCTAATTGAATCTTGAAATATTTGATCTATTCAAATTGTCTTGCAGAAAAACCAAATGTTCTACATGTCCAAGCAGCAGGTTTTGTCGTCTCCATGCTACAGCCATTCTGTCTGCAGAAAATCTTCTTTCGCTACACTCTTCCGTGGCTGAAATAGTACTTTATTGCCAAAAATGCGAGATTTGGAAACCTTGGGAATTATTATTAAAATTTATATCAACGATCTTAAAGGCCTTGAATATTTGTTGAATTTAAATGGACGAGGCGAACGAACTTAGTATTAGCTTTGGGGACGTAAGTCGAGGGAAATATTTTGTGATATTATCGTAAATACTGCGAAAAATTCATTTAAACTTCAATGCGTGGTGTGTTTTATACAATCAAACATTTTAGAAGTTCATTGGACGCAATTGGTTCTCAAATAGAGTTATTACGAGTTGTGGTTGATAAATTGCATGTGATCCTTTTGTGTTGGGATGGGATATAGTTTGTGATATTATTGTATCTACATTGAAAAATTCATTGAAAGTGCCCTAACTGGTGTGCTTTTTTTACATTTAATCATTTCAGAGGTTAGCTGGAAGAAATCGGTTCTCAAAAAGGGTTTTAATGAGTGGTGATTGATAATTTGCAAATATTACTTAAGTTTTCGGATGGAAATATTTTGAGATATTACTGGAACAACTGAATTTTTGCGCTGTCGTGTCTCGGTCGCCAATTTACCGTAATGCAGCGAGAAAATCAATTTTCCGACCACTACTCACAGTTTATTATCCCCCTTCCTTTATTTTTCCCCAAATCTTTGACTTACAAAAAATTCTTCCGTGTTCTCCATTTTCCGTGAAAATCAACAACAACCCACTATTGCTTTTTCCATGGCAACTTTAATACTGAAAGTTATTGAGGGTTTTCTATATATCCGTTAGAACATACGTATATACATATGTCAACGGCCGTCAAGGGAGAAACGTAAAATTTATTGCAAAAACAATAATGTGTATTAATTTTTCTTTCCAATGGAATATGTTTCAACTATATGACCTCATGGGCCCTGTGGAATAATATTCTCACCATTTAAACTTTACCTGAACTTACACGAATATTTTTAAACCAAAATTAGCCAAATCGGTGCAGTCGCCCTCCAGTTTTAGCGAGACTGAAGCACAACGATTCATTTTTAGTGCAAAGAAGATTCTATAAATGACACTTCATGCCTTCAATTAACAAATGTGCCTTTAAAAATAGGATGGATGTTGTTGAGAGTGTGAGTATAAAAATTAAATATTTACTGTGGACATAGGAGCCGAAAACGCAGGACGCAAAGGAGTGGTTCTTAGGCTTCTAGGACAGAATTTAGAAGTTTATGGAATCAAAAGTAAATTACAAGTGAAATTTTAAATAGGTTCTATCGATCCTGTAGGCAATGTAGTAACTGCATCTTTTTGAGTAGGGATTTCATCATTAAGGCAGTAGGGCTTTCTTATAATAATGAGCATCCATATCGAGACTGTCTTCCGTAAATAATTACAAGCAATTGCTGGTGTTTCTATAAAAAAACTGAAGTTTTCCCAACATATATATGTATACAAATAAAGACTGTTTCATTTTTGTCAGCTTGTGCACAAAGACAAAACACATGTTTCTTATTTGACAATACATCAAGCTATATTAACCCTTGAACGGCTAGCGTGCCCATATGGGCACAGCTGCAGTGGTCTAAAGAATTTCGCATAAATTCCGACCCAAACATTATAGAGCATGCTGTTTTCGCCAAGAATGATTACAATGTATCACTTTACTCGGTTCGTGTGCTTACGGCCAGCATTTGTACCTGCAGTTGACTGTGGCATGATATGTATTCTAACTCACTCTGTTCGAGGCGGCAAAAGAGGAAAAATGGCGAAGTGTCTTCAGTAAATGCGATTTTTTTCCCTTTTATTTTTTATACTCGGCTAAGTATTTAATCTTATCCTCATAATGAATGTTGTCAACTTCGGTTTCTTTTGCCTGAATTGTGATATCTTTCGTATGAGAGAAGGAATTTGAATATATTTTTGAGTGATCCCATATGGGCACGCTAGCCGGTAGCCGGGGGTGTCTTTTTTGGCGGGTGTCCTTCGCTACAAACGTCGTTATTGGGTCTGTTATCAAATAATTTCGATGTAAAACACTAAGTTGTTGTCAATCTTTCATTTTTCTTATGTAATTCGATTAAAACGACTTCAGTATTTTTTGCTGTATTTTTTTTGGTAATATTTCCATTAATTTTTAGTACAAAAAATGCATTTTATACTATTCAACACTTTTATTCATGGTGCTTGCGTTATACTTTGCTCAACTACCTAGTATGAAGAATGATAGGGCTATTTTTTACCACTGGTATACATACGGCCCAACAATCAGGGGCATGGTGGAAGGGTAAAGGATGTTTGATAAATACAATGATGAAGCTCATGGTGACGCGCTTTGTATTGCGTATAAAATTTTAAAACAATAAAAAGGAGACTGAACCTTGATCACATCGACCACATTGAACTCGTTATCAACTTTTCCAACTCAGTCCAATCCCTGAATGAAAGTCGCAAGGAGACAATCAAGACGAAAGTTAACAAGCAACCATTGAACCGCCCCGCTGCTCCCATGCTTTCGCACGGGAGAAAAAAGGGAATATTGTTGTTGTTAGATAGAATGACTATTCGGTAGTGACTGTCAAGTCACCTTGCCAATGTGTACACCCACTCACAAAGGTCACGAGATTCCCATGTGTTACCTCAAAAATGGTACAAGTTAGGCAGCCAGCAGTGGTCTCTAGCTACAATATTTAGATGGGCGGAACTGATCTCACGGATCAAAATATCAACAGGTACAGGAATGTTATCAGAGGAAAAAATGGTGATGTTCCACATGAAGCTATCTCCTTGATGCTGTCATTGTAAATGCCTGGATCTGTACGGAAAGTTATGGTTCAAATATACCGCAGTAAGCCTTAAGGCGAGAGATTGCACAAGTAATTGCAAGAGCACTTTTGTAACGAAGATGTACCTTTCCCAGACCTGGCGGTCGTATTTAACATTCACGATCAAGTGCAACCAATCATAGAAAGTCTGATGACATAAGGTATGATGGTAGTGATAGCCAATTTGTCCCGTTTCATAAACGCCGATGTTCTTATGCAGAATATTCTTCCTGCGCGCGCCCAGAATATGCTAAGTGTACACTGTACAGGTCTTGGCCTTCAATGAAATTCTATCATACTTGGCAATTGAAAATCCAATTTATATCATTCAAAGACTCTACCAGCAATATAGGACTAATTTTGTTAATAAACGCATTGATAACGTGTTTTTTTTATTCAATAACTGTTTTCAAATCTGAGTTTTATACTGTTAAGTTCTTTGGACAGAAAAAAAAAAAATTCTTCGTTAAAACTTTCGCGGGTGCTCGTCATGTTGAATTAAAACTTTTGGGCTATGTCACCGCGTCAGATTTTGGGTGGCCCCAACGTTTCCCGACCGATGCTGGTCGCTTTCTCAAGGGAATCTGAAGAGGTGGGATTTAAAATTGGTATATATAGGTATACGTGTCAGGTGGTGGGGGGAGGGGAGTGAGAGGTTGGAGGAGTAGGTTGTCGATTATTTTTGCCGATTACGGGTTGCCAAGTACGGCTAATTTTAAGGCCAGTGTCTCTGTTAAAGTTGTTTTTCTCCTCTTTAGATATTTCTATTGCTTCTCTTACGAGTCTCTGTTTAAAGCCTTTCACTCTCGCAACAATTTTTGCTTCCTTAAGGTCGATTGTGTGGCCCAGCGCTGCGTGTTCGGCTACTGCGGACTTCGTTGACTGCCCCAGTCGAATTGCTCTCTCGTGCTCCTCTAGACGTGTTTTAACCGATCTGCCTGTTTCGCCGATGTAGTTCTTCCCACAGGTCTGGCAAGGAATTCGGTATACCCCTTCGACTTGTAGTGGAGTTCTATCCTTGACGGTTTTCAGTAGATGCTTTATCTGTACGTGAGGCGAGAATATTGTCCTTATCTGGAATTTGCGTAGGATATTTCCTATTCTGTCAGTCGTCCCCTTAATGTATGGCAGGAAGGCTTTCTTCTGGTCGCTGAGGTCAGAGGAGTTCGCTGCTTCTGCGGTGTTGGCTCCGCACCGCAGAAGCAGCGAACTCCGCTGTTAAAGGGTTAAACGCACTTAACATCTTTAGTAACAATTTGTAATGTTATATGAGTTGCAAATCAAACATAAAACTTTGAGAACATCCATCATCAATTCAATCACATAAACAATAACAACTGACGTCATATTGTACTTATATGAAAACCTGAGGGGGCCATGAGATGTATTCACATTTCTACGAAGGTTTGAAGTTGGAAACTCACATGGAGAAAGGAAAAGGGATGTTCAGTGGGTACGTGGAGAGAGAGAAAAAGGGGCAGGGAAGTCGGAAGTTCGGAAATGGGGAAGAGGCGGTCCACTGCGCTCCAGTCCACAACGAGAGATTGGGAGGACCGATCAATATACGGAGGTGGAATTGGAGCGAACAACACGAAGGAGTTTTATCCGAGGCACGCCAACTTCCGAGGTGGAAAAAGAGCCAAAGAAAGATAGAAGAAAAATAAAAAAATTAAAGTTGTAAAAAAAGGGGGATCTGACGAAACGTGATTATGGGAATGAAGCTCACCGTAAATCCCCAAAAATTAAGTTCCGCACAATGAAGATTATTGCGGATTCACTGAATTTCAACCTCGCCCCTTGGGTTCACGCGAAATAAAATGTAAGAATAAGATAACCCCATCGAAGGAGAATAAGATTCGTATTAAAAAATATCCGCTTAAATGAAATAATAGGAAGTTACCATCTTTAAGTTAAAACGGACGCAAATGAACCCACAAGGCGATTTTTCACAATTGCCTTGATCAACACTCGGATAAATTCAAACAGTTCGGATAGAAAATACAAACAGACTGTATGCCAATAGATTACGTAAGCAATTACAGAAAATGCATGAACAGGAAAAACTACAGGGTGAAAACGCAATTGTACTTACACTAAACTGAAAGAAGCATTGAAATGAGGACAGATGCAAAAGAAGACTAGAGCTGGAGCACAAAGACCCCTTATATAGGCATTAGGCACCATTAGCATTTTAAATGGCATACCTCAATCTCTTCATCATTGCTAGTCGGATGAAAAATTCAAATAATATCCACTAATATTTGAGTAAAAGTTACTCAACGAGATAAAAAACAAAAAACATATGCGTGCCTAAATTGTATCCCTAAAAATTAATAAAAAACATTCAGTTGGCGACAACCGGTGCTGCTGATATTCGCGAAAAAACTTACTTTTAAACCTTTTGACGAAAGTATGCTCCGATCAAATCACAAAATAGTACAGGTAATCGCAAAGATTATTTTCGCTTTTGCTATGAGACAAGTATGATGTACAACGACCAGAAAGTATTAATTTCATGATCTTACATGCGCACCTCGCTTTTCGTTTTCCATCTCTGAAATATTCTTCTTAAACTTCTTTTAACTTTCTCATTAATCACTTTTGAAATTTTCAATAAGTTACGATGTCGTAAGGCGTTGCTTTCTTCTTTTTGACAAAGCATGGGTCTTCATGAAACAGTCATTTTTTATGCCTTTATATTATTTTAGACTTTTTAGTTTTGTTAGAGAGGAATTTTGCGATCGATTTAAATATTAAGTGCAACCACCAAGAGTGAACTTTATGAGGTTTTTAAACTTTAACAGCCAACAGCAAGTGGTTGTCTAAAATCTTCAGTCTTATATACCAGACTTTTAACTTTCAGCGATATTAATTATTATAATTTAAAGCTATAAGAAAAGTTTTCAAATCTACTTACAAAAAATGCCAGATTTGGCAAGACAGAATGGCCTTTAAATTATACAAGCAATTTTAATCCAGTAACATCATTATTATTGTTATGATAGTTCCATTCACTTCATATTTTGAATCAGGTGAAAGAAAATTTGTTCCCATTAACTTAAAAAATGTATGGATTTCCATTCACTTTCCTTTACCATTTATCTGATTGCAAAAAATCAAAGATTTTTTTGCAATCTCTATTATTTTACATCGACAAGAGAAATAAAGAATTAATGCAACAGTGCCATTAAGAGTTTTGTAATGGATATTTCGTGAAAACTCATCATGGAGTTCGTTTGTTATGTTACAATTAATTGAAAAAAAATTGCCCGAGTGCTACGATTAAATATTCTAATTTTACAGTTCATCTTCCCCACCTATCTTGTCCTCATATTCTAAAAATTGATGTCTTAACGCACTGTACTAAAATACAGATACTAACTATGACTTTCTTTCACAACTCTTTCATCATCATCATCATTAGTCAACAATCCTAAGATTGGTTTGACGCAGCTCTCCATTTCTCTCGCCTATCCGCTAATCTCTTCATAGCTACATGTTTATTCTCTTTTACATCCTTTATAACCTGTCCGATATAACTCATTCGGGGCCGTCCCTTGCCCTTTTTCCCTTCCACTTGTCCTTCCACGATTGTCTTCATCAGACCATCGTGCCTCAAAATGTGGCCAACTAAGTTGTCCCTTCTTCTGCTTAATGTATTTAGGAGGCTTCTCTTTTCTCCTACTCTCCTTAGCACTTCATGGTTACTCACACGGTCAATCCATTTTATCTTCATCATTCTTCGGTAGAACCACATTTCAAATGCTTCCACTCTTTATGTTTTCCAATTCAATTATTTTACCTACCTATATCTTGACTCTAAAATTAAAAGCACTTTTTTCCCACAATTTTAAATCGACCAGCGATTTCAAGAAAGCAATACTTGCATCAAGAGCTCTCAAGGGTTTCGTAATGGATTCAAATTAGTTCATTCATCTTGCCAACGTAACTTGTCCTGATGTCCTGAAATTGATGCCATAACACAATTTTTATGTAGTCCCTCACTTTCTCTTTTCTTTGAAATCTTTAAATGTCGATACACAATTTCTTTTAACTTCTTCCTTCCATTTTAAAACGTTCTTCATCAGAATGCTGCTTAGTTCAATTATTGAATAGAAGATAGAACGGCTGAAGTTATGCGCGAGGACGAAAATTACATGTAGCATGATAGAATTTTCAGGTCAAATACAAAAAAAGGATAGTTAAACGCAGGCTTCTGATAAAGTAAAACAAGAAAAAAAAACTCCACAGATACTTTACGCCACTTTACACTTTACAAACGATAATTATATCTACAAGGATTGCAGCGCCTCCGTTGCTTGGCACTGTGTGTAAAGTACAAATCATAGGATACTTTTGAAACTATTAATTCTACCGAGCTGAAACTAAACATACATATTTATAATAAACTTCTGATAGTTTTAAAACGTGTCCCATTAAAATATGATTAGAATTACGGTTTTCACGCCAAAATGTTGAATTTGAAAGTGATTCTTAGCACTGTGTCATATACTAAGCGTAGGATACATTTGAAACTATTAAATCTGCCGATTTGAACATCCATTTAATATTTGTATTAACTTTCTGAACGTTTTCAACGTATTCAATCAAAATCCGATTAAAATTACGGTTCCAAGCCAAAAAGTTTGATCTGGAAAAGTGATTCTTGGCACTGTACATCAGGAACTAATAATAGTTATTTTTTAAACTTTTAATTCTGCCGAGCTGAAACTCCACCTAAATATTTGCAATAAAATTTCAAACGTTTTAAAACATGTCCCATCAAAATCCGATTAGAATTATGGCTTCACTCACAAGTGTAAAATTTGAAACGTGATTTTTGGCACTGTGCGTCAGGTACACAACATAAGATATTTTTTACACTATTAAATCTGTCGAACTGAAACTCCAAATTTAATAAAATTATGAACGTTTTAAAACGTGCTAAACGATAGAAATACGGTTTCCACGCCCAAATGTTGAAATGAAAAATTGATTCTTGGCACTGTGAGTGAGGTACAAATCATAGGATATTTTACAAACTATTAATTTTGCGTAACTGTAGCTCCAGATAAATATTTTTAATAAATTTCTGATCGGATCAAAACCTCTCCCATCAAAATCCGATTATAATTACGGTTCCAAGCCCAAAAATTTGATTTGGAATGGTGCTGTCTGTGCAAGGAACAAATGAAAGGATATTTTTGAAACTATTAATTCTGCCAAAATGAAACTCCAGATAAATATTTGTATTAAATTTCCGAACGTCTTTAAATGTGTCACATCAAAATCCGATCGGAATTACGGTTTCCACGCCCAAATGTTGAATTTGCTAAGTGAATTTTGGCACTGTCTGTCAGGTACTAAACATAAGATACTTTTTACAGTATGAATTATGCCGAACTGAAACTCCATGTAAATATTTAATAAATTTATGAATGTTTTAAACGTATCATTCGCAACACGATTAAAATAACGGTTTCCACGCCCAAATATTGAACTTGGTAAGTGATTCTTTGCACTATGTGTCAGGTACAAAGCGTAGGATACTTTTGAAATTACACCCACCCCCGGGACTGAGTCACAACCACCGAGAGAGAAGACCTGAGCGCTGATGCCTTTCAATTTGCTGACGTCACGAGCCGTAGGCTATCAACCACGCCAATGCTTGCAGTTCATCTACATCTATCTACATAATACCCTGCGAGCCACCTCTAGGGTGTATGGCAGGGGGTGATCAATCACCAGCATGCAGCATGCATTTGGACTCCCACATGCACACCACACCGTCCAAAAAACGTCCCGCATAATAACACTCTAAACTACTATATGCTGTTAGAAATAGAATATAGAATAGAATTTCAGAAACATGCATTACGTTTTACATAGGTTAGTAGGCTACACTACAAGTTATGCAATCTATTTACGAGTTCTATTGCTGCCGTTATAATCTCTTATTGATCGTGGAAAAAATGACATTCGGAATCTGTCTGTTCTGCAATCTATCTCTCTTTTTTTTTTATATGATCTGATCTTCCGTAGTACGTTGGCGTCCGCAAGATATGGTTAACTTCGTCAGAAAAGACACTGTTATTGAATTTATCTAAAAGGTTTAGTCTATTTTTCAATCTACGGTCCGACAGAGATTCCCATCCGAGTTTATCTAAGAGGTCAGTTACACTAACAAGACTATCGTAACGACCTTTCACATACCTGGCAGCTCTTCTTTGCACGCGTTCTAACTCTGTTATTAAGCCTTTTTCATGAGGGTCCCAAACACTGGCAGCGTATTCCAGATGTGGCCTAACGAGGGAAACATAGCTAATTTCTCTCACTTTGTCGTCGCACTTTCCCAATATTTTTTTAACAAAGTCATTTTACGATTAGCTTGACCGGTTATTTCTCGATAGATCATTAGTGAGTCTAACCCCTAGATATTTCACGGATTCAACTGCCTTTAACTGCGTACCCTGAATGATATAGTTACGCTGTAGGGAGTTATTCTTCTTCCAGAAATTCATTACGACGCATTTTTCGAAATTTAATTCTAACTGCCAAGCATCGCACCAAGCTTGGATAGCAGCAATGTCATTCGTTAGTTCATCTATATCTTTGCTGGAACGGATTTCTCTGTAAACTACAGCGTCGTCTGCAAATAATCGTAACTTACTGTGTACTACTTCGCCAATGTCGTTTATATAAAGAAGGAATAGGAGTGGGCCAATGACACTACCCTGAGGAACGCCAGAAGTGACTCTAACCTCATTAGAGACTGCACCGTCTAATACTACTCTTTGGACGCGGTCGCTCAAAAATTCTCTAATCCAGGAAATGACATCTTCGTCTAGACCATAAGATTTCAGTTTTATTATTAACTTTCCGTGGGGTACTTTATCAAATGCCTTTTTGAAATCAAGGAAAATCGCGTCTACTGGAATGTTGTCTTCCCCGGAGACTAAAATATCGTGGGCGAAAAGCGCTAACTGAGTTTCGCAAGATCTGCTTTTCCTGAATCCATGTTGAGTTCCCATTAATAAATTTTGCGCGTCTAGGTGTTTCATTACCGAGCTGACTACGATGTCTTCAAGGACTTTGCAAGAGATGGACGTTAAAGATATCGGCCTGTAATTAGATGGCTGTTCCTTGTCTCCACTTTTAAATATTGGCGTTACATTAGCGATTTTCCAGTCATTAGGTACTTCGTGTTGCTTGATGGATTTAATGAATATTAACTGCAAGTAATGGGCAATTTCTGAGGCTAGTTCTTTATACACGCGAGAAGGGATTTCGTCTGGACCAGGTGATTTATTTGGACTAAGCGATTTCAATATCTTTTCTATTCCGAGCGTACTAATGTCAATAGGTGGCATCTTATGTATATAGGGATTGTCATCGGTCTCGGGTGAGTTTTCGGAAGGCTCCGTGAACACGCTCTTAAAGTAGGAATTTAATAAATTGGCTTTATCGTAACTGCTTGTCAATACATCTCCATTGTTGTTTCGCAGCGAACATACGGTAGATCGTTTACCTTGAACTTCCCTAACATATGACCAAAATGCTTTTGGGTTATCCTGTAACTGCTCTACTAGTGTTTTTCTTTTAAAATTCGTGAACGCATTCCTGAACGCTTCCTTCGTGGCGGCTTTAGTCATCCTATATTTTTTAATTATTAGCTCGCGTTCATTAGCGGATAAATCCGTGCTGACTTTTTTCATTTTAGCATGACACGCTCTCTGTCGCCCCAATGATTTTCTCACTTCCGCGTCGTACCATCTCGGTTCGCTGCCTTCTTTTACTATTTTACTAGGGATGTAGCTATTTATTCCCGAAGTTACGAGCGAAAGAAAAGCTTTCCAAGTATTCTCTACATTTAACTTTAATACTGATTCTTGAAACTCGGGGAAAGCATTTTTCAGATGACTCTTAAACCCATCAAAATCAGCTCTTTTAAAAATGAAAACTTTACGCTCTTTTTTAAAGTTTACAGCGGTATTTTAGAGAAAACTTTGCAGTTACTACCCTATGGTCACTTATTCCTTCGACAGTGCCAACGTTTATTACCTGATGTGGTATATTTGTCGCTAATAAATCAAGAATATTTTCTCCTCTGTTTGGTGCGGATGCTATTTGAAACAATGAATTAGATGTAAAAGTGTGTAATAAAGCCTCGCAGATCACTTTATCCCTCCCACCAGGAATGAAGCTATAAGTCTCCCAATCTAATCAGTTGTTTATATTTATAAGCCATTGCAGTGAAAATGGTGATTAGGTTGTTGAATGCTATGTTTTTTGGAGTTCTAAAGCTTTAGCGGTGTTTTTGTGGGCAACAGTATTGAATATAAGTGTTCAAGAAATGGTGTACTAGTGTTGTGTGCCTATGTGCAAAGGAAAATACAGGGAGGAAATGAAAGTGTGCGTTTTCAAATTTCCTAAGGACGAAGAGGAAATGGATACTTGCCATTCCAAGAAAAGACTTCCAGCCGACGAAATATTCTATGGTGAGTTTTTATCTTTTCCTTTCTATTTGGACGGGGTGATTATTCAGGGAAATGTTAGTATAATGTAAATGTTGATCGCCACTAATGGTGAATTAAAAAGATATTTGATATAACCATTGACCGGTATACGAATTGTTGTTAGTTTCTTGAAACAATTCTACTCTCGAGTGTATTCGCAGGTTGGTTTTAATATTATTTACGTTATCGCTTGAATAATTAACGGTTTTAATTATTTCATAGTACTTAAATGTCTTTGAAATTCTCGCATATTAATGCTAAAATAGAATACGGCGCATATCCTCGTGTTCTAAGGTGTTGTTTTTACGAAGAGACTTAACTTTTTGAGGGTATTATGAATAATTTTTGTAATTAGTAAATTGTGGAAACATGTGAGACACTCGGGATGAATAAATGGGCTATCTACTTGTGTAATAAATATGACCCATGCCTAAGATGGAATTTTACATTGTCTATTTACGCATGCATAGGGTAGTATTACTGTTTTAGAAAAGAAGTTTTTTTTGCATTAAGTAGTTCTTACATAGGTAATATGTACCAACTAATCGTGTTAATCTGGGAACGACTGTGTACAGAGCGAAATCTTAAAGTCTTCGAGGGTATTAAATGAATGATTCTTCAGTAGTTAGTAAATTATGGAGGCATGTGAAACGCTCGGGATGAATAAATGGGCTACCTACAAGCGAGATAAATATGGCCCATGACTAAGTAGGAATTTTGGATCAAATATTGTTAATCTAATTACCGTTGTGTGCAAAGCGAATTACTTAAGTCTTGTTTACTACACCCTTATAATACGAAGGTAATCTTCATTTGCAATACAGTTTATTTTCCTTGTACCAATAAATTTATCTCTATTTTAAGGTGAGTATCCGGCATTTTCTGGTTCAAGATGTGCTTCATGAAAGCTCCTACTTCGATGAGAAGTCAGGAAAACTGCGGGCCGTACCACTAAACAGGCCAAAACCGAAGGATTATGCCATGCCAAGGGTCTTCTCTGATTGCCCTGGGTACCTTAAGACTACGAAGCAGACCAGGGATGCGCCTTCAATGAGGGAAGAGCGTCTTGAAAGTGCTACTGTAGAAGCTGCTTTAGCTGAGAGTTTGAAAACTCAGGAAGCATATAAGGCTGAGAAAAAGCTAGACTCTTTCGGAAACGTAATTTCTCTGGTGAAGATGGATAAACATTCTGCATTTTGGGATGTGGTTGTGAAGCCGTGGGCTGTAATATTTATGCATTTGGAAGAGTGTAAACCACCTCTTATCACTTACTCATTAATAATAGACATAATAATATCAAAGCATACCACTGAAAAAGGGAATTAGAAGCAATAGGCAAATTCACTCCACTTTTTCAAGCCTCTTTTATGTATGAAGTGTATGATATGTTGGATAGAATTGAAAAATGAATGTTAAAACTCCAAAAATAATAGAAATATTTATAGTGATATTAAAGCTCTACTGGAAGAATGCAAATTTAAATACTCTGAAAATGAATCAGTGCATCACTTTATCAAATCCCAAATTTCGCTTGCGCTAGAAAAGAAGGAAAGATTGAGGTACATCTTCGTATTTGCTGTGATGTTTTTCTTAACATCTCAAGCTTACATTTTTTCTCTAAATTCTGGAAATTTTTTTCTCTATCATCTCCTTGCTAACAAACGACTCTGATATTCGTTTAAAGTTGGTCCAATTAATGAGCAAGATGAGTATGGGTTTCTATTTTACATGAAACACCGAGTATCTCACTTAGAGAGCCATTACTGTTATAATACCCTTATGATGGATGGAATTCATTTGAAAGACTTTCTAGACAACAAAGGCGGGTATATAGTAGGATCTGTATATCACTCCAGCAGTTTAGTTTTCAGTGCTCATGTGTTTGTGGTACAGAGCTAACTTTCTTCGTTTATAGATGTTGTCCTTATATTGCCAGTGAGTACTCTGTCAGCCTGTGATCTAAATGCTATTCTGAAGAAAGCCAACATTGGTCTTGAAATGGTTTTTGTTACAAGAGACAGCAATTCCATCAACAAGAAGGCAGTAAAAATGATGATTTTTCCCAAATGAAGGCATAATGTGCTATATTTATTTGTTCAAAGGCAGGATATGGAATTCGTCCATTCAAAAAGAATTTCCCCAGCCACTTGAAAGCAGCAAATCCTATTTCACCATTTCTCACCAGAGGTTACCTTCCGCCATGGTGTGTGCATAATTTGCTATGAAATTCTTGTTTGTACATAAGCAATCTCTATGGCATTTGACAGAAGTAAAATATAGATTTATCCTAATCTTGCGCATGTATAAGAACATTACTATTGTATTATATCATCGTTTGAATCAGCGATGCTGAAAAAGTAGAAGCTCCGTGAAGGATGTAGAAATTCTATGACTTTTTATTTCTAACTACCAGTAATGCGTGAACAATTTTCTCTGAATATTAGGCTTTAGATAATATTTTCGAGGTTTCGAATGCATTTGGAAGCAAGTCGTTTCTGTTCAAAGAAGATTTTTCGGCGAAGGCATTTTTCCATTCGAAAATTTATCCTTCCCCGAGGAAGGGAAATAATTTTAACATAATTTAAATGTACCTACATATGCAGTTATATAAAGGAAATCGTACCCGGAGAAATATCTGTTTACGTATCGTTTGCTTTTCTTACGCATTCCCCGCAAATTGGGGCTATCAATGAAAGTATTCATTAATCCCTCCGTCCGCCTACGACTCATGACGTCACGATGGAGTGCTCAGGCCTTCTCTCTAGGTGGTCGTGACTGAGTTCGCCCTCCGCCGAAACACTGAGGGACGGACGCCCGTCCAGTGGATGGGCGTCCGCCAGCGCCAGGGCCGATGGCCAGCGCCGACTCTAACCTCGACGACGGAGACTCATAAGAAGCTACTAACGAACGACATATGCAGGATATCATCGATGGTTCCACTTCAACCGTTTTTGTAAATTTTTGGTTTCACTGCACTGATACAAAAGGCGTACCATTAGCTGGGTTTGAAAAAATTCGATACGGGCAATTTTTGCAAAATTCGTTTAAATTTGAGGCCATTTAGATTTCCAGTTCGTCCACATTTCAAGATATTGCGGATATTCCTCCATGCCTAGACCTCGCGGAAGACTTGATAACAAGTCATTGCATTTTCAGCAAATGCCCAACCGGGACTCGATCCGAAGGCGATAGTGGGAATGCGAGCGAAACTGTCATTTCAGAATAAATATTGGTGCAGAGAAACCCAGAATACATTAAGACATCCGCTAATCAATACCATGGGAAACCAAGAGCCAATACCAATTTGAATTAAAGAAAGAAAAACAGTAAGGATAAAGTGGGAGTGGTGCGCATGAATCTTTAGCAATGGCCATGCCTGAAAATTTAATTACGATTTAAACTTACCTCTGACCATGTACATATAATTAGCAATAAACAAAAAAAAAAGAGATGCGTATTTTCCGAAGATATATATTATGATAGCCAAGGTGGAAGCAACAGAGAGAAGACTTTTAGTGGTGCGCCACTCATCAACAATGTCGTTAATAACACTGTTCTGCAAAAAAAATAGTTCAAAAAATCCCCCGCTACAATTTAGGATATTTCTGGCTAATTTTGGGTCGCTGAATCCGAAAATGACCTCCGTTTTTTTTATCACCCTCCATTTTTAAGCAACCCCTAAATTGGGGGAAACAACCCCTTATCTAAACTTATCTCTTTTCAAGGGACTTTTACTAATGTTATCTCCGTCTGATTGAAAAAAACTGACCTTTTAAGGCTTTTAGGGTCAAGAGAGAGACAAACTTCACTGGGGTTGAAAAGATTTAGGGGGTGAAAATTGAAAAAAAAAAACGTTAATAAACATTAAAATAGCCAATTTTCTTCGTTTTTTTTATAACATATGATATGGTAGCTAAATGGAAAGTTTTTAAGGGATGAATACACTGTTCACCCCCTATTTTGCAAGGGATAATTATAGCATAAAATATAAGAGGGGAATGGGGGTATACGAGTGGTATAGGAGGGGGTTTATGAGGTGGTATAAAGAGCTGCCACAAAAATCTGGAACATGAGTTTCCTTTAAAACAGTGACATATCCAACAGGAACCGAAGGTAAATCGTGGCCGTTGTTCAGTAAAACAACCATTAAACTTGCCTTCGACGAGTCAATGAATAGCCTTCATTGGTCTGGATCATTCTAAATCGCTAATTTCCTCATCAGTCCTTCAATATCAGTGCAGAAAATCAGATCATAATTTTCATCATCCGTTGAAAAAAATTGAGTGAGGGTTGACTGTCTGCCTCTGTAGTAAGAAACATTCACACAATGGGCCAAAAGATTCCGCTGCTGCAAATGCGAGCCAAGAAGTTGTGCTTTACCCTTTGCTAAGTCTAAATCTTGTATTAGATCACTTAGGTCCTAGTGTTATGGAATGAGATGCCCTTTTTAACTAGTCTGGGGTTCTTCTACATCAGGGCTGTATCTCGATGGCTAGGACCTGCTTCCACTTCCGGTGTAGCTTCGATCACTATGACATCAGAATCATCGAGGGTGCTAGTAGCTTGAGCTTTAGGGATAGGAATAGCATCAGTATGCTTCACCGTGCGAATTGCTGGCAGTAAATTCAGATAAATCATTTCAGGATTGTTTTGTTTTTTGACCCATAGCACAGTGGGCGGAAATCGGAAAAAGCCGGACAAAATTACAAAATGGCTTTGTTTGAGTTATAAACTTGAAACTTCGCAGGTATACTCAGAAATGATTGAAATTTATGGATATGTACTTCATTTGACATAGATCCTACCCGTTACTGAGATACAGAGGCTCAAACGTGAGCAAATTTCCATAAAAACGCCCGTCTTCAATTTTCTCTGAAAATCTTCCAAAGTAAGTGGATGGTGAAGTTATGGGTGGATTCTTGCGGAATAAAAAACCACATAATCTGTTGGCATGGTGTTTTTTCTTTAATTTTCCGTAATCTTAAAGAATACCGTCCATAAATTCTTACCGTGCAGTAACAAAATGGCGGATACTGTTTTTCGACAAAGTTTTACATTTAGGTAGAGTTTCAAATGGGTTTTCGGCAAGGTCGCGCGGAGTAACTTATACGAGACCATTCTTTAAAGATTTCTGGAGGTATATATGCAGTTATTTTTGAAATAAGTTTGCGTCGCCGGAAATTACATTGATTTTTCGACCGCGCGGCAGGGTTCGTCTTCGCGCGTCGGGAGTTGGATTAGCCGCGACGCGGTAAGGTTATTGAAGCTGTATGGGTTTTAACGCTCAGCATTCACCGTTTTTATGTTTTTCTTCAAGACACCGATTCTCAAATGGTCTATGGTGAAGGCAGTGGAGAATTTTCATCCGAGGTAAGTGCCCGTTTCATTGAAGTTCATTTCGTTTTCTTTGGATACGATCGAAGACCATACTTCTATTAAAAGCGTTCAAACCTCGAAAAAGTGAGTTGTTTTCCTGGGACTCATACAAAAAGACCTCCCACAAAGACACCAGCTGAGACCCTTGTACCTTCCTTACTCTCCGATCCCTGACCCCCAGGATCCTACTGCGAAAACGGTCGTTTTATGACAGCGCGGAGCGAAGCCTTTGACGGTCTTAACGGGCTATATTTTGTCCACCAAAATGACCTGCCCTACACTTGCTTACATTTCGGCTGGTGGAGTAGAAGCAAGAATTTCATGCTAAATTCAAGTAATAGTTTGAAGAATAAACAAGGAAGTAAAGCCTGTAAGTGAAACAAAGTATTGGCTTTAGGATAATTAAATTACATAGTGGACTGTGAAACTATATTAACCATAAAAATAAGACACTTCATCGCAGAATAGAATAATAAAATAGAATGTATTATCAAAGGGTAAAATATACAAAAAGAGATCTCTAGTGATGTTATCAGAATGTAAACCTGTAAATGAAGTACTTTCATTGAAATGCCCTCATGGATAAATTATATATAAATATTAACAAAGAAGAACACTTAATATTTATGATTGTTGATATTTGATGGCACTAATTCCATGCTAAAACATTAATTTCGTAAATATAAATTACAAAGCAATTTAGTCCCTCTTTTAGTCCTCCGATGAATGTTCATCACTCGTTGAATCGAATAATTCATTGTCTATTTCATCTACTATTAATAATTCTTTCACTTCTTTTGGCATTCTCCTTTTTTTATTCACCGATGCATGTGTAAAGGAGGAAAGTAGTGGGTCAGATGTCAGGAAAAGCCTCTTGAAAAGGTCCTCGTTGGTAGCCACCCTGGAGTGCTTTCTTGTAAATCGCTCACGGAATCTTCTGGCGTCTTTATTTCTGGCCTCCAGTGCCTCTTCCGAAAGCTCACCTAACGGAAGTATAAGCTTTTTTGAAATATCACTTCCATCCATTAGGACCTTGTGCACCGTGGTAGGCATGTAATACCACGGATACAACTCCACATACAGCTCGGCAGTCCTCAGGCAATACTGAGAAAATGCTACATCATTGAGCGGCAGGCCGCTGGATAATGTTTTCAAGATAATTGAAAATCTATTTATAAGATCTTCGTTAACTCCTATAAATATAAATCAAAACAATTAGATTACAACACAAGCGTTATTTATCCAATGATTAGTGTCATATCGATTTTTATAAATAAATGCAGTATGACGCATTCAAGAGAAAGGAATTGGACCACTGCTTCCACTGCCAAGACAGTGCGATATAGTACATTACCTGTGAGACTTGCTGCCAATTTTGGAGAATTGAAAAAACGACGAGCCGTATTACCATCATTGGTATTACCAGATCCGGGCCGAGGAATGTCAACAATTAAACCCATGTTCTCTCTTAGCAATTTCTGTACCAAAGCCTTTTTTTTTTAGAGAAGTAATTTCAAACTTCCACGTGCCTGTAAGTACATTTTTGAATAAATTCCTGAACATCTTTTTCAAAGTAGTTATTTTAATATGTGTTACTAATTTTAACTGAAAAATTTCCCATCATTCCTGTCTTAACTTAAAATAAATTAGAACTTAATTTATCACCTGCCACTGCTTGAACTCCAGTCGGTACGATATATGCAATATGCATTCAAAAAATCGTATGTGGCAGTGCAGCGTAGACAAACCAAAAGAATATTTATCGACATCAGGTGTACGATATTTTACATCCTCAAGGTTATTCATCTCCGACGCTCTTGCTCCGCAGATGTAGCACCTCACGCTTCCGCTGTCGGTCAGTGTGTTGCAAACCTATAATATTCGTTTTTCTTAATTTCGAAATGACTATACTTTCCTATAGGATAATAATTTATATCAGCATTAAGATTAAGAAACAAATTAGGAAAATAAGTTAAAAAATCTAAGCATTACTTTTCCGTTGATCATTGTCAGTAGTAAACAGAACTTGATGGTGTAAATTCCACTGTCGAAATCTTTAAGGTCATCCACCTGCCTTTCAATATGATGCCTTTCTGATTTTGTGATTTCTTTTGTCTCTTTTGTCCACTGAAAGCGGATAGGACGACAAAATCGTGTCGACGACGGCCGTGGATTCTCCCAGATAGTGTCACCTGAAATTGAAGAGCCTAGATGTGAGAAGTGCCTCCGATGCAAGTTAAATTCTGTATCAAAAGTTAAGATAAAAATGTAATTAGCCAAGAGAAAGAGGAAAAAAACTTGAGACGTTACCTGTAGCGTCGTTAATCAAACGAAGAGGTACAAGAGAACTCATGAATAGAAATTCATCTGATGCATCAACTTCTTGCCACATTTGTTTATACTGAGAGTGGCCCGAACTCCCATCAAAGCCATACTTAGAGACTAATGTGCATTTAATCACACCTTTAAATTCTTGAGCGGTGGAAGTGGTGGGCAAGCAGGCTATTATTCGCGAGACAGTGTGATTCAGTAAAGCTTGAAGGCTTACTTCGCACATAGTCTCCGTTATTTTAATTCCTTCGGGGTAAGCCGCCTTTTTTTCCAGCGCTATTCTGTCATAGCTGGGATACAGTTCGTGTCCATGTCTCAGAGCTGTCCTACGGAGAGACTGATATTGACTCTTGGTCAACTCAGAGGCAATCATCAATGACAGTGCCTCTTCCACTGTCATCTCAGTGTGTACCTTTTTACTCGTCCTCCACTTTGTAAGAACTCTCTTAGCCCGAGTAGGGGTCGTGGTTGTTATTTCTGAAATTAGCTGAGCTGCTGCAGTATCTCCCTTCTCTCTCAAACTCACAGATGCCGCGAGAGCAAGCTCAGCAGTATTAGTATTAGTTTTTAAAGTTTGAATTTTTCGCCTACGTGATCTAACACATGAGGTGCGAAATTCTTTTTTTTGTCGCCCGGGAGTGCCTGGCAAATAAAATATGAAATTTGTAACATAAAGCTAAAGGTGGAATTTTATTTAATCAATCAATTTGAAAGGAATAGATTTTTACAAAATAAGAATACCAACCGGCTGTCGTTGAAGTATCGGGAACGTGATGCACAACAAATTCTGGAAATGTTATGGTTTCAGCTAGCCAATTTTTGTATCTACACAAAAATCGCCCATTGTTTCGTGAACTCTCTGCCCATTTCTTAAGGTATGGCGATAAGATGCGTTTTGTCAGGAAGTCATTGAGTAATTTCAGAGCATCAGGGTCTTGTCTTAAATTCAGCCTTTGCGATAAATAACGCAGCAAATATTTTTTTTTCTGAGTGAATGATTTGTTCCCCAATTTAAATATTATTTTATGGATATCAAGTCGTGTAATACTGTGAGGAGGCATTTTTCATTGAAAAGCGGAAGGAGCCTATTTAAAATTTAAAAATAAACATTATATTTATAGAAGCTATGGTTAGCCAATGTCCTAATGAGTACTAGGGGAAAAACGAGTGCTAAATGTGTAACAGACATGGGCATTCCAATAAATATTGAAAATAATTTAATAAAAACAAATTATAACAATTTCATAGAACAATGAGAAATATTGATAAGAAAGAGAGGAGACGAATAAAATGTTGATAAAAAAACACATACCTGAAAAAATGGCCAGATTTATAGCCAAATTAAATTACCGCTGACCGCTACCGCAGCACCAGTTGACGGAAAAAAAATTGCACTCTCCACAAACTAATTCAAACCACTTTCACAAAGTCTGCACACTCCAGAGAACTCAACTTTCCTTCACCACAGTCAAAGTAGAACTGAAAGTATGATGCACATTTTAAAAAAGCTAGAACTTACCGTGGAAACACCCCGTTAAGACCGTTAAGACCGCTCCGCGCTGTCATAAAACGACCGTTTTCGCAGTAGGATCCTGGGGGTCAGGGATCGGAGAGTAAGGAAGGTACAAGGGTCTCAGCTGGTGTCTTTGTGGGAGGTCTTTTTGTATGAGTCCCAGGAAAACAACTCACTTTTTCGAGGTTTGAACGCTTTTAATAGAAGTATGGTCTTCGATCGTATCCAAAGAAAACGAAATGAACTTCAATGAAACGGGCACTTACCTCGGATGAAAATTCTCCACTGCCTTCACCATAGACCATTTGAGAATCGGTGTCTTGAAGAAAAACATAAAAACGGTGAATGCTGAGCGTTAAAACCCATACAGCTTCAATAACCTTACCGCGTCGCGGCTAATCCAACTCCCGACGCGCGAAGACGAACCCTGCCGCGCGGTCGAAAAATCAATGTAATTTCCGGCGACGCAAACTTATTTCAAAAATAACTGCATATATACCTCCAGAAATCTTTAAAGAATGGTCTCGTATAAGTTACTCCGCGCGACCTTGCCGAAAACCCATTTGAAACTCTACCTAAATGTAAAACTTTGTCGAAAAACAGTATCCGCCATTTTGTTACTGCACGGTAAGAATTTATGGACGGTATTCTTTAAGATTACGGAAAATTAAAGAAAAAACACCATGCCAACAGATTATGTGGTTTTTTATTCCGCAAGAATCCACCCATAACTTCACCATCCACTTACTTTGGAAGATTTTCAGAGAAAATTGAAGACGGGCGTTTTTATGGAAATTTGCTCACGTTTGAGCCTCTGTATCTCAGTAACGGGTAGGATCTATGTCAAATGAAGTACATATCCATAAATTTCAATCATTTCTGAGTATACCTGCGAAGTTTCAAGTTTATAACTCAAACAAAGCCATTTTGTAATTTTGTCCGGCTTTTTCCGATTTCCGCCCACTGTGCATAGGGTCGGTTTCGCAAAAATAGCAATTCGTTAAATGGCAAGTGAATTCAACTCAAACCATTGGCACTCCGAAATTTAGGGAACGATTTCCCCAGTTTAGCCATTCACAAAGACTTCTATGACAACCACTGCAACAGAATTTAGGGCCCCACGGTTTGTCTTGGTCACCAATTTCACACCCGAAATAAAGTTCAAAAGATTTTCGCAAAATCGCAGTCATCGCTTTCCTTTAGTCTTTAAACACTAAATTTCCACAGGTGTTACAAAGTGAATTGGGATGATTTTTGAAGGATCGCTGAATGATCGCGAGAAAACACTTTATCGCTCGCTAAATAGCACGCTAAATCGAACACATGCTAGAATAATAAAGAAAGAACTTGTAAGATTATAACCCGACACGCAGGAAAGAGTGCGACGTACTGAATAGATCACCGGTTTATGTCATAAATGAACATCAGTAAGTGCGACTGCCAAGACACATGAAGACACGTTAAAACGTGTCCAAGCGTGTCAAAACATGTGGTGAATAACTTTTACAGAGTATTTCCCAATTTTTTCTAATGTATTTACAATGTATTTCCCAACGTTCTCCAATGTAGTTTATGGAAAGGTCTCAGCTCTTACTTTAAAAGTAAGGAGGACAACGAAGTCAAATCATTAGCCCCCAGACGCTGTTGGGTATTTCCCCCCCTCCCCTGCGGCGAGTGTCGTCGCCCTCGGGATTTTCCAACGCCCGGCGAAGTCCCTTTCGGCCCCCTTTCTCTTGGTCTCCGCCAAGGGGACTCGACTCACACCCTTTTGGAGTGAGGGAGTGCCGTTAAGCGAGGGTCAGTAACCCTCATACCCTAGCATCGATGCCCTCGCCGACGGCGTGGGTGTTTGTCAGTGTTCACTGAAAACCGGGAGCGTGTGGACGCGGAGTTTCGGCGTGCGCTTCCCCGCGAGTTGCGCGCGAATAAAACAAATTCGATTGAAGGTGTCCTCGCCTTTCATTTCATCGTAACCCGGGGCACACATCCCCGCGCGCATTTCTTCTGTGCCACCTACGGGCCGGATTGCGCGAACATTTTTGGTCCTTCGGGCCGGATTGCGCGAACATTTTTGGTCCTTCGGGCCGGATCACACCAGTGATCGGCAATCATAATTGGAATCTTTGTGCATCGGCGCAAGATTATTTCATCGCGAGGCATCTCCCGGCAAACACTCAAATCGGGGTCTTCAGAGCAGAGGACCATCAGCACTATTCATCAATCAGCATCTCCAGAGAGGTGTCATCCAACCAGCGGAGGACACATCAGTCACCGCAGCGGCATCGGCGCACCAGCAGCGCAGCATTACTACGCAGCCATCGAAGCACAAGGTAGGCAGTGAGTGCATATCCTTTCCTTTCATTCCCCACTGCTAATTGACCCATTAAGGCACGTTTCTCACAGCGATGGCAGAGAAAATTAAAGAATTAATTATAAAACGCGGGCATATCAAGGCTAGAGTCACTAGATTTAAGAACTTTGTGGAAAGTGTTAAGATTCCTGATGGAATCCATCAATTGCGTCTCCGCCTGGAGAAATTTAAGGATTTATGGCAGGCCTTCGAAGATGTGCAATCGGAGATCGAATTATTGGATGCGGGAGGCGACGGAGAGTGGGAGGAATTCGAAGACGCGTATTTTGATGCCGTCACAAAGGCCGAACAAATAATACAATCACCCACCACAAGCAAATCAAAAGAAAATGGCCACGTTGTTGCTCCCGTGAAGCTCCCGCAAATAAATCTACCAGCAAATTCAGCACCATTCATTCCGTCTTCAACACAAATACAGTCCACTACAGCAATCCAGTCTCCACCAGCAATACAGTCTTCCATGCCAGTGGGAGGCGTCAACAGCGTCATCGTCATCATCATGCCATTTTAGCGTGGAGACAAACTTGGAAGACCAGGTAAAAAACTTCTGGAAATTAGAGGAGTGCAAACCTGCTTCAAAACTCTCAGGAGAAGAGGTGAAATGTGAAGAACATTTCAAGAAAAACACCACAAGAGGGGCAGATGGGCGCTTCATCGTTAGACTACCCATCAAAGGAGACATCAGTCACCTTGGAGATTCTGAGCAAATCGCCAATCGCAGATTTATCATGATTGAGAAGCGACTTCAAAGGGATGAGGAGAGGAAATTAGCATATTCTTCATTCATGAAGGAATATGGAGATCTTGGGCACATGGAGTTAGTCGTAGAGGAAGAGGACCATCCACCAAGGAAAAAATCGCATCGTGATCCTCGCGCTACATCAGTGGCGATGAAAGATTTCTACGTGGATGATCTCCTCACAGGCAGCAACTCGATCGAGGAGGCTGAGAAAGTTCAAGAAGGAATTATCGCATTGTTAGAAAGAGGAGGTTTTAGGCTTCGAAAATGGTGCTCTAATCATCCCGCATTGATGAAGAAAATTCCATTGAACCACAGGGAGGCATCTTATCAGATTCGTCCGGAAGGTGTCAACACCATCAGGAGCCTGGGAATTCTTTGGAATCCAAACGCGGATGTCTTCCATTTCGACACGAAGAACTTCGATTGTAAAGCCCGAGTATCTAAACGATCAGTTCTTTCCGATCTTGCTAGGATATTTGATCCTCTGGGTCTTATAGGACCATTCTAAAGGCAAAAATATTCTTTCAGCGACTGTGGGAACTCAGATTGGAATGGGATGAATCACTACCTGCGGAGCTCCATTCAAAATGGCTTGATTTCCGTGAACCATTCAGATGCCTAAATGATTTGCGACTTCCCCGGCGCGTTATTGCGAAGAATTGCAGTGTTTATGAGATTCACGGCTTTTGTGATGCCTCAGAATCCGCTTATGGTGCATGTGTATACGTCAGGTCCATCGAATCAGATGGAAAATTCATGATGCGTCTTCTATGCTCCAAGTCGCGAGTGGCGCCGCTTAAGAAAATCACTCTTCCCAGGCTAGAACTCTGCGCAGCAGTACTCCTCGCCAACCTCATTCAAAAGGTCTCATCATCACTCTCATTTTCGGGAAGCCCTACTCTGTGGTCAGACTCTACAGTGGTCCTCTCATGGCTGAAGGCACCATCATCCAATTGGAAGACTTTCGTCGCCAACAGGGTTGCCGAGATCCACGAGCTCACAAGTAAATGCAAATGGAGGCATATCAGAGGAGTGGACAATCCATCGGATCACATTTCCAGGGGGCTTACCCCGCAACAATTGCACGAGATGGCATCATGGTGGCAAGGACCTCCTTGGATGAATGGACATGAAAATGAATGGCCGCCAGAATCATTCATTGAGATGCTAGAGCTCCCCGAGAAACGACCAATGGCCACCGCTTTAATTGCAGTGGAGGTGAACCAATTAATCCAGCGCTATTCGTCATTATCTAAATTGCAGAGGGTAACGGCTTATTGCCTGCAATTCAGACACAACGCCTCAAAATCACGCACTGAGAGGAAAATGGGAGAGCTCACGGCTCGAGAAATCGAGGTGGCTCTTACGCAGTTGATGAAAGCAGCTCAAAGCGAAGTGTTTTTTAATGAGCTTCATGACCTTCAGCGGAAAAATCAAGTTAGCAGCAAATCAAGCTTGAAAATGCTGCATGCATTTCTGGATGAAAACAACGTGATCCGGGTGGGAGGAAGAATAAGTTCCTCTGACATTTCCTATAGTCAGAAGCATCCAATTGTCTTGCCCCCGAAACATCATCTTACAAAATTGATCGTGATGCAAGAACACACCAGGCAACTTCACGCTGGACCGCAACTGCTTCTTTCGTCAATACGGCAACGTTTCTGGCTTTTAAATGGAAGAAATCTCTGCCGTCAGATCGTACATCAATGCACAAGATGCTTTCGCAGTAACCCTAAGGCTGTACCACAGTCAATGGGCAATTTACCTAGACAGAGACTTGAACCAACTCGCCCCTTTTTAAGGTGCGGGGTTGATTATTGCGGCCCCATTTATGTCAAAACTAGCCGTCGTCGAGGATCTCAGCCAATCAAGGCTTATATATCTGTATTTTTTTGCTCCTCCACCAAGGCAGTGCATCTTGAATTAGTGGGGGATTTGACGACAGAGGCATTTTTGGGAGCTTTAAAGCGCTTCACATCTCGACGAGGAAAGTGCAGCGACATTTATTCAGACAATGGCACAAATTTTGGGGGGCGAATCGGGAATTGAAGGATCTCAAGAAAGTATTCTCATCGAAGTCACACTAGGAAAGACTTCATCACTACTCATCCACACAAGGCATCAATTGGCATTTCATTCCTCCTCGTTCACCCCACTTTGGAGGCCTTTGGGAAGCGGCTGTCCGTTCACTCAAATATCATCTCAGGAGAATTGTTGGGAACGCATCCTTCACGTATGAGGAGACATATACTTATTTAACTATGATAGAGGCATGCCTTAACTCCCGACCAATTACCCAAATGTCATCAGATCCTAATGACCTCAATCCATTTACTCCTGGCCATTTCTTAATTGGCGACGCACTCACTGCCATCCCTGACCCAAACATGATTGATATCCCCGTCAATCGTCTATCCAGATGGCAGCACGTGACCAGGATGCAACAGCATTTCTGGTCTCGTTGGCACAAGGAGTACCTGTCTAGCCTCCAGGTTAGACCCAAGTGGACCAGAGAGGCACCCAGCATGCAGCAAGGTGACTCGGTCCTTATCAAGGAGGACAATCTACCCCCTCTCCGGTGGAGACTCGGTCGCATCGTGCACCTCCACCCCGGAGAGGATGGGGTTTCGAGAGTGGCAACTGTGAGAACGACTGCCGGGCTAATACGGCGGGGGGTCAACAAAATCTGTCCCTTGCCTAAAGAGGAAAGCTAAAATTTGAACGTTGAATTTCATTTTTGTAAATTTCCATTTGTATAAGTTTTATTTGCAGACTTAGAGAATCTTGTTTAATCATAAACTTTCATAATTTAATGGACTTATTTTCAGTTATCATTGTAAATAGGTGACATTTTTTATCAAGTGAACTAGTGAATTATCGTGAGTGATAATTTATTAGTGAGAGTGTCAGTGATTTCATCAAGTGTCGTTTGTGTAAATATCGGGTGATATTTCAGTTTCTTTTTTTCATTACTTGTATTTATGTGGAATATGCCACATGCAATGGAAGTGAGCCTTCATCACGGACACAGAGACTTCATTTCAAAAGGCTCTCACTATGTTTGGCAGTTGTCTATTTATGTGTTTCTTCCATGTATGTGTATATGATGTATGTGTTTGTTTGTTTTGCACTCCCCCACACGCTCCACGCTCTTTATTGAAAATCACAGCTTTTCAAGGCGGGCGGAATGTTGCGTATTTCCCCCCCTCCCCTGCGGCGAGTGTCGTCGCCCTCGGGATTTTCCAACGCCCGGCGAAGTCCCTTTCGGCCCCCTTTCGCTTGGTCTCCGCCAAGGGGACTCGACTCACACCCTTTTGGAGTGAGGGAGTGCCGTTAAGCGAGGGTCAGTAACCCTCATACCCTAGCATCGATGCCCTCGCCGACGGCGTGGGTGTTTGTCAGTGTTCACTGAAAACCGGGAGCGTGTGGACGCGGAGTTTCGGCGTGCGCTTCCCCGCGAGTTGCGCGCGAATAAACTAAAGTCGATTGAAGGTGTCCTCGCCTTTCATTTCATCATAACCCGGGGCACACATCCCCGCGCGCATTTCTTCTGTGCCACCTTCGGGCCGGATTGCGCGAACAGACGCTGTTACAATAATATTTTGACAAATCTGATTTGTGTTCACATTGTTTTGGCAGATCTTTATACCACTGCCTAGAGGGGAAGGAGTGATACCACCAGTTATATTTTATGTTATACAAATCTTATATGTTACAAAAATAGGGGGGGATGAACAGCATATTCATCCCTTAAAAACTTTTCATTAGCTACCATATCATATGTCATAAAAAACGAAGAAAAATGGTTATTTTAATGTTTTTTAAGTATTTTCTTTTCAATTTTCACCCCCTAAATATGTTCAACCCCAGTGAAATTTGTCTCTCTCTTGACCCTATTAGCCTTTTTTCAATCAGAAGGAGATAACATTAGTAAAAGTCCCTTGAAAAGCGATAAGTTTAGATAAGGGGTTGTTTCCCCCAATTTAGGGGTTGCGTAAAAATGGAGGGTGATAGAAAAAAAACGGAGGTCATTTTCGGATTCAGCGACCCAAAATTAGCCAGAAACATCCTAAATTGTAGCGGGCATTTTTTGAACTATTTTTTGCAGAACAGTGTAATTGCTTCCGTTGGGATCTCCAAAGAGCAGGAAGAAATATAGATGGCTCGTTAGTTAGCATGACGAAAATTAAACGTAATTTCCAATTTTTCGGATGAATTCTTCGTTCTATAGGACATCCGTACTCTAACTGCATTACCTCAGGAAATGATATACCCAACTTTTGATAAGGCCAATGAAGGTAATTAAGGATTACTGGTGAAGAACTCCTTCCGCCAGGTGTCTCTCTAATGAGAAAACATTCACCTGAGCAGCCATCGGCGTCCATCTGCAGCAAAATGACTACCAAGAAGGAATTCCCAAGCACAGCGCTAATGACTGACACACGACGTATGAACATAAGGCATCGAGGCCACGCTCAATGTGGATGGCAATGGTAAATGAAATGGGCAAAAATGGCATCGCGTTGAGATTAGTCGAGAGAGAGGGGTGGAAAAGGACAAAGATGATAAAAATGCCCCAGCGTTCCCTCCAAAGATCCTCAAGTCCTCGGCTTCGTAGTTGACTCGAATTTGTGTTTGTTGATTTCTCATAGGCAAAACAATTTCTGGAGAAAACCAAGAAGGATACTACGCATAACAAAAGTCAGTAACCGGAGAGATATTTGATCCGAGATTAATGCCATTTGAAATTAAACGACGGTGGGCCACGAGTCATAAGTAAATAAATACATAATATGTAATGGGAATTGAAGTTTTGAAACAAGTTAAGAAGGATGTGAAAGAGAAGAAATAAAGGGGTGCAAAAAGATTAGCAGCCATACGAATTGAGTAGAGAGCTGCGTGAAGACGTTCTCACGGTTGTTGACCAGTATTGATGATGAACCCACCCCAATCAACGTGATATAGAAGTTGCGTGGTCATTATCCATTAACCATAAGTAAGATTAAAGTGTGCGTCAATCTAGAAATATGGTGTCACGCAATTATTATATTATTCCATTCACTCCGGTAATGGTGATGAAAAAAGTATCTGGTAACGATTTTATCAAGAAATTAATTAAAGAAACGAGGCATTATTTATCAATGGATAAAATTTGGAATAGGTATATTTGAAGAGTGTTTTAAACATACAGCGCAAGTTTATTTCAAGGATAAATATTTCAAAATAAAATATTTTAATACGCTTTGAAACTACGTATTTAACTGAAACAAGAGGCAAAAAGTGTCATCATTTGAAAAAAAGCATGAGCATTACACCTTTGATAACAAATGATCAAAAAAACTTCAAGATATAAATATTACGAGCATCACCTGAATTATCTATGCGTAACAGTCAGTCGAAGCAAACGGCTTATTTACTCCAATCTGATATTGAAATGCAAGAGAATTATTATTTAATTAGATGGTAACAATAATTTCTGGCAAAAAGTTGGACCATATTCAAAGTTGGACCTCTTCTCGTAGCCATACCTTCATTAATAACGAAACAAAATGTTGCTTCAGTTTCTGCCCACATCAGAAGAATAACCATTTACCCGGTGAATTCAGTTTTGGACGTGCGTTCATCTGCGATGACGTCAGGGTTCACTGATACACGGTTTAAGCTTCTTCAGTTGCAAACTTTGATTGATTTAATTAACGTCGAATGTCGTCGTCAATAATGATCGTGGGTGGAAAAGACACTGGCGAGCCAAATTCGTCAATCAAATAAACTCTACGGATGCCCTCCCGATCCGACATTCATTGTGCAAAGCAGTTCATGTCATGTCAGTTACCCCGAGAAAATAATTTAGAGTGATTTTATGATTTAAAAAGAATGCAGCGAATGAAAAGAGACGGAGGAATCCCGCTCTTTTGTAAGAATCTCTGAATTGTATTCGGCAAACTGAAACTGAAAGCAAAACAATCTCATCCGTTGGAAATTTAAAGCCTGATATCACCCCTTAATAAACAAAAAATATTAAACCATTAATGATATAAATAAATTCTTATCATAGTATTCAGTATCATAGTTTTCAACACACACTCATTCAAGTTCACGGTTCCTTCGCCGCCGCCGGCTACAGCGAAGGTCCTCACATTTCACCAAAAGAACATTATTACAGGAGGAAGGCCTGGAGGAAATATGAAATAAAAGTGTAAAGTATATCAAACGTTTCATAAAAATGATCCCTCTGTGTGTCGAGACACCGACTACCTTCCACACGATATTTTTTCTCCTTAATATTATCCACGTTATCCAACCCTTCCTGTTTTTTTTTGCGGATGCTTGCTATTCCATATATATCGGCCGCAGGTGCGTGGAATGGGATGTTCAGCCACCAGGGGTCTCGCTTATCGCTTATGGAGGACTGCCCTTCCCAGGGCCGGCCAAATCTCATTTCCTTCCACAGGACCCTTTCTCCCTCTGGCATCAAATTCACGCTGAAGAAAAAAAGAACGCCGTCCAAGCACGCATCGACAACACCATCCACAAAAACACCCTTTCGTCGAAGACATTCCGAGAGAAGAGAACGGCGTGGGAATCCTTTGAAAGCAGGCCACGACCATATACTATTGAGCAAGTCGGGCCCCTAAAGAAAGATAACAATATTACATTAGATTTTCCACAAACAAAACTTTTTGAAATTTATGAAGGCTCCCCGTTTTATCCATGGTATTTTCAGAGAATAATATTTTGATGCAAGAGTCAAACTGATTCAGTGCAGTAAAACTTTACGCTACCTTTATCCATTGAATACTATGATATTAATAATAATCTAGAGTCCATTCATCAATAAAGGGTTGTCAAAATGTCCCCTTGGTTATAAAATTTCAATATAATCACCGCGTTATATATATGCGCAAAACTTTTCGTTTCACATCGAAAATGAGCACTGAAAATTCCTGAATAACATGAATTTCCTCAGCGTAGAATGAGCTGTAAAAGGAAAGGCATTCAACGCAAGCATAATCGCAAAGGTTCCACTGCAAGCTAATATCACCACCACTAAAAAAAAGCCACCTTCAAGTCACACAAAAGAGTCTGTGTCATGTGTGTGATAGATATATCGGTCCCAATGTATTTTTGGTGCACTATTTTTCAATTTTTCGTAGAAAATTCAACTATCAATCATCGAATTGTCGCTAATTTTGCTTTGTGTGAAACTTTGTCTCTTTTTTTAAAATCGAATTTGGAATTTATGTGTGATACAAGTAAAAGTGTTTCCAAGAGCAATTCTCCCTTCTCACTGACATCATCTTCATCTTTCCCTAGTCTTATATAACCGTGGACCACTGGTGGTGTCAGCATTCAATATTTCAATAAAAAACCGTCAGACATTAATTTCCAGAGAGTAGGAGATGACGTCGTATGGTAATTCCGCTAATATTTTCATTGGCTTCTTTCAACCTCAGCCAGTTAGCTTTTTCAAGTGGTGGTCATTATAAATTTAAAATGACCAGTGACTATGGTGCACGCTATGGAAGACATTGTTCCACGTCATTATGGGAACATCTTATAGCCTTGAAGGAACTAAGATTCATCGGGTATATTTAGGGAACTTCCCCAGTACAGACAGTGACTATAAAAGGGAAGAGAGGTGATAATTCGCACTCCTTTGATCTGACCTCGAATACACGGTAAGTGTTCAAGGCACATATTCAAGGCACATAGATTAAAATCCATAACTTATTCAAATAAAAAAGAAAGGAAACTGCTTCGCCATAAGCTACTTCGGGAAAACTTAGAGCACTACACAGATTTACTCGGATTAATTACGTTGCTGACAACTACAGACTTACTCGCGAGGCCAGAACCTAGGGTTGGATAGCTTGTACAATTGGATAGCTTGTTCACCGGTGATCAACAAACATCTCATATCTCGCGTCTACGGGTAAAAATTTGAACGTTGGTTTTAAAAATTGCAGTTGAAAAATAATTTTAGAGTTTATATTAGAATACCGTATATTAGAATAGCGTTTATATTAGAGCTACCACCTAAATCACAGTTTATACAATAGAAAATTCCATCAAAAGAGGGCATTAATCTTTTCCTGGGGACTTTACGCCGTGATTATAGTACCTTACAGCGTGATATATAGCAGTGAAATATGCCAGGGATAAAGTAGGACTCCGTATCCATGACTACAGGGGATAAGGATGAAGAATAGAGGCATCATTGTCGAGAGCCTCTGAATGAATTCATGAATGACGATAATAATAATAATAATAATAATAATAATAATAATAATAATAATACGTCTTTATTGGGCGAGATTGGGACTAGAAAGTCCCATCTTCCACGATCAACTTATAAAAGAAGACTCATCAAGAAGGAATTGAAATACATAAAAAAAACAAACTTAAACCAAATTCCATACACCAGCATCAAAATACCCAAGGCTCAAGCTCATTCGATATGCATTTACTTTTTAAGAAATAAAACTTCTTTCCGAAATAGTCCTTCATAATTATTTTTTGTGAAATATCGAATAAATATCACAATAATTTGTTAACTTTTAGGAGATAACTTTTCAATATTATTTACGATTAACAAAGAAAAATACGTTTAATTTATGTGATAATACATTAAAGGATGTTCCGGAGAAAAAATAAGCATAAACAAATGCACAGTTTAAATTTCCCAAGTTTTTCTGTGGATATCTTTGATATTTAGCATAACGAAAGCATTAGTTCTTTTTCCACAATCCTTTAATTCGACGGTGCAGCACTAAGTGCCACTTTCAAGGGTTTTCACAGCATTTATCATGTGCATTGGAAATGGCATGACATGCGGAAATTTTGATCGGTAGAAATGAAGATGTATGGAATCAGCAAGCGCTTTCATTATGCTAAATAAGTAAAAGCCCACCTCAAAGGTCCTCAAAGCAGCGATAGGAGAAGCAAGTTTGTTTCTCCCGGTTGGCCTCAGGTGGAGAGTCCCGGAGGAGGTAAGCACATCACTTCCACGAAAGTATTTGAGAGAAATAGCACGGGAGGAAATTGATAGAGATATCCTTGGAGAGACATTCCCGTTGAAAAGAAAACTAATTCCGCCAACGTAGACGTCTAATATTATCCCTTCACACAGGCGGTTGGAATGCATAATTCATTGCATGGAGAAATGAGGAGAAGCCGTAGGATGATTGCACTATAAGCCAGAGTAATTGGAGCTACTGTGGTCCCGTTCATGCGTTGTTGTCAGCACTGCCAGCGTGGAAATCCTGAATACAGACAAAAATTATCAGTTACGCCTAGCAGCATTCACAATAATGGACACACGAGCTATTAGTGCAATAATACAACGCCACGTCGAAAGAAATTCAAGATAATAAACACCGAACTCGATTCAAGATGACATGCACTATGGTGCATTGTGCTTGATGCGATTACATTAAGGCTCCCGGATACCTAGTCCAAAAACTGCGCTGCAGACGTTTGGGCAGATTCGTCTGAGGCCTCTGTTATTGTATGCACATAACATTTGAATGCTTATTTACGAATAAGAAACATGGATATTTAAAAAGATCGTCGTAATTTTTCATTTCTCGTTTTTCATACTGCAATATTGACCACGGAAAAACACTAAATTCGGCCAAATTGGCTGCCTGCTACGGCGTGTAAGATGACGGAACCCAAAATGTTTTACGGTCTTTTTAAACGATAATCCTTTATCTTCATATTAATCCATACCATTTTAATGTATTCCTCATAGTAGCGGCACTAAGTCAATCCATGCGAACCTTTGCACGCTATTTTTCGTTCTCCACGGCTGCGTCATTCTCCCGTTCACATCGCCTCAGCCTCTGAGCGAGTCTCAGCGCGCTGGAGGAGGGGCAGAGGAAGGAGGGAGCGCTAGCATAGGGTCTGTTGCCGTCAGTACGCCGGCAGCCGCCGAGTAGTCCTCATCCAATGTAGAATGTGCGCTTTGTGAGGGGCGTTTAGCGTGTGATGTGTACTCCTTTCTTCTGAGCCGAATTTGATTCTGGGTCAATAACACGCTCAGAAATAGGAACTGATTCACGGTAGACGAGCAGAACGTGGCGTACTTTTTTAACATTACATGACTTCATGGCTAGATTACTTCTTCATCATGATGATCTTTTTCCATGAATATTTCGTTCTCGTGTTATATAAAAGTGATGTTTTTCAATGCAAGCAAGAAGCATTTGCGCATACACAGTATATGCGAGGTAATGAATTTTGTATATAGAGTATCGGAAACGCCGGTAACGGGGAAAAATCCTACGTATTATCCTGTTTGGTTTATATGAACTTCAGTATTAAATTGTATCGCGTTATTACTGTCAACGTGGTAAGATAATATTTTCCTTATATCGGTGTATTCTCTCTTGCTAAAAAGTTATCAGTGATATACAGATCAATATCAAACTCCGACCATGTTTTATGGAGAAGGTTAGCTCGGGAATTTACCGTGCCTACATCTACATCTACAAATTACCCTGCGAGCCACCTCTAGGGTGTTTGGCAGGGGGTGATCAATCACCAGCATGCAGCATGCATTTGGACTCCCACATGCACACCACACCGTCCAAGAAACGTCCCGTATAATAACAAACTATACTACTATATGCTGTTAGAAATAGAATATAGAATAGAAATTCAGAAACATGCAGTAAGTTTTACATAGGTTAGTAGGCTACACTACAAGTCATGCAATCTATTTACGCGTTCTATTGCTGCCGTTATAATCTCTTATTGATCGTGGAAAAAATGACATTCGGAATCTGTCTGTTCTGCAATCTATCTCTCTTATTTTATTTATATGATCTGATCTTCCGTAGTACGTTGGCGTCCGCAAGATATGGTTAACTTCGTCAGAAAAGACACTGCTCTTGAATTTATCTAAAAGGTTTAGTCTATTTTTCAATCTACGGTCCGACAGAGATTCCCATCCGAGTTTATCTAAGAGGTCAGTTACACTAACAAGACTATCGTAACGACCTTTCACATACCTGGCAGCTCTTCTTTGCACGCGTTCTAACTCTGTCATTAAGCCTTTTTCATGAGGGTCCCAAACACTGGCAGCGTATTCCAAATGTGGTCTAACGAGGGAAAAGTAGCTAATTTCTCTCACTTTGTCGTCGCACTTTCCTAATATTCTTTTAACAAAACCCATTTTACGATTAGCTTGACCGGTTATTTCTCGAATATGTTTATTCCACGATAGATCATTATTGAGTCTAACCCCTAGATATTTCACAGATTCAACTGCCTTTAACTGCGCGCCCCGAATGACATAGTTACGCTGTAGGGAGTTATTCTTCTTCCAGAAATTCATTACGACGCATTTTTCCAAATTTAATTCTAACTGCCAAGCATCGCACCAAGCTTGGATAGCAGCAAGGTCATTCGTTAGTTCATCTATATCTTTGCTGGAACGAATTTCTCTGTAAACTACAGCGTCGTCTGCAAATAATCGTAACTTACTCTGCACTACTTCGCCAATGTCGTTTATATAAAGAAGGAATAGGAGTGGGCCAATGACACTACCCTGAGGAACGCCAGAAGTCACTCTAACCTCATTGGAGACTGCACCGTCTAATACTACTCTTTGGACGCGGTCGCTCAAAAATTCTCTAATCCAGGAAATGACATCTTCGTCTAGACCATAAGATTTCAGTTTTAATATTAACTTTCCGTGGGGTACTTTATCAAATGCCTTTTTGAAATCAAGAAAAATCGCGTCTACTGGAATGTTGTCTTCCCCGGAGACTAAAATATCGTGGGCGAAAAGCGCTAACTGAGTTTCGCACGATCTGCTTTTCCTGAATCCATGTTGATTTCCCATTAATAAGTTTTGCGCGTCTAGGTGTTTCATTACCGAGCTGACTACGATGTGTTCAAGGACTTTGCAAGAGATGGACGTTAAAGATATCGGCCTGTAATTAGATGGCTGTTCCTTGTCTCCACTTTTAAATATAGGCGTTACATTAGCGATTTTCCAGTCATTAGGTACTTCGTGTTGCTTGATGGATTTACTGAATATTAACTGCAAGTAGGGGGCAAGTTCTGAGGCTAGTTCTTTATATACGCGAGAAGGGATTTCGTCTGGACCAGGTGATTTATTTGGACTAAGCGATTTCAATATATTTTCTATTCCGAGCGTACTAATGTCAATAGCTGGCATCTTATGTAGACAGGGATTGTCATCGGTCTCGGGTGAGTTTTCGGAAGGCTCCGTGAACACGCTCTTAAAGTAGGAATTTAATAAATTGGCTTTATCGTAACTGCTTGTCAACACATCTCCATTGTCGTTTCTCAGCGAACATACGGTAGATCGTTTACCTTGAACTTCCCTAACATATGACCAAAATGCTTTTGGGTTATCCTGTAACTGCTCTACTAGTGTTTTTCTTTTAAAATTCGTGAACGCATTCCTGAACGCTTCCTTCGTGGCGGCTTTAGTCATCCTATATTTTTTAATTATTAGCTCGCGTTCATTAGCGGATAAATCCGTGCTGACTTTTTTCATTTTAGCATGACACGCTCTCTGTCGCCTCAATGATTTTCTCACTTCCGCGTCGTACCATCTCGGTTCGCTGCCTTCTTTTACTATTTTACTAGGGATGTAGCTATTTATTCCCGAAGTTACGAGCGAAAGAAAATCTTTCCAAGTATTCTCTACATTTAACTTTAATACTGATTCTTGAAACTCGGGGAAAGCATTTTTCATATGACTCTTAAACCCATCAAAATTAGCTCTTTTAAAAATGAAAACTTTACGCTCTTTTTTAAAGTTTACAGCGGTATTTAGAGAAAACTTTGCAGTTACTACCCTATGGTCACTTATTCCTTCGACAGTGCCAACGTTTATTACCTGATGTGGTATATTTGTCGCTAATAAATCAAGAATATTTTCTCCTCTGTTCGGTGCGGATGCTATTTGAAACAATGAATTAGATGTGAAAGTGTGTAATAAAGCCTCGCAGATCACTTTATCCCTCCCACCAGGAATGAAGCTATAAGTCTCCCAATCTATAGAAGGTACGTTGAAATCTCCACCCACAATCAAGTTTCTTTCAGGATACTTGGATGCTACGCTGTTTATTTGATTTTGAAAATCCAACATTGACGTTATATCTGAGTTAGGTGGTCTGTAATACGAACATAATAAAATAGTTTTGAATTTTGGACATTTAATTAAACACCACACAGATTCAACGCTGGTCTCAGTTACGGTTATCGCTTGGCTGACGATTGAATTCTTTACAGCTATAAAAACTCCGCCCCCAACTCGATTAATTCTATCTTTCCGATAAACAGTGAACGATTTTGGGAAGATCTCATTGTCTGAATCATCATCTGTTAGCCAACTTTCTGTTCCAAAAATGACGTTACACTTCGTACTATGAATTAAATGGTGGAATTCGGGAATCTTATTTCTTAAACTACGGCAATTAACCACAGCCACGATTAAAACTTCGGAAGTAGTAATATTGCGATTCGGGAATAATTCTGATTTGCTTTTGTCGAATAGACTATTCACAGGCTCTATACCGCTGATAAATGGAAATGCATGTCTTATTGACACACTATCAAAATGACTTGAGCCTTGACTGCCTTTGAACGTGTTGCTCGACTGACGCTTCTCGTGCTTAAATGTAATACCTGAAACGCTGATTTTTCTCTCTACTTCTCTATGCTCATTTCTGGAAGAATCTTTGTCTGTGAAAAGTTTTGAACTTACCCCTTTATTTTTCAACCCACTAATATATCTACACTCTGCCCTACTCTCTACTCTAAAAAAGACCTACAGTGCTCAAATATGCTACTCGCTACACGACTAGCCGACTCGGCCGTGTAATGGACTCCCGAACGGTTCAGAGGGATCCTACACGATCGGATTGCCGGCCTAAGGTCCACGAAGGAGGCTCCGATGTCCGTGCAGAAACGACGCAGCCTCTGGTTTATGCCTTCCACTCGGCTCCAAACCAGAGAACCACGATCGATCCTCGGGACAAGACTACAAATCGAAAGCTCAATGCCGACTCCAATGGTCCCACCCACCCGCTTCACTTCGGAATTCAGATCCCGGAGGGAATCTAGAATTTCCTCAGATCCACGGAAGGTGGCATCATTGACGCCGACATGAGCCACGACCCGCAGTCTGGAGCACTTCGTGCCCCGTACCGCCGCACCGACCGCCTGCGTCACCTGAGGAACACCGCCACCAGGGATGCACCATGACGTTACACGGTCGCTTACACCCTCGCGGTCTGCCCTCTCCCGTAACGGGACCATCACACGACGGACATTGCTACTCCCTAACACTATGATCCCCCCCTTCCCACTCTGACGCCCCTTCCTAGGTGCCGGTTTCGGGGTAGGAGTAGGCACGTCAGGCACCTCGGAGTTTCCATCCGACAGCAACTGGTACCTGTTCGAGACGGGGACGGGATTTGCCTCAGCATCCCCCAAACCCCGCCTTAGAGTGACACTACCACCGTCCCTCCGAGACACGACCCTCCAAAACTCAGATTTACGGGGTGACGTGACCCCGTCATCGAGAGATGGACCTCGAGGAAGGCTCTCGATCGACCAGCCGCTATTTGCAATCGGGCGAACCCGTGCAGCCCCTGTGGCACGGCGACCTTTCGAAGAACCACCCCTCGGACCATTCCCCTCAGCGGTATCAGCCACCCTTTCAAACTGGGCCCGAAGTTCCCGCACCATCGTCTCCAACGCGGTAATGCGGTCTCCGAGAGCCTCGCATTCACCGGCGTTTTCAACTCCGGCAACGGGTGACCTATTCGAAGGCATCCTATCACTATCGCAACTTTGGATTTCAGAAAAGCTTACCTGACGGGAGATACGCTTAATAGATATTTGAGAGAGTAAAACAAACCGATAAACTTACTAGCTTGTCTCTTTTTAATAGATATTTACGCTTAATAGATATTTGAGAGAGTGTAAAACGAACCGATAAACTTACTAACTTGTCTCTTTTTAAACGTAAATAAGGGAATGTAGTTACCTGGATATGGATTAAGTCGATTAATGGGTTTAAAACTAGAAAACTATATAGTTCCAAAGAAGACTAATTAACGAAATTAAGATATAACTTAACGTGGGACAAATAGATTAACGATAATAATCAACAAGAGAGCAAAGACGAAACTAACTAGCTAAAATATAAATTCCCCGCAATATGATCCCCACGAAAGAGCAAAGCTATAAAAAGGGTGATAGACTAACAAAAATGTATAAATAAGGGTAAATAAGTAATAAAAGTACTAACAACAATATATAAATACGCGTAAATAGACTTTAAATAAATAAGTGTAAATAGACTTTGGATAAATAAGTAAAAAAGAGTATATGAGTCCTTGAGATAAAAGTGTGATCAGTTGCAATGCGTTTGGTGAAAGTATATCCTAACACATGAAAAACGCTAACAAGGCAAAAATATCAAAACCGCACTCGAAAATGCGATGGAAAATAACTGAAGAAGAAAAATATCAACCTCCTACCCTCTAAATAGTCACTCGAGTTAACCGAAAGTGGAAGAAACGGATTAGCAAAAGGGATTGATAGCAGGGGGGGAGGTGTGCCTAGCTCTTCAAGGACGCAGGTGTTGTTTTGAGAGGGCTAGGAGTGAAGGGGTGAGTCAATGACTAACAACAAGAGGGACGAAAGAAACTACCTGTGTTTCAAGGGGAGATATGTGCTAAAATGACCACTACTGGAGAACGGAACGAGAGTTTTCAAGATCACAATGAGAGTGCTGCGCTACGAAAATTACAATAAAAATCCTAACAGTCAAAATAGACCTCAAAACAACGGTAAAACAAATAATATATGAAGAGATTTATAACAGAAAAAAATATATTAAAACAATATGTATATATATCGTTAGCCTATAATAAGAATTAAGAGTTAGGATTACACACCTGATGTAAAAGAAAGAGGGCAACTATCACAAAATTACTTCAATAATATTAAGACACTATTCCGATAGAAAAATTAAATCTAAAGCAGCCAAATATATATTCTACTTAACGACCGTAACACCAGATTAGTAAAGGCGCAGCGACACAAATAAAGATAACGTGCAAATAACTATGCAATAAATAATACTAAAGGGAAGAGAAAATTTTGAGATATACGTAAGTTTTCTACTTATCACTACTAGCAGATACTCGATAATCACACGTCGCAGGAACCGGGATCAAACAAAATCAGGATATTCACTCACTCGCACACACCACACACAAAACCCACACCAACTAACAATTAATATTGCACCCCTATATTAAAACTAAGACTAATTTAAATATCCTACGCTAATAAACAAATAAGCTACGACAATATATGTCACTGCACTATTATGCACAAGCAGCAAGACCCAAGCAAGCAGCAGCAAGCGCAGGTAGCAAGAGCAGGTAGTCAGGTGGCCCTGGGGAGCGCGCAAGGGATGCGTCCGTTCCGGTCAGGAGCTGGAGGCAGAATGACTACAGCCTACAGTCTGCGAAAATCATAGTAATTCTTGAACGTTCATTGCGCGTCATCGATTACGCTTCGTGGTCCTGCGTGCGGATTTACATCTTTGTTATAGAACCGTATATAGTTTCTCCAAGTGATTTAAATTTTGTTGTGAGGTATATCAAGAACCCATGGACAACGTGTACTACGAATGATGTTTTGCAATATGTTTGTAAAAAATTTAATGCGAATTCTAATAAACTTGCGTGTTCTAATCCTAAGAAAAATATCTAGGAATCCGGCTTTTTTAAAAACTCACTTCTACACTTCGTGCCCGACAATAGCATTTTCATTAAACGTACGTCCTTTTTTGTCTATGCAAAATATTGACGACGAAAACAATAACAAATTTATAGTTCAAAAGATATGACAGCATTATTCGTAACTCCTGCATGTATTGGAATGAAGCATACGGAAAACCATAAATCCGAACACTGATGTGCATCGTTCCACGGACTTTTTTTCCTTTTCCCTTTGTAAATACAAGACGAAATTCGCTGTTACATAATTTAGAGGGAAGTTTCTTTGCACCAAATTTACTCAAAGTCATGGTTATGTGGATGCCTTATTTTAAATGGAACCAGTGTTGTTTCTTAGGAAACTTCAAAATTACTGATTGATTTCAGGACTCAGCTTGTGTCACTAATTTATTTTTTTTATTATAACATCACATCATTTACACATAAATTTGTCAAGGATTCACGGCTGCATACTTTTGATTAAGCCAACAGGATGCTCGCGTTCACGCAATATCCGCAACATCTCATACTTAAATATTTCGCTCCATACAAATGTGATAGTTTCATGCCGCCAAGTGCATCAACGTCATTTTAATTTCGACTAAAAAAGGCTACCCGGACCGGAGTATATAATGCCTCATATTGCTGATCAAATATTCATGGTAATTAATCGACATGATTTGGATGCTTTCTACATTATTTTTAACGCAGTATTATTGTGTAAATTAGTTAATTGAGCGTACCACATAATTTCCGCAAAAATTATCCGGTTACGCTACTGTGCGTGACAGGAAATTGTGTGCGGGGGAGGGAGAGTGGAAGAATACGCTCTTATTATTAATAAAACATGTGCACCTTCTCGTACACAATTTCGTCGATTTACCTGCGAAGCCAATATTTGTAGTAAATACGCCGCAAAAAGCATATTTTTTAACGCTATATTTTTTTTACTCACGTCTCGAACTGAAAGCTTTGGTAGAATAAGTAATCGTCTCCAGAAGGGCAAAGGAACATACGCACCTATAAAAATAACTTTTTAACAATTTTAACAACTAACCTTTTATGCGCACATAGATTATGTGAACATTCACGCCCATTCTAACATTGGCAACAACGCCCACCAACGATATACGGCCTGAAAATAGCCAAAATGATTGAGTCCTTCGTGCATCGATACTTATTAATTAATTTTTCTGTAGCATTTATAAAATTAAAATAGTAAAAAGAATTATAAAATTAATTTTTGCGATAGATATGCTTCGTTAGTTTTCACATGAAAGACTTCTGTCGGGAATTGTATTTGAAAAGGGATTTAAAAATTTTCTTTACAGAGTACCACCATGCCTATTGCATTAACAGATGAAAAAATAAGATATGCAAGTAAAAAGCAAAGAAAAGAAAGCATATTTTTTTCGTGAAGAAAGCATTGGTGAAGTGGTATTGCACCCTTGTTCGTAAATTATTTTATTGCTGGCACTGATGACTCAATATTTTTATCCATCTTATAGCGGGCATCATTGTAATGCATGGTAATGAACAAATTAATAATATTTATGAGGATTCCGGAGATGCTACAAATACAGATCTAGGAGATACTCCGCAGACCAACAAAACAAAATCTGACGCAGAAATTGCCCATATAATGCTGGTAGAATTTATGCCACCTCCCATCCCACATATATATTGTGGTGGCTATATGTTATGGTAGAGAGGAAAGTTAACTTCAGAAGTAGCTTCAGTATTAAATGGGAAGCTGAGTAAGACAACGGTATTAATAAATCCGGTAAGCGATGTGGATTCTGGTTGTAGAGCTTGAGGCACGACCTACCAACCTAGTAGTAGCTCAAGTCTACAAGTCCGCTAACATTCATATGGAGAAAAAAGTAGACCAGGTAATAATAATTGGAATCCCTGGTTTAAAAAATTCAAGTAATGATGGGGAACTATAACGCCTCACTCGGGGAGGGACGAAGGGCTACGAAATAGGAGATTTTGGATTAGGGAACGCGAAACGATTGGGGAGAGAAATCAATAAAATATTGCAGGAGAAACAAGTTATTCATCACAAAGGCCTGGTCCAATTATCCTAAAGTGCGAAAGTCTACCAGGAAGAGTTCAAGGGATACGGAGATACACCAGAAAGACCACATAATAGTAAAACAGACGTTTAGGAATGGCGAAAAATACAGCGCATTCTCCCTAAAGTGAACGAAACGAAACGTTATATTCAAAAGACTTGAGAAAAAATGGAGGTGAGGAAATAGAACGTTGAAACTTTAATGGGAATATCAGGAGAGATTACTAGAAACTTCTGGAGATTCGTATGGCAAAGAAAACTTTGATAACGAAGGAAACTAAAAAAGAAATTGCGGTGACAAGGAAGTGGAAGAATGTAGACACAGTACAGGGAAAATTCTAAGTAAAATTAATCATGTATTACGGTGAGAAACCAAGAAGAGAGAAAGAATTGGTGGAAAACAAGGAGAGACACTGCGAGGAAATGGAAAAGATTCAGAAGTAACGAGAGGTAGACGAGTTGTACGTCAAGGTGAAGTTGCTATCAGGCGGCAAAAGAGGACAAGCCATGTCAAAAATTAATGATAAAAATGGAAGGATGCTAACTGAGCAAATCGAGGTTCAGAGTAGATGGATGGGGAAAGAGGAGGATCTGCATGACAGCGTAAACAGGCAGGAAATATTTAACATTTAGAAGGGGCAGTGGTGTAGCATAATCTTGAGCCAAGGAAGAGGCCGCTCCTAAGACATGGAAATCGAGGGAGCTCTCCCTGATATGAAACCTAGGAAAGGTGTGGGTGGATAATATCCCATGTAAGCTGCAGAATAATCTAGGTTAGAATAGTAAGAGAAGGTCTCCTATTTCGAATCGAACTAGTACGCAAGATATATGAGGGAAGATCTTGGCGGGAGGATTTCGCGACAGTGGACAGATAAAGTGGTACTGAGGATATTAGAGAGAAGAATAGAGAAAGGGGCTATCAATTACTTGGGCGAAGATCAGTTTTGATTCAGAAAAGGTAAGTGAAGATGCAGTTGCGGTAATGAGGTCGCTGGTGAAGAGGAACCTAGGCTATAATCATGTTGTGTTTGTCTTCTTCGTGGATTTTGAAAAAGTATTTCATAGAGTGGACTGTACAAAATTATGGACATTCTCAAGAAAATAGGCCTCAATTGGAGGGATAGGCGACTCATTTGTAATCTTCATATGGCACAGACTGTGCAAGTGAAGGTGGCGGACGGAGAAACTGGAAGGGCAAGCTTTGGCCGAGTAGTAAGGCAAGACTGTTCACTATCTCCATTGCTTTCTAGAGTATATGCTGAGGTGATGGCAAGAGAAGCGTGGGATGAGTTGGGAACTGGAGTAAAAGTGGGAGGAATGATGTAAAATCAGTAAAGTTCACGGACGATCAGGCGTTGATTAGCCAGTCAGCGAGAGGGCTGAAGGCTATAGTGGATGCATTAGACAAGAGATGCGATGAATATGGCATGAGGATTACTCAGAAGAAGACTAAAGTCATAATTAAGTTAACCAAATTTCGAGGAAATTTAAATGTATCCACGCGATGTTTTACTCCCTTCGCAATAAATGTTACCCACAATTTATTAAAACTATTAATAATGTGTTAGTGCAATCATAATTAAACTACTTGATAACCTGGTGAGGGGTATTAAAATTCGAGTAGTTGGATACTGATTCTCCAAAAAGCAATAGACCGATTGCTACAAAATATAATTTGAACCGTTCTTCCCTATAAATTTGTAGATTTACAGTTCTCCCTTTACGTCACAATTACCTTTTCAAAGTATCCAAAATTTTCTACCCCATAAGTGGATGTAAACCTTAAGAAGAACCTGAAACCAATGTATTAAACTTAAGACCAACAAAAAATTATATTTTGCCGAAGCTAAATTTTACCGTTCAAACGCTCATTTGTCTATGTAAGACAAAATTATTTTCTTGATGGTCAGAAAGTATATGAGAATCAAATAGTTAAACATCTTTTTTTAAATATTAAATAAATGGTAACTTAATGAAGAAAATCCAAATAAAATCATTTGTTAATTGTGCGTTTAATGCTCACTATATTTTTTTGCACGACAGGTTGAAATTTAATAAAAAATTGCTATTTTTTTCAAGCATTTATTATGTTTCGTATCTGGTCTCAGATTACTAATTTTTTCAATTCGTATTGTCATTTGTGCTGAGGTATCCTACAGGCAAGGCCTAAATGGGATTCCTACTTTATCCTTATTTATTTGGAATGTAAAATGTGCTTTTAATGATGATTCCACGGATAAATAAAAATAAATTGGTTAATTATTTATGCGGTTCGTAAAGATTCACGAGCTACGATTGAGACACAAGATAAAAGTAGGTGGACAAGAACGGAGAAAGTGAAGCGGACGGAGACGAGGAGGAACGACGAAGTGTAGGACATAGAACGAGAGGATAGAAATTTGTGTTACAGGAGGGAATGTTTGGTAAACGAGAGATAGGAAGGAAATAAGAGATTTGATGGAAAGGAATTTCATAGTGAATTGAAGAGGAAATCCATGAATGGAGGAAGTACAGCCACAATGTTTCGTAAATACTCATTACAAACCTACCTTAATCGATAGGTTACATTAGTAATAATACATAAATTTTGACACATATTTTTGTACGAATTGTTTTTATGAAAATAGTAAAAGTGCCTAAAATACCATAACACGCGTCTTCGTCATCCCTAACGTCCAGTTGCAGCCTCTAGGTAGAAGAAATTTCCTCCCGATATTCTCCACTTGATGATTACTGTAAAATCCGGGAAGGAAATATTTATCTGAAGCGAAGATCACAGGTTTTTATGAAATCCAAGGGAAACAGAATATTTCACGAAAGGGGCATTGTATATTTTTCTTTTGTACTCCACGTGGATTTATTTAAGAAAAAAATTAGAGGGACAAGGCTTAATTGGAAAACCTCATGGCGGAGAAGTTAAAAACATTTTACCTTCTTCCAGAAATATTTAAATTGGAAAAAGTGGGAAATTAATTTTTTTATGCATCGGGGGTAACGTTTTTCATTGAAAACGAAATCTCTAAGATATTTTGACGGGTTGAAACACCATGAAGAACAAGCGATATTCTCAAAAATGTCAAGGAATAATGAAATTGTACCTTTCAATTCTTACTTGCCGGATTATATCGCTACAACAGGAGATCGCTTTAAATAATGACCACGTCAATTTTTTTAAAAATATTTGAATATTTCCGGGTTTTTGGAGACGAAATCTCACTGATCTCTGTGCTCTACACTTTCATAAATAATATCCATTTCCCAATCTCGAAGACCGCCGTGTTGCCTTGATGTCTACTTCCATGCGGCGGAGACTAAGCGCGGTGACACTCGGCTACCTAGGTGTTCAACAGTCACAAACCCAAGTCCCAAGTTGGCGAGAGGGTTCCCAAAATTTCAGTCATCTAAACCCCATCCTCTCCACATCGCCTCCCCTCCCTGCCCTATGCACTGCCCCCTATGTGCCCTCCCTCGAGTCCAAGGCCGCTTACTAGTCGGCTAGGCTCGCTAGCCACTATGCCGAGTTTTTGAGGGGTGGGGGGAAGGATCCAAATCTCGGAAGTGCCCGATGTACCCGGCAGCCTTAAGTTCACAGAAAACTTTTGGAAAAATCATTTCTGGAACAACCAGTACACTATGTGGAATCCAATTTTTTTCCCAAAAATATATTTCAAATAAGATTTTCAATGAATCCTCTTATTTTCCCATGTAATTTATTGAATAATAGGCTCGACTTTGAGGAACTTTTCCTCCTTCCATAACAAATATATCTCGGTTTAAAAAGTCACACGCTGCATTATACATGGAACCGAATTTAAACACAGTAGCTAGTGTTACCATCGTCTGGGTAGATTAAATGAGTCGAAAGAAAATTAATTTTAAAAATTAAAAACACCAGTAGGGGAGGGAGGTGTACCTAGGGCATAGTGTACATAGGAACACTGATATTACAATCGGCAAGTGCTTGCGACCTAGGGGCTTTAAAGTAAGTAAAGTATTACGTGAAAGAAGCACTAGAGAGTAGCATATAGGTCAATTTGAGTTCATTTGGATTGTGTTTACAAAGAAGACGCTAGTTTGAAGTAAAGGTTTTTGGTTGCATATCGAAGTCTTTTACCAAAAATTTATCACTCCAATAGCGGCTATCGTAGCATAGGTGAAATCGACATATAATGGTGATTAGTATTAATTACTTATTTGGTATTTTAGACGTAATATTAAACGGTAAATTCAGCCGACATTAAAAATGGCTATCTCTTGTACCAAGGATCACAAGCCCAAGATGTACCTAGTAAAATGTTATTGTGTTGGTGATTTTTGCAGTCAGCCGCGATATTCTTTAATTTGCTTTTTTGTGTGAAATTCAATATATATAGTTGGACTTAAAGGAATGCTTTTAATTTCGGAGGGTTTAACCTAAGTTTATTTTTACTTGAAAGGAGTTATATTTAAAAGTTGAGTTTGTACCTGGGCTACGTTAATTTTCTTTGTAAGACACGTTAATTAAACTTTAATAAATCATATATATTTCCATTTTTCACTTTTTAATTACTGTTCCCACTAACCTAATTTGTGCTCCTTGGTACAATAGGTAGTGTTCGTAGGTACATGAAATTGATGTACCAAGGAACAATTTTAAAGGTACAAATCTAAAACTTAAAACTGATGCTAAGTAACCCTGATGGATTGACTTTTTACCATTAGGCTGATTCTTCAGTAAATATATTTTGCTTTATCTAAAAATTAGAAAAAGCGTTCCGTGGTACAAAACTTTCCCCTAATCAACATTTTCTGATAAAATAGATTTGAAAGTGAACTCTGAAAAGGGAATTCTAGAACTCAATTTCGTGGCGCTGAGTGGAAAAATTTCCGATGAAAAATCCTCCCTTAGGTTTCCTCATCGGCATCGTCTTCAACTCATTCAGAATTCCCACTCTACCTAAATTATGAAATTCACGTTTTTTTCCAGGTTTTTTTTTCAGGTTTCCACGGTCCTAATGTCGTCAAATTCATGGTTCGTTTATAAGTCAACAATAGGACAATCACCGGCCGTATATTAACTAAAAATTAACGTACGCGACATACGCCGTAAACGTAAACGCAGCAACGAAAAGTGATACCTATGATGACGTCAATGTTTGGAAAATTCAGGGCCAACTCAAGGCCCAACCCAACCGCGCTCTCGTCCGGACGCTGAATACCATGGCCTCCTTTAATGTGCGAATGCACCTTAGGACCTTCTTCCGTCTGAACACCAGAAGTCCTTTTATGATTCCTCGTCGAAAGATTGTTTTTTGCGCACGTTTTTACTACCGCACAGTAACCAAATTTCCCTTACCAAATCTTTCTGAGATCGCGGAAAATATTAGTAAAATTGTTTATACGTAGAATGTAATAAATCAAAAATTCAATTTCATATAATTGCTGTGGAACCTCGATCGATCAGGGGGATGAGCGAAAAAAACGATGAATGCGGGAAAACGATCTATGCGGGAATGTTCGGATGGGTTGCCTATGTCCCAGGAAACGCAGGATTTTTGGCGCGTAATTATGACATTTGTTAAAGGATTTAAAGAAGATTTTAGCCAATTACAGGAATACTAGTACGTTATTTACACTTTTAATTCATTATTCACATAAATTTAAACGAGTTGAGCGTTGTCTATTGAGAGCTATTGCCATAAATTGAAAGCCTATTTGCCGTAGAAGTGTTTCCTTAAGTAAAATTCCAATGGCAAACTCATATTTCGAAGCATATGGCATGTGCCCTAATTTTGTGTGGGAACCGAACTTCGAGTTACAAATCAGATAATTTTCGTAAATGGTTCATTCTGGGTCCATTAGAAATGCACGTTACTTGATTCGTCCTTTTTCGAATACAAGTCCATCCCAAGCTATCACTGAAATTGAAACGCTTAGACAAACTAACAGACTTCCGCCATTAAAATGGAAAATATCGGTCAATGTGTCGTCATATAGTACGGACGAATATTACTTAGTACACTTCGAATATTCGTGTGTAGAGAAACACATAGGCCTAAGGCCGTTTTACACGGTACACGGAATTGCGCAATCTGACGTACGTGCGAAGGCGCAATCAAAATTGCGTCGTGTAAAGCGATGAATTGCTAGAACACATGCGAGAATGCGTGGATGCGAGACGGCAAAATAGCCCCCGTTCTAATTTCGTTCATGCATTCGCGCGATTCCACGCCATTTTAGAAATAGCAGCAGCTCTAACCTGCGCAATTCCGTGCCCCGTGTAAAACGGCCTTAGGAGTCTGCGCGTTTCTGACCATGAAACATGATTAACATATCGAATTTGATTAGTCAATCGTAGTATTATTATCAAGATTGAGATATTTTAAGGTTTCATGGCGAAATTCACGGCTTTTTCCAGGTTTTTTCACGGTAGACGACATTCACGGCTTATACACGGTTTTAAGGTTTTCACGGTTGAGTGGGAACCCTGTCATTCTAATCTTACATAACCATTCACCGCTGTTTCTGTCGCAATGCAATGTTTAAAATAAATCGTAAATAAACAATAGACTTTCAAGTGAGAAACATTACCCTCTAGTATTCCATTTCCTTCTGCTGAGTGCAAAATTCCGTGGTTTCATCGCAGCCGGAGTTGAAATGAGAGTTGGAATGAAACGGAGAGAGACCCGAGGAATGGAATTCTCGCTGGAAGTTCATTAACTGCCGCTCCCTTGACCCCATCTCACGGACACATTTGCAAGCTTAACTTCATTGCGAGAGACGCATTTCCTCTCCTAATCTCCAAAGGAAGGTAAGTGAAACACTTTTCAGAAGAAAGGACTCGTAATACTCACGGCATCACATCTAGATTATCTCAGCAACTCCACCAAAATATGGGCAACTCACAGCACCACGCTCGCATCATGCTTAAAGGCAACATTCGTTGAGAGAGCAATGCTGAGGAAATGGTAGAGGTAGAGCCATCATCTGGTGCAAGAGCTGATGGACTTATTTGTAACGGTAACGATGAATACGTCATACATTAAAACGTCGGCAACATGGAGATGTAGTTTCTAACCCGGTAGGAAACGTGAGAAATGTTTACGTCGGCCATTCGTCGGGAGAAAGTTAAATCTTTCATGCAGAAGTACTGTAATAACTTTCCATAAAATAGAAATGGCAACTATTTAGTCGCCATTTCTATTTTATGGAAAAGCGTGCCACATAGAAACGGTAATTGTAGATTACTCAATTGCCCAGGAAATAGCTACTCCATGAGTAAACTTGATAAAACAACTCCAAGTCAATGAACTCTCAAATTTAGGAGATGAATTAGTTACCAACTACGCATTAAAAACCTGCCGTTTTTCCTCATCTACATCTACAAAATACCCTGCGAGCCACCTCTAGGGTGTTTGGCAGGGGGTGATCAATCACCAGCATGCAATGGACTCCCACATGCATACAACACCGTCCAAAAAACGTCACGTATACCTACAAATTATACTACTATATGCTGTTAGAAATAATAATAAAATTGAGAAACATGCAATAAGTTTTACATAGGTTACGTATAAATTTTATACCTATTTATATACCTATTTATACGTTACCTTGAAAATGACACTTACGTGTTGAAACCATGGTTGGTTGCTGAGTTGTGACATTAAAAGTGTGGAAATTGCCATTGTGTTCTTCTTTTTATTACACGATTTTATTTAACTCACTCTGTCTCTTTGTATGTTTAGTTCAAATCTTGCAATCGAAAATTCGACCACTTTCCGACTTCCAATCGATCTGAAACTTTACAGGAAGTCGTATTCCCGGTGACAATACAATATTTTACCACTTTCGAACATCTAAAGTGTGTATTTTGATGATTATAAACATATTAATTTTAAATATTGAATTTTCAACATGGCGTATTTTTTCGAAAAAATACGTTATCCAATGCCAATCATGTATTTTGGTAAATCTTTAGAATAGATTAAAATCATCCCAAAAATATGTTTAGTTGCTTTATTTCAGTAAATATACAATTATGAAGGTTAATTACTGATGATTATAAATGATTTTAACACATGTCAAAAGAGCATAAAAAGTTTTATCAGGAATATCCTTTATTGAACTAGAAAATTCCGTTATTTTGAAAAAGTAAACAAAGCGTGAAAGCGCAATAATTTCTAATAATTTTAGATTCATAGTGAAAACAAACTAATGACTGACTTTATGGATATTTGTAATGCTGAAGACTTTGTAGAAGATGATAACGATGGTGAGGAACAATAATTTACAATATTATTTTCATACTTACTGTTTGCAAAAATTTTTACAGAAGGTATTTCGAGATTGAAAGAAAAAAACCAAAAAGGAAGTAAGACGCTTTAGATCTGATGCTGTTCACATATAAACTAACGATTACGAGAGAACAAGAAATGAAATAAAAGATGTAGCAGAACCTGAATTAAAGATATGTGAGTTTTTATAATCGTAAACTGTTTTAGCTAAAGAGATGTAAAAAATGAATTACAGTTAAAACAAACTTATGAAAGTGGTCAAGTATACGATTGCAAGATGGTGAAGACTAAAAAGTAGAAAATAAATACTTCTTTTAAAAAAAAACCTTTTAAAAAACACACTTTTATTTCGCTTGGAACAAGTAATAAAAAAATATTTCAAAAAATGGACTAAAAAGTAAAAAATAAATTTTTATATGAATAGTTCAAAGAACCTGGGTAATCCATAATATTTTCACTAATAAACTTTTGAAATGATAATTCAAAGAACCTGGGTAATCTATAATGTTTTAACTAAAAATAAAAGCGTGGGGCCCCACCATAACATATTAATCCATTGCATAAAAATACAACTCCACTAAATTTCTATTACATTTTATATCTGGAACACACCTGATGACACCATATGGTGAGGCCCCCACGCTTTTATTTTTAGAGAAAACATTATAGATTACCCAGGTTCTTTGAATTATCATTTCAAAAATTTATTAGTGAAAATATTATGGATAACCCAGGTTCTTTGAACTATTCATGTAAAAATTTATTTTTTACTTTTTTGTTCATTTTTTGAAATATTTTTTTTATTACTTGTTCCAAGCGAAATAAAAGCGTGTTTTTTAAAAAGTTTTTTTAAAAAGAGGTATTCATGGTTACATAGGTTAGTTGGCTACACTACAAGTCATGCAATCTATCTATGAGTTCCATCGCTGCCGTTATAATCTCTTATCGATCGTGGAAAAAATGACAGTCTGTACCTGTCTGTTCTACAATCTATCTCTCTTTTTTTATTTACATGATCTGATCTTCCGTAGTATGTTGGCGTCCGTAAGATATGGTTGACTTCGTTAGAAAAGACACTGCTCTTGAATTTATCTAAAGGGTTTAGTCTATTTTTCAATCTATGGTCTGATAGAGATTCCCATCCGAGTTTATCTAAGAGGTCAGTTACACTAACAAGACTATCGTAACGACCTTTCACATGCATGGCAGCTCTTCTTTGCACGCGTTCTAACTCTGTTTATTAAGCCTTTTTCATGAGGGACCCAAACACTGGCAGCGTATTCCAAATGTGGTCTAACGAGGGAAAAGTAGCTAATTTATCTCACTTTTTCGTCACACTTTCCTAATATTCCTCTAACAAAACCCATTTTACGATTAGCTTGACCGGTTATTTCTCGGATATGTTTATTCCACGATAGATCATTATTGAGTCTAACTCCTTGATATTTCACGGATTCAACAGTCTCTAATTGGGTACCCTGAATTATATAGCTATGTTTTGGGGAGTTTTTCTTCTTCCAGAAATTCATTACGACGCATTTTTTCAAATTTAATTCTAACTGCCATGCATCGCCCCACGCTTGGATAGCAGCAAGGTCATTCGTAAGTTCATCTATATCTTTGCTGGAACGGATTTCTCTGTAAACTACAGCGTCGTCTGCAAATAATCGTAACTTACTGTGTACTACTTCGCCAATGTCGTTTGTATAAAGATGGAATAGGAGTGGGCCTAACAGCATGAAAGAATTCGTTTATTTTACACGAATCCATGTCAAAAATTGTATTCATGCTGCATATAAGACTGATTGCAGTCTTTCCCGGCGTATACCATCGCGGAAGGTTACTCTGGATTTCCACCGGGTCAGAATGCCCTGACGACTCGTACATGAAAACGGCGGACGGAAATCGGAAAAAGCCGGACGGAATTTCTAAATGGCTTTTTTGAGTTAGAAATTTGGAATATCGCATGTTAACTCGAAATTATTGAACTTTATGGAAATATATCTGATTTGACGTGATTCTCACCCGTTACTGAGATAAAGAGGCTCAAACATGAACAAATTTCCATAAAAATGCCCGTCTTCAATTTTCTCTGAAAATCTTCCAAATGAAGTAGATAGTGAAGTTAAAGGTGGATTATTACGGAATAAAAAACTATATAATCAGATATTATGGTATTTTTTTCCTTTTTTTTATTTCCTTGATCTTAATGAATATCTTTGATACATTCTTGCCATACAGTTACAAAATGGCGGACACTGTTTTTCGATTAAATTTTACATTTGGTAAGAGTCTCAAATGGGTTTTCGGCCAAGTCACGCCAAGTAACTTATATGAGAGCATTATTTGAAGAATTTTTGAGGTGTACATGTAGTTAACCCTTAGGTGCACGCACCTGCAAGTATAGCGCCAGTGCACGTTTGCGGCATTTTTGCCGCACTTTTACATTTTTGATTTTCCCAAATATAAATTCAAATTCGAGGGTGTTTTAACGTATTTGGGTAACTTTTATTAAATAAAAGTACTTTAAATATTTTTTCCATTCATTTATTAACAAAAATATCCCATGATTATATGCATATTTCTTGAAAAGTTCTTAGACTAATTTTTCTAAAGGAATTGCAGACGATAATCTAGACACTATCAAGTCAAAAAACACACAAAAAAAAGGAAATGGATATGCCAAATCGTTAATACAATCATTAAAATTATAAAAATAACAAATCTTCAATAAAATTAATATGTCATCCTTATTGACCATCACTGTCTCTGTTATGGCATTCGTGACATTTTTTGACGCAGGTGGAATGATTATTGAACATAAATCGAAAACCTACGTATATTTGCCGTCTTATAATTTGTACATTTTCCACGTTTAAAACAATCACCCGCCCTACATTGAGGTTCACATGTAGAAGCAGATACTTCAGGAATTTTCCCAAGTCTCATTGCTAGAAAAGCCTTTGTGTCTGCTGGAAGATTACCTTTCTCACCCTGGACTTCAGATGTTCATCTATAAGGCTTAACGCGAGAGCTTCCATGAACTCCATTCTTGGTCTTTGATGGATTTTTTCAATATTATTAGCTACAAAAATCACGTGGTCGCTAGGAGTAGCCATATAAAAAACCGGAGAAATTGTGATAGAGTCCACCTTCGTGTTCGTCTTGAAGGGGAGTGATTTACACACTTCTGGTCCACGGAATTGACACCTCCGTTGGTTGAGCTGTAGTTCAGAATCATTTCAGGATTCGTAGTTTCTAGATTTCTAGAGCAACATAGAAAGCAGAATTTCACATTTGTTTGGTTTAGTGAAGTACGAAACAAGTGTGCAGGTATCCTGGAAACCAAAAAATGAAGTTCCAGCCTATCGAATTTTGCAGGGTAGAAACTCTCTGCGGATTTAAGGTTTTTTCACGGTACCTAAGAAAGTTAGACCATTTTATAGCAAGTAAATGGCTAAATCAAGACTTGAATTGTAATGTTTTGCTGTTTTTTCCTATTCAAATTCCTGTATTCCCGTTGCTATCCCGAACGTTGTTCTGCAAATTATCAGGCCTGTTCCATCTGTTTTACAAGCTCTTGTCTAGCATCTGTCTAGCAACTTTTATTTACAGAGAGAGTGTCTTTAATTCCAAATAAAGATATTATTTCTACACGGGAAGTAGTGATGCAATCTCTGATTCTCAAGTACACATGAGATGCCAGTTTTCCTTCAATATAAAATTTGATATTCTAGACACTTTTTTCAATCACGTTCAGTGAAATTGTTTTCGACAACAATTCGAGTTCAGTTGCGGCATTCTTAGGAAATGATTTTGGCCCTAGTGAAATAATGTCTTTAGCTTCAGTTTTGGTGTCAGCAAATTGTATCTAAGAGTTCAGCCAAAACGTTTAACCGTTTCCGTTTAACTAGATAAACGTTGAAATTATGTGGGTGGTAAACATGTAAAAAATTATGTGGTAAACAATATTACTATCATAAGATTGCTAACTATCGCTGGAATGTAATGCGTCTTCAAAAAGATGCTTCCTCCCCTTCACTTTCATGTGAGAAATCAAAAAAATATTCTCCATATCGTGGTTGACCTGCCCTTCCCTCCCATCTTCATTATCAAGCTTTTGAAGCACTCGTTAGAACTCATCAGGGTGATAAATACGTTCTCACCTTGGAATATCATATAATCTATATTAGTCACCACCGACTCAATTTGTTCACAATTCGATAAAATCATAATACAATTTACGTCCATAAGGAGGTTACGATTCCTAAATCTTGCTATTATGCCTTTGCAGCATTATGTGCTTTTCCCGCAAGTAGATAAACCAAGTGCCGACTCTTCGCCTTCAAACTTCAATGCAAAATACATTATAAAAAACGCGTAGAGCTTATTTTTCGGTCACTAGTAAAGTGTAAGTAACGCAGGTTTACACCAATGTAATTCATATTTGAGTATGAAGATGAAATCTTTAAATTACGACATGAGGTTTGAGGTTGAGATAAATAATATAAATAATAATAATAACAAAATAATAATGCAAATGCCTATAAAAATATAAAAAATACGAAACAACATATTAACATATTATTGAAAAAAGAATTATGCTTCCCATGTTCCACGGTAGCGACAGATTATCAGAAATTCCTTAGTATCGTGTGAACGCCATCTAGCGGCAAATCACCCGAAGTTGTCGTCGTTCTCATTTTGTAAGATTATAACGCTGAGCAGTTGGTCGTCACATTGACGCAAAATCGCGGCCAAATCCCCACTTAGCGCGCACCTAAGGGCTAACTTTGAAATTAGTTTGCGATCACATTGATTTTTCGATCGTGCGGCAGAGTTCGTTTCCGCGCGTCTGGGGCTGGATCAGCCGCGACGCGGTAAGGTTATTGAAACTACATGGATATTAGCGCTCAGCATTCACCGTTTTTAAGCCGTACTTCGTGACTCCGATCCACAAAGTGCCTATTGTGAAGACAGCGGAAGATTTTCAGCCGAAGTAAGTGCACGCTTCGTTGAAGTTAATTTAGTTTTCTTTGGATGCGATCGGGGACCATGCTTTTAGTAAAAGGGTTCAAACTGCGAAAAAGTGACTTGTTTTCCTGAGACTCATGAACAAAGACCTGACAGAAAGATACCATATGCGTCGGCCGTGATGGAGAACCTGACACGGTGGAAATCGCGAGTAACCTTTTATGCCACATTCATTTCAATCGCTGTTGAAAACCTGATTTACCGCAAACACTTCTACAGCACCTACGGTAAAATTCTATTTTTCGTAAATTACTCCTTATCCCCAGAGCATGCACCACAAGTATAATTAAATTTCTGCCATTTTAAAGCCATGTGTACTTGAGGCGACTCTTCAAATCTATATTACACCTTATTCTTTCGTTTCGACTGCTTCAATTTTTTTCTGCATCCCTTGGTAATTCTTCTTTGCTATGTCTCCCACCAGAGAATGTGAATAAATGTAATATATTTTTGGATGAGAGGAATGTTTAATGTCAGGTGTGAATTTTTAGGATTTAATGGCGGCTGGACAGGACGCTGCCCCAAGGACGTACCAAGGATTTAAACTGCGGGGGGACGGAGGCAAGCCGTGGTCGTCAAGTTGAAACATTTTAGCACGGAAAAGGTTTAAAAAAGCAAAGTTTCAAAGAGAATATGACGGTGCTTTATTAGTTTTTAAAAGGGTTTGCTTGAAAAGATAATGATTTTTCATGTATTTCCATTTCTTATACCAATATCAAAATACTTCAAAAGAAACTTTCGTTTTGAACTAAATTAATCGTCGCTTATGGGGGGGGGGCAGCTGCCCTCTCCTGCCCCCCGCATTGTACGCCCATGCGCTGCCCTCATTTAAAAACGCGCTAAAATACTTCCAGCTACATTTCTCGGGAATGTATTCAACAAAAAAGCGAAATATATCGTTTCCTTTATTTTTTGCCTTCCTTTCCCTCAGACAGACTCCATACACAAATGGAGCGGAATAATATCTCCATGGCAACGCAAGCGATCCTCTCCACCTCTATCACCATTTCGCCGCTTCTCATCCGTTGACAATATTATAATAAATGCATCAATCGAAGCCCACCTCACCTCTCCCGTGTGTAGGCATATCCTCTAAGTGGGGCATCTACTTCCTTTCATTTGATGACAACAGAACACTCGTGAGAGAGGCAATGAAGAAAAGACAGGCGAGGAACTTCAGAAACTAAATCCACCATTTATCGCAGGAAACAGAAGTTAGGTACGACCAAGATAGATCGTACTAAAGTTAACTCATCATCGGAAAATTAAATTTGCTGAGCATTAAAGAACCCAGAGTGCAACAAAAGGAGCACCCTCTAAAATTTCGGTCACAGGAAGGAAGAACGTCGGGTTAGCGTGGAGGTAGAGAATAGGGGACTTATGGACGGAACGAAAGGCAGGAGGCCATATTGTGAACTGCAGAGGGAATTCCGTGATGAGACTAAGGTAAGAGGCCACAATAACTCGTAATTTGCTAAGCCTACCTTAACCGGTGTAACCATTAGCGGTGGTACTTTCATAACCGATTACGTGCTCTTTCTATGATAAAAGCAGGAGGTGAGGTTGGATCGATGGGAGTGGAGATAATTGAAGCAAATTAAATATTCTGCCATCATACATTTTTTGCGCATAAACTGAAAAGACATCACTGCCTTTTAAACCCCTGCAGCCGAAGCAAATTTTTAATCTCTTACAGTTGAACATTACGAGTAGCGTACATATAGTTTTCCTTGCCTTTCTTCTCGAGATGTGGACATCCTATTTCACTTTTCCATTCTGACGATTGAGAGACCTTTGTGACTTCAAATGAGAAAATTCAAATGGACATTTAAATGTGAATTCACATGGCTGACTGAATTAGACAAATTGGATCACTTCCTCCGCCTCTCCAATAGGACTCACCTCCAGTGGCTGTCATGACAACCACTACAGATTTAATTATTTCTCAAGGACCCACTCGCGAAATAATTCCTCTTTAATATGAAAATTTTGGCAAATTTGCATTGTGGACTGGCGGACTTTCTGACCTAACTCATTATTAATAAAAGTAAAGTCGTACTCGGTCTAAATATTTGCAAACATGCCTATGATGAACTACTAGAGTATTTAATGAGTTTGAATGATTACCATCGTGATGCCTTTGTGTAAGTAACACGGGTTGAAATCGCCGGGATACCCTTTCATTCTGCCTATAATTCTTTATCTCTTCTTTCCCCGCCTACCAACCATTCTTCCTTCCAGCACTGTTTTCAACATCCCCTCCCCAATCAGCATTCGCTCCACCCAAACCTCTGTCTTTTCCGAAACTAATCTTAAATCCTTCTCTCCTAGCCCACCATGTCTAGCATTTCGTCATTCCTCTTCCTATCCATATTGGAGCGTATACATATTAGTATGACCCTCGATGGTAAAAAAAATCGACAATATGGATCTACAAACCGCAAAACTGACTTGGGCACCCTTTAAAACCCATGGTTCCACACTTTGGCTGTCATGATGGCCCGACGTTTAACTCTATGACCTTTGGCCCCCATTGTGACCATCGGAGGTCAAAAAACCAACAATACAGACCTATGAACTGCCTAACCGACTTTGGCACCCTTCAAAACCTATGGTTTGTTACGTTGGTTGCCATTATGGCCCGACGTTTAACTCTGTGACCTTTGACCCCCATTGTGACCCTCGGAGGTCAATTAGTGAATAAAACGGGTATTTGGACAATACCAATGACTTGGGCACCCTATAAAACCCATGGATCGACACCTTTGTTGGTACGCCATTCTTTTTGTCACCCTTATGACCTTGACGGTGACCTTACTGGGTCAACGGTTGAATTTTCGTAAATAAAAGTGTTATTTTCGGGTTCCTTGGGTCCGAAACCCTAAGAATTGACATCTTGATCAATGAAATTCAGACATTTTTCTATCTCGATTTTTTTAACATTGAAACCCCATAAGGCAAATTCAAATTTTTGGTTTGGACCCAAATAGTGAGGTCAAAGGGTCACAATTGTAAAGTTTTGCTTACACTCAACAAAACTTAGAACCTTTCCCCATAAGTGTGCCAATTTTCATGAACATTGTTCAATGGAAAGTTACTACAATTACAGGTCAAAAATGACATACGACCCTTGGGACAGTCTGTATAGCATGTACTTACGTTCATTAATGCATCCAAAGATAGAATTATTTTCATTCTAGATCCATATTTCCACATGTTGCTGTTTCCTCAAAGCATTCGCACAACCTCATACAGCACTCAATGGCAACCAGACCGCAAATAGCCGACTTCTCACATAGCGCCCCACATAGTGGACGAAAGAAAGAGTTATTCTATGGCGTGGAATGCGTGGCGAATAAATGGAACTCACAGGCATCGAAACAGAGTCCACCGAATTGGAATCCGTCTTTTCCGCAATAACACAAACGAGAGAACTCATCAGGATACCAGTCCATTGTGCTTCATGAAATAGCTTCGCTGTAGGTAAGTATGAAATCCAGCGTAGGCGATCAACAGCACACAACGACACGAGAGATTGCCTAATGCAACAGGATATATCAGCACCACGAAACCAATGGGGTGTTGCTAAATTAAAAAGGTAATTTTCTACAAGTCTAGATAAGTAAGTAAAAGTTATTTTCGCACGCAAAATATGACGTCATAATTCACAATATTCTTCTTTCTAAAGATCTTCAAAGATCGCGAAAATTACTAAATTCTTTCGCGCTACAAGAACGCTCTATGACGTCATAATGCAAGCTGATTAATAATAATAGTAATAATAATAATAATAAAATGCCTTTATTCGGGCTAGGTTGAGACTAAGAAATCCCCTCTTCCACCTAACCCCTTGATAGCGTCAGTGCAAACATATTAAAAAAATAATAGACAAAAGATTACAATACAAATGTTATACAATATTTGTGATACGTCAAAAATATGAACAACTGTATGTGAAAATTTTGTGGAAAAAAGACTTCTGTTTGTGGGAAAAAAACATAAGGATAAGGACTCCTTCAGCGAAAAAACCCACCGCAGGAAAACGTCCACACAAGAAGGGGGACGTGAAAAAACTCCGAAAGCCTACGGACAACCTTGAGTGAAACCTAAAGTCGTGTTATTTGTAAAATACAACATAATCAATGAGGTACAAAGTATACACACATATCACACATGCAATTAAGACAAAATATAACGTGCATATCACTTTGTCGTAGGCGCTGCTCAGTGTCATGTATATTTACCAGCTAGTTGTGAAGTGAAAAGTGCTTAGTGTAGCCTCCTCATAAAAGATGCCAATGATGATGAGTTCCTAGTTGAAAGGTTAAGATTATTCCATTCCCTACATGCAGCAACGGTAAATGATTTATTGTAAATGACAGTTCGGTGATAAGGTTTAACAAGCTTGTGGTTCCCTCTTGTGTTTGTCATATGGACAGTGTCAAGACTCCTGAATTCGCATGATAGGTAAGGGAATGTTTTTGTGTTTAGAATTTGATAGAGAAGAGAGTATGCATCCGACGTCGAGAGTCGAGTTTCAGCCTTGACAGTTTATTAATATAATCGGTTATATGGTCCGGAATTGTAAGTTAAATATGAATCTAATGCATCTGTTAATGGAACGTTGAAGCTTAAGACTAAGTTCTTGAGAAAGGTCCTGGTAGGCAATTTCAGAATAGTCAAATAAAGGTAATATTAAAGTAGATACTAATTGCGCTTTAAGAGATGTAGGGATGACATATTTACATTTTAATAGGGGATAAAGTGATTGATTAACAGATTTAGTGATTTTATTTACATGTGATGCCCAAGAGATATTTTGGTCAATAATTAATCCTAAGTTTCTGACTTCATCGCAAAAAGAAATTGGACAATCGGCGATACGTAAATTTGGCAGTTCATCCCTCTGAACTCTCGCCAAAATTCTTGGGTAACCAATTAGTATTGCTTGGGATTTATTAGGATTTATGCATAGGAAGTTATTATTACACCATTCTTGGAGGTATGCTAAGTCACCATTGATAGACATCAAGCTATTGCTTAAATTATTGACTGTGGAATGCAAATGCATTTGTAGATCGTCTGCATAGAGGTGGACATTGCAAGTATCATTTTGGACAAAATGTTGTCGTTTCCAGAAATTTCTAATAATCAAGCAGAGTTACAACAATTCGTGACAACGTTTGCAGAAATGTATGCGGCCTTAGGGACCCTGAATATTCCAGATTTGGGAGAATTTATTTTATTCCGCTTAGCCGCTCGAGTTTTGAATTCTGAGATATTATCCCAGTTTGAAGGATCGCTGAGTGGAAAGATGTTCCCTTCTGTAACAAATCTAATTGATTTTGTAAAGAAAAGAATTAAAATTCTGCAAACATCAAGTGGATCGGTTTCTAAATTTACCTCCACGAATTCTCGAGGTAGATTTAAATTTTCTCTGCCAGTTTCAGCCAACGAAGCCTTTTCAAGGATGTCTAATTATTCAGAGAAACGTGATAATTGCCCATTGTGTTTTTCTTTGCATCCTTTATTTAAATGTCTACGTTACATTGAAATGAGTTGTCATCAACGTTCAACCTTTGTGCGTTCAAAAGGGCTGTGTCTCAATTGCCTAAGGCCGGGTCATTGGTCTCCCAAGTGTCAAGCAAGAGGTATGCGCTGTCAAAGATGTAAACGCTATCACCACACGTCTTTACATAATTCTGCCGAAGACGGGAACTCAGTCGGCGCGAAGGACGCAGGAAAGGTTTCCACCGGATTGCGTGACGATAGTCAAGAGGGTATTTCCTTGTCAAAAACATCTACCACCTCATCCATACCCCCTGCTATCATATCGTCATGCACTCGGAGTGATCGGCAGCATTCGACTATTCTAGGCACAGCGGTTGCCTTGATTCAGGCTAGTAATGGGGCGTGGGAGCGTATCAGAGTTCTAATAGATCCGGGCTCGCAGTTATCCATTATTTCGTCCTCGGCGGTAAGGCGATTATCTTTGCCCATCTCCGCTTACGAAGGCGAGCTATTTGGTTTAGCGCACGTTCCCCTGCAGTAACCCAACGGTCAGGTTTTATGCTCTTTATCTCCCAGGCATACGTCAACCCCCGTACTGACCACGAGGTCAGTTGTAGTATCGGAGGTCTTAAATGAACTTCCAACAACTCCTATCCCGCTCAATCTTTTCAAAAAATTTGCACATTTGCGTCTCGCAGATCCCGAGTTCGATAGACCGGCCCCTGTAGAAATGTTATTGGGCATGGATTTATTTCCTAGGATTCTTCTTGGTGGGCGGAAATCATTGTCTTACGCAAATGTGATAGCTATGAATTCTGTGTTCGGTTGGGTTATAATGGGAAGTTATCCAACCATTTCCCCCAGAATCCTTCTCAGGTAATTTCGCTGGCTATTTGTAAGAGGGAGACACTTCTTCTCAATCAACTGAAAAAGTTTTGGGAGGTAGAAGAAGTGGAGGTCGAAATTCTACCAATACCTGAAGACGTGCAATGCGAAGTAGGGTTTCAAAATACGCATCGTCGTATGCCTGACGGTAGATATCAAGTTATGTTGCCATTTAAGGCATATCCTCCCACTCTGGGAGATTCTCATGAATATGCTATCACGCGCTGGATGAACACGGAGCGCAGATTGTCAAGGAACTCGCGTTTAAAAGGCGAGTACCATAAATTCATGAGCGAGTACGAGTCGCTGGGACATATGTCCAGGTCTAAGAGTCCCGGATGGTATTATCTACCCCATCATGCCGTGTTTAAGGATGCTTCTCAGTGCGGTCAAATACGTGTTGTTTTCGATGCCTCGGCGAAGACATCACTCGGTAATTCACTAAATGACGTCTTAGAAACTGGTTCCAAACTTCAAAAGGACATTTTTGACCTTTTAATTGGATTTAGGACGCATAAGGTCGCGTTTATTACCGACATTGTGAAAATGTATCGACAAATATCGTTACATCCCGACCATCGCACCTATCAACACGTTGTCTTCCGAGAGGATCCATCGTCCTCATTAGTGGATTATGAATTGAATACGGTGACATACGGAGTTGTTTCTTCACCTTTTCTAGCGATCAGAACCAGAATACATCAGCTCGCCAGTGATGAAGGACAAAAGTTCCCGTTAGCCTCAAAGGTGCTTCTTCATGACACATATGTTGATGACATCGTCACGGGAGCGAACTCGATTTCAGAGGCACTAAATTTGCAAAAGCAATTAATTTCCTTGCTTTTATCAGGAGGCTTTTCTCTTGGAAAATGGGCAAGCAATGCTCCGGAATTATTAAGTCATATTCCCGAGGAGAAACGGGTATCAATTTTAAATTTTGATTCGAGCGATGTTTGCCTTTTAAAAGTTTTGGGAATGTACTGGTCACCAAAATCCGATACTTTTTCTTACCATGTCAATTTTGATACGGTGGTCAATTCAAAAAGAAAGCTGCTTTCGAACATTGCCAGAATTTTGACCCGATTGGGGCTTTGTCTCCCGTAACTTTATGGGCTAAAGTTTTGATGCAATCCCTGTAGAATGAAAAATTATCTTTGGATGATTCCCTTCCCGAAGTCATTAAGAATCAATGGGATAATTTTGTCTCGCAGAGTCAGTTGTTGCAGCAGATAAAGTTTCCTCGATATATATTTCCACGGTCTTCTTCAGAGGCGCAACTGATCGGATTCTGTGATGCATCGGAGCGCGGCTACGGTGCGGTGGTGTATATAAGAACGATCGCAGAATCAGAAATTAATGTTCACCTAGTTGCGGCTAAAAGTAAAGTTGCTCCCTTGAAAACTTTATCTATTCCAAGGCTTGAGTTATTGGGAGCGTACTTATTATCTAAGCTTCTATCCCGTTTGTCATCTTTTTTGAACAAAAGATTTCAGATCCTCAAAATATATGCTTGGACCGATTCTCAGATTGTGTTGGCGTGGTTGCGAATGTCACCTCATTCATTAAAGACCTTTGTTGCTAACAGAATCACTAATATTACGGCTTCAATTCCCAGTTCTTCGTGGAGGCATATCGAATCATCCAACAATCCAGCGGATTGTGTTTCGAGGGGAATGATGCCAAATCAGTTACTGCAATGCGACATTTATTGGTGCCGAAACCCGGGACAGATTTGGAAAACATTAGGCTTTATCTTATTTTAATTTATTTAGTGCGTTTAGTGCAATCATGCCAGAAAGTGAAATAACCACAAGACAGAATTTCGAATCGCGTCTATCCCTTCTGCGATTCAAACGGGACCAGTTCAAGGCCACTATTTCGGTCGCGTATGATTTGGCACGTCAGTTGAGTGAATACCAGGGGCGAGTCAGGGAGCATCCTAATTTTGGCGTATTTTCTGCCAGGTGTTCTAGTCTAAAGGAAGTTTATCGTGGTTTTTTAGATGAAAATTTGGCAATTTTTGAGCACTGCAATAATTGCAATCGCGCGGACGTGTATAAGATAGATTCCGTTTTGGCAAAGGAGTTCGAGGAGAAGTATTATTTTATTTTGTCTGTTTCTGATGGATTGAGGGCGTCCACGAGCGATGTGGACGGGTAAGCCCCTGTGCCATCTCAAAAATGTAAACTCCCAGCCATTGATGTTCCCAAGTTTTCTGGGTTGTTTTCTGAATGGCCCGCTTTTCGTGATATATTTAAATCGGTGTTGCATTACCGGAATGATATATCCGCCATTGAAAAATTTTCCTATCTTAAATCTTCTCTCCAAGGTAAGGCATTGGCAATAATTGCCTCTGTACCTTTTGGCGAAGCTCATTACCCATCCGCCTGGAGAGAATTAAACGATTTTTATGATAATCCTCGCATTCTTGGATTTTCATTTTTGGACCAGTAGTCGTTCATCTGTGTCCAGGCGAAAGGGACGCTTCTTCATTCGCCTGATGTCAAAGGCGAAGGGGACGGCTTTTATCTCGCCGAAGCTCGGGCGAGGAGCGAGTGATCAACGGACGCCAAGGTAAGGCGGGATTCTTATTTTCTTTTCCACCCCCGTCATTTCTTCCGTTCACTTTATTTAATTCTTTGGTTTCCAGTCCCTCATTTCTCTTTCTAATTATTTTCGTCGTAAACGTAAAGGCCAAGTTCCGGCCCTGCATGACTTACATTTTGGGCGGGACGCAACGACCCCGTGACGCGACATTTTTTGGTGATACTTGCAATTAAGTCCTGTTGAGCAATCATTAATGTAAAGTGAGCATAGAAGTGGATTGATGATGGAGCCTTGTGGGGTTACTCTAGAAAGGTGGATCCAAGAGGATTCCAAATTATTTGCAATTACTTTCTGTTTCCGATCCGAGAGATAAGAAGTAATCCATTTAACATCAGAAGGAGAAAAACCCATGCATTGGAATTTAGCTGCAAGAATGTCTTTGTCCAACGATTCAAAGGCTTTACTAAAGTCTAACAGAACGAGTGCTGTGATCTCTTTCTTGTCCATGGAGCGTCGCATATCATCCGTTATTTTAACTAAGGCAGGGGTGGTGCTATGTCCGTACCGAAAGCCAGGTTGATAATCATTGACTATTTTATTTTGCATAAGAAAGGTAGTGATTTTTTCGTGAACAAGTGTTTCTAGAGCCTTAGAAAAGATTGAAAGAAAAGAAATTGGGAGGAAAGTTAATTGATCTTTACTGTTTCCCTTTTTCGGTATGGGTTTAACTAAGGCAGATTGCCATTGAATTGGAAAATGATCTTGTGATAGTGACGATTTAAAAATGTTGGTGAGGTATGGTAGAATTAATAGGAGTAATGAATTAATGAATTCAAGGGGAATACCATCTGAGTCTTGAGCTTTAGACTTGATGCACTTAAACGCAGAGTGAACTTGAATTTGAGTCTCAGGTTTCCAAGTAAGCTTCTTAATATAGTTATGTGTCACGGCTAATTTAATGGAGTATGTTTATGTGACTCACTCCTTGTCCTCATTTGGGATTTCATTTGGTGGCACTGAAAATGTTTGATTTAATCTATCAAGGGATACATTCGTTGGGCTGGGAATGTTCTTGCTTTTACCTATGCCGATTGAGTTAAGTTGCTTCCAGAAAACGGTTAGTGAATTTTTAGATTTTGTAGCAGTTTAAAAAGATTTTATTTTTGCATTCCTTACTAGCTACTTCGTTTTATATCTGAGACATTTGTACCTGTAGAACGCATTGATATCATTTGTTCTCTTGAAAACTCTAACGGCTAAGTCTCGGGCTGACATTGATTGTTTAATTTCCGCATTCAACCAAGGTCCATTTGGTTTGGAGATACGAATCAATTTCTCCGGGGCAAATTTATCCAAAAGATAGGTAAGAAGATTATTTAAAATGTCAACTTTGTCCTCAACTTTTTCAATGAATTCAATAAAGGACCACGGGAGTGTACATTAGGCCGGCCCTTATTTTTCAGAATTGCGAAAAGTTATGTTTTCCTTGTCTCAAAATGATCCAAATGGTGTTTATATTCACGTGTTAAAATTTGGTTACTTTAAAATAACGGCAACCCGTGCCCCAAGGGCCTAAGTACTAAGGACCCTCAATTGAGTTTTTTGGGTCGAAAAGGCGCTATTTCTATGTAAAATGTAAAAGTAAAGGTCTTTAGGGCCAATTTTCTGTTTGTTTTAACCTATCTCTCAGCGTTTAGGAGATATCGTCCGTCGTAATGCAATCCCCCCCCCTAGGGCGCCACCCCGCACCGCGGCACCGCTGAGGTACGGCCCGCACCACTTACAACAGACTTCCCCTCAACCCCCTCCCCTCCCTCGGCAAAGACTTTGCTCCTGATGTCAAGATCTAGCCTCTGAAGAAATGTGCTTACCTTAGAAAGAATTTAATTGCCATAACAATACTTCCAATCCAAGAGATCAATTTATTTTCACTCTGTCCATGAATTTCGGTACATTAACCAAAATAAAATATATTTTTCACCGACATCCCATATTTGGCAATTTAAGTGCCTTTCCGCACGTAAGGGTTGCATTGCGATGAAAAGTCACACTTATTGTAGGTAATAAATTTAGAAAGCTCTCTTCCTTCAACGTGACTACCTAAAAATCTTGAATTAGTTTCACTCCTCTCGCTGCACAATAATTTCCCACTTAATGACCCCGAATAATTTGCAAATCGTTCTTGTCTGTTCATCAAATTCTCGCATGTTCACATCAAAGAATGCAACACATATTTACAATACATTAAATAGCTTTCTCGAATTAGTGGTGACAAAATTTTGTATAGATACCTTACATGTCTTTACGTTTATAGATTGCCTTCTTCGGTGGATCATATTTTCCTACACAAGACCACATACGGCGTATCACGTTTTTTTCACACCTACCAATGGATCCGTCAAAGAATGACAGGCATACAACTTCCTCACTCATGTACCACAAGTGGTTTGAAAACCTCTTTTGTGCTGCTTTCGCTATGTCCAGGTTAACACTTTCCTAATTAACAAGTCTTTGTAGGAACTGCGGGTCACTGATGGGAGCTAATGCAACAAAAGGAGCGGAGAACCACATCTTTTCATTTCTTTTTGAATATATTGAAATCTATTCTACCAATCACTGCATTTCGTTCTCCTCTTTATTTGCGTAAGAACTTTATTTCTTCAGCCCAAGCACATTTACCCGAGAGATTAACTGCACTTTCCTCCTCGCGCGTCAAAAATGCAATGGTACCACTCCTTGCAATGTCAAACAAATCATCAAGTTTTGTTACGAAAGATTCTCTTCTCTTCATATCCACTGTAGTTCGCGCTCTCTTTATGCCGTTGCACGTTCATCCATTCATTGCCTAATTTTTCTAACTGTTCAATCGCCTTATTTTCCGTAACAACATGAATTCAAGTTTTATACTATGGATGAGACGCATTTCTCACGGTTTTTCTCGCACTAAGTCTTACAAATTTCGAACCCATTAGGTGATAGAGAAAACGCAATGTACTTCTCTCACTGTCGGTAAATTTGAGCCGAGTATTTCTTCAATTTCTTTTCCAACCAGTTCAATGCCTGGATTTAGTCTTGATTACATGCCTTTCCTTGTTGGTCTATTCTTAAAATGAACGTCACGTTCATGATAAAGTATTTATTTCACCACTTCTCTCCCTACATCCTAAAAAACTTAGCTCTTCCTATCCTTTGCACACTATACACAAGTACTATCTCTATCTATCCACAGTGATCTACATCCGTGAACTGACTGCCTCGTTTTTCTTCCTTGAATATTTCTATCTAATGTTGGATCCCTGGAAGCCCTGCTCATTCCCTTCATGCCTTTATTATTCATAGACACATTTGTAACACATGCTTGTAATATTTTGTACATATAAAGCACTTTGGAACAAAGGCTGCTGGAATGGTTCGCGGCCGTATGGCGGCAAAAACCAAGGTTTAAGGGGTCGGTACCCAGTACATAGGACGGCGTTCAAGGGTTAAAATTGACATTATAGGCTTTAACAACATTAATCATGACACAAGAGGAACAACCTATTCAATACTGTACCACTAGCATGTAAATCTTGTCATCAGGAGCAAAGTCTTTGCCGAGGGAGGGAGGGGGTTGAGGGGAAGTGTCTAGTAAGTGGTGCGGGACATACCTCAGCGGTGCCGCGGTGCGTGGTGGCGCCCTAGGAGGGGGGATGCATTACGACGGACGATATCTCCTAAACGCTTAAAGATAGGTTAAAATAAACAGAAAATCGGTCCTACAGATCTTTCCTTTTACGTTTTACATAGAAATAGCGCCTTTTCGGCCCCAAAAAACTCAATTGAGGGTCCTTAGTAATTAGGGCCCTTGGGGCACGGGTTGCCGTTATTTTAAAGTAACCAAATTTTAACACGTGAATATAAACACCATTTGGATCATTTTGAGACCAGGAAAACATAACTTTTCGCAATTCTGAAAAATAAGGGCCGGCCTAGTGTACATGCTTCCCAAAGTAAAACATCGTTATTTATCTCTTTTGAGTTGCGATGAGGAATTATATCCTGCCTTGCTTTCGGCGTTGTAATAGAGTAAGCAAGAAATATTAGATCATGAGAAGAAATCTCGTGGCTGAGCTTAAAGTCACCGAGTGCGTCCACCGGGCTGCGGATGGTGGGTCGACCTCTAGATATAGCGGTTAGCTGCGTTATAAGCGAGTTCTGTCGTAGAATAAGCAGTCGTGGAAAAAAGCGGCGGTGTTCTGAGGAGGTATTGGGCTACCCTTGGGTAAGGTAGACCATTTAAATGATACCGAAACCTGTGAAGATACCGTGACTTGGTGTCTGGGAGCCGCCAATAATTATGTCTCTCATCACCCGGGGGAGAGGGCAGCAGCTCTTCCTCACATGTGTGAAGGTGGAGACCATACTGTTCGGTACAGCGACACACATTCCACCACGTGCGTGGTAACATTTACTTTAACGACTGTAGTACTGCTATGTGGAAGGCAAGGGGAAACCACCACATTATCATCCCGAGGAGTCGCAGCTACTCCACTTTATTTATATAATGACATGATGGAATTCTCTCGGGTAAAATATTCCGGAGGTAAACTAATTCGGATCTCCGGGCGGGGACTACTCGAGAGGGTACATCGGTCAAAGGTGATAGAATGTTACGGACAGGAACATGGAACGTCAGATCACTTCGCACCAACGGTAAGCTGGAGAACTTGAAGGTGGAGATGCGAAGAAAGAACCTCGATGTATTAGGCATCAGCGAAATGAAGTGGCCCCAGGAAGGAGACTTTTGGAGTGGAAGCAGAATGATACACACAGAATCGCTAAATGGTAATGCTGGAGTAGGTATAATGCTTAGAAAGAGCGCCGGGATGCGTGTAAAAGCTACCTTCAGTTTAATGAAAGGATAGTAATGGTGAAGATAGATACTAAACCCGTAGCTACTGTAGTGGTACGGATTTACATGCCTACGCCGGATTACGAAGATTAAGAAGTAGAAGATGTCTACCAAGATATAGCGGAAGTTATCAAGCAGATAAGAGGGGAAGAAAATCTTATTATTTTAGGTGACTGGAACGCCGTCGTCGGCGAAGGTTAAGATGGAATAATAACTGGGAAATATGGGTTAGGTAACCGAAATTAAAGAGGAGAAAGGCTACTTGAATTCTGCACTGAGCAAAGGCTAGTGGTTGCCAAAGTTTATTCAAAAATCCCCTGCGAAGAAGATACACGTGGAAGATGCCAGGAGACCTTAGAGGATTCCAAATCGACTACATTCTAGTGAAACAAAGATTCAGGAAACAGGTGAAGGACTACAAAAGTTATCCAGGGGCAGATATCGATAGTGACCATAACTTAGTTATGATGAAATGCCACCTCAAATTTAAAACATTGAAGAAAGCCGTGAAAAACATATGGCATGTTGAAAATTTGAAGGAGGTTCTGCTGCAACTGGCTTTTCAAGAAGCTGTAGAAAAGAGAATAGGGGAGGGTACGACCATAAAACCAGCGGAAGAGAGTTGGAAAACCATTAGAAGTGGTAAGAAGAAATGCAGGGACGTAAGATGAGGAAGTTCTTGGTAAAAGAAGAGTCATTATGAAAAAACCGTGGATCACGCTGGAAGTATTAGATCTCATTGAAGAAAGAAGAAAATACAAGGCTGAGAAAACAGAGGAAGGACAGAATTGTTACAAGAAAATAAGAAACGAAATATGTCGTAAAGCGCGGAAGCTAGAGAAACGTGGATGAAAAATATTTGTGAAGACGTACAAAGCAATCTTAAACATGGAAAAGTAGAGGCCACCTATAGGATAGTGAGGAACCACTTTAAGGAAAGGGGCGTAAGATTTAATACCCTTAGGGACAAAAACGGAGAACTATTGATTGAAAACGAAGACAAAGGGGAGAGATGGAAGTAATATCTGGAAGGTTTGTATAAAGGAAGCAGCCTAAGAACGAATGCTATCGAAAACGTGAGGGAAGTGGATGCCGATGACATGGTAGCCCCAATATTAAGATCAGAATTTGATGCGGCTGTAAGAGACCTTAGGATAAATAAAGCGTATGGCATTGATGATATTCCCGCAGAGCTAATTAAAAATGCAGGAGAGAAGGCGTTGAACCAGCTATACAAAAGCATAAGTGAAATGTATTCCACAGATGAGATGGCAAAGGACTTCGAGAGGAACATTATAATCCCTATTCCTAAGAAGAAAAGAGCGGAGAAGTGCGAAGATTTTATGACCATAAGTCTAACTACACATGCGTCGAAGATACTGACATGGATCGTCTATAGAAGAATAGAACAAAGAGCAGAAGAATATTTGGATGAGGACCAATTTGGATTCAGAAACAACAAAGGCACAAGGGAAGCAATATTGACCCTTAGACTGCTCATAGAGAGGAGAATGGAAAAGAACACGCCAACGTTCGTTGCGTTCGTGGACTTAGAGAAAGCATTTGACAACGTGGTTTGGAGTACAATGCTTGGAATCTTAAAGGAAATTGGGGTTCTTTACAATGACAGAAGAATCATCCACAGTTTATGCAAAAACCAAGTAGCGGTGATAAAATCAGGGCCCAGCTGTGAAGAAGCAAGAAATAGGAAAGAAGTGCGACAAGGCTGTATATTGTCACCAGTAATTTTCAACGTTAGCATTGAGAGAGCCATTAATGAAATCAAAGAAAAGGCATTGGGAGTGAATATCCATGGAGATAAAATTAGCATGCTAAGATTTGCCGATGACATAGATGTTATATCAGAAACAGAGACGGATTTGAAAAATATTCTGGTTAATATGGGTAGGGTAATGGGTAAATATCAACTGAAAATAAGCACGAAGAAAACCAAGATATTGGTATGCAGCAGAAGAGAAGAAGTCAAGACTACCATTAAAATAGGGAAGCAAAAACTGATAGATGTTGATGAATTCAGTTATTTGGGAAGCAAGATACCTAGGGACGGGAGAAGTAAGAAAGAAATTATCAGAAGAATAGCTCAGGCGAAGAGAGCATTCCTCCAAAAGAGAGACCTGCTTACAGCGGGAAACTTAAATTAGGAAGTAAAGAAACAATTTATAAGAACATACATTTGGAGTATGCTCCTATACGGAAGTGAGGCATGGAAAATGACCGCCGCGGAGAAAGCACGGATAGAGGCCTTCGAAATGTGGTGCTACAGATGAATGATGAAGATCAAATGGATCGACCGAGTTAGTAGCGAGGAAGTCCTAAGAAGAGTAGGAGAGAAGAGAAGCCCCATGAAAACCTTAACAAGAAGACGGAACAACCTTATAGGCCACATCTTGAGACATGATGGCCTGATGAAGACGATCTACATCTACATATTACCCCGCAAGCCGCCTAAAAGGCGTGTGGCAGGTGGCAGGGGGTGTCAAAACACCAGCCGTTTACAGCAAAAAAAATGAAGTGCTCTAACGAGGTTGGGACTAGCGTTTATTAAAGTCCTTTATGGATCGGGGGAAAACCGAATTCCCATATCTTTCCGTTCGGCCAAACATCTCTCTAATTTATCGCTTCTATCGGACCTTGAAATATAGTGTGGCTCTAATGTTATGTTCTTTGTGTCTAAGCCTATTTCAATCCTAAGTATTATCCTAAGTCAATCTAAGCCTAGCGCGCAGCCTCCGAGTCTCCAATGGCTCCCAGCTTAATTCGCTTAACATCTGGGTAACACTGTCTGTACGCCCGTAGCAGTTTTTGACGAAACTTTTACGCAGCCTTCCTTTGTATTTATTCAGTTCGCGGATTAAGTCTTTCTGCGCCGGATCCCATGCGCTCGCTGCATATTCAAGGTGCGGTCGGACGAGAGCGAAATAGCACCTTTCTTTTACTCTCTCATCCGAAAATCCGGCAAGTTCCGATCCTCAGATATGCTGCCTTTCTTTTCACTCCACATTCCCACCCGCTCCGTCCGTAATAACCGCCTACTACACCAACCTAAATTCCGTCTTTCTCTCTCTCAGAGATCACTTTTTTACAGACTCCCTACCTCCTTCAATTCCATTTCGAGTACTCACCCTTCTCGAGGTTATCGTAACTCCCAGGTACTTCACTTCGTCTGTGGCCTTTATGTTAATACCATCCACTGCATAAACATGGTTTGAGTTGGACGAATTCCGCAAGAAATGTACCGCCATGCATTTGCTCAAATTAAGTTCGAGTCCCCACTCTTGGCTCCACAAATGAACGTTTTTTAAGTCGGATGATAGAATTTCATAGTCAGAGTGATCACTAATTTCGCGATAGATGACAGTGTCGTCAGCATATAAACGTATTTTACTGCTAATGCGGGAGCAGAGATTATTAATGTACATGATGAATTAACAGGGGGCTGATTACGCTTCCTTCTGGAACACCTGATGTAACGTCTACAAAATCAGAGCTAATTCTAACTACTTTTTGTTTACGATCACTGAGAAAGTCGCGTATTCAGTTTACAACTGTTTCGTTTAATCCGCATGACTTTAATTTGTATAAAAGTTTGTTGTGATATACGGTGTCGAAAGCTTTCTTAAAATCTAGAAATAGTGCGTCAACTAGTCTTTTCGGTACACCAGATTTTATAACGTCGTGATGAAAGAGGGCGAGCTGTGTTTCGCATGATCTATTTTTTCGGAATCCGTGCTGGCAATCATGGAGGAAGTTACGTCTGCCTAAGAAAGTCATGATATTGCTAACGATGATATGCTCAAGTATCTTACCTATAATCGATGTTAAAGAAATCGGACGGTAGTTGCCTGGGTCATGTCTGTTTCCATTTTTGAATATGGGTGTAACGCTTGCAATTTTCCAGTCTAGCGGTAACTTCCCTTCGGAGAGTGACTTCTTGAATATGATCTCTAAGTAAGGGGCGATCTGTGGAGCTAACTCCTTGAGGACACGCGCGGGCATTCCCTCCGGACCCGGAGATTTACTATTCTTAATCGATTGTAGTTGTTTAGTTATCCCATCACGTTGTATACATATTTCTTTCATCGATTCCTCATTATATGGAATGTCTAAATTGAATTGAGTATCGTCAGTAGTGCATACACTTTCGAAGTGGGAATTTAAAGTATTAGCTTTGTCAATATTTTCGGTGACAAGTTTACCATCTTTATAAAATAACGAATCTACGGTTGAATGTTTTCCCTGAAGCTCTCTCGCGTACGTTCAAAATGATTTCGGATTTTCTTCGAGTAATTCTCCGAGTACTTTTTCTTAAACTTTCGCATTGCAGTTCGCATTGATTTCTTGGTTATTGAGCGTTGTGCAACGTAACTTTCTGTAGGTTCAAGTTCCTTCAATTTATTACGTGTCGTAATGGACTTTCTGTACAAGTTGTATAGTTTTCTCTGTTTCCTAAGTTCCCTTCTGACGTCGTTGTTGTACCATCGAGGTTCCTTATTGTCACATTTCAGTTTTTGCGGAATATGTTCGTTGATTCCTTGGCGTAGAATTTCTAAAAAGTGCTTCCATGTTAGGTCTGTGCTTTGGTCCTTTGATGCAACTACGAATTTTTTTTAGGAGTCATTAAGCATCTCGCCAAATTTTGTGAAGTTGCATTTATCAAATAAATAAATATTGCGTTTTGGTTTTATGGCTGACACTACATCAATTTTAAAGTTGCAAAGATTACTCTGTGATCGCTTATACCGTCAATAATATCGAGTTGTTTAATCAACTTCGGATGGCTCACTGCTAAAAGGTCTAATATCTTATTTGCTCTCGTAGGCTTGTCAACTACTTGGGCGAGAGAGTGATTTGCAAGTATTCGTCGTTTGCAAGGATTCGATCGTCGAAGGACAAGTGGAAGGCAGGAACGGAAAAGGAAGACCTTGAACTAAATATATGGAACAAGTAAAGAGAGATGTGAAGGAGAAGAAATACGTAGGTGCGAAAAGATTAGCTGCTAGGAGAATTGAGTGGAGAGCTGCGTCATATCAATCCTAGGATTGTTGACCAGTGATGATGATGATGAGAAGAAATCACAGGGAAAGGATACTGACCGTGAGCGAGAATTCTTTCTTTGTTTGCAGTTACTGCCAAATCAATCCAAGTTGAAGAAATTTTCGTCGTATTAGTTGCATTTAGTGTAGGTATTTTAAGATTGTAGCCATAGAACATTCCTTGGAGATAATTTTTATCGCGGGAGATTGCATTAATACTGGAATTAAAGTCACCTGCCAGTATTATATGTTCAAATACAGTTGTGTAATTTGATAATACATTGTCCAATTCTGATAATTGCCCAGTTTTTGGTGGTCTATAGACTGAACCAATAAGGAATTTAGTTGTATTAATTTTAACTTCTACGAAAATATATTCTGGTCTTTTAGCGTAAATAGGGTCACTTTTGCAAATTATCTTGCATATCATATCATTTCTCACGAACACACCTACGCGTCCGCCGCCTTTATTAACACGATCATTGCGATAAAGGCTACTAAAGAAGAATTCTTGCGATACAGGAATTACTAACCATTAGCAATTTTTTATGAATAAACATGTATATTTTTCTAGTGTGCGTAATATTTCTATGACCGTGCGGTGTGCATGCGGCGGTCCTCTTGCATGCTGCATATTGGTCACCCCCTGCCAAACACTTTAGAGGTGGCTCGCAGGGTATTATGTAGATGTAGATGCAGATACAGTGGCACGTAAGACGAGAAATGAACTCTTGAGGTACACACAAGGCGGTATTCCAAGCAAAGTCACGAAAGGCGTTTGATACACGGAGTCGCGACTGTGAATCTAACCGTGCGTCATTATCTGTAGATGCCTTGGAGGAAGATTATAACGAGGAGGAACGCGAACCCCTTCTCCGGAGACACCCTTAGAAAGGAGACGATTGGAGATGAGAAGGGTAGAGGCAAGTAGGTCAAGAAGGGAGTAGGAGGGAGAACGTACTACTCTTATGAGGGAGAAATGGAGAATAGGTTGGATTCCTGGGGAAGAGAGGTGAAAAAGAAGTATTACAGAGGAAACGGTAGTAAAACATGATGCACAACGAGAAAGTTAGTAAAAATAAGACATTTTTGAAGGAATCAAAATTAGGCCACTTCCTATTTCAAAACGTCTTCCCTTCGTCCATTTCACTACTACAGTGACAATTATACAAACGAGTAAGTGCACAAGACGGCCGCGGACCGATATTCATTTCTCTTCTGCTTCTGTTTCCAGGAAACCGTCTGCCGTCAACAGAGGAAGTCGCATTCCGATACTAGCACTGGCTTGGCAAGCAACGGATTCTCAAAGGAGCGCCATCTTCTGAGAAAATAAACGCGAGAATGGAAGACTGTAATCAGAATGGCATTGATATGGTTGAATATATGCATTTCGGAAAATAGGACCGCTAAGAGTGCCGGGAAACGTAACGGCATCTTCACCTATCCATCATATTTTCCAGGAATTGCGGCAATAAAAATCGCGGCGTTTTATTCGAGATTCACACAAGTGAGATGCTGACCATCGGCCGAATTCGGAACTAGAGCTCCCGGAATTGCAAGCAATGGGGAACATGCACAATTTTTTTAAGCAACTGGAATAAGAAGGTCCCTACCTCAAATGCACTCGCCGGAAATTTCGTGAATAAATAATGTTTTTTAGGTGAGTTATGGGTCTTCAAAAATAAATCTTCATCGACTGCTTGAAAACACGACGTCATCGGAGCGTGACGCCACGGCACGTTATTCACTGATGACAGACTGAGGAAGTGGATAGAAAGTCTGCCAATGTTGGGGCTCAAGCACAAATGCGTTGTAGGAATAAATAAAGGGGATGGTTTGGGGAGATTTGGAAAGATTAAGAATGAAAATAAGTTGATTTCAGATTGTGATCTACGTTACACACCTACAGCATTTGCTTAAAGCAGTTAGTGTATTGCAGCATTAACCTTCAATACAAAAACGTGAGAAAACCATATAAATCGTGAATAGTGCCCCGTCGTCAAGTACCTCTATTTCCTCGCTGAAGAAGGTTTTTGCTTGTATCTATATAAAAGTCGGAGGGCGTGTGCGCTACGCAATGTGTGTTGTTGTCAATAAATACCTTCACTAAATGGCTTGTTCCAATAATTCCTCTGGAAAGCCAGCCCAACAGAAACCCCGCGCTTACAAAAGAAAATATATCAAATATACTAGTAAACAATATTACTAAAATAAAATGGGTAAAATTACAAATACCAACAGCGTAAAATTAAATTAAAATAATTTTTTAATTGAAGTGAATTATACAGCCTCCGTAATAGGATATAATATAATTTAAGATGACAGCATACTCGTTCAAATTTTTGGACGCAACGGTCATCAAGATTTAGTTACGAGGGTGACCGCTGTAGCCAATGGGAAACTTAAATGCGTGGAAGGGGGACTCAGTCAACACCACCTAGACTATCACAAATACACCACCATCTCTCTAGGTGGTGTTGACTCAGTGGAGGGGGAGGAGGGAAAGGGCAGCGGGTCTGTCGAGGAAAGGAAACATTCCGATAAAAAGGTAACAAATGCCGAGTTTATAACAAAAGTAATTTAATATTATATTCAATTCTACAACTATACAAATTAATATAGAGGTTATTTGGAAAGCTTTTCTTTCGATGGTAACTTAGGGAATAAATAGCTAAATCCCTAGTAAAAAAGTAAAAGAAGGCAAGCGAACCGAGATGGTACGACGCGGAAGTGAGAACATTATTGAGGCGACAGAGAGCGTGTCATTATAAAATGAAAAAAAAATCAGCACGGATTTATCCGCTAATGAACGCTAGTTAATAAATAAAAAATATAGGATGACTTAATCCGCCACGAAGGAAGCGTTCAGGAATGCATTCACGAATTTCAAAAGAAAAACACTCGTAGAGCAGTTACGGGATAACCCAAAAGCATTTTGGTCATATGTTAGGGAAGTTCAAGGTAAACGATCTACCGTATGTTCGCTGAGAAACGACAATGGAGATGTGTTGACAAACAGTTGCGATAAAGGCAATTTATTAAATTCCTATTTCAAGAGCCTGTTCACCGAGCCTTCCGAGAACTCACCCGAGACCGTTGACAATCTCTGCATGCGAAAGATGCCGCCCATTGACATTAGTACGCACGGAATAGAAAATATATTGAAATCGCTCAGTCCAAATAAATCACCTCGTCCAGACGAAATCAAATCCATCAAGCAACACATAGTACCTGATGACTGGAAAATCTCTAACGTAACGCCAATATTCAAAAGTGAAGACAAGGAACACCGTCTGATTACAGGCCGATATCTTTAACGTCCATCCCATGCAAAGTCCTTGAACACATCGTAGTCAGCTCGGTAATGAAACACCTAGACGCACAAAACTTATTAATGAGAACTCAACATGGATTCAGGAAAAGCAGATCTTGCGAAACCCAGTTAGCACTTTTCGCCCACGATATTTTAGTCTCCGGGGAAGATAACATTCCAGTAGACGCGATTTTTCTTGATTTCAAAAAGGCATTTGATAAAGTACCTCACGGAGAGTTAATAATAAAACTAAAATCTTATGGTCTACACGAAGATGTCATTTCCTGGATAAGAGAATTTTTGAGCGACTGTGTCCAAAGAGTAGTTGAGGCGACCGTCCGGCGGCCTGTAGCAACGATATTCGCGAAGTCAAAGGCAGCGACTGCTCGGAGGCCCAGTCGACAAGCAGCCGTTTCCCTTAAATATTGTGGAAAGTTCTAGAAGCCTCAGTAACCTTCGCCTGATGATATATAAGCGGCGAGCATTCCACACCAGACTCTCAGTCGCTCGCTCGCTCACCGTTATTATACGTGCATGCATAATAAATCTGTTAAGTAAGATTCTGTTTATCATTATCGACCGACACGCCTCATAGTATTAGACGGTGCAGTCTCCAATGAGGTTAGAGTCACTTCTGGCGTCCCTCAGGGTAGTGTCATATGCTCACTCCTATTCCTTCTTTATATAAACGACATTGGCGAAGTAGTACACAGTACGTTACGATTATTTGCAGACGACGCTGTAGTTTACAGAGAAATCCGTTCCAGCAAAGATGTAGATGAACTAACGAATGACCTTGCTGCTATCCAAGCGTGGTGCGATGCATGGCAGTTAGAATTAAATTTGGAAAAAATGCGTCGTAATGAATTTCTGGAAGAAGAACAACTCCCTACAACGTAGCAATATAATTCGGGGTACCCAATTAGAGACTGTTGAATCCGTGAAATATCAAGGAGTTAGACTCAATAATGATCTATCGTGGAATAAACATATCCGAGAAATAACCGGTCAAGCTAATCGTAAAATGGGTTTTGTTAAAAGAATATTAGGAAAGTGCGACGACAAAGTGAGAGAAATTAGCTACTTTTCCCTCGTTAGACCCCATTTAAATACGCTGCCAGTGTTTGGGACCCTCATGAAAAAGGCTTAATAACAGAGTTAGAACGCGTGCAACGAAGAGCTGCCAGGTATGTGAAAGGTCGTTACGACAGTCTTGTTAGTGTAACTGACCTCTTAGATAAACTCGGATGGGAATCTCTGTCGGACCGTAGATTGAAAAGTAGACTAAACCTTTTAGATAAATTCAAGAGCAGTGTCTTTTCTAACGAAGTTAACCATATCTTACGGATGCCAACATACTACGGAAGATCAGATCATATAAATAATAAGACAGAGATAGATTGTAGAACAGACAGGTACAGAATGTCATATTTTCCACGATCAATAAGAGATTATAACGGCAGCGATAGAACTCATAGATAGATTGCATGACTTATAGTGTAGCCAACTAACCTATGTAAAACTTATTGCATGTTTCTCAATTTTATTATTATTTCTAACAGCATATATTAGTGTAATTTGTTAGTATACGTGACATTTTTCGGACGGTGCGGTGTGCATATGGGAGTGCATGTGCATGCTGGTGATTGAACACCCCCTGCCAAACACCCTAGAGGTGGCTCGCAGGGTATTATGTAGATAGAGAGATGGATAGATAGATAGAATACAAGTCCACCGCAAACTAGCACTCACATAGGAATCTTTCGACTAATTTACAGACTTCAACTATTATTTAAAGAAGAATATCGGATTAAATGTATAAATAGGGTCTAATGTGGAAGTAATTACGACCACAAAATGCCACTAATGTCAATAGTGGGTCGATTCAAAACGAGGGGGTAAAACGTAAGAAATGGTTTATAACTTCATTTGAAACAAGCTAAATTCCAACCAGTAATGCATCTCCACAACAAAATGCAGCTGTCTTTAAATATCATCTTGTATAATTCCATTTTCTCGGTTGTCAACGGCTCTCTTTGACCGGCACAATATCGGATTTATGAATGGGGACTCGAGACGACTCCCCTCGAGAAGACTCGAGACTCGACCATAAAGTCGACGAAAGAATGCAATCGATAGTGGAGTCGAGGTTACGATTTTTTTTCTGACAACATAAAACATACAAGCGGATATTACAACGTGAAGAATCTTGCGTTATTTTTGAAGAACGATAAATGCCGATTTTCTGTATAGAAAGATTTTTTCCCCTCTCATCGAAATTCTATGAGCATTGGGATATCAGAAGTTTACAATCGGGTACTTAAACAGCGTAAAACTAACCCTTTAATTTCTCATTGCGATCGTGCGAAGAGCGACATCATAATCGCATATTTTTGAAATTTTTTGGTGCCTTAACATGCTCAGCTAAATTGCATATTCCATAAGGTTTGCCTTTTTCAGCTCCGTTTCTCTAGCAGCGAAGAAATGACGGGACCACAGAATTCATCTTTCTTTAAATTAGGAGGTATTTCCGTGTTAACCAGATTGGATTATCAATGCAAGTCACACTGTGCGTATAAAGAGGTATTCACGTTTTTTTTATTAAATACCACAATACATTTATAGCTATGCTAAATATGGAGTTATAATTCCTAAACCCGACAAATATGAAAGTTTGAGCGAGTGGTAAAAATCTGTGACATTCAAATTTTGTAATGACGGAATTCCTTACTATTGTTTGCTAAAATCGATGGATGAAACATTTCAGGACAATGGCCTTTAAGAAGTAGTGTGTGTGATTATTATGAGGAAATCACTCAATAACTACTTCTACTTCCACACTGGCCAGTAATGGCGTCACTGGTGGATATGGAGCCACCGCGGTGAGTACGACTATTTATAAAATAAGTGCGATGTTTTTTACGCACCAACAATTTAGAGATTGTTTTGAGAGATTACCTACTCAGTAATCTTGTATATTTCATAAGTCATATTTTTATCAAAATGCGATAGACAAAAAACTGATTTGACGGAAGAAAATTAAACTAATTTTTGTAATCACCATATTCTAACATTGGGAGATGATTACTGAAAGTAATAAGAACAACGCATGAGGGCTCAGGGGAGCCCTTCGAGGATAAAACGCACCGGGGCCGGGAACCAAGCCAGTGGCTTATACGCCCGATCACCCGGGGAGGGGGAGGAGAGGGAAGGAATAGGAAAGAGGCGCCGCCGCGATAGGAGCTCGACGACCCCTCTGGGAGAGGAAAGGTGCGAAAGGAACGGAAGGGGGAAAGACACCCCAACGCTATAGAAGCGAAGAGGGCCCTGCCATTAGCGAAACCAGGCAAAGCCATTAATGTTCCAACGACTTTGGTGAATTTTCCTATAAATGAGAAAAATCCATCGAACAAATAGTTGGATAATAAAAAGAACAATATGATCACATACATATTTAATAAATTGCTGTCATTGTGGATCTATGGCTGAGGCGGACAAGAAGCACCAATTCAGGAATGACGCCAAAGACCCAACGGTTGGTACATAACAGTCAAATGAAAAAACCTTAAATATTATATTGGAGGAAAGTTTGCTTCTTTTATTTTATCCACTAATTTATTTTTATTAGAAATATTTAGCAAATTTCATATTCGGGTTCTGCACACAGCAAAAGAGTCATTGAACACAACTTATTAAGTGGATTAAAACTAAACATCGCAATACGCTTCCAGACCTGCATTTTGACTTCACTAGCCTTAAGCCGTAAAGACCTGGTTACACGGTGAATTAACACATACGATTTAATGTGTGAATGGAATAACGATTTTCGTGGACCGGAATGGAACATGCATGAATTCATGACCTAAATTAAAATGCAAGGTGTATTTTCTGTTCATACATTTGCGCAAGTTGGGCGATAAGTGCGTAATCGTGATCAGTAAATCACTGATTACACGGTAGGTGCATTTTCGTGCGCATTCAAGCATTTACATATTGACTCTTGCGTTCCATGATTACTGCTAGCTTACTGAGAGAGAGAGAGAGAGAAAGATAGGGAGTGAGATAAGAGGATAATAGTCGGGAAGGGAGGGAGGCCCTGCCAATACTTGCCAACTTAATACTAAAGAGTTGATAGTAAACTATTCGTGACGTCAACATTCTCATCAAAAGCCGCTTTTTACGAGTGTATATAGCGCATCATTAAAATTAAATGTTCGCGTGGAAAATATTCTAGCAAAAGATATACGTACCCTGGAATTGGCCGTAACTGCTGAGATTAAATGAACGAACAGAGGCCAGGAAAATTTGGCAAGACTTGCCACTGCCTAAAGGCGGTGCCCCACTAAGGGGGGGGGGGGGCTTCCACCATTGGTCGAGGGGAACATCGCGGCAATCGTAGCTATCGAACAAAACCTAGGGATTGGAAATGCAAAGACAATCGACGATAGACGTAACCAAGAAATAATACGCTTGCATCAAACCCGCAGAGCAGCCTAGGGGAGACGCTGTCAATATAGGGCATATATGTAGGCTGAAGAATAATAATAGCAAAAAAAGGATACATCTACCGCAGCAGCGACAGGGAATAAGAAAAGAAAAGTACTTGACGAGACAAAAATACGATAATCTATGTATCTACTCTTTCACTTCACATTGTGCATCCAAATTAATATTGAGGGATTAATTACTTCCGTTGTGTTTTCAAATGTTGAATAATGGACTTAAAATAAAGCTGTAAGAAATAAAAAAATATTTGTAGGAATGGAAAATATTAGGGATTAATTAATAAGATGAAATAAACGAAGACCTCGCCATAAGGAAGAGATAGAATTGCAAAAGTTGGCACGAGGGTAGATGCAGCCGAGAGCCTCATTATTGCCACTCCTAAAAGAACAGAAGGGCAGACAGAGAAATAGAGAAGGAGGAAATGACAAGAAAGGAGGGAAGAAGAAAGCATTCCAATGTCGCCATCTTTAAGGACATTCCCCCCGTGGAGTTTAAGAAATAATTCCCATCCCGACATGCATGCAATATAAATGGTGAAATGAGAAAAATTAACAGTTGAACTAGATGTAGGAGCGTAGGATTACGTCATCAAAGCGACACGAAGTGGAAAGGGGTGAGTCATTTAGTCACGTGATTTCAGTTAGTTCAAGGTCGTGTCTCCCGCATAACACCACAGAAGCACGAGTCAAAAGGCGGTCAACATAACAAAGAGAGGCCTCAATTGCCGAGAGAACAATAAACTATGGATGAGGGTCATTCGCGCAGGAATTTCAAAGCTAAATACATGCAGCGGAAAACGTATGAATGACATGTAAATGCGAATTATAAAAACGAGAGGTAAACGTTGGAAGCGAAAAAATAAGGGCCATATAAAGTAAGAACTTGCGTATGAATCAATGAAAAAATGCATATATTCCGAAAATAATAACCTTCTTACTGCTTTAAAAGTGGAGCATTAGCAGAGGATATTGATTTTATGCAGGCATATTAAAAGCGATTATATGTCCCAATACCATAAATACACCTGGTGCAGAATCTTGAAGATAAGAGTTTATAAGCGAATAATGAAATAGCAGAAAAGCATTTCGCCAAAATGCAACACGATTTTCATTGTTAATTTTTTACTTTGCCGAATGATAATACGGGAAAAGCGAATAATGGCCATATTGTTGAACTGCTCCACTGCTGATCAAGAATGTCGAATCTCATGTCATAATTCAATCTCATATTCATCGTCATCGACATTTTGATTATCATAAAAAAATGAGAAAAAGTTTCACTGAATGCGATTTGCTCAAACCTACTTCTCCTATCTGAAATTCATCTGATTATTTAAGGAAAACAAATAAGGGGAGATATAACTAAATTATAACCATGTAGAGTATATAGCTTTTTAATGACGTTTAAAATGACTCTGTATCTTTATAAAATAACTATGCCGAGAAAAAATTATTTTCAGCAAGGCAGTACCACGTCATGTTTTTATGCATGGGTGCTTTAAAGGACACGAACTATCTCCACCGTTTAGAATATCCATTTCTTTAACTGAATTCAATATAGAAGGAAAAGGAGTTAATATAATACAACTTCTTAGAAAATGGTTCATAGAAATACATTCCGCTCACCTATTTTCATTTCTACAGGGAGTTTTCTAAAACACAAATCTCTAAAATCCTAATTCACTGACTTCCGCTGAATGCATCTTCAATTTGAGCAATGTAACAGGCAATGGTATTCAGAAAATGATACCGAACAAAGCGTTAGTTCCCCTTGAAAGAAAGAGGGATGTGTCGATTATTAGGGTAATAAGTACATGTACTGTCGTATACGTCACATTCCTAGTTGCAATTAAACCGTTGGAGGAGGGTATCGTCCATGCAGCAGATAGAGATTTGAGTCGGGCACTTCGGTGCAGAGGGAGAAGGGAAGCATCGGACCTATAAATGACCTATTAGTGAACGGAGTTATGGAGTTTTTCGCCACGGACAAACCCTTCGCCTCAGAGCATCCGCTTTGGTTCACCCGAGAAGAAGAAGAAGCATGGGTTTGGGAACAACCGTAATTCAAGTGATCAATAGGCTTAGGCACCAAGGAGCTCGAAAGAAAACAATCCGACAGCCCAACGTGTGCGTGGACGTGAGTCTCCTCATTGCATTCCACCCGATAGGACTTTAGCCCCTGAAGTTTGACTTCCATTTCGCTAGTCACTCACGTCCGACCTCGTCAGCCATTAGTGACGCGAAGGAATAGGCTGTAGTTAGCCGTCAGTGGCAACCGGTCCGCAGTGGGCTCAAATCGAAAAAAATGCTGAACAAAGCCGAAATGGTTTTATTTTAATACGGAATTTGGAACTTATCACTGCTCTTATAAATATTTGTATTTCATTTTACGCAAACTGTTTTTCATAGTTTACTTTTTAAAACAAAATACATGTCCTCCAATTGAAAAAAAATCGCAAAAATAGCCCGCATTGAAATGTTTCGAAATTCGTTATGTTGAAATTAATAGCACACCTTAAGCATTAATTCCATTGTAATAAATTTATGATATTCAATAAGTTTCTATTATTATTTCTAATGAACTTTCACCCACTGTCTTGTAATATATCGACAATAAATATTACAAGTGGTGAAGAAATAATGTTAAAAAAATGCAAAATAAACGAGGCACTAGTATTAAAAAACTTATATTCAAATCATCTGTTTTAATGGTTTCCCTTTCCAACATTAGTCGAGTATGGTAATCCCTGTGGCATTAAGCATCCGAGATGTAATGGGCGGAAGACTACCACGCCCCATTTTATTTATACAGCCTTTGCAAAGCGAAGGAAATTCACTACGAATGGCATTCCTATGGCAGAGTTTAGTTAAGTTTAACATTTATACATAGTCGTACTTTTTTATTTTATATCAATTTAATTTTACACTAGATGGACCGAGTTCGTACGGCTACCTAGAAAGACCATTATACGTTATTTTGAAGGATAAAAATTATTTTTTTTTCGATTATGTTCAAATTAATCGACAACTTCATTATACATAGGGGAATGAGGGGCAACAGTACGCATCTAACAAAAAATTATAAAAATTATGCATGCAGGTTCAAGCTATTATTTTTATTTTTTCACAATTTGTTCCCTGTTTCATGTACTACAATACTTATGCAATAGTTCTGCATAACAAATTAATAACTGGAGTTAATCAGCAAAATGTAAGAGAAAAACAAATAGGAAAGTTGCCCCTCACGTGGGGCAAGAGTCCTCCCATTGTGGGGCAAGAGTCCTAATCGCAATTTTCACATGTGAACTTTCTCTTTCCATAAAATGAGGTGCAAGGTTTTTCCTCCATGTTTTACATTCATAACACATTATCCAATTAATAGTTGGTTGATCTGAGTACAATTTTCCACAACCTACTTAGTCATAATCAGTTTTTCCTATTAGGTGAATGGTCTGTTTGCCGTTCAGAAACCGTCACTCAGTACTACAACCCTTTACTTTCTTTTTAGATTTATTCACGTTCATTTTCTGGGTGTTGGGGAACTCGTAAGAATTTCAGACCACTTTGAATTTTTACGCCGATTTTACGCTTGCAATGCTTTTGGTCTAATGCTCTCAAGAGAGACAGGTGCCTCCCGATGTCTGCTAGGCAAAGTATTGTTGTAAAATGTAAGCAGTAAATAGAAAGCAGAGTAAAGTACTCAAGGTGGAAGGTTGCATGGACATGAATTTGGAAAGGGAGTATAAGGAAGGAATAGTTGAGGGTAAAAAAGCTTCTCCGCCTTCCATGACAAAACAAGATCATCAGCAGCGAGTTTTGGATCTCCGTTAAAATGTTTCAACCTGTCATTATAAATGTCTAAATTAATGAATACCGAATCTGTCGTTAATAAAAGAGTTCCTGGAGGTGATCCAACTGCAAGCTTATTTTCAAACGCTTTCTCGGAAAAATAAGGACTGAGGGAATATACACTCATGTTCAAGGGTAGGTGGGACAACAACAGGCAATATAATGCATATCTACGAATAAAACGCATCTAAAATTCTTGGAAATAGGTAATATTTTTCGAATCCCAATCATTGCATGCTATATGTTCTATTGCACATACCGTCTTAATACGTGTACGCAGAGACAATCTCCAAAATTTGTTATCCTATTGCTCCCCAATGTTTTTTTTTCTTACATTTAGCGCATTTTCTTTCAATGCTTAATGCAATTAAACAATGCAATTAAACAAGTAAATATAATATTTATGGCAGAAACTATGAAGTCATAGAAAAAGCTACCCTATAAAGTGGGACAGGAGTCAGCGCCCGCGGGGCAAGAGTCCGCATGCGGACTCTTGCCCCAACAGCACATACTACACCTAACACGCCATACCACACCACATAGTGGGCTGCGAACCTGCTGACTGCATGGATTTTTTAGGCAAAGAATACATATAAAGGAATGCTAGAGAAATGCAGCAAAAAAATAAATACCCAAAGCACACATAAAATTTACGCGGCCCTACAAATTAGATAAACGTTGCGTAAAACTGAAAAATAAGAAAAAATCACGTTCTGTCGTTCGTTGTCTTCCACTGAATGCACCCCTTTATTACATTTGGACACGTTAATGAAACTGATTTACTACAAGTTGCATCATCCAGGAATTTAGAAAAATATTTCGGAAAAGGAATCTTGCCCCTCACTCCCCTAACATTTTCCTTTATTTGTCGATACAAGCGAGTAAGTTTTTACAAACCATTTTAATTTTTAAAAATTTTTAACTAAACAGAGTTCACGTCACTCCTGCTTCCCTTGCCCTGGGCTATCATACGCTGGCGGTTATGCTGCTTATTTTCATTCACAATTTAATAGGGAATGCAACACTTACATATGAAATAGAAACTTTTTATCCGTCATTTCGACAGATGTTGGTCTTTTAAGGCAGATGGGCGATATAACTCCCCTTCATTGCGAAAATGTTAAATTATATTTTAACAAAATAAGTGCCATGATAAATAAATAGAAGAAATGAAAACGGCAGAAAAGAATCCATGGCAGTATAATTAAGTAAGTTCAGATCCCTCGTAAAAATGACCGGTGTGGTCCTTCTAGCATTAAAATAATTATGCACCAGGCAGAAAATAGCATTATTTAAGACGGAATTTACGTCAGTATTAACTATATTATAATAACAAGTTTCGTCACTTCCTCCGTAATTTATATAATGTGGGCCGGCGTTGCTTGGGAAGGAAACATACCAAGGGAAGGGGGAAACTTGGAATCAATGGTCACATAGCAGGATTTTAAGGTAAAGGAGCAAAGCAGGTATAGTGATGGGATACACATGATAACCCACCCTATCTGAAAATGGAAATAAAACGGTGAGAGGGGGACGATGAACAGCAAGCAAGTGAAAAAGAATCGATTTCCGTATATAGTGCGCTCGGGATCAGCTTACACCCCGCTTCACACCATTGATCGTTACGTGTGTGCGTGCGTGGGCCAAAACTGCCGCATGAGCGCAAACCCCAGCAAAAAGGTTTAACACCAACATGATTAATAGCTCATTGTACAATCCTTTGAGTTGGGTCATCCTCTCATATTCGCACGAAATTATGTCCGTGGACTGCCATGAAAAAATCAAAACTAAACAGGCAAATTATTTTATGCGCCCTATTGCTCATTTGACTGACAAATTAGTAGTGAAAGAAATAATATTCCCAAAATTTAATGCCCACAGACTACGATTTCCTCATCTTCGATTCTTAAAACTCGATTTCGATTTGAATCGAAATCAATTCTTCCGTCACTACCCGAAGGCTATGGCGGTCTCCATTTCAAAATGAGATATAATCATTATTATGAGGCATTAGTGAAGAGAAACGTCTACAAGACGAAAAAAGCGGAACAGGAACAAGTGACACTGTTGTAGCACGTAGGCGACCCCCCCCCCCCCCCAAAAAGGAAGTTTTGGAAGACTGCGATTTAACAATGAGCTGAACTAAAGCATTCCACTCACCAATTAGGTCTGCCTATGTGACAATGTTTCTCGCTTTAAACACTAGCAATCACCTTTAAATATGTGGAAGTAAGAGACCCTCTTCAACGTGAGCCGGTATCTCCAATATTTGAAAAAATTATAGCCGAGTGAATAGTCAAAAATTAAAATTATAAAACATAAGATACATTTGCGATGGCTTTCATCACATATCGTTCAAAATTTCAAAATTCCAGCACTATTTCTCGGCGAGTAGGTAATCCGTCACCAAAAAAAAAAAAAAAAAAGGCCGGCAGAAGGTACGGGTCGTTTTAATTTCTAGCCTTTCACTCGATCATTTCTCCTTCCCTTTCAAGGAGAGCTCCAGCAACCGCTCCAGCGATGCCTTTACATTCATGCATCTGCGATGGTCTACATCACATATCGCTTAAAATTTCAAAATGCCAGCAGCAATTCCAAGCGAATTCGTGATCGAACACCAAAAGAGACATTGGTGAAGCAGAATGTGTGCGTCCTCTAAATTTCTAGTCTTAATCCTGAATCACAAGACCATTTTTCCCATCCCTTTCGAGGGACAGCTACAGCTACGGCGGAAAAAAATACTTAAATCTCGCGATCACTTTCCGCGGTGGGCCTTGACAGATGGGCTTTCCATCCCTCGGCATGTCCCTTTTTCCGTCCCTGAAGCCATAGCTGGTAGCGTCCTTCAGCCAATCAGAAGGCAGCGTCGCTAACAGCAATTTAACGTCACGCTTCGTATTTGAGTGAACGGTGTAGGTAAGGAAAGTGACGGAAACAGCGATAAAATAAGGAACGGTGGGGATGAGTGGGGGTGACTCAGTAAATTCGAGTCGATCGATCACTCTTTTGGTGCCTGATCATAGCTGGACCCATAAAGTTCATATTCATAAGTATTGATTATGTATTAATTGAAGAGGCATTGGAAATTAGAATTATATCAACAATGAATTTAAACCTGACCGTGTTCTTAGTCCGGAACGATTCGCAGATTGGACCTCGTATGTTTAAACTAAAATAATAAATTTATTGGCAAAACATACCGTCACCACAGGTTACACGATTACGTATACTGATAGCGCCAGTCAGGCGAAATTGGAGGATTTGCTTAAGCAGAAGCCCTTAAAACATCACTTTTTCACCATGGTCCCAATTAAGAAAAATAACGGTTCACTCATGAAGAGCTTTCAACGCCTTCTTGAGTATTTATGGCTGGATCTATCGCTCTATTGAGGGACGGAACTAAAGGTCGTTTGACTCAGGCTTTATACGAGAATATTTTATCACAAAGTCATTATAAAAACACTCCGACGAAATCAAGCATACATGCAGCACCAAAATTTCACTATAAATTAACATTCTGAGAAGTAAGCATTGAGGAGAAGGGGGAGGAATAGCCAAATGTCACGACAGCTTAACACCAAGCGGGGGAAAAGAAATATCGCCAATCACATGACATCAACGAATGCTCCAGCACACGTGGTACATGAGCACAGTTAAAGTAAAAAGAAACCAATAGTAAGCAGGGAAAACAAGTAGCACAAAAAATTCTGAAAGAGGACGATTTGTACCCAATGGAAGGAAAAAAATATCGAAAACTCAATACCTTGTAAAGATTGACATCCAAATTGAGGAGAAAAAAGTAACTGCAGTGCGCTAGTATTTACCTTATGCACAGGAAAAACCCTCTTATTCCACTTGGCGGTTTTATTCAACCATCAACATCCCACGAGGACAAACACGTAACCTTGAAGCGAGTTTTCAAAGCAGGATAAACAGTCAAACGACATTAATCCATTTGATAGACAGGACACTAATTAGATAGCAATCCAACGACAGTAAACAGTCGTAGCGTAACTACACTAATCGTAGCGCAGAGAGTAACCATGCTCTTAAAGTGGCATAAAACAACGAACTTATACGTATCCTCCGAACTAAAAAAATTATCCAACAATTATTCGACGCGCTTTTCTAGCCAAGATACGAGTTTCTGACCGAAGCACGGTACATGATGTGAGCTGACTTCTTTGTCACAGTGGGGTAAAAAGTACAACTATTAATTGGAAACGATGATGCTTCTGCCAGTTGCTAATTCTCACTTGATTGACGGTGTGAGTTATGCAATGTGGCTCAGACAACGAAAAGGTGATTCACATTCACACAAAGGGATACAATGAGAGATGGATAAATTGAACGCGTGTTATTTTAATCCGGGAGCACAGCACAATCACAATAAAGCACAAACCTGCTGCATAAAATACATTATACGAATATATTGACTAATTCCTTAATATTCCAAATTGCACCCTTCACTCACTAAAGAAGATTCTGTCATCAAAGAACAGGAAAAGCATAACCACAGTCAATACAATCTACCGTTGCGTTTAAGCGTTGTGGGGTTGGCATAGCGACGGAGGAAACAGACGTGAAATTGAAGAAAGAGGTCGGAGCAAACACTGTTCTGAAACCAAGGAACAACTCAGTGCACTATAACGCAATTTATCTACAGTCACTTTTACATCAGTTAGCACTGTTAGCCCGGGAGTTGAAATATTAACACCATTGAGGGTTAAAACATACGAATATAGGGTGAATTTATATCTTTTTTCGTAGCGAACACTTGACACTAAGAATAGTCACTGCTGAAGACACTTCTGGGAAGAAACACACAACTACGAAAGAGATAAGTCACCCTCCCGTCGCTTTACACTTAGTCACCACTGCACAGGAGTTTGTCTGCTGTAATGTGTTGTGGTACGCCTTGCGATAGTACGACACCGAATTGAATTCGCGAACACTCCGCCCCCACGCTTCCCTGAGGGTCGCAGGTGAACTAAACAGCTTGTCGAGATCAAAATCGTGGGGGAGGCTCCTACCTCCCCTCCGGAACAGCAGCGCCGCCAGCGGCCAGACGGTGAGTCATGAGGGGAGGGTTGCTATCAAGATACGATGCACAACAATCTCACCCGCCTCCCAGTTTCGTCACGCTCCAAAAGACACCTCTATCGACATCCCCACCCTTGGAACGCATGACAACTATCGTTTTATGTTTACGGCTGAAAGAAATATCTTTTAAAGAGTCCATCCAATGGGATTGTGCGTAGCTTTTAGGAAGGAACTGCCCGAATGGCAACTTTGCAGCAAAAGCTTCATGCCAATTCTGGCATTCGTCATTCAAATTATACTATCCTTAATACGTATACTTAAATTTAACATCTTTGCTGCGTAAAGTGTAGGTAGAGGGAATTGGGGGGCGTTGGGTGAGTTGGAAGTTTGATTATAAGGGGGAGTAGAATGATGTTTAAATCGGTGTGGTTCGCGGATGATCAGGCAGTAGGCATTGGCCATCCAGCTCAAGGTTTACAGGTACTAGGTTAATGCGATACCTAGTCGCTTAGTTGGTATCGCATGTAGTATTTATCTAAAAGCGCTCGATGAGTGAGGAAAGCATAAGTAATAATAGCGGGCATGACTTGGTGTAAATCCTTTATCGTAGGAGTTGAAGGAATAAAAACTTTGTGTTTTTTCCAAAACTTTTCAAAATAAATCACCATGTGGAAAATACAAAGTTTTCATTCCTTCAACTCCTACGAATAATAAAAGTGCTTAAGCTCACAATTTGGTCAATGTCGTGGTCCCGCCATGGTCCAGTGGTGATCCCTGAAACGAAAGAGAAAAAGAATTAAAATTTTTGGGAATGATACATTTTAATCAAAGAGCTATTCAAGATGCATATAGCATGCCTTAAAGGAAATTAAACTTGCGAAATTAAACTGAGACAGAATTTTTTTCCATCAATGCAGAACGAACGATATAAACATGAGAAATCATGTACATGATAACGATGAAAAGCCATGGAGAAGTAAGTTGTGAATGTATTTTTGACACTAACGCTTTAGGATTATTATTATTATTACATAAATTGTTACAAGTCGACCATAATGTCGGGTGGTAACATAAAATCAGGAAGCACATAATACAGAGAAACAGAACCAGAATATATATCCATGATAAAATAACACCCTAATTCTAATCTCATACAACTAAGAATTTAACATTATCCCAATAAAAAAATTTAAAACAGTCCATTAAATACATTAATTCTAATATAATACAACTAAAAAATAAGCATTGACCCAACTTCAATCTCTCTTTTTGAACCATTATGTACTAAATCAATAGGTAAGTGCTTCACACTTCTTCCTAAAAATTTTGGCATTTGAAGGGAAGATCTTAAAAATCACTTCAGGTAGATCATTCCACTCTTTAATTCCTCTATGCAGGAAGGATTTTCTCAAAATGTCTGTTTTCTGTTTTTTCAATTGAATTTTAAATTTATGGTCTTTCCTTCCTATGTAGCAGGGTGAGCCCAGCTTTAGACCTAATTCTTTCCAACCCTGCTCTTTTGCAAATGCTTTGTATACGCCGCATAGCCTATTAATGGTTCTTCTCACTTTTAGAGGTTTCCATCCTAAGCTCCCTAGCATTGCCGATACACTTTCCCCTATTCCATGTTTTCCTAGAGTGTACCTGGCTGCCTTTCGCTGAACCCTTTCAAGCTTAGAAGATTCATTGTTAAAGTGGGGATCCCACACAGAAGTTGCACATTCAAGTACAGGACGAACCATGGTCATGTAGGCCATTTCTTTAGTTTCTTTTTTGCTCTCTTTTATATTCCGCATGACCCAATGCAGGGTTTTAAATGACCTCCCTACCACCTGATCGATATGCACTCCCCAATCAAGATTAGATGTGAAATTAACCCCCAAGTATTTTAAGTCCCTAACTTTGGAAATATTTTCCCCGTGCAAGCTGTATGACCGATTCTCCGTGTTTCTCCTTCTCGTGAAAGTAATTTGCTTGCATTTTCCCGTATTCACATCCATTTTGTTGGAGCTTATCCATGAAGATATTTTTATCAGGTCATTTTGAAGGATACACGGGTCTTCCCTGGCTTTGATACTTCGGTAGATTATGCAATCATCTGCGAAAAGTCGTATATTGGAGTCAACTCCCACATGGATGTCATTAATATAAATTAGAAACAATAGCGGACCTAATACGCTTCCTTGCGGGACCCCTGATGTTACCGCTATCTCCATAGAATAACCTTCACCTACTCTTACCCTCTGAGATCTACCTTTCAAAAATTCCCTAATCCATACTTTAATCCTATCATCTATCTGTAGCCTACTAATTTTCTCTTTCAATTGAGCGTGTGGCACTGTATCAAAAGCTTTTTTGAAGTCAATGATCACCGCATCAATTTCACTGCCTTGATCAAGGACTTCAGCAATGTCTTGCGATAACCCTAGTAACTGGGTCTCATAAGAAAAGCCCTTTCTGAACCCGTGTTGATACTTGAATAGCCAATCATTTGTGGCCCAAAATTCGCGCAAGTACCTAGCGATAACTTTTTCAATTAATTTACACACTACTGACGTTAGGCTTACTGGTCTATAATTATCTACTTTAGTTTTATCACCCCCCTTAAAAATAGGTATGCCATTTTCCATTCGGAAGGTAAGTCCCCATTAAGTGTGACTAAAACAAGTCTTCTAAAGTAAGGAACTATTGCTTCATCCCCTAATTTCATTTAATTCATTCCACAGAATGCTTACCAATTTAGTTTTCAGAACAATTTTTTTAACATAGCATTTATACTCACTACTTTAAAAATAAAATAGGTCTGAAAAGTCGTCTTAAAGAATGGTATTAATCAGTCGTTATCAGGGAATGAAGAGGTGCTAAATTAATGTATACGGTATTTTTCTACGATAGAAGATTAAATTAGGAGATTACCACGATTTTTGTGGCTACGTGATCGTTTTTTCACATTAAACTTACGATCGCCGTTTCCCGACCAGTCAAAATATAAATAAGTAATAAATGAATTAATTCATTTATTTTTTTAAGGAGTCAAAACGCCTTTATATAATAGCATTACATTACAAGGCGTGCGTCGTCGATGGACATTTAGGTAATAAATAAATTATACAACAAAATAAAAAAAACCGAATTTCTTCTGATAACACTAAATTCACATTAAAAGTATCCCTTAATAGTTAATAAATCGACTCAATATAGAGTAGGAATAAGGGTAGCAAAATAATCATGCAGCAATGTGAAAAAACTGAATTTCTTCTTCTGACCTTAAATGAGCAGAAAACGGTTCCGTAAACAAATAAATGAAATTCAGGGTAATCAATAAATCAACAACAGGGTGGTTTCCTATTATTTTTTATTGCCTAAATCGAAAGATTTTTACTCCTGGATTTCACGCTGTCACATTTTTAAATGACGATATCTTTTTTTCCCGATTTAATGAAAAGTGAAAATTTTCAAGAGCGCGAAAACGTGACGGCTAAGTATGAAGGTTGGGAGAAGCCCGTGTGACCTCATTCTGGTTCCGGCTGCCACCAGGTGAGGCCACCTTGGTGAGAGGCTGTGAGAGCCGCTACGATGGAGGCTGCTAGCAGGTATCAGAGTACCCTGCTAGCAGGTAGCGCTTGGCTTAAATAAGATTTAGTAATACCTTATCAAACGAAGGAAACTTTTCTACAATAGGCAATTCTAATAGGTGATTATTAAGAGTTGTTTCCCTGAGCTCTTTGCCTCATGCATGCATTGGTAATCTCAGACGATGTAAAACTCCTATCTACTGGTATAGAAACTAGGTCCTTGTGACGTCACGTGGAGTGGCATTGCATGGCCGTCAATCTGGCCTTGTTCAAATGAGGTTAAAATTGATCATTACCATTCCTGTAAACTGGGATTTCTAAAACAAAATAATTTCTTTATTATGAATACATTATTGGTGGGTAACGAGTCTCAATCAATGCCTTTCGTTTTCTTTGATGAAGGAAACTACCCTATTAACTCAGTCAGCTATTTTAGGTCACTGGAAAGTAATAAATATCATCGTTAGCGGTATGAAAATATCCTTCTACAGGCTGGGAGATTTACAAGATAAAATAAATAAACTTCTCTCCTCGTATTTCATCTCATTCCATGATTATAGAAGCGCTATAGACATTTTATAGAACCGTACATACAACCGTATAGACATTTTTTATGTAATTAAAGTGAATGTCGCACCACTGAATTCGTCATAGATTCGATGGTACATTTTTTACGTGAATTATCTTAGAAAATATTGAAACTAATACACGCTTTCAATCAATCTGTTGATAATTGGAAATTCATATTCAACGATGAAATGGTCATAATAAATCCACTGATCCTCATGGATACTTATTCCCTATATTTTGTGATATACTTGGAATGAGAAATGAAAAGGCAATTAAGATTAGCGAGTATGTAGTGAGAGGAATATATTTAAGCCTTTAACGTAAAACTGAGGATATGACCAAGTTGGCGTAACATAATCTTCGAAGGAAATGGAGTTTGGATGGAGGCTTTGCAAGGGAGAACGGAATGTTTGCTGAATGAAGAGATGCGCGAAGAGATGTAGCTAATATGGAGAGAGAGAGAGAGAGTTGGGAAAAAGTTGTTGGAGAAGAAAAATAGAAGAGAGGTATTCGGAGCGGAGGAGTCTTTAAAGGTTCAGTTGAAGGGGATGGATCAGAGAGTGTTCGTATCGGAGTAGAAGAGAAGGAAGCATGGAATAATTGGAGCACAATGAGTGTATACTAGTTTGGCCACTTTCTTTTAACGAGCGAACCGTAACATCCGGCAAAAGCTGTGCGCCCGGGTGAGTATTACCAATAGGATCAGTTAATATCTTCTGTCCGCCATTTTGCCGTAAGGTTTCGAAATTTTTCCAAAAATTTTCAAATATTTAAATAATTTAAATTTGGTTTGAGCGATCACTCTTTTCGGAATGTGGTATAACTCTGGACTTTAATTGATATTTTAGACCTAATACGTCAGTTACACTGCTTTTGATCATCGAGAAAATGACCTTTTATCATGTCTCCGAAAACTATTGTGCAGGTGAAGCAACCCGAAACCCGTAGTCACATTTTACGCTATGAATGGAATAAATGAATTTGAAAAAAAAGTTGTAATCACGTCTGAAAAGGTCAAGTCTATTCTCCCCGACTCCCTCGTCACTGTGCCCGATAGCCCCAAGTCTTCCGTACGATAATTTTGACTGTTAATCAATATTACGAAGGCTAATTCTTGAAGTATATCTAGTATAACCCTAGTGTATCTATTGATCCCTTTACGGCCACTCTATATTAAAGAGCGAATCCGAGGTCTTAGAGCCTCACTACTGCTCCTCTTAGACTTTTTTGTTTCCTTGACTACCACGCATTTCGAGGATGATCTTGGCGCCACCAGGGAAATGAACCTGAGGCCATTCAATCTTCAAAACAGCCAACCACTCTACCCACTAAGACGTTACGCACCCCGTACAAACACTGATGTTTAGAATGTTTCAGACCCAAATATACATTAACTTACAAAGAAACCTCACTTAAACGGTTGAAATATGCGTAGGACACTGGTGACATAAATGAACAAAAAATATCAATACTAAGTCAACTTAGTTTTCTGAAGACCCATTCACTTCCTCGAAAGCCAGAATACGAACACTATTCAATTGTGATCAACCAAAGAATTATCCATTATTCTGAAAAAGTGACGGCGTCTTTAAACATTAGTCGTCTTTAAACGTCTTTAGTCGTTCATTTCATTTATATCAAAATGTGTTCCTCAGCCCCGAATTGACTTCCTCAAAAATTTTCACATGAATCGAAGAAGAGATATTTAACAGACCTCCACTCTTCTACAAAGTGAACAGCTCTTTTAAGGTAAAGTTCTCACGCCTTGTACGTAATTTACTCGCCGGTCTACTCGAAAGCTCCGTAAATGCGTGAAATTCAACAGACCACAAAGACGCATTCCCGTGGTTTCCCGGCGCCTCTGCCGGTTGTAAATTACACTGCTGTTTGAAAAATTCTCGTTTGATATAAGAGAGAACACAGTAGGGTGTTGCTTATTTTTTATTTTTTCTCGGATTTTTTATTTCTACCTCTTAAAATATGCTATGGGGTGCAGAATGGATATCCTAAAAATTTCAGCTCAAATGTTTAACATTTAGAGGTCGCTCAAAGAGCATAAATGCAATAACATTAAATTTTCCCAATTTTTTAAAGTAACACCATTTTCAGGGGTAACGCACGATTTTATGGTTCTTTAGGGCCAAAATTCACTCCGCTTTTACGTCCGCTTAATAGTTTTCCAGGAATACAATACTTTAATGCGAGCTACAGCCGCGCGTTACACCCCTGACGGCGAGCTGGTCGCTCGCGGGCCGCATTCACGGTCAACTGATCACGGCATTACGCCCCCCTCGCGCCTTCCCTAAAGAGAGTCGGTGGAAGAAAGGAGGAGTTACCTAAAAACCTGTATGGTTTTACATTGTTATAAATTCTGGAGACTTTTTCGTTGAGATGAATTCGCAGAATAGATGGAACCATTAAGAATGATGTTTAGAGACAACTGTGTATGTTTTCTTTCCCAAGTTTGCGTGTTTCAAATTTTCTTTAGCCTCATCGCAGTCGGCTTTAGAATGGCGTAGAGTAAATTTTCGAAGTCGAAACGCTATTGATAAATACAATGTTGTTTATCACGCGCAAGTCTAGTGAAGTTATCCACATCGGCGTCCCTATAACAGCTATAGCTTCTTGTTTTGTGAAAAATAAGCTGACTTTGACTCGCGAAGTGCTGCAGTTGTTCTATCACCACCACTTAACCCTGAAACAAGGAGTGTATGCAAATACGAGACTAACGATGATGTCCGTGGTCCCATTCCGGAGTATTATGTCGAGAATTCAAATAATTCAAGAAATACGGGAAATAAATAAAATAGAGGCACACTGTGCAGTGAGCTGTTGAAATTCAAGATTTATTTTTGACGGCGATCTACAAAACAGCTAAAGAATAACATGGCATTGAATGAAAAATTGTATCAGTTTTTTGATATTGCCGCGGTAAATGCTCTGGAAGTCATTCAAAATGATAAAGTGATCTTGAAAATACAGAGGCGACCGGGACACCTACTTTAAAATATCCTAAGCTAGTACTTATAGAGAGAGAGTTTTCAAAATATTTTTCTTTCTGAAAATCTTCCATACATTTATCAGTTTCGAGTTTCTGCTTGCACCAACAAAACTAATCACCCAAATCATAGACATATATAATATGCGCATAATATGTAATGCATTGTAAACTGGCTGGTTGGGGTGAACTTGGTTTACCGGGACAACTATAAAGCGCCTTTGGCTTGCCAAATAAATGAGATCCTTAATGAAGCACTTCGTGAAGCAAGAGAAGAGAGGCGGCAGAGAAGTCGGCGCGACGAGTAGAGAGGAAGAGAAGATATGACGAGTGTCGCAACAAGTCTGAATTAAAGAGTACACAGAAAACCAAGTAGGCCTTGTAAAACTAAATCGCTATTGATTCTCTTTTAATGTTATTACATTGTTGTTAATGATACGTCATTCGTTTAAGAAATTATGATATTTTAATCTTAAGTAGCGAGGATGTTTCTGAAACGAATTCTATTGATGATACGCCAACGGAGTTGTCAAGTAAAAGAGAAATTGGAAGGAAAATCCTCATTACACCCCAAATTGCACTGATCTCTGATGCCTTGGGCATTAGCTCGAGATGAGAAGCAATGGTTCTTGCTGCTACTATGTTGTAGTAACAGGGGTTACTGTCTACTAAAGGAAATATTTACTAATTCGTTGAATCAAGTAATTAAATATTATTTTGTATATTACGTCATTGAATGGTTCTATAAATCTCATGGCCGATTGATGAAATAAAAACAACATTAAAGATTCCATAACTCGCCGGAATTGCTAGTGGCCGGACCGGGCCACTGCTGAGATTGTTCACGACTACGTTGAATAATGGAGATTAGCGAACATAACAAAGCATTTTCAATTGATTCAACAAGCGTAAATAGAGGTAACTAACTGTTTTCATGTCTAAGGTTTTCAGTCTATCATATTTTTGGGGATTATGGACCTGAGAATTTCCTTTTTTCATATGTTAGGTTCGAAGAAGAGTGATGTACTTAATTTAAAGGATAACCTACAGCAAACACTCGGTATGAAAAACGCCAACATAATATACGACTCCTCCTTTCTTCCGCCGACTTTCGCTAGGGAAGGCGCGAGGGGCGTAAGGCAATGACGGTCGCTGTCCGTGAATGCGGCCCGCGAGCGACCAGCTCGCCGTCAGCTGTAGCTCGCATTAAAGTATTATATTCCTGGAAAACTATTAAGCGGACGTAAAAACGGAGTGAATTTTGGCCCTAAAGAACCATAAAATCGTGCGTTACCCCTGAAAATGGTGTTACTTTAAAAAATTGGGAAAATTTAATGTTATTGCATTTATGCTCTTTGAGCGACCCCTAAATGTTAAACAATTGAGCTGAAATTTTTAGGATATCCATTCTGCACCCCATAGCATATTTTAAGAGGTAGAAATCAAAAATCCGACAAAAAATAAAAAATAAGCAACACCCTAGAACACAGTCTTCATAGTCTTGCAGTAGGCTTTCTTTATCCTTCCTTTGATGGAGTCGCGGTGAGTAATTAATGAGTTGGGACGGGAGGAGTAGAAGAAAAAAGGGAAAGAGAAGATGATGGGTAGATCTGCAGACGAGGTCCAAAGAAAGGCATCCCCATTCTACAAAGAGAAAAACCCCGTTTGACTCCCTCGAACTCGAAAGGTCTAATTCACTCACGAAGACTGAATTTATAAGAGTCGGTACTAGCAGCCCACTCGTCGTTGCTCGGGAAGGATTGTACCCAGGTAAGTGGGAAACTTGGAGTTCATCATCACATGCCAGGCTTTATGTAAAGGAACAAAGCAGGTATGGTGATGGTATGCATATGTAATAGCAAACAATGGAAAAACGACTTCCGTATACCGCGCACGGGATAAACTTATAGCCCGCTCCACAATGCTCATCGTTAGGTGTGCATTTACGTGAGCAGACCAAAAATATCTTGTGAACACATACCCCAGCAAAAAGGTTTGCTTAAAGTGGATTAGTAGTTAAGTGTAGAATCCTTTGAGTTATGTTTCCCCTTAGAGCGTGTTAATAGGTGTGCCTACCCGGCAGTGGCGGATATATGGGGGGGGGGGGGGGGAGATAAGGAGGCTATAGCCCCCCCTTGGGTATCCAATTTACCCTGGATAGAATGGAAATTCTTCCCGACCCCCACTACTGCTGGAATTTAAACCCCCACTTAGCCCCCCCTTGACCCTCTCCTCGATCAGCCACTGCCACCTGGTAGGATGTCATGCAGATTGAAGATTTCTCGGTTGAAATAAGAGAGCTTACAGTCTTCATGTACTTGCAGTGGGCTTTCCTTATTCTTACTTTGATGGAGTCGCGGTGAGTAATTAATGACTTTGGACGAGAGAAGAAAAAGAATAAAGGGAACACGGAAAAAGAAAAAAAAGTCAAGAAGTTGTATGACGAGACATAACGAACGATAATGACGGAATGACGAAAATAACGCGTCGGATACAAACAGGAGTAGCATTATGAGCCTTGGGATCAAGAGATGCACCTGCGTTCTAATTTTGGTTGCAATTCCTGCAGCTGTATGGAGATGCACAGGGAACAACCAAAAGATATATTTATAGGGTGGTGAAAAATTATGCCATGAAATTTTAACCATGGGTAGCTGATGCCATTGGGAAACAAAATTACGAATGATTTTTTGGTCGGGAACGCACCATTTTTAAACAACAGAGACTTGGAGAAAAGAGCTCCGATTGGCCGCGAGTTTGCCTTGATGCCGGATTATTCAGCAGCCCTGAGGATGAGCCCCGAGTCGCAGATTGAAACGTCGGCTCTTATGGATAAATTAACCCGGAGGGAATCCCGAGAAGATTTTCCCCAAATTATTCGTCGGGAAAGCATCAAATCATATTTCAGGTTAACTTATGTTATATACGAATTTCTTGATTGAAGTTTTCGCGGCTCATGATGATTAAAAAAGAGTGATATACTTACGGGTGTATGCCGCGGGTCATTTAAGTGGAGATTGCCCCGACGTTTCGCGACCGACTGCCGGTCACTTCTTCAAGTAGGAATTTTTATTATCATATATATGTGTGTGTGCATTAAGGTTATGACTTTTTGACTTTATGCACAAAATTTGATTTCCTGTGTCACAAAAGGATGAACTTTTGCCCAAAAATAACGTCAGAAGCCTTAGTTTTGTTCTATTTTATAAAAAAGTCACCCCCAACAAGAAATTGCTAATTAGAATTTCAGCCATATAAGCGTACAGCCCTGTTCCTTCTAGCGTCTTGTCAAACGTTCTTTTAACATCACAATCTGTATGATGCAACTCTATGGAGTAGTCTGGATGTTTGTAAGACTCTCTGAAGTCATCTAAGACAGTATTGTATTATGTATTACTTAACATAAGTGTTTAGAAAGTTCTAGAGCATTATTTTGTTTTCAATTTTTAAGTATATAACTGTATAGTTACTACAGTACAGTGTATACGATTGTGATCTTCGTATTCTTAATTTCTTATTCTTGTTCCAAGTCTCCAACTGCAATTTGAAATCGTAATGTCTCATAAGGTAAGTGCAACTTCTATTGAAAGGAACAAGATCTGGAAGAAGAATCTTACTCAATTTCAAGACTCACATAGGAAAAGAAGAACTGTTCCACTAGAATAACAGTCACTGAAAAAGAACAGCAGTATACCACTGAAAATCCAAGTTTTTCGCCTTATCTAACCCTTGGAACATCTATCAAAGGAAGGAAGGAACAAGTGAAAGAGATTATGAAAGAAGTTACAAGTTAGTGGAGAAAGGAATTAAATTTCCTAACTTTATCAAATCAAGTAGTACAATCAAAACTAGAAAATGTGCTAAAAGCTATGATGAACGTATAAAGCGAGGAAAATACTTTTCTTTGAGTGAAGTATTTGACATAACTAAAGATAATGGTGAATGCCTGTGCAGTGAGGTTAGAAAGTTATATCATCCACAGATTGAGAGTAAAGGAAAAGTAGGGTATTCTACTGAAAAGGCAGCAAGTAATGAATCTATCCATCCATCCAAAAGAAGAAAAATGCCTTTGGCATCTACTTCCTCAACAGCAACTGCAACAATAATGCCAGCTTTGTGTAACAGAGACTGAGAGTGAATATAAAGAGTCTGAAGATGAAGAATCCAAAAGCACATGTAAGAAGTACAGCAAGCCAAAACTGCAACAAAATTAGTAAAATCTTTAAATTTATCAACCAGCAAAGGATGAGCAGTTTGTAAACAGCTATTTCAAAATGGGATTAATGTGGTTATGCTTTCAAAATCGGGTATTTACAGGTCCACTATTAAAGAAGTCGTTATAATAAAAGAAGAAATGAAGAAAATGCTATAGTTATAAAAATTGTTAAACTAAAAAAATAATGGAAATTAGAATCGAGACAAATGGAAAAATTTATGGAAAAGTGTAAAGATGATTGTAGCTGACACTAAAAATGAGAATACTGGAAGAAAGAATGGAGTTGTCATCAGTCATTCAGAGTTTGATGGAAATAAACTAGAAAAGCTACAATTAATTGCCTGTCCGTACCATGTTCTTGATCGAGTTCTTCGCTTAGTAATGGATAATGAAATTGAAGAAAAAGAGACATCTCCCAAAGTTGAATATCCATTTATTTCGAAACTTTTAAATAATTATGAACAGCTAAAAATGAAATCCAACAGTAGTAAAAAAGAGATAACTGAATCAGCAGGATGACATGATGATATGAAATTTCTATTTCATTTTTCTCGGGTTATCCGTTTTATTGAAGAAACTGGAAGATTTTCTAAAGTCAAATTTCAGAAAAGACGTACTTTAAGTAATGTCAGGTGGAATGTCTGAGCATTAATAGCTCTTTTGTCATTTATTCTTTTACCAGAAAAAAGACCTCGCTACTCAAAACTTGTAGTTTAATCTCCGACAATTTTTGAAAAACGGGGTTCTAAGCAGAGGGTTTTAAACTACTTTTAACACTTTTATGTTCGAAATAACTTCATTTGTCAAAGAATTCTTTTGTAAATTCATGATTTTTCAATATTTTGTTTGCCAACTGCCTCAATTCCAATCTTTTATGAAGATAAGTAATTGTGTTTTATATTTCGGTGGTGGGGGTTCATCCCGACCCCCAAAACCTCCCCCCATCGCTATGCCATTGCACAGATGTATGTTAATACACAAGTGTTATAAAATTGCATCATTATAATTTAATTTGTAATCAAAATAAATAACTTCTACAAAATGATTTCTTCACCTTATACGTTATTATGGTAAAATTAGTTTTTTTTGGGTTGGGGTTGACCTTTTTTTGGAAAGAAAATAGAAATGATGTCTTTTTTTTTTAGTTTTGAACCAAAGTTCATCAATTTACATCACAGGAACATGGGCTTACAAAAAAGTCATAACCCTAATGAGCATATTTGAATGTTTACGCTTAAGGCGTCGTGTGAATGGATGATGATAGTACATATACATGGTGGTATCCAGAAGTAGTAGGACTGTTTTTTTTTCCGCGCGGGCGGAAAGATTGAGGGGGGTCTGCAAGACTGGATGTTGTGGGGAGGGAGCCTTGGGAACAAGTTTCGACGTGTGGCAGTCGCCTGCGTGCATTAGTTGAGTGTGGACTACTGTTTTCGTGACCTCCTGTTTTGACGCCTCGTCCTCAGTTGCGATGGAGCAAAATTTAGAGCAGCGGTACGCCATTAGTTTTGCTACAAACTTGGAAATTCGGCAACAATGCTTACGCAGGCCAACAAGGAGAATACCATTTGCCGTTCCTCGATATTTGAGAGGCACAAGTTGTTTCGGGGTGGCAGGGAGCTCGTCGAGGACGACCAACGCGCCGGGCGTTCGTCAACCTCGAAATCGAAAGTGAAATCGATGTTGATTGCATTTTTCGACCGTCATGGAATTGTCCATGAAGAGTTTATACCTCCTGGACATCCTGTAAATGCAAGATTTTACGTGGAAGTGCTGCGAAATCGGATCACACGTGTGCGAATAGACCTGGTGGGGCATTGGAAGCTCCACCACGACAGTGCACCGTGCCACGGCGCGTGGATTGTGAGGGATCTCCTGGCCAAATTCGGCGTTTCCACGTTGCCTCATCCCCCTCTACAGCCCTGATGTGGCACCACCGAACTTCTTCCTGTACCCCACGATCAAGAGGCAGCTCAAGGGGTATCGTTTCGACACGGTGGAAGCGGTCCAAGCGGCGACGACGAGGGCGCTGAACAGCATCCAGGAGGACGACTTCCGGAAGGTCTTCACGACCTGGAAGACTCGCTACCAGAAGTGTATGGATGCCCAAGGGGTCTATTTTGAGGAGTATTGAGTCGATGTATCAAAATTTTCAATAAATTAATTTTAAAAAAATCAGTCCTACTATTTTTGTATACCACCCTGTATATACTACTCGGTAGACCGTCGGTATACCCCTTCGACTAGTAGGGGAATACTATCCTTGACGGTTTTTATGAGACATTTTATCTGCATGTGAGGAGATATTGTCCTTATATGAAATTTTCTGAAATAATAGCTCTCATAATTTATTGCTTCTGTCGGACCTGGAAATATAGTGGGGCTCTAATATTATGTTCTCCGTATCGCTCTGAAATAAACCTAGTCTCTATTGTGCGAACAATCTAAGCCTAACGCGCAGCCTCCGAATTTCCAGCGGCTCCAAGCCTAATTCGCTTAGCATCTGGGTAACGCTGTCTGCACGCCCTTAGCAGTTTTTGACGGTTCACGCAGTTCCTGGATTAAGTCTTTCTAAACACATTGAATACGATCGCTCCATATTCACGGTTTGGTTCTCCGAGTGCGAATTAGCACTTTCCTTTACTTTCTCGTCCGAAAATCTTCCCACGATACGCTTGACGTAAGACGGATGCCCAGGGGTTGGAGGAAACTGTTCGCTAATCGAGGAGCGTCGTTAAACGGCTAGATTCATCCATTCGTCGCTGTTTCCCACACTCTGATCAATTCACCACTTTAAAGGGGCGCTCTCTTGATAACTTTGCCTCTCTGCCGCACTGCCTCGATTTCCCTCATTATTCATTTTTGGAGTTTGGCGGGGTTACTCGTGGATGTTGGCTCTGGTTCAAAATCAATTCAAATGAGGCGTTTGCAAGGAGGAACAAGCAGTTTACTCGCAGAGCAGAAAAGATGTTATTCGGAGAGATTCAAATGCCATCCGTGACTTATTCCTTTCTAATGAAAGCCTGTTGATTTTCAACCCAAGTTTGCTTTCATGCAAAATCTTTAAGTTTGGAATTCCAATAGAATCTTGACTATTAAAACCTTAGAAATCATCCTCAAATCAAAAGTCGAAGTAGAACAAAAGTAAAAATATAACCTAAAGGTAGATGAGGCACTTGTTCAAAGTTTGTGATTAATCCACACTTTCATTATGTTAATATATGTATTACTGTTCAATATGCATTACTGTTCAACTACATTTCCGGAATTTTTACCGGAACTCTTCGAGTATATCTGGCCACGAAATCAAAATCAAATTGATGTCTCCATGTTTCTGGGTTTCACCGCGTGGATTTTCTTTGTGACGACAGTTTCTCCGGTATTCCAAACGGCGTCTTCAGGTCGATGCCGGGATTCTATATTTGGTGACTTATATAGTTGCATGCTCAACGTCTTCGTTTAACTCCTTCTTTCTTCGATGTTCCGCTGCAGCAGACCTTTTCAGGACCAGTTGTCTAATGTAGCCATTTCGTCTCAGTGTTTTTACGAGGAGTTTTTTCTCCGACGATATGGGCTCGGCGTCGGAGATATCGTTTTAATATCTAATCAAAACACCAATGAGAAGGAGGATCAGACGGAAGCAAGGGCACACGCAGTAATACCGTTTGTATCTGGCACCTCAGAGAAGATTTCCTGGATTCTACGACAGCATAACGTCATAACAAGATTCACTTGTGTCACCAAGACTGGCGATGTGCTACCGGGTCCAAAAGACGTTTTGCCGCACAACATTCAAGAAGGTATCTATAAGGTGCCATGTTCATGCGGCAAAGACTACATAGGAGAGACGTGTAGATCAATGAAAGTGCGCATCCAGGAACACAGAAGAGCCACAAGAAATAAGCAATTTCAGCTCTCCGCCATTGCAGAGCATCCATGGAGCGAATCCGGACACCATATCCTGTTTGACGAAGCAACAGTCGTAAAAAAAAAATAGATATTTTCCCAGGCTAATATAGGAGGCTATCGAAATATTCAAGGCACCGGAAAACATGAATAGAGAAGACGGCTACCCTCTCCGCAGCTCGTTGAAGAGGGACATACGAGAGAAAAGGAGGACCAATCAGCATCCAGCATGAAAATTTGGCGCCAAAAATGAACTATATAAGTCACCAAAAATTGAATCCCGACATCGACCGGAAGACGCCGGTTAGAATACCGGAGAAACTGTCGTCACAAAGAAACTCCTCACGGCGAAACCCAAATAAATGGAGACATCATTTAGACAACGCCGCGGAAAACTACGCATCAAAATCAAATTGTTTGCAACCGCGTTAAACGGCCGTTAAGTCATATTTTGGGACCAATATTATAAAATATGATGAAATTGAAATATTTGAAATCTTTTGATACAATGAAACATTTTGAAATACTTTTTTGAAATTTTTTTGAAATAGGGTAATAAATATTTGGCTATGCGAAAGTATCGAAATGAAAAATGGTATAAATTGTTCATGATCACCATTCTTCAAATGCCTTTATCGCAACGCATTTCATCAAACATTGCTTTATTTTTTTTCATTGAATTTCATACCACTTCACTGGATGAAATCTGATACAGGGTTTTGGAGTGAAAGAGAATTCGAAATGACAAAACGCTAGAAATTTCAAATGAATGCGCCATTGATTCCATCAAATTCTTGCTTTGGCGTCAGGCTCAAATAAGTAGGCTGAAATTCCAATCGTTCCTACAATGACGAAAGGCATTCGTGCCCAGACATTGAACACGCCCATCACGAGATTGCAATGCACATGAATTCCACAGATTACGTACATTGCGCCGCATAGGTATGTCCCTTTGAATAGGAAGACCGCTGGATAGTCCACTGAGCGTTTTAACACTAGATGAAAATAGAATCCCAGGGAAATAGATTCATCCCACTCGTGAGAATATGTCTCTCCCTTCAGAAACTCAAAAACCAATTCTCAATGATAAACTTCACGCGACAGGTACAGAGAGAATTTCGGGCACTTTGGAGTTATTCAGAGCAAATACAAATCGTCAGGGAAGCAAGGTGCATTAGCCATGGATATAATAAAATCTGACTAGGTTATACAGATGAAATTCATTAAATGATATACAACTCCGAACCTTGTCGAGGTGAATGGAATATTTCCTTGAACAATTCGGAGCAGCATCAGTGGTCGCTTAGTAATCTGCGGAATATATCAATTAGGGTTTCCAGTCCAAAATACATAAAATGGACGCATCACTATAATTAGTTGAATGACTATGTTTTCCTTTCCTGCCGTATCAAGCCGTGCCCAACTCACGCTATCATCATGAAATTTAAGCACAATACCAAGTAAACCCGATTCAATTGTATATCGATATAAAATTCTATCTTCAGGAAAAAACCGAAGGAAATATTTTTGTATTTCATATAAAAGCAAATATTTTATACAGTCTACTCTCTATTAAAGTTGCCGCGAGACTCGAGACGAGACCACTTTTTTACGAGACGAGACGATACCACATCCACGAGACTCTCGAAAGTCTCGAAATCTATATTATATACAACCCGATGTGTGACAGATACCTCACTCATTGACCACTGACTGATTCACGTATACAAATTCCCGACCACTTCCGGACGTGCTGGGAAGACGAAATTTTTACAGGTCGTGAAGAAAAAATATTCATCGGAGGGAAAAGTCCGAAAACTCGAAAAAGTCGATCGGTTTTCGAGATATATCGATCCGAATTAACATTGGAGCCTTATGGGACTAAAACGTTTTCCATTCTTCGCCTACTTGCAAATGTCGCGGGAACATAGAATTTCACTGACGGAAACTAGATTTTTGGCCGATTTTTTGATGTGAAACATTTTGCCATATTTTGATTTAAAGTATTTTTTATAATTTTTTAAAATTTCCAATGCTTTTCTTATGGGCCTATCTTTGGATTTTTTTTAAACCAACTTCAAATCGTTGTAGGAATAATTCCTTAACGTATGAGATACTAGATTTTTTGCTTGATTTTTTAGTGTCGTTTTCTCTGCAATATTTTGATTTAAAGTATTTTTTTTAACTTTTTCAAATTTTCAATGCTTTTCTTATGGGCCGAATTTCGGAATTTTTTTCACCAATTTGCAATAATCGTAGGACAAATTCACTTAAATGCAAGATACTAGATTTTTTATTCAATTTTTCGGCTATCTTCATGTATGCAAAGGACGAAAGAATTTCGAGTTATTAACGATTATGTATTTCCATTGAAATTGCGACTCCTACAACGTTTGGTAACTTACAACACATCCGCCGTGATGTTTGCATTCCCTCAACACACGATTTTAAATTTTTCCGAATTTTTTTTTTACCCTTTCCCGACGTGGTACGGACACCAAATTCAGGTGATTGACGTCTTTCTCGTGCCCCTACGCGCCGCTACCAGGAGAACGCAGAATATTTAATATTAACGGGTGACACCGTCGAAAAAGCATGCTTACACTACAGCTACAGAGCAGAAATTTTTATCCAAGGTAAACGATGCCGCGTTATACAGAACAAGCACTTTAGGTCCCCCGAAAACCCCCTGTGAACCCCCCAAAAAAATAAAAATTACTTAATAAGTCGTATATTTCGTGTACCATTCATCCCAGTTGTATCGTTTTTATTGATTCCGAATGGGAATTGTGTCGGCTATATTTACCCGTCATGTTCAATTATCCTGCCCCAATTACACACCCGCAATAAAACTTCAAATTTTTAAATGTACATTTCTTAACAAAATAGTAGAGGTATAAAAGGGCTTCCAGGACATGGACACCTAAAAGCGATTTTTTTAAACCACTTCCCCATAAAGTACGGCTACGAAATTCACACGAGTTATGCCTTATTACAGCGCCTATGCACCGCTATGTGGAGAACACAGAATTGGTAATATAAATGTGAGTAATACGGGAAAATTCATTGTTCCCCTAAAGCTAGATCGCTGGAATTTTTATTGTAGGTAAACAAAGACCTTTTATGCAATAAAACCCCTCAAAGTTTCACGTGGCTTCCTATAAGACCGGGGAAAAAATTCTTCTTTTTCTGTTTATAGAATGTTCTTCGGTGTTTTCGCATATTTTAGCAGTATTTCCCTTCTCCTATGACTCATCGCTAAAGAATTCATTTGGATGATTGTGACCGTTGTCAGTACACTCATAAAAAACCCTGGCAACCCCCCGGACCGCCTTCGAAACATCGTCATAAGCTAAAATGCCACAATCACAGCTAGCATGCGTCTACATTCTGCCTCATTATCCCCCGGTAGCCTTTGTAAACGATGGGGGATAGCTGGTAGTACGCATTGCTCTGTGAGGAGTGGAAACCCTGGCGGCGAAGCTGCCCCCGCCCCAAGAACGACGGAGCCATTCCGAGGAGTCAGAGGCGCGGAAAACCTCCGAGAACCCTCGGGCGGCAAATCCGCTCCAACACGTGGAGCAGCCGAATGGGTGTCTTACGAGGGGGGAGGGCGCCGATAACCCTTGGGCGGCGAAGCCGCCCAAAGACGAGGAACGGCGAATGCGTTCCGAGGAGTCGACGGTTCGGGGGGACACAGTAAACCTTGGGCGGCGAAGCCGCCCCATCACGCGGAAGGGCGATGCCGTTCCCAGGAGTCGACGCCTCGGGGGGACACGGGTAAACCTTGGGCGGCGAAGCCGCCCCATCACCAGGAAGCTTACGGGGGGAGGGCGCCGATAACCCTTGGGCGCCGCCCTCACGCGAGGAACGGCGCAGCCGTTCCGAGGAGGCGATGGCTCGGGGAAATAGGTAAACCTTGGGAGGCGAAGCCGCCCCATTACGACGAGATAACCCTTGGGCGGTGAAGCCGCCCACAGGCGAGGAACGGCGCAGCCGTTCCGAGTTGTCGAAGGCGCGGGGGAACACCGGTAAACCTTGGGCGGCGAAGCCGCCCCGCCACGAGGAAGGGCGATGCCGTTCCCAGGAGTCCACGCCTCGGGGGGACTCGGGTAACCCTTGGGCGGCGAAGCCGCCCTAACACAACGAACGGCGAAGCCGTTCCGAGGTACTAGCTGGTGTCTGTTGGAGGGCTGCCTCAATATATGGGCGGCGAGGCCGACCCACAACGAGAAACGGCGAAGCCGTTTCGAGGAGTCCCGGGTGCGACGGCGAGGAACGGCGGTTCTCGGGGGAACACCGGTAAACCTTGGGCGGCAAAGCCGCTCCGGCACGAGGAAGGGCGATGCCGTTCCCAGGAGTCCACGCCTAGGGGGGACTCGGGTAAACCTTGTGTGGCGAAGCCGCCCTCACACGATGAACGGCGAAGCCGTTCCGAGGAACCAGCTGCTATCTGTCGGAGGGCTGCCTAAATATATGGGCGGCGAAGACGACCCCTCGGCGAGGAACGGCGAAGCCGTTCCGAGTAGTCGCGGGGTGGACGGCGAAGCCGTCCGGTAGGGGCAGCCGGCGAAGCCGGATGCGGGGGGTTTTAGGGGGCGTAGCCCCCTAACGAGCGCGCGCAGCGCGGCGAGCCCCATCTATATACAGCCCTTGTGGTGACTGACTCATGGATACAAATTCCCGACCACTTCTAGAAGTGCTGGAGAGCTGAAATTTGGCACGCGTAATGGGAACGCGAAATGATCCCTGGGAAAAATCCGAAAACCGGAAGTTTCCGCCACGTGTCATCGCTAGGTCGACAAAATGGCCGAAATCGCGCATTTCCCTGGAACAGTTTTTCGGTTTTTATTTTACTGCGGGCTAACAGTGCATGCCACACGGATCGTTAATGCCTTTTTTGAAATCTAATAAATGTGGGCACGTAATAACGTAATGTTCTAATTTTCTTTTTTAGAAAATTGCTGCCAAAATGGCGTCCAAAAATTGATTTTTCGAAAAACATTTCATACATTCCCCTCCCCTCGACTTAATTTAAGGTGTTGGATAACGAAAATGATTATTATATATGCTCATAACATTGTCTACGAAACATAGGTAACAATTTTCTTTCGTCGTCCTTGCTTACTCAGAAAAAAATTAAAATATTCCGAAAATTACGATTTCCAAAAGATAAACACAAGGTTTTGTCCATTTTTACTTGACCGATTTCTTTCAAACTTTATAGTTACATACATCTATGCATTGTGTTTCAGAAAACATAAACATTTAATAAATAATGTTATGCATTTAACCGCGAAAAAATAAAAATTACGGGCACTACTCACTTTTTTGGGGGACTGGTTCGTTTTTTATTGTATTACTCCTGAAATATGGATGTCATAGGGCACACTACTGTCAGATATGACAGTAAATGAATGTGACTATATAGTATCGTCATCTTTAAACCCCCCAAAACCCCCTAAAAATTAAAATTTGCATATTAATAGCCTTTTCGGGTACTTTTCGTCACAATTCCGCCGCTTTTACAATCCTTACCACTCATCGCTACGGAATTGATGACCCCTGGCAGTAAAAACCGATAAACCCCCGGTAAACCCACATACACCCCCCCAAAAATTAAAATTTTGCATATAAGTATAATTTTTGGGTACTTTTCGTGACTATTCCAACATCCCCAACGACTCATCCCCACGGAATTTATGTGAATGGATGGTGAACGCCAGGAGTACACACATTTAAACCCCCGGTATCCCCCTGATATCCCCCCAAAATGTAAAATGTGTCATTTAGTCTCATATTTGGGAACTTCTCGCAAACATTACGCCGCTCTACCCGTCCCCTCTGAGCTCTACAACCGGAATATTTGGTGAGGGCGAGCGACCGTAAACTATGAAGGGAAAAAATACCAGAAAATCCCCGATCACCTCCTAGAACATCGCCGAAAAAAAATTTTAACTCGCCATTCCGAATAGTTTTCGCCACAATTTAACGGGTGCCCCTACCACTTATTAAAACCCCCGATAACCCCGTGAAACCTCGCAAAACATTTCTAATAAATCGCCTCTCCAGGTAAAAGAATCGTCAGACCACTCTTCCGGACCCCTAGAACTTATCGGCACGGAATTCATGAGAACGATTTGTGACCACTGGTTTAACACTAGTATAAAACTCCCGTATTCCCTTGGAAACACCCGCAAAAAAATGAAAAACTTGCCATTAAGACGTCTTTTATGGGTACTTGTCGCCACTATTACTCCGCTTTGCACTACCCTTAACAATCACCGTTACGTGATCACTGTGAATGATTGGTGACCGCATGCATAACAAATTAAAACCCCCGAATCACCCTGGGCACCCCTCTCGGTGGAGAAGAGCATTCATGAGGACTAAGTAGAGCAGCCGCTGGGGGGCTCCTCAACACCAAGGCGGCGAAGCCGCCCCACAACGAGGAACGGCGAAGCCGTTCCGAGGAGTAACTGGCGTAGGCGAGAAAGGAACTTCAGTAACTCCAGGGAGGCGAAGCCGTCCCGATGTTCAATCGGCGCAGCCGCTGTGGGCTCCCCCCATCTCTGGGCGGCGAAGCCGCCCCTTTTACGAATGACGGTGAAACAGTTCCGAAATGCCCTCGCCCTCTGGGCGGCCATGGCGACCCCAGACGGGGAACGGCGACGCCGTTCCGAGTATTAAGCGGGGTAGCCCCGGGGGAGCACACTCAACCCCTGGGCGGCGAAGCCGCCCTCCAGCGAGGAACGGCGAAGCCGTTCCGAGGAGTGAGTGGGGCGCCCCCCTACCCCCTGGCCGGCGAAGCCGGCCCCTAGCTTAGGTGAGATTTTTCGAACTTCGAAAGGCCTCAAACGACCACAAAAGTAAACGGCGAAGCCGGAACCGGGGTTGTTAAGGGGCGGAGCCCCTAACGAGCGCGCGGAGCGCAGCGAGTCTATATTATATACAACCCGATGTGTGACAGATACCTCACTCATTGACAAGACAAAAATTCCAAAAAACAATTTACGAGTTATTATCGTTCGATATCTATTCAAAAGTAGAGTATTCAAAATCACAAGTATTACAGAAAACAATGATAGTAATTCATGATCCCAAAGGAAACATTACCAGCTAAATACCCGCAGAATAATTGCTCTAAATTTGCCTCATGCCTCACTAGACATGTGTCTCCGACCAGGCCACGAGCAGAAGAGGCTTGCCTGTTCAGGACAAGACAGGATTTGAGGGGAGGGATTCTTCCAGGGAGTGGAGGGGTAGCCAGGCGAATTCAACTACTGCGCCACTGATGCGTCACTGCGCCTGCAGAACGGCCGCTCCGCAAAACACCATTCCTTGGTTTTGAGTCAACAGCATACCACCCAGAATTTTCCCCTCAACTTCTGGGTTTGAGACATCAGTCGAATCAGCGGGATAATTCATTGGAACACATGGAGGGGAAGGAGATACTGGGGTGAGGTGTTGGAGGGAGAGAGAGTTGTGATAGGACAATGGTAAAACTTCTCACTCCAAGTGCAATACTAAGGCCTTAGCACCGATTTCCCCTTGCTTGCCAAGGAGTAAGTATTTCTCCGCAGTAGTCCTATATAAGTCTTGCATTGCAGGTAGGTTGGTTCGGGGTTGTTTCGGGGCTGTTTCAGAGGCTGATTCCAGAGGCAGGGTTTCCAGAGACAGGATTTTCCAGAGACAGGATTTTCCAGAGACAGGATTTTCCAGAGACAGGATTTTCCAGAGACAGGATTTTGCAGAGACAGGATTTTGCGGAGACAGGATTTTGCGAGACAGGGCATTTTGCTACAGGAGCCTTTTGCGCGAAAAATCCTTTGCGCGAAAAAACCTTAGCGCGAAAAGTTCTTGGCGGGAGAAGTTCTGCGAATAAGTTCGGAGGAAGTTCGAGGAATTTCTGGGGGGGGGTACCAAAAATTTTTGGGGGGGGATACTAAAAAATGCCACAATATTATAGTATAAACATCGCTCGAAGCCCCTTCACTGCTCTCCTGTGTATCCCTCAGGTGGCACAGCTACTTCCTTTCATTTGATGTCAGCAGAGCACTCGTGAGAGCGCCAATGAGATGCGAGGAAGGTGGACGAACTTCAGAAACTAAATACACCATTTCTCGCAGTAAACAGAATCTAGCTCAAATAGAGCGTATAATATTTTATAATTTATTATCAAAATGTCACACTTGTTGAGCATTGAAGAAGCCAGAGCGAACCAAAGATGAAATCTCTATAACCCCTCAAGCGTGACTTTAAATGCCCGTGGACGTTCTCTCAGCGTGTGCGACAGAGCGTTTGTGTCGTCCGATTGCCATGCCTCAAGCGTGTGCGACGCACCCTATGCGTCTGAATGTTTCATTAGGTGTTCCTATCTCTTAAGCTTCCATATATGTACTTTTAGTGAGTATATATGTGAGACACATCTGCCTGCTATCGTTCTGTGCCCCTGTGTGGTCTGTGTTTGCGTTCTCGTATATTTTAGAATATTTTTTTCTAGCTGATGTCAGGAAAGAAACGCTTCCTCTAGGGTCAGCGTCTGGTGAATGTTAATGAAAGATATCCTTCCACTCAAGCTCTGGTTATGTGCTTTCTTAGCGATTGTGTGTGACGCGTCGGGATGCTGAATGCTTTCGTCTCTGCTTCATTATCATCTGCTTCTCTGCCTCATCGTGTCCTTTCTCTTTCATCGAGGCAATGATAGTGAAGGCATGGTCCGTCCAGGCATTGTCACTCAACGCCTCACGGAGCCTCGAAGACCGGCCAGCATCCCCGCATCTTGGTATCTTATTTACGACGTTTGAGGCTAAGGGTTGGGGTGTTTTCATCCCTACGCTTGCTTTGGTGATTTTTTTATTTTTTTTTCGGCCTTGAATCCACTCCATATCTGTGCCCCTCTTTAGTTGACCATGTCTTCTAGCTCGCGTGAGTTGTGCGATGAGCAAGTGCTTGACGCTTTGGAAAAAGAGAGCGCAGGATGCTCAGATACTACTTCGGAAATTTCAATTGGATACTCTCTGGATTCCAGTTCCGAAGAGAGCGATGGACCTTCTCATTTTTCTGTGAATCTTCAAGAAAATAATTGGCAAGACATCGACAGTGCTGACCCTCCTCAACCTTTTGCGTGTGAATTAGTGGGAAAACAAATATTGCCTGTTTCGTGTATAGATGATCCCTTGGCATATTTTGAGTTATTTTTTGATGATGAAATAATTTCAATTATAGTGACTGAGACAAACCGCTACGCAGCACAGTTTCTTGCTCGTGAGAAAGAGAAATTTACGAAGCAAAAAAAATCACGCTTCCAAAAGTGGGTCCCCACAACTCTGGGGGAAATAAGGGTGTATTTAGGTTTACTGATGTTGATTGGAATAATTCAGAAACCAAGCCTCAGAATGTATTTTAGCAGAAAGCATTTATTAGAGACTCCATTTTTTCCCAATGTAATGAGTGAGCAAAGTTTTTTATTGCTCACCAAATTTCTCCATTTTGTAGATAATACCGATGAGGAATTTGTAAAAAAGGATCCAAAACTGTATAAAAATTTACCAATTACTGAATATTTGAAAAATAAGTTCCAAAAAGTGTATATACCCGGTAAGGAAATCAGTGTAGATGAGTATTTGTTGTTGTGGAAAGGTAGACTGTCGTGGAAACAGTATATTCCCATGAAAGCTTTCCGGTTTGGGATAAAATTGTTTGAACTTTGTGACTCCGCAGGGTATGTATGGAATTTTATTATTTACTGTGGCTCAGGGACAAAATTGGGCTGTGAAATCACAAAGGATACAGATCTTTTTTCAACTACAGTTGTTCTAAGTTTGTGTGAGAAACTATTAGACTCTGGTAGATGTGTTTATATGGACAATTTTTACAGTAGTCCCGATCTTTTCCATAGGTTAGTTCAGAGGACTACAGATACTGTTGGAACCGTGAAAATCACGCGTAAAGATATGCCAGTAAACCTCAAAAAGAAACTAAAGAAAGGAGAAGTTGTTAGTGCAAAGTGTGGGGAATAGGTTGCTTTGAAGTGGAAGGATAAACGCGATGTTGCATTGCTGACTACAAAGCATTCAGACCAAATGCAACCCGTAAGTCGAAAGGGCGGGCTAGAATGTGTAAACAAACCTAAGTGTGTAACAGAATATAATAAATATATGGGCGGTGTAGATTTAAAAGATCAACTTTTAGAATCGTTCCTGCTGGAAAGAAAAAGGACAAAAGTGTGGTACAAGAAATTATTCAATCACTTAGTTAATACGGCTGTGTTAAACGCGTACATTTTATACCGTAAGGCTGGTAATAACAAAGATCACCTAGCATTCAGAATGAGCTTAGTGAACAAAATAATTGCTAAGTATCACGGACAAAATTTAGAACAGCGGAAAGGACGGCCCACTGATATCGTAACGGAATGTACGCGATTGACCGGGCAGCATTTTGTTCAACAAAACCCGAAAACTGACGGAAAACGGAAAGAGAAAAGAGACAAGATATAGATGCAAAAACTGCCCAGGAACTCTGCTTAGAACCCTGTTTTGAGCAGTATCACACACAGGTCAACTATTAGCCATCGGATAAGAGGAGCAGGAAAAAGTTAATGGGTCTGAGAATTGTAAGTACGTATTCATAATTATAAAATTTAAACAATTGTTTATATAATATATTTTTTTGGATTTTTTTTGCATAGTGATAAGATTCAAAAAAATATTTTACTTCATGTCTGCACAAAATCATAAGTGCCTCTAAATTAAAGCACCCTGGGTGGTTTAAATGCCTACGATTAAAGCACCGTATAGGGACGGAATAGCGAGGACGCATATGCTGTGTCGCACACACTTGAGGGGATAATTTCTGAGGAAGAACGTTGGGTAAGCGAGGAATAGGGATGAAGGGAATAAGAATAATGGATGGCAAGAAAGTGAGTAGGCAATACTGTGAGCTGATGAAGGGAATTCAGTGATGTGAGAGGGGATTGGCCATGGGAACTCGTATATTGCTAACCCTACCTCAACCGGTGTTACCATTAGCGGTGGTACTTTCATACCTGAATATGCGCTCTTCATATGATAAACTCTTATCATGATAAAAGCAGGAGGTAGTTGTGGAAAGATGAGGATTGATATAACTGAAGCAAATAAATATTCTATCATCGCATTTTTTGCGCAAAATTAAAAATGAAGCCCAGATTTTTGCACCCTTGCAGCGGAAGCAAATTTTCAAACTCTTACAGTTTAACAGTAAAAATAGCATATATATAGTTTTCTTTACCTAATTTCTTGAGACGAGAACATCCTTTTTCACTTTGGCGTTCTGACCTCTGACCTTTGAGAGACCCTTGTGATCTCAAATGAGGAAATCCAAATGCACATTGAAATGTGAGTTCACGCGGCTGACTGAATGAGGTAAGTGGATCCCTTCCCCCTCCCACCTCTCCTATTAACCTCCAGTGGTTGTCATGACAATGCCTACAGATCCATTTATTTCCCAATGGGCGTTACCATTCTTCCTTAGAAATGATAGAGATTTCATCTTTGGTGCGCTCTGGCTTCTTCAATGCTCAACAAGTTTGACTTTTCGATTATAAATTATAAAATTTTATACGCTCTATTTGAGCTAGGTTCTGTTTACTGCGAGAATTGGTGGATTTAGTTTCTGAAGTTCGTCTACCTTCCTCCTTAAAATTAAAATGTTGGCAAATTTTCATTATGGACCGGCTGACTTTCTGGCCTCATTAATTATGTAATAGTATTAATAGAATTAAAATTGTACTTACAATTAGTCATCATATTTGCATATATACCTATGATAAACAACTGGCGTATTCAATGAGTTTGATAACTAACGTCATGTCTTTGGATGACACGGGTTGAAATCGCCTATTCCCTTTCATTCTGCCAATAAATCCTATTCTCAGCCTCACCTAGCAACTGTAACGTCTGATTTTTGAAAGTTGTTATTTTGGTTGTGAAGGGTTTGTTTGGGGAGAGGGGATTGTTGAGGGAGATGTGAAAAGGAGAGGTTTTGTGGAGTATTGTGGAGAGAATTGAAGGAAATAAAAAAGGTACTGAAAATTAATCGTCTTACGTTACACAACCATTCCCCCCTCCAGCACGCTTTTTAAAATCCCCTCTCTCCCTTTGACACACCATGCCTTCTTTTTCCTCCTTATCTCATCTCAAATCTTACTCTCCTCACTTCACCACTTCGTCATTCCTCTTCTACTCATAGAGTGTAAATATTTGCTTCCGCTGCAAGGGTTCAAAAATCTTGGATGTATTTTAAATTTTTGCGCAACAAATATACGATGACAGAATATTTATTTTGCTTCAATTATCACCACCCTCATCTTTCAAGGATAGACTACTACTACTAACACCTTGAGTGCGGCATGACGTGATATCACGTCATGCGTACCCCGAGGGTTCCGGCCCTCTGTGAAAGCTCGGTTCAGTTCTAATATGACATTTTGCCCCCCAAAGTTGCTCAGCAGGGAGCTAGCTGCACATTTGTGAACGCCGTTTCAAGCAACCTTTCCTGGGAGGATCGGGAGAATTTTTTTCTTTTATCTTGACGTAAGGCAATATCCATTCATGTTCCTCCTTGTGTTTTATGCTATTATTTTTATTTCTTTCTATTAATGCGTGATTATGACACATTTTATTTGAGTTTTATTTTACAAATCATATGTATTTACTATCTGGAACTTAATTGTGTGTGTTTATTAATTTTTTATTCCGTTTTTATAATGTTTAGCGAGAATATAGATATTTTTTTCCATCCTTCCTTTTTTTCTTCTTGCGAGCCTATTATTTTTCGAACCTTTATTGTCTGATGTTAATAAGTTTTATTCAATTAATATATGAAGTACTGTGATTATTTAAACTTTAATGTAAATTTGAAAATGCCATTACCTTTATTTATGCAACGTAACGTATCTCTAACTTTTGCACCCTTCATTTGTTTGTCAGTGAGACTCCTAAGCAGGGAGGGGATATACAAGCGGCAATATTACGAGAGTAAAGAAAGCTATTTACGGAAAAAGTGTAAGTTATTTATAATATTTATTGTTGATATATGTACATTATGCACCTATAAACATTCTTATTATAATTGCAAATAACTGTTTGCACATTATCCCAATGCTTGGCGAAGAAGTGATTCTAAGGAGTTGCTTTATAAAAATGCTTTTACTCTCTCGATAACCATGAAATCAATGGCTTATGGGTGCTCTTAATTCTTAGTTTCGCCATTGTGAATATTTAGTTCCTAAAGATAGTTTTACATAAGTAAGGCTGTTTGTAGCATTTTAACTTTGGCCTATTTCACCGAGAGTGTTTATTTTGATCCTGTTATTTATCGGAAATTTTACAAAAAAAAAAAATGTATTTATTTCAGATGGTACGGAAGCGAGAAGTAAAACGGAAAATTTTTTATGCTGGCCGGCAGTCGATGCCGCCTGAAAGAGATGAAATTCTCTATTCATCAGCTTTTGCCGATGATCAGCAGTCTTCGACCTTACATCAGGGCCTGCAGTCATCGACGTCGAGGGAAGAAACCTCCGCAAGGGCACAAACATTTCCTTCCCAGCTCTCTGCCTTCTCTAGGCGAATGTACATGAAGAAGGAATAGCGGGAGATACTGGAAGAAGCGGGATCAGGCATTCTCAGAAGACTCTGAGTTAGAAATTAGAGGGGAGGAGGGTGGGGAGGAGGTTGAACACTCACAGTCAGGTACTCCGTTGCCTCCTTCTACGCCCGATTCCTTTATGTCAATCACTGGCCCATCCCCTTTGTCCCATTCTTTCCCTGAACCCTCGAACAATACCGTCAGTCCTTCTCCATCCGAACGTGCTTTGCGGTGGACCTTTAGTTCAGTGACCCCTCAAAATATCACTTTCATAGAAAACCCAGCTCTCACCACTCCACCCCCTTCCAACGACCCAAGTGTTTTTTGCGTCTCCTTTTCCCAGACACCCTCTTTCGTATACAGACATAGTTTCTTACACTGAGAGAACAGGTTTTGATGCTACTCCCTAAACCCTTTTGAGCGGGGAGGTTTGGATGCGCCATCAAGAATCATGCGACGTCAGAACTAAATCTTTGGATGTGAGAACCAAAGGCAAAGAATGTCACACCAAACACGGCCAGTCAACGTCCTTTGGATGGGAGACTCAAAGTTATGGTTAGTGCACTCTACCGGTTTAGGTGCGAAATCTAAATCTATTGTTACGCTCTCTGGTGGCAATCTCATGAAGCTCTCTAGCACCCGCAGTTCTGTGTTCAGCCGTGGAAGCCGTGGACACGTGTGGACTTGTTGTGGGCAAAACGGGCGAACTCTGCTGTCGCTTGTGCTTCGTTGCTCTTGCTGCTCGAGATTATGGACGAGAGGACGGTGAATTTCTTATCGAAGGCAGGACTTGGAGCCTATATCCATGTGTTCGCTGGTAAGCACCTTGAATATGCAGCGAGCATATGGGATCCGGTGCAGAAAGACTTAATCCGCGAACTGAATAAAATTCAAAGGAAGGCTGCGCGTTTCGTCAAAAACTGCTACGGGCGTACAGACAGTGTTACCCATATGTCAAGCGAATTAGGCTGGGAGCCGTTGGAGACTCGGAGGCTGCGCGCTAGGCTTAGATTGCTTGAACAATTGAGAATGGATATCTTTAAGAGCGACACAGAGAACATAATATTAGAGCCACTTTATATTTCCAGGTCCGATAGAAGTGATAAATTAAGAGAGATGTTTTGCCGAACGGATAGATATGCGAATTCGTGTTTCCCCCGAACCATAAAGGACTTTAATAAACGCTAGTCCCAACTTCGTTTGAGCACTTAATTTTTTTTTGCTGTAAACGGCTGGTGTCCTAACACCCCCTGCCACACGCCTTTTAGGCGGCTTGCGGGGTATTATGTAGATGTAGATGTAGAAGTTGCGAGTTCTTGTTTATTCTCACGGCCATTTTGTGTTTATTCTCACCGCCATGTTGCATTAATTCTCACGCCCGCACTACCACCCTTTGCTTATGAGTTCTTCAGATTCCCATTGTTATCTCTATGTGCTTATTAAAACAAAGTTCAGACTCTCAGATCATATTTTGTCGGAAGTGCTGCTGTGCTTATTAATATTGACCATTATTTATTGAGGTTAAATTGTCTCACGTTTCTTGTATTTCTCGATGATATTTATAATATGTTGTGATTGTATTTTAATAATATTTTATGTCATTGGCATAGAATTTGATAATGATATTAATCCACTGTGTTTTGTGCACTTTTTATGATATTATAACGGTGGATTCATCGAGAGCCTTGCGTAGTAATCATCGAGAGCGTTGGCACGGAGGTTATTGACGAGGAAAGGAGAATAAACAAGAAGAGATTGAGAAAAATTTTGTGTTTGGAGTGAATTTTATGTAACTGTGTGTTTATATATTGGAAATAAATGTTCTTTCTAGTGCTCTACAAATGGGGATATTTATTTTTCCACCCACGCACATTACAATATGTTGAATTATGTGATAAAAGATAGGTATTATGACAACTACAGAGCTAGGTTTTCTCATTTTTTAGTTGCACTGTCCTAGTTGCCCATTTAGATATGGGTTGAAAAAGAACAATATTAAGGTGCAGTGGGGCTGAATAGGAGGGAGGAAGGGGTAGGCACGCAATCCTTTGGGCAGGTGATCTAAACTTTTCATTCGGCGTCCAAACATTGTTCTGATGAGCCACCCAACGCTTTGGTTCTCACACCCAAAGTACTCGTCCATCTTCTTTGGATGTAGCAACCAAATGAATAGTTGGAACATCCAACTCCTCATCACCCATTCCCTTTGGGTGACACAACCAAATGTATGGACAAGTCCTTTCCTTCACCTCAGCTTTGGGTGTGACACCAAAACCTACGATTCTCATATCCAAAGTGTTTTTTCAGTGAATAATCTCCGAAAGAATAGTTAAGGAATTGGAAACAATTAACCTATGAAGAGTTTTACCTTCATAGGCCTAATATTTCACAAGGTAGGTATTCCTACAACCAATATATCCGACTAATGGAGCATTGCTATCTTGTTTGACCTGGTTTGCTTTCATGAGTCGTGATTAATTCTTTAGCATTCTTCAAGCACTTAATTTTTCACCGAACACCGGCCAAAACGATTCAGAGCCTGAGTGTTTCCTCTAAAAAATATCCGTCAATTTAGATTCATTTCACTACTCCATTGATTCCCTAATAATTCCTTCTCGAAACTATGCACGCTTTTTCATGTATCGTGAACCCGCCGAAAAGATTTCCCTTTATAAATTCCGTCTTTCTGTCATTAGACCCTTTATTCTTCCATCCTACATTCCTTATCCCAAGCCACTTTTACCATCATTATCTCAATCTCACATTCCTGAAATCATCCAAGAGGAAGGTGGCAGAAAGAAGTATCGATGGTGCAAGTATTGCACTATTGCGGTGCAAGCACTCTCGGGCGTAGGAAAGAGACCGCAGATATCTACACTGGCTGCAAGGATTCTCCTCTACTCTGTCCCGAGCTTTTTTCATTGTTTTATAAGAAGGCATAAATAGTATTATATATTTTTGTGTCATATATTGCAAATAGTATTATAGGTAAAATATGTAGTTACAAAATTTGTGAGAGAGGTATTACCTAAATTGGTAAAACATACATGATTGTACGTAGTTGTATATAATATATAATTTGAAAATGGTCATCATTTCGATTGTATTGAAATTGTTTTGGGTAAATATAATATTTTTTTCATGTCATGTGATTCCTTTTTTCAAAAGACTAGGGCTCTTACATAAATAAGAAGTAACTTTCCAAGCACGATGAAATTAGTGTTTCCCTCGTGTAATTAGAAAGAAAACGCCATCGTTGCTTTCGGTAATCGGGTAAGTAATAAGAGGCAAAGATGCTGCAAATCTATTCCTAGCAATACGTATTATTGAATGGATTACTCGAATTGATATCATTATGCATCAAATGAAAAAATGTTCTTGCGGTATAAATTTACATCATTTTCAGATTATCGCAGAATATTCGTAGTAAGAACCGCGATATGTGGCCTAAATGAAGATTACTTGCAAGATGTTTGCTTGCAAATACTATTAGTTCCAGTTTTTATGCATTAATTTCCAACTCGGTCACATCATATTGCAAAAATATATTATTGGCTTGAGTTCAGAAGATAGTAATGAGGAAGTTATGGGCTGATCATTTCTGTTTCCACATCCATTTTTATTTCGGCAACCGAGTCTATACCCCAATGACCCAAAAAGGACACGTATCAGCAAAATCTTTCCTCATACCTTCCCCATCTTTTAAATGTGCCCAAAGAAATATTTACCACCTCAACATGCAATCAAAACAAATGGCGAAACGAAAAAATAACAGTTGAAATATAGAGACTTTCCCACAGGTCGTGGGTCATTTTTGACTCCCAATTTTGGTAACTTCGTCCCAAGCGTTATTCATGAAAATTGGCATACTTATGCGGAAAAGTCCTTAGTTTTGTTGAATGAGAGCAAAATTTTACGATTTTGACCTTCTAACCTCACAATGGTACTCTTTTGACCTGGGAGTTACGATAACCTCAAACGTCACGTGGGGAACACATATAAAGAATGTTTGCGGCATAGCCCTGAAGAAATTAGGATTCGTCAAGCGTATTATGGGAAGAGTTTTGGATGAGAAAGTAAAAGAAAGGTGCTATTTCGCTCTTGTCCGACCGCACCTTGAATATGCAGCGAGCGTATGGGATGCGGTGCAGAAAGACTTCATCCGCGAACTGAATAAAATAGAAAGTAAGGCTGCGCGTTTCGTCAAAAACTACTACATCTACATCTACATAATACCCTGCGAGCCAACTCTAGGGTGTTTGGCAGGGGGTGATCAATCACCAGCATGCAGCATGCATTTGGACTCCCACATGCACACCACACCGTCCAAAAAACGTCCCGTATAATAACAAACTAAACTGCTATATGCTGTTAGAAATAGAATATAGAATAGAATTTCAGAAACATGCATTAAATTTTACATAGGTTAGTAGGCTACACTACAAGTCATGCAATCTATTTACGAGTTCTATTGCTGCCGTTATAATCTCTTATTGATGGTGGAAAAAATGACATTCGGAATCTGTCTGTTCTGCAATCTATCTCTCTTATTTTATTTATATGATCTGATCTTCCGTAGTACGTTGGCGTCCGCAAGATATGGTTAACTTCAGAAAAGACACTGCTCTTGAATTAATCTAAAAGGTTTAGTCTATTTTTCAATCTACGGTCCGACAGAGATTCCCATCCGAGTTTATCTAAGAGGCCAATTACACTAACAAGACTGTCGTAATGACCTTTCACATACCTGGCAGCTCTTCTTTGCACGCGTTCTAACTCTGTTATTAAGCCTTTTTCATGAGGGACCCAAACACTGGCAGCGTATTCCAAATGTGGTCTAACGAGGGAAAAGTAGCTAATTTCTCTCACTTTGTCGTCGCACTTTCCTAATATTCTTTTAACAACACCCATTTTACGATTAGCTTGACCGGTTATTTCTCGAATATGTTTATTCCACGATAGATCATCATTGAGTCTAACTCCTAGATATTTCACGGATTCAACAGTCTCTAATTGGGTACCCCGAATTATATTGCTACGTTGTAGGGAGTTGTTCGTCTTCCAGAAATTCATTACGACGCATTTTTTCAAATTTAATTCTAACTGCCAAGCATCGCACCAAGCTTGGATAGCAGCAAGGTCATTCGTTAGTTCATCTATATCTTTGCTGGAACGGATTTCTCTGTAAACTACAGCGTCGTCTGCAAATAATCGTAACTTACTCTGCACTACTTCGCCAATGTCGTTTATATAAAGAAGGAATAGGAGTGGGCCAATGACACTACCCTGAGCAACGCCAGAAGTGACTCTAACCTCATTGGAGACTGCACCGTCTAATACTACTCTTTGGACGCGGTCGCTCAAAAATTCTCTAATCCAGGAAATGACATCTTCGTCTAGACCATAAGATTTCAGTTTTATTATTAACTTTCCGTGGGATACTTTATCAAATGCCTTTTTGAAATCAAGAAAAATCGCGTCTACTGGAATATTGTCTTCCCCGGAGACTAAAATATCGTGGGCGAAAAGCGCTAACTGAGTTTCGCACGATCTGCTTTTCCTGAATCCATGTTGAGTTCCCATTAATAAGTTTTGCGCGTCTAGGTGTTTCATTACCGAGCTGACTACGATGTGTTCAAGGACTTTGCAAGAGATGGACGTTAAAGATATCGGCCTGTAATTACATGGCTGTTCCTTGTCTCCACTTTTAAATATATGCGTTACATTAGCGATTTTCCTGTCATTAGGTACTTCGTGTTGCTTGATGGATTTACTGAATATTAACTGCAAGTATTGGGCAATTTATGAGGCTAGTTCTTTATATACGCGAGAAGGGATTTCGTCTGGACCAGGTGATTTATTTGGACTAAGCGATTTCAAAATATTTTCTATTCCGAGCATACTAATGTCAATAGCTGGCATCTTATGTATACAGGGATTGTCATCGGTCTTGGGTGAGTTTTCGGAAGGCTCCGTGAACACGCTCTTAAAGTAGGAGTTTAATAAATTGGCTTTATCGTAACTGCTTGTCAACACATCTCCATTGTCGTATCTCAGGGAACATACGGTAGATCGTTTACCTTGAACTTCCCTAATATATGACCAAAATGCTTTTGGGTTATCCTGTAACTGCTCTACTAGTGTTTTTCTTTTAAAATTCGTGAACTCATTCCTGAACGCTTCCTTCGTGGCGGCTTTAGTCATCCTATATTTTTTAATTATTAGCTCGCGTTAATTAGCGGATAAATCCGTGCTGGCTTTTTTCATTTTAGCATGACACGCTCTCTGTCGCCTCAATGATTTTCTCACTTCCGCGTCGTACCATCTCGGTTCGCTGCCTTCTTTTACTATTTTACTAGGGTTGTAGCTATTTATTCCCGAAGTTACGAGCGAAGGCTAAGGGCGTACAGACAGGATTACCCAGATGTTAAGCGAATTAGGCTGGGAGCCATTGGAGACTCGGAGGCTGCGCGCTACGTGTTTCATTACCGAGCTGACTACGATGTGTCCAAGGACTTTGCAAGAGATGGACGTTAAAGATATTGTTTTGAACAATTAAGAATGGATATCTTTAAGAGCGGCACAGAGAACATAATATTAGAGCCACAGTATATTTCCAGGACCGATAGAAGCGATAAATTGAGAGAGATGTTTTGCCGAACGGATAGATGTGGGAATTCGTTTTTCCCCCGAACCATGAAGGAATTTAATAAACGCTAGTCCCAACCTCGTTAGAGCCCGTCATTATTTTTTAGCTGTAAACGGCTGGTGTTCCACACGCCTTTTAGGCGGCTTGCGGGGTATTGTGATGATGTAGATGAATGTGGGTCCAAACTAAAATTTTGAATTTGCCTCATGGGATTTCAATGTAAATAAAATTGAGATAGAAAAATAGTCTGAATTTTATTGACCAAGATGTCAATTCTTAGGTTTTGGGACAAAAGAAAACAAAAAATAACACTCTTATTTACGAAAATTCTACCGTTCACCCAATAAAGTCTCAATCGAGGTCATAAGGGTGGCAAAAAGAATAGCATACCAACAAAGGTGTTGATCCATATGTTTGAAAGGGTGCCCTAGTCATTGGCAATGCCCAAATGCTTGTCTTATCCACTAATTTAGTTTTAAAGCGTACCCAAGTCAGTTTTGCAGTTCATATGTCCGTAATGTTGATTTTTTTGATGGGAGAAAGTGTTCGAGCGAAAAAGGTAGCGATCGATCATTGCTTGGGTCCAATATACCTGGCTGCTTCTTGGCCCCACGAAACTACCACTAACCAAAGAAATTAATTATTTACAATATCTCAGGAAAAAGGTCAACCACCCTTTGAGTAAAAAATACTGGAATACGGGACACCTTTAGTAATAATCTTAGAAGAAAAATGTCCATTTTTTATAAAATTAACTTCATAATATTTTCATATAAATATCTGTTGCATTAAAAAAAGTATATTCCTCGCAGTAATTGGTGTCCTGTTTTTAATCTCAAATGAGAGACAACCTGTCAGACACGTGTGTATCTTCCTCCACTCCACCTCCGCCGCAGAAAGAATCCTGGATCCACTCTTGGAAACGTCTAAAAGGCGACAATAAGCTACACCGGAAGAAGAGACATTGCTATGGATCGAAGGCGATTCCAGAGAAAGGAAGATTTGGAAGACTGCGTTTGAACAATGTGCACTGCAGTGCGTTTGAACAATGTGGAGGGGAGGGGGTGGAGGGGAAGTCTCTAGTAAGTGGTGCGGGCCGTACCTCAGCGGTGCCGCGGTGCGAGGTGGCGCCCTGGGGGGTGGATTGCATTACGACGGACGATATCTCGTAAACGCTTAGAGATAGGTCAAAACAAACAGAAAATTGGCCCTAAAGACCTTTACTTTTACGTTTTACATAGAAATAGCACTTTTTCGGCCCCAAAAATCTCAATTGAGGGTCCTCAGTACTAAGGGCCCTTGGGGCACGGGTTGCCGTTATTTTAAAGTAACCAAATTTTAACACATGAATATGAACCTCATTTGGACCATTTTGAGACTAGGAAAACATAACTTTTCTCAATTCTGAAAAATAAGGGCTGGCCTAATGTGCAGCCTTAAAGGGGACGAGACATAACCCTCACTTGAATCGTGTTTCTTCGTAACGGATTACTCGCTTTGAACATACGCTATGACCTTGAAATATGTAGACGTAAGAAGAAACGGCCCTCTTGAATACATATAAAAAATTATAGCTGAGTTAATAGTCAACATGCCGAATTATAAAATATTAAATACATTTGCGATGGTCTAAGTCATATACCCTTAAAATTTCAAAATGCCAGCTAGTTTTAAGCGCGTAGGTATTCCGTTGCCAAAAAATAAGAGAATGGTACAAGCAGAAGGTCTTACTTCATAGTCTTAAGCCTGAATGACACCATCACCATGGACATCTCTTTGGAGGGACAGCCCAAGCAACCGCTCCAGGGATGCTCTATCCAAACCTATTTTTTATAAAGTCTATTTTGCCGCCGCTGAAACCATAGCTTTAACCGTCCTTCAGCCAATCGGAACGCAAGGCCACTTACAACAGCAATTGTAACGTCACGCATTACATTGAATGACAGTTGTAAATGCGGAGAGAGAGAGAGAGAGAGAGAGAGAGAGAGAGAGAAAAAGGGATGGAAAAAAGGACGGTTGGGAGGAACATGTGAATCCAGAAAATGATGGGTCAAAGAGCGATCACTTTTTATGTCGCTAAGTGTAAGAGTGGAAAGAAAGTCAATCACGTGACATCAATGGAAGCCACAACACATGCGATGCCAGTAGTGAAAAGGGAAAACTAGCAATGAAGTACAGATGATGGAAGAATCGCACTCAACTGAAGTCAAAAGACAGAAGAAAATAGCGAAAACTAAATACCCAATCAAAGAAAGGCCTACCTATTGAGGTGCAGTTGGTTGAGTTAGTATTTACCTGATTCACAGGAAATATCCTCTTATTCAACTGTGATTTTGTTCAAACAATAACATCCATCGATGTTGAACACATAATCCAGAATTGAGTTTTTAAGGCAGGAACCTAACGACACTAATCCATTAGATATACACAACACTAATTAGACCAATCCAACGACAGTAAACAGTCTAACGACACTAATCGTAGCGAGGAGGATAGCCGTGAACTTAAAGTGGTGTGAAATGACGAACTTACGCATATTCTCCTAATTAAAAAGTATTCGAGAATAATTCGACACCCTTGTCCAGCCAAGATGAGAGTTATTAACCGAAGCAAAGTATATGATATGGTCTAATTTCTTTGTCGCAGTTGGGGAAAGAGTACAGTTATGCAATACAAACGGTGATACTTCTACCAGTTGCTTACTCTCGCTTGGTAGAGTGTGTTAAACGAGTACACTATGTGTCTCAGGAAACGAACAGGTGACTCAAATGCAAACAAAGGAACACAATGATAGAAGGATTGGTAGAACACGTGCTATTTTAATCGTGCTATTTAATGGAGTATAACACTGTCACAACGAAACACCACTTACTGCGGAAATACACTAGGAGAGGAATATATTCAGTGAGTCTTAAATGTACCAATTTTCACCCTTCCTTAATCGTAGCACATTCTCTCATCAAAAAACTGGAAACACTTCTCCGCAGTTATAAGACTCTCTGATTGTTTCGTTTACGCTTTGAGGCGTTGGCATGGCGACGGAGGAAGCAGAAAAGACGTTGAAGAAAGGGGAAGGAGCAAACACTGTCCTGAAACCAAAGAAAAAACTCACTGCACTAGAACGCTATTCACAGTCACTTATACATTAGTCAGCACTGGCGGCGCGAGAGCTTAAGTCTCAAGAAAATCGAGGCATTATACACACGAACTATGGCCACAAGTTGTCACGAAGACTGACGCTAAGTACAGTCACTGCTGAAGACACTATTTGAAAAAAAAACAAAAGTACGAAGGATATAAGACACCCTCCAGTCGCTTCTTACACAGTAGCCACAGCATAAAACTTCGTCTCCTAAAACAGTGGTTCCCAGCCCTTTATGTCTAGCGACCCACCTTTTTTTTCCATTTTCGCGACCCACCCCTACCCCACCCATGATTACACACACACATACAATCAAGTACGTATGCATATTGTACACTTAATTGGTATTTATATACATTTGGTCAATCTTATGAAATGGAAACATACTAAGTATAAAAACTTAACTTAAAAAATGACACATACATAATATTAAAATTATCTGGTGAATCGGTTAAATTTGGTACATTTTCAAGAGCCACGTCGCGACCCTCTTAAATTCCGCCAGCGACCCACTAGTGGGCCGCAACCCACTGGTTGGGAAACGCTGTCCTAAAATGATTTTCGGGGCGCTTTGAGAGAGAATGACTCGGAGATGAATTCGCGAACACTCCGCCCCCACGCTTCATTGGGTGCTTTCGATTCAGGCGACTCTCGTGTCACCTTGTGTTAACTGTAGTCAACTCCTAGCCAGCCATGAATGGAAAGCACCGTATGCGCAGTGGTTGATGCGCGTAGAACTTGGTAGAACACGAGTTTAGAACACGAGTTTAGAACACCGGGAAATTTATCCAAAGAGAACGATGTAAGTGATTCAGGATGAAGATCTGGAATGTTTTTGTTTATATTATTGACCAATGTTGCATTCTGGTCATTGATCATTTGGATTGTTTTCTTGACCGTTTTACGGTTTACTTTTTACGGTGAAAATAATGATGCAATGTACGCAAATAATTCGACTTAGTTAAAGGCATGGCAAGTATATTTAAAAATAATATCACTCAAAATCACAAAATTTTAAAATAACAATAAGAATCATCTCACAATTGTATAATAACTACTGAAAATTAAAAAAATGCATTATTATATCTGCATATAACCTATTTATTTTAAAACTTCATACCTTGAACATATCGCACACTTGCCAATAACTTATTTAAAAAATGTTTCAACTCCAGTGCAGAAATTGATCTCTTATAAAAATAGTGTTATCTCCAATGCAGGTGAAAGGCGCCAAAACAACTATGCATGCGCAATTCCTCTGTCTGCTGTCTCAAACTCAGCTTTTCGGCAGAGTCGGTGTGAGTCCGCCTGTGTCGGCAACTCCAACGAATGGAACGCAGAAAACACGACTTGAGTCGACGCATGTCAACTTGCGTCGACGAATGGAAAGCACCCATTGTGGGTCGCAGGTGAACTAATTTACAGCTTGTGGGGATCAAAATCGTAAGGGAGGCTCTTACCTCCCCTTCGGAACAGCAGCGCCACGAGCGGCCAGACGGTGAGTTAGGAGGGGAAGTGTAGGGAACAACCCCTCCCCTCGCCCAATGACGTCACACTCCAAAACACGTCTCTCTCAGCGTCCTAATCGCATGAACGCATGACTAAATATCGCTTTATGTTTACGGACGAAAGGAAGATCTTTTGAAGAGACCTTGCGTAGCTTTCAGATGGAAACGGCCCGAGTGTACCTCCCAATGGAATTTTGCAACTCGGGAAGGAGAAGCGTCACGCATGATTTCAATTGCTAAATTCAACATTCGGGAAAAGGCCAATTTTTCGATTGGGGGAAAGGGGAAAGAGGATTTACCGATTTAGGGAGGATGCCCTATAGAAGTTGGTGGACTTCTATGAGGGGTTTCATTATATCAACTTTTAGAAACAAGTAGTGGGAAGAGGTGGGGTTTAGAACCGTATTTCAACCAATCTCAATGTAAGATATTCGAATGAGAATTTAAAAATACATAAATTTTATAGGGCGCTTTCGAAGAGTATTTGAAAGCAACCACCGCAGCTTACAACAAGCGAACAACAGAAGCCCTTGGTATTCATAGAAGTATTCACGGATCTTTGAGATCTAAACTAATGAGCAAGGCAGCATATGGTACGATAAGGACTCTTTAAGAAAACCTTTATCATTAATTTGCATATGTTGTAGCGATAGTATTTGCGTAGCTTTATTATCCTAGCAAACTGTTTTCAGTTTTTATTTTTATTTGATCGGATACACTTTTCACTTGACGATGCAATCAACGTGTATCAGGGAAAACTCTGCTAAAATTTCATCGAGTTTTTGCTGGAGAGAGTCGGTGTGGGCGAGTATTGGTCAACGTGTGACACGGGGCTGTCCATTAAAAGTTTTTGCTTTCTTGTGAGAAAATTCCACCGAGAAAGAAACCTCAAGTCTTCAGCGGGATTTGAATCCAGATCCCACAATTTTGGAATGACTTCTTCAGTCACTTGAGCTATCTAGGCGTGATTTCCCAGTGTTGAAATATGTGGACTATACCGGAAAAGATCGTGAAATAATAGGTCAGCCAGTGAGCACGACTTGGACTGCTAGTCGCATAATATGCTCAGCAGTCCATACCATCCTACAGTCAGGTATAGTGCACAAATTTTCAAAGAGAGAAATAACGCCTCGGCATTTTAAGTGGCTGAAGCACTTGACCGGAAATAGCGGGAGCTGTGTTCGAATCCCGGTCAAGGCGATTGATTTTTTCTCTGCTGAGTTTTCCTACATTTATGCCTTGTGGGTGACTCCGTAAATTTATCACCGTAGCTAGTGTATATTATATACTTACTTTAATACTTTAATTAAACGGTTTTGCTGCTATACGTGTGTGTTGAGGAAATGGTGGGGGAGGGATGCCTGGGATGACTTGGAAACTGGAGTTTAAGTGGGGGGAATGATGTTTGAATCGGTGATGTTCGCAGTTGATCAGGCAGGGGACATTAGCCATCTGGAGGAAGGGTTATAGGGTTCAGGTTAATGCTATGTATAATCGGTTATTCGTCTAGTCGGTAACATGTATAGAATGTCGAGTAGATAATTATCAACACTTGCTCAATGAATAAGAAAAGTAATAGTAGCGTGCGTGACTTTGTGGAAATCCTTCACCCTACGATTAGAAATGCCTAATAAAAGCTTGGCTCTAACTAAAACTTTTCAAAATAAATCACCATGGAAGAATCAAAGTTTTACTCCCTTGAACTCCAACGAATAATAAAAGTACTTAAATTCACCATTAGGTCACTTTCCTAGTCCCACCATGGAGACACGAGATCCGGTGGTGATCACTGAAACGAAAGAGAAAAAGAATTTTAATTTTTGGGAAAGATACATTAAAATCATGTAGCTGATAGCACACTTTAAAGTTGTGCAATTACTAAGGAATAATATTATTCTACCGATACAAACGAGGGATAAAAACATGAGAAATCATATGCACGATTCTGATATAATGTTATATCTCTTTCATGATATTTCCAAACCGATTTGAACTCTTTCGTGTACTGACCATGGAGCAGTAACCGTTAAGAAGTGGATGTAGGTACTATTGACACTAATGATTTCAGATTTAATTCATTTGACTGAATACCTTTACTTGCTTATTACCTACAGATTGATTTTTCATAATATGAGTACTATTTTTCATCTAATTTATTCTGACTGCATGACGTTGTTGCTTTTGCAATCCATGAAGCAATTATATTTTTTTTAATGTTGTCCAAAAGCCATTGCTAAAATTGATATTACTGTTTCGCTAACAGGGAATGTAGAAGTTCTAAGTTTTCAATAATTTAGACGATAATTTTCAGCAGCAGCGAAATGAGGATATTTCCACAATTTATGTGCCTTAGCGATCAGTTTTTCACATTAATTTTACGAACGTCAATTCCCATCCCATCAAAATTTCACCGTTAACGATAGAAATATACATACCTCAGCAAGCTGAGAGATTTACGGGACAAAATAAATTAACTTCTCGCCTCGTAATTCAATTTCATTCCAAGATTATGGAAGGGACGCGCAGACATTTTATCTGTAAGTCTCGCACCGCTGAAACTAGTAGTTAGTTAAGTGAGTAGATGAGAAGGAAGCGTGGAATATTTTCATTAAAATGAGTGTATACTAGAGTACCTCATATTGCCACATTTTTAGGAGCGAAACGTAATACCTGGAAAAAGTTCCGAACCCGCTAGGTATTAAAAATATGATCAATTAATATCTGTTCGCCATTTTCCTTAAAATTTCAAAATTTTTAACGAAAAATGTTAAAAGTTTAATTTACATTTGGATTGAGGGAGCACTTTTTTACAATTGCATAGGTATAACCTTTGACTTCACTTCATATTTTAGAGCATATGTTAAAAATCAGCTGTATTGCTATTAATTATCGAGAAATTACCTTTCAATGCGCATCAAAGAAACTCTTGTGGTGTAGGCAATCCGCAACACGCATCCTCATTTTACTCCATGCATTCACTAAATGACGCGAATTAGTGACGTTTCCAGTAAAATTCGTGCAAATCATGTCTGAAAATGTCTCCGTAGAGACCGCCACGGGCTCCGAACCCCGTACTCGCCTCTACCTTCAGCGTATCGTCACTGCGTGCGATAGCCTCAAGGAATCCCCATGATAATTATTCTGATGGTAAATCAATATTCATGAAGGCTAATTCTTAAAATGCACCTATTGAACGCATAGTATAGCCATTACTACTACCCTATATGCATTTGAGAGAGAAACCCAGGCCCTATAGCCACGCAATTACGATGCTCCCCTATTACACGTTTCTTTCCTTGGCCAAGACGCACTTAGAGGATGATTTGGGTACCACCCGGGTAATGAAACTGAGGCCCTTCTACCAGCAAGCAACCTAGCGCTTAACCATAGCCACCTAGAATACAAGGCCTGTTCACTGCTTTGTGACGTCACTCAGAGAAGTGCCAGGGAAGTTGCTACGGTACTCGGACGGGAAGTCGTCTTTCGCTGGGCATTCAGCTGTCTCCAGCCAACAGAACGCCAACTTTTACCTAAATTATTACTCATGAACTTGCCTTTGCCGTGAATAGTGTAATAATTATATAGCCGTCCAGTTAATTGGCGTATTTGAATCACATAAAATAAATTACAAGAGTGAATCTTTAGCGATGGGAACTGAAACCAACTACTATCGGCGCAAAAAAGGTAGAACGTTGAACTTAAGCATTTTTATAAAATTCTGCCGAGGCTTCATAGTGTTGTGTCATATACTATGTTATACTATGAGTCTCACTTGTCAGAGTTACTGAGCAAGGCATATCTTCTCAGGATATTTTGTTTCTCTCTACTGACACTCCGAAGTCATTTACCCATTTGGCTACACAAATTAGAAAAGAATTTGTTAGTTGTCTTCTCTTTAGGACAGACATATGTTTATGCTTTACCATCTACAGTACGTTTTGCGGAAGACGCACGCGATAGCATCAGTTCCTAACTTCACCTCGCACGAGTGGTTCCGTACTTTCCAGGGGGGGTTGAATTCAAATTAGCTAGTGTTTTCCGTGTGGGTTTAATAAAGCCAGGTTTCATTTTCATTGGTTTTACTTTTATCCGTCTTCGGACCAAGGCCCTTCCGAAGAAACAAGTGAGTACTTTAAAAGATTGTCTGAAAATAATTTAATATGAAGAAAAGCATCTGGGAATGATGAGCGTGAATATTGGAGAACGTCTCGGGCTGTCAGCAAGCACATGACGGTAGGGGTGGCGTTAAAGCGAGCTACCTGGTGAAAACAATAAGTGGGATGAAGCCGAGGCTCAGGTGGGCGTGCCGCTAACGATTAACGCAACATTGTTCACGCTTTACACATTGCCTAGATTACATGAAAAATATATTATTAGACAGGAAAATTACAAATAATTGCCGATTTTAGGCCTATGTGATCCATCTCACAACCAATCACGGCGCCAGCGAAAGCGTTTGTTTTAGGCATTAAAGAACATTACTCTCGTGAATACGTGTACTGGAAATGGCGTTTCATGGATAAGAATTTATACATCAGAGAGACATCAATAATAGCAGGGTGAATATCGAGTGGAGAGCAAACATTTTTAGCGAGGTTGCGTGTTCCTCTAGGATATTTAAAAGAGAATCAACAATATGATCTAAGTGCCTCGATGAAATACTAGTATTCCTGTAATTGGCTGAAATCTTGTTATTAATCCTATAACGAATATCACAATTACTCGCCAAATTCCTAGGTTTCCTGGGACAAAGGCAACCTAGCCAAACATTCCCGCATCGATCGTTTTCACGCATTCATCGTTTTTTTTCGTCCATTCCCCTGAAAAACGATAGTTCGAGGTTCCACTGTATTTTATTTATCTAAATCACCATTGTGCTCAATATTCAAATCTTATCAATAAAAAAATCAGGGTAAATAAAAGAGGAAAAATATAAAACAAGAAAACATACAGTTGTCCTCAAGATTTCAAACAAGCAGAGCATTTACATTTATGTACATCATTCACAGTAGGAGGTAATTTTGATTGATGACTAAAAATATTTTATCGTGACACCACTTGAACACAATAACATTGTCGAATGTTTCACCATAGTAAACATTTTTTAAAAAGAGAGAGATTAAAGAGAAACCGATCTCAAGCAAATATAGGATATTAAAAGAATATATAAGGAAATTCAGGCATTATTTTTATAAAATTGCCACAACTAACTAGACAAAATAAACTTGCATTGGCTCTCGGAATTTTAAAGGAATTTTTGAGTAATCATTAATTTTTATTACATTCACTGACAAAAAGGGTAAAATAGTGTTTTATCGAAATAAAATTCCTCTGATTCTTTCGCTGGAAAAGTTAATGACAATGCACTTGAAATCAAAGCAAAGAATTCCTTTAAAACAATTCCCAAGTTGATGATTGAAAAACACAAGTACATTTCAAAGTATTTCCCGCATAACTTTCAATGCTTTTGAGAATCGTAAGAGCTATTTAGCACAAAATATTAAACTAACTGACCCGGCGTACTTCGTACTGCCTAACAATCAATGAACTTACAGTTCAGTTACACCATTTATAAACCAAGAGCGGCTGAGCTATTTTAATCATATTTGATTTATTACAATAAAAGAAGAATACAATTTCAACAAAACCACCTAAATGAGTATCAAAATTGGTTGTCAAAAAGACATTTTCTTTATTGAATCTACATAGGGTGAATCTGAGCACGTTTACGCGGATTATTTTCAATGAATTTCTAACGTTTTAATTGAAGAAATTTTGGGAATTGTGGTTTTATGAAGCAGTTAATGAAATAAAAATTACACGCATTTAGTTGTTAGCTATTTGTGTTATTAACCGTAAAAAATGTTTTTAGGCCTAAGTATGTTGCGTAAACTTGGCCCGTTCACGGGGCAGGTTAACTCAACGATAGACCGACGCTTTACTTATGCACAAAATCGTGTAAGAAAAGCCCCTAGGAAGCAGCATTCGTATCAAATGACTTTAGGCGCGCCAGTTATTGTATCTCAGTTTGGAAAAAATGCACTGCGTAAACGTTTTGCATGCGTAAACGGACCACGGTGTGCCCTACACATTCGGGTTTAATGTCTTGCGTCAAGCACCTTCTAATAAACAACAGTTTTTGTTTTATTATCAGGCGTAAGATAAAACGGATAAAGCTAAAGAAATATAGCGAAGAAAAGCTGTGACGCAGCGAGAGGGTTTTTGGGGATAAAACCTCCCCAAGAGCTCAGAGAATTTTTTATAAAAAAATTTTGTTACCAATATTAGGGGGACGGATGAGTGACAAAGGAAACATATTTAACTATTCACACGGCCGCAAAACGCACCATTTTGAACCATTTATCCTAAAAAATGCCTGAGGGAGGGCCCTCACACTTCTCTCTTACCTTGGCGGGTTTTCTGTACCCTACAGACCCCCAGTATTAGCTGCGCCTAAAACCCCCCTATCCTTAATTCCCAACTGCGCCCTTGAGGCGAAGGAAGAAATACAGCGGATGGTTTACCGACTCGTAAACATACCACATATAATTGACCATGAGAAAATCATGGGTTTTCATTAACACATGAGAACAAACATCATAAAAACTGAAAGACTGGCCTTACGATTTGTAAATCGTTATCACGAATGCAACACGAATTGGAAATTGAATACGCTTAATCTCAAAAGGGCATATAACTTAGGATTATGGAATATTCGGAATGACAACTTCCTCATCTTTGAGTTTTCCTTTGAGCAAAGTCGCGTGAATCAAATTCATTTTCAATTTTTCTAATCACCAAACGCGTTCCACTGGATAGTTTTTGTTGGTTTAGGTTTCGAAAGATCATGAACAAAGAACCTACATTTAGCTGTAAACCGTGCCTTGGTAAGCCAGGTACATCCAAGGGCTTTAAATATTTATGAGCTCACCTTCCGATGAGACTAATTTGCAAAAATTACGAGGAAGTGATATGAAACTGCTCGATTCCTAGTCAGGAACACGGACATTACCGATTGCCAACAATTGCTCGGATATTTGTTTACAAACACTTACGAAGTTCAGCTATTAAAATGGTAGAAACAAAACAAATAATTTAATTTGTACTTTTGACCGACTTATCAATTGTTGCTGTGAATTGAATGAATGATGAATTGATTAAATTCTTTAGCGAACTTTTCCTATTTTTAATGTTCTATATGTTATCCGGGACTGAGACGAGACCAAAGAACCTAATAGCATTAAAATCGGAGCAGCCGTTTTCGAGTTATAAGTGTTTTAACTAACACGATTTTTGACTTTCTATTGCATATACATACTGAATGTAACGTTATAACTAGAAGTGGTGTAATTAAAACTTAGATTTAAAAAATCATTTTGTAATGTCCACTCGGAAATGAGATTTGCTCAGAAATAAGCCTAGTAATTATATTAATTACGGCAATTGAAGGTAAATATAGCAATACCGTCACAAAAATGATACCCATTAGGAATAACTTGTTAATGAGTCCATGCGTAGCTTTTCAGTGGAAAATATCATTCATAATTACGTTAGGAGAAAACTAGGAATAAATAATACACACCTTATTATTTTTGGTAGGTGTGAAACCCTTTCTTCTTATTGCATGCAGCCACTTTCTGTGTAGCTCAGAGTCTTTCGGAAAGCTGAACACTTGCACTTTTGGTCCACTCCGATAATTGCCCTTGCATCCAGGCACGACGCAAGTATTAGGCATTTTATCGTAGAATATTGGTTTATAAGATGAATAAAATAATCCACAAACCAATATCGTCACTATAATTATGCAAAAACTCCACCAACACAACCAAACACACACGTTTTCTGCCTGTGGGCGTCTCAACAAACCAAACAAACTCGCAATGGCGTGGTAGCAACGATAGCACTTCCGTACGTGACGTCATCACAATTTGAGAGGCTAGTGAACAGGCCTTGTATTCTAGGTGGCTATGGCTTAACTCACTAAGCTTCCCTTAAAAGCGCTCATCTTTAGACGATATCAGACCCAATTTTAGAAGAGCAAAACCGTGGAAAGAAGCATCATCTACACATTCAAAATATGCGTAGGACCTATGCCAAGGGGGCGACATACCCATAAGGATAATGCGTATAGGTTTTGATACATCAGTGCCATCTATGCCAGTGGTCCAAGGCTGCCGCGAAGTTTGAATGCACATCTCAGCGCCTGTTTCAAACTTTTTTACGCGTCACGATAGGGCGTGCTATTCAGGCTTAATAATGCTACTGCAAATGCGAGAAACTTAAAAGCAATGAATGTAGGAAAATCTTCCTGATGAACTTCCCCAGGTTACTAAACTAGTAACCAGAATACAAGATTAATGCACAAAGTCAACTGGCGATCTGGTGGTTGGTAAGAATAATGATCTCGGAAACTTACTTCAGTGGACATTGGTATTTATTGATACAATAACTGGTAAAAGAAATACAACAATAACAATTTAAATATGACATACTAGAGATGAAATCTGTGGAAGTTAACAATTCTACAAGCAAATGAGATGCACAAGCAACAAATATTTTAATGACAACATGAGAGATATCAATGACAACATGAGAGATGAGAGATATCAATGACAATATGAGAGATGAGCAGCCTTTTTCGTAATAGGTGACAGATTCCATTACTTAATTAAACACTCCACACTTATAGACCAAGAGGTTGACCCAATTTTCCTTGAGGTAGATGTATCTTGCAACAGCTCTGGGACAGGGAAAATAATACTAATCCTGAAACCAATAACCATAACAACACTTCACTAGAAATAAGCATGCAAGTTTGGATATCATTTCATGGAAGATTTATTTAATTATGAAAGGAGAAGGACATTATTTCGTAGGAAGTAGTTCATGATGAGTACCCATTAAGATAACATATCTTGGCAGAGGAGTCTTAAAATTAAAGGTTGTTAGAAGTTAATATCCATAACTTATGCGAAAGAAAGTATTCCAAAAGAAGACAAAGAGAAAAGTGATGAAAATTTTATACCAATGTAGTAGAAATTAAGTTCTTACTTCAAAATGAAAGAGAAAGTTTTAATAAATGTAAACATTGTAGAACACTTAATGAATTTTGCTCAATTGATGACAATTAAACAATTGTAAGGACAAAGTTGAAATAGCAAATTAAATATATAACCAACAAAATGATCAGCATTAAAAAAACCGAAGCATAGCAGTTGTGATTCATGAGTAGTTTGAACACTAGAAAAACTGCAAATACAATGAAAAGCATATTGAAATATAAGGAATACAAGACACCATGAAATGTTGAGACATGAGAAAAGGTTAGCAAATCACAGGCTGAAATCAAAATGGAATAATGAAGAAAACAAAAAAGTACTCACATTTTCATCACCAAATACATTTCATACCCATGCAATTTAGCAATAACAAAGATCATTGGGACTCCTGTCCTTCATCGAGCACATTCCAAAATCGTAAGGGACACTGTTAGCAATAAAAAAAGTCTGCAGATAACACTAATAACTATCAATAAGCCTTAATATCACCTTTGTTTACAGCGAAATTCAATATGGCAGCCCCCTGTTCATTACTGCCCAAAAGAAAACAGGCTACACCAGCGTCTCTATGTTGGCTTGACCGTTGGACCACTGGGGCTCCGGAAAAATCAAAACAAAAGAGGTTTTATAAACGATATATCGCAGTTATGTCGGCCCCTTGCCTATGCGGCGAGATATCAGTAAAACTTCAAACACAAAAATGAGATAAGCCTTAAGACAAATCAGTATTATGCTGACCCATTAACTTTCTCGAAAACCAAAATAATTAACCTATTCAATAATTATCAACCAAATAATTATCCAGTGAGGAAATTGACAGTGCCTTCAAACATTTAAGCGATTTGCTTGTCGTTCATTTCATTTACATCAATGGATGTTCCTCAGCTCCAAATCCATTTCCCCAAACATTTTCACGTGCTTTTAAGAGGAGTTATTTTATATAATACCTCCACTTTTCTAAACAATTAAGAACTCTTTTGTGCTGGATTTCTCGATCATCTTGGCCTTCCTCATAATTCTAAGATGAAAAACAATTTGTACATACCTAGTCTCAAATTCGATATGTATCCAATAAGCATTTTCTTAAAATGTATCGAATTGCTATTACATATAGAATTTAACATCCACGGGCATATTTCACCGCTAATTATAAAGTGGATGACCATAGAATGGAAGGTAATGTCATTAGATTTGCTGATTTTACCGTACAAGTGCCAGTATAATCGATATTTCGATTCCATTATAATAGCAAAATGCTAAATGGCATAAGTTGATAAGAATTACCTTTAGAACGATGAAACTTGGTGATTTGGTACATGTTTTTATTCCTCATTATGTCAATTTGATATATTATTTCTACGTAGTCTCACATTGGATATATATCGAATCTGAATTTTCTTAAAATGTATCGAACTGCTATAACTTATACATTTGCGCATCTACGGGGACAGTGGATAAGACAGTATGAAGCGAATCACCATTGAATGGAAGTTATATTCATGGGATAGCGAACCTTTCAATACACATGTCAGTATAGTCAAAATTCGATACGAATATGGTAGCAAATATGCAAATTGGCATATCTTGATACCTATTCACGTTACACTGATGAAATTTGGTGAATAGGTTCATCATATCATCTTTCACACTGCTCTATGAAAATATGGTTGCTGGCTAGGATCTCATTGGATACATATCGATTGTGCGTTTTTTTAAAATACGTCGAATTGGTATAACTGTAAGATATTATCATCTACGGGGATACTTGAGTATTTATTATGTAGGAAATGACCAATGAGTGGATGGCAACTCAATGGGATCGAGAATCGTTCAATCGTTCGGTTTCGATATAATCGAAAGTTTGATTCGTTTATTGTAATAGGATCGCATATTTTACAGTACAGATGTCAGTTTAGGTGAAATATCGTTTTCATTATTAAGGCAATTATGCTAAATGCAATATCTTGGAAATTATTTCTGTAAGATCAAACAAATTTGGGATCGAAGATTAAAAAAAAAAAAATAATAAACATAACCAATTTAAAGAATGACGTATCCGTGAAAAGGAATCCAATTGAAAGTAATAAAAAATGATTTTTGAAGGAGCACATTAGTTTCTTCCCATTTCAATAAAACACTGGGTAGAATTTCCACTTACGGACACGAGACTAAAAACCATGTGGCACAAATATGTTTTCCCAACCTTCTCCAACCCGCTTGAAGAGTTCAAGCGCCAATATACTCGTTTTATATCATACCTCCACTTTTCAACACAATTGAGAGCTCTTTTGTGGTAAATTTCTCACGCCTTATTTGTAATTTCTTCGCCGGTCTACTCGATAGCTTCGTAAATGAGGGAATTTCAACAGACCACGAAGACGCACACCCGTGGTTTTCAGCTGCGACGCCTCTGCCGGTTGTAAATTACACTGCTGTTTGAAGATTTCTCGTTTGAAATAAGAGAGAACACAGTCTTCATATATTTGCTGTAGGCTTTCTTTATCCTTCCTTTTAATGGAGTCGCGGTGAGTAATTAATGAGTTCGGATGGGAGGAGTAGAAGAACAAAGGGAAAGAGAAGATGATGGGGAGATCTGCAGACGAGGTCCAAATAAAGGCATCCCCATTCTACAAAGAGAAAAACCCCGTTCGGCTCACTCGAACTCGAAAGGTCTAATTCACTCACGAAGACAGAATTTATAAGAGTCGGTACTAGCAGCCCACCCGGCGTTGCTCGGGAAGGATAGAATCCAGAGAATTGGGAAACTTTCCGCAGCGCAGTATACTGCGCAGAACTACGTCAAAAAGTCTAGACGAACAAATGAAAATACGAAGTAACAAGTGTACAATGTACAGAGAGATTTCTCTGTTCACGATAAAGGTGTTCCTAAAATCAACAAAAAAGTTTTGAATGAATAATACCTGCGTTGATACACAGTTTTTGTTGAAAAAGAGACTAAATTGTATGAGAAATATCATGTTTAAATTTGAAAATTAACCTTAACGCCGATAATTTTTTATTTTACTTTTTATTGGCCGAACATCGAGACATTTGCGGGTTGGAAGTGAAGGGTAGTGTGACGAGGTCGATAAAGGTCAAAAGCCAGAGGATGGAGACCTCGCAACTGAAATGTAAGGAGGGAATACGGGACTAAGGGATCAGAGTTACAATGCGCTCGTCCTTCCTCCTCCTTTCGCTATCTCTCTCGACCATTGCGCACATCTGCTACGTGTGGTAAGGACACATTGATTCTTCAACTCGTCCAACACTCACTAAGGAACTAACTCCTTCCTCCGGTGGTAATATTTGAAGACTCATCTCACACTATTTTCATTTGTCCCAGGTTTATCTCATTACAGTTTCTAAGATAGGTCCAAAATACGAAATAGTCTTTCATTAGGAAAACCAAAGTCTGCTCATTACTAACCACGAAATGACCACGCCGAAGGAGCGAATCATAAAGCTGTACCGGTGAGCATCAAACTCAGCCCAACCATCCAGTTTACACGATGAAGATTAAACAATGGCGCATGTCTCGATGGCTGTGTTAAATGTTGGTTGTGTGAAAAAGGAAACTTAAAACTAATAGCTGAGAATATGTTAGAAATCGCAAATCATTTTTGGAATTTGAATTCAATTGCCTTTCAATAATTTCTTTTTCCTTTATTCACAATAGAAATTGCTTATGAGAAGATTGCTATTTTTCTTTGTAGATTACGGGTTTTCCGTAGTTCCAAGAAAACTAGATGCAATAATAAAATGTTTAGTCTCGACATTGGAGCCAAGAACGAAACTAAATAATGCCTATGATTACAAGAAGGTTAAGACACACGACAGACATAGACGCGTAAATAATTAAGACAGTGAATTTGTGAAGAAGCATTTGGAAAATGCGAGAATTGAGTTACGAAATAAAACGAGAAAAATTGTTAGCATTGGAACTTGGGCGATTCATTGAGCGAGCTTTTGCAAGTGGTTCATCAAAAGTTGGCTAAATTGTCGGTCACTCGTCCCAGGAAGAAGGAAAAATTTATTCTTATAACACCGGGTCCAAGGGATGAATTTCAACATTCCGCGATTATTGAAAACACTTTTTCCATGGAAAACTCAAGTATAAAGCAACTGAACGCATGCATCGAAAGAAAAGAAATTAGATTAAGGAAACATGCGATCATCAAAATAATTAGATTGAATCTTATCTTTAAAAGTATTAATATTAATCAGAACGATAGCATAAAAAGAAAAAATTGTTTGGGAGAAGATGGCTCATTTCCGGATGCATGCGGAAGCGTAGCACATTAGAAGCGAGAGGAGAACTTTACTCTACAACCAGTATCAGTTTCCCTCTTGTCGCTGAAAGGGGTATGGAGTTTAGGACCACGAGTGATTGCACGTACCAATAAATGTTAAGCGAAGGGAAGAAAATATTCGAACAATTAATAACAGTGCCATATCCTAATACTCATGTTAAATTACTATCAATACTGGCATCTGTGAACGGATAAAACGAATAAATTACTAATGAATAAATTTTCAGTTCTCGTACATTTAAATTTAATTTAGATTTAGCTGCGAGATCTCAAACATTCCATGCATTTTTTAATAATTACATGATGTATTTCAGTAATTGGGGGTTGAAATTTCATACCAATGGGATATTTTTGATAGGATTACCCTTTTCGCCAACTAAAATTTTCATAACTTCGCTCATTTCTTTGACTTTGTTCTATTATTACCGAATATTTCATTTAGATACATAGGTTATGTAGTTTCAAACGTAAATATGGAAAATTTCAAATGATTTTACCTAATTAATTGTGCTTTGTAAGACATGATTGGAAGAAATTAATGCATAAGTTAACTGCACATTGTTCACACCAGTACACGCTGTCCCTTATTTTCCCACGATTGGCACAAACTGCACACCTCCTTTGGGGGTTTTCTTCACAGCAGCAGGAATTCTCCTCACGAAATGTCTTTCGGTGAGTCTTGGTACTTAATTTTTAAAGCAGTGACGGTCATGTCCAAACTGTCCTTATGGAGTTCCATATTAAAAAAAAATATTACCTCAACCAGTTGCACGCGAAGTGACAATAGGGCCAATTTTTTATTCGTGTTTTCCCTATGAATAACACTTGAATTCAGGACTGCGGAATTCAATAGTATGCTAAATAACTTCATTAGCCATTTATTAAGGAGTTTTCTTTCCATTCGGTACGAATGTGATGACACGACCTTGATCCACCCTACCAATGAATTTATTATAACCTATCGCACAAACAGACTTCCGAGCAGAGGCGGTCTGGGGTGATTTGGGGGTCCCGGGATGGCGCTCATGATGGGACTCCCCTCAGCGGAGGATTCACCCGCCTCCCAACCCCTCCGGAGAATTTAAGGATTTTGCATGCCCGGTAATGGATTTTAACTCTATTATAAACTATTATCATTATTATTATTAACATAAACATATATTTAAAATTTATATTAATGGCTTTTCTATTTCGAGGTACCGATTTAGCGACTAAGTACACAAAGGAAACGGCTTTATATGGTGCTGAATTTATTTTGGGGAAGCAAGACGAGACGAGACTGGGTTTCACGAGACGAGACTCGAGACGACTCCCGAGTGCGGAAAACGAGACAGAGACGAGACTGGCGCAAGTCTCGTCTCGTCTCGCGGCAACGCTACTCTCTATGCCTTAAAATTTTTAATTGAGTAGTTGAATTCCGCATATAATTTTTTTTTAATTCGATACATTTTCGCGCAGGCATACCATTGCAAATTGAGCTAAACGTAAGAATGGCAACAATGCAAATAAAGTGCAATAAGCAAATTGATGTATAGGACAAGCAAAATGCATACGCATCAAATACACTGCGGAGAGGCTACATCGAGAAATATACATTATCAGTACATCATTCAGTCGTACTCTTGTCCGCCATCACATCCATCACACAGCCACGAGAGCGCTCGTTTTTTTAATCTTGAGAAGTATCAACATAGTTAATTTAATAGGGATAAGGTGGTCATCAGCAGCCTTCGAACCCACGCGAAATAGACCTGAAATAAGCATATGGCTAAAGTGATGCTAAGGAAACGAAGTCATAAAAGGGAGCTTCGACCGATAATCGGGGCAAACCTATTTCTAGTTAGTCCCAAGTGAAGTGTAGCGTATTCGGAGAGGAAGAAATGACTATCTGAAATCGATAGATACACATTGCGTTATCGAGCAATTCATTTACAATGGAGAAAGCTTCCGAGCGAAAGTCATTTCTCCCACATTGGATCGATAATCCCATCCTGCTCTCATTGAAGTGAAGTGAAGTGCCGAGGAATAAACTGCTCTAGAGACAACTGGAAAGAGAAAATCACTCAAGAAAGCATAAAACCATTGATCTCTCACATAGTACGGCGGCTGAGATGGAAAGACTTCTCCGATTGCTTCTCTTTTCATATAATCTATCCTTTCGCGTACCTATTTCTCAATATTGAAAGGGTCGTCCTTTGTCCTTCAAAAATGAGACCCTTCGTCCATGGGCTTCCCATCTTTTTTTCATTCCTTAGTGAGCGTGGCCACTTTCATTAGTCACTCTCGCTCGCCTTCGTTCCAGATATTACATTTAAATTGCTTCGCCACAGAGGTATTTGTACGGCGATGAGACAAAAGGTAACTGCTCAAAGCAGAGAAGAGTTTAAAGGGACATTCTCATCAATAATTTAATATACAATTTGATATATACTAACGATAGCCGTTGGAAAATAGTGAAAAAAAACCTAGGCAGTATCCCTATGGCGGTTGCATAGATTACGAGAAGAAACGTAAGGCAAAAAGGAATTAGAAAATTTAGAAAAGCGAGCAAGAACAATTCAGAAGATCGGAGAGGGTCACGGAAGGAAACAATACTACCTAGAGAAGAGTAGATTATAAATATGAAGTCGGTAGAGATGAAGTGGGAATAGTGAAAACGGCAGAGGAATCTATTGGATGAATAGAGGGTGGAAGAATAAAGAATGGATAAATGCTAAGCACGTGAAAAAGGCGGGGATCGGAGTGGTCGAACAGAAAATGAAAAATGGGTACAATCACATCGGAATAGGAGTCAATTGTAAACACAGTCAAAACTATGTTTCACCCTACTATGGAGTGGAAAGTGCCAAATTGGTAAATACATTGCAAAAGAAGAAAAAGTTTAATAAGTCTTATCAAACCTTTCACTCGCGCAAAACGTTCGAAAATTCCGGAGTCGGATTCCACGGATTATCCGAAATTTTTCAAATATTGCTTCTCGAACGTTTATGCGATGCCTGAGTTTCTGAATGCCGTTACTCATACTTGAGCGTGAAAAAATTTATTTCCGTAAATCAATAAAATTTTCCGATGCTGTCTCTCAAAAATTACGAGAAAAGGCCATTCGTCGAAATACTCATGTTTTGGGTACTATCATCAAGTTCCCATCCGTTAGTAGGATTCCATATTTGTATCTTCAGCGTAGTTTTTATTCTATTTTCCCTGGGAATTAGTGCTGTTCGTCCGGTGGTTTCCACAGCAAAAAGAATTGTTCTCTCGTAGTAAAATAGCCACCTGACTGTCTGGTCAATAGGCTTTACTGCTAAAAGAACACTCTACTCCTTTCAGCAAAAAGCTGTGTGATATCAAAAAAAGGAGAGATTCCGCTCACAAAAGGAATACATGGCCTATTATCATTCGAATATGGAGTCAACGGTATCACTTTGGCCATGAAACTGAAATCCATTAGCTGGATAAGTGAGAGGGAGTGTTTCGTAATACAATTGTGCGGAGGGCTGAAAGCATGGAAGTAGATCGTATTAGCGAATGGGGGAGGAAGGATTTATTGAGCGAAAAAGAGTTTCCATTTTTTGAAAGGAAAAGTGGGCGTGGCACATGACTAAAGCTGTCCAAAGAGATATGTAGAGATATATCTCTATCAAGAGCTTCATGGAGTAAATCTCATAAATCTCCTCAAACACAAATAGTAACATCTGCAAATCACTTAACGCGGGAAATAAACTTATGATGTGATCGGTGAATTTCCTTTTATAATCTGAGAAGAAAGTCTACTGAGGTAAGGTGGAAAATATATGTTGCAAAGAAGGGAAAATAACGAAAAAAAATTTAAATAATATTTTGTTGATGCAACGATTGAAGAGGAGATATACATTGGCAAAGCACGAGGGTAAAAAAAATATATTATTGTGTCATAAAATTCTGTAAAAAATTATAAAAAGGTAAGGCGAGCTCTACGGTCTCAATTGCGAAACGGAACTGTAGTCTTCAATGGCCGTAAAGTTTATGATGACGTCACACTGATGGCGGGCGCCTTTGAGGCAGCGTTTTGGCATGAAGAAATGGAGATAATTAAAGGGTCTCCCCTAAGGACTTTAAAATGTTATGTTTACTTTATAAAACGTTCTATCCGGCTCTAAAACCTTAAAATAAAATAAAAACTGCATTTCGGTCCATTAGGCGCCTCAGGCACGGCTAATCCGTCACCCCACGATCCAGGGGATTTTTTATAATTTTTTTCCCAACGAGTTGGACATTCTGAGACCACGAATTCGTAAATCTGAACTTTTTTACATATATGAGCCGGTCTAATGTCGCAGGCTGGAGACAAATTACAATAGCTCGAAAGAGAGGATTCGCAGCAGTGAGCAACCCCAGCCACATTACTCTTCACCAGCCCTCACTCAATTTGAAGGAAAGTTCGCGAGGGTTTTATTGGTTAAATTTTTAACAAATGCGGAATAAAGCATGATAAATATGATGAATCTACGACGGATCTCATTATTGGGAATAATAATGCACAGTGCTGCCGTACTTTGTATTTATTCTTCGCCTTCTACCCCTTCCTTTAGTTTAACTCTTCATATGCTGTAAATATAACTCACCTCTAAAAGATAAAAAAAATTGGAAGCCTAAAAGGAATGGGGATACTACGACAGAAGAATCATCCAAAGTTTATACAAAAACCAAGTAGCGGTGATAAAATCTGGGCCCATCTGTGAAGAAGCAAGAATTAAGAAATGAAAGCGACAAGGCTGTACATTGTCAACAGTAATTTCCAACGATTACATTGAGAAAGCCATTGATGAAATCAAAGGAAAAACATTGGGAGTGAATATCCATGTAGAAAAAATTAGCATGCTACGATGTGCCGATGACATAGCCGTTATAGGAGAAACAGAAAAGGATTTGAAAAATATTCTGGTTAATATGGGTAGGGTAATGAGTAGATATCAACTGAAAATAAGCACGAAGAAAACCAAGATCTTAGTACGCAGCAGACGAGAAGAAGTGAAGACCAACATTAAAATAGGGAAGCAAAAACTGACAGAGGTGGATGAATTCGGTTATTTTGGAAGCAAGATAACTAGTGACGGGAGAAGTAAGAACGAAATTATTAGCAGAATAGCCCAAGCGAAGAGAGTATTCCACCAAAAGAGAGACCTGCTCACAGCGGGAGTCTTAAATGTGGAAGTAAATAAACAATTTATAAGGACCTACATTCGGATTATGCCCCTATATGGAAGTGAGGCATGGACAAAGACCGGAGCGGAGAAAGCAAGGATAGAGGCCTTCGAAATATGGTGCTACAGAAGAATGATGAAGATCAAATGGATCGACCGAGTTAGTAGCGAGGAAGTCCTAAGAAGGGTAGGAGAGAAGAGAAGCATCACGAAAACTTTAATGAGAAGAGGGAACAATCTTATAGGACACATATTGAGACATGATGGCCTGATGAAGAAAATCGTCGAAGGACAAGTGGAAGGCAAGAACGGAAAAGGATGACCTCGAACAAAATATATGGAACAAGTAAAGAGAGATGTGAAAGAGAAGAAATACGTAGGAGTGAAAAGATTAGCTGATAGGAGAACTGAGTGGAGAGCTGCGTCAAACCAATCCTAGGATTGTTGACCAGTGATGATGATGATGATGAATGTATTGTGATTGTACTGGAAGACAATAATGCGTAAATGACGTAGTCACTTATTCTCTCAGCGTCAGGGGTAACCGGGGAGTGTTTTTTTGGAAGGGTTAGATATCTGGTGGAGGAGATGGATTTTAGGGCGTCGCTTTGAAAGCGGAAGATGAAAGGAATCTGTGAAAGGCTCATTTCGATAAGCGTCTGCAAGAAGAGAAAGAGAATTTCCAGCGGACAGACGACTAAACGCTTTGAAAAATTATTCCCATTTACGTATTACGATCATCATCACTGGTCAACAATCCTAGGATTGGTTTGACGCAGCTCTCCACGCAGGTTGTTCCGTCTTCTTATTAAGGTTTTCATGAGGCTTCTCTTCTCTCCCACTCTTAGGACTTCCTCGTTACTAACTCGGTCGATCCATTTGATTATCATCATTCTTCTGTAGCACTACATTTCGAAGGCCTCTATCCTTGCTTTCTCCACTGCGGTCATTGTCCATGCCTCACTTCCGTAAAGGAGCATACTTCAAATGTAGGTTCTTATAAATTGTTTCTTTACTTCCATATTTAAGTTTCCCGCTGTAAGCAGGTCTCTCTTTTGGTGGAATGCTCTCTTCGCCTGGGCTATACTGCTGATAATTTCTTTCTTGCTTCTCCCGTCACTAGTTATCTTGCTTCCCAAATAACAGAATTCATCCACCTCTATTAGTTTTTGCCTCCCTATTTTAATGTTGGTCTTCACTTCTTCTCGTCTGCTGCGTACTAAGATCTTGGTTTTCTTCGTGCTTATTTTCAGTTGATATCTACTCATTACCCTACCCATATAAACCAGAATATTTTTCAAATCCTTTTCTGTTTCTCCTATAACGGCTATGTCATCGGCAAATCTTAGTATGCTTATTTTTTCTCCATGGATATTCACTTCCAATGCCTTTTCTTTGATTTCCTTAATGGCTTTCTCAATGTAATCGTTGAAAATTACGGGTGACAATGTACAGCCTTGTCGTACTCCTTTCTTAATTCTTGCTTCTTCACAGCTGGGCCCTGATTTTATCACGGCTACTTGGTTTTTGTATAAACTGTGGATGATTCTTCTGTCATTATAAAGAACACCAATTTCCTTTAGGATTCCAAGCATTGTGCTCCAATCCACGTTATCAAATGCTTTCTCTAAGTCCACAAACGCAACGAATGTTGGCTTGTTCTTTTCCATTCTCTTTTCTATGAGCAGTCTTAGGGCCAATATTGCTTTCCTTGTGCCTTTGTTTTTTCTGAATCCAAATTGGTCCTCATCCAAGTACTCTTCTGCTTTTCGTTCTATTCTTCTATAGATGATCCTCGTCAGTATCTTTGATGCATGTGTAGTAAGGCTTATGGTCCTAAAATCTTCGCACTTCTCCGCTCGTTTCTTCTTAGGAATAGGGATTATAATGTTCCTCTCGAAATCCTTTGGTATCTCACCTGTCGTATACATTTCACTAATGATTTTGTATAGCTGGTTCAACGTCTTCTCTCCTGAATTTTTGATTAGTTCTGCAGGAATGTCATCAATGCCAGACGCTTTATTTATCCTGAGGTCTCTTACAGCCGCATCAAATTCCGATCTTAAAATTGGGGCTACCATGTCATCGACATCCACTTCCCTCTCGTTTTCGATAGCATTGGTTCTGAGGCAACTTCCTTTGCACATATCTTCCAGATATTCCTTCCATCTCTTCCCTTTTTCTTCGTTTTCAATCAATAGTTCTCCGTTTTTATCCCTAAGGGTATTACATCTTACGCCCCTTTCCTTAAAGTGGTTCCTCACTATCCTATAAGCGGCCTCTACTTTTCCATGTTTAAGATTGTTTTGCACGTCTTCGCAAATGCTTTTCATCCACGTTTCTCTAGCCTTCCGCGCTTTACGACATATTTCGTTCCTTATCCTCTTGTAACGATTCTGTCCTTCATCTGTTTTCGCAGCCTTGTATTTTCTTCTTTCTTCAATGAGATCTAATACTTCCTGCGTGATCCATGGTTTTTTCATAACGACTCTTCTTTTACCAAGAACTACCTCAGCTGCCGCCTGCAAACCACTTCTAATGGTTTTCCAACTCTCTTCCATTGGTTTGTTGGTCGGATCCTCCCCTATTTAATTTTCTACAGCCTCTTTAAAAGCCAGTTGATGCTGAACCTCCCTCAATTTTTCAACCTGCCATATGTTTTCACGGCTTTCTTCAACTTTTTAAATTTAAGGTGGCATTTCATCATAACTAGGTTATGGTCACTATCGATATCTGCCCCTGGATAGCTTTTGCAGTCCTTCACCTGGTTCCTGAATCTTTGTTTCACTAGAATGTAGTCGATTTGGAATCTTCTACGGTCTCCTGGTATCTTCCACGTGTATCTTCTTCGCAGGGGATTTTTGAATAAAGTGTTGGCAACCACTAGCCTGTGCTCCGTGCAGAATTCAAGTAGCCTTTCTCCTCTTTTATTTCGGTTGCCCAACCCATATTTCCCAGTTATTATTCCGTCTTGACCTTCGCCGACGACAGCGTTCCAGTCCACTAAAATAATAAGATTCTCTTACCTGCTTGATAACTTCCGCTATATCTTGGTAGACATCTTCTACTTCTTCGTCTTCATAATCTGACGTAGGCATGTAAACCTGTACCACTACATTAGCTATGGGTTTAGTATCTATCTTCACCATTACTATCCTTTCATTAAACTGCAGGTAGCTTTCAACACGCATCCCGGCGCTCTTTCTAAGCATTATGCCTACTCCAGCATTACCATTTAGCGATCCCGTGTGTATCATTCTGTAGCTTCCACTCCAAAAGTCTCCTTCCTGGGGCCACTTCATTTCGCTGATGCCTAATACATCGAGGTTCATTCTTCGCATCTCCACCTTCAAGTTCTCTAGCTTACCGCAGGTACGAAGTGATCTGACGATTACGATTACGATATTACGATCACGATGCGGAAAAAAGTGAGAGTGCAATGACAAAAGGAATCTCAATTTCTTCCTTTACCTAATTGTAAATAAGCGGATAAAGCAATCGTTCAGTACTATCTGTTTCGCTGATCTCAGCATATCAAGGGTCTCTCGCAGGATGGTTAATGTTATTATCTTTAATCGAAGGAATAAATGCAGGAAAATTTGAAAATATGTAAATGTAAGGGCAGCGTAAATGAAAAAATGAGAAAAAGGAGGAGTAAGTAATCAAAAAAATATTAAGGTCAACATTGCGAAATGGTGGCCATTCATTTCTTCGATTGATAATTAATCACAATTTTATATTCAAAACCTTCGTCTTTCACCGTTCTTTACCTTTCAGGCCCCCTTCTCAATAATAATCTGTTCGTCTCTTTTATTAAGATATCACATTAAATTGTCTCATTGCAAAAAAAAATCATTCAACCATTAATGGAACAGCACTCATTCTAAATCACAGAAAATAAAGATATATAACAAAAAACTCTTAAATGCATATCACAAAACAATTAATAATTATGCAACCCAAAGAATATCAAACGTACTTAATGTGATCAAGTTTTTAGGGTACTGTGCTCTCGTAGAAATGAATGAGTAATTTAGTAATTAAAAGCGAACGGTTAGAGGTCGTGACCATTTTATCCATTTGCAAATATTAAAATTTCAATATTTTGTCATCTCAAATCATTTGCAACCCATAACGTAGGAGTTGATGACGTCATTATAGACCCGTACCGATGCCACTTTCGCAGGCTGATCAGAGAGAGAGAAGTTGAATTGCATGCTTTCCATGGCAACCGGGCAGAATCAACAAGTGATGATAACAAACTTGCTCTCCTCCTTCCGACTGATCCCGAGAATTCATGCCTGAACTGCAATTGTCCTGCAGCTTAAACGTCGAGAAGTACGGTTGAAGAAACCGAAAGGCAGGAAGGAGTCACTGAATCTATCGAACCACATTGTTATTCAATTAAAAAAAATAATGATTCACGCCAAAGCGCCATTTGCTAATGCAACACAACGCGTTATTTTTGGACTGTCTAATGAAGTATTTGTAGGGATGTGCTAGCACTCAAATATTCAAGTCGACTCGAGTAGTTGGTCCTCAACTCGAGTGATTTGAGTGGTATTACGAATGTCGAGTCGAGTAGTTACGGTTACAGAGCTGTCGAGGCCAGTAAGTTGAGAAATCTGCCGACAGATAGTGCTATCATGAAACTCATGCAGTAATATCGTCTATAAAGTCGATAAGTCGTTCTAATGCCTTGGCCTAGGAGTTTCAATTTTTCCATTCCTAAAAGTCAACCCCTAAATAGTAGTCACGTGTGGGCCGAATACCTCTTTGTCAGCCGCGGCGTCCGACCGTCTTCCGCAGTAGCGGCGTATTCGGAGTAATCGGAGTGGACCACTGCATCGCTAATACTTTCTTATGTGTTACTTTGTTACCCTAACATACTTTCTTTACTCAAACGCCGAGGGAATACGTAAAAATTGTAAGGATTTCTTTGGAAAAATGGACAGTTTAGGTTTTAGTGGGCAATGTCGGTTTTTCTCGGTATTTGACTTCTCAAGTAACGCCATCTTATAGCCTTTTTGATTACTGAGGACGTCCGATGTTAATTTTCGTTTATTCCTTTGTTGCATTTGCACTCTTAGACTAACAAAAAAATAGTTGCTATGGTACATTAAACAAAGTAAGATACGCAGAAAACTTCTTTTTCATCTACAAAGCTAATGCCAAGTTCTATAGTTCGTTCGCTTCGTCTACTAAAATTCCATGAATATTCAAGATCCGTATAAATCGCTGATACAATTTTTAATAAAACTTCCCTAGGTTCTCAAGCCTTGTAAATTTGGAAAGAAAGTACTTGCGTAGCTACACAAATGTTTTCTGAAAGACATTTTTCTACAGGCTGTGATACTCCTCGTCATCTTTCCTTTTTACATCAAGCTAAGCATTCAAAATAGAATATTCGCTAGGGGATTGAAAAAAATGAGAATATGTAGCAGTGCAGAAAAAATTGAAATTGCATGGAATAATCATTCTCTGGCCTCTTTATAATTGACTAATGATTAAAAAAAATAAAACAGAATGCGAATTATTTTCGCATGCCGTGGACAACCAACCCACCCATCAAGGGCGATGACAATGGCAACGAAAAATAAATCCTCGATTCGATGGAAATGGAGACTATTCCTCGTCTCAACCATCTTCCTTATATCCTCCAATTTTTTCATCTGTCGACCGCTCTCAAAGCGAACAAATCCAACCCTTATCCCCACAATCCCGTATTTCTGTTTTTTCTTGTCTGCACACGAAGTTCCCTACATTGTCTTTCCTTACCCGTTACTGTACGCGGGCAGTCCATAGCAAATTGAATACAAAATGAAAAAAAAATGGAATAACAACAGCGAGACATTGTTTTGGAACAGTGGGAGGTCTCAATGCCTGCTTCAAACTGACGAACTCATTCAAAATGAGAAGAAAAAGCCCCAATTTCACGGATTGAATTGATTTTTGAGCCACGGTTGCAAAATGCGATGGACGATACAATAGACTTGGTAAAAAAATTCAATATAATGAGGAAAAATAACCAAATAAACCATCTCCATGTACATAAGGCATGACTGCAGACGTTTACAATTTTTCTGTATTCTAAGTCACTTGGCGTGATATTGCTCTATTTGACAAGACATTAACATTTTTACTAGCCTTCAAAGTCAAATAATTTCTGGAAAAGGACCTTCTTGCTTGAACTTATATTGACAGCATGGTAACGAGGGATGTAATGAAATATGCACACATATAAATATGCCCAAAGAGAAATAACAGAAAGCAGAATGGAGAACTAAGGAGTGTTTAAAGAGGATATGTGAGTGAAGCGAAATCTGTCATTTTGAGAGCTCCTCTTCAATTGATTCCCATCAAACGACCCCGACTATGCCGTTAGTAATCGCGCACTTTTTGCAGCCGAAGCCAGAGGAGGGTAAATTGTGATTAGGACCAAATGAAATATTTTATCAATGAGAAGGAGAGGAGTCCATCGTATTTAACGAGAGGGTGTTAACATCACTCTTGTTACCAAACCCTAATTGGAATTACTGTAATTCTAAGTCATCATAATTGAAAAATATGAATCGATGTGAAGCAGCACTTCACAATCATTCCAGCCACGAAAGATACCGCAAGTATTCCAAATAAATACCTATTCCGTATAAAAAACGAATTATAACCAAACGAATATTTGACCTTCTGCGTCACAGATTTTAACAAAAATTCCTATAGGGGTTTATATAGAACTACAGATATAATACAAAGAGACCCTTTAATGGAAAAAACTACGATCGTCCCGCATATTCACTGTTTTTTTTTCATTTTTGCTAAAAAGACAATCACGCCTTTCCGCATTGCCCTTAACGTTTTGCACTGAAAACTTTTCATTAGTTTTTCACGAATAATCAATTTCAAAATAAGCTGCAACACAAACAATTACGGTATATTATTATGGATGGGGTGTAAAATACGACAAGGAAACAATAGAACTACGTTTACAATTCACATGATCCGTTCAAAATTTCATTAAAACCTGCCGAATCATCGGACTTAACAACACTTTCCTAATTAAACGTTGCCATATTGTTCCTCCGATGAATAATATTATATTTGCAGGCAGTATGAACAAAAAAGCATGGTAATTAATAATGCGTCTGATGAGGAAGTCACCTAGCCTAGACGACGAGGGTGCAATTAGGACCGTATCGTTACATACCAGTACTCTCACTGGGAAACGACGTCTATCAAGAGAAAAATGTGGGCGCAGATCCGACGCCTATATAGAGAATAGGGTGCAAACAGATCCTCTTAAAGCCACGTGGCACATCAAAGTGAGATGAGCGAACGGCTGAAAAAACATTACTAAATACGAGAGAGAGAGAGCGAGAGGAGAAAAAAAGCGATAAGGCGACGTATCAGCCACGCGGACAGAGATTTGCGACCGCTGGGACTTAGACAAAGGATTTTGATGAATAACATCATACATATTGTGATACATGTATACAGGGCATGAATATTAAAACACGCAAATATTTTAACGATGACGCCATCTATACAGTTTGCAGACTCTGGAACCATTTTAATATTGCCTAAATTCTTGAATCTACCATTCACAATTATAAATGTAACGCAATAAGAAGATACTAACGCAGTAAAAGCCGAAGGTAAAAATTAAGTCACATACAGAGCATTTTTTCCGATAACTCGTGTACTTTTCTCCATTTATCATTCACACAACGTAAATGGCAATCATACTTTTGAAATATGATAAAAAAATTAATTACCCCTCTTTTAAATCCGAGGTCGTTAAAAGAGATATTTAGATGAATAACTGATAGCCTTAATATTTAATGGATAGAATGGTTTCAAAGAATGGTCCCTTTTGACGATTTCCATGGGGATTACAGGGTTTCCCTTTGGGCCATTTCTCAAGAAATATGTGGGTAGGGTACTGGACGATATAAAGTGTTGAATATTTGAAACGTTGGGTGGTGGGAGAAGCTGTGTTTCTGCGAAATGTCAGAAACAAAGAGAACTCGAGGAGAGAAGATAAAAAATTAAAAGAGAGTATGCGAAGAGAGCTGCAGGCATTTGGGAAGATGAGTGCGTAGCGACTTATTGTACCACAGAAGTGAGAGTAGAAGAGGAGGAAGACAAGGGCAGCGCAAGTTCATGGGAAACGAAGTGAAAATAATTGTCAATTACGGTTGGCACATGTCTTGGCAGATCGCTCAAGTTCATAGCCAGTATTTTCATTTTCGCTGTACTTTAGCCTTAAAAAACAACAAACACAAGACCCGCACCCAAAGATATTAGAGCTAGTCAAAGTGGACTTGAATGAAAGGCCGCTTGTGAATCGATATTTTAAGATAATTAGAACACATTATAAGCAACGTACATAAGAAGAATTATAAAAGCAATATGTCGCTTTATTGAACGAAACCACATCTCATACATTTGTGCCACTAGCTTATGAACAAAGTATCACATAAGGATATCTTCATACCATTTAGGCAACAATTTAAATTGCAGTGATAAAGCCAGCGAAATAAAATTGGTTGAAAAACAAATCAAATGAAATTAATAAAAAGCGGCTATCTATGCAAGAAAGGCGACCAGTCCAAACGAAACTGAGAAGACGCAACATAATGGAAAGCAAGGTATTATTGTGAAAGAGAATAGCAACAGAAAGGTTTCTTCGAAAAGGCCGAAGGAGAAATATCGAAAGAAAAAGAAGGAAGACTGTCAACAATTATGAGATTCAGGTCATGAGAAAACTGAAAAGTAGGAAAATGAAGAGGCCAAAGGATTTCGCCCACCCCCCATCACTCGTAAAGAAATGAAACTGAAATAAGGGAATATATGAACGCCCTCTTCTAATCAATGGCCAGCGATAGTTCGATGATTGACAGGGGAAGTGGATATTTAATGAATTTTATGCATCGATTGTGGGACATTTCCATGAAAACGAAGCTCACTCGTTAGCAGCAAACAGAAGCGTTACATGATTTTCACAATTTTCTATAAAAATTCGGCCATGTATCGAAACTAATTTTATAGTTGGCATAGGTAGCACTGGATGAATAAACAGGTAAGTTGATTCCAGCATTCTTTTCATTTAGACCACAAATTCAGTGTGCAAAACGTGGGCGAGTTTAGGGATGTAAAGCTTAAGCTAGATCCAAATCTTGATGAGAGAACACTCATAATAATGCAATACTTCATGGACATAAAGCAGTTCTCTGAAATCTAATCACTCTTCATTAAAAAGTCAAATACGTATTAACAAACAAATACTCTGATGGGGGAAGATGAAAATGACTAATAACAAAATCACTCGCACAACAAATCGACCCGCAGGTTGGTTGGGATAGGTGAGGGTAATACTCGCCCAAGACCAAGCCACAAGTGCAAGAATATTCACAGATTCAAGTTATGGGGGGTAAATTTTTATTCCAAGGGCCTCCTTATTAACTTCGGGTATTTTTGTAATACATTTTCTCTGAAAACACACAATAACGCATTGTATATATCCGTAAAGAGTAGGAAATAAATGATGCTGCACTTTAATTACATCGACCGAGTCAATGAAACAGAATAATTATATAATGGTTTGAAATAAAATAGCTTCAAGATGCACTCAAAAGCTGCTGGAAACTTCCACCAAAATGGGAAAATTGAATACATATATCATGTGTAACTTGAATTCCTATAACGTGCATACATCTCGAATGAAACGTATCTCAAGAGTTGAGACGCATAAAATATTTTCCCAAATAGGATTGATTTATAGGGAAGAGGCCCTTTGAAAGATTTCCATCGAGGCAGAGAGCCATAAATCCATTCCTCGGAAAAGGAGGGAGTGCCATATTCTTAAGATTCGGCGGCTTGGAATGTATCAAAAGAGACGGAGGAATGGGTGTCGGTGTAAAGACATTAATTCGCTTTCACTATAGGTATGAAGATTCATTCAACCATTTATTTGATATGCCTATCTTACAACGGAACCCCGGTCGAAATTCGGCGAACGTAACTCAATGCTCTTTCACAAGGAAAAGAGGGAGAGGGATAGAAGTCATACTCTATACCCTGAGGTTATTAAGGAAGTTATACCTAAAATTAAAAATACCCACGAAATATCGTCATTAGGTGTCCCGAAAAATAATTGAGCTCAAGTGATATTCTAAGGTGATAATTTTTCTTTAATTCTTCAATAAAGATGAGTTTGAGATAACATTAAAACGCGATATAAATATGTAAAATCGAAAATCTTAAATGGAAAATCGATCTTTGAAATTCGTACATGGCCTACGGTGTCGCAAAAGTCAAGATGACGACGCTAGCAGCGACAATGCCTGAATGTCAAGCCCACCGCATGATGGGAAGGATTCTGACAATGGAAGAGCGACACGCGCGTCGGGAGGTGGCAGGGGGAGTTTATAGGGCCCGGAGGGATGACGATTATTCTGCCCCCAACGTCACTCTCAACGCCATGGAAACAGAAAACAGAAAAAAGTGACTGTCGCGGAGGAGCATTCAAATGCCAAGAAGTTTACTTCGTAGAATGTTCCTCCCTTTCTCTTTTGGCCTTCTTGATATTCAAACGATATATCCTATTTTCATCTTTATTTTTTTGACTTTTATTGCAATGGGTCTAGCTGGTTAAGATGGTGAAAAGTGCCCCCCGATGTTTTGAAAAAAAAATATACACTTGAAGTGCATCAAAAATTATGTTTCCCCAATGCTTCAGGCCTTAACAATGGATAATAACCCCAAAAAAAATTGAAACACGATTTTTTGTTTTTTGACTACATCTCCAGTTTTTATTTTTGTAAAATCGTTATCATGATTTTAAAATGTAAATACTATTGTGTTCTATCACTCTGATTTTTTTCAAAATATTTTGACCGAAAACTTAGCTTTAACATAAGTTTAAAATATTCATAATTAAATTTAAAAATTAAGGAAACAATAGACACGCCGAAAAAATATATGTTGTTACCCCTACATTAAAGTATATTCCTAATTTTTTTCAGATTTTTAAAATTGGTGGAACAATGTCAAATACACGAATAACTGCTTTGCGCCATTTGCATCTATGCATTTCAGGAGGATATTTGAGTTGATTGTTGAGAGCAACGATTGTTGATCAGTTTGTAATATTATTGATTAAGGCTACAGATTAGCATAAACAATTATATTCCTATCACATTTATATTAGTCGTAATTATTCGTTATAACCATACTGCTAAGCTTTAAGGTCGTCTTCCAGATTCGAGAAATACAATAAACCTGACTTCGTATGTTCACTCGATGCATCCTAATTCCGGCCCGTAATAGTTTTAACTGAAATATCTTCCTTTTCTGAGCTTAAAAAAGATGTTATTATGACTATTTGAAAATAACAATCACGAGAAAACATAGAATTCATCCAAACTACGGTTACACGCATTGCAAGCTCCGATTTAATACAATAACATTCCGAGGAGAATTCGAGATAGCGAGAATGAAGGGAATTATGCTCTAAAAATTGATAAACAACGACCATTGCACTCAATAAGAATCTGAAAGTAGGGAGTTCTGTAATGCATATGCCACTCTTATGGGCAAAATGTATACGTTGGAAGATTCTAGTTTTCTGTTCAACGCCATTCAACGCTCCGGAGGTACCTGGAAGACGTCTTGACGGAAATCAGCAAAAAAAATAAAACTTACGAGCGAATTACAGACTCATCTTGTACTGTAAAAATTATCCAATTCAATTTTATTTCGGTACAACCTTCAAAACATCCACAGAGTATAATTTATGCTAATTAATGTTCGGGAAGCTGATAGAAAATACTTCGAACAGCTGCATAGGAACGTGACTGCGAACTCGTGACATAAAAAAGCTGTAAAATGTTTTCTTCGATGTATCTTCTATAAAAAAGTTTAAGAAAAAAATGAAAGCCTTTTATATCCTTCTCCAATGTATACATATATTTATCCTTCCATATAGGAATAAACCTCCACAGGTATTGTCTAAAGTTGTATCGCTTAATAACATTAATTAAGATGTTTTGATACTATTAATCAATGATGCAGATTTTCCCTCGATCGGACCCCTCGTTTGTGGTAAAATATTCAGAAAATATTATTATAATTTAATAGAAATATTATTTAATAATAATATTAACTTAATGTTTTACCACCAAAGACGAACATTGACATCAAACTGCCAAGACTCTGGGCAAAAATGACAGACTGAGACATAACCACAGCACCGAGGGCAGCAGATATGAAAGATCGAATTCTGAAGCGAAAAGTGTAACGATTCCAAATGTTTCAGTTCCGCGCACTATGCGGGTCTACATTGGGCACTTCACACCATCCAATGGTCGCAAATTTAGCATAGAAGGCTCAAAATATCTCGAGTAAAAAGTAAACTCCAATCCTACAAACCCAAGATAATGATAAATTTTCAAATACAGGATGCTTAAATTGAAATCAATTTCCTTTGAAGTCCATCCAAAAAAAAAACATTTTGGAGGTTTTGTCCCGTCTTTTTTCAATTTCAGCCCACTGTGCGCTGGGTCGGCAGACGAAAAGGTATTCGGCGCCTACGTCGACTGCTATAGTGGTTGACTGCTACGTTTTCAACCAGCTGAAACTCCAAGGCCAAGGAATTTAGAACGACTAATCGACTTCAGAAACGACATTTTTACATTTGTTCCATGATGGCGCTTTCGGTCGGCAGATTTCTGAATTTACTGGCCTCTGTAACCGAAACTACTCGACTCGACATTCGAAATGGTACTCGAAACACTCGAGTGGAGTACTAACTGCTCGACTCGACTCGAATTTTTTAGCCTTAGCACATACCTATAAAATAGATTATAATGAGATAGCAAATCAAAGGCTGCGCTCGGAAGTACGCTTAAATCAACTGCAAATGCGTTAACAGATAAGAAGTACACGGGCGGGAAAGCCAGCGTATCATGTAATTTACGCCCAATCGTATTTAGTATTTTCTCAAATCAATCAGATCTATAAATCCAGGTTTCGATATTAAAAGTCTTAATTAAATAATAATGAGCGCAGACCAAAATATCAGCAGAGAAAAATCCTTTGAAAATCATTTGACACATAAAATAGTATGACAGGAATTTCTTTAACTTGCTCACTACATTAAATTTATAAGGGCACAAGAAAAATTGGATACTTTACTATCGGCGGTAAAAATAAAATATTACTCTTTAACCGAAAGGACTTTCTTAGTGGACGCAGTTTTCCAAGCATTGTGGAACTTGAAAAACTGAAGCAAAGGTAAAAATAGGTAGAACCTCAATTTCACTAAAAAATTAAGAAAATTTTTCATATTTTGAGTCAATTATGTCGAACAGTAATGAAAGCATTTCACAGGAATTCTGGATTTTCGGAGAGGACATCCAAGGCAATGAAAACCTGAACTCAGACGACTAATTTACTTATTTACTTCGATGCGAGAATAATTCTGACAAGAGCATTAAAAGACCAGAGATGTCGATAAGAGATATTCTTGATTTCCCGTTTGTTCGTGAATTCACTAAGTTTAAAATAATCCAGATCTGTTAGACACGTAAATGCTAATACATTTTGAAATTTTAAGCCTTTCGATAGGACATAAAGTGTTTCTCAAAGTGTGTCAAAGTACTCTCATTATCAAACAATGGCCTTGACAAGGAAATCTATGTTACTGCTATTCGACTGTATCATCATTCATATAAAAGGTATTGGAGATTCCAATGTCGCAATATTGTACACATCTTTCAGCATCATATGCGGCATATTAAAGGAAAATGAAATGCATTAAATCATTGTTTTCATGCGGATAGATTCCTCTCAGCATAGATTTCATCAATTCTCACATGCCTTGCAGTGGAGATATTTTCAATACTTCCATGTTGCATGCAGTGAGGAGCTCTTTCGTGATTAAGTCCTCAAGTTTCGTTTGTCATTTGAATACCAGTCTAATGAATTGCTTCCTTAAACGAGGGGACGAGAAACAGACCACAAAGACGCATTCGCGTGGTTTCCAACCGCACCGCTTGTTAATTGAAGCACGGTTTGAACATTCCCTGCTTGAGGGAGCACGCAGAGTACGTATTCTCGTTTGTAGAAGCCATCGCATTCCCTCCTTTTTCGTTTTAAGGTTGTCGGGTTGAATAATTGATGAGTTTGGACCAGGCTTTGCGAACTGCCATGTTAAGAGGAGGTACCTTGCCTCCCCTACCCACCCCCCGCTTTTTCCTTACTCGACGTAGTACAGTGATATTTATAGATGGCAGCCCGAAAAAAGTGTACGTGACTGCCGATAGATGGCAGCACTGACAATTAGCGGCAAAACTGGGTATTCAAATATGTCATCCAGTATATACAGTAATATTAATACTCGCATTTCCTGAAAAACAAAACTTTTTGTTTCTTTTAAATAAAAAAACAATGGTAATTAAACATTAAGTCATTTTTATTGATAAAAAACAGCAATACATTTATAAAACAAGGCAACATTAACATTTGAAAAAGATCACTGAAAAACAATAGATCACCACTTCAATGCCTTAAGTTCGAAACAATTTTATAAAGCACGAAAAAATACTAAGGCATTTAAATAACCTCACATTCAGGGATAAGGAAAGAAATATTGCTAACTCGAACACATTGAGCAAACGACAGTTGTGAATGCAATGCATTAATATGGGCATGAGCAATGAATAGCAATGTGACAACTTGCTTATCAAATGAATATGAAGCCAATGGCAGTACAACCCAGCATAACCAAGCAAGACAATTAAACCAACACGCAGTTAGAGGCAATCAACACAATCAGCAAAGGACAGTTGTGAACGCAATGCATTAATAGGAACGTCAGCACTGAATAGTTATCAGATAACTAGCCACAACACTTGCATATGAAGCAAAAGGCAGTACACCACAGCATAACCATGCAAGACAATTAAACCAACAGGCAGTCAGAGGCACTTAACACTAGAACTACCGATGGAGTCATTTTGACTCCTCGCGATTTTTATTTCTCTCCCCTGACTATAATTTTCCGAATTCCGGCCTGCAATTCCGTGACTTTTATTCATTTTTGACACAAAATAAGGCTTTGCGATCAAAATAGTTCTAGAAAGTAAAATAGTACACATTTTTCAAAATTTACCTTTGACTACCAAAGGGAGTCATTTTGACTCCCTAATGTATTTTGCTTTTCTTTTCTCCAAATAGTAATATTTGTTCAAGAGTTTATTTCTTCTTATGTAAATAATTAATTCAAATCTAACGAAGGCTAAAATGCCTCGGTGGCGGCGGGGTAAAGTCCTCGCTTGCCAAACCGAAGGTCGCGGGTTCGAGTCCCGCGTGGGTAAGTTACTCTTATCCAGGGCATGGGCGTAAGTCATTGTCCCTCATTTTTAGTCGTTAACTCCCCATTGTAAAGGCTGAAAATGTGCTGTTTATGGGGTAATGGAAATAAATAAATATAATTATTTCGCTTTTAGGCCAATATTTGCGAGACTTTGAAGGCATTTCTAATTTTACGGGTCCGTCTTTGGAACTACATCCAGAACAACAAATGTCCTCATATCATTTTATCTTGCGATAAAGTGGTGAATTTGCCATTTATATCGAGTATTTTCAAATTCATGGGTTAAGAAGCCGTCGTGTCTGCCCATCCTCCCTTACCCCTCCCTTCTCCCCACCTGTAAGACTCGCACTGCACAATACTATATACACCGTATTGCGCTGCAGTGCTTTTATTTCAGTCTTGACTACGTGGAAGTTGATTTTCAAACCTGAAGAAGTACCTTTGTATCCTTCCATTGATATAATGATGAACCAGGGAAATTAATCAGTAGAATGAAATAAAGTTACTGTCCTAGCATTGTCGGCTCTGACAGCGCTGGCTGTCACGCGTCGTACAGGAAATCCGTGCGCTGTCCTTTGCATTAGTGAATCCAGTGAACTCTCGAGTGGACTGTAGAACTCTTGTGAAGTAAGGCTTCCATTTTTTCTGTTTGGCAGTATGACCAGAAGAAGTAGGCTAAAGCGTGAAGAAGTCCTTTCTATGCTGCATTCTATACCGAAAGGTGAATCGGAATGCGAAAAGGAAGATCATTTCGTCTCTGACGAAGTTGAAGATTTTATCCCTCAAAACGTTTCTAGCTAGTCTGAAGATTCAGACAAAAGACGTGCGAAGGATATGCAGTAATTTACATTTACTTTCCCTTTCATAAGGAGTTACAAAACAAAGATATTATCTACGATTATTTATTGATTCGTTTATACTGACTCACATAAAGCGATGTAAAATTGTGGAATCATGCAGGCAAAATTATGAAGATTTTACTCTTTCCGACGGGGAGCTAGATGTATGTATAGCCATATTTTATGCCCGCGGAATATCAAGTACAAATGATCTCTCTATTGCATGTATTTGGTCAAACGACTGGGGAAAACCATTTTCTAAAATGAACGACTGGGAACCGGTTTGTAAAAATTTTGCTCTATCTAAGATTTGATGAGAAATCAAATCGATTCCAGCAGCTTAAAGCTGTCAAGTTTGCCGTCTTTTCAATAGTGTAGGATAGATTCACAGATAATTACATTGATTGTTACAAACCTGATCCGTACATCGCGGTTGTTGAACAAAATTTCCCCAGTAAAATTAGGTGTATTTCACTCAGTACATTCCTTCTAAGCCGGACAAATACGGCCATGAATATTGGCTAGCTGTTGACAAGGATAGCAAATTTCTTGGAAATGCCTTCCCTTATGATGGAAAAGATAATTTACTTCATGCAGATTGCCGTTTAGTAATACTGAAAATAATGGAACCGTTTCTGAAAAAGGGCGAAATATTACTGTAGATAATTACATTACCTTAGTCAAACTCGCTGAACAGCAAAAAATCTAGGGTACTAGTATTGTGGAAAAGGTAAATAAATTGAAGAGAAGTACCAAAAGAAATGAAATCACAAATATACCACAAGAGCATATACTCAGCGATGGCCTATCCACTCGTTGGAAAATACTTCCGACTTATTGTTAGTAGGTATTTATGGATAGTGTACAAGGAGACTAGGTACCAAAAACATTTCGCGCAAGACGCATTTGAAAAAGCTCGATACAGAGTTGGCTGATACTCATATTAGATCTCGACAAAAGCGTGGCATGTCCAATGCTGCATATTCTTCTAACGGGATTCTGCAAAAAAATATTTCCAGGCAAAACCAAGGAGCAAAAAGAATCGATCTGTTGGGAATTGTATGACCTGCCAAAAATCTTTGCGCGAGTAATTAAAATGAACGACAATTCTTGAACTGTAAAGCATCTTAGCCAAATGCGTGGCTTATCAAATGCAATTTTTGCTGTATTTAATTATCTTCCCAACTTCCATGTAGCCTAGGTAATATTTTTAATCATTCAAACATGATTATAATGTGTTGAAATGTCTATGTTTGCTGTTTAATCCAATTCCTCTGTGAAAATCCTATTATAACAACATAGCATGTAGGAAAAAAGAATTTCAAAGCAGTACTGTCGAATCTCGAATTTAAAAAAATATAATTTTTTGTTAAAACCACGTCTGAAATATTGCAATAATAAACAAAAACGATAAACTAAAGCAATGTATGAATAAAAACAGAGATAAACTGGAAAAATAAGCAATTATAAGGTAGGAGTCAAAATGACTCCATTTGGTAGTTCTAGGAGGGGTGTCAAGTCCGGTATTCCTAGTGTTAAACACAATCAGCAAAGGACAGTTGTGAACGCAATGTATTAATAGGAACGTGAGCACCGAATAGCAATCAGACAACTTGCTTATCACATGCATATGAAGCAAATGGCAGCACACCCCAGCATAACCATACAAGAAAATTAAACCAACTGACAGTCAGGGGCACTTCAGCACAATCAGCAAAGGACAGTTGTGAACGCAATGCATTAATAGGAACGTGAGCACTGAATACTTATCAGATAACTCGCCGCAACACTTGCATATGAAGCCAATGGCAGTACAACCCAGCATAACCAAGCAAGACAATTAAACCAACACGCAGTTAGAGGCAATCAACACTTCAGCAAAGGACAGTTGTGAATCCAATGCATTAACAGGCGCGTGAGCACTGAATATAAATCAGAGAACTGGCTTTAACACTGACATACGAAGCAGAAGGCAGTACACCACCTCCCATCCGAAATATGGGCACCACACTCCAAAACACTACGGTAGTGCTTCATTTTCACTTTATAAAAATAAAGACTTATCACACGGATCACGAGAGCTCCTAACTTGCCATGAGAACAGATTCAAAACGTGGTCACGTGGTTATAACGGCGCTGGGACCACGTGAGCTCCACGAAAACCCTCCCCTACTTCCCCCTCCCTCTCTCACCTCCCCTACAACTTCAATACTTCTCTCAGATGGCGTGAGAGTGCAAGTTACCCGGAAGCCCCGTAAGAGATAGCACTGGTTGGTTTGGACAGAGGAGAGGAAAAAAGAGGGAGAAAAAAAGAGTAAGAAGAGGGGTGAGAGGGTGTATGTGCTGACTGCCGGTGGACAAAACATCCCCAACTCATTGCAGAACAAAAACCTCCTCACTCAAAAGAAAGATATCTCATTCACTGACATGGACAAGATTACAAAGACGTAGTTTAAGCACAATGAACAGTAACTGAGTTCGTTTAGTCTCCAACGACAAACAAATTAATTAAAACTACAGTATACGAGAGATCAGAGTTAAAGAATACTTTTGCTTCACAGACATTAAAAGACTTCAACTGGTCTGGTAGCACATTGCATGATGCCATAAAAATTACATTTCTTTAAATTTAACTGATACTTATTTTTGGCGTTTGCTGAAGGGTTATAACTAAAGAATATTGTTAAATATTTAATTAAGTCCTAATATATGCATTATACATTGTTTCTAAGATAGCCATTGACATGTGATGACGATCTTCTTCTCTTTTCAGTTTTAAAGCTGTGAGAAGCAGCAGTGGTGAATTGAAAAACAAACTGAACTGGTATGGAAATTATTCTATACACTAACTATTCCAAGTATTAACTATTCTATACACTAACAATAAAATATACTATAAATACAGTATTGTTTTGCGTACATTTTAATTCTATAGGCTGACAAAATCTAAGCATTTATATGGAGCAGTGGTCAATCTAAGTAACTGTAAATCATATTGCGAACATAAATTTAGCTTATCAAATTATGCCGGAAATCTCAAGTTTAACAGTGTCGAACAGCGTGTACCTCAAGACTTCCATATCAATTCTGCTAATTTCAGTTGTTTTTTTTTTTAGGATGCGTTAAAATGATTGGGGCCGGGAGAAACCTCCGACTACAGATATAAAATGACAAGTACAAGCCTGTTCTAAGTAATGGAGGCACAATGTTCTTTACTCACCCGTCTTTCTGTAACATTTGGACTTTGTACACGGAAAAAAATTAAATTCGCACGAACACCCATTTGATGCTTCATAATTTTCCGTCAGACTAATGCCATTAATAAAGTCTCTCTGTTCACTAATCAATTTCAGATAATAGCGCATAATTTCATTCAGCGTAGCATAGTACGCTGGATATGTTATCTCGTGGCAATTGGCGAGTCATTCATCGAGCAGTCCAAGTTGATACGTCGGAATTTCGTAAAACGTCAGGTTTTGAAGGGCTCATCGGCTAACCAGTGGTCCATACAAAAGGTGCTCCATGCATCAGCTGGAGGAAGGGGGATTACAGCACACGAGGCTATCATTTTCCTCACCAATTTGTGCTCTGCTATTCGTAGAGAGGGAATTTTACGAATATTTCCCAAGCACTTTGTCAGCTCTGAGGCGAACATTTGGGGGGGGTTCCAATTTGGGGGAAGGCGCATTTGACAGGGTCTTCTTGGCTCATACCCACCACTCAGACCCTTTGTCAGGAGACCCCGTCATTCCTCCGACAGCCCCGAGTGGAATGTGAGACAGGAAGGAATGCAGGGAAACAGCTCTTCAATGGACGGGCGCAGATTGTGGCTAGCGTTCTAGAAATGCTCCAGGGAATAGCTATGGTTTCGCCTAGCGACGAATATTGAAACTTTTCCATTACGTATAATGCTGCCTGTAAATAGTACACCTATGACCCAGGTTTTTGCTATCTCTCCGACGAGCATTGTCTCCTTTTCAAGGTTAACGGCAAACCCTCGCCCTCGCGGTCTATGGAAATCTTTTTCCAAGCTCCTGAGGTGCTCTTGCTCGGATTGGCTATAGACTGCCAGGTCACCCAAGTAATTGCTCACGTTCTCCTATTTGATATCATGCAATACTTCATTCAGCACCCTCCAGTGAGTCTTCACCCTGCAGAGTCACTATTATATGCTAAATAAGACAGAGCAAGTGAGCCGATGCTCTTACAACGTCATCAAGTCAGGAATAGCAGGCCGCAACTCCATTCATTTTCCTTCCCATCAGCTGATTCAGGTCTGATTGATATACAACATTTCGTGAAGTTGACGCGATTAGTTGTTTGTCATCTCTCAAAAATGCAGAAAAACTAGTTTTTCAAGTGCGTGATAACTCAAAAAAGGATTTTCACCGCATACGGCCATTCTCGAAAGAATATATCAGTCCAAGAAACCTGTCTAATCAATTGAGCGAACTATGGGCGAACTAATAACTATACACAAAAGCCGAGTAAATGATAAAGTACGCCGGCTAAAAAAATCAGGCGGCAGAGTTCGGATGCATAGAAGAGAGGCGAGAAATGTGCGAATTGGTTACCGCAGCTCAAATTGAGCGGACGGATATCGATTGACGCGACGTGGTTGCCATTCAAAGCGCGTACAAAATAAACAACAGGAAATGGGCGACTGTGAAAGCGAAACAAAAGAAGTGTCGCCAGTGTCGCCAATGCGAAAACTTCTGGCGACAATGGGTGCTTTCCATTCATGCGACTCATGAGTCGACTTGTGTCGGCTCGCGGCATTTGTTTATAACTCTCCTATTCCTGTGCGTTACCGTTTATTGACTTGTGTCACAACAGTCGGCGACACACACCGAATGGAACACGAAAACCGCGACGCAAGTCGACTTGTGTCGACGTGTGTCAATGAATGGAAAGCACCCAATGGCGCGGCGGTGCGACCCTGGCGGGCGAAGAGGAAATTAGAGCCAAATCCGATTTCATCCGTTTCGGAGATTACGTTACGCCGCCGCACAGGTGCTTTCCTCTCTAGCGGAGGTATGGCGAAACAGAAAAACAAATGAAAAAGGGGGAAGCGAATGGGATTACTAGCGATGGAAAATTTCCGCCCTGAATGACGAAACGATCATTCAGGCGCAGAGAATTAAATGGAATGAATCGGAAGCAGAGCAATTAATGACGATCGGTATGCGTAATAAGCACATGGCCGATATACTCCGCACGCATTCATTCTTTTCCTCCAAATTATGCACTCATATTTGAACTGACATTTCTACAATGATGCCATAATTTCGACAGAAAGCAGTAACAACATCCAACCGAAGATGCTACGGTCAGAGAAAAAGACCGCAAAACCATTATCAATTATAATAAAATATAAATCCGACATATAAGTGAATTCCATTAATACAAGCACAAATCGCATGAGATTTCAAAAAACAACGAATAATTATTTCATAAAGGACATAAAAAGTAATGAGTAACTTCAATATATTTTGTAAATACCGTTAATACCAGCAAGTTTTTGAGTCTTAGATACTCATCGATAGTAACTAAAAAGGTATCAATTTTTTGTGAATCCCCGTTATTGCCAAGACAGACTTTGAGATGAAATAATTTTGACGGCAAAATGGAACGATGGAAGTAATTTTTACATTGGAAAATACGCGATTAAAATTCTTCCGTGAGCCATTCACGCGCCGTGTCCAGCACGATTGCAATAGATGTCATTCACCCTACCACATTTTTCATAGGCGTGCACGGCATTAATAGCGACCGTAGCTACCAGATAACAAAACTCACATAGTTTCCCTTGCATTTAAATTTTAAAGTTTATGATTTGCAGACCTTTTGTGGGTACTTCCGCCATTAGATAATGAACACATTCTGAAAATATTCTTTAAATGTTTTCACCCAGACGCGATTTAGGAATAGTATGTAAACTACACAAGCAATACCTTGCATTGGGATAGTAAAATATTTTTAAATAAGAACATTTAAGAGTCATAAAAGTACCCAATCTTTGAAATATTTAACGTGTAAATGGATGGAATAATGAAAATGATAAAAAAATAAAGTCTAATTGATTTTTTAAAGTTGAAAATCAACGGATGCATCGAATTATCAGTCAATGACTCTTCCGTAATTATCGAAAAGATAATTTGAAAAAGCGATGGACATCTCGAATGCGTTAAAGCTGAATATCGGAAGAGAGTGTTCGTTCTTCTATTTTCATTTCCGACGAATGTCTCCATAAGTACGAAATGGAAGGATTTTCACAGTCCACATGAAAGGTAAGAATCGATTCTCCAATTTGCAAATGCGCGATTCAAGTCCAGGTGACTTTTATCAGAGTCCTCTATATTGCCATATAATAACTACGAAGTTGAGTCGTCGCAGTCTGCCATCTTCACTCTCATCATTAATGGCGGTCTGTGTTGTAGCATAGGCGTAACGTCGAGTTGGTGCAGTTTTTTACATTTTTGTAATTGATAAATAAGAGAGATGGGCGGTTCTTCTGCATCAAACTGTTCCATTAGTTGTAGGGATGTGTTCCGCGCTTTTGTTTTTCCTTGTAATCCTCAGGTAAGGGCTAAATGGCTACAAATGTGGGGGATGGATGAGTGGCAACCGTAGCCGTCTTCCACTATTTGTGAGGTGAGTTAGAACTTGATGTAATTCAATGTGTTGGGTAAGTATTCATATGAAGATCAAGTTCTTACTTAGTTTCGGCATAATTTGATGAAAGGCTGTGATTTACTTGAAAGATTAATACCTTTGCCAATCAGTTTTACGTTGTATACGTAATGTAAACAGAAAAGAGTGCATAATAATTCCTGCTATTGTTGAGAGTTTTTCATGTATAGGTTTAAGGTTATTTGTGTCAATGGTTTTTAAACTTTGATAGTGTCGTAATACTGATACAATTAACCCGTGCTACATTCAATTAATTAATTTAAACAATAAACTAGAATACGCAACTTATTCACACAATGGAATGTGGTAAGTTGTTATTATTTCGTCGCGTGAAAGTTATACTTGTAAGTGTCCTTGAAAGTTATACCTGTAACATATAAGTGCTTTCACGTTTGAAATATCGTGAGGAACTTTACGTGTGATACAATCAATGATACCAGTTTTCATTAAAGACATACTGAAATCATGTAATATTCATGTCCCTTTTGGAACTATATGTTGTTGGTAACGAATGTTTGTAGGTAATTGCATTCGAATCCATTTTGGATTTTACACCTTGTAATTACATGCGATTTATATAAGCCGCGAAACCTTCCTTAATTAATATTATAGTCAACATATATTACATGCATGTATTTATTTAGCCATTTAATCATTATGAAAACATTTTCCTGCGAGTTTTCCTTGCCACAGGTGCACTTATACGAATCAAAATTTGAATCCGCTCGGAAGAGAGGCTGGAAAATATTAAAAGCCCAATGATGTTCCGACGATTTTCGGCGTCGCGAATCGTCTGAAGCCTATTACACCATGAGGAGACCTCTAATATTCGATTGCCGGTCTTGAATTGAAAGTCTTTTCCTTTGCTGAAGTTGAAGAGCCATCGAGTGTGGTATGTACGTATTAAGGTTGTTCTGTTATTCATACTATTGGCATTTGCTGAGAGAGTGTGTTTATGATGTTATCAGTGTCAGTGCATTGTGATGAACGGTATTATTATTGGTGATAACGAAGTATTGTGGCACCGTTCAATTGGGTTATTGTCTATCAGTCATCTGGTTGTTGGGCTTTGTTTTCTTTTGTTCATCTTGAGTAGCATTTTCAATTCCATCGTCCTTTGCTGTAACCCACATACCTACGCTCAACAGATAGCATAAGTTTCACTGCCCACTTATCTCTTCTTATGACGATTAACTTATGAAATTATTCAAAAGTAGCGCGAACGGCTGTCCTGTTTAGATTATTAACCAGCCTGAGAGACAATTACCTATTAGCTCTAGGCTGTAAAAATATGATTGTACAAGTACTATCGATCCCTTTATAAATGGGTTCATTGGAAATGTTTCTTACAAACAACTGGTGGATTGATAGTGATGCCAGGGCATTTATTAGGGATCAATGGCATCAACAAAGCATTTATGTATCCTCATCGTCCATTCAATAGTTTAGGTTCTCGGTGTCAGGCGCTGCCTGAAGTATTATTATTAAAAGGAAGTGGTAATTAAACATACTCTTTAATTATTGGTTCAAGTTTGTACAAAGTAAGAAGTGGCAAGCATGCACAAGCAAGTGATATCTCTACTTTCCCTTCATAGCTTCATTGTATTCTTGGGGTCTGTGAACTAATTTACAAATCAAAAACATTGCTGATATTGACAATTCAAATGATTTTGAAACTACCTTCATTTTGTGATACCATATTTGAACTTACTGCGGCTAAAGGAAGAAAATAAAGAGGACTTTTTAGTAATTAATTAAGAAGTACCTCATTGCTATTTTCATTGTTAAAGTCCTATTTGTTTGCTTCTTTGATAGAGTACTTCAATGCTATATTAAAATGTGAAATGATGCAAATTTTTTGTTTGAAACCAAAATCATTGACCAGTGGTTTCTCGATAGTTTTCCTTGGAAAAAATCACCTGTGTGTACTTCATGTTTGGCATAGTCGAAGGCTGGATGAATCCAAGGTCTTGTTTCTAGGATAGGTTAAGTGTTTTTTGAAGACTACATGCAGTCTTATGGGCTGGAGATATTGAGCATGTCTTTATTTGTGTGTTTATTCATGTCATAAGCACCTATATTACCCTGAGTCATGGACTTCTAAAATCTCTTGTACATAGTTTGTCTGTTTCTATTATGCCTCATTTTATTGTCTTTAGGTGGTGTAAGTCAATTCTTTCCTATCTTCCATACATGTCACCTGGACTTGGTATTTTGCTGAGATATGACTACATGTGTATATTTTTCAATGACGTATTTGTTAACATTCTCATTCATCTATTACATTTTGAGAAATCAGCACATTTGTTGTAAAATAAGCATGCAGTCTTTGCTAATGCTTATCATCTATCAAATAAGGTAGCTTCTCAAATTGACAAGTTTTCTTGAATGTAAGATTAAACTATTTTTCATTACTTCCGTAGCATCCAAATTGCTTCTTTACATTGAAAAAGTGTTTTCAAAATACTTCTGGAGTAATTAAATGGAGTCACTGGTTGCTCTTATGTTAAGCTGTTTTGGTGACTGTCTGATTTGAGAACTACCATCGTGTTTGCTAAAGTCATTCTGACACTTTGAAATTCAGTATCGTTTCTTGATTAATATACTTTGGATGCTATTATAATTATGCTTCTATTGCATTAAACTTGAGTGTCTTATTCAATAATGTGCATAAATGTTTCTTCATATCTGGGCTCATCATCTTGTTGCATCATTTAGAGGAACAGGGTGGGCAGTATCTTGAATTCAGATCCTCCTAAATAGAGTGCTTAAGAATATTTTGGTACTGAATTTGGCCCATAATATTGTATGGATTAGCTTTTTTTATTTTCTAAGTGGATAGTCCTCTTACCAAGGTGTTCTGCAGTGCATATATTGTGCATTAAATTGAAATGCACGTTATGTGAATACCAGTGGTGATTTGTTTTATTCTTATATGTTACTCAAGTTCACTCAGTTGATGTCACCAAGATTATTCCTTTGTTCCAGATTCAATGCTGCCTGTTGTATCATGTTTGTTATGAATTGATGGCTATATAATGGAACGACTTCTACAACGATAAGATACAATTACTGCATTTCATGTCCAAATAACCTAAGCAGAAGAAGCATGTGCAGCGTTATATTCACAGCAATCATCTTCTGCATTGGCATTGTGGTGTCACCATGTATTTTGCTTAATGAGAGAATATATCTGGAGTAGCAAAATGTATTTTTTCATAAATTTTCTAACTTGTTGTCTGTTTTTTCTATATTCAAGTTCAACGCTCAGTATAAATCATATTGAACTTCTATTATGTTAAAACTGATTCCATAGGGTGTCATCTGTATTATTTATTTATGAGCAAGTGTTTGATGTTGCTCCACATAGCTAGTTATTAGAGCATCACCTCTGTCAGTGTTTACCTGGCCTTGATGTATTTTATACAAGAGTAATTTTTTATATGATTACCTCTTGCCATTGCTTTACTCTGGTAATTCACATAAGTGGTTACATTTTTGAGTTCTTTACATCAAATTTGAAGATGAGTTGCTGATATGGAATTCTCAATCTATTCAATAGCATGGAAGCACCTTTATTTTAATGCTCTGACATAGGTATATTTGGCCTGGTGAAGTGGTTTTTCCCTCTTTGTTTGTTGTGTGTTGATACGATGACTAATCAGTTCTTATTGCATATATCCCTCTTTGGCATATACACATTTTATCATTACCAATATGTATAATGTTTATACCATGAATACTTGGTTATCTACCAGTTGAGTCGTGGTTAATGTGGATTGTTGACGGCTTTACACATTCTAGTGAAACATGTTTGCATTAAGTTGTCTTATATAGAGATATAAAATCAACTGTTACATCAGATATTTCATTATTTTGGCATAAAAAGAGCAAAGTTTATTATAATTTACCACCTAGTATCAGAGCTTTCTGGTTTAAATATCGTTAGAAGTCCTTAATTTGCAGGAATGATTTCCAAGAACACTTCTTACCTAAGATTTTAATGAATTTTCAAGTAAGAGAAAGATTCTTACATCACTTCTAAAAGGTGCATGGTTCGGTCTTTAAAAAATTTATTTTCCTTTGCTTAACATATTGTCAAGATTAAGAGCCATTTTTCACATTTATTCCCATACAGTACTACTACTAGTCCACTTGTTTAGAGAGAACACATGAGATCACATCAAAGGACTCATCAATAAACTTAGGTGATTCATGCATGTTAAATTTTTGTAACTATTATGCAGACGTATGGAAATCATTCTATAATTATGTTAATTGTCCTAAGCATATGATGAGGATGTAAAAAATGACTACTAAGATATGGATGTCATTCACATTAATCTCCAATTTAAGGATATTGATACCTAAGTGTATGGAAATTGTATTTTATTCCATGGCATATTTCAGTTAGACTAACAGAGATGTCCTGTTTTAAATCTTTCACGGAATTGAATTGAGACAAGAGTGGACTAAATGAGGAGCCTGCTGTTGAAAAAAGTCATATCAATCTAGCTGACTTGAAGCTAACTAAGAAGGAAGACTTATTTCCTTATCTTATCATATACTTTTGAGTGTTTTGTTACAAAATGCATGGGCATGCCATTACATGAGTTGTGTCCTGGTCATAAAAGACTTCAGTAATCTTTTTTGGATTAATAGCAAAATAGTTCATGTCGTATATAGATTGAATTTTATTCCTACATTAGTGCCCCGGTATATATTAGGCATTTTGGCCTTAATATGAGCACTTTGGTTCTTCTTTATTTTTCTTATGTTTCACTTCATTTCACCTTATGCAGAGATGGGAATTGCTTATAATCACGAATATATTATCTGGGATTGGGATATTATGGGAGAAATGATCTCTTTTTCAGTCATAAATAAATGTTTTACCAAATGCGTCTGCTTGGAATTTGAAAGTTAGTACCCTTGTGTCAACTCAGATTGTAGAAGTTAATTGTATATGTCTAGTTAAGTATTACCTACTGCTGTTATTAATCACAATTAACTGTTCACGTAGCTATGTTGTGTTATTAGGCGTTCATTCATTGTATCCCACAAATTTTTTATGTTGATTTAATTGCAGGAGTGCGTCTTAGTGTACGTACTAGGTTTTTTGAGAATGGTCTGACATGATCCCCTGTTAGATTTTGTTCTACTTTTACTTTTCAAGGAATTGTATGGATGTTCATTTTAGAATTGTTTTCTTTTGCTATGTGTTCTCTATTCCAAGGACCTATTTCCCAGGAAAAGACCCCAGTGGTTCACCTAGGCTTGTAGTTATTAATTTTTTTTTCAATTAGTAATGCAGTAAACAGTGGAAGGGCTTGCATAGGGATGATAATAAGCAAGTTGTTAAACCGTGATTCAAGTTTGTTTTTTCTAGGTTGCTGCAAGCCTGATTCCGGCTTGCATTGCTATTTGGGTACAAGGGCGGACTGGCCAGGTTGGCAATCTCTGAGTCACCCAAGCTTAGGGGGGCCCTGCTCCATCTTGAGGGGATATTAAAGGTGTAATTAAAAAAATATATTCATTACTTAGGTTACTTGCACCAATACTTTTTGTAATTATAAAAAGTTTTGTGTTCATTGGTTGCTTTCTTTACTGCATACTCATTGTAAATTAAATGAAGTGAGTTAGGTGTCCGGAAGGTAAAAAAAAACTGCAAGTGCTTATTTGGAAAGATTGTATTTAGTTTCTTTTTTTTAGATTTCAGTGCTGTTTCTGGGACAAATTCATTAAAGAGATATCAGCTCCATAATAAATTATTAATTTTCTCAATTTTCATAGTATTTTTTTATTAACTTTATCTACTATTTAAGAGCGAGAAAATTGTCAAAATCCATTTTCGGGCACGCAGTTCCCTAAAATTTTCCAAGGAAGACCTCCGAATTCCCCCCATCAGGACCCCAGACCGCTGGATACTACTATCATTGGAACAGATATGCCCTCTTGTCTGTTTCTATCATTGGCATTTGGTATTGAGCACATCCATCCATGTGAGTACCCTGCAGGGGCCCAGGTAGTACTTAAAGACTGGGGGGGTGGGTTTAGGTGCAACTAATACCAGGGTGTGTGGGGGAACGGAATACCCTCCAGGATAAGCAGTCGGTGCGAGATTAGTAAATTGGCGAATTTTAAGATAAATGGTGAGTTTTATAGCTTTCTGAGGGATATTTTATTAGTCCTTACACTATTCTATTAGTAATATTAATCCAATTAAGTAAAATGGATTAAAATATTAAAAATATCTCTGGGGGAGGAATTTATCCCCCATAACACCCCTCGCTGCTCCATTGGTACCCAGGATCAAAGCAAGGAGGACATGTCGTGGTCTTTCAAGTAGTAACATTTTTGCAAAGAATGAAGAAGTCCAAATTGTAAGTAAATTATGACAGCGTTTCATTGGTCTATACAATGAAGAGAATGACTTAAATTTGTTACATGTCTTATGCGAATATAATTTTTTAAATAATTTCTTTAAAATTTTCGTTACGAGCTTAATTTCTTTTCGCTTCTAAGGGGGGGGGGGGGGCGTAGCCAGGAATTTTGTTCGGGTTCATGATCGAAAAAACTATTTGTCAAAGAAATCTTTTGTAAAGTCGTCATTTCTCAATATTTTGTTTTTTAAATTAATCAAAGTAACTGTTTTCATATTGTCCGGGGAACAGGGGGGTCCTATCCCACCGCACTACGCCGCTGAAAGGCCGTCTCCAGCTGGTTACGCCCATCTACCCGCTGTCCTACTATCAGATTTCAGTCATTAAACTCGCGGCGGAATTGCTTGTGTCAGTACATATTTTGCAAAGAGCCTTTTTATTGAGGGTAAGAGTTTCCGTTAATAGTATTTTCAGTGATTATTTAGCACAATTGGGTGTCAACCCATTAAAACAAGGGTTCGATCGGGTCGTAATACGTTTAGCCTTTGCCCTGGTTTTACCTTTATTTTCGCCGTTTCCATTGTTGTCATGCCTAGAAAATTTGTACTTATGTTACTGAAGGTTTCGAAAATCAATATCAGCTATTCGAAAATTACCAACATTCTTCGCTTACCAAAAAAACGAAGAAATTTTACCACATCTCCTTATGGGAAAACGGAGTATTTACACCGAAAATGGCGGACGTCGTGGTTGCCATAGTGGAAGCCTATGCGACGACTCGACATGATGAGAGAGTAGTGTTGAGAGAGCAATCTAGAGGACTCTGACTTTTATCGTTTCGCAATGCCCTCTGTTGCCATTTCCGTTGACTACCACGCGAACGCAAGCAGATAAAGAACGGTCCAATCCGCTAATGCAGTTTGGCAGCAATGGGGCCACGCCCTCTAGCGTCATAGCCCATCGACACACCACCAGCCGTTTCAAGACACACCACGGGTTAACGGGAGAGTTCTTCACGAAAAAGGAAATTTCATTACATTCTAAGAACCTTGGGCAGTAACCAAGAATTTAAAATTTTTCGGATGTGGTCGAATGATCAGACCTCAAGTCACGATTCAGTTATCGAATTAGGAAGAATGCAGGGAAGGAAAGGTTATGGCGGAGAATATAAAACTGGTTCTCCATTCGCACGAAAGGTAATAAATAAGGAAAAATTGGCATTTGCCCCTACATTTCATGAGTTGGTGATTACGGCATTACAGTTCACATCCATTTACACATTGAAGGTGAATATGTAGTTCATTGAGAGGATTAATCGTTCTGTTTAATCGCCCGAGACTGTGCATCTTCCTGATTCTGAAGAAACCATGCGGAATAAGAATGACATTATCGCACGACACAAATGGATAATTACTAAAAAGTCAACAGAAAAACCGCTTAACAATATTCAAACAGTTGAGAGGGTTTTCGTAATTATGATAATCTAACGGAACTGGGTGAGTGGATGTAATTAGCAGATTACATGGAGAAATTTTGCAGTATCATTTTGGAAACTCTTTTTGTTGCATGCATCTTGCCTCTTTGTAAGGTACCCATCATTCGAAGTAATCCCGTCACAGCCCACTTACACACACATATACAAACTCAGCTGTTCCCAAATTCCAAACGAAACGCATTCCAGTTCCACTTCCTCCGCATGTAATATATCTACGCCGACACCACCGACCTCTTTTCGCGTCTCGGGTTTAAAGAACCTTAAATTTGCTTCACTCGATCCTCGTCCAAACAAACACGACCAATTAAGTTCGTACGGACACGATCGTCCTGGGACCCGAGGCTGTAAAACAAAGTACGGCTTATTGTGCCGCATAATGCATGCGGGCGAAAGGTTTTCATGGCAGGGGAAGAATGCTGGCACTCAAAAAACGCATAAATCGTTTAGAGGTGCACTGAATCTCCTTCAGGACTTATGAGAATCACAGGACGTTGTTGTCCATGTAGGTATTCTGATAGCTGGCTCTTGAGCGCGGGGATTGGTGATCGTGTGCTCTTGCGTCTCGCTTCATTTCGCTCCAAGTTTTCTTTTACGGGAGCTATCGAATCACCTACTCACCTTTTTGTTTTTTTTTTGAAAATTTTAATTTCTGCGTGGAACATTAATTTCTTACCGCCGGGAAAATATTGGATGCATCCCAATGAACACGGACAGAATTCACTTCGGTTTGGTCCGCGTTGAGCTATGATCAGAGTACAATCACCGAGAATTTGGAGTTTTAATGTATAGGTATATAATGTTTTTAGGTATGATTTTATGACATAAATACCAATTTGACACGTTTGATTATTTCTTGTGGTTAGCATTCAGGCCTATACCTGGAAAACGTTCAGCATTTTCAGTGGCGAAAATAAAATTTTAAGATTTCTAGGAGTCGAACCAAGGGTCAGAGAGTCAAGGTGCTAAACAGAGGTCGTGCGTAGATGAGCATGAAGTACTGTTTTGAAAACATACTACAATTGACTTTCCGCCGCCAAATGGATCCAACGTGGAGTATCACATAATGCAAGTGCGTAGCACAATCTGGGTAAAGGACCTTGTATGTTAATATTCAGAGGCGGACAAACGACAGAATAATTAAAAGTACAATTTCATTGGTGTTTTTATTCCACGAATGGAATTTCATTTCAAAGTCTATTTAAAGAGCCATAAAGTTGGAAAGTGGTTAAATGTAGATAGAATATATATATGAAGTAGATTCATTTTATTGCTTTTAACGTTAAAAATTGAAAATATATTTTTTTAGGAAACAAAGGTTATCCATTTTAAACTCACGTGCTTAATATTTAGGACTTGGTGGCCACATAGTTTCTACTTACACAACAGGCCTCCTTGGCATGGAATATCTGAAAAGTCTCAATTATTTTCCCCATAATTATCAATGCAATTTCTACGTTTAAATGTCAATCCATACTCAAGGGTAAAGCTTAAAAAAAAAACGAAAATATCATCTACATCACGAGGAACGTAGGGAAAAGCCGTACGACGGCTAGTGAGAGTGACAGAGAAACAAGTGCACGCACGTAGGGTATTTCGAAAGAGATTCACCGCCGAAATAATAATAAAAAAATAAACCCACCTACAATCGCAGACTATCTGTCATGGTGAACCGCATGAGCAAACTTCGTGAAAAGTGCTGCCGCAGGGATGCTGTGAAATTGCAGAATCTGCACCGGTGAGAGGGAAGTGGTTTCTCCATGGAATTCCGCTCTCATTTTAAACTCATTCGAGGAGAAACATATAATTTTTACGAAGAAGGAGAGGGTGTGATTAATTTCAAACCAATAGGTGCAAGAACAACGGAAATATGAGTCTTATGACTCACGAAATCTATTCTATTAAGCCTAATCTATTCGATAAAGGCTGAGAGGATAAAAGGTCATATTCTCCTGTAATACTGCAGTACCGCAAGCCGACAAAACACAGTCAGCATCCCGAAAAAGGAGAGAGAGAGTGCAACGTCTTCTGGATGAGCACAGAGAGAGAGCAGGAGTTTGAGATGGGAGGGTGGGGTGAGGTAGGGAAGGGGGTGGGGGCGAGGAGGGGAGGGGAGAAGCTGGCACGAGAGACAGGTGGAACGAAACCCTTAGGGCGGGCTCGCGGGATACACTCCTGGGGCAGGGACTGTAAGCGCTAGCTTTTCTCCTCTGCCACCAGAAGGGGAATGACGGGAGGGATCAAGGAAAGGAGGCGCCGCCGCGATGAGAGCCCGACGACGCCTCCAGGGAAAGGACGAGGAAGAAAGGGCGGGGACGAGGAGTCCCGCACCGTCACAAAGGCGGGCGGGCCCTACTATCAGCGAAACCAAGCGATACGCTATTAATATTCTACCAATTCTAGTAGATTTTCCTATAAGGAAGAAAAATCTATCGATCGAATCGGTAGATGGCACGAGAGACAGTGCTGCAGACACAGCGAATGGCATTGCAAGCCGAAACGGACAATTGGACTCAACGTGAAGCCCAAGGAAGGTAGCCGGACCTTCCCAGCCTTCGGATTCCCCGCAATCTCACGAAAACGACAAAATAGGAGAGATATTTTGCCGAACGGATAGGAGTAACAATTCGTTTTTCTCCGATCAATTATTATTCAAGTACTCTACCGCTTAAAGTGGAGTATTGCATCTGGCATTTGAGAATTACTCCGGCTGTCTTCGCTTTCATTCTGCTCTCCTCTCTTAAAAGAACGATACAGCCTGCTTTCATTCTATTTCCATAAATACTACTCTATTCCTACCAAGCTATCTTCCCCCTAGCACAGTTTTTAACATCCCCTCTCCGCTGAGAAGTACTCGCTCCACCCAAACCCTCCTACTTTTCTCTATCTCACCTAAAATCTCTCTCTCTCTTAGACCACCATGTCTAACAACTTTAACGGACTTAAATAAATATAAGGTAGGAGTCGGTATCTCTCCAGCGTAAACCTTTTATTTTATTGTCGACGGCAGGTATCCGAACATACCTAATGAGGCGAATTGCTGGACGATATGAAGATGTAGAAAAAAATAGGAAACTAAAATATGGTCCAAAAGAGTTCACAGATATGAATAGCATAACGGACACGGCATTAAATTGTGATCACTTCGCTTAGAACGAAAGTGAAGGACAACACGTCGAATCAACCATTTCCTTTCCATAAGTATCAGTGAAACTTATAACGGAAAAAAGACGATAATATGAGTGGTTAGATATAAAAATTATAACAGTAATAGAAACAAATATTCTCTTTATATACAGTTGAAATAATTATAAGCACTACCGAGGAGAGGCTACCGAAAATTTAACTAATTCAGTAAATGTGCACCGTTACGTAGTACATAAATGCTACCCTCGCCCACCCTCAGTCCATTGCATATTTTGATTTTTTCGATGAAAATTTTTGAAGTAATAAATAAAGTAGAAACGAAAATTTCTTCACCATCATCCTGGATAGGATTCATTTATATGAAAATAATATAAAATTTTTACTTGTTAAGTAAATGAATATTTTATTCGAGTTTACGTCATAATAAGGAGAGATACTTCTTCAACAACTTGGAACACCTTCCACTCATATAAGCGTCGACCAAGAGAGATTCAAGGGAGTGACAGGAGGGTGAGACACAGAAGAGAAGACCGCTTTTATGGGGAGCCCTCCTTCGCCCATAATATACCCCTATGAAGGTGGGGTGGGGATAAAACCCTAGGATATTACCCTCCAGGGTCTGGAAGATGCTTTCGGTCGTATCTTCCCATCGACCCAAGCTAAAGTGATATGAATGGCTGCTCCCTATGACGGCAAACACGTGAAATACCGCCCGAGAAGCTCACCCTCGAAGTCTTTCCCCGCTAATAACGCAGTCCTTTCAATCCAAACAGTAATCCTCAATTTTTGAAAATGCCACAGCTGCATGTCCCAGGGAAAAAATGCACAGTAGAGATAGAGAGATCTTCTTGCCTGGCATGACCGAAGGTCTACTAATAGAAGAAGATGCATAAGTACTTCCCGCTTAACTGTAATCTAATTTTGTGATGATAATTATTTTACTAAATTCATCGCGATTGGAAAAGGCGTGTCGGAAATGTTGAAAGTGAATGGGTCGCTCTAAAGTCATCGCCTCGTCTAGGATGTATTTGAAAACTGATTACAACGCGCTCAGAACAACCATGAAGCTTGTACGGAACAGACAGAGGCCTTCTCTACGTCATCGCCGTGGTCCACACTCCTTAGGAAAAAATTCCGAAAGGCAGGGACTTTGAGCTTAGCGGGCAAACGCCGCAAAGAATATCGCCCGACGATAGAGAGAAAATTTCTGCTCTTTGCGAAGTGTCAGACGGAATGGATTCATGCAGGCAAAAGCACATGTACTGAGGTCCTGGTCTGAATGCATGATAGGGATAAGAGTGCGATGACAAAAATCTGTAAACATCATGAACAGAGTGGAATTTGGAATGATTTCAAAATGTCCTTCCATCTGAGAAAGAAGATTCACAATTCTCTTGAAGGTTGGAGCGTGCATGTAATTCACAATCGTAGTAGTGAAATCCAATATTGTCACAGGATGACAGTCCAGTAAATAAAAAGAATTTAACAGAATATATGATACCTAAAGGGTCATTTAAATGGATTGAAAGCCCGCAGGGATTTGGAACTGTGTCCAGACAATAATTAACAGAAAAATCATTTAAGTTTCAGGGGATTGAATGGCACATTCAATTGACATAGAATTCTGGGATTGTTTTGACTCAAATCTCAACTAATTATTTTATCAGCTAAACTTTAGATACACTAGGTATTTCGTAAATTGAATAAGACTTAAAAGGCTTACACTGGATTGCCTGGTTATTATCGGTTACGAACACGAAAAAAGGTTATTCAAAAGATCGTACGGCACGTCCGTTTGAATAGTTAACATTGAGTACACTGAAGTCTGCATGTTCCAAGCACTCCATGGCTGGATAGCAGAAACGTCTTGGAAAAACCAAGAAGCACTGGAAGACAGCTAATTTCATTATCTTTCTCTAGACAAGAGTCCTTTCTTTAAAGACATTCCTCGGACAATATGCAGGGACGAGTGAGGACTTCTGGAATGACCGGACGAATAACGGTGGCCCAAATTCTGATGCGAAAGGAAATATACAAATACACACAGTGGCCACAAAATAGACCTCGCTTAGGACCTCACTATAGTAACAAAGATTATAAAGATATATAAGATTTTATATCATTCAATCACATATTATAAGCATTACCTGTGATAGAATGAAATAAGAGCACTCTTGTGGTGGGATTACCAAAAAAATGAAACCTATGGCAGCAAAAATAAAAATATCGAATGAAAAACGAACATTGCGAGAGAGAATCCAAAGTAGAATATTGGAAGCAGTGGCTGCCCAACTCACTCCACTGACTATCGAAGGCATCACTACAATAGAGCCTGCATTTCGTTGGACCATGAAGTTTGACATCCGGCTTCAGACATGCCTTTAAAAAATTGATAAGTGCAACTTCCGCATATCCACTTTGGTCAAACGAGAGTCGCCGTGGGTTGCAGTCGACGGATGAGTGGATCCGGCATTGGATATTTCAGTGCACTTCGGAGCAGACAGGCACTGTGCAGATGGAAGGGCATGACACACCCCAACTGCCACCGAATAGCGCAGGTGTTCAGTACGCAAAACTGGAGTCATTCGTAGCGCACCGCTAATTTATGGGATCATTAGGAGATAGATTTGATCATTTAATTGGAAAGCGTGAAGCAAAGATCGGCATGGAATGTTAGAGTTCGGTTGCGATAATTCAATTTGTGAAGGAATACACATTAGGATTAACATTAGGATAGGCACCGTTATATAAACGTAGCTTATATGTTAGAGTGAATCCTATGAATAAGTTTCAGGATGATATGCTAGCAGAAGAACACAAGAATATTTTGAGAAACCCTAAGTAATGCAGATATTGAGCAATGGAAATCAAATCAAATATCAGGAAATAGATCGTAGAAATGAGGTGGATCAAAAATTCATTTTCTATGAGAAATAAAAAATACCATAATGGAATACACAGGCGTATAAAAATTGACGATAGTTCAATGTACACTCCCGTGATTATCGTGTGTTGGGCAATTCGTAAGTCTCGTACATTACACTGAATTTTCTTATTAGCTCCACGAAACATTCGCCAATCTCTGAAATTAATCTCGCCAGTCCAGGGGTGAGTCGGCCATGAAGGTCGAAGGCAATTCCATTTAAAGGCGCGTACGTCTATCGGGTCGATATCTGCTTATCTGAGAAAATCACAGAAAGCTTTCTGGCCAACAGATTAGAGCGGCGCCGACAAATAAAATAGGTAGTAAAAATAGGAACAAGCGATAGCTACCTTTCCGCACTCCCGATCGACAGATTACTTAGATAAAGCTAGTAAGGGACAGTGTTGGACACACATGTGGGGCGCCCCCCTTGTGGACCTCCCGCATTGCCGGACATACCGCAATTGTAACTTTTTTTACGTCATAAGATGGCAATGTGTTGCATATGTGTATAGTCAGTTTAAATAAAACTTTCTAAAACTTTAAATATGACTCGATTATTTTTTATTACAGTAACGGTAGACCAAGATGTACTTTGCGCCCCCGCTAGTATTTTATGCATCCGCCACATGTTAAAATACGATGCTTCGTATTATCCCTCACGCAGAAGTCGGCTATAACAGCATACCCAATACAACCGAAGGAAGGCCATTCCGAGGGAAAAATACTCTTTCGAATATTCCAATTATTCATTCGCTCGATAGCGAGAGAATCCTAAATAAAAATAAGTTTTTATAATAAAAGTTGTTATCGCGAACTTAAATGAGAGGTACAATAAATTTTCGATGAACCTGACAGTCTCTCTAAAGAAATTGCTGTAGGTATATAAAACGGAAAAGGTTGGGCACATTTTCTACAATAACAGTCGATTTATACTCCACGTCAATTAAAATGAAATTGTACACCACTTTGTTTCGTGGTTTCCCTATGCTATGATGCTGAGTATAAATTAAAGCCATCTTTTGAGTTCTAATTGACAACAACCCTGAACTTGCAAGTGAAAAAGCATTTTAAGATTCAGGCTTATAAATAAGCCCCTGATAGCAAATGCCCCAAGACTCCACTGCCTATAAGAAGAAGTTTATAAATTCTGCCCAAAAGCAGACACCATACAATTTCAGGGTTAACTAGCGCCAAGAGCCCAGTAACAGGGTCGCATCGTTCGCTTTCAATGCAATTTCACCGCCTTCAACCCCAACTATCCACGGTATTCATAGGTATCTTACATGTATGTGCTACTCTTACCACATACCCTGAAAACCCTTTCGTCCGCATGAAACCCTTTTTCTCCCAAGACCACCCGTATATTATTCATGGCGCCCCTGGCGGGTCTCGGGGGAACTACTTTCGGGATGAAGGCCATAATTCACTCGCCATTTGCGGGCTGTAGCGCACGAAGGAGTGGGGGTGAACAAGGAAACTGCTTCCCCATTAGCTGTTGTAGGGTACAATCTCATACAAACATTGATTGACGCAGGAAAGCATTGCAAGGAGATATGAAAGAAGTTTCACCGACGACCATCCCCGATACCCAACAGACAACATGACCACATGAATACTACTGTTCCATCGGAAGTAAATGGAAGTATTGATTGTCTGTAGCTTGCGTTGCTATCCAGAAAATTATGCAGAATTTTACATTGAAAAATTCCCAAAAATACCCTATAATACTGAGAAGAACTTCTGCAGAGCTATTTCGTAAGCATTGTAACACTTTTTTTAAAGGCATTTCTACGTATTTCCATATACCTTGCAGTGGAAATATCTTCCATTATTTCCTAGATTCAAGACGGTAGATTTTGAAGTTTTAAAACAGATGTATTCGAAAGCTTTTTGTAAGTATTTCAGCAAATATTTCGAAAATAAAAGAACGACTTCAAGGAGAATGGAGTACACGACCTTCAAATGGAAACACATTCTATCACATCACTAAATAAACACTTCAACATGAACGTGAATATTAAGCAAGACCATTAGAAACAGACAATTGGAGCTGGCACAGCTTGTACTCTAAGTTAGTTTGAAGTATTTTAACTTGCAAGATCTATGGAAGTACCTATTCTACATTCATGGTTCCTTTTTCTCACTTTCGATTAGAGTTCTTTCTGATTACGATTATGATGAGCATAGAATGTAATGAGCGAAACGAGTATTTACGAAAGTTTTAACGAAATGAGTCTCAATATTTCCATATCTCCAGTTGGGACTCACAGTTTGAAAGAAAAAATTAGAGAAGACGTACATTATTGCGAGAGGCCTCCTTGCTTAGTAAGGACGCGATAGAGATAATGTAGCTGCCGTGCTAACGGAATGGCCACTAGATTTAAAAAAAGTAGCAAAGCAGGTCTTTTCAGAAAACCTTTTTATCAATGGATGTCATTATTCCTTGGTGACAATCCCAAAGAGATTACGAAATCAGATCATTCCCATGCCACTAGTCAGAATCTTTTCATATTTTACTTCAACAGTAACTAGCAGGGATGGGCTGTATTTCAAATGCTTACAAGTATTTCAAAATACGTATTTGGAATACATTTGTAATTTGTATTCGGTATTTCAAATACACGACCTGAATGTATCTCGTAATTTGTATTTCCAATGCCGATTTTTGGTATTTTCCTAACATTTCCTAGATCCAGCCATAGACCACTATATATAGACCAATTTCATTAACATCGATTACAAAAAAGATAGTCGAACATATCGTCGTTAGCAGTGCCATAGCTTTCTTGGACAGTCTTAACTTCCTCAATGGCTGTCAGCACGGCTTCCAAAAAGGTAGATCATGCGAAACACAGCTTGCGATCTTTCTTCACGACGTTATCAAATCTTGAACGTAAAAGACCGGTCTGATGTATTTCAATACATTACGAAAGCATTCGAAACCGTACCTCATAGCAAAAATTTATTCAAATTAATGTCACGCGAGTTAAGCGAAACAGTGGTGAACTGGATACGGGAATGTCTGAATGATCGTAACCAAAATGTTGTTCTTGACAGAACAACAACTTGTTGGTTAGCTCTGAAGTAGTTAAAGTGACATCAGGTATTCCACAGAGAGGCGTAATCGGCTCCGTTTTGTTCATTGAATTATGCATTAATGACCTCTGCTCCCGAATTAGCATTAAAATACGTTTATTTACTGATTACACTGACATTACAGCGAACTTAGTGATCACTCGGACTTTGAAATACCTACTATCATCGAATTTCATCTGTTCAACAAAGTTCATCTGTGGAGCCAAGATTTGGGAATAAAACAATCTGAGAACGGCAAATTCACGGTGGTACATATCTTGAGGTGGCCGTCAAACTATCCCCAATAATATGCTGTGGATAGTGTTAACACAAACGAGACAAATGAAGTGAAGTACCGGGGATTTAGGGTAACTTTGAACCTATCGTGGGGAACAAATATAAGAAATATTTGTGGCAGAATCCCTGAAAAAGCAGGGATTCGTCTAGCGCATTGAGGTGAGATTTTCGGATGAGTAAGTAAAAGAGAGGTGCTATTTCACGCTAGTCAGGCCTCACCTCGAGTATGCATCGACGTCATGGGATCCGACGCAGTAAGCCTTAATCCATGGACTACATAAAAAAGAGGAAGGCAAGCAGCGCGATTGGTGCGGGTGAACAGAAAGCGTTAAAAAGATGTAAATAAATCAGTAAAATGTAAAAATACACACAAACCGGTTTTCGATGTACGACGATGAGTACGATCACCAAAATAAACTCAAAAAATCATTGAATACTTGAAATTACTGTTGAATGTGGATACAGTTGTTGGATTTTGTCAAGGATGAATACTCTCATACACCACTCACCAAGAATGAAGTTTACTCTCGTCGGGAAATCTCTGAATACAGCCAAAATATTTGAAGTCCAATATCTGAAATAGAAAAAAGGTAAATTAAGTTGAGGCAGCCATGACTATCCCACAGATACTTAAATAAACTGCACTGTATACTCGTGAAAATATTCAAAATAGAACGGTTCTTTTGATAAGTCCATCCGAAACAGTACTTCTCATTGTTATTGCCAGCAGATGGTATTTTTCGAAAGATAAAATGCCAATACCTAGGCCACACGTTGCGTCATAATACAACCGTTTCATGGGAGGAGTGGATAGGTTCGATGAAACCAGTGAAAACTATAGGATATCCATAAGATCGAAGTAGTGGTGGGGGAACTTATTCTGCTTTTGTTTGGATACCTGTGTTCACAATGCATGGCAGTTATCCAGGAAAAGCAACAAAGATCTTATTTATGATTCAAAAGGCATGTTGTTTAAGTATATTTGAAGAAATATGGCAGGCCTACGGCTAGAAAATGGATACTTAAGTCGTCGAAAGAGTTACTTCTATGAATTCCTAGTAACATAATGTATGACCGTACCAGCCATTGGATTGCCTATCCGCAAAACATAACAGACGTGTGCCAAAAAAAAACACAAAATGTTGAAAAGAGCGAAATGTAAATTTACATAATGACTACTTTGAAAATCATCACGTGAAATAATGATATGATGTAAGTGCATTCTCATTTTAAAACGTGATATCATGACAAATAACTATTAAGCAGAAAACGGATTTTTCTTTATGCTCCCATTCGTTCCTAGTTTTCCAAAAAAGGAACATAGTACATGTTACTGTACTTCTTGTAAGTGTGGAAACGTCTTGTAAATACGTAAAAAGTATGAATAAAACTAACAAAATTAAAATTTGTTAATTACAATTTGTAGCAACAATAAATTCCGGCAAAAATGGGTCAAAAGTACACAGTTCAATTGCAAATGTATAGTTTTTTTCCAAGCCATCTTCCTTGCCGCTTGGGATACACGAGTATTCTTTCCGCCAGTGTACAGAAATGTACAAATAGCGTCTCATTCTCAAGATGCTAAGGAGAGGGAGCGAAGATAGGCGCGCGTAGAAGAGCTCTCTTGAAGAGAGACTGCGCTCTAAAGTGTCGGACTCTTCAGGTGAGATACACATTTAAGTTTAGGGAAAAACAGCAGACAAGTGTTCAAGACAATGGAATACTAAGTAATAATGGAAAAAATAAATGGAGTATTTTAATTGTCGTACACTTGAGCACGATTCGGCGCAAAATAAGTAAAAACGGTTAACCAGATTACGATTAACACATTTTTCCGCAATCAGTAAAGCTTCTACTTTTTAAATACACTTTAGTTGGGCAAGTCATCATCATCTAATAGGTTTTTCGATTGAGATTAAAAAAAAATCATTAGCCGTGCGTAAAAATAATTCACTTTCCGAATTATTTTCGATGCTAATCAAAGATATCGATGCATTTTATTGAATTTCGACCGAGTAGATACCTATATCTGTCCAATTTTTTTAATCAAATGTTTGAAATGCATGAGTAGAACTGTATCTCAAATTTGAAAATTTCGCATCAGTATTTTCTAGGAGTAAAAAGTTCCAAATTTGAGATGGAGTTAAATGTTGATATGGGCCAACTGTATATTTTCATGTATAATTGGAAGATGACATAGTGAGCTTAAAAAGACTGACGCTTGTTTCAAATTTTGGGTACGAGACACTTCAGGTACAAACACTGTAATCAACAAAATAAGACCGATGGAATGAGAGTGACGCGTCATCTTAAGTGACTAGATAAGGTTTCCTAGGATACTCTGCAGTTGATGATAGTGATGCAATCAAACGATCGGATACTACGTAATACTTCAAGAGAAAACTTTGCAAATTTCCGTTGCGCTAATTACGATGAGTTTCTGCAACTTAACCCATCAAGATCGTTCCAAGATGACAAAGGAAGTTTAAAACAAAGAATACTTCAGAAAGGAATTTAAGAAAAAGGCAACCGGCGTCGATCGTGAACGATGGTTCAGTACATAAAATGCGTGAACAAATTCCAAGGTAGATGAGTATTTAACTGACTGCAAGAGAGTAGGGATGGGCATAAATAACCGGTTATTTTTACGCGCCGGTTGACCTGACTATTTGTTTATTTTTTTGCATAACCGAAAAATAACTAGAGAAAAAGAATCTGGCTCCTGATTCCCGAACTCTCTCGGGAAACGTTGGAACAATCAGCATTATTTGTCGCTGTCACGCGGCCCACTGGCTGGGGTTTTCCTGCGCCTCTACCGGCCATAGAGCACATTATAACCGGTTATTTCTGACATAACCGAACAACCTTTTGGCTGGTTATAACCCTAAACGACGAGTACTCGTTGAAATAACCGATGGCAAGCGGGGGAGAAATAGCCGGATGAGTGAATACTCGCGGGGAAAACCTATCGCTGTGAGAAGGTTTTTTTCAATGGGTCTCAAGTTGAAATCGAACAAGTACTCGGTTGTTTTTGTTTACGTCGGTTACATCTAAACAAACAGCAGAAATAACCGGACGCCTGAACACTCGTGAGGAAACATAGCTGCGGGATAGGTTTTTATCAATGCATCATAGGGGGTTCGCGGTCCCCTCAGGTAAGGGTCCCAGCGTCTCCAGAAGTATCGTGGCTCCCATGAAAAATTCTGGGAGGCGCCGGGACCCCCCTAGCTGTTTAACAAGATCAAGTTACGTTAAGCATGTCTGCGACATCGGAGTAGCTGGGGAGTTAGGCCTGACCAAGCAAAAAATTCGGGGGGGGGGGGGGGGCGTGTCGGGCCCCCATAATTCTTCGTTACCGATTTTGTTTTATTTTTCAAGCACGACTGAACCTGGAGGGGTCCTCTCCCCCAAAATGGTCGTATTCCCCCATAAAATTTGGGGGGGAGGCGATTCAATCAGATCAGTCGATTAAATCTTTTGAACACATTCCTTTCACCATTTCTTTCGCTACCTGCGGAAACAAACCATTTCCATAAAAAAAAGCGACGACGAAAAAAATATATGTCTGCATTGATATTGCAGTCGGAGTATTTCATTGAAGCTCGTCATAGGTCAAAGATATCACCCGAGATTAAATGCGACAGAAACCAAAATATTTCACACAACTTGCGTCTCATATCAGATCGATCCAAATCAATCGAAAATTGGGGAAAAATGAAAAATATCACTTTCAATATTATCAACTTTTCGTTTGGTAGTCGGATAAAAAAAAAAACACGTAATAAGTTTTCCTGCTTATACAAAGCCAAAACATAAATCCCGTTAAATATACTTTTCAATTTTCTGAGAACAGTTTAGCCTTAAAAGGTACCTAAATGATAAATGCCAATGCCAATGAAAGGCAAATTGCCCCATTGTGAGGGCCGCGAGCGCCAGGGAGAGGAAAGAACCAACTGACGTAGCTGGGGGCCCGTGCGATGCATACTATAGGAGTTGAACTAAACCAGGACCATAAACTAAGAATTAAATAAACAAGCCTATGATTGCAGTCGGCTAGAGTCTCTCACTGTGGCCATTCTAACAACGGATCAGAGGAAGAAGTCAGTACATTCGTTTCTGATTTTGAAAACTGCATCTTTAGCCATTAAGTAAACTTTTTACTATGATTATATTTGTGATAATAATAGGTTCTCCTCGACCGTTTGCAGCAGTAAGTAGTTTGTTAATTGAACTAACTTCAGTACGTTTGGCATGTGTTGAAGGAAGCATCAGGTGCGACGCAAGAAATCACATTCAAGATCTTTCTCTCGACTTTTTTACTATAGACAGTAGAGCTATGTTTGCACCTGAAACGGCATAACAAAAATGAGGAATGAATTCTGTAATACGAGACACAGGGCTAAATGAACGCGCTTCGCTGCCTCTGAAATGCAAACAAAATTCTAAAGAGTGTTAGAATCGAGATATCCAACGTCGCATCCATGCAGGTGGAAAGAGAAGTAAGAACCACGTGACGTAATGAGGCATCTACATTTCTCCGAATTCCGCTGCTCTTAAAACATGATGTCAACGGAATAAACAAGACCGCAATATAACTGTACAAGAATTGGTGGAAGGGGGAGGGGGTGGAGAAACACGTAACCTGGACCTTTTTTTTTCGATTTCAACCTCGGCCGCGCGTGCGCAGACGTCGAAAAGTCATCCTTATGCTCCATCTCTGAGACATAATGCACACAACCGTCAGACCACCTTCCCTTTCGAGTGTTTTAACTGCGTCTAGATGTGTCTCCCACCTTCGAATTACTCCACGTCAGTGGCGTAACTATCGGGGGGATGAGAGGATAGATATCTCCCAAAGCATCAGAGAAATACAAAAGTTATTTAAAAATATTTCTTAGTTTTGAAATATAATCAATGCATCTGCTTAAATTCAAATTTTTAGTGCCAAAATGATGAAAAATGTATATTCAGGCATGTCATTTTTCAAAAACATTCCCGCCCCAGGCCATCTCATATTCCTAGTTACGCCGCTGCTCCACGTAGGTGAAAGTTCGCAGTTTGCTATGCACTCATTACACACCCATGCACACACTATCAAGACGACTCTAATTCCTATACTTAACCTGCCTCCTCAGTCACAGATTTCTCTCGAGTTCTTGACCCTAAGATTAAACTTATGATTTGATTGCACAAAATACAACAACAAAGTACTTTTGAACCACATTTTAAGAATTGAAATGCATGGTACGTTTATAACAACTTCTCATTTCAATCCACTGTTAAGGAAATAATTTTGGCATGCACACCCGGATGATTCATCAAGAAGCTAAAGCCTGAATCAAACGATCATTTGTAATGACCCTTTTCGTGATCACTAGAGCGATCGCTTTTCGGGACCGGAAAAAAGATTCATCGATCGATCATTTTTCTGAATCACATGGTCCCTCCCGCCGTCGCTTCTCGTATCATTTCCGATATCACAGCTGGATGTCATTCCCACGATTGTCAAACGTTTCGCTGCAATCACTCCATACGTGAATGCGTTCTCATTGGCTGATATGGGGTTTCAATGACGGTTTCAGCGACAGAAAAAACAACCAGACAAGTGATGAAAAAGTTGATGGGAATCCTTATTATTGGAGTAATCGCGGAAAACAATTGACGATCATTTTCGAGTGATCACTCGAGTGGTCGCTGGAGTGATCACTCGAAAATGACGAAAAAATAATCGTTTGATTCAGACTTATGGGAACCCAATACACAGTATGACGTTCTTCCAATAGATGTAGCCGAGGTGAAAAATTTTAACAAGTAGCTCCAAAAACACTCAAGACAATTCAGCAAACAAATAAACGACGCTCGAATTCCGTAGTCTAAGTCTCCATTCCGGCAAAGAACTCGGAATCCCACTAATTTCTTTCTGCAAGTTAACACTTATCAAATGTGCCAGTACCAGTGAAACTCAGTCTCGAACTGTCGGAGTAGCTGCTAATATTAAAGAGCAGTCTACCACCGCTATAATTAGCCTCGTCTTCAAAGAAAATGGTAAAGCTAATGCGGTTCCCGACAGTTGATTCCATCTGACGGATAGTTAGTAAAATTCTAAGAGATTAAAATTCTCCTCTGGGACAAAAAGAGTTGAGGGAACGCCGGATTAAAAATTCAGACACTTTCAATACCAGAGAGCCAAAGCACAGCATAGGATAGGTACTATTTGGGTTTAAAAAAATGTTTATAGCCGAACGTTCAAGCTATTTTCAATATTTATAACACACCTTGGCACTTTTCGAATGCTGCGAAAAGAGTTATGCATCCATTTCTGTGATTCGTATTAAAAAAGAGAGGGAAAAAAACAATAGCTTCGCTAAAACATATCTCAGGAGGTAGTGGGACATGGCCTACGGAAAGCATAAGCTTAGCCCAAACATGACGACAACGAAGATACATTTGATTCAGCGAGGAGAGATTGATCTTCGCATATAGACGTTCACGTCACTTTTCGCCCAGACTACAATTCCAGGAAAGTACAACACAAAATTCTTTCGAAGATATCTCTAAAATATTTTCACACAACATTAAAGTGAGCGCGATGAACATTTATCTCTCTCCGCCATACGCAACGAGAAAAAGATTCATGTCACAAAGCACGATGAAATTACTTCATCCTTGGAATGTTATTATGGTATATTCGGGAACATTTGAGAATCATTACAGCCTCTCCTCTCCCTTAACGAACTTGCCTCTTAAATTCGCAATAAGGTCTACTCCCTCTCATTATATATAAAAATCCAATTCTTATCCTATCTTTCCCTCGTTTACCCAACATTCTACCCTTCAAAACCGTTTTCAACATCCACTAATCGCTAGTACCCCCTCCATCCATACCTTCTGTCACCTCCGTATTTCATCTAAAACCTGCTTCTCCTCACCCACCATGTCCAGCATTTCGTCGTGTCTCCTCCTCTCTACCAACTTCACCTTGTATGAAAATCAATCTAAATATTAGCTACTACGAAAAGAAATCTTTCAAAAATCAAAAAAAAGTTTCTTAACCATCCACTCACATGATTATTCTCCTTTGATATAATAGCGGTAAGCGTTCTGCTGGATGTTTCGGTGATTAAAATTGTAAGTCGTTTTGGTGCGAAATACGTAACTACACAAAAGAGTTTCCACAAGTAATTGCAATTTGCTAATTACATTACCAATTGAGGGAGATGCCAGAAGTTCTTCTCATGTTTAAAAAACACATGGATAAGATATGAGTTATATAATCACAATTTTAAAATAATTTAGAGGCTGAGCAGAACGAGAAACACGGAAAAGGACAATCGCGATTACACAAATGTAAACGCAAGCGCTTGAACATTACGGATAATTGATGACACAATTATCAGAAGTAAGGACGTAAGTAACGTAATACTTACGGTAGGTCCATTACAGTTTAAAAAGATAGCAGTTACATTTCGTAAGGATATCCGTAAGTGCATATCACATCGTTGGGACGTGAGTTGTCTGTTTACGTCGCTTTCCGCTTTGTTTGCTTAGTTACGAAGCACCAAGCGTTAAGTCTCTTCATGAGATATAGTAAATTATTACACGATTTGCATAAATGAATTTATTCTTCAAAAAATATTACAAAATTAATAAAAATAAAATGCGATTGTTTTATACTCTATATTATAGTTAGAATCAAATAACTAAATATTAAAATCTCCAATCTATTGGGGAGTGTCAACAATGACAATACTGTTTTGACAACGAGCCCTCACAGCCAGGCTCAGCAGTAGCAATCTGTACTTTCGAGTGCTTTGACCTACAGCGCATACCAAGCAAATAAAAGAGAGAAAAAGGTGATTTTTCACGTGCTCTTCACGACTTTTGAAAAAACCCAAGATGCTTCGAAAGCTTCTCGGTAAGATACTTAACGAAGTGATATAAGTGAACAATGTGAAGGATGATTTGAAAATATTACATGCAATTAAAATATTTGCCGGTTACGGAAACGCGGCTATCATATAGAATGATATTTGGTAATTCAGAATGTGCTGTGTTACTCCCTTTATCAAAATTATAACTTCCGCTAATAGTAATAGCTTTTCATAGGAGTTGAGCTGGGAAATAAATACTTAGATTTAGTTTCTTTGAATCAACAGCGACACTGGAGTCTACATGTGCTAAATAAAAAGATTTCCCCTTCAAAATATTATATACATTTCTTGACAACACAACGATTTACTGATGAAATGAAAGTGACCGGAATATATAAATCAAATAGCCGGCTAAACTATTTCGAGTACATTTAATACCATTTTTTGCCTCAAGTTATGAATGTCTTTTAATTGTATGTTTATTGACTCACCGGAATAGAAAAGTTAAGTTAATACTATATTGTTTCAAAAATCAGTTTTTAAATAAAAGACCAACATCTACTCAATTATTTTGCACCAAAGAGATCATTTCAAAGGTAATTTTCAACTGCTACAATATGCATTGGTACCATTATAATCCGGTCAGATTTTCAATAATTCGTTAATCTATACAAATCTTAATCTTAACTAATTGAGGCTTTTCTTAATTCCTTAACTTTGAGCTGGAAGTGAAGTTATGCAGAAAATTGAAGTATTTTATCATTTGCATACGAATTCTAATGCATAAATTGTTCCACAAGAGATTTCTTTACAAAATATGCTAACCTGAAGCATGAAAATACTCATGGCCTTCCAGAAACAACTATACGAAGAGTAAAATAAATTTCATATCATTAAAATAAATATCATTCGTAGGCTGCACAAGATGTATATTTTTCTAATAATTATAAAATTTTAAACGAACAATGATATATTTGATCAGTCACTGGCAAAGCAATGCGTTCGAACTCCATGCTGGGAAGCGTATGGATTTATCGGAGGATAATAAAAGTTGTTACACTCGACAACTTTTCTGCTAAATATATTTCTTGTCACACGAGTTATTACTGCAGAACCTTCAGTAGTAATTGTGTTATTTATGGTTTTAAATTTACGGGCTGTTTGATGTCCTATATTTTAGACTTGGGCGTCGACTGTTATTTTTATAATTATTTTCTATTTCTTCATACGAATGAACAATAAATTACAGAAATGATTGAACAAAAAATAATGGAACAAAATTTAAAGCAAATAAGAGCCGTAACGTCTCTTTCAGAAAAATGAAATAAATGAATGCTGACAGATATTCAATAGACGGGCAATTGTAGCCTCAGTCTGATAGCTGTAGATATTTTGGGGTTTGTATGTCCAAAGATCAAGGGTGGGGAGTTTATGTATAACAAGTATTGCAAAAAGTGAATTCATTTCTACATTTTGTAATTGGAAATCTTAAAAAAAAGGACCAGAACAGCGAGGGAGTTGGCTTTTTTACGAAAAGAAAATTCTATGCACGAATATAACACAAGTGCATGGGATTTCTATGAAAATGGCCTGATCGAAAAGGTGGAGAAAGTACAAAGAAAGGCAGCCAGATACGGATTCTGGACATTACATAGGGGTGAGAGTCCTTCGGAAACGTAGTTGGAGTGTCATTACAGAGGTGTAGACGTGTCAAAAGCATTTGGAATATTTATAAGGCCAATATATATTCATTTATCAAAAAACACTGCGCGAGAAAAGAATTGGAGTAGAGATTGGAAAGCGCCTCCTTCGTGGGCAAAGACGATCACAGCAAAAAAATTAGACTGCGACAAAAAAAAACAAATGCAAAAATACAAAGGAACTCTTAAATCCAAAAGCCCAAAAACACCAAAGATATTTAATAAGGAGCTCATAAGACTTAATGCGGTCGACAAAATTGAAACTAAGGATAGCCTCACATTGCAGTGATTGACTTTTTTTGCTGTGAGGCTTACGAGATCTCTTTACTATCTATTGTGATTCTCTTCTTAATTTTTGTATTAATATTTTCGATGAGAGCTTATCGCTGTGCGAATTTTACATTGCAATTCTATTTGTTTGACTAATAATGTAATCATGAAATGGGATCACCCTATTTGCAATGTGTCATAAAAAAATCAATACCCGAAACATTATCAACTTTGCCTGCAATATTGAAAGCGAAAAAACATTTCACATGATCATGGAAGAAACAATAGATGGGGTAATAACATAAACGGTCTTGGTCATAATTATTGTGTTAATATATATCAATCTACGTGAAAATTGAGTACAAAACGCTTTTAAGGTATAATATATCAAATACGTTGTAAACAAGGAAAAAGTTTTATATCGAAAAAGAATTCTCGAGGCACTGAAAAAAGGAAAATAAAATGCAAGCGAAACCTGTATTGCTTCTAAGCTATATTAACTACATCATCACCCATCATGATTTTACCCAGTGGTAATTGATCATTCATATAAAACTTACCCTTCTTAATTAACATAGCTGACAAATTATATTCGGGAAGAGCATAATATCTTACTTCTGAGACACTATACAATAAAGTCACGAAGTGTTGAGGGAAACGATTAACTTTGAACCCGAAACACAGCCATGGATATCACCTCAACAATATCGTGATATGCCGATACTAACTTAAATTTGCCACTGATTAACGAAAACACTGAAAGAAAACTCCTATTCTCATTAAAATAAAACACGTTGACAATGATTACGAAACTGAAATGAATCCTTTGGTGAAAAAATTACTTATTCAGGGATTTTGAACGATGTAATTTTTTTTCGCAAAATTCTCCTTAGAACCTAAGATAATTAACTGCAAATGTATAGTACATAAATGTAAGATTTAATACCGGAACGAAGCTCCGTACTGTAATGCTAAAAAACTTTTAGGAAAAATTTTTACCATTTCGTTATTTTACACCGAAGAATTCTTTAAGTAGGAATAGTATTTGTAATATAAAGCCTATGTTATGAAATTGTATTATAAGGAAAAAGTCGTAAATCCAATGAAACTGATTTTCTTCCTGGATTTTTCCCGAACACAGGCAGGTTCTTCTGCGGCTGCACTCGGTTGGAGCCGAAGGAACCTGAGTTTGAAGGTGGGTATACTTACACGTATATACTGTTAATTCTATTTATACGTTCCACGTGAACACACCAAGTGAAGTCCGATAGCCTAAGGAAATGGCAACTAAAACAATTTCAATTTTCAACAGGAGAAGCTTCAAACGACGGAAAACTTGAGTCGTGGGAGAACTGTAAAAGTAAGTACTTTTATTGTGTAATCATTTAATCCATTCGTCGCAATGAAAACACCACAGTTTGTCATTCAATGCATGAACTAGGACATCCACAGTAAAATGTTCTTTGAGTGTGATAAGTTACTACGTAATGTGAGTATTCTATCTCCTTCTTCACAAATAGCGTTGATGGAAATAATATGACACGCTAAGATTAGCCGATACGATCGTTGTTACCCATATTATGGTCAGGTTTTCTCCGCGTTGATTCATATTTGAGGCTTAAACGTCTCGCTGTAAGTCAGGCTAAACTGTTAAATGGACCCCAAAAATGAATGAACGAGGCCAAAACCCGAAAAGAATACGGTCATCAAATAACAGTGGATGCCTCCATTCCGATATAATTAAAGAGCTAAAATGAAAACAAATGTTATAAATTAATACATGAGCAATTTCTCAAGCTTCAGACACAATATTATTCAGTGCAAATTTTAAATAAAATGAAATTGAAGTAAGAGCAAATTATACTTATATATCATTTGAGTCGTGAAATTTATTGATCCCATTGTCCTTGTGGAAGTCTCGCTTCAATCTGTTATTTCATTGTCTGTATAAAATATTAATTTCACATAAAACTGGGGATATTAACTCAATAAAATAGTAATTTCAAAAATCAAAGTTAGTGGCAAATATATCTCTTATTTTCTTGATTATCATCCATAATTTTTTTTTTAATTAAACATAAGAATTCACTTTCCGATTCCAGGGGAGAAAAATGTTCAAATGAATTATGAAGACGCAGATGAGAAGTAAGTACAGTTTTTTACGGTATTAAGGAAAAATAAGTTATTTTAACCCTTCTAGTATCAAAATATAGGACCATTTACAATATGTCATTGATATCATTTTAATATTGGTACAAAAGCTAACTAATAAATATTACAAAACATTTATTGCACTCAATGTTAGATATAGTTTAATAAGGGCTGAATATAAAATATATCAACTAAAATAATTATAAAATAAAATCCAATAATACTACTTCGCTTCTTTTCTTCCCACAGAGCATACTTGAGCCGTAACAGAGACATCAGCCGATACCATACCAACGAATATCGCGTGTTGTACACCTATGTTGGTAAGTGTGTTTGGAATTTCATACGAGAATGTATCGGAATTAATTACTTTGTGTTAAATTATTTATCACACAACTAATTTCTTGCCTTAAAGCAATATTTTGCACTGCCATACATAAAAAATGTCTCCATTTTTAATCGTTGTACGCAATATAGTGGAATTGAGTACTTTACTGTCTCACAGAGTAATCTTTGCAACGTTAAAAGTTGATGTGGTGTCAGCCGTAAAACCAAAACGCAATATTTACCTATTCGATAAATGTAACTTCACTAAATTTGGCGAGATGCTTAATGACTCCTCCAAAAAATTCGTTGTTACATCAAAGGACCAAAGCACAGATGTAATATGGACACGTTTCTTAGAAATTCTGCGCCAAGGAATCAACGAACATATTCCGCAAAAACTAAAATGTGATAATAAGGAACCTCGCTGGTACAACTACGATGTCAGAAGAGAACTTAGGAAACAGAGAAAACTATACAACTTGTACAGAAAGTCCATCACGTCTCGTAATAAATCGAAGGAACTTGAAGCTAAAGAAAGTTACGCTGCTCAACGCTCAATAACCAAGAAATCAATGCGAACTGCAATGCGAAAGTTTAAGAAAAAAGTACTTGGTGAATTACTCGAAGAAAATCCGAAATCCTTTTGGTCGTACGCGAAAGAGCTTCAGGGAAAACATTCAACCGTAGATTCGTTATTTGATAAAGATGGTAAACTTGTCACCGAAAATATTGACAAAGCTAACACTTTAAATGCCCACTTCGAAAGTGTATACACTACTGACGATACTCAATTCAATTTAGACATCCCATATACTGAGGATTTGATGGAAGAAATATCTATAAAACGTGATGGGATAACTAAACAACTACAATCGATTAAGAATAGTAAATCTCCGGGTCCGGAGGGAATACCCGCGCGTGTCCTCAAAGAGTTAGCTCCACAGATCGCGCCTTACTTAGAGATCATATTCAAGAAGTCACTCTCCGAAGGGAAGTTACCGCCCGACTGGAAAATTGCAAGTGTTACACCCATTTTCAAAAAGGGAAACAGAAATGACCCAGGCAACTACCGTCCAATTTCCCTAACATCAATTATAGGCAAGATACTTGAACATATCGTTGTTAGTAATATCACGACTTTCTTGGACAGACGTAACTTCCTCCATGACTGTCAGCACGGATTCCGAAAAAATAGATCCTGCGAAACACAGCTCGCGCTCTTTCTTCACGACGTTATAAAATCTGGTGAATCGAAAAGACAAGTTGACGCACTATTTCTAGATTTTAAGAAAGCTTTCGACACTGTACCTCACAACAAACTTTTATACAAATTACAGTCATACGGATTAAACAAAACAGTTGTAAACTGGATACGCGACTTCCTCAGAGATCGTAAACAAAAAGTAGTTCTTGACGGAATTAGCTCTGATGTTGTAAAAGTTACATCAGGTGTTCCACAAGGAAGCGTAATCGGCCCCCTGTTGTTCATTATATACATTAACGATCTGTGCTCCCGCATTAGCAGTAAAATACGTTTATTTGCTGACGACGCTGTCATCTATCGCGAAATTAGTGATCACTCTGACTATGAAATTCTATCATCTGACCTAAACAACGTTCATTTGTGGAGTCAAGAGTGGGGACTCGAACTTAATCTGAGCAAATGCATGGCGGTACATTTTTTGCGGAATTCGTCCAACACTAACAATGTTTATGCAGTGGATGGCATTAACATAAAGGCAACAGACGAAGTGAAGTACCTGGGAGTTACGATAACCTCGAACCTCACGTGGGGAACTCATATAAAGAATATTTGCGGCATAGCCCTGAAGAAATTAGGATTCGTCAAGCGTATTGTGGGAAGATTTTCGGATGAGAAAGTAAAAGAAAGGTGCTATTTCGCTCTCGTCCGACCGCACCTTGAATATGCAGCGAGTGTATGGGATCCAGTGCAGAAAGACTTAATCCGCGAGCTGAATAAGATACAAAGGAAGGCTGCGCGTTTCGTCAAAAACCGCTACGGGCGTACTGACAGTGTTACCCAGATGTTAAGCGAATTAGGCTGGGAGCCGTTGGAGACTCGGAGGCTGCGCGCTAGGCTTAGATTGCTTGAACAATTAAGAATGGATATATTTAAGAGCGACACAGAGAACATAATCTTAGAGCCACACTATATTTCCAGGTCCGACAGAAGCGATAAATTAAGAGAGATTTTTAGCCGAACGGATAGATATAAGAATTCGTTTTTCCCCCGAACAATAAAGGACTTTAATAAACGCTTGTCCCAACCTCGTTAGAGCACTACTTTTTTTTTTTTTTAATAGCTGTAAACGGCTGGTGTCCTAACACTCCCTGCCACACGCCTTTTAGGCGGCTTGCGGGGTATTATGTAGATGTAGATGTAGATGAACATTTTTGTTATCATTTGACATACTGTAATGCAAAATCAGCAAAGCGGTAACGTAAAAACGTTATAAACCCTGTGATAAGGAGATCACATAAAGGAAATACATGTTTTGATTTTTTATTGCAAACAAGCCGATACTTCTTGATAAGACTGCACAAAATATTACAGAGAAATATGACGTAAAAACGCGTTACTCAAAAAATATTAATATTCTTTAAAGTATGTTCCTGATAATAGGAATATGGATTGAATTGAGGGGAATTGGAATTGCACTGCCATGTGCCTGAGATTGTTTAACATTTCCCAAACATCTATACCATACCCTATGCGAGCCACCTCTAGGGTGTTTGGCATGGGGTGATCATTTATTAGCATGCAAAATGAAAAAGGATTCCCAGATGCACTCCATACTTTCATAAAAATGCTACACATACCAACAAAGTGTAATTTCACATTCATGCCAAGGCAAAACTAGCCAATAACTTATGAAGGAAATCAATTCTAATACTTCGTCCTCTCTTCTTCAGTTGAAGGATTGGAGTCAGCAAGGGACACAAGGTCCACGAGTCTCAAAGGCGATGTCGATGAGCCCAAGAGAAAGAGAAAAGGTGAGCAAAGCGAGCGATCAGGAAGACTGTGATTTGACTCTCACACACATTGCATCAATGATCATATACAACTTAACATTATTTCGCATATTTAATACCTTCATTGGTCTCATACCATTAATCGGCAGGCATTTCAATAAAACCGCATCAGTTGCGCTTTGAGTCACTTCCACGAGTGTACAACAACTTCAATTTAAAATTTTATGAAAACTTGGATTCTAAAAATCTCCCATAAATCAAAGATTCAGAAGTTATACCAATCTCTAAAATCCGAATTGTTTTTGCAAATAGACCACCCAATTCGAATAGCCATTTTCCTTTACGGCAGAAGTCTGGAATAAGTATACGTGAATATTCTAATATTGTTCATTTCTCTTTGCAGTGACCTTCTCAGACAGCCATGTGGAATTTGCCTACTTGGAGAGGGATCCTGGTAAGTTCGAGAAATTGGGGCTTTTTCGGAGTGAAGCTAATTCCATTCACATATAGTCATTTTTTTATCATGTATGTCTTTAGTACAGTATTTAATTTCGATCCCTTTAAAACAACCAGCCATTAAATATAATTAAAAATAATGGTTTCTATAGTGCAACTGTATCTATTCTAATTAATATTATGTATACCATGAGAGGATAGGAAATTTTTGCGCGATGAACTGTATGTCAGCAAAATTTATAATTATGAGCTAATTAGTTTTGCAATCACTGGAATTTTGGATACCACGTCAAACTAGCAATTAATTCCAGTTCCTCATTCAAGTTGCATTTGATTTTTAATTGAAAATTATCAACGATATGGTACCACTTGGAGCAGTATTTGAGTAATCAGTCACCTGTCTTAGATGGCATAGCTTAGATGGCATAGATTTTATTCATGCCATAGCTGATTTGCACCGTTCTCGTTCTTTGCAGTGGCTCCCTACTTGTCATTCGTCCCAGAGACTGAAGCATTCCAGTGGCTGCACTGTGGAGAAAACTGTGAATGTGGCACTGCTGTATAAAGACATCAAGAGCATCTAGGCAAATTATACATATGAATAAAAAAAATTATTTTCCATGTGAATGTGTTTCTTCTTTAAATCTTCCATCTAGAATATTTATACAAGCCTAATAAATACAATTTTCTATAGACATGTAATCGCACTCTAGTTTATTGAATGGCCACATTTCGAACTTTTCTTGCATCCATTCGCACGCTCCTAAGGGCAATTATAATACCCGTGGTGCATTCATTGTCGAAATGCGACTACTCTTGTAAATCTTCCCCGAGAGATGGCAATACCATCGGTAAGGTGCGCTCACTCTTGCTGCAATATCCCAGGAACCAAAGGGCAGAAATTTAATATATTTGAAATGGTACTCTACGAATGGGTAGAGAGTCATGTTAAAAACAGGAAAGAGATAGAATAATCCGAGATGACATCATCTTCAGTTATGTCCGAGAAACACCAAAAAATACCACAATTTCGAAACCTTAAGAGCAATGTGGCACATTTCCCCGGTATGCTATTGCAAAAATAATTTTCACGATTTATTTTCTCATTAAATGGAACAAAACTGAGGGGCTTCCTTAAATAAATACGAAAACTTAAAAAATGAGGGCCAATGTTGTGTTTCAACCCTGCACCATTGTCGTCAACTTACCTTTTTCACCTTACCTGATTTATCGCTTCCAGTTTCATTGGTCCAACTGCTACACGAGACACCTAGTGGACTCATAGGTGGCTAATATATCTATTTTAACTTCATTCAAATAAACTATTAGTTGCACGCAAAAGATTCCAATAGGAGTGAGCCCAACCACTGACGTATTGAAACTGAGAAACAATAAGTATTTCAGACAATGTTGAAGCACGTTGAACAAAGGAGCAATCGCCCATGAAGTATTATAAATGGAACTGGAATGAGGAGCCGAAAGGTAAAGAGCCCAGAGCTCCCTAGCTCCAGGAAATTTAACTTGCGGCGAAATAAACTCTCAAGTTACCAGAGAACAATGGGAAGTTTTTTCTTTTTAAAAGTCTCGCCCCTTCCCTTCTCGACAGTATAACAAGCAACCTGCCTTCCTGCACTCTACTCATTGAAACAGGCTGCTACCATGAGTCACCTACTGCACTGGTGTGTGAGAAACGGTAAATTTACACATCCAGTGCTTTACGTCCATAGAATTTCAAAATTTTTAACATGCAATAGATGTGGAAAATGAAGAATGAGTCAAAACAAGACGAAACGATTTTTAAAATATTCGAGGTCGAAGGAACTGATAACCTTACCGCATCATTGCATCGACAGCCGATATAACCAAAATAAAAATACTCTCATTTCAGTTTATTATGTAACTTCGTGGCTTATAATTCATAATTCGTGCAATTCTATCACAGGAAGAATGGTCGAAATGATTCGCGAATACTGTTTGCTGCACAAGATGCGACACATTTCTCTCTTTTGTAGCAGTTATAGTAATCCAGTTTTAGCACAACAGGGCTAAGGACTGAGGAAGGCTGTGTTTTATTTATTTATTAACCGCAAGGGTGGCAACAGGATGTGAAATGCATTTCATCAGAATGATAACGTAAAACTATATCCATTAATTAATAGAGGATAACATGGCACTGCAGACGCGAAACCACGTAAATTCATGTTATAAATTCATAAGTCGGTAAATTAAATGAAATAAAGATAAAATAATTGAATGTACCTATTATTGTCAAGTATTCATGAAAAGTAGAGGAAGTTCGACGGAAATCGGACAGGGGCTGGTATCGCACAAAGGCAGTTTTCATAAATTACCGTAAAGGACAGCATATACACTCCCCCACTCTAACCGCTCCCAGGACTAACAGTCTGCACCATCGTCATCTTGCATCGCTCCCACAAATAGTTGGTTTACGTTGTGTGTTTTTTTGGTAATTGTGGTGGTGGTGTTGTACTGCCCGAAGATAGTTTTACGATGATACAGCATCTTCAAGAGTGAGTGTATTAAGTCGAGGTTGTTTCCAAAAAAAAATGGAGTTTGCCATAGAGAAATAAAAAAAATAGTGTGCCATAAAAGAATGGAGTCCTTATGTAGAAAATGTTTGGTACGTGCCAGATATTGGGAGACATTTATTCTCAGTTAGGAGTGCGACGGAACATGGTATCAATGTATGCATGGGTAGACAAAACGATACACTTTGGAAAAATAATCAAATAGTTGGGACAGGTGAGTGGAAAACGGATGCATATATGATAAGCATGCGTGAGATAGTCGCAAGGGTGCCAGCTGAGGTTAATACGGCAACAGCATCTGAAATACTTCAGCTTTGGCATGAGAGATTAGGGTATCAGGATAAGCGCCATGTTCGGAGGGTACTCGAGCGAATGAACATCCATGTAGGTGTTAAAGAAACAAGAGATTTCTGTGATGGATGTGTCCTGGGAAAGGCCCATCGTAAGCCTTTTAAAACACGCTTGAATAGACCTCAGGTCGTCGGTGAGCAAATAAATGCCGATCTTAACGGACCAATGTCAGTGGAGACTTTCTGTGGTGCTAGATATTTTGTTTGTTTTAAGGAGATTTCAGTAAGTATCGTCGGATATATTTTATTAAACAAAAGAGCGAAGTGGCAAGGTGTCTGCTAGCTTTCCTAAATGATAGCTTTTATAGATGGACATACTGTGAACACTTTAAGATGCGATGGCGGGAAAGAGTTCAACTGTGAAGAAGTTCGTCGGGTACTGTGTGATCGAGGGATTGCTTTGGTGTTGTCTGCTCCCTACGCACCCGAGCAAAACGGACTGGCAGAACGAGGAAATCGCACAATTGTGGAACTAGCACGATCAATGTTGTCAGTTGGGAAATTGCCCAAGTCTATGTGGGTGCATGCCTGTGAGACAGCGGTTTCTTTATTGAATCGTACAGGGAAATCGTCAATTATTGACAAGTCTCCTTTGACATTGTGGGGTAGGCGAGAGATGAAAGACTTATATCATCTTCGAGTTTTTGACGCGGAGTGTTATGTGCATATCCCAAAACAGTTCCGTAAGAAATTTGACAACAAGAGTATATTTGGCCGAATGGTTGGTTATCTGATTGAAAAGGATGGGTACCAGGTTTACGTGGTACCCCTCAAAAAGATTATTAATTCACACGATGTTTATTTTAAGCCAGATTGCATTTGTACAGACTCATCTGTGGGCACAAGTTCAAACAGGTTGGTCTTAAATGAAGAAATTGCTCGTCAACATCAGACACATGTCGAGATGTCTGAACTTGAGGATGAGTCTGAGGAAGCGCAAAGGAGCCACCCATGAAGAAAATACTATCGAAGCGAACGATCAAGAAGCCACAGTGGATGAATTCCGGAGAATATACATGTTATGTACATATTCTTCAAATGCCAGTGATGAAGATCCAGAATCCTATAGAGAAGCTATGAGTAGTCCTGGAAAGGCAAACTGGTGTAAGGTTATGGAAGAAGAAATGGATTCCTTAAAGGAAAATGATACTTGTGGTGGAGGAGTTGGTGGATCGTCCGGCAAGTATGAAAGTGGTAGGTAACCGCTGGGTTTTTCGTACAAAATTGAGTGCAGACGGAGGTGTGCAACGATACAAAGCTCGAGTTGTTGCCAAAGGATATTCTCAAGAGGAAGGAATTGATTATTACGATACATTTAGTCCTGTGCCCCGGTATAGTACTGTGCGAACCGTTCTTGCAATGGCAGCCATCGAAGGTTTGGAGCTGTGCAAATTTGATGTAAAAACAGCATATTGTATGGTACACTTCAGGAGGAAGTGGTTATGGCTCAGCCAGAGAGTTTTAATGATGGAAGTGGAAAAGTGTTTATACTCAAGCGAAGTCTATATAGTCTTAAACAAGCCCCAAGGTGGTGGAATACGCGGTTTGTAAATTTTATGAAGGAACAGGGACTTAGACCAAGCGCAGCTGATCCGTGTTTATTTGTGCGTCGTAGTAACGGCATAAAATTGATAGTAACGATTTATGTTGATGATGGGTTGGTCGTGGGTAATGATATACATGAGATTAAAACATTCATATACCAAATGGAACTTAATTTTAAGATTACCACTGGCAATCCCGACAACTACCTAGGCTTGCAGATAGAACGAAGTTCGGATGGGATCTTTGTGAGTCAAAGTTCCCATACAAAAAGGATCCTAAAACGTTTTAATATAGGCGAGGCAAATTTAGTGGAAACACCCTGTGATGTTAGTGGTGAGAATGCTGAGGAACCGGTTGCAGACAATGTGCCTTATCAGGAAGCAGTAGGCTATACCTGTCAACTGCAACACGTCCCGACATAGCTTTTGCTGTGTCAAGGGCTGCTCGAGTAATGGAACAACCGACCAAGGCAGATTGGGTGTGTGCCAAGCGAATCCTTAAGTATCTTCGGGGAACTGTCAGTCATGGTCTGCTGTACCGTGGTGATGGCCAGGGTTCCTTGGAAGCATATAGCGATGCTGACTTTGCGGGTGACATCAAAACTCGGAAGTCAACGAGTGGGATTGTGGCAGTTCTTGCTGGGGCAGCTGTCGCTTGGTCCAGTCAACTGCAAAGGTCAGTGTCCTGTCAACTGCAGAAGCAGAGTTCGTCGCAGCCAGCGAGGGTGCTAAAGAATTGTTGTGGCTTAAGCGGTTGGTTGATGAGCTTGGTTACCTCAGGGAACAAGTGCAAAATTTATTAATTGATAGCGCAAGTGCTGTGAAACTTACTAAAAATCCAGAATTCCATAAGCGCTATAAGCATATTGAAGTGCGTTATTATTTTGTGCTTGAGTGTTGCTTAAATGGTAAAATCGCAGTTGATCACATAGACGGTGAAAAACAAATTGCTGATATTTTATAACTACTAACTTCCACAGCCGGACTCAACGACCTCCCATAGACTATTGTGATTTAGAAAACTCAATGTACCCTGCTAATCCTCTCTTTCTTCCCCAACACCGCCACCTTCTTTAGCTCTCGTCTCCTCACCCACTTTAACCCCGCCCTCCCCTGGCTGGTCAGATCCTCACAGGAAAAACCCTCGTCCCAAATCAAGGCTCCCCCTTTCCCCCACCCCCTCTCCCTATTTCAGTCCATGTTTAACCCTCACCCCCGCTCTTTCAACCAGTCCTTTTCCTTTCCAATAGATGTCCTTACAGACACTCGTGTACTTTGTGTATAAATGTATGATGCATACTAGATCAGTCACCTGACGATGCAACCAAGTTACGAAACCCGGGTCGTGCCAAAAATTAAATAACAGTGAACCTTTCAAAGTTTTATTTCCTTACTTCCAATGCTGATATTTTGACGAAACCACTCGGGCGTGTGCGTTTTGAAATGCTCCGAAGTGAAATGGGTGTCTGGAAGCATGAATGAGAGAATGAATGAGTTAATGTTTTTTTTTCTTAAAGAGTTCAGTTCTGTGGAGTGACTTAAGAGGAAGTGTTGAAGTTAAAGTGCATTGCACACTAGCGACACCACGGAGTGGTAGTGAACTGATCAAGACAGATGCAGTCCTTTTTGTGTTGTGAAGCTATGTACTCGTGTTCAGTAGCGAGTCTCTTTTGGGGCTTCATTTTGCCTAAACTTTAACACTTCGTAAATGTCTCATTATTTAAATGAAGCGTTTAGGCCCGGTCGCTTTTCAGATGGCGGCATGAGAGGCGATCTGATATCCCTTAGCAATACTGAGTTCCTGAAAATAGCTTTTGACTTCGCAGAGTGGCTAAAAAGCAAACACCGTGTACATAAAGAAAAACGTATGGCTGGTAAGGATTTTTACTATGACTTCATGAACCGTCACAAGGACTTAATTTCCGCCCAAAACAGCTGTAAAGAGATCCCTTAATTTCGATAGTGGCGTGGCTTCCTCAAGTTCGTCTTCCACTGCCTGTCTCATTTGTCAAATAGAAATGTGGTTCAGTAATCAAATGTTTGATTAAATAAAGAGCCAAGCATACATTTTGTACTGTTTCACATATGTCCAATATCACACTCCATTCTCTGAAAATAACATAATGTAAGGTAAATTACTTTTGACAAATACTATATATTTTACTATTTTATAAAAAAAAATATTACAGCAGTATGTACATAAAGGTTTTAATTCACACATTAGTTATTTATCATAATCCATACACCAGATAAAGAAAAAAACAAGTGTCCGGTATCAGCCGACCTTCCCCTATGCACCTTCAAAAGAAACATATATACGAGGTAGGAAATATAACAATTTAAATAATCACATTTTAAAATATTCTCTTTTACAAGTGTCTAAGTCTATTTCAAAGGTAAGAAAAACGAAAAAGGTTTTTGGCGGTGCACATAACAAATAGGGAAAGAATCTAGGTAGTTATGATTGGCAATTATGAAGAAAAAAGAAGTTAAGGAATTAGGACATTTGCCAGCTGACTTTAATGAAATCTACGCTAATCATCACTCCTTCCGCAAAAATCTGAGTTGTAGCTGGAAATTTTTGTCAAAAACTGCCTTCTCAGCGTTGAGGTTAGGATTTATTTCTCGCATTCAAGAGTTCCATCACCCTTATATTCTATGTAAAATTCCTTTTGATGCTGAAATTAATGACTGACGAGAGCATTGGGAGATGAAGTAATCTATTCCCAGGGGACATCGACAGCTTAATAGGAAAGATGAGCATCGGATACCTTGAACCCGCATCTACAATTTGCGACCGCGAGAACAAATTCTTCACCCACAACCTATTATGGGAATAACAGATGCAGTCAGCTAGTAGAGAGATGGATAGACGGACATAGCGTAGTGAATCTATGTGTACGATAAAGTACATACACAAAGCACTTGAATGGTGGCAAAAAACACCATCAGAAGGTACATTAATCATTATAATGAAATATATTCCGTCTATTGCCGCGTTTAGAAGGTTATTCTGTACACGATCAGCCAATAAAATGCGCTAACGATGCATTATTTTTCCTCCATTTCTTACGAAGTCGGTAAAAGGCGACTTCGACTAATATAACACAAATAATTGATATACATCTCCGCTAATTATAAGTGAATCTATGTAATCATAAAAATGTTATTAAATATTACCTAAGTGTTAATTCTCAGCGGCTGAATATGGGGCATTAAAAATATCACACTTGAATTTGACATTTACTCCATATGTTACGTGATAAATTATGTGCACAACTTATTGCTATGATTTTTGTATCTCGCGTTTCCTACAGAGAAGTGATATGAAGAAGGGCATGCAGTCTATATTATCATAACAATATTAATTATTGAAAAATTAAATGCTGACTCAAGAAAACATTTTTGGTGAACTTCTGACTTTAAGAAATTACATACTATACATATTTATTATTTTCTTATTTCACATAAAGCAATTTTTCACTTCAAGGGATGGGAAAAACTTATTAGCTTTTATCACTTAATTTCATATCAACAAACCTTCAGTCTGTCCCTCTGAAATTCTTGTTCTGAAGCTGCAACCTTCTTGTTACCTCTTTTAAGGCACCACTTGGGCTTTCTCTCCAAGAAAGATGGTAGATACCTACCCAGGGAATAGTCAGGGAAACGAAGGTTAAAATGTTGATTACTCTGTAATGGAATTCTTTTATACTTACGCTTGAGGGAAAATCCATAGATGGGGCAGAGGAAGAGGATCGATTCACAGGCGAGGAGGGTGGACTGACAGACGGGGTGGCGAGCGGACTCAGGGGGTGAAATCACCAATGAAGGTGGGTTTTTAAGGAACAGAGGGTTGTCTAACTGAGGCAGGAGGTACAGTTGAAATATCCAATATTTGGTCTGCCTGAAAATATGTGTCTTCGGCTATTTTAACTTACCATATGCATTGGCATTTAAGGTTTGGCGGATATTTTCAAGCACAACTCTAATATTAATTGATTCTCCACCTTGTGGTCACATACCTCGAATATGACTGCATAAGTCACAATATCCTGAAATAGATAGTTTCAGAAAATTAAATGTAAAATGCTTTACATATTATCATAAAAAGTGCCTTATCTTGTAATTACCGTAATAATTAAGATTAAAAAAACATAAATTTACAATTGTACTGGTACTAAAAATCTTAATTCTTCAAATGGAAGTGTGGCAAGTTTAAAGATTGGAGCCACTCTCAAATTCTGACGGCTAAATTTACCTCAGGCCTCCGAGGATGTCCATACTCCTCCACTGGAGCGCTAACGGCCACCGAATTATATTCAGGACCCTTACGTTCATTTGTGATAGGTACACCATAGACATACTGTTGCCCGTGGCACCCCTAGTAGCTTTTGCTTTAGATGCCCGCCGTCAGACATTACATTTTCAATCTGTCTATGACTATAGAAAGAGGGAGAGAGAGAATAGGTGGGCATAAGTTAAGTAGACATTGACACACACTGGAATGTTGTCATGAAGTTATGGCAGGGTTTAAGGGTTATTGTTGGAAAATATGAATACATAAATTTGGTAATGTATATATTACATATTATGTATTTGTGATACTGAGTGTATCGATACTATCGATTGTTAATTGTCGGAATAGTTTGGTTGGTAACCAGAATAAATAAGTTGGTGTTCTCGAAGGTTGACTGTTTCTCTTTTCCGCTTGTGTCACGTCGATGAACGCAAAGTCACGCAGTCTATATAAAAAATCATTCAACAGGTTATGGGCCCAGCTACGTGTGGCAACATTTTATAGAAATTTACGTGACTAGTGAAGTGCGAACTTAAGGAAAAGTGATCGCGAGTATTCCGTCATGGCAGAAGCGGAGAGTTTGACGAGGAGCATTTCCAAGTTCGATGGCACCAATTTCCAGCTGTGGAAATTTCAAATTAAGACTGTATTCCTTGCTGGAGGAATACTAGATGTGGTGCTGGGAACAAGTCAACAGCCAGCAAATCTTCAAGATACTGCAGGGAAACAGTGGGTGAAGGACAATGCAAAAGCAATGTGCATTATAGCATCGTCAGTTGAGTATTCACAGCTAGAGTACTTACTTACGTGCACATCGGCGTCTGAAATGTGGGAAAAGCTATGTCTCGTGCATGAGCAAAAGTCGGAAGCCAATAAGCTTCTTCTCATGAAGCGGTTTCACGAATATACAATGGGGCCGAGTGATTCTGTCGTAAAGCATATTGCGAAGTTACAAAATATTGTGGCCCAACTAAAAGACGTCGGAGAGCAGATATCGGATCTTGCTCTTATGGCAAAGATTCTGGGAAGCCTTCCCGCTAAGTTTCATCCACTAATTACGGCGTGGGATAACGTCGCAGCAGCTGACCAGACCGTAAAGAGACTTCAGGAGAGGCTGATCGCCGAGGAAGCAAGAATTACGGAGATAGAGGAGTCGGCGAGTGCGTTTGCAGCCATGTCGATAGATAGAGATGAAAAAAGGGCAGTAGGAAAACAAGTTGGAAGTAAGCGGAAAGCCAAAATTGTTTGCTTTATATGTGGAAAACCTGGCCACATTGCCCGAAATTGCAGGAAGAATAAAAAGACGGAGAAGAAGAAGAAGGAAGAAACAGGATCTGGGAATTCTGTGAGTGCTTTTGTTGCTTTCAGTAAAGATTCTACTCATGAACGCAGCAAACCTATAAATGAGGCAAAAGATGTGAAAGATTTTATCTCACGTAGTGAAGTAAGAGATACCTGGCTCATGGACAGCGGTGCGTCTAGGCATATTTGCTACAGACGTGAGTGGTTTAATAATTTAGTTGAATGCGGAGATATCTCAGTTACTTTAGGAGATAACACGAAGTGCACAGCTGTAGGAGTTGGAACTGTTGTAATCCGCAAGTACGCGAACAAAAAGTGGGAGCTTGGGAGAATTGAAAATGTTTTGTACGTGCCTCAACTTCGGAAAAATCTTTTCTCAGTCGGCGTATGTACTTCAAGAGGTTTTGAGGTTAGGTTTGCAGGAAATAACGTGATGGTGTGTCAAGATGGCAAGGTGCTAGCTACAGGTGTGAAACAGGAGAACGAAATATATAGAATGTTATTTGTTGTAGTCACTGATTGTCAGGCCAATCTCGCGTCAAGAGATAGCTTCAAAGTGTGGCATGAACGTCTGGGACATCTGAATGCTGGAGCGATGATTCAATTATCCAGGTTAGGCATTATCGAGGGGCTGAACCAAGCAGGAGGTGAAAAATTCGTTTGCGAGGCTTGTCAGCTGGGGAAATCTCATCGTAACACATACAAGAGTGTACCTGGAGACAGGAAATGTCAGCCTTCTGACATAATACATGCTGACGTATGTGGTCCCATGCACGTTGAATCCCTTGGTGGAGCAAAGTATTTTCTTTTGATAAAGGACGAAGCCTCAGAGTTCAGGTCCGTATATTTCTTGAAACACAAGTCTGATGTTTTCGAATGTTTTAGAGAGTTCAATACTCTTGTGAGAAATCAACGAGGTCGATTCATTCGAGTATTAAGAGTTGATCGTGGCACTGAATTCCTGAATGAAAATATGAAGACTTACTTAGTGGGTCATGGAATTGTACTGGAAACCCCTGCGCCATTTACTCCTCAGCAAAATGGTCGTATAGAACGAGACAACCGCACAATTATGGAGAGTGCGAGGTCAATGTTGATCGCAAGAAATCTTCCACATTACCTATGGGCTGAGGCAGTAAATACAGCCGTTTATTTGAGAAATCGTACCACAATAAACAAGGATGGTATCACACCATATGAAGCTTGGACTGGAAAGAAGCCCGAACTATCTCATCTGAGAATTTTTGGAGTAGATGCTTATGTTCATATTCCAAACATGTTTAGAAAGAAGCTGGACCAAAAGGCGAAGAAAATGGTAATGGTTGGTTACCAAAGTCAAACAAAGAACTACCGTCTCTATGATGCAGAAAGAAGAAGGATCGTAGAGTCGAAAGATGTCAAGTTCAATGAAGCAGATGAGAAAGTGCAGATTAGTAAGCAAGAATTCCACTTTCAACTGCTTGGAGAAGAAGGAAATGAAGAAATTGATGGGGAAACAGGCCAAGATTATCCAAAAGTATGTAGTCAAGAAACTCAGCTATTACAAGGAGAAGAAGTAGCTCAACGTTGTTTAAGAGATAAAGAACAATTAAGAAAACCTCAGCGATATGGTATTGATGTAAGTTTCGCTGAGTGTGCTGAGCCGATCAATTATAGGGAAGCTGTTACGGGGCCTGAGAAGGAGAAGTGGAAGAAAGCTATAGAAGAAGAACTATCAGCTCACCGGGTTAATGGCACTTGGACTATTGTTTCGAGAAATGGCAAGGAAGTGATAGACTCGAAATGGGTATTTAAAATTCAAGACTCTGAAAGTGGCACACGCTACAAGGCTAGGTTGTGTGCAAGAGGGTTTAGTCAACGACCAGGGCTTGATTATGAAGAGACATTCTCACCAGTTGTGAGGTATGACTCTTTGAGAACTCTCTTGGCAGTTGTAGCTGAAGAAGACTTGGAGATGGTTCACTTTGATGTTAAAACCGCTTTCCTGTATGGGGAATTGAAGGAAGAGGTATATATGTCAATCCCAGAAGGCATTGAGGTAAAATGTAATGGTTATTGTGAGCTTGTATGTAAGTTGAATAAGTCATTATATGGTTTGAAACAATCTCCAAGAACCTGGAACCAAACATTTGTTAAATTCCTCAGTAAATTTCATTTTGTTGCCAGTGATGCTGACAAATGTGTATTCACTCAAATTAAGAGTTCTAATAGAATGATTTTAGCTTTATTTGTAGATGATGGTCTACTGATTGGGAGCAATATGGAGATGATTCATGGTGTTCTGGAAGCTCTTGGTAAAGAGTATGAAATAAAAGTTTCAGAGGTTCGGAACTTTTGTGGCATGGAAATTATGAGAGATCGAGCCGCAGGTACTATTCATGTTCATCAGACAACTTATGCCGGAAAAATCCTCAGGCAATTTCAGCTATTTGATTCTACTCCGGTGGATGTTCCTGCTGTTCCCAGTGTAAAGCTGAGTGAAGCAACCGATATTAGTGGTATTACAAAATTTCCATATCGCCAAGCTGTAGGTTCACTTTTGTTTCTAGCTGTTGTTAGTAGACCTGATATTTCTTTTTCTGTTAATTGTGTGAGTAGGTACTTGAATAATTATGATGAAAGCCATGTTAATGCTGTAAAAAGAATTTTCAAATATGTCAAAGGTACAGTTAATTATGGTATATTGTACAGTAGAGGTAGTTCAAGTGAAGATTTGATATGCTTTAGTGACTCAGATTTTGCAGGAGATCCTGATACTCGTAGGTCAATGACTGGATTTGTGTGTTTGCTGTCAGGTGGTCCAATCACTTGGGTCTCTCAACGTCAGAAAATGGTGACACTCAGTACCACTGAAGCTGAATATGTATCTGCATGTATGGCTGCCAAGGATGTAGTATGGTTTAAGAAACTGTTATATGATATTGGTTTTAATTGTGTGAGTTCAACCCCACTTTATGTGGACAACCAAAGTGCTATAAGGCTTGTCAAAAATCCCGAGTTCCACAAGCGGACTAAGCATATTGACATTAGATACCATTTCATTCGTGAGCAGTATGAAAAGAAAATTGTTAATGTTGAATATGTTCAAAGTAACGATCAGTTAGCAGATATTTTTACAAAACCTTTGTGTAAGGATAAGTTTGTTAGATTTAGAACATTATTGAATATTGTGTCTTCTATTTCAAAGTAACAGTGAGTTATGTATTTTCTTTGTGTTCTTACTGTTTTTTAAGGAAGAGTTATCACAAATAGTGGGAGTGTTGGAAAATATGAATACATAAATTTGGTAATGTATATATTACATATTATGTATTTGTGATACTGAGTGTATCGATACTATCGATTGTTAATTGTCGGAATAGTTTGGTTGGTAACCAGAATAAATAAGTTGGTGTTCTCGAAGGTTGACTGTTTCTCTTTTCCGCTTGTGTCACGTCGATGAACGCAAAGTCACGCAGTCTATATAAAAAATAATTCAACAGTTATCAACTTCTTATGTGGGACCATATTATTAGAGCAATATCCTATTAAGCAGGTACACACTTACTATTCTGAGCTAATGCAAACATATCAATTAAATTGTAAAACAATCTTAATAAAAACAACAGTAGGTCTGAATTTTTATCCATGAAATTTATGCCAATGATTTGTTCTAGGGTCTTGTTTATTGTTTAGAAATAAGGCCATAGAAAGCAATCAATGACACATAGCAGTAACAATAAATATCCAACAGATGTGGAAAGAATGAATGAGTGCACTTTGATTAAATATAATTAGCTACCTTTCTGGCAATCACTCCCAGTTTTCGATGGTCCAGGCAGCTCATTCTACACATCAGCCACTCTCCTCCACATATCCTCATTGGCCACCTTTCCATTGGCAGACAAGAATCTCCCGGACGAGAACTATATGTGCTGCGCCATTAACTCCGCCAATACATATATCCAGATTTTATACTCTTCTCACTTCTTCTTGATCTTGACGCGGGGGGTCGCGGCGTGCTCAGGGGCTCCACAAATTCCTCTCAATTTGTAGACGAAGCTGTTTCTTTACCTATTCGAGATGGGCGAGGCTTCTAGGACGCAAGGATTCATTTTAAGGACATTTAAGCCAAGAATGCAAATGGTGATGAAAAAATGACGGTCGAAATGGAATTTTCGAGCAATCGATTTTTAATCGAAATGAAATGCTAGAATTTTTGGCAAAAATAGAAATTTGGACCAAAACATCGATTAAAAAAGACAGTTCGTACAAAAATATGTTTATTACTCATTATAAAATCACTCAAAATATACATTTGAGATGTGTGAAAAAATCTTCATCGAATATTTGCTTGAATTATCAAAAGTAACATTTTACAAATGCACGCACATCAAATTTTTGGGCACAAACCATTCGGCTTCACTATTTGTTTTAGTTCTCGTTTATTCCTTTGGTGCGTTTGTTTTCCCTCTTGAAATAACAAAACAAGAATCGCCAGTGTTAATTAAACCAAGTGAGAAAGTAAGAATTTGTTTCGTCAACAAAACTAAAGTTACGATCCATATTTCGCTCGTTTCGTCCACTTAAATTCCAAGAAGATTCAAAGATCCATAAAATCGTTGATATAATTTTTATATAAATTCCCAAGGTTCCCAAAATTTTGAAAATTTTACTAAAAAGTACCTGTCCAGCAAAAAAAGTGTGTAGTGAAAGGCAGTTTTCTGCAGGCAGTATTACTGTAAAATGGAGACTAGAAAAATCTGCAGCCTCAAGATGTAGAACAAATGGTTTGTCTGCATGAAAAGGACCAAACATTACATGATTCACTTACGAATTTAAACTTTATTAAAATTGTGCAAATGCCTTTACTCAGGTTTCTTCCAACAGTTTGGCTACGCACGAGGGTTGTTTAAAAAGTAAGGTTCCAAATTCTGTGACTTTTCCGCACGTGGTGCTAGGCAAAGTCTGGCTACACTGCCGTGTTCGCCGGATCCTCTGCCACCGATTCAAACAACCAGCGTGGCTCTGCGACGCTCATTACTTGCACGATAGTCAAACGCGATGGCGTCCGTGATCTCCGTCACCGCCAGATGCGAAAGTTATCCGATTTTTGCACGCAAGAAAGTTAACACCTGTGGAGATTCATCGACAATTAATTGAGGTGGATGGGGAAACGTGCTTGAGCATTCAGCATGTCAGCAAATGGTTAAGGGAGATTGCCGATGGGCGTACGGACGTCCACGACGAACAACGAAGCGGGAGGTCGCCGACGAAGTTGTGGCGAAAATTCATAAAATCCTGCTTGTAAATCGGCGAATCATCATTGGGCAACTGGGTGTTCAAATTATTGAGGTTTCTGAAGCTTCAACTGTCAGGATTGTGAATGAAAAGCTAGGGCAGGGCAAGGAGTTGCAAGAGGAAGTTTTCAAGATTTTCAACGGGTTGGCGGCCGACGTCTTTGTGGCGGGATTGCAAAAGTGGATTACTCGACAAAAAAAATGGCGACTCTTTATAAAATAGCTGAAAGATCAGCTTTCCCAATGGTGAAATCGTTTTTTCGAATAAAAATTTCCTTGGGTCTGAAAAAATGTGGGAATCTTATTTTTGGAACAACCCACATATATTAATTGAATATTATTCGACATATAACCAGAAGTTAATTTATTTCGATAGCGCTCCTGGTACTGTTTAGGACATTTTAATTTTCATTCATCTCCGAATTCAAACACAATTACCATCAGCATTCCTCATTTTCGTTTCCTTTCTACATCAATCTCAATATTCGGAGTAGAAAATTCATAATGGGATTGGATAAAGGAGAATAGGTTAGAACGTGAGCTGGTGTATTGCCTGGTACAGAAATTTCCATACTCGACTCGACGTCAAAAAGTGTTACTCTCACATCCCTAGAAATATGATTTCCAGGAGTTATGTACGAAAATTAGGATTTCTCGAATACAATTTCAATTCGAGACATTCGGTTAATAACTTTTAAAATTACAATTGTCATTTATATCCCATAAAAAACTTAAAAGAGTGGCTCTAACTGTGCTCTTCCAATTTGTCAGCAACCGCTACCTGCATAAGGATGAATGAGAATAGCTCATAGGATGTCTTTTACAGCAAATGCCTTCGTCCATTCGAAAGGCTCTACTGTCTCTCAGCAGTGGCGCGTGTTAATAGAGCAGAAAGGAGTCTTTGTGGTTCAAAGGGTCGGGTGAGGCAACAACACTCCACGCAATGCTGTCGCCGTTGTTGTTGTAGTGTGTGTCAACGCTGTGGCGGCCATGGACACGCAACAATAGACGTGATGGACGTCGATATCGGATCGGTGGCATGGCAACGCAGCATCACGGCCATGTACCAAGGACCTGTTCGGCCTTCCGAACCGAATATTCACTCTGCTCCATCAGCGATAAGGCTCGATTCAATATCCAGGCAAGTCCGAAGGTATTTGTGCTTCCACTAACAGTATATGCTTAGGCCTATCAACCTCCAAAAATCCAAAAAATCTCACTTGCAATGGAAATGAGGGCGGAAATATCGACAGGGTCCACTTTCACGAATGTAGTAAGGAAGAAAGAGCTTTGAAAATGAATACAGCCGCGACTCAAGTGGATGACACTGGCAGAAGCCCACAGGCTACGAAAAAGAGTCCCAGATATGTCGCTGGCCGTTATTCGATAACAACACATCGCCATCAGAAGTCTAACGGATGCATTAGATTGCAGTTCCAGAGTGGACAACCCAAAATAGATATTCCTGTGGAATGATGAAGAAGTGACAGGAAATGGTTGCTAAGGAAATGATGGATACAAGTGCAGCACATCGCAAAGGAGAAACATAGGGAATAAAACCGGAGGATTTAATCGAAACGGAATTGAATTATTCCATTTTGAAATAATTCTCCACGATTATTAAACTTATTTCTACGTAATTACATATTTTTTCTAGAAGATTATGTAGTTCAAATGAGATCTTAGAAGTAATGAATTTTATTATCGCGGATAGTTGCAAGCATTCGTTTCAATAGGAGCATAGCGGGCAGGATACCGACCAGAGGTTCTTGGGTTCAACCCCCGCATGAAGCATTTGGACAACCCAAATTAATATTCTCGGAGTGCGAGGTGGCCTTAAGGATGAAAATCGCCCGGAAGTGCGAGGTTCACACGCCTATAGTTTAGTTCGGAGTGAGCTCTACCCTCTCAAATCAAACCCTACCTTGGGGTTGAATCACTGAGTGACGAGCATAATAGTACCATGCCAGTAATTGCACCTCAACGAAGCACGCAAAAAGAGTACCATTTTCACTCGATCGCGCTCTAATTTCTTTACAAATGGCACATCAAATGACACGTCTTAGTAATTTAGAAATTCAAATCGTTTTCTTCGGATGAGAACAATCTAGAAGAGAGTAAAATAACGCCCATTTCAGAAATTTGTAAAATCTGAGCTAGATATTTATTTGGATGACTACGCCTACATTTTTAAAAACAGGTGCTGTATTTTACAATGCGTTTTTTAAAAATGTCATGAGTTCAGGTTTAAAAGCGCACGTGGCCTGAATGAATTAATGGTCGAGACAAGATTTTAAGAATGGGTGTGGTCAATGCACACACGACACGCCCAGGAAACAACAAAAAAATGAAAAGCGAACTGCAACGCAATTTACATGCAGTCGGACTCGGATGTTAGGGAAAGATTTCCTTGCTTACACTAATAATGATAGGAAAAAAATAAGATATTTAAGAATTGCCAACAATGCAAGAAAGATTGGAGTAAGATTCAATACTGTAGACTATGGGGGAAGTAGACCCTGAAATTTCTGATAATATTTAAAATCACCAGTTCCGATTGAATCAATCCCACACCCCCACAAATTTACTCCTCTCTCATTGGACCCCCCGAATTAAAAGCACAGTCACGGCATTGTGAATAATGAGAACTCAAATCGACGAAATATCAGAAAACAAAAGGTAAATACTACTTTAAAAAGCTAGGCCATCGTTTTTCCACCATTCTTACTCGCAGGCACCGTTTAGTTCTATGTGATTGTTGCATCAATAAATGAAATGTTTTTGTGACAGTGAAACTCATTTTGAGGGACCCTTAACATTTTAATACATGCCATTACTGAAACTACCTTGAGATAAGTAACCGAATCTGTTAAGTTTGCTTCTTGCATCCATACATTTGTGGCATATTAACAAGATTCTTATAGTCTTCAGTGGACTTCGGTGGTGCACAGCAAGCAAAATAATAAATGCAGTTAATGTGAGTATTTTTTTTAGAAAAAGAAGATATTCATTTGAAGTTTACGCTAATATTTTTCATTTGCGAAAAAGGGCATTTAATATGCTGTTATATGGTGCAGAAAACTGTTATGTATAATGCGATGACTACTATTATTTAAGACGGATAAATGAGAAGACCAGTCCTGGCAGATTAGACTTCTGCCAATCACTCATAACAGATTTGTGCTCCTTGGGATTTTTCGCGAAGAGCAGACTTCTCATTGCAGAGCAGGAAGGGAAATGGCACTAATTAGCGCACAGCAGCATCGCATGCACACCCAGCAGACGGAAGAAAAGGTGAATCACTGCGAGTACGCAATTACTCCGCTCCAATTCTTACTAATAATGGAAGCGGAGAATATCATCAGTTGAGAGTGCAGACGTGTAATATGAGCGATGCTAAGGAGATGCCACGTTGCATTAGACACGCGTTTGGGCACCCCTTGGCTCTCGTGATAAGATTTATGACGAGGAAGAGGTCTCCTTTAATTTGAGGACGGAGGTGAGATTTGAAACATAAGGCGCCACCGCACAACATACAGCAACACTTTCAACGGCCGTGAATCCTTTGGGCAGGCAAGACAAGGGATTTATCCGTCCTCATCAAAGTGCTATTATGCCAGCAAATATAAATGGAAGATAGTAAATCGCATTCCACAAAAGAATACTTGCAATTAAGAACGGAAAGAACATGCTATTTCATTGAATCACTAAAATCCTGAAGTTAATGGATCCGAGACCCCATCGATATAATCATTCGTGGAAACTTCCATGTTATGAGGCAGTATTTGGATGACTGCGTACGAATGAAGTGTGAAGGCATAAACTTCGTCTAATGCCTCTTAATATACCCGCGTGCCATGCGCTAATTGACGACATATGCTAAGAAAGAACGACGAATACACTTTTACACTTCCAGCGTTTTGCATCAGTTTTCCGCGCCATCTTTAGTGGCACGACCTTTTCGAATTTTATCCATTTCCACCCTCTCGTCATGAAAGGGCATAAAGAGGGTGAAAAGTCCCTCCTCCAGGATTTTTCCCGTACTTTAGCAGATGTCCAATTGTTATTCAGAACTTTGAGCGGAACGAAAAGATATGGCGTCGATTTGAAAATTTCTAATGCATGTTTTCATAAAATATGCTTGAGAGAGCCAAAAAGAAAAACGTTTTCTGGTGGTGGTTTTTAATACCTTTCGGCTGGCGTATTGAAAATATAACTTTTAGTTGGTGGAACATCGCCAAAAATGCGATGAAAAATATGCGAATTTGGCTATTTGGCTCTATGCTCTGGCCCTTCATAACAACCCTTTTTATTTATTGTAGTATTCTACTGAATGACGTGCCCACCACAGGGACAGAATTGTATGGCTACTGGTGCCGAAAATGGCTTCTCTGCCCTCGAAAACATCTGAGTAAGCTAAAAAGAATTTCCCGGCCTCCAACCCCCTCCTTCATTCCTTTCAAACGCTAAAATATGTTTGATTTTACCGTAATAAACGCACCATGAGAATTTAATGAACTTCCTCAATGTCCTTACCAGATATAAATTCATTGAAATTACCTCACCTATGCTAAACCACTGGGACTTTATGATAAGTTAATGATAGCTGTTTGCTGGAATGAAAAAAAAGTTATGAGTTTCAGCTTTTTCCCAGTTGGCATACAAATTAAAAAAGTCTGTTTAACAGTAACTAGCCAAGAAGATGAATTTTCGGCGAATTTTCACAATACAATTTTATATTGACTCTAGGATGTCAATGAAAATCGGTCTTGAAAGGTTATTCGTCATCTTCTGAATATTCATTGATGCATGTTATTATGTTGTCCGTCCAAACAATTCTAGTTAAAATACCGGCCGGTCTTGCGATTTTATCTTGGTACTGCCCATTGGATATATAATAAATGGTTGCTGCAATATGAGCACAACACCCTATTCTTCTAATAATATTGCCACAGTCACAGCAATATCTCAATATGCTGCCTCATACGATGCCATTCGCTGTTAGTATATTCTAAATAAAAATTATAGTTCGTTATATTTTACTGATATTTTCCTTAATATTACCATTCCTATCCGTCTTAATTTAGTCACGACTGAAATTTATTCAATTCTTGAGTCGTTAATTGAGCTCGCTTGCCTTTCAACGTAGGCATCAGCACGCTGAACTCTAAACAATCTTCTAAATATGACACAACATCCCGAAATCCTCTATCCATAATTAAAATGTCACCCTTTTTCATGAAATTTTTCATCAGATATGCCGATTGCAAGATTGATTTTAGAGAATCGGCATCATTTTGATTGGCCAATAAAGGTCCGGGCATATCAACAACCCATTAAGGGTAAAAATAGGGAATGGTTTACAAAGATGAACTAGTACTGTTCATGTTTCCGGTTTGGAGCTTGAAAAGAAAAACTATCAGCCCTTGAGTGACTGACCTAATATCCGAATTTCTCGTCGATGTTAACACACTACGTAACTCTGTTACTTGGCCCCATGACAAACCAGTAAAAGTTCGCGGACAATCAGTTCCCTAGAAAATGGGAGTCACCAAGTTTCGCCGTCAAACTGCGGTTAGATCAATATGCGACTGTGTCCACAAATAGACGAATTTAAGAAACATGCTATGAAATACTTATGCAGGAGATACGAAAAGTGGGAATTTGATAGGTAAAAACCGCTTATCATGTAGATAACCTTTGCAGACCACATTTTTGAAAGGAATGATCAACCTCCTCTCACCTGAAATCTAGCTTCTACGGGAACAGGATGGAGTAAATTCGCAGCGGTAAATCCACAAATGAAACAACACTTGTGCGTAGATACAACGATAGAACGACAAACTCTATTCGAGCTAATTTTCTTAATCCATATTCTTACATTCCGGCAGTTTTCGGAGGCCCTGAAGCCATTTTCGACACCAGAATCCATACAACTCTGTCCCTGTGGTGGGCACCTTAATCGGTAGAATACTGCAATAAATAAAAGGGGTGTTATGGAGGGCCAGAGCATAGAGCGAAATGGCCAAAATCGCATATTTTTAATCGCATTTTTGGCGATGTTCCACCACCTAAAAGTTATATTTTCAATACGCCAGCCGAAAGGTATTAAAAAACACTTCCAGAAAACGTTTTTTTCTTTTTGGCCCTCTCAAGCATATTTTATAAAAACATGCATTAGAAATTTTCATATCGACGCCATATCTTCTTGTCCCGCTCAAAGTTCTTGAAAACAATTGGACATCTGCTCCATTAAATAAGGTTTCAAATGCCGCAAACTGCATTAAAAAATACGCATTCTTGACCGAGATATTTAAAAAAATAGTGAAAATCGTATTTTTGATCTAGCCGGCCCTGGTAGGCATCTAGCGGGCTGGAAATGTGTGGAGGTTTGCCCTATTTGATCCCAAATTGCGTACCCTAAGTACGGGAAAAATCCCGGAGGGGGGACTTTCTCCTTCTTATCCGGCTATGCCCTTTTTCCGACAAAACATAATCTCGAAATAAAACTCCTCCAATTTCTAGATTCAATCGATCGCCGAAAATAAAGGCGTGGAAACTACCCATTCCAGCCACCTCCTGGAGGACCTTCCACCCCATTTCTTCTCTCACAGTAGTGCCTTGAAAATGATGTAGTATCATTGAAACTCGAGTCGAAGTAAAATTTTATTTTTGCGGAAAATTGCAAGTCAGTGTTTCATTATGAATCAATTCCACTCCATCTCGCTTGATTCCTCGAATTTTATAAATCATTAGTTAACATTTACACACAAAATGGTGGTGAGATTTGAAGGTACTTAAAGTTTATCTTGACCAAAATATTCTGATTTTAGGATGGTATAGTTTTAATAATGATTAAGGTCAGGAATAAAAATATTAATACTAAATTAATGATTTTTAACGTTGGACGGATGATAATAAAGCGTCTGAGCCAATCTAATTCCAGAGGTATCCTCGAAAATTTAACATCACGTTGAACTGGAGAATGACCTCTTGAGAACTACATAATCACAATGTCACGAAAGACCTGCCAAGCTCGATGCTGGAGGTCGTGACAGTGAATCCATTCGTTTGCCATTAAGGCAGTGCATGCCATCAAGCAGGAGGAAGATTAGACCGAGGGGGAGTGTAAACTCTTATTACGAAGAGACCCTTAGGAGGAGACGACAAGAAGGGCAGAGGCAAGTAGGTCAAGAAACGGAGAAAGGGGAAGGAGTGATAACATCTGCAGACCAAGGATATATGTACTACTCTCATGAGGGAGAAATGGAGAAGGATTTGGATTCCCTGGGAAAAGAATGAATTGTGAGGAAACGGTCCTTGAAAATGACGTTCACTAGATATTATGCAAATAGATTTACGCTTAAGAAGGAATAAATTCAGGCGACTTCCTCGTCGAGAAATACTTCATCCCCTCGTTCATTTCATTTCTTCAGAATCAAATATACACGCAAGTAAGTACACAAGGCAGCCGCGGTGCAATGGTCATCTTTTTTTACTTCTATTTCCAGGAAACCGTCTTCCGGCAGCAGAGGAAGTAGCATTCCAACACAAGCAGAAGCTTGGCAACCAATGGAGTATAAAAATAGGGCCACCTTCCGAGAAAAGAAACGCAAGAATGTGGGACTGCACTTACATTGGCATTGATATCTTTGAATTTATGTAATTCGAAAAATAGGACCGCTAAGTGTGTTCCACTGCAAAAATAAAAATCATTCCGTTGGAAATTTACAAAACTGGTGCTGGTAATGTAATGATAATTTCACCTATACACGAGATTCCCCAGGAATTGTATTTCATACGTCCGCAAAATTGAGACCTTTAATAGACAGCAGTAGTTCACATAAAAGAGATCAAAGACGCATACGAATTCCACGAAACTCCTCACGGAATTCAGGCAACAAATAAATGCCGATAAAAAACTATTCATGTGCAAATATTTCTTTCAAAACAAATGAAAAATATTATAAAATATTCTCCGAATTTCAAGATCGCATTAAAACGTGTAGTATAAAGAATTAACTTAACTAACATATTACTATGGATCAGATAATATGAAATATAATAATAAGAGAGAGCGAAAGAAAGCAGAACAGATAGAATTAATCCGTCGTTTCAGCGATCGATATGAGACTATGATGGCAGTATTAGGATTTAGAAACGGGCTGGTTGTATTTTAGTGTAGCCAACTAAATTATGCGCTTTTTAATGCATGTTTCTGAATTCCCCTAGTATTGTAAACAGCATATTTTGTATGTTCTAGGATCAAAGGCAGATCTCCCGAATGAGTAGTTGACAAGTTTTGCCTTTGCATGAATGTGGAAGTATAATTTTACTGGTATGCGAGATAATTTTATGACTGTGTGGTGTAAATGTGAAAATCCTCCTGGACACTGGAGATTGTTCACCCCCTGCCAAATACCCTAAATGAGCCTCATTGACCGAGGACCTATTACTGACCGAGTGAACGGAGTTATGAGATTTCTCGCAAGGGACAAACTCTACGCTATAAGTAGCTTTCGAGAGACAAACGTTAGCGGTGAAGAAATATAGATCATGAAAAAAAGAAATATTTATTTACAAATCATCGTAAAAACGCATATCCTCCGAACAATAACCTTTTAGAACCTTAATAGTAAAGGATGAGAATTAGTTGTGTATATAAATGGTCAATGAAACCAATATAATGAAGAGCGAGTATCGTGGAAAGAGGAGTGACATCGGTAGAATCTGTAAATTAACGAAAAAGAAGGATTTCGCGAAAATGTTACAGGATTTTTCGTTCACAACTTTGCGACATTTCAAATTGTTGGAAAGTAAACTATTCACTGGCCAAAAGGATGAACTATTCCAACAGTTCAAAGATGATGAATATCTCACTTCATGTTGAGTATAAGGATCCATGCATTAATTTTTACTCATCATAGAAGTACAAATATAGTTTCAGCGAATACAATTGGCTATAATCCACTTCTCGAAGCTAAAAATCATCTCAACTGAAATAAAAAAAAAAGCTGGGAGGCGAGAAATAAAAAAAAAGCATATTGATAATACAATATATTTCATGGTAAATTACGGTAAAATATCATTAATAAGTATTTTTTTTCCGGAGGAGAAAATAATATTCAGGAAGGTAGTGTCACGTCGTATTTTAGTACAATAGTGCTTTGAAATAGGTACAACAAATATAAGGTACAGTTTAAATAAGTATTGAAGGAAAAGAACTAATTCATTTGCTATCCCGTAAGAAAAAAACAGGTAAAACCATGAAATTTTGATATCTTATTAGCTTTGCTACTGGAAGTTTTCTAAAACCCATATCTCCAATATCATTCTCGAACTTTCTAAATAACTGACATTGAGTGAATTAACATTCCATTTGAGCTCTGCAGCAGGCAATGGTATTAAGAAAATAATAACTAGCAAATTGTTTATTCCACTTGAAAAATAAAAAGAGATGTTTCGATGGATAGAGTAATAAGAGCATGCAGGATGCACTGACGTACCTATACATCACATTTCCAGTTGAAATTAAACCGTTGGGGTTGGGTATTGTCCATGGAGCAGATAGATATTTGTGTCGGGCACTTTGGAGGAGGGAAGCCTTGGACCTGTTAACCTATTAGTGAACGGAGTATTGAGATTTCTCGCAACGGACAAACCTTTCGCCATACTCTGCGGATGCGGTCCCAGGCACAAGAGAAGTCCAAATGACAAAGTGCAACCATTGCTGATCGAAAATATACTCCATAAACACTTGATTGTTAGGGTTTTTTTCCAATTTAATGATTAAAATATCGTAAAAACCAACAAATGAAAAAGGGCACTGTCTGATAATTGTATGGTACAAGTAAGGTAAATATTAATAGCAGCAATGACTGTCTGATGATATTTACAAAGAATAGATAACTGGGGCAAAACTATACATTTTCATTACGCCAAAACCCCAAACACTACAGTGAAATAGCGCATCTTCTACCCTTCAAAATTCGACCAAATGCGACAAACAGTCTCCATTAGATTAGAAAACTAAAACCCCAAAGTATAATTGAAATACACTTAATGGTTCGCACAATTTATTGCAATGCTGTACCACGGAAAGTTAATATAAGCGTCTTCGCATAAGGCGTCAATTCTTCGGATTTAAGGAAGATAGGGTCGCACGCATTGCTTGCATTAGGTCTTGAAATGTTAATCGTAATGCGAAGGTTATTTTATGAAATATAAACCATATAATATACTTTCAAATATTTAAGTATTTCAAAAAAATGTTTTGATATTGTAACCATGGAATTTGAAAGATTTATTCAATGAATTTAACCCTTCAATTTACCTAAATTTCTTTTAGTATGTAGATAAAATCCTTCTCTACAGGTTTTCGAACCTAATCTAATGTTGCTCATGCATTCGTACATGCTCCATTTGGGCCCACAAAAATCGTTTATGCAAGCAGACACTAACCCGTGCTGGTTAATGTACGGTGTAACCAGGCCTTCATATCCACACATTTGCGATGGTCTACATTTGTACGCTGATAATTTCAAAATCGCCAGCATCACTTTAGAGACAGTAGGTAATCCGTCAGCAAAAAAAGAGAGTAGCCTAGCAGGAGGGATGCGTACTGTTAATTTCTAGTATCACATTAGAATAATTAGGCACAACATGTTTATGAAAACATACCGACGCAAACAGGCATCCATCCTAATTACACTATTAAATACACATAATACACTCACTATTTTCAGGAATAAACAGGGTGTTCAAGAGGGGGAAGGGGGAGCTATATATCACGAAAAGTTCACATCAAGCTGGGGGGGAATCGTGTCACGTGACATCAATGCACACCTGCAGTGCATGACCACACGCATGTTACAATTAGAGTAAAAAGAAACAAAAAATGACCAGAGATAACTAGCAGTAAAATGGAGCAAATGGGAAATTTGCACTAAACTGAAGGCAAAGGATAGAAGAAAATATCGAAAACTCAATACCTATTCAAAGGCAGACATTCCAATAGAGGGGCAAAAGTAACTGCAGGGTAGTAGTATTTACCTGACACTCAGGAAAGGTCCTCTCATTACACTGGGCAGTTGTATTCCACCATAAACATCCCACGAGGTTCAACACGTAATCCAGCAGTGAGTTTTCAAGGCAGGACATACATTCTAACGACACTAATCCTAGCTTAAACAATAACCATGCACTTAAAGTGGCATGAAACAACGAACTGTTGCGTATCCTCCAGATTGAAAATGATTCGACGCACTTTAACAGCCAAAAAACGAGTTTCTGACCGAAGCAATGAGTGTGTTGCGAGCTTATTTCTTTGTCACAGTTGGGGAAAAAGTGCAATTATGACAGTGATGTTTTCCGAGTTGCTAATTCTCACTTGATTGACGAGAACGCAATTTGGCTCAGAAAACGAAAAGATTATTCACATTAACACAAAGGAACACAATGAGAGAGAGATGCTTGGAACACCTGCTATATTAATCCGGGATCACAACAAAACGCAACGTATGGCGCCAATGCAGAGAGAATCTATTCAGTGAGTCATTAATATTCTAAATCGCGACCATCACTCACTATCGTACTCTCTATTATAAAAAAAAAAACACGAAGCACTTAAGCACGATTATTACTGTCTTTTACAATTGCATTAACGCTTCGTGGCGTTGGCATAACGACGAGTGAAGTAGCCGTGACCCTCAAAAAGCCGAACGAAGCGAGCAGTCGACTAACACCGTGGAAAATTTCACCGCACTAGAACGTAATTCCTAGCCACTTTGAAATCATTCAGCTGGTGATTTGAAGTAGTCACGGGACCTAAGAAAACTTAGGTATTAAACAATTTAACGAATAATTGTCACAACTGGTAAATTATTCTCTTGTAGCGAGCACCGTCACTTACGACAGACACCGCTGAGGACACTTTTGGGAAGAAACACACGACTACAAAGGAGATGAGTCATCCTCCCGTCACTTCACAATAATTCACCACAGCACAGGAGTTCTTATTTTTAAATGTGTTGTGGGACGCTATGTGATAATACCACGCGGATTTGAATTCGCGAACCCACCGCCCCCTACGATACCCTGAGGGTCGCAGGTGAACTGAACAGCTGTTCGGGGAATCAAAGTCGAACAGCATGCTCTTACCTCCCCTCCGGAACAGCAGCGCTACCATCGGCCAGACGGTGAGTCAGGAGGGGAGGGATACACTCGAGGCACGATGCACAACAATCCCACCCGTCTCCCAGTGACGCCGCAATTCAGAACAAGCCTCCCTCGAGTTCCTAGCCATAAGGACGCATGGAAAGGATCGTTTTATGGTTTCGGCCGAAAGAAACATATTTTAAAGTGTGCATCCCATAGCATTTAATGAAGCTTTTCAAAACCCAAATCTCTAAAGTCATTCCCTGGATTCCTTAATAGGGTAGTTTCCTTCATCAAAGAAAACGAAAAGCATTGATTGCGATTCGTTACCCACCATTAGTGTATTCATAATACACAAATTATTTGGTTTTTGAAATACCGGTTTAGACGAATGGCAAGGGTCAAATTTTATCCTCATTTGAAAAAGGCCAGATTGGCGCCCATGCGATTCCACTCCACGTGACGTCACAGGGACTAGTTTCTACACGAGAGGATAGGAGTTATACATCGTCTGAGGTTACCAATGCATGCATGAGGCACAGTGCTCAGGGAAACATGTCTTAATAATCACCTATTAAAACTGGCTAAGGTCGGAAAATTTTCTTCGTTTGATAAGGTATTAATAAACCTTTTTTAAGCCAAGCGCTACCAGCCAGCAAGGTACTCAGCTACCCGCTAGCATCCTGCGTCCTATCAGCGCTCAGAGCCTCGATCAAGGTCACCTCACGAGGCGGAAGGGGGAACCAGAAATGCCTCGCACGGACTTTTTCCCATCATTCCTTCTTACGCGTCGCGTTTTCGTGCGCTTGAAATTTTTCACTTTTCATTTAATCGTGAAAAATAGATATCGTCATTTTGAAAATGTAAAAGCGTGAAATACGTACTCCAGGAGTAATAATCTTTCGATTTAGGCAATAAAAAAATAATAGGAAACCACCCTATTACTGACTTTCGCTACATAAATTTTCTATTCGAGTATTGTAATAGGCAATCGTATTTAGAGAATAATAAGGGCATGGATTAGGCGTTGGATTTCAGCTTCATCTGCTTCCATACCTTTGTATTAAAATCAGTTACAGCCATTACGAAAGGCTGTCTGCAGTTAAAACCTTATGTAGTAAGGAAAGGTATTTTTAAGGAAATAATTATTAATAGCTATCTTGTGGTAAATGTCAACATAAGTTGTCATAGAAGCATCGTTCGCACCATTGCCTCTGAGCCCCTCGGCATGTTTCCGCGGCCTTATAAGAATATAGATGTTATTCCTTGCTTTCAAACACTATTTACAAATATAATAACAGAAACGCAAACGGCTTCTTACCAAGGCCGAAGTGAAATACTTGTTATGAAGTGACATATGTTAATGTTTTTACTCTCCTGAGTCTCGATCAAGTGATAATAATAAGGCAGAACACAGCAAACCTAAAAAAATGATTCTATCCTAGGGACGTTTTGCGGGTATAGAATACGCATATTTTAGCGTTGAACAGGGTGAATAATTTCCGGAAGTACTATTATTACCGTTAAAGGCTATTATATAACGATGCTTGCCTACTCATCAAAGTAATAATTTGAGATAGGAAGTAAAATACAATCTGAAAGATAAGAACGAAACAGATTTTGCAGATCCGAATAAATTTCCACGAAAACAGTGCAATGGATATACATAATCCGAGGGATTTTCGGATGTCTGATCAATTTTAGGCTGGCAAATCTGAAATATTATCCCTCCCAAAAATAAGATATGTATACGACAGAAACAACAGGCTAATAAAAAGTAAATGTATTTTTTATGAGCGTTGCTCCATCTATAACAGTTGCATTAAAAGAAATCATTGAAAGAGGTATTACGAATGAAAACGATTAACATTTTTCCAACTTGTATAATGTACACACACATCAAATCTACATTTCCAGAATGATTACACAATTCTATTGAAACGGAGATTATTAATACAATCAATGCAAAGTAATCTCATGAAAAATAAATTTTAAGTGCACACAATTTAACATTTCTATTAAAATAGATTCAATTTAGTAAGAGAGAATGATGAATAGTTTATGAGAGCCGTCGCACATCTTGCATTTTCTCAATGTTACTTCATTCCTCCACTGTGAATTACATTGACCACTGGAACAGCAGAACCTGTAATTTAAAATATGTCTATCGTTCTGGTTTCAATAGTCCGACTGGTCTCTCCAATGTATTTCTTTCCGCACTCGCATGGAATTTCGTAGACTCCTGGTGTCTTCAGTCCGAGGGGATCCTTTACTCTCACCAGTTGATCTCTGAGCTTTGGAGGTGGTAAATGAATTGTCTTAATATTATATCTGCCTAGAATGCGTTGCATCTTTCCGGATATTGTGGAGACATAGGGAAGAAAGGCTTTCGTGGTCGGCTCTTCTTGAGGCTCCCTTATAATAAGCCTTAAGCCTTATAATAAGCCTTAAGCCTTAACCTTAAGGCTTATTTCCTATTATGGATCATTAAATAATGCCTTCACTTGACACAGGTACAAATAAGATGTCTCTAGGCTAAATTATGAATGAAGGTCTCTAAATAAAGAGATCGTCACTCTCTAAATGAGACTTAAAGGAAAACCACTTGCGAATGACTAAAGAAAACATTTTACAGGTAAAAAATAAATTTAAAATGTATGCAAACTTACCCTATTCCATTGTGGCACTAAACAAGCTTTATTTAGTGGCGAGATGTTATTTTAGAAAACTCATTTCAAGGAAAAAGCTCTTTCCGCGTGAAATAAAGAAAAAATAACGAACAAATATAAAGGTAAAGAATTTCTCTTTAATGAACGTTAACTACGAATTGCTCTCGCGCTTTGCATACAAGGTTGAAACTAAAGTATTGGAAATATTTCCGGAGCGCGACCTTATTGATCCTGCTGCTTTTATGCATTATGACCGTATTATTAGAAAACAAGAGACTATAATAATCTATTTCCATTCTATGCTCATCGAAATACCCAAAAATGTTACAAATAAACAGTTTTGCTTGAAACATCGCCAGATATGAATACATGGATCACGTCACATGCGATATACAATCGTTTGAAACAAACAAATATCTGAGTATGGTAAGAGCCACTTTAACACGTCTACTATTAATTTTTGAAATATGAACACAAATATTTCGCTCTACACTCACTGGTAATGCATAACAGTCATCTAACCAAATCATTAATAAATCACGTGGACTTAGCACTTGCACTATATAAAACAGTAGTGGTCTCCGACGCTTATACATTTAGGTTTCAAATGGCCCAAAGCAATGAATTATAATATTACTTTTTACAGAAGGAAATACTACGATATCGCATTGTTGTGTCCCGAAAGACAGAACGCAAGATGGAATAAACAATATAGATCTCCGACCTGAGTGGCTAGGCCGAAGTCTCGAAGAGTGGGTATAGGCACCAAAGAGTAGAAACTCAAGCGTTGGATTTAAAAGATGTTTATTTAGCCCTGGCCGGAGCGTAGCAGCGCCTCCGGCTGCACCTTGTTCTCCGAGTACCAAAAATCTGGGGTATTTATACGCTACCCTGGACCAGGAGGCTGCAGTGGGTGGCGTGAGAAGGGTCCTTTGCGAAGGATTCCCACGGAAACAGTTTCCCAGGGAGAGCAACTGCAATATTCGGCCAGAGTGCCGGTGGCCCAATAAGCGAAACCTCTGTTTTAACATTTAAACCCCAACACGGTTTGGGAGGACGTCTTCCAAAATTATGACGCCTGACGAGTGGACCAGACCACCTAGAAAGGGCAGCTGGACCTTAAAATCTCCCCTTCACTCTAAGCGTGACCCTCTGACTCTCCCACGCCAGCCTCCGGGTCCCATAAAGCACAATGACAGCTTCCACCCTGATACTTACATCTAGAAGAGGGGGCGACATACATAACAGCATTTTTCGCAGGAAAAAAAAACAGAAATAAGCTCAATTGACGATGGGAGTGATCACCATATTGATAAGAAACACTAACATTTAATAATGAAGCAGAAAATCTTTGCTAGCCTTACCATGCAACACAAAAACAAGGCAAGTTCGTAGAAAATGAATAGAAGCTAATAATTAAAACCAACAATGTCAAAAAATAAAATGAAAAATGTGACTCCTTGTGCCAGTCTTAAATCAGTGCTTGTGTTTTAACCTATGGCAGGTTTTTATCCACCCTTTACGCCAGGCTCCACTCTTTTGCAAACTCTAACCCAACCTTTAAGATGCTTCCAATAGTAAAACGGATCTTAATAAATAAATATATTGTAAGCGCAGTTTCATTTAGATTATTATAAGGTGCGAGACGACGAGGGTCGCTTCGAACGGACTTCCTCTGAGACCCAGCCATTAAGCACGTTCCTGCTGCCATCGGAAGAGTCGCTTGACAAACGATCCCTTTCGGTGACTCCAGGGCGTGGGCTTGTGGCCGCTAGGGTCGGCAGTTGGTGTTGTGCAGCGAAACAAGGTGTATGGCTTGGGACTGAATGGAAGTTGCTTGTGTGAGAGAATTTGGACTTGTTCCCTGCTTTGTTTCCCCCGAACCCCTTTACCGTCGGCGAAGACGACTTACAATATAGTAAATAAGCAGCCTCAGAACGAATGCTATCGAAAACGAGAGGGAAGTGGATGCCGATGACGTGGGAGCCCCAATTTTAAGATCGGAATTTGATGCGGCTGTAAGAGACCTCAGGATAAATAAAGCGTCTGGCATTGATGACATTCCTGCAGAACTAATAAAAAAATTCAGGAGAGAAGACGTTGAACCAGCTATACAAAATCATTAGTGAAATGTATTCGACAGGTGAGATACCAAAGGACTTCGAGAGGAACATTATAATCCCTATTCCTAAGAAGAAAACAGCGGAGAAATGCGAAGACTTTAGGACCATAAACCTTACTACTCATGCGTCGAAGTCGCTGACAAGGATCATCTATAGAAGAATAGAACGAAGAGCAGAAGAATACTTGGATGAGGACCAATTTGGATTCAGAAAAAACAAAGGCACAAGGGAAGCAATATTAGACAACGTAGATTGGAGCACAATACTTGGAATCCTAAAGGAAATTGGGGTTCTTTACAATGACAGAAGAATCATTCACGGTTTATACAAAAACCAAGTAGCGGTGCCCAGCAGGGCCCAGCTGTGAAGAAGCAAGAATTAAGAAAGGAGTGCGACAAGGCTGTACATTGTCACCCGTAATTTTCAACGTTTATATTGAAAAAGCCATTAAGGAAATCAAAGAAAAGGCATTGGGAGTGAATATCCATGGAGAAAAAATAAGCATGCTAAGATTTGCCGATGACATAGCCGTTATAGCAGAAACAGAGAAGGATTTGAAAAATATTTTGGCTAATATGGGTAGGGTTATGAGTAGATATCAACTGAAAATAAGCACGAAGAAAACCAAGATCTTAGTATGCAGCAGAAGAGAAGAAGTCAAGACCAACATTAAAATAGGGAGGCAAAAACTGATAGAAGTGGATGAATTCGGTTATTTGGGAAGCAAGATAACTAGTTACTGAAGAAGTAAGAAAGAAATTATCAGCAGAATAGCCCAGGCGAAGAGAGCATTCCACCAAAAGAGAGACCTGCTTACAGCGGGAAACTTAAATATGGAAGTAAAGAAACAATTTATAAGAACCTACATTTGAAGTATGCTCCTTTACGGAAGTGAGGCATGGACAATGACCGCAGCGGAGGAAGCAAGGATAGAGGCCTTCGAAATGTAGTGCTACAGAAGAATGATGAAAATCAAATGGATCGACCGAGTTAGTAACGAGGAAGTCCTAAGAGTGGGAGAGAAGAGAAGCCTCATGAAAACCTTAACTAGAAAACGGAACAACCTTATTGGCCACATCTTGAGACATGATGGCCTGATGAAGACAATCATCGAAGGACAAGTGGAAGGCAAGAACAGAAAAGGAAGACCTCGAACAAAATATATGGAACAAGTGAAGAAGGATGTGAAAGAGAAGAAATACGTAGGTGTGAAAAATTTTGCTGATAGGAGAACTGAGTGGAGAGCTGTGTAAAACCAACCCCAGGATTGTTGACCAGTGATGATGATGATGATGATAGTAAATAAAATAAACTTCCAATATTAATAATTATTTCGCATATAACTCCAATGGGGAACTTAATGACTACTTCGTTACCCAATGAGGTACTTAAATAAGGATAAAATTTAATATTAGATGATTTTTTATAAATAAATCAAAATCACAATTACAATATGGTATTTGTATATTTCAGGGTGGTTGGAGACAACGATATGATGACTAAAAAGATTGTACTGCTGCCATGGAACGCGTGTTTACTCCAGATGGATCTCATTGAAAATTGAGTCTCGGACTCGTGAAGAGGAACACTGCCCAACGACGATGGTTCATTTTCATATGGTGCAGTAATTATTGCAATCGAGAGAAAATGTTTATTTTATAGGTAGCGATCATTGAGGTTATTTTTCATATAAATCGATGGTTTTTGGTCTGCAGTAAATATGTTAAGTTTTATGAACAGGGCGGTACCAACCCCTAAGGGTTTTATTTAATTATTAATTTAGTTTTGGAAGGTAGTCAATACGTTATGTTTCATGGCCTGGACGCTGTCAAAATAAGTGGGTTTTTTCATTTAATTCATTTATTTATGAATGCAGTCAATATAATGCGTTTTATGGCGTGGACGCTGCCCATATAGGTATGTGGGTTTATTCATAAAATTCAGTGATTTTTGGAAGACAGTAAATATGCAGCGTTTAATGACCTAACTACTACACACATACGTAGTTTCTTCATATAATTACGGTCATTTTTGGATTTCCGTCATTCTGTTGTGTTGTATGGCCTCTGCACTCCCATACATGTGTGTTTTTTGAGTCATTACACTGTTCTGCAAAAAAGATAAAAAAATGCCCGGCTACAATTTAAGACGTTTCTGGCTAATTTTGGGTCGCTGGATCCGAAAATGACCTCCGTGTTTTTCTATCACCCTCCACTTTTACATGCAACCCCTCAATAAGGGAAAAAAACCGTACCTAAACTTATCGCTTTTCAAGGGACTTTTATTAATGTTATCTGCTTCTGATTGAAAAAACTGACATTTTAAGGCTATCAGGATCACGAGAGAGACAAACTTGACTGGGGTTGAAAAGATTTAGGGGGTTGAAATTGAAAAAAAAAACTTAAAATAACATTGAAATTACCATTTCTCTTCGCTTTTTATTGCATGTGATATGGTAGCTAATGGAAAAATTTTAAAGGAAAAATACACTGTTCACCATTTTGTAAAGAATTAATATAACATAAAACGTAAGGGGGAAGGGGTGTATAGGAGGTGGTAAAAAGGGTTGCCACAAAAATCTGGAATATAGGTTTCCTTTAAAACAGAGGCATATGCAACAGGAACCATAGGTAAATCGTGGCCGTAGTTCAGTAAATGCAAAACAACTCTTAAACTTGTCTTCGACGAGTCAATGAATAGCCTCCATTGGTCTGAATCATTCTTAATCATCAGTCCCTCATCAGTCCTTCAATATCAGTGCAGAAAATCAGATCATCATTGTCATCATCCGTTCAAAAAATTGAGTGAGGGTTGACTATCTGCCTCTGTCATAAGAAACATTCACACTATCGGTCAAAAGATTCCACTACTGCAAATACGAGCCAGGAAGTTATGATTCACTCTTTGGTAAGTCTTGTATTAGATCACTTAGGTCCTCTTGTTGTGGGATGAGGTAACATTTTTGACTAGCCTGGAGTTATTCTACATCAGGGCTGTAATATTCATCTCGGTGGCTAGGACCTGCTTCCACTTCCGATGTAGCTTCGTTCGCTAAGACATCAGAATCATCGAGGGTGCTGGCATCTTGAGCTTTAGGGATAGGAATACCATCAGTATGCTTCACCGGGCGAATTCCTGACGGTAAATTCAGATAAATCACTTGAGGATTTTTTTGAAAAACCCATATTGTTGACTTGGCAAAAAAGCAAACCGTTGAACGGCAAATGGGTTCAACTCAAACCATTGGAACTCCGAAATTTAGGGAACGATTTCCCCAGTTCAGTCATTCACAAAGACATCTATGACAACCATTGACACAGAATTAAGGGGCCCAAGATTTGTCTTGGTCACCAATTTTACACCCGAAATAAAGTTCATAAGATTTTCGCAAAATCGCAGTCATTGCTCTCCTTTGGTCTTTAAACACTAAATCTCCACGGGTGTTACAAAATAAATTGGGATGATTTTTGCAAGATCGCGGAATGATCGCGAAATAACACACTCTTAGACATGATTAGAGAGATGAAAAACATTCTCTAATCATTCACCTCACATTGCTCACTCTCACCACTACTAGTTTGCAAATTGCGAACTTTAGCCGCCAGAGAATTGCGTAGCTGGGCATTATCATAAAATTCTCTGAGCTGATTTACATGTACTTTAACCACAACATCATTGGACAATTTTATTAGCTAGAAGCACCCTTAATTGTAGCCGGGCATTTTTATAAATTTTTTTTTTGCAGAACAGTGTTATTTGATTGCAGTGAATATATTGTATTTCATTGCCGGGACGCTGGCCTGGGGGTCGATTGTATAGCAATTCAGATTCCGCACGGAATAATTACGATGTGAAATGGTTGCTACGAACGGAATTGGAATCCGTGCCGAAATGCGATTGTGTAACGTAACTAGCGGAAACTTAATTCCGTGCGGAAAACAAGATTCCGTTCGAATAGACGTACGAATGGAATATTCTGTGTTGCCAGATTTACGATAAATCCAAACTTCTGCGCATGCGTATTAGTGATTCCCGCACTTAAACTTAAGCCGGTATTCGAAAATAAATCTTAATACTTTTTATTATCAATGTCTCCAATTGTATATGGCATGATTAGGTGGAAAAATGCTTTATTCCATGTCCTATATATTAACTTATATGTAACTTTTCTCAATGTGACAACTTAAAATACTTTCTAAACACCAACCGCTAACCTCAATTAGGTGGATATTCGGTGAAACCTTGGTGGGTTTTGTGAAGTAAAGTAGAGAGGATAAGGAGCATATGATATTATTATTATGTTAATTTTAATTACATAGATAATTTAAAGAGTGATGATTTTCCTTAGACTCAAACACCCTCGTTATAATTTTCCAAATTATTTAGTTTTTGACGATGACTATTGCAATGTATTTTTGTGAAATGTAAAATAAATTATTATAATTTAAGAATACACGATAAATTAACTTGCACAAGTTAATGATTGAAAGCATGAACGGGAAAATGCTCTGTGTAACCACACCAAAATGTACAAATGCGTAAACAGAAAAAGAACGTACAAATGTATGAACAAAATTAGAACACGTACGTAATTTTGTTCATACATAAGCATAAAAGGTGAACTAAAGGGATGAAAGGCCAAAAAAAGTATTATGATCATTTTCAGTGATGTTTCAGGCATTATAATTATAATCCGTGGGTTTAGGTCTCGCATGGTGCGGGTATACACTGGATTTTTGTCGATAAATAAAATGATAATGATAATATGTAAATGAAATAAATGAATGAATGAATGCTTTATTGATGCTCTGGGAAACCCATAAGAGCAAAAAATCTAAATACAATTAAACATTCTGCTCAAAAATACAATAATTATGAAATATCACAACATAAGCAACATAAGCAAAATTAATCAACTCAATGATTTGTACAACTCAAAACAATACATTTACGGTTTTAAATATTCATACAGTTTACTCTTGAAAGATTCCGGGGCGGAGGAGCGTTTTATTAAGGGGGGTAATGAATTCCAAAACTTAGAAGCAGTGATCTGGAAGGAATTTAGGTATAGGTTGGTACGGGCTTGGGGTATAAGGAGAAGGTTAAGGTCTGACCGGGTTCTTCGGAGGGAAACACTAGTCCTGTAAGTGAATAAGTTATACAGGTATTCAGGCGTTTGAGTACGAAATAGGGAGAACAGAAGAGACCCCAGGAAGTACTTCCTTCGGGAGCCAGTAGGCAGCCATTTCAAGGCAACAAAGTGCTCAGAAACATGATCGTCTCTGCGAAGGTCGAATATAAATCTAATGCAGCTGTTAATTAGTCGCTGGACACGTATTTCAAGAACATTTGTTAAATCACAATACACTAGTATACAATAATCCATAATTGGAAAAATCAAAGAGGTTACAAGTGCTATTCTCGTGTGGACAGGTAAATTTTTCTTTTGAAGTTTCAATACATAGAGAATTTTATTTCCCTTATTGCACATTTCCAATACATGCTGATCCCAATTTAAAGTAGTGGAAAGAGTGATGCCAAGGTATCGAACAGTTTTTTTGAATTTAACAATGCTCGTGTGAACACGAATAGGTGGAAGACTATCATGATGGATGCTATTTAAAAGTCTTGAATTTCCGAAAATGATTGCTTGAGTTTTTAAGGGGTTTAATTGTAGGCAGTTGGTATTGGCCCAAGAGATGATGGAGCTAATATCACTGTTAATAGTTTCGATAAAAAACGGAAGTTCGTCACGAGAGCAGTGAATATAGATTTGCAGATCATCAGCATAGAGCATATAGTTGGCGTGACTAATGGACTTAGCCAGGTCCAGGGTGTACAAAGTAAAGAGGAGAGGTCCAAGGACGGATCCTTGAGGTACGCCGCATGAAATCGGGAGCCATGGGGATAACTCGTCACCTGAGCCCTTGACAGCTTGACTTCTGCCCGTCAAGTAGGAGTTAAACCAGTTTAGGGCAGAGCTGGAAAAATCGAGGGACTTTAATTTGCGTAAGAGAACTACGTGATTGACTCGATCAAAGGCCTTACTAAAATCGAATAGAACCATAATGGTTACCAATTTCTTGTCGGTGGCGAGACGAATATCGTTAGTGACTTTAAGCAGGGCAGTCTGTGTGCTAAAACCCTTGCGGAAGCCAGATTGGTAAGGGTCTAGTTTACCAGATGATGTTAGAAATTCCATGACTTGAGAGTGCACAATCCTCTCCAGTGTTTTAGAGAGGGCACAAAGAATAGAAATGGGCCTGAAATCAGATGGGTTTTCGGGCTTGTTGACCTTTCTGACGGGCGTGATAAGTCCTTTTTTCCAGGCAGCCGGATATCGTGCGTAGGATAAGGAATAATTAAAGATTTCAAGGATAAATGGAAGTAGGAACTGTGTGGCTTTATGAACAAACATAATAGAAATATTATCATGACCTGGGGAATTAGATTTCGTCTTCTTAAGGTGCTTCAGGGCAACATCCGGAGTGATGTGTTGAAAAAAGAAATTATTGGCATCAAACGGAACATGAAGGTCGTCAATGGTCGGTGCATCTGTTGCAGTGTCGCTGGTACTACTCGACAGAGAGGTAAAAAATTGATTTATTTGATCAATGTCAATATGACCTGGCAGGGCATTGGAACGCTGACGTACTAATCCGAGGTTCCTCAATTCACGCCATATGGACTTTTGGTCACCGAGTTTCGAGAGTTTTGATGTATAGTAATGGTGTTTGACTTCCGTTATGCGGGCTTTGACCATATTGCGATAATCCTTAAATGATTGGAAGTCTGCAGGCTTTCTGGTGCGAATATATATTCTACGAAGATGATTACGTTCGCTTATTAGATTACGGATTTCTTCATTAAACCAAGGAGCGTGAACGCGCTTAGGATAGCACGTCACTAGAGGTGCCAGAGCATTGATACATTTCAGTAAATGAGAATTAAAGCAATCGACCTTAAGGTCAATACAGTCGGACTTAAAGATATCGCTCCAATCCAAAGCCGCAAGTTCATTCTGGAAAATACATTCGTCAAAGTTTTTAAGTTTACGGAATTTAAAAGGCTTTGGGGGTGTGGTATAGAGTTTAAATCGATAGGAAATGTGAATGAGATCATGAGCTGACAAAAAGGGGACAGGCATTTGAGAGTATGAGATCACCTTGTCAGGGTCATCAACAATAAACAGATCGAGTAAAGTATGACTGGTTGCTGTATGATGAGTTGCAGTAAACGGAACTAAATGAAGATTGTTACACAAGGTAAAATTCCTAATATACTGACTATCAGATTTGACTTGGAGGAGATCAGAGTTAAAATCTCCAGTTATCACAACGTTGTTGTAGGTGGGAAGAAAACGAAGAAGGTCGTTTTCGAAAACACTCATGAACCCAATTTTGGGAGGACGATAAACAACACATAATAATAGCTTTAAAGTATTTGGGCTGATGATGTCGACAAAAAGATACTCCGGCCGGGAACAGTAAGTTGAGGGAGAAGAGGCAACGACTGAGACCTGAAGATCCTGGCGAATAAATAGTCCAACACCACCTCCCACTTTACCGAGACGATCATGCCTCAGAAGATTGAAGTTGGGCAAGGACACTAGGACATCAGGGATGTCGGGTTTAAGCCAAGTTTCAGTGAGGCATATGATATCAAAAGAACATTGGGAAAAGTAAAGTCTGAATTCGTCAATATGGGCGTACAAAGATTGGCAATTAACACAACATATCTTAATGCAGTTAGATTGAAAAACTCTTTGAACCAGATGGCAGCCCTTGGGTTGACAAGTTGGTTGCTAATCCACCAATGAAGAAAGTTTATCAGTATCCTCCGTCGAAGAAATGGTGAGGCGCTCGGAACCGTCTTCTTTGTGAACGTAAATCCTTCCATTGCGCACCCAAACATACTTGATTTTGCCATTTTTCTTCAAGTCGCGAACCACTGAGTACAGTTTACGATTGAAAGGCGTAAGGGATTCATTTACGTACACTGGGGCCGCAGGAGAGAGGCTGAAGCCTATATCTTTGGTAGTGAAATTTCTCTTCCCACTACGGGCGGCGACAACCTTAGAGGCGAGTGAATGCCGAAGAAAACGGACTATCACTGGGTTAGGTGAATCAGACCTTTTGCCATGCAATTTAAGGCGATAGCAATAATCAAGGTCAGACACACTGATGTCCACACCAAGCGCTTGCCCTACGTTACAGACGATAGAGTCAAGGGTTTCACCATCGACGAAGGGAACACCACGAAATTCAACAACATTTCGTAGCCACTCTTGCTCAGCCCTATTGAACTGAACTTGAAGACTCGAAACACGATTTGAAATTTGGATGTTGTCTTCAGATAGGTTGTCAAGGCGTTGGTAAGGCTAGTAAATAAAGGGAAACATTAAGACTCTTGGGTACTTCCATTTTATCGAGGGATTTTGAGTGTTATTTTCAAATTAACAATAATACTAGAAGATATTAGGATTTCGGGTGATTTTCAAATTGACGCAAATTGGCAAAAAAATTTAATTCAATCGCCGGCACTGTTGCCGCTGCTTGTCCAGCGGGACAAACGAACCTAACTCTTGTTGAAACGTACGGAGGCAAGCACCAATTATTCACTTGAAATTCCTCGTGTTGAGTTTTTTATAAAATTAACAAACGTTAACGTACAACGGTAAATTATTAATTCCTTCGCTCAAGCGGACTGCAGAAACTAACGAAAGCTGACACAGAGAGAGACAGAGAAAAGTGACCTAGAAGAATAGCCAGGTACGTTAAGATTATAAATATCATAAAGAAGTGAAATTTTATTAATCTCTAAGTTGTATATAATGTCATGATATTGGATAAGTATATCAAAATCTGTACATTTTACTAAATTATCAATGGATACAAAGGCGTCTCATGGACAAGTATCATTACTCATAAAATTCATGGAAGAAAATAAGCAATTTGCTCGTGGAGGATTTGTAGGGCCCACAGGCCGAATAAAAAACAATCAAATGTGGGAGCAACTTTCCGACCAGCTAAATGCAGATGGGAGCGGACCTACTAAGCCCGCACATAAATGGCAAAAGGTAATGTTCAATGATGGTCAAACTAGTATAATTAAAGTCTCATAACGAAAAATCATTGACATCCCCTAATTATTATCCTAGACGTGGGCAGACCTCAAGTGCTATATTAAAAAAAATACAGCAAGGCCAAGCAGCATGCCATTGGGACTGGTGGCGGACCTCCCTGTAGCCAATTAAATGCATTAGAGGAAAGAGTGCTGTCTCTGATGACTGTGGAGGCTGTGGAGGGGGACTCCTCTTTAGAGGAAGCGGGGCCCTCACTACCATTTCAGGCCATTCCTGTAAGTAAACTTATAATTTGATTGTGGAATAAACATTTGATATTAATTGGAGGTCACAGCTAAGGATGATAATACTATAATCATTGTTTTTTATGTCACAGGAGCCTGAAATTGAACTGGAAATAAGGAGTACCAGCCATCAGGTCCAGGAGCAGAATGACAAAGGACCTTTGCCACTGGTAATTTCTTCTGAAAGGACTTACCTGTATATTATTTGTTAATATTTGAGAAAAGAACAGACCGTCATGCTGCAATGGGCAGTCATATAATGTTTAAACCGGAGATATATACTGTTTCAAAACCCGTTTCCACTAGTGAAATTAGTTTCAAAAAACCATGTTCCAATTGAATTAATAGTTTTTCAAGGAGAGACGAGGCTGTAATAATCAGGGTAATTTGTATAGCTCTTTTATCCTTTTCATAATCCCATTCTATCTTAAGCAGTCCGCGATTCTAACAAAAATATTAAAGCCCCTCATACTTCATCCTATTTACCCAAAAAACAATATTTATTACTATAGATATCTCTTCCACTGTACTCCTCCCTCCATCACAGATTTCAACTCTTGATTGTTTTTTTTTTACATCTGACTATTTCCCTTCTTCTCCTTTCACTAAACTAATGGCTCTGCTTAAAGTTTCTCGGAAATGGGCCCACTAAAAATAACCACCCTAGCCTGTGAGGATTTAAGTAAAATTAATCAGAAGTAATAGAAAATGATTTCGTTCACATACTTCAATATTCAAGTGACATTTTAACAAACAAATTCAAATAAGTATTCGACGTACAACAAATTATTATCAAGTCAAGAACTTTTACTGAAACTTTTGGCTTTTCTTACCATTTTCAGGGACCTCCATCTACTGAAATGGTCTCCAGTCCCCTGGATAACAATAATCCAAAGAAAAGGAAGGTAAGTTCAGCTTCAGCTGAGCTTACCTCTGGTTTTATAAGTATAGAGGAGAGGAGATTGGCTATGGAGGAGAGATTAGTCCAAATTAAGGAGAAGAAGGTTAAAATCGAGGAGGAAAAACTCCAACTAAAAAAGGAAAAACTAGACACCTTAAAAAAAATCATGAAGCATATTTAGAAGAATACAGGAGGAGGACAGCTGCTCTAAAGGAAGCATCTGAGAAAATAACACAAATTCTCAACGATTTAAAACAGTTTTAATTGTAGAATGTTTAAAAGTATGTTTTTAAAATTTATTCTTAAATTCTTAACAATGTAGGTATTCTTTAAAGTGTGTTCATATTCAAACTTTCATTTTTACATTAAATTAATTGAAAAACCTAAAGCCTAATTTATTGCAACAAGATGTAAAAAAAATAAAAGTAAATAGAAAAATATATTCATCTAAAATGCTGGGCGATCAGTCGCCTCCTTATTGTGCTTCCATCCTCTGCAGGGATTATGTAAAAGTTATCATTTCGTTGCCCATTAATATCCTCCTCCAGTATTGCCTGTGGAAGAGGTACTCGGTAATACAGAGCCATATTGTGCAATACGGCATATCAATTAATGATTTGACCTGAAAGTAAATGATAGATCTAAGTTTTCCCATGTTGCAATTATATTTCCAACAATTATGTATTGTATCACAATAGAGATATCTAACCTGCTTTCTCTGGTGAATAGTGAAGGGTGCGATCACGTCGCAAACACCTAAACCATCCCTTCCACACTCCAATGCAGCGCTCCACACAATTCCTGGCTAGGATTATAGCAGCATTATATCGTGCCTCTGGACTCCCCTCCGGGGGATCATGTACGGGCGTCATTAGCCACGGCTCCTGGGGGTATCCAGAGTCCCCTATAACATTTGACATTCACAAGCATTATATTTCAATAATTAAAACAAATTGAACTCACAATGACCGGGGAAAATATAATAATTTTCATAGTGTGAACCAACCAATTAGCCAGCTGCTGGAACCACCTAGCCAGTATGTTGTTCTCATGTACTCCCGCAGCCGGGAGGTGCGCCATACGTGGGAGTCATGGGATCTCCCTCCATGTTGCGCATTTAATGCCAGAATTCTTAAATCATAATCACACACCTGTCAATAAACATATGGTAATCTGGGCTGTTGTATAAAGTTAGACATGTTATACATTTTTAAAGCTTCTCATTGGATATAATACATAAAACATTGGAGGAAACTATATCCATTCATACTCACTACTTGCACATTCTTGCTGTGAAAATGTTTTCTGTTGAGATAAATGTGCTCCCGGGCTGTATTAGGTGGGACTATGGCAATATGTGTCCCATCTAGGGCTCCTATAACCCCTGGTAAGTTGCTTTTTTCCATGAACCTTGAAAGTACATTTACAAAATTGTAACATGGAAATTTCATTTATATTAAAATGAAATTATTAATTTATGTTATTGTGAGGGCTTTGATGAAATCATATTAGTGAGATGGTTTAGTTCTCAGGATATATTAACGTATTGTATCTAGGTTTCAATAAATATGATCAATAAGTCAGCACTAACTTTAAGTTCAAATTCTTCTTCCAGAAAATCAAAATATTATAAGATAATTTATATTACCTTCTTTTTATTCGATCCCTTTCCCGGTCTGTTGTGGGAAATTTTATCCATTCATTCAATAAGAGGTTGCTTATTGCTCTCGTTACCACGTATATACTCTTGCAAACCTCCGTTTGGCTCATGCAATTTAAATAATCCTGGCCAATTCTCCGCTGATAGCTACCACTTGCACAAAAATTCAGACAGCATAGAATCTGAGGGAAATAAAATAAATGGTCACCACTTTTCTACACATTTCTTTGAAGATAATTAATTGTGACTGCATATGATTACTATACTCGTGTTGCTTGGCCTTACTTATATAAATTCATATCACTTTACACGCATATATATATATCCTCAACTCCCCTTAACCTTAGAATTAATAACCACAGAGCATCCTGCTCTTCCTCTGACTTTGCATCCTTCCCAGTGGCGAAACATGCGGCCACTCATCAGCGTCGATTCAATGATTGCTACAATGTTTCAGTTTTAGCCTCCCTTCCCCCCACAGACCACCCACTCAAACTTAATTCTATTGAATTAAGCTACATTTGGCTATTCAAAGCATTTCTTCCTCCCGGCTTAAACATCCACCGCTAATCCCTTAATTGCCTCAACCCACTTCTTTTCCCCCCCTCTTTGGACCCTACCTCCCCTCTATTTCCCCTTCCCTCAGCTATCCTTTACCCTCTACCTACAGTCTTTTACCTAACTCCGAGGAAGGTGGTAATGCCACCGAAAATTTAGTTATTTTGTGAGTGTGAGTTTCTATTCTTTATTGTGTGTTCTGATACTGCCCACCCTAGGGTTTTTTATGATATTTACCTCGCCGAGGAACCTTTCGAAGTGTATATATATATATATATATATATATATATATATATATATTTCAAATTCACATTCACACAGGTCGCCACAGGCGAATATACAATCATGATAACACATAATAGAAATTGAAAGAAAGAGATAGAAACATAAATGCAGGACGATGACACACTGTGGCGTGGAGATGGAATGAAGGACGAAAACACATGGAAAAAAGTTCACCTGAACCGTGAATCGAACCACAGACCTTCTGCTTTCCGGGCAGATGCTCAGACCACCGAGCTATCCAGGCTAATCTAATCTCCAGTGTTTTCGGCGGGGGTTTATACACCAAATCCCCCGAGGTCTAGCCCTATCATTTGGCCAAGAGATGGCTCTGGGCGTAGGTCCCGCCACGAACGAAGAATTCAACGCGGACAGAAGAAGAAATGGAATTAAAGATGGTCACAATCACACACACAGCAGGATAGATATAGAACATGCGTTTCGGGGAACGCTGATCCCAAGAAGAGGAATTACATTTGAGGAGCAGAAGGTCCGTGGTTCGATTCCCGGTTCAGGTGAACTTTTTTCCATGTGTTTTCGTCCTTCATTCCATCTCCACGCCACAGTGTGTCATCGTCCTGCATTTATGTTTCTATCTCTTTCTTTCAATTTCTATTATGTGTTATCATGATTGTATATTCGCCTGTGGCGACCTGTGTGAATGTGAATTTGAAATGTATATGACCTATATGGTTCGTTTCCTCTTCTTGGGATCAGCGTTCCCCGAAACGCATGTTCTATATCTATCCTGCTGTGTGTGTGATTGTGACCATCTTTAATTCCATTTCTTCTTCTGTCCGCGTTGAATTCTTCGTTCGTGGCGGGACCTACGCCCAGAGCCATCTCTTGGCCAAATGATAGGGCTAGACCTCGGGGGATTTGGTGTATAAACCCCCGCCGAAAACACTGGAGATTAGATTAGCCTGGATAGCTCGGTGGTCTGAGTATCTTGTGAGTGTTTCTTTTTTGTGTCTCTGTGTTTATCGATATTAACTTGTACTATTTATATTACGTGCCACGTGCATATTTTCCAAAACATTGTGTATATATATATGCGCAAATATGCATATAAATTCACAGGTAAGGAAAGAAAGGGAAAGGAACATGGAATAGAAAAAGGACAAGGACAACGGTGCTGTGGTAGATGGAAAAAGCCAGAAATCAGAGGGTAAAAATGCGGCCTGACTGGGACTGCAAGATATTCTCTCCACCCCCTGCCTCTTTTCTCCCCAAGCTTAAATTCCTACCGATTTTCCCCTCCACTACTTGTACTTCCACCAACATCATTTACCTTCGTGCGAAAAATCCACAGAGAAAAAATCATTCGCCTTGACCGGGATTCGAACCCGGATCCCTCGATTTCCGGAAATCGAGGGATCCGGGTTCGAATCCCGGTCAAGGCGAATGATTTTTTTTTTCTCTGTGGATTTTTCGCACGATTGTGCATTGCGGGTGACTCCCGTAAAAGTTATCACCGTGGCTAGTCCCGGTATACTTAAATTCATCATTTACCTTCTTCACTGTAATTTCTGCCCTGCTTTCTATATTGGCCAATGCACTACCCCTCTCAATCTCAGAATTAACAATCATCGCGCCTCCTGTTGTCCATCTTCCCCCCACTCCTCTCTACCAGTTCCTACACATTGTCTTTCACATGATTCCATTTTCAATCAATGCTACAAAGTATCCATTATTGCCTCCCTCCCTCCCACCGACTCCGCCCTCAACCTCCACACCCTCGAATTGGCTTGCATTTGGCACTTTCCAGCCAATAGCTTTCCAGATCTGAACGTCGCATCCTAACCCCTATTCCTAACTCCCCCTCCCCATAAACCTCTCCCCTTACCCCTCTTCTCCCTCTTCCAACCCTCTCCTTTCCTCACCATTCATACTTCAGCTGACGAAGAAGCATATATATATTGGAATAGAAAAAGGACAAGGACAACGGTGCTGTGGTAGGTGGAAAAAAGCCTGAAATCAGAGGGTAAAAATGCGGCCTGACTGGGACTCGAACCAAGAACCTCCTGGTTGCCGGCCAGGTGCTCTACCAGTTGCGCTACCTGGACGCTTAGATTTGCCATGATTTCGGCGGGGGTTTATACACAGGAAACTCCCTTTGCTTTGGCCCACAAGAGTAACCAATAGATGGCACTGGGGCAGCTCACCACTCACCAACGGAAGGAATGGACGAGGACACAAGGATGAAAGGAAAGGTACACACTCACACGATAGCAGGAAAGAGACAGGAACATGCGTTTCGGGGCACGCAGAGCCCAAGTGAAATAAGCCAATATGGCCGATACACTACTTCATTCATTCACACGACGCCGTAAGCGTAAACATACAAATAAATTCACAGCAACCAGTGCGATCTCTTACGGGGCTTCCGGGTAACTTGCACTCTCACGCCATCTGAGAGAAGTATTGAAGTTGTAGGGGAGGTGAGAGAGGGAGGGGGAAGTAGGGGAGGGTTTTCGTGGAACTCACGTGGTCCCAGCGCCGTTATAACCACGTGACCACGTTTTGAATCTGTTCTCATGGCAAGTTAGGAGCTCTCGTGATCCGTGTGATAAGTCTTTATTTTTATAAAGTGAAAATGAAGCACTACCGTAGTGTTTTGGAGTGTGGTGCCCATATTTCGGATGGGAGGTGGTGTACTGCCTTCTGCTTCGTATGTCAGTGTTAAAGCCAGTTCTCTGATTTATATTCAGTGCTCACGCGCCTGTTTATGCATTGGATTCACAACTGTCCTTTGCTGAAGTGTTTGTGTTGTGTTGAAGTGCCTCCGACTGTTGGTTTAATTGTCTTGCATGGTTATGCTGTGGTGTACTGCCTTTTGCTTCGTATGTTAATGTTAAAGGTAGTTATCTGATTGCTATTCAGTGCTCATGTTCCTATATTAATGCATTGCATTCACAACTGTCCTTTGCTGATAGTGTTGATTGCCTCTAACTGCGTGTTGGTTTAATTGTCTTGCTTGGTTATGCTGGGTTGTACTGCCATTGGCTTCATATGCAAGTGTTGCGGCGAGTTATCTGATAAGTATTCAGTGCTCACGTTCCTATTAATGCATTGCGTTCACAACTGTCCTTTGCTGATTGTGCTGAAGTGCCCCTGACTGTCAGTTGGTTTAATTTTCTTGTATGGTTATGCTGGGGTGTGCTGCCATTTGCTTCATATGCATGTGATAAGCAAGTTGTCTGATTGCTATTCGGTGCTCACGTTCCTATTAATACATTGCGTTCACAACTGTCCTTTGCTGATAGTGTTTAAGTGCCTCTGACTGCCTGTTGGTTTAATTGTCTTGCATGTTTATGCTGTGGTGTACTGCCTTTTGCTTCATATGCAAGTGTTGTGGCTAGTTATCTGATAACTATTCAGTGCTCACGTTCCTATTAATGCATTGCGTTCACAACTGTCCTTTGCTGATTGTGTTGATTGCCTCTAACTGCGTGTTGGTTTAATTGTCTTGCTTGGTTATGCTGGGTTGTACTGCCATTGGCTTCATATTCATTTGATAAGCAAGTTGTCACATTGCTATTCATTGCTCATGCCCATATTAATGCATTGCATTCACAACTGCCGTTTGCTCAATGTGTTCGAGTTAGCAATATTTCTTTCCTTATCCCTGAATGTGAGGTTATTTAAATGCCTTAGTATTTTTTCGTGCTTTATAAAATTGTTTCGAACGTAAGGCATTGAAGTGGTGATCTATTGTTTTTCAGTGATCTTTTTCAAATGTTAATGTTGCCTTGTTTTATAAATGTATTACTGTTTTTTATCAATAAAAATGACTTAATGTTTAATTACCATTGTTTTTTTTATTTAAAAGAAACAAAAAGTTTTGTTTTTCAGGAAATGCGAGTATTAATATTACTGTATATACTGGATGACATATTTGAATACCCAGTTTTGCCGCTAATTGTCAGTGCTGCCATCTATCGGCAGTCACGTACACTTTTTTCGGGCTGCCATCTATAAAAATCACTGTACTACGTCGAGTAAGGAAAAAGCGGGGGGTGGGTAGGGGAGGCAAGGTAACTCCTCTTAACATGGCAGTTCGCAAAGCCTGATTCACAGGTATGGAAAGAAAGGGATAGGAACATGGAATAGAAAAAGGACAAGGACAACGGTGCTGTGGTAGGTGGAAAAAAGCCTGAAATCAGAGGGTAAAAATGCGGCCTGACTGGGACTCGAACCCAGAACCTCCTGGTTGCCGGCCAGGTGCTCTACCAGTTTCGCTACCAGGACGCTTAGATTTGCCATGATTTCGGCGGGGGTTTATACACAGGAAACTCCCTTTGCTTTGGCCCACAAGAGTAACCAATATATATAAATCCCGCTATCATTTTGGCACCCGTTAATGAGCAAGTTGCATTCAATCTGGCGTCCGAGTGTAATTTGGCGGTCGTATACCGGACGCCGGATTACAAACGTGTAAAAATCGCTGGAATCGACTAATTACATCATGTAGACGCCATTTCCGAAAATTAGTATGGACGCCAATTTGTTAGCAATATGTGCAAATTTCGTATATTACATATTAGTTCGGCATAATTCCGGGCCGAGCGGCGCTGACCGCGGTGAATACCGTGCCCCCGAATATCTCCGTGCAGTCTTAGCAGCAAGTGGCGTCCACTGCTTGGCAACACCGCTCTGCCTGGTTCTGCAATGAATTTCTCTTGCCCAAGCGTCTTCGAGGAGTTTTGATCCCTCGGCGGACTGCGCGGAAGCCGAGTGCGCGTCACCCCGCGCTACCGCTCCAGTTTTTACTTGATTCAAAGTCAGTTTAAAGGACTTACGCTCTGGTAACTTCAATAACAACATAACTGCTATCAAGGTATTTTAATTGGCACTGAAATAATTCTTTGGGGGGATTTGAGTAAAATAAATAACGATTAGTGTATCAGGAAAGCCGTCTTTTCAGTATTTATATTTTGCGCAAAAAATCAAGAGAAATAATGAATGCGACTGATTTTACTATCGCCTAAAAGTATAACTGGATACCTATGTTCTTAATCATATAACCACTCGCATAATTTCTTGATTACAATAAAATAAAAGAAGGCCTAATAGCAGAGGGAGGAGGCAGGGCGGGAGAGACTCACGATCTGAAGGTCCCTGCATGTCGTATGAATCGAAAAACTAACGCTATATTTGTGGGAACGCAAAATAAGAGCGATTCTCACAATCAGACGAAGGGAAGGCAGGAAGCTTGAAAAAATAAATGAAAGTCAAAGCGCAAAGGAAGGGGGCAGGGGAGGCGTGACTCATGATTTTGAGGTTCCCGTATGTCGTATGCATCGAAAAAGCAACGCTATATTCGTGGGAACGTGAAATATGAGCGGTTCGCAGACTAAGGGAAGGCAGGACGATTAAAAAATAAAAGAAGGCCTAAGAGCAGAGGGAGGGGGCAGTAGAGGAGAGACTCAAGAGCTCGAGGTTTCCTTAGGTCATATGCGTCGAAAAACAAATGCTATATTCGTGGGAACGTGAAATATGAGCGCTTCCCAGACGAAAAGAAAGCAGGACGATTGAAAAAAATAAAGCCAAAAAGCGGGGGAAGGTGGCAGAGGAGGAGTGACTCGGGATCTCAAATCTATTTTTATTTCGTTGGAAGGGGGCGGAGCGGGAGGACGTGGGAGAAAATGTGGGTGCGTGGAAGGGGTTCCCCTAGACTGGTACAAAATATTTATTTTATTTTATGCAATGGTTTTGAGGTTTATTGGGTAATTCATGTCCATTATGTAAAAGTACCTACACATGATACTCTCGTGTTTTGAGTGAAAAGCAAATTAGGTGAATATCAATTTAAAAAAATAATGAAATACGAAATCACATTTAACACGTCGATATTAAAAATCATTAGTGATTCATTTTATTTATATGTCAGCGTCAGTAACATGGTCTGATTATGTAGCAATTCCATACGGCGCATCTACAGTTTTATCTACCACTCTAAAGGTTTGGGTGTTTGATGATTTTCGTCAGATATTCTGGAATTATACTCCAACGCAACCACTTGTAAGAGCTGTTTGTTCCTTAACTTACGTAGATAAACCAACGAAACTTGAAATTACAATCCATTAATCATAGAAACTTGTACCACTGATATTTTTGCTCCTGATACTTGTTCTGTAGGAAGAATAACCTCGTCACTAACGTCAGATTTTCTCTCTTAGCATTTGTATTTCGATAGAAAATAATTGGCGAGAATTTCAAACATTCGCTTTTCTCATTGTAACAATGGTAGTAGATCTACTAGCCAAAGTAATTCCGGGGTGGCTGTGAACCGAAGTGCTTTCTTTCTTGGGGCATTGGTTCTTAGTCCGTTTACTAACTCATTCTTTGGAATAGTTAAGCATTTCTTCCCACGGCTCCGCAACCCTTTGGCCAAGACTAACGCATCATATACATACGAGAACGAAATTTATTCAGCTGGAAATAGATATATATTTTGAAAAGGAATAGCCTCATTCCCTGAGGATCTCATCCGCATTTGATGATGTGTCTTATTTTATTTTAAGAAAATGGATTATTTGGAAATTCAAGCTGTTTTTTCTAGAGCATGGTACCCCAAAAATACTATTAATCTCACTTATAGCGGATTGAATTTATTGTCGAATTTAATGAATTTGTTGTGTACAAAAAGAACAAATTAGCAACATTTCACTCGTAATAATGAAAGTACTTTCGAAGATGGAAGTTAAATTAGTTTTTAATTGGTTTAAGATTCTAAAGGTATACTTCTACATAGGCCTGAAAAATTCGGAAAGAATAATTTTATTACGCACGTACGGCAAATTTGATTCATTTATTATCACTATTACCATCAGGTATTATCACCAAACTTAAAAATAAAGTATTTTTTATCACATCGTGATTTTAACTATAATCAATGTTGAAAAATTCATATAAAATAAGAGAAAGGGAAAAGTTAAACAATAGATTGAACTTGGGGAAAATGGGATAACATTGTCACTTTAATCCTGCTAATAGTTCGAGTTTCAAAAATTCTTATTGACCAGGTTATACGATTGAGGTTTCGATGGCATTTAAAATACTTCTTTTCTACTCCTAGCCGGCCTACCGAACTAATTTATCTCGTCACCCTAACAAAATGACAATAGTTAATTTAGATCATCAATTAAGCGTGGAGCTAGTGGAAATGAGTTTTTAGAAAGTAATACGGTTTGAGACGTAATTTTTCCGTCATAGGTTATCGGGCGATTGACTTCCAGTTACAGGTCTACGCTCAAGCCTTCAAGGTCATCGGTATTCACGAGGGAGAAATGGAGTGGTCCCCTCTTTCCTTATGAATAGCATCAAAACATAGAGGGGTCCGCTAGGGAGTCTCAAACACAATGGCTTCATTCCCTTCCAGCAGTAGTAGGCACTCTGCGTCTCAGGAATACAGTGCAGCAGTAGAAAGTGATTTTGATAGAGCCATACGGAGTAAAAGCCAAGAGAACAAAGGCAAAAAATTGGAATTCGGGTAGAAAAATCAAGAAGATATCAAGGAACACCATAAACCTAAAAGATAAATTGAAAGAGGTAAATTGCTTTGAAAATGGAGCACGTGAAAGCGATATTGCGCGGAAGGTTAAACTCACGATGTCTTATTCTGAATAAAGACGAAGTTAAAACATTAGTGACCTCAGCCGCACCCACTTTAACCAAGCGCTCAGCACATACGGAAAGTTCATTTTGAATTATTACGACAAGGCAAGGTTGGTAATCGCTCCGAGACATTTAGTGAAAACTCCGGTTGGATTCAGTGTTTTACACGGCAAGCAGGTATTTTCAGTGCGGCAATATCAGGTGAATCTGCGAGTGATGATTGCGGAGTCGCCGGAATATTTTCTGATGAACTCCAAGCTGTGATTGAAAGTGGCTCCTTTCTCCATCAACCAGTTTTTAGTGCTGACGAGACGATATTGTTTCGGAAACGAATGCAATCTCGTTCATTCATTTTCAGGGAAGGAAAACTGGGTCAGATTTCAAGGCATTTATGGACTATTTCACTTAGCTGCTAATGCCTAATGGGACTTCAAATTAAAGCCAGCTCTGATTTTACATTCACAAACTCCGCGAGCAATAAAAAGGTATTCAACTCAGCAATAGCCTGGTATTTGGATGAGCGAAAAATGGGCCTAGATGAGGCTGTAATTGTTTCTATGTTGGTTTGAAAATTTGTCAACTGCCGGCAATGCGTTATGAACCCCTGAGATAGCAGAGGTTAGCCCACCCGAACAACAGGAGGGAATTTCTAAAGCTCGTACGAATTTTTTTTTACGTGAACAAAAGTCTTTAAATGCATGCCTATTATCTTTAAAGCTGTTTTAAATTATAAATTTTTTTATGAAAAAGGTTTTCTAAGGCTATCAATAGGAATATATATGGTTTAGAGGAAATTCAATACCCTACGCCTATGCCTCCAGAAACGCATCCCCATCCTCCCATTGTTAAAACGCTCTCATGTAACGCAATTTCGTATAGTGCAAAGATCCCAAGGAACGCATCCCTTGCGATTTACGAGGCATGGGTGTACTGAAGGTTATTTTCGTTTCCTTAGCAGGTAAGGTTTAAAAATCACTACAACACAATAATCTGTCTTGCACAAATTTCAAAAATATCACTCAGCCACTTCCTTACCAAAAGAAATGCTCTTACAAGCAGTTGATGAACTGTACCCCTTTTCCCTCTCCTTTTTCAACGATTTTCGCCAATATATTAGTTGAATGCGATTTGTTCAATTTTTTTGCTAATGATGTCCAAAGCCAATTTTTCCATAACGTTTATTGCGTTGACAAATTCTTTTTCCTCAGCAGCAGAGAAACAGGAAGTCAAACCCCATCACCCTTACTTGGGCGTTGAGACGTGTGTCATTTCCCCAGGGTTCCAGAGACATGTCGTTGTACAGTACTCCTAGGAATGCGGTAAAACAAGGCTGCCCACGAAAAGTTTTGTTCCCAATTTTACATCATTTAAAGAATTTTCAAGGTCTTCAATTGAGTAGGTTAGTCCAGCGCCCTCCTGAGTTTTCCTTGTACTTACCGCCATTATCTAAAGCTGAGCAAAAAGGTTACGTTGAAGGAATATTTAAGCTATTGATTAGTGAGGTTAATTTATATAATAAGTATCTCCATGTCATTTTCATTCATATTAACTATTGGGGTAACTTGGTCCATGATGCACCAGTTACTCCAGGTATTACAAATTTTTGAGGTAACTGGAACACCCCTATTACAAAACCCACAGAAAGTATAAGAGTACAAAGTACGAAGAAAACCAGAAAATCTAACAGAGACAACAGGTCGTTGCTATGAAAAATCTCCACACTAAAATTCCACACCAGCCCAAAATCGCAAATAGTTGCAAATGAGGTCATTTTTTTTCAATGATCAAAAGAATAAGTAGGAGTGCCAACCTGATAAACTTAAAACTACCATAAATACGCAAATAATCTACCCATGACCCAGTTACCCCGAAGCACCTTTTATCCTGAACAATGCATAACATTTTTGGCGTTTCGTTACTTTCTTTTTTTCTTACATAGGAGGCCTTCTGCTTCCTGCCTTCTTAAATGGTTACATCTGATATAACCATTGATATAAATGATACATGTGGCAAATTTAATTTTAGAAAAATACCTAGTAAAGTCAAAAAGTCGTTTAATGTAATGAAAGAGTTATTTCAAAAAGCGCTGGATACTGTCGAATATATTAAATAATTACTAGCAAGACCCCCATAGGAGTAGCAAATTCCAGCTGGAGATAGTAAAAAGTAAATAAAATTAGTAAAATACAGCTTGTGAAAGGCGTTAATTCACTCTAGCTATAGCGGAATATAAATAAATAGTTGTTTTTTCACATATAAGAATTATTTTTACTCGTCCCACTGAATGGATAACCATGAAGGCAATGTCGCAAAACAAAATCAAAGGCACCACGCTAAAAATGCAAAAGCACTTTCAAAAGATAGAAGCAGAATCATCATTTACACGTGAATATAATCGCTTAAAATATTGTAGCCACAAAAACGTTCTTTGGGTACGTCTGGGACATTTCCCAACGCCCAGGATACGATAAAGTCTATCTTTACGAAAAGAGCAAACATGGTAAAAAGCCGTCGACGCTGATATGCCAACGCACGCAGCCATTGGAATAGCTATCCGTGAACATGAAATTATTGGAATCAGCCAGCAAAATGAGCGATTTATGAAATTTGCTTTCATTTAAATGTAATAGGATATTTAAGGCCGCTTTATAGGAGGTACTTCCTCGCGACTCCGATGGATTAATATAAGAACGAGACATCAACGAGCCGCGACATACCTTTTTTGATAAACACTTGTACCTTGTAAATGGGAGATGGAGTTTGTTCTAGCCTCTATGCTAACAAATACGCATCGTTCAAGATAGTGAAGCCATTATTTTTTCGGGGTATAATCGTACGACCTGTCAGAAGGATGCTATCAAAATTTTCTTTCATGATAGCTTTCACTTACTCCGATGACTTTCCAAAAATTGAAATTCAATACTCAGTATTAACACAGGTAATAATATATCGGAGACCAAATGAAAACGGACAAATCCGAATTTAAAACTATGCCTAATTAAAAATACTCCTGCAAGCATTCCAAAACCGAAGATTTGACTGCATTACTTCCCTAGAGGGGAAATGACGAAACACTTTCACTATATAATTTCCATCCAATAGAGAGGTATTAAATGGTCAGAGAATGGGAAAGCGGTTGCAACAAAACGAAGAAGGAAACGAAGGGGAAACATCTGGAGACTAACGTAGCATTGCTGAAGGATAATCTGACAGATGGGGGGACAACATCTGGAGAAATTGTTCTAGCCTTCCATTATCGTGAGAAATCACGGAATCTTTTGAAAGAACTTCGCATAAGTACACTCAATTATATAATAATTTCATTTAAATTGACGTTCAATCGACACTGCCCTCATTTTAGCCTCACGTATTCACTCTTCACTCATTATCTGGAGATTTCTCTCGCAATTTCCTCAAATTTCCTTATTCAATCGTTCAAATGGAATTATTGTTGAGTTGATTTATAATTAGTAATCGACAGTACTAACACAGACTCATGTAAAATCCCTTTTCAGGAATTTATGAGGACCTAATTACCCCCTATTCTGTAATTTTGAGGGCCGTATCGAGTGGATTTAAAGTAAATGATACGGTTTTCTCAGCTTGTTGTCTGAAAACAGCTACATTCTTAGCTAAAATTCTATTTTTATCTTGATATTTCCGTACCAGAAGGTCTATTTGCCCCTGGCGAGTTTGCTTCCCGCATCACTTTTGCCTATTTTTAATTGATATTGTCATCCTAAACAAGATTGTGGCATACATCATCCTAAATAAGTTTCATTGCATCCTTACAACACACCGTTGTTAAAAACCTTCCTTAATTTAATAATACTTAAGACTGCCGATTTTTGGCAAGCTTTTTTCGATGTTAGCCCACTGTGCGTCGTGTCCTTGGCTTTATAAAAACCAAGGGTTTTGATATGCTTCTTCCTAAATGGATTTTCATTAATTCATTGTAATGCCTAAATTTGGCTAACTTTTAGAATCCTAGTTTCACGAAGTTCACTCCTATGATGACTTTAATCTTTTTTTACAGTGATATTACGTTTAGTTAACAGTAGTTAATAGTCGATTTTTACCATGGGTCAAAGAACCTGAATCAAATTTTGTGTGAAAAACGAAATTAAGTGCGCGGATGCATTCCGAATGTTGACTGTGGCATACGGAGAAGCTACCTTGGACCGAAGCAACCGAAGCAACGTTTATCGGTGGTACAAAATGTTCTCAGAAGGCCGAGAAGATGTGAACGACGAAGAGCGTGCCGGACGCCCGAGCACTTCAACAACAGACGAAAAAATTAATGATGTGGAGAAAATGGTATTGGCCAATCGTCGAATCACCGTTAGAGAAGTTGCTGAGGACCTAATCATTGATAAAAATCGATTGGCTCGTGCCATTCGATTTTTATCAATGATTTGGGCATGGGACGGGTCGGGTTGGGTTGGGTTTGGGTCCGCGACGACCCAAATTTGCTGCAGAGGGTCATAACTGGTGACGAATCGTGGGTTTATGGTTATGACGTGGAAACCAAAGCTCAATCATCTCAATGGAAGCTGCCGCACGAACCAAGACCGAAAAAAGCGCGCCAAGTTCGGTCGAATGTGAAAGTTTTGCTGACAGTTTTCTTCGATTGCAGGGGCGTGGTGCATCATGAGTTCTTGCCACAGGGTAGAACGGTCAATAAGAAATATTACCTGCAAGTTATGCGCAATTTGCGCGAAGCAATCCGCCAGAAACGCCCGGATTTGTGGAAGAACAAAAATTGGCTTTTGCACCACGATAACGCCCCTGCTCACACATCGTTGCTTGTGCGCGACTTTTTGGCCAAAAACAACACACTAATGATGCCGCAGCCACCGTATTCCCCAGATCTGGCCCCCTGTGACTTTTTCTTGTTCCCTAAACTGAAGAGACCCATGAAAGGACGACGTTACGCTACGATTGACGAGATAAAGACGGCATCGAAGGAGGAGCTGAACAAGATAAAAAAAAATGATTTTTTGAAGTGCTTCGAAGATTGGAAAAACCGTTGGCACAAGTGTATAATATCTCATGGGGATTACTTTGAAGGGGACAAAATAGATATTCATGAATAAATAAATAATTTTTGAAAAAACACAAAAGTCGCGATATTTTTTGAACATACCTCGTATATTAAAAAATTGTACTAATAAAAACATAGACACACGTAAAAAAGGAACACTCACAAAAAAACGTTCAGACGTTTCAGCGGATTGATCCGCTATCCTCAGTGCTGAAGGTGAACTGGTGCAGGCAGGGTAAGTTCCTCCAGTCGCCCTCCTTGGTGAGGTAGTGGGGGTGGAAGAAGGGGAAGGGGAGAGGGGGGGAAAGGGAGGGTAGGGTTTGTTTTGGCTTTCAATGGGCGATGTTTAGCAAATGGGGGCTTATTGCCTCAATCAATCGCCTCGCGCCTTCGTGAGGAAGCCTATATAGCCTTATGAATTCTTCCTCTGCTATATCAAAAGGATTCATTGAATCTCGTAATCTCCTCCTGATGATTACAAGATTCTGTCTTCCCTCGCGCTCCATTTCTTCCGCAATCATCACCGCAGCTATCAGTCTAGCAGCCATTTTAATATTACAAACAATTCCGTTGTTGATTCCGTGGCTTTTTGTTACGTGGAATTGTTTCGATTCGACCGGATTAAAATATCGGAATTTTGCGTTATGCAATCGCATTGTTAAATTCCGCGCGGAATCTTTCCAATATGGCGGCGATTCCGCAGCGGAATTCTTGAGCGGAAAGTTACGCAATCGACCCCCTGATCTATGGCTTTTTTCATACAATTCGGTGAATTTTGAAACACAGTCAAAGTTTTGTGCTTATGGCCTTGCATCTCGCATCTATGAGGGTTTTTTCGTATAATGTAGGACTTCTGGAATGCAGTCCAAATGCTATATTAATTGTCCTGAACGCTGCCCATATTTTTGGGATTTTTTTAATAATTCGGTGTATTTTGGAATTCCGTTAATACGTTATGTTAACTAATCTCTGACCATATATGTTGTGCTGTTCGTATAATATAGTGAATGTCGGAATTCTATAATTATTTTGTGTTCTAAGGGCTAGACGCTTCCCATATTTGTGGTTTCTTTTCATACAATACAGTTGTTTTTGGAATGCAGTCAATATGCTATGTTTTATGGCCCAGACGTTGTCCATATATGTCGGTTTTTTCATATCATTCAGTGATTTCGGAGGGCAGAGAATATTTGGTGTTTAATGGCCTCGACGCTGCCTATATATCTGGGTTTTAAAAAATGCATTGTATTTTGGAATGCAGTGAATATATGGTATTTCTTGGCTAAGACGCTGCCGTTATGCATGGGTTTTTTCATATGTTATTGTGAATTTTGAAATGAAGATATTATTTTGTGGTTTATGGCTTGGACGCTTCCCATATACATGTGTTTTTTATATGATTCATTGATTTTTATAATGAAGTCAAAATTTGTATTCTGTGGCTTGGACACTGCCCTTATATGCTGTGTTTTTCCAGATAATTCGGTGATTTTGGAAATCAATATTCTGTGTATTTTTGACCTTGATGCTGCCTTCATATGTGTTTTTTTCATATTATTCAATGAATTTTGTAATACGGTCAATATGCTGTGTTGTTTGTGGCCTAAACGCTGTCTCTATATGTGGGTCATATATCATAGTGAATTTCGGAATGCAGTCAATATGTTTTGCTTTATATCCTCGTCGCTGCCCATATATGCGGATTTTTCATATAATTCCGTGATTTTTAGAATTCAGTCAATACGTAACTAGTGTTTTATGACCTGCATTCGGCATATTTCTGTAGTTTTTTTCATAGAATTCAGTTATTTTTGAATTACTGTCAATATGTTATGCTTTATGGCCTGAATGATTCCCATGTCTGTGCTTTTTTCATGTGTTTCATTGATTTTTGGAATGCAGTGAATATGTATGTTGAGAGGGGCGCTAGCAATCACGTAGGGATCTCTTCATGTTAATCTTTGATTTTTTCAACGCAGTGATTATGTTTTCTTGCATAAGCAGGACGCGAGTAACTACTGGCGGTATTTTTTAAAAATTCAGCGATTTTTGCAATGCATTTAATATGTTGATTTTTAGGAGCAGCACGCAGACCATCTCAGAGGAAATTTTTGCATATACATCTGCGATTTTTCCTTTGCCATCAATATTTTATATACATATTTCATGTTCAAAACATGCCTACCATTGAGGGTTTTCTTCATGTAGTACAGTGATTTTTGAGAAAAAGTTAATTTTTAGCGTATTGTGAACGAGAGACAAGTGAAGAGTACGAACTGAGGAACGTAAAACCAGAAAAACTAGTTATGAGCTGCACACTCGGTAATAAATAAACAAATTTGTCACCGATATTAATTTTTCTGCATACAATCGATGGCGCCGTTAACTGCACATCACGGAATTTCACGTTGGCTATCACTTCCACATTATCGCTCTGAGTTTGGCAACCCTTTTAGTCATCGCTGTGCCGTCACATATTGGTAGATATTACCCTTATCACGCGATACAAAATAGGCTTGCAAGTAATCGGCTGGTGTCCTAGCACGCCAACTTAATGGCAAGCGCACTGGCTTCGGTAGTAATATACAGATGCAGGGAGTACACTTGGGTGAAAACGGTATCAGATGATAAACATTGAAATGGAGTTAGACAGTAAGAATGCCTATACTTTACACCATTCCGTTATCCTTTATTGAACTACTTTCAGAAAAAATTAAATATATACAACTTACTTTCCTTTGGAAATAGATAAATCATTTAATTTATAAATTTTATTATCACTCAACGCTTTACCTATTATTGGAAAGCAGTTGTTATCTGTGATCACTTCATTTTACAATTTCCTCACGCGTCACTTCCAATAAGCAAGGTATCCTGCAACGGACTTCCAAGGAATCCAATTAGCGATGAAATGGAAAAAAATCCAAAAATAGTTCCCTGCTCTTGAAATGTAATGGAAGCTGCTCTCCCGGGATTAAAAATTACTTTTTTTTTACTTAAATTAAGTGTTATTTAAGTAAGCTCGCCAAGTCAACAAAAAAAAGTCCGCGCACATAATAAAAGAGCTAAAACCCTCGAATATGAGCCACATATAATTAAAATATTTCTCCATATCATTCACTCCAACAAATGCACTTATGCGATGACATTCCAACAAGCATGAAACTGAGGAGGGTAATTAAATTATAAGGAAATGGAGAAATTTCATCATAAGCGTATACGTTAGCGTGTGTAGTTTTTCCAATATATTCAAAAGTACTTGGAACATGGCCCTCGTTGTGCATCCAAGATACAATTACTCAAGGGATAACGGTCTAAACAATGACAAAATAACATAGACAGATGATAAACCCACATACGATTGCGATAAGAATGTAAAGGGAATGCTGTCCGCATCGAAAATTGAAGTGTCATTCACCACTTCGTTCACGCACTGGTTTGATTAGATACCAAGCGCATAGATAAGAGTGAGAATGCAGGCAATTATAGGAATGCGAGGCGATTGAATGAAAAGGAATGTGTGTGGAATAAATTGAGTGCAGTTGGGATTCCATCCAGGCGCTACATCGTCATCGGATGAGAAGGAGAACGCAGTTGGAGACTGAGTATGATACCGTGTTAATGGAGGTAGCACTGTTCTCTATCCGAGCCCTTCTTTTGTTCCACTCATCGAAGTCCACTCGAGACGAAGCATTGCAAGGTGAAGTGCTCTCCGATGATCGCGCGACTTTTATTGTCTGCCGGTGGAATCTCTCAATAGTCATCAGTAACAGAGGATGCATGAGCTCTTCCCTTCCGAAACATGGACTAATTGCCTCTTTTAGTTGGAGAAAAAATCCCATTGAAAATCAGTGACTACTCGTGAGCGAGATACCCGATGAAAATTTCTGGCGCGGTGGCATCTGCATTAGGCGAAAAAATAATCCACACTCGCGTCTTGATGCGACTCAATGAAGTATTTATAAATGAAAAGTGAGATAGAAAAAATATCTCAGACATTTTGAGCACCCAACTCCACGTTTGATTTTCAGATAAATATCTTTCTAAAAGTAGATGGGGAAAAACTTGAATAGGTAGAGATTTCACTTCACACACACGAAAAATAAACACGGGACTTCGTCGCAAATATCCACAGGGGAGAATGACGCCTCGGTAGATTAAGTGAGCGGATGTGTTTCTCGATCGCTGCGAGTGAGCCCTAAGGCTGAATTTTTGCCGGCCGGAGAAGCCTCTCCTTGCCGGGAGTTGGGACCTCGAAGTGAAATCTTGCATAGGTGGAGGGGCAGTTTTCTAGTTGTCTGACTTAGTTAGCGGCCGCTATGCGGCCGTTAATTTACTTTTTTAGCTGTTCCACCGGTGTTTATTTAGTAGCCTGTATGCGGTTCAGAGAACTAAGTGACCCCTGACCCCTATATCCCCATATCCCTTTGATATTGATCTTCCTATTTACCTAAAATGGCGGTGCGAATCATTAATACCTTACTGATTCAACTAGAAGAAGAAGTGAAAAACGCAACGCCGCTCGAAGTCCACTCGTTTATTCGATTGTTGGGCCTCGCGGCAGAAGGTGTCGTTGCCATCCAGTTTGGCTTGAACCGCAAGGACATCTTCGTGAAGGTGACGAACGCCTTGTGGAAAAAATTATCGAGAAACACCCGAAACGTCTCCCCTTCCCATCTGAGGACACGAAAAGGGGATACATAACTTTAGAAAGGACCTCCGACTCCCCAGTGAATGTGAAAATTTCATGTCTACCACCTGAGGTTAGTAAAGAGGACATCCGTGATCATTTATCCCGATACGGGAAAGTTATAAGAATGTCAGACGACAAGAGGTCAGGAGATCAGTTGTTCGGCGTACTGACCGGCACGAGAATTGCCCGAATGGTGGTTGAGAAAAATATACCTAGCTATGTAAATATAGCAGAGAATAGGGCCATAATTATTTATGACGGGAAACGAAGAACCTGTGTCCGTTGTGGAGAGGAGGGTCATGAAAGGCGTTTGTGCCCACGTAATAACGCTAGTAGGAGCTACGCCCAGGCGACCTCAGGAGAAACAGTCGAATTGAGCGAGGCCGTGGATGAGGAGTGGCCTCACTCCTCTTGGACTCGAAGGAACCACGCAGTCCGCGACCGCCCCTGAGCAGCATATTTCCCAAGGAGGGATATACCCCGGAGCCTCCCCTACCATCCCCCGACCACCGCCCCCGCCATTATCCCCACCCCTCCCAACTCTACTAAACACCCTTGGCCATCAAGAAAAAGCACGCCGCCATTCGAGTGGAGAAGAGGAAACTCCTAAGAAAAAAGGGAAGACTGAGAGAACTACAGTTGACACTTTCATCGCCGGAAGCTCCGAGGACATGGAGAATCCCATAGTGAAGGTCGCAGAGGTGATAGAAAATCAGCGAAGGCCAAAGCAGGGAAAGAGAGAGGAAACGAGAGCTATTTTGACTGGTAAATACGGGAGTGCAATCGGGGAAGGGGATATTTCTGCGGATACGGAATGTTTACCCCCCGAGGCCCTCGTACATATCACCTCCCTGACTCCGAAACCTCCTGCCTGCGACGTCAAAGAAACATCACCGCTGACGGCTGGGTCCGTCTCCGAGTCAACAGTTTCCCCTGAAACACTTTCCCATCCCTCCCCTCGCCTCATGGAGGCAATCCCCAGCACATTCACCTTATCGCTTCCACAATCTGAGAGTGACGAAGACGGAGAGTCATCTGATAATCATTCCAGCCATTTGGACGCCAAGGACGACGACTGGCAACCGGTCATGGCAGTCCTGGGGTCTCAACGCCGGGGGAGTCGACCGGGTAAACAAAGGGGCAGACACAGGAAGAAGAGCCACGGTGGAGGATCCAAGAGGAGAGACTCAAGTTAAGCCCAATCCCACTACCTCAATTATGATCCTGTTTTCTTTAAATATTGCCAGGTCTTCTTGCCCACTTAAGATTAACTTATTTTTGGCACTTTTTAGAAATTACGGGGCAGATGTCGTCAGCCTTCAAGAAACAACAGAGGGAATCATTTGGCCTAATTCTATTTATCGATCCTTTGCAAATTGCGGAGGGTCGCGTGCGGGTACCACTATACCCGTGAAGAAAGGCATCCCAGTCTCTAATGTACGATTTCACGCCTCAGGTAGGATAACTGGCGTAACTATTTACGGCGAAATTAATATTATCAACATATATGGGCCGCCGAGTGAGAGAAATAGAGTAGACAGAGAAACATTTTATTCGGAAACTGTTTAACTTACGTGACTTCCTTACTGGGAAAGCAATTTTAACTGGAGATTTCAATGCAATTTATGGAAGGGAGGACTCGGAATCCAAAAATCAAAGAATTTTATACCAACCGAGCCGAGCCTTATCTTTTCAAATTGATGTGCTTTGTGCAACTGACGCTGTTTTACGCAGTACTTTGGGCTCCGCCTCTTTCACGCTTGTTGGTCCAAGTTCTAGAACACGCATTGACTTTATATTTCCCTCCCGATTACTTAAACAAATCCCTTACACCACTCATACTATACCGGCTTCTCTTTCTGATCATTGTGCCCTCCTTCTTGACCTCTCGCTCCCTTCCACCCTTCACTACCACCGCCCTGAAACAACCATGTGGAGGATGGACACTAGGCCCTTTCAAGAAGAGGATTTTCGTTGCGCTGTCCGGCAACGAGTAATGGATCTTATCTCCATGCGTCGTCCGGTAACCGATGCCCTAACCTGGTGAGAATTTACTTTTAATCCAAATATTAAATCCTTTATACGACGCTCAACATATGAGTGGCGGAGGGACATGGATGCCACAGTCATGTTCTATCAAACCGCCTTAAGAGAATTACTAAATCTCAATCCCCGTCCCAAAAAAGTTTTTATGAGGAGACAGCCCTTTTAAAAAACACCATTTTAATGCATGAAGTGAAGCGTTACGCTCCGAGTCGGTGGCAGAGAGAACTGAATCCTAACACGTGGGGCCCATTCACACTCTCTGAGCTTCGGAGGGTGATCAGACTCCGCAAAGACATGTCGACCACTTTACCGCCGGCAAAATGCGCTGATGGTGATCTCCTTGATACTGCTTCACGGCATTTTCAGAGAATATTTGCTCGATACGGGGTCTGGAACGAAGACGATCTCCCTCCGTTTCCTAATCTACCCACCCTATCGCCACAAGACGGTGAATTGCTAGCTGGTGAGATAAGAGGAGAGGAGGTAGAGGAAATTCTTCGCCTCCTCCCAAAAGGCAAGGCCCCAGGGTCAGATGTTATATCTTATGAATTTTACTCCATTTGTGACTCTTCTGACCCCGACTTTATTAGCTATTTTCAACCAGATTTTCTGCCAAGGCGAGGCACTGACTTCAAGTCAATGTACCGCAATTATCTCGCTTTTACCAAAGGTAAATCGGCCTCAGTCCTTAAATTATTTTAGGCCTATTGCATTATTGAATTCAGACTATAAAATTTTTACGCGTACATTAAAATCTCGCTTTACGGAGTCTCTGGAATCCACATTATCTGTAACACAGTACGCGGTTTCTAAAAAACGAAATATTCTAGACGCTTCGGTATTATAACGGGATATTTTTTTGGCTCCGTCTCCTCCTTCCGAAGATTTTTTTGCCATTTTACCCGTAGATTTTACAAAAGCGTTTGATTATATTCGTATTGAATATATTTTATACATTCTTAAAAAAATGGCTTTCCCCCTCATATTTCTTCGGGCAATTCAAAATCTATACAATGAAGCAAAAGCATGCATAAGTATAGGTTGGAAAACTTCGCATGAATTTCTTATCAAGAATTCTGTTAGGCAAGGATGCCCCTACCTATGGCTCTATTTGCCGCCGCAATGGACCCACTTGCAAGGGCACCTGAAGCTGCCGGAGTTGGCATAGCTAGACAAGGAATTACTTATTCAAATATTGTATACGCTGACGATTTGCCTTTATTCATTGGGCATCCAAGCCAACTACTCTTGGCCAATGACTTAATTCAATCCTATGCTCCCGGCGGTTTAGAAGTGAATAAAACTAAATCAAAATTGAGAGTTCTAAAGGGTGATATAGCCTCTAACGTGTGGGAATTAGGCACCCACCTGTAAAAATTCTAGGATTATGGTGGGGCTCCGATGTGAAACAGTCTCTTGAGAAGAACTGGGGGGAGGTTAGGGGCGCAGTATCGGGGGGTTCGGGTTGCTACAAGCTCCCCTCCCTCCCTCTCACCGCTCGGTTCCGCCTCCTCGATCAGTTAATATTCCCAAAAATGTGGTACCTCGCTCATGTATGGCCTTTGCCAAAAGAAGTGCATGCAATGATAGTTAGGGACACTAATTCTTTCCTCTGGTATGGTTATTTGAGAAAGGCTCCAAGGAAACAGCTTTACAACCCTCCGACAAGAGGTGGTTTGAACTTAACAAATTTGGCTTTAAAAGCCAATGTAATTTTCTCAAAAGTATCGACCAAAATTTTGGGGGGGGGGGGGTTGATGAGGCCAGGTGGGGTCTCCTCCACTCCGCGTGTACGGAAGCCAGTTTTCAAAGTACGCCGTTTAGGAGATGCATTCAGGAATACCTTAAAATAACAGAATGCCTGCGAACAGGAGAAACATTTATAGTAAAGACTGTTTACCGGAGGCTCATTGAGAGGGAGAAGTATCCTCCCACTTCTATCATTAACCCATGGAGGCACTGGGCTGCGTGCCGGGGGGACGCGGGGGCGGCGAGCGCCATGTTTGACACTATTGCTCGCCTCCTCCCTACGCGCGAGGTGATGTCGAGAATGAGGCTTGCCGATTCTTCTGCTTGCGTCGCACGCGGTCGGGTTGACTCCGCTCCTCATTACATTCTCGGCTGTGATGATGGTGGGAGAAGTTGGGGAGCCATAAGACAGATTTATCGGACCTGGGATGCCTTTGGTGGTGGTGCCATCACGAATGAAAACTTGATTATGTTAAATTTTAAGCTATTTCCCAATTTTAAGAAGGTAATTATTTCCTCATTAATATCACAATATATTTTTTTGAAATTAAAACATAAGGCAGGAGGGAAAGGACTACACTGCTTCATTGATAGCATTTCGGTGCATGGAGCGCCAGCCGAGGTGCGCTCTTTCCTCCCTCCTGTCTTCCGCAAAGCACTGGCGGAGGATGGTGCGGATACTGTGTCGTCGTCGTCACTGGCGGGAGAGGAGCTTGCTTCTGGAAACTGATTTGTGTTAAAAGAACCACTGGACACTAATTTGTGTTAGAAGAACCACTGAACACTGATTTGTGTTAGAAGAAAGATATTAATGTGTGTTGTGGAGAATTGTATTTTGCTGGTTGAAAGTTGAAATAAATGTATATTTACCTAACTGGCTAAAGCACTCGACCGGAAATCGGGGGATCCTGGTTCAAATCCCGGTCAAGGCGAATGATTTTGTTCTCTGTGGATCTTCCGCACGATTGTGCATTGCAGGTGATTCCCGTAAAAAGTTATCACCTCGGCTAGTCCCGGTATACTTGAAAATAAACTACACTTGCGTCTTGATGCGACTCAATTAAGTGTTTATAAATGAAAAGTTAGATAGAAAAAATATTTAACATATTTTGAGCACCCAACTCCACGCTTGATTTTCAGATAAATATCTCTCTAAAAGTAGGCGGGGAAAAACTGGAATAGGTAGAGCAATGCAACTAATTGGGGAGCACATCAGCGGAAAACGGATACCTCACCTGACAATAGCATCTCTCTTCCTAATGGAATAATTACCCTATTCTCTTCGTTTCCCTCTCTTGCTTACTTCACATTCTTCCCTGTTGCACTGTACTTAACATGCCCTCTCCATCCTCAAACGATTTCTATATTTTACGCGAGGTGATGGGCGCCCATCGGTAATAACAGAGGCTGCTGGCATCACGTAGGCAAGGTATTACTCGGGCAGATGTGGACAGAGTAGGGTTGTTGCTTTCCATAATCAAGTTTTCATATGGGCTTTGGACCTCAAAAATCAGATTTAAAATTCTTCCCATAAAATCTTTTAGGAATTGTCAAAATTAGTTGTTATGCAGACAATTTAAAATATCTACAAAAAATCCTAATAATCTTTATTTTTTTATCCGCCATTTTTATTAATATAACTCTCTTTAGAACTATTAAGTTCCATTTTCATTGATATGCGGATCATTGGATCAACTTCTGGAGGGTCTACGGTTATACTGTGTTCATTTTATCTCTGCGGGTGAACTGGTGTGGCCAAAGCCAGTGGAGATGAGGGGAGGGAAAGTTTCTCCACACGTGACTTGCCTTTTGTGAATCAGCAAACAGGAGGCGTGGCCTCAGTGAGTCGCTCTCAGACCTTCGCCGAGTGAACATCCTGAATCTGCTCGTGGAGCAGTGTTGCCGAACCTCACGAGTTCTCCTTGTATGTGACTTATTGTAAGTATGCCTTCCACCAAAGCGCGGTAGCTGACAATGTCATGGGCTTCTGTGAAAGGATTAAACCCAATGCCTTCCAAATGAGTAGGTATGTTGTCTCGGCGGCGGGGCCAAAATTCCTGTGTCCACATATGACTCACGTTTTCAGTGACAAAATAGTGCGGTTATGTAGGTACATTTGGCAACGTTATGTCAAGGGGGCGACAGAACTGCGATATATCGTATAGAAAACCTCTTTCGATTCGATTTTTCCGGAGCCCCAGTGGTCCAACGGCCTACCCAACATAGAGGCGCTGGTGTAGCCTGTTTTTCTGAGCAGTAATGAACTGGGGGCTGCCATATTGAATCTCGATGTAAACAAACGTGATATTGAGGCTTATTGATAGTCATTAGTGTTAACTGCAGACTTTTTTTATTGCTTACAGTGTCCCTTACGATTTTGGAATGTGCTCGATGAAGGATACGAGTCTCAATGATCTTGGTTATTGCTAAATTGCGTGGGTATGAAATGTATTTGGTGATGAAAATGTGAGTAATTCTGTTTCCTTCATTATTCCGTTTTGATTTCAACCTGTGATTAGCTAACCTTTTCTCATGTTTTCAAAATTTTATGGTGTCTTGTATTCCTTATATTTCAATATGTTTTTCATTGTACTTGCAGTTTTTCTAGTGTTCAAACTACTCATTTATCGCTAGTGCTATGCTTTCGTTTGTTTAATGCTAATCATTTTGTTGGTTATGTATGTAATTTGCTATTTCAACTCTGTCCTTTCAACTGTTTAATTGTCATTAATTGAGCATTATTCATTAAGTGTTCTACGATGTTTACATTTCTTAAAACTTTAATCTCTTTCATTTTGAAGTAAGAACTTAATTTCTACTACATTGGTATAAAATATTCTTCACTTTTCTCGTTTTCTACTTTTGGAATACTTTCTTTCGTATAAGTGATGGATATTAACTTATAAGAACCTTTCATTTTAAGACTCCTCTGCCAAGATATGTTGTATATCTTAATGGGTACTCATCATGAACAACTTCCTACGAAATAATGTCCTCCTTTCATAATTAAATAATTATCTTCCATGAAATGATATCCAAACTTGCATGCTTATTTCTAGTGAAGTATTGTTATGGTCTATGGTTTCAGGATTAGCATTATTTTCCCTGTACCAGAGCTATTGCAAGATACATCTACCTCAAGGAAAATTGGGTCACCCTCTTTGTCTGTGGAGTGTGGAGTGTTTACTTAAGTAATGGAATCTTTCTCCTATTACGCAAAGGCTGCTCATCTCATGTTGTCATTGATATTTGTTGCTTGTGCATCTCATGTGCTTGTAGAATGGTTAACTTCCTCAGATTTCATCTCTAGTATGTCATATTGAAATTGTTATTGTTGTATTTCTTTTGCCAGTTATTGTATCAATAAATACTAATGTCCACTGAAGTAAGTTTCCGAGATCATTAATCTTACCAACCACCAGATCGCCAGTTGACTTTGTACATTAATCTTGTATTATGGTTACTGCTTTAGTAACCTGGGGAAGTTCTTCAGGAAGATTTTCCTACATTCACTGCTTTTAAGTTTCTCGCAATTGCAGTATCATTATTAGGCCTGAATAGCACGCTCTATCGTGACGCGTAAAAAAAATTGAAACACGCGCCGAGATGTGCATTCAAACTTCGCGGCAGCATTGGACCACTGGCATAGATGGCACTGATGTATCAAAACCTATACGCATTATCCTTATGCGTATGTCGCCCCCTTGGTTATGTTCGCTCCTCCTCTCTCTCTCTCTCGGTACTACCCCTCCCCTATCAGCGAAGCCATTCGAGAGTGTCCGGGCTCTCACGACAGCTCACCCGCAGGCTTAAAGCGAACAGAATATAGCTGGTCGCTTTCCCGATAGCTGTCATACTAATCCGACTATTATTATCCCATAAAACCTGAGATATATGATGAGAATCTTTGGAAATGCGGAAACGGAATATCACTTTTATCAAAACTTGCTCGATCAATTAGAAAAGTGCTTAAACTCACCAGTTGGTCACTGCCTTGGTTCCACCGATGGAGATTCCTGAAACAAAAGAGAATGATTTAAAATTATGGAAAAGCGAAAGATGGATTGTATAGAGCTAATAGAGTACTGAAACAGAAATGAAAGTGTGCAAAAAGTGTCTTAGATATAATATTATTACACTGTTACAAATAATAAAAAGAAATATGGGTAATACCGATTCAATTCAATAAAGGCTTGCCCCATAGGGCTTACAATTATGGTGAAAATGACTGTGTGGGTATATGTACATTCACTTCAAACTAAATACCGACTGTTTTGCGAACTAATTTTTCTATTTATTTTTTCACAAATTTGCAAATAACTATGCGAATGTTTGTGCCATTTCATCAACTATATTTTAATGCCAACTCACAGTGGGCTGAAATCGAAAAAAAGCTGGCCAAATATAAAAATATCGGCTTTTTCACTTGCCACCGTAAAAAGTTTATCATATTTTAGAATATCCTGGGAATGTTAAACGGAAGTTATTTTTTCGCAATTATTTATTTAAATATTATAACTTGAGGGTGCAATTTTTACGAATAAGTTCCATTTTTTCCCCAAGCCATTGAACACTATTAATAATTCAGAATTTTTAAAGATATTTGTTAACAGTGGTACCCTTTTTGTTATTCGTAATTTTTTTTTTATAATGCTGGCATTAAAGTAGTTACCGCCGCTTGCCGCTCTTTAACTACTTACACTAAGAGATAGACGGAATTCAATATTATTATGTAGAAAAGAAAAATCTGGCACCAAGTTGCACCCCTCCGATTTTTTCGTGGTGAAGCAAAATGATGTCGCGCCCCCTGACTGGCAATACACGGGGGTAGGTACTCGGGAACTCAGCGTGACATGCGTAGCAGTCCATTTGAGAGACTGCAGTTATCCCTAAATATTGAGTGCAGTGAACCGAATTACTTATTATTTACGGTGCCTCTATGGTTTATTCCCTATTCTGACAGTTTTACCTTTGGGTCTTTGAGCGGAAGCCGCGTGCGGACGGAAATAAAACTAAAACTTCCCTTTTTGCACACATACTCGTTATTTTACTATGAATACGTGTAAAATTTTTCCGTTATACAAATCGAGACATCCAAACATTTCCCAAAATATGCAGTCTATGCGATTGATTCGCTCATTTCTAGCCGAGTGCTTAAAATTAGAAACCTTTCAACACTCATGTGGTTGATTGCAGTGAACAACATATGATCACGCAAGGCGTAAGCATTGGCAATTCCATGAGGTAAGAAACGACATAGAATGCATAATTTTACATTGATTCAGTAAAGTATGTTGCGTATTATATCGATTTAGGACTCTTAAACATCGATGATTTCCAAAAGACAGCTCAAACCATAGAAGATTTTTAAAAATCGTCGACACCATTCGAAATAGTTGCGTGAGTCGCACATGACTTTCCAACGCCCTGCGCGCGTAACCAAGGACCCGACCACGCGTTACAAATATTAGCGTTACCTTTTGTCGCCGCAAGCATTCTTCAATTTTTCTTCAAATATGTCTTCACAGAAATCCAAAAAAAATTCACCAGATCTATTTTTCAATTAATAGTTATTTTCTAGTTAATTAGAATCCTCCATTTGGTAACAAAACGACACCCAAGTTCAGCTCAAAATATCTGATATGAAATAGGATAAATTATGGACAAAGTATCACATTAAGAGGTGACATAAGTTTTTACCTCATTAAAATATTTGTCATCAAGCCTAAAATTTCTCATCATATGCCATTTCCAACCTAGAATACACGAGTTGATGACGTCATCTTAGACCTGTAAATCATGCATTTCTCGCAGGCTGATTGGCAGGAAAAGTTGAATCCCATGATTTCCAAGGCAACCGGGTAGAAACAACAAATGATCATGACAGACTTCCTCTTTCCTTAAGAATAGCGTAATAAGATAGAAGAAGCCGAAGTTGTTTCCCACACTTATTTATTCACTCAACCGGCTCCAACGTTTACACGTCATTCTCTGTTGCTGTCTCAGCAACAGATCTAATGGCGATGAATTTCTACAAAGTAAACTAGACTCCAATCGACCAAATACGGAAACGCAGGAATCAGTCCATCTATCGATCCTCATTGTAATCAAAAGTAAAAAAAAAAATGAAGGACTCAAAGGGGCTACTTCGCCATGGTATACCTATAATGACATCACCCGCGCTATTTTTTCTTTCTTATATATTATTCCTTCAAGAAATGCTTCGTCTAACAAAATACATCATAATAAAATTAAACAATTATTACCCCTAATTGCAAGGCTTACAATTATTCGTACGTATGGCAATTAAGCATACATTTTTCTCTACACGATGGAAGTAGATATTTATCATCAAGGAAAGTGAAGGCATGGATTGGATACATTTTTGTGCAGCCAGTTACATTACATTCATGATTATTATAATGAAAATGATACAAAGAAACGTATTTTCAATGGAATGTTTTTGAAAGTCATATAATTAAGAAATTAACAAGCGACATAACACCAAGAAGACTTTTATTGTCGATGTTGCGTGGCAACGAACTGTTCACAAAAGAAGATATCCTGATTTATAAGAACTTTCCATGTCTGTGTGATCTGAAGATAACGGAGCGAAAGGCGTACTGGCATCGAAACTGCCATTCCCTCGACCCCTGCCCCCATGTTGACAACAAAGGACAGAGAGAGAGAGAGACATCCCGAAGGCCCTTTATCGAGCATATTGAGCCCGACCCTTGTCACAAGCTGGACGCCCGTCGCCTCTTCCAAGGCTTCCAGCCAGAAAGATCCGCTTTATGAGGATTACAGGAGACATGAGAAGAATGATGCAGAGTTTAGTGAAAAGAGGAAAGTTAAATGAATTTAAGAAGAGACAGGAGAAGAGGAAAAATCGCAAGAGAGAATACCAAAACACGGCGAGTAATATGATTTCCATAAGGCCTTATTACGTGGAACAAGCCAAAAAATTACTTTCGCTTCACCGATCGTATTTCGCCACAATTTCTGATGCGTTCATCCCTAAAAGACTTTAAAAAATTTTAAACTTCCGCTTTCGTCGCCTTTTATTTGTAGATGGTGGACTCCTTCCAAAGTTTTTCCGAATTTGAAAGATGAATACTAAACTATGTTTCTCAAAGGCAGAATTGATTTTTCCAGGTGCAGTTGATTTTAGATAACAATTTACTCTGAATGTGCTACCTCAATAACTAAAGATTTTATCATTTTCTAATCATCGATATGTCTCGATATTAGATAAAAATAAGACCGATGAAATAGAGCGATGCTTCCTCGTGTATTGCTTAGCTTTGTGTACGTAGTATGGCCATCTATGTTCAAGAACCCATTTTTATCTATTCACTTTAATCACATTAGGATTAGTAACTCATTTCAATCACATTAATAATAGTAACGAGAATATGCAAGGGATAAAATGGATTCATTTTGATTCGCATCCAAGGCACAGCATTCCCCTTAGATCAACAATGATATTGACCGTTTCGTAAGTCATCGATTTTAAATTTTAGTGAGTTGCCGAAGGTTGAATATGGCTTAAATCGGTATGTAGAGAGGAAGAGAATTCCTTATCTTGTCTGGGTGCAGGAAAGACCCAACTCCGATCGGTGCCAGCGCGGTTTCTCACTCCCACATCCCTTCCGATGAGGCTCAATTTGTCATTCAGGCTCTGCTGTTTGACTCCCGGTTTCCTAGCCACTATCCTCTTCTGTCCACTTCGGATATCGGCGAAGTAAAGCTCTCCCCGCGAGGTCTACTGTTACCAGTGAAAGTTATGCCCAGAATTACGCTCCATTCGTTCAAAAAGAGAGCGGAGAAAAGGGGCACACTGGCTTTTAGAAACGATAGTACCAATAATATTGGACCAGTATACTTAAAATGATTAGTTCTGTCCGATTGTTTTGCAGTATTTACGCTAAAATGTTTGCTCCCAGTACATATATTACGGAGCGCATAGAGTAGCCGTGTGTCCAAGAACAGCATATATTTCCACCCAGTTCAGAGCGCTGTTTCCTTGGAAACTCGGCAGGGATAATACTGCCCACGGACAAACATATCTCGTACGTATGACCAAAAAACAATCGAAATAGGTCATTATGAATAAAAACTTTGGGGCTATGTCGCCGCGTCAATTCTAGGGTGGCTCCAACGTTTCCCGACTGGTTGAAGCTGGTCGCTTTCTCAAGGGATTCTGAAGCGTTGGGAATTTAAATTCATTTATATAGGCATCTGTGTCAGGTGATGGGGGAGGGGAGCGGGAGGTTGGAGGAGTGGGTTGCTGCTTGTTTTTCCTCACTACGGGTTGCCAAGTACGGCTAATTTTAATGCCGGTGTCCCTATTTAAATTATTCTTCTCTTCTTTGGACATTTCAATGGCTACTCTGAAGAGTCTCTGTTTAAAACCTTTTACTTTGGAAAGGATTTTGGCTTCCTTGAGGTCGATTGTGTGGCCAAGCGCTGCGTGTTCGGCTACCGCGGACTTTGTAGACTGCCCCAGTCGCATCGCTCTCTCTTGTTCCTCTAGGCGTGTTTTGACTGATCTGCCCGTTTCGCCGACGTAGTTCTTCCCTCAGGTCTGGCAAGGAATTTGGTAGACCCCTTCCATAATACCTTGAAAAAGCGACCAGCATCGGTCGGGAAACGTTGGGGCCACCCAAGAATTGACGCGGTGACATAGCCCAAAAAGTTTTTATTCATAATGACCTATTTCGATTTTTTTTGTTCATACGTACGAGATATGTTTGTGCGTCAACTCACCCAGAATGTTTTAAATAATTTTAATTCACGGAAATGCACCTTAACACACCTTCCACTCACTTAAGCGTCGACCATGAGAGTTTCAAGGGAATGACAGGAGGGTGTTACAGAAAAGGGAAGGCTTTGCTTCCCCTCGCCTATATATACACATGTTAAGGAGGGGTGGAGGGTTAAGACCCTAGGATATTACCCTCCAGGGTCTGGAAGGTGTGCTTGGTCGTATATTCCCGTCGACCCACGCAAAAGTGAAATAAACGGCTTCTCTCCATGACGGCAAACACGTGAAACACCGCCCGAGAAGCTCACCTTGGAAGCCATCTTGTGCTTTCACCACTAATAACACAGTCCTTTCAATCCAAGAGAGATTACCAGTACACCTCACTTTCTGAAAATGCCATAGATGCATGTTCCAGTGAAATTTTGCCCTCTATGAGAAAGAAACATCTTCATTTCTAACATAACACAAGGTTTACCATTAGAAGAGACATATGGTGATGGAAAATCGTGGGTCAAAATCAAATTATCGAGAAATCAATCTTTAATCGAAATGAAAACCTCGATTTTTCAACATGAATCTTATCTGAACCAAAGGACTCGACGGTTCTTTCTTGAAAAAATACAGTTTGCACAAAAACATGATTATTATTCATTTATAAAACACTCAAAATACACATATTACATTCGTATAAAAATTTCTTTACATGAAACATACTCGAATTATCGGATCTTTGGCTGTTAAAAATTGATTTTTTTAAAATCTCATCGATTATTCCATCGCTAGATGCATTCTTCCCGCTCGTCCACATGTTTTACACCGATTTCTCGCTTCTATTTTATGTCATTTGTACCTGGAAATTTTCAACAAAAAATGGTAAGACATAATCAGCATTTTCCTGCATCCAGAAATTGAAAATTTCACTTCAGTGTTTCCCAAGTTTCATTTTAATTGTGAAAAGGCAAGTATAAACATAGGTCTACTCTATGCAATCTAACGATATAAATACAGTAGCACAAGCTTCAAAAGAGAAACTTACCTCACCAAAAATGCAAAAATACGGTTGGTGAAGAGGGAGGGGGGATTCCCTTAAAGGGGATGAAAGAATCATTCCCATATGATTCGATGTATTTCTACTCGTTCAGAACGTAAGCAATGAGTTACAACAAGGCGTGGACTGCACTCATTATATGACTGCAACTCGAACGTGCAAATTTCACATCAGAGAAAATTCCCAGGCAATATATTCATAATTGTGATACACTAAAATCTTGTCAAGGAAATGCTTTTATAATTCTCACAACTGTTTAAATGAAAAGACTAACATTTCCTCAGAAATTAGGAAGAGAAAGTACGCGGAAAATCCCACGAAAATCTTATTACGTACGACATCCACAAAGAAGAGATCTTAGAAGACGAAGAAAATTTAGAGAACATTTTTAGCAAGTGTAGTCTCCACATAATTCCAAGATAATTTTTCAAAGGGTGTGATTTAAACTGCTTTATTTCACATCGCACAGCCAAAACTTTGTACGAAAAAATAAAATTTTCTCGAAGTTTGTTTTATGTATTTGGATCATCGAAGTCCCCAGTGCAATAGTCTACTTGTAATTTCAATTGAGGAAAAGCCCTCGGTTTTCGTGGCGAGGATATGACTATGGCGGTGTACTTACGATAGCTTATTGAAGCCTCGCTGAAGAAGAGAAAGTGGAGAGGCGTTGTTTTGCATTCTTAAGGCCGCAATTTAAATACGCAGCGGGCACATGGGGCTTATTTCAGAAAGAGTCAATCAAACAATCAACAGAATACATAGGAAAGCCGTGTGATTAGTCAAAAACTACAATGAGCGTACAGAATGCGTTTCACAGATGAAGGTTAAACGAATTAGGCTGTGAACTGCCAGAGACTCGGATGCTACGCGCTAGGCTTTAACTGCTTGAGCAATTGAGAATAGATATATTTCATGGCGACACAGAGAACATCACCCTAGAACTCCTGTATATGTTGTTGTCCTATAAAAACGATTGATAGAAATATGAACTGGCGTTTCCCCGAATAAAGAAGGACTTTAATGAAGATGGATCTTGGAGCGCGTGTTTCCTTCAATTTATGGTGTCCTAACATTCCCCGCCAAACACCCACTGAGGAGGCTTGCGGGGCACTATGCAGATGCAGATTTATTTATTTAATGCAGTCCAAAAACAGCATGACGCCAATCACAGAGTATACACAATATCAAAGAACACTTTGCCAATATTAAGCAAAACGTATCCAACAATGAGCAAAATAACGTTCTATAGCATTCCATAGTATTTAAAATAAATAACAAAGAGTGGTGGACTTGATGATCGGGTGGTGCGAGGAATAGGGGGAAAATCACGGTAGGGATGGTTCAAGATGGATGAGGGATGGAAAAAAGGACCAAAATCTGGAACACATTTGGAAAAGGAGTTCATGGGAGAAGGAAGTCTGAATAGAAAAGAGCGTTTAGAGACAGAAAGGCGGGGGGTGAAATAAATGAACTGAAAATGAAAGTGAAATAAATCACTCGACCTCGTCGTGCGCGAAGGAACACGAAACAGGAAAAGAGAAAGAATGTCAGATGATAATTATTTTCCTTTTAAAATATTTAAGAAGATATATATTTCACGCATGGAAATTGAATTAGATATTTAGCAGAAAGAACGATAACTTATGGGTTGGGTCGAATGGCTCCGACCTTGAACAATCCACGAAGGTTTTCAGGATCGCTTTAATTTATATTTTATGCATGAACAAAACGCACCACCATTTTGAGACATCGACTGGCGGTGGTTCAGCAATTAAAGAACGCTTGGTAAACATTTCGTTCAAGCCGATTTTAAATGCATGGCGATACTTTCTTAATAGAAAAAGTTTGTCGGTGTATTAAAAAAACTCTTGCGAGTTTTCTTTGTGGAGAGGTAACATGATAGATTCAAAAATAACCTTTTTTGCATTCTGTCAAGTTTTTACTGAAAAACTCAACCGGTTTTGACATTCTTTATCAAAGGTTCATCTCTTGATAATGATCTGAAAAAGTCGAACCGGTTGAAGTTTTGATAAATTCTGTTTGGGATTCAAAAAGTTTATTTTTGAATGTATCTCAACAAATTAAAGCATAAATATAGTAAACAAAATATTTTGGATAGATTGTATTTATATCTGGAAAATTCGAATCAAAGGGGTTAATATGCATTAAAAATTAATATTTATATCTAAAGAGAGTTGGGATAAATGTGTTCACTTGTTCGAAATTCTATTCAGTCGTGATCAAATCTGATTTTTCTTTCCATTTGTACGTGGACATTTTTTAATTTTTGATAAATAAAAGATAATAATAAATATATAAATGCATAATTTTTGGTGTTACTCATTCTATGTAGTAATAAATCCGTGAGTTTCCAAAAAATTATCAGTACATGAGAAAATCATCGTAGTTCAATAGTTGTGCGATTGTAGTGACATAGTGCTTTAGAAGTATATCTGCGTTCAAACGTAATTGCAGTTTGGACGGGAATGTGTATTTGTTTTGAAATTATCGACATTCAAAAGTTATAATTTCAAGAAACTTCAGCAAATAAGTACGCAGAATCAAGTAACAATGAAATTTTATTATGTCTGCAAATGCTCAAAGGCATTTCATTTAATAATTGCTGGATGAAAATGATTTTCTGATGCCCGTTTTATTTTTAATGGGATAGAGAATTTTAGATCGATAATAAAAAAATTAACCAAACGCCAAGTTATAGTACTTTGAAGTGGAAAACAGCGATCCATTATTCAATATGCTAGATTTCCATCCTTTGAGAGTGTATCCGAAATATAATTGATAAAAAATGCGATTAATTACGTGCGAATATTTTACGAGAGATTTGGGTAACGGAAAAAATAAAGTAAAAATATGTATAATTGAATACCAACGCTTAGCTCTCATTCCCTCAGTAAAAGTGATTTGATAACTTTGATCGCATCGGAGGTTTATCCAGTTAAATTTTTAACTTCAGGTCTTGTCAAATATAGTTTTTGGCATGCCTTACAAGTATCAATAGCCTATAGACGTACAGGAATGTAGTGATATTCACGATGTATTTACCCTAAGCTATACCTCTAGCTAATGTTATTTTGGTAACAACACTCATAAGTAAACAAATAAACTTTTAAAACTTTATAATCAAAGGATTTAAAACATTTAGTCCAGGATAATAAAAATTGCGTCCAAATCGTTTCAAATTTAAAAGCGAAAAAACAATAAAATGGAATACTTCACCATATCAAATCTACTTAATTTCAATTTGCAGAAACGGTAGCAACTGTCAACATCAGTACGTTAACAATTCCGTCAACTAACTAACTTCTTCATCAATTTGTGAATCAATAAAAGCATTACGACTGATACAAAATGCATGTGATGGGATGATTAATGAAGTTGGATGGGAATTGGGGTGACTGATGCATAAATAAAAGTATTCGAGCACTCCATTTGTTTCGAGGCTCCCGGGATACTAAGGGTTATTTTAAAATTTAAGAGAGAAAGAAGATTAAAAAATGTACAGAAGGAAGAAAATATGATTGAACGAGAGAATTTTAGTATAGTAGATACACTAAATACGGAGTTGAAGAAGAAATATCAACGTGGAATTGACACAGACGGGACTGTTTCTTTGAGTTCCACCTTCCTCCAGCGATAGATTAACTGTGCTCACTGACCCAATGGACAACTAAGTTGGCCACATAATGAGACATGATTTCCTGTGAAAACATTCACTGAAGGACAAGAGGAAGGGAAGAAGGGCAAGGGACGGCCCCGAATGAGTTACTAAAGATGCAAAAGAGAAGAAATACGTCGCTACGAAAATGTTAGTAGATAGGAGAGAGGAATGGAGAGCTGCGTCAAACCGATCTTAGGATTTTTGGCTCATAATGATGATGAACTGAGTCGATGAAAGATATTTAAGCCACTTTCGAAACAGGAATTTACTATTTGGCACCTTGTACAGCTATTCGCGAAATTTATTCAGATGCATTTGTGTGGGCAAGGAACGGTGGGGAGTTATGTGCGGGGAATGAACGGCACTAGAGTGATCACTCGCAAATGATCGTCAATTGTTTTTCGCGATTACGATCGCGATGAGGATTCCCATCACTTTTTTCATCACTCGTCTGATCGCTTTTCCTGTCATTGAAACCGTCACTAAAGCCCCACATCGGCCAATCAGAACGCATTCACGTATGGAGCGATTGCAGCGCAACGTTTGACAATCTTGGGAACGACATAGATAAACAAACACGCTATACATTTTTTTTACTATGCGGGTGCTATGACAACGAGCTGTAATACCGGAAGTGATGCGAAAGGCGACGGCGGGAGGGACCGTGTGATTCAGAAAAATGATTGCTATAGCGATCGCTTATCCCGTCGCGAAAAGCGATCACTCGAGTCATCACTTTTCGCGACGAAAGAAAATGATCGAGTGCTTTAGACTTAAGCTAATTCAGGTCATAATTATCTATCCATTTTGATTTGTTAATTAAAAATAAAATTTGCTAAAAATGTCGATGCTTTATTTTTCATTAAAACCATTTTTGTTACGTGAAATATGAATCATTTCTTTAAAAAACCTTTTTAAAATTACTTTTAGAATCTTAAATTTCGTTATTTTCGATGCCAAAAGTATGGCTCTTTTTTTGCTGTAGTTTGCAAGGGCACATTCTACTCTTTATGGAGGATTTGTGCCGAGAAATCGTAATCATTGTAATAACCTTTCATGTCTTCATTTTTCACATTAATGTCATATTTATTTACAGCCCTGATGCAGGTATAATGATACACCGACTTAATGGTGAATAATTTGCAATTAATTCTTAAAGACCTGCGCTCCCAAACACAAGGGAACCAAAAGAAAGATAGTTCAGAGGAGAAAAACCCCAATTGTAAGTGAAGGGGATAGTAATTGGGTCAATGTATGTTTTGGCGGAGGTTTACCAAAGTGGAGCTGGCCCTTAATGTTGAAAGCGAGAGTCAAGAACAAGCAAGAGGATTTGAAACGTGGAGTGCATATGAATGGAGATGGAAGCGAGAGGCTGATATCTGCAGACGATGGTAACTTTAAAGACGACCGTTCACAGAGAAATTCGATAGGATTTCCTAGTATAGTCCGATTTATTTGAATTGGTTACAATAATCCAGTGCTCCTTCTAACACAATGTATTCTAGAAAAATTTCGTGAAAATATTCTTAAAAAGGTTAGCAAATATTCCTTTTCACATTTACAGTCCATTCCTATTACTCACGAAGTATTGCAACCGCATGATATGCGTCTGAATAGAAAAGTAATCGACAGAGTAATGAATAGTTGAGAAAATATTTTCTCAAATTCACTATGCAAATCGAGTGGAAATGATAATACATTCCAAAATGAATAGTTACACAGTTACTATTGCCATTTTTAATATTAAAACTAGTCTTTCAGGAAATTTCTATCTTTGCATTTAAAGTAAACTTTACTTTAGCAAAAAATGTGATAAAAAGGAATATATGAATGGAAAAATATAATGTTTATAATGAATAACAAACAAGTATAATAAAAAGTCACCCGACTTTAAAAACATGCCAGCCCGCTATTCTCAATTGAAAATATTTAAAAAACATGTAATCACCGCGTAAAAAGAAATGCTTGTCATATGACCCACGTGAGCACGACCCAGATGGGCCAAAAACAATTAATTTTATGGCACATTAGCCTTTTCCTCGTTAAATAACGGACATCTTCGAACTTAACTGTCGATCGTATAAATGGTGTGGACAAGTTAGGGGGGCCAAAGGAGAACCAGACATATAAATTCATAAAAAAATGGATAGACGAGGCAATGTGGAGCATTTATAAGACGTATATGAACGCCCAAGGGAAAAAGCTGGTTTTTAAGAGTAGCTTGTAGTGACTTGGAGATGTCTGGATGACCCTTAATACATGCGACAGAGTGAGGCGAGAGGAGTGATGTACTTAAATTATGCAAAATGTAGACACGAAATCTCTCCCAGACTCACTCGCGGCCATTCAAGCACGCCCTGTCCAAACATCCCGCTTCTATTTATAAATGTACAGGTAGGGGGAAGAAGAGATTTATGACGGGAGGAGAAGGAAACCACCTTTACGCTTGCGCCGTACCTTGGAAATCGTCCTCTATGCTTCCACAAACCATCCCTATCCACGACTATGAATATTTGAAGAATCGCACAACTTGTTCCAAAGTTTTTGAATAGGCTTAAATTACACAGAAATTTAATTTCGTAAGATTACAAAACTGTATTTCGAGTGTATCAAGTCCTATGAAGGAAATTAAACTAAAAATGAAATCGCTACAATTTCACACTTTTGACGCCGCATGTGCAAAGTAACCAAGTTACTTCTTCCGGTTATGTTCATAATTATCTTAAGAAGTAACCATGCCATGACAATCGGGTCGAAATCATTCTGCATAAACGGAGAACGTTACGAAGTGAAATGCTTAAAATATTCACAACCCATCACTTAGTTAATGCTAAAATAGGGTGCTTTCCTATTTTTTTATTGTCTAAATTGAAAGATTATTACTCCTGGAGTACGTATTTCACCATTTTTAATTTTTAAATGACAATACCTATTTTTCGCGATTTAATGAAAAGTGATAATTTTCAAGCGCGCGAAAACGCGACGGCTAAGTGTGGGCGCGTTCCGAAATTCACTGACAGTGTTGCCAAACCGTTCTGAAATCAACTGGCAGTACGGTGCAGTAACCGATGACGTCATTCGTTTAATGACGTTCCCTAATGTGGACTCTACTGTGGCTACTGCAAGCCGAGAGCAAAAGAAGCGGCAGTATGCAGACGACTGGCGGTAAAATTTTAACTTGGCGCCGTGTTTTCGTGTATTCATTGCGCCCTCGAGAAGATGCAATTTGTAATGAATGCCTGAGTTATATCTTCACTGCCACTAAATAATTAGTGGAAAGGGTAATAAAATGTATGTTAAGCACATATATCTACTTTGAGTGACTGAAATGGTTGAATATCTGCTTTTTTAAAGTAGGTATTTTTCGTTTCTGTTAAGTGTTTAACAAGCGGTAAACATGATTTTCTTTGGGCTGATGGTAAATCAGCCTGATTTATCATGTATTCCATATTTTCGGAGTACATTCTATTTTCAGTGGAAAATAGAAAAAAAACCATGATGTTTACTTTTGACAAAGGTAATTCAGGTCTTTGATTACTCCTATTAATATTAGAAATCCTAATGGAATATGATTTTTGTTACAAATCGTTAAAACAACGGAAACTCGTGACTCTATTTGACAACTTACTGGCCGAAAATTCTTAAAAAATTGACCTGAGAATGAAGATGCAATAATCTCGAGAAAAACCTCTTTCCGAGGCCAGGAGCAGCGGCAGTAAACAGACGGAAGCCGATGTTCACCTGTTTTTGGACCACAGCAATCACTTTGTTAAATAAACATATAGTACGCATTTAAATGAAATATAATGGACATAATTCATAATATATTCACTTAAACTGAGAAAAAAGAATTCTAATTTCACTTATAAATATGTATTGGATGTGAAAATGACATGTTGTTCGCGAATGAATGTCTGATTACCAATGTGAAATATTTGGTTCGCTAACTTCGTGTGATTTACCGATGGTGTCTTGAAAACTGTCTCGTAAAATCCAGAGGTGGATACTAAGTAATTCCTGAAAACTTCAACGCTAGAAACTATCATTTTTAAAATTACGTTTTCAACGCATGCATATGTATCATGTGTTACATAAAAGCATCCATAAACTTTCTTCATTTCTTTCATCAAATGGTTGATTGCATTTCTGCATTGATGCATACACTTTCTTGTTCTACCATACCATTTAACGTGTGAGCATAATAATAACATAAGTAATAGTAAAAGCAATTTCAACTACACGTTCGAAATTCGTCTCCCTTTACATTCTTCTACCTTATTAACTGTACGCATGTTATCCTCTGCTTAAGTTTCAGGATACTGGCCTAATTGTTTTGTGCCAGTGCATGAAGTACGCAATATAATGTGAAATATATCGTGTATTTCGATTAACTTTGCTTCAAACATGAATATTTAGAGACAGCTAATTATTCCTGTGTCGGTGCCTATTAAATTGTTCTTGATTTTGTTTACGCACTGAGTGAAGGCATTTTTCAACTCGAGGTTGAAGTTCTTTTAACTTTTAAGGTGTACCCTGCTAGCAGGTAGCGCTTGGCTTAAATAAGTATTATTGATACACTATCAAACGAAGGAAACTTTATGACCATAGGCAATTCTAATAGGCGATTATAAAGAAATGTCTCCCTACGCTCTGTGCCTCATACATGACTGTTTCCCTAATCCCCTTGATGCACTATTTATCGTGGTTATACCGTACAATATTCTTCAACTGTTCTCGCAGATCTGAAAGTATGTACAGATATGAATAAATTCACCGTTTTTATTGCTCAAACTTGCCGTTTTCATTCTCACTTTTTGGGCGATGGAAGATTTTCTCCCGCAGCCCAATGTTCCGCAACAGCATAGGAGTATATAAAGCCCTTCTGTTGAGCTCATAACGCTTTGCTCCCGTCAGCACCCCTTACACTAAAAACACTCAACTATTCTTCGGCCCAGATCCTCCAAATCCTCCCTTTCCCAATTGGTCACAATCACGCCACTCCACGGGCTATAGCAAGGTGCATCGACACGTGAACGCAAACCCTTCCAATTCCCTCTCTTCCTTCTTTTCTCTCTGAGTTTCAAATCCATCTCGTCTTACCTCGCCCATCCAAACATCCTTTCCAATCCATCTTCATTTCTCCATTCCAACCGAGTGGCTATGCAACAGACCACCCTCACTACACTATTCAACACAAACAGAATGCGATTTGCACAAGAGCCTCGACAATGGCTACCTCACGTCAATGGCCGAAGGCACGATTCAGGAAGCAGTCCCTGAGCAGAGAGCCTGAAGCTGAGAGTCCAAAACTCACCCCAACAAACCACAGACGGGAATCGAACCACGTACCTTAGGCCCCTTGCGCAGACCACTACGCTATCCAGGTTATTTAATTCCCAAGGCAAATCAAGAAGGTGGAGAAAATACGATTTTTTTTCCTTGAAAAAAATTTGACTTTCACTAAAATATTTAGTTTTTACTATAGATTGTAAATGCAGTTTGAAAATTACAGAGATCTGCTATTTTCCATTTTGCGATCCATGAATAGTTAAGCAATTAAGGAGCTATTTACCTCATGTGAGCCGACAGAAATATATCAAGAAGTTATTTCGACCAGGAGAAATTCCCACAGTGAATTTAAAAATTAAAAAAAAAAATTAAATTTAGAAGGGGTATCAACGCCGGAATTTAAACTCTTACATACGAAAAAAGCAATGAACTCTCCCGCTGCAAAACCGATGTTATAATTTAAATAAAAACCACAATATGAACTTTGACGGATGAGACAATACGGTTTAATCTGAGTTTCTAAATTTGATGCAACATTCGAAAATATTCCCCGCTTATTAAAAATCAAGAATTAAAAAATGCCCATGAGGGCAAGTTTTTAAAAAACGGAAGGATAAGGGAATTGAAAAGTCCAGCGGTAATTGCATGGAGATGGCTGATAGTCAACAGGAATCATGACTGGCTGAAATATGTATGGCGGATACGAAATAGTTTACCCCGAGAGGTTTACAGGACACCGCAACTCTAGATTCCACATTTCTGCATCGCATTGCATTTATGCCGAGGAAATTCAACGTCTCATATCTTAGAAGTCGACCCACTACGTTAACAAATGCCGCAAAACTTTGAGTAAAGACGGAGCTACGGAGGCCTTAGCATGGAAGCAAGGTAAGGAACGCAAGACCGCATTAGATCACCATTGCCAAAGAAGAACAATTAGCGATGGGACTGCATGAGGTGACTGGGGCAGATGACGGACCGAACGGGGCGCCGGAAAGTCAAACAGAAGAAGAGCGAATGAGACTGACTTCGGAATGCGCTTAACTTTGGCGCTGACCTTACTAAAATTGTTACCAAGATTTTCTATGCATAAATAAGATTAAAGATTGTTTGCAGAGAGGAAATATTAGAAAAATATTTCCAATATGATTAAATTTTTTTGTGAAGCTTAATTCTCGTAAATACATTTACATCAAAGCCACAGAATTAATTTTCATTTACGGGTGTACGATTGCTGCTGATGAGCCTTGTTTTTCTTTGTCCCCACGATTATCTGGTCACAAATACCAAAACAAATCATATTCTTTTTCAAGGATAAAAGATAATAAAAAAATGAGTAAACTTAACATGGAATAGGATAGTTTCCTTCATCAAGGAAAACGAAAGGCAATGATTGCGATTCGTTACCCACCATTAGAGTGTTCATAATATACAAATTATCCGGTTTTAGAAATCCCAGTTTAGGCGAATGGCAATGGTCAATTTTAACCGCATTTGAAAAAGGCCAGATTGGCGCCCATGCGATGCCACTCCACGTGACGTCACAGGGACCTACTTTCTATACGAGTAAATGGGAGTTTTATATCGTCTGAGATTACCAATGCATGCTTGAGGCACAGAGCTCAGGGAAACATGTCTTAATAATCACCTATTAAAACTGGCCATGGTCGGAAAGTTTCCTTCGTTTGATAAAGTATTAATAATCCAAAATTAAGCCAAGCGCTAACTACTAGCAGGGTATTTTGCTACCTGTTAGCAGGCTGCATCGTATCAGCACTCAAAGCCTTGCCCCAAGGTCTACTCACACGCCGACAGCGGGAGCCAGAATGACGTCACACGGTGTTTTCCCAGCATTCATACTTAGCCGTCGCGCTTTCGCGCGCTTGAAAATTTTCACTTATCACATAATCGCGAAAAATAGGTATCGTCATTTAAAAATCTAAAAGCGTAAAATACGTACTCCAGGAGTAATAATCTTTCGATTTAGGCAATAAAAATAATAGGAAACCACCCTATTTTAACAAATTACGTTGAATAAAAATATGGTCAACGGTTATTTTGTAAATATTTTACATATTAAACACCTAAAGCAAAGACTCAGCCTTCTAATAAGCCATAATTTTCGGCTGTGAGAATATTTAATGCGGAATGTTAACACTGGCATGATTCCAGACATTTAAAAATGTGAAATAATTAAAACGCCCATCTAGCGCACAATCACGATGCAACCACAGGGGCTTTGGTTTCAAGTGAGAATAGACCGAAACAGGAGTTTCCTTCAATATCTGAGGCCATTAGAGAGACTATTCAGTTTATTTGAGGTAAAATGACCTATTATGCGTCATGATAAAAGGGCAAATAACGATTGACCATTGGCATAGTTGTTGGTTCACAGATGATATTTTACCGGATGATAGTCTAAATTATTAAATGTAATAAATACACTTAAGTATTATTAAAAAAATGTGACACGAAACAATATTGATTTAAAAGGTAGATAGAAACATTTTTTTGCGCGGATAGCGGCAAAAAAGGAATTTTAGATACAATAATTCAGATATATATTTTTCGAGATGTTCTGCATCCCTGAAGTCTACTCCATCTTCATTTTTATGACTATTTCTCCAAGCGACACCTCTGCGAACTAAGAGCTTTTGGAGTCACTACAATCAATAAAAAGCATAAACAATTACCTCAATTTAAGAAAGAAAGTCCGTTTAATAGCAATCAGTAGAGGTCCGTGGAAGTGGTTTTATTTTTTGCGAAAATTCGTTTTAAAACCATGTGATTTCGGTGTTATAGAAAATTTTGACGGTGTTATTATAATGCTACAATTTTCTCACGTTTATAGGCATTATATAATTTTATGGTACACGTTTCTTGAATACTTATGCTTTTATTAAGCATTTTACATGATATTTAACACAATTTCGATTGTACAAAATTTCTGATAAAACTAAACGAAAGACATGGTTCAACTTATATTGGTTCAAGGTATATGAATGATTTCAAGTATGTAGTCTTGGTGAATATGGTCGGCAAACGGAAAATTCCCACTACCTTATATATGTGTACATATACTTCGAGAGCCATTCCAGAAGTTTTGAATTGTCAGATTTCTCTACACTAAAAAAAGCATTTAAAAATGCTTCTGTAGTAGCAACAACAAGCTCCTCCTTTGCTTTCTTTGACTGAGTGACTGTGTGTTCAAATGATAGCCGTCGTTTTGCGGGTCCCCTTTCTTTCGCATGTATATGTGTATCGCTACTGATGTGATCTTGTGATACAAAGTGTCAAATCTTTCAAATTAAAATCTTTTATAATAAACTTTGCACAATAATACTCTGTCTTTCACATAAAATCCTACTCAGCCGAATTCACTTGCTCTGGTATGAGCAGTATTACTACCTTTTGGCATTTTTAAATTCCTACCCTTCGTTCGATATTCAAAGCTGGAACTATGATAAAAAAACAGTCCAACTGCAACACACAACCGATCACGATGGTGTTTTCAAACTGAGTGCTGGGTAGCTATGGTATAATCATAGTACTGTATAACTTACAAATTGGCCGAAATGTTTCATGTCGTGGGTTCCCTTTCAACACCCCTCACCCACGTGTTGAGGGAAGGTAGGACAGCAGTTAGATACAACAAAATCGCTTAGTTTGATTACAGCTGTTGCCAATCGGTCAGGAAATGCAGTGAAAGAAGCGCACTTAACAAAACATAATCGGATTCAAAGAAACTTGAAAAATTATTTCCCATTTATTCATTCTGAAACATCTAGAATGAGACGCTTTCTCACCTGAAGAATTAGATATTAGATTTGGCCAATGTCGAAATGATTTTTTTTTTGTATTGAAGCTTAGTGGAGAGCCGAATATCCGACGTTCCGTCCGCCAATAAGGATAACCCCCCTCTCCTATCCTTTGTGCTCCCCTTCCTTCCCTTCCCCAACTGCTAGCGTTTCGAGCTTTCAAATAATCATACGTGTCCATGGATGTCTTTAGACGAATCGAATCGCGCAGTTGACGGCACTGCGCCGTAGACGGCCGCCGCACAGTGGTCCCAAATCGAAAAAAGCTGGCCAAAAGTCGTTTTTTCGAAATTTTTCAAGGAATTTTTGGACCTTTTATTCGGATTCTACAGGATATGGTCTACAAAGTACACTACTAAGTTAGTATTTTTGTTCATCAGAGCGGCTGCAGTGATCCGTCAAACATGGAGCATTCAACGTAAAAATCACAGTTGCGTGAAATCGGTCGATTTTGATGAAGTTCAGCGTCATGCAGGACAACCTTTACGCGATATATTTGGCCAAAAAACATTTTTAACTACAAATATAAATATTATTTAAATAGGACATAGGACATAAATTTTATTCGGATTTTACTATGTTTACTATTTTATATATATTTTGTAACTTTTAGTGTTTTTTACCCAAATTTTCAAATAAAATGTACAATATCGTTTAGAGAAGCACGTTCCAGCACGGTGTATTTTGCACCAATACAAAGGGAAAAGTATATGCAACGCAGTAGTGAAGAAAATTTTTGCTACTAGTTGCTACTCCGACCTCAGCATTGATTTAACTATAATGATGCAATGCGCTGACGCGGGCGGCGGCCTGGCTGGCGCGTGGTAGGGCTCGAGGAAATCCAGTATTTATGGGTGTTATTCAACATTGTTGGATATTTTATTTCTACAAAAAATATTTACCCTATGAATAAACATCTCTTGTCATACGTAGAACGTTTTATCATTAATAGTTTCCACTTGACCTTACCTTTAATTTACGCGTGCCCATGCTCTCATAAAAATTGCTTAAGGACTCGAGCGGAAGGATATATTTATGGAACGAAAGTTCGCAGCTGTGCTTATAGTAATCCTCAAACACTTGAATGCATTCAAAACGAAAAAGAATCCTTCAAATGCTATGCCCCGTTTACACCACGATCGTACCGACTTTGATCGCGACTATTGCACGTTTACACGTCTAAAAGTTACCATCGTAACTCAGTGCTGCCCTCGTTGTGGAATTGTGTCAGATAACAACTGACGACGACACTGCGTGAGAAAATTGAAATCCTGGAAATTAAGGAGGAACCATCATTTCAAACATGCTCGAAAACCTCCCCTTATTTTGACATATGTTGTTGCTGATTATTTTTTCTATCGAATAGTGAAAAAATATTACCATGCCACCGGCCATTTAAAAAAGATTTATGGATTTGAAAATGACGGATTTCCACCTTGAAATACATTGTCTTTATGGGAGAATGATAACCTTCCCTTGTAAAGCATTTTTTATCTCAAATTTGGCCCGAAATATATCGTTGAAAAATTAGCACAGCATAGAATAGACATCGATGCCCAATATATGTATTTTTTTAGAAGGGGTTACCGATATATTAGCGCCAGTATTTAAGTTTAAAGAACATACTTTCGGTTTTCTGCAGAGCGAGCAGCCATTATGCTACGGAGGTAGTGGCAACGTTGCAAAGTATACGGAGGTTAAATATGAAGAGCGATATTGCACCTGTCGACTGCTGCATGATTCCAGTGGATTGTATTTTTCGGAGTCATTTTTCTATGAATCCATTAAACGAATATTCAGTTCATCTCGAAACGTGTTATACAACGAAGTACGTAATTTATCAGTGCTGGTTGTTAAAGTAATTCCTATATGCGCCTAAATTGTATTAATCATGCGAATAATTATGCCCGGAATACAATACATCCCTTGAAATTGTAAGCGTATCGCTTCAAAAGCGAAAATGATAGAATTTATTGAGACTTGCGATAGTTTATCTGTTCTTCTGAATACTACTTTACGTTTATTTCGAAAAATGTACATCGTTTTCAACTTGTAGAAATTACTTATCTAAATAGAAGTTCATTATCTAGCGCATTATGTATTTAATCGATATTAAAAGTCTAGAACAATGTCTACTGGTAAGTGAATGTACCACGAGACAAGCATATTGCTGTTGGGTACCGACTATGTAGTATTTGGAAATACAACTTCGCGAACGTACGAATTAATCGAATATTCACCCATAACCGAATATTCGCCGGCCTCGGTGGCGGCGGGGCAACGTTCTCGCCTGCCAAACTAGAGGTCGCGGGTTCGAGTCCCGCCTGGGTAGGTTTCCCCAGTCCAGGGCATGGTCGTTTGTGTATGTTCAATTGTTACTTTGGTTGAACACCCCGGTGTAAAATGGCCAATGAGAGCTGTATCCGGTGGTTTGAGAATAAAATAAAAAAATAAAATAAATAAAATATAATTCTTCGAAAGTATAAAAAAGAATAGAAAAGAGTACTTCTTTTTTTCACTGTCCCAACAATTTACTTTGATAATTTTCCAAAGGTCCAATTAGCATAATTTGAAAAAACAACAGTAAATACAGCTACCTATTTATGATGTCACTGCAGGAGGATAAAAATTAGGATGCATTCTTGAACAATTGATGACAGCTGACATCGTCAAAGCACAGACAAGGACAAAGCAAAGGTCAAAGTGAGTCCATAGAAGTTGCAATGCCAGCCTTCCAAATTTACTGAAACTTCGGCGCTAGGAACAAGCATTATTTAACTATCCTGATACTAATGATTCGAATTACATTTGGGTTATAACTGAAACATTAGTTTCTAATTTTCACTAATCAACTCCTTATTAATAGTATGGATGAGGCTATTGAATGGAAAATCTACAAAGAAATAAACATTAAAGAGCTTTGTGTCAGTCATAAGACAGGGACTTTAATCTCCTTAAATCAAGACATAAACATTGATTATTTAAACAATTATGGACACTGTATGTTGGGAAATATTGCAAAAATTTCTTAAGAAGTTAAAAATGCACGTCAACGATTGGGTATCCTTCAACAGATGCACTCGTTGGAATCGCTTCGATGGAATTGATGGATTCACTTTCGGCCACATTTCGTTTCCTAAAATAATCCATGTTCTTACCTTTATCTTCAGACATAAATTTGCCTTTAAATCGGCATAATAAAGCCATCACTTCAGCCCGAAGGTATATTTAATAACTTAAAGTGGATAATAAAACGAGTAATATTGTCACAATGCAGCGTAACTCAACGAGGTAACGTAAACAAACAAAGGTGCTCAACCGGTGTGAAACTACGATATGTTGGCAGCGTTGTCGAGTTGGTGGTCAGCAATTATTAATAAACAATTTTTCCAAATTAGGTTGAAATTAGCAGAGCAAAAGGTCTCACTAGTTAAGTTCATTTTATTCATCACAAATGATATAGTTATAAAACTTTACTGTATTTCCTGAGAAGGTATTTAAATTATTCCGATACCTAAGAGTCAATATAACAGCCATTCTTCATATCACAGAATTATTCCATTTTTAGTAAAATTCATGCATTGTGCAGCTATTTTGATTGATTTAGCATTACTTTTATTTTTCATGAATGACAAATTTAGCAATTATAACACGTTTTTATCGAGTTTATCGAAAGCAGTATTTCGAAGCGCAGGTTCCTCCTTAAGAAGCAAAAGAATATTAATGTTTTCATGTGCTAAAACTGAAACTAGACCGAACTGTCGGTAAAACGTTAAAGAATGTAGGTTTCTTTATGGGAATCTGTCCAAAGTTTAGCAATATTCATGCGGTAAAGACAGTGGATATGTCTCCTTGCTACGTTCCAAATTGGAATATTTTGCTAACTGGTCACTTTATTATAATATCGACTCAATCCGGATTGAACGTGTCCAAAATAAATTTTTCAAATTAAATAATTACGATTTATTAATCTCTTTGTCTGATTACAACACTTCATATATTCTTTCCCTAGTTAATTTGAAAACTCCTGCACGACCAAGGATCCTCCAACAATGGCATTTTCCTCTACAAAATTATCAATTAATATTTAGATTGTTCCTATCTCCTTTATTGGTAACTTTTAATGGATCCCGTCGTAGCATTATAAATCCTCACCTGCTTGTTTTTAATTACCATAGAGCAAATAATGTCTTCAACTCCCAGCTATGATGAGATAAAACTAAAACTAGTCATAACAGTCCGTGAAGTCTTTAAGAAACTAGATTCTTCGAGAGAATATGTCAAAACATTCAAGAATATTCACGCATTAAAGACAGTACATATTGCTGTTATAATTTAACTAGAAAAGGCTTAGATTTCGGCTTGATTCGGCACAAGTATTGATATCTCCATGTCCTCATCTAAATGTTATGGTTATTTCTGGCGAATTTTATTGTGAAATCCTGTATACAATGATTTAATTGGTTAACATTTTGTGCAGGTTTGTTATTTTCCATCATCTGTGAAGTGTAATGTAAGGATACATGGTTATGGGTTAACCTGTAAATAAAGAAATGTATAAAACTGGTATAGTATAGAATATCCGATATCATTTGGTAAATAGAACATCAGAAAAAACTTTCCCATCACGTCCTTCCATTACCTGCTCAATAATGTCTTCAATCGTTGCCATATATCTTTGATATATTAGAGTTATTTATGAAATATCAATTATTGTATCAAGGCAACGGCGCGAAAGAATCGTATATGCATCGATCTTCATTTCCTAACTCTTTTTTCTTGGCACACTAGCGCTAACCATCGTAAGTTCGGCAGTGTTAGGTATTAAGGCCTACGATGATAACTCTGCGCGTTTACACGACGTTTTGAGGTTACGATCGTACGCATCAACGTCGCGCCGATCGTTGTGTAAACGGGGCACTACTCCACCCTTTCCTTCCGTTAGACGGATTAGTTTTCGCCCTCACGCGGCACATTGTCCCTCTGTCGCCTCCTCAACGGCGGCCTTGGCGGCCTCCTCAACCACATGCAGGGCAAACGACTACCGAAAAGGCCTAGGCTATTGATTGCGCCCATCGGGAAAACACAACCACCGCTCTCTGTACACTTGTTATGAATTGCACTTCGGCCACCGGGGATGAACGGAGTAAGCCTTTTCACCTTTCAAATGTGATATTTCCTAGAAAATGGAGATAATAGCATCGCGAACCTCACACTGTGGAACCACCAAATTACTTCTATACATCGCTTGCCCGAAATTTTCTCGCCGAAACTCAGTTTTACTCAGATTTTGCCAAACGAAAGACGTGAAAGTTAGTTTCCTCAGGCGTGAAGATCGAGTCTTGAAAAAGTCGAGTATCCTCGAACTTTTTAAAGAAGACTTGTGGGGTTGAAGAAGAGTGCCCATAGTGCTTTAGTTCGATAACTCTGACGATTTTCACGCGTCTTGAGATGCATGAAAGCTTTCTTGAAAGTGGAAAAGGGTCCGTATTGTTTAAAAACCAATACTTATTGGATTGCTGCAGCAACAATTTAGAGTTAGATGAGGACGTTAATTCAAAAGTTATCCGAAAAAAATTGCGGAGAAGTGTTTTTTCTCTCAAATTATCTTCGCCGGTGGAAGGAAAGAAAAATAAATGACAGGTTTTTTAGAAGAAAGTTCGCTGACTGCCTAAATGAGAAGTTGAAATTTCCTCCGCCTTTATTTAAACGTCAGCCCATTACATCCAGTAAGTATTCAATGTGGAATTTGTGATGAATTTAGAGTGATATTCATTCTATTTAATTCAATATGTTAGTCAAAAATGCTACTTTTGAAGGTTCATCAGGTTTATTGAAATTGGTCGACCAAAAAAAAAATTGAGAAGTCCAGTGAAAGGGCCTAGAGAAGGAAAACAGAGGATCTTAGAGCTAGCACATCGCCAGTAGAGCATCCATGAGTTATCGAAGCAAAGGTGATGAGTTCTTGGCGAAAATAATATATGAGGTGACAACAACCACTCTCTCAAGAGCGCGGCGAGTGTTATCAAAATGGAGAGCCAAGGATGTGAGGCAAAGTAAAATCTCCCACGAAGAAGCCCTTTCCATGATCGTTTCTGGTAATTTCACGAAACATCAGTACTTGCTCCTCCGACGGACATCTAAAGAAGCTGCCCTTCCTATTGTCCACTTGTCCGAGGAGGCAATGGGGGCGAGGAATAAGGACATAAGAAGATTCAGGGAGCACCATGCAAGGAAATTTTCCTGGATAGTAACGAATGAAGACCTGTTTAACCCGGCGGTAGTCGCGCCCATTTTCCGAACATAAACGGTCGCGTGGGGTGTCTCTGACACCCCAAAAGATTTTCTTCAATTTCTTTCAAATAGTATATATTATTTGAACATTTCACATCTCGACGTATCCTTTGTTTATTTAGAAATGGCTATACTATGTATTTCAAACCATAAATTCAAATTTTATTTTTTTATGAAAATATTTTTAAATACCCTATTTTCCAGTGGGCAGTGCCAATTCCTCCGGAAAAATTGCCAATTTTTTTTGATTCAGCCAAAGAACACAGTTGAAATGTTGAGATATAAATACATGGCATGAGAATATACTTTTATAAACATCAATCACTGTATCTCATCATATTTTCAGCGTCGACCTCTATTTGCCTTACGTAAATACTAATAAATGTATTAAATTAGTTTACTTATCGATATTGAATCGATTTCCCAAAATGTATTCTTGAGGAAAAATTTACGATGATATTACGGTCACTTATAAATTGAAATACTCCTGTTACAAATTATATACAGCATTGGAAAGGTAAACTAACAAATATGTAGTCCTCAACAGAAGTTCAATTTCGCGCTATTGAAAAGTTTTATTGAATCCAAAGATTGTAGAAAATAAAGCATGTAAACTATTTATTTGCTTCTAATCACTTCTCAAAATTTTCAGCAAATGTGTACCACGCATTAGTTTCTAACACAGTTCACAGTATATTTTTGTTTTTATATCTGTTGGAAAAAACACATCTTCCAACTTTTTTCTTTTTTTCTCCTCATCCTTTTCTCAGGCTCATTTTACGCATATTCCTCTATTTTTCAAGTCTCTAGAGATCGTGTTCAATATCGATCTAATTTTACTGTATGGAAAAGTTAACGATCGAGTTATCTCAAGAAGAAAACTTCTTTGCAATGTGATAGTGAATTAGAATACCTAGGTATAACAAAATGCACTGAAGTGTTTGGCAAATGAAAGAAAATGGCCATGGACCATCTCCTGATGTTTCTGTTTGTATGATAGGTGCTGCTTATTTTGTCTAATGTGGCTAGACCTCCTTCAGTGTAGTTATAAAAGGTCAATATTTCCTGTTTTCTTTTATTATCTGTTCGTCTTGGATTCATTGATAGAATAAGCTGTGCGAATTGTTGGCGAAAGAATTACATTCTTTGACCATTTTACGACGCAGGAAACTTGAGCTTTTTTTTCTTCCTAAACCAAAATAAGCTGCTATTTTCTTCTTTCTTTCACATACACGACTTTTAATGCTAAATCTCTTTTATTTTTTGCGCACTGTTCCCGCAACCGTCAAATTATTGCTTAGAATTTCATCTGCTTGCGGAGTATTATTGAACCAGTAGTTCAAATTATGTTCCTACCGTTTTTGTTTACAAAAGAAAACATTCGCTTTAACTCCTCTTTTGGACAATTATCTACAAAAAATGGACCCTTTGGTTGCCACCCTGAGTAGGTACATCTTCAAATACAATCGAATTTGCCAATGCAAAACTTTTGATGCTATATTTTGCGGGTTAGGAAGGTAAATATTGCCTATATGAACATCTCCTTTGAAAAGGAATCAATTGCTCATCATCTTTTTCTCATGGCCCAATTCTATAATGTTGCCCCGTGTATTGCGAGCAAACATCTCAAATACATCCCTACTTTGTGCTAATTTGCCACTTTTCATTTTCTCCACTCTGGCAGTCACGTTGTCGAAACAAAATGGTAAAGCCGAAAAGAGAAATATGTTATGGCTCAAGGAGTAATAACAAGTTTCCACTCCTAATCTATTGTGGTTCCAAAACAATAAAAAATTCTGTAACTCAGTTTTATTTGCCCAGGCTAAAAGTAAAATACTATTCAGGAACACTAAGTCTTTCCTGTCTGTTTCACTATCTATTTTACGAGAATAATTTTCAGTAACTTTCTCTTCCTGAATATTTGTGCAATTGACAATTTTATCCACCATTCTTTCAATGAACATCATACGAAAACAAACCATTCGTGTTTTGAATCCAATTTATATTGCTAATAAGTCCACTCCTCTCAGTGACACTGCTACAATTTTATGTTCTTATGTTTGGTCTTGATCCCTGCGTAATACACGTTGCAACTCGATACTTCCCAACGTACATAAGCTCCCTTCCCTTTTACATAAGTTCATCATCTCTGCACTGTTGTTCAGTGTAAGTGTCATGCGCAGCTATATGACACCCATCTTCTTTTTCGTCAGAATCAATCTTCTTCCCTCAAAGATTCATTCAAAAGACAAAGACTCTTTCTTTTACTCTAGAGGTAGCTGACATCTAGTATGAATTGAAAACGATGAACGTAAGTATTATAAAGCCAACCTTCAATGGTAAATTCACAAAACATGTACCTAAATAATGATTTTTTTGAATAACTACTGCACTAACGTAATTGAACGAAGTCATCAAAATATCCTTTCTAAAAAATCGCATTTTCTACAAAAGTTGACGCAAGAGGCAAATAATTCCTCATCCAAATTTTAAATCAAAAGTCAAAGTATATTAGCTTTTTCCTTTACTTAGAAAGACTGCAGGAATCCATAGTGTACTAAATAGAACGTGCTGTAAGTATTACATGAGAGATTTTTCGTGGCTCACTTCGAGAGAAATCACTGTAAGATTATAAGAAAATACTAACTTTCTGTTTGTTTACATAAATTTAGGCAAAAAATATACCAATAAATAAATATTTATTGATGCAAACGTAAAAAGACATCTTTTATGGCCAGTCTCAGAAAAGTAGCTATCAAACTGATGAAAATGGATGAAAAACATTCAAGGCGACTTAAAATACTAGGCCTCAAACCGTAACGAGAACGGTCGCGTGGGGTGTCTGGCGCACCCCACTCTGCAGAGCTTCGACAAAAGTAGTTTTTCATAAAAACTTGCATTGGTTTTATAATAATATTTTACGTGTATCCTCAGAAAGCTTAAAAAATCAGCTAGAGGAGGTTACAGGTTATTGCAGTCACAATTGCAAGAAAAAATAGCGCTTATGTAAGGCTGGGGTGTCTGGGACACCCCACGCGACCACTGCCGGGTTAAAAGATTACTCCTAACTTCAGATGCAATGATATCAAGTATTTCTAAGGCTCAAAGAAGGAAATTACTTCAATTACCAGTCGAGGTAAAGAGTTTATTAATCCTGGAAGAATTGAGTGGATGACGACTGTGATGAGGATTTGTCGGATAGTGAATATGAATGTATTTAATTTTTTTTCGTAACAATGACTGAGAAAGATAAGGAGAAATGTTAACTTATTTTTTTGATAATTAAAAAAGCCCAAATTAATGGAAAATCTCATTTAATTTTTCGTACCAAATCATGTGCTCGTTAAATTGATGCCTCACTGCGTAAAGAGCTTATTGCAAGCGTATCAATAAATTTGGCGTTTAACTTGAGTTATAGGAGTTATGAAATATTGTTTATAACATTTTAATGATTGTAATAATGCCTCCGTTGAAACTTGTGAAATAAGGAACCCCGTTTAAAATTGCTTCCAAATCCATTGGCACGTTACAAGGAACTATGAAATTGTCTACTTAATTAGAATTAGATATTATAATTTTTAAACAATGAATGCAGTGTAATAATATTAAAAATATACTTATAATATAAATTTCCAATTAATATTAACTTATTTTTCGTATCAAATACGATCAAACATACGAGAAAGTAGAAAATGTTCTCTTGGTTCATTCAAAATCAGTTGTTCAAAATTTGTCCAAAAATAAACAATGAAGTCATTTTATATGCATTTATGTATGTTTTAAATAACTAATTCAGTTTTATGATATGCATAATTTTAATTTACTATCACCAGTATAATCTCAAATTCCAATGTTAAAAAAATTAATTGTTTAAACAAAATGTGAAATAACAGTAAAATTATTGCAAATACATAAAAAATAGTTATAAATTCAGAATAAGCGAGTCAAAAACAATAAGAATACACCTTTAGGTCAAATATGTACATAATAACAACGGCGTAATTAATTTTGGCCAGCTTTTTTCGATTTGGGACCACTGTGCGCCGTGGTCACCACGGCGCCCATTTCAATCTGGCCCGACGGTGCGCCGTTGGAATTGGATGGAAATTCTACAAATTTTGGTGTAATTTTAACTTAATATCTCGATGTAACTCGGTGATCCTTTTCTTATAATCCCAAATAAACAAAAAATATCGACGAAAAACAGAGCCCTACAATTAGTATCGTATCGACGATAAATATCGCAAGACAGCGGAGAAATTAGGTTATACGAAATGTAAAATAAATGTGGCACTAAATACATTATATCTTATACACAAATACTTGCTAATAGATTGCCTTTCCAACGTCCGTCGAGCACGGTATTCCCCGTGGCCAGCAGCAGGTTCCGAACTTTGCCGCACGTTCGGAAAATCGATCTTAATTTCGGCGTCGCAGGTGGTCGCAATTGTCCTTCAGATATCATAGTCTGTAGGTTATTTTGTATATATGGAGTAAATATCTGGAAGTAACTCGGTGATGCTTTTTTATAATCGTACATAACACTAAATTTCGCCAGAAAACAGGGTCCACCATTTTGTAATTATCAACGTTAAATATCGCAAGTAAGTTAAGAAATTAGGTTGTATGAAATGGAAATGAAATGTGGTACTAACATATTATAGCTTTTATACAATTGATCTGCTTTTAAAGATTCAAGGTCCAACATATGTCGAGCACGATATTCCCCGTGGCCAACAGCATCTGCGAACTGTGCCGCAAGATCGAAAAATCGATCTTTATTTCGGCGTCGCAGGTGGTCGCAGCTGTCCTTCTGGTATCACACTCTATATGCTTTGTTGTGTATGTGGTGTAAATATCTCGAGGTAACTCGGTGATCCTTTTTTTAAAATCGTACATGAACACAAAATTTCAACGAAAAACAGGGTCCTCCATTTTGTATCCACAAATAATACAACTGAGTCGTGAAAGTTACCAAGAATTAACAACAATAAACCACATAATAATATCGTAAATTTTTGTTTCCATTGAAATAATACAGAAGGTGAGGCATTAATTTTAACATGCCGATTTTCGAAAAAAATTCAATGAGGGCAAATGTTGCGAAATTTGCTCAACTTTGAGGCCAAGCAATTTGTTTATAAAAAATACCAATGAAAAACTGTTTGCGTCAAAAAATGCACTAATGTATTGACAACAACTGCGTAAAGTTTCAAATTCCGCACTCAAAAAAATCGTTTTTGAGGTTTTGTCCAGCTTTTTTCGATTTCAGCCCACTGCGCGACGCCGTGAAATTCAGGCCGCTTTCAGACGAGACGACTCTCTGCCACGCTGTGGGCCGTACCGTGAACGGCGGCCCGGTCCCAGCTAGCGGCCGCCCGTCGCAAAATCCACGGACCTCTAGCAATCGTATTGGTATTCATATGTAACGAGAAAATTATCAAGTAGGTACCTGCGCCACAGTTACGGTGATTTGATATAATGTCCTGAACATAAAGTTTCAAATTCAAAAATTTGGCATTCGTGAAGAAATTATAATAATAAAAGTGATTTTATCGTCAACTTTGGAATAAATATAAGGTTCCAGATAATTTAAAAGCGTTCAAATGCCTCAAATTATGGTTTCAAGCTTTTTTCATTTATGTCTTCTTTTTCTGCTTCCATAGAAACTTATAATATTTACGTAATTTCGTCCGCTTGTTTTGCTGTGGCATAATTTTTCTCTTTCTTTTTACTCAATGAAACATAAAATGATGATTTGCAAAACTAATTAATCTGAAAAACTAAAAGGCTTGAGACATAACAGAGCAAAATCGCACCAAGGGCACGTTAACACAGTAGGAACGTGCGTAAACGTACCCATTAACTGGGTTTGGAATGATTTTTGATGTACAACAAAAATTCGGAATATTACTGTTGATTAAATTACAGTTCTCAAAAAAGATACAAATTTAATACCATTCATACATTTGACAATAGAGAGACCCAAATCTCACAGGTCAGCTCAAACAAGCATCCACTCCTTTCACTAAAAGGCACTTCGGTCAAATCAGGATAAGGGTTGCAGGGGCGCATTTATAAATACAATACTGGATAAAATAACAAATGAAAATATCACAGGGTGATGTGTATGCCTTATACAGTTCGCTTTCGCAATGTTTCCTGAATGGAACCTCGTCATTGGATCAACATTTCTATAATTGATGAAGGGTTTCGAGGAGCAATGTTCCAGAGATTCAAAAAACGCCTTCCCAATAGATACTGGGAAGGGAGGAATTTGAAAGCTGCATTAACTCAAATCCTCGCGGATTCCTCTCGTGGGTATAGTGCTCCACCATAAGCCCTTTTCTGACCTGTGGCCAGCTCACCATTCACAATGCACTATTCCTCTTTCCTATTGTCTAAGCACGCACAACGGACCCCACGCGAGTTCCCTTCAACCATAAGTATACCTCTCTTTGGTTCATCTGCACAACAATCGGAGGATCAGAACATTTAGATAGCCGTTTTGGTAACGATGAATAAAAAACAACAGAAAGAGAGGGATTTGAGGAAGAATTTGGTAAATTATTTGCCTTCCATTCGGAAAACGCTGCGTCCGAGTCATTTCACTTCGACGTTTCACTCTTGCTTCTTAGATCTTTTCATCAAGAGATTGAGTGGTATATGCTCCGAGTAAAATTCATCAATATGAAACCTGAATCACACAATAAATTTTTCACGAGAAGTTCAGGGATGGCGGCAATGACAGCTCAGATGGTGACTCTATGACGCCATCATTTCGGGGATATTAGCAATGACAGGGATCACCGTCCCTATTTCCATCATTTGTTGCCGCCAAACAACTACTCCTTGTAGAGACATGTACGACATTCGTAACTGATAAAGTTCTTGTATGAGAGCCACTGAGTTGGAAGAAGAGACTTCGCCGCATTTGACCCAAAATTGAGAAAATCAAGTCAAGTCACACACAAACACATGGAGAGAAGACACGGACGAATATGTATTACTCTGGACGGCAAAAAATAATTTTTTCACGAGCCCTGATACCATTCCAGCTAATTCTCGAGTAAAATGACCTCCTAAATCCGAATATGACATCCGTTTCCCTTCATCATCCACCGTTTTCGGGGGGAAGCACCCTCTAATTTTCATCACTTTGCAATGATTTGGAGGAATTAAAAGGATTATATTAGCATTTATATTTCTAATGAGGTTTTTGAGAATGAAAAGTTATAAAACATGATAATTAATGGTAAGGAGAGGATTTGGGGGGATTAGTTCCCCTTAATGATTAAAAAAACACATGAAAAATTATCAACCTTTCCTTTTTTCGCAATTTTTTCACTTATATTCTTCGTATTACAGCTCCCATTTCATCTTTCTGAGCCCGAAATATTCCAGGATGATGGAAAAATATAACAACAGCGTATATAAGCAATTATAAAAATATTTAAGAATACGTCATTGAAAAAATAATGAAAATGTGTGCCAATAGTTCAGAAGGTACGCTACTACGCTGGCGCCCTCAATGCCACACCCGCATCAACAAAGATAAAAATAACAAATGTGAAGAGCAATGAATAACATAAGTAATTTGGTATTTGATTTCCCTTTATACACGGAGGTAGAAGTTTGTAATACAAAAACCAGCAGTAGGCCTAATATACATAACAACATGCCCGCATTCAACTTCCCTGAAAATCTCCTCTCCTTTGGTGATATCTTCATGGAACCGTTCCGAATGTTAATTTTAAACTGCTCCAAAATATTCTATGAAAAAGTCCAGGTGTGAATGTAGGAAATGCATTTTTAGTGATATGTTACACCCCATGGCCTACTACGCTGACAGAAATTCCTCGACGTGGTCGACATTGTTATTACTTTGTCACCCAAAAAGTTCTAACACACGTTTCAGAATCCAAGCCAAACTCGATTTACTTTATGATTCAGGTGTTCCATAAATTTCGATTTTTGGAAAATTTTCCTAATCTGGGGGCTCACGACTTTCTTCCTTGGTTTTAGCCTCAATTAGACGAGGAAATTAAGTTACAATTTGAAATTTAGCTCCTGTCTTGTAGATTGCTTTCACAAAGTGTTTCATCTGTCATCGTTTGATGTGCAATGCGGCAAGTGAATATTTTTTGTCGGAACCAGGGAAACATGAGCGATATTTTTATAACCATAAGTGAAGCTTTCTCACAGAGGCCAGTTTCGTACGATGCAATGTTTTTCTCGGGCGCGGCTGTAGTATTCACAAAGGAAGCAGCAGTATTTCGTGAGGCCTGTTTGCAGTCCCGTGAGTAGAGCGACAACTTTCAGATGAGCGTAAACTTACCCTTTACAATGACGATAATTAATATTTTCAAGGATTCGGCTGATATTTCCGGACATGTCCTTCATAAATGCAGAGCATACAGACAGGGTAGAAGGTAACTCATTCTCATCGGCCAACAGGACCACTTTAAAGCTTGTCTTTGACGAATCCATAAACAGTCTCCATTTTATGGGTCACATAAAATGGAGACTGTTTGAATGGGTCACATAAAATGGAGACTGAGATCAGTTCTATCAACAATGCATTTAATTACAGAAAAAAAACAAACCTTCACCTTCCATAAAAATTAATTTCAGTGCTGACTGTCTTGTTCTATAAGGAAAGATTTTTATGCCCTTTTCAAAGACGTTGTCATCCATTTACTTTGTGCCATATGTTACAGTATTTGGTCAAACTACTGTATCAAGTGGTGCAGCAAACACTTGGAGCCCAATCCTAGCCCTGACCTCCAACTAGGCAGCCAAAGTAAAATTTATGAGTAGTTTTAAGAATTAAAGGAAGAGGTTATTGCTGCGATGTATAAGTCAATTCACCGCAAACATAACAGAAGCGATGAGGATGATTTTTACACACGCGTAGCATAACTGCACATTAAATCACGGAGTAAAACGTAACAAACAAGAGTAAAATAACTTCTCTCGTTTTACACATTTTAAACTTATTGGAAAATAGGGATCCCTGTCTAGAACACCGGAAGAGTTGACTCTGCGATCGCTAGAGATATACCGAGGGAAGATGACGACAACTTCAATATACGTAATTGATTTGAGAGGCTGATACTTTGTGGAACTCGATCATTAAGGAGAAAGAATACTTTTTAACTTCAACGAGAATACAAAATATCAATCTAATATTTTTCGTGAAATTAGAAAATATTACTTCTCCTTTGTCAGCTGCGAAAGCAACAGAGAATTGCCGTCCAAGCCTGAGCAGGCGACGCATTGCGAGGGCCAGCGCAGTAAAGTGATTCTTCCGAGCTTTTGCCACTTATTTTAATTATTGTTGCTGTGCTATGCAGTAAAATATTTTTATTTTTACTGCTGTTTCTTGTTGTTACATATTTTTATCATTCGGGGTAGGATGATGTACCATGGAAGCTGGAAATAATTACGTGAAAATTTGAGAAAAATTGGCAAAATTGATCATTCTAAATGTTTTTTATACAATTAACGAAGACTAATTCCCCCCCAAATCTACCTCATTACCATAAATATTTATTTTTTAAATTTTGTACCCCTCAAAACCACTAAATATTTTTCAATGCTGAAATAATCCTTTTAATCCTCCAAATGACCGAAAAGTGATCAAAATTGAAGGGGGGAAGATTCCCCGAAAATGGTGGGCGATGGGGAAAAACGGAGTTCATATTCGGATTAAGGAGGTCATTTTACAATGGAATTAGCAGGAATGGTGTTAGGGCCGATTTTCATGCCGTCCATTGTTATCAGTAGGTGAAAGAAGCAGAAATCCATCTTTCCCCCATCCCATTGTCATACATGCCGCTGCTCATATTCCGCTTTCACTATCAGACATCTTTCTCTCAATGCTCAAGAAGCTCCTGAAAAGCCGCCAGCGGATTTGCCTATCCGCGCCAATGATCTGGCTGAAAATCTAAACGACACCATATTCCACCATAAATTTCATTCTCTATTACTCCCTGCCGCACTTAGCGCTTTCGTCAAGACTCGGCAATCAAGGAAGTTTGGATTCAACGCAACCCGTAGCTGCGCTGTCGTCCGGAAAATCTCAAATCATCACGCCCAATTCGAAGGGTTTAATTACAGTTATTATTACCATAGCAATGATTTTAGATGCGGATGAATTTAGCTGCGGGGTACATGGGCGGAATTCACAATAACTTTCGCCAACCCCCAAAATATTAGGTAGCTACCTAACTACGTCCACAAACCTATAGAGAATCGGGAAACAGATTTTTATTATTATGAAGATTAATTATTCATTTTAAAAAATTGCAAAACTAATCTATAATGCGCCGAAACAAGACCAAAAGATTATCTTTCCATTCGGAAGGGTAGACAAGCACATGGTATGGTCGGGTCGCATTCACACTAGTATCTACTTCAATGTGCTATTAGGAAAAGTGGCATATTTATTGGCACAGCACTTTCAAGCAAAGATTAACTTTCAAAAATTGTGAACATTTACACATTCTTAATAAGTACAATTAAAGCTCATCGTTTTGGTAAAAATATTCAGTAAATGGTATGATAGTAAGGGAACTGCATGATGAAATACCATGTTTTGGCAGGGAAAATTCAAAGTTAAGAATAAAACAACAGCGTAAGTGATTGTCTTTAGCATTAGCATCAACGGATTCCAACGTTTAAGTATTAAAAAATATATGCTTAATCCAAAAACAAACCATAGGCCATGCGTTAATATTGAGCTTCGGGAGTAAGGATTCTTTAACGAGATGACACTGCTGCTTCAAACGATATCTTGCTACAGCCAATATTTTGCTGATAAAGATCACTAGAATTTTGATAATTAACTGTATTCCATGAAAGTCTGACAATTCTCGGAAGAGCAAAGCATAGGAATCTCTCCGGATTCTCATTTTAATACCATAACAAACCCAATCCTATGCCAATGAAGATTACGGCCACGTGGAGTTTTACATTCTTTACTTAAGCGCCTTGCCGTGGAATTTTAATTGATCATAATAGTCCTCACCTTTATTTTATACCAGTCAATATCTAAGAACGCCAGCAGGATTGATTATATAAAACCTATATTTTGCAACCTATGTGCGTTGAGCTTTTTCATGAAAGCAATTGAGGCGGAGGTCTTCGATTAGATTGAGATTCCGATGGATATTGGGAAATGAAAGCCAGTGAAAGGGGGTGCGTAGAAATTGGCGTCAGGTGTGGGGTTGATGATGAGGGAATTATGAGATAAATCGATTTAGCGCCATCCCTCGTGTAACATGGCTCGGTGAGTTACCATGGCAACCAGAGGAGGAGCGTCAATGGCCAGAGGAAAGACGATAACGAGGATATTCCAATTTGCCCTATGGAAGGGTACACATCCATCTACGCATTAACCTGGAATGAGCATCCCCTAGAGTAGTGGCCATGGGATGAGAACTTCAACGCAATACACCCAATAAAAGGCATCTGCTCTGGAATTAATGACTCAAGTAGATCCTGAATGATGTGGAACTACATGATACCTGAAAAAATATATCAGGTCCAACCAGGAATGCTAACAAGTCTGGTTGCGTAATATCACATCTGAATTTATGCCTTCTTATTGCCAATGGCAGCCTTGTTATTCCGTTTGATTCGTGTTTATGATTGCCAAAGTACCTACGGAAAAATTATGAAATTGACAAAAGGCAAGGGAACTAAGCGCCGTAACAAATGAACGAAACACCTCGGATAACGGAATGGAATGCTCCAACCATACGGCCATATTCGTATAAAAAAGCATCATACAGATAATACCAATGAAAGTAATGAATAAAAAGCGTATAAATTTAACATTACCTATCTCTTTATGTTTAAAGGCATATTGTTTACCGATCATAGGGCTATAAAAACTAAACAAGTGGTGATTTATGGCACACATTTGACGAACTCGAAGTCTGCCAAGTTTGAATAAATTCCGAAACTCGCTTACCTGGCAATTGAGAGCCAAATGGAGTCGTATGTGAATGCAGATTGGAATCTCCAGCAATTAGCGAACATCACTCGTCACCGCTCGATACCACCGTGACGCATGCAGAGGGGTAGCAGTACATTTCCATGCAAATGTCTCATCATCGATACGTACGTGATTGTTTGTAGCATCTGAAACTCAACTGCGGGATGCAAATCATGACTGCAGCAAACGGATAGAGAGAGTCAAACGGAGGCAATTGGGGCAGGGGTCAAATGCCGCTCGGTCTAATCGGTTGCCACATTCCAGAGCAATATCTCAATTAACACAAAGGAAGAGAGCGTTTGCACAATATGATGGATATTATGTATAAATCGATACATAAAAAAGCGCCGATCGCGATGTGAAAACAAAAGAGACAGTTGTACCACCATCCAGGTCTCCACGCATTTAACCCTCTCAGTGCCACGGACCGATTTATCGGCTTATATTTCTCTACCGAAAAGCGACATGAGTAGATATATCGGCCTTTAGATAGGTAGCTGTTCAATATAATAATTGTTTGCAGCATTTTTACTCCTGGATAAAAAACCAAGATTGAATATAAAGTTAAAAATCAGTATTGTTAGAAAAAAAAGAGCATAGTGATATTCCAAGAATTGACACATCAATTTTTCCTCTTGAAGGCGACACATTTTATTTAAATGCCTTTGGAATTTCTCGTCAGTTTCACTCCAAGTAGATGGCACTAACAATAAGAGGGTTATGATTGGACTTAAATAGCGCATTCACCCCTTCACATGGATTCTGTTGTTAGTTTGTTCCCTTTTACGCCACTCAACCAACTGGCGTGTCATTAAATCTACGCCATTATGTTTTTGCACATAGGGAAACGTCGTCTTCATTATTTCTTGACACGACCCTTAAAAATCCGTGTGCTTTAAAATAATGAGCATCTAGACGCATCAGCGAGAGTTACACTAGAAAGACAGATCCGAAATAATGTTTTTACTTATTGTAATAATTAATGATATACACTACGCAACACTGATTTTGAAAATGGCTTCGTGAATCTTTATTTTTTTAACGTAAATAATTGGCTGTTTTCTTATCCTACAATTGAAGAATTAGATTTTTAATTCAAATTTGATAATTTTAATATCTTATTAAGTGAAATATATTATTTTGTTTTGTTGATGTTGGCGCATGTTATTTATTCTGCTATTGACACCAACGCATCTATCGATGTTCCTCCGCCATGCGTTGGTTTCAAAGTCTCTTGCACTTACGTACTTGTCCACATTATGAGACATGATGGCCTGATGAAAACAATCGTAGAAGGACAGGTGGAAGGGAAGAAGAGCAAGGAAATACTCCGAATGAATTATATAGGACAGATTACTTAAAGGATGTAAAAGAGAAGAAATACGTTGATATGAAAATACTATCGCATAGGAGAGAGGAATGGGAGAGCTGCGTCAAACCAATCCTAGGATTGTGGAATAATGATAATGAAATTGTTTCGAACCAGAGGTTGGCGTTTGAGTGTCCCTCTAACTCAGTGATAATAAATATTCCACGATAAGAATCACGAAGCAAACAAGTCGATAAATAAACGCACACCTAAGCAGCCGGGTGGAATGCCCTTTCCAAGATGGCACCTCAAGGCGAATGTGAATGTGCGTGACGTAGAAAGTTATGAGAGTGCTTTCAATGGCTGACGACACCTCTTACGTCACACATTATTATTGTCACGAGTCAAATTTTTAAGTAACTCAATTATTCTTCCTAATTATACACGATGTTTTTGTCTCTTTTAACTTATTTATTCAACTTCTCTGGTAACTAGTCAACAACTTTTTCTTACCCTTGACAACCCTTTGCTTATTAATAAACTTCAACACTTAATTTTGTTGATTTAAATTAACATTTCGTTAAAATGATTACTATTAACTTCATCAAGTTTGATGGCGCCTGACAAGTGAAAATGCTCGCTTCACTTTTTTGTTAAATTCATTGACGGCGAATAAAATGTGAGGCGCTGTACATTCTGAAGCGATCTTTCTGCTTCTCCGTCCCATCGCTCGCATTTGTGGAAGGGTGAGAGGGTATGATACGTCTCATTCCATTCGGAGGCGTCATACATAATATACGGCGAGAGCCATCGATCGAGGGATGAATTCATAAGGAGAGGACTCCTAGGAGATGATCTGGTGGAATGGAATGGAATTCGATGACTCTTAGGCTTAGATCGCCTGAGCAATAGCAAATAGATACAACAACCAATCAATGCAGACAAATTGACACATAATTCCAGATCAATCTCACGTGGTTACTGAGATAGATAGAATTTTAAAACACCCTACATAACTTATAAATTTGAGTAATATTGTATTTATGTAATACTTACAATCCTTAATTAAAATCTTACACTAAGTGTTATAAATGAATGTCTCACTTGGCATCTCAAGACATTCGTAGTAATTTAACGAAAATGGGTTTTCAATTGGCAAAATTTTAAGTGAAATTATACGCATTTTCTGATATAATTACAAAATGAAGAATTACGAAATGAACCATTAATAAGGAAATACGATTAAATTGCTTAGGATGAGAATTTTATAATGTCAATTTATTAATACATGTCAATTTCAGGAAAATGTTCAGTTCATAGTCATTTTATTATAAAAACTTTATGAAGTACATTGAAAATTATACATGATTAAATCAAATAGTGTTGTAATCTTTTTCTCTCATCATGGCTGCGTTTCTTTGAAATCTGAGAGTCAGTTCCCAAGCGCGCGAGTGATTTTAAAATGCATTTCAGTGATATTGCGCATGCGATGCTTTTCATGACAGTGCTCAAAATGCAATTTTGGTAATACACAATGGTTGATTCCTCGCTTGGATCCCACTCTACAGCTGAAATGAACTTTCCCAAATGAGCGGGAAGACGATTGTTCTACCTAAATCTAATTTGCAATTATTTTTAAGCCTTATGCGAATGGAATTATAAGGGACAGCACAAACTCTATCAACTACGTATTACCTACGTATAGGCCTATTCTTTGGAAAGGGTGTTGTTGAACAACGGCTCATATGCAGAACGGCTGCATACCCAGCTCCAGCAATTTCTTCCGACGTAGGATTATTCTTGAAATGAAAATATAATTCAAATATGAACACGTAATACGGTGAGTGCTTCGCTAACGTTACAAAAAATAAGTGTTACTTCGAATATATCGATAAAAATTGTCCAACTATAACTTATCAGTTCATTTACCTGGAATAGTGAGTAAAAATATCCAAGAAACAATTGGCGAGAAAACTGATAGGAAAGCTAATATTAAGCTTCCATTGGCAGACAGGCAATCACTTTGAGTAGCTATTTTACCAACTACCTGCAAAAAAACTGTTGATAAACAAAAATGGAGTTATCTCTATGTATCTACATAGTCATAGAAAGGATAAATAGTTACATTAATATCAGAATTGAGTTGCTTAATCTCCCGCAGAACAAAGGTCATTTTTCCTGCACTAGGGTACTCTGCGAGAATAATTAGGGTGGGCTGGGAAATTATACACCGTCGAAATATTATACTGTGCTCGTTGGTGTTACGTCCTGACCCAATCCTAGACAGATTCTAGGAGAAGAGATTCTCATAGAACCGGTCTATGATTTGGTCAGGACATAACACCAACTGATGAATCTGCTGCCGATTTGCTGCGTAGCAGGAAACATTCATATTTTGGTCTCATAAATATCCACATTTACAGATGCTAACACACAATTACATTAACAATTAAGGATTAATTTGGAGACTAGGGTTTCCGACTACATAATTATGTCATAATTAGCTCGTTTTCATTATCTTTACAGACCAACGGACTTGAAACTGCTAATCGCCATTCTCTGCAATGAATTCAATGTGCTCACATATGAGAGCAACGGGAGAAGGTAAATAATTATTCCTCTCTTTACACTTGCGTTATGCTTTCTTTAAATCGCTTGCATCCATTACTTGCTGAATCTCTAAATGCACATTTATAGACAGCTAACTAAGTCCTTGTCTATAATGGGACGTAAGACGGATACCGTGGGACAAAGAATTTCGAATCTCCAACGGAAAAGGTAAAAATTAAATACAAAATCGTGGCGCAGGCAAAAAAATTTAAGTCTCGTTAACACCCTTCGGAATTCAAACTTGAAGAGGTTTTATGGATGTAACCCAAGTTTTTTTTAGCTTTTCATTTTCTTTATTTAAAACTCCAAATCTTTCAATACACTTCTTTTGCAGTTTCAATAAATCCGAATATTAATTTTCTATACTTTAAGCGGATCAAGCGAATAAAGACAGCTATGTTCGGTTTTGCCCACTCCGAGTGTGGATATTTTTTTATCCTATCAAGGAAAGATTTAACACATTCCCGGCGAGCATCATGTAAAAACTCTTCTCGGGATACCGCGCGGGTAAGATTATATGAGAGCGCCGACGTTTCGGGTGCTGACTCGCTACCCATTCTCACGGCTACCCGGCTCGCTACGAGTACCCGTGAGAATGGGTAGCGAGTCGGTACCCGAAACGCCGGCGCTCTCATATAATCTTACCAGGGCGTTATCCCGAGAAGAGTTTTTACTTCTCAATGAAGTTAACATTACGGCTCTAAATTCATAAATGTAAAATGCAATACCTCACTCATTGTCAGTTAAGACTTCACATAATTTTTTACCTGAATTTCATTCATTCACTTTATATCACTACGACATGCCTAACCACTAGTTATTTTGTTTTCCACTGTGGCCTCAAAGCAGGTTTGGCGAAAGACTGAACCTAGATCCCTGTATCTCTACACGAGATCTGATATTCTAAACGTATGCCGCAATGATTAGCTTCGCCTTCGTTCCTATGGCTCACGGTTTGCGGATTAAAATCTGGTTATTAGATATGATTAGCAGTGAACATTATTTTGGGAAAACTAGCGTCACAGCTTCGGGACGTTCGCTTAAAAAATAATCGCACACCGCTCGCCATGAATGGATCTTCTGCAAAACTATAACTCTGAATTGTTGCTCAAGATGTCTTGAAATTGAGTTGAGCTGTTTATTATCTTCGCATCAATGTCTTTTTTTTATCTTTTCTTCGAAATTTCATATTATATACGCGTTAGTTTTTCTTCCGAGGTGTTTCGTCCACCATCCGCGATTAAAACTAACAAAAGACGATCGAAACACGCTTGAAAAATTTAGCATGACACTTCGCGATCCGAAGTATCATGATAATTTATCATTTGATGAAAAATCGTCCAAACTCTTAGCTAATTTCTTCCAACGAACACCGCTTCTTCTTCAGTGCATATCTTTTGCAATGTCAATAACTAATTTCCTAAACGTACAATGTTTAAGGGCGTATCAAACGACTTCAGACTACCATTGTCAAATTCAGAGTGTTCACACTATTCTTCCTTCATTCAGATGTTAACATTATGGTACTAAATTATTAAATGTTAAATTTTACATGCGATTTCCAATCCGTGTGCACTTGAATTTCACGCTAGAGTTCCGTACGGATAATTTTCTGATATTTTTTTATTTCTTAAGAACCGGCATTGAATCAATACTGATATGTTACTGTGGCTCTGTGATGGCTTATGTACCATGTGTACACGAAGTATATTGGCTGCACAGCAACTTGTGTCTTTTTCTCACTTGATGACTTAATATTTCATTTTCCCCGCAGGTTGAACACTGGGCTCATTCTTGAGGACGACGGCAGTATCCCAAGGAATTTCTCAATATCTCGTACGAGGAGCGGATGTATATACAACTGTACGCGTTGAGAGGCCAGAATTGTCCACACATACTTTTGTCAAACACATGTAAAATATCCTCTTTAAAGTCTTGAACTAGATTCAATCTTGATAAATAATTTTCAAACACAGATTTGCTGTCATCATTGACAACTACTCTTCCTGATAAGTACCTTTGAGGCAAGTGCCCGCATGCGGACTCTTGCCCCACGGGGGCTGACTCATGCCCCACTTCACAGGATTGCTTTTTCTATGACTTCATAGTTTCTGCCATAAAAATTTTATTTACTTTTTAAATAATTGCATTGAAATAAAATGCGGAAACTGTAAGAGAAAAACCGATTGGGGAGCATTATGACAAAATATTTATTCGAAATTGTGTCTGCGGACACGTCCTTTGTGCAGTATAACATATAGCATTCAATCATCGGGAATTCGAAAAATATTACCTATTTCCAGAATTTTAGAGTCCTTTAATTCGTACATATGCATCATACTGCCTGTTGCTGTCCGAACTACCCTTTGAGCAGGCATGAGTGTACATTCCCCAGTCCTTATTTTTACAAGAAAGCGTTTGAAAATAATCTTTCAGTTGGAGCACCTTCAGGTACTCTTTTGCTAACGACAGATTCGGTATTCATCAATTCAGAAATTTATTATGACTGTCTGAAACATTTTAAGGGAGATCCAAAACTCTCTGCTGATGGCAGGGATAGAGGGATCAACAACTTTGCTATTTCCACATAGTAATTTATTGACACCGACCATGGTTTCGTTACAGAGTAACATAATCAAGGTGAAAAATGCAGGTAAATTGACAGTATATATAGCAGAAGGTTGGGTAGGGAAAATTACCAGGAGCCGTTGGTTAGGGGAGGTAAGGGTTGGGGTTGGAGATGGGTTTGGCGTCACTGTGGGTGGGGTGGGTGGAGGGGTGGATGAGTAAGGGGGAAAGTGGAGGAGGGGGGAGCGAGAAGGGTAAAGGTGGTCGCTGAACACGCGTGCGTCCCTGAGTCCCTGTGGCTTAAAATTTCCAGCTCTCCCAAGGCGCCTGATCTCCGTCCTTCCTTCTCAAAGTGCAGAATAGTAGGGATGAAGTCACTAATGTGCCCCATGTCGATAAGGTGTTTTGCAAATTGTGAGTGATCGTCTATGACACATCTGGTGCTCGGCCGCCCTGATGGAAAAACTCCTCCCTGTAAATCGCGTCACAGTCGGCGCAATTGAGGCGATATACTCCGCTCCGTTCCTCCGGGATATCCCTGTCCTTTGGTGACCCCTTAATGTGCTGTAGTTATAAAAGGCTGGCCTTATTTTTTCTTGGGGAAGTAGTCTTTGCACTCTTAATGACAAATTCCCACGGAAGAGAATTAGGCACCATTTAGGAGATCCCTCCTGGGAATTATGTGTTTTTATATATTAGACGTCTTGCCATCTGAGTTCTTTTTCGTCGTAAAATGGTGTCCATTAATTTTTCCTCGTAGCCATTGTTGACAGCAATGTCCTTTATGGTACGGAGTTCATTCGCCATGTTGCTTTCCGACAAAGGAATAACCTGTGTACCAGAGATTTGAGGGCTACGGTTTTTTGTTGAATATGCTGTCTGGAGCTATCGTGGATGATGGATATATACGCGGAATAGCATTCTTTCCTGTAGATGGAAAGGTCGAACTTATGATTTATGATACTTATGGCGAGGTCAAAGTAATTCAAAAATCCTTCCTTCTCAGTTTCCATGGTGAATTTGATGTGTTTATCCTGAGAATTGAGCACTGTCAGAAATGGTGATAGCTGTCTTAACGTACCTTGCCACACACAAATCACATCATCTACATATCGGTACCATTTTACTATGTTTTTAGTAGGGGATTTTTACTACAGAACAGAACTCTCTCAAAATTGTCTATATAAATTTCTGCTAGGATGGGGGACAAAGGTGACCCCATGGCGGGGTCATTTAATTGTTTTTATTGTTTGCCGTTGAAGAAAAAACTGTTTTGATTAGTGCACAAATTCAGAAGATCACACAGTTCACTAGTCACTGGGTACGGTGTGCCTGCCTTGATGAGGGTTAGTTCTGCTAATTCCACAGCTTCCTTTCTTAGGATGCTCGGGAATAGATTGACAACGTCGAACAGGAAAATTGTATTCAGATCCACCAGTTGTTAATTGGATAATGTGTTATTAATCTAAAATATGTAGGAAAGAAACTTGCACCTTATTTTATTGATAGAGAAAGTTTTCATGTGAAAACTGTGATTAGGAATCTTGCCCCATAATGGGAGGACTCTTGCCCCACGTGAGGGGCAACTTTCCTATTTGTTTTTCTCTTACATTTTGCTGAATAATTCCAGTTATTAATTTATTCTGCAGAAATGGAAGATAAGTATTGTAGTAAATGAAACAGGGAACAAATTATGAAAATATAAAAACTATAAGGAAAATGAAAAAGCAAGAGCAATGTCCACAATTTTATTGTAAAATTGTGGAAATTGCTCCTGCTTTTTCATTTTCATTAAGTCACGTTTCCACTCCATCTCGCCTGAAACCTTAGACTATATTTATAAAAACTATAGCTCGAACCTAAATGCATCATTTTTTTAATTGTTTGTTCGATGCGAACTCTTACCCCTCATTCCCCCACTGACAAATTATACTCCTACATTAATGTTAAAGAAAAAATCGCTAACTACTCATGGATGCAATCTCCGTATGAATTCAGAAAATTAAAACATGGCAACGAATAGCAATTAGGAGAGAAGATAGAGGAGGAATTTTTTAAAAATAGAGGTATACCGAAGAAGACAAAGAGACAACACACTTTGGACAGAAGGAGACGAGAACGGAGAAGAGGAAAAAGTAAGTGAAGGAAGTAGCCAGGTAGGTGGGTAAACTCCAGACTGAACACCAATCTAAGGGTTGTAATTAGGGATGGTCGGATCGGATACATCTGATCCAAATATTCGCGGATATTGCCCTCCATCGGATACATGTTATCCAAAGCCGTGGAAGACATCGGACCTGGATCTGAAATTTTAAATAATAGCTTCAGTGAATGCATAAGGGTGGAAAGAGTTGCGATTCTCTCATTGTATGCGCCGTCGCATGCAATTCTTGTCCTGCTAATGAACTGTTTTGTTTGAAAGCTCTCGCAGAGGTTACGTAGGAGAATTTCAACCGTGGAAAATAAAAAAGGCAAAATACGACTGGCACATAGTGTGACTCTTCCCAAGAGATTGCACTATCATCGGGGGAATCTCAGCGTCGTAGGATAATAACTACGTCAAAAGTAACTATGTCGCAGATATCAGAAAACCACCCTCGGCCGTCCATTAGCCCGTGCCTCTGTTTTTTTCCGAAATCAAACCATAAATCATTGTCTTCTAAGGAAATTATCAAATTACACGAGAAAAATTGAAGCGTGTTTCAACCCTACACTGTCTCACCAACTGACCTTTTTTGGCCTGCCTACTTCCATTTTCCGTTTCTAGACGACAAATGCTAGGTGAGTGACTTTCTGGGCCCGAAGATGTCTCTATAGCTTCGACAATTAGATGACTTGCACGAGATTTAAAATAGAATTAGACCAAACGCGATGCATTCCTGACGATATATCTGTTTATTTTTCAGCTCTAATTGATCGCCACTAATTTTTCTGTTTACAATTGGACCACAATAATGTGCAATATTGTCCAAACAGCACAACTTTCAAAGAAAAAGCGCAGCATTAACCCCTGAAACAAGTAGACACGGATTGGAAACGCCAACTGCATATCGATGGCTAAGTTATTACAACACGTATCTCAAAATCTGGCCGATCTGAAAAAAGTTATCTTTAACAAAGTGCAATAACAAGAAAAAATAAAATTCAAGCATAAAACTACTCTTTGTTGGCAAATGTATGCTTGTGCGAAAAATCCACAGAGAAAAAATCAATCGCCATGACCGGGATCCGAACCCTGATCCCTCGATTTCCGGCCGAGTGCTTTAGCCAGTTAAGCCTTTCACATGTTTATTTTCTTTTTGTCATAATACATAGAAAAAAAACAAAAAAAGAGAAAAAGAACACCTTTTTTTCTTGGCCAAAGTCCTGAGAGATGAGGCGAAATTTTTAAATGATACTTTAAAAGAATAAAAAACATCTCACTTCTCTCACTTTAAATGTTCAGTTCACTTCTTTCACTCTTTTTCTTTTTTTCTTTTTAGTTTACGTCGACAAGTAGTCTTTTATTACTGCATAAATGAATGTTTTTAGGGCCTCAGGTACGCCCTTAATTGCGCTCATGTGAGCGGTACTCAGCAGCGTCCTCCCCATTGGTTTTTTGAAATATTGGGCATAGACAAATTTTGAAATTAGAGCCGAAAGGGTTTTGTTTTTGAAATCTGGGAATAGTTTAAAGTTTAATGTCAGCAATTTCTCGTCGCTGACCGTGGCACTGCCGCCATAGACGTCAAGGTGGAGATAGATGTCGAGAATTGCCCTCCATGCACTCGGACTATCCCCACAGCCGTGCACATGGTGAGCAAGTCCGTCCACGCGGCCACACACGCCGCAGAGGGGCGAGAGAGCGAGACCCATCCGATGCTTCGACTCCCCAGTGGGAAGAAGGCCAGCAATCAAAATGTACTATCGTTTTCAAAAGTATGTAGACACCCTCGAGCCCCACTTAACTGATGTGGTAGGGTCGGTAAAAACTTGGAAGGTTGGCACATGAGGTAGCCTGCATCTCTCCGTAGCCACCGAGAGACAAGGCCTGAGCAACCAGCCGTGACGTCACGACGAGAAGGGTTAGATTATTGCCACTCGTCGTTCGCTTGAACGATCGCTACTGGAGTGAGCGTAATTCTTTCTAATTAGATAGTCGAATTCCTTCGCATTTACTTTACTACGTTAAAATATTTACCACAAATATTTCAGGTTTACTTTATTCAGCTCTTAACCCATTAATGCCCAGAAGATTTTTTTCGAAAATTTTTACTTTTTTTGCTTAAATAATGATTAGACATCATACCTGATGCGGGAAAAAATGTTTTAAAAAATCTCTTACATTTGCATAGTACTTAATCCTACACGTATCTAAAGATACGTCTGGGCACTTAAGGGGTCAAAAATGCACATTATCATTTAATTGTGTTGATGCACGTTTTTGCTCTATAATTCATTAACCCTGCCTTCATCAGTAGTTTTTAATCCTTGAATTTGAATTATTATGCATCAAAAAATATAATTTTGAGTAGGTATTATTATAATATTAATACGTGAACAATTTACATTTTCATTTTGAAATTTTACAGCAGTGTGATCCTGTATCCAAGTTTTTTATACCGTAGCCATCCCAGTACAACTGATACTTCCAAGTCTCATCTGAAATAGGTGAACCACCATTTTTATTCCTGATTGTTGTCCGGTAATTTTCCACGAATTGATCGCACAGGTCCACTCCACCCATGTGAGAACTGTATTCTGCGATCGCCACTGGCATTTCAGAAACAGAATAACGAACAGGAGTTTTCATTTGCTATTACTATGTTTGCTATTAGTAATCATGGTATCTATGTCTTCATTGTGTATCTATGTATTCGATTTAACTTGAGCAGTCCCCCTTTTGATTTGAGAAATGCAGCTTTTTTTGGAAGGTTATATACACTATTGACTCTATTTTCACGAAATGTTCCAGTGCCACGCAAGCTCCTTCCAGTCAACATTCTAAGCAGCTTTTCTGATAAGAATAAGTTGTCAACAAATATGTTTGTACCTGGTGGTAATTTACACTCATCCACTAGTCCTAAAACTAAATCTCCTCCTTGACCAAGATCTGTTCTCTGAAGGTTGGCTACAGTATGATAAAGGTTGACTTGATTCTAAAATACACCATAATTTTAACCAAAATCTTACTCGTTTCATTGCTTGCAGCCATATCTACCATAGTAGAGGTTGATTGATTCATCCACCAAACAGTATTCTCCAGCGCTTACAATTTTGGAAGTCTAATTCAAAATCTCAAACAAAGGTTGAGCTTTATACAGCCTATCCTTGCCATCATTCTTCCCATTATTATAATCATCTTCCAGATGCAGAGACCTTAAAATTTCTTCAAACCTGTTCCTTCGCGTTGACTGGGAAACTATTTCGATGGTGCAGTCTGGAGATGACCTCCGATAAAGCCATCAACTAGGTAGACGGTGATAACCTGAGAGTAGCAATATTCGAAACACATCATAAATCACTTATTTATTTATATTTATACATACGAATAATGTGCTAACATTTTTTACAATTGTTCAGAAAATTTGTCTTGAAATTTTCTGCTGACAGCGCTGATGGTAGAGCTATTTCAGATATGTTTCACCTCTTCTCCATCACTAAGGTACGTCTTATCTTCTCAGCGGTAAATGGGAGCCCAAAGGGAGTGCAACAAAAGTTACAAAAAAGGTACTTACAGAAGAGAAGGTTGAAAAGTCTTTAAAGCGCCGATTCCTCCTTATGTCAGGTATGTCTTTCGGAGACTCTAACTTGAATACAAAGTACAAAGTTTTTGGTGATGGAGCGTAGTACATAGTTTCTTTATCAATGTTCACCAAAGTTACTTATTTCGAACACTGATTTCCGCCTTGCAATCTGGATATTATTGCCAGGGGAAAGTTTAACGAGAAACAAAGTAATCAATCCATTCCATCGTCGGCGATACAGAATACAAGTGATGCCAGGACAGTGGCGGATACATATGGGGGGCGAAGGGGGCACGCGCCCCCCTCTTACGTGGCCGCCCACATTGCCTAACATTGAAGCACTACAATTGTAACTCTTTCATATCATAAGATGGCATTGCCTTGTATATATAATAATTATGTAATACATATAATAATTCCTTGTTTATAATCATTTAAATAAAACTTTCCTAAACTTTGCGCGTGACTTGATTATTTTTCATTACGATGCAAGTAAAGATAGATCAAGATATATTTTATGCCCCCCTTGAATTCTTTTCTGTATCCAATACTGTGCCAGAATAGGCAACTTGATATTGTGAGCATTTGCGCTTCCAGAAATCCAATACTAATTCATTTTATGCTTCCAATGAAGGTACTTTATCACAATTCAAATGAGGATACACCACAATTCTGTGAAAATTCCTGTTTTTGCTGTATTTACCTAATTGTTCAATATTATACTTCATTAAATGGCAGAAATATAAAACTGTCTTCGACCTATCACATAATTAGGTTTATACAATTATTACTTATTTATTTAATCAATAAATAGTATGAAACATACCTATAAGTCAAAACTTGAATTTTTAGTGCCACAAGTGCCCAGACGTATCTTTAGATACGTCAAAAATTTAATGATTAGTTTTGTTATGAGCTTGAAAGAAAAATTAATCTCTTTAAAAAGATAATATTCCTTATACATTTGAAATAAAACAGGTAAAAACTGGATTCAGATAACTCAATGGTATATCTTAAAATTTAATTTTCACATGACCATAGCATAGCGATTTCTGAGTAGTTCATGAACAGCCATGTGTAAGTAAGCATAATAATTGCAAATATTGGCTAAAATAATCTAAATCACTTGTGTACCATTTGAAGCCTTCCCTCAGTCATATTACGTAAAGAAATTGCATTGACAACAAACCACAGAGTATTTAGGAATTTTTAAAGTGTGACGTATCTAAAGATACGTCTGGGCATTAATGGGTTAACGTCCTTATATATTTACGATTGCAAACTAAACCACCGAAAGTAAGCAAACGCAATGCCCGAACTTCTTGTTCAGTAACATTTTTTTGCTGCGGGGAATTCTTTGAAAAGCAACAGCTCATTAGTTTTCTCCAAATATATGATAAATTATTCCACGAGACGTTAATTAATACGTTTTAAAATCTGATCGGAATGAAGTAGCTGGCAAAGGCTTTAACCAAAATTCTCAGTATATCACTCCGGTAGCTTTAGACATCTCACTTACTTGACGAGCTCCTCTCCGAAATTGATTATCTGGATACCATGGACCTGTTTAAAATAAAGGTCATAGGGGAGTGGAGGTAATGCATAAATAAGGATGTCAACAGTTGCGTATTAACATGTTTATTATTATCATCAAAACTCGAGTGTAATTGTACTCATCACAGAGGACATTCTCAAATGCGGCTGCACACATTTCCCTGGTACTTTTACTTTTAAGCAGAAGTTGATAGATAGAGAGAGAGAAGAATTGCACTAAATATCTACATATCTGTGGAATAGTCAGGCTTGTTAACAGATTTCAAGGACAGGTGTTCGCCAATAAAGTAATAACAGGGATCACTGTCTAGCATGACAGATTTTCAGTAATCAGAGGCAATGACTAAGGAGTCACTGCTAAATCTACCAGAAGAGGCAGATCAAAACATTTGGGAGAAAGTCTCACCTAAGATTCCAACATTATAAACATTCTTGCGTAAGCTAAACTTCCCTAGTTTTAAAATTGGAACTTTTTCAAAATTAACACTAACATTGCGTGCCTAGTTTACCACAACAGAGAGCTAAATTCAAGGTATGGGGTTGAGGATAATGTGTTCGGAACAAGTATGCAGTCATGCTTATGAACCACTGTCCAAACATTTCACAAATCAAGAAACTGAACTTTTCTCCAAGATTCACTAAGCTTGAAATAATATTCTGTCGGTCGTATGTCTCCTTCACCCTAATGCTTTCCTCCACCGCCTCTTCCAATGCAGAAAATTCCTTCACCTTTCTTCGTTTGCCTGGGCTATCCCGTATGCTTGCCTGGGAAGACAGGTAGATGGGGCAATAGGGAATTTAGGATGTAACAGCGTCTCAGTCGTGACCATTTCAATGATGCGGAAAGTAATCTCGCTGTCCTCTCATCATACTTCCCTAATTCACGAATTATGCCATGAGGAGCAAAATTCCCTTCACACACACCTGTAAAAGTAATGCAATTCACTATTTAGGCCTCAGTACAACAATCAAATTAACTATTTTACACATTTACGCTCATACAAAAAGTAATCCCTTACTTCCCATTACATGATATTTTGAATGACTATTAATTTATTTAAAAGCATTTTCAATTCTTTAGACTACTCTATTTTTCTATTCTACCCCTCATGCCTTTAATTTTTAACCTTGAGAAAACTGAGGCGTGTATAGGGACACCAATGACTACAATATTTATTACGGAGGCTTCCGCGGTGAGTTATTTGGTGATTGGTTTTCGGGTTCATTCAGCATTGACTCATATTTTGCGGACGACAGTTTCGGGCGCGTTCCAGCTCCCGTCTTCGGGTACAAATGATAATCAATGATAATGTCCAATCATTTGGAACCGAAGACGGGAGCTGGAACGCGCCCGAAACTGCCGTCCTCAAAATATGAGACCACGCGGAATGAACCCGAAAAACAATCACCGACAACAATATTTGTTTAACTATGAATAATCGAGAATTATGGCTCACAGGAATTAATAAGAATTGATTCACCAAATAGGAGTCATGAATTAATAACATTTGACGAATTGCCCAATTTTTTAACTAGAAAGCAATAACTTTTCTCTCGCTGCGATCAATACAATAAGCCTTCCAATAAAAAAAGCTATTAATAAATGCTACTCTAGCCGATTGGATTTTTTATATTTGTTTAAATGATACCACGGCCGCGCTTCTTTTATTTATAATTAATTAAGTAAGTACCTACTTGAATATTTGGCCAGCAAGACTAAATTTACACTCTTTGACTCCACCAAACAATAAAATTAAAATAATTTACACACTTCCAAGTACAGGAAATCTTGGACTGCTGTCAATTAAATTAAAAGAAATTCTAATTTTTTAAAGTAGTAAGTGAATGCCGCTATTCAACTCCTCATCTCTTTAATTATAACCCAACTTTAAGATTTAAGAATTTAAGATTAATTGTAAATATTTATATTAAATCATGAAAATATTTCATTCACATCAAACGGTGACATAAAAACAAAGATCTTTTATGCACTGGAGTAATTTCACTGTGCTACCTTTACTTATTACCATATTAAGATCCTTTCAGTAATTGCTTAAAGCAATATCAATCTGAATTAAATGATATACATCGATCCACCGAATGGGATTCATAACTAAATAAAACATGCCGAATTACCTATTTAACAATGAATAACTTTTCCACCACTGCAATCATTACCAAAAGACTTCCAATAACTAAGGCAGGAACGTTTAATAAATTTTTAATCACTCAGGAGACTTTAAAAGTATCCATCGATTCATGCCCTTCAAATTTAAACTCGGCAATTTCATCGAAATAATAAGTAGGCATCTTTAACGAAACCAAAAATTCTTTTGAACACACTTTCATCAATACCTCTATAATTATACGATACGTACCTTATTGTTCTTTGTTGGCTCAAGTTCTTCTCTCATAATGGCACGAATGGATTTTTCTCAAACTTCTGGATCGCTCGGGAATTTGAAAACAGACACCTTGGGCCCCGTCTTGTAATTTCCTCGGCAGTCAGAAACACTGCGGTAGTTAGGCTAATTGCACAACTTTTTACACTTTAGTAGAACTTCAGTAACATCCACTGCTACCGTAGAACGAACCACTGCTAAAAACCTCTTTAATTTCTTCAAATTATAGTTTTATTTTCACGTCTCACTCATTCAAACGACTTCTGTTTATCTCTTCGACAATGCTACTATCCTTCCATCAACAACTCCCTAACAACATTTGTAACCCCACTCGTCCTGACGTCACCGACCTTCTCTGCTCGCTTGCGTAGGCCTTGTCTCTCGGTGGCTACGATCTCTCACCAGTAAGCCATCAATAGCCGACGAGGACGGACGCGGGGGCGACTGCGCTAGCGAGACAGGAGTGAAACTACAGGCTCAAATGCCCTGTCGAATAAAACGCACTGAGGAAACTCACGTCCACGCACAGGTTGGGACGTCGGAGTGTTTTCTTGCGAGCTCCGTGGCGAGGATTTCCTCTCTTCAGATTCATATTTGGACTCACCGTGAACTTTGATGAATTGAAGTTATTGGAGGGGATTCGAATCTGAGCCAATTGTATTTTTTTTATTTTGTGAAAGGTCAATTGATAACATCAACTTAAAAGATATAGTTTACTCGATAATAAAATTAACACCGAATTTTTAGCGACAAATTTTTTAATATAAATGACTTAATCTGCCTTAACACATTTATTTCAAAGCAAGAGTGGAAATAAGCAGGGAAAGTGGCAGAGGTTGTATTTTATCATTGCTGCTGTCAAATTTCCGTTGAAAAAATGGTTGATATTCATTCGGTCATTAATTTATAATTATTTATTGATGTCCGATCGGTGCGGTCAGGTCAGGTTGGTTGGCCGACTATCTCCGAGGCTCCCGAGGTTATAGGGCCCCCAAAACGCTGGCGTCTATCTCGAAGTGTATATGAAAGGTGTAATAAAAACTCAGATTACTTGAACCAAATTATTTTTAACAATTATAAATTTCTAAGCTTTGATTATATTTTATTTACAGCTGAATCAGCAAACAAAGTTTGTAAAAAATAATTAAATAAAGGTTTTAGAAGATACAAGAGAACTTTATGCTTTTTAAAAGGGTTATTCGAAAGTTATTTTGGAGAATTTTCAGATTTCAGTGCGGTTTTAACACTAGAAGGCCGAAGGGGTCAAATTTGACCCCTCGGCGTTTTTAAATTGCTGACGATTTCTTAATTTTTTTCTGATTGAATTGAATTTTTGTGACTTTTCATCTTTTATGACAAGACGTGAACACGGTGAATTTCATAAAAAACGGTTGAACGGTTAATTTGGAAATTTAACTTTTACCTTCGAGCCCGGAGGGGTCAAATTTGACCCCCTCCCTGTGATAGAGTTTTCAACGTTCCCATTTCTTTGCATCATAGCTATTATACTATAAATGTGTTTTTGAACTGTTTGAAAATACTCTAATGAAACACGATCTCATCTCTCTATACCTTCTAAGTCGTAAAAGTCCATATTTTACTCCTTAGCCACATCAACATGCTTGTTTTGCATTTCCTCTCTGATGTTTACTTGAAATATCAGTCACCGTGGTGTTTGAATTGAAACTTGATATTCGTTGAGTGTGTTCATACTTTCAATGTGTCTATTCCTTCAATTTGAAGCTTACTCATTCACAAGTCCGCGTCGTTGATTTTGAAATCTGATAGTTTTTTACTTGGCAGGCGGAGTGTTGACTGGCGAAGTTTTTTGATGCTTAGTGAGCGTCGATTTGAAACTTTGTCTCTGCGTGGTGATGGTGATTACATTTTCTCACATCATTTGTTCTCATATTTCTACTACCTACCATTCAGTGTTTGTTTCAAAAGCCAGTCGAAGACGAGCACTGTTGGAAGGTGGACTTGTCGACAGCGAACTTCACTCGTTGTCCGTGTTCTTAGCTATGGCTCGGAAAGGATTATCCCACGAGGAGCTTCTCGCAGCCTTACAGGACATAAGTGGAAATGAATCGGGTTCTGATTGTGGTTTAGGGGAAGATAGTGATTCGAGTAGCGACGAAGAACCTTTTTTGCTGACAAACCATTCCATCCCATCTTCCGAATCGGATTCAGATGTCCCCGATACAAGGTTGGAAGACAGCAGTGCACCCCCTCAGCAAGATCTAAGGAAAAATACTATTGAGCATGGTAAGTAATTTGAAATAACATGAGAATGTGATGTACTAAAAATAGTACTGGTAGATATTTATTTCTTTCCTTGAAATTATTTTTCAGAGAAAAGGAAGCTTTTAGAAGGAAGCAGGGGCCGTGCGGTTCGAGGAAGTAGGGGCCGCCGAGGGATCGGAGCTGTTCGGAGAGCAACGAGCCTACGAGGACATCTAAAAAGTCGTGGGAGTCGTGGAGGTTATGTCATGACGACAGCTTTAGATACCACGGATTCGCAAATGTGTCTCCCAAGAGGTAAAGAATCGGAGGGAGAAAATGGCATAGGTACTATTCTATATGCCGCAGATGGTAGTGAGTGGAGAGTAGTGCCCCCAAATGAAGGTCTTCCTGGGAGGCTTGCGAGACAAAATGTGTTCGTGGATAGGGCAGGACCCACAGCGCATGCCAAGCGCTTTATAAATGAAACTTGCTCGAGCGCCTGGAGGCTGATTATAGACGAAAAAATTCTCAGGATAATAAAAAATTGTACCGAAACAGAAGCTCGAATGAAGCTTGGAGATCAAAATTGGTCTGTGACATTAGAGGAGCTAGATGCTTTTTTAGGAATTTTCTATTTGAGAGGAGTCCTCGGGGCCAAATCTCTTCCCATAAAATCATTATGGTCAGTGAAGTGGGGTTTGCCCTTATGCAAAGCCGCAATGTCTAGAGACCGTTTTCAAGAAATTTTGCGTTTTCTTAGATTTGACATAAAATCAACAAGGCCAAGTAGACTGGCTACAGACAAATTTGCGCTTATATCCGAGGTGTGGAGCAATTTCATTGAAAATAGTCAGGCATGCTACATTCCAGGGCCCTACGTAACAATAGATGAACAACTTTTCCCCACAAAAGCCCGTTATCCATTTTTGCAATTTATGTCAAGTAAGCCGGATAAGTACGGGCAAAAATTTTGGCTAGCTGTGGATAAGGATAAAAAGTATATCATAAATGCTTTTCCCTATCTAGGAAAAGATGATTCCAGGCCAAATGATATGCGTCTCGGAGATCACGTGGTGCTACAGTTGATTTCCCCCTACTTAGGAAAAGGAAGGAATATAACTTGTGATAGTTTCTTTACTTCTCTTTACCTCGCAGAGACTCTGAGGAGTAAGAACACTAGTGTAGTTGGAACTATCAACAGATCTCGAAGGGAGATCCCTTCTGAAATCAAAACCTGTCGCATGCAGCTGCACGAAACTAGAGTTCTGAAAAAGGATAATGTCACACTCACCGTATATCAAGGCAAGAAAAATAAAAATGTTCTTATAGTAAGTACTATGCACCCAAATGTGACCGTTAATTTAGGTTCTAAACATAAACCAGAGACAGTTTTATTTTATAATGAAAACAAATACGGCGTAGATATAGTAGACCAAATGGCGAGGCTTTATTCAGTAAAGCCTGCAGCTCGACGTTGGCCTCTTCACACTTTTAGCAACATTCTGGATCTCGCTGGGATAAATGCTTGGATTCTCTTTAGAGAGGTAAACAATTGTAAGATCTCTCGCCGTAAGTTCCTTCTTACTCTCGTAGAGGAGCTAACAGCTGCTAACACCCTCGCACGTCAGGGGCCATCGCAGATCGAGGACGATGATAATCTGTGTGAAGCAAGCGCGAAGCGCAAGAAATGTCAAGTGCGTTTGAAATGTAAAAAGGATGCTAAGGGATTCCTAATTTGTAAAACTTGTAGGAAACATGTGTGCAACAAATGTATTTTTTTAGAGCGAAAGGTTGTTACATGTGTGGGCTGTCAAAGTAATTGATTCTCTTCTAAGGATGCACAGCAGCTGAATTTAGTTCCGTGATGTATGGTTCCCCTTGAATGTAATCATGGCTTATAAAAATAAAAAATTGTAAAAAAGTATGATTTTTATTGTCATTTGAAATAATACTCAGTTAACCAATATAAAATATGTTTTTCTGTACTTGTAGTCTAAAAAGCTGTTAATAGTCTTGACAAATAACTGAAAAAAAAATTAAAATGAGGACCTGCTGGCATTCATGAGAAATAGGTTCTCACAAGAATAGTTTAATAAAGAGAAAATGTTATAATAATACATCTGATTGGAGAATAAAGTCGTTATTTACAAGTATTATGTAATCCCTAATGAATAGCATAGCATAAATCCCATGAAATAAATGGATGAGTCAGAAAAAAATAAGGGGGTCAAATTTGACCCCTCCGGCCACCAAGGTTGAGCGAAATTGCCGTCCTCCTAGTGTTAAGGTACAAATATACTAAATAGATGATAGAACCATCACACCTATCTAAATTTTTAAGCTATGTAATTTTAATTTTTCTTAGCATTTTTATTTACAAAATTGCTACCTTTTATTAACTTTAATCTACATTTTAAGAGACAGAATACCGTAAAAATCCATTTCTGGGCATGCGATTTCCCAAAATTTTCCCAAGGGCCCCAGCTGAGGTCACACAATCACCCCAGGCCGCCCCTTCGTCCGTTTTTAAGGGTGAAAGATTTCATGTACCAATTTACTTCCACTTAATCCTCGGAAATATTTGTATTTCGCACTCCTATTGGAAGCAAAGCGTTGGTTAATTTAATTTCATAACTTCCCACACTGGTGAACAAAGATTTTGTCGTGGAGACGTCGCTGGATTATCTTTGACGTATTTTTTGTTGATTCGGAATCTGGGCTTGGATTATTTCCATCACGTCTAGTTTCATTGGGACAGCTGAATGTATGTTTTTTTCTTTTAGAAAAGTGGTAATTTATTTCATTTATAAATCATAATAGCATGAACAGGTAAAAATAATAATTTCCTATCATAACATGTCGTCCTACGATGGCATGCCTTCCTGTCCCAACAAAATATATAATTAAACTTGCAGTAACCTATTGTTTTTTTCGATGCAATGCATAATCAGCTTCCACTCCAAATAAGTATGTGACTGTTGGTGCGTAAAGACGAGTGTTTTTCATCTGCAGACGGTTTGAGAATTTCGTTGCTCGCAGGAAATGTCAGCTTATTACATTGTAATCGTTGTGAAGTGTTTTAGCTTTCACCGTGGGGTCAATCCATTTCAAATCACCGAGGCATTGTTGCGCAGCATTTTAAATTATCCTGAATTTTTATCATTGGTTCCCTACAAGTGGACAATCACAAAACACCATTTAAAAAAAATTTACAAGCCATACTTTTTTGGCAGACATTTTTAAAAGGGCGAATGGGCCTAAACAGTGCGTGAACTACCAAGATTACTTTTGTTACGTGTGCGGTGAAATTACTTTTAAGACTAAAAGGAGGAATATTACCTTTTTGAGACAGTGTTTTAGACTTTATTTTGACTGTCCGTTTGCTGACCTGGATACAGGATCGGAGTCTTCTGTGATACGTAGCAGGTGTGAAAGGCTTCTCACTGGTTGGAGTGATGGAAAACATCGTATGAATTTATCCGTCCTCATGATTCGGCTGGAAGCTAAGGATCATATTTCTGACTACTATTTTTGTGAAACAGAAATTAAAGGAATAAAATCGAAGTCAAAACACACAGTAAAAGATCCAAGCAACCTAGAATCAGTCCCACACTAGAAAAATTTACCAGTGGTAGAACCACAAAAAATGTTTACCTTAGCGAATATTCAGAAAGTATCTGAGAATGATGGATTCGAAAACTCGAAAGACCCAATTTTCGGACCAAACACACCTGATAGACCTCATTTTATGACGCAAGAGGATTTAAGTGATCTATTGCGTAATTTAAATTAGTCTTAAAAGCAGAGTGAAATCTTAGAATCACAGTTGAAGGGTTGGATTTTGCTATATCGAAATACAAAAAAATCACAACTGTACATTTTCATGAAAACAATCTTAATTTTTGAAATGATGTTCTCTCTGTAAAGGATACTCTTAGTTTTGAATACAACACAGATGACTAGGTTCATTGATTCCTTAAACGTCAGTTTAAAGGCTGTTTTCTTACATAATGGAATTGAACTCCCCTCGAAAGCATTAGCTCATGGAACTGACATGAAAGAATCTTACCAGAATGTGCAGTAAATTTTTCTCTACGCAAAATCTGTGGAAAATTAAAAGCAGCTGCATTTTTACTAGGCATACAGTTTGACTGCACGAAATATTATTGCTTCATCTGCGATTGGGATAGCAGAGACAGAAAAAATCATTACGTGAAATAAGATTGGCTATAACGTAAGAACTCGTTACTGTATTCAAGAATGTCCTTTTCATCTTTTTCACGATCCTAAAAATCTTATTTTGCCACCTCTTAAGTATTAAATTAGGGCTTTTTAAAAATTTTGTAAAAGACATGTGTAAAAATGGTGCAGGTTTTACTTATTTGAAACAAATGTCCTAAAAATCAGTGAAAAACAGATAATAGAAGGATTTTTTATTGGGCCACAGATTTTTTTAAGAAGCGCTGAAGAATTCGGAATTTTGACCTCAAGAGTTCCACAAAAAAAGCGCGTGGAAGGCATTCAAAAATGCATTTGAAGGTTTGAAGGAAGGCATTTTCTAGGAAAGAGAATGGCTAAATATCACCATAATCTGGTGGTTAATATAATTAAATTGCACAAAAAATGGGCTGCTCTACGTATTCAAAACAAATCACTTCATTGGCTGACACTTGGACTTTTTTCCTACAAACCTTGGCGCCGTTAGTGATCAACAGATAGGTGTTTCCACCAGAATATTTTACTGATGCACGAACGGCACTAAGAAAAGTTCAGCAACATGTTATCAAATTAGTGGTGGACACTGAAAAGGGATTCATAAGAAGGTAAATATGCGAGAAAATTACGAGTGAGTACCCATTTCTCACATTATTTTAACTCACAATTTATTTACTTAAACTCCCTTGAATCCCCGTTGAATCCGATTGTTCTAAAAAACCCTTAACGTGATAGAAAACATCTGGGCCCAGTTTCGGAATCAGCCCGAAAAATTCCAGAGGATCAGCCAAAAACATGGCTAGAACAGGAAAATTTTTTTTGGTAGAACAGTGTTATCGATTGAGTTGCAAACATTCTCATTTCAACAACGAATGTCTTGTCCATATTGTATCTGGCTATTTATTGAGTATTGTCCATAATATGATTAGAGATTTTTATCGGCGGAAATTTGACAGTTACAAGGATAAAATACAACCTCGGCCACTTTCCCTGCTTATTTCCACTCTTTGAATAAACTTGCTTTGAAATAAATGTGTTAAGGAAGATGGAGTCATTTCTGTAAAAAAATTAGTCGCTAAAAAATTCGGTGTTAATTTTATTATCGAGTAAACTATATATATTATGTTGATGTTATCAATTGACCATTCACAAAATAAAAAAAAAAATACAATGGGCTCAAATTCAAATCCCCCCATACCTTCAGTGCATCAAATGCGCGTGAAGTAATCCTACTCAGCTACGGGGGCCAAATACACATTCCGTGTTCACGATGAGTCCAAATATGAATCTAAAGAGAGGAAATCCTCGTCACGGAGCTAGCAAGAAAACACTCCCAACCTGTGCGTGGACGTGAGTTTCCTCAGAGCATTGTATTCGCTAGGGCATTTGAGCCTGTAGTTTGATTCCTGTCTCGCTAGTCCGGTCGCCCCCGCGTCCTTCCTCGTCGAGTATTGCTGGCGTACTGGCGAGATATACAGGCTACCTCATATGCCAACCTTCCAAGTTTTTACCGATCCTACCACATCAGTTAAGTGGGGCTCGTGGGTGTCTACATACTATTGAAAACGATAGTACATTAGGCTCGCCTCCCGCTCATCCACGACGCATGACGCCCAATTCCTCCACATATTACTAGCGGAGGGCGCAACATCCCCACCCCCTCCCATTAACGCGCGCGTGTATAATGTTTTCACGCCAAAAACCTCGCCGGGCTTGAGGAGCGCGACGAGCCATCTCACGGCCGAGATCGATGTTTTTAGTTCCAGAGCGGCGTCGCTGCTGAACGCCCACGCCTCTTTCAGCAACGCGCGCCTCCCCGGAGTACCATGTCCTAGAATTCTTACCGATAATTTTGTGAAGCACACGTCTGCCTTTAATCTGGCGTTAACCAATCTCAACCCACCCCTGTCCCTATCACGATATAACTGCTCCCGCTTAACTTTTTTAGTTTGACCATGCCAAATCATGCCATTAGTACTTTTAATAATTTCCGCATGCACTTTATTAGTCATAGACAGGGTATGCGCCACATACCATATCTTCGGGTATAAAAACGTGTTAATTACACGTACCCTAGCCGTCAGGGGTATTGATGTTAAACGGTAACTAGCAACGCCCCATTTAATATAGTTTATGACGAATTGCCAATTTCTGGCAATCATCGCGGGGATTGGTGTCTCCCACCACAGGCCTAAAATATTTATGCCTTTCTCAGAAACATTTCACACGGGATCAGGTGACGGGGTGCCTTGTAAAATAAGAACCTTGCTTTTCTTAATTTGTCTCAAACCCCGCCACCCGGTACACCTCAATTACCTCTCGCGCCGTCTCAAGCTGTTCATTGTTGTTTACGAAGAGAGTAACGTCATCAGCGTACACTATCCCTGTGTACCGCACACCAAATCTCTCGACACCAATCCCCGCCAACCGAAGGGTCCGGATCACCGGGTCCATGGCGACGGCGAAAAGCGCCATGGACATGGGGCACCCCTGACGGACGGAATTCTTAATAAAAAAAGGGGGAGAGGTTTTACCCTCGACCCGAAGACAGGCAGTGGCACCGTTGTAAAGATTAAAAATACAGTTAGTAAAATTAGTAGGAAAGGCCACCTTTTTTAAAACATGTAAAATGAATTCAAGGCGGACGAAGTCAAACGCCTTACTAAAATCTACGGCTAAAATCGCGTAAAATTCATCTCCCGGTGACGGAGCTAAAAACAAATCTCTGAGTAAGACCATAGCATCCAGGATGCTACGATCTTTCGACACCGCATACTGTGATTCGTCTAAAATCAAATCGGCTACGGCCGAGAATCTAAACTTTAAAACACGAGTAAAAATTTTATAGTCTGAATTTAAAAGCGCGATCGCCCGAAGATCGTCACACGACCTGGGCCGATATCTCTTTGGTAATAGTGATATCACTGCGGTCCGCTGACTTGGAGCCAGCTCGCCGCCGAACAAGTAAAATTCATCAAAATGCGCGTAAAAACCGGACTTAAAATATCACAGCATGCGGCATACAACTCATAAGGGATCCCATCCGAGCCGGGCGCCTTACCCTCAGGGAGGGAGCAAAGAGCCAATTCCACCTCTTCCCTTCGGATCGCGGACTCTAGCTCGCAGACTTTCTCATCAGGGAGGGAGGGCAAGAAAGGGAGTTGGGGGCAGGTGGTGGCATCCCAGGGAGGGTATCTGTCATATACCCCCTAAAATGGCCTCTATTAAGAGGTCGGACGTATTATTTCCCATAGGTTTTCTGTTATTAAAATTTATGATCCGCCGTAGCTCGGCTAGGGTTAGCGGACCCCAACCTTCAGGGTCGACTTCCCTCTCCCACCTGCGTGGGGAGTGTCGGCGTAGCTCATGAGATAAAATTGTTTCTTTCAGATCTCTTGCGATATCATAAAAAAATTTTTGGCCGCTCACTGGAGGAGACCAGCTCCCCCAGCGCTTGCCGGAAAAACATAATAGTGGCGTCTTTCTCTTTACGCCAATTTTTTGTGAGCTTTTTTAAAAAGGACCTTAGCCTTGGTTTAAAGGCTTTCTCCCACCATCTTACAATATCCCCACCCGGGCGGAGGGAAGCATCCAGCTGACAAACCCTCGCCCGGATAAGTTGAACATACTCCTTATATTTCATTATTCTCGTATCCATTCGCCACATGGTTGAGTGTGAGGAAGTTGGGGGTGACGGGAGGGGGAAGGGGAGTGTAAGGTCTAAGAGGAGTGCACAGTAATCCGAGACGGACACCGGCACCACACTCTGGGACCGGGGGAAGGGTTTTAGGGCTTGGGATATAAAGATAAAATCAATCCGCGAGCGAGAGGTTCTCCCGATGCGCGTAAAAGGCACCGAAGCGGTGGCGCAGGAACTAAAAAACACGTCTGTGAGACAGGCTGATTCAATTAAAAATATAAAAGTACGACTCGGTGGTTCCGGGACACGAGCGGTTGAACACTCTCGTGCCTCCTGACGGTATGTACAGTTAAAATCCCCGACTATGATGGCTTTACCAGTAAAAACATGCAAATACGGGAGCAGCGTGTCAGTAAGAAATTCGTCACGTTCCGCCCTCCGAGCAACTTAAGAAGGAGCATACACGTTGACCACGTGTACGCCCTAGACACCTATGGAACATATCCTACCTGACGGATGACATCTGAAATTATAAGCCTTTAAATTTTTTTTACGAAAAAGGCAGTGCCACGCTCAGGACCTTCACAATTTAAAAAGGATTTGTAGAAAGAGGCCGGCCAACTGACTTCCTCCATGACCTCTTGCAGACAAACGACATCTGCATTTAAATTTTGGAATAAATTATAAATTACGTTAAGTTTCAGGGGGTTAGACACCCTCGCAATATTTAAGCAAAAAACTAACATTTCGAAACCAATGGGGAAAACCCGCTAAGTACCTTGTTTTTTTCATTGTTGTTTCCTTTCCTTTCCTTCTTCTCCTTTGATTGTCTCTTGGCGCTGCCATTCCGGGAGCGATTGCGATTTGTGCACTCATGAGTCCACGTTTCTTACGCCCCAAAAACTGCACTTTGGCCATAAACCTGTAATTGAGTTCCCCGATTGTATTAATCTCCAGGATGTGGAAGATTCCTATACCCCTGAATTATTGCTGGAATTTGCATCTCGCCGTTTGAGGCGTGCCGCTAGGACGCGTGTCCGTAACCAGAAAGGAAAAACGCGTGCCTTTTCGTTAGGACAAAAAGTGCTATTGCGAACGCCGCGTGAATCTAGTAAGGAGCTCAAACTTTTCCGGAAGTTTTTCCATTTATTTACTGGCCCGTTCCAAATTTCAAGGATGTCTGGTCCAAATGCGTGTCATTTAACGAATTCCGAAGGAAAGGATATCGGAGTTTATAATTTTTATAACCTGAGGCCTTATTTTGAGGGATAACGCATAAGGAGTATCTCAGAGCGGTTACCCTACCTGTAACCCCGCCCTGACCCCAACCTTACCTCCTATACCTGTAATCTTGGGTTGTTGTTTCTAAAGTATTTTTTTAAATTTAATTAATAAATTTCTTTTTTTTGCCCATATCAGCTGGCCGTCCAACGGACAAAATTTCTAAATTTCCCTTCCTCCTCGTACTGTAATCGCTTTTCAAACATGTATGTTTTGTTTTAATCACGAGCGAAGGAAAATTTTGAAATTTCGTCGTGGGGGCAATGTAACGGCAGCACCTGATATGTTTCCATTCACCCTTATATTGAGAAGCACTCTTCCTTTTTTCTTCCCTTCCCTTTTGTTTTGTTTTATTTTTTTTGTTTTGTGAAGGTTTATCTTATTTTATGCTTGTGTGCGCGTGCGTGTGCCATATTTAAATCCCGCGCACAGTGATAAGTGCTCCGCCTTAAGAGAATAAAGCGTACTTCTGGCCACCGCCCTCCCCTCCCTTCCCCTCTTACGAAGTTGACGTGGAAGAAAGTGGGTCCACGAGGAGGCAGAACACGACAGACGACCGGGGAATACAGTTCAACTGCTGCTTGCTCAACAGCTGGGCGATTAAGCCACTATTGCGTCAGGAGCTACAGCGCGTGGAAACTTCCTAGCTAACAGCCCGATGTAGACGCATCCCGTGGCCTGCAACCCCATCAGCCTCTGCCAACCACCGTGGGAAATCATCCCGGGGATAGACACGGCTCCACACCCAACGGGAAAACATCGCGAATTGACGAGACGTCGGCCGACATCGTCACTTCTCTCGCACAACGAGTTTCCCAGATTAAGGTGCAGTAAAGCCGTGCCCCCCACCACTTTCCCCGTGTAAAACTGAAACAACCACGTTTTTTACCCCCATTCATCCCCTATTTTCCTCCTCAAGATTGCGCTGGAACAGTCAGTGAACCATAAAGTCATATTGTGTCGCAGTGGACTCTTAAACCCTGCAGTTTGTGGAACGCAGTTCAATTCTGATTTATTTTAATTTTTGTCAAGTTGCTTTTTGATTCCTTGTAAGTGCTATTTCCACGTCAATTAGTTTTAAGTCGCCCCATTCCATCCCCACTAACGTCCCTTTTTCCCGAGTGATGTATCTCATATTTTGTGTGCTTCATGTTATTTTCTCATGCTTTTGAGAATAAATTTTTATTTGTTTAATGCAACCCACGAGTACGTGTGTTTTCCTCCGAATCCAGCCCCAAATCCCCAATTGTTCCGTCGTTTCGTGCCCTGACCTACTCGTTCCTACGTCATCCGCGACTCGAGATATTTCTTGCTCTAAATTAGTGGAACGCGAATTTGTTTGTCATATGTTTGCCTCCGCCCACGTGGGGGGTCAATCAAGCAATCTTCACGATCACGCTTTCTACGCGATCCCGTCCGCCACAATATAGATATGTTCCTCAGCCCCGAATTGACTTCCTCAAAAATTTTCACATGATTCGAAGAAGAGATATTTAACAGACCTCCACTCTTCTACAAAGTGAAGAGCTCTTTTAAGGTAACCGTTCTAACCGAAACTATCCGTTCGATAAAATATCTCTCATAATTTATCACTCCCAATCTGCTGTCTTTTAATAATATGTAAGATTTTCTGTACATATAGCTTTTTTCGTTGCTTCCATCCGCATTGTGAAGTTAAGGGGCGGCACTCGTGGATTTGGTCGGAGGAACCGCGTGGGTTTACTCAGGTGCACTCACGTTTGCGAGGATTTCTCTCGTCTTCCCTAGAGTCGCTTCTCCCTTTCATTTGTGAACACAGTGCTCTCAAATTCTCTTTATGTCGTCTTGAGGAACATTGGGGCTTCATCCTCTGCCTTACTTTTCGTCTTAAATCATTATTTATAGCTTATCCTCTCTTTCTTTTGACTCAAACTACCTTCCATTCTCTTTCCTCTCATGTGAGTCCATCCTTTTTTGCTTTCCGGAGGAATCTTTCTCCTTTTTGGTTCCACTTCGACATGACTTAGTTTTTCTTGAGAAAACTTCCTCAACCCCTTGTCCGGATCCGTTTTTTTTTTAATTTAAGGCCATCACCCTTCTCGAAATAAATCTTCACTCTCCCAGTAGCCTTTAAGACTAAAACGATGAAAAGTATCCAATCTATCATTTAAATGCGACCACTTCAGTTTCTTATCGAATTTTATCCGAAAACATGCCGGCATTGATGACGGGTATCCATCGTGGGTGCACAATTTTTGATAAAAGCCGAAAATCAGGTTTAAATATCCAGAGATCGAGGAAATCGAAACCGAGCCATGATCATCAAGTTTCGACTCAAAGTCGACTTTTCAACTTCGATCTTGAACATTTCGTTTCATCTCAGCAGCGTCACTACCGGCATATTTTTACGTCATCCGTCCCTCGTGAAAAACTTTTTTTTCAAAGGCCGATTAAATTGGAAATGCATGCCAACGATTATCAAAAAATCTTCTGAATCCATTGATCTGTTTAATAAATTTTAATTGAGCCGAATATTTCATAGTGGTGATCTCAAAACTTTAATGTGCGTGCATTTGCAAATTTTGATCGAAATATTCAATTACTCATTCTTAGTAAATATTTTGGGAACTAATTTTCTACTCAAATGCGTATTTTGAATATTTTTCGAATAAATAACAAACATGTTTTGTATGAACTGTATTTTTCATAAAAGAAACTTCGATATTTTTCGATTATTCGATATTTTGTTTCAAATTGCCATTTCTGTTGTAAATTAAAGCTTTTCATTCGAAAAGGAATAGTCGGTAAGTTGAAGTAGTAAAAGTAATGCCAACATTTTCCGGTGATTTTAATTTCCTTTTTAAGGCACAAGTGAATATTGGCGTCAGAATGGGAGATATTTCCCCTTTGCATGCGTTTCGGGAGAACAGCGGGCTGTCTTAATAGCCCAAAGTTGTCTCCTGCAACTTGCTGTACGTGCCCCAAGACGTCTATTTGGAATGTGGAGAATCAAGTTTAACGCGTGTTGAATTCCCACCGCCTCCTTCTTTTACTGCTGTGCTCGCCCAAGGGTTTAAGGCCCTGGATACACCCCTTAAACGTCCTGACCATTTGCTCTCCTCTTATCGCAACTTCCAGGGTATCCCTCCATCCATTGACCCTATCCATCCAAGGGTTCGTTCCCTGTGATCAATGTCCCCATGTCCTCCTGCTTTCAATGTGCCTTTCCCACGTCCATGCAATCGGAAGCTTAATCGGGCCCCACCTACGGTTAAACCTGATCCGCTTCTGTCCGGTATTTATCGTATTTTAGGATGAGGATGTTACCCTGTACTTTATTGTTCGAATACTTTCTTCCCTTCGCTTAACATTTATGGGTATGTGTAATCACTCGTGGTCCTAAACTTCATACCACTTTGAGCAACAAAAGTGAAACCAATACAGGTTGTAAAGTTGTCCTCTCGCTTTTAATGTGCCACGCATCCGCATGCATCCGGAAATGAACCATCTTCTCTCAAGCATCTTTTTCTTGATATGCTGTCGTTCTGAATAATATTAATACTTTAAAAGATAAGACTCAATCTTCTATATTTTTTCTACAGCATAGATACCTTTTTCTCAACTTAAACGCAACCAAACTCTACAAATGAGGTACCAAAATGCACAAAATTTATCAGAGAATATGCGACGGCATATCTTACTTCCATTAATATTGCTATTGTTTCCTAAAATTGGTTTTTAAATAATTAAAAAAAAGCAAGAACCGGTAAATATTCCTGACGTTAACGGCGCACAAACTGATACATTTTTCATTTGCAACAATATCTCGCATTCTTTAAATAACTTTTATCAAGATGCGGCTGATTCCATATTCATGTCTCCTGTTGATACGTAAGTAAGAGTCATCATGTGCGTTAAACGGAGGATAGTGTAATTACTTCCAATTTTGTGTTTAAAGAGGTTCTCTGTCCTCAATTTTTGCATGGACATTCCAACTAAGTTTGTACATAAGACCCTGCCTTTTTTCTACATTTTAAAGTTAGAAACGTGCCTATCCCTCTGTGGACCTGCATTGAAAAAAGCGGAGGAAGCCCGCTGGAAGCGGGCGCATCACGCTCGTCTAATTATATTGATGATCGCATGTTTCCATTATCTAATTTCATGTCTTTAAATGGATTCGCTCAATTGCTTTATACTTTAGGTTACCATGGAAAAAGTGTTTTCAATAATCAGGGAATGTTGGCATTTATTCTTTGGACCCATAAGAATGTGTTATAAAAATGAATTTTGCCTTCTTCCTCGGACGAGTGACCGACAATTTAGCCAACTTTTGATGAACCACTTGCAAAAGCTCGCTCAATGAATCGCCCAAGTTCCAATGCTAACTATTTTTCTCGTTTTATTTCGTAACTCAATTCTCGCATTTTCCAAATGCATCACAAATTTACTCCGTCTTAATTATTTAAGCGTCTGTCGTGTGTCTTAACCTTCTTGTAATCATAGGCATTATTTAGTTTCGTTCTTGGCTCCAATGTCGAGACTAAACATTTTATTATTGCATCTAGTTTTCTTGGAACTACGAAAACCCGAAATCTACAAAGAATAATAGCAATGATCACTTCCGATCGTGATAATAAATGTGGACTGTATACTGTTTAAATCAAAGTCGAGCCGGGCCGATGGCATACCACTCACCGCTGCTGTTGTTCCCGTCGGGGGCGCGACATGGCTCCTTCTCCTGGGGTTGCTCAATGCTCATACGCTTGCGAAGTTCACTGGACGACTGCCTATTCACTCCCATTCTCGGAGTGACAAACCAAAAACAAAACCAAAACGAAAACCCGAAAATTCGTGGTATCGCTAACAGGTGGCGAGGCTCGACTTTTTCTGGGAAATTCACAACCAAACATTCCCCCGCCCTTGGAACAACGTTCCAAAGCAAAAAAAACCAAAAGTAATTATCAATTAAATTAATATCGAATAGATAAACAATCATATATTACTTCACCTTTCGAATGTGATCATATAGTCCAACTTTAACTTAACCAACCTCAACTTTGGGTAAGGAGAGGGAAAAACAAAACAAAAAGGAAAGGATTGCTTATTCTTCACTCCAAGGGGGCCATCGAGGAGACTTAATAGGAATGGGTAGCCCTCGGAAAGGTTCACAAATACGAAACACTAAATTATCAACTACAGAACTAAACCTAACATTACAAAAAAAAAACAAAACGAAATCCTGACCTCAAACGTTAATTACCCGATAGAGGTAATGGACACAAATCTTTTACTGACCGTCTAAACACTCCCTGCTCGGTTTTAACCTCAGCAACCCTAACCAAGCCATCTGTCCCTAAGAAGCAACGGTTTATTCGGCCAAGTCTCCACCTACATGGGCTACGATTCGGTTCCTTCAATATAACTTAGTCACCCTCCTTGATATTACCACTTTTGAGGTCCATTTTCCTCTCCGCTGCAGAGTCATTAAGTACTCATTTTGCCATCGCTTCCAGAATGTCCCTACTACTTGTTGCAGCAAACTCCATCGTCTCCCCAATCCACTATTACCATGCTCCAGTTCTTCAGGAAGTGCGTAAATTGGTTCTTGTAGGAGAATGTGGCCAGGAGTTAAAGCCTCAAAATCGTTAGGATCCGAACTAACTGGAGTAATAGGCCTTGAGTTTAATACAGCTTCTACCTGTACTAACACCGTGTAAAATTCTTCGTACGTCAGCACTTGACCGCCGAGTGATGCTCCCAAATGCCTTTTCACCGATTTTACCCCGGCTTCCCATAGTCCTCCCATATGAGGACTGCCCGGTGGTATGAATTTCCATGTGATTCCTCTTCCACCCAGATATCGTTCGGCTCTGTCATTGAAGTCAGTTGATGACGTTACTTTCCTCCAAGTCGCCATCCTTCTCTGTGCCCCTACAAAATTAGTACCATTATCACTATGGATTTCTGTCACAGCGGCTCTACGAGCGATAAACCGCTTTAGCGCGGCTAAGAAGCAGTCTGTGCTTAAATCCGAAACAAGCTCTAAATGTATTGTCTTTGTTGCAAAGCAAACGAACAAGCAAATATATCCATTTAATATCTTAGAATTTCGGATTTTAGCCATTTTTAGAGCAAATGGCCCGCCATAGTCAACACCCGATATGCTGAAAGCATTCATTTTTTTCAATCTAGAGGGCGGTAGATTGCCCATAAACTGCTCTTTCGGTTTGGGGTTTGCACGAAAACATTTAATGCAGTGCAATATTCTTCGACGAACAACGTCTCTAGCATTAATGATCCAATATTTCGACTGCATAAGGCAGTGCAAATGAAGTGACCCAGGGTTTAGGTAGGTCTCATGATAATAATCGATAATCAAAGCCGTTAAATGATGAGAACTTGGAAGCAACATTGGATGCTTCTGGCGGAATGCAATTTTGGCATGCTTCAATCTGCCTCCAACCCTTAAGACACCTTCCTCATCGATGAATGGGTTCAATTTTCTTAAGCGACTTGGCACTTCTTCTTTCCGTAATAAATTTAATTCCTTTTGAAACTCAATTCGCTGCACTAAGATTACTAACCGCACCTCAGCCTGGTCCAACTCTCCAGTAGTGAGATAATCAATATGTTTCTCGTTAGGGTGCTTACAATTACGAATGAATCGCAGCAAATATGCTGCTATCCTCTTCAGTCGTGAAAATCAGGAAAACATCAACAACCAAGTCAGCGTGTTTTCCTCTAGTGCCGTATGGAGATTAATTGTTCGAGCTTCCACTTCAAGGGCATCACGATCCGTTTGGCGAGATAGGCTGGGAGCCCTCGGCCATGCCTCCGATTGTTCACTTAGCCATAACGGGCCCGTCACCCAACCTGCGTCCTCGATCAATTGACGAGGAAGGGCTCCTCTCGATGCTATGTCACTAGGGTTAGAGTCTGATGGAACATACCGAAATTTGTTCGGAGGTAATTTCTCTTGCACCATAGTGACTCTGTTTGCGATAAATAATTTCCAGCGGTGAGGAGATGAATTGATCCAATGAAGAGCAACCATTGAATCACTCCATACGACAACATCAGAAATTACGCAGTGAGGGAGCAATATATCTCTTGCGTATTCAATAAGGTTAGTAGCCAAAACCACACCTAATAATTCTAATCGAGGTAATGATATCCGCTTGATCGGTGCCACCTTAGACTTAGCTATCAGTAATGACGTGGCAACCGTCTGGTCGGAATTCACAATTCGTAAATAAACCACCGCCGCATATCCCCTCTCCGAACTATCCGCAAAGGCGTGCAACTGAAGGTCTATTGCCGAGTCTACTTTCAAGCAACGACGTAATTCAAATTTCGAAACGAGTGGTAACTCAAGTCGGAATTGTTTCCATTTGACAACCACTTCTTCGGGAGGAGTGTCATCCCACTCAAGTCCGCTATGCCAAAGGTGCTGGATGAGCCATTTTCCATAAAATGTGACAGGGCTAATAAATCCAAGTGGATCAAATAAGCGAGCGATTTCCGACAATATGGTTCTTTTCGTGATGACACCAAATCCAACCTCAAACTTATACGAAAATTTATCCTTCCTAGGATTCCATGCCAAACCCAAAATTTCAGCGGCAGGTTGGTTTTCATGCTGAAAAGTAAAACACTCTGGCTTCAGAATGCAAAATTCTGAGGGTACATTCTCTAGCAGTTCCAACTGGTTACTCAACCATTTGCGCAACTCAAATCCTCCACGATCTAAAAGCTTCTTTAATTGGCTCTGCAATACTAATGCTTCGTCAATGGTTCGAACTGAAGAAACTATGTCGTCCATGTAAGTATTTTCTCGAATTATTCGAGATGCAAGTGGAAATTCTGCGCCTTCATCGCATACCAACTGATAAAGTGTCCGAATTGCCAAAAATGGAGCTGATTTCATTCCATAAGTCACAGTGGTCAAGCAATATTCTTGGAGCTCTTCCTCGGGACTAAATCTCCAAAATATTCGTTGCATATCATAATCGGCCGGGTGTAGCTTAATATTTCTATACATCTGGCGTATATCAGCGATCACCACAACCTCATGCAATCGAAAGCGCATCAAAATGTCGATTAGATCCACTTGTAATTTGGGACCCTTATGCAACACATCATTCAATGATAGGCCATTAGTGGTTTTCATAGAACAATCAAAAACCACTCTAAATCGCGATAATTCCGCCTTTGAACGATAAATGCAATGGTGCGGAATGTAATAAGATGTTCTCAATGGGGCACTCGTTGCCACAATCATATGGCCTTGCTCAAAATAATCCTTCATAAATTCGTTATACTTCGAGCGTAAAGCGGAGTTTTTGGTTAATCTGCGTTCTAGCATATAGAACCTTTGCAGCGCGGAACCATGGCTTTGCCCCAATTCAAGGGTAGATGAGATAAAAGGTAAACGAACAACATACTGTTTCAATTCACGAGAAATATTGTTCTTATAATGCTGCTCGCAAGCATCATCTTCTGGACTACACTGATATCTCTTAGGAGGTTCCTCAGACTCCCAGAACTTTCGCAGTAAACCTTCAATATTATCACCAAGTGTTGAGCAGAACACTCGGATTTGATTTGTTTTATTTTCAATTTTCCCCATTAGGCAATGACCAAAAACAGTTGGCAAAATATCTGGTGTCCCTGGAGGACCAATTATCGGCGCGTTAACTACCACGCGTGCAAACCATTCTGCCCCCAATAATACGTCTATTTCTTCCTCATCGTAATAGCTCGGGTCCGCAAGTTTCAATCCCTTTATATGAGGCCATGATCTATTAAAGACCGATAATTTTGGGCATTGAGCAATATGAGGAACCACCATAGCTTTGACTTCCAATTTCAACGTGCTTTCAGACAAAGGTTTCATTTTCAAACTGACAATTCCAGACGATATCACGGAATTATTATTTCCGAACCCAAAAATAGGAGTTCTAATTTTATTGGAATTCAACTGTAGCTTTCGAACGCAAGATTCCGTGATAAAGGTTCCCTGACTTGCAGTGTCAAGCAAGAGTTTAATTACGCGGCCATTGCCATCAATGTCCAATACGATCGCCCTGGCAGTCGCTGACTTTCTTAAAGATTGCATTGGCTTATGGGGCCTTTTATTCAGACCAGTATCTGAATGAAACGATGAGGCTGCTTCCAAAATCTTGGCTTCCTCACTTAAAAAATCAAAAAATGTTTGTAGGGAAGGCTCACCAACGTTGAGCGCTACCTTTTCCTACCGCTCCCGTAACACGGAATTGAGTTTGCGGCGCAACATAAAAAGCATTGGGACCGACCAACTTTCGACATTATGCCCCACCGCGCTTAACGCACCAACATACTCAGTAATTAATGTGCAAAATTTGCGAATAGCTTGACCTTCCCGGGTGATCGGGTTGATATCGAACAAAGCCTCCAGATAGGCATTAGTCAACCTGTTTGAGTCCATATAGCGCGCTTTCAAACTCTCCCACGCGACCGAGTAATTCGCCGAGGACACAGGTAAAGACGAAACATACGAATGAGCTTCCCCCTTAAGAATAGATTTGAGATACAAAAATTTCTGCACGTCACTCAAGGACGGGTTTTCATGAACCGCAGATAGGTATACATCATAAAATGACTGCCATTGCATTAAATCGCCATTAAACGCGACTAAATCGAGCTTAGGGAGAGCTACGGTATGAGTTGAATTACTTTCCCCGATCGCAAGATGGCCCGTTGACCGTGTGGCTCTATATCTGGGAAATATGTCAGAAGAATTGCCTTAGTATTAAAAAACATAGCCTCGAACTCCTCCGTAGATTTACGCATTTCCTTGTCCTTTTCGACGGGAGGGGACTGTTTCGCGTACAACGAGGCTAATTTCAAAATACCCTCATTGAATTCCTCCAAAAGACTATCCACGTGGTCCGTCATAGCTCGTAATAAATTCCTCTTTTTTACATCACTCGAATTCTTTTCGAAATCTTTAGCGACATTATCAATACGACCCATCTTCACTAAGAGAGATGCAATACGAAACTCTACATCGTCGATCGCTGGCATTTTCAACGTTCCCTAATAAAACCAACCAAAAAAGGGAAAACCAAAAGTATTCTAACACCAACACTGATTCTACAACGACAAATCCGGCCCGAAGGACCATATGATCACTTCCGAACGTGGTTATAATTGTGGACTGTATACTGTTTAAATCAAAGTCGAGCCGGGCCGACGGCATACCACTCACCGCTGCTGTTGTTCCCGTCGGGGGCGCGACATGGCTCCTTCTCCTGGGGTTGCTCATACGCTTGCGAAGTTCACTGGACGACTGCCTATTCACTCCCATTCTCGGAGTGACAAACCAAAAACAAAACCAAAACGAAAACCCGAAAATTCGTGGTATCGCCAACAGGTGGCGAGGCTCGACTTTTTCTGGGAAATTCACAACCAAACAAGCAATATTCTCATTAGCAATTTCTATTGTGAATAAAGGAAAAAGAAATTACTGAAAGGCAATTTAATTCAAATTCCAAAAATGATTTGCGATTTCTAATATATTCTCAACCATTAGCTTTAAGTTTCCTTTTTCACACAACCAACATTTAACACAGCCATCGAGACACACGCGCCATTGTTTAATCTTCATCGTATAAACTGGATGGTAGGGCTGAGTTTGATGCTCACCGGTACATCTTTATGATTCGCTCCTTCGGCGTGGTCATTTCGTGGTTAGTAGGCCGGCCCTTATTTTTCAGAATTGCGAAAAGTTATGTTTTCCTAGTCTCAAAATGATCCAAATGAGGTTTGTATTCACGTGTTAAAATTTCGTTACTTTAAAATAACGGCAACCCGTGCCCCAAGGGCCCTAAGTACTAAGGACCCTCAATTGAGTTTTTTGGAGCCGAAAAGCGCTGTTCCTATGTAAAACGTAAAAGTAAAGCCCTTTAGGGCCGATTTTTCGTTTGTTTTCACCTATCTCTAAGCGTTTAGGAGATAACGTCCGTCGTAATGCAATCCCCCCCAGGGCGCCACCCCGCACCGCGGCACCGCTGAGGTACGTCCCGCACCACTTACTAGAGACTTCCCCTCAACCCCCTCCCCTCCCTCGGAAAAGACGTTGCTCCTGATGACAAGATCTAGCATCTACAGAAATGTGCTTACCTTAGAAATAATGTAATTGCCATAACAATACTTCGAATCCAAGAGATCAATTTATTTTCACTCTGTCCATGAATTTCGGTATATTAACCAAAATAAAATACATTTTCATTGTATTTATAATTTTTCACTGACATCCCATGTTTGGCAATTAAAGTGCCTTTCCACACGTAAGGGTTGCATTGCGATGAAAAGTCACAATTATGTTAGTAATAAATTTTGAAAGCCCTCCTCCTTCAACGTGACTACCTAAAAATCTTGAATTAGTTTCACCCCTCTCGCTGCACAATCATTTCCCTCTTGATGACCCCGAAAAAATGCAAATCGTTCTTGTATGCTCATCCCATTCTCGCATGTGCACATCAAAGAATGCAATGCATATTTACAATACATTAAATAGCTTTCTCGAATTAGTAGTGACAAAATTTGGTATAGATACCTTAGTCATGTCTTTATGTTCATAGAATGCCTTCTTCGGTGGATCATATTTTCCTTCACATGACCTCGTATCACGTTTTTATTTTCACACCTAGAAATGGATCCGTCAAAGAATGACAGGCCTACCAACTCCTCACTCATGTACCACAAGTGGTTTGAAAACCTCTTTTGTGCTGCTTTCGCTATGTCCAGGTTAACACCTTCGTGATTAACAAGTCTTTTAAGGAACTGCGGGTCACTGTTGGGAGCTAATGCAGCAAAAGGAGCGGAGAACCACATATTTTCCTTTCTTATTGAATATATTGAAATCTATTCCACCAATAATTGCATTTCGTGCTCCTTTTTATTTGCATAAGAACTTTATTTCTTCAGCCCAAGCACATTTATCCGAGAGATTAACTGCACTTTCCTCCTCGTGCGTCAAAAATTCATAGGTACCGCTCCTTGCAATGAACGTCACGTTCATCATAAAGTATTTATTTCACCAATTTTCTCCTTACATCCTAAAAAACTTAGCGCTTCCTATCCTTTGCACATTATACAGAAGAACTATCTCTATCTCTCCACTGTGATCTATATCCGTAAACTGACTGCCTCCTTTCTTCTTCCTTGAATATTTCTATATACTATTGAGGTCCTGGAGCCCTGCTCATTCCCTTCATTCCTTTATAATTCATAGACACAATTGTACCACATTCTCATAATATTTTGTACATAAAGAGCACTTTGGAACAAAGCCTGCTGGAATGGTTCGCGGCCGTATGGCTGCAAAAAATCAAGGTTTAAGGGGTCTGTACCCAGTACATAGGACGGCGTTGAAGGGTTAAAATTGACATTGTAGGCTTTAACAACATTAATCATGACACAAGAGGAACAACCTTTTCAATACTGTACCACTAGCATGTATATCTTGTCATCAGGAGCAAAGTCTTTTCCGAGGGAGGGGAGGGGGTTGATGGGAAGTCTCTAGTAAGTGGTGCAGGACGTACCTCAGCGGTGCCGCGGTGCGGGGTGGCGCCCTGGGGGGGATTGCATTACGACGGACGTTATCTCCTAAACGCTTAGAGATAGGTGAAAACAAACGAAAAATCGGCCCTAAAGGGCTTTACTTTTACGTTTTACATAGGAACAGCGCTTTTCGGCTCCAAAAAACTCAATTGAGGGCCCTTGGGGCACGGGTTGCCGTTATTTTAAAGTAACGAAATTTTAACACGTGAATACAAACCTCATTTGGATCATTTTGAGACTAGGAAAACATAACTTTTCGCAATTCTGAAAAATAAGGGCCGGCCTAGTGGTTAGTAATGAGCAGACTTTGGTTTTCCTAATGAAAGACTATTTCGTATTTTGGACCTATCTTAGAAACTGTAATGAGATAAACCTGGGACAAATGAAAATAGTGTGAGATGAGTCTTCAAATATTACCACCGGAGGAAGGAGTTAGTTCCTTAGTGAGTGTTGGACGAGTTGAAGAATCAATGTGTCCTTACCACACGTAGCAGATGTGCGTAATGGTCGAGAGAGATAGCGAAAGGAGGAGGAAAGACGAGCGCATTGTAACTCTGATCCCTTAGTCCCGTATTCCCTCCTTACATTTCAGTTGCGAGGTCTCCATCCTCTGGCTTTTGACCTTTATCGACCTCGTCACACTACCCTTCACTTTCAACCTGCAAGTGTTATTTAAACGTGATATTTCTCACACCATTTTGTCACTTTTTCAACAAAAACTGTGTAACAACGCAGGTATTATTCATTCAAAACTTTTTTTGTTGATTTTAGGAACACCTTATTTATGAAGAGAGAAATCTTTCCATACATTTTCCACTGTTCGTTTGTTCCTTCATTAATTCGTCTAGATAAGGCCGGACGAGCGCGAAATAGTATATTTATTTTACTTTCTCGTCCGAAAATCTTCCCACAATACGCTTGACAAATCATCGGATAACGTGCAGCGCATAACGGATGTTCGTCAATCAAGAAGGGTAGTTAACCACCTGGATTCATCCATTCGCCAGAATTTCACCCCCCATTGTTCAATTCACCAATTTAAAGGGGGTTGCCCACATCATAACTTTACCTCTCTACCACGCTGTCTCGATTGCCTTCATCATGCATTCCAGGGGTTTAAGCAGGGTCACTCGTGGATGTTGACTCTGGTTCAAAATCACTAGGGAAGATGTGATTGCAAGGAGGAGCAAGCAGTTTATTCGGAGAGCAAATAAAGAGATTTTTTAATAAGAGTCAAATACCAGCCAAGACAAACACCTCTCCAATGTAAGCCTATTAATTCCCAGCACTCATTGGGCACTTAGACATTAATTATTAGACACTTTCCTCATTCGACTTTCAGGCCTTCTGGAGAGTCATGATTTATTTCGAGACGGATAATGGCCATAGGTAAAATCAAAATTACGGATTCAGCCGAGGGGTTGAGGAAGTTTAATCGATAAAAGAATTCCATCTCGAAATGGCACTAGAAAGGCAAAAATATTCCTCTGGAAAGCAAAAAAGGATAGCCTCACATGAGAGAAAAGGGAACGGAAGGTAATTCGAGTCAAAGAAAGAGAAGATAATCTATAAATAATGATGACAGACTAACAGGAAGGCTGAGGATGCATCCGCAATGTTCCTTAGGGCATAAAGAGAATTTGGCAGTGAAATCAACCCACGTGCCACGGCCCAAATTCACGCATGCATCCTCTTTAATTCGAAGTCACGGGAATCGATTGATGCACGACACGTTTACATATTCAATTGAAATATTCACTTCACTTTGGGCGTTGGATCGTGCAGGCCACTTCCAAGTTTCGTGCCCTGACACTAATGAAGGTGTACGTATTAGGAATGCTGAGAATTCACGTGAGTGATCTGCAGTACAGATTCCATATTGATGCGAAGGTATTCGTGACTGGGAATCGAACGGACTCATAACAGAGACTGCAATACGCATTACTTCCGGAGATTACGCCTTGACCATCTATACCATCTCATATCACGATCCAATGTGAATGGAAAGTCCACTATGTGTACTAAGCCTAGTTGAAAAAACGAAAAGAAAAGCCACCCGTAATAATATTTACTTGCTTTAAACATGTTTGAAGTGAATTTCCAGCGATTCATTTCATACGACTGCCACGAGGAAGATTTGTAGCCATTCTGGAATTATTCCAACAATTAGTGAGTAGTATGTATGTGTAGGTACAATAAAATCTGAAGACGTTAAAATGTCAGAAATAATAAAATGATTCCAATATCTAAAAATTATAAAATAACGACGCAGATTATTTACACATCTCCACTCTTATTCAAAAGACATCAGATAATCTTCGGATTATTCTAGTAGGGGTTGTCATTAGATTCTAAGAAATAAATCAAATAATCAAAAATAAAACGTGCTGCGTAAAAGAAAATTAAGTTTAGATGATATGGAAATGCAGATAACATCAACAATGACCACACCAATGCACCAGCTACGCAAAGAGCGCCCAGCATCTGGATCAATGAAGCAATCATTTATGCGAGCAATGTAAAGTTATCTCAGACATCTCTCCCTGTTAAACTACTCAACCACCGACGACCTGGACGACAGAGCTTTTTCCTTATTTTCCAAGAAGACTGCACTGCCATGATTAACGGTAACTCCATCGCAATTTCAATGATAAAAGTTAGCTTCTAATATTATCCGACGTAATAACCACAAATTAAATATGTAGGCTGAGATTCCAATCATTCCAGCAATGACGAAAGGCATTCGTGCCCAGACATTGAACACGCACATCACGAGATTGCAATGCGCATGAATTCAACATATTACGTACAATGCGCCGCATATGTATGTCCCTTCGAATAGGAAGACCGCTGGATAGTCCACTGAGCGTTTTAACAGTAGATGAAAATAGAATCCTAGGGAAATAGGTCATTCCAATTGTGTAAATATGTCTCTCCCATCAGAAACTTTCAAAACAATTTTCAATGATAAACTTCACGCGACTGGTACAGAGAGAATTTCAGGCATTTTGGAGTTATTCAGAGCAAATACAAATCGCCAGGAAAACAAGGTGCATTAGGCATGGATATAATAAAATCTGACTAGGTTATACAGATGAAATTCATAAAATGATATACATCTCCGAACCTTGTCGAGGTAAATGGAATATTTCCTTGAAAAATTCGGAGCAGCATCAACGGTCGCTTAATAATCTGCGGAACATATCAATTTGAATTTCCAGTCCAAAATGCATCAAATGGACGCATCACTAAAACCTTTTCTTTAATACACTGGAATGACCGCGCCGCAGGCGCGAATTTGACAGTTGTACCGGTGAGCGTTTGCTCACCCTAACCAGCCAGTTAACAAATAAAGACAATAAATGGCGTGCGTGTATCGTGGTCAGTGTAGTGATTTGTTCGCGAGAAAGAGAAACTTAAAATTAAACTAAACTTAAAAAATTCCACTATAAACTAAACGTTAGACATGGCATTGAAATTTGAAGAATTGATGATTACATAGTTAAAAGAAATATTTGTGGCTTTGTGATTGCCCAAAACAGAGACAGTATAAAACCAATACAAAATCAATTTTTCATAACATAGGTAAATAGAGCTTATTATATGGGAATAATGATTTTTTCCCCTTGCAGTGGTTTAATTCGTTTTTATATATATTTTTTCAGTTTTTTTAGTACAATTTTGTACTTTCTTTTATCTTTTTCTGTTTGGTTATAATTTTTATACATCTTTTATTTTTTTATGGAATTTTTTTCGAGTAAAATATTTTGATTTTTTTGAGGATTTTTTTTTACCACTGCGTAATATATTTTTTTCGGATATATGCATGCTAGAATTTTATGGCAGAGAGCCAGTTGAGATTGATTGGCAGAGGAAAAAACAGGTTTAATTGCAGTTAATGAATTAATTCGAAATAATTAAAGTACATGAGAAAATAGTGATATACATTGGGCTTAATCTAGAAGAATTGGTAGAAGATAGGAAAGACTCATAGAAGAGTGATTTGCTGAGGCAGTGTATATTTTGTGGGGATACTTGGATCGTAATCCCATGTGTCTGTAAGTAGTGTGTTATTCGTGCTCTTCAGCCTGGACTTAAAATTATTTACAAGGGTGGAAACGAAGTCATTCATAGTGGGAATGTTGTGCGCGGAGAGAACGTCGGACATACGAATGAGTCTACTGATATGGAGAAGGTGGCGGAGAGACTTGTTTTGGAAAGTTTCCAATTTCTTACGGATGCTCTTATTCTTCGCATAGATCTCGCACGCGTATAGCACAATTGGGCGAACAATTGATTTGTACAATCGGGCTCTTGACTGATGGGAAAGGGGAGAGGTAGGAGAACAGAGACAAGAGATTGCCTGCCGGACTCCGATGGCTTTAGAGGTAACGGATCTGTGGTATTGGGAAAAGGTTAACTTGCAGTCAAGAATGACGCCGAGAAATTTGTGCGTGGTAGCTCTTGGAATCTTATGCTTGTTGATGTGTAAGGCTGTTTGCGGAAAGTGTTTTTGTCGATGTGAGAAATGTAAATGTGTACTTTTTATTGTGTTTATTGTGATTTTCCAAGTTTTTGTCCAAGTGTGAATAAGATTTAAGTGTCTATTGAGTTTGCGGATGTTTGCGTCTCCTGTACGCGACGTTGCTGCGATGGCAGTGTCGTCAGCGTACATGTGTAGTGATATTCTAGGTGTACTTGGCATGTCGTTGACGTATAGTGTGAATAGCAGCGGACTCGGCAATGAGCCCTGCGGAACGCCTGCTTCCATAGGCCGAAGGGAGGAATTGACCATGCCTTCGGCGACACAGAATTTTCTATTGTGAAGGTAGTTTGCAAGGAAGTGAATATCAGAGGGAGGGAATTTGAGTTGGTTTAATTTGAAGAGTGTGCCATACTCGATCAAACGCACGCGCGACACCAAGGAATACCGCGTCCGTCGTGTGTCCTCGATTGAATGCATGGCTGACTTTCTCGACCAATCTCAGGATTTGGTGAGTGGCAGACATTTTACGTCGAAAACCAAGTTGGTCAGGGCGGATTATTTTATTCTCTGTGGCAAAAGATTCCAGGCGTGACAGAATAAGGGATTCAAATACTTTGGATAAGATTGACAGCAGGGAAATAGGACGAGAATTGCCCGGAATTTTTGGATCTTTCCCTGTTTGGGGAATTAAAATTACTTTAGCGTGTTTCCATTTCGAAGGGAAATGGGAGAGGAAATAGATGTCTATAACCTTTTCCCTGCTATACACGTATATATACGAGTGGACGTTTCCTGATCCGGGAGACGACGGCCGTGTATTCACGTATGAAATTTTCCTACCCAGGAAACGTAAGCCGTATATTTACGTTTTCTAGCTCTCCCCCTTTTAGGAAGGTCGCGGGTTTACGTCGTCTTTGTCTCGGGACCCAACCCTGCGGGGTTTGGGATTTACACTCGGAATCCGGGAGCAGGTACCCGGACCCCTTGTCTTTTATAACCCCTCTTAGCGGTAAGGGAAGGCGGTCATACAATTGTTTATCCAGTCAGGTTTCAAAATAAATATTTGTGAATTTCTCTAGAAAAATAAACTAAGAATTGAATTATTCGTCTTATGAGCAGCGTTTAAAATTTTAAACGAAATTCTATGATAAATATTAACTTATATCTCGAGTCATGTTTAATAATCAACAAGGAAATTGCTGCTACATTAAATGCGTTAATATTGGAACTTCGTTTTAAATTTGACAATGCTTAGAAAAAAATTAGGAATTCAATTCAAAGTCTGCAATTTGCGTGCAAGCAACAATTATCCATTTGCTAAGCACATATGAGCAATACCTTCTTTCTTATCTTTATTTTAATTTAACCTTCCCAAAATCGTTCACTATTTATCGGAAAGACAGAATTGATCGAGTGGGGGGCGGAGTTTTTATACCTGTAAAGAATTCAATCGTCAGCCAAGCGATAACCATAACTGAGACCAGCGTTGAATCAGTGTGGTGTTTGATTAAATGTCCAAAATTCAAACCTATTTTATTATGTTTGTATTACAGACCACCTGACTCAGATATAACGTCAATGTTGAATTTTCAAACTCGAATAAACAACGTAGCAACCAAGTATCCTAAAAGAAACTTGATTGTACGTGGAGATATTAACTTACCTTCCATAGATTGGGAGACTTATAGCTTTATTCCTGTTGGGAGGGATAAAGTGATTTGCGAGGCTTTATTACACAGTTTTACATCTAATTCATTGTTTCAAATAGCATCCGCTCCGAACAGAGGAGAAAGTATTCTTGATTTATCAGCGACAAATATACCTCATCAGGTAATAAACGTTAGCGCCGTCGAAGGAATAAGTGACCATAGGGTAGTAACTTCAAAGTTTACTCTAAACACAGCTGTAAACTTTAAAAAAGAGCGTAAAGTTTTCATTTTTAAAAGAACGGATTTTGATGTGTTTAAAAGTGATCTGAAAAATGCTTTTCCCGCGTTTCAAGAATCAATATTAAATTAAATGTAGGAGATGCTTGGAAAGCTTTTCTTTCGCTCGTAACTTCGGGAATAAATAGCTACATCCCTAGTAAAACAGTAAAAGAAGGCAGCGAACCGAGATTGTTAGACGCGGATGTGAGAAAATCATTGAGGCGACAGAGAGCGTGTCATGCTAAAATGAAAAAAGTCAGCACGGATTTATCCGCTAATGAACGCGAGTTAATAATTAAAAAATATAGGATGACTAAAGCCACCACGAAGGAAGTGTTCAGGAATGCATTCAAGAATTTTAAAAGAAAAACGCTGGTTGAGCAGTTACGGGATAACCCAAAAGCATTATGGTCATATGTTAGGGAAGTTCAAGGTAAACGATCTACCGTGCGTTCGCTGAGACACGACAATGGAGATGAGTTGACAAACAGTTGCAATAAAGCCAATTTAATAAATTCCTACTTCAAGAGCCTGTTAACGGAGCCTTCCGAGAACTCACCCGAGAGCGTTGATAATCTCTGCATACGAAAGATGCCGCCTATTGACATTAGTACGCACGGAATAGAAAATATATTGAAATGGCTCAGTCCAAATAAATCACCTGGTCCAGACGAAATCCCTTCCCGCGTGTATAGAGAACTAGCCTCAGAAATTGCCCCCCTACTTGCAAATAATATTCAGTAAATCCATCAAGCAACACGAAGTACCCAACGACTGGAAAATCGCTAATATAACGCCAATATTCAAAAGTGGAGGCAAGGAACAAAAATTTCTAATTACAGGCCGATATGTTTAACGTCCATCTCATGCAAAGTCCTTGAACGCATCGTAGTGAGCTCGATAATGAAACACCTCGACGCTCAAAACTTAAGAACTCAACATGGATTCAGGAAAAGCAGATCGTACGAAACCCAGTAAGCGCTTTTCGCCCACGATATTTTAGTCTCCGGAGAAGACAACATTCCAGTAGACGCGATTTTTCTTGATTTCAAAAAGGCATTTGATAACGTACCCCACGGAAAGTTAATAATAAAACTGAAATCTTATGGTCTAGACGAAGATGTCATTTCCTGGATAAGAGAATTTTTGAGCGACCGCGTCCAAAAAGTAGTATTAGCTGGTGCAGTCTCCAATGAGGTTAGAGTCACTTCTGGCGTCCCTCAGGGTAGTGTCATAGGCCCACTCCTATTCCTTCTTTATATAAACGACATTGGCGAAGTAGTACATAGTAAGTTACGATTATATACGACGACTACGCTGACTACAATACGACGACTACAATACGACGCTGTAGTAAACAGAGAAATTCGTTCCAGCAAAGTTATAGATGAACTAACGAATGACCTTGCTGCTATCCAAGCGTGGTGCAATGCTTGGCAGTAAGACTTAAATTTGAAAAAATGCGTCGTAATGAATTTCTGGAAGAAGAATAACTGCCTACAACGTAACTATTTAATTCGGGGTACCCAATTAGAGACTGTTGAATCAGTGAAATATCTAGGAGATAGACTTAAGGCTCTATCGTGGAATAAACTTATTCGAGAAATAACCGGTTATGTTTTCGCTGGTTCGCTGGTTATGTTTTGGTTGAGGAGAATGTCAACAGTATTCGCTTCACAATGCATTTGGGAAATCGATTGAGTCTGAAAGCGATGGAACGGAATAAGAATAAAATTACATTAATGATCAATAGATACGGTCGAAGTAATCAGTCGTGCAGAGCAATACAATGAGTTTCAATGAGAAGAGTTCAAGTTGTTTTGCTTCCACTTCTTTCAATGCTATTTTTCCTAGGAAAGGTAAAAGCTCATTTGATGGAGGGGTACTTGTGTCGTATTTATTGTATTTTCTAGCACGTAGGCTATGCGTAATGTATCGTTTTAAATAATGCATAAACCTTCAAATGTCACATGTTTACAGACAATACGTACATAGTTAGCGTTGCAACTCTCTGATTAAAAACAAATATTTTTCTCCAATGAAATATAAAATTTTTTCATTACCGTTTAAATATCGAATAAGTAAAATAATTGTGTTTAATTAATTCCATGTATTTTTGACCTGATAATACTTTTTGCAACCATTTGGCCGATAAAGTTAGGAATTTTTAATGATTTATGAGGCTATACATATATTTGCATAACTACTCAAACGGTAGCAGAAAATTTTGAAATTTATTATGATAGCTTCGTCATGACGTAAAGTATTCCAAGTATCAAGTAACAGAAAGGTTGTTTCAAATTTAATTTTAACCCTTAACCAGTGAAGTGCGGTCTGCGAGACCGCTGCGTTTCTAAAATTATGAATATTTTCAAAATTGCTATTTCAAAATATCTATAATTCTCGTGAGCGTCTTAATTTTTTATATTAAGGACATAGCACTCTTAAATAAATTCAACGTTCTTATTATTTACTTCTGAAAATCAGCAACTGAATTTTAGTAGCGGTCTGTGAGACCTCACGTCACTAAATTGGAAATCCAATAAATGTAATGCCGGTGGAAATGAATATAAAGTTGTTAAAAACAATTCCTAGTTATTTTACATGAATAATAATAATAATAATAAATAATTTGTAAGGAAGCATTTTTAGTTGCATAACGTGGATAATTAAGTACTTCATTTAAAAAGTTCCATAGTAAAAATAATAACTCAAGTGTTTTTGATATCAGTTTCTTTATCCTGTTTCAAATAACAATTTTTACTGAAAAAGTTAGTTCGCATTTGCAATGCATAATATCAAATATAAGTTTTTTATTAGAAGAAACAGTAAGCTAAGCAATAAACATGACTTCGGAACGTTTCATGAATTTTTGCTTTATTGCGGTCTCCCAGACCGCACGTCACTGGTAGTGTAACAAGAATTGCACGTCACTGGTTAAGGGTTAAGATTAAGGGTTAAGATTAATATACGTCAGAGCAAAGCATAATTTAGAGCATTCAAACTGTAGATGTACATTTCGAAACCTCTAGCTTTGAAAAGTTTGCATCGAGTGTACGGTAAACCCGCAAAAATAAGCAAACATCAATCTCCTAGACTAGAAACCAAGTGAATACCGTAGTAGATTTTATGCAGTGATTTTTTAGGAAGCATAAGTAGTCTATAAAACCCGAAAAAATGTAAATGGAATGTACACATAAATCATAGAAATCAAAGTTAAGGAATCAACCTGGATGTAACTTCAAAATCATTGATCGTTTAATCTCAGGCCCACGAAAAGCAAGAAAAGTGTATATTATATATCTTAGGATGCCCTCTACATTATCGTTTACTTAAGAGACCAATCTTGTACTCTTAAATTTTTAGGGATTCGGGTGGTTATTAACAAATTTTAAACCCACGCGAAATAGAACTGAAAAACGCCTATGGATGGGGTGATTTTGAGGAAACGAAACCGCAATAGGGAGATACGACCGATAATCTAGCCAAACCTATTTCTAGTTATTCCCAAGTGAAGTGTAGCGTCTTCTGTGAGGAAGTTATGACTATCTGAAATTGATAGGTACACATTGCGTTACTGAACAATTCATGCACAATGGAGAAAGCTTCCGAGTGAAAGTTATTTCCCCACATTGGATCAATACCATCCCATCCTGCTCTCATTGAAGAGATCACGTGCCGAGGAATAAATAGTACAAACTGCTATCGACACAGTTGTAAAAATGAAAATCGCTCAAGGAAGCAAGGAACGTTTAATCTCCCGCATAGTTCGTCGTCTCAGATGGAAGGACTTCCGATTGCTTCTCTTTTCATATAAGCTATCCTTCCACCTATTCCTCAATGTTGAAAGGGTCGTCTTGCTCCCTTCAAAATCAAATTCTTCGTTGATGGGTTTTCCATCGTTTTTTCATTCCTCTGTGAACGTGGCCACTTTAATTATTCACCGTCTACCTTCATTCCAAATATTTCATTAAAGCGCCTTAATTCTACAATTGTGGGTTTTCTTCCGCGATGAGACGAGTGGTAACCGCTCTAATCAGTAAATAGTCTATAGTTTAAGGACAAATTCTCATCTCCAAGTCGAAATACAAATTCGGTTTTTTGAAAATTAGAGGTTGAGGAAAAAAATTCAGGCAGCTTCTCTAGAGAGGATGCATCGAATCGTATGGTAAAAAGGAATTGGACAATTTAGAAAGGGTAGCAAGAACAACGCAGAAGCTCTGAATGAAACCCAGGGATGGAAAAAGTACGACCTAGAGAAGAATAGGTGATAGATACGAGGTCGGTAGAGGTAGTTTGGGACAGGTTAGAAATGGGAAAAGTGAAAGCGGCAGAGAATAGGGTAGTTTCCTTCATCAAAGAAAACGAAAGACATTGATTGCGATTCGTTACCCACCATTAGTGTATTCATAATACACAAATTATTTGGTTTTTGAAATACCGGTTTAGACGAATGGTAAGGGTCAAATTTTATCCTCATTTGAAAAAAGCCAGATTGGAGCCCATGCGATTCCACTCCACGTGACGTCACAGGGACCTAGCTTCTACACGAGAGGATAGGAGTTATACATCGTCTGAGCTTACCAATGTATGCATGAGACACAGAGCTCAGGGAAACATGTCTTAATAATCACCTATTTAAACTGGCTAAGATCGGAAAGTTTTCTTCGTTTGATAAGGTATTAATAAACCTTTTTTAAGCCAAGCGCTACCAGCCAGCAAGGTACTCAGCTACCCGCTAGCATCCTGCGTCCTATCAGCGCTCAGAGCCTCGATCAAGGTCACCTCACAAGGCGGCAGGGGGAACCAGAAATGCGTCGCACGGACTTTTTCCCATCATTACTTACGCGTCGCGTTTTCGCGCGCTTGAAATTTTTCACTTTTCATTTAATCGCGAAAAATAGATATCGTCATTTAAAAATCTAAAAGCGTGAAATACGTACTCCAGGAGTAATAATCTTTCGATATAGGCAATAAAAAAATAATAGGAAACCACCCTATTCGATTGGATAAATGGAGAGTAGAAGGACAAAGAAAGGAAAAATTTAACTAATTTAGCAGGATGAAGCTCAGAGTGGGCTGTAGGAATGTTAAAAATGGGAATAATTACTTAGGAATAAGAGAAAATTGTAAAATATTTCATTCCACGTCACTACAAAATTTTGGAAGAGGCGACCGACATGACAGCTAAAGTCACTTACAACACGAGAATGGGGAGGAGAGAAACCCGGCGTCGCCTTCAGCCTTCTCTTAGAATAAGGCTCCAAGGGGACCACGGCTTAACGTCTCATCCGACGGATGGAGTACTCTCTCTCAACAATCTCTCCCGTCGCCGGGATTTAAACTCGGGTCCGCGATCTGTGAAGCCAAAACTCTAGCCACCACACCAACCCGATCCACAGAGAAAATGTTGGTGGGTGATGCAGTAAGTGATGCCAAGGCTGGTAGATATTGTTCACTTATTAATCATTCTGTTTCACCAATGATGAAGTTTTCACCCCTTTTTTTAATAAGCCTCTGAGAATACACCACTTTATTCATCTGGCCTCGTATCTTTCTCGTTAGGATTCAACTTCGAAATTGCAGGAATAGAAGGATGAACAACTTTGCTATTTCCACATAGTAGTTTATTAACACCGACCATGGTTTCGTTACAATTATCAAGGTGAAATTTCAGGCAAATTTTCACCTTGGTAATGTTACTCTGTAACGAAACCATGGTCGGTGTTAATAAACTACTATGTGGAAATAGCAAAACTGTTCATCCTTCTATTCCTGCAATTATGGATTTCCACCAAGTTAAGCCCGCTACGATTAATTAACTTCGAAATTGTTTATAAAGTGACTCTCCCTTCTGCTTCCTCCTTAATCTCCAGGCCTTCCTTTTATTCGCTAATCCTTCTTCCTTCTATTTAATTAAAGGAACAAATCCTTTTCCTCAGTCACTTCCTAAGTTCCCGTTCCAATAGTTATACGGATCGATTTAATCCGTTTCGACTGCTCCTTTACGTCATAGTGCCTGTTCTAAGGTTAAACTAAGGAATTTAGTCTTTATCCATTTTTCATCCATTGATTCAGTGTCTCGACCTCATTCCGATGCTGCATTAACGGTAGTTAATTTCACACACGACCTGGGGCCGTATTCTGTAATCCTTCGGTACCGCACCAGTCGGTTTTCCTTCCCAGCCCACCGACAGCACATCATTCCGTACCGACGACGGTTTCCATACCGACGACGGCTAATAGGGAAATTGCATACTTTTTATAAACAGTATGCTGATATACTGCAGTAAACACTTAGTACCGCAATACACTTTTTTCCGCTTAAAATTCAGTTTATACCCTAAAAAATGACTCCCAAAAGTCGCCCGAGTTTCGCGGGCTAAAAAATACCGCCCCCACTAATCTTTGGCTGTGACGTCATAGTTCAGTACGAGTCCAAGATCCAAGCCTAGTAACTGCAGGTTTGGAAGAGCCACGTTGCGTTTAAAGGAGAACATGGGTGAAATAAGAAAAAATTACAAGTGGTGCATTGTTCCTCTGTGCAATAACACCCCAGAAAAAATTTTCGTCTGCATTCCCACGGAGGAAATTAGAAGAAAAGCCTCGATGCATGCCGTCTGTCGGGATGAGCGTTACGAAAAAATAAGAGTTTAATAAACGGAATGATAAACCCGTGTGCTATGTGAGCGAAGATAACTATAATATAAATAATATTTCCATATTTCATTGACTGAATAACTTGAAACTGAGATTTTTCGATAATTCGGCCGCCGCAGAATAAAAACTCAACTTCCGAACAAAAATCGAGATAGGTGTTTCTCGATCGTTACGGATGGACTCAAATTATTAAGGCACTTGTTCAATTTCAGTTACGGAAGGACATAGAAAATTCCATGATGTTTAAAATCAAGGGAGGAAATATGAAAATATAGAGCAACGTTGATCCTCATGCATTCGAGTGCTAGCCAAGAAGACAGCGTTTTCCTCTACTCTCGGCGTCAAAATGATGTGCCGCTGTACTTTGCAAATTTATATCCTGGCTTCACTGCATGCTATGATAATGAACTATTCGTCATTTTAAAGGAAATTTTATCCTAAATTCTGATTTATTTTATTACAAAAAATTTCAAAAATGTAGACACGGCCAGTGCAATAACTGACTCCGCGCACCGAAAAATTAGCCGTTTTGTCAACTTCATGAACTTTGCAACTCAACATAGGGAAAACTACTACGTCTACAGCATTCATCTTCCACATTAATTTACACTCATTAGTGTGGATTAATAAAATGACTTTTGGGTATTTTTAGAACTTATATTTTGTTATAAATTAATGAAAATATTTAAACATTATCTTGTCCCATAGTTTATCCCGAAAGATGAAGGAAGTTGTAGATGGAAAAAGAATGGAATCCAGAGGTGGTCACAAAAAATTAATCGCAGCATTCTTTGATTTTATTCTACGCCGTTGCTTGCTTTTCAGAAAAAGTTGAGTCACAAGAGGAATGTTCCGCGGCCCTTGATTTGGAAACTGTGGAGATAGAGGAAGACGTGTGGATCAGCAATTTCCATTTAGTTGGTTGTCGGGATAAACCAAGGATCCATTTAAAGGTTGTCAGGCCATCGTATAAAGATAGGATCCTGATGTGCACCACAGGGGAAATGGGGTGTTTGAGGGAAAGTCAAACCTAAAGTTGCCCAAAGAATGTGCAGTTCTATGTTGCTCTTTCCCCAGTTAAAACCAAATAGAAATTGGATTGGGATGATATTTTCACCACGGGTTCCAGTGATAGTGAGAGTGGAGGTGATCACGGTCATCGTCGAAGGTCATCCCTCTAGGATTTCCGATACGGAATTTTTAAGTGACAACCGATCGCAATGACGATGAGCTCGCCTTTAGAGAAGGTTTCAGATATATCGTGAGAAAAGCTCCCAAATGTATTAAAGACTCTGTTTGGAAAATATTCACATTTTAATGTTACTTTAGGAAGGCTTTCATTACAAAAGTAACTTCTTAACACCTGAAGACGTTGTGTTTATTATATTGATTGAAGGGCGATTGACCGATTCTTTCTGCAGAATAGGAAGTGGCTTCGGGGTTTTTAGTCACAAGATGGTAGATTGTGTTGGAAGTTCGTCTATATTATCGCTACTAAATTGAAACATTAATAGTCTGGCTTCCTCAGAGCTTCCTGTTGCCCTCCAGGCAAGGTATTTTTAAGTTGAAAGTATCATCGACAGCTTCGAGGTGGAAATAAGTTCACCATAAGACTCTACCGGACTGCCAAAAGAATACACATTTCACATGAGTATACGCTTTCGCCAATATTATACGCAAGTCTCACTTTGTTATGAACTATAAAACATTACAGATGCACATCAGCTACCTATCCATTTCTCGGCATCGACTTTCCGAGCCGACGAAGTCTACAGTTTCACTAAAATACCCTGTTATCATGATGGAATCAGTAACAGGAAGCTTGCTAGGATCAGCCTAAGAATAACCATATGCCTTCATCTTTACGCAATCTATCGCTTTCAATGGAGGAGAAATAGATCAAATAATAGCCCTGAAGTCACAATGAACAACTCCGATACGTCTGCACTTCAATAAATGAATCATAACCACGCCGTCGCATTTATTCAAGTATGCAACCTATACTATGGCCGTGCCGCCGTGCCTCGTACTGAACTATGACGTCACTTTTCTACTAGCCAATCATCGGGCGTTTTCGCTTCTCACTTGCATTTGAAAATTCTCGTGATCTTTGATGCATTAAATATCGCAAACCACGTCATAAAATAATAAAAAAACTTTCACCGAGGTATGCAAACATGTATTTTTAAATAATTTTGGGGCTATTGATTATATCTGAAATATATGCAAGTTCCCTATTCGGCGATTCAGTATAGTCGTCGGTATCAAACCAGTCGGTACGGTTCCCCCTCCTTCTCAAACAGGAAAAATCCGAATATATTCGAAGTTAGAAGTCATATAACGTGTCTCCACGAAGGAAAGAAGGGTAAAAACAAGTGAAGACTCATTGGCACAGTTTGTTGTCGTCATTCTCAGTCTTTTTATTTGCGGAAATTACGACTTATTTCTATATTATGATAATCAATATTGGATAAGTTGTTAACAATGCTTATATAATGTGTGGTAGTAATGCTGTACCTACAGAATCGAAGGAAACAATATTACAACATCACAATAAAATTTGTATGTGATGGAGGTTGTTGTTGCTGGAATGAATTATTGAAACTATCCTTGAGATCGTAGTTTCTTTTTTTAAATATTCGTTCCGTATATTGCTATTTATTCATGATTTGGTAATATAGTTGTCATTAAGTAAGCTCCGTCTAAATGTTATCAACGGAAGGTTATGCCATTGGCACCGTAGCAGACGAAAATAACATACCATGGAACACCGTTGTGGGAAACTTCATACTTAAATAAAAAGATCTTATTTCTATGCCGAGAGAAACGCCAAATGATGATTGAGTGAAATAATAGTCGCCTATTCTGAGTGATATAAAGTGATAATATTGCGGCAAAACTCATATTTAATCAAAAATATCTTTTTTATGTCAAAGGAGCAAATAAATGATGATAGAGAGAAATAAAGCCTATTACAAGCGAGTGAAAGTGGTGACATAAATGAGAGAAAGTCATTATATGTTAGCAAACCTCATGTTTATTAACCATTATCTTATATTTCTGTCAAGGTAATCAATATAGATGATGACACAGTGAATTATAGAGGCGTATTCGAAGGGGCAGAAATAGATAACATTGCAGAAAACCTCATTATTTACTCGGTGATGAGGTAAAAACAAAATAAAGCGTACAATGCGCACCGGGGAGTTCATGAAACCCACTAGTTGGTGGCCGTACCGACACCTTTTTGTTGTTGGTACGGCTACCGACGATCTCCCGTCCTCACGTCGGTGCCGCACCGATCGGGTGCGTACAGAATCGCACCACTCCTTGCCGGGAGTCGGTGTGACGTCGCACCCGATGAATCGGTGCCGCACCGATCGGTTTGGAGTTACAGAATACGGCCCCTGAGCGTTCTCCCAAGATTTGAAAGACTTCAGTGGAGGAGCCACAATAGCCTTCATTGGAATGCAAACTCAAAGCCGTCGGCATGCAGTAGATGCCGACTATGATGACGCTGATGACGCACTAGTGAAGGACCCTAAAATTTAAGTTTGATTGCAAAGAAGTTTTTAAGACTATAATTTTAATGTTGAGACCGCTATTATGCAATAGTGTTAAGAATTAAATCAAGCATGATCTATTTAAAAGAAAGTTTTACAAAATTTAATTACTTGTGATCAGTAAATAAATCCAGCCCGATCATATTAAATCATATCCGAAGGTCAGGAGGCGAAGGTCATGAAATGGCAGAATTTAATTCTTGATCCGAATCCTTTCAATAATCTCGTCACTCTATTCTGAATTCTGTTCCACTTGGATCAGACAACCTCTTATGGGCGTATTCATAACGACATTATTTAAATGTAGTCAACCAAAAGTGCTCGGACATAGACTCATTGTTGAGTGCCGATCAGGAGTTTATCAAAGATGAAGAGATCCCTAGTGAGGATGCTTCCCTGCTCAGCTCAGAGTCTATGCTGGATTCTTTCCTCCAATGCACGCTCCTTTAGACCAACCCAATTCCATACGTGCGAATTTCAAAAAAGTCGAATCAAATCTTTTAGTCGCGCAAAGCGTTCCGAAATTCCGACGTCGACCTCCACGGATTAATCACAAATTTTCAAAGATTTCTTTTTGAAGGTTTTTGCGATGTAAGAATATTTAAATTTCGTTACTTATACTTAAATATGACAAAAGTTTCATCTCTAAATTAATAATATTTTCCAATACAAGACCTCAAAAATTACGATAAAAAGCCCATGAATATTTGTATTAATTAAACAAATTATTATCCGTTAGAAAAGTTTGCATTTGCACCTTTATCGTAATTAGCGCATGCAATTCGTGATATTCGTCTGACAATGCACATAGCAAAGAAAAATCCACCTCTTGAAGTCAAAAAGCTACCTGCCTATGTGGTCAATAGGAATAATTGCAACCGGAAAGCTCGACTTATTTCAGTAAAAAGCACTGCGATGCCCACAAAAAAGAGATTTCGCGAACAAAAGGAATACCTTTGGAACTTAAGAGCCAACGGTATCACCTTGGCCATGAAATTGAAATCCATTAGCTGGATAAGTGAGAGGGAGTGTTTCGTAATGTAATTGTGCGGAGGGCTTAAAGCAGGGAATTAGGATAGCATTAGAAAATGGGGAGGAAGAGTTTATTGAGCGAAAAAGAGATTCCATTTTTAGAAAGGAGAGTGGGCGTGGCACATGACAAAAGCTATCTAAATTAAGGGATCGATGTATCTCTCTCAAGATCTTCATTAAAACCTTAAGGAATAAACTGAACATTATAATCCTCCTCAAATATACACGACGGAGTAAACCCCTGCAATTCACTTAACGTGGGAAATGCACTTAGTATTTGATCGCTGAAGGTCTTAATATTCTGTGAAGAGAGTCTATTGAGGTGTAATGGATAATATATAAAATAGGAACTAAGGGAAAATAACGAAATAACTTTGAAAAAATAATTTGCTGATGCAACGATTGAAGGGGATTTATATGCATGGACAATGAACGAGGGATGAAAAAATAATTTTTTATGTCATAAAGCTCTGTAAAAAAATGGAAAAAGGTAAGGAGATCTCTGCGGTCTCAATTGAGAAACAGAAAAGTATTCTCTAGTGGGCGTGAGGGATTACGTACCACTGTGAGGAAGTGTGACGGGCGCCTTTGAGGCAGCGTTTTGGCAAGAAGAAATCAAGATGCGAAAAAACGGTTGAAAAGTCTGCACTAAGAACTTTAAAATACTGTGTTCGCTTTGAAAAATATTTAATTCGTCTCCAAAAACTCAAAATTCAAAATAACTGCATTTAGGCCCATTGGTCGCCATCAGGCACCTCAGGCATCCGTCTATCCGTCGTCGCACGAACCAGCGGCTTTTTAAGATAATTTTTCTCACTGAACCGCAAATTTTGAGACTACAACTTCTTAAATAAAATCATTTCTAAAATATAAGAGCCGGCCTAGCGTCAGCAGTTCGAGACAAATTGCTATGATAGTTTGCTCGAGCAAGAGATTCGACACTGAGAGCAACCCCAGCCACATAATTTTACCCCGTCTACCACTTCTATTTGTTTAACTCTTCTCATTGTGTAAATGTAATCCACCTCAAAGAGATTTTAAAAAATTGGTAGGAATAATGATTCATTTATATAAAGTTTTTGAGAGAAGGCGTCCCACTGGCCTGCCACCGAGCTGCGTCCGTCTCTTAGCACCAGACGTCATATCTGCATGCGTAAAGATGACTAAAATTCAAGAAATTTTGAAGGTTTTGAATGAAGAAAGATAATAAATTTTTTCTTTTCGAAAATTTGAAAAATAAGTAATGTTAATGCAAAAACTACAATAAGCAAGTTAGCAGCTAATTAAATTCTTCATAGAAGTGCTAATACCACTGTCTCTTCAGTTAAAAAAGGGCTTTCCTGAGAGAATAAATTAGCGGAAATTTTTAAATCGCACATTAAAAACGCGACTCAAAGAACGCCTAAACTTCTGTGATGGATTTATGATTCCAATTCGCTTCATTATTTTTTCAGAAGCATTCTATTCCGCTTTCCTGAGATGTTAGCAGATAAGTGTTCATTTGCCTCGAGATAATTGCTGTAGGAGCGGAAATTCCGTGGGTTCGCGTGAATACGAGATCATACAAACAAAACTGCGAATTTGCGCATCCGCCTACTCAGGTTTAAGAGAAAGAAAGACACTTTCATTGAAGGGAAGTGTCAGCACGTGTTTACTGATATACTCTCAAGGAATAAGAGTGTATTTTGGCACGGTTATAATTAGGCAAATGGTGATTAAGTCATGTTTATCAATTTAATGTTTTAATGTTCCGACGACGCAGATAGGAATGATGGAAGTTTAAGTCGGATTCTCTCTTTAAATCCAATTAATAGGAGGTACACCGCTTTGAAATTATTGGAAGAAGAAAATGCTGTTCAATATTTGCGATTTCACATTAGGGTGAAGTTGGAAAAAATTCATTTCGTACATACCGTGCGATCAATTCATTTCCGACCGTGGTTCTGATTCAGTTGTACGTCACTATCAATAACAGATGAGCGTCAGAAGAAATACCTTAAAACCTAGTGAGAGACTTTTGTTTTATTTAGAGGGGAATGGCTTTAAAACCTTCAACATCAACCAAACGCATGGACCAATCATTCCCTGACCTGTTTAGAATTGAAATCTGATTTTTAAAGAAGGCAGAATTCCAGTTACTTTCGCCTGCCGTTAAGAACCAACCCAATCAGTGCGATGTGCGATGACAGTGGCAACGAAAAAGAAATCCTCGATTCGATGGAAATGGAACTATTCATAGCCTCGACTATCTTTCTTGTCTTCTTCACTTTATTCGTCTGTTAACGCTCTCAAACCGAGAAAATCCAATGTGGAACACGAACTTTATCCCCACAATCACATATTTCTGTTTCTGTTTTTTGTTTAAGTCTGAGTTCCTCCATTGCTTTTCCTTAACCTCACCGCACGCGGCCAGTCCATATCAAATTTAAAAAAATGAAAATGGGGAAAAAAGACACCGAGAAATTGTTTTTGGAATAGAGGAAGGTCTCAATGCCTGTATCAAAGTGACGAACTCATTCACAATGAGAAGATAAAGCCTCTATGCCGAGCAGTGAATCTATTTGATTGATTGAATCACTGCTCAAAACTGCGATGAACAATACACGTCATCAAACGAGATCAAAAAAATCTAAATCTCGGGCGAAATAAAAACCGTTCTCATATTACATAGGGCTGGCTTCAGAACTTTTTTCAATTGCTCTGCATTCCAAACCACTTTAGGTGAGATCGCTGTATTTGGCAATACAGCAGTATTTTCGTGAGCCTTCAAAATCTAACAGTTTCTAGAGAAGGACTTAGTTGCTTGAACTCTCATTCCGAAAATAAAGAAAGTAATCTTTCGCGGCTCAGTCTTACGATGCCTATGTCAGACGCCAGGGAGACACATTGCAACGAGGGATATCTTTCATGAATTACTCGCGGCGTTCGCTGAGGGACTACGCCCTTTTAGAACCCCCGGAGCCGGCTTCGCCTTCTAATTTAATGTGTGCTCGAACAAGGTTTACACGGGTGATTGCAAAACTTTCACTTTTTCCATGCTAAAATACGAGACTGATCACGAGAATATCGAATTAGTCATTAGAAAATCGGTAACATTTGTTCAAAGTAATAGGATGTCTTTCAGAGCATCACATATCCTCCGACCCTTTCTCAGAGGAGTCTAGTAAGAGTCACCCATGTGATCTAAGATGAAAAACAATAACTTATCCCAGTAAATTTTGTACCTCAATAGGTATACAACATTGATTACATGGCCAGAATTTGAAAAAGAATACGTCCAAACATGATATATTTCTGATCGTATTTAAAGAAGTTATGCGCATAAATTAGAAGTCGGTCGCTTCCAATACCTTTTTACGTTTTTAATCACTCCTAAAGTGGAAATTGGAAGGGGGTTGAGTAGGATATACATTTGATAGATTTTTTCCTGGCCTTGGGTAACGAATGCACTGTAGCTCTGCGAAGAATTATGCGTCGCTGAACATGTTTTCGGAAGCAGTAGGTGATGAAGTACAAAGCAAGTGACATTGGTATGTTACTTCATTGTATGGGGTGAAGTAAATCATTATGTAGCATGAGCAAAAAGGTCATGGTAATTTATAAAGAGTGTCATGAGGAAGTCGCCTACTCGAGACGAGGAAAGTACGATTAAGACCGCATTGCTACACCAATACCCTCACTGTGAAACAACGCCTAGCAAGAGAATTAATACAGGCGCAGGTGCGACGCCTAGGCTCTTCATAGTGAATAGACTGTAAACAGGGCCCCATTAAATCCACGAGGCACATTAAAGTGAGATAAGCGAACGGTAGAAAAAATATTACTAAATACCAGAGAGAGACAGAACAAAAGAAAGCGACGCGTCAGCTACACGGAAAGAGATTTGGAGCTTAGAGAAAGGAACTTGAGGAAAAGAAGTCGAGGAAAATCATGTTTGTAATACATATGTAGGCCAGGAATATCAAAAAATACATCAAATTTCAACGAGGACGCCATCTATACAGTTGGCAGACAAGTAGCGTTACAAAAAAGTACTATCGCAGCAAAAGACGAAGGTAAAAATAAATACCCATACAGACCGTTGTTACCAATAACATTTCCACTATTCTCTGTTTACTTTCCACTCAACGTGAAAAGCAATCATATTTTAAAATTAAAATATTAAATTTAATAAGCGATATTTTTTGTTCGAGGTCCAAAAAGAGACTTTTGGATTAAAAACTTACTTGATATTTAATGGAGAGAACGGTTATAAATAATGGCATATTTTTTAACTGATTCCATGGGAGAGATACGGTTTTCCTTCGAGACACTTCTCAAGAAAGATGTGGGAAGGGTACGAGACGATAAAGTGTTGAATATTTGAAACGTTGGGTGGTGGGACATGCTATGCTTCTGCGAGCTGTCAGAAAAGAAGGAACTCGAGGAGAAGATGAAAAATTAAAGAGGGCACGCGAAGAGAGCTGCAGGCTTTTGAGATGCTACGTGCGCGGCGACTTCCTGTGCCAGAGAAGTGAAAGCAGAAGAAAATGGAGACAAGGACAGCGCGAGTTTATGGAGAATAAAGTGAATTTAATTGTCACATACATTGATACATGTCTTGGCTGACCGCTTAATTTCAGAGCCAGTATGTTCATCTTCGCTGCATTTAAGCGTTAAAAAAAAACACAAGACCCGCATCCAAAGATATTCGAGCTATATAAAGCCGTCTTGACTAATAGATTGATATATGAATCTAATTTTTAAGATAAGTTTCAAGTATTATATTCAATGTACATTAAAAGAGCCCTCACATTCATTCAGGTCATCTTTTATATACTTCGAAACCTAGTCTTGTATTAGATGCCTCTGGCTGATGGTAAAAACATTACATGAGAATAACTTTGCATCATTTAGGGAAAAAATAAAGTTGCAGTCATCAAATCGCGATACTGATTTCGAATTAAACATAATTCAAAAACTGATTGAAAACTGAACCAATTGATATTATACATATTTCAATAAAACAAATAAATAGCGGATTTATATGCAGGCAAGGTGACTAGTGCAAGTGAAAAGGATAAGACGAAATGTAGTGGAAAGCGAGGCATGATTGTCAATCCCAATTGGGATTCCCAGGGGAATCCCAATAGAAATATTTCTTCGACCACGTCCGAGAGAGAATGACCAAAAGAAAAGGAAGGAAGAGAGAACGCTCCCATAAATTATGAGATTCAAGTTTTAAGAACACTTGAAGGTATGAAAAATTGGAGGTCGAAGGATTTCGCCCACCCGTCATCACCCGGAGAGAAATTGATTTGCAATAAGCGACTATGTACGCCTTCTTCCGTTTAATGGAAAGCGATCGTTAAATGATTGAAAGGATCAGTGGGTATTTAATGAAATCTTATGCAACGGTTATGGGAGATTCACTTGAAGCAAATCCTCGATATTATTCCTCAGCAGCATACAGCAGCGATACAAAACTTTCCAACCGAATATTATGCCAAAAGTCTCGACTTTTTTTATAGTTGACATGGATAGAAGGGGATGAATAAACAAATACGTCGATTTCAGGATTATTTTAATTTTTTTTAAATTCGGTGTATAAAGCAAGGGTGAGTTTAAGGATGCAAAGCTTAAGATAGAGCCCGAATTTTGATTTGAGTCCACTCATAATAATACCATACTAAATCAATACCAAACAGTTCTCCTAATCTAATCACTCTTCACCGACAAATTCACGTATTAACAAACAATTACTCTGCTGGAGGCTATTGAATACAACTAATACCAAAATAACTCGCTCAATAATTCAACTCACGTTGGTTGGGATAGGCGAGGGTAATACTCAACCCAAACTAAGCCACAGGCGTGAGAAAGTTCACACATTCAAGAAATAGGTGACACAATTATTTTACCACGGCCCTCAACATGCACTAGGAGTAGTTTTGTTTTATTTATGTACTGATACAACAGAATAACACTTTCTAAATATCCACAAAAAACAAGAAATACTTTCTGCTGCACAGCATTTATCTTGACGAGGTCAGTGAAATACAATTTGGTATTAAATAATAGTTTAGCTATAGGATAACTTCAAAATGCACTCAAAAGCTGCTGGAAACTTCCATATTATATAGCGAATTATACTTCCATACTTCCAAAAAATACACATAATGTATCAAATAAATTATATAGAATGAAACGTGTCTATATGACTCACATGAATTGGCCTCTAAATATTTTCTCGAATAGGATTTATCGGAGAAAGGCCCTTTGAAAGATTTCCATCGAGGGAGGGAGCAATAAACCCATTCATGGGCTAAAGGAGGCAGTATCATTTTCTTGAGATTCAGCGTCTTGGAATGCCCCGAAAGAGACGGAGGAAAGACTGCCGGTGGAGACACACTAATTAGGTTTCACTATAGACACGAAGTTTCATCCAACTATTTATTTGATAGGCCCATCATACGACGGAATCCAGGTCGAAATATGACGAACATAACTCAATGCTCACTCACAAGGAAAAGAGGGAAAGAGATGGCAGTCATACTCTGTACCCTGAGGTTATTAAAGAAAGTTTTGTCTAAACTTAAAAATACCCACGGAAAATCATGATTAGGTGCCACGGAAAAAAACTGAGCTCAAGTGTTATTTTAAGTTGAAGATGTTTTCTTTGATTTATCAATAAAGATGAGTTTTTGAAAATATTGAAATACAATATAAAGATGTGAAATCGAAAATGTTAAGAGGAAAAAATCGATCTATTCATATCGGACCCTCTCTACGGTGTCGCAAAAGTCAAGATGACGACGCTAGCAGCGACAACGCCTGAATGTCAAGCCCACCGCGTGATAGGAGGAATTCTGACAATGGAAGAGCGACACGCGCGTCGGGAGGTGGTAGGGGGAGTTTATAGGGCCCGGAGGGATGACGAGTATTCTGCCCCAATGTCACTCTCAACGACATGGAAACAGAAAACAGAAAAAAGTGACTGTCGCGTAGTAGAATTCAAATGTCACGCAGTTTTCCTCGTAAAAATATTCCTACTTATCTGTTTGAGCCTTCTATATCTCCATCCTCGACTTATAACGCAAAATTTAAGGTAAAAATTGCAGAATAAATATTTAGATGAACCAATTGACGATGGTTTAAGATTAAAAGTTAAAGTTAATATACAGTTAACCTTCGTAATAATATTTTTCATCCAGTCTATTTCGTGAACAGAAAACAATTGGCGCGTGCTCATTCGATCTAAGGCGACAATGAATGTTTGAATCACAATAGAGGTCCTTCATTGGCCTTCATTTTTCTGTTCATGTAGTGATTACCCGGATGAAGTATAATTTTCACAGAAACTGAAAGATACGTTGATGAAAGATTGGTCTATTAAGGGCTTGGGCATCGACAGTCCCTTTTCAAATGACCGGGGAACACCTTCCTCACGGCGCAAACTTTAAGATAATGATAAAAAAATAAAAATCAGTGAAAATAAATGCCGGAACAAAAAGATTCCTCCATTTATGATGCCTCAAAAGAGAGAGTAAAAAACAAAATTTATCTAGAGATTTTAATTTTTTCTAGAAATCCTTGTGTTCACTGCCTGCATGTTGGCGAACAGAGAGGATATTTGAGGTAGTCCATCCGGAGACGATTGCTTACCAAAAAACATATTTGCGCTGAATTTGAGAATGGGAGGACTCAACTCCTTCCATGACATAAACTGCGATTCTTTCTCGAGAGAAACCGGATTAAAAAGCGAGATATTCCGTATTTTCCTTCATTTCTCCCCAAATACTCTCTCACACGGATTAACATATAATCACAAATAATAAATGTTCTTTCGCCGCTGTAATGCTTTTGTGATACTCATATGTGGTACTTTTAACTACAGTCTACTACATAATGTAAATATTCAGCAGAAGGCAAAACAATTGGCTTCGTGTGTACATTCGATGTTACCTCATCCCGACAAAAAATCGTTTGAACAAAAATATTTTCTTTTTCAGAGCTTGAAAAAGGGTATTATTTCGACCATTTGAAAATGGCAGTTACTGTAAAAACCACGGCCGTACATAATAACGAAAATATGTACATTTTCATATCTCGCGGTCCTACGAAGTAAATCCTAATGCCAGAGATTGTTGGAAATTAACGAAATATATTAGAAAAAACTAAACTTTGAACATAATTTGATTTAATACTGCAAATATCGACTTGAAGGCAATAAAATCTGCTTCATACGTACACTCGATGCCTTCTCATTCTGGCCCATAATCCTTTAAACTAAAATATTCTTCCATTCCTGGTATTATTTCAACAATTTAAAAATCGCAGTTACTGAAAAAACCGAAACCGTGCACAAAAAAGGTGAAAAATGGCGCAATAAAGAATTCCAATCTCGGGGTTCCACAGAGTAAAACCTAATGCTTTAGACTGTCGGAAATGGAAGAGTTCTATTAGTAGAGGTTAACTGTTTTCCTTTGATGAGCGCGTCCTGAGTTTTGTCACATAATTACAATTTTACAATTATCGAAGCTTACGAAGCGTATCTAATGCTTACATTTTCCAAGGTTGACATTATCATTGAGTGGTTGGCATCAGATTTGACATCAGATTCGTGATTCAGGATATGGTATTTCCACTCCCAATTTCACGTTTATCCAGCAGGAGCAGACACAATTAAACTTTTTGTTGTTAAAAAACCATTTTTTCGCCAGAAAAGGTTTTGAAACACAGAAAAACAAAAAAACATTAAAATGTTAAAGCTAGAAAATCTTTTCAAGAGGTGAAATTCTCCGGCTACAACGTTGATAGCATCGCGTTAAAAAGATGAAACTAAATGAAAGTAAGAATGGAGTTTTAAAAAATACTCGCATATGTCGCCCCTTTGGTCAAAATTAATTCGTTAGAAGATTCTAGTTTTCTGTTCTACGTCAGTCAATGCTTCGAAAATACCAGGAAGACGTATCGATGAATCTTAGCAAAAATAAAACTAAATTGCGAATTACAGTGACCTACATTGTACTTCAAAATTCATTATATACGGTTTTCATTATGTACAATATGACCTCCAATACATGGCCAGAGCAAAAATATTGCTGCTATTCGGCTAGCTGATGCAAAACACGTTGAATATGTGCGATATACCCGTGACATATGAAAGGGTTTTTAATGTTACATTCGATTTTTCTATTGTTAAAAAATCATTAAAATAATGTAAAAGCGGTTCCTTTCCATCTTCAATGTGTGCATATATTTATCCTTGCACAAAGGAAATAGCATCCACAGATATTAAATCGATGATTTACCGCCATGGATGCTGCTTGTCCAATCAATCATCGGAAACATAATGAAAATACACTTTTGTATGTTCCACAAGAGTTTTTTTTAATACCGACCCAGGTTTCGGCAGTACACACTGTCATTATCAACAGCCGAAACCTGGGTCGGTATTAAAAAAAAGCTCTTGTGGATCATACAAAAGTGTATTTTCATTATGTTTCCAGTGAACAAGTTCCACCAAATATCGCCTTCCAACCTTAAGCTGATCAATCAATCATCATTGAACAAAAACATAACGATTGAAAAAACTCATGTTTGTTGCGAAAATATAATTTCATTTGGCCGAATTCGAGCCCAAATCACCCGATCACATTGTAAGGTATGGAAACTGTTACCTCAGAGTGATAACATCAATTAAGCTACCAGTTTGCACTCCTAACTGGAAATACTTACCTCCGAGTTCGCATCCCGGAAAGGTCAAATGGTTATTTACCACCGCTGTCTTTGGTGTTTATAATATTTGAGACCATGTGCGTTATTGCTAGCACAGTTATTCCTTCATGCACTCCATTGAAAAACATGCTTTATCGAAACCTTCGAAAAAATAATATTACTAAGCCTTTGTCACTGTTAGGGTTGATGCGGTGACTGAAATGCTGGCTTCTCAGCCCAAAATTCAGGGTTTGAACCTCGGCGGTGAATAAGATAGTTCAGCACCCCTTTGCCCTCCCCCCCACAGAGATTCTTGCTTGAATGCAAAGTGGAGGGGGCTTTCCAAGCGGACCACTTCGGCGCAAATGAACTCAACTGTCTGCTGTCTCCCAGTAACGCATCAAACAGTACATAAGTCCATTCTGGTTGAGTAAAAAAAGAGGGCCTGTGCTTACATCAGTTCGTGAGTTGGTGAAATATTTGTGGACTCAAATAAGTCGTCCGGCACAAAGTCAAGAAAAACGTCCCTGAATTCATTCTCCCTCTTTTGGTTTCCGGCTTAATTGAGAGAAACTTTTCATTGTGGAAAATGAGAAAATGAACTGCGTTAGGCTCAGTAATAATTATGAAATATTTCGACCGGATTTCCAGACATTGTAACCGGATGATGTAACTACGTTACGAAACTGGTGTCGTGCTTTTTCAAAGACATTAGGGAACCTTAAAAAGTTTATCCTATGATTCTACCTCATTTCCACCTCATTTAGCATCTTTGCTGTAGTTATTAAATTCTACTACTCCCTCCTCCATTTCATTTCAAGGAATCGCCTCATTTCAATCATTCATGTTTACTCAGTCACTTCCTGGAATTATCGTACAGAGACTATCCGAATTCTCTTGCTCCTTTGATTCGAATTTTTTCGGTTCGGATTCTCCTGCTCGCTCGCACTTCTACCATTTTAAGGCCACATCCCAATTTCATCGCTTTTTTCCCTCCTACTTTTCCTTCCCCCGGAACCACCGCCACTCATCCTGAATACACACACCTTCAGACGGAGAAAAGACAGCTGCTCTTAATTCCCACGCCAAGCTGATTCGCACAAGCACTCAGATCACGCACGCACAGCATTCGCAACTTGCCAAGCCAAGCCAAGCGGAGTTTTCTTTATACTCTTCGGTCCAAGCTCCCAGCCTATCAGCTGTCTTCCTGGTGTTTCCGGAACGGGGTTGGTTTATATACTATACTTGTGCTTTTTGGAGAAATGTTTCAGTCCGGGCATTGAAGATTTAGGTAGGGAAAGGAATATGGGAAAGGGAAAGGGCTGATTTAGGATATCTATGTGTTGATTTGGAAGGAAGGTCATAGTCCCACAGATTCTCTATTAAACTATTTTTGGTTTTTTTAATTGATTTATGAAATTGCGTCAGAGCTGATTTAAGTGAGAGCAAAATTGGGCAAATTTTTAAGTCATTGCGAATTTGACGGTTACTGACGAACCAAGGGGCGCCTATTATTTTCCTGATTATCTTATTTTCGCAGGTTTGAATTTTCTTTAAATGACATGCACTAGCATGTAGCCAAGCAGGCGAAGCATACGTTAGTAGCGGTTTAATGGTTGAAGAATACAGGAGAAGTTTGGTTTTTAGAGCTAACGGTGATGATGATTTTAGTAGAGGGAATAATGCAGCATGGATTCCGATGGACTTGTCGGTCTGCGTCTTGATGTGGCTGGCCCATGTGAGACGTTTGTCTAATATTACGCCTAAGTATTTCGCAGTCTGACTTTTGGGAATTCTGGTTTTATCGTAGAATAGTTTGTGTCCTTCGCCGGCTTTTGGACGACGCGAGAAGACGATATGAGTGCATTTGCTGGCATTTACACTCAATTTCCATTCGTCGGCCCAGTCTTGGTAGTCATCTAGATGCTCTTGAAGAGTGTCTGCAGTCCGATATGGATCTGAACCCTGGGCCATGATGGTAGTGTCGTCGGCGTATTGGTAAAGGTTGGTTTGAGGAAGGGTGGGAGTGTCGTTGACGTAGAGGTTAAATAAGGTCGGGGAAAGAATGGCGCCTTGCGGAACGCCGGAGGAAATGGGATGGAAGAAGGAATCTGAGGAATGGACTTTAACGTAGAAGGAACGGTCGCAGGTAAAGGATTGAATGAGTTTGCATAGGTAAGAGGGAATTTCTTGATTAATCAGCTTTTCAATCAGGCCCAGGGTCCAGACTCGATCAAAGGCGGCTTCCAAATCCAAGAAAACACAGTGGGAAATGTGTTTACAGTTGAATCCGGCGACGATATCTTCCACCAGACGAAGGATTTGGTGAATGGTGGAGGTTTTCTCTCTGAATCCAGTCTGCTCTGGACGGATGATGTCATTCTCGTGCAGGAACTTGCGGAGACGATGATGAATTACGGATTCGAAGAGTTTTGACAAAGTACTAAGTAGACTGATTGGGCGATAGGATTTTGGATCTGAGAGCGGCTTATTTGGTTTTGGAATCATTATAATCTTAGCTAATTTCCATGCGGTTGGGAAATATGAGAGTGAGATTAAACTATTGAATAAACGGGTGAGAATTTTGATCATGTTGGGTGGTAAATTACGGAGGAGACGATTGGAAATGCCATCAGGGCCGGGCGCAGATTTCTTTTTTAATCGTTTTAGAATGGAGCTAATTTCCTCAGGGGAAGTGAGTTCTGGTGCAGATATTGGACATTGCTGTAGACTCAGCCAAGAAGTCTGGCATTCTTCTTCCCTCGGGGATGGCAAGTCGTTCTTGAATCTGGATTCCAGAATTTCTGCAAAGATGTTTGCTTTTTCTTCATTAGTCATCGCTCTGCCGGAAGGAGCATTCAGAGCTGGCATCAGGCGGCGCGGCTTTCGCAGGGCTTTTGCAATCGGCCAGATTGTGCCGTCTTCATGGCGAAGAGATTTCAGCTTCTTGTCCCAATTTTCTCTGCGGTGTAGCTTTATTTCGCGCTGGATGCGATTACGAAGGGCGTTGTAAATTTGGCGATCTTCTTGAAGACGGGAATGCTACCAGAGCTTGCGGGCGTGATTTCTTCTGCGGATTAAGTTGAGAATGGCTGTCGGGAGGGCTTCAGGAAGTGATTTCTCAGGGATTTCATACGCGGCATCATTTGCAGCATCTTGAATCATTATTGTGAGTTGTTCGATGAATTCATCGGCGTCTTTGCGGTTTGCGATTGGACGAGAATGAAGAATGTGGCAATTATCACCGACTAAACGCGAGAATTTATTGTAATTAATTCCGCGTTTGCTGACTGGTTTTTTAGTAGGGAGGCAATTTATTGTGAATTGAATCGGAAGATGATCTGATAAGTGGTAATCGATGGTAGAGGAATGGCCGGTCGGAGGAACATTAAGGGAAAGGGCGATGTCCAGAATGTCATTGGATCCGCGATGGGCGAAGTGAGATGGAGAATCAGGGGCAATTATCTCAAGATTGCGACGCCGTTGCAACGTAGATAGCATGTTGCCAGCTCTATTATTTGATTTGCAGCCCCAGCTGATATTCTTCGCGTTTAAATCACCGGCGACGATGGCCCGGGCTTTCAAAAGAGAATTCAGCGCAACGAAGTCTTCTTTTCTGGCCGGTTTGGGCGGCCGGTAGACTGACCAGACATGGATGTCACCTAGGGAGGTCCGGATCTTAGCGCCGACTGCTTCGACGATGGATTGATGTTTGAAAGGTAGCTGAGATGACGGGATAATTGATTTAATGAGAAGCAAAACGCCGCCGCCTTTTGCATCGGCGCGATCTAATCTGTATTGAGTGAAGCCGGGGAAGTAGATCTTCTTTGACGGAGTTAGCCAGGTTTCTTCAATACATGCAACATCTATGAAGTGGAGTTGAAGAAGCTCTCGGAGTTCTTCTTGTTTGTCATGAAGACCGCATACATTCCAGTGCAGAATCGTTAGTTTATTTGCTGGTCGATTAGCCATCGCTAAGCAGTGAAAGTCCTATTTGAATGACTTCATTAATGATTATTTCAGATTTGGGTTGAGATGATGGAGCGAGAAGTTTCTTAATTAGTCCGGAAAGCCAAGTACTTATTTTCTGTTTCATTCCTGAAGTTAGGAAGGAGGAAATGAACGATGTCAGATTGAAATCAGATGCTGGCGATTGCTGAGAATTGGCGGTGGTAGGAGGAACGGGAGCTGATGTTGGCGCTAGCGGAGGATAATTTCCTTCTTCAAGAGATGGCAGATTGATTGGTGGTCGGCGGCTATTGCGGAGTTTTTCGGCAAAAGACAGGTAGTGTGGACATTTCTTGTAATTTGCAGGATGCTCTCCAGAGCAATTTGCGCATTTTGCAGGCTCAGGCTTGAATAACTGACACTCTGTATGAGAGTGGTTTCCTCCACAACGAACACAGCGGGTTTGCATTCCGCATGATTTATAAGTATGGCCATGGCGCTGGCATTTCGTGCATTGCGGAGGGCCTGGCGATGGGCGGAAAGTTTCGATTTTTACGGCAAGACCGCAAAGATGGGAAATGTTTTTGTATTTTTCAATATTGGCTCCTGATGGCAATTTAATTTGAAACAATGGCAACAGTCTAACGGGAAGAGGAGGCAGTGGAGTCTTCGGACTCTCGCGCTGAAGGCGCTCGCGACGTTCACGTTCTGATTTTAGGGGCCTAGTAGTACGTAATTGAACGATATCATCAACTGGAAGATCTTTTTCAAGTAGGGAATCATTAATTTCATCAGTGGTGGTGGCTGAGAGCAAACCACGAACAACCAGGTAATTGCATTTGTCTTCCGCAAGTTGGTAGGAATAGTATTCCCATTTCTTTTCATTGAATAACTTAATAAGAGCACGGAAATCGTCCGATGATTGGCATTGGATTCTAATTTGCGACCCTGTAGAGTTAGAAACTGGTGGCCTAGAGGTGGCCGTAATAATGGCTCTGTTTTTAATGGACCAATTTGATTGGTCCTTCAAAAAGATCGGAAGAATTTTATATTTCCTTGGCGCCTGAGGGGCATTTGAGGTTTGATTGAAGCTGCGGTCCTGAAAAGGGCCGTTTTGAGTGATAAGCATTGGAGAACCATTCATTGCTGGGGGAATTACTGACGTTTGGTCGCTTTTCTTGGCCGGAAGGGCCTTCAGAGGGCCATTTTCGTGCTCATCATCTAGAAGACTAAATCTATTACTAGTTTCTAGAGGAGTAGGTGACAAAGGCGGAGAATTAAACATTCGTCTACGTTTTCTGGTATCTACAGAATAGGAATCCTGTGAAGCAGGCTGATCAGATGGTTGAAGCATTGGAAGACCAAGAATTGCTCTGACATTAGGATCATTTAACTGTTCTACTGGCATACTAATTTGGATTAGAGAATCTGATTGCGGGACTACAGTAGGAGTAGGTAAAGGAGAAGGAATAATGCCCGGACTTACCGAGGCAGGAACAGGGTTGACAGGAACTGGGCTGATTTCTTTGGATGGTGGAGGGGGTGGGCTCGGAGGCGGAGATTCTGGTGAGGATGGCAGGTTGGAGTCAGGAGAGGAAGGAGGGCTGGCATCTTCTTCGGACCAAGGTCCGTTGGCCTCAGAATCATTGGATTCTTCGTCCATCGCGCCGTTCGGCGCGTTGCGTCTTGACGCTATTCTTTATTGGCAATTTGAATTAACGATGCACAAAGAAAAATATACTCGCGCGTGACGCACAGGTAAAATCCACGTAATTCGCGGCGACTGACAGAAAAATTCAGCGGCAGCAGCGTCCGTAACGTGAGATGTGCATTCGCAACTTATGATATTCGTACGCACCTCAAATTTCATTTCTCCGACGCAAATAATTCTTCACTTTCTGATCTGCTATCTAGTCTCATTCACAGTTTTATCTACACATAGTCATTTGGGATCAAAGGATCTATTGTTTTAATTATAATTAGCAATACTAGTTTTATGAATACCGGAACAAGCCACGGTGATAACTTTACGAGTGTCACCCGCAATGCAAAAAATTGTTCGAAAAATCCACAGAGAAAAAAAAATCGTGCCCTGACCAGGAAAAATAAATTAAACGGCAGATGATGCTTGCGTGAAATTAACTAAGCAACGAATGAAGCTATAACATACTGGAAGTTAACTTTGCAATGTCTTGCTCGTGAAGTAAATGTATCTCATGAAGGATTTCTAAACAGAAAAAATGAACACCAGGAAAAAGAAACGGCCGGATAAGAGAGACTCAGTTTGGACACAAACCGACAGAAAAACAGTTCCTGAATCACTAAAGCCCATTCAAAAACTCATTTGCATTCCATTGCAATCGTGGGGGAAATAACATAAGGTAGGTACCCATCATCTCTCTCTGACTCTCGCAACAATGACTTCCCCACGCTTTAGAGCGAGCTGCTAATTCTAGTCACGACTAGAGACGGGATTTAGAGCAAGTAGTTGCAATGGGCGCGAAAATAGGCGAATTAAAACCAAAGAAGGAAAAGATCCACACATTAACAAGTAAGTGAGCCCTAGGTCTATGCATGGGAAATACTTTGAAAAGCGATGAAGAAAATATTAACTTTTGGTTGATACAAATCGTACTTCCTCGGTATTTCTGGGGTTAATCTATTAACCCTTAGAGTGCCAGGAGCACTATCGCGCTCCTAATGCAATGTCACTCTTAGATGCTGGTAATTAACTAATCATGATATTGTCAATATTCGTTTTATTTTAAAATTAACTATTTTCTTCAAATAATAAAAATTAACTCACATTACCAAAAATTCGTCAAATAATATTATAAAAAGTTGAAACCACGTATAATAAAGATTTCCGAATGTTTTTGAACATATACCTTTTCTTGTTTTTGAGACCTAATTTTTTCCCCTAACCTACTGCAAAATCAGCAAAAATGCCTCGGCACTTTTGGCATAGTAGCTAGAAAATCGGTTGGCGCTCAAAGGGTTAAGAAAAAAAGAATAGAATGAAGCAATAAAATGAATGAGCAACGTTTAAGTAGTACGCCGTTTTACTCGGGGCGTGTATTTTCAAAATCTGACGAGTACACGAAGGCGCAATCTAAATTGCGACTTGCAAAGCTGTAAATTGCTAGAACACATGCGAGAATCCATGACCGTGAGTTGGCAAAACAGTCCGTGGTCTAATTATTTTATAACTAATTTAGTTAATGCATCCGCGGAGTAGCGCGCCATAATTACGTAGAAACTACTGCAGTTATAGTTCTATTCTATTCCTGACAGAGATAGTTTGCCATGTAGATACGGTTGATAAGGAAAATTTCTTGCCTCGACCTAAATACATGATACATTTCAAATCATAAGGAGTATGTCACGAATCATAACCGTTGCTGTTGTTCATTGACACATTTTACTTCCTTCTATTGCGCAACAGTCAAATCAATATTACAATTACAGAACATAAAAATTCTACTTTCAATAAATTAATATGGTAATGTATAATTAAATGTAAATGAAGACAAATATTCGAGATAACTTGCGAAATTCATATAAGAAAAAAACGGAAAAGAAAAAAGTAAAAAATTAAACGAAATAAACACACACGGTATTCACGCATCCCATAGTGATAAAAGTTGCGGGCGTGTCGTGTGTGTGAGAATCCCTTATACAAATATATTTAAAAATGTATTCCAATTGAATTATTTCCACATGAAGATTTACAAAGATTCGCGATAAATTAGTCACAGTTTACACTGAGAAAAGTAATGACGCTATGACAAAACCATTATCGAGTCTAAAAAAATCTCAACGCGGCTAAAGAAAATTATTTCAGGAGTTCCTAATCCCAAAATGAATCACATGAAGCGGTATTAATTGAGGGCAAAACATTCCACCTTAGCTTTGAGTTGCTCAATTCGTATGCTCGTGGAAGGCTATAATACGCCTTGGAACGCTCCATATGAAATGTGGCCTCTCCATTATAAAGGCGGTTTATAGCAAGCGATCGCATGAGCGGAGGATATTGAGGAAGGCCTTCAATGCAATCAACCTCCGCTACAGTGGACACTTCTTACCTATCTCTACATATATGGCCGAGTTCTCGGTGAGACTGTGATTAAGATGTTAAAACCTATGGCAACTGATCACTTAGTTTCAATTTCGGACGCAGATTGGCCGAGAGGATAAGCCTAGAGTCTATACTTTACTGGTAACCAATCATCAGAATCAAGGCAAGTTCTTCCAAGCAAAATAAGTAAAAGCTGCGACCGACAGAATCCTGTGTCATCGGGTTACAGTTTCCATTGTGGCTCATTGCGCACGATGCACAACACGGTGACTAGGAGACGAGAAGGTAGCAGCCATGTGGGCAGATGTGAATTTCGTTCTTCATAATATAAATATTCCATATTGAGTGATTGAGAGAAAGAATGCAAATTATTCGAATGAGATATATCCACATTTAAAGGCCTGAAATAGGTAAAGAGCATGGAAAATATTCGTGATTATATCTGCTTATAGAAAAGAGCACAGTAATGAATACTTGACGGATTATGAATTGAGTCATATATTCTTAAATTACTGGTAAGAACCTCAAGGTGATTTATCAGACGCAGACAATTCGTAAGAGCTGTTCTGATTGAACGAAAGATTCTTCACTGATTTGGAAACATCGATGGCCTGTTGGGGTCCTTCGGAGAAATTTGGAACTTTTTCATTAATTGTTTAGTCCATTTTCTTAATATTGGTGTGAAAAGATTCCAATTTTGAGCCAAAATTTAATTTACAGGGGAAAACCGGTAAATTACCTAAGTTGGAGTAAAAATATGAATACATTGCCTTTCTGATCCACAGACTTCGAACTTTCCGGGCCACTTTGCATACTACTACGCCATGTCTAATTGCATATGGTAATAGCACCAAGCTCGCGGCTGAGCTTTAAGACACCGAGTGCGTCCACCGGGTTGCGGATGGTGGGTCAACCTCTAGATATAGAATTTAAGGAAATAAAACTTTGTAAGGTTCACTGATTGTTTAATTAAGGGCACGATCCGTGTTTCGTAACTTAGTTACATCGTCGGGTGACTAAACCTGCATGCAACATACATTTATACACAAAGTACGCAAGTGACTGTGAGGTCATCTGTCGGAAAGGAAAAGAACTAGTTGGGAGGCGGGGGTGAGGGTTAAACACGTACTGAAATAGGGAGAGGGGGTGGGGGAAAGGGGGAGCCTTGATTTGGGACGAGGGTTTTTCCTGTGAGGATCTGACCAGCCAGGGGAGGGCGGGGTTAAAGTGGGTGAGGAGACGAGAGCTAAAGAAGGTGGCGGTGTTGGGGAAGAAAGAGAGGATTAGCGGGGTACATTGAGTTTTCTAAATGACAATAGTCTATGGAAGGTCGTTGAGTCCGGCTGTGAAAGGTGCTGGTATGGTTTAATGATTTCCCCGAAGGACATGGGTCACTGGGGGAATTTTGGCAAAGGCACTGTTTACAAGCTTGCTTGTAGTATTTGTTCTTGGAAATTTTAACGGCACACATGTGGATAGGCACTTGAAAATTTAAAGGATGTCACTGTAGGAGTTCATTTATGGGAATGGAAAAGAGAGGGGAGTGGGAGGGGAGCACTTGTTCGTTGGCAAGGGGGATGTTGTTCTTTAAATGTTGCATAATCTCCAACGTTTCCAGGGCATCGAATCTCCTCCTGTTTCTTTCTGAATGTAGGATATCCGGCTTAAAATCACTATTGTGTTTACTATCTAATAAATGATTGGCGAAGTTGGATTGATCTTTCTTCTTTTTGAAGCAGTTGCGATGCTCACTCACTCTGATATTAACACTTCCCCCTTTCTGCCGATGTATCTCATGTCACAATCGTCGCACTTCAGGCAGTAAATTCCACTTCTTCTTTCTGGTGGGAAACGATCTTTGCCGTTGGGCAGCAATGTTTTGAGAGTTGAGGGGGTGTAATAGGCGATTCTGTATTTTTCTTTCGGGAAGCAAGAGGTAACGGAATGAGAAATTTTCCCTAGGAAGGGAATCCTGCACCAATTTTTTGGGGTGTTGATGGGGGAGAGAGAGGACACCTTTGGTAAGGCCTGTTTCTTCCGCACTCTATTGAGGATGTTATCAATTACTGCTTGTTGATAGCCATTAATTAACCTTTGCAATGTGCTGTATGATTTTCCATTCCTTGTTGTAATACTGTACGTTGAGAGGAATTTTTATGAGTATATTGATTAAATGATGGAACGCTGCTGTCTTGTGTTGGAAGGGGTGGCATGAGTCCGCGGGAATGGTAACGTCGGTGGAGGTGGGTTTTCGTTAAATATCATAAAGATGTATTCCTTCATTTAGTTGAATGTTTAAATCTAGATAGTTAATTGAATTATTTCCTACTTCCATAGTAAATTTAATATTGCTGTTCTGGGAGTTGATAAATGTGAAGAATCGTTCTAACAGCATAGCACGTCGTCCACATATCTGTACCAATAGTGAACATGTTTAATTAGAACGTGATTCGAATCAAATATTTTGACTCAAAATTATCCAGAAACGTTTCTGCGAGCAGGGGTGAAAGGGGTGATCCCATGGCAAGGCCTTCTAATTGTTGATAATAATTATTATCAACAATTAGAAGGACTGCCTGGTGAAGATACCGTGACTTGGCGATGAGAGGCCGCCAACAATTATGCCTCACATCACCCGGAGGAGAGGGCAGCAGCTCTTCTTCATATGAGTGAAGGTGGAGATCACGATGGTGAGTACAGCGACACTCATCGCACTTCAGGCGTGGTAACATTTACTTTAACGGCTGTAGTACTGCGATGTGGAAGGCAAGGGGAAACCACCACATTATTATCCCGAGGAGGCGCAGCTACTCCAACTTTAAATTGTCTGACATGATGGAATTCTCTCAGGTAAAAAATTCCGGAGGTACTACTAGTCCCCCATTCGGATCTCCGGACGGGGACTACCCGAGAGGGTACATCGGTCAATTGTGATAAAGTTATGAGGATAGGTACATGGAACGTGAGATCACTCAGGACTTGCGGCAAGCTAGAAAGCCTTAAAGTGGAAATGGAAAGATTGAATATCGACGTGCTAGGAATCAGCGAAATGAAATGGCCTGAGGAGGGAGACTTTTGTAGTGGAAGCTATAGGATTATACACACAGGATCCCTGAACGGTAATGCTGGGGTTCGGATAATGCTCAGAAAGAGCGCCGGAATGCGTGTGAAAAGCTTCCTACAGTACAATGAAAGGATAGTTATGGTGAAGATGAGACTAGGCCGTTAGATACCGTAGTGGTACAGGTCTACATGCCCACGACAGACTACGAGGATGAAGAAATTGAAGACGTCTACGATGATATAAAGGAAGTAATCAAAAAGGTAAGGGGTGAAGAAAACCTAATTGTTTTAGGTGATTGGATCGCTGTCGTCGGCGAAGGCCAGGATGGAAGACTAACCGGAAAATATGAATTAGGAAATAGAAATGAAAGAGGAGAAAAGCTGTTAAAGTTCTGCACAGAACACAAATTAGTGGTTGCCAACAGTCTATTTAACAATCACATGCGAAGAAGATACACATGGAAAATGCCAGGAGAGAAAAGAAGATTTCAACTAGACTATATTTTAGTGAAGCAGAGGTTTAGAAACCAGATAAAGGACTGTAAAAGCTTCCCGGGGGCAGATATCGACAGTGATAATAATCTAGTGATGATGAAATGCCATTTGAAATTCAAGAAATTGAGGAAATCAGCAAAGAACACCTGGCAATTAGAGAAAATTAAGGAGCCAAAAAATCCACAGGCCTTTCAAGAAGTAGTGGAGCGCAAGATAGGACTAGATCAGTCTGAAAACTCAGTTGAGAATATCTGGACTACTATAAAAAGTGGATTTCAGGAGGCCGCTAGAGAAGTTCTAGGGAGAAGAAAATATGTTAAGAAAAAGAAATGGATCACGGATGAAATCCTAGACCTCATTGAAGAAAGGAGAAAGTATAAGAATACGAATACTGAGGAAGGACAGGCTTGCTACAAGAGAATAAGGAACGAGATTTGCCGCCAAGCGAGGAAAGCCAGAGAAGCGTGGATGAGGAACATATGTGAGGACGTACAAAATAACCTCGTAAAAGGGAAAGTGGAAGCGGCCTATAGAATAGTGAGGAACCATTTCAAGGAACAAAACACAAAATGTAATGGCATAAGGGACAAGAATGGAAACATTCTAATTGAAAACGAAGACAAAGCCGAGAGATGGAAGGAATACCTGGAGGAATTATACAACGGGAGCAAACTTAGCTCAAAAGTTCTCGAAGAGGAAAGTGAAGTTGAAAAGGATGACATTGGAGCAAGCATCTTAAGATCGGAATTTGACGCTGCAGTAAGAGACCTGCGAAAGAATAAGGCCCCAGGAATAGATGACATTCCAGCAGAGTTAATGAAAAATGCAGGAGAAAAGGTTTTAACTCAACTGTATAAAACTATCTGCGATATGTACTCAACAGGAGATTTACCTAGTGACTTCGAGAAGAACATCATCATTCCCATACCCAAAAAAAAGAGAGTTGAGAATTGCGAAGAATTTAGGACCATAAGCCTGACGACACATGCGTCGAAGATTCTGACAAGAATCATTTACAGGAGAATTGAACGAAGAGCAGAAGAATTCCTGGATGAGGACCAATTCGGATTTAGGAAAAGCAGGGGCACAAGGGAAGCAATTTTGGCTCTTATGATGATCATAGAGAAGAGAATGGAGAAAAACAAACCAACCTTCATAGCATTTGTCGATTTAGAGAAGGCCTTTGAAAACGTGGAATGGAATTCAATGCTTAGAATTTTGAAAGAAATCGGCGTACTCTACAATGATCGTAGAGTTATTCATAGTTTGTATAAAAACCAAGTAGCTGTGATCAAATGTGGACCAAACGGTGCAGAAGCGAGAATAAGATAAGGGGTGAGACAAGGCTGTGCGCTTTCCCCCTTAATTTTTAATGTTTACATAGAGAAAGCCATCAACGAAATCAAGCAGAAAGCTTCGGGTGTCAATATCCACGGAGAAAAAATTAGTAAGCTGCGATTTGCTGACGACTTAGCAGTCATAGCCGAGACAGAGAAGGATTTGAAGAAGACGATGACAAACATGGAAAGGACAATGGCAAGATATCAGCTGAAAATCAACAAAAAGAAGACTAAGATATTAGTTTGCAGCAAAAGAGAGGAGGCTAAAACAAATATCAACCTAGGAATGCATAAGCTTGAAGAGGTGAACGAGTTCTCCCACCTGGGAAGCCGAATTACCAGCGATGAACGGAGCAAGAAAGAAATACACAGTAGAATAGCGCAGGCGAAGAGGGCTTTCTACAAAAAGAAGAATCTTCTTACAGCTGAAAATACCATCATAGAAGTAAGGAAACAATTCAGATGCTAGATATGGAGTATTTTTTTTCTATGGAAGCGAGGCTGCTGCGTTGACAGCAGCAGAGAAGTCAAGAGTGGAAGCATTCGAAATGTGGTGCTATCGAAGAATGATGAAGATAAAATGGATTGACCGTGTGAGTAACCAGGAAGTGCTAAGGAGAGTAGGAGAAAAGAGAAGCCTCCTAAAAACATTAAGCAGAAAAAGGAACAACTTAGTTGGCCACATTTTGAGGCACGATGGTCCGATGAAGACAATCGTTGAAGGACAAGTGGAAGGGAAAAAGGGCAAGGGACGGCCCCGAATGAGTTATATAGGACAGGTTATAAAGGATGTAAAAGAGAATAAATATGTAGCTATGAAGAGATTAGCGGATAGGAGAGAGAAATGGAGAGCTGCGTCAAACCAATCTTAGGATTGTTGACTAATGATGATAATGAATAGCACCGAGACATGTAAGGCCATGGGAAAGAAATGAAGATCTATGATGGGCGATTAAAATATGCAAAGTCATTCCGTAATTGAGCCACCGCGATAGGAAACACCACATATTATTCGAGAAATTGCTCTTTTGACAAATTTGCGTAAAACAGCAGCCAAATAATTGCCATAAAAAAAGCGACGCCAAAAAATTAATGTTTCCATTGATTTTGTAGTCGGAGTCTTTCACCAACGCTCGTCATAGGCCAAAGATAACATCCGAGATTAAATGCGTCAGAATCCAAAATAATTCACAAAATTTGCGTCTCATATCGGATTGATCTGAATCATTCGAAAATCGGGAGAAAAATGAAAAACATCAGTTTGTCTTTTCGCGCGGTAATCGGGTTAGAAAAAAGCAACGCAATAAGATTTCCGGCCTATAATTCTCATACAAAGCCATAACATAAATCCCGTAAAATAAACTTTTCAATTTGCTGAGAATATTTTAGTCTTAGAAGGTACCTAAATGATAAATAAACACATGAGAGCCAATGAAAAGCAATGTACGCCACCAGAGGATTAACACCAGGTCCCTAAATTGACGACGCTAACTTGAAATTCACAGATGAAATTTTCTCCAGGTTGGCGCACGCACTAAATCAAGAGATTACACTCTATATCAGTCCTAAGGGAGAGAATGAGAATAGATGGCACTCCCACGAGACAACGCCGCAGAGGCCAAGAGTAAATGGTAAGCATACAAAAGAAATACCAATTTCACAGCTGCATAGCGAACCGGACTGATGTTTTGATGACTGGAAAAGGAAGCATAGGCCACATAGTTTATTGAATATTCGATTTAAAAGACAAAGTGAATTCAAAATAAGTGCTCACTCATACGAAGAAAATTAGCCGGATTTCAAACACCCTCGAAAAAGCAAAATTTTAATATAAAAGTTGAAAAATTCTCCAAATTCTTCTTTAATACGTTCTCCAGAGCGAATGGCAAATGAAACGTGAGACAATATATGGTTAAAAATTTCACACTAATGTCCGATAATTGATGAAATGAATGTCCTTTAATAATTTTTAAATAAAATAACGAGAATTTACGTAATTTTAAAGTATATTCTGGAACGTATCACCTTATTGGAGGCTGAAACCACAACTAAATGTGGGATAAATATAACTAAATCTTAACAAACGCAAAACAAATTCCCCTTTCACAGTTGCCACATCAAGTAACGCTACACAGCGCCTAATAAGAGAGGTATATTGCCAATTTGGGATCAAATTGGATGCAGCTCCATTGAAACCATATTAATTTCGCTCAGATTTTATTAATTGACACCAGCAAGTAGTCTACGTACGTGCAGTACATATTCGTCATTCTGCCAATTTAACGAGAATAATTCATTCGTGAATCCGCAATTTCAAAAGACGCCTCGAGAATTGTAACACGGAATAGTCTATTTACCTGTAATGAAAGGGCCTATCAAAGGCTGCGCAGCGCTTAATGCAACTGCAGATACGCGAACAGAGAAACTGCGCACGGGAGGGAAAGCCAGCGAATCATGTTATTAAACCAAACGCCCGATCGTAGAATAGTCTCAAATCAGTCACATCTGTAAGTTCAGCTATCGAAAGTGATAATCTACAGTGATTATCACTTTCGCAAGCGCACGTCAAAATATCAGCAGAGAGAAATCCTTTGAATATCGTGAAATAGGATAAAAGGAATTTCTTTGACTTGTTCAACACCCTAAAAATATAACTGCACAAAAAAATTGAATACATTATAATCGACGGTAACGATAAAAATATCACTGCTTATCCGAGAGGGCTTTTCAAATGGATGCAGGTTCCCACACATAACGAATCTTGAAAAGCTTAAGCATAGACAAATACACATAGGTAGAACCTCAAATTCGCTCAAATTTTTAACGTGCATTTTCATATTTACGAGTCCATTACGTTGATAATTAATGAGCTATTACGGAGCATGTCAAAGGAATTCTGAATTTTCAGAGAGGACATCCAAGGCAATGGATTTGTGGCTCATGTCGGCGTCAATGCCACCTTCCGTGGATCTGAGGAAATTCTAGATTCCCTCCGGGATCTGAATGCCGAAGTGAAGCGGGTGGGTGGGACCATTGGGGTCGGCATGGAGCTTTCGATCTGTAGTCTTGTCCCGAGGATCGATCGTGGACCCCTGATTTGGAGCCGAGTGTAAGGCATAAATCAGAGGCTGCGTCAGTTCTGCAAGGATATCGGAGCCTCCTTCGTTGATCTGCGGCCGGTAATCCGATCGTGTCGGAACACTCTGGATCGTTCGGGAGTTCATTACACGGCCGAGTCAGCGAGGTGTGTAGCGAGTAGAATCTTCGAGCATTTTAGGCCTTTTTTAGGTCAGTGAGTAGGGCAGAGTGTAGGGTAGATAGTATGGGTATAGTAAATCGTGGGGTACAAGATTCCGTCCAAACAGCAATAAAGCGTTCAAAACGTCAAAATAGCCCTAGTGAAAATAGTGATAGAGCATCACAAAAATCAAATATAGCATGCAATGAGAAACTTAAATTATCAGGAAAGTCCACAAAACCGTGTAAAAAAGAAGCCTTATCGATCGTAGTTGTAAATTGCCGTAGTATTAAGAACAAAGTTGCTGATTTCCAGCATTTAATTCTAATAACAGAAGCTGATGTAATCATAGGAACTGAAAGTTGGCTATCGGATGGAATACACGACCGAGAGATCTTCCCGAAATCGTATTCGATATACAGAAAGGACTGTAAAACGAGAACAGGAGGAGGAGTATTCATTGCAGTCAAGGATGAGATCAAAAGCAGAGCCGAGAATTTTGGAGATAGTGAATTGGAAAGTGTTTGGTACTCAATCGAATGCTCAGCTAAGAGATACTTTACATGCGCATATTATGGACCACCAGATTCAAGCATAGATTCAGTTTTAGAGTTAGATAGCCAGATAAGACGATTTACTTCTAAGAAAAATCGTAGTAGTGTCAAAATTGGCGGCGATTTCAATGTCCATCAATCGATTGGGAAAAATATTGTTTTAAAAATGGAGGGAAAGACAAGGACCTGTGCGAAACTTTGCTTTACTCATTATATTCCAATTCCTTGACTCAGCTAGTAGATACATCAACCAGGGGTAACAACATACTAGACCTCTTAGCAACGAATATTCCAGAGTGCGTTATCAGAACTGAGGCTGTGGCTGGTATAAGTGACCACAAGGCAGTGCATGGAAAGTTTTGTATCGTCTCCGATAGAAAACCTGTGTCGAGAAGAAGGGTCTATTTATACCAAAAAGCAAATTTTGAAGGGTTAAAGCAGTACTTGACGAACTCATTCACTGTTTTCAAAGACGCCACTCTCAATCTTGGGGTAAACGAAGCATGGAAGAATTTCATTAGTATTATGCAGGAAGCCGTGGATAAAACGATTCCCAGTAAGTTAAGACGTTTTAATACTGAACCGAGATGGTACAATGCTAAAGTCCGTAAAGCTCTTAAGCGACAGAGAACAATTCACGCTAAAGTAAAAAAAAAACACATGCGGGACTTACCTGTGAGAAAATACTAGAAATGCGTGAAAATTATAAAAAAATTGAAAAAAGAGACGAAAAAAACACTTAGGGAGGCGTTGAGTGAATTCGAAACAAAAATATTGGGTGAATATTAAGATGACAACTCCAAGGCTTCCTGGTCATATGTGAGGGAGGTACAGGGAAATTGCGCTACAGTCTCTCCACTCATTAATGAACGTGGCGAAAGAGTGACGAACAATCGAGATAAAGCTAATCTCTTAAATAACTTTTTCCATAGTGTCTTCTCTAATTTCACGACCAATATATCAACACCTCCACCTCGACTCCACCAAGAGCAGATGCCGTCTATCTGTATTTCAAGCAGTGGTTTAGAAAAACAACTCAGCTCTATTGATCCAAAGAAATCGACAGGCACTGATCTCATTCCAGCCCGAGTGTATAAGGAATCAGCGTCAGAGATAGCACCTTACTTGAAGATAGTGTTCGAAAAATCTCTAGCAGAACACACAATCCCTAAAGATTGAAAAATAGCGAACGTCACGCCTATATTTAAAGGTGGGGATAGGGAAAAGCCTAGTAACTACCGTCCAATTTCACTTACTTCCATTTCTTGCAAAATATTGGAACATATTATTTTCAGTTCGATAATGGTTCATCTTGATAGCCAAAATCTGTTAGCAAAAGAGCAGCACGGGTTTAGAAAAGGGAGGTCTTGTGAAACTCAACTTGCTCTCTTCGTTCACGATATCTTATCCGCGGGTAACAGATATGTTCAAGTCGACGCCATATTTTTAGACTTCAGAAAAGAATTCGATAAGGTTCCGCATTTAAATCTGATTCAAAAGTTGGAAGCATACGGCATAGATACACACATATTGGTTGGATCAAAGATTTCCCAAAGGATCGCAAACAGAGAGTTGTTTTGGATGGAGTTAGCTCGGATACAATTCAAGTTACCTCAGGCGTACCCCAAGGAAGTGTTATCGGCCCTCTTTTGTTCCTTCTTTACATTAATGATATAACCACCGTGGTCACGAGCAAAATCCGCCTCTTCGCAGATGATGTAGTGGTATACCGTGCAGTTTACGACCTTAGCGATAGATTAGCATTACAAAAGGACCTCGTTGCCGTAAATGACTGGTGCAGTACTTGGGAGTTAGAATTAAATCTTGAAAAGAGTATGGTGATGAATTTTTGGGAAAAGGATATATCTTCAAGAAGGAGCTACACCGCTAACGGGATTCCACTACCAAATACCGAGTTTGTTAAATACTTGGGGGTCACCATTACCCGGGATCTTTCGTGGGGTAAGCACATGCGTGAAGTATGCCGGAAAGCTAACCGTAAACTTGGATTTGTAAAAAGAATTCTCGGTAAATGCCCAAAAAAGGTGAAAGAATTAAGCTACCTGACTCTAGTGAGGCCTCACTTGGAATATGCTGCTAGCGTGTGGGACCCTTACGAGGTAGGACTAATAGGTGAAATTAATCGAGTACAGCGCAGGGCGGCCAGATTTGTGATGAGTTGTTACGACAAAAAGTGCAGCGTTTCAAGTATGTTAAACGAGTTAGGATGGGAATCTTTACAGGAGCGTAGATCGAAGTAATGGCTTAACTTACTTAGGAAACTCGAAGATAATATTTTCTCAGACGACGTGAATCATATCCTTCGTTTACCATCGTACTATAGTAGACGCAATCCTGAGAAAAAACAAAAGAAATAATAATAATAATGATAATAATAATACGTCTTTATTGGGCGAGATTGGGACTAGAAAGTCCCATCTTCCATCTAACCCCTCGTCAAACATTAAATATATGCAGTTAAATACATTGTCAAGTTGCTCATGAAATTACATGCAGAGAAATTACATAAAAATAAGTAGAAGTTCCACTTTCAATCAACAATTAGCATTGTAATTTAACAAAGTTACTATTGACCAAGTGTAAAAAGATTTTAGTGAACGTGGGAAAAACCTAAGGATATTGACTGTCGTCCTCATTGGAAAAAACCCACTGCAGGAAAACGCCCACACAAGAAGGGGGGCGTGAAAAACCTGCGAAAACCTACTGAGAAAGCTAATGTAAACCTGAGTATACAAATACAATGAATTACATGGAAAGTGTCACCCAGTACCTGTAAAGAAAAGGAAAATTAGATGAAGCCGGAGGAGATAATTGATGAATCTTTCGTACTGTTCCCGTGATGTTACATGTCTCGCTGTTGTTCTCGAAGAAGTTTTACGTGTAGTGCCTTTTTGAAGGAGGCGAGTGATGATGATTTACGTAGTGGTAGGTCAATGTTGTTCCATTCGCGGCATGCAGTAACAATGAATGATTTATTGAATCTGACTGTCCGATGGTGAGGTATAACGAGTTTTTCATTTCCCCTCGTATTTGAGTCGTGTATTCTACTAAGGGCCGGTTTTATAATGTCTGGTTAAACCTCACGTTAAGTTGACGTGGAGATTACGGTAACGTGGAGTTTAACGAGAGGTTGTGTTTTATAAAGCAAATCCTACCGCCGGTTGGCTGATGGGAACTTTAACGAGAGGAAAGCGCAGCTACTGTAATTCTCATACCAACAATTGATCGCGAAAAGTGAAACAGACGAAAGTCAAAATTGAAAAAAATCGAGTTGGAGAGTGGTGAAAGAATTGTTTACGTTTGTTTTGAAGTGATGGTTAGCTTTGAAAACGAAGATGACGCCAATATTTTCGGTTTTAATCGTTGACGATCTTATGGTCAATCATCAGTGTGTCGTTAAAATAAAAATACTCGCCTCGATCTGTGAATATTTGGCATGTACAAGTGTTAATTGTGTAAACCATAAATTACACGGAGATAATGAATTACTATTTGTTAATGGATTGAATCAAGGTGGAGTCCCTTTGCAAGAAATAGTGGTAGATTAACCTTGTTTGTGCTTATTATTCGAGAACGAAGATTCTCATTTGTATTGTGAAACCAATTGAAATGGTTTTCTATTGAGTACGCCACCAGAGCGATTTTAGGAACATTTTGAGGCTACAATTTAATCATAATGACGATAAATTTTAATCATACTTTTGCAGTAAGATATATCTTCTTAGAGTTAGTATGGCCGTTACGCTAATTTATTATCATCTCTGCGTTCCCTACGGAATTAGGAACAGCCTGCAAGTTGTGAATAATCAAAGCCTTTCCCGTTTTCAAAGTACTCACCATGGCCATAATTTAAATAACAGAATTTATCACCAACCACCGTCTAATAGAAAAATTCATCAGTGTTCATTAAAACGATAACGAGGCTTCTGTCACAATGATGTCATTGTTATGATCAATTCATGGTAATTCCTTTGATGATTTTTGTGTTTTTATAGAGCATTTTCAGTTTTATTAAAATTTTCACAATGAGGAGGTATATTCAGCCATGTGCCACTCGTGTTACAGACACGAAAAGAATTGAGCCATATAATTGTCAGCTAGCAGCAGATATTTCATAACTTCAAATTATCTCATCTTTTTTATGATTATATACATACATATACTGTTAAGAAGCAATATGTTTCATGAAATCCATAATCTCTGGCAAATAAATTTTCAATAAGGGACAGAACTAAGTTTAAATTTCTTCATTAGAGATACCAAAATCTATTGCATGACACCAAGTAGCCCTTACCATTGAAGTATAAAGTGAAACATATTTTGATACTGGCTGTCAATAGTGTAGTTGATATTGTAATAGGGATGACTGTGAGTCTTTATGGTAATGCCATTGAGAATGTATTCATTGCCATTTTAAATTGAATGGATGTTCAGAAATCACTGATTATGAACGTAGCTTCACAGTCAAAAATTATAATTAGAGAAGAATGAATAAAGTTTGAATAACTTATGCATAACCCTACCACAGTTACTTCAAGGGCTCCTGCTATCCAATTATTAAATAAATGTGCAGTTTGCAGCAAACCTTTCATACTTTACAAGTAGGCTGCATGTTGTTATAAAAATATGCATCTGTAACAAATATTGCAACTCTTTTTGGCTCATAGCTTGGGATGGGGGATCTATTCTTTACGTTAATACTATTTTTTCAAACCATGTGTAAGAATAAGTTTTAAGTGCTAACATAACTAACTTCATATCTAATCAACAGCAAAGGCTTGTGTTGTATTTAAGATTCAAGGGAAAGAGATGGGGTGCAAAGATATTAAAGTTTCTGGGTTCAATTTATAAAAAATCTGTCAAAAAACATATCTAATCAGAATGAAAGCATTAATTTTCAACTCTGAGTGGTGTTTATGAATACTATACTATATATGTGATAGATATTTTCTTTTATTCTCAGCCCACAAAATATGAAGCTTTCATTGAACATGTTTTAAATGTTTAGCAGATTACTAAATTATACAAAGACAGTAGTGGATCCAGGATAGGGACAAGGGGGTGGGCTAGGTGAGGTTAAAATTCCAGCTGTAGTGGGAGTCGGAAATAAACCACCATTCTATCTAGTGTAAAGTGGATACCCAAGGGGAGTAAATTGGATACCCTCCTTAGCCCCCCCCCCTCAATGGATCCGTCACGGTACAAAGATACAGTTATTTATACAGCATTTAAAGAATTTATTTGTATCAAATGCAAAGCATAAGGACTCCATCATGATGACTCCTTCATTGCAACTGTCTTTTGGGATATGAGTTTTCAATAGAATTATGTTGTTACATGTAGTCACAGTAAGTAATTTTTTTACTACCTACTTCTGGGGTAATCCTTTTGATTGCTGTACCAAGTCATCTCTGAATGCACCACACTGACATCACTCACTTATAATTAATGTATGTGCTTCCACTATCATAAATGCAATAGTATGACTTCCTCACAGAATTTTACCGTACCATGTTCTATTTATGAAGTGATCATAGAAGCAATTTCCCTTACATCCACTCCACTTCCATAAATCTATTAAGAAAATTTGCCTAAGTGACATGAACATAGACTGTTTCTCATTACATACGTTGCAGCTATGCATGTTAAAATATATCTTTAGTGATGCAGATCGCAGCGAGACAGAGATAATCCTTGGAATAAATAAAAAGAGGAGAATTAATGGGAAAATCACAGGACCAAAGTGCAAATAGAAGTCTGGTTAAGATATATGGAGTAAGGTTTGCTATGGAACTGGTATTTTTGACCCAGAAGGAGGATAAGAATGTATAGATACAGGAATGTATAGATAAGATTGACAGAGGAAAAGGAAGTAGGAAGTGCTAGACGAGATAAATGAGGCAAGGGAATTAATGCAGGAGATGAATGTGAAGTGTTCATCAAGCTTGAAATGCCGACAACAGGGATTAAGGTAAGGATTTTGAGTAACAAGCAAGGGAAGGGAGACAATGGTTCTGGAATAAATGGAATAACCATGTATGTTACTAAGAAATATGTCAACCTTAATGAGTAAATCACTTATAACAGTAAGGAATGGAATGAGATATCAAGTCATGCATGATTTTAAGTGTTGATGATGCTATACCTAATCGATTTTTTGAACGTATGTACTCATTAGTGACAGTTCAATGGATGGAGCATGAAAAAATTAATAAAAGCTACGTATGGGATTGAAATCCCAAGAAACTAACGAGTGTACCAGATATGTGATGTAAATTGGCTGTTATAGGAATATGTCTTCACTTATCCTTTGAAGACTTATTAAACATATTAGTTAATTAAACGTCGACAAGTAGTAGTAAGGGTTAATATTTTAGGAAGAAACCATACCAAGGATCCCACTTAAGACTTTGATAGAGTCATTAGTAAAATTAGACATTGCAATATTTCCACTGATTTTATTATAATAAAACTCAGTGGAAATACTGCAATGTCTAATTTTACTAATATGAAGAATTTCACCATGTCTTGCTCAATATCATACAAAATACTTTGAAAGAGCTTATCGATGAAAAAATTTCAGTAGTCACTGATAAGCATGGAAAATAATGAATGTAATGGTGGTGAATGCAGTCATTTCCTGTAAATTCAACCTCATGAGCAAATACATATGTACACAGACAACAGCTTTCCCCAATTGCAAGCAAGAGTAGCCCAGCTGGCTCAATATTGTAAGAAATACAACCGACTCTGATTGTTTCAAACATTCCCTTAGCAGACTATGCTTGAGAACCTCAATAAATATATTCCCTTAGCAGACAATGCTTAAGAACCTTAAAATAATATTTCTTTGATTAATCTTGCTTTGATGTTCCATGAGTCTTCAGGTGCAAGGGTCAAAATTATCTCCTTGAATTAAGGCTCAAATGTGTGGAATAAAATCAAATTTTTTCAGGATAAAGTATCGAATTGTTTACTTTCACCATATTAAAATATTCAAACCTGAAATAAGATAAGTGTTGGTAACCAAATTGGCACTCTTATATTTTAACATGAGGTATCTAGATGGGCACCACTGATTCTATGGCTCTGAAGCTACTTTTGATGGCAGATGCACCACTGATTCTATAGCTCTGCAGCTACTTTCGATGGTAGATAATTTGCTAGGAGGTTTTAATAGTACATAACCTGTGTTTGGCTACGAACAGCACTTAGGCAATAAAGTCGCAATTTTTTCCGTTGAAGGCTACACATTAGAACGCTCAGAGAAGAGAAGACTTTTCTTGCTTAAGGTGCCTTTCCAAATCTTTTTCTATCAAAAGGATAAGAGGTCATTACTTTAGTCACAAAACGTACAATAATTAGTAAACTTCCACACTCCAAAGGCTCATTTGCCTCACAAATTCATTGATATATCATACCATCTTATGAGCAAATCAGTCATTCTTACTTTTTTACCCACACGAGCTGTATTGGTTGTATCAATTTGCCTTTCTCAGCTTCCAAAGAAAACTCAAACAGTATCTTGTATACATTACGTACGAAACGTGCTAAATACTTTCTTTTTCACGCAATATTTCACTTGCCTCACTTATTCCTATATATTTATCTCCAAGAAATACCAAGCCGTACACCAAATATTGTTAATGGACTTACCTACAATTTTTATAGTAGTACTTTGACAAACATCCTTTGGAAAAGGAAATACGAAAATACTTTCACCTCATAACATATATCCTCAGAAGTAATTATGAATTCTATAGTGACATCATATGCCAGTAAATCAGAATGCAATCAGTAGATACGATCTTTTTCTCTCTTTCGATTGCCAAATACGAAACTTGGCTGTTCTTCTAATTCAAACTGTCTTTGTAAACACCGACACATTTTGAAATCGTTGATGAAGTCAGCAAAACCAGGTACAGATTTCTATACCTACACTCCTGTTACACCTCCTTCCTTCCCTCCGATATGTAATTCTAGTATTTTTCATCAACTCACTTGGCTGGCACAAATCATAACAAACTCCTACGCCGGCACAAATATTGCATAACTTCAACATTTTCAGGGGTTTAGCACACGATCTCCGACTGCAGTCCATAGAATAGACAATATTATTTATTGGATGGTCATTATTATCAAACTTGAGATGTTTGTAAGGATTTCGTAGCGAATACCGTAGAATAGTGGTCCGTTCCGGATATATCACCGGTCTTATGGAAATATTTCACTTATTACATTGCTATTGTGGTGCTAAAAATATTGGAAATTGATTGCTGATATCGTAGATACGGATAAAAACGGAGGATGCTGCGCTTGGTCGATTATTTCTTCCGTATATTATCGTAGGGTTCTTCAGCATTTCAAAACATCCGCCATTTTCAACAATTTAAACTTCACGTTAACTTTTTACCCGAGGGAAATCCATGGTTTAGCTTGACTACCACTTTAACGCTCAGATTTGGCTTAACCATCGATTATAAAACAGAATTCTGGGACTTAACCGACGCTTAGCTTAAACTCCAGTTTAACCAGACATTATAAAACCGGCCCTAAGTGTTTGAAATTCGTCTCTGAGGTACGCTGGTGTATTTGTCTGTAAGATTTGATAGAGAAGACAAAGGATATGCATCCGGCGTCGAGAACTAGGCTTTAACCATTTGAGATCGTTAATATGATTGGTGGTATGATCTGATATTTGTAAATTAAATATGAACCTAATGCAGGCGTTGAAGAAGCGGTGAAGTTTATTCGACAGCACCTGAGATATGTCTTGAAAGGCAACATCGGCATAATCAAAATGGGGAAGTATTAATGTTGAAATTAATTGCTTCTTTAAGGAGAGAGGAATAATGTTTCTGAAACGTATTAATGGAAACAATGACTTATTCACTGCTTTACATATCTTAGTTATATGAGATGACCAAGACAGACTTTCATCAATGATCAATCCTAGATAAATAACTTCGTCGCAGTACTTTATGGGAGAATCGGAGATGTGTAGTTGCGGTAATTGATCTCTGTCGATTGACTTGAGTATTTTAGGATATCCAATTATAATAGCTTGGGACTTACTAGGGTTTATGCTTAGAAAGTTGGATTTGCTCCAATTGTTGATATTTTCTAGGTCATTATTTAGATTACATATTCCATTGAACAGGCTTTTAACATTTGAATTTAGGTACACTTGGAGATCGTCAGCATAAAGATGATATTTAGAATGATATATCACTGAAGGGCAATCATTAATGTACAGAGAGAATAGCAGTGGTTCTAGAATAGAGCCTTGGGGCGCACCTCTTGTGGTTTCGATCCACCTTGAGCAGAAATCATTTGTAATCACTCGCTGATGCCGGCCTGTTAAGTATGATGTTATCCAATGGACTACCGTAGGAGAAAAACCCATGCCTCTCATTTTTGCTGCTAGGATATCTTTGTCTAAGGAATCAAAAGCTTTCGAAAAATCAAGCAAAACGAGTACTGAAACTTCTTTTTGATCCATGGAGCGTCTCAAGTCATCGGTGATTTTAGTTAAAGCGGTAGATGTGCTGTGACCGTGTCGGAAGCCAGACTGAAATTTATCGAGAATACTGTTGCACTTCAAGAAATGTGTTATCTGCTCATATACAAGTTTTTCTAGAACTTTGGAAAGGATGGGAAGAAAGGATATTGGACGGAATTCTTTTTCCCCTTGGGAATTATTCTTTTTTGGAATAGGTCTGATTAATGCTCGCTTCCATTGACTTGGGAAGTGATTTTGAAATAGAGAGGAGTTGAAAATGTTGGTGATGTATGGGATAATAACAGGAAATAGCTTTTTTATGAAATCTAGTGGTATACCATCGGAACCTTGTGCTTTAGACTTAATTTTCTTGAAACACGATTCAACTTGTATTTGGGTAATAGTGGTAAATTCAAATTTTTGGTCACTGTTTAGTATGCATGTGTCTTTTGAGGCGTACAGTTTTAGAGTTTTATCTTTGATCTCGGCTTGAATAAGGTTGGGGGGCTGGGAAAACTTATCATTTAAGGAGTTCAGACACAAGTCAGGAGGGAGATTGAAGACTTTATTTTTACCTATGCCAAGTGATTTAAGTTTGTTCCATAATTTACCTGGAGAGTGGTCAGATTTAGTTACTGAGTGAAAGAATTTAATCTTCGCATTTCTTATGAGCTGTTTCGTCCTATTTCTCAAGTTTTTGTATCTTTGAAATGCATTGAGAGTCATAGTTTTCTTAAAAAAGCGGAAGGCTGAATCTCGTTTTGCCATTGATTGTTATATTTCTGAATTTAACCAGGGCGCGCGTGGCTTGGAAACTCGGATCACCTTTACAGGGGCAAATTTAATAAGCAGATAGGTCATCATTGAGTTTAGTCTCTCTACTTTGTCGTCAACTGAATTGGTGAATTCAATATTGGCCCATGGTAGTAAAAATGCTGCATTAAGTAATTCATCGTCGTTTATTTCCTTGATGTTTCGTTGACTTATAAGCTTTTGCTCAAACTTTTTGGCTTTAACTGAGTAAGCAAGGTACAGTAGGTCGTGAGAAAAGATACCAGGAACTGGAAGCTGTCCGTGCGCAATAACCTTTTCTTTTTTTGCCGTTGCCATAAAAACAATCCATGTTGACGAAGTTTTCGTAGTATTAGTTGGGCCTAACGGTAGGATTTTGAGATTGTTTTCGGAGAACATTCGCTTAAAAAAGACTGTGTCGTGCGAGATAGACTGCATAACAGAGAGATTTAAAATGTCATTCTTCCTTCGTACTATTAAGGATAGCAATGTTGTCTCAATTGAAAGGATTAATGGCAACGCTCACTAGGATCACCCATTGCATTTTTTTTCGTAGTTCTAACCTTGCATGTATTTGCTCTAGGAATTACTAACCATAAGCAATTATTTTTAAGGAATAAGCATGTATATTTTTCTAGTGTGCGTAATATTTCTTTGACTATGTGGTGTGCATGTGGCGGTCCTCTTGCATGCTACATGTTGGTGATTGGTCACCCCCTGCCAAACACCCTATAGGTGGCTCGCAGGGTATTATGTAGATATAGATGTAGATATCTGAACTCCGACGACTATTTTACTTATTGCCTTCGATGGGAGCCGAATTCTAACATGAGCGTTGCAGCAGACCACAGATGCCGACAAGAGATGTTATTGAATCCCCATTTCACGATGATTATATTTGACTGTGATATAAATAGATCATGATAAAAATTAGTTTAGTAGTAGATTTTAAAAAAAACATTACACTAATCCAGTTCTGTTTGACGTACAAATAAACCTGTTTTGGCTACCATTTCGAAAATGAATAGCAAGTTAAAATGCTCTCATTATCCAACTCGGCAGAGGCAAAGCGTAAACATAAATTACTGCAATTTGACTGAATCATCATTCATATAAAAGTTATTAGATATTTCAATATCAGAGTATTACATACACCATATCAGTATCATGTGTGGCATATTACATTAAAATGTGTTTCCTATCAAGCGTTCTTTCCATTAAGATTGATTCACCTCGTTCCGCTAAATATGGACTTCATCAAAAGTTCTTACATGCCTCGAAGTGAATATTTTATACATTTCCATGTTGCACGCAGTGAGAAGCAGTTTCGCGATGAAATCCTCAATTCTCGCTTGTCACTTGAACGATAGTCTAATATACTGCTTCACTTAATAAAAGGGAAGAACAACAGACAACAAAGACGCATTCGCGTGATTTCCAACCGAGACTCCTATGCGCTGGTTGTTAATTTAAGTACGGTTTGAACATTTCCTGCTTGAGAGAGTAGGCAGAGTACGTTTTCGCGTTTGCATAAGACATAACATTCCCTCCTCTTTCGTTTTAAAGGTGTCGGGAAGAATGATTGATGAGTTTGGACAGAAGAGAGGAAAAAAGAGAGAGAAACAAAGATTGAGAAGAGGGATGAGAAAGTGTATGTGCTTACTGCAGGTGGACAAAACATCCCCAACTTATTGCAGAACAAAAACCTCACAAGAGCGAAAGATATCTAATTCATTGACGTGGACTTTATTTCAGAGACGTCATTTAAGCACAATAAAAAACCATTTACAGTAAGTGGCTTCGTTTCGTCTCCAACGAATAACACATCAATCAAAACTCCAGAATACGAGAGATAGGAGGGCAAGAATACTCTTGCTTCAGAGACATAAAACATTTCAACTGGCTAGGTATCCGTTAAATGATGCCGTAAAGATAAAATTTCTCTTTTGCCTCGAGCGCCGGGGGGAGGTGGGTGCCGCCCTGCGGTATACAGACTATAGGAGTTAGCTTAACCAGTGCCATAAACTAAGAGTTAAATAACCAAACAAACTTCTGATTGCTGTCAGATTAATTATCTCACTGCGGCCATTCTAACAACGGATCAAAGGAAGAGTATTCATTTCTGATTTTGAAAACTGCATCTTAAGCCAGCAAGTAAACTTTTTATTATGATTATTTTTATCACAATAAAAGATTCTCCTTGACCGTTTGCAGCAGTAGGTAATGTGTTAATTGTAATAACTTCAATGCGTTTGGCATGTGCTGAAGGAAGCAGCAGGTATGACGCAATAAAGCACATTCAATATCTTAATCTTGACTTTTTTACTATTGACAGTAGAGCTATGTTTGCACCTGAAACAGCAAAACAAAAATGACGAATACATTCTCTAATATGAGAAACAGGGCTAAAGGAACGCGCTTCTCTTTCTCTGAAAGGCAAGAAAGATCGGAAGAGTGTTAGAATTGAGATATCCAACGTCGCATCCATGCAGGTGGAAAGAGAAGTTTCAACCAAGTGACGTAATGAGGCATCTGTACGTCTCCGAATTCCGCTGCTCTTTAAAAAGCAACGCCAGATGTCAGTCACTCTGGCCTCAAAGAGGAGATTCATCTATCTCGGCGATGTCAGGAAATAACCGAATAGATATGGCGGCAATACATTCAAAAGATTCCATCAAATTCGAAGTATCTCAGAGAATATGAGTACAAATGAGGAGTGAAAATTGACTATCATTTTCAGATTTCCAGGAAAGGGTTTGAAAGGGTTTCGGGCCCATTGACCACCCAAAACCCCTATTGCGTTTTTATTATTATTAATATTATTACTCAGGAGTCTCTGTCTATCCTGTTCTATATTCACTTTGATGTCAGATGATCTTAATAGGATGAAAACGTAAATGCTAGTTTATACCGAAGGATTTTTCCTTTCCCTTGGGCTACCAACTTGTCGCGGTGGAAAGGCTTGCGCGTTCCTATGACAAGTAGAGCTACACTGGCGGGATTAATTCTAAATTATTCCTGGTAGGGCCACCAATGCCAGATAGGTCGAAGGGTAGGATCCAGACGAAAGGTAGTCCACGTGATGGTGTCACGTAAAAAAACTGTTGGAATGGAAGTGGGAAACACTACCAACTATCTCTTCCCTGAAAACATGGAGTACAACCTAATGAGCCTCGGAATCTCATCGCCCGGGACCCGTCCGCAAAGGGCGGGTGTCAGGCACGGCAGCGAGGTCGGCAAGGTCCTCGGGGTCGTCAGCATGCGAAATCCTTGCAGAGACTTATCATCATCAGCAACCGCAGCAGCAATGAACAGAGAGGAAAAGAAGACCAAGAAGGTGGAGAAGAAGTCGGCTATAAATGTACGGAGGGGGAATGTAGGGAATATGATGAGGGCGGGGAAGTTGGAAAATATCAAAAGGGAATTCTGGTGGTAGAAATTGAGGCGCGGCACACCAACCTTGTGGTGGTCCAAGTTTACATGCCCACTAGCAATCATAGGGAAGAAAAAATAGATGAGGTGTATGAGCAGCTCGAGGAAATAATTAGATATACACCGGGTAAGAAAAATCTGGTCGTGATGGGGGACTTGAACGCCTCAGTCGGGGAAGGGAGGGATGGACACAAAATAGGAGATCTTTGCCTAGGAATATGGAACGAAGGGGGAGAAAAAGCATAAGAATTTTGTAGGAGAAACAAGTTATTCATCTCAAACAGGTGGTTCAATCATCATAAAGGGCGAAAGTACACTTGGAAAAGTCCAGGTGATGTGAGGAGATATCATATAGACTACATAATGTTAAGACAGAGGTTTGGGAGTAGTGTAAAAAACTCGCGCAGCTTCCCAGCAGCAGATGCGGATTCAGACCACAACCCAGTACTTATGAAATGTAACGAAAAATTCAGAAGACTTACGAATGTTAGGAAGGCAAGGAAATGGAACGTTGACGCCCTGAAAGGCAGAATGAGGGAGAATTAGGAGAGAACATCAAGAACTAGTAGACATCAGCATACGGGAGATTGAAAGTACGAAGACTGTGGGGGAAAGATGGGATAACATTAAAACGGGAATAGTCAAAGCGGCGGAGAAGTCAATTGGTTACGTTAACAGTAGAAGGATACAGAAGCCATGGACAGCGGAGAATATGATAAGGGAAATGAAGGAGAGGAGGAAGTGAAAAAACGTGGACAAAAAACAGGGCAAAATAATGTATAGACTAAATAATAATCGATTACGGCGTGAGACTAAGAGCACAAGTGAGACTTGATGGAAAAGACAGTGTGAGGAAATGGGAAAGTTTCAGAAGGAAGGAGAGGTAGGCGCGTTATATGCCAAATTTAAGTCACTATTGGGCGGAAAAAGAGGGCAAACCATGCCTAAAATTAAGGCTTTAGATGGTAGAATGCTAACCGAGCAAGAATAGGTACAGAGGAGATGGAAGGAATATGGGGAGGACCTTTATGAAGGAAGGAACAGACCGGAGAGATTGCCTTTAGTGGATGAAAGTGAAATGGAGGAAGATAATCTTGGGCCGGGGATATTAGATTCGGAAATAGAGAAAGCATTTCTTGATATGAAGGCCAGGAAAGCAGTAGGCGTGGATAATATCCCGTGTGAGCCTTTGAAGAATCTAGGGAAGGAAGGCAAGAAAAGGATTTTCGAGTAGTACGAAGGATCCATGAGGAGAGATGTCGGCCGGAGGATTTCGTGAAGACGATTTCAATTCCGCCACAGAAAAAGAAGAAAGCTGTGGAATGCGGAGCTAACAGGACTATTAGCTTAATATTACTCGCGGCAAAAGTGGTACTAAGGATGTTGAAAAGGCGAATGGAGGCGGGGGCAAACGAGTACTTGGGCGAAGATCAGTTTGGTTTCAGAAAAGGGAAGTCAATTCGTGATGCAATAGCAATAATGGTGTCCCTCGTCGAGAGGAACCTAGAATATGAGCAGGACGTGTATGCGTGTTTTGTGGATTTTGGAAAAGCTTATGATAGAGTGAACTGGGTAAAGCAATTGAATATTCTCAAGAAAATAGGTGTAGATTGGAGGGATAGGCGACTGATTCGTAATCTGTATATGGCACAGACTGCGCAAGTGAGGGTAGCAGATGGAGAATCTGGGTGGGCAAGAATAGGACGAGGAGTGAGGCTAGGCTGTCCTCTTTCGCCGCTGCTCTTTAACGTGTACGCTGAAGAAATGGCAAGGGAAGCGTGGGATAAGTTATAAGCTGGAATAAATGCTGGAGGAATGATGTTCAAATCAGTGAGACTCGCGGATGATCAGGCGTTGTTTAGCTAGTCAGCGAGGGGGCTTCAGGCTCTAGTGGATGCGTTATGCGAGCGTCGCGAGGAGTATGGGATGAGGGTTAATCACAAGAAAACTAAGGTTATGCGGTTTTGTAAAGCATCACGAGCGAGGAACGTGAGACTTAAAATAAAAGTGGGTGGTGAAAAACTTGAGCAGGTTGATCAGTGCAGCTATTTAGGCAGTACGTTAGAGGAAAACGGATATAGTAGTAAGAATATTAGGAAGAGAATTACATTAGCAAAGGAGGCGTTCATGTACAGGAAGGAGCTTCTGAGAGGATCGTTATGTAAGAGTTTAAAGAAAAGGTTAGAGAAGAGTTTGATCTGGAGTGTAGCTCTCTACGGTGTAAAAACGTGGAACCTTAGGGAGGAGGACAAGAGAAGACTCGAGGCATTCGAGATGTGGGTGTGGCGAAGAATGGAGAGGGTGAAGTGGATGGAGAGGAGGAGGAACGATGAAGTGCTGGATATGGTTGGCAAGGAGAGGCAGCTTTTGGATGAGGTATGGAGGAGACAGAATGTATGGATCGAGCGAGACTTGGTGGGGAGGGGATGTTGAAAATGGTGTTGAGGGTAGAATGTTAGGGAGTAGTAGGGAAACGAGGGAGGGGAAGGAAAAGAATAGGATTTTTAGATAAGTTTAAAGGGAGTGGGCCTTACAGTGAATTAAAGAAGGCAATGCTGGAAGGAAAGGGAGGCTCCCAGATCACTTCTTGAGTACTCCATGGAAACCTACCATAATCGGTAGAATACTTCAATAGTAGTACAGTTTTTAACGGAAATGCTGTAAAGGTCCCCTTTCTTAAGCGCATAGTACCCATAAAAAATAATGTCATTGCCATTGCTTACCTTGGTCATGGAAAACAGAAAATTCAAGTAAAATTAATTTAAGAAATTCTTTAGCGTTGCCCTCATAAATAATACTATTTTTAAAGAGATAATTGATCTTGGCTTTGGGGAGGAGTAGGACGAAGAACACGATTTCAGCCATCTTAAGGCAAGCTCAGCTGAAACGAAATTTCATGATTCCGGAGAGGAGTACATCTTGCAGAGAAACCGCAAGAGGGCAGGCGAAGAAGAAGGAGATATATCTGCGCTCACAAATTTCGCGAGAGATTCACGCAGGGATAATATAATGCGACCCAGACACGCAGAACTTCTGTCGCGGCGAACCGCATGAGCAAACTGACGGATGCTGTGATCGTTAAAGTGATGCCAGGGAGGAATTGCGGAATCTACACCGGTGAGAGGGAAGTGGTTACTGCTAAGAATTCCACTCTCGTTGTAAACTCATTTAAGAGGAAACATATAATTCATGCGAAAAAGGAGAGGGTGTGATTAAATTCAGACCAATAGGATCAGATGATGTGTGGGTAAAACCCTAGGATATTACCCTCCAGGGTCTGGGAGGTGTGCTTGATCGCATCTTCCCATCGACCCAAGCTAAAGTGAAATAAATGGCTTCTCTCCATGACGGCAAACACGTGAAACACCGCCCGAGAAGCTCACCTTGGAAGACATCTTGTGTCTTTCGACACTTATTACGCAAACCCTTCAATCCAAGAGGGCTTAGCAGTAATCCTCACTCTCCGAAAATTATTTCCACAGCAGCATGATCCAGGGAAATATCGTCCTCCGGCAGCTAATGAGATCTTCTTGCTTCACATGACAGAAGGTCTATTAAACAGAAGATGACGCATACTACCCGATGTACTATGAGTTACTTTCGTGATGATAATTATTTTAACTCCATTCCTCGCGATGGAAAATGTTGTGCAGGAGATATTGAAAATAAATGGGACACTAAACCCATTGCCTTGTCATGGACAAATACAACCATACGGCCATATTTGAAAACTGATTATAATGCGCTCAGAGTGGAAGCGAATGTCCATGAAGCTTCTACGTAACGGACAGATGTCTTCCCTGTATTTCATCACCGTAGTCCATATTCAGAAGAAAAATTACGAAGCAGGGACCTTCATAGGCAGATCTAGGGGGGAGGGGGGGCACGGAGGCACGTGCCCCCCTCCCTAGACCCTTAAAAATATGCTAGATTTTTAATAAGGTCCCGTTATCATTGCGTTCGTTTCAGTGGCGCCTACTCCAAGCGGCCTGAGGGGGCCCGAGCCCCCTCAAAAATTCGTTATGGGTGTGAGGAAAATATGTGTCAGTCTTGTCGATATTCCCCGGAGTGCCAGATATCGAGATTCGAGTTGACAGGGTTCTAATGTTGATCATATGACTCTTCTAAAATGCTTGAAAAACTTAAAACTCACTACTTATAAAATTTCCAGGGGAAATAGCCCCGATTTGGGCCCCTCCCCAATATTTTTTGTTAGTCGGCATCCCTGGTTCGTTTTGTATTACGAAGTATCCTTGTGCTCCCCCCAGAACAAAATCTTGGATACGGCCTTGCTTGTGCCCCTCCCAGGAAGAAATCCTGGATCCGCCCCTGGGGACCTTCTACTTAGTGAGCAAACGCCGCAAAGAATGTCGCCCGACCATAGAGAGAGAATTTCCGCTGTTTGCGAAGTGTCAGACGGAATGGATTCATGCAGGCGAAATCAGATGTACTGATGCCCTGGTCTAAACGCATGATAGGGATCAAAGAGCGGAGTACAAAATGTCCTTCGATCTAAGAAAGGACTTTCAAGAGAAAGGTTCCCATTATCTAGGAAGGTTTTCTTTTCCTTGATGCACCTCTTTACGTCAATACACTTAATTTTAGGCAGATTCCTTCACCAAGAGGAAATAAGCAGGGGAGATGCAGTGCCCTTGTCCTTGCGAATAATTTGTGTCAAATCTCCGTTTAGCAAAATTCCTACTCATATTATCGACAATTATCAATAAAAAACTGATAGGCATACCTACTTTGACCTGAAATCATATCTTATCATTTATTTCATTGTAGTTTTTAATGATGGACGACATTGAAGACACCCTTGGTCTTCCATCGCGAATGTTTAATTTTTTACAATGTGGAACGCGAAGTCGTTAGTATAATTGGAAAAATGTATCATCAATACAGGGAATTGAAAAATTTATATTAAAATGATTTTTTATCGCGTAAACGTAATGGCGTAAACTGTACTTTAATTGCAATGAGAAGGTAAGCCTACCTTGATAATGCCACCTTATACCTTCCTTTTCCAAAGAAATTCCTTTTTAAATTGCCGTCGAGAGCAATTACAGGAAATACTACGAGTACACTGCGAATTATTCACGTATACATTCTTATAAAATGCATATTGGTGGAAATTTTGAAAATCCGTCTAAAAAAATACAGAATGAGTATACTACCATATACAAAAAATAACTCAACCGAACGTAGTTTCATCACCTAAAAGCTGTATCAAAGTAATATTTCGTGATTGACTCAAATCTATACATTCCTATGGATAAAGGGCGTGTTCTTTATGGGACTGGGGAAATGAAGGAGGCCAAAACAAGGAGTGTAATTGGAAGCAATGCAGCACGTCTCTATTAGAGCGCAAGATAGACGGGAGGGAATTGAGAATCGGGATCTATCGCTGGCTGCAAAAACACCGCCATTGCATATTGCTGGCAGCAACGGACGTGTGTGCGACTTCATGTTACTCAGATGCTATTCCTGGCTGAGGCAAATGACTTTTCCCAGGCTAATTTCCTCCCTTTGGTGTAATTTATCCCGACGGCGGCGTCCACAGTCACTTCGTTCCTATGTTGCGTGCTAATGGAATCCAACTTTGCCAAAAGTGGTTCAAATCAGCGGCATCGACATTAATTATTACCTCGCCCTCCGAAGTCCTAGCAGCCAAATCACATCATATTTCCTCTTTCTGGAGATTCCGCAATTAAGCGTGAGTTAGTGGACTGATTATTGAAAGGCGCTCATTCCAGGGCGAAAGGCGCCTAACACTCATTCCATTCAATTGTAGGGTAGTTTCCTTCATCAAAGAAAACGAAAAGCATTGATTGCGATTCGTTACCTACCATTAGTTTATTCATAATACACAAATTATTTCATTTTAGAAATAGCGGTTTAGACGAATGGCAATGGTCCATTTTTATCCTCATTTGAAAAGGGCCAGATTGGCGCCCATGCGATGCCACTCCACGTGACGTCCCAAGGACCTAGTTTCTATTGGAGAAGATAGGAGTTATACATCGTCTGAGGTTACCAATGCATGCATGAGCCGCAGAGCTCAGGGAAACATGTCTCAATAATCACTTATTAAAACTGGATAAGGTCGGAAATTTTTCATCGTTTGATAAGGTATTAATAATCCATATTTAAACCAAGCGCTACCAGCCAGCAGGGTACTCAGCTACCCGCTAGCAGCCTGCGTCGTATCAGCGCTAAGCCTTGCCTCAAGGTCACCTCACAGGGCGGCAGCGGGAACCAGAAATACGTCGTACGGAGAGATTTCCCGGCATTCATACTTACGCGTCGCGTTTTCGGCTGCTTGAAAATTTTCACTTTTCATTTAATCGCGAAAAATAGGTATCGTCATTTAAAAATCTAAAAGCGTGAAATACGTACTCCAGGAGTAATAATCTTTCGATTTAGGCAATAAAAAAATAATAGGAAACCACCCTATTACGAAATATATTTCAATCGCACGGGTTGCTCACAAAACAATAACTATCATAACTTCCGTCTCCATCCATAAAACTCATCTTGTGGCCAGCTTTCATTCTATCAAGGATTATTTAAACCATTTGTTTGCCTGGCAGGCATTCCACGTTCTCAAAGTATCACAGACTTATATCGAAAAAGCACTCTGCCTATATGACATTTTGAGTATCATAACTTTTGTTTTTAATTCTTAACAATAAACGACATTTTTCATCAAAACTATGTGTTCTCCTTTTTGAATTTTCAAATATCCACGATTATTACTCCTAAAATGCAAAAATTTATTGACAAGATCAGTCCATGACATTTTTTGGAAAAAGTTCTTGTACCATCCCTTTCACTGCCTGCTACACCAAACATTTTCCATCGCAAAATAGCGACGCCCAAAGCACCGAAAGCGTCTCTATTGATTCTGCTTGTCGCTGGATTATTTTGTTGACGCTCGTCATAGCACAAAGGTGTTATCCGAGGATAAATACAAGAGAATTGGAACAACCTTTTGGCTCTTATATGAGATCAATCTATCAGTCGCTCATAGGAAAAAATGAAAAACATCACGTTTGCAAATAGGTCTGAAAAAAAGCAACGCAATCAGTTTTGAAAAATGAAAATCTTTATAGATTTTCTCTGTTTTGGTATGAAAGTCTGAATATCCAACTTACGCAATGGACGACTGGCAAGCTATCGTCATCGTCCTACAAGCGCAAATTAAAGCCCTACAAACAAAAGACACATACAGAATTGGTATCACGTATCTGTACTCAAATATATTAAATACATCCACAAGTAGATTTTATCGTGTGTTGTGTGGCAACCAAACTCATTTAGGGTTATTGTTTCTAGCTTACTTCCTTTCAAACTTCGTGATTACGTAGGACTAAGGTGCAAGTATCACCCAATTGCGGCATTAAAAAAATACTATTAAGGTTAATTTGAATGAATAATTTAGCCAATATTTCTGTTCATTTTTTGCTTCATCATTTGCTTCCAAACTAACGATCTGTTGTCAATAAGGACGCCATCTGACGTGTGTACGAAGGCGCAATCAAAATTGCGTCGTGTAAAGCGTCGAATTGATAGATCACATGCGAGAATGCGTGAACGTGAGATGGCAAAATAGACCTTGTTCTAATTTCGTTCATGCATTCGCGCAATTCCACGTCAGGATCATAACTGGGGGGGAGGGGCAAGCAAAGTTGTGACATTTTAGCATGGAAAAGATGAATAAAACGAACATTATGATAAGACATCGACTTTCAGATCACTACTTAATCGGTGTGTCCTTCATAGACCAAAAGAAAAAAACAAGTCTGGGTCAGTCAGCTGATTGTAAAAATTATAGACATAGGGAAATAGAATATATTGACAATAGTAGGGTGGACCTACAAATAAATGATTATAAATGGAGCACTGTAGTGGAGGAGAACAACCCAAATATTATGTTTGCAAAACTTAGTCTGATATTCAATGACATTTATGAAAAATCTAAGGTAACCTTCAAGCCTATAGGGCGAAGGAAAGAAAATAAATGGATGAATGGAACTATCTACAAATTAATATTAGAAAGAGATAAGGCCTTTAAAAAATGGAAAAATAGCCCCAGAAATAATTTTCTCAAAGAAAATTATAAAACCATAAGAAATAAAACTGTGAAACATATTAGGAAAGCAAAAATTGATCACTTGAATACAAAGGTATCAAATATACAAGATAATAGGACACTTTGGAATGAAATTAATAGAATGACAGGTAGGAATATTAGCAGATGTAATGATGATACAATATTTAGCCACTTAGTTAATGATTTTAATGAGCAAGAAATATGTAATAAGTTTTTGAAACAATTTTTAATAAGAAGTGAAGAGACTAAATGTACTTGTGGACAGAAATTTTATGATGACATTCATTTCCATAACTTATGTAGTATTTATTTACCGGAACCCACAGAAGATATCATTAAAAAAATTATAAAAGAGCTTAAAAATAAGGGACCTGGTCAAGATAGAATCAGAATCAGAGATATCAAGGCAAACCCTATACTTCTTCCTATTATAACTACTCTTGTAAAAAGAAGCATTACCCAAGGTATAGTGCCTGATGGGCTAAAAATTGCATTGGTTAGACCTATATATAAAGGTGGATCCTACAAAGATTTTGCGAATTACAGACCTATCTCCCTGCTACCAACTATCAATAAGATTATGGAGAAATACGTGGCACAGTATCTAACAAATTTCTTGAAAAAACATAAAATAATCTCAGACTACCAATATGGATTTGTGGAAGGTAGAGGAGCTAAAGATGCACTTGAAAATTTTGCCGACATAATAAATACCAACCTTGATAAGAATAATAAAGTAGTAGTCACATATGTGGATTATAAAAAAGCTTTTAACTCTGTCAATTTGCCCACATTGCTGCATATACTGCAGGATATTGGAATTAGAGGGTATATCCTGAAATGGTTTAGAAGCTATCTCCTGCAGAGGAGTATCAGGGTGAAATTTAAAAACTGTATTGGAAACCAAGGAAATGTTGAATATGGTGTACCTCAAGGTTCTATTTTAGGACCAATCCTTTTTACTGTGTATATTTAAATGTATTTTAAATTGTAATATTTTACTTTATGCTGATGATGTAGTATTGATATCTGCTCATAGAGATTTAAATACTGCCATTGCCTACATGCAAAATGATGTAAATAACTTAACAAAATGGTCACATGACCATGACCTCTCCATCAACATGAAGAAGTCCAAAGTTATGTCCATAGCCAATAATGCAGCTAACGTTCAACAGATTCACATAGCAATACATGATTATAAATGCCTGCATACTGAAATAACCAAGTCTGTGTGTAAATGCAACAAGTTAGAACAAGTAACACAATATACGTATCTCGGTATCATAATAGATCAGACATTCAAATTTAGGGAACACTGTGAGAAGATATGTAGTAAATTACGAAAGGTTAGTTATCAAATGTATCATATTAAAGTTAAAAAGATGTTGTATTTCGCAACTGCTGAATCAATATTAAGATATGGCGTTACTGTTTGGGGTAAAACCTGTAGGGTACATAAATTAACACTATACAGTACACAAAACCGGATCATCAAAGCGATTGCATACCACAAAAAAAATGATAATAATTTGTCAGCTAACTCAGACTCTCACGATACAAATAATTTCCATAAAACACTAAGAATACTACCACTCGAAAAACTTCTAACCTATATTTTAGTAATAGATAATTATTTTTCCAATAAATACAAAACACTGAAAGACAATTTTCAAAATCTGGAAAAGAGGAATCTATACCAATATAAAATCCCCAAATGCTTCAATCGATACGGTGAAAACAAAATGGTGGTTATTGTTCCTAAATTGTTTAACAAATTACCTAAAGAAATGCATGGTTTAACCTCATATTCGGATGTCAAAAGTAAACTTTTAAATTATCTACTTGAGGACTTTAATTTTTAATTTTAAGACATAAGTTTTTTATCGTTTCTTTCATTGTTTTTAGATGTTTTTAACTTCTTGTAAATGAATTATGGAGAACCTGCTGATGAGCCTGTTTTGGCTCAGAAGGTCTCCTAATTGTAAAAATATTTTTTTATTCTAAAATATTGTAATATCAGGGTTTTTCTCTTTTATCTTTTCTTGCCCAGTAAGTCAGAATATGTGTTGGTTATATAGTGAAAAGCGTGTTAAGAATTTGTAAAGGGAATGTTTTTAATGTATTATATATATTTTAATATTTGAGATATGTATTTTTGATGTATTTTAATGTGTTTATAAACAAAAAAATAAATAAAATTAATATTAAAAAAAATTTAACGAAAATTATAACAGCGCTTTAATAGTTTATGAAATTATTTCATTGAAAAAATAGTTTTGTTTTATTTACATATCATATACTAGTACATATCATTTTTTTGGCTTAAAGAAAATATGTTGAATATTTTCGTTTCAATTCAGTAGTGATTTTGCTTAAAGACTTTTTCAATTAATGCTTCTAGGGGGTGGGGAGCTGCCCCTCACTGGGTACGCCCATGCTTGACGCATAACGATAAGTAGAATTCTATGATGCAGTCACACGACCGGATATGTATTATTGACTTCAAGAGAAAACTTTAACAAAACTTTGCAACTTTGCGTCATGCTCATTACGATGAGTATCGACATTACACATCATGAACGTTCCAAAATGACAGTGGAAGTTTAAAAAAAGTATTACTTCAGAAAGAATTTAAGAAAAAGCCAACAGGCGTCGAGCGGGAACGATGCATAGGTGCATGAAATGCGTAGAATATGCGAAGGAAGATGAGTATTTAACATACAGCAAGAGAGAAGGTTAGCTCACACAGAAAATGTCTAACACTTTGCAGTTGAGAAAAGTATTACATAATTTCCTGAATCGATAGGCCTTGTTTGTGTGATTCAAACGGAAGTCATAATACAATAATAGCGCCAACTTGCTGGTAGCGGTGCAATCATTAAATCTAGCCTAAAGGTACTTCGGTGTACGCTTCATATCAAAGGAGAGAGGACTTGCCGTTCGATATTTGCCAAATGCACATGGAGGAATTAGCCGTAAAGGTCCGAGCAGACTGCACTGCCATCTCGTCACGGGAATGTCAAAGTACACGCTCTCTCATCCAAATGATCCCTACGGCACTCTTTCCCGAAACGTCACAAAGAGCATTAAATATAACCAATCGGTGCTCAAATCAATTGGGTGAAACCACGGGTGCCTTCGTTTCATCGCATAGCTTAGCGTCATTAAGGTCAATTGTATCCACCTTACCTCTTTAAAAAAATCCATGATTTCGTAGTCTACAATCATACTTCCTTCGTCCGATAACATTTATGTAGGGAAACACTTTCCCATTAACATCCGTGACTTCACAACGGGTAAAATCGCTCACGCAATAATTTGTAATATCACAGCAGCAAAATCGTATTGACCGGGATTAATTTTCCACCACCACAACTACCACGGCATATCTTTGCTCAGCGGAATTGTTTGTTATGAAGGACGCGATGGCATTTATACGTTGCGAGGCATACGATGCCTCATGCCAGCATGATTGTTCGAAAAGCGTACAGAGGTTAAACCAAAATGCTAATTTCTCATGCGTCCAACACACACATTATTACGGTCGCATCTTTGCAGTCACGCACGAGAAGAAAATACGTGAGTGGAAAAATCATTTGTCTTTTTATTGCGGTTGCGAAGACTCCGCAAACGAATACGCCAGGCTTATAAGCGAGTAATTACCTACTTGCAAGATATTATTTCTGCAATAGCCTTTCAATCTTACGTCCGAGTTTTAACACAAAAAGGTGCCACATAGGTATCTACCTTCTGGAAACAGATTTTTTTAAATCGTATCAGACCTGCTTCAAGCTTGCCACGTGAACGGCGTTAGATTTCTTATTGATTCACAAGCATGAACATTGAACTCATTTATGAATTCCAAATTAATCTGTAATTGCAACTAGAGGGCCGTATCCTGAAACCGTGCTTAAACTTGCAGCGGCGCACTCTGCTGAATCCTATATCCAGAAACCTCACTACTCCATATCGCTCCAAATTGGCGGGGGGCAGTGTTGCCACATTTATTTTGGGCAAGATTGATGACGCCATAGAGGTTACTGGAGGGGGCGCGCCCTATCCTCTCCAATAGCGGGAAGTGAAGCCAGGGGCGCGTGGCCAAATTGCAAATTTTTCCATGATGCCTGGCCCCGCTATAATACAAGAGTCTTACGAAGCAACGACCAATTTTTGCTCTTAACTCATTTTAATGCCTTAGGGATTTTTCGCGAAAGGTACGATGAAAATAAATAGTAATACATTCCCTAAGAATAAATTTATGCTGGATCAGAGCCCTTGCGACCTGCAGGAAGACAATAATCAACGGACAATCAATAGGAGGTGTTTAGTCAAACATAATTGACTCAATGTTACTCGCAAAACAATGGCTGGCAATTCGAAAATTAGATTAAGTTTAACTTAATGAATCTTAATCCGGAAATTAAAGATCGGTAGAATATGTTGCTATGCAACCGTCGTTTCTTCTAGGAACATAGTAGTAACCATTGAACTCGTTATGAACTGCTCCTGTACGATAAAAATATTGACCAAACCCGAAGTTAAAATAATTTTTACGACATTACACAGAAATAACTCACGACTTTGTTTCATATAATTCCATTTTCACTGTCAAAGTCCCCGAAAAAGAGCGGTGCTACCTCTCGTAATGCAAGTTAGTGCACTACGAGTGCGTACGTCGTTGAGCGTGCTCAAAACTACGGACGAAAAATTACCAAATCACTGCGTTTTCCATATAAATTATTTTATTTTTATTACCTAAGCCCCTGAAAAATATCCATACTACATCAAGTAATGCCCCTTTCGCACAGGAGTGAACTCTCTAAGAGCGTGCCTCTAAATTTAACCTGATGTAAAGGTCGAAACATTATGATTGTCAAAGAAAAACAAAATCAAGCATAAAAATTCATTTAATCGGCTAGTTACAAAACAATTAATTCATGACTGAAAATCATTTTGACATTGATCAAATACAAGATGCAGCTTCGGGAGATCGACAGCAAATGTAAACATAAACAATGCATGAGTGAGGCCAAAAATGCAAAACCGATCTGCAAATAGCAGGTGATTGCAATTCACAATTATCTATTTCATTCCATTTTTTTACTCACCAGTGACTGTTATCCTTCTATCTGTGCGATTATTGCACCCGTTAGCCGAGCAGCAAACCATCTGCGAATGCAAAGTTTACATAGCATATATCTGCCTAACGGAACGTTTCCGGATATAGATAATAATATGCAAAAAAAAGCACAATACTAAATATTTACGTACCTGTATATGACCACTGTAGTCACTGGTTCCAGAAAAAAATAATATTTTCTTTACATGTACGCTATTGGCAAATTGACGAAGCCGGGCCAGGCATGATGGCTAAATGCGCAAGTGTGCCGTTGGAGCTGGCTTCATGTCATAGCGCTTATGCCCCCTCCAGTTATCTATATGGATGACGCAGACGAATACAAGAGCCTTCCACATTTAGTTGACAGTATAGGCTCTTATGGAGAATCGTTTCCCATGTTAATCTCCATAAGGCCGGGAGCGCGGTGTTGTCAATAACAGCACGAAAATTAATTTTGCGCTATGCACTGATTAAAAATTGCAATCTAATCTAGAAAGAGATACTGCGTTCATTGGTGCCAATAGTTTTCGATAAAAATTATAACAAAAGCTATAAAAAATATTTCCTTAAATTTCCGTTAGAATCGTGTATTTCTTTACTTTATCTTCTTCTCGCAATTGTTGCCTGACATCTACATCTACATCTACAAATTACCCTGCGAGCCACCTCTAGGGTGTTTGGCAGGGGGTGATCAATCACCAGCATGCAGCATGCATTTGGACTCCCACATGCACACCACACCGTCCAAGAAACGTCCCGTATAATAACAAACTATACTACTATATGCTGTTAGAAATAGAATATAGAATAGAAATTCAGAAACATGCAGTAAGTTTTACATAGGTTAGTAGGCTACACTACAAGTCATGCAATCTATTTACGCGTTCTATTGCTGCCGTTATAATTTCTTATTGATCGTGGAAAAAATGACATTCGGAATCTGTCTGTTCTGCAATCTATCTCTCTTATTTTATTTATATGATCTGATCTTCCGTAGTACGTTGGCGTCCGCAAGATATGGTTAACCTCGTCAGAAAAGACATTGCTCTTGAATTTATCTAAAAGGTTCAGTCTATTTTTCAATCTACGGTCCGACAGAGATTCCCATCCGAGTTTATCTAAGAGGTCAGTTACACTAACAAGACTATCGTAACGACCTTTTACATACCTGGCAGCTCTTCTTTGCACGCGTTCTAACTCTGTAACTAAGCCTTTTTCATGAGGGTCCCAAACACTGGCAGCGTATTCCAAATGTGGTCTAACGAGGGAAAAGTAGCTAATTTCTCTCACTTTGTCGTCGCACTTTCCTAATATTCTTTTAACAAAACCCATTTTACGATTAGCTTGACCTTATTTCTCGAATATGTTTATTCCACGATAGATCATTATTGAGTCTAACCCCTAGATATTTCACAGATTCAACTGCCTTTAACTGCGTGCCCCGAATGACATAGTTACGCTGTAGGGAGTTATTCTTCTTCCAGAAATTCATTACGACGCATTTTTCCAAATTTAATTCTAACTGCCAAGCATCGACTGACTGACCGTTGTTTGTATTGAATTGAATCTTCAGCACAAAATTCTTCATACTCTTTTCTCTTTGAGGGTCTTCACCTATTTTACAATGATTGAGTTAAAATGTTGTTATGCCGACGTAACACCTTTTAGGAGAAGAACGTTTTGATTTCTGCAAGGTAAAAAGTAGTCGCCTACTTACTTACGTTTCATACGTCGTAGGTCCTCATATGCTGCGTATTAAATTTAAAAAAACTACAAAGCTATTTTTAGTGAAAAAATCAGTAACTTAAATCAATTCTGAAGGGAGCTACAAGATTTTGATCTTAAGAAAAAATATTACGACGCCGCTGGGCCGGGCTTCTTGCTTTTTTTTGCGCGCAGAGGGAAAATTCTCGGGCGGAAAAGGAGCTTTTTGTCAATGCATACTATGAAATATACATCTATTAGTTTGATATCCTGAACCGAGAATGATCATACGTCATAACAGCAGTGTTTTTATTTCAATGCATTGATACATGAAAGCAAGCAAATTTTAACGGCTTGGAAATAAGACGCAAATTTCGCCATGGGTGTTTCGGCCCCGCCGCAGAAAGCAAGACAGAGAATATCCCATAATCTGTACGAACACTAGAGTCTTAGAGAATGGAGGAAGAGTCAACCTCAAGGTATACCCGACGGCAGCGCCACGTACGGCTAATATTGGTACTGCTTCAATTTTCTAATTGCCGTTTTCTCGCAATTAGCGCGCAATAAATACGAAGTAACTGATGAAATCTTGTAGTCTACCAAAACGGTTGACTCTTTCTGTGCATTTGTTTTTATTACATGCTGAGGAATTGATGACATCTAGTAGTCTACCAAAAAAGTTGACTATTTCTGCCGATTTGTTTTGATTACATAAGAAGTAATTGATAAATAGAGTAGTCTACCAAAAAGGTTGACTCTTTCTGCGTCATTGTTTTTAATTACATGCTGAGGAATTGATAAAATCTAGTAGTACCAAAAAAAGATGACTCTTTCCGTGGATTTCTTTTGATTACATAAGAAGTAAATGATACAATATGGTAGTCTACCAAAAAGGTTGACTCTTTCTGTGGTATTGTTTTTAATGCATGCTGAGGAATTGACGAAATCTAGTAGTCTACCAAAAAGGTAGACTCTTTCTGTGGCATTATTTTGATTACAATTCTGAGGAATTGATAAAATCTATGAGTCTACCGTGTATGTTTTCTCTGTCGATTTATCTTCATTGCATTAATGTGGAATTACCTGTGTTTATAGTTAAGCGAATCTAAAAATTGAACTCTTTCACTCAGATGTAATAGCATTGTACTTCATGTCCTTACATACAATATCTACATTAACATCTTTCATTCAATGAAATGTTTCTTATTCCTCTATAACCTTTCGTCCATTCCCCATTATTGCTTTATTATTGTTTGTGTGGTGTCCCTGCGTATTTGCACGTAAGGGCATGCTTTTACAAAAGGGGGCTTGGGTTTTTCCTCATGTTCCGTTCATAGGGTACCCACCATAAAACATCTGCACCAGAAGTGACCCTAGCGGAAGGGGCCGGGGGAAGAATTTACGGAGGCGTTCAGCTTATCGTTGCATTTTTTGAAGTGAACAAGTGCTGTGTGGTCTGCTGAATTTGAGAGCTGCGAAGTGCGTTTTACAATTATATCTGCTGTTACGCAACCAATCACCATGCCTGATACAAAGAAGAGAAGAAAAGGTGAGAAGCTCAGAAGCCGCGAAAGACAGTTGGTGCTCAAGGTCTTCTCGTACTTCCTGAAATCTCTCAGCAATAGTTAGGCCTGCCGAGAAACTTCGAAGGCTACTGGGTGCTCGGAGTCCACTGTTTATAGAGTGAGGAAGGGAAGCTCCCGTGGTCCATTGGTAACTCCTTCAAAAACTAAGGAAATTACACAGCATTACAAAAATTAAAGAGCAGTGATTTTCGACGATTTTGTGAGATCGGATTAGAAGGAAGGTACATGAATTCTTCGCGAAAAATATTCCTTCGACTTTAAAATCTATCTTAAACTCGGTAAATATGGATAAATACAAAAGGACTACATCTATTCGTGGTTCCAGCCAACTACACGCCAACTACCGGGCGAAAGTAGAATCACTGGTCCGGGTATACTTTTGCGCACGGCTCATTCAGAAAAGGTTCTTCTGAGGAGAAGTAGTGTCGTTTCCTTGCCATGGAGAATATTCCGATGACTTTTTCTCCAAGAAAAGGGAAATCTAACAAGAATTGCTGTGTGCCACTGTGTTCTTCCAAGGCCTGTAGGGACACCGTAGTTCGATTTCACGAATTTCCAAATCCAGGCGATGTTTTCTATCGCAGGAATGATTGGGGTGAGATGGAGAAGGTCGATCGACGGAATTTGTGGATCCACCGGCTGAAAATCGGGGAAAAGGTGACGAAGAGCATGCTGGTGTGTTCTTTGCACTTCATAAAGAACGATTATATATTACCGGGTACGTATACAGTTTTCTATTTCACTTTTTTTCTCTTAATTTGTTTCAACGTGGCTGAGATCACGTTGTGAAGTCGATGCGAATGTTAACCTCCTTGTTTATCCATCTATGTTTTAACGTGTTCTTTCTCAATAGATTTTCCAGCAAGACATCGATTTTTGAAGAGATGTGCTGTCCCGTCTATGAATTTACCAATATCGTTGATAGAAAAATCTCCAGTTTGAGTACACATACGGCATGGACGACGAGGAGAGCCAATTAAGGTAGGTATTTCAAAGGAATGTATTATTTAATCTTGTAGTTTTCAGCCGTATATTAAAAATCAAAATTCATTGATTAGCAACCATAGTTAAGGCTGAAACTAATGCGAGCATAGGTGGGCCAACTGTCTAACTGGGTAGTAACAAGGAAGTGGTTATTAGCTGTTTTGGTTATAGAGTGCTGAACTTGCTATCTTTCTCGTATTTAGTGGTTGTGGTAGTATATTGGGACACAACATAAGTTGTGATTTTTTCGAATGAATTGTGGCTTGGAAGTGCAGCCCTATTTTTTACAGATGTTTAAAAACGTTGCCGAAAAATAAAAGTGCATACATCATGCAAAAGGTTGCATTATATCAGCGTGATGTGATGCAGCTTTTGAAAACAATGTATATGGATTTGAAATCTTGCAGTCCACCACCATATTTAGATATTTTAGGTTTACAACTACAGGCATGTAATTTAGATAAATATGGGAACAGTCAATCTTGAGTTATTGCGTGAGTAACACTAGAGAAATTATTAGAAAAATAACAAATTATGGTATTTATGGTTATTCAAAAATAAAGTTTCCACTAAGGCCATACACTTGGTTGTTTACCTATTGGCCAAATTTCTATGGCATCAACTTATCGGATTAAAAAAATGTTTTCATATATTATATTATATTATCGTTTTATCTCTTATAATTTGGATAAAGATCAGTTTACATATTACTGTAGAGAACTAAATCTTCAGTCGTTTCTTTGGTCCATCTTAGCTAAGTATTACCAAATTCAGCACTGAAAGATGGTTAGCATTTCATGTGTCTCACAGTAACAAACTCAGTTCTACTTATAAGTGATGATCATTGAAAGCTTTTATTAATTTTATGGAATTTATACTTAAAAGTCCCTAATGCGTCATTTACCTTAAACAATGAGGAAGTGGAACAGGAAATTTTTCGTTTTGGCCTCATCATTTTAGTTTTCTCAATAGCCCGAATTCATAGAGATTTGGAAAGAGTTTCACTGAGGACATTTTTCATTTACCATTCTTCTGTGAGGGATCTTTTCCGTGTTATTGTTTTCTACCAATGCCAAGTACTGTTTTGAATCATTGTAATCTGGTTATTTTTTATTTAGATCCAAAGTGGAGGGTTTGTGGAGGCAGTTGCTGAGTGTGATGAGGCCGATATCCACCAGATTATTGCAAGCCCCATTGATGAGCCCACTAAAGATTCTTCGATGGAAACTCAAGAGGTTGCAGCTGCTGAGGCCCTGATATCCATTGGAAATGGAGATGTTAGGGGTGTACAATGTAGTATTGGCACTCAATGTATGACTGAGACAAGGGATTTTGGGTGCCAGGTAACTAGTGGTGACTTTCACTCGACGGTGGCTGACATGATCGTCAGTGAGAGGAACCTATACACGATGACTGGCCTCGATTCCTTTCTGCAATTGGCCAGTTTAGTTACTTTGTTTTCGGAACTTCAGCCTGACAATATGAGGTACTTCTTAAACAACAAGTGCAAAATAATTTTATCGCTCATGAAAATTAAGCTAAACTTATCCTTTGCCGAGCTGGCACATATTTTACACATTGTATGGCAGTATATAATAATTTTTTTTCATTCCATGGCTTCATCATGTACTTGTATCACATTCTTCCATATCAAGCGTAATTTTATTTGTTTTTGCATCGTTTTGCCTTCCTTAAAAAGGGGGATGAATGACATTAGTTCCATGGTGTAACTCGGCTGTTATTGAAGTCTAAATCTAGTTTGAACATTGTAAATCAGCCCAGATAATACCATCGTATAATTGTGGGGAGTTACACCACTTGGACATATTTTACTTATTGTATTGCACTGTATTATATATTTTTTCATTCTGCCTTCATTAATGTACCACAAACTTCCATATCAAGTGTATTTTTTTGCATTGTTTTGCCTTCCTTATAAGGAAGGATAAATATCATTAATTCCATTTTGCAAACTGGCTGTTATTAAAATCTAAATCTAGTTTGAACATTGTAAATCATCCAAGGTATGACTACAACTGTTGGATATTACACCACTTGGGCATATTTTACTTATTGTATTGCTTTGTACTATATTTTTTTATTCCATGGTTTCGTAATGTACTTAAACCACGTACTTCCGCATCAAGTGTACCATGAATGATAATGTTGACAATGCTAATCATGTCATTTGTGTATTATCTTTGTATATATCTCCCATTTGATGTCTCCGACTTCTTTGGAAAACATATATCGACTGATATAAATTTTGTTATCTTGTTTCATTTAACTCCTTTAAGACCCCAGTTGCTTGCTGTCCATGTCACCAAGGTTACGTCTTTCGCATGTTAGAATGTATTTCTTCTGTTCTCAATGTAGCTTACTGTGAATGACATCTTTTCACTCCATACTCCTTTTGAGGGAAGAAGGTACGTATTCCATGCAGGGACAATGGGCGTACATAAAATATATGAATTTCTTTTTATCTGCACATATTTTCTGAGAAACAGATGCCATTATGGAAAAGCATTGGTCTAACCTTTGGGGGTATAATTGGTCTTAGCTAAAGGGGCTGCTGGTATCTCATGGGTCTGGGGAGGGAGGGGATAAATCCGCCTATGAGTCAGTATGTGGTTGTATTGCTGTCATCTATGATGAATTGATGATTTCATACAGGTAGGTTAGTTCTGTACATTTTTCAGTGGGCCCAATTTTAATCCTTAATCTAAGTATTTACATGTATAATTGCAGTAGTATACGACCAGTGAATTGTTTAGGTAATACCTAACTAACTAATTATCTTTCGGCTTGATTATAGTTTTTGATCGAAGCTGTAACTCCATTTATTTTTTTTATTCGAGGCATAGGATAGAGAATTGAAGGATATGTACCAGAGAAAGAGGTCAGTGTAGCCCAAAGTGGTCGTGGTCTATGGTTATAACAGCTCCTCTTTAAGGTACCTGACACAAAAGTTTTCTCCATTCAGTTATATCCTAACAAAAACAATTTTAATGTAAATTTAATTTATTTTTAAATTAGTAAGAAGCTTGAAATTTCTCCTTTATGACTGCTTATTTGTTAAATTTCTTTCCTTCATATTAGCTTTCTTCTGCCATAATTGTATGGTACTCTTGCCACTGACTTGATGGACACTGCAACCCCTGATAAAAATAAACTCCTCCATTAAGGAGAGGTTTACCCTCCATTGAGGGTACAGGAAGGATAGGTGTACCCTTCCTGTACCCTTCAGCAAGGGTACACGAAGGGTATTTTAGAACATTGGTGGGTACGCTCTCTCCTTCCTGGAGGGTACGGGAAGGGTTTGGCCTGCCTCGATGAAGGGTACAGGAAGGATAAGTGTACCCTTCAGCAAGGGTACAGGAAGGATAGGTGTACCCTTCCTGTACCCTTCAGCAAGGGTACACGAAGGGTATTTTAGAACATTGGTGGGTACGCCCTCTCCTTACTGGAGGGTACGGGAAGGGTTTGGCCAGCCTCAATGGAGGGTACAGGAAGGGTAGGATTAATATAAAAACTAAAAATCCATAAATTAACATAAAAATTTAAAAAATCGCTAATAAACTAAATTAAACGAATGGGGATGAGTTGCAACAGTGATTTCTAAAGTTATAGGGCATAAAAAAAATTAGCCTTCACGTGGTCTTGAACCCAGGACCTACATAATACAGGATCACGAACTAAAGATTTAACAACCTCGGCTATTGAGGTATTTGATAGGATGAGTTTCTCAACGGAACTTATACTACAAAATCTTAAGATGAGAATCGCACCCGGGCCTATGTGGAAGAAAGCTGTGACTTTTTTCTACCACACCTATTTCGTTTCAGAAAATAAGATCGGCATTCTAATACTGAACATCACTCTAGCGATGTCTCATTGTCAGCCACACAAATAGGTTACATCCTAAAACGTGAATGGAAGAACTTCTAAATGAGCTTTTTTCACACAATTACAGAAACTATTGTGTACAGTGGCGTAGTCAGGAATTTCGTTTGGGGGGGGGTCCAAAACCAGGTGGGAAAAGTTTTGAAAAACAGGATAATAAGTATTGGAATTCAACTTATTCAAACACTTTTCATTATCGAAAAAACTTCAATAGTCAAAGAAATATTTTTTAAATTCATTATTTTTTAATATTTTGATTTCTATTATGAAGGAAAATGATTGTGTTTTTATACTTCGGGGGGGCGGAGGGTCCGAACCCTTCGGACCCCACCCCTGGATACACCACTGAATATGCATATTATTGTTTTCCTTAAGGAAATTTTAAAGATTAGTTGTGTAGCCCGTCTATATTTGCTTTCAAAGACTGCTTATGTTCTTGTACGGAACTCAATACTCTTTAGCAGGTGAAAGTAGCTAAGGAGAGTCTTTCAGGATATGTTTTCTTCAGTTATAAATGCTAAGTCCCAAGGAAGGGTACACGAAGGATTTTTCTCTCCTTCCCTTACCCTTAATGGTGGGTAGAGGAAGGGTACACGGATGGTAAGGGAAGGAGTTCCAAGGAAGGGTACACGAAGGATTTTTCTCTCCTTCCCTTACCCTTAATGGTGGGTAGGGCGTGGGTTCTGCAAGGGTAACTACCCACCATGAAGGATGCCACCCTTCCTGTACCCTTCCTGTACCCACCATGGTGGAGTTTATTTTTGTCAGGGACATCCACAAACTAGTAATAAATTATTGGCATTTTTTTGCATTATTATTCATGAATACTAAAGGTTAAATTAATGTAGCATAAAATGATTAACCATTAATAGCTACTAATGTAACTGGGTTGTCTACGAATGGGTTCTACCTATTCCTAAATAATTCCCGCTTTGCGAGAACAATCAAACTTCCGGATCTCGATTTTTTCAGCAATTGTTAGGCTAATGAGACCGTTTATTTGAAGCGGTTCCTTGGTAAGGCCACTTGTTTGAAGAACAAGAGCCATTATTTTTAATTCACAGCCATTTCCTTGGTGAAGCCCCACAGTGATCACCAAACCCGCGTTTAAAACGCTCTCCCGTTCAAAGATATTTCGTTGGCTGCAATATCCACCCAAATATCGCACAATTTCTTAGTAGGTCACAAAAACTTTGCTACTCATGTTCCTTAGGATACAATTTAGTCCGAAAACGAAGAACGGTGCCGATATGCGCAATCGAATCCACAGCAATAAGGAGAATCACGGAGATTGCAATTGAAATGTGTTGTTATTCACGAGAAGTATACCCGGACTGACGGCCATTTTGGATTATGACGTCAGCGACGACAGCGCCGCTAGTGGTGATTTGGTTTCCGAATAGGACTATGGCTGCTATTCTGGATGGAATAGCAGTATGCTATTCTCCGATATTGCAACCGATGTTGCTATAATATAGCGTATTGCAACGCCTATGCTATTTGGTATTCAGAACGGTTGCAATTCGTGTTTTTACTACACCGGAAGACGTAATTCTCAGAATAGCATAGGCCCGTAGCAATTCACTATTCTGAACGGCGAATTGCAACCGGTAGGCTTGCTATAATATTACGCAGTCTTCGAGGCCGAGCTATTCGGTATTGCAACCCTGAAAACGTGCGCATTGCGATGTCGAATTGTTTTTCTGAGGTTAAAGTAACATAATCAAGCATTGAAAAATGGAATAATAGCCAAAAATAAAATGTTATCTGCTTTATTTTAATTAAATAATAGTAGCATAAGTGATGAATATTTCACTAGTTAAGTGAATTGGTTAGAAATTAACATTCGAGCTTAATATATGAAGCTCAAGCTTGCTTCATCGACAGTACGAAAACAATAACAATTAATGCAAAGAATTACTACGATTAGCCCAAATTTTCCGTGTTTTATTCATATTTACAACTCATAATTTTATTTCATCACTTGACTTGCTACTAAAAATATCCTCAATGTAGGCTATCTAGTCGATTCTTGAAAAATTTCAAGCTTGTGTGAACACACTAACTCGCCAAATATAATAACAGTTATAGCTTTCAATGAAAACCATATATTACCATAATAATACCATATACATTGATCAGCCGTTCATTTCCTCAATTGGACAGTATATACAAAAACATGCAACGAGTCGAAATTATTTTCCCCACTATTCGCTACCTTCTACAATTAAAACTTAAAATTTACAAACTTATAACACGGGCAGTCGACTTGAATTACTTGCTTGAAAACAAAGGATTTCTCCGAACACCAATAAAGTTTCCGAACAAATATGATTTGCCACAAACGTTTAATGGAATATCCATGTACATCATTAATGCAATATATATCATGTGGAATTCAATACAAATTGTTTCCTCTATAGGCAAGTAAGTTATTCACACAATTAAGTTTCAGTATATCGGCACAGTTCAGGGTCTATCAAAAATTTCAGTGAGCATATTAAAATCAGCTGATACGAAAACAATAATAAGTGACACAACAGCACTTTCCACACGATTCACTTTTTCACAGTTGTTCCATCCATCCTCAAATTCACCATCACATCCCTCTGCTTTTTCCAAATCTACAGCTGAAATATTGATACTATTCCATCATATTACATGAAAGCACAGCGGTGACGTTGCCACCTACTTCATTTCCTAAACAGAGAATGAATTGAAATCAGGGAGTCATATAATATAAAGCTAGTATTAGAAACGAAAGCTTCTAGTTCATACAGTAAAGCTATATCGTCACGATCAAAGCAATAAAAGTTGGTACATATTTATTTTGACATGCAACGAACAGACAGACTTCGAAGCCTAAGACAATTACGAAGAAAATCAAACATATTTAGGTTTCAATGATTATTTCGCATAACATATATCTCACGATAAAGGACCGATCGGATATAGGTAAATGATTCAATATTTATGCCCGATAAATCATCATTATAACAGTAAAATTATGACCTAACCCACCTGTCTGAAGCCATTGTGATATTATCAAAACAACAACAATCAGCTGATTTCCTAAACGAGATTTTCAAAGCATATTATATAAATCCACGGTTTAATATAATTTTTAAATGCAAATGAAACAATTATTTGTAATTGCAAGTCAATATTCCATAAAATACAGAAAAATATATAAAATATCTTCTCCCTCATTGGTTGCGCAAACTGTTAAGAAAGTTTTTCATACGGGAAGGGGCGGAGCTTCCAAATAGCTCGCGCAAGAAATAGCATGCTGCTATTCCGAACAAAATTATTACTACGCTTCATTCTGAATACGGGGTCGTTGCAATAATGACCCGCAGAATAGCATATGCTATTTTTTGCAACGCTTATCCAGAATAGCAGCCTATATCGTCTTCTTTTGGACATAGGCTTCGTATACGAACGAAGGGGGAAAAGGAGCATTGTTATTGAAAGGGATGATATTATTCGTTGGCGGCACAATGGGGTGTTTGCATGGATTTTTTAAGCGATATATGCGGAAACTTCACTTCATCCTAGATACGGAAATGCTATTTAAACTTAAATTTACGGTAATTTTGGCCATTTCTGGCTGCGTTAAAATTACCCGGTTTGAACGTCCGCGAAAACAAGGAAAAAAGAACATGGCCGCCCGTGACGTCACTTCCCCGTAACTTCGAGCAACGGGTATGTTATAGTTAATGGTTTGACCTTGTTGCGCGCTCTCTTGCACGAAAGTCAGAGATAAACTGTGCGTAATGTCGGCATATAAATGGTGTTTTGTACCTGAATGTACAAATACAAGCAGCAGGAACCCCAGCAAAGTGTTTTTCGCAGTTCCCAAGGAAAAGAAACGGAGGAAGAAATGGTTTCGAGTTGCAAGAAGAAACTTCGATGTCTCTCTGAAATCAACCCTTTATTGCTGCGAGGACCATTTTGAGGTATTTTAATATTTATTACTGACTCTTATTGAATAGATGATAATGTATGTATATGACGCGTAAATTATTCATGATGAAGAGCCTTTAACATCTGCTTAATGAATCCGTTAATCGTACAAAATAGCCAACGTAATGAAATGGAAAATAGATGCTTCCAAAAAACTGCAAATCAAAGGATGTAAATTGTTAACGAAGAAAACCTTGGAAGAAGCATTTAGTAGATCATAAGTCAATAGTTTGAGGTATGATTTTGGTATGTACAGTTAAAAATATATACCTAATGCTTTTGTTCATAGATGGAGGACGACATGGAAAATTTCATGAGGTAAAAAATGGTAGGAGGGCATAAGCTATTGAAAAAATGTGCTTTTCCCCACATATTTGGCTGCCAGAAAGATCGGCAGAGAGCATTTGCGTCAACCACCAGAAAATTACCCATGAAGAGGACTCAGCAGAGATTAGTAGATGACGCACTGAGTGTAAGTTATACATATGCAGCCCTCCCTAGGCTGGATCTAAAGATATTTGTAGCCTCAATGTGAATTGATGAATATTACAGTCTTATTATGGGAACTCTTTACAGGTACCTACTTTAAGTGTAGACTGCATTGTTTATATTTGCCCTTTAAATAAATTAATATTTTAATTAATTAATGAAATAAATGATAATCACTAAATAGAAACAGTTACAGAGACATAAATGTGTTCTACAGGCATAGACTGACTAATATATGATATGCTGCCACATTGAAGCCTAATAAAAACACAGCAGTTAATATTTCTGAAAAATATTTCATATTAAAATGTGACATCCATATTCTTGGCTTCTATAACTATTGGCTATACTTGGATTCTAACCCCATCATATCTGAAATAAAATGGGCAAAATAATAAGCTTGAAATTGAAATAAAATGTTGTCAATCAATGTTATTTTCCCTTGCTAAATCCTCCATGTCTCCCAAAAACCTTTCTACACAAGGCTTTAAGCTCCACTTAGAGCTCTCTGACCTTGGAAAGTCAGATGCCTTCACAAATTTTAAATTGCTGCCAACTGTGGACAGCCTAGGCTTCTTCCAGAAGCATTGGACATCTGTGGGTGCAGGGTCCTCTGAGCGGCGGTGTAACCACATCAAGAAAGCCAAAGCATGCTTACACCCACCTGAAAATTTTGGTACATAAATTTCATTACGAAAGATGGAGCTAGATCAATTAATATATGAAATGCTAAATTATTTGCAATGCTTGGAGATAGATAAGAAATATATAATTCAATAAATCCTACTAAAAGATCTCGTTGTAAAACATGTTTGCCCTATGAAAAAAACTTTAACATTGGATTAAATTAAATGCACCTCTCAGCATCACATCCAATAGGGAACTTGCATATATTTCAGATCTAATCAATAGCCCCAAAATTATATAAAAATATATGTTGGCATACCTCTGTGAAAGTTTTTTTATTATTTTATGACGTGGTTTGCGATATTTAATGCATCAAAGTTCACGAGAATTTTCAAATGCAAGTGAGAAGCGAAAACGCCCGATGATTGGCTGGTAGAAAAGTGACGTCATAGTTCAGTACGAGGAGGCACGGCGGCACGGCCATAGTAGAGGTTGCATACTTGAATACAAGCGACGGCGTGGTTATGATTCATTTATTGAAGTGCAGACGTATCGGAATTGTCCATTGTGACTTCAGGGCTATTATTTGATCTATTTCTCCTCCATTGAATGCGATAGATTGCGTAAAGATGAAGTAATATGGTTATTCTTAGGCTGATCCTAGCAAGCTTCCTGTTACTGATTCCATCATGATAACTGGGTATTTTGGTGAAACTGTAGACTTCGTCGGCACGGAAAGTCGATGCCGAGAAATGGAAAGGTAGCTGATGTGCATCTGAAATGTTTTATAGTTCATAACAAAGTGAGACTTGCGTATAATATTGGCGAAAGCGTATACTCGTGTGAAATGTGTATTCTTTTGGTAGTCCGGTAGTCTTATGGAGAACTTATTTCCACCTCGAAGCTGTCGATGATACTTTCAACTTAAAAATACCTTGCCTGGAGGGCGAAGGGAAGCTCTGAGGAAGCCAGACTATTAATGTTTCAATTTAGTAGCGATAATATAGACGAAATTCCAACAACTGGGGAAATAGCAACATGGAACTGCACATTCTTTGGGCAACTTTGTGTTTGACTTTCCCTCAAACACCCCATTTCCCCTGTGGTGCACATCAGTCCTATCTTTATACGATAGCCTGACAACCTTTAAATGGATCCTTGGTTTATCCTGACAACCAACTAAATGGAAATTGCTGATCCACACGTCTTCCCCTATCTCCACAGTTTCCAAATCAAGGGCCGCGGAACATTCCTCTTGTGACTCTACTTTTTCTGAAAAGCAAACCGGCGTGGAATAAAATCAAAGAATGCTGCGATTCATTTTTTGTGACCACCTCTGGATTCCATTCTTTTTCCATCGACAACTTCCTTTATCTTTCGGGGTAAACTATATATGGGACAAGATAATGTTTAAATATTTTCACTGATTTATAACAAAATATAAGTTCTAAAAATACCCAAAAGCCAATTTAGTAATCTGCACTGATGAGTGTAAATTAATGTGGAAGATGAATGCTGTAGACATAGTAGTTTTCCTTAGGTTGAGTTGCAAAGTTCATGAAGTTGACAAAACGGCTAATTTTTCGGTGCGCGGAGTCTTTTATTGCACTGGCCGTGTCTACATTTTCCAATTTTTTTGTAATAAAATAAATCCGAATTTAGGATAAAATTTCCTTTAAAATGAGGTATAGTTCATTTTTATAGCATGCAGTGATGCCAGGATATAAATTTGCAAAGTACAGCGGCACATCATTTTGACGCCGACAGTAGAAGAAAACGCTGTCTTCTTGGCTGGCACTCGAACGCATGAGGATCAACGTTGCTCTATTTTCATATTTCCTCCCTTGATTTTAAACATCATGGGATTTTCTATGTCCTTCCGTAACTGAAATTGAACAAGTGCCATAAATAATTTGAGTCCATCGTAACTGATCGTAACCATCGAGGAACACCTATCTCGATTTTTGTTGTGAAGTTGATCGTTTTAATTTATTCTACGGTGGCCGAATTATCGAAAAATCTCAGTTTCAAGTTATTCAGTCAATGAAATATGGAAATATTATTTATATTAAAGTTATCTTCGCTCACATAGCACACGGGTTTATCATTCCGTTTATAATACTCTTATTTTTCCGTAACGCTCATCCCGACAGACGGCATGCATCGAGGCTTTTCTTCTAATTTCCTCAGTGGGAATGCAGACGAAAATTTTTTCTGGGGTGTTATTGCACAGAGGAACAATGCACCACTTGTAATTTTTCCTTACTTCACCCATGTTCTCCTTTAAATGCAACGTGGCTCTTTCAAACCTGCAGTTTGGGCTTGGATCTTGGACTCCTACTGAACTATGACGTCACGGCCAAAGATTAGTGGGGGCGGTATTTTTTAGCCCGCAAAACTCGGGAGACTTTTGGGAGTCATTTTCTAGTGTATAAACTGAATTTTAAGCGGAAAAAAGTATATTGCGGTACTAAGTATTTATTGTAGTATATCAGCATACTGTTTATAAAAAGTATGCAATTTCCCTATTCTTGTCTTTACTTGAAGTTTTTCATAGCATTCCCAATATTTAAGATTCATTCAGATGCAGATGAAATGTAATCTCAAGCTCTCGTGGATCCTTGATACTCCTTTCCTTCAGTTTTAGAGAAATAAGTCACCAATCCTTAACCATGCAGATTCATCCACACCTTCTGCCCCTTCTTCAATTCATCAAGCAACTTCCTCTCTCCGCCAACCACTTGAAACACTTCATATGCTTCCCATATCACCCCAGCCTGCTCCTCTTCGTACATTGACTTTCATGCTTGTATATGGCCTACTACTCCTCATTTTATCCATTTACCCTCTCTTTTTCTCCCACTCAAACCGATGCAGAGTAGCATCATCCCTTACTTATGGTTTTCAGTATTCTCTCCTCCCTAAGTAAACACCTAATTAACCAAATACAAGAAATAGAAACCATTGCCAAGGTTTCATATCTTTCCCTTTTTTAACTATGGATTTCTATTGATATCAAATCTGTAGGATATCTCACATTGTAAAAAGTTTCCGTAACACTTTCACCAGACAAACTATTCCCTGCACTTTGATTTTTTTCTCTATAATTATTAAAATTGTAATGACCAATTACTCATTTTTGTAGCAAGAAAATCAGTTCAACTTGCCACAGATACAAATTACTTGAATAAACATGACTACATACTAACAATTCTTATCATAACTTAAGACCATAAATTTCGGACTATTTATTTCAATATTAGAAACTAAATGTATCATTAGATATGATCAACATTGATATTGCTGTTCAGTAGGTACTACTTTGCACTCATGAAAATGTTGAATTATTATTTTGGTTTGCTCATTCAGTTGAAGATTGAAGGGCATAGATTAATGAAAGAGAAAACAGAAATATAAACAAATTATCATTGCACTCACCTTGGCTAGCAATACAGTCGTTGCACGAAGCGGACGTGATCTTTTCCTCTTCTTCATTAATGAGGATTTCAACTGCATATGCTGTGTTCCGAACTCTGTGCTCCGGACAAATTCGTCCCTTCACGATGCACATATTTCCTTCCCTTCTCACCAGCACATATCCTACGGCTGTGTCGCCGTAGCATTCTCGAGATGATCTAAAATTTGCAATTTTCTAATTACTTTACAGGTTTGTTCAGTATGTAGAAGTCATACGAAAAACATTCGCTGCCACAAGGTAGCATCACAAAAACGTAATTGGAAGGCCAATGAATCGATATAGTTTATGCTATATTTAAAATATTCGGAACAATGAGTGAAATCCATACGTAACATTGTAATATGGAGATGAAATCATCAGGTAACTTACCGAAGTGCCTTCGTTCCTCTAACTTCCGGAATGCTGAAGCAGTCATTTCCCTTCAAATACTCCGCCACCATAAATATATCTGCTTTTGGTAGATTATTTGTATTTCCTTCATCAAAATTTACCTCTAATGCCATGTTTTCGACAATTTTCCCAGTCGCAATGAGGCCTCATATGGGTAACTACGGGCAAGTGACGTCACCAACCGATCGACGAATCACAGGATGTATCTTCTCCCGCCGATTTCCTTGGCATTTTAGCTATTTTATTATTCATTTAATAATATATTTCTCCATTTTACTGCATTAAAACCTATTTTTTCGTCATCTACCTCCTTTCCTCTATACGATGAAGAAATATTTAAGCGCAAAAAAATTTTATGCAAACACCCCATTATTTAAGGCAGCTTAAAAAATATCGTCTCGAACACAGGACGATTGTATTCACAGATGAAACTTGGATTTATGTCGGAGAAACAGTGTACATAACCTGGCGAGACAAAAAAAAGAAACTCCGCGTCAAGCTTTTCTTGCTGGACTAAGTACAGGGCTTAAGGACCCAACTTCCCGAGGAGGACGATTTGCAATTATGCATGCAGGGACGGAAAAAGGGTTCGTAAAAGGAGCATAAAATGTGTTTCTGTGCAAAAAGAAATTAATGGATGAGCATTAAAAAGTGGATGGCGGGTGTTACGAGAGATGGTTTGAGCACTCACTTCTTGCAAACCTACCCGAAGGATCAATTATAGTGGTAGATAATGCCTCTTATAACTCAAGGAAATTGGAATCCTTGCCTACTACAAGCTGGAGGAAAGAGAACATTAAGGAATGGTTGGCTGGTAAAGAAATTAGCTTTGATGATGACAGCTTGAAAAGAATAAAGAAACAGTTTACAGTAAATAAAAGTACCGGACAAATTTAAGGTTGATAAATTAGCAAAGGAATACGGCTGTACAGTTCTAAGATTACCACCATATCGTTGCGAATTAAAACCAATCCAATTTGGGCTCAAGTGAAACATTACGTCGGCATGAAGAATTCAACTTTCAAGAAGACTGAAGTGGAAAAACTCATAGCAGAAAGCTTTGATACTGTTACTTCGGAGAACTGGAAAAACTATGTTGAGCACGTCAAGAAAGAGGAAGAAGACATGTGGCCTGCAGACAATTTGCAGGATGATACAGAGGAGTTGATTGTTCGTCTGACATCGTCTTCATCATCTCAGTCGACATCGTCTTCAACGGAGGAGTCAGGGTCTCAGCCGAGCACATCCTGCAGCATGAAGGGAGTGGAAAGTCTGTCGGACTCCTAAACGAGAAGGTATGGAGGGACTATTACCACTTATTACATTTTTTGTGTTTCTGCTGATTACGACGCTCGTGTACTATTAATACTCAGGCAAGTAGTACTTATTGAGATTTGAAAGATTATTGCTATTCATAATATATCTGCGTCACATATTGCATCATAACGCTGGCCAAACGATAGCCAATAAATTGAAGAGGAGAACTAATCTTAAAAAACATAAGCACTAGCCCTAATAAGTGCGTGTGTACGCAATACGTTAAAATACTTGTATTAAATGTTGTCAGTAATGTTCCGTACTTAACTCACGCTAAAATTTTGCTGGGTAAAAATAATTCTGGTGGTAGCGAATTATTTTACTGACACAATTACGCATACATTTATTATCGTTTCGTTTGCATCGAGGTTATTGCGTTTTATCTCCTTGCATGAGTCCATAATGTTTGCATCCACACTAATATGAGAGAAATTTTCAAATAGAATATGGATGGTGTTTCAAGTTGGAGGTTCCATGGTTAATCTTTGGAGTAAAGGAGAAGAGTAGTTACAAGAATCGGCTATTACTTATTCCTGACGGACTATTCGAATTATCCTTGAGTTTTTATTGACGTTTTCCGAAAATCAAGGCACGAATTAATGCTTTGGAGCAAGGTATCAATGAGGTCATCTTTCTTACGGCTCACGTCTTACAGATTACGTCAGTGGAAATAGACGTTTCGCTTACAGTAATTTTTCATTATAACTTTTAAAAGCCAATTATCCGACTGATATAACAATCTTTGTCTTATACAACATCGCCTTTCATATAATACTAGCCAGAGTAAAAATATTGCATAATATGTAAGGAATAGAATTTTTGTCGCAACGAGAAGTGGCGATAAATTTTATTATCCTTAACTTTATTCTTATTTTTTACATTACTTACAGATCATTCATTATTCACCTAGTGCATTGAATAAGTACGTACATAAAATAACAAAAGACTTTTCCTTTTATATTGCAGCAAAGGTATTTTAGTTACGCTAAAAATTTCTTAATTTACGCCGTCTTTCGAGCGATCCCAAACTCTTTTTAAACTACACCATTTTGGCGCTCTATTACACTGTTCTGCAAAAAAAAATAGTTCAAGAAATGCCCCGCAACAATTTAGGGTGTTTCTGGCTAATTTTGGGTCGCTGAATCCGAAAATGACCTCGGTTTTTTTCTATCATCCTCCATTTTTACGCAACCCCTAAATTGAGGAAAACAACCATGGGATTTTCCTGGTCCTTCAAGTTTCTTCTGTGAATCTGGTCCCGTAAAAGGTATCCCTTTATATGGGCAAAGTTATCATTGAGCAGCTGCTGGTACATGCTGATGAATCTGCGAGCTCAGAAATCCCGGGACGTGTAGGTACCAAGTGTCTCGACTGGTGTCGATCGCCGATGATTGCCGGCTGGCCTCGGCTCTGCCGCCGGCTCGGGGAAAGCCGGCCGAGGCCCCGCACGCCGAAAATGCACTAAGCTGTGCGGAAAATATAGTAAGCTCATCAAGTTTTGTTCAGGACAACCAAGTTTCGGTGCTGGCTTCATTGATGATTTTTTAAATAAAATGTTGCCAGCAGTAACAATCATTGTTGACGACGCGAAATAAACGGAAAGGGAGTATTGTAAAAAAACAGTGCCGTTATAAAGTTGCACAGGTCATCGCTGCCGATGTTTCGCTCTAATTAATCATTTCTTGTGTTCGCAATGTGTGATTAATTTGATTTGTGAAGTTACAGTACGTATTGTCGCTCCCGATTTTCTTCGTGTGTACATTTTCTGGATAACTGTATTTGCAATTAGTGATTATTAGACTTGTGAAGCAACAGCACGTGTCTTGTTGCTCTCGATTTCCTTCGTGAGTACTTTTGTGAGACAAGTATGTTTGTAAAGTGTTTTCATTTGATTTGCTGAATTGAATGTGAAAGTTATAATCTCCTGACTTTAATAAAGAAAAGTTTGCGTACTCATTATTTCTTGTGATGGTATTTATTGCTGAATAATACTTGGCGTCACAAGAGCAATTCGTCATTGTGGTGGACAAACACACTCGTAAAACTGTCAATTGTATTGGTGTAGTTGGATACATTAGACATTACCGTAATATAATAGATATAAGCATTGTATTTTAACGCCCAAAGATATACGTGGCATTCATTATGAGATGAATATCATGAGTTATTATAAACGGACAGAGAAGAACTATGCCAGTTCCATCTACCCTTCCCTTAAACTTTAACTCATTATTTTAGTGACAACATAAATCATTATAGTTAAGTTTTCACATAGTTGAACTCGATTTTCAATGGCTCGGAACTGACATTACTTGAACTAGCACTAACTGAGTATGGATGTCGCTGACTGGAAGACGGCTTTGTTGTTTTGAGTATTTTACGCAAATTGTGATGTCAGAGGCACAAAGCGGGTGATTGCAACTTTATTTGGGCATTTACATTTATGCATCATATTAATGGTTTTCAAGGCAATCTACGGTCTATACTAAAGTTAATAGGTAGGTATTAGAATGGCAAAGCCGAAGAGGTTTCAGCATAGTTGTGTTGATAGTAGTTAACTTACGTAAAAAAGTATTTCACAAGCATCAAGGCGAGACATTACTATTTCCCTTATTTGTTTTTCTTTAATTATAAATTGTTTTCAAGGCATGACAGGACCCGTTCAGAAGTTAAATGTAATTAAAACGGTGAAGCCGAAGAGGTTTCATCGCGGTATCATTGACAGTAGTTATTGGTAGTTATATTAGGTAAAATATTTACTCATCAGCATCAACGTCAGTTACTGAAGAATTGCTACTATATTTTTATTTAATAAGAAATAGTTATCCTGAGCTTGCGAAAGATAGAGGAGGATCTGTTTTTTTCAGCACCTGGGAAATGGCAAAATTTCCGGTTCTCACCTTCGGGTATCATAGAGATCGAATGACAATCAGAAAGGAGCTTTAAGTCCTCCACCCCCTGCAGCCTATTCTTCGAGCCCTCTGCTCTTCTGAAGTGTCTCCGTCTAGGGTTACCGTGGCTATCCATTTACTTGTGGAAGTTTTTTTTCGAATTGAATGTAATGCGATCTCTCTCCTCTTGAAAACATGCGTATCATTTTACTAAGAGAGCGAAAGGTCAGATCAACCTCCCTCACTACGTTTTTATTTTTTTAAAGTAGCCTTCGCCAAGGAAAGGCTTAAAATTCATGTTCCCACGTCTATCACGATAATTTTTAATGGCTGTATTCGATACAAATGACTCGACATTCACCCCAGTGCGACGACATTAGGGAAGCATCTGTTCGTCCCTCAAAAGTTTGATTTATGTCGCCAATTTGGCTGCAATTGGTTTTATTGAACTGTCCGCAGCGGGGCGATGACTGAAATTTGATGACTGCAATTGCTCCATTTATTTTCAAACTAAATAAATGAGACATTGAACTCCCAAGCAATAGCTTTGAAAATGTAGGTCATGAATTCGTTAAGTTATGTCATCGTGAATGTAAATTAACTATCCTTTTAAATGCGCAGAAGGTGACATCAGATTAGCGGTCGACTGAAGAATATCTAAATGTGCGTGATTCACTGCCTTAATACCTGTAGTGAGGTACCATGGGATTGACGTTAACAAGAACGGATATAATTATTCTGGAAATCTATGCACTTAAAACATGTACGAAACAATTTAGTAGAACCCTATTTCAAATTTGGTACTTCATAGATTTTGCCCCCTCCAGAAAATGAGAATCGAGCAGTTACGGAAAATCAAATTTAACAGAGCATCAAATGTTGAAATCATAACTCATTACAAATAGCAGCATATTTGTATAACATCTGGGAAAATACAGGAACTAAGGGTATTCAATGATAAATATTGCTTCAGGCAATCTTTCGATAGCTACTGAATCCTCATACCAATAAATTAACTAAACATACACCAATACTACGAAAAGTAGGTGGGTTCCAACTCTCTATAAAGACGACTCTAAATTCATCCAATCTTATACTTGTCCTGCCTTCAAAGTCATAGATTTCCTAGTTACGCCGCTGCTCCACGTAGGTGTGAAAAACCAGTTCGCAGTTTGCTATGCACTCATTACACACCCATGCACACACTATCAAGACGACTCTAATTCCTGTACTTAACCTGCCTCCTCAGTCACAGATTTCCCTCGAGTTCTTGACCCTAAGCTTAAACATATGATTTGATTGCACAATATATAACAAGAAAGTACTTTTCAACCACATTTTAAAAATTGAAATGCATGGTACGTTTATAACAACTTCTCATTTCAATCCACTGTTAAGGAAATAATTTTGGCATGCACACCCGGGTGATTCATCAAGAAGCTAAAGCCTGAATCAAACGATCATTTGTAATGACCCTTTTCGTGATCACTAGAGCGATCGCTTTTCGGGACCGGAAAAAAGATTCATCGATCGATCATTTTTCTGAATCACATGGTCCCTCCCGCCGTCGCTTCTCGTATCATTTCCGATATCACAGCTGGATGTCATTCCCACGATTGTCAAACGTTGCGCTGTAATCACTCCATACGTGAATGCGTTCTCATTGGCTGATATGGGATTTCAATGACGGTTTCAGTGACGGAATAGGCGACCAGACAAGTGATGAAAAAGTTGATGGGAATCCTTATTATTGGAGTAATCGCGGAAAACAATTGACGATCATTTGCGAGTGATCACTCGAGTGGTCGCTGGAGTGATCACTCGAAAATGACGAAAAAATAATCGTTTGATTCAGACTTATGGGAACCCAATACACAGTATGACGTTTTTCCAATAGATGTAGCCGAGGTGAAAAATTTTAACAAGTAGCTCCAAAAACACTCAAGACAATTCAGCAAATAAATAAACGACGCTCGAATTCCGTAGTCTAAGTCTCCATTTCGGCAAAGAACTCGGAATCCCACTAATTTCTTTCTGCAAATGAACACTTATCAAATGTGCCAGTACCAGTGAAACTCATTCTCCAACTTTCGGAGTTGCTGTTAATATTAAAGAGCAGTCTACCACCGTTATAATTTGCCTTGTTTTCAAAGAAAATATTAAAGCTATTACGGTTCCCGACAGTTGATTCCATCCGGCGGTTAGTTATTGAAATTAAAATGGTGAAATTATTCTCAGGGACTAAAAGAGTTGAGGTAATGCCGGATTAAAATATTCAAACGCTGAGACACTTTCAATGCCAGAGAGCAAAAGGACACCATATGATAGGTACTATTTGGGTAAAAAAAACTGTAGGCGACCGTTCAACCTATTCTCAATATTAATGACACCTTATCAATTTTCGAATACTACGAAAAAAGTTATGCTTCCATTTCAGCGATTTGTATTAAAGAAGAGAGAGAAAAAACAATAGCTTCGCTAAAACATAACTCGGGAGGTAGTGGGACATGGCCTACGGAAAGCATACGCGTAAGCTTAGCCCAATGATTACGACGGCGACGAAGATACATTTGATTCAGCGAGGAGAGATTCATCTTCGCATGTAGACGTTCACGTCACTTTTCGCCCAGACTACAATTCCATCAAAGTACAACACAAATGCTTTCGACGATATCTCCTCAAGTGTTCCCACAAAACATTAAAGTGAGCGGGATGAACATTTATCTCTATCCGCCAGACGCAAGGAGAAACAGATTCATATCACAAAGCGCGCTGAAACTATTTTATGCTTGTAATGTTATTATGGTATATTCGAGAACATTTGAGAATAATTACAGCCTGTATACACTCTCTTCATGGACTTGCCTCTCAAATTCGCAATAAGGTCTACTCCCTCTCATTCTATATTAAAATCCAATTCTCATCCTATCTTTCCCTCGTTTACCCAACATTCTACCCTCCTAAACCGTTCTCAACATCCACTAATCGCTAAGTACCCCCTCCATCCATACCTTCCGTATCCTCCGTATTTCATCTAAAAGCTGCTTCTCCTCACCCACCATGTGCAGCACTAAGGCCCGTATCATAAAAGTTCCCTCGAAGTTTGAGTTGAGGATGGCCTCGTTTGAAGCCGGCCTAGGTCGACGAGGAGATCCCTCAACCGCACCGTATCATAAAATCCTCCTCCAGCTCGGCTCATAGGAGGAGGGGTTTGAGGCAGCGGAAATGACGCATTGTTGTCGACGATGTTTCTGGTTTCAGAGTTGACAGTCTTCCAGCATTGTTCCATGGTAATTTTTTCGAATCGTATTTGCGCAGACATGCGCAGTAGCGATATACCGAAAGCGACCGGGGATATACCCGCCAATATCAACAATAGAAACAGAAATATGGCGAAGTCGGAGCGAATGGCCAGGCAGGAGCAGGAGATTTTGTGCAATTTGGTGGTCATGTACAAGGACGTAATTGAGTGTAAGCGCTCGGATGCGGAGTCCGTTTTAAGCAAGGCAAGATGTTGGCAGAAATTAACTGAAGATTTTAATAATCATGGATGTGTAAGCCAGGTAAGTCGACATCATATAGGGTGATCTAATAATCGAATAGTTTTTGCTATATAACGCTTTCGAGATCGGTTCTGGAATATATATGTAAATCAGTTCAACTGTGCTTATCTTATGATGTATTTCGGTTTTATTTTATTCGTGTAACTTAAAATTTGTTATTACTTTGCCATTATATCTTTCACGAAATGTTTCTTTGTTTTCCATTTATTTAGCGAAACTGTAGACAATTGAGGAAGGCGTGGGATAATATCAAGATGAGGAGGAAAAGGGTACTAGCAGAGGAAGCACGACGTCGGATGGGTACAGGCGGAGGACCTTGCCCATCCACGTCGAAAGACAGCACCATCCCAGAGTTGGAAGTGGCAATTCCATCGATCGATCACTATCTGTTGTCAGTTGGGGATAGTGATCGATTGATGGAAGCACCCAGCGGCCCTGAAGATTTTGTTGTCATTGATGGAGACCTCGGAGGAGAAGGTAAGGTTAACGGGTCGTTGAAATTTATTAATAAATAATCTTGATTACTTATTTAATATTTTTGTCGAACAAAATTCTGTCAACTGTACACCTCAAAGTTTATCAAGACATAATAAGATTGCACTAATGAGTGGAAGTAATGTTCAAGGATACCTAAATACCCATGCACTATTTCGCTTATCCCTGGTAAAAATATACAGTGACTTCTCAGTGATGTACACAGTGAATTCAGTGACTACTCAGTGAGTTTCCCAGTGAAATGAGACCGTGATTTGCCCAGTGACATTGGGCCTGTGGGCTTGACAGTGATCAATATGTAATTGATATTTTAAGTTAAAACATAGATATATTAAGTCAAAAATTGAACAAATCAGTCAATTTAAGAATAGTTTATCTTGCCATATTTTAACTTTTATATTTTTTTGTAAATTTCGCAGAAATTAACTTCCCGGCAACATGACCAGTGATTTGTTTTAAAATCAAGAATCACTGGCTAAGTCACAGGCTGCCACTGCCTAGGTCAATGGATATTTTTGCCAGGGATCTTGGGTGCTGTGCTGTGCAATGGCCTTTAAAATAATCAGTTATTGATTTTCAAAGATTTTCCATGATACTATGAAACTTGTAACATAACTTTCATAAGTAATCATAATGTAGTCATATCTGAAAGTATCCATTTTATGATAATTATTTCTCACGTTTGCAACCAGGTTAAAGCTTTTATGCAAGCCAACGTTTCGGAAGACTATTTGTCTCCCATCCTCAAGGCTGTGTTATTTAATGGAAGTCCAATTTCAATATTTAACCTGGTTGCAAACCCGAGAAATATTCATCAGAAGAATTCACCACTAAAAATTAAATTCGTTTATCCATTTTATTTTTCAAAATGAAGATGCCGCTGGGTCATGGAGTGAACCCCACCAGTTGGAGGAGACACCCATAGTGGAAGCTGTGGGATCCACAGCTGTTGTCTCTGGCTCTTCTTCGAAGCCAAGGCAGGCTGTGGATACCCTACAGTTCCCTATGGGACCTGGTCCCTCTCCACAGCAGCCAACAGACTGTGTGGGGGGAACCAGAAACACCACAGCACCAAGGGCTCTCACAAGAGCTGAAGCTCATCGAAGGGAGTTGGATGCAAGGTTAGCCAGAATCCAGACTGCCTCAGCTGATGAAGCTAAGATGAGGCAGGCTGCCGCAGAGGACGGAGCTCTTCTGCGGCAGATAAGGATTCAGGCAGCACTCGAGGAATTGGAGCATCAAAGAACATTGCATGCAATGGAAGTAGAATATAAGCGGGTATGGTATCTCTGTGGGTAGATCATTATATAACTTAGTCACTTCAGGAACTCCTATGTTAATGTATGCTTATTTGTTTTTATATCTTAATTGCATCATTTAAATTATGTTATGTTTTTTATCTCTCCTGTCTTTTATGTGGATATGACTGATTCCTGAGTAACTTATAATTCATACAATGGCATACATGTTCACTCTCACAAATTCATGAAAATACTTGATTAATAATATATATACATAACTGGAGCTGCATTTTTAGTTACATTTAATAATGACAATTTGTATTTGCAGGGGCATAGTGGAAGAGTGCCTTGGAATTTTAGATGATTAATTGTGACTTTTCTTTTCTTTCTAGCAACAATATAGTAAGTGAAAGGTGCTGCTTATATTCTACTTGCAATTCCTCGAGTGCTACAACCTTGCATCCATCTCTCCTGAGAGCCCTTGGTGCTGTTGGTTTACCTCCACTGCTGTGATTCACTCCATGTGCCTATAGCTCTGGGTGGTGCTTGTCGCTTGCTTTCGCTCCAAGCACCCTTTTCCTCACTCCCACGCCTTTCTCAATTGCTGCACGTCCATGATTATTTCTGCCAACATCTTGCATTGCTTATGACGGTCTGCATGCACTCAATTATGTCCTTGTACTACCAAATTGCACAGAATAACCTGCTTCTGCCTGCATGGTCTGAAATATATTTATCTGATATGGCATGAAATTGTTTTCTTTACAATGCCTGCTTATCCCTTAATATGCATGCTGGTCAATTGGTGCTGTTTCTTTTAACTGCATTTATTTAAGAAAGGTATTTATTTTAGGGGTATGGAATTTGCAGAACTTTCCTCTGGGTCAATCAATCAATTTATTTGTCATTGGTTGGTATAAACCACCATAAACATTGTCAAGTAGTGACCTTTGAAAAATATATATTTTCATTCAAAACTAAACTGGATATTTTGAATCGTTATTCATCTAAATCATTATTTGCATCATTATCTGCACTGCAAAGTGTACAAATAGTAAAGAATAATATTTCTATTTGATATGAGGCATTTTGGTGTTTATTATATAGTAATAAAATTATTTTTTGGTGATACTTTAAAGTTGAGAGGAAAGTAATCATACAAGATTTTAGTCAATAATATTTTAGAAAGAAAAGGCATCAGTTGCTTGATATTTTTTTAATAATTGCAACAGCAGAGATAAAATACATAAGTTTTGGGAGAAACCTCGGTAATCGTATAGGTACCTTGCAGGTATGACAAGTTAAAATAACATATTATCTGGAAAACAAAATAATGTAATATGATGTGATACACAGTTATAGGGTGTGGGAAAGCATATAATTTTAGAGCATTAGCATTTGTTAAAATAATTACATAATCTAATCAGTTATTATCCAGTGATGATTATTATGTGCCAAGGTCCAGGGGGAGTCCATGTCCAATAACGTCAAAGGCTTACCTAGTTAAAATAAGAAAAGCTGTAATTAGTCACAACATATGTTTAAACAAACAATTAACTTGGAAGTATTTAAATAAAAAACCAATTTCCAATGAAAGGGTGGGTGGTGATATTTGGTGGAGCTGTGTGACAGCTGAAAATAATCATTGATACACTATAGTATGTTCCACAAAACTTTTAATAGTCTGACCTAGGTTTTGACTCCGTACGATATGTCATTCTCAAATGTTAAAATACATGTTTGGTGATCTTATACTGTTTTGGAAAGGTCAAGGGGGGTAAAGACAAGTCACTTGAAGGTCTTTAACCCCTTTGACCTTTCCAAATAACTATAAATAAGCTTGCAAACTGGTATTTTAACCTTTGAGAATGACATATCATACACAGTCAAAACCTAGATCAGACTATTAAAAGGTATTGTGAAACATGATAAAGTGTATCAGTGATTATGTTCCCAAAAGCCACTTTAATTTGAAACTGGATCCCAAAAGTTTACATGCACTACCATATGGACATGCTAATATTGTTTAACCCCTAAAAAAATATCATTTACCACTATGAGCAGCCAACCATTATTTGTTATCATTTAAAACCTGCATTGAATGTGTTTTATATATGCATGTACCTAACAAAATGATCATGGCGTGACATTGTGCACTCTATGCTATGCTTTTGTGGCCTCTTAATGGTCTTGCATTGCTTTATTACCCTCCTGACAATTTAATTTCCTATTCTGACCCCAGACATCCCATGCTCCTATTTTCAATCATGTTACCAGAAGTTTCCCCGCCTCCCTCTTTCACCTTACAGCATTAATTTATCCTGGGATGAAGCTCATGTGCATTTAAAACTTGTTTTCCATTACAAAGGGCTGAATACAATCCTAACTTCTGTCTGATCATTCACCCTCTGGAAGAGGATGGCTCTCTTCAATGTTTCTCCTTATACCGGGAGATAATCGGTCCCTGTGTCGTTAGCCGTTTTTACAAACGTTGCCCCCTCTCTACCACGGGGAGGTGACTATCAGGATTTTCCTTTCCTTGAACCAGGGACCAAAAGGCATTTCCCTAGCTCTCCAGTACTTCAAGAGAGGGTGTGTATGTCTGTGTTTTGTGTGTTGATGTGCCCAAACAGATGCTTTTAAATAATAATAATATGCATTGACATGTCATCACTCTACCTTTATAAAGCAATGACACCTTCATTGCATATTATTATTATTTAAAATTTAACTGTGTATGATATGTGATATGTAGAGTGTAATTGAATTGTAATTGAAGTGTTGAGTGTAATGTTGCATATAGTGGTGTTGGACCTATTGATGGCGTGCAAAATGGCGGTTAATAAAAGCCCTTCTCTCAGCTGTTGCACGGAGATTTCTGTTTTGCACGGCAGGTATTGGAACATCAGCATGGGGATCTTCCAAGTGTATGTTCTCTGGAACTGGCTCCCTCTGGCTGATGGCCACGTTGTGGAGCACAGCGCAAGCCAGAATTATTTTTGCTGATGTCTGAGTGGCTGTCCTCAGTTTCATGGAGAGGCAGGGAAATCGCCTCTTCCAGATCCCAAATGCCCTCTCCACTGCAGATCTGGTAGCAATGTGTGATGCATTGTACCTGAAAAAAATGATATGTATAAGTCCCCTATCATTTCCATGAAATCATTTTGTCACTGCACATCACCCTTTTCAATAAAAGTTATACAATTTATTTCTTCCTCTAACCAACCTGTGCTCAGCTGGTGAGGCTGGGTTGCGCACTGGTGTGTAATGGTATCTTAGCTGTGGATACCCGCTATCTCCCAGCAATAAGCCATTGACTTCATCTCTGTCGAAACGGAGACACAGTCAGCTGTTGTGGAAGATCCTAGCGTCATGTGTAGACCCAGGCCATCAACAAACAATATCCAAAATCTCCAGCCTGGGACCAACAACCACCTATTAAATGCAGAGTAAAGCAAATATCACTTGTATGTGTTCTAATACTAAGGTAAATAATCATATCTTTATCAAATCAACCCCAGGAAAGTGTGCCACTCGATACAAAAGTCTTCTGGCAGTGGCTAATTCCTCGTGTGATTGAAGAATCTTCACTACCTTGGGCAGCTTCCCAGTAATTTCTGTACTAATAACCTGCAATTTAATTGGATCAAATCATCAAACCAATGTATTGTATATTTTTAAAGAAGTATTAATCATTACATTTACGAGGTAGTAACACAAGTTAAATGTAAGTAGGTTTCCAACTCTTTTGTTCTCTTTAACCAAGGCAAAAGATAAATGTAGAGAGATAATTCAGATTTGCGCACAAGGGCGTACCCAGGATTATGACTAGGGGGGCAAGCCATGGTCTAAATGGGGGGAACCAAGTTGTAATATTAGTTTATGGGATTATTTCCATGAAAAAATAGTTTTACTTTAGTTACATGTATTGTGCGTATAATTTTTCACCGGTTTAAATAAAATTTGTTGAATGCTTTCGTTTCAATTCAGAATAGATTTTGCTTAAAGACTTGCGATTTTTGCTTCTGGGGGGGGGGGGGGCAGCTGCCCCTCGCTGGGTACGCCCATGATTGAGCTTAAATAAACAAAACCGCATGCCTTAATTAACTTCGACATTGTCGACTGGGCCAGTTCGTGGAAATCGCCAGAGACTATCTACAACAATGACAGAAACACATGATAATTATCTATGGCGTTTCGAAGAATATAAATGATATACTATGTAAACATTTATCTGAAATTCGTAGAGAGTTGCACGTATGTAACACCTTTAGCTTATAATAAGTTAATATATAAATGCTTTCGTCAACTAATATAATTTGCGACTGGTGTTTCATGATTATTAGTTATACAGTGACCGCAAGAAGAATAAAAGCAATGATGTACGTAACAAAAAATATCAATGCACTACTATACCACTACAAATATGTTAGGAAAAGTATTTAAATCACTCACCTGAAAACTGTCCGTGGAATAAAACCTTAGGAAAGCAAGCAATTATAATAACCTTGGGTCAGGAACGCCTCTCAAGTCGGCGTTATCCCGGCCGTAACATCGGAATAAGTAACACGTCGGTTATATTTACTTTTTGAAACCTGTACCTGACGAAGAATTCCTCGTTCGTGTACCAATCTAGTGGATTGTCTCCATCCGCTAGACGGGTTCTGGGTGCATATACGAAGGCATCTTCCTCAATATGACCCAAAAACTTTTCCAGATCATATTAATCCTTCACATTCGGGAAAGCATCCATCTTCTCGCAATGGCGGAAGGCACCTCAAACGCTTTGAGCCGTCAACAATCTAACCTCAAAGTTTGAGTCGAGGCTGGCTTCAAAATTCGACGTTTTTGAGGTTGAGGTCGGTTTTATGATATCGCATCTCCTCCTCCTGACGACAATGAGGTGGAGGCCGGCTTCGAGGGGACTTTTATGATACGGGCCTAAGTCGTGTCTCCTTCCCTCTACTCTTTTTATCTTGAATGATATTTAATCAAATTATTAGATATTATACAGAAAAAGGAAGATTCTTATCAATTCACTGAAATAATTATTCACATTTGATATATTAGCGGTATGCGTTCTGTAGGATGTTTCAGCGATTACAAATGTAAGACGTTTTTTGGTTCGAAACACGTAACTACACAAAAGAATTTCCACAGGCCAATGCAATTTGCTACACACTTAACCAATCGAGGGAAAAGCCAGAAGTTCTTCTCATGTTTAAAAAAACACATGGATAAGATACGAGTTATTTAATCACAATTTTGAAACAATATACAGGCTAAGCGGAACGAGAAACACGGAAAAGGTATTGTAAATAGACAAACGCAATTGCACAAATATAAACAAAAGCGCTTGAGACCTACGGAGAATTGGATGTAAGGATTGTAACACAGTTGTCAGAAGTAAGGACGTAAGTAAAGTAATACTTACGGTAGGTCCATTACAGTTTAAAAAGGCAGCACTTACAGTTCGTAAGGGTATACGTAATTGTATATCACATCGCTGGGACGTGACTTGCCCGTTTTACGTCGCTTTCCGCTTTGTTTGCTTAGTTACGAAGCACCAAGCGTTAAGCCTCTTCATGAGATATAGTAAATTATTACACGATTTGTATAAATGAATTTATTCTTCAAATAATATTACAAAATTAATAAAAATAAAATGCGATTGTTTGATATTTTATATTATAGTTAGAATCAAATAACTAAATATTAAAATCTCCAATCTATTGGGGAGTGACAACAATGACATTACTGTTTTGACAACGAGCCCTCACAGCCAGGCTCAGCAGTAGCAATCTGTACTTTCGAGTGCTCTGACCTACAGCGCATAACACGCGAATAAAAGAGAAAAAAAGGTGCCTTTTCACGTGCTCTTCACGTCTTTTGAAAAAACCCAAGATGCTTCGAAAGCTTCTCGGTAAGATACTTAACGAAGTGATATAAGTGAATAATGTGAAGGATGATTTGAAAATATTACATGCAGTTAAAATCTTTGCCGGTTACGGAAACGCGGCTATCATATAGAATGATATTTGGTAATTCAGAATGTGCTGTGTTACTCCCTTTATCAAAATTATAACTTCCGCTAATAGTAATAGCTCTTCATAGGAGTTGAGCTGGGAAATAAATACTTAAACTTAGTTTCTTTGATTCAACATCGGCACTGGAGTCTATATGTGCTAAATAAAAAGGTTTCCCCTTCAAGATATTATATACATTGCTTGACAACACAACGATTTACTAATGAAATGGGAGTGACCACAAATTATAAATCAAACAGCCGGCTAAACCATTTCGAGTTCATTTAATACCATTTTTTGTCTCAAGTTATAATAAGAATGCCTTATAATTGCATGTCTAATGACGCACCGGAATAAAAATTAAGTTAATATTATGTTGTTTTAAAAATAAGTTTTCAAATACTATACCAACATCTATTCAACTATTTTCCACCAAAGAAATCATTTCAGATGTAATTTTCAACTGCTACTATATGCATTGATACCATTATATTCCGATAAGATTTCCATGAATTCGTTAACCTACACCCAAATTGAATCCTAATTCATTTGAAGATAATCTTAAGTCCTTAACTTTGAGCTGGAGGTGAAGGCTTTCAGCAAATTGAAGTATTTTATCATTTGCATAGGAATTCTAATGCATAACTTGTTCCATAAGTGATTTCTTTACCAAAATATGCTAACCTGAAGCATAAAAATACTCATGGCCTTCCAGCAAAAACTATTCGAAGAGTAAAATAAATTTCATATAAAAATAAATATCACTCGTATGCTGCATAAGACGTATATTTTTCTATTAATTATAACATTTTAAACGAACAATGATATATTTGACCAGTCACTCGCAAAGCAATGCGTTCCAAGTCCATGCTGGGAAGCAAATGGATTCATCGGAGGATAATAAAAGTTATTACACTCGACAACTTTTTAACTAAATATATTTCTGGACGTACCAGTTACTACTGCAGTACCTTCAGTAGTAATTCTGTTATTCATGGCTTTAAAATTACGGACTGCTTGATGTCTTATATTTTAGCTTGGGTGTCGACTGTTATTTTTTTTTACTATTTTCCATTGCTTCATACGAATGAACAATGAATTACAGAAATGATTGAGCAAAAAATAATGGAACGAAAATTAAAGCAAATAAGAGTCGTAACGTCTCTTTCAGAAGAATGAAATAAATGAATGCTGACAGATATTCAATAGACGGGCAATTGTAGCCTCAGTCTGATAGCTGTAGATATTTAGGGGTTCGTATGTCCAAAGATCAAGGGTGGGGAGTTAAGGTAAAACAAGTATTACAAAAAGTGATTTCTTTCTACGTTTTGTAATAAGAAATATTCAAAAAAGGACTAGAGCATCGAGGGATTTGGCTTTTTTACGAACAGAAAAACCTATGCACGAATATAACACAAGTGCATGGGATTCCTATGAAAATGGCCTGATCGAAAAGGTGGAGAAAGTACAATGAAAGGCAGCCAGATACGGATTCTGGACATTATATAGGGGTGAGAGGCCTTCGAAAACGTAGTTGGAGTGTCATTACAGAGGTGTAGACGTGTCAAAAGCATTTGGAATATTTATAAGGCCAATATATATTCATTTATCAAAAAACACTGCGCGAGGAAAGAATTGGAGGAGAGATTGGAAAGCGCCTACTTCGTGGGCAAAGACGATCACAGCCAAAAAATTAAACTGCGACAAAAAAAAACAAATGCAAAAAAATTTCATTAATTAATAAGGTTATTTGGGAATGGAAAACCCTACCAAAGGAACTCTTAAATCCAATGCCCAAAAACACCAAAGATATTTAATAACGAGTTCATGAGACTTAATGCGGTCGACAAAATTGAAACTAACGACAGCTTCACATTGCAGTGATTGACTTTTTTTTAGTGAGACTTAAGGGGTCTCTTACTTTCTATTGTGATGCTCTTTTTAATTTTGTATGAATATTTTCGATGAGCGCTTATCGCTGGGCGATTTTATTATTTCAATTCTACTGTTTGACTAATAATGTAATTAAGGCAATGGGCTCACATTTTATCTGCTAATTCATTGCCACATGGCCTTTACCTTCTTCGCAATCTGTCATGAAAAAAATAACTACTCGAAACGCTATCTACTTTGCCTGCAATATCGAAAGAGAAAAAAATATTTTCCCTGGTCATAGAGAAAACAATAGATGAGGTAATAACATTAACGGTCTTGGTCATAATTATAGTGTAAATATATAGCAATCTACGTGAAAATTGAGTACAAAACGCTTTTAAGGTGTAACAAATAAAATACGTTGTACAAAAGTAAAAAGTTTTAAAACGAAAAAGAATTTTCCAGGCATGGAAAGAAGAAAAATAAAATGCCAGCAACAACTGTATTTTTTTTAAGCTCAATTAATCACATAATATCCTATGATTTTACCCAATGATAACTGATCAAGCACGAAGTTTTAGAATAGACGATTAACTTTGAAGCCGAAACACAGCTAAAAACATCACCTTATAAATATCGTGATATGCAGATATTAACTTTAATTTACCAAGCATCACCGAAAACTCTGAAATAAGACCCCTATTTTCATTAAAATAAAACACGCTGACAATGATTACGTATTTGGAATGAATCCTTCGGTGAAAAAATACCTTATTCAGGGATTTTGAACGATGCCAATTTTTTTTACGCAATCACCCCTAGATGTTAAGATAATTTACTACGAATCCATAGTACATGAATGTAAGATTAAATACATGAACGAAGGTCCTTACTGTACAGCCAAAAACTTTTAAGTAAAATTTTTACCATTTTGTCATTTTATACCTATGAATATTCTTTGAGTAGAAATCGTATTTGCAATATATAGCCTATGTTATGTAATTGTATTGTAAGGAAAAAGTCACAAATCTGACGAAATTAATGTCCTTTCTTAATTTTTCTCGTACACAGGCAGGTTCTTCTGCGGTTGCACTCGGTTGGAGCCGAAGGAACCTGAGTTTGAAGGTGGGTATACTTACACGTATATACTGTTAATTCTATTTATACGTTCTACGTGAACACACCAAGTGAAGTCCGATAGTCTAAGCAAATGGTAACTAAAACAATTTCAATTCTAAACAGGAGAAGGAAAACTTGAGTCGTGGGAGAAGTGCAAAAGTAAGTACTTTTATTGTTTAATCATTTAATGCATTCATCACAGTAAAAACACCACAGTCTGTCATTCCATACATACACTAGGATGTCCAAAGTAAAATGTGATGATTTCCTTGAGTGTGATAAGTTACTACGTAATGTGAGTGTGTATTGTAGCTCCGCCTTCATAAATAGCTTTGATGGAAATAACATGACACACAATGATTCGCGGAAAAGGTCATTGCTGCCCATATTATCGTCGGGTTTTCTCCGCGTTGATTCATATTTGAGTCTTCAACGTCTAGCTGTAAGTCAGACTAAAATGTTAAAGAGACCCCAAAAAATGAATGAACAAGGCCAAAATCCGAAAAGAATACGGTCATCAAATAACAGTGGATGCCTCCATTCCGATAAAATTAAAGAGCTAAAATGAAAATAAATGCTATTTCATAATACAGATGCAAGTTCACAAGTTTAAACGTAAATTCTAAAAAAAATGAAATTGAAGTAAAAATAAATTATAATTATATTTCATTTGAGATGCGAAATTTAGTGATCCCACCGTCCCATTAAAGTAAAGCAATAGAATTTGGAGCAATTGGAGTAAAACAATTCACTTTCTGATTCCAGGGGAGAAAAAGATTCAAATGAATAATGGAGACGCAGATGAGAAGTAAGTACAGTTTTTTACGGTATTAAGGAAAAATGAGTTATTTTAACTCTCCTAGTATCAAATATAGGACCATTTACAATATGTCATTGCTATCATTTTATAATTGGTACATAAGCTAACAAATAAATATTACCAAACACTTATTGCACTCAATGTTATATATAGTTTAATAAGAGCTGAATGTAAAATATATTAACTAAAATAATTATAAGATAAAATTCAATAATACTACTTCGCTTCTTTTCTTCCCACAGAGCATACTTGAGCCGTAACAGAGACGTTAGCCGATACCATACCAACGATTATCGCATGTTGTACACCTATGTTGGTAAGTGTGTTTGGAATTTCATACGGAAATATATCAGAATTAAAATTTTTTACTATGAATCTTGCAAATAATTTCTTACCTTAAAACAATACTCGCACTACCATGTATTCAAAATATCTCCATTTTTAATTGTTGAACGCGAATGGAGAATAAAAGAGTATAAGTAGCATTTTTGTTATCAATTGACATGCTGTAATGCAAAATCAGCAAACCGGTAATGTGAAATGGTTATAAAACCTGTGATAAGGAAAATGCATAAAGGAAATAAATGTTTTTATTTTTATATCAAACAAACCGATACTTCTTGATAAGACTGCGCAAAAAATTACAGAGAAATATGACGTAAAAAGGCGTTACTCAAAAAATATTAATATTCTTCAAAATATGTTTCTGATAATAGTAATATGGATTGAATTGAGGGGAATTGGAATTGCACTGCCATGTGCCTGAGATTGTTTAACAATTCCCACACATCTACATCATACCCTATGCGAGCCACCTCTAGGGTGTTTGGCATGGGGTGATCATTTATTAGCATGCAAAATGAAAAAGGGTTCCCACATGCACTCCATAATTTCATAAAAATGCTACACAGTGTTATAGCAGTTAGTAGTACACACTTTGTTAGTATGCTAACTAAGTGTAATTCATGCCAAGGCAAAACTAGCCAATAACTTATGAAGGAAATCAATTCTAATACTTCGCCCTCTCTTCTTCAGTTGAAGGATTGGAGTCAGCAAGGGACACAAGGTCCACGAGTCTCAAAGGCGATGTCGATGAGCCCAAGAGAAAGAGAAAAGGTGAGCAAAGCGAGCGATAAGGAAGACTGTGGTTTGACTCTCACACACATTGCATCAATGATCATATACAACTTAACATTATTTCGCATATTTAACACCTTCATTGGTCTCATACCATTAATCGGCAGGCATTTCAATAAAACCGCATCAGTTGCGCTTTGAGTCACTTCCACGAGTGTACAACAACTTCAATTTAAAATTTTATGAAAACTTGGATTCTAAAAATCTCCCATAAAGTAAAGATTCAGAAGTTATACCAATCTCTAAAATCCGAATTGTTTTTGCAAATAGACCACCCAATTTGAATAGCCATTTTCCTTTACGGCAGAAGTCTAGAATAAGTATACGTGAATATTCTAATATTGTTCATTTCTCTTTGCAGTGACCTTCTCAGACAGCCATGTGGAATTTGCCTACTTGGAGAGGGATCCTGGTAAGTTCGAGAAATTGGGGCTTTTTCGGAGTGAAGCTAATTCCATTCACATATAGTCATTTTTTATCGTGTATGTCTTTAGTACAGTATTTAATTTCGATCCCTTTAAACCAACCAGCCATTCAATGTAATTAAAAATAATGGTTTCTATAGTGCAACTGTATCTATTCTCATTAATATTATGTATACCATGAGAGGATAGGAAATTTTTGCGCGATGAACTGTATGTCAGCAAAATTTATAATTATGAGCTAATTAGTTTTGCAATCACTGGAATTTTGGCTGCCACGTCAAACTAGCAATAAATTCCAGTTCCTCATTCAAGTTGCATTTGATTTTTAATTGAAAATTATCAACGATATGGTACCACTTGGAGCAGTATTTGAGAAATCAGTCACCTGTCTTAGATAGGTGTTTTATTCATGCCATAGCTGATTTGTACCGTTCTCGTTCTTTGCAGTGGCTCCCTACTTGCTATTCATCCCAGAGCCTGAATCATTGCAGTGGCTGCACTGTGGAGAAAACTGTGTATGTGGCACTGTTGTAGAAAGACATGGCATCAAGACCATCTAGACAAATCATGCATATGAATAAAAGTTTTTATTTTCCATGTGAATGTGTTTCTTTTTTTAAATATTCTATCAAAAAACTTTATGTTAGCTATATTAATGCCATTTTCTCTACATATATATACGGCACGGATATGGTGGAATATTTCTTTTAAATCACATTTTCACAGTACCGCCCATGAAATAACGGACATTGAAATAGAAAATTTTTCGGAGTGAAGCTAATTCCATTCACATATAGTCATTTTTTAATCATGTATGTCTTTAGTACAGTATTTAATTTCAATCCCTTTAAACCAACCAGCCATTCAATGCAATTAAAAATAATGGTTTCTATAGTGCAACAGTATCTATTCTCATTAATGTTATGTATACCATGAGAAGGTAGGAAATTTTTACGCGATGAACTGTACGTCAGCAAAATTTATAATTATGAGCTAATTATGAGCGTACAATTAAACATCGAAACAAAATGAGTAAAGATGTTTCCCTTTTTATGAATCTCCAAACTCCAAAGTTCATGTATTTTACCAATTAAAAATCAAATACAATAATTTACTTTGAGAGATAGCAAAAGTGTAATTATTTTTCGAGAGATTTTAATCTCCCATCTGAAAGTGAATGTGTTTCTTCTTTATTTCATCTGGAAAATTATATAAGTGTAATGACTGCTCTGCATTTTCCCCGCCTCCCGTCGACTTCCGTTCGTCGCTCGCTGTTGCTGACTCGCAATCCCACGGTAGGAGTGAATGCTCACCTCAAGGGGTGGGGGGTGGAAAGGTGCTGATGATGGGTCAGCATACACGAGGCGGACGACGGTTGCGCGGGTGGGACGCGCGTGGAGGAGGCGTCAGTCGGTTTGGTATAGTGAATAAAGCATGTCGTAGAATGTACTGTTGCCTACTTAATTCATCATCCCGTTCCCTTGATGCGTCTCCGACGAACTACTAATAATCAATCGATTTACATTGGTGTCAGAAGTGGGATGATATTGATTGATATCGATTGATCGGAGAGCACCAATATCGCGGGTGGTGAATTAAAGGTTACGACATGGCGGGCCGCGTGAGTGTGGGAGGCCGAGAGGTAGAGCTGCAGCAGGTGATCGACGAGTTTGGCGAAAGGCTGGGGCTCCTGTCGGAGGAAAACGCGAAGCTAAAGAAAAGACTGTCAGAGGATGACGGTGCGTCGTCTCCGAGACGAAGTTTCGCGCTCCTCTCCACGGTTGACGCTTTCTCGGGGCGACCTGGAGAATGCGTGGAAGCCTTTTTCGACCGCCTCGAGCAGGTGGCCGATCTCAGTGCGTGGACGGAGGAGGAGACGCTCAAGGCGGCAGAGATTCGGCTGACGGGAGACGCAGCGGAGTTCTGCCGGGCGAAGGAGGAGTGCCGCGATGCAGACACGTTTGCTGCCTTGAAGGAGCACCTGGTGGGGAGGTACAAATTGAAACGTACCGCTCGTTTCTACCGGGAGCTCTTGTCCACGATCAGCATGGGGCATAATGAAGACATAGAAGCCTTTGCCAACCGGGTACGCGTTGCTAATGCGCGTACGTACGATGCGACGGGGGACGCCAGTCGGAGAGAAGCTATGCGCTACGAGGCCGACCAGAGAGGACTGGACGCGTTCCTTAGGGGACTTCCAGGGGAGTTAGGGAGGCTAAGTCGATTGGCCATGCCTGAGACCTTGGATGCTGCCGTGGAGACTGCTGTCCGGACTTGCGAGGTGGAGAGGACACCGCGGCCGCCATCACCGGCTAGGAGAGTATTCCGGGCGCCGCGAGATGCCGCTTGCTTCAACTGCGGGCGGCCCAGCCATTTCGCGCGCGAGTGCGAGAGCGGTCGCCGCTGCTACGCGTGCGGGGGCGCCAACCATCTAGCCAGGGACTGCGGAAGGGAGAGCCAGCGCCGCAGAGGGCCTTTAAACGACCGAGGATCTGGCGGCGCCGTCCCCGGTGGATCCCTGTAAGTAAGACCCTTCCCCGAATCGCTTCGGCGGCGGCGGCGAGAATGGAAGACTTAGTGGCGGAAGTGACGGTGTGTGGGGTTCCCTCGAGGATATTGATAGACACGGGGGCCCAAATTTCCCTTATTTCTCGCGATGTGTGCGGATTGAGTGGCTTGAGGAAACCCTCGTGTAGGATAAAGGGAATCACGGGAAGACAGGTGTGGAATTATGGGGAAAAGACGATACATTTTAATTTTAATGGTGATTGTTATGTTGCTAATATGCAGGTGGTGGACTCGGTTGGGGGATATCAGGGTATAATAGGGTTAGACTTTTTACGTAAATTCCACGGTGTTGTAGATGTTGTAAGAAAGACGTTGAGTTTAGGTGAGCGTCAAATTCCTTTGATGGGTTGTGATGTGGGACAAAAAAGGTCTTGGGAGAGAGTTCCACGAGCGAGCGAGAGGCCACGTGACACAGTAGAAGAGATCCCAGTGATGTAAGCTCAATCCGAGGTAATACCCGCGAAGTGCGAAAGGTTGTTGAGGTTAAGGGTGAAGGATGAAGGGGTCAAGGAGGGCGATGTCTTTATGACAGAAACCGGGGACCTAGAGATAGAAAATTGTGCCATCGCCCGTAGTCTTGGAAAGATTTCTGCGGAGGGGGAAACATTTTTGCAAGTGGCAAATTTCGGCGAAGGGGCGCTTACTTTGACAAAGGGGACCAAGGTGGCTACACTATGTAGGGTGGATAGAGTAGAAATACAGGAAGTTTCCGATGACGAGGCCGTTCTAGTGAGAACCGTAGAAGGCGTCAAAAGGGTAGACTTCGAGAATAAGCTGAGCCATTTGAAGGGTCGGGAGAGGGAGGAATTACTTGCTTTATTGCGAGAATTTGAGGGAATTTTTTGTGAAACTGACCTACCGCCGGCGACGGATATTATTTCCCACCAAATACCGACGGGAAACGCTGCCCCAATTTATCGGCGCCCCTATCGTTTGCCACATCATCAAAAGCCATTAGTTGAGAAATTCATTGAGGATCAATTGAAGGCGGGAGTGATAGTACCAAGTGAAAGCCCATGGGCCTCTCCTGTGGTAATTGTCCCAAAAAAATCTGCCGACGGGGCCCCTAAATTTCGGTTCTGTGTAGATTTCAGGGCCCTTAATGCGGTAACAACGCCCGATGTTTACCCGCTCCCCAACATTACCGAAACCTTAGACTATTTAGGCAATTGCAGATATTTTTCGACATTAGATCTTACTTCGGGCTACTATCAGATTCCAATCCATCCGGAGTCACAAGAAAAGACAGAATTTAACACAAACAACGGCCATTATGAATACACTAGGATGCCATTCGGGCTTAGGAATGCCCCTAGTTCGTTCCAAAGATTGATGGACTGTGTGTTGCGTGGATTGAAGCCATCGCACTGCCTTGTGTATTTAGATGACGTCATCATCTTTGGGACGAACATGGAGGAACTCGTTTCTCGGTTAAGAGAGATATTTTCGAGATTGAGGAAGGCCAAACTATCCTTGAAATTAGAAAAGTGCAATTTCGCTTTAGAGGAAGTCAAATACCTGGGGCACGTTATTGGTAAGGAGGGTGTGAAGCCTGATCCAAGCAAGATCGAAGCCGTAATTAATTTCCCGACTCCCACTTGCGTTAAGGAAGTGCAATCCTTCCTTGGCTTGGCCAATTATTATCGGCGGTTTGTCAACGATTATGCAGTCATCGCGCGCCCGCTGACGCGCATGATGAAAAAGGGGGTTGCTTTCGTGTGGACGCCGGAATGCGATGAGGCGATGAGAGCGCTAACGAAGGCCCTGACCACGAGCCCTGTGTTGGCTTATCCAAATTTTGATGAACCTTTTATCATTTCGACAGACGCCTCCAACTTTGCAATCGGGGCGGTGTTATCGCAGGCAATTGGAGGCGTTGAGAGGCCTGTCGCGTACGCATCCCGGCAGCAACACGCAGCCGAAATTAATTATTCCACTACCGAAAAGGAGTTGCTATCTGTGGTCTGGGCTGTGACCCACTTCCGGTGTTATATATTTGGTCGAAAATTCATAATTATTACGGACCACGCGGCCTTAAAATGGTTGTTTGGGCTAAAGGACCCCAATGGACGCCTTATGCGGTGGACCTTGAAGCTATCCGAGTATGACTATACAGTGGAATACAAGCCAGGGAAGTTGCACTCGAACGCAGACGCTCTGAGTAGGAAGGTAAGAAGGGTAGAGATTTTAGAAGAACCTGACTTGAGAGCTGCGCAGGCAAAAGATGAAGAGTGTTCTAGGCTGATGAGTGAACCAGGGTTTGAGATGCGTGAGGGCCTACTTTGTAAAATTGTTCGAGGAGAGTGCAAAATAGTTGTTCCGAGAGAGGTGCGGGTACAAATTCTTAAACAGAATCATGACCATCCGATGTCAGGTCATTTGGGATTTAAGGCAACGAGCGCACGCGTAGGAGATCAGTACTGGTGGCCCGGTTGGAAAAAGGCTTGCGAGGGGTACGTTAAGGGTTGCGTGATGTGTCAGCAAAGGAGCCCGTATGGTAGAGGCAAAGCCCCTTTACACCCTCTGCCCATGGCTGATGGGCCATTTGAATTTATTGCGCTGGATATCGTTGGGCCCTTGCCGCGGACTGATTTAGGAAATAAGTATGTTTTATCGATAATCGACCATTTTTCGCGATACCTTGTAATGATACCCTTGCGGGATCAGATGGCTGAAACGGTGGCAGTGGCTCTAGTGAGGGATTGGATTCTTAAATTTGGTGTGCCAGGTAGACTCCTCACTGATCAGGGAAGTGATTTTACTTCCGACTTATTCAAAAGGGTTGCCGAACTTTTAAAAATTTCCAAGTTGAGAACTTCCCCTTTACACCCTCAATGCAACGGGAGAGTGGAACGAGTGCATCGAACAATCGCCCAAATCCTTTCCCATTACGTGAACTGTAAGTCAAGCAATTGGGATTCCTGGGTCGATTATGCTGTCTGTTCATATAATAGTAGCTGGCACTCTAGCATTAAGTTCTCTCCATGTGAGGTAATTTTCGGGAGGAAAATGAGGGGTCCGTTTGAGTGTGCAGTGCGGGATCACCCTGTTTTGGACAACACTTACGTTGCCACTTTAAACGAAAGGTTGCTTACAGTGTCGGATAAGTGTCATAAAAATAGTGGGGAGGCTCATCGGAAACAAGCGAGGTCTGCGAAGGTCACCAAGCAAAAACATTATCAGGTGAATGACCTCGTGTACCTAAGTGACCCGACGGTGAGGAGTGGGGGGGTAAAGAAATTTCACAAACCTTGGAAAGGACCTTATAAGGTAATTGAAATTCTGCCACCCGCTAATTTAAAATTGCAACTGCAGCATCGCACAGTGGTTGTTCACCGTGATCGCGTTAAGCCCCATCCCACCCACTTGTCACTTCCGCCCCCTCCCACTGGGGAGAGAAAAAGGGGAAACCACGGAAAAGTGCGCCGGAAAATAAAGAGGAAAGCTCGGGGGAATGGAGTGATTTCGACAGTGAAGTTTGCCCCCGACGCACCAACGCTTCACTCTTAGCGGACGAAGGCGGAGACTCCACCCCAGCCGTCCCTTTCCGTTCCCGCTCTGACCCCCCCTCATCACCGGGCTCCGCAGACAGCACGTCGCCTGCCGGTACAGCTGATAGCGAAGAAGAGAGAAGAGTTAGCCCCACTGCCCTCCCAAACCCCCTTGTGGTGACCGCCCCTGAAGAACAAGACGCTCTCGTCGAGCGCACACCCTTCCCCTTGCCACCGCCCCTCCCGCCCAGATCCCCATATGCATTGAGATCCCGAGGACCGCCGAATTCTCCCTCCGAATCGACCGAGGACCAGGGGGAGGAAGAGGGAGAGAGGAGCGATTTCCCCATAGAAGAAGGTTATAATTTGCGCCCCCGTAAGTAGTGTGAGAAGAAGAAGATGGTGTGCTTTACGCTGTTACTTGTGCTATTAGCCTGCGGGCTGGGGGCCATCACGGCATACTTGTGGCGTTATGGTTTAAGGTGGGCATGTGACGGGGGTATCGAGTTGGGGTAGTGGTGTTAAGTAATTGATTGTCACGGTTATTTCAGCTCATGAAGAACATTGAACTAATGTGTTAATTTGAAATGTCTTTTGTGTGTATTCATTTGTTTTTAGTTGCAGAAGAAGTTGTGGTGAAGGATGAGAGAGTAAAATATTGTGAATTTTGGATATGGGTGTTTCTGGGATTTGTCTCTTAATATTTTGTCTGTGGATTTCGTGGGTTGATTAAACATACGCCTGAAGAAATGGCGAGTTATTGATTAGTTAGTGATTAGGATCATCAATATTTTAATTTTGTGTCAAACCTTAGTTCCGTTATCTGCCAGTGGAGATTGTACTCACTGTATCTCTTTTTACCATTTAGAAATTTTATTATTTTGCTGGCTGGACTTTTCAATGCAATTTATGATTTGTAGAAAAATTTCCAGTGTGTCAATTTTTCTCTTTGTGGGGGGAGTAATGTAATGACTGCTCTGCATTTTCCCCGCCTCCCGTCGACTTCCGTTCGTCGCTCGCTGTTGCTGACTCGCAATCCCACGGTAGGAGTGAATGCTCACCTCAAGGGGTGGGGGGTGGAAAGGTGCTGATGATGGGTCAGCATACACGAGGCGGACGACGGTTGCGCGGGTGGGACGCGCGTGGAGGAGGCGTCAGTCGGTTTGGTATAGTGAAAAAAGCATGTCGTAGAATGTACTGTTGCCTACTTAATTCATCATCCCGTTCCCTTGATGCGTCTCCGACGAACTACTAATAATCAATCGATTTACATAAGCCTACTAAATACCTTTACCATGGACATGTCATCAAACTCTAGTTTATTGAATGGTTATTATTTCTTACATCCATTCGCACGCTCCTAAGGGCAATTATAATACTCGTGGTGCATTCATTGTCATAAAGGCGAAATGCAACTACTCTTGTAAATCTTCTCCGAGAGATGGCACTACCATCGGTAAGGTGCGCTCACTCTTGCTGCAATATCTCAGGGACCAAAGGGCAGAAATTTAATATATTTGAAATGGTACTCTACGAATGGGTAGAGAGTCATGTTAAAAGCAGGAAAGAAATAGAATAATCCGAGATGACATCATCTTCCGTTATGTCCAAAAAAACACCAAAAAATACCACAATTTCGAAACCTTAAGAGCAATGCGGCATGTTTCCCCGGTATCCGATTGCAAAAATAATTTTCACGATTTATTTTCTCATCAAAGGGTACAAAACAAAGGGGTTTTCTAAAATAAATTTGAAAAATAAGGGCCAATGTAGTGTTTCAACCCTCCACTATTGTCTTCAACTTACCTTTTTCACCTTACCTGATTTAACGCTTCCAGTTTCATTGGTCCTACTGCTACATGAGACACCTAGTGGACTCAGAGAAGGCTAATAAGAAACTTTGACATATTTGTATTTTAACTTCATTCAAATGAACTACTAGTTGCATGCAAAATATCTGATCATCTCTGACGTATTGAAACAGAAACAACAGGTATTTCAGAAAATGTTGAAGTACGTGGAACAAAGGAGCAACCGCCCCATGAAATATACTTCCCTTCGTTTGCGTCTAATCACTTTAATGCCACAATATCTACTCCTAACTCTTCGGAAGTACACATTTGCATTGAGTAATTATTTGAGTAGACCACATTACCTGCAAGAATGCGTATAATTTATGATTTGGCTAATACGGTTACTCGCAGGTAGAATATGCGTACCTCTGTATGGGCTGTAGGTATCAAATTTCATGAAAACTTATTTACCATCGCCGCGAAAAAAAAAACTAGGTACCCCGGTGGTGAAAAAATAATGTGAAATACTTAGGGAAATGTAAGTAAATAAGTGAGAAGGCAATAACGTAAAACGATATTCAGCAATGACATAGAATATAGTATAACATGGTTCTGGGGACGAGGCACAAATATTGAGAGGTATTATTTACGAATATTCATTAAAGGTACAAACATTAAAAATAAATAAACATATGCTGCCGGAAAAATGAAAATTCAATTATCATATATTAAAACATACTCTTCTGCAGGTAATTTAGTCAACATGAAAAATCGTAAATGCAAAAAAAAAAGCTTTTGACGGTATACAGAGCGTACAGGGATAGAACTTAGGAAAATAAGATGGAATATTATGAAGCAAACAGAAGTAAAAGAATTTGGCCATTTGCCAAATTTAGCCCACGCTAATGGTCACTCCCTCCGCAATGATCGGAGTTCTAGCTGTAACTGTTTGTTGAAAACTGCCTTTTCAGCACTGAGGTAATAATCTATTTCTTGCATTTAGAAGTTCCATCACGCTCAGATTCTATCATAATTTTCTCAAATTTCGTCGCCAAAATTAATGACATATGACAGCATAGTGAGATGAAGTAATCTATTGCCATAGGACTTCAAAAGGTGAACAGGGAAGACGAGCGTCGGGTCCCGAATCAACAATTCAAGACCGCGAGAACAATTTCCTCCCCCACAACCAATTGTAGCAATACTAGATGCAGTCAGCTGAAAGAGAGACGGATAGACGGACACAACGCACTAAATGTACGCTAAAGTGACAGAATACTTGGAAATTTGTCAAAATCACCATCAGTAAGTACATTAATCATTATGTTTCGTCTCCTTCTGCCATTATAAGTTAAATGTGTACACATTAATCCAAAAAATGCACGCTACATCTATCTTCCTTCTAGTGTGAAGTCGGAAAAAATGGACTTCAACTAATATTACAAAATGTATCAATATGTCTTCGCTTATTATAAGTGAATCTATGCAATCATAAAAACGTTACTTAATAATTAAATGCTACCGTACACAGTTTTTCTCTGAGGCTGAATGTGGAGACTAAAAAAAATCACTCTTAAACGTGAAAATTCCTTCATATATTAACACATCATGTATATTCACTCCTTATAACTGTGATATTTGTATCGGGCGTTTGCTAGAGAGTTGTGATATTATGAACGACGCACAGTGGCAAAAATCTATTAAATGTGGTCATAATTAGGAAAATAAAAGTACGGGGTCATAATTTATTATTACAAGGTTGGGAAGACACTTATTTGAGCCGCAAGGAAATAAATTCGAAAAGCAAGTAAGAATGCTCCCGTAGGTAAAAATCACTGGTGAAGTAATGGGTGCTCTACTGGGATGCATATTGTATAGCCTCCCTCTCCCTTAGAAATATCCTCATCTTCAACACTCCACTACAACTACCATATTGGCTAAATTTGACATTTAAAAAATATAATGGACGCAGCAATGTACAGTCACTTTCACAAGTCGGTCCCCACGGCCAGCGCGAGGAACTACGTTTTCCGCTGACCTCGAACTTCAGGTATTGCCAATGCCTTCTGTGCTTTGAAAGGGTCAGTTTGACTTACTCTCATCTTCCGCGAAAATCTTACGGAGGCATTCTTCTCTATTCCTAATTTCTTCGCCACTTCCCTAACTCCCGCTGTCAGAACACATGAAAAATTAAAGTTCTCAGTCACGCGATGCTCACCCTGATAGTATTCTATGATAGATAGTCTGAGAAGTCTGCCTTTTACTAAAAAATACTGCAACGAATATGCTTCCCAACGCAAACACAAGGAAGAAACGAAAATAGGAATTTACGTCTGAAAATGTATTCCAAAAGTTTCCTACAAAATAGCCTTCTAGGTTATGCATTTCCCACATTGTTAGTAAACACCATTGATGCAAAATGCTTTTAAGTATTTTAGACAACTGATAGGCGCATTCATTATTCCTAAGCATTGTTTTGGGGTATAAATATTATCCTACAACTTTCTACGTGACTAATCACACGAGAAATCAAAATACTAATGTGTGCTAAATTATTATTTACTTCGAAATGTTATTAATTCCAGTCGTTACTAAGTAATATTAAACTGAGCAAATACTTAAATAATTTCCAATAAATTCCAGATATCAGTAGGTAATTAAGCCACATCTTCATTTCCATCATAAGTTCTAACGTCTCAAATGATATCATAAATACATTTTCAATAACTACAAAACCATCGGAAATACTACTTATATGATATGTTTGCCTATTTATTACCATTTTAAGGCACATTTTGTACATCTTTTATCTTTGCCCCTTTCATTTAGAGGTCAAACGAAGCCATTTCTCGTTTCTTTTTTTGCTAAAATCACTCTTAGTTCGCACCAGATGATACCATGCATGACAACGTCCTCCACATTTTAATATATCAGTGGTTTAACAGAAATAATAGAACATATACTCACGTAATTTATACCTTGAGTCAGTCTTACGGGTGAACAAATACTTATCATCATGGAAGTTCAACAGGATAGGGGAAATTTTTTCGCAAGCATTTGCGACATCTATTCTTGTAGTTGTTGTTAAATATAATATTTGCAGCTATAAAAATGCATAATTCAGCCATGAATTTCCAATTTACGCAATGTTGCCTTTCATTATGATAATTAAATGTCTCTTTCTAATGATTTATATTTTCGGTCGAAGTGTTATAAGATAAACAAATGAAGGTAACATCCGCGTCCTCTCAAGTGAACTGTGCTGTTGCTGTTGTTTCGGAGTTCTGTAGTGAAATCGAAGAATTTCGGCATTTGCCAGAGTGCATCGCATTGTAATAGATCTTCAAAATTTGGAGTATCGTAAGAAATACGTTACAGTTGCGCAGTTAAGGACTGCCCTTCCAAGGGCTGTAAGTTTTTTTTGTTTTCCTCGTACAGTAGCCACGTAAGTCACATTCATTTTTATTGCACCTGCTGTCACGTGTTGGGAAATACTTTTCTGAAGACCGTTGTTGTTGTATGTTTAAATTTGGGTAACTTTATCCCACTCTTTAAGAGAACAGTGACATGTCAGTTTATTTCCTCTCAATTTATATAGACATCTTTCCCGTGGAGTAAGTACAGGAATGTTGAGAATGATAAATCCAAATGTAGTTCCTCTGCTTGAAGCGATTACTATTTCCTAGGGTGTCGAAAAAGGAATGCATAATTTTTACTCTGCTTCGCTAACTTCCATCCTTCGCTCGTCACATTGTTTTTATGCTTCTACGTGCTTGCACCAAACATCCAAACTCAGTGGTTTGAAGTTACTATGTATTAGAATTACTGTTTAAATCATTTTAATTTTCATTCATTTTTAATTAATACCTTTATTATTCACTTATCTACACCAAATTGTGTTGTTGGTGAAGTTAACTTTATGCATTTATGTGTCGGTGTCACGTGAATCTTTCTTTAATTTTAACCTGGTTTTGAAATATTCTTTGCAACAGTCTAAGATAGTTTTCTTATAAAAAATTACTGAGCTGTATTTCTACTTCCTTAAAAAGTCCTTTCCTCCATCTCCCATCGACATAATACATTATGCGCTACCACTCCATCGCTCTGATATCGTTTCCATTTCCTGAGGTTGGACTTTACCTAAAAGTTTTGTCGTCGTCAGGGATGCCGACTCACAAAAATTATTGGGTGGCCCAAACAGGGGATCTTGCCCCGGGAATTATAATAAGTAGTGAGTTTTAAGTTTTTTATGCATTTTATAAGAGTCATTTGATCATCATTAGAACCCTGATAACTCGAAACTCGATATCTGGACACTCCGGGGAAAATCGAAAAGCCTGGCACATTTTTTCCTCACACCCATAACGAATTTTTGGGGGGCTCGGGCCCCCTCAGGCCCCATGGAGTCGGCGCCTCTGGTCGTCGTCAACCAGAAATTTTCAGAGTAGGAATTTCAGGGTGCCCCAATGCAACATAAACGTTTTCCTCAAAGTATGGATAAGGAGGTGGAGGCGAGGAGAGTGTGACGCGCCCTCTGTCAATGGAAGAAGAGTCTGAAGGGGGAGGCACTCGGAGCAAAAACGAATGATTTGGACAAGCTAGGGGCAGACCGAAGGAAAGATAATTGCATTAAAAAATGCGAAAATTATAATGTAAGAAAAAGATACCAAGAATAAATCAATAATGTTAAAGTAGAGAATCATCAACTGATAAAATTATAAACTGATTGCCGGCCTCGGTGGCGGTGGGGTAAAGTCCTCGCCTGCCAAACGTAGGTCGTGGGTTCGAATCCCGCCTGAGAAGGTGATCTCTATCCAGGGCATGGATGTATGTGCCGTACTTTGTTAATGTCGGAAACCCTCGTTGTAAAAGGCCGTCAAGTGCTCTTTACGGGGAATGTGATAAATAAATAAATAAAAATTAATATTTCATTTATAACTCACATTTAATAATGTTGAGATTACCATATTTCACCAACGACAAATGTGGATTATAGGTTGATAATGCGGTCATTTATACCCACAAAAACATTGAAAACAAATTTTTTTTATCATCTCTAAATCTTCGTGCTTTTTCTGACAACGGCTTGAAGTCCTAAAGGAATCCGTTGCATAAATTTTACTTCACCGGATACCCAGACTACTTATAAGGTATGATATCTGTTACATACAAGTGATATCACTTCATTTATATCATTTATGCTACCAATTTGCCCACCAAAATATAAATAGGAAAGTACAAGTTCGCAACCCGGGAAAGTCAAATGGTCATTTACCTTCGCCATCGTTGGTGTTTATAATGTTTGAGCCCACGCGCGTGATTGCTATCACATTCATACACTGGTTTGAAAAACATGGACACTCTAAAAGGTTTCATTGCATCGATCTGCACTTAAAGGGCCATAAGCATTTTCAATAAGATGGCCTTCTTATTCTGGCCACAAAGGCACTGAAGGATAACAACATGCCTGCTCGCACAATTTTCCGATATCACACTCAGAGTGCTCAAACATGGAAGTGGGAAAATACTTCAGATGGCGACGCTGGCCGTTAGAGAATATTTCACAGTGTTTCGCGGTATAACTCCTGCGTATTTAGGAAACGCGAAGGCAACAACCTCCCGCAGGAGCCGACATAGCTTCAAATATCTCCGTTGTTGAAAGGAAACGCCCTCAGGCGAATTCTTGAAAAACAGGCGAACGGAAACAATAGAATAGCGAAATTATTGGGCGCAATTGATTCAAAACACATGCGATGCCCCAATTTGAAGAAGTCACGCACTAGTGAACGATACTGAACAAAGAATATGGAATTAGGACGATATTGAACAAAAAATATGGAATATTAGAAGGCATAAAAATGTGCAAAGTAAACGGAAATAACGACCGGAAGCAATGATCACTTTTGATGCATGAGTAAAGATCCCAATACACTTTTTTTTCAATACGAGCGAGAAATAAAAAGCTGCATCGCAAATTGCAAGAACAAGCAAGTATTTCACGAAAGGTAAAGGCCTTCCTTATTTCACACGACAAATACAAACCAGACGCGAAAATTTTCCCACAGAGTAAATTGTGAATATTATAAAGTAATGAAAAACCAGTTGATAAATGCTTCATTTTTATTCTGTCATCAGAAATTAATCCGAATTCGTAGTTGTAAGTTTTTCTTTCTCACAAACACTACATTACACTAGCAACAGAACGCGTGCGCCATTTTTAAATTAGATTGTAAACTGACTGGTTGGGGTGACTCTAGGCTCACCGGTACAGTTTTTATTCCCGCCTGCGGCGCGGTGACTCCGTGATGAAACATAGATAACAGTCACAATTCAGTGCTCCCATTCAGTAATAAATTCAACCAGAGTGCTAGTTTGGATTGGTGAAAATAGAGCCCAGCTAGTAGTAATCCACAGGCACGCGAATTTCACCCACCTAGGCTTTAGAGAAACAGTTCTTTTCCCTGGGGCCACCTTGCACGTACAGCATGTATTTTGGTGGGTTCAAAAGACTCCATCCGGGATTTGAACCCAGGACACTTCCAGCATCAGCGAACGCAGGTTAAAAGTTGAGCTGCCATTAGCAGAAAGGATGAATATTGAAGGTTTAACATTCGCAAAATTGACATTTCATTAAGTGAATGTTGCTGTACAGTTATCAACTTGGAGGCATGAGGGTGTGAAAACTGCATATTGGAATTTTTTTGTGACGCGTAGAAAGACAATGTGCCCCTCTTCCTATATAAGGGGCTTTATGTTTTGCTACTCCACTCATCTGGCAGGTGAGTGAGCTTCCGTCGCACAATATTGGCAGCAATTCGGAGGCGTGGCGGTGTGAAAACTGCTATTGGGACTCTTTATCACGCGTGGAGAATCAATCTGCCCAGCTTCCTTTAAAGGGATATGTGCACTGTTTTGCTGCTCAGCTCATCTGACAGGAGAGTGAGCTTCCGTCGTATCACATTGACACGTACCACATCTCCTTTTCAATACTCTCGCATGGGCCTCCTGTCATGTCCAGCGACAACACATTGATCCGTAGAATGGCAATGCTATCGGACGTGCATCGAGGAGACAGTGTGGCCATTCTGGACGACGTAAACGAAAAATCTGAAAAGGACTCGTTCCCCGTTTCATTCATAGATTAGTAATCAATATCATTAATTAGTAACAAAGATGCTTCAAATGGTTTCAAAAGGGAAATGTACGAATCATTTGATGATAGGAAATAAAATGAAATGAGAAAAAATAAACGTCGACACGGAATTATTGCTCTTATGGCAATGAGAGCGATGTTAAACTTTCCAAATTCCATGTGAATTTACATATCCAGTCCAACATCTGGCAGTAACAATTTGCGTTTTCATCTATTCATTACCACCTATATATTCTCAATTTGTGTTTGTCTTACAATTCATTCTGAATTTTTGCAAAATGTTAAACTTAAGGAGCGGAGGTGGTTTACAAAATCCGTTTTTGAAAATAAAATTCGTATCCGAGACCCTGGAATAAGTTAGGAACTTTTCCGCATAGGTCAAATTTTATCCTGAAGATAAGCCATTTATCAGCCGACCCTAATAGGCATGGTTTGTATGCTGGGAGTTGGACATTGACACGATTATTTGTAAGTTGACCTAAAATGTTCCGATTAAAAAAAGGTTTAAAGAGTGACTTTAAAGAGCTACAATGAAAAGCCAACATAGGAAATATTGCATAAGTATTAGAGAAGAAATTTATTTATTTTCCAATTCACCCTAATTCCTGCAATAAGAGTCATCTTTTTCTCTTTTAATACTTAACACAATGACATTGTCGACAGCTTTCACTAATATTAATAACGTTGTTCTCCATTCTCTGCAAATGGCCCATCTTCGCCCATGGGACAGATATGAAGGGGGAATGCGGAGGTGGGACAGAGATAGCGTGCATTACTATTCTCTGGAGATGACCACGTGCACAGTATAGAAAGGCAGGAGGGTACCATAACTAGAATGATAGGGGTGCGTCTCCTTGGAGATTGGTTCGAGAAAAATTTCGGGCCTACAATATTTCAGATAGTCCTACCTACATGGACATATCCATTGTACTATTGAAACTTCGAGCCAAGCGCTCCGATAGGGCGTGAGTTTGCCAATTGCTCTGGTAAACACATGACTTCGAATGCTTTGACTGCATTTGCCTTTGTCCGGCACCAGCGAAAACTCGCGTCCAATCGGGGCGCTTTAGTAAAAGTTTCTTCTGTTTTAAAATGGTGCGTTTTCGACTTAAAAATCATGGGTAATTTTCGTTCCAACTGGCATCAGCTACCTAGGTTGAAATGTCTTGACGCAATTGTTCTCCACTCTGTAATTTTCTCCCATTTTTGTGAGTGGGTTGGCTTTGACTTCGGGTGACAGTCACCGTGAGTGAATTTGCATCGATCGAACGAAGAAATAATAACTTCGCACAGTGGTGAAGAGGCATGCATTGGAAACATACGGTGGCCATTTGTTCCGTGGGAACGCCACTCAGCGCCCATCTCGACGAAGCAGAATACAAACTCCGGAGACACGGAAGAAAATAGAGCGGAAATCTCGGAGCGACCGGGAAGAGCACTTGAATAAATGAAGAGCAAAGCGAAGAGAGCTACGACGTGGCTGATAAAAAATTAAAATGGGAAGGCGGACATAAGTTTTCATCGATGAAGTGGAACACAAAGGTAAGCGAATGCGATAAAATACACGATTTCTGACGAAAGTAATTTAGTTTTTAATTCTAATTTCATTAAAAATTTGAAGCCATTTAATAAAGGCAAATTTTTATTGATACCACAGAAATAAGGCAATTGTGCGATACACCAAAAATAAAATCTATCTCTCGACCGTTAAATGAAATTAACTAGGTGTACTTTTAACGATTAATTTAAATTCAATTTTTTGATCGTTAATCCCAGCTATGTACTACCTGATAATCTGGAATCGAATCTTCGGCTCTTATGGAGTGATATTTACACATTACATTTTACCTATATCTATGGTGTTCATATCTTAACACATTACACAACACTGCAAAGTCCCTTTTACGTACTTTGTATCACTTGGGATGAAGTCCATTCATCCTGAAATTCGTTATTAACAAAGGGGTGAAAAATATAGACATTCAATCAACCGTTACGGTAATTATCGGTTATGATACGGCTTTTTCTATAAGCAGACGTTTTGCATGAAAGCGGTATTCATTTTTAAAATGTTTCCCGAGATTTAGAACAAAAGTATTAATAAAACTATCTTCTACAGTTCACAAGGGTGTGGCTGAAATTATTCATATTGAAATAAATACTTGCAGTTCTCAACGATTGCAAAATTAAATACGTAACCACGTAAATCTTGGTCGTAATACAATTTATAGTCGATTAAAATCGCAAGATTTATTTCAACACGGAAAAATCACACTCCATTATGAGTAATTATTAGATGAGTAATAATTTGTTTAAATAATTTTGTTTAACACATACCTCCAAAAGAATGGTCAATTCTGGTATGGCAACTGGGTTTGCTTGTGAATTGTTGAGGATATTTTTGGCCATTTCTAAGGCTTCTTTCACGGGTATGGAAGTGAAAAGGTTCTTAACGTCAAAGGAAATTAGTTTAGACATCTACAGATAAGGTCATTCCATCTGATTCGTGCCATGCCTTCAGTCACAAAATGGCAGCATTCCACTCTATGATTAATAGACTTATGAATATTCCACTTTCACGGGAGTCCTTTGCCAAAGAACTAAACTACATTCATCACATTGCTTCTGTTTACGGCTACGATGGGTATCTAATTGAGAGGATATTGCAGAATTCACGCAGGAAAAAAGCCATTAAAGAAATCACAGACCTTAAGCAGACCTCAAACACAAAGAAGTGGGTGAAGCTACCATACGTAGGTGAAGAGTCATACAAAGTTTCCAAGTGCTTCCCGAGAGACCGTTTTAAATTCTGTTTTTATTCCCTAGTGACGCTTAAAAAATTATTTGACAAATCATTAGACAAATCGGACCCTCTTTTAAGATCCGGCATTTATGCAATCAGCTGCGACTCATGCGATTCAACATATGTAGGACAAACTGGTCGGAATTTCAAAGTAAGGACAGCAGAGCACAAAAGATGTTTTGAGAAGAATGACACCAAATCCCAGCTAGCCACTCACCTTATCAACGAGAAACATTCATGCAGTTTCCAACCTAAAATACTGGCCTTCGAAGAAAAAGGACGTCGGTTCGACGCACTCGAGCAATGGGAGATTACAAGGAGGAGAAAACGTAAGGAAAATCTTTTGAATGACATTGAGTTCCTGAGTCATTCCCCGCTGTTAGCCCTCCCCCCTCTCAAACCTTCAACCGAACCCCAAATCCTTACGTATCCCAACCACCCCCCCAACCACCCCCCCATCCCCTTCCCCCATCCTTTACCCCCCAACCCCTCTCCCACTTCCGCCGACTCATAAATATACCCCTCCTATTTGCATGATTGTATATATATACCTATATATATGTATATAAATAATGTAAAGGAACTTCTTGCCCTGGGGTGGGCACACAAAAAAATTTAGAAATTGACAGAAAAACGAAAAATAAAATAAAAGTGAGGAACTTACGGGGAAAGGTTAATTTTACAAATTTTCGATGGGACGCAGCCCATCTTTCTCAAGTGAGAAGAGGAGGGAAAGTGAGGAAAGGGCATAAGGAAGGGTGCAAGGCAGAGGGCAAATATGGAGGGAGGAAAAACGGTGGACGGGGATTGGTTGTTCTTTCTAGTGGGCGCGGTTGATTCCTGGACCAGAAAACGCACGGAAAGCCCATATGCATTCCTGTTCCAAGTCCTTCAGTTCTAGGGGGGTGGTAGACGGGGGGAGGGAGGCTAATATTGTATGTCTGTAGTAGCCTATGTAGTAGAATGCACCACACCCATATCCATCCGAATGAACAACCACAGGCACTCCTGCAAAACCCCCCCCTTTCATGAACCCATCCCCATTCACACTGTCTCACACAATAGTTCTTTCGATTAATTTTTTTCCCTAACCATCATAGAAATTCTGCCAGAAAAGGCAACCATCATCGAGGTGAGAACGAGGGAAATGGCACATATTTGGGTTGAAAAGGCGTTTGAAACGCCCGGGCTAAACATTGCCCACTAATAGTCAAAGCAAACCCTACCCTCCCTTCCCCCCTTCTCCCCTTCCCCTTCTTCCACCCCCACTACTTCACCAAGGAGAGCTTCTGGAGGATCTGCCTGCAGCAGTTCACCTTCAGCACTGACGATAGCGGGTCAACCCGCTGAAACGTTTGCAAATGACTTCTTGACGAAAATATGGCATTTCGTACCTGATGATAGCGAAGTAAGGTCGCTGAAACGCGTCGTACCAAATAAAATTACTGTGGACATGCACTAAGTTTGCTCTTGATTTATCATTCTACCATTCCTCTTTTTAGACTTTTCCTCAAAAGCCTCGACTGTTTTTGCGAGATTACCAACCGTGATAAACGTGTATTGCGCTCAGAAAAATGTAGCGATTTGTGAAAAATTACGGCCCGCAATCCAGTTAAAATTATGGTGAATAAATGCCCTACTAGGTTCCTAAATCCGCGTAATAACGTATACAAGTGAAAGTAGAGCTACATCCATGACAGAGATAAGATGTGTTCTACGGAGTTGAGCAAACATTTAAAAATATATACTGCAAAAATTCTTAGTGACTGTACAATTTCTGGAAGACCAAATTAATATCTTTGGCTAAGGACCAAAGATAAGGAGCTTAAGAACAAAGAAAACACATGGAGATAGAATGAAGATAGCAATTCACATAGGAAAAAAATAAAGACGAAAGAGGAGAGATGCAATGAATGAACTGTCGTTGTGACAGAAGACCTTTCTCAAAAAGAGAGAGATTTAAACAATGACTCATAGGAAAAGAGAAAATGAAGGAGCATATTATTATCGTAAATTCAATGGGGGAAGGGAATAAAAATGGAGATGAATGCAGTCCTGCATAAGAGCGGAAATTCATCACGAACAGTATCCGGCATTGACGAAGTGTATGTAAGCCAGAGAGGTCATTTCCGCGAGAAAGAACAAATGAAATTTGAAGTGTCTTCATTTATTAAAGACTTGCTGTCTTTTGTTTTCCAGGGATGAAAACTATGGGAATATGATATAATAATCGCCTTAATATTATCACAGCGGAAATACTGCTAGCTTCGTCAGATGCCGTGAACAATCAAACGCCCTCTAATGAATTTCTGTTTCATCATATTTTCCTAGACACAAAGTTCCCTCCATTGTCGTTCCATGCACTTCGCTGCACTCGAGCAGTCCATATAAAATGGAATACCTGTTCAATACAAGGTAAAACTATAATACGAGCAGGCATTGTTTCTGAAGAGTGTAGAATCTCATTCCTTGTATGAAACTGACAAGGTCATTCACAATGAAAAGAGAAAGCCTCCGTGACAAGCATAGGATCGATTTTTGAAATACTGTTATCAGCTGCGATACACGCTTACGGACGCGGAAAAAATGAAGAAGTTAAAACACTAATTAATAATCAAGGAAAGAAGTTGGCTGTAGAACTTGACGCGTGGCCTGTTTTCTATCACTTTTTTGCCGTTGTCATTGGAGACGAACAGCAAAGGGGGTTAATAACATACCAAACTCAAATTCCTTCCCTCAATCCAACACTGGAAGATATTTCCTAGATTGAATCACTGAATATTCGAAGCAATAGACTGCACTGCAATGAGACACAAACACTGGAAATTAAGGGTATCCCAAAAGGTATATAAAACCGATTCAACCACTTTTCCATTACGTCCACTTACTTACTCCGCCATAAAAATCTAGGAATGAAAATAGTATTTGAAAATTTTCCGTCCGTCCGTATGCATTATAACCAATTCGCAAAAAATGAACGGAGATTCGATCCATCTTCCGCCATGCTCTGTCAATCCTCTTGTCGCAAATTCTTCATCTCACTCATCCTCCATCTCATATCGCCACTAAATACCCCCAATTTGCTTCGTTTCATTTGCCTCGAAGTGGTCAACGATAGCTCTCTCAGCCGAAATCGACACGGCGAGGCATCGGAAAACTCATTCGTGTGGAAGAAGGAGGCGATAAGCCACGCGAATATTTACACAGGCACTACACCCCGAGAGGCTCAAGTGAGTCTCAAATATACCTTGAGGACAGCCATGACTGGCCAATCCTCACCATATTTAGCATGCAAACTTGAGAATTTTAGAAAATGAATAATTACAAATAATTGATACATAGAGTAGTAATTTCTCATTGCTTTCTTCGTTTAATGACTCTATGCACCCTCCAATTCATTCAAGGGTAACTCTTTCGAGGCAATTGCATCACAATCAGTTTTTATTTTCATTGCGGCGAATCAACTGAGTGAATTCTTTAAAGCGATGGTCCGCGAATTCCCCTAGTGGAATGGCGACATGATAGGTTAAAAAATAAACGTTGTTATATTCGACAAAATATTTATATAAAACTCTACCGGTTTCAACCGGTCGTCGTCAAGTCGTCAAATCTAATAATGAAAATACATACACTCAATACAAAAGTTGTGTTACATGTTTAAACAATAGGGGTACTGGGTTTACAAAATTTGCATTAAATTTTTTAAAAATTATTACTTTGTTGTAAATCTCAGTATTTTTTCAGCGCTGTTTCCACAAAATATTTTTGCACTGAATGCGTACATTGGACGATTTATTCATCTACACCTAAATCTACATAGGTACTACCCCGTAAGTCACCTAAAAGGCGTGTGGCAGGGGATGCTAGGACACCAGCCATTTGCACATGAAAAGGAATTTGGAAAATGGAAAGGAAATTGGTGCAATGATTCAATGTGATGGTATTTGGCACCTTTTTCTTTTTTGCGCCCGTGGAGATATGGCTGCTGGATTTGGAGACGTGTAAATAAATTGATACATGCTATCCATCATATCTACTTCCCCTTTGTTTTTATTATGAAATAGGATGGTCTCTGGTATTCTTTTATTCGTTTCGGAAATAGTGTCGTCTGAGATCATGCTGCTGAGTGAAAGTACATTATTGTTCTAGTTTGCCTGATTCTACGAAAGAGTATGGCCTAAGGTATTTTTGAACACTCGCGTTGAATGGATTACATGGCTATTTTAGGGGTCATGGATATTAGTGCGTAACGCCTGTTTTTTTTCAGATCGTCCATGCAAGAGAAGTTTTCCATTTTTTTATGACTTCCTGCCAGCTGGATGGATGGAAAATAATTGTTACAAGTTACATTTATTCCTGAATTCTCGTATGTTACGGTCGCTTTAGTAACTATTTATTTCCCCAACGCTTGATTTGATGGCCAATTATCATCTTTGCCACAGAATGGAAATTCATTTAGGCTGTATTTTCATTTCACATCTGTCAAAACCCGGTACTCGATTCCAAATTTGTCTGGTTTATTTGGAATTTAGCTCATAACAGGACAGCTGCATTTTGTTGGATAGAGCTGTGCATTTGCTATCACGCCAAAGTCGCCATCGGATTCACTATCTTGGACTTCGTCGCTTCCATCACACGCAGATGTTGATGGATTGGTCAGAATGTCCTTGAACTGATGTTTACGATTCACTTCCAGACTGATCTTCATTATTCCCTACAGCTATTTGAATCGCGACGATTCTCTTTTATTTCTCGACTTCTTACTTTCTTCCTCAACTCACTACTGATATGCATGCAAAAAAATCTAAAAACGAAAGCGCATTATGGTAGAATCTTCTCTAATTGAATTGGAGATATAGAGAGCTGGAGAGCATTAGAAATTCGTACAAAAGGACAAAATTTTCAGAAGTAACGCTAATTGCCGTTAGAAAGCCAGGGACTCAAATGCCAACCGTATTCTGATTCGTATCTTCCAGGAACTTGCAGTAATGCTTCTTCTACGACCTACGTGCGGATTCCAAGGGTAGGATTTACAGTAGAATTTTACAGTCTACCCAATTCCTCCGCTCTCTCAAAAAGAGACAGGATTTTTCCCCAGGACGCAGCGTGCAGTCAACCCGCCCCAAACCCCGACGGGGTCAGGCAGCACTAATGCTGGACACACGGCAAAGGGGCTAGGTCAAGAGACAATGCCGTCAGGCCAGAAAAATGAAAGTTATTCGTAAACCTGATGAGTCGATATTGAAAATAATGTCTCTAAGAGCTCTGAATCTTGGACGACGGAAAACAATTCTTGGGATACGTGACGATTTTCCGGTCTGGGTAATACAATAATCATTGAACAATAAATAAAACAAAATTAAAATATCATAATTACATGAATTTACGCAAATCAAGGATTGAAAAGGTTTTATTTCCCTTTGCTGCCCAAAAAATATCGAAAGACTGTGCACAACAAGTCGCTATGCCTAGGTTTTCGAATACAGATAGGAGCCCTTGGGACAAAAATGGCATTGAACCGGGTACTTCCAGATTCAAAATGAAGCAAATCATCTACCACACTAGCCTCTTGCTGATAATATGATATACATAGCTTTAAATTGCCCACGGGCAAGAAAATAGCGCGAAGACCAGTAGTGGGTCAAATGACCCCTAGCCGTCCTTCTAGGTATAATACGTCACAAAAATGTATAACAAAACATTATTGTTGAATTTTCACTAATTTATCAAAATATAGACCAAAATGAACAAAGTCCAAAAGTTTCAAAATTTAAAAAAATATTTTAATGAGAGAAAAATAAATTTGAATTCTGAAAATGGGTCAAATGACCCCTGCCGTCCTTCTAGTGTTAAAAAATAACGCCAATCCCATCTTAAGATCTGCATCAAAAAACTTAAACGAATTCCGTTCCTCTTATCACGGATTGCCAGGATATTAGAAATTATTTAAGATTCCCATACACAGAGGCAAAACCCCAAAAAGCTAAATAAAATAGTTTGTTCACAGACTTATGTTTGTAACAGCAAGAATGTAAAAAATTGCTTCTATTAAGTAATTATTAGTTAATAGCATACCAACGGCAACATTGTGGCATTTAAAAATGATAAAATTTGTATCACATTGAAAGAATAAATTTGCTCACCATTCACCGCTCAAGATCACCCTCCGAAGTGGAAGAATTCCAAGAAATATCACTCGTAAAACTGAAACACCACTACTTCCACACGGACACGATTCACTAAAAATAATTAGAAAAAGACACATGTTAAAATAAATCAGTGAACAAGCTCGATCCGAGAGTAGTGAACAATGAAATGTTATCGCAGCAACATCCGGTTGCTACGATGATGAAAAAGTTTAGTAAGGAAATGGAATAAGAGATAAAATGATAGTTGAACCAATAAATTTTTTAGTCATCTTTCCTTATTTACTGCTAGGTCCATTTAAGTCAATAGGAAAGAAGAGAAAAATTATATAAGAAAACTAAAAGGTGTTTGTTGGTTGAATACAGAGGAAATTCCCGAATAATTGCAATAAATTTTAGCAATCACAGCCGCTTTCCGACTACACTAAGCACAGGCGTATATTTCAACTCTCAAAGCGAAATATTCAGAATGATTCCCTTACGCTCTCCACATAATACCATGCGAATGAACAGCAAGGCTACGTAAACCGCGCTCTAATGTCTCAGACTTAAAAAAATTTATTATCTTGTTGACAAGACCCCGACAGTTCTTACAGAAATTTTTTCCGGCAAAAGCTATGACGACGTGAAAATTCAAATAATTTCGCACATAGCTAATGATGCGAGACATATCTTTATATTTCAGCCATTATCAAACACTATATTTTATTTTTTGTACGGATTCAAGTGTATTCAAAAATGCTTAAAAAATTGTAGACCATTTGAAGGCAATGCTGAAAGGCAGAAATATGTACCAAATATGATTTGTTGTTCTACCTTTTTCTAAAGAATTTTTGAACGACCCTAGTACCTAACCTGGGTACTCAAAAATTCGCTTCTCAGCGCAGTGCAAGTAAATTGATATGAGGGCTGATGCGGCACATTGGATCAATAGCGCACGGCCAGGTGCGTATGCATTCTCACCACCTGAAAAACTTGCCTGAAATGAAAATTTTAGCAACTCAGTGGAGAGAAGGCTGGGACAAGTGCAGCTCAAAAAACAGAACCTCCGGCCAGGCGTATATATATTCTCCTCTATGATACTATGTTACGTATGCGTGCTAATTTATCCAGAGTGTACTTTTTAGCCATTTTACACACCAAACTTTTTTCATCCCTCTTTCTCTCCAGTGAATGGTATTAAGCTAGAGCTAGAAGTCGAGTATCTATACAGGGTTTGGCTCAACAACGGGTATCCATGGAGCTCAATGTCGGGGATACACGTACTATCATTTGCAAAAGTCTTCCAACAAATCGAGCGGCGCCACTTTCGCTCCATGGTCGATTTCTGGCCAACATTAAATTTGAATGATCACTATCTGGGTATGAATCTTCATGGTAGCTCGGGAACGACCCACGAACGGGTCATCGTGATACGGGAGGGAGACGTAGGAAATCATTACGATGCTCAGTTGAGTGAACGAGCGTCGATGTTGTTGCGTCGTCGCGGCGTTTGACATTATTTTTATACTCGTAGTTGACTAGTAGTTGACGTAGTTGGAGTAGAAAATTGAAAATATTTACCCGTTAAAAGAGTGGGTACCTATGAGGACTGGCTTCCAATGGTAAACCCCATAAGGCCGGCTGGGGGCACGATTTCGCCATAAGGAACACGGAAATCAACTCGCTCGTAAATTTTTTTAGTGATTCAACGTCATTCAGGAGACTTTATATTAAGCTGTTGAAGTATTTGTTCAATATAGGAGAATTAAGAAATGAAAAAAAAATATTTAATATTATTTTTTTTCCTTTTCTTGACCTTGTTTAATATGAACACAGTTTCTTCTCCTGACCTTCCTTATTATTACAACAATGTAGTGTTTATGATTTTGGAGTATAGGTCATGACCTATACTCCAAAATCATAAACACTACATTCTTGTTTAATATATAATATAGTATTTCTTGGAGTTAAGGTCATTAACAAAATAAGTTTCAGCCAACGTTTCGATTTATTTTCTAAATCATCTTCAGGGCTATGTAAGGAAAAGTGTGAACAATATAAAATACAGAGAATAAAACGATACACAATATTTATACATAAAAAAGGTACAATAGGTTTTTTTTTATACAATATAATTTAATAGGAACACACAGAAAAGGACACTCACAAAGAAGCTTGCAAACGTTTCAGCGGGTTGACCCGCTATCGTCAGTGCTGAAGGTGAACTGCTGCAGGCGGATCCTCCAGAAGCTCTCCTTGGTGAAGTAGTGGGGGTGGAAGAAGGGGAAGGGGAGAGGGGGGGAAGGGAGGGTACTCAGCGGTCGCACTCAAGCAGTGGTGGTCAGTAGCAACCTACAGTCAAACTGGATCCCTAATACCGTGGGGATAGTACAAGGCTCAGTTCTTAGCCCACTTCTTTTTCCTCTCTTTATAAACGACCTCCATGATGTGCTCATGCATTGCGACTACCACCTTTACGCCGACGATTTTCAAATTTACCGTCATTCATCGCCGTCCAGTATTATTAATTCAATCGCACTTATCAATGAGGACATCGAGAGAATTAATAGTTGGGCGCAGGCCAATCATTTGGTTCTTAATGACAAGAAAAGAAAAGCAATAATTATAGGGAGCAATTACTTCTTTTCCCAATAAGACCATGAAAATCTACCAAAAATAAGAATCGGTAGACACAATATACCTTATGAGGAAACGGTAAAAAACCTCGGAGTCATATTCGATCGAACCCTTAGCTGGAACCCTCAAACCCATTATGCGAGGCGTAAATTTTTGGGATCATTGCATCAACTTTTCAGAGCCAGAGAAATACTTACACCCGACATACGAATTTCTTTAGTTAAAACACTAGTCTTCCCTCACTTGGATTATTGTAGAGCCTTATTCACTAACCAAGACAACGTAAACAATAATAGACTCCAATTGGCCATGAATTCAGATGAAAGATTTATTTACGATTTAAAAAAATGGGACCATATTAGTAACTATTACAACCGCCTTAACTGGCTTAAGTATAAAGAGCGTCGCACCCTTCACATAATAACTCTAGCCTTTAGTGTCTTAACGACCGGTTACCCGCCATACTTGTACGAGAAATTCGTTAGAAAATCTGAGGTTCATAATATACTTACCCGTAATCATACCATTGACCTCCATTTTCCACAACATCACACGCCTCATATGAACAATTCATTTATAGTAACCGCCTCACGAATAAGGAACTCAATCCCAGCCCAAATAAGCAGTACAAATATCAATAGGTTTAAACATAACGCATATGGGTTTCTGAAGAATGCCTCCTTAACCCCAAGCTAAATTTCTTTTGTTTATATTCACTTTCTTATGTTCATATTTCTTGTTTATATTCAATTTCTTATGTTCATATTTCTTGTTCATATTTCTTTTGTTTGTCACCTTAAATTTTGTAATTAGTGTGTTATATCTGAGTGCGATTATTTGTTTTTTTGTCGAAAATATTGTTTTTTTTTTCATGCACTAGGCGATAGACACTGTTCAAATTTGACTGTATATACCTATATATTTATTTACTTTTTGTCTTTTATTTATCTATCTCAATGTGAATAGTAGAAACTTGTACTTATATTTTCTCATGGGCCCCAGTGACTACGAAAATAAACGATATTATCATTATTACTCCGCCGCCACCGAGGCCGGCAAATAACATTACTTAACAGCAATGATTGACATTAAATAGTTCTTTACGTAGGTTGAAGCTGATAAAGATAGCTTCATAAGCTTTCTTCTTCATTAATTATCAATTTCTGTTAATTGGATAAATATATTTACAGCAATGGAAATGTTTCCTCGGAAAAAATGGAATTTTGATTGCCAAAAAAAATCCCTTCGCCTCATCGTTGCTAGCAGAATGTTTCTTTATTTTTACTGTTTACATATCTAGGAGACGCTTAAATTTTTACGATAGCACGGATAGCGCTAAAATATTTAGTGATCATATCGCATTAATCTTCTATTTTGTTATAATAAATTAGTTATTGTTTCGATTTTAATATTTAGGTCATTATTATATTATTAAGGACAGCAAACTTAAAGAGTGACTTAATAGTACGACTTTTCCCAATCCATGTATGCCTCCATTGGTAAGGTTTCCTATAACAACGAAGGACAGAGATTAAATTGAAAGTCAATTTCAACCAATATTAGCCCTTTTTTAATTCCAGACTATCGATTAAGGAGGTAAAATATTTTGCGCAGAATTTAGCCGCTCCCTTAGCTCTTAACGCTGAATCGGTTGCTCCCGGGCCGTAGTTTTGGTCAGCTGATAGGTCCTGCAGCCTCGTCTTGCCCTACATCTTTATCGTAACTTTACCAGCCAAGGACGAGGAAGCAATTTACCTGGAGTAAAGCTAGCAGGCCGAGTGCGTGCACGATTAAGGATTACCATTACATAGGTTATTCGTAGGATTGAACTTAGTAGATCAGCTGGACTCTGATTCCGTCCTTTCCATCAAAATTCCTGTATTAAAAAAACGCTGATTATATAATATTGAGGCCTAAAGTTTAAAAGTAAAATTCTTCACTTAATGTATGTCTTTTTTCATCGAAGGATTTTTTCTTGAAAATTTTCAAAGAAAAGTTTCCGTCACTGCTCATTTACGAAACGGAAAAGGGTAAAATTATTCTGAAAAACTTTGCTGGAAAAATTAACGTAGTAGGAAATGGCGACACGTTGATGACAATTAGGTAGCATACTACATAGACGGACAGCATAATCGCTGCAAAATTTACAAAATATCACTCATAATTCTCTTTTTAATCAGCTAAAATTGATCTATTTAAGAAAAAACGTTTATGGAACCTTAGATTACAACGATAGTTCTCATCCCAAAGGTTAATAATGATGAGCAGTTACGGACCTGTAAAGGAAACCTTATAACACTGGGAATCACATTCACCAGTGATTCTGATTGGAGTTCCCTGAAGGGAAACGCAATGATTCGTCCTACCGCGCTATTAACGCAGGATTCTAGTCGCACGATTATTTAAATTAGAAATTGTTGCAAAAAAAGCTCAAATTCAACATTCGGTACCGTCTTAAGATACATTTTAAAAATATAAAAATTTTAAAATAAAATACGGCTCTGAGGAGGATAAAAAAGTTTTGGACATTGGAGGGAACGCCGACCCTCCCGTTACCAGCCAGGTATTCTTCCACTGCGCTATTCAGGCTTCAATTGTTGACGGCGATAATTTTAATTATTTCATGTGATTGTAACCCTGAGCTGCATTCATGTGCTTCTCAAGGGAACGAATTTTGATCAAAATAATCACTTTCTCAGTATTTTAGTCTTTTATTCGTTTATATGATTATAACTTGAGCAGGGAGGCTTTCGCATACTTTATGTTTCGGCTGGTTAGTATATACTATAGGAATATTATGATGTTGTTGCTCGAGTCGCCTGCGACTTCGGTATGGTATCGTCCTTATAAGTTATTATTATTTGTTATTATGTTTCTAACTCGTATTTGTATTTCTAATGAAGCAAGCGTATACATTCATTTCAAACAGAAATTCTGTTAAGATTTGCTTATGTCCTTCCTACTAGACTTGAAAGATTTTTTGAAATGAGCTGCAGTTCCACTGATTTCAATCTTGCCTTAAACATAAAACATATTGCCAACAAACACATTTCCGAATACCATGTAACCTAATTAATGCAAGTAGAGAAGTTAATTAATGATGCTAAGTAAGTATCCTACATTATCCCGAATTCATCAGAGTATATGTAAATGATTGCAGCTAAATATGATAACTGAATCATCAACGACATAGCAGCGTAGATTTATTATAGGTATTCACATTAACTCAGCAGCGGAACATATACCTGTTGAAATCCGAAAATCATTGATAATGGGACTTTTAGCTGGAATTATGTTTTCCTCGTCATACTTTGAATGCGTGAAAAGGTATACATATTTACGATTGACGGACGTTGGAGAACTCTGTTGTTACTTACGCCACGATTAATGCCCATCAGCTTAACAAATTTCATATTTTACGTGTTTGCTCAGATATTTATAGGATGAAACACTTGGAATAACAAAGCTGCCTCGTATCTTATGTCGTAGATATTGTATTAAAAACATCAACCCGAGTCGATAGATGAAAACAAAAGTCTGCCATGCTCACAGTGAACGACTCGTGATTTCCAGGTCTCTGAAAAGAGCTAAGATCACTCAAAAAGAGCCAAGCTACAAACTTTTTAAAATTTCTCCGAGGAATTACCCTCGATCTTTCCTCCCGCATAAAATGGTACAATGTGTTTGGGGGATAATAACGAACATTAATTTCACTTAAATGGAAGCGATCAAATCCCGAGACTGAAAAGGATGAAAAAAATACCTCACTCACCTAATGACCCGTTCTCCATATATTAAACCATGAAGACTAGTGTTGGATTGCTGCATACACCCTAAAACCATACATTTTCCGGGCACAATCTTTGTGGAGCGAAAGTGGCGCCGCTCGATTTGTTGCAAGACTTCTGCAAATGATAGTACGTATATATATTGCATGAGGAAATCATAGTAAATATACGGTTTTATTGACCGAATTGAATGTCTCCAATGTAGTATTAGTTTTCCTTTCTAATTTATTTCGTTCTACAGCTTACGTGAAGCGCAATTCATTTGCGTTCTATCGATCAGTCTTTGAAGGTTGTTCCTGGATCAATAACTAAGGAATAATATTGTTTTCTTCGGGGACATGGCGTCAATTCCCGGATAACGTCAGACTTCGCGGTAGCTTTCAATTAGTTACGGCTGAAGTAAGCTAAAAGGATTTATCTACTACAGATTTCACGACAGAACCCTTGGAAAAAACACTGAAGAACACCTTTCTTTCGTCCCAAACTTTTAAGGAGTGAATTTACATTCAACGACCTGCATATTGGAAAATCGATGCCGGAACAAAGGGATGCATTTGTCTTTGACACTGAAAAAGATTGAGTAAAAAACCTCATCATCATCGCTTCCCAGAAACATTTTCTCCCTCGGCGTCCGCTTATATTGGTTGAGCGTCTAAAAGAGGGACACACTCAATGGGCCAGAGCATCCGGAAGAGATCGCTTCCCACGAAAACGCATTTGAGCTCCACGGGGGGATGAAAGAGGACTCAGCTCCTTCCACCATATAAACTGCGATTCCTCCTCGGCTGAAATCTCAAAAATGGCGCAAAGAATGAGGTGCGCGCACGGCGATTCAACTGAGGACGAGGGGAATCGGACAGGGAGCAAAGGGGACAGCAACTTCGTTCGGCAACGCTGCACAGTGGGCTAGAATCGAAAAAAGCTTGCCAAAACCTCAAAAACGATTTTTTTAGCAAGGAAGTTGAAACTTTGCATACGTATACTCAAATAGGTTGTGCATAATTTTACAGATTATTTATTTTCTGCGTTTCCACGTTAACGATATATGTGGGGTCAAAGTTTGACAAATTTAGCGAAAAACGACCACCCTCGATTTTTTCTGTAAATTGCCATTTTTATCCTCATGCAGTGGTTTCATGAATAGTTTTATCGACAAAACTGTTACACCATTTTAATAAAAACTTCTTTTTCTTACATTAGAAGGGTTTTTAAAGATTTTTTTCATCAATACCCATAGATATATAACAAAATTGCGGAGCCTGTTTTCAGCCCTTTTTTTACATAAACGTAAAGAAAAAGTAGATATTACCACGGACTTCCGCCAATTGACTGATGCCACGTTATTCTACAAAGCTTCCACATTGTGGATCTAAAGTGAAACCTTTCACCAACTTGCAACGCTGAACTTTAAATCGTTTTTTCGAGCGTGCGGTCGACTCCGGTTCTGGCCGGCGGCGGAGAGTACGGCGACGTGGAAAGCGCGTGGATGCAATATGGTCTCATTCACTTATATCTGTGGATATTACATGTAATAGTGATGGAAAATAATCACCAGAAAGTAAAATTCATAAAACATTCTACGTATGACTCTTATTATACAATCGCTGGGCACTGCAAGAGGTGCACTGAAAGGTTTCTTTCTTTGAGTCCACAGTTGATAGCACCAAACTTCCTAGCAGAAGACAGAAATTTTTGAATTCCTTGCCGGCATGCCGCAACCGATTTTTAGAATTCCCTTCTGTGATTGGCTCTTCACCATGTATAACAGGGTTAGGAAAATAGACAAAAGCGAAAGTTTAGTGCCATCGACAGCAGCGTCTCTAGCAGTGCCGATTAAAGTTAGTTCCCCTTTTCTGCGCTGTCGAACCCCCCTCACCTAAGTCTCAGTTGATTCACGGTGGTGCGCGTTTCGCTTCGCATAAGCTCCCTCTCTCATCACGTTTTTTTCCCTTGACCACCTTCAATGGGGAAAAGAAGCTCCTTTTTTTTACCATGCAATGCAATGATCAATTAAAAAAAATGCTCTGTTCCTAAAACTATTTTGGATGGAAAACTACACAAAATGAAGATTATTCTCACCATTTTAACGACAGGAGAGAGACCAAGCTGATGTGGTGGAAAGGTTTTTTTTCGGCTTTTTATCTCGCCGAGCCGAGTTCAGATCCCGGCGGTGGCTGAGATTTTTCATATTTACGAATTCTACACCAGATACTCAAGTCCGCCACAAGAATTGTTGTTGCTCCGCGCGCATAAAAATCAAATTTCAAAATCGCCCCTCGCGGCGCTACCAGTCATCCGTATCCACTTTTCTCGAAGAAACACACGACAGTAATATGTAACAGAGGCAATAAATCATAAAAACCACACATGTAACGCACGAGAGACGATTATCAACTAAAAAAGATCACTTTCACCACGGCTAATGGTGAAAGTCACACCGAACGGGATACAGCTGCCTAGTGGCGCCGCCGAATAAAATACGCACGAAACCGCGACATATAAAAACGCTTAACCGCCATGTTCTTGATCCTCCTTTAGTGGAGTCCCCTTGGCCCGATCCCAGATTGAGTGCTGTGTGGAGGGCACTTCATGTACTCCTCTCTGATCATCAGGTGGGACGTTAAGCCGGGGTCCACCTGACACCTTTCTTCCAGAGCATGCTAATGCTTACGCCGGGTGTATAAGCCTATCGATAGAAATATTTTGAGGGGAATACATGAATAGTTCGTGCAACTGAGAAAGGTAATCTCAGAGCGCCTATATTCAGGTAATCGATAATCAGTGACATACAGGCAGGACAATCGCCTTCCAGGATGTAAATACCGCAAGACTTAAACCAATACTACGACTACAAAAGTCTTGGGCTTTATTACCGAAACTGGACTAAATTACTCCGACCACATTCACACCGTTAACAAAAAAGCTATGTCTCTACTAAGTTTTTTTTACTTTTGTACGGAAATTAAATATTCCAATGGACTGGATTCCTACCTCTAAACTATTGTCCTTCTCACAGTTTCGCATTGCTCCCCAATTTGGTCCATGGAAGCCACGACTACTCTTAAATCCCTTAAATCGAAACTTTAAGGTCGTACGCGGTGGAAGGACATCATGTTAGCAATGAAAGATACTTGAACAATTTTTTAAAATATTACGACCGGTTTCAGCTCTTACGCCATTATCAAGTGCATATAATGATGTACGTAAAAATGCATAAATGTATGTACTTACTTGATAAAGGCGCAAAAGCTGAAACCGGTAGTAATTAAAAACAAATTGTGAAAGTAATGACGCATCTTTCATTGCTAATAAAATTTGTTGATTGCATCTCTAACTTCTTATCAAAAATAGTGAGACAAAGAGTCCGACATTTACGCAACATGTACACTGATGCTGTGCTGTCCGCTCTCTTTATCTTGCCTACAGAGCCTTAAGACTCACAATGGATATAAAATTAATTCATAATACTCTAAACTCGACTTCCGACTGCCCTGAACTCCAATTATTGCTGAACTCCAGAATACCAACTCCTCCCACCCGCTCGCTCTCACCACTTTCCCATCTGCCTATTATTCCCTTATAGATATATCCCTAAACATGCGCTCACCTTTACATCGCCTCTCCTCCCTTTTAAACTCACTCCATCGATGCTTTTTACTTGCCACGCAAGAATTCCACGACACAAGCTTTGCCCACGTCTTTCTTGTGAGCTAATTGCATTTTTACTCTGTCCTCTGTTGTTTTTTTCTCTTTTAGTTTATACTTTATTATTTTACTTTGTCTCTTTCATGTTTTTTTAAATGTTCACCGGAAATTGGCGCCGCCATTGAATGTGAAAAACTATTCAAGCATATAAATGAATAAAACGGCCAAAAATAATGAAAATGAACTAGTGGAACGCTGCGGCGCAGCGGGCCGTGAGAAGTGATTTCAGCAAAAGGATCATGGGACATTTCGATCGGTGATATCTTAAGAAGGGGGTTCATTTGACTAAAAATGCCATTCAATACATTTTGGACCTGCAATGGCGATTTTAATTTTAATAATACTGCAGCAGCTGACGTTAATGATAAGTACGATAACTATTGCATGTTAACAACACTAATACTGACAAATAGAAAACAACTATTTCCAGTGAAAGAAAATGGGAAAATAAATACCAAACAATTGCACTTGTTCTTAACAAAAACATGTCAAAAATTAAAAAAATATTCATTCATTACTGAAAAAATCCACAATGTCCTAATGTTCAGGGCTATCCAGGATTATCGCCGTGTACAAAATTCACTTTGGTCGCACCATTTGCAAAGTACTTTACACAAACTCAATTATTTTGGCTTGCGTCCACAAAAATATGCTAAGAGTAAACAGGTTGAAGAATTTGGAACTTTGCATGCCCGCACTGAATGCAAAATATGTGCGTGGGAAATTTACACTTCCAAAACGAGAATTGTGGAGATCAGAACAAATTGGAGGACTTTTATTTCCCAGGCAGCAGAGCAGGAAAAACGGCAACCAGAAAATTGTGAGAGATCGGATATTGTGAACGAGGTTTTTTCCGAGGAGTTTAATTTATGTTTATAGGGGAAATTCCTAGCAAATAAGAAGGGAATAATACTACCAGAGGCACATAATCAGCAAACACCGCAGATGAATGCGCCAGGACACCAATGCAGAAAAAAGTTAACTACAGCGGTTAAAAATTCAGCAAGACCAATGGATCCCATGTTCTTGGGTCTCGCACAGCAAACAGCCGCAATGTGGATAGACACACCGCATGCTTCTTTGGCGGCACTGATTGATGGCAGAAGTGCTTTCATCACAACTACTGCTTCTGGGCGTGCTTGCTTCACCGATTCCAAGGCCAGGAGGAGAAGAAGGGCGGCGCGGCGTTGGTTGGAGGGAGAGGAGATATCTAGAGTTGAACGCACGTCTCGGAAAAAGGCCAAAATATTTGGCTATACGTAGCCATCCTTGCTAACCTTAGAAAAGGTCATATTCAAACATTATGAACGATTATCTTTTCTTTTTCGCCCATAAAATAATCGTTGGTCGAAAAAAAAACTCGTATGCGTCACCTCCCTGCCGTTCTAATTTACTCTCCAACTTAAGTACGTCTTCATTCATTCCGAGCATCGGCGGGGATTCGATGATGAGGGATTGCCTTCTCTAGCTTGATGCCCGGGGTTATACTTTTTCTTCTTACTTTCATTCAAGAAGCCTTCGCATACGAAATGGCCTACCTTCTATTCACACTATAGACTAGGAAAATGTGGACTACGGGTGTATCATTATGCCATGGCCACTGATCTAGAAGCTGGATGGAGTTTTCCTCGAAAACTGCTGACTGCTGATGGAGAAGCATCCCCCATCAGAATGTCTTTGCGCATGCCCTAATCATGGTGCTCAGCGACTGATCTCCAACCCAGACGCAAGAGGACGTAGGGGTGGAGCTATCTGGACCACAGATATATACAATAGATTGGCAGTGCCTATGTTTTCCTCACGGTGGCGCTGAAGCCGGCCGGCAGAGAAATTTTGCGCAAAAAGCCATCTTGTATTCACCGACCATTACTCGTGTGCCATTAACGCCCGTGTATTTGAGAGGCTACTTTTCCTGCTTTTGGAGCTTTTTAAAAGAAGAATGGTGAACCACTGCGTTGTGTGGGGGTGCACTTTTAAGTACACTACGAGGGAAAAATTTCCTGGGGGTGAAAATGTGTCTCTACACGCGTAAGTAATAGATTTAAGGAAAGCATGGTTTGCGTTCAGTAATGTCTCCGCTTCCACCTCACACAGCATGAAATCATTTTCCCATGCCTTTTTTTTGAACGTATCGCCACGAAATTTATATCACGTGAAGTGCAGGTTATGGTCTACCTTTGTAAATTTATTGTTGGCAAAATTCACATAGTTGTAGAAATAGCATCATGAAACTTTGACACATAATTTTTGCTGAAATGCAAATTGTTCTCGAAAACAAATTCTAAAGGTGTGTGACGGAAGCGGATATATACCGGAGTTTCTGAAAGCGATATCATTTCAAATGCAGTAGCTTCATATCTCTAGGATCGGTTATTAATAACAAGTGCATTCTCTGTCTCGGTACCTGTGTTTTGATGATGGAATCATGATGATTTTTCAGTTGTGTTTTTTGTGGTTACCAGGAAAAGACTTTCTCCAGTTTCCTTTATGTCATGTACTTTCCGCTGTTGCATTATTACATTGTATCGGTATTTTATTTCCGTTGCAGTATTATTATTTATTTAGATATTTAGAGCGTGTATTATGCACCTTTAACTCTATCTGGAAACTTACCGAATTTCTATCAAAAGCATAATTTTAGACTTTGTTAATATCTGTTGAGTGAAATTCCGAGAAACTGAACGCTTAAATAATGGTTTGTATGTGCTCGCGGTGAAATGACTTACGTTAAATTATAACGACCTACTCATGTCCTACTTAATGAGCATTTAAACGGAATATTGGTTACTTAAGAATTTAAACATGAAAGAATACAGGATGCAATCCTGTGAAATTTGCATATGGTTAATTCGACTCATTTCCCTGCTGTGATGAATTGCTACTGTATTTTTGTCATCTTGTTTGTAAGGGATGTACAACTGATTATTTTGTAAGTTATACGAGCTTGTACTCGACGAACTTGAATATAAACTTCTCATCTTTAGAAAATCGTGTGGATGCCCTCCAAGTGCATGTTAGATTTGCGTAACAGTTTTATGGAAACTGCTGACAGTGATTTCAAAAAGAATTTTATGCTGCCATGATAACATTGCTTCTTAGGTTTCGCCATGAGGCGTTAATAAACTTGATTCATTGTGAACCTTTAATCATTAGCAATTGTTGGCGCAGCTTGATGTATCTCGTAGTGTAGGAAATGAATCGTTAAGCTATCATGTTTTCGGATATTGCACCATGAGGAATATTTTGTGTTTCTCGGAATTGCATGCTGTCTAAATGTTGTATTTGCCTTCATTTAAATGTGGCATGTTTATTATGTATGAAATGCGAACATTTATATAATTCCTAACATTATAGATTTCCCAGTGAACGAACTAGAAGAGAACTGAGAGAGGCATGGGTGAAGGCCATTAAGAGGGACAAATGGGTTCCTACGAAGACTTAGGCTGTATGCTCGCAGCATTTTCGACCAGAGGATATGGACTACACTGGCCAGACTAGGCGGTTACGAGATGGTGCTGTTCCTTCTGTGTTCCCCTCATATCCGAGGTATTTGCAAAGTCCTAAGGTAATATCTCGTCCTGCCCCTAAGTTTAGGTCTACTCAGGCAAAGCAACCTGTGTTGAGTACCCCCTCTACGAGTTCCCTGGACTCTAATGAAGCCTGCGAGGAATCGACCAACTCCAGTGTTGAGGGTTCTGGATCCTCTGAGGAGGTGGGAGAAAGTGTTGGTTCATTCATTAGGGACCCTCACTTGTCTCCTACAGAAATGGCTCTTAGGAAAAGGAGTGGGGAACTAAGTACTTCCCTTGAGTCCACAAAAAAGAAAGTGAAAGTGCTCCAACAGAAAGTCAGGAGGCAGAGTAAAAGGCTGGATAGTAATAAAGAGGTCATTCAGTCCCTTGTTAGACAAAGTCTGTTAACTACAGAAGCTGCTGCCATCCTGGAGAATTCTTTACCACCTGGAGCCCACAGTCTGGTGGATAGAGCTCTGAAAGTACCTTCATTGAGTAGACATGAATATGACTGTGCCTTTGCATTAACCCTGCATTATTATTCCCCAAAGGCATATAATTTTGTAAGGGAGAAGTTTAATAATGCACTCCCAAGTCCGCGAACTATCCGCTCGTGGTATATGAAGGTGGATTGTGAGCCAGGGTTCAGCGAAGAATGCTTCTATGCCATCAAGATGCATGCTTTTCATTCCAGTCCTACAGGCGTCACACCATCTGTCTGCCTATCAATGGATGATATGTCGTTGAAAGAGAGTGAGGAGTTTGATGGCGTGAAGGTTGTGGGCTATGCAGACATGGGGACAGAAGTCGATAATGACTTCCTTCCCAGGGCCAAAATGGCATGTGTCATCATGTGCACAGCCATCAACAGCCATTGGAAGATGCCATGTGGGTACTTCTTCGCAGAGTCGCTCTCTGGTCTTGAGAGGGCCAACTTAATTGTTGTGGCTCTCGAGAAGCTACATGCGATAGGGGTGCATGTTGCATGTTTAACTTTTGATGGTGCAGCCAGCAATATCACCATGGCATCAGCTTTAGGTGCCAATGTAGCTGACAATGCTAATTTAAAGGTGTCTTTTCAACACCCCTTTGAAGAGGACTCGGAAGTTAACATTTTCTTGGATCCCTGCCACATGCTAAAGTTGATCCGAAACACTCTAACGGATGCAAGGGTCATCTATTATGAAGGCAGGGCAATTAGATGGTCGTTCATTGAAGCTTTGCATGAACTGCAAAGCAGTGAGGGTTTGCGACTTGCAAACAGCCTGAGCTCTTGCCACATCAATTGGAAAGGCAATAAAATGAAGGTGAGGCCAGCGGCTCAAGTTTTTAGCAATTCTGTGGCAGATGCATTGGAATATTGTGCAAATCATTTGCAGTTAGACAATTTTCAAGGATCTGAAGAAACTGTAGTATTCATTAGGTATGTAAATAACGTATTCGACCTTCTGAATTCCTCCAGTTCTTGTGGAAGATCATTCAAGTCCCCTCTGAGATGCTCAAATGAAGGCTCGTGGAGAGCATTCATAGCAGAGGCCATTCAGTACTTAGGGAAACTTTCCCTTGACGAAAATGGTGCAAGACCTCTGCTATCTGCGCCAAGGAAAATGGGTTTCCTTGGATTCAAGGTGTGCCTGTTAAGTGTGGTCAGTATTTTCAGTGCTGTTGTTGGCTGCAATACTAACAAGTACCTTCTCACATATAAGTTGAGCCAGGACCACCTGGAGATATTTATTGGACTTATTAGGCAAAGGGGTGGATGGAACAACAATCCAAACTGCCGGCAATTCAAATCAGCTTTCAAGAGGCTCATCATTAGGAATGAGCTTAAAACCAGCAAATCTGGAAACGCTGTTCCTCTAGGGGAAGTTAACATGCTCCACGTAAGCAGCACAGTGAGGGCTCGAAGTAGTCAGTTTCTGGTGGCCAGCGAGGAAAATTTTAATGCCCTGCTGAATGACTTCACCACGGGAGGAGATTTTGACCATGACTACATTCCAAGCTACACTTTCCTGACTGTGTATGTTAAGAAGGTGGTGGAATACATTGCAGGCTTCGTGGTGAAGGCAATGATAAAAGCCTTACATTGCGAACCTTGCCAAAAGGCTCTAGTATCACAAAAGGAGGATTACTCGTTCATCTCATTCAAGGACAAGGGTGGCCTTCTCTATCCGTCCAAAAACGTTGTGACTGTCTGTGAACTGACAGAAAAGTGCTACAGGGAGTTGGCAAGGCCTAATTTAAATACCCTTCTCAAGAAAAACATTCCTGCTGCTGTTGTCCACAGAGTGGTAGACATGTCTTTATTTGATTCCCTAAAATCACACATTTTAGATCTCGACCCAATGAACACACATCTAACAGACCTGATAAGAATAATTGCTTCAAAATATCTCCATATTAGAGTCCACCATACAGTCAGAGAAAGAAATAGATGTAATCCGGAGCACAGATCAAAATTCAATAGAATAGCCATTTTCAAACATTTATGAATGACCCCCTATAGACTCTGCTTGAGCCTTGTAACAAGTTATACCAGCCTTATTGGAAATTAAGAAAATGAAATTAAAGGCCCCACAAAGTGCATTTACCATGTGCATCAATACATGTTTATAAGTCCTGAATTATGTGATTTTGTGAGCACTGAAGGGATTGTGTTGATCAACAGTTCATTCAATTGTTGACATTTAGTGATGCCTAACCGGTGGACTTTGTGTTCTTAGGTATCATATCCTTTGTGATTAGTTCACTGACTATATTGATCAACAGTTAATTTAATTGTTGATTTTTTGTGATGCCTTCCTCTCTGACACTGTGGTTGAAAGTATCATTTACTTTGGGAATAATGCACTGCCTATATATGATGACCTGGAGTTTATTCAAATGTTGATATTTTGTTATGGCTGCCTCTCTGACTTTCTGAAAAACTGTCATTAACTGTGTGATTAGTGCAGTGACTGTATTAGAGATTAGTGCTCTGGCTATATTGAGCAACATTTCATTTACTTGTCAATATTATGTGATGCCTACCCCCTGGACTTCGTATTCTAAGGTGTCATTTCCTTTTTGATTAGTACACTGACTATACTGATCGACATTTTATTCATTTGTCGATATTTTGTGATGCCTGCCTCTCTCTTACTGAATGAAAGAGGTATTTACCTCATGTGCTGACAACGTTGGGTACCATTTCATTTGGTGAGTTATTCAGTTGTTAAATAAGGTGTTATTTCCATTAATTCTCCTTATATTGTTTGACGGATTTGAATTATACTTTTAAATTTTTCTGTAACCATTTAATTTATCCTTAGTTAACTAATATATACCCATATCATTTATGTTACTCCTCTGTTTTCCAATTTTGTTGCAGATCCAGAAATGGAAACATTTTTTTCCTTAATACCATTCTTAACTGGTTCCATAATAGTAAGAGGGTTATGCAGACTTGCTGAACCAGGCACGGGAGTATATAGCTGCATACCAAGCCTCTTGTGACCCCTACACTGACTTCTTTGGACAGTGTTTGGATCCGTGTGTTTTTGCATGTGTCCGCAGAAGCTTGGTTACCACATAATCTGCTTGCACATATTCGGTTACTCAATGTGAGGAAAAAACAGCTTTTGCACACATTAGTGATTTATGATTTTAAGTGCTTTGTTTGGAGCTATCCAGGCGTTTGTGGAATAATGCTCTGTTCTCCAATAGCAAGTAGCAGGTTAGTGGGCTAAGTTAATTTAATGGTAGATTTTAGTAATTCAGTTGTTAAGTAAGGTGTAATTTCTATCAATTACCATTATTCCTTTCGGCAGATTTTGATTTGTGTTTCTAAATTTTTGTATTACTATTTAATTTATCTTTAGTTAATGAATAGATACCCGTATCATTTATGTTACTCCTCTGTATTCCAGTTTTGTTGCAGAGCCAGAAATGGAAACCTTGTTCCTGAATACCATTCTTAACTAGTGCCATAATAATGGGGCTATGTGGACTTGTACAATCTTAGACGAGGGTGTAAGCCCTAGTCTTCCTGATGTTAGGGTTATGGACTTTGTAGAAGCAGCCTCTGTTTTTCATACTTGTACAAATGAACACCTGCTGCTGTTCCAGTGGAGTTGGTAAAAGAATTGATGGCATCATCCGATGCAATTGACCTACAATTTGTGGTTCAGTTTGTGACATGATTACAACGAATGTACAATGGTTGCAGCTGGTTTGTGCTAGTTTTTAGTTGTGCTTAGGCAGCAAGTGATTCCTACAGCCATCTTCATTTGTGTTATTTTCATTTTTTAATGTTGTTTAATATTGTATATGTTAAGGTAAATGACTTTAATTTTTGAATGACTGTCCCCTTTCTTAACATTCAATGCAATGAAGAGTTATTGGTAAGTGTTACAATTATGTTAGTGGATAAGTCCAACAGTTTATATTATAAATATTCATTAACTGAAAATAACCATTAACTATCTCATTTCAGGGTGTTTCATTTAACAGATAGGCACTAGGTTACTTTTCCATATGAAAAGATGGGAGTGGCAGCCTTAATCTCTTGCAGACATGTAGCAGCTGGTGTGCACATGCTTGTTGGAATAAGTTAATACTTAACATGTTCATTTAGACTTAATATCATAGATTTGCCCAATTCATCTGAGTAATTCTGGTATTTCTTTTCCTTCAAATATCTTAGGTATTGATTTACCGGCAACCACCCACTCCTTAATAGTTCGACATGCTATTAAACAGCATAAACTCCTGCAACAAGGCTTTCCATGAGGAGTTGAAGCAGGCTGTCACGAGGGATAGCAGGGCTGGCGTGTTGGCAGGAAATGAAGGAGAAGTTTAAATGCTGAATTACTGTGAGGAAACAGGTGGCCCCCTATTGGCGACTCAAATCACCACTAGCGGCGCTAGCGTCGGTGACGTAATTTTCCAAGATGGCGGACACACTGGTGATAAATTATGTTGCTAGATTAGATCGCAACGAGCTTTATATGGCTATTTTGCTCCATCTTCTGCTATATTTATCCTTAATATCTATCGATTTATTAAGTATCGTATTTGCACGTCACAGTACAGAGGATTTTCCGTATGTAGTGCTCTTTTTCATTCAATATATATCGTTTTTTGAACCGCTCTCCATTACATTGGTGCACATTTATCTATTCCGATGGTTCATTATTAACTTCATTTTAGAGCTTTATCGTAATTTTCAACTTGTAAAGCGTCATGGAAAACACTAACAAGGCGATGGTCCCACCGAGGAAAACGACGATGAGGAGAAATTAAGCGTTTCTCAATGTTATTCGGTGGTCTTATCGAACCCTGAAATAGGAACTCCGTTCCCATACATTCCCTTCAGATTTCTTTTTTGAAACAGGTTTCTCCATAAAACTTCCTCTTATTATACCCATAGTTTAACTGTGCTATTAATGTCCTCACTTATTTTTACTACAATGGCTTTGTAATTATGAAACTGCATGCTAACTAAACATTACTTCATAAACATTTTATCATTGCTCTCTCTAACAAATCACTTGTGTTACGATTGGGCCCATGATTGAACTGTGATTTAAATGTCCTCACTTTTGTTGACTTAAATGGCTTTGTTTTTATGAACCTGCTTTCTATCTGAACCTTATTTCATAAACATTTTTCATTTCTCATCCTAAGAAATAACTAGAGTGACGACTAGGCCCATGATTGAACTTGATATTAATGTCCTCTCTGTTGTTGACTTCAATGGCCTTGTATTTATGAACCTGCATAACAACTGAACCTTACTTCATAAACATTTTGTCATTGCTCTTCCTAAGAAATCTCTTGTTTGATGATTAGGCCCATGATTGAACTGTGACTTTAATTTCCTCGCTGTTGTTTACTTCAATGGATTTGTATTTGTGAACCTGCATGCCAACTGAACCTTACTTCATAAACATTTAATCATTGCTCCTCCTAAGAAATCACTTGTTTGATGATTATGCCCATGATTGAACTATGATTTTAATTCCCTCACAGTTGTTGACTTCAATGGCCTTGTATTTATGAACCTGCATGCCAACTGAACCTTACTTCATAAACATTTTATCATTGCTCCTCCTAAGAAATCACTTGTTTGATGATTATGCCCATGATTGAACTATGATTTTAATTTCCTCACAGTTGTTGACTTCAATGGCTTTGTATTTATGAACCTGCATGCCAACTGAACCTTGCTTCATAAACATTTTATCATTATTCCTCCTAACAAATCACTTGTTTGATGATTAGGCCCATGATTGAACTATGATTTTAATTTCCTCACTGTTGTTGACTTCAATGGTTTTGTATTTATGAACCAGCTTGCTAACTGAACCTATTTTATATTGACTTCAAAGTCCTTTATGTTATCCACCTGCCACTTCTCTATGTAGCGTACCACAAATGTTTTTCTTTCCTCCCAAGTTTACATCCCTGATCTGAGTGGAAAACCCATAACAAGTAATAGTCAACACTCATATAAACTTCATAACCTTGGTACTCTCTACCTACCTCTTTCTTGTATCGTGTTTTCAAAATGTCCAAAAAGTATAATAAAAAATAGAATCAGCATAAAATTTTCTTCAATTTTTCTTAAGGCCATCCTAACTTTCTGTGGTATTGCTGGTACCTTAGCTCATGGAATCTATTTTACCTAGTTACTTGTTCTTAGCTAATTTTGATGAATAATGGGGGAAAGAGTCGAGGACATTGACAGAAAGTAGTAAGTGGGCTGTGATAATGAAAAGTACATTGGAGTGGAGTGGTAAAAAAGTAGGTGTTAAGGTAAGTACTTGTAAACAAAGTGTTGCAGTATGGAGAAGAATTTAGTCCAAATTAGCAATTGCAACTGTATCGTAGATGAAAAGAAAAACTTTTTTGTATTCTTTTAATGTTAGGATAAGTTGTGTTCACACAGTTGATCCTGAGTCAATCTAGTTTATTGTCTACATGTTGCACCTTAAATTTATTTAATATATCCACTCCACCATCACTTTATAAGAGTCCAGTCACACCAAGTGATAGTCATCGAGGGGTATTTGTAAATTAAACTCAATAATGCTGGCCTTGTTGTGGTGGGGCAAAGGCCTCGCTTTGCAAGCTGAAGGTCATGGGTTCAAGAACTGCCTGAGATGGTTATCCTCTCCAGTGCATGGGTAGTTGTTATTGTACATAATTAATTTCTAAAATACTCAATGTCCAAATGGGTCCAAATAGGCTTTTTAGGGGTGCCATTAAGTTTTATAATTATGAATGTATTATCAGTACAGTTGGGGTTTGTTGCATTCTAATTTACCAATTTCAGTACATCATTTTAAAAGAGGGCTTTTCCTCTGTGAAGCAGTTGTAGGAATTAGGGATAAGGATTGCCCACCAATAATCAGAAAAATTCTGTGCTTCTCAGAACCCTATCTAACAGTAAACTCTCTATAAATATTTTATTGCCATCCCCACTTGAAACTTGTATTCACCACCAATGATAGGAAGCATAAAGTCAAAATTGCTTAGTCAACATTTGAGAGTAAAATCGTTTAGGTTGAGTCTATTTTGAGTATTTTTTTAAGGGAAAGGGGTCAGTGAGTAGGAAGTAAGAAATAATTTAGCGGGCTGGAATAGTTACTCACAAGTACAGGAACTGCATGATACCATTAGGTCGGGTCTGTTCTTAAGCATGCCAACTGGATGTTCATTTATTAATTACTGGAGAAAAACCAAAAAATCTCTAGGTGGAGAGGTAAAATAAGCTATAAGTGGAGGGAGTGATGAAGGAGAAGGTGCAATTGGGAGAAATGATTGCATTGGCTTATTCAGTCACCATATCTACAGAACAACTATCAGAGCTATATGAGTACCTATTGATACTGAGAAGCTTCTTCTAGGCAATAGGAGCATATATAAGAAGCATAGTGAACCAAATGGTACATGACGTATGGTTACAATAAGATACATTATTATCATCAAAGGTGGTGGTTTATTATTTTGCTCACATAGTAGGGAGAGTAACAAATGGAAAATATTTCAACTAAGTACTTATATAAATGATTTCTACTTCAAATATAATATACTCTGAGGAGCTCCAAAGAATATAATATGAATGCCCTAAAGGAGAGTCAACTATAGTTGATAGTAATATCACTTGGTTATTCTGTGGGAAGCTACTTCTGCAGAACTGGGATTAAAATGGAAGAAAGTTTGCATCAGTTAGAAATGGTGTTTTTTTTCAATCAATTAGCCGTAAAAATGTGATTCCCATGCACAATCTTTTTGATATTTCGATTGTTAAGTTTATTTATTTAAATGTTGTTGTCATCTGTATGTATCATACTCCAGATGGAGATATTAACCTTAATGTAGATAATTTAATGATCCTGCTTGATTAAGTGCTGAAAACTATAAGGAATCTTTGATTTTATGAGGTGAAGTTAACACTGAGTTTTCGACGGCTCACTGCACCATGTCTCCAATTAGGATATCAAAATACAATGAACGTGTTTTGGATCGCGATCCTCTCTCTTCACCTTAGCGCCAACAGGAACTATACCTACGCCTAGCTTTGACGACACATTCTCCCTAAATAATATTTCTTGAAGAAGAATTTCCACCAAAAAATGCGTCCATGACGCCGAGAGACAATCACCTTGCCGATCATTTTCCTCTTGAATGAAATATAGGATACATATGAAATGTACGGCGACAGTAAAATAAAGGTGGAATGAAAGGAATTAAACTATAAATACTTGAGACTTATTAAGAGGTTATTGCAGTTAATTTCCGAGAAGAAATAATGGAAATGACTGCAAGCGAAGTTCGAAGACGTGAGAGGCTGAGCTGTGAGAACAGAAAATTCAGTTACCTACGTTGTAGTTAAGAGTTACATAGAATATACAGTTTTAGAGGTATCACAGAAATGCAAGATAAGCGAAAGATCTATTAAAGAGGGATGATTGTCAGGAAAGAATCCATCAGGGATAACTATAAGGCACTACGCAGCCTATATTCGGCATATGAATTACACGTAAAGAGTCCACTCTCACCGCTATCATGAACATGCATGTTCATGACCGCTATCACCACCGCGCTGCTTACATTTTTCGCCGGTAGTTGGCGTCTTCCGAGCTGGAATCGCGATATTCGATATTCCTACCAAAAAAGGCTGGTTAGCATCCATTTGAGGGATGAGGATGCTATGGAAAAGGTTTTAGGGGGAAGGATCTCTGATTTTACGAAAAATTTTGACCAGGATCCAGTGGAAATGTTTTTTGTTTTGAGGCGATATTCTGGGAGAAATCACCATCTCAATGCTAATCAGTTCCAACCTGTCATCATAAGCACTTACATTAACAGTAGGGTATCAAACCTCACCCATTGAAACAAAGAATAAGATAGCTGCTCCTTGCTTCTGTCTGCTGCAATGGCTACTCTTAAGGGTGCATCCCCAATTGCATGCTCAATATCAAGAGTGAAACTCTTGGACACTATAACCCTATTGGAAAAATTCAATGGGAAAAAATTCAATTGAAATGTTCAATTGAAAAGTGACAAATTTCAATTGAATTTTTTTCAATTGAAAAAAAAAAATTCAATTGAAAGTGACAATTTTCAATTGAAAAATTAAATTGAAATTTGTCACTTTTCAATTGAGCGGTTCAATTGAAAAAATTACAAATACATAAATGCATCCAATATGGTAAACTTATTATTAGGTAGAATATACTTAACATCTAAATTTCACGAATCCCGAATTCTGAATAAATAAAATATGTGAACAAAAATTAAAGTTGAAATATTCTTAGAAGCAGTGTCATGAAAACTTTAATTGGGCTTTTCCACATGTTACAACACTTCTCACAATCATGAATAGCTATCGAAAAGCTGTATAGTTTTGCCATGATTATCAGAACAACAACTATACCACGAGAGCCACATCTTTTATCAGTTCGAACAACGTTGGAGTAGTTGTCGAAAAGAAAACGTTTTTCCGCGATTAGCGATAACAACTTCACCAACAAATATCTCACACGTCTTTATCTAAGAAAGGCTTCTTTAAAATACTAATAAATATAATTCTGGTTTAGCATGAAGCCAACATAACTTGTTTTTCACAACAGAAACATGTCACTCATGTTTATACTAGAACACGGGAATTTCACTTCACACAAACAAACCTGCGTGATACACACTATTCCGACAATGCTAGTAGTTTTTTGTCGGCGACGTAACGAACGTACGCATAATTAAGTTACATAAATATGCTTACATTTTAAACACAAACGTTAGTATAACCAGTCAAAAACTGAAGGCAAACGATGCATTACTAAATGAACACACTACAGCACAACAATCACATCAAGACTTCCACTATATCTCTGAAGAAACACACGAATGACCTAAAACAACGCTGTGGAGATCAAGCACAGGTTATAAATAACAACGATACTAAATAGTCTTTTCTCCACAAGCAAACAATTAACCATAACCCGGTCAACCATGTGCACGTAAACATATGAATAACGGTATAACCGGTATAACGGTATTTTTTATTTCAATTGAATATAGGAGAATTCCATTGAGTATTTGAGATTTCAATAGGATATTTGGGAATTCCATTGAAAATTTGAGAATTCCATTGAATATTTGAAAATTCAATTGTATCTTTTCTTCGAATTCAATGGAATTTCCTAATATTCAATTGGACATTCGTATTTTCAATTGTAAATTTGAAAATTCCATTGAATTTTTGGATATTCAATTGAAAACAAGGAAATTCAATTGAAAATTGGCATTTTCAATTGATTTCAATTGGAATTTTCAATTGAATCGGCTGATTTTTTCCAACAGGGAACCCCCCTCCCCCAACAGCAGAACATTATTCACAATATAAGTATCAATGTAAGTATGTTTTTCTACCTATTTATGTTAAAAATGCATTAATTATTTGCCTTTTCCCATAAGTAAGTCTTTCATTTAAGAAATCTCATAAGGCATTACACCATAAGACATTTGTGGCAGCTGCTATGCGAGTGATAATCTCCAGTTAGTTCGTACTGCTTACCACCAATGTTACTCAGTATTGCTGAGGACCAGATACTCATACTATGTATAACTTAAAAGTCAGTTTTCTTGTATGATCAATCCAACTAGATAAACTGAAATTGATAAGAGAATCGTCAACTTTTGCCTTAATATCATAGAAACTTCAGAAAATACAAAACCTTGCTTTCTGAGAACAAAGTCGTAAGGAAATTAGGTAATTATAACATTATATAGCAATATCTTTGTACAATGGAAAGGGATAATTTTTTACCAAATGATTGATTACACAGGTGTAAATTCAATGGTAGATTCAACATTATCTGAAATTTTGACAAATATCCATACTTTTTCTTGTGGTAAATATGCCTGCTGTTCTGATTTTTTTAATAGTCTGCTAATTCCATGTATATCTACATATGTGACAGAAATAGTTCCCATTTTCTGTTTTTACACATCTCTGTGTAAGTTCAGGTGTGTACACCATGTCATAATCTCTGAGGACATAGACTCACCATGACATAGACTCTGAGGACAGTAAGAATAGTTTATATGTTAGGGTTTCCCATCACATTTCTTTTGTAGGATGTCTTTTCAAGTTTCGTGAGTGATTGTCATTAAAATGTGCAATGATCAACAATACTATTGTTTTTTGGCTATGCCTAAAAATTAAGAAATCTGGATTTCACATAAGTTATTTTAGATTATGTTCCCTATCCTTGTTCATGATTATGTCATTCAAATTTACAATGCTTTAAAATGTTATGGACTTTTAAGGCTATGTGTAAAATTTAGAACTTTGGTTTCCAATTGCTGTAATTTCATGTTCCGCTGAATCTCTTCTCACACTTTGTTCATGACTCTGTCATTAAAATGTACAATGTTAAAATTTAATAAATGTGGCCTTTACAATCTCTCTGGAGTATGAACTGCCTTCTGAGGTACCTAATGTCCTTCTCCCAAACTTAAATCATCTGCTGCCAATTGGAAATTCTCGCTCTTAGTCTACTTCAAGGTCAAAATTATTGTGTGTGGGGAATTCATCATTGATATGTTTAAGAGAGAGGACTCGTGGACTGGAGACAACCTTGTGATATCTGAGTACATGCATTGTGCCAACTCAAAACCTACCAGAATTATGTCCTGTGGGTATATTATCTTGAAGGAAAATCCAAAACACTGCTTGTATAAAATATTGTAAATTATATTTCTGATGCTTAAGGATAGGAATTCAATCCCATTGACTCTTTACGACCTCAGAAAAACATTTTACAGCATCAAGCAGCCTGCCTTGCTCAGAAAGTTAGATCGTAATGGGTTTAAATAAGTTGAATCAAATTTAATTGGGTCATATTTTTGGCCCGATTACTTATGGTAGTGAAAGGTTAGGTAGCATTGCTTCTGCGTTCTTATGAATTGTGAATCTTTAATAAAAATCAGAGCAATTGATAACTCATACAGTCGGTGGAAACATCAAACCTTTGGAATTTTCGAATTATTTTGTTTGAATAGTTTGACAATGTCGCCGGTAAAGCTAAGGGTGAACAATACCATGTATTCGCGATTGTAGGCTAGCTTCCTACACTAGCAGACGACGTAGTTAACCATTTAAGCATGCCTTGTTCAGAAAGTTAGATCATAATGGGTTTAAATAGGTTGAATCAAATTTAATTACGTAATATTTTTGGCCCGATTACTTATGGCAGTGAAAGGTTAGGTAGCATTGCTTCTACGTTTTTCGTCTAATTGACAACTCTAACTGAGCAACAACTCTTTGACAACAAAAATACAGTAAGTGGAAGCATCAAACCTTTGGAATTTTCAAATTATTTTGTTTGAATAGTATGACAATGTCGCTGGAAAATCTAAGGGTGAACAATACCATGTATTCACGATTGTAGGCAACCTTCCAACACTATAGCAGACGATGTAGTTAACCATTTTCCCCATCTGCTACGCCCCTTCTACATTTGGGACACAATATTTTTTTTCGAGATAAATCATGCATTTGGATTCCAATTTCATTATATTGAGCAGGAACCGAATTAGTATTAATCTTAGCTCAGCTTATATTACCAATTTCATAACTTCGTCACGGTTATGTTCCGCTCAAAGATCGGTTAATTTACCACGTAAGTGTCACGATCGGTCCCTTTCTTTTTAATTGGATACATCTTAAACGAAAATGACAACGTTTTCTATAGTTCATAGCCTTAATTAATGCGCCATTATCTTTCACAATGTAATTTTCCTCCAGTTCCCTACTTACGCAAACGCATAGGTCGGTGAAAGCAACATGGCCGCCAGCAGAAAGGCATGGCTTCACCCCCCCCCCACCTCCATTGCCAATCTATTGTATATATCTGTGATCTGGTCGAGTCGTTCCGAATGGAGAAAGAGTCAACCGTCCGGTATACCCGACGACAGCGCCAAAACGGATGATAGAAGAACTACGTGAAAATATGCAGGGAAACCACACAAACAATAATAAAGCAATGGCGGGGAATGGACGAAAGGTTATGGAGGAATAAGAAAATATTTCATTGTATGAAACATGTTAATGAAGAATTTTTATGTAGGGACATAAAGTACATTTCTATTACTATCTGAATGAAAGAGTTAAATTTTTAGATTCACTCCACTATAAACGAATACGTAATTCCTCATTAATGCAATGAAGACGAATTGACAGAGTCCACATATTCGGTAGACTCATAGATTTTATCAATTCCTCAGAATTTGATAAAAACAAATCAACAGAAAGAATCAACCTTTTTCGTAGACTACTATATTTTATCAATTCCTAAGTGTGTAATCAAAACAAATCCACAGAAAGGGTCAACCTTTTTCGTAGACAACTAGATTTCATAAATTACTTCTTATATATGATAAAACAATACGACAGAAAGAGTCAACTTTTTTGGTAGACTAATAGATATCATCAATTCCTCAGTATGCATTCAAAACAATGCAACAGAAATATTTTTTTTTTATTATCCCGGTCAAGGCGAATGATTTTTTCTCTGTGGATTTTTCGCGCCACAGAAAGAGTTAACCTTTTTGGTAGACTATTAGATTGCATCAATTACTTCGTATATGTGATAAAAACAATACGACAGAAAAAGTTACCCTTTTTGGTAGACTACTACCTTTCATCAATTCCACAGCATGTAATCAAAACAAATCCACAGAAAGAGTCAACCTTTTTGGTAGACGACTATATTTATTCCATTACTTCTTATGTAATCATAACATTTCCATAGAAAGAGTCAACCTTTTTGGTAGACTACTAGATTTAATCCATTACTTCTTATGTAATCATAACAATGCCACAGAAAGAGTCAACCTTTTTGGTAGACTATTACATTTCATCAATTCCACAGCATGTAATAATAACAAATCTACAGAAAGAGTCAACCTTTTTGTTAGACTTCAAGATTTAATCCATTACTTCTTATGTAATCATAACAATGCCACAGAAAGATTCAACCTTTTTGGTAGACTACTACCTTTCATCAATTCCACAGCGTGTAATAATAACAAATACACAGAAAGAGTCAACCTTTTTAGACTACTAGATTAAATAATATAAAATAAATATAAAATAAAGTAGTAGACTACTAGATTAAATCCATTACTTTTTATGTAATCATAACAATGCCGCAGAAAGAGACAACCTTTTTGGTAGACTATTAGATTTCATCAATTGCACAGCATGTAATAAAAAAATCCACAGTAAGAGTCAACCTTTTTAGTAGACTACTAGATTAAATCCATTACTTCTTATGTAGTCATAACAATGCCACAGAAAGAGTCAACCTTTTTGGTAGACTACCTATTATATTTCATCAATTCCACAGCATGTAATAATAACAAATCTACAGAAAGAGTCAACCTTTTTGGCAGACTTGAAGATTTAATCCATTACTTCTTATGTAATCATAACAATGCCACAGAAAGTGTCAACCTTTTTGGTAGACTACAAGATTTCATCAATTCTTCAGTATGTAATCAAAACAATGCCACAGAAAGAGTCTACCTCTTTGGTAGACTACTAGATTTGATCCATTACTTCTTATGTAATCATAACAATGCCACAGAAAGAGTCAACCTTTTTGGTAGACTATTAGATTTCATTAATTCCACAGCATGCATGAATACAAATCTAGAGAAAGAGCCAACCTTTTTCGTAGACTACTAGATTTAATCCATTACTTCTTATTTTAATTATAACAATGCCACAGAAAGAGTCAACCTTTTTGGTAGACTACAAGATTTCATCAATTCCTCAGTGTGTATTCAAGACTAATCCACGGAAAGAGTCAACTTTTTTGGTAGACTACAACCTTTCTTCAATTCCACAGCATGTAATAAAAAAATCGACAGAAAGAGTCAACCTTTTTAATAGACTACTAGATTTATTCCATTACTTCTTATGTAGTCATAACAATGCCACAGAAAGAGTCAACCTATTTGGTAGACTATTATATTTCATCAATTCCACATCATGTAATAATAACAAATCTACAGAAAGAGCCAACCTTTTTGGTAGACTTCAAGATTTAATCCATTACTTCTTATGTAATCATAACAATGCCACAGAAAGAGTCAACCTTTTTGATAGACTACTTCCTTTCATCAATTCCACAGCTTGTAATAACAACAAATCCACAGAAAGAGTCTACCTCTTTGGTAGACTACTAGATTTAATCCATTACTTCTTATGTAATCATAACAATGCCACAGAAAGAGTTAACCTTTTTGGTAGACTATAGTACCTTTCATCAATTCCACAGCATTTAATCAAAACAAATTCACAGAAAGAGTCAACTTTTTTGTTAGACTACTAGATTTCATCAATTCCTCAGTATGTAATCAAAACAAATCCACAGAAAGAGTCGACCTTTTTGGTAGACCACTAGATTTTATCCATTACTTCTTATGTAATCATAACAATGCCACAGAAAGAGTCAACCTTTTTGGTAGACTACTAGATTGAATCCATTACTTCTTATGTAATCATAACAATGCCACAGAAAGAGCCAACCTTTTTGGTAGACTATTAGATTTCATCAATTGCACATCATGTAATCAAAACAAATCCACAGAAAGAGTCAACCTTTTTGGTAGACTACTAGATTTAATCCATTACTTCTTATGTAATCATAACAATGCCACAGAAAGGGTCAACCTTTTTGGTAGACTACTAGATTAAATCCATTACTTCTTATGTAATCATAACAATGCCACAGAAAGCGTCAACCTCTTTGGTAGACTACAAGATTTCATCAATTCCTCAGTGTGTATTCAAAACTAATCCATAGAAAGAGTCAACCTTTTTGGTAGACTACTTGATTTCATCAATTCCTCAGTATGTAATCAAAACAATGCCACAGAAAGAGTCTACCTCTTTGGTAGACTACTAGATTTAATCCATTACTTCTTATGTAATCATAACAATGCCACAGAAAGAGTCAACCTCTTTGGTAGACTACAAGATTTCATCAATTTCTCAGTGTGTATTCAAAACTAATCCATAGAAAGAGTCAACCTTTTGGGAGACTACAAGATTTCATCAATTCCTCAGTGTGTATTCAAAACTAATCCATAGAAAGAGTCAACCTTTTTGGTAGACTACTTGATTTCATCAATTCCTCAGTATGTAATCAAAACAATGCCACAGAAAGAGTCTACCTCTTTGGTAGACTACTAGGTTTGATCCATTACTTCTTATGTAATCATAACAATGCCACAGAAAGAGTCAACCTTTTTGGTAGACTACTAGATTTAATCCATTACCTCTTATGTAATCATATATGCCACAGAAAGAGTTTTCATTTTTAAAAGAGCTAATTTTGATGGGTTTAAGAGTCATCTGAAAAATGCTTTCCCCGAGTTTCAAGAATCAGTATTAAAGTTAAATGTAGAGAATACTTGGAAAGCTTTTCTTTCGCTCGTAACTTCGGGAATAAATAGCTACATCCCTAGTAAAATAGTAAAAGAAGGCAGCGAACCGAGATGGTACGACGCGGAAGTGAGAAAATCATTGAGGCGACAGAGAGCGTGTCATGCTAAAATGAAAAAAGTCAGCACGGATTTATCCGCTAATGAACGCGAGCTAATAATTAAAAAATATAGGATGACTAAAGCCGCCACGAAGGAAGCGTTGAGGAATGCGTTCACGAATTTTAAAAGAAAGACACTAGTAGAGCAGTTACAGGATAACCCAAAAGCATTTTGGTCATATGTTAGGGAAGTTCAAGGTAAACGATCTACCGTATGTTCGCTGAGAAACGACAATGGAGATGTGTTGACAAGCAGTTACGATAAAGCCAATTTATTAAATTCCTACTTTAAGAGCGTGTTCACGGAGCCTTCCGAAAACTCACCCGAGACTGATGACAATCCCTGTCTACATAAGATGCCAGCTATTGACATTAGTACGCTCGGAATAGAAAATATATTGAAATCGCTTAGTCCAAATAAATCACCTGGTCCAGACGAAATCCCTTCTCGCGTATATAAAGAACTAGCCTCAGAACTTGCCCCCTACTTGCAGTTAATATTCAGTAAATCCATCAAGCAACACGAAGTACCTAATGACTGGAAAATCGCTAATGTAACGCCTATATTTAAAAGTGGAGACAAGGAACAGCCATCTAATTACAGGCCGATATCTTTAACGTCCATCTCTTGCAAAGTCCTTGAACACATCGTAGTCAGCTCGGTAATGAAACACCTAGACGCGCAAAACTTATTAATGGGAAATCAACATGGATTCAGGAAAAGCAGATCGTGCGAAACTCAGTTAGCGCTTTTCGCCCACGATATTTTAGTCTCCGGGGAAGACAACATTCCAGTAGACGCGATTTTTCTTGATTTCTAAAAGGCATTTGATAAAGTACCCCACGGAAAGTTAATAATGAAACTGAAATCTTATGGTCTAGACGAAGATGTCATTTCCTGGATAAGAGAATTTTTGAGCGACCGCGTCCAAAGAGTAGTATTAGACGGTGCAGTCTCCAATGAGGTTAGAGTCACTTCTGGCGTTCCTCAAGGTAGTGTCATTGGCCCACTCCTATTCCTTCTTTATATAAACAACATTGGCGAAGTAGTGCAGAGTAAGTTACGATTATTTGCAGACGACGCTGTAGTTTACAGAGAAATCCGTTCCAGCAAAGATATAGATGAACTAACGAATGACCTTGCTGCTATCCAAGCTTGGTGCGATGCTTGGCAGTTAGAATTAAATTTGGAAAAATGCGTCGTAATGAATTTCTGGAAGAAGAATAACTCCCTAAAGCGTAACTATATCATTCGGGGCACCCAGTTAAAGGCAGTTGAATCCGTGAAATATCTAGGGGTTAGACTCAATAATGATCTATCGTGGAATAAACATATTCGAGAAATAACCGGTCAAGCTAATCGTAAAATGGGGTTTGTTAAAAGAATATTAGGAAAGTGCGACGACAAAGTGAGAGAAATTAGCTACTTTTCCCTCGTTAGACCACATTTGGAATACGCTGCCAGTGTTTGGGACCCTCATGAAAAAGGCTTAATAACAGAGTTAGAACGCGTGCAAAGAAGAGCTGCCAGGTATGTGAAAGGTCGTTACGATAGTCTTGTTAGTGTAACTGACCTCTTAGATAAACTCGGATGGGAATCTCTGTCGGACCGTAGATTGAAAAATAGACTAAACCTTTTAGATAAATTCAAGAGCAGTGTCTTTTCTGACGAAGTTAACCATATCTTGCGGACGCCAACGTACTACGGAAGATCAGATCATATAAATAAAATAGGAGAGATAGATTGCAGAACAGACAGATTCCGAATGTCATTTTTTCCACGATCAATAAGAGATTATAACGGCAGCAATAGAGCGCGTAAATAGATTGCATGACTTGTAGTGTAGCCTACTAACCTATGTAAAACTTACTGCATGTTTCTGAATTTCTATTCTATATTCTATTTCTAACAGCATATAGTAGTATAGTTTGTTATTATACGGGACGTTTCTTGGACGGTGTGGTGTGCATGTGGGAGTCCAAATGCATGCTGCATGCTGGTGATTGATCACCCCCTGCCAAACACCCTAGAGGTGGCTCGCAGGGTAATTTGTAGATGTAGATGAAGAGTTAACTTTTTTGGTAGACTATAGTACATTTCATCAATTCCACAGCATTTAATCAAAACAAATTCACAGAAAGAGTCAACTTTTTTGGTAGACTACTAGATTTCATCAATTCCTCAGTATGTAATCAAAACAAATCCACAGAAAGAGTCAACCTCTTTGGTAGACTACTAGATTTAATCCATTACTTCTTATGTAATCACAACTAATCCACAGAAAGAGTCAACCTTTTTGGTAGACTACGAAATTTCATGAAAAATGTCTTATTTATTGCGAAAACGGTAATTAGAAAGTGGAAGCAGTACCAATAGTAGCCGTACGTGGCGCTGCCGTTGGGTATACCTTGAGGTTGACTCTTTCTCCATTCTCTAAGACTCCAACGGGGAAGTTAGTCATCTGTCTAATCTCATAGGCAGCTGTCGCATGAATACCAATTCGATGATTCGTGATTCAACCGCATGGAGGCGCGATAAACGCTGTGGGTGTTTTCAATGTCCGTTCAGTGTTGGCGCAAATGAGCCAATGGCAGTGCGGGAACAAAAGCCGTCTTAGACGCACGTTATGCGAATGCAAGGAATCTATGAAGAGATAGAAGATAAGTGGAAGGATTTCCATGAATTAAGTGCCACGAGTGCTAATTTTACGTGTATGATAAATATTGAAATTTGGTTATTTTAAAACAACGACCAATTTCAGGGAATGTGCTAAAATAACACCATTAGACGAAGCCCTGGCGAGTAAGGGCGTAAGCTATTCCTCCTATTACCGTCGGCTGCAGTTGAAGCAAGGGAACGAAGGATTTCATCGCGTCAGCCATGTTGTTCCACCTCGGCCAAAGCAAAAACTCACGAGCTCTTATGGCAAATATTACTTTTGATTATTTTCAAACACTCTCTATATATAATTCTATTACTGATCTTTGAAATACGGGGAAAGATTAAAGAGAGATCATCAAAATAAATTCTTTTAAAAATGAAAACTTTCTGTTCTTGCGGATGCGCGATCCAGCGCAAATTAATGGAGTGGTCAATAGGTTAATTCACCGCTCCTACAAAATAAGCGACCAGAACAACTTTGCCGAAGAGAGGAAGAAGCCAGAGGCCATTCTACGGGCAAATGGATTCGACGACAGAGTTATCTCTCGAAAATTTAATAAAGTTATCAGAAAGAACAACGAGATCAAAATCAACACCGCAGAAGCAGCGAACTCCTCTGCAAATGACCTCAGCGACCAAAAGAAAGCCTTCCAGCCACACATTAAGGGGACGACGGACAGAATAGGAAATATCCTACGCAAATTCCAGATAAGGACAATATTCTCGCCTCACGTACAGATAAAACATCTATTGAAAACCGTCAAGGATAGAACTACACTACAAGTCGAAGGGGTATACCGAATTCCGTGCCAGACCTGTGGGAAGAACTACATCGGCGAAACAGTCAGATCGGTTAAAACACGTCTAGAGGAGCACGAGAGAGCAATTCGACTGGGGTAGTCAACGAAGTCCACGGTAGTCGAACACGCAGCGCTGGGCCACTCAATCGACCTTAAGGAAGCAAAAATTGTTGCGAGAGTGAAAGGCTTTAAACAGAGACTCGTAAGAGAAGCAATAGAAATATCTAAAGAGGAGAAAAACAACTTCAACAGAGACACTGGCCTTAAAATCAGCCGTACTTGGCAACCCGTAATCGGCAAAAATAATCGACAACCGACTCCTCCAACCTCTCACTCCCCTCCCCCCACCACCTGACACGTATACCTATATATATTAATTTTAAATCCCACCTCTTCAGATTCCCTTGCGAAAGCGACCAGCATCGGTCGGGAAACGTTGGGGCCACCGAAAATCTGACGCGGCGACATAGCCCAAAAGTTTTAATTCAACATGACGAGCACCCGCGAAAGTTTAAACGAAGAATTACGGATGAACATTGTTAGTACATTAAAAAAGTTAATGACCATTATAAACAAGCTTAGCCATATAATATGATAGCATCGCTATTTCTGTCTATTCCTGCGTTGATCAGCTGCATCAGTGCTTAAACTATCAGTTTAAATTAAAATAAACAGATGATGTTATCTTTAGTGTGCCGAAATACATGTTGTGCACCTATTGTATTAGTCTGCATGTGCATTTTCTTGTCTCTTGTTATGATTTCTTGAGAAGTATTCTTGGCATTAATTAAATAAACACTCCTTGCTGAAAGCCACTGTGAATTGGTGTTAATTTATAGGAAATCGCCAGGGAGGTTGTAAATACATAGTATATTTACAACCTCCTTGGAAATGGCCTACTTCGCTTGATATATTATCAGCACTCAATTGTTTAGGTAGCTGGGTAGGTAGTTGATTGATAACACATAAGATGGCTGCGCCGTCGAAGTACCGGTATTTCTAGTACCGATACTCTGGTAGTACTGCTAAAAAATACTGGCCGGTAATACCGAAGTAGAAAAAAAAGTACTCAGTACTACCGAATACCGGTATTTTTAGCGCATGCCTACTGATATATGACGACTGATATATGACGTATAATAAATGACGTTCGATAACTTTAGCACCTTAAATGATAATTTAAAAAATCTGCAAATTCTTCGATGAAAGACATTTTCATCAGCAATTCCGAACAATTTTTGCTAAGATTTAAAACCCTGAATTCGTTTAGCGTTAACGCTGAAATCACATAAAATACAATAGACGCTCACACATTCAACTCTCACTACCAGTGCCACATTTAGGCCTTCAACTCACTTTATTTTACTATTTCCACAATCAATAATCAGTCATTTTGGTTTGATTAATTTCCTAGACATTAAATATAGTATTCTACAGTTAACTTCAAACAGAGCTTTTATCTTTAACTTCTTCTAGTACATTCTGCTGACAACTTGTGAAGGTGTAATTTTAATTTTTACCTGTAAGTTCACTCTTTAATTTTTCCAGCCACCGATCAGAGCATCAGGGTGACTGAGAATAGTCAATGGGAGGCCTTGTGAAGCAAGCGCCGTCATCCATTCAAAAGGCTCTGCTGTGTCTCAGCGGTGGCGCGTGTTAATAGAGCCCAAAGGTGTCTTTATGGTTCCAAAGGTCGGTTGAAGCAACAACATTCCACGCATTGTTGTCGCCGTCGTTGTTGTGGTGTGTCCTATCGCTGTGGCGGCCAGGGACTCGCAACAATAGCCGCGAGGGACTCAATATCGGATCGGTGGCATGGCAACGCAGCATTACGGCCATGTACCGAGGACGTGTTCGGCCTTCCGAACCGAATATTCACTCTGATCCATCAGCGATAAGGCTCGATTCAATAACCAGGTAAGTCCGAAGGTATTTGAGTTTCCACTAACAGTATAGGTTTAGGCCTATCAACCTCAATCCACATAAACATCGCTTTCAAATGGAAATGAGGCTGGAACAACCGACAGGGTACAATTTCACGAATATAAGGAAGATAATGATTTGAAAAAGAATAGAGTTGTGACTCAAGTGGATGACAATGACAGATGCTCATGCGTCGTAAAAAAGACTGCCAGATATATCGCTGGCCGTTAAATGATATCAACACTTCGCCGTCAGGAGCCTCAGGGATACATTAGATCGCAATTCTAGAGTGGACAACTCAAGATAGATATTTCTATGGAATGCTAAATACGTTACGGACAGGAAGGAAATGGTTGCAAAGGAAATTATTGATGCTTGTGCAGAACAGCAAGTAAAATGGAAAAAGAGATTAAAACCCTAATATTCGAGGGGGATGGGGTGGCAATTTTGCCATATTAAATTAATTTTCCTCGATTTTAAAATTAATTTCAATGTTATTGCACCATTTTTTAGAATATTACGTCGTTACATTGATATCTTGGTCGTAATACATGTTAAAATCGTGGATAATTGCAAGTATTTACTTCAATAGGTGATGGGCTACGGATAATAGTTTCTTGAGCTCAGCCCTTGAGCGGGTGAAGCTTTTGACATCCGAAATGACCATTCTAAAACTATCAGGTGGCAGAGAGGAAAACACTGATTCCACTGAAGAGTGAAATTCACACGCTTGTGGTTTAGATCGGGGTGAGATCTACCCTCACCTATCAAAAATAACCTTCGCGTTGAATCACTGAATGGGTAAGTATAGTAGAAACACAAACAACTCATTGCCTGCCGACGTATCGCCCAAGAAAGTGGCTTTATCATCCTCCGATGCCCTCCGATTTCTTCCCGAGTTGGCAGAACGAGTGACTCGACTTAAAAGTAATTAAGGAGTATGAATTTTCTTCGAATGAGAACAATTGATAAGAGAGTTACGTGAGACCGGATTAATTAATTTGTAACATCTGAGATCGCGATATAAATTCATATTACTACCTCTCTATTTTTAAAGTTAGATAAAGTGTATTAAGAAGCGTTTTTGTGAACGACCATGAGTTGAGATTTGTATCCACACGTGGCCTGCTCGTACTAATTGTCAAGAGACAAGCCTTTAAGGATGGGTATGTTCAGTATACACACGGCACGAGAGGCCCAGGAAACACTAAAAAATGAAAAGCGAACTACGACGCAATTTATTTGCAGTCTAACACAGATGTCCAGGGATTGATTTCCTCGCTTATAATGATAATAGGAAAAAATGAGATGGTTGAGAATTTGTAACAAAGCAAGGAGGATTAGCATCAGATTTTACACAGACAATGGGGAAAACAGCTTAGGGGTCTAAATTCATCCACTGAAAATCTTGAGAGTATTTAAACTCACCTTGAAATGTAGGCACTCGCAGGTACCATGTATAGTGAATAATAGTTATTTCGATAAATTGAAATGCATTTGATGCCCATAAAACTTATTTTGAGGAACACCTAACCTTTTTTAATGCATGCCATAACTGCGGCTACCTTGACCAAATCGTGTTTCATTTCAATTTGGCGGAGGGCAGACTTCTCAATGAAGAGCAGAAAAGTGAAGTGGTTCTAATTATGGCACCACAGCATCGAATGCACGCCCAGCAGACGGAAGAAAAGGCGACGCGAGTCACTGTGAGAACGCAATTACCCTGCTTCTCCTCTTTATATTAATGGGAAGCGGCGAATATTATTAGTTGAGAGTTGAGTCGTGTAATATGAGCGATGCGAGAGAGATGCCACGCGTTTGGGCAAGCCTCCGCTCGCGTGATAAGATTTATGAAGAACAAGTAGTCTATTTTAATTACAGGAGGGAGGTGAGCTATGTTCCTTGAAACATCAGACCCATGGCCTCACAGCGGCAGAGAATCAAACCTTCGGGCAAACGAGACTAGAGATTTATTTATCCTCATCAAAATGTTATCATGCACTTAAGTACTATGAATGGAGACAGTAAATCGCATTCCACAACACACTATTAGCGATTTCAGGAATAATTCACTGTTAATCATTGTCATTTTCTTGCCCTTCATCGGGGCACGGAAAATATCTGGAAAGGGAAAGGAACGAGCATGTTATTTCATAAAATAAGTTATGTTTTGAATTAAATGGATCCGAGATATTATATTAACCGAACCGTTTGTTTTCCAGGCTATATACTTTTGAGGCCTTTCGAAAATTCAATAGTACAATCATAAATTCCTATATATTAGGGGTTAAATACGTGAGAATGGTTATAGAATGCCCCCAAATACAGAAAATATAATACCCCATTACAATGATTTTCGGATCCAATGCTAGATTTAATAAATGAAAATAAATCAACAGAAATCACTAGGGTTACTAGAACGGGATGCATGACATAGCGTGGTCATGTACACACAATGAAAGAAACACATGCAATACAACTGAATCTACTTCAATAAGCCACGTTGTAAAACAATGAATGCATGCTAATTTGGGTCAGTTAAGCGGAAGATATAAGTCTAAAGTGATTATTATAGAGTATAGCAAGTAAAAAAGGCAAAAAATGGCGACCGTGTCCAAGCCTTCATCCGCTCATCAAAGAGTGCTGCCATGGCGATATTCATTTCTCTTAGTTATAACGTTCGCAGCAGAACATCCTAAATTAATATAAAAATGTGATGACAAGCATACCATATCTTTTTAAATGTAAAAAAAATTAAATTCATGAGACGACAAAGGATCAAATAAAAAAATAATTATTAGCAAATATGACTGTACATAAAAGACGAAAACAGGGTCATTCCACTTCGATTTCGCAGGTCAATGTCTAAAAAGGGACAGAATGTAAACAAGTGAAAATTTTACAGAATGTTCTACACACCCATATAATATCTCACAAAAAAATGATGACTGGGACTCTACTACATTAAGAGTAGTGGAGAAGTGAATTTCAATAAAAATGCAACCACTTTATGTGCCTCTGCAGTGCAAACAAGGTCTCGGGCAGTGCAAGTTAGCACACAGGAGGAGGTAAGGGGAGGGGGAGGAGATGGGAATACCTGAAGAGGAAAGTGAACGGAATAGAATGGGGAGTGAAAGAGATGATGACGACAGGAAAAAATTGAGAAAGAGGTGGTGGGGGTTAGTAGAGGAGAAGATATGGGATATGCAGGTTTTTGGGTGGTTTTAGAAATATTTCCGCAGAAACATTCGAACATCCACGCGACGATCCTGGTGTAAATTCGGGGCTGTTGTTTTGGGAGGCAGTCCATGAATGGTGGCGGACTTAGTAGTAACATTGAAAATTAGGAAGTAAAAAATGTTATAATTGTGGAATAGTGTATGCAGATATGTATTTCGAACTGTTGCAAGGCTTATATGTTAACCTTATCTTGGGTGACTTTTCCCTCAAATTGAAAGAATTCAGGACTCAGTGCTTAAAAGAATGTAAAAATAGGTGCAAACTCGAATCATAAAATTAAATCGGTTGCTATAGAACCGTCGGGAGCTAAATATGGGTCAAATTTTTAAATGAACTCCACTGCCCCGAAAATAGCGAACTTGAGGCCTTTACAGCAAAAGAACCTAAAAAAAACAGCAATCAAGGACAATCAAAAACCCACATGCACTGGATATGCGCAACTTACCCAAGCGAGGCTCGAACCCGCGACCTTCGGTTGGGCGGACGACGAGTTAACCCCGCCTTCATCGAGGTGAGATATGATTGGTAATTATATTCAAGATGCGGGATTAAACCCAGGACCAAAACAAGAGTAGTGATAATGGTAAGCGTACCTCAGTCGGCTCAAATCCCGTAATAAATTCAAACGTTATAAACCACATTCACGAGGAACGAAGCGCCTCGCTAAGTAATGTGTACAGTGGGCAACAAAGAGTACAGAGCGCAACTTAATGTTGCCGAACGCCGAAGGATACAGCATTCACTATTCAGCACGAAAGAGAGGTGATTCGACGCAATAAAAAGATATTACTCCTTTCAGGAGGAGCAGCTAAAACACTGGAAATACCAGATCTCACGCTATGAAAAGATAATACGCTCATAACTAGAGTTAACGATCTGAATATTGGTATGACAGAACTCTTCTCCATTGTGGAGGGTTGGCGCAGAAGCCCAGTTGACACAAGAGGAACTACGACCGACCAAAACAAACTGCCCCTATTGACTGTGGGAATCACGGTTTGGGTGATAAATCATCGGGAGTATAGAACGGTTGTCGGAGAGTCCTATCTGATTATGACAATTGGTAGCGGAGTCATCAGGAGGAAACGGATGGCGCTGACCTTAACAGAACGGCTTCCAAGGTCTATCGTTTTAAATAGACAGCCCAAGAGTCCCACTTAACTGATGGGGTCGGGTCGGTGAAAACTTGAAGGCTGGAATATGATCAACCTCCATCCATTCCCTTGACGGCACCAAGAGCCGACGAGGATGGACGCGGATGCGACCGAGCTACCGAAGCTGGAGTCAAACACTCCAGTAGCAAATATAAGAGAGGCCGATGGAAAGCAGTGAGGAAACTCACGTCCACGCACACTTTGGGACCCCGGAGCGTTCTCTTTCGGGCTCCAGGATTAGCTGAGATTTTTACACGATATTTTCCAGAAATTGCTGTGATCAAAAATGATTTCCATTGCACCAAAAAAATCAAAATCTTTACCAGTAACAGTAATTCACATTAAAAAAGCTTAAATACTCACGTAAATTCCACGAAACGCCTCACGAAATTCAAGCATAGAAAATAAAAAAATGCCATGCAAAGGTTTTTCATGTGTAATTCAGTATCAACAAACGATTCTTTTAATGGAAATAAAAAACGTGTTTTTGAAATTATTACATTATAAACCTTAAAAAAGTATATTTGATTCTATATTATCCATAAGATGTGAATGCTTTCACTCAGCTATAAATGGAAAATTAGAAATACTAAGGGTGAAACGACTTTGAGAAAACGCATAACTAAAAACAGTATGCTAGCTTGAAATAATACGGCAAAGATCTATGACCCTTAAAATTCTGTGCTGTAAAATGCTGTGAGTGCTAAGAATAATTGTTGCAAAGGATATAGGAAGAGGTGGGAAGCCTCACATTTTAAAAGGTTCATCAACATCACTGGTCAACAATCCTAGGATTGGTTTGACGCAGCTCTCCACTCAGTTCTCCTATCAGCTAATCTTTTCACACCTACGTATTTCTTCTCTTTCACATCTCTCTTCACTTGTTCCATATATTTTGTTCGAGGTCTTCCTTTTCCATTCTTGCCTTCCACTTGTCCTTCGACGATTGTCTTCATCAAGCCATCATGCCTCAAGATGTGGCCTATAAGGTTGTTCCGTCTTCTTATTAAGGTTTTCATGAGGCTTCTCTTCTCTCCTACCCTTCTTAGGACTTCCTCGTTACTAACTCGGTCAATCCATTTGATTTTCATCATTCTTCTGTAGCACCACATTTCAAAGGCCTCTATCCTTGCTTTCTCCGCTGCGGTCATTGTCCATGCCTCACTTCCGAATAGAAGCATACTCCAGATGTAGGTTCTAATGAATTGTTTCTTTACTTCCATATTTAAGTTTCCAGCTGTAAGCAGGTCTCTCTTTTGGTGGAATGATCTCTTCGCCTGGGCTATTCTGCTGATAATTTCTTTCTTGCTTCTCCCGTCATTAGTTATCTTGCTTCCCAAATAACAGAATTCATCCACCTCTATCAGTTTTTGCCTTCCTATTTTAATGTTGGTCTTGACTTCTTCTCTTCTGCTGCATACTAAGATCTTGGTTTTCTTCGTGCTTATTTACAGTTGATATCTACTCATTGCCCTACCCATATTAACCAGTTTAAAAGGTTATTGTGATTTTATAAGGAAAGTAGATTGGCAATTTAATGAAAGGGTGTGAGACAAAAACCAGTTCAAATAGATAAATGAATTTACAAGAACCAATTTACGATGCTATACAGCACCACCACCACCAAGATAACACAAAAACTTATCAAATATTCTCAATTACCTAGTGGTCCTGTTTCCGGTAGCTGAGTGACAATGACTAAAGAATGGCACTGAGCCGTTAAAAACACTCGACTTGTTGGATGTTGAATAGGCAAAGTCAGACCGTCTAGAGCTCATATCAATGATAGTTGCAAGATTTTTCCACGCCACTGCGAATTATTTAATCGAATTTACGCTCGAAAAATTCCACTACGGAATGCATCGTTAATAGAATGATTTAGACAATCAGTGGATTTTCGATTAAAGTCAATTTTCTTCAGCCCTTGAATTGCACTTCAAGTTAGACGTGACCTGTACAATAGGGCGGATCGCAAAAACCGATTTTTTTCAAATCCATCTGGCCCAATGAAAAAAAGTTGTGGGACCGATCAAAAATAAGGCCTGAAAAATTTGAGACCTGTACGTGAACCCCTGACCCTCGCTCAAATGCAATTTAGGGGGGGAGGGTCAAAATTCGAAAAATATAATATTTTATTGTGTTTTCCTATAGATTTTGCCGAGTTACTGCCCTTTTAGGATAATAATTTCGTGCATTTTGACGTATCTGCCGCCGTTTAGCCACAAAATGCCTAATTTGAGTCCGCGTCCGCGAAGAAAATATTCCAACGCCCACGCAGCGTCGCAGATACCAGAGCCGCAGGCCGATCCCTTCCCCTCCACGCTCGCTTCTCCCCCTCCCACGCCTCTAACACAGCAAAATTCATCCCGCGCATGCTGATAGGAGGTCGTTTATCTTTCATGATATAAATCAGAAGATGGTACACGGTAAAAAACGATGCGTAGTGAGACGACTTGTCCCTTATTTGGCGCCTCGTCGGCGTTAAACAAATCGATGTTACCAACTTTTAGAGAAGTGATGAAATAATTTTAGACCTGCGCACGCAGGAAAGGAGACTACGGTCTATGAAGACGCCTCTCGAGTGGCTATGAAGGTTTGGGAACTTGGGAAGGTTATGCACTTCTATCCTTTCCCTTGGGCTACAACCTTGTCGCGGTGGAAAGGCTTGCGCGCTCCTATGACCCCTTGAGCTGCACTGGCGGGATTAATTCTAAATTATTCCCGGTAGGGCCACCCATGCCAGATAGGTCGAAGGGTAGGAGCCAGACGAAAGGTAGTCCACGTGATGGTGTCACGTGAAAAACACTGTTGGAATGGAAGTGGGAAACCCTACCAACTATCTCCTCCCTGAACACATGGAGTACAACCAAATGAGCCTCGGAATCTCATCGCCCGGGACCCGTCCGCAAAGGGCGGGTGTCGGGCACGGCAGCGAGGTCGGCAAGGTCCTCGGGGTCGTCAACATGCGAAATCCTTGCAGAGACTTATCATCATCAACATCAGTGGCAGCAGCAATGAAGAAAGAAGAAAAGAAGACCAAGAAGATGGAGAAGAAGAGGTCTGCTATAAATGTGGGGACGTGGAATGTGAGGACTATGATGAGGGCGGGAAAGTTAGAAAATATCAAAAGGGAAATGGATAAAGGGAGGATAGATATCTTAGGATTATGCGAGGTGAGGTGGAGGGATGGGGGGGACTATTGGAGTGATGGGTATAGGGTTATATATAGTGGAGGGGAAGAAAGCCAGCGAGGGGTAGCTTTAGTATTAAACGGGAAGATGGGTAAGCGTGTGGTAGGTATAGACCAGGTAAGCGATAGGATTCTGGTGGTAGAAATTGAGGCGCGGCCCACCAACCTTGTGGTGGTCCAGGTTTACATGCCCACTAGCAATCATAGGGAGGAAGAAGTAGACGAGGTGTATGAACAGCTCGAGGAAATAATTAGAGACACACCGGGTAAGAAAAATCTGGTAGTGATGGGGGACTGGAACGCCTCAGTCGGGGAAGGGAGGGATGGAAACGAAATAGGAGATTTTGGTCTAGGAATACGGAACGACAGGGGAGAGAAAGCAGCAGAATTTTGTAGGAGAAACAAATTATTCATCACAAACACGTGGTTCAATCATCATAAAGGGCGAAGGTACACGTGGAAAAGTCCAGGGGATGCGGGGAGATATCAAATAGACTACATTATGGTAAGACAGAGGTTTAGGAACAGTGTGAAAAACTCGCGCAGCTTCCCTGCAGCGGATGCGGATTCGGACCACAATCTAGTGCTCATGAAATGCAACGTAAGATTCAAAAGACTTATGAAAGTTAGGAAGGCGAAGAAATGGAACGTAGAAGCCCTGAAGGGGAGTATGAGGAGAGAATATCAGGAACTAGTGGACGTTAGTATACGGGAGATTGAAAGTACCAAGACGGTAGAGGAAAGATGGGATAATATAAAAACGGGAATAGTCAAAGCGGCGGAGAAGTCAATTGGTTACGTTGACAGTAGAAGGATAAAGAAGCCGTGGATAACTGAGGCAATGGTAAATGAAATGGAGGAGAGGAGGAAGTGGAAGAACGTGGACACAGAACAGGGAAAAAGAATGTATAGGGAATTGAATAATCGATTACGACGTGAAACTAAGAGGGCAAGGGAGGCTTGGTGGAAAAGACAGTGCGAGGAAATGGAAAAGTTCCAGAAGGATGGAGAAGTAGGCGCGTTGTACGCCAAAGTTAAGTCGCTATCGGGCGGCAAAAGAGGACAAGCCATGTCTAAAATTAAGGCTAAAGATGGGAGGATGCTAACCGAGCGAGAAGAGGTACAGGGTAGGTGGAAGGAATACGTGGAGGACCTGTATGACGGAACGAACAGACCAGAGAGATTGACTCTAGAGGAGGAAAGTGCAGTGGAGGAGGATAATCTTGGGCCGGATATATTAGATTCAGAAATAGAGAGAGCACTCCGTGATATGAAGGCTAGGAAAGCAGTAGGCGTGGACAACATCCCGTGCGAGCTTCTGAAGAGTCTAGGGAAGGAAGGTAAGAAAAGGTTTTTCGAACTAGTGCGCAAGATCTATGAGGAGGGATGCTGGCCGGAGGATTTCGTGAAGACGGTTTTAATTCCGCTTCCGAAAAAGAAGAAAGCTGTGGAATGCGGAGATTATAGGACTATCAGCCTAATATCCCATGCGGCTAAAGTAGTGCTGAGGATATTGAACAGACGAATGGAGGCGAGGGCAAACGAGTATTTGGGCGAAGATCAGTTTGGTTTCAGAAAAGGGAAGTCAACTCGCGATGCAATAGCAATAATGAGGGCCCTCGTGGAGAGGAACCTAGAATATGAGCAGGACGTATATGTGTGTTTCGTGGATTTTGAAAAAGCGTTTGATAGGGTGAACTGAGTAAAGTTAATGGATATTCTCAAGAGAATAGGTGTAGACTGGAGGGATAGACGACTGATTTGTAATCTGTATATGGCCCAGACTGCGCAAGTGAGGATAGCGGACGGAGAATCTGGGTGGGCAAGCATTGGCCGAGGTTTGAGGCAAGGCTGTCCTCTATCGCCACTGCTCTTTAACGTGTATGCTGAAGAGATGGTAAGGGAAGCGTGGGATGAGTTAGAAGCTGGGATAAAAGTGGGAGGAATGATGTTCAAATCAGTGAGATTCGCGGATGACCAGGCGTTGATCAGTCAGTCAGCAAGGGGGCTTCAGGCCCTAGTGGATGCGTTATACGAACGTTGCGAGGAATATGGGATGAGGATTAATCACAAGAAAACTAAGGTAATGCGGTTTTGTAAAGCATCACGAGCGAGGAATGTGAGACTCAAGATAAAGGTGGGTGGTGAAAAACTTGAGCAGGTTGAGCAATTCAACTATTTAGGCAGTACGTTAGAGGAAAACGGATACAGTAGTAAGGACATCAGGAAGAGAATAGCATTAGCGAAGGAGGCGTTCATGAGCAGGAAGGAGCTTCTGAGAGGATCGTTGTGTAAGAGTTTAAAGAAAAGGTTAGTGAAGAGTTTGGTTTGGAGTGTAGCTCTCTACGGTGCGGAAACGTGGACTCTGAGGAAAGAAGACGAGAGAAGATTGGAGGCGTTCGAGATGTGGGTATGGAGAAGAATGGAGAGGGTGAAATGGACGGAGAGGAAAAGGAACGACGAAGTGCTGGATATGGTTGGCGAGGAGAGAAAGCTTTTAGATGAGATACGCAGGAGACAGAAGGTTTGGATGGAGTTAGTGCTTAGCGGTGAGGGGATGTTGAAAATGGTGTTGGAGGGTAGAATGTTGGGGAAACGAGGGAGGGGAAGGAAAAGAATAGGATTTTTAGATAGATTGAAAGAGAGTAGGCCTTACAGTGAATTAAAGAAGGCAGTGCTGGAAGGAAAGGGAGGCTCCCAGATCACCTCTTTGGTACTCCATGGAAACCTACCTTAATCGGTAGAATACTATAATAATAATGCACTTCTATTCCGGTATTGTCCGACAGCTGTGACTAAATGGATGAATAAGGGTGAAGGCCGCCGGCGTACCCTCCCCGCTCCCCTCTCGAACGCCCCAGATGCAGCAAAATTCACACCAAGTGTGTCTTTCTTCGTTAGTCTTACTAATATTTGATTTATCAGCATCGTCCAGTGAGGAACAATCACGAAGGAATTATTCAATTACCTGCTTTCCAGTCTGTATTTCTTATGTTATTGTCATTCCTTGTGTTTTGCTGCTGTCAACAAAGTTTTGGTAAATTCTTTCGCGAATCTCTCGTCCGTATGTATAATAAAAGGAATATTGAAATTTAAATTTGAACTTTCATCAATAGATTTTTAAATTCCACAGCGCTAAGCTCGGATATAGCCGAAGGAACCGGAGTCTCTCTCCAATATATCATCGGCGGGTAGTACTTTACGTCGATATTAAAATCCAGCAATTAAAAAATATCTCGGATTGGTCGCCAAACGCATCCTTGCAGAGAAGCAAATTGCGTCCCTAGGTTACCCTCACAACGTTTATGTCGAAAATCCAAGTCAACATAGTGCAATTAGCAAATAGACCACTGTAAGGGATGAAATACGATTTGATGCTTTCCCGGCGAATGATGTGGGTAAACTCTTTCTGGGGTTCAACAAAATTTATCTCTTAGGATGAGCCCCCAGACGGAGCTTGAAATGTTGGCCATTATGGAAAAATTAACCCGGTGGGAATCCCGAGAAGAGTCTACCCACACTGCAAGGGATGTTGGAATTATGCTTATAGCAAAGGGATGATGCCTCCTTTTTGGGCGGTATTCGCTTGGTACCATCATAATCAAATCCTTTTTAATTCTGTGTATCTAATTTTCACTCGGAAAGGAATCGATAATCGCAGATTTTATGACTTTTGCTAATCCTCCGACGGGGGAGGCAAACCTCCAAAAGTGGGACCCTGTTTCTTCAACTAACACCACACATTCCCCTATAAACTTGTATTGATAAGTCCTCTTCCCTTTTTTCATCAGACAAGAGTATCGTCTTTCATTCCAATAAAAGGAGACCCTTTGATGACACCTCTCTTTTCTTATTCACAGAAATTAGCATATTTTTCTGTCTACGTAAGTAATTCCGGTACACTAGCTTTGATATATCTTACGAAGTTATGACTTTTACGTCAGCTAAAGTTGCGGGAACGATCATTGCTGTTGCTTGGTTCTTTCATATACCTCTATTACAGTTGGCAGACGCATTTTCCCCGAAGAAGTTCCAATTTGAGGTTATAGTCCTTAATGATTATTTCATGAGGAAAGTAGAGATACAAATCGGCTAATTTCTCGCCTTTTTAATTTTCTTCGGATGAATTGATGAAGAAAACTTTTGATACTATTTTCCCGTGCAAGAATTGACGATGATGACTCAACGCTCGCCTAGGATTCCCTTTTTTCCTAAGTTGTCGAGTTTCTATAGGGTTCAATCCAGCAGCCATCATCTTTCTTTTCGTCAGATTGTCTCTCAAAATACTTCTCATTGGGGGAACCTTATGCTCCTCCATGCACTTACACGCAAAAATATCGCATAATTTAAAATGTTCCTTTAAAATTGTTTGAGTCTTATACTTCAATAAAATCCTACTTTTGGCCTATTAGTGCTAATAGATTTTCCGTAAGTTTTAGTACTTCCTGTGGCACCGCTAAATCTATTTAGTCACATTCATAATGGAAGAGAAGCGCGTCACCATAGTTCGCACACCTTCATAGCCACTCGAGAGGCGTCTTCATAGACCGTAGTCTCCTTTCCTGCGTGCGCAGGTCTAAAATTATTTCATTACTTCTCTAAAAGTTGGTAACATCGATTTGTTTAACGCCGACGAGGCGCCAAATAAGGGACAAGTCGTCTCACTACGCATCGTTTTTTACCGTGTACCATCTTCTGATTTATATCATGAAAGATAAACGACCTCCTAGCAGCGTGCGCGGGATGAATTTTGCTGTGTTAGAGGCGTGGGAGGGGGAGAAGCGAGCGTGGAGGGGAAGGGATCGGCCTGCGGCTCTGGTATCCGCGACGCTGCGTGGGCGTTGGAATATTTTCTTCGCGGACGCGGACTCAAATTAGGCATTTTGTGGCTAAACGGCGGCAGATACGTCAAAATGCACGAAACTTTTGCCCTAAAAGGGCAGTAACTCGGCAAAATCTATAGGAAAACACAATAAAATATTATATTTTTCGAATTTTGACCCTCCCCCCCTAAATTGCATTTGAGCGAGGGTCAGGGGTTCACGTACAGGTCTCAAATTTTTCAGGCCTTATTTTTGATCGGTCCCACAACTTTTTTTCATTGGGCCAGATGGATTTGAAAAAAATCGATTTTTGCGATCCGCCCTACTGTACAATCAAGGCATAGTGAATGCTGTTTGGTTGTGAATTTCCCAGAAAAAGTCGAGCCTCGCCACCTGTTGGCGATACCACGAATTGTCGGGTTTTCGTTTTGGTTTTGATTTTGTTTTGTCACTCCGAGAATGGGAGTGAATAGGCAGTCGTCCAGTGAACTTCGCAAGCGTATGAGCATTGAGCAACCCCAGGAGGAGGAGCCATGTCGCGCCCCCGACGGGAACAACAGCAGCGGTGAGTGGTATGCCAACGGCCCGGCTCGACTTTGATTTAAACAGTATACAGTCCACATTTATTATCACGATCGGAAGTGATCATATGGTCCTTTGGGCCGGATTTGTCGTTGTAGAATCAGTGTTGGTGTTAGAATACTTTTGGTTTTCCCTTTCTTGGTTGGTTGTATTAGGGAACGTTGAAAATGCCAGTGATCGACGATGTAGAGTTTCGTATTGCATCTCTCTTAGCGAAGATGGGTCGTATTGATAATGTCGCTAAAGATTTCGAAAAGAATTCGAGTGATGTAAAAAAGAGGAATTTATTACGAGCTATGACGGACCACGTGGATAGTCTTTTGGAGGAATTCAATGAGGGTATTTTGAAATTAGCCTCGTTGTACGCGAAACAGTCCCCTCCCGTCGAAAAGGACAAGGAATTGCGTAAGTCTACGGAGGAGTTCGAGGCTATGTTTTTTAATACTAAGGCAATTCTTCTGACATATTTCCCAGACATAGAGCCACACTTAAGGTCAACGGGCCATATTGCGACCGGGGAAAGTAATTCAACTCATACCGTAGCTCTCCCTAAGCTCGATTTAGTCGCGTTTAATGGCGATTTAATGCAATGGCAGTCATTTTATGATGTATACCTATCTGCGGTTCATGAAAACCCGTCCTTGAGTGACGTGCAGAAATTTTTGTATCTCAAATCTATTCTTAAGGGGGAAGCTCATTCGTATGTTTCGTCTTTACCTGTGTCCTCGGCGAATTACTCGGTCGCGTGGGAGAGTTTGAAAGCGCGCTATATGGACTCAAACAGGTTGACTAATGCCTATCTGGAGGCTTTGTTCGATATCAACCCGATCACCCGGGAAGGTCAAGCTATTCGCAAATTTTGCACATTAATTACTGAGTATGTTGGTGCGTTAAGCGCGGTGGGGCATAATGTCGAAAGTTGGTCGGTCCCAATGCTTTTTATGTTGCGCCGCAAACTCAATTCCGTGTTACGGGAGCGGTGGGGAAAGGTAGCGCTCAACGTTGGTGAGCCTTCCCTACAAACATTTTTTGATTTTTTAAGTGAGGAAGCCAAGATTTTGGAAGCAGCCTCATCGTTTCATTCAGATACTGGTCTGAATAAAAGGCCCCATAAGCCAATGCAATCTTTAAGAAAGTCTACCAGTATGGTTGTTAATACTGATAGGCAAAGGGTCCAGAAATCGTGCCCAATTTGTTCGTTGCCGCATTCTTTGGAAAAATGCAGGAAGTTTTTGAAATTGTCAGTGGGATCTCGGCCAAGATTAGTTAAGGCTAAAGGGTGTTGTTTAGTTTGTTTCAGCCAAGACCATTATTTAAAAGATTGTGAATTCAAAATGCCATGCCCTAAGTGTAAATTGCCTCACAATGAATTAATTTGTTTTGCCAATCGTGAGGGTTCATGTTCGAAATTAGATAAAGATAATACTGCGGTAGAGCAGAAGCAGCAAAACCCTCAATTAGTGAGCGCAGACCCAGATGAGACGAAAGAAAATCCAGTTCGAGAGGTGTCTTCTTTCCAAACGTGCACTCATGGGTTGGGGTCTGTCGTGATGCTTGCGACTGCCAGGGCGATCGTATTGGATATTGATGGCAATGGCCGCGTAATTAAACTCTTGCTTGACACTGCAAGTCAGGGAACCTTTATCACGGAATCTTGCGTTCGAAAGCTACGGTTGAATTCCAATAAAATTAGAACTCCTATTTTTGGGTTCGGAAATAATAATTCCGTGATATCGTCTGGAATTGTCAGTTTGAAAATAAAACCTTTGTCTGAAAGCACGTTTAAATTGGAAGTCAAAGCTATGGTGGTTCCTCATATTGCTCAATGCCCAAAATTATCGGTCTTTAATAGATCATGGCCTCATATAAAGGGATTGAAACTTGCGGACCCGAGCTATTACGATGAGGAAGAAATAGACGTATTATTGGGGGCAGAATGGTTTGCACGCGTGGTAGTTAACGCGCCGATAATTGGTCCTCCAGGGACACCAGATATTTTGCCAACTGTTTTTGGTCATTGCCTAATGGGGAAAATTGAAAATAAAACAAATCAAATCCGAGTGTTCTGCTCAACACTTGGTGATAATATTGAAGGTTTACTGCGAAAGTTCTGGGAGTCTGAGGAACCTCCTAAGAGATATCAGTGTAGTCCAGAAGATGATGCTTGCGAGCAGCATTATAAGAACAATATTTCTCGTGAATTGAAACAGTATGTTGTTCGTTTACCTTTTATCTCATCTACCCTTGAATTGGGGTAAAGCCATGGTTCCGCGCTGCAAAGGTTCTATATGCTAGAACGCAGATTAACCAAAAACTCCGCTTTACGCTCGAAGTATAACGAATTTATGAAGGATTATTTTGAGCAAGGCCATATGATTGTGGCAACGAGTGCCCCATTGAGAACATCTTATTACATTCCGCACCATTGCATTTATCGTTCAAAGGCGGAATTATCGCGATTTAGAGTGGTTTTTGATTGTTCTATGAAAACCACTAATGGCATATCATTGAATGATGTATTGCACAAGGGTCCCAAATTACAAGTGGATCTAATCGACATTTTGATGCGCTTTCGATTGCATGAGGTTGTGGTGATCGCTGATATACGCCAGATGTATAGAAATATTAAGCTACACCCGGCCGATTATGATATGCAACGAATATTTTGGAGATTTAGTCCCGAGGAAGAGCTCCAAGAATATTGCTTGACCACTGTGACTTATGGAATGAAACCAGCTCCATTCTTGGCAATTCGGACACTTCATCAGTTGGTATGCGATGAAGGCGCAGAATTTTCACTTGCATCTCGAATACTTAGAGAAAATACTTACATGGACGACATAGTTTCTTCAGTTCGAACCATTGACGAAGCATTGGTATTGCAGAGCCAATTAAAGAAGCTTTTAGATCGTGGAGGATTTGAGTTGCGCAAATGGTTGAGTAACCAGTTGGAACTGCTAGAGAATGTACCCTCAGAATTTTGCATTCTGAAGCCAGAGTGTTTTACTTTTCAGCATGAAAACCAACCTGCCGCTGAAATTTTGGGTTTGGCATGGAATCCTAGGAAGGATAAATTTTCGTATAAGTTTGAGGCTGGATTTGGTGTCATCACGAAAAGAACCATATTGTCGGAAGTCGCTCGCTTATTTGATCCACTTGGATTTATTAGCCCTGTCACATTTTATGGAAAATGGCTCATCCAGCACCTTTGGCATTGCGGACTTGAGTGGGATGACACTCCTCCTGAAGAAGTGGTTGTCAAATGGAAACAATTCCGACTTGAGTTACCACTCATTTCGAAATTTGAATTACGTCGTTGCTTGAAAGTAGACTCGGCAATCGACCTTCAGTTGCACGCCTTTGCGGATAGTTCGGAGAGGGGATATGCGGCGGTGGTTTATTTACGAATTGTAAATTCCGACCAGACGGTTGCCACGTCATTACTGATAGCTAAGTCTAAGGTGGCACCGATCAAGCGGATATCATTACCTCGATTAGAATTATTAGGTGTGGTTTTGGCTACTAACCTTATTGATTACGCAAGAGATATATTGCTCCCTCACTGCGTAATTTCTGATGTTGTCGTATGGAGTGATTCAATGGTTGCTCTTCAGTGGATCCAGTCATCTCCTCACCGCTGGAAATCATTTATCGCAAACAGAGTCACTATGGTTCAAGAGAAATTATCTCCGAACAAATTTCGGTATGTTCCATCAGACTCTAACCCTAGTGACATAGCATCGAGAGGAGCCCTTCCTCGTCAATTGATCGAGGACGCAGGTTGGGTGACGGGCCCGTTATGGCTAAGTGAACAATCGGAGGCATGGCCGAGGGCTCCCAGCCTATCTCGCCAAACGGATCGTGATGCCCTTGAAGTGGAAGCTCGAACAATTAATCTCCATACGGCACTAGAGGAAAACACGCTGACTTGGTTGTTGATGTTTTCCTCATTTTCACGACTGAAGAGGATAGCAGCATATTTGCTGCGATTCATTCATAATTGTAAGCACCCTAACGAGAAACATATTGGTTATCTCACTACTGGAGAGTTGGACCAGGCTGAGGTGCGGTTGGTAATCTTAGTGCAGCGAATTGAGTTTCAAAAGGAATTAGATTTATTACGGAAAGAAGAAGTGCCTAGTCGCTTAGGAAAATTGAACCCATTCATCGATGAGGAAGGTGTCTTAAGGGTTGGAGGCAGATTGAAGCATGCCAAAATTGCATTCAGCCAGAAGCATCCAATGCTGCTTCCAAGTTCTCATCATTTAACGGCTTTGATTATCGATTATTATCATGAGACCTACCTACACCCTGGGTCACTTCATTTGCACTGCCTTATCCAGTCGAAATTTTGGATCATTAATGCTAGAGACGTTGTTCGTCGAAGAATATTGCACTGCATTAAATGTTTTCGTGCAAACCCCAAACCGAAAGAGCAGTTTATGGGCAATCTACCGCCCTCTAGATTGAAAAAAATGAATGCTTTCAGCATATCGGGTGTTGACTATGGCGGGCCATTTGCTCTAAAAATGGCTAAAATCCGAAATTCTAAGATATTAAATGGATATATTTGCTTGTTCGTTTGCTTTGCAACAAAGGCAATACATTTAGAGCTTGTTTCGGATTTAAGCACAGACTGCTTCTTAGCCGCGCTAAAGCGGTTTATCGCTCGTAGAGCCGCTGTGGCAGAAATCCATAGTGATAATGGTACTAATATTGTAGGGGCACAGAGAAGGATGGCGACTTGGAGGAAAGTAACGTCATCAACTGACTTCAATGACAGAGCCGAACGATATCTGGGTGGAAGAGGAATCACATGGAAATTTATACCACCGGGCAGTCCTCATATGGGAGGACTATGGGAAGCCGGGGTAAAATCGGTGAAAAGGCATTTGGGAGCATCACTCGGCGGTCAAGTGCTGACGTACGAAGAATTTTACACGGTGTTAGTACAGGTAGAAGCTGTATTAAACTCAAGGCCTATTACTCCAGTTAGTTCGGATCCTAACGATTTTGAGGCTTTAACTCCTGGCCACTTTCTCCTACAAGAACCAATTTACGCACTTCCTGAAGAACTGGAGCATGGTAATAGTGGATTGGGGAGACGATGGAGTTTGCTGCAACAAGTAGTAGGGACATTCTGGAAGCGATGGCAAAATGAGTACTTAATGACTCTGCAGCGGAGAGGAAAATGGACCTCAAAAAGTGGTAATATCAAGGAGGGTGACTAAGTTATATTGAAGGAACCGAATCGTAGCCCATGTAGGTGGAGACTTGGCCGAATAAACCGTTGCTTCTTAGGGACAGATGGCTCGGTTAGGGTTGCTGAGGTTAAAACCGAGCAGGGAGTGTTTAGACGGTCAGTAAAAGATTTGTGTCCATTACCTCTATCGGGTAATTAACGTTTGAGGTCAGGATTTCGTTTTGTTTTTTTTTTGTAATGTTAGGTTTAGTTCTGTAGTTGATAATTTAGTGTTTCGTATTTGTGAACCTTTCCGAGGGCTACCCATTCCTATTAAGTCTCCTATATGGCCCCCTTGGAGTGAAGAATAAGCAATCCTTTCCTTTTTGTTTTGTCTTTCCCTCTCCTTACCCAAAGTTGAGGTTGGTTTAGTTAAAGTTGGACTATATGATCACATTCGAAAGGTGAAGTAATATATGATTGTTTATCTATTCGATATTAATTTAATTGATAATTACTTTTGTTTTTTTTTTGCTTTGGAACGTTGTTCCAAGGGCGGGGGAATGTTTGGTTGTGAATTTCCCAGAAAATGTTGAGCCTCGCCACCTGTTGGCGATACCACGAATTGTCGGGTTTTCGTTTTGGTTTTGTTTTTGGTTTGTCACTCCGAGAATGGGAGTGAATAGGCAGTCGTCCAGTGAACTTCGCAAGCGTATGAGCATTGAGCAACCCCAGGAGAAGGAGCCATGTCGCGCCCCCGACGGGAACAACAGCAGCGGTGAGTGGTATGCCATCGGCCCGGCTCGACTTTGATTTAAACAGTATACAGTCCACATTTATTATCACGATCGGAAGTGATCAAATGCAATATGCTCGAACCCGCTTCTCGTATCTGAAATTAATTTTATTTAGTATGGAAAACATTAGAAGGTGATGTGGAATTAAATTACAAAACATATTGAGTCTCTGTAATGGCAAATCACATTCCCATATTTTCTGTCATTATTAAGTATTTATCCCGATGAAAAATTATTTTCACCAAGTGTCACGTCGATTTTTAAGAGAGGGTGCTTTAAGTAATTGTAAGTAGACGTAGCAAATAAAAGATCCAGTTCTTCGATAGAATTTAATAACGAAGAAATATAAATCAATCAATTTACTAATTTTTGATCAAGTTATAAAATAATTACATTTAAAAGATTTTATCCAATTGCAATTTCTGAGGAAAAGGGCCACTCCTCTATTATCTTTCCTTGATGACGTTTTGCCTCAGTATTCTGTGATAGAAATTTAGAAATCATACATCGTTGTATCGCTGAAATTCATTGACTAGAGAATAAAATCTTCCTATTATTGGTCACAGAACCAAAGTACTGGAAAAGTTAACTGATGACCAGACAATGTCCTTTTTCATTTGTTAGCTTTTACGATAGTAACCCTTAAAAATACAATTCTCCAACCATGCTCGAAAAAAATTCATTTACCGACGTTCCTTTTATAAACAATCCGTCCCCTGATGTCATCGATAAGCAAACGGATTTAATCACATCAGCTCTTAACGCAGCCAAAGAACAAGCAACTAAATCATTTCCTGCTCGTAATCGCAAATCTGACAGATTCCCCGCATTCATGGTTAATTTAATCAAACGCCGTAACGCCGCCCGTAGAAGTTGGCAAATTTCTAGAATCCCTAATGATATATCGGCTTACAATAAACTAACCAATCAAAGTTAAAAAAAGAAATTAACAAACATAGCCAAGTCCAATGGGAAAAACATATCAGTACCTTGTCTTTTGAAAATTCTCCCGAATTTTTTCCAGATGTATATATCACACCAATATAGCGGACAAAAAAGTCACTTAAAAATCGGCAAAACAAATTTTATCCTCCTATTGCTTCAGATTCCGGACTTATTTTCGATCCTTCGCAAAAAGTTGAATTACAAGCTGGTCACCTCCAAAAAGTAATGTCTCTAGATTCTTCCTCTCCACCCATTGATAAAGAAATTAATCTCTTCTTTAATAAATTACCAGAAATTCCCCTCTTTTCCGATTTCAACTCCTTCTTCTGTTCGCAATATTCTTTCCGCGCTTCCCGCTAGAAAAGCCCCCGGTCTCGATAACATTTCTAATTTCCAATTGAAATTTGCTAGCCGTATGAATAAATTCAACTCTCTTCTTTCTGCCCTATTCAACACCGCTTATTCTTTTCCTTACTTTCCCAGTAAACGGAAACAAGCTAAAATCCTTTTAATTCCCAAACCGGGGAAAGATCCCAAAAATAATAGTAATTCTCGTCCCATTTCACTTCTTTCTAAAGTCTTTGAAGCTATCATTCTTTCACGCCTCGAATCTCCCTCTTCCGATCGTAAATTGATCCGGCCTGATCAGCTTGGTTTCCAACGTAAAATGTCCGCCACACACCAAATTCTTCGCCTTGCAGAAAAGATAAGTCATTCCTTTAATCGCCACTCCTCTACGGATGCGGTTTTCCTTGATGTGGCACGGGCTTTTGACCGTGTATGGCACAGGGGACTAATTTACGAACTACACCCGTTAAAATTCCCTCCTTCTGACATCCATTTTTTATTTTCCTATCTAAGTAATAGAAAGTTCCGAGTCGCCGAAGGACCAATTTTATCGTCTCTCAGGCCCATGGAGGCAGGGCTCCTTGCTAAGTCCGTTATTATTCTCACTCTTTGTAAACGACATGCCATCTACACCTAAAACCACTTTACACATGTACGCCGACGATACTGCTATCGCGGCTACATCACTGAAGGGAGACACCAACATTAACAAATTAAATACACACTCACATGGAAATTCACATAAATGCAACAAAAAGCACACACGCTCACTTTTCATGCCGCCAAACACACAATTCACGCACACAGCCACATTCCAACAAAAAAGCGATACTAAGAGCAGCCACGCACAAATTCCTTGGGTTGATTCTCGACAGTAAGCTAACTTTTATTCCTCATCTCAAATATTGCACCAATAAAGCAATAGCTGTTCGTTAAGCCATCTCCGTTCTCTCCACCCCTACCTCTCCACTTTCCCACAGCTCTCGAATACGCTTCCACAAGAGCATTATCCGACCGGTAATACTGTACGCATGCGAAATTTTTGCCAAAAATAGATCAATTCTTAAAAAAATTACAAATCTTTCAAAACAAGTCAATTCGCCATCTTCTTCAAAACAAGTCGCCTTGATAAAATTTCAGACATCCCAACTGTGCACAAACTCCTTACCATGAACGATTTTATTTCCAATCTGGTCAATAATTTTAAGTCCAGGCTGAAGGGCACCAATAACACATTACTTACAGACATCTGGAATTATGATCCTCATGTTCCAACGACACATACACTGCCTCATCAAGTTACTCTTCTATGAGTCTATACTATGTCTTGACCTCCTTCTAATCATAAGTTTTAAAATTCTTAAATTCAGTTTCGATGGTTTATATTTGTTTGACTCGCTATGCTCGCTGGGGGGGCTCTGCCCCCCCTAGGCCCCCCGAAAAAGGCCTCCGGCCTGTTATGCTCACTGTGGGAGGTCTTACACTTTTTGTTTGCTACTTGTTACTTAAGGATCGTTTACTTTTAAGCTAGCTAGCTTAGGTATAAGCGATATTTCCACTTTCACGTAAAACGAGCGCATGGTACGTAGGCTACAATATGAATGTAAATATTTATAAAGAGAAACGTTTTTCTGAGGGGCTAAAAAAGTAAAATAAATTTCTACGATCTCTGCATTTCTCCAGGGTTTTCTTCCGCGTCAGATTGTTGGTTGACAACAGTTTCGCTGGCTATCCTGCCAGCGTCTTCAGGTCGAAGGTGTCGGCTGTTGGTTTCTGCCTCGCTTATATACTGTAGGCTGGATGGGAGCTGCACTGTGATTGGCTGTCTGACTGGGTGCTTCTCTCTGGTTGGCTCTCTCTTTGATCACTCTTTCCCAGTCAACTATAGTCAACAGCACGAATCATATTTCAAAATTGGCATTTAGTGCACTTGTTAACTTTGAAATTAATAACCACCACACTTTCGATGTAATATACCAAAAGCAACAACTAATTTCCTACCTTATATTTCTCCGCTTTTGATTTGAATGCGCTTTGATTTAAACAGATGTTTGTTCTTGCGGAAAGAAGACGCTAAGAAATAGACACTTCAAATATTACTTTCTTAATTTCCTTCTTTATATTTATCAGTTATTCGTTTTAATTCCTTTACCTTCTTTCCAAATTTAGCTCCTCTTGTTTGCATAAACAAATATGTTGCTATGATTGTTCGTTTGTATGACTGCCGCGCCGCCATTGGAATTTGGTTGCCATTCTTTGAACTAATCCCCATACTCAATTTTATATGAATAGACAGATAAATAATTGGAAATTTAGAGTTTTCATAATTTTTCCTGGGCTTTCAGACAATTTTAGAGGGGGTCTTCATTAGACTTCTTGCAGTGAATGAATGAATGAGTGGTCGTAAGTGGTCTTTATGGTAGATAGATTAAAAGATTTAATTGAAAATAATAATAATAAAAATCTCTTTGCTAATTCTATGTGGCAAAAATAAAAAAATATAATAAATACTTAAAAAAAGACCAAAAAGCATATGCAAAAAAATAATAAAATATTTATGAAAAAAATAAATATAAAAAATTGATAAAAAATAAAACAACCAAAAAATAATAAAACAAATAGTTATAATGTAATAACATTGATTGATACCAATGTGATGGCTATCAATAAGCCAATTGCAATACTGTTGTAAATATTAATTACAAGTTTCTATTTCTCACAGGCAACACTACACCCACAACAGAACACGTGCGCCATTTTTTAAATTAACAAATTGTTAACTGGCTAGTTTGGGTGAGCCATGCACTCACCGGTACAGCATGAAATCGCGCCTTCGATGAGACCAGGACGTGAACGTGTCATTCTCGAAATCCTAAATTACTGACTCTCGCAGCATATATTTTCAATTTGAGCAATCATACAGGCAATGGTATATAGGAAATAATACTCAACAAAGCATTAGTTTCAACTAAAAAATGGTATATCTAGATGCAAAGAGAAGTAAGTGGATGCTGGATGTACAGCGGCATACATTCCCGATTGAACTGAACCCTATTTAGGAGGTGGTCATCGTCCACACAGCAGATAGATATTTGAGTCGGGCACTTGGGAGAAGGGAAGCTTTGGACCTATAAATGACCTATTAGCGAACGGAGCTATGAGATTTCTCGCCACGGACAAACCCTTCGCCTCAGAGCATCCGATTTGGTTCACCGAGAATAAGAAAAATGGGTTTGGAGGGAAACTAACCGGGAACAACCCTAATTCAAATGATTAATAGTCTGGCACCCACTGCAATACGCTGCAGATGCGGTTCCAGGCATAGGAAAGATCCAACTGGCAAATTGAAATCTCAGGTAATTGAAAATATGAGTCATTAATCTTCCATCATAATGGTTTTGTCCAATTAAATGATGTAAATATCGCAAAAACCTACATATGAAAGAGGGTCAGTTAATTTTTCAAATAATCAGTTCTGTGGCCAATATGTAGAATATTTTATTCTCTAGCCAACGACTCGCAGCGATATTAACGGATCGCTGTGGTTTTACAAGTAAGGTAAATATTAATAGCAGCGTACGGCCATTTAATGATATTTTAAAATCACAGAAAATTGGTGGAAAATTATGCTTCTTTGTCACGTCGTTACCCCAAGCACAACGATAAAATAGCGTATCTTATAACCAACCTAATTCAACAAAATCATCAATTTCGACCAAATGAAGCAATCAGTCTTCAGGTATTTATAAAAAGATAACACCAAAGTAAATAAATGTTAGGGGATACAATTAATTGCAATGCTGTGCGACTGAAATTTAACATTAACGTCTTCGCATAGGGCGTTAAAACTTTGGATTTAAGGAAGATAGAGCATGGCATGCTAAGACTATTTTTAATTTAGTATGAGGTTTCATGCGAGATGGAGTGGAAACGTGACATAATGAAAAATGAAAAAGCAGGAGCAATTTCCAAAATATCTAGTGCGCTACGCTTAAATAGGAAAGGCAGGATGGGGGGGGGGGTAAGACGGGAAGGCGGGGGAAGGGAAAGGAGCTACATCTACATAATACCCCGCAAGCCGCCTAAAAGGCGTGTGGCAGGGGGTGTTAGGTCACCAGCCGTTTACAGCTATTAAAAAAAAGAAGTGCTCTAACGAGGTTGGGAGAAGCGTTTATTAAAGTCCTTTATTGTTCGGGGGAAAAACGAATTCCCATATCTATCCGTTCGGCAAAAAATCTCTCTTAATTTATCGCTTCTGTCGGACCTGGAAATATAGTGTGGCTCTAAGATTATGTTCTCTGTGTCGCTCTTAAAGATATCCATTCTTAATTGTTCAAGCAATCTAAGCCTAGCGCGCTGCCTCCGAGTCTCCAACGGCTCCCAGCCTAATTCGCTTAACATCTGGGTAACACTGTCTGTACGCCCGTAACGGTTTTTGACGAAACGCGCAGCCTTCCTTTGTATCTTATTCAGTTCGCGGATTAAGTCTTTCTGCACTGGATCCCATACGCTCGCTGCATATTCAAGGTGCGGTCGGACGAGAGCGAAATAGCACCTTTCTTTTACTTTCTCATCCGAAAATCTTCCCACAATACGCTTGACGAATCCTAATTTCTTCAGGGCTATGCCGCAAATATTCTTAATATGTGTTCCCCACGTGAGGTTCAAGGTTATCGAAACTCCCAGGTACTTCACTTCGTCTGTTGCCTTTATGTTAATGCCATCCACTGCATAAACATTGTTAGTGTTGGACGAATTCCGCAAAAAATGTACCGCCATGCATTTGCTCAGATTAAGTTCGAGTCCCCACTCTTGACTCCACAAATGAACGTTTAAGTCCAATGATAGATTTCCATAGTCAGAGTGATCACTAATTTCGCGATAGATGACAGCGTCGTCAGCAAATAAACGTATTTTACTGCTAATGCGGGAGCAGAGATCGTTAATGTATATAATGAACAACAGGGGGACGATTACGCTTCCTTGTGGAACACCTGATGTAACTTTTACAACATCAGAGCTAATTCCGTCAAGAACTACTTTTTGTTTACGATCTCTGAGAAAGTCGCGTATCCAGTTTACAACTGTTTCGTTTAATCCGCATAACTGTAATTTGTATAAAAGTTTGTTGTGAGGTACAGTGTCGAAAGCTTTCTTAAAATCTAGAAATAGTGCGTCAACTTGTCTTTTCGATTCACCAGATTTTATAACGTCGTGAAGAAAGAGCGCGAGCTGTGTTTCGCAGGATCTATTTTTTCGGAATCCGTGCTGACAGTCAAGGAGGAAGTTACGTCTGTCCAAGAAAGTCATGATATTACTAACAACGATATGTTCAAGTATCTTGCCTATAATTGATGTTAGAGAAATTGGACGGTAGTTGCCTGGGTCATTTCTGTTTCCCTTTTTGAAATTGGGTGTAACGCTTGCAATTTTCCAGTCGGACGGTAACTTCCCCTCGGAGAGTGACTTCTTGAATATGATCTCTAAGTAAGGCGCTATCTGTGGGGCAAACCCTTTGAGGACACGCGCGGGTATTCCCTCCGGACCCGGAGATTTACTATTCTTAATCGATTGTAGTTGTTTAGTTATCCCATCACGTTTTATAGATATTTCTTCCATCAAATCCTCAGTATATGGGATGTCTAAATTGAATTGAGTATCGTCAGTAGTGTATACACCTTCGAAGTGGGCATTTAAAGTGTTAGCTTTGTCAATATTTTCGGTGACAAGTTTACCATCTTTATCAAATAACGAATCTACGGTTGAATGTTTTCCCTGAAGCTCTCTCGCGTACGACCAAAAGGATTTCGGATTTTCTTCGAGTAATTCACCAAGTACTTTTTTCTTAAACTTTCGCATTGCAGTTCGCATTGATTTCTTGGTTATTGAGCGTTGAGCAGCGTAACTTTCTGTAGCTTCAAGTTCCTTCGATTTATTACGAGACGTGATGGACTTTCTGTACAAGTTGTATAGTTTTCTCTGTTTCCTAAGTTCTCTTCTGACATCGTTGTTGTACCAGCGAGGTTCCTTATTATCACATTTCAGTTTTTTGCGGAATATGTTCGTTGATTCCTTGGCGCAGAATTTCTAAGAAACGTGTCCATATTACATCTGTGCTTTGGTCCTTTGATGTAACAACGAATTTTTTAGTAGTCATTAAGCATCTCGCCAAATTTGGTGAAGTTACATTTATCGAATAGGTAAATATTGCGTTTTGGTTTTACGGCTGACACCACATCAACTTTTAACGTTGCAAAGATTACTCTGTGGTCGCTTATACCGTCAATAATATCGACTTGTTTTATCAACTTAGGATCGCTTACTGCTAAAAGGTCTAATAGCTTGTTTCCTCTCGTAGGTTTGTCAACTACTTGGGCGAGAGAGTGATTTGCAAGTATGTTGAGTAATACCTCGCTGATTTCTTTATTCCTTGAATTCGGTTTTACAGTGTAAGTATCCCAGTTTATGGATGGAAGATTAAAATCTTTCCCGATTACTATTACACCTTTACTGTCTCTCTGAGTAAATGCGGATATTTGATTTTCTAGAAGGTGCATAATATCGACTTCGGTTCGGCGGTCTATAAAAAGAGCAAACATGAATACTCCTTTTGTTTCGTTGTTTAATTGTACACCATACGCTTTCAATTTCGTTGTCAATTATTTCGTGGGCGGCGCTTTGTAAATGGGATTTAACTGCAATAAAAACTCCGCCACCTGTTATATTGCGTCGATCGCATCTGTAAATTTTATATTCTGGAGGAAAAACTTCGCTGTCGCTTATATCTTCCGTAAGCCAGCTCTCTGTCCCCATGACCACGTCTGCGTCCTGAAAAATATGCTCGATTTCGGAGCGCTTGTTTTTTACGCTACGGCAATTAACTACAACAAGGTTAATGTCATATTTTGTAGTTAGAGTTTCGGTTGGTTCTTTTCTAGGCTTTTGTATACTCAGCGGGAGAATTTTATTGGCAGTACTAATAATATTTGGTATTTTTTCTTTCTCTGGAGCACGCGTTTTGGGAATAATGACGCTATTGTCCGGCGTTAACGCTTCTAAGCTTACTTTCTTGTATATTTCGCATTGCGGATTTACTCGGAGGCTACGTTCAATTAAATCTTTGATAACCCCGCTAGATGACCTACCCTCTAGTCTAAAAAATACCTACAGTGCTCAAAAGTCCTACGAGCCACCCGTTCCGACGCCTCTTTGGAATAATGCACCCCAGACGAATTGAGGGGAGCCCGGCACGATCTAAGCACCGGCCGAAGATCCACGAACTCTGCTCCAATGCTCACACAGAGTTCCCACAGCCTCTTGTTGATCCAGGAAATCCTGTCCCAAACTCGAGGGCCGCAGTCCGTCCGTGGAACAATGCTACAGATGGACAGTCGCATATCAACACCAGTGCCCCTCCGAACGCGTTCCACTTCCGAGCTTAGATCCCTGAAGGAATTTAAGATCTCATCAGCTCTGCGTTCGGAGGCATCATTAGTGCCGACATGGGCCACCACCCGCAGTCTAGAACAGCCCGTCTCCTTCACCGCTTGGGAAACCGAGGATCCTCGGTTTGATACTTGATATTTTTTTACCTGATAATGCTGAAAAGCGAAACCGGCAGTATCAATAAATTTAAAAATTGTGGAAATCGCTCCTGCTTTTTCATTTTTCACTATTTTTAATATCTTGCAATTTAAAACGTGATTCGAATATTAGTTATAAGATTTATCAAATTAATACACCTTATAACAAATAAAATGTATCAAAAAGATAGTTAACGAAGTAATCCTTGAATTTAAAAGATTTATTCAAAGAATTTAAAACTTTGATGCACTTAATCTTTTTATATATTTTAGCTAAAATCTATTTCTACAGGTTAAAAAAATCGGTAGGAATTACACTTCATTTAAGACTGAATTTTTTTAGCGAACGCGTACTGCTTACCGCGGGCGGCTGAGTTGCGATGCCTGTCTCAGACCTCTTAAGGCCTCGTTGCACGGTAAGGGGGTATCCATTAATTACGTGATGTTTAGGGGCGCGGGTCAAGCCGATTCTCACCAAATCTCTTCTGCGGGGAAGGGAAGGTCGTAGCAAGTACCTACCAAGCAATTTTTCCCCCCAGAAACAGTGTAAATTTTCCATCAAAGAAATCTTAAATAATAGCCTTGCTTAAAAATTATTAAAACATTTGTTTACCCTAAACCAACGCAATGAAGTATAGTTAAACGTATTTACACTGAAACTACATATTTCTGAACAATTTCACGTGAGGCTAGAGGGAGTGGGTAGAGCCAAATCTCACGATGCCTCACTAGGGGGGTGGGGTTGGTGGGGGCGTCCAAATATAGCAAAAAAACACATTTTGTAATTATTCGACGCCCCCTCACTTAAAACGTACGAGTTAATGTATAAATGTTTCAACGCATGAATGAAGACGAAAATGCACCGCTTAACCATCCAACTTGTGAGCACACATGTACAGAAAATAGAAACTGCTCTAAGGTGGTTCCCGCGTTCGTACATGTTCCGTTCACCAAAATCGTTCTTTAATTCACAAATTAACTCGTTCTTGTTAATGTACCATGTAACCAGGCCTTTGCATTCGGGATTGTCTACATCATATAGGTACCCTGAAAATTTCAAAATGCACGCATCTTTTAAGGGAGTAGGTCAATGATGAATTAATCACAACGAATGGTCTAGGATAAGGTATTCGTCTTCCAAATTTCAAATCAGAGTGGTCAAGAGGGAGGATGGTGAAATGTCATGACAACTTCACAACAAGCCGGGGAGGGGGAGTGGAGAAATCGCATATCACGTGACATCAGTGGACGCCCCAACACATGCGGTACATAAACACACGCAACTCACAATTAGAGTAAAATGAAACCAACTTTGAGCAGGGAAAACTAGCAATTAAATAGAGCAAATGGACGACTTGCACTCGAATGAATTCAAAGGACGGAAAAAATAGCGAAAACTCAATCCCTTGTCAAAGATAAACATTCAAATTGAGGAGCAAAAGTAACTGCAGGCGGTATTAGGACTCACCTGACACACAGGAAAGATCCTCTAATTCCATTGGGCCGTTTTATTCTAACACACGCGCACACCCGTCATCAAAACACCACGAGATGCAACAAGTAATCCAGAAGTGAGTTTCCAAACCAGGATGTAACAGACTAAGAACACTATTCAAGGTTAACTATGCACTTAAAGTGGTGCGACACAACGAACTTATACGTATCCTTTGAATTAAAATAAGCATCCAAGAATTCAACACACTTGTCCACTCAAGATAAGAGATTCTGACCGAAGCGAAATATGTGATGCGAGCTTATTTATTTGCCATTATTGGGAAAAAAGTACACGAAGCAGCTCCGACTGTCAAGGAGGAGCGAACAGTGACTGAAACATCAGGAAACAAGAGTGGAAAATTTCACCGCAGTAGAAGGAAATTCCGAGTAACTTTTAAATCAGTTAGCTACGTAGTAAGTTAAAGCAGTTATGGAGCCAAAGAGAACGGAGGTATTAAAAAATTAAACGAATAATAGCCAAAATGAGTAATTTAGTCACTTGTCGCGAGCACCGACACTTAAGACAGTAACTGCTGAGGACACTTTCGGGGAGAAAAACTCAACTACAAAGGATAAATCACCCTTCAGGGGATTCACACTTGGTTTCACCACAAGCACAGGAGTTATTATTTTAAATGTGTTGCGGGACGCTTTGCGATATTACGACACGGAATTGAATTCGCGAACACTCTTCCGCTCCCATACTAACCCGAGGGTGGCAGGTGAACTGAATAACCGTTTGACGGAGAATCAAAATCGTACGGCACGCTCTTACCTCCCCTACGGAACAGCAGCGCTGCCAGCGGCCATACGGTGAGTCAGGAGGGGAGGGTTACTCCCGAGGCACGATGCAAAACGACCCCACCTGTCTCCCAGTGACGTCACACTCCAAATCACGCTTCCCTCGAATTCCCCATCGAATCGTAGGGAGGCATGACATCAACGCCTTATTATGTTTGCGCCCGAAACTATTGCCTTTGAAAGAGTAAATTCCATGGGATTGTTTGTATCCTTCAGATAGAATCGCCCAGAATGGCGATTTTGCAACAACAACGGCATCTACGTCTACACACTGCCTCGCATGCCGCCTAAAAGCGTGTGGCAGGGGGTGTTAGGACACCAGGCATTTGAAAATGAAAAGGAAACACTCAAACGAAATTACGACTGTCATTTATTAAAGTCCATTATGGTTCGGGGGAAAAAGGAATTCCCATATATATCCGTCCGGCAAAATATCTCTCTTCATTTAGCGCTTCTCTCTGACGAAGAAATATAGTGTGGCTCTAATATTATGTTCTCTGTGTCGCTCTTAAAGATATCCATTCCCAATTGTTCAAGCAATCTAAGCCTAGCGCGCAGCCTCCGAGTCTCCAGCGGCTCCCAGCCTAATTCGCTTAACATCTGAGTAACGGTAAGAGATGGTTTGTGCCTAGTTTGGCATGCGCAATTCAACATTTACATTGATTGAAAAAGAAAAGAAGCCGTTTTGTCTTTTATGCTTGGAAATTATCGATTAGAGGAGGATTTAATGTTATTTATAAGTTGGCAGACTTCAAAATGTAGACAGTAAACTTCAATTATTTTCACACGACGTTGTAGTTTACAGGGGAATCCGTTGTAGTAAAGATAGGAATGAATTAACGGACGACCTTATTGCAAACCAAGTATGGCGCGCTACATGGGCGTACCCAGCGGGGGGGAGAAGGGAAGCTCCTCTTACCCCCGGAAGCAAAAATAAATTGAGTAAAAAAACCCTTGGAAAATTTTTCTTTATATGCAAGAAAAATGATGTTAGCATAAAACATGTAATCACAATAAGAATATTTTGCTTCCCGCTGTTTGTTTTGATGAAAATACATCATTATCCTAAAAAATCGTAATAAATGAATCATTCAAAGTATATTCCACCGCTAGCCACAACGTTTCCCCATCTTTGTGGCAGAGGCCAATACCGTAACGGTATAAATGTTCATCCTTGGATGCTATTCACGAATGAAGCCATTCTTTGGTGTCTCCATTTGAGCGCAACTGCTGAATGGCCAGACCAGGTGCCACTGAGCGGAACAAGTGATATTCGGACGACGCAATGTCTGAGGTTCGGACTTCCCATTTGAGCGTCTACAGGTCAAGTGTTTTGCTTACCACAAGTCTAAGGTTGATTCATGGCTCTTCCAACGCACGTCAAAATCGACCAGCAATCAATACTAAAGCCAAGTGTTGACAAACAGCGAGAACTTAGTGTCGCATCTAATATTTTCGAGCAAATAATTTTAAAAGGTAACACAGCGCAGTTATAATTTTCTTTAAATTTCGGTTTTCTTAACCTTTCCTGTGCTACAACTGGAAGGACCACGGCTTGTTCCCCCCCCCTCTCCTAGTTTTGAACGTGGGTACGCCCTTGGTGCGATGCGAGTCAGTTAGATTTAAATATGAAAAAATGATACGCAGGAACGAATTTTTGGAAAAAAATAACTCCCCACGAAGTTATTTCATTCAGGGTACCCAATTAGAGACAGTATAATCCGTAAAATATATATTGGAGTTAGACTCAATAATGATGTATCGTGGGATAAGCGTATTCGGAAAATAACATCTACATCTACATAATACCCTGAGAGCCACCTCTAGGGTTTTTGCAGGGGGTGCTCAATCACCAGCATGCAGCATGCAATTGGATGCACACTAGACACAAAATGCACACTAGACGGTCCAAAAAACGTCACGCATACTAAATAAATATGCTACCACATGCTGTTACAAATAATAATGAAATTCAGAAACATCCATTAAGTTGTACCATAGAGTAAGTATATATAGAGAGCTCACCACACGTACAAAAATCGTATACGTTTTTGGTGTAGTTCTAGAGCAATTAACCAGATGTCATTAGAAGAATTTTGGAAATTTTTTTTAATTTGCTCGTTCCACAAGTCTAAAAACATATTCTGAAGCAGAAAGGGTTGCTACGTTAAGTGGAGACATTAATTATTCGATTTTGTTTATAACAATTGTTATAAAAAATATTTTCTCGAATTTCGGCTAGTTACTTCACTTTTCCGAGGTTATAATCCTAATCCATTTTCTGGCAGACTGTTCTTAGTATAAAGTTGAAACTTGCAGGAAATGTTCATAGCACATTTTTTTCCATACAAGTAAACTTTAATTTGTTCATAACTCAGTTTCGACGTTGTTATGTGTGTTTATATATCTTTCGGACGAAAAATCTGGAATTTTGCAGGGTAAAAATCAATCGCCTGCTAACTTTCGTATCTTACGATATAGGTCCATATATGCTGCGTATGAAATTTGGACAAAACTATAAATTTATTTTTGGTGAAAGAATTGTAACTTTATCTCAATTACAAGGAAAGTTATGCATTTTTAATGGCCGCACCTCGTCAGGCTTTCCTTACTGGCCTGGGTCTACGCAGAAAGCTCCCGCCTCCGAAGGAGTTCGTTTTGCCATCAGATAGGTTGGCGAGGTAAGGGTTTTGTTTTGACGAGGAAGAGATTTTCCGTGAGGGAAGATATTTTCGCTTCAAGAGACAATATAAATCTTATTGATGGTCATCGCATCGTTGAACGATCAACATATCGAATGAAATACATTTCGCGCAGTGTGCTTCAGAACTTCAGTTAGGAAATACCTCACTTTGGTGAAGTGTAAATGATATTTACAACACCAAGTGCCGGAATATTACAATAATAAGTTCTTATAAATTTTTTTTTTTTTTTAAACCAGCCTTTATATTTAGATTACAGGGGATGAGCAACGTTTATATATGACACAAAGCAAAAAAACTCAGTGACCCCGAAAAACCAAAAGTGACGTGTTAAAAAAGTCACTATATTTATTAAATTTTCAGTGAATGGTAAGCCCCCTATGTTTCAAAATGCCACCCCTATGCTTTTAAATGCCTACCCCTATGTTAAAAATGCCACGAAACACGAAAATCGACCATTTGGAACTTCTTTGATCAAAAACATGTTTTGGGGGGCTATAGGTTGACTGGGGGGTGGTTAAAGGGGGGTTGGAGAGAAAAAGTTATATTTTCATGTATTGTCATCGGAAATGAAGAAGTGTGCAAAATTTCAGCGTTTTTGCTTCACAGGAAGTGAGTCAAATTTCAGTTACAAGATTTGTACCAGACAAACAAACAGACAGGTTGGTGAGTTGATATAAAGGCTGGAAAAAGGGAATGCGAGATTGGATATCTACACTGAACAACAATGCACTGTTTGCATTTCGCCTCTTCGAACGGTCATAGCCTCTTCACCACAGTTGGTAACTAAAGCTTAAAAGTATTTGGTAATGAATTCTTAAGCGCGCAGCTGCAAACGAACACAAAGAGGCATGGATCAGAAGAAGCATTTTTAGGAATAGGGGTGGTCGGTGACCTTGATTTGTTTGCTCGCTAGCGGGATGAGTAATGCCCCATTCTGTTACCACGTCGAAAATGGAACGGTGTCTTTTGGCTCTACCAAATTTCTACTTCGGGTCTTACGTATGGGGCCAGGGATCGTCTAATGCATGTTCTTGTTTTTCCTTGAGACCTTATTCTGATCATAGTTGTGATAATCGTCGTCTCGTCAATAACAAGACGCATTGTCGTTTGAGGAAAGTTTTGTTTTAATATTGTGTCGGTTAACTTTTAGTTGAAGTTCTGAAAAGTAAAACAAATAGCGGCTGCTACCACGCCCGGGTTTACTCATTGCTTTAATTCTTGCAGTCGGGAAATAAATCCCTTCTGCCAGGGGCCGAAAAACGAAATATCCAAAGATACATTTTACGCGGTGATGATTTACACATCAATATCAAATGGAGTATTTTTAGTATGTTCAGAATGTAAGCTGTTGCGGCACTAGAAAAATATGGCTGCCCGATCTCTGCTTCAATGTAGTGTGGAGGACATTTCAAGCGAAATACTCCGTCCGTCGGATGAGACGCTAAGCCGTGGTCCCCTTGTCTCGTTCTTGGTTTGGCTTGGTTCGTTGAGAGAAGGCTAATGCCGATGTTCGGTTCCTCTCCACCCTTCCTTCCATACCCTTCCCTCATGGCGCAAATGACCTCAGCTGCCGGTCGCCTCCTCCAAATACCATGCCATACCAATATTACATTTACATCATGTTCATTGAAATTAATTCTTTGGAGTTCATAGAAAATTTAGCGGCAATACATCGCGTATGAATATAGCAATATAGGCCATGAATAGCTGAAATAGAGCACACCTTAGATCGACACATTTAATCCTTTGATTCATTGATTGCCATGAGCTCCTCATACTTACTTTACACTATTTCATCCGGCAGCTGAGATTCTCTTCCTTTTGTCATCATCAGTTAATTACTGAGTAAATACTGGGATTAGGGCTTGTTTGTATCGAAATTTAGAAATGAATTGATAGTTTAAATAATTCTTTTACTCTGCTTTATTTACTTAGTCACGTATTAAGATTCTGTTGCACATATTTACTATAAATTTGACAAAATGTTTATTTTTTGTTTCACCTGTGAAGCAGATGGGGTCAGCCACTTACAATTCCTTTTTATCATACATTGAAAAAGTAAATTTATAGTGAACATTAAATTTTCATTACATTCCTCAGGCTCAATTTTAATCTTTAAATTAAGGAACCTCTCTGCTTTTGAAAGCATCGACTTTCTCAATTTTCTTTTATGAGGTTTATCATGGAATTGATTTCTGAAAATTAACAGAGCTTTTTTACAAATTTTGATGAACCTCTTTGAAGGACAAAGCAAACCCTCAGCATCCTTAGGTATTCCGGGAAATGTTCTTTCCAGGATTAATATTTGACTCCAGTCCTCAATTGTTTTCTTCCCAGAAATTTTTTTTTTGCAGTAAATGCATTCACTTTTGAGCAAGAGTCTCTTAAGGAGATATCCAGCGAAGTAAACAGTTGAGCAATGCTCCAAAGTTAAAGCATTTTCGTTAATTTCCACTGTGTTATCTGAGACAAATGACGAACCACTTGAGCTGTCATCTTCTTCCTCCACTGTCTCTTGGTCTGCTGATGGCATGATACCACTAGTAGCTTCAGTGCTATCATCCAGGTGCAACATTGCGTCATCATCATCTTCATAGCTTGATGTTTTTGGTGGTTTTAAAATATTTTTCACGGACAGAATCCTGTATGATATTCTAAAACCTTTCACAGTGGGGTTTCTGTTGAATCCCCCCCCCCTCTGTCTAATAGATGAAAAAAAGTTTTCCAGTGCATCTTCATTAAGACGTGCCGTTATAAAATCTGCGATTATCGATTCCTTTCCGAGTGAAAATCAGATACACAGAATTAAAAAGGATTTGATTACGATGGTACCAAGCGAATACCGCCCAAAAAGGAGGCATCATCCCTTTGCTATAAGCATAATTCCAACATCCCTTGCAGTGTGGGTAGACTCTTCTCGGGATTCCCCCCGGGTTAAATTTTCCATAATGGGCAACATTTCAAGCTCCGACTGGGGGCTCATCCTAAGGGATAAATTTTGTTGAACCCCGAAAAGAGTTTACCCACATCATTCGCCGGGAAAGCATCAAATCGTATTTCATCCCTTACAGTGGTCTATTTGCTAATTGCACTATGTTGACTTGGATTTGCGACATAAACGTTGTGAGGGTAACCTAGGGACGCAATTTGCTTCTCTGCAAGGATGCGTTTGGCGACCAATCCGAGATTTTTTTAATTGCTGGATTTTAATATCGACATAAAGGCTGATGATATATTGGAGAGAGACTCCGGTTCATTCGCCTATATCTGACCTTAGCGCTGTGGAATTTAAAAATCTATTGATGAAAGTTCAAATTTAAATTTCAATATTCATTTTGTTATGCATACGGACGAGAGATTCGCGAAAGAATTTACCATAACTTTGTTGACAGCAGCAAAAGACGAGGAATGACACTAGCATAAGAAATATAGACTGGAAAGCAGGTAATTGAGTAATTCCTTCGTGATTGTTCCTCACTGGACGATGCTGATACATTTTTTAGTAAGACTAACGAAGAAAGACGCACTTGGTGTGAATTTTGTTGCATCTGTGGCGTTCGAGAGGGGAGCGGGGAGGGTACGCCGGCGGCCTTCACCCTTATTCATCCATTTAGTCACAGGTGTCGGACAATACCGGAATAGAAGTGCATAATCTAAGTTCCCAAACCTTCATAGCCACTCGAGAGGCGTCTTCATAGACCGTAGTCTCCTTCCCTGCGTGCGCAGGTCTAAAATTATTTCATCACTTCTCTGAAAGTTGGTAACATCGATTTGTTTAACGCCGACGAGGCGCCAAATAAGGGACAAGTCGTCTCACTACGCATCGCTTTTTACCTTCTACCATCTTCTGATTTATATTATCAAAGATAAACGACCTCCTAGCAGCATGCGCGGGATGAATTTTGCTGTGTTAGAGGCGTGGGAGGGGGAGAAGCGAGCGTGGAGGGGAAGGGATCGGCCTGCGGCTCTGGTATCCGCGACGCTGCGTGGGCGTTGGAATATTTTCTTCGCGGACGCGGACTCAAATTAGGCATTTTGTGGCTAAAAGGTGGCAGATACGTCAAAATGCACGAAATTTTTGCCCTAAAAGGGCAGTAACTCGGCAAAATCTATAGGGAATGACCATAAAATACTATATTTTTCGAATTTTGACTCTCCCCCCCTAAATTGCATTTGAGCGAGGGTCAGGGGTTCACGTACAGGTCTCAAATTTTTCAGGCCTTATTTTTGATCGGTCCCTCAACTTTTTTTCATTGGGCCAGATGGATTTGAAAAAAATCGATTTTTGCGATCCGCCCTACCGTACAAGTAGATGCACGGAGGGGGGCAGAAGAAGCACTTCTCCGTGCTGTACGACTTCTGCGCAACCTTTGCGTGCAGGATTATCACCACCATGTCGCTCCTCTCGCGCAAATACCTCTTCATCGCCTCCCTCGTCAGCCTCTGGTCCTTGCCTGGCCTCAGCGCAGAGCTGAAATGGGGGAAAAAGCACACCTCGTCATAGGCAAGAATAAACGAATTCAGAACTGTCTCATAGAATAAAACAGTTATTTTATTTTATTCTACAATGAATCAATTCCACAAAGTAACGCCTGATACCGTGTCTTACATGATAGCTGGCTCACCTTGCAGTGTCTGCTCCAGAAAGCCTAAATCACACAGTCATTTTTTTTGTCATTTTTGTGTGATCACTCCAGTGATCAATCGCTAATGATCGACGTGCACAATAGGGTAATTTCCAATTTTTTTAAATTGCCTAAATCGAAAGATTATTACTCTTGGAGTACGAAGTTACTGCTTTTTCACTTTTAACTGCAATATCTATTTTTTGCGATTCAATGGAAAGTGAAAAATTTCAAGCACATGAAATCATGAGGGTTGGGTATGAATTCTGGGAAAAACCCGTGTGACGTCTCACGGCCACCTGGGTACGAGGCTATGAACGCCACTATGATACAGGCTGCTTACTGCCAAGCATGGCGTTTGCATAGAGTACCCTGCTAGCAGGTAACGCTTTGGATTATTAAGGGTTATTATTAATACCCTATCGAAAGAAGGAAACTTTCCGACCATAAGTAATTTTAATAGGTGACTATCACGAGATGTTTCCCTGAAATCAGCGCCCCATGCATGCATTGGTGATCTCAGACGATGTAAAACTCCCATCTACTCGTATAGAAACTAGGACCCTGTGACGTCACGTGGAGTGGAATCGCATGGGCGCCAATCTGGCCTTTTTCAAATGAGGATAAATTTGACCATTAACATTCGTCTAAACAGGGATTCCTAAAGCCAAATAATTTTTACACAGTATAACCTCTTTACATCGTAATGTAGGGGACCAAAATTTGGGCAATTTGATGTATGGAGGTTCACTATAGAGAGGTTTTAGTGATAGGCACCATTTTAACATATCCTTTGGAAATGAAAGGCACTGCTGTCTTTTAAACCATTGTATTAATGTGTTTAAACAGACATGCATGCATCAGCGAACATATGCATATTTATTTATTGGACTGTTATTTCTTAATTGGACTAATATTGCTTATAGAATAGTGTGAGGATTAATAAAATATCCCTCAGAAAGCCATAAAAAATCACCATTTTAAACCATTTATCTTGATAATTTTCTGGCGGAGGGCCACCGTACCTCCCGGTTATCCTGGCGAGTATGCAATGCCTCAAGAACCCCGTATTAGTCTGCCGCAATGGCTTATGGAAATAAAAAAATGGAAATTACCCTATTGTGCACGTCGATCATTAGCGATTGATCACTGGAGTGATCACACAAAAATGACAAAAAAAATGACTGTGTGATTTAGGCTTTCTGGAGCAGACACTGCAAGGTGAGCCAGCTATCATGTAAGACACGGTATCAGGCGTTACTTTGTGGAATTGATTCATTGTAGAATAAAATAAAATAACTGTTTTATTCTATGAGACAGTTCTGAATTCGTTTATTCTTGCCTATGACGAGGTGTGCTTTTTCCCCCATTTCAGCTCTGCGCTGAGGCCAGGCAAGGACCAGAGGCTGACGAGGGAGGCGATGAAGAGGTATTTGCGCGAGAGGAGCGACATGGTGGTGATAATCCTGCACGCAAAGGTTGCGCAGAAGTCGTACAGCACGGAGAAGTGCTTCTTCTGCCCCCCTCCGTGCATCTACTTGTACGGGGAGGGGTGGAGGCAGAAGCAAGAGGCGTTGGTGAAGGCGGGCGAGTCGGAGCAAGGCGCGCAACTGTGCGCGTTCATTGGGATAGGGAACTCGGACCAGGACATGCAGCAGCTGGACCTCAATGGCAAGGTAAAGTCAGGGGGAATAATCACATTCGTCTCAAATCCCTCAATCTACCTCAGGGTCATTCCATACTATTCAGTTGCCCATTACCCATGGAAGAGATAGCTTGGTAGGAATAGTCCTGAAAGCACGAAATTAGCAGTACGTTGGGAAGTACATTCACATGATTGCTTATGTGTTTCCTACTCTTATAGCCAGTAGCATACGCCATAGTGAGATAATGCATGCTTCAATATTGTTTAATCATGAGTAAAAGCTTATATCTCCTCTAAATTGTGTAATATCTAGGTGCCTTGAAAAAGAGCCATTTTTTTCCCATGACCATGAATGAGTATATTTTTTTTTTTACCATAAGGAACGTCGGACTCACGATTTTTTTCATCAGGATCTTTGCTCACACATTAATGATTACTTTAAACTGAACCATGATTCTGTATTAGCATGGCCTTTTCCCGTTGATGCTGATAATGAAAAATAGTGCAAGGGAGATTTTTTTGTAAACTTTATTTTTTTGCAGCTGAATTACTTCATGCAGTGAATATTTAATGATAATCCTGGGATCATCATAGACCACTTAGCTTTATAAAAAAAATCATGGCTTTTCATCTCATGGGCATGGAGTTATGGATGAAAATAAAAATCACCATTTGTTCCACGTTGCGGCACTTTAGGGGCCACGCCCAAATTTCAATTGCTCATATTTCATTAAAAAATGACAATTGGGGGCTAAAATTGTACACAGTCTCTAGTTATACCAGGATGTATGACCATGGCAAGTTCCATGAAAATCCGAGTCTCTGAATGTCATTTGGTCAAAATACTGGTTGATTTGATATGGAATGACCTCTCATCAGTGGATTTATTAAAACTTATCACACAAGCAGACTTCCAAGTCTCTTTTTTTGTCTTTCAATGCTATTCCCATTTCGTACTTGTGGATGGGAAAAAATATTCTGTTTTAAATTATCTGTTTTAAGTTATAATTCTGATGCATTTGATTTGTGTTTCTTTCCAGCAATACTGTGCTGCTAAGACGCTCTACATCTCCGACTCAGATAAGAGAAAGCACTTCATGCTGTCTGTCAAGATGTTCTATGGCAACGGGCATGACATTGGCATCTTCTACAGCAAACGGATCAAGGTGATATCAAAGCCTTCGAAGAAAAAGCAGTCGCTCAAGAATGCAGATTGTAAGTTGCTCTCTATGACCTTTGATGGAATACTTTAGATCTTTGCTAGGTTTGAAGAAAACCGGGGAATCTCACTACAGTAAGATAATGGCCGTTTCAAAAGTAACTACTTCAAATATTTAAAGTTTGTCTATTGCACCTACTCAGAGCATGTGTAGATAAATTTTTATCATCTCGAGATGTTAGATTCAGGATTTAACTTGACCATTAGTCCTGTAGTAGTGAGTAATAGGGTGGTTTGCTATAATTTTTTTATTGCCTAAATCGACATGTTATTACTCCTGGAGTACGCATTTCACGATGTTAGACTTTTAAATGACTGTGTATCTCTTTTTTGCGATTAAATGAAATGTGAACATTTTCAGTCATGCGAAAACGCGACGGCTAAGTATGAATGCTGGGAAAAGCATGTGTGACATCATTCTGGTTTCAGCTGCCACTGTGTGAGGTCACCTTGGTGTGAGGCTGTGAGCGCTGCTACAATGCGAGCTGCTAGCAGGTAGCAGATTATCTTGCTAGCAGGTAGCGCTTGGCTTAAATAAGGATTATTAATACCCTATCAAAAGAAGGAAACCTTCGGAGCATAGGCAATTTTAATAGGTGATTATTAAGAGATGTTTCCCGGAGCTATGTGCCTCATGCATGCATTGGTAATTTCAGAGGATGTAAAACTACTATCTACTCGTATAGAAACTAGGTTCCTGTGACGTCACATAGAGAGCATCACATGGGTGCCAGTCTGGCCTCTTTCAAATAAGGTTAAAATTGACCATTAACATTCGTCTAAACTGGGATTTCTTAAATCAAATAATTTGTATATTATGAATTCACTAATGGTGAGTAAGGAATTGCAACCAATGCCTTTTGTTTTCTTTGATGGAGGAAACTACACTATTTTGATCGCATGAGAAATATTCACCTTCATAAAGTTACGTTCATGACAGATTGGCACCTTGGATATATTTAACGATGCATTTCTGCTTGGGAAGTAAGAAATCTCAAAGTGGAATTTTTTATTGCCAAGTGTGCAAGTGCAAACCTCAGTCTCTCACTTTTGCTTCATCTCGTTTCCCAGTGTGCATTGCAAGCGGAACCAAAGTGGCCTTATTCAACCGTCTGCGCTCGCAAACCGTGAGCACGAGTTATCTGCATGTGGAGAATGGGAACTTCCACGCAAGCTCCACGCAGTGGGGAGCCTTCACCATACATTTGCGTGAGTACATTCATAGAGTTAAAACTATTGTGGTCGGTACTAAATTTGAAATAAGATCTGATGATTTCCCATCATATGCTTGCGTATTGCACGTTTGATATGATAATAACAATAATAATATTAATAAATTTTATTGGTCCTGAGACTGGTACGTCACAACTATAAGACAAGTCAAATATATATCTTAAATCATTTGTTACAATACACATACATATATCGCGACATAGCACATTATTGTACATCAGAAACCCGTCCAGCACCTATGAATTTGTCTTACAATAATCATTTTCCCAGGAATTCATTTATATCATAATGACACTCGTTTATCTATAATAAATTTACTCTTTTTTTTAATTTTCCCATTTCTCTATTGATTTTATATTTTCTGGTAGTTTGTTTTAGCATTTTAGTGCCATTTTGTATGGGCCCTCAAGGTGTAATTTTGTATGGCTTTGTGTGGTGTGAATGATTGTTTTACACCTTGTGTTGTAACTGTGTATATCGCAGTTCTTACAGAAAATATGATTGTGTTTTTTTACAAATACAACAAGTTGGAGTATATATAAACATGGCAGTGGAAAGATGCCTAACTTTTTAAAAAGTGGCCTGCAGTGATCCCTACTCTTGATATGGGTGGAAGATGTGGGTTTGGAGGAAGACGGAGGGAATTCTTCTCCTTGTACTTATATATATTGTAGTATGCGATGACGGTGATGTGAAAGTGATGAATAACTTACCTCCTTGGTTGATTAAATAATTATTTTTTTTCTTCTTATCTTGACCCTGTTTAAATCATGGTAAAATAGTTCTTGGAGTATAGGTCCATGTAGGTGATGCAAAAAAGTTTGAGGCAATGTTTCAGTTTATTTTAAACTATCATCAGGGCTTCAATATGTATAATCCGCGTTGACTCATATTTTAGGGACGACAGTTTCGGGCTCGTTCCAGCTCCTGTCTTCGGGTCCAAATGATAAAAAACGGAGATGGAACACTTCCGAAACTGTCGTCCGTAAAATGTGAGTCAATGCGGAATGAACCCGAAAAACAATCACCAATCACCAAAACTCACCGCGGAAGCCTCCGTAATAATACAGGCGGTCCCCGACCTTCATACACAATGCGTTCCCGAAAACTTGTACGAAAGTCGAATGTACGAAAGTCGAACCATGGACTTCCATACTATTTAGGGGTTACGTTCCTAAAGAGTGGAATATACGTACTAAAACCTTTTTTTTCACAGATTTAATTTCAATTCACTAAATTTTAATAATATGTTAATAATATTCCTCAAATCATCTGATTTATTTCGAAAATACGCAGAAACTGTGAATAAAAGTTGAAGAAAACAAGAATTCCGTTGGCTATCGAGTGAAACTTCCTCTTGCCGTTTAAGTTGACATTCCTCTTATTACGTCCACTATAAATAAAAAGACATATCAAGAAGCATAAGAAAATGTAATTGTTGAACCCGCACTCTAGATACCTTTTCATTTTTACACCAAAATTCGACATTCGGCAGGTGAAATTCGTGATCGCGTATATTTCGCATGTTATTCAAAAAAGACAAAAGACAAACGGAATTCGGGTGATATTTCGTGCAATATCGTTGCTGAAGGCGTACATGAATTAAACAGCACTCGAACAAAAAAAAACAGAATTAGAAAGAAGATCTTACTAGTTTTATTGAAAGCTATTTGATGATGTCTAGTCAACTTTATTGAAAAATCTCTCCGAAGAAGGCTTTCTTCTTCTCTTGATGAAGGAGCCTACAGCAGGCAGTCTCTCTCCCAAATAAATCACCCAGGTTAGAGTCAACTACCAACAATTCCCTTAATTACTTACATTCGAGTTGTTCGCATATACTGCCATTTGAAACAATTGAATGTTGGGATGCGCAATAAGCATCGTGGGAATTTAAAAAAAATTACAGACCAGCGTCCGAAAGTCCGAATTTAGCGTACGAAAGTCAAGTGAAAGGTGTCAATTTTGAACGTACGAAAGTGTGAATTGTACGAAAGTCGAGTGTACGAAAGTCGAGGACCGCCTGTATGTACAATATGCTTTTGCTGAGGGTTTCAGAAAATAACGTCCATATCCAGATCCCGAACATCACTTTGGCGATGTCTCCTTGTAAGCTGTGGGGGGGATTTATCCCCCAAAACCCCCCCTCGATGCACCACTGGGGCTGATGACGTATCCAGGGTCGGTTTTAAAATGGTTTGAGTGAGCTCATCTCCCTTAACCAGTGACGTGCGGTCTGGGAGACCGCAATAAATAAAAAATTCATAAAATATTGCTACACCATTTTTATTGTTTTGTTTAATTTTTCTTTGAATGCTTAACTATTTTAAAACTTATATTATAATTTTTACACTCCCAATACGAACCAGTTTGTCATAAAAAATTGTGATTTGAAGCAGGATCAAAAAAACTGATGCCAAAAACACTTGAGTTATAATTAGTGATGGGTCGATTCCAAAATTTTATCGATTCCGATCCCGATTCCGATTCTGACATTTCGATTCCGATTCTACCGATACCGATTCCATTGATTCTGATGCCATAGGCTCCAAGAAAAACATCACTTAATTCCAGGCAATAAGAAAACCACTTTTAAAAATATTACTCTGTGAAAGAGTCAGTTGATAAAAGCATCTTTCATATCATCACTATGTAATTAAAATATAATAGCTATATTTCAAAACAGAACATACCTGAAAAGTGGTGTTACATGATAGGTATTACTTTAGAATATTGGCACTCATAATATGTCGACCATATATATGTATCCAAACTACAAGGGAGAGCCATGAGTACAGAAATTGTCATAGCTGTAGTAAAGATTGTATACTACGTATATAAATCATGTAATATTTGGCCCTTTCAAATTCTCAAGCAGAAAAACCAATTATTCTACATGCTCACCCAGCAGGTTTTGACGTCTCCATGTTACAGTATTGCTGCTGCATAAAATTGCCTTTTGCTACACACTTTTGTGACTGAGCAAGTACTTTCCTACCAAAATTGCAAGATTTCGGAGACTTTGGAATTTTTATTAAAAATTATATCAACGATTTTTTAGGACCTTGAATCTTCATGGAATTCAGGTGGACGAAGCAAACGAACTAAAGAACTAAACTTTATTTTGTAGAGCCAAAAAAATTCTATACTTCTCACGTCATTTAATAAGCCTTAAAATCTCTTCCTTTTTTCCCTTCAAGAAAGAAACTAAATGCTACAAATGAATATCACATCGGTCGGACACAGTAATAAAAAAGAATAAAAGAGCCTTGTGGTGTGAAAACTCCCCCTTCCGCGCGACTCACCTCGGCGAATGTGGAAAGGGAAAAAGGGTATCGGTTGTTGCCCTTCATGGAAACAGTTCATTTTTCTCTCTCTTAAGCATGCTGACTTAATCTCTTCACTTTACTTCAATACCCGAGGCACATTTCTTATGCGTGGGATAGTTCCGAAAAATATCCAAACCTTTGTATTTTCACTCGAGTAATGCGCTAAATGTTCTAGTCGATCTATGCATAATCCTTTTTAACATCCTCACTTTAGTGTTTGAAGTCAATTAAGACGATAATCCATGCTTTAAATGATGATTTTCAAGACTAATGTTTTAAAAAACTTGAAAACTCGGCCTCAGTTACCGAGTCTTAGAGTTCCGCGGCGTGTAGCTCAGCCTTGACGCGCGATTGAAAAATCGCTCTCATTTCCTTCGTAACAAACTTTTTTTTTCAAGATTTCTAATTACTAATCTTTATAAATCCCTACTTTATATTGTGGACCAAATTTTCCGAGTTATATTTTACGTAAACGAAAGATAATGTCTACTTTATGTCAAATTTCACGTGAAAAACGGGTTGGCCATTTTGCGTTGTAAAACCAGACAGATGAGAGCCAAAATCTTCAAAAGTCATTGGAAGTATAGGCAAAGCACCAGATCAAAGGAATATTGCGTTTTTATTCCATAAAACTCATACCAACGCAACACCACCTGGATAAATTTAAAAAATTTCGAGAATTAACGAGATCGCACATGGTTTTGAAAAGTTGGTCATGTTTGGGCCACTGTATCATCACTAAAGGGTCGTATTTTTGTAAAGTGGCATATAAATCTATATCTGGTAATGATTTTTGAGTATTTACGCTAAGTTTCAAGTCTCTACTCCCAAAAAGGTCATTTTGGACTTTATACCAGCTTTTTCTAATTTTGGACCGGTGTGCGCCGGGTCAGAAGACGATCGGCCGCAGCGGCTGGCGTAAAGGTATTCGGCGCCCACTTCGACAACTATAGAGTATACAGCAAGCTGAATCTACCAGGCCAAGGCATTAGAATGACTTATCGGCTTTAACCCATTCAATGCGGGTCTCTTTGCAAATTTCTTTCCCAGTGTCGGAATTTAAATTTTTACGTTTTCATATCTGTAAGTGTGTTTTGAGTCACCATAAACCATTTAAAAATATCAATTAGTATGTTTTACCTCATTTTTCGTAATTAAAAAAAATGGCTTTCATGAAAGACATCCGCTCCGCTGAAAATCCGTCGTTATGCAACCCGCATTTCTTTTTCTTTCGCTGCGAAAATTATCCGTAATCCTCGGTGAAAGTATAATTTTTTGATGTCTGAATTTTGGTAATTGAAATTTATTTGCTTTCACTCGTTGTATGTGGAATAAGAAATAGATTAATTGTTATCGGTATCATATTCATAAATATATTCATTGTGTATCTATAATATATTTTAGCCTCTCTTTTTGTAACATTATTGTCTTATTCTACACCAAAATGATATTAGGATTGTTTGTCTGCTCTGCATCATTGGTCGTTTTTATAAACTTTTGACAGAATGAATAGTACTGCTGACGAAATGTTTACGTTTTTTTTAACGTTGTAACTCTGTAGACGGAAATATCTTTTGCATTTGATGACTGGTATTTCAATTCCTTTACACTAGGACATGTTTTTACTCATGTTTTCGGCCTTTTGTCCCAAATGGCCATTTACTGCGTGGACTTTCCTCCCGACATTCATAAGCTTGCAGCTGTCCCGAAGATCCTACCCCCTCCCTGGTCATTATATTTTTATGGATAGTTAAGTGCGTCGCACCATTGTCCTCTCTCCACAGAAGCGCTTTCCCCTGAGCCCTTCTCGTTCGCCCCTCGGCATTCCTACCTGCTCACAGTCCCGGCCAACCCCCGTACTTCTTGTCTCAGCGCTCACCATTGGAAATTCCAAAATCTTTCCAATTCTATGTTTTCCCGAGGTCAATGCACCTAGCTTCATATTCATGCATGACATTTTTCCCTCTTTCCTTTCACATGGCATTTTAGTTTATTTATATCGCAATTTCGGGGTTTAGTCATCAAAACTTTTAAATCTCGAAAAAATATTCGCCTTCCGTATGTTACCTTACTTTTCTAAAACATTTGGTTTGGTGAATATTGAAAACAAAATTATTTTAGAAGAAATATCAATTAATATTTATTAATCTTAACTCATAAAAATTGCAGCCAAAAACATAAACAATGCATATCAAAAAATGAACTTTTACAATCTTACAGTTCAAATAAAAATTTCAATTATTTTTATGGTATTCATAAAAACAAGGGCGAAGGCAAAGCCCTGGTTGACCCTCACAGTCTGGGCAAATATTTACAACCAATTTTCTCACTCCTTTGGCATAGCAAACCCGACATCTTTTTTGCAATTTTTTTCCCTTGGCCGTGAATTCTGTTGGGGCAGGATAATGAGTTGCAGCAGCTGGTGATGGTATACTCCTCACGGATTTCTTTGAGCCACTCGAAATAAGGGAATCAATCAGTTCCATTCGGAATTCATACAGGCTTTTCCGTTCACCACTATACTTGTTGTAGAGAATGTAGCTGTTGACAACCATAATTTGTAAAATGTGAATTGCAACTTTTTTATACCACTTTAGAGTTTTGTGCTCACACGTATAATATGCAAAGAGCTGGTCGCAATGGTCGACTCCACCCATGAATTTATTATATGCAACCACGGCCTCTGGTTTCTCCTTGCCTTGTCTGGTGGTTGCCACTAGATCACTTCCAAACTCCGATGAGATCATAGCTATGTCCCGCTTGTCTTTCCAGCGAAAAACACATATTCCCTCCTCACTCCACCGAGAACAAACCTCTCCTTTCGCTAATTTGTGACCAAATATATCTTTTGGGTTGTCCTTCCTATTTTGCCTCAATGTACCTGTACAATAAATTTTTTTACAAAGAAGGTCCCTAGTCAATCCAACGTTGTTGTAATAATTGTTCATGAACACACTGTGGCCATGATTTTCAAAATTTTCCAGCAATTTCTTTACGACTTTATCGCCGTGTCCCCGTCCACCCAATTCATTATCCCCCGAGCCCGTATAAATTATCAATCGGTGGACTAAGCCAGACGGCTCACAAAGCATGTACAACTTCACACCATGCTTGTGCTTCTTTCCCTGCATGTATTGCCGAAAAATTAGACGGCCTCTCCACAATACCATCGACTCATCTATGCTAAGTTCCCGTCCTGGCAAGACAGCATTTTCCATCGTCTCCTTGAAACTGTCTAATAGAGGTCTTATTTTGTAAAGACGATCACTAGGCGCGGGTTCATTTTCATTGGGATTTTTTGCAAAATGCAATGCTTGTAAAATCCCGAGAAAACGATCCCTTGCCATAGATTCCCGAAATATCGGTAAACTGAAAAACTTGGACGTTTTCCAATAGTCCGACATTCTGTTAATTTTTATTGTCCCCATGTGAAATAGCAATCCAAGACAGACATTTAATTCCTCCCTACTGAGTGGCTTCCAATCCGTAATCCTCCCCCTGGGTGACGGATTACTGAGAAATATGTTCTCTGCATTTTTCTCAGTTTCCTCAAGGATTAAATTATAAATACTTTCCGAAAAAACCAAGGAGAAATAGTCCCTAGCAGTCGCAGCAGGTCTTACATTGAGCCCAGGGGACCCGGAGAAAGGAATTCTTGTTCTGTTTCGCGGGGGCTCAGGGGTCCAAGTGGCAAAGGAACTAGCGGTACCCTCAACAGCGGGTGTAGTGGTCATTGTCCCCTCGGCGGGTGTGTAGGGATCAACATCGCTGTCCGTTTCACCGTAAGTCTCGTCACTTTCTTCGCCATTGGAAAAGTCTACACTTGATGTTTCTTCTTCCGAAGAAACCGTTTGTACAAACGAAGATATTTCTTCCTCTCTAAGGCTTCTCCGATTGCATTTTTTTGGCTGTGCCCCTGAAATACAATAAATTCCACATTAGCCACTGCTTTGATTATTAGCGGGAGATTTATGTAAGTCTAATAAAAATGAAGATGGATACCTGAAACTCCAGAAGGACCGGCGGCATCCTCATCACGCAGATTTGCATGAGAAGCTCCAGCCCCTCCTAAATAAATATGGTGATGTTAAAAAAATTCCATAAACTGGCATAAAAACATTTTCGAAAATTAAAAAAAAACATTGCAATTATTGAAATACACACCAGCACTTGACGATCTTGATTCTTTTGCCCTTTTGGAAGTTCCCGGAATCGCACTTCGCTTCATTTTAGTTTGTTAAAAATGACCTGTAAAAGCGATACAAATAATAGTTACGCAACGGGCTAAGTGCTACGATAGGAATGCGTTGGAACAATTAACGGTAGGTTTTTAAAATGAAATTTTTGAAAACAAAATAGAAACCGTAATTTAATTTTTAGTTTAAGACTTACCTGAATTGGGATGAAAAAAAATTCTTGATAAAAGAAGTCCACTGTTTTCCAGGAAAATATAAAAAGTATTATCCTGTATACGTAGGCAATACACTCGCTAACAGATGAATATCACAATATGACCACAATCACCATTTTTCAAACCATTTTTTTTTAGAACAGAAGTAAAAATACTTCAAGAAGATATCAATTCTAATAAAAAAGACTATAGCACTTTCAAATACAAACTTATTCACCAAAATTCTCGTAAAAAACACTACGGAGTTCAAAAATTCGTAGAAAAAAGAAAAATTGGCGTAGCCGGAAACGAAGCGCACTAGACAGAAGCTAGGAACCAACTGAAGAGCGGCGTAGTGACTGCAAACCAAAGGGGCTGAGCGTGGTACCGTTATAACGCATAAGAAAGGATCCAAGGCCGTGTATTTCATGAAAGCCATCCGCATTGAATGGGTTAAAAACTGTATTACTACATGAGTTTCATGATAGCACATCCTGTCGGCAGATTGCTGGACCTACTAGCCCCGAAAGCTCTGTAACCTTAACTACTCGACTCGACATTTGTAATGCTACTCGAAACGCTCGAGTCGAGTACCAACTACTCGATCGATTTGAATTTTTGAGTACTCACACATCCCTGGAAGATATGTGTTTTGTTATTACGATTACGTGGCGCAAAAATTCAAATGACTGTTGGAAATGCGGTTGTATATTTTGTTGTTTGAAGTACTACTGGAATCGGAATCGATTTTTCACCTTGGCAAGTACTCGTTTTCGATTCCGGTTCTTGGTCGAGAATCGAGGAATCGAAGAATCGAACCGACCCATCACTAGAAATAACCCTATTGGATAAAATGTACCACAACAGTTGAAACAATGCAATAAAATTTGACTATGATTGGCTGAAAAACCACTGCTCACTTGCAAAAACGCTGCTGACAAGAAAAAATGTAAATATAACGAAATTTGGCGTCAGAGTCCACTACAGCCTACAAACATAGAGACGACATATGGGAAGACGTCTAACTATCAGAGAAAAAAAAATCAGGTTTGTCAGTATGAGCCTTTCCCAAGCGGACGTGCCCGTATCACATACGGGCAAATCCGTGAAGGCCAGTTTTTACTTGCTCGTACGTAGTACGGGTAAATCGGGGAAAGGGTAAATTAAATTGAATGTAACCATATTTTAAAATTTTTAAATACTTTTTTCTCTCAAACATGGGCATGCGTATATGGATAAAACCCTTCCACAGTATTCCTATCTTAGTGTCTACTTTCAAATAAAAAAGGTTTCATCTTCTTTCTTGACATCACTTTCGCAAAGTCTCCTTGTTAATAACAAATTCAGCATCAGAACAAGGTCTTAGAACGCATCTTGTTCATATGTCGAGGACTTACAGTACATCAGGATTGTATAGTGGCCTATGTTCCCGATTCTTCCTCATTCTCCACACTCCATTTTCTTTAACTGGTCCTTATACCCTACGTGATATCTTACTTTCAAAGACAATAAGTCTCACCTCATTATTTTTTGGCACTTGTCCAGACTTCCTCCCCACGTAAGAGTACTAATTGCATGATAACTTTATAGGTATATTTCTTCATTGACTGAATTTAAAGCTGAATCGAAACATGTTCTGATTTAAAATTGCTACTTTAATCTAAATGAGTTTATAACTGATGTTTTACATTTAATTATGAATCTTAACTTCAATCCTAATGGATAGCTGTATGTTTGTAGTACAGCATGTGCATATTTTAATACCTATTTGTATTGTGTTTGTACTTTATTCTATTTTAAGGATGAGTCAGTTCCTAAATTCTTTCGGTTCTCGGTACCGGTCCGGTTCTCCCCAATCGGTCCTCAATACTCAGTTCCAAGGATGAACTCTTACTATCTGAATTAATGGCAAATTTAAATGAACAACCACAAGAAGTGAATGAAAATAATTTCACTGAAGATGCACATTAGCAGGAAAGCTCTGAAAAAGAACTTAAGATGGTCTCCATAATTTTATTTTCCTAATAAAATAGTTTAAATAACACGTTGTTAAAGAATAAATGATCGACCAATATGTCACATTACATCAGGCAGCCTCTGGTTGTTTCTTCACATTTTGATTTTTAAAAATTAACATTTTTACCCTATCTAGGTCTAATCTATTCTTTTTTTGGCATAAATATTGCCTGCAGTGCTGAACAGGTGTTCACTGAAAACAGTAGTGGTCGATGTTGATTTTGAATGCCCGCACGAAATATGCTTGGAGCACAGCTTACGTACTGCATAGCATCAGGATCAATTGTGAAACTACACCAACTTCTGACGACATCATCCGTTAATTTGTTGTAACTTTTGGGTCAGTGCAAAATATATTCTGTATTCTGGAATGTAGCTTAAACTGTTACTTTAATTGATAACTTATTTGCATGCGTCACTGTCACAGTAATAATAACTTCAACAATAAACTGCTCAACACGCCGGTACAGTGACACCATGGATAAACTGTGCGGTCTTGAGTAATCGTAAAATTGCAATGCAGTGTTGCATTCTACAGGCTAAACACACTTCTATTCCTTGTATAGGTTTATCAACTTACGAACAAGCATTCAGAACGCATCTTGATCGTATATCGAAGAACTACAGTATATGTACATAATATAATTGTAAGACCGCTTTCAGACGAAATGATTTTCTGCTGGCTGCCATTAGGTAGAGAATATGCACTGCTCACGGCGTCTCGTCTGAAAGCCATCTGAATTTCTCGTGTACGGCAGCCAGCAAAAACTCGTTTCATCTGAAAACAGCATTGATGTAGCATTGTCTGTATTTCACGCCATTGACAACGCATTGCCGGGCTGGATTGAACGTTGGCACACGAAAAGTCAGCTCGTTTGATAGCGGCAGCTTCGGAAATGTTACAATGTCGGCGAGAGTGACAAACTGACGATCCCTTAAATGCACGTGCTAGCAAGCAACTCTCAAAAGAAACAATCTTAGGTGACATGCGATCCAAACGTTTTTTAAATCTTTTTTTATTTTCTCTTTTTGGCCTTGAATACGCTGCAGACCATTGGGTGCAAAATTCAAATCCTTGCCACTGTTCCGAGCCGGTTCCAAATAACCGACTTTACGCGATCGGTTCTCAATACTGGTTCCAAAGGCAGAACCGAGAACCGGCAGAACCGAGAACTGGGTATGGGAACTGACCCATCTATATTCTATTTCTATCTTGACGGAACTCATGTTTATCCATGAGTTTTGTCAAGATACACACATATAATAAAGTATTATTTTTATTATTATTACATCCGGTACCTCATTCTGGTGATCAATGGTCTTACTTCCTAGGAATTTCGATAGACTCCATAAGCATCGTTGAGCTGAAGCAGATCTTTATAGAATTTCATCATCTTGTTTATTTTCATTTGTTATTTTAGCACCCGAATCTTCAAAAGTATTTGTTTTTCCAAACTTAAAATTTAGGGCTTTAAAATCTGGTTGGTTATCAGAGGCAAAGTTTTGCGGTGAATAAATTCTTGGAGTGTCGTCAAATAAATTGTAAATTTTAGTTTACTGTGAAAAAAAAACAAAATTTCCTAATGCGCATAATGTCTTTAAATAACTTAGTTCCATTTTTACATGGCAAAAAAAGAGATTTATCTAGGATTTTCAAAGGATGTGTGCTAGGGAAAAGCAATGAAATTAATAAATTAGCTGTTATCTATAAATCAAAACATATTTTTTAGCATAAATGAACAAATACAGTCGGATCCGGATTTAACGTCTTAGCATTTAACGTTTTATTTTTTGGGGTCCCGATTCATTCCCTATTAGGATAATGTAAAAATTATCCGTATTTAGTGTTTCCACATTTTGCATTTTCTGGATTTATGTTCGTAAAAATTTTTCCGCACAAGATTTTTTTGCCCGATTTAATGTTTTTTCATGACGGCTCATGCAAATGATTATCCAAATCTTCGAATTTCTGCTCATCAACAAGAAGAGTCTCATGAAAGTTTACCAAGCGTCAATAGAATCTACGGGGGAACGCTTCTTCAACTGCTTTCTTCCGGGAATGCAGCACTGGGACCTTCAACTCCCAAGATGGGTGATTTGTCCTCTCGTAATGTTTCGCTTCCCTTCTGATCCAAACGCCAGACATTTTTTGTATCAGATCTGATCTAATGGAGCTAAGTCATCCCTTGATAACCTCTAGCTACCTTATCCTTCACTTCGTGAACTTCAATGGTACGTGACGACTGATGACACAAGTTATCCTCCGAGGGCCGCTACAATGATGGTTTCCTCGTAATGTTTTCAATTGATGGCTTATGCCCCTTTCAACTCTACTCTCTACGGGCAGTCCATTGTTAGCCCAATATTTTTCCAGTCGGCTACTTACTCTTTTCAAAAGAGGCCCAATGTCATTTGCACAGTTCACTAGAAGATTCTTTCTGTAATCCATTCCAAGGTCAGTTTCCTCAGAGGAACAGCGAAAGAACCGAGGAAGTGTTTCCCCTGTCATGATCATGAGTGAAAGCATTCTTTCCTAACGGAGCAACATTATTTTACATCGTAATTTAGATATGCCGGAGCCCATATACCGACATGCGGCTGGATGATATCGCTGTCGATTCAAAGATATTTATCTGGTGCTATTATATGTCAAAAGAGAGTTAAATCAAAACTTGAAGCATTTACGTCGTGGAAGGGTTCCATATTAACAATGAAAATACTTTGTTACTTCCACAAAATACCAAGTGGAAGTAACCAAGTAAGTGGAAGTAACCAAGTAAGTGGAAGTAACAAAGTATTTTCATTGTTAATATGTCAAAAGGGAATGACAATCAGAGTTTTGATGAACTATCACGGTCCATGACTCTAAATAAATTGCTCATGCTGGAAAAAAATCACCTCATACTCACGGTAAAATAGATGAGTGCGGAAAAATATGAAAATCCGGCAGGTATCCCTTGGTGGTTGACTTCGACATCATAACCCTGACGAAATGCCAAACTCCAGAGGCACTGACAATTTTTCAGATGAAATCCAGTTCTGTTGAAGATTAAACCTTTTCACTTAACTTAAAGTTTAGCTAATCGTCATTCAAGGTCTAACCAAATTTCATTAAAAGCTGCCGAGAAACAAGGTGAGTCGGAGTCAAGGTGATCAGCGCGCTGCATAAGCAACTTCTCCCGGCTCCATTCGACCTGCATAAGGCCGCGGATAATTGACAACGAATCTGGTGTTATCATCGAGTTGAATCACCATCGACTTGTATAACGCATACTAAAATAAGATTCTACTTTTTTGGATGGCCTTGAAATCCAAAATGTGCACATAGGAGGCTTTTTAAAGGCTCATAAATCCCTTGTTTCGCCGAGGCAACAGAAAACGTTAAGTTGGCAAAATTCCAGAAAACCTCCCTACTAGATATTCGGTAGTTGAGAATTCGGGATTAGCAATCTTCTGCTGTCCCTTTATTTCACTCATTCCTGATGATTTTTCGAGTACCTACTTACACCTTTTCTTATTATATTAGAAATGCTATAGTCACCTACATGTCACTTTTACAGAAAAAATTCTAAATTTCATCGAGACCTCTGAAATATGCATAAAAATGGAATCACTAATGTCCATAATAATAATCTGAGTGGGAATGCTTTTAAGTTGGTCTTTATTAGAATTTTCGTAAAATATTTCATTAAAACAATTGTCATCCTCTCATTACTTATTTTTACTACCCATTTTTTTAGCTGATTCCTGAAAAGTATTATCCAACCTTCATAGGGCAGAGAACATTTCATTAAAGAATTTTTTGCTGCATTCAGCACCTATTAGTTACTTAAAATAATATTTTTAATTCATAAAAAGCCATTCCAATCATAACAGACCCTAAAACCTGAAAAAAATGGCAGGTCCTCATTTAGTGTTTTTCCGTATTTGGTGTTTTAAATTTTGTCCCCCCTGAAAAACCTTAAATCAGGATTCTACTGTTCAAGCAAGACTTTTTTGTAAACTTTATTTTTTTGCAGCTGAATTACTTCATGCAGTGAATATTTAACCCATTTCCAAAATAACCTTCGTACGTTAATATTTCGAGTAACTCCGTATTTTCAGTTGAATGTGCTATCTTTTCAATTAGTTATTTTCATTGAGATTCAGAAAGATATTACTAAAAAATCTGTTATTTATTTTCTTTTTGCCCTTCTCCATCGCCGCTTCCACCATGGTTTCTCACTTGCATAAATGGGAATGAAATTGGGGACCTATCTCGTGAGCCAGATCAAAATATCTTAATATTTGGAGGGCAGCGTGTACTTCTTTTTAATTTGGTGGAATTACTTCCTTACTTTCATCTTCGTCGTCACTACTATTCTGACTAGTCCCGGCCGCTGCTTCTTCCGACGTATGTACCGGCGTCCCATTGTCGCAAGCCCGGAGATCATCGTCAAGGGCAATGTAATCGTTTGATGTTGCGCGCTGTGCTCTTCCTGCTTTTTCCAAGAAATTTTCAAAATCATCTTTTAAGCCTCTAATCTCCTCCACGATTTTATCCGCTGCAGCTTCCTGAAGGTATAATGTAACGAATCAACCATAGCCGTGATATTATAGCAGTAGAATTACTAGTGGGCTAGTTGTATCAATTACCAACCTCGAGAACATCCTCGTGATGCGCTATTTAAGGGAATCCGGCCGATTTCCATCAATTTGCAATTGTAGTGGAGGAAATAAAGTATCTACGTCGTTGAACCGTGTTTCTGCGATGAAAAACAACAATTTTATTAACTTGGCCATTTTAGCAAAGTTAACAAAATCGTTATTTCTCATCGCAGAAACACGGCTCAGAGACGCACTTGAATGCCTGATTGACAGGAGTGTGATGCAAACAATTATTTTTTGATGATGGCATGGATTGATAGATTTTCAAAATGCAGTTAGAGCGGTCACTTTTGGGGAGGGAGGCCCACCGCTCGGAGGGTCGAAGAGAGGGGCCAGCGAGGGTGAGCTCGTGGAGGAAAGGGTCCCGGATTAGGGACCCTTCAAAGTGCTTCGGCGAAAATTAGTCAAGTAGTCTTCGAAGTACGTCACAGCAGCCTGTCTTGCGAACCAAGTACGTTTACAGCAGTGCAAAGGGTTAATTATGAGTGTACGAAATACACCGCGCAACCTTCCTGACATGTTAAACTACGAAGTATTGTCGATGCGATGTTTACGAATAGGCACGTAAATTGGGGCATTATGTAAGTCGCGATATTTTACTGAACTCCTAGTTCCCCTAAATTCCCACCGTGATGTTTTAGGCGAACCCTTTCTTTCCAAAGTTGCACTATCATTTATGATGTCACACTTTTGATGAACCACAGTTGGAAGCGCTGATTTTTTAGCTACTTACGCCGGCGTAACTAGTTTTGTTGACAAATATTTTGCCATAGTTCGTATAAAGGTATGCCTTTTGCTCCTGGGGACCGATCCGAGGTTCGTTAATTCTAAACATTTCGTATAATCGAAACTTTGTATAACCGAATAGCGCCATGTATTTACCATAGGCTTTTCGCCGGGACCGCAATATCACTTCATATAATCGAAAACTTCGTAAAATCCTGCTTCATATTATCTAGAGTTTACTGTAATCAGTTTAACCCTTAAACAGCGGAGTTTTTTTTCGGAGTTTTATTTTGTTTTTCAGTTAAAAACTGCTTAATTACTGCCCAAGGATTCAGATAAATACTTAATTTTAAAATTCTGTTGATTCGTTCTTGCTGGAGGGGGTGTGCCCATATGGGCACGCTAGCCGTTCCGGCCACCGGTCTGCATTCTGCAGAAGAATCTCTCGAACAATCATATATCTCATTTTTATTGCGTGATACACCATATATTTTTGCATTTACCTATAATACTTCTTTTATTTGGCAATTTGAAGTATTTTCAAATCATTATGCTCCATTTTTTCGGTAAACATTTTTTTGGCTGTCCAAATAACTTAACAGTGTAAAATTCAGATTTGAAAACAGTTATTGAATGAAAAAAGAACACGTTATCAAGGCGTTTATTAACAAAATTAGTCCTATATTGCTGGTACAGTCTTTGACAACTATATATTGGGTTTTCAATTGCTGAGTATGATAGTAAGAATTTCATTGAAGGCAAAGACCTGGGCACTTACCACATTCTGAGCGCGCGCGGGAAGAATATTCTTCATAAGAACATCGGCGTCTATTAAAAAGGGCAAATTGGTTATCTCTGCCATCATACTTTATGTCATCAGATTTTCTATGATTAGTTGCACTTGATAGGGAATGTTAAATACGACCACCAGATCTGGGAAAGGTACATCTTCGTTACAAAAAACACTTGTGCAATCTCTTGCCTTAAGGCTTACTGTGGTATATTTGAACCAGAATTTTCCATACAGATCCAGGCATTTACAACCAGGCTTTGAAAAGCATCAAGGAGATAACTTCATGTGGACCATCACCATTTTTTCCTCTGATGACATTCCTGTACCTGTTGATATTTTGATCCGTGGGATCAGTTCCGCCCATCTAAATATTGTTGCTAGAGACCACTGCTGGCTGCCTAACTTGTACCATTTTTGAGGTAACGCTTGGGAATCTCGTCATCTTTGTGAGCAGGTGTACACATTGGCAAGGTGGCTTGACTGTCACTACCGAATAGTCATTCTAGGTACCTAACAACAACAATATTCCCTTTTTTCTTCCTTGCGAAAGCATGGGAGCAAAAAGGGAATGCTTAGCTAGCTGTTTTTTCGAATCGGATACCTTTGGGTATCCTTTTTCTAAGAACTGTTCCAGTTCCCTCATATCCTTGAGATTGCAACTGACTTATAAGAGGAAAGCTAATAAACCAATTGTCAAAATAATTGGAAAAGGTAATATGTATCGCTTGCTCCAGTAAATTGTCCGACATGATAACCTAATACAAAGAGCATTTACCTACGAATTTATAGTAGTTATTTTTTTTTCAACACTCAGTCCCTGCTATATGCTGCTATCCACCAAGTAATCTTGAGGAGCATTCAAGCACCATATTTTAAAGCCGAAACTTATAGGTTCACCCCGTATGAACTGTTTGCAGCCATGATTGCCAAAATATTTTATCATGGATTCATCATGTTTTAGCTTTCTCATCCTTAACCCTTCCACCATGCCCTTGATTGTTGAGTATGTATACCAGTGGTAGAAAATAACCCTATTATCCTTCAAACTAGATAGTTGAGCAAAGTATAACGCAAGCAACATGAATAAAAGTGTTGAATAGTATAAAATGTATTTTTTGTACTAAAACTTAATGGAAATATTACAAAAAAATACAGCAAAAAATATTGAAGTCGTTAAAATTGAGTGACATAAGAAAAAAATGAAAGATTGACAACAACTTAGCGTTTTACATAGAAATTATTTGATAACAGACCCAATAATGACGTTTGTAGCGAAGGACACCAGCCAAAAAAGACACCCTCGGCTACCGGCTAGCGTGCCCATATGGGATCACCCAAAAATAAATTCAAATTCCTTGTTTCATACGAAAGATATCACAATGCTGGCAAAAGAAACCGAGGTTTACAACATTCATTTTGAGGATAAGGTTAAATACTTAGCTGAGTATAAAAAATAAAAAGGAAAAAAATCGCATTTACTGAAGACACTTCTCCATTTTTCCTCTTTTGCCACCTCGAACAGAGTGAGTAAGAATACCTATCCTGCCACAGTCAACTGCTGGTATAAATGCTGGCCGTAAGCACACGAACCGAATAAAGTGATACATTGTAATCATTTTTGGCGAAAACAGCATGCTCTATAATGTTTGGGTCGGAATTTATACGAAATTATTTAGACCACTGCAGCTGTGCCCATATGGGCACGCTAGCCGTTCAAGGGTTCACTTGATTGACATTAAATAGTTCTTTACGTAGGTTGAAGCTTATAAAGATACCTTCATAAGCTTTCTTCTTAATTAAAGGTCAGTTTTTGTTTATTGGATAAATATATATGCACCAATGAGAATGTTTCCTCGGAAAAAATGGAATTTTGGTTGCCAAAAAAATCGCTTGGCCTTATAGTTGTTAACAGAATTTGTCTTAGTTTTTGCTGCAAAAAATCCACAGAGGAAAAATCATTCGCCTTGACCGGGATTCGAACCCGAATCCCTCGATTTCCGGCTGAGTGCTTTAGCCAGTTAAGCTACGTTTAAAAAGCATTTATTGCTTACTTTGGCACAGTACAATATATAAAAATTTACATATTTACATATTTTTTCAATATCCTTTAAAATCAACTACAGCTATACAAATATTTAGGATAGTTATATGGCACACCTTTATACTTGCATTTTTATAAATATTTATATAAAAAAGAGAGTGAAGTTATACATAGGCAGCACTACATAATAAAAAAAGAAAGAGAGAAATGAGCCAAAGCAGAGATCACTTACTTTTTTTTATTAAAAAACATTTTGCAACCACTCCTTCTGTTCCTTTGTAATATTTACAGTTTTGTTTAGAAATCTCACTTTTTCAATAAAACTATACCTGATGTCTCCTCTATAGTGTTTGCTAAAAACATAAGCAGCCACAAGTTCAGTTAAAATCTTTTTCTTCGTGCATGGGAAGAGTTGGAAATTCAATTTTAATAGATCCTCATCGTTAATTCTTCCCGTGCCGAAAGTATCGAATTCTTTATATATGTTTTTCAACGTTTGCCAAAACACATTGTGCTTTTCTTGACAACCAAGAACAGTGTGCGGTATGTCGTCATGCCTCCCACAATCCGGACACTCGTCCTCTGCACATAGACCTAGTCTCTTTCTCATGGCATTAGTCACCAGGCAGTCCGAACATATGGTGAACATTATGCCCGCCTCCCTCGCACCACTTCCCAGCCTGGAGTAATTTTCCCAGGTTCTGCTTGACCTTGCGTAAGGAGTCGCTTCCAGCTCCTCCTTTAGCACGCTTTCGTATATTTGTTTAGTGGACTGCAGAGTATTGTTAAGTGCATATTTGTCCCCGAAATTATTTGCTTCGTGCACGATTTTCTTGAAGTACCTCAGCCCCCTTGTTCTTTCCATGGAGTTAACCAATAAACGCTTTCTTTCGTTATCATCTGCGTGTAAGATCTTAGCGATATTTTTAATAGCTATTATCCGTGCCTTTATTGCTGTGTTGATTAGGTTTAGACCACCCAGTTTTGGGGGCGCGAATAGCCTTTTCCTTGCAACTTTTTGAAGGAAGCCGCTCCAAATAAATTTGTTCGTCATCTTTATAACGCTAGCGTTTACTCTTTCAGGCATTGGCCAGACGTGAGCCACATACCATAGGTTTGGGAATAGAACTTCATTGAGTAGTTTGATGTAATCTGCGTGTTGTATTCCGCATAGCCAAATATGGTTTTCCGAATTTTTGCGGTTGCCATGTCCCAATTTTTTTTAATGGTGGCGGCAAGGTCTTTCTCCCACCATAGCCCTAATATATTTTGGCCATCGACTTTGTTCCAACCTTTTGTATCAGAAAACTCTATCCCTTTAACATGCATGAGAGCGGATTTGGACATGTTCATTCTCATGCCTATTGAGGTGTATTTTTTTATTATTCCACTTATTCTGTCTAGTTCTAAATTATTTTTTACAAAGACAGTGATATCATCGGCATATATACAGGATGCGTAACTTTTTCCACACCTCCTGATTCCGATGCTGTGTTTCAAGTCTATTATAAGTGGCTCCGTTGCCAAAGAAAATTGCAACTTAGACAACGGACACCCCTGCCGGACTGAGTTTTTAATCATAAAATGATCGGATAATTTGTTTCCTATTTTAATTTGAGATGTAATCTCATGATAAAGCGTTTTAATCATACTTATAATTCCTTCTGGAAAATGTTTTTCTCTCATAATCTTAAAAATCCATTCTGTTCTGATGCTGACAAAAGCCTTTTCTAGGTCAATAGTTAAAATATATAGCGAGTGTTCCTCTTCTGGCATGCTACTTAGAATAATGTCCCGGATTAAAATACAAGCGTCAATTGAGGATTTCCCTTCTCCCACTCCAAACTGATTCTCTAGGCCTACGCCATTCTCTATCATGGTCATTTTTTGGACGACAATATGGGCTAATATCTTATAGTCTGTATTTATCAGAGAGATTGGCCGAAATTCAGTAAGGTGCTTCGCGTTTCTCTTTTTGGGAACCAGTGTGATTAATGCATTTTTCATCCGCTCACACATTTCCCCATCATTTAAGATGGCGTTAAAGACTGCACATGGAATAGGTTTCATTTGTTCCCAAAATGTGAGATAGAACTCATTAGGCAGACCGTCCTCCCCTGGAGCCTTTCCCTTTTTCAGCTTTACCTTCACATCGTCTATTTCCTTCACTGTGATCCTTGCCTTGAAGCTCTTTGTGTTTTCGGGGTTGAGCTTGGGGAGGGGGGGATAGGCGGCCCATCTCCGTCTTCCCATACCCCGTACTGATTATAAAGTCGACTGTAAAAGCTCGTCGCCTCCTCGAGCCGCTTTTCGGAGTCAACTAGCCCTCCCACTTCACCTCCACTCGCATTTTTGATTAATATCCGTATTTGTTCCAAAGTCAGAGCTTCTGATTCACTCGTATCGTACCCTCTCTCCCATTCCCTCGGGGCAAGTTTTTCCATCTCCCGTCTGTAAATTTCTTTTTTTAGTTCTTTAATTTCGAAATTTACACTGGGTGTCCTACAATTTGAATCTATCAGCTGTTGAAGCACCTCCCTATAAAATGCTATTCATTCATTTTTCTCTCTATAATAATCACTAGTTAGTTTTTTAAGTTTTTTTATAATACCTGCTTTAAATATCTGTTCCCACCAGGTTAAAATGTCTTTTTCACAAAGAGCGTGGTTTGAGAGCCTTAATATTTCATATTCAACCTTTTTACAGAATGTTACATCTTTTAGTAAGTTGGTATTTACGCACCAAATTTGTTCCTTCTTATTGTATGTCCTCTGTGTAACAAGGTCCAGTTTAATTTTAATGTGAATTGCATGGTGATCTGAAATGGCAATAGGGGTCGTACTATATTGAATTAAATCATTCTTTAGTTTCTTTGATATAAATATGTAGTCGATTCTGGTTTTCGAGTGTGTACCTATTCTGGTAAATTGTAATCTGTTTTGAGCTGTATTTTTACCGGTGTCTATTGCATCCATATTGCTGACTAGAATTTTAAATGTCTTGTTTATTGGGTATCGTATTTGCGTATTGTTTGCCGAGCTGTCCTCCCTCCTATATATCGCGTTGAAATCTCCCCCATTATAGCCTTGTCCTTGAAAAGGCATGCGTAAGGCAGAATGTCGCTTGCCAGGAACTCTCGCATGTCCTTCCACATCCCACCTCCTGCAGGGGCATATACGTTAATAAAGTGCGTGTCCCCGATTTGCAGTGCAGTTATCCTCCCGGAGGCATGACGACGCACATTCGTTATCTCTAAAGACTTTTTAGGTAAAATTGCTGTACCTAAAGAGGAGCCATCAGTATTGCCAAATATACAGTAATGTTTGCTCTGCCAAGCAGTCGATTCTTTATATTCTTGGATGAAGATGACGTCTGCTTTTAGATCATTGTACATAAAGTTCTTAATAACATTGATTTTTAAGTTATTCGTAATACTGGCCACATTCAGTGACGCCACCGTTATCTCTCGTTTATTTGGAGAGGTACTCATTGTTGTATTTGAAAAAAGTTCTTTCTAATGTTGGGGAAACAAATAGAAACCATTTGAATGACAGCTTTGGTATTTAAAGAAAAAAATTCAAGAGAAAAAATGTTCAAAATTATAAAGTAAGGAATGAAAGTAAAGTCTGGCCCTCGGCATGGTTCATATAAAAAAACTCTGATTATCAAAGCGAGGGTTATTTGACAATTTACATGCATAGTTATAATCAAAGCAAAGCAAGTGCTACTTAAATTAATTTACGTTAGATTTACAAAGACTTTGGAGGAATTATTATCCATAATTTTTTATTTTTTTTAAATTGGACGATCTTTTTTATTCCTTTTTGTGCTCACCACCCTGGATTCTGATGCCTCGTTTTCTAAGCCTCTCATTCCACTTCTTTTTCTGTGTGAGGTCTTTCCCAAATAGTTTTTTCGCGACTGCGGCTGCAGTTCTATTCGTTTCGTCATCCTCTGCAGGGGTGAGGGCCGCGTTATCACTAGAGCCCATCTCCTCGTCGTCTCGCTGCGACCACAGCCTGCTTGGACCTGGTTGTGTAAGAAAGGAAGAAAAAACTCCCTCCCCTCCCACCCCCCCAAGGGCCGAGGACGTTTTTTCTTCTTCCAGCACTTTCATATTGTCATCACAACCTCCCTCCCTCAAATCCATCATTTCGGTCGAACCCACAATGCCTGAGGCATTCATTAAAACATTTCCTCCCTCCCCTTCACTTATTATCTCCACAATTTACTATCGGGTTTTCCCCCCTTCACTACAAAATTTCTCTCCAACACTACTGCTTCTTCCGTGTCCGTCTCGGTTGAGGAAACAAGCACATTGCTGTCGTTGTTTATGCCGTTGGATATATTTTTCTTACGTTGCCTATTTCTCTTTTTCTCCTTTTTCTTCACTTCCACCCCCTCTGTTGCACTCACAGCACTTTCGCCGTTATTTTGCGAAACATTGCCCCCACTTTCAACCGATTTGGGCGTCTCCTCCACCACTTGTACAACCCCGTCTTCTACTGGGATGTCCATCCTCTCCTCGTCGTTCTCATCTTCTCCCCCCCCCCCAGAATTTTTGAGTGCATTAGCGTATGACGGTCCGGCCTTCGTTTTGGGGCACTGTAGCCTCAAATGTTCTTCACTTCCGCATCTTGAGCACGTTAACTTTGGCCCATCGTAATGAATGACAGCGCGTTCACCTTCAATACTAATGACACTTGGTATATTTTCGGTGAGGGATATCTTAACGGTCCTAGTGCCCGTCAAAGTGCCCTGGTGTAACCCATCGCCGGCCCACCTATTTTCCACATACGCGAATATTTTTCCGTACTTGGATAATGCAGCTTCCACTTGCTCACGTGACACCTCGAAGGGTAGTTGACACACTTTAACGTATGTATATCTTTCGGAGATGGACTTGCACCTGAAATTTTTCTCCCGCTTTCACCATAATCCTTTCGAAGGTAGTCTCTTGCTTGACTTTAACGAAGATCGACTTCCTTGCCGGACCCAGCCTGATTCCGTAGATTTCCTCTGTCTTCAGCCTGAGGTCTCCACCGAGCAGTTGGTGGACCTCAAGGACTGATGGCGCCTCACTCACACTCTCTATGTTGACACGGAGAGTGTTCTTCTTCTCAACTGGCATTGTGACGGCTCACTCTGCGTACATCGACACAAAACACTGTCCGCACACCCCTGGTACAGGGGTGCGAACCCACAAAAAACAAAGTTTTTGCCTTCAACCGAAAGGCAAAGCACTCCACCGGGAACGCAAAAACCACGTTCCCGGCGATCAAGGGCTCGATCGCCGGGAAAGAAAACCGCGGTCGCTGACTCACAGATAGCTCCGAAACACGTCCACTCCGTCCTAGCTACCGAGGCGTCATTCTCCCCTGTGGAAATTTGTGGACTATACACCTTGTCCGGTATAGTCCACAAATTTCCACATGGGAGAATGACGCCTCGGTAGCTTAACTGGCTAAAGCACTCGGCCGGGAATCGAGGGATCCGGGTTCGAATCCCGATCAAGGCGAATGATTTTTCCTCTGAGGATTTTTCGCACTATTTGTGCATTGCGGGTGACTCCGTAAAAAGTTATCACCGTGGCTAGTCCTGGTATACTTTAATTTGTTTTTGCTGTTTACAAATCTAGGAGAGGTTCAAATTTTTACGATAATACTAACATATTTAGAAATTATATCGCATTAGTCGTCTATTTTGTTATAGTAAATTAGTTATTGTTTCGCTTTTGATATTTAGGTCATTCTTTGGACAACACGTTAGAGGAAAAATGACACCTCAGTGGCAAGAATATCGAAATGAGAATTGCGTTTGCAAGGGATGATATATGAATAGGATAGATCTGATGTAAGGGATGAGTGAAAGCGTCAATAAAACAAGCATAAAATCTGATCTTGAGTATGGTGCTTTATGGAAAGGAAACATGGAGGTTAAGGAAGGAGGACGAGAATAGACTTCTAGGTGTTCGAGATATGGTATGCAGGAAAATAGAGGGTATATGTTGCAAAGAATAACGAAAGATATAGTATTAGACATGATTGGTTAAAAAGAGGAGACTAGTGTGAATCCAGAGGATACAGGTCGTGGATGGAGCGTGTAATAAATAGTGGCGGCTGTTGTTTAGGTGCTGAATAGCCGCAGCACACCAAATATTTGGGAATATGACTCATGAATTTTGAATGGATTCGAAATGATTTGTCACTAGTGATGCATTTTGTGAGAAAAAAGTGTTAAAAATTCCCCTCCACACGTGGGGTGGTGCACTACGCGACGTGGCGTGTGCTGGTAAGTTCATAGCAAGAATTTGTAGGGTATCCTCCTCATCTGGTAGAAAACGCGGTTCTGCGCTTGCGCGCGCTATGTAAAAAGTTGGCTGTGCATTGGACATTGGCGAAGCGGCGGTTGTCTTTGAAGATATTTGGCTTGGACGCCGCCAAAAAAAGGCAAAAAAAAGGTCACCGTATGAATATTATGCCAAGCTTATACTTTTGTTAGGAGTAGAAATACTGAAAAAATGTTTTTTTGTCTTATCAACAATAAAGCATTAGAATATTAGATACTTAGCCTGAGGGATAAATTGACCCTTGACTTTGGGCTTGGTGTACTTTTCAATCGGTGAACATGGAAATAGAAATGTTCAGCCACGGGATCACCCTATCTCCTGTAGTCGATTAAATCATTTAAATTCTCACAAAATAATTAAAACAGTACGAAAACCGAAGTTGTTTTCATAAAACTTTAGCTAAATAATTATTTCTGAGATTGAAAATTTCTCATTTTTAAGTGGAAGTACGCCTGGGAGATATTCACACTTACTAAGAGGTTTTTTTTATGAAGGCATGATTATTCTGGACGCAATCTTAGCTCTGAAAATTGGCATTATGATGCAATATTGAAAATTCAATAAAATAGTTAGCCATGTACCCAACCAAATAGGAATTTCTTTCTATGTTGTTAGACGCGTTTAGCACAATGGTCAAGATGGCAAAACCAACATTGCGCGTGATATATTTCTTGCAATTTACGGTACGTTTCTTAAATCAACCTAAACTTGTGGCACGCGCTTTCCTTTCTTGCCTTAATTAGCGTGCAGGAGATCCAGGTACTTGTGTTTATTTGAAATGCTAGTTTGAGTACCGACAGCATTAACGCTGGGTGCTTACCATAGTTTGAATGATGATGTAAACTTTTTTGCTACCATTTTTTATCATGTACTATCGTATATGCTTTTAGAGACGCATTTGCGTTAATTCCAACTTTTCCCAAGATTTACAATTCTATATACAGAAAAAAGGAATATAGGTTTGTGAGATGACGTGATGTAAGATTTCTAAATTTTATTATTTTCAATTAAAATGATAATAATATCAATGCAAGAGAGGCTACTTCCTGTATAGACAGTGGAAAGATTTATTTCTTTTGGTAGAGACCAGCAAAGAGTACACTTCCTTGCCTACTGGTGTTTAACTGGCGAGCCGTGTTATCCTACCCGCAAGGTAGGGGTGGGACTGGAATGAGAAAGAGGATTAATGGGGATCCCGTCAAGTAATAGCGCGGTGAATTCCCCGCGTGGATGTGGGTATCCACCGTCAGCGCTCAGCAACGCCTGTGGAGAATCGAGAAATATTTTGTGAGCACCGCGATGAATGCGTTAATTAATTTATTTATTTATTTAATCCTGTCCAAAAACAGCACGAGGCCAATTACAGAGGAATACAATAACATGAGAAAGAATTTAATAATATTAAGCAACGTAACCAATAATGAACAAAAATATTCAACGGTATTTACAAATAAATAACAATGAATAGTAAATTTCATAGGGTGGTGTGAGGAATACGGGGGAAAATTACAATAGTGATGGTGCAAGATGGATGAGGGATGAAAAAAGGAATCAAAATTTGGAACACATTTGGCATAGGAGTTAATGGAAGAAGGAAGTCTGAGTTGAAAATAATGTGAAACAGGGTGGTGAAACAATGAAATAGGTCACTCGACCTCGTCGTGCGCGAAGGAACACGAAGCTGAAAAAAAAAGAAGGTCAGATGATCTGTATTTGCCATTAATGATTTTTAAGAAGAGTCTCCGTTCATTGAGGATACGGCTATCAGCTAAAGTAGCAATGCCAAGAGGGGATCTAATCTTATTGTGGGAGAAGTTACGAAAAGGCAATTGGCGGTTGCGGACAATAAAGAGGAAAAAAATTCAATGGGCATTCTAGGAGCTTTAATGAAGAAGTTGGGGCCGTAGACCAGATTTGGCTGCAGTATTCTAGGACTGGAGAAACACAGGAAAGGAAGAAGGTGCGTAGAGAAATTAAGTCCAACACCTCACTGTGGCGATACATCATACTCACCAAAGTGGGTGGAAATGGATTTAATGTGCTCACGAAAGAGCAGCTTAGAGTCAAAAATAACCCCGAAATCCTTCTGAGACGTGACTGAAGGAATATGATGTCCAGATAATCGGTAATTCATACTCAGGATAGACTTGCGTGTGTGTGAATGGCAGGTTGCGTTTCTGTGAATGGTAGGATGGTAGACTTGGCTGGATTAATTTTCAGACTCCAAATCTCAGACCATTGGTCAATGCAAGAGCCTTCTGCAGAGCAAGGCAGTTTCTCGGGGAATCAATATGTTCAAAAATTTTGCAGTCATCTGCGTATAATAATATTTTACAATTGGTAGAGGAGATAATTTTAACCAGATCATCAATATACAAAGCAAACAGTAAAGGCCCGAGGACACTCCCTTGTGGAACTCCAGATGTAACCGGTGCCATCAAAGAACGCGACCCATTTACAATAGTGTGTTGTTGCTGGTTTCATAGGAAAGATGATAAGATAGAAAGAAAATTGCCATGGACATTATACCGATTCTCTAATTTGAAGAGCAGTAATTGATGGTTAATTTTGTCAAAAGCTTTGGCAAAATCAATGTAGCATACATCCAGCTGTGATAAAGTCTCGAAAGCGTCAATGCAATTTTTGTGCAAAATGGACAGATTTGTAACTGTAGATGATTCGGGAAGGAAACTATGCTATTCGTCAGATATTAAGGGAAAAGAGAAATACAACAGACGTTAATGAATGCTGCGCTCACAAATAGTTGATATAATTGGCAAAATTGAGATAGAACGGTATGATTCTACAGAATATTTCTTTCCGGATTTGAAGATTGGGAAAATGCTGAACAATTTTCCACACTAACGGAAAATGTGCCTTTGAAAAACATCTGTTAAAAATGATGGATAGGGGTACAGCCAAGGATGGGGCTGCATTTTTTAGGAACAATGCAGCCAGCTGCTCTGAACCAGTTACATGGTTGGTCTTATAGGATATCAACAATTTAAGACATTCATCGGGAGAAGTGGAAGGTGAGGAGAGAGAGTGGGAACTAACACAATTAATATAAAGAACAGAGGTATCCAAAAGTTGGTTAGAGTTGCAGGTGGATGAAAAGAACTTGGAAAAAAGGTCAGCACACCCAGGACCAACAGCAGTTTCATCACCAAAAGACATTTCCAAAGGCGTGGAAGCAGAATAACGCCTCGAGTTGATCATAGACCAGAACCGTTTTGGGTTGGAAACACATTCGGAGGAAATTGAGGATATATAGTTGTTAAAGTCTAACTTAGTTAGATAATTGGCATGGTGCCGAAGGTTTTTGAAAGTTTTTAATGTGCTGTGGTTAGGAAAATATCTGTACTGGTGCCAAGCACTTAGATTATTTTTTACAACAAAAACTGTCTCACTGGTCATCCAAAGTAGGAACCTTCTGGAACAGGTTTTCCGATGCGGAATGCAGTCCTTCAGGACACCTGCCAACCAGTCATAAAACATATCAAGGGATTCGTCCACAGAGCCTTCTTCCAAGAGGCACCATGGGAGGCAGATGAGGGTGTCATTTACATGAGCCCAATCCGTTCTTTTCCAGATGGGGGTTAGAGGACGTGGAGAAGGGGGCGGAGTAGACCTTGGTGTAGGGGTGGCCACCCGCTGGGTTCAAGCAAAATTTCTAGGGACTCGTGGTGGGAGCAGAAATAGTCGCCAGCAGGGCAAACTTTCAACTCAAGCAAGGATAAGACAAGATCCAGGACTACCAACCCTCGTAGGAACATATTGCATTGCTTGAGGCCCAGGCCATTAATGAAATGATCAACAAAAAACTCCTCAAGGCCAGATAAACTCTTAACATTCACAGGGTAGGACCAGTCAATGCCTAAATTAAAGTCACCTAAGAGAATAACTTCACCCACACTGAGGGCTAGTGACACAGAGTTGAAACACCGTTCCAAAGTGTTCTTCTCATCGGAAGGTGGTCGATAAAATGTACCAATTAATAGTCATCTCCCTACAGAAGACATTGTATTAAAGGAGAGAGTTACTTCGACGCATATTATCTCGGGGCCTAACTCCAAATCAGGGCGACGTAGCGCCAAGAAACGATTGTCAACGCCAAGAAGGACACCTGCACCACGCTTACCGACTCGATCACATCTGAAAATTTTATGAGAAGTGGATATAGATAATTCGCCATCAGAAACATTGTCGCAAAGCCACGTCTCCGTGAGGGATATCACATGGTGACTTCGTAGTTCATGAAAAAACGAGTCCATTGCCCCAAGCTTGTTTCTCAAACTACGTAAATTTTGGTAATATACACTCAACTTCGTTGCACACATTTTACGTAGAGAAAGGACGCAAAGAAACTAACACACCATTCATTGCATAACACTCAATTAGAACCTATGCACAAAATTTTTGGGATGGACTTGAAGTGACAATGGGAAAATACCGGAAGGGATGAAAAACGGTCGCCGGGGTGGAAGCAGGCCAAATCCCGGGAGCGACGAGTCACGTTGACCGAGAGTGTTGGGCCCGATTGAGAAGGGTGGCTAAAAAACACCAAAACCAGTATAAAGCACAGTAATAAAAAAATTGCATTAACAGCATTTCTGCAACTCATCCCAATAAAGTGAAACACTATCTGCGTTGGAAAAACACAAAACATAAACGAAGACGTTGTAACCACAGAAATAAAATAATACTGTGGAGAGACATGCACGCCTGGCTTGCCTTGCCACCATCTTGCTCTCGTAATTAGCAACCATATATTGACTATGTAGATAGCTTTGAAAATATTAAAATATCTCTTTTTCTGGCATTTACTCAATTCCACCTCGGGACATTCTTGTCAGTACCTGAAATTGCAAATGTTTGCATCCGGATTACATTGAGGACAATCATTTTAAAGAGTGACCTAATGGTACATATTTTCCCTATTCATGTACGCCTCCATTGGTTTCGTAAAACAAATACAGATAGAGATTAAATTGAAAGTCAATTTCAACCAATACTCACACTTTTTAATGCTAGACTAACGTTTTATATGTCAAATATTTTGCGCAGAATTTAGCCGCTCCTTCGGCTCTTAACGCCAAATCGGGTACTCCCGGGCCGTAGTTTTGGTCCGCTGATAGGTCCTGCATCTCCTCTTGCCCTAAATCTTTGTCTCGACTTCAGCAGCCGGAGACGAGGAAGCATTGTACCTGTGGTAAAACTTGCACGCCGTAATGGATTGTCACAAACTTCCAAAAAGTGTAAATATGGCCAATTTGTAGCTCTATTATATACATGTCAAAAGGCAGTGGTGCCAAATACATATCAAATAATACACAAATTGATATACTTCCAAACCAAAGTACATACCTGTTTCCAATGCATAATATAACCCACATATTTGTAAGCCATTACGCTATGCATTCCAACTTATTTCGAAGTCTGTGCAAATATTGTCTAATTTACACGATAATTAAATTCACCTACATCTATATTACTCTAGCAGAACATCCAATTATATCAGCAATCATGAAAAAAGTGGAATTATGTTATTAAGAGCCAAACGATTAACATAAACAACATCATTATAGATCACTCTACGCAGGATAAGGTGGGATGACACCAGAGTTTTATGGCGATTAAACGAATTTTGGGATTGTTAAGCTGAAAAGGCTATAGAGATAAGACTGGTAAATGAAATGTCTGGATACTGGATATCCGATCAGCAGCTCTTGGAATCGACCTCTGAAAAGAACATTGATTTCTAGAGCTTTTTTTACGCTGGTCCGTGGTCCTCCGCAACAAAAATCGGGAGTCAACAAATCCCGCCCCTCCTGATGCAGAGCTTCAACGGTGACCTCAAATATTCCTTAAGTAGCCTTGGGAATGGGTGACGAGTCGGAATACGAAAAGTCAGTGCTCATCGCGAGAGTGATGTCTGAGTGCAAGGAGGCATCGCGAGAATACATAGTTTCAGAAAATAATATCGGCAACCAGATCAGATCCCGAGCATCATTTCAACATCGCATTAATCATTTATATTCTTGTGACCATCGGCACTCCTTAGCATTGCAAATCGTCGTTGTTTTCGAACTGAATGTCCATCTTGCATATGACTGGTGGATGGAGAATACGGTGTAGATCCTCGCGAAAGGAAATGGTGAAGCAAGTAGAATTCCTTCCTCGTGGGGGATAGATGTGTAAAGGGACACGGCATCAACTGTTTCCATAAGGATGTCGCTGCCGTTGGGAATGTGGGAAAAATTATGAGTATCAAGAAAGTAATAAAAGCAATAATAAGAAAGTAATGAAAGAAGGGAGCAGCATTCCATGCCCACTTACAAGGTAATATATCATATTAGTATCTGGTAAAATTCAATTTTGTGTTTGTATCTGAAATAGTTTAACTAGTCTTAATTGATTGCATATAGATAGATAGAAGAAGGTAATACTTAGTTCACCGGGTCATCTAATCACTAATAAAACTGCCAACCTTCCCGAAAAGGGGTCCCATTGCTTCTGAGTTGTTGTGCAAGTCTAGTCACGTTGCGAAGTACTCACACCACACTTGTCAAACTTGCGTTGGAAGTGGTTGGTGGTGTTGCATCACACATCAATTACGCATTTCTTTATTGAGCGGCATGCGAAAAGGCATTTTCATGTTTTTCATCGTTGCGCGTGTTTCCAACGGGGAACGAGGTTACCTCGGAATGTGCTCTGGATATGATGTTTCGTAATAATCCGCACGCATTGTCGTCTGTCGGACCTTGTGCAAGGACTACCTTTCATCCTCTACTTTTTTCTTATGGCAAACATGAGTAATTATATTGTTGAGCAATAAATGTAAATCACATTTTCAGAATTTTAACTTTCTCTTCCTGCATTAACCTGTGGTTTTCTTCCGTATCCATAGGTTGCAGGTTCATTGCACTCTCGATTGCCATGGCCCTCTATCCATTGTGGTTCTCTGTGGCTGCTATTTTCTACCTGGGATTCCGCTTCATTTATCTCTACTACTGCAGTGCCAACCGACATAGTTACAGGTAAAGTAATGTTTTGCAAATTTAAATCATAAGAAAAGTCATAATCATTTAGTTTCTATTTCTTGTTCTACGGTCGATCCTTCATTAAGTGGTATGAATTATAAAATTTAGATTAGTGTTAGATGTAAAAATTTGAATTCAAATTTTGATAAAATTGACACGTCCTTTCCCTTGGTGAATATTTTTACCTTGAATAATCTAGGCAAACTATTTTTGTCCACCCATTGGTATCAAATTCGGTGTGGTTCAACAGGATTGAGGAGGTACTACATTTCCATCAAAATGGATTAAACCAACGAATGAAATAAAGCCTCTTGTCTCTTAGACCAATTATCGCTTCTTTCGTCGCGTGGTGTGGTCCTGAAACTGGAAATGAGCTAATATTGATCGTCAGATGCTATGGAAACTCTCATTAAGGCAAGCCATATTTAAAAGTTCATATAAATTACGAAGGAAATTACATTTTATAATCAAAATGCAAGAAGAGGTATTTCCGAAAAATAAATGAATTCCTTAAGGAATCGAGACCGAATGCTACTGGCTACCTTTTTCTCACAATATATTCACTTTGTTTTATAATATTCATGGCTATTTCCTTTCGTAGATGTCCACTGCCATGTTAAAAGATTTCAGTCAATGAAAAAAAAGAAAAGCGCTGCAAATGGCTACCATGGAATTTCACGCAGATAGAATGCATTCACCCCTACGGTTATTATTGCCGTTATTTCACCGTTTTCTTCCTTGTTTTTCTATAAGCGTTCACTACAACACCAGGGCTTCACTTTAAATACCTTTTGCTCAACATTTTGCTCATGGTGCGCTCGCTAAAGACCGTGCTTTCTACTGCTTCTTACAACTCTTTCCCTGCTTTACTACAACTGCCTCGTCTACAAACGGCACTTCAGTATACATTTAAAACTCATTTCTGCTATTTATACTCAACAATGGCCCTTCCGTTCACACAGGGGTACTTAATTATGAGTCGCACTCAAGAGTCAACTTTTTTATTCCACTTTTATTTGCGTATATTGTTGTGGTAACGTGTATATTTTATGGCAGTAATTCTAAATCGATGGAAAATTTAGATGAGTAGAGTAAATTAGCAGTTTAATGAGTTTTGCGGGTAAATAAAAAAAATGACGAATTTTAAAGAATTAGTTTTTGTTATTTTTGGCGAACATTGGAGTTATTTTTATGCTATTTTCGATTTTAATGCTACTACAGGTCATTTCATGTGGTACACACATTGGTCACTCACACTTATTTATTATCGCTATTAGTGCAATCTTATGCATTTGTGCTTGTTTGAAGAAAACTATGCCGTGCGCAATAGCAAATGAATAGGCAAGAGTTTGCCACTTTCATATGAACACTAGGAGGACGGGAGTTTCGCGCTACGTAGAAGGACGGCTAGGGGTCATTTGACCCCTAAAATGTATTTGGAATAAAACGCCTAATTTTCAACCAATATTCAGTTTAATCGTAATAATTGTTGAATAAGTTCATTAAAAACACTATATAACATTATTAAATATTATTTCCATCGTCAAAAGTTAATAACAATTATTTTAAAGAATCATGAATTGAACCGTACGTAGTACAGTGAGTCCTCGTTTAACGTTGTTGATTTGTTCCTGAAAAAGTCGACGTTAAGCGAAACAAAGTTAATCGATGCAGCGTTTCCCATAAGAAACAATGTAAAAAATTTAAATTGGTTCCTAGCCATGCTCCTAACAATCCATTTCTTCGTGAAGAATCCAGAATTTCCCGGGCGAGAATCCAAGGAGGCCAATTATCGGAGCCGTAACTTTAAGCACACTTCGTGACCAATCGGGAGACACCTGAATCAGGCCAAAATGAAAAAATCTGAATCTGACACTCGGAAGCACGAGGATGAAGGGCGAGTCAATTTTCGTGACGATATGAATTCTTTAACGCGGCGGAAATCGCGAGAAACATTCATTACCGATTATTCACTTCAGCATGATAACGATTCATTCGAAATGAAACGAATTTTCATAACGAAAAGGTTGGGAAGAAGGCATTATTAAATGAAATATAAAAACTAAAAAGAAAGTATTTTAATGGCGAAACATCGATATTTTCAGTAACAGAAGAAATTTTTATTGTAAAAACTCGACCTGCAAACCTAAAACTCGACCAATCTCTCCAGCAGTTGCATCTTATTCAATTCTTTTAATAATACCAAGTTTTTGTCCTAATGTCGCCGTTTTTTCTTCACGTCTGAAGAACCACCAGGATATCCACTCTTCTTCGTGGACATTGTTTTCGGTTGGCATCAGAAAAATATACGAATAATGGGTAAAGGAGGCGATAATTATTCACTCAGATGCATATTTAACATACGCTACCCACGCCAACTTTTTCTGTCGAACGAAAATTACCAATCGCATTAAAATAGTAATATTTACTATACATCAGATGCGCTTGCGTCCTATTTGCCATTCATTTTTTTCGCGGCGCATAATTTGAACAACGTTATCGCGAAGCAATAGCGACGTTAAATGATCAAGGGTTTCAATTTTTGGGCAACATTATCGTGAAACAACGTTAAATGGGACGACGTTAAACGAGGACATACTGTAGTTGATTGCAAATCAAATAATGAAAATACATACACTCAATACAAAAGTTGTGCTACATGTTCAAACAATAGGGGTACTGGGTTTACAAAATTTACATTAAAATTTTTAAAACTTATTACTTTGTTGTAAAACTCAGACAGGCAGTATTTTTTCAGCGCTGTTTCCACAAAATATTTTTTTGCGCTGAATGCGTTCATTGGAAGATTTATTCATCTACATCTTAATCTACTCACTAACCTGCAAGCCGCTTAAAAGCGTGTGGCAGGGGGTGTTAAGACACCAGCCATTTGCACATGAAAAGGAATTTGGAAAATGGAAAGGAAATTGGTGCAATGATTCAATTTGACGGTATTTGGCACCTTTTTCTTTTTTGTGCCCGTGGAGATATGGCTGTTGGATTTGGAGACGTGTAAATAAATTGATACATGTTATCCATCATGTCTACTCCCGCTTTGTTTTTATTATGAAATAGGATGGTCTCTGGTATTCTTTTATTCGTTTCGGAAATGGTGTCGCCTGAGATCATGCTGCTGAGTGAAAGTACATTATTGTTCTATTTTGCCTGATTCTACGTAAGAGTATGGCTTAAGGTATTTTTGAACACTCGCGTTGAATGGATTACATGGCTATTTTAGGGGTCATGGATATTTGTGCGTCACGCCTGATTTTTTCAGATCGTCCATGCAAGAGAAGTATTCCATTTTTTTATGACTTCCTGCCAGCTGGATGGATGGAAAATAATTGTTACAAGTTACATTTATTCCTGCATTCTTGTATTTTACGGTCACTTTAGTAACTATTTATTTCCCCAAAGCTTGATTTGATGGCATATCATCATCTTTGCCACAATGTGGAATTTCATTTGGGCTGTATTTTCATTTCACATCTGTCAAAACCCAGTACTCGATTCCAAATTTGTCTGGTTTATTTGGAAATTACCTCATAAAAGGACAGCTGCATTTTGTTGGATAGAGCTAAGCATTTGCTATCACGCCAAAGTCGCCATCGGATTCACTATCTTGGACTTCGTCGCTTCCATCACACGCAGATATTGATGGATTGGTCTTAATGTCCTTGAACTGATGTTTACGATTCACTTCTAGACTGATCTTCAATATTCCCTACAGCTATTTGAATCGCGACGATTCTCTTCTTATGATATATTTCTCGATTTCTTACTTTCTTCCTCAACTCGTTATTGATATGAATGCAAAAAAATCTGCAAACGAAAGCGCATTATGGTAGAATCTTCTCTAGTTTTATTGGAGCTATAGAGAGCTGGAGAGCATTAGAAATTCATACAAAAGGACAACATTTTCAGAAGTAACGCTAATTGCTGTTCGAAAGGCAGGGACTCAACCGCCAACCGTATCCTGATTCGTATCTTCCAGGAACTTGCAGTAATTCTTCTTCTCCGACCTACGTGCGGATTGCAAGGGTAGGATTTACAGTAGAGTTTTACAGTCCACCCAATTCCTCCGCTCTCTGAAAAAGAGACAGGATTTTTCCCCCGGAAGCAGCGTGCAGTCAACCCGCCCCAAACCCCGACGGGGTCAGGCGGCACAAATGCTGGACACACGGCAAAGGGGCCAGGTCAAGTGACCATGCCTTCAGACCAGAAAAATGAAAGTTATTCGTAAACCTGATGAGTCGATATTTAAAATAATGTCTCTAAGAGCTCTGAATCTTGGACGACGGAAAACAATACTTGGGATACGTGACGATTTTCCGGTGTGGGTAATATAATCATTGAACAATAAATAAAACAAAATTAAAATATCATAATTACATGAATTTACGCAAATCAAGGATTGAAAAGGTTTTTTCCCCCTTTGCTGCCCAAAAAATATCGAAAGATTGTGCACAACAAGTCGCTATACCTAGGTTTTCGAATACAGATAGGAGCCCTTGGGACGAAACTGGCATTGAACCGGGTACTTCCAGATTCAAAATAAAGCAAATCATCTACCACACTAGCCTCTTGCTGATTTTATGATACACATGGCACTCAAGTACCCACGGGCAAGAAAATAGCGCGAAAACTAGTTGTGGGTCAAGTTACCCCCAGCCGTCCTTCTAGGCATAACACGTCATAAAAATTTAAAACAAAACATTATTGTTGAATTTTCACTAATTTATCAAAATATAGACCAAAATGAACAAAGTCAAAAAGTTTCAAAATTAAAAAAAATATTTTAATAAGAGGAAAATAAATTTGAATTCTGAAAATGGGTCAAATGACCCCTGCCGTCGTTCTAGTGTTAAAATAAAACTTAATAATTTGCTCACAAAAACTTACTTATGGCATTTGAGTATTCCTGTTTTTCAGTCGATTCAATTTTTATATTCCTATGTCTAGAGCAGGGAACCGCACTATTCATATTTCATTAACTAGCATATGTACTATTTGTAGTTTTCTGAACTCCGTGAAGGTAGATGGTCGAAGGTTATTTTAATTTATATTTATTACATACAAATTAGAAATTACTTGTTGTGAGCATAGTGATTATTGCGCTGTGTGCAAGATTATGGCGGCCCCGTGGCATTTCATGCCCAGCAAGTTTTACATCTTTTCATAGAAAGTAGGGGTCGGAAAAAAAACTTGCACGTACATACTCAACGCACAGGCTCTTATTTTAAGTTGGTATGGCAATATGGGGTGCAATTAACAGCCTTCTCAGGTCACTTTTGTTTGTAAAATATTAGTTTACTTTTTTAAGGAATCCATACTCTTACTGAGCACTATCTATAAGGTAAAATTAATTGCTTTTAATCGTTTTGCGGGCCATTTCGAAATACCGTTAAGGGATATGTACGGGCCGTGGATTACCCACGCCTGGTCTTCAAAAATGAAGGTTGTATTGGTGGAGATGAAGCCTAGGCTACTGAAGTGTTACGTAGCTGCTGCTTAATTGGGCGAAATTGCCGGTTTGGTTATCGAAAACGTAAATTATTTCACCTTTTTTTGATTATTCTAATGTGTGAAGTATGACAATTTTAAGATCCACCAATCCCACTTCCATGTTTTTTCTAAAATGCTCACTGAAGAGTTTTTAAAGCGAGGCCTTCGTAATGGAACATGTACTAGAAAATCAAAATCGAAAGGCATATGCGCTAGTTGCATAAATTATGTTATTGCGATAGAAAGCTACGCGTAACTATATCTCATAAATGCAGAAGTGAAGGAAATGACGTCAAGTACTAAATTTTGGGGAACACTAAGTCCATTGTGGATTTCGTTTCCAATTTTTTCAAACTAAGAAATTCCAGAAAAATTTTTTTGAGGACCAACTTCTGAAAGAAATGAACGTCGACTAATGGAATTTTGGATCTCGATGTATGTAGCGAATCTCGATCATAAACGCACACCTATCACTAACCAAGCTTGTCAGGACAAGCCTGCAAGCTCGCGGCAAGCTTGAATCAAACCTCCTAGTTACGCTTTTTCAAACTTGTAGCAAACTTGTTGCATCAAACCTGCGGCAAACTTGTCACATCAAACCTGCAGCAAACTTGTCATGACAAGCCTGCAAGCTCGCGGCAAGCTTGAATCAAACCTCCTAGTTACGCTTTTTCAAACTTGTAGCAAACTTGTCGCATCAAACCTGCGGCAAACTTGTCACATCACACCTGCTGAAAAAGTGTAGTGTCACACCTGCTACATACTAGAAAAACTAGTTCCACACCTACCATTTCTGTAGTGACACTTGCTGAGGGAAAACTGCCTTAAAATTTCTGCTAAATAAAATGCTCTCCTAAATAATGATCAATTTACAGCAACAAAATTGAAGATTTTCCACTCTATCAATTGTTAGTCATTTCACATGCACAGAATTTGGGTGCTAGAATTATACAATAAAATGGGCAACAAATAAATGCTGAAGAGTTTATTTTTCTCATTATTTATGTACATGTTGAGGCAGCGGTGGACATACCAAAGATAGATATCTAGTCATCGATAGTTAATCATTATTAATGAAGTGAGTGAAATACTTACAAACTGAATAGGAAACATCTAAGACAGAAACACTTAAAAAAATTTATGACCCCCTAGGCCACACATGGTAATAACTAAATTACAGAAATCTTCAAAAGGTAAAAACATATTGCTCGAATTTTATCAAAACATTCAAAAGTATGCTGATTGGCTTTGAGGATTTAAAATTAAAACTTCATTCTTTTGAATTCTTGTTAAGTTATGGGAGTACAAGGCTGGGCATGGAACTTACATGGTTACATACTTATAGATCGTTACTGGTGAACTTATTAAGCAAAATTATTGTCTTCATCAGCCTGATCCTCAGTCTGTTTATCCTGCCAATCCCTGAAGAGAAAATAGTAATTACTCCATGTGAAATGATATATCATGTATCATTTGCTTAAATCAGGGAGGTAAATTGAGAAATTATTAACTAATATTCCAAAAAGAATAAGCAATCAGATTCAATAAATAAGATGTCCATATTGTACCCCCACATTCTCATAATGGCAGTAAATGATTCAACTTCCATGGAACATTATAGTGTATACCTATTGTAAGAGGGAATGGAAAATATGAAGAAAATGTCTGGGATGATCGAATTAATGTGGCAGGGAAATGAGAAGCGACTACTTACATTCTTATTTTCCTGACTTTAGCCAGGTTGAGCCAATTACTCAGACACCCTTTCAGCACCACATCTGATGCATCAGGGTAGACCCTTCTGCATACACCTATGAAATTATAAAAAAAAACATACTTAATGCGGTACGTTAAAAGTTCATTTCAATGATCAATTATTATAATAATCTTAGAATATCTTATTGGATGCACTCACGAAAAATAACAGGAGACACTGAAGTGCTATAAAATGATTTCTTAACCGAATTCTTCTGAAGTTTGCCCGTAAGGGAATACAGCTCTGCTACATAGTCATTCTAAGACGACGCAACATATTTTGTAGAAGTGTTCATTCATTTCTTCTACCAACTGCTACCAAACATTGCATCTAGAGATAAAAAAGATCAGATCAATTAAGAGTTAACAGCTTATAAAAGAATAACAAAAATCATGTTTATAGCCAGAAGAAAAATTCACCAAAAAATTAACACAATTGTCATGGTTAGTACGCACATGTAGTATGTGTGCAGAAGTGCATATGAAATAGCAAAAGTCCAATCATACCATAATTGTTTAATATTTCATTGGACAATAATCCATACGCACTTCAAAATTATGTTGTACTTGAGTATTTTTATAGCACTTTGAATTCCAAACACCGAGTGTCTGGCGAGCTCCAGATTTACATCGATTTTGAAACTTTCTTACAAAAACTTAATTGTTGTTTCATTAAAAAAATCATACATTGTTTGAATCAGGATGGCAGCACACAAATTATCATTATTCACTTACCAACTTTGGCTCAAATGAGGGATCTTCACTTATCCTACGGCAGAGTTTGATGAAATCCTCATCTGCTGTCAATGGCAATTACGCCTCGCAATACTGAAAAATGAATTTCCTTCCTCCTACTGCTACTGAATTTTCGGCACAATATTCCACGAACCGATAGTAGTTGAATGATACTCGTTCTAGGATCGCAGAAGCACTACTTCTTCACTAATTTTTCATTGTGTCGTGCTCGCTGTCGCTGTGTTTGTTGTTCACTTACTCGTAGCATTCTTAGCTTATCCGCTTCATTTCCAGTTGTTCTATAACGAAATTCTGCCACAGCAACATGGCTATTTATTATTATCTGTCTCTCTCTGCTCATCAGTGCGGTTAGCTCGTCTCACATTTGATTGAACTCAACGACGCAACGTAAGTTTGGTCGCCATCTCCTTGGCATTGTAAAAAATTAAAGAATAGGAAGTTCTCGTGCAGTCAGCAGTTAATAGTGTGACTAACTTAGACTACGTATGCAAATGATTATATAGACTTAAAATATAATAAGTATACTAACGAAAATAGTTTAAAGTAAGTTTAAAATATTTCACCCACTAAATTTATTAAGAAATTATGATATAAGAGCATTTTAACAACTAAATCTAACGATTTGTTCTGTGAATAAACTTAAAAAGAGAATCAAACTACGTAAACTGATGGTCGTTAAGGGGATTGTAAATCAAAAAACTCTTGACTCAATTCCGCTGTGTTAATGACTGTTTTTTCAAAACTCAGAGTAAACAACGTGAAAAGAGAAAATCAAATCCAATATTATAATTATTTTTTTCAAATTAAATATCTTTCCCCTATATGTAACAAATATCTCTAATTTAAATATTCAAAAGTAAAAAGATCTGTAGGCATTGATAACGAACTTTAAGTGAGTTTCTCATAGAAATGATTCTCGGCCCATTCCAGGGCCTCATGGGCCCTATGGAATAATAATTTTACACTTTTAACCCTACCTGAGCTTGCACTAATTTATGAAAACCAAAATTAATGAAATCGATCCAGCCTTTATTATCCAATCGGTCGAAATCGGTCCAGGTATTATTTTTTTTATTCAAAAGATATATTTAAATTTCCATAATTTAAGATCGCCCTGACAAATATTTTTTTAACTCAAATATTGCTCGAACGACTAATTTGTTGACATTTTGGTTGTATTCATGCATTTTTAAATGGTAATTGTAAGAATAAGTGAATATTTAGACTGTGCTCAAGTTTTGATGGAAATATTACAACTCCAAAACTATTTAAAAACTATGTATTTATTAAAGTTTTCACTGGGATTTGACCCATCTGATTTGTTACTTAAGTATAAAGTGAGTACTTGTTGAAATTGCATGGGAGTAATATATTTACTTGAACTCACTGCCTCGTATTTATTGTGATAATTAATTATTTTGATTGGTATTAATGAAGTTGGTGGACGGAAAAAATGGTTCTATCTTATGTAATCGGTCAGAGAGAGTTCTTATTATGAAATCATATCATCCCTACACATGGATGGCCTGTAACATTATTTTATGCACTCTTTCATATGTGTAATATCTATTTTTTGCGTTTGGTAGGTTATTAGACTTGATGACAGAATTTTTAAAATGAACATCTTTGTATCAGTAGCCTTGATACGATGAACAATGTCTTTCTTGTTGGTGAAAAGAAATTTTAGTTTTGGCATTAATTCAGGATTGCCATTATTATTATAGATTCGGATGTGATGCAAAAACATGTATTTACCAGAACTATGTATACCTAAAATTCTTTCAAAGACACCAAGAGAATCTCATGGTCTCAAGATACTTCTAAAATAAATGTTGTGAAACAAAATTCTTGAACGTGCCTTATTTCACCTGAAACTACAAATGGCATGAATACAAATAATTTGTTATCTTTAACCCTTAACCAGTGACTTGCAATTCTTGTTACACTACCAGTGACGTGCGGTCTGGGAAAAAACATGTTACATGTCTTGAGTGAGACTAACGAACAGCAATTCATTTTCACTAAAGAGATATTATTATAACTTCCCACTATTGTTCTGACGTTGTTATAGGAGAGATGTATTGCAATATCAAGCATATACATATTTCTGTTTATTCGGTCAATAAAAAATTTATCTCGTCTATTATTTGCAATATTTTCATTTTGATGAAAACTTTGCGATAAAAAGAGCTTAAGGTAAGTCCGGGTGAGATTCCCCACCGGGAGAGAGGCCCAGATCATGGTAGTTTAAAAACAAACCATCAGATTGCTCTGCTGGTGGTGTCCGTTAATTAATTTGACAACTAATATCAAGCCTCTAAAGTTTTGTGGTGATTCGTTTTTTTACGCTACTTTAGAACATAATTTGAAGTGAGACTCCGAATTTTCCGCTCTGTTATAAGGTAGAGCATAATGATTCTGGTCGGCATCAGTTAAAATGTTTGAATACTTTGAATTAACGGGTGAAAACTTGCTGCAGCATGTTTATCAAATGCCCAAAAGCAGTGACAAGTCATCTTAGACCATGTGTTGGCCCGCTGGCTGTAAGGGCAACTCCACCATACTGAAAGGAGAGATGCCCCACCTCTCCTCGGGATAGATGCCCCAGTGCTATCTTAAGGTATAGATGCCCTACCTGTATTGTTTTCAATTAATTATAACCAATACGATAGAAGCAGTGGCTGATGTATCGGGGGGATCTAGAAGGGGGATAAATTGGATATATATATATATATTACACACACGTTTGAAATAAACTCACACGAGCATTATAAATAATGTAAAAGAACTTCTTCTTGCCCTGGGGTGGGCACACAAAAAAACTTAGAAATTGACAGAAAAATGAAAAATAAAATAAAAGTGAGGAACTTACGGGGAAAGGTTGTTTTTACAAATTTTCGATGGGACGCAGCCCATCTTTCTCAAGTGAGAAGAGGAGGGAAAGTGAGGAAAGGGCATAAGGAAGGGTGCAAGGCAGAGGGCTAAGATGGAGGGAGGAAAAACGGTGGACGGGGATTGGTTGTTCTTTCTAGTGGGTGCGGTTGATTCCTGGACCAGAAAACGCACGGAAAGCCCATATGCATGCCTGTTCCAAGTCCTTCAGTTCTAGGGGGGTGGTAGACGGGGGGAGGGAGGCTAATATTCCCACTTTATAGCAATGGTCAAACAGAGCTTTGTGGGAGGAAGCATGAACGGCGACTGGAAGGGAAGCAGAAACAGAAGAAACGCTATTGCATGAAGAGCGATGCCCGTTCATTCGGATGCAAAGGGGAGTGGTGGATAAGCCGATATAAAAAGCGGGGCATTTCTGGCACAACAGTATATACACAATGTTTTTTGTTGTGCAAGAAATGTCCGACACTGAGGGGAGAGGGAAGGCAAGGAATTGATCGGGAAGGGGTTCGGTGATGAGGATGTGACAAGTTTTGCATCTTGCACGGTTGCAGGGCGAGGGCTGTGGTTTAATATAGGTACTTTGTTTGGGCAGTGGTTTGGTTGTTTTTAAGATGCTGGCCAGATTTGGTGGTCTTTTAAAAACGAGTGAAGGGCATCGCGGGAAAAATCTGGAAGTGGTCGTGTTGTCTGAGAGGATGGGGAAAAGGTCTTTTAGGGTCCTACGCAGTACGTCCACGCCCGGAAAAAAGGTCGTACAGAGAGAAAGAAACTGCGACGAATTGTCCCCGCCTAGTTTTTTCGGGACATATGATTTTTTTCGGATCTTATTCCAGAGGAGGGGTTCCAGGTAACCCCTTCTCCTGAGAGCATGGTGTAAATTTGAAAGGAATCTATTAAGGGAGTCTGGATTATTACATATTCTGTGACCACGGATGGAAAGAGAAAAAGGGAGGGAGCGTTTTGTATTTGTCGGATGACAGCTGTTGTAGTGTAGATATTGCTGTTTGTTTGTGTTTTTAATGTGTACAGATGTGTGAAATTTTTTTTTTGTTAGAAAGATGTCCACATCAAGGAATGTGACATGAGTGGAGGAGGAATATGAAGTAAAATTTACAGATGAAAATGAATTGAGGCAGGAGATGAAAGTGATTAGGGATTCCATGCCATGTGGCCACAAAAGAAAGATATCATCTATGTATCGGACCCAAAGGGTGGGTGTGAGTGGGTATTGGGAGAGAAAAGACTGTTCTAGGCGGCCAAGAAAAAGGTTTGCATAGGACGGACTGAACCGGCTCCCCATAGCGCACCCCCTAGACTGTGTGTAGTGATTGTTATTGAACGAGAATAAATTGTGTTTCAATATTATCTCGGAGAGGTCGACGAGAAACTTTGTGCTCGGAATCTGTGGAGTGGAGTGCTGCTCAAGGAAGTGTTCGAGAGCGGAGAGGCCTTCTGTGTGCGGTATGGAGGTGTAAAGAGATGTGACGTCGATGGTCGCCATTATGACGTCTTTGTCTCCAGGAAGGGTGGTCGAGTGAAGGCGTTGGAGGAAGTGATACGTGTCTTTGATGTATGAGGGAAGAGAGTGCAGTATGGGTTGGAGGTAATGGTCAACAAAAGCGGAAATTCGTTCTGTGGGAGATTGAATGGAAGAAACTATCGGACGGCCGGGATTATTAGCTTTGTGTATTTTAGGTAGTATATAAAAATGAGGGCTTCGGGGGTTGGAAGGTGATAGTAATGCGATGTCTTGGGTTGTTAGTCCTTCATATGGTCCGTTTTCCTCGAGGAAAGAAAGAATCTTCTCTCGGTATTGGGGATTGGGATCAGCAGGGATGGGTTGGTACGCTGAAGCGTCGGACAATTGCCTAAGCGCCTCGTTGTTGTAGTCAGCCGCATTCATCACGACCACCGTAGACCCTTTGTCTGACGGAGTGATGACGATGTCCGGGTTACGGATGAGGGAATTTAATGCCAACTTTTCTGTTCGCGAAAGATTGTCCCTAGGTTTAATTGATTTAATGAAAGATTTGTCCGAAAATTTAGAGAGGAGGAGATTACTGAAAATTTCAATAGGATGATTGGAGGGAAGAGGTTTGGGTTCGTGCGAAGAAGGAGGCTTAAATCTCATCAGTGCACTATGGACGGTAGAAGAATGTTGGGTGGGGTTAGGATGGGTCTCCCAGAAGAACTTCCACTTAAGTTTACGGCAGAACTGGAGTGTATCTTTCAGAATGTGAATGGGGTTTACTTTCGGCGTGGGGCAGAAAGAAAGCCCTTTGTGGAGGAGAGAGAGCTGGTCAAGAGAAAGGGGGGTGGAAGAAAGGTTGACTACACTCTCTTCCTGGGGTTCCAATCTCTCCTTCTTGGGTATCCAATTTACGCAGGATAGAATGGTAATTTTTTCCGACCCCCACTACTGCTGGAATTTTTAACCCCACTTAGCCCCCCCTGGTCCTTATCCTGGATCCGCCACTGGATAGAAGTAATATTAGTAAGTACGTCAATAGAAGAATGCTAAAGTGAAAAGTGCCTCCTAATTTTTTAATTGTTTTGATAGTCTGATTTGTGGAGATGGGTATGGAGACGATCTCTACGATTATCGAATCAATTTATTAGAGCTTTTTATGCCATGCCCCTTACAATCTTAGCCCATGACTTATTGCTTAAAGCATCAGACATTAGCATCAAGCATTAACAAATCAGCAAGGCCTCCTTGGCTACAAAGTAAATAATTATAGAAACATTCGCAACAGCTTCATCATCATCTTCTAAAGGTAATCACTTGTTGCACTATTGAGAACTTTAAGAGATGGACTGAAAATAATTGAACATGAAGAAAAGAATCCGGGCTAGATACGCGTGAATATTGCAGAGCGCCTTGGGTTGTCCGCTACCATATGACGGTAGGGGTGGGGGTAGAGTGAGCTACCTGGAGAAAACAAGTAGAGATATGAAGGCGAAGATCCAGGTGGGCGTGCCACTGACGATTAACGCAACATTGTTCACGCTTTACACACTACCTCAATTATATTAAAAAGATATTCATTAGACAGGAACAATTCAAGTAACAGACTATTTTTGGCCTTCGTCATCCATCTCACAACCAGTCACTGTGCCGGCGAATGTGGTTGTTTTAGGCACAACATGCACATTGCTCTCGTGAACACGTGTACTGGAAATGGTGTTTGATGGATAAGAATTTTTACATCAGACTGAAATCCATAATAGCAGTGTAAATGCCGAGTGGAGAGCAAAAATTTTTTTAGTGAGGTGGCGTTTTCCTTCAGAATTTTGAAAGAGATATGGGTCGAATCAACAATATGACCTATGTGTCTTGATAAAGTACTACTATTCCTGTTATTATCTAAAATATTGTTTGAAACCTTTAATGAATATCTTAATTACTCGCCAAAATCCTGCATTTCCTGGGACATAGGCCACCTAGCAAAAAATAAAGCATTGATCGTTTTTCCGCATTCATTTTATAATCGTATCGTTATTAGGAAAAAAAATTTTTCTCCTAGTGGAGTTCCAAAAAAGGAGGGTAGTCTTAGAATCGTGTTCGCCTTAGATTTGTGCTAATACGGTGTATGAAATTGTTTTTCGATTTATTATGTTCTATAAACAATTTTCATAAAATATTTTCCGTTAAATAAGAAAGAATCAATTTATTATATTCTATAAACAATTTAAATAAAATATTTTCTGTTAAATAAGAATGATTGGGGTGGGGAAATTCGGTTACTGTACAGTAATAACAACGTGCGCAAAAAACAATCTCTCGGCGAGGAATTAAAAAAGGACCTCGGGTGTCCGGACGGAAGAAGGTCCGAAAGGTATTTGGCGTCCAGGCAAGAGCGCGGTTGGGCTGGTCCTTTAGTCGGCCCTGAATTTTGCAAATGATAGATCACGTCATAACAGATATCACTTTTCATTGCGGCGTTAACATTCACGGCGTTTGTCGCGTACGTTAATTTTCTGTTGATATACGGCCAGTGATTTTCTTGTTGTTGGCTTATTAACGGACCGTGAATTTAGCGAAATTGAGACTGTGAAAACCGGAAAAATAACCGTGAAAACCTGGAAAAAGCCGTGAATTTCATTATTCAGGTAGAGTGGGAACCCTGATCGAGTTGAATCACCATCGACTTGTACGCATACTGGAAAAAAGATTCTCCTCTTTTGGATGACCTCGAAATCCAAAATGTGCGCACGGGAGGCTTTTTATAGGCTCATAAATCCCTTGTTTCGCCGAGGCAACAGATAACGTTAAGTTGGCAAAATTCCAGAAAACCTCCCTTTTACTAGATATTCGGTAGTTAAGAATTCGGAATTAGCGATCTTCTGCTGTCTCTTTAGTTCACTCATCTTTATTAATGCAATGACGATTTTTCGAGTACCTGCTTACACCTTTTTTATTATATTAGAAATGCTTTAGTCACCTACATGCCACTTTTACAGAAAAAATTTTAAAATTTCTTTGAGGCCACTGAAATATGCGTAAATGGAATCACTAATTTCAATAATAATATTCCATGTGGGAATGCTTTTAAGTTGATCAATATTATGATTTTCTTAAAATATTTCGTTAAAACAATTGTCATCTTCTCATTACTTATTTTTACTACCCATTTTTTTAGCTGATTCCTGAAAAGTATTTTCCAACCTTAATTGGGCAAAGAACATTTAATCAATGAATTTTTTGCTGCATTCAGCACCTTTTAGTTACTTACAGTAATATTTTTTATTCATAAAAAGCCATTCCAATCATTAAAGACCCTAAAACCTGAAAAAAATGGCAGGTCCTCATTTAGTGTTTTAAATTTTGTCCCCGCTGAAAAACCTTAAATCAGGATTCTGCTGTACTGTGTCCATGGTCAATTCAGAATGGATTAAAATAGTGCTACGAAATTTTAACTCTAGATAGCTGATGCCAGATTCAACCAAAATTACTAATGAGGACCTCTTATTATTACAGTAGAACCTCTTCACATCGTAATGGAGGGGAGCAAAATTAGGGCTATTTGATGCATGGAGGTTCACTATAGAGAGGTTTTAGTGATAGGCACCATTTTTATATATCCTTCGGAAATGAAAGGCAATACTGTCTTTTAAACCATTATATTTATGTGTTTAAACAAACATGCATGCATCAGTGATTAACATTGAACATATATAAAGCTGGTTTTAAAAAGTGTCTTCGACGCAAGGATCGGGAAGTTGTCAGACACTAATGTTCCTCTGGTTTAAATAATTCAAAACCTATGGAGAGTAATTCATTAAGTCCAAATAAAAGCCCGTTTTGGCAATAAACAGTGATAAATATAGCATTAAAGGTTATATTGACGAATTTCATAGTTTATCTAAAGAATTTTATGGTTTTACTATGAGTGAGAATGATCAACAAATGTAGAGCACATGCAACCAGCGTGCCACCAAAGATGTCTTCCTGGGGTGGGGCGTGCTCACTCTTGTGACGATATCTCGAGAACCACTGGTCACAATTGGAATATATTTTAGGAGCAGCATTCCAAATGTCCAGTGTATCATTAGTTACTGTAGAAAAACAGTTGAAAAATACCATCACCTTTGTATCGCCATTCCTATCCGAAAAACAGCCGAAAATACCAAAATTTCTCAACTTTGAGTGCGATGCAGCACGTTTTCCTGTCATCCAATTGCAATAATATTTTACAGTCGATATGTTTTCACATACCAGTTGGCATAAAATGAGGGGGCGTCCCGAAAGAAATTCGAAAAATCAAAAAAAATAAGGACCACCCTAATGCCGCATTCTTCTATTGAGAAACTGAGACGAATTCTCTTGTTTTTATGTATTTGTGCGTAATTTAATCATGTATATTTGGTATGGTTTTTTTTTAACAAAAGCGTGGTTTCCTTTTTTTTGCCTAAATCGAAAGATTATTACTCCTGGAGCACATATTTCACACTTTTAGATTTTTTTAATGACGATATATTAATTTCACGGTTAAATGAAAAGTGAAAATTTACAAGCGAGAAAAAACGTGACGACTAAGTATGAATGCTGGGAAAACTCTGTGTGACGTCGTTCTGGTTCCCGCCGCCACAGTGAGGTGACCTTTGGGCGAGGTTTTGAGCACTGATACGATGCAGGATGCTAGCAGGTAGCAGAGTACCCTGCTAGCTTAAAGCTTGGCTTAAATAAGGATTATTATTCCCCTATCAAACGAAAGAACTTTCCGAACTTAGATATTTGTAATGTGTGATTATTAAGAGATGTTTCCCTGAGCTCTGTGCCTCATGCATGCATTGGTAATCTCAGACGATGTAAAACTCCTATCTACTCGTATAGAAACTAGGTCCCTGTGACGTCACGTGGAGTGGCATCGCATGGGTGCCAATCTGGCTTTTTTCAAATGAGGATAAAATTGACCATTGCCATTCGTCTAAACTGGAATTTCAAAAAACCAAATAATTTGTATACTATGAATAAACTAATGGTGGGTGACGAATCGCAATCAATGCCTTTCATTTTCTTTGATGAAGGAAGTTACCCTATTCCTAAAAAATAAACGGTTATACGAACATCATTAATACGAACCTCCAGTTTTTCGCTCTCACAAACTTCGTAATAATGACAGTCTATTGTAGCTCTCACAGCTATGTTTGCATTTGCTGTGTCTTTTGCGTTTGATAAATTTTTTAGTTACTCTGCATCCAGTGATTGTTACGTGATCAATTTTTCTTACTAAATTGACCTGTCATAAGACTGTGAATTTGATGGCGTTAAGACCCTGAAAACCTGGAAAAAACTGTGAATTTTATAATTTACTTGGAGTGGGAACGCCGAAATTACTAATGGTGTTTATTACTGAATCTCCGGCAGGCAAACCATTGGAAGTGGAAATGTACTTTGAGGGCTGGGGGTGTGCGGAGGAGTGTAAAGCACAAGAAAAAATAAAAAGGCACGGTTGAACACAAGTATCAATCCATTAAATAACAAAAGAAACGGTCGATTTAGAATAAAAATCACCTCTCTGAACTTTGGTAGCGAGGAAACCAACTAAAGGATTTGGGGAAAAGACGAGGTTAGGAACAGGGATGGAGGATTGCTCTACCTTGGCTGTAGGAGGTAGCGGTGGTCGAAAAAGGTGCCTTTGGTCGCCTCCCGGGAGCAGCTCTTCTCACGCCCAGACACTCGACAAGAGTTCAACAGATTCAGGCTTCCAGTGGTGGAAGTTAGACATTATAATTATAGTATTCTACCGATTAAGGTAGGTTTCCATGGAGTACGCAAGAAGTGATCTGGGAGCCTCCCTTTCCTTCCAGCACTGCCTTCTTTAACTCACAGTAAGGCCTTCTCTCTTTCAATCTACCTAAAAATCCTATTCTTTTCCTTCCCCTCCCTCGTTTCCCCAACATTCTACCCTCCAACACCATTTTCAACATCCCCTCACCGCTAAGCACTAACTCCATCCAAACCTTCTGTCTCCTGCGTATCTCATCTAAAAGCTGCCTCTCCTCGCCAACCATATCCAGCACTTCGTTGTTCCTTTTCCTCTCCGTCCATTTCACCCTCTCCATTCTTCTCCATACCCACATCTCGAACACCTCCAATCTTCTCTCGTCTTCTTTCCTCAGTGTCCACGTTTCCGCACCGTAGAGAGCTACACTCCAAATCAAACTCTTCACTAACCTCTTCTTTAAACTCTTACACAACGATCCTGTCAGAAGCTGCTTTCTGTTCATGAACGCCTCCTTTGCTAGTGCAATTCTCTTCCTAATACCCTTACTACTGTATCCGTTTTCCTCTAATGTGCTGCCAATCTGCTCAACCTGCTCTAGTTTTTCACCACCCACCTTTATCTTGACTCTCACATTTCTCGCTCGTGATGCTTTACAAAACCGCATAACCTTAGTTTTCTTGTGATTAATGGAAGTTAGACATATTTAAGTTAATAAAAGATCGTAGCACTTTTCCACAAGAATTTTTAATGCATACATTGCGTTTCGGCTCACTCAATCTGGCATTTACAAGGTTAATTGTGATTCATGCAACATGTGTTACATCGGTCAAAGAGGCAGAAGTTTCATTACCAGAATGAAAGAACATAGAAGGTGCTAGAAAAATGGGGATGAAACGTCACTTCTCGCCAAACTCCTTCTACAGACTTTGCATTGTTGTAATTTTAAACCTGAAATTCTACATTTTGAAAGTAAGGGCACAAGACTGGATGTTTTTGAGCAATTCGAAATTGTACAAAGTGATTTGAATACGCTCGTGAATGAGCAAGTGTTTTTCACCCATGCCCCTCTCCTAAAGATACCCTTCCCCAAAAACAAATGGGGAAATTCTTTCTTCACCCACGCCTTAAGTGACCCCAACATCCACGGGGTGTTTCCTGTCCGCCCACCCTTTCTCCGTATTGTGTTTGACCATTTTCTTTTGCTTGCAATTTCCTCCCTTGTACCCCCGCTAACTTTCTCTCCTTCTCAGCTAACCCAAAGGGACTCCTCACCCCCGCCTCTTTTCCTGCATCGCTACTTACTCCTCTCAATTTCAAAAGACACGCGGCCTCTTTTTACCCTAAACCGTCCCTTTTTTCACTCTTCTCAACACCCCCTCCTCCCGTTTTGCTATGATTCTTCCCCACGTGTCGTCATTTTACAGTTATGACTAGAACCCTCCCTCCAATGTGGGTTCTCCACATCCCGTAGTTGTATCTTTTCCCACTGTCTCTGCTCTGTAAGCCTATTCCCATCCCCCATCCTCAAAGATATCAAATCCTCTCCTACCCCCTCCTTTCTCAAGGGTTTTTCACATGTTCTGAAGTGTCTTGTACCAGATGATGGCTCAGTGAGCTGAAACGCGTTGTACGCATTAAAAATTCTTGTGGAAAAGTGCTACGATCTTTCATTTACTTAAACTCGACAAGAGCTTTAGCAAAACAATGCACACCGCTCGCGGACAAACATTCCCTTATACAACAGACTCCCGATTATCCGGCTGCGGTGTATCCGTGTTGCGCATTATCCGTATGCATGATCTTCACTCCCACTCAATTTTTTCTGCGATCTTTATTTTAAGAAATCGGATGCAAACTCATCGGCATTACTGCATTAATGCGAAGATACACCTATTATGCTTATTATTTCTGTTAGAATCCCCTTCATAGAATGGAAGTGATCGCGCACTAGCTGCATTCAGTGGAGTACCATGTCTCTGTTTTCCAAGCTTTGCAGTGCGCGACCGTGGTCCTTGATCACGGATACACGTCCCGCAGCAGTTGCAACCCCGGCAACTAGTGCCATACGCGACTACGTGGCGTGGTGCCTGACAGTGTAGTTTCCGACATCGAACAGTGGTTTTTGAAGAATTCGTGCAAACCACTTTACTGTGTCCGTGATCACGCAGACACCGATGAGGGGTTTTTGAAACCAGGCCTTACATGGAGCATTAATGATACGACTACAACCATGTTATCGCCGCTAAAAAAATTCAAAAACTGGCAAAGAAAATTCTCATTGAGTCTGAGGAGCACTCTAAAATAACAGAATAACTGCATAAATAGTAATATATTGTTTGTTTTATGTAAATAATGAAAATTAGAAGATGTTCAAGCAAAAGTTTGGATTGATGTTTTCTGATTTCCGTATTTCTCCGAATATAGTCCCCCTCCGAATATATTCCCCCCCCACCTAATTTTGAGGCTTCAGTTTCAGGAAAAGTTGAAAAAATGCATTTGAATGTAGTACCCCCCCCCCTTTACTTTTACCACGGGCATTTTTGGAAAAAAGGGGCGACAATATTCAGACTTATAAAAATGGTATTCGTGCCATATCTCTCCCCATCATTATCCCATATACAGTGAGACCTCGTTCTACGTCACCGCGTTTAACGTCATTTTGCGATAGCGTCACGAAAATTTTGAGATCGTCATTCGTTTATCGCACCTTCGCTTCGGGATAACGTCAAGTCTTTTAAATTTCGCACGAGAAAAAAGGCGAAGCGGCGGGCGTTGCAGGTTGTTCGTTTTGTGGGCGGTAATACAGTCAGTCTAAGCAAAGTGTAAAACGGTGTGTTTATTGTTAATTGCGATGACAGTTTTAGCAAACTTTCTTCAAAATGAATTCTTAGGTAGGTGCGCAAGGTTTTACTTGACATTATGGTTTTCAGGAACCTAAAAAGTTATTTCAAGGAATTTTCCGTGTAGAACTCGGGAGTTTTGTCGTCACTCTTTTCGCCGTGTTCACAATAATTTTGGTTCCTATAACTGCGATGATGTTTCAGTGATGATAATGCCCAGGCGACACTCGCCCGGGCGGCCACCATAGCGAAGCCGAAAAGCAAATGCGGGAAGATGCGAAAATGGAGAAGGATTTACGTCACTGCTGCTATTGTCGTCGATGAAGACAGGAACTCGTATTTATGCCATAGTTTGGCATTCCCATCGTAAAAAATGCCCCAGATTTGATACGCTAAAATTTTTTTGCGTAGGAATTGTGAGGTCTAGGAGCCGATATTCACTTTTAACATTGTTTCTTATGGAATATTATGTTTCGATTAACGTCATTTCATTTATCGTAACATTTTTCAGGAACGGTAAGGGTGCGGTCCGTTGAACGCTACCAATGCTTCGGAGCGCCACCAAGCGGTCCGTTATTCGCTACGGAGCGCTACAGGTTATGCTGTGACGTCACGGCAAACGTCATACACCCGTTTCCCGCCTCGCTCCGGACCAGCTCCAGACGCTCCCCTGAAAACTTGGGTCAGCGGAGGAGCGAGTCAATTTTTGGCGGAAATTCGAAGGGAATGCACTGAGGCAATGGAGAGTTTACTCACGTTGCAGATGATGGACGCTGAATGTGGACGCCTTTCTCCTATATAAGTGACTACGAAGTAACGGAGTAGACGCACTTAGTAAATAGATGTAAATTTAATTGTGATTTAAATAAATATATAGCAAGAACTAAATATCGACAAACATTCTCGTATCTCCCCCGAAATGAACTCAAATGTCTTTGGAAGCAGCCTTTACACACAAAAGGCAACAAAAATTATTAAAAGGGGCATTTAATATAAAGAAAGGATTGTAAGAACATATATCGACAAATTTACTCATGCCATAAATTAAAATCTGAAGAAAAATAGGATATACATGAAATAGATTAATGTTTTTTAATAGTCGTTAGCCATTATAAGTTGATATGTTTCAACTGGGAAAACGGTAGAGTACCTACTTTTTCCTTTACTAGGGTAATGAGTTTCTTTGAGAAGGGTAGGCGAGGGTTGGTGTGAGAAATACAGTCCAAAGTTTCTTCCTTTACTATTTGGAGCCTCGGTATTGAAAAATAAAATTCATTTTAATGATATTCAAACATATTTATTAATATTCAATGATCATAGTCACCTCAATTCGCAATTAAAACCACATCTTCGATTTCATAATCCCAGTTTGCCCACCCTCGTTCATTTCCGCCATCTTGACTTCGCTCCTGACCGGTCCGAAAAGAAATTCTCGTAGCGAACGTAGCGCCTATGGACCGGTGCTCCGGAGCACTTCCGTCTGTAGCGTCTGGTAGCGAAAGTAGCATTCATTGGACCGCACCCTAAGTGACGTTAAACGAGGACTCACTGTAATCAGGAGTGTGCTGTATTTTATTTCGCATGGTTACCACCATGGTTCGCATGGTTCATTGTTGTCTCCCTCCTAGATCTGTGGTCGTGCGTTCAACCGCAAGGACAAGCTGTCTCTCCACCGCAAGACACACAACGCAGAGAAGCCGTACCAGTGCCCCACGTGCCTCAAGCGCTTCTGCCGCAGCGACTACCTGCTCATGCACCGCAAGACTGCGCACCCGGAAGAGGAAGTGTCGCAATTCCCTTGCTTGGTGTGCGGCACGGTGTTTGGCAAAGGCAAGGACCTCTCGGCACACATACGGACAGCGCACTTCTTGTGTCCTGACTGCGATGCGGCCTTTCTCACGGAGGGGGAACTTGCGGCGCACGCGGAAGCGGAGAAACACAACAGTGGCCAGCAGCTGGATTGCGTTGACTGTGGTAAGACTGAAGGGTCACTGAAATGCCACCTTATTTACAGTAATACCTCTTCACATCGTAATAGGGAAATTGCATACTTTTTATAAACAGTATGCTGATATACTACAGTAAACACTAAGTACCGCAATATACTTTTTTCCGCTTAAAATTCAGTTTTTACCCTAGAAAATGACTCCCAAAAGTCTCCCGAGTTTCGCGGGCTAAAAAATACCGCCCCCACTAATCTTTGGCCGTGACGTCATAGTTCAGTACGAGTCCAAGATCCAAGCCCAGTAACTGCAGGTTTGGAAGAGCCACGTTGCGTTTAAAGGAGAACATGGCTGAAATAAGGAAAAATTACAAGTGGTGCATTGTTCCTCTGTGCAATAACACCCCAGAAAAAATTTTCGTCTGCATTCCCACGGAGGAAATTAGAAGAAAAGCCCCGATGCATGCCGTCTGTCGGGATAAGCGTTACGGAAAAATAAGAGTATAATAATCGGAATGATAAACCCGTGCGCTATGTGAGCGAAGATAACTTTAATATAAATAATATTTCGATATTTCATTGACTGAATAACTTGAAACTGAGATTTTTCGATAATTCGGCCGCCGTAGAATAAAAACTCAACTTCACAACAAAAATCGAGATAGGTGTTTCTCGATGGTTATGATGGACTCAAATTATTTATGGCACTTGTTCAATTTCAGTTACGGAAGGACATAGAAAATTCCATGATGTTTAAAATCAAGAGAGGAAATATGAAAATACAGAGCAACGTTGATCCTCATGCATTCGAGTGCCAGCCAAGAAGACAGCGTTTTCTTCTACTGTCGGCGTCAAAATGATGTGCCGCAGTACTTTGCAAATTTATACCCTGGCTTCACTGCATGCTATAATAATGAACTATATGTCATTTTAAAGGAAATTTTATCCTAAATTCTGATTTATTTTATTACAAAAAAATTGAAAAATGTATAGACACGGCCAGTGCAATATAAATGACTCCGCGCACCGAAAAGTTAGCCGTTTTGTCAACTTCATGAACTTTGCAACTCAACCTAAGGAAAACTACTACGTCTACAGCATTCATCTTCCACATTAATTTACACTCGTCAGTGCGGATTAATAAAATGGCTTTTGGGTATTTTTAGAACTTATATTTTGTTATAAATTAATGAAAATATTTAAACATCGTCTTGTCCCAAAGATAAGGGAAGTTGTAGATGGAAAAAGAATGGAATCCAGAGGTGGTCACAAAAAATGAATCGCAGCATTCTTTGATTTTATTCTACGCCGGCTTGCTTTTCAGAAAAAGTTGAGTCACAATGAGGAATGTTCCGCGGCCCTTGATTTGGAAACTGTGGAGATAGAGGAAGACGTGTGGATCAGCAATTTCCATTTAGTTGGTTGTCAGGATAAACCCAGGATCCATTTAAAGGTTGTTAGGCTATCGTATAAAGATAGGACTGATGTGCACCACAGGGGAAATGGGATGTTTGAGGGAAAGTCAAACCCAAAGTTGTCCAAAGAATGTGCAGTTCTATGTTGCTCTTTCCCAGTTAAAACCAAATAGAAATTGGATTGGGATGATATTTTCACCACGGGTTCCAGTGATAGTGAGAGTGCAGGTGATCATGATCATCGTCGAAGGTCATCCCTCTAGGATTTCCGATACGGAATTTTTAAGTGACAACCGATCGCAATGACGATGAGCTCGCCTGAGTAGGTTTCAGATATATCGTGAGAAAAGCTCCCAAAATGTATTAAAGACTCTGTTTGGAAAATATTAAAATTTTAATGTTACTTTAGGAAGGCCTTCTAATTACAAAAGTAACTTATATTAACACCTGAAGACGTTGTATTTATTATATTAATCGAAATGCGATTGACCGATTCTTTCTGCAGAATAGGAAGTGGTTTCGGGGTTTTGAGTTACAAGATGGTAGATTGTGTTGGAAGTTCGTCTATATTATCGCTACTAAATTGAAACATTAATAGTCTGGCTTCCTCAGAGCTTCCTGTCGCCCTCCAGGCAAGGTATTTTTAAGTTGAAAGAATCATCGACAGCTTCGAGGTGGAAATAAGTTCACCGTAAGACTCTCTACCGGACTGCCAAAAGAATACACATTTCACATGAGTATACGCTTTCGCCAATGTTATACGCAAGTCTCACTTTGTTATGAACTATAAAACATTTCAGATGCACATCGGTTGGATCCTTTAATTGCGACGATGTTGCCCGGGCGACCACCATATCGAATTCCCATCGTAAAAAATGCCCCAGATATGATACGCTAAATTTTTTTCGCGTATAGAAGCCGATATTCACTTTTAACATTGTTTCTTATGGGATATATGTTTCGAATAACGTCATTTCGTTTATCGTCACATTTTTCAGGAACGTTAAACGAGGACTCACTGTACTGGAACTAAGAAATGCCTCACAACCAAGCCGTCGCTTGTGTCCAAATACCTATGCTGCTTCCTTCGCTTCCTCGTACTGAACTATGACGTCAATTTGCCGCTAGCCAATCATCGGGCGTTTTCGAGTCCCACTCGTATTTGAAAATTCTCTTGAACTTTAATGAATAAAATATCGCTAACGACATCAAAAAGTAATAAAACCTTTTCACTGTGAAACGCAAACATGTATTTCTACATGATTTTGGAGCTCACAACTGTTTCTGAAATGTATGCAAGTTCCCTATTGAGGGGACCAAAATTTGGGCAATTTGATGTATGGAGGCTCACTATGGAGAGGTTTCAGTGATCGGCACCATTTTTTCATATCCTTTGGAATTGAAAGGCACTACTGTCTTTTAAACTGTTATATTTATGTGTTTAAACAAATATGCATGCATTAGTGAACATATACCGTATATCTCCGAATATAGTCCCCCTCTGAATATAGTCCCTCCCCCCCTAATTTTGAGACCCCAGTTTTGGGAAAAATTTAAAAATGCAAAGGAAGGCAGTTTTTCTGTGGTTAGCAAGTTGAGATTCTAGAGTCAATAAAAACTATTTTTTTCTGTGAATAATAAGAACAAATCTGTTTACACATTTTCCATCACAACAAAATAACTATTCCTAAAATATGTTGTTATCCATTGCATGTATCAGTAATTTATAGTTCCTTAACCAGATGTAATGAAGTAATGAGAAAATTTTTCAACTATCCAAGGCTATTGTATTTTTTTAAACATTCACAAATTATAATATTTTTGATTTCCAAATGACTACAGACAATTTAAATATATAAGCTTTAACATAAAGCCCATAAAGAGTATTGCATTTGGCCCTGAAACTTCCTTAGACCCAGTGTAACACACCCATCAAGTCATGTCAAATCCGAGTGACTAGAATAATTTAGGAAATCTAAATAAAATTGTGTTAAATAAATTATAAATATTATAAAAATATTGCCATCTAATGCCTGCTAAGCCAAATAATTAAACTACAGGATTTCAAATATCAAAGTAATAAAATTAAGAAATAAACTTTTTCCAACAAACATAAACACTGAAAAAATATGTTATCAATTTTCAATGCCTCGTTGCGAATCATTGCATAAGATACACAAAGAGTTTCTGCTCTGCATTTGCGCACAAATTCGACGATATTTTCCTCTAATAGGGTTGTTCAAGCCTATCAGAACGGTCTAAAAAAACGAATGTATATCACTTCTGATATAATTTCATTTCGATTGGGATGAATGACAGATGCGTTGAAAAAGTAATGATGGAATTATTAGCAATCAAAATACGAACAATTTTAAACGCCGCCAAAAAACGGTCGGCCATCTTGAAATAGAGGTGATGACGACACAAGCCTGTACGGCTGGCCTGTACCCTCGATCGCTCGATGCTAAGCTGAGTACTCTGCGTGCCGACTGGACATTTGCCAAGGTTATTCCTTATTTTGAAATGGCCTATGTTGTGCATGAAGCTTCCGGATGGATCAAGGCGACATGAAATCCATTCTTCAAGTTAGGCAGGCAACGTATGTAGCGTTGACAGAAATTGAAAGTTTTGTATAGCTGCATTTGCTAGGAAACTACGTGCAGTGAACTTTCATTGTGCCTCTAGTGGAAGTGAACACAATTTGTGCCCTTGATGTACCCCTAAGTGAATGATTGCATATAGACGATGAAGTAAAGAGTGAAGTGAGTTGTGAATGTAACTGCTTTGACGAAATAATTTATTTCTTCCATGCTAGTTCAATCAACCCTATACATTTCGATCTAAGGTATCTAACTATTGCCTAGGGGATATGTTTCATATTTGAGCTAGTTGTGCTTTAGGGATACTGTAATGTCTGCACATTAATATAAGGAGCCACTTTTAAGAACGGTCTTTATTCTCCAGATCCACACCATGACAACCCATAACAATTCAATAAACAAAACACACCAATACACCACATCTCCTCCCCCCATACTCCGAAGACCACCATTCATAACAAATTCAAATTTAGCAACCTCCACAAAACTTTAACATCAGCAAACCTGAACTACTACACAAAAACAATATTCTTCCCAATGCACAAAAAAAATAATAATAATACCTTGTATCATAGAAATCGACAGAAACAAACAATCATAATGAATAACATACATAAAGCATACAATGCACAATAACAAACAAATTCAAATTAACAAGCATGAACATCAAATAATATATAATGCTTACAAGTTTAACCTTTCCACCTGCCTGCGCTCTCGCACAGGGTAACGCCTCTCTATTCTCTGTTTTGGACTATCAGATTTAACTAATTGCCGTGAAGTTAAGTTAGGTGAAGTGACGTCATGCTGAGGCATATCAGACTTCAGCCTAGCGTATTCACTGCTAGAATGATGAGGCGGTGTATTCTTGGGACTGTACTGTTGAGATGGTGTGCTCTGCAGAGGTGACCCCCCCTCCTTCGACAGCCTGTCGTCTGTCACTCTAGGCAACAATAATTGTTCCGGTGGAATCACCTTATCAGGTACAATTGAAGGCATGAGAGGCTCACTATTTAGGTCTATAATTTGATCGATATGACGTTTCCAAATGACATCATTCTTTAATTTCACCAAGTATGATACTGCACTCAGTCTCTTAACAATTACTGCTCCTATCCATTTATTTCTGCCTCTGAAATCCCGTACAACTACAGGTTGACCCTCAGATAACATTCTCGTCTTACAACCCCCATAATTTGCAACTTGCTTACTCTGTTTATTGTATACATAACTTTGAAGATTAGGTCTAATGAGATCTAACCTTGTTCTGATTGGTCGCCCAAACATTAACATAGCTGGCGTTTCATTAGTTGTTAAATGTACCGAATTTCTATAAACAAGTAGAAATTTATATAAAGCCATATTTACATTGTCATTACTCCTTAAAGCTAGGTTAACACGCTTTTTTACATTCTTCACAGAATTTTCTGCTTGACCATTTGTAGCTGGATGGTAAGGTGGCGATAAGGTATGCTTAATGCCATTGCATCTTAGAAAATCCTTAAATTCACCAGAATTGAAGGGTGGACCATTATCTGAAACTATTTGTTGCGGTAAACCAAACCTTGCAAACAAAGCACTTAATTTTGTAATAGTCTGATTAGCTGATGTTGAGCTTACCTCTTCCACCTCCAACCATTTACTATGAGCATCTACTATAACAAGATATAGTTTGTTACTTACAGGCCCTAAGAAATCAATATGTAAACGTTCCCACACACTCTTGGGATACTCCCACACATGTAGGTTACACTTTTTAGGGTTCTGCCTCACAGACAAGCAAGGTGGACAACTGTTGGCTAAATTCTCAATGTCTGAGTCTAAACCTGGCCACCAAAAATACGAACGAGCCATGGCTTTCATCTTAACAATGCCAAGGTGTCCGCAATGCAACTCTGTTAATAATGGCTTACGTAAACTATGAGGTACAACTATCCTATGCCCCCAAACAATAATACCATTTTCAATAGCTAATTCACCTTGCCGCTGGAAATACGGTTTTAATTCATTGTCCATATTTGAGTGGTTATTTGGCCAACCATACAATACATAGTTGTACACTTTCCTTAACAAAACATCCCTTTTTGTTTCCTCTATAACGTTATTAAAATCAACTGGTATGTCATTCTCTTGAATAAATTGCAAATAAGTACCTACATAATTTACATCCTCTGACTCAAACTGAAATTCTTTTACATTCAAAGGCAATCTAGATAAGCAATCGGCGTTTGCATTATCCTGTGATTTAACATATTTAATGTCAAAGTCATAATTCGTTAAGAACAGCGCATAGCGCTGAAGTCTGCTTGCTGCATAAGCAGGTAAACCTTTCTTTGATCCAAAAATAGATATCAATGGTTTGTGATCAGTTATTAAAGTAAACTTTCTACCATACAAATATTGATTAAACTTTCGCACACCATAAATAATACCTAAAGCCTCCTTGTCGATGACACTGTACCCCATTTCAGCCTTTGATAAGGTCCTTGATGCATAACAGATTGGTTTCTCAGAACCATCCTTCTGTAACTGACTTAAGACACAGCCTAAACCATAGCTAGAACTATCAGTAGCTAATCTTACCGGTAGGTTAGGGTCATAATGTGCCAATATTGGAGCTGAAACTAATTTATTCTTGATTAGCTTGAATGCTTGTTCACCCGAGATTGACCACTCAAAAACACTATCTTTCCTCAACAAACTATACAAAGGTGCTGCAATAGTAGATAAATGAGGCACATATTTTCCATAATAATTAACCATACCTAAAAATGCCTTTAATTGTGAAACATCAGTGGGAGTAGGCGCCTTTTCAATAGCGCTTATTTTAGATGGCGATGTACTTAGGCCATCCTCACTCAAAACATAACCCAAGTACTCAATTGACTTGCGAAAAAATTCACACTTCTTTTTACTGACACTGAGACCACTCACTTTTAATCTATTGCAAACTTCATATAACCTTTCCTTGTGAACCTCATTATTTTCCCCAGTAATCAAAATGTCATCAAGGAAACAAACAACTCCTGGAATACCAGCGAGAATGGTTTCCATTATTTTCTGAAAAATACCTGGTGCAGAGGCCACTCCATAGGGAACTCTATTGTACATAAATAGCCCTTTTGTAGTACTTATAGTACACAATTTCTTTGATTGGTCATCTAAGCATATCTGCTGATAAGCTTGGGATAGGTCCATTTTGGAGAAAGTTCTACCTTTTTGTAACGTATTAAAAAGATCTTCAATCCTAGGTATTGGATGTCTATTGATGATTAGCGAATCATTTAGTGAAGAAACCCTGAAATCTGCACACAAACGTAATTCCCCGGTTTTTTTTACTATTGGAACAATGGGACTTCCCCATTCACTATCACTCACAGGTGACAAAATACCTTCCCTTACCAATCTATCTATCTCAGCCTCTACCTTGTTTTTCAGGGAGAAAGGTATCGGCCTAGGCTTCAGAAATCTAGGCACAACATTATCTTTTAAAACTAACCTAGCTGGCTCACCCTTATAACAGCCTAATTTATCAGTAAACACCTCAGGAAACTTTTGATATAAACTATTAACTATTTTAAATTCTGCATCTATTATACTACATACATCCCTACTATGCTCTGAGTTAGTGCTCATAATAATATTACTAACCCCACTAGGTATTTTAATTACCAACCCAAGATCACGGATCCAGTCTCTGCCCATTAAAGGATTTGCTCCCTTAGCTATTACATATAAGGATAACTGTTTACATATATTTCTATATTTTACCATTACGCTCAATTTCCCTAATGGTTTGATAGGCTGGCTTGTATATGAGCTTAATACCAAATTGGTACTTACCCATACAAAAAAATCTGTGCTGTGGCTGTACTAAAGCTGCACTGTAACTGTGCTAAAAGGGCTGTACTGTGACTCTACTTAAACTGCACTCGAATTGAAACATCACAGTACGGTTATAGCACGGTCAGAGTGCAGTTGCCATAGCACAGTCACAGCGGAGTTGTCATAGCACAGTCACAGTGGAGTTGTCATAGCACAGTCGCAGTACAGTTGCCTTAGCGCAGTCATAGTGCAGTTGCCATAGCACAGCCACAGTGCAGCTGCCATAGCACAGTTTTTACTGTAATACTCTTTCCATGAATCAATAATTGACAGTCTTGATGTGGCTATTACATTCCCTGAACATCTTATTGAAAACAAGAAGCAGAATTAAATCAATATAGGCCAATTAGCAGAGATATATAGTTCCCTTTTTAGGTGTTTGAAGATTGGTTGCCTGATCCAATCAGAAAACCGCAAAGAGATAACAGTGGCCAAAACGACTACACTCATTCGAATGTTGACTAGTCTAAGGAAAGATAAACCATATTCCTACGGACACTCACTGAATTTGTTACGTTCCATTTCCTTAATATGAACAAAGTTTATGGTACTAAAAATATTGCTATCGAAGCACTTAGGTTCTATGAGAAAAATTGACAAATCCTATTCTGCACATCAACGGGCACTCAACATAAAAACCATCAAAATTTACTTCAGTGCTATTTGTCTAGTTGCCACAAATATCTATGCCCACCTCGATAGTTTTTGTTGATGAAATTTCAGTACTAACGCCGTGGAGCACAATAAATGACAATAAGATATGAAAATAAAGAAATTTATTAAATACAAATATACTCATGATTATAAACATAAAAATGAAAGTCTTGTTAAGGCATGGCCGCTCAATTCATTTGCCTCTTTGGCTTCCTTCCTGAAATTAAAAGGAAATCACATTACATACTGATATCTAATAAAGTGTTACGTCAAAATTTGACTGTTTAAGTTTGTCTGAATTTAATTTTAGAAAGTTGAGTACTTACCCCCAGCAGCAGAGTATAAATAAAGATGTCTTTTTTCAACTCTCTCGTGCTTCGCAAGGAGTAGATTGCGAGTCGTCGGAATCAATCGTGGAAAGTTGATTCATCGCGAACCACACGGATTTCAGCAAAATCGACGATATCACTTCACCAGCAAGAAAAATTCCCGGCTAAGTAGCTAATTTTGATGTAATTGAAGTAAAGTTCACTTCTTCACGTTCTTAGCGTCGATCTTACATCGACGCATCCATCGTACAGCGTAGAATTCAGAGCACGTAAACAAGTAATGTTACAACCCGTTCAACACCAATGCTGTCCAACAAAGATGGCTGAGTATCGGCGGAAGTTGTTCTTTTGACCATGCTTTACCAAAATAATAAGCAAGCTGGAGCTATGTATAGCCGCGGTAATGTCAACATAAATTTTTTTATAATTTACGCATTCATATTCTCATGGAAATGATAGTTGATCGTAATATGAAATAATATAGGAAATACTTTCTCCCGTCAATGACTAGTTTAAGTCCAGCCCTGTCACAGTGCTGTTTGAGCCATAGTACAGTTCCAGTCATGTCACCCAGCCCAGTCACAGCCCACTTTTAGCCACAGTACACTTCCAGTCATGTTTTCTAGCCCTGTCACAGTCCAGTTTGAGCTATAGTACAGTTCCAGTCCAGTTACCCAGCCCAGTCACAGTCTAGTTTGAGCCATAGTACAGCTCCAGTCATGTTACCCAGCCCAGTCACAGTGCAGTCTGAGCTCTAGCACAGTTCAAGCACAGTGATCCAGCACTGTTACAGTACAGTTGTTCTCGAATTCTAGCTGCCATAGTACAGTCTAGTACAGAAAAGTGTACTGTGACTGTGCTAAACACAGAGTTTAGTCCAGTTACAGTGCAGATTTAGTGCAGTCACAGCACAGATTTTTTTGTATGGGTAGTAACTTTACTGAAGTAAAATTGTCTTGATAACATTGTTCATTTATGACACTGACACAAGCACCACTATCTACTTCAAAATACAAAAGCTTATCTTCAACTTGCAATTTTACCATAATAGGCCTTACCCTATCATTGGTTTCATCAACCTCATTAGCTTTACTTACATTAAATAGATTAGTTAAATCATATATATAATCATTAGTTGGCTTATTTTGCTTGGAATCGTCAGTAGTAGGCTTGTTTAGCATACAATCATTAGAATCACAGGGACACAATAGTGATTAGATGGCTTAGTACTAAAATTATTAGGCTTTGGATTTGACACACCCCTATCACTTATAGCACTTGTATGACTTGAATTTACACATATTGGCCCTATGGCCTGACTTTCCACAACAATAACACTTTACATCACTTGACACTCTCTCCTCCCTCCTAGTTGTGTCCTCCCTCCTTTGGTTTGTGGGACGTTGTTGTTGCCGGTTCACGTGAGAACAGCTGCCACTGCGATGCGTTGTCCCCATAGCCGCCGACGTCGTCGCCAAACCCTTCCGCCTGGCGTTGTAGTTAAGTTGACTTGTTTGTAGATTCCCTCGCGCCATCAACGTCGCTGCATCGTGGTCAGCCATCTCCATGTTGGTAGCTATCGTTACTGCCTTTTCAAAAGTAAGGTCTGTTTCCCCCAGCAGCCGCCTCTTAATTGCGTCATTACGGATACCGCTGACCAGTCTATCTCTCAAATAATCCGACAGATTATTTCTAAATTCACAAAACATTGAAAGTTCCTTTAACTGTACCACATAATCGGAAATTGACTCGTGCTCCCGCTGGCTCCGTAAACTAAATTTATAACGCTCCGAAATAAATGATGGCTTTGGACTTAAGTGCGTTGTTACTAGCTGCACTAATTGTTCAAATGTCTTAGTTGCCGGCTTATCTGGTGCACACAAATTTTTTACTAAATTGTAAGTTTTATGCCCAATTACTGTTAACAAGGTAGGCACTTTTTTCTCGTCCTTAATGTCGTTTGCATCAAAAAATAGTTCTAAACGCTCAATATACGAAGACCACGTCTCTTCAGCCGCGTCAAATGCATTCATTGAGCCGATGAGTCCCGCCATTTCGCCGTCACCAAAAAATCTATCTTCCTGCACTCGAACTTGGTACTTTTACTATCACGATCACGCTCAATCACGGCTACGCCCTTCCGCTGTTGACCGTAATTATGTGAATTCGTGCTTCCTCGTCGCCAAATGTAATGTCTGCACATTAATATAAGGAGCCACTTTTAAGAACGGTCTTTATTCTCCAGATCCACACCATGACAACCCATAACAATTCAATAAACAAAACACACCAATACACCACAGATACATCGAACGCATATTAATTTTCAATCGTTTGTTCGCTTCTAAGTTCCGTTTGATGTTATTACCTATTCATTTTGAGCACTCACGAGTGTTTACATTTCACGAATTTCGTTGCGCTGTTGTTTGTTTTTGTTTTGGTCATATTTTGGTTACGGTAAGAGTACGGGTAAGAGTAATAGTGAAATTCGAAGTTTTTTGATGTTACAATAACCGGTTTAGCAATTTGTTTCAGCCTATTCATTTCATTGTCCTCGAAATGTCAATGTGAAACAACGTAAACTGATTCTAAGTCGTTAGTGATGAGTGAGAAGTGAGGTGTGGAGAATCTTTCGAACTTCAAGTAGTGCAAATTCTTTTAGCGTGTGCAGAGTGATTGGAATACCGATTATCATGTTTTATTAGTGTTTTATATTTATTGTGAGTCAAGTTTTTCATTGAATCAGTTGATTCGGAATATACTGATTATATGTATCAAAAAGACAACTCGTGAAATGTGTACGTTGTAGTGCTATTTATGATATGATGAGCAATAAAAATGTACAAGTAAGGGTAATTTTGCTTATTATTACTCTTACTAAAGGATAAATTTGGATTTTCTTTAAACACTGATCTGGCGGCAGACGCTGGAGATATTGAAAAAAAGTGGAATAACCCTGCTGAGCCACTTAAACAACACTGCAGTAGGGCATCTACAGGCTTGTGACGTCACACATCAATTCAAGATGGAAGTAGGGCTTTTTGGCGTAACGTTAAATTTGTCACTGTTTAAAGCCTTCTCTAAACATGTACAATGAAGAAAATAGCATAATATTATTGTCATTGCTCCTTCTGAAGCACGATCTTTCGATTTCTTAAATAAAAAAAATATGGTGAACAACCCTATTCTATGAATCTGCCGCATCGAAACCCCCGAAATGACTTCCACGATGTATTAGTGCTTTGCAATCTTTCCAAAGACTTTCTTTCCACGCCAAAGTTTTCAGCCGTCATATGAATGCTATGATTTACGGTGCATTCTGCAATGGCTATTTTTAAATTGGCATCGAAACTCCATCTTTGATGGCTTCTTATCTGCCGCAGGATTGATCCTCATCTTTCTACTTGATCCATCACCTCTCTGTTGAACGTAAAATTATTTTTAATAAAGAAAATATCGCGGAAATAATTGCGAAATATTATGTGACGTAATTTATCGATCCTACTTACCCTGGCAAATTGAAGATATTCCTCCATAAATTGATCACACTTTCGATGCTGAGTCGCTGGATTTCGATCAAATGCAGTAATGCTGGCGCTTCTGGTTTAAAGCCATTGATTATTGCGCCTTTTCAGAAACAAATGCATAACTATTGCGCATTCTTGTTCTGTGAAGGCGGTAATGGCAGTGGTTGTAAACACGAACTGCACAGGCACATGGACATATAGTAGCTACGGCCGCAATGAAATGCGAAATCGTCACGAAAGGTTTACTTTATCTGTTTATTTTTTGCAATGATTTAAATCGTGTTACTATTAAATGAGCGATGGGTACAAATACTATTGATTCAATTCTAGTGTTCAATTAGTGTGATAGTGTGTGTTTAGTTTTGATTTTAATTACATATTTATTGTTTTGCGTCATAAAGTGATGTGTCGATTGAATTATTCTAACAATACTTTTCCAAGAAAAATTAACGGCTACCCGGTGGATTCCGTGAAAACGCGTACAGGCGGTCCCCGACTTTCGTACACAATGCATTCCCGAAAACTTGTACGAAAGTCGAATGTACGAAAGTCGAACCATTGACTTCCATACTAATTAGGGGTTACGTTCCAAAAGAGCGGAATATACGTACACTAAAACTTTTTTTCACGGAATTCATTTCAATTGACTTAATTTTAATAATATGTGAATAAAACTCCTCAAAGCATCTAATTTCTTTCGGAAACAGGCAGAAAGTGTAAATAAAAGTTTAAAAAACAAGAACTCCGTTGGCTATCGAGTGAAACTTCCTCTTGGCGTCTAAGTTGACATTCCACTTATTACGTCCACTATAAATAAAAGGACATATCAAGAAGCATAACAAAATGTATTTGTTGAACCCGCACTCTGGATACCTTTTAATTTTTACACCAAAATTCGATATTTGGCAGGTGACATTCGTGATCGCGTATATTCCGCATGTTATTCAAAAAAGACAAAAGACAAACGGAATTCGGGTGATATTTCGTGCAATACCGTTGCTGAAGGTTTACATGAATTAAACAGCACTCAAACGAATAAAACACAATTAGAAAGGTCTTACTAGTTTTATTGAAAGCTATTCGATGATGTCTAGTCAACTTCTTTTGAAAAATATCTTCAATGAAGGCTTTCTTATTCTCTTGATAAAGGAGCCTATAGCAGGCAGTCTCTCTCCCAAATAAATCACCTAGATTAGAGTCAATTACCAACAATTCCCTTCATTATATACGTTCGTATATACTGCCGATACTGACATTTGAAACAATTGAATGTTGGGATGCACAATAAATATCGCGGGAATTTTAAAAAAATTACAGACCAACGTCCGAAAGTCCGAATTTAGCGTACGAAAGTCGAGTAAAAGGTGTCAATTTTGAATGTACGAAAGTGCGAATTGTACGAAAGTCGAGGACCGCCTGTATTCGATATGCTATTTGAATCAGAAGAATCATATCTTTACAACATTTGTGGCAAAAATTGTCTTAATTTCCGGTAAAACGTGGCAGTATTTACTCATATCTTCGATTATAATCCTCATAAATATACTCAAATAGAAAGACTACGAGAAAATTAGCCATTATGCCATTATTTATAACTTGATAGTCACCTTTAGTATGCTAAATTGGATTACACTCGATTATAGTCCCCCCCCCCCCTTACTTTTCCTCAGCTATTTTTGGAAAAAAAGGGGGGACTATATTCGGAGATGTATGGTATTTACTATTTAATAATTGCAGAAAGTGAGCGCTATTGCATGAATTTTTACCATGATTCATGAGAAATTGATGTGATCTCTCTTAAATCAACAGTCACTTAAAATGATTAGGATAGTTGGAAATCATTTTTCATATTTACTGTTAGGTATGTTCTCATATTGAACAAAATGGCCATAACTAATGGTTAACGTGAAAATTACAGCATATTAAAGGAGTATAAGAAAAAAAATTATTAAATTATTAAAGGGTCACTGAAATGCCATCTTATTTATAGTAAAACTCCTTTACATCGTAATAATGTAGGGGACCAAAATTTGGGCAATTTGATGTATGGAAGTTCACTATAGATAAAGTGACCATATCTTGGAAGGGACAAAGTGGGACACAGAGCATATGCATTTTCGCATGTGAAATTATTGGGGTAGGTTTTTAAATTTTGAACTTTGCCTTTTAAAATGGTCAGGTGATTAAAATATGGAAGACTTTCAAACATTCACTTTTTTAATTCCCATTTCTTTAATCCCCAATCCTTGTTTGTTCGCAGGTGGTTAAACGGATTTCCTGAAAACTGCTTTTAATGAGAATATTTTCGAAAATTAGCTTCTCTGCAAGCATTTAGTATCACCATTCCGAAATTTCTCCTGCGTAACAGAAGTAATCTTAGTGCCAGAAATGCTAACAGTTCAACCATTTTAGACATTGTTCAGGAATGCAACCGTGTTTCTCTTAAGGTAACACATCATCTGTGGTGTTGCTTGCGAGTAAATAAGATTATTAGGCTTCATTTTCTTGCCTCCAAATGAGTAATTGAATCTGGGAAACATATAACTGATGCGATTGAAAAGGATTTCATGCTCTTTTAGTGTAAGGCCTCACATATGAGACTTTTTCTGGATCCGGTTCTGGCTCAAATCAGAACTGTACAAAAGTGTATGACTAAGCGTTCTAAAAATAATGATCAAGAGTTATCCTGAAAACTATACTTCACCTCAATACCAACTCTTGATTTTTACACACTTTGATTTTACACAGTGCCCATATTTCGGTCCCTCCAACTGCGTAAAATCAAAGTTTTACTGTAGTTGGATATCTTTTTTCTTATTTACTGTTAGGTACGCTCTCATATGGAACAATAAGGCCATAACTAATGGTTAACGTGAAAATTACAGCATATTAAAGGTGTATAAGAAAATTAATAAGGGTGAAACATCTATAGCTGAAAGTGTCATTCCATTTACATAGTTGCAGCTGTAGTTAATGGTCTCTAGTTGTCTCGGTTTGATTTGCAGAGGTAGTTAGGTAGTCTCAGGGGTATCTCCTTAGTATGATAAGTGGAAGTTTTATGAAGGAAGTAAAGAGGTTCACTACAAAGAGGTTTGCCTATAAATTAACATGTAAATCTGACGGGACCGTGGGCGTGGTATGAAGTGTGGAAGTTCAATATGTAATAAAGAGTTTCACTACAAAGGAGGTTTCACTGCATTTGCCATTTGACCATCTCTTCACCAAATGCACTTAACAATGGCTGCTCACAAAAGTTTCTCTACAAATGCACTCAAGTGGGAATTGTTTGGCTATGATTTTTGGTTTCGTTTATTGCTGTATGTTACGTAAGCTTGGTGTTCGTTTGCCTAGTCTAAAGTGTAATATGTATTCGATGACCACAAGATCGAAATAAGAATATTTGAATAAACCTAATCCATGGGACAGCGGTGTGACAATGATGAATGAATGGAAATACAAGGGTTGTTTTTTAAGTAAGGGCTGTTTTATTTTTTGGTTAATTAAATAATAAAATATGCTTAAATTGTCAATGTCGATCTTATATTACAACTATTTTTAGTTTTGAAAATACAGTGGAACTTGGTTAGTACGTTCCTCCTTAGTACGTTTTCCTCCTTAGTACGACGATTTCTCTCGGTCCCGGTACCATCGGAACAAAATACAGGTAAAAGTATTTGGTTAGTACGTTTGAAAAAATTGCGCTTTCCTGGTTAGTACGCTCAATAGGGAACTTGCATACATTTCAGAAACAGTTGTGAGCTCCAAAATCATGTAGAAATACATGTTTGCGTTTCACAGTGAAAAGGTTTTATTACTTTTTGATGTCGTTAGCGATATTTTATTCATTAAAGTTCAAGAGAATTTTCAAATACGAGTGGGACTCGAAAACGCCCGATGATTGGCTAGCGGCAAATTGACGTCATAGTTCAGTACGAGGAAGCGAAGGAAGCAGCATAGGCATTTGGACACAAGCGACGGCTTGGTTGTGAGGCATTTCTTAGTTCCAGTACAGTGAGTCCTCGTTTAACGATCCTGAAAAATGTGACGATAAACGAAATGACGTTAATCGAAACATATATCCCATAAGAAACAATGTTAAAAGTGAATATCGGCTTCTATACGCGAAAAAAATTTAGCGTATCATATCTGGGGCATTTTTTACGATGGGAATTCGATATGGTGGTCGCCCGGGCAACATCGTCGCAATTAAAGGATCCAACCGATGTGCATCTGAAATGTTTTATAGTTCATAACAAAGTGAGACTTGCGTATAACATTGGCGAAAGCGTATACTCATGTGAAATGTGTATTCTTTTGGCAGTCCGGTAGAGAGTCTTACGGTGAACTTATTTCCACCTCGAAGCTGTCGATGATACTTTCAACTTAAAAATACCTTGCCTGGAGGGCGAGAGGAAGCTCTGAGGAAGCCAGACTATTAATGTTTCAATTTAGTAGCGATAATATAGACGAACTTCCAACACAATCTACCATCTTGTAACTCAAAACCCCGAAACCACTTTCTATTCTGCAGAAAGAATCGGTCAATCGCATTTCGATTAATATAATAAATACAACGTCTTCAGGTGTTAATATAAGTTACTTTTGTAATTAGAAGGCCTTCCTAAAGTAACATTAAAATTTTAATATTTTCCAAACAGAGTCTTTAATACATTTTGGGAGCTTTTCTCACGATATATCTGAAACCTACTCTAAAGGCGAGCTCATCGTCATTGCGATCGGTTGTCACTTAAAAATTCCGTATCGGAAATCCTAGAGGGATGACCTTCGACGATGATCATGATCACCTGCACTCTCACTATCACTGGAACCCGTGGTGAAAATATCATCCCAATCCAATTTCTATTTGGTTTTAACTGGGAAAGAGCAACATAGAACTGCACATTCTTTGGACAACTTTGGGTTTGACTTTCCCTCAAACATCCCATTTCCCCTGTGGTGCACATCAGTCCTATCTTTATACGATAGCCTAACAACCTTTAAATGGATCCTTGGTTTATCCTGACAGTAGTCAGGATTTGGGGAGTCTGGGACAAGGTCAAATTAAGCGTTCCCTTTCACTCCCAGTGAATTCCAGACACGTGCCGAGCCCATAGCTTCTCCCACTCGAGTTGGATATGTTCCCATTGGCAGTTACCAAGGTCTAAACACGTGCGGTTGCAACGTGAATCGTATTTCCCCGTCTCGGCATCGGAAATAACCGAAATTACACCTCTAACTTCTTTGTTATTGAACATTTTTGAAAATAAATGCTCTTAAGTGAAAGAGCAAGTAATTATCAGTAAAGAATATCTCTAACACTTTTTCGATACAAGTCATAGTTATGAAGATAAATAGTATCTTGTCTTATAAACAATTGTTGATTATTAAAAATCGCAATAACTTTGTTAATATTTATGCTATGATCACCATTCAAATTCCTATCATCATCAAATTTAATATAGAATACTTTAGCATTTCCAAAAATTTGTCACCACAGCGATAAATACTCATTTTCAGAACCCTCCACAAAACTGCACATATTGTCTATGGTATGAGGCAAGGCTATAAGTGAAAGGCGTTCCCAAGCGATCTAAGTGGGATGGGTAGGTTACGCCTAGGAGGCAAGGCTATAAGTGAAAGTCGTTTCCAAGCGATCCAAGTGGGATGGGTAGGTTACGCCTAGATTTGCCCCTTCCACGGTACCTTCTAAGCAGTATATAAGGCCGTGCAGCCACTGAGAAAATCACCAGCGGTCTCAGAACTAGTCTGATTCCATCGGTCCAACTGAATCATCGAGTAGGTCTTCAAGAAGTGAATTCTGTAGGAATTCTTTATGAATTCTGATTGAATTCCGGAAGAATCATCAGAGACCCGGACGCCGAAGGAGTTTGCCGCTTAAGGTAAATATGATCCGTAAAACTGAGTTTTTCGGATTTTTTCCTATTTTTTCTATTGCTTTTGGAACCGAGAAAATTCATGAGCATGTTATGCTCAATACCCCCCTTCGACTCCCGGTCAAAAAACAGGATGAAATTTTTTATGTATCCTAGGATACTTAGGGTATGGTAGAAATCCTGGTCCTAGTACTCCCGTTTTCTCCTCTAAAATTCGGGGAGATTAGTAAAGGAACAACCCCGTTTAAAAAAATTTGATAGAGCAAATAGTTTAGATTCGGTGGGCCAATATATGAATGATGGTATTAGGAGAATATAGGTTAGTAGCAGGTATCTTTGTAAGAAAATCTTTAATATCTCCCTTATTTGAACAAATAGGACCATAGTTTAAATTTGAATGTTGATGAGTAAGTGACAACTCATCTTTTGTATGTAAAAGAAATCACCTCACTCCAAGGGCGTGGCCCATATACTCTGGAGATAATTCCTACGATGGTCTATAACTCCCTTATTTGAACAAATAGGACCATAGTTTAAATTTGAATGTTGATGAGTAAGTGACAACTCATCTTTTGTATGTAAAAGAAATCACCTCACTCCAAGGGCGTGGCCCCTATACTCTGGAGATAATTCCTACGACCGTCTATAACTCCCTTATTTGAACAAATAGGACCACAGATTAAGTTTAAATGTTGATGAGTAAGTGTCCACTCATCTTTTGTATGTAAAAGAAATCACCTCACTCCAAGGGCGTGGCCCCTATACTCTGGAGATAATTCCTACGATGGTCTATAACTCCCTTATTTGAACAAATAGGACCACAGATTAAATTTAAATGTTGATGAGTAAGTGTCCACTCATCTTTTGTATGTAAAAGAAATCACCTCACTCCAAGGGCGTGGCCCCTATACTCTGGAGATAATTCCTACGATGGTCTATAACTCCCTTATTTGAACAAATAGGACCATAGTTTAAATTTGAATGTTGATGAGTAAGTGTCCACTCATCTTTTGTATGCAAAAGAAATCATATCACTCCAAGGGCGTGGCCCCTATACTCTGGAGATAATTCCTACGACCGTATATAACTCCCTTATTTGAACAAATAAGACCATAGTTTAAATTTGAATGTTGATGAGTAAGTGTCCACTCATCTTTTGTATGCAAAAGAAATCACCTCACTCCAAGGATGTGACCCCTATACTCTGGAGATAATTCCTACGACCGTATATAACTCCCTTATTTGAACAAATAAGACCATAGTTTAAATTTTAATGTTGATGAGTAAGTGTCCACTCATCTTTTGTATGCAAAAGAAATCACCTCACTCCAAGGATGTGACCCCTTTACTCTGGAGATAATTCCTGCGATGGTCTATAACTCCCTTATTTGTGGATTTTTTACCTTATTTGGGGTGAAAGGAAATAGGGAATGACTTCGCAATCCACCTGGGGAGAATTGAGCTAGGTATTTTCCACACTACTGGCGTCATTAAGTAGCAGCTTTGCGCATTCCTTACCTTATTTGGGTGTAAGGAAATGCATAACTTTATCATCTATCCGTGAGGATTGACCTCGGTTTTTTTTCTACTTAGTTGGAATACCTCTGCAGCTGACATCATTCACAGTCTTCTCAACCCACTTGGCAGCCATCCGCTGAAGAGTAGGAGGAGAAGATTTCCTTTTATAAATACCGATCGAAGACGGAAGCATTCATTGCAATCTCGTCATTTGATCCGAGAACTTCCTCTTGGTGACTACTCCTCAAAGACAACGTCATCTGCTCTCAACGAAGACAACATCATCGCCATCTAGATCTTGGTAAGTCTAACTTTTTAGACATTCCAAGTTCCCACCTTAAAATACTACCTTGAGGAAGTAATCACTGCAGAATACACTACCATTTTATTTTTATTGAGATTTTAAGTAGATTGCATTCGTTACGAGGTTAGAATTGAACGTTTTTATAATCCTACATCTGATCCAAGACGAAGAATTAGCTAAACTTTTCTCTATTTTTTCAGATTTCTCACATTAATCATGACATCTATTAGAGACATCATTTTTAACTTTAAAAACAATACATATAGAACTAAAGAAGAACTTGAACAAGCGTTAGCGTGCATTTACAGAAAAGTAGCCCTTGAAAACGAAAGCATTGATGACATGGAAACTTATCATGAAATGAAAGATGCATTAGATAAAGCAAATGGTAGAAAATTTTGTCCTTACTGCGAAATCTTCTATAACATTGATGAGGCTATGCCTCATGAGAATACCAACGCACACCGGATCAAAATTAACGAGCAAATAGGGAGAGGGTTCAATGAAATCGAATCGGCAATTAGATCCAGGCTAAAAACATTTTGGATAACTCCCGAAGGGGATGTTCAGGACGTTGTAACTTTTCTTGGTGAAATAAAAAATCTGTTGATTGAGAAAATTAGAGAGCAAACAAGGACGAACAGGAGTATAAAGTTCAACCTCGTATTGATTTGCAAATTTCAAAAGGGAGAACACGAGGAGCTGAATACCTCATTTAAGACTAGTAATCAACGAGTCCTACTTGTTGATCAGTTAAATGAGATTATGGACGAGAAATTTTCGAAACTTTTAAAAGAAAAGTCCGAATTTCAAGCTAAAGGGTCAGGATGGACTTTGGCTGAAGTTATAGGTTTAGAGCTTCGTATTAACAAGTACACCCCTCTTCGAGGTTCTACATTCATCGAGTTACCTACAAAAATTAAGCATACGAAATCCGTTATCAATGTCAAAAATGATGATCAATACTGCTTTAAATATGCTATATGGGCAAAATATGTAGCCAATCATCCCGAACGAGTTTCAAAATACGATTGTGAGGAATTTCGGGAGACCTATACTTGGAACTGTATTGATTACCCAGTAGATCTGAAGGATATCCCTAAATTCGAGCGTGACAATAACATTTCAATTAATGTGTTTGGACTAGATGATAAAAACAATGTGTATCCTATAAAAATTGTAGATTATGAGCTTGAGGATCATCGCGACCTCCTCTACATTACCAACGAAACAACTGCTCACTATTGCTGGATAAAGAATTTTGAAAGACTCGTGCGCTCCCAAATAACTAGACATAAAACTAGAATTTTTATTTGTAAACGGTGTCTAACTTATTACCATGACGTAGAAAAACTCGAATCTCACAAAGACTTATGTAGAGGAACGGGGACACCAAGTAAAATAGTGCTACCAGACGAGGACAATAAATTATTGAAATTTACCAACATTAATCACACTTTCCGTGTACCTTACGTGATATATGCCGATTTTGAATGTCTACTGAAAAATGTAAACACATGCGAACCGTGTTCTAATACTTCGTTCACTAACATCATACAGAAGCATGAGCCATTCAGCTTTTGTTATATCATGATGACTCCAAACGGATGCGAGGAGCCAGTATTGTATCGAGGGCCTAATGCAGCACGTGTTTTTATTGACAGTATAAAAGATGAAGCCCAGAAGGTTTTCAAGTTGTACAAAAATACTATTCCTATAACACCACTCACAGAGGAAAAAGAGAGCGCTTTCCAAAACGCATCGACGTGCCACATTTGTGGGAATGAGTTGAACGAGGATAGGGTTAGGGATCACGATCACCTGACGGGACAGTATCGAGGTCCAGCTCATTCCTTTTGCAATGTGCAGTATAAGATGCCTCAATTTCTTCCAATTTTTATTCATAACCTGTCCGCGTATGATGGTCATTTCATTGTACGAGAGCTAGACTATGATGAGAGGGAAATATTCATTATTCCAAATTCTGAAGAAAAATATATCACTTTTTCCAAGTCTATAGAGGATAATTTCAAAATTCGTTTTGTCGATACCTTTCGATTTATGCCCGCTTCTCTTGCTTCTCTAGTCTCGAACCTGACTGAATTTAAAAATACCTCAGAAATTTTTGGTGACAAGACGCGACTAGTTACACGAAAGGGGGTTTATCCCTATGATTACACTGATTCGTTGAATAAGCTCGATGAAACCTTGCTCCCGGACAAGGATAAATTTTACAACAGGTTGAACGACGAGCATGTGTCAGACGAAGATTATGGTCACGCTTTGAACGTATGGTCTTCGTTTGGATGTGAAACACTCGGTGATTACAGTGATGTTTATTTGAAAAGTGACGTCACTCTTCTCGCCGATGTTTTTGAGAACTTTCGTGACGTGTGCTACGGAGCCTACAAGTTAGATCCGGCGTGGTATTACACTGCACCAGGTTTAACATTTGATGCAATGCTAAAATATACCGAAATAGAGCTAGAGCTTTTGACTGATTACGATATGATACTCATGATCGAAAACGGAATTCGCGGAGGAATTTCACAGTGTTGTAAAAGATACTGTGAATCGAACAATAAGTACATGTCAGGTTATGACCCAGGTAAAGATTCGATATTTTTAACCTATCTTGACGCGAATAATCTCTACGGATGGGCACTCTCCAGACCCCTTCCTTACGGTGAATTTCGGTGGTTAAAACAGGAGGAAATTGACGATTTTAGCGTGGAAAATGTTCCCGATGACAGTGAAACTGGATACATTCTCGAAGTTGATCTTGAGTACCCACATTGGCTGCACGATACGCATTCAGATTTCCCTCTTTGCCCGGAAAACAAGACACCACCTAACGGTAAACATGAAAAACTTTTGACCACCCTCGAAAATAAAAGTAAATATGTAATTCATTACATGAACCTGAAACAGGCATTAGAATTAGGCATCATACTCAAAAAAGTGCACAGAGTTATCGAGTTCAAACAGTCTTCGTGGTTAAAGACCTATATTGACCTAAATACAGATCGTCGAAAAGTTGCTAAAAATGAATTTGAGAAGGACTTTTACAAGCTCATGAATAACGCCGTATTTGGCAAGACAATGGAGAATGTAAGGAAACGGATGAATATGCAATTAGTGACAAGCGAAAAAAGACTTCAAAAATTAATCAATAAATCGACATTTTTGGATAGGACAATTTTCAACGAGTCTTTAGTAGCCGTTCACATGCGGAAAGCCACCATCAAAATGGTTAAGCCAATATACATTGGTTTCTGCGTTCTCGATCTCAGTAAAACTCTAATGTACGACTTTCATTACCGCACCATGCTGCCCAAGTACCAAAATAAATTGTCACTCGCCTACACAGACACTGACAGCTTCATGTATGAGATTAGAACGGATGATGTATACAGAGATATGCTAGAATACCTAGATGCATTCGACACCTCGAATTATCCAAAAGAACATCCGTGTTATTCTGAAAAAAACAAGAAGGTCATTGGAAAGTTCAAAGACGAATGCGATGGTCTCATTATGACGGCTTTCGTTGGATTAAGAAGCAAATTGTACTCATTCAAGATGGAATCGGGTAAAGAAAAAAAGAAGGCAAAGGGGATAACGAAATCTGTGAAGGAAAAATGCCTAAAATTTGGTGATTATATTAATTGTTTAAGAGAGAACTCGACGCAATTTCGAAAGATGAACGTAATCCGTAGCAAAATGCACGAGTTATACACTGTTAAAATAAATAAGGTGACACTAAATGCATCCGATGATAAACGATATATTTGCGAGGATGGAATGAATACGCTTGCTTGGGGACATTACAAAATTCCACGGAAACGTACACATGATCAGGCATTTGGTAATGATTGAAATTGATAAAAACTAGTTTCATCGTAATCATAATTCCAGTGTTAATCATGACGTTGGCCTGGAAACATCCTTTCACATGCATCTGCGCGGGTCCGTCAGGTTGTGGAAAAACCACATTTGTCACGCAGTTTTTGGAAAAATTGGATTATATGATAGATAGTCCAATAGAGCAAGTGGTTTGGTGCTGTGCCCCAGGGAGTGAGCCTAACATACGAATACCAGTTGAATTTTACTCTGAAATACCTCCTTTCGAAGAATTTGGTGGTGTTCCTACTTTGTACGTTATAGATGATTTAATGAGTGAGGGAGCCTACAGCAAAGATGTGTGTAGATTATTCACCAGAGGTAGCCATCATTTTAACATTTCGGTGTTTTTGATCACGCAGAATATTTTCTATCAAAGCCAGCAATCGAGAAACATATCATTGAATTCAAAGTATATTGTAGCGTTCAAAAATCCCAGAGATAAGTTACAATTTGGTCATTTAGCTAGGCAGGTCTATCCGGAAAAATCGGGGGAATTGGAGAGGGTATATAAACAGGTTACGCAAGAACCATTCGGTTATTTGGTTCTAGATCTTGGTCAGGACACGGACGAGAGATTCCGCTTTAGAACCAAAATTTTTCCCCAAGACGGGGCCACTGTCATTTACATGCCCCAACGCGATGAAAAGGTTGAAGAACAATAAACACTTGCTCCACGTCCTAAAATCTGCAAAGCCTAAATTACGTACTGCCATATTGAATAGCTCGGACGAGGAGTTAATTAAAACAATTTGCGATTGTTGCCTCAATACTCTAAACGGAAATCATAAGATCGATAGGCGATTGAAACGAAAATTATCCAAGCATCGTAACACACTGAGAAAGTTGGCTGAACGGAGGACGAGTGTAAAAAGAAAACGAGCGCTTCTCGTACAAAAAGGTGGCTTTTTGCCATTACTACTGGGTTCGATTTTAAGCGGTGTGATCGGTAGCCTGCTGGGAAAATGAGTTTGCAGAAAATGCTCGTAGTGAGTCCCGAAGTCTTTGATCGAAGTCATGCAAAGGCTAGGTTGAGTAAATTGGATAAGGAAATGAAACTTGTGTTAGCGAGTAAAGGGCTCAAGGATATTGACAAGTGGCATTTGTATAAAAGAATACTCGATAAATATCTCGACTCAGTGTCAGACTTTAAATCTCCCGTACACGTTCCGATAGTGAAACACTCACCACCAACACGGCTATATGAGGGTAGCGATGCAATGAGAAGGCGGTTAGATGAAATTAGGAGGACAAATTCAGAGTTGGATTCGACATGGGCACGAATAAAGGAACAAATCGAAAGCGATTCTCCACCGAGAAAAATGAAGCGGATAATAGCAACTCCAAGAGAGCCAAGCACACCTCCAAGGGAGCAAAGAACATCTCCAAAGGAGCGATGGACATCTCCGAGACCAATTCCAAGGCGAAGCAAGCGAAAAAGGGTACCAAAAATGTTCGGGGCAGAGTGGGACACGACGTAATAGCTAGCGTGTACAACAATCCCGCACATCCTGCTGGTTTTTCCACAGATAAAAAATTAAATAAAGCGACTGGAATCCCTATAAAAACAATTCGCGAGTGGTTGGAATCTCAAGAAGCGTACACGCGTCACAAGCCGGTGAGAAAAAAGTTTGTTAGAAACCGTTACGAAGTAAACTATATAGATGAGTGTTGGCAATGTGATTTAAATGATTTGAGAAGTTTGAAAAAATACAACAATGGGTTCTGTTACATTTTAACCGTAATAGACATATTTTCCCGTTATGCGTGGGCTAGTCCTCTCAAGTCAAAAAGACCAGAGGAAATTATAGAAGCATTTAAGGTCATATTTCGCGAGCGCAAACCATTGAAAATTCAGAGCGATAAGGGAGGGGAATTTGTTAATAGCAAGTTTAAAAGTTTTCTCTCGAATCAAGGTGTAAAGTTTTACACTACAAATAATCCAGAAATTAAAGCTAGCCTCGTGGAACGCTTTAATCGAACTCTCAAGACAAAAATGTATAAATATTTTACAAAATACGCAACTTACAAATATATCGATGTGCTTCCAAAACTCATTAGTTCTTATAACCATAGTACGCATTCTAGCATTAGGATCGCTCCCTCTCAAGTGAATGCTAAAAATGCATTTATCATTGCTAGTCGGAGAAAAAGCTTAAAGAAGACGGATGCAAAATTTAATAAAGGTGATTATGTGAGGATTAGTAAAGAGAGGATTCCATTCACCAAAGGATACACACCAAATTATACCAAGGAAATATTTCAAGTTACAAACATTGATCGAATGAAACTAATACCAACCTATAAATTGAATGATTTGAACGGGGAGGATATAAAGGGTAGTTTCTATGCGGAAGAATTAGTCAAAGTTAACGTGTCTCCTGACACGGAGTATAGGATCGAGAAAATATTGAGACGTCGGGGGAGTGGTCCTAATTTGGAGTATTTTATCAAGTGGGACGGATACCCACCGTCTTTTAACTCGTGGATTTCAGCTTCTTCCGTGCGTAAAATATGAACGAATTTTATCTTACACTACCCAGCGATAGCTCGAGGGATTTTTTCCCAAGAAATACAATCGCTCATTATCGTACAAAGTTGAGTCATCGCATCGATTTAGAAAATAACGAGTGGTATGTCGGTCTAGCTGAGATTTCGATTCCTTCTATTGAGGTAAAAAAAAAGTTTCCAAAGACACACCAGCTGTTATCGAAAACTTTACTCCAGCGCCTCGCGTAGCAGACGAATTGCCTCCTAAGGATAATAGGACCCGGACTGAAGAGGGATTAGTTCGAGGGGATAAAGAAGTTATAAACGTGAAACTTTTAGATGATTCATACTTTACAATTCCCATTGGTACTTATGACAGTATTGCGGCGGCATTTGCAAAACCATATATTACCTCCAGTACACAAAAACAAACGTACATTTCAAATGAAGTAATGCGTTATATTGATAAACTGAGTGTAAGGATTAACCAGGTTGGAGTTGATGAACGCATATTACCACGGTCTGCGCAAATTTTTGCGAGCGGAGTAAAATACTCGTTGTCTCCGGGAACGTATGTTTCGTTTGCTAACTTATTCAATAGAACTTTGTCAGGCTTTAGTGGAAAAGGCAAGGAAAAGATAAAAAATGACCTATCATTATTATCGGCTGTTCTTATTAGATTATCATTTAAAGATTCAACGTTGACAGATGATGAGTTAGCTGATATCATCGATGATGCCAGGGTAGAGATTAACACTAAAGAAGACAAAGGAAAAAGAGGAAAAAGAAGCATTGCAACCTCCTCAAAAAATGTTTACGTTTACACAGATATAATAAAACCGCAGTTGGTGGGTGACACTTTGAGTCGATGCATCCGCATCATAAATGTCAAAATTGGTGAATATCAAACTTTCAATCCGATTTATTACTACCCCGTCGAGAAAAACAATATCGAGAGTGTTGAAATTCTTTTTGCTGATAAACTCGGTGAAGCAATTTCTTTTCATAGTGGGGAGCAAAGCTCGATAGTTGTGCTACACTTTATAAAAAAGAATTGATTCACGTTAGTACATCATTTTACGACGAGATGGCGCCGGTGATGGATCGATATTATAGTTATTATTCAAAACAGGTGGGAGGAGAGATTGGATCCTAGTATAGAGCTTCTTATAGGGTGCAAAAGGGACGAGGTATCGGGAGTTTCCTCGCGGGATTGTGGCGATTTGCAAAACCTTTGCTATTTAGCGGGCTTAAGACTGTTGGTAAGGAGGCCGCGAGCGCTGGGGCAGCAGCTCTTGGAGACCTTGGAACAAAACCGGTTAAGGAGATACTGCGCAGTAGAATAAACGAGGCAGGTCAGAACTTGAAACGCAAGGCCGAGGAAAAGATAAAAGGCATGTCTGGGGGTGGGTTGAGGATCGCGAAACGTCCAAGGTTAAATAAAATAAAACATAGCTGCGTAAGAAAAAAGCGACAGTCGATGAGAAGTCGAAGAGGAAAGAAGGTTGTTGGAGGAGATATTTTTTCGCGATAATGGCAGAGCATATGCTGACTTCGTTGGATTTATTTCAGCCCAATCCGCCGGTGCAAACTAACATCTTGGCAAAAAGACTCGTGTCCTACAAACCCATATCTTCGCTAGATAATCGATCGGTTATAGAATTCCTGATCAAAGACTCTGGGGATGCGTATAAGGATTTGAATAGTATATATCTTAGACTTAAAGTGAAACTTTGCAAAAAAGACGGGACTGATTACAATGAATCCGCTACCAATCAACCGGGAGTAGTGAACAATATTCTGCACTCTCTGTTCGAGCAGTGTAACGTTTATTTCAATGGAACGTTGGTCACACCATCAGAGGATAATTACCATTACAGAAGCTACCTGGAAAATGTGTTAAATTATGGAACAGATGCGAGCAAAACACATTTACGAAATGTGGGGTGGGAGTTGGACACGGGAGACGATATTAACTTGACAGATACTTCAAATTCTGGTTATACAAGGCGTAAGGGTTGGTTTAAGAACAGTGCAGAGGTTGAGTTGTATGGTAAACTGCACGTAGATGTAGACTCAACTTTTTCTGAAAAGCAAGCCGGCGTAGATTAAAATCAAAGAATGCTGCGATTCATTTTTTGTGACCACCTCTGGATTCCATTCTTTTTCCATCTACAACTTCCTTTATCTTTGGGACAAGACGATGTTTAAATATTTTCATTAATTTATAACAAAATATAAGTTCTAAAAATACCCAAAAGCCATTTTATTAATCCGCACTGACGAGTGTAAATTAATGTGGAAGATGAATGCTGTAGACGTAGTAGTTTTCCTTAGGTTGAGTTGCAAAGCTCATGAAGTTGACAAAACGGCTAATTTTTCGGTGCGCGGAGTCATTTATATTGCACTGGCCGTGTCTATACATTTTTCAATTTTTTTGTAATAAAATAAATCAGAATTTAGGATAAAATTTCCTTTAAAATGACATATAGTTCATTATTATAGCATGCAGTGAGGCCAGGGTATAAATTTGCAAAGTACTGCGGCACATCATTTTGACGCCGACAGTAGAAGAAAACGCTGTCTTCTTGGCTGGCACTCGAATGCATGAGGATCAACGTTGCTCTGTATTTTCATATTTCCTCTCTTGATTTTAAACATCATGGAATTTTCTATGTCCTTCCGTAACTGAAATTGAACAAGTGCCATAAATAATTTGAGTCCATCATAACCATCGAGAAACACCTATCTCGATTTTTGTTGTGAAGTTGAGTTTTTATTCTACGGCGGCCGAATTATCGAAAAATCTCAGTTTCAAGTTATTCAGTCAATGAAATATCGAAATATTATTTATATTAAAGTTATCTTCGCTCACATAGCGCACGGGTTTATCATTCCGATTATTATACTCTTATTTTTCCGTAACGCTTATCCCGACAGACGGCATGCATCGGGGCTTTTCTTCTAATTTCCTCCGTGGGAATGCAGACGAAAATTTTTTCTGGGGTGTTATTGCACAGAGGAACAATGCACCACTTGTAATTTTTCCTTATTTCAGCCATGTTCTCCTTTAAACGCAACGTGGCTCTTCCAAACCTGCAGTTACTGGGCTTGGATTTTGGACTCGTACTGAACTATGACGTCACGGCCAAAGATTAGTGGGGGCGGTATTTTTTAGCCCGCGAAACTCGGGAGACTTTTGGGAGTCATTTTCTAGGGTAAAAACTGAATTTTAAGCGGAAAAAAGTATATTGCGGTACTAAGTGTTTACTGTAGCATATCAGCATACTGTTTATAAAAAGTATGCAATTTCCCTATTGCTAGCCGTGACGCAACCCGCAATTCGTTCTCCAGTATATTCTTAAGGGTCGTAAAGCTCCGAATTCATGATTTAATTTATTATTACTAGCCATTAAAATTCTTGCATTCATTCTACATATCTTTCTTCGACCGTGTTTTACCCAAATGCATTTTTCAATTGTTATGACGCGATGAATAATAAAATATGGCCATTTATCAGGAATGTCTGACTATGCAAAACTGCAGCCAATGAGAAGCCCCAATATTCCCCACCCCCAGCTTCTCACCTTCTGTTGCCTCTGGAGTGCCCACTGCGCACAAATTTAACGAGTGGGCAATTGTTGCTATTGCACGAGTTATCATGATGAAGAAATGAGTCTTATCCAATTCCCTCTTTATCTAAAGCAGTACTGCACGACGTCAATGCTACGTGGTACGTGCGTATTTGACTACTGCTGTGGGAGCAGACGATGCTCTGGATCTCCACGCGAAGCTTGGCTTAAAAATACTTGATCTCGGCACGAAAGCAGACGACATCAAACAAATTTTAAAAGTACATTTCAACTGTATAATATAAAATCTTGTAATTACCTCGTAATCTAATAATCTTGCGTGTTATTATTCGATATATCGATCGCTATAACAATCGATATGGCTTTATTCCAAAAGCGCGAATGTGTACGGCTGTTGCCGTAATTTAAGGTTAATATAATTTTGTCCAACTTTTATGATGTTTAAAAACAACCCGTTCACATACTCAGGGTTGTTTTTATATTCTCCGAGTATGCTGTGACAAAAAAGAAATGACTTATCTGTACTTGTCCTCTTTCTATAAATACATATAGGATAAATCACGGGAGAAAGATGCCGTTTTCATGTAATTGTCTTCGGGATATCTATGAAACATTGTGATTTTTTATTCACATGGTATTGTTTTTCAATGTAGTGCCCATTTTCTTTATTTTAATGGTGAAAAGAGTTCAGGAAGGCGATCCTACGAGAACTACCGATAGTAATTGTAATTATGACGACTTTTCCACAGATTGCAATAACCCCGACAGCTATTTTTTACTTTCCTCGTTAGCACGTTTTCCTGGTTAGTACGTTCATTTCTTGTGGTCCCTTCAGAAACGTACTAAACAGGTTCCACTGTATATATGATGACTTAAAATAATCTTTTTACTAAATTATTTTCAATGTCTAAAATAGAAACAGTTTTATTTTTTCCGGAGAGCCGAGAGTCTCGACGGGTGTCGAAAAATCTCGAAGGGGCGAGACTTCTCGCCTCTCGTCAACACCCTCGACCCAGGCGAGACTCTAGCCGTGCCGAGAGTCTTGTCCTGACAATGCCGAGAAATGAAATTCCTGTCTTGACTGCCGAGACGAGATTCTCACACAGCACTAGATGCCACGTCTTTTGCTCTGAATGGCACGTTGGAGTCTGGCCACGGTTGCACAGTAGGCTTCTGAATATATCGTCATTCCTCTTGTCATAAAGTCTGCCTGTCCCAGAACACCGTTGCCTTTATTTTTCAGAGCGACAATGTTTGTGATCAAAGATGGCCATCCTGCGCGATCATCATCGTCATCGTGAACATTTTCGCGGCCATCTTTGAATTCTCCGACCCATTTCCGCAGTTTACCTTTGCTCATTGCATTAGCAGCATACACTTCACAAAGCTGACGGTGGATGTCTGCTGCCGACATGTTTCTTGGAGTCAAAAATTGTATCACTGACCGAATCTCACATGCGGCAGGCAATTCGATAACACAGGCCAACAAAAAAATTTTGTTTGAAAACTTTTTTTATTTTAATAGCTGATCTTAATAGATGTTTATGTGTTGAATCCAACTTTGGCCTTCGTTTTTTTGTATCATCCATAGTTTCCAAGCAATATGTATTTAATATTCAGTCTAATACCCCTACATGTAGAGGTCCATGAAAGTGGTTTTATTTTTTTGCTAAAATTCGTTTTAAAACCATGTGATTTCGATGTTATAGAAAATCTTGGTGTTGTTATTATAATGCTACAATTTTTCCACGTTTACAGGCATTTTATTATTTTATGGTACACATTTCATGAATACTTATACTTTCATTAAGCATTTTACATAACATTTAACACAAGTTTGATTGTACAAAATTACTGATAAAACTAAATGAAAGAAATGGTTCATGGCATAAGAATGGTTTATGTATGTAGTCGTGGCGAATACAATCGGCAATCGGCAAATCCCCACTACCTCAAATGTGTATACTTCGAGAGCTATTCCAGAATTTTTGGATTGTCAAGTTCATTCTACACTAAATAAAGCCTTTAAAAAAGCTTCTGTAGTAGCAACAACAAGCTCCTCCTTTGCTTTCTTTGACTGAGTGACTGTATGTTCAAATGATAGCTGTCGTGTTGCGGGTGTCCCCTTTCTTTCGAACGTTTATATGTATCGCTACTGATGTGCTTTAACAAAGTGTCACATCTTTCAAATTAAAATCTTTTATCGCAAACTTTCCACAGTAATACTTAGTCTTTCGCATAAAATCCTTCTCAGCTGAATTCACTTGCCCTGGTATGAGTGGTATCACTAGCTTTTGGCATTTTAAAATTCCCATCCTTCGTTCGATATTTAAAGATGGAACTACGATAAAAAAACAGTCCAACTGCAAAACACAACCACTCACGATGGTGTTTTCAAACTGAGTGCTGGGTGGCTACGGTATAACCATAGTTCTGTATAACTTACAAATTGGCCGAAATGTTTCATGTTGTGGGTTCCCTTTCGATACCCCTCACCGGGACGGTTGGCAGCCCCTGTGATCACCACGGCGCCCATTTCAATCACGGCGTAAAATTCAGGCGGCTTTCAGGCGAGACGACTCTCTGTGAGCCGTGCCGTGAACGGCGGCCCGTTCCCAGCCAGCAGTCGTGTTTCAGTCAAGAGAATTGTTACATTTGATCCAAACTCAAGGTTTTCCTGCGACAAGTTATCCATTAACACTGTCTAATGTGTCGCGATGAGTCACCGGAATTACTGCTTGGCATCGACGCGTGCCGGGTGCATCAGCTTATATTTCCGCTCTTCGCGGCCGCGTTATATTTCTTTCAGCCCTTTTTAATTCATAATTTCTAATTCTTCAATTGAGAAAGCGCCTCATTCTAAATATTTAAGGATTGATACATGTATGGGAATCGAAGAGAGAGACTGTGATAAATTTAACGACAAATTCTGGTGGAGAAATCACTATGGTGCACGATATTACGCGGATGCGTTATGCACGAGACTTAACCAGCCAATTGACCTTGGAATCGTAATAAAGGTTGAGCAAATGAACGTCGGCAGTGTCAAAAAATGAAGGCTTAGGCTTTAATAGATTATGACTCATTGGATGCGATTTTTTTGCTAATTCACCGAAAATTGCAAAAAACGCGAAATTTCGTTTTTATTTACCGATTTTGCATTATTTCGTGTTATTTCGCGATATCGCATCTCAAAATTCACAGACCTCTACCTATACAGTAAATAGGGAAATCAATGAAACACTGTGTTACATCATGAAATTGTTTGTATTTACTGTTCACTACAACGTGATAAAATTGTTTGTATTTACTTCAGCGTGATAATACAGGGTTCACTTGTCAACTGGAATTGGTCTTCATTTTCTTTCCCTTTTTCCCTTGAAGCTTCTTGTGTAGCTTTTTCCGCGATGAATCGCTTGCTGAACTTCTCGGTGCAGTACCAACAGTAATCCCCCATTATCTTCGTTCATTAGACCTACTTTTTCAATTTTATTATGACTGTAAAAAAGCTGTTAAATACTTAAAATATTGCTTGAGTTCATAAATTCAACTGTAAAATGTGAATAAAAGGTGGGTGATACAACTTTAAAACCATCATATTTGGATTCAGCAACTTTAAAAACATTAGAATAAGGTATTTTCAGTAAAAAAGTTTTTCATTGTTGGCCTGTGTAATCTTAAACATTTATAGATCCACAGTAAAGCATAAAGGTTATATACAGAACTTCAACTGACACATGGTTGTATGCAAGGAATGCGGGGAGGCGGCAAGCGCACACAACCTACTACTACAGTGTACAGCAAAACGGCCCTTACTTAAAAAACAGCCCTCGTGGTAATAGGGTGGTTTCCTATTATTTTTTATTGCCTAAATCGAAAGATTATTACTCCTGGAGTACATATTTCATGGTTCTAGATTTTTATATGACGATATCTATTTCTCGTGATTAAATGAAAAGTGAAAACGCGACGGCTAAGTATGAATGCTGGGAAAACCCCGTGTGACGTCCTTCTGGTTCCCGCTGCCGCAAGTGAGGTGACCTTGGGGCGAGGCTTTGAGCACTGATGCGACGCAGGATGCTAGCAGGTAGCAGAGTACCATGCTAGAAGGTAGCGCTTGGCTTAAATAAAGGTTATTAATACCTTATCAAACGAAGAAAACTTTCCAACCTTAGGAAGTTTTAATAGGTGATTATTAGGAGACGTTCCCCTGAACTCTGTGCCTCATGCATGCATTGGTAATCTCAGACGATGTAAAACTCCTACCTACTCCTATAGAAACTAGGTCCCTGTGACATCACGTGGAGTGGCATAGTATGGGTACCAATCTGGCCTTTTTCAAATGAGGATAAAAATTGACCATTGCCATTCGTCTAAACCGGTATTTCTAAAACCAAATAATTTGTATATTATGAATACACTAATGGTGGGTAACGAATCGCAATCAATGCCTTTACACCCATGTCTCGTATAGTGCAATTTCGATTAGCGCAATTTCGATGTAGCGCAAATGCGTTCCTCGGGGAAACATTGCAACGCAGTGTAGCCTAATCAAAAATCTTAAACACTCTCATGATAAAACGTGGACTTTCGCTAAGTACACAAGGAATTGCTATCATTTTACGCATATTAATATTATTCCTCGCCTCAAATATTCTTTTTTGTTTATATATTAATCGAAATCCATTGCTGTGCAAGTGCCAAAAGTATTACTCGTCATTTGGTCCAGATAGCCGGCCTACCGAAGTAATTTATCTGGTCTCCTTAACAGAATGATAATAATTAATTTAGATAATTTATTAAGCGTGGGGCTATTGGAAATGAGTTTTTATAAACAATACTGTTTGAGATGTAATTTTTGCCATCATAGGTTATCGGGCAATTGACTTCCAGGTAGAGTCTACGCTAAAGCCTTCAAGGTCATCGGTATTCACGGGGGAGAAATGGAGCGGTGGCCGAGTTGCGCATGAATAGCATCAACACATAAAAGGGTCTGCTATAGAGTCTCAAACACAATGGCTTCATTCCCTCCCCGCAGTTGTATGTCCTCTGCGTCTCAGGAATACAGTTCAGCTGTAGCAGGTGATTTCGATAGAGCCATACAGAGTAAAAACCAAGAGAATAATGGCAAAAAATAGGAATGCGGGTAGAAAAAATCAAGAATTTATCAAGAAAAACCATAAATCTAGAAGAGAAATTGAAAGAGGTCAATTGCTTTGAAAATGGAGCGTGTCAAAGCGATATTGCGTGGAAGTTTAAATGCACGATGCCTTATTCTGAATAAAGACGAAGTTAAAACATTAGTGACCTTAGCCGCACCAACATCAACCAAGCGGTCAAGACATAGGGAAAGTTCATGGTGAATGTGTACAAAAAGACGAGGGCGGTAATGGCTCCGAGACATTTAGTGAAAGCTTGGTTGCTTCCAGAATTTTAAACTGCAAGCAGGTATTTTCACTGCGGCAATATTAGGTGGATCTGCAAGTTTTGATAGCGCAGTCACTGCAACATTTTCTGATGAACTCCAAGCTGTGATTGAAAGTGGCTCCTTTCCCCCTCAACCAGTTTCTAGGGTTGATGAGACGATATTGTTTTGGAAAAGAATGCATTCTCGTTCATTCATTTTCAGGGAAGGAAAACCTGGGTCAGGTGTCAAGGCATTTAAAGACTGTTTCACGTAGCTGCTAATGACTCGCAGGACTTCAAATTAAAATGATTTATCATTCATAAACTCCACTAGCTATGAAATGGCAATCAAAGTAGCATTTTCCTGTCATTTTGATGAGTGACAAAAGGGCCTGGGTGACACAATAGTTGTTTTTAGACTGGTTTGAAAAATCGTCAACTGTCGGCAATGCATTACAAACCCCTGAGATAGCAGATGTTAGCCCACCCGCACGACAGGAGGAAATTTCAAAAGCTCATAAGAATTTTTTTTAACTTGAATATAAGTCTTTGAATGCATGCATTCTATAATTAAAGATATTTTAAACTATAAACATTTATATAAATAATATTTTCTAAGGCTATTTATGCCAATATATGTTTTAGAGGAAATTCAGAAAATTTTTTTTTCTGTCTTCTGGCTGGCAATTCACTCTCTATGCTGATGTTGTTGGAATATTGATCCAAAATTGGATTTTCTTCGATTTTATTAACCAGACATTTTGACATGAACTTGACAAAGATTTTGCAGCATGGACAATGCCTGAAAACTCTTCTCTTATTCTCTTAAGACTGTCTTGAGCTGATGAAATCAAATTCCAAGCCTGTGCATAATCCAAATTTTTTGTTTGAAGATAGTCCAACAAAGGCGATGTTGATTTGAAAATAATCAAGAAAATCATAGCAGTTAGGATTGTTTCAAACGACAAAAACTTTTGAAGAAGACTGTTTGCTTCATTTCTTGTTTTGGAACTGAATTCTTGGGTATTTGCCACGATAGAAAGAGAAATGATCAACTCTGTGTACACAGTTTTAGGTTGTTTTCCTTCATCTTCCGCCAATTTCATCCAGAAATAGCCAAAGATCTTGGAAGTGGCGTCACTCTTTGATCTCCATCTAGTTGCACCAATAGCACCCAACCTATAACTTGGATGTTGCTCCAAACAAATATCTAGTCTCTTGTGAGATTCCCTTACAAACACTTGAGTTTGCTGCAGTAAACCAAAAAACGAAATCGAAGCCGTCACAACTTGTGATGTGCCTACCATAACCAAGTTTAGGGAATGGGAATAACACCACGTATGAATGTGTTGTGTGGGATCTGCTCTTGCAGCCTGGCTGAAACGCCCTTATATTGACCACTCATGTTTGCAGCTCCATCAAATGAGTTGGCAATGCAGTTGTTGATATCAAGTCCTGCTTCCCTTATTACTTCGGTAAATGTCTTGAATAAACTTTCTCCTGTTGACGACGACTGCACGTTCTGTAAGCCAAAAATTCTTTCTTCTACTTCCGTTCCCAACACGTATCATAAAACAATGACACATTGGTCAAAACCAGAGACATCTGTTGTTGAGTCAATTAAAACAGAGTACGACATAGCTTGCTTTACTTCATGAGCAATAATTGATTAGATCAAACATTTTATAATGCTCATTATTTTATTAACGGTGGTTTTACTCAGAAATGTCACCTGGCTTCCCCTTCCTCTGGCTTTAGAAATATCATCGTCTGCTGATTTTAACGCAGCTTTACTCGTTTGAATGGTTTTTTGCACATGATTTTCTAAGTTTCTGTCATAATTGTAGAGAAGAAGGATTGTTTCTAAAAATTTCCATGGTTCAATGAATGGTTATCAAGGGAATGGGCACTTTCTTCCGATGCCCTATAAGCAAGGACTTGTTTTCCAATAAGTTTTATAACATCTATAATAGCAGACACCACTTGCCTTCGATCAAATACTTCTTTCTGTCTTTTTGCAAGCTGTTTTTCAAAAACTTGCTTGTCGATGGTCGATCCCCTGTCATGCGCCACCTTAACCTTAACTGATTCTTTGTGCGATACTGAAACCTCATGTTCAAGTACAGTTTGTGTCAAATGTCTGTAACGGTCAAACCCCTGGTAGAAAACTGATGAACAATCCGTAAAAACTAAGCATATACTGCAAGACAACTTTTTTGAACTAGTGTTGTAAGTATGCCAGCTGCGTTTAAATTTTTTGCCATCAGTATCTACCGTGAAAATGCTTTCACTAAAAGGCAGTCGTTTGGCGTTTCTGTCAAACTGAACAGGATGAAACTGGAAAAATGAAGCAATGTCCAAGTCTGTCCGATTTGGCTTTTTTTAGTACTTGTCATTTTCGTTGTCCAACATTAACTCTTCATTTGTTTGACTCTGTACTGTCAGTGAAACTTCATTGTCTGTTTTGTCTGTCGCTGCTGCCGGTTCACTTGGCTGTACTACTTTCACTTCGGAAACTAACAAATCCACTTGAATATCACTCCCCGGGTCATCCTCCGCCACGGAATATTCTGAACATGAGATTTTTTTTAAGTTTTCGATAGTCCTCCCAGATTCTCCATCAGCATTGGAAGAATAACTTGGCTGTAAACCATGACCATAAAAAGTGGTTATCTTTGGCAAATTTTGAGCAACTTTTTCCCTCTGCCTATCGTATTTTTCTTTTCTGTATTCATTTCCTGATTTTCTTTTTTTCTTTAGCCTTTCTGCTTCCATTGTGCCCTAAAAAAGAAATGTATGTATGCGAAAATGTCCTCAATAATCGCTTTAAAGAAATATGTCTAGTTTTGTGGATCAGTCCACCATAAATTATTGACGGTGACACGAATGTGGGAGTGAAGGTCTAAGGCCAAATATCGGCAATACAAAATTATTGAAGTTTCTTGTGTAGTCAGAAGTAATCTTACAACAAATTAATGGATATTACCAAAATCAAGTAAATCAAAATATAGAGATGGGTCGAAAAGCAGATTTCTCAAACTCGAATATCGAATTCGAATATTAAATCATTGCTCGAATACCTCGGATTTCGAATATCTCGAATACTAAACGAAGAATGCGAGAATTTTTGACTCAGTTGCCTATGCAGCAGGAAACCCTAGATTTTGGGGAGTAATTTTAATTTCCTTTAAAGGATTCGAACAGGAATTAAGCTGATTAATAGAATATTTTAATTTTATGGAAACAATTGGGCATACAGTTCATTCAACTAACATCTCTTTCAAGTATTCTAAGGGGACACACCACCTTGCGAAAAAAGATTTCATGCCGTCTAGGCATTTACACTGCAACGATGGATTTCTGTCGGATGTATACATTCTTATCTACCAAATGCCATTTCAGCGGTACGCCCATTTGATACTCGGCTTCATCCAACTCCTTATTTTCAACAGGTAGGTCGCTTTACTCCCTCTCCTGCTGTCAAGTGCTAGCGGACAATCTGAGGCGTTTTGCAAAATACACACGTTTTTCCACCGGATTTTCTTAAATTATTTTCAGTCCATCTTTGGAAGTTCTAAGGAGATAAAAAGATGAATTCGAATTGCAATCAGAGAGAAACCAAATATCCTGAGAAAATATCCCTTTGTATGTGACTGTAACAATAGAATTTATAGCACAACTCATAAATTTTAACTTGAAATATGTTTTCGGAATAAAATACCGCATCAACTTCCGAGAAGCTCTGCTGCTCATATTGAGTCTCGCCAGAATGCTAAGTCTCCGTAGTATTTTGACATTTATTTCCTCGCATAAAATGTTTAACCCCTCAACGCCGCTATGCGTACCCAGTACGCGCCCTTTAAATTTCGTATGCCGCAGTCATGGGACCCAGTACACTTCCTGACCTATTGTATATAATATTTATTCTCCGCCAGATATTTTATTTTTAATTAAAACTAATTACTCTATCTTTTGAAGAAATGTTTTTCCTCTTCAATAATATATACATAGCGACTTTATGCCTTCAGGATTTTTTTAAATGTTTGGATAAAATTTCGTTTTAAACTAGCGCATTTACGAATTCGATCCAAAAACTCAACGACTTCCTTCAACTGTACTATCTTGAAAACTGCCGCCTATTCTGCTTGCGAGGCATCAAGAAGGGTCAGCTACTTTAGATTGAGATACGGTATCTTCTAAGCTCACTGCCTTCTCTCCGTCTTCTCCTTGTGTGTCGTCTCCTCGAGCCCCAGGTGTGTTTGGTCCGCATCGTTAGTGCTAAACGTCCTAAGCGAAGGGGCCATGTTCTTCGCTCTGAATTTATTTATTTTTTCTGGACAGTAATCAACAAAGATAAGATTCCTTCTAAACTGTCAGCATATTCCAGGACCCCTTCGGGATATTTTCTCATCTCTTGATGGAGCTTCGAAACCACACGTGCTTCAGTCCACTAGAGTCATTCATGCTGTGTGGTTTTCTTTCAGGCAGTGTGTTGAAATTCTCGTCAGGTGTACTTCCTGTGGGTGGTATTGTTATTTATAATTGGGGATCCTTCGATATGGGAATAGTATTGAAAGGCAAAAAAGAGACTCGGAAGTCTGTTTGTGCGTTACCTTAAAATAAATTCATTGGTGGGGTGAATTTCAAGGACCTGTTATTGCATTCGTACCTAATGGAAAGAAAGGGCCATTAAAAGTGGTGTATGAAGTTATTTAGGAAACTATTGAATTCCGCATTCCTAAATTCATACGCTGTTCACAGGAAAAACACATATAAAAAATTTGCACTTATCATTTCGCGCTAGGGATCGGGTTGGTGTGGTTGCTAGAGTGTTGGCTTCCCACCCGGTGGGCCCGGGTTCAAATCCCGGCAGCGGCAGAGAATTTTCAGAGACTGCCCGATCCCTGCTTGAGTGTTATGTGGAGGACATTTCAAGCGCAACACTCCGTCCGTCGGATGGGACGTTAAGCCGTGGTCCCCTTGGCGCCTTTCGTTAAGAGCAGGCTAATGCCGACGCCAGGTTTCTCTCCACCCTTCCTTACCTATCCTTCCCTCATGGCGCAAATGACCTCAGTTGTCAGTCGCCTCCTCCAAATACCATACCATACCATACCATTTCGCGTGCAATTGGTCGAGGTAATATTTTTGAAACATCCAACTTCATAAGGACTGTTTGCATAGGGCCGTCATTCTTACACAATTTAGTACCGAGACTCACAGAAATGCATTTCTTAAGGAAAATTCCTGCAGCTGGGAAGAAATCAAAGTCCTAAAGGAGGTGTGCAGTTTGTGCCTAATATGGGAAATGAAGAGACAGCGTGTACTGGTGTAAAAAAATGCAGTGGGCTTATGTTTGGATTGCTTCAAATCATGTCGCAGGAAGCAGATTTTCTAAGATGATATCATTTGAATATTCGCATATTGACGTTTGAAACATTAGCACGTGATTACCTATATGGAATGATACGGTAATAAGAGAATAAAGTCAGATAAATGGGCGAAGTGATAAATTTTCAAGTAGGTGAAACGGGTAAACCTATCACAAGTATCCAAACTGTTATGAAAACCAAATTTAAATCTTTCAAAACTGAAAATTTATTCAATAGTTCAAAGAAGGAGATACATAGAATAATAAATATTTATTCAAATCGCTCGAAAAATTGATATATAGTAGCGCATTATACGACGCAAGTTCACAAACATTTTCAACGATACTGGTCGTGTATCATAAAAGATATAAATTATTGAATGATAATATGCGAAAAAGGCGGTCATTTAAATATCATCCGGCGGCTGGAATGGGATTTAATTAAATTTCTAGTATTTGAGATATTCGAGTACTCACGGATACTATTCGCACATCTCTATCAAAATATCTTTTTTGACTCACCAACTTGGCTGCGGCGGCACGTCCGCACTTCAGCCTTCGGCGCTCGGCGTGGACTATTCACAATGGAGGACTGTTCGTGGCAGTGGTCGGAGTAGTACTGGTCCTCTGTCGCCCGGGAGGCCGAGCTAGGGTGTTGCCTATTTTTTTATTTTTTTCTCGGATTTTTTATCATTGAATCTATATCTGGTAATGATTTATGATTATTTACGCTAAGTTTCATGTCTCTATCCCCAAAAAGGTCATGTTGGACTTTATTCCAGCTTTTTCCGATTTCGGACCAGTGTGCACGGGGTAGGATGATGATCGGCCGCCCGCGGCTGGCGTAAAGGTATTCAGCGCCCACGTCGACAACGTGTATTCGGCAAACTGAAACTACCAGGCCAAGGCATTAGAATGACTTATTGGCTTTAAAAACTGCATTATTACATGAGTTTCATGATAGCACTTCCTGTCGGCAGATTGCTGGACCTACTAGCCTCGAAAGCTCTGTAACCTTAACTGCTCGACTCGACATTCGTAGTGCTACCCGAAACGCTCGAGTCGAGTACCAACTACTCGACTCGATTCGAATTTTCGAGTACTCGCCCATCCCAAGATATGTGTTTTGTTGTTACGATTATGTGGCGCAAAAATTCGAATGACTGTTGGAAATGCGGTCATGTATAAATTTGTGGTTTGAAGTAGTACTGGAATCGGAATCGATTTTTCCCTTTGGCAAGGACTCGTTTTCGATTCCGGTTCTTGGTCGAGAATCGAGGAATCGAACCGACCCATCACTAATTTATACGATAATACTTGATTTTTGTTGAAATTTATCTTTATTTGTAGAAATTGACACTTTTAAAAAGCCACTAGAACTTTCATATTTTAACCCTCTATATTTTTGCACATGTATCTGTCACAAATATCATGCCATTTTCACTACTAACAAAAACCTTTCCGTAATTAAAAGATCCTCCCAGTAAATGGTCACCTTGATTGCAAACATTCTACACATACCAATATATTCTATTTGTACACTCATGGGAGACATTAAATGTCTAAAATGAAACCCTAAAAGTTCTGTAATTCTAATTTTAATTCCACCAATATTCGCAGATTGAATACAAATCAGCTGATTGGTGATATACTTCAATTTTACATGGAATACTTTACTGTAAATAATAACCTATTGTGAATTTTAACTTTTACATTTCATATTAGTATTCACAGATAATCTCATAAGGGGAGAGAGCCTAAGAGCTCGATTATACAAGTAAGCTCGATTATATAAAGCAAGATATTACAAAATTTTTTATAATATATGTAGTCAAATTGTGGTCCTGGCAAATTGTAAATGGGACATGGATGAGGTGAATCAAATTGTGAAATCTTAAATGATATTACAATTTTGGATGAAAAGGGTTCGGCAAAAAAAATTACAGTGGGAATGGAGGGGAAGTAGGACTATACTGGCTGACACTTTGCCCATATTTAAGTGCCCACTCATAAACATTGCATCGACAGACAATACTTAACTAATTGCACATCGTGTTTTATTAGTTCTTTCTGAAATGAAGTGCTAGAGAAATGCATTCACTGATTTATGTAAAAAAGAAATTCTTTTGCTTCTTGCTTTCCTAAACATGTATCTGGAAAATATTTTTTCATTTCAATTGATGGATGAACACAATAAGTTAGTATGTGTTACCGGTTAACCATGATTGAAATTATTCAGTGCATTTAGCAAGTAAAAATGAAGCTGAAATGATTTGATTTAGGCAATAGTATGAATATACCTCGAATATTAGGTACATATTGTCCATACATATGGGATGGTTGGAGCTCATGAATGAATTAGTAGGCAATTTCATTTTGAGGAGGAAATTAACCTTATTATCATTGTGCTATAAATTTTTTAGAACTTCTGTAAATAGTAAAATAGTATGAATAGTAAAATCTGCAAAACCACAGTAAATCAAGAGTTAGAGAATTTTGTTAGCCTCATTATGAGGAGCAACTTGCCAAAATATATCCACTCCAAAATCATTTCTCCTTGCCTAAACCCATACTCAATGAATACTTACACCTCTCTCTCGTGCCTTGCCTTGGCATGTTTCAGCCAACCCTTCACTATGACCTCCACACTGGATTTGGTGGCTGTAGCATCCTGGTTAAGTACTATATCTGTAAAAAATGAAGACAAATAAGTTTACACACAACGATAGGAAGATAATCAAGTTTAACTTGAACCCTGGACTCGAAGACAAGCTGGACATTTACCATCAATAACTCTTCTTAATTTCAACGAGCTAAACACCCTCTTTCTTTTAGCTCCCAACCAGCTGAATTCCTGGGCTACTTCATTTCTCAGCAAACTTGCCATCACCCTGAAAATGATTTCCTTCACACTGGAGCCTCTATCTTTCTCAAAGAAGACACCTAAAAGGGAAATCGGAATTTTCAGGGTAAAAATCCTTCAATAACCTATTTAAAATAATGTTGCCTGACTGGGACTCTTATATACATATATATTTACATATATACTTACATATATGTAGCCGCCTCATGGCCCAATAAAGCGGCATGCTGTCCCAATTAAGCGGAGAATACTCTGGGATGTTCCTCTATTGGGATCTGTTCTTCATGATCTGCCCCAATTAAGCGGCTGCCCCAAGTAACCGGTGGACCCATTAAGCGGAATATACTGTAATAATTTATGTCTCGTGAGTCGAGCAATCATTTCCACAGTCAAAGTCAGATTTGAATTTAGAGACTAATGTCGACATAAAAATCGATAAGGGTAAATCATGATCGGACTTCACTCTATTTATATTATAACCCTAAACATTAATAGTATGATATATCATACGATTTTGTTACTTGTCGTTACCTGTAAATATACAATATACAACTTGTATAAAATAAAAGTAACGACAAGTAAAAAATCGTTGATACCCTTTACAAGTTACATCGCAAAACCAGGACCAATTAATCGGCGAAAGGAAATAATTAACATTAACTCTAACCAAGTTTAAAACTCCATTAGTCAAAATTGTGCTTTAGGATAACTTCTGTCGGAATTTTCACTAGGTTACAAACTTCATTTCTGCCGAAGTTTCAAGCTCCGACTCGGGACTCGAAGTGTCGGCAGAAATGGAGTTTCAAACCTCGCGGGAATCCCGAGAGAAGTTGACCCACACCACCCACACTATTCGCCGGGTAAGCATAAAATATTTTTTCAAACTTGTACTCACCTTCTAATGAGAAACTTATAAGAACAGCGGATGCACGAATACTTAGCGGCTTCACGTAATGATGGCCGCCACAGTTTATTTATAACTATTGTTGCTATCGTTGCTATCCATAATTTGTGCCTTAAGGCACAAATTATGGATAGCAACGATACCCTGTAAACACAAATAGCTGCAGCAGCGCTGCACAGGGGTTTCACAGCTGCAAGTTCGTTTCCGTTTCAATGAAGCGCGGTAACAGCGCTTGTGCAGCGCTCTTTCGCAGCACGCTGGCGAAACATGCAATTGCAGCGCATCAACAGCGCATGCCCAAAGCATGCCTGCAGCACGCTGCTGGAACGCTGCAAATGCGAGTTTGTGCAACAATCCTCCGCTACGCGATACGCGATTGTTTACCAGGGTGCTTGGGAAGTTTGCTGAGGCTATGGCGGCCAACGTCGTGGAACTGTTGATCGTCCTTGGGGATTCTAATTAGGTAAGAATTTATCATCTTCTTTTAAAATGTATAATTTTAGTTACTTTAAATTCAATGCTCCTTGAAATTAGGTAGAATTGGCATTCTTTCATGGTGAATATAAACACATTTTAAGAGTGAGTGTTTTTGTTTACATACGTGGTCGTAGTTATGTTTGGAACCATTGGAAATAAGCTTTAAAATAATAATCATATAGGTTTCCATTAATAGTGAAATAGGAAATTTGTAACGCATATCTCAGGAAAAGTTCACAGCTGAAAAGTTTTTAGTTAGCCAACCTTTTTAGTAAAATACTAAAAAGATTGTCTAACGAGATGGGCTGACGCGGGAGTGAAAAAATCATTAAAGCGACAGAGAGAATGCCCTGCTAAAATGGAAGATGTCAATACTGATTTATCCAGTAATTATCTCGTGTTACTAATTAAAAAATATAAGTTGTTTAAAGCTTAAGTAAGCCTTCAAGAATGCATTGACGAATTTTAAAATGAAAACGCTGGTAGAGGAGTAACGGGATAACTCAAAAGCATTTTGGTCTGGTGTTAGGGAAGTACGAGCAATGTAAAATATCTTCCGTTTGATCGCTAAAATACGATGATGGATAAATATTAGCAAACAGTTTCGTGAAAGTCAATTTATTGAATTCCTACTTCAAGAGTGTTCACTGAACCTTCTGAGAACAAATTAGAAAATATTGACAATGTTTTTGCAAGTTCTAGCTTCAGGGTAGATTGCCTTCATGAGTGTTTGGCAAGTTTAGCCTTTATATAAATGAGGGAGTGTAATTTTCTGGCGTATGTAACATTGTTGTGACCGTGTGGTGTGCATGTGGGAATCCTCTTGCGTGCTTATGATTCATCATGATAAATATTATAATTATTGCAAAGCTATTCTTGGTATAGTTTTTACTCTTGTCATTTATTCCTTCCCTCCTTTCACAATTGATCTCCCATTGATTGCGTCTTTTGTATCAGTAGATGCTTTATGTGTGTTCTTTGGTATTTCCTCAGATGCTGATAAGAAGCCTACGCTGGTTCATGTTGGTTTTGGTAAAATAAATAAAAAGATAGGAGAGTGGTACCAGTATTTGGACCAGGATAAGGAGATCCGTTTTTGACAGCGATTGTGTATTCTGTTGCATTATTATGAATATATGCTTTTATTTTTCATTGAATTGCTCTTGCTTCATATGATGTGTCTAGCATAATTACTTTAAACGACCACTGTTTATTTTCTAATTTTCAGTTTTGTATTTCGAAGAAAGAGCATAAATACTTCCACTGCTATTATATGCCATGCAATTCTGCCCTTGGGTACTGTCATTTTATTCTGTAACTAGGAATTGTGGTGCATTCTCATTCTATATTGAGTACCATGTTTGTTGCCTTTGCTTTTGATGATTTTTCGTTGCATTGCTTCTGCTGACATATCATGCATTAATTACTTAACATGAATTTTGTTTATTCTCTAATTTTCAAATTTATATTCTGAGGAGAGGGCAGAGAAACTTCCACTGCCATTAATTGCTATTTAAATCTGGCCTTGCATACTGTCTCTTTGTTCTGTAACTTTTTGGGATGCAAATTAAAAGATGCACTGAAAATAAATTTTTTAAAGCATATTTTGAATTTTATTCTTCTACCATAAACTCATTCTGCTGTAAGGATAATGCTATATAGCGAATGGTGAGTAAGTATCTGTGTTTAAGGTATGCTTAGTTATTCTGAGGATTGTTGTACGCTTTGTATGGAGTGGTTACCAGTTCTTAATTTTGCATTCTTTTTTGATTCGAGATTTGAGAACTAGGGCTGTTTTTGGCTGAGTGAAGTACTGATGGTAAGCCTAGAGTGAAAGTCTATGGAAATTTTACTTTCTAGGTTATGACCGTCATAGAATTCTACCCTGTGTGCCAAACTTCTTGTCAAGGTAATTTCGTTTTGGTTTACTACCCTGTGGCCATAGTTATGCAGGTTATTCCGGACCTTTTCATTGATGGTATGCTTTCAGTGTAAATCCCCAAAAGCAATTCCATCATTCATGTGCAGGTCTGAATTATCATCGCTGCTATGCTCGTAGATATGTCTACTTGTCCGGGCACTAGTCAGCCTGGCAGGTGAATGAAGAAATGGCTATTGGGCATAAGCTATGAAGGAGTACTGAAATAAATTATTAGGTCTTGATTGAACTGCGTAATTCAATCAAGACTAATAATTTATTTCAGTACTCTTTCATAGCGTATGCCCAATAGCTATTTCTTCATTCACCTGCCAGGCTGACGAGTGCCCGGACAAGTAGACGTATCTACGAGCATAGCAGCGATGATAATTCAGACCTGCACATGAATGATGGAATTGCTTTTGGGGATAGGCCACCGGGTAGTAATTGGCAAGGATAAGCTTGATTCAGTACGCAATTAAAGCGAAATTCGGGCGCCGCAGCACCGCTGGTGTAGCGCTGCAAGACGGTTGTTGCAGCGCTGCCGCAGCAACTGAACGGCGCTGCTGTAGCTGTTCAGCAGCGCTCGTGATGCTCCTCCGTTACGCTGCCGCAGCTGTTCTGCAGCGCTACAGTGGCGCTGTAGCAGCGCGTGTGGCATTCAAAAAACGGAAATTTGAAGGTTGCTGTCGCGCGTCAGCAGCGCGTGGGCACCGTCTGCAGCGCTACGGTGCAGCGCTGCTGCAGCGCTTCAGCAGCTATTTGTGTTTACAGGGTAGCGTTGTCAATTGACGAAGTCAATTGACAACGCTAAATGCTTATTTATTTATTTGCAATAAACCCAAAAACAGTACATGAGACCTTTTACATTGGATTTTGTTAACAAATGGTTAAATAATAAAGTATAACAAGAAACAACGACAAAAAAAACATGATTAAATACACTCAGATATCACGTAATACTCAACTTCTATGAACGCCTCTTCCGCTCGTATGTTATGGCGTCATCTCATGTTTTCATCGGAAAGTTTAATGGTTTGACTCTTTTTAACGCTTACGTGTTTCTTCGAAATGTTTTGTCGTTTCATCTTTGCAACTTTGTAAACAATACGCAAGTTAAAAACAGTGTATAAATTCGGCCGGAATCGACGTAATGGCTCTTCTCAGGTAAAAATTGGGCCATGTCAAAAAATATCATCGTATTTTTCATATTTGGTACTCACACAATGACAACCTTTCGCGCACAGAAGTCCGGTAACAGCATAGGTTTTATCGCGAATCGCACCCTCGAGAATTTAAAATAATTTATATGTACTTCAAAATCTTAAAAATATGCAGAGATAATTCTTTTAGTGCTATCAGGGCATAACTCGAATGAATGAGGACGTCAGTTATTTGCAGAATAATCTGGGCAGATTTCTAATGATAAATTATAAAAGTGTCATGTTTCATATAAAACCTTTACAGTCATTCGCCTTTGATATGATTTAATCCCAAAAGAGTAAATATTTATTGATAAATTGGTTTAAAGAGTTCATATAACCAGTGGGAATGGAATGTCCCAGTGACGGACCCGTGACGTCCGCAGGACATGAGTAGAAAATATAATTTTTCAGTAAAAATCGATATATTTCTTCATTCCCGTTATCACTCTTCAATAAAATGGGTAGAAAACCTATTAACTCTGGAAACTATCGTAAGGATGTAAAATCCCGGCGGGATACCTAGGCAACGTCACATGGATATCTCGGACGTCATCAGGACATATGAGACCAAATTAGGATATCCTGATGACGTCCTGTGCTGTGTGGGTAGTGCAACTTATGGTCTCCATTCCCATCCACTGCTGAAAAAGTGTAGAATATTGCTGGTGGAATTAAGAGACCCTAACATTTTCACAGTAAACTCGTTTAAACGTTTATACCATATCATGTGAAGTAGATTGTGAGGGTAAACAATACTAATCTTGAGAATCATAATCTTTTTACTAAGCATGTGAAATAGATTCGGTCATAAAAACAGAACGACAGAATTAAATATTTTAGTGAAAACATACTAGAAAACGTGAAACATTGAGATTAAAAAAATGCAAGAAAAAGACTCGGATGTACGATTTTACAGCCTTTAAAAGTTAGTTTCACAAGTCATCAGCAAAAGGTGGTATAACACTGGGTGCTTTCCATTCATGCGACTCATGAGTCGACTAGTGCCGACTCGCGGTAAAGCCCGTATGACACTTGCCAATTTATTGGCCAATATATTGGCCAATAAATTGGCCCAATATTGGTAAAAATATTGGGCTTTACGCATCGTATGACACGTACCAATATTTACACCAATATTGGCCTTTATAGTGTTCTAATACCCCACTAGAGAACGCCACATAACACAAAATGACAAAAGAGCATCTCAAGACGCAGGTTAATTGCCAATGAGCTACAGAATGGGAGGTGCCTTAATAATTGTAAATTTAATAACTATTTCGAGGGGCTGCAAAGATATTCTCGAATTGCTCGAAATTTCATTCGGGTGAGTTCCTTGAATGATGAGAGATAGGCAATATGGTGATCTCATAGGTGAGCCAAGATAACGTAGCGGCTCGTTTTGGCTGGAATATGTTCATCGAATAAACAGATTGTGTCATCAATTGGGACTTTCACCCGAAACTTTAGCGCTCAAATCATGAAAAATAGTTTAATAATTGTAAAATAAACAAAATATAGACGCTATCGAGGATAAACACGACGTTTTTATTCATTAAATATCCGAAATGTTATTTCCGAATTACCCACTTTAGACAGTTGATGTTTGTGAATTTATATTCTCTCAAAGTACACATTAATTATTTGAGCTATTTCATGGGTTGCTATGCTTGTAAAGTTTTTATATATGATATTAAAATTCCGAGGTGAAATGTTTTGCAAAGAGCTTCTAGTTTTGGCCACTAGGAGTCGACAAGACTGAGTTCTGATTGGAGATTGGCCTCGAGAAAATAGAACCTGTTCTAAATTGTAGATTGGCCAAGAAATTGTGCCCAATATTGTGAAACTGAGATTGGGCTAGAAATTGGCGTGTGTCAGTGGGTACACAATCCAATATCCAATGGATTGGCCAATAAATTGGCAAGTGTCATACGGGCTTAACTGTTTATAACTCTCCAATTCCTGCGCGTTTTCGTTTGTTGACTTGTGTCACAACAGTCGGCGACACACATAGAATGGAACACGAAAACCGCGACACAACGACTTAAGTCGACTTGTGTTGACGTGTGTCAATGAATGGAAAGCACCCATTGTGTGCTCTTGCTAGCCATAGCATAAGCAATGGCCATGTTTTTGATTTTGACAGCGACGAAATTTTAGATCATGAGGCTAATTCGAGAAAAAGAATATTCAAAGAAATGGTTCACATATCTAAATCAATTTACAGTTGTAATAAAAAAACTGACATTGAAAACCTTAGCAAAAATTATTTTTATTTAATAAATCAAAATTAATGGTAAAAAGGTTTGGTAATAGCTTAGTAATGTAATATCAGTAAATATGTACAAAGGTAAGGTATGTCAAAATTTTTTGTGCATTCTGTTCTTATATATAGTGACGTAACACTCATGGTTCTGCAAACATATCGCGTGACACAATTTCTACCAGAAATTCCCATCACACTCACCTTCTTAGTGCATTGATGCCCTGACGGGATTATCTCCTCGCCGTTCCCATAAGGATTTTGGACCCTAGATTTCAAAATAAATTCCAAAAAGGGCACCACTAAGGCCAAATTGAACCCCTGAAGCCAGCTCATCAGTTGATGGAGCAAGGAGGGAACTCATCCAAGGGCATTGGATACGATCCCGATACGTTAACGACGACCAGATTTGAATCCGAGCGTCGAACAAGTCGAAAAGGCACAGTTCAGTAATCAGAATGACCACGTCTTTTGTACATTTAAGTGAATTAACCATTTATTCTCATTGAACTAAAATTACTCCACACAAATTAACGCATAACTTTCCCCAAAATATCTTAAGCTAATGAAAGATGTAATGATTGGTTGGTTGGTGAATGATAAGATGGAATTAAACACGGATATTACAAAACAATTTGGCAATTTCAAAAATATACGGTGGCAAGCATCAATAAGAAAATTACAGGCTCCTCAGGATAATGTGAAAAGTCTTTAGACGACAGAACGGGAGAGTTGTGATACAGAATGTAGGAAAATATGACTTTCTCGTCAAAAAACAAATAAAAGAGTTAAACGCGTTAGGGATACTCGTTTGTGTGTGAGAGACGCACTCGGAAGGAATCAGTCAGTGATGAGGGTAAGGGATCACTGATCAGGGTGATCTCTGGAAATGGGGAGATTCGTGAGTACTTAATTATGCTGTGATGCAGCTCCTTACTGGATCCTTGCTCCTGTCACAGTCCATAGTACTCGTTGACATTGTAGGGAACTGCGTTGTCTCCATTTGCCATCCAGGAGGGCCTTCCTCCCACAGTGGATGATTCAGCAGTCAACCCCGTAACGGCTGTGGCCGGCTCAGCTGGTAGCGGCTTCCCCTTCCACTCTCTCGTTCTTCCATCCTTATCTCTCTCCGAGAACTCTTGTTTGTCTACTAACTCGTCTGCCCTTCATCTGCTCACGTTCATACATTTCTGCCCCTTTTTATATCTCACCAAAAAAACCTATGATACTCGAAATGCACTGTGGTATGTATGTAGATGACCACCAAAATAGTACCAAGAACTCGCTCGATTTGAACGCTGCGTGGATCACGACCAGCAAAAAACAAGCGCATCAGGAAGGAATATAGCGACCCTATCATTACAATATATTTTTTAAATTGTTTTATTGTAAAGAAAACTCTATCGTAACATTTATTTATTTAACAAAGTGTTCCTACTCAACCTTGAAAACCTTAGGATCGTGAATAAGCTGTGAATTTCGTACACCGTTAAAAAAAAAAAACTGGAAAAAGCCGTCAATGAACCTGAACCAGTGATGTGCAATTCTTGTTACGCTACCAGTGACGTGCGCAGACTGGGAGACCGCAATAAATCAAAAATTCATAAAATGTTGCTACGCCATTTTTATTGTTTTGTTTAATTTTTCTTTAAATGCTTCTCTATTCTTAAACTTATAATATAATTTTTACATTCCCAATACGAACCAATTTGTCAGTAAAAATTGTTATTTGAAACTGGATGAAAAACTGATGACAAAAACTATAGGGTGGTTTCCTATTGTTTTTTTAATTGCCTAAATTTAAAGATTATTACTCCTGGAGTAAGTATTTCATGCTTTTAGATTTTTAAATGACGATATCTATTTTTCGCGATTAAATGAAAAGTGAAAATTTTCAAGCGGGCGAAAACGCGACGGCTAAGCATGAATGCCGGGAAAACTCCATGTGACGTCGTTCTGGTTCCCACTGCTGCAAGTGAGGTGACCTTGGGGCGAGGCTTTGAGTGCTGATACAACACAGGATGCTAGCAGGTAGCGCTTGGTTTTAATAAGGATTATTAATACCTTATCAAACGAAGAAAACACTCCGACCTTAGCCAGTTTTAATAAGTGATTATTAAGACATGTTTCCCTCAGCTCTGTGCCTCATGCAAGCATTGGTAATCTCAGACAATGTAAAACTCCTATCTACTCGTATAGAAATTAGGTCCCTGTGACGTCACGTGGAGTGGAATCGCATGGGCGACAATCCGGCCTTTTTCAAGTGAGGATAAAATTGACCACTAATTTTTGTCTAAAGTGGATTATCTAAAATCAAATAATTTGTATATTATGAACACACTAATGGTGGGTAATGAATCGCAATCAATGTCTTTCGTTTTCTTTGATGAAGGAAACTGCCCTATTTCAGCACACCGTATGGCGGGATGGAGTCGTTTGTGGAGGGGAGGGAGTCGTGATTCACCGAATAAGACTCTCTCAGCTCACAGCTCTCTCGCTCTGCTGAGTTCCTCATTCCAACTGACTCACTCTCACACTGCCCATCACTGCATTCATTCAAAGTTGAGATCTTCGGTTGACGTATGTCTTAGAGGGGAGTTTGCAGGTGGAGGCCTCAAACGTAGCTGATATATGTTTTGCGAAATGAATGCCTTTGAAGGAAGGAAAGCGGTCGGTCAGGTCCCGTGGAAAGTATATCGTGCGAATGGAAAGAAATATGGCACGATTCGTTAAAAATTACTACGGGCTAATATATAGCTCAACAGCGCTTTGGCACGAGTGCTTTTGGAAGCCACTAGTGATTCAATGGCTACGTTTTAGACTTAGGCGGCTTTAAAAATTGAGGAGCCACCTATCATAACTGGAAAAGAGTACATTTTGAAAGAAACAAACTATTTTTTCAGATCGGTCAGAAGCGATACAATACGAGAGATAATTCGCCCAAGAGATGCGTATGGGAATTTTTTATTATGCACGCACAATTAAGAATTTGTTAGAGAAGTTGAACAAGCGTCGTAACACCCACAACATACACAGTGGCGGACTGTTCATAACAACTCTCGGTCGCCGCCCCTTCCAAAGATTTCAATAAGGAAAAAAGTTATGTGTCCATTCAATTACAATTATACATCTAATTAACCAAAGGGTCTTTCATATAATATGGTATTTCCTGGAGTATAGGCCATTTAAACAAAAGTTAGCAGCCAACGTTCCGATTTATTTTCTTAAATCATCTTCAGGGCTATGTTAGAAAAAGTGTGAAACAATATAAAATACAGAGAATAAGACGATACACAATATTTATACATAAAGAAGGAACAATTGTTTTTTTTTATATAATACAATATTATTTAAAGAAATATGTATATATAAACATATATATAAGAACAGAATGTAATATACAAAAAATTTTAATGGTAACCTAGGTTGTGGCAATACCTTAGAAACAAAACATAAATAAATATGTTCAAAGTTTAGAGGTATGTCAAAATTTTTTCTATATTACATTCTGTTCTTATATATATGTTTATATATACATATTTCTTTAAATTATATTGTATTATATTAAAAAAACCCAATTGTTCCTTCTTTATGTATAAATATTGTGTATCGTCTTATTCTCTGTATTTTATATTGTTTCACATTTTTTATAACATAGCCCTGAAGATGATTTAAGAAAATAAATCGAAACGTTGGCTGCTAACTTTTGTTTAAATGACCTATACTCCAGGAAATACCAAGGTCAAGAAAAGAAAAAAAAATAATGATAATAAAGGGACTTTCTTCAATCGCATGCATCGAAAATGTGGGAAAAAACACGCAAAAATAGTGCGAGAAGTTTTAATTTGTCAAATCAAACCTTTCAACTTCTTCAGCCTCTTCCTACGGGTATATGGGGAATTTGTGCAATAATTTATCCTTCCTGTCTCGGGAGTCTTACATTTGACATTCTCCTTTGACATTTAAATCGTGTCATATCTCTCATATCTTTCTCAGACTGCTGAAGCACGAAAGAGTTTACAAAGGAAATATTAAATATTCTGGAAAATACTTCCATTCGCAACCACCCGGAATTGTATCTACTGTACGTTTTGTCTAATGTATCTACACCACCTTTAGTTGCATTGTAAAATGCAATTACTACTGGTTTCTTTAACTCCATATCACCTCTTACCCTGTAATGCATTAATGAAACTGAGCAAACAGACATATATTATGGGGACATTGGATATTACAGTCTTGTTCTCTGAGAATCCGTAAAATGAAGAGCCCATTATGCGTCCTTTGGATGACGAAAAATCATTAGGCCCTTTTATTTTTTTTAATCATACCAACGTATTCAATTGTAAAATTTTCTCTTAAAAAATCTGAGACTAATAATCAAGAGGCTCAATATCCCTACCTAGTGATGTTATGTAATACTTTAAACCGGGTTTCTGAGTAACGGTGTTATGGAAGGGTGTACGAATTTTCCTCTTTGGCTCATTGGATGACCACTTATTGCGATTTCACCTGTAAAAAATTGTTCTCGCCTGTGGAGATCTTATACTACATCACTTCTGTCATCATCAGTGCTCCCTCCTTTACTATCAGTTTATTTTTCTGCATTTGTCGACAGATTGCATTACTTGTGAAACTACGCACTCAAGGGTTTTCTGGTTGTTTGAAAAAAAAGGGGCGTAACGTCACGTAGACGTAACGTCACGTCACTTGCATTTCGACGTTTTACTCTCTGTGTTTCCTAGGCTTTTTTTAAATTTCTTCTTTCGATAAAAATCAATGCTAAGATACTCTGTCCCCAACTGCTGAAAGATACCCGTAAATAAATGTTGCGTTCCAGCCGAGGGCATGCAAAATTTTGGGGTTCAATTGGTTCCAATTTACAAAGTACATTACATGTGTACTGCAGCTAGGAGTACGAGAAATTCACCACTATTTTATTCTAATTATTGATAACACCTATAAAAATGTTAGCATTAAAAGAACAAAAAGATTTTTAATAAAAACTGGATGTCATTTGTTTTGCGTTCACCTTCAGAAATTACTTGAATGGTCATTCTAATGCAATGAATTTTAGAAAGATAAGGTGCTTAATATCCACTTTGTACAACAAAAGATGCTTCCTAACAAATTATTAATTATTATTATGCTCGATATATCACTACGAATTGTTTTATCAACTTTTTGAATCATTTCCACCAGCATTACCTTCATTGATTTTTCTAATTTAGTGACGTGTGGTCTCTCAGACCGCTAGTTGAATTCAATTGCTAATTTACAAAAATTAATAAAAGGAACGTTAAATTTTAAGAATGCGATGTCCTTGCTATCCAAAAATATGAAGCTAACGAGAATATTAGATCTTTTGAAAGACTAATTTTGAAAATATTCATATTTTAAGAAATGCAGCGGTCTGTCAGACGCACGTCACCGGTAAGGGTTAAAAATCTCTCAATCCTGGTTTTACGATCGTAGAACTGCGATTGACAGATTAAAAGAAAAATGGATATTTCGATCGTATTTCAAGGTCAGTCACGCGCAGACATGGCCACGAATTTATCAGCACACGTATATTCGAAGTGCAATTATTGGTCAGTGTGCCATGACAACACACAGACCATAAGCCTGTGCCAAATCCAGAAGACTGGTAATCAAAGTGTTCATTAACACTTGCGAAAATTCAGACACTTTTTAATTCCCCTGGCATTCTTCTCTCTCCATTTTCCCGCACAAAACCTTTAGCTGCAGCTGAATTTTGCAAAAGATATGTGACGCAGGGAGGGATAGCACTTTTATTGATGCGTTTACATTCGTGGTGTGTCTATCGCATTTGTTAAATGTTTGGTTAATCTGCATCCGATGATTGCTACGTGATCTATATTTCTGACTAAAACAGATTATCTTCAAACCGTGAATTTGAAGACATTTAGGGCCATATTTATAGTCCGCATCTGGGAGCCTTCTAACGATAGGACACTTCCACATATCTTCCAAGTACGAAATCGGTATTTATAGATGCATAGTAACCTTCCCACCCATTGGGTGCATTCAGGGGGAGTGATCGCTCAGTGATCAGTGAGCGGACTCTGACGTCACCGCTCACTGAGCGATCACCGAGCCCCCTGGATGGTGAAAGCTCAGTGAGCGCTTCGGAGGCGACTTTGAAATTGTTAATTAAAGACATACGGTAGGCCACTTAAAATCTAACTTTAAAAGAAATAGGTAGGGTAATTAATTAATTATGGAAAATATTTCTGTATAAATTATTATACATTTAAGGTAATTTGTATTAATAAGCAGACAAATGGTTGTTAACTATGAAAATATTAAGTATATGCTGTGTTGTCATAAATCTCATAATCGTTGCGACAAATGAAGAGAGACAAGTCAGGTCCTCGTGGTGCACGTGTAGACATCTTTCATTTGCTGTTCCGGTTCCAGAGTGAGTAGTCGTATTCGAGGTTTGACAAGGTAGAGAATTGCTGAAATGGAGGCTGCACTTCAGGCATTTTTATTGGATGACTTGAACCTTAACGAAATTGTAGCCAACGTTATCCAGCTTGCCTACCCTATTGAAGAGGAGGAAGTAGTGGAGCGGCTTGTTCCTCCTGTGAGGAACGAGCAGTACTATGAAGAAACTGTCCCACGCTACAGTCCGGACGACTTTAGAAAACATTTCCGGATGTCGAGAAATTGCATGGAGGTACGTAAAATGTTACTTTTATGTCTTTTAGAATTGTTCCTTGCTCAACTAGTCAGAACTGAAGACACGTGTTTAAAGGAATTCGAGTTCTTCGATGGCTATTTTACATGGGGATTGATAATGCATGTTCTATAGCCGCATCCTTAGGCGTGTTTACACGATAGATTTACTGGGGCAAGTGGATTCGTAACGACACTTTCAAAAGCCACAACGGCCGTGTGAACACCCGGTAGTGTGAAAATGCATGTCCAGCTAATATCCCGGTCTAATTTTGTGTATCTATCGGATCATTTGTCCCTTAATGTACTTGAACGGGTGGTCTAAACACGGCTACATGCTGGGGAGATCAATGGTAATTTTATTTAAGCGTGGGCTGTTTTGCTGTTCATGAAATTCACAAATTTTTGCGAGATATATTTTGGAATGCAAGGCAGTAGTTTTCGTATGCCCCCTTTGTCCCCCCAGAAGCAAAAATTGCAAAAGTCTTTAAGCGAAATCAGTATTGAGTTGAAAGGAATGTATTCAACAAATCTTCTTTAAACCCACAAAAGCAGATGTATATTATTATAAGATATGTAATTAAAGTAAAACTTTATTTCAAGGAAATAATCTCATAAATCACATGGCTTGCCCTCCCAGTTATGATCTTGGGTACGCCCTTGGTATTATATATTTCTGTCTATTCCAGTTGCTCTGCGTGGACATAGGGGCACGATTGCAATCCGCCTGCCGAGACGTCCCACTACAGAAGAAGGTGATGGTTTGTGTTTGGGTGCCAGCCGAACAAGAATCCTTCCTATCTGTGGGGGACAGATTCGGAATAGCTCCCAGCACAGCCCACTTTGTGTATGAGGAAGTGGTGCAGTGCCTCCACATGGCCATGGATGACTACATCAAGTGGCCCACTGAAGCCAAGGCCCTGGAGTCTGTGAACGTAAGTGCAGGTGCTCTTTAAAGGGCACACAAAAATTACGCTTAGAACTGCTATTACTATTAATGTGCCATATGAGTTGTGGTTCAATAAGAGATTGTTGGAAGCGGAACTGTGCTGTTGGAGGGTATTCAGGCGGCATTGGCCATTTACAATGCCCTGGAGGACCAGTGGGTACCATCGGGGGTGCAGCAACGAATTAAGGCTAGAAGGGGTTTTAGGCGCAATCAGTAGTGGGGGTCTGAGGGGTATGGAATACCTGCCAGGGCAAGCAGGAGGTGCGGGGGCCCTTCCCCTGAAAATTTTTAAGGTGGTTCAAAATGGGGAGTTTTACGGCTTTCTGAGGGACATTTTAGTAATCCTTACACTATTCTAATATTAATATTAATGCAATAAACTATATTAGATTAAACTTAAAAATTTATCTGAGCTCTTGGGGGGAGGGATTATCCCCCAAACTCCCCCCACCCCTTGCTGTGCCACTGGGCACCATGACTGTAACTTAGTTGCTTCTCTGAGACAATTTCTGTGATTTCACCACCATTTCAATCCTGAAAAAACATTAAATTTCTAATCTCAAAAGTTTCAGGCATTATTCTGTGGTGCTATAAAAATACTTCATGTAGTCCACATTGATCATTTTCTGACCTTGATCCCCTCATAAATCGTAATCAGTCACAAAAATGAATAGAATATGAAAATGCTGGAAATAGAACTGTTATCAACATTTTATTCATAGGGTTACCTGAGCTAACAATCAAATGAATAAATGTCACATTGTCCGAACTTTGAATTTTTGAAGAACATTTCATGCACACAGCATTTAAATTTCGTTGTAAATAGAATTCTATTTTAAACTGGTTACTATTAGTTACTTCTTTTTTGTTTCACCGCAAGTCAAAGGTTTGCATAGCAATGTATCTTCACCAGCAAGTCGCTTGAAGTTGTTGATATGTTTTCTATGTACAGTGAAATCTGTTATTAGTTGTGCTGCTGTTATTAGTACTTGATGAATTTCTTTGGTTGGCTTTAAATTCATGTCGGGCAGAGCTCTTAGAAGTGCGGAATTTGTAAGCAGTTGTTTATAATTCAGCAACCATTTATATTATTTCTCTTTGCTTTTTAGGTCTTCCAACTGAGATCAAGGGGTATCCCCGGAGTGGTGGGGGCTATAGATGGGTGCCACATACCCATCCAGCAACCTGCTGGAAACCCAATCGATTTTTATAACAGAAAGGGGTTCCACTCAATTATATTGCAGGGTGTATGTGATGATGGCATGCGATTCATCGATATTGCTGTGGGCATGCCTGGAAGAATGCACGATGCCCGGGTATTTGAAAATAGCCCCCTCCGTCAAAAGCTGGTGGTCGAGAGGGTTCTTGGACCAGATAGGCACCTGATAGGGGATGCTGCTTATCCCCTGTTGGGGTGCCTAATAACTCCTTTCCGAAACACCGGGCATTTAACTAACGCCCAGGTTGTTTTCAACACCAGATTGAGCACCATTCGGAGCGTGGTTGAACGCGCCTTTGGACTTTTAAAAGGCAAATTTAGGCGCCTCAAATATTTAAATATGGGAAACAGGGGGCTACTTAACAGGAGTGTGGCTGCTTGCTGTGTGCTGCACAATTTCTTATTGCAGACAGAGGGTGAGGAGGAAATGGCTCAAGACTATGATGAAGCTTATGAGGAGCCAGAAGGAGATGCCGATGTGAGGGAAGGGGGAAATCAAGAAGGGAGAGTGAAGAGGGAATATATTATGGGGTTGTTGTAATTTATTTTATTTGCAAAACAATTTTTTTTTAACTGGCTGATGTTATGGAATGTAAATAATCTTGTCGTATGGTGAAAGGGATTTGCCTTTGAAATAAATACACTAGTATAATATCTTCTGCTTCTTTAGTCACAACTGATTTTCCTTTTCTTATACAAATGCTTTTGTGATACCATTGTTTTTTTAGGAGGCGAGAGGAATTGCACGAGTGAATATAGGCCTATTTGTATACTTTGTTTTAGCTAAGGTGTACATAAGCCTGTTTGCAGATAGACTTCAGCCATTACTTCACAATATTTGTGCAAATTAACATTGTGATTCAGTAGTGGCAGGTTATTCGCATGCAACACAACAGTTGCAACTACTTCACTACATGCCCATCATCTTTGCTGTTACTAATTTCCCCCCGTTGCAACTACTTGTCCACTCCAGGATAATATAGCTTGTGTATTTTGAATTTGGATAAATTTGAGGCCTGTATACTTTTAAAATTCAACTTGCTTTCACAGTAAAGAGTTACATAGTACCTATCAATGTGTTCTTCTGAGCTAAAGGTTGGACAATTTTCAGTTACGGTTTCATAATGGAAACTCAAAATAAAGCAATGCTCTGGTTTTCATCCTTGCAAGTTGTGTCGCAGTCCAGTTCTTACGGCCAACCTTCATTTCAGACTTGGATTTTGTTTTGAGTTATGATACTCTTCCTTTGAGGAGCATACATGTTAACTTTATAGACCTTGAAGAAATAGTGAAATATTATACCAGGATGATCACATCTAGGTTTATGCTTGGACCATTTCATACTACCAAGTGAATTTGTTAGGTAACATTTCCTGTCCTTTGTCATTCATATTTGAATGACACATCTTACCAGTTTATCAATTATTGGGGACTACATTAGATAGGCTTACAATACACAGTAATGGTCAGATTGAAAAGAAGAACAAACATTGGTGAAATTTACATTGATGTATATTGTCAAGACATGCTAAATCTCTAGTTCGTTCTTCATTGCGGTTGCTAAAATTTAATTGCAATAAAATATTCCTCAATTAAAGTGTTGCATACCTGTCTGTTGTAACATCAGAATGTGAATCACCACCATAAACTACACATATTATTGAAACTGGGTTCATTGAAGTAAATTAAAAGTCCTTCCAGCTTCTCAAAAATACTGAAACAATGCCATCGGGGGATCTATGCTGGGCAACCTTAAGATAAATGGTTTCTAAAATGGTCTGTGGATGATTATAAATGCTCTCGTGCGGACGTGCATCTGTGGCACACATGGCAATAAACGCAGTCGTCATTATTTCTGTACAAGTTATCGAAGTGCGTATCGTTACCACAAAAACCCTTCCCATAGGAATATCTCTGGCTTACAAAATTTTCTGGAATGAGCATGTTACAAACATCAGCAGCAAAGTCAGTTCTTCATATTACTTACTAAGGCAGCTCAGTTCCACTGTGGATAGAAAAACTTTGCTAAAACTATATTATAGCGACTTCTACCCTCGTGAACATACTTATACAAAATGTCATAGTGATATAGATCATAAATTAGAATGAACAAATGTTGCCAAAAGGGGGCCGAGAGAAATAGGCATTACCACAAATCTTTTCCCGCTGCTGGCACTTACATTTAGATCCTTGGGGTTCACCAAAATAGAAATGGGTTGATCTAATTACTGCTACAGAATTCACAATGAAGCAGACATTAAGTTACACTGAAACCCTTCCATCCATAGGCCTACCAAGCGAGGGGTAGGGGAGCAGCTCCCCCGTACACCAGAAGAAAAAAATGCTTAAGTCTAAGCAAAATCAGAACTGCATTGAAACAAAAACATTCAACAAATTTTCTTTAAACCCACTTATATGCATTACGATAAGATCGTTAAATTAACTATTTTTTCGAGGAAATAATCTCAAACTAATGCCACAACTTTGTCCCCCCCATACACAATGGCTTGCCTCTCCTTAATATGATCCGGGGTATGCCCTTGCTTCCATCAAAAAATTATCCGAAACAATAACAGGGTCATTGGTAAGTCATTTAACCAACATTTTCATTTAAATGAGAAGAGATCCATTCACGAGAAATTTAAAAAAATTATATTTACAGAAATCAAATACATAAAAGGAAACATTATATATAAATAAGTAAAAAAATTATGTCTGCCTTCCGTTACTCAAATACTCTCTCAGCAACTCGTTTCTTTCCTTCTGAATGTTGTTGCTCTCCTTTAATTGCTCGGCAATTGCATTGAGCGCCTCCACTCTATATGGAAAGAACAGAAAAAAGTTCGGTCATTATCTTGAGGTGTTTACCAACCAGCTACATTTATAGACTACATTATATGTCCTTGAATGATAACTTATTACAGAAAGACAAGTGATTACATAAATAAGGTCAGTGTCTGTAATAATTAGTAGTTACCTTTTCCTCTCCAACTCCTCATTCACATTCCTCCTTTCCGCCAGGCGCTTCCACCTGCTGGGCAGGGCTGGAGGAGTACTGAGGAGGGGACCGTGACCCCCCAACACCTCCGAAGATGCACTGGCAGCAGCCACACTTTCTTCCGCCCTAACCCCAGTGCCCACCATCTCCGGTATATTCACCGTCTCGTCATTAGTCATAATGCCCGTCATTAAGTCATAATATGGCCAGTTAACTGCGTTACGGCCAGTGGAATTCTTCGTCTGTTTCACCTTGAGAAAAGTTCTCTTTAGGTTTCTAAATTTCCGGTCCAATAAGTCATGTGTTATGGTGGTCATACCGGAGCGGCTAAACACCAGGGCAATCTCCTTCCACAAATCTGTCTTTTTGACTTTGGGGTCACGGAACCTACCTAGCCTCTCCCGGTACTCCTCCAGCATCATTAGAATTTTTTTGCCATCCCACTCCTTAGCATCTGTAAGTCAAGGATAATGAATCAGAAAAGACATAACCACATGAAAGCCAATTGCAGGGGGATGAACAATACCGCCTGCTACTCTTTTACAAGGATATCATCACAATATTTTTAGCAGGCCCTCTAGCATTCGTGAATTGTGTTTGAAAGTTTTAGCCAAGATTAAACAGGTAATTTTGTAAGTAACCTTTAAAGCCTTCAGCTCCAGCAGACTGACTCACAACCCACACCTTAAGAGGATTTATAACTTCAAAATCATACTGAAAATGCAATGTGGGCTCAAACCATCCTTACGGGCAGCAAGTGGTAACTAGGCTTTTACAAGCCAAATGAAAGAGTTATTACATATGGTCAAGGGTTTCTCAATCTAATCCCAGACCTTAAGCAAGCCCTTTTTAGCCTGGGGCAAAGATACTAGAGACAAGTAGTAATCATGAATGGAGCTGATGACCTTTGCTCCACCAAAGTCTTTACGGCAGTCGGATGCAATTAACTTAATATCAACTTTTGGCAAGGTAATTGAAGGCACATAGAAACATAAACGCAAGATGATGACACAGAGTGGCGTGGAGATGTATTGAAGGCCGAAAACACGTGGAAAAATTATATATAGATATAATTTTGTTTTAATGTCATTTTTTACCCTTAATAATCACAGTAGCTTACAAACCTTGTAGATCCGCCTCTGCCTGCACCGGATGCGCCTCCAATGACCCTAAGTGGTTGCACAAAATTTTCGCCGCACGCTCAGGGTCTGGGGAAAGTGGTAGAACACAGTTAATTACATAAACTGAAAGAGTCACGTTCGTAATAACCACCTTTCTAGAATAAAGTTAATTCCGGTCCAATATAATTTTAAAAATTCATCGGCATGACTGCGGGAATAGAAGTAAGGTAAAGATTATTATATTTGGTTGAGGTGTAAAAATGTGATGCAACCAATGACATTGCAAGCACACCAAAACCAAGGCGACACTTCTTTCCAGCACCCAAGGAGCAGAAAACTTGTGATTGACAATCCTTGAAACAAGAAGGTGCAGTCAAGGTAGGAAATGAAGTTCCCATGGCTTAATGTTATAATCGAGAACCTAATCCCTGGCAATGAGCAAAAATAGGTAGCAATAACTTTTCTTGGAGTTTACAAGAAATTTCTGAAGAATTGGAAACACATTTTAACTATTAGGTTATCCCTTTCGCAGGCAATGCTACATCTGAACTTCATGTACTACTACGAGCCAGTGGTGCAGCGATGGGAGTTTTAGGGGATGAACCTCCCCCCCCCCCCCCCATGAACTGAGAGAAATTTTATCATGGAATGTTTCAGATTAATTGCATAAAGATTACTCATAAAATAAAGTAAGGATTACTAAGATATCCCTCAGAAAGCCGAAAAACTTACCATTTTCAACCATTCATCTATAAAAAAATTCTGGGCACCCACACCACCCATATTCCACACACCAGGGTTAGTTGCCCCTAAAACGCACCCAGCCTTAATTTCTTAGCTGCGCGCCTATTACGAGGTACCGTGCAAGCCACCACGAAGGTGTGTGGCAGGGGGCGATACCGACTTGGCCTACGGCTAATTTCCACTGCAGAATAACGCTTCAGCTCCTTTATGCCTTATCACTGACCTATATCATTGTAGGCATTTAATGCACGCGATATTTTACGCGATTAGGAATTCGTGCCACGTGGGGTGCTTTGGGTAACACTGAATTTGAGCACGACGAAAACCTTAAGTGCTTACCACAATAATCACAACATCAAGTAAAACATCAAAATAGTAAATTAGATAAATAGTTAAAACACTACACCGTTCGCCGGATACCAAACCTTTACATACCCTGTCCCCTTCACCAGCAAAACCGAAGTTGCCAAGAGTGCATGAAATGATATGGAAAGTATAATTTCAAAATTTCAATTCACAGACAAGCATTTTGGCTCCCTAGCGGAATACGTCACATTGTGGGCATCTAATATTTGCAGGTACGTTTTTTCAATAACTATACCGTGCCACGTGAGGAGGGTAACACCAAAGTCTTGAACGGAGGAAAGAATCTTAAGCAATTATCACAATAACCATTATTTCATGCTACCCTTGTTGGTGTGATTAATAATGAAAACACTAAAACTAACTTCAGACACCAAAGTCTTATTCACATATTTTCCTCACCGCTATAAACGAAGTTCCCAACGAAATACATTAAGAAAGACGGAAAATATTTTTACTGCACACTTAAATAATAGTAAAAAGTATTATATATCACCTGATTGTAATTCCTGGTGGAATACATGGGATCCGTGGACTTGATATACCACCCCATCCACAACATAGTTGTGATAATAGTTGGTGCCTTCCATGCCTGGATGTTTCCTCTTCGACGACCAAATAGCAAAAGACCCTCTACAACTCAACTTTCTATGACATACATTACGTATGACTCATGCAGCGCGCGCAACTTGCCGTAGCGTATGACTAATACGGCTGCCCGACCCGATGCCTCTCCTGTCACCATTTGGAAATCGCGCCGCTCACCTACCTAGGTGAGCGCTGATCATACCCGAGAGTACGCTCACAAACATGGCGGCCGCTCACTAGTGATCGGGTGGTGAGCGGTCGCATCCAGGGGGAGAGCGGTGGTTCGCTCACCTTCCGCTCAGTGAGCGGAGCTCCCCCTGGATGCACCCATTGTCCTTGCCCATTGTCACAACAACCTGGGTAAGGATTCAAGCAGCCCCCTCCAACTCCCGGCCGCTAGGTGGCCCTAAAGCTTCCGTGCGAGGGAATCGCCGATAGATGGTGCTAGTGGGTATTTGCGCGTCCAGCATTACGAAATTGCATTGAACCAAATACAATACTTGATCGCTGGAACAACGAATTTAAAATGCCTTCAACTGAATTGAACACTAAGAAGCAATTTAATAGCCTTTTAATTTCATTGACAGCCAGTTAGAAAGTCCATGTACAAAAAACATTGCCTTTAGAAGAAATTGAAAATGAGATGTTGTCGTCTGCTAGCAGTCGTATTTTATTAGCTCTACTTCGTAAAAAAGAAGTTATTTGCGTCCTGATCATCATATATTTATCGCTAACGGCATACTGCCTGACATATAATTATCAAGGTATCGGTCCCCCCAAAAAAAATTGGCGATACAGACAATCGAGTCGGCGTTTCCTCCTCCAAGGAACTCCAGCGCAATTATGCTGAATGGGGAAATAAGTTTTGGCTGCAGAAATCTCCGTTAAACTCTCATTAGGTCACCTTAAACAGGCAATCCTAAACTGGTAGCTACGAGGATACGGTTATCTCCGATTCAGAAATTACAAGATCCGCAATGAGAAAAACTGGCCCAAAATTAATTACTGAAAGCTTCACATAACGACTCATATTAAGATTAGATTAAGACTTAATGGTTATTCTGAAATGGAAAATGTACGTTTGAGAACCCTAATTAAGACTTTGGGCACAACAAAAACACCTTGCTAAATTCTTAACCCAAGAAAGTCACAGAAATACACATCACAAGATCAACCGAAACAGCAACCAATGTAAAGGAAAAGGGGACGTCTGGGAACGGTAGTTGAAGGAAGTGATTGTTGTTAAATTTAAAATGCATTTATTCATGAAAGCACAAGCACTATCATTAACACTGTACAGGCGAGCTTAAAGGATAAGGGCAAAGGTTGGAAGTGTGAAAAATGTAAATAAATCTCGAAGTTCATGAAGATTTGAGGGTTTTCCACGGTTGTGGCAGTATCACTTCCACCAAAAGATCTGGAGATGAATGACCGCCTAGAAATAGAAATTTTTCAAAATTAGGCAAAATTTAAAAAAATATATTTAAAAAATGAGTTGCAATCCTAGGTCGTATCAGTTATAAATGTGGAATGACAATACTTTTACCACGAAAAATCTCCACAGTTAGCTAATAATGGCGTTACACGAGGTTATGTCTCACCAAAAATGTGAGGCTTTGAGGCACGAGAAAAATATCATAATGAAAGGGTGGGGCCAAATTTTCGATTGCAAATATCAAGAGATAAGTTCATCCTTTCAATTCTTAATATTACCAACATTTACTCTATTCTCATGACTTCCTTTTTTATTACAGATAGTAACCCCTGCCCCTTTTCAGCAAAAAATATCCTGACCACATTACTGTTGTTGCACTTTGTTTACAACTACAATAATTTCTAAACTGCAATGGCAGCAAATCCACAGAAGTAAAAAAAATATGAAATTAATTATATTTCAACATCCGTAGGCGGATCACCGTTAGTCCGTGTATATTATTGTACGCTAAACAACATCAATACTTGCATAAAATGAGCATGGATGCAAGCATAACTATCGCTAGGGCGCCATAAATCTTATCCCACCAGATAACAGAAGCTACCATTATAATTTCACTGTCATTAAGTCCTAAAACTAGAGTAGGATGCACATTAACACTTTCACCATGATCATAAAAACATAAATTCACTGCACAACTGTATCTAATAGGAATGAAATAATACAAGTTTTCAATTCGTGGTGGAGCGATATGTTTCCTCCTCTTTCTGTACTGACACAAAATTCTTCACTAAATATCTAAAGCCATCAATTAATTGCAAAGCGAGCTACGAAACCACCGAGGTTATACAATTGTAATTAAGTACAATAACACAATTAGTAAAAACTGATGGAACTATGCCTCCACGGCAACATGGCATGATATTATTTCGGTATTATGTGAAAAACATGAACCATTGATTTCCCGCGAAGATAAAAATAAAAATTTCCGTAAATAAATATCGGATGCTTTGCCATATCCTCTTTAAAAACAAGAGAAAGGGCATGCATGGAAGAGTAAACAAAGCCGCCATTGCAGATACTGCAGTATTTCCGCTATCTATTTGCACCGCTAATTTATTCTTAGCGAATAACACATATTTTCAACTAAAAAACGAGGTCACTGAGATCTAAAACCACGAAAAAATTACCAAATTAACGTTAATAGAGCCATAAAACTAACATCGGTATCCCACCGCATTTTGAGTACTTACCACTGCTTTGAAAAAACTTTTATTTTCAGCTCAGCATTCCTTCCTGGTTTTCCTGTATCTTGTAGAATTATTAGACACATATCAAAAGCGCGACGCACGAACCATCTTCAAATTTAATAGCTTTTTAGCAATATAACACATCTTCCAAGTGATGAGCTTCGCTGGTTCACCATTGAAATGAATGTAACAGCAACGCGATACTGGGCGCGCGACAGGCTCGCAGCGCCACTCTGTAACGAACTAAAAAAATTGAATAACGTGGGAGGATTTTGGGACCAGCCAACCAACGACATAGCAGCCGAGTTGGAGGGGGCTGGATTCAAGCTTGCCCTGCGACATATTCACGAAGTGGTGGAAGCAGGAACTACAGTAGTTTGAGATGAAAAAGAATCTTTGTGTTATTGTGCAATGTTTTTCAGGCTCAGTTGCTTCTGTAGTGCTCTCTTGAAGTTATGTATACTTAATTATACCTTATTAGTAGAGGTCTGTGAATTTCGTGAGACCCGATATTGTGAAATAACACGTAATATCACGAAATCGGTAAATAAAAATGAAATTTCACGTTTTTCTGTGATTTTAGAGGGTTTAGCGAAAAAATCACATCCAATGAGCCACAATCTATTAAAGCCTAAACCTTCATTATTTAACGCTGCCGACGTTCATTTGCTCTACCTCATTACGATTCCAAGGTCAATTGGCTCGTTTAGCCTCGTGCATAATGCATCCGCGTAATATCGCGCACTGTAGTGATTTCTCCGCCAGAATTTCCCGTTAAATTTATCACAGCCTCTCTCTTCGATTCCCATACATGTATCAATCCTTAAATATTTAGAATGAGGCGCTTTCTCACCTGAAGAATTAGAAATTATGAATTAAAAAGGGCTGAAAGAAATATAACGCGGCCGCGAAGAGCGGAAATATAAGCTGATGCACCCGGCACGCGTCGATGCCAAGCAGTAATTCCGGTGACTCATCGCGACACATTGGACAGTGTTAATGGATAACTTGTCTTTTTTGAATAACATGCGAAATATACGCGATCAGGAATGTCACCTGCCAAATGTCGAATTTTGGTGTAAAAATTAAAAGGTATCCAGAGCGCGGGTTCAACAATTACATTTTGCTATGCTTCTTGATATGCCTTTTTATTTATAGTGGACGTAATAAGTGGAATGTCAACTTAAACGCCAAGAGGATGTTTCACTCGATAGTCAACGCATTTCATGTTTTTTTTTAACTTTTATTTACATTTTCTGCGTATTTTCGAAAGAAATTAGATGATTTGAGGAATTGTATTAACATATTATTATTATTATAGTATTCTACCGATTAAGGTAGGTTTCCATGGAGTACTAAAGAGGTGATCTGGGAGCCTCCCTTTCCTTCCAGCACTGCCTTCTTTAATTCACTGTAAGGCCTACTCTCTTTCAATCTATCTAAAAATCCTATTCTCCTCCTTCCCCTCCCTCGTTTCCCCAACATTCTACCCTCCAACACCATTTTCAACATCCCCTCACCGCTAAGCGCTAACTCCATCCATACCTTCTGTCTCCTGCGTATCTCATCTAAAAGGTGCCTCTCCTCGCCAACCATATCCAGCACTTCGTCGTTCCTTTTCCTCTCCGTCCATTTCACCCTCTCCATTCTTCTCCATACCCACATCTCGAACGCCTCCAATCTTCTCTCATCTTCTTTCCTCAGAGTCCACGTTTCCGCACCGTAGAGAGCTACACTCCAAACCAAACTCTTCACTAACCTTTTCTTTAAACTCTTACACAACGATCCTCTCAGAAGCTCCTTCCTGCTCATGAACGCCTCCTTCGCTAATGCTATTCTCTTCCTGATGTCCTTACTACTGTATCCGTTTTCCTCTAATGTACTGCCCAAATAGTTGAATTGCTCAACCTGCTCAAGTTTTTCACCACCCACCTTTATCTGTTATTAAAATTTGGTGAATTGAAATAAAATCCGTGAAAAAAAGGTTTTAGTATGTATATTACGTTCTTTTGGAACGTAACCCCTAATTAGTATGAAAGTCAATGGTTCGACTTTCGTACACATTTTCGGGAACGCATTGTGTGCGAAAGTCGGGGACCGCCTGTATTCCTTGTCCTTTTATATACATAAATATAATATTATTTAAAAGTATATAAGTAATTTTGGGTGTTTTAAAATTCTTATCCATCGTGGTAATAACTTGGAATGTTGTAAAATTTCTCCACTTGGGGGAGCTCCCCTTTGCGTGTGGGGATTGCGGACGACGATACGTCAAGGCAAGTGACCTGACCCAGCACGCAAAGAGCCATAGTGCCGTCAAACCGCACAGGTAAAGTCATGAACTGAAAGTCTCCTCTCGTGGAAAATGCTTCGAATTGGAGGTGTAAGGAATTCTAAATTTTCCCTCATCCAATTCGTGAGAGATTCTCAGAAGTTCCCCGAGGGTGTCTGCTTACCTGTGAAGCTGTGATATCGTGGAATCATGTGGGCCTTTTTGTCTTTTCAGAATACTCTGTGAATTTAATGAAGTACACCCTGAAAAAAGTCTGCTTTTGCTCCACGCAGCAATCTGCAAAAACTATTCAACTCTATTGAATTTGTGCGATGACTTGATTTGATATTTCACATTCATATTTCTGGGTCGAATTTGGCAATGACATCCCCTCGTTCTCCAACCCATACGCTCTCATATACAAATTTAATCAGTTACACAGCCTGAAAAAATTGATTTCACCCTCGGCCATGCGCCTATTGGGACGGCTTGAGGGGTAATATGTTGATGTTGTAATTGAGATTGTTGATGCTTTCCAGGTGATTTTAATATTTCAGGGCATTAGAACTCTTTCAAGGGCTTTGGAAAAATTATAGGCTAGACAATATTAAGAAATCTCTTCTTTTACTATTTTAAAGGTCGTTTTACAGGGTACATGGAATTGCGCAGTCTGACGTACGTCCGAAGGCGCAATCAAAATTGTGTCGTGTAAAGCGGTGAATTGCTAGAACACACGTGAGAATGCATGGATGCGAGACGGCAAAATAGCCCCTGTTCTAATTTCGTTCATGCATTCCTGCAATTCCACGCCACTTTTGAAATTAATGCAGCTCTAACCTGCGCAATTCCATGCCCTGTGTTAAACGGCCTTAAGAATTCATTATTTCTGTCATGTAGTTTCTGTTCGCTCAGCGTGACATTTAAATTTTTACGCCGATGTTTCTCCTATCATTACAAAACCATTGCTGTCTTCCACACAAGAACCATCGCAATACCTTGAGTCACAGCCTCCGGCATCGCAGCCAGCTTCCCAGGCCCTCTCCCTGGAACAAGACTTTCGACAGCTTCTCCCGGCCACTGTGCCTGGAATGCTGCCCACACCCGCAGACCAGGAGGTTCTGGAGCTGCTTACGCTCCTGGCAAACAACAAGGACTCCCCGAAGCTCACCAGGTGGGAGGGACACGAGCTCCATCTCTTACTCACATTGGGGTCTGCATGGCCGACTCTTTCGACCACTACGAGGAATATTGGGTACAACCGTACTAGGATCCTTGCCATCGCCGCCACCCATGGGTGGGAAACAGCATCACGGGTATCGACCCCAAACGAGATCCTGCGGCGCCTGCACACTCTCTTGTGGGTGCAGACGGGGGAGAGGCCCTTTGCGTGTGGCGTGTGCCACAAGCGCTTCTCGCAGATGCTCAACCACCACGCAAAGATGCACTGAACGCTGTTCGTTGGGTGAGAGAAGAATGATAATAGTAATAAATGCTGGGAACTCTGTGTGATATCATTCTGGTTCCCGCTTTCGCCGTGTGAGGTGACCTTGGGGTGAGGGTATGTGCGCCGCTGCAATGCAGGCTGCTAGCAGGTCGCAGAGTATCCTGCTAGCAGGTAGCGCTTGGCTTAAATAAGGATTATTAATACCCTATCAAACGAAGGAAACTTTCCGACCTTAAGTAATTTTGATAGGTCATTATTAAGAGACGTTTCCCTGAGCTCTGTGCCTCATGCATGCATTGGTAATGTCAGACGATGTAAAACTCCTATCTACTCGTATAGAAACTAGGTCCATGTGACGTCACGTGGGGTGGCATCGCATGGGCACCAATCTGGCCTTTTTCAAATGAGGTTAAAATTGACCGTTGCCATTCGTCTAAACTGAGAATTCTAAAACCAAATAATTTGTATAGTATGAATACACAAATGGTGGGTAAGGAATTGCAGTCAATGCATTTCGTTTTCTTTGATGAAGGTAACTACCCTATTGATTCCATATTTTGCAATGGGTGGTACAAAAAGACCTAGCGTAAATAGATGTTTGATAAGGTGGGGGGGTAGGGGGAAGATGGTAAGGTGGTGGGGGGGGTATTTCTGAACAAACATTTAAACATTTCCTAGATAACAATTTGAAAAATTGATATAACCATTTACTGCCAACAGGCTGATATATCAGTCCTTGCTGGTTGAGCGAAATTTTTTCACTTTTTTTGTGATTGTGGCCCTTTTATCGGCTGTAATTTAAGTAAACCCCCTAAATCTATCTATGGTTATAAGATATAAATATATCTTAGGAATTGGGAAAAAGTCTAGAAGTATTAAATATTATTAAGTAGCTGAGAAATTTTTAAACCTGAAATGTTGCTAATTCCGGAAAATAGCCTTGGCAGTCTTCGTGCATCCCACCTGAAATAGGCTGCTGCAGTAAAAGGGTTAAAATCGATCATGTATTGCATAATCAAAATGTTTAACAGGTGATATAATTGATGAACCATTTCTGGCGATACTATGTTATATCTTTCATGGAATACGGAAAATGTATTCCGTTTCCTTTCCTTGGAGATGATGACAACTGAAAAATTTCTGTTCTCACAAAATGTTTTCTCCGAAACCACGTGATCATGTTAAAAATGCATAATTAATTTCCTCGATTAATCTTAGTTGTTTGTGTTGGAACTAATTTTCAGTTTTGTCTCGCAGATATTATTTTCATAAATTTGCTTTTCCTGAAAACTTTTACATGACCATCTTCCAGCATTTTTATTTCACGATGAATGGAACATGCAGGAGAGGGAATTGCAATAATGGTCGTATGATATTCTTTAGAGTAATACCCCGAAAATGAACCAGGAGAATCTTTCAGAGACCAAAAGTTAGTCAGAAAAAAGTCACAGATCTAAGATTGCAAAATGGATGTTCCCCAGTGTAATTAATGATCAATGTATATAGCATTCAAGGTTATTTTGACAAAGTTAAAAGTTTATCAAAGGAGTTTTATGGTTTAGCAATTCGTGACAATGAATAACAAATTTAGGTCGTATGCCTCCCACGTTCTGTTTAAAATGTTAGGCTGAGTGTGGTATGACTTTACATTTTGCCTTTTTGGAAGCTGAATTTTGTGGTGAATTTTCTACTTTTTTTGCGTATAATCCCTTTTCAAATACAGCAGACTCAACGATTATCCAGCTGTGGCGTATCCGTGTCGCAGATTATCAATTCATGATTTTCACTCTCATTTGATGTTTTCTGCAATCTTCATTATAAATAAAATTGTATGCAAAATCACCAGAATGACTGCATTTTAATCACCAGAATGACTGCATTTGTTAGGAAACACAGGGCTTATTATCCCATTCGTAAAACGGATGCGATCGTGTGCTAGCTGCATTCATGGGAGCTCCGTGTTCCATTTTCCAAGCGTCTCATATTTCCAGGTCTTATATGTACCAGTGGGAATACGAGTACACTCGTGTTATCATCTCTAAAAAGATCTTAGAAAGAAGAAAGCTCTTAGTGAGCCTGGAAAGCAATCTTAAATAAGAGAAAATGTACGCAAATAAAAATAAATTGTTTGCTTTACCTTCATTATAAATATGTAAGCACTAAGCTTATAGGAAGGGCCAGCCGGCCAGGTTCGTAGAAGGCAGAATGAGATGACAAGTCTGGTTCCACACGTTTAATTGTCACTAGCACAGGTACCAAGAGGCCTATTACGAACGGCTTACCGCATGCGGTGAGATACCGCCTGCGGTATCATACCGCCCCGAAGCGCGTTTACCGCCCCCGAGCGATTACGAGTGGCCACCGGTCGGTATCATACCACGGCTTAGGGGTCGGTATGATACCACGGCCAGCTACCTCGGTGGTGAGATACCGACCCCCTAATGGCGGACGTCTGTTTACATTTTTCGGGTCGAGTTGGCGTTTTTAAAACAAAATATCCGACGATAGAAACTCGGAAGCTATCATATTTTGTGTTATTTATAATATTAATGTCTGAGTAAGCGTATAAAATATAAAACTGGAGTAGACTGGAGCAGTTGAACAAAAAAAGTATAATACCCATATAACAACGTTGTAGCCGTCTGAGCCACGGCCGTAGGAGATGGATACGTTGATTGTAAGTTGACCCTCATTCATTTATTTAATTAGAACAATTTGGATGTTTTTTAATTTCCGCTGTGTTTTTATATGCAAAAACATCTTCCATTTCTTCATAGGTGCCGGAAAATTCGTCGTTAAGGACTGCCTGTGCTTGTATTGTATGGTGAATACAGCTGTTGCTCGCTGCTTGGAGATTTCTACGAACATCTTTTGTGGCAAAATATTATTTTTTTCAACGTGACAACTTCTTGTATTGCAAGGTGAATACTACTTTTGCTCGCTGCTTGGAGATTTCTACGAACATCTTCTGTGCCAAAGTAGTGTCAATTTCAACGTTATAACTGCTTGAATTGTGAGGTGAATGTAACTTTTGCTCGCTGCTTGGAGATTTCTACGAACATCTTTTGTTTCAAAATAGTGTTATTTTCAATGTGACAACTACCGTTAATCACAGTACCAGTGGTTGTAATGCACAAAGTTTGACGAGGTTGACAAACATCTGCCAAGAGCTGTAGTTATCACTGTTCCATTGTGGTTGGTTTTTAAACAGTGGTTTACGCTATCGAGAAGTGTCTGATAGTAATGTAAAGATTGTCAGTGGCGTTTATACCTTCGTCATTCACCGCAGAGATAACATTTCACGATCAAGCTATCAAGTGAAAAGCCATGTGTGAAATTTGTTTATACTAGTATATCAATTTCGTACCAAGGAGTTGTAGTGAGAAAAGTCACCTGTGCCACTTGCGTACGATAATGTGAGGCTTAAAATCAGTGATTAAATAGTTGTTTTCATCATAGCGAGCTCTTGATTGTAATGTTTACGTGATGAATATAAGAATGGTATTGACTTCCAGTTTTTTATGATCGTATTTGCCTATTTACCATTATTTACAATGGTGTGAGCTTGTATCGATTGTGGATTTTACCTGAAATATTGAAATAAGTTGTAGCCTGTGTGTGTGATTGCCGCGGAACCGATTCGCGATCTCACTTGTTTATTTGGGCAGACTGTTTTGCTGTGGTTGTGTACCCGTGATTAAACCAAAGAAATGGTGAAACTCTGTCACATTATATTGAAATAAAATTTTATTGTAACCAGAAGTGAATATCTTGTGTTTTTTAATTCTCCATTGCTTTTCATAGATAACAGCCAAAAAGTTATTTTTCATTATTTTTAAAAGTGCCTTTCTTGTTCTCTGAATTTGCATTAGGTTTCCAAACCCCGTTACTAACACGAAAGGAATGCAGAGCAACAGATATTTTGTCATTTCACAGATGTTGAGTGTCATATTGTCTGTGATTAAGGCTCTCCAGCTAAGTATTCGTGGTGGATTTTCATATATTTTTTAAGAATGGGCATTTCGGTCAAAGCTCTAATGGAATTGGTGGTTCACCTTGCCCGTTGGCCCTAAAAGTACTTCTATCGTAATTTTTCGATGGTCTGCAATGCAATTTGTCACGACCTGCGTCTGCTCATACGTGATTTTTTGATGATATCTTCCGCAAGTCACAGCTAATTATTGTTTTATTCAACTTTTATCCTATAAGTAAGAATTGAGGAGCAAAATTCGTTCATTTGTCAAACTTTTAAGGTGAATTAACGAAGGACACATCCGTATTAATCCATAAATACCACTAATTGTCTTTATCGACTGCCAACAACTCTTGCCGAAATATTCGTCTGCTAGGAACAGTTGCCGCGGAATTGGAACACCGCACGCCCTTGCCATTGGCTACAACATTTTCGGGCTGAAGGAACTCAGAATTTTTCATACAAACGTCACTTCCGCCGCATCGCTCCTTACCGACCCCCTGACATGTACTCTCCGCCCGGCGGTGACTTTCCGACCGTCCCACTCGTAATCGCAAGGGGCGGTATGATACCGTATACCGAACGAAAACTCCGCCCGGCGGTAGCGTACCGCCCGCTCGTTCGTAATAGGCCCCCAACTCCCCCTCCGAGATACAGCGTAAGACTCTATTCCCTCCAAGAGGCTTCCTCCCGTGTCGCGTCCGTCTCGTGACCCTCTCGGCATCTTCCTATTGGCCGGAAAAGGTCACATGATCATGCACATCATACGCCTTCCCACGCCAAGATACTGCAACGTGTTACGGCATAAAGTGTTGGAGGAATACGCGGAGACTAATTCCCACGCGAGAGCATGTTGCAAGTTGTTAATCGGAGTAGGGTGTCAGAGTCATGCACGAGGATGGATCCCACGCGAGAGGTTGCAACGTGTTATGAGTTTCAGATACTGGACCCATCACTCGAACGCGACTCTGCGATTCTTCCTTTACACCGAGAGCGAATCCGAGGTGGCACGAGACGGCAATCGAGACACCCTTACAAATATTAAAAAAAATTAAAAGTCAAAGTTTGGTTTATCCGTGTATTCCGATTGTTCGTGCCGTCTCTTCTCCCTGTCATCTCAGCCCACTAGGATATAATTGGGAGTGTAACGTACCTCAATGCGGCCGTTCTTGCACCGTGTGAGATGGGCTGTGGTTATGAAATACGTTCATGTGCAGGCAGGAAAGTTTCATTTTCACTTGCTATCCAGTGGTGTAGGGAGGAATTTCGTTCGGGGGGGAGGTCCGAAGCCATGGGGGAAAATGTTTGAAAAACAGGATACAAAGTAATGGTTTTTCAACTAATTTTAATAATCGACAAAACTTTATATATTAAAGAAATAATTTTTAAATTCATGATTTTTCAATGTTTCATTTTCTTTTATGAAGGAAAATAATTTTGTTTTTATATTCTGGGGGGGGTCCGGATCCCCTGGACACCCCCCTGGCTATGCCAATGATGCTATAACGAGATATGAATGAATTAAATGACTACCTCTGTAAATGGAAAAATATTCATTAAGCTGTCCTAAGGAAATAGACGTCATAAAAAGAATATATGCACAGATTTGGAATAAGAATGAAAAATATATCTAAGATCGACCAACTATGTCTCTAGGACATAATCTATGTCGAACATTGTAAATAATGATGTATATAATTTTCACGATTATTTTAACAAAGTTTTAAATTTATCAAAAGAGTTCTATGGTTTAACAATGGGTGAGAATGAATAACAAATTTAGTGTATGCCGTTTAAAATATATGGCTCTGTGTGGTATGACTACATTTTGCCTTTTTGGAAGCTGAATTTTGTGGTGAATTTTCTTATTTTTCACGTATTATCCCTCTTTGAATGCAGTGAAATGTCTTTATAACGAAATTCTATGAACTGCCATGATAGGTTTGTTAAACAGAAATCTCATTATGTTGAATGGGGAACTTGCATGAATTTTTTTAATTTCACAGGCGGACAGAAAATTATTTTCTGAATACAACAAAGAAAACTGCATTTATATCTGAGTTTTCCTTCGCGAGATATTCAATGATAAATATAACGAATTTTAAAGCGCGGGAAAAACTCCCTCACCCCCCAAGCCACGGCCGATGAAGCCTCGATGACGTCAAAGGTGCCTAAACATCACGCGAAGCTATTGTTGTGATTGTTTGTAATAGTTGCCAGCACTTGTGAGAGCTTCGTTTGTTAGACGTGTTGATTATTTTATATTTAAAGATAAATATCCGACGATAGAGGCTCGGAAGCCCTCATTTTTTGTATTATTTATAATACTAATATCTGAGTAAGGGCGTAAAATATAAAACTGGAGCAGTTAAACCAAAAATTTTACAATACCTAAATAACATCGATGTAGGAGTCTGAGCCACGGCCGTTGGAAGGGGGATACGTTAATTGTAAGTTGACGGCATATCATTCACTGAGTATGTAATTAGAATGATTTTGATGTTTACTAATGTCCGCTATGCTTTGATATACAATAACTTCATCCGTTTATTCGTAGATACCGGAGAAGTCGTCGTTTAGGACTGTCTGTGCTTGTATTATGGGGTGAGTTCCAGTCAATGCAACTTTTGATCGCTTATTGGAGACATCTAGAAACATTTTTGTGCCAAAATAGTGTTATTTTCAACGTGACATCTCCCGTTAAGCTACTGCCAATAATCACAGTGCCAGTGGTTGTAATGCTCAAAGTTTGACAAGGTTGAAAAATGTCGGCCAAGAGTTATCAGTGTTTCATCGTGATTGAATTGTGAAAAGTGCTATTAGCTATCGATAAATGTCTAACAGTAGTGTAAAAATTGTCAGTGGCGTGTTAACCTCCGTTGTTCACCGTAGATATGACATTTCACGATCAAGCTATTGAAATAAAAACTGTGTGTGAAGTTTGTTATTCCATTATTTCAACGAATAGTTGTGAGAAAAGTCACCTGTGCCACTTGTGTGGGCTAATTTAAGGGTTTAAATCAGTGAATAAATAGTTGTTTCCATCATAACGAGCTCTGTTATTGTAAGTTGTACGTGACGAATATAAGAATGTGACAGTGACGTCCAGTTTTTGATAAGAGTATTTGCCTATTTCCCACTACATTTTTATGGTATGTGCTAGTATATTGTTTATGGATTTACATATATTACTGAAATAGGTTATAGCTTGTGTGTGTGTTGGCAGCGGAACCGATTCGCGATTTCACTTGTGGATTGTGTGCAGACTGTTTTGCTGTGAATTCGTACCGTAGGACGGATAGGACTACCTTCTCCGCTAATTCGGCGTTGCCAAATTCAACAGCACAACTTACTCTAATGTCAACAGCACAGCTTACGATCGTTATCCTCTAGTATTAAAAGTTTCTTTTACATCTCGATTTGCCGCCGACGTATAGCAATAATTTGTCTTAACAAATTCTTTGAGGGTCGTGGCATCAATTTTTGGTGTCCTAAAAAAAAAGCTGGTGTCCTAACACCCCATGCCACACGCCTTTTAGGCGGCTTGCGAGGTATTATGTAGATGTAGATGAATTTCAGGTGTACTATTCGAACAAGTGGCAACGTTATCATCAATTTTTCTGATAACTAAAACATACGAGGTGAAACGCTTGTACTTCATCATGCTGATGTCGCATTATTAATATCTCAAGTAATAATCGTGGCACAATAGCAATAGGAAAACTTGTCCAAGAATAACAGTACAAAATAAAGCGACGATGAGCGGCTAAATACTCCCTCAAAACAAATTGTACATCATGCGCTCAGCGTATTTCCCAACTCCCTACGGTTGTTTAGGCACCTATGACGTCACGCCTGGCCTCGGCAACGCTCGGGTGTCTTCGCGCAGTGGTCGGCTCAGAGAAATTTTTCTCGATTTTAAATGCAATTTTTTTATTTCTTTTGATGTTGAATGGAGAAACTGAAGGCATTTTTGCGAGCTAATATATCCATTTTACTCATTCAAAATAGTTTTTAGAGCAATCTACGACCCATGCAAGTTCCTCATTGTGCAAAAAATATTGCATGGAACCACACGAATGACAGTGCATGAAAAAAACTTAATGAAACATCATTAGTGAAAAATATATTTTGTCAAATACAATTGAAAATAACAAAAATTCAAATTCATGTACTTACCAACGGTATCTTCGATGGTGCTTCTCAGTAAGGTGGAGGATTGAAAACTTTTTATGTCCACACCACGTAAATTCAATCATTGACACTACTCCTTCATGGAGAATGTCCAATAGGGTAGTTTCCTTCATTAAAGAAAACGAAAGGCATTGATTGCAATTCCTTACCCATTAGTAGTGTATTCATGATATACAAATTATTTGGTTTGAGAAATTCCAGTTCAGACGAATGGCAACGGTCAACTTTATCCCCATTTGAAAAAGGCCAGATTGGCGCCCATGCGATGCCACTCCACGTGACGTCACAGGGACCTAGTTTCTATACGAGTAGATTGGAGTTTTACATCGTCTGAGATTACCAATGCATGCATGAGGCACAGAGCTCATGGGAAACATCTCTTAATAATCACCTTTTAAAACTGCCTAAGGTCGGAATGTTTCATTCGTTTGATATGGTATTTATAATCCTTATTTAAGCCGAGCGCTACCAGCTAGCAGGGTACTCTACTACCTGCTAGCAGCATGCATCATAGCGGCGCTCATAGCCTTGCTCCATAGTGGCTTTACACGGTGGTAGCTGGAACCAGAATGACGTCACACGGGCTTTTCCCAGCATTCATACTTAGCCGTCGTGTTTTGCACGCTTGAAAATTTTCACTTTTCATTTTATTGCGAAAAATATATATCGTCATTTAAAAATCTAGAAGCATGAAATGCGTACTCCAGGAGTAATAATCTATCGATAGAGGCAGTAAAAAAATAATAGGAAACCACCCTATTATGAACACTTTTTACATTCACTGTACACAAATCTATTTACACACGACACTTTTTAAAATAAATCAGTTACTTTTTTTCCACACTGTGTTTCACACAACATCGTTCTACAAACTTGCTTACAAATTCAACTGAGTGCTCCCGACAATTGATTTAACGTCCTCCTTCGACATTAGAAGTTTATGCATATTCAGAACAAAGTTGTGTGTCATTGTTGTATGTGAATGACTGTAACCAATTGATTTTTCTTTTTCAATTGCAGCTGATTATATTTGCTACATGATTACAAATTTTTATGTATATCTAAATACTTTACGCATGGCTGATGATATTCATGAACTATTAGCTGATCAAAATCATTTAAGTTGAATGTCAGATATCTGATATTTTCTTCTACTCTTGTTTGAATACTCTAAATTATAAGCATTATGCATTTTGCGGATACATAGTAAATAGTCTTAAATTGTAGTTAAAATGAACTAAACTCACTATGGTCCACAAACCTATTGTTAAATTTTTAAAATGCTCAGGATAGTTATTTTCAATATACTTGTAATGGTAACCAATTAATTTATAAAATAATAATGGGTTCTAGTTACTGATTACAATTTTTATTGCAAATTATATTTCATGCACTCATGATAATCTTCTTGGACTGTTAGATGATCAAAATTTTCTTTTCATTCCAGGTGAATTGCAGTTGAGTGTTTAGTCCAACTGATGCCAAAGAAGATGAGAAAATGCCCTAATACATATTAGGCGGAGAGAAGGTGCCATTAGCCATCTGGGCTCTGGTACAGGATTTTTTAGTTAATAAAGTCTGGAAGTTTCTATACAGTCAATTCATATACATCGTTTTGCCTCATTTCTGTTTTTTTTATAGAATTCTTTTTATAAGATTTTCTTTTATATTATTTTTTTTCAAGAGTGGGGCTTTACTGGAGGATTTGCGGCGTTTATATTCCCTTATTGTTGGTGCCAGTTATCCCCCAAGACAGATCTGTCTCCGATGCAACAGTTTACATCCCTCGTATCAGTTTATCTTTAGGCTGCCCTACATCTGGCGGCGATTCAGCCGAGAGTGACTTGTGTCCCGACAACATCATCATGGTGGTCATTTAATAAAAAATTCTGTGGAAAAACAAATTTTTAGGTATTCATTAAAAAATGTCTTGCCAGGTACAAGATGGTTCCTTAACTAGAGTAATTTTTAATAGGAGAATACTCAGTCAGGTTTAAATGGAGATCATAATCACTTAATTAACCACGCTTTCACTTAGCTCCTGCTATAATTAAGGTCAGCAATTCTCAAGTAATGCAACGCCTTCACTTACCTGCAATGAAACAATTTACATTAACTTAGCCCTGTAAATGTGTGTAATCAGATGTCAGTTGCCTACTTCAAAAATATAAGCCCTGGTTTTTCCTGAACCTGCTTTCATGACGGCGTGGGATAAGTGTTATTTTTTATTGATTTGGTATTACAAGAATCATCAGTATGTTCAGAGAAACATTACCCAGGATTCATGGAAACACATAAAATGGTCTCTCAGGTCGGCCTTTGGTCTGCGTTGGGTGGCAGTGACATGGGGAATACGATCAGGGTGGGACTGTCGTTCTTGTTCTCGATATTTTACCATAAATTCCAAGTTTCCCACTTGTATGGGTCCTCTCCTTCCCTATCAATGCGAGGGTGGCATGCTAGTATTTTTAACAATATTTGCTTTTTTCAAGCCAAAAAATTAAACAAATAGTGTGTTTTTTCAGCACGTCATTCCATGTATGTATGTACACATGAGCAATGTAAACACAGTATGTTAGGTGGGCATATATATGTATATGGTCATCTGCTATATTGCAAGTTATTTTGACTGCTAATAATCAGGGAAAAAGATTACATATGCTTACTACTTCCCTTTCAACAGAGGATATATGTATTCAATTTTTTATTTAGAATCTATCTGAAATGGATGATTATTTTTACCATAATTACTTGTCTCAGGCGTGACATCATGGAATTGAATCAACATAATAAATAATTTGGGTTAATTTTATTAATAAGTTATAAGTTACAATATGTTAGAGTTCCACCAGATTAAATCTGAATCATTTCTCTCCGTATACCGTATTTGTACGAATCTAAGACGAGGTTTTTTTCCCTCCTAACTCCTGCAGAAAAGAGAGTTCGTCTTACAATCGGATGCAAAATTCTCGACGTCAATCGGGTTGCATAATTTACGTCGGAAAAATTATGGACACCTGAGTTTGCCACCTGATAACAATTCAACGAAAAATCAACGTCAAAAATATCTTAACAGTAATTTAGCATATTTAATTTTGTGTTCAAGTAAAAAAAAAAACATTTTCCATTTTTGGGCAGCAGGCAAAAATTCGGTGCGTGCCGATCAGCTGCCGGGTGCACTTCTGCCGCGTCCGCGAGATTGCCTACTTTACCCTGGGTTTGGCTCCATTCAAGTTAAAGCTCGATCAACTCACAAAATGTTTGTGTGATTGGTTACAATTTACCTAAATTGTAATGTTAAAGCCTCAATGCCGTCGCGGAATAAACTGCTACAAAGTCGTTGCATTTTTCTCAGAGCAACGGTAAGAAGGCAACATGATTTGCCTCTGATTAGAGAGATCGATTCAGTTGTAATTCCGTGCCTTTCAGAGTATTACGATGGCAGAGAAAAGAAGTTATTAAGTTGCCGCTGCCACTGCCGCTTTCAAAAGAAAAGGTATTCAGTGGAACCCCGATCTATCGTACCTGTATTGAACATTTTCCTGCATCTCCGAAGTATCGCTTTCCCCGCATTGATTGTTTGAAGATCGTGGTCCCGATGTATAATTTTTCCTGCATCCATCTTTTGACGAAAATGAGACGAAATAAATAAATATCACGTTACACGAGAACAATAGAAATGCGTTTCACACCCCCCATTTTCTCACCCGCTAACCTTTTTCAGCCTACTTGCTTCAAAGTTCCCAGTTTCTGGAGGTCAACCGCTGCATGAATCACCTATTAGCTCAAAAGGTGTCTAACAATGAATTTCGGCAATTGGTATTATACTTTTATTAGGCTGGAATATTTGCAATGTGCTCGTAATTCAAAAAAGAATGAGACCAAGCATGACGTATTTCTAACGTTATTTAAGTATTTGCAAGGAACTAATTGGAAAAATACGATAATGATTTTTGGGGAAACTCTATATCCTCGTAGCTGAGCTTCTCGGCAGTTAATGCCGCATTTTTTTTCTGAAAACAGGATATCAGGTTATTATCAGTTGTCAATTTACGAGTTATACCATAAGTCTCACTTGTCAGAGTTACTGACGAAGGGATATCTTCTCAGGATATTTTGTTCCTCCCTACTAGTAATCCGAATTCATCCGCCCATCTGGCGCTACGCTAATTAGAAAAGAATGGGTATCTTTGGGACGAAAAATTTCATGGCGCAGTCAAATGGCCATGCTTCACCCTCAGCAGTATACTCTGCGTACGCCGAACGCCATAGCATAGCTCGTACGATTGGTTCCCTACTTTCCAGGGTGTCTTGCCTTCATACCACCGAGTGTTTTCCGTGTGGGTTTAATAAAGTCAGGTTTCATTTTCACTAGTTTAATTTTATTGGTCTTCGGACCATGGCCCCTCCAAAGAAATTATTAGTCGAATCAATAATAAGACCTAAGTGTCTCAATAAAGTACTACTATTCCTGTCATTACGCACCAAAAATCCCTCGTTTCCTGGGACATAGACAACCTAGCCAAACATCCCCACATTGAACGTTTTCCCCTAGAAAAATTTTTTCCCCATAGTGGAGTTCCAAAAAAGGGGGGGTCGTCTTAGAATCGTGTTCGTCGTAGATTCGTGCAAGTACGGTAACGTTGATTTCTTACTCCATATTGTTCTCTGGAATTGTACGTTCCTATCCTTACTCTTCAAAAATCACTCCCCATTGTGTTGGAAATTGTCCTCTTAGTAAATAGCAAATATAATTGCACTGTAAAACTCTACACTCCAGTAAATACACCTTTCTCCAACCTTTTCTTTTACCCTCCTGTACTGTACTTAGAAAACTTTTGTGAAGGACATTGTTGAGTATCTCGCGGGTACCCCATTTACAATTCATAAATAATATGCCCTGTTTTTGTATTTCCTACAATTCCATGTTATGTCTTTCTTTTTTAATTATATAGTGTCTTGTTGCATAACTTATAAATACATAGGAGGCTACATTTAGGTTTTTACATTTCTTTTCTCCGAAATGGCAGTCGAATATTTCATATTAATTGCTATTGCATGTAACTGTGCATTGACTCTCATGGAATGGAAAAATAACTACAAAAGGTGCCATCATGTAGAATGTTGACATTGTTGAAGTTGTAAGTTAATAAAATTTATTGCATTCAACTTTTATCCCTGCACTCATATGAATGAACAAGTTTTTTTTCTTCCCACCAACAGCTGTGGGGTAAAACTCAAAGTTTTCAAAATAAAAATTGAAGTTTTCAAAAACAATATAAATGTTTAAAAAATCATCCATCATCTAAATAATGACCAAGTGGTAGAGCTCAAATACAAAATTTGTCAAAGGGACAAAATAATTAAAAAGTGAACAAGATTAACGTAATTTGGGGTGACTAAGTTATTCACGCAGCACAGTCACAGAAAGGTTGAAATTCTTATGTGATGATCCTCTCAGAAACTCTTTCCCGTTCATGAATGCTTTGGTTAAGGGTTTGCCCCCTTGTATACTAGTATTTATAGATATACTTTCCGATACATTAATATTTACCTACTTTAACGAAATGATATACAAACAGGCTCTAAACATATGCCCCATTTTACGTGCTCTTTTAGTATGTTATAATGGAGTGGTATAAGATGCTTAAAGGGCCACAGCCCTCCCCTTGGGTATCCAATGTATATATACACTAGATAGAATGGTCATTTTCTTTGTACCCCCACTAATGCTGAGAGGTATAATAGATACCCCCACTGCTCTGGATCCACCGCTGGCTGTTACAAGTGTACATGCAGAACCTATTGTGCGTGTTTGGTTTCAGTATAAGAAGCAGTGAAAAGATTAACAAAAAAATAAATAAAGTCCTCCGGAATTATAGCCTTCTTACCTTGCGTTCACACTCTTTGGTCAAAGTCCGCCCAGCTGGGAATAATGCAACCCTTAAGACCCTCCCCTATCAGACCGCTATGTTTTTCAGTGGCACAGCGCACAGGGGGATTTAGGGGATTAAACCCCTCCCCCCCCAGAGCTCATAAATGTTTTTAAGTTTATTCCATTTCACTTAATTAGATTGATATTCCTAATATATAATTGTATAAGGATTAGTAAAGTATCCCTCAGAAAGCCATAAAACTCACCATTTTGAAACATTTATCTTTAAAATTTCTCAATTTATTAATCTCGCACCTACTGCTTATCCTGGTGGGTATTCCATACACCCACACACCCCGGTATTAGTTGCACCTAAACCTCCCCCCCCCCCAAGCCTTAATTGCTAGCTGCACCCATGGTAACTGCGATTCTTACCTGTGATTGCGATCACCGATAGGAGAATCACTTTTAAAAGTCAGCCGTGATTTGTGGCGATGCTATTCTTGCTATGTATTTTGACCGATTCCAATGAACGAGCTCTCCGCAAAATGAACGAATCAACTAATGGAAGATTAGGCAAAATATTCTTTGAAGGAATAGTTCTGATTCTGAGTTTATATCACGATAATTAAGTAAATTTGATATGGTAAAGGAATTGATAATTGGCAATCATTAAATTCCCTTTCGGCATTTTTTAAACCTAATTAATATTCAAACCGTTAGCTGTACATTTCGTAAATAATGTGTTATTCATCGTAAAAGTTGAATTAGACAACCTATATTGTACTGTTGGTTGCAGCCGAAGTTATCTCCACCGTATTCACAGTCGCAGTGATTTTGAGTATAGGGTGGTTTCCTATAATTTTTTATTTCCTAAATCGAAAGATTATTACTCCTGTAGTACGTATTTCACGCTTTTAGAATTTTAAATGACGATATCTATTTTTCGCGATTAATTGAAAAGTGATAATTTTCAAGCGCGTGAAAACGCGACGGCTAAGTATGAATGCCGGGAAAAATCCGTGTGACGTCGTTCTGGTTCCCGCTGCCGCAAGTGAGGTGACCTTGGGGCGAGGCTTTGAGTGCTGGATGAAGGTACCAGGCAGGTAGCAGAGTACCCTGCTAGCAGGTAGCGCTTGGCTTACATAAGGATTATTAATACCCTATCAAACGAAGGAAAATTTCCGAACTTAGGTATTTTTAATGTGTGATTATTATGAGATGTTTCCCTGAGATGTGTGCCTCATGCATGCATTGGTAATCTCAGACGATGTAAAACTCCTATCTACTCGTATAGAAACTAGGTCCCTGTGACGTCACGTGGAGTGGCATCGTACTTATGGGCGCCAATCTGGCCTTTTTCAAATGAGGTTAAAATTGTTCATTGCCATTCGTCTAAACTGGGATTTCTAAAACCAAATAATTTGTATATTATGAATTCACTAATGGTGGGTAACGAAACGCAATCAATGCCTTTCGCTTTCTTTGATGAAGGAAACTACGCTATTCAGTGATTTAATCACCGGCAGTGATCGGCAACAATCACAGGTAGCGATATATCGCTGATCAATTGTTAGCAGCCTGTGCTTTCATCACCGAATCCAGTGATCCAATCACAGTGATTTCGAGTATAGAATCACCGACAGTGTTTTCTACTTTTCTGCAACGGTGATTCATTTAGCGATACATCGCTCAATCACAACCCTATTCGCCACTCCCAGGACAAAAACGTTCACAGTACGATACCCAAACACTGCCGTTCGTTGGAGTGATACTAACGCTCTCCGAAATCTCCCCGGTTTCTTAATTCGTTTCTTGGCCCGTATTCTGTATTTCGTCGGTACCGCACCGATCGGTTTCCCTTTCAAGCCCACCGACTGGACATCATTCCGTACCGACAACGGTTTCCGTACCGACGACGGCACTTTCAGCGATTCAGTAAGTTCGTCGTTTTCAAACCAGACGGTACCATTCCCCCTCCTTCCCAAACAGGGAAAATCCGAAGGTATCCGAAACTATAAATCATGTGACGTGTGTCACCACTAATGAAAGAAAGGTAGAAAAAAGTGAAGACTCATTGGTACGCAGTTTGTTGTCGTCGTTTTATATCTTTTTATTTTTGGAAATTACGACTTATTGTTAGATTAAAATGATCGATATTGGGTACCTTGTTAACAATGCTTATATTATGTGTGGTAGTAGTGCTCTGCCTACAGAAGCGAAGTAAACAATATCTTTTAAAACATCGAAATATATTTTGCATGTGGTGGAGATTGTTGTTGCTGGAATGAATTGCTGAAATTATCTTTGAGATCGTATTTTCTTTTTTAAATAATGTTAACGGGTATCGCTATTTATTCATGATATAGTAATATAGTTCACTCGTTTCTGAACGCATCCCTCTGTGCTTTCGTGAATAGAATGGGTCGACATGATCTGGTCTACGAAATGAGTTCAAAATCTGAAAAGGAGAGAGAGAGAGTCACTGAAGCATGTGAACATGGCGAGCGACAGTGGGTGAGGGGAGGGGGACGGCCTCAGCCGTCTGTTGCGCCGCGTCGCGCGAGCCGCATCGCTTGGCGCCAGGCTGCAAGGGCCGCAAAGCCGAAGTGGTGAAAGATACGTAAAAAACGATGAAATTGTAGTCCAATGGGTAATAACTACCCTGATTACCCTATTTATAACAGTTTTCGCGAAATCGTAGGACAAATTAAGGGTGTTGGTATATAGGCGCCTCTCCCTAACTATATTTATTTAAAAATTTTCGAAAATATGACGGAATATGAACCCGAGGGTCATCGAAATCCGGTTGACTATTTAGAAATTTAAAAAAAATGTTTTTTTTTTTTTGGGACAGCCTAATGGGCCTATTTTGGTCATGGGACTTCCTCAAAGGATTGCTAATTTTTTAATTTACAAACTATGATGGAAAGGGCAAATAACAGTTGAAGTTGCCTGTGAGAGAATTCACATAAACAATCCACGAGAAACGGAAGCGACAATGAAGTATTGCGGGAGTGGAAGAAGTAGCGGTTGAGTGTTGTGGGAGCATTTTAAATGTTGTCACGGTATTGCACTAAAAACAGCTCGTTCAGGACATTTCACGGCTTTGCGCCAGTGGCGGACACATTTGGGGGTCGCAGGGGGAGCGCGCTCCCCCTTGCGGGGCCAACGAACATTGCAGAATTGTAACTTTTTTATATCATAGGATAGTATTATCTTGTATAATAGGGTAGTTTCCTTCGTCTAAGAAAGCGAAAGGCATTGATTGCGATTCGTTACCCACCATTAGTGAATTCATAATATACAAATTATTTGGTTTTAGAAATACCGGTTTAGACGAATGGAATTTGTTAATTTTAACCTCATTTGAAAAAGGCCAGATTGGTGCCCATAAGTACGATGCCACTCCACGTGACGTCACAGGGACCCAGTTTCTATACGAGTAGATAGGAGTTTTACATCGTCTGAGATTACCAATGCATGCATGAGGCACACATCTCAGGGAAACATCTCATAATAATCACACATTAAAAATACCTAAGTTCGGAAAGTTTCCTTCGTTTGATAGGGGAATAATAATCCTTATTTAAGCCAAGCGCTACCTGCTAGCAGGGTACTCTGCTACCTGCTAGCAGCCTGCATCCAGCGTCGTATCAGCACTCAAAGCCTCGCCCCAAGGTCACCTCTCTTGCGGCAGCGGGAACCAGAACGACGTCACACGGATTTTTCCCAGCATTCACACTTAGCCGTCGCGTTTTCGCGCGCTTGAAAATTTTCACTTTTCATTTGGTCGCGAAAAATAGATATCGTCATTTAAAAATCTAAAAGCGTGAAATAAGTACTCCAGGAGTAATAATCTTTCGATTTAGGCAATAAAAAATAATAGAAATTGGATAAAAAATAGAAAAGTCCTTTATGCGAGATGTTATATGAGTGGTTTATGATTTATTCTTAAACAGTTCCCTTAGAGAATACGGAAGGATGAAGAATTATTCCGAATACCTCAAAACGATCGTAATATTATCATCAATGAACATTTACATACTAAGCATGAAGTTGTAAGTAAGTTGTGAACAATCATTAGTGATCCAAAGAATAGTTTGACTCAATTCTCTATTGCACTTACTTGTCTAATAAAATTCAATTCATATTTGCGTATTTCTTCACTTTTACTCTCTTATTTTACTTGCCTAATATAACTCATTCGAGACCTTCCTTTGTTTTTCTTTCCATCCACTTGTCACGATTCTCTTCATCAGGCCATCAACCGTCAGGCTTCGTGAAGCTTATTGTGGGAAGATTTTCGGATGAGAAAGTGAAAGAAAGGTGCTAATTCGCTCTCGTCCGACCGCACCTTGAATATGCAGCGATATCATATGGGATTCGGTTCAGAAAGAGTTAATCCGCGAACTGAATAAAGTACAAAGGAAGGCTGCGCGGTTCGTCAAAAACCTCTACGGGCGTACAGACAGTGTTACCCAGATGTTAATCTAATTAGGCTGGGAGCCGCTGGAGACTCGGAGGCTGCGCGCTAGGCTTAGATTTCTTGAACAATTGAGAATGGATATCTTTAAGAGCGACACGGAGAACATAATATTAGAAGAACAAGATATTTCCATGCCCCACAGAAACGATAAAATTAAGAGAGATATTTTACATATCGGATGAACCATAAACCCCCGCCGAAATCATAATAATTCTAAGCGTCCCGGTAGCTCAACTGGTAGAGCACCTGGCCGGCAACCAGGAGGTTCTGGATTCGAGTCCCAGTCAGGCCGCATTTTTACCCGCTGATTTCTGGCTTTTTCCATCTACCACAGCACCTTGTCCTTTTTCTATTATATGTTCCTATCCCTTTCTTTCCTTACCTATGAATTCATACGCATGTTTGCGCTTAAGGCGTCGTGTGAATGAATGAAGTTGTTTATTTAAAGTAATATATATGCCACCCAATTTCTCCTATAGTTATAACAGTTCGGGTACTTATTTTTCGGAATATTTAATGGTTTCTCAATGTTTCATAAATTATTGTCCGTATGATTTCGGGTCCACTTTGTTATTTGTATCTTATCGCGTAGTAAACTCTTATACAGAACAGCTGTTGATACTGACGTGTCAACGTTGAAATAGTTGTGGAGCGAATGAATTAGCATGGGAAATTACAACAGCTGTTAGTGGGATTCATAATTGAAACTATATTCATATACGGATGCAATTTCGTTGTTTTTAGCGTCGTCGTGTATAAGTCCACAGCGTCACCTATCGCATGCTTTAAACGCTCAATTTGTTTAGAATAGAAAATAAACTAAGGATGACCTCTTGAGGACTTAATTACCAATTATGAATCAGTAACGTTGTGGACCTAGGGATTTACAAAGACGCCTAGAACGAAACTATTCGACACACAGTGGGCTGAAATCGAAAAAAGCTGGACAAAAGTCCAAAATGACGTTTTTCGAGACTTCAAAATTGGCGTAAATACTTATAAATGATTACCAACTATAGATGTATGTGCTGTTTTACATCCATACGACCCGTTACTGAGATACAGTGACCCAAACATGACCAATTTTTTAAAACACGCGCGATCTCGTTTTTCTTCGGAAACCTTTGAATTTAAGCAGGTGGTGTTGTGTTGGCATGATTTTTATGGAATAAAAACGCAATATTTCTTTGACCTCATGCTTTGCCTATACTTTCCACGAAATTTGAAGATTTTAAGTTCTCATTTCATCGGAGCGACTATGAAGTATTGCGGGAGTGGAAGAAGTAGCGGTTGAGTGTTGTGGGAGCATTTTAAATGTTGTCACGGTAGTGCACTAAAAACCACCACGTTTAGGCCGCTTCACGGCTTTACGCCAGTGGCGGACACATTTGGGGGTCGCAGGGGGCGCGCGCCCCCCTTGCGGGGCCACCGAACATTGCAGAATTGTAACTTTTTTATATCATAGGATATCATTATCTTGTATAATAGGGTAGTTTCCTTCATCAAAGGAAACGAAAGGCATTGATTTGCGATTTGTTACCCGCCATTAGTGTATTCATAATAGTATACAAATTATTTGGTTTTAGAAATCCCAGTTAAGACGAATGGCAACGGTCAATTTTAACCTCATTTGAAAAAGGCCAGATTGGCGCCCATGCGATGCCGCTCCACGTGACGTCACAGGGACCTGGTTTCTATACGAGTAGATTGGAGTTTTACATCGTCTGAGATTACCAATGCATGCATGATGCACAGATCTCAGGGAAACGTCTCTTAATAAACACCTATTAAAACTGCCTAAGGTCGGAAAGTTTTCTTCGTTTGACAGGGTATTAATAATCCTTATTTAAGCCTAGCACTACCTGTTAGCAGCCTGCATCGCAGCGGCGCACACATCCTCGCCCCAAGGTCACCTCAATTGCAGCAGCGGGAACCAGAATGACGTCACACGGGCTTTTCTCAGCATTCATGCTTAACTGTCGCGTTTTCGCGCGCTTGAAAATTCTCACTTTTCTTTTAATCGCGAAAAATAGATATCGTCATTTAAAAATTTAAAAGCGTGAAATATGTACTCCGGAAGTAATAATCTTTCGATTTAGGTAATAAAAGATAATAGGAAGCCACCCTATTGTAAAATCAACTTAAATGAAAATAATTTCTCAAACTTTTCATGCGACTTATTTTTCATTCCAATCAAACAAAAGGTAGCTCAATAAATATTTTGTGCCCCCCCCCTTGAGTTTTTTTCTCTATCCGCTACTGCTCTACGCAGAGCAATGTATGGTTAGGAAGAGGATGGACGTGCCGTCGTAGAGTTTCTGAGCCCCACAGCCGCCAGCGAGGGTCGCAGTTAATCATTTACAGGTTCGTTGTAATCCCTTAGACATACATCCTCATCATTATCCTCATTATCCTCATCAGACCAGCAGTGGTAGACCAGTGGTTGCCGTATCCGACGCATAAGCCCATAGGTTCGATTCTTGTACTCGGCATTTTTTCGTTAAGCTTTTCTACCTTTCATTCTACGAAAGCCTGCTGTTCATTATTATATCCATGATTTACAGTTAAAATTTTATTTTTCTGCGTGGAAATCTTTTTCTACAATGTGGCAGCGTCAGGTGTCGGATGGACACTTCCCGAATGCTTCCAAAACGCTTCCGGAGACGTTCCAAGTGGGCCATAATCTGCTTCCCGTACACTTCCGCGACACCTCCTAAACTCTCCCTCTATAATCGACCGCTAGTACTTCCAGAACACTCCGTCCTACGCTCCCGCAACAACACTTCATCAACGCTTCCGTAGTTTCGCCTGGGTTATTTATTACCTTGTGTTTACTGACTGTGTCGTTATTAACGCTGGAAACCCGTTTAAAATTCCACAATGCTTAAAAATGTTAGTGATTCCAATAGAAGAGAAAATTATAGGAAATCTGTTGTAATATTTGGCTTTAAAAAAACCTCTGGTAACGCATTAATCCAATAGTAGAGAAAATTATCGGAAATCTATTGTAATATTTGGCTTTAAAAAACCTCTGATAATGCAATAATCTGACCACGGATTCATGCGGGTGTATTCTAGTGGGAAGTGGTAAGTGGACGGTTGAGTTGCGTCCCAAATCTGAGGGACGAAAATAGCCAGATGATTAAAGAAGTTGTTTGTGTGTTGGTTGAAGCGTAAAACTCACAATACGACGGCACTCATGCAACGTTAAATCATTGAAATACAATGGCCTTTCTGCAGCGGGACATTTGAACACCATATTATGACCAATATTGGTGCAAATATTGATACGTGTCATACGTTACGCAAAGCCCAATATTTTAAACAATATTGCGCGCCAATAAATTGGAAAGTGTCGTACAGGCTTGAAAAAAGTAAAGGCCGAGGAAAAAAAAACGATCCACCGCCATCGAATGTCAGACAGCTTAGAGGTTCATATAGCTGAAACTCAAATTTTGTGGGAATGTACGTGGGCCGTTTTATTTCAACTTCCGATTGGCCATGAACAGAAGGCGAAGGGATTGATTGAAAATTATTTCATTCGTAAATATTGTGCACACTATGAGTGGTGTCCTTTCGACATAATCGCATCGGCGATTGAGGAATCGGTCGTGATTGTGGACTAGCTTTACTATATGAGTACCTCCTTCATAGGATGTTGCCGCCGATGACTTCAAATGAATTGAGTGACTTCGAGTGAATTTTTCCTTTATCCTGAAGTTCATCGCTCCGTTGCGAATGCTTCCGTCCTAGTCACATCTCCAACTCAGCGTAAAGATGGAAGTTACACAGCACGAAGTCGGCATTGCACGGCGGGTGATCGTAAATGTCCCAATGAAATTGCTCCAGGAGCAGTTGGGCTGCATCAGCGTTGAGATGAGGGTCGTTGAAATGGATCAGAACACTTACATAAGTGAACGTGTCTCTTCTTTTGTTTAGGATGAAAATGGATGTAATTGTTTAACACGAGAAGCTGCATTAAAGTTGAAATTCTCTGTTATCGGCACAAAGGCGAAGACATGTCATTGATGAAGGTATTCGGTGAGTTTTCTGTCTCTCTCTCCGCAGTGCACAATTGGCGGAAGAATCAATTGAGGCAGTGTAGTTAATTAAATTGCCACTAACCTTAAACTAACTACTTACAGTGAGAAATGACTTGAGCGTGTGGTGCGGAGGACGTGCAGTTGCCCTACCTGCGCAGTACACGCCTGTCGCTTGTGTACTGTTTTTGTTGAGCTATCGGAGGTTGAAAAAAAGAAACTGCCCTCGCATTCTGATCTAACCTTTCCTTTGCTGCGATATTTCGAGGAATTAAACCTAGAAGGTATGAAGAGAATTATGCGAAGAAGTTTAATGCATCATTAAAAGAAGTTGCATTATTGCAGGAATGCAATATTAAAAGAAGCTTTTATTTTAGATTCGGCGATGCTTCAAGGAATTACGGAAACAACTAATCAGATGCTATATATGGAGATTGTTTCTCTATGGGAGCGAGTCTTGGACGTTGACAGCATCAGAGAAGTCGAGTTACTATCGCCCGAGATACATTTATAATTTATGGCCAAAATGCTAATTTTTTACCATAATTCATGCCAATCCACCCTTCTACGGAGCACAGTGGGCGGAAATCAAAAACCCTAAACGAAACCCTAAATTTTCACTATTCTTTTTGGAAAGCAAAAATTGTACAGTCTGAGAGTATAATGACTGAAGATTAAGGAACTATATGGCTATCTTAATATTTGGTTCATCCATAAAGTCACCAGAAGCTTTTAAAAATGAGAAAAAATAATCTAAGTTTCAAATCTGAATTTTCGCACAAATCAAGTCTTTACTTTCGCTCGTTAGTCGATCAGCTTGTTTTCTATAAATTTGTGAGCATAATTGCTGAAAAAATTAACTTTTCATAAGAATTATACATAAAAACATATTGATTTTAATTATTTTTTTCCATATAATAAATAATTAAACATTGAAAAGTTTACTATATTGCAGTTACGCTGCGCATATATAAAGCTGCAAAACCACATTTTCGTCGAAATTCGCAGCCCAAACTGTGATAGGTGTGGATATTTGGCTTATTGGATGTGAAAGTAAAAAAAAAATTCATCGGGAGGAAAAATCTGAAAACTCGAAAAAATCGATTAGTTTTCGAGATATATCGACTTGAATTAACATGGGAGCCATATGGGACTAAAGCTTTTTCGCTTTTATTACGTACTTTTTAACGTCTGAGGAACATGATATTCAATGGACGTAAACTAGATTTTTTGGTTGATATTTTGAAACGGATGTCATGGCGACCAATTGATATTCAGTATTTTTTATTACGCTTGAACTTTTCCAATGCCTTTCTTATGGGCTAACTTTAGGAATTTTTTTGACCAACTTGCAATAATTGTAGGACAAATTCCTTGACTTATTTGGTGGAGGATTTTTCGGTCAATTTTTTGGCTATCTTGAAATTTTCATATGTCGAAACAATTCCGAGTAATAAACGATTTCGATTTTACATTGTCGTGATGGGCGAATTTTCAAAATCGGATTTCGGCCTTGAAACATGTGCCATATGAAAATTTGGAATCTCCTGGAAAAACCGTAGAGGGTACTTCGACCCTCACGATCTACCTTACTTTTCCCGTAACCATCTTGGTTAATTCATAATAAAATTCCGAAAAATATCCTGCACGCGAAAAATCATTGTCGCCATTTTTTTGTGGAGCATACAATCTTGAATATCTTAGCAACCGTTCAAGCTAGATGGATGAAATTTTCAGGGTAATACTTTTATCAAAAAGGTCAACTTTTGCAATGATGGTCATTCCGCTCGATCGATTCATGTGCGAGTTACATCGATACTAATCTCCTTAGTTACGCTTTAATCGCTAATAACGTTATTGTTAATCAAGTTTTGAATTTGAAAGTCATACACAATACAATTTCTAATGTATTTTATCCGATAAAAGTTAAATCAAGCGGATCAATTGATTACAACTGAAGTAATAATCGATACAAGTGTGCATTCGATAGATCCCTTTATGAGACTTATTTACATAGTTACGGGGATATAAATTATAATATTATGGTAATACGGAAAAGCTCTATGCACGCATGTAAATAATTTTGATGGGTAACGATTCCTAATGAAAATATATTGATATGAATTTATATCGATAGGTCTCATTTTCTCCCTTGCTATTGACCGTACCTGTCCGTAATTTTCAGGGTAGTATCTGAGTGGCAATATAAATGTTTCTTTATAATGAGGGCTCCATGACAACCATAGTTTTCGTTTTATGTCGATAATTATTTTAAATGTAAAGTCAATGAGGATATACTCAAATCGTTCTATATACGTTTCCTCTTTTGCGAGATGAACAAAGATTTAAGGATATAATCCTTATCACAGGGGTCATAATTAGAAATGATAGAAATTCCGCTTTACCCATTAACCAGCAAGAAAAATCATATCGAAAATCCTGGAATTCGATTTTTACCTAATATATTTTTAATTAATTAAGGCAAGAGACTGAAACCCTTGCTGAATTATAATATTATAATACAAAATAATATAAAAGTAAAAGGAAACTAATGCAGTTATTACAGTCGAAGTTATGATCGATACAAGTAAGCATTCGATAGATCCCTTCTACAGAAAAATTTCAACAGTAATTAGGATAAAACTGTAACCATTATTTTGAGAAAGCAATGTACTATTCATAAATATAAATTATTTTCATGCGATTCGTTTCCTTATGAAGATATATCGATATGAAGTTATATCGATAGGTTTCATTTTCTCCTATGATATTGACCTTACCCGTCTGAAATTTTCAGCGTCATACCTTATTAACAATATGATTATTTAGTGAAAATTACGTCTCCTTGCCAACCATATTTTTCATTTTATATCGATATCTATTATCAATCACTCCACTACGTAAATATTCAATTCCAAACGTTCCCTCAACGCTTATATCATCGTGGTAACTAAGACGACCTTAAGTATTGTTGAGGGCGAATGAGCGTGTTGTTCGTACATTCCGCCCATTTCAACGATACTTTGAGTGTTTTTTTTCGCTTTTTAAGAAACTTATGGACCCAATACTTGAACACACGTGACACAAATATGTTCCCACCCCCCTCCAAAACCCGCTTGATGAATTCAAGCGCCCATCGACTCGTTTATTCATAAAGTGGAAAAAAATCTTTAGGAGGGCGACGAGACGCGATCGAAAAATATATACGGCAAGAAAGATCTTTGCTATATAATTCAGGAGAAAAGTCTTGCTTCAACTTGCTCCTTTTTCCATTAAGAATGGGATATATATTGGCAGCCGCCCGACCCGATAATAAGCCACGAAAGTTTCCTAATTTGATTGTTGCTGCAATTGATAGCAAATAAACTTTCCGCCGCTTTGATTTTCCTTCCAATTATTGGTAAAAGGTGCTGAATTCAAAAGGAAAGGCTAATATTTGTCCACTAGTACTACAACACTCTCTTTCAGGCAATTTTGAAAGTGGAAGGTACGCCGCGCCGTGACGTAGCAAAGAGTTAACTTTTACGCAGGCCTCCGCGATGATGAAATTGATGAAGGTTTTTATGGTTCATAAAATTAATCATTGAAAAAGTTCTTTTTCCACCAAAAATGAGTCAACGCGTCGTTATCACGAAAAAACTTCCTCAAAATGTTTACGATTCAAATGGAGGCCACTGATATTCGCCGGTGAAAATTTATTATTTTAGGATTTCTTTCTTAGTTTTTTTAGTATTCTTATTGTTTTTTTACTAAAGCCTGAATAGCATAATTTTTTTTCATAATTTTCGAGGGGGAGGCTAAAATTATAGTGGAAAAATGACCGTTTCACTTTGATCATTTTTCGCTATGACTCCAGGGATGGGAATCACATCCCTTTTATCCATCACTCGACCCTTTGTCCCTTTTCCCACTGATAAAAACTTTCGCTGATACCGCCTTACAGCCAATCAGAACGCCCTTCCGCTTGCAGCGATCGAAACATTTGATGTTAATGTTAATGCTTAATTAATACTTTTATTAATTCGACGTCTGTGTTGAAATTGATGTTTATGTGGAATGGGAGGATGTTTAAGAGGGATGGGAAGTTGCTAAGGGTTTGTTGGGTTATGAGAGGGTAATTGTTGCGTGAGAAGCCATTGAATAAAAGATCTGTAATTGAGAAGAGGAGGGAATTTAATTTTAGAGGAGGGAGAAGAGAAGGGGAGGGCGTTCTGATTGGCATATTATATTTGAAAAGAAATAAAATAGGATTTGGAAGGAAGAAGTGTCTGACGTTGCTCCATGCTCGGTTTTTAATTGAATGTTACATGTGGGAAGTGACAGAGTCAGCGATGGAAAAAGAGAAGTTGGGAATGACCGAGTGATACATATAGAATTATAACTCAATGAGTGATGACTCTTTTGGTCCCTGAGAACCTATCACTGGAGACAGTGAGGGGGGGTTTGTGGGGAATAATCCCCCCCCCCCAAGAGCTCAGGAAATTTTTAAGTTTAAGCCATTTTACTTAATTGGATTGATATTACTAATAGAATAGTGTAAGGATAAATAAAATATCCCTCAGATAGCCTTCAAACTGACCATTTTGAACCATTTATCTTAAAATTACGTACTTTATTAATCTCGCACCTACCGCTTATCCTGGTGGGTATTCCATACACCCCGGCATATCTTTTTGCAATGTTTATTTATGGTAACTAAGGCTCATGGTTACCTGTCAATTTTGGTTAGTTAAATAATAAAATATGCTTACGGTGTCAATATCGATTTTATATTACAACTATTTTTAGTTTTGGAAATATATAAGATGTCTTAAAATAATCTGCTTGTGAAGTTATTTCCAGTGTCTAAAGTAGAAATAGTTTTATTTTTTCGAGGAGCCTGGAGTCTCGACGGATGTCGAGAAATCTCGAAGGTGCGAGAGTCTCGCCGCGCCGAGAGTCTCGTCCCGACAATGCCGAGAAACGAAATTCTCGTCTTGACCGCCGAGACTCTCGGGTGGTCGAGAATCTCGCACAGCCCTACTGTCTGTAAAAAAAAGCAAGATACTCGAGTTTGAGGAGATCTAGCGTCTAAACGAAGCAATCGATTTCAATGCAATTAAAAGTATACGAAAGAGAATTTAGTTCTACGTTATATCATGTACTTTAAATTTTTTTTGGCTAAATAGTATTTCCTGTACTTAATTTTTTCTCAAAAAAGTACCCGTTTTTTGCGCGTAAAATCAAGGTGCCCAACTTTGAGCGCTTGGCATTCCTGTAGTTTTCGTTCCTTTAACTTGAAATTTTGAATTAAAGAAGCCACATCTATTATTAGCAGTTTGCCGAAAACAAATTGTTTATAACACTAAAATTAACGGAGTTGTTGTAAACAACGCAAACCTCTGCTAACTTCGAAACCAGTGAGTCAATTGAAAATTGATTGGTATTGTTGTCTTCCGTAGAATGTTAGTAATGCAAGCACATATGAAATGTATATTAAATATCAATATTAACGTCAATATCACTTATTAATTATCTAGATGTTTCTATGCGCGTACCGGCAGCTCCGTCGTGGGAGGGGGAGGCGAAAAGAGGCGCGTGGTTGCCACCGACTCAGCAGAGGGCGCGCTTCCTTTAAATGACCGACTCGCACGATGAAAGTATCGTTGTAGCACCCTTCAGGTAAACTTAAGGTCAGGTTGGGCAGAGCTTTCATAAAAATGCTTTTCTACGACGTAAATTCTAAGCCATAATAGCGTAAATTTTATTGGATGGTAAAAAAAACTATTTGAATCAATTCCCATCAGCATTTCTCATGTGGGCTTCGGACCACTAAAGGCTGCTTTAAAAGGAAGTAGGAAGTTCACCACTTGTGTTCTCCTTTACACAATCCTTCTGTTTAGCCGCGACTCTTTTCACTGATATCAAGCTGATACCAAGACAATCAGACACAGTTTGATACACAGGATATCTTTTGTCCATAATTTTTTCTGCTTCGCAACGAAAAAAGCAAGTTGCACTCAATAAATTCGTCCCTCAGCTGAATCAGCATTAGTGGACCACGACTTCTACCTCCCTTGAGTCTTCCTCATAGTAACGGCAAGACTCTCGGAAAGAACGGAGTGAAATGAGTTCAGACATCATTTTCGAGGAGTTTACTGTGCTTAATTGCCGATTAAGAAGTTTCTTAGTGCTGTGTGTACATTCAAGAAGACAATTTTGAATTAATCAACAGTGCTTGTTTTTGTTTTAGGGAAATATAGGGGAAAATTGTCCCCAATTCTGTGTCCAGGCACCTTGTTCTTTTTGGTCGTATTTTTCGTCGGCCCATTTTGTGTCGTCCCTTGTTTATTAAGTCCTTTGTATATTTATGGACTAGTGCCCTTTCCATGTGTTCAATCGGAAAGAAATTGTTGTCCGGCGCTGATTTCAACGAACGTGTAATTGATCACTTTGCTGGACAAAAGGAAAGAAGGATGGACTTCTGCAATATAACTAAAGGCATGTGAGCATTTCAGATTTTGTTAAAAATGTGTGAGAAACATTTAATTATTGATTTTAAATCACACTGTATTCAAGAAGCAATGCGAACACCGCAATGCAATGTTTACATCTCGCCTCCCTCCTCAGGTGTTACAAATGTCATTGCTACCTAAATCATTGTAAATGTTGAATAGATTTGACAAATAACGCATTATGATTGCAAAACGAACAACATAAGTGTATTGCGGGCATATCCGCACGAAGAATGTAGGCGCTAAAACCTAAAGTTACGTATTTTCGTTTGTATTTGCAAAATATCGCAGCAAATATATTTTTATTCTTCAAGATCATTGATCAGTATAATCGAGAGTCCGGACTAAGCCGATCCGTGTGACCGAGAGTCTACTGCATTTAGTATTTATTAATCAAGCTTCATTACGAAAACTAGGTATTGTTGTTGAAAAAAACGGAACATATGGCATCACAAAATTTTATTCCTAGATTGCCGTAAAAACATAATAAAATACACAAATTATTAAAAAATTATGACCCCTCGGTGGAGTGCGCCCCCCCAGCATTTGACTCACTAGCCGCCACTGGGCAGGGGATGATCAATCACCAGCATGCAGCATGCAATTGGACTCCCACATGCACTCCACACAGTCCGAAAAACGTCACGCATACTAACAAATTATACTACCACATACTGTTAGAAATAATGACATAATTCAGAAACATACATTAAAGTATACATAAGTTATTAGGCTACACTACAAGTCATCTATTCTATTTATGAGTTCTAACGCTGCCGTTATACTCTTATTGATCGTGGAAAAAAGGACATCATGAATCTCTCTGTTCTGCAGTCTATCTTTCTAATTTTATATATATGATCTGATCTTCCGTAGTATGTTGGCGTCCGTAAGATACGGCAAACTTCGTCAGAAAAGACGCTGCTCATGAATTTATCTAAAAGCTTTAGTCTATTTTTCAATCTACTGTCCTACAGAGATTCCCATTCAAGTTTATCTAAAGGCCGTATCACATTAGCGACTGCGGCCGGCGCTGAGGCTGCGACTGGCCCGTCGACCAATCAGAGCGAGGCAGTCGCAGCCAATCAGAGAGCTCCATTTCAATCTCGCGTGCTTGCGGCAGACGTGTTTGTTTTGTTTACCGTAGCGAGGGAAGTTCAAGAAGGTTGTGAGATAACGCTGAGATAATTTCGGATTTTTAAAGTGAAGATGGAAGCCCAGCATCAAGGAAAAGCACGATCAAAATTCTCCTCGGCGTAAGATATCCGTATATTACACGAAGTAGAATGTCGGCCAATACTGTGGGATCCGACCATTGAGAATTACAAAAGAGCGGACCTGAAACCTCATATGTTGGGCGCAGGTAGCCCAACATATTGGACTTCTATTAACTTCCTATTACGATGCCAGTACAACTGCCTTAATTTCAACAATTGCTGCTCTCTATCCATTCTTTGGGAATTCGTAAACAAACAAGCCACAAGCAGAAACGTTCTTAATGTCTGGTTTCGCTGGTGCGTCCCGCGGCTGCGTCCGACTGCCGCGGCCGGCCGTCACTGACTATATGTGCTACACATTCTCTGGCAAAAAAATTGCAATTAGTGCCAACCATGGCTAATAACACAATAGAATAGTATTCCTTGAAGTTCAAGAACAAAGATCCGCTGGCTTTTGGGCAGAATATTCTAACGTGTTTTCCGTCAACGGGGGGCACACAATTTGGAAAGTTCCACCTCTCCCAAAAATCCAAAGCATTCTTCTTCAAAGTGTTAGTTGTTTCCGTCATCAAAGTTCCGATTTTGCGGGGAAGTACACAAAGGTACTAAACGGCTACACAATGCTTTCAGTGTTTCTTTAAGTATCACACTTTAGTAACTGTATGAAATACGAAAAGCAAAGCTCAGAGACCGAAAGGTTTCTCCTGTGGCTAGACACTTGAAAAAGATTATCTGTTTATGAATTGACTTATTGGTATTTTTTCTTTTATCATAAAGGAAATGACTAAAAAAGGTAGAAGAATGAAAGGGACAATTACTTTAAAGGTGCTATTTCGCTCTCGTCCGACTGCACCTTGAATATGCAGCGAGCGTATGGGATCCGGTGCAGAAAGACTTAATCCGCGAACTTAATAAAATACAAAGGAAGGCTGCGCGTTTCGTCAAAAACTACAACGGGCGTACAGACAGTGTTACCCAGATGTTAAGCGAATCAGGCTGGGAGCCGTTGGAGACTCGGAGGCTGCGCGCTAGGCTTAGATTGCTTGAACAATTGAGAATGGATACCTTTAATTTCCAGCTCCGATAGAATCGATAAATTAAGAGAGATGTTTTGCCGAACGGATAGATTTGGGAATTCGTTTTTCCCGCGAACCATAAAGGACTTTTATAAACGCTAGTCCCAACCTCGTTAGAGCACTTCATTTTTTTATTAGCTGTAAAAGGCTGGTGTCCTAACACCCCCTGCCACACGCCTTTTAGGCGGCTTACGGGGTATTAGGTAGATGTAGATGAAAATACAATTGAAGGCAAAAGCTCGGGACAGGCTCTCCTGCTTCTGTCAAAACGTCAAAATGGCATCGACATTGAGCTGTTAGACCAAGAACCTCTGAATCATTATTGCTAGAAAAATTGTGAAGAAGAAACAAAATTCAGACGATTCAAGAGCGTTAACCCCAGACTCCGATTGTAAACAGAAGTGTACGAAATTGAGGAAGACTTCAAAGGCAGCTAACATGAGTAGTACTTCAAGGATGGCTGAATATTTTGAAGAGAGAGCAAAAAAGGGATTGGAAATAATTAAAGACATAAGAAGACGAAGTTCACCATTTAGTGAAGATCACGGCTTTAGAAATGAAAAAAATATACCCAAAGTTAATTGCGAAGGCTCAATGCATCAGGAGAAAATCGTCGTCCATTTCCACCTTGTTCCAAGCCAACCTCTTGAGAGGCAAACAGCTGAAACTGAAATGCATTCTCTGCTCTAAACAATGTTGTCGGGCAGCAGACGTCTTGCGACCGGGACGCCCAAAGAAACAAAACACCCTGCCGCAGCGTCCAACCGCGACGACCCAACGCGGCAGTCGGAGGCAGCCGCGGGACGCCCGCCCCAGCGAAACCAGACGCGCTTTACGTGCGCATGCGCGACCGTGGCGTCGGGCGCAATGTGTGATGGAGTGCAGCCGAAATGGTGGTCGCTATAGTGTGATGTGACCTTAAGAGGTCAATTGCATTAAGAAGACTATCGTGAAGACCTTTCACGTACCTGGCAGCTCTTCTTTGCACGCGTTCTAACTCAGTTTTTAAGACTTTTTTACGAGGGTCCCAAACACTGGCAGCGTATTCTAAATGGGAATCTAACGAGGGAGAAGTAGCTAATTTCTCTCACTTTGTCGTCGCACTTTCCTAATATTCTTTTGACAAAATCCATTTTACGATTAGCTTGACCGGTTATTTCTCGAATATGTTTATACCATGATAGATCATTATTGAGTCTAACTCCTAGATATTTCACGGATTCAACTGCCTTTAATTGGGTGCCACGAATGAAAAAGCTATGTTTTGTGGAGTTATTCTTTTTCCAGAAATTCATCGCTATGCATCATACATAGAATTACAATTACTCTTCATTTTGCGGGTATTAATGATTTTAAATATCCATTTGTTTATGTTAAAATGAATTCATTGCTTCATTAAATAATCTTCCTTCAACTATCAATAAAACTGAGTATTTTTTTTTACAAATAATTCTTCAATGAATACGTTAAAATTAACAGTGGTCACGAAGCTTCTGTTCAACTACCCTCATCACCACTCACTATGGCAGATATACAGATTATTTCAATTCAAAAAGTAATAAGGCACTTCTAATGCATAAATGTGCTAACTAAAATATCAAAGTGGATGGACGTAATATGGTGTTGAGATTTTCCGAACAGAACACGCGTCATAAATAAAACAGAAACATATAAACCGTCATTTTGACAAGTTTTAAGCTTTTGAGAAAGCTATTAAAACCCCATTTCTATAATATAAAAATAATTATTTTTTAAAAAGAATACGTACCGTATGAAATAAATAAAAGTCAGAAAAATGAAAACGACATTTAAAAAATTGTAGGCAATATGAATAATTAAGAGGTCGTCCATCAAAGAAACAGTTCCTTCTAATGTTAACAAAGTTGTATAACATAGGGTATATTTTATTTAGGTATAGAGAATACCTAGCTCTTCATTAAAATTGATGCAAATATTTATGCAAAAACAAGGAACAATTGTGTCCCGCAGATGCTTCGTTTATATAATTGTTACTTGGGGCGATTCAAAACGGTTTTCGAGTACGCTCGTATCCTAGCGATGAGTAAACAGTGTGAACCGATTGTTTCCATAAACAAGGGCGTATCCAGGATCAAAAGTAGAGGGGGGAAGCAAGCCGTGGTCGTTCAACATTAAACACGAAAAAAGGTTTAGGGAACCAAAATTTCAAGAAAATTAAAAGAACGCTTTCTTAGTTTTTAAAAATGTTTACTCATAAAAAATCTTTTGATTTTTATTTACACGTTTTACAGTAATATCACTTTTCTTGGATTTAAAGAAAATTTGTTGAAATTACTTTTTATCCTTGGGGGGGGGGGGCACTTGTCTCCTGCTAGGTACGTCCATGTTAATTATATTTGCAACGGATTATATCTGCAAACGCGAGGAATAGCGTGGAAAGGAGATGAATTTGATGTATTATGTCATCTTGGATGTAAATTTCTGTTATAATCCCCAATCAGTGCTGTTAAAAGCACAGAGAATAAGTATTTCAGTAATTAAAAATGTAATTAAAACTATATGATTCATCTGATGCCGTAATGTGGCGATCGCTATTCAATTGTTTGTATTCATGAGACCTCGTCTCTCATTTATGCTTTTGTATTTGAGTCTACGCTATCGCATGCCGCAGCGAGGTCTTATATTTCATCCTTCTTTCCATATTATACCTATTTGCCAATGCGCTCTATGGGAAAGATTACTCTGGATTCCGTATACGAAGGCATCGTGCATGATCGCTATCATTCACCCGATGCATCACTGTCGTTTAGCTCGCTGCGTCGTCCAAGAAAAATCCGTTCGTGAATTTTATTTACTCTTCGTGAAGGCGGCAGTAATCCTGCGATTTCGAATTTGTGTTTTTTTGTGCGGAGCTTATAGGTGTGCAAATATGCAGGGGAGGCTCTAATGGGAATGACGAATGCTATTAATTTCATTATTCACTATTAATTCCAAGTTTTAAGCCATTGATATTTCTAATCTTTACTAAACATTTTAACCCTAGATTAGACTACAATCACTGAGGAGCGTAAATTAGCATTACACATACCCAAAGAATAACTGTGGATCCCGTACGGAGTCATCGTGAATGATGGCTAATATCATTCACTCTCGCTGTGAACATGGCGAACTACTGCCTTTCGGCTGGCCGCATTTTCTTCAATGTTTACGGGCTTAAGATGCAGCGAACTGTGTCACGCACTAACCGTAGGAAGAGTTCGTGTCTATATGGCCTTCGGCATGACGCAATTCAGAGTTGAGGGTGGAGAAAAAATATCGCATCGACTATGCGAAGTGACTCTGAATATCGTTCAGTTGCTGGGTAACCGAGTGACGAGAGTGTTGAATTTTATTCCCGAGTGTGCCTTTTCTGTCTAGTGAAGAAATTATTCCCGTGTTCTGACAACATATGAAAGAAGTGTTTTACACTTATCTAAGATGTTAATCTTTCGTGGTGCAAAGTGAATAAGTGCATTGGTGAATGTGGATTAATAAAATAATCCGAATTTGGAAATCACTGGATTAGCCCCTGGTGCATAGTGTCAAGTGTGTTCTATGGTGTAAGTGGGGAAGCACCTTGTAGTGATTGTGTTGTATTGTGTAGCTTGTTGGGTTAACATTAAATAAGTTACCGAAGAAGAGTAACAAGGATTATCGGATCTTACGATTTGGCTTCTTTCTTGTGGAAAGCGTCTAACGGCTCCAATTACAAGGAAAAAATAAAGTAAGGATAATTTTCATATTTAATTAAACTAATTGTATTACATTTATTTATACCTTTGCTTGTGGGAATCAAGTTTTTTTGGCTTTTTTAATCACACTGATTGTAGGTATTTATAATTATTTATCGCCAAGGTGTAGCATTATTATACTTTAAAACCCACTGCCCACCTCTGGTTTACAGAGTCATAATAATGTTTCGTGTGAACGAACAGGAATACGAAAAAATCATGGTATCCAACCCTACCGAAATTTGTAGAAACACTAAATTCTCTATCTAATTTTAATCAAGTGAAAGTTTGGTATCACCTACACAAATCCTTAGACCAATAGAAATCATCTTTCCCACATCGCCTCCGTGGCGAAATCGGCTAGCGCGTTCGGCTGTTAACCCAAAGGTTGGTGGCTCGAGCCAAGCCGGGGGCGTTATTTCTGGACGATATTATTAAGAGTGACGGGAAAAGACCAGAGGCCTTTTTCGAGGGGAGGGTATTTGGGGGACCCAAACCACCCTACAACGAGAGAAAGCGATTGCAGATGAACGAACGATTAAAAAAAAATGACGTATTTTTTCTGACAAGGAGACTTTATGTAAGTAATGTCAAGAAAGAAATGAAACTATTTTTATTTGATAGTAGACACTTAGGTACGAATACTGTCGAAGGGTTTTGTCCATATACGCCCGGGTTTGCAGGAATGAAGCATTTGAAAATACGCTGCCTTTGTAGTCTCGTCTTACCTGTCGTGGAAAAACCGACATTCTGAATCAATGTGTCTATTATATCTCTTATTATATTTTTATTATCTGATCTTCCGTAGTATGTTGGCGTTCGTAATATATATAACTAACTCCCCTATAAACACTCTCACTACTTCTTTACAAGGATACAAAAATTGTTGGACCATTAATTATAAACTCTTTTAGATAAAATGTGGGGTTTATGACCCCTGTTACCCCCCCACATCCGTGGTTATTAGCATCTGTTTTCGCAGGATTAGGTCTTCAGTGAGGGTAAGCTGAAGTACAGCCATGGGGTTGGGGGAGTTGGCACCCCTGTGTAGATTGCAATAGCACTTCCATTCATATGAAAATTCATTTTCTTTACTAACGTGTTCAAAATTTTTTCCCGTGAAGTTCTTCTCCGATGCCATATTCGTACCAAATATCGACACTGCATTTTCTCCTTGCTTATTTCTCATATCCGTGACAGCAGTTCCGAATAACACTTGGATCAATGCCCAGGAAAACGATTGGAACAGCATCACTGTAAAATTACACCACAAAAGCAAACAAAAGATGATCATAAATATCAATAAGTGACCACATTAAATATTGCTGAGATACAGGTAGTTTATCCGAGAAATTGAAAAAAGTACTTGTAATATATTATGGGACTGTGAAAACAATGTCAATAACCCATCCTATGCAACCCGATAAGTTTATGGAATATTAATGAGGGATTCCTGTTGAAAAGACAACACAAAGGGCGCCATTGAACAATTGCGGTGGGGCGTGGAACTATATTTGAGGGGATTTACGAAAATATAATTATATTGTAATCACTCACTCGATCGCTGCATCAAACGGAAGGTTGCTATGAAGAGACGTAAACATGGGGAGGACATTCCGTACCCCCATTCTCTGTAAGCAGTAAAGCACGTGTACCGTAGGATCATTTCCCAGCAAAACGGCGATGAAGAATTTACCTGTAGAAATACACAGAAGAGACCGTCACTTACGGCCTGTTTACACGGAATATCAACCATTTACAACTTAATGTCTGAATGTACGAACGCGTTTATGAACATGAAAATGCACCGGGTAACCAGGGCCGGCCCCAGCAGGTGCGGGGCCAGGGGCGAACTTTCAGTGCGGGGCCGTTCACTTAAAATATTAAACTCTATACCCCATCTACAAACTCGAGCATTTTTAATCCCTACCACTCTCTGGCTAAGTATGCGTTCCCCTCCCAAATTCAGACTTCGTAATTACGCCGTTATGATACCATCACGCAGTTGAGTTCGTTGTTATCACTCACACGCCACAGTACTGTACTGACAAACGCAATTGCACAATAAATTTACTGCATTATTATACCTTTTTCATGATATTAATTTTTGTCTAGCCTGGACTTAACAATACAGTAATAGTTGGAATTGGGTTTTCAAAACTATCGCATATTTTATTTTTTGTTCAGGAACGCGGGGCCCGTGGTGGTCGCCCCGCCCTAAGGCCGGCCCTGCGTGTAACCACCCAGCTTAAGCAAATGCATCTACAGGAAATGGAACCTGTTCTAATTTTGTTCATGCATTCGTGAAATATTCCGTTTATATCCACCAAAGTCGTTCATTCATTCACACATTAACCCGTACGTTTTAATGTACCGCTTAATTATGCCTTAAGAAAGAAATACCGTTCGAAGGGAAACCGATTTTCCCGCTGATAAAACGCAGGGCGGCCAGATGTTTGTGATGAGTTGTCGAGTCAAAAAGTGCAGCAAATTGAATCATAAGATCCCAGCAGTTGACCATGTTATTGTATTTTGATGGATATTAGCCAAACAACGACGAATCAAGCAATGAAATGCATATTATACGATGGCAATTATAATGATAATACACATTAATAATAATATTTTACTCACGGACCCAAATACTGCCAATCACGTTTATGTCGTCCCAGCAAGCCGCTCTTTGCACCAGGATTTCTTCCAATTCTGACCTCTCGTGCACACGCTATTTCACTGTTTTTAAATTTCTCCAGCAAACTCCGCGTGCACGAAAAATAATCACGTATCTGCATCCGTGTATCCATTGGGTCGTCATACAGACGTCAATGGAGTTAGAAACAGCCGTCTGTTGATGTAGACAATGTTACGCTATAGCGGTGTGCAAGCAGTTTGAAATGAGACAAAAGATAACGAGTCATATGGTGTGATGACGGTTAAGAAGACCGTTGAGTTGTGGGTGGAGGAGGAAAGTCAGGGAGGTGGGGAGGATACGAAAATGGAAGTTGAAAAGAGCATTTAAAAACCGTCGGAGAGTCAAAAGGGCCCAGACACTGAGACAGACGAACTTGTTCCGCGCACAAGGAAAGCAGACGTGACGTCAGGAAAACAAAAGCCAATCGGTGTTCGAAATCTTTAATCAAAAAGTGGCGTAATAGTTTTAAAATTATTTTAAAAGAATGTATTCAAAAATATTACATTTAAAATTTATTTTAAATTTTATATTAATTATTAGCTGAACACTGATACTCTATTTTCATTTTTTACGAAATAAATGAGACTCAAATTTTCGTGACGTCACAAACGTCCTTCACTCAGGTGACGAATCGCATCCACGGAGCCCCAATCCTTCTCAGTGTCCTGCTAACCACCGTGGAGTTAAGACGTAAGTAAACAAGCCATTCATTAGTTCACGTTTTTATCGTGTCATACATATGTCATTGCTATAACATTTTAGTGTTTAATATATCAGTGAATCTGCTTTGCCTGGTGCTTATAATAATTCGTGATTTTCTCTACTTTATTGAGATTTATCCCGCCTTTGATTATTTTGTATTACCCTTGGCAAAGAACCTCAAATGTTTGAAGGTAGCGTAATTGTGATATATTAGAGAGTGATTACTGTGTTTCCATTGTTCCTGCCAAAGATAGGACGATATTGGGATATATTTTCTCTTTTCGATTTTCAATACATTCCCTATTCATTACCGCTTTTTCGCTTTCACGAATCCGAGAGTTATTGCGAGTCTACATTGTTCACAAATTGAGTTCGATGTCTAGTGATCTAGTTTCAGTAATGTCGTCAGAATGTCTCGCATATCAGATGTTGGTAAATTGTCCGTTGCAGCGATCCATTTTGCGATCTTATTTTCACTAATGTAAGGCGGATTCTGATCACTAAGACATGATTGCGATAATATGTGAATTGCTTGCCAAGTACTTTTTCCCTAAGGTCATACGAACTCACTCCTCCGGTGAGACGATTTCCTTAAGAGGTTTTGAGAACAGCTTACTCGAAGGAATTCGTCCCCCATCGTTTGGTTTAAGCGATTGTTATCTCGTATTATTCTCGTATTCGGAGGTAGCTCTTGCCGCAAGAATATTCCGAGTTTTATGGGCCTTATCACCAAGGAGATGGAATTCTCGCAAGACTGCCCCATTTGACCATCGCTTGTTACACCCAGATGTTTTCAGTCGCGAGAGTTATGCGGAGATCTTACTGGACTAACTTCTTAATATAATTCGCGTTTATATTTGAAGTAGACGTCTCTCTCCTTTCTGTCGTCGGCAAGCAGTTGTGATCGCTTAAGTTTATCGCAGTTATTCGGATATTTCGTCTGAATTCAACCAAAAAAACTTCTCATTTTTTTTCGCTAACTTTCTCTTCTTTACCGTTGAATCACACGACTGTTGCAAATTATAAGAATTGCATTGAATAGTTAAGTTGATTAACTATCATTTTTCACTATTTTTTAATTTCCGATGTACACTTTTCCGTGTTCACAATAGCCGGACGTTGCATCGGTAATATTTAATCATTCGGGTTTTGTACTCTTGGTTTCTGCTTGATGATAGCATTATGTTAATGTGTGTCCATTTCTTATTATTTCCAGTAAATTTTGTCCGTGTAAAAATAGTGCTGTGTCAGTTATACGAGTGTGGAATTTATGGGAATTATATTACGTCGGAGAGATATCCTGAGGGGAGAAATGGTAAGTGGATTTCATTTTTTAATATTATACATTATTTCATTATGTTAAATGCCAAAATGTTGCCATTAATATGCTAACCTTTACTTCAAATGGAAGTAATTATTTATTTACATGTGCGGGGTTATATGCTTTCGTCTACGAACTGAAGATTTTATTTTTCTTTGTCTTGTTCCTCCGTTAATCGAATTATTAGAAACAATGCAGGGAAAATACAAAATAAGATCGATAGAGCTTCGTATGCGTTTAGGTTTTTTTGCGTAGATCTCAAGATGGAGGTGACGATTTTTTTTAAATTTCCCTGTCATAGTTTAATATTTCAAAATTAATCATTTTACCACTTAGTGGATTCTAAAATTTTACCTACACCTGAGTATTCGTCATGGATATTAGCGCCTTGTGAATAGGCTTTACGAGTGTTCTTCCGTCTGTATTTGCATTTGGTGAAGGATTGGCCTTATTCGATTGTTGCTGTTATTCGATTATATTTTAACGTGATGAACGAATGTTAATAGTGTTTTCTAGTTGGCATTTACTGAAAACCTACTCATAAGCCTTTAATGAACTGCCTACTTTGCAACGGATATACATTTTGATAAGATCTTGCGTCGATCTCTACTGTATGTTTGAAAGCATGGGAAAGGCTCCTAACTTAATCGTCCATTTCTTCGTAATGCATTTACTTATTAAATAAGTTAATGAATTCTTTGTCATTGGGAAATCCTTGCTATAGGTATTCAAGTTTAACGACTGAATAACCTATCCAGCTGTTTTCATTTACACCACGAGACACCTACCGTCACTTTATATTTTTACGAAGTCATTTAAAGGGCAATCTTTCGTCGCACATTGCCAGATTTGGAGTTAATGTCTCCACAATAAAATAGGCAACATAATGTTCAGCAACATATATATGGTTGAGAGTACGAGGGAATTAAGATAACTTGGCTGCTTACTCCTTGCCGAGAGAGAGACGATGACCTTCAGGTATATTGGCTTTGAATTTTCGTGTTTCGAAAAGCTTCGCCGGTTCGAAAGACTGGTTGGTTTGGGTTCTTCTTCTTTTGAAGGTCGACCTTGTTGCTTCAGACAAGACTTCAAACTTAACTGCATTTTCATCTCTTTTTGATGTCATTGTTGGACGTGAATCTCACTTACATCGCAAACACGTTTACGCATGGAATCCTCGATCGTCATTTTTTATTTTTCTACGAATCATTTCTTCCTTAGTACTCTGCATTAATATTTGTTTTCGTATTAATTGACAGATGAATTTTCCTCTCTCTTGGACTATTATTATTTTTGTTGTCATTCTAAAAAGGCGTGTGGCATGGGGTGTTAAAACACCAGCCGCTTATATATGAAAAGTGAATCTTCAAACAGAATTACGCCTGGAATTTATTTAAGTCCGTAATGAATCGGGGCAAAAGCAAATTTCCATATCCATCCGATCGGCAAAATATTTCTCTAATTTTATCGTTTATGAGGGATTTGGAAATATAGTGGGGGCTCTAATATTATGTTCTCCGTGTCGCTCTTGAAGATATCGATTCTCAATTGTTCAAGCAATCTAAGCATAGCTAAGAAAACACAATTTCTGCCAAAGGTGGTTGAAAATACGATCAAATTATTCTAATTTGTTTACTTACATTTCTTTGATAGAGACACGTTGACCTTCAGGTTTTTCACGAAGCTTTGCTGTTGGTATTTGTTTGTTATTTTAAAGGTTGACCTTATTTATAGGCCATGACAGCCAGCATAACTTCATTTTCAAACATGTCTCCTTTTTCATTTTATATTTCGAAGTTCATTTAATTCATACCGCTAGGACTATTACGAATGAAGTTCACCATCGTCATTTGTCTTTTTCTATTAGTTTTTTCTTCTATAATATTCTTTGTCGTGATATACTGCCTGTGTGAGTGACAGATGCATTGTGCTTTCAGTTGGGGTATGTGTTTATTCTCCCGCATTTATCGTACATGAATGCTCTTTATTAATTTGTTTTTATATTTATTGTTTCGTTTTGTGGCCCATGGATACCTTTGTTTTGTTTAGTATCGTAATGAAAACGGTTCCGGCTTATTTAGCTTCGTCCACTTTTTTAGGCTGTGATTGCGTAAAACCAAATACGTTCTCATTTTGATGTTTTTCCATCGATTACTTCAATAATAGGACGTCATATCGTATTTTCAGAATCAGTTTTCTGTAGGTCCACCTTGTTCTTGTACTTCTCCTCCAAAATTACATTCCTGCAAGTTTTAATTTGGTCACTTATGTTATCCATTTCTATCTTATTGACCGCAATCATATCCATGCATCAGCATCCACACTACATGAAAAACTATTCAGGAAATTCTTCACAGAAAGAGGACAAATCATAGTGATGTGTTTTTTTTTGCGAGGAGATAAGTATTATAAGTGCATACGTTTTATATATACATATGTGCATATGAAGACTATATTATTATGATGGAGGGTACGTTATTTGGAAATCTGATTAATATTATAGCGTGGGCGTTTTCTGTTGTTTTTTTATAATCCCTATTTTTAGATTGAAATGAATTTTTATTCTCGACTTTTTTCATACGCGGGATTTTTGTGTCTACAATGCGGTCATAAAATAATAATGCTAATTTGCGTGTAACTTTATTACATCTACCTTTGTGATGTACATTTTGTGCCGTTTTAAGTTCGATAGACTCAGTTGCGAACCAACATTTTGCGAATAAAAATGAGTAACGCTCTACACATGTCTATACTTTGTGCCTTTTCGTGTGAATTTTGTGTCCTTTTAATTTCAAAAGACTTAGTTACGAGTCAACATCTTGCGAATAAGAAATGAGTGACGTGTTACATAGTATATCTATCGGAGAATTGCATTTATTATATTGTTGTGATCCGATGAATTATCTTCCATTGCGGTCATTTATCTGTATTTTTATTTGAGGTTATAGTGATACCCATCCAATGAAGTGGTACGTTTGGGTTTCTTAATTAGCTCTTGAATAGTGTTTGTTCGAATTTTGCTAATTTCTTTGCATTGGAATACTATCCAGCAACCCGCTGAATGCATACAACTAAAAAGTGCGTCAAGTATAACAGAATTGCGTTCACTCCAAAGAAATTTACTTACGTGATATATCTCGTGCAGCTAATGCCATACTAATTTGATCACCTGGCTTTAGTCTCGCGTAATTTAGGCCTATTGAAGGCCTACTAAAGTACCATAAACCCTAACATTTACTGAGAGACTTTTCTTTAGATGAAACACTTTCTTGGCTGACAATATATCCTTCTTTTGACCTCAGAGGAACAGTTGATATTATGTTCGGGGAAACTTCACAAAACTAAGTCCTGTCCACAGTCGGATTCAAAAGAACTGCAAAGAATTGAGCGGCGCCACTTTCGCCGCAGTTTGGAAATTGAGTTTCATTATTTTCTATAGTACCAGTAGCAGCGGCAGCTCGTTTGTGTAACGGTTTTTAGACACTTCTTCATTAAGCTTTTCAATTCTTAATCTGCACGCACTATCTAATTGGACGCTTATGTCAACTTTGTCTAACACGGCGTACTCAATGCAAGCATTAATGTGTTTTTCGCTAAATTGGTTTTTTGACTATCATTTAAATGTTTAAAACCGAGACACCATCCATGCACTGTCAGTAACTTCCATTTCCACAAGGCACAAGCTTAAACGCGTCATAGCACCAGCAGATCGGAACACTACCACTATATCATATAACTGCATGTTAATATGGATTGGGACGTTCTGGACAGCGCCCCACGGCTACAAATTAATACTTCTCGCGCTATTCTTCCTTTTTTTCTACATTTTCGATGCATGCGATTGATAAAATACTTTGGTTAATAATATGTATAATTATAATTGAATGGGTATTTAATTTTTTTTCCGTTTTCAAATCTTTGGGAGGGGCGGCGTCCTCATGGGCAAGCCGCCACTGACCAATAGGAGAGAAATTTGATCAACGTTCCCATCTCCCGCAATATCTTCATCATTATTACACCTTAAAAGAGAATTTTGCACACGGGATGTGAGCAATCTTTAATGCTACATAAATTGTGCAGCTCATGCATGAATCCACCTCCATAACTTCAAATCACTTTATCTCGTAAATTGGCCAATCCGTGGAAGTAATTTTTATTACTATTAACTGCGTAGATTTTGAGATGAGAAATAACGAACAAAGCACACGCATAAAATATTCGCCGCAATATCACGGCAAATATTGGCACAGCGAGTTCCAATTTAGTTTGGTTTCATGACACTAGAAGACTGTTACGTTCTCTTGCATGATTTCAGAAAGCCCGTAATGAAGCAATATTGAAATCAGTGAGTGAGTTGGCTTAGTGGAAAAGCAAATTATTTTTCACGGCAGCAATTTGAAGTCACGGATTCTGATCTCTACGAAATTTTTTTTTTCCCGAAGCATATGATGGCATTACCATATTTTTGTTATCCACTCTAACGCAAATGAATCGCTGCTCTCGTTATAAAATTTTGAATGGCGTAAATTTATTTTGTTTTCCACTGATATCGATTTTCGAAACAAAATCTCATTTCATGAAGAATTTGGAAAATTATCCATACAGTTTTTCATTTCCATCTAGTCCTTTTTCGTACCCTGCGAATGTTCTATTGTATTCAATCAGGGGCGCCGACTTATAAAAAATATTGGGGGGGCCCATATCGTAGGTCTTGCCCGTGGAAGAGGTTAAATTCAAAGTGTGTCGCAGCACCGAAACACTACCATGATTCACACCACTTGATTCAGTTAACCCTTTATAACCCAGAGCTGCTTAAGGTAGAAATCAAATTTCAAGATTTTTTATTCTGAATAGATGAAAATTTTGCACTCGATCATAATTGTCGAGGCAGATAAATATTTCGTCATCAAAATTTACACCCCAAAATAATACGTAGTTTAGATATTTCCTATATAGAGCTGAAAATTTGTATATTTTTGACGTTGCTTTGAATGAACATTGGATTATAATGGGTTAACCTGCTTAGCATTATAATTATTTGTTTCAGCACACGTTGTTGAATTTATTTTAAAAGGTAACTATTGTCAAACATGGGAAATAAAAATCACCAATATATTTTTGTGATTTCGCAAAGCATTATATTACTTAATTATTTTCTTGAATTATTGAGGGGGCTCCGCCCCCCCAAAATAATCTTTGAGGGGGCTCGGGCCCCCTCAGGCCCCATGGAGTCGGCGCCACTGTATTCAATAATATGTAGACAGCAGTGACTACGACTTAACTGATGTAGTAGGGTCGGTGAAAACGTGAAAGGTTGGCACATGAAGCAGCCTGCATCCTTAGCCTTCGTGACACCAAGAGCCGACGAGGACGGACGCGACAGAGCTACCGAAACAGGAGTCAAACTCCAGGAGCATGAGCCCAATCAGAATTCAGATTAGTGGATGGAATGCACTGAAGAAACTCCACACTCATGTTGGGGCGTCGGAATGTTTTCTTTCGGGCTCCGTGGCGAAGTTTTTTCCTATCTTTATAGATTCGTATTACGTCTTGCTGTTTATGTATCACTAATACTTAGTTCCTTAGGCGATTGGGTCTATATTTTGAGTAGTAGTTGCGGAAGTGTTCTTAGAGTGATGGAGTCCGAGGTAATTACACATTATGATTCACAGTGTCCGGCGATATATAGTGGAAATGATTTATATTCATGAGGATAAAATAAAATGGTTAACTTCCACACACTTTTTTATTAACAAAATACCGACCCGGTTTTGACACGTAGTATCAAAGTGGGGTCAAGATCTAGCCTCTGAAGAAATGTGCTTACGCTAGAAAGAATTTAATTGCAATGACATTGTTTCCAATCCAATTCATCAATTTATTTTCACGCTGGTAATGAATTTCAGTAGATATCAACCAAAATAAAATCGATTTTCAGAGTTCTTCTAATCTTTCACTGACACCCCATATTTGGCAATTTAAGTGTCCTTGCGCACGTTGGGGGTTGTGCTGCGATGAAAATTCGCACTTAGTAATAAATTTTGAAAGTTCCTTCCTTAACTGACTGGAAAACTTGAATTTGTTTCACACCTCTCTCTGCACAATCAATTACCACTTGTGGACCGCGAATAATTTACAAATCGTTCTTGGTTGTTCATCCCATCCTCGCATGTGCGCATCAAAGAATGGAGTGCATATTTACAATGTATTAAATAGCTTTCTCGAATGAGTGGTGACAAAATTTGATAAAGATACCTTAGTCATGTCTTTATGTTTATAGAATGCCTTCTTCGGTGGATCATATTTTCCCTCACATGCCCTCATACGGAGTATCACGTTTCCCTTTTCATACCTATAAAAGAATCCGTCAAAGAATGCCAGGCCTACAACTCCTCACTCAGGTACCACAAGTGGTTTGAAAACATCTTTTGTACTGCTTTCTCTATGTCCAGGTTAACACTTGCGTAATTAACAAATCTTTTTAGGAACTGCGGGTCACTGTTGGGAGCAGATGCACCACAAGGAGCGTAGAAGCGAATCTTTTTCTTCCTTCTTGAATATATTAAAATCTATTCCACTAACACCTGCATTTCGTGCTCCTCTTTGATTGCGTAAGAATTTTACTCCCTCAGCCCAAGCACATTTATCCGAGAGATGAACTGCACTTTCCTCCTCGTGCGTCAAAAACTCAATGACACCGCTCCTTGCAATGTCAAACAAATCATCAAGTTTTGTTACGACTTCATATCCACTGTATTTCGCTCTCTCTTTATTTCGTCGCACGTTCATCCATTCTTTGCGTAATTTTTCTAACTTTTCGATCGCTTTATTTTCCGTATTAATTCAGGAATTCTCGTTTTGTACTATAGATGAAATTCATTTCTTACGGTTTTTCTCGTACTAAGTCTCATGCATTTTGAACCCATTACTTGATAGCGAAAACATACAGTACTATTCTCACTGTAGGTAACTTTCAGCCAAGTTTTTCTTCACTTCTTTTCCAGCGAGTTGAATGCCTGGATTGGGTCTTGATTTCATGCCTTTCCCTGTTGGCCTATTCTTAAAATGAACGTCACGTGTATTCATCATAAGCTAGTTATTTCGCCATTATTCTCCTTACATCCTAAAAAACTTAGCACTTCCTATCCTTTGCACTCTATACACTAGAACTATATGTCCACTGTCCGTGAACTGACACCCTCGTTTCTTCTTCCTTGAATATTTCTATCTACTGTTGGAGCCTTGGAAGCCTTGCTCATCTCCTTATTTCCTTTATGATTCACAGACACAATTTTATCACATACTTATAGTATTTTGTACATAAAGAGCATTTTGGAACTTGCTAGACTGATTCGCGGTCGTATGGTGGCAACAAATTAAGGTTTAAGGGGTCGGTACCTAGTGCATAGGATGGCACTGAAGGGATAAATTGACATTGTGCGCTTAAACAACATTAATCATGACACAAGAGGATCAGCATATTCAATTCTATACCATTACCATGTAAATATTGTCATGAGGAGGAAAGACTTTGTCGAGAGGGTGGAGGTGAAGTCTCTAGTAAGTGGTGCGGGCCGTAACTCAGCGGCGCCGCGGTGCGGGGTGGCGCCCTGGGGGGGTGGATTACATTACGACGGGCTATATCTCCTAAAAGCTTAGAGATAGGTCAAAATATACAGAAAATCGGTCATGAAGGACATTACTTTCACCTTGTACATAGGAATAGCTATTTTACTGCTCCAAAAAACTCAATTGAGGGTCCTCAGTACTTAGGGCTTTTGGGGCACGGGTTGCCGTTATTTTAAAGTAACCAAATTTTAACACTTGAATATAGACCTCATTTGGATCATTTTGAGACTAGGAAAACATAGCTTTTCGCAATTCTGAAAAATAAGGGCCGGCCTACTGTAGAGTGATTTTAGACCACCTCTTTCTGCATCTTCAGGCCTTATTACGGTTCTAACTAACGGTTCATATGCAATGCACCACGGCCTCTGCTTCCTCCACCATTTGAAGGACATTTTCTTCGAAGTTGCGTGTAGTGCACATTCCATAGTAGGGAGGTTTCCTATTATTTTTAATTGCCTGAATCGAAAGATTATTACTCCTGGAGTAAATACTTAACGGTTTTAGATTTTTAAATGGCGACGTCAATTTTTCGCGATTCAATGAAAAGTGAACATTTTCAAGCGCGCGAAAACGCGCCGGATAAGTATGAATACTGGGAAAAGCCCGCGTTTCGTCATTCTGGTTCCGGCTACCACCGTATGAAACCACCTTGGTACAAGGCTATGAACGCCGCTACGATGCAGGCTGTTAGCAGGTACCGATTGGCTTAAATAAGGAATATTAATACCTTATCAAACGAAAGTAACTTTCCGACAGTGGCGCCGCGCCGACTCCATGAGGCCTGAGGGGGCCCGAGCCCCCTCAAAAATTCGTTATGGGTGTGAGGAAAAAATTTGTCAGGATTGTCGATTTCCCCCGGAGTGTCCAGATATCGAGATTATAGTTATAACTTTATACGGGTTCTAATGTTGATCACATGGCTCTTCTAAAATGCTCAAAAAACTTTAAACTCACTACTTCCAAAATTTCCCGGGGCAAGATCCCCGGTTTGAGGCCCCCTATATTTTTTGTAAGTCGGCATCCCTGCTTTCCGACCTTAGAAAATTTAAATAGCTTATTATTAAGAGATGTTTCCCTGAGCCCTGTGCCTCATGCATGCATTGGTAATCTCAGACGGTGTAAAACTCCTACCTATTCGTATAGAAACTAGGTCCCTGTGTCAGTGTCAAACAGTAATCTGCTAACATGGTGCTGAAATTTCCTTGGTACCATTTTTCCAAATGTAAACTATTTTGGTCGAAACGCTCACTGTGTTCATCTCTAGAAGCACCGAGGTTTGGTGGAAAAAGGCAGGGTTAGAGCCGAGAAAATAGTTTTTAAAATTCATATTGCAGCCCATATTTTGGTACGATTTAATTATGTTAATATAGCCACCAGATCACGATAATTTTCAGCCATGATATTTCCTAAAAATGTTGAGATATATTTCTTAATGCGTTCCACGCGCTTTTCTCCATTCACCTCACTTGCTGTTGAAAATCTGAATCTTTTAATCCCTAATCTGTGGCCCAATACGTATTCCTTATTTGATCTTTGCGTCACTTAATTGAAGGACTTTTTGTTTCAAATAAAGAAAAACCAGCACCATTTTTGTCCATGGCTTCAAGAAAATAAAAAAAAATTCCTTACTTCATATGTAGAGGTGAAAAAAGAATGTTTTTTGGATCGACCAAAAGCTTAAAAGGGACATTTTTGAATTCAGGGACGAGTTCTTTACGTTCTGGACAAATTTTTTCAAGTAATATTTTTTCTGTCTCTCATATCCCATTCACAGAAGAAGCAACAACATTTCGTATAGCCAAGCTGTAATTATAGTAGCACTGCAATTACTTTAAGTGGCCACAAATTTTCCATTTATATTTTGGGTAGTGATTTTTTCTAAAAGTAACTGCAAATTCTAGTAAGATTCTTTCATATCAGTTTCATGAGTTAAATGTATTGATGGGAGTTCGTTGCCATTATGTAAGTGATTAGCCTACGAGGAATAAATGAACAAACGCTAATCATCTGTGTTTAATTTAAAATTAAGAGTATTCATAACAGAGAGAACATCATTGCATAAAGCAAATAGTTTTTTAGAGAAGAAACCAAATCAAATTCGTCATGGAGAGGAGCGGGACTTCAAAAGTTTCGAATTAAGATCCAACAATTTTCAACCCTTTAATTGTGATCCTGCAGGGTTAGATTTTACCCTGCTTTTTGGATAAATTTCAAATCGTGGAGTAGATCATTTAAATTCTCTTGCGTTATGAAATGAGTTCAAGCAGATTTACTCGGTCCAAAATTTGGGTCCTTCGAGTTTCCGAATCCTTCATTATCACGTTCTTGATTACTTTCTGAATCTTTGATAAGATTAACATACTCCATTGGTTTCGGCACTTTTAAATTTTCGGAGTGATTGAACGGCAGTGTCGCTGTTTCAAAGTTGTCTGGATATTTTACCGTGCGTTTTGACTACGTTGTAATTCCTTTCATTTCTTCAACAAAGATAACAGTCTGAAAAATGATCAGCCAAATCATGGGGACGGTAAATTCCTTATGATGCTTTCCCAGACCAACCAGTAAGAAGCTCTTGCCTGGTGCCACACAACACATGGGGAGCCCATCCTTTATCTTGGCCACCCAATAGGCAGCCAAAATAAAGCTTATAACCCTGTCTGACAGTGGGAGTAATTTTCCACCTTTGAGCCGTTTCAAGTAACTTCACCGCATGCATAATAAAAGTCATCAGGATGGTTCACGCACTATCTAGGCCAGATTAAAGCTAACAAGGAGACTTTGCCTTATGGATGTCAAGAAAGAAGATGAAACCTCTTTTTATTTGAAAGTAGACACTTAGATAGGAAAACTGTTGAAGGGTTTTGTCCATATACGCCTGGGTTTGAGAGAAAAAAGCATTTAAAAAATTAAAAATATGGTCACAGTGAATTGAATTTTAAAAATTTCGTTCATTGTTTAACGTCGCTTTGGACGAGTGGTAGCGTGCCGCGATTCTGTTATGAAAGCCAGGGTTCGAGACTGGGGGAGTGTAAATTTTTTCCAGTCTGCCACCTCCTCCATTTTTTTATGATCTGTTTTTTACTTGTTCGTACGCAGGTTTCCGCGGTGATTACTTGAGTACAGCTTTCTTTCGGGCTGCATCCGCGTCCGTTGTCGAAGAACCACAACAGTTTCGCCAGCTCTCCTGCCAGCGTCCTCAGGTGAAGGATGAAGTGAAGCTTTTAGTCCTCTCTTATATAGGCAATTTTTTTTTTTTTTTTTTTTTTTGCGCCAATTCGGTGGATTTCCACCGAAATTTCGGTGGAAATCCACCGAATTGGCGCCAAAAAATTGCCTATATAAGAGAGGACTAAAAGCTTCACTTCATCCTTCACCTGAGGACGCTGGCAGGAGAGCTGGCGAAACTGTTGTGGTTCTTCGACAACGGACGCGGATGCAGCCCGAAAGAATGCTGAACTGTTTTCTACTTCTTCAGATTTGTTCCTTTAGAACGTTTTATATTTTTTTAACTTAACTGCTTTTTGAGAATAACCCCTAAACTGACACATATGTCGCTTGCTAACCCTTGCTTCGAATTATTCTTTCCGTGCCAAGATTCCTCAAATCAGGGGTGATAAAACTGTGGTGCTGTCATCGAAGTGAAGGGAACTCATTTCCGAAGGAAAAGATTTTAAACATACTGTCTCCGGAGAGTTTCCCAGGTGCCTCCTGCGAGCGAAAACAAGAAAAGCAAACAATTGAAAAGCACCATGCTAATTCTATAATACTGCTACATGAGCATTCGCCCTTGCGTTTCTTTAAATGTTCAGGGAAACATATTTCCCTAAATATTAAGCCACTTCTCAGCGATTACATCGATATAAGCTGTAATTTCCTGCGAGCAACAAAATATGGTAGTTTCCTTCATCTAAGAAAACGAAAGGCATTGATTGCGATTCGTTACCTACCATTAACGTATTCATAATATAAAAGTTATTTGGTTTTAGAAATCCCAGTTTAGGCGAATATTAATGGTCAATTTTATCCCCATTTGAAAAAGGCCATATTGGCGCCCATGCGATGCCACTCCACGTGACGTCACAGGGACCTATTTTCTGTACGAGTAGATAGGAGTTTTACATCGCCTTCGATTACCATTGCATGCATGAGGCACACAGCTGAGGGAAACATGTCCTAATAATCACCTATTAAAACTGGCTAAGGTCGGAAAGTTTTCTTCGCTTGATAAGGTATTAATAATCTTTATTTAAGCCAAACGCAACCAGCTAGCATGGTACTCTGCTACCTGCTAGCATCCTGTGTAGTATTAGCGCTCAAATCCTCGCCCCAAGGTCACCTCACTTGCGGGGAACCAGAACGACGTCACACGGAGTTTTTCCGGCATTCATACTTACCCGTCGCGTTTTCGCGCGCTTAAAAAATTTTCACTTTTCATTTAATCGCGAAAAATTAATGTCGTCATTTAAAAATCTAAAAGTGTGAAATGCGTACTCCAGGAGTAATAATCATTCAATTTAGGCAATGTAAAAAAAATAGGAAACCACCCTATTCTCTAACTATCTTCAGAGAAAGCAAACGTCTTCTCGCTCCTGCAGCTGGTCACATGCTGATGTGAAAGGGCAGCTGAAGCAGCATTGCTTTGAACAAAACGATAAGATAGTACAATTATAAACATATTTTTACAGTATAAGAAGGCATTACATCGTAGGACAACATCTTTTTGCAGGAAAGTTTTATTTTCACTTTCTCATGCTATCACGATACATAAATGAATTAAATTACTACTTTCGTAAAAGCAAAAACATACATTAAGCTTTCCTAAAGAAACTAGATGTGATGGAAAGAATCTAAGCGCATATTCTGAATCAGAGTGAAAAATACTCCTAAGATCACTTCACAACGTCTCTAGAACAAAACCTTTGTTGACCAGTGAGACGTAAACAATTATCACTTTGAAAGGTTTTAGTGCGTCAATTGCGATTGAAAATTTTCTCAATGATATGGACATGATTGCTACAAATTTAATTGACGACACACAATTTTTGAGTTAAATTCCATAAATCATGAAACAAAATTAACATTAAATTTTTTCCTAGACAGTGACAAAAAAATTATTTTCTGCATTTTGATACCTTATTTTTTTCAATTTCTTTGAAAACCAATTTTGTAAAATTAAAAGAACGCGCGACATTTTGCTGTCAAATTACTTTTGACAGTATTTTAAGGTCAAATAAAATATCTAAATTACTGTGGTCAAAAAATGAAGAAAGAAAAGTATACTCCAATGAATTCACACTTCTCTTGGGACAATATCTCTCCTTTTATTACATTCGAAATCTCAGCAGCACTTCAATGTATTATAATATGTCAGCATCAACATCTCCGGTTGTACACCTACGTCCTAATCGGTTACATCTCAGGTGGAGGTCTTCTCCGATTGTTCAATGACTCACTACCATCCCTGTTGCGTTTCTCCGAGCAGTACACGGTACTTCAATTTTTATTCATCCTTTGCTATGTGTCCGCTACTGATAAGCCTGCATCCAACAAGGTGATTACTTTTCGCTCTTTCGCCTGCTGACAAAGGCATCTTAAATCAAGATAGGAACATATCCTTCTCGATCGAAAGAAAAACGCGTCCTGGAAATGTGCACGGCAGTCCTTCCGGTTAAGGTAAAACTTTTTCAAAACCAACTGCATTCAAATACGTGGCCCATCGAATATTCTCGTTGACGGTCTTGTTTACCTTAAGAGAACGCTTACTATGGCCCGTGGTGATTTTTGTAGTTTCGTTCAGATATGCGAAGGAAAATTCAGAGGAGCGTTCCCAATGTGCGCACCTTGTGCCGTCGAATGCGCCTCAATTCTAAGGAGTTCATCGCCAATCATGCTCTGGGTTGCGGGAGACTCAGTAGTCAATCGCGTGTTATGACAACGAATATAGGAAATGGTTTGCCTTGTTTGAATTTCCCCCACTGACCAAAGAACAGTAACCCACTGGAAAGGAATTCCACTAACCCGCGGAGCGATAGCGGCGGCACAAATTTTGTCGGGATACTTTTCCCCCCCTTAGTACGAATGAAATATTTTGCCCGTGACGAGATGAATGAGACGACTAAAATATTATTTTATGCTTTCCCGGAGAATAATAATGTGGGTAAACTTTTCTCGGGAATCCCACCGGGTTCTATTGAGAAAAGTTTACCCACATGAAGACTACTGTTTCGCCGTTCTCATCGTTTTTCGCGTGTTCGTCTTCACTTGTTCGACTGTAGAAGCTGAACGATTGCGTCTAAACAATGTTTAATAAATCATTGTTGTAGTCGAAAAAACAATGAGTATAACAATGTGTGACAAGACCCTGTGGAGGTTCGCCAGAATTGAAAAAAAGGCTTTGAGTTAAGTCTTTTACCTTTTTGGCGCTGATAGTAGTTCATTGGCAATGGCATTACGAAATGTTAGCGCGGTAAGGGATACAGGCATGAATTATGACAGTTGGATAAAATAACGTGAGAAATGGTCTCTCGTCATCTTCCGGCGTGACTGGCGAATTATCCAACTTATTTTCCATCTGCTAAAAGTCTTTTTATTCTCAATAATTATTTCTTTGAGCTGAAGAAATGATACTTTTCGAATGAGTTGCTATGAGACGTCACTTCCCGAGATGAAAACTCTGCTCATCCTTTAAAATCAAGAGTAAATTGTGAGTGTTCGTTTAAGTGGGTCAAGGCGGTTTGGTTCAAGGACGAACGGCGTGAAATGGACACGCAGAATTCGCCTTGGCTTTTTGGAGCACTTCAACTCACAATTCACATTTTTCTTTCCCTTATTTCGGTACCACTATAACTATAATTAGTTTCACGTGCGATGCATCACGGTTTAATCCTCCTCATCCATTTCAAGGGCTAATTCCTTGAATTTAGGCGAAAATTAAAAGATAGAGCCTCGTAAACCCCCAGCTTTCCATTTTGAAATTTCGGGCGTCCGCACAATATTTGTATTTCTGGACAAATTTTTTCAAGTAATATTTTTTCTGTCTCTCATATCCCATTCACAGAAGAAGCAACAACATTTCGTATAGCCAAGCTGTAATTATAGTAGCACTGCAATTACTTTAAGTGGCCACAAATTTTCCATTTATATTTTGGGTAGTGATTTTTTCTAAAAGTAACTGCAAATTCTAGTAAGATTCTTTCATATCAGTTTCATGAGTTAAATGTATTGATGGGAGTTCGTTGCCATTATGTAAGTGATTAGCCTACGAGGAATAAATGAACAAACGCTAATCATCTGTGTTTAATTTAAAATTAAGAGTATTCATAACAGAGAGAACATCATTGCATAAAGCAAATAGTTTTTTAGAGAAGAAACCAAATCAAATTCGTCATGGAGAGGAGCGGGACTTCAAAAGTTTCGAATTAAGATCCAACAATTTTCAACCCTTTAATTGTGATCCTGCAGGGTTAGATTTTACCCTGCTTTTTGGATAAATTTCAAATCGTGGAGTAGATCATTTAAATTCTCTTGCGTTATGAAATGAGTTCAAGCAGATTTACTCGGTCCAAAATTTGGGTCCTTCGAGTTTCCGAATCCTTCATTATCACGTTCTTGATTACTTTCTGAATCTTTGATAAGATTAACATACTCCATTGGTTTCGGCACTTTTAAATTTTCGGAGTGATTGAACGGCAGTGTCGCTGTTTCAAAGTTGTCTGGATATTTTACCGTGCGTTTTGACTACGTTGTAATTCCTTTCATTTCTTCAACAAAGATAACAGTCTGAAAAATGATCAGCCAAATCATGGGGACGGTAAATTCCTTATGATGCTTTCCCAGACCAACCAGTAAGAAGCTCTTGCCTGGTGCCACACAACACATGGGGAGCCCATCCTTTATCTTGGCCACCCAATAGGCAGCCAAAATAAAGCTTATAACCCTGTCTGACAGTGGGAGTAATTTTCCACCTTTGAGCCGTTTCAAGTAACTTCACCGCATGCATAATAAAAGTCATCAGGATGGTTCACGCACTATCTAGGCCAGATTAAAGCTAACAAGGAGACTTTGCCTTATGGATGTCAAGAAAGAAGATGAAACCTCTTTTTATTTGAAAGTAGACACTTAGATAGGAAAACTGTTGAAGGGTTTTGTCCATATACGCCTGGGTTTGAGAGAAAAAAGCATTTAAAAAATTAAAAATATGGTCACAGTGAATTGAATTTTAAAAATTTCGTTCATTGTTTAACGTCGCTTTGGACGAGTGGTAGCGTGCCGCGATTCTGTTATGAAAGCCAGGGTTCGAGACTGGGGGAGTGTAAATTTTTTCCAGTCTGCCACCTCCTCCATTTTTTTATGATCTGTTTTTTACTTGTTCGTACGCAGGTTTCCGCGGTGATTACTTGAGTACAGCTTTCTTTCGGGCTGCATCCGCGTCCGTTGTCGAAGAACCACAACAGTTTCGCCAGCTCTCCTGCCAGCGTCCTCAGGTGAAGGATGAAGTGAAGCTTTTAGTCCTCTCTTATATAGGCAATTTTTTTTTTTTTTTTTTTTTTTTTGCGCCAATTCGGTGGATTTCCACCGAAATTTCGGTGGAAATCCACCGAATTGGCGCCAAAAAATTGCCTATATAAGAGAGGACTAAAAGCTTCACTTCATCCTTCACCTGAGGACGCTGGCAGGAGAGCTGGCGAAACTGTTGTGGTTCTTCGACAACGGACGCGGATGCAGCCCGAAAGAATGCTGAACTGTTTTCTACTTCTTCAGATTTGTTCCTTTAGAACGTTTTATATTTTTTTAACTTAACTGCTTTTTGAGAATAACCCCTAAACTGACACATATGTCGCTTGCTAACCCTTGCTTCGAATTATTCTTTCCGTGCCAAGATTCCTCAAATCAGGGGTGATAAAACTGTGGTGCTGTCATCGAAGTGAAGGGAACTCATTTCCGAAGGAAAAGATTTTAAACATACTGTCTCCGGAGAGTTTCCCAGGTGCCTCCTGCGAGCGAAAACAAGAAAAGCAAACAATTGAAAAGCACCATGCTAATTCTATAATACTGCTACATGAGCATTCGCCCTTGCGTTTCTTTAAATGTTCAGGGAAACATATTTCCCTAAATATTAAGCCACTTCTCAGCGATTACATCGATATAAGCTGTAATTTCCTGCGAGCAACAAAATATGGTAGTTTCCTTCATCTAAGAAAACGAAAGGCATTGATTGCGATTCGTTACCTACCATTAACGTATTCATAATATAAAAGTTATTTGGTTTTAGAAATCCCAGTTTAGGCGAATATTAATGGTCAATTTTATCCCCATTTGAAAAAGGCCATATTGGCGCCCATGCGATGCCACTCCACGTGACGTCACAGGGACCTATTTTCTGTACGAGTAGATAGGAGTTTTACATCGCCTTCGATTACCATTGCATGCATGAGGCACACAGCTGAGGGAAACATGTCCTAATAATCACCTATTAAAACTGGCTAAGGTCGGAAAGTTTTCTTCGCTTGATAAGGTATTAATAATCTTTATTTAAGCCAAACGCAACCAGCTAGCATGGTACTCTGCTACCTGCTAGCATCCTGTGTAGTATTAGCGCTCAAATCCTCGCCCCAAGGTCACCTCACTTGCGGGGAACCAGAACGACGTCACACGGAGTTTTTCCGGCATTCATACTTACCCGTCGCGTTTTCGCGCGCTTAAAAAATTTTCACTTTTCATTTAATCGCGAAAAATTAATGTCGTCATTTAAAAATCTAAAAGTGTGAAATGCGTACTCCAGGAGTAATAATCATTCAATTTAGGCAATGTAAAAAAAATAGGAAACCACCCTATTCTCTAACTATCTTCAGAGAAAGCAAACGTCTTCTCGCTCCTGCAGCTGGTCACATGCTGATGTGAAAGGGCAGCTGAAGCAGCATTGCTTTGAACAAAACGATAAGATAGTACAATTATAAACATATTTTTACAGTATAAGAAGGCATTACATCGTAGGACAACATCTTTTTGCAGGAAAGTTTTATTTTCACTTTCTCATGCTATCACGATACATAAATGAATTAAATTACTACTTTCGTAAAAGCAAAAACATACATTAAGCTTTCCTAAAGAAACTAGATGTGATGGAAAGAATCTAAGCGCATATTCTGAATCAGAGTGAAAAATACTCCTAAGATCACTTCACAACGTCTCTAGAACAAAACCTTTGTTGACCAGTGAGACGTAAACAATTATCACTTTGAAAGGTTTTAGTGCGTCAATTGCGATTGAAAATTTTCTCAATGATATGGACATGATTGCTACAAATTTAATTGACGACACACAATTTTTGAGTTAAATTCCATAAATCATGAAACAAAATTAACATTAAATTTTTTCCTAGACAGTGACAAAAAAATTATTTTCTGCATTTTGATACCTTATTTTTTTCAATTTCTTTGAAAACCAATTTTGTAAAATTAAAAGAACGCGCGACATTTTGCTGTCAAATTACTTTTGACAGTATTTTAAGGTCAAATAAAATATCTAAATTACTGTGGTCAAAAAATGAAGAAAGAAAAGTATACTCCAATGAATTCACACTTCTCTTGGGACAATATCTCTCCTTTTATTACATTCGAAATCTCAGCAGCACTTCAATGTATTATAATATGTCAGCATCAACATCTCCGGTTGTACACCTACGTCCTAATCGGTTACATCTCAGGTGGAGGTCTTCTCCGATTGTTCAATGACTCACTACCATCCCTGTTGCGTTTCTCCGAGCAGTACACGGTACTTCAATTTTTATTCATCCTTTGCTATGTGTCCGCTACTGATAAGCCTGCATCCAACAAGGTGATTACTTTTCGCTCTTTCGCCTGCTGACAAAGGCATCTTAAATCAAGATAGGAACATATCCTTCTCGATCGAAAGAAAAACGCGTCCTGGAAATGTGCACGGCAGTCCTTCCGGTTAAGGTAAAACTTTTTCAAAACCAACTGCATTCAAATACGTGGCCCATCGAATATTCTCGTTGACGGTCTTGTTTACCTTAAGAGAACGCTTACTATGGCCCGTGGTGATTTTTGTAGTTTCGTTCAGATATGCGAAGGAAAATTCAGAGGAGCGTTCCCAATGTGCGCACCTTGTGCCGTCGAATGCGCCTCAATTCTAAGGAGTTCATCGCCAATCATGCTCTGGGTTGCGGGAGACTCAGTAGTCAATCGCGTGTTATGACAACGAATATAGGAAATGGTTTGCCTTGTTTGAATTTCCCCCACTGACCAAAGAACAGTAACCCACTGGAAAGGAATTCCACTAACCCGCGGAGCGATAGCGGCGGCACAAATTTTGTCGGGATACTTTTCCCCCCCTTAGTACGAATGAAATATTTTGCCCGTGACGAGATGAATGAGACGACTAAAATATTATTTTATGCTTTCCCGGAGAATAATAATGTGGGTAAACTTTTCTCGGGAATCCCACCGGGTTCTATTGAGAAAAGTTTACCCACATGAAGACTACTGTTTCGCCGTTCTCATCGTTTTTCGCGTGTTCGTCTTCACTTGTTCGACTGTAGAAGCTGAACGATTGCGTCTAAACAATGTTTAATAAATCATTGTTGTAGTCGAAAAAACAATGAGTATAACAATGTGTGACAAGACCCTGTGGAGGTTCGCCAGAATTGAAAAAAAGGCTTTGAGTTAAGTCTTTTACCTTTTTGGCGCTGATAGTAGTTCATTGGCAATGGCATTACGAAATGTTAGCGCGGTAAGGGATACAGGCATGAATTATGACAGTTGGATAAAATAACGTGAGAAATGGTCTCTCGTCATCTTCCGGCGTGACTGGCGAATTATCCAACTTATTTTCCATCTGCTAAAAGTCTTTTTATTCTCAATAATTATTTCTTTGAGCTGAAGAAATGATACTTTTCGAATGAGTTGCTATGAGACGTCACTTCCCGAGATGAAAACTCTGCTCATCCTTTAAAATCAAGAGTAAATTGTGAGTGTTCGTTTAAGTGGGTCAAGGCGGTTTGGTTCAAGGACGAACGGCGTGAAATGGACACGCAGAATTCGCCTTGGCTTTTTGGAGCACTTCAACTCACAATTCACATTTTTCTTTCCCTTATTTCGGTACCACTATAACTATAATTAGTTTCACGTGCGATGCATCACGGTTTAATCCTCCTCATCCATTTCAAGGGCTAATTCCTTGAATTTAGGCGAAAATTAAAAGATAGAGCCTCGTAAACCCCCAGCTTTCCATTTTGAAATTTCGGGCGTCCGCACAATATTTGTATTTCATCCGAAAAATTGACCAAATGATTTGTTGGAAAGAAATAAAATCAGTCAAAATGTGCACTGCAATTTTATTAATTACTAACATTGCGCACATTAAATTAATTTTTAAATATTTTACATATTTGTGTACGTGTGAGAGAAAAGCCGAACTATTGAGGCGAGTCGGAAAGAGTATAGGAGGCATTTCAGATTGGCGCGAACAGAGAAGTCGGACGAGGCGGAACAGAATCGTATTTTATGCTTTTAAAACTCTACACTGCATGCGAATTGCGATGCGTTAAGACACCCCTGCTGGTTTCGCACGGTTTGTGGGGACACTACTAGTAGACGCCGACACAGCGGAGCCAGTGGAGCAGCAGAGAACTCCATTTCCGAAATGCGATGAAAGTGGAGCCGCTATAGCAATTCGTTGCGATATTCTTGAATTCGACTGTGCTCCGCAAACCGAATCATTAAGATAATTCCTCGTTATAACTTTCGTGCAAGGTCAATTTTTGGGTGAACGGAACAATTTCCGACAGATAATGGTCGCTTTCTCAAAGGAAACCTCGCCCAAAAATGGACGCGGCGACATTGGACAAAAGCTTATATTTAACATAATGCATCAATAAGGGTGTGGCAGGGGGTGTTAGGAATCTAGCCTTTTACACGTAATAAAGGAAATGCTCCAACGAAATTACGCCAAGCATTTATTTAAAGCCTTTCTATTGATAAGGGAAAAACGAATTCTCATATGGTTCGCCAAAATGTCTCTCTTAATTTTTCGCTTCCGTCGGACCTGGAAATATAGTATGGCTCTAGCATTAAGTTCTCTGTATCGCTCTTAAAGATGTATCCATTCTCAATGTTCAAGCTATCTAGCGCGCAGCCTCCTAGCCTCCAGCGGCTCCCAGCCTAATTCGCTTAACATCTGAATAACGCTGTCTGTACGCTCGTTGCAGCTTTTGACGAACCGCGCAGCCTTCCTTTGTATTCTATTCAGTTCGCGGATTAAGTCTTTCTGAACCGGATCGCATGTGATATCGCTGCATATTCTAGGTGCGGACGGACGAGTGCAAAATGGCATCTTTCTTTTACTTTCTCATCCGAAAATCTTTTAGTTTAACCAGTTGTAGAGTCTCTTCGAATTCATAGCACTATCGTGGATACACTGGTGGTCCTTTACTGAAAACCAGGCGGGCGTGTGCACTTATTTAACGAAAGTTATTGTATTTATTCAGTTGTCTAAGTATTAAACTATTTAAGTTCTTGGTGGTCACGCAAAGCCGTTGGCCATTGTAGGTAAGCTAGCGGTAACAGGCCACTTTTATCTTGTTTTTTTTTTCGGCCAAATTTTCGAATCAAATTTCTTTAGACCATGGGCGTAGCCAGCAAGGGGCAGAGGGGGCAGCTGCCCCTAGAAGCAAAAATCGCAAAAGCCTTTAAGCAAAATCAGTACTGAATTGAAACGAAAGCATTCAACAAATTTTCTTCAAACCTACGAAAAAATGATATGCATTAGTATAAGATATGTAACTAAAATATAACTATTTTTTCAAGGAAATAATCTCATGAACTAATGTCACAACTTGGTTTGCCCCTCCCCCCCAGACCATGGCTTGCAACCCCCCCTAGCTTTGATCCTGTGTATTTCTTTGCTTTAGACACAGCATTGAACACTTACACTAAAGATACTGCTGATCGGTGCAAAGTCTATGTCAGTCAATATCGGGAGGCAATGTTGATTGTTGATGATTAAGGCTTAAACCCTGACGACATACTGTTTACATCTTGCTCTGCCATCAATTACTTCATTGGGTTCCGCTACATGATTTCAGCGAACTTATTACTTCATCGAATGCCGTATGATGGCAGCACCATGCAAGGGAACGTATGTCAACATTCATTGGAAGGAGCTGGCAGGGCTTTGGCACAAGGCGGGCGAACTGTTGACAGCGTGCGACACAACAGTCTGACGGGCGTTTTCTTGAACTAACGCTATCGTTTCGTAAGATTATTTTTGATTAATAAATATTATTGCGTAAAAAATTATTTCATAACTTGTGTAATGTCACTCAGTTGGTATCTTTAATAATAAATAGGAAATATGAAATATGTGTGCTTCCTCTGTCTCACCCATTGACCAATCATGAATCGGCCAATGAAATTTCGTCTCCTCATTTCGAAAGTTTTGATCGTTAGGAAAACATCTACTTACTGTGGACCGGTTAGATCTTGTGTTCTCGCGATGTACGGTTTTAGGCGTTGTTTGTATATAGTTGTTGATTCTATTTTAACTTAATTATCTCTACATCAAGTTTTCAAGCCTGCGTGTGGTGTGTGAAGTGGTTGACAACGTTATATTTTCGAAAAAGTCACGTATATTCAGCCCATTAACGCTTATGTATAGTGATCTTGATTTTGCTTACGAATTTTTGTTTTTAAACAATCTCATATTCAGTGCAGTGAAGTGGCCACTGGTAAAGGAATTTTCTTTGTGGTGTTCCTATCCCGTAATTTGTGATGACACTGAGGAATTATAGTTCGCTGTGGGTACGAGGACTTATGCGTACACAAGTGAGGCATAGAGAGATTCTTGTCAGGCTTTCGCCATCCTGTGTATAGTGTTTATTTATATACTAATTCAATTCATTGTATTTGGCAGGTGAGTGACTTTTATGTGAACTTTTATGAAATAAATGGGCATTTGCTTTGCACATGTTATGATTTTATTTAAATGATATCCCGCATAGTATCCCTACCGCATGCAACACGCAAAGCAAGAATAAAAGTGGAATGGGGACTGGAGGGGAGGGGGTACGGTAGGGGAGGGTGCTAGTTTACGGAAAACGCCCGCAGAATGCGCTGTAGTGGCCCCAGCCGCGTCGTCCGCTACGCTACGCTGTCTACACTTTTTAACATTGTGTGTCACGACTGTGGGAGCTGGGTAGTATAGAAATGCGTGGATTTGAAAAAAATGTCGTCGATTTTTCGAAATTTCTTTGATAATATCTTTAAAAATGCAAAATACCTCCCCCCTGATTCTTTAGTAGTTTCCAGCGGTCGGGAAAGGAACACGAAAAGCCACGAAACGAATTTTACGTCGCGCTCTTTGTCTCATCTCTTTTTGTTTTCACGTTAGCTAACATCTTCTTTTGCCGCCTTTGTAAATAATTCCGGTCCAATACCTTGTCTTTTCGGTGTCATGATTTCTGCGTCAGCTGCAGTTTGCGCCAACGATTATCGCTACTGCTTTGAGTCACACGCCGATTCGTGAACATACGAGTGTATTCGGAAGATAACGGGAAAGATTAGATAGTGTCTTTATTCGTCTACATTAATGCTGTCGCCTTCAAAATATTTCTCATTAAATATAATACACTTGTGAGAAATTTTCTTTCGACCCTTGGTAAACTTGTTCTTTCGGATTAGCCTTTAGCTCCTCTTGTGGATTGTTTTCATGCCATTTCATGCTTGTAAAACGACAAACCTTTTAGATTCTTTTTATTTTTGGAAATGGGAAAAAGTCACTCAGAGCCATATTTGGCGAATTAGGGGCTGGATAGGGTGTTATTTATTTTTATCATTTCTCGGATTTTTTGTTTCTACCTCTTAAAATATGCTATTTGGTGCAGAATGGATATCCTAAAAAAATTTTGCCTTATTGTTTAACATTCAGAGGTCACTCACAGAGCATAAATGAAATAGTATTCAATTTCCCTAATTTTAGAGAAATGTCAATTTCAGCGTTAACGCACAGTTTTACAGAATATCGGGGACAAATTTCGTTCCATTATTACGTCCGCTCAGCATTTTAATAGGAATAATACAGTAATTTTCCGCTGCAGCAATACAGCCGCGCGTCAAACCCCTTTTAGGGTCACGCTGGTCGCCGTACTAAAGGTCAGCTGATTGGTCCTACGCTCATATAGCTACATTCCTATTGGCGAAATACATCACCAACAAACAATCAAGTGCAAACGGAAAATCGCCGAGCTCATGAAGACATGTCTACCCTTTTGCGGCTTAAAAAGAAAAAGTAAACAATGAATGAAGATTAAATTACTAAAATAAGACATTGCAATATTTCCACTTAGTTTTATTATTACACAGCGCGTACAAACAACATTATCAAATCCTGTTTGCAACGACGAAAATTTTTTTTGTGAATTTGCTAAAAACGTGGCTGCGGAAAACCGGAAAAATGGCCATTTTAGCAATGTTAAAATAAATCGTTATATTTCATCGCATAAAACACGGTTCAGAGACGTACTTGATTGCTTGATTGGCAGGAATGCGAAGAAAACAATCATTTTTTAATGATCGGATTTATTGATTGATTTTCGAATTAGAGTCAGAGCGGTCACTTTTCGGGAGGTAGGCCCCCCTGGTAGGGTCGCTGAGGCGGTCCTGCGTGGGTGAGCTGGTCGAGGATTCCGGGTCCCTGATTAGCAACCTTTCGGAGGGTGTGCCATGCCTATCCTAAAAGTACCTGCTCCATGGGCCCACGAAACGCATTTTAACCTTTTCACCGCATGTGAGGAGAGGGTTTTCGGAGATCGAACACCAGCGAAAGGGTTAATTATAATGCGTAGAAATGAGTAGGAACAAAGAAATCTAAGGCTCTAAATTTATGTCTTCCTTCTCTAACCAAAAGTAACGGACCTTAATGAATTTCATCGTCTTTGTGTCGTTAAGCGTAGTTATAAACTTGGGTGCGGAAGCATAAGTGGTAAATTCCTTATAGCGTGCAAGAACTGTTAGTTCATCATTCTATGAAACAATATTATATTGTGGAGGAAAAGGTTAGTATAAAATAACAATGAATAATTCCTGTGCTGTTGCTTATAGTTACCTTACGATGGTCTTGAAAGCGATATGAGCTCCTAATTGATAAATGAAGGACCAAACCACAATTGAAGGCTCCTATGATTTTAGCAAAACTCCGAAAACCTTGAGCCATTTATCATTAATTGAAGCCGATGTTTTAATTTTTTAGCGTAACAACGCGTCAGAGTTTTTCTTTTTTTACCTTTGAATTTTTACGAAGTACTCAATCTTTCCCAAATTATTGAAGGCTCATGCGAGGAAGTTCTAAAAATTGGAATTCGTTAAATGCGTCTTTGAACAACGTTGAGATACTGTGAAATCTTTTTTTATTCACTTACCTTATCTTTGCAAGTATATATGGTGGGGTCGATCAGTGGCGGATATACATATGCAGGGGTGCACGGGGGGGGGGGGGGGTGGTGGGGGAAGGCAAACTCCCCCGTCACGGGGCCGCCCGCTTTGCGTAACATTTCAGAACCACAATTTCAATTAGTTTATATCACAAGATGGCTTCGTCTTGTATGTGTGTACACTCAGTTAAAATAAAATAAATTCATGGGCCTTGATTATTGCTAATTACGTTAACAGTAAAGGTAGCTCAAGATATCTTTTGCTCTCGTTGAATTTCTTCTGTATTCGCTACTCAAGTCGATAACAGTGGAGAATTGAGATTGATTTTCAATTGTTTATTCGAATATACGTAATATTATACAATTTTATTATTATACTATTCCCAAACAGCCCTTTACACGCCGTTTATTTACTGCCTTACAGTTTTGCAGACTATTTCATTTAAATTCTTTTCGTTTATTTACTGTAGAACCTTCAAATCGGCTTTCTTCATGCATCAGTCACCTTAATAAATACCTTTTAATTCTCCAGTGGAAGATATAAGTTATATGTTCTTTCGACTGTTATCTCCGTGAACGACAACTATACTTTGACCTCAGCGACGGACTTATGCTATGGACTATTGCGGAAAAAAACTTATTTCAACAAAATTCGTTTCACCGCTATAGCTATAGCGGGAAAATTGGTTTCCTTTCTGACGCTATTTCTTTTTATTAAAACGATATGATGGAAGTTCAAATGCAGTCAATGCCACCTAAGGTTGAGACGGAATATGCTACCCGCTCCTAGCTTAATTCGTGGTATAGTCGGTGCAATGGAGGTGCTGTCGATGTACAGTCACTTTCAAAAGTCGGTCCACATGCTTGGCGCATCTGTCTCTGTTATTCTCCGGAGACGACCTTAGCGTATTGCTTACGCGTCCCTTGTCCGCTGGGGATCTATTAGACTGGATCGGATCGTGCAAACGGTGCAACTTGACTACTCTAACCCTCGCCCAGAGCACGCTTTCAGAGGTAGGAAGGCCCCAGACACAGCAAAACAATTCCACCATCGAAGAAAGCGGAGAGGAAATAAGGATTTTTCCGGCGACTAACCCGTCCCGCGAGGAAGGGAGTCTTGAGTCGTAAACTTACACAGTACATATATAGTGCAAATAAAATTTCCGGAGCGTTTCGAGCACGTACTTCAATACTTATGTTTCTCCTCATCGTCATGTGAAAAATACGTAAATATGTACACCAATGTTGATATTGTCGTTTGCGTCACGGTTACCATCCAGGCTCGAGTTCGCCATTACCGGCGTCGAAGGATTTTTTAATCATTTTTCAATGTTTGCAAGTGAAATAGCAGTTACTCTCCAAGTTTGTTTATTACGATAGGCAATTTTTCCATGAGAGGAGACTACTTTTGCATTGTATTTTCCTGATGAGCATTCGGATTGGCTTGAATTGTTGTTCAGATAAATATATATTTTACAATGAAAGGAGCACAGAGATATCTGTGTGTATATGAGTAAATATTTTAGACGACACTGTGTCCAATCATAGGTGCGTTGTCCTTTTCGTTTTGGGGAATACTCGTACATTAGTATCGGTCAGTGTTTTGTTTTTTTTTTAAGAAAAAAAATGCAAGCAAATTTAGCGCGTCATTATGACTGCCAGTCAACCATTAATGATGGTCATGGAAAAAGCGGAGTTGACTTGCCCTCCTGAAATGGAAAAGGAAGTGTATTTGAGTATTATTTAACGTATCCTTGGAATGTTGGATTACAATGAAGATTTTACGAATCACATCGCTTGCGCCCCTCCCAAATTGAAATTTCCACTTTAATTAACAGTAACGCACATTCGCATTGCTCCCTTTCAATCTAACCTTATCCGTACTTTCATCCTTACCCCGTACCTCAAATCCCTCCTCTATGGATATCACTTCTTCGTTTCATTTACTCTCCGTCCATCTCACCGTTTCCGTTCTTTTTTATACTCGCATCTCGGAAGCCTTCATTCTTTTCTTGTCCATCTTTCGTCGTCGTCTAAGCTTCCCCACAGTAAGGCGCTACATCCCATTATATTCTTAGGGAAATATTATTAGTAACAGATACAAATATAATACCGAAGTTAACACCATAATTTATCGCACAGTAGTATTTTTGATTTATCGTGTAATGAGACACTTAGAAAACTGCAGGATGGTACATATCCCAAGATAATGCTCAGAAATAATGAATACGCCTAACAGAGTGTCTAAAATATAGAGCAATATGCTTTGATGGTGTTTGGCAATGGGATGTTAAAGGTATAATCTAGACGGTCATTTTAGAATACTCATTCAGGTGTCAATTCCGATTTTCGTTTCTTCCTTGTATTTGCGTTGTGGCGTTAATACGTCTCGGTATTTTTTAATAGAAGCTAGATCACTCAGATCATCTATATAAGAATATTATCAGGGTGAGAATCACCTGACTGAGAACTTATGCGTCGCCTTGTGCTCTGGCACCGGGAGCTGGGGAAGTTGCGAAGAATTTAGTAATACTGAAGAATGCCTCGGTATGACTTTCGCGGACGGTGAGGAGACTAAGTCAAACTGGCCCTTTCAAGGCACAGATGACGTAGGCAGTACCTGAAGTTGTAGCTCAGCGGAGGACAAGGTTGCTCGCACTGTCCGTGGGGACCGACTTTTGAAAGCGACTGTGCGTAATGTTTCACAGTTGGATTTTGAAGGCTGTTATGACTCTTTATTGAATCTTCAAAACTAGATTGAAGTTATTAAAAAAAGCAATTTCGTAGATTTGTTTTCGTATTAAGTGACAGATGAATTTTGCTTTCTTTTGGGATTTGTGAACATACTCCTATATTTATTTACATGAGTGCTCTTTATTTCTTTGTTTTGATATTATTTTGTTTTGTGTTCCATAGACGCATGTGTTTGGTAACTATCGTAATGAAAACGGTTCTGTCAATATTTGTGTCCTCCACTTGTTCAGACGGTGATTGCGTAAACTCAAATTCTCTCCCACTTTGAACTTTTCCCATTGATTCTTTTCCATATTGGACATCATGTGGTGTTCGCTCAATTACTTATCTGTCGGACCACCTTGTCATTTATCTTTTTCTACGAACTTATTCTTCTGTAATATTCTACATTAAGATTTGTTTTCGTATTAAGTGATAGATGATTATTGCTTTCTTTGAGGACATGTGTATATACTCCCATATTTATCATATACAGGTACAAGTGATCTTTACTAATTTGTTTAGATATTTTTGTTTGTTTAGTGGCCCATGGATACCTCTGTTCTGTTGATATTTTCATGAAGACGGTTCTGTCAATATTTGTGTCCTCCACTATTTCAGACGGTGATTGCGTAAAATCAAATACTTTCTCATTTTCATCTTTTTATATTCGTTTTCTTCCATGTTGGACATCGTGTGGAATTTTCTCAATTACTTATCTACCGGCCCACCTTGTTCTTGTGACCCTGTTCCATAACCACATTTCTGTCACTTTGAATTTCGTCATTTCGCTTTCCCTTAGCGTACATTATCACATCCATTTGTCCACGCAAAAATATTCAGGAATTTCTTCCTAGAATCCACACTAATGCTGATATAATAGTACTACTTTCCCTTTGCTTGATTCTCGTATCCTTTGTGCCTTTTTCAGGCCCACCAAAGTAACAAGAAATTTTGAACGATATATTCAAAACATACCTTAACGTGATTTTCTAAATAGTATTTTTTTTAATTTGAAGAAATTGCGTGTCTCTTCGCCGTCCGTCCTTTTTTGTCGAATGCATTGCCGAGGGAAAACGAAATATTCTCTTAATTTTAATATGAAAGTTATTAACATTGTGTACTGAGGCTATGTAATGTGCAAAAAAAAACAAAATGATAACCGCATTAAAATTCTTGTCTATTTTATAAGCGTCTGGGGGAGGGGGTTCTGTATATGAGCTTTTCTAATTACGGCTAGGATGAGTGCTGCATTCCTTGGTTTCACAATAGCGAAGTTTCCTTCATCAAATAAAACGAAAGGCATTGATTGCGATTCCTTACCCACCATTAGTGTATTCATAATATGCCTTTGTTGTCCACCTTTTTTGTCAAATGCATTGCCGAGGGGAAAGGAAATATTCTCTTAATTTTAATATGAAAGTTATTAACATTGTGTACTGAGAATACGTAATGCACAAAATAAAACACGGACAAAATGATAACTGCATTAAAAATCATGTCTATTTTATTAGCGTCTGGGGGGGGGGGGTTCTGTATGTGAGCGTTTCTGATCAAGGCTAGGATGAGTGCTGCATTCCTTGGTTTGACAATGGGGTAGTTTCCTTCATCAAAGAAAACGAAAAAAAGGCGTCGATTGTGATTCGTTACCCACCATTAGTGTATTCATAATATACAAATTATTTGGTTTTAGAAATCCCAGTTTAGCCGAATGGCAATGGTCAATTTTTATCCTCATTTGAAAAAGGCCAGATTGGTGCCCATGCGATGCCACTCCACGTGACGTCACAGGGGCCTAGTTTCTACATGAGTAGATAGGAGTTTTACATCGTCTGAGATTACCAATGGATGCATGAGGCACAGAGCTCTGGGAAACTTCTCTCAATAATCACCTATTATTATAATTATTATCACTTATTATAATTGCATATGGTCAGAGTCTCCTTCGTTTGATAGGGCATTATTATTCCTTATTTTAGCCAAGCGCTACCAGCTAGCAGGGTACTCTGCAACCTGAATCGCAGCGGCGCGCATAGCCTCGCAACAAGGTGGCCTAACAAGGTGGTGTCAGTCTAAGTCGCACCAAGTGCTGCAAGAATCAGATTTACCGCCTTCGACGCGGAATATCTGATAATAATCTTTCGATTTAGGCAATAAAAAATAATAGGAAACCACCCTATTGTCTTTTGTCCGGTCTGTCTCTCTTATTTTATTTATATTATCTGAACTTCCGTGGTGTGTTGGCGTCCGTAAGATATGGCTACCTTCATCGGAATAAACATTGCCCTCAAACTTACGTAATTGGTTTAGTCTACTTTTCAATCTACGGTCCGACAGTGATTCCCATCCGAGTTAATCTAAGAGGTCGGTTACACTAACAAGAATATCGTAACGACCTTTCACATACCTGGCAGCTCTTCCTTGCACGCGATCTAACTCTGTTATTAAGCCTTTTTCATGAGGGTCCCAAACACTGGCAGCGTATTCTAAATGGGTTCTAACAAGGGAGAAGTAGCTAATTTCTCGCACTTTGTCGTCGCACTTTCCTAATATCGTAATAACAAAACCCAATTAACGATTAGCTTGACCTGTTATTTCCTGAATATGTTTATTCCACGATAGATTATAATTGAATCTAACTCCTAGATATTTTACGGATTCAATTGTCTTTAATTGGGTACCCCGAATGATATAGCTATGTTGTGGGGAGTTATTCTTTTTCCAGAAATTCAATCCTACGTATTTTTTCAAATTTAATTCTAACAGCCATTCATCTCACCACGCTTGGATAGCAGCAATATCTACATCTACATTCTACCCCGCATGCCGCCTCTCTAGGTTTGTGGCATGGGCTGTTATGACAGCAGCAGGTAACATGTAACAAGGAATCGCTCCGACGAATTTACGCCTTGCATTTATTGTTTACTAGCTGACCCGGCGAACTTCGTACCGCCTAAGAATCAATGAACTTACAGTTTAGTTACACCATTTATGAATCAAGAGCGGCTGTATCGTTTTTAATCATATTTAATTGATTATAATAAAATAAGGATACAAATTCAATAAAACTACGTAAATGAGTATCAAAATTGCTTGTCAGAAAGACATTTTCTTTATTGAATCAACATAGGGTGGATCGGAGCACGTTTACGCGGATTTTTTTCAATGTATTTTCTTACGTTTTAGCTTAAGAAATTTTGGGCATTGTGGTTTTATAAAACAATTAATTAAATAAAAATTATACGCATTCAGTTTTTGGCTATTTGTATTATTAACCGTAAAAAAATGTTTTTAGGTCCAAGTCTGTTGCGTAAACTTGGCCCTTTCACGGGGCAGTTTAACACAACGCCCGACCGACGCTTGACTGATGCTCAAAATCGTGTAAGAAAAGCCCCTATGAAGCAGCGTTCGTATCAAATGACTTTACTCGCGCCAGTTATAGTATCTCTGTTTTGAAAAAATGCACTGCGTAAACGTGTTGCATGCGTGAACGCACCACGGTGTGCCCTACACATTCGGGTTTAATGTCTTGCATCAAGCACCTTCTGATAAACAACAGTTTGTGTTTCGCTATCAGGCGCAAGATAAAGCGGATGAAGTTAAATAAATATAGCAAAAGGTTTTTGGTGGCTAAATCCCCCCCGAGAGCTCAAAGAATTTTTTGATAAAAACTTTTGTTACTAATATTAGGGGAACGGCTGAGTGACAAACAAAAAATATTTTACTATTCACATAGCCGCAAAACCCACTATTTTGAACCATTTATCTTAAAAAATGTCTGGGGGAAGTTCCCCCGCACTTCCCGCTTACCTTAGCGAGTTTTCTATACCCTACAGACCCGTGGTATTAGCTGCGCCCAAAACCCCCTATCCTGGCTATGCACTTGAAGCGAAGGAAGAAGTACAGCAGATGGTTTACCGACTCGTAAACATATCACGTTTAATTGACCATGAGAAAAGCATGGGTTTTCATTAGCATATGAGCACAAACATCACAAAAACTGAAAGACTGACCATGCGATTTATTATCGTTATCACGAATGCAACACGAATTGGAAACTGAATACGTTTAAGCTCAAAAGGGCATATAAGTTGAGATTATGGAATCTTCGGAATGAGAACTTCGTCATCTTTGGATTTTCCTTTGAGTAAAGTCGCGTGAATCACATTCATTATCAATTTTTTTAAATCACCAAACGCGTTCTGTTGGATAGTTTTGGTTGGTTTAGGTTTCGAAATATAATGAACACAGAGCCTACATATAGCTGTAAATCGCCCAAGGACTTAAAATATTCAGATAGACAGTTGGTGATTTCGTCTTCGTTTGTTACACACTTAAAAGATTTGAATTCATGCAGAGTACCAACTATTAGATCTTTATTTACCTCGTTTAGGTCATCCACATCTTCGTTCTAGGCCGTCAAAATTGTTCGCTCAATCAATCATTTCTGATTTTTGTGGTGATCAATCATATTCTGGAACACTTAGTTGATGAACTCACCTTCCGATGAAACTAATTTGCAAATATTCGAGGAAGTTAAATCAAACATCTCGATTTCTCGACAGGAATACGGACATTACCGTTTGTCAACAATTGCTTGGAGATTTGTTTACAAACACGGTAGTGAAGAGTCAACTCGAGCTGGGCTTACAATTAGCTAGAATTAAATTTTTAAATACTATTTCAATATTTTGAGTATATCTAGCAATTAAAATAATATATTGTCACGAAGTTCAGTTATTAAATTGGTAAAAACAAAACATATAATTTAATTTGTAGTTTTGACCAACTTATCAATTGTTGTTGCGTTACTAACTCCTAAGAACATATCGCTAAGAAAGAGATGAATTTTTCTTGCAAAACTATGCTTTTTTTAATATCCTATATGTTATCCGGGGCTGAGACGAATCCAAAGAGCCTAATATCATTAAAATCGGTGCAGCCGTTCTCCAGTTATAAGTGTTCTAACTAACACGATTTTCGACTTTCTTTTATATATATAGATTTATCATTTATTGTTGTCGGAGGAAAAACGAAATCCCACACTTATCTGTTCGGCAAAATATCTCTCTTAATTTATCGCTTCTATCGGACTTGGAAATATAGTGTGGCTCTAATATTATGTTCTCCGTTTCGTTCTTAAAGACATCTATTCTCAAATATTCAAGCAATCTAAGCCTAGGTATTGCCACTACAACTGGAACGCTATGTTTTTTTGCCATTTACTTGAGTTATATAGCATTTTTATTTATTTATAATTTCATTTGTCCTTTACGGTTATCGGCGTAAAACGAATTCCCACATCTATCCGTTCGGCTAAATATATCTCTTAATTTATCATTTCTGTTGGACGTGGAAGCGCAGAGGGATTCTAATGTGAACATTTCTAAAAGATATCCTATTCTCAATTGATCATGCCATTTCAGCCGCGGCGTGTCCTCTGCAAATAGAACACAATGATTTTTTTTGCATTTACTAAATTTATATGGGAATATTCTCAGAGTTAATTTTAACGGGGTATTGGAAAACGGAGGGAATTTATCAACTAATGGTAGCAAATATTCCACGGGCTTTATTCGTCCGCTACTTCGCGAAACCTATTCTTTAATTATCAAGGGTCGAAATGAGTAAGAACTAGCAAGTCTAAGGCTCTAAATTTATTCTTTCTCAAAAGTAACAACCCTTAATAAGTTGCATCGTTGTTGTGTCATTGACGCTAGTTACTAACTTGGGTACAGAAGCATAAGTGGTCAACTCCTAATAGCGGGTTAGCACTGTCTATACATTTTATGAAACAATATTTAAGTAAATAGCCCTATTACAAGGGTATTGTCAAAAAAGTTGGTCTCAGATTTCGATAAAACTTTGTAGTGCTGTAGTCCTTCGAGAGCTGTTCCCCCATCCCCCATCTCCCCATCCCCCATCCCATATATCCCCCATCCCCCATGTATCCCCCATCATGCGGTTATATAATTAATAGTTTAAACAAAAGACAAAGTTAAACATTTAAAGGTCTATTATATTCCCTTAGCAATGACATTTCTCTAACTAAGAGCGGTGGCTCCGTGTTTACCGTATTCGAGTCCTGCCCGGTGGTCGTATATTCAATTCTTGGAAGGGGCAAATTTTTTTCATCATTTGTTTCCACCTTTCGTTTTACAAAATCCTGGAGTTCTTCATTATTTCCATGATTTCCGATGACAGTTTTATTTTTCTGCGTGGAAATATTTTTCTGCAATTCGGAAGCGTCGGATGTTTTTTCCATTTTTCACACGGAAGCCTAGTTTCAATTACGTGATTATTGGTGTTGCAACATGAAGCACTTTTACGTAGTACATTCACTTTTATGTTGCAATATGAACTCATTCCTTGCAATTCCATCCTAATTTTTATAATTGGATATTAGTGGAAAATTCGGCACGACACGGATTAGGAAAGGAAAATGATGACCGCGAAGCAATATGTTTTACGTATAAGAATTGCTTATTCACTTTCGGGGAGAAGTATAAGCATAACTTACCAACAAGATTCTTCTCGGGAGCCTTTAGATAGGTACTGATGATTTGTTAACAGTTGAGCGACCGCTCAATGAAAAATAGGATGATCGTCCGGATCTCCGGAAAAGCCCGTGACTCCGAAAAATATCAAAAACCTGTAAATTTATAGCTTCATTTTTAAAAAACTATTTGGCGAAATATTAGGTCTTGATCGTTGTTGCGTTAAAATAAACTATCGCAAACGAACACAGCAAACCTTTTTTCTATCACTATGCGAAGGCTTTGTGAAAATATGCCTCGAATATCTTTTCCCTAGGAAAAATTGTTGCCAATCACCACAGTTCCGCCGTGTAACTAGTTTACTAGACGAAAATAACGTTTTACAAGTGTGAAATATCCATTCCCAAGCACTTCTACAGGTAATTAATAAGATTACAGCCAATGGAAATCTTACGACAGCTGACAGGTCGCAATAATAGTACGAAAGTATGTTCACGACGATATATTATCACCACGATATGACTAATGTATGCACAGTTTAATATTCACAGTAGTATGACGAACGATCGGTTAACTTCAATGACAATCAAGAATTAATAGTTTCATGTTCACTTTATAAATTGGAGGCGATATAAGGAATAGAATACTTGATTATAAGTAGGGAGAAAAAAAGAGAATCAGCGCAATCCAAGGTCACTTCCGCGTAGCAACTGCGAGGAGAGGCGTCTCGCTGCACAAGCCCCTCCCCTCCCCTCCCCGCCACCAACATTCGAGCGACATTACGTCATTTCAAAAACGTGAATTGCAATAACCAGTCGGCATTGCATCACCCTGTTGGTGTCCCGCGCACGTGTCTCCCCCACCCTTCGCATTTCCTGGAGACGCAATATCCCCCCGACATTGCATCACCCAACACGTGCGGCTGCAACGTGACTCCTCCCACTCCCGCATATAAATGACTCCCGAATGATCATTAGCTCATTCAACGTTACCATGGTCTCCAGAACTGTCGCTGAGCTGCAAAGAGATCCCGAAGCCTCCCTGGAGCACACGATTCTCCGGGTAGAGAAGCAGCCAGATCCGGATACTTACATCGTATACATCCCTCATCGAGGCAAAGATTTTGTGCTCTCGGTACCTTTTAAGGCAGTTTACTACTGTGTATTCCGGCACCAGAAGAAGACATTTGAAGTGGTCGGACGGAATGCGGTTTTCTCTGGCTTCGAGAATGAGAATGGGGTAGTGGAGAGATTTAATGTAACTACTCAGGATGACATTACCGATCCGGAAAAGCGGTGCCTCGCGGAAAAGCAGCACCCAATCATCTGGTGTGATGTGTACGAATGCATCCGGCCTCAAGTCTACGCAAAAGGAGGAGGTGGAATGATTCAAAGTGATTGCATTGACGGTCCAAAACCTGTGTGTTATACAGACCATAGACAATCAAAAGTGGATGATGGTACCACAGAGGCTACGAAAGGTACCCGTCTGAGAGTGATAAAGTTTGTACTCAAAATTGAATATGATATGTATATTTATTGAGAATAAAAAATGTCTCAAAAGATTTTATGTTCTTTTATTAAATAATAACACAGGGTATAGGTTTACATTTTTTTTATTTCAACAAATTTTATTTCGTATACACCAATCAGCCAGCTTAAAACAATTTTTTCTGGCACACTGTAGATTACCATCCATATGAATTTCAATTAAACATCCCTCATTTGTAGTTAATTTTTTAACGAGGGACATCCATAAATTTCCAGATTAGCCACACAAATTCCCTCAGGAAGAAGACTGGTTAAGAAAGACGCTTTTTGTGCACCCTTGGTGAATAGCAATTTGTAATGCTTTGTGTAGTTGTGCAGTATGTTCTCCAAATCATGATAATCTACGTCTCCAGAATATTCTTTCAAGCCGTGATAGTTATTTCTCAGCCAGAATGACTCTTTTGTAGAAAGCAGTCTCTGTGGCAATTTAAATAGCCACGTATTACAGCATTTGTTCGGTACAGCGATGATTACCAACTCCTTGACAATGAAATTCCCATCGCTGTCTGTAAATCCTTGAAATTCGATAATGGCACTCATCGCGATGTATGTCCAACTTACAAGGTTTTTACGCCCAATGCCAGGGGTTGAACTTACATCAAGACCTTTTAACTTACAGAACTCTCATTCGTGCCAGAGGTTAAAAAGCCTTTCATTCACACACAGGCTATTCATCAGCCGAACCATACGTTATGAGTGCCATCTCTAATTCAAGACGTTCAAAATCACAATCCGTGATATTCTTTGCTAGTTTGGTGGCGAGAAAATGTCTCACTTTGTCACGACCATTCAACAGTCTCTGGAGGAAAAGATCTATCAGCTTGAAGAGTTTCACAAATGCAAACCACTCATCTTCCTTTAAGTTAAAAGTCTTTTTAATAACCAAATGCGTCTTCCCAAAGTAATTTGCATAAGACAAACAGGAAGTAAGAAAATGCTTTTCTCCTTTGTAAAAGAACAAATCCACGTCCTTTTCACAGTTTAAGATATTTTTCCACTCGCTTTGTGAAACAATTACACTTTTTTTTCCAACTTGATTAAATTGCACGACTGATTCAAAGTCACTGCTAGGATCGTATCCAATACACACACTCTTTGTTTTTGCACTGTTCAAGTAGTACACAGTTTGAAGTACTAAATTCTTAAAGTTGTGGAATGAAGTAGGAATGGGATGTTCAGCGGGTCTCTTTCTCTTCACCGGTGGACGATGTAGATCCGAGGTCTCCGATGTCTGCATGACGACTGATGTATGGTGACGTTATTTTCCTTATTTAGAGGTTGATGACGGAAGAGGGGTGGGGGAACATTCATCAGAACATGGATCGACTTCCGCCTTTAGACGGTTGTACTGAAACCATTGCGCTAATGAATGTGCATCTCTCAATGCACAGGTACTATTACGCAATTTGTGACAAGGATTGAGGCAGGTAAAGGCAAGAAAGGAACATTTTTCGGGAGGGGGACAGTTTAACTCTTTTTCGAGAGAGATGAAAGTGCGCCCCGTGAGATCGGTCAGGAACTCACACTCTGCTTCGCTGAATGCGTAGAGAGCGGTTGCACCATCAGTCATAGCTTCCAGGGTAGATGAAAGTTCGGCGTGAGAAATGAATCCCTCGTTGAAGGAAGTCTCATCTCGTTGTAGGGGGTCTGGGAAACGCAGCTTCTTTCCTCCAGCGGTGAGCTTCCCATGTTTCTTGAAACTTCCCCAAAATAGACGATTTGAATCAACGTCGACGGCTGCAAGCTCCGTCACCCCGCCTTGGCTATAAGTCACAGATACCACGATCTGCATTCTGCGACAGACTCTTCTCAAATAATCAACTCCTCCTCCTGCTCATCATATTTATTCGGGAACAGCACCGCTGAGCTCTGGGATGACATTTGGCCCGCCTCACTCGCATGAAGGTCTGATGAAACAGCTTCAGAGCTCGGCAGTCGTTGAGATGAGGGATGGTGTGATGAAAGTGTGTGAGGAAATTGTGTAGTGTTTCACCTAATGATTTACTAGCGGTATAGAGGCAGCAGTATTCACCGCAAATATCCGATCGAAAGCTTTGAATTTGAACGCGGTTGCGAGTGACTGAGAATGGCTCTAAAAATTTTTTTATATTTGAGACAAAAGGAGGTAAACCGTACGAATCGAAATACTCGGCCAAATGATTGTGTAAATAGACTGCAACCCAGTGCGAACCTGGTAATTTAGATGGATCTAAATTTATTATGTAAATCCCATTTTGTGGCGATTTTGGTAACCTATCAGATGCGTAAACTCCGCGAAATATACTGAGTGGTCTTAGTAACCTGTTAATTTGAATCCCATCCATGACTAAAAGTTTGTGATAATGTTTCTGTTTTTATCAATTTCTAATGTTGCATCATACTCTGAGAAAAGTAAACAAGTAACCGTTCTCGATAATTCGTTTTCAAATCTCGACTCTATTCTCACAACCCCTCTATCACCTAGACTTATATAATCCTCATTACCCGAATCATCGGGTGTAAGATCGAAGACTAACATAAAATAACCGTGTCCAAACATGTCGTAAGTGATTTGATTACCTCTATTGTAATGCTTAATCCCACTACCTGAGAATATCGTGCCATATGCTCGTGCCCAATACTTTTTACTTGAAAAATTACATTGTAATCCTTCGGATGGAATTTGCACACCGTTCACAAAGAGTGAAAAATTCTCGAGCGAATAGTGAGAGAGAGCAAATGGATTCTTATTCAAACTTCCCGCGTATGCTTCATTATCAACCATTGCAAAAATAATTGTATTCGGTATTCGTCCCACGATCGCATTGTCGAGGCTCAAAGTTCGTCCACCAGAAGGAACAGTAAAAGTTTTCAGTTCCGTGCGTTTGTAGTGATATTTAGCGTTGTTGTTTTCCAGGATTTTATTATGTGCAACTAAAATGGATGGGTTAATATCGAAATGTTGAACGTATAAAGTTGCGTCTAAAATTTTCAATAGTCCATCGTCACTCCCTCCCATAAGATAGAAAGCATGATTTGATAGCAATAGTCTTATACCGATATCTACTCGATCCATCATTAACTGCATCTGGTTGAAAACATCTACGTGCAGTTTACCATACAACTCGACCTCTGCACTGTTCTTAAACCATCCCTTGCGCCTTGTATAACCGGAATTTGATGCATCTGTCATGTTAATATCGTCTCCCGAGTCCAACTCCCACCCCACATTTCGTAAATGTGTTTTGCTTGCGTCTGTACCATAGTTTAACACATTTTCCAAGTAGCTTCTATAATGGTAATTATCCTCTGATGGTGTGACCAACGTCCCATTGAAATAAACGTTACACTGCTCGAAGAGAGAGTGCAGAATATTGTTTACTACCCCCGGTTGATTGGTAGCGGATTCATTGTAATCAGTCCCGTCTTTTTTACAAAGTTTCACTCTAAGTCTAAGATATATGCTATTCAAATCCTTGTACGCATCCCCAGAGTCTTTGATCAGGAATTCTATAACCGATCGATTATCTAGCGAAGATATGGGTTTGTAGGACACGAGTCTTTTTGCTAAGATGTTAGTTTGCACCGGTGGATTGGGCTGGAACAAATCAAACGAAGATAGCATATGCTCTGCCATTATCGCGAAAAAATATCTCCTCCAACGACCTTCTTTCCTCTTCGACTTCTGATTGACTGTCGGTTTTTGTTTACGCAACTTGGTTTTATTTTATTTAACCTAGGACGTTTCACGATCCTCAACCCTCCTCCAGACATGCCTTTTATCTTTTCCTCAGCCTTGCGTTTCAAGTTCTGACCCGCATCGTTTATTCTACTGCGTAGTATCTCTTTAACCGGTTTTGTACCAAGGTCTCCAAGAGCTGCTGCTCCAGCGCTCGCGGCCTCCTTACCAACAGTCTTAAGCCCACCAAATAGCAAAGGTTTTGCAAATCGCCACAGACCAGCGAGAAAACTCCCGATACCCCGCCCTTTTTGTACCCTATAAGAAGCCCTATACAAGGGTCCTATCTCTCCTCCCACCTGTTTTGAATAATAACTATAATATCGATCCATCACCGGCGCCATCTCTCCGTAAAATGATGTGTTAAAGTCAATCAGTTCTTTTTTATAAAGTGTAGCACAACTATCGAGCTTTGCTCCCCACTATGAAAAGAAATTGCTTCACCGAGTTTATCTGCAAAAAGAATTTCAACGCTCTCGATATTGTTTTTCTCCACGGGAAAATAATAAATCGGATTGAAAGTTTGATATTCACCAATTTTGACATTTATGATGCGGATGCATCGACTCAAAGTGTCACCCACCAACTGCGGTTTTATTATATCTGTGTAAACGTAAACATTTTTTGAGGAGGTTGCAATACTTCTTTTTCCTCTTTTTCCTTTGTCTTCTTTAGTGTTAATCTCTACCCTGGCATCATCGATGATTTCAGCTAACTCATCATCTGTCAACGTTGAATCTTTAAATGATAATCTAATAAGAACAGCCGATAATAATGATAGGTCATTTTTTATCTTTTCCTTGCCTTTTCCACTAAAGCCTGACAAAGTTCTATTGAATAAGTTAGCAAACGAATCATACGTTCCCGGATACAACGAGTATTTTACTCCGCTCGCAAAAATTTGCGCAGACCGTGGTAATATGCGTTCATCAACTCCAACCTGGTTAATCCTTACACTCAGTTTATCAATATAACGCATTACTTCATTTGAAATGTACGTTTGATTTTGTGTACTGGAGGTAATATATGGTTTTGCAAATGCCGCCGCAATACTGTCATAAGTACCAATGGGAATTTTAAAGTATGAATCATCTAAAAGTTTCACATTTATAACTTCTTTATCCCCTCGAACTAATCCCTCTTCAGTCCGGGTCCTATTATCCTTAGGAGGCAAATCGTCTGCTACGCGAGGCGCTGGAGTAAAGTTTTCGATAACAGCTGGTGCGTCTTCGGAAACTTTTTTTTACCTCAATAGAAGGAATCGAAATCTCAGCTAGACCGACATACCACTCGTTATTTTCTAAATCGATGCGATGACTCAACTTTGTACGATAATGAGCGATTGTATTTCTTGGGAAAAAATCCCTCGAGCTATCACTGGGTAGTGTAAGATAAAATTCGGTCATATTTTACGCACGGAAGAAGCTGAAATCCACGAGTTAAAAGACGGTGGGTATCCGTCCCACTTGATAAAATACTCCAAATTAGGACCACTCCCCCGACGTCTCAATATTTTCTCGATCCTGTACTCCGTGTCAGGAGACACGTTAACTTTGACTAATTCTTCCGCATAGAAACTACCCTTTATATCCTCCCCGTTCAAATCATTCAATTTATAGGTTGGTATTAGTTTCAGTCGATCAATGTTTGTAACTTGAAATATTTCCTTGGTATAATTTGGTGTGTATCCTTTGGTGAATGGAATCCTCTCTTTACTAATCCTCACATAATCACCTTTATTAAATTTTGCATCCGTCTTCTTTAAGCTTTTTCTCCGACTAGCAATGATAAATGCATTTTTAGCATTCACTTGAGAGGGAGCGATCCTAATGCTAGAATGCGTACTATGATTATAAGAACTGATGAGTTTTGGAAGCACATCGATATATTTGTAAGTTGCGTATTTTGTAAAATATTTATACATTTTTGTCTTGAGAGTTCGATTAAAGCGTTCCACGTGGCTAGCTTTAATTTCTGGATTATTTGTAGTGTAAAACTTTACACCTTGATTCGAGAGAAAACTTTTAAACTTGCTATTAACAAATTCCCCTCCCTTATCGCTCTGAATTTTCAATGGTTTGCGCTCGCGAAATATGACCTTAAATGCTTCTATAATTTCCTCTGGTCTTTTTGACTTGAGAGGACTAGCCCACGCATAACGGGAAAATATGTCTATTACGGTTAAAATGTAACAGAACCCATTGTTGTATTTTTTCAAACTTCTCAAATCATTTAAATCACATTGCCAACACTCATCTATATAGTTTACTTCGTAACGGTTTCTAACAAACTTTTTTCTCGCCGGCTTGTGACGCGTGTACGCTTCTTGAGATTCCAACCACTCGCGAATTGTTTTTATCGGGATTCCAGTCACTTTATTTAATTTTTTATCTGTGGAAAAACCAGCAGGATGTGCGGGATTGTTGTATACGCTAGCTATTACGTCGTGTCCCACTCTGCCCCGAACATTTTTGGTACCCTTTTTCGCTTGCTTCGCCTTGGAATTGCTCTCGGAGATGTCCATCGCTTCTTTGGAGATGTACTTTGCTCCCTTGGAGGTGTGCTTGGCTCTCTTGGAGTTGCTATTATCCGCTTCATTTTTCTCGGAGGAGAATTGCTTTCGATTTGTTCCTTTATTCGTGTCCATGTCGAATCTAACTCTGAATTTGTCCTCTTAATTTCGGCTAACCGCCTTCTCATTGCATCACTCTCCTCAACTAGTCGTGTTGGTGGTGAGTGTTTCACTATGGGAACGTGTACGGGAGATTTAAACTCTGAGACTGAGTCAAGATACTTATCGAGTATTCTTTTATACAAATGCCACTTGTCAATATCCTTGAGCCCTTTACTTGCTAACACAAGTTTCATTTCTTTATCCAATTTACTCAACCTAGCCTTCGCATGACTTCGATCAAAGACTTCGGGACTCACTACGAGCATTTTCTGCAAACTCATTTTCCTAACAGGCTCCCGATCACACCGCTTAAAATCGAACCAAGTAGTAATGGCAAGAAGCCACCTTTTTGCACGAGAAGCGCACGTTTTCTTTTTACACTCGTCCTCCGTTCAGCCAACTTTCTCAGTGTGTTACGATGCTTGGACAATTTTCGTTTCAATCGCTCATCAATCTTATGATTTCCGTTTAGAGTATTCAGACAACAATCGCAAATTGTTTTAATCAACTCCTCGTCCGAGCTATTCAATATAGCAGTACGTAGTTTAGGCTTTGCAGATTTTAGGACGTGGAGCAAGTGTTTATTGTTCTTCAATCTATTCATCGCGTTGGGGCATGTAAATGACAGTAGCCCCCCTTTAGCCCCGTCTTGGGGAAAAATTTTGGTTCTGAAGCGGAATCTTTCGTCCGTGTCCTGTACGAGATCCAAAACTAAATAACCAAATGGTTCTTGTGTAACCTGTTTATATACCCTCTCCAATTCCCCCGATTTTTCCGGATAGACCTGCCTGGCCAAATGATTAAATTGTAACTTATCTCTGGGGTTTTTGAACGCAACAATATACTTTGAATTCAATGATATATTTCTCGATTGCGGGCTCTGATAGAAAATATTCTGCGTGATTAAAAACACCGAAATGTTAAAATGATGGCTACCTCTGGTGAATAATCTGCACACATCTTTGCTGTAGGCTCCCTCGCTCATTAAATCATCTATAACATACAAAGTGGGAACACCACCAAATTCTTCGAAAGGTGGTATTTTGGAGTAAAACTGAACTGGTTTTCTTATTTCAGGCTCACTTCTTGGGGCACAGCACCAAACCACTTGCTCTATAGGAGTATCTACCATATACCCCACTTTTTCCAAAAACTGCGTGACAAATGTGGTTTTTCCACAACCTGACGGACCCGCGCAGATGCATGTAAAAGGATGTTTCCAGGCTAACGTCATGATTAACACTGGAATAATGATTACGAGGGAACTAGTTTTTATCAATTTCAATCGTTACCGAATGCCTCATTATGTGTTCGTTTTCGAGGTATTTTATAATGCCCCCAAGCAAGGGTATTGATACCATCTTCGCAGATGTATCGCTTGTCATCGAACGCATTCAGTGTTACTTTATTCATTCTCATAGTGTATAGTTCATGATTTCTGCTTCGAATTACCGTCATTTTTCGGAACTCTGTCGAGTTCTCGCGGAGACAATGCACGTAGTTTTCAAATTTTAGGCATTTTTCTTTCACGGATTTAGTTATTCCCTTTGCTTTTTTGCCTCTTTCCCTGTTTCCATCTTGAACGAATACAATTTACTACGTAAACCTACGAAATGTGTCATAATTTTACCATCACATTCGTCCTTAAATTTACCGATTACTATCTTATTTTTTTTCGTAAAAGCAGGGGTGATTTTTTTGGATAATTGGAAGTATCAAACACGTCCATGTTTTTTAGCATATCTTCGTAAATATCATCTGTTTTTATACAATACATAAGGCTATCCGTGTCTGTGTATGCAAGTGATAATCTTTCACCGTATTTTGGAAGCATTGTTCGGTAATGAAAATCATACATTAATGTTTTACTTAGATCCAACACACTGAAACCTATATAAATTGGCTTCGTCATTTTAATGATGGCCTTCCGCATGTGAACAGCGACTAGAGACTCAGTATATATCGTTCTATCGAGAAAAGTGGATTTATTGATCAATTTCTGCATCCTTTTTTCAGAGGTCACAAGTTCAAGGTTAATTCGCTTCCTAACATTCTCCATTGTCTTTCCAAATACGGCGTTATTCATAAGTTTATAGAAATCCTTCTCAAACTCGTTTTTGGCAACTTTTCGATGGTTAGTGTTCAAGTCGATATATGGCTTTAACCACTGAGACTGACTGAACTCGATGACTCGATGTACCTTTTGGAGTCTTAGACCTAGAGAAAGAGCCTGCTTCAAATTTACGTAATGTATTACATATTTTGTTTTATTTTCGAGTGTTGTTAGCAACTTGGCATGTTTACCATTAGGTGGAACTTTATTTTCTGAGCAAAGTGGAAAATCTGAATGCTTATCGTGAAGGTTTCGCGGATAGTCGAGGTCAACTTCAAGAATATATCCCGTTTCACTGAAATCTGAAATATTGTTTACGTCTAGGTTTCGAATTTCATCAGGTGAAAGCCATTTGAAATTTGAACATGGGAGTGGTCTTGAGAGAGCCCAGCCATACAAATTATTTGCGTCCAAATATGTCAAGTAGTTAGTTTCTTTTTTAGTATCATGAACCTCCATGTATTTATTGTTAGCTTCACAATATCGCTTGCAGCATTGAGATATTCCTCCTCGAATACCTTTCTCTATCATCAGTAACATATCGTAGTCTGTTAAAAGCTCAAGCTCAATACGAGTATGTTTTAGCATTGCGTCAAAAGTCAATCCCGGAGCGGTATAGTACCACGCAGGATCGAGTTTGTACGCGCTAAAACACACGTCACGAAAGTTCTCAAAAACATCAGCGAGAAGAGTGACGTCACTTTTTAGATAAACATCGCTGTAATCGCCCAAAGTGTTGCAGTTGAAAGCTTCCCAAACACTACATGCATGCGCATAGTCAGTGTCAGAAATTCCGTCATCTGTTAGACGATTGTAAAATTTTTCCTTTCCCGGGAGCAAGGTTTCATCGAGTTTATTCAACGAATCTGTGTAATCATAGGGAGAAACCCCCTTTCGTGTAACTAGTCGTGTCTTATCACCAAATATTTCTGTAGTATTTTTAAATTCAGTTAGGTTCGAGACTAGTGACGCTAATGAGGTGGACATGAATCGACAAGTATCAATAAATCGTACAACAAAATTGTTTTCAACTGATTTTGCAAAAGAAATGTACTTTTCTTCCGTGTTTGCTATTACAAATATTTGTCTTTCATCGTAATCCAATTCACGAACAATGAAATGACCATCATACGCGGACAGGTTATGAATGAAAACGGGGAGAAATTTAGACATCTTGTACTGAACATTGCAAAAGGAATGAGCTGGGCCTCGATACTGCCCCGTCAGGTGATCGTGATCTCTAACCCTATCGGTACCCAACTCATTTTCGCAAATATGGCACGTCGATGCGTTTTGGAAAGCGCTCTCTTTTTCCTCGGTGAGTGGAGTCATCGGAATAGGGTTCTTGTAAATTTTGAAAACCTTCTGGGCCTCCTGTTTCATGCACTCAATAAAAGCCCGTGCTGCATTAGGTCCCCGATACAATACTGGTTCCTCACATCCGTCTGGTGTTTTTAGCATGTAACAAAAACTAAATGGTACGTGTTTCTGAGTAGCATTTGTAAATGATGTACTAGAAGAAGGTTCACATGTACTGATGTTTTTTAGAAGACATTCAAAATCAGCATATATCACGTAAGGTACACGGAAAGTGCGATTAACGTTGGTAAATTTCAATAATTTATTGTCGTCGTCGGGCATTACGATTTTACTGGGTTCACCTGTGCCCCTACATAGTTCTTTGTGAGCCTTGAGTTTTGATTCGTCATGATAGTGAGTAAAGCAACGTTTACAAATGAATATAGGATTATTATTTCTTGTTAATTGAGTTTTAATCAGCCTATTTAAGTTCTTAATCCAACAATAGTGAGCAGTATTCTCGTTAGTTATGTAAAGTAAGTCTCTATGATCCTCGAGCTCATCATCTACAATTTTTAAAGGATAAACGTTATTTTTGTCATCCAATCCAAACACATTGATTGAAATGTTATTGGCGCGTTCGAATTTAGGGATTTCATTCAGTCGGGCGGGATAAGTGATGCAATCCCAGTCGTAGGCGTCATAAAATTCGTTCGTGTTGTACAAGCTAACACGTTGAGGGTCTTTAGCGATATTTTTTGCCCAAATTGAATACTTGAAGCAAAAATGGTCGTTGTTTCTAACGTTAATCACAGAAAGGGTATTTTTAATTTTTGCTGGGAGTGGGATGAAACTAGAACCTCTTAACGGCTTATATTTGTTAATACGTAATTCCATCCCAATCACACGATTCAATGTCCAACCTGATCCTTTAGCCTGAAATTCGGATTTTTCCTTCAGTAATTTTGAAAAGGTTTCGTCGACAACTTCTCCAATTTTATCTACTAAGAATAGGCGCCGATTGTTAGTTTTAAAAGAAGCATCCATTTCCTCTCTCTCACCCTTTTGAAATTTACAAATAAGAACAAGATTAAATTTGATGGAATTGTTCTGAATCACAGAATCCAGTAATTTTGCAATTGTACGCGTCTTGATCTCATCTAAAAAGGACACTACATCAAAAGCACCGTCCTCCTCCTCTGGAGTTATCCAAAACGTCTTTAGACGCGAACCAATTGCCGACTGAATTTCATTAAACCCTCTACCAACTTGCTCATTAATTTTCATCCGGTGCGCGTTAGTGTTCTCATGAGGCATAGCCTCATCAATATTGTAAAAGATTTCACAATAAGTACAAAATTTTCTACCCTTTGCCTTATCTAACGATTCTGTCATTCTATTATAAGTTTCCATGTCATCTACCGTTTCGTTATAAAATATAATGCGTTCATTGATCCCCGTGAGCGCTGATTCTAGCTCCTGTGGGGTCTCATAACGTCCGGCATTAAAATTGTTTAGGATGGTGGATATGAAGGATGTCATATTTGATGATTAAGTATCCTGCATGAAGAGGAGAGATAAACTTAATTAATTGGGGATATAAGTGTTCTCGCTAAAAGTTCGATATCAAATGAAATACCTGCATTAATTGGTTAAGTTATATATGAAACATGGTTAAATATAATTTAAATGTACATGATAAAGAGTTTGGAAGGTATACCGGTAACAACTAGCTCGTTTAGATGGTGGAATCAAAATTAATTGAATCATGCAAATGTAAGTCAATGCATTTTTCGGCACGAGGATTAAAACATTTTTTCAGTTATTGGATTGTATTTAGCTATCAATATAGCATGTTTCCTGTAATAAATATCAATAGTCTTACACTCTAATTAGAGGTACCTAAGTATCCTGACCCTGAATCATTCAGGGTTTCATAGAGTTTTGATAATTTATAAAGGTAATTAAAATTAATCTAATTTCCTGTTTGTATCGTATATTTATGATTTTAACTAGGGAAGATATAAAAGATTAAATATGCTTCACCAGGCAAGAGAAAATTCTAAGTCCAAATCTAATTTTTTAGGTTAATTTTTGAAGGGCTACCGGAGCGAATTTGAAAAAACAAATTATTAATTCATATATAACGTTTAAGGAGCAACAATATTTGTAAGAAACTTTGAAAGGTTAACTCCTATAATAAGGGTGCAAGATACCCCTGACCCTGACCTCATGAGGGTCTGAAAATTTTTGATTGTTATATTTGAAGCGTAGTTAAATCTTATCACCTATACCGTTTACAGTTTGCATTTATCACTTCAAATAAAAAAGATATTAAAAGATTTATGTTCCCATATACGAGAGAAATTTTTAGTCCTCTTTTAACTTAAAAACTGGTTTTTGGACAATTTGGGACGTAATTATGAAAAAATCAATTGATGCTTCGTGTATAGAGTTGAAAGTTGAACAAGTTTTCTAATAACTTTTAAAACCCCAACACGGGAAATAAGGGTACTTGGGTACCCTGAATCGTAACCCTTAAGGGTCGCAGAAATGTTGATTTTTATATTTTAAGGACATTTAAATATTATCACCTACACCGTTTACTGTTTGCATTTATCACTTCAAATAAGAAAGATATTAAAAGATTTATATTTTCCTCAAGACGAAGGAATTTTTCTAAGTCCTCTCTTAACTTAAAACCGATTTTTTGACACTTTGGGGGGTAATTACGAAAAAATCAATCGCTGCTTCGTGTACAGAGTTGAAAGATGAACAAGTTTTCTAATAACTTCTAAAACCCTAACATGGAAAATAAGGGTACTTGAGTACCCTGAATCGTAACCCTTAAGGGTCGCAGATATTTTGATTGTTACATTTGAAGGGTAGTTAATTCTTATCACCTACACCGTTTACTGTTTGCATTTATCACTTCAAATAAGAAAGATATTAAAAGATTTATATTTTCCCCAAGACGAGAGAAATTTTCTAAGTCCCCTCTTAACTTGAAACCGATTTTTGGACACTTTGGGGGGTAACTATGAAAAATCAATCGGTACTTCGTGTATAGAGTTGAAAGATGAACAAGTTTTCTAATAACTCTTAAAACCCTAATACGGAAAATAAGGGTACTTGATTATCCTGAATGAGAACCCTTAAGGGTCATAGAGAATTTGATTGCTGCATCTTATGTGCATTGAAAAACAAAGTAACTTTTTCCTTTAAACTATACCCAAATTCCTTCAAATAACGGAGTTATTAAAGATTTTCTTACAAAGCTACCTGCTGCTAACCTATATTCTCCTAATACCATCACTCCCAAATTGGCCCACCAAATCTAAACTACTTGCTTTGTCAAAAAAGTTTCAACGGTATTGTTTCTATACTAACCCCCCCGAATTTGTTAGGTGAAAATGACAGTACTTGGACCAGAATTTTCCCGTACCCTAAATACCCTTAATACCCTGAAAGGGGTTTTTACGAGAAAAATATTACGGATGAATGCTGGTTGTGTGAAAGTCACTCGTAAGGATTTTTGAGGCTCTCTGATCAATATTATCGGATGTAATGATCTCTCATTTCTATGAACTTATTATAAAATAGCCAAAATAATATGGAATCAGGCTGGCACTCACCAATTCACTGTCTGAGGTGGTCCTCCCGATTTCTGACGACTTCTTATATCGACGATAGCTATTAGGAAGGTCCTCGAAATTTTGGCTGACTTCTTTAGGTGAAGATCACTGTGCTGGCTGCTTGAAGCAAGAGCATGAGTCCGCTCCGATTTGGTGAGGCTTATATATCCATGAAAATGAGGGGTGGGGTTGCGAAAGCCATGTCACGTTGCAGCCGCACGTGTTGGATGATGCAATTTCGGGGGGATATTGCGTCTCCAGAACACGAAAAAGAGGGGTGGGGTTGCGTCATATTCTTTGCGAAAGCCAGGTCACGTTGCAGCCGCACGTGTTGGGTGATGCAATGTCGGGGGGATATTGCGTCTCCAGGAAATGCGAAGGGTGGGGGAGACACGTGCGCGGGACACCAACAGGGTGATGCAATGCCGACTGGTTATTGCAATTCACGTTTTTGAAATGACGTAATGTCGCTCGAATGTTGGTGGCGGGGAGGGGAGGGGAGGGGCTTGTGCAGCGAGACGCCTCTCCTCGCAGTTGCTACGCGGAAGTGACCTTGGATTGCGCTGATTCTCTTTTTTTCTCCCTACTATTATATACGCACACTGTTTGAGACTAAGTCCCTTTTTTGACCGCTTTTTTACCTTTGAATTTTTACGAAGTACTCAATCTTTCCCAACATTTTTAAGGCTCATGCGTGGAATTTATGAAAATTGACATTCGTTAAATGCGTTTTTGAAAAACGTCCATATACTGTGAAATGTATTTTAATGAAATGGAATATTCACTTACCTTATCTTTGCGAGTAAATATAATGGAGTCAGAAAGAGTGGAGAACAGCGATTGATTTCCAATTGTTGATACGAGTATAATATATATTCTACAATTTTCTTCCAAAACAACTCTTTACTGTTTGTGAACTGTCTCACTGTTTTGCAGACTATTTCCTTTTTATTTTTCTCGTTTTTTTTACTGCAGAACCTTGTAATAGGGTTCCTACATACATTAGTCACATTAATATAGACCAGTTAATCCTCTAGTTGAGGATACAAATTATATCTTCTTTGGAATATCATCTCCTTTAGCGATTGCTATACTTCGATCTCAGCGACGGCCTTATTATAGGCTATGGACTATTGAGGAAAAAACGTATCCCGCAAAAATTCGTTCCACCGCTAACACGGTTGTGTGGGAAAATTGGTTTCCCTTCGGACGCTATTTATTTCTATTAAAACGAGATGAAGGAAGTTCAAATGCAGTCAATGCTACCTAAGGTTGAGACGGTATGTGCTACCCGCTCCAAGCTTAATTCGTGTTATAGTCGGTGCAATACAGGTGTTGTCGATGTATTTATTAGTAAAATAGGCGTTCCATTCGACTTCCATTTCATATCTTTCTCGCTCTGCTCACATCTTTCGATGCTTCGCACTTTCTCTTTTCTTTCGTGCAAATTCACTCCTAGTCCAAACCAACTCCTTCGATCTATCGACTCTGAAAGGTTTCGAAGACGAAAAGCAGTCTTTAGACAGATGATAGCAATGAGTCCCTTTGAGCATAGAATATAATATAGAATATCTTATTTATGCTCCGGCCTTCACCCTTGAAGCAAAACTCTATTTACAATGATAGGCTAAAAAAGCTCATTAGGTACATTCATGAACAGTCACACAAGTGTGGCGTGCTAATTACATTTTTAATTGTTTTGGTTTAGTTATTTTGTAGCTTTATAGGCATTTGTATATTATATCGGTCCTTTTGCTTTGTTGCTATGCGATATATTACGTTTGATATAAATAAACAGACATTAGGGGTTTAGCGACATTAGAGTGCACATCGCATTGAACAAAGAAGGCATTGTTATTTAAATATCTTATTTTTAATGAAGAACTCTCGCAAGAGCCCGTAGAAGTAATGACGATATGACAGTATGATAAATAAATTATTATGACATAAAAAAGAGACAATAATTATAATTTAGCCACATGCATGAGATCTGTAGGCTGTGTTTTGTTAAGTAGAGGTTAATGTAGCACTGCTTTGATTAGAGCAATGTGTTAATATAATTTATAATTAATTAATAATTCATATTTGGAAGCATGATTGGAACCTTTCTGTTTTAAGTCCTCAGGGATAGAATCCCAAAATTTAGACGTCGTCGTAACGAGAAATGATTTTTGACAGATATTTGAACGTAGAATTGGATATAAAATAGAACAGTCCCCGAAGCGAGATGTTATCAGAGTGGTTTCTGATTTATTCTTAAACATTTCTCTCATAGAATACGGAAGGATGAAGAAATATTCTCAATACCTCAGGGATCATAATAATTATATCACCAATGGACATTTATATAATGAGTATCGTTGTGAAAAATCATTAGGGACCCAAGCATTAGGATGACTCATTTCTCAACTGCGTTTACTAGTCTAGTATTTCACTTCATATTTACGTATTTATTCTCTTTTACTTTCTCTTAATTACTTGTCTTAATTAACTCATTCGGGGCCTTCATTTTCATGTCTTTCCTTCCACTTGTCCTTCGACGATTCTCTTCATCAGGCCATCATCCCTCAGGATTCATATGCAGAGCTCTGAAGAAATCAGGATTCGTCAAGCATTTTGTGGGAAGATTTACGGAGAAGAAAGTAAAAGAAAGGTGCTATTTCGCACTCGTCCGACCGCACCTAGAATATGCAGCGATATCGTATGGGATTTATTGCAGAAAGACTTAATCCGCGAACTGAATAAAATACAAAGAGAGGCTATGCGGTTAGTCAAAAACCGCTACGGACGTACAGGCAACGTTACCCAGATCTTAATCGAATTAGGCTGTAAGCCGCTGGAGGCTCGGAGGCTGCGCGCTAGGCTTACATTGCTTGAGCTAGTGAGAATGGATATATATTTAAGAGCGACACGGAGAACATAATAATTATTAGAGCCACACCATATTTCCAGGTCCGATAGAAGCGATAAATTAGGAGAGATATTTTGCCGAAAGGATAGAAATGGGAATTCGTTTTTCCTCCGAACCATAAGGGGCTTTAATAAATGCCAGTCGTACTTTCGTTAGAAAGTTTCCTTTTTATGTGCAAATGGCTGGTGTACTAACACCCCCTGCCACACGTTTTTTAGTTGGCTTGCGGGGTAGTACGTAGATTCAGATGTAGATGGTGTGGCAAATAACACTATACCGTCTTCTCCTTAACGTTTTTGAAAGACCTCTCTTATTTCCAACATATCATAACACTTCCTCATTATCACCTACCCTGGCGGCCTTATACGCTGTGTACTATTGTGGAAAATAAAGTATCTCTGCAAAATCCGTACCGCCATCATCGCTCCGTGGTAAAATCGAAAGATTTCCCTTCTGACGGTAAATCTTTCTGAGGAATGATATGAAGACATTCAAGAGAAGCCGTCTGTCGTTTACCAAGGTTGAGACGGAATATCCACGCGATCCAAGCCCAATTAGTTTTTGTTATTGATTATTGGACCAATCGCAAAATCCAGCATACAAGACATCTCCACATGCCCACCACACGGTGATAAAAATATTACGCATCAAAACAAAATGCAAGTCCGCCGTCACGCAAAGGGAAAACCATGTCAACGGCTATTTATTCACGTAACATATCCATTCAAGGGTATAAAAATGGATAAGCATTAAATGAGTCGTCCTAGCGATTTACGCAATTAATTTTATTGATCGAGACACCGTTGCTATCATTAATAGTACGAGGAAAGCGTGCTATTTTAAATCTCTCTGTTTTTCAGTCAATTTCCTATATTTTCTTCTCGTGGTCGCATCTACCATAGTAACGCGGTAAACAAAGGATATGTTTCACTTCGTCTGATTAAAAAAGAACTTCCCCGAATGAATAATCCAAACTAGAAGAGGCTCTATTTTCCGTTAATGCATTCACACAAGTTTTGTGGTTATACATACGATGCATTTTCGTGTTCATTCTCGCGTTCATTCATTCATACATTAACTCGTTAGGGTCACTGTTCCGTGTAAACAAGCCCTTAGAGATGTGGGAATTTCAAATGAGGCCTTCCTTCAAGAACGAAGGTTGTTACGGAATATGTCCGCCCGCTGTTATTCGTTGAATTCGTTATGGTCTCTAGAATGTTGGTGGTATCCTTTGACTGTCAAATTGTTGTTCTATTCAACTTCAGTATCGTCGCTTTCTCACTTTCCTTATCTCTTCCAATGCTTCCCTTCTTCTCTTTTCACTCTTGCGAATCCTGGAATATCACAACCACAACTCATTCTCTTTCTCCGAAAAGTCAGCATTCTCTAGGCAGTTACAAGGGTCGTTCAATAAATCTTTAGAAAAAGGTATAAAAACAAATTATATTGCCTCATTTTTCATTATAGCCTTCTTAATTTCACCCACAAAAAGGTTTGTAAACATTTTTCCAGGCATTTTAAGCCGTTCAAAAAGAATAATTTAGAGATCTCTTCAAAATAGTCATTGGTTTTTAGGGATGATCTCCTCTTTATACGCAAACTTTTGTCAGCAAAGTCATTTCTTCAAGTTGTAAAACTATTAATATCACCAGAGGTCAGATCTGGTGAATACGGTGAATTGTGTAATACTTGAAACTTAAATTCTCTAATTCTGGCTATTGACTCTGAACAGTTGTGCAACTCTGCGTTGAAGGAAGACATTTTTCTGCTTCAAATGAGGGCGCTGTTCTTGATTTATCCCACAAACTGTTCCAAAAACGATGCATAATACTTTCCTGTTAATGTTTTTCCCTCTTCCCATTCATCGATGAAGATAATTCAGCACAAATTCCAAAATATCGTCGCCATGAATTGACTTGCCCATTTCTGCATCGTCGCCTGCTTTGGAGCCCGTTCATCTTCAAAACTCAATTGTTTTACCTGTTATTTTGTCTTTGAAGTGTAGTGATAAATCCATATTTCATCAAAAGTTATGAATTGATGCGGAAAATCCACAGAATTGCGTCACAGGGACCTAGTTTCTATACGAGTGGATAGGAGTTTCACGTCGTCTGAGATTACCAATGCATGCATGAGGTACAGAGCTCAGGGAAACATGTCTTAATAATCACCAATTAAAACTGGCTAAGGTCGGAAAGTTTCCTTCGTTTGATAAGGTATTAATAATCTTATTTAAGCCAAGCGCTACCAGCTAGCACGGTACTCTGCTACCTACTAGCATCCTGGATCGTGTCAGCGCTAAACCGTTGCCCCAAGGTCACCTCAATTACGCAAGCGGGAACCAGAACGACGTCACACGGAGTTTTTCCAGCATTCACACTTAGCCGTCGCGTTTTCGCGCGCTTGAAAATTTTCACTTTTCATTTAATCGCGAAAAATAGATGTCGTCATTTGAAAATCTAAAAGTGTGAAATGTGTACTCCAGGAGTAATAATCTTTCGATTCACGCAATAAAAAATAATAGGAAACCACCCTATTGTTCAAGCAATCTGAGCCTAGCGCGCGGCCTCCGAGTCTCCAGCGGCTCCCAGCCTAGTTCGCTTAACAGCTGAGTAACGCTGTCTGTACGCCCGTAGCAATTTTTTTGACGAACCGCGCAGCCTTATAGTTTATGCAGTTCGCGGATTAAGTATATCTGCACAGGATAACATTTGATATCGCTGCATAGGTGTCTAGGTGTGGTCGGACGAGTGCGAAATAGCACCTTTCTTTTATTTTCTCATCCGAAAATCTCCGCACAATACGCTTGACGGATGCTAATTACTTCAGGGCTATGCCGCAAATATTCCTCCTATGTGTTCCCCACGAGAAGATCGAGATTATCTTAACTCCTACGTACTTACCTTCGACTGTTGCCCTTCTGTGCACAACATCCACCCCATAAACATGGTTAAAGTTGGACAAACTCGGCGATAAATGCATCGGCATGCATTTGCTCATATTAAGTTCGAGACCCCACTCTGGGCTCCACAAATGATAAATTTCTCCGGAAACATATTCTGCAACAAACCTTCTAGAATTTGATGAAATAATTACAGTAATTTTATGGTTTTATAGACCATAGAAATAGCCTTCATTTTACCTGAGAAACCTTCTACAACCGCAGTGAAAAAAATTGTATTCATTGCTAGTACATAGCATACAAGAAAGTATGCTTTTTATTTTTCAATTATTACGTATCACCAACGCATTGAAAATGGAATGATGATTAGAATTAATAATTTTTTGCAATGGGAAGATGAATTACGATTCGACTATTATAATTTGCTTTCGTTAATTTCTTTATGAAAACTTTCTTAGCTCACGGTGATTAAAGAGAGACATACGGGTGTATTCTACGTGATGTAATGTAAATGGCCCAGAAGCACAGTGAGCTAGAATCGAAAAAAAGCTGGCCAAAACCTCAAAATCGATTATTTTGAGCTACGAAGTAGAAACTTCGCATATATATTCTCCAATATATTGTGCATAACCTTCAAGATTATTTCTTCCTTGTTCCTTCACTTTAACAATTTAATTGAGGCAAAAGTTGAACAAATTTACCGAAAAACGACCACTCTCGATTTTTTTTCTGAAAGAGCTTAATTTATTCTCATGCAGTGGTTTTTAATTAATATTATTATAGACAAAAATGTTATACCATCTTAATTTAAACTCCTTTATTTTCCGTTTGGAGGGTTTGCAAAGATTTTGTTTCATCAATATCCATGGATTTATAACAAAATGGTGGAGCATTTTTTCAGCCAATTTTTTACACAAACGTAGAGATAAAGTAGATACTTCCGCCGACTTCCGCCAAGTTACTTATACCACGTCGATCTATGAAGCTTCTACATTGTGAATCTAAAGTAAAATCTTGCACCAACTCGCAAACCCGAATTTTAAACCCTCTTTAAATACTTACGGTAATATTATTTTTTACAAATCATAGTATTAACCTCTATATTCCCTAAGAAACCTTACACAACAATTGTTAAAATTTGTGCAATTAATCTATTCCTACCGCAATTCATTACAAGTTTTGTTAAAAATTGAATGGTAACCAGCCAATAGATTAAATATTTATCCAAGGGGACTTTGAACGCGTGGTGCTGACTTTTTCCATCGTTTGATGGATTACAGCAATCTGTTTTGTTACCTAATTAAAATTACGAGAACACATATCAAATATTGAAAACAAATTGATATGTAACTAACTAGCATGAAATGGCAATAAACATTTGGCATATAACTTAAATGTGTTGATTAATATTGATATTTACGGATAGTTTACAAATAAACTTCAAAATTACAATATCATTTTTATTTATTTCAGGGTGAACAAAGACAGCCGTTTACCAGGAGTAAAGATTTCGTGTGGTTATCTTAAGTATTAAGGAAACTGACACAAGGAATAAGATACAAGGTGTTTCTATGACTACGGAAGTCGTGTTTGCGGCTGATGGATCTCCTATCAAGTGGATGGTTTTCAGTGATGAGCAGAAGGCCTTTTATAGCTGAGGTTTTTAATACAATTCAGTGATTTCTCTTTCATGCTGTTAATATACTGTGTCTTTCCCAACAGAGTTCATCGGAAGAAAAGCTAATTAGCACTGTTATATGTACCGCGGTATGATGGTAAAATGAAGTCTCTCTCTTTGATGAGTGTAAATCAAGAGGGACGACTTGGTATTATGAGGTATGAGTTGAATTCAGCTCTTGGTAAAAAATCGGATCCGATGAGGTTATTATATGGTTATAGACCCATATAGTGAATGGGTCTTATTATGAGAATTCTCGTGGACGGGAAGTTCACACATGGTGAAAAGAGTGAAATATTAAAAAGGCGCCATAAATACAAAAGGTATCAAAATTGGCAAAAAATAGGCCTAAAATACAAAACCTAAGTAGGCAGGCATAAAGGTACATAAAAGTTAAGCATGTTTTTGCGTGTGATTATGGTTTCTTTGTTTTGTAATGTATTTTTTGGGTGACATCGAATGTGTATTTTATATAAATGTGCACTAACCAGCTCCATCACAGGATGAGGTACATATCAAAGTATGAAGGTTTCAATATGGCCTCTCTTTGATATTTGTAATAAGAGGGACGAACTGGTGTGATAGGGTATGAGTTGCATTAATCTATTGGTAAAATCGGATCCGATGACGTTATTATATGGTTATGGACTCATAAAATAAATGAGTCTTTAGGATGAGAATTCTCGCGAAAAGAAAATTCGCACAAGACCATGGTGAAAAAAATCACATTTACAAAAGGCGCCAAAAATACCAAAAGGTAGAAAAGTGTAGACGGAAAAAGCCAAAAATACAAAATTTAAGTTGGCATGCAAAAAGGTACCGTGTTTATTAATTTTTAGTGGGTTATTATGATTTTTTTGTTTTGTGATGCATTTTTTGGGTGACTTGCATACTTGTACTTCATGTTCATGTGCACTAACCAGCTCTGTTACAGGAAGATGTTGTAGAGAAAAGACAGCAATGAGACCTCGAAGAAAACTAGCGACCCGATATGCGTGTGAACGTTGCGTTTTATACGATGCGTTGCGCGCTTGAGCGAAAATTGCGTTTTGATCGAATGAACGGCGAAAAGATACGAGTGCGATTCGTGTGTCCTCCAAATTTGGGAGGAGAAGAAAGAAGACAACAAGAGAAGAGGACCACATTAAGAAGAAAGCAAGTGAATTAGATTAGCTTTTGGGCCTTTAGGGCCGTGATCTTTGCGTCGAATAAGGCTAGGATTTTTAGCTTGCGTTAATTTTAGTTTTTTTTTGTGTCGAACCGAGGTATTGCATGCGCTGTGAACCATTGCATTACACGGGGATGAAACCGTGTCACTTGTATGGAAAAGTGGTAATTTCCTCCTTGTGTCACGGTGACTTCCCGTGCATTGCATTGGGGCGTATGCGATTCCTCGGGGGAAGGGTCATTTATTTTCCTTGTATGTATTCTCTCCCTCTCTCCCCAGGGTCTAGGTCATCAGAACTTCACGTGAAGAGGACCCCAGCTTCAAAACTAGGTTAGCTTTTGGGCCATTATGGCTATGAATCATTGCGTCGAGTAAGGCTAGGATTTTTAGCTTGCGTTAATTTTAGTTTTTTTTTGTGTCGAACCGAGGTTTGGCATGCGCTGTAAACCATTTCAGTGTACGGGGATGAAACTGTATCGCTTGAATGGAAAAGTGGTAATTTCCTCCTTGTGTCACGGTGACTTCCCGTGCATTGCATTGGGGCGTATGCGATTCCTCGGGGGAAGGGTCATTTATTTTCCTTGTATGTATTCTCTCCCTCTCTCCCCAGGGTCTAGGTCATCAGAACTTCACGTGAAGAGGACCCCAGCTTCAAAACTAGGTTAGCTTTTGGGCCATTATGGCTATGAATCATTGAGTCGAGTAAGGCTAGGATTTTTAGCTTGCGTTAATTTTAGTTTTTTTTTGTGTCGAACCGAGGTTTGGCATGCGCTGTACACCAATGCAGTGTACGGGGATGATATTGTGTCACTTGTATGGAAAAGTGGTAATTTCCTCCTTGTGTCACGGTGACTTCCCGTGCATTGCATTGGGGTGTATGCGATTCCTCGGGGGAAGGGTGATTTATTTTCCTTGTATGCACTAACCCGCTTTCTCCTTAGGCTGAAGATATTCCAGTGGCCGAAGATATGAAGACATCTGAAGAATGAGATAATCAGTTTACTGAAGCAGGAACTGAAGAAAAATCAGCCAGGATATTCCTTACATGGAAATCGGTAAGAATAAATTTTTAAATATATTTCGCCATTGATGTCTTGGATGCTGTTTTGGTTTTTATATTTCATCGCATCGTTAGGTTTATGTAATTATGTTTTGTGGACGAGTAGATGTTACAATGTCTCCTATGAACATAATAAGTTTAGAACCTCAGTTTGATAATGAATTTAAAATGGATTTAAAATGGAATGGATTGTTCAGTACGTTTTGTTAAGCTTTTATTATTAAATTTACTGCATCCGATTGAGTTTATATTTTTCAAATTATTGATGCACATTATATTATTTAGAATAGCTACTTCATTTTTTGTCTTTTCTGTGTCTGTTAAATACATCTTATATTCTCTGAGCTTAATAATAAATATAAGTGCATTCCTTTTATTTAAAGATCTTTTTGCCTCGTAGCACGCGGAAACGTTATGATCACTGCGTCTAATCAGTTTTATTTTTTATTATTTTGAAGCATTTTTTAATACGCAATCGCTGCATTTATCTGTCCCATGATTGATTCATATTGGTGATTTATTTCAATTCCTTATGATTGAGTTCGAATCTTTCCGAAAACATTTCCAAAAGTTTTTTTTTTCGGAATATACCTTTTTTGTGAATACGTTTGAATACCTCTCTATGCGTATATAACACTTATTCTGTTGCTGAATTATAGATTCAATGGAAATAATTCAAAATTAATTTTGCACAGACTTTACTTTAAAGCATTGAAACATGAATGTAAGTTATCTTCAGGTTAGAAATCACCATACATTCTACAATTTGGTTAACCACTATGAACAAATCCCTCAATATTATTTTAAAAATAAGATTTTTCTTCTCGTTCCTCTCTGTCGAAAGGAATCGCCTTTTAAAATTTTCGTTACGCAATTACAATTAGCGCATGGCTGAATAGAAAGTCAATTCTCGCGTCCCATTCATTATAATTACATTTATATGGAGTTTATGTGAGTCCACGGAAGTAAATTCAATTCCCGTTTCTCTCTCATCAGCTGCAAGTCATCGCAGAGGATTATGGCAGTGCGCTGTCGGAAAAAATGGCGCTAATCCCGAATGTGATAATGCAGTGACATCACGCCAAAAGGTAAGAAAATCATTCAATTACATTTTTTCTGTGTCCGTTGATTATTTTAAAAGTGTGCGATGTGAATAACTCTAAAAAAAGAGAGGATAATTTTATTATCGTTAAATTCAGTAATATTATTTTTCTTTGACTTGTTCGTTGTGGTACATCGCAATTGATCTGCTTTGATTGGGCCTTGGTAGCGACACGTAAATAGCTTCAGGCAATGGTGTGTTTTTTATTCGGAGACCTAATAACTTCCTCATTTTTTGCCGTTTTTATAGAGTGCATTGAAAGGAGTATTAGAATGAAATTACAATAATAGTAAAAGAATTTGAATCATTCTTCCGATTTCTTCAACTCTTCTGTAGTATCCCTTACGCTTACCGTTAACACCAGTATTTTTCATTCACCTAGGGCGGATATCCGAAATTCAGCCCAACATAAGTTTGGTATTAACTCTGTCAGCTGAGTCAATTACTGCTGAAAATGAGCATTGAACGATGAGTAGTACGAATTTTCATTAAACGGCTCAATTTTTCTCAATTCTCGTTCAGTCATGAGAGTATTATTTCCACCTTTGCGAAAGTAAAATGACGAAAAATGTATTCGTGATTGTAATTTGATCTGGAGAATCGATTTCCACGGAGAGCTGAGCCGAAAAGTCTATTTTTTTCGGAATCGATATTTTAAGGTGCCCATTAATAGATTTTTTGTTGTGGTTGAAAAGAAATTTCATTCTGGCTTCATTTGGCGTCAAATTCTTTAATAGTGCACTTAATGGACATAATTTGATGCATTAAAAATTAGTATGACTATGTAAATTTTTTTTAAATCACATGAAGGGTACATAACTATGTACCATGAAACTCTAAATGACGTATAAAAATTAATATTATTTCATAAAATATTGGGGAGGAAAATATTTTATAATACCTATCTCACCATGCAATTTTTGACAAAATCTAAATGAATATGCATTACATTGATAACGGATTTCCAGAGATTTTTAACGAATAACATTAATAATTGCACTGTGGCTGGACAGTGAAATTAATATTCATTTTCAAGAAAGCCATATTTTTCATATCAGTTTGAACATAGAGTAATTATATACTTACACTATGGTTTGAACCAAAAATGATGATTTACGCCATGTGTCATAAGGAAGAAACGATTTTTCGTGCACAAAATCCGATTTGATTAAATTGACCCTTACGCCATTCACGAGAATACAGGTAAAATTTGAAAGTAACAGTAAACTCACATTCCTTTTATTTATATGTCTTTTTTCATTTAATTTGAATTTTCTGTACTTTCATCGTCAGAATGTATTGATTTCTATATATTTTCCTATGTGTAACGGTGAATATTAATTTTTCAAATAGGTACGCTCCAATTTTTGTGGTTAAGTACTTAGACAAGTGCAAATTATTTATTTTTTCAAGCTTTAAAAATGTCAGTTAATCCTTGCATACGTCAATATCATTTTCTAATTCACCACATGGACACTAAAGGCTTGGCGAATCTATTAATATCATCGCTGAATTTCCCCGTCCAATGGTACCATGCATTTTCATTTATTCCTGGAGATATTTATTTTTTACGTTTCTTAACAGATATCCTGTAAGCCCCATTGCTTAAAAACTATAGTTTATTTTCAATTAATTTTCGTTATCCTTTTTTAAGCTTGTCTTCGTTTAAATTGTGTTTTCAAAGACGATAAATTAATCTTTTTAGATAATATAAGCTTTTGGCTGGGATCTAATATTCAGCAACGACACTGAATATTTTTTTTCTAATTTTAATATACTATTCCACTATTTATAAAACTTAATCTAGGAAATCGAATCCTTTCTTATTTTCAATCGTATCCTTTCTTATTTTTTTCTACTTGGTCATATCAAGAATAATAACCTTTGTGCCGAACAAGGTGACCTTTCTATCTCATGGATGAGTATATTGGATAATTTTTTTTATCAACAGGGACAGAGAGAGAGAGGCAGCTTGCAATGATGGACTTTGAAGAAGGAGATTTAGGGATTAAATAAACGTGGAATGCCTCTACATTGACCAATGGAATTGACTCAGGAACTCAGCAATTATGAAGAAGGAAACAAATTGTGTAGATTGAGAATTGAAGAACTGAAGAGTGAAGAATTTAAGACAGGATAGGAACATATGACCCATTTGAAGACTCAAGAGATGAAGAATGGCGGCAATCCGAAGTCTGAAGATTTAGATTATATTTTTTTTCGTATTTTTTGCATATTTCGATTGTATGTGCCTCTTGTATTTTTTGAATAATTTGATTTAATTTGTGTTTTAATGAGTGAATGGGATTTAGTTTGTGTGTGAGAATGGTATTTAGTATATATGTCTGTATATGAGAGTAATTGAGTCAGTGTGCGATAGAGAACGTGCTTAATGGTGAATGAATGTGTGCTATTAATTGTGAATGGCGTTGTTACTTTGTGTGAAGCGTATTATTTCGTGTGAATGAGGTATGTTTTGTTTCGTATGAATGAGGTATGCTATTTGTAGTGAATAAGGCTTGGTAATTAGTGTGAATGATGAATATTATATGATGTGTATTAGGTATGCTATTTCGTGTGAATGACGTATGCTATTTCGTGTAAATGAGCTATGTTTTCTTGTGTGAATGAAGTATGTATTTCGCGTGAATGAGGTATGTTATATGATGTGAATGGTGTATGCTATATCGTGTGAATGAGGTATGTTATATGATGTGAATGGTGTATGCTATATCGTGTGAATGAGGGTATATTATTTCGTGTGAATGAAGTATGTTATTTTGTGTGAATGTGGATTATTATATTATGCGTATTAGGAATGCTTTTTCGTGTGAATGATGTATGTTAATTTGTGTGAATGTGGAATGTTACATGATGTGTGTTAAGTATACTATTTCGTGTGAATGACGGATCTTATTATGTGTGAATGAGGTGTGTTTTTTCGAGAGTATAAGGGTATATATATATTATGTAGTCTGAATGAGGTATTTTATTCGTGTGAATGATGGTATGATGTTAAGTGTGAATGAGTGCGATTATTAGTACGTAATTTTAGTTTGAGCGAGAGTGCGTTATTGAGTGTGAATGAGAAGTAATTGTTTATTATAATTAAGAGTTTATTATCGATGTATGTGTGAATGATGGTATGTTGTTTATATTGCGAATGACCTTGTGTTACGTTATGTGTGAATGAAGGTTTAATATATTTGGAGTGAATGTATGTTATTTGGTGTGAATGAAAGTGCAATCTAGTTTTCATTGGAGGAAGCCATTTTGTGAGATGGCTGAAGTATTGCTTGTTTTTTTTTATCGTAGAACTTGGGTAGCGTAGATAGTAGATGGTAGAGTAGTGCATGTCCCCCTCAAATCCAACTGCGTCCTCAACGTGGAGAGGGGGTGTAACAGCGGACAGCCATGATTCAACGAGGTTTCCATGGTGATTTCAAACAAACTTTCGAAATTTTTCTCGGCAGTTTTTCCTGCTAATTTTTCATTCACAGAACTTGCCGACTTCTTTGATTTCTTGCAAGCTACATTGATGGTTTCAAAATGTAAAACCGGTGAACTAGATGCTTCCTACATGGCTTTCCGCTGGCTAATGCAGTTGGTGACTTATGTATCGGAATGTGTACGAATTCATTTATATTGTTCACAGTTGTAAGTGTTTCAGTTTTTTAAACTATCCATTATATTCCATTTCATTAATATTTTTTAATTCATATTGTAAAATTAGAATGTAATTTAATGTATATCAATTCAATGTGCAATCCATTTTTTTGAAAGTGTAAACTTTTTTATTTTCAATAAAATTTCATGATTTATAAAAATTTCACTTCAAATGTATCTTAACTTCATTCGCTCTGCGGAAAAAATTGAAACTACCTATGTAAGCCTTACTATTATGTAAGCCTTACAGTCTAAACAATGCGTACATGTATTTTATGTTTTTATTTGCATCATATTGTATTCGAGAAAAGGTAATGAAACAGCCATATTCCACTTCGGTAATTATCTATTTAATCTAAGTGTTTATTTCAGTAATAAATAATTTTAAATTGCCTAATTTAACTACTTATGTTCGTCGACAAAAACCATTGTACTTGGTATTATTCAGTGTCTCTGCCTTCTTTGTTTTTATCAATATAATTTAATGTTGCGCCAAAATATAATTTCAAAATTTGTTTTACTGCATGTCTGACTAGGGAGATAACACTTTTAAATTACCTATTTTTTATATCTGCTCTGCGGAAAATATCGTATTTTTTTCTGTCCGTGTTTGGGTGTTTATATATTCAATAAAATGTTAACATTCGTGCATGAGATTAAAAACCTGCCTGTTTCATTTGCTAGAGTGAGAAATAATAGTTGTGAATTATAGTTTATTATATTTTATAATTATATACGGAAAATTTTATTCATTGTTTAATTTTTAGACCTTGTATATGTCACTGTATTTCTTTTAATGTTAACTAAGTTTATATGCGTTTCTGTGAGAAATAAAATCTCAATTTTTTTATTTTCTACGTTAACCTAAATTAATGTAAGGTTTTTCTTAAGCGTGTGCAATGAATATTAATGATGTGGTGAGAATATGGATGCATGAAAATTAGGAAGATGACATTGTATTTGTTAGTACTGATTGGAGCACTTAATTTATGTTGAGTGTTGCTATGTATAAATTAGAATCCTGTGATTAATTATTAACCACTGAATGTAAGTATAATTGAGATGGTATTATATACTTTTAGTGTGTGTAATTCAGTGCGATGAAGTGTTATTAATTAGTGTGAATGAGATTACATTAAGCGTGAATGAGTGTGCGTCTCTTACTGATATCAGAGTATATATATTTTTTAGTGTGAGTTTGAGCATGTAATTTAGTGCTATTAAGACTGTTGTTTAGTATGAATGAGAGTTTATATTAAAGTGTGAATGCAAGTTGGTGAGATGATATTATATATTTATTAAATTGAATGAGTGCACTTAATTTATTGTAATGTGAGTATGTAGTTAAGTATGGTTGAGGGTGTGTGGAAATTAACTGGAAAAAGTTAATTGTTTTTATTTTGTGCCTGAGAGTATATAATCAAGTATGAATGAGGCTATTTAATTTAGTACCATTAGTGTTGTTTAGAAGTAATGAGACGCTATTATTAGGTGTGAATGATATTGCGTGAGTTTGTGCATATTTTTTGTGTGAATGTTGGCATAATATTTAATTTAGTGTGAACGAGGGAGTTGTCCTTGTAATCAATAAATGTAAGTACTCTGGCCTGGAGTACACATAGTTATGGACAGAAGTTTGGAGGTAAGCGAAAAAATACTGAGGTTATATCGACAACCTTGTTGAAGGTGATCTGAAACTATAATCTATCATCATAAAAGTCGCAAAATATTTATAGATTTGACATGACTTTAGGATTGATTTTACCTGATCCAGAGTAAATCCGGCCCCTTCTTCACCTGTGACACGGATATTTTACAGAGTATCAGTCACTTGAATCTGTTATTGGCACACATCAAATGAGGTATTTAGCACATTGGGCCAATTTCAGTTCACTTTGCAGCTGATGGATTCGAGCCAAGAGGACAGCCAATTGAATTACTCAATCATCCGTGCAAAAATTGCAGCAGTATCACCAGGCAACCGCAGGCATTGTAGATGTAATAGATTTTTGGAATTAATAACATTATTAAATAAGTAAAAAAATAAATATAAGTAAAATATGACTCTGGTTAAAAATCGTAAAATTGGCCTTGTGCAATGGAATTAAAACCAATAAATATTAAAAATTCTGTGGAATAGTGGGGCAGCGATGAGGAAGTTTTTTGGGGGATAAACCTCCCCTTAGTGTTAAGATTTCTACGAAATACGTAATTTCGTATCTTCGTGGGCAATGCCGTTTTTATCAACGGAAAGATTACTATGTACTGTGGTAGTCAAGGGTTTGTTGACTTACTTTGATGAGAGTTGACTGTTACTAATGGTGGAGAATTAAAAAAAAACGAAGTAAGATAGTGGAACCAGATTTTTTATTTTTCCGGACTAACTGCCGAAGCTTGTTCAGTTGCGCGAAGACTACGTCTACGGATTACCGAAATAATAATTTTTTATCACTTAGAGCTCAGAATTTATAATTTTAATCCATTTTACTTAATTGAATAATATTACTATAGAGTAAGTACTTACTCTACGTAATTAATTATAGAATAGTGAAGTGGATTAAAACTCTCCCGCAGATAGCCATTAAACTCACCAGTTTGAATCATTTACCTCAAAATATTTCTGGGGGAGTGCCCCCCCATACCTCCTGCTTGCCTTAGCGGGCATTTCATACCTCCCAGACCCCCTTGGTATCAGTTCAACACCCTAAACCCCCCTAGCCTTAATTCTTAGCTGCGCCCTTGCCGGAGAATACATATATATAACTTTAGAAAAATTGGTTTGAAATGTCGTACCTGTATACTGGGTGAATTGGATATTATAAGAAACATAAATTTGAGAGATTTTTAATAATTGAGTTCCATTTGTTGAGTTATATACAGGTAAATGTAGGGGTGAAAATAGAAAATATTTGGGTACCAAATAGTCATCGTGATCACATGTGCAATATTAATCAACAATGTCTGTAAATATCATTAGAAAAACGAAATTTATTGCCTAAGCGCTCATTACTTGGTCGCTTTTCCGTACACAGTGTTATAGCTCTTGCGATGGCCTTCCATGATGTCGGTCCTTCATTGTCCTTAAAAAAAATGAAACACAAAACGCGAGTCGCGGCACGAACATACTGGTTTCGAAGTTGGCAGAGGTTTGCGTTTGTGAGGTTTGTTTACAACAACTCCGTTAATTTTTGTGGTATAAAAAATTTGTTTTCGGCAAACTGCTAATAATAGATGTGGTTTCTTTATATCAAAATTGCAAGTTAAAGAAACGAAAACTACGGGAATGCCAAGCGCTCAAAGTTGGTCAACTTGATTTTACGCGCAAAAAACGGGTACTGTTTTGAGAAAAAATTAAGTATAGGTAATGCTATTCAGCCGAAGATTTTTTAAAGTACATGATACAACGTATAAATAAATTCTCTTTCGTATGATTTTTGTTGCATTGAAATTGATTGCTTAGTTTAAACGCTAGAGCTCCTCAAACTCGCGTATGTTGCTTTTTTTTTACAGACAGTAGTACATTGGAGCTTTGTCGCGATAGGGCGCGTGTGGGGCGATAGGCGTTTGTTTACTCCCGGTACGATGTCCCGGAAACCAACTGACAGAAATGAAAGAAATTTTAGGTGATGCTATAAATACGTCTAACGTGTCGTTGTAAAATACATAAGAACGATAGAAAAATCCGAGAGTGACATTATGGTCAGGTATGCCCGAAAAACACCCAAAATATGTACCACACTGAAATAAATGTGTAGTTAAAAAAACAGTTTCTGATGAAATTCATCGAACTTTTAGTTTCATATGGAACATTGAACATTTTTGTAACGTTAACACAATCACTTTCCTAAATTCAGTTCGATAAATACTATCAAAATGGTTGTAGCAGTCTGATAAAAACTGAACCAAGATCAAATGGATAATAAAACCGGCGCTAAGCAAGCACGCGAAAGATTTTCCACCCAGAAGAACATTGTTCTGATTGAAAATCTTTAAAAAATGTTGGTGATTATGGTAAGTTCTCATTAGGGAAATTGAAAAGAGTGGAGATAAAAAATATGCCTTTATGAACTATTGAACATTGGACCCCGCGTGGCAGTAATAGACTTTAACAACCGCAATAATGCTTCGAATCGATTGTTTCAATAGAAATGTACGGGAACAGGAACGTATATTATTATTCAAAATACCTACCCAACCTAAGTTTTTAGAAATGAATAAGGCGTGACTGCACTTTCCCTTCGTAAGCTTAAGAGGAATACTTGATGCACACCATAGGATTCGTAGGCACTCAATAACAATATCTACTACAGTTGCGCAAGAATGCTTCATTTGCATGTTTTTTTTTCATTGAATTAATTTGACTATAACTTCCTGGGTGAGATTCTTGGTATTAATTGGATTTAGTGCGACGTATTTCATCACATTATTAATCATCATTGTTACGAATGATTACGCTTAACATTGGCCTATTGGGCCTATTACGAACGGCTCACAGCCTGCGATGAGACTCCGATAGATACGGTGTCCTACCGTCCGAAAGCGCGTTCGTTCGCCGCCCCCGATCTGTAAAGAGAGGCCTCCGGTCGGAGACACACCACGGCTATATAAGGGGATCGGAGTGACACACACTGCCTCTGTGACTCCTACCCCTTAATGATGGACGTTTGTTTACCTTTTTCGGGTCGACCAGGCGTTTTCAAAGAAAAACATCCGACGATAGAGACACGGAAGCCTTTAAATACCAAAATATCGAAACTTACGCTGCAACCAAAATGTCCATTTTTTTCACAAATTATCTTCTAGCCAAATGGAAAAACTCTAGGGTTTAAAAAGAAATTTAAAAACTTGAAAAAATAAAGGATCACCCTAATTTCCAGGGACCAAATATAAGATCGCTCATTGGCCCATCTTATTCTGATTCACACGGTCAATCCGATGTCTCTTTTTCCATCGGTTCCCGTATTTAAAACTCTCATTCTTTTGAAATACAAACTTGAAGTTAAAATCGGCTTTAGCAGCCGTGCGTTCTAAATAGAGTGCATATATTTTAGCAATGGTTTCAGAGACGATGGCGGAAAAGTTTGCATTGAATTTTGTAAATAGGGTAGATTCCTTCATCAAAGATAACAAAAGGCATTGATTGCGATTCGTTACCCACCATTAGTGTATTCATAATATACAATTCATTTGGTTTTAGAAATTCCAGTTCAGACGAATGGCAATGGTCAATTTTAACCTCATTTGAAAACGGTCAGATTGGCGCCCATGCGATTCCACTCCACGTGACGTCACAGGGACCTAGTTTCTAATCGAGTAGATAGGAGTTTTACATCGACTGAGATTACCAATGCATGCATGAGGCACAGAGCTCAGGGAAACATGTCGTAATAATCACCTATTAAAATTACCTGAGGTCGGAAAGTTTTCTATGCTTGATAGGGCATAAATAATACTTATTTAAGCCAATCGCTACCAGCTAGCATCCTGCGTCGCATCAGCGCTCAAAGGCTCGCCCCGAGGTCACCTCACTTGAGGCAGCGGGAACCAGAACGACGTCTCACGGAGTTTTCCCAGCATGCATACTTACCCGTCGCGTTTTCGTGCGCTTGAAAATTTTAACTTTTCATTTGGTCGCGAAAAATAGATATCGTCATTTAAAAATCTAAAAGGGTGAAATGCGTACTCCAGGAGTAATAATCTTTCGATTTAGGCAATTAAAAAATAATATAAAACCACCCTATCCACCAACCTTTTTCCACAAGAAAGAGAGGCGTTTTCGACGGATTACATGCGCAGCCAAAATCTCAAGTGCTCGTCTGGAGACTTGTGCATTAGGTCCTCTCTTCGGAAGGTACGAAGTTGGTACAAATGGGGCACGTGTTCATGGCTGACTATATTTTTTTCCGTTCCCGAATAAACTTTTGCGCGTAAATAGCACAATCAGCGGCACCATAAGTCAGAAAACACTCATCCGAGTCACCGCTGAACTTGACGCAGTAAAATCCCTCTCGGTGGAATGAAAATATATAATTTATTTATAAACATTACTATGGCGCACTTCATAGCCTTGGATAGGATGTAGCGATAAATTAAAAGCTGCTTCATCTTACCAGATCGGTAAATTTATCCCGAATCCCAGACATTTGACTTCGTTAGACACAATAATGTTAATACCATCGTCTCGTATACATTCGGATAGGGAGACGCCTCATGGCACTAATTTAGTGCTGTGAACATGATGAGATTCATTTATCACCCCCACCTGGTCGACGCATCTAAATTGGTTTTGCACTTTGAGCAACAATGACATTTTAATTGATAAAAAATTTCTCGGGATTCCCATTTATTTGGGTGTGGTATTGGGTCAATTCTCCCAACGTTTCAATGTCTGAGTCTGCCATCGTCTTCAGGGGTTAACTCTTAATAGTACTTTCTTACGGTACTTATTTATTCATTCATATCCCTGGTTACGGTTACTGTTGTGTGCGGATGTAACGATTAATTATGGCATTCCAGGCACTGCTCAGTAGGAAGCCTTTACCTTTGTCTAAGCTCTTCTCCTCAAGGCTAATTGCAATTGCCTCCTTTACAATTCTAACCCAATAGTTATTAGTACGGCACAAAACCTTTGTATTTTTGAAGTCCATCGAAAGACCAAGGTCCAAGCAATGCTGCCGAACGTGAACAGATGGCCAGCATCTTGGCCATCCTTTTCGACTGCTCAGCGCACAGTCGTTGAGTCTTCGAACAGCAATTTCGTGAAAAATCATGCACGGGCTCCGACTTTGGGCCATCACGCACGCATTGGCGGAGCAGGCTTGAGCGGTGCTCTCGTGAGTCGAAGTCACCGCCGCTACGACGGCGGTGGCGGCTGGTCTTCTCGTCGTCCAGTCCCCGCGCGCGGACGTCGAAATCGATCCCACGGCATGACGTGAAAGTCAGCAAAATGCCGAATTTCGCCGTGGATGAGTGTTGTGAATTTCTCGTAGAAATCCTGCGCGCGGGACTGGAAGACATCTTCCAGCGGCGGCAACTTCGAGACAGGCCATAGGGCGTCATTGTGTGTCATGACACCTAGGCGTAGTGCTGTTTGAAGACTCTTGCGATCGGCAACACTGAGTATGCGCTGAGCAGTCTTGGAGGCGAGTCCGATACACGCTGGGGCGGCATATTCTATGATCAGCCGAAGAATGGTCCTGTGCAGCATGATCCGGCGATGGAGCGGCAGGCTGACATTTCCGAGCATTCTACATCTACATAATACCCTGCGAGCCACCTCTAGGGTGTTTGGCAGGGGGTGATCAATCACCAGCATGCAGCATGCAATTGGACTCCAACATGAACACCACACGGTCCACAAAACGTCACGCATACTAACAAATTTTACTACTATATGCTGTTACAAATAATAATAAAATCAAGAAACATGCATTAAGTTTTACATAGGTTAGTTGGCTACACCACAAGTCATGCAATCTATTTATGAGGTCTATCGCTGCCGTTATAATCTCTTATTGATCGTGGAAAAAATGACATTCGGAATCTGTCTGTTCTACAATCTATCTCTCTTATTTTATTTATATGATCTCATCTTCCGTAGTATGTTGGCGTCCGTAAGATATGGTCAACTTCGTCAGAAAACACACTGCTCTTGAATTTATCTAAAAGGTTTAGTCTATTTTTCAATCTACGGTCCGACAGAGATTCCCATCCGAGTTTATCTAATAGGTCAGTTACACTAACAAGACTATCGTAACGACCTCTCACGTGCCTGGCAGCTCTTCTTTGCACGCGTTCTAACTCTGTTATTAAGCCTTTTTCATGCGGATCCCAAACACTGGCAGCGTATTATAAATGTGGTCAAACGAGGGAGAAGTAGCTAATTTCTCTCACTTTGTCGTCGCACTTTCCCAATATTCTTTTAACAAAACCCTTTTAACGATTAGCATTGAAGCAATCTGGTTCCTTCTTGAGAGCATGATGGCTGCTTTGCGGCTAGCGTGTGGCAGCATGGTGAGGCGTCGATCTAGAAAAACGCCCAGATATTCCACGATGTCTTTCCATAACACTTCCGAAGCACCGACGAGAAGTTCGCCGGGCTCTTTCCGAGCTATAGAGAAGACGATCGCCTGCGTCTTTGTCTCGTTCACTGCCATGCGCCAACGCTCGCACCACTCCAGCAGATCGTCAGTGGCACGTTGTAGGTATTCGACAGCTCTGCACTGCTGTGTAGTGATGGTCGATCATGAACGATTCAATCATAAAGATTGAATCACTAGGTGAATCAAATGACTCATGATTCATTTCGTTAAACGATCATCAATCATCGAACATTCCGACTTCCGGTTTCATATAAATCATCCCGGTTTCCGGTTTATTTCAAAATTTGGAACGATCGATGCTTGATCTCTCTTCGACAGGGCAGAAATAGTTGTGAGAAAATTTTATACTACGATATAAAAAACTGAATACTTGTGTAATATTTTTCTTATATGTTTTCCAGAGTTAATCAGTATTAATAACACCAATACACGAAAAGGAAAATGTTAAGGTGACTTTTGCAGGAGAACGTTAAGAAGTAGATGTTGCAGCTGTTAACATTTTATTGTGCCGTTCATAAAATTATCCTGCACATCAGATTCATGCATAGTGTGTGGTGTATTTTGTGTTATATTTTGAGATATATAGTTTGAAATTATTCTATCAGTGTTAAGAAACTGTGGCAGTTTTGTCTTCCCAAATATTTTCATGACACTACTTCCTTAATTTTTGCAATCTAGTTAACTCATCTAGGAATCCACAATCAAAATAGTATATGAAATGATAATATGGATAGCAATAAGCGTTACCAATGCTCTTCGCAGATGAGGCAGTATTTATTCGATTATTCAAAGTGATTTATTACATCCATTGATTGAGCCTTTTCAACAGGGGTGCCGACTTACGAAAAATATTGGGGGGCCCAAACTGGGGACCTGGCCCCGGTAAATTTTATAAGTAGTGAATTTTAAGTTTTTTATGCATTTTAGAAGAGTCATAAGATCAACATTAGAACCCTGATCACTCGACTCTCGATATCTGGACACTGGGGAAAATCGACAAGCCTAACACATTTTTTCCTCACATCTGTAACGAATTTTTGGGGGGGCTCGGGCCCCCTCAGGCCCCATGGAGTCGGCGTCACTGCTTTTCGATCTTGATTCCTTTGAGTCTTTTCGATCATAATCATTGAATCAATTGATTGAATCATTTATGTGACTCGAGTCAAAATGATTGAATCACTAAAATGGTCGACTTTGCCCATCACTACTGCTGTGACGATCTGGCGGGCAGTGCCGCCATCACGTTCGGGCCGAAGTTGCTCGGAAAGTCAGCCGTGAAGATGCTGAATAGCAGCGGCGAAAGAACGGATCCCTGCGGGACGCCTGCTGTTATTCGCCGCTGCATCGATGTCGCCGGACCCCATGCCACGGAGAAGCTTCTTCCCGGAGCCAGGCCGCGATGATGCGAAGACACCAACGTGGAAAACCGAAGCACATCAGCTTCCAGAGCAAGCCTTCATGCCACACTTTATCGAAAGCTTTGCTGATGTCGAAGAAGCCTCCAGCTGTATGTGGATTACAGTGGAAGCCCTCAACGACATAGTTCAGCAGACGTGCGACTTCATGAGTTGTTGAATGCTCGCTCCGGAAGCCGGATTGGTAGTCCGGGAGAAGATCCAGCTCATCCTGCGAAGGTGCTGTAATGGGACGATCTCGAATAATTTCCCCAGCGAATTGAGGAGAGAAATCGGCCGATAATTCTCCAAGCGGCTGGGCGATTTACCAGGCTTAACTATGCAAATGACGCGTGCGCGCTTCCATTGAGATGGGAAGTATGCAATAGAGACGCACGCGTTCATTATGCCCAGCAGAATGAATGCCGTTGAGCGCGGCATGGCTCGGATGGCGGCGCCGGTGATGCCGTCAGGTCGTGGTGCTTTCTTTGCCGTGGTGTTTTTCACTGCTTGGAGAAGATGAGATGCCGAAATATCGGGCGCTTTCTCTCCTCCGTCTCGAACTCGCCTCTTCCTCTTCGTAGATGGGATGCTGGTCACCGGGTGTATGGCAGGTTGTGCATAGCGGCGAGAACAGTCGGTATTGTTCGCCGAATTGGAATTTTTAGCCGCTTCGAAGTCCTTGGCTTCCCACGCGTGCACATGACGTTGTCCTCTGCTTTGGGGGCGCGTGGGAGAGTGGTGGGAGGCGGGATGAGTTAACCGGCGAGAACCAAGTGCATTGGTCGTCGCCGCTTCTATATTCTCTGCCTGTGGTCTTCCACGCATGCAAGTGCATGGGAGTCGCGTGCAGGGACGCCGAATTACAAAAAACATTGGGGGGGGGGACAAACCGGGGATCTTGCCCCGGGAAATTTTATAAGTAGTGAATTTTAAGTTTTTTAAGCATTTAAAAAGAATCATGTGATCAACATTAGAACCCTGATAACTCGAATCTCGATATCTGGACAGTCCGGGGAAAATCGACAAGCCTGACAATTTTTTCTCACACCCATAATGAATTTTTGAGGGGGATCCGGCCCCCTCAGGCCCCATGGAGTCGGCGCCACTGGTCGCGTGGCCGATGTTGTGAGTGGTTCATAGCTGAGGGGGGAGAGGGAGGATTGTGGGAGGTGATCGGAGACCCGGTCGAGTACAGGCAAAGGCTAGGGCGTGCGTGGCGTTGTGCTGTTGTCGTTGTCTGCAGTTGGTGAACGGCCGGTAGGCCGCCCGCAGCCGGCTGGGAAGGGAAGGGGGAGCTTCGGTGGCTTGTAACCTCCCCCTCCTCCTCTGCCGCCGGCTCCGCCGCTGCCTGAGTGGGGGCGGGGAGCTCCGGTTCCCCCCCCCCCCCCCCCGAGTCCTCCACCTCCTCTGCCGCTGGTTGTCCGTAAAGTCCCCACCTCTCTCTGCTAAGCGTGCGGAAAGAGACAGGTGGTTGCAGTGGGCATAGAATGCCAGCCTTTGGTGGAAGGGGGGAGAAGATTCTCTCCAGATACTCAGCCATTGCGTCCGCCTATGATTGATGCGAGTAGATCGGGCCGACTTCCGTTCAAAGTGGTGCTCATTCCGCCGATGTATCGCGCAAAGCTTTCGCCATGCGCCAAAGTGAGCCGTCGCGTCGGCGAGATCCAGAGAGCTGATCTTTGAATCCCGTGATGATTACCTGAAGTCTTTGATGGCATCGCGCACTCGATGTCTCGCGTCGTTCATCCGGGCCTTATCTGCGTTGCCTCTGGATGTCTCTGCCGATGGAATGTGCGACGAAGATAGTTTTTGGTCCGGATAAGACATCGAATGTGGAAAGGAAGAGCGAGATGATTCCAGCTTCGAGCTGTTTTGGTCGGCACCGATTTCTCGATCTCCTCCGTGACGATTTCCGTCAGCGTAGCCACTTGCCGGTCGATGTCTTTCGGTGTGATGAGAGGGGTGAGTGGCAGGCGGTGCTCCATACCCGTCGTCACCTCGGTAAGATATATCTCCCAATCGGCATTTCGGTAATCTTTGATGATACGTTGAAGCAGCGCGACTGGGCGCCGGTTTAGATGGAATAGAACCGGTACGTGGTCGCTGTCCAGCGCGTGTATAGATTTCGCAGACAACGCCGACGGGAGATTGTGCAATGCGATATCGAGCACATCGCCTTCCCCTTGCGTGTTGTAACGAGACGGCGTCCGCGGCCCACTGACGGTAATCCCTCGCTGCGTGATGATCTTCAAAAGGTGGCGTCCTTTCTGATTCTCGACTCTGGAGTGCCAAGCGGGGTGTTTGGTGTTGTAATCGCCCGCTGCGATCGTCGGCTCGTCAGATGTAAACAACGCATTTATGTCCTCCGCACGCAAGGTATTACGCGGCGGATAGTAAACGCTGATGAGTCGCAGCGGGCCGTCTTCCATCTCCAGGGCGATGGCAGTTGTCTCGATCGATGATGGCAAAGTATCTAAAGAGAATCTCTGTGCATTGATGTGATCCGCGACGATGATCGCCGTTCCGCCGCCGTTGGCGCCGGTATTGCGATCATCGCAGAGCACTTTTGGGAATAGTCCAGCGGCTTGTCGGCTTCAGCTGTGTCTCTTGAATGAGGGCCACATCGCATTTTTGCCGAGCCAAAAATGCGATGAGCTCTGCAGTTTTCCGCGCCACGGCGCCGCCCGCGTTCCACGAGACGACTGTGAGTTGCTTTCGTTGTAATTTATTGGCCATTGTTGATGTACTGAATGATATCAGGTAATTGCGCCATGGTGGACGCCAGGAGTTGTAGAGTTGCCTGAAGATTGGCAGCAATTGTACTCATGGCCTCCATGGAATCGTGGATGGACAGAGAAGACAAAGAAGCCGGCAGATTTAGAGGGAGCGGCGGCTTGCAAGCGCTGCTTCTTTTCCCGCTTTGTCAGCGGAATCTTGATTGATTCCGCTGTTCCAGCGGGCGGTGCAGGAGCGGGTGTTGGCAGCAGCGGAAAGAAAGGAGACATCCAGCCGCTTCTTGGGTGCAGGTCTCCGCGGCGCGGGCGGGCGGGAAGCGTCGGCGCCGCGCCACGCATTCTGCTTGCCAAGAGTTGGCACGCGAAAGTGAGTGCCGCTATCGCCGACTTTAGCGGATAAAACGGGCGTATGCATCTTTCATGCTCCGTCAGACGTTTTTCGATTGTGCGGCCAGTGTCCCCAATGTAAACGTGACCGCACTCACACGGGACGCTGTACACTCCCGAGGTTTTGAATCCTGAGAAACTGTTCATCAATCTATACGCCGGGAAAACCTAAAATTTTTAATGAAATTTTACTTTCCCTTCGCAACGAAAACCTTTGCAATCTCCACCACCACACCTCCGTACCGTGAAAGCTCGCCATCCAAGCAAAACCGGGGAAATCCAGAGTCTCAGGATGGAAACCGGCCACACCACCATGATTTTATAAACAACGAAAAGAAAAAAAATACAATTTAATATGTGTTTCAATTTTACAGTCTTTTGTTTCTGACGAAATGGATATTTCAAAAAACTTTTATCCTCTTATTAGAAGTGGCGGCTCGTGAGTCAAATGCTTGGGGGGGGGGGGGGGGGGGGCACACTCCATCGAGGGGTCAAAATTTTTATATAATTTGTGTATCTTTAGTTAGTTTTTAAGGCAATCTAGGTCTTAAATTTGATGCCATATGTTCCGTTTTTTTTCAACAAAAATACCTAGTTATCCAAATAAAACTTGACGAGCGTGATTCACCCGCTCCCAGGTCAGAGGACCTCTTTAAACACAACATTGGAAGTAATTACACTATCCTCTGTTAAACGCACATGATGACACACACTTTCGTATCATCAGGAGACTTGAATGTGGAATCAGCCGCATGTTGATAAAAGTTATTTTAGGAATACGAGATATTGTCGCAAATGAACAAAAGTATCAGTTTGTGCGCCGTTAACGTCAAGAATACTTACCGGTTTTTGTTTTTTTTATTATTTAAAAACGAATTTTAGGAAACAATAGCAATATTTAGGAATTAAGATATGCCGTCGCTTGTTCTCTCATAAATTCTGTGCATTTTGGTACTTCATTTGTAGAGTTTGGTTGCGTATAAGTTGAGAAAAATGTATCTATACAGTAGAAATAATATAGAAGATTAAAATATACTATTAGATACTCTAAGGCTTAAATATACTATTGACATCTATCAATTTACTTAGTACCTACGTAAAGGTTTTTAGGCATTTTTAGACTTCTTCATTTAGTTTTTCAATTCTTAATCTGCACGCACTATCTAATTGGACTAATGTCAACTTTGCCTAACACGGCATACTCAACAATAAGCATTATCATGTTTTTCACTCAATTTATGTTTTCTGACTTACTAATCATTCAAATGTTTTAAATCCGAGACACCATCCACCGCCCATGCACGGTCTGTAACTCTCATTACAAAAAAGGATAGAAAAAAAAGAATGATTGACCACGCACCCACACAACCAATGAGCGCATAGTTGTACAAATTATTTTAAAATTTTCGAACGAAACTTTCGTGCTTTGGAGACCTTTTGTTGTTGAATTTATTTTACTATAGACCTAGGGGGGCCTAAATTCTTGAGCTCAATCCTATATTGCAGTTCCATAATACCATTACTAACAATAAAATTCACATCGTCGGAAAGAGACGAGACCATTATGACTCTTTAATACACCAAGCAATCACTAACACTATAGCATTATCAATCACTAACTCGATTAACTCAACTAAAACTAGGCCTATTTACATACCAATCACTCATTCGATAAAACAAATTACACATAATAAGTCAACTGGTCACCAAAACAAGGTATTCTGCAACACTGCAACGCCAAGATTATACGGCCGCCGGCCGGCGCGGCGATCACAACTCACTGATACGTCGTTCTCCGCGTTGTCGGGCGGCAGCGTCCCAAGACTTCCACAAGGCACAAGCTTAGACGCGTCATAGCACCAGCAGCCCCCAACACTACCACTCTTCATATGACTGCATGTTAATATGGATTGGGACGTTCTGGCCAGCGCCCCACGACTACAAATTAAAACTTACCGCACTATTTTTGAGTGATTTTCCGACATTTTCGATATGTGCGATTGAAAAAACACTTTGGTTAATTAGATGTATAATTGTAATTGAATGGGTATTTAATTTTTTTTTTCCTTTTTCGAATCTTTGGGTGGGGCGGCGTCCGAGAGTCCTTTAATAGGCAAGCCGCCACTGCTTATTAGAGCAAAAAAACCGTCAAAATCCATTTCGTGGGATGTAATTTCCAAAATTTTTATCTCGGGGTGCCCCCGCATGAACCCCAGCCGAGGCCCCCATTCATCCACCCCCCCCCCCCCCACATCAAATAAACTAGTGTCCTAAAGCAATTTTAGGACCACGGTTTCTATTTGAGGAATGAGTGTCCTACGTTTCCAAATCCCACATGGGAAATGCTGATGGCAATTGATTCAAGTAGTTTTTTACCATACGAGAAAATTTATGCTATTATGGCTTATAATTTACGTCGCAGAAAAGCATTTTGATGAAAGCTCAGCCCAACCTGACCTTAGGTTTACATGAAGGGTGCAACAACGATACTTTCATCGCGTGAGTCGGTCATTTAAAGGAATCGCGAGCCGATCATTTAAAGGAAGTGCGCCGTCTGGCGAGTCCGTAGCAACCACGCGTCTCTTTTCGCCTCCCCCTCCCACGACGCGACGGAGCTGCCGGTGCGCGTATTGAAACATCTAGATAAATAATAAGTGATATTGACGTTATTATTGATATTTTATATACATTCTCTATGTACTTGCATTTCTAACATTCTACTGAAGACAGCAGTACCAATCAATTTTCAATTGACCCACTGGTTTCGAAGTTAGCAGAGGTTTGCGTTGTTTACGACAACTCCGTTAACTTTAGTGGTATAAACAATTTGTATTCGGTGAACTGCTAACAATAGATATGGCTTCTTTATATTAAAATTGAAAGTCATAGAATCAAAAACTACGGGAATGCCAAGCGCTTAAATTTGTACAACTGGATTTTACGCGCAACAATCGGGTACTTTTTTGACGAAAAATTAAGTACGGGAAACACTATTGAGCCAAAAGTTTTTAAAAGTAAATGACACAACGTAGAAATAATTTCTCTTTCGTATGATTTTTGTTGCATTGAAATTGATTGCTTCGTTTGGACGCTAGAGCTCCTCAGACTCGGGTATGTTGCCTTTTTTTTACAGACAGTAGTAATCGTCTATAATTCTGAAATTTTCACCCGAAAGAAATGGTTTGAATTCGAAGATAATTGTTGAAAGAAGGTTCAGGGTGTCTTTTCCGCTTTAATCGAATTTTGAAGCATATATAGCGTGTCCAGCCACTCCACGCCGGAACATCACTTATGTTTACCCTTTTAACCAGTCGAGGGCAAAGGCCGTCTGCGGTTAATATCGATAAGGGTCAATTCAGTTTAGTCGATCGCAATGAAGAAACGGTAACGCTTCTGGATAGTTAAAGGGAGGGGATAAAGTTGAATAGTAAGTCGAATTGTGAGGTTCGGAGGGTGGCAATTTCTGACGGTTCTTGATCTCAAAGATTTCTTTGAAGACAAGGAAATTTCCTTTCATTTCCTTAAGTATTGGAATGGTTTGGAGTTCTTTACGAGTAGTAGGGTAGCCAGGAATTTCGTTTGGAGGGGGCCCAAAACCAGAGTGGACATTCTTTGAAAAACATGGTAGGTACTAAGTGTAGGGTTTTATACTAGTTGTAACACTTTCATAAACGATGACTCTTCATTTTTACAAGAAATATTTTGTCGTTTCATGATTTTTCAATATTCTGTTTCCTTTTATTAAGGAACGAAATAGGTTTTTTTTTATTTCGGGGGGTCCGGACCCCACGGACCTCTCCCTCAGAACTGTTTACGTATATCTTTATTTCATATTAACCATGGCGTTGCAACCATCAACTTTCTAATGAGGGACTTTTCATTAGATTGTCTTTTCTGCTAGTGTGATTTCGCAGCCATTAGTCGAACGGGCGCAGTCTCCGTTAATATTGGTTTGACCATGGTTCTGTAAATAGGCGGATCTAAGGGGGGCATATGTACCCCTCCGAGACCCTTTAAAAATATGCGAGATTTTCAATACGGTCCCATTATCATTGCGTTCGTTTTGTATTACGAGGTATCCTTGTGCTCCCCCAGAACAAAATAATGGATACTTACTTTTTTCTTCTTTTCTTGACCTCGATTAATTAATGGTAAAATAACTCTTGGAGTATAGGTCAAATGTATATGATGCAAAAAAGTTGTAGCCAAGGTTTCACTTCATATAGAACTCTCATCAGGGCTATGAATGAAAGCGGAGTCTGCGTTGAAATTGGTTCGACCATGGATCTGTACATTTCTTGCGGAATTCGCCCAACTCTAACCATGCTTATGCAATGAATGGTATTAACATAAAGGCAACAGACGAAGTGAAGTACCTGGGAGTTACGATAACCTCGAACCTCACGTGGGGAACACATGTAAAGAATAATTGCGGCATAGACCTGAAGAAATTAGGATTCGTCAAGCGTATTGTGGAAAGATTTTCGGATGAGAAAGTAAAAGAAAGGTGTTATTTTGCTCTCATCCGACCGCACCTTGAATATGCAGCGAACGTATGGGATCCGGTGCAGAAAGACTTAATCCGCGAGCTGAATGAAATACAAAGGATATCAACGCAATTCGAAAAAAACTGCTACGGGCGTACAGACAGCGTTTTTCAGATGTTAAGCGAATCAGGCTGAGAGCCGCTGGAGACCCGGAGGCTGCGCGCTAGGCTTAGATTGCTTGAGCAATTGATAATATCTTTAAGAGCGACACAGAGAACATAATATTATAGCCACACTATAGTTCCAGGTCCGATAGAAGCGATAAATTAAGAGAGTTGTTTTCCCGAATGGATAGATATGCGAGTTCGTTTTTCCTCCGAAACATAAACGACTTCAATAAGGGCTAGTCCCAACTTCGTTACAGCACTTCATTTTTTAGCTGATTACGGCTGGTGTCCTAACACCTCCATCACACGCCCTTTAGGCGGCTTGCAGGGTATTATGTATATGTAGATACATAGGTGGATCTAAAGGGGGGGGAGTACGGGGGGATGTGCCTCCCCCCCCGGACCCTTTAAAAATATGCGAAATTTTTAATGCGGTCCCATTATCATTGGGATCGTATTGTATTACGAGGTATCCTTGTGCCCCAAATCCCCCTGAACACAATCCTGGATCCACTCTTCGTTCCGTAGAGCAATATCTCCTATTTTACTCGCGAGTCGGTCGTTGTAATCTCCCGCGTGGGGGCGCAATCTGACGGCGGAAGGTGGCATTGACGTCGCCCGGGAGGGACTGTTCCTGGCGATCGCTGCACTGCGAATCAGGGAAGGGGGAGGAGGCGGGGTAGGGGTGGTGGCCATCCCCCCTTCCCCTCCCAACCCTCCCCTATCGCCACTGAACCTCAGCGTAAATTGAGCTGCTCAGCGTGACGCCTGTCATTTGGCCGGCGTTCTTCAATGCGAGTCCCACTGACAATATAGGTCTTCAGTCGGGAGCTCCTACTATCTGCACTGTACTGGCCGACTTCGGTTCGCTTTCTTTCACAGCCGTGATTTCGCTCATTCATTGAAACTATATTCAGTCGCAGTGCATTGACGATGCCGCATCGTTCGTGTAGCTGGCTTGCATAGTTCATTTAACGATGTTAATGATGAGTTATCTAATTTGAGTTCCGGATTTAAATCTTTCGCTTTTTCACGAGACGTGCCTTCGTTACGGTGTGGCCAAAAAGGTGCCGTATTTGGGTAAGTATTTGAACATTATGTTGATGATTAATGAGTTGCAAGCCATTTTTTAATTTAATTTTTTTGATTCGTAGTAATTTTTTAAATACTGAGGCAATTTTTTCTTCTATTTTTCATTTTGTGTGCTTACGTTATCTTTTTTTACATTTTCAGACCCCAGTCGAAGTAAGAATTATAGTATTAGTGCGATGAGATTACTGGGAGCAACTTGATGGCGTGAATTAGCTCGTGGGATCTTTCCGTTGGCCGGGAGAAGTTCCTGAAAAGAGTATTCCGCTGACATCGTAGCTGCTCCACGATTTCAAGTGGCTGATAGCGGTTACCGCGAGATTTGACTGAACCAAAGTTTGGCCGAGGCATTCATCGTAGCTGCGAAATTGCCTCAGCCGATAAAAAGAAGTCTCTGCACAGCTTCGGAAAAAAAGATTTCGGTGAGTTTTCCCCTAATTTTTTAAGGATGCCTGTTCATAACGTGATTGGCAGAGCAGTGGGGCAGCCAGAAATTTTGTTCAGGTGGAGGGGGGGTCCAAAATTAGGGATGGGGGCAATTTTTGAAAAACGGGGTACTCAGTAGAGAGATATAAACTACTCTTAACACTTTTTATTATCTAAATACTTCAGGTAAAGAATTTTTTTGTAAATTCATGATCAATAATTTTTTTGTTTGATGCAAAGTATTATTTCGTTGTATTACATTTCAAGCAGTGGCCCCTGCACTCCATGTGGTGTGAGGGGGCCCAAGCCCCCTCTAAAATTCCTTATGGGTGTGAGGAAAAACAGTGTCAGGCTTGTCGATTTTCCCCGGAGTGTACAGATATCGAGATTAAAGTTATCAGGGTTCTAATTTCCCGGGGCATAATCCCTGGTTTGGGCACCCCCAAATATTTTTTCAAAGTCTGCACCCCTGATTTCGAGGTGGAGGGGTCCCGACCTCCCCCTGGCTACGATATTGCGGCATAAGTGTCATAGTTTTTTATCCTAAATTACTTGATCACATTTTCAGTATCTCAGGGTAATAACTCCGGCGGTAGATTCTAAGCAACTAAAAAAGTTATTACTCGACCCATGATATTCCGAATCAGTGTCATTCTCATTCCCACCGTCCCTTTTACCATCTCGTAATCAGTCACTTACCGTAGATACAACCGCGATTCAATGAAAGCGCAAATCGTGACGTTACGACCGCTGTTAGCGGACGTGAATTCTGGTTGGCCGAAATACTGTGTGTGGTAGCTATGGTTTCAATGACCGCACCTTGAATATGCAGCGATATCATTTGAGATCCGGTGCAGAAAGACTTAATCCGCGAACTGAATAAAATACGAAGGAAGGCTGCGCGGTTCGTCAAAAATACTGCTACGGGCGCACTGACAGTGTTACCCAGATGTTAAGGGAATTAGGCTGGGAGCCACTGGAGACTCGGAGGCTGCGCGCTAGGCTTAGACTGCTTGAACAATTGAGAATATCTTTAAGAGCGACACAGAGAACATAATATTGGAGCCACACTATATTTCCAGGTCCGATAGAAGCCAGAAATTAAGAGATATTTTGCCGAATGGATAAATATGCGAATTCGATTTTCCTCCGAACCATAAACGACTTCAATAAGCGCTAGTCCCAACTTCGTTAGAGCACTTCATTTTTTTAGCTGTTTAACGGCTGGTGTCCTAACACCCCCTGCCACATGCCTTTTAGGCGGCTTGCAGGGTATTATGTATATGTAGATACATAGGTGGATCTAACGGGGGGTACGGGGGGATGTGCCTCCCCCCGGACCCTTTAAAAATATGCGAGATTTTTAATACGGTCCCATTATCATTGCGTACATTTTGTATTACGAGCCCCCCCCCCCCCAGAACAAAATCTTGGATGCGACCTTGCTTGTGTCCCCCCCCCCCCAAAAGAAATCCTGGATCCGCCCCTGCTTCGGAGCGCCAAGAAGCGGTACGTTAAGAAAGAAAGTCGTTTTCGACGTCTTAAATACGCAGCCACGGTCTCAAGTGCGCGTCGGGAGACTTGTGCAGCCAAGAGAAGGAGTGCAGAAGGAGTCCGTGATATTGTCCTTGAGTCGTGGTCTTTTCAGAACAATATGTTAGTTTCCTTCATCAAAGAAAACGAAAAACATTGATTCAGATTCGTTATCCACGATTAGTGTATTCATAACATACAAATTATTTGGTTTTAAAAATCCCAGTTTAGACGAATGTCAATCGTCAATTTTATCCTCATTTGAAAAAGGCCAGATTGGCGCCCATGCGATGCCACTCCACGTGACGTCACAGGGACCTAGTTTCTATACGAGTAGATAGGAGTTTTACATCGTCTGAGATTACCAATGCATGCATGAGGCACAGAGCTCAGGGAAACATCTCTTAATAATCACCTATTAAAACTGCCTAAAGTCGGTATGTATCTTCGTTTGATAGGGTAATAATAATCCTTAGTTAAGCCAAGCGCTACCAGCTAGCAGGGTACTCTGCTACCTGCTAGCAGCGTACATAGCCTCGTACTTAGGTGGACTCACAGGGCGGAAGCCGGAACCAGAATGACGTCACACGGGCTTTTCCCTGAATTCATACTAAGCCGTCGCGTTTTCGCGCGCTTGAAATTTTTCACTTTTCATTTAAACGCGAAGAATAGATATCGTCATTTAAAAATTTAATAGGGTGAAATTCGCACTCCAGCAGGGTTATTCCACTAATCGTATGGCCGGGCCATAAGTCGAAATCGGCCATATCTACGGCCTCGAGACATACGTATGTCTTCGAGCGATTCTACTCGGAGCGAAAGGCCATAAGTTTGGCGGTAGCTATGGCCTAAAGGCCGTAATACTATGGCCTGCCTAGGAGGCGATCATAACACGGGCCATACGAAATAACATTGCTCGCCTAAGGAGTTATAAAATAAACTTACGAAGTGTCATCGATTACATAGCGATTGTTTCAAGAAATTTATGAATATTTTGGGGGAGCACATACGGATACAATGGGCATTGGCTAGATATATGAAAGAAAGACGTCGATTTCATAAGGAGGATACGGAATAGGTGTAGGTAATCGGTTCGCATACGATGATGATATTTAAATAAATATTTCCGTGCGTCAAAAGTTGTAACTTACTTTTTAAGTAGATATAGTGGATGAACTAAAAGTTCGCTTGTAGTTAAAAATTTAGAAATAATTTTTTAATGGATGCTCTGTTAAAGTGAACGGAGGAACGGGCTTTTATTTGCTTTCTGTGCTACATTTGCTAGCAGATTTCTTAATACTTGTTTCGAAAAGCAGTAGGTAGCTTGAAATACCCGCTATTTAATGTTTTATATTTTAAGATTCTCGTTGCATTACAGTTCATGAGGGAGGATGTCTAAGAAACATAGGGCAAGACATTGTTTTGGCAGTAAGGCAATCTTCAGTAAGTCGATGCGTAAAGGACAAATGTCGTCCACAAATCAAGGAAAGAATAGTCTCATATTGATGTTTTTATTTTTTACAGCTACCTAAACATAAGCCTCTGATTATAAAATTAATGAAAGTTAAAGTTTCAATTTCATCTTTAGATTTCGTGCATTGGCTGGATTTCTACGGCTTTTGAGGGCAAAGTATTGCAGCCATTGGACAATAGTTACACCATTGGAAGGAGAGGAAGGGGATTAGAACTACAATAGGATGTCATGTTCTAACTCTATCCATTACATGTACAATTCTGTAATATTATAATACCCTGCGGTAAATTTTCTTCTGCTACTTCTCGTCCGTGATTTCCGTTCTTCACTTTTTTTAAGATCTCCAGCGTCTGCCGCCAGGTCAGTATTTAAAGAAAATCCAAAATTATCCTTTGAAAGTGCCTATTTCCGTTAAGGAACATAGAATTATTTTTTATCCACGTTAGAACAAACGTCCTTCTCAAAAACTCACAAGTGTTAAATAAAAAGTGAACCCAACTTATAGCACCAATTATAATTCTCATACCCACCTAAAAAAGGGCGTTAAGACTTATGGCCGGGCCATACGATATGGCCCCTCGAGAGTGGAGTGGGTATAGGCCGTAATTTCGGGTCAGGCTATAAGAAACTTACGGCCGGCCATACGTAGTGGAATAACCCTGGAGGAGTAATAATCTTTCGATTTAGGCAATTAAAAAAATAATAGGAAACCACCCTAATTTCTCGAGTGCGCGTCGGGAGACTAGTGCATTAGGTCCTCTCTTCGGAAGGTACGGAGTTGGTACAAATCGGGCACATGTTCGTGACTAACAAGGTATTTTTCCGTTCCTGAATAAACGTTTTCGCGTAAATAGCACAATCAGCGGCACTACGAATCAGAAAACGCTCATCCGAATCACCGCTGAACTTGACACAGTGAAATCCCTCTCGGAAGAACGAAAATATGTCATCTATATATAAACATTTCTAAGACGCATTGCATATAGTCTTGGTTAGGAAGTAGCGTGAAATTAAAAGCTGCTTTATCTCACCAGAGATTGGTAAAACTAATCATCGTATGTATAAAAATATTATGTAAAAAAGCATAGGAATAGAAGGATCAACAACTTTGCTATTTCCACTTAGTAATTTATTGACACGTACCATGGTTTCATTGCAGAGTAACATTATTAAGGGCTCGTCATTATCAAAAACAAATTCACCTTGATAATGTTACTCTGTAACGAAACCATGGTAGGTCTCAATAAATTGCTATGTGGAAATAGCGAAGTTTTTGATCCAGTCCTGCGATTATGGATTTCCACCAAGTTACGCCCGCTACGATTAATTATAAAAAAAACATAATAGATAAGCATGAAAAACAAAACAAATGCCCCACTAAAAACTAAAAAAATGCCTAAATGTATAACCTGTAACCTTGTAAATCAACTCTATAGATAAAAAATGTGAATTAGTTTGAAAAAAAACTCCAAAATGTTGCCGCGTGCGATTTGCGTAAAAATACTGCGATCGCCGCAGTCTTTTCCCTTCGCCAGATCCGAGCGCCATCTATGTAGAAGACGGCAAAAAAATCTTTAAAAAGCAATAAATAATATAGGGCGTGACGACTTATTTCGATCATTTTTGATAAAATGTAACACTACTAAAAGGAGACATCGCCAAAGTGATGTTCGGGATCTGCATGCGGATGTTATTAACCGAAACTAAATAGGTTAGGTAGAAAAAGTGTTACGGCTTTCTTCCACATAGGTCCGGGTTCGAGAAATATTCGCTTGTAGAGATTTCGAGCAGCATGACATCCCTTGAGTGATCGCTACCTCTTAACTACGGCCGTGTTTTTCTCTCTTCTAATTTTTGAAACCACTGTTACATTTTATCGCCATTCGTTTTATTTAGTTAATGTCGCCACGGTGCATGAGAAAACGCTCCCACGGCCCAACGTGCGCATGGGCGTGAGTTTCCTCAGTGCATTCCGTCCGCCATCATGAATCTGATTGGGCCTTTGTTCCTGTAGCTTGACGCCAGGTTCGTCGTAGCTCACTCGCGTTCGGTAGCTAAGGATCCAGGTTGCGTCATGTGCCTACCGCCAATTTTTCACCGAGCTGGCCTCATCAGATAAGTGGGACTCGTTGGTTCCGACATTTATAGCTCAACTCATTACATTTTTCAAAAACGCATTGTTACGTAAAATACCTTTTTTTAAATATAGCCGTAGCCATCTAGCTCAGATTTTCAAATTTCTCAATCGGGTGCTATTTAACCCTCTTCTCGATTGTTTTCACCCGAAGAAATTAATTTCAATTTATAAATTACTAGCACGAGTCACTTGATATCCCTATTTGGAGAGAAATTGGAGCCCGTTCGAGTGAAAATGGTACCCTTTTTGAGGGCAATACCGCAGACTATATGTATATACTCTGTGGCAATACGTTGATGTGCAAAGACTTGCATGTTTCTGTAATGCTCTTCACTCAGTGATTCAACCCTAAGGTTAGTTTTGGCTGGTGAGGGTAGAGCTCACTCCGAACTAACCTACAGGCGTGTGAATTTCGCACTTCGAGAATATTCATTTGGGGTGTTCGTATGCTTCACAGGGGGGTTGAACCCAATAACCTCTGGTAGCTGACCTGCCCAATATGATCCCATTGAAATAAATACTTGCATTTACCCACGATATTAAAATTTATTGCAATCTAGATTTTAATGTTACTACATTCAAGAAAATGACATAGTAATATTGAAATACATTTTATAATCGTGGAGAATTATTTCAATATGGAATAATTCCACTTCCTTTGGATTGTATCTTTCGGTTTTATTCCATAGAAATGTCTAAATTGAGTTTTCCATACCAGAATAGCGATATAATGTATGTATTCCTGACACTTTAGAGGGCGAGGTGTTGATATCGATTAATGGCCATCGATATCTGGGACTTTTTTCACGGCCTCTGGACGTCGCAGTTGTGTTAATTTTCTAAGCATTTTTCTCTTTACTACATTCGTGAAAGTGAACACTTTCGATATTTCCACCCTCATTTCCATTCCGCGTGAGTTTTTTATTTTTTATTTTGAAGGTTAATAGGCCTACACGTATACTGTTAATGGGAACTCAAATACCTTCGGACTACCCTGGATGTTGAATAGAGCCTTAACTCTGGTGGAGAATAGAGAGTACATATTCGCTTCGGAAGGCCGAACACGCCCTTGGGATAAGGCTGTGATGCTGCGTTTCCATATCGTCGATCCAATATCGAGTCCATTGCCGCTTTTGCCATAGCACACACCACAATAACAACGACGAGATCAATGCGTCGAGTGTTGTTACCTCACCCGACCTTTGGAACTGTAAGGACACACCTTTGGGCTGTATTAACACGCGCCACTGCTGAGACTCAAGAGAGCCCTTTAAATGGACGAAGGCGCTTGCTTCACAAGACCTCCCATTGGATGTTCTCGTTCACGCTTTTGCAGAGAACGGTTGCCGAAAAAATTGATAGAGCAATTTTTAAGTCACTATTTTTTAACCATTTTATTGGATAAAAATGAAAAGTATACTTTTAAAAGCTAACAACCGAGTATGTCCAAATTTTCGGAATTGAAACATGTAGGGAAAAACAATTTTTCAACGGTCTCTTCCATTTTGTCGACGATGTTTGTTATCGCAGTTTGATTGGAAAACGAGTTTACAGAGAAATGATTAAGTTTCCAGGGTTTTCACCCAGTTGTATAGAGCCTTGCGTCATTGATTATGTGATTATTATAACCTTATATCGCCTCGTTTAATGGTACCCTTAATAAAGCAAAGGTGTAACCTGTTTTTCTGCTATCTCGGATGATAGCAGAGCTCTTTTGGATTTATTTTGCGAGTCCTAATTTAAGATGGGATTTGGAGCAGAGAGTGGTTTTGAGCCCAGCGCATTAAGTGTGCGTCTTAGCTGAAATATCTTCTCGCTAAGCCAACAGATGAAGTGAAATCCTCGAAAGCACAAAGGCTCACGGGATGAATTGTTAAGGTGTCCTTTGTGATTCTCTCACACATGGAGAACATAAGTGAAATTCTTTACTCCGTAAAAAAATCTGTTGCTGTTTTATGATCTTAACTCTTTATTTTAGGCTTACTATTTTTCTCTCCGATCTAATGGAGCCTCTAATTTATTTCCTTAATTCCGACCCATTAATAGAGCCTTTATTTATTTCATTGGTCCCAAAATAGCGTTGCATAGTTTAGATGTCCACCCCTTCACCCATACTCCATCCTCTGAATTTCCTGTATCTCACATCGGCGAGAGTAAGTTTCTAGTTAGAGTTTCATCCTACTAACCTTAGCTCCGAGTTGGTGGCGACCTTCAGTCAACCTCCACTGGAATGGAATGTCTATCTTTTCTTGGGAACAGTGGCTGTGGAGATTTCTCGGATTTCACACTGGGTAAGATTCTCCACATCTTAACGTTTCGATGAGTGACCCGCATGTCTTCCTCAGGATTTCTGGAATCCAATGCCATTCCGTTCGACAATCGGGTTTTGTGAATTTATTTCAATTTACTGTGATCAAGGGTGGTTACTAGATTAGACAGCACATAGACTAGACATGCTGTAGTTAAATTTTATCGCCTTCGTGAAGTTCATAAGATGGTCTGAGGTTATATTACAATTCATTGGTAAGCTCTAATTTGGCAAGCTGTTAACCCGATCTCTATTAAACCATCTTTGACACTATGAAAGAGCCTTTTAAGAAAGTTATTATGAGCCATCCTTTACGCTCTTGTAAAATTTTGAAAATGCTCCCTTCGAGACACATGCATAAGTATAAAGTTCTTCGAATTATTTTTGTGAGAAATTTAACTAAAGCACCAGTGTCAAATAGCCTGGGCTGGTGGCGTTTTCATGTGGTGTTCACAGCATTGCCAATGCCCAAACTAGTTTTTAAAGTATCCCGGAACAAGCCGCGGTGATAACTTTTACGGGAGTCACCCGCAATGCACAATCGTGCGAAAGTTCCACAGAAAATTCATCAGCTTAGACGGGTATTCGAACCCGGATCCCCCGATTTCCGGTCGAGTGCTTTAGCCAGTTAAGCTACATATGCGTCATTCTTCCCTGTGGATATTTGCGGACACTTCGGGACAAGGTGTGGCTGGACTGTTGGGCATATGATGCCACTAGCAGTCCAAGTCGTGCGCTCAGCGCCACAGGCTCGGTAGCTTAACTGGCTAAAGCGCTCGACCGGAAATCGTGGGATCCGGGTTCGAATCCCGGTCAAGGCGGATGATTATTTTCTCTGTGGCTCATTGCGGGTGACTCCCGTAAAAGTTATCACCGCGGCTAGTCCCGCGATACTTTAAAAACTAGTCAAGAGCGAACACCGCTATGTGTTCTATGTCCGGGCCTGCTCTTCGGCTGTGGCACTGAGAGGAACTCTGCCACTGACGGGACATCAACTCGGATCCACGGAAGAGAAAGATGAATCCCTTTTCGGAGCACCAATTTGGTTCTACTCTCGTAAAAATGATGATAATAATCATAATATTGTGTATTCTCCCACTCTACAAAATGATAACATGAATAAAAAATTGTAGAATGAAATAAAAATTTGAACCGCAAGGGAGGAAAGAAAAGGAGATTTGAGCCGAGGAAGAATCGCAGTTCATGTTCAGCGAAATGAGTTGAGTCCTCTTTCATCCCCGCGTGGAGCTCAAATGCGTTTTCTTGGGGAGCGATCTTTTCCGAATGGTCGGGCTCATTCAGTGTCCCTCCCTTACTGACTATATAAGCTCTAAAGGAGAAGATCGTTTTAGGAAGCAATGGGGGTGGTTTTTTTATATCTCCTTTTTTACGTTTACTCACTCTTCTTGAGTACAAAAGACCAATGGATCTCTTTGCTCCGGCTTCGATTTTCCAAAATTCATGCCGTTGAATGCAAATTCACTGCTTAAGAGTTGGGACAAAAGAAAGGTGTTCTTTAGTGTTTTACCGGGGTTCTGCTGAGAAATCAGGGGTAGATAAATCCTTTGAGCTTATTTAAGCCTTAATTTATTAATAGCTTCGGCGAAATCAAACGTTACCCGGATATTTACACCATACCTCTGAAGGGAAAAGCATTCTTCCTTCGTGATTGTTCCTTGAACAATCATGAAAAGCTGTTCGAACAAGCGCTAATGAATTGCGCTACACAAAAGATTTAGGATAAAAATTTATTGAAAAGGGGAGTTATTCCTACATTGGAAACACTAAATTCTGTTTATAAAACCGCATGTTAAGTATTTCCCCGTGACCCACCACGGGCACCATTAATAATATACGGGTGATCGTGGGAGAAAAAGGGTTTCATGCGGAGGATAGGGTTCCTAAGGGTATGTGATGAAAGTAGCACATATATGCATGATAGGTACTTATGACTATCATGGATAGATGGGGTTGAAGGCGGTGAAAAAGCTTTGTAAGAGGCCGATGCGACCTTGTTACTGGGCTCTTGGCGGAAGTTTAATGAGAATTTTATGGTGGCTGCTACTGGGAAGTATTAATAAACCTCTTTTTTGCGAATATTTGCAAATTTAAAGTTTGATTTCATGGAAATAACCGCATACTGATTAGCGAGGTCTACCGTTACGGATAAACCGATTTATGTGTGGGAAATTTCAGCAAAAAAGGGAAATCGCTTTCCTTGACCTTTATAAAATCCGGATTTCTTGGTCTTGAGCTACTTCATTGGATCCTTTTCTGGATCTGATCTGGATTGGATCCATTATTCCTTTTCCGGTAAGATCATAAGACACGAATGTGGGAAATCTGAGCTCAAATCCCAATCGAAGTATATAATTTTACCTCTGTGTAATTCACGCAAGTGCAGTTTTAATGTACGAGTTATATCTTATGATTCAAGTCATTTAATACAACTATGTTTTTAAACTTTATATTTTTTTTATTTTTCGAGTTGATTTTACGTATCAATTGAATTTTTAATTAAATTAAGTCCTCATGTTTCGTGAAAGACATGGATTTGCTCTAATGTGGTATTATTACTTAGCACGTATTTTGGTAGATGCAACGCACTGCAGGCAGTGCAGACCCTAAGTGGAGATTTGGCAGAGAGCATTGGGTATCTTCTGTGACGGAGGTAACTTTGTCAGCAGACCACGGCAAATCTCTGAGTACGAAAGCCGATTGTAAGGAAATTAGCTGGGAGGTGTATATATTAATACTCGCACGCTCCGCGCGCTCGTTAAGGGGCTACGCCCCTTAAAAACCCCGGTTCCGGCTTCGCCGTCTACATTTGTGGTGGTTCGAAAAATTTTAGTTCGAATAATCTCACCTCGGCTAGTGGCCGGCTTCGCCGGCCGGGGGGTAGAGAAGCGCGCCAATCAGTCCTCGGAACGGCTTCGCCGTTCGTCGTTGAGAGGCGGCTTCGCCGCCCAGGGGTTTAGTGTGCCCCTCCGGAGCTACCCCGCTTAATTACTCGGAACGGCTTCGCCGTTCCTCGTTTGGGGTCGGCATAGCCGCCCAGAGGGCGAGGGCATTTCCGAACTGTTTCACCGTTATACCGTTTAAGGGGCGGCTTCGCCACCCAGGGGTGGGAGGAGCCCACAGCGGCTGCGCCGCTTGAACATCGGGGCGACTTCGCCGCCCGAGGGTTACTGAAGGTCCCCCTCGCCTGCGCCAGTTACTCCTCAGAACGTCCTCGCCGTTCCTCGATGTGGGGCGGCTACGCCACCATTGGCTTGAGAAGCCCCCCCGCGGCTGCTCCGCTTATACTTCATAAATGGTCTTCTCCACCGAAAGGGGTACCCAGGGCGATTTGGGGGTTCTAATGTGTGGCGGAATTCTGACGATTCTTTTACCCGGAGAGGCGATTTATTAGGAATTTTTTGGGGAGATTTCACGGGGTTATCGGGGGTTTTAATAAGCAGTAGGGGCTAAATTGTGACGAAAAGTACTCGGAGATGCGACTTAAATTTTTTAAATTTTTTTTCGGGAGAGGTTCCAGGAGGTGATCCGGGGTTTTCTAGTATTTTTTCCCGTATACTTTACGGTGGCCCGCCCTCACCAAAATATCCTGGGACGAGTAGTGCGGCGTATTGTTTGCGAGAAGTTCCCAAATAGGAGACTTAAATACACATTTTACACTTAGGGGGGTTTCAGGGGGATACCGGGGGTTTATATGCTTGTGTACACCTGGCGGTTACCATCCGTTCACATAAATTTCGTGGCGATGAGTCGTTGGGGGCGGTGAAATAGTCACGAAAAGTACCCAAAAAGTAGACTTATATGCAAACTTTTATTTTTTGGGGGGTATATGTGGGTTTAGCGGGGGTTTATAGGTTTTTACTGCCAGGGGTCATCAATCGTCCACATCAATTCCGTAGCGATGAGTGATAAGGCTTGGGAAAGCGGCGGAATTGTGACGAAAAATACCCGAAAAGGCTACTTATATGCAAATTTTAATTTTTAGGGGGTTTCGGGGGGTTTAAAGATGACGATACTATATGGTCACATTCATTTACTGTCATATCTAACAGAAGTGTGCCCTATGATATCCACATTTCAGGAGTAATACAATAAAAAGCAAACCAGTCCCCGAAAAAAGTGAGTAGTGTCCGCCATTTTTATTTTTTGCGGTAAAATCCATTAAATCATTCATTAAATGTTTATGTTTTCTGAAAGATAAGGCATAGCTGTATATAACTACAAAGTTTGAAATAAATCGATCTGGTTTAAATTGACAAAATCTTCTGTTAATCTTTTGGAAATCGTAATTTTCGGTGATTTTCGGAATACTTTAATTTTTCTCTATGTAACCAAGCACGATGAAAGAAAATTGTTACCTACATTTCGTAGACGATGTTATGAGCATATATAATAATCGTTTTCGTTATCCAACACCTTAAATTAAGTCGAGGGGAGGGGAAGGTATGAAATTTTTTTCGAAAAATCAATTTTTGGACGCCATTTTGGCTGCAATTTTCTCAAAAAGAAACTAACACGTTTACTTCATTACGTGCCCACGTGTATCAGCTTTCAAAAAATATATTAATGACCCGTGTGGTACGCACAATTCACGCGCAGTAAAATAAAAACCGAAAGACGGTCCCCGGAAAAAGCCCGATTTCGGCCATTTTGTCGTCCTAGCGTCGACACGTGGCGGAAACTTCCGGTTTTCGGATTTTTCCTCCGGATCATTTCCGGTTCCCCGCACGCGTGCCAAATTTCAGCTCTCCAGCATTTCTAGAAGTGGTCGGGAATTTGTATCCATGAGTGAGTCAGTCACCACGAGGGCTGTATATAGATAGGACTCGCACGCTCCGCGCGCTCGTTAAGGGGCTACGCCCCTTAAAAACCCCGGTTCCGGCTTCGCCGTCTACATTTGTGGTGGTTCGAAAAATTTTAGTTCGAATAATCTCACCTCGGCTAGTGGCCGGCTTCGCCGGCCGGGGGGTAGAGAAGCGCGCCAATCAGTCCTCGGAACGGCTTCGCCGTTCGTCGTTGAGAGGCGGCTTCGCCGCCCAGGGGTTTAGTGTGCCCCTCCGGAGCTACCCCGCTTAATTACTCGGAACGGCTTCGCCGTTCCTCGTTTGGGGTCGGCATAGCCGCCCAGAGGGCGAGGGCATTTCCGAACTGTTTCACCGTTATACCGTTTAAGGGGCGGCTTCGCCACCCAGGGGTGGGAGGAGCCCACAGCGGCTGCGCCGCTTGAACATCGGGGCGACTTCGCCGCCCGAGGGTTACTGAAGGTCCCCCTCGCCTGCGCCAGTTACTCCTCAGAACGTCCTCGCCGTTCCTCGATGTGGGGCGGCTACGCCACCATTGGCTTGAGAAGCCCCCCCGCGGCTGCTCCGCTTATACTTCATAAATGGTCTTCTCCACCGAAAGGGGTACCCAGGGCGATTTGGGGGTTCTAATGTGTGGCGGAATTCTGACGATTCTTTTACCCGGAGAGGCGATTTATTAGGAATTTTTTGGGGAGATTTCACGGGGTTATCGGGGGTTTTAATAAGCAGTAGGGGCTAAATTGTGACGAAAAGTACTCGGAGATGCGACTTAAATTTTTTAAATTTTTTTTCGGGAGAGGTTCCAGGAGGTGATCCGGGGTTTTCTAGTATTTTTTCCCGTATACTTTACGGTGGCCCGCCCTCACCAAAATATCCTGGGACGAGTAGTGCGGCGTATTGTTTGCGAGAAGTTCCCAAATAGGAGACTTAAATACACATTTTACACTTAGGGGGGTTTCAGGGGGATACCGGGGGTTTATATGCTTGTGTACACCTGGCGGTTACCATCCGTTCACATAAATTTCGTGGCGATGAGTCGTTGGGGGCGGTGAAATAGTCACGAAAAGTACCCAAAAAGTAGACTTATATGCAAACTTTTATTTTTTGGGGGGTATATGTGGGTTTAGCGGGGGTTTATAGGTTTTTACTGCCAGGGGTCATCAATCGTCCACATCAATTCCGTAGCGATGAGTGATAAGGCTTGGGAAAGCGGCGGAATTGTGACGAAAAATACCCGAAAAGGCTACTTATATGCAAATTTTAATTTTTAGGGGGTTTCGGGGGGTTTAAAGATGACGATACTATATGGTCACATTCATTTACTGTCATATCTAACAGAAGTGTGCCCTATGATATCCACATTTCAGGAGTAATACAATAAAAAGCAAACCAGTCCCCGAAAAAAGTGAGTAGTGTCCGCCATTTTTATTTTTTGCGGTAAAATCCATTAAATCATTCATTAAATGTTTATGTTTTCTGAAAGATAAGGCATAGCTGTATATAACTACAAAGTTTGAAATAAATCGATCTGGTTTAAATTGACAAAATCTTCTGTTAATCTTTTGGAAATCGTAATTTTCGGTGATTTTCGGAATACTTTAATTTTTCTCTATGTAACCAAGCACGATGAAAGAAAATTGTTACCTACATTTCGTAGACGATGTTATGAGCATATATAATAATCGTTTTCGTTATCCAACACCTTAAATTAAGTCGAGGGGAGGGGAAGGTATGAAATTTTTTTCGAAAAATCAATTTTTGGACGCCATTTTGGCTGCAATTTTCTCAAAAAGAAACTAACACGTTTACTTCATTACGTGCCCACGTGTATCAGCTTTCAAAAAATATATTAATGACCCGTGTGGTACGCACAATTCACGCGCAGTAAAATAAAAACCGAAAGACGGTCCCCGGAAAAAGCCCGATTTCGGCCATTTTGTCGTCCTAGCGTCGACACGTGGCGGAAACTTCCGGTTTTCGGATTTTTCCTCCGGATCATTTCCGGTTCCCCGCACGCGTGCCAAATTTCAGCTCTCCAGCATTTCTAGAAGTGGTCGGGAATTTGTATCCATGAGTGAGTCAGTCACCACGAGGGCTGTATATAGATAGGACTCGCACGCTCCGCGCGCTCGTTAAGGGGCTACGCCCCTTAAAAACCCCGGTTCCGGCTTCGCCGTCTACATTTGTGGTGGTTCGAAAAATTTTAGTTCGAATAATCTCACCTCGGCTAGTGGCCGGCTTCGCCGGCCGGGGGGTAGAGAAGCGCGCCAATCAGTCCTCGGAACGGCTTCGCCGTTCGTCGTTGAGAGGCGGCTTCGCCGCCCAGGGGTTTAGTGTGCCCCTCCGGAGCTACCCCGCTTAATTACTCGGAACGGCTTCGCCGTTCCTCGTTTGGGGTCGGCATAGCCGCCCAGAGGGCGAGGGCATTTCCGAACTGTTTCACCGTTATACCGTTTAAGGGGCGGCTTCGCCACCCAGGGGTGGGAGGAGCCCACAGCGGCTGCGCCGCTTGAACATCGGGGCGACTTCGCCGCCCGAGGGTTACTGAAGGTCCCCCTCGCCTGCGCCAGTTACTCCTCAGAACGTCCTCGCCGTTCCTCGATGTGGGGCGGCTACGCCACCATTGGCTTGAGAAGCCCCCCCGCGGCTGCTCCGCTTATACTTCATAAATGGTCTTCTCCACCGAAAGGGGTACCCAGGGCGATTTGGGGGTTCTAATGTGTGGCGGAATTCTGACGATTCTTTTACCCGGAGAGGCGATTTATTAGGAATTTTTTGGGGAGATTTCACGGGGTTATCGGGGGTTTTAATAAGCAGTAGGGGCTAAATTGTGACGAAAAGTACTCGGAGATGCGACTTAAATTTTTTAAATTTTTTTTCGGGAGAGGTTCCAGGAGGTGATCCGGGGTTTTCTAGTATTTTTTCCCGTATACTTTACGGTGGCCCGCCCTCACCAAAATATCCTGGGACGAGTAGTGCGGCGTATTGTTTGCGAGAAGTTCCCAAATAGGAGACTTAAATACACATTTTACACTTAGGGGGGTTTCAGGGGGATACCGGGGGTTTATATGCTTGTGTACACCTGGCGGTTACCATCCGTTCACATAAATTTCGTGGCGATGAGTCGTTGGGGGCGGTGAAATAGTCACGAAAAGTACCCAAAAAGTAGACTTATATGCAAACTTTTATTTTTTGGGGGGTATATGTGGGTTTAGCGGGGGTTTATAGGTTTTTACTGCCAGGGGTCATCAATCGTCCACATCAATTCCGTAGCGATGAGTGATAAGGCTTGGGAAAGCGGCGGAATTGTGACGAAAAATACCCGAAAAGGCTACTTATATGCAAATTTTAATTTTTAGGGGGTTTCGGGGGGTTTAAAGATGACGATACTATATGGTCACATTCATTTACTGTCATATCTAACAGAAGTGTGCCCTATGATATCCACATTTCAGGAGTAATACAATAAAAAGCAAACCAGTCCCCGAAAAAAGTGAGTAGTGTCCGCCATTTTTATTTTTTGCGGTAAAATCCATTAAATCATTCATTAAATGTTTATGTTTTCTGAAAGATAAGGCATAGCTGTATATAACTACAAAGTTTGAAATAAATCGATCTGGTTTAAATTGACAAAATCTTCTGTTAATCTTTTGGAAATCGTAATTTTCGGTGATTTTCGGAATACTTTAATTTTTCTCTATGTAACCAAGCACGATGAAAGAAAATTGTTACCTACATTTCGTAGACGATGTTATGAGCATATATAATAATCGTTTTCGTTATCCAACACCTTAAATTAAGTCGAGGGGAGGGGAAGGTATGAAATTTTTTTCGAAAAATCAATTTTTGGACGCCATTTTGGCTGCAATTTTCTCAAAAAGAAACTAACACGTTTACTTCATTACGTGCCCACGTGTATCAGCTTTCAAAAAATATATTAATGACCCGTGTGGTACGCACAATTCACGCGCAGTAAAATAAAAACCGAAAGACGGTCCCCGGAAAAAGCCCGATTTCGGCCATTTTGTCGTCCTAGCGTCGACACGTGGCGGAAACTTCCGGTTTTCGGATTTTTCCTCCGGATCATTTCCGGTTCCCCGCACGCGTGCCAAATTTCAGCTCTCCAGCATTTCTAGAAGTGGTCGGGAATTTGTATCCATGAGTGAGTCAGTCACCACGAGGGCTGTATATAGATAGGACTCGCACGCTCCGCGCGCTCGTTAAGGGGCTACGCCCCTTAAAAACCCCGGTTCCGGCTTCGCCGTCTACATTTGTGGTGGTTCGAAAAATTTTAGTTCGAATAATCTCACCTCGGCTAGTGGCCGGCTTCGCCGGCCGGGGGGTAGAGAAGCGCGCCAATCAGTCCTCGGAACGGCTTCGCCGTTCGTCGTTGAGAGGCGGCTTCGCCGCCCAGGGGTTTAGTGTGCCCCTCCGGAGCTACCCCGCTTAATTACTCGGAACGGCTTCGCCGTTCCTCGTTTGGGGTCGGCATAGCCGCCCAGAGGGCGAGGGCATTTCCGAACTGTTTCACCGTTATACCGTTTAAGGGGCGGCTTCGCCACCCAGGGGTGGGAGGAGCCCACAGCGGCTGCGCCGCTTGAACATCGGGGCGACTTCGCCGCCCGAGGGTTACTGAAGGTCCCCCTCGCCTGCGCCAGTTACTCCTCAGAACGTCCTCGCCGTTCCTCGATGTGGGGCGGCTACGCCACCATTGGCTTGAGAAGCCCCCCCGCGGCTGCTCCGCTTATACTTCATAAATGGTCTTCTCCACCGAAAGGGGTACCCAGGGCGATTTGGGGGTTCTAATGTGTGGCGGAATTCTGACGATTCTTTTACCCGGAGAGGCGATTTATTAGGAATTTTTTGGGGAGATTTCACGGGGTTATCGGGGGTTTTAATAAGCAGTAGGGGCTAAATTGTGACGAAAAGTACTCGGAGATGCGACTTAAATTTTTTAAATTTTTTTTCGGGAGAGGTTCCAGGAGGTGATCCGGGGTTTTCTAGTATTTTTTCCCGTATACTTTACGGTGGCCCGCCCTCACCAAAATATCCTGGGACGAGTAGTGCGGCGTATTGTTTGCGAGAAGTTCCCAAATAGGAGACTTAAATACACATTTTACACTTAGGGGGGTTTCAGGGGGATACCGGGGGTTTATATGCTTGTGTACACCTGGCGGTTACCATCCGTTCACATAAATTTCGTGGCGATGAGTCGTTGGGGGCGGTGAAATAGTCACGAAAAGTACCCAAAAAGTAGACTTATATGCAAACTTTTATTTTTTGGGGGGTATATGTGGGTTTAGCGGGGGTTTATAGGTTTTTACTGCCAGGGGTCATCAATCGTCCACATCAATTCCGTAGCGATGAGTGATAAGGCTTGGGAAAGCGGCGGAATTGTGACGAAAAATACCCGAAAAGGCTACTTATATGCAAATTTTAATTTTTAGGGGGTTTCGGGGGGTTTAAAGATGACGATACTATATGGTCACATTCATTTACTGTCATATCTAACAGAAGTGTGCCCTATGATATCCACATTTCAGGAGTAATACAATAAAAAGCAAACCAGTCCCCGAAAAAAGTGAGTAGTGTCCGCCATTTTTATTTTTTGCGGTAAAATCCATTAAATCATTCATTAAATGTTTATGTTTTCTGAAAGATAAGGCATAGCTGTATATAACTACAAAGTTTGAAATAAATCGATCTGGTTTAAATTGACAAAATCTTCTGTTAATCTTTTGGAAATCGTAATTTTCGGTGATTTTCGGAATACTTTAATTTTTCTCTATGTAACCAAGCACGATGAAAGAAAATTGTTACCTACATTTCGTAGACGATGTTATGAGCATATATAATAATCGTTTTCGTTATCCAACACCTTAAATTAAGTCGAGGGGAGGGGAAGGTATGAAATTTTTTTCGAAAAATCAATTTTTGGACGCCATTTTGGCTGCAATTTTCTCAAAAAGAAACTAACACGTTTACTTCATTACGTGCCCACGTGTATCAGCTTTCAAAAAATATATTAATGACCCGTGTGGTACGCACAATTCACGCGCAGTAAAATAAAAACCGAAAGACGGTCCCCGGAAAAAGCCCGATTTCGGCCATTTTGTCGTCCTAGCGTCGACACGTGGCGGAAACTTCCGGTTTTCGGATTTTTCCTCCGGATCATTTCCGGTTCCCCGCACGCGTGCCAAATTTCAGCTCTCCAGCATTTCTAGAAGTGGTCGGGAATTTGTATCCATGAGTGAGTCAGTCACCACGAGGGCTGTATATAGATAGGATTCAAATTACAAGTTTTTTAAAATGTTTACTGGGGTTATAATGGTCGGACCACGGGAAAAAGATTATCCCTCGCATTTTTTTGGCTCTGTCAGACCAAAAAATAGAGCCAAATTCATAGTTGAAGTTCTCCAAATCGCTCCGAATAATGTCTTTTGTTTAGTGTTCAAGCAATCTAGTTTTAGGGTATAGTCGATGTCTGTGGTGGCTCTCAAAGCTGAGCTAACATTTCTTTCCTTCAAACAGAATTTATTTTCGACCATTACGATGCCGCTTGAGTTGGAATGAACAAATGTTTGCTCTGTAAACAAAGCATTTCCTCTAGGCCATTGATTCAATTACTCAGCATCACACACTTGCCACAGGCACCGCTAGCGGCAATCCTAAATCCAATACAACTGTGTCGTTACCCCCAGAGATCCATCCCATGATCACGAGCCTGCAGCAACAAGGTAATGGGATCACTTCATGGTCAGGATATCCCTATGCTTTTTCCTAATGATAATACATATTACCAACATTATGGTTTGTGGAATGAAGCTTATCCTTTCCTTATGCATTACTGACGCAAGTTGAGTTTTTTCACGTTGTTGAACGTTTCGTTGTTATTTTTTCCCCAAACGCGACCTTGAGATTTTTTCGTGCCTCCTGTTTCTCTTGTGGTAATTTCTCCACGCCGTTTCCCCAAGTGGGTTTCCCCTGATGACCAAAAAGGAATCGCATTGGATTTTCTCGATAACGGTTTCGCTGATGCCTGCGAAAGTGGCTCTCAGGCATTGCCTCTGGTGGTCAATGTCTTTTGAAGTTGCCGACGGTGGTTAATGAGGGATCCCTGAACGCGAGGCGTGGACGGCGGGGGTGAACCCTCAGCGACAGCGAAGAAGGCCCTTATCTTTCCTAGTAACTCTCGAATGAGCAGTAACTATCCTTATCCCATGGATAGATCACAGGATTTCTAATTTGCTATATATGCGCACCAGAATCTTAATTTCCGTTCGGAAAGTGGTTTTCCAATGGTTTATGTGAATTTTTTGTCGATACTGTAACAAAATTTTTCAAATTCTTTCGAAAAAGGCGTTCGCCTTTGCCGAGTCCAAAAAATGGAGGTTAGTAATGTAGGCGAGTAATTACTAGGTTTTTAATATCCCCACACTAAAATACAGGCGTGGCGTTCGGTCATCTCCAATCTCTAGGACATGTTGATGACAATTCGTAGGTGCATGCTGGTGATTCATCACCCCATGCCATACTCCTCAGTGGCGGTTCCAGGATTTTTAGGACCGTATTAAAATTTTTGCATATTTTCTAAGTTTCCGAGAGGGTCACGTGCCCCCCTAGATCCGCCTGCGATACACTCTGAAGGTGGTTGGCAAGGTATATGTGGATTTGGTTTGGTGCTCAAATTTTTCCTTTGATGAGGAAGCCCTTACGATTTGATGGCCATGAGGTTATTGGCAGTAGTTTCGGAAATGATTTACACTATGTAACTTTTAGATATTGAAGTTACATATCCGTAAAAATGTCTGGTGATGAAAATCGAAGCTTGACTTCGGTGTGCTACAATTTTCTCGTCAATACTTTTTTTTTGTAGAGCGTTGATAAGTAATGGTATGCATGGTTCCCGATGTAATTGTTGTTATTATGTCTTGCTAAACCATATTTCCTTGAATCACGATCATGTATATTTTTGACGGATATTTAGTCAAATAAAATCATGTGATGAACGCAATAGCATTTAAACGTAATTATTATCGTAGCATTCAGTATCCTCTAATTCTTCTTTAGTCCATTTATTCTTTTTTATTTACTTTCATAATTGAATTTGGTTTAACAAATTCTGCTGTGAATATCAAATTTTATATACTTTGTGTTTCACATGAACTCATTAGTTATTTTTCAGCCTACAGCCGATAATTAGTTTCAATTGTCGCTAGTGACTTGTCGTTCGTCATATTTTAAATTTGCCGCACCGTGGTTGAATCGTATATTTAATCCAAAATATACATTTTTCCGGTTTCATATTCAACAAATAATCTTCGCTCATTGGTGTGAAGGGCTTTTTCCGGCTGTCAGTAGGGAAAATATTGAGTATCCTTTTATGGATTTCCCCTAGGGAACCATGTATTTCTGCTAAACAGGAATGTGGCGGACGGGGTAAAGTGCCACGCCCCCCGCCTTCACTTTCCTATCGTGGGAGGGGTAGATAACGCCCTCTCAAGAAGACTTATGGTAAAAGCAAACGACTTCAACAATAGGCATGGGCAAAAATAGCGGTATTCGGTAGTACCGAGTACTATTTTTTTTCTATTTCGGTAGTACTGGCCAGTATTTTTTTAGCGGTACCACCGGAGTACCGGTACTAGAAATAGCGGTACTTCGACGGCGCTGCAAACTTGTGTGTTACCAATCAACTACCTACCCAGCTACTTAAACAATTGAGTGTGGATAATATATCAAGCTTGTATTTAAGCGCACTAAAAATAATACCATCTATTTATTTTAATTTCAACAGATAATGTAAGCAATAATACAATTGGTCAACGTAGGAAGAGACTGAAGAATAGCGATGTTCTAATGATATAGGCATTTCTATCAAGCTTAAGCTTGTTTACACTTGTTATCAACTTTTTTAATATATTAGCAATGTTCATCCGTTTCTCGTTTTTGTACATACAACCAGTCAAGTGAACCACCAAAAGAAGGCCAAATTAATTTTGCCTCTCAATTATTAACACTTCTTCCTTAGTTTATTTCTTGTTTTCTTATGATTTAACGGTACTTCTACAAAAACTGAGTTCGACACAAATGTTATAATTATTGATATAGACGATATTTATTTACTCAAATAAGGCAAGAAAAGTCAAAGTTATGGAAGTCCACTCATGTATTTCTTCCTTGACAAAAATGGAACAGCGACCTACACGTCAAATTTTATTCGATCGCAGTATTTTAGCCATAACTAACACCGATTCTTGTAGTGTAAAGTCATAAAATTAAATGTCTTAATACTAGAGGAGCTTTTTCTAGGTAATCTCAGGCTGCAAACGTAAGCTCTGTGAATAAGAAGACTTTTCAACATAAGTTTTTGGCAGAAGACGTTTCTAATGTTGGTCTCGAGTCCGAAAAAAACCGGTGGCTCTAGGAAAACAAATCATCTGATAGAGTTCCCGAGAGAACGTCACACCTCATGCACGCAAGGAAAACACCAAATTTAATGGTATGCACCAAAATCATCACCATTAAAAACTTCATCGCTATCACCCTTCTCTCCATTAGAGATCCAGCCTCCATGTATTTTTCCGACAAATTTTCGTAAAAAATCCAATTAATGATTTTTTCGGTGCATTCTTCATGTATGTTACGCTAATTTGCCGAAATACCGGACATTTAGGGTAAATCAAACGTTAAATCTCAACTTATTTACATATTTTATCAATTCTGAAAGTACCGGCATACCGGTATTTTTTCGCGGGTACTACCGAGACAGTACGTGAAGCGGGGAAGACAGACGCGGAAGCACGTGAGGGGGGGGCGAAGGGCGGGGAGGGGTGGGTTTTTCGCCGCGTGGTTACGCAGGTGGCCGGGAGGGGTATAGGGAGGTAGTCGGAGCACTCGGAGGGGAAGGGCGGCGGAGGGGGGCGGATAAGCACGGGAGGGGAGGGCGGAGGAAGAGATTCTCGGAGGAGGTGGCTTTGACTGCGGAGGGATCAGGGAAGGGGAGATAGTGCCTCAGTCTGTGCCGGCGGCCGCGAGTAAGAGCAAGCGACGTCCGCGGACTTGCTTGTTCGTCAGGTGCCGTGGTGTTGTTGATGTTTTTGTTTTCGCGGCGTGGTTCTTTTTTTTTCGTTCGGTCCCCGTGTCGGGCACGGAAGTGTTACCAGCTACTGTGCCGATTGGGAGAAGAGCACCACCACGATGTGTTTCGAGTGTTGTTGTGTGATTCATTGACTAAGACCCCCCACTAGCCTGAGCGGACGGAGTATCGGAGTGGTGTTCTCGTGCTGTCATTAACTGTGATTTTCCTCCTGGACCCACTGTTGGAAGATTGCAGTCTAAACGACGGGGAAGGGATAGGAAACTAGTGGTGTGCGAACTTCCTATGAGACATTTTTCTTCGTGGAAGTGAGATAGGAAAAAATAGATCTTTCGTGCCATTTCGATATCGTTGGGGTAAACACGGGAAGTTTTTGCTGTCAGGTTTGTTTGATGTCGGCGACGGATTAATAAGGTACTTGATGTCGGCCTTATCTTGTTGTGACTGTCCCTCGCCTCTTTGAACCTAAGCGTGGCCGCTTTGTGACTCAGCCTTATTCCTGTGACACCTCTTTGTGTTTGGTGAAATTCAAGCTCTCGAAGACGTCAAGAACGGCATAAACCATATCTATGTAACCCCTGCGTGTGAACCCTCCGTAAGATAGAAGACTCCTGCTCACGGAGGCTTCCCTCCCGCCAGACAGTTCCCGATCGCCCGTTGTGCCTAGGGGCGCGAATACTCCAGGGTTTAACTTCTAAATTCAGGTAAATTCATCATGTAGCCATTTCATCACCATCACAAGTTTAGATAAAGTATTTCTAATTTTAAGATTGTGCACATTGAATTCTTTAAAAATTTAACCATGTATCTTTTTTGCGTATAGATATTACCTTTGTATTTTTCATAAATTTATCTTGGAATTAAATAATGACGACAGGACTCGTACTCTGCAGTGTGCGCATACAGTCTGACAAATTAACTACGGAACGAGTAATTTTTTGACGTACTTTTTATCTAAATTTCCGCATTTTCATATTTTTAAATGTGGTATGTGACGAAATCAAGTGACTCAGTGCGGTTGTGTAGTTGATGCGGCATTTCTACTCGTGCTAATGAACGCGTATTTTTATTGACTATTGATACTTGGGAGCAGTAGTCGGTTTCCGTTCCATATCAGTGGTACGTATTCAAATCAATAATGGAAAGATTCAATAATCTAAATAGCATTATCTTCATTATAACTCTCTTTAGATTAAGTGTTAAATAGTCGAGGGATGTAATATTCGTGGGGCAAAGTAATATATTCTGGAGGCCCCTGTTTGTTAACCTTTAATTATCTACATCTATATGATACCCCGCAAGCCGCCTAAAAGGCGTGTGGCAGGGGGTGTTAGGACACCAGCCGTTTCCAGCTAAAAAAATAAATAAATGAAGTACTCTAACGAGGTTGGTACTAGCGTTTATTAAAGTCCTTTATGGTTCGGGGGAAAAACGAATTCCTATATCTATCCGTTCGGCAAAACACCTCTCTTAATTTATCGCTTCTATCGTACCTGGAAATATGGTGTGGCTCTAATATTATGTTCTCTGTGTCGGTCTCAAAGATATCCATTCTCAATTGTTCAAGCAATCTAAGCCTAGCGCGCAGCCTCCGAGTCTTCAATGGCGCCCAGCCTAATTCGCTTAACATCTGGGTAACGGTGTCTGTACGTCCGTAGCAGTTTTTGACGAAACGCGCAGCCTTCCTTTGTATTTTATTCAGTTCGCGGATTAAGTTTTTCTGCACGAGATCCCATACGCTCGCTGCATGTTCAAGGTGCGGTCGGACGAGAGCGAAATAGCACCTTTCATTCACATTCTCATCCGAAAATCTTCCCACAATACGCTTGACGAATCCTAATTTCTTCAGGGCTATGCCGCAAATATGCTTTATATGTGTACCCCACGTGAGGTTCGAGGTTATCGTAACTCCCAGGTATTTCACTTCGTCTGTTTCCTTTATGTTAATACCATCCACTGCATAAACATGGTTTGAGTTGGACGAATTTCGCAAGAAATGTAACGCCATGCATTTGCTCAGATTAAGTTTGAGTCCCCACTCTTGGCTCCACAAATGAACGTTGTTTAAGTCAGATGATAGAATTTCATAGTCAGAGTGATCACAAATTTCGCGATAGATGACAGCGTCGTTAGCAAATAAACGTATTTTACTGCTAATGCGGGAGCAGAGATCATAAATGTATATAATGAACAACAGGGGGCCGATTACGCTTCCTTGTGGAACACCTGATGTAACTTTTACAACCTCAGAGCTAATTCCGTCAAGAACTACCTTTTGTTTACGATCTCTGAGAAAGTCGCGTATCCAGTTTACAACTGTCTCGTTTAATCCGCATGAGTGTAATTTGTATAAAAGTTTGTTGTGAGGTACAGCGTCGAAAGCTTTCTTAAAATCTAGAAATAGTGTGTCAACTTGTCTTTTCGATTCACCAGATTTTAAAACGTCGTGAAGAAAGAGCGCGAGCTGTGTTTCGCATGATCTACCTTATCGGAATCCGTGCTGACAGTCATGGAGGAAGTTACGTCTGTCCAAGAAAGTCATGATATTGCTAAGGATGATATGCTCAACTATCTTGCCAATAATCGATGTTATTGAAATCGGACGGTAGTTGCCTGGGTCATGTCTGTTTCTCTTTTTGAATATGGGCGTAACGCTTGCAATTTTCCAGTCTAGCGGTAACTTCCCTTCGGAGAGTGATTAATTGAATATGATCTCTAAGTAAGGTGCGATCTTTGGAGCCAACTCCTTGAGGACACGCGCGGGTATTCCCTCCGGACCCGGAGATTTACTATTCTTAATGGATTGTAGTTGTTTAGTTATCCCATCACGTTGTATAGATATTTCTTCCATCGTTTCGTCAGTATGTGGGATGTCTAAATTGAATTGAGTATCGTCAGTAGTGTATACACTTTCGAAGTGGGAATTTAAAGAGTTAGCTTTGTCCATGTTTTCGGTGACAAGTTTACCATCTTTATCAAATTACGAATCTACGGTTGAATGTTTTCCCTGAAGCTCTCTCGCGTACGACCAAAATGATTTCGGATTCTCTTCAAGTAATTCTCCAAGTACTCTTTTCTTAAACTTTCGCATTGCAGTGCGCATTGATTTCTTGGTTATTGAGCGTTGTGCAGCGTAACTTTCTTTAGCTTCAAGTTCCTTCAATTTATTACGTGTCGTAATGGACTTTCTGTACAAGTTGTATAGTTTTCTCTGTTTCCTAAGTTCCCTTCTGACGTCGTTGTTGTACCAGCGAGGTTCCTTATTATCACATTTCAGTTTTTGCGGAACATGTTCGTTTATCGCTTGGCGCAGAATTTCTAAGAAGTTTTTCCATGTAACGTCTGTGCTTTGGTCCTTTGATGTAACTACGAATTTTTTGTAGGAGTCATTAAGCATCTCGCCAAATTTTATGAAGTTGCATTTATCAAATAAATAAATATTGCGTTTCGGTTTTACGGCTGACACTACATCAATTTTTAACGTTGCAAAAATTACTCTGTGATCGCTTATACCGTCAATAATATCGATTTCTTTTATCAACTCAGGATGGCTTACTGCTATAAGGTCTAATATCTTATTTCCTCTCGTAGGCTTGTCAACTACTTGGGCAAGAGATTGATTTGCAAGCATGCTGAGTAATACTTCGCTGATTTCTCTATTCCTTGAATTCGGTTTTACAGTATAAGTATCCCAGTTTATGGATGGAAGATTAAAAGCCCCCCCCGATTACTATTACACTTTTACTGTCTCTCTGAGTAAATTCGGATATTTGATTTTCTAGATGGTACATATTATCGACTTCGGAGTTCGGCGGTCTATAAAAGGAGCAAACATGAATACTCCTTTTGTTTCGTTGTTTAATTGTACACCGTACGCTTTCTATTTCGTTGTCAATTATTTCGTGGGCGGCACTGTGTAAATGTGATTCAACTGCTTTAAACCCTATAAACCCTCCGCCACCTGTTCTATTGCGTCGATCGCATCTGTAAATTTTATACTGTGGAGGAAAAAACTTCGCTATCGCTTCTATCTTCCGTAAGCCAACTCTCTGTTCCCATGACCACGTCTGCGTTCTGAAAAATATGCTCGATGTCGGCGCGCTTGTTTTTTACGCTACGGCAATTATCTACAACAAGGTTAATGTCATATTTTGTAGTTAGAGTTTCGGTTGGTTCTTTTCCAAGCTTTTGTATACTCAGCGATTGAATTTTATTGGCAGTATTAATAATGTTTGACATCTTTTCTTTCTCTGGAGCACGCGTTTTGGGAATAATAACGCTATTTTCCGTCATGACCGATTCTAAGCTTACTTTCTTGTATCTGTCGCATTGCGGATTTCATCGGAGGCTACGTTTAATTAAATCATTGATAGTCCCGCTAGATGACCTACCCTCTAGTCTAAAAAATACCTACAGTGCTCAAAAATCCTACGAGCGTTGTTACAGGGTTATTTTCACATTGCATGTGTTCTTCTGTTCTTTATGTCCTTATCACCTCAAGGTCGGGGTCTTAATGGTCCCCGTTTGCTTCAGGCATTAATGCTGGTAACGGCTGATGCTTTGATATGAAGTTGAATTGTGTACATTGGCGGGGATTGCTAGTAACTCTTTTGAAGAGACTGCGTTTATGGATAATTAATATAACATGCAGTGATAATAACACAACATTTTGTTGTAGAATGGTAAGTTAGAAAATATAATCAGTGGAATTTCCATGGCCGGTTTAATGGATGTCTTATATTGAGTATATTTAAATTTTTACCAAGTATAGATAATAATCCACGTTAATTTTTGCACGTCTGTCGAGGTTAAAAATACGGTTCAGCTTCTATTAAATTGGTAGCCACATATTACACCTCGTTTTGAGAATCGGTCAGCGTAAATTTGGATTCTAGTTCTGAGGCGCTGTAGTAGCGGATTTGGTGTTTTAATGTGAATGGTTTTTTAGTTTAATTTGGAATATTTAAAGAATCTGTATGAATAGTCAAGGTTGGTCACGACCAGGGGTTGAGAAATATTTTCATTCGATCTGTGATATCCTGCTACCGGTGGTAAACTGTTTTATTTCAATTTTGGATTTGCATTTAAACTCTGTCGTCAGCCGTAAGAATGTGTGCACAGGAAGATGAAAAACGAGAAGTTTAGATATGAATGCTAATCTCGCTAGATATAAATAAATCAGGGCATAAGTTTTCTGAATTAGAAATGTATCGCCATGCGAGTTTGAGGACATTTTTGTTTTTGCATGGATTTCTTGACATAAAAAACAGTCTCTTCAAGTAATTTCCTTTTTTGCGCGTTCATTGGATATTAGCCAAAGAATAGGTGAATTGTATAGCTGTTAGTTCAACCCTAAATTCAAAATTTGAGCGGTTAAGCTACATGAATACTTTTGAAGGTCAACGTAATTTTCCCCTGCGGCGTTAAGCGTGAATCTACCTGATTAACCGGTTGTCCTAAGGGCAAATAACGGAAAAATAACTCCCCGGTCATAAAAATTGCACTCCCTAGTAATTCAAGGAGACATTTAAACGAGACAGCTCTAATAACCGGACTCATTGTAAGGTCCTTTAATGTAGAAATGTATGCTTTGCAATGAAGCCCTATATCAATTACTATGTTTATACTTTTTCGTGAACCGTAGTCGAAGATTTTCTCATTATCGCCTAAATATGAGAGCATTATTGAAGTTGATCAATCCTGCAATGAAATTTTTCTCTATTTTCTTTGTGATTTAGTCCCGTTATTTTTTCACTTCGTCTAGCTGCTTCTGCAAGAAGTTTATGTTTTTGTCGCTTGGATTCCTTTCACCCCTTTTCGAGTCTTCTTCATGTATTTTTCATTCGGTCGTTGAGTTCACCAACTCAAAGTACAACCCGTGACTTTTTTTATTTATCTTTAATCTGTATAAATGACTGAGCACCGATAACCATTGCCTTTAACGCAACATTTTTTCAATTTTTACTGTTTTTTCAAGTCCTGCTCACTCCTTCCGCCTCGTGGGCTCATTCGTTGTCTATCTCATCGCCCTCAGCGGTGACCATTTCGAGGATTTCTCATCCACCGCCCCCCATTCGCCATCGCTTTCGTGAACATCTGCATGTGGAGTCAAGGCGACCAAGCCACCCTCGTGGCCATTTCAGATCGTAATTACTCTGATCGTTACCTGGTCATTGGTGAGCTAGCACGACTAGATAGTAGAACTCTCCTTCTCGAGCCCTACGTGAACTATTTTCTCCTAGCATCGATCTACTTTGAGTTATATTTCCACTTACTACTAGTTTGTTAAAAGTAAGATTTTTTTATCTACGCATACGAAATTGGTACATCGTAATATGAAAAGGCTCATTCATTTCCCTCAACACTTTCCCTAAGGTATATTATTGGAATTCGTTTTCCCGTGGAAAAATAAAAGAAACACTTGAGCAAAAGTTAGAAGTCAGTCTAATCACCTTAACTACGACTTGATTTGCTGTTACATTAACTGGCTAATGGCTCGTCTCCTAGCACCTCCCGCAATATGCGTATTGAGGCGGGGTAGTGTAAAGATGAAAAGGTAAAAGAATGACATTTTTCTAACATCATACGAAATTCTTCAATCTTCGATATTTTGCTCCGTTTTTGTTTGGATAAATATTTTTCTGCAACTGCTTCCTAAGTTATGTTTCACTGAAAAGGAAGAGGTTGAGCTGAGAGTCTTATCTTTTTTAATCATGAATATTTTAACATGCATTCCTTTGTTTAACGACATTAATTTAATGTTTGAATTAAAATTCTCTGCTTGCATGGGGGAGTATTCAAAGAAATTTTCCAGTATTTGCTATATTTTCGTAGAAATTCGGTTGTGAACACCCGATATTATGGAGTTCAGTTTTTAATAAATAAGGAGAGCGTGCATTGGAATTTGCACTAAAATTTAATCCTCCCTTTTTTACTCGTCACTAATTGGCTGATGAGGATTCAAAGGACATCTACCAGTGGCAAAAAAGCAAGTCCCACAAAGACGGACCAATGATTGTATGGGAAAAAATAGTTGAAAACGATTCGTCCTCTCTGTAAGTACTTTCAACTCTTCCGATTACCTATGAAAGGGAACTATAGGTACAGATAATTACTCTTTTCCGTTTTTATTTTAATAGAACTAAGGTGAATGAAAGGTATTTTATTGTAACAAAATTATTTTATGTACTTAAATGAAACGGATTGCTTTCACTTAAATTTTACGAAACATTTTCATGGTGGATTACCAACACATTGCTACCAACTTGTCAATAGTAACTATGTGATTGCCTAATATGTGACACATTTGAGTTGATCGACATGTTGCTACAGTGACATATTCTTTAGCGCGTGTTAAAAAAGTTTGGGTTCCAAGTTGGTTGGTGTGGAATGGATATGTTTTTAGAAGGGATTGGATGCTTAGAAAGTGTAACGAGATAGAAATTTGCAAACGGTTTGCCGCCATATCTGACTCGGCGCCGCAAAAGGCTTTACTGTGTTCCGAAACGAGCTTCGTTCGGGTCGCTTTCTCCTCCATTACATTCGCTCTTGAATTGAAGGGGTGAATGGAAAAACTCCCTCCTAATCCAATAACGCGCTTGGCTGTACATACTCCTTTGCAGGGACGGCTTTGGAGACTTTGGCTTCGTCGAGTATTCCAATCGACTTGAAAATATCATTTACTCTACGGGAAGATCATAGGCGTCGTCATCAAGTTCACTTTTTTATGTCGGTGACCCTGACTTACTCGCATGATCATTCATTCACGGATTTTTGTGTCTTATCTCATAATAGCATTAAGATAAGGACAAGTTTTGCTCATTATTTGTTATTGATTTCTTCATAACTTTGGTCAATGGTCAAAAAATATCTATTTGTTTTTTTATGATTTAATGATATATGACCTATACTACAGGAATTTTTGATTATTAATTAAAAAAGGTTAAGATAAGAGAAAAAAAAAAATCTATTAAAAGCTTTTAGGAAAATAGTTGATTGTAATCTATTCATCTATGTATTTTTCATTTTATAATGAAATTAAGACGCTTTTCCAAATTTTCTTGATATTGTTAACCACAAGAGTCAATTTTGTCCAAGGCTTGGCGGAATTTGGTTTGAATGATCTAAAAAAGGAACATATGCATAACACGTGAATGCGTTCACTAAACTGTAATTGCCTATTCATAGTGCCGCAATAGACGCTATTACAATCAACTCATTTCACGAAATTGGTCTGGCAATTTATAGAAACAAATAGTGACTTAAAACTTTTGTTATTTTTTTGTTTCAATGATTGTTTTTAATAGAATAAATTGACATATTTTATCAATGATTGGCAATAGAATTTTAAGGCCTCTGTTTATTCTTAAATGCTTGTACTAAATGTTGCAGTACTGATTGTCTTTGGACCTTCGTTACCACGGAAAATGTAGAAGTATGAATCTATGCGGATCTACCTTATGATAAAGGTGTGACTGTCAAATTAGCGTCCTTCTCAGACCGACCAAATAGCAAATATGTAATACGATTTGAAAATATATTTAATTGCATCTCGTTATTAGCACCTATCCCTCGCGAGTACAATTATAGAGGATGAAACTATTGGTTTGACGTGCTCCGGTTGCTAATGTTCTGTTTGTTATATTTCGAAAAAAAGCCATTTTTTTGTGTGCTAAATTTTCTTTTCTTATCTCTATATCGACGTAATTGAAACTTTTTCCCTTAATTAATTTTCAATGTCTACCTGCACCCAAAAACAGTATATTTGAGCCTTGCCAATGAATGCCTATACCCAAAGTATAAAAATGTTTCCCTCTTGGGGCTCGAACCCTCGTTCTGCGGGAAAGGCTAGGAAATAAGTTGGCTGGATCCGAGGCCGCCAATGCTGAATGCATCGTCAAATATTCTCCAAAATGCTCGCTGTTTTGATATGGCACTTCAGAAGGCGTGGGAGAAACTCTCCTGGCATGGGGAGAAGCCTGCATATTTCATCGAGGAAATAATTGACCGTCAAACAAGAGGGTTTTGGAAAAGTTTTCATTTGTCGGGTGAATGTGGGGCAGTGGCTGGCTCCCTTTGGGTAGGTGACCGTGAAGTTAGTTGGGCGCTCCTCGAGACGCCTCGCTTTAAATTGCTGATCACGTGCGTTCACCGTCTTCTCATTTCTTGCGGGAGAGATATTGGAGCCCGGCCAAAGAGTGCGCTGTCAGAGCGCTCATAGGCGCCAGATTAGCTGCGAGTGCATTCGTGTCTTAAGCACGTGCGCGAACATTCGTCCTCAGAAATGAAATATCCTTTGACAGCGAGAACTGGTCCACTTCCTCGAGTGGTGTTAATCAGCAAGCCGGATTTTGTTTAGAAGACGTTTCCCTCCCCTTCAACTGGTCGTGTTTGCATTATCGTGGCGTATTGGTCGCATAATTCTTGCGCTATCTTATTGAAAGTTTTAGTGCTTATACCGTACATCCTGGCGTAGAGTAAGTATATTATTATGATTAAGAACTGCGTCGCATGGGGAGTCGGAACTGTGCTGGTCCAAAAATTTCCGAGGAATCTTGGGGAGGTAATTTCGGATGTACATGGGCCCAGGCGGGAATGTAAATTCCACCCTTCTATCGAAAAGATATTCGTCGTCTAGGAGGCGGAGTGACTGATTGTGTGGCTCTTGAGGTTTCATTTGAAAACCGTAAATTACTACGAGCATCTAAATGGCTTTCCCATCGACGTGGCGTTAGGATATCGTATTAAATTTACTTGGTTTTTGTCCAAAAAAATTTATTATAATCACAGAATGTGGATGAGGATAAAAATTGCGAGTACAAAGTATTTTTTGCAATGATGGTAGTGTGGTGTATATTGGTCTAACGGGAAGAAAATTTAAATACGAAAGCAAAGAGCACAGAAACTTTTATGTGGGCGGAGGAGGTAGTTATTAGTTCGTTGAAAATGTCTTTAATTTTAAATATTTTAGTGATTTTGATTTTGAAATTTTTCATTTTAATGAAATGGGTGATAAACTTAATTTTTTTAGAACAATTTCAAATGGTCAACTGGCCGCATGCTTTATATAATGACTATTTGTTCTAGACCCACTGACCTGTACTTGTGGCAGATGTATCCTAAGAGCATGAAAGGGACGTGATAATCAACTAAAAACCCGCATTCGTCATATTCGTTTCACCTTTTAACCGTATTAGGTGATTCTATGGAATTTTTATGGACTGAAATAAAGTTATTTTAATTATGAATACCGCACACTCCGACGAATATAAGCCTGAACTAATTACTTGAGTGTGATTTTTAGGTGGTTGTATTGATTGTATTTTATAAGGATGTTTTGTGGCTCATTTTCCTTCCGGCGCGTCTAATTTTCAATTATACGTGCCTAACTGTGACAATAAAATACAGTATTATAATTATATTAGTAAAGAAATCAGCTGCAAATCTGTGCGAGTCAGCGAATAACAGCGATTTATGTTCCTAGCCGCAGTAGACGTGAGCTTCGACACGCTAGCATCAGCGCAGAGTAGGCACATGGTAAATTGCGTCTCCCAATGCTTCATGGGTCAGAATCACAAAAATAAGAATTTGAGAATTTTTAAAACCTATTTTATACTTTGTAATCCTCCAAACTTTACCTGTGTGTGGACGAGTAGAATAATTTCGGAACAATTTGAATTAGGTTAAGTTGGGACGCTGGGAGAGGAGATAAAATATTTTCGTCGATCGCTTCTCAGAACGACTTCAATAGCATTTGGTAATACATATTTTGAAGTAAATACGACAGGCTACATGCACTGCTACCAGGGAAACCCACAACCGCCTTCTCTTTCTTTCAATCCGGAGGGGCAAGAGACCCGTTACCCGAACACGTGTGGGACCTCAGGGAAGTGGGAAGGGGTCTTTAGTCGGGACATTTTGCCATCTTTTGTCATTTTGCTATTTTGCCACATGACGCTCCACCCAACTTGAGTTTATTGCTTTTCTAGGGGCTGTCTGGCTTGCAAGTGAAGCTGCACGTGTTAATAGATGAGGTCTTTACCCTTCACCCGCTTCCTTTTGGACGGATTTTATTGCAGGTCCGCCGCTAGCCGCATGCCGCTAGTATGCATTTTCGCTCAAAATCCAAACATTTCACATTTTCTTTACGGATTCCAACCCTACCCAACAGGTTATCCAGGGGAATACCCAAATTTCCATGGGTAAATATTACTCCTCTTTTAAAGCCCATCCAAATTCCGGTCGTAACATTTTGGTCCCCTTCAGTTTCAACTTTTCTGTCGATGTGAACACATACCCATCACTAATTGCGAAGTACTATTTTGGCTACAGTTATTGTGATTTACAGTGATCTCGCATGGGCATCTCGCAATGTCATGGGCATTTACGCGGCGTAAACTGCACGAAAAAATGCTGGAGAAAAATGAGAAAACCATGGATTCTCGAAAAAGGAATTTGAATGCATATCTAGAGAGTTGTTTCAGAATACACGGAGATGAGGAGGCAAAACTTGAGCTTAACCCTTGAACGGCTAGCGTGCCCATATGGGCACAGCTGCAGTGGTCTAAAGAATTTCGTATAAATTCCGACCCAAACATTATAGAGCATGCTATTTTCGCCAAGAATGATTACAATGTATTAATTTATTCGGTTCGTGTGCTTACGGCCAACATTTGTACCTGCAGTTGACTGTGGAATGATAGATATTCTTACTCACTCTGTTCGAGGAGGCAAAAGAGAAAATATAGCGAAGTGTCTTCAGTAAATGCAATTTTTTTCCTTTTTATTTTTTATACTCAGCTAAGTATTTAATCTTATCCTCATAATGAATGTTGTCAACTTCGGTTTCTTTTGCCAGAATTGTGATATCTTTCGTATGAGACAAGGAATTTGAATATATTTTTGAGTGATCCCATATGGGCACGCTAGCCGGTAGCCGGGGGTGTCTTTTTTGGCGGGTGTCCTTCGCTACAAACGTCGTTATTGGGTCTGTTATCAAATAATTTCGATGTAAAACGCTAAGTTTTTGTCAATAATTCATTTTTTCTTATGTCCCTCGATTTTAACGACTTCAGTATTTTTTGCTGTATTTTTTTTGTAATATTTCCATTAATTTTTAGCACAAAAAATTCATTTTATACTATTCAACACTTTTATTCATGGTGCTTGAGTTATACTTTGCTCAACTACCTAGTATAAAGATAGGGCTATTTTCTACCACTCGTATACATACCCTAAAATCTAGGGCATGGTGGAAGGGGAAAGGATGCTTGATAAATAAAATGATGAAGCTCATGGTGACGCGCTTTGTATCGCGTATAAAACTTTGAAACAATAAAAATGAGATTGAACCTTGATCACATCGACCACATTGAACTCGTTATCAACTTTTCCAATTAAGTCCAATCCCTGGTTGTAAGTCGCAAGGAGACAATCAAGACGAAAGTTAACAAGCAACCATTGAACCGCCCTGCTGCTCCCATGCTTTCACACGGAAGAAAAAAGGGAATATTGTTGTTGTTAGGTACCTAGAATGACTATTTGGTAGTGACAGTCACGTCACCTTGCCAATGTGTACACCTGCTCACAAAGATGACGAGATTCCCAAGCGTTACCTCAAAAATGGTACAAGTTAGGCAGCCGGCAGTGGTCTCTAGCTACAATATTTAGATGGGCGGAACTGATCTCACGGATCAAAATATCAACAGGTACAGGAATGTTATCAGAGGAAAAAATGGTGATGGTCCACATGAAGCTATCTTCTCGATGCTGTCATTGTAAATGCCTGGATCTGTACGGAAAGTAATGGTTCAAGTATACCGCAGTAAGCCTTTAGGCGAGAGATTGCACAAGTAATTGCAAGAGCATTTTTGTAACGAAGATGTACCTTTCCCAGACCTGGCGGTCGTATTTTACATTCCCGATCAAGTGCAACCAATCATAGAAAGTCTGATGACATAAGGTATGATGGCAGTGATAACCAATTTGTCCCGTTTCATTAACGCCGATGTTCTTATGAAGAATATTCTTTCTGCGCGCGCTCAGAATATGCTAAGTGCAGAGGTCTTCGCCGTCAATGAAATTTTATCATACTTGGCTATTGAAAATCCAATTTATAGCATTCAAAGACTCTACCAGCAATATAGGAATAATTTTGTTAATAAACTCATTGATAACGTGTTTTTTTAGTCAATAACTGTTTTCAAATCTGAGTTTTTTACTGTTAAGTTCTTTGGACAGCCAAAAAAAAAATCTTTAAACCGAAAAAATATATTATAATGATTTGAAATTACTTCAAATTGCCAAATAAAAGAGGTACTATAGGTATATGCAACAATATATGGCGTATTGCGCAATAAAAATGAGAACTATGATGGTTCGAGAGATTTTTCGGCAGAATGCAGACCGGTGGCCGGAACGGCTAACGTGCCCATATGGGCACACCCCCTCTAGCAAGAACGACTCAACAGAATTTTAAAACAAAGTGTTTATGTGAATGCTTGGGCAGTAATTAAGCAGTTTTTAACCGAAAAACAAAATAAAACTCCGAAAAAAAAACTCCGCTGTTAAAGGGTTAATAATTTTTTAAACATGAAATTTTTTTATTCCTACGAGAGAAGATGGCGAGCTAGTTCGCGATCAAACTCTTCTTTTTTGAAGAGGAATAGGGTAGTTTCCTGCATCAAAGAAAACGAAAGGCATTGATTGCGATTCGTTACCCACTATTAGTGTATTCATAATACACAAATTATTTGGTTTTTGAAATACCGGTTTAGACGAATGGCAAGGGTCAAATTTTATCCTCATTTGAAAAAGGCCAGATTGGCGCCCATGCGATTCCACTCCACGTGACGTCACAGGGACCTAGATTCTACACGAGAGAATAGGAGGTATACATCGTCTGAGGTTACCAATGCATGCATGAGGCACAGAGCTCAGGGAAACATGTCTTAATAATCACCTATTAAAACTGGCTAAGGTCGGAAAGTTTTCTTCGTTTGATAAGGTATTAATAAACTTTTTTAAGCCAAGCGCTACCAGCCAGCAAAGTACTCAGCTACCCTCTAGCATCATCTGCATTTACTCAATACCCTGCGAGCCACCTCTAGGGTGTTTGGCAGGGGGTGATCAATCACCAGCATGCAGCATGCATTTGGACTCCCTAGCATCCTCCGTCCTATCAGCGCTCAGAGCCTCGATCAGGGTCATCTCACAAGGCGGGAGGGGGAACCAGAAATGCGTCGCACGGACTTTCCTACTTTTTGAAATTTGTCACTTTTCATTTAATCGCGAAAAATAGATATCGTCATTTAAAAATCTTAAAGCGTGAAATACGTACTCCAGGAGTAATAATCTTTCGATTTAGGCAATAAAAAAATAATAGGAAACCACCTTATTGCACTTGGTTGGACAAAATTGTTGATTTCCTTGATGTTGAATTTCGCAACCTTCAAAGCACCTCTGGTTCGTATTTTCCTTGTATTCTAATGGTGATATGGGGTCCCCTGGGATATTGTTCTAGTATTATTATTTTTTAATCGGTACCTACGAATTAAAAAAGAGAATGAGCCTTTTAGTTGATGTCCCGAAGCCAAAATATGGTATATTCAGTGATGGAAACACAGCCTTTCTTCAAACATTCTCGCCTATCGGCTGAAATAACTGGTGAGGATCAATGTTTTTGATTGCTTTCTTTTCATTGTTGCAATAAAACATCTTTTTATTACTGCTTTATGCAGCACTTTTCAGATGAAATGACATAGTTAATTAATTTTCAGGAGTAGAGGAAGAGTTAATCTTTCAATTCTCAACAGTTTTAATGTCTTTGTCTTGCGGAGTTTTGATTTATCCAGTAAAATTTAATAAGTTCTGTATGGATACAGCGGAGAATATTGTGAGACATTATGGTTGGTTTTACATGCCACCCACAGTGCACAGAGTGTTAATACATGGTGCAGATGCCATTAAGTCGGCTCTTCTTCCTATTGAAGATCTGTCGGAGAAAGCCCAGGAATCTCGTAGTAAAGACATTAGAATATATCAAGAGCATAACATGAGAAAAATATCTCGACTTCACACTAATGATGATATTTTCCGGAGACTGATCCTAACATCGGATCCTTTTATTAGCACATTAGGAACTGAACTAAACAAATGCCGGGGCCTTAAAGATCTTCCGCAGGAGGTACGTGATCTCTTGGTCTTGCAAGAGTCGCAAAATTCTTCGAGTGAATGCGAAGAGGAGGATGGGTGGGATTCAGAAGAATCTGATGCTCAACAACTAAAATACATTATTGTAAATTTATGAGGAATTAACCATGATTTTATGAGAATAAAAGAGTCACTTAAATACTATTTTGACACTTATTTAATAATTACTTTTTAGTCAATAGAGAAGAATCTCACGAAACCTGGAAATCGCACCTCTTTAACGTAAGTCAATGCACCAAAAAATCCTACTATTAGCCGTTTCTTTGTTTATTGACTAATTTGAAAGATCATTAACTCATTCTATGAAACTAATTATCATTTTTTTGCATAAATTTATCATGATAACCGTTTATCTATCTACAATTAGCCAGTTGATAAGTTTAAGTTCCACGATATCGCATAAAATAATAGTTTTTTCGTAAAAATAACAGCAGAAATGAAAATAGCTTGCCAAAAAACATGTAGGGAGCAATTTTTAAAGACATCCAACGAAAATCTGATTTTTATCTAACTTTTCGCGATCCGGACCACCGTGCGACGCCGCCCCCGGGGGGCGTGGTCGCACGCTCCCTCTTCTCCTCCCTCTTCTGCTTGCGCCACTTGGCTCGCCGGTTTTTGAACCAGACCTATTGCGCATGCGCAATGAGGAGAGGGAGAGAGAGAGAGAGAGTGAGTTGAGATGCGTGCGGAGACAGACATCGCCATCTGCATATTTAGCTGGGTGGCGAGAGTCGGTCAATAAAATTGCGGAGATGACAAATGGGAGATTATTATTTAAGGTGTTCTCTCGGCGAAGGTAGCGTGGAGGGTTTTGCGGAACACCCTTTCCTGTCTTCCCATCCTTCCGAGGAGATATACTCTTGGAATTGCCATTATCGTGTTATGTAGCAATCTCGTACTGTAGTGTATATTAATTTAGTGCATAATTCTGTATTTTAAGCAGCATTAAAATAACGATGTTTTATAAGGGACTTGGCGATTAATTTTTCAGTTTTTACAGAGTGTTTAACCCATAATCAGCTGTTTTCTTTGTTGAATGATGATTTATCCAAGTAAGCATCTTAATTATGGATAAATTTTTTAATTTATGCAAATTTTGTACCAGTGGCGTAACAAGGAATCCTTGAGAGGGGGGGGGGGGATTGGATGGCCAGTATTAGCGACGGGAGGTGGGGTGAGGATGGGGTAACGGCAAATTTTTGAGAAATGACATGCCTGGAAATGAAATTTTACATAATTTTGGCGCTAAAGATTTCCTTTAAGCAGATGCATTTATTACGTGTCATAACTGGAAAATGTATTCAATTATTTTTTTTATTTCTCTGAGGCTTTTGGGAGGTGGGGGATCTATGTCCTCATTGCCCCCCCATAGTTACGCCACTGTATTGAACCTTTAATTTGTTGTACGAGTCACTGGATGCTCAGTTGCCGAATATGCATGATCAAAGAAAAGTGTCCTTGGATCACTTATGTTGTGGTTTTTTTCCTTGATATTTTATAGCTGAACTGCCCAAAAAATTGACTTACAATTAGTGAACTATTGTGATTATACCTTGCGTTTTGTTACTTCCGTATTCGTTTTATTAACTCAAAGAGTTAGTAAGATTAACTTTAAACGTTAAAAAAATATTTGAATAAAGATATTGGTGTTCTGTAAACCAACATTAATGGCATCATTATTGACCAATTTGGCAATTGAATGACGAAATAGGTTTTTTTCATTTTTCTTGTCATCAGCAGAGGAATGTCGAATGTTCTTAAATTTTATGTTCAGAGTGGAAAAGAGATATTGGTATATTTATTTATTTTCATCGCCCCGAAAACAGCTCATTTGAGGCCTTTTCCATCGGAGGAAATAAAATGAAACGACGCACAGTGGGCTAGAATCGAAAAAAGCTGGCCAAAACCTCAAAATCGATTTTTTTGAGCTAGGAAGTTGAAACTTCGCATACACATTCTCAAATAAATTGTGCATAACTACCCAGATTATTTTGGTCCTGTGTTTTCACTTTAACAATATATGTGAGGTCAAAGTTGAGCAAATTTAGCGAAAAACGACCACCCTCGATTTTTTCTGAAAATTGCCGACTTTATCCTCGTGCAGTGGTTTTATAAATAGTTTTATCGACAAAACTGTTATACCATCTTAATTGACACTTCTTTTTCTTTCATTTGAAGGGTTTTTAAAGATTTTGTTTCATCAATAACCATAGATACATAGCAAAATGGCGGAGCCTGTTTTCAACCCATTTTTTTACATAAACGTAGAAAAAAAGTAGACATTGTCACCGGCTTACACTAAGTAACTTATATCATGTCGTTCTTTGAAGCTTCTATATTGTGAATCTAAAGTCAAACCTTGCACCAATTTGCAACCCCGAATTTTAAATCGTTTTTTCGAACGCACGGACGACTCCGGTTCTGGTCGGAGGCGGCGGAGAATACGGCGACGCGGCAAGCGGGAGGATGCAATACGGTCTCATTTACTTTTACGTGTGGATAATAGATATATTAGTCGCAGAAAATTATCTCCAGAAAGTAAAATTAATAAATATTGCTGCGAATGACTCTCATTATGCGATCGCTGGGCACTGCAAGAGGTGCACTGAAAGGTTTCTTTCTTTGAGTGCATTCCGTGGAGAATGGACTTAAATCGCGTGCTTAAAGTGGGGAAACGGACTCTTTTACTAACTAATAAAATTTTTAACAATAACAATTAATATATTCCTTAAACGTGATGGAAAATGGCTCAATACAGTACTTGATTTTGCCGAATTTTCCCAAATCAAGTACTGTCTTGGTGCTTGAAGAGTTCATTATTTTTATCCAGTAAGGTTATTTAGTTTATATTCTTGATTTAAAGCAATTAATAATTATTCCTTATGCAGCACAATTTACATGTTGCTCTAGTTTAGCCAGTGCAGATGGACGTCAATTCATGTTTTCAGGGCTGTATCGAGAGAACGAATAGGATAAAAACGAATGCAAAAGGAAGATTCAGTGACCATCCTCGGAGGCAAGAAGAACTCTTGCCAAGTGGATAAAATGCAACCCCGAGTATTATGTTATGTCAGATTAAGAGGCTCTCTCACTGAGTAATTGTGTCCATGCAGCTCACAAAATTTCGGTGCAAGGGTGTTCGAAAATCTGAAATGCCAGGGATATAATATTAACCCCAGCGATGAGAGAGTGACGCGAGCATATGATTTCATTTACCCGAATGAAATTATTGCAGCAGAGGTTATATAAGAAGTTTCCAAAAATGGTTCTACATCTTACTGCGACTCGAATCTTAACGTGCATTTCCACAGATCCAAGTTTCGCGTCGCATATAAAGTGCACTTTAATTTGCAAACACGGCTTTGACAGCAGTTAGGACATGCGCAATATAATCTCACGTGGGAACGAGGGCCTATGTCTCATGAATTATTGCTCGTGAGCACCTTTGTGCCTTCTTGTTTAGGTAAAAAATGCTGTTCGTTAGGCGAAGCATGAAACAGGCACGAGTATTCAAAAGTCATCACAATTATTCTAGATTTCCTCTCCAAATAATTTAATTTTCTCTCTCTCTCACTGACGCTTTAAATACAATTATGGTATATCACCAACCGTACATAAGGTCTTCATTGACGGAGCTGACTTTGCAAAAGAGTCCATTCTTAATTGCGACAACTGTCAGGGGAAGCAATATAGGCACGGTATAAGGACGTGAGAAAGTTCCGTGAACGGTTGACTAGAAAAATGGCACGAGTGGCCTCAAATAGGGATTTATTCCGAAGACAACTCCTGATGTAATAACTGATAATGACAAAAATTACGCCAATTAAACTGGAGGAAACACATACCTTGCCGAAAAATGTAATGGATCTGTTTTTGAAAAAGGAAAACAATGCTTTAGCTCAGACAGTGAAAGTGATAAAACCTCGTCAGATAGTGAATGAAAAACAGTAACCTTTTATTGCTGAGAGTGCTAATTGCAGTATGTTAGTTGGGAAAAGTGTAAATTGTGTTGCTTTTGTTTATGTTATGTCTGTATGGTAAAGTATTTCTGAAAAATAACCATTTTGTCAGCAGCGCAGTTTATTAAGAATAATGACGTTGATATATAGGTAAGAGATTTAAATCAATAATTTAAATTGAGCATAAGGCATAGTTCAAAACGAACTGTATTTCTTAGAACGAATACATTATTCGATGTGAGTAATATGCCTTCCGAAACTTTTAAAGCTAGCAGGAGTTCAAACCAAAAACAAGTTCGAAGGGATCGGTACACTACAACAATACTATAAAACGACTGTTGTCAGAAGGCCTTTAAATATGTATGGCAGGTTAGAAAGAGGAGGACATGGATCATCGAGGGCTCTTGCCTAGAAATTGAGCTTGTTTGTTAATAAAAGAGTCCGTTTCCCCACTTTAAGCACGCGATTTAAGTCCATTCTCCACGGAATGCACTCAAAGAAAGAAACCTTTCAGTGCACCTCTTGCAGTGCCCAGCGATCGCATAATGAGAGTCATTCGCAGCAATATTTATTAATTTTACTTTCTGGAGATAATTTTCTGCGACTAATATATCTATTATCCACACGTAAAAGTAAATGAGACCGTATTGCATCCTCCCGCTTGCCGCGTCGCCGTATTCTCCGCCGCCTCCGACCAGAACCGGAGTCGTCCGTGCGTTCGAAAAAACGATTTAAAATTCGGGGTTGCAAATTGGTGCAAGGTTTGACTTTAGATTCACAATATAGAAGCTTCAAAGAACGACATGATATAAGTTACTTAGTGTAAGCCGGTGACAATGTCTACTTTTTTTCTACGTTTATGTAAAAAAATGGGTTGAAAACAGGCTCCGCCATTTTGCTATGTATCTATGGTTATTGATGAAACAAAATCTTTAAAAACCCTTCAAATGAAAGAAAAAGAAGTGTCAATTAAGATGGTATAACAGTTTTGTCGATAAAACTATTTATAAAACCACTGCACGAGGATAAAGTCGGCAATTTTCAGAAAAAATCGAGGGTGGTCGTTTTTCGCTAAATTTGCTCAACTTTGACCTCACATATATTGTTAAAGTGAAAACACAGGACCAAAATAATCTGGGTAGTTATGCACAATTTATTTGAGAATGTGTATGCGAAGTTTCAACTTCCTAGCTCAAAAAAATCGATTTTGAGGTTTTGGCCAGCTTTTTTCGATTCTAGCCCACTGTGCGACGATTTACACACACTTGGTTCATTCCATGGGTAGGGGCAATCTACCAAGGCGGAACTCGAACCCGCGACATTCGATCTGGCAGGCAAGTACTTAACCCCGCCGCCACCGTGGCCGACAAAAAGTATAGTACTGAGAAAAGTTATTTGAAACAAAATATTGCTTTCAAGATTTGTTCGCAAGGAAAATTTAAAGCGCTGAGTAAGTACCATTACAATATAAACCCTGGTTTAAGGCAAATAAATCAGTGATGCAAGCATGGAATACGATTCCTATTATTACCTTTTTCTGGATTGAACGAATTAAATTAATTTCGATCGTTTCGTTTAGTTTTTCCATCATAGTTTGTCCATTTTCCGTGTTAATGGCAATCATCATACGCCAAATGGCAAGGCTTATCAAAATGGCGGGTATTTATTTGGCTTTTTCATAATGAAACATGCCGTTATAGATTACTCATTTATTTGATTGTTGGATACGGAAGTTAAGTAGTATGTGTATGAAGGAAAGTGTGGCAGGTGAGTATAGAGTTATTTAGTAGCAGGTCAATGTAGACTTTGCTTTTATTTGATCGGTAAGTGCGGTTTCCAAGTAGGCTGTCGATAGAAGAATGTGGAAGCTTTAGAAAGAACTATGTATATTTTAAGCATCCGTTTGTAATCCCAGCGGACGTCACCGGTGCGGGTCCGCGGGGATATCCTTTCGCCCTCGCCGCTGGCGTTGCTTACCGCATCCTGCTTCTTGTATCTGAATGTATTATTCGCGGAATGGCGATGAGAAAAGATCAATTCGTATTTAAGGTGTAATTTTTTCGTTTGAATCGTTTTAATTCCTTGAATTCAATAAGATATTTGTTTCCCTGCTTGTTTTTAAATATGCATGTGATTTCTTTGCAATAAGTTGTCAAAACATTACTTGTGACGCACGACTTACATTTTATTCGTTACGAGTCTACTCAGGCTAGAATGATGCATGAATTATTTGCCCCTCCTCATTTCAAGGGAGTCGATAGGTACTGTTGTGGTGAGATGACAGCTTTGTTTATTGCAACTCAATAACAAATCTGTTCCCTCGGTTAATATGGAAATAACTGCGTATGTATGAAATAGTTTATCTGGGAATTTACTGAGGGCCTTTTGGCTATAACATTTGTATTGGTGCAGTTTTCATCGCTGGCGTTTCAATAGTCGAGCTCCAGTGTTGGCATTTCTGTAAAGGATATAGTTTTTCTGGCCTTATACGATTAGTAAGTATTGATTATATTTGTGCTGTATGGAACTTGCCTTGAACACACTGGATATCAACCATATGTAACGTTCGCCAGAGCTTTACATGTCTGTACGTACTAACGACATTTTCTTCTCTATCCCTGTTGATACCCTACTTTACAACTCCCGAGGTTTCATTTAATTTAGTCTCTTAATGTTCATTACTAGTAGGATAGAGATTTTGCGATTCCAGGCCAACTGGAATAAAAATGGAAACATTCCAACAATACCTAGTAGAATAACAAGACCAACAATAACAAGTATGAATTCTATCTGGCCATAAGCCTCTAAGTAAATTTAATTAAGTGCCACCTTTTCACCTTGCGGCTATTTACGGAATGAAAAAGGAAGCCCTAGTTGGGCGAGTTAAACCGAGCAAGCGCTCTGTCATTCGATCGATAAGCGCTAATGGATTTAAGCTTGATGTGGGAGAATTATATTTTATTGATATGACAGCGGCGTCCTCTCCCCCTGGATGTTTTTGCGTTGTTCATTCTATGAAGAAATTATTCAAGCGTGAAGAGACTCTTCTCCGCCATTTTATGTCAATATTATTTCATTTGTCCTGTATTTATTTATCTAAGTTGATCACATACAGCATTTATGTCAATTTATAGTGAAAATGTTACATGTTAACAAAGGGTATAAAAGAGAAGTTTAAAGTATAGCTACAAAACATAAATTACAAGATTGCCGAATAAGAGATTAAAAAAATAAACGGAAACTTGCAGTTTAAAACCAACCACTGGCGTGAAAATTCTGACGCTGGAGCCTTTAAAATAATTGAAACGTTGTTTTTTCTACATAGGCGGCAGGGTACTGTCCTCGTCTGTCAAAATGACGATAAGTTCTGGCTCGTGTCCCACCGTGGTAGGTTCCCTATTACCAGGACGTGGAAATTTTCGGCCGTCCGCCGTTATTCATTCTAGCCCTCCGACATGAAGGCCAATTAGTGCTGTTCGCGGGCTGATGAATATAAATAATTGCAATATCTTAATGCAGACCGTTGTGAAAAAGCTATTTGGAAATTATTCCAAACGCTCCCACGGTAAAGGATTTCCGGAGAATCACTCCTGCTACGTTTACATGTACTTTTATTTTCGCGAAATGAACATTTTTACGAGTCCTACCGTTTAATTGGAAATCTTTCGCTTTCGATTGGGGAAGATGGAGGTGATAGGTTGAGTTTTGGAGACAAAACGTGAGCGGGAAGGTGGCAATTACAAAGGTACTGGAAGTGATGGGAAAGGAAAGGAAACATTTGGAAAAAAGATGAAGAGGGTAAAGCGCAACACTCCATCCGTCGGATGGGTCGTAAAGCCGTGGTCCCCTTGGTGCCTTTCTTTAAGAGTAGGCTGATGCCGACGCCGGGTTTCTCTCCACCCTTCCTTACCTACCCATCCCTCATGGCCCAAATGACCTAAGCTGTCGGTCGTCTCCTCCAAATACAATACCAAACTGTCGAGGGCGTGGAGGTTGGATGGAGGGTATGCCGGAATAACTAACAGTAGGAGGTAAAAAAAAGGCTATTCGGGCCTCTAGCCGGGTTATCAGTCTCCATTCGACCGACGCGTCGGTTTCGTCGGCGACGTTTCGGAACCCGAGTCGCGATCCATCATCAGGGCTTACCTCGTCTGATGGAACGCGACTCGGGTTCCGAAGCGTCGCGTCGTGGCGGCATGGTGAAAGAGATAACCCGAGTGGAAGCCCTTTTTTGACCATATTCGCCGGGAAAGCATTAGTTCTAACTTCAGAAGGAAGGTCTCTGGCCATGTAGGAGATAAAGAGAATGAAATATTTGGATGGGATGGAAGGAGGCTTGGAATTCGCAGAGTGGAAGGATATGATCGCGTGAAAAGCTACCGTTCAAATTCTGTTAGGAGTATCAGGAATTGTGGGAATGGTGCGTTTGTCTGTAAACCTACCTTGGAGATGAGGAGACAGGGTTTGGTTGGGTCCAATACGGGGTGGGAAGGGTACCACGATTGAGAGATGCTGGGTGAGCGGAGGAGAAAAGTTTTTTTTATAAATAGAAAGAATGGGAATAGGCCTTACTGTCAATAGGGAAGTGCACTAATTTTTTTTATTGCTGAATTTGAAAGTTTAGCCTTAAAAAAAAAACATTAGTATAGGCACTTTTATTTCCTGCATCTGGGGTATGCACTTTAAAACGTTTTGAAAGTCGGAAAATTTCATGTTGCGCTGAAACAAAGTGCTTCCATCTTGATTGAGATGTGACGTCACAAGACAGTAGTCACCAGTGGAGTATCGCTGTATTCCGTCGCCTCTAGCGCGGCGAGAGTTTCCGGGAATCTGTGGAGTTTGCTTCCTAAAAATGTCGGCTAGTACGGAAAACATGATTTCAAAATAGAACAATAAATGATTTTTGTTCCAAATTTCATCTCGACGTCGAAACAAAAGCCAGGAGAAGATATTCATTCCCGTGCCTTATGCACAAGGCATACGGAATAAATGGTTCAAGGCTGCTCCTGACTCTTACCTATCGATGATATTCAGTTTTGAAGATCATTTGAAGGTATTGTAAGACCAAATTGATATATACATTATAATAATTTACTTAATAGGTACCTCAGTCTCATCAGAAAGTGTGTTGAGTCATCTTCCTTCTTGAGTAAAAGGGTCCATAAAATAATATGCCAGTTTAGTTTTTATTTCTAAATGATTCTAAATATTTCTAAATTATAATTCTGAATTATTACCGGTAGGGCTACCCATGCCAGATGGGTCGAAGGGTAAGAGCTAGACGAAGGGAGTTCCACGTGATGGTGTAACGTAATAAATAGAGTGCGGAAAAAAAGTCTCCAATTTTTCGAAAAAAGTCGCCTAAAAAGTCGTCAATATTTTAGAAAAAAGTCTCTTTAAAAGTCTGAGTTTTTTCCAAGAGAAAGTGACTGAATTTAACTTAATTGATGGAGAAAAGAGGGTAGAGAGGCGGATTCGTGGGTTTGCGTGTTATTTTATGGACTTTTAAGACAGGAGATCACCATAATTTACAAAATATTTTTTTAAATTCTGAATTACGCTTTCTTTGATGATCAGCTTCTGTTTAAGAATATAGTTGACCCCTGTAATTATTTTAGCTGATCAATATCTATCTTTATTTTAAAATAGGGAAATTAAAAGTCAAATTACAGGCTATGTATAACAGAATTTATTTAATAATTGCATGATATAAAATAAAGGAAAAAAACGTATTTTCATTCACTTTGAGTTGTATTGCCAAAAAATTATTTAAGTAGTGACAGATAAGGTATTTTTCTATGTTTTACATGGTAAATGTTGTGCGACGTTCGGTGAAAATAAGTTTATACGTCGAAAACGATCGCTCAACTTCACATGTTGTAATAGGAGCATATCGCAGCGTAGCCACTTCACTTAAGGTGAGTTTTTGTAAAGCATTAGATGTCTGCCCCTTGACCTCTCTGTTGAGAATCTGAGCTATACCTACCTGTCATTAACTTGAAGCCTTCGTTTTTATCCAAAACTTTGCACGATTTGCCATTAACACTTACGGCTTGTTTGCACTTTACACATTCAAGTTTCTTCTTCACATCCATTATTGTCACACCGAATCACTGAGGCTCAGGATGGAAGATTCAAAATTTTTTTATTTTTTCTACCAAAAACCCGAAGGATGCTGAAATGCATATAATTTCCAGTGGGAGTGTGCTATCTTCTAAGAGTTCTCGAGCATTTTCTATATATTCTGCATCGTCTTCAGGGTCAATATTCTGTATAACCTGAAGTAAAAAATTAAAATACAGTTTTCCTCTTTAATTTAGAACGTGCAGTTATAGTTATTTTTAACTTTGCAAAATTGCAGGAATTCTATTTCATATAATGAAATTGATTCATCAGTTAAAATCATATCTGCAAATAATTACTTACATTCTTAATTTTCTCGAAATGTTGTGCATTGAACACGCAAGCTTCCGGCCATGTTCCAAATTTTGTGAGGACTGGATCCGGAGGCAATGGCAGATCACAGAAAAATGTTTTGTATATTTCCATGCGCGATGGTGCTTTCAAAAATACCTAGGAAAATATTAAATATTAGTTCTGCAGTAATATATTGGAAAATTTATTTTTAGTTTTATTAACGGCAAGTACCTACCTTCTTAATGGTAGATACCCGCTTATTTGCAGTGGGAAATCTTCTGCGAATTTCTTCGCATACTCTGTGAAGAGCCTGCACTGTCCTTCTTAAATATTTACCCATAAACGATGTGAATAGAGGGTGTTTTGATTTGTGAGTAGGAATGTTCAAAGCCACAAATATCTAGCACAAGTCCAAAGCAAACTCATCGCCGGTGGCTGCAAATGATAGCTGGCTCTGTCGTGAACTCTGTAAGCTCACGGTCTCCTTTATTTTACTTGAGATAGATGCAATAAGCTGTCAATATGCTGTTTCTCATGTGACTTTTTGTCCGATGATATCTTGAAAAATAATGAGAAAGATAAATTATCATAAGAATTACTTTTAAAGTAAATTATTCAGCATAGCTCAAAAAAGGTCTTTGTATTTTTATAAAGAATTATACCTAACTAAAAACACACGAAATGTACAGTTAAAGGTTTATCTCACAATTTTGACTTATTCGGGAATGCCAAAAAATTCTTAAGATAATAATTATAATTATTAAAGTCGTCAGATACAAAAGTTGTATTGATACTCACGGTTTTTTCACAAGCATTGCAGTAAATACTGTTGCTCAGTACTTGCAGGTACTTGCATAGTGAAGCATACGCAGTCAGCTTGGCTTCTGAAGACGCCTGTCCTTTCACCTTGTAAATTTTCTTGGGCTGAGCAGCACAAACGAGCGGACGATGGTCTTGCGACGCTTGGGGACCACAGAAAATGACTGAAACTTACGCGGCTTACTCGAATATATAGAATTGTGTTCATGCAATGTGTATGCATTCACCAGTCCTTGTTGAGCCTTCATTTTTCCTCTTCGACCGAGTGCCAAGAGCGAATTGTTTGCCTCTCTACAATGTAGGCTCATTTCGTAACCATCTACACTCAACGTGAGACAGTCACTTCGTCGGAAATTCTAGATAACCTTTCATATATTTGTATCTTTTTTCCACTAATCTCCTGCAAAAAAGCAGAGTGCTAGCATAAGGTGTAGCGGGGTCCCCTTGTCAGCAGACCACTCGGGTTCAAATAAGTTGGTTCATAATGTCCCTTTGTGAAGTCTTTGGACACCCTTAGCAAAAAAAGGGTGAGGTGGCCCAGGGAAAGAAACTATGTGAATTTAACATGCAATTGGATAAGTACGTGGTGAGCCCTCATATATCCAAACCACCTTTGAGTCGAAGCACTGCACTTTTTCTTCATGAACGGTGGAGTAATCGAAAGAATTCATTGCAGTTTCCGAAGATATTAATAAAATTCCGCATTAGCAATTGTTAGTAGCTTACATTTTAGGGTAAATATCTACTCCGTGTATTCACCGCATAAAAAAAAACAAGATTTGTCCGACACAAAGTTGAACAAGTGTGATCACAACAGCCAAATATTAACTTAGGCAGGTATTTTCCATTAAAAGTCCCAGAAAAGTCGCTTATAATCGAAAAAGTCCCGCCACAGCAAAAACGTCCCAAAAAGTCTCTAATTAAGTCATTAAAAACGGTTTTATTTTATGAGATTGGTGAAGATTTGTATTTAAAACCACCAAAGTCCCACTTTTACAAAAAGTCGAAAGACTTTTTTTCCGCGCTCTAGTAATAAACACTAATGGAATGATAGTAAGAAACCTTACCATCTATTCCCTGATAGCATGGAGTTCAATCAAATAAGTCTCGCAAGCTTATCAGACGGGGCCCGTCAGCAAAATGGATACTTTTTCCTAACGTTATCTTACTATACCTTGAAAAGTTCAAGATGCGAGTGTTCAATGAGGATTACGTCACCAAAAAATTAAAGATGCCGTCGGTCGAGGGGGCGTCCCCTTAAGCTCATCAAGTCACACATTTTGGTCCACCCTTTTCGTCATCTTTTTTCGTCATCGTTTGAGGAGCCTCTGACGTATAGCGGTTTGCGTGATAGCCTCCTCACTAGAATTTCGTATGCGCTAATTCTGCCTTCGTCGCCTTTCTTTGGTCCCCAGCTGTCTGCCTTGCTTGTCTGCGCGCTTTCACGTCACCGAAAGAGGGGGAGTGGGGTTAGTATTCATGTGAGGCCTCCCCTCCCGTTACCTCATGCATCCCCCCTCTCGACCGCTTCCCTCCCCTCTTACCCCGCCCCAGCTACACTCTACATTACATTCACTTAGAGGCCTCACTCAGCATTCCTCGGCAACCCGCGATTTCTGATTCCTCCCCGATCATTTCATGAAGATTTCCTTATTTTTTCCCCTTCACCTTTGTCGGGGAGCGCGTAAAAATACGTACGGAACATTTTCTTTACTCTCTTTTCTGAGAGAACATAAAGAAACCCATGATTAGAGATGCGTGAAAATCGCAAATGCGATAAATGCGATACAGATGCGATGTGCGCAAACAAATGCGGCATAGATGCGATGACTGGAATTTTATGATATTTTTACGCAAATTAACCTTATCGACGGTAAAATTCGTACAGTTTGTGCGCATGCTCCGCCGACACTCGCCGCTTAAAGCATGTAAGCGACTGGCCAGCTGCTAATTGGCTGGGGCTCGCGAACTGCAAGTGGGCGCGGATAAGAAGTGCGATAAAATAAAAATGAAAGTACGATTTTCACGTATCTCTACGCATGATTCGTCAAGCGTGTTGCGGAAAGATTTTCGGACGGAAAAGTGAAAGAAGAGGGGTATATTACGCACTCGTTTGTCCACACGTTGAAGCATGCAGCGAGCGAATGGAATCCGGCGCAGAGAGACTAGATCCGTGATCTTAATTAAATATTATGGAAAGCCGCGCGACTCGTCAAAAACTGCTTCGGGCGTACAGATAGCGTTACACATAAGCTATTAGAATTACGCTGGGGCCGCTATAAAATTCAAGGCTGCGCGATAGGCTTCCTTTGCTAAAGGAAATGAGAATAGATATCTTTCGGACCGACAGGGAGAACACGATATTAGACTCTCACTCCATTGTCAGGTCGAACATGTACGATGAAATGAGAGAAATGTTTTGCCGAACGCATAGGTTAGGGAATTCGTTTTTCCCGAGCTGTGAAGGACTGAAATTAAAGCAAGGTGGAATTTCGTTGGAGCATCTCCTTTTTATTTGTCAACGGATGGTGCCTAAACAGTAAACACGCTATAAAACACGATGTCGTTTTTCCTTTAAATAATACGCGTTATCTACAAAAACTTTTTCATAAATTATTATTCACTTATACCACCTCAAAAAACAAGGCGCATGTCTCTCACGAAAGCCGTCGTCCATAAGAATATATACTCTTATCTTTGAAGAATTTTACCGGTCAAGGTGGATTTATATGGAGCGCTTTGCGAGTTAGCCCAACCTGTCTCCCCTTTCAATTAAGATTTCCCTCTTCAATCCACAGTAAGGCCTACTCCCTTTCATTCTATCTATATGTGCTATTCTCTTCCTCCTCCTCTAAATCGCTCTTCAACATCCCCTCTCCGCTCAGCACTCGCTCCATCCACACCCTCTTTCTATCGCCTCCCTATCTCATCTAGAAGCTGTCTCTCCTCACCCACCATGTCCAGCTCTTCGTCGTTCCTCTTCCTCCAATTCAACTTCTAAATTCTTCTTCACACCCACATCTCAAACCTGCCTATTATTCCCTCGTTAAGCGTCTTTGTTTCCGCACTATAAAGCTAACATGCATTAATGAAATAGAGGAACGGTTAGGCCTTTATTTTCTGATAAATATTTTTGACCCAGCATTGTATTTCATATGGAATACATTCTCACTAACGATTAGAGCGATTTCTGTTCATTGAGTTTCACCTACCAACCTTTGAATGACAATTTTCTTTTGTCTTTGAAGTGAACTGTTCAGGGCGCGACGGTCTCCCTTTAAATCTAAAGCGCTAATTCTTCCTTCCCCTAATCTCTCCCAATCTGACTGTGTCTGTCTGTGCTCTAACTGCAGAGGGGGATTGAGGTCTTCTTGGGTGGCCTCCCTCCCCTTACCTCCCCTTCCATTCACTTGTCGCAGTCAGACAGACACCCGCGGTCGCTAATTGATCGTTTTCCCTCCTTCACCCGCTTTCCTCGCGACTGCTGATAGAGGGCGCGTCTCGACAGGGGAGGGATCTCGCCCCCCCCCCCGGTGGTCCGCTGCCTCATTAGCGCATGTTCTTTTTTTCGCCGTGTGTGGCGCTCGAGTCTCTCGCGTTCTCCCTCACGCTCGGCTAATGCGGACACGCGTGTCTCCCCTCTGAGCGAACTGGGCATTCAATCAGGGGGGGAACGCCCCCCTCTTCGCCATGTGCCGTGAACATTCGGCGGAAAAGCCACGCATCGCTTCGAAATTTCGTGGACAAGGGGATTAACTACATGATAGAGGAGGCCCCATCTCTTCACTTAGAACCTTGATTACTCCGTGCCTTTTTAATCGAGTTTCTAAAATTAATGCAGCGTCGATATGTGTTCTGCGCGGTGCATTTATTCCTAACTTTTCACTATCATATCATTGAAATATTAGCAGAATAGTATATGCACTCTCCGGACACTATAACCCTAGTTTCTCCTCATCTTTTTCTGAAACCAAAATATTCGCCCAAATACTTGTTTGCCCTCGCCTCCATTCGTCTGTTTAAAAATCATCAGTAGCACTTTTTCCGCGTGCAATATTATGCTTATTGTCCTATCGTCTCCACATTCTTTACATTTCTGCTTGTTCATCTGTGGAATTAGAACTTTTTTCGCGCAATCCTCTGGCAAATGCCCTTCCCAATAGATTCTGCGTACTATTTCAAAAACTTTTATAAAACTTTCGAGGGCACTCGTCATTTTGAATAAAAACCTTCTCTTACCATGAAGAAAGATCTGAGGTTTTCCCGGCGTATGATGTTGGTGAAGTTTATTCGGGATTGCCACCGGATAAGGTTCTCCATCTCTGCCGACGTTTCGATGGCCGAGCCCTGATGACGATGGACGACTCGGCCATCGAAACGTCGGCAGAGATGGAGAACCTTATCCGGTGGCAATCCCGAATAAACTTCACCTTCTCTTATCATCCTTATCCCATAATCAATTTAACAACTGCTATCAATGTAACCGTTCAGTTGATTTCTTATCATCCACATTCCAAAATAAATGTAAAAACTGTTATTAATATAACCGTCCACTTGAAGTTTGATTTATACAGCCACTACGCTCGCTTTGTGATCAGTTTTATAAAATGTCCACAGCGCGGCGTTGAGCACAAAGCGATCCATTTGCTTCGAATTGTGACAAGAATCTCCACTCGCGAGGAACAGCAGTATCAATTTATATAAATTTCGGTTAAGAGTCCAGCTTATTTTCTCGTGAAGTTCGGATATTTCTGCTGCCACCGACGCGAATGGCGACTTGTGTGAACCAATTATGGCTGAGACTTCAACTTGTAGTTGCCAATACTCTTTTCCGGCGTCACAAGAGTAGGAGATACGCCTTGGAGGGACTTGAGAAGACAAAATGCTGATTCAGTTTTAGAGAAATCAGGTTTTAGTAACCTAGTGAAATGCTGCAGAAGCTATCCATCCACTATCCATGCATGCCTATCCATGATGTTGGTTGTACGAAATAGACGCAAATGAGGAGCAAGGCAGACATCCTACTCTCCAAGCTTCTCATGTAGCATTCAGGCTATATCCTTGTCCTTCCTGCTGTTCTCGTTCGGCGAAGAATCTCCAGCACCCCTCAGTCCACGAAACATGGCCTGAAATAACACACCCACTTTCCTTCCACTCCCAAATTACGCATTCAGTTATCCCGTCGCTATTCTGTCTCTCCTCCGTTCACTGTCCACGCGAATTTTCCATGGAGTAAATAGAAATTGTGTTGTTAAGTCTAAGCACGATAGAATGAAGAAAGTTTTCCTGATATTGGCCAAAAAAAAGGAGATAGTAAAAAAATTTATCTTGAACACTCTTAAGTAAGGAATGAGTCTGGAGGGGATTCTAGTATTTGTCGTTGATATAATTAATCTATTTTTCGTGGTCCATTTCTGGTCCTCAAAGCTGAGGGGCATAGTCCGTGCTTACTGAACTAGAGGTTGCGAGATCTTATTCAGGCTGGTTGGCTTTGTCATTATCACGGATGGGCTATTCGCGATTTCCAAATAAAAATGACCACATTCGGTGAGCTGTGTGATCGTAAAATGAATACTTCAGTGAGTTATTCATCGCCCGAGGCTGTATCGATGACCCAATGTAAACGAGCAACTTGCGTGGAAGCTAGCCTTTTAATTTAACTATTACTCGCGTGCCGTAAGCTGTCACTTATTGAAATTTCAAAAACCCTCGCTCTTTTTTAGCTAATTATATGTAATCATCCAAATTTGTGTACGGATTCGGAAATTCAGAATGACCTCCAATGACTTTGATGCATGTGCACATACACCAATTTAAATATAAGGGAGGACTAGGAAACATATAAGGACAACTTAAATATATTTGTTGCTACTGTTGTTGTTATATTTTTTATTATTATAAATATCATTAGAAATAATACACATCGGTCCATAGTTCCCCTTTCCTTTCCTTCCTGAAGCTAATCATCATATCACATCCATCTCACATCTTTCTGGACCCACCTCGCGCCCCACGTACCACGAGACATGGCCTAAGAAAACATCCCCTCTCCCTCCACTGCACAACCACGCATTCAACTAATCCCTCGCTGTTCCTCCTCGCGTATTTTCCTTGGCTGGGTGAGGCGAGGCAGGAGACTTCGGCTGCTTTGGTGTCGCGACGCTTCGTGTCCCGTGCGCCTTGTACAAACAACCAATGCGCTCATCTCCACGCTCGCTGCAACTTCCACCCCCCCTCTCTCTTTGACGTTGCGTTGCGTCATTCGCGTTGCCCCACTCCGCCCTCCTTGCCTTGGCATTCCTCAACGGGCGAAAATAGAGCATCGACTGAAGTTCGGTTGCAGGAATATTTTAATGGAGGATTCTCCAATCGGACTCTGAAGATGTATCCACCCACCACTAATTTAAGTAGGTAGGTACACCTATGTTACCACCCGCGGCGCTGACGGACAAAGCGATCCAAATTCCATGCAGAGTAAGCTATAATTAGGACTTTTAACCGGAATTCATGTTCGTGATGGTGTGATCGATCAAATTCGTAAAATGTTAAATTCTATTTTTCTTGATTTTAATTATTATAGAATATGACTAATAGGATCGTTTTAACATCATCGCCGCGATGCGGACAGGTTTGAAATCCGTTTATATTAAACCCCAAGTGGCAACCTTATTTGGCACATTATGTAGCGTCCTCTATACAGTCGCTTTGTTTGATTGATTGAAATGCTGCGGTTAGAACGCCATACCAGTTTCCATGACGACTAATATCACTTTTGACCATAGGCGTCTATATTAAACTTCGCAAAACCGGCTCATTAGGTGTGCAGCGAGAAATGTTACGAAGTCAATTATAAAAAAAATTGACCTGAAGGTGAACAATGGGGTGAATTAGTATTGAGTCCCACCTAGCATTTATTAACCGCTAGTCCTCTTCCGTCCGGAAAAGAACTATTTCGTACACCTATCTGTTTGGCATGATATCTCTCTTAACTCATCGTTTCCTTCGGATCTAGAAACATGTATGTGCACTATGCATCACTCGTAGTCTTCGAGTCATTATTGACTCCCATTTATGTGCAAGTTTGTAAGCTATAGGGTTGTTTCCTTCATCAAAGAAAACGAAAGGCATTGATTGCGATGCGTTACCCACCATTAGTGTATTCATGATGTACAAATTATTTGTTTTAGAAATCCTAGTTTAGACGAATGGCAATGGTCAATTTTAACCGCATTTGAAAAATGCTAGATTGGCGCCCAAGCGATGCTACTCCACGTGACGTCACAGGGACCTAGTTTCTACACGAGAGGATAGGAGTTTCACATCGTCTGAGGTTACCAATGCATGTATGAGGCACAGAGCTCAGGGAAACATGTCTTAATAATCACCTGTTAAAAGTGTTAAAACTGGCTAAGGTCGGAAAGTTTTCTTCGCTTGATAAGGTATAAATAATCCTTATTTAAGGCAAGCGCTACCAGCTAGCATGGTACTCTGCTACCTGCTAGCATCCTGCGTCGTAAAAGCGCTCAGAGCCTCACCCAAAGGTCTCCTCACATGGCGGCAGCGGGAACCAGAATGATGTCACACGGGGTTCTCAAAGCATTCTTACTTAGCCGTCTTGTTTTCGCGCGATTGAAAATTTTCACTTTTCATTTAATCGCGAATAATAGATGTCGTCATCTAAAAATCTAAAAGCGTGAAATACGTACTCCAGGAGTAAGAGTCTTTCGATTTGGGCAATAAAAATAGTAGGAAATGTGTAAAATTCTATTTTCGCTGGAAATTTGAAGTTAACATTAGGACTCTTTAGGGAATAGTTATATAAATTTCCTAATTTTTGCAGGAAACGTTGTTTGGAGAAAAGCGCTGGTCTGTCACCGATGCTGAAGTAGTTCAGTGGCGGCAGTGTTAACCAAATAACCACCCTAGGTCGGGCTAGGACTATCAAACTTCGCATTAGTTTAGCATTATATTCGTTTTATTGTTGGTATTTATAGGAGATTGCCCTCTCCGCCAGCTAAATCGGTAAATAATAATTTATAAAGCATTATTCTCAGGGCTTGGGCCTTCAAATGTAATTGCTTTGCCTGATGTGTTGGATAATGGAAACGAAATGAAGAAGCTCTTTCTCTAGCATTGAAAGAGACTCATTTACATCTATTTTTATGACTTAAATGAAATATGCGTTAACCTAGCCATCTTTTTCTCTCTTTTATGGCGATCTTCTGGATGTTTATGAATTTCAGGAAGTAGCTACCATTATATTTTCCGGCTTAATTTCCTCTATCTCATATTTGTAGCTCAAGATGTTTGCTTTCAATCTCTGAAATTTGCTCTAACTCGTGGTGTATGATCCTTGGAATCAGTGTTCCCATTATGGCGAGTTCGAAAGGCATCAGTGAGGAGATAAGAAGCTTGCAGAGAAGGGGATCGCAAAACGAGACAACGGGGAGTGTCTCAAGTGTTGATTAGTTTGAGTGTGTACTCTCACACTCTCCCTCTTAAGTTTGATTGTTGAAACAGAGCGACGAGAGAGCAATACATAAACGCTCAGGCCCGTATCATAAAAGTCCCCTCGAAGCCGGCCTCCACCTCATTGTCGTCAGGAGGAGGAGATGCGATATCATAAAACCGACCTCAACCTCAAAAACGTCGAATTTTGAAGCCAGCCTCGACTCAAACTTTGAGGTTAGATTGTTGTCGGCTCAAAGCGTTTGAGGTGTCTTCCGCCATTGTGAGAAGATGGATGCTTTCCCGAATGTGAAGGATTAATACGATCTGGAAGAGTTTTTGGGTCATATTGAGGAAGATGCCTTCGTATATGCACCCAGAATCCGTCTAGCGGATGGAGACAATCCACTAGATTGGTACACGAACGAGGAATTCTTCGTCAGGTACAGGTTTCAAAAAGTAAATATAACCGACGTGTTACTTCCGATGCTACGGCCGGGATAACGCCGACTTGAGAGGCGTTCCTGACCCAAGGTTATTATAATTGCTTGCTTTCCTAAGGTTTTATTCCACGGACAGTTTTCAGGTGAGTGATTTAAATACTTTTCCTAACATATTTGTAGTGGTGTAGTAGTGCATTGATATTTTTTGTTACGTACATCATTGCTTTTATTCTTCTCGCGGTCACTGTATAACTAATAATCATGAAACACCAGGCGTAAATTATATTAGTTGACGAAAGCATTTATATATTAACTTATTATAAGCTAAAGGTGTTACATACGTGCAACGCTCTACGAATTTCAGATAAATGTTTACATTTATATTCTTCGAAACGCCATAGATAATTATCATGTGTTTCTGTCATTGTTGTAGATAGTCTCTGGCGATTTTCACGAACTGGCTCGAAGTTAATTAAGGCATGCGGTTTTGTTTATTTAAGCTCAATCATGGGCGTACCCAGCGAGGGGCAGCTTCCCCCCCCCCCCCCCCCAGAAGAAAAAATCGCAAGTCTTTAAACAAAATCTATTCTGAATTTAAACGAAAGCATTCAACAAATTTTATTTAAACCGGTGAAAAATTATACGCACAATACATGTAACTAAAGTAAAACTATTTTTTCATGGAAATAATCTCATACACTAATATTACATCTTGGTTCCCCCCCATTTAGACCATGGCTTGCCCCCCTAGTCATTATCCTGGGTACGCCCTTGTGCACAAATCTGAATCATCTCTCTACATTTATCTTTTGCCTTGGTCAAAGAGAACAATAGAGTTGGAAACCTAATTAAATTTAACTTGTGTTACTACGTCGTAAATGTAATGATTAATACTTCTTTAAAAATATACAATACATTGGTTTGATGATTTGACCCAATTAAATTGCAGGTTATTAGTACAGAAATTACTGGGAAGCTGCCAAAGGTAGTGAAGATTCTTCAATCACACGAGGAATTAGCCACTGCAAGAAGACTTTTGTATCGAGTGGCACACTTTCCTGGGGTTGATTTGATATGATTATTTACCTTAGGTAGTATTAGAACAAATACAAGTGATATTTGCTTTGCTCTGCATGTAACAGGTGGTTGCTGGTCCCAGGCTGGAGATTTTGGATATTGTTTGTCGATGGCCTGGGTCTACACACGATACTGGGATCTTCCACAACAGCTGACTGTGTCTCCGCTTCAACAGAGATGAAGTCAATGGCTTATTGCTGGGAGATAGCATAGCTAAGATACCATTACACACCAGTGCGCAACCCAGCCGAGCATAGGTTGGTTAGAGGAAAAAATAAATTGTCTAACTTTTATTGAAAAGGGTGATGTGCAGTGACAAAATGATTTCATGGAAATGATAGCGGTTGTATACATATTATTTATTTTTTTCAGGTACAATGCATCACACATTGCAACCAGATCTGCAGTGGAGAGGGCATTTGGGATATGGAAGAGGCGATTTCCCTGCCTCTCAATGAAAATGAGAACAGCCACTCAAACATCAGCTAAAATAATACTGGCTTGAGCTGTGCTCCACAACGTGGCCATCAGCCAGAGGGAGCCAGTTCCAGAGCACATACAATTGCAAGATCCCCATGCTGATGTTCCAATACCTGACGTGCAAAATAGAAATCTCAGTGCCATAGTTGAAAGAAGGGCTTTCACTAATCGCTATTTTACCTTCATCCAAGGATAACTGCATGCTGTAAGGTGAAAGAGGGAGGTGGGGAAACTTCTCACAACATGATTGAAAATAGGAGAATGGGATGTCTGGGCTCTGAATAGGAAATGAAATTGTCAGGAGGGTAATGAAGCAATGCAATGTATGCAAGACATCAAGAGACCGCAAAAGCATAGCATAGAGTGCACAATGTCACGCCATGATCATTTTGTTACATACATACATGAAAACAGAGATAAATCAGGTTTTAAATTATGACAAATAATGGTTGGCTGCTGATAGTGGTAAATGATATTTTTGAGGGGTTAAACAATATTAGCATGTCTATATTGTGGTGCATGTAAACTTTTGAGATCCAGTTTCAAATTAAATTGGCTTTTGGTAGCATAATCCCTGATATACTATATCATGTTCCACAAAACCTTATAATAGTCTGACCTAGGTTTCGACTTGGTACAATATGTCATTCTCAAAAGATAAAATACATGTTTTATGTTCTTATACTGTTTTGGAAAGGTGAAGGGGGGTAAAGACAAGTCATTTGAAGGTATAAGATCAAACAGTATAAGGTATAAGAAAACAGTATAAGATCACCAAACATGTATTTTTACTTTTGAGAATGACATATTGTACCAAGTCGAAACCTAGGTCAGATTATTAAAAGGTTTTGTGGAACATGAAATAGTGTATCAGTGATTATGTTTCAGCTGTCACACACCTCCACCACCCACCAATATCACCACCCACCCTTGGATTGGAAATTGGTTTTTACTTAAAATACTCCCAAGTACAGTGTTTGTTTAAATAAATGTTGTGACTAATTACAGCTTTTCTTATTATAACTAGGTGATGCTGCCTTTGACATTAGTGGACATGCTGCACCGTCTGCTCCTTGGCTCATAATAATTATCACTGGATATTAACTGATTAGATTATGTAATTATTTTAACAAAAGAAAATTCTCTAAAATCATATGCTTTCCTACTACCTGTAACTATGTATTACATCATATTACATTATTTTCTTTTCCAGATAATATGTTATTGTTAACTTGTTATACCTGCTAAAGTATATGATTACTGAGGTTTCTGCCAAAATTTATGTATTTTATCCCTGCTCTTGCAATTATTAAAAAAATATCAAGCAACTGATGCCTTTTTTTTCTAATATATTATTGAATAAAATCTTAGGTGATTACTTTCCAGATAAATTTAAATTCTAACCAAAAAATAATTTTATTACTAACTATATTGTAAAAATCAAAGAGTGCAGATAGTGATGCAAGCAATGATTTAGTTAGATAATGATTCAAAATTTCCTATTTAGCTTTGCATGAAAATGTATATTTTTTCCAAGGTCACTACTTGACAATGTTTATTGTGGTTTTTACCAACTAATGACAAATTAATTGATTGAATGACCCAGAGGAAAATTCTGCAAATTCCATACCCCCCAAATTAATAACTTTCTTAAATAAATACAGTTCAAAGAAGCAACACCAATTGACCAGCATGCATATTAAGGGATAAACAGGCATTGTAAAGAAAACAATTTCATGCCATATCAGATAAATATATTTCAGGCCATGCAGGCAGAAGCAGATTATGTTGTGCAATTTGGTAGTACAAGGACATAATTGAGTGTATGCAGTCCGTCATAAGCAATGCAAGATGTTGGCAGAAATAATCATGGACATGCAGCAATTGAGGAAGGCGTTGGAGTGAGGAAAAGGGTGCTTGGAGCGAAAGCAAGCGACAAGCACCACCCAGAGCTATAGGCACATGGAGTGAATCACAGCAGTGGAGGTAAACCAACAGCACCAAGGGCACTCAGGAGAGATGGATGCAAGGTTGTAGCACTCGAGGAATTGCAAGTAGAATATAAGCAGCACCTTTCACTTACTATATTGTTGCTAGAAAGAAAAGAAAATTAATAATTAATCATCTAAAATTCCAAGGCACTCTTCCACTATGCCCCTGCAAGTACAAATTGTCATTATTAAATGTAACTAAAAATGCAGCCTGTTATTTATATTATTCAAGTATTATCATGAATTTGTGTAGGTACATGAATGCCATTTTATGAATTATAAGTTACTCAGGAATCAGTCAAATCCACATGGAAGACAGGAGAGATAAAAAACATACTATTATTTAAATGATGCAAGTAAGATATAAAAACAATAAGCATACATTAACATAAGAGTTCCTAAAGTGACTAAGTTATATAAGGATCTACAAACAGAGATACCATACCCGCTTATGTTCTACTTCCATTGCATGCAATGTTCTTTGATGCTCCAATTCCTCGAGTGCTGCCTGAATCCTTATCTGCCGCAGAAGAGCTTCATCCTCTGCGGCAGCCTGCCTCATCTTCGCTTCATCATCTGAGGCAGTCTGGATTCTGGCTAACCTTGCATCCAACTCCCTTTGATGAGCTTCAGCTCTTGTGAGAGCCCTTGGTGCTGTGGTGTTTCTGGTTCCCCCCACACAGTCTGTTGGCTGCTGTGGAGAGGGACCAGGTCCCATAGGGGACTGTAGGGTATCCACAGCCTGCCTTGGCTCCGAAGCAGAGCCAGAGACAACAGCTGTGGATCCCACAGCTTCCACTATGGGTGTCTCCTCCAACTGGTGGGGTTCACTCCATGACCCAGCGGCATCTTCATTTTGAAAAATAAAATGGATAAACGAATTTAATTTTTAGTGGTGAATAGTTCTGATGAATATTTCTCGGGCTTGCAACCAGGTTAAATCTTGAAATTGGACTTCCATTAAATAACACAGCCTTGAGGATGGGAGACAAATAGTCTTCCGAAACGTTGGCTTGCATAAAAGCTTTAACCTGGTTGCAAACATGAGACATAATTGTCATAAAATGGATACTTTCAGATATGACTACATGGAATTATTACTTATGAAAGTTATGTTACAAGTTTCATAGTATCATGGAAAATCTTTGAAAATCAATAACTGATTATTTTAAAGGCCATTGCACAGCACAACACCCAAGATCCCCGGCAAAAATATCCATTGACCTAGGCAGTGGCAGCCTGTGACTTAGCCAGTGATTCTTGATTTTAAAACAAATCACTGGTCATGTTGAAATATGGCGAGATAAACTATTCTTAAATTGACTGATTTGTTCAATTTTTGACTTAATATATCTATGTTTTAACTTAAAATATCAATTACACATTGATCACTGTCAAGCCCACTGGCCCAATGTCACTGGGCAAATCACGGTCTCACTGAGTAGTCACTGAATTCACTGTGTACATCACTGAAAAGTCACTGTATATTTTTGCCAGGGATAAGAAAAATAGTGCATGGGTATTTAGGTATCCTTGAACATAACTTCCACTCATTAGTGCAATATAATTATGTCTTGATAAACTTTGAGGTGTACAGTTGACAGAATCTTATTCGACAAAAATATTAAATAAGTAATCAACATTATTAATGAATACATTTCAATGACCCGTTGAACTTACCTTCTCCTCCGAGGTCTCCATCAATGATAACAAAGTCTTCAGGGCCGCTGGGTGCTTTCATCAATCGATCACTATCCCCAACTGACAACAGATGGTGATCGATAGATGGAATTGCCACTTCCAACTCTGGGATGGTGCTGTCTTTCGACGTGGATGGGCAAGGTCCTCCGCCTGTACCCATCCGACGTCGTGCTTCCTCTGCTAGCACCCTTTTCCTCCTCATTTTTATATTATCCCACGCCTTCCTCAATTGTCTACAGTTTCGCTAAATAAATGGAAAACAAAGAAACATTTCGTGAAAGATATAACGGCTAAGTAATAACAAATTATAAGTTATACGAATAAAATAAAACCGAAATACATCATAAGATAAGCACAGTTGAACTGATTTACATATATATTCCAGAACCGATCTCGAAAGCGTTATATATCAAAAACTATTTGATTATTAGATCATTCTATATGATGTCGACTTACCTGTCTTACACATCCGTGATTATTAAATTCTTCAGTTAATTTCTGCCAACATCTTGCCTTGCTCAAAACGGACTCCGCATCCGTGCGCTTGCACTCAATTACGTCCTCGTACTTGACCACCAAATTGCACAAAATTTCCTGCTCCTGCCTGGCCATCCGCTCCGACTTAGCCATTTCTGTTTATATTGTTGATATTGGCGGGTATATTCCCGGTCGCATTCGGTGTATCGCTACTGCGCATGTCTGCGAAATTACGATTCGAAAAATTTAACGTGGAACAATACTGGAAGACTGTCAACTCTGAAACCCGAAACATCGTCGACAACAATGCGTCATTTCCGCTGGCTCAAACCCCTCCTCCTATGAGCCGAGCTGGAGGAGGGTTTCATGATATGATGCGATCGAGGGATCTCCTCGTCGAGCTAGGCCGGCTTCAAACGAGGCCCTCCTCAGCTCAAACTTCGAGGGGACTTTTATGATACGGGCCTCAGTCGCGGATGCGAGGAAGTCAGTTTCGCGTAATTCGAGTAACCTGGAGGAGGGGGTGTTGGTGAATGGGGTTTCAGTTCGCCTTGGAGATATGGCGATGCATTGTTAAACATCATTATATTATGATGTATTCCGAATCCGATGTTGACTGTTGGCCTATATGATTATCCGATATTATTCAGTCACGATATTTTTATCGGTCCGATTCGGTAAATTCGCCTCCCGATATAATATCAGTGTGCATCAACTGATTTAAACAGCGCGCCGGATAAAAAATCACCTTCCGACGATGTATCTAGGGTAAAACTCGCCTCCTTATAAAGTATCACAACGTGTCATCCGAAAATATATACGGAGCCCTATAAAAATGTGAGCCGAATTTTAATCGGGTATTATTTTTGCATTGGGTTTAATGTTTTTGTCTGCTCCGGCATAAATGTCCCGATATTTGATATCAATACAGCCTAATATTGGTATTATAATTATAGTAATGTAATATTGAATTTTCAATGCAAACCATTCTAGTTTTCAGAGATAATGATAATGGATCGGTTTCGATCGAATGATTACTCATAAAGGAAATTTTAAGAAAAACATAACTAGTATAGTAATATTTTGCATTCGTCGAGAATTTCCCGGCATACCTGCTCGACATCTACTCTCTAAGTAGCGTGCTTGAACTTTCGACATGAATTTTAATTTTTGCAACAGAATTTAAAAGATACATTTGCTAGGTATTATTACTAATTAACTTAAATGAATACCGTCTTAGAAAAATAGCCAATTTTAAGGTAGGCATCATTCCATGAAATTTATAAGATTGTTATTTCGATACCTTACTCGTCATCATAACCTTGAACAGTTTGGAGTAAAAGTTAAAACCTATCAAAGATTCCTTCCTCAACTCTATTTCTTGAAGCTGCGTAGGATTAACTAACATTAAATTTCCTTAATAGAAAGCTTAACTTCTTCTCAACCGGTCTCTTTTTGTTGATGAATGAAAATGTGTTTCTCTCGGCTTAGCTTAGTCACCGAGTGCGTCCACCGGGTTGTGGATGCCGTGTGTACCCCTAGATATAGAGTTTAGATGCGAGGTAAGCAAGGTCGAACGCCCAATTAACAGCCGTGGAAAAAGCAACGGCGCTGTCAGGGCATATTGGGGTATCCTTGCGTAATGTAGGCTATTTAAATGATGCCGAAACTTTTGAAGATGGCGTGACTGGAGGCCGCCAACCATTATGCTTCACCTGTCCCGGAGTAGATAGCAGCAGCAAGGGGGCGACATACCCATAAGGATAATGCGTATAGGTTTTGATACATCAGTGCCATCTATGCCAGTGGTCCAATGCTGCCGCGAAGTTTGAATGCACATCTCGGCGCGTGTTTCAAACTTTTTTTACGCGTCACGATAGGGCGTGCTATTCAGGCTTAATAATGCTACTGCAATTGCGAGAAACTTAAAAGCAATGAACGTAGGAAAATTTTCCCGATGAACTTCCCCAGGTTACTAAACTAGTAACCATAATACAACATTAATGAACAAAGTCAACTGACGATTTGGTGGTTGGTAAGAATAATGATCTCGGAAACTCACTTCAGTGGACATTTGTGTTTATTGATACAATAACTGGTAAAAGAAATACAACAATAACAATTTAAATATGACATACTAGAGATGAAATCTGTGAAAGTTATCAATTCTACAAGCACATGAGATGCACAAGCAACAAATATCAATGACAACAGTACATTGCAATGAGAGATGAGCAGCCTTTGCGTAATAGGAGAAAGATTCCATTACTTAAGTAAACACTCCACAGTTATAGACAAAGAGAGTGACCCAATTTTCCTTGACGTTGATGTATCTTGCAATAGCTCTGGTACAGGGAAAATAATGCTAATGAAACCATAGACCATAACAACACCTCACTAGAAATAAGCATGCAAGTTTGGATATCATTTCATGGATAATAATTATTTAATTATGAAAAGAGGACATTATTTCGTAGGAAGTTGTTCATGATGAGTACCCATTCAGATATACAACATATCTTGGCAGAGGAGTCTTAAAATGAAAGGTTCTTAGAAGTTAATATCCTTCACTTATACCATAGAGTAAGTATATTATAGAGGGCTCACGGCATAGGAGGAAATCGTATCGACAGTTTTAATTCTCAAAAAGCAGGAAGATGGCACGATAGTAGCTAGCCAGAGGCGAGAGGGTCTTTTTCTTCAAGGTCACCTCGCCTATCCCCTTTCCTTCCCGCTCCCCCTCTTCCAACTCTGTCAGTCCCCGAGGAAGATGATGTTTACATCGGCCTTAGAGAGCAGAGAAGAGGGAGAGGCGGCGCTCAGTGGCCAGGATCGCGAAAAAGTTGGACAAAAATCAGATTTTCGTTGGATGCCTTTGAAAATTGCACTCTACACGTATTTTGGCATGCTACTTTCATTTCTGCATTTATTTTCACGAAAAAATATTATTTTAGGCGATACCTGGAACTTTAACTTATTATATGGCAAATCGTAACGCTAACTGCATAGACGAACGCAAATCATGATAACACATGAAAATAAATGATAAGTAGTTATGAAGTATGAGTTAATGATCTTTGAAATTAGTCAATAAACAAAAAAGGCTAACAAGAGGGTTGTTGGGTTCATTGACTTACGATAAAGAGGTGCGATTTCCAGATTTCGTGAGGTTCTTCTGTATGGACTAAAGTAATTTTTAAATAAATGTCAAAATAGTATTTAAGTGACTCTTTTATTCTCATATAAGCATGGTTAATGATTTATAACTTTACGGATTATGTATTATAATTATTCATCATCAGATTCTTCCCAATCCCACCCATCCCTCTCTTCGCATTCGCTCGCAGAATTTTGAGACTCTAGCAAGACCAAGAGATCACGAACCTCCTGCGAAAGATCTTTAAGGCCCCGACATTTGTTCAGTCAGTTCCTAATGTGCTAATAAAAGGGTTTGATGTCAGGATCAGTCACCGGAAAATATCCTCATTCGTATGAATTCGAGATATTTTTCTCGCGTAATGCTCGCGGTATTTTCTAATATCTTTATTGCGAGATTCCTGGGCCTCCTCCGATAGTTCTTCAACAGGAAGAAGAGCCGACTCGATTACATCTGCACCATGTATGCACTTTGTGCTCCGTGGGTGGCATGTAAAACCATCCATAATGTCTCAAAAAATTTTACGCTGTATCTAAGCAGAACTTCTTAAATTTTACCGGATCAATCAATAATCCGCAAGACAGAGATCTCAAAATTGTTGAGAATTGAAAGATTAATTCTTCTTCTACTCCTGCAAATTACTTGACTTCAAGCAGCTTCGTTTTCCTAATTTTGGAGCGCGTAGTAACGTCACTGAATTGTTTACTTGGCCTACACCTTTGTATATCGGATGTACCTGTTAAAAAATGAGACTACTAGAACAATATCCCAGGGGACCCCATGTCACCATTAAAATACTAGGAAAATACGAACCCGAGGTGCTTGGAAGGTTGCGAAATACATAAGGGAAATCAACAATTTTGTTCAACAAGTTGCCATTCCTCTAAAAAAAAGAGATTGATCGTGAACTAGCTCGCCATCTTCTCTCGTCGGAATAAAAAAATTTCATGTTCAAAAAATTAATAAGCTCAAGTTTTGCCTTTCATCTCCGTGTAATCTGAAACAACCCCCTAGATATGCATTCAAATTCCTTTTTCGAGCAACTATAGTTTTTTTTTTCTCCAGCATTTTTCCGTGCAGTTCTCGCCGCGTAAATGCCCATGAAATTTTTGACAGTCAACAATAATTACACAGGTTTGTAAAAAGCTACACAGCAGTCCTCTTTCTACAAAGTTTAAATATAAAATAGAAGGGAAAATATGAAAAATAGTGCTTGCCTCGTCTCAGACCAATTTAAAAAAACGGAAACTAGAAACGGAAATAAATGCAACATAGTATACCTGCTCAATAATCCTTATTTATGTGGTTGTCAGGAACTAATAAATTACTGAATCACATTTTTTTAGTGATCACATCACTATAACTTCTTTGTGAGATCACTGTTAAACACAAAAACTGTGGCCAAAATAGGACCTACTCAATTAGTAATGGGTATGCGTTCACATCGACAGAAAAGGAGAAACTGAAGGGTACCAAAATGTTTTGACCGCTATTTGGACGGAGTTAAAAAGAAGAGCCATGGAAATGTGGCCATTCCCCCAGATAACTTGTAGGGTTAGGGTTGGACCCCGTAAAGAGAATGTGAAATGTTTAGATTTTGTGCGAAAATGCATGCTAGCGGCGGACCTGCAATACAACCCGTCCAAAAGGAGGCGGGTGGAGGGTAAAGACCTCATCTATTAACACGTGTAGCTTCAATTGCAGGTCAGACCGCCCCTAGGAAAGCAATAAACTCAAGTTGGGTGGTGCACCAAGTTAAGATAACAAAAGGTCCCGACTAAGGACCACTTCCCACGTCCCTAAGGTCCGGCATGTGTTCGGGAAACGGGTCTCTTGCCACTTCGGATTGAAAAAAAGGAAAGCCAGTAGTGGATTTTCCCATTAGCAGAGCATGCAGCCTATCGTATTTACTTCAATAGATTACCAAAACGCGATTGAAGTCGTTCTGAGAAGCGATCGAATACAATACAATTAACGCTAAAGACCTGAAAAGAAGGAAACCGGTTGGGTTTTTAATGCATACTGTGTGGAATACAACAAAGTTTATTTTTGTGTCCATAATGTATATTTTATTAATTAAAATGCTCATTTGCAAACTTTGCTGTATTCCACACAGTATGCATTAAAAACCCAACCGGTTTCCTTCTTTTCAGGTCATTAGCGTTATCGTAAACCTCTAGATAAATACCTGAAAATATCGAAACCGGTTGAGTTTTTTCATTAGTACTGTATTGAATACTAAATGGTTTAGTAAAAGTAAAAATGAGCAAAAATTGGTCTTTAGCAACTGCTAGATTAGGAGAGGAAAAATTTGATTTAAATGCACGTTTACAGCACTATTCATAACATCTTCTCAACCACAATATCCATCTAATTATTAATAATATTTTCACCGCGGGAATAAACTGCCTCACGTTTATATCCTACCGTTTTATTCTGCCCTCAGCCTTGCTAATAAGGGACATGCAAATATCCTCACTTATCGTCAGTTATTATCGATAATATACGGGAACATCGGCGACCAACTCCTTCTCCATCATGTTTAGCATGCTTATTCCAGCGCTTTCATACCCCCTTTCCAGCCAAGTTCAGCATTCTTTCTGCTTTCTTTTTTTCGCCTCTTTAATGTTCAAGAGGCCTGTTCAGACAATGTCGCCTACTAAAAAAGACAGAATCCTTCACTTCCATAAGCTTCCAAATTTGTTTACATAAATATCGTCTTTTTCCTTTTCCTTTTCGTCCAAATGATATGCATCGTGGGGCACCCCCGTCCAGTTGCATCAAAATTTTTGGACAATTATTTTGATGCAAATTTGACCGTGGGACACCGGCTTAACCTATGTGGCCTCTGTGTCAGCGCTTGGCGATGCTTTTTTGTCAAGGGCCCAGTGAATGGTTGGTTTCATCCTATTGGATGAAAATTTAGAACCTGCCCTATCCTTCTTTACTCTCCGATCCCTCACCCCCATGCTTTTACTGCGAAAACGGACGTTTTATGACACCGCGTAGCGGAGCCTTAGACCGTCTTAACGGGGTATGTCCACGGGAACATCTAATATCTAATAAGAATATTTGTAGAAATTTGTACTATTTCAAACTGCTCTAAAACATCAAGCCTTGCGCCGTTACTGAAGGGGTGGAGAAAATTCTGGTTGAAAATGACAAGAATGAAAAGTCTGTACCAAATGTTTGGCGATAAGTGACGTTTCATCCCAGTTTCCTGCACCTTCTATGTTCTTTCATTCTCATAATAAAACTTCTGCCTGTTCGACCAATGAAACTCAAGTGGCATGATTCACAATTGCCATGCTCAAGTGGCAATGCCGGATTGATGGATGGGTTCTATTTTGTCTTTGTTACGACACAGAGCTTCACCGAGAGTGCAAGGGTTGTAAAAAGAAACATTGAATTTATTTTTGGGGAATTTGTTTGCAAGCCTGTTGGAAAGGTCTCCCACAAAAAATGACCGGCACCAATTTTTAGAATTCTCTGTGATGGGGGAAGGGAGCAAAGCTGTGAAATAGCTCGCGTTTTCAACTTTCTCTGAAGGATTTTAGTTTAAGTATTAAAGCTGTAGCCATTTGAAATTGCAATTGATTTCATTGTGGAAAGTTCACAATTGAAGTTGACTGCATTTAAAGGTATATTGACCAATCTATGTAACATAGAATGAAAGGAGGATAACTTTTGGGAGGTTGGATGGCATCAGTAACTCGGAATGATTGTATCACCATAACAAGGGGTTCTGTATAAACCAAATTCATGTTTGTCATCAACTATGGATATGGAGAGATCGAGAAAGTTTATGTGCTTTTTGGATTCTATTTCTACTACGAAGGTAATATTAGGATGTCGAGGATTTAAAAGATTCAGAAAATTATCTAATTGTCTGACAATTCCGGTCCAGCGGCAAATGATGTAGTCAACATAGCGGTACCAGAAGATGTTATATGAGATAGAATTCCCGAATCAAATAATAGGGAAGTGCACTAGTGTTTCAAATGCACCAAACACATTTTTTAAATTAGAGTTCAGAATAACATAATGTCGTAAAACCACAGTTTAAATCCTAATAGTGAATACTTGATTCGAGATGACCGTCTGAAATATGGAAAAATTCAAAGGCCGCGAAAACGGGTGTCCATGTTGAATATTGGCCGTGACGTCACAAGGCAGTAGCAGAAGGCAGCTTCTACACCGTTTAGTTCTACCACTATTATTGCATAGAAAAATTACAGAATTTGAGGGTATCCGTTTTTTGCTGTCATAAAATATCTTCAGATTATATATGTGGCTGCTTCTCTTTTGAGTAAACGACTTCATCATTGCGTAATATATTAATATTCATTTACGTGTCAACTTCAAGTTTGGAAAGAGTAGTACGAATAGCACATTGAATCTTTAATAAATGCATGATGGAATTTATTTTTCGCTGGGTATATTTAGGCACAATGCCGTTTATCATGCCAAAACTTTTTTTGTAAGAACCGAGTCAAACTAATAAACCTATTTCAGACGTTTGCTGCAAGACTTATTCGTTGCGTATGTATTCACGCCGGCCGGAACGTTCGCCCTTCGCTACTAGAATCATGGGATGTTAGCCTTATTTCCGAGCTGGCTGGTTGTTGCAATGGTTCGCTGTCCAGGATGGGTTCAAGAAAAGATAATCTTGGTTGGGAGAAGGAAAATTCCAACGATTTATAAATGGTATACCAAACTTTGATGTATTTATGGTTACTGAATTTTTGAATAAGGAGGACAGGTTCAACGCTCCATAGAAATGCGAGACGTTAAGGCTAACAAGGGGAGACCTTGCTGCATCTTTTTCAATTAGGGCGTTAGTTACGCTGTAATTAATTAATTTTCATGCGTTACTTCTTACAAGTTATATATATAAATTCAAAATATCCTTCATGGGTTGGTTGGGGTAGTGGTAGAGTGCACGAGTCAAAGTCGAGTAAGGAATGATGTTACCCGAAGGACCATGGATCAAGTCTACGTCATGGCATTATTTTTTGTTGCCTTCATTGTGATCATACGGCGTCTAGTTTATCATTAATTATAATTGCAGCAATCATTGACATGAGACAATTTTTTTATCGTCATTATGGCGTATATATCGGAACATTTTAGCAGTGTCATTACAAACGCCGAGGTACGATGACTACAAGGGTTGGTGTGCGCTAAAATGTTAATTTTTTCTTTGCTTATACTGACCAACTTCCACATTAAAAATGAAAACCACTCTTGCAAGAGCACGTACCATTAAAGGCTCGCGGCAAGCAACAATATGCGTACGGGCATAATTAATAATAACACAAAGCGAATATAAAATGCCATATTTCTCGATCACTTGAAATTCACATTATTCCAAAGGGAGTTTACTTACTCAGTACATACCTCAGTACCTTGTACTCAGTACTTACCAGTTTACCTCAGTAGCAGTGCTAAAAGAACCATTCTGAAATATAATTTCAACTAACAAATAGGATGAAATAAAAGTTGATAACCCTGGACCGGGCGCGCTGGCGTATAAAATACGTCAATCTTTGAAAACCAAGGATTTCGACATTGTACGTACATTCTGGGCTATAATGGTCTCGTGTATTCTTACAATGTACTTTGACTGCCTATATTGCGAGTTTTCAAAGTTCGAGGTATTGTAGCTAATTTTTTAGATCAGCAAGATGAACCCGTCACCAGTGGAGTACAAATTACGCCGCGCGACCTGCCGTGTACCTTTATATCTGTATCACCTATAAATTTACTAATTTCAACAAATAAAGATTAACTTTAACAAAAATCGTTTGTTATCATATATGCACATATCATGGGCAAAGTACGCATTTTGCCCGGTCGTGTAAAAAAACAGTCGCGCCATAATTCTTTAACCAAACTACTTTCAGCTTATAAATTACGTAGGTCAACGCGGAAGATGCTATATTTTGACTCAACACACTTTTTGATGTGACTGAGGTACCTATTAAGTAAATTATTATAATATAAATATCAATTTGATCTTACAATACCTTCAAATGATCTTCAAAACAGAATTTCATCGATAGGTAAGAGTCAGGAGCAGCCTTGAACCATTTATTCCGTATAGCTTGTGCTTAAGGCACGGGAATGAATATCTTCTCCAGGCTTTTGTTTCGACGTCGAGATGAAATTTGGAACAAAAAATCATTTATAATTCTATTTTGAATTCATGTTTTCGGTACTAGACGACATTTTTAGGAAGCAAACTCCACCGATTCCCGGAAACTCTCGCCGCGCTAAAGAAGGCGACGGAATACAGCGATACTCCACTGGTGACTACTGCCTTGTGACGTCACATCTCAATCAAGATGGAGGCACTGTGTTTCAGCGCAACATGAAATTTTCCGACTTTCAAAACGTTTTAAAGTGCATACCCCAGATGCAGAAAATAAAAGTGCCTATACTAATGTTTTTTTTTTAAGGCTAAACTTTCAAATTCAGCAATAAAAAAAAATTAGTGCACTTCCCTATTGGCGTTTTGAATTGTCCGTAAATATTTCGGCTATTACAGGTGAAAGGGAATACCACATCGCAAGGTCGTCTGTTTGGTGATAAATATTCTTATTGTACAAAAAATAATTTTGGCTGGCAAGCTGTTCCATTAGACAATGAAGTTCACAAGACACACTGATTTTAATACTGTGGTCTCTCAATAAGTAACAAAGTTGTTTGTACAGGTACAGAAGTAAATAGATTTTTTACGTCAAATAAAACTAGCTTGGAGTTGGATGGTGACGTATGAGGTGTTGAAGTTTGTGTGGCAAAATGATGGGGCTATTAATATTATATTTTCGTGAAAAACCAGGCAATTGCCTAAAGATGATATTTAATTTAGGGGCTAATTTAAAAAATTACAGCAGGAAGATAAAGCTTTTTTAACACTTTTTTGGAATCTATCCGTTGGATCACGGGAGAGAATCACGAATGAGGTATCCTCCAACACATCATCACATTTGGCGATGCATGAGACCTTATTACGGATTAGCACACTGTTCCTTTTTTCTGCTTTGGAAATAATAAAATCTTCTTCGTTTACCTTCTAATTGATTGATCAAAATCAACTTGGTTGTGATTAACTTTCATACGGTGAGATGTACTTGGATTAGCAAAGGTAATATAATTATATATATTGCACAATTATATTTTCCTACATTCTCGCGCCGGAGGGCTACTTGTACGTCGACTCCGTCGAAATGTTTTTACATCAGATGGAAGTTTTTTAACCTTCTATAAACACATCACTAGTTTTTACTCGTCGGGACATAAGTCCACAACAATGGAGGAAAATGAGGGTTACACCTCGGGAAAATCATTGATAGATGACATTTCAGCCACTCAGAGGAAGTACCTCCGCAAAGGCTCGTCAACAGGTCGGTTGCAGTTCGAAGTTTGGACTTAAAACTTTATGTTGCATAATCTCTGCCTTCTCTTCGGGTTTCCACCGCGTCCGTTGCCTTTTGGCGAGAACAGTATCGACAAAAGCCAACGGACGCGGTGGAAACCCGAGGAGAATGCAGAGATAATCTGATCAACGCCGCGAAAATCTTCGAACCTACTTTATGTTGCATGATTATAACAAATCCTGTATTAGTGTTGAAAATCTGTATTTAAATGAATAACTTGTTATTAAAGACAAAAAAAATAGGTTTTGGACTGTTAAAATGTGTACGAAAAGCAATCAATATCTAATATACATAGAATCAAATGTTTTATAACGATTAATGAATGGATAACTCAAGATTCTAACGCGATAACATATTTTAGCCTACGAATTAGGATTCCCCATGAGGCCTACGAAGCAAATTTTCCTTGCAGTTTCGATACACAAAACTGCATAATAGGAGGTTTATTTCCGAAAAAGGGGAGGGCGGATAGTTTTGAATCGCCATATTTTTCTAGTGCCGCAGCATCTTACAATTGGAATATGCCAAAAATACTCCATTCGATATTGCTATATAAATGCTCACCGCGTAAAATGTATCTTTGGATATTTAGTTTTTCGGCCCCTGGGAGAAGGGATTCATTCATATAATGAGGCAAGAATTTAAGCAATAAGTGAACCCGGGCCCAATTGCAGCCGCTATTTGTTTTACTTTTCAGTACCTCAACTAAATGCTAACGCTTAAAACAAAACTTTCCTCAAACGACAATGCGCTTACAACTAACAACGCTTATCACAACTCTGATCAGAATAAGGTCTCAAGGAAAGACAAAAACATGCATTAGATGATCCCCGGCCCCATAGGTACGTAAGACCTGAAGTAGAAAACTGGTACAGCCGAAAGAAACCTTTCCATTTTCGACGTGGTAACAGAATGGGCCATTACTCATCCCGCTATCGAGCAAACAAATCAAGGTCACCGACCACCCCTATTCCCAAAAATGCTACTGCTGATCCATACCGCTTTGTGTTCGTTTGAAGCTGCGCGCTTAAGAATTCATTACCAAATACTTTTAAGCTTTAGTAACCAACTGTGGTGAAGAGGCTATGACCGTTAGCGAAAGGCAAACAGTGCATTGTTGTTCAATGTAGAGATCCAATCTCGCATTCCCTTTTTATTGTAATATTCCGGCACTTGGTGTTGTAAATAGCATTTACACTTCACCAAAGTGAGGTATTTCCTATTTGAAGTTCTGAAGCACACTACGCGAAATGTATTTCATCCGATATGTTGATCGTTCAACGATGCGATGACCATCAATAAGAATTATATTGTCTCTTGATGCGAAAAGATCTTACCTCACGGAAAATCTCTTCCTCGTCAAAACAAAACCCTCGCCTCGCCAGACCTATCTGATGGCAAAACGAACTCTTTTAGGAGGCGGGAGCTTTCTGCGTAGACCCAGGCCAGTAGGGAAAGCCTGACGAGGTGCGGCCATTAAAAATGCATAACTCCCCTTGTAATTGAGATAAAGTTACAATTCTTTCACCAAAAATAAATTTATAGTTTTGTCCAAATTTCATACGCAGCATATATGGACCTATATCGTAAGATACGAAAGTTAGCAGGCGATTGATTTTTACCCTGCAAAATTCCAGATTTTTCGTCCGAAAGATATATAAACACACATAACAACGTTGAAACTGAGTTATGAACAAATTAAAGTTTACTAGTATGGAAAAAAATGTGATATGAACATTTCCTGCAAGTTTCAACTTTATACTAAGAACAGTCTACCGGAAAATGGATTAGGATTATAACCTCGGAAAAGTGAAGTAACTAGCCGAAATTCGAGAAAATATTTTTTATAACAATTGTTATAAACAAAATCGAATAATTAACGCCTCCACTTAACGTAGCAACCCTTTCTGCTTCAGAATGTATTTTTAGACTTGTGGAACGAGCAAATTAAAAAAATTGCCAAAATTCTTCTAGTGACATCTGGTTAATCGCTCTAGAACTACACCAAAAACGTATACGATTTTTGTACGTGTGGTGAGCTCTCTATATATACTTACTCTATGCTTATACGAAAGAAAGTATCCCAAAAGTAGATAACGAGAAAAGTGAAGAATATTTTTATACCAATGTAGTGGAAATTAAGTTCTTACTTCATAATGAAAGAGATTAAAGTTTTAAGAAATGTAAACATCGTAGAACACTTAATGAATTATGCTCAATTGATGACAACAAAACAGTCGAAAGGACAGAGTTGAAATAGCAAATTACATACACAACCAACAAAATGATTAGCATTAAACAAACCAAAGCATAGCGGTAGCGATTAATGAGTAGTTTGAACACTAGAAAAACTGCAAGTACAATGAAAAACATTTTGAAATATAAGGAATACAAGACACCATGAAATTTTGAAAACATGAGGAAAGGTTAGCTAATCACAGGTTGAAATCAAAATGGAATAATGAAGGAAACAGAATTACTCACAGTTTCATCACGAAATGCATTTCATACCCATGCAATTTAGCTATAACCAAGATCATTGAGACTCGTATACGTTCAATGGTGTCAGGCTCAACTTTGTGGAAGTTAAAGTTCACAAAAAACCACTGCGAGGACCCTCCCTCACAATATCCGCCCATTCCCATCCCTCACAATAACCGCCACCCATTACTCCCCCTCCTAACACCCTCTTCCCCCTCCAACCTCCCCAAGTCCCTTCCTGGTATTAATTTACCCGACTTTTAACAAATCTTTGTACTCGTAAATGACCGCTCAAGGCCGAAACATGTCGTACCGTGAAAATAAATTAGTGGAAGAAAACTAAGTCGTTTTTTCATTTGTGAGACTCGTATCCTTCATCGAGCACATTCCAAAATCGTAAGGGACACTGTAAGCAATAAAAAAGTCTGCAGTTAACAATAATAACTATCAATAAGCCTCAATATCACCTTTGTTTACAACGAGTTTCAATATGGCAGCCCCCAGTTTATTACTGCCCAGCAGACTGCACAGAAAAACAGGCTACGCCAGCGCCTCTATGTTGAGTAGGCCGTTGGACCACTGGGGCTCCGGAAAAATCAAGACAAAAGAGGTTTTCTATACGATATATCGCAGTTCTGTCGCCCCCTTGGCAGCAGCTCTATTTCTAATATGTGGAGGTGGAAACCATCTAGGTCGGTACGGCGACATATATGACGCTATGTGCGTGGTGACCTTACGGCTGTAGTACTGCGATGTGGAGGTTAAATTCTCTCGAATAAAATATTCGGTAGGTCAAGTAGTCCCCTATCAGGACCTGTCACAAATTGCCTCTTCCATATTCTTATAGGTAAAAATACGAAAAATTTCTCTATTAACGAATTCATTTCTCACCTAATAAATAACTCCAAGTCCAGGCTGAAGGGCACAGGTAATTAACTACTTACAGACATATGGGACTGCAACTCAAGTATCCCAACTACATACATACTGTCTCACCTAATTAATCGCCTATGAGTCATTCCTCTGTCTCTACCTCCTTCAAATCACAGGTCTATGGATATTTTGTCTGCATTTCATTGTTTAAAGGTTAAATTCGCTGCTGCAAATTTGTCACAAAAAAGAATAAAACATACTTAATTGTTAAGAGAAAAACTCTCAAAATTCAAAATGAAAAGCATAATAATAATAAACAATAGTTATCAATAAATAATTGAATTTAAAAGAATAATAATCAATGTTCCCATCTGTTTGTATTCAAAATCCCATGAACCATTTAGTTTTTAAGTTTCATTTTATCGCATACAACACTACAGACAACAGCAGAACATATGCGCGAGTCATTAGTTTTTATAATTTGGCTATCTGACTGGTTAAGGTGATATTGGCTCACCTGTACAGCTTCTACGTCCGCGCCTTCGGCTCTGCCATTGAGTGAAGGCAACTCTTATAGCTTAGACATCCAAGCATGGATTAAATGAAATTTTGCCGAAAAAATGAAATGCGCCTTTTTTGACAGATAATTGAGTATTGAAAACAAGGCATACTTTTGCATTATAGGGGCATTATTTTCTTTCAATTTAATATATTTCTCATAGAAACGCAAAATAGTAAAAAAAAATCATTTTTGGTCAGATATTTTTACATCATTCTAGAGTGCGGCGTAAAAAATAACTGCTGCATTCCCTACTCTTTTATTTTCCCGAAAAGAGTCGCTCTCCGTAGCAACACTCCCTCAATATTCACTCGTTCCCACCGCCATATGCCTCTTTTGACGTCGCTTTCTACGGTTCTCTTCATTTTTTTCGGAATGGGATTACTATTGCGTACGGGGAAGCAATTTTGAGATGTGAGTGTGCCCCGAAATAAACATTCATGGAGAGTGTTTCCTCCCCTTCCCCCTGAAACAGAGATGCGCTGGCAGGAAATGTAAACGTCACACGAATGAGCATGACGCGTCATTCGTCTCTTGCGGGGGTTGATAATGGGTGTGGGAGGTGGTTGGGGAAATATGGGAAGGTGGGAAGGGACTTGCTTGCTTTGTAAAACACACCCTCCCATCGATGGGTACAAAACATCGCCAGTGCAAACACTTCTCCCTTCTCACTGATATGAATAATTGCTTCCATTCGTATCACAATTGACAGGCAACATCTACAATTACTCCCAAACAGCTGAGAACAATGATATACTTACCTCGATCTGCGGCAAACGCAATGCCACCTATCTCTGAGGACCCTCGTCCTAAAGACACAAAGAGGATGTTTCTTTCGCCGGAAGCTGTTGTCTACGGCAATAATGCACGCGTTGTAACCCGAGAAATGTTTAGTCTTAAATCCTTTTAAAACTGGAATCATAACAGAGCATCGTTCCAAATTAAGAAGAAAAAAAGGATACAAGAGGAAGGAAAGAAAGGATTTCTTCCTTCAGTCAAAATATGTATATATTTCACTTATTGTCCAGCCCGTATTTGATGATAACCAAGGCGACTTTATACGACATCCTGTACGACAACAAGGCTATTTCGTGAACACTGCGTGAGGTAATGAATTTCGTTCATTTTGACTTCTTTGTTGCGCATACGTTGAAATTATGTCTTCATTGATGATACCGAAGTTGTATGATGGACGGTAATTTATACCCGGCGTTATGAATTCGTTAACATTTTATGAAAATTCCATTCACCATGATTAATGCCTCTCTCTCTATATTTGGTATTTCTTAATAATTTCTCTGTGATTTCTTGTTACTTCATAGCAATTTCCATGCATTTAAAAATTAGTGAAGGGAGTCCTGTTGAGGCAAATTTTTCCCTCGAAGTATTTAAAGCAACTCACATTAATTGTGATGCCTTTTATTGATTTCAAAATTTGTAAGTTAAAATTGAAAACAGAAATTCAAGGTAGAACTAACTTCTAAGCATATATTTTGGGCTATGAAGATGAATATAGATTATTTTCTAAATCGTTCTTTCTTTCTCGTTCCAGGTAAGCCATGTAAGAAGGTGGTACCTTGGCTCTTGGTCCCTTCAGGTGATACAAAATTTCTGTGAGTACGAATTTTATGGACTGTATTATCTCAAGTTGGAATTTCGTTAACAAATTCGTGCTTTTTCATTCCACCTTAAATTTTAGTGAGATTATGGCTCGATGTTTGGTCTGTAGAGAGGCATACACAATAGGGCGGATCGCAAAAATCGATTTTTTTCAAATCCATCTGGCCCAATGAAAAAAAGTTGTGGGACCGATCAAAAATAAGGCCTGAAAAATTTGAGACCTGTACGTGAACCCCTGACCCTCGCTCAAATGCAATTTAGGGGGGGGGGGAGGATCAAAATTCGAAAATATAATATTTTATGGTCATTCCCTATAGATTTTGCCGAGTTACTGTCCTTTGGGGCAAGTATTTCGTGCATTTTGACGTATCTGCCACCGTTTAGCCACAAAATGCCTAATTTGAGTCTGCGTCCGCGAAGAAAATATTCCAACGCCCACGCAGCGTCGCGGATACCAGCAGGGCTATTCTACTAAACGGGGCCATACGTATGGCCGGCCGTAAGTTTCTTATGGTCTGACCCGAAATTACGGCCTAAACCGATTCCACTCTCGAGGGGCCATATCGTATGGCCCGGCCAAAAGTCTTAACGCCCTTTCTGCAGGCGAGTATGAGAATTATAATTGGTACTATAAGTTTGGTTCACTTTTTTATACACCAGTCATTTTTTTGAGAAGGAAGTTTGTTCCAACGTGAATAAAAAATTAATTATATGTTCCTTAACCGAAATGGACTCTTATTAAAGGATAAATTTGGATTTTCTTTAAACACTAATCTAGCGGCAGACGCTGAAGATCTTTAAAACAAGTGAAGAACGCAAATCACCGGCGAGAAGAAGCAGAAGAAATTTGTACCGTGCAGTATTATAATATTCGTGAATTGTGCATGTAATGGATAGAGTTAGAACATGACATCCTATTGTAGTTCTAACCCCCTTCCTCTCCTTCCAATGGTGTAACTATTGTCTAATGGCTGCAATCATTTGCCCCCAAAAGCCTTATAAATCCAGCCAATACACGAAATTTAAAGATGAAATTGAAACTTTAAGTTTCATTAATTATATTATCAGAGGCTTATGTTTCGGTAGCTGTATAAAGTTAAAACATCAATATGAGACTATCAGAGAAAATATCATCATCGTATGCGAACGGATTACCTACACGTATCCCGTATCCTCCTTATGAAAACGACGTCTTTTTTAAATATATCTAGCCAATGCCCGTTGAATCTGTATGTGCTCACCCACAATATTCATATATTTCTTGAAACAATCGCTATGTAATCGATGACACTTCGTAAGTTTCTTTTATAACACCTTAGGCGAGCAATGTTATTTCGTATGGCCCGTGTTATGACCGCCTCCTAGGCAGGCCATAATATTACGGCCTTTAGGCCATAGCTACCGCCCGACTTATGGCCTTTCGCTCAGAGTAGAATCGCTCGAAGCCATACGTATGTCGCGAGGCCGTAGTTATGCTCGATTTCGACTTATGGCCCGGCCATACGATTAGTGGAATAACCCTGCAGAGCCGCAGGCCGATCCCTTCCCCTCCACGCTCGCTTCTCCCCCTCCCACGCCTCTGGCACAGCAAAATTCATCCCGCGCATGCTGCTAGGAGGTCGTTTATCTTTGATAATATAAATCAGAAGATGGTAGAAGGTAAAAAACGATGCGTAGTGAGACGACTTGTCCCTTATTTGGCGCCTCGTCGGCGTTAAATAAATCGATGTTACCAACTTTTAGAGAAGTGATGATATATTTTTATACCTGCGCACACAGGAAAGGAGACTACGGTCTATGAAGAAGCCTATCGAGTGAGTATGAAGGTGTGGAACTATGGTGACGCTTCCCTTCCATGATGTGTGTGACTAAATGGATTTAGCGGTACCACAGGAAGTACTAAAACTTACGGAAAATGCGAATAGGCTAAAAGTAGGGTTATTAACATGCTGACACATATATGTAGCTAATGTAAGAAAATTCGATAGCCCTAAGGCAGGGATCGGAAGTACAACGAAAATACAAGCGGCAGGCGGTAGATATTAAAAGCGCTAAATTGTTCACAGGTTTGGAGAGTACGATTATAAATATTTTTCCTTATGCTGGTTTTCATGCCTCAGAAGTATTATAAACTATCAGCTGTATTCATTGTTTACTTTGTCTGTGGCTGCCTCAGAGAATAGACGTATTTTCATGAGCTCGACGATTTTCAGGTCACACTTCATTGCTTGTTTGTGAATTTTTGGTAAAGAAAAATAATGTAAACGATTCATCAGACTCCATGTTCACAACTCCGACTTACCAGACATGGCTCAATGTGACTTTTTCTGCTTCTAAAAGTAAAGAGAACCTTTAAGGGTTGTCATATTATAAGCATAGATGACAAGGAAATTTTACAGAGCTAAAGTGTACATACCTCGAAATTGAGTATGTATGATTCTATAAGCAAGAGGAGCTGGCACAAGTGCATAATATCTAATGGGGAATATTTTGAGGGCGACAGCATTGATGTAGACGAATAAGTAAATGTAGGAAGAAAAAACTAAAACTCCCACAATTTTCTCAACACACCTCGTCCTCACTGGTCGACATGGTATTTTACTTACGAATGAATCAGCCTCTGCTTTGAACGATAAGATGTCGCGATGTCTTTTTTGACGAGGACTAAGCCGCCCTCGTCTTCTTCTAATCTCTGTGTCACGTTGCTGGTTAAATGATGTATTCTTCCCTGTGCGGGGGATTTTCTCGACTTCAGTGTTGTTGACGAGACACGAAGGCAACTCTTTTTCACAGCCGCCATTTTTGCACACACCTACATTCCCTTCAATGAAATCAACCCCCTCCCCTAATCCTCCCCCCCACCCACCCTCCACGCTCTCCTGGCCTGTCTTGAGCTTAATTAAGAATGGGGATGAAAACTGAGCAACTTCAACTTTTTTATGGCGCTCATTGTTAATAATATTACGTCGGTGGCTTTTTTTCCATCCTGGAATGAGGCCATGATTATTTTTAAACAAGCCTTTTTGTGGTGCAATTATGGCGTTATAATCCCGAGTCGTTTCCAACTCACCCCCTCTGTTTACGTCATGGTTGAAATACCAGGACAGCGCACCCCCTGAGTTGCACCCCCTGCCACCCGCCCTCATCTGTCCTCCGTCGAGTGAAAGGGCTTTTTCCTCTTCACCCTCTCCCTCCGAAGCAATTATCCCACCCTCACCACACCACCCCTCTCTCCATCCCACCACCCTATGAATTCTCCCCATCATCCCTTGCCACGTGACATCGGTCAAACAAGTTTTCCAATAAATAAAGCTGCCCCACAATAGGGTAGTTTACTTCATCAAAGAAAACGAAATGCATTGATTGCGATTCCTTACCCACAATTAGTGTATTCATAATAGACATATTATTTGGTTTTAGAAATCCCAGTTTAGACGAATGGAAATGGTCATTTTTAACCTCATTTGAGAAAGGCCAGATTGGCGCACATGCGATTCCACTCCTATTGACGTCACAGGAGCCTAGATTCTGTATGAGTAGATAGGAGTTTTACATAGTCTGACATAACCAATGCATATATGAGGGTCAGAGCTCAGGGAAACATGTCTTAATAATCACCCATTGAAATGACCTAAGTTCGGAAAGTTTCCTTCTTTAAATAGGGGAATAATAAATAATCCTTATTTAAGCCAAGCGCTACATGCTAGCAGCCGGCATCGCAGTAGCGCACATACCCTCGCCCCAAGCTCACCTCACACGGCGACAGCGGGAACCAGAATGACATCACACAGGGTTTTCCCAGCATTTACACTTAGCCGTCGCATTTTCGCGCGCTTGAAAATTGTCTCTTTCCATTTAGTCGCGAAAAATAGATATCGTCATTTAGAAATCTGAAATCGTGAAATGCGAACTCCAGGAGTAATAATCTTACTATTTATGCAATAAAAAAATAATAGGAAACCACCTTATTGGCTCCAGCATAGAAAATTCACCTGCATCCCTTGCGGAATATTATTCATATGTCTTTTTGCGACGATGGAAATTTAATGCAGTCACTCGCGTGAGCGTTCAAAGATAGGCTTGTGTAGCATCGTTAACTAACTTACCAATAGTAGTGTAAGATGAATGCATCTGTTGAAGTTTATTCGGGATTGCCACCGGATAAGGTTCTCCATCTCTGCCGACGTTTCGATGGCCGAGTCGTCCATCGTCATCGTCATCAAGCCCTGATGACGATGGACGACTCGGCCATCGAAACGTCGGCAGAGATGGAGAACCTTATCCGGTGGCAATCCCGAATAAACTTCAACAGCATCATACGCCGGGAAAACCTCAGATCTTTCTTCATGAATGCATCTATTTGCCACCAAATTACTCTCATGTAAAAACAAGTGTAAATGGAACAGTGCTACCTTTCCAATGTGAGGGAACGAGAAAATTGACCTAATTTACAGCGCAAGCAATGCATACTGAATATAAGAACTATGCCTAACCAACAAATGGCATCGGAAGGAGTCAGAATGGATTAAAAAAAACAGTAAATTCAAAGCATTATTTTTATTTTTTCTCGGTTTTTGCGGTTAATACAACTTTTTTGAGTTTTAAAATATTTTCTTGATCAGTTTTGTTATTGTTGTGCCTTCACTTTATTATTTTTGCTTTCATTTTCAAATTTTCTCTGTTTATTGTTTCAACTTTCTTTTTTTTTAAGTCATTACCAGCAGAGGATGAGGGCCTACCCACCAAGACAGTAGCTTATCACATTACACAGCATTATAAATGTAAACAGTAGAAATGATAATTTTTTTATGAAAAACTTTATTTGATCATTCTTATCAACTACAATCCGCGTGATGACTTCGCCAATTTTATCCTTCCTTACATCATCCTAAATCTTGAGGACGGGTTGCAGAGTTGACTCAAAAAACATTGTTTTTGGCGTCACCGCACACCTACATACACGTAATTATAATTGCCCACCTGATTTACATGAAGTCTGTACATCTACATGCACACAATACCCTGAAATCCGTTTCAATGGGCGAGTGGCGGGAGGTGTAAGGATATCAGACGGTAAAAAATATGAAGGAAATTCTGTAACGAATTTCCACCTAGCATTTATTGTTTCCAAGTCCTTTATTGTTAGGGGAAAAACGAATTCCCATACCTATCGGCTCGGAAAATTTAATGTATCGCTTCTGTTGGAATTGAAAATATAGCGGGGTTCTGATATGACATGAATGAAACTGGTTTCCCATTTGAGGCCTTTGTTTGGTGTTTTTCCATTTAAATCATTTCAAAAGTAACATTTCGCAAATATAAAACTAGTATATGGAAATGGAAGCCATTAAGTATATAAGACTACACTTATTTTTGATGTGGAATCACTTTTCATGGCAACGTGCAGGAGAATAAAATAATGGTTCAAATCAGGCATCATTCTCCTTTGATTTCCTCGAGTGAGTCGGCATTGTGATCTCTCTTCTTCAGCGTAAAGTCTACTCCCTTTCACTTATCTAAAAATCTTTTCTTTTTCTTCTTCGTTTACCGAACATTCTTCTCCCTAAAACGTTTTTCGACATCCTTTCACCGCCAAGTATTCGCTTCAGAATTTTTTTCTATCCTTATTTGTAAGTTAATAAACTCATAATCTCTTCTTTATACTTAACCTGCTCTACTTTCGTCCTCTTATCATATACTAGCCACCATAATGTATCAAAAGGTCTATTCATTCGAGGATGAAGAATGCACCTAACACAAAGTGGCTAGCAAACGAGACTCCGCAGGAATAGAATTAAAGTCTGAGAATCGGCAGGCATGAGGTAGTCGTTAATAGACGATAGACGATACCGTATGAAGTTAACACACGGTGGACAGAATCCCCAGCAATGCGTCTCAACGTAAATATGGCTCCCCCATCCTCACCCTCGTTTACCCTTGTAACACTGTTTTCATCACTCCCTCCCCAATCAACACTCGTTCAATCCATCCAAGCCTACCGACTCCTGCGTATCTCATCTGCTAATTTCCTCTCCTCTCTCCCCATGTCCTGCACTTCTTCGCGCATTTTTCTCTCTCTCCACTTCTCTTTCCCAAATCTTGAGCAAACCCTCATCAATCGCCTTCAGGCAGTTCTCTTCATTAGTGCCCCGAAACTTACCATGTACTAAAAAATCTGGAAGCGTTGTGCGAGCGTAAACATGAATGAAACTACAGTTGTCGAACGAATTCGCAGAAATTGTAAATAAATTAAATTAATTTTGATGGTATGTTATTAATAAAATTATCTGTAAAATTTTATATGATTTTTCTCCTCTCCCTTCTTATTGCTGTATGCTCCCATTTTTTAATTTTATAGTTATACTTCGATGTTATATTTTTAATTTTAATTGCCTAGAGAATTGTGCCAGAAAAGGTTTTTATTATTTGGTCATAAATTGATTTATCTATGGATTTTTATTTGATCTTTTAGAGAAAAAAAAGATTAGCGTATCACGATTACTTTTCCTAAATAAGTAAAATATTAAATTATGGTGATCACAAGATATATGGTGAAATATATTAGTCATTAAGTATAGCATACACATACCATATTTTCGTTCAGATATTGCACAAAAACGTAATTAGGGCTAAGAAAACATAAAAGTAATTCTAATTATTATTAATGTATTCTACCGATTAAGGTAGGTTTGCATGGAGTACTAAAGAAGTGATCTGGGAGCCTTCCTTTCCTTCCATTACCGCCTTCTTCAATTCACTATAAGGCCTACTCCCCTTCAATCTATCCAAAAATCCTACTATTTTCCTTCCCCTCCCTCGTTTCCCTAACATTCTACCCTCTAACACCTTTTTCAACATCCCCTCCCCGCTAAGTACTCGCTCCATCCATACCTTCTGTCTCCTCCGTATCTCATCCAAAAGCTGCCTCTCCTCACCCACCATATCCAGCACTTCGTCGTTCCTTATCCTCTCCGTCCATTTCACCCTCTCCATTCTTCTCCATACCCACATCTCGAACGCCTCCAATCTTCTCTCGTCTTCTTTCCTCAGTGTCCACGTTTCCGCACCGTAGAGAGCTACACTCCAAATCAAACTCTTCACTAACCTTTTCTTTAAACTCTTACATAACGATCCTCTAAGAAGCTCCTTCCTGTTCATGAACGCCTCCTTTGCTAGTGCAATTCGCTTATATATTGAATAAAAATAATGCCTTAAATCCTTCTCATTTACTCTATGATTAATTGTAGTGAAATATTAGGAATTTCGCGACCAAACATAATTATGTTAACTAGATGGCAATGAGAAGCAATGCAAAAATTTTGTACCTGTAGTCATTATAAAAATTTAAAAATGGAAATATGATTAAGCATTTATAAAATGTAGGATTATAAACAGCAATAAAGAGTAAAATTATCATTACACAAAACTTATATAAGTAAGCAATAAAATATAACGTGCTACGGTATGCAACGGTACTCTATGCCATACTCCTTTGTCAACTGATTTCACCGCTTTGATCAATGTATTTCCTATTGCGTAGAGTGACAACAATTTCTTTCAGAGTCTGTTCTGCGATATCGGTTCATTATGAACTATCTTAGAGTCATCAAAATGAAGCAGCGCTTCCTACCCTATTCTAAATTATTATGAATTAACAATGGTTTATGATGCTGAAGAATGATCGCTGGCTTTCCCGGAGTGTAGAATCGAGGAAGGTTACTCGGGCATTCTACCGGGTCAGGCTCTCCATCTCAGCCGACGTTGTACGAGTTGTTCATCTTGATCAGGGCATGTCAGGGAATCTTGGGAAATGACTTCCTTGCATACAGATGACGGCGATATCACGTAACTCTTGCCCCGTTTGTCGCCGCCGTCATCCGTGTATATAAGGCGGACCATTTCCAAGATTCGACACGCGTTGGAGAATCTGACCCGGTGGAATTCCCGAGTAATCATCCACGAATTTATAATGCTATTTGTTGCGTAATTCACGAATAACCTTTGTGTTAATGCATTATTTCTATACAAATCTGAAGAATCTGGTTCACCACTTTAGGGAGAATGAATGACGTAATTCGAAAGAAGGTTATTTAAAGATTGTCGCGGAAATTTGAAAACACACTAAATCTAATTTTTTGTTCTAAAACCTTTGAAAAGCCTGTCTTTTCCTTTTCATTGTCGAGTTATTATGTTGCTATTACGTGACCGAATAATTTCACATTTGACCATGCTTAATTTTCAACGCTATTACTAATTACCTCACCCGAATCGAGAGGAAATTCTTTGAAGAAACTTTTAGAGTAGCACTGCGTAATTGTTTCATTATCGTGGAAAGCCTTTGAAAGCACTTCTATTAGCCACACCAAGGTCTGCTCTGTCAAGTCTGGCGGCTCCGAGCACTAATTTCCCCTGGGCACATCCTCTGTTCCCGTACCTCCGATCATATCCACCACCACTCCATAGGTCACTCAAACAACGACGACTCGAGTGAGCATTCCCTCTTTGATTTTATCTCTTGTTTCTCCCTCTCTCCCCGTCTGCCCGTTCTTTCACATAGCGTCGGATCGTCGCGACGACGCGTCGCACAGTGGTCGGAAATCGAAAAACGCCGGACAAAAGTCCGAAATGGCTTTTTTTGAGGTAGACAATTGAAATTTGGCGCAAATACGGGGAAATAGTTGCTGATTTTGAAATAGCAAGTCATTTTTATTAAGTCTCAGCCGTTATGGAGTTACGGAGGCTTAAACATGACGAAATTTCGAAAAACTTGCCATTTATCATTTTTCTTCGAAAATGTAAAAAGTTACGCAGATGGTAGAGCAGTGGATGGATTTTCATGAAATTTTAAACATGTTCATCTGTCATTATAGTTTCTTGCCTGTACTTTGCATAAGTTTCAGACATTTTTGTTGATATTTGTGTGCTGTAATGTATCAAAATGGCGGAAGCTTTTTTCAAGCAAAATTTCACTTAAAGCAGTCATTATCTTTTTTATAAGAAATATGTATGTCGAGATATTTCGCAATAATACTAAGAAAACATATTTAAACGTTTGTCTGCAAAAGGTTTGGGAAAATGTTTGCGGCCCTGAGAGAAAATTCGAATTTTCGACCGCGCGTCGCGGTACGGCTCCACGCGGCGGACCCCGGTAATATCGATTGCGTGTGATGGTTGAAGTTGTTTGCACCTAAATTCCTCAAATTTGCCTTTTTCAAGCAAAAAACACATTTGTGGATTCCCTAAGGTTCTATATCGAAGATATTTTGAAAGCAGTATTGGTCATTAGGTCATAAAATGGCGGACATTTTGTTAGGCAAAAGTTTACATAAAGTAGTCATTATCTCTGGTTTTAGAAAAATGTATATCATGATTTTCTGTCAGGGTATTAAGTAAACATAATTTTAAAGTATTCTGCAAAAATCTGTGGAAAAAGTTTGCGACCCTGAGAAAAAATTCCAATTTTCGATCGCGTTTCGCGGCCCGGCTCGGCTCAGCGCGGCCTCGAAACTCCGACTCCCCGCACTGACGAATTTCTGAGGACCTTAATCGGTCGCCGTTTCATCGCATTGATTAATAATTTAATAATTTAAGCCATGTATTAATTTACTGCATTTGAGATTGGAATTGGCCTTACTTTTCCGTTTATCATTGTTAATAGCAAATTGAATGCTACTGAATAACCCCTAAAATTCAATTTATCCAATCCATCAATCAGTTCTTTTATGTAATCTCTCTCTGCTTTCGCAACTTCTCTAGTCTCTTTTAGCCACTGAAGGCGAATAGGTCGGCAAAATCTCGTAGAAGATGGCCGAGCATTCGCCCATAATATCTCACCTGGAATATTAAAAGTAGGTACTAAAAATTCCTGTAATGATTCCAATTAGATAAATTACAGATAAAATAGACACGTGAATCTCATTCCTGTATTGTCATCTAGTAACCTAAGTGGCACCAGGGAGCTCATAAATAAATACTCATCTGATGAGTCAGATAGTTCCCACAATTGCTTATATTGGGCATGGCCCGAACTGCCATCAAATCCATATTTGCACACTAGTGTGCAATCTACTTCATCATATGAGGTGTCAGCAGTTTAAATGTATGACAGAATTCGCGAAGCTGTGTGATTTAAGAGAGTTTGAAGACTCACTTCGCACATGTTTTCAGTTACCCTGATTCCTTCGGAGTATGCCATACTTTTCGCGTTTAGGACTCTATCGTAGCTTGGATAAAGCTTGTGTCTATACTTTTGAGCCGAGCGTCTCAGTGTATTGTACTGACCAGGCCCCGCTCACTAGGCAGATGCTAACGAATGCCTGAAGATGTCAGGGCAGTCGCCGGGAACAGCGCCTCTGGCGGCTCGGCACTGATTAAAGCGCGAATTCGAAAATCCACAGGGGAAATCGGGAAATCCTTGTACGTAGTTTGTCTTTATTGACTAAGATTTTTCTCTCGCTATAATGCCGCAACTTTGTAGCAAGAGGCATTACGTTCATGTTGTTCACCGGCTGGGAAACGAAGGTAGCCAAGATACCTCTATGATTTAAATAATACTACCGGTGACTTCGTTGACCTACAGCACTCTTTTTCTCGACGTCCACTGTCAGGGCCGGCTCAAGGCAAAATACTTACCACGGAAAACTACTGTTTTGTCACCCACCTACTGGGGGTTTTGGCATGAGATATCCCCGAATTACATGGGGTTTGGTATGGAATAGCCCACTATCAAATTTGGTCGCCCCCTAGCTATGTCGCCCGACCCAGTCCACTGTTGAGACTAAGTAAGCAGTTAACTAGAATACCATGCCTTTACATTAACAATAGCCAAGTTACATTTTAATCATAAACGACATTACTAAATTAATATGCATAAATAGTATTAGGAGTACGCAATGTGAGGAAAATCTCAGTAAATGGTATTGTATGCAATGAAACCAATAATATGAAAAGAATCGATTCCAAAAAAAAGGAAATAGACTACTTCTATGGAAGGAGGAGGAGAGGAGCGCAATCCTCCTACTCCTTCCATGTTACTAACATAATATTACAAGGATAAAGAATAAGACAGCAATCGTCTTTTAGGAATTTATTTGCTGGATACCTTACATTAATCATGGATTTTTTCGATTCATCCAATCTTATTGCTTCACTATGTTAGTGTCCTCTAATTTGAGAAAGAGAATGATTTACTTTACTACAACATTGTTAATGGCGTTACTCACTGAACATGCGAAAGTCACAGCATCATTAACGAGCCAACCTAATCAAATTTGGATTTCTTGAAGAAGTTACTATTTCTTCTTTTGTCCTTCATCATGATATAAACTGATGGGATTCGCAGGCACAAAACTTCAACTTCACAAGTCCGTGGTATAACCGCCAGATACATCTCTTTCAAAGTCCGCTATTCATATTGTAAAAGCTCGGCACCACTCCCAACGAGCAAGAAAACACTCCGGAGTACAGGTACACGCACACAAAAACAAGTTATAATTAAATAGGAGCGCATAATGGGATCAAAATAACGATACACACTGATACACATGCATCACCGTTTCCAAAACAAACAATGGAATTCATCCGGGTAACGACACTTCGATCCTAATCGGTGACCATCTCTATCGATAGTGTCAACCCCTATCGATTGTGAGAGCCACAATCGATCATGAGACCTTCTATCGATAGCTGCCAAATAAGTCCGAGCCAGATGTCTCCACCGTCGAAAGAGAGATAGAGAGAAGGCAAAAAGCTATACTATAGGGCCTTATGGGAGTGAGCGAGGCCTGGTACTGACTCTTCGTTAGCTCAGTTTTAATAACGAGAGAGACAGCTTCTTCAGGGGTCATTTCCCTCTGGGGATTATCCCTTTTTCTCCATTTAGACAAAACTCTTCTCGCCCTACTAGGAGTGGTTGTCGTTACCTCGGAATGTAGTTCGGCGGCCGCAATATCTCCTTCCTCCCTTAAACTAAGAGAGGTTGCCAATGCGAGCTCCGCAGCAGAGGAAGACATTTTAATATTTTGGACCTTACGTCTTTTTGATCTCTCCGAGGAAACACTAAAATCTATTTCCGGCCTTCCCAGTGAACTTAGGAAGTAATTATTTAAAAGTAAATAACCCAAGAATAAAAATATTATGTCGTTCAATGAAAAAGGAAGGTTTTCACCGGATGGCACTTACTAGTCTCAGCAGAAGTGCTAGTCAAATACTGACGCACGGTGTCAGGAAAGTTCATCGACTCCATGAGCCATGCGTTATTTCGCTTTAAAAATGTATTTTTATTCCGAGAACTTCTATTCCACCTTTGCAAGTAGGGCAACAAAGAGCTTATTCTGACAAATTCACGAAGACTTCTAATAGCGTCATCAAATTGACCTAAATCAAATCTTCGCACAAGAAAATCCACCAAATATTCCATTTTTTCAGTTGGTGATTTGAACTTTATGCCCATCAATGTATTATGGAGATCAAGCCGCGAGATAAAATTGGAAGACATATCCAATCAGGACTGAAAAACTTGTCTAAGATCTGAAAATTAATGTAATAGAATGAATCTACCCATTCCACAAATTGTTCAACAACGATAGGCTACATAACGCCAGAAAGTAGGGGCGAAAAATCGGTATTGAAGAAAGTTTGTAAAAAATAGTTCAAGGGACGTAAGAAAACTGGGACGAAAAAGCACGAATGACTAACACCAGGTAAAAACACATGGACAGATATCTTACCTCGAATAAGGTGTGGATTGCTGAGGAAAAAAACACTGATGTAAACCTTAGAAAAAAAACTCGGTAAGGATTCCTATCACTCACACTCAATATCGCGAGTAAAAAAATATTTTATCAGAACAGATTTCTCCCAATTCACTTCACCACATCACTTCACCACAAATGCCAAAATAGAACTACTGCTCAACATGCATTTTCTATAGGATAGGGATGGTCCACCCAGGGAAAACCCATCATAACTGTTAAAGGGTGCGCGGTGTCATAAAAACTCCCTCAGGGACCGAGTCGCATGGTGCTGTGAAGGCGGAGGGATTTGGCGGCTTGCAGTTTGAAAATGCAAAGAGAGTGGAAAGGGAAAACAGCCAACCCCACACCCTACCATAAAAGAGTGTATGAGGAACAAAACACCCTCATGTGCACTCAGGAATTGAAGGAGTTCATAATTACTCGGAAAATTCCGTGGAGTAACCGAAGAAAAGCATATTCATCACAGTTAGGCATCACAGTCTACAAACACATGCGCTGGATATAGTATCCCTCTATGATAATAAATATATGACATTTGGTTATCATTGACAGCATGGATGTCTTGAGTAAGGCGAATACAGGACATTAAGGTCCTCAGAAATTCGTCGGTGCGGGGAGTCGGAGTTTCGAGGCCGCGCTGAGCCGAGCCGGGCCGCGAAACGCGATCGAAAATTGGAATTTTTTCTCAGGGTCGCAAACTTTTTCCACAGATTTTTGCAGAATACTTTAAAATTATGTTTACTTAATACCCTGACAAAAAATCATGATATACATTTTTCTAAAACCAGAGATAATGACAACCTACTAACTTTTCAGCACTTTGTCACTGCCTCAGCGTATGAACACCAAGTAGACACTATTTATTGTGATTTTACCAAAGCTTTTGACAAGGTATGCCACACAATACTCCTAGCAAAGCTAAATGCTTATGGCATAAGTGGAAACTTACTATCCTGGTTTAGCAGTTACTTGGCAAACAGAAAACTAATGGTAAAAATCAATGGCGTCACTTCTTTTTCCTTCAAAGCTGTATCTGGTGTCCCCCAGGGGTCACATTTCGGACCAATTCTATTTCTAATTTTTATTAATGATATTGGAACTGTAATTAAACCTGTTAATTATCTTATGTATGCTGATGACATAAAGTTGTTTCACACTATAGACTCTTATGCAGATGCTCTTGTACTTCAAAGATGTCTGACAAATATTTACGAATGATGTAAATTGAATGCCTTGCATTTAAATATTAGTAAATGTAATGTACTAACCTTTTGTAAATCTAAGATTCCGGTTCTTGTCGATTACTCTATGTCTGGACAAGACCTTGTTAGAGTGAACCAGAAACTTGACCTGGGAGTAATATTTGACTCTGATTTAACTTTTAACAGCCACATTGAAGTTACAATTACAAAAGCTTACAAAACTCTCGGCTTCATTTTTCGCAATTCCAGAGACTTTAATAATATGGCTTGTATTAGACTCCTATACATCACCCTAGTTAGACCGATTCTGGAATATTGCTCTATGATTTGGTTTCCATTCTATCATAAATATGAGTTAGGCCTAGAGAAGGTTCAAAATAAATTTCTTAGATTTGTGGCCTTTAAGGCCGGAATGGTAAGGGAAAGTGGTGAATATGACAATATTTTGAAAGTACTCAATATCCACACCCTTTCTGCACGTAGAAAACAAATAGGACTAATATTTTTACACTCATTGCTTAATAATCACATTAAGTGTTCTTATCTTTTATCATTAATTAACCTAAGGGTTCCATCAGTTCACTCCAGATGTCACTTCCTTTTTCATATTCCGCATTTGAGAACCAATTACATGTTTCACCTACCAGTTTTTCAGATAATGAGGGATTTTAACAAACATTGTAACTCATCAGATATTTTTCATTTATCCCAAAATGCATTCAAAAAATTTGTTCGCCAAAATATGTAACTTAACTTTCATTTGTATTTTATTTCAATGTAACAATTTCTATGGTAATTTTTTGTAAAAGGACATTTGTCCGTATAATAAATATTATTATTACTTTATGTTAACTTTTGCCTAACAAAATGTCCGCCATTTTATGACCTAATGACCAATACTGCTTTCAAAATATCTTCGATATAGAACCTTAGGGAATCCACAAAAGTGTTTTTTGCTTGAAAAAGGCAAATTTGAGGAATTTAGGTGCAAACAACTTCAACCATCACACGCAATCGATATTACCGGGGTCCGCCGCGTGGAGCCGTACCGCGACGCGCGGTCGAAAATTCGAATTTTCTCTCAGGGCCGCAAACATTTTCCCAAACCTTTTGCAGACAAACGTTTAAATATGTTTTCTTAGTATTATTGCGAAATATCTCGACATACATATTTCTTATAAAAAAGATAATGACTGCTTTAAGTGAAATTTTGCTTGAAAAAAGCTTCCGCCATTTTGATACATTACAGCACACAAATATCAACAAAAATGTCTGAAACTTATGCAAAGTACAGGCAAGAAACTATAATGACAGATGAACATGTTTAAAATTTCATGAAAATCCATCCACTGCTCTACCATCTGCGTAACTTTTTACATTTTCGAAGAAAAATGATAAATGGCAAGTTTTTCGAAATTTCGTCATGTTTAAGCCTCCGTAACTCCATAACGGCTGAGACTTAATAAAAATGACTTGCTATTTCAAAATCAGCAACTATTTCCCCGTATTTGCGCCAAATTTCAATTGTCTACCTCAAAAAAAGCCATTTCGGACTTTTGTCCGGCGTTTTTCGATTTCCGACCACTGTGCGTCGTTTCGAATTTCTTCACGAGTGGATTTCTTCCGGACATGTGAAGAGCTGTCTCTCCCTTGGGTTCCACCGCTTCCCCTCCTCCGCTCCATATTCCCACGAGAAGATGTTTTTGAGTCGGACAGTCCTTCCTCTCCTACCCGTCTCTGTCCTTTGACTCCGAAGCGAGTGGTTCTTTCTTATGATATTCGCACAATATGTTTGCTTTCATTTACCTTCAATGTATTTTTCCTTTCTCTTTCAAAGTATTTCTCCGTCTTGATTTGTTTTAAAGAATTCCTCTAGTTTCTTAAAAGAGATTTTATGGGTAATAATTGGTAACGACGTGGATAGAAGAATTAACCCTTTCTAACCCATTGTTGCTTCTGAGAGAAATTAAATTTCAATGCTTTTCATTATAAAAATGTGAACATTTTCTACTCAATCACAATTATCCCTTTCGCGCCGAATCCCGCACCTGTGCGGCGAGGATTTTTTTTCCTCAACTACGAATGCCACACCATTGCGTCCTGAATGTTCTTACCCTAACCAACGAATGCCTGTGCGGCACAGGTCGAAAAAAGTGACCTTGGCGGACACAATAGACCCACGGACGCGGTCGCCCCTCGTGATCCGCCTTAGCGCGAGCCCAGTCCCTTCTTCGGCCGCTCAGGTCGACCCTTTCCTATCCTCTCCAAGCGGTCAACTACTGTTATTTGCAGTGTGTTTTCCAAAACTATATTTGTTGCTTACTTTTGAAATCGAATGCTAGAAATGAATTTATCATTTTTTGCTGACCACATGGAAATTTCAAATGAAATTCTAACGTTAATATCAACAGAGTTATAGAACAACTAGTAAATATACTAGATCCGTCTATATAAACGTTAGAACTTCGTTTAAAATTTCTGCACGCTCAGAAAAAAACACGAAATTCATTTTTAATAAAAAAAATCGATACGAACAACAAGTATTTGCATATATTCTGCGTTAATACTTTAGCTAGTTGACCGCGGACTCTTCCTAGGAAGGGGCTTTTAATCCCTCTAGGGTCTGGGACAGAGGCCGAGGAAAAGGATCGGCGCCCCACCGAGTTGGGTCCAAAAATGTTTCGGGAGGGACCCACTGCCTTTAGTCGACGCGGAAAGGCTTCGTACAGAGGAGTAAAGAAAACTTTCAAGAGACTCGTATTGAGGAAGAATTTCCCTCAACGAAGGTCCGGCGCGAAAGGGTTATTGTGGCAGTTACATATTTCGCCATTGATTTTTACAGCACAAAGTAACACGCAGTTGAAATCTTTCCTGAATAGAGCTGATAATATGTATATTTTTGATGTTACTTAGAAGCAACGTTGGCTTATAATGGGTGAACAAATAAAATTCATTTTGTCACAATCATTTTGGGGGTTTGTTGAACTAAAAGTTAGTTTCCTCTGTTTTTTTTTTTAATTTGTCATTTCAGTTGTGCATCAGGACTATTACAGAGCTAGCATAATACAGCTCGATAAAACTGTTTTTTTCGCAAAATAGCTATTTAACTTCTATTTTTTTAAAGGATTTTCGGAGCTGGAATTAGAGGCAAATGGAACACTTTTCCCTCATTAACATGTGTTATGGATACGAGATCGATAAAGCTAGTAAATGTTCATCAATATTACAACGGATATTTAAGATGCAAAAAATGTTTTCAAAGACGTACAAATAATAAATTTGTACTTAATAAGAACTTTGTGTATAGTACAATAAGAGGTGTTGATAATAAAAGGAGCAAATCATCCGAAAACATGTGTCGATTTTTAGGGCGTTTGCTATATTTTAATAGTGAAGTCCATTCCACCCTCAAACTCTTAGCTGAATCTGTCTGGACTAGGTTGAAGGTAAAAAATTTTCGGAGGATTTTTCAGAGGCCCGTACTCCGAAGAATAAATTAGATTGCACTTCTTCGTCGGTCGAATTGGACTTGGAACCATGCCCCTGTGGCGTCCTTCTTTGAGGGGAAGGTATGCGGGATTCTCTGCGATTTTTCAAAATGAGAAGGGAGAGATAAAGTCACAATTCATATCCGCTTTACGCCTTCTGCCTATGAGACCAATCGAAGGATAACCCACTAACTTTAAATGCAATAAATGGTCGCCATAAGCAATAACGAGTTTTGACTTGACAAGAATACGGAAGGTTTTGCTGTTGTTAACACCTTCTAACTAAGCGTAATATCTGGGAAAAATACGACTTAAATACTTGTTGTTTAAAAGATAACTATTTCTTATTCCTAATCATAACTAAAGTGGCAGCATTATGAAGAAAATTTCATTTTGCAGCATAAAATGGCAATTAGTTCAGATTGTCTGTATGAAAGAGGAAAATGCACATTTTTTGACGGATCATTTGGTTTGATGTTACTACCTTTAAGAATGACTGGATTATTAATTATCCATCTGAGCTGTAGCTAATGGCTAGAATTGAGAACCCTGATGACGATGAGCGAGTCGTAAATTGAAACGTTGGTAATACAAAACGAATTAAAACGGTCGAAATCTCGAGAAGAATTAACGTAATTGATTCGCCAGAGAAGAATTATTTCATATTTTACTCATCAGTCACTATCACAGTTGTCAATTCAGAAATGTTGCTGATTTTGCAAATTGGAAGGGATATGTGAGGGTAAATGCCATCCAACAATAAGCTGCACGCGTGCGAAGTTGAATTATTAAGGATAGGGGGTCAAGTTTCTTTTTCCTGAGCCATCTCGCTCTCGGAATAATTTATTTGTTGTTGTCCAAATGTTTCGTACGGAATGGGTGCCTCAGCCCATTCGGTCAGTAGCACAAAGCTTTATCCGCAGGGTCATCACGTTATTAGCCGCGGACGCTTTTGCACGCAGATCGAATCAGGCGATGGGTGAAGCCCTGGTACTAATTTCACGCATGGCAGCAAAACCTGTTGGGGCCATTAATTGCGAAAGCCATCGTTGTCTCATCCCTTCCCTTATTACATTGCAACTATGGATGCGGAAATTGGCAGGAACATTTGCTACTTTCCGTTTGTCCCAGAATTGAATTCGTAAATTTTGATAATCGCATTGAGTAAAAAGCAATGACCCTCCAATTGCATGTCAATTTATTCAGAGGATCTCGAATTTGAAGTAGTAAGCTTTTATCAATTACACGTATTCCGATAAGACGCACTGGTATACTTTGTTTCTTATTGTGATGGAATTCCTCTTCGTAACCCAGGTAATTTGAGTAATTTTGCCGGCCTCGATGGCGGCGGGGTGCGGTCTTCGCCTGCCACACTGAAGGTCGCGGGTTCGAGGACCGCCTGGAGAGGTTACTCCTAACTAGGGCGTGGTTGTTTGTGATTGTCCTATTTTAATTGTTGAAAACCCTCCGATTTTAAGGAAAAACAGTGCTGTTTTCGGGGCGATGGAAGCAAATGAATCTATAAATAAATGCATGTGGAATCACAAAGTTACCGCATCTTCTTTTATTTCGTCAGAGGGGCAAAATTTTAGTCTTCGACACACTGTGACGGGTCACGTGCATCCGCTGAATAGGTTTTTTTTTAAGGCCTTCGATTAATTTTCCGAATACCGTGCTTCTATTAGCTATGTATTTTTTTCCTATTGTTCTCTTTTAAATGGTAGGTGATGAAATGATATTTTGTAACTTTTAATCAACGTATAACCGTGAAATAAAATGTGATTACTAAGCGTGGAGAACACAGCTATCGCTACTCGAATAAAATCATTTTAATCCTTTCAATGCATTATGTTTCATGAAATATGAATTATTTATGTTTACTAAGCATGTTTTATCATTTTTAAGCTTTCAAAATAAGTGTATTGTTCCTCTAAATAGTGCTAAAATTATGAAAATCCGACGACGAGATACACTCGTCGTCGCGCGATTTGGCGTCGAAAGTTCATGACGAGGTAGTCTCGCCATTACGGCGCAAGGGGTTAATTAGCTGGGCGACAGGGGAGGTCGCCGCTGTCGCAGACTTGTGCGGGCGATGAGTCGTCCTGCCAAGGGGACGCGTCGGACGAGGGGTCGTTCCAGGCGGAGTGATCATCGTGAGAGGTCGTCTAGCAACTTGGCCGGAAGTATTTGCCTCTCCAAATCGGTGGTATGTAAGTTAGTCGTTCCGTTATTTTCGTTTCTTTTTCCTCTCTTTGCACTTCCTGAAGTCATACTGGCTTCACCTCCTTCCTTCACAGCCCTTCTCAATAAATTCCTTCACTACTATATTCCGACTCTCGGTGATGAAAGGGTGACACTTACAACGAATGAATTATCGACACTAGCAACAAGTGTTCTAAGGGAATCCCTCCCCTTTTCTCATTTCCGTGTGTCTCATGTCCGTGCAAGTGGAAGGATTCCTCCCTCACCCCTCCTTTGCACTGGCGCACAATTCTCCTTTTTTATGATTTTTCTCTGCTTCCGTCTACCCGCGGCTGTGGGTAGCCTTCGAAGGCGATACCATCTCAACACACTGTAATGTAACGCTGGCCTCGCCATTTTTTCTCTTACCACCTAATGGTTTAAAATAACAATAAGAGATCCACCATAAAGTGAAATTAGAGAATAAACAATAGACCTAAGGAGTGGAGGCGTTGGCAACAAAGGGAATTGTAGATCAAACTGTCGGAGTGCAAAGAGAGAGCACGCGAGTTTTTTTTTGGTAGAGGGAAGTTCCATTGTGTGGTATCGTGCGAGACATGGCCCACGTAGAAAAGGAGAATTGATAAAGGAGCTGGAATTAAGGAGGGGAACGGGAGATTTTACAACAGGACGGGACCAAGCTGAGGGCTCGCCAAGGACGAACACCACGCAGGCTGATAGGATTTTCCAGACCACAGAGGGACAAACCAACCTGTGTCGTCGAACAACTGTGTTGTTACTATAAACTTTTATTTTCATATACGATGCGAAAAGCCATGAGGCAAGAGGTTTTAATTGGCAAAGAATTAAGTTTTTGACTGGTATCCTTTTGTATCAAGTAATGGGATTTTGTGGAAAGTTTAAGTGGTGAAGTGTGGCAAATAATTAGACGATATAGTTAAAAGAAGGAATAATCATTCATATACCAAATTGCTGTCTAAATTAGTATATACAGTTGGTCATGACCTAAGGGTATATGAATTATTTTGAATATTTTAATTGTCTGTAAATTGGAATATTTCATTTTGTCAAGTAAATTGCAATCTTTTCCGACGAGCAAGCCGGGGCGAAGGAATAAAAATATAAGTTAAGAAAAGATATCGCAATCGTAGTTTCTTCTCAGGTAAAATAATCAATAGTTTTTCGTGTTAATGTTTATCCACGACGTGGGGCATGATAACACGAAGTAGAAAAACACAACATAAAAACTCTTGTTACAGTACGTTAGAAGATAGTTGCCCTCTAATCAGAGAATTCCCCTCACTCACCTCCGACCCACCACCCATACTTCTCGCGCCCACCCCCTTTCCTAACCCTCTTCCACCCCCTCCTCCTCTCAGACTCCCTTTAATTCTCGAACGAGCCTCGAGATAATCCATTTCATTTCATGATTATTGTAAGAATTTTCATTTCATCTCACGAAGCCTTGGGGTGTTTTAGGATGGGGTCAATTTTCTTTGATATTCTTTTCTTTCATCCCTCAATTTAATAATTCGTAAAAATGGCGAGCCGAGTCTCAAGAACAACCCACTTAAGTGCCTCACTCATAGGGGGTGAGGGCGGGGTGAGTTTCTCCCTCTATGTGCGACTTTATTTTACGTTTTTCGTGAATTACGCAAGCGTTTACGCTAATTCATAGATGGGATCGAAAATAAAATTGAAACATGATTCCTTATTTGTTTAACTGTGCGCCATTTCGTCGGTTAATGTCGAGTTTGTTGGTGATCTCGTTCCTGAGGCGTGATAATATAGTATTGTTCCAATAAAGGTCCGTCGCCATCTTGTGTTTGAATACGAGGAGCTCGTAATGAGGAGCGCGTGTTTGCTATTGAGGCCTATTTTTCGACGGGATATTTGTAATCGCTTCAATTTAGTCCCTTTAGTCAGACCCTGTCCCGGACCGAAAATCACTGGTTGCAAGGGTCAATACGCTCAGAAAACTGCGAGTGCGACAAGACGAAAAACTGGTGTCAATCGCCTGAGAACATTATGATGGTGAGTACTTCAATTTTGTAATCACCGTGTTCGGCATGCTAATATGCGTCTGCCCTTAAACTTACTGATCGCTCTTTGAGGATAAATATGAAATGAACTGGTTTCCGACCTTTCAGGATTCAGAATGGGTTTAAAACGAGAAAAAATACGATGAAAAATTGTGTCCCCAATGTGCTTTCACACGGTTGATTGTTGCAATTGCATTTTCAGATGAACTTAGTTTTGACATGGAATGGACGACAGAGCCATCTATTTGTCACACTCTGCTCTACACCCGTTCCACTAATAAAAAAACATTCTCCCACTCCACTGTCCAATGCGTAACATTCGGACCACCAGCCAGTGCACGTGCGATTCCCAGCGAATAAATAGCATATACCGAAGTGAGGTAAAGAACAAACAACACGCTACTCACACCAATTTGGAACTACGAAGAAAACCCACACTTTAAATACAACAGACCCAAAAGAGCCATTACACACCCAAACCGCTGAACAAAATTGAATAATTAACCACCAAACACAAAAAAGCCATAATACAATAACAACCAACACGCCGATTACCAGCTGATGCTGAATATCGAGAAATTAACTATTAGTTGACCAAAAATGCGATGCGATGCGAGGTTTTATCCGACTTTTTGGCTGCAAATGTATTTCGCGCGGGAATCATAAACGTGAAAAAGGGTCGAGAAGGAGCGTTGAAATTGTCTCCCTGACGGGGTGACTTCGGAAAGCGAGTTATCGCGTTCGCCGGCGTGAATAAAAAATGAAACGACGTGCCCGCGATGTCCCTCCCCTCCATTACCCCTCCCTCCCCCCCTCCGCCATCCCCTCTCCTTCTCTGGAGCGTCCGTGTGGAGCACGAGGGTCAGAAAACAACGCAAAAAGCAAATGGACTCCTATGTCAATTTTATTTCACTGTTTTGTATTCCAGAATTAAATTGTTGGCTACGCTCTCCCAAAAAACAAATGTCCATCGATATTTACTCTTCAATCTCTAGTCCAAGCTGAAATTCCGCACTTATTTAATCGACCATGCTGGTACACTCCAGTTCAAGAAAATCCAATATCCTGGAGGTAATATCCCCACGGTCCTGTCGACCTCAGCGTCATCATGCGTACACAAAACGCTTCCTGAACTTCTGTACCTATCTAAAACTCTTTCTCCGTCAGACGTTACATTTTAAATTAAAACTAATTAGCATGTAATCAGGAAAAATGAAAATACAGTAAAGCACTATTTTACTCAGACTACTGATTGAATATCATGAAAAAATATTAAATGAGAGCATGTCCAAAAGGTGAAACCATTTAAATATCATCCGGTCTCTAAGATGGGATAAAATTAAATGTCCATCGCGCTTGAGAGGTTGAGATCTGACAGCCTGTCAACGCCTGTCCCGTGGAAAATTCTCAAATGTAATGGCGACGAAGAGTAACACAACTCAGGATCTAATCTTTTGAATTTATCGATTAACCCTTCGCAATATACTCGGTTGCATGGACGGCCAGCTCCAAATCGCCGTACAGATACAGGGCCCGGGCCCTCGCTGGGCCCAAGATTCCACTTGGGACTCTCGCCCACTCGCCCTGATCATACTGCATAGATTGCTTCCGTAAGTCATTGTATAAACCCTAGATTTGCCTTACGCTGAAGAGAGGTGACTAGTGCTGATTAAACGTGAAGAAATGCAAGCAAGCCGTATTTTCGTTTAATTTTTAACTTATACTTTCTGTATTCTTGATAATATTTATTTTTCGTACTGCGTACAGTAAACCTTATTTTGCTTCACAGTAGTGAATGAGTAACATTTATTTACTTACTCATAGTGAGTGTGAATTGACAATGGTCAGATGACACAGTAAGGTTACTCAAGTACGCTTAGTTGTTTATATTTTATGAAACGAAGAACGTAGGAAGCAAAATTATGCATCATTATACATAAACATGGGACCAAGCATGAAACAATAGCGTACAAAATGTTTAATACATCCGATATTAATTGATAAATGGTGCTCATAAATGGCCCCGAATGAATTTGTCTTGTTTTTTTTAAATGAATGAGTAATGCGAGGTTATGGTTTTGACAAATCTCCAAGTGAGTGATTCCATTCAATAATTAACCTGTTGAGGAATGGAAATTTAAAAAAAATTAATTCTAGTGCATCTGCGTTTTACTTTGAATGTACGTTCGGTAATTTTTTCCCGATGGAGGGCGGCACTTCCGGTTCTTTTCGAAGCCTCCCCATACTCTATCATTCTTAATTGTTCCTCCATAAGACCCCCTAATTTTACTTCTTTTCCATCCGCTCTGTAGACTCTCCAATCCTAAAACTGCCATAATCTCCGTTATGCTTTCGTTCCTCTCTTTGTGTTTATTCAGAACGTAACTCGCCGCTTTCTTTTAACATATTTCTTAGTTATATATGATTTTACACTTTCCCGGCGAACAACTTTTGAAAAATCTTCTCGGGATACCGCGCGGGTAAGATTATTTCTTAGTTGTTTTCCTTCACGGTGAATATTTGTGTGAAAATTGTCCTTTTATCCAATTACTCGATTCCTTTGATGGATATAATGGATGAGAGTACGTTTATTTAGCATGAAATGCGTCCTTTTGTATTGCTATTGCCTGAAAGAGGCCATTTATATCAAAGAAAGTCATATGCATGATTGTTGAGAGAAGTCTACCATTCTGTATGTTAATTAATGTTTCCTTTTTTTATTTCCATATACCCCGAAAATAGCTCGTGGTGATCTTTACTTAGAGGGTCCCAAAGTTTCAACTCTATGAGTACAAATTCGCATGCCCTGGGTAGAGGCAACTTATCTTAGGCGGGTCACGAATCCGCGACCTTCGGGTTTGCAATCGAGGACCTCATACCGCCGCCACAGCGGCCGGCAAAGTTAAATATTAAGTGCATTTCCCGTGAAGTTGTTATTTTTCCCAACTTCTCACCCATTTGAGTATTCACTCCCATGGAGGCACGGCAGTCGTTCCTGTTCATGCGTTTTGTCCTTGAGTAGATTTATGCAGATGAGATTGCGTATTCGACTGGAGTGTTACACTCCTAGTGTTGCACAGAGATTCCTTCCATGCTTCCTAGAATGATTACGGCACCAGTTGATTGAATGCTGCGATGCTCATCAATACAGATGCAGAGGCAATATCCTTCTCTCCTATCCTTTTATGTAAATACCGGACTCAGTTATGGCAAATAGTTTCTCTCTCTGCGCTCCAAGTATCATGCGTAAGTCTTAAAGGTTTTATTTAGGCGACCATAAAAGTGCGCCGGCCATTTTTTTGACATCCCCGCGACGATTGACGAGAGACTGCGTTCTCTTGGTTCTTTTGCTATTCGGTGCTTGGCTGAAATATTTTCATCGAAGTAATAAACCCTCACCTGGGAAGCCCCCTTCTTGTGTGGGCGTTTTCCTGCCGTGGGTTTTTTTTTCTAATAAGGACGACAGTCAATATCCTTAGGTTTTTCCCACGTTCACTAACATCTTTTTACACTTGGTCAATAGTAACTTTGTTAACTTATAATTTTATTTGTTGATTGAAAATGGAACTTCTATTTATTTTTATGTAATTTCTCTGCATGTAATTTCATGAGCAACTTGACGATGTATTTAACTGCATATATTTCATGTTTGACGAGGGGTTAGGCGGATGATGGCACTTCCTAGTCCCAATCTCGCCAAAGAAAGACGTATTATTATTATTATTATTATTACTAACGATAAAAATAAATATGTAGTAGAATAGCATAGGCCAAGAGGGCTTTCTGCGAAAAGAAGAATCCTCTTACAGCTGACTGTACCCGCATATAAGTAAGGAAACAATTCATCAGATGCTAGATATGGAGTATGTTTCTCTATGGAAGCGAGGCTTGACAGCAGCAGAGAAGTCAAAGAGTGGAAGCATTCGAAATGTGCTGCTACCGAAGAATGATGAAGATAAAATGGATTGACCGTGTAGGTAACGAAGAAGTGCTAAGAAGAGCGAGAGAAACCTCCTAAAAACCTTAAGCAGAGGACGGGACAGCTTAGTGGGCCACATTTTGAGGCACGATGGTGTGATGAAGACAATCTTTGAAGGACACAGGTGGAAGGGAAGAAGGGCAAGGGACGGCCCCGAATGAGTTACATAGAATAGGTTATAAAGAATGTTGAAGAGCAGAAATACGTCGCTATGAAAAGGCTAGCGGATAGGAGAGAGGAATGGAGAGCTGCGTCAAAGCAATCTTGGGATTGCTGACTAATTATGATGATGAATACACCATTTTGTTATGTTTTAGTTCCTTTAAATTCTCGAATATATATGCGAAGAAACTATTTATTTTTTCTTACACCGAACTTCTCGTCCTGAGCCAAAAATTTTCTTGGTTAATTTCTGAATCATTTTGTTTATCATGTGTTACCACAAGTTAACCAGTGTAGCCGGTGTAGTCACATGTGAAGCCAAACGCTGGTGCTACCGTGTTAGCCATATATAATGTTGCGCTGCGCCATGATCACATAGCAGTCATTATGTCGTTGGTGTGCTCGTCGAGGCACGCTGCAATGATATTAGAGAGTCAAGAGCGTTATCTCGCCGTTATTCTGTAAATAGAAGTGTTCTTGAGTGTCTCTTCGCTTTTTGATGGCGGGAGGAGAAAAATAAAGATATGGCTATGGCTTATGTTCATATCCATGCTTAGAAAATAAGTTAAATTTTTGCTTGCCATTGATACGTAATAATTTATATATTGAAAAATGCGAGCGGTTGCTATACTCTGTGCTTTTTTTATGAAATCAACTTGTCCCGCTCGCGATGCATCCAGAGCCTTCGATTCTTCCAACTTCGCCAAAATCGGATCAGGATCGAGAACGTTACCTATCGATTCTTGATCTCTTCACAGTAGATGTTTACTTGTGTTTGTCTAGCGTAATAGTTGACTACAGTCAGGCAGTGACATTTTGCTGACGGAAGCAATGAGATCGGTCTCACTTGTTGCTTTTGGTTATCATAGTGTGCTTGTAAAAGTTGCATGTTGCAAGTTGCAGTTTTTGCGTGATGAGTTTATTGCTTCAACACGTCCAATATTTTTTTTAACCCACGCGAATTGTGAGTACCTCTAAATTTGTGAGCAACATTACCTCCGTGAGGAACCTCTCTACCGATCTCCGTGCGCAGCTTAACATACTGGTTCTCAAGACGCGCGTGCTCCAAGGCCGCGCCTGGTCGCTCCCTGGCGTGCCTTTTGTTGTAAAATGCGGGGCGCGTGCTCTGAATGTTATGGGAAGCTCTGGTGGTGTTTACGAGCCAGGAATTGTGGGAAGGGAAGATGCTCGATTGCCCGAGAAAGAGTTCAGGGGTCGTGGAGGGAAATTGGAGCGATAAATTGCTTATCCTTTTATAGCAGGCAGGCAATCGAGGCCGGAATTTTAAAAAGATTGCTCCATTTATGAACTTGGGTCATATAATCTTATCTATATAATGTGGCCGTATGAATTCATCCCTCTTTTTACCCATCCCTCCCCTTCAACCGCTAATCTACCTTTACCACAGCCACAGGCCGCTGTTTCGTCAGGAATGTCCAAGCGATAGTGTCCTGACGGAAGCTATGAGATAGTCCCCGCTAGTAGTTCTTTTTTGTCACCATAGCACTTGAATGAATGTTCAAGTCGTTTTGCTTAATATTTTTTTTCCTTTAAGTGGTCTAATGATTTGTTCTGGTCGCGAGCCCTTCCTTCTACTAGATGTTGTAGCGAATATTAATATGGCTCACCCATTCCTGGGGCCATTCTTTCGTGGGAGCCATAAAATTATGGCAGTATTCTAGTAGAAGTGGCGGGGATGTTCACGCATGTACGCATAGAGCTAGGGGAGAGGAGGGTTTTCAGCAGGGGGGCTCCCGTCTTGTTTCTCCATCCCAAAGATGACTTTAACTCCCAGAGCCCATTTTACCATTTTAGGATGCCATTATAACAGCGTCATAAATATTAATAAAATCTACTGTAATATTCCTTTTTTCCCTTTCTCACGTACTATTTTCCCCCGCCACACGATATCCTCACCTTCAGCCATTTCTGTTTCATTCGCATCTTGCAATATAGGGGGAAAATTCTGTATCATACACATACATATCACATTGTATCTATCCTTTCATATTAAATTCATTTCAATTTCGTAAATGTCATAATCACTGTCTTCCTTCTCAGTGTGGATATCTAAAGCGAGATACTTCCTCAGCATAGTACGGCTATAATGTCAAAACAGAGTGTGCTTTAGTAGTATAGGTACGTGATATATAGAGAAATTAATTTTTGAAATCTGTTTGATTAAGGAGGTGGGCTGGAATAACTATTCTCCCTCTTGTTCTATGATGGAGGTGGGCGCGCCCACGGAATATGGTGCATATTTTTATTTCTTAGCCCTCCATTCTGAGGTTTTGTACTAAATGCCTGTGTCCCTGGATATTCAATTTTCAAAAATAGTGTCAGTATTTCGGATTTCATGATCAATTACCTACCGGACGTCTTAAAAGCTGTGTTCAATCAAAGCAGGGAAAATGTTGTATTTTAGAAATTCACTTCCGTCCAAATAACTTGTTCTAGTGTAATTATGGTGGAGATCAGTTAAAAATTTTCATTTTTTTTAGAGTTCAGCAACATTTTAAATAATATGAAATAACCTAATCTATTGTCACTCATGGCATCCCGCTGATCAATAACTCACATTACTGGAGCACAATATCACTCGTGAAATTGTTTTACGAGAGATATTTCATTTTAAAAACTTAAGGCGACGGCGGCGGACATCTTGGAAATTGACCACTCAATTACAGCTTAGACACAACTTCTCCGCTGTAGAGAAGTCGGAATGAACTTCAGGGCTCAATGAGGAACTTGCATAGGTCGTAGATTGCTCTAAAAACTATTTTGAATAAGTCAAATGGATACATTAGCTCGCAAAAATACCTTCAGTTTCTCCATTCAACATCAAAAGAAATATAAAAATTGCATTTAAAATCGAGAAAAATTTCTCTGAGCCGACCACTGCGCGAAGACACCCGAGCGTTGCCGAGGCCAGGCGTGACGTCATAGGTGCCTAAACAACCGTAGGGAGTAGGGAAATACGCTGAGCGCATGGTGTAAAATTTGTTTTGAGGGAGTATTTAGCCGCTCATCGTCACTTTATTTTGTTCTGTTATTCTTGGGCAAGTTCTCGTATTGCTATTGTGCCTAGATTATTACTTGGGATATTAATAATGCGGCATCGGGATTATGAAATACAAGCGTTTCACTTCGTGTGTTTTGGTTATCAGAAAAATGGATGATAACGTTGCCACTCGTTCGAATAGTACACCTGAAATTCATCTACGTCTACATAATACCCCGCAAGCCGCCTGAAAGGCGTGTGGCATGGGGTGTTAGGACACCAGCCTTTTTTTAGGCACCAAAAATTGATGCCACGACCCTCATGGAATTTGTTAAGACAAATTATTGCTATACGTCGGCAGCAAATCGAGTTCTAAAAGAAACTTGTAATACTGGAGGATAACGATCGTAAGCTGTGCTGTTGACATTAGAGTAAGCTGTGCTGTTGAATTTGGCAACGCCGGATTAACGGAGAAGGTAGTCCTATCCGTCCTACGGTACGAATGCACAGCAAAACAGTCAGCACACAATCCACATGTGAGATCGCGAATCGGTTCCGCTGCCAACACACACACAAGCTATAACCTATTTCAATAATATAGGTAAATCCATAAACAATATACTAGCATATACCATAAAAATATAATGGGAAATAGGCAAATACTCTTATCAAAAATTGGATGTCACTATCACATTCTTATATTCATCACGTACAACTTACAATAACAGAACTCGTTATGATGAATACAACTATTTATTCACTGATTTAAACCCTTAAATTAGCCCACACAGGTGACATTTCTCACTACTATTCGTTGAAATAATGGAATAACAAACTTCACACACAGTTTTTATTTCAATAGCGTGATCGTGAAATGTCATATCTACGGTGAACAACGGAGATTAGCACGCCACTGACAATTTTTACACTACTGTTAGACATTTATCGATAGCGTAATAGCACTTTTTACAATTCAATCACGATGGAACACTAATAACTCTTGGCCGATATTTTTCAACCTTGTCAAACTTTGTGCATTACAACCACTGGCACTGTGATTATTAGCAGTAGCTTAACGGGAGATGTCACGTTGAAAATAACACTATTTTGGCACAAAAATGTTTCTAGATGTCTCCAATCAGCGAGCAAAAGTTGCATTGACTGGAATTCACCCCATAATACAAGCACAGACAGTCCTAAACGACGAATTCTCCGGTACCTACGAATAAACGGATGAAGTTATTGTATATAAAAGCTAAGCGGACATTAGTAAACATTAAAATCGTTCTAATTACATACTTAAATGAATGATATGCCGTCGATAACATCAACTTACAATTAACGTATCCCCCTTCCAATGGCCGTGGCTCAGACTCCTACAACGATGTTATTTAGGTATTATCAAATTTTTGGTTTAACTGCTCCAGTTTTATATTTTATGTCCTTACTCAGATATTAATATTATAAATAATGCAAAATATGAGGGCTTCCAAGCCTCTATCGTCGGATATTTATCTTTAAATATAAAATAATCAACACGTCTAACAAACGAAGCTCTCACAACTGCTGGAAACTATTACAAACAATCACAACAATAGCTTCGCGTGATGTTTAGGCACCTTTGACGTCATCGAGGCTTCGTCGGCAGTGGCTTGGGGGGTGAGGGAGTTTTTCCCGCGCTTTAAAATTCGTTATATTTATCATTAAATATCTCGCGAAGGAAAACTCAGATTTACATGCGGTTTTCTTTGTTGTATTCAGAAAATAATTTTCTGTCCGCCTATGAAATAAAAAAAATTCATGCAAGTTCCCCATTGAGATCTCTTTATTCTAAAGAATTAGTCAAGTCGATTTTGAGTCAGGATCAAGACTTGACTAACGTTCTGAAGTTCTAAGACACTTAGACTCTTGGTGACTGCCCTGGTGACGAAGGGGGAAATTTCACAAATATATTTCTTCAGGAAAGCCTACGTATTTTTTAATAAAATTAATTTCTTATAGTTATAGCGGCATTTTATTTTATAATCTTTAATAAATGGTACGTTTTGAGAGGTGATTTAATGAAATTTTTGGATGGTTGAAATAAATAAAATATTCTAATTTCACCAAATGATTTTCATTGAATCACTTGGGTCATTTTATAATTCAAACTCATTTCAAGCAGTAGAATCTATTGTAATTTTGAATGTAATACTTTATTTAAATAACCAGCGATGATTTTTCTGAATGTTAACTCATGAATTTATGATAATTTAAAGCCACTAATTTTGTCCCGAAATATGGCCGATATTTTTCAGATTTGGGTATAGAATGTAATTTCCTGTTTTCTTTATTATAAAATATTTTCTATTTCTTTGCAGGTTCGTAGTAACGCCGACTCATGGAGTACGAAATGGTGTTTGTGGCGTGTCTGTAAGGTTATCTCATTTCTTTTCCTTGTAAAATTATTTTTCGAGAGCTGAGGGGTTATAGGTAATCATGAGGAAATATATATGAAAAATTAACTGCAAAGAATACTTCAACCTGAATTTTAGACTAGTCTTTGATTTAAGATCTATTTGGATCTTTTTTCGCCCGCTGATACTATTTTTATCCCAGATAATTTTCATGTAATCCGAATGTATAAAAATTTCCCTCCATTTTAACTATACAATCGTTAGTTCAACCTAAAATCTTAGGTTGAATTAACGATGTCTTGTACCAGATGATGGATCAGTGAGCCGAAACGCGTTAACCGCAGTAAAAATTTTTCTTAACATCATTCTTCTAAATAGGGTAATACGGAAATAAAATTTCTGATATTTAATGAATAAAAACGTCGTTTTTCTCCTCGATTACGTCGACATTTTGTTTAATTTACAATTATTAAACATTATTAAAGATTTGAACGCTTAAGTTTGGGGTGAGACTCCAAATTATAAGTCAAGGAGCAAGCCCCATAAACTAGTCCATGAATGTCACAGTCCACATTCTTCCCTAGTATCGATATTTAAAATATAGTGATTTCTCTGTGGTGAATAATTGAGGTACTTACTCATATAGCCTTTAATTGTAATTTCGCGCAATTGCAATTTCGCAAATTTCGCACAAGATATCTTGAGAGCATTCGTAGTTTTACGGTAATGGGGGAGTAGCAAAGAATGAGATAACACAGAGCCAACTTCATAGTAGAAAGTATGAGGATGCTGAAGCGCACTCCTTGGAAAATAGAGCAGGTCCCTTCATTTTTTCATCTTCCCGTTACCTTTCTTCTCTCGCGCAGAGATGACCTTTGCTCGACTGCATTGTGAAGGCTGTGTACCCGAAGGGACCCCAAACATAAAAACTCCTTGTCGACCGGCCTTCACCCTAGTGGAGCTTTTGCTTTAAGCTTACTGTGTATTTTTTATTAGAGCTGGGCGCTGCGGCGTCAAAACGGGACTCGTCTCCATAAGGTAGGATTTTTCTGAGCGAGAAACAACGTGCAGTTTTGCCCACAATTATTTTTTCACGTAATATTTAATAATTTACTGAATTGGAAGGGAAAAGACCTCGGGTAGCCATTTGAAGCGTGAGTTTCCTCATGATCATGTTCTAGAGTGTACTATCTTGAAGCATATCATCGTTGCTCTGCGGCGAAAACAACTTATTATGTACTTCGTTACGGTATCACAAAACGCACGATTTAGGACGCATTCCGAAATTCACTGGCAGTACTGACAGTGCTGCCAAACCGTTCCAAAATCAACTGGCAGTACGGTACAGTAACCGATGACGTCAGTCATTTGATGACGTTCCCTACTGTGAACTCTACTGTGGCTGCTGCAAGCCGAGAGCAGCAGTTGCGGCAGTAAGCAGACGAAAGGCGATGTTCACCTGTATTTGGAACACAGCAACCGCTTTGCTTAATAACATATGGTACGCAAGTAAATGAAGTATGGCGTACATAATTCATAATATATTCACGTAAACTGAGAATAAGAACTCCAATTTTAAATTATAAATATATATTGTTGATATTGAAAATGGCAAGTTGTGCGCGAATGAGTGTTTGATTACTTACCTATATGAAATATTTGTATTGCTAACTTCGTGTGATTTACCGATAGTGTCTCGTAAATTCCAGTGGTACAAGAAATTCCTGAAAACTTCAATGCAAGAAAGTATCATTATTAAAATTACGTTCTCAATGTATGTATCGGTATCGTGTGTTACATAAATGCATGCATAAACTTTGTTGATTTCTTTTATCAATGCAATGCAATATCTACGTATACTTTCTTGTTCCACCGTACCGTTTAATGTGTGAGCGTAATAATAACATAAGTAATGGCAAAAGCAATTTTAATTACACGTTGGAAATTCGTCTCTCTATACTACATTATTCTACCATATTAACTGTACGTATGTTATCGTCTGCTTAAGCTTCAGGATACTGACCTAATTGTTTTGTGCCATTGCTTGAAGTACGAATATGTGAAGTGTATAGCGTGTATTACGTTTAAATTTTCTTCAAACATGAATATAGAGGTACACCTAATTAATTCCTGTATTGGTGCCTTGTAAATTGTTCTTGATTATGTTTACGCACTGTTTGAAGGCATTTGTCAACCTGAGATTGAAGTACTTTTAATTTTGAAAGTTTTACATGTCTATCCTCAATTGCAATGGAGGTTTTTAAAAATATTTATTTAGGCTGCAATCGATCAATTTCGAACTTTCATGCTTACTACGTATATATATTCAATTTATTTTGAAAATGGTATTTGCACGATTCATTCCCTACAAACACAGAAAGTATTAAATCTGTATTAAACCCGTATTTTGAAATCCATAAAATCCCAATTATATCTAGAATTAATCTCTTTCAAAGGGGTTGCTATGTCCACTATTTCCCGCGAAATTATCAACAGCAGCTACTGTTGACCGTTCCAAAATCACTAATTTGCTTACAGTGGCAATACTGTTTTCCGTTCCGTTTTGCAGCAGCAGTAGCAGTACTGCCAGTGAATTACGAAACGCGCCCTTAATAAAGTGGTTTTCCGCTATCAATGTCTACCGTTATAATTCCTCTCATTACTTAGAACGTCATACACCACGGAAAGTAAAAGCAATACAAAATTATATTGAAGCGCACATGTAAACAAAGCATTCCGTCGTCTGCAACTTCCAAAACAAATTTGGTCGTTGTCAGAAACGGTCGGAATTATCATTAGAATCGAGATACACTATCGATAGTCGCACCAGTGCGCATCATTTCTGCGCAGAAAATTCGCTGAAATCATTCACCGTGTATAGCGGTACCGGCGTATGAATTTCTTGCGAATGATCATTCGAATGATCTTTCGAATGATCATTCACCGTGTAGGGATGATCTTTCGAATCATCATTCGCGTCAGCCCTCGCTTGCTTTTCAAGTTTTTTTTATTCTTTGGAGGAACCTCGGCCGTCCATCATCCCTCCTTGCCTTCTCTCCGCTGATACCGTCTCCCCCTCCCCTCCTCCGCCTTCCCCCCCTCCCCCCTACTCACTCCCCTCCCTCGCTCACTTTCCCTGTTGTGGCGACGCACCACGACGCACCGCGACCGACCCAAAAGCCCAAATCCATTGCTCCCCGCTATCTCAAAGCAAGGAGTCTAGTCGGCTCTTCCCAAAGCCTCCATTTCCGTAGCGAAACCAGATATCCCCGCAGGTGTTCCTGAGTAGTCGAGAACCCAATTCGTTCGTCGGGAAAAAATATCATATTACAATGTCGGAGTATAATTACGCACCTCTCTTGTTTGTTTTTTTCACATAGGGTACCGTGGGAATCAGTGCCAAGTAGTTCTCTCAGGACTGGAAGTTGGGAAGGAAGCGTTGTTGGAGGGGGAAGCTGCGCGCGCACACAAATTTTCTCTATTTTCGTCATATAGATTGTGTTATCCGTTGTGCACCTTAGACAGCCTTTAGGAAGGCTGGGGCTTCCGGGTAGCTTGGACACTCACGCCATCTGGGAGTATTACTACAAGCGGTAGGGGAGGTGACGGCGAGGGAGGAGGAAGTAGGCGAGGGTTTTCGTGGAACTCATGTGGTCCTACCTGCCCACGCCGGTGACTGCACATATTTCGACTGATATAGCAGCAAGTCACACGTCTTTGTAATCCGCGTGTGTGTGATTTTAAACATGAGGTACTAATGCTGTGTTTCCGGGTGTGATACCCATATTTCGGATTGGAGGTTGTTTCGCTTTCCGAAAGCTGTGGAAAGGTAAGGAAAATACTTGTTTTATGTGAATGTTTACGGAATTTTCATGTCCATTTTTGCAAACGATATCCTCGCATGAACTTAGTGTTTGTTTGTGCTTCCTCAAGCGTTTGTCTTATGATTGATATTTTATTCTGCATATATTACCGTTATTTCGATACATTGTTATGAATCATTTATCTTCCTAGGCGTGTTCAATGTCTCTGTTCTGTGGCTCACAGTAATATACGATCCTTGATCGATAAATAAAAATTATTATTGTTCCCATTACATGCTGATATTTCACCCTTTCATATCACTAATTTGCATTTTCTTACTTTCATCCAGAGATTAGGGAGTTTAGTTTCAATCGCTTATTTTATTCCGTCCTCTTAAAAAAATATGCTTAAATATAAAGTAGCAACCGTTGATGAACGCGAATGTAATGCAGTCGTAGCAACACGTGATATTTTCAGAATGTTTAACCTGCTGAAATGCTGCGTATTGTCCGCGACCCCTCTGAATACTTATTGCTGTTAGTTTCATTCAGGGACGCCGACTTGCAAAAAATATTGGGGGGCCCAAACCGGGGATCTTCCCCGGCAAATATTATAAGTAGTGACTTAAGTTTATTAAGCATTTTAGAAGGGCCATAGGATCAACATTAGAACCCTGACAACTCGAATCTTGATATTTAGACACTCCGGGGAAAATCGACAAGCCTGACACATTTTTTCTTCACAAGCAATACGAATTTTTGAGGGAGTTCGGCCCCCCTCAAGCCCCGTGGAATTGGCGCCACACGTTTCATTCTCCAATCTGTTCAAATTCCATTGAAGTGCACCGAAATTCTGATGCTCTGTTATGAAATTGTGAATATTTTGCGTTAGCAATCAAAGTTATCAGCTTGTGTTCAATTAAAGGATAGTGGTGGTAGCTGCTCATAATGGGTATGTTGTTTATTACCTGTTAAATTCCTTATTGAAAGGTTTTATCATAAATTTTAGAATGCATATCTAGCTTGTGATTTTGAAACTAGCGAAATACGTAGGTCATCTCTCCTAAAAACCTTACTAGTTCAGTGAATGCTGGTTTGGTTAGTGAGTGAGTTTCATCCTCCATGAAGTGTTAATAGTAAACGTGTATGCAGAAGCGGTGCGCAGAAAATAAATGAGAAGAAGAAAAAACTCTTTTATTTTAATAATGTCTCAAAAACTTCAGTGCTTGGCTGAACAAGAACAGTGGTTCCTGTATCGGTTTACTACACAATGAGAGTATATAGATTCAGGTACGTTTGAATATTCGTCCTCTCAGAGTTTTAGGGGTCTCTGATTTTCTTTTTGTGTATAGAAGCTTGTTTAGAGTGTTATGATTTTTGTGTGCAATTTAATAATTTTTTATATTGAATGACTTCGTAATTTGTTTAGATAGAATGAAAAAATAATGTTTATGAAAATAGTTGTAAAAACACACGAACGTCCTCATCTAGCATATTCTCCCCTTCCGTCTGTCTAATTTATTTGAGAACGCCACAAAATAGAATAACAACAACGAACCTCCGGAGGTCTGTGCTCAAGGCCGAGGGTTTGTGAAGTGGCGACCATCTCGCTTTCAGAGTTCATCGCGTTGCAAACTTATTTTGGAAGGGTTTTAGGCATCGAATTTTCGTGGCGAATATCTCGAAAACTAATCGAAGAATAGGGAAACGAAAAATCCAGGTTCACGTATTTTCGAACTCTATAATTCTAATTGGCAATGAAATGAAATAGCCGATGGAGCCCATATTGAAAGAAGCGCGCTGCGGTGTGAAAAACTAAAATAAAGCATGACACCCCGTTCACATAAGCTCACTCGCGACCTTGGTCCGTACCGCGCGTCGTCCGTCTTGAACACGTGCGTTGGTTATCTTAAGCTCTTACCTGAGGTCGCGTTGCTCGCCAAAACTGGAAATGAAGTATGCGGATGAGAACAATGTGATCATTTTGAGACGTTGAGAGCGAATATGAATCGGGAATAAGCTTCAGCGTAGTGAAGATGATTTTCAAAACGGGTGAGTGGAGTTATTGGTAGAGGTCCGTGAAAGTGGTTTTATTTTTTGCTAAAATTCGTTTTAAAACCATATGATTTCGGTGTTATAGAAAATTTTGGCGGTGTTATTATAATGTTACATTTTTCCCGGTATATAGGCGTTTTATTATTTTATGGTACACGTTTCATTAATACCTATACTTTTATTAAGCATTTTACTTAACATTTAACACAATTTCGATAGCACAAAATTTCTGATAAAACAACATGAAAGAAGTGGTTCAATTTATATTGGTTCAAGGTATATGAATGGTTCAAGTATGTAGTCCTGGCTAATACGATCAGCAAACGGCAAAATCCCCACTACCTTATATGTGTATACTTCGAGAGCCATTCCGGGATTTTTGCATTGTCAAGTTTCTCTACACTAAATAAAGCCTTTAAAAATGCTTTGTAGTATTAACAACAAGCTCCTCCTTTCCTTTCTTTGAGTGACTGACTGTGTGTTCAAAGGATAGCTGTCGTTTTGTGGGTCCCCTTTCTTTCGCACGTTTATGAGTATCGCTACTGATGTGCTTTAACAAAGTGTCACATCTTTTGAATTAAAATCGTTTTATCGCAAACTTTGCGCAGTAATACTCTGTATTTCACATAAAATCCTTCTCAACCCTGCAGGGTCAGTGAATTTAGTCGAGAAGGTGTGAAGAGTATCACTAGCTTTTGGCATTTTAAAATTCCTATCCTTCGTTCAATATTTAAAGCTAGAACTACGATAAAAAAACAGTCTAACCCCAAAACACAACCTGTCACGGTGGTGTTTTCAAACTGAGTGCTGGGTAGCTGCAGTACCGTATAACTTACAAATTGTCTGAAATGTTTCATGTCGTGGGTTCCCTTTCGATACCCCTCACCCAGGTGCTGAGGGAAGGTGGGACAGCAGCTAGATACAACAAAGTCGCTTAGTTTTGATTACAGCTGTTGCCAATCGGTCAGGAAAGGCAGGGAAAGAAGCGCACATAACAAAACATAATCGGATTCAAAGAAACTTGAGAAATTATTTCCCATTTATCAATCCTGAAGCATCTAGAATGAGATGCTTTCTCACCTGAAGAATTAGGTATTAGATTTGGCCAATGTCCAAATGATTTTTTTGCATTGTAGCTCAGTGGAGAGCTGAATATTCGACGATCCGTCTGCAAATAAGGAGAATCCTCTATCCTCTTATCCTTTCTGTTCCTTCCTTACCTTCTCCCAACTGCTAGCGCTTCGTGCTTTCAAATAACCTTACGTGTCTATGGATGTCTTAAAACGAATCAAATCGCGCAGTTGACGCACGGTGCCGTTGACGGCCGCCGTGGTCACCACGGCGCCCATTTCAATCCGGCCCGGCGGTGCGCCGTGAAATAAGGCAGTGCTACAATGAGGCCGCTTTCTGACGAAACGACTTTTTGCCGGCCGCCGCTCACGTCACGACGCCGTGAAATTCAGGCCGCTTTCAGACGAGACGACTCTCTGCCACGCTGTGGGCCGTGCCGGCCAGCGGCCGTGTTTAAGTCAACGAAATTGTTACATTAGACCCATACTCAAGGTATTCCTGCAACAAGTTATCCAACAACGCAGTCTAATGCACCGCGGTGAGTCGCCGGAATTACTGCTCGGCATTGACGCGTATCGGGCGCGTGAGCTTGTATTTCCGCTCCTCCGCGGCCGCGCTAAATTTCTTTCCGCGCATTTTTAATTCATAATATCTAATTCTTCAGATAAGAAAGAGGCAGTATTAAATTTAACGGCAAATTCTGGCGGATAAAGCACCACAGTGCGTGATATTACGCGGATGCGTTATGCGCGAGACTAAACGAGCCTATTGACCTGGGAATCGTAATGAGATAGAGTAAATAAACGTCGGCAGCGTTAAACAATGAAGGCTTATGTTTTAATAGATTACGACTCATTAGATATGATTTTTTCGCTAATCCACCTAAAATCGCAAATAACGCGAAATTTCGTTTTAACTGACCGATTTCGCGTTATTTCGTGTTATTTCGCGTTATTTCGCGATATCGCGTCTCGCGAAATTCACGGACCTCTAGTTATTGGTAATAGAATAATTTTTCCAGTGGACATTTATATTCAGACGAGTTTTAAAACTTGGGCGCTCGAAGGCAGCACTGAGTCACCGCGGTGGTGTGAATGCTGGTTGGTCGTTACCGACCGAGATCATGCGAACGGGGCAGGGGGTGATTGGGAAACTTCTGCCGTGCTGGTGCACCTTATCTCTTCTCCCGAATTGAGCAATTAATGACAATATGGCGAGGTGTGGGAGAGAAAAAAGGAAGCGCTTTAAAAAGCAATTTCATCCTTATCGCTCATGTTTTATTCACCTCTCGCGGCATTTATTAACAAGCGTGTCAGGGAAGAGGGCCGCGTCGTCGTCATCCACGCTCGTCGCTTCGCGCACATGACACCCCCTCCCTTCACCCCCCCTCACCTTCCTCGCACAGCTTCCCGTCGTGGAAACTTTTTTCCTCTCCTGATTAATTAACCCAAGAAAACAAATCTCTTTTATGCATAGAGTTGTCAACTGCAAAATTATGCCCTCGTCCATTGTTTATTTTTCTGAGGTTTTAGAAAACGTTCATTTTGTCCGAGATCGAGTTACTTCCTCTTAATTTTTTATGGAGGTAGCGACGCACAAACATCTGATAATTTATAATGAAACACTGACTTGCAATTTTCCACAAAAATAAAATTTAATTTTCGTGGAAAATTGCAAGTCGGTGTTTCATTATGAATCAATTTCACTCCATCTCGCTGGATTCCTCGAATTTTATCTGATAATTTGTATGCATTAAGCATATTTGATGTTCTATTTGTATACTGAGATGTCGCACAGAGGTTTTTAACGGTTCCTTGCTGTGGAAAATTTCAATGACGGAGCGACGAGAACTCGTTGAGAGCATGGTCATTGGGATAGTAAAAGTAGTGTAAAGTGTCTTTCTTTCTAGTTTAACTGTGGGCTCACAAAGTAAAAATGCACTTCCTACCTTCAATTGCTAATTCAAGTCGTGGATTTATTCCCTCAGGGAGTCTGAATAATTTCACGGTGACCCGAAACTGCCCCGCAAAAGAGGGAGAGGGAAACACGATGATAATTTGGTGCGATGCGAATTCCTCTCTCCTCTCCCCTTCGCCTTCTTTCCTTCCCTCCCTCCCTCTCTCTCTCTCTCTCTCTCTCTCTCTCTCTCTCTCTCTCTCTCTCTCTCTCCTCCCACTCTTTTCTCTCCATCCATTATTGATTGGGCGGATGGCGTCATTGGGCTTCTACACGCAATTGGCGGCGGGACAGGAGGTGGGGAGGGTGGGAGGAGACTCAAAAGGACCCCGTGCTTGCCTGGATGTGTAAATGCACGCATGTATGCATGGATTGATGGTTGGTGGGATAAAGAGGCGAGTGCAGTCAGTCTGTCCCGAGTGATGTGATGCCCCCCCCCCTAACGCCACTCCGATGAACTGCTAAGCCAACCCTGTGAGTCCAACGCTATGCCTCCCCTCCCCCTGTCCCCCTCCCCCTCCCTCCCCCCTCTGAACGGAGAGCTCCACCGCACGCACTACTCCCCGCTGTATCAAGACTGCCGTATCATCGCCCCCCGCCCCCCCCCCCCCCTCGCGCCTCCCGGATGCTCTCCGCGTCCTCACAATTACTCACTCACTCCCCTTCTCATCGTCAACTGCTCTCCGTCGAGCGCGTCTCAATATGCACGCCTCCCGTGCTCGCCGTCTTCGCTTCAGTGGCTGGCTGAACATCGCGGCAGACAGCCATGATAGAGATAAGTTACAGGGTATCGTGGCCCACACTATAGGTACCTTGATCCAGCATTATGCGTTTAATTCATCTAATTTTCGTTTTCTTTTGAGTGTTATGCTTCGAGAAAGGAAGTGTAGTCATTATCGTCTAAATTTACAAATATGGTATTTCTAAATGTGGCTTTTAGCGTACCCAACCGAGCGTGGATAGAAATTTTACTTTATTTTCTGGAAGTAATATGAAAATATAATAAAATTCTGTAGGTCTTTATGGTGATACGTATATATGTACTGGTTATGTGGGGCTAGATGAAATAAGTATAGATACCGCTGAAGAGTAAAGTGATCTATGCTACCACCCGCCTTTTAGGCTGCTTGCGGGGTAGAATGTACAGTCACTTTCAAAAGTCGGTCCACATACCTGGCGCAGCCGTCTCTGTTATTCTCCGAAGTCGACCTTCGCGTATTGCTTACACGTTCCTTGTCCCCTTGGGACCGATTTGATTTGATCGGGTTGTGCAAATGGTGCAAGTTCACTACTTTAACCCTCGCCAAGCACGATTTCAAAGGTAGGAAGGTCCCGGTGGACCCTCCCCCCTACATACCCTCCCCCCCACAGTCAAACAATTCCACCATCGAAGAAAGTGGAGAAGAATTTAAGGATTTTTCTGGCGATTAACACATCGTGAGAGGAAGTGAGAAGGACATCCGTATCGTTTGGTGAATTTATGCAGCACATATAGTAGAAATAAAATTTTCACAACATTTCGAGCATAATAGTCCAATATATTTTTCTCAACATGGTCTTGATAAAATACGAAAATATGTTACGCCAATTTAATATTGTCGTTTGCGTCACGGCTACTATCATGCTCGCGTTCACCCGTGTCGAAGGCGAAGGATTTTCAGACATTTTTCAATGTTTACTAGTGAAATATCAGTTACTCCCCAAGTTTAAGTTTATTCGAAGTACAAGTGGTGCCTACATTTTAAATACCGTAACTTATTCCCATCCTGTTAATATAAAAGAAGAAGTATTGTAATTTTTTACCTAGAAAAACCACCGGCAAAAGAATTGTTTTATGAAAGAAGATAATTATTGAATTATATTTTTCAGATGAGCAATCGGATTGCCTTAAAATCGCTTTGAAGATAAATATAATTTTTCAGTGAAAGAAGTAGCGAGATATTTATGGACATTGAGAAAAATGGCAAGCTTTCAGGCCGCAATGCGTCGCAGGAAATGTTGTCCTTTTCTTTCTGTGGAATACTCGTGCATTAGTATTGTTCGGTGTTTTTTAAGAAAATAGTGCGAGCAATATCAGCGTGGCATTATGATTGTGAGTCAACCATTTACGGTGGTCATGAAAAAACAAAATTTACCTGCCCTTCTGAAATGAAAAAGGGAGTATATTTGATTATTATGAAAGGTATCTTGATAATGCTGGAATACATGAAAGAATTCACGAATCACTCCGCCTGCGCTTGAACTTGAACTTACCACTTAAATTAACAGTAACGCCCATTCGCATTAGAGCCCTTTCATTCTATCCATATCCTTACCTTTATCCTTCTCCTCCCCCCGTTCCTCAAATCTCTCCTCTATGGATAGCACTTCTTCATTTCTTTTCCTCTCCGTGGATCTCACCTTTTCCGTTGTTTTTTATACTCACATCTCGGTTGCCTTCATTCTTTCCTTATCCATCATTCGTCTTCGTCTAAGTTTCCGCACCGTAAATCGCTAAATCACAAGCTTTATATTTGGTAGCTAATACATATTGTTTTTATTAATTACGCAGAAATAGTCATCAGGTACCCGACACGGTATATTTTTATCGGATGAAAACTATGCATGCGTAGTTTTTTGTTTGTAGGATAATGATCAGTATTTGTTCACCCGTAAGACTGCCACAAGGTATTCATTATGTGAATGTAAGTTCTATTATTGTTGCGAAAACACTTATACATGATAATGTAGAGGACATTGACATGCATGATATCACCAGGCGCCAATTACGACTGATTCTAGCTGAAAAAAGAAACAAAAAGTGGGAAAGACTTAGTTTGACCTCTCAGTGAAAGGGTAAAAGATAAAACATGTACTAAATGTGGCTTAAAATGGTAAGAAAGAGGCAAACAAGTTATGTAATAATTGTTTCCGAAGGTTTTTTATCTATCCAAAATATATTTATGACAACTATTTAGACATTCCAACTTTCGATGAACACGAAGAAATGTGTTAATTACTTACTGATACCTCGAATACACGAAGCATTATTTAAATATTTTCTTAGGGAAATGTTAGTAACGACTGGAATAAATATCATAACGAATTCAACGTAATAATTTGGCGCACATAAGTATTTTTATTTCTCAGATTATGAGACGTGTATAAATCTGTAGGATAATATATATCCCAAGAAAATGTTTAGGAATGATGAATGCGCCTATCAGTGTGTCTAAAATACTAATATGTAGAACAATATGCATTGATCGTGTTTGGTAATAATGTGTTAAAGGTGAAATGTTATTTTGAAAGAATGTTATTTTGGAGGCAACTGTTAGAATACTCTTTCAGACGTAAATTCCGATTTTCGTTTCTTCCTTGCTTCGACTGTGTTCTGGCACCGGGAGTTGGGGAGGGCGGATAGGTAGAATCTAGGAACAAAGAAGAATGTCTCGGTAAGATTTTGCGGATGGTAAGAGTAAGTCAAACTGGCCCATTCAAGGCACTGAAGGCATAAGCAACACCCGAAGTTCGAGCGTCCCGAGGGGTCGTCTATCCGTCTTCCGCCCGCACGGTCACGACAATCGAGGGGCAAGCAGCCCTGTCCCTCCCGGGGGCAGCGGCGACAGCGTCGGCGGAATTCCGGTCGCAGCCACCGATGATGGGCTCTGTGCAGAAGGCGTGTCTCCTAGGAGAAGAGGGTGGAAGGGAAGGGAGGGAATGGGAGATCCGTAGAGGAGGACTGTTTTTAGGCTCAAAAGATAAGGCTGCCGGACTGACCGGTATGTTGAATTTGCCCCACCTGGAGAACTTCCATTATTCATACGAACGAATTATATTGATTGTAAGAGTTTTAGGGTTATTGAAATGCTGTACACTTGGTAAAATAGGACCTGATAACACAGGAATATAGCATTCTGGGGTTACTCAATGTAAAATTGAGTTGTAATGATGCTTCATTTTACTCACTGATGAAGCTGCTCAAATCATGGTTCTTATTCGAATCTTTGCGAAGTCTTCATACTGTAGCTGTTCTGTACCGCGGGGTGGAATATGGTTTCTGGCCTTTAGCATTACCCTTGTATGAGTGGTACATATGAAGGAAGGGTGGCAGTTGAGATGGCAAGAAGAACGCCTATGGGTATGTGGATGTGGAGTACGGAGAAATCATCGAAAAATGAAGGTGGAAATTCCGTTCGGCAGCTCTCCAATTGAGGATGTTGCGTGGAGGCGGCGGTGAGACTCTTGTCAGATGTGCCCACGATCAATTGTTCTCTCTGTCTTCCTTTATTTTTTTCTCTTCTTATAGCGTCTTATCGATATGCATGTCAAAAATGTTCTTGGACATCAGAAAAAGTTTACATGGCATCTGCTGTCGGTACCTATTCAATTTCTTGGATATAGCAAATGCTTACTACATATTTTTAAACTATCTTAAGCATAACCAAGTGTTCTTTTAACCAATGATTAATTTTGGCTGTTTCAAATAATTATATCCAACCAATTTCTGCGCAGAGAGAAGACTCCGAGATTGAACGAAAGCAATTGACTCCGCACTAATTTGGGTCAAAGTTCAGCTGGGCTGTCGTTTGAGCTGCAAACATTGCATTGCAACAGAGTATTCACGGAGAAACTCGTATGCTTTGTTCGAGTCTTCTCCCAATTTGAAGTGCTAAAAGTGCAAGAGTACGATTTTGACGGCGCACCGTGACCGTGCTCCATAAAAATGTTCATTCCCTCACGAGAGAGAAATGAAGCCGTGCATTGTATGCATTCTCCTGCGGGACGCGGCGAACGTGTTTTCAAGGGTGGGCAAGCGTAATGAGTGTGAGGGGCGGGGGTGGAAATCGAGAGGTGGAAACGACGTAGGGTGGAGAGGGAGGGGGAGCCCCGGAAACTCATGCGTGAGGTCGGAAGAGGATTTGGGTCGTTCCTATATATATAGCGAGCGAGCGGTTGTATTATTCGAGCCGCGAGAGATTCCTGGTCCCAAGCCGTCCGTCGTCCCATTGAGCGCGCAAATATGGAGATGAAAAGAGGTATGTGGGTGTGGAGGGCGGAGCGTGAAGGGGAGCGGGAGCCGCACCCGGCCAGGGAGTGGACGAGGTGCAGAGGGAAGGAGCGTGGTCCGGAGTGGCCGGGACGTGGCTCGAATTCGTTGACCGACTCTCCGCTCTCTTCAATACTTTCATAACTTTCTGGGTTTTCTAAGCCAAAATGAACCCATTCCGGGTGGTCATTCACTCAATGACATGCTTAGTACATCAAAATGAAGGTTGTTTGAATGGGTGAAGGTAGAGTTTGCCTCGGATTTAGCCACTAGGGTGAGTGTGAATAACACAGATTTTGGGTAGGGAAGGATTGCAGGGATCGCATGTATCTAAGCGCATCGGCTAGAAGTTTAAGTATTTAAACCGATATATAAGAGCCAACTGAATAGACCCAGTCATGCAGGCAATCACAATCGCACGAGGACACTCGTCCTAATCACGCGCCGTTGTGGGCTAGATACCACCATTTCGGCGGCCACAAAGCGCACATTGTGCTTCCCTGAACTGCAGTGGCAAAGGCAGTGGTGAGCCTCCCTCCCCAACCACTCCTCCGTCTTTCCACTCGGCCCTCCTGCCGGAGCCCTGCCTCTTCATCCCTTTAGACCCTTGGCCCGCCCCCGGGGCATTCAGCGGGGCGAAATCGGGTTCGAAATGCAATTTGAGAGAGCAGCAGCTCAGAGGCGCGCACTTCCGAGGCCTCAGGGGCGCGAACCTGCTCCTCACACCCCCGTGGGCACTTTGTCTCACTCACTTCTCGCGAGGGAGACGCCGCGACCACAGGCTCGCTCTCTCTCTCGCTTCCACCGCTCGATGCACCGCCATGCACGCGAGCGCCGTCCTTCTCTTTATTTCCTCTTCGACCGCCAAAGCGGCCTCGCACCCCGACTCCCCTTGTGTGCACTGTCGAGTTAAGGCGGTCAATGAGCGAACAAGGGATTCCTCCATCAGATGGGGTTCGATGATTTCTTTGGTGTGATTCCCGAGGGAAATGAAAATATTTACCTACGTGGTGGGGTCGGATCGTGGAAGAGGGATTCATTTCATTGTTTCAGTGGGCCATTCGGGGAAATGCCACATCTGGAGCCGCGGCAAGAAGATTTCCACGTTTTTTTGGCATCAAAATTCGAATGCTAGCTGCAAATACTGAAATTGGTACAATTTTTCCCATCATTTTAATTCTTTCATTATTCTTGTTTTTCGAAGGATCATATTATCCGTTGACCTATCACTACTAATATGGACCCTTTGGGGCACCTTTACCCAGATGACGTAACCCCACCCCCTAGCCATGGGTGTGACCCAACCCAACCCTCGTGGGACTCTTTGGGGCACCCACCCCCACCCCTACCGCCCCCACCCCTCCATATCACCCCCTCCCGCCCTAAACCATCCCCCTCCCATCTTAAACCATCCCCACCCGCCTTAAACCACCCTCACCCGTTGGTATGTCATCAACCCAACTTCTTGGGACGGTTCAGGGCAGCAGTATGTAGTTTTTAACGCACTGATTACCACGGCTATCAGAACTATCACGGTTATTATCTCGTTACGGCCGTACCTATGTGCTTTTCGTGGAAAATTTCCTTTTCTTAAAATAGAAGAGGAGGAGGAGTTGTTATTTTTATAAAAGATTCATTAGGTTTTTCTCAAATGAATCATAACTTTGTATTTTTTGAGTTTGTAATGGGTGTATTACATGTGTCTAACATTGATATGTAGTATTCCATGGAGTACGCAAGAAGTGATCTGGGAGCCTCCCTTACCTTCCAGCACTGCCTTCTTTAACTCACAGTAAGGCCTACTCTCTTTCAATATATCTAAAAATCCTATTCTTTTCCTTCCCCTCCCTCGTTTACCTAACATTCTACCCTCTAACACCATTTTCAACATCCCCTCCCCGCTAAGCACTAACTCCATCCATACCTTCTCTCTCCTGCGTATCTCATCTAAAAGCTGCCTCTCCTCGCCAACCATATCCAGCACTTCGTCGTTCCTTTTCCTCTCCGTCCATTTCACCCTCTCCATTCTTCTCCATACCCACATCTCGAATGCCTCCAATCTTCTCTCGTCTTCTTTCCTCAGTGTCCACGTTTCCGCACCGTAGAGAGCTACACTCCAGATCAAACTCTTCAGTAACCTTTTCTTTAAACTCTTACATAACGATCCTCTTAGAAGCTCCTTCCTGCTCATGAACGCCTCCTTCGCTAATGCTATTCTCTTCCTGATGTCCTTACTACTGTATCCGTTTTCCTCTAACGTACTGCCTAAATAGTTGAATTGCTCAACCTGCTCAAGTTTTTCACCACCCACCTTCATATTAAGTCTCACATTCCTCGCTCGTGATGCTTTACAAAACCGCATTACCTTAGTTTTCTTGTGATTAATCCTCATCCCATAATCCTCGCAACGCTCGTATAACGCATCCACTAGAGCCTGAAGCCCCCTTGCTGACTGGCTAATCAGCGCCTGATCATCCGCGAATCTCACTGATTTGAACATCATTCCTCCCACTTTTATCCCAGCTTCTAACTCATCCCACGCTTCCCTTACCATCTCTTCAGCGTACACGTTAAAGAGCAGCGGCGATAGAGGACAGCCTTGCCTCACACCTCGGCCAATGTCATGGGCATTTACCAACCTCCGAATTTAAAGGCAACAGACTTTATACATGAATTAGAAGAAGCCCTTAATTTCTCTTTTATGACTGCTCATAACAAAGTTGTTATATTAGGTGACATAAATATTGATTATGAAGGGAAAAGTAATATCGTCTCTGAACATAAAGATACTCTGAGTTCTCTGGGTTTCATTAATGTGATTTAAGGAAAAATCAGAGAAGAGCTTGAGGGAGAATTACTAACAAAATCTTCAATAGACCATATACTTTTCAGAGGTAACACAAAGTTAGTGAATGGTTTCATTGTCCAATCAAGGTTGGCTGACCATTATGTCACAGGTGTGTCTATAAACCTTAAACATGACAATTATCCTGACCCCCTCTTAAATCTTCAGTTTGGGTATCCCCATAGAACAATTATTGATGGTAATATAAAAAATTCTTTGTTATTATAGAAAAATATTGACACTATTCTAGCTGAGAGGGAGCCTATTAAGCAAGCAGCTTGTTTTGATAAATGGTTATTTTAATAATTCATATTTATAGGCTACTTCTGTTTCAGCTAAACCGAATGTTAGATTTAAAAAATTGTGGATGTCAAACAGGCTTTATAATATGATTAGAGTTAGAGATAAATTATATGACGCTTTCAAAAGCTGCCCTCAAATATTTCGCATAGGAAAAAAGTATACCCAATATAGAAATCTCACTTATAATGAAATTAGAAAAGCCAAGTCATCGTACTACTTTAAGAAATTCAGAGACATCAAAAATAACCCCAAAAAGTTATGGGAGGAAATATAATATTTAACAGGAGGAAAACAGCCGGTCAAAAATCCTTGGTAAAACATTTTATTAACACGCATACTTTTGAATATACACTTGAAAATTCTTTTTTGGAACACTTTACTTTAAAAATTGATAAAATGAGATATAATGATAATGATACATTTCCATTATATGTTATGGGGGCATAAAATCGTTTGGTCAACCCAATGGATGAATCAAAAGCCATGAAACCTCGTTCATCAAAACTACAAAGCCCCAAAAATAATGAGTTACAGGTGAAATTTCTGTTTCATGATTATTTTGAAAGTACCGCTTATTTTATTTTACGAAAGTACCATTTATTTTACGAATCTGTAAATGCAAACCATTAAAAACGTATTTTATTTCAATTTTCAAATCTGTTGTGCTGAATTTTGTGTAACCCGTAAAAAATTTCATGATTCTTCGATTTCACCGAAGCAGCATATTTTCTTGACCAAACACATCACCAGTTTCTTCCAATTTTTTGCGGTAGATATTTTCAATAGGTTCTTTGAGTTGGTATGTGAGAGGAGTTTTAACTTTTACTGTGGAATTTTAGGGTTTAAGGATTTAGAACACCATAAAAGAGGTTAAGGGGATGACAAAAACTCTGGGATATATATGTTTCAAAATCAAATTTTGGTATATGAAATCATGTGTAATTTCACCCTATGGTATCGACACTCACGAATAATCGATGTTTAGACATTAAAGAACGAAATATATTATGAATGAGGAATGTATTAATCTATGTATCATAAAGAAATAAAAAAATTCACTCGTTATTGATGAGTTTTGGGGCTCTCATTTTACAGTTGTGGTGTACTAGAATTCGTGGCTTCTGATTTATCTATTTTCATTGTATGTTACGTGAGCACAAAATAGTTTTAAGTTCTGTATCATAATTATTTTTTTAAGTACCGCTCTTTGGCGTATATCATTGCCTATTTTTTACGAATATGTCAAGATAAACCATTGAAAATGTAATTTCTTTCAAATTTCATATCCATTGTGGTCGATTGTGTATAACCCGTAAAAAAAAGTTCACGTTTAGTCGATTTCACTGAAGCAGCCATTTTCGTTTGACCTGCTCTCTTTCGGTCGGTCGCTTCCCTTTTGCGAACTGCCGAACTCTGCAGCCGCTACTTCTAATGGAGTGTGCTAGTGCATGCAGGGGGCGGGGGGAGGAATGGAAGGGGGTCTACGCTAGAGGGTCTACGTTAGTCGGGCTGGGGTATGTGTGGGTCGGATTGTCGAGCATATTTCAGTCCTATCCAAAATAAGATCCAAGGGGAGCGATAAAGATTTTCCACGGCCAGATAAAGCTACCACGTTCGCGTTTTGGAACGATTGGCGCCAGGTTGATGACGTTTCCTCTGCCCCCACCCCTTCCCAAACCAACCCTATCGCCTCTTTCCTGTCCCCCAATTTCGCCACTCTCGATCTAGCCGGGCAGAGGATAAGAAAGAGCGATCATTGGCCTTTGCGCTTGTGGACAAGACTGGGAACCCCGTAGTCACGTGACATAACCCCACCATGACTGAGGAGACGGTGGGTTCATTGTCTCCGTCTGTGGCTTATGATAATTTTAGTGAGCGAGTTTGGCGATGTGGAGTGAAAATTTTTTTTCCAGAAAATTTGTCTGAAGTAGAGGTTCGTATTTTATTTCATGTGTACATAATCAGACAATCAGTATGAATCAATTTTCTCAATAGGAGTGTGCTAAAGCAAAACTGTCGCAGTAGCTTGTGATTTCAGAAAAGGATATCCGTCAGCAAAAGAGGTGTTTACTGGCAGGAAGGAGTTGATGAGATAATATTTTTGTTTGTGTAGCGAAAATACTGACTCGGATTCTGAAGCTAAGCCGAAAACCTGAGCAATAAGGGTTGGAAATAGAAATAGGTTGGTGGCCTTTGCAATATGAGTGTACAGGAGAATGGTGACGCTGAGATGAATGAACAGTGACGTCATGGAAAAATTAGCAGTGCCGGAACGCACTTCTCTTAATTTTTTTTGAGAGAAATTTTACTCTTGTGTGTTCTTTTATTACAAGTAATTATAATACATTTTATTACAAACATTTTCGTTTTGGCTGCAAATGTGAACATGAGAAATTATAGGGTAAAGAAATTAATGATAAAAGTGTTCAGCATCATCCGCTTTAGTCAACAATCCTAAGATTGGTTTAACGCAGCTCTCCATTTATTTGACTAATATGTCTTTTGTTAAGCTGTGCCGGAACGGCGCATAGTGGTCTGAAATCGGAAAAAGCCGGACTTGAGTCCAAAATGGCTTGTTGTGAGACAGAGACTTAAAACGTAGCATAAATGATGGCTAACTATGGATTTGTATGCTATTTTACATACATTTAATCCGTTGCTGAGATGCAACAGCTCAAACATGACCAATTTTTGAAAAACGCGCGAGGTCTCATTTGTCTCCGAAAATCTTTGAACATAAGCAGGTGGTGTTGCAGTTGTAAGATTTTTATGGCATAAAAAACACAATATTCCTTTGACCAGATGCTTTGCCAGACGCCGCGGCGGTCCGGCTCCATGACACCCCTGGCAGTGAATGATACGGAAAATGAATTAGCACAGCAATAGAGGATAAGCAAGTTCATGATAGTAGAAGGAGTATGGATAGAATGGGTGGTGGGGGAATGATAATACTTTATATAATGTATTATGAACATGTCCATCGATAGATCGATCAACAACAATCAATAGCCCTTTGCAATCTTCCCCTGGTCTCCGCCAGATCCCATCCATTTTAAAATCTCTAGTGGTATTGTATAGGCTGTCCACCGATTGAAGTGTTTTTTGTTTGCACTTTAGCTGTCCGTAGTTTTTAACGACGTAAAATTTAACCCTCCAGCAGGCGCGCCATATTCTCTGACACTAGCGGGCACGCGTGGCACTCAGTGCAACACTTGGTTTTCCGCTGATATTAATAAGAAAAACTCGAATTAAGAAGCGTACATTCATGACCTTGTTGGAATAATAGGTGCGTAATACATTTTATCGGACGTGAGGTATAAGCGGAGATCTTTCATTTATTTAATGCCTTTGTTTTGGGTAAAAGAGGTTTGATATCTGCAAAGAAAATAATTTTTTCATCACTCAATCGTCATTAATAATGGGTATTTTCAGGAGCACGATGTTGGCAAGATGTATGTGCATGAAGTTGGATTTATTGGCAAGATGTATGTGGGTTGATTTCAGGAGCTTTCTCCAGGCTCCGTGTGACTTGTTTGGCGATAAAAAATGGAAATCAAAGGGTAGGGTGAACTGTCCGTGGGGAAAGGGACAGAAGAGGAAAAAAGTACCATCGGAGAGGAACGAGAAAAGAGGACAGCTGTGGCAGGAAAAGTTATAGAGGGCAAAGGGGATTAAAGGGGGGGAAAAAAGGGGTTGGGTGATGAAAAAATTATTTTCTTTGCAGATATCAATCCTCTTTTCCCCAAAACAAAGGCATTAAATAAATGAAAGATCTCCGCTTATACCTCACGTCCGATAAAATGTATTACGCACCTACAGTTAAAGAGGGCTTTCCCACTTCGAAAGTGTATACGCTACTGACGATTCTCAATTTCATTTAGACATCCCATGCACTGAGGAATCGATGGAAGAAATATCTATCCAACGTGATGGGATAACTAAACAACTGCAATCGATTAAGTATAGTAAATCCCCGGGTCCGGAGGGAATACCCGCGTGTGACCTCAAGGAGTTAGCTCCACAGATCGCACCTTACTTAGAGATCATATTCAAGAAGTCACTCTCCGAAGGGAAGTTACCGACAGACTGGAAAATTGCAAGCGTTACACCCATATTCAAAAAGGGAAACAGACATGACCCAGGCAACTACCGTCCGATTTCATTAACTTCGATTATTGGCAAGATACTTGAGCATATCATCGTTAGCAATATCATGACTTTCTTGGACAGACGTAACTTCCTCCATGACTGTCAGCACGGATTCCGAAAAAATAGATCCTGCGAAACACAGCTCGCGCTCTTTCTTCACGACGTTATAAAATCTAGTGAATCGAAAAGACAAGATGACGCACTATTTCCAGATTTTAAGATAGCGTTCGACACTGTACCTCACAAAAAACTTTTATACAAATTACAGTCATGCGGATTAAACGAGACAGTTGTAAACTGGATGCGCGGCTTTCTCAGAGATCGTAAACAAAAAGTAGTTCTCGACGGTATTAGCTCTGATGTTGTAAAAGTTACATCAGGTGTTCCACAAGGAAGCGTAATCGGCCCCCTGTTGTTCATTATATACATTAATGATCTCTGCTCCCGCATTAGCAGTAAAATACGTTTATTTGCTGACGACGGTGTCATCTATCGCGAAATTAGTGATCATTCTGACTATGAAATTCTATCATCTGACTTAAACAACGTTCATTTGTGGAGCCAAGAGTGGGGACTCGAACTTAATCTGAGCAAATGCATGGCGGTACATTTCTTGCGAAATTCGTCCAACTCTAATCATGTTTATGCAGTGGATGGTATTAACATAAAGGCAACAGACGAAGTGAAGTACCTGGGAGTTACGATAACCTCGAACCTCACGTGGGGAACACATATAAAGAATATTTGCGGTATAGCCCTGAAGAAATTAGGGTTCGTCAAGCGTATTGTGGGAAGATTTTCGGATGAGAAAGTTAAAGAAGGGTGCTATTTCACTCTCGTCCGACCGCACCTTGAATACGCAGCGAGCATATGGGATCCCGCGCGGAAAGACTTAATCCGCGAACTAAATAAAATACAAAGGAAGGCTGCGTGTTTCGTCAAAAACTGCTACGGGCGTACAGACAGTGTTACCCAGATGTTAAGCGAATTAGGTTGAGAGCCATTGGAGACTCGGAGGCTGCGCGCTAGGCTTAGATTGCTTGAACAATTGAGAATGTATATCTTTGAAAGCGACACAGCGAACATAATATTAGAGCCACACTATATTTCCAGGTCCGATAGAAGCGATAAATTAAGAGAGATTTTTTGCCGAACGGATAGATATGCGAATTCGTTTTTCCCCCGGACCATAAAGGACTTTAATAAACGCTTGTTCCAACCTCGTTAGAGCACTTCGTTTATTTATTTATTTTCTTTAAGCTGTAAACGGCTGGTGTCCTAACTCCCCCTTCCACACGCCTTTTAGGCGGTTTGCGGGGTATTATGTAGATGTAGATGAAGGGGAACATACGAAGGCAGCTAGAACTTCAGTAGAGATATCCTTTCTATGTTGGTTCTTGGAAATCTGTTACACGTTTGTTGATGACAATGTTACGTTGTTGCTCGCGTAGTGTAAAAATAAATCTATTCAAGTTTTAATGATTTATTCTTTTATCGTAGTATGATACGGTCTATTCAGTAAAATAAGCGCGAAATCTTGTAAAGTTTTGTATTCATGATGAGGCATGAACAACCGTATTTAGTTCCTGATACACATATAATTACCACCAGGAATTGAGAAAATATACTAAATGGGTCATAGCTTTGGAGATTAATGATAGGAACATTTACTCATTTAAACCGTGAGGAAAGGGAGATGGAAGGCTAGTTGTTTCTTTTAGCGTATTTTAAAAATTTGTGTAAATTTAGCTCGATCACATTATGCCCACTGCAGGACTGGGGGTCAGTGATTTGATCATGTTCTAAGTAACGCCCATATACCAGCCTGTCAATTGTGAAAGGCTTAAATGTACAGGCTGGAATTTTAGGCCCTGCATTGCATGCCCTTGTACAGGTGGTCCTGACTATTTATCAGTCAACATTTTAACGAACTTCCAAATGTAATGAATTAGGAATCATTTATAATTCTTTATGTTTCATTAATTTCTGGATTTCTTATAATAATTATTTTATTACAATGAGTGTTTGCATGCATGCATGAATTCTTCGGTTTTGGGAGGATTGTTTTGGAGATAATAGGTCTCCTCTTCTTTTCTTGAGGCGTCTAACCATTTTAAGACCAAATGCACACACTGAATTTTTTAATTATTCTATAATTTATAGACTTTCATTCAGTTCTTACCGCGGTTTCAATATGTTGGTGGAAGTTCTTAATACGCGTCTGATATTGAATAAGCATCTGCCGAATACTCATCGTATTATCCAATTCAATTAGAATTTTTTTTTCCATTAAGCGACGCCTGAGGGATTGTCTTTCATCAAATTTTCTCTTTCTTAAATTTTGCATTCATGGCATTTGAAGCTTTCATATCTGGATTTGTTGATTTATTATGGATTCGTTTGAGGGATGAAAATGCCAAATTGGGCTGTGAATCCAATTGACGATCCTCATCGATATCGGTTCCTAATGCAATAGGTCATCTCTGCCTTCTCAGCATTCAAGGGAAGGGGGGACCCTTGTTCCATGCAGGATCGGGTGTTTGGGAGAGAGAGAAGGAAAACATATCAATGACAGGGTTCGCGTAGAGAGGGGGAGAGAGCGGCCCATGTCGGCTCGCAGGAAGAGGAGAGATGCATAAGGAAGGAATGAGGGAAGGTTCGGGCGAATGAAGGACGTTGGGTTTTTATCCGAACGTTCGGGATTTCTTTGCCGTTCGGTCGTTTTTTACGCGTCCTTTTCTTATCCCCTCCCTCCTTCCAACGGAACAATAACGGCCCGCTTCGGCGTCCCTTGTCCGACACCACGATTGAACTGCGCCTCTGAAATATGTAGGTACCTACCTACCCTCTTCTTGCGTGTGTGTTCCCCCTGCGCGAAAAAAAACAAACGACGGTAGCACGGCCGCAGCAGCAGTGGTGGTGGGGATGGGGTTTTGGTCTTCTTTTCCATTTTTCGTTCCTTTGTTTTTATTTTCGCCTTTCGCCGCTCTCATTTGCTTCGGCCAATTTTTTTTCCTTTCCTTGTCCCAACTTTTCCGTTTATCCCGCGAGGTTGGCTTGATCAAAGTTCCTATATCTGCCGTGGCATTACGGAAGGCGCTCCATGGATCGAAAGAAATAGCATCTGTGCAACACCGTGTTGCTCGTTTTCTTTCCTCAATTCATCCCGTGACAACGAGGCCTTTTGAGATTGATTCCTTTGAAGGTCCATACTGCAGTGTAGATCACGAGAGAGGACTTAGCTAATCATCTGCTGCGACAGAGCGTAGTGTACGGGCTCAAAAGGGTTTTAATGAGCACTTTTAGGAGAAAAAATATGCTGCAGTAGATATTCTGATGTTGGGGCATGTAATATTATTCCGATTGGTAATCTTCAGGTTATACGTTACGGTTTGAAATAATGTTTTGGAAATCTTTTATTCTTACGTGCCGAATAATAAAATCGGCGCTGCTACGTCAGGCTGTACCACCCGTATTTCTCTGGTCTTTATGATATTACATTATGAAAACTTAGTTAATTTGTACTTTTCATTAATATCTATTGTTATATCTTATGTCTGTTTGTGGTTTGATGACTCATAATTGATTATTTTGATATAAAACGTTTGCACTCAAAATTATTTATAGCAATAAGCATAAGGTGGAATTTATATAAGCAATATTCCTCATGCAATCATGAATGCATTCTTGCTAAATAATTCTTCAACGTATGCATTATTCATTCATAACTACTCAAAGTTTTCATTTGCTAATATTGAGTAACACTTTTGTAAATGCTGAATTAGATTGGAATGAGTAGTATTTGGAAGTGGTATATTTCAATTTTATGTAGCAATAATTATACGTTTATTCTTTTTCCAGGTAAGTGAGCCATTGCCAGTGTAAGCCTTCCTCCGTGGTTGAGAATTCTCTCAGCTATGAGGTGCGTAAAATCTGTGAGTAAAAACTGACATTCAGCAATAGAGATTTAATAGTTAAAATTGTGCTTAAAATATTTGAAAGTTACACGTCGGTATCTAAAAAAATTTTCATTCACAGTTAGAAGGTACATGATTGTAATCACATAGTCATCACTTATAATAACATCATCAATAATTTTAGCAACTTGATGAGTTGTTTATGCTTGCCGAGAACTATAAGAAATATTGTGTGATTTCGACTAAATTCTGTTGCAACTGGATACCACATTCTGAAATATATATATTTTTTAATTTGCATAAATCCTTCTTTATATTTTTTGTGTGATCATCAGGTTTGGGAATATCAAATTATTCGATTGAATGATTCAGAAGACATCGAAAATGTACAATTCTCTCTCATTTCACGAATTTTACCAGTTTTATTTCCAACATTTACTGCTAATTTGCGTCAATATAGGCCAGGGTATATTTTATTAGCATGCTCACCTTAATGTTTAAAATGATTTATTAATTAATGGCTACTCTCCGTTGGAGCATTCTTGTGGTTTTTTAGCAGTAATACGTGGGTATCCCCAGAACACGCAAAAAAGTACGGAGTACTTTCATGGTTTGACATTTCCCCCTTACTCAGAAATATTCCAATCCGAAGAAGTCTGATATTGGCACTGGTTAGTTTCCATGGCAAATCCCTTGTTTTGTGCTGGTGATGTTCCATCAACTATTTGTCTTTCGGAGAATATAAACGATTACGTTTGATAAATATGTAACGACTGGAATCACATACCCTAGAGTTCAATACAAATTGCAACAGCTTTGCGATCGGCATCTGTCTATCCTTTATGGTCCTCATTGACGACGAGCGTGGGCAGCGGGATGAAAGGCATAAGTGGAGGCCACGGGCTTAGATGAAGGCCCATTGCATTCCCGCTGTGAAGAGCATAAATTGAGAAGTCAATTTTCTGTGTTCACTTTTGGCTTTGGTGACGTCCTGGGCTAGACCAGATGTCATTTTCCACTCTTTCCCGTTCATGCTTTTTTTAATATGCTAATGATTGTTCTCCAAATTTGGCTCTCGAGTGCAGAGAATGGAGCTTTGGTCCAAGCACTGCCTAGATTCAGGCATTCGGTTGTTGCTATGGGGTGTGTTTTCTTGTAACAGACTATATCACTCCAAATCTCGATCGGTCAATTTTCGCGGCTTCACATTTTTTTAAAAGTTATGCCTGTTTGCGCAGCAGGCACCAGATCATTATCAAAAGATGACAGAACACAAAGTTATCTCTTCATGATGACCGTAATACGTCGAAACCGGAAGAGTTTTCAATAAATACTCTGCGAAATATGACAATGTTGCAGCAGGCACCAGATCATTATCAAAAGATGACAGAACACAAAGTTATCTCTTCATGATGACCGTAATACGTCGAAACCGGAAGAGTTTTCAATAAATACTCTGCGAAATATGACAATGTTTTTTTTGAATCTCTCATGTCGCGATTTTGCGAACTCGCGAACCATCAATTTTATACGAAGCATAGTTATTATTAATTTTTGCCAAATTGGCCGGAGGTATTTTGGTTTGGTCTCCAAAGGGGTTAATTTTTTAAATCCCCTTCATTTAAAAAGAAAATCTACAAGGATATTTGCATTGTTAGTGATTATTATCCTTTTTGATAAACTTCTGGACTTGAGACCCTGATCTCAGTCCATAATTTTATATAGTGAAAACAAAACCGGGATAAGGATAAATGACCGAGGACTAGATGTCTCCGAGCTGTATGTACGGCGAGCAGTCACTACAAGAGAAAAAATTAGCGGGGGCTGAATACCCCCAAGTCCTATCACATTATGCTTTTATGCATGTTAATTGAAGATTTCGAACTACCAAATGTCATAGCTTCAAAGTTATAATAGCAATTTTTTATCAGGAGGAAAAATTTAAGGAGGCAATTGTGCTTACTTATCACTAACTAGGCGTTTTAGAAGGAATATAGCTAAAGCAGAATTTTACTTCGAAAAAGATTTTTTTTTTCATATATATTTTTCTTTATATTAAGTGTCTAATTCTGAACCAGAACACTTAACAAAAATTCCAGTTCCTTGAGGAGATCCACCGCAATGCGGATGGATGTTCAGCTATCATCAGGTTTTGCTGGTGTGGTATGAGTGTGTTTTTTTACTTTTTCTATGAAAAGATTTTTGTCCAAGCGTACGGATTTGGGCATTTCAAGCTATTTTTCCAAATGTATTAGCTACCAAATTCTTATTTCACGTGAGAGACAATAATTTTTAAGTCACTGTGGAAGCATTATTATACACCCCCTTCTTGACTACACTTTATGTACATACTTCTCCTCAAGCTGGCTAAATAGGTGTGTTAGGACACCAGCCGTTCACAGATAAAATCAAAAATACTCCAAAGGAAAAGTTGTGCTTTGAATTTATTAAAGTCTTTTATGTTAAGGAGAAGAATATGAAATCCCATATCTATCCTTGTTGTTCGAGAACATATCTCTCTTAAGTTATTATTTCTGTCGGACCTGGAAACAGTGGAGTCCTATCTCGATGTTTTTGGTGTCATTCTTAAAGATATCTATCCATTTTCTCAAGTAAACTAAGCCTAGCGCGCAGCCTCCGAGTCCCTAACATGCCCCAGCCAAATTCTCTAAACATTTTTTTAGGCTTTCTGTTCGTCCGTAGAAGTTTTTGATGAATCGCTCAGCGTTCCTTTGTATTTTAATTATTAGCTATTTAATTCGTTTAACACCTTCTCTCATCTACGTGCCCGGCCATGTTGTAGTCGATTAATCGCAATAAATGCAGTAATGCCGTACAAACGAAACGTCGATGCCTGAATATGTATCGCACGTAGAACCTCTCTGACTCCCGGTTGGGGGGTGGCGCTTCCGCCGGCGCAAGCAGCGCCACCTCGGCAACGTCCTCTCTCCCTTTTCCCACGAACCGTTCCATTTTCTTGCCGTCACCCGTCATGATGGATTCGAGAGATCTGGTCTCCTCCACGGATGGCAGCAGCCGGTGGGCGGGAGAGCGACGCGAAGGACCGTGGACAAAGGAATAAATTGGCGAGCGGAATGGGAGCGGTGGAACAAAGGTGGAAGGGGTCGGAGGATTGGGGACGTAACACACGCGAAAAAAAAACAAAGTAGCAAAGTAGCTCACTTTTGGGCGATTTATTGCGAAACGCGAAAAATGCGAAATTCCACAGGTTGAAGCGGTTATTTACCTGCGTATTTCGGCGTCAAAATACGCACGCTGGTTGATTCAAATGCTGGGGCGATGTTTGTTTCAATGACTTGCAATGGGACCGTCGCGAGGTTTTGCCGGAAATGAAGGAGGGGTGAAAATTAACTATCGACGTGGGACAGGGCGACAGCTATGGTAATTGAACTCCTAAGGTATCCTCGCAAGCTATTGAAATCCTCTCTATCGACATTTTTACTACGGAGGCTGCTGTATTCATAATTTGAAAATTGTCTAATTTGAAAATTAAATCACCGTCTAAAGTCTAAACTCGCATATCACCCCATTAATGTTTGTCAATATTAAATTAAAACGAATGTCTTAGCACATTAGATACTCATAGAAGGAGAATTCAATTGAGTTCTCTGTAACAAAGAATGTTTGAATCGAATTCCTGGTTTATTGATTGGACTTTAAGTCCCACAAAACGTATTAGCGAACCAACTCAGTTTTTATAAATTCATTTCATGAAGTTAAAATTTAATCCAATTTTTTCATGCGTAATTTGGGTGAGATAAACGGCTAAAATTTTTTAAATCTACAAAATTCTATAACAGGTGGCTTCTAGACTATTTTGACTGGGTTTTATACAATCTCAAGGTCTGCATTACACTCTCTAGGTAAGAGGATTTACAGGCTTCACCGTAGCATGAGAATACTTCACCCTGATAATCACGTGGGCGGATCCTTGCCGGAGTGATTTAAAGCGCATTCTTTTCCATGATAAATGGATGGTCGAATGAATATGGCATGAAATTTGTATTGGTTGGAAGTAAGCATCGCATTATATGACAGCGCTGACGTCGGCCCAGTTGGTGAGCGAAAAAATATCTGGTGTGGCCGTAATCAACAAAAGCAAAAGACGTGAAAGCAATTAAAAGGGATTGATAATTTTGGTGATATGTGATAGTTTTATGAGTAAAGCATGTGCTCGTCGTGGCTCGTGGAAAATTAGTGCGTGAGGAAGGATAGCGAAAGTGGACCTTATGAGGTGTATTTTAGGAGGTGAGCGGTGGACGCTGGGCTTGTTTCCCGTGGAGTATTGCCGATATTATCTCAGTTGAATTTGAATTTATCGCGGTCGTCCGTCTCGTGTGCCTATCTCCTAAACATCCTGCTCCTCTCCAAAAACCCTTCCCTGCGCGCCACGCGTCAACTGGTCGAGAGAGATCCGTTGTATGTCTTTTATTATCGCTCGGTTTTTTTACACAATCGCCCGTTTATCCCCAATCTCTTTCTTTCCATTTGCGCCACACCGTCCACCTGGCCCTTTTCTCTCATAACAGTTCGTCAAGTATCCACGGGCGAAATAGATGCGCTGTACCGAGTGTTTCGGGAGAAATTTCGGAGAAAATAGAGTGAGGAGCTTGATAGGATGGTACGTGGCTGCTGATGCATGAGTCCCGGGTTCAAGACCCTGTGAAGCCTTCGTACACCCTATTTCAAAATCCTCGATGTGCAAGGTGACCTAGGGAAAAGAACTTTACTTCTTCAGCCCAGGCACAGTTATCCGAGAGATTAATTGCATTTTCCTCCTCGTGCGTCAAAAACTTAATGGTACCGCTCCTTGCAATGTCAAACAAATCATCAAGTTTTGTTACGAAAGATTCTCTTCATATCCACTGTATTTCGCGCTTTCTTTTTATTTCGTCGCACGTTCATCCATTCTTTGCGTAATTTTTCTAGCTTTTCAATCGCTTTATTTTCCGTAATAATAGAAATTCTCGTTTTGTACCATGGATGAGACGCATTTCTTAAGGCCGTTTTACACGGCACACGGAATGGCGCAGGTTAGAGCTGCATTAATTTCTAAAATGGCGTGTTATTGCGCGAATGAATGAACGAAATTAGAACGGGGGCTATTTTATTATTTGAGGTAATATTTTAGTCTAAAATAAATGTTTCACTATGCAGCTCTTCCTTTGTTAAGATATGATTTAAAAATATTTAAACATCCCAGAACTCGCCGTGGGGAGGTGGCCTTACTTCGGGTTCCACCCACACCCTACCCTCAATCCAACCAATGAGGGTTAGTGCTAATTACAATATTTACATTTTTGTCCTACTTTTAACTTTTTGTTTTTGAATGCTACTTTGTACTACGATTTGGTGGTGAAGTCTGACATAATGGACCTTGATTTGAATATAGCCCTAATAAATCCATCTCTGGATCGATAACCACAAAGCTTAAGGGATGCATCTGTAACCAATTTCACTCACGGCTCCACTGCTTGCGTGTGACATGGGATGTTTTTAATATCCCAATCTGTTTTATCGCCTGATTTAATGAAGGAAGCTATATATTCATTGGTCATTATCCGAATAAGAAGTGGAGTAGATATTTTTACTATATTCCAGTCAATAAATTCTAAATAGTCAGTTGCTTTGAAGTCCATAGTAGGAGTAATTAAGTTTTCGATAGGCTTGCCTTTTGGTTAAGTCTGTGGCTTTCAATACTCTTTTTAGCCCTTTCTCTCTAATGTTCCTTCTGTTATCAAAAGCCATCGCCATCAATACGTTATCTAGGTTAGCAAAGTTAGAGTTCCGTTCAATAACCTGGAAAACTACTTTATTTTAATCTTCAGTCAAGTATCGAGAGGTTTCTGTTGCTCTTTACACACGAACAGGCATGTTAGTTTTAAAAAGAAGTAACCATGTCTTTAAAAGCATCTAAGGGGTTTTCGGTACTTGCGTAAAGTCAGAGAACTCGATTTGCATAGATAAGCCATCTAGCATGTGAAATTGGTCCAGGATTGCGGTTTGCTAAATCATTTGGAAAGTCACCACGTGTGATTGCTTGGCTAATATCAATCATGTATCTTTGGCCCTTGCTCAAAATTTATAAATCCACTTGTAGAATTTCATATTCAATTGTTTGGAAATGCAGTATTGGAAGCTTTCCATAAGCATTCAGTTTATGTCCGAATTCCCACTTAAAGATTTTCGGCCACTTATTTCACCATCCAAATACTGTAAATGATGGCGGAAAAGTAATTCAATGAAATGAAGTCAACAAACTGCCCACTGCAGTGGACATACAACAGGTTCTACGATCTCTCTCAAAGTGCCACCTTTCCATCCAATGTTGGTGTTCGTGCCATCGCAGCAACATAAATCTTAGTACTTCAACGGTACTACTTGATCAGAGAAATGAGATAATACGGCGGCCAATTGTCTTTAGCAGACTCGGAGGTTGGATAAACATGACTTGCATACACAAAAGGACGGTTCTTTTATTAGAGAATAGTGTTCTTCTTTAACTGTCCAACGGTACTCCTTCGATTCAATACTTTCTATTACTAGGGAATCGTCTATCCTTCCGCCAAAGTATTACCCGTCTAGTTCACCTAAATCAATGGATTTGCTGTAAATCGCTTATAGTATTTCTCCTTTCCCTTCTCATTTCACATCAGTCAATGAACTTAGAAGTATCTCCTTCAATTATAACACCAATGTCTTCAAGTGTACTTGATGCTATAACAGCAGCTCCACGGTCACACTCACTATGCAACTGTAGTTTGTAATTTTACCTTCATTTTCCATGGTGATTAATTTTTCTTGGATGTACTAGACGTGTTATCTTCATAGTCATGAAATTGCTCCTTGATTGTTGAACTTTGCGTGTCGTCATTTAAAACCTCAGGATCTTCACTCTCGATTTCAACAGGGTTAGCATGCTGCCATTATAAAGCACAATTTTGCCTTTCAAGTCTAGTGGTCGGCTATATTGTCTCTTTTTGATCTACTGGGCTAGCTAAAACTTCACTAAAATTTGCCTTACGTTATTATTATACACAACTCTCAAAGATCGGCTAATTTGCAATATTTATACATTTTTAATGATCTTGCGCGATCAGAAATAACTGTTTAAAGCCATGTATGTGTATATATTAATAATCACGTATACTATTTGTTATCATTTTTAGCTATAGCGTTTAAAAATTTAACGTTTATTTAATTTTTTTTTACAAAAATTTTTTGCAACAAAAAACCCTCATTAGAGGGACTGACCGTCGGTAGTCCCCACGAGAGCGACATTAACCCCATTTTCAGTAGCGACAAGGGAAGAAACAACAATCTGTCAGCTTATTGGAGCCCCTGAACTTTATGCGCGTTCTAAAGAAACATTATCCTCGCAGAATATCATTGGAGAGTAAATATTTATATGGAGAGAGGTATACTGTAGCTTACTAAAGGCTAACTCATGCATCTTCGCGTTTGAATCGTGTCTTCTTCGATTTCATATTCAAGCCTACCTAATGCGTAACGGTGGAGTTAAAGGAGCTGGATTCATATCGTAAATATTCAACGTAAAAAGAGTAATCTTTTTCAAGAGTTCATTTTTTTATTATTGCATGGATATATTCCAAACCAGCGTTATTCAAGGTTCGGTTGAAGGTATTTTGACGTAAGATGGTAATTGCGGAAGAAGTTAAGTTTTGAGTTAGTTAGTGGCAAGTAAATGCTTAACATATTCAAATCCATTTTTATTATCTTTCCAAATTTCAAACGTATACATTTATAATTTTTTCGGGATTCCATTATTTATTGAAATATATACTCCAAATATTTTTTGAAAATTTTTCAGATTTTGAAGATAAATGTTTGGTGAGGGTTGGATGAGCTCTATTCTAATAGACACACATGGGGAAACAGTTTATATGCCAAAAATAGATACAGTATTTCCCTTTGATCGCCTGAAGTGTACGCAATTCAGTTTTGAGATATTATCCTTGAATTTTAATTCTTTATAGTAACTTCTACGGTATGGCATTATTGTAATCGTTATTTTATTTAAAGTTCACTGAAACTATTAATGAAATTTCCTTTTTTCTAGGTAAATACCAGAGAGATACGAAAGTGAGTGAAGTAATATATGCTCTTCATGTTGCCTTGATTTGCTGGAAAGGTGGGTTGATTCATCTAAACAATTTTGAGTGCAAATTTCAAATACCTACTTATTGCTTTGCCATTGTGTTTCAAATACTTGGTAAGATTTAAGTATTCCTTAGGTTTTTCAGTCCACTTCGCTAAAGCTGGAGTGAAATCTTCTTGCAATAAAAAATATAAGGAAACGATACAAGAGTCTTAGATGCTCAGATAACGTGATACAATGGGGCGTCAGTCCATGGTTTTTAAGGGATGCCCTCTTAATGCTTCCTAAGCGTGGAAAATTCGGAGGCTAGCGATTGACATGGCAGATTATGGCTAATGTGAGCACGATTTTTTAAAAATGGTATCATTCTGATAACTTCTGAAATCAAGGGATAACAAGGCAGGACGGTAGTTTTGAATCCATTTGGGTAGTTAAATCTAACAAATCGTTATGGAATATTAAAAATTTTATTTTTTGTTTAGGTACACTTTCACAAAGTGCTGGCCGGAGTTCTCTTCATAATTTCATGACAATGCTGAATAACTTCAAGGTTAGTCTCGGTATTTAGTTACCGCGCACCTTGAGCGCTCTTGCATATTTTTGCTCACATTCATGGCAGGTGTTGGCTCTTCACCTACATGCAGCATGCATTAAGCAATTATCGTGGTGTTCCTCTACCCAACCTATTCTAATCCACACCGGACCATCATTGGGAGGCGAAGGAAGGGAGGCGCGAGGTAACGCTTTCAAAATAATTAGGTGCGTTTTTCTGGAGGAACTAGGACGGAAGTGATGAAATCATTTAGGTAGTGGAATCATTATGGAATGGTATAAAGTTTATTTTTTCTTGAGCACTTTCACGTCCGAATTTCTCCTAATTATTCCATATCAATACTAAACGAGGGGTTTCAATCTTGGTCACAGCATTTTGACTCGATGAACCTGGACATTTCTTGCATATTGTTGCTCTGAGGTATGGCAGGTGTTGGCTTTTCTTCTAAATACAGCATGCAATACTCAAAAATCTACATATCTACATCTACATAATACCCTGCGAGCCACCTCTAGAGTGTTTGGCAGGGGTGATCAATCACCAGCATGCAGCATGCATTTGGACTCGATGCGATGCTCTTCTAACGAGAATGCGGCAGGGATTACCACGAAGTCGACTACTACTCCAATGTAAAACTCGTCAAGCTGGCGATTTCGGCTTGCACCACAGCATTACATTCCTTGATTCAGGCAGAGTGATTGAGTAGTGTTTGCAGCATACTTTTGGAATATTAAGAGGACGCAACTCCGATACAATGTCGCAACACACGCTCGACCGAGCTCTCAATGAGTTAAAAATGTAGTAAATTTGTAATGTAGTCTATGCACCGGCCCTTTATCGGCAGGATGTTACTTTCATGTAGTATCCCTCATTGTTATATTTCAACCTTGGATTCATCCCGTTACTCTCTCGCGGACTCGGATTCATGGGATAGCTTTACAAATTCAGGAATTTTTGATAACCTTTATCATAAAAGTCTCATTCAAACTCGAGAAAATACGACGACATCATGGACTAGATTCTACTTTTGAAATATTATGCATCTGTACAGCTCAATTATGCATGCAAGTGAACTATTCGAGGGACTCCAACGTAAAAATATCCAATTAAGGACCAGATTATGGATGAAATTTTGGCGTCCTAACGAATAATTGTTAATTTTAGATAAAGAGGAAAATTTTACCTTTGATAAATGATGCATTCTTTGCAATCTACATACTTTGAATATTGATTAACCTATTGCTTCTATTGGCTTTTAATAATACAATAACGAACAATATAATGGAGATGATGATTAAATTTAGTTCTGAGTTGATATTCCTAGATTTTGTGGGTTACACTTCTGTTATTGTTGCATTCATTGAATCCTTCGCATGAAATTATTTATTACTAGCTGACCCGGCGAACTTCGTACCGCCTAACAATCAATGAACTTACAGTTTACTTACACCATTTATAAATCAAGAGCGGCTGCATCGTTTTTAATCATGTTTAATTTATTATAATAAAATAAGGATACAAATTCAATAAAACTACGTAAATGAGAACCAAAATTGCTTGTCAGAAAGACATTTTCTTTATCGAATCTACATAGGGTGAATCGGAGCACGTTCACGCGGATTTTTTTCAACAAATTTTCTTACGTTTTAGCTTAAGAAATTTTGGGCATTGTGGTTTAATAAAGCAGTTCATGAAATAAAAATTATACGCATTCAGTTGTTGGCTATTTGCGTTATTAGCTGTAAAAAAATGTTTTTAGGTCCAAGTCTGTTGCATACACTTGGCCCATTCAGGGGGCAGGTTGACACGAACCCAGACCGACGCTTGACTGATGCTCAAAATCGTGCAAGAAAAGCCCCTATGAAGCAGCATTCGCATTAAATGACTTAAGGCGCGCCAGTTTTAGTATCTCTGTTTGGAAAAAATGCACTGCGTAAACGTACTGCATGCGTAAACGTACTGCATGCGTAAACTTACTGCATGCGTAAACGCACCACGGTGAGCCCTACACATTCGGGTTGAATGTCTTGCGTCAAGCACCTTCTGAGAAACAACAGTTTTTGTTTTGTTATCAGGCGCAAGATGAAGCGGATGATGCTATATAAATATAGCGAAGCAAAGCAGTGACGCAGCGAGGGGAAGTTTTGGGGGATAACCCCCCCCCCCCCCCCCAAGAGCTTAGAGAATTTTTTTATGAAAGATTATGTTATTAATATTAGGGGGACGGATGACTAACAAACAAAACATATTTAACTATTCACACAGCCAAAAAACCCACTATTTTGAACCATTTATCTTAAAAAATGTCTGGGGGAAGTGCCCCCACACTTCCCGCTTACCTTAGCGAGTTTTCTATACCCTACAGACCCGTGGTATTAGCTGCACCCAAAACCCCCTATCCTAGCTACGCACTTGAAGCGAAGGAAGAAATACAGAAGATGGTTTATCGACTCGTGAACATAGCACGCTAAATTGACCATGAGAAAATCATGGGTTTTCATTAGCACATGAGCACAAACAACCCAAAAACTGAAAAAATGACCATGCGATTTTTTAATCGTTATCACGAATGCAACACGAATTGTAAATTGAATACGTTTAAGATCAAAAGGGCATATGAGTTGAGATCATGGAATCTACGGAATGAGGACTTCCTAACCTTTGAATTTTCCTTTGAGTAAAGTTGCGTGAATCACATTCATCACCAATTTTTTTAATGATCAAACACGTTCCGTTGGATAGTTATGGTTGGTTTAGGCTTCGAAAGATCATGAGCACAGAAACTACATTTTTCTGTAAATCGTGCCTTGGTAAGCTAGGCACGTCCAAGGACTTAAAATATTCAGATAGATAGTTGGTGATTTCGTCTTCGTTTGTTACACATTTTAAAGATTCGAATCCATGCAGAGTACGAACTATTTGATTTTACCTCGTTTTAGTCATCCACATCTTCGTTCTTGCTCGCTAAATCAACCATCTTTGATTCTTTTGGTGATCAATCATATTCTGGAACTCTTTGTGGATGAGCTCACTGAAACTAATTTGCAATCATTCCAAGGAAATGAGTTAAAACTACTCGATTCCTCGACAGGAACACGGACATTACCGTTTGTCAACAATTGCTTGGAGATTTGTTTACAAACACGGTAGTGAAGTGTCAACTCGAGCTGGGCCACGGCTGGGCTTACAATCAGCTCGAATTAAATTTAAAAAATGTAATTTCAATTTAATTAATATTTTGAATATATTTAGTAATTAAAATGTTATATTACACACCTACATTTCTTAGATAACAGTGAGTGCTTGTAATTTAATATGAACTTTATATAATGGCAATAAAGCTCAAATTGATTCTACGTTTTAGTTAGAAAACGTTTGTATGTGAAAAAGAAAAGGGCTGTTTTTAGGGTTTTCCCGGCAATTATTCGATTTTTTCTCGCCGTAAGAACCATCCTTGGACTTCAACGAACATTTTAAAAAAAGAATTGGCCAAATTGGTCCAGGCGTTGTTGAGTTATGCGCTTACCAACACATTTTGCGATTCATTTTTATATATAAGATTAACTCCATTCCATAAAGGGGCAAGGGATATAATGGGACATTTAAACCAGTATGAAGAAATGAAGTAGTTTATACTCGTTCGTCCCAAGTAAAACAGTAAGAAGTGTCAAAAATATATATGGCAAAAATATAAATGCGAAGATCCACTAGCACAAATCTCCTGGACTATCGCGTCCGGAGGATGAAGGAGAGTACTTATCTACACATTTTTAAAGCAATTCATCTACATCTACATAATACCCTGCGAGCCACCTCTAGGGTGTTTGGCAGGGGGTGATCTATCACCAGCATGCAGCATGCATTTGGACTCCCACATGCACACCACACGTCCAAAAAACGTACCGTATACTAACAAACTGTACAACTATATGCGGTTAGAAATGATAATTGAATTAAGAAGCATGCATAAATTTTGCATAGGTTAGTAGGCTACACTACAAGTCATGCAATCTATTTACGAGTTCTATTGCTGCCGTTATAATCTCTTATTGATCGTGGAAAAAACGATATTCGGAATCTGTCTGTTCTACAATCTATCTCTCTTATTTTATTTATATGATCTGATCTTCCGTAGTATGTTGGCGTTCGTAAGATACGGTTAACTTCGTCAGACAAGACACTGCTCTTGAATTTATCTAAAAAGTTTAGTCTATTTTTCAATCTACGGTCCAACAGAGATTCCCATCCGAGTTTATTTAAGAGGTCAATTACACTAACAAGACTATCGTAACCACCTTTCACATACCTGGCAGCTCTTCTTTGCACGTGTTCTAGCTCTGTTATTATGCCTTTTTCATGAGGGTCAAAAACACTGGCAGCGTATTCCAAATGTGGTCTAACGAGGGAAAAGTAGCTAATTTCTCTCACTTTGTCGTCGCACTTTCCTAATATTCTTTTAACAAAACCCAATTTACGATTAACTTGACCGGTTATTTCTCGAATATATTTATTCCACGATAGATCATTATTGAGTCTAACCCCTAGATATTTCACGGATTCAACTACCTTTAACTGGGTGCCCCGAATGATATAGTTACGCTGTAGGGAGTTATTCTTCTTCCAGAAATTCATTACGACGCATTTTTCCAAATTTAATTCTAACTGCCAAGCATCGCACCAAGCTTGGATAGCAGCAAGGTCATTCGTTAGTTCATCTATATCTTTGCTGGAACGGATTTCTCTGTAAACTACAGCGTCGTCTGCAAATAATCGTAACTTACTGTGTACTAATTCGCCAATGTCGTATATATAAAGAAGGAATAGGAGTGGGCCTATGACACTACCCCGACGAACGCCAGAAGTGACTCTAACCTCGTGGAGACTGCACCGTCTAATGCTACTCTATGGACGCGGTCGCTCAAAAATTCTCTTATCCAGGAAATGACATCTTCGTCTAGACTAGGGGTCTCCAAACTACGGCCCTCGGGCCGGATCCGGCCCGCGGAGGGCTTTCATCCGGCCCGCACACTCGTTTCAAGTAGCGCGCAATTCTCGCTCGTTTAACTCTGTGAGACGCCGCTAGAAGCATGCAGCGCTGTACTGCACGTCGAAGTTGCCTTCAACTGTTCGTTAATAAGAAATACTCCACCTGATTCTTCAGTAGACGTTGGTATCGAATACTTCAATCATTGGCAAATTTCCTATCCGGCCCGCGGGACGACTCGGAACTTGGAATTTGGCCCTCGTGGCCTAGTTAATTGGAGACCCCTGGTCTAGACCGTAAGATTTCAGTTTTATTATTAACTTTCCGTGGGGTACTTTATCAAATGCCTTTTTGAAATCAAGAAAAATCGCGTCTACTTGAATGTTGTCTTCCCCGGAGACTAAAATATCGTGGGCGAAAAGCGCTAACTGAGTTTCGCACGATCTGCTTTTCCTGAATCCATGTTGAGTTACCATTAATAAGTTTTTCGCGTGTAGGTGTTTCATTACCGAGCTGACTATGATGTGTTCAAGGACTTTGCATGAGATGGACGTTAAAGATATCGGCTTGTAATTTGATGGCTCTTCCTTGTCTCCAATTTTAAATATTGGCGTTACATTAGCGATTTTCTAGTCATTAGGTACTTTTTGTTATTTGATGGATTTACTGAATATTAACTGCAAGTAGGGTTAAATTTCTGAGGCTAGTTCTCTATATACGCGAGAAGGGATTTCGTCTGCACCAGGTGATTTATTTGGACTGAGCGATTTCAATATATTTTCTATTATTCTCTACATTTAACTTTAATACTGATCCTTGAAACTCGGGGAAAGCATTTTTCAGATGACTCTTAAACCCATCAAAATCAGCTCTTTTAAAAACGAAAACTTTGCACTCTTTTTTAAGTTTACAGCTGTATTTAGAGAAAACTTTGCAGTTACTACCCTATGGTCACTTATTCCTTCGACAGTGCCAACGTTTATTACCTGATGTGGTATATTTGTCGCTAATAATTCCAGAATGCTTTCTCCTCTGTTTGGCGCGGATGCTATTTGAAACAAGGAATTAGATGTGAAAGTGTGTAATAAAGCCTCGCAGATCACTTTATCCCTCCCACCAGGGATGAAGCTAAAAGTCTCCCAATCTATAGAATGTACGTTGAAATCTCCACCTACATTATCCTCTCCATCTACTATCTCCACCTAGTTTCTTTCAGGATACTTGGATGCTACGCTGTTTATTTGATTTTGAAAATCCAACATTGACGTTGTGTCTGAGTTAGGTGGTCTGTAATACGAACATAATAAAATAGTTTTGAATTTTGGACATTTAATTAAACACCACACAGATTCAACGCTGGTCTCAGTTACGGTTATCGCTCCGCTGACGATTTAATTCTTTACAGCTATAAAAACTCCGCCCCCAACTCGATTGATTCTATCTTTCCGAATAACAGTGTACGATTTTGGGAAGATCTCATTGTCTGAATCATCATCTGTTAGCCAACTTTCTGTTCCTAAAATGACGTTACACTTCGTACTATGAATTAAATGGTGGTATTCGGGAATCTTATTTCTTAAACTACGGCAATTAACCACAGCCACGATTAAAACTTCGGAAGTAGTATTATTGCGATTCGGGAATAATTCTGATTTGCTTTTGTCGAATAGACTATTCACAGGCTCTATGCCGCTGATAAATGGAAATGGATGAGTTATTGTCTCACTATCAAAATGACTGGAGCCTTGACTGCCTTTGAAAGTATTGCTCGACTGACGCTTCTCGTGCTTAAATGTAATACTTGTATTAATGTAAATCGGTAATGCTGATTCTGAAACGCTGATTTTCCTTTCTACTACTCTGTTCTCATTTCTGGAAGAAGTTTTGTCTGTGAAAAGTTTTGAATTTACCCTTTTATTTTTCAACCCACTATTATATCTACAATCTGCCCTACTCTCTACTCTAAAAAAGACCTACAGTGCTCAAATATGCTACTCGCTACACGACTAGCCGACTCGGCCGTGTAATGGACTCCCGAACGGTTCAGAGGGATCCGACACGATCGGATTGCCGGCCTAAGGTCCACGAAGGAGGCTCAAATGTCCGTGCAGAAATGACGAAGCCTCTGGTTTATGTCTTCCACTCGGCTCCAAACCAGAGAAACATCCAAGTGTTTCGGAAGCTCCATTTTAATTCTCCAACTTGAATTGGAAAAAAATTATAAAATGCGTACCTATTGGTATTGCTACAATTTGGCTCTCAGCCTTTTTTGAAGTACTTATGTGCAATAAGCATCCAACCAACGATTTAGTTTTTAATTCTTCCGGGAGATTCTGCCGCGTCATTATCAGTCCCTTTCAATACATATTAAAATTTCACAACACTGTGTTAGCCCTTGTAATCGGTTTCGAGATTTTCCTCGATTTCAGTTGTTCCATTCCATCTTCACGGATTTTTAAGCTGGAGAGGTAGAGAGAGAGGGAGGGAGTTTCTTGAAAGAAGATGACAAGAATATGGATGAGAGCGGGAAACCTTCCGTAATTCATTTTCTGTCGTGATGGCAAAGAAAAATGTAATATTACACTTACAGATATGATACAGATATGATCATTAATTTTTACACTTTAAATCACCCGGCTTTGCTTTTTTTTAAGAATCCGAGCACGTAAATAACCGGTGTTCACGACATGGGTACGTGCACGACAAGAATCAAATGTGACGTACTCGAACCAAAATTTGGGAAGAGGATACGTACTTAACAAATGGGAAAATAATTGGCGCATTTACTCGGGATATTATAATTTTTCAAAGAACTTCGAATAATTTAAGTATACCAGAACTAGCCACGGTGATAACCTAAAGGGCTTACCCGCAATTCAAAAATAGTGCAAATAATCCACAGAAAATATCATTCGCCTTGACCAGAATTCGAACCTGGATCCCGCCGATTTCCGGTAGATTGCCTTAGCATGTTAAGCTACTAAGGCGTCAAGTTTGCACAGGGAACTTCCACAGGCATTCGCATGGATATTGGGGTATCTGGGTTCGAATTCTGGTCAAGGCAAATTCTTTTTTTCTTTCCGGATTTTTCGCACAATTTCGATAAATTAGATAGAGCCACGTGAGCGTTAGTGAGAAATAGGTTAAACTCTGATTCATAGTTTCATCAAATAAATCATTAATCTTTCCAAAAAATTTGTATAGGAATATCATATCAGACCGATTTGTCAATTTATGATTCTTCTAATTTTACCGATTATAATGTCGTGCTAATGTCGCTGAGGGCTTTCATTTTTCATTTCGGACCGATATGCATATTTTTAAATATTTTTTCGTCTCTTCCGTTGGATCTCAATTTCATTTTAGCTGATAATCATGTTTTCCTCGCGCAATGCCTATATTTATTGCTTTATCTTATCTGCAGTGCAATACATTTAAATCAAGCTATGAAACTTCAACCAAAATGAAATCTGATGGTTATGAATTTTATTTTTTCTATGAAGGCTAGTTTTATGCAAAGTTTCAAACATATATGGACATTTTTTCATTAATCGTAATTTTGATAGAGTGGCATCGTCCATATTTTAGATTAGACTTGTCATTAAGTACCAGCTCGCCATATTTTTTAGTTATAAAGGTAGGTGATCTGAAAACCCTTTGGCATGGCATTATGCCTAAAATGTGTACCTTAATCGAGACATTGAGTGACTGGAAATGGTATCTGCTTTTAGTATATGCTTGTCATGCTGTAAAGCTTTGAATGTAAGTATCTCGGATAAACATCAGTGGGTCAAATCCAAGAAATAAATAAAATAAACTCTGAAAAACTCACTGCACGGAATTGCACACTGTACGTATAATAACATCATTAATCGTGATTTTTACCCTCTCTAAACTATTATAATTTTAGGATAGACTACTTGTTGGGTACTAAGCACATTTTTTATGTAATAAGAAAGGCCCCTGAGAGGATGGAATAAATTGTTCCTAAAATGTGCGACTTTAATATTTGTCATGATTTTGGCGGAATGGAAACTGTCAAGCTTCTAAGCTAGACTTTTAACGGAGCATTTTTGCATTCAGATCAGGGTAAGGTGAAGCACATTTCGATCGGCCTTGCAAAATAATGTTACGCAGAAGAAATACTCTTAAATCATGATTTTGGCGGTCTGGAATCCGCCCAGATTTTCCGCCAGACTCGTCATGCGGTAGTACTAATTGTAAGCACATTTTTCGGATTAAAAATCAACTGGGTATGGACGTAAAACCCCTGTCGCGGCATTATGTATAGTAATATGATTTTTTCTTAGAATATATTAATACAACACATTCATGTTCGCATAGGAGAACGATTTAGTGGAGCAACAGCAGCCGCGTTCATTTGAATCTTCTCCACCCGAAATTCGCCCTCATCCCATCTACCGCGACCCATGAGATATTGATGGCGTCATAAGGCGTTGTCATGCGACAGAACTGCGCCTTGAAGACCGCGGCGGCGGCAGGGCTGGTCCTACCAGGCCAATGCATCACACCATGCCCCCTTCCTTCACTTGCCCGTACAACCCATCCGCCGCCAGCGGGCAGCACCGCGCGGACGCTGCGTCGGCAATGAAAGGAAACGACGGAAGTCTCTCTCTCCCTCTCTGACCATTCTTTTGCTATTCCCCTTTCCACACATAAAGGTCCCCTCTTCCCTCTAAACCTTTCCTAAGGAAATAGAATGCTTTCTTCTCATCTGGCATCTTACCCTTTTTCCTTGTTACGTGAACTTGGCCAATACAGAGGCATGCATAGTCAACTTTAAACTCTACGATATTTAGTGAACTATAGAGAAAACGATAAGCAATCACTACAAAATATTGGAATTTTCAAAATTCCAATCGTATTCTTGCTCGAATTATGGGCATTTCCTAACTGAATGTTTCCCTAAAGCTCGCAAGAATGACCATTTTTGATATTTTAAATGGGTGCAATGTAATGAAAATTGAACCTAGAGATTAAAAATTGGCTTTTTTAATCAATCATATAGGTCTAAAACGTATTTTCAGAAGAACAATCCAGATGGCGACCCGGTAACTCCCGCATGAATTTGAATGTAATATTTTCTAATTAGTTTGAAGACGAAGATGAAAAGGAATTTAATAAACATTAAATAATCCTTGCAGAGGTTTTTAATGACATTCATTATAGTAAACGTTGGTTAAGTTACGGAGGCATGGAAATTACAAGCGAAACATAAAAATACATTTATGAGAGGGTTAAAGAAACATACAACTTACACATCTATTTGTCAGAGAAACTATTGGCAGAAAATCATACTAAAATCATTTTTTAGAATCAAGAGGAACTAACATTGATAGAGAATGACATGTTTATGAAAATGACTAATTGGTTCAAATATACCAACGCCGCTAATATTAAACACTTTTGCATTGTACCACAAATTACATGTGCAAAGCTCGAGCCTTATTCGTAATGAAATGTATTTCCACAAAGTCACATCGCCAATTTTTTGCTTGCAACCAAAGTAACAATAGCATTTCCCGTAAATTTAATCCCCATTCTAATTCATAGTTCATCCCATGAAGCCAATACGTTTCCAGAATTTTTTAAAATCTTCATTTATTGATATTAATTAATAATATCTGCGATACATTTGTTCTAAATTAAGTAGCCATGATTCGGATCATAAAACCGTGTGTGCCGATGGTACCACTTTGCATATATTAGTTTTGTTGTTGCTCCTGCACTATTTAAGTATATACGAGCGTGATGCGCCCGCTCACAGCGGCCTTCCCCCGCTCTTTTCAATGCAGGACCACTGAGGGATAGGCGCGTTTCTAATTTTAAAATGTAGAAATAAAGGCAAAGTCCTAGGTACAAATGTAATTGGAATGTTCATGTATAAATTGAGGCCAGTGGACTTCTTAAAACACAACATTTGAAGTAATTACACTATCCTCTGTTAATACTTCTTTAGCGTTTTCCTTTATATTTACAAAAATATTTAGAAAAGATCTTACCCTAGAGAATGCTACATAAAGTTGGCCATGATTGAATACAGGGCCAGGCAGGAATAAGCCAGCTCTTTGCAAAGTCTGACCCTGAGCCTTGCTAATAGTCATCGCATAGGAAACCTTAATGGGAAATTGTCTGCGAGTCAAATTAAAAGGCATGGTGGGATCCGACGGCTGTATTCTTGGGATGAGGACAATCTTGCCGGAATCGATTTTTTATTTCTATAAACCAATTTTAGGAAAGAATAGCCGCATTTAGGAAGTAAGTCATGCCGTCGCATGTTCTCTGATAAATTCTGTGCTTTTTGGCACCTCATTTGCAGTTTGGTTGCGTATAAGTTGGGAAGAAGGTATCTATACTGTAGAAATAATATAGAGGATCTGTGTGTCATTTATTACCGCTCCTTTGACTAGTTAGGAGACACTCCCGCCAGTTGGTTCCCCGAAAGTGCAATGGATTCTTTACCTCTCCTCACGGCCACGCTCTTCCCCGGTTAGGACTCCCATCTGCGCAATAGACTCGTAATTTACGCTCCCGAGGAACGGCTCACTCTCCTCGCGCAGAGCGAAGCTTCAAATCCCGATGGACGGAACTGGTGAGCGGAATTAAACTCCGCCACCTCGAAGTGGAACAATGGGAGTAAGGGACTGCGGAAACAATTTTCGCCCGCGCCTCTTGCACTGACCGTTTGGGGTTCCTCTATTCTTACATATATATTCCCTCTTTCAGTGTTAAACATATCTTAAAAAGCAAATAACTGGATGCATTCGCGCCGTGGTACAAGATGCGGATTCCTGGCTTAATTGAGTAGTTGCATGGAGGCGAGCCAAAATGTGTTTCTCATTGTTAAATGCTGTTAGGACAGGATGTTAGCTAAGGGTTGGATATTGGCTGCTGACCGAATATTTCGTGGTTCTAATCTCGGGCGTCGGCTTTGGCCATGTCCAACTATGATTTTCTTGGTGTAGGGTAGCTTCGGGAAATATTCGGCGGCCTCTGACGTGAATGTGTGAAATTCTCACTGTTGCTAGTCAGGGATGAGCTCCACTATTAACTTTCCCTATCAGCCTTCGGGTCGAAAAACAGAGCAGTCAGTGGCGGCGATAAAGGCCCCACAGACTTCGCGCCGCTGGGGGTCCCGGCCCCAAGTGGATCCCCGTGACGAGCTGGGAACAAATTATAACCAGTAAATAATACCATAACCTATGCGACATTAATCATAAAAATCTTATATACTTTTAATAAATATACTTTACTTATATAAGAGAAATACATTTCTCTTGAAAAGGTTAGTTCGCATATCCCTGAATGGAAGTCAGCCTTATTTAGCGTTTGTATTTAAACTAAATTTGGGCTGCGATTGGAATTTATTTAATCACTGATTAATTTCAACAGTTTCAGCCTGTTATTGGTGGAAGGTAGATATATTTAAATAAATAAAAGATTAAAGCACTTTTCCTCAAGAATTTTCAACGTGTTTCGGCTCACTGACAATGAGCAATCATCTGGAACAAGACACTTCAAAATATGTGAAGATCCCTTTCATACCCTTGAGAAAGGAGTTGGGTAGGAGAGTATTTGACATCTTTGAGGAGGGGGGGGTGGGAACGGGCGTACAGAGTAGAGACGGTGGGAAAAGATAAAGACTACGGGATGTGGAGAACCCACATTGGAGGGAGGGTTCTAGTCATAACTGTAAAATGACGACACGTGGGGAAGAACCATAGCAAAACGGGAGGAGGGGTTGTTGAGAAGAGTGAAAAAGGGGGGGTTAGGGTAGAAAGACGCCGCATGTCCTTGGAAAGTGAGAGGAGTAAGCAGCGACGCCGGCAAAGAGGCGGAGGTGGGGGGTCCCTTTGGGTTGGCAGAGACGGAGTGAAAGTTAGCGGGGGTACAAGCGGTACAAGGGAGGAAATTGCCAGCAAAAGAAAACGGTCAAACACAATACGGAGAGAGGGTGGGCGGACGGGAAACACCCCGTGGATGTTGGGGTCACTAAGGCGTGGGTGAGGAAAGAATTTCACCAAATCAGCGTAATTTCTTAGCTAATGAGAAATCATGACCCATAACACCTCAGAAGTTGCAGTTGCAGGTTCTAAGGGATATATACTAGCTGGAAAGTTTCATTTCATTCCGTTGAGCTTTAAGACTAGATGATATAGTCAAGAAGCGAAAACTAGATTTTAATCAAATACTGGGATCCTGTGTAATGCCATAAAATTGAAATATTTTCGTGTTTATTCTATTATTTCACAGTAAAAATGTATCCCTATAATTTCCTGAGGTTGCTGCTTGGAAGAAAAATGGTTTCCCACACGCTACGTGTCGAAACCACTTATATTTTTAACTTTTGATTCTGTGACAACAATCGAGAAATATTCTGTTAATATAAGAATGCCGTCCGCGGTACCCAAGTATCATTTAAGCATCCCTGTGGATTTAATAAGCGTCTATGTAATTGTTCTATATCCTCCCGGAAAGAGGAGGTAAGGGGAAGGGTGTTCAAACAGTTAATATCTGGGGCGCATTTTGTTTAACGTTTACCTTTCTTTAGTCTGTTTAATTCTCATTTATGAATACTATAATGGCAGGTAATCATCGCAGTTTTTGCAAAAGGTTCTTTTTTACATTGTTGTGCATATGATACTGAAATTCTTTAGTGATGATATCGTCCACAGGAATGTTATTGAGATAGTGAGAAACGTTATGTTCCTGTTGAATTTGATTAGTGATTCTCATTTTAAAATCGTCAAGTTTAGTTTAAGTGAAATGGTGAGCAACTATCGCGGGGAAAACGACGTCGTGATTCTACTGTCCTGAAACATTTGTTGTAATATTGCTGTTACCCGGCGTGTATTTTTTATCTCAATAGTTAAATGCGTGCATCTCAAAATAAACATTATTCACGGAATTCAAAAGAGACAAGAGCAAGTGAAAATGTGAACGGATTATAATAATGAAGTGACATGTTGCTCAGGTCGAGAGTTTCTTGATTAAGACGCCACATCTTGACCCATAGCCATGTCAACTTCCTGCTATACCTCAGTTATTTGTCATGTTGTTGATGATTTAAAACTGACGCTAGCAGAAAAAAGAATTAAAAGTGAACATAGGGTTAAACATATGAACGTTCCTATGAATGTGAGTGATGTGAAGAAATTAAAGTAAACTTCGGATGAAAATGATTCGCCAAATATCACGAGTCTGTAAAATAATAGCAATACGGTAACCGTGTGGGTTCGCGCCGAATACCTCTGAAGCGCGCGATATATTTGGTTCAATTGTGTTCGTCTATATAGATTGTTCCATTCAATGCGTCCAAATCACTAGTTTTTGGATTCTTGATGTAGTTTTTGGCTGTTTATGCCGTTGAAAGGGCAGGTATTACCAAGGTGTGTTTATGCTTTTATTTGTCAACGGCTAGTGACCTAAAACCCCCTCCGGAAGGGGGGGGGGAATAAGCAACACCCTACCCCTCCCTTACGGTTTTTATGCGGCTTGCGGGTTATTATGTAGATGTAGATATTAATTAATGGGATTGATGTGGTTAATTAATCGTTTGAATATGTCCAAGTGCACGATGAAATAAGCCCTGTCCAATCTGCTGGACCAGAAGATGATAGCCACTAAAATATCACGGCACTAAATTCAAATGAATCGATACGAAAAATATATCAATGCGTTCATACGTTGTTTGACGAAGTGAAAGTCACCTGTGAAAATCGTTCAAAAAGAATAAGGTGCAATGCTGAAGTTCGTTCTCAGACCTTACGAAAAGAGTTGCAACAATAGGAATTAATAATGCCCATATAATAACATCTTTCATCATATAATTGATCATTGGTTTTGTAGAAACCGAAAGAATGTTCCAGGTGTAGAATGAAAAGTTTGGTCAACACAGGTGGTCAGGAATGTGGGAATGTTATCTGGACAAGAACTGTAACTCTTTTTAGCGATTGAGCAGAATGTAGGCTTATCCTCTGTTTAAACTTAATATATCAATGTCAAGTCACTTGTAATTGAAATGAAGAATCTAAATGGGCATTGGATTCCAAAGTCAATGGTCAAGTCTTCGAAGAGACTATTAGAGAGGGAATTATTGTTCTCTTGCAGTTGAAACGAGGCTTTCAGATGAAACTGAGTGAACAAGGATTCGATGGAAACAAATTGGAACACGATTTTGCCAGCATTAAAATGGGATAATCCCTCTCTCTATCTTCCGTGAAAATTAAAGCATTTTGGTGACTGGCCACCCCCTGTCAAACACCCTGGTGATATTTCCTTCATCCAACATCTTTCCAGTTGATTTCGAGCTATTTAACCATTTGATGCAGAAATTGAGATCTTGTGTTCATGACGCGGGCTCGTTTGCATTCGTACCGATTTAAAAATAATTACGTGCTCTTTGTATTGGTGATTGAACGATCTACGGCCGTTGAATAGCCGACGGAAAATAAATTCCCCAAGGCCGTACTCTTAATTTTCGTTCGGTGGGGGGTGGGAAGTTGCAGGGCTGACAGTGGGGCAATACGCGAAAATTAAGCTAAAACACTATGAAACAAAACAATCTCGCAGCTCACTCACTCACCTCTCAAATTTGTTTTGAGGAACAAATTTCCGCGATTGTCTCAAATACACTCAGTTTCTCCGTTTTAGCTTAATTTTCGTGCATTACCCCACTGTCAGCCCTGCAACTTCCCGCCCCCCACCTTTTTCCAGCAAAGAGTACGGCCTTGGGGAATTTATTTTCTTTCAAATGTGCTCTTTGTGTCTGGAGATTGAAAGGGAAAGCATAGTAAGCGGTCGTCATTTCGTCCATGCTTTGGCGGAGTGGAGATAATGATTGTCTTCATCCAGTCGGGAGATGTGACGGGAAACGAGAAGAGGTTGGTTGATGTAATGATAGTTTTTTGCCTCGTGAACGAGTGCCTTGGAGTGATTAGGGTCGGCGATCCTGATGGCCGAGGATATTGTTCACGTTTGAAGCAGGCGGCTAGCTGATGAATTATTTATGGTGTTTTTGTGTATGTCTACGTAAGGGTCTAGGCATAGGTCTATTAATATTTTTTGAAATTACTAGTGTTGTTGTGCACAAAATAATATAGAATTTTTGGTGAAAGGAAAAATATACAATCGGTAGTTTTATCGTATATAATCTCTCAAATCCATTCCTGAACGGTCTGAGCATCGTTCGGTCTGAACATTTCTTCTGCGAACATCTCTCTCTGGTCATAGCCCTTTCCTTGGCGTGGTGCCGTTCTCATACCACGGTGAACATATTCCGTGGCCTCGCTCCCATCTCATCCCATTGTCACCCTATCCTAGTCATACACTCATTCAATAGTACAACCACAAGGTTAGTTACGATAGGTGATTGTAGAGCTCAGCCCTGATGAATAAGCCAGGGGGGTGTGAATTTTACACATTCATTGTATGGGGGGCCTAATACATTCCCTGGTCCAACTCAGCGATGAAGATTTTATGTTTGAGGTTTAAATGCTTCACCTTGGGTTTGAGGCATTTCTAGCCCAGGGAGATTGGAATATATTGAGCGGGGAGTACTTGAATTCTAAAAATTTCGGTACATGAAAACATACCCACACATTTAATTCTCGCATGATTTTCAAATGTAGATCTCATTTCTATCACACGAATTTTTGTTTTAAAACACAATGTTTCATGAAATATGTTACACGGATTTGTAACTTTTTTGTCAAGTACCACTGCGACAACTTACTGATTAACACAATGAATGGGTTTAATTTCTCAGGGGCTCTTTCCCATGACAACATGGCAACAAGTCTTCCGCTCGTTTCCCCTTCCTGCAGGGCTGCGTCCTCGCCCCTACCCCTCCACTCCACCCCTTCCTCCTCCACTATATCCTCCCGCCGTCCCGTCTCCCTCCTGCAGCTGCAGCCACAGTCGGCGATCAATTGCGCTCGATTGCGCTGGTGTTCGCTTCGAACGTGTGAGTGGTGATCCCGAGAAGGGAGAGTGTGTTTTTCCCGGCTGCTTCCACTGTGTTGTTGTTGCCCTCCTGAGCGGTTGTGTTCTCGTTGGCCGCGTGTGGAAGACCGCGGCACTATTCAACCACGGGTCAAAACCTTAGACACGTGCTGCCAGGTGTAAACACGGTGAGTGAAAATTCCTACGTGCCCCATTCTTCATTGGCAATAAAAACATCGGAAAAGACTGAAAGTAAACCCCATTTTTGACCACTTTGTAATCATTGCGGACTCGTTTTTCAAATTCTTTTAACTCCACCATATTGAATTGTTGACAACCCATTTTGGATTACACCCCATCGCCCTCGAACAAGCGCCAAGTCCTCGAAACCTCCCTTAGCCCTTATGCAGAATATACCTCCTGACTCTATCTTTATTTTTGGTATCCAACAAATAAATAAATGAGATACTCTGAGTAGACAGCAAATTCGGCTAGAAACTTGAGTTTATTATAAAAAAGTGATATTTCAGCGGAGTGTTGCGCAGAGTTGTAATTCTTAGATCGATTCTTTGCCTTGTATGGGGAATGGTGAACGCTTGACGCATTTTTGTGGCAGCTTTATTACACATTCAAATTCAATGGAGTTTTCAAACTCACTCACTCAGTTATTGAACCCGAATGTTGGTGTGGTTATGTGAGGGTAGAGCTCACCCCTGACTAGACCGAAGTCGTGCGAAATTCACATCATGGGCGGAGTTTGTAGAGTTTTATGTTAGGGGGGCCAGCAATCCTGCCGGGGGTTCATGGGCTACGGAATGCCCTCCAGTGAAACGGGAGAAACTCCAGGACCCTCCTCAGAACAGCAGTTTAAGTACTCTCTTAAACTAAAATTTATTTAAGCTTTTGATGTTTTTGTTTTCATGGTACTTGAATATTTAGGTTTAATATCCTTTTTCCGGACAAATTAAGTTTCGGGGTTCAGGCACCTCCTTGACCCCCCTAAACTCCGGCCATGGTGTGACGATTGAAATTTTTTAGATCGATTCGTTGATTGTTGGTGAATGGTTTGGTTATATGAGGGTAGAACTCACCCTCTACTGGGCTGAATGAGAGAGAATTTCGTACTATCAGGGCATCAGTTGTTTGGGGGTGTCCGAAGGTTTCACTTGAGGTTTGAACCCGGGACCCCTCGATAGCACCCAAATGCTCAATCCACTCGGCTACCACACTCCCCAATGAAGACTAATCCTAAATAAATTATGTTTCCATGGTGCTTCAAGTTAAATGATATGTTCTACGTTAAGGATCGTGCGTACAGTTATAAAAATACATCAACAAAACCTTAACGTTTATCGCTATTACCCCTCCCTAGGCTTTTTGGTTTAATATCCATTACTTAAATCACTTTTTGCCATTGAATAAAACCTTCCTGTCGGGTAATATCGGGTATTATTCGCCATGTCATACTGCTTTTAAAGCTCAATGGCGTAGTAAATAAAATGTAAGAAATAATATTTTGAATGCCTGATTGCTCTATTTTTTCATATGATCTTAATTACATCAAGGATATAATGGTCATTGACCATTGGTCCATGGTCAGTGTTTAGGCTGTGAGCGAGGCTCATGAACTAAGTTGTCGGCGCACCCGAAACCTCTTTCTCAGCACTTGTAGCGCCGCTGGCAATCACAGAAGCTGTCCCCTTTAACTATGTTCACAAAAACCAGCCAGTTGACAATACAATAAGTTTTGACACGCATTTGCCGTAGTGTGAGTATCGCGTGAATAGTGTGTTCTTTATGTTAGCGGAAGCTTAAAAATTGAACATTGAGAAATGAATAGAATTTTTTAATAATTGATTTCGTAGTGCTCTTTACAATATTTTCATTTTCAATTTATTATTATTATTTTGAAAGTACAGTTTCAAGTCGACGATTCGGTCGGGTGGTAACGTAGATACAATCAGGGACGCAGACTTATAAAAAATATCGGGGGGGGCCCAAACCGGAGATCATGCCCACGGAAATTTTATAAGTAGTGAGTTTTAAGTTTTGCAAGCATTATGGAAGAGTCATATGATAAAAATTAGAGCCCTAATAATTCGAATATCGAATCGGTAGAATACTATAATAATAATAATATATGGACAGTCCGGAGGAAATCGGCAAGCCTGACACATTTTTTCCTCTAACCCATAACGAATTTTTGAGGGGGATCGGGCCCCCTCAAGCGCCATGGAGTCGGCGCCACTGGATACAATTATATATAAATACACATATACAAGTAATACAATATAAACGTTAATCCAAGCATAGTGAAATTCGCGATTCCAGCCAAGGGAGACACCACCTGGCGGAGAACGCTCGAAACAGAGGAACGATGGTCATGACGCGGTAGTGCAATGAGGAATAGTGTGTATGAGACCTTTACACTGTTTAAGGTTTTGTTGGATTAAAAGAAGTTGTTAAAGGATTTAAATAAAATTTGTTCAAAATTTTCGTTTTCGACCACATTTACTTTTGCTTCTAGGGAAGGGGGGACAGCTGCCCCCTCCTGCCTCACCCTGTGTGCCCCATATGTAGTACCAATTCATACTCATCATCTCTCTTTAGAAAGAGCGTTCTCCGCTTTTAACCCTTTTTCGTTTATTAATTTCTGGAAAACTTATTTTAAAATTTAAATCAAACTATAGAATATATATTTAAACTATTTTTACCACATTCAATCCCTTTTTCTCCAGCTAGCTTTTCTTTAATGTGAGTTATTTGTTATATTTTTGTACCATTAATGTTCGCTGGAATTACAGGGTACCCGAGAGATTTTTGTACACGTATAACCAATGCTGTTTATAGTATATATTTGGAGATAAAATGCATATGAGATATATGTGAGAGATAAGTGCGCCATGCAATGTCAGTGGCATGTTGAATCTGTTCTCACGACATAGCGATTACAGAGTGGAAGATGCCCACATTCCTCTTGGAATGGACGATAGGAGAGGCTAGATGAAGTGCAGTTCATACATTTTCCCTTTCACATCCCCTCTCATAGACAGATCTTTTAATTTCAACATCAGCTGCCCTCACTTTGCTCCATTTCCCTCGTCACTTTCTTCAGCTTTTCTCGCCTGTTGAAGCTTCTGCAGAGTGCGATAGTGCATTCAAGGGAAGCCAGCAGAAGCCTCTTAATCGAAACGTCTGTCCTAATGATCCATCGAGTTTGACGCTTATGTATCAAACGAATTGTCAAGTCCGTTGTAATCCGAAGCTGCCGAATCATACAAAGGGTATGTTAAAGATCTCATCGACATAATGGCTAACGATTGCCTTTGTCAAGCAATGAAAAATACATATTAATAGTATCCAGTTATCTCTGTTCGTATACGTATTGAAGAGGGATTTACTCTCGATAGTTGCAGAATATTTTGAGCGAAAAAGAATGAATCCCTTTCATTATTCCAATCTTAGATCCGTCTTCTAAGGCTAATCGCAATGAAAAATCGAAGTCAACCCGTTTGCAGATGATTTGATTACGTCACCCACTCTTTCTCAGCGGGTAATCGAGTCTCAGAAACGCCTCGTCCCCGCTCTTGACTTGCTTAAGTTCGTTGTTGCTTACACTCGTTGAGTGAAGTTCTCTCTTAAGGAATTGGTGAGCTGAAACTGAAGTGACATCACCAACTCATGAATAATGGACGGCAAATTTTGCGCTTTCTTGCTAACTAAAGTATGAAAGAATCGGCGGATAAAAGACTTTTTTCCATCAACCGAAATCTTAAAACGATTCCTCATTTGTTATGTTAGTGAACGACTACATTGTAAATGCCACCATTTCTTCAAAACCGGAGGAGGGCAATTAAACCGTTAGGATAATCGGTAAGTGTATGATTCCATGCAAAAGCATGTAATGATGACACGAAGAGAGTTAGTGGGTGGCGATTTATTGGGTGCGCAGACGGCGGTCGTCTCGGCAGGACGGAGGGGAGGGACGTATCTCGTGTGGGGGTGGGGGGAATTCCGATTCGGAGGGAGGGGGCGGTGGAGAGGGGGAGGGAGGGGGCGTGGTAATATCCGCTGCGCATGCCCACCTCCTCGTCCTCCCCGATTTGAATGTGGGAGAGTGGGGCGGGAGGCGTGTGAAAAGATTGGGCCGAAATAACACCCACCCGCACGCCCAACCGCCCCTATATCTCGATGGAGGGAAAGGGGTGGGAGGCACGCACACACAAGAAGAAGAAGGAGAGGGCGCACGCATCAATCACGCGCCACGCCCCCTGCACACGGCCAACCTCCCCAACAACAACGCTCGAACACCCAAATTGAACTTACATTGACGACAAAGGACATAGTATTTTAGTTTGGTTTCCGGTTGGTACAGCAAATTATTGGTTATAATTTTAAGCATGTTTGTAATAAGTTCAATAATTTGAATCAAAATTATATTTTGCACCTAAATAATCAAAATCATTCATTCCATATGTTTTTGAGTCGTATTGTGGCATTCGAAATTGTGTTTAAGTGTATCTATTGTGCTTATGAACGAAATCAGGTCATTATGTATTGTAATTATTTATCTTTGATAGGTGAAACTTATTATGCAAATCAAGAGTTGTACGAAACCTACTTGATTTTGTAGAGTATTCTCTTGATCAATATGTTGAGTATTTGTGTCAATGTGACCTGCGCAAGTTTAAGCGAAAAATCGAATTTCTGTTGTCCTTCATGCATTGATGTTTGGCCTCGTAGTGCGATGTGTTGGAGGGACTGGGTTGTCTAAGGGGTGGGGGATGAGAGGTGAAAGAAGGCCCCCATAAGCCCTCCCCTCAAAGGGGTTTTAACCCCCCACCCCCATTGGGAGGGGTGAAACCCCCCCCTCGAAAATCCTCGCGTCCTCCGCCAAATCCTCGCTCCGCGACTTTCAATTCACGCTTCACGCTCCTCCAAATCTCCCTCGATGCACACAAGGAAGGAGGGAAGGGTGGAGCGGCTCATTTGAATGCGGGCCGCACTGTCGCGCCGGGTGCCGCCGCCTCTCAGGGGAGGATTAGGGGAATACGCTCACCGCTCCCTCGGTCGTCTCTCACCCACTTCCTCCACTGATATTTTGAGAGACTTTTGGGAAACGTGTGCGTGTGAATATAGCCAATGAAAGACAACATCGCCCCAACATGAAGGGAGCAACGGTGACATTGTAATCATACACACTAGGGATTATACAGTGAACCGATTTTGGCACTTGCACCTTTGAATTCGACAGCACGAAGCACATACTCGGCGAAAGAAAACGCTCCTGCAGACGAGTAATCGCTTATACCGCATTTAATTAATCGGAATCAAACTATTGGTTGACTTCAGTCGAAGGATGCTGGCCAACATCAGTTTACTTAGACAATGTGACTCGATATGAGGATGATGACAAATTCTTAAAAACGACGCACGCACTGAGAATCAGGTTAAACTCAGTTACTTGAGGAGCAGAAAAATTAACTACGGAAGGAGCAAGAAAGAAATATTCAGTAGAATAGCACAGACGAAGATGGCATTCCACCAAAATATAAATCTACATGCAGCGGGAGTAGACGTGAGGAAACGTCTACCTTTCGAAACTCACATTTACTTCTTTACGTAGGCGAGGCAAGGATAATGACATCAGCGGAGAGATAGAGGATGGAGGCTTTCGAAATGTGGAGCTGCAGAACAATCATGAAGATGAAACGGATCGATCGAGTGGATAATTAGAAAGTTCCAAGAACAATTGGAGAGAAGAGAAGCCTAGTTTAAACCCGGATATGAAGACGAAAAAACCCAATTGGCCACGTCTTGAGACATGACGGCCTGATGAAGACAATCGTGGAGGGACAAGGAAATGGCCAGAACGAAAAAGGAATGCAAAACATGGAATATACGGAGCAGGTGAAGAGGGATTTGAAAGAGAAGGAATATGTGGGCGTGAAAAGATTAGATGGTGGGAGATGCAAGTGGAGATGTTGGCTGACGGGAGAATTGAGGGAGAGGTGGGTCGGAGCAAGCCTAGGGCCGCATTCCACATCCTGACTCGATGTGAAGTTCTCACTCTGCCTCAGCGGTTCGCATCTCAAACAAACAAAGTTGAGTTTGACTTCTGAAGAGTTCGTATTTTAGAAACTAACCTCTTTCAACACACTTGAGTTACCTTTATTTGTAATAAATTATAAAATAATGCATTTGCCTACCAATATTATTTCATTCATGGTATTCCGCACTTGAAACACTAGCATTATTAGAGTATAATATCACTTGCGGAAGTAGTGTCTGTGGAGATATTGAACATTTTGAAAACGTGAGTATATGACGGTGGATATCTTTGATCTGCGCGACTCAAAACGAGTTTTAGTCGGGATCAAGGCTTGCGTTGCGACCTGAAATACGGCTCTTAGGATAGTCGACTGGAGATGACGATTACAACAGTGGTCCTTTATGGCGCGCATTGCAATGGATCGGATGCACACACCTCCACCCCTACTGCCCCACCCCCCCAACCTCTTCCCCCCTCCCCTTGGAAGGGGTGCACGGGTGGCGAGAGCCCTCGAGCGGACGTGATTAAAGGCGATTCGAGTGAAGCCAGTGTCCCTTTGGGAGGAGGCGAGCGACGCTTGGTCCGATGTGAAGACCGAATAGAGAATCATCTCAAGTCAGGACCACTCATTGGTACGGCTACCTGATTTTCTTCAATGCACATTTTCTTCATGTCATTGTTCGGGAATCTAAAGTTAGTGTCTTGCATTGTGGCTTTGGAAAGATGATCGCAGTAGTAGGTTTAGGGCCACGGATGCGTCGACAGTTAAAGTCTTTACCACCACGCGCAATGAAAATGCGACATGTGTGTATCATCTTGAATCCTGATGGTTAATAATTCATCATAATATTAATTCAAGATAATCATACCATCTTGAATCCAGTTTTGGTTAATATTCTCAATTAAAATTACTATGGTAAATTTCCCCGTGAAAAGAGTATCACGCCACCGTCAGCGCCACGAGGGAGAATTGGAGTTTAAAGCCCATTTGAATGCGCTGCGGAAGACAGCAAATCTAGAAGCTGGCACAAGGAGACTGCTACATAGAGGGGCCCAATTCCATCCAGTAAGAAGGCTGATTCCTGTGGCCACTTCGGTCGCATTTTGATCTGTTTTCAAAAATGTCCGCGACGCGGTGATGAGTGCAATGCGATCCACTTTTTTCCAATATTTTACATCATAATGTTCGTCATAGAGAGAGAAAAAAAACCTTTGAAAAGTTATAAATTTGATAGATCACACCATTATATAAATTTCAGTTAATACGCCTAATTGTACTTCATTTCCCCGTGAAACTCGTATCAATTTGCCCGTCAGCGACGCGAGTGGCGACTTTCGCAAACCCATGCAAATGCATTGTGGGTGGTGACAGCGTATTCATTCAGAGTCCGACTCGGGGATCCTCTTTTGAAATATTCGTGGGCCGACTGAAGATTCCTCTTCGCCAATATTCATGTTTGCGGGTGTGTGCTGGGCGTCCTCTGCGCACGAGTGTTGGAGGGGGAATGCCTGCTTCCGGTAAGTGAAGAGGCGTGCAGAGCGGCTTTCTGGCGCCCGACCGCACCGAGATGGGATGGACCAAGGGGGGGTAGTAGGGGGGGCACTACACCCTTCGGCGGATATAATAACGGAGGGAAACCGTTACGAAGACGAAGGGATTGGGGGGGGGTAGGGGGGGGGTTTCTTAACCCCCGCGAGACATCACGAGAGGAGCGAATTCTCTAGTGGTGTCGAGGCTAGGGCATGGAAATAAATGTATGTGGCTCTAAAATAAACTCCTCAGGAATCAACGCCACGCGAGAGAATTCAAAAATCCTAACTAGTCATAAAATATTAGCCGATGGGGGATTTTAGAGCGAAACTTCTTGGAAAGAATAAACATTCTGCTGAGGAAGGCCAGGAGGGAAGTGCGAAGGGCAATTAAAGGAAGTAGGTTAGTAGGCTACACTACAAGTCATGCAATCTATTTACGATTTCTAATGCTGCCGTTACAATCCCTTTTTGATCGTGGAAAAAATGACATTCTGAGTATGTTTGTGCTACAGTCTATCTCTCTTATTTTATGTACATGATCTGATCTTCCGTAGTATGTTGGCGTTCGTCAGATATTGTTAACTTTGTCACAGAAGGCACTGCTCATGAATTTATTTAAAAGGTTAGGTCTATTTTTCAATCTACTGTCTGACAGAGATTCCCATCCGAGTTTATCTAACAGGTATATTACAATAACAAGGCTATCATAACGACCTTTCACGTACCTGGCAGCTCTTCTTTGCACGCGTTCTTATTCTTTTTTAAGCCTATTTAATGAGGGTCCCAAACACTGGCAGCGTATTCCAAGTGTGGTCTAACGAGGGAGAAGTACATAATTTCTCTCACTTTGTCGTCGCACTTTCCTAATATTCTTTTAACAAAACCCATTTTACGATTAGCTTGACTTGTAATGCAAATGTAAAATGCATTAAAACCTCGAATTCTGAGATCTATAAAAAAATTAGTAAAATGAGGAAGAATAAATCTGTTGGGCCAGATGGCATATCAATAGATCTACTCAAAATGGGAGGCAGTGAAATTTCAAATATGTGAAACATTCATTCAATGCTAAGATAAATAACAAAGTCCTACCCAAGGATTGAAAAAAACATGACACCCATCTATAAAGGAGGAGATAAGGGATTGGTCGAAAACTACAGACCGGTTAGTTTGATATTAACAGTGTGCAAATTAATAGAAAAGATAATTGCTGATTATCTTTGGGAACTATGGGAGAGCACAGACTGGTTGTTCAATTTTCAACAAGGGTATAGAAAAGGGCACTCCGGTGAAACGCAACTACTGGGTTTTGCCAAGAAATTGCGGACTCCATGGATGAAGGGATAGAAGTGGATGCAATAATTGTCGACCAGTCAAAAGCATTTGGCAAAGTAGAGCACGATATGCTTTTAGAAAAAATGAGAAAATCATCACCTCAAACAGACAGTAGACTGTATTTTTGGGTTGAAAATTTCCTGAAGGGTCGAACGCAAGAGGTTTAAGTGGGTGAAATGTGCTCCGAAGAAGCACAAGTAACGTCGGGTGTCCCACAAGGCAGCGTCCTTGGACCGTTTTTATTCTTAATTTCTATAAATGACCTCCCAAATAGCATTAACTCTCATATTAGGCTTTTCGCAGATGACTGCATTATGTACAGGAAAATAGAAAGGAAGAGCGATCGAGAAGAACTTTTAAATGACGTAAATAAAATGACAGTTTGGGTGCCAAAAATGGAATGGATATAAATGTAAAAAAGTGTGAATTTATAACTTTTAGCAGGAAACTAAATGAAATAGGAGAGAATATTTATATTCAGGGACGGTTATCCCAAAAAGCGACCGATGTAAATACTTAGGGGCGTATTTAATGAAAGATTTAGGGTGGGAGGCAAATTTTGAACAACTAACAAAAAAGGCGTTTAAAATGTCACATTGAGGAATTCAAATATTGAGAATAAATGGATCGATCAGCATTCATCGCCGCCCTGCGGACATTTTTGAAATACCGATGAAAACGCGCCCTCATTGAGGACATTAATGAAACTTCTCCGTGAAGTAGTGAAGCCTCCCCAGTGATACGAAGTCTTCAAGGATTTAGCACTCAGAATCAAGCAAATTTCAGGCTGTCCATTTAAAATTTCTTCATGCCGATCGAAGCAGATTTGCAAGGTAAATTTACTCTCTTTAGTGATTCGAGCCAAAAGATGGTTTCAATGAGTTGAAGTATCAACCCAGTGTAAGCCACTGGCCAGCGAAGTCCACGAACTAAGGGAGAAGGGGAAGGGGCAGTTTCTATCCCAATGCCACCTCGAATTACAAAGATCTTCCTAGAAATTTTCGATTAGTTTCCGGGTTAATACGGCGTCAAGTAATTTTTGGCGAACAAAATGAGTCGACGCGGTATTAACCCGAAAATTAATCATCAATTTAATCACCGCGAAAGCCTCCATAATAATCTTCCTCGAAACTTCTGGCATGTATGGCAAACATGCGCATATGACATTAGCTGAGTTTTGTTTTTTAAGTAAAAGCTATCAAAGTTGGCGCTTTGTTGGACCACTCTAATAAAGGTAATATATTCGTTGAAATAATGAAAAATATTCACGCAATTATTCATTTCATAATAAAATTAATGGATGAAACCAGAATTCCTCATAATGGCGCTGAGAGATTCTTCACTCCCAACCCCCAGTACATTTCCCTTTTTTCTAATGGTTTTTCACGACCATTTTACATTTTTGGCTTAAGTATATTTTCCAATTTCTTCACTTAACTATAATTTTTACAGGTATAATACTCATAAAGTCAGCATTTTGTTAATGAACCAAGCATGTCATCCCCTCCCTCCCTCTCAATTGGCAATAAGGCCTAGTTCCCCTGTCATTCTGAAGGATGCACGAATTCCGAGCAATAAATGTGACGGCCATGAAGTGGTGTGACTTCTCTCTCCTCCGATGCGGTGATGGAGAGGACAGGGCCGAAATGGAGGGCGCTCGCTGAATACAATATTTTTGCCTCTTTCAAAAAGAGGCATTTCGCCAATTATTTGATATAATTGTGAAAATCACAAATCTCTACTTCAATTCTGTTTGTGGAAATTATGCAAGAGATCGTGATACTAGGTAGTTGAACGAAGATAATTTACTGGCTCTTAATAGTCTCCTTCTTCTCTAAGGTGCGTATAAAATTTCGCATGTTGATATTGGGGAGATTTGGAGCTAAGAAGTCTATCAAATTTTTCCCTTACATTGAGCTGTCGGATTTTTTTCTACGGTGCATTATTTTTATGACCTAAAATGTAATAGACTAGACTAGAAAGTAAGAAAAGTGACTAGTAAGCCATAGTTACTGAGTTCATTTATAAAATATCCTACAAATTTGAATTTGCAAATACACCATCGGAGAAATACATTACGATCCTTGAGCAACATATACCATTTCGAGGCCGATGTCCTTAGACGCAGTATCTATCCAAAAGCCAAAGAAATATGGTATTGAAGTCATTGCTGCGGTGGATGCTAGGAAATTTTACCTAAAAATTGAAATTTATCTGGGCACGTAGCCAGATGCCCTTTCAAAGAATCCAATTCACCTCATGAAATTTTCAAACGCTTAGCTGAGCACATTGAATGCAGAAATATTGCCAGAGACAATTGGTGTACCAGCATGCCTTTAACAGTAGCACTTTATCAAAAAAAAAAGATTGGCTATTGTAAGGACGATGAGTACGAACAAAGCAGACGTTCCTCCTGAATTTCCCCCAAGAAAAATAGAACCTTACAGTATGGGCGAGGGGCAGGGGGGGGCTGCTGCCCCCCCTCTCCAGAAGCAAAAATCTCAAAAGTATTTAAGCAAAATCAATTGAATTGAGTCGAAAGTATTCAACAAATTTTCTTTAAATCCACGAAAAATGATATGCATTAGTAGGTATAAGATATGTAACTAAAATAAAAATATTTTTTCTAGCGCTGTTGTAATTTTCTTAAAATATTTATTTCATTCACCTTTTCCATGCTAAAATGTCACAACTTGGCTCATCCCCCCCCCTAGTTATGACCCTGGGTACGCCCTTGTCTTACATCCTTCCCTTTTTGGCTTTACTCCCGACACTTCCGCGTTGTAATACCTACGTTTCAATAAAATCCATGTAGTACTACTTATTTCTGCCATTATCCATGGCGCAAGTATTGCTGCCTCAAGTGGTAACAATATGCTTCCTGACATTATATCATTTCACAATACTATCAAGGGGGTGTGGATTTAAATAATCAGCTTCCCTCAAATTATTACAGTATCGGCCGAAGAACGAAAATGTGTCCCTTTCCGTGGTATTGTCTCCCTTTTCTGACGCAAAGCGACTGATAACCTTCCCGTATTATGTTTGATTTCTTTGCGATTTCCCTCCATCTCTTGCAGTAGTTGCACAATAAAGGATTAATGCAGTCTAACTACTGGGCAGTTGATACCTTAGGGCAGTACTTCAATCAATTTCTTCGTAACGCTGCTGTCGCCAACACCTACGAATGAAATGACAGTATTATAGTATCTTCCAGAACAATAGCCCTGAATTATTCCGTGCCTTATATTATCATACCAATTATCCAATGATATTTTAATTCGCGCATCTTTATATCTGTTTTGAACCCTTCGACTAATATATCAGCTTCCATTGCTGTCGAGGATTTGCTCCAAGTTTTGTAGCATAGCTCTTTCACCTCCGATTTTGTATCTCTACTTCTCGCACAAATACTGCATTATCTGTTCCTCACTTCAATAAACAAGACCTTTTGAGTTCGAAAGCCGACAATAAAGGCCTGTGAAATGAAAGAGAATTTTAATTGTAATTCTACCAAAATGTAGTTTCAATTAAAAAAATTACATCCAATATTTTCCTACAGAAGAATCCCTGTCTTACTCCAATAGCAGATATTAATGCCAGTGTGTTGACAAAATTCATCCTGCTACGTTTGGGCAATAGTACACGTTGTTAGACAAGTATGCTTCTGAATATTTCTGCTCTTCTAGCTACCAAGGGGTTGTAGGTATGAAATCATAATAATTAGTCAACAATCCTAAGATTGGTTTGACGCAGCTCTCCATTCTTCTCTCCTATCCGCTAGCCTCTTCATAGCGACATGTTTCTTCCCTTTTGCATCCTTTATAACCAGTCCAATGTAACTCATTCGGGAACGTCCTATTGCCCTTCTTCCCTTCCACCTGTCCTTCTATGATTGTGTTCATCAGGCCATCAGGTCTCATAATGTGTACAAGTATGTTGTCAAGTCTTCTGCTCAAGGTTTTTAGGAGGCTTCTCTTTTCTCCCACTCTCCTTAGCACTTCCTTGTTACTCAAACGGTCAATCCATTTTATCTTCATCATTCTTCGGTAGCGCCACAATTCGAATGCTTCCACTCTTTGACTTCTCTGCTGCTATCAACATCCAAACCTCACTTCCTTAAAGAATCATACTCCATATGTTGCAAATGATGAATTTTTTCCTTACTTCTATGCTCGTATTCTCAGATGTAAGGCGATTCATCTTTCTGTAGTAAGACCTCTTCGTCAGCGCTATTCTACTGACTATTTCTTTGTTGCTTCGTCCATCGTTGGTAATTCGGCTTCCCAAGTAAGAAAATGCATTCACGTCTTTCAGCTTTTGATTTCTTAGCTTAATGTTTGTATTAGCCTCGTCTCTTTTACAGCATACTAATATCTTAGTCTTCCTTTTGTTGATTTTCATGTGATATCTGGCAATATTCCTTTAGATATTTGTCAAAGTCTTCTTAAAATTCTTCTCTGTCTCGGCTATGACTGCTATGTCGTCAGCGAATCGTAGCATACTATTTTCTCTCCGTTAATATTGACACCCAAAGCCTTCTCCTTACAATCACCTAAAATTATAAGGCTTTCTTCACCTCTAACATGTTTGATTGGATATGATATCTTCGTAGACGCCGTTTTCTTCTTCATCCTAGTAGTCCGTCTTAGGTATGTAAACCTGTACCCCTACGGTATCTACCGGCTTAGTCTCTAGCTTTACCATAATTTTCCTTTTATTAAGGGCGGAACCTTTTCCCTGAATTTCGATCGTATGCTCCTTATCTTTTACATAATTAACTGAAGGAGGAAGATTTCTCGCAGCTGTTCAAGGTAATTTAGTAAGGGTATTAGAAATAATTTATCCCCTACGAAATTAAAGCGGGCCAAATGTTGGCAAAGTTGAATCCATTAGTTCGTAATCAGACATAGCTTAGTCCCAAGAAGATACATTGAATGAATTACACACCATTATTTGTGCGTTGAAGATGTTGTTATAGCATTGAAATCTAGGTCACAATAACTTTTCTTATAATCGTGGAAATTTGCAAGTGTTTCTTTCAATATAGAAAAATTCCGCTCCATCGCGTTTGAATATTCGATTTTATTTGTAAATGGAATAAAGTATATGTTTTTATATGGGGCGTTTGAAAATCAATAATCATTCTACCAAATAATGTTTGTTAAGCATGGAACGGCAACTAATTATTATCTACCGTACAGAGGTTAGAGTTATTTGTGAAAGAGGATATTCTAGCGTCGCATGCAAAAGGTTTTGTGCTCTCACTCATACAAAGTACTGCATCGAACAAGCAACTTCATGCCCAGTCACGCGCACGAGTGCATAATTAAATACACTTGTACATAGTTAAATAAGCATGATAATCGACATGAAAAAATCATTTGACTAACCTGGGATTCGAACCCGCATATCCCCGATGGCCGGTCAAATATGCTACCACTTATACCACGAAGTAACCTTTTTCCTTGAATATGTTTTTACTTGTGTCTAAGATTCACCTAGAAAAAGAAAATTACTTGGTAATGTAACTGACAGGAAATCGGGAGGATCTGGGTTTGAATCGCGGCTAGCATAAGCCAAATGTTTTTTCTCGTGGCAAATAACGGTCTTGGTATATATAGTATTCTCATTCATGTTAAGTGAGAGTGGACTATAAAATATAAAATTCCTTTCGAAATTAATTTAAAAAATGGGAAACATACCAAGTACAAGACGTAACTTCAGTGCAGGGTGCCATCACGGGAGGGTCATACAGTGTAGTGAGGGGTAGAGGAAAATTGATCGGGTGATGTTCCTGAGAAATTTTAGTTTCTTCCCAATGACCACAACCGCGCTGCGGTGATGTTAGTATCATTCTAAACTAAAAGAAATTTTCATGAAATTACATTAAGTTGTCATAAATTTCTAGGCGTATTATTATGCCGAATAATATCAACAGTTAAATATAATGAGTCTACATGATCCTTCGCACTAGTATTTTACATGAAGTCTCGCATAATTCTGTCGATGGATGGGTAAAATAAACTAACTACCTCGTTCAGTCATTCTTACAAAAATTAGAATTGAAAAATCGCGGAAGTTGCCGCCCACTTCCGAGAAAAGTTGCATTCATCATCAGAGTTTCGGTTCATTACGACCTGTAGTGAGAACCATTCATTGAAGAAGAGTGTAAGCAGCGCGTGAAACAGGTTGTTAGTGAGAGATATAACGCTAAGTTAGTTTTCATAACTTCACTCGAGCGAAATAAATATCCCACATTCGATTTTGATCCGTGTGTATCGTTTGTTTTCTCGTCACTGATGCTACATAAGTAAATTTCTTGTCTTATACTTGTAGAACTGGTTCGCAGGTTTATTCGATCTCGTGTATCTATTTTTTGCGTACAACAAGCATATTTACGCAAATGGGAGATAGTTAAAGTTTAAATTTGGTCATCTAGACGTCATCGCTATATTACATCGACTTAACATCAACCCTTGCTTAGTGGTACGATGGTTCAAATTTAAATTCTTTCTTTAGGGTGACTCACGTAATAATTAATCATAGTAATTTTAATAATAAGAATATTTTTATAAGAAAATAACTTATCGTAGTTTTCTCCCTCGGTTGCAAATTATCGAGAAACATATATGTCGTAAATGCGAGACAAATAAACCAACGTGATATTTTTCATGTCGCGTTTTGATGACATAACGGTTACTTTTGAAAATATTTAGACACGAAATGAAGATATATACACATTATATTACTTATTAATATTTATTCTTGGTTAGCGTCAGCAAGAACTTAAAAGGCAATGGTGTAACCTATAACCTAACTGATAATGTGCAGTATATTCTCAATATTAATATTATTTTCAATGCTTGGTTACAAAAACTAAATATATTATAGTCATAGCCAATACATTATCGAGAGGTACTTACTTTAAAGCAGTTTCTCCTTCTACAGTGTACATAATATCTTTTGTTGCAGGTTTGGAATTACTAAATGGTTAAAATAATTTGATAGTCTATTTGTTAGCTGTATCACGTTTTTACAGATTTTACGTGGATGAAAATACGTGTCTGAAGATATACAAAATTTTAGTAATGTAGCACACTTAAAAAGGATTTATATATTCACCATTATTCCAAGTACTTCTTTTCCACCTTCCCACAAAAGATATGCTTCCTCTTATATTTCCTTTCACTTTCCATGCGTAAGAACAGAAAACTTGAAAACTCGCACTAGCCCCATTTCAATCATGCCGCTCGCAACAAAAGAACACAGGGCTTCGGATAATAACGAAAAAAACTGTTGACCTGCTGGGGACCGACCTTTGGTCAGAAGGTCTTCTTATTTCGACGAAAGCATAGTGGGGAAAAAACACGGAGGGGACTCAAGAGACGTTGGAGGGGAGGTAGTGAGGGAAACTGTTGTGGGGTGAGAAGATCTTTCACCGAGAGTGGGGGATCACACAGCAGCGCCATGGAAGAAAAATCGTAAGCGCTTGACGTTGAGAAAACACTCTCGGGAATTTGAGCTAGAGCGTCGTTATTACAAAGATGACATTCATGAAACGTATCTTATTTCCGAGAAGGATGAATGTTCTCATCTACCGAAAACAAATTCAAATCGCGTTTTCTATATGGTAGAACTACATCGAGAAAACCGGCGTTTAATGTTTTTTTGAGCGCCAATAACTAATTAACAAATGCTTTTCAAATAACTTTTATTCGCTTGCCGAGAACAATAATCTTAGCTTCATAACCATAATCATAGCAGCTAACCATATCCAAAGCATGTTCTCTCCAGAGTTTATAATAAGCGAGCAAATGGCGAGCAAACTGAAGTCTGCAAAGCCGTTTTTCGCGGAGGTATAATACACCCCTAAGCAGATGCAGTTATTATGCGTCAAAACTAGACAATAGTTTTAAATAGGTACTTTTTATTTCTCTGAGGCTCCGGGGGGGTCTCTCCCGTTATACCCCCATAGTTACGCCACTGCCTTCAATGTAACTACAAAAAAATAAGTATTTTGAACATAATTGTATCATTGGAAGGTTTATAGCAATAGTCAACCAAAAACCTTAGGTAAACACTGCATTAAAGAACAAACTTTTAGGTATAATATATAAATACTCTAATGGTTAAAAAATCACTTCCGCAGTCTTTTGCATTAGGTTTTGATTCTTTTTGATCCATCGCTATCACGCGACACGATTTTTTTCGGACGAGCGACCTTTTTCCCCCGTGCGTGCGCGTCTCCGACCGCAACGACAATCACGCCCGTGCATTCTTCACGCCCCCACGTCCACTGCACTCCCCACCTGTCCGACCCCTCGCGTGACGACAACACAAGGGCGTGCTCTCAGCGACCACACGAGCAAACTCCCACCCCCCTCTAATGGCGACCTTTCCAACCACCTCCCTCCGTGACGAATGAGACAGCGGACTCACGGCGGAGACAGCGGCCTTTTCATTGGGCGGCAGAGCTATCCGAATTTAAGCCGAAGAAATAATGCAAGTAGTATTCGGGGCTGCTAGCCGGAATTAGTGTTCGTGATAATGCGATCCGTTGAATTCGTTACTTTTTAACCCAATTCCTCGCGAGGAGAAGTTCAAATATTGAGAATAAATGGATCGATAAGCATTCATCGCGGCCCTGCGGGCATTTTTGAAAAACCGATGAAAACGTGCCCTCATTGAGGACATAAATGAAAATTCTCCGTGAAGAACTGAAGCCTCCCCAATGATAATGAAGTCTTCAAGGATTTAGCACTCAGATTCGAGCAAATTTCAGGCTGTCCATTTAAAATTGCTTCATTTCAATCGAAGGAGATTTGCAAGGTAAATTTACTCTCTTCAGTGATTCGAGCCAAAACATGGTTTCAGTGAGTTAGGGTGGAGAATGAACCCAGTGTAAGCCACAGGACAGCGAATTCCACGAACTAAGGGACAAGGGGAAGGGGGAGTTTCTTTCCCAATGCCACCACGAATTACAAAGATCTTCCTAGAAATTCTTGATTAGTTTCCGGGTTAATGCCGCGTCGAATAATTTTTGGCGATAAAAATGAGTCGACGCGGTATTAACCCGGAAACTAATCATCAATTTAATCACCGCGGAAGCCTCCATAATAATCTTCCTAGAAACTTTGGGCATGTATGGCAAACATGCGCATATGACATTAGCTGAGTTTTGTTTTTTAGTACAAGCTATCAAAGTTAGACCACTCTAATAAAGGTACTTCATTCGTTGAAATAATGAAAAATATTCACGCAATTATTCATTTCATAATAAAATTAATGAATGAAACCAGATTTCCTCATAATGGCACCGAGCGATTCTCCACTCCCAACCCCCAATACTTTTCCTATTTTCTAATGGTTTTTTCACGACCATTTTACATTACAAAAATGATACCTTCATTTATTTGACATTCCTTTAGCAACTGATATCCGCTCCGACGAATCTTCTGCTTTAATGCTATCTAGTGTGATCATGTGTATTTCAGCATCCCTCTAATTTATAACTATTTTTAACGCTAGAATTTATTTCTTTAACATTTGAAACATTTTTCAGCTGTCTAAAATATTTGCTCTGAGTTGCCATCTCGTATTTTGCATTCCTATTTACTTATTTTCGTGTTAAGGTAAAATTTCGTTTGCGATAATAAACCTGTTTCCTTACAGTATGTGATTATTTTACAATCGCGCCAAGCTTCAAACTACTTCAAGCGCAAAACTATGCTTTCAACTCCCCAGGTTTTCAATTTTTCTGTCAACGACATAGAGCATTAACCAGTGGTTTGAAGAAATTGATTGCCACTTGATGCTTGTGCATGACTTTTGTTGGTAGCATGGTGTAGGCAAGAAATAAGTAAATTTACTAATAAAGTATTTGATAACATTTGATTGAATTAAAGCATGATGAGCTGAGGGATCTTTTATAGCAAAGTATCACATAGAGAAAATTTTAAAATTGGAAACACTCGTAAGATTAAAGAATTGGGAACGTTTTCCAAGTAATTTAATTCACAGGTAGAGTAGTATCCATTTTCAAATGAATCAAAAAGTTTTTTATGGAATAAACGATCAAACTTCAAGATTCAATGAAGAACAAGCTGTCTGTTTGAATTAAACAATAAAAGAAACCAGGATCTCGAGATGGCAATTCAGTTGATTTCAGCATATCGTAGGTCTACGTCCGTTAAAGAGCTGGACAATCAAGGCATCTCCTTTCTTGATTAAGGGTTCCGTTTCCATTAAATTGTACATCTTGCATTAGCGGAGCACTCGTGCGAAGATTTTATTCATACTTTCACGCTCCCTACACATTTCTTTGATTTTTTTCTCCAAAATTACTCCCGGGTAATGTGTAACACAAGGCATGAGTTTTTTACGAGATCTAAAATGCATTTAGCCTTACGAAGGGCTTTAATGACGACGCCTCGCCGTAAAAAGAAGTTCTGGCAGACTGATAGCTGCTCTAGTGACAGTAATAATTGCATGGTGTGGAGACATTTGCTAATTTAGCCATGATGGTTTTTAATATCAAGTAAAATATGTTTTGCTCCCACGCATAATCTTGTCATCGTTCAATGCACGCTGAGGCTTTTAGAGGAAATTAATCGGTCTGCTCTTTGTTCCATGCTAACATTTATTTCAAGCGAAGGGCTGGTGAATGCAATCTTTGTTCCATGATCTTGTCTGGTGCTTCCCCACAGATATCACAAGTAACTGCTGTTCGAATTCATTCAACACTTTGAGTGGATAATGCTGAGATATGTTTTAGGCGTTATTATTGATTCAAGGGCTAAGATTATATATAAATAGATCTTTAACAACTCCAGAGTTGATTCCTGCCTTCACGATGAGAAAATATAGCCTTAAAAATTCTTGGATGTTTTGTTGATTAGCTCTGAAAACCAAAAATATTGTGGTCTATCTAATGTCCATTACATTCATTTGTTATGCCTTGCCGAAGATCCTAAGTAAAATTTGAGAGCTCACGACGAGTGGAATTTTTTTTCTTTAAACATCATTCGAATAATGCACTCACAATTTTTTTACGATTATATCATTATGATAATTACGGATTATACCTGACGGTCTAATTATATGACGGAATAATTTATGCTATGATATTTCTGATAAATAAGGGGTTTTTCTACTGTTCGTACTGCCACATCATGCGAAATACGCGTCACATTTCTTTATCTTGCCTTGCAAACTTGCTAAGGTGCGCGAGCATTGGATCAGTTAAAAGCCGATTCCTTTGGGACCGGTCCGTTTCCATCGCGTCATCTTTGTTGCCACAAACATTGAATGACTACATGAGCTATTAATTTGAAGGTCCAAAAGCTCTCTGAATCGGATGTCATTTTCACTTGAAAACGAAGATTTATTCCCAGGCTTTAATTGAGAGTGCAAAAAATACATTGCGCTATTTTACATTAGCTCCTTATATTGCTCTCGTAACAATATGGACAGGTTGCCAACCAAATTTGGGACTATTCGATTGAGGAGCGGGCATACTCGACGACGATCTTGAATGAAAGAGGCAAGCGTAACTGTAGGCGATATTGAGAGATAGGGACGTGTTTCAGCTACATCCGGAGATTTAGGCTAAAGCCTTCTTTTGTGGGCAAAATAACGACATTTCGCTCCAAGTTCTTAAGTAGGGATTGCTATTCAATTAATGACACGCTTGAAATCTTGATAGGATTTCATTTTTTTATTTTTACTACATTTTACTATTGAGTATTTTCTACTGCATCCAGTCTGAGTATGTGGATATCTTTTTACTTTTGCGGTATAATAACGGTAGTTGGAAATTTTGAAACCCTTTCTTTGTACCGTAAATAAGGGTGGAAGACTACAGGGCCTCTTACTTACCTAGAGTAACTCCTACAATGCGACTACATCAACGCTTGGCTTTATCTTATACGCTCGTTTCCTTGGCTATTTTCTTCACTTGTCGTATCGCTCCCGCTCGCTGCGTGGGTGATGAGAAGGCCTGTTTGGTGAATGACGTACTATCGTTTTCAAAAGTATGTAGACACCCAGGAGTCCCACTTAACTGATGGAGCCGTGTCGGTGAATATATAGTATACTTGTGAGGTTGGCACATAAAGCGACCTGCATCCCTCTCTCGTATGCCACCAAGAGCCGACGAGGACGGAGGTGGACGCGACCTAGCCACCGAAGCTGGAGTCAAACTCCAGGAGCATAAGTCCAATTGGAAATAAGATTAGACGACGGAATCACTGAGGTAACTCACTTCTACGCTAACCTTATGCCGTGGGAGTGTTTTCTTTCGGGCCTTGTGGTGAGGTTTTTCCTATACTTAGATTCAAATTCGGACTAACCGTTTACCTCTCACGAATATGTCGCTCCGTGGCCGAGTAGGTCTATATTGTGCGCGATAATTTCGGTCAAGTTCTGGAAGTATTCGAATCCGAAGTCAAACTTTTTTTTACTTTTTAAAAGAGACATTCTGAACATCAACATAATCTATGCAGATGACTCAAGAAAAAGGTATCACTGATTTTTTTTGTAAACGACTGGATTTATGTAACTAAAAGTAGCCTCCGAAGCAATCCGCTTTACGAAACTTTTACAGTCAAATTAACTAATGGCGGTAATGCCGAAAAAACGAAAATTCCAAAACGCGTATCCAGGAAAACAATTAAATCAATACAATAAGGATTTCCAGCGTAATTCGCCCACTTAGACTTCAAGTGTGGAAAAGAATATACCGAAAGTCAATCTACAAAATATGACATCAAGTTTGCCGTAGTTAATTGTCGTAGCATCAAAAACAAGAGCGCAAACATCAAGCATAAAGCATATTACATATTAGCCCTTCTTATAGACCTCCAAACTCCGAAATTGATATTATTTACCAATTAGATAATCAAATATCTTCGTTTATTTTGAGAGGCAGCTAAGGTGTAATAATTATTAGGGGAAATTTTAATCTCCCATCCGTAAATTGGGATTCTTACCCTGCAAATCGAATTCAAATAATAGGTAAATAAATTAGCATGATGTTACAACGCACAAGAAATTCACTCACACTACTACTAGACAAGTGTATGAGAGGAAATAAAATATTAGTCTCTTTAGGATTAAGCCACCATAAGCTGATAAAACAAATCAATGTTATTGACGGTTTAAGTGACCACAGAGTAATTTTTGCTACCTTAAAAATCGGACTCATTTGTAAAACCAAAACGAAATGTTTATTTATTTCATACTTACAACTTCATTAAATTTGGCAAGAAGTTTGATAAATCGTACACGGATTTCGTAGCTAAAGAAGATAATAATATCACCGACGCATTATGCAAATGCTTCTTTGAAATTCTACGTCAACTAATATAATCCGTAAAAACTGTAATTGATATAAAAAAACTTCAGTGGTACAACAAGGATGTTAGGAGGGTCCCTAAGAAACAGAGAAAACTGTAAAACGTACTCAAAAGTGTTATGTTGGCAGCCTGCGCGCTGTGAGTAGTGTTATGTTGGCAGCCTGCGCGCTGTGAGTCATGTGGGCAGCCTGCGCGCTGCCGAGTGTTACGTCCGGGCAGAGTGCTGTTCGGGCGGTTGACGAGTTGAGAGAGGTCGCAGTCTTTCGTTACTCATGTCTGTGAGACCCAAAGTGAAATAAAGTCTAAAAGCCAAAGAGTAAGATTGTTCTTCTTGTAGACAGCTTCCTTCGACATAATATCTGGCGACGAGGAAAACTGGCGAACGTGTGCTATCTTTCAACAGTAATATCCATGTTAAGAGAGCGTGATTGTAATTGAGGTTTTTTAGTCATGTCGAAACCTCCTATATTTGAACCCGGAATCGAGGACTTTGATTCCTTCGTGGAAAGACTTGAGTTATTCTTTCTCATAAATGGCACCGAAGACAGACTCAAGAAAGGTCATTTCTGTGTGAATCTGATTCCGGGCGTTTATGCGGAGTTAAAATTTTTATTAGCTCCAGTAGATTTCGCTAAGGCTACATATGATCAGTGTGTGCAGGCTTTGAGTACTAGGTATAAAAAGATAAGTAAGGTTATACCTGAGCGTTACAAGTTCAATTCTCGTAAGCAACAATCAGGGGAATCCTTACAAGACTACGTTTCTGAGATCAAGCGTTTATCAACGAAGTGCAACTATGGCTCGTTCCTGGATCAAGCATTGCGTGACAGGCTGGTGTCGGGTCTACGGAACACGTCTATGGTGAGTCGTCTATTATCAGAGAAGGACACAATGTCATTCGACGTGGCTTGCAGTATTATTTTCGAGATGGAAGCGGTAGAGCAGTCAACATTGGTGATGGCCGGTTCGAGTTCTGACTCTTTTATTGTTTCCTCCAAGTCTGAGGGTTCGCCTTCATTTGAACGTGTTGCCGCGAGGAAGAGTTTTCGTTCTCCCGTGAGGTCGACGTCATACCAGTCGAGGAGGGGGTCATCGCCGAGGCGAGGGTCTCCATTCCGGGGACGTTCGCCAGCACCTAGTCAACGCTCGGAAGGAGGTCAGAAGAAGAGGTGCCGGTATTGCTATTCCAGACATACTCCAGATAAGTGTCCAGCTAATAAGTGGTTGTGTTACAATTGCGAATGTCAAGGTCATACAGCTGAATTCTGTGGCAAGCAACAAGTGAATTTTGTTGTTACTGGAGTCAATGTATCTGTGAATGTGTTAAAGTCTCAGTCTGATTCATTATTTGTGAATATTGTTATTAACGGTAAATCTGTGCGGTTCCTTGTTGATACTGGGAGCTCTATTTCGATTTTGAGTTATGATGTTGCAAAGGAATTGCAGTTATTGTCGAAAATTTTGCCCTACTATGGTACTATAAAAGGTGTTGGGAATCACTTATTAGATGTGATTGGAAAGTGTGAGGTTAGTATTTGTTACGGCAAGTTGAGTACAATATTTTCCGCTGTAATTATAAGAAATGTATCATGTCCTGCTATACTGGGTCGCGATTGGCTGTCAGTATTAGCACCAAATTGGGGTATTACGTTATTACCTCATTTGTATAATGAGGGTGAGGTTGGTCTAATAAGTAGACAGGAAACATGTATGTCCGTTCGGTCTAGCATAGAAGAGTACGTTCAGTCCTTGTCAGTGAAATTTCCTAAAGTATTTTCTAAACAGAGTAATGATAAACCAATTGAAAATATTAAGGTTAATCTAAATTTGAAAGAAAATGTTCCTCCTGTTTTTCATAAAGCATATACGGTTCCTTATGCATTGAGAAATGAAGTAGGCCTTGAGTTAGATAGATTAGAGTCTAAAGGCATAATTACTAAGGTGAAAACGTCTGATTGGGCAAGCCCTTTGGTTCTTGTTCCTAAAGGTAATGGAAAGATAAGATTGTGTGCCGATTTCAAGGCAACTTTGAATAAGTTTTTGAAGGTGGATCAACACCCTATGCCTATACCTGAGGATATTTTTAATCAGTTTACTGGCTGTACGGTGTTTTGTAGGCTAGACTTAACTGAGGCTTACTTGCAATTAGAAGTGCATGAAGCTAGTAAGGATTTTCTAGTTGTTAACACAATACGAGGTTTGTACAGATTTAATCGTTTGTGTTTTGGACTGTCTCCTGCATGTGCAATTTTTCAGTCTGTTATTGACTCCATTTTAGTAGGAATTGATCATGTGGCACCATACTTAGATGATATTTTAATTGGTGGTAAAGATCTGGCTACTTGTAAGGAAGTTTTGAATAAGGTCATGATAAGATTAGAGGAATATAATGTCAAACTGAACGTACAGAAATCTGAATTTTTTGTCAACTCTCTATTGTTTTTGGGTTTTGAGCTGTCAGGTAAGGGTAAAGTTCCTTCTGCCACCAAGATTGAGAAAATTTTGTCAATGCCACCACCTGAGAATTTGACACAGTTAAAAGCCTTTGTTTCTATGTTTAATTACTACAGAAATTTTGTTCACATGTGTCCTGACATTTTGGAACCATTCCATAAACTTATGAGGAAAGATGAACCATGGGTATGGTCTTCGGAGTGTATGATTGCCTTTTCCAAATGTAAAACAGCTTTATCTGAAGCTTCTATGCTTGTTCTGTATGATCCAAGCAAAGAGTTAATTTTGTCGGTGGATTCCAGCTCCTTTGGGGTTGGTGCCATCCTAAGTCAAATTGAAAATGGTGAGGAGCGGCCTATTGCTTTTGAATCAGCTACCTTAAATCAGTCCCAGAGGAACTATTCTCAGTTAGATAAGGAAGCATTGGCGATAATTTTTGGTGTAAAAAAATTTCATAAGTATTTGTGGGGGAGGAAATTTACAATTTTCAGTGATCACTTGCCACTGAAAACAATTTTTGGGGAACAAAAAAAAATCCCAGTTATGGCTTCTTCTCGATTAATAAGATGGGCTACCACTTTATCGGCTTATAACTACTCTCTGGTACATAAAAAAGGAACTTTGATTCCTCATGCAGATGTATTGTCGCGTTTACCATCTTCAGATAGCATAAATGATAAGGAAGTGTTGTTTACATACTTGTCCACTCCCATGTTAGATTAAGATGAAGTGAGTGAGCACACTCGCAATGATAAGTTGATGAGCAGAGTCTTGGAGTATGTTTTAAAAGGTTTTCCAAATTCTTGTGCAGATGAATTGAAGGTTTATGAACGAAATAAGTGCGCCTTATCTGTAAGTAACAATTGTTTATTTTTTGGTGACCGAATTATTGTGCCTAAGAGTTTAAGACAGAAAGTATTAGAGATAATGCATTTTAATCATGCGGGTGTTGTACGATCCAAATTATTGGCTCGTTCATATGTGTGGTGGCCTGGATTAGATAATGATATTTATAACAAAATAGCAACCTGTGACATTTGTCAGTCAACAAGGAATAGAGCAAATAACAAGTACCGTCAATCGTGGCCATTGGCTCATTTTCCTTGGGAAAGGGTTCATGTGGATCTATTTGATTTTTGTGGAAATAAATATTTGATAGTGTGTGATGCATATTCGAAATGGATCGAATGCTTTATTTTGAGGTATAGGTGTGATTTCAATGCGGTATTGTCCAAGTTGGCTGAAGTTTTTTCAAGATTTTCCTTTCCAAAGACTATTGTATGTGATAATGGACCACCATTCAGTTCTCATTGCATGAAGAATTTTTGCTACAATAAGGGGATTAAACTGATTTTCACTCCTCCATATTCTCCTCAATCAAATGGGCTGGCTGAGCGTAGTGTCCAGACCTTCAAAAATTTGTTATCAAAATTTCATTTACAAAAGAGACACAGAAACGAAAATGTTATCACTGATGAACTGTTACTTGACTGTCTATTTGCTTATAGGTCTACACCGTCCTCGGTGACGGGAAAATCACCGATGTCGATGTTGTTAACATATGAGCCAAATGTTCCTTTGTCGGGTCTCAAAAAAAAGTTACATTTAAGAGTGGTTTAATTGATGAAAAGGTCACAGAACACAGGAAATCATTCAAAATATTTGAGGTAGGCCAAGTAGTATGGGTTAACCCTAATAAAAAGCAAGAATTTGGTGTCAAATTCGAATTGGCAAAGGTTATAGAGAAGGTTAGCAATTTTGTTTATATAGTAAAATTGTCCAATGATGTTGTGGTTAAAGTACATGTAAATCAGCTCAGAGAATTTTATGATAATGCCCAGCTACGCAATTCTCTGGCGGCTAAAGTTCGCAATTTGCAAACTAGTAGTGGTGAGAGTGAGCAATGTGAGGTGAATGATTATAAGGAGACACAAAACGAATTGCGGAGGTCTGGACGAGTCATAAGGAAACCGAATAGGTATTCCGACTCGAACTTTGCTTAAATTTGTATTAGCTTGAATCTGGGATATGCCCATTATTAATGTAGTAATGTCTTTTGCTAAGTATTCGGTGTTAAGTCATTTCTTATCTAGTCAGTCTGTTAAAATATAAACCAATCTTGTCATTTGTTTTATTGTATCTTTTGTCAGGTCGACAGTTATCATGTCGATTGTCATTTTGCTATTGTTTTATTATTTGTCAACTAAGAGGGGAGAGTAGTGTTATGTTGGCAGCCTGCGCGCTGTGAGTAGGTTTATATTGGCAGCCTGCGCGCTGTGAGTCATGTGGGCAGCCTGCGCGCTGCCGAGTGTTACGTCCGGGCAGAGTGCTGTTCGGGCGGTTGACGAGTTGAGAGAGGTCGCAGTCTTTCGTTACTCATGTCTGTGAGACCCAAAGTGAAATAAAGTCTAAAAGCCAAAGAGTAAGATTGTTCTTCTTGTAGACAGCTTCCTTCGACATAATAAAAAGGTCATTTATATTTATTATTACCGGACTAGACATGATTCGTTCATTATATACATAAATATCCATGGCGCTACATTTCTTGCGAAGGTCGTATGACTATCCCCATGTATGTGCATTGGATAGTTTCAACATAAAAGCGACAGATTAAGTAAAGATAAAGTTCTGAAGAAGTTAGAATTACTCAAGCGCAATGTGAGAAAATTGTCGGATGAGAAAGTAAAAGATAGGCGTTATTTCGCACTCAAATACTGCTACGGGCGGACAGAAAGCGTTACGCAGATGTTAAACAAATTTGGTTGGGAGCCACAAGAGACTCGGAGGCTACGCGCTAGGCTTGCTTAGATTGCTTGAGCAATGGAGAATGGATATCATTATGAGCGACGCGGAGAATATCATAATAGGGCCTCACTACGTTTCCAGATCCGATACGATGTATACGTGAGATATTTTGTCGAACGGGTAGGTATGGGAATTCGTTTTTCACTCGCACAACTAAGGATCTTATTAAATTATCAGGGTAATTTTGTAAGAGCATTTCTTTTTGTGTGAACTGCAGGAGTCCTAACACCTACGCCAAACACCTTGAGGCGGCTTGCAAGGTAGTATGTAGATGTTTATGTATTAAAATAATGATGAAATACTATTAATAATTTTACACTTATGAACGTAAGTTATCACCCATATTTTCAAACTTATTAATCGCACTCACCCCAGAGTTTGCTGTGATGTATTTAGGTGGGGTGAGTGAACCGACTTTGGTGTTTTTCTTAAGTTGCCAAAGGTTAAATGAAATAAACCAATTTATTTCCACTTGGTCCTTACACTAATTGTTGTTCGCTCACCCACTGAAAGGAAAGCGTTGGCGCTTTTAATCACGTCATTTTCCACATTTTTTGTGACCAAGAACAAGAAATTTAAAAAATATTACTGTCGATCAGATTACAATTATTTTTTTAAATCTAGGGTCATCAAATAGATTTCAAATACGAGTGCATCTTATTATTTTTTGAGAATGTAAGTTACTGTGGAATGTCGGAATTACACGCATATTTGACAGTAATTAGCCGAAAAGACTCGAAGATGCAAGTACTCTCACCCCCTCCCCAATTATTTCTTCTCCGTAAATGAATTGGTCTAGATATGTGTTAAGGTAGATAAAGTCATCATTTTAATAACTTTAGTCGTTAAAAAAATTTAGTACGAAATCTTTCTTGAGTCATCTGCATAGCTTATGCTGATTTTCAGGATGTCTCTTTTAAAAAGTAAAAAAAAGTTTGACTAAGTTTGAAAAGTTTGAAAGCTAAGTAAAGCGTCTGGCATTGATGACATTCCTGCAGAACTAATTAAAAATTCAGGAGAGAAGACGTTGAACCAGCTATACAAAATCATTAGTGAAATGTATTCGACAGGTGAGATACCAGAGGACTTTGAGAGGAACATTATAATCCCTATCCCTAAGAAGAAAAGAGCGGCGAACTGCGAAGATTTTAGGACCATAAGCCTTACTACACATGCATCAAAGATACTGACAAGGATCATCTATAGAAGAATAGAACGAAAAGCAGAAGAGTACTTGGATGAGGACCAATTTGGATTCAGAAAAAACAAAGGCACAAGAGTGTGGCGGTCCTCTTGCATGCTGTATGTTTGTGATTTGTCATTCCCTGCCAAACACCCTAGTGGTGGCTCGCTGGGTATTATGTAGATTTAGATGATGCACGATGCGAAGTGCACAATCTGCTAAATTTGTACGCATATTTTGAGTTTTGTCTCTCATCATTGAAAAATTTCGAAATGAGCTTAAGCATTTGATGTGATGCAGCCTTTCAATCATAAATGAAATAATGGACATTGTTTACGTTCGACGATAATGAACGAATAACTGCAGCTATTAAGTGATATTTCTATTTTGGGGCCGAAATCACATGTATGTTTGGTGTAATTCTAGAGAAAAGCTGTTAATTTTTATTTAATTTTTCATATATGCCAATACAAAAATGAAGGAATCCCCGAAAAGATCGCACTTTTTTTTTATCCCTGCCTTAGAAAATGCAGAAAATGATATCCACAATAAGCATTAGAGGTAATTCATCTAGATAGAAAGGAAAAAAAAGATTGGACGTTCTAGAGGAATATTGCATTGTACAGTCTCATGAAATTAATTTATTAAATGGTCAACTTTTTGAAAACCATCCACGTCTTCTCAGCATTCCATTCTCAAATAAAGATAATATTTCCCCAGACCATTACCTTCCGTAACAGTGTCCAACATCAATTCTCATTCTTGGTTTATTTTTCGCCTTCTCCCATCTGTAGCCGCTCACTTCTCGCGTTGGAAACCCCAACCCCCAACCCCCTTCCACCTTATTTTATCCTTCCCTTGCGCTTCTCGTCTCTCCTTTAACCCCTAATATATTCTGTGTCATTATCCCCAGACGCCACAGAACCCTGACCACTTCAATTACCTCTTTAACTATGTCTTCACCCGATGCCCAAACCTTCTCAAACAATTCAAAATGCAAAAAAATGCCAAACCTTCTATAACAACTTCTTGAACCTTTCTTCATGAGTGGACAACCCCAGCATATGCCGTATAATCCCTCAATAGTGTCCCGAAAACGGACGTTCTCCCGCCCCGTCCCTTTTTCTCCCGAATTCCCCAGATTGCCACCTCATTTGAGTGGCCAATGACCTTTCCTTCTCTTTCCTAAAATTTTTATAGATAAATGTTCTCCCTCTCCAGCCCCTCTCCGCCTTTGAGTGAGTGAGATGTAAGATCCGAAACTATATTGCACTATATGGCACGAAACTATGGTGCCTTTTCGGATCGGCACTTTTTTCCGTAAAGTGCCATTAAGGGCTTGAGGAGGTTTCGTGCAATTTCGGTTTAGTGCCTTTTCGGTTTCGTGCCTTTTCGGTTTAGTGCCTTAAAGTGGCAGCGGTCCGAAACTATTGAAATTTCGTGCTTTAAAGTGCTTTTTCGTATCGGATCACATCCCTGGTCCCACCTCGTAAGGGTCTCACACGCTAGCAGCATATTCCAAGTGAGGCCTCACTAGAGTCAGGTAGCTTATTTCTTTCACCTTTTTTGGGCATTTACCGAGAATTCTTTTTACAAATCCAAGTTTACGGTTAGCTTTCCCGCATACTTCACGTATGTGCTTACCCCACCAAAGATCCCGGGCAATGGCGACCCCCAAGTATTTAACGAATTCGGTATTTGGTAGTGGAATCCCGTCAGCGGTGTAGCTCCTTCCTGAAGATATATTTCTTCCTGAAGATATATTTCTTTTCATCTGGAATTTTTCCTACTCAATGGAAAAAATCAAATGTAACCCCCATTTTGAAATCTGGCCCTAGGGACATAGTTGAGAACTATCGACCCATTTCAATATTACCAATTTTATCTATTATCTTTGAACGCATTATCCATAACCGCATACTTCATTTCACTCTCCCTTACATATCGCCTTCGCAGCATGGCTTTCTTCCTGGGGGGTCCTGCCTGACCAATCTCTCTATACTGCACCATCATATAATTTCTGCTTTCGAAAACAGGTCCCAGCTGGATGTCTGTTACATTGACTTTTCTAAAGCTTTTGATTCTGTTAATCATACCCTCCTCATCCACAAACTCCAGTCGCGTTTTAATATCCATGGCACTCTCTTATGTTTAATCTCTAATTTCCTGAGTTCCCGCAGCCAAAGAGTTCTAATAGAAGGTTTTTCGTCGAATTACTTACCCGTTTCTTCTGGCGTGCCTCAAGGCAGTGTATTAGGCCCACTTCTGTTTGCTCTTTACGTTGACGACATTGTTGATGACATTCTTCCCTCTAGTGGTGGTGTTCTCCTCTATGCCGACGATTGTATAATATTTAAAAGGGTTAACACCGCGGCTGATTCCCTGGTTTTACAAACTGCTCTTCAATCGCTAGAGAAATGGTGCAATAAATGGCAGTTGTGTGTGAATCCTGGAAAATCTACTGCGATGTCTTTCTCGCCGAAGAAGAGCACTATCACCTCCACTTATACACTAAATAATCAACCCATTCCCTCTGTCTTTTCCCCCTCCGATTTAGGCGTCACTTTTGACCAAAAGTTAACCTTTTACGAACATATAAAAATCGTTGTTAACAAGGCTATGGCAGTGGTTGGGGCCCTATATCGTCTGAGCGAGATATCCGAACCGAGTGCCTTAAAATCCGTCTTCATTGGATGTGTGCAACCCATCCTTGAATATTGCTCCCCCATTTGGTCAACTGCTTCTCCCACCACACTAAAATTAATCAACCGTCCACTCAATTTCTTCTTAGCAATAGTTCGACACCGCATACCTCACCTCAGATTCTCTTCACGTGTCGAAATACTTCTTTCACTTGGATTATTACACCCCAACCACCGCAGATTGACATTAGACATCAAATTTCTTTACCGCATCTTAAATGGGTCCTTCAGATCCAGTGATCTCCTATCCTTCTTATCACTACGCATTCCTGCTCGCAAAACCCGCAATACTGAACTTCTACACCAGCCCAACTTCCGTCTGGCAATATCTCAACGATCCCTCTTTTCCCGCCTACCTTCTATTTTCAATTCAGTCTCCAATACTTCTTCCTCTCTTGACATCTTCGCCTCCCGCTCTAATTTTAATAACCAAGTGAAAAGTCTTATCTTTCTGACACTGACCTTTTGTATCTGTTGTATAAGCTGAAAATGATTGTTACTTATGATATTAATTTTTTACATGTTCATTATTATATTTATATAATTCATTTTGTTTATAAGCCCAATGTAAAGGCCTTAGTGCTGTTTTTGGTGTGACATAAATAAATAAATAAATATCCTTTTCCCAAAAATTCATCACCATGCACTTTTCAAGATTTAATTCTAACTCCCAAGTACTGCACCAGTCATTTACGGCAACGAGGTCCTTTTCTAATTCTAATCTATCGCTATGGTCGCTAATGCTAATCTATCGCTAATCAATCATGTGTGTAAATGCTACGTTGCCATGAATTTTCGTACAAAAGCAGGCAAACAATCGTGGTTATTACTTTTAGAGCGTCGAGATTTCCGTGAAAGGTAGTTGGTTGCCTTAACCGGTCGTCTTATCCGACGGAACACAAACCCACTCCACTTCTCTTCCGCTGCACTTACGCTGCAGAATTATGCCTCTATCTCCCTCTCTCTCTCTGTGCGAATTAGGCCGAGTTTAACATCGAACTCCTCGGCCGAACCGCACACCCACACACACACACACACACAGCACTCCCGTCCCTCTCTATGTCTCTTCCTCTCTGTTACTCCTCGCCGTCTTATCGCAACCAACACGGGTAATCCTCGGCACGCTGAAATTTCCTGCACATGCTCCGCGCCGCGCACCGGCTTATATTTCATTGGGTGCGGCAGCCCACTCTCCGAATTTTGCCGCACGAGGGTGCCGGTGGACTGATCTAAAATTCAGGCCGCACGTGCTGCAGTGGGGGATGGAGTATTTTTGGGTTCGAGTCTACGTGCTTCGATTCGATCGTTTGCTCCACTGACGACTAAATTAATAATTTTCGAAAACGTTTTTCGAGTTTACATTGGCACGAGGAGACATCAATTCTGCTCCGACGGTCTTTTTTCTTGACTTATTGCACATTTATTGTAAACTTTTGCTCTCATCTTGAAATTTTCATGGCACACGCAACTGATTTTGATCACCATGATTGTTTCTTAAGTTATAAAATTTTACCACGGTATTTTCTAATGTGTGAGATTTTCACATTTTGTAGAAGGGGAAATATGTAGCATCAATAATATGTTTATATCGATGTGTATTTTAATAAAAATGGACTTCGCTCTTCTTTATGAATGAGCTGAATGACATTTATTGCTAACTTTTAAATACATATTTTAATAATGAAAACCTACTGATTTTGAAAAATAAAAAGTTGCAACAAATGATTTACCGCCATAAAATGCATAATTTTTTTAATACGCTCAATTTGAATTATTTAAACCATGGAAATCATACAAAAGCATTGTTCCAAGCAAATCATTCAATATCCCGGATGACAAAAAGGGTCACTGCACCCTCAACGAACGGTTCTTTCCTCCAAAGAATTTTCACACAAAGTAGGCTGAGTAAAGGGTGCCGGAAGGTACGGAGGACTTTTCGTCCTCAAGACATTGAAATAACTCTTTTTCCATCGAGCAGTTGATTTTTGAAATAACAGTACCACTAAGCAGTAAACTGGAAAAGTAATATGGGCGAAATATTACAGCTTCACGCAAACAACGTCGATAAAATAGAAAGACGTAACATTACGTCCATGGCAATCTCCAGAAACATTAGCAGGACGTAATATCACGCCCATAGCACGCAAAGTGTTAAAAATGTCTGTTCCATATAATCTGGCAAATTCAAATAGCTTATGGGAGTTGGAATCAAGTTGTGAGACGAATAAATGGCCAAAATCCACCTGTCGAGGTAGAGTTAGGCATCACCTTAAAGGCGCCTAAAGTATGGGTTGGAGCGTAAAATAAATGATGAAAGAAGAAGACATGATTAAGTAAATAAGAGACATTTTCTTGAGTTCTGATTTGCGTCTTCACCGAAATACCTGGCCAACCTTTATTGGGATCTATCACAGGTATGAAGCTATCTGCTTCTGTTAGTGTGATGAGAATATCTTTACTAAAATTCGGAAATAACTTTTGGTTGCATAAAACGCTACTTTGCTTATATTTTTGGTATACTCAATTATATCAAACTCCCATTTTAATTTTAATTTTTTAATATTTAAAATTTTCACTAGTTTAATCCTGCCTGTTCAAATCCCGGTCGATGTGTGAGGTGGCCCAAAGGTATATGCTATTGTCGAGCTCTACCCTCACCTAACCAAACCATCTTTTGCGTTAAATTATAACTGAAGGTATTTCGGATCGATGCGTCGAAAAAGCACAGGAATGCATGCCCTTCTCACTGCGTCAGCTTCAAAAATCACCAAACGTGCAAGCTCTTCTTGACATCCACCCTTGGAGCTTTATCGCCTCGCAACGAGTCGTCCCACATAACTCTCGCCTCGCTACGATTCTCGCTCGCTCAGAAAGAAGTGCCCTCATCTCCCGAAACCTCACCCCCATATGGAGGAAGCTCCGAAAGAGATAAATGAGATAAATTGAGCGGGGGGGGGGGGGGGGATGAGAAGTGGTGTGGATGGGGGAGGGGTTGAAGACGTACAGAAGGAGGGTAGGCCAACTTCATTCCAACGATTCGATTCATGCGGTTTGCATCATTCAATCCAGAAATCTCCAAGGTCGTACAAATCTCATATAAAATATACAAATGAGTATTCGGTTTCTAAGAACTCAGCATTCTTGTTTATAACTCTTAGGAGTATCAGACGAATAACGAGACATAGTCCATTCAGTTCATCGAAATGAGTCGTTCGTCGTGAACGATTTACTCATGCGGGTCGCAGCTCTAGGGTGTTCGGAGTGGGTCACAGAGAGAGAGAGCGATAAGGAAGGTGAGTGAGTGGCCGTGGGGAGAAATAGGGTGGTTTCCTATTATTTTTTTATTGCCTATATCGGAAGATTATTACTCCTGGAGTACGTATTTCACGCTTTTAGATTTTTAAATGACGGTATCTATTTTTCGCGATTAAATGAAAAGTGAAAATTTTCAAGCGCGCGAAAACGCGACGGGTAAGGAAATCTCTCCGTGTGACGTATTTCTGGTTCCCCTCCCGCCTTGTGAGGTGACCTTGATCGAGGCTCTGAGCGCTGATAGGACGCAGGATGCTAGAGGGTAGCTGAGTACCTTGCTGTCTGGTAGCGCTTGGCTTAAAAAAGGTTTATTAATACCTTATCACGAGCGGAAAAGTGCGAAGATTTTAGGACCATAAGCCTTACTACACATGCATCAAAGATACTGACAAGGATCATCTATAGAAGAATAGAACGAAAAGCAGAAGAGTACTTGGATGAGGACCAATTTGGATTCAGGAAAAGCAAAGGCACAAGGGAAGCAATATTGGCCCTAAGACTGCTCATAGAAAAGAGAATGGAAAAGAACAAGCCAACATTCGTTGCGTTTGTGGACTTAGAGAAAGCATTTGATAACGTGGATTGGAGCACAATGCTTGGAATCCTAAAGGAAATTGGGGTTCTTTATAATGACAGAAGAATCATCCACAGTTTATTTAAAAACCAAATAGCCGTGATAAAATCAGGGCCCAGCTGTGAAGAAGCAAGAATTAAGAAAGGAGTGCGACAAGGCTGTACATTGTCACCCGTAATTTTCAACGTTTACATTGAAAAAGCCATTAACCCATTATTCCCCAGACTGCACATAGGGCTTTTAACTCCGGTTATTTCGCATTTTACGGTTAATTATGGCCTAATTAAGATTTATTTTCGGACAAAATTATTATATTCAGCATAATATATGATTTGCATAATGTTGCGTTTACGCAACGCTGGGAAAACTCCGGAAAATAAAAGCAAAAAAAAATTTTCAAAACTTAGGTTGCATATTTTATTTTTTATCGTCTTTTCTGATGAAATGTTCAATAATATGCTGCGTGGAACTAAACGTAGCACTTTTAACAACATAATTATCCTTGATTTGCAAATTTGACATCGCCGGGAATTATAAGTACCTAGCCTGCGGATGAAATGCTCTATTCTCCCTTGACGGGCATGCTACGGTTTACCCCACATACATGTTATTTTTCCTAAGGTGTCCCGCATGTGGACACCAGTTTTTATGCCAAATGTCATCAGCCATTGTATTGGAAACGATTTCTTGTCTCAGTAAAGTTTTACGATCTCTGACCGAAATTCTAACTGAGGAATTGCTTTGCCCGTGACTTAGGCGTAAAATCACCACGGATTCACCACTGCACTGTCAACCCCTTTTCGGAATAGAGGCCACCTCCATTTTTTGCTCATAATCTGGATACGGTAACATGCAACATAATTATCGAGAAAATCTACCCTTCCATGCCCTAATTGTAATCGTTGATGATATTTCGATTTTATACGGGAATCTCCGCGAATATATTTTTGTTCTTACTATGGGTTCCATATTCCCATAATTTAAAGCTACAGCAATGACAGAGTTATCATGCCATCGCACAAAGAGAATATATTTTGACCTGTCAAACGAATAGTAGAAATCCTTGCTAGGTTTTTTGCCAAATCTCTCGAAAACATGAGTGCGCAGTTTTCCGTTCGATTTCCTCTTGCTTTTCCCGTTGAAAATAACAATTATCGCTTAAGAGTTGCAAATAACTGTTGTAACTGATGAAGAAATTATCAAAATACTTGGCAAGAATTTTCGGAGACTAGCGAAAAAATTCAGTAAATTTATTACTACCGTTTCTTCTAGTGAACTTACAAATCCTAGGCATATCACTTTCAAGTTCCACCTCTCCATGTGGCAAAAATTCATATAGATAGCCTGTAGATGAGGCCAGACACCACAATGTATAACCTACTCTAAATTGTTACCCACGAATGAACATTTTAGCTGTGTGCCACCTGAAATATGGAACCATTCAGTTAGGAAAATTCCTAACTGAATGGAATTTTGGTTTAGTCTATTGAGAAAAAGTCCAACTTTCAAAAATGTATCACTTTGTGTAGTTGAGAATTATCGGAGAGCTGTCGATATTTATTTAATTCATCAAACCAAGTCCTCGTCATAAATTGCCTCACAATTGCGACAGACATCTCCATTTGGCTTGTCCACTGTCCAGTACAACTTAGTGCGTGGTAATATATGATACCTCGACGATTCCAATTATTTTTTTATATCTGCCTCATCTGAGTAAATGTATGGTTATTTATCTCCTCAGCGTAATTATTGAGTAGCTCAAAATTAATTCAATTAATTTTCCATTGAGAAATAAGTGACGGAGCTCAATTGGTGAGTGGCCTCCATACTGAGTAATAAGTGTTTCTATTGCCTTTTTCACATAGAAATTCGGGACTCCTACGGAGGTAGATTCTATTTTTTCACATTTAGATGAACCACTGTTTGTTCTCTGCATCTTTCACCTGGGCGTGCGCGTTTACTGGACGATTTTTCTTTTGATACTGCTTGAGTAAAATGTGATTTGCCTTGCAGCACCTCCTGCAGTATTTGAAATACTGAGAAGATGTAATCCCCATTGTAGTCCCAAAGTTAAGAAAATATTATACATCGCCTCTCCTATCAATTTATATTCTTCAGCTACCTTCTTGGCGCTTCTTATAAAGTATACGTCTGAGGCGTAGACATAACGGATAAAATTTTCTTCAATTTTAAATCTGAAGGAAACCCCTAAATAAATTATTTAGCAAAAAGCCGAGCAAAAACTATTGCGGTATGATTGATATAATTACTGGATGAGAATTAAAGATGCATTTCAGAGGACAATTTCACTAATACGAACCTAACTGAAGCTAGATTATTAGCCTTACATGACCTAAGCGATAAAAGAAAAAATAGGTAACTCAGGATTGCGCGGAGAAAATTTCAATGAGCGACTAGAGGAACGCTCCACCTTTCATCACAATCCTGCTTCAACTTATAGGTTCCTCACCCTCTCATTCTACCATCTCTGAAAATGAATGCATCTGAAGCTGAATTTAACGTCTACGAAGTAATCCTTTCACTCAACGACATGGGAATGACATTGCCCTGTATCGGTTCCACGTGTGCACGCAACAGTTTGACTCCACGAAGTACCAGAGTGTTCGATGTAAAATTCTTACCGATGGCCATGTTGGAATTCAAGATGCCATTCACCCTTTACAATGTAAACTCACAACCTGTGAGTGCCAAAAATGCATCAAAACTGCCTCCAAAAGACTACGTTGTCGATTAAAAGCCATATTGACGATTGTCGTTATGCTTTGAGACAAACCCTCTGGTCTACCATAGAATTCCCATCGTTGCGTAAACGCAACATTATTTACAACAACCATATTTATACCAATAATGACGAAAGTTCGTGACAAAAATAAACATGATGAATAAAGAAGCTTAGAACTAAGAGAAAACATTACCTCTAGCAAGATCACGCAATAAATCTTTGTAAAAAAAAATTTACAGTTTGTAGTGCTTCAACGCTTCGAAATAGGCAAAATTCGAAATAAAATAAAAATTATTATTTTAATGAATATTTTTCCAAAAATAACTGAATAAGAGCGAATGGTATTTCAGGAATTCAGAAACCCTGAGAAAAAATTATCCTGAGGCAAAGGTTTTTTATAATAATTTCAATTCAATAATGTTGCGTTTACGCAACGCTGGGGATTAATGGGTTAAGGAAATCAAAGAAAAGGCATTGGGAGTGAATATCCATGGAGAAAAAATAAGCATGCTAAGATTTGCCGATGACATAGCCGTTATAGCAGAAACAGAGAAGGATTTGAAAAATATTCTGGTTAATATGGGTAGGGTAATGAGTAGATATCAACTGAAAATAAGCACGAAGAGAACCAAGATCTTAGTATGCAGCAGAAGAGAAGAAGTCAAGACCAACATTAAAATAGGGAGGCAAAAACTGATACAAGTGGATGAATTCTGTTATTTGGGAAGCAAGATAACTAGTGACGGGAGAAGCAAGAACGAAATTATCAGCAGAATAGCCCAGGCGAAGAGAGCATTCCACCAAAAGAGAGACCTGCTTACAGCGGGAAACTTAAATATGGATGTAAAGAAACAATTTATAAGAACCTACATCTGGAGTATGCTCCTATACGGAAGTGAGGCATGGACAATGACCGCAGCGGAGAAAGCAAGGATAGAGGCCTTTGAAATGTGGTGCTACAGAAGAATGATGAAAATCAAATGGATCTACCGAGTTAGTAACGAGGTAGTCCTAAGAAGGGTAGGAGAGAAGAGAAGCCTCATGAAAACCTTAATAAGAAGACGGAACAACCTAATAGGCCAAATCTTGAGACATGATGGCGTGATGAAGACAATCGTCGAAGGACAGGTGGAAGGCAAGAATGGAAAAGGAAGACCTCGAACAAAATATATGGAACAAGTAAAGAGAGATGTGAAAGAGAAGAAATACGTAGGAGTGAAAAGATTAGCTGATAGGAGAACTGAGTGGAGAGCTGCGTCAAACCAATCCTAGGATTGTTGACCAGTGATGATGAATACCTTATCAAACGAAGAAAACTTTCCGACGTTAGCCAGTTTTAATAGGTGATTATTAAGACATGTTTCCCTGAGCTCTGTGTCTCATGCATGCATTGGTAACCTCAGACGATGTATAACTCCTATCTTCTCCTATAGAAACTAGGTCCCTGTGACGTCACGTGGAGTGGCATCGCATGGGCGCTAATCTGGCCCTTTTCAAATGAGGATAAAAATGGACCAGTGCCATTTGTCTGAAGCGGTATTTCTAAAACGAAATAATTAGTACATTATGAATACACTAATGGTGGGTAACAAATCGCAATCAATGCCTTTCGGTTTCTTTGATGAAGGAAACTACCCTATTCTCATTTCGGGATGCCAGACGCCCGTGTCATGCTCAAATAACTTCGCACCCGAACCCTGGTTCTTTTTCTTCTTGCACGCAAGAGGGCTATTCCGCGAAGAGTTCATCTGACGTTTCGCCTGGATGATGGCGGGCTTATTGTTCTGAAATTCAGAAATAATTTTAAATGCCACTACACCCCATCCCTCTTCAACGTTAAGGCTAAATAACCTTCATCTCTTCATGTTGTTTCTCCAGGCTACCGTATTTATCATTATAATGTTCACCCCAATATTTTCTCGAATGAATGTTTTTGTTTTCCAAAGATTAAGTAATTTTTACGTGGATGGTTTTGACACCTTAAAAATTTCAATGGTTTAGCATGATTTTCATAGGAGCGTACGCAGTGAAAAAAGACAGAAATCTATCGAGCGGGTGTGATGGGTCTCCTTAAACGTATATTTCACCCAGTTGTCTTATTTCTTATGCCTGACGATTATGCATTAATTTTTGGCTGAAAGCATCACTTTATTACAAGTAGAAATAGAAAAAAATAACTTAGTACATAACTCTCGTCAACTCCTGTTTACAATTGTAGCCACCAGCAGCGCCGACTACAATTTCCAACACAAAATGCAACTAGCGTCTAGATTCCATTGACTATGATCGCGTAACTGAAACGTGGCATAAGCGAAGCTTTTCTAATATCCAGCTCTTTTTTTCTCTCCCTCTCTCAAATTTTCACGAATGTCAATGGCGCAAGAGGCTTTGCCAGTGCCAGCGCAGTGCCATGGAGACAATGGCGAGAGAGTGAGAATCTACGGAGGGAGAGCCGTGTGTTGGGTCTGCAATCGCAAGAGTTTGAATTCGGATCGCTTTGAGCGTGCACACCAGTTTTTGCCTCTTCCATTGCATTCTTCTTTCTTCTAAGGCACTAATACACTTTTTGACGTCAGGTATTCGAACGCCGTCGCATACCGTCGTGATTGACTATCGGTGATGTGAATTCTCCATTTATTGAATCAGTGAATGGAAAGTATGCCCACAAAACTTTCATAAATGATAGTACATATGTTTGAATTATTTAAAACGCAATTAGTTACAAACCTCAAAGGAAATATAAAAAAAGGTCGTGTATGATGTCCTAAATCCGAGGCAAACTATGAACCCCCAACTTCCGTATTACAATGGGGAATATAAAAAGTTCGCCAATGAGTAGATTATGTTATTAGTATCATTAAAAAATCTCGATTAATATTCTTGTACGTGGATATCAAAATTTGGAGGAAATATAATTTCAGAATGAAATAAGCATCGCGAAAGCAAAAGCTGTAAACGTTGTCAGTCCATCAGACTTGTAGGTATTATTTCAATCGCACGGTCGTGAACTGAGCCATTTCAGTTTCGGCACAAAAGACCTTGTCTGGTGAGCTGTCAATGATACGTTGACATAGTTAAGAAATTGGGAGACATTGAGGAGGAAGCGACTAGGGATATGGGGACAAAGAGATGTGTGGTGGAAAGAGTTACAGTAGGAGACAGTAAACTTGTTGTGTCCCCTCTTCTTCACCGCAGGGAGGAGTTTAACGGATGACTGAATGTAGCGCGACACGAGAATGATGAATGTGAGTCATCGAACTTTGAATCAAGGGCAGAAGCGGGTCGGGAATGTATGATGGGCAATGATTAATTCAACCAGAGGTGGACTATTTTGTTAGTGGTGGAGGGAGAAGAGGCAGTTAGAAGCGGTAAGTTTCAGGATAGGGGCTTAGATAGCGTATGACATTACACGTGGTTCACGAAAATAATGGGAGGTGCGAGGTAAACGTCCAAACGTTTATATTTTTCTGACGATTTTTCGATCCAGAAAGCATATCCGTAAATGATTGTAGACCCGTAAATGATTATAGATTTTTATTTAAATCCGTAAATAATTATAGGTTTATTTCAATGATAATCTTTATTTCGGGACAATTTTGGACAATAATCTATCACGAATGAAATTCTCCATAAGTTTTTAATCCTCCAAGCGGGAATCACACAGGAGAGCGGGAACTCATCCTGGCGCGGAATGTATATTGTAAATAGTTCTTAATAGAACGACGTCAAAATGCATTCCGCATTAAAATAAGTCCGTCGTAATGCATTGACTATGAACTTCATATATGATCCAAACTTTCCATTTGTATCCGAGATATTATTGATGATGCTTTCAAAAGTGAGGAGAAGAGACAGCTTGAGTTCTATTGTAAATGTAATCCTTTGCAATTAATTTTTCCGCAGTAATGATCTTAGATAGATGTATTAGGTCTTCTTATCGGATTATAACGTTTATATTGTAATAGCCAGTATCGTAATTATTCTTATCACTGTAGTGATAAGTTCATAAAATACATCGAGGAAGCAAGTCATCGAGTATTCGCGGTTTCAAAGTAATGTTGAAGAAAATAGTAAATACTTCTATAATAACAAAAAAATAAAACGGAAATTTTTAATATTCCATCAACAAAATACAGAGACAATAAATCAGATAGTCTGATGAAGACAAGGAATCGAAGGAAAATGTAACAGTAAAGAAAGTATTCACATTAGATGCATTAAACCAATTGCGGGAAAGGTGTTGGTTTCAAATTATCCATAGCAATGGAGGATCACGGCCTAACGTCCACGGTCTGGCAACAGTGTGCTGAACTTAAAATCATTGTAGTAGGCATCGGCAAACTCTGAATAATATCTGCCATCCTGAATTTGAACCTGAACCCTCGAGGTGGGAGGTCAACTCTCCAAGACACCACAACAATACGATCACCTTGAGTGGAATGTTTTTTCAAACCAATCGTAAGATGCTTCAACGAATATGGCAATGCATCGTTGCTGATGTCAATGTATCTTATATTGAATCATTTTCTTCGAAAAGTATCGTCAAAAGATGGTTTTAGGCCAACGATTTCTTGCGATACGCTAAGGATTGGCGTGTCGGAAGTGGATGGGAAGTTGAATGGAATGAGAGCAGGAGTGAATTGCAAGTGAAATAGAGATAAGGGGGGTCTGATCACTGAATATTCTCCACCGAATATTCTGCTTGGCTGGATGAGCTTTGCAAAGCATCTCGAAAGAAAGGAAATATTGATAACGACTTGGCTCCCTGGAGCGTAGAAAGAAATGAAATAAATTAGCTTTTGGGAGTGTGTATGACGAGAAATGAGTTTCCGCGGTGGTTAATATTGAAAAGAAGTTTTCGAAGTTTTAAAAGGGAAGAAAATTGGAGATTTGTGGTGAGGTACGATTTGATGAAAACATCTGTGTGTTGTCTAGTCATTTCGTGCGCTAAAAGGAATTTTATTACCTACCATTTCCTTGCTCGTGACATTATCCGAACTCTCATCAACTCTTTGTAATAGACGTATAATGAGCATTTTAATTACCCTCCCAGTATGCGCTACTCCTGTTTTCTCTTACGTATGTAACCCAAAGCTCTTTCATGCATTTGATATGGATAGTAGGTACTTTTGATTGTTATCGCATTTGGTTTATTTATCTGCTTTGTAAGTCCAGCATTGATCTCGCCTTAGATATTTTATTTTGCTCCGCATTAAATTTTTTGTTTTCCTTTGTGATTTTTTGTTAATTTTCCCGCTCTATTAATTGCGCAATTATCTCTTAAGCGAAAAGATAACTTCCTAGTAATATTTTTAAATTAATATTTTAGTTAGTTCTGGAAATAATGAAATGTTATTTATCAGGGCTAACTATCGTTGGAAATATTATTGTCGTTGTAATATAATCGTCATGTCTGTCATATAATGAAAAACCTTGCATGCGATTTACTCAGTTACGCAGCATCAAATACATTGCTGAATGTTGGTTAAAGAACATTGGAGGACATATAAATGAGTAACAATTCTTTAAGTACCTTAAATTTTAAAGGAGACAGGTGCACCTACTTGAATTTGTACCTAAAATGCTGTATTTGTAATGCCGAAAATAGAAAATTCAATCGCTGTCAATAATGTTTCTCACTACCTACCCTGTAAACCTTTTCGTTATTGTTGTAACTCCACATGCCTTGCACTCTGTGGTAACACTTAGGTGTTACCATAGGCGCCGACTCCATGGGGCATGAGGGGTCCCGAGCCCCCTCAAAAATCCGTTATGGGTGTGAGGAAAAAATGTGCCAGGCTTGTCAATTTTCCCCGGAGTGTCCAGATATCGAGATTCGAGTTTTAAGGGTTCTAATGTTGATCATAAGACTCTTCTAAAATGCTTAAAAAACTTAAAAATCACTGCTTAGAAAATTTCCCGGGGCAAGTCCCCGGTTTAGGCCCCCCCAATATTTTTTGCAAGTCGGCGTCCCTGGGTGTTACTACTCTGAAGATGCTTATAAACCCCCGCCGTTTGTTCCAAGAGCCATCTTCAGTATAAGCAATGAAAAAATTAACATTTTGGCGCACACCAACCCTTGCTAGTGTAGTCGTCGTATCTCCGTGTTTGAAATGACACTGCTTAAATACCTAAACGCCATTATGATGATAAAAAAAAGTCTCATGTCTATGTTTGTCGCAATTAAAATTAATGAAAAAGTGGACGCCGTATGATCACAATGAAGACAACAAAATATTCAGCCATCACGGAGCCCCGAACCCTGGTCCCCTGAGAGGTAGCCGTAAACGCTAACCACTACCCCAACTGACCCGCCCGCCACGTAGTGCGACATTATGAAACTATACGCGGATTGTGAAAAGTACCGCATGAAAATTAATTAATTACAGCCAAACTAAGGCCCATTCAACGGAACCACTACTAGTTCAGGGATGTGTTCACCATTCCGAAGGCTATAAAAAATACGGCATTGCAAAAGGAGGAGCAAGTTTCGTGGTCTCCCCTTGTTAGATTTGGTTGTTATTAGCCAACTCTTGTGGTACGTTTTGATTCTTTCGGAAGCGCGTTGGCGATTTATTTTGTCCTCTTCAGTTGAAAAATTGTCAATCCCTAGAAAATATTTTTATGGATATTCGAAATTATACCTAAACTATGTCATATGAGCATTTATCCTTATATCATTTCAATTATTCTGAATCATTGAGCCCTAGTTAAAATTTCAGCCATCTATAAATCACTTACGAAATAAAAGTTTACTACCATCTGTAATTTTCAACTACTTTCTATTCAAAAAGATTCCAGAATCATCCACTCTGAGTTAAAACCTATGTCACAGTTAATGTGACTATGAGTTTAAGATTGATGAAAACGATACTGGCTTTGCTTTATACGGAATGTGGTTCTAGTACTGCTAAAGGTTAAAGTTTACTTTGACTCTGTGGATTCTATGATACACTTCATTTTAGGGAAGACTTGAAGAGTGATATAGATGATTCGCTATCACTACGTCCTTTGTATTTTATTTAAATGTCTTCAATATAATAACAATTTTTCAACTGAAGATCACGAAGAAATAGTCAAATCGAGGATGTGCAATAGATACGAGTAGAATCTCTAAAATTATCAGAATTTGTCACAAATGGGTATGGCTTTCATTGAAATTATTTCCTATCGGAGGAAGTTGTTCCTCCCGCTGTTTGCATACTTCCCTTTCTGTATTATTTTTAATTGAGACGGACATAATATTATTCGCCAAACCATTCACCAAAAGGACCTGCCCTAATTTTACTTATTGTCTGTCGTGTTTCGCCGCAAATTAATGCTCTATAATGGGTTTGCATAATAACAATAAATATAGGATATATTTTCATTTTTTTATTACCTTACATTTAATGCAACAAAAATCTGTAAGTTTCTCGTAGTTCACTGAAGTAGAATGCAAGCACGGAGCAGTTTAGTTGTGGGATAAAAAGGAGGAACAGGGAGTGGGGTGGAAATTGTGTATCAGCCGGAGTAAGGGGTGTGTGTGGGCATTTGGTCATACGCGGTTTTCCTCGGTGTCGAGGAAAATTGAGTTTCGAACGAATGTGCCGTGTGAAAGGGGCGAAGGAGAAATTGTGTGAAGCTGGGAAAGGCGAGGCGGTTGAAGGTCGTTGGACACATCCGTAATCGTCATGTGTTCAGCCAGAATTTACTGTAGGGGCGGGTAAGTTGGTACATTCTTTGATTCCTTGAATGATAAATCTATGGTTTTAACACATTGTTGGTTTTATAATGCCAATAATTCGTAGTGACGTCATTTTCATGCTACATTATTTTAGTAAAACTGGATAAGGCAAGCTTCATTATTATCGAAATATTATAAACTTTTTAGTGATTTAATCCTCTTAGTGCCGCGGGCCGATGTATCGGCTTTTGATTCTCAGCCGAAAAGTGCTATGAGCCGAAATATCGGCCTTGAGGTAATTAGTTATTCAAATTAATAATTATGCGGCAACCAAAAACTTGACTAAAAAATCGGGATTTATTATTGTGTTTAATTAATATAATAAGAGTAAAATATTAAAAACTGCATGTTAATATGCCAAAATAAGTGGCATAAAAGAAATTTTTTCTCGAAGATGTTTTAATGTATTAACATACCTTAGGTATTTCTCGCAAGTGTAACCCCAAAACTTACTGAATTAATGTACATTGTTCCCATTCGATCAGTCCAACCCCCTCCGAGGAAGGAAGAAGTAGATGCCCATTTTTTCATGTATATTCATATTAAAAAAGCAGCTTTCTACCATCTTTTAAAAAAAATATGGCAATATTCATATTAAGTAATGGTTAAATTGTTATTATAGTATTGACGTTATTTACCAATTTCAGAAAGTTTTAACCACTGATATAAACCGTTTCAGGTGCTGACCACTTTGAATAGGGTGATTCATAGTTATAATGCCGTAGACAAAGTAGTTTGGATCTTTAAGATTTAGTGGTACACTAGTTTGCATACAATTATGTGCCACAGTTTTCTTTTATGCCTATCTTAGGTACTTGTCCATACACTGTTCAAATGAGTGGGTAGGTACATTAAGTAAGCTAGTACTGTGTAGCAGGATAGGGCAAAAGTGCTGGTGATAAAAGTGAATGTGGAGGCCCGATATCCGTGTGGGAGGAAAGGCGTGTCTTTAATGAGAAGTGCTGGATTTGGGATGATGGGAGAGTCTGAATAAGGATTTCATATCCCAGGGCGATAAGACGGGAAATTGGCCCATCCCTGTTCTGGGGAGGGTGCAGATTGAAGCCTTCTGTGGGGTTGAATGGAGGTGACTTAAGCCTTCGCAGGGGAAAAGAGAGGCTAGAGCTCATCCCGAATACTTTGTACAAACCGAGAATTGGGAAAGGGATGACAGTAATTTGATCTAGAATGCCGGTCTGGTTGCTTTTTTAATTGTAGTTAATCTTTCTCTGCGTAGGTAAAATCCAATTTTGGACGTTTTTATGGCATTTGATGCATTCAAACCCTAATATAACTCCCAAAAAGTATTTGATATAAAGTTGGGGAAAAGTCGGGTTTTTTTCCTTCATGGATATGATCTATCATAATACTCCAAATTATTGAATTACGTATGCATTTATTTTTACGGATATATTTCAAGAAACAAACAGTATTTAATCTTATATCTACCAAAAATGATTTTTTTCACGTTGGTGATCAAATTTAAGCACTCTTAATGAATCTTAGGTATTGCAGCATAAATTTAGCTCAGGTTTTTTGACGCTCTCCAGAACGCAATTCTAGAATACCTTGAGAGATCCTGGAATTAATTATTTTCCTAAGGAAATATAATAACGTACCAACAACGTATTTAGTGACATTCTGAATTTTAACTCCTTTACTTGGTGAAATTTCTGTAAGTATCCCTTATAATAGTAACGGAAATCGTGCAAGGTCATTAATTACGAAGTCGTGAGCAGTTCCACATAAACCAGTGAATAGAATGAAGGCGTATCGTACACCTTAAGTTCATGCACGTTCCGTACCGTTGCGGATACAATGAGGGAATGACTGTATCGAAGACAGAAACAAGAGGTTGAATGGACGGGGAGAAGTAAAAACGGGGAAAAGTGAACGTAACTAGTTGTAGTAGGGAATTTATTTTTTTGGAGTCGAGGGAAAAGGGGGGGCTTCGATATAATATAGATTTGAGTAGATGGTAATGCGGTATTTCTGAGTTTAAAGAGGATGGGCTCTACTCAGTTTACTTGCTTACACAGGTTGTCAATTGTTGCTGACTATATATGATTAAAAAAATGTTGCTTACTATTTACACAGGTTGCCAACATCCTGCCAGTTCCCATCGGAATTTAATTTTACCGCGAGCGAAAAGAACATGATGAATTAACAAGATACTATTTGATTATTTTGGTCAATAAGGTTCGTATTATCTTTCAGGAGAAATCGATTTGAAATACATTAGTGAGTTTAAAAGGGCAAAGTTATTATTGCGTATATTATTGCGATATTCGCCATTACACCTGTTATTTTAATATTGGAAAAGTTGTCCGGATAAACTCCGTGCCTGCCTTATAACTTTTCAACGTGGTATTCTAACGCTGAAGGGTAGCATTGTTTCGAAATACCGCTGATATAATTAGTTCACTTAATATCAGTGAAAAATCATAAAAAAGTTACTGGCTTGGATCTTTTATGAACTTCTTTCTGTTATGTGCTAGTAATGAAAATACTATGTTAGGTTGAGACTTAAGATTACTTAGGATTAATTGCATTCAGCAGCAGTTCATTCATCCATTTTCACCTATCGTAAAAGGATTATGCATTTATGTATACTACTTTGGGACCTGCGGAGTCACTTGTTGTTTATTGATTCATAATTCTAACGAGCAACGACCTAGCTCCGAATAAATAGAATGCATTCATGTCTGCTGAAATGATGGACGGAAGTACGGCAAATGCGAGATAAATACAAAAAGCGAATCACATGAATCGGGACTTGACAAGGATAATTATTTCCATGGAAGTTGTTGGTTCGCCATAGAGGGGTGTGCGCAGGAGAGGGAATAATTAACATCTAACTATCGACAGATCCACTCTCCTGAAATAATCCTTTCAACCTACTTCCAGTCCGATTTTAACCGTCTACGCCCAACTCTTCCTCTGTTGTTCAGAGCATTCTCCAAGTAAAGAAGATGAGGGCATCGGCAAATGTTTTCTTTTATTCTTTCATCAATACGTAGAGTTTAATTTTAGCAAACGTGTTTATATGGTAAATGATAAAAATCCATGTTAACCTGAGTGCAGGCCATATGGTAGGTGGGTTATTGGATCAATGCCCTGAAAATGGATTGAAAATGGGGTGAAACGGGTGTTGTTGTGAGGTTAAATTTGCGTTGTGTTATCTGGATGGATTGAGAGCGAGAGAATGGGGAGTGTGGGAAGTGTGCGAAGGTGCTAGTGCCGTGGATGTTATGGTTCTGCTCTTTAACCAATCTCCTACACTTTCGACGCGAGCAATCATTAAATTTTCCACGTATGGGAAATTTTCTTGGTAGAAATCGCGTAACAAGACTGAATGTCAGTTGAAGTATGTGAAAAATATCAATAAAAGAAATTTAAAAGCAAGCTATCGTTAAAATGCCGATAACTGATTGAGGAGCTATTGAATTTCTTCTTCTTTTGTCGTAGATCCGTATAATGCAGGCATGAGTACATTCCCTTCAAAGCACACAGCATTGCTCAGTGGACGATTTTGGAACTGGAGTAGTCTATTTCCGAAAAATTATACCTTCTTTTACCTTCAATCACTGCTTTTTAAAAGTGTAGTTAGCATGGCAAATAAAAAAATACGTGTGAACTTGAATGCGGACAAAGGTTTGGGGCGGTAATTGGGCGAATGAAAAGGGCTGGGAGAAATTAGAAATGCTCTCTCCACGTACTTCTCCAACACGTGCTTTCATTCTGTCTGACATGGAATCCCTCTCTGATATCGAATTAATTATAAATTTAATGTTAATAAGTTTTATTACTCCATGCAACAAATTAAATTTCAATTAAAACTCTTTCGAAAAGTTTACAATATTTTCACTCCGCGGACTTGTTGGAGCTTAGAACGTTTTAGTCTCCTCCTTAGTGTCACATTCCGAATTCTTCCGCTCCGCGGATTCATAAAATTCCCAGTTCCCGTCGGCTCGCATGCTAAGGTTCTTCGTTTCGCGGGAAGATGGCGGTGGGGCGGGGCGCACGTGTTTCGCGACGGCTGCCGGTGGAATGGGTTTGGGGGTGCTTCACCGCTGGGGAGACTCTTGGCTTTAATGGGTATTCCATTACAGGGCGAGGAAACGAAGAAAATCCTCTACACAGCCATGATCAGACCGATCATTACCTACGGATACCCCGCCTGGGGCTCCATCGCCAAGACCCACCTAAACAGGCTCGAAGTCCTTCAGAACCGGGCTCTGAGAACAATCACAGGCGCACCATGGTTCGTCCGCAACACTTACATTCACAACAACTTACAAATCAAAACTATACCTGACTTCCTACTCGACATTGCCACAGCCTTCGAAGACTCCCTACATAGAACACAAAACGAACTTCTCACACCAATCAGGACATACCAAGACAACCCACACTTTAAGTACCACCGATCTAGAAGAGCCCTTACACAACCCACACAATAAAACACTAAATGACCATCTAAATACAGAACCGCCGAACACAAAAAACATGCCGAACACCGTATTAGCTGAACACACAGCTTTAGCTGAAGATCGTGATATTGACTGCTCACACAGTTACCACAAATGCGATGCGATGCGATGCGGGGTGAGGGTGGGATTTCTTATGCCGCTCGCTCCCTCCGGAGGGAAGATGTAAAGAAGGTCCACGCTAAGACGAGGGGAGCAGGATGTCAGACACGGGGCAGAAATGATGCATTATGGGCCGGAAATTCCTGTGTTTGTGCGTGTGTGAGAGAGGGAGAGTTTTTCCGGTTTGCCATCTCGTGAATGGACGTTGAACATATGCTGCATATAGATATAATTGTGCTATTAATTTTGATAAGTGCGATATCTCTGTTGCCAGAACTACGTTGCAGTGTATAAGAACGAGTATAATTCCGCGGGTGTATTTAAGGAATTATAATTACTATCCTCAGACAGTATTTATTGGTCTTACACACTGTGAAGCAACAGTGTTTGATGGGCAGGATGACGAGGAAATTATGTGGGATGATGGGAAAGCATCGTGTAACGATCCGTAACCATTGGAATACTTATTCTTTCTGGATTGAAGATTTTAAGGTGGTCGGCACTAAGAAAGAAGAAAAGTTCGTCAGAGAAGCCATAAAGGTAGTTTATGGATTGGGATGAAGAATTCAGATATGTTTCGTTGAACTGAATTATTCCGTTAGTTTCAAAACTGACTTATTCTCAGGAAAACTATGCAGGTTTCTCTGCGCAATTTTTTTCAGACAGTATTCCTAAACGCTCGCGGCTGAGCTTTAAGCCACCGAGTGCGTCCACCGGGTTGCGGATGGTGGGTCAACCTCTAGATATAGAGGTTAGCTGCGATATAAGCAAGTTTACTTGTCGAATAAGCAGTCGTGGACAAAAAGCGGCGGTTATCCGAGGTGGTATGGGTCCAAGGTTCTTAGACTGTAAGGTTGCCTCATTCGTAACTGCGCATGCGCCAGCAAAGTCCCGTTACGTCACTGTAGACCCTGTATCCCAGCTGATCCTAGCCATTTCATTGTTTGCACGCTAGAAATTGAGAGATAATAAGTTCCTGAGACCTTGCGCCGCCTTGTGTTTAACGCGAATCTGAACACATTTCCTGCAATTTCACTGGAAATCGTCTTTGTGATCCACTACTCATAATACGAACTTTTTGTGGGTGAAGAGCGCCTTTAATCGTCGGATATGCCAGGCTCACGTTGTACTGTGGCAACGTGCTCCAACAGATTGTCGAAAACAAAGAAAGCTGGGCGTAATGTCTCATATCACAGGCGAATGCTTAAATTGAAAAATCATTTTATTGTATATATTAACTAAGCGAATAATTGACCGTGTCTTGCCCCCCACACATGTGAAAAAAGTGGTGAAAGTGAATCAGTCAGACAAAGTGGATATGCTAAAGATTTCGTAATCAAGAACTTAGATGCCCCTATTGCATTGGAAAATCAGGAATTCTTCCTTTTGAATACAAATCGAACTTAATATTTTGCGCTTTCATTCAGGCAGGGACTATTTTGCAAATTCATCGTTTACCTCGTAGGCTATGAGTCTCACAGTGGGCTAGAATCGAAAAAAGCTGGCCAAAACCTCAAAATCGATTTTTTTGAGCTAGGAAGTTGAAACTTCGCATACACATTCTCAAATAAATTGTGCATAACTACCCTGATTATTTTGGTCCTGTGTTTTCACTTTAACAATATATGTGAGGTCAAAGTTGAGCAAATTTAGCGAAAAACGACCACCCTCGATTTTTTCTGAAAATTGCCGAATTTATCCTCGTGCAGTGGTTTTATAAATTCTTTTATCGACAAAAATGTTATACCATCTTAATTGACACTTCTTATTCTTTCATTTGAAAGGTTTTTAAAGATTTTGTTTCATCAATAACCATAGATACATAACAAAATGGCGGAGCCTGTTTTCAACCCATTTTTTTTACATAAACGTAGAAAAAAAGTAGACATTGTCACCGGCTTACACTAAGTAACTTATATCATGTCGTTATATGAAGCTTCTACATTGTGAATCTAAAGTCAAACCTTGCACCAATTTGCAACCCCGAATTTTAAATCGTTTTTTCGAACGCACGGACGACTCCGGTTGTGGCCGGCGGCGGCGGAGAGTACGGCGACGCGGCAAGCGGGTGGATGCAATATGGTCTCATTCACTTTTATGTGTGGATAACAGATATATTATTGACAGAAAATAATCACCAGAAAGTAAAATTTATAAATATTGCTACGAATGACTCTCATTATGCAATCGCTGGGCACTGCAAGAGGTGCACTGGAAGGTTTCTTTCTTTGAGTGCATTCCATGGAGAATGGACTTAAATCGCGTTCTTAAAGTGGGGAAACGGACTCTTTTATTAACTAACAAGCTCTTTTTCTAGGCAAGAGCCCTCGATGATCCATGGCCTCCACTTCCTAACCTGTCATACATATTTAAAGGCCTTCGGACAACGGTCGTTTTATAGTATTGTTGTAGTGCCGAGTCCTTCGAACTTGTTTTTGGTTTGAACTCCTTTTAGCTTCATAAGCTTCGGAAGACATATTACTCTCATTGAATAATGTATTCTTTCTAAGAATAACAGTTCATTTTAATCTATGTCTTATGCTCAATATAAAGTATTGATTTAAATCTCCTACCTTTATATCAACGTCATTATTCTTAATGAACTGCGCTGCTGACAAAATGGTTATTTTTCAGGAATATTTTACCATACAAACATAACATAAACAAAAGCAACACAATTTACGCTTTTCCCAACTAACAATCTGCAATTAGCACTGTCAGCATTAAAAGGTTACTGTTTTTCATTCACTATCTGACGAGTTTTTATCACTTTCACTGTCTGAGCTAAAGCATTGTTTTCCTTTTTCAAAAACAGATCCATTGCATTGTTCGGTAAGCTGTGTGTTTCCTCCAGTTTAATTGGCATAATTTTTGTCATTATCAGTTATGACATTAGGAGTTGTCTTCGAAATAAATCCCTATTTGTGGCCTCTCGTGCCATTTTTCTAGTCAACCGTTCGCGGAACTTTCTCACGTCCTTATATCGTGCCTATATTGCTTCCCCTGTCAGTTGTCGCAATTAAGAATGGACTCTGTTGCAATGTCAGCTCCTTGAATGAAGACCTTATGCACGGTTGGTGGCATACCATAATTGTATTAAAAGCGTCAGTGAGAGAGAGAGAGAAAATTAAATTATTTGGAGAGGAAATCTAGAATAATTGTGATGACTTTTGAATACTCGTGCCTGTTTCATGCTTCGCCTAACGAACAGCATTTTTTACCTAAACAAGAAGGCACAAAGGTGCTCACGAGCAATAATTCATGAGACATAGGCCCTCGTTCCCACGTGCAATTATATTTCGCATGTCCTCACTGCTATCAAAGCCGTGTTTGCAAATTAAAGTGCACTTTATATGCGACGCGAAACTTGGATCTGTGGAAATGCACGTTAAGATTCGAGTCGCAGTAAGAGAACAGAACCATTTTTGGAAACTTCTTATATAACCTCTGCTACAATAATTTCACTCGGGTAAGTGAAATCATATGCTCGCGTCACTATCTCATCGCTGGGGTTAATATTATATCCCTGGCATTTCAGATTTTCGAAGATTCTTGCACCGAAATTTGGTGAGCTGCATGGACACAATTACTTATTGAGAGGGCCTCTTAATCTGACATAACATAATATTCGGGGTTGCATTTTATCCACTTGGCAAGAGTTCTTCTTGCCTCCGAGGATGGTCACTGTATCTTCCTTTTGCACTCGTTTTCCTCCTATTCGTTCTTTCGATACAACCCTGAAAACATGAATTGACGTCCATCTGCACTGGCTAAACTAGAGCAACATGTGAATTGTGCTGCATAAGGAATAGTTATTAATTGCTTTAAATCAAGAATATAAACTAAATAAGAATAATGAACTCTTCAAGCACCAAGACAGTACTTGATTTGGCAAAATTCGGCAAAATCAAGTACTGTATTGAGCCATTTTCCATCACGTTTAAGGAATATATTAACTGTTATTTTTTAAAAGTTTATTAGTTAGTAAAAGAGTCCGTTTCCCCACTTTAAGAACGCGATTTAAGTCCATTCTCCATGGAATGCACTCAAAGAAAGAAACCTTTCAGTGCACCTCTTGTAGTGCCCAACGATTGCATAATGAGAGTCATTCGTAGCAATATTTATAAATTTTACTTTCTGGTGATTATTTTCTGTCAATAATATATCTGTTATCCACACATAAAAGTGAATGAGACCATATTGCATCCACCCGCTTGCCGCGTCGCCGTACTCTCCGCCGCCGCCGGCCACAACCGGAGTCATTAGGGTGTCCCAAAAAAACCGAAAGTTTGAAAGTTGAGGGGGCATTTCCATTTTCCTTTGCGAATGCATGAAAAAACATCCCATAAAAATTTTCAGCTCAATCGGACAATATTTGACCCTGCCGAAACGCATTCAAAGTTTGAATTTTTGAGTTTTCCAAATTTCATGCAATGTTGCCTAGCTCTAAGGGTCTTGGGGGATTTAAATTAGAAACCTCTGAAAGAAAATGCTCTCTTATTTTTATACTGTCACAATGCGGATACAAATGCACACTGAACAACAAGCAATATGAAAAACTAGAGTTTTTTGCCACTTTTTTCATACATTTTCCTATGCCGCCTAACAACTAGTAACAGATGTTGCCTCTGAGCCTCATCATTTGTCAATTTTTTCTTGACTAGAAAATATTTTATTAATTGAACTCCTCTCTCTGCAGTATCATTAACAACCTTAAGGTGTTAAACTATAGATAGGCCCTTCTGATAGTCTACGTCACTTTTCCATTTGCACGGATCTCGCAACAAAAATGTCGGCGAAATACCAATAATTTTGAAAAACTTCACAGAATTTTTCGAAGCGAAGTCAGCGAGAGTCAGCTCACTAATAAGTCGATTAGACGGAAGAGTAACCCGAGGTGCGTCATCATCAGACCCCTCATTGTCTCTGATTGCTTCCGCAATGTCTCTTTTCTCGTCGTCAGAAACCATTTCATCGAAGAGGGCCATACAATTCAAGTTTTCGAAAGTTTTAACCATAGATGGTTACAAAACTTGGCCAAATCTGCTGCGTAGTGAGGGTCTATCTTCCAACCAAGGACTTTAAGTAGCTCAAGATCCATTCTCGGAGCGCTCACTGCCACCGGACAGGTGTACCAATGTTTCATAAATGCAATTGCAATGAAGCAGCACAATTTGAATAAATTGTCACTGTCATGTGTCGAAAAACGCAATTGTTTGCCAAAAATCCACGTTTTAAAAGCGTAGAGCTCCTTTTTTATCCACCGTGATTTGTCAGTTGAGCCTGGGGGGCGAACCACATACTTCTCTTTCTTGGGAACCACACCACCCAACCAACACTATACACAACTCCAAAAGTTCTTTGTAGTCGTCTCGAGGATGGTGGTTCTAAAATAATATGGGGCATGATTTTAAATACTAATCCTGAGGATGGACTTTAAATCACCCTGAACATCCTGACATTTACCATTTACGAACCTGCAGCTGAAGAATACAAAATTTGATTATGTCATCTACATTTGAAATATCCTTCAAACAGCCTCTTGTCGTCTTCATTGCTTGGAAGTAATTTCCCATCCCAGTGCACTGCTAACGGAACTTGAGGGTGAAAGTCCTGCTTGATAAGCCTAACTGTCTCAGTCCTTTTATTCACTCTCATTCTATGTAGATGAGATTTGGAAGATACTAAATGAATTTCATCACCTTTAAAACCCAATGCAGATGCTGTCGCATTGGCGACAGCCTGGACTATCATAGACCCAGCGGCAGAGGACGTCTGAGTCCGATCTAGGGAAGCAGTCACAAGGCTGTCATTATACTTACTCGACGGCGCTTTCCGGACCTCGTCCGCATTTCAAATTCTGTAAAAGTAACAAAATTTTATTTTTCCCTTTCTTCCGCCATATTGATCACCCTTCCCGCACCCGGGAAAAATTACCTTCTTCCGAATCCGCCGAGCTTGTCGTACTCTCCGCAGACATCTGTCGAACGAGGTCCACTTTCTCACCCAATATTTCCTTTTCTTTCTCATGCCGTTTTTTCCTTAAAAAATCCTCTTCTTGAAGTCTCTTACGGTTTTCTAAACGCTTACACCACTTTATATCAATACCCGCCATATATCCTTTTCAATCAGTTTTCATAGATATGTAAAACAACTTGTCCTCCTCCACAGTAATGTTTGAAAGGGCGTCTTTGCAGCCGATGTCAAACAGACGGTCGAACACTTTGCTGGATTCCTCTCTTGCGGACACTGACTTCTCACTAGCATTATTTTTGTCTTTCCCAAGGGCACGGTAGTTCTCGTAAGCTGTCAGGAGCTTCTTAATGGCTGCTCGAACCTCCTGCGTAGGAATATTAGACTTTCCCCACACAACAAGTAACTCTTTGATTGCAATCCCTGCTGCATCTGCCGCTGACATCGATCCTGGAGAATAGTGTAGGTTGTAAAAGAAAACTTTGAGAACTTCACGCAATGTTGGGAGTTTACCATTGCCGGGCAAATGTTTGGACTCATTACCCACCAACCACACACTTGTCTCACTTCGCATAACCGGCGTACCCTTCGACTTCACGCTCATTCTGGCCACCGCCGAAACAGCCTCGACCTCGAACCACACGACAATAACTCACGGTCTCAGTTAGTGCACAGCACTAAATTCCACGAGTGACTGATAGACTAAGCCGGGATACTTTAAACATAAACAGAGCGATGTACTGAAAGCGCATAACTCGAATCTCAACGCGACACGGCGGGGCAATATGCACTCGACTGGCGCCTGGCGGCCGCATCGGCGAGCGGGACTTGTAAACACACCGAGTTGTGGCTATGAAGCTCATTTTGACTCAAGTGTTGCTGTCAACGACTATAGAGCTAGAGGAGATGATTTTAACTTAAAATTGGTTGTTTTGTAACACTCGAGCCTCCTGCAGGGTAGGCAACATTGCATGAAATTTGGAAAACTCAAAAATTCAAACTTTGAATGCGTTTCGGCAGGGTCAAATATTGTCCGATTGAGTTGAAAATTTTTATGGGATGTTTTTTTATGCATTCGCATAGGAAAATGGAAATGCCCCCTCAACTTTCAAACTTTCGGTTTTTTTGGGACACCCTACGGAGTCATCCGTGCGTTCGAAAAAACGATTTAAAATTCGGGGTTGCAAATTGGTGCAAGGTTTGACTTTAGATTCACAATGTAGAAGCTTCATATAACGACATGATATAAGTTACTTAGTGTAAGCCGGTGACAATGTCTACTTTTTTTCTACGTTTATGTAAAAAAAATGGGTTGAAAACAGGCTCCGCCATTTTGTTATGTATCTATGGTTATTGATGAAACAAAATCTTTAAAAACCTTTCAAATGAAAGAATAAGAAGTGTCAATTAAGATGGTATAACATTTTTGTCGATAAAAGAATTTATAAAACCACTGCACGAGGATAAATTCGGCAATTTTCAGAAAAAATCGAGGGTGGTCGTTTTTCGCTAAATTTGCTCAACTTTGACCTCACATATATTGTTAAAGTGAAAACACAGGACCAAAATAATCAGGGTAGTTATGCACAATTTATTTGAGAATGTGTATGCGAAGTTTCAACTTCCTAGCTCAAAAAAATCGATTTTGAGGTTTTGGCCAGCTTTTTTCGATTCTAGCCCACTGTGCATCGTGTGCCAATGGTAAGATTTCAGGTAAACAAATTTCTAGTACTAATTCTGTAAATTTGAGTCCTTTCGTATGACTTTGAGAGCTATTGAGATATTTTCGAGGCCACGGATGCGCAAAATTGTTTATTAATTTAGGGACAGAAAAGTTGTAGCGTGTATAAAAATATTTATCAGGAATCAAGTGTTAAATCGTAGTTCACATAAAAGAAAATTACGTTAATTTCAATCATAATATTTTCTCTCGAACTAGTAAATTGGTTAAGAATAGCCTTTATAAACTTATAAATATTGATTGAGTCAAACCATATAATATTTTTATGTACTCTTTCGCGTTTATATTTACTTGCAAACTGTAATGAAGTAGACTCCACCCTCTTATTAGGACTAATTCGACAAATTACCAATGTTCTGAGCTCTCTCTCCAACTTGGTCAAAGCAATTATTAAATGTTACGCCAAGCAGAGGGTCTTCACAAGAATAAAATGTTTGAACAAAAAAATGCAACAAGGAAGATCAACTTTGGTGGTACCACTAAAAAGATTTTAAAAATTGTTCAGTAAATCCTTTTACATAAATTCTTGAGTCTTATTATTTATACCCTCTTCAAAATGAACCTTGACGGTGGAGCTAAATTTCTACAACAGACTCATGATCGACCAAATAGCTGATATGCATTAGTCTAAGTTTTTGTTTCAGCAATTGTCACTGAAAATTATCGAATTTGTTTCCTGCAGTGCTTTTTGGTGCCATGAAACATTTTTCTTTTAGAATTTTTGACCAAAGGTTACAGTGGAAACTTTCTGTGGGATGTAAGATAGAGAAGAGTCCTCTGATTCGAAGGCTGTTCTCCACTAAAGCGGGCAACTATGGTGCTGTTTTGATAACGGCAATTGTTGGTGGTTCATTTTCCATTTCTAGAAATTATTTTAGCGGGGATTCCTTATTTCTCTCAGCATAATATTGAAGTTAATTCCGTTTCATATGTATGATTTTTTGCTTAACGTGTGATCACTTTGAATTCCTATTTCGAATGATTTGAAATTGGTAATAACGGTAAATTTACCACTCTTTTCATTCTATATGCTTATTTTTTTCTTCCCATTGAAGTAAAGGATTTCAATGTCCTCTTGCATAATTTTCTTTATTTTATATATTATCAAAGCCCGGCGAGGAATGAAAACGAGCACAATTTCTACTTAAAAAGTGGCGGAACTGTAATATTTTGAAGCAACTAATTCGTTTTTGGCGCATTCTCTTCCCAGTCATATTAATCTAGGTTTAAAATATATTGCAGAAGTAGCAAGGAAAACAGTGTTTTGAGAGTTACTGGAAGGAAGTGTGGACACGGAATTAACTCGCACACCTTCCCATTTCATCACTTCATCAGGAAATGAAAGCATCTGAATACACAGATTTATCTTTTTTTAAATCTAAACATCATTATTTTCATAAATCGGCATTCAATTTAAATTCGGCTTGTAGTGTTCGATAGAGGGTAACTTCAAGAACTCGCTGCGGTAAGCAGTTACGCCCGCGGAAAGGCTAGAATTTGAAATGGCGCTGAAAGTTGGGTCTACAGTGACGTCAAGCCAATGGGAGCCCGAGTCGCGAATGAGTCGTGGACAAAAAGCGGCGGTTATCCGAGGTGGTATGGGTATATCCCTGGGTGAGATAGGCCATCTAAATGATACACTAAACCTGTGAAGATACCGTGACTTGGCGATGAGAGGCCGCCAACAACTATGCCTCACATCACCCGGAGGAGAGGGCAGCAGCTCTTCTTCATATGAGTGAAGGTGGAGATCACGATGGTCAGTACAGCGACACTCATTGCACTTCAGGCGTGGTAACATTTACTTAAACGGTTGTAGTACTGCGATGTGGAAGGCAAGGGGAAACCACCACATTATTATCCCGAGGAGGCGCAGCTACTCCAACTTTAAATTGTCTGACATGATGGAACTCTCTCAGGTAAAAAATTCCGGAGGTAAACTAGTCCCCCATTCGGATCTCCGGGCGGGGACTACCCGAGAGGGTATATCGGTCAATTGTGATAAAGTTACGAGGATAGGTACATGGAACGTGAGATCACTCAGGACGTGCGGTAAGCTAGAAAACCTTAAAGTGGAAATGGAAAGATTGAATATCGACGTGCTAGGAATCAGCGAAATGAAATGGCCTGAGGAGGGAGACTTTTGGAGTGGAAGCTATAGGATTATACACACAGGATCCCTGAACGGTAATGCTGGGGTTGGGATAATGCTCAGAAAGAGCGCCGGAATGCGTGTGAAAAGCCTCCTACAGTACAATGAAAGGATAGTTATGGTGAAGATAGAGAGTAAGCCAGTAGATACCGTAGTGGTACAAGTCTACATGCCCACGATAGACTACGAGGATGAAGAAGTTGAAGACGTCTACGATGATATAAAGGAAGTAATCAAAAAGGTAAGGGGTGAAGAAAACCTAATTGTTTTAGGTGATTGGAACGCTGTCGTCGGCGAAGGCCAGGATTGAAGAATAACCGGAAAATATGGATTAGGAAATAGAAATGGAAGAGGAGAAAGGCTGTTAGAGTTCTGCACAGAACACAAATTAGTGGTTGCGAACACTCCATTTAAGAATCACGTGCGAAGAAGATACACATGGAAAATGCCAGGAGACAAAAGAAGATTTCAACTAGACTATATTTTAGTGAAGCAGAGGTTTAGAAACCACATAAAGGCCTGTAAAAGCTACCCGGGGGCAGATATTGACAGTAATCATAATCTAGTGATGATGAAATACCATCTGAAATTCAAGAAATTGAAGAAATCAGCAAAGAACACCTGGCAATTAGAGAAACTTAAGAAGCCAAAAAATCAACAGGCCTTTCAAGAAGTAGTGGAGCGCAAGATAGGACTAGATCAGTCTGAAAACTCAGTTGAGAATAACTGGACTACCTTAAGAAGTGGATTTCAGGAGGCCACTAGAGAAGTTCTAGGGATAAGAAAATGTGTTAAGAAAAAGCCATGTATCACGGATGAAATCCTAGACCTCATTGAAGAAAGGAGAAAGTATAAGAATACGAATACTGAGGAAGGACAGGCTTGCTACAAGAGAATAAGGAACGAGATTTGCCGCCATGCGAGGAAAGCCAGAGAAGCGTGGATGAGGAACATATGTGAGGACGTACAAAATAACCTCGTAAAAGGGAAAGTGGAAGCGGCCTATAGAATAGTGAGGAACCATTTCAAGGAACGAAACACAAAATGTAATAGCATAAGGGACAGGAATGGAAACATTCTAATTGAAAACGAAGACAAAGCCGAGAGATGGAAGGAATACCTGGAGAAATTATACAACGGGAGCAAACTTAGCTCAAAAGTTCTCGAAGAGGAAAGTGAAGTTGAAAAGGATGACATTGGAGCAAGCATCTTAAGATCGGAATTTGACGATGCAGTAAGAGACCTGCGAAAGAATAAGGCCCCAGGAATAGATGACATTCAAGCAGAGTTAATAAAAATGCAGGAGAAAAGGTCTTAACTCAACTGTATAAAACTATCTGCGATATGTACTCAACAAGAGATTTACCTAGTGACTTCGAGAAGAACATCATCATCCCATACCCAAAAAGAAGAGAGCTGAGAATTGCGAAGAATTTAGGACCATAAGCCTGACGACACATGCGTCGAAGATTCTGACAAGAATAATTTACAGGAGAATTGAACGAAGAGCAGAAGAATTCCTGGATGAGGACCAATTCGGATTTAGGAAAAGCAGGGGCACAAGGGAAGCAATTTTGGCTCTTAGGATGATCATAGAGAAGAGAATGGAGAAAAACAAACCGACTTTCATAGCATTTGTCGATTTAGAGAGGGCATTTGATAACGTGGAATGGAATTCAATGCTTAGAATTCTGAAAGAAATCGGCGTACTCTACAATGGTCGTAGAATTATTCATAGTTTGTATAAAAACCAAGTAGCTGTGATCAAATGTGGACCAAACGGTGCAGAAGCAAGAATAAGAAAAGGGGTGAGACAAGGTTGTGCGCTTTTCCCCTTAATTTTTAATGTTTACATAGAGAAAGCCATCAACGAAATCAAGCAGAAAGCTTCCATTCCTATCCCTTATGGTATTACATTTTGTGTGTTCGTTCCTTGAAATGGTTCCTCACTATTCTATAGGCCGCTTCCACTTTCTCTTTTACGAGGTTATCTTGTACGTCCTCACATATGTTTCTCATCCACGATTCTCTGGCTTTCCTCGCTTGGCGGCAAATCTCGTTGATTATTCTCTTGTAGCAAGCCTGTCCTTCCTCAGTAATGGCCAGATATCAGCTGAAAATCAACAAAAAGAAGACTAAGCTATTAGTTTACAGTAAAAGAGAGGAGGCTAAAACAAACATCAACCTAGGACAGCATAAGCTTGAAGAGGTGAACGAGTTCTCTTACCTGGGAAACCGAATTACCAGCGATGGACGGAGCAAGAAAGAAATACACAGTAGAATAGCGCAGGCGAAGAGGGCTTCCTACAAAAAGAAGAATCTTCTTACAGCTGAAAATACCAGCATATAAGTAAGGAAACAATTCATCAGATGCTACCTATGGAGTATGTTTCTCTATGGAAGCGAGGCTTGGACGTTGACAGCAGCAGAGAAGTCAAGAGTGGAAGCATTCTAAATGTGGTGCTACCGAAGAATGATGTAGATAAAATGGATTGACCGTGTGAGTAACCATGAAGTGCTAAGGAGAGTAGGAGAAAAGAGAAGCCTCCTAGAAACATTAAGCAGAAGAAGGGACAACTTAGTTGGCCACATTTTGAGGCACGATGGTATGATGAAGACAATCGTTGAAGGACAAGTGGAAGGGAAAAAGGGCAAGGGACGGCCCCGAATGAGTTATATAGGACAGGTTATAAAGGATTTAAAAGAGAATAAATATGTAGCTATGAAGAGATTAGTGGTTAGGAGAGAGAAATGGAGAGCTGCGTTAAACCAATCTTAGGATTGTTGACTGATGTTGATGATGAAGAAAAAAGATCAAAATTTTGTCCACGTTTGCATGATAGTCTCTCTTTTTTTATTTGTTGTTATTGCTTATATTTCCATTTTTTTTATTTGTTGTTATTGCTTATATTTCCATTTTTTATATGTTTTATTTTTTATTTTTATTTTTTTTAGTTTTTTTTTAAATATCTTTTTTTGTTGTTTATGGCATTTCTTATCTCTGTTTTTATTCATATTGAAAGCAATAACTTTATTCATATTTTATAATTTTTTTATTGGGTTTTGTTTTTTTCTCTCTTTTTTTTGTGGACAATTGGCAAAAAGTAAAAGACATTGAAATACTTAAATCTAAGAGAAGGAAAGACATAGGAAAGACTCATAGAAGAGTAGCTTGTTGAGGCAGTCTGTATGTTGTTGGGATAGTAGAATCATAATTCCAAATGTCTGTAAGTAAATTGTTGTTTGTTCCCCTGAGCCTGGACTTTTCACAAGTTTATTGATGAATTCATTATTGCACGGAACACCGTGAGCGCAGCGTGCGTCTTTCATTTTGGTGAGTCGGGAGAGGTTAAGGAGAAGGCGAATGGATTTATTTTGGAAGGATTCTAATTTGTTTCCGATGGATTTGTTATTTGCGAAAATTTCGCAGCCGTAGAGAAGTGAAAACGAACTATTGCAATATACAGTCGGATTCAAGGGGAGTGCGGGGAGGAAGGGGAACAAAGTGAATAAACAGCTTACCGTGCTTTGATGGCTTATTTGGAACTGTATTTCAAGTGGGGGAGGAAAGTTCGCTTATTGTCCAGATAGACGCCGAGGAATTTGTGTGATCGGGCACTTGGTATACTAGCACATGACAGATGCAGATTTTGTGCCGAACGCTCCAAGGTTTCTCGTCGTTGAGTCAACGTGTGGCGTGGTATTTATATACTATGGGAACAGTGAGTTTCGGATGCCAGCGAGACAGGTCAATCCGCCATAAAGCGTTCATTTTGATGAATTTTTTATTTCTCGGACTCGGTTCATTTATTTTTGATCGGGTAAAGAGAGAATCGCTCACTGGAGAGGGAACAGTTTGGAACCACGTGACACGCATCTACATCTACATCTGCATAATACCCCGCAAGCCGCCTAAAAGGCGTGTGGCAGGGGGTGTTAGGACACCAGCCGTTCACAGCTAAAAAAAAAATTAAGTGCTCAAACGAAGTTGGGACTAGCGTTTATTAAAGTCCTTTATGGTTCAGGGGAAAAACGAATTCGCATATCTATCCGTTCGGCAAAACATCTCTCTTAATTTATCACTTCTATCGAACCTGGAAATATAGGGTGGCTCCAATATTATGTTCACTGTGTCGCTCTTAAAGATATCCATTCTCAATTGTTCAAGCAATCTAAGCCTAGCGCGCAGCCTCCGAGTCTCCAACGGCTCCCAGCCTAACTCGCTTAACATCTGGGTAACACTGTCTGTACGCCCGTAGCAGTTTTTGATGAAACGCGCAGCCTTCCTTTGAATTTTATTCAGTTCGCGGATTAAGTCTATCTGCACCGGATCCCATATGCTCGCTGCATATTCCAGGTGCGGTCGGACGAGAGCGAAATAGCACCTTTCCTTTACTTTCTCATCCGAAAATCTTCCCACAATACGCTTGACGAATCCTAATTTCTTCAGGGCTGTGCCGCAAATATACTTTATATGTGTTCCCCACGTGAGGTTCGAGGTTATCGTAACTCCCAGGTACTTCACTTCGTCTGTTGCCTTTACATTAATGCCATCCACTGCATAAACGTGGTTAGAGATGGACGAATTCCGCAAGAAATGTACCGCCATGCATTTGCTCAGATAAAGTTTGAGTCCCCACTCTTGGCTCCACAAATGAACGTTGTTTAAGTCAGATGATAGAATTTCATAGTCAGATTGATCACTAATTTCGCGATAGATGACACCGTCGTCATCAAATAAATGTATTTTACTGCTAATGCGGGAGCAGAGATCATTAATGTATATAATGAACAACAGGGGGCCGATTACGCTTCCTTGTGGAACACCTGATGTAACTTTTACAACATCAGAGCTAATACCGTCGAGAACTACTTTTTGTTTACGATCTCTGAGAAAGTCGCGGATCCAGTTTACAACTGTCTCGTTTAATCCGCATGACTGTAATTTGTATAAAAGTTTTTTGTGAGGTACAGTGTCGAACGCTTTCTTAAAATCTAGAAACAGTGCGTCAACTTGTCTTTTCGATTCACCAGATTTTATAACGTCGTGAAGAAAGAGCGCGAGCTGTATTTCGCATGATCTACCTTTTCGGAATCCGTGCTGACAGTCATGGAAGAAGTTACGTCTGTCCAAGAAAGTTATGATATTGCTAACGACGATATGCTCAAGTATCTTGCCTATAATCGATGTTAATGAAATCGGACGGTAGTTGCCTGGGTCATGTCTGTTTCCCTTTTTGAATATGGGTGTAACGCTTGCAATTTTCCAGTCTGACGGTTACTTCCCTTCGGAGAGGGACTTCTTGAATATGATCTCTAAATAAGGTGCGATCTGTGGAGCTAACTCCCTGAGGACACGCGCGGGTATTCCCTCCGGACCCGGAGATTTACTATTCTTAATCGATTGTAGTTGTTTAGTTATCCCATCACGTTGTATAGATATTTCTTCCATCGAATCCTCAGTATATGGGATGTCTAAATTGAACTGAGTATCGTCAGTAGTGTATACACTTTCGAAGTGGAAATTTAAAGTGTTAGCTTTGTCAATATTTTCGGTGACTAGTTTACCATCTTTATCAAATAAAGAATCTACGGTTGAATGTTTTCCCTGGAGCTCTCTCGCGTACGACCAAAAGGATTTCGGATTTTCTTCGAGTAATTCACCGAGTACTTTTTTCTTAAACTTTCACATTGCCGTTCGCATTGATTTCTTGGTCATTGAGCGTTGTGCAGCGTAACTTTCTTTAGCTTCAAGTTCCTTCGATTTACTACGTGACGTGATGGATTTTCTGTACAAGTTGTATAGTTTTCTCTGTTTCCTAAGTTCCCTTCTGACATCGTTATTGTACCAGCGAGGTTCTTTATTATCACACTTCAGTTTTTGCGGAATATGTTCGTTGATTTCTTGGCGCAGAATTTCTAGGAAGTGTTTCCATGTCGCATCTGTGCTTTGGTCCTTTGATGTAACTACGAATTTTTTGTAGTAGTCATTAAGCATCTCGCCAAATTTAGTGAAGTTGCATTTATCAAATAAGTAAATTTTGCGTTTAGGTTTTACGGCTGACACTACATCAATGTTTAACGTTGCAAAGATTACTCGATGATCGCTTATACCGTCAATAATATCGAATTGTTTTATCAACATAGGTTGGCTTACTGCTAAAAGGTCTAATATCTTATTTCCTCTCGTAGGTTTGTCAACTACTTGTGCTAGAGAGTGATTTGCAAGTATGTTGAGTAATACCTCGCTGATTTCTCTATTCCTTGAATTCGTTTTTACGGTGTAAGTATCCCAGTTTATGGATGGAAGATTAAAATCGCCCCCGATTACTATTACACTATTACTGTCTCTGTGAGTAAATGCAGATATTCGCATGGGCGAGGATGTGAGTTCGCGGCGTCATTAATTCACCTGCCAAAATATTTCAAGGCGAATAGATAAAGAAATAAGGGTCCCATTAAAAAATTTAATAAAGACAGATCCTTATTTTTCACTCTTATCAACAAAAGACAATGGGATGCTAATGGTGAACAAGCCTATTGCAATCTGCGACTACATTCACTCTCTCCGTTCAGATGAATCGTTCATCGTGAAAGACTCATTCATGAGCGACATGGTGGTGGAGAGAAGGTGGGTTTTGTTCGAAATCGCCCCTTCTTCCTCCCCCCCTCACCACACCCGCCAACCTCAGTCCCTCCTCGTTGGCGTGTGTACCGTTTCCCCGCCCCTCCCTTTGCCCCTCCCTTTGCCCCTCCCTTTGCCCCCACCCTATTCGCCTCCGCTCCCTTTGCCCCCCCCCTTTATTCGCCAACCCTCCGGAGAGATTCCCTGGCCAGAGACGAAGTTGTGTTTAGTTGGGTCGTGTTCGCCGTAGGGATGGGCGGTTATGAGAAAAAAACCGGTGTTAGGTTAACCGGTTATTTTGAGTGATATCAGTACCTGAGTATTATAACCGGATGAAAAAAACCGGTTTTATTCAGGTTAAATAACCTAAAGCATTGCGTGTTGCATATCTTCGATTCTTAAAAAACCTACCGCATTTTTTAATTTCGTCTTCTTTCTTCGTGCTGAAGTTTAGCGTAGAGTCTTCCTTGTTTTTTCTTTGATAAGCCTATTAAAAACCGGTTGTTTTTCTGCCATTTACCTGACAGTTAAATTATTTTTGGCATAACCGAAAAATAATTTGACTCCTGATTCCCGCACTCTCTCGCGAACCGTTGGAACTACCAGCACTTTTGCCGCTGCTACGCGGCTGCCACTGGCTGAGGTTTTCCTGCGCCTCTACCGGCCACAGAGAACATTAAAACCGGTTATTTTTGATGCAATAGAAAAACCTAGTGGCCGCTTAAAACCTAAGCGACGAGTACTCGTTGGCATAACCGATGGCAGGCGGGAGAGAAATAACCGGATGAGGGAGTACTCGTTGGGAAAACCTATCGCTGTGGGAAGGTTTTTATCAATGGAAAAACCTAGTGGCCGGTTAAAACCTGAGCGACGAGTACTCGTTGGCATAACTAATGGCAGGCGGTTATGGCAGGTTACAGGTACCTATAGGTTTTTTCAATGCATCTCAACTAGTAAAAACTGTAACGAGTATTTGGTTATTCTCCCGTTATTGCAAAATAACCTGAGGAAAATAAGCAAGGCGTTGGAGTAGCTGTTGCGGAAGTTAAATGGATATGAAGTACATGAAATATTATATTAGTTTGCGAAAGCATGCCTGCCATGTGACCAAATTCAATAACACAAATATGAATATTGAAAATTCGGGGGGGAGCCGGTACCCTCTTGGCTGTTTCTACAATCAGGATCGAAAGGGTCGTAGTTCCCCATAACATTCGGGGGGGGGGGGTATTATGGACCCCCTAGCTTTTATTAAACTTATTTATATTCAAGCACAGTCATGGTTAGGGGGTTCTGTCACCCCCGGGAGGACCGTAGTCTCGTTAGAAAATCTGGGGGGTTGGACCCCCTTAGATCTCTGTTATAAATTTAGTTATGTTAAAGCATGTCTGCGACATCGTAGTAGCTAGGGAGTCTCAGGGGACCCGGCCGCCATAATAATTCTGGGGGGTGTATGATGACCCCCCTAATTTTTTATGAAGATTTTGTTACTTTCAAGCACGGCTGTATCTGGAGGCGTCCTGGACCCACAGAAGGGGTCGTAGTCCCTCATAAAATTTCGGGGGGCGGGGGGGTTGTGGCCCCCCTAAAGTTTTCGTTTATGACTCACAATCAGTTACATTCAAGCACTGTCATAGTTCGGAGGTCCGGCCCCCCCTGTAAGACCATAGTCCCGCTAGAAAATATGGGGGGGCGGGACACCCCCCCCCCCAGAATTTGTATAGGCGGCCGGGTCCCCTGAGACTCCCTAGCTACTCCGATGTCGCAGACATGCTTTAGCATAACTTAAATTATAACAGAGAGCTAAGGGGGTCCCGCCCCCCAGATTTTCTAACGGTACTACGGTCCTCCAGAGGGGGGCCGGACCTCCTAACTATGACAGTGCTTGAATGTAGCTGAGTCTAAAAAAATATATTTTTGGGGGGCCATAACCCCCCCCCCCCGAAATTTTTTGGGAGACTATGACCCCTTCTGTGGGTCCAGGACGCCTCCAGATACAGCCGTGCTTGAAAGTAACTAAATCTACATAAAAAATTAGGGGGGTCATCATACACCCCCCCTGAATTTTTATAGGCGGCCGGGTCCCCTGAGACTCCCTAGCTACTAAGATGTCGCAGACATGCTTTTACATAAATACATTTATAACAGAGATCTAAGGGGGTCTAACCCCCCAGATTTTCTAACGAGACTACGGTCCTCCCGGGGGCACAGAGTAGGGATATACAGAGAGGACAAAACGGCTGAAGGCGGTAATCAGTTCATTGCGCATTTCACCATGTTCTAAATAAGGAAACGTGGCTTGAGTTGCTATTTGGTTGCTATCGTTGCTATCATTCGCGCTTAGTGTGGAGTGTTCTCGCAAAAATTGTTTTTTATTCCTCCACTCTTCAAAGCTTTCACGTAGTGCACTAGTGTTTTAAAGAAACGTGAAAAATGAAGGAAGTGGAAAATAAGACGAGAAGAAAAGGTTTTGCTTGGTGTTCAGCCATTAACTGCAAAAACAATGCGGGCATGACGGAAGCAAAATTGAGTTTCTTCAGTTTCCCTAAAGACCCTGTGAGGTAAGCAATTTCATATTTTTTCTGAGTTACATTGCTGATTGAAGAAACTAAACTTATATACGAGTATTATTTTGCATGCGAAATGAAATTGTCGAAAAAGTTTAGTAAGAACTTGTGGTGTTGGCGCAAGTCCAAGGAATGGGTGATTCGATGTCGTCGGTCGGATTTACATAATAACTGCCGGATTTGTGCGTGCGATTTGGCGTTCCTTGCTCTACCTTTATTAGTAAAGTAATAATTAGGCTACTTTGAATTTTAAAACCCTCTTTTTTCGGTGGATGGTAAGTCGTTAGCACTATTTGGTTTGAATTGACCGCATAATTTTACTTATTTTCAATATGGCCGCCGTGCGCATTTTTCATTACAGAGAAACCTATGGTAAAGTCGCCTAATGTCCCCTCTGTATATATCTACTCTGTGCCGGGGGGGGACAGAACCCCCTAACCATGACTGTGCTTGAATATAAATAAGTTTATTAAAAGCTAGGGGGTCCATTATCCCCCCCCCCCCGGAAATTTTATGGGGAACTACGACCCTTTCGATCCTGATTGTATAAACAGCCAAGAGGGTACCGGCTCCCCCCCGAATTTTCAATATTCATATTTGTGTTATTGAATTTGGTCACATGGCAGGCATGCTTTCGCAAACTAATATAATATTTCATGTACTTCATATCCATTTAACTTCCGCAACAGCTACTCCAACGCCTTGCTTATTTTCCTCAGGTTATTTTGCAATAACCGGAGAATAACCAAATACTCGTTACAGTTTTTACTAGTTGAGATGCATTGAAAAAACCTATAGGTACCTGTAACCTGCCATAACCGCCTGCCATTAGTTATGCCAACGAGTACTCGTCGCTCAGGTTTTAACCGGCCACTAGGTTTTTCCATTGATAAAAACCTTCCCACAGCGATAGGTTTTCCCAACGAGTACTCCCTCATCCGGTTATTTCTCTCCCGCCTGCCATCGGTTATGCCAACGAGTACTCGTCGCTTAGGTTTTAAGCGGCCACTAGGTTTTTCCATTGATAAAAACCTTCCCACAGCGATAGGTTTCCCCAACGAGTATTCCCTCATCCGGTTATTTCTCTCCCGCCTGCCATCGGTTATGCCAACGAGTACTCGTCGCTTAGGTTTTAACCGTCCACTAGGTTTTTCTATTGCATCAAAAATAACCGGTTTTAATGTTCTCTGTGGCCGGTAGAGGCGCAGGAAAACCTCAGCCAGTGGCAGCCGTGTAGCAGCGGCAAAAGTGCTGGTAGTTCCAACGGTTCGCGAGAGAGTGCGGGAATCAGGAGTCAAATTATTTTCCTCGGGTTATTTTTCGTTTATGCCAAAAAAAACCGAGTACTCAGGTTAACCGGCGTCGAAAAATAACCGGTTTTTACTCGGTTAACCTTCTAAAAAAACCGGTTATAATTAAAACCGTTTATTTTTGCCCATCCCTAGTTCGCCGACGGTGTACTCATCTCCGCCGCCAACTCACGTTTCGCCCGCTCCCGTGGCTCTTTCGCCGTGCAACCCATTGTTGGCGCCGCGATTTTCGCAGCTGTTGTGAGTGATCTCCCGTCTTTTCATGTGACGCTGTAAATTTTTGTTCTTCTCCACACTCTTCTCTCACGAACGTACACGTTTCTGTGCTTGGAAACGTACCCGAAGGACAGCGAACCTATCCTTCAGTGACTTAGCAATAAATTCCCCAAAATATTGACCAAATAACTGGACTCGCTCTAACGGTTTTGGTCAGTGTGTGCATCGTTGACAGTTGAACTTAGATTGACCTCTCCCTTGCCTTATCTTTTTAGCCTTTACGCTCTAGTAATCCCTCTTTAAGTTGCGCTGCTGTTAATATCTTTCTGTAGCTGTACGAGAAGTGTATTGTGGCTTGAAAGTATAATTTTGTATTACTTCCAGCAGATTCCTGAGTTTCGGAATCTCTCAAAACAGCCAATGCTCTGCGTCTATAGCATCTTTAAAACTATACTATAGACAATTTCTGAATAGTATCTGAGTTTTGAAGTCATCTTATGGAGGCCCTTTGTTTTTGCAGTCCCCGCACGACGTGAAGCGGCCACTCAAGTTCATCGCCTGCTCTCTGACCCATTCGCTTTTTCCGGCGGTGGCTGACTTCGGAAGTTTCGTCTCGAGAATCCACCCCTGGCTACTGCGACGTGCTCTTCTTCTTTTAGAAGTCTCCCGGAGAAATCCGTGGGATCGGAGCGGCCTCTTTAACCCCGAATTATTGATAGCGCAAACAAACTCCGTCCGTGAAGTACGCATTGCAAATCAGTGGTGGTGGTTTTAGCCCGTCCTTTCACAGCGTTGAACAGTGTTATTTGTTTGCCAAGAAAACCGACTAGTACATCACTGGAACCTACATCTTACGGAAAGGATTGGTGAGCTATGTCCTGGATGAAGAAATGGATTAACCTCGCTTCAATCCAAGCGCCTGAATCTGGAAGCTTCCCCAATATTTATCGATGATAGTTCCTCCTTCGCGTGAAGTTGAGACCATGTGTGTAGACTTGCAGTGAGTGTGTGATTGGTTTACTTTGAGTGCTCTCGTTGAGGGGTTGTTCTGTTCGCCGATCGCCGCCAAAGAAGAGCGGGTTCCTCAATAGGGGCTGGGATCAGGATGAGATCCGCGGGGACCGTGTTGGGGATGGCCGCCGCTCTGAGTCCCCCGACCTCGGTGGCTGCATCGGCGATATCCTGTCTCCTGTTAACGTCATTCTTCATCTCCGGACAAGGTATTTCGTTGAGAAAGCTTGCTAATTTCTATTTTAATTCACTTTCAGGGTGATATGGATTATGTCTAGCTGTTAGTTGAAACCATTCCGCGCAGTATTCAACATTATTAAAATTTGAGTTTTTTGTTGATGTCTTCATATGTTTTTGAAAGCATTATGTAGGTATATGCTTGGTCACTGAACCTGTAGAAATATTGGAAACTTGTTTTCGTGTTTTAGGTCCTATTTTTAATGAAAAATGTAATTTTGGCTGCCAAAAGTAGCTGTGAGGAATAATAATATTTGGCTGCACTCATCTAGTAAAAACTGCGGCAGCGTGACATGTGTACTTTTCAATTAATTCAATCGATTCCCGTGCCAAAGTGTTTTTTTCCCACGACTTTCTTCCGAGAATGTGTATCAGCCTATCTTCAAAACTTTCTTGGTGAAATATGCACTTATAAGGTCATGTTATTTGGATGATGTCCACTCTGCTAATTGGTACGCACTTCACAAAATGCTGCTGGTCTTGGCGATGTCAAAATTTCTCCTCTTTTAAATTCCACTGCCAATTTATAACTCGTGAAATGCTTGAAAAATAATTATCCTTGTTTTATGGAATGCATGGGGATAATCTCGGGGATGTTTGAGAATGTTTTTTATCTCCCAGGAGAAACACCTTCAGGGCTATCCTTACAGTTTTGTGTTTAAACACCCTGCTGCATATTATTTGTGACCAATGTATGCAGTGTTTATCGGATTAAATTTTAGGCACTGATGCACTGTATCGAAAGCAGTGGTTAGTGATAGATCACTTGGTGACGAGGGAAATTTCCTGTGTTACCCAAATTATTGCAGTGCTTGCAGATTTTTAGACTCCTTTCACTCTTGAATAACAAGACAATTAATAACTATGTGTAAAATTACTTAATATGGTTTATATGAGGCATAAAATTATATTCAGTGACTAATAAGCTGCTTAATACCATTTTTACTATCGGTGGGTATGTTATCTTTTTTGAACTTATCATTTCAGAAATTAAGTATTTTAGTAATGTATTTAATTTTACAAACGCTCGGGTATCGCAGCGAAACGACAGCAGCACTAGCGAATTAAACCCGGTAGTGAGCCCAAGAAAACCTTATTTTCATTTTTTTAAGTCTTAAAAACGTAAAATCTCGCTGCCTCGAACGGTTTAAAAAATAAACCGTGGTATTTTTTCAAGTTTGATTACTAAATTTATTGAAAATAAAATTGCAATCGGAACATAACCACTTATGCAAGTCTACAATGGAAACAATAGAATAGAGCAAACAGCCACGTATCGCTTATTATCATGGTCGGTTATCAATGTTTTTCTTCATTTCTTTTCCTGTAAAAGAAATATTTGTAGCCATGATCTAAAATACAATGCTTTGTTACGCAGCAAGTATCATTATTTTGTACAAAGAACGCGTGTTTCGATATCGACTGTTATCATTTTGAAATATATTAAGTACTCAAAGAAGAGGATCTCCAATATTTGGCTCTTTTAGAATAATACAACATTTTAGTCTGAGAAAAATAAATGCACAACTTTTCAATTAGGGCATTGGAAATTATTTTCAGGTTCTATTGGCGATAGATCTATCGCGTATAACTATGTTATTACTTAGAAAAAATTTCAGAAGTAGGGTGACCCTCTTTATATTTCCCCGTATCTCAATCATGAAAAATACCCATGGGAAAAGAACTAAGGGTAAAAATATTAAAATTTGATACCTGAAAATTGCTCTCTACTTTGTGCATCCTGGATATTCCAAGATAAATTCGTTAATTTTGAGCTAGTAGCCGTAATCGTAATAAGCTGTTCCAAAGGCGGGTATGCGCACTCCTTCTCGAATGAATCTCATTCTGTTTCGCGTGAAGAATGGAAGAAAATATTTACGATCACGCCTTCCAACCTAGTTAGTACCTAATATCCAAGATTTGTGAAACCTCTATATAGAAGTGTTTAGGGGTTTGTGATCACGTGACAAAAAAATCGGGTCACAAAAATTCCACGAAAAGTGGTCATTTGGGTACTCAAAATGTTTGCAATATTATGGCAAACACAGTCATGCAAATATTTTTTAAAATCAAATGTAAAATAAGCTCATTATCACGCATTACAAACTGGAACTACTTTCTGGTACTGCACCGCGCGTAGCGATTCCTGGCTAAATCACGGTGTGCGGTCAACGGACCATGGGGGTGGGTTGGGTAGCGCACGGCGGAATACGGCTACGGCGCGGCTTCTTTCTTATTTATGTGTAGACTGACTCCGACAGACGGGTTAATGGTGGCATTAGCGAAATTATTTGGACGGGTCGAAATGTCAAGAATCTACACACAAGTCCGAAATACGGTGATTTCTATGTGAAAACCTTGCCCTGACCCAACCCAAACCCACCTCGGCATATTTGCATTTCACGGTGTGCGCGAGGAATCGCTGCGCGCGGTGCTGTACCAGAAAGTAGTTCCAGCTTGTCATTCGTAATAAAGAGCTTATTTTACATTTGATTTAAAAAATATTTGCATGACTGTGTTTGCCATAATATTACAAACATGTTGAGTACCCAAATCACCACTTTTTATGGAATTTTTGTGACCCAATTTTTTCGCTTTTTAGGTAATTTGCCGGCTTTTCCGCCACAAAAAATTATCATTTTCGTAATCAGGACACTGTTATGAATGTATTGGACAAAAAAAAGTCGCAAAAAGACGGGTGCCCGGAAAGTACATAAATACCCTTCATTTATTATTATTACTAGAGTATTCTACCGATTAGGGTAGGTTTGCATGGAGTACTAAAGCAGTGATCCATTAGCCGACGAAATTATGAGAGCTCTGATTTTCTCAAGTTGGAGTCATCTTTAAAGCTCTGATTTTTTAGCTCATTCAGGAAAATCAGCAGATTGAGAAGAAGAATCGCTGCCTGGAATGACGTGAGCTGCTACCCGCAATTGGGCGATGCGCACGGCCGAGGAGAAGCGGGAAGACAGGAGCACTCGAAACACATCCCCCCCATTCCATCACTCTCCTCATCATTTCATCTTTCCCAGCGTAATAAAGAATTACATTTTTCTGACGATTTCAAAATAAATAAACGCGTTAATTTCAGCCAAGTTTTCTTGAATTTGTGACGTCGTCGGAGCCCTTGAACTCATTCAGGAAAGAATACTCTTGAAGGAAAGGAAAACCCACTCACTAGAGCTGACTACAATGGACCAGTTGAGTGAGGTTCATCCTGGGGGCGAGGATTAGTGGATAGGAAACATCATCAACTCATCTGTGAATAGGGTAGTTTCCTTCATCAATGAAAACGAAAGGCATTGATTGCGATTCGTTACCCACCATTAGTGTATTCATAATACACAAATTATTTGGTTTTTGAAATATAGGTTTGGACGAATGGCAAGGGTCAATTTTATCCTTATTTAAAAAAGGCCAGATTGGCGCCCATACGATGCCACTCCACGTGATGTCACAGGGACCTAGTTTCTATACGAGTAGATAGGACTTGTGCATCATACAGTGCATGCGTGAGGCACAGACCTCAGGGAAACATGTCTTAATAATCACCTATCATAACTGGCTAAGGTCGGAAAGTGTTCTTCGTTTGATTACGTATTAATAATTCTTATTCAAGCCAAGCGCTACCAGCCAGCATAGTACTCTGCTACCTGCAAGCCTCGTGCGTCGTATCAGCGCTCAGAGCCTCGCCCCAAGGTCACCTCAATTGCGGCAGCGGAAACCAGAAAGTCGTCACACGGGAGTTTTACCGGCATTCATACTTACCCGTCGCGTTTTCCCGCGCTTTAAAATTTTCACTTTTCATTGAATCGCAAAAATAGATATCGTCATTTAAAAATCTAAAATCGTGAAAAACGTACTCCAGGAGTAATAATCTTTCGATTTAGGCAATAAAAATAATAGGAAACCACCCTATTTCAATCAACTTATCGCGTCTGATAGAGGATCGATCGACAAACGGAGTATTAATGGCGTTTAAATTTTTTTAACTCCTCTAAAACCGATTTTCAAAACGAGCCAAGCAACTTGTTTTCCTTTGAAGTTTTTCCCCCCAATAGGGTGGTTTCCCATTATTTTTTTATTGCCTAAATCGAAATGTTATTACTCCTAGAGTACGTATTTAACGCTTTTAGATTTTTAAATGACGATATTTATTTTTCGCGATTAAATGAAAGGTGAAAATTTTCAAGCGCGCGAAAACGCGACGCGTAAGTAGGAATAATGGGGAAAAGTCCGTGCGAAACATTTCTGGTTCCCCCTCCCGCCTTGTGAGGTGACATTGATCGAGGCTCCGAGCGCTGATAGGACGCAGGATGCTAGCGGGTAGCTGAGTACCTTGCTGGCTGGTTGCGCTTTGCTTAAAAAGGTTTATTAATACCTTATCAAACAAAGAAAACTTTCCGACCTTAGCCAGTTTTAATAGGTGATTATTAAGACATGTTTCCCTGAGCTCTGTGCCTCATGCATGCATTGGTAACCTATACATTAATAGTAGTAGTATATACTAGTATATACATTCATGATCTCTGCTCCCGCATTAGCAGTAAAATACGTTTATTTGCTGACGACGCTGTCATCTATCGCGAAATTAGTGATCACTCTGACTATGAAATTCTATCATCTGACTTAAACAACGTTCATTTGTGGAGCCAAGAGTGGGGACTCAAACTTAATCTAAGCAAATGCATGGCGGTACATTTCATGCGGAATTCGTCCAACTCTAACCATTTTTATGCAGTGGATGGCATTAATGTAAAGGCAACAGACGAAGTGAAGTACCTGGGAGTTACGATAACCTCGAACCTCACGTGGGGAACACATATAAAGTATATTTGCGGCACAGCCCTGAAGAAATTAGGATTCGTCAAGCGTATTGTGGGAAGATTTTCGGATGAGAAAGTAAAGGAAAGATGCTATTTTGCTCTCGTCCGACCGCACCTGTAATATGCTGCGAGCATATGGGATCCGGTGCAGAATGACTTAATCCGCGAACTGAATAAAATTCAAAGGAAGGCTGCGTGTTTCGTCAAAAACTGCTACGGGCGTACAGACAGTGTTACCCAGATGTTAAGCAAGTTAGGCTGGGAGCCGTTGGAGACTCGGAGGCTGCGCGCTAGGCTTAGATTGCTTGAACAATTGAGAATGGATATCTTTAAGAGCGACACAGAGAACATAATATTAGAGCCACACTATATTTCCAGGTCCGATAGAAGTGATAAATTAAAAGAGAAGTTCTGCCGAACGGATAGATATGCGAATTCGTTTTTCCCCCGAACCATAAAGGACTTTAATAAACGCTAGTCCCAACTTCGTTTGAGCACTTAATTTTTTTTAGCTGTAAACGGCTGGTGTCCTAAACCCCCTGCCACACGCCTTTTAGGCGGCTTGCGGGGTATTATGTAGATGTAGATGAACCTCAGACGATGTATAACTCCTCTCCTCTCGTGTAGAAACTAGGTCACTGTGACGTCACGTGGAGTGGAATCGCATGGGCGCCAATCTGGTCTTTTTCAAATGAGGATAAAATTTGACCCTTGCCATTCGTCTAAACCGGTATTTCCAAAACCAAATAATTTGTGTATTATGAATACACTAATGGTGGGTAACGAATCGCAATCAATGCCTTTCGTTTTCTTTCATGAAGGAAGCCACCCTATTATTTTATGTACTTTATTATTTACTGAATCCGAAGGGAAAAGACCTCGGGTAGCCATTTGAAGAGTAAGTTTCCTTATGATCATGTTCAACAGCGCTCTATCTTGAAGCATATCATCGTTGCTCTGCAGCGAAAACAACTTATTATGTACTTCGTTATGGGATCACAAAACGCATGATCTAATAACGTGCTTTTCCGCTATCACTTCGTACCGTTCTAATTCTTCTCATTAATTAGTACGTCATACCCCACGGAAAGTAAAAGTAATAAAAAAGCATATCGAAGCGCACATGTAAACGAAGCATTCCGTCGTCTGCGGCTCCCAAAACAAGTAATGTGGTCAGAAGCGGTCGGAAAAATCGTTAGAATCAAGATACACCATAGATAGTCGCACCAGTGCGCATCATTTCTGCGCAGAAGATTCGCCGAAATCATTCGCCGTGTATAGCGGTACCTTGGAGCGGCACAAACTGGCTTCACTTCAGCGCTCGCTCGCTGTTCAAGTTTTTTTTTATTCTTTCGAGGAACCTGGGCCGTCCATCATCCCTCTCTCCCCTCTCTCAGCTGATACCGTCTCCCCCTCCCCTCCACCGCCTCCTATACCTTAATGTCATCATCATCATAGCCATCTATAAAATAAAAGAAATATCTTAAGGCCTGGTTACACGGTGCATTAACCCGTACGGGTTAATGTATGAATGCGTGTCTGTTTGCATGTCTGAATTCATGGACGTTTGCGTGAACAAGAAGCATGAATGAGCGGTTACACGGTACGCGCGTTCGCACAAGTTTTCACACATTTTCTCGTATCGCGAGGCGTTTACTTTTTGTTTATTCCCTTTACAGTGCGCAAAATTTAAATGTGTAAACAGTATCATTAGGTAGGAATCAGACGATACCTACCAGAAAATAATTCTCTTTTCGTTGTTTCCTGTAGGACCAGGAAACTTCACATACTGGTAATATATTTGCGCTGCCGTGTAAACAGTGGTGTTCATTGTAGTTGCCGAAGTTGTTTCATTTCGTGCCAGTAATATTTATTTATATTTAATATTTATCGTTATCGCTCGCTTAATGCTATATCTCAATAGTACTCTATTTATTTCAAACCGTTATCAAAGTTAATGCTTAGGCTGAAAATTTGTAGACGCATCTTGTTTTTAAGCCGTGTTTACAAGATATTTTTCTGTCATCTGTTTCGCTGAGTGTAGATGGTGTATGAGAATAGATATTTTTAATACTTTGTTCTACTTTTGTCCGGGACGGTTATAAAGTTAAGAAGATATTTCTTGTTGATGGAAAAGATGTTGGTTTAGAGATCTGGTCGATTTATGAATTTGCTAATGTAAGTCGTCTTTTTGTGGTGGTCCAGTGCATTCCCACCCCGGACGTATAAAAGGTAGAATTGTCGTTTATTCGTTTGATATAAATTATGTTTAAATGTGTTCTATTAGTCGTATGATAGCCGTTGTATTTCACAAATGTCGTGTTGAAAACTCTGTTATAACCTCATCGATTGTTTTGTTCCGGCATAATACTACCAATGAGTTACCATAGACATAATCTTGGTATGTCCGGCATACATACAGGGATATTCTGTGTGAATATTAGTGTAGATGCAAATGGTGAGTTTGTGGTAGGATTCAAGTACGTACGATACAGTACAAATACGCGAAAAGAGTTACTGAATCATACTGAATAGCCCTGCAGATGACTACTGATTGTGTCGTTTCCTTTGTTTCCCACCAGGTGGCTCTGTTATCAACTTGTGCGAATGCATGAACGAAATTAGAACAGGTTCTATTTTCCGTTCACGCGTTCATGCATTTGTACATTTTGGGGTTTTTACACGGTGAATTTTTCCGTTCATTCTCGCGTTCATACATTTAGACAGGGTTAATGCATCGTGTAACCAGGCCTTTACAAACCCCTCCCCTCCTCCCTCCCCGCCCCTCCTCAATCCCCTCCCTCTCTCACTTCTCCTGGTGTGGCGACGCACCGCCACCTACCCCAAATCCCAAATCCATTGCTCCCCGCAATCTCATAGCAACGAGTCTTGTCTGCACTTCCCAAAGCCTCCATTCCTGTAGCGAAACCAGATATCCCCGCAGGTGTTTCTGAGTAGCGAAGAACCCAATTAATTCATCGAGAAAAATATCAGATTACAATGTCGCAGTATAATTACGCATCTCTCTTGTGTGTTGTTTTTTGACAGAGAGTACCGTGGGAATCAGCGCCAGGTAGTTCTCACAGGACTGAAACTTGGGAAGGAAGCGTGGTTGGAGGGGGGAAGCTGCGCGCGCACACATATATTCTCTATTTTCCTCATATAGATCGCGAAATCCGTAGTGCACCTTAGTAGTTCAGTGAATGCTGGTTTGGTTAGTGAGAGAGTTTCATCCTCTTTGAAGTGTTAATATTTAACGTGTATACAGAAGCGGTGCGCAGAAAAGAAATGAGAAGAAAAAAAAACTTTTTTCATAATAATAACTCAAAAAACTTCAATGCTTGGCTGAACAAGAACAGTGGTTCCTGTATCGGTGTACTACAAAATGAGAGTTTAAGTGCAGATTCAGGTACGTTTGAATATTCGTATTTTCATGTTAACAGTTTAAAGAATACCGTCTTGTGACGCGCTTCGAGTGAACTTTTTGTGCGGTTCTTTCTTATCTCCATCATTGCGTTTGTTTTCTTAGTTCGTTTTGTACGCGTATTTTAATTTTTTGTGTGTTTTTTTCTATTTTCAATAAACGTTTAGCGCCGAACGCAAACGTAGGAAAGAAACTATCTACTATTTCTACAGTGATACGCCTGATGCAAAACGTGTATTAAACTTTGGAGCAAAGGGCGGGGGACCGGGGGTCTGGGGAATTCTCCCCTGCTTATTTGGGGTTTTTAAGACTCAAAAAGCGGTTGTTTTGGCAAATTATTTGATAAGTAAAGACACCACCGTGCACATGTAGTATGCCGTTTTGTTAGTAAATGTTTTATGGTGGTCATCTACATCTGCATACTGCCCCGCTCCTCCCCGGTCACCTGAACTATTTTTCTGGCTTTTCTGCGGGCGCGTTGCTTCTGTTTATTTGACGTATGCGTTCTCCGTGTTAAAATTTAAAATCCCAGCTCATCTGCCTCTCGAAGGAGGTTTTCGGGTAGACTGTTGAGTTCAAGTTCGGCTTAGCGTCAAATATTAGCAATATTTAAAGAATTTCAATTGTGTACAGTTGACCATAACGGCTTATTTTTTATTTCTTTCCTTAAGTGTGTATAATTTGGTTGTATTAATGTTTTTCGTAATATTTTACATTTTTACTTTTGATCTTTAAAAGAGTTATTCGAAAAGGTTATTTTAAAGGTTCTTAAATTTCAGGGCATTTTAAATGAGCTAATTCAGTAAATAGATAATAAAACCATTAAACATAATTGAATTTTATATTTAGCTGTGAAGTTCCTACTTTTCATTATATTTTTCTTAGAATATTTTATCTTGTTTTTAGAGCCAGAATTGCATTAATATCCATTACCGGGCATGCAAATTCTAAAAAATTCTGGAGGGAGGGGGGGCGGGTGAATCCTTCGCTGCGAGGAGCTCCATCATGAGCGTCAGCCGAGGGCCCCCAATCACCCCAGACCACCCCTGGCTGTCACTACATTCGTAGCTAGTGGAAATAATCAGAAATGACATATACATCTACATAATGCCTGCGAGCCAACTCTAGGGTGTTTGGCAGAGGGTGATCAATATTCCCGCATGCAATTGTATTCCCACATACACACCACACGATCCAGTAAACGTTACGCATACTTAAAAATTATACTACCCTATGCTGTTAGAAATAATAATAAAATTCCGAAACATGCATTAAAGTATGCATAATTTAGTAGGTTACTCTACAAAATCGTGTAATCTATTTGTGAGTTCTAACGCTGCCGTTATAATCTCTTTTTGATCGTGGAATAAAGACATTCTGAGTATGTTTTTGCTAGTCTGAAACCTACCGTAATCGGTAGAATACCTTCATAATAATAATAATCTCTCTTATTTTATATACATGATCTGATCTACCGTAGTATGTTGGCGTTCGTAAGATATTGTTAACTTTGTCAGAGAAGACACTGCTCATGTATTTATCTAAAAGGTTTGGTCTATTTTTCAATCTACCGTCTGACTGAGATTCCCATCCGAGTTTGTCTAACAGGTAAATTACAATAACAAGGCTATCGTAACGATTTTTCACGTACCTGGCAGATCTTCTTTGCACGCACTCTCATTCTTTTTTAAGCCTATTTCATGAGGGTCCCAAACACTGGCAGCGTATTCCAAATATGGTCTAACAAGGGAAAAGTAGATAATTTCTCTCTCTTTGTCGTCGCACTTTCCTAGTATTCCTTTAACAGAACCCAATTTACGATTGGCTTGACCTGTTACTTCCCGAATATGTGTATTCCACGACAGATATCTCCGAAAAGCCTATATTTGTATGCTTCTCTAAGATAGTATGACGGCTACGTTTCACCTTGAAATGGCTATGTAAGAATGAAAATAGGCTGATATTTTTTCGCTAATTCTTTGCTATTCGCGTTAGTATCCACTCCTCCTTTTCACCACATCTTTGAAATATGTTAACCTGGTTTGATGTGAAAAATTATTTACGCGCTGGTGTTTCTGTATTACGGCTTGCAGGTCTGGGCAAAAAATTTAATTTCCACTTCGTTTTTTTTGTGACTTAGAACTTTTTTCGCGCCAATATCTCTTATTTTTACATTTTAACCAGTGACCTTTGATGGTTTGTCTTCATGACGGTCTGCGCTATCACCTTTGAGAGTTTAGTGTTATATGTTCTATGCCCAATAGGTTGGTTTCCTTTTATTTTTATATTGCTTCAGTAGAATGATTATTACTCCTAGAGTACTCATTTCACGCTTTTAGATTTTTAAATCACAATGTCTATTTTTCGCGATTTAATGAAAAGTGAAAATTTTCAAGCGCGAGAAAACGCCACGTCCAAGTATAAATGCTGGGAAAAGCCCGTGTGACGTCATTCTGGTTCCGGCTGCCGCCGTGTGAGGCCACCTTATTTTGAGGCTATGAGCGCCGCTACAATGGAGGCTGCAAGCAGGTAGCGCTTGCCTTAAATAAGGATTTAATATCCTATCAAATGAAGGAAACTTTCCGACATAGTCAATTTTAAAAGGTGATTATTAAGAGATGTTTCCATGAGCTCTGTGCCTCATGCATGATTTTGTAATCTCAGACTATGAAAAAACTCCTATCTACTCGTATAGAATTTTGGTACATGTGACGTCTCGTGGACTGGCATTGAATGGGCGCCAATCTGGCCTTTTTCAAATGAGGTTAAAATTGACCATTAACATGCGTCTAAACTGGGATTTCTAAAACCAAATAAATAATTTGTATTTTATGAATACACTAATGGTGGGTAACGAATCGCAAGCAATGCCTTTCGTTTTCTTTGCCATAGGAAACCACCCTAATGACAGGCTTCAAATAACTGTAAGCGCAGATTCATGCCATCTTTAGGTTTCATTTTTTGTAATGAATCTCTTACACTGTGGGTGTTCTGCGACCTGGCCCCCAAAGGGAGTAAAATATTGTCATCCCTTTCGTGCACCCATGTTATTCTACCTTACTACTTGTTTCTCAATCGCTCTCTGCATTGACGTCAGCACCATATTTATCACCATCAGTCAGCAATCCTAGGGATGACCGTACGTTCTTCAGAGCTTGTTCACGTTACTTCATTTTGTCCCCACAGAATGAATGAGAATTCGGTCATTGAATAACCGCGAAAGACTCCGTACTGATCCTATCAAGGGTTTGACGCAGCTGGCCACTATCCACTCTCTCTTAGCCTTCTCGTGTTGACGTGTTTTTTCTCTGTGACATTCTTTAAAAAAAACCTTAGGTAAAGAGTGGACGGGAATACTTAGTTGACCTCTTTAAGAGCCGCGATGGACCGATGAAAACAATCGTAGAAGGACAAGTGAAAGGAAAGGTCGGCAAGAGACGACTCCGAGTAAGTTGCATAGAAGAGGTTATAGAGTATGTAAAACAGAAGAAATGCGTATAAAGTAAATACGCAGTCTCGATTTTGTGGACGTTTGCTATATCCATGATAGAAACACAAATGGTACTTTCCACACTATTTAACACATTCCATGCGGCCAAAAAAATCTTGGGTGTTCCGGGTGACGGAATTTTTTTATTTTAATTTCCAATAGATTTCGGTTTAAAATGATTACCTTGATATCTAAAGTTGCCGATAGCATACGGGAAATATTTATTTTTAAACTTTTTTTTCGTGACATCTTAAGATGTCGTCCGCCATGGCGAAACAATGCACGTATGCAACCGGCAATACACCAATACCCGCAAATTATATTTTTCAAATTGCATCAAACTCCTTCTTATTCTAAAGTTCATTTCAATTTTAGTTGCTAACATTAAATAATTATAAGTACTGGATATAATTTTGACAGTTAAACTGCAATATTTTGTGAAGTATTTTTAGCTTCCTGCATATCGAAAACAAAACAAATGATTAGAAACACTGCAATGGTCAGGGCAATGGTCAATTGGGTTCTCTACAGCAAACTTACATTTTTTCCCGCACATTTGGCAATTCACAGTAGAGAACCCGATTGGCTAGGTCCTTCCAAAGTAATACTCCGAGGAAGCCTCAGCCAGGAAGCAATATAAGTCGATGAAGAAGAATACACATTTTTCTTCAATTTTTTTGATTCCAACAATTTGCTGTAAGCTTTCTCTGCATGACTAATACAATTCTTTTTTGAAAGTAAACCAATACTATTATACATATTTAATGTTTTATTTTAGTTTAAAGTAAAATACATTGTTGTAAAAATAAATATAGCAGTTATCAAAAAATAGTATACAAAATAAAGAGTAACTTTTTCATTACACTTAAAAATACATATTCAATATTTCTCTGGCATCGTCCCATGATATTCAATGAGGCAGGGACGAAGACATAATCCGGGCTCATCCGGACAATCTGGGCAGAAAGTGATGACGGTCTTCCTGTCTCCTTTGGTGTGACAAACGCGGCATCGCTTTTGTTTCCGTCTATTCCCCCCGTTGGCAGGAAAGAAAGCGGGAAAATGAGATTCGGGGGGCTTGGGTGTGGATGGACGTGAGGTAGGGCCTGTTTGTGCTCCTACCAGGGATCGTATTAGCTCTATGCGGAACTCGTACAGTGTTTTTTTGTGTGCACTGTATTTTTGATACAATAAGTAACTATTTATAATGATCAACTGAAAGATGTGTATTCCTAATTTCTTATACCACTTGACCGATTTATGCTCACAGGGGTAATATGCTAGCATTTGGTCGCCGTGATCAATGCCTCTCATAAATTTGTTATACATAACTATCGCCTCTGGTTTTAATTTCACTATTCCTTTTCTGCTCGGGACCTCAAGCAACGGCTCCCATACTCGGAGGTGATGACCAAAATGTCCCGTTTGTCCCTCCATTTCAAGACGCAGATGCCATCATGACTCCACTGCTTTACTATTTCACCCTTCTTAATTTTTTGGGACACAATTTCCTTGGGATTCCCTGCTCTGTTTACCCGCAATGTGCCTGTGCAATATATTTCCTTTCCCAGAAGTTCTCTAGACAATTGCACACTGTTGTAGTAATTATCTAAATAAACAGAATGGCCAAAACCCTCTCGGCCCTGAAGTGGTTTATGTACTACATTTCTTACGTGCCCCTGCCCTCCTACTTCCTTGTCTGCAGACCCAGTGTATACCAGCATTCGAATTACTATTCCGGATGATTCCGTTAACAAATAAATTTTAATGCCATATTTATGACGTTTTCCTTTCATGTACTGTCGAAAAATCAGACGGCCTCTCCATAAAACCATTGATTCATCCAACGATAAAACTTTAGCGGGTGAATAAATGGCATGCATTCTACCTTGAAAATGATTAATCAATGGCCTGATTTTGAACAATTTGTCTTCTGGTAGAGGCTCATTTTCCGTAGGATTTGCAGCGAAATGAAGCGTTTGAAAAATGCCAAGAAACCTATCCCGAGGCATGTACCGTGAAAAGCACGTTAAATTGAATAAATCGTCCTTTTTCCAATAATCCTGGATTCTATTAAGCCTAATTGTTCCCATGTGGAACAATAACCCAAGGAACTTTTGAAATTCGTCTCTTGACATATGTTTCCAGTCGGCTATTCTGGCATGTGGCGATACATTTGCTGATTGAAGGGTCTCAGCCTGCCTGTTGGTTTCTGAAACCAAGAGGTCATAAAATGCCTCATTGGCTATGAGGTCAAAATAATTGCGTGGGTGATTGCCAGCAGGGGATTTCTTCAACCCGGGACAACCAGCAAATGGCATCCGTGTGTTAGCAGGCTACTCATTTTTCCACATTTCACAAAATCTATCGGTACCTGAGGGGTTTGGTGCCATGGTTTCAATGATGGAATCAGTTGCAGAAATATTGGTCCTGTCACGCTCAGAATCTCCAAGGTCCTCGTCCTCGCTCTCATCTTCGCTGATTTCAGGGTGGAAGTCATCCGCGCTTTCCTCCCATAAATCCTCATCTTCTCCCGAAGAATCTGTCTCAGATAGTAGCCTCCTCAAGTCGTCTTCGGTCAATCTCTGTGTTAGGGCTCGCGAAGGATCATTCTTTGAACATCCTAGTTATTGATTACAAAAATTATTTAATTATTGCAAAAAATAAAAAGATGTTCAAAATTGAATAAATTTTCCAAACTGCACTCGCAGATATTGAAACTCACCGGAGACAGATGGTCCTGTTCCTGCTTCAGTTTCCTTGCCATTTTCATCTTCTTCCAACTTTCTCTTTCTCCTATTTCCTGCTCCTTATTATACGAATATAAATACATTATTAAGATATTTATCCTACTGAACATGAAAGAATGAGTGTTGAACACTTACCAGAATTGAGTACGGTTGTGGTGGTATCTTCTGAATGGGAGATATATTTCTTCTTGTGCATTTCGAACGCCTACAGTCGAAAACACAATATCTCACGGCAGCACGTATGTAAGCTGAACTCTTGAGCTGAGGTGCAGAATCAGAATGCCGTTTGATAGGACAGAGCACCATTCGCGACTAACATTTGAAGGAAGCATGCGTGGAATGAGGGTAGTAATGAAACAATGTTTCAACCTCCGGGAGTCTCAGAGTAAGGATTGGGGTAGAGGGCGCTTTCAGGCTGATTTCAGCAGATTCTTGTAGTCAACATGGTTACCACGTGATCGTGGGAAGTAGTGCGGGAATCCCTTGTGGGAAGAATTGTGGGAAGTGTGGGATGTATATGCTGTATATGCGGGATCTTGACTACATGCGCAGTAGCCAAAGCGCACTCTCCCCCATCCTTACTCTGAGCCGGGAGTAAGCCCCTGAACAGAGAATTTTCCAGACAATTTGTAAAATGGACTCTTCATTCGAATGGTCGGAAGGGGACAGGTGAGCGAGGTATAAGAAACAATGTAAGACCTCCTGCGTAGGAAGCTCAAATTATCATGTGCTGCTAGCGTTTTATAAACACCGGATCGGTAATTGTGTGCTGCACTGGAGCGGAGGAGCGAGGATATGCAGCAATTTTGGAGTGAGGAAAAAAACTCACCATGAAACTTATATTGACCAAGTGAAACACCTATGAGTTCCTCCCTGCCCGTCGTTTTATCAATACGCAAATTTTACGCAATGATAACAAAGAAATAAGAAAAAAATATATGAGGTGACGAAGAGCATGACCCAAAATATTGAAAACATTGCGAAAAAAACAAAGATAAGAGGTAGTGGATATATAAGAATTCAGAAACGGATAATACCATTGAAAAGAAGGAATCTTAATTTACTTAATTGCGTCGAAAAAAGACATTCTGGATCAAAACCGGGCGCGAAAAAAAATAATGAAACGATGTACTACTGATGACATCATATGATGTCACCCGCCACCCATGGAAGACATTCGTGACATCTTATGATGCCACCCGCATGGAACGTGTTCGGAACACTCAAAGACAGACCATGGTTTCAACACTTGGTGTCATTTTCAAGGTGACAATTTCCCTTCAAAACGACGCAATGTGTTGAAACCGTGGTCAGCCGTTGAGTGTTAAATTAAATAGTGTGGAAATTACTATTTTTGTTTTTATCATGGATGCGGAAGAAATACATCGCTATGAAAAGGCTATAGGGTGGAAGAGAGGAATGGGGAGCTGCGTCCAGGTGATCTTAGGATTTTTTAACAATGGCGATGACGAGGATCCATGATAAATTGGCCCGCTTAGCTCATTCGGGGCCGTCCCTTGCCTTTTTTAACGTCCACTATTACTCAGAGGTCACAGGTCCATAGCTATAATGGTTCACACGCGAACTTTATTCGCTCCCTTGCCCTCATTTGTCAGCTGCTTCCCCTGCTCTTCCATGAGTCATTTATATCTCTCGCTGAATTTTTAAATCATTATACCGATGTGTACTCTTCCGCGATACTTCTAGTCCTGAGGTGAAAAATTACTTCCCCTATATTTTAAGCTGTTGTTAAATACATTTTCATTGATACTGCGTACAGCAGTTATGTGCACCTGTAAAAAGCTGCGTTTACGTACCAAGTCGGCGTAGCCAATTGTGAGTTCACTGCCTAACCTATAGTCTTCAGCTTTGACAGGTCATTATAGGACAAATGAGTGAGGGAAGTGAATTCATCAGAAATCTCGTAAACCTGTAATTTAATTTAAATATTGTCAGTCACGTCGAGACTGAAAAAGAAGCTGATTTTCTTCCCACATTCCCGCATCAAAGACGGCAAAAACTGAATAATTATTTTAATAACCTTCATTTCGCATCTATCATATTAACAATGAAACAAACCCCGAAATCGCTAATTGTATAACAACCTCGATAGGGCCTTCGACCCGCAGCACGGTCTTAGTCAATTTTCAAGGGGAATATTCTTGCCCTGTTGCCGTTGTTCTCTTGGCAACGGCTCCCTCTCTTTCCGTCTCTGTACTCCCTCTCACGCACTCTGCTGTGGCTTGCCTCCCCCCTCCCTTCACACCTTCCTCTATCGTCTTAGGGCATTTTTTTAAACACGCAACTCGATACAAGAGACGAAGGCAAAGGAAAGACCAAATCTTCACGTCGCGTGTCTAAATGCAAGCCTGGAAGAGTCTTGGGGTGGTCGGTGTTTCTTGTACGTTTCAGCCATGAACACATTACGACCGTAATTCATTTTACAAGGATACGATGGAAGTGTAACTTTTGTTTCTAATAATTATTATCTTACATTGATTTTCAGGGTTGATTCCAATGATAGTTTTCAGTTTCTTCCGTCGAATCAGATTTTTTTGCGTATAGCTTTCCTAAAGTAAGGCATTAAATAGTTAAAGAGAATATAATTTTCATTCGTTCGTAAATCTTTGAATTTCATATCTTAAAAAGATACCTTCCATTTTTTGTGCACGAAAAAAATACACACATCGTAAAAATATTCATGATCACCGCTTTGGCTCCAACCCTTCCACAAGTCATGACGTAACTAAGTGGAAATAGCAGTGGCTATTGAATGATTCCCTCATAATCTAATGCTATTTACCAACAAAATTGCTTCATAGTTTGGTCCAACGTGCACCAGGCTTCGCTTACGGCACGATTCATATTTTATAGAAACGAAATTCTTAGCTTCCCCGAACGCGAGCGCGAAGTCGTCTTGCGATATTACCATTTTGCGCACTTTCGTCGTAAAAGGAGAATTGGGTACGATGCTGTTTATCTTGCTTTTAATCAAGTTTTTACCTGTCAAACCACGGGAGTCACGTAATAGAAAACATTATTCCATGTGGCGTTAGAACCAGAAATTCCCCGAAAAGATCTGAAAGATTCAAATAAATTTCTCATTTCCATTTTTAATTTGTAAATTAAAAACCTTTATGATGCTATCGCTCAGAGAATTATTAAACGAAGAGAAATATAGGTTTATATTTTTTTAAATTTCAGCCTACATCTACATAATACCCTGCGAGCCACCTCTAGGGTGTTTGGCAGGGGGTGATCAATCACCAACATGCAGCATGCAATTGGACTCCCACATGCACACCACACCGTACAAAAACATTCCTTATACTAACAAATTATAATACTTTATGCTGTTAGAAATCATAATAAAATTAAGAAATATGCATAAATTTTTACATATATTAGTAGGGTACACTACAACTCATATAATCTATTAATGAGTTCTATCGCTGCCGTTATAATATCTTATTGATCGTGGAAAAAAAGACATTCTGAATCTGCCTGTTCTACAAAATATCTCTCTTATATTATTTACATAATCTGATCTTCCGTAGTATGTTGGAGTCCGTAAGATATGGTTAACTTCGTCAGAAAAGACACTGCTCTTGAATTTATCTAAAAGGTTTAGTCCATTTTTCAATCTACGTCCGGAAGAGATTCCCATCCGAGTTTATCTAAGAGGTCAGTTGCACTAACAAGACTATCGTAACGACCTTTCACATACCTGGCAGCACTTCTTTGTCCGCGTTCTAACTCAGTTATTATGCCTTTTTCATGAGGGTCCCAAACACTGGCAGCGTATTCTAAATGTGGTCTAACGAGGGAAAAGTAGCTAATTTCTCTCACTTTGTCGTCGCACTTTCCTAATATTCTTTCAACAAAACCCATTCTACGAATACCTTGACCAGTTATTTCTCAAATATGTTTATTCCCCGATATTTATTGAGTCTAACTTCTTGATATTTCACGGATTCAACAGTCTCTAATTGGGTACCCCGAATTATTCAGCTACGTTGTAGGAAGTAATTCTTCTTCCAGAAATTCATTACGACGCATTTTTTCAAGTTAAATTCTAACTGCTAAGCATCGCACCAAGCTTGGATGGCAGCAAGGTCATTCGTTAGTTCATCTATATCTTAGCTGGAACGGATTTCTCTGTAAACTACAGCGTCGTCTGCAAATAATCGTAACTTTCTGTGTGCTACTTCGCCAATGTCGTTTATGTAAAGATGGAATAGGAGTGGGCCTATGACACTACCCTCAGGAATGTCAGAAGTGACTCTAACCTCATTGGAGACTGCACCGTCTAATACTACTCTTTGGACACGGTCGCTGAAAAGTTCTCTTATCCAGGAAATCACATCTTCATCTAGACCATAAGATTTCAATTTTATTATTAACTTTCCGTGGGGTACTTTATCAAATGCCTTTTTGACATCAAGAAAAATCGCGTCAACTGGAATATTGTCTTCTCCAGAGACTAAAATATCGTGGGAAGATTCTAATTGCCTTACAAACAACAACTCCTGAGATGGATTTTCATCTTTAATAAAGCGTACATAAGCCAGAAGTTTCATTACCTGACAAAGTGTACTCGTCCAACTGTGATGCCAATTCTTATGTTCTCAGTATGGTGCACAATATATTTTGGTTTTGTTAAAAGAATATTAGGATAGTGCGACGACAAAGTGAGAGAAATTAGCTTCTTTTCCCTCGTTAGACCACATTTGGAATACGCTGCCAGTGTTGGGCCCTCACGAAAAAGGCTTAATAACAGAGTTAGAACGCGTGCAAAGAGGAGCTGCCAGGTATGTGAAAGGTCGTTACGATAGTCTTGTAAGTGTAACTGACCTCTTAGGTAAACTCGGATGGGAATCTCTGTCGGACCGTAGATTGAAAAGTTTGCTAAACCTTTAAGATAAGTTCAAGAGCAGTGTCTTTTCTGACGAAGTTAACCATATCTTACGGACGCCAACATACTACGGAGGATCAGATCATATAAATAAAATAAGAGAGATAGATTGTAGAGCAGACAGATTCCTAATGTCATTTTTTCCACGATCAATAAGAGATTATAACGGCGGCGAGGAAACTCGTAAATAGATTAGATGGCTTGTAGTGTAGCCAACTAACCTATGTAAAACTTAATGCATGTTTCTCAATTTTATTATTATTTCCAACATCATGTAGTAGTATAATTTGTTAGTATACGTGACGCTTTTTGGACCGTGTGGTTGCATGTGGGTGTCCAAATGCATGCTTCATGCTGGTGATTGATCACCCCCTGCCAAACACCCTATAGGTGGCTCGCAGGGTATTAATTAGATGCAGATGTAGATATATCTTCCACATTTTCAGCCATTTCATCTATTCGCCATTGAACTGAAGTATTGTAAGGGAGATTAATTTTTATCGTATCACTTCGGTTTTTAGAAATTGGATTTGCTGTAAGAATTCTGTTATAATGGCTAATTAACGCCGCACAGTGGTCCCAAATCGAAAAAAGTTGGCCAAAATTAATAACGTCGTAATTTTAGCTAAAACAGCAACAAAAGTGGATGTCTCTTACTGATTTTGATCGTCTGAATCTGATTTTGGCATTATTTTTACGATGTCTCTTCATTTTATCATTATTTGAGCTGTTATTATTTAAACAATTTTTAGAAAATCTCGATATAGATGTCATTGCGATTGGCGATAACTTGGTGTTCATGGAGAGTTTAAATTAGTATAATTTTAAGGTAAAAGATGTATAAATTGTTGTCGAAACCCATTATAGAATTTACGACATGAAATTGGTGAGATTCGAACCCGCGACCATCAGCGTAGTTGGTGAGATACCAAAATCGGAAAAAAATACACTCACTCATTTTTGGCTCCCATATATTTGATAAGTCACATAAGTTGAAATAAAATGACTGATATAAAAAACATTGAGGAAAATAATGTTCGAATTGCAATAAAATCGCTTTCATGTATCACAAAGAAAATTTTTTTAAGTTAATCGTCGTCCGATGTCACCCCATCGGACTCATTGTCGCTCTGCGAATCACTTAAAGTTAGCTAATTTTCACCTCACCTGATAGACTGACCTCGTTTTTTTGTGACTCCTGATGTAATTAAAATGTATGATTCAGATATTTAAAGGGGTCTTCGAAAGGCATCTTCATAATTTAACATTATTGGGTATTTTCTTGTACAATGCTCTCGGAATTTCCTCATGTCTATGTTCCTGGCCTCCAATGCTTCCTCCATTTAAACTTCAATTGTAAGAAAGGATTCTTTGGAAATTGCTGTTCCATGTATCAGCACTTTATGTACCATGAGCAGGATATAATACCAACCAAAATCGATGCACAGCTCAGCTATTTCAATGCAATACTGGCTGAAGGCTTCATTATTTATCTCATAGCCGCAGGACAGAGATTTTAATATCACTGAAAGCCTATGAATAAGTCTTTCATCGATACCTGCCAGGAAAATTACAAATCACATTAATAATTACATTTCATACACATAAAGCATTTATTCGTAGATTCTTCAAAATTATGGAAACGGGTCCAATATTTCTTACTTATTGATTACAATTTAATATTTACACTTAATTTCATCTTGTCTGAAACTTCACTTTTAAAAATATGATGATTGAGATTAATGAGTGATTATTTTTATACACTGCATATATTCACCGACTGTGCATACACTGTAATCATTTGCACTCAATAGATGCGAGAGGGAGATATTGATATGCTTCTGGAGGGAATTTCATTTTCTTCTGCAACCAGCTTTTGAACATCTCTTTGAAATGCTCATCTGTCCTCGAGCTTTGATTCCACTTTCTCAGGTATTTCGAGAAAACATTCTTCGCACAAATCGCGTCAGAATATTTTTTGCATGCTTGATTTCATTCAGTCGAAATCTTGTTTTCAAATATTCCACGACATATTCCTTCTTCTTCGCTTATTAATATTCTTTTCTCTCTGTATTTTTATTGTACACCGCAAGGTACGAAAGCATTTGCGGCACCCATAACTCAAATTTAACAGGAGTATTTACGGCTGAAACGATGAATGTGATTTCTAAAAGTTGTCTTTTTTTATCCAATAATAAACCGGAAATTATGAGTTGACATTGAATAAAAGATATACAAGCTTATATAGACTTGCCTCTGAATTTCCGACGTATCCTGAAATTTGAATGCAAAACATCGCCAAAGCAAGTGCTTTAATTATCTGGAAAGGAGAGGTTTCTCGAGTTAGCCGTGTTAACATAGTTCGGAGCACAGCACTTTTTCACTAAGAAAATCATTGAGTAAAACTGAGTGGGAAATATTCACCACATCCATGCAATGGCTATGGTGAGGGAGGCCGTCATCCTCATTCCATTATTATTAAAAAAATTCACTTGCAAGATTCACGCTCCATTGGTGGGTTTAGACGAATTTTTCCCCCCGAATTCAATCCTATCTACGTCTATGGGCTGTTGAAATGATTCTGTGAACAAATCTTGGCATTAGGGAGCATTTATTTCTCTTAGCTCCAATACCTTATTTCGGAATAACGTGCTGACAACGCTGTACAGCATGTAAGGGATCTCTTCTCTATAAAAATATGAGGAAAGTTTTGCAGAGAAAAGCATCTTGTGGTTACTATAAGGTTCTCGCATAAGGACTTAAGTAGTCGGTTTTGATCACTAATAATGTTTCTCATTAAGAGCATGAAAACCGGCCCCATTGGTTTCATGAATATTTGAAGGTGAGTGTACAAACGAGAAGTGTGCATACGATAGGCGTGAAGCACTTGATTAATGTAATCGTACAGGATGTAGAATTATGCTAAGTATACACCATGCAAGTTTGACCACCGATACAGGAATATTTGAGCGACAATGCCACTGTCTCCCGCCGGCCAGCCGCCCTCAGCGGAGCGGTGCACCGCTCAACTTAAAACCCTCTATATGTCGGATAGGCAAGTATAGGCAAGATTTTCTTTCTCCATCTTGTTGTACATACTCTTCCTAAGGATTCAGCATAGGAATCTTCGAGGGGCACGGAGGGGCACAAAACTATATCGACACATTTGACTAAAAATAGGCCCCAAAATAGCTAACATTATAAATAATGAAATACTGTTATAATAAATTCTGAAACGAACAAAAAATACTATAATATTGTGAACAAATATGCAAAATTACCGTATTAAAATTGACAGATGAATCCTATGAAATTAAAATAGTCATTTATTAAGTTGAATTACCCTAAAGTCGAGTATTTCTATGCCTCGGGCGTTTTAGGCTGAACATGCCCATGTTTGACGGGTTACACAGATCAACATAATAATCACATAGGCCTATCAGGTACGAAATATAATAGGCTATAGCCTGTAGAATCCGAATACATAATTCAAAGCTTCCTCGTAAAAAGTCGAAAAAATGACTTTTGGCCAGCTTTTTTCGATTTGGGACCACTGTGCGCCGTAGGCGCTCGTACTTCGAATTTATATTCTTTAGTGGCTTTACTTTATCCTAAGCTGATCAAGGCAGTATTCCTTTTGTCGACGAGTTCGATGTCTTGAATTATTTCCAATGTGTTCTTTTCATTCAAAGAATTATTGTGAATGTTACCTATTGTTTGAAAAAGCTATGCTACAAGGAAATGCACAATATCAGTAAAATCGCGATCTGGTGAATTAGACCAGAAAACCGGGAATTTATTGATGTCCATCCAGCAAATGGGAAATTTAATGTTATAAATACGAAGTATGAGAGAAAAGGTCCTCGTGTTGTATAATTTATTAACCATTTCATGAAAAACGTAAGCAATATACTAGCCGTTTATTTTTGGAATATACTTCGCCATCATAAAATTATACAATATTTTATATAATAGTGCTATAACGATATCATCTGAATAATGAAATATCACTTGCCAAAATAGCCTCGATAATATCGCTGGAACCGACTTATTTGGAAAAAGATTACTCTGGTAAATACTTGGTGTAAAACTACCGAATCTAGTTATCAGATGACCTGATTCCTCTCTGCATTCACAGTCGCTTTATACGCACTGAACTTTACTGCCGAAGTTGTCTGTGACGTGAAGTTGTACCAACGATAGAACACATGAGACTACACCCCTTCAAACGTTTCCATGGTGCAAGAAAGGCTTGGGAAATTTTTCAATTGTTCTTACTTTAAAATGTAAGAAGACACATTATTTAAATTACTTCCAGATAAAGGAAACAATGTAAACTTTCGAAACGAGGCTTGTAAAAGAAGACAAAAGGAAGGTTACGGAACCTTCAAATTTGTCACATTGTCAGGACCCTCCGCCGCCCCCTTGGCACTTTTCGCCCCCATAGACTACAGCAACGCCCCCGAAGGGGCGATAGCGCCCACTTTGGGAACCACTGTACTAGTGGTAGTCGCGCAGCCCATTGTTGGTAAGCGTCGGGAGTGAAGCAAGTGAAATAGGGAGGGGGAGGAGTCGGAGATGAAGCTGCCGAGAGAGGAGGGGAGGGAGATGAAATGGATGAGGAAGCCGAGTGTATACTGGTCGAGTTCTCTCCTCGGGTGGTTACAGAGAGGATGTCTGCCGAATGGAATGGGAGGGCAGGGAGAGAGATACAAGGGGAGCGCTGCGGGGGGGTGAGGGACCGTCAAAAGGAATAAACAGGCACAAACACACGTGGCGAGGGTTTTCCCCTCTTGCGGTTGCTGACCCGTGTGCCTTTGCTCGCCCATGCACATTGACGAATGACATCGACATTCCACAGTCGAGTATCTGTCATCATGGAATCTATGCTCTTGTGCTATGAAAATAGCTGCGGTTTTTCTCGAGGTAGCCAAGCCGCTGGAGACTCGAAGACGAGATGGTAGCCGTGGATTGATGGAGCTTTAGGGTAGTTTCCTTCATCAAAGAAAAGGAAATGCAATGATGGCGATTACTTACCCACCATTAGTGTATTAATAAAATACAAATTGTTTGGGTTTAGAAATACCTGTTTAGACGAATGGCAATGTTCAATTTCAACCGCATTTGAAAAATTCCAGATTGGCGGCCATGCGATGCCACTCCAAGTGACGTCATAGGGACCCAGCTTCTATACGAGTAGATAGAAGCATAGAGTAAGTATATATAGAGAGCTCACCACACGTACAAAAATCGTATACGTTTTTGGTGTAGTTCTAGAACAATTAACCAGATGGCTATGAACAATTTTGGCAATTTTTTTAATTAGCTCGTTCCACATGTCTAAAAACATATTCTGAAGCAGAAAGGGTTGCTACGTTTAGTGAAGACATTAATTATTCGATTCTGTTTATAACAATTGTTATCAAAATATTTTCTCGAATTTCGACTAGTTTTTTTCCGAGTTTCCGAGTTTATATTCCTAATCCATTTTCCGGCAGACTGTTCTTAGTATAAAGTTGAAACTTGCAGGAAATGTTTATAGCAGATTTTTTGCCGTATTGGTAAACTGTAATTTGTTCATAACTCAGTTTCAACGTTGTTATGTGTGTTTATATATCTTTCGGTCGAAAAATCTGGAATTTTGCAGGGTAAAAATCAATCGCCTGCTAACTTTCGTATCTTACGATATAGGTCCATATATGCTGAGTATGAAATTTGGACAAAACTATAAATTTATTTTTGGTGAAAGAATTGTAACTTCGTCTCGATTACATGGGGAGTTATGAGTTTTTAATGAACGCACCTCGTCAGGCTTTCCTTACTGGCCTGGGTTTACGTTGAAAGCTCCCGCCTCCCAAGGAGATCGTATTGCCATCAGATAGGTTGGCGAGGTGAGCTGTTGTTTTGACGAGAAAGAGATTTTCCGTGAGGGAAGATTTTTTCGCTTCAAGAGACAATATAAATCTTATCGATGTTCATCGCTTCGTTGAACGATCAAATGAAATGTATCAAATCAATGTATCAAATGAAATACATTTCGCGTAGTGTGCTTCAGAACTTCAGTTCGGAAATACCTCTTTTTGGTGGGGTGTAAATGTTATTAACAACACCAAGAGCCGGAATATTACAATAAAATAGGAATGCGAGATTGGATCTCTACACTGAAAAACAATGCACTGCTTGCCTTGCGCTAACGGTCATAGCCTCTTCACCACAGTTGGTAACTAAAGCTTAAAAGTATTTGTTAATGAATTCTTGAGCGCGCGCGAATGAGCGCGCAGCTGTAAACGAACACAAAGAGGTATGCATCAGCAGTAGCATTTTTGGGAATAGAGGTGGTCGGTGACCTTGATTTGTTTGCTTGATTGCGGGATGAGTAATGGCCCATTCTGTTTCCACGTCGAAAATGAAAAGGTTTCCGGCTGTACCAGGTTTCTACTTCGGGTCTTACGTAAGGGGCCGGGATCATCTAATGTATGCTTTTGCCTTTCCTTGAGACCGTATTCTGATCATAGTTGTGGTAATCGTCGTCTCGTCAATAACAAGACGCATTGTCGTTTGAGGAAAGTTTTGTTTTTAGCGTAAGCATTCAGTTGAGGTTCTTAAAAGTAAAGCAAATAGCGGCTGCAATAGGGCCCGGGTTCACTCAAAGCTTAAATTCTTGCCTCATCATATGAATGATTCCCTTCTCCCAGGGGCCGAAAAACGAAATATCCAAAGATACATTTTACTCGGTTAGCATTTATATAGCATTATCAAATGGAGTATTTTTAGCATATTCCGATTGTAAGTTGTTGCAGCACTAGAAAAATATGGCAATTCAAAACTATCCGCCCTCCCCTTTTTCGGAATTAAACCTCCTATTATGTATGCAGTTTTGTGAATCGAAACTGAAAACAAAATTTGCTTCATAGGCCTCATGGGGAATCCTAATCCGTAGGCTAAAATATGTTATCGAGTGAAAATCTTGAGTTATCCATTCATTAATTGTTGTAAAATATTTGATTCTATGTGTAGTAGATACTGATTGCTTTTCGTACACAATTGGACAGTCCAAAACCTATTTTTTTGCCTTTGATAACAAGTTATTCATTTAAATACTGATTTTCAACACTAATACAGGATTTGTTTCAATCATGCAACATAAAGTAGGTTCGAAGATTTTCGCGGCGTTGATCAGATTATCTCTGCATTCTCTTCGGGTTTCCACCGCGTCCGTTGGCTTCTGTCGAAACTGTTCTCGCCAAAAGGCAACGGACGCGGTGAAAACCCGAAGAGAATGCAGAGATAATGCAGCATAAAGTTTTAAGTCTAAACTTCGAACTGCAACCGACCTGTTGACGAGCCTTTCCGGAAATACTTCCTCCGAGTGGCTGAAATGTCATCTATCAATGATTTTCCCGAGGTGTAATCCTCATTTTCCTCCATTGTTGGGGACTTACGTCCCAACGAGTAAAAACTGGTGATGTGTTTTTAGAATGTTAAAAATTTTGGCACCCGTTAATGAGCAAGTTGCATTCAATCTGGCGTCCGAGTGTAATTTGGTGGCCGTATACCGGACGCCGGATTACAAACGTGTAAAAATCGCTGGAATCGACTAATTACATCATGTAGACACTATTTCCGAAAATTAGTATGGACGCCAATTTGTTAGCAATATGTGCAAATTTCGTACATTATTAGTTCGGCATAATTCCGGGCAGAGCGGCGCTGACCGCGGTGAATACCGAGCCCCCGAATATCTCCGTACAGTCTTAGCAGCAAGTGGCGTCCACTGCTTGGCAACACCGCTCTGCCTGGTTCTGCTATGAATTTATCTTGCCCAAGCGCCTTCGAGGAGTTTTGATCCCTCGGCGGACTGCGCGGCAGCCGAGTGCGCGTCATCCCGCGCTACCGCTCCAGTTTTTACTTAGTCCAAAGTCAGTTAAAAGGACTTGCGCTCTGGTAACTTCAATAACAACATTACTGCTATCTCGGTATTTTAATTGGCACAAAAATAATTATTTTGGGGGATTTGAGTAAAATAAATAAGGATTAGTGTATCAGGAAAACCGTCTTTTCAGTATTAATATATTGCGCAAAAAATAAAGGGAAATAATGAATTCGACTGATTTTACTATCCCCCAAAAGTATAATTGGATACCTATGTTCTTAATCATATAACCACTCGCATATTATCTTGATTACAATAAAATAAAAGAAGGCCTAATAGCAGAGGGAGGAGGAAGGGGAGGAGAGACTTAAGATCTGAAGGTCCCCGCATGTCTCATGAATCGAAAAGCTGACGCTATATTCGTGGGAACGCAAAATAAGAGCGATTCTCAGACGAAAGGGAGGCAGGAAGCTTGAAAAAATAAATGAAAGTCAAAGAGCAAAGGAAGGGGCAGGGGAGGAGTGACTCATGATTTTGAGGTTCCCGTATGTCGTATGCATTGAAAAAGCAACGCTATATTCGTGGGAGCGTGAAATATGAGCGGTTCGCAGACTAAGGGAAGGCAGGACGATTGAAAAAATAAATGAAAGTCAAAGAGCAGAGGGATGGGGCAGTAGAGGAGAGACTCAAGAGCCCGAGGTTTCCGTAGGTCATATGCGTCGAAAAACAAACGCTATATTCGTGGGAACGTGAAATATGAGCGCTTCCCAGACGAAAAGAAGGCAGGACGATTGAATAAAACAATAAAACCAAAAAGAGAGGGAAGGTGGCAGAGGAGGAGTGACTCGGGATCTCAAATCTATTTTTATTTCGTTGGAAGGGGGCAGAGCGGGAGGACGTGGGAAAAAATGTGGGTGCGTGGAAGGGGTTCCCCTAGACTGGTACAAAATATTTATTTTATTTTATGCAATGGTTTTGAGGTTTATTGGGTAATTCATGTCCATTTTGTACAAGTACCTACGCATAATACTCACGTGTTTTGAGTGAAAAGCAAATTGGGTGAATATCAATTTAAAAATTAATGAGATACGAGATCACATTTAACACGTCGATCTTAAAAAAACATTAGTGATTCATTTTATTTATATGTCAGCGTCAGTAACATGGTCTGATTATGTAGTAATTCCATACGGCGCATCTACAGTTTTATCTACCACTCTACAGGTTTGGGTGTTAGACGATTTTCGTCAGATATTCTGGAATTATGCTCCAACGTAACCACTTGAAAGAGCTGTTTGTTCCTTAACTTACGTAGAAAAAAACACGAAACTTGAACTTACAATCCATTAATCATAGAAACTTGTACCACTGTTATTTTTGCTCCTGATACTTGGTCTGTAGTCTGATGATGATGTGATCTCGTCTCTCTCTCTCTCTGATCTCGTCACTAACGTCAGATTTTCTCTCTTAGCATTTGTATTTCGATATAAAATAATTGGCGAGAATTACAAGCATTCGCTTTTCTCATTGTAACAATGGTAGTAGATCTACAAGCCAAAGGAATTCCGGGGTGGCTGTGAACCGAAGTGCTTTCTTCGTGAGGCATTGGTTCTTAGTCCTTTTACTAACTTATTCTTTGGAATAGTTAAACATTTCTTCCCACGGCTCCGCAACCCTTTGGCCAAGGCTAACGCATCATATACATAAGAGAACGAAATTTATTCAGCTGGAAATAGAAATATATTTTGAAAAATAAGAGCCTCATTCCCTGAGGATCTCATCCGCATTTGATGATGCGTCTTATTTTATTATAAGAAAATGGATTATTTGGAAAATGAAGCTGGTTTTTTCTAGAGCATGGTACCCCAAAGGTTCTATTAATCTCACGTATAGCGGATTCAATTCATGGTCGAATTTAATGAATTTGTCGTATACAAAAAGAACAAATTAGCAACATTTCACTCGTAACAATGAAAGTACTCTCGAAGATGGAACTTGAATTAGTTTTTAATTGGTTTAAGATTCCAAAGGTGTACTTCAACATAGGCCTGAAAAAATCGGAAAGGATAATTTTACTACGCACGTACGGCAAATTTGAATCATTTATTTCATTTTCCCACAGAATTTCAGTTGTAACATTCATAGGAAACATAAGCAAATACTATCAATTAGACCTCACTATTCACCATCAGGTATTATCACCAAACTTAAAAATAATGTATTTTTTAACACATCGTGATTTTAATTATAATCAATGTTGAAAAATTCATACAATATAAGATAAATGGATAAGTTAAACAATAGATTGAACTGGGGGAAAATAGGATAAAATTGTCACTTTAATCCTGCTACTGGTTCTAGTTTCAAAAATTCTTATTGACCATGTTCTACGATTGAAGTTTCGATGGCATTTAAAATTTTTCTTTTGTACTCCTAGCCGGCCTACCGAACTAATTTATCTCGTCTCCTTAACAGAATGACAATAGTTAATTTAGATCATCAATTAAGCGTGAAGCTAGTGGAAATGAGTTTTTAGAAAGTAATACGGTTTGAAACGCAATTTTTTCCGTCATAGGTTATCGGGCGATTGACTCCCAGGTAGAGGGTCTACGCTAAAGCCTTCAAGGTCATCGGTATTCACGGGGGAGAAATGGAGCGGTGCCCTCGTTCCGTGTGAATAGTATCAAAACATAGAGGGGTCCGCTAGTGAGTCTCAAACGCAATGGCTTCATTCCCTTCCAGCGGTCGTAGGCCCTCTGCGTCTCAGGAATACAGTGCAGATATAGAAGGTGATTTTGATAGAGCCATACAGACTAAAAACCAAGAGAGCAATGGAAAAAAATGGAATTCGGGTGGAAAAATCAAGAAGATATCAAGGAAAACCATAAACCTAGAAGATAAATTGAAAGAGGTAAATTGCTTTGAAAATGGAGAGCGTGAAAGCGATATTGCGCGGAAGGTTAAACTCGCGATGTCTTATTCTGAATAAAGACGAAGTTAAAACATTAGTGACCTCAGCCGCACCCACTTTAACCAAGCGTTCAGCACATACGGAAAGTTCATTTTGAATTAGTACGAAAAGGCAAGGTTGGTAATTTCTCCGAGACATTTAGTGAAAACTCCGGTTGGTTTCAGGGTTTTACACGGCAAGCAGGTATTTTCAGTGCGGCGATATCAGGTGAATCTGCAAGTGTTGATTGCGGAGTCGCCGCAACATTTTCTGATGAACTCCAAGCTGTGATTAAAAGTGGCTCCTTTCTTCCTCAACTAGTTTTTAGTGCTGACGAGACGATATTGTTTCGGAAAAGAATGCAATCTCGTTCATTCATTTTCAGGGAAGGAAAACTGTGTCAGATTTCAAGGCATTTAAAGACTATTTCACGTAGTTGCTAATGACTAATGGGACTTCAAATTAAAGCCAGCTCTAATTTTACATTCACAAACTCCGCGAGCAATGAAATGGTATTCAAATTAGCAATAGCCTGGTATTTGGATGAGCGAAAAAGGGGCCTAGATGAGGCAGCAATTGTTTCTAGGTTGGTTTAAAAATTGGTCAACTGCCGGCAATGCGTTATGAACCCCTGAGATTGCAGAGGTTAGCCCACCCAAACACAGGAAGGAATTCCTAAAGCTCGTACGATTTTTTTTTACGTGAACAAAAGTCTTTGAATGCATGCCTACTATCTTAAAAGCTATTTTAAATTATAAATGTTTCTATGAAAAAGGTTTTCTAAGGCTATTAATAGGAATATGCTATGAAAAATCTCCACACTAAAATTCCACAGCACCCAAAAATCACAAAATAGCTGCAAATGAGGTAAGGAATTTTTTCAAGGATCAAAAGAACAAGTAGGTGTGCCAACCGGATAACTAAAAATTAGCATGAATACGCAAATAATCTACCCATGCCCCAGTTACCTCGAAGCTCCTTATATCCTGAAAAATGCATAATATTCGTACGCAGGTATCCGCGGTGATTACTTGAGTTCAGCATTCTTTCGGGCTGCATCCGCGTCCGTTGTCGAAGAACCACAACAGTTTCGCCAGCTCTCCTGCCAGCGTCCTCAGGTGAAGGATGAAGTGAAGCTAGTGATGGGTCGATTATGAACGATTCGATCAATAAGATTGAATCACTAGGTGAATCAAATGACTCGTGATTCATTTCGTTAAACAAGTCGATCATCAATCACTCCGACTTCCGGTTTCATATCAATCATCTCGGTTTCCGGTTTGTTTCAAAATTTGGAACGATCGATGCTTGATCTCTTTTCCTCAGGGCAGAAATAGTTGTGAGAAAATTAAATACTATGTTATGAAGAACTGAATACTTGTGTAATCTTTTTCTTAAATGTTTTCCAGCAGTTATCAGTATTATTAACACCAATACACGTAAAAGGAAAATATTAAGATGACTCCTGTAGGAGAACGTTAAGAAGTAGAAGTTAAAGCTGGTTATATTTTATTGTGCCGTTCATAAAATTATCCTGCAGATCAGATTCATGCATTGTGTGGTGTATTTTGTGTTATATTTTGATCAACTATAGTTAGAAATTATTTTATTAGTGTTAAGAAACTGTGGCAGTTTCGCCTTCCCAAATATTTTCATGACACTGCTTCCTTCATTTTTTCAATCTAATTTACTCATCTAGGAATTCACAATTAAAATAGTATATGAAATGATAATATGGATAGCAATCAGCGTTACCAATGCTCTTCGCAGATGAGGCAGTATTTATTCGATTATTCAAAGTGATTTATTACATCCATTGATTGAGTCTTTTCGATCTTGATTCCTTTTGAGTCTTTTCGATCATGATTCCTTTTGAGTCTTTTCAATCATGACTCCTTTGAGTCTTTTCGATCTTGATTCCTTTGAGTCTTTTCGATCTTGATTCATTTGAGTCTTTTCGATCATAATGATTGAATCAATTGATTGAATCATTTATGTGACTCGAATCAAAATGATTGAATCACTAAAATGATCGACTTTGCCCATCACTAAGTGAAGCTTATAGTCGTCTCTTATATAGTCGATTTTTGGCGCCAATGCGGTGGATTTCTTTCGATCAATAAGGGAACGTCCTCGTATTTGCGTCGAATATACCTTTTCCACGCGCTGTGCAAAGGATAGCCACCCTCCCTGTTAAAGTTCGCTGGTCTTTTGACTATCTCAATGGTCTCTCTTATTATTCTCGGGAAGTACTTGTCTTCTCTCGCAATTATTTTGGCGTCGTCAAATAAAATTGAATGTCCGGATTCACTCCAGGCGTGCTCCGCGATGGCAGAGGCTTTGAACTGTTTGTTTCTGGTCGCTCTTCGGTGTTCGCTCATACGGGTGTTCAGCGCTCTGCATGTTTCACCAATGTACCATTTACCGCAAGAGCATGGCACTTGGTACACGCCTTCGGAGAGTAGTGGTGAAATTCTGTCCTTGGGCGCGGGTAGAATGTCAGCTATCTTAGTGACGCAGTTGAACCTGGTCACTACATCATGCTTCCTCAATACTCTCGCGATTTTCTCAGACGTCCCTGCGATGAAGGGGATGGTGACATAAGCCTTCGGATCCGGCCTGGTGGCATCTTCTGGGTCAGGCGTCGCGGGCACTTGTCCTCTGTTTTCTTCCTTCTCGGCCCTTTTCAGGACCATCTTGGCGCTGTATCCATTTCTTAGTAAGGCTGATGTCAGGTGCTTCTTCTCGCTGGCAATTGTCATTGTAAAGCGGTGAATTGCTAGAAGACATGCGAGAATGGTTAGAGGGCAGAATGTTAGGGAAACGAGGGAGGGGAAGGAAAAGAATAGGATTTTTAGATAGATTGAAAGAGAGTAGGCCTTACTGTGAGTTAAAGAAGGCAGTGCTGGAAGGAAAGGGAGGCTCCCAGATCACTTCTTGCGTACTCCATGGAAACCTACCTTAATCGGTAGAATACTATAATAATAATGCGAGAATGCGTGGATGCGAGACGGAAAAATAGCCCCTTTTCTAATTTCGTTCATGCATTCGCGCAATTCTACGCCATCTTAGAAATTAATGCAGCTCTAACCTGCGCAATTCCGTGTACCCTATAAAACGGCCTTTACACGACGCAATTTTGATTGCGCCTACGTACGTACGTCAGATTGCGCAATTCCGTGTACCGTGTAAAACGGCCTTTTGATAGGGTATTAATAATGCTTATTTAAGCCAAGCGCTACCTGCTAGCTGGGTACTCTGCTACCTGCTAGCTGGGTATTCTGCTACCTGCTAGCAGCCTGCGTCGTATCAGCGCTCAAGCCTCTCCTCCAGGTCACCTCACAGGGCGGCATTGGGAACCAGAAATACGTCACACGGACTTTTCCATCATTCCTACTTAGCCGTCTGGTTTTCGCGCACTTGAAAATTTTCACTTTTCGTTTAGTCGCGAAAAATAGATATCTTAATTCATAAATCTAAGGGCATGAAATGCGTACTCCAGGAATAATAATCTTTCGATTTTGGCAATAAAAAATAATAGGAAACCACCCTAGAGAGAATAACAATTCTATGAGCGACACGGAGAGTATAATCTTTTTAGAGATATGATCGTAGGCTTTCGCGGTCCACTGATAATGAGAATTCTGATCGGGTTCTCCACCGTAAGTATGTGCGAGTCGAGCATCAAGGCGTCGAGCATTGATAACCAGACTCGGTGGAGTCCCTGAAAAGAAATCCTACAATCATTTTAGAATTTTCCTATGCTTCTATTTCCCACTTAAATGACTAATTAAGTGATATATTGCCCAACGGATAGGTATAGGCATTATTTATCAGCAAAATGGACTTCAATAAATGCTGGATGGAACCTAACACGCGCATCTCATTTTTTTGCTCACGTCTTCCGTCACACTCCTGTTGAGATGACTTGCGGGGCAGTGAGGAAATACAGATTTCTTTGCAACATAAGTTCTACTCAATTCAACTTGAATGTGGATGGTATTGAATGAATTCCTATTTCTCAACTCAACGGAATGATGAAATCTAAATTGCTTTTTAGCTGGATAACTTACTGTAGTCGTGCTCTCGTTTGAAGTGGTTCATTGAAAGTAGAAATATTTAAATAGCGGCATATTAAACGTGTTAAGTTGAATCAAGTGAATTTTTCTCGCAACAGTTAATATGTTGGTTGATATAAAAATTATTATATTGTTGAGGACGTCTACAGGAATATTGTTCAAATCTCCATGCTTTTCCAGTACAATGTATTTTTATTATCAATGCAATTGTTGTAAATGCTTGAAGTAAAAACCATTATTAACAGCTGACGATAATGCTAAATAGTTAAAAAAAAGTTTTTATCGAGAAAAAATGAAACTACCATGATTAATTATCTATAAGTATTATTCCATTTACTCAAGGTTTATTCGACTAATTGACTTTTCGTTATTAGCCAACGCTATTAAGTGTATTAAATGTAAGAAATATTGAGGGTCGATATCACTGATGTTTTCCAAAGGTCAAAATTATTTCAGTTATAATTCAAATTGGCTTAATATTAGTGGAATTTTCATGGAGTGGTTACGAGTGTGTGAGCATGCAATCATAAATTTAAAAACTTATAAAATTGCATCATTTAAGTTATTTGAGAGCAGTAGAATATGATCACGCGAAAATTTCTAATAAATTGGAAGTAATTGTAGGTTTCAATCAATTTCGGAGTGCTGATGCATTAGATATTCATTCCAGAAATATTATCACGATTTTACAGGTTATTTCAAGAGAATATCCCGATATGTGCCGCGCACACTACCAAGAGTTCTCAGAATGTTTTTAAAATGAATCGTATGCGGTCCTCATTACAACTTCAGCGGTCATTAACACATGTTTTTCATATCGTAGCCATTAAAGAGAAAGGATTGTTGCTCAAAAATTTGTGATGACCAGCTTTTTTTTTCAAATTTTCCTCTAAGTGTATCAAAATCCTGTGAATTATTTCCTCACTTGCCTCACAGAGGTTTTGCCGTTGAAGGATAACAAGGCAAGGGCGAGCCAGGAATTAAGTTACAAAATGTTTCAGGTGATGGAATCAAGAATAGTTTTAAAATTTTAACGCCTACAAATTCTCAACTGTGTTTGAAACCATTATGATTGGTAAGATTAAAATTCATCCAAAACTTTTACTAAAATTAAATTTGATTAATTATACGAACATCGTATTTGAAGAATACGTGACGGATCCCACGGGAGGTAGGGGGAGTGTCGGCAATTATTCCCTAATTTTTTCCACAAGAAGCAGTTAAAATATGACTCTAGACTTCAATACAGACCTTAACTAATCTTAAATAAAAACAATTAATTTTTTAATAAATCCAACACGGTGAAGAACATAGATTAACGTATTTACAAATGAAAATACGCATTTTGAAAATTCTAACGTGAGATAAGTGAGTGACGTGAGTAATGTACTTTGGTGTAATTATAATTGTTTTCAGTTTCTCGAGTGAAATTTATTTATTTTTAATATGCTGAATGTAATTGTAATTATTCTCTTCATTAATGTCTTTGAGATCACTTTTCATTGTATGTTGTATGATATTTCTGTGAAATTACTTTCAAGTTTTTTCTTATATTTCTCATATTAAATATGTTTGTAACGATTGAAATGGGTTATTAATATCCGTCAATAAATATTATTATTATTATAAGAGGGAGGGACTTGCCAAATCTCACGATATCTCATGAAGGGGGAGGCGGGCCCAAAAATCGCCCGGATCATGTAACATAATTAATAGATCCCCCCTAATGAAGCTTCGTTCTAGCATTTGTTTAAGTTCACTATTATTTTGGGGAAAAGCGAATTCCCAAACCCCTTCGGTAAAATATCTCTCTCAGTTAATCGGTTCCCTCGGACGTGGAAGTAGTGGGGATCTATCATGATTTTATATGTGTCGCAATGAAAGATATCTATTGTCAATTTCTCAAGCAATCTAAGCCAATCGCGGAGCCTCCCGAGTCCCCAGTGGCTCCCAGCATAATTCATTTAACAGCTGTGAAGTACTTTCTTTACGTCTGAAGTATATTTGGATGTATCACGCAGCTTGCCTTCGTAATTTTTTAAGTTCACGGATTAGGTGTCTCTACTCCGGATCCCATACGTTCGCTGCATATCGAAGGGGCGGTCGGATGAGTGCGAAGCAGCACCTTATCATTCGGAAATAGTCCTACAACACGACGAAGTCTGAACGTCCACTCCTTCTCCTTTCTTCTGAAATGTTCTCTAAGCACAGTGAACAAATAAATACCTAAAATGAAAAGGAGACTGCGTTGACATCCACTGATTTATTTCGTCCGAACGAGATGTTTCGAACCATAGTGGTCATTATCAAGTACCCTATCAAGGTACTTGATAATGACCTCTATGGTTTGAAACAGGCCGTACGGACGAAATAAAACAGTGGAAGTCAACGAAGTCTCCTTTTCATTTTCGAATAAAATCTGTCACGTAGTTGAGCCTAATACCATTGAACGAAATAAATACCTGTTGATTGATTTGAGTTAGCACATGATGAACAGTGAGCTTCACTGAACTCGAGAAGTAAAGCAGACAGAAAAAATAGATAAATACCATTTAAATATAATAAAGACTATGAGCTTCTTGATAAACACTTTGCTAAATTTTTACTCATAAATAGTTAGTTAAATTGGATATTGTTCACCAATATAAACCTTATAGCCTCTCAATTTTGATGGATGTGTGTTTTTTTGTTTAGTCCTGAAAGAAGTTTGCACTCTGCATATCTTTGGCGTGGAATCAGAAAGTCGCTCCATTTGAAACTGATCAACGATTTTCGTGGTTTTTAAGGCGGTAATGCAGCAACGAGAACGAGAGAAGTCTTCTAAAAACCCAAAGTAGGAGGCGGGAGAATATGATCGGTTGAATCACGAGGCATGATGATCTGCAGAACACAATCCTATTCTTTTTATTTGGCTGACGCACTCCGCCGCTTTACGGTATGATCAAATAATAAGGATACTGTAGGAGATTGCAAGGTTTATCATAAAATTTATTGCATCAAATTTCTACGATAGAAATCGTTATCAGATAATGATATGATTAGATGGGTAGCAGAGTAAATGCGACGTATGATTTTTCATCTTTTTCATTTTTTCTGCATCGTGTCAATGAAACTTCCTCGGGGTTCACATCGGTTTAATGAGTTTACGACTGAAAACGTTTCTGTGGTATGAGTCCACCTCCGTCCGTCATCAAGACACAATCTGGCATTTTATTAACCGTAAAGTGGGTGGTTTTGTGGTGTGTTTTCCTTCAAAAATTATAGACAATCGTTGCAGTTGTGGAAAAAACGCCTTTTCGGCTTGTTCGTGGTTCCGCAAATCACTTTGCTTTGCATGTCTTTATGATGAGTTCCATCCTGAAAATTGCAAATAAAGGATTAATTGGAGTGGTGAGGCAGTGTACTGGCCTTCCACACCCAAATCTCGGAAAAGAATTAAGGGGCATTCCTAAATTCAATTCCTGCATGTAATGTGGATTACACTAGTTGTGCAGTACACCGTCCGTCGGATGGGACGTTAAGCCGTGGTCCCCTTGGCGTCTTTCGTTAAGAGCAGGCTAATGCCGACGCCGGGTTTCTATCCACCCTTCATCCTCAGTTCCTAATCCCAAGCTGATCCATTCCTGATTTAAATATAAAAAAAAACTCTTTTAAAAATATATTCCATAGTAGCAACGAATATAAGAAAACGAACTTAAAAAATTTAAACAAAAAAATTCTTAAAAATTAAAACAAAAAATGTTCCCTGAGCGAGTATCAATCTCGCTACCTTCACCTCTAAAGTCGGACATCGTATCCACTGGGCTGTCGCCCACTTGTTTAACGAAGGTGTTCAAAACAGCTTATATAGCGTACCTTCATTTTTTACGATTTTTAATTGATTTTTTCTTGGAATTTTACGAGAAGTGCGTCGTCTCGCTTCGGCATATTACATTTGTACCCATAAACTACCGAATCGCAAAATTTGAGCTCGATCGGCGATGCGAAGGTCGTGTATTCCCCTTTTAACCCATTAAATCCCAAGCATGTTAATAACTTAAAAATTCCAAATATTTTGACGAATTAGCAATAAAACAGACTCAAATAAGGCAAATTATCGATTTTTATATTTTTATTGTTTTTAGTTTGCGGTTGGTGAAACGTTGCGTATACGCAACGTTGGGAGTTCCCCGGGTCAAATGAGCATTTTGCTTTTTTTTCGGAGCTCTTTTATTTTTGCATATAATTCGCTTTTATTGTTACCCAAATATATAATTAACCCAAAATATTGATTAAACTTGGTATTGTTCATGAAATTTAGAGAACCAATCAGTATGTAAATGAATATTGCACTTTTGGTAATCACTAAACATCTGGCTGCTACAAACTCTGCATCTTCGTCGTGAATTTTTTCGTCACGAACAATATTGTGGCCAACCTTATCTTTCCTTACTGTATTTCGCAAACTATTTATTCCGTTATGTCCTATATTATGGCAAGTTTAGTGACTAAAAGTGTAGTTGCTCAAATCGAAACTTGAAGCTTGTACGTGGTAGAATGTCCATATTATCAATAACAGACACTTTGTGACTTCCACAAAGTATTTATAAAAATTTATACTATTTGACAGGTTTCGGCTATTACACCATTATAATGTACAGAAAATATAAAGAAACTGGTCAAATAATAGGAATTTTTATATCGCGGAAATAACAAAGTGTTTGCTATTGATAATGAGTGATTACTCCTTCACTTTCGCCAAAATATGGCATCATCTTCTCGTCAAAAGATAATTAATGAGAAATTGCATCAAACCGTAGAAATATTTGGTTGAGCTCGCAAAGTATGGACGTATCTTAGAAAACTTATCCCCCTGGTCCAAATTTCTGTTACCTTTCAGGCGTTAGAACATTTTAGGTTCAACAAAACGCTTCCGGGACTTCGTTTGACGCACATTAGGAACGCGTCCATACTCCAGTAATATTTTTTGCTAAGGTGTAATAACCACTCAACATGAGAACGGAAGAAATACTACGCTATTGGAATATTTTCTGAGAATTTCACGCACTATGACCACTGGCGATAGTGAACAACTTAGGCTGCAAATGTGAGTTCAGGTTATTTGGAGGGAACGATTGTTCAACAGACAACCACAGATATATTAAAAGCAGATGGAACGGAACATCGCCCCTTCTATATACCGTATTACCCAGAAAGCCCTTTACCTGCGTCAATATACCAAGAAATATTTTTCTTGGAATCCCTGTGCATTCATAGTCACTCATAGTTCTCAAAATATTTATTTCGAAATGACCTGCACCCTCATTTGGAGCCTTACCAGCTCATTATCGTCAGCGGCCAGTGGGCATGAATTTGTCAGAAAATACTGCGATAATGTGATCCCTCTTATCTCTCCATTCATTTTGCCCACTCGCCAACCCCCGCTGTGCACGGAGACCCATTGGTGCCGGGATATCCCCGCCCAGCCTAACTATGCTTTTTACCCTCCCACTACCTTCCCTTTGGATCATAGTCAACAACACCACGTAAATACGAATTTTCGATCTATTTGCTAACCCTCACATACTCACTTGCCTTTTGCATACTTGTCAACTAAGCAGAAGTTATTACCTTAGGATGCCAGTATATCTTGAAATTGCAGACGCCTACAGAAATCATTATATTTTCTGGACAACTCTATAGCAAAGTTTTTATGCATCCATTGTTTAGGTCACAGGAAATTTCCACTATAGCACAAGTAAACGCTGATTAAATCTGGCTCGATACGTGAAGTTAAAAACATCAAACAGTCACATCTCGGTGAAAACTCACCACCTGCCAAACATCCTCGTAAAGACCCTTCAACACTTATGTAGATGTATATTTTGGACCAAAATACTGTACAATTGCCTGAAACTTATGTTTCACCATATAAAGGTAACATATTCTTGATAAGCTTTTCATTTTTCAGTCCAAAAGGAAAAGCTCTACACGACTACCGCCGCGGCGCGCCGTTTCCCTAGATTACCGGGGTCCTCCCAACGTTGCGTGAACGCAACACTTGCTTTATTCTCAAATAATTTGAAAACCACTTAGTCAAATTCACCCAATTTGTTGCAATGGCTTAGAATACAAATGCCTAATTGTATTTGCAGAGAGATATAATCATCGAGTGCCTCAGATTTAACATAATATGTAAACTTAGAAGATAACCTAAAATAACGACTTGCATATAAATGAAAAGGCCATTGTAAAAACAAAAGTTATAATATTTCGTCCGTGAAAAAATTCGTAACATTTTAGAAAGCATTGAACTACCTATGTTAAAAATTCGGGTTCGAGTCCCGCCTGGGTAGGTTCAGCCGATCCAGGGCATGGTTGTTCGTGTACGTTAACTTGTTAAATTTGTTGAATACCCCGGTATAAAATGGCCAATGAGAGCTGTATCCGGTGGTTTAAGAATAAAATAAAAATAAAAAAAATAAAATAAAAAATATTAACTACTTATCAGTAACAAATACGGAGAAAAAAAATCGCAAAGTTTGCGTTGCGTTCACGCAACGTTGGGAAGAAAAGGGTTAAGTGAAAGAAGTCGAGGGCACTTGACGTGACGTGGCGTTAATGCCTTCCCAACATCCTCCTCTTCGCTCGTCGTGGTGAACATTTTTACTTCACGGCCCGTATGAAGATGTGTGGCGCGACAAGTATTTACCCCGACGTCCATAGCGAATAGAAGTCGGTCTTAACCTTTGGCCATTACGCTTGAATATATTTTATAACTACGTATATTAAATACGTATATTTTATAACTTATACCATCCTGATTTACTAATTCAATCACATACAATGATATTTTATAATATGAATTACGTACTACATCTGCATTATACCCTGCGAGCCACTTCTAGGGTGTTTGGCAGGGGGTGATCAATCACCAGCATGCAGGATGCATTTGGACTCCCACATGCACACCACACCGTCCAAAAAACGTCCCGTATGGTAGCAAATTATACTACTTATGCTGTTAGAAATAATAATTGAATTATGCATTAATTCTTACATAGGCTAGTAGTCTACATTACAAGTCATGTAATCTATTTTCGAGTTCTATCGCTGCCGTTATAATCTCTTTTTGATCGTGGAAAAAATTACATTCGGAATCGGTCTGTTCTGCGATCTATCTCTCTTATTTTATTTATATGGTCTTTAGTAGTATGTTGGCATCCGTAAGATATGGTTAACTTCGTTAGAAAAAACACTGCTATTGAATTTATCTAAAAGGTCTAGTCTATTTTTCAATCTACGGTCCGACAGAGATTCCCATCCGAGTTTATCTAAGAGGACAGTTACACTAACAAGATTATCGTAACGGCCTTTCACATACCTGGCAGCTCTTCTCTGCACGCGTTCTAACTCTGTTATTAAGCCTTTTTCATGAGGGTCCCAAACACTGGCAGCGTATTCCAAATGTCGTCTAACGAGGGAATAGTAGCTAATTTCTCTCACTTTGTCGTCGCACTTTCCTAGTATTCTTTCAACAAAACCCATTTTACGATTAGCTTGACCGGTTATTTCTCGAATATGTTTATTCCACGAAAGATCATTGTTGAGTCTAACTCCAAGATATTTCACGTATTCAGCAGTCTCCAATTGGGTACCCCGAGTAGGTACATTTTATGTATGAAATACTGCTGGACTCGAATTGAGAATTGAGCGAGGCTAACATAGCCAGCGCTTCCAATTGTAATCCATGTCTAAATCTGCGTAATACCCTGCGAGCCTCCTAAAGGGTGTTTGGCAAGGGTGAGAAATCACCAGCATGCAAGAGGATTTCCACGCGTGCGCCACACGCCATAAAAATATCTCGCATTCTAAAACTATACTTCCACACTCATGCAAAGGCCAATCTTTTCAACTACTCCTTAGGTATATCTGCCTATAAAGCTAGAACCTGGAAAAAATGCTGCTTGAAGCATTAGGGAATTTCAAAAACATGCATTGAAGAATACATTTGTCAATAGGCTCGACTACACGTCAGCTAACCGACTATCAAATCCTATCGCTGCCCTTATAGTCTCCTATCGATAGTGAAAAAAATACATTCTGGATATGACCAACTACTTGTAAAGACTATTTACCAATTAAGTTAGAAAAAGCAAAATTTCCTGTTAGATGTACTGGGAAAATTCAGAAACATGCATAAAGGAATGCATCACTTAACTGGCTACTCTAAAATTCATCCAACCGGTTTCTTACTCCTCGCACTGCCGTCGTAGTCTCTTATCAATCATGGAAAAATGTGGTTCTAAATCCATCAGTTCAGCTACCTTTCTCTCTCATTATTATATTTTATGTTATCTGATCCAAAACCCTATGTTACTATATTTAATTATTTCAACCATACGTACCACATTCGATCTATACCTTCGGAAAATATTTTAAATTATTCTTGTGTTTTCTAAAATACGCTTTTGAAGGTACTGAAAAACACATGAAAAGATTAGCTCGAAATTTATCTGTGGCCTGAATTCCGTGCGGAGTTTCGTGGAATTTGAATGTGTATATGATCTTTTTTACGTGATTTACTGCTGCCTTGTGTACTTACTCGTGTGGATATTTGATTCTGTAGAAATGAGATGGACGAATGGATGACGTATCGATTAGGAAGTGGTCCAATTTTTATTCTTTCAAAAGCGTGTCTCCATTTCCTCACTATTTCCCAAGAATTCCGAATCATTCTCCATTTCTCCCTCACGAGAATAGTACATATATCCATCGTCTGAAGACGTTCTTACTCCTCCCATCCTCCTCTTTCTTCATTTCTCGACCTGCTTGCCTCTGCCCTTCTAATCATCTCCTGCTAAGGGTGCCTTCGTAATTAGGGTTCGCACTCCCCCTCGATATAATCCTCCTTCTCTATGATGGTATGCACAGCAATAATGACACTCGAATAGATTCACTGTCACGACCTCCAGCATCGTGCTTTAAACGTGACTTTCCGTGACTTTGTGTTAATGAGACATTAAGTAGTTCTCAAAAGATCATTCTTCAGTTCAACGTCATGTTAATTTTTCGTGAATAGCTATGATAAGTACCCTTAAGCATTTTATTTTAAATAAATGAGAAATTAAGGCTTCAAAATTTTTCCACGACCAGTAAGGGTTTTATTTTTATAGTAATCGTAGGATACTGACGGAAACAGGAATATTTATTTGCAAGAAGTAAGAGAAAACTGAAGTATATACGACCCTAAGATCAGAATATTTTGGTGAACTTAAACTTTAGCTTTAAATTTCATTAATAACTTTTTTGAAATTGTCATCAATTGATTCATTCTAATCCTTAGCTTTGCCATTGAGGAATAGGTCTTGATTGTTATTGCAGTTCGATCTCACTAGTAAATATGGATTAGAGAACAAATCAGTGTTGTCACACGAGTAGGTATAACCGCTTGTATCGCAGCTGACCTTTTTATTTATCTTCTTACGTGGGCCTTACCCAAGGTGATTTAGTGGTCGACCATTCATTCGAGACCCAATGGACGAATATTGTAGGCTTAAGTTTTGTGAATAGCTGGACTCGGCGGGCATCAAAGCTTTGAAATAAAGGTCGAAGGCATGAATAAAAATACGGACTAGTACTGAATGACGACATCTTCTTACCTCCGTTGAAGTATGAGAATTCTTGCTGTTATCATGGATGTGGTTTGCCTCGAAATAATTTGCAGCGACTGTTTTTGGTTCTCTCGCGACAAGCCTATGCGACTTTATTTATTTGGTGTTCGTTGCAAAAACTACTCTCATTGCATTAAGACGTGGCATTTTTATAACCGATCAAAGTTGCTCATCGCCTAATCCGCGTCCTTGCCTGTGTGTCACTGCTTTTCCGGCGTGGCAGTTAACTTGGCCTCCGCGCGAACCTCCTGAAGAATTTCAAACAAGACACAAAAAGGTAAACAGGACTAAAAAAAACAAATATATTTCCTTGAGGGATGCACGATTCACCTGCATCTCATGTTGATTAACGCAGTCTCTTTTGCGTTGTCACTCTTGGATGTGGTCTCGAGGATTGTGAACATTGATTCACTCGTAAACTTCCGATGCACTACTGTTTTCAATGATGTCATTATTTAAAAAAAATAGTATTTAAAATAAAACCAGCATACATTTTCCTTGTGTCAACTGTATCTACTTTTTTATATTAAGAATGCCTCTTTTAAAAAATGGAAAAAAGTATAATTACTTTCGGCACAAACCCTCCCAGAACTTCACTGCAATTACCGCGCATATAATAGACCTACTCGGCTACGAAGCCACGTCTATGCATTACAGAAACGTCGAGTCCAAGTTTAAGTCTAAATAGAGGAAAAAACTCGCCACGGTGTATGAAAAAAAACACTCCGACGGCCCAACGTGTGCGTGGACGCGAGTTTCCTCAGGGAATTCCGTCCGCTAATCATGAATCTGATTGTGCCTTTGCTCCAGGAATTTGACGCCAGCTTCGTCGTAGCTCATTCGCGTTCGGTAGTAAAGGATCCAGGTTGCGTCATGTGCCTACCGTCAATTTTTCACCGAGCTGGCCTCATCAGATAAGTGGGACTTGCTGGTTCCGACATGCTATCAAAAACGATAGTAATCGGCTGGCGTTATGCTAAGGTCAGCGCCAACCGATTCCTCCTGATGTCTTTGCTACCACTCTCAATTAGATAGGACAGGGGGGACTCATAGAATGCCGTTCCATGCTTCCGACGGTTTATCACCCAAACCTTGGCTCCCAGAGTCAATAGGGGCAGTTGTTTTGCTGGCGTGGTCGGTCGTGGTTCTTCCTCTGTCAACTGGCACTCCGCGTCAAACCATCACAATGGATGAGAGCTGTTTCAAACCAATATACAGAACGAGAACTCTTTCAATGAGCGTCTTACGTACCTTTCTCATGACCTTGAGGTTTCCCTGGCTTTTCCTTGTATTTTATTATATTCTTTTATTTCCTTCTCCTAAAAGGAGTAAAACTTTTTGTCCCATTGCATGACCATTCTCGTACTGAACGGTGGATGTTGTATCCTTGGACGTTAGGCAGCATTAAGTTCCGATATGTACTCCTTGTAGCTCGCATTATATTTCATATGGGGAGCAACTTCTAATCTCTTGATAATGGAAATTGAATTTTATTTCGATATTTGAGCAGAGTGAGGTACGTTTACCACTATCAGTACCCTAATGTTAATCTCTCTGCTTTATGTCCTGCATATAGAGTATATTTCTAGATATTCTAATTTTAAATCATTCATCGTTGACGACAGGCGTCAAAGGGTCTTTTGAAAGCGAGGGTCACTGGTTCCCCCGCTGTAAAGGCCGTAGATACGCTGTTTTCGGGGCGGGGAATTTAACCCTTTAACAGCGGAGTTTTTTTTCGGAGTTTTATTTTGTTTTTCCGTTTAGAACTGCTTAATTACTGCCCAAGCATTCACATAAACACAATATTTTAAAAAATTCTGTTGAGTCGTTCTTGCTAGAGGGGGTGTGCCCATATGGGCACGCTAGCCGCTCCGGCCACCGGTCTGCATTCTGTCGAAAAATCGCTCGAACCATCATAGTTCCTATTTTTATTGCGTAATACGCCATACATTGTTGCATTTACCTATAATACCTCTTATATTTGGAAATTTGAAGTGATTTCAAATCATTATACTGCATTTTTTCGGTTTAAACATTTTTTTTTTTTGGCTGTCCAAAGAACTTAACAGTATAAAACTCAGACTTGAAAACAGTTATTGAATGAAAAAAAATACGTTATCAATGAGTTTATTATCAAAATTAGTCCTATATTGCTGGTAGAGTCTTTGAGTGCTATAAATTGGATTTTCAATTGCCGAGTATGATAGAATTTCATTGAAGACGAAGACCCGTGCACTTAGCATATTCTGAGCGCGCGCAAGAAGAATATTCTTCATAAGAACAGCGGCGTTTATGAAACGGGACAAATTGGTTATCACTGCCATCATACCTTCCCAGGAAAGAAAAACTGATTTCCAACCGTTTTGAACCTCATTTGAATCTGATCTGAATCGTTAAAATCTGATTTGACTCTGTCTTGACACTGATTTCCACTGGTTTCCAGCGGACAGGAAATGGAAGGAAGTGATTTGAATCTCATTTCCATTGTAACTGGTTTCCAGCCGTCTTCCACATGGACTGTATTGACACTGACTTGAATGTCATTTGAAACTCTTTTCCTTATTTATTGGCTTGAAAGTGTTTTCCACAAGTGCTTTCCAACAGAGTTGAATTGTGGAATGAATTTGAAATTCTCCTGATATGAGTGTCTTGTAGAAACCCATCTCACACAGGCTTTACTACTGCGTTGATTGGAAAATTACTTTTTCTGAGGTGTCAATGAGTATATTTAATTCAAAATCATGGTCAGAAATAAAATAATGACATAAAGGAGGAAACATGTACTTTGCCGTCTTGCAAAAATGCACGGGTGATGAAAAAATTTAATGTACATCATCCGCACTTTGTATTGCTCATCATTTCACCTGTTGGAACTCACTACCACCAATATGCAAAACGGTACATAACTTGGGAATGAAAGCACGTAAAAACCTCACTTCGCATTTAAAAAAATATAGCCGGTATAGTGCTGCCACCTAACTACGAAAGATAGCAAGACAAAGTAGCAACGCTGACACCCGATTTCGTTTTGAATGTGTACGTGCTTGTGGTTGTCTGTTTTGTGCTAAAGTTATAGGGTGTGGAGAAAAAAATAATCATATCAGTATTATTTAACCAGTGCTAAATTCCCGCAGCGTTGATTTTAGCCATTCGTGCATCTCTTCAGGTTTTAAGCGACAGTGAAATTCTTGATGTGATTTGGATCTTTTGTGTTTTCATTGAATAATTTATCTTTTGTTTACAGTTTTTGAGCGATTGCTAATATTTTTGTATGCAACATGTATAATATGTACGCGCGTTACGTCGCCGACGAGAACCTACCAGGATTTTCAGAGTATTGTGTATCTTGCAGGTGTGTTTGTGTTAAGTGAAACGACCGTGTTCATGTATAAACAGTATGGCAAGTTTCTGTAGTGAAACACACAGATGTGGTTGGCTTAATACTGAATCAGAATTATTTTCATAAGGCATGTAAAGAAGTCTTTCTTTCATAAAGGCATCTGAAATATTTTCTAGTGTTGTGGTTTTTCTGTTAATCACGGAAAAATTTGTGTTCTTCGATAATTCAAGATTGTGAAATCTGATGTAAGTTGTTGTTCTGGTGCAATGATTGTTCTATTACTCTTGGCAAACCTTGTGCCTTTCGATGAGTGTTCAAGATTGTTAGAACTGATAAACAGTGTGGAAAAGCACTACTAGTTTGTCAAACTCTCCTTCAAATGAGATTTCATCTGTAAATTCTGTGTTTCCCTAAATTATTTCTCATGCATGACATTGAGATTTTAAGTGTATTCAGCCTCAGAAATTTACCAAATTAGATGACAATGTATTTTCAATTGAATATGTACTTGCAATGGGGTTTGTGCATACTTAATAAATACGTTAGTAGAGCCTGTGTTATTTCATTGTGGTAGGAGACTTACATGAAGTTCATTTTGTTAGGCTGTATTTTGTAAACTTTTTTCTGCCGAGTCTACATCCAGGTTGATGATAGAGATGTAGTATGTGAAGTTAGAAACGTTGGTTGAGTGCAGCTCTGCGAAACTTGGAATTGGCGGAAATAACTCATGCATCAGCAGGTCATAGGAGGTGAGAATCGAGATTCAGATCGGTATGACGGTGGAAAACAGATTCGAAATAGCTAAATTGGGGGAAACCGGATTCAAATCTGTTTAACGGTGGAAACCAGAGTCAAACCACATTCATGGAAATGAGTAGGAAAACAGCCGCCATATTGGACCTTCACAACTGATTTCCAACTGTCTTCCTACTGATTTCCAGCTGTTTCAATTTTCAAAACAGATTCAAAGGAGAAGGAAATCAGTGTGTCAAACCTGTTGGATATCAGTGTCAAATCTAATGGAAATCAGTTTTTCTTTGCTGGGTTATGTCATCAGACTTTCTATGATTGGTTGCACTTGATAGGGAATGTTAAATACAACCGACAGGTCTGGGAAAGGTACATCTTCGTTACAAAAATGCTCTTGCAATTACTTGTGCAATCTCTCGCCTAAATGCTTACTGCGGTATATTTGAACCATAACTTTCCGTACAGATCCAGGCATTTACAATGACAGCATCAAGGAGATAGCTTCATGCGGACCATCACCATTTTTTCCTCTGATAACGTTCCTGTACCTGTTGATATTTTGATGCGTGAGATCAGTTCCGCCCATCTAAATATTGTAGCTAGAGGCCACTGCTGGCTGCCTAACTTGTACCATTTTTGAGGTAACACTTGGGAATCTCGTGACCTTTGTGAGTGGGTGTACACATTGGCAAGGTGACTTGACAGTCACTACCGAATAGTCATTATATCTAACAACAACAATATTCCCTTTTTTCTCCCTTGGGAAAGCATGGGAGCAGCGGGGCGGCTCAATGGTTGCTTGTTAACTTTCGCCTTGATTGTCTCCTTGCGACTTACAACCAGGGATTGGACTTAGTTGGAAAAGTTGATAACGTGTTCAATGTGGTCGATGTGATCAAGGTTCAATCTCCTTTTTATTGTTTCAAAGTTTTATATACAAAGCGCTTCCCCATGAGCTTTATCATTGTATTTATCAAACATCCTTTGCCCTTCCACCATGCCCTAGATTGTTGGGTATGTATACCACTGGTAGAAAATAGCCCTATCATTCTTCATACTAGGTAGATGAGCAAATTATAACGCAAGCACCATGAATAAAAGTGTTGAATAGTATAAAATGCATTTTTGTACTAAAAATTAATGGAAATATTACACAAAAATATACAGCAAAAAATACTGAAGTTGTTAAAATCGAGTTACATAAGAAAAAAAAGAAAGATTGACAAAAAATTAGCGTTTTACATCGACATTATTTGATAACAGACCCAATAACGACGTTTGTAGCGAAGGACACCCCCCAAAAAAGACACCCTTGGCTACCGGCTAGCGTGCCCATATGGGCTCACTCAAAAATAAATTCAAATTCCTTGTCTCATACGAAAGATAACACGATTCTGGAAAAAGAAACCGAAGTTGACAACATTCATTTTGAGGATAAGATTAAATACTTAGCCGAGTATAAAAAATAAAAAGGAAAAAAATCGCATTTACTGAAGACACTTCGCCATATTTTCTCTTTTGCCTCCTCCAACAGAGTGAGTAAGAATATCTATCATGCCACAGGCAACTGCAGGTACAAATGCTGGCCGTAAGCACACGAACCGAATAAAGTGATCATTTTTGTAATCATTTTTGGCGAAAACAGCATGCTCTATAATATTTGGGTCGGAATTTATACGAAATTCTTTAGACCACTGCAGCTGTGCCCATATGGGCACGCTAGCCGTTCAAGGGTTAATTTTAAAATATTACGAAAATAGAAGCAAACTTGAAATGTAAAATTAAATCACCTAATTTACCGTTTGGACCATTAAGTATGGGTTAATTTTTTAAGTGCTGAGGGACTGGTCCTTAGTGTCAGTAATAATTCACCCGAATTAAATGAGCATAGAAGCCTTACTCTAGTCAGAGACGGAGGAATAAAAAGTGAGCAAGCGTAATCTGCCAGGACTGGTCTTCTCATTTATCCTTCTTATATAATAGTAGTCATCGCATTTTACACGACTGTTTTCTGCGCCATAAAACAACGTATTAAATTTCCGCATTCATAAATTTTAAAATAATACTGTACACTTCAAATAAATATTTTCTTTGCGTAAAAGAAAACAATTGACTCCATTAGTAATTATTACTTGCTTCGCAATCACCGAAGACCACTGAATACTATAATATTCTTTTTAATGTTGTCAATATTGCGCGGGTGCAAGAAGCAAACTTAACAGATTCGGTTACTTATCTCAAGGTAGCGTCGCAGTTCGTTTTCATTCATTGGTTTTTTTCTGGGCCTCTCGTGTTTTGTGTATTTTGAAAACACTGATTCTTAAAGTCTTGTCTCGACTATTCATTCAATCAGGCCACGTGTGCATTTATAGCTCAACTCATTACATTTTTCAAAAACGCATTGTAATGTTAAATACCTGTTTTTTAAATATAGCCGTAGCCTTCTAGCTCAGATTTTCAAATGTCTCAAACGGGTGCTATTTAACCCTCTTCTCGATTGTTTTCACCCGACGAAGAAATTAATTTCGATTTATAAATTACTAGCACGTGTCACTTATGTGCCTATTTGGAGAGAAATTGGACCCCGTTCGAGTGAGAATGGTACCCTTTTTTCCGTGATTACGTGTTGATAAGATTTCAATTCTATTCAAAGTAACATTACTGCAAGCCGTGGTAATCTCTAACTGCATCAAATAAAAAAGTCAAGGTAATATTTTTCTAGCTAAGTGTTTCAGAATATGTTATCAATCGTGGATTGAAATTTATTTTCCTGAACATTCCAATACGATGAGTTAAACTTTCTCCCGTAGTAATGACCTTCTAGGTGAATTTTTTATCAATGAACTGATTTTAATGAGATGTCGTAGTCGTAGGCGAAACTAAGCGGTGTGGCATCGCTGGTAAGTTTTGATTCGATTGCAATTAATACATTTTATTTCATGAAAGTCACTCTGAGCTAAAGCGATTACGTGGGTTTCTCTCACAGTTTTTTTTTTTTCTTTTCCGTTGCATTTTCGCCACTTTTTCGTCCACAAAATTAAAAATATGAAAAATATTTGCGTCATTCCAATGCTAATTTCTCTTCATGCCTCATCAAAAATATCCTTGCGTTTGTTGTTACTACTCCCTAGTTGATGATTTCAGAACTAACGATGAATTTAAGAAATTAAAATGCTAGTAGCATTCAAAGGTCAATACTTAGTTCTTGACGTCACATGTCGTACTACATACTGTTTGGTAAGTAACTTTGTTTAACAGCAAATAACAAAATGTTTGTTGTGATGTTGGTGTTATTTGAGTGTTTATTGAATCATAAAAAATCAACTTGCCGTCGGTAACCTCATTAATGTAGCAATATAAACCAAATATTAAAGAAACTTCTCAATACCATGTTGTAATCCTTCTTGAGTGGTAGGCACTGAGGTAGTTAGGTATGTGGCATGTGTCAAAATATTTTTAGCGAATTTCATCCCCTAGTATGTATATGTTATGCTCATTTCCTTGCCAACCACTTTGTAGTGCCTACGCCATGTGACATCAAGAATTTTCAGTGTTTGAATGCTACGATGAAATTCAGCCTTTATTCTAATATCATCAACATAGGAACTAACTAGAATAATCATGTAAATTTAGGTGACATCTGTTTGGCATAGGTGTTTTATAGAAATTACTGACTTGGTATAATGGTACGCTTGACATAAATTTCGAAGTTCGTGATGTTTACCTCCTTCGGTAGAACAAACTGCATTTACATTTCAATGGATTTTTTTAAAGCACTGCTTGTTCTTCGTAAACTTTTTTTTGACAATTGAGGCTATCCATTATGCTCCGCGAACATAATATGCTGGTCTATATAACTTTAAACCTGAGCTCGTTAGCGGACAAAATATAGCACCTGCACTCATTAATTATTAGAATACAAAGTATAAAAATGATTCAGTGTAGTTAGCCATCTAATTTTGTATACTATGTTAATTTCTCAAGCTATGTTGACTGATGCCGTTCTACTTTGCTATTTTTTTACTTTTAATGAAGACTTAATTTTAACTTATGCTCGACCCTTGACACTTCAAACTTGCTGTGGGAAGACACATTACTCTTAAAATTTTCACAGAAATGCTATTTATCGACATAGAGCCGCGTTCTCCACCCTTAAGAGATGTAAACATTACCTATTCATTCAAATATTAGTACATTTGGATTTATTCATCATTCTCAATGCTCATTGTAGGGTTCTTTTAATTATAAAACACCAACTCCGGGTTCAACAATTTATTGTCACTCCGTTACATCGAGGCTTGACGTCGAGTTGTATACTGCCCCCGTCATGCCGGGCCACGGCCTTTTATGCCAACGGCAGGTGATGACGCACCGGCTCCGCCGCCTCCGTTAGTCAGCCGCCTCAGTTGACTCTCTCGGCCGGCACCTGGATCCCAACACCCTCCCTTCTCTGCAAGAAAGAAAAGTGTTAGCCTCTTATCTCTCACACATGCATATTGGTTTTCTCACCACCCGCCCGCTTCTTGTCATTATTTCACCCCGATGGAATTCCCCCGCTCCGGACCCGCTGCTCTGCGCCACCGATTTGGCCGCTACGAGGAATGCTCGATTTCTCCGAACAACGCCGCCGTCAACTTCCACATCGTATGACCTCGGCTCGTTGCGTCTATTGGCGATTTTCCCGTAGTGTTTCCTATCAGTCACCCAAACTTGGTCTCGTGGTTTCAGCTCGGGCAGCGGTTGAGCTCGATGTCTTCTATTGTACTTCTCGGCAGCCTTCGCTTTCTTTATTCCCATCTTTTCCCTGTGCTCCCTCAGGTTCGGCCACGATGGCTGCAATGAGTATGAAGAAATGGGAAGGTTTGTGCGTAATTTTCTTCCCATTAACAGCTCTGCTGGGCTATATCCGGTTTCCAGGGGTGTTGACCTGTAGACAAGTAATCCTAAATTTGGGTCTTTCTCCTTCAGTAAAATGTTTTTAACTATTTTTACTGCTGACTCTGCTTGGCCATTGCTTCTCGCTAATAATGGACTGCTCGTTATTAGCCGGAATCCGTATTCTTTGGCGAATTCCAACATTTCTCCTCTAAACTGTGGCCCATTATCGGATCTAACAACTTCTGGGATCCCAAACCTAGCGAAAATCGCTTTGATTTTTCCGATGACTGCTGCTGCGGTAGTGCTTGTTAACCTTGCCACCTCCGGATATCTGGAAAAATAATCTACAACAACTAAAAAGCTCTGATTGCGGACGGTTACGATATCCATTCCTACCATCATCCAGGGTCTTTCCGGAACTGCAGTTGGCATCAGGGGTTCAACGGGCTGTGGACACCTCTCCGGACATTCTTCGCATTTTTCAACTGCATTTTGTATGTCTGCCGATATTCCTGGCCACCAAATTGCATCTCGTGCTCTTTCCCTACATTTCCCTATTCCTAGATGACCTTTATGTAACCTATCGAGCATCTCCTTCCTTAACTCCTTCGGAATAACAACTCTGTGTCCATGCATAAGCAATCCTTCTCCCTCATTGAGATATCCTCTTTCTTCATAATATCTCCGCAGCGGCAGCTCAAGGTCTTCTTTGTGCGCAGGCCAGCCATTACGAACGTATTGCTTTATCTCTTTTAAGACGTCGTCTCTTTCTTGCTTTTCTCTGACTTCTTCCAGCCTGGTGTCTGACATTGGTAGAGCCTTTATTACTTCTTTCACCATCGCTTCATCCTTTTTTCCTAGTCCATTAAATAACGCAGGGAATGTTTTCTCCGGTGCCCCGTTACGTAAGGAAGTCACCCCGACCCATTTTAATATTCCTAACTTCTGAATAGCTGGCCTCCCTAGCAATACCTCTCTGCCCCCGGGAGTTACGTAAATTGTTTCATCACACAATTTTTCCTTCCACTGCAGCTTAGCCTCGAAACTTCCCTTCGCACAAAAGTTCGTCCCTCCTATGCCTGCCAGTCGTTTAGACGTAGGGGTTAATTTAATTCCTTGCAATTTATCTTCAACCACGAGGGACCCTATCACTGTTACGTCTGCCCCCGTGTCTATTTTGAATTCAATATCTACACCATTCAGCGTGACTGTAACCCACCATGGCTCTACATTAGTATCTACAATTCCCAAGTAATAAATATCTTCTTCGTCGTCTTCTTCCCGGACTACGACGGTCCCCACGGATTTCCGCAATCTACACATTTTTCTCCAATGACCCTTCTTACTGCACGCGTGGCACGTTGACTGTCTCGCGAGGCAAGTTGCGAACGCGTGTTGAGGACTACGCCCGCATCTGCCGCATCTCTGGTGCTGGCTCTGTCCGCTGCATCCCCCTGGTGATGCTCGCTTGCCGCTAATTGGTTTAGTCCTCTTCTTTACTTCACTAACCTCATAGTCTGATGCCACTCCGCGATGCGTTGACCCTTGGGTGCCTCTCAGCAGCCCCTGTTGGCGCTGCACCTCTTCCGCCTGACGTGCCTTCCGTAGAGCCACTTCCAGTGTTAGGCCCGGATCCATCTGCAACGCTTGCGACAGCTTCGCGTCGTAGACTCCGACCACAATTCGATCTCGGAGAAGATCGTCCTGGAGTGACCCATATTCGCAATATTGTATGAGGCGATACAGGTCTGAGATGAATTCATCCACTGCTTCTCCCTCCTCCTGGCAGCGTTGGTTAAATTTCGCCCTCATGTATACGATGTTTACCCGTCCCATGTAGTGATTATTGAATTCTTCGCATACCTTCTTGTATTTCTTCTTATCCGCTGCTGACAGCTGTAGGCTAAGCAGTACGTCTTCCGCCTTTTCGCCCATCACGTACACCAGCATGTTGAGTTGCTCCTCGTCGCTCTGCTTCTTCAGCCCAGACGCAACCCAGTATCTCTCCCAACGTTGCGCCCATCGCGGCCAATCCTTCGCCACGAAAGAAAATTGGGAGGGCGCCGTCACGCCTGCTGTTAGCACGAACGTGCTGTTGCCTTCCGCCATGTGGATCTCGCCGCTGCGTTCTTGGCACCGCTGCCACCATGTAGGGTTCTTTTAATTATAAAACACCAACTCCGGGTTCAACAATTTATTGTCACTCCGTTACATCGAGGCTTGACGTCGAGTTGTATACTGCCCCCGTCATGCCGGGCCACGGCCTTTTATGCCAACGGCAGGTGATGACGCACCGGCTCCGCCGCCTCCGTTAGTCAGCCGCCTCAGTTGACTCTCTCGGCCGGCACCTGGATCCCAACACTCATGAATTAATAAAAAAGGGTAATTAATGCTTCGATAATGAACTCTGTTAGGAAATAATAATTTGGATTACCAAGAAAGTGAAGATTTGGTGTAATAAAGTAATTCATACGATTCAGTAGATTTTTTTCTTCCTTTAATAGTGCGCAGATCCACGGATGAGTTGGCTGATGCTTTCTCTCTGAATTGCGGGGAGTACACTGCCGCTAGTTATGGTGGCTCATTCCTCAGGTACTCCGGAAAGACAATGTTAAATATTTTGAACTAATTAGAGCTATTCTGTAGATTTAGCTGTATATATCCTTTCCTATATATCCTTTTGATCAGCTTTATTGATTTCCCACGCTCTTTTGACTCATGCCTTCGTTCTAAAATGCGAGATGTGTGCCTTCACCTAATAGTAATGATTTTAGTTTAGTATTAGGAGGGTACTATTTTAAAGGCAATGTGGGAGAACATAGATTATTAATTTTTTCTGAAACGTAATTCAGGGCAACGTTACGGCTTGATGTGGAAGGCTACACGGGATTTCCACCGGGTCAGGTTCTCCAACTCCATCTCGGCCGACGTTTCGATGGGCGAGTTGTCCATCGTCTTCAGGGCATGTCGAGTCTTGAAAATCGTCCTCCTTATCTACATGCCCTGAAGACGATGGACAACTCGCCCATCGAAACGTCGGCCGAGATGGAGTTGGAGAACCTGACCCGGTGGATATCCCGTGTAGCCTTCCACAATTCAATACGCCGGGAAAGCCTACGATCATTCTTTACGGCTTGTTCTTTGCTATAATGAAAAATTTAGCCATTTGAATTCTTGCATTGCTCTCTGTACACATAATATAACATATATATAATTACTCTGTGGGTGAACTATTCAATCGGGAACATAAAGTAGATTATTCATTGCATTTAGCTAATTGATGTCATTCAGTGAATTAAGCTACCGTAAACCGGGAACATTTTGCCACTTATTTTTCTTTTTCAACCACATTCTTGTAAGTTCATGTATGGAAATAATTTTAAACCATTTTAAGCCATTACTCTTGGTCTCTACTTTCAAAATTTGTGAAAAAATGACAACTTAAGTAAAAGTTTATACGTTAGAAAATTTGAAAATATAGTTGGCAAAGATTCTCTGGATCTGGGGCAACTTTGCCAACGGAGTTACATCCAGCGGAAACCTCAATAAAACAATGGAAACAATAATTTTTATTTAGAAAACTCTTAAATACAGAATGTTACACCAAGATACTCAAAACATTGAACGTGGAATTCTATGGTCATTCCCCTAAGTTTTCTTCTTTTTACGAGTCCTTCCAACAAGATTTTGTGTGGAGGTGCTTTGAAGTGACCAGGTGTGATTTGTCCATGGTTTCTCCAGAGGACGATTGTCTTCATCAGGCCATCATGTCTCAAGATGTGGCCAATAAGGTTGTTCCGCCTTCTTGTTATACTCCATGGGACTAATTTACGTTAATACGGGAGTGAAGTGATCGCTGTGTAGTCAACGCCGCGCTGAGGACATTTTTCTAAACCAATTGAAATATTTTAGAGTGGCAACAGACATCAACGGAAAGGACTTGGGCTTTCTCAGTGTAGACTCATTGGACGGAGATATGGCAATTAACAGAGCTCGTACGGTGATTGTTTTATTTATTGTTAATATGGGAGGAATATCCCTTAAACACGGATGGAAAATTCCAAAATCCTCTTGGCTAAGCATACTTGAGCTTACAGGTCCGATTAAAGCGACTTCCCTCGAGCTGGACTGTGTAACGTTTAATGGCCCATTCATGACATGGATTTTTTTATCGTCGATATTTTGTTCACTGTCTGTCTTGACCCCAAGAGATGGCCCTATTTGGCGACCGCAAAACACAAGCGGACACGTGCCCTCGTCCGGGCGCCCGCGCCGCCGCGACTCTGTTTGACCGATGACCTTTGAGCCTCGAGGAGTAGGAAGGTACTCCCGCCGCAGGTTAATGACTAAATCCCTCGTCGTAAGCCGTCGACGAGGCCTCCCGGATATATGTGCGGCCGTATATTTGTTTCTACGAGCACACGAGAGCAGCGGTGGCTGGCAGCTTAGCAGCCTCTTCACCATTCGTTTCGAGTAGAGCCACTCCACTCCGCGCACGGCTTTTAAACATTTTATGCTCGTGCATTCGCTCCGTCGCTGAGGAGTCCGCTGCGGGAAATTGCGACTAGTTTGCTGGGGACAAGCGGCGGGAGAAACAATTTCGTGTGCGGTGGACGATTTGAAAGATTGGCACGAAGAGGGTCATTTCAATCACTACGCAATAACGTGGAAGCCCTCAAACAAACTTTATTTTAATCTCGATTTTAATTGCTTACCCACTCTGTGGTTCAACCGTAAGGATGTTTTGGATTGGTGAGGGTGGAGCTGACCCTGAACTGAAGGTGTGTGAAATTTACACATTCAGGGTGGGGTGACTGGTTCCTTTGCGGGGGTAACTTTGAACATTTATTTTGGGCGAACGAGGGATTCACCTGCCATTTGAACCTAGGACCTATCGATCAGCTGCTAAGAGACACTACTGCTAATTAGCAAATATAATAGAACACCATAACCCCACAATATCGATTTTTATAGAACCTTAGAAAATGAATTTTCCAGTATTTTCCTTTTTCCGGACAATCGCGACATCTACTTCTTGAGCAAATTCAGCAACAGCCCCACGCATTTCGAAGATTAGTTGATTATGTCACAAAATCATTCCTATAGGGTCACCGCTTCTCAGCCTTGTGCGTAGGTATCGTTTGGTTCATTGCTCTCTTTTGAGCACTTCCTTCCATCAAGAGGCTGTTCTCCTCTGAATTAGTAAATCAACCACAGCTCTAAATGCGTTCCCAATTACATGAAAACTGGGCGGAAAATTTTGCGTTTTCATCTTTTGAACTTCATTGAGAATGTCTAACAGGGAACATTTATTTTCGTGTCGCAATTTTTCCTTATTCGTTGCATAACGTACATGCATATTGCGTGTATCGGGGAGGAGAAAGTCGAGCAACGTGAAAATTTCTACTGGTGACAATGGAAGGAATTAATAATGTCAGGAATGCATCGTGCTTGGTCTCATTCTCTTTAAATACATGCATATTACTAATATTTCGATCCAATAAAGGCACTAAACCAGTTGCCGAAAGTTAAGTTTGACGCCTATGGGGCCAATAGGTGTCTCATGTAGCAGTTGGCCTCCAGAAATGGGGATAGAGAGACTCTTCTAAAGATACCACTTCAAATAGTGCTCTGGTAACTTGAAACTTTTGCTCGACTTCAGCGAACTGCGTAGCTCCGAGTTTTTTCCCTTCCACTTCCACATTCTGCTTCAATTTATGATTTTTCATGAGGTAAGCCATTTCCTTTAATTAACGTTATTTAACAGTGTCGCGATGGAATGGACTGGTCACATTCTTTTTTCGAATTACATGAATGACACTAATATTTCAATCCAATAAAGGCTCAATATCATTTGCTGAAAGTTATTTTTGATACTTATGGGTCCAATAAGACTCATGTAGCAGTTGGCCACCTGAAACAGGGTTTCGAAGCCTGTAGACTGAAAAAGGTCGGCGGGCGAGAAAAGGGGGAGGGGTGAAACGCTTCACCACTATTCTGGTGTAACATGATATTTTCCTTCGTAGCTAATTATTTTCGGTCTTCGTAATATGAAACCCGCGCGAGCAAAGATCTGGTGCGTCTGTGGTCTAGTGGGTGGTTTTGAAGAGGGGATGTGGGGATGAGAGAAGGGGGTAGCTGGATGGGAGGGGGTAGCGAATTTTGGGAAATGTGCAACGCAGCTACTGTCTCATGGCACTGACAATGAGCTTCTTCTTGTTTTAGTGCAATTTCTTGGGGAAAATTAACGATGTTTAATCGCATTAAGGCGTAGTGTGAATCGCTTTGGGATGCGATCGGTCAAAGGCAACGATTCGTGAAACTCAGCGCACGATAAAAGCCTTATTTCACGTCCCTGACTGAAATGACCCCTCCCTGCATTTCACATTAAATTTACTATTCATTCATTGTGCAACTATTCTCACTCGATCATAGTAATAGTATTACCTACACATAAAATTTAGACTACCATCCAAAGCTAAGAAGGACAAGAGAATGCAGGAATCTAATTCCTTTGCAGGAATGTATAGGAATCTAATTTACGTGCCTTTGTCCTTATGGAATTGGAGAGCTTTAAACAAAGAATTAGCAAATTAAGAGCAGTTACAACATGAATGTCGGCAGTAATGCTCAACAAAGAGTTTTAACAGTACAGTAGTTTAGCCCGAATAGCCTTTTTTGAACATATTCGCCGGGAAAGCATCAGATTTTACTTCAGTTTTAACAGTAATTTACGGTTTGACCAAGTTTTTTTTTAATGTTTGGTTTAAAGTTGTGGTTATAATGTCAATGATAGTTATAATGTCAATGTCATGATAGTTAATTAAATAAATTGGAAACCATATTATAGGCCCTTTTTAAATAGTGTAACTTTTACCTCGTGTAATATTTTATGAGCTCCCAGTCCTATCATTTTAAGTATTCCTATTGTTTTTCCCCTTCTTTTAGTTTGTCAACATGGTTGGTTGCATTTTGTCGTATGTAGTCTTTTATGTATTTATTCTGTCAGTATGAGGGCACATTATATTCCCACGTGGATCACCTCCTTTCGTACTGCAAAGCAACACCACAAGACATCTCATAAAACAGGTTTTCTGATTCCCTATTTGGGCGGCACCCAGGTTTATGGGTGCCGCCCATTGATTTCAAACATCATCTTCATTTAATTTTTAATTCTAGTCAATTTATTTACTTTTGCTTTGCTTAACTGACATAAAACAACTATTGTTGGGGAAGGGAACGCATGAAACTAATTTTTTTCCTATGACGTTGCCTTTGTACTTAAGGAATTGAAGAGCTCAAATCAAAACACAGATTTTCTATTGGAATAAATTAGCATAATTTTCAAATTTTGTGGAGAATGAGGGTGGCGAGGCGATGATTCTAAAAAGTCATGGGAAAGAATGAATTAAAATTATTTTTTTAATCATGTGAGGCATGAGAGAAAGAGGGCATTGTTACAGCGTTCTGCTGCACATAGTTATCTTGAAAGCAGCAACAGAAGTAAAGGGAAGGCGTAGAATGATCACTCGCGAAGACCGAGGATGTAATGAATAATTATGTGAGATGTAAAATAAGGAAGGATACGCGATATAAGGAGGAAGCATCAGCCTTCATACACGGACTGCAGCGATGCAGCGAAGCAATCTTTAAATTGATGCATTCTCCTGTCTTTTCAGTATGCTGTGGTCTCGTGTACAATTGTAGCCATCCCTCCTTCGCGTCGAAAGAATCCACATTCATTCATTCCACTTTCCATGTTGCTCGCTTCTGCTTGTATGTTATCTTTATTGTGTTCGGCGGAAGGGATAAGTTATTTTAATATAATCAGCCACAAAAGGAGGAGCCTCGGTCTGGCTTCCCTTACTCTCCCGCTGCTTTATTCAATCTATTCATTTCGTATTGCACTACCCGAGGTAACGGATCCGAAGCTACGCTGGGAAAGTGGAACAAGCTCCTTAAGGAGCTAGGTAGGCAGGTTGTGGAGCTGGGCGGGTGAAAAGGCTCGTGTGTTATAGATATAGAACAGCAGTGCATTAATGTTGGAGGGAGAGGGAACTAGTGGGGGGGGGGGGGGAATTAAAAGAGGCTGGAAGAAGCGCTCATATAAGTATTGGTGGTAAAAAAACCAAGCTGGGAGAGATTTTTACATCTTCCACCAGGAAAATGCAAAAAAGGAGAAAAATATTAAAGACTGAGAGAGGGAAAAATGAAGGAATAATGGCGTGGGCTCAGTCGACTTGCTTCGCAGTGAGGGGTGTGAGTGAGGTGTTGTGGTTAGGAGCAGCCATAAGCAAGTGGGAGCTATGAGGGAAACATGTTATTTTTTCCTTGTTCCTTTCAAGTTTTCATGGAATTGGTAGTGACCATCCGGAGCTGGTTAAATGGTGAAGTTGGAACTTTGAAGGTAAGGTTCTGCGCTAAGAGTGAACAGATAGCGGCTTTCATCGACATTCCGTGGCGTCTTAATATCTGCGTACTGCAAAACACCAATTTCTTCGACAATCGCCATCTATAAGCCTTGAAAAAACGGTTTTTTTATCCTCCTCTTCTCCGATTAATTTCCATCTGACAAAATACTGTTGGAACTGTCCCTTTTTTACTTCCGTGGTTCGAGCCGTCTATTCCCTCGAAAGTGATTTTGTGAAAAAATATTCCCTCCAAGTTTATTATTATTTTTTAATTTCCTTTGATTTCCAAAGTTCTTGCGTGAATGTCAAACACTCAAAAACATATAAGAACTATGACTAAAATGCCTTAACCACTTGGAAATCGAATCTTAAGACCGATGCCCAGTTTATTATGTGACATTTAACACTCTAATTATATCATATTTCCGTCATAGAGACATTACGGTCGAATATGTTAGCTAATTGGGGGTTTATGTATTCCTTTATAATTACTTTCTACCCGTAGCATAATTCAGTGTGGCTTCATAAAGCGGAGATTTTCTTTCTGTAAATTTATTAATTTACTTCCATTCTTTCCCGGGTTGCGGTAAATTCCTGAGTAATCAGTCTGCGTTGATGCCAGAAAGCATGTATTTTCGTACGTTGCAGTAATGCCTCGTAGTAATGCGGGATAACTTCTCATCCGACAGACGGAGCGTTGCGCTTGAAATATTTTCCACAAAACATTAAAGCAGAGATCAGGCAGTGTCTGAAAATTGAACCCGAGCCCACGGGATGAGAAGCCAACTCTCTAGCCACCACACCAACACGATTCTTCTCAGGACTACAATTATTCACGTTATTCAGGATATGGTTTCCCTAAAAACATATACGTGAGGAAGGATTGCCATCAGGCTCTGTGCAATGAACATGGTATTTAAAAGTAATTTAAGAATCGATAATATATATTTTTTATCTACCTGCGAGTACTTGAGTTACTAACATGTTCTCTTTCTTTTTCCAGGTGAGTGTGATTCACAAGAAATTCCCTGCGTGTCTGAGTTTGCGTCTTTTAGTGAGCACTTTGTGGTAACTGTAAGTAAAAGTTAGTAAAGCGCTAAATTTATGGATACAGTCACGTATTTGCATTCATTTTTCTCCAGTGATACCAACTTCATTGCTGAATAATTCTTGAACTACATTCGGTTTATCGATTTATTTCTGTCGTGTTTGCAGCGCGGTCAGGATACCCACTGTTGCTCGAGCTGCTCGTGTCCGCGTTGCATTATTTGGCAACAATTGGCATCTCGACGCGGCTGTAAAGTGACAGAAATGTATTGACATCATGCGCCAGTGAATCTGCAGGTTTTCGTTTGTCTGAGAATTATACAGTAATTGCATCGAAATATGTCACTCAACCACCTGCTCTAACGTTTTCATGTGTGGAGAAAAATGCGCATGAAAAGAACACTGTGAATTGGCAATGTAATCAGACACAGGAATTGGAAAATGCAATGAATGGGAAAAAATAAAGGAGAACTTCTCCGAGGAAGGCCAAGAGATAAGAACTTTGGCTATAAAAAAATGAGGCCGACACCCGTAAGGGAGATGAGGTGGTTGCAATTTAACGATAATTTAAATATGGCAATGAAGGGCTCAGAACATCCCAAATACATGTATTTAGCATTGATAGAGTAAGTAAAATACATTGTGGAATAGATGTTTGAGATTGCATTATTTCATTGGGCTGTAGTGGACCGTGAAAGTTGTGGAATTCGTGATATAAATTTCTGAACTCGCTCGGACGATTTGATTTTCGTTCACTTTCGCGTTATTTTGAATTATTCTTCTGCTTAGTTCTGTCTTCTCTTAAACCTTTGCTAAGTATTGTTTAAATTACACATTTAAATATGAATGAAATTAACTGTGTTGAGAGCTATTGTAAAGATATATATTAAATGGCATTGCATCAATTTCAGTAGGGTAAATATGCAAGAAAATACATCCCGATTAGATAACTTTGGTACAATGTTTTCCATGAGTTGCACATTATACTGTAGTATACGAACCGTGCTTCTCAACAGGCAAAACTCTTTTGTAAACTTCAATTGGCTGAACGAACAAATGCATTTTTAGTGAGCTACGTTTCAGTAATTAGGATTCAGTTGCAACTGTTAAATTATCATGATTTACTGATATCGTTACTTTTGAAATATTCATAACCAAAGCATGACTAATGACCATCATACCAAGAAGTCCTCTAGCCTAAAAAAAGATAAGAATGCCTATTTGTCATTTTAGGTAGACCCGCAACACCTTTTGAATATTTTCCAGCATTTTCGTCTCTGGTGTTGGAGAATTCCTAAGAGTAATGTTGATTTTTTTATCGCTGGTGTACAGATTTTTATAGAATTATAACACAGCTTTGTATTGTATTATAATATAATATAATAATGATATAAATTAATATAATAAAAAATCATCGTTACTATAAGAAAGTCTCTGGCAGCGGAGATTGAATAATTGTTAGATATTTTATTAGCGAAAAAACAGGTTGTCCTTAATGGCTAACTAAAGTTACTCCATTTATGTAATTAATTCTATTCTGTGCTTTTATTTTTTGGAGTAATAAACAATTATTACTGACTATTATTATTATTACTTTTAAACTCGGACGTGGGTCTAAGCTGAGTACTTCTGTGCACTTATACCTAGTACTCATCTTAAGTGTTTCGGCCTCTCGTCGGTCTCTTTGGCGTTGGGAGAAGTACTAGGCTGACAGCGAAGTTTTCGAGTACGAATCCGGCCTGGGCAGATCGAACACTGTTTTTGTTTATGATCGTCATCGGTTGTTATTTGCTACAATTCCACGCTGTATAGGCCTTAAATGCGCTGTTTTCGGGGCGATGAAGATAAATAATATAAATAAGAACATCGATAAATAAATTTACTTAAAAGATCGCTGAACAGTACGGATTGTGAAAGTAATAACCAATAAGTGTACCCTTCTCGCAGTTATATCAACAAACCTTTCCCGCTTGCATTTCTTTTATCCTCCCTTTGTCGGAGAAAGCAGAATTTTCTGAGGTGTTGCTATGGTTGGGGGAGAGGTTTCGTCTGATGAGAAAGGAAAAGTAGGCATTTGGGGGATGGGAGGTGGGGTTTGGCAGTACGGGAAGTTCCGTCATTTCCGGGAACACGGGTTGAGACAGATGCTTTGGATTGGAACGATTGGGACTCTGTCATTGGGTGAGGACTCAAGGGGTGTGTGTGTGAAAGAGAAAGGATTCGGTGAGAAAGAGGCGAGGCGCGGCAGGTAGAATGGGAGAAGCGAAGAGAGCTCGCCCGACTTGGAAGAGACTCGGCCTGATTGATTCGTCCGCTGGCTCGTATTGATTTATAATCTATCAAGCCATTGTGCACTGATTGGGCCCTAACACTCGCATTGGAATATGTAACACTGCATTGTTAAAAAAAACAATCACATCACTCTGAAGCCGCATATAAATTTTGGTAAGGGATGGTCCCCGGCACTCAGTAAGACAGGTTTTTTTTTCTGGAGGAATGTGCGATGCTTCCGATGGTGATAGGGGAGAGATTCTCGAACATTTTTTGTTTATAAATATTGGGTCGCAATTCCTTAGTTACTGAGCCATGGCAACGCAAACATTTCTTTGGATACACTTTTCAGTAACCATGGAAACTGTTTTTCTTGGGTATTCAGCCTTTTCAACATTATTTTATACACTGGATTTTTTAGGGCATTTCATAATTCAGTTTGGGCGAAAAATTGCGATTGTAATTGTCTGAAACAATCTTTGAGCATAATTGATCGAAATTTTGGAGAGTGTATCAACAAGACTATCTACCGATTCGATCGATAGATTTTTCTTCCTCGTAGGAAAATCTACTAAAGTCTGTTCACTTTATCTTTGCGGGTGAGCTGGTGTGGCTTAACCGAGTTGGGGTGAGAGGAGGGAAAGTTTATCTACACGTGACTTTCCCTCTGCCAATCAGCAGACAGTAGGCGTGGTCTAGCACTTCGGAACGTCAGTCGCTCTCAGACCTCCGTCGTGTCAACTTCGTGAATCTGCTAGCTGTGTTGCCAAATCCTTTTCCCTTGCACTCCCCGTTTATAAGAATGTTACGCCTATGTATGCCTCTCACCAGCGGTCTCGCATTTAGCGGACAATATCCTGGCTTCTGAGATGGGATTATCCTCAATACATTGTATGCATTGTTTCGCCGCCGGGCCCAAAATATCTGTGGCCACGTGTGAGTCACACCTTTTCGGTGAGACACAAGGGCGGCTATGTACATTTGGCAACGTTAAGGTCGCTCCTGCTCTCTCTCTCTCGATACTACCCCTTCCCCTTCAGCGAGGCCCCTACCCCTTTAGCGAGGCCCTCCGATAGTGTCCGGGATCTCACGAAAGATGACCCGCAGAGATAAAATGAACAGATAATAGGATTGGTAGAATATTAATTGCGTATGCTTGGTTTCGCTAATAGTAGGGCCCGTCCGCCTTTGTGACGGTGCGGGACTCCTCGTCCCCTCCCTTCCTCCCCCGTCCTTTCCCTGGAGGTATCGTCGGGCTCTCATCGCGGCGATGCCTCCAATCCTTTTTCCTTTCTGTCCTCCCCCTTCTGGGTGCAGAGGTAAAAAGCTCGCGCTTATAGACCCTGCCCTACACGGCAGGAGTAGGAGTGTAACCCGCGAGCCCGCCCTAAGGGTTTCGTTCCATTTGTATCAACAAGAATATTGCACAGTCTCACCTCACCCATTTTGAGATTAATAGCTTCAGACAATTACAATGCACATTTTCGTCCAACCTTAATTATTTAATGCCCATAAAAATCCAGGGTTTCCATGGTAGCTGCAAAGTGCATATAAAAAAATTTGGGTGGCCGTAGCCAGGGTTTCCATGGTAACTGCGAAGTGCATCCAAACATTTTTTGCGTTGCCATGGGTAAGTAACTAAGGAGTTGCTGTCCCTTGTTTACGGACAAATAATTCTCACGATTGTCTCCCCTACCGCCTCATGAATTATTGCTGATTCTATCTGAAAATCCTCTATATAATACACTCATTGTCAGTGATTCAGCCCGAAAGTAAATTTGTATATGTTAGGGTAGAGCTCACCCCAGAGTTGTTAGCCGCAGGTGTTTGAACACAGGAGCTGGATCCACACATCAAGTATGTTTCCCTTAATAATGTCTCCATGTTCCTGGGTTTCACCGCGTGGATTTTCTTTGTGACGACAGGTTTTCGACCTGAAGACGCCGCGCCGGTTGGAATACCGGCGAAACTGTCCTCACAAAGAAAATCTACGCGGTGAAACCCAGGAACATGGAGACATCATCTAGACAACGCCGCGGAAAACTACGCATCAACTTGTTTCCCTTAATGTTTCACACATTAAGGATTGAGAGGGTCCAGCTCCTTTCCCCTGCATTAACTCGAACTTCGAGGATGTTAATCGGGGGTTGCGAAAAAGCTTAACCTTGAGGACGTCATTCTGTCTGTCGTAGCAAATTCGTGTCAAATAGTATTCCTTCGAGGGAAAGAAGGTTAATTGATTTTTATTTAGATTTCATTTAATCATAGCATTAAACTGCGATATATACAAGCATTATACCTTACCAGCCACCAATAAATGAGAGAGAAAGACAAATAACAACCCGTGCACAAATGTGCATATTTGCATACTAGCGTGTGAGTGCTATTCAGTCAAAGTGATCCTCCGTCGCGCGTGAAAAAGAGGATTACACTTCAGATGAACTATGTGATTGTAAATGTTTGGAGACTTCTCGGGATTTCCACCCGTTTAATCAGCTGCGTATCTCCAACGTTTCATCGAACGAGTCATACATCGTTATCAGGGTGAATTGACAAATTTGATTGAGCATAAGACGTTGGTACGTAACGATATACGTCTGCTACAAAGAAGGTTAAACCTGATCGGCCGGAAAGATCTGGGTATTTCGGATCAAAAGCAGGAGTTATACCATTTTTTATTTTCTATAAAGTGGAATTCCACGCAATGCTAAGTGTATTCCCCGTGTCTCAATGTAAACTATTGCGTATGATCTCAATGTCTTCCAAAAAAAGCTTGTAACAGAAGTTGTTGGAAGGGCAGATTGATTCCGACTTATCTTTTAGTCCCTATTGATGGTATGCAGTCAGTGCAGTCTTATTGGGCTGCCCTAGCCTAAAATGCCTCCCATAGTCCTTGGGGCCGGTTGGTAACGTCCTCTCCTGCGTAGATTTGGCCACATTCGCAGGAAACCTGGTAGACGCCAGGGATCGTTAGGCCTAATGGATCTGTCAATTTCAAACTTTGGCGTCTCCGTAATCTAATTGGCTTTTGCATCGCATCTACGCTGTGTCTATCGAGTACATTGGGTATAAAGAACATACGCACAGTTGGCATACGCGCTAGAACGGCCCCGGTTTAGGTTTAGAATACTGAACGCAAACTAACTCGCCGGGAAGGAAATACTTCACATTTTGTGACCCTTAAAATTCACTAGGGGATATTATTTATGAAGATGTTAGCTCGAGATTTACAATGTTTTTGATTTACGATATTTCATGATTTCTAGTATGATTTTAGGTTAATTGGCTGGCTAATTGGATTTTAGGTCATTAGAACTTTTTTCTAGAACATTAGAAATTCATTTTTACTGCACCTTTGTTATCAGCGTATTTCTACTGTATATTTATTCACACAATTACATCAATTTATGCTTTACACATTTCACATTCTGATGATCAATATAAAAGAATGAAAATAGACTTAACTATATTCATTTATAGCAGAATGTTTTTCAAGTTTCGACGAACGAATAATCAAGTCGCTTGAATGGCTAGGAACTGGCCCTGTTTACCCTGGTAATCCCTGTAAATTCGGAGGGTTCATGGATGAGTAGTAGCTTGTTCAAGGTCTCATTCGGGAATGCGGTACCTAAACAAAAAAGAGATTAATGAAGTGCAAACATACTGAAAATGAATAATGAGCTCAGAGTTTCGTGGAAATTCGGTGGAATAATTATGTCAAGTTGATATGAATAATGCGTGTTTTTGCGAAGATTTTTCCCGCTTATTTACTTATCGCACACCCGTTGAGGTGATATTTGGCAATAAATTTTATGCAAGCGTGTCTAATTTATGGCTCCTAGGGATGCTTTGATTTTATCCGGCGGTATTTAAGGTTATGCGGTTTTGTAAAGCATCACGAGCGAGGAATGTGAGACTCAAGATAAAGGTGGGTGGTGAAAAACTTGAGCAGGTTAAGCAATTCAACTATTTAGGCAGTACGTTAGAGGAAAACGGATACAGTAGTAAGGACATCAGGAAGAGAATTGCATTAGCAAAGGAGGCGTTCATGAACAGGAAGGAGCTTCTTAGAGGATCGTTATGTAAGAGTTTAAAGAAAAGGTTAGCGAAGAATTTGATTTGGAGTGTAGCTCTCTACGTTGCGGAGACGTGGACACTGAGGAAAGAAGACGAGATAAGATTAGAGGCATTCGAGATGTGGGTATGGAGAAGAATGGAGAGGGTGAAATGGACGGAGAGGAAAAGGAACGACGAAGTGCTGGATATGGTTGGCGAGGAGAGACAGCTTTTAGATGAGATACGGGGGAGACAGAAAGTATGGATGGAGTTAGTGCTTATCGGGGAGGGGATGTTGAAAAAGGTGTTAGAGGGTTGAATGCTAGGGAAACGAGGGAGGGGAAGGAAAGGAAATGGATTTTTAGATAGATTGAAAGAGAGTAGGCCTTACAGTGAATTAAAGAAGTCAGTTCTGGAAGGAAAGGGAGGCTCCCAGATCACTTCATCAGTTCTCCATGGAAACCTACCTTAATCGGTAGAATACCATAATAATAATATTGGAATCAGTTCCATTGGAGAGGCGCGCTTGGATTCCGCCCGGATGATAGGGGTCCTTTTTAGCCAGAGAGGAACTGTCTGAAATTCTGGTTTAATATTTGGTGCTTAAAAACAACCTAATTTCTATTCGACGTTGTACATTGCAATCTGATTATAAGATTCATGAAATAATACTACGTTTGCATTCAGAGATGTTTACATGAGACTTGAAATATTTTTATTCTCTTATGTGATAGCTGCCGATAACCAATTACTTGCATAGTTTTCTGCACTTTTTACAGCATGTAATTGATGTATTTTACATACACTATGTACATAGGATTTAAAACTGTAATATATTTTATGAATTAATGTTGGCAGAGGCTCTCTAAATTATGGAAAAAGTACATGTTTTTATTGGCATTATTTGCTTCTGTTTTTGTAGTTAAAGTTCTACGAGTAGCGTATATAGTGTTAAGAAAGGATAGGTTTTCATTGAGCTATATGTGCTGTGGAAACAATGCTTTAAATTATACTTATTAAATTTTTTTTAACTTATCTAAACTTAAACCATAAAACTTAAAAAAAAAATATCAAATTATAGCACAATAACTTTGGTAATTCATCTTTATCGCTTTCATGTTGTTGAGTCTGTCTTTTGAATCCATTACGCAGCCACAGTTATTTTCCGGAACGAAATTTGAAGCGACTTACTCTTTCATTTACAAATTTTTTGAAAGTTTAAAAAATATATTTTGTGAAATTAATTACCAGATTGAATTAACGGTTGTTAATGTTTACAGGTTGTGATACAAATAATAAAATACCGGTTTCATAATGATGGAAGCCTCTTAGTTCTGACGAATCAAATACTTTTCCACCATTCCTTTATTCCAGACAGAATTTTCTACTAACGTTTTTCTTGGATTCTTTTCAATCATATTTTCAAAGAAGGTATATTTACCATGGATCCACATAGTGGCTTGTTTGAAGATATGTCTTCTCGGTAAAAAGTGATAACGACTAAAGAAGCCTAAAGAGTGTTTGAGTGATATTGAAAGCCGAGGGGAAATGGAGGAACAACATCTGAGAGTGTGACAGTTGTGGTCCACTGGCTAAACAATCGACGGAAAGTAAGAATGAAAGAGATACAGAGAAGAATATTAAAGGGATCTTTTAGCCGCTATAGGTATATTCGGTAGTTATTAAAGAGGGAGAAATTTTTGCGGTAAAAACAGTAAGGTTCGGTTTGTAACTAATGGCCCATAGAAATGAATGGAAAGGAAAGGCTTTGGCAAATAATTTTATAAGTAAAGTAAAGAATGGAGGATTACCTCCTTATAAGAAAGGAGTTGAAAAATCAATGAAGGAAATAGTTTCCTGAATTTAAAGAATGTTCTGGCGTTCAGATGCAAATTTCGGGTATGGTAGAATTGCAAAGTCGTTTCGTTTTTGTTTTGAATTCCAAACTACCATTTATCTGAGTTCGCTTTCCACAGGTAGGCTAGTTTTATTTTCTATCTCCGTAGAAGCGAACTTATGCACTTGCTTCTAATTTGTAAATCATTCATTTCGACACCTTTGCTTGCCCCCCATGACCCGGAGAAGAGTGGGGAAATGGCTTGTTATTTCGGGGCGTCCTTTGGGGCAGCCAGGTGAGAGAGAGGACCAGGGGCGCCGAGTGGCCCACGCCGCGAGACGCCGCCTTCGCGGGAAAATTACGCGCGTGTGGACAGTATGTGGGCGCGGCTGTGGATAAGCAAACACACATAACTCCAACCGATAAGGGGGCGCTTTGTTTTTTCTTAGGGTATTCGGTGGTAATAGTCCGACCACAAGACAATGATATCTGTGTGCGTATAGTGCTAGTATTGCACGCTGAATGCAACACACATGGAATTTAGGAGACTCATAGCAGCTTCAGTCCACTCAAAATTACATTCATTAAAGTTAAATGACGCTATTTATTCAATTTTCCAGGGCCTTTCGTGCTGGAATGGCGCAAAAGTATTTTTAAGTTTACGATGACAGCTTTTAACATGTCATAAATTAGTTATTTGCTTTCGGGCAATATCCCATTGCTTTCCCTTTTCTCTGCACGATGTGTGCGTGCATTGGAACGCGTAATACGAGCGAATTTGTGTCGCAAATTTTTTCACTCTAAATTTTTGCACTTATGCTTAATTTTTCCACATGCACATTTTCGAATTTTTTTCTCAACGAATAAATATTTATATTTTTTTAAATTACTAGCGATACTAATATGTTTGATGGACTCTTTTGTTTGCAAATGTTCGAAAAACAACATTCTTCACAAGCATATGTAAGGAAGTAAAACGTGGAAAAAACCTGAAATTATCTCAATACGTACTTTAGCAGGGTGACTGATGATTCATGCTGCACTGAACTGCGCCCAAGGGCGACGCACAGTGGTCCCAAATCGAAAAAAGCTGGCCAAAAGTCGTTTTTTCGAAAATTTTCAAGGAATTTTTGAACCTTATTTTCGGATTCTAAAGGATATGGTCTACAAAATACACTACTAAGTTAGTATTTTTGTTCATCAGAGCGGCTGCAGTGATCCGTCAAACATGGAGCATTCACCGTAAAAATCACAGTTGCGTGAAATCGGTCGATTTTGAGGAAGTTCAGCGTCATGCAGGACAACCTTTACGCGATATATTTGGCCAAAACATTTTTAACTACAAATATAAACATTATTACAAAGTGAGACATAAATTTTATTCGGATTTTACTATGTTTACTATTTTATATATATTTTGTAACTTTTAGTGTTTTTTACCCGAATTTTCAAATAAAATGTACAATATCGTTTAGAAAGGCAAGTGAATGCACGGTGTCTTTTGCACCAATACAAAGGGAAAAGTATATGCAACGCAGTAGTGAAGAAAATTTTTGCTACTAGTTGCTACTCCGACCTCAGCATTGATTTAACTGTAATGATGCAATGCGCTGACGCGGGCGGCGCACAGTGGGCGGAAATCGGAAAAAGCCGGACAAAACGACCGATGTTGACGCTTGGTCAAATCAGAGGCAAACATCAATGACAGTGCCTCTTCCACTGTCATCTCAGGGTGGACCTTTTAACTCGTCCTCCACTTTGAAAGAACTCTCTTAGCCCGAGTAGGGGTCGTAGTTGTTATTTCTGCAATTAGGTGAGCTGCTGCAGTGTCTCCCCTCTCTCTCAAACTCACAGATGCCGCGAGAGCAAGCTCAGCAGTAGTGGCAGTAGTTTTTAAAGTTTGAATTTTCTTCTGCGTGATCTAACACATTAGGTGCGACATTTTTTTGGCCGCCCTGGAATGCCTGGCAAATATAATATGAATTTTTTAGCATGAAGCTACAGGGGGAATTTTATTTAGTCAATCAATTTGAGAGGAATAGATTTTTACAAAAATACAATACTCAACCGGCTGTCGTTGAAGTACCGGGAAAGTGATGCATAGCAAATTCTGGAAATGTTATAGAGTCAGCGAGCCAACTTTTGTATCGACACAAAAATCATTCATTAGATCGAGAACTCTCTACCCATTTCTTAAGGTATGGCCATAGAATGCGTTTTGTCAGGAAGTCATTGAGAAATTTCAGAGCATCAGGGCCTTGTCTTAAATTCAGCCTCCGCGATAAATAATGGAGCAAATATTTTTTACCGAGTGAATGATTTTTTTACCAATTCCAATATTATTTTGTAGATATCAAGTCATGTAATAATGTGAGGTGGCATTTTCTATGGAATGGCGGATGGAGCCTATGTAAAATTTAGAAATAATAAATTTGTCGAGCCTATGGTTATCCAATGCCCTAATGCGTACACGGGGAGGAACACATGGTAAACGTGTAAAGATATGAAAATCTGTATGTCAAAGTAGAGCTGAGGGTATGATGCACATCTAAAAAAGCTAGAAGTTCCCATGGAAATACCTCCGTTAAAACGGTGAAGGGCTCCGCTCCAGGGTGTCATAAAACGACCGTTTTCGAAATTAGAATCCTGAGGGTCAGAGATCGGTGATTGAAGAAGGTATAGGGTTTCAGCTGGTATCTTTCTGGTAGGTCTTTTTGTATGAGTCCCAGGAAAACAACTCACTTTGTCGAGGTTTGAACGCTTTTAATAGAAGCATGGTCTTCGATCGTATCCAAAGATAACGAAATGAACTTCGATAAAACGTGCAAGTACATCGCATGAAAAACCTCCACTGTCTTCACCATAGACCATTTGAGAATCGGTGTCTTGAAGCAAAACATAAAAACGGTGAATGTTGAGTGTTAAAACCCGTACAGCTTCAATAACCTTACCGCGGCGCGGCTAATCCAACTCCCGACGCGCGGAGAAGAACCCTGCCGCGCGATCGAAAAATCAATGTAATTTCCGGCGACGCAAACTTATTTCAAAGAAAACTGCATAAAGACCTCAAGAAATCTTCAAACGATGTTCTCATATAAGTTACTCTGCGCGACCTTGCCGAAAACCTATTTGAAACTCTACCTAAATGTAAAACTTCGTCGAAAAACAGTATCCGCCATTTTGTTACTGCACGGTAAGAATTTATGGGCTGTTTTCTTTAAGATTACGGAAAATTAAAGAAAATACACCATGCTAACAGATTATGTGGTTTTTTATTCGGCAAGAATCCACCCATAACTTCACCATTCACTTACTTTGGAAGATTTTCAGAGAAAATTGAAGACGGGCGTTTTTATGGAAATTTGCTCACTTTTGAGCCTCTGTATCTCAGTAACGGGTAGGATCTATGTCAAATGAAGTACATATCAATAAACTTCAATCATATTTGAGTATACCTGCGAAGTTTCAAGTTTATAACTCAAAAAAAGCCATTTTGTAATTTTGTCCGGCTTTTTCCGATTTCCGCCCACATTGCGGGGGCCTGGCTGGCGCGTGGTAGGGCTCGAGGAAATCCAGTATTTATGGGTGTTATTCAACATTGTTGGATATTTTATTTCTACAAAAAATATTTACCCTATGAATAAACATCTCTTGTCATACGTAGAACGTTTTATCATTAATAGTTTCCATTTCACCTTACCTTTTATTTACGCGTGCCCATGCTCTCATAAAAATTGCTTAAGGACTCGAGCAGAAGGATATATTTATGGAACGAAAGTTCGCAGATATGCTTATAGTATAGTAAGTAAAACATGAATGCATTCAAAACAAAAAAGAATCCCTCAAATGCTACTCCACCCTTTCCTTCCGTTAGACGGGTTAGTTTTCGCCCTCACGCGGCACATTGTCCCTCTGTCGCCTCCTTAGCGGCCTCCTCAACCGCATGCAGGGCAAACGACGGCCGAAAAGGCCTAGGCTATTGATTGCGCCCATCGGGAAAACACAACCACCGCTCTCTGTACACTTGTTATGAATTGCACTTTGGCCACCGGGGATGAGCGGAGTAAGCCTTTTCACCTTTCAAATGTGATATTTCCTCGAAAATGGAGATAATAGCATCGAGAACCTCACACTGTGGAACCCACAAATTACTTCTAGACATCGCTTGCCCGAAATTTTCTCGCCAAAACTCAGTTTTACTCAGATTTTGCCAAACGAAAGACGTGAAAGTTAGTTTCCTCAAGCGTGAAGATCGAGTCTTGATAAAGTCGAGTATCCTCGAACTTTTTAAAGAAGACTTGTGGGGTTGAAGAAGAGTGCCATAGTATTTTAGTTCGATAATTCTGAAAATTTTCACGCGCCTTGAGATGCATGAAAAATTTCTTGAAAGTGGAAAAGGGTCCGTATCGTTTAAAAACCAATACTTATTGGATTGCTGGAGCAACAAGTTAGAGTTAGATGAGGACGTTAATTCAAAAGTTATCCTAAAAAAATTGCGAAGAAGTGTTTTTTCTCTCAAATTATCTTCGCCGGTGGAAGGAAAGAAAAAGAAATTACAGGTTTTTTAGAAGAAAGTTCGCTGACTGCCTAAATGAGAAGTTGAAATTTCCTCCGCCTTTATTTAAACAATTTGAGAAGTCCAGTGAAAGGGCCTAGAGAAGGAAAACGGAGGATCTTAGAGCTAGCACATCGCCAGTAGAGCATCCATGAGTTATCGAAGCAAAGGTGATGAGTTCGTGGCGAAAATAATAAATGAGGTGACAACAACCACTCTCTCAAGAGCGCGGCGAGTGTTATCAAATTGGAGAGCCAAGGATGTGAGGCAAAGTAAAATCTCCCACGAAGAAGCCCTTTCCATGATCGTTTCTGGCAATTTCACGAAACATCAGTACTTGCTCCTCCGACGGACATCTAAAGAAGCTGCCCTTCCTATTGTCCACTTGTCCGAGGAGGCAATGGAGGCGAGGAATAAGGACATAAGAAGATTCAGGGAGCACCATGCAAGGAAATTTTCCTGGATAGCAACGAATGAAGACCTGTTTAAAAGATTACTCCTAACTTCAGATGCAATGATATCAAGTATTTCTATGGCTCAAAGAAGGAAATTACTTCAATTTCCAGTCGAGGTTTACCAGAAGAGTTTATTAATCCTGGAAGAATTGAGTGGATGACGACTGTGATGAGGATTTGTCGGATAGTGATCATGAATGTATTTAAATTTTTTTCGTAACAATGACTGAGAAAGATAAGGAGAAATGTTAACTTATTTTTTTGATAATTAAAAAAGCCCAAATTAATGGAAAATCTCATTTAATTTTTCGTACCAAATCATGTGCTCGTTAAATTGATGCCTCACTTCGTAAAGAGCTTATTGCAAGCGTATTAATAAATTTGGCGTTTAACTTGAGTTATAGGAGTTATGAAATATTGTTTATAACATTTCAATGATGGTAATAATGCCTCCGTTGAAACTTGTGAAATACGGAACCCCGTTTAAAATTGCTTCCAAATCCATTGGCACGTTACAAGGAACTATAAAATTGTCTACTTAATTTGAATTAGATATTATAATTTTTAAACAATTATTGCAGTTCAATAATATTAATAATATACTTATAATATAAATTTCCAATTAATATTAACTTATTTTTCGTATCAAATACGATCAAACATATGAGAAAGTAGAAAATATTCTCTTGGTTCATTCAAAATAAGTTGTTCAAAATTTGTCCAAAAATAAACAATGCAGTCATTTTATATGCATTTATGTATGTTTTAAATAACTAATTCAGTTTTATGATATGTATAATTTTAATTTACTATCACCAGTATAATCTCAAATTCCAATGTTAAAAAAATTAATTGTTTAAACAAAATGTGAAATAGCAATAAAATTATTGCAAATACATAAAAAATAGTTATAAATTCAGAATAAGCGGGTCAAAAACAATAAGAATAGACCTTTAGGTCAAATATATACATAATAACAACGGCGTAATTAATTTTGGCCAGCTTTTTTCGATTTGGGACCACTGTGCGACGGGTCACACATAGCCGGGTGCGGCATAAAGCGCCACTTGCCCCACCCCTCTTGGGCGCGTGCAATTTTTCCCGCTCCCGTATCGGTGGCTTTTAAAGGATTTTCCGGCACCCTCCGGCTCCTCGAAATCCTCGCCGACACCAGTCAGTGGTGCTCACGCAGGTGAAAGCAAGGCGGGTTGCGATTTTTAAAAAGGTTCAACTTGTCGCAAAAACCCCGTTGTCCTCTCTACTTCCCCACCTAGAGAGACCATACTTGACTTGCTTTTTTTATTCACGCGCTTCCTTTTACCCTCGGGTCGGCATTGGGGTCGTGGGGAGGATGGGTATTTTGAGTATTTCAATTAATTTCCGACTTATAAAGTTATTAAAGTATACGAGTTATTAAGTTATACAGCCAACTCTCTTTTTAGACGTTTTTCCGTTTTCCTCCTTCTCAACTCTTTTATATACATCCCGTCGTAATTTGACGAACCATTCGGGAGATCAAGGGAGGCTGATGACCCCTCTTAACGATTCCTAGCCGTCCCGAATTCTTCTCTTCTCTCAGCATGATCCTCAGGGCAAATATATGCATATACATGAACGATTTAAGGGTAGGTACTGCGCATGGGAGAAAGGTTGAAAGGGGCAAAATCCGAGATCAAGTGATAGGTCTGATTGGCAAGCTGCGAAGATAGTTTTCGTAGGTAGTAGCCAAAAGGCTGAGGCCATCATTATAACCCCAACATTTGTAGGACAATGAGATATGGAAATAAAGCGCTTGCTTGCATGCTATTTCTTTTCATTTCGTCCTAGATATTCCCATACTTACATTCTAGTTAGAGAGACTACGTCGGCCTCTACTTTTACTTTGAGGACATTATTATGTCCCTACTCTGAGGCATAATACATTTTCCTCCTTGTCCGCTCATCCAAACGACGAGAAACAAGATAAAAAAGCAGGTATCATTGGGTTAATGTGTGAATTTTTTGATCGAGGTGGTAGTGGTCAAATTCAGAACAAATGCATTCGCATTAACTCTTGTTTTTCAAGCCATTTATTGAATTCATGGTATGGATTTCGTTTTCAAATCAGAGTTACGCATGAAGATAATAAATTCCAATGTGTTGAATTACACCTATTTTTCCAAGTCATAGCGGCTGGACGTTTTAAAAAAGGAATACTGGAAAGTCCTGAGAAATCTGTTGGTAGCCGAAGGGTGTTGTGATAATTGAGATAAGTAATTATGCGCGCTAGTTAATTGAAATTCGGTACTTTGAGGAGGACGATGAAGTATTTAGCTATTTTTGAAGTCCGGCTGAAAAGGGGATTCAAGTTACCATAATTTGTGAAGTATGATAAGTACTTACGGGATGAGTTCCAGAAAGGAAGCTTATTGTGTCCGTGTACATCTCAGACTTGGGTTCTTATCTTCCGGTGGTACATTTTCTTCAAACGAGAACAAATAGGCAGGAAATGTTTATTATTTTTTGTGTATAGCCCCTTTTTGTGTATAGTGACTAACTTTCGTCCGCTTCTCGCTTTCACCTCTGGAACCCTTGAAGGACATTAATCAACTGGGACTATTACGTCGGCCGTAATGTGTTGCACGCTTTTTGATCGCCGGAAGACAGCTCGGAAGAAATTGGAAGGCGCGGAGTAGTATTAGAGGAAAAAAATATAAATTCTCCTTAAAAACTTCATCAATCACGAGGACGGCAGAGGCAAACCCCTTTCCTAGAAATCGTCGACCTATATAATGCAAACAGAGATCTCGCGAAGATGGGGGAGAGGGAATAAGAGCAACTGAATGGCGAAGAGTCAGCTATTTGATAAATCAACGGTGGGAATCGAGAGAAAACACAGGCATTTTGACGCATTGAGTGGAAATGATTTCCAGAAATTAATTAAGCGCTAATTAGCCATCAATCCCGTCAGTGCCTTGTGATGTTGAAAGGGCTGTGACCTCCCTGTGGACGGGTGTTTTTTTCGGCCAATAAAAGGAATCTGCCTCCGTGAAAAGGGTCGCTCTTTTCTAAGAATTGGCTCTTTCACATATTTTTAAAATTGCCCGCTGTGATTGATAAGAGTGCGAAACATGAGAAGACTTCTATTTATCTATTTTTCGATCCGTCGTCTTCTTAAAAGCTATTTCTGGCGAAATACTAACTGCCACTGCCCTTTTGCCGATCAGTTGATGACGTAACTAACTTTTGCATAGCGGTTCGCATATATGTAAATCATCGGCCGCGTGAACCGAACTCTCGTGGCTCGATGTCGTTTACCCTCATGAGGAAGATTCGTTACCACAGTGATGAGCCGTTGTTAGAGAGAGATGACCTACAAAAGCTACTTTAGCAGCGCCTTCAGGCGGAATTCATAAAAACTACCTCTGGACTATGAATGTTATTAACGTAAACATTCTGATTTTAAATTGAAAATGCGAGAGAAGGCGGAGTGTTCAGAACTTGGAGGTAAATAGTCATTATTCTCACAATCTGTGTTAGAGTTCAAAAAATCATTGGCCTCAAGTGAATAGAATACGAAGTCATTATAATTAAAGGAGTAGTCATCCTCGGGTAAACATTACAAAATACAAAAAAAACTAATTATCTCGTTCGTAATGCATGTAATTCAATTCCTTATTTATAATGTCTATGTGATTTAGCTAATATTTTTCTTAAGATTCCCTCTGGATATGCACTCACTATTAAAAATTCCTGAAATTGACGCTAATGGCTCTAGTGGACGAAACTCTTCAGGTTACCACTCCCTCAACATCTCTAAAATCCCTCGTTGAACAGTTTTTTCTATGCGAATCAATGAACCAGAACTCTAATGTCGTCGAAAATGCATTAGAAGTTCCGATTTTTGTTATTGTAGTAAACTTAAAAAGGAATGGCTGAATGGCGAAGGTTATAATACGTCTTAATTTATTTATCCTTACCATGTACCGTATTATTGGAATGAATTGTGACTTCGGCTCCGTACGAGCGATCCCCCCATCGTTCAGCTCAGGTTACACTCTCTTGCAGGCTCAGTTCCCATTTCGACTCTCCGACCGGTGCACCTGAGCAATGTGTGAGTTTAAGGAAAGGAATTTTGAAAACGCCTCATTAACCCATTAATGCCCAGAAGATTTTTTTGAAAACATTTTACTTTTTTTGCATAAATTATGATTAGACATCATATCTGATGCGGAAAAAAATGTTTTAAAAATCCCTAACATTTGCATAGTACTTAATCCTATACGTATCTTAAGATACATCTGGGCACTTACGGGGTCAAAAATGTACATAATCATTTAACGGTGTTGATGCGCGTTTTTGATATGTAATTAATTACTCATGCCTTCATCAGTAATTTAATAGTAATAATATAATGTTGAGTATTATTATAGCATTTTTACATGAACAATTTAAATTTGATTTTGACATTTTACAGCAGCGTGACCCTGTATCCCACTTTTTTATACCGTATCCATTAGGTTGGTGCGAAAAAACTCAAGTTCCCAATTTCGTGTCGTAATAGCGCGGAAAAGTAGCGATACGTTAGTACAAGAAAAACAAAAAAAGAATTATTAAAATCGGACGTCATCTTCCGATCCCGCAAAGCACTTGAAAAAATGACGAGAATGAAAAAAAATTTTTTTTTTCGTTGTAAAAAAATGAAATAAAATTAATATCTTTTAACGCCACAGCAAAAAATGGTTACAAATAGCTTAGGTTATTATTAATATATGCATATTTATGGTTTTAAACTCTTATTACCGATCGCACCAGATCATTAAAAATGTATAAATTTTGCAATTTTGCCGGTTTTTCAGAGTTGTGTAATAATCACTTAAGGTAATATTTTAGGCTAAAATGCATGTTTGATTATGCAGCTCTTCCTTTGTTTATATATGATTTAATTATATTTGAACAATCCAGAACTCACCGCGGAGAGGTGCTGCACTTTGAGTTCTACCCACACCCTCCATCCATCCAACTAATGAGGGTTACTGCTATTTATAATATTAAATTTTTTTGTCCTTCTTTTAAATTTTAGCTTGTGAAAACTACTTTGTATTGCGATTTTGTGGTGAAGTCGGGCATAATGGACCTTGATTTGAATATAGCCCTAATAAATCCATCTCTGGATCGATAGCCACAAAGCTTAAGGGATGCCTCTGTTACCAATTTCACACACGGCTCCATTGCTTGCCTGTGATGTAGGAAGTTAAAATATCCCAATCTTGTTTATCACCAGATTCAATGAAGGAAGCTATTTCTTCATTAGCAATTATTCTCATAAGAAGAAGTGGAGTAGATAGTTTGACTACATTGGGTGCTTTCCATTCATGTGACTCACGAGTCGACTTGTGTCGACTCACGGAAACTGTTTATAACTCTCCTATTCCTGTGCGTTACCGTTTGTTGACTTGTGTCACAACAGTCGGCGACACACACAGAATGGAACACGAAAACCGCGACCCAAGTCGACTTGTGTCAATGAATGGAAAGCACCTATTCCAGGCAATCAATTCTATTCAGTCATTTATTTCGAAGTTCATGGCAGGAGTAATGAAGTTTACGATAGGTTTGCTTTTAGTTAAGTCTGTTTGGCCTTAAATACTCTTTTTAGCCCTAGCTCTCTAATGTGCCTTCTGTAATCAAAAACCATCGCCATCAATACGTTCTCTGCGTGGTCAAATTTAGAGTTCCATTCAATAACAGGGAAAACTACTTTCTTTTAATATTCAGGTATGTATCGAGAGGTTTCCATTGCTCTGGTTTGGTAAGTCATTTGGAAATTCAGCACTTGTGATTGCTTGTCTAATGTCAATAAGGTATCTTTTGTCCTTGCTCAAAATTTATCTATCAACTTGTAGAATTTCACATTGAATTGCTTGGAAATGCAGAATTGGAAGCTTTCCATTACCATTCAGATTAGTCCAATTGGCCCACTAAATGATTTTTGGCCACTTGTTTCACCATCTAAATACTGAAAAATATAACAAAAGTAATTCAATGAAATGAAGTAAACCAACTGCCCACTGCAGTGAAGGTTCAATGTTTCCTACGAGCTCTCTAATAGTGCACCTTTCCATCTAATGTTGATGTTCGTGCCATCACAGCATACTAACCCTAAGTGCTCTAATGATACTCCTTGATCGGAGAGATAAGATAATATGGAGACCACTATATCTTTAGCAGACCCGGAGCTTGGAGAAACATGACTCAAATACACAAAATCCGGTTCTTTTATTAGAGACTGGTGATCCGCTTTAACTGTCCGGCAGTACTCTTTCAATTCAATCATTTCTATTACTATGGTATTGTATATCCTTCCCTCAAAGTATAGCCCGTGTACTTCACCTAGATCAAGATGGATTTTCTAAGTATATCGCTAATAATATTTCTCTTTTCCCTTCTAATTCTACATCAGTCAATGAACTTAAAAGTATATTCTTCAGTTATAACACCATTGTCTACAAATACCCTTGATGCTATTGCAGCAGCTGTACGGTGAGGTCACAATGAAAAGCTGTAGTTTATAAATTTACCCCAATTTGCCATGGTGATTTATATTTTTTAGGGTGTACTAGGCATGTGATCTTCCTGGTCAACAAATTTCTCCTTGATTGTTGAACTTTGCGTTGCGTCATTTAAAACCTCAACATCTTCACTTTCGGTTTCAATAGGGTTAACATGCTGCCTTTTTAAGGTGCAATTTTGCCTTTCAATTCTAGTGGCCAGTTTTATTGTCATTTTGATCTGAAGGACTATTTAAAACTTCGCAAAAATTATCCTCAAGTAATTATTACAAAACTCTGAAAAACCGGCAAAATTGCAAAATTTATACATTTTTAATGATCTGGTGTGATCGGTAATAACAGTTTAAAACCATAAATATGCATATATTAATAATAAACTATGATATTTGTAACCATTTTTTGCTGTTGCGTTAAAAGATATTAATTTTATTCCATTTTTTTACAACGAAAAAAAAAGAATTTCTTTCATTTTTGTCATTTTTTCAGGTGCTTTGCGGGATCGGAAGATGACGTCCGATTTTAATAATTCTTTTTTTGTTTTTCTTGTACTAACGTATCGCAACTTTTCCGCACTATTATGACACGAAATTTGTAACTTGAGTTTTTTCGCACCACCCTAGTATCCATCCCTGTACAACTGATACATCCATTTTTTCTTTTCGGAAACAGGATAACAAACAGGAGTTTTCATTTTATTATGTATGCTATTAGTAATCATGGTATCTCTGTATTTATCATTGTTATAAACTATTCGATTAAACTAGAGCGGTCCCCCTTTGATTTTTGAAATGCAGCTTTTTCAGGAAGGTTATATACACTATTGATTCTATTTTCATGAAATGTTCCAGTGCCACACAAGCTCCTTCCAGTTAACATTTCTGAGCCGCTTTTCTGATGTGAACGAATTGCCAACAAATATGTTTGTAACTGGTGGTAATTCACACTCATCAACGAGTCCTAAAACCACATATCCTCCTTGACTAAGATCTGTTCTCTGAAGGTTGGCCACAGCATGATAAAGGTTGGCCACAGCATGATAAAGGTTGACTATATTCCGAAATAAACCATAATTTTAACCCATCTCTTACTCGTTTCTCTGTAATACATTACTCGGAGCCATATCTACCATAATAGGGGTTGATTGATTCATCCACCAAACAGTATCATCCAGCGCTTACAATTTTGAAAGTCAAGTTTCAAATCTCAAACAAAGGTTGAGCATTATATAGCCTATCTTTGCCATCACTCTTCCCATTATAATAATTATCTGCCAGATGCAGAAACCTTTAAATTTCTTCAAACCTGTCCCTTCGCATTGACTTAGAAACTATTTCGATGGTATAGTCTGGAGATGACCTCCGATAAAGCCATCTATTAGGTAGACGGTGATAAACTGAGAGTAGCAATATTCCAAACACTTGAAAAATCTCTTCGATTTGTACGTACGAATAACGTACTAACATTTTTTACAATTGTTCAGAAAATTGGTCTTGAATTTTTCTGCTGACAGCGTTGATGGTAAAAGTATTTCAGATTTGTTTCACCTCTGCTCCGTTACTAAGGTACGTCTTCTCTTCTCAGCGGTAAATGGGAAGCATATATAGCAAGGAGTGTGCAACAAAAGTAACAAAAAATTATTTACTAAAGAGACGGTTGAGAAGTTTTTAAAGCGTCAGTTCCTCCTAATGTCAGGTGTGTCCTTCGGAGGCTAAAACTTGAATACAAAGTATGTACAAAGTTTTGGGTGACGTAGCGTAGTACATAGTTTCATTGCCAATGTTCACCAAAGTTACTTATTTCCTACACTGATTTCCGGTTTGCAATCTGGATATCATTGCCAGCAGAAAGTTTAACGAGAAACGAAGTAATCAATTTATTCCACCGTCGGGCATACAGGATACAAATAATGCCAAGACACTGGCGGATGCATATGGGGGGCGAAGGGGGCGAGCGCGGTCTCTTTTCTCTTACGTGGCCTCCCGTATTACCTAACATTGCAGAACTACAATTGTAACTCTTTCATATCATAAGATGGCATTGCCTTGTATATTTTTTTTTTCTAAATTTTATTCTCAAACCACCGGATACAGCTCATATTGGCCATTTTACACCGGGGTGTTCAACAAGTGTAACTAGTAAACGTACACAAACGACCATGTCCTGGACCGGGGAAACCTACCCAGGCTCGAACCCGCGACCTCTTGTTTGGCGGGCGAGAGCGTTACCCCGCCGCCACCGAGGCCGGCGTGAATGTATGTACCTATAATCATTTCACATAGAAATTTCCTAAACTTTGCATGTGACTTGATTATTTTTCATTAAGATACATGCAAAGGTAGCTCAAGATATCTTTTGTGCCCCCCTTGAATTTTTTCCATATCCGCTACTGTGCCAGGATAGGCAACTTGATATCGCGAGTATTTGCGCTTCCGGAAATCCAATACCGATTCATTTCATGCTTCGAATTACTTCATCACAACCAAGGTACTTTATCGCAATTGAAAAGAGGATACACCACATTTATGAGAAAATTCCTGTTTTTGCTGTATTTACCTAACTGTTAAATGCTATGCATTATGAAATTGCAGAAATATAAAATTGTCTTCGATGCATCACATAATTAGGTTTATAAAATAATTATTTATTTATTTATTTAATCAATAAACAGAATGAACACATACCTTTAAGTCAAAACTGGAATATTTAGTGCCACAAGTGCTCAGACGTATCTTTAAATACGTCAAAACTTTACTGGTTAGTATTGTCATGAGCTTGAAAGAAAAATGAATGTCTTTAAAAAGCCAATATTCCTTATACATTTAAAATAAAACAGGTAAAATCTGGATTCATAAACTCAATGCTTTATATGAAAATTTAATTTTCACATGGCCGTATCGTAGCGGTTTCTGAGTAGTTCATGACCAGCCGTATGTAAGTAAGCATAAGAATTGCAAATATAGGCTTAAATAATCTAAATCACTTGTACACCATTAGAAGATTTTCTTCTGTCATATTACGTAAAGAAATTGCATATTAATAAAATATAAATAAACAACAAACAAAAGAGTATTTAGGAGTTTTTAAAGTGTGACGTATCTAAAGATACGTCTGGGCATTAATGGGAAGATAATATTTTTATAGGTGGTTCTTAGTTTGTGTTTGTTTGTGCCTTAGGTTTGTGCCATTGGAATCCTCTTGGAATTGAATTTTAGGGTCCTGCCCGCTCGGTGGTGAAAATATCTGAAAATTGTTTGTCGTAGTTTATGCCTTCCTTCTAAAGCAAATTTATGCAACGACTAGAAACATCTTTTTTAGTGGAGACCATGACACTCCTGTTTATAAAAATAATTGAGAAAATATCGCGGTTTCTCATATGCTATACTTCATTGATATGGCAACACAGTCGCAAATAATTCTTATCGAAAGTCAATATGGACGAGGCCATCCAATGAACATGGCATTTGGTTTTGGCATTCATGGCATTTCGTAATTTTAGTAATCATTAATTTATATTTATTGAATGTATTTGTGTTATCTGTCGTATTCTTCCCTTTTTCACAGATGTACTCGCTCACATAATCAGCGCTTATGTCAGACTCCTAACCAGTCATGCCAATAGCCGTTGTCAGTACTTTCCGATTTTTTTATTGGTATGATAGTATTTCCACATTTTCCTCTCCGTTCCTGCGTTATATTCTCCGTTATTCTCCACATCTGTATCTCAAATTTGTGTGCAGCCATGCCTATCCCACTTGTATCCAAGTATTTTTTTGCAAACGGTGGAACGGTTTTACTTTGTCCTACTACGCTGTCCAACTTTCTTGAGAGAAGTTACCAGGCTTCGCCACTTCCTCATGTTCACTCATCTATTGGAGCATGGCAACCTAACATAAACATTTGAGTATTCCTAGGGAAGAAATAATTACGCTAGACCTAATTTAATTTGCGGGAAGAAAGTTTTTATAAGTTGCGTGAAAGAAAAAGACATTGTTTTTACTGCATAATTAATGGGGCAATAATATAGAAGTACTTATCGGAATACATTAATGAAGATCATTAATTATGAATTCTTCCCTATGTGGTACTATTTACATTTAAAATGCAATCTCATTTTGATTGCTACAGCTATCGTATCGTATTATTTCCAACGCGAGTTGATGGAATGAGTGATTACTAAATATTGTTTCCATTGGAAGCTCATTTTGACTATATTTAATCTATGTTAATCATTCTTTATTTTTAACACTCGTTTTTACCTTCTATCTACTTCAAATTTGCACTGCTGCCTTCAAATTTTTAAATATATAGATGGATACACGGCAATTCGTAGACCCAAATGCTTATATTTTTTGCGAGGTCATCATGATAAAAATGTTGGGTTTTTTATTTCACGCTATAATCGAATTTATTTTCCATCACTAACAAGATAAAATTGTAAAATCAATGCGAGTGCCATATCGCTTGAATGACACCTGAGTTTTCCTGCGCTAATGGCTTTTGTTTATCGATTTAAATTTTGAGAGGTTTATTAGGAGTGCGTGGTTATAGATATTGCATCTGAGGACATTCACTAATTTATTTTTGTAGGTGAATGAATCAATATTGATCGAATGATCACAATTTTTCCCTGAGGAAAGAAATCATCTTGTTGTTAGCATTATTTCTTGCTATATTTTACCACCACAATTACTCCAATGCAAAATATTTTACCAAACATTTTGTATTGGACTAATTACAGATTTCCCATCGTCATTATTTCAAATTTATTTATATGGAAACTTCGGCAATCGTTCTGTAGTGAAGAAAGGCATCTTACTTTCCATTAATTTTGGGAGTTTTTTGTCATTTTTCTTTTCTCTGCTCACCTGTCCACGTTTCACTTGGCAATAATGGCAATTGTCGATTGTTGTCAAAGGGTTAAGGTCATTGTTGCTGAAGGAAATTGTTGTAGGTTGCACTGAGATGATAAAAATGATGATTTTAAAGTCGTAAAAGAAGCTGGATTATTTTTATAACAAGGCTTTTCCTCTGTGAAACCTTTCCTCTATGGTAAATCAAGGAATTAGATTTCATAAGGTTCACTATTTATGTTAATTGAACGAGTTCCGAGTTTCGTAACATAGTTACATCTTTAGGTACTGATGATTATTATTTATATATGTATGGCAGGTGTAGTTCCTGGTAAATGGGATGGATGCGGAAGCCAAGGTTAAGCCAAGCCAAATAAGAACGTTTAATATCAAGAAAAAACTTTTTACTTGGATTATCTTTCAAATAGCAAACACTTCATAGGTAATTCAGGTTCGGGAAAAAAATTGTCGGAAATATGCGGGGATAAATGAAAGCGAGGAATTGAAAATTTGTGAAAAACTGCTGTAGAACGATTAATTGCTTATTTCTGCTGGGACGGAGGTTAACGCCGCTTAACGCGCTGAAGAAAAGCTGTGATAAAGTAGGTTGGACTAAGAGTTAATAAGCGACAAAATGTTTGAAGAATAACCGTCGGACGCAAAGTCATTTTTTAAGTGACCCAGGTGTTGTTCCGAAACATAGTCTCTCGAAAGATAGTGTAGTGTAAGTGAATTGTGAGAAAGAATTAGGTAGGATTGCGCGGAGAATATCGACCCAAGAGCCCTTTGGGACTAAATTGTAGCAGCTAGGGGGGAAAAACTACGGGAATGAATACAGATTATTTCGCATTGCGAGCATTGACAATTTTCTGTGAGAATGTGGTGATTTTATGCTGGATAAATAGAGCAATACCCCGCGTCACAAATATTGTTGAGCAAAAGTTTCTTTGAGAACAAGCAAAGTTATCGATCATGCGTAAAGAAGTTAGTTTTTGTATTCATGGAGCGTGTAGATGAAATATCTGTTCTATTTGATAATGCTTTTGTAAACGTTTTGGTAACCTTATAGCGGAAATGAATATATACCGAAGAAATCAGTTTGCATTTTGCGACCTTTCCAGCCATCGATTACAGCTAACATAACACGGTGAATGTGAAATTTATCCATTCCAAATGATACGTTTGCGTGATCTTAAGCTGATGTTTTATGGCAGTCGCTTCTAATGCTTGATGACTAAGCTGAAATAAAATTCAATTTATCCTAGAAAGATAATTCATCTTTTTTATGAACCTAATGACCCTAGTACTGCTTCTATTTTTTTATGGCTCAGTCGTATCTAGTTAATTTGCACTTTGTAATTTCTTTGAATTTCTGATTCCATATAAAGTGAATGGCGCTCGGAATTTTGCATTCTGTGAAGTTTTACTTCTGCTATGTCAGAATTGTGTTTTTAATGCATTTCCACTTAGAAATGTCCACTTTTTTGCTCAAAACTTCTTTTGAATAGACTAATTTTTATAAGTCTTTATAGCATAATAATAAGTCTCAGTACCGATTCTTTGTGAAAGTTTGCGTGCATGAGAAATCATACTAGACTACCTTGTGTAACTCATGAACATTCTCTCTCATTAGCTTTGAACACATTAGCCATATTAATGAATATACTTCGAAGGCCCGAACACTATGAATGAAATGACCATTAAATGGGGCTAGCATTTGAACGTGTTCCTAAAAATCTGCAGTTGAAAAATTTATTCTTGATGTGAGGACGAAGCCTTGAGCGTAGAGGTGGGTTAAACTGTTCATTTTTATGAACCGTTCACTTTGATCCTGTTCAGTAAAAATAACAGTTCAAAATATCGGTTCATAGTGAACAGGTAGGGTCATTCGATAGAAAATATTGTTTATCATGCGTTTAGAGAACATGAAAGCTTAGTGTGGTATCGTAAGGTTTGTGGAGAGTGTTATGGTAATTTCAAGCAAGTTCTGCCCCGAGCCTTTACTTGGTCATCCACGCGCAAGAAAATATGTGCTGTCCACTTTAGAATAGGCCAGACTTAATATTTCATATCAAGTCAGTGCCAGATGTTATTCACGTTTTAAAATGATGTTATGATGTTATTCAAGTTTTAAAATTCTCCTTTTATAAGAAACTTTGACTTTTGCACAGCTAGCGATTCTATATAAATATTTTGAGTACATACTTTCTGACACGCCGCCTCAGTGCAGTTACTATCCTTTGCTACAAAGTATTGCGGAGGGGAGGAAACGTGCTCCTTTGTTGAAAAACAAACTCTCCTTCTAGGCACGAGCCATCAGCTGGCGTTCCATGCCATTCCCACTATCCACAGTTGAGAACTCTTAAGCGACGCAGGGTAAAATATAGATTAAACCAGTTAAAAGTAAATATCTGTACGACCAACCTAAGAAAAACATAAATAGTGGATACAATGTACACATTTTGTATTGTTATCATATACTCTTTTTTAGCTATAGACTTAGTTTTTGGCGCCTACGATGATTTTTTTAAGTGCGATGTGATGTGAAATGTGGATGCATCTCCAAAAATATTGTTTAAAACGCGATTCATGAACTTAAGAAACGATTTAACTCCAAGTTAGATGATGCACCTGAAAAAACTATGTCCAAAGACTAATTGTTTCTTAAGTTCATGAATCGCGTTTTAAACAATATTTTTGGAGATGTATCCACAAATCCACAAATGTTCAAAATACGAAATCAAAATGAACGCGATATCCCAACTGAACGCCCCGAGGAAACTAATATTTGATCTAATATTTCGAACGGTTCGAATGAACTGATATTTTAAATATCAGTTCAAATATTAGTTGTTTCGAACGGTTCGAAACCGCCGTCTGTTGTACCCACAACGCACTTGCTCGAGTAAGCTGCAGTTCAAAATGCCTCTTCATGATCATACCTACTGTACCGAGTACGCCGCAATTGTGCAGTTCCTTCATGAACAGTGAAAAGGGTGTTTTAGAGAACGGTTCATTTTCGAACCGGTTCATTTCAGTGAACAGTTCGTTTTGGCAGTTCGGTTCTTTTTGACCCATCTCTACTTGAGCGGTAATGCGATTCCAAAGTTCTCAATTTCTCGCATTCTTTCACGTCGGTTGCTGTGTGACGACAACAGTTTCACAGGCAGTACCGTCAGCGACTTCAGGTAGAGGATGATGGTCCCAGTGGCGTAGCCTGGAAATCCGTTGTGGGGGGTTCCAAAACCAGGGGGAAAATTTTTTGAAAAAAAAAGGGTTTTACTAGGTAAAGGGTTTTAAACTAATTTAAACTCTTTTCATAACCGAAAAATCTTCATTTGTTAAAGATATATTAAATGTTTTGTAAGTTCATGATTTTTCAATATTTTTTCTTTTATGAAGGAGGATAATAATGTGTTTTTATATTTCGGGGGATCCGGACCCCCCGCACCTCTCCCCCCCTAGATACGCCACTGGCTGGTCCTTGATCTAAGCCTCCGTTGTTGATACATGCTTTCTCACCAGTTCTTGTTGCTGCAGTCCTATTTGTCCATTTCAATAGCCTCCGCCAACCAGGGTTTCCGTGGTATCCATCGTGTCTGTTGTAAATATGTCTTTTACCGCACAGCAACCGACGTTGCTGTAACCGAATAATGGAGAATTTGGATAATTTCAATTGATTCAGGCGTTTTATAGAGGAAGTGCGACATATTGAAGTGAAAGGTGGTAGCACTTTCTTCAATAATTTAATTCATACGAACGTACACCTTCCAGTTCAATGTGAACAATTTGCAATTACTTCTTGATGTTATAAATATCTACCACCACATATTACCGCGCAATGCTTCCTTCGCCAAATAAATTATGATCGATAACAATTATCTTGGGACGATGTCACGGAGTGAAAAATGAGTGAAAAACAGTCGTTAAATCTCCTGAAGCCATATATTAACTAGGTATGCTAGGTCAAACTTCCTATTAATAATTTCACTGCCTATGTGTCTCATCGTTATACCATCACTGTCTTCTTGCAATCTTGGTTTCAATTTACCAGCAATAGAAACCGCTTAAAGAAATGTTTCATTCCATTGATGGATATGATTCCTGATGGTGACCACCATTCACTACACAGTGCCTTTTAACCTAACGTTTAACTCAAAAAGTATTATTCGAAGTAGAGACTTCGTTATTTTGTGTTTGGGCGCTATGGTGTTGTCTGCATGGTAAATATTAAAACCCCTTGAGAGATAATTGTACGTTGCTCTTTAAAATACGCTGAGGAAGTTGCAAATAATGGTGCATCGTATTATTTCTGTGTTCTCAAAAATCACAGTGGGGAATCTTTCCAACATGTCCTGAGTTCATGTTCGTAATAACTTTTTGTTCTTATTCACTTGTAAATCTGCTCTACCGCGCTCAATTAACGTTAAGAAATATGTAACCCGTAATGCGGGACGGCAACGTTAGAGCTTTTTCGCTCAAGTAATGTCAAATCAGGTCAATCGACGGATTTGAGCAATCATCATTGTCCCCTCGGACTTATATGTCTTGCTCCCATCTCTCTCTCGTAAGTCGGATGTAGGAATTAAAAAAATAGCAATGATAAAAATGTTTGCGTGATGGTGAGATTATAATTTTTTCAACCGTGTGGAGGTATATCTCGGAAATATTTCCAACGACTTCAGACCCATTCGCGGGCTTAATCCGACGAAAACGTCACGACGCATAATCTTCCCTTCCCGTCGCTGTAACGAAAGAGAAACTCCCCCCACGCTTTTTTTCATTCCGACGTCAGGGATGGAGAAGCAGAGAAAAAGAGAGGGGAGGAATGAGAACTACTCCATTACAGCACACTCAGGGAATTGCGTAGGTCTGGGGATTTAATTAAACGCCCCGAGCTCGCCTTTTTTTCTCTCTTTGCTACCTCTCTCTTTTCTCCTTCTTTTTTCATTAATGGATTGATATACTTATTTTTTTATTATCATATTTTCCTCCTTGCCATACTTCAAAAACACTTAACGAACATGTAGCGGAAACTGTCTTTTTGGACATTTAAGTGCACGTAAACCTCGTAATGATTTTTTTTCACGCAAACCTCGTAAAAATCTCTACTCTGACTCGTCCCAATGGAAGTGAATATTTTTAGCAGCCCTGTGGCGATAGCATACCCCATAATATAAGTAAAAACAAAAAATTGGTTCTCACCTTGTTTTGCAGTAATTATAGTTAAAGTCTGTTAGTCAATAAGTTGGCCAAAGTATGAAAGTGACGGAAAGGGATTCTTGACATTTCGCTATCCCTCCTCCAACCAGTACTTCGGGGATTGATATTTAGCTGCTGTTCTTGTTTGTGTAATTAACAAGCGTTTTTTGTTTTCCTTGTACTCTCTCCAAATGTAATGAGTTTTTCAGATAATATTTCTAAATCCAGCAGCACAAATTAAGGTTTATTTCAAATACTTACTCACCTCATAAGTGGTTGAAAACATAATTATCTTTGCAGATTAAATTTGCGCTAAGTATCTACTAATCATCACTAATACTACAGTCGATTCTCTGCGCTGAAATATAAAAAAGTAAAGGATAATAAGGGTTAAGAGTGCTTCTATTGATAAAAATAACGGCTGCTTAGTTTCGCTATTTTTTGTGAAATTGCTGTGTGAAACAAGCATATATTAGTATTAGTTACTGTTGTTATGTTTTAGCACTAGTTGTAAATTTATGAAGCATTACACAGCACATTTAAGTGTTTCTGTGAATGGACATCTTTGTCTTCTACGATTGTGTGCATTACTGAGGCTTTAATTAACTCTTGGCCACTCTCTCTTTTCCTATTTGTTTATTCATGGATTGGTGTACTCATTTTTTTTCTCTCTTCGCCCCACTTCAAAACACTTCCCCCCATCTACCATGCATCCTCCATATACTACTCCGGGACACTTCCTCTTCCTCCTTCAGCGTTTACACGTCTCTCTCTCTTGCATTTGTCGGTCGTTTTCAGAGATTTCCCTCGTCGTACGGTCTCCCTCCGCAAGCACAATTACGCGTGCAGGGGGTGGATACCGCAGTCTTAACTCTTCGCTTTGCGCTCCGGGCTGGTCCCATGAGTCGTGGATAACCGCCACTCCATAAATTTCCCTCTGTAACTCGGGCGTTGCCGGGCGACCGAAGTGCGGTCTGCGCCCCCACGCACTATTGTTCGTTCTTATGACCTAGGGCGTAGTCCTGGGGGGTGTTTCAGAGTCTCCCTTTCCGAGCGGATCGGGAGACTTGACGCGGATTCTGCGTCACTTACTATCGGCCAGGCAATCCGTGCGTTTCAGAGCGGCTTCCTATCGACTCAAGGCCGGCTTTCCTATCGGATAGAAGTCGAGTGGGCTAGAGGTGCCGGAAACTCATTCCGGTGGCGAGTGGAGATATGTTATATTGCTATTTTTTATTAAGTATTTGGCTATAATAAAATCATACCACTTTATTTCATGAGTGCTGATATATGTGGATATTCTGATAGAGTAATATAAGTGCTAGTGACTTAAATTATCGTGTAAATTAGGCGATAAATAGGCAGACTGTATCACTGACGGTACAAGTTCGTTTGCGTTGTTATTTGGACGAGTAATTTGGCAAAAAGAACGTGAAACAAGTTGGAATGCATGGCGTAATGACTTACAAATATGCAGGTAGCATAATGCATTGAATACGTGTCCGTGGGTTAGGAAGTGTAACAATTTGTATAGTTTGTAATGATTGTGTGCGACTTGGCATCGTAGTCACATCGAATTTAGACGTGGATATGCACCTTATTCAGTTGATTCCATGGTACATGGTTTCAGTACATTCCATGTACATTCTAAATATTCATTTTAATATGAAATATTAGTTCAAGCATAACGGGAATAGCCACGATAACAACTATACCGTAGCTCCCTCATACCATCCTTTTATTTATAGCTGTTTATAGCTTACAAATTTCTACCTCAAATCAACAATTGACGGTGGCGCAGCGGGTCAAGGCAGCAATCCGCGAGATTAAGATTGTAGGTTCGATTCCATTGTGCAGCAAATATTTTTTTTCTTTGTGGAATTTTCGCTCACTGAAATATAATTTAGAATATGTATTTCAAGGTGCATCAATAGCAACAATTTGTCATTTTCGTACCAAATAAAATGGTGTTATAGAAATAACCGAGAACGTGCAAAACAGATAACAAAATTATTTTGCGTTATTTTATCGTACATAACTCGAACCATTACTATTAATGGACACTATTCCACCTAATGTAATCGCTGTATTTTCTTCCAGCGTACCTCCACTTTCACGGAAAATTTGTAAGACGTTTACAGCATAATGCGATACTGAATGAAAATATGACAATTTGGTTAAACAATTGAGTAAGTAAACCATATGTTGTTGGAAAAAATTATGGATTTCGTCACTGCCTGTAGTTTAATTCTTAAGAACAATCAACTATGCTCTCATGAGAATGACAGAACAAACTCGTTCAAAATTTTCCTTCATTCCCGTAATTTGCTCAAAACGACAGGGTATTACGTTAAAAAAAAGTACATACGAACAATTCTAAAATAATTTTACCCGGCAACAGCGTCAATTATGTGACACTGTATCAATTAGCACTTATTTATGCCCGTACATACCTTTCGCCTCCCTTGTGAAGTATCAAATCTTGCGGGAGGTTATTTTCGCTGCTCACTTGTCTCTTCAAAATTATGACGTTTTCTCGTTTCCCGGAGGAGGATGACTGTTGACGTCATACCAAAAGCGGAACGCTTTCCGATAGTATGTGTGAAACGCACGGAAGACGAGCGTAGGATAGGTTCCCGATCGACTCGGAATGAATCCGTTTCCGACGCCGCCAATCCTACGAGACTCTGAAACACCCCCCAGTACACGCTCCCAATGCTCCCGAGTGCTCCTGCTTCAGACGCTACAGATTCGTGGTCCACTTTCGCTTCTATCGCTCCCAGTGCTACCCTACTGGATCACGGCTGGAGGGATTGTAGCATTTGTTAGTCGTTTGTTTTACTAGTATCGTCTGCTCGGATATTAGATCGCCTGAATTAGGGATTGTTATAGCCTCTTGTACTTTACTTAGCTTGTTAGAGAGGTCAGTAATATAAATGACAAAAAGAATATGACCATGGGGTACACCACAAGAAACCTAATTAATATTAGATCTTCATTGGATACCATGATCGGACACCACAACAGACCGATGCTTGTCCTGAAGATTTTACCCACTGGTTTGCAAATCCTCTAACACCAAGATGATAAACTTAAACTAAGAGCAGATCATGATACATATAAAAGAAGATAACACTGATTAAATTCCTTATTAGAGGAATTTCAATGAAACCAAAAATGAGCCTAAATAACTTAACTCACCTAAAAGCCTGCGTTTAAACGATACACGTACAAGTTAATGCCTGTTTGCGTGAATGATTTTTGTGGACCGAAACGGAACATGTACGAATGTTTGAACCAAGCTAATATAGGTTCAATTTTTCGATCATGCGTTGCACAAGTTGAGTGGTTACACGTGTAACCACATAACGTGCAACAACGCAACCGTACGGTACGTATTTCGTGTTCATTCTCGCGTTCATACATTTAGACTACGGGTTTATGTAGGTGTAAAAAGGCCTTAAGTGGAGTGTCCTTTTTCCGATTTATTATGCACTCATGACATTGAATGATAGTCTCAAAAGCAGTCCTAGCCATGGACCCATCTCGTCAACAGCAAGCCTTAAGCATCAATGCAATGCGTGCCAACCTGACCTTAAGAAATTTACACAGGTAAAATACAACCGAACATCAATAATTGATTAAACTTAAGTTGAAGATTAGAGGAAGATATCATCATTTAACAGAGAATACAATCTTCATGGAGAAAGGTTGGCCGCCGCAAAGCAACAAACGGAATACTTTGACGGGAAGTTCACGTACCCTGGCTTAAGAAGTCATATTCTATCTCAATTTCACGCAATACCAAGTTCAAATAACTAATGATTGATCTAAATAACAAATAAATCAAAATAACTAACAAAATTAACAGAAGTAACATATTAACAAAAGTAACAGACGGAATGCTTCGACCGGAAAGTTCACTCACCACATGCCTTATTAATTTCGAATAGTCATTTTCTATCTCCACTTATCGCTAGCTCAAGCTTAAACCACTAATAATTAAATAATATTATTTATAATTAATTATCACAACAACAAAGTTTATAAGATACCTTGGACTTGCCGCTCAATTTCTTCCTCGATCTGGCCCGTGGCGAATATTGACTCTGAATTGTAAAACCATTGAGTTACAGCCATTTATCCCCCGAATAGTTCTTTAAGCATTTGTTTTTAGCATTTACCATCCTGGCTCTCTTAGCGACTTCTTCCGTCAACTCCAAATGGTCATATTATTTCTGGCCAGGTCCACAATTGTTATGGACATCATTTTCTATTGCCTTCCTTCCCGTTCAAATTCGCGCTGAAAACCGGTTCGCTCCAGCTCACCCACGTATTTCGCAGGAGCGTTTGTAGTGAGAGAGAAGCGAAAATAGTGACGCCACCCGTGACGTACGAGAATGCTACGGGAGCTTTTGTAGCTTCTACTGGACCACGCAAAGACTCGCTCCCAGCGCTTCGGAGCACTGGTAGCTTGTACTGGACTACGCCCCAAAGCGGGCGGCGTCTACATCTACATCTACAAATTACCCTGCGAGCCACCTCTAGGGTGTTTGGCAGGGGGTGATCAATCACCAGCATGCAGCATGCATTTGGACTCCCACATGCACACCACACCGTCCAAGAAACGTCCCGTATAATAACAAACTATACTACTATATGCTGTTAGAAATAGAATATAGAATAGAAATTCATAAACATGCTTTCAGTTTTACATAGGTTAGTAGGCTACACTACAAGTCATGCAATCTATTTACGCGTTCTATTGCTGCCGTTATAATCTCTTATTGATCGTGGAAAAAATGACATTCGGAATCTGTCTGTTCTGCAATCTATCTCTCTTATTTTATTTATATGATCTGATCTTCCGTAGTACGTTGGCGTCCGCAAGATATGGTTAACTTCGTCAGAAAAGACACTGCTCTTGAATTTATCTAAAAGGTTTAGTCTATTTTTCAATCTACGGTCCGACAGAGATTCCCATCCGAGTTTATGTAAGAGGTCAGTTACACTAACAAGACTATCGTAACGACCTTTCACATACCTGGCAGCTCTTCTTTGCACGCGTTCTAACTCTGTTATTAAGCCTTTTTCATGAGGGTCCCAAACACTGGCAGCGTATTCCAAATGTGGTCTAACGAGGGAAAAGTAGCTAATTTCTCTCACTTTGTCGTCGCACTTTCCTAATATTCTTTTAACAAAACCCATTTTACGATTAGCTTGACCGGTTATTTCTCGAATATGTTTATTCCACGATAGATCATTATTGAGTCTAACCCCTAGATATTTCACAGATTCAACTGCCTTTAACTGCGTGCCCCGAATGACATAGTTACGCTGTAGGGAGTTATTCTTCTTCCAGAAATTCATTACGACGCATTTTTCCAAATTTAATTCTAACTGCCAAGCATCGCACCAAGCTTGGATAGCAGCAAGGTCATTCGTTAGTTCATCTATATCTTTGCTGGAACGAATTTCTCTGTAAACTACAGCGTCGTCTGCAAATAATCGTAACTTACTCTGCACTACTTCGCCAATGTCGTTTATATAAAGAAGGAATAGGAGTGGGCCAATGACACTACCCTGAGGAACGCCAGAAGTGACTCTAACCTCATCGGAGACTGCACCGTCTAATACTACTCTTTGGACGCGGTCGCTCAGAAATTCTCTAATCCAGGAAATTACATCTTCGTCTAGACTATAAGATTTCAGTTTTATTATTAACTTTCCGTGGGGTACTTTATCAAATGCCTTTTTGAAATCAAGAAAAATCGCGTCTACTGGAATGTTGTCTTCCCCGGAGACTAAAATATCGTGGGCGAAAAGCGCTAACTGAGTTTCGCACGATCTGCTTTTCCTGAATCCATGTTGATATCCCATTAATAAGTTTTGCGCGTCTAGATGTTTCATTACCGAGCTGACTACGATGTGTTCAAGGACTTTGCAAGAGATGGACGTTAAAGATATCGGCCTGTAATTAGATGGCTGTTCCTTGTCTCCACTTTTAAATATAGGCGTTACATTAGCGATTTTCCAGTCATTAGGTACTTCGTGTTGCTTGATGGATTTACTGAGTATTAACTGCAAGTAGGGGGCAAGTTCTGAGGCTAGTTCTTTATATACGCGAGAAGGGATTTCGTCTGGACCAGGTGATTTATTTGGACTAAGCGATTTCAATATATTTTCTATTCCGAGCGTACTAATGTCAATAGCTGGCATCTTATGTAGACAGGGATTGTCATCGGTCTCGGGTGAGTTTTCGGAAGGCTCCGTGAACACGCTCTTAAAGTAGGAATTTAATAAATTGGCTTTATCGTAACTGCTTGTCAACACATCTCCATTGTCGTTTCTCAGCGAACATACGGTAGATCGTTTACCTTGAACTTCCCTTATATATGACCAAAATGCTTTTGGGTTATCCTGTAACTGCTCTACTAGTGTTTTTCTTTTAAAATTCGTGAACGCATTCCTGAACGCTTCCTTCGTGGCGGCTTTAGTCATCCTATATTTTTTAATTATTAGCTCGCGTTCATTAGCGGAGAAATCCGTGCTGACTTTTTTCATTTTAGCATGACACGCTCTCTGTCGCCTCAATGATTTTCTCACTTCCGCGTCGTACCATCTCGGTTCGCTGCCTTCTTTTACTATTTTACTAGGGATGTAGCTATTTATTCCCGAAGTTACGAGCGAAAGAAAAGCTTTCCAAGTATTCTCTACATTTAACTTTAATACTGATTCTTGAAACTCGGGGAAAGCATTTTTCATATGACTCTTAAACCCATCAAAATTAGCTCTTTAAAAAATGAAAACTTTACGCTCTTTTTTAAAGTTTACAGCGGTATTTAGAGAAAACTTTGCAGTTACTACCCTATGGTCACTTATTCCTTCGACAGTGCCAACGTTTATTACCTGATGTGGTATATTTGTCGCTATTAAATCAAGAATATTTTCTCCTCTGTTTGGTGCGGATGCTATTTGAAACAATGAATTAGATGTGAAAGTGTGTAATAAAGCCTCGCAGATCACTTTATCCCTCCCACCAGGAATGAAGCTATAAGTCTCCCAATCTATAGAAGGTACGTTGAAATCTCCACCCACAATCAAGTTTCTTTCAGGATACTTGGATGCTACGCTGTTTATTTGATTTTGAAAATCCAACATTGACGTTATATCTGAGTTAAGTGGTCTGTAATACGAACATAATAAAATAGTTTTGAATTTTGGACATTTAATAAAACACCACACAGATTCAACGCTGGTCTCAGTTACGGTTATCGCTTGGCTGACGATTGAATTCTTTACAGCAATAAAAACTCCGCCCCCAACTCGATTAATTCTATCTTTCCGATAAACAGTGAACGATTTTGGGAAGATCTCATTGTCTGAATCATCATCTGTTAGCCAACTTTCTGTTCCAAAAATGACGTTACACTTCGTACTATGAATTAAATGGTGGAATTCGGGAATCTTATTTCTTAAACTACGGCAATTAACCACAGCCACGATTAAAACTTCGGAAGTAGTAATATTGCGATTCGGGAATAATTCTGATTTGCTTTTGTCGAATAGACTATTCACAGGCTCTATACCGCTGATAAATGGAAATGCATGTCTTATTGACACACTATCAAAATGACTTGAGCCTTGACTGCCTTTGAACGTGTTGCTCGACTGACGCTTCTCGTGCTTAAATGTAATACCTGAAACGCTGATTTTTCTCTCTACTTCTCTATTCTCATTTCTGGAAGAATCTTTGTCTGTGAAAAGTTTTGAACTTACCCCTTTATTTTTCAACCCACTAATATATCTACACTCTGCCCTACTCTCTACTCTAAAAAAGACCTACAGTGCTCAAATATGCTACTCGCTACACGACTAGCCGACTCGGCCGTGTAATGGACTCCCGAACGGTTCAGAGGGATCCGACACGATCGGATTGCCGGCCTAAGGTCCACGAAGGAGGCTCCGATGTCCGTGCAGAAACGACGCAGCCTCTGGTTTATGCCTTCCACTCGGCTCCAAACCAGAGAACCACGATCGATCCTCGGGACAAGACTACAAATCGAAAGCTCAATGCCGACTCCAATGGTCCCACCCACCCGCTTCACTTCGGAATTCAGATCCCGGAGGGAATCTAGAATTTCCTCAGATCCACGGAAGGTGGCATCATTGACGCCGACATGAGCCACGACCCGCAGTCTGGAGCACTTCGTGCCCCGTACCGCCGCACCAACCGCCTGCGTCACCTGAGGAACACCGCCACCAGGGATGCACCATGACGTTACACGGTCGCTTACACCCTCGCGGTCTGCCCTCTCCCGTAACGGGACCATCACACGACGGACATTGCTACTCCCTAACACGGCGGCCGTCGTGCATCGTGCCCTACGAACGCCCCGCGGCCCTTCACTTCGCCTTTTTGCGCGCGAGTCCAGTTTGCAAGGGTTGTCACCGTGGTTTCCAGTGCTTCACTTAAATGGCCAATTTCCTCGGCGACTCTTCTCATGGAAAATGTACCTGCAGTGTTCGATGTTGAAAGTGCAGATTGAATAGCCTGTTTTGAGGGCATATATCCTCTCTGGGAATTCTAAAAAATGTGCGTAATCCTTATACTTGAGGAAAATTAATCTATCTCTCCTACATGCCACATTCTGTTTTTTTCCAACCATGGCCTGTGATCGTGTAATATTAACCGTTAGTCGCGGGTTCGAATCCCGCCTGGGTAGGTGGTCCCTATCCAGGGCATGAATGTTATTGCCGTGCGTTTTTAGTCCTCCGCAGCAAAGGCCTCAATGCGCTGTTCACGGGGAAGTTGGAAAATAAATAAGAGATAAAAATTTCTAGCCTTCTGCGTGAACAACAGTGAATTATTCGTGAATTTCCGTGATAAAAAATATCCTGGATTGGCGATCGAACCACGGACGTTTCGATTCCCGGTCCAGGGGATTTTGTTCACACGCAGTTATCAAGAATATACATATAATAGAATTTAGACATAAAATATGTTATACGGGTATGTAATTGAACTTGATAATGGCAGTAGTTATTGCAAATATGGTCGTGATGGTAATCTTCCATATTGCCTGAACGATAATTGCGTGAATTTAATTTTTTTTAAAGCGCAGTTAACCGACTGAACTGAAAATGGCTTATGTTCATATCTTCCGAAAAAGGAAACCGTCGTCTTTCAGGACCTTGATGGGATTTTTCTCCTCCATTGTATTCCTAAATTTAAAATTTCATCCAGCGTTGTGTTATTAATTCAAATTCCAACGCACTCGAGGTGCTCTTGAAGTGCTTAAATGACTCGAACAACAATATACCTGTAAAATATAAATAGCTTTGCCTGTGAAAAGATAATTCATAACATTGAAATCAAAATCGGAAGAGAGGGATTCACGTTTCAACCTCTCCTTGACCTCCGTGGATGCGTTCGCGTGCCGTGCTAGCCATGGGATCAGAGGCACGCCACACGCAGAGACAAACTCTGTCTCTTCAATGACTTTTGAATGAACATGCGATGGCTCATGTTGCAGATTCTGGGAAAGGAAAACTTTTCGTGCCGTTAATTCCTGCCCGTTAATTGCTGCAAGAGATTACAAACGGCGAACGCAGAAGCAGACGTCTGTCTAACTTTCCTGACATGGCGGCTGGTTCATTGCGTCTTTGTGCCAACTCTTGCAAAATGGAAGACTCGAAATTAAATTTAGCTCCACTCATCGTGTGCTGGTGAAACTTTTTCATTTTGAGATTATGACTTCAATTTAAAAGCTTTACTACGCACTTACCTATCTCTAAAGGTTTAAGAGTTGTTTAAAGAGTACAAAAATAATTTCTTTTAATTTCTTTTATAATGTTGGTCATACAGGAATATCATGTGGAATATTTGACGCAGAAGATTTGGTTGGCGTATTTACACTACGGGCAGATCGTTTTGTTGTCGGAAGAATGTCTGATAGTTTAAATCCATGATATAATCTTTGGACAAATCAAACGAAAATCCTCTCGGTTAGAAGCGACTTAAAGAAGTAAACTGCCTTCTCTGGATACCATAGAATCGCACGCCTCAGGCTTACTCCAGGTTGAGCCCTATCCTCAACTATCAGATATCAGAATTCACAAGTGGAGTGAACCATTTCACTGTGGGTGTTGGCTCATTAAAAAAAGGATGAAATAATAAATAGACCCAAGGAAATTAATTTCTTTCCGATGAATGTCGTAAAATAATAGGATAGGTAGTATTATTGAGGGAAATGAGGCAGTAGCGTAGGCGGGGGGGGGGGGGGGGGGGTTTGGATCCCCCCTGAAATAAAGTTATTTTCTTTCTCAAAAGAAAACAAATTATTGAAAAATCATGAATTTACAAAATATTTCTTTAACAGATGAAGTTTTTCGTTGATGAAAGGTGATAAAATTAGTTTAAAACCCATTTCTTGGTACCCTGTTTTTCAAACAATTCCCCCCTGGTTTTGGAACCCCCAACGAAATTCATGTCTACGCCACTTGAGTGTGGTAGTCTAAAGGGTAGATGGCTTGGCTGCTGATCGAGGGGGTTCCAGCTAACTTTTCAAAATCCGGAGCCCTCCGACAACTACCTAATCAAACCCAAGGGAGTCATCGTCACTCCTCCATTGTGGACTCGTGAAGCCAGGAAGCCCACGGCTCCCGCTGGTTTTGTTTATGCTGCAGGTCGTTTGGGGGGGAGGGCCTTGGAGTTCAATGGGCCACGCGTTTCCCGGGAGTTTACTCCACCGACCGCCAGTATTGGATTCGCTGTCACGGAGACAAGACTCTCGCACCGCGGTCGCCTCCGTAGCAATTTCAATCCGGTGCTTTGGTATCTCGTGCACAGCCGTACTATTTGTGCCAAGTTTTGCACGGTTCACAATAAGCGATATACGCGTTCTTTGCGGTCCAACAACGGGAGAATAGTGGAACGGACAGCGTTTACTTTTAAAGCCGTTAATAAAATAGTATTCACTTAGATGTAAGATAAAAAGCTTCCCCGACGATCTCGTCCCATGAATTCTCTTCTGGTTCTCCTCCGGGTCAGGTTTTTCTTACCTCTTAGCTTTCAGTGCTCGCCTCGTGTATCTAAACGTGGGTCACGGATATTGTGACGCGATGGAGAACCTGAGAAGAATACCTGCAACTAACCTGGACATTGTTTTTTGTGGATATTTATTTTTTGCGTGGAACAAAATGCTTTCCATGTGTCGCTATGCAGATATGCTCGCTTAAGATCTTGTATCTGTTCGCGTGCAGTGATGGGCTACTTTTCAAGTTCAACATTTTGTATTTTCGTTGTCGGCCATTGATTTAGTTGCAGTATGATACTATTTTGGTGGTAGTGTTGCTTATAATTTAAATTAAACGTGAAATTGCCAGGCCAGTGAATGTTTCCGGATAGTGTTACTCGGTTTAGCGAGGTTACCCTTCAACCAGCATCGCAATTCGGATTTACTTATATCCTTTGATGGTGATTCCACTGTGAACCATATTGCGGCTATCTACGTGCTTAACTTATCCACGTGAGAGTTAATGCATTTTGCTTCTTGCCGGAAGTCTGCATACCGCTGGAGTGCATGGACGATGCTGTAATTGTTGACCAGCCATTAGACACTTGGAAAACTTCAGCCAGGAAACCGGTGAGAGCATAATTTATTATTATTATTATGGTCATCTTCAGTTCCCTAGCAATATCACATGCCTCATTACCGTATTTTTATTTCGTCAAATCTTGTTTGTTGGTCACTAGATTTATGATTTTTCATTTATTCCACATTTTAAAGAATAAATTTTCCACTATTTCACCTGCAACTGTTGCATCGGCGAAAGAAGCAGACGCTTCAGAGACGAAGTTGAAGGCCATAAAATGCGTTTTATAAATTGATCTCGTTTCACGAATCTTTGTGCCGCTGCTATCATTTTTACAATGTCGACGCTGCCCATTTTATCCGTTTTCCCATCCATGGAGCCGAGTTGAATTTCTTAAAGCAATGTGAAATTGATTACAGTCGGTCTTTAGTCATTTGGCGATAGCTTTTAATGAGATCTCACCGCTTCATGACCTTACGCACCCTCCTGTCTGTTAACCTCTTGCTCGTTGCCCCCACCATTACGCTTGGAGCGCGGTGCATTGTTGGATTACTGGAATCAGGAAAAGCATTCAAGCGCGATGGGTGGACAATGGCCGACGAGCAGGAAGAGATTACGTCGGTCCGTAAAAAAGCAGAAGCAGCCGAAGCGGCAGCATCGTGGCAATTAGGAGATGGGGATTAGCTCGCGGCTTCCAGGGGAATCTGTGCAATATCCCACTCGATAGTTGGCGCTGCAATCCGCATCTCTCGGATTGGAAATGAAGAGGCCGTCGTCGTTGTTGCATCAGTCGGGTGAAACGATAGCCCTGCGCGGTGTCAGTTGAGTTTTCCTTTCCAATTTTGTGATCGATACCTAGCTGTCCAGCGATTTATCGATTGCCTCTCCTCATTCTGAGTCACCATTCGACAATTAATTTCTTTTACCCTTCTACGCAAGATTAAATGCCTTTTGGGACTACTTAGTATGAAGAATAAAAAAATTTAAACTTTGTTTTTCCACAGAATATGTTCTAATATTCTGTGGAAAAACCAAGTTTAAATTTTTTTTTCAACGTGAGTAAGTTCCACTCAGTAACGCCTCAAACCATCAACTACTTAGTATTCCTGTAATATTTCCCTGATAAAAATCATCTATATTTCGGAAATTGTATAGTTGTAAAATATAAAAATATGTCCAAATGTTGTGGTCGATAGCTGTTCAGCGATGAATTTTTTGCCTCTACCAAGTCTTATTCGTCATACGACATTCTTTAATTTCTTTCCCCGTTCATCCTGAATAACTGCCTTTTGCGTCCTCTGAGTATTCCTCTAACATTTGTCTGATTAATATCATTCATACTTTCCAAATTATTTAATTTAAAACTTAAACGCCAAATGTTGCTTAGGGCATACGGCGGTGAATAAAATTGAAAATTTTCACTTATTGAATCTATTTGATGAAAGGACTACATTCAATGCACTGAATCAGCGTAGAGCCCCGGGATCAAAGTCCCTCAAAGCCGATTCGCCGCACGCGAGTCGACTTGCGAAACTTTCAAGGTGATAGCGTAAGCTTGTCGTTGGTGATCAGTCACCGAAAAAGACCGACTGAGACGGAGTGACGATTCCTTCTGAGGAAGATCACCACCTTAGCCTTACGCTCGGAGAGTTATATCAAATATACGTCGTTTAGGTGCTTGTGAATTCTGAATTTTCACAGAATAATTTAGACGTGTATTTCGAGTTTTTTTTTTCATTTTTAAATTAAATGCGGTAACTATATATTCTTAGGCAGTATAGCATGCTGTTTTTTTCTATCTCAAACTGAAAAATCTTGTCTCCACATTGCCTCAGTTAATGTTTTTTGCATTTAAATTGCAAGCAAATTTTGAAAACGGTGTTATCTCTAAGCAGTAAAAGTTTTAAGTTGATAGCGGAGTTTTGAACGAATAATTTTTATAATGGTTTTATTCCGATTAAAGTATGTTTGCATAGAGCGTTCGCTAATTTTTCCGGGCGTCACCATTCCCATCATTGAGATCCCTGTTCAGTTAACAATGATACCTATTCCCTTTCATCCTATCCAAAAATTCTAGTCTCCACCTTCCTCTCCCTCGTTTACAAAGCATTCTACCCTATTGCACTGTTTTTAGCATCCCCTCCCTGCTCAGTTCTTACCTACTACATACAGTACTATACATACCTTATGTCTCCTCCGTCTCTCATTTAGAAGCTGCCTCTTCTCACCCACCATTTTCAGCACTTCGTCGTACCTCCACCTCTTCGTCCACTCCCCAGTTCTCATCCAATCACGCATTTCAAACTCTCATAGTCTATATTCTGAGGTTTCAGGCGAGATGGAGTGGAAACGGTACACAACGAAGTAGCAGGAGCAATTTCCACAATTTTAAATTTAAATTTTTTAAAATCTTATTTTTAATTTTAAATATTTAAAAAGTTTAAAATTTAAAATTTGTGGAAAATGCTCCTGCTTCTTCATCACTTCTAGTCTTTTCTCGTCCTCTTTCTCAACATCCATGTTTTTCGCGTCGTTAAGTGCTTCACTCTAAATGAAACTCGAGAGCCTTATCTAAAAATTTACTCGTAATGATCGTCTCATCATCTCCTTCATGTTCATGACTGTCTCCTATCACATTGCAATTCATTTCATGAATGTCCTTTCTACTGTATCCTCTCTTATACTACAGAAAGAGCAATGCATGACCATATAATCCTAACATTCTGTTTTGAGCTACCTCATTAGTGGCTGTGAACCACGTTTGGTCCTCCGCATTGTTTCATCTCTTGATCATGTTTCAAGCCTCCTCACCCACGTCTAGCACTTCCCCTCTGCTGCGATAGTAGCGGCTCTGTCAAGTGGTGAGGGAAAATTATATCAAGAATATTACTTCTGAACATAATAAGACAATTCTAGAATTATTATCATTGTCTCGATCTATCAGACATTCTCAGCTGGTTGTCTCTAGCAGGAAACTATTCGAGTAATCCATAACAATGCGTCAAGTTTGGAGCAACACTGTTTTATTTTGCCCGAGGTTACCTATATTTGCTTTACCCCTCGAGCGGGCGCGCTGGCGTATAAAGTACGCCAGTCTTCGAAACCCAAGGATTTTGACATTTAACGCACATTCTTGTCCACAATTGCCTCATGTATTCTTAAAATGTACTTCGAATATCTATTGTGCGTGTTTTCAAAGCTCAAAGTATTGTAGCTAATTTATTTTTAGATCGGCACGTGGAACGCCGGTGGCTTACAAAGTAAGGCGCGCGACCGGCCGTGTACCTCGTGCTTCGCTTTTCTTGAATGGCCTCGTGTATTCTTACATTGTCATATTTTCAATGTCTATAGTGTGATTTTTTAAAGCATGAGGTACTGTGGCAATTTTTTTAGATCGGCAAGAGGAACCCGACACCCGTGGTTTACAAATTACGCCGCGCGACCAGCCAAGTACCGCCTGGATACTTTTATAACTGCATAACCTATAAATGTTCAAGCTTGGACTAATTTCTACAAATAAAGATAAATTTCAACAAAAATCGAGTGTTATCATATAAATGCATGTATCGTGGACAAAGTACGCCACGTGCCCGATCGTGTAAAAATATCAGGCGCGCCCGCTCGAGGGTTAGATACCAGCTTCTTAATTGATATATTATTATTTTACCGAGTACATTGTTACTTTATCATCATAATTCTCTTATTCTAGTGAAGCATTATTTAATTACTATACCTTGTTACCCGTCGGGCGTTTAAATGGATTTGCAAAAGTTACCTCTTGTAATTCTGATGAGACAGTGATCGCAATTTCAAGGGACTTCAGTGTAAAATCATGGGTATTAATCAACATGTAATATCCATAAGAAGCATTCTCTCCAATTCGTACATTTTAAGTGCTTTTTCTCTTGGAAACAATTAGGTACTCTTTTTGAAACATATGGATAAGACAAACCCTCTCCTGAGCGCATCGGCAAAGTCAATCAAGTTTATAGGAACATAAATAATGGCTTATGAAACAAAATTTGTACATTTCACACAGTTTTGTATATTCTTCAATTACTTTTCATAAATAGACGTCATTTTCAGCCCCCTTGAATTTGATCGGAGAAAAGGCATGCAAATATATTTGAAATGTGCAAAATTCTTTTCGTTTACCATTTTTAATGGTCCAATAAACTTAATTAACTCTGCCACGGCCCCCAGGTTATTAATTGGTTTTCAAATATGACCAAAGATAGATTTTATCATTACCAGTTATGCTGTGCAGTATCTAATTGTCCCAGAAAAATATTAATAAAGACGAGGAATTGCTAAATATTCTTGCAACAAAATGTTCGCTCGAATCAATTGCAGTAAAAATATATTACAATACTCCGACCATATGACTACGAATTCATTAGGGTGGGCAGATGAAATGGTTGTAATATCCACAATGCTTTTTGCCTTCGTCCATTAATTAAACAAGTTTCAATCTGACAGAATGCGGTGTGGCTGTGATGTAGCCAGGAATTTCGTTCCGGGGGGGGGGGTCCAAAACCAGGGGGAAAATTTTTTTAAAAACAGGACACTTATTAGTAATTAATGGGTTTTAAACTAATTTTAACACTTTTCACAATCGAAAAACATCATTTGTTAATAGAATACTTTGTAAATTCATGATTTTTCAATAATTGTTCGGGAAGTATCCTTTCCTTTTATTATGGAAAATAATTGTGCTTTTATATTTCGGGGGGGGGTCCGGACCCCCCCTCCCCTGGCTACGCCACTGCGGGGCCCTCTCTTGGCAATTATCTCCTTTTCCATATAAATCGCTTGTGGGAATTGGACTCCGGTCGGTCAACATGCGATGGCTATTCCTTTGGATGCGGTCATCGGTGATTCCGTTACGACGGCGATGCAATGAACTTCCTTTCGAGCACTCGGCTCCGCCTTCGTGCTGCCCGCTTCAACCGCCCACCGAATCCAAACGAACGCGTGGCCACTCGCCGCTTACCTCTCTGCAGTGAAGGGAACATGCCCCAAAGGGCAACACGGGCCACAGTGCGCCTCTCTCTCTCTGAATGCAGTGAGTCTTCGCTGACTAGCGGGCATTAACGGAGCCATTAGAGAGCGCCCTGCTTCTCCTCCTTCAGATGGTTGTTGTATAGATATCTGCGCAGTGGCCCGAAAAACCGTAGCGGCGTTCAGTGCTTCGGTTACAGGTGCTCGCGAATTTTTCGTCGTCGTATCTCTCGAGTTTTTTCTTATCAACCTGACTCTCAACCTGACAAAGAACAGTGACGTATAACTATGGGGGGATTAGAAGGATCGATCCCCCCAAAAGCCTCAGAGAAATAAAAACAATTATTTAAAATAGTTTTGACTTATAATAACTGCATAGGTATGCTTAAAGTCAAAGATCATTTATTAACATCATGACAATGAAACTAGTCACTGAATACCGACCGTTGACTCAAAATGTTTGAAGTGAGGTGACCCCTGCCCCCGTTCCCTGGGTGGGGGGGTCGCCCCAAGGTCCCCGCGTTCCCCATAATCATATTCCTAGTTACGTCACTGACGAAGACTCCTCAAGAAAGTCGAATTCTGGTTTGGCGGTGGGTTATTAAAGAAAATACAATTATGACGCGACAACCACCACAGTTTGGCCTAAAGGTAGTTTACAGAAAAAATGGCAAAAAATTAAACGAAGAACTTCACGAAAAATTATTTTATTATCTCTGGTCCGTTGGAAATCTGGATTATCGCGGACTGGTCGCAATTTATCATTCTTCTGAAGTGCTAATGGCAAACTGCTGCACAAACTGTTGAAATGACTTTGTCGGAGTTTAATGTTCCTCTTCATATTATCTACATGCGATTTGTCTTCAGAGATGTCTTTTACCTTGATTCACTGTTTAAGTTAACAAAACACTAAATAGTATGAGCGTGGGATACTGATAGGACTCAGACACTGCTCGTTCCGAAACATTCCCGCTATTTCAAAATCAACTTAACCACACGCTAATGAACTCGTTCTCTACGGCATATTTTTCAATTTTTTTTACTATAAAGTGGCCTTAATTTGTCATGGCGTGTAAAATAACTCTTTTTTTCTTTCGCGGTTGGTTTCTTATATACTCACTTATCCGAGATACATTCCGCGTGCATTCATGTGAAAGGGATCAAAAGTTATCCTTCAACAGCGATCCTTCTGGCGCACTGTGGCGTGCCTTCCTTGGGAGGTTAGTTTTTCTTTCCGGCGCCGATTAACCTTTGCTATTCCGTACTCATTCGTTCCCTTTTTCTGACGTAGAAAATGCGTTCTGAAGAGACGTAATGTGAATTGAAACTACATAAGGCAGAGAATTATTCTCGAGAAAATTTATCGCACATTGAATAGGGTAGTTTCGTTCATCAAAGAAAACCAAAGGCATTGATTGCGATTCGTTACCCACCATTAGTGTATTCATAATACACAAATTGTTTGGTTTTTGAAATACCGGTTTAGACGAATGGCAAGGGTCAAATTTTATCCTCATTTGAAAAAGGCCAGATTGGCGCCCATACGATTCCACTCCGCATGACGTCACAGGGACCTAGTTTCTACACGAGAGGATAGGAGTTATACATCGTCTGAGGTTACCAATGCATGCATGAGGCACAGAGCTCAGGGAAACATGTCTTAATAAACACTTATTGAAACTGGCTAAGGTCGGAAAGTTTTCTTCGTTTGATAAGGTATTAATAAACCTTTTTTAAGCCAAGCGCTACCATCCAGCAAGGTACTCGGCTATCCGCTAGCATCCTGCGACGTATCAGCGCTAAGTCTCGCCTCAAGGTCACCACACCGGGTGGGAGGGGGAACCAGAAATACGACGTACGGAGATATTTCCCGGCATTCATACTTGAGCGTCGCGTTTTCGCGCGCTTGAACATTTTCACTTTTCATTTAATCGCGAAAAATAGATATCGTCATTTAAAAATCTAAAAGCGTGAAATACGTACTCCAGGAGTAATAATCTTTCGATTAAAGCAATAAAAAAATAATAGGAAACCACCCTATTATATACCAGTGGTTGATTGGTTGGTTCTCACGTCGTGCATACTCATTTTTTTCAATAATGCGTCAATGAAAATGGCTTTTTATGGGGTAGTTGTAATGGGCCTATACTGTGACAACATAAAAATGTGATCATTCGCTAAATTGGTGGAGTTTTGGAGTCTACTTGACGCCGTTTACAGCGATACATAGAATGAGACATTTGTAGTAAGGGCAAGAACCTTGGGCTTACTATAATTTATTTTGAAAAAATTCAGGAGCACAATTTACAAATTTGTGATGCACAAAAATGTGAAAAGGGTTCACTTTATATGCTCCGAAAATTTTTAGATATTAGCCTAAGTTTAAAGTCAGCAATCATTCATTAACAAAATGGGTGATCGATAGGGAGGCATGCCTACTCTCGTGGTATCAATGCACAATCAATCTTTTTCAACATTTTCGCACATCTCAGTTTAGAAACTTTTACGCATCTGAGAAACAACCTAAGGAAATCTTCCATTTTGAGGTACCTGAAAATGTTGACTTTGGTCATGTCTCTGAAAATGTCAGTAGTTTCAGAATGATAGATAAAGTTTTAGACTGATAATCCATCGCGAAAAAAAACTTGTTGAGCTGGAGACATGCATGTTCTCAAGCCCTTGATTTGCTTCGTCAGCGAATTTTATTCTTCTCCAGTCTTTCTCGTATTCCTTGGGGGTGGTGTTTCGGCTATTCTGTCCTTGGAGCCTGCTCCTTTCGGCTGCTCAACGTTGCGTTGTTTACGTCTTCGTCGGGGTTCTTCCGTCGTTTTTCTTGGGAGGTCCTTCCACATTTCTACTTTTCTTTTGCGTCACGTCCGAAGAGCACGGGCGCGCTCGCTTTCACGTCGTCGGCTCCATTGCTCTTCGCTGTTCTCCTTACTTCCTCAATGGTCGGATACCTCGGCGTCTTTTAAGAAGATTCTTGATAAATATTTTCTGCAGGTCGTTGTCTACAGTGTCCATTCCCTCAAAGGCGTAGAGGATTTCGTGCGCGGGATGTTCACCCCACTGCTTTATGGAGTGGCTGATATCCCTCACTCCATCCATTTCACTCGCGACACCTGACTCATGCCTCTATCGACCTCCCATTGTGAGGTCACCCAGACAACCCCCACCGTTTCATTGCCGTATAAGTATGCAGTAAAGAAGAACTCTCTAATTACTTCGGCCTCGCAATTCTCGTGTGTCATTTTTGAATGAAATATCGCGTAGGGGTCTGCTCGTCGTCTGCATCACTTTCCTCGTTTTCAATCGCATTTACTTTATGTGAAAGACATATTTTAGGGCATCCTCGTTGACTTGGTTTTGCAAGAGGTCTGCGCCGCAGAACGAATTTCTGCGTGTATGTCAGACAGGTTTGCAAAAGATTTCTCTCATGACAGTGACCACAATCGCACGGTAAAATACAAAAACGAAGCTAGACAATTTACGCGCGCGCTCACTAAGGAGTTCGGCCTTGGGGAACTATTTCACTCGACCGACGAGGAATGTCTGCGGCGAGTAGAGCATGGCACGAGGAATTGTTTAATGTTATTTCATCCCCAGAATATCTCACGCCTTACTCCTTGGATACCCGCTTGTGCGCGAACTCACAGCATGGCGGTTCGGGAAAAAGGGCAAGGGACGGCCCCGAATGAGTTACATAGGACAAGTTATAAAGGATGTAAAAGAAAAGAAATATGTAGCTATGAAAAGGCTAGCGGATAGGAGAGAGAAATGGAGAGCTGCGTCAAACCAATCCTAGGATTGTTGACTAATGATGTTGATGATGAGGTATATTTTAGGAAAAAAGACTTTTTAAAAGACTACGTCCTTAATTCAATTCATGAAATACTGGACGGTGAGCTTCATTTTGTCTTCTGCCCTTACTCTGAATTTTGGTCACTACCTCAGCAGTTGAAGCCCTCTTCGTGCTGCAAAAATTTGGAAATGATGGCGTAGGTCTCAAGAGAGCAATCCGTCTCCAAAAAAGACGACAGGTCGTGAGTGAGGGATTACTTCCTGAAGAAAAGTTGGCACAATCTATGCCTTTATACTTCGTATTTATAAAATGACTATCTAGCCTTTTTTTGTCCTTTCGAACGAAATTTTGCAACCCAGATTGAATCCACTTGTTACTTGTTACAATTGATGATGTGTTATGTTTTCAGTACAGATCACCACCAAATGACAATGCATTCTTAAACTATTTCTGGGTCTGCACAGGCAGTAAGAGCCACCTTTTTCCACTGTTAGCATTTGTCTCAGCTGCAGAATAAGTTTTAACGATTTAATTCTACGTTATGGAAGAAGTTGCCCTCTTGCGCAGCAGATATCGCGTATGCTTACGGAAGAGACGAATCCAGGTAACAATCCCGGCAGGGTTGGTGAAGTTTACGTATATTTTCAAAGGTTTTTTTTTTACAAATTGTCTTTACCCATCTTCAATGGAGTTAAGATTATATATTTTGCACTGTGATGCCGTCATGGACCTCTATTTAATAAAATGACATTATAGGGATAATATTACAGTAGGTATATTAAAAATCAATCTCAAAACCTTTTTTTTTTTTGTTTGACCTGCAAATAGGAAAATAAATCTCCCTTGACTCAAGGTCCCATGTTTGAATTGTACGGATATAAAACTGTTCGAAACCGAGAACGTGGTGCACATTGATTCAACGTCTTAAATAATATTCTTTCTCTTTAAGTGTTCAATCAAAATCTGAAATATATTATGTTGAATTTATATCGCTCCAACGACTAGTGCAAAGTGAATCCCCATGTCTTATTTGTATAAATAGCCTTTTATCCACCATCTTTCAAAGTGGGACCTTGGGCCAAGGCAAGGTTGGTTTATTTTCTTCTTTTTAGTTCGAATAAAAAAATTGGTTTTTAAAATATGTTTGAAATTTATTGTAATATTCACACATGGGTTCTGTTTTGAACGATCTTCAAAGCGCCATCGAGGAGGCACGTGCTTTTGTCGCCGTACATAACTTAGCCTCATCCAGGTACATCGCCTTCATCCGTGGCTACTTACAGCTCTCCGGACGTGTCGCTTTATGGACCATAATTCATTGAGGCTCCCTTCTATTGCCCGACGGTGAGAATGGAATGATGAGAAACTTCACTTAGCGCCCCCCATCACTCGTCGTTGACAATACACGATACGCCTCGCGCCCGCCACTACGCGGATATGATGGCAGATTACGACCTCGCGCCTATTAAGAAAGGTTATTCATGAGTCTTGAGTCTTTAACTGTGCTTTGACGGCGAAATGCGTCTAATTCGTGTCATGCTCAGTGGCATGGAAAGTAGTCGCTATGGTCCGTTTTTTCACTACGACACGAAATTGTGATTCATGAAAATAATTATGCAAATGCAAAAATAATTATGCAAAGTAACGAAAAAAATACATTCTCTACTGATCCATTCTCCCGTAATTTTAAAATGATAAACGAATTTTTTTTCCGCCTACCTCTCATTATTTGGGTTTCGTTAGTAGTTTCTGTTAATTAATATCTTCATAGAGAACCGCTCATTGAAGAGAAGAAACGCTTAAGAAATTGTGAACAACGACAAACTACTAACTAACTACGAAGTGGAAATAAGGTAGATGAGATGCAGTGTCGGTAAAGTCATCAACTTATCCTCGTAAGAAGGATAACTCCGTCAATATTTCGTCGCGAGTGACTCGAGAAATAGGCGATGGATTCCGAAGATAAGAAAAGTGCGGGTTGTCTTTATTTTTGTAACTATCACAATAAAAAATAATTAACATAATCGACTTAATACATTAATACGATTAAAAAATAATAATAATTGTTGAAAGAGCCTATTGATAAGAAATATGGAGGAATGCTATTTTGTGCATGGTGGTGAACGAATGCTATGAGGCTCTTGGAATTTTCTTTTATGTGTCTGATTGATTTTTTGTCGTGTCATTGTGTCTGCCGCTCCCGGAATTCATTCACAGGAGCGCCGAAAATCCTATCGGGAAGTAAGTAATGCTCGGAGACAAAAAAAGGAGTCTCGAGAATCCGTTTTAGTTGAGATGATGCATTTTTTAGTGCAAGACGAAGGTACGTTTGCTTTGTGTTTTTGTGGAAACTTATTTTCAGTATGAATTGGTAGCTCGCATAGTGGCATGTGTGATTTTTTAAATAATAATAATAGGAAATTAGCCTATTTTTGTGTCCTACAAGTCTCGCGAAATGTGTCTCTTAAACTTCGATGTTTTTCTCAAAGAGGCGAGTTTCACTCAAGGGAAACAAAAGCGCTTATTCGTTTGTTCCAAATTCGATATCAATGTGCATCACAGGTAATATCGATCGGTTCATATTTTTATCTTTCACATCTTAAGTAATACTGATTTATGTCTGGTCTCTAGGAATCATTATGTTTGAGGTCATAAGGCATGGTATGTTGTTTATTTTGTCTTCCATCATTTCAAACTGAAGGTTTCAATTTTTTTGTGATTGCTTATTCTCATTCCATTTTTGTATCTTTTTTTGCTTTTGCTGGAAAATGTTGCCATTATTGCGTCTAGTGGAGTGAAATTCTCTAATAGTAGTCCCTCTGCAATGGTTCGCGAATCATCTTTGTGGAAAGTCGAGTTCATGGTTAAATAGTTGCAATAAACTTAGTAAATCCCGCGCAATTATTTTGTCTCTCTCGCATTCTTGTGTCACTTTCCATGTGTAATTCCCGCGGCAAATACTAAGATGGTATGGAAGTTGTGAAGTTTGCTCAAAATGTGCATTTTAAGTATTAATGCGTTAATCAATGATGGGTTTTTTCTATAATTATTTTTGTTTAAATTAGTTACGACTAGTATTTAACAGTATTGAGAACGTATTCTGGTGTCAAGTTGTGAAGATCGAGTTTAATAATATGCTTAACTGTTTCTCGCAATTTTACCATTTATAAAAAAAGGTATGTCATTCGCCGCGACCATTATCCCCCACATAAGATTCTTACGATCCTCTTCCCCCCCTCCCCGCCCTAAAAACGGCTGAATTAATTAATGTGCACCCCCCCTATCGAGCCACCCTCCTGTTTCCCCGCACCATGTCCTCATCCAGGTGGAAATGGGCGTGGCAGTTGCCGCCCTCCTTCATGTCGTGTGTATCGTTCGTTGGCTCATGTTTGTTTTGGCGCTCGCGTATCATATTCCCGACGGCGAGTGGTCGGATGGATCGAAATGGAAGCGCCTAACCTTGCTCTAATGAGGCCGTGCGGCAAAATGGAACGGATGTCTCTGCTAATAATCTTCGCGTGGCGCCTCCCACCTCGCGTTTACGCTCCCATTGTGACGTTGAGTCCCGGTTGACAAGTTTAGGAGAGTGGGGGAGGGGGATCGTGCTTACCGGCATGGTGGCCATCGGTCATCGACTGTGTGGACATAGAGTTTCAAATTACTGATAATGGGGTGAATATCGTGGGATAACTTCGCGAATTCGGGATTTAAATATAACCATGGATATAGATAAACCCTTTACCCACAACCCTTTGGGTAATAAAGTCAGTTTAATCATTTATTTATTTATTTATTTATTTATCACAACCCCCGTAAACAGCACATAACGGCCTTTTACAACGAGGGATTTCAATATTAACAGAGTACAACACAAACATCCATGCCCTGGAGAGGGATCACCTACCCAGGCGGGATTCGAACCCGCGACCTACGGTTTGGCAGGCGAGGACTTTACCCCGCCGCCACCGAGGCCGGCAATGTATATATACCAAATACCCTATATTGAGCCGGTTTTATAGGCATTTAGCGGGGGGCGTTAGGAGACCATCCGCTTACAAATAAAGGCAATGAAGGTACGTTTTGGAAATGTTACTATTGAGTACCATCCAGAGTACGTTCAAATCTTTTATTGCTCGGTGACAAACGATTTCCTTTAATATACCTAAACTTACCTTACCCACTGGCATAACAGCCCTGAAAGAGTCTGTGCCACTTCGGTCACTTCTCTTCAGGGGTTCCTTTCGACAGCATGGTAATCTCACCATCTCATCACTCCTATTTCAGTCAGGTCTTCTTCCATATCATGCAACCACCTCCTACGCTAAATCCTTATCATTAGATAGCCATTTTATCGTAATACTTGTATCATCGCGTCCGCAGTCGAAGAAAGTATCGCTTCACACCGTTTAGTAACGTATAACAATATTTTTTCATTCATTGATTTTCTGAGTATCGACTCGCCATTCATCGGACGCGTTTGAATCGTCTTTCCTGTTGCAAGAATTTTAGGTGCTCGTCATTTATACGGATCCTTTTGCTGAAATTATAATTATTCGTGCCCGATTACAGGCTACGGTGTAAGACGTCAAGGGCTAGTGATAAAGGTCAAACGCGATGCGACAACTGGAGGAAGGATAATGCCTTAAATGGCCTTTATGTATGGCCTTTAGAAAAGATTTTTATATGAGATGTAAATCAGCAGCAACATTGTATTGACTTGGCCATGTGCACTTGAAGCCACAGTAGAGGGAGGGATTAATGAAAACAGGGCTACGTCATGGGGATGAGATAATTTAATTGAGGGGAATGGAATGGCTCTTTTTGAACGGTATGCCATGTTTAATATCAAATTTAACTCATCCTTTTCTATCCTATTCCTGAGAAATTTAGTGAACTTACTCATAAGTAAATTTGTGTGAACTTACTCATACGATACATGTGTGGAAAGAAAATATCATAATTCCTAATGGTAAGTCTTGTAATAGATGCTATACCAGGATCGACGGCTATGGATCATTTTGACCAATGACTGGTTCTCAATCAAAACCTCACATTGACGTCAGCTTTTCACTCTATTTTCTTCTTCTGCACTCCGGGGATATTTATTTGCGGGTACAATAATAATTTAGAATACATATAGAACAGTTTTAGCAACTTCTCTATTCCATTTCGATGCTACTCTTCGATATAAGCATGGGCTTCGTAGGTCGCCTAAATCGCAATAAGTGTCATAATTCTTTGGTTTAACTGAAATTGTATTAGTACCAGAAGTATGGTTGACAGTAGGTTACATTTCCTCTGAGGCCTAATTCACTCTGCATCGCGAAAATATGCCAAAGAATTGGTCATTTTGCTAACAAGAATGAGCATCAAACATGAACGACATTGGCGAAGTAGTACACAGTAGTACACAGTGGTGCGATGCATGGAAGTTAGAATTTAATTTGAAAAAGTGCGTCGTAATGAATTTCTGGAAGAAGAATAACTCCCTACAACGTAGCTATATAATTCGGGGTACCCAATTAGAGACTGTTAAATCCAAGAAATATCTTAGAGTTCAACTCAATAATGATCTATCGTGGAATAAACATATTCGAGAGATAACCGGTCTAGCTAATCGTAAAATGGGTTTTGTTAAAAGAATATTGGGAAAGTGCGGCGACAATGTGAGAGAAATTAGCTACTTTTCCCTCGTTAGACCACATTTGGAATACGCTGCCAGTGTTTGGGACCCTCATGAAAAAGGCTTAATAACAGAGTTAGAACGCGTGCAAAGAAGAGCTGCCAGGTATGTGAAAGGTCGTTACGATAGTCTTGTTAGTGTAACTGACCTCTTATATAAACTCGGATGGGTATCTCTGTCGGACCGTAGATTGAAATATAGACTAAACCTTTTAGATAAATTCAAAAGCAGTGTCTTTCCTGAGGAAGTTGACCATATCTTGCGGACGCCAACATACTACGGAAGATCAGATCATATGAATAAAATAAGTGAGATAGATTGTAGAACAGATAGATTCAGAATGTCATTTTTTCCACGAACAATAAGAGATTATAACGGCAGAGATAGAACTCATAAATAGATTGCATGACTTGTGGTGTAGCCAACTAACCTATTTAAAACTTAATGCATGTTTCTCAAATTTATTATTATTTCAAACTGCATATAGTAGGATAATTTGTTAGTATGCGTGACTTTTTTGTAATGTTGGTGTGCATGTGGGAGTCCAATTGCATGCTGCATGCTGGCGATTGATCACCCCCTGCCAATCACCCTAGAGGTGGCTCGCAGGGTATTATGTAGATGTAGATACGCTATCAGAATATTTGCCGGCGGAGCGGAAGCTTGGCAACACTGTTATCCATAAGGCCCGTACTGTGAACTAAATGTGGAACGCTCTTTAGTAACGAGGAAGTCCTAAGAAGAGTAGGAGAGAAGAGAAGCCTCATGAAAACCTTAATAAGAAGACGGAACAACCTTATAGGCCACATCTTGAGACATGATGGCCTGATGAAGACAATCGTCGAAGGACAAGTGGAAGGCAAGAATGGATAAGGAAGACCTCGAACAAAATATATGGAACAAGTAAAGAGAGATGTGAAAGAGAAGAAATACGTAGGTGTGAAATGATCAGCTGATAGGAAAACTGAGTGGATAGCTGCGTCAAACCAATCCAAGGATTGTTGACCAGTGATGATGTTGATTAGCTTAATAAAATCTTGCAATGCAAGCAATAGCTAAACGTGATAATTATCGTAGCATTCAGTATCCTCCCTATCTTCTCTCGTCCATTTATCCTTTTTTTATTTACTCTTATAATTGAATTTGGTTTAAAAAATTTACTGTGAATATCAGAAGTTATATACTATGTGTTCCACACGAATTCATCAGTTATTTTCAGCCTACAGCCGAAAATTAGTTGCAGTCGTCGCAAAGTTGCTTGACGTGAGTCGTATTTTTAATTTGCCGCACCGTGATTAATCATCTATTTCATCCAAAAAATGCATTTTCCGGTTTTATATTCAACAAATAATTTTCGCTCCTAGGTGGGAACGGCTTTTCCCGGCTGTCAGTAGGGAAAATATTGAGTGTCCTTCGACGAATTTCCCGTAAGGAACCATGCATATCTGCTACACCCGAGGTAAAGGAATATGGAGGTTGAGGGGATATGGAAGCACGTAAAGTTGGGCAAACGGCGGAGAGGGGAAGGTTTTGCGCTGCGGGGTTATGCTGGTGGCAGGGAGGTAGAGGGTGGTAGGCGGAGGACTCGGAGGGGAAGGGCGGTGGGGGGCGGATAAGCGCGGGAGTGGAGGGCGGACCAAGAGGTTCTCGGAGGAGGTGGTTTTGACTGCGTATGGAAGGGGAGGAACTCACCGGGGACGGCTTCGCACTCCCACTAGCGCCTCAGTCTGTGCCGGCGGCTTCCAGCAAGAGCAAGCACTCGGCGTCCGCGAACGTCACGCGCCGACGTATTGTTGTTATTTTTGTTCTCGCGGCGTGGTTCTTTTTTTTCGTTGGGTCCCCGTGTTGGGCGCGGAAGTGTTAGAGGCTACTGTGCCACGTGGCAGGAGAGCACCACTACTAAGTGTTTCTAGTGTTGCTGTGTGATTCAGCGACAAGGACCCCCCACTAGCCTGAGCGGACGGAGTATCGCGGGACGAGTGGTTTTCTCGTGCTGTCATTACTGTGATTTTTCTCCTAGACCAACAGATGGAAGATTGCAGTCGAAACGACGGGGAAGAGATAGTTGAAGAGGTAGTTGGACACTGTCAGCCCCGTCGTTTGGCCCACTTGATGCTATTCCGGTGAGTTTCTTCTCTTTTTGGGGTTCTTCATGGATGACGGATCTGAAGTTGACTCTGCGGACGTTTTTGGAGTTGGGAAATTCCCATTTGGGCCGGGTGATTGAGTAACGTCCGAATCTAATGAAAGGGTCGCAACAAATGGAGTACGATAGCAGCTTAAAGAAATGCGAATTTAAATAAAAATTACAGAGTGCGTTATACGTAGATTTTGATGGGTAAAATTTTCAACTGCCCGTTAATTTACGAAATTTCGAGCTAAATTAATATTTTTAATTTCTAGAAACGTTTATTTTATGTCGCCTTAGTTGCGTGGTTTTATTGCAAGTGAAATTATTTCCCGCTTTTTCTCGATTATTACTCCGGAAGTTCACATCTATTGTCATCTTATGCCGTTATTTATTGTATTGTGATGAAGTTCCTATTAGGTAGAAGATGAAGCCTTTTAGGCAGTAGAGAATAAACTTATAACATCTTACCTTTTATCCTATTTCATTGTTTGCTCATTCATTAAATTTCCTTATGGCAGGTTCCATAGCTTTCAGGAGACCCCTATGACTAAAAAACGATTTTGATAGTTTTAAGAGGTAGTGAGTTGACACTTCAAATATATGTTGTTACTTAAAAGCATGCTTCCTTCTAAGTTCTAATAAATTCTATGACCTCCGTACCGTATTTACTTGAGGATCGAGGGTGGTTCACACAAATGACTGGCGTTGAATGTCCTAGCAAGCTCCATGCGGTGGAAAATAACAGGTGACCGTGGAATTAAATGTTGGTGGACCCTTTCAAGTGGAGAAAACTCGTGGAACTGCCGGACTACCTGTTTTATCCAAATTTTGGACTTGTTCCGCGAACTCGTTGAAAATGAGTTGCCATTTATAACCTTTCCACCTCTTTCAGCTCTCTTCTCGATGACTGATCTCCACTAGTCTCTCCACTAATCGATTCTCCTCTGCTCCAATAAATTGGGAGCGCAATTATCCACAAAATCAAGTTTTATTCAACTTACGTTCTTCCCTATTGGAGCAACGGTTCTGTTGCCACTAATCCTTAAATAATTTTCTCTGCGTTATCTTTATCTCTTGATCTGTAACTCTAGGTGATCCAATAATCATCTTGGGTGGTATCTCAAGATATGTCGAAATCTCTTGTACTGAGAGTAATTTTATCTGTAGCGCTCGAGCGCTACTTGGCTGAATTGAGTAAAAAAGGTGGTTGATTTATGTTAGTTGTTTGAAAAGAAATCCACATGTTTTTGTGATTTCATTCATTTGAGTCTTTTCGATCTTGATTCATTTGAGTCTTTTCGATCTTGATTCATTTGAGTCTTTTCGATCTTGATTCATTTAAGTCTTTTCGATCTTGATTCATTTGAGTCTTTTCGATCATAGTGATTGAATCAATTGATTGAATCACTTATGTGACTCGAGTCAAAATGATTGAATCACTAAAATGATCGACTTTGCCCATCACTAGTGGTAAGTGCCGTAATCATTAGGTGGCGTATTTTGACATTTGAAACCTACGTCCTCTTTCTTAAACCATAACAAAATGTTTTTTTCAATTAATTTTATTAAAGAGTAAATAATAGCATGACTTGCCTATTTTTGTACCTATTTTTATACAAATAAATCAGATTGCACCAGTGTAATAGGAAGGTCGGTTATTATCAATAGATTTCTTCTCTAACACAATGCAAGATAATCGTGGGTGGATATTTTCTAAACGCTTCCGATCTAAATTCTTTCTGCTCGACTGTGTTTTTTTTTCTTTCAATTCTCACTCTCCGTCACTCGCCAGAAACCCCTTCTGGTACACCCGGTTGTTTTATCTTTCAAGTGATCATGCCTCGGAGACCTTCTTGAGGGGAGAGACAAGACGTTCCCTTAATCGAAGCCGCTTTCGCGAGAGGGCGTTTTTTTGTTTATTTGCCCCGCGAGTAATGCGTTTTGAAAGTGATCTTTCGTCAATCATTGATGCTTTCTACAGTTTTGAGAGGGGCATACCTCATAAGTGGAGAGAAAAGAAGAGTTTTACTGAGGGCGCGGTAGGATTGTTAACGGAGAAGAGAGGGAATCGGGAGAAAGAAACTATTCATCCGATATCTATTTGCCTTTCGACAATCGCCACACATCCTACTTTTCATAAATTAAAAATACCCATGAAGTAATATACCGTAGAAGGGATGCTTAACAGGTGTCACATGTGATTGAATATATTCTTCTGTTGTTTATTTCACTGCATTGAACATGTTTGTAAGGAAATTTGAAATAATTTTTTGCAGCGCAACACATAATACGTAGTCATAATGCTCACATTAATGGAAGAAGATTTAGTTTCGGAAAAATAATTTGAGTTCGTATAATTGATTTTAAACATTTATCGAAAACAATGGTTCATATTATTCTACGCTTTATTGACAATAGCTCATTTTTTACAAAGAGCTGTTGACAACAGAAACACACTTGACATATTCTCCTAGGATATGTATGTCGTGTGTTTTCAAGTTCATCAACCCTTTTTCGTATTGTGTGTGGTTTTTATTGTGTTGTAAATATGTTTTTTAATTGAACGTATGAAAAATTCTCTCTGCTTTATCGCTCAAGACATCATCATAAATGCTTTTCGGTTCAAGAAATGATGAACCTTCTCAGAATTTGGGAAGTGTTATGGAAATGGCAGTGTACTTACATTCTGTTGTAAAAATCCATTAAACGTCGAATTAAAATTTTTATTCAAAAATCTGTTGCAACTACTGAATGGTATCCGTTTTATTGCATCTTGAATATACTCCAAAAACTTCTTCTGCTGCCTATTTTATTTCTTCTTCAATGCAGATTCTTTGCTATTTTTCCCGAAAAAAGCCCTATTAAGTGCGCGGAGAACTGATTTTCCAACAGAATGCGATGCTCGGTACGATGACGGTACGTGGGGACATTTCGCCGGCATTGGAAAGACTCGCCTAGCCGACTACATTCATTCCCGTATTATAGTGTTTTGTCCTATGTCCGCTATCAAGTTTACGACGTCAATAAAAAAAACGGATAACGAAATTAATATTCGCATGTGACCCAAGGAAATAAACGCGTGGTAGATCGTGCGTAGGGCTGAGAATTTAAGCAGAATATTTTCCATCTTATGCGAATTCTTGGTTTTTATGCGTTAATTACAGTGCGTGTTTTATAATTAGCGTTTAATGGATCCGCTGTGCTGCCAAGTGGCAAAATGGTAGCAAGAAGGCGGTATAAGCTACAAAAAAAAGATTTCAGTTAGATAATAGGGGCTCTTATGGGGTTTTATGTGTAAATGAATATTAATGGTCTTCCTGGTTTCTCGGATATCGACGAGAATTCAACCATGGACATAGTTCTAAATTCTATTAATTTCCTTGATAGGTATTGGATATTTAACTGCTTTAAAATATTTTGCGGTACACTTAATATGTGTGATGAAAAATTAAGGGCTTTGATAATTTTTCAGATAGTGCAAAGAAAGGTACTACCTCCCGAGCCATATTTTTTTAGAGTTAACCTCGTAATGCTAAGTCCGGACTGAGCCCTGACATCGCCGCTGTAGTCAAGACATGCGTCCCGTCGCATAGTGGGTGAATATCTAAAAAAAAACTGGCCCAAACCTCTATTGCCCTATGTTCTAGTAATAATTGCAAGCCTTGACGCAAATTGGGACTTAAATATACAAAATACTTATTTAGGGTGATATAAGGCATATATGCGAAAAAAATAAAGGTAAGTATGCGGGTCTCTTGCACCCTAAGGGTCATCTAAAAACCTTTCAGTCTTGTAAGTTTATGTGTTATCACGATTAACTACATAAATTGAAGCATGGCAGCTCATAGATAAAAAGAAAATTATCGATAAATGTAAAATTTTCCATGAAGAATACTTTAATAGTATGCATTTGATGTATTTCATCCTAATACTTATATTTAAAAAAATGACAGTTTTTTTGTTTTATCCGCTCACCAAGGGAAGTAACTCTGGTATTTTTTGCTAAAAACTCAAGTTTTAGGGTGAAAATTTGCCGTCATTTTCTGAATTTTTTCATTCAATACTCATGATGGACATAAATTAAGATCGATAGCTGTGAATGAGCTTCTAGGTGTTCTAGAACAATGATGCGCTACTTTTGGATCGATTGATAAAAGTTAAATTCCAGCTTCATGCCAGCGTTTTTTCATTTTTACCCGTTGTTAATCGAGTCTATTCTTGAAATATTAAATCGGTGCGAGTGAGTGATTACTTCTTTCATGTTTCTATAAACGCACTGCCTTCATTAGAAAAAATAATTCCAGCACATGGCTCACGAATCGTGGTGCCTTATTTTATGGTGAGTGTGCTCTCTTTTTTACTTTTATTTTCTACATATATTTATGAACATCTTTTTAGTCACTTTTTTGTAGTTTTTTTGTCACTCCCGCCAACTGGCAAAAAATATTCATGGAATGAATGGTTGAGGCTGGAACTTTGTGGAAGTCCATTGTAGGACGTGCAGTAAATATACTTTTAACTTTTCCACATAAATCATTAAAAATTAGTTTGTAGGTTTCGCTGTGCTACAGAATCATCAGGATTCATGCTGAAGTGCATTGAAAGACGTTGACTCATTTTAAAATAGATATTTTAAGAAAAAGTGCACAGTATCTTTACTTCATATCCTACATATAATACCTACCTATTTAGCCTACTGGAAGGTTCGCATTTTTCTGTAACTTTTCTTTTAAAAAATTCCTCATTGAACCCTCAACCCGGCATTGTTAGTCATTCAGTTTTCCATACTCGTTCCCAATTAAGTAATCGTTCGCCCATCAATGTGCTGCTTCTCTCTCGCTACCCAACCCGACCTCTCCGCTCTCCTCTCCGTCATTCCCCTTTCCGGGAACACCAACATTCCGACCCGCTCGGCGCGCTCCACATTACCTTTTACTGCTACATTCGCTACTTTTCGCTCGGGCTATTGCACCTGTAGTTTGACTCCTGCCTCGCTATCCCGATCGCCCCCGCGTCCGTCCTCGTCGGCTCTTGTCGGCGTACTGACGAGAGGTGCAGGCTACCTCATGTGCCAACCTTCCAAGTTTTTACCGACCCTACAACATCAGTTAAGTGGGGCTCGTGGGTGTCTACATACTTTGGAAAACGATAGTACATCTTAAAATATGGTTCTAAGGTGTTCTAAAACTTTTTCTATGTTTTTTTTTGCTATTTTGTGAATTTGGAGGTGGGGAATAATAATAATAATAAAATGCCTTTATTCGGGCGAGGTTGAGACTGGAAAGTCCCCTCTTCCACCTAGCCCCTCGATAACGTCAATGCAAGCATATTATAAAATATTAGACAAACGTTTATAGTACCAAGAATATACACTGTTTGTGAAATGTCAAAAAATATAAACAACTATATGTGAAATTTTTGTGTAAAAAAGATTTAAGTTGGTGGGAAAAAAATGAGGATCCGGGTGTAATATCCTTCAGCGAAAAAACCCACTGCAGGAAAACGCCCACACAAGAAGGGGGGCGTGAAAAACCTGCGAAAACCTACTGAGTGAAAGCTAATGTCATGTTACATGCAAAATACAACATAGTTCATGAGATACATAGGATACACAAATATTACACAAGCAATTAAGATATAAAATATAACATGTATATATATACAAGCATTCAGTGATGCATATCACTTTGTCGCAGGTGCTGCTCAGTGTCATGTATACCTACTTGTTGTGAGGTGGAAAGTGCTTTGTGTAGCCTCCTCTTAAAAGATGCCAATGATGATGAGTTCCTAATTGAAAGGTTAAGATTATTCCATTCCCTACATGCAGTAACGGTAAATGATTTGTTGTAAATGACAGTTCGGTAATGAGGTATAAAAAGATTGTGATTCCCTCTTGTGTTAGTCATATGGACAGTGTCAAGACTCCTGAATTCGCATGATAGGTAAGGAGGTGTTTTTGTGTTTAGAATTTGATATAGGAGAGAAAGAGTATGCAGCCGGCGTCGAGAGTCAAGTTTCAGCCATGACAGTTTATTAATATAATCGGTTATATGGTCCGATAATTGTAAGTTAAATATGAATCTAATGCATCTGTTCATGGAACGTTGAAGCTTAAGACTAAGTTCTTGAGAAAGGTCCTGGTAGGCAATGTCAGAATAGTCAAATAAAGGTAATATAAAATTAGATACTAATTGCGCTTTAAGAGATGTAGGGATGACATATTTAAATTTTAATAGGGGATAAAGTGATTGATTAACAGATTTAGTGATTTTATTTACATGTGATGCCCAAGAGAGATTTTGATCAATAATTAATCCTAAGTTTCTGACTTCATCGCAAAAAGAAATTGGGGAATCGGCGATACGTAAATTTGGCAGTTTATCCCTCTGCACACTCGCTAAAATTCTTGGGTAACCAATTAGTATTTCTTGAGATTTATTAGGATTTATGCATAGGAAGTTATTATTGCACCATTCTTGGAGGTATGCTAAGTCATCATTGATAGACATCAAGCTATTGCTTAAATTATTGATTGTGGATTGCAAATAGATTTGTAGATCGTCTGCATAGAGGTGATACTTGCAATTTAGTCCTGATGAGCAATCATTGATGTAAAGTGAGAATAGAAGTGGACCGAGGATGGAGCCTTGTGGGGCTCCTCTAGTAAGGTGGATCCAAGAGGATTCCAAATTATTAGCAATTACTTTCTGTTTCCGATCAGAGAGATAAGAAGTAATCCATTTAAGAACAGAAGGAGAAAAACCCATGCAATGGATTTTAGCTGCAAGAATGTCTTTGTCTAACGAGTCAAAGGCTTTACTAAAGTCTAGCAGTACGAGTGCTGTGATCTCTTTCTTGTCCATGGAGCGTCGCATATCATCCGTTATTTTAACTAAAGCAGTGGTGGTACTATGTCCGTGCCGAAAGCCAGATTGATAATCATTGAGTATTTTATTTTGCTTAAGAAAGGTAGTGATTTGTTCGTGAACAAGTTTTTCTAGAGCCTTAGAAATGATTGAAAGAAAAGAAATTGGGCGAAAAGTTAATTGATCTTGAGTGTTTCCTTTTTTTGGTATGGGTTTAATTAGGGCAGATTTCCATTGAATGGGAAAATGATCTTGTGATAGTGACGAGTTGAAAATGTTGGTGAGGTATGGTAGAATTAATGGGAGTAATGATTTAATGAATTCAAGGGGAATACCATCTGAGCCTTGAGCTTTAGACTTGATGCACTTAAACGCAGAGTGTACTTGCATTTGAGTCACAGGTTTCCAAGTAAGCTTCTTAGTATGGTTATGTGTCGCGGCTGATTTGATGGAGTATGTTTGTATGACTCGCTCCTTGTCCTCATTTGGAATTTCATTTGGTGGCTGTGAAAATGTTTGATTTAATCTATCAAGGGATACATTCGTTGGGCTGGGAATGTTCTTGCTTTTACCTATGCCGATTGAGTTAAGTTGCTTCCAGAGAATGGTTGGTGAATTTTTAGATTTAGTAGCAGTTTGAAAAAATTTAATTTTTGCATTCGTTACTAGCTGCTTCGTTTTATTTCTGAGACATTTGTACCTGTTGAATGCATTGATATCATTTGTTCTCTTAAAAATTCTAAAGGCTAAGTCTCGGGCTGACATTGATTGTTTAATTTCCGCATTCAACCAAGGTGCATTTGGTTTAGAGATACGTACCAATTTCTCCGGGGCAAATTTATCCAAAAGATACGTTAGAAGATTATTTAAAATTTCAACTTTGTCCTCAACCTTTTCAACGAATTCAATAGAGGACCATGGTATTGTACATGCTGCACTAAGCAAATCATCGTTATTTATCTTTTTTAAGTTGCGATGAGGAATTATAGTCTGCTTTGCTTTCGGCATTTTAATAGAGTAAGCAAGAAATATTAGATCATGGGAAGAGATACCAGGGACAGGAAACTGACCGTGAGTGAGAATTTTTTCTTTGTTTGCAGTTACTGCCAAATCAATCCAAGTTGAAGAAGTTTTCGTCGTATTAGTTGCATTTAATGGTAGTATTTTAAGATTGTAGCCATAGAACATTGCTTGGAGATAATTTTTATCACGGGAGTTTGCATTAAAATTAGAATTGAAGTCACCTGTCAGTATTATATGTTCGAATACGGTTGTGTAATTTGATAATACATTATCCAAATCTGATAAATGCCCAGTTTTTGGTGGTCTATAGACTGAACCAATAAGAATTTTAGTTGTATTAATTTTAACTTCTAAGAAAATATATTCTGGTCTTTTAGCATAAATAGGATCACTTTTGCAAATTACCTTGCATTTCAGATCATTTCTCACGAACACTCCTACGCCTCCGCCGCCTTTATTAACACTATCATTGCGATAAAGGCTATATCCTGGGATGTCAAAGGCATTAGTGGGCATTGAAGGTTTCAGCCAGGTTTCAGGGAAGAGGGGTTGCAACCCCAAAATCCCCCTGTTTGCGCCTATGATTGGAATGAATGGTCTACAAATGCTTTTGCCACCTAGGGAGGACCCATAGAGTTGCCTTTTTTTGTTTGATATGTCTATGAAGTGAGTACTCGATAGATGCAGTAAAATTCATGAAACGAGCTATACCTTTGTTGTGAGTCAAGGGATGCGAAATTATTGCATTTATTTAAAATGCACTGCATATTTTCCATTTTAATTCTTCAAATTGTTTAAACCATTCCTTTCTGATGAATATTCTCCATCTTTCACGAGTCAGCGAAATGAGTTTGGTGTGTAGTGAATGTATGCAAGGTTGTTCAAGTCAAGTATCCCTCGGAAGATATATTACTATATTTGTAGGACGTCACTCGAATGGAACTCGATGCTTACTCTTCTACTCTCGTCTCTACCACGGAAAAATGGAACGGCAGAGAAAGATGTGGGGGGGGGGGGCGTCGACGGCCGCTTGCGTGGGGGGCAGCAGCTCGAGGTCAATCGCGGATGGAACGCTTGGGGGGGGGGGGGGGGGGGGGGGGGGAGTGCGATGGGCGTGTCAGTGGAGGAGGGGCCGGGCGTCGGATTGGAGATCGAGGTGCGTTCGTCATGTGTTGTTTCTCTAATCTCACCTCCCTTTTTTTGTCTCCCCTCCCCCACTCCCCGTGCCATTTCTTTTATAGATGTATCAATATCGATAGAATTCCGTGCAAGGCACGCATGGTCGTATTGAGTACTTTTAAGTCCGAGTGACAGATTGCTTGTTTTTTACAGTCGACTGCCATTGTTGGATATCCATTAGGTTAGGTCGGTAAAGTTGCAATAAATTCACAAATCATTTAATCGTGTTACTCTCAGCAGAGGTTTTCTTTAATTGCTAGCAGTTTGACTAATATGTAAATGTAAAGATGTTGATTAAATTTACATTCAGCTCGCTGAATATTTCTAGCCTACACCACGGATATTTTATTTTTATATGAGACCGATGGATGGGTATAGTAGTCGAAAGGACGCTCTTCGTTTAAAAGATGTCAAGTTTTCCATAAAGGAGAGGTAATTAGTAGTTGCTCGTTAAGCGATTAATTTGAACTCCCCTTACTACTCTTCATACTCTCTTTTAGTTCCATCTATTTTAATTTTTATTTTGCCGATGCAAATCATATCGAGTGATATGTACTTTTTCTCAATCTATTATTCAATTTCCATTGAAATTCTATGTATCTCTCTATATTTGACTAAGCATCAACTTATTTGTGCGATTGTATTCCTTGAGAAATCTATAGTCACCCGGCCTAGATTAAACTCACTTTGAGAGAAACTTAGTTGATTCTAATGTTTATGCTAAAAAATGCTAAAAGATACCTATGAGAAATAAGAAAAGATGCTAATAGTTCTACCTTCACTGTGTGTACGCTATTCCCCAGTATAATGTCTGTTAAGGGGGTAATTTTTCACCTTTAATCGTCGTCTAGGTCGCAATATTGTCGGCTCGGTCATAATCAGTGCTGAAGACGAAATGCAGTTGAATAATTACCGGAAGGTGCGTTCGTGGATTCCCCTCTTGAAAAACCGGGTTCTCGTGCCCTTCATTGCCACCTCATGTTAGCTCTGGCTAATGGTCTGAGCAGAGCGAGGAAACAAGCGTTTGGAGATCTTAAAAAGCACCCATTGAGTTAACTAGTTTCTTCGAATTGTTTGAGGCGATTGCATATCTTATATCTTCTCAATTTGAAGTTTTTTTCATAAGATTTCCCTAATTTAATTTTTAATCCTTCGTTTTTTAAATTTTTTTCATACCGAGTGCTCTACTTTCCTCTTGAAGTTTAAAACTGCCACTAGCGGTCTCTTGCGGCTCGAAACGTTTTCCGGTACCTGAGATAACACAGTTGTCGCTGGTTGTGATAATTTAGAAAGCGGTCGTTCAGAATTTTACGTCGCCCAGACAGCGTCAGGGGGTGCAAGTAATGTCAGGTCATTCCGGTGTGTATTTTCCTTCCTCGGTCTTGGGAAGAAATTCTCCCTCTTGGTCAATTAAATTGCATGTGGAAATAGGCTGATGAAATATACGTTTTTTCCGATATAGGATCCAGTTGATCTCTCTCTGAAACTTAATTACTACTCGTCCAAGGAATATTTTTGGAGACATTTTGTCCGTATGAATTGGGACGCAGTTTATTTTTCAAATGACTGCAGAGACAAGTGGTCTGTGATGCGGGTTCCCAGTTTGAATAATTAGCGTGGCGCCTCCAAATATTGGGCATTACTGGTTGTAACGTATTTCAGGCCAAAACGTATGTGGCTGAAGGTACATAAAAATTCCTCCTGAATTATATTTTAAAAGAAAAATTATTTTATGGTGAGTGTGCTCTCATCGTGAGACGTTTGCAGTATCGCAGCGTATATTTTCTTCTCGAGGGAAGAAACATTCATTGCTCGTGACTGTTCATCCTTATATTAATTTTCGATTGATAGCTGTAATTTTGTCTTCCAGTGTATCATTTGCAATCTCACCCCATGTATCCTTCCTGCCGAATGAAGTTTATAGTGAGCGAACACTCATAAAGAGGTGATTCACTGTCAGATTTTATGTTATGACGCGCACGAGACCATTGATTGCAAAGTGGAGTTTCCGCGAGTGGCATCATATTATACCAAGCGGCGTGTGTGTGTAACTCTCGGAGTGCCGCGGCACTCACGGAGATTTTTATCGCCCGCGAGAGCGAGACCCGATCTCTGAAACACGGAGATTCATCTAGCCATTCCGATAGCGGTCGCTCTTTCCCGCATACCTATCCCCGCTATCGCTTTATCCCGAATGCTGCGGGAAAATCGATTTCATCTCCCTGTATCACATTACTTGCGTGAGCTTCGGTAATGAATCATCTCGATAGAATCGCAGCTTGTGTGTGGGGGGAGGGTAAATCTCATTTACAGATAGCCTGGATAATGTCGCCCGATCGGGTAGTACGAGGTTTTTTTTCATTAGAGGTAGCTCTTCTTTCCCTTTGGGACCCAAACCTGCTCTCGACCGTATATGCGGGCGTTAACGACAGATACGAGCCCTCCTCCCATCCTCCCTACCGCAGTCGTTTGAAATTGGATTAACTTGCATCCCACTCCTCCGAGGCGTGACCAGCGCCAATTAATGTTTCTTTTCTATCGATGGCTCTCTCTCATAGGTGATTCGACCGCTGCAGAAATGGCACCCTCGTAGCGCCATCGCTGCTATACCACTCCAAGTTGATTCGTTTTTTTTATTCTCCCGCTGCGTTTTTTTTACACGATCTCTTCTGATTACGTTGTTAAGTTGTACCGGATCGTTTACCAGGCATCGTTATAACGTGAAAAATCTGTTTGATGACACCCTCAACGTTTTGAAAGCATAGGTATCAGAGGCTTTAGCCAGTATTTTGTTTGAGTCATCACGAGTTCTATCCTCCCTCCGTTAGCGCTATAATCGCATGGTTCATTGTTCTTCATTGCAACACTTTTTTTGAGTTTCTTTCCTGACACAGGCTGTATATGCCCGCATTTGTGCGTAAATATGAGGTTTTAGAGCGGTAAGGATATACGGAATTGAAGTGTATCCGGATTATGGGACCATATGCTTTTAGACTCTGATGGATTTCTTTCCCCTGTCTGCATTAAATTGTTTATCGTGCGATTTTAACCTTTCGTTTGTGCATAAAATAGGTTCATGTTCAAGAAAATCCTCTTTTGAGTGTACACAGGAGTGCTGATTTGAGCCTGTGAAATATTGAAAAAACTTTCCAATCATTTAATCGCACGGACGCTTTGAAGGGTATTTTGAGGATATATGTCTTAGCGCTGTATAATAATCCAAAAGGTTGGTGACCTCACATGGTGGGCTCAATTGAGACAATCAGCATGCAGGCCAAATGTGAACTCAGGCACATGCGTCGCGAAAGGCCGCCATCACCCTCCCCCTGTTTCGTTCACACTAGAGTGGAAACGACTCGCAGGCAGCACTAGCGTCTTCGCTTGCGGCCAAGATGAAAATGAAAAGCTCAAAACTCATGCGATCATCAGCTCCTCTTACTCGAGCTTTCTGCGGCAGTAGAGACAGCTAATTGGCGATACCGTCGATACCAGGTTTGAGTTTATGCGATGAGTTTATTTCGAGCTGTAATTGGTTTTTCATTCAATCCTGGACTCATTGGAGAAGGAAAATGCTATGATTTGGCTTCTGTGTTCGTGGGTGTAGGGATGTCAGAGTGCATTTATGCAAGAGCGCTAGAGGTGCCAATAGCAGAGCATTTCAACACCTTCAGTGTTCTTGAAAACTGGAAAATTATGGGTGATGGAAAAATGTTGCAGATGAATAGTTTATATATATGATAAATTACTTAATTATACATAATTATAATTAAACTTAAAATAAATAGAATCCATTCAAACCCTGATAATTTTCCGCCGAGAGCATTAACTTTTATGGAAATAAAATTTCGAATGGAAAGTAACTATAAGAAAACTTACGCTAATCGTTGAAGTGAGTCAGCCAATCCCATCTCGCGATCTCAGGTTTCGCCATTTCAAGTTTTGTCCCGTGCATAGTGGCTGAGAATCACCCGTGTAAATGTTTACCCCGGGGTGAAAAAGCATCGCTCAGGTGATGGTTTCGGGCAAGGGGACTGTAGAGAGGAAGCCCGACTCCATTCCACAGAGGGTTTTTTTTCTATGCTTCGGTCGCATTTTCGTCAGTTCCCAAAAATGTCTGCTTGTGCGGTGACGAGTACGATTCCATCCTCTTTTTTCAATATTTTGCTGCCAAATATTTTCAATTGAACCTAGGAATATCATTGACGCAGTGGCGTAACTATGGGGGGGATGAGGGATCCCCCCCCCCCGCAAAGTCTTAGAGAAATAAAAAAAGGGTGGCCACCAAGGTCATCCCTTCCCTCCTCCCAAAGCATATTCCTACTTACGCCACTGCATTGACGAGTTGTTAATTTGATAAAGCACATCATCATGAATGTAAATTTCGGTTGAAACCCCTAATTACACCTTATTTCCCCGTGAAATTCGGATCAATTTGTCCGTCAGCTACGCGGGTGGCGACTTTTGTAAACAGATTTAAATGCGCGGTGGGTGACAACACATTTAAGAGGATCCTCTTTTGAAATATTTGTCCGAGGAAGCTTGGCTCGGGTGATGTGCCGATTCGATGCGTGTTTGAGCGTTCCCCCGTGGCGAGGCCGTGCCTTGGGAGGGTGGGAGGGGGAGAAAGAGAGGGAGAGTGGGGCCGTGACGTACGATAGGCGTGCAACCCGTGGCCTCGCCCCTCTCTCTCTCTCTCTCTCTCTCTCTCTCTCTCTCTCTCCCTCCCTCCCCACACACACACACGCACACCTCGGCCTTTTTATCGGCCGATTCATCGGTGGACGCTCTCGCCCTGCTGCAGTTCGTTTGTTTCTGCATCGGATACTATTCTCACCCTCCTCAAGAGCACTAACGTTTCGTCATGTGTGCGGGGACATTCTATGCTCAATTTTCCTCCTCTAGCGCTTCTCGAGAGGGTTTTTTTATGCTGCACAGTGTGGAGGTTAGACTCCCTCCTTCGTCGTCAGGTCAGTTTTGAGTTATTTACATTCTGCTGGTGATGTTAGAAGAAAGCTTTGCGAACGAAATTTATGGAGCAATCTCGAAATTGTCTTTTTCTAAGGTGGAACTTGTTCGCTAATAGCCACGCCTATTAGTGCTCCAGGAAAGGTTAGCTTACAGCTCCGTATCTTTTACTAAATTTTCCTTTGCCAATAGGGTGGTTTCCTATTATTTTTTTATTGCCTCAATCGAAAGATTATTACTCCTGGAGTGCGCATTTCACGGTCTTAGATTTTCGTATGACGATAACTATTTTTCGCAATTAAATGAAAAGTGAAAAATTTTCAAGTGCGCGAAAACCCGACGGCTAAGTATGAATGCTGGGAAAACAGCGTGTGACGTCGTTTTGGTTCCCGCTGCCGCAAGTGAGGTGACATTGGGGCGAGGCTTTTAGCGCTGATACGACGCAGGAGCAAGGGGGTGTTTCAGTCTCCCTTTCCGAGCGGATCGGGAGACTTGACGCGGATTCTACGTCACTTACGATATCGGCCAGGCTTACGTTGGTACCCTCCCCCTACCCAACATCTCCCTCCGCCAATGGGACGCTCCGGAAGTGATGACGAATTATTTTCCAGCCGCATAAACGCATTCGGTTGAATTTTTTAAGTTTCTTACCAATCACTTCTGCTCCAATCCTCCTCCTACTCTATCTCCTCCAATGGAACTTCCCTCTCTCTCTCTTTTTCTCGTGTACTTTCTTATATATATATATATATATATATATGTTACTTATGAAAGACACCACAGGTGATATGAATATAAATAAATGCCATGATAGGCCACAAAAACACAGACACAAATAAAAGTCTTTTATTTGTGTCTGTGTTTTTGTGGCCTATCATGGCATTTATATATATATATATATATATATATATATATATATATATATATATATATACGTTCATCTCGTATTTTCCATTCTCTCATGCTCTTTAACCTTCTTTTTTGTTTATTCCTCTCTCTCTCTCTGTCATTTCCACTTTTGTTTTAGTCCAACCTTCCGTTCATCTCTCCGCCCATCTCTTCCCCATACCTCTTGAGATATGTTCGTGGTAAAAGTTGAAAATATATCCTCGCCCACGCGGAACTCCGCATTTCAGTTTTTGGCTCAGTAATCAACTTTATGTTTCAGCCGTTGGTTCTGAAAAAAAATGTCTTTCTCAATAAAAATGCCAGCCGAAGTTATTTGTCATTTGATTTCAAATTTTTAATCTTTGAATGCCACGATTTCTTGCGGATATAAATCAAGTGGTATGCAGATAACTTGGCGCAATTTTGGATTTTTAGGATTATATCCTGCTTTTAAGTGTATTGGAGTGGTAGGTTTTTATTTGAGTTGTAAGGGTTTTGTTTGCTCTTAAACTCTTATTTTCGTGTTCATCTCTGTTCATGAATGCGTTTACTCGTTTAAATTTCAATTATTTCGTGATATTTGGGTTTAAAGACATAGTTTAGAATTACTCTATCTCTCTTTTTGGGAGTATTATACATTGTATTATATCTTATCAATTCTTATTCAGTCTTATCAAGGTTTGTCTATATTACCATTGTAAAAGCTTGCCTTCTTCTTTTCCATTGTTATCTAACATTCTTCCATCGTTGAGGTCGGCATACCCTCACCAGTACCTCATCCAGCGTCTGCCTGTATTTAAATCTCTTTCGGAATTTAACCTTTTGAGAATTTTTTATTACCGCTACAGTGAAAGCCACCATTTAATTCTACTCTATAAAGTCGCATAAGTTAGATTACTTTCGTGACAGCTCGATCGAAATGTTCAGCCTTTGTAACATATATTTTCCTATTGAAGCGCTTTGCTTCATTGCCTTAGTGTTCATCGTATTTTCTTGTTCTTCGTCACTAGAATTGTACAAGCGCTTTGTAAGGAATTTTAGCCAAATGATGTATTCTTCCTCGCGGAATCGAAATTTCTTTATTTCTTCGTAAAGGCCAAGGTGACAGCCGTAATGTATTCAAATTTTAAGTCAGCATTTTAAGAGCTGAGGAAATACCAGGATTCATTGCGTCGCGTATTGATATATTTCCTCGGTACTCACCGCAATCTACATGGTAAAATTCAGTCACCGCACCACCATACGGCTGGAGCAACGAGTGGCTATTAAATTTGGCTGTACGCGGGGATAAAAGTGCCTCGGAGACCAGTAACCTATTGCCACAAGATTAGGGTCACGGACGGGCTCAGCTCTGCGGGCATAGAACAACGTGCTCTAGAAAATAGCGTGGAAATACATTGTGTCCCCTGTAGTGATCATGAAAACCTAACCCAAGTCGCGTGTAAAATTGGAGCTGAGCTAGGAGTGGAGATAAAAGACGAAGCCATTGATTTTTGCTATAGGTATAAGTCTATGTCTAATGACAAACCAGGAGGAATTCACGTGAAGTTTGTTTCTCGACGCACTAAAGAGGACATACTTCTTAAGCGGAGAGTCAAGAGGAACTTCTCCACCAGACATCTAACTCTGGAAGGAACTCCACCGACAGACTCACCGATATACATCAATGAGTCACTTTGCCCCGGCCGGAGAAGACTCTTCAGTGCAGCGAGGGAGGCAAAGAAGACAAAAAATTACGGCTTCTTGTGGATACGTGTAGGTAAAATATATCTGAGAAAGGCAGAAAAACATCCTGCGAAACTGGTTTTATGCATGGACGACATCAGAAAGCTATAATTAATAAGGAATAAGTAATACATAATTAATAAAAAATAATTAATAAGCTAATAAGTAAGCTCAAAAATGCAAAGTCCTGTTAATAATAGTGGATTTAATGGTGGCAAGTTCTTGGTCTTGCACCAAAATATAAGAAGTTTCAGAGCTAATTTTGATAAATTTGTATTTCATCTAGTTAATATCGATATAAAACCCGCTGTAATAGTTTTGACAGAAATTTGGGTCAATGACACTGAAGTATCTATGTATCAAATAACTGGCTATCGAAGTTTTGATGTGTGTAATAACAACTACAGGGCTGGAGGAGTTATTGTATATGTAGCAGACACTTATGAGTGTTCTTCTATTGATCTGGGTGAATTAAAAACTGCTGATATGGTTTAAATATCAGTAGTGATAAATGATTCTTCTCGGATAAGCATTATTGGTGTATATAGACTTCATTTTAACCCTGTTGAACATTTTTTGAGTGAATTGGAGAATGTACTAACCATCTCTCGAGAGAGGAATTTAATTGTAATTGGTGATATTAATTTATGTATATTACAACCCAGCGATATTTCCTTTGAATATCTAGTCCTTATGGCTAGTCATGGACTGGACCAGCTTATTCGAGTCCCAACTAGAATTAGTAAAATGGGTAGTACATGTATAGATCATATTTTTTGCAGAAGTAGAGATAACTATAAGTATGAGGGAAGAGCGGGCGATTGGGGTTTAACAGACCATCATGCTGTATCATGTACTTTAAATATTAATGTACCCATTAACATTTACGAACGAGGTCATCGAAGCCATTGCCGGATAAACTTCAACCATCTAAATAATAGTTTGCGAAGATGCGACTGGAATGATGTTTATTCACAGCAAAATGTCAATGAAGCCTACGAAATATTTATAAATTATTTAAAATGCTGCGTTGAAAAAGCTGAATACGTCTTAGGCAGTAACAGATCGGGAGAGATAAAAAAGCCGTGGATGACTTACGCTTTGTGCGGCAGAATTTCTAGGCGTAATTTCCTGTATAAAAAAATGAAGAATCACCCTGAAAATGAAAAGCTAAATAGGTACTACGTATCGTACACGCAAAGATTAGAATATGATATTAAAAAGCGCAAAGAAAAGTATTACAGGGACCTTTTTGATAGTAACGTCAATAATACAGCTGCTCAATGGCGGATTTTAGATTCACTCACGGGAGGAAAGCAAGGAAATGAGAATTGTGTAAAAATTAGAGCCAGGGATGGTACCGTTATCACTGAGTGCCAGGAAATTGTAAACGAATTTAGTTCACATTATGGTAAAGTAATTCAAGCATTGACCCAGAACAATTATTTTGAATGTAATACGAATAAATACAAAGAAATATTCCCAACCTACAATTTAACTGACTCACTGTTTTTTGTTCCTACTGATGCGAAAGAAATAAGCAGCATTATTAAGAAACTAAAGTCTAAAAAATCTACAGGTGTTGATAATATTTCTGCGTATGTTATTAAAGCAGTAAATACAAATATTTCGGAGGTCCTTGACCATATTGCTAACCTAAGTATGTATACTGGAATATTTCCTAAACAGTAAAAAACTGCAATAGTGATACCAATTTTTAAAAAAGGTGATAAAATGAACGTAAATAATTACAGACCAACATCCCTATTATCTGTATTTGCTAAAATAATAGAAGAAGTTGTTAAAGTCAGACTTCTTAAATTTCTAAATCAGCATAGTTTTTTCAATAAAAACCAATTTGGATTTATGAGTGGTAAGAGTACAGAGGATGCATTATTAAAATTCTGTTCAGAGCTGAACGACGGACTGAATAAGAACTGTAGAGTTGCTGGCTTATTTGTAGACATTACCAAAGCCTTCGACTCCATTAATCACAACATACTAATGAAACGATTGTGGGAAGCGGGTATACGTGGAACCGCATATGATTGGTTTCAAAGTTATCTTTGTGATCGGGATCAATGTGTGCGTCTCCAAAATTGCTACAGTGAAAAGATTCGACTCACCTGTGGTGTGCCACAGGGTTCTTTGTTGGGACCCATACTGTTTTTAATATATGTAAACAATTTATGTGCTGGCAGGTTTAAAGGTCAATTAACGTCATTCGCAGATGACACTGCACTAAGTTATGCTGCTAATACTGTTGATGATCTATATGAACTCATACAAAGTGATCTTTTAACACTCAATATGTGGTTTTTGGCTAATTATATGTTGTTGAGTGAAAAAACGAAATATGTTATGTTTAGCCTGATTAAATCTCTCTCGAACAAAAGTAAACTATACTATCAATGTGCAAATTGTATAAAAGATAATGTCACTTTCTGTGATAAATGTATTTTGATCGAACAGGTTAGTCACATAAAATATTTAGGCATATACTTACTTTGACCAAAATTGTAAATGGAAGTCCCACATAAATAAATTAAAATCAGAAATGATTTCCATTGTAAGAAAATTCTACTTCCTCAGATACAAATGCCCTGAATCGGTATTAAAAATGGTATATTATGCTCTCGTTAATTCAAGATTGCAATACAGAATAGCCTGCTGGGGTGGAGCCTATTTTATCAATATTAAACCATTGATAGTGGCGCAAAAAAGGGTTATCAGGGTTATAACGCGATCGTATAGGCAAAGCCACTCATTTCCTCTTTTCAAAAAATTAGATATCCTCCCACTAAGGCATTTATTCATTTACAAAGTCCTTAGAGTTTTCTTTAACCGTAGTGGTGAAAAGACCAGACCACAAACTTATGAGATCAGATCTTGGAGAAACTTCCACATACCTAGGCCGAAGACTGAAATTTATCGACAGTCATACAATTACTTAGGGCCTAAATTGTTTAGTATGTTGCCGAGTAATGTAGTGAACTCGGAAAAAAGATGGGGATTTGCATCCGCTATTAAAAAATGGCTTATGAGGTGTGAGGAAGTTGAGTTTCTACTAAGAAAGGTGGCTTAAAAAGTTGACAGTAAAAGGTGTATTGTATATTTTATGTACATAATTATGCGTTCTATAAGATAAATGTATGTATGATGACATGGTTATTATAACTGGATTTTTTTTTGTTTGAATATCTCCAGCTTCAGTGAAGCAAATCTGTGTTTTGCTGTTGACACAGCGCCTTCATTCTTCTATACAACTGATGAATCTGGCAGTTAGATATATTATAGATGTACAAACTGCATTGATGTTAATTATTTGTCTTGTGGTAACGAGTGGATGGGTGCTTGAATTCTTCAAGCGGGTTATTAGGGGGGTGGGAACATTGTTGTGTCAGGTGTTGTCGAGTATTGTGTCCATAAGTCTTTCAAATATTCACAAATTTTCCCGCCGTTTTTTTGAATGGGAAAGGATCTTGATTGTTCAATCATAAAACATTTTGAATGTTCAATAGGATTTCATTTGACGGATAATTCATTCTATGGATAGGTTAAGTATAGCATTGAGAAATAATTGAACTGAGATTTCAAGATAGTGGCGATTTGGTGGTTATGATTCAACTCTTAAAGTCCATAAGCGTTGTGATAGGCGAATATTGAAAATGAAACGCAGATTCGTTAGATAAATATATAAAGATATACCACTCACAAAATATATATCCATCATGCAATATGAAAAATACTAAAATGTAACCATTCCCCAAATTTCATTAGTTTTAAAGAAATAGTTTTCAAGATATTACAATTTGCAAAATGGCCTTGATAATGGTAACGGTATTTCAACTAAACAGACATCTACTACAGACATATACTATTGATTTCTTTCCATTCAATTATTGTCCCCAATAATTGCCAACAAATCTATACCCGCAATGCTATAGATTTAATTCCAGTCATTGGTCATCTACACTATAATTCCTGGCCGACAAAGCCCGTAGATGTACAATTCTAAATGTAATAGCAATTCGATATAATTTGTGAAAACGCATTCGATATATATCGAATGTGAGACTACATACAAAACATATTTCCATTGTTCATTGTGAGGAATACAAAGATGCACTCATTCTCAAAATTTTATCCGCCTAACAGGTATACTAATCAAGTTATGCCAATTTTCGTGTTTGCTACCATAATCGATTCAATTTTTCGATCATACTGACATCAGTACTGTAAAATCGGCAATGCTATAGATTTTAATTCCAGTCATTGGTCATCTACTATATAATTCCTGGTCAACAATGCTCGTCGATGTAGAATTCTAAATGTAATAGGAATTCGATATTAATTAGTGAAAACGAAGATTCGATATATATCGAATGTGAGGCTGCATATAAAACATATTTCTATTGGGCATTGTTAGGAATGGCACGATGAACCCATTCACAAAATTTCATTGGTCCAACTTATATAGTAATAAAGTTTTGCCAATTTGCGTATTTGCTATAATTATCGAATGGACCTTTCGATTATACTAACATCTGTACAGTAAAATCCGCAACGATATTGATTTTATTCCCGGTCTATGGTCATCTACTACATAATTCCTGGTCAACTATGCCCTTGGATGTGAAATCCAATATGTTACAGCAATTCGATATATATGAAGAAAAATCATATTCGATATATATCGAACGTGAGACTACATACAAAACACATTTCCTTTGGGAATTGTGAGGAATACCAAGATGTACCCATTCACCAAATTTCATTGGTCCAACGGATATACTATTTAAGTTAGTCCAATTTGCGTATTTGCTATTTTAATCGAATCGATCTTTCGATAATAGTGCCATCTGTACTGTAAAATCCGCAATGCTTTTGGTTCATATTCCAGTCTATGAGTATCTTCTATATAAATCCTGGTCAGCAATGCCCGTGGTTGTAAATCCTACGTGTTATAGCAAATCGATATATATGAAGAAAAATCATATTCGATATATATCGAACGTGAGACCAAATACAAAACATATTTCCATTGGGCATTGTGAAGAATACCAAGATGTAACCATTCATCAAATTTCATTGGTCCAACGTATTTACTAATCGAGTTTTTACAATTTATGTATTTGCTATAAGAATCGTATCGATTTTTCGATCATACTGACATCTGTACTGTAAAATCCGCAACGCTATTGGTTTAACATCCAGTCTATGGGTATCTTCTTTAAAATTCCTGGTCAACTATGTCCTTAGATGTAAAATCCTATATGTTATAGGAATTCGATATATTAAAAAAAAGTAGATTCAATATATATCGAAGGTGAGACTATGTACAAAACATATTTCCATTGCGCATTGTGAGGAATACCAAGATGTACCCATCCACTAAATTTCATTGGTCCAACGTATACACTAATCAAGTTATGGCAATTTGCGTGTTTGCTATACTAATCGAATCGTACTTTCGACTATACTGACACCTGTATTAATAAATTCGCAATCCTATTGATATCCCTTCCATTCTATGGTCACTCCGTTATCCCTGCCTTCTCTACTATCCCCGCTTTCAAAATTTAGCCTATGTTCTTATATTGATGACGTAGATAGACGCGATGCGTGTATTTCTTACGGGGGCCTATTGCAAAAAGATATAAATTCATATTGATATATCTTCGTTAGGAAACAATACTCATCTAAATAATTTATGTGTACGCATAATTCATTTCTTCCCTTACATAATGTTATAATTTTTATCCCCGTAACTATGTAAATAGGTCTGAAAAATGGCTCAATCGAATGCAACCTTTTATCGATCATAACTTCGACTTTAATCGCTCGATCCGCTTGATTTAACTTTTGTCGGAGAAATGACATTAACAGTAGTATTATATATGACTTTCATATTCGTAACTTGATTTTGAAAAAAGTTATTAGCGATTTAAGCGTAACCAAGGAGATTGGTATCCTTATAACTCGCACATGAATCGATCGAGCGAAATGGTCATCATTGCAAAAGTTGACAATTTTGATAAAAGTATTACCCTAAAAATTTCATTCATCTAGCTGGAACGGTTGCTATGATATTCATGATTGTATGCTTCACAAAAAAATGGCGACAATGATTTTTCGCGTGCAGGATATTTTTCGGAATTTAATTATGAATTAACCAAGAGGGTTACGGCGAAAGTAACCGTAAACGTGAGGGTACAAAGTACCCTCTACGGTTTTTCCAGAAGATTCCAAATTTTCATATGGCACATGTCTCAAGGCTGAAATCCGTGTTTGAAAATTCGCCCATCACGACAATGTAAAATCGAAATCGTTTATTCCTCGGAATCGTTTCGACGTACGAAAATTCCAAGATAGCCAAAAAATTAACCAAAGAATTTTCTACCTTTTTGGCAAAGGAATTTATCGTGCGATTATTGCAAGTTGGTATAAAAAATTCCTAAAGTTTTCCCATAAGAAAAGCATTGAGAGCATTCAAACAGTAATAAAAAATACTAAATATCAATTCGTCGCTATGACAACCACACCAAAAAATCAACCAAAAAATCTAGTCCATGTCCATTGAATATCATAATCCTAGGACGTTTAAAAGTACGAAATTAAAGCGAAAAAGTCGTAGTCCCATAAGGCTGCCATGTTAATCCAAGTCGTTATATCTCGAAAACTAATCGAATTTTTCAACTTTTCAGATTTTTCCTCCCGATGAATATTTTTTTACTTTTACGTCCAATATTCCATATACCCACAAATATCACAGTTTTTGCTACTAATTTGTGTCAATCACCCAATCAATCAATTACTTTCCCACTTTGGTTTGGTTTCCCACTTTGGTTTGTCGATTGAAACAGTAAGCCATATAAAATGTATGGGTATTCATATCGATGAAAACAGCAAATGGGATTCTCCTGTGCAACTGAACTCTATTTTTGAGAAGGTGGCTCGGACTTGGTGACCCCAATTCGGTTCTTTTTACCAATGGGGCACCTATATTCCAATCAAATACCTGTAATACTTTGTAATTGTCTAAAATTATGGTTGGAATAAATTTATTATATTATATTACATTTTTGCAAGCAGACGGAAAAGGAAGCTTTCAGTTAACGGCGAGTCGACATGTGGTCACACACATTGCCTTTCCACTTAGCGATCGCGTTTCGCGAATAAGCCGGGCAGCAAAAGTTATCACTCGACAATCACACCACGTATATTGGTATTGTCTCCGCCGTACTGCTAGCGCTGAGATCGTATGGAGTGTCTTCAATACGTTGCGGTTTTCTGTGCCTCTTGCAAGGTCTTCTTTATCTTGTACCTTTATCAGCGAGAAGAATATTATACCTACTGATGGTTTTATTTTAAAGAGAAAGTTTGAGAGAACTTCAGTACTCATTTCAGTCTGTTTTGTTTTATATTGCGAGAGATTTTTATTTTTATTTTTTTTTGGCCCTCGAATTTCATTAACGGGCGTTAGGATGAAATTCCTTTAATGAATATTTGGTAGGTAAGGCGGTAAGTGAAATATTATTTTATAATTGGCAAATAAATGCTACTGTTGCATGTTGAAAATGACGAAAACATTTGGTCGATTATCTTGGTGATATATCTTGCATATTATTTCCATTCATTTCTCATAAGTTTGGCTATACTCTTTATCCTGTTTTGAAACATACTATCTTTAATTTTCTAAATAACGCTCCGAAACAATTCTTTTTTATTTTATCGTGGAAAACGTCTTGAAAAGAAACCTTAATAATGTGAGATAGAATTAGTCCAATAATTACTTATATTGTTATTTTTCCTTCTGGAAAGACTGTATTGTATTTTATTTTCACCTTAGTGGAGTGTTGCTATTTTTTATTAAAATTCCAAGCAAATATAAATTGAAGGTTTTGTCATCTTTTCCTAATATTTTGTCGTTTAGTGGTATTTATTGAAGGTGTACCAGTAAAATTATCCCTCATATGTTGAAGTATATATTGCTAATATGATAAAATCGCGCGTTTTAAGTTAATTTCCTGCTGTCCCACTAATCTCCTCGTAGTCGTTTTGTCCCTGGAAGAATGAAATAGGAAAGAGAGCATTTGTGGGACCCTGTCTCCAACCTTGTATCTCATGATTTATGTTTTGAAACGTACGAAAAAGTTTTCGGAATCGATTTTATTGCCTTCCCTATTTGGGCACGGAGACATGCCTCGAACGTGTGTGCAGTGGTAGGTGATTTAGAATTAATGTACGTAGCGACTGGCGGAGGGACGCGAATGAACTTTTGCAATATTATCGGGGATATTTATCTATTTCTTGCTTCGTATTTTTCTCTCGTTTGCTCCCATACCTTGGCAGCGTTTCAGGTCAGGTGATGAAAGGATGTAATATATCCGGGAGCGACGGAGTCGGAGGAAGGTGGGGAAGTAAGAGATAGGTTGTGGGGGAGGTGTACAGGCGCCACCTTTGGCTCTGGATTGGGTTGGCATTAAGGGCAGGGACTTTCGAAGGAAAATAATATAAAAAAATCCGGCCTTTTTTCTGTTAAAAAGGGAGTCGACACTCCGCCTGAAAAACGAGGAAACTGGCGAAAATGTTTTAATGAATATTTTCCTCGGGGTTAAAATACTTTTTTCGGCGCGACACCTATGTAACTTTGATGACGGTAGGTGATTTAGTATCTTTTTTTCTCCCGCTTTTCCCTCCAAACTCATTTACCCCTCCCTTTGTTTAAATTTACTTGCTATATTTATTTTTGTACTGTCTTTTTGTACTAAAATAATATTAGAAGAGGAGAGTATATGCGAAATATTTCGGTTCTTATCGCCGGTATTTTTTATTTATATCCATCAAACGTTTATTTAAAATCACCTATTACTAGAAAAAACACTGGTCTTACACTTCAACTGTCTGGGATAAAATGATCCTTCGACGGGTGAATACAATTATAAATCGTGTTTCTTAAAGTTGGTTTTTCCTCCGTTCCGTTTTGTAGCCAAGAAGCTTTGCCTCGCGAAACCAGTTAACATTGGTCAGCGGATAATTCGGAAATTTCCTAAAAAGGAAGAATCTCACAACGGCCCTTGTTTAAGTTGTATTATCACGATCGATATTGCATTAAATTCGGGGCTTCTAAGTGCCCTGAATACCCTACTTAAGTATTTTCTCTTGAGAGAATTTTCTTATGTGGCTATTGAGGAAGTATAAATTGAATTTACATGTAGAATAACTAAAGACATGGTGAATTTAATAACAATTCGATAGCAAAGAAGAAGAGGTGAGGCTCTTTATCATTGCAGAGCATACGAACAGAGCCGAAAATGGAACCTTGCCCCATTTTTATTCTCGAAAACAACGGAGAGACTATTACATTAATTATTTCTTTAAGAGTTTGTGAAGGACTTAGGGGAAAATACACAGGGAGATATCTAAAATTATGAAGGAAAGGCTATAAGTCAGTGAAAATAAGGCGTTACTTTCTCAATAAAACGATAACATGTTTTATAGACAGAGTTTTTTTTGGCAATTTTTGCCCCTACTTTAGTGTGTTCTCGCTGTTTGGTTCGTAACGCTGCACCAACTTTTTCTTTGCTTTCCTCCCTCAGAATCGTATTTCAAACTCCATTTGTTCGCGTCAAAATGACGTGCAAGGATGGATGTCCAGGGAAAACACTCGTTTTCGGGAACGGGACATTCCCTTGCCGACGTCATTTTCGAGTTTGGCTATGCATTTTTTTTTCGTCGCAGACCCCCCACCCCATCCCCTCCTCCTAGCAAATCTACTGTTCCTGTAAATCAATGCCTATCTTTCACGCTGCTTTCACCGCCGCCGTTGTCACCAGGCGACCACTTTGTACGGGACTTCCCCCTTCGAAATGTAAATCCCGTGTCGATATTCGTCGGGACTCGCATTTCGTTTGACCAACCCCACTCCAGCCCAGGTCTCGGTCTTCGTCACCCCCTTTTTCGTTATGGATACATCAAGGAGGGGACGGGAGACATAATTTCAGCCGCGCCTGTCCTTCCAGCCGTGCAAGGATTCCCCCGAAAAGTAAAAAGGAAAACAAATGAATGAATTAATAAATGTTCTTTATATATTATACACGTTATATACGTTTGACAAGGCCGATCATGAGCCCGGAGTTGATTTGAAAAATTTACGACAACAAAATTTCATAGACTTAGTCATCATGCTTACAGTCTCATTTTTCTTTGTTCCTGTGCCTAATGCAGCGGACCTAGCTTTTCATCAACAAACAGGACTCCATGCCAATTTTGTCAGAAAATCACCCTTTGTAACTAAGTCTATGAAATTTTGTTGTCGTAAAATTTTCAAATCAACTCCGGGCTGATGATCGGCCTTGTCATAGAAGTGATTTTGTTAATTGGCTTAATTCATCCCCTTAATAGGTGTGTGACTCTATTTTCTTCCTCGTCACAATGAGTTGACGCGTAATCCCCAATTCTGGGTCAAATATCTGCTCCGCAGGCGAGCGCGCACAGAGTCGCGAAAGTAAACACGTTATAAAATTGCTAATTACGTCATAAAACGCTTTCAGGTCATGAGGCAACTTATATATAGTCATTAAATGTGGCGCGGAATGCATTAGCCGCTCATCTGAATATGCATTCTCCTGATGCGATGACGGCAAACCGAGTTGTCTGCCGGCGGTGGCATCACATCAATTTTTTTTTCGCTCGCGTAATTGTTTCAGTGAGCCTCGCCTTTGAGATGGCATTCCATAGGTTTCGTGGCGGGCGGCGTTATACCCTCCTCTCTTCCTTCCCCCTCCAATTGACCCCGCGATGCGATGAGGAATGCGGCCAGAGTGCGAAAAGGGTAACTTGATCCCTTCGCCCCGGCGCGCGCATTTGATAAAGCCATTCCGGAGCCGCCGTACCTGGAATCCGTCGCGGTCGGAGCGTCGCGGAGACGCATTTTTCTGCCCCGTGAATTGTTTATTGCCTCGCTCTCTTTGCCTCGGAGGTGTTCCTTTCCTCCCGACACAACCACGTGCCGGTCGCTTTGTCAGGTGCTTCTTCTCCTTGTCTCTTGTCATGTCTTTTTTTTTGTGGCTTGCCCACATAACCTCATGCACTACCGCGGGGAGTAGTAAAAGACTGGTTGCATTTGGAAAGAGGTGTAGGTATAGCTGTTGATGTCGACTTCAGTACGGAGGAGTATTTCGTAATTGTTGAAATAGAGTAGTACTTATGTATTTTTTTTAGATTTGAGGCAGGTTAGGGGTAGAAAATCTATTAAATCCGGATATCCGTAATTCAAAGATCTGGCTGAATTACCTGCCGTGAGTACTCCGTTATGGAGGGTGTTTATAATCTGATATGGGATCACTGTTCCACCACTCAAAAACTAGTGGTGGTGAAATCATGATGACTTTTCATAATTAGATTCCTGCAGTGTACGTACCTGCTAGTTCATGGTTAACTGGCATGAATTCGTCAAACGGTTCTGTTCTAGGACTTTCTAATTTTTAGTGCTACCTGGCTTACCACTTAAAGACTAGAAGCATTATAGAATTCAATTATATACGAAAGCAACGCGTCACTTTGTGTTGACTTAGAAGTAATCATAAGTATTTTCATCGTTTTATATATACATTTCATGGCTTTGCGACGAGGAAGGAGCCTTATACGGCTTGCGAAAAAAATGTCTACTAATTTTTGTAACCAAATTATTTACGTGACGCCTGTTTAGAATCTTATTCTTAATAGCTTCAATTCCTCATTGTAATCCTCCGCCTTCCCGTAATCTTTTTTCCTTGCCCCAACCTCCCTTAATTCGCGACTCAAGGAACAGCGAAACAATTGCCTTACGACCGCGTGCCCTCCACAAGTTCCTTGCTTCGGCCCCTTCCACCGCAGGTCTTCTTTCCCTCTGTCTCCACCGCTAGCAACATCCTCCCACCTCCCCTTGTGCGAAGTAATCTTTGCAATAAAGCACGGGTTTGCACGCCCCACGAGCACGAAGTCACCGTCCCTTCCGCGGCGCGCGGATTGGCAGATGGGCGGGCGGAGAAATGTCACAGAGTCGGTGGGGCGCTGATTCCTTCGAAGAAGGGCTTCCATGAGTAATTTTGCATCGGTAGGACGTGGCCACAGAAGTTCTCGATGCCCATTTGTCTCGAGTTGTAATAAATCACGGCTTATTCTTAAAATCAGAGTTCAGGAAACTACTTATTTTCCCGATTCTTCCAGAGTAATGGAACAAATATTAAGTTCTCTTGATGATGCCGCCAGCTTCTTAAGAGTTCAGGGCCAGGGCTCAGTCTTTTCTGTCATATTTCCTTGCAGAGTTCTGATACGTCTCGAAGTTTAAGTATGGTCGGAAAACAATGTGAACGTATGTTATGGGAAATAATCATGGCATTAAGAAATCTACCAAATCAAATATGAGACCGAGGAGAACGTTTTTTTGTTGAACTTAGCGATAGATGTCAATCTAAATTATTCTTAATGAGAATGGCTGAAAATGATGTGATTTTGTACGTGTTTGTATTAAGTTCAGGTGGTGTTAAGATTATTATTCTAAAAATTAATTTTTCGAGTGGAGTTCTTTTCTAGCTGATCTCTAATTGTGTTTGAAATGCTTAGTAACTTATTATTTCACCAAGTGTTAAACATTCGATAGCTTATTTTTCCGCGTGGTTTCTATTGCATATTAGTATAACTAAAGTAGTGCATGTGTAACCAAAGTAGCACATAATGTCTGAAGTAAAACGAAAGATAAATGCTTTAAAACCGAGCACGGAAATGGGAAACGATAAGTCCTTGACGTAATAGAAGCAGATAGAATGCCTATTGAGGATTCATCAGTATTCTGTCGTCAACGCTCGGAGGACTCGAATGAAGGATGCTGTTGTATGATCGCTTGGGTTTCTTTTGATTCCATCCCATCTAGAGTGCGCCAATGAGACGAGGCGTGGCCGCAGTAGATTCGCGAAACGAGCAATATCCTCATTGGCTGAGGTGTTTCCCCTCCTCCCCCATCCCCACACTCTCTCACCACCCGCGTCCCTCACTCCGTGACAGCAACGGAAGGCGACTCGTGCACAATTCCTCCCATGAAAGGCATATCCGCCCTTTGTAAAAACATTACGTTTGATACGTTTTTCCACGAGGGAGCAGGCGCTAAGAGATCGGGCCGCGAATATTACTATGGAGGATCCTCAAGTCGGCCTGATAATGTGTTGTCGCCCTAAGCACATTCAAATGGTTATGCAGAAATCGCCACTGGCGTCGCTGACTCACAAATTGATCCGAGTTTCACGGGGAAATAAGGCATATCGTGTCAACCGAAATTTACTCTCATGATGATGTTATTTATAAAATTAATAACACTTTAAGGCTATATCCCGCAATTACAAAAATTTTTCTGGAAAATGTAGAAAAATTGGGTCGCATTGCTCTCATCACCGCGCTCCGTAAAGTTTTGCTAGCCGATTAAAAGTAGACCGAACTGGCGACAGAAATAGTCCTTGTATGGGATGGAATTGGGCCTCTTCTGCGAAGTCACCTTGGATCGGCCGTCGAGTCGCACGTGTGTTAGAAGGTGATGGTTCCAACGTGTGTTCTGCCGATTTCGCGTCTTTCCCGCTCCCCGAAAATTGATATTCTTTCATTTCTCGCCATTCCATTCCTCTCCCTCACATTTTTTCACTCATCGCATTCATTTGTGCTTCATTTCCATTCGCCTCTGTCGTCGGAGATAGCCTCTTCCAACTCCTTCCCTTTTTGCTCTCACGTCTCACGCCCTACCCTTCTAGTCCCTCCTCCACACTTTTGCAGAATATTGACTAAAGTTAAAAAAAATATTTAACTCTGAATGTATGGTAAGGACACATGGGAACTATTCATGAGATTAGAAAAATTTGCTATTCAACTGTCAGTTCGAGGAGAAAGTTTGATCTGAAAATAAAATAAAAATACTTTGTTCTATTCCACACTTTATTTTCAATAGTACAACTCGGGTTTCTGCATCTTATGCTATCATCAGGTATGGTAGCTGATGGCTGATCTCGACTTTTTTCTCAAATTTCGTGGTCATTTTTGTGTCTACTAAATCACTCGCCTGACATTGAGACCACCACCATTGAGAAACCACCGAATGCCACCGTGTGCTCCCTGCATCCTTCTCTCCAACGGCGGCGTGTGCTGCGGCATGTGCGTTTGCGTGTACCAACTTAATACCCCCTCCCTCGGCTCTATTTCACCACCCCTCCCCTACGCTTACTATATCGCCACCACCACCACCACCACCACTGCATGCCCCTAATCCCGCCCAGCGCACACATTGCCACCCCTTTGGCTCATTAACGAGTCCTCCGTAATGCCACCTTCATCTCTCTCTCTCTCCATTCCTCACCCTCCTGATGGTTTAACAGTGGCCATAGATTCGCGCGAATGTATAACATGTAATTCAGATCCCTCCATAGCGTTCGTGATGAATTTAATTTCGCGATTTTTTTTTCATCTCTGAATCTCCTCGGATATGTTATAAATAGTAGTCATTCTGCTATTTGTAATGCTTGTCCCATCCGTTCGTGTTCCCTGATGGATGATATCCGTGAGATGTTGCGTCTTTGTCGTCGACAGGTCCAACGGGAAACACTTGGTGAAGTAGGTATGTTGCTCCGAGACAGTTGGCAGAGGTTTGGGCAATCTTGGTATTCTTTAGAAGTAGCCAGGCTAGCCGTTGTGGGTACTTACTACTTGCATTCCCGCGAAGTACTACCCATCTTCTCCTTGACTACCATTTTTTCTCGTCTGCTTGAGGTTGCGTTTTAAATAGTTACGCGCACATTGCTTTTCCAACTCCTTTTTTATATTTTCCGTAACTGCAAGCCTCCTGAATTCATTATAAAATTAGGTTTCCCCATAGTTTCCCAATGCTTATAAGAGAAACCTACGACCGAAGATGAGCGGCTAAAGGAAGAGGCAAAAAATATCATTATTTCCTCCAATTCGCCGCGTGTTTTTTAAATTTTTAATGCGCTGGATGACAATAACGGAACGAAATTTATATGTATAACTTTGATGCAATAAAAATATCCATCTTTAGGATGGTAATTCGTCGAAATCAAGGTCAATTATTTCGCACAGACTTTACGGAAAGTCAGCTCATCATCATTGTGTTGCGTTCAAAATTTCAGCATTGCTCTGCCGCATGTATTTATAAAGTTAATTCTATCGGATGGAGCCTTTTGAAAACTTATGAGGTTCATAAAAATTTATTCGGATGCACGGAGCGTGCTCCGGCCCGCTTGCAGTTCTGTATAAGTTCATCGCAAACGTGACAAATCCTTTTCTGCTCGTGTGACTTAATTGAAAGCAATTGAAATTCACAGCGGACTCGGGTGCCGGATTAACCCCAGCCATTTCGGGATCGTTAAATAAAAACAGAAATAAAAGGACCGATCTGTCGCTCAACAAAGGTTCGGTGGTAAAATTAAATGAAAAAAAGAGAGGCGGAAAGAAATGTGTGCCGCTGCCGGAGTCCGGCCGTGCGTTTGATTCGGGCCCCAGGCCTTGCGCGTCCGCTAAACTAACCGGCAGATGGTCTGTACCGGTCTGGGCTGGTTCAGCTTCGGTGGTGCGTGCCAGCCGTGCCATCAGCTCGTATGCCACAATTTTCTCTAGCTGACGGAATTGGGCGGTCGAGAATCCAGTTGATCGTCCAAGTGTTGTGTCGAAATAAGGCGGGGTTTGCGGTTGCGATGATAGAACTAAAGTTGTTGTTAGGGTCAGATGAAAGTGGCGACGGGCCGTCAAGGAAGGAAGTTTTGCATAGTTAGTAGACCATTGGAGCGTTAACAATAATTTGTTTCCATGTGAAGAATCTGAGGATTTATCTCTGTAGGGATCTTTTTGTGTATGTTTCATGGTCTCCTACGTAGTCGAAATGTATTCTGGAAGCTCAATTTTCTTAGTTCCAGTATGATTCCTTTTTTATTGTTGCTGTCAGTCTCAATTGATGGGGTGAGAAGCCAAGTCATTTTCTTTCCGAGCAGAATTAGGTACAGAAATTGATAAAATAAATGGACAAATCTTGGTAGTCAGATGTTAGTGAGTCTCTGGTCTGTGCTGACATAGAGTGAAAACTCAAAATCACTACATATTAAAAATCTAGTAGATCACGCTTGTTTTCTTTACCTAATATTTGTACCTAACTCTGATTATGATAAGAAATGACTTTACAATAAGAAATCACTTGTACCTATCGGCTTCTCACCACCCTCAATTAAGATTGCAGGTCCAACATTCGAAATATTGATTGTCTAATTACCTTACGCCAATAATAGGCGAAGAATTCTTCCCTATGTATGTTTTGACCTCTTCGTTTTTCCTATCCGTAGTTACCTTTGGTGAAATCACAACTTTTGATTTAAAAAGGAACATGTAAAATTTTTTTCTTTCTCAATTCCCTGTTATCGGTTTTTCCTTGCCTTACATCGGCGTACCCTTGGTAAGGGCCTAGAAAAATGGCTGAAAACCGCTGAGATTTCCTCCATTACAAGAATCCATTTATCGCAACATGGTTACCGTCTCAGTTTAGTTCTTCGTTGCTCTGACTTCTATGTCAGCTGTAAAATTGAAGAGGTATCGAAGCTCTAGCTGAAAAATGTATATAATTGGTCCAAGTTTCTGCGAAAATTAAACTTTAATAAGTGAATGAATATTGTTTTTATATATTTTGACGCATGTGTTGTAATCACTAGCTACCATCGGGAGGAATGACGAGCTGTGGATACGTATAATTTTAATTGTGGACAGGCTTACTTTTTGGAATACTTCAATTGTTTGGAGTGAAATGTTTTCAAAAGTTAAGATAACCTTTCGAGGTTATCATAAAGTTGCCTTTTCAAAGCTATGATAAATATCTTATCTCTTGAAAATAACGGTGTTGCGTCGATATCGGTGAAGGGCAGTAAAACAGTATGAAAAAATCACTACCTTATTTCATTCGAAACTTGAAGGTACGCATTGGACACCGATATGACCGTATCTTGAAAGTTTGTGTCTTTGGCTTTACTTTTCGCGAGCAGGTTTCTTGACGAGGTGAGTACTTTATTGCGTGCTGTGGTATCTCTATGTGTGTCGTAAGGTTGGGGGAAGGAAGTGGTGGAGAAAAGCTAGTGGCTGGAAGAGGAAATATATATATTGGGCGTAGTGGAGGAGGAAGGTAAGAGCGGGGCCGCGGCTGGGTCGGAGAATGAGTAGTACTTATAATTAATTTTTATAATGAAAGAGAAGCTCGTTCACTAAGTAACATAATTCAACACTGAGCAAAGAATAAATGAATTGCCTTTTTCCATCGTTTTTTTTATTTTATTTTAAACTCGATTTTCGAGCCAGCCAAATGAAAATATATTCCTTCTGCTCCGCGAAATAACTTCCGAATCCTCTCTTGTGTGTCCTCCCTCTCCCCTCGTCAGTGTTCCCCCTTCCACTCCCCCCCGCCCCACGCCACACATATCGTCCTGCAAATTTCACCTCTTCTCTCTCCCCTCCAATTCGCGCTCTCATTTCAAACGGTTCCCATCCCCACCCCATATCTATGCACGTGTTATCCTCATCTCCCGAAAAAAGGATAATTTTTATCCCCTGTCCTCTTACTTCGTCTCTTCCCCCCCTATTTTCATCCCTCCCTTACGCCGATGTTATTTTTTTCGGCAATTTCCTACAAGAAACCTCATGGAAAGCGGTCGAGTAGGAATCCGGCTAATACGGTTTGATATCGACTTATTTTGACCGTTGCGGAGGCCTTCTGCCTACGGACACCTCATGGCTTCTTTCGCCTTCCCCCTGCCCCTGTCTCGAAGGTCCTTCCGTCGTCAGGAGTGAGATACGTTTCGATCGATGTAAGTATTCGATAGCGACATCCTCTAGCTGAACGGCGATCGTATTCTTACATTCGGCGCGACGTTCAGCATTGTATCTATTGTCAAATATATAGTAGTCCTACGATTTCATTTATTGATTGATTTCCGACGGTTTAACTATGCGATGACCAATTCAGGGGTCTCATAGCTTATTAAGTCCATGATAGTTCAATTCTTCTTACCGACTGAATGTACACTGTAGAGAGTATCAATGGTGGAAAATTCATTGCAAACATTTCTATTATATTCCATCGCCAGTAGACGACTGCCGTTGATCGATAACCATGGATTCCATTTTTCGATGCCGACTTTTGATATCGAATTTCTCAGGAAAATTATTGAGATTTTAAAGTCTCTCTGTTTATCTTTGGATTCCATACCGATGGTATTTCGGTAGATTTCTAATTCTGCGTAGTTGTCTCTACCTTTTAACTGTTTCATATCTTCCTCGTTTTCCTATCTTTACCTGTAATCAAGAATACTGTGTTATATTGCGCTACAGAATAAAGTTCGTGGCCAAATTACGCATTGCTCATTCACCTTGGGCTTGATTTAGCAGCCTTCTATCGGTTTGGTAAGGTCTTTACCTTCGCAATTTATATAGTTCGTGCCATAGACTTGATTTCTTGCCAGATATATGTTTCTTACGAATGAATCAACGATATCGGCGTTTTCCTTCTTTTGTTTTTTTCCAATTTGTGCCGGTTTTTTAAATACGCCGTGCATTTATGGGGCCCGCGTAGTTGTTCCCGGGCCTATCTTGTTGTATCACTCTTATTTTACACTGAGGAATAAAAAATCCTGTGGCTTTCAGAAATATATTTCCCTCTGAATATTCTGTTCCATCGAGTAGAATAACATTTAGAATATGAGCCTTGATTCTATTCCGGTATCGAGAGCAGATGTATAAAGTGACGTGCAGGAATGCTTGAATACTTGTGGAATAAATTTTTTTATACGATGAAAAATTAATTTGAAGGAAAACTGAGTTTTTGGTGCGTAAAACGGAATCGTAACGTGCATATTTTTTATTCGCTCGTGCGCCCATCCCCGCAAGGCAGTGGATCCTCGTTGCGCCTCACTGGCTCTGACTTGGAATTTCGCTAATTGTAAGCTTCGTCCGCGAGTGAATCCATCGGGTGCACGGAGTGGAAATGACTCGGATAAGTGTAAATGGAGGATATGGTCAAGAGATATTGTAGCGCTCGGCGCGTGTAATCGAATACAAATCTCCAAGCTATAATTTATATTTCCACGGTTCGTGGTTGATTTGTCGTTCACATACGCTTGAATACTGGCATATATTTTACTATGAGTTCTCTCTCGACTCTGCTTCGTTCATCGTCTGCATCGTTGGGAATTGTTTATAGCATTTTTTCGTTGGTGCAAATAATGAAACTATGTTCTCAATATCCTCGGACACATTGAATACGCCTTAGTTATTCGTCATGTACTAAGTGCGGTATTGTTAAGTTTGAGACTTCCGTGGTCTCGATTGAGAATTTAGCCTGCTTACCAATTCCGTACTGGAAATGTCATTATTTTATTCAACTTATTTCTATTAGGCATAGTAAAGGAATTTAAGGATTCTCTTTTGTAAATTACGCGTTTTGTTTTATTTATCTTATCTTTGCTTGAAATCTATATCATATATCAAGGCTTGAAAGGCTATATCAAGGCTTGAAAATATTTTTTCTTCCTACTAACTACTTTGCAGCAAATGTTAAAACTCATTTATCGCGGTGTTTCTGCTTGGAGTACGCCGTTTGTCTAATTATCAGAAGGGCAGAAGTATTTACAGTATTTTAAATATTTACCAACATATCTGATTGACAGGTGAGTTCTTCATGCTCCGTCACTCTATTTTACCACTGAACGGCGTCATCTAGAATGCACACTATGTAGCTTTTATTAAAGTTCGCTAAGTCTCGAAAACTACGGCTGCAGTAAACATTTTACATTAGCCAGTTACTCAGAACATTTTCTTTTACTCCCTGCCGTGTTAGAAGCACTGCGTCACACTCTCCGCCGCCAGTGAATCACATTTACCTGTCTTGAGCGACCAGCTTCTATGGTTGATGGAGGCCACTGGGTGCCTCGCCGGAGTTTTCCTTGCACCTGGCTTCTCATTGCCCTTTGTGCCTCGCTTAATGGAGCTATGAGGAGGGGCCGCTGTAGTGGGGAGTGGTGGGTGGGGGAGTTGAATTGGGCGGCGGGGGAGGACGGCAGAGGCGGTGTAGTCGAATGTGGCCTGTGCTCTGGAGATTGGACCGGAAGGGGCTAATGGGATTGCTGCTGATGGAGGAGGAGCGGAGGCCAAGGGGCGAAATCGGACAGCGTCAAAACCAAAATCGATACTCCCGAAAGAATTGAAAGGGGGTTCAAGGGGTTTGGGTGGACCAGTGCGCGTGTGTTAGTGGTAAGATTATCTTCCGACGTGGGGAAGGGGTCAGCTGGGCAGCCGCCTCTGTTGGTTGGCGCGTTGTGTAAAGGCCGTATCACACTAGCGACTGCGACCGCCGCTGCGACCGCGACTGCGGCTGCGGCTGCGACTACACCCCATCACACATTGCGGCCGACGCCACGATCGCGCATGAGCACGTATGAACGTTTCTGCTTGTGGCTTGTTTGTTTACGAAAGCCCAAAGAATAGTTAGAGAGCAGCAATTGTTGAAAATGTTCCTAAAATATGTTAAAACGTACTTCATTTTCATTCACCTGTGTACTCGGGTGCAATATCCAATATACTGGGCTTCCATCTTCACTTTAAAAATCCGAAATTATCTCAGCGTTATCTTATAACCTTCTTGAACTTCCCTCGCTACGGTAACCAAAACAAACAAACACGTCTGCCGCAAGCGCGCGAGATTGAAATGGAGCTCTCTGATTGGCTGCGACTGCGACTCAGAAGAATAGCCGGTCGGCTATTCTTCGGAGTCGCAGTCGCAGCGTCGACTGCCTCGCTCCGATTGGTCGACGGGCCAGTCGCAGTCGCGGTCGCAGCCGCAGCGCCGGCCGCAGTCGCTAGTGTGATACGGCCTTAAGGGGTGTCGCTGGGGGAACCATGTCCTCAATCTCCACCTATTCCAATTGTTTGTGCCCCGTGTCCTAGGGTTCTTTATTCTATTTTTCCCCTCAAGCTGGTAATCTTCCTCGCTGATTGTGAATTATAAAGTATTTAAAATGGCATGTTTTTGTTTTTCTATCGATAAATTAAGATCCGTAATTTCTCAATGATAGGCTCACGATCAGTTGTATCTCAAATTTTTTCCCTTACTCACGAAAATAATTAAATAATGAATTTGTATGCCTTGTTTTAGTCAAATAGATATTCTGTATAAAATAAATTTATTAAATCAATCTAGTATCCATTATAGATCCTACGTTTTAGATATTTTTTCGTAAGTACCATTCTGTGCTTCCTTATCATTTATTGAGGATTTTAATATCATCTTGGGTGATTCTTGTAACCTTATACGCAGTATTTTTGCGTGAGTTCACTCTTCTAATATGCTCCAAGAGGAGGAACAATTTCCTTTGGTCGCCATGGGTATTGGGAAGGGTGGACAAGTGTGTGGTCAGAGGTCAAGGGGCCGGGACTTGCCTGAACTGAAGTTAAAAATGGAAAAGTGAATTGCAAGGGAGAGCTATGGGGTGTGTGAGGATGGAATGAGTGTGTAGATATCTATTGGGATGGGAACAAGGAGACAAGATAAAGAGAAGAATTGAATGACGTTGAGTAAGGAGAGGATATAGCATTGGGGGTGGTGGGTTTGGGGGTATGAGGAGGAAGGAGGTGGGGGTATAAATGAATGGGCCGAACGAAAATTCCGAAGGCTTAAGGAAAAAAAGGAGAATTTTTTTTAAATTGGGAACAGCCAAAACGTAACGATTGGGGAAATTGAAAGAGAAATCGGGGGAGGGGTGGGGTGGTATTCATCGCTTGAACCAGGCTACCTTCTGCCCCCGTGGAAAGGTGGTATTAGGGTGATGGCATTCGTGCACTCGAGTGAGGAGAATAGTGGGAAAGATAGTCGCGGATAGCTAAGGCTTTACGGGTAATGTGTGGAGCAGGAGAGGAAAGGAGATACCGTGGGGCGGGTCGGGGCATCTGCCGAAGACAATTTGCATAGATTGGTAAGAAATTGCCCCGCCCGGAGTCGTCGCTCTACTCGCGTCAGGAGTCACTCTATCCTTGTGCATCTGCTCAGGAGTAAACGTCTTTAGACTCTGTCCTGTTCTCCCTGGGCGCTCATCACCTCGGAAATAATGGCGGTACGGTTTCATAGATTTTAAGGGGATGATAATCTTCCGATGTTTTTGGTATTTGTTTGTGACATATGACTCGCTTAGGCTTGAATCTAAATTTTGAATCTTAAAATATCTTGAATTTATAATGGAACATACATTAGACCATTTCCAACATTTTCTTTATCTCAAATTTGAAAATTTTACCACGTAGCTTAAAATTGTAGTGTCGCACGTAGTTTCTTCATAATCACGGCAATTTGTGTGAATTTCACCGCCGTTCTTGCGGTAGGCTTGAAATGAACCGTATTTACCACCAAGTACAGTGTTAACGCTAGAATGGTGTTCACCTTTCGTTATTTGTTTCTTGGAAGCCCATATTCTCTTGGGTTACCATGGATAGGAGGCCCCAGTCCGTCCCGTAGAAGCTTCATTCTATAAGTCGACGAGGGAAGTTTAAACTCGGTAAAAGACCTGGTTACATAATGTCAATTTATGAATAAAGTGAGTTCATATGCATCGTGTTTTGCGTGAATAATATTCTTTTAAATCGGCATAATTTTCAGATGCATATATATTCGTATAAACCTGAAATAACCTTCAAGCGTTCCTGAAGCTCCAATATACATTCTTGGTTACTTATCCGTTTCGGTAGCGTTGGTGTATGTTACTTCTCCGTGACTTACGGGAGACTGGTAAATCAACGGTAGCTAAAGGCGTTATTAAAGTTCTTTTTTTTTACCCTTACGTCCACCGGAAGCTCCCTCAACGCTTCGGGGTAGCGGAACTTAGATGACTTCGAATGTATTCACCCCGCGTCACCCGTATTCATTCCTGCTGCTCAACTTACTTCCTCGAACTTTTTAGAGTAAAGAGGAAGTACGATGCGTCTTTTATCTCATTCCCTCGCTGTATTTTTTCCTTCGCCACCTCTACTCCCCTTTTTTTTACGTATTCTATGGCAAATTGGTCTGGCGGAGACACGGGGAGCGTGGGGAATGGAGGGGGAAGGACTCGGGAATCCAATAGCGGGGCAGGAAACCTCTTTTAATGAAACATTTTGATTCCATCGATTGGAACAAAGGCATTCCACTCGCATCCTCTCTCGGAATATTAATTAATCGAGCATCCTGCTCTAAGGCCAATGCAAATTAGTTCCCATGCCTACCTTGAGTACAGTTATCGAACCATCTTTTCTAATTTTGTACATAGTCAAATCAAATGTATGTTTTCAATGGTTGTCTGGGTCATCTCCGTTTCTCTTTTTGAATATCGGTGTAACGCTAAAAATTTTCCAGTCTAGCGGTAACTTTCATTCAGACAGTGGCTTCTTGGGTATTTTCTCTGAGAACGGTGCGATCTGTGGTGACAACACCTTGAGGACATACGCGGGTATACTTTCCGGACCTGGAGATTAACTATTCTTTATTGATTGTAGCTGCTCATCGCGTTTAAGAGAGATTTCTCTCATCGGTTCCTCAGTGAATGGGATGTCTAATCGTTCGTTACGTCTGTATAGTAACGTCCGTAGTGAATTCACATTCGAAGTGGGAATTTAACGTGTTAGCTTCGTCGATATTTTTGGTGTCAAGGCTACCATCTTTATCAAATAACGAATCTACCGTTGAAGATTTTCCCTGAAGCCCTCTCGCATATGGCCAAAAATATTTCGGGTTTTCTTGGAGTAATTCGCCGAGTACATTTTTCTTGAAATTTCTCAGTACGTTTTGCATTAATTTCTTGGTAATTGAGCGTTGTGCATCATAAATTTCCTATGCTTCCAGTTCCTTCGATATTTTATCTAGTGCGATGGACTTTTTGTACAAGTTGTACAGTTTTCTCTGTTTCCTAAGGTTCTTCCTTACATCGTTGTTTACCAGCGAGGTTATATATTATCACATTTCAGTTTTTGCGGAAAATAGTCGTTAATTCCTTGGCGCAGAACTTCTGAGAAGTGTTCCCATCATACATCTCAACTTCTGTCCTCTGTTTAAGCTACGAATTTTTGTGTAGGAGTCGTTCGGCATCTCGCCAAATTTAATGAAGTGGCATTTATCGAATAAGTTAATATTGCTTTTAGGTATTACAGTGACTATGCACCCGTGTGTCATTTCATTCCTTTTAGGCGTGAAGTTGGAAAAAACTGATGCCCTAACATAATATTAAATACATAAGCATTATGCAGTTGAAAAAATTACACACACAAACTCATGTCGTAGACGTTTCTGCGATGAAGAGCTTAGCTTTTATATTTTTATTTAATCGCTGTGCAAGCCGCTTTGATTCTTTCTAACGCAATAAATATTATTCTATCATCATTTGGACCGCGGTATTTGAGATGAACAGTTACGACTATGTTTTTTGCCGTATTAGCTTATAATAGGTAGTGGGATACATTGTGTTGCAAATTGAATATTTTAATAAAATTAGGCATATATTTGGGGAATAAAAATACTCTTCATGTTAAAGTATTGCGACATGAATCAATTTCAAACAGTTATTGTATTATCTGTACCCCTTCAAAAGATGACATAAGGAGTTAGACTCAATAATGATCTATAGTGGAGTAAACATATTCGGGAAATGGCAGGTCAAGATAATCGTATATTGGGTTTTTTAAAGGGATACTAGGAGAGTGTGACGACTAAGTGAGAGAAATAAGCCACTTATGCGCTTAGTTAGATCCCATTCGGAATACATCTTAATGTAATTGATACCCTGCGAGCCACCACTAGGCTGTTTGGCAGTGGGGGATGAATAACTACCAATGTTGTCATCCTTATACAATAGGCTTTAAGCATAGGAGTTATAACGCGTAGAGAGAAGAGCTGCCAGGTTCTTAGTGTAACTAACCACGATTTGTTCTAAGAACCTGCCAGGTTCTTAGAACAACTCGAGAGCAATCTCTGTCTGACCCTTGACTGGAAACTAGATTAAACCTAATATGTTAATCCAAGGGCAGTTTATTTTCCGACGAAAGTAGCCAGAAGGTAGCCTCTTGCTTACTGGATGCGTGTGATTGATCACCCCCTGCCAAACACCTCTGTAGTACGCCTGCAGAGTAATATGTAGCAGTAGATATTGGCTTCATTCTGTTGTCTCCCTAGGCCATAGAAGAGCCTCGATAATAGCGTCAATGATATAAATCTACTTTTACTACGAATGAATGTGCACATATAAAAATGATGCAGATTGGATGCTTTCATTTATCCATTGCTCCATTGGAGAGCGCGCTAGTGAAGATTCTTTTACATGCTGCATGCTGGTGGGTGGTCACTAGGGTGGTGCGAAAAAAGTCAAGTTGCAAATTCAGTGTCCTAATAGCGCGGAAAAGTTGCGATACGTTAGTACAAGTAAAATAAAAAAAGAATTATTAAAATCGGACGTCATCTTCCGATCCCGCAAAGCACCTGGAAATATGACAAAAATGAAAAAAAAATTTTTTTTGGTTGTACAAAAAATTAAATAAACGTTATATTTTTTAACGCTATAGCTAAAAATGATTAAAAATAGTATAGGTTATTAGTAATATATACATATTCATGGCTTTAAACAATTATATCCGATCGCGAAAAATCATTAAAAATGTATAAAAATTGCAAATTAGCCGATTTTTCAGTGTTGTGTAATACTTACTTGAGGTAATATTTTAGTCTAATATACATGTTTGATTATGCAGCTCTTCCTTTATGATATGATTTAATAATATTTAAACATCCCAGAACTCTCCGGGGGGAGGTGGCCTTACTTCGGGTTCAACCCTTTCCCTTCCCTCAATCCAACCAATGAGGGTTAGTGCTACTTAAAAATTTTCATTTTTTGTCCTACTTTTAGCTTTTAGTTTTTGAACGCTACTTTATACTACGATTTGGTGGTGAAGTCTGACATAATGGACCTTGATTTGAATATAGCCCGAATAAATCCATCTCTGGATAGATAACCACAAAGCTTAAGGGATGCCTCTGTTACCGATTTCACTCACGGCTCCACTGCTTGCGTGTGACATGGGAAGATTTAATATCCCAATCTGTTTTATCGCCTGATTCAATGAAGGAAGCTATTTCTTCATTGGTCATTCTCCGAAGAAGAGGTGGAGTAGATAGTTTTACTATATTCCGGTCAATCAATTCTATATTTTCAGTTGCTTTGAAGTCCATGGTAGGAGTAATGAAGTTTCCAATGGGTTTGCCTTTTGGTTAAGTCTGTGGCTTTTAATACTCTTTTTAGCCCTTGCTCTCTAATGTGCCTTCTATAATAAAAAAAACATCGCCATCAATACGTTCTCTGGGTGAGCAAAGTAAGAGTTCCGTTCAATAACCGGGAAAACTACTTTATTTTAATCTTAAGTCAAGAATCAAGAGGTTTCTATTGCTCTGTACACACGAACAGGCATGTAAGATTTAAAATAAAAGTAACTACGTCTTTAAAAGCATCTGAGGGGTTTTCGGTACTTACATAAAGTCGGAGAACTCGATTTGGATAGGTAAGCCATCTAGCATGTGAAAATGGTCCTGGATCACGGTTTGCTAAGTCATTTGGAAAGCCACCACAAATAATTGCTTGACTTATGTTTATAAGGTATCTTTGGCCCTTGCTCAAAATTTATCCATCCACTTGTAGAATTTCATATTCAATTGTTTGGAAATGCAGTATTGGAAGCTTTCCATAATCATTCAGTTTTAGAATTCCCACTTAAATATTTTTGGCCAGTTAATTCACCATCCAAATACTGAAAAAGATGGCGGAAAAGTAATTCAATGAAATGAAGTAAACAAACTGCCCACTGCAGCGGATGTCCAATGTGTTCTTCGATCTCTCTCATAGTGCCACCTTTCTATCCAATGTTGGTGTTGTGCCATCACAGAAAACTAAATCTAAGTACTTCAACGATACTCCTTGATCAGAGAAATGAGATAATATGAAGGCCAAATGTCTTTAGCAGACCCGGAGCTTGGATAAACATGACTTAGATACACAGAGAACGGTTCTTTTATTTGGGAATGGTGTTCCTCTTTAACTGTCCAGCGGTACTCCTTCGAATCAATAATTTCTATTACTAGGGTATCGTCTATCCTTCCCTCCAAGTATTACCCGTGTAGTTCACCTAAATCAATTTGCAATTACAATGCAAAGCTGTAGTTTGTAATTTTACCCCTCTTGAGTTACTGTAAATCGCTTATAGTATTTCTCCTTTCCCTTCTAATATCACATCATTCGATGAACTTGAAGTATCTCCTTCAGTTATAACACCAATGTCTTCAAGTGCACTTGATTCTATAACAGCAGCTGCACGGTCACAATCACAATGCAAAGCTGTAGTTAGTAATTTTACCCTCATTTGCCGGGGTGACAAATTTTTCTTGGATGTACTAGACATTTAATCTTCAAAGTATCAAATTGCTCCTTGATTGTTAAATTTTGCGTGGCGTCATTTAAAACCTCAACATCTTCACTCTCGATTTCAACAGGGTTAAAATGCTGCCTTTTTAAAGCACAATTTTGCCTTTCAAGTCTAGTGGTCAGCTATATTGTCTCTTTTCGATCTACTGGATTAACTAAAACTTCACTAAAATTTGTCATAAGTAGGTAATTATTACATAACTCTGAAAAATCGGCTAATTTGCAATTTTTATACATTTTTAATGATCTTGCGCGATCAGATATAATTGTTTAAAGCCATTTATATGTATATATTACTAATAATCTACCCTATTTGTAATCATTTTTAGCTATAGCGTTAAAAATATAAAGTTTATTTAATTTTTTTTACAACAAAAAAAAAACAATTTTTTTCATTTTTGTCATTATTCAGGTGCTTTGCGGGATCGGATTTTGACGTCCGATTTTAATAATTCTTTTTTTATTTTTCTTGTACTAACGTATCGCAACTTTTCCGCACTATTACGACACTGAATTTGTAACTTGAGTTTTTTCGCACCACCCTAGTGGTCACCCCCTGCCAAATACCCGAGAGGCTACTCGCATGGAGTTATGCAGATGTAGAAGAATAAATGAAGTACTGAATGTCAGCGAAAGCGCACACCCTGCCAAACACCTTTGAGGAACCTCGTCACCAGAATTCCTGAAACACGTGGACAAGCTAAAAATTGGGGTGGGGGGAGAAAAAGGAGCTTTTCGCGTTCCCCCATCCACTCACAAAATTTCGGCGTTGCCAATTCAGCGGACGCAATGGGCGTAAATTTGATCACTTTTCGTAAAGTCCTTATTTCTCATCGTAGAACCTCGATCAAAGGACGCATTTAATCGCCCAACGGCAATGAGTATGATAGGTGTAATTGTTTACCTCCAAGTACTGGCTTTAGTAAAGTAAAAAATGTACTACGAAAGGTCATATCGACAGCGGTTACCTCATACTGTGACGCTCGTCTCCCGAGCACCCGGATTATCCCTGAGACTCCGAGAAAGGGTTCGAAAAAGGGTCGCCCTTTCGACCATCGTACCTGACCATATCTTGGCCCCACAAAACTACCACTAACCATCGCACCAAAACCCATTTTGTTCAAAACTGCAAATAAAAAGGAATGGCTTACATTGTCAAAGGCCTTCTTTTGATCTAAGGATATAACAGCCAAAGGTTCTTGGCCATTTTAATGAAGATTAATACGATCTCGAGTGCATGCATTAGAGTCATATATTGTTCTTCCGGGAATACAATAGGATTTCTCCTCAGGCACCACAGAAGGTATAAATTTCGATAGTCCATTTGATAGGCCCTTAGCTAAAATTTTGTAGTCAGCGTTAGAAATTGATAAATGTCTAACCGAGTCAACTGTCTCCACCACATCCGTTTTTGTCATTAGCGGTATTGCCGGTGGAGATGATGTTTGAGGGAGCGTTCCTCTTTCAAGGCTGGTATGAGCCATTTTTAGGAAGGGCTTTTTCAAAACATCCCTAAATCTGAGGTAAAATTCAGGATTCAGGCCATCTAACCGAGGATTTATTTTTACTCACAGTTTGAAGGTGTTGGTGGAGTAAAAGCATCTGCAAAATGTCGGCGAGCCTCAGACGCAAGTTTTGAAGGATCACTTTCCCACCTCCCGCAAATTTTAAGTCTGGTAATGGTTTTCGGTATTTACTTTGATGCCCACTGTGACAAGTGAGCGGTAGCTGGTGCATCATTTGCCAAGATGCCTTCCCAGCCCACCGTGGCCACCAGAGCTTTGCCCTCTCGTGCATAGTAGCCCTCATCATTTTGAGCATTCATCTTGATACGGCTTCTATAAATAATCGCATGTTCTTTAATTTCGGACTTTATCACCTCCCAAAAAGAAATAGGGTCACAACAAGATCGCAATGTTGGCACGGGTGAAAGTAATAGTTTTACGTGTTTCCAATATTCTTCATTTTCAAAAAGTGTGTTGTCAAAACGCCAGTAAGGTGACTTACGAGTGGCGTGTGATACAGCCAGCCACATCATGATGGCGTAATGAGTAGAAAATGAAGGCAATGTTTCAACCAATCGGACACGCTCAATTTTCTCCTCGGAGATATAAAAGCGCTCCAAACGCGAAGCAGTGGCTATTCCTATGCGCTTCAGGTGGGTGTAGCCAGGATAATTGGATCCCAAGCGTCTCCAAACATCAACGAGACGATGTTGATTAACAAGATGTCTTAAAACGTCTGCATACCTTGGGTATCTTTCAACTCCATTCGTCTGTCAGCTCCGGGAACAAGAGTGCAATTGAAATCACCACCAACAATTACCTATTTGTTTTGAATTCCCTGAGTTGAAATGGTGTTTTTAATGTACAAGTTAACTAAATGCATTAATTCAACTGCATTATCCTGTATTTGAAGGCCATATATGTTGATAACAAGGAAATTTTGTCGGTCAGGGTAATTAGTTGAAACTCTTAAAGTGCTAATGCATAGCCCGGTGTGATTATCTGACGTGGCACAGAGAAGACACGAACACTCTTATTCACTGCTATAGCGGTCCCTCCATGTGGAACGTGTGGAGTGGTGAAATAAAAATCATGCATTGGTAGGGATCGCATAGTAGGTGAGTCAGTATTTGTTTCCCGAGTAAAAGCGATTTCAGGTTCGTATCGCCTGAGAAACAAGGACATCTGAGCCCATTTCAACTCGCTACGTACCGATCAAGCATTTATTGTCATCACCCGTACATCACTCATAACTATAAATAAATAAATTAATTTATTATAAGCTAACCAATAAAATAATCTATAAATGATTTAAAAATCCAAATTCTTCAATAAGATATGCGTGAGATGACGCTAAAAACGCAATTAATAATAAAGTTAATTGTATAAAACCCTTCGCTGATGAATGTGATAATTGTATAAGAGATCACAAGCCCATGCAGCCTTATTCTCAAAATGTCAGACGGCAATCTCGCCATAAAACACGTGTAGAAAATGCTCAACACTTTGACGAAAGAGGAAGAACTTAAAATAATTATTTACAAAATATTTAAAATCAGTCTTTGTCAGAAGAGTCTGTTCTCCGTTTGTGGAGGGCATTCATCAGCCTCTGTAACCTGATTCCCAGAGCCCGTATTTTAAAACCTTTTCTGTCATGTAACTCACAAAGGGTTTCAATGAGCTGATGCAAATCTATTAGAAGCTCTTTCGCCTTTCTATGTGGGTCCATCTAACATCTTATGAGTAGGATTTTAGCACTGCGAAGGGTATCGAGCTACAATCTGGCTTTTCAGCATGAAAGTCATCGGTTTGGCGTAACCCGTCCAAATCGGAAGATCTAAGTTTTGTCCCCCTCTTTCTTTCTGGTGACTGAGCTGTGTAGTGGTGGTGCTCATCTTCGGAGATCTTTCGTTTGCCTTGCAGGGGTGCCAACTTGCAAAAAATATTGGGGGGCCCAAATCAGGGATCTTGCCTTGGTAAATTTTTTAAGTATTGAGTTTTTAAGAATTTAAGAGGAGTCATATGATGAACATCAGAACCCTGATAACTCGAATCTCGATATCTGGACACTCCGGGGAAAGTCGACAAACCTGACACATTTTTTCTCAAACCCATAACGAATTTTTGAGGGGGCTCTGGCCCCCTCAGGCCCTATGGAGCGGGCGCCACTGTTGCCTTGCCTATCCAGTGTCGATGGCCCGGCTATAATATTATCATAGATGTCGTCATTGTTGGTGTGTAATATGTCAAAGGTAAGGGATTGAATCTCAGAGTCACCATCTAATGATTCATTGAGGGAGTCGGGGATAAGGTCGTAAGAAGTCAAGGTTTTTGCGATGGGTTAAGCGGTGGAATAGGGTAGTTTCCTTCATCAAAGAAAACGAAAGAAAAAAGAAAGTTTTCTTTGTTTGATTAGGTATTAATAATCCTTATTTAAGCCAAGCGCTACCAGCCAGCAGGGTACTCAGCTACCCGCTAGCAGCCTGCGTCGTATCAGCGCTAAGAATCGCCTCAAGGTCACCTCACAGGGTGGCTGCGGGAACCAGAAAGACGTCACACGGAAAGATTTCCCGGCATTCATACTTACCCGTCGCGTTTTCGCGCGCTTGAACATTTTCACTTTTCATTTAATCGCGAAAAATAGATATCGTCATTTAAAAATCTAAAAGCGTGAAATACATACTCCAGGAGTAATAATCTTTCGATTTAGGCAATAAAAAATAATAGGAAACTACCCTTTTGTATCATCCATCGTTGTTGCTTGGATGGCTATGAAGAGGAAAGGGGTTGATGCTCAGTATTAGGGTGAGGCGGAGGCATCGAAATCAGTGCAGAGGATGCTGGGATGGGAGGAGGTGGTGGTGGAGGAGGAGGAGGTAGTAGCGGTCCAGGGCAGATCCTCTCGTGATCTCGATCTTGTTGAGTTGATTGAGGGAGTAAATCTCCCAAGAAGAAAGGGAGCGAGTGCAGTCTGTCGAGGTGTGGCCTCGTCTCTTGCATAAGGTACATTTTTCATCATTAGACTCGATGAATATGCGATACGGGTTATCTCCAATCTCGACCTGGAATGAGTCTGCAAGGATAACACCATCGCGTTTGACGACGTAAGTCATCCTCTACCATGAGTTAATGTGCCTTCATCTTTTATACCCAGAGTCAGATGATAAATAGGGGAAACCACTCTCACCGCTTGACGTAATATCTCTACCAAATCATCATCGCCTACCTCCGGGGGGACATTGTTGAGAATAATTTTTTTCAGTTTTGGTGACCATTCTCCTGGCCTCGAACCAATTATTGTTTATTGAAATTACCAGATCTTTTGATTTTAAGTAGATGCAAATACGCAGATGAGATAATCGGGCTGCATGCGAGATGGATTTCCCACCTCCGAGCAGTTCTCCCACTTTTAGTACATAAATATGTATAGGCGTATCAGGCAACGCCGGTAGAATGATTCCAAATTCTTTATTAGGGCCAGCAGTGACAGGCGTGATATTTTTTGTTTTGAAAGCAAACACTGTCTTTCTCTCCGCTGAAGCATGTTCGTCAGATCGGCTCTCGCACGCAGGAGCCTTGTCTCGCGTCGCACGAGCCTTGCGCATGGAAAGGCGCCGTGTTCCACCTGCGATCGCTCCGCTGCCTCCAACCGACCGCGGGGCGTGGAACTCCCCAGATCCACGCGCACCGCACCTGCGTATCGATCTGCTGGCGTCGTCGACGGGACGGGGAGGGCGTGGGTGGGGAAAGAGGGGCGGAACATTCCTCGCATTCCGCCCGCCGCATCTTCCCTTCCCCCACAGCGGCGGAGACACACCCACTCTCGCCACACATGAACACATATAGTAACGCCATTGTGACTGTTGAAATTAGAATGCTTTACCTACCTATTGTTTAAATTAACTAATGGAAAAGTTTGGCGAATTCAAGCTTAATTAGCGCTCAAATGGGATGTGAACCCGCGATCGTTGTTTTGTCGGGCGAGGACGTTAACCTACTGAAAACGAGGCCAGAAAAATGTGAATTCAAGCCGTGATCATTGCCATAATCGTCTGGTGTTCTGGCCGTCGGCAGATCACTCGCGGATTTAATCTCGTGTTCATCCCTTCGATCCAAATAATTTTTTAATCGGTCGTTTTTTTCTACACCCAACCCTTAAGTTCAACTCCACTCACTTCAAAACCAAGTGCACTACTTAGCGTCTCTCGCAAGGGAAGCAATGCTATAGATGTAACCGCTACTTCAATCCCAGTACTGGTTCACTCCATTTCCTCAAATAGCGTGCCACTCCCATAATACTTCCTTACAGTTCTCTTTACCCAAATCCTACTTACATTGCCGGATTTATTTTCTCATGGTAGTCCTCTACGCATAAAATCTTTCTGGCTTGATTGGGTGGAAGTCGATAAAAGAACACTAACAGTATATTCCACACTTTTTAATGTCAAAACTCAACAACCGACCGTGGTTTGAACACATTGTACTTGTACTTGGAAATGACACAATGTGTTGAAACCATGGTCGGTTGTTGAGTTTTGGAATTATAAAGCGTGGAACATACTGTTCGTGTTCTTTTATCGTGTATTCCCTTACGTACATTTCCTTCGAGTACTACTTCATTATGCTTCAGAAACAGTTTCTCTACTAGTTATAAACTTATTACGCCAATATCGATATCATTGTTAAAATATAATGATACACTATTAAATTCAACTGCCTGTATGCACGTTTTAAGAATTTTAGCCTTCAAAGCCGGGAATAATCTGCGACATTAGGTTTTGGCTGACGAAGTGGTTTCCTCCTCTTTTATTCGTTTCGGCGTTTCCCTAATATAACTGAGAACCGTGTTATGTTAAAGGAAGGTGGGATGTAATAGGTAAATACAAAATTCCAGAAAAAATAGTGGAATAATTGCATACTTCAATTATTTTATTGATTCACATATTTTCACAGCCGCGAAAAAGCGCACTTATGGTCATTACAGCTACGATTGTAAGACGACTTCAAACTCCAATGTCCAGGATAGAGGTAAGGTGGGACTCGAGCCCTTGTCCTTCGAATTAGCAGGCTAGGACTTCACCCTGCCGCCGCCGAGGACGGAAAAGTAATATTTGGCTGAGAGTTGTAAGCCACGGATCAGAACGTGGATCTGCAGGTTTTGCGGTGACATACCTTCCTACCGCAGAAGACTAGATCTTGATGTTATTAATCTGTTCTACTCCACGGGATAAGATTCACTGACATCTTTAAACATACGAAATGAATGGACTCAAACATACTCCTCCGAAAACAAGATATGCTTGCGAAAGCAAATATATACTTTTATCCAAATTTTAATGCGATAAAAACAAAAGAAAGGTTACTATTAGTTTGTCAACTGAATTCCCGCCTTTTTTTAATTGTAACATTCCGCGTGTCATTAAATAATTTTAGCTCAATATATTAAGTAATTTGAAAGGAAAAATTTTCCCGGAATGTAGGCTAAGATTTTTGAAGATAAATTTCCTTTACTTTTCAAATCGATAAAATGGATTGTCAAGTTCAGAAAAATGAGCATTTTTGACACATTCTTTTTGATTTCAATCAAAAATAAAAGGCCACAGAAGCTTTTTGAAACATATTTTCTATGTATGGAGTGGGTGCTGTAGCTGAAAGAAAGGCTCGAGATTGCTATGCGAATTGCTGAAAGGATATTATGACCTCTCTGGCCGCCCGGCTGAATTCGAAGGCAATGTAAAAATGGTAGAAACGTAGTTGCACACCTAATTCTTTGAGTGATGGTAATCTTCCACATTGCCTCAGCGATAATTGCGTGAATTTAATTTTTATGTTCATATCTTCCGAAAAAGGAAATCCTCTTCTTTCAGGACCTTGATGGAAATTTTCTCCTCCATTGCATTCCTCAATTTAAAATTTCATTCAGCGTTGTGTTATTCATTCAACTTCCAACGCACTCGAAGTGCTCTTAAAGTGCTTAAATGATTCGAACTACAAAATAACTGTAAGGTATATAGAGCTTTGCCTGTCAGAAGATAATTCATAGTATTGAATCCAAAATCTGAAGAGAGGGATTCACGTTTCAAGCTCTCCTTGACCTCCGTGGATGCGTTCGCGTGCCGTGCTAGCCATGGGATCAGAGGCACGCCACACGCAGAGCCCAACTCTTTCTCTTCAATGACTTTTAAATGATCATGCGATGGCTCTTGTTGCCGATTCCGGGAAAGGAAAACCTTTCGTACAGTTAATTCCTGCACGTTAATTTCTGCAAGAGATTACAAACGGCGAACGCAGAAGCAGACGTCTGTCTGACTATCCTGACATGAAGGCTCGTTCATTGCGTCTTTGTGCCAACTCTTGCAAAATGGAAGACTCGAAATTAAATTTAGCTCCACTCATCGTGTGCTGGGGAAACTTTTTCACTTTGAGATTATGACTTCAATTTTAAAGCTTTACTATGCACTAGCCTATCTCTCAAGGTTTAAGAGTTGTTTAAAGAGTACAAAAATAATTTCTTTTAATTTCTTTTATAATGTTGGTCATACAGGAATATCATGTGGAATATTTGACGCAGAAGATTTGGTTGGCGTATTTACACTACGGGCAGATCGTTTTGTTGTCGGAAGACTGTCTGATAGTTTAACACTAGGAATACCGGACTTGACACCCCTCCTAGAACTACCAAATGGAGTCATTTTGACTCCTACCTTATAATTGTTTATTTTTCCAGTTTATCTATGTTTTTATTTATACATTGCTTTAGTTTATCATTATTGTTTATTATTGC